>NC_080677.1:85523374-90438374 GCF_030445035.2 Dasypus novemcinctus
CACAGCAAATATGAAGCGCTCCCTGCAGCACCTATCATATAAAGAAAATAAAATAAAAAAGAAGAAAAAGAGAGAAAAGGGGAAAAAAGAGAAAAGAAGGGGGAGGGGGCAAAGAAAAGGGGGGGGGGGGGAAAGCAAGAAAAAGAGAAAAAAACTAAATAAATGTAAAAGGACCTTGGGGGAGAAAAAGGGAGAAAAGAGCAGGAGACATTTCAATATTAGCAACCACAACCACAACAACAACAACAACAAAAAAGAACCAATGTTTCAAGCTAGGAATCCTCTTTGCAGTTAAATAAAATGCTTAGGGATCTGACCTTCCCCCTTTCTCCCTTCCTCACTTCTCTCTCTCCCAGGGCAGCAGGAAAGCTACCTGAGAGGTCTGGTAGGAGATACAAGTGGGTCCTTGTTGAACCAACTCAACACAGAAGACTATGACTCTTTATTTCCAGCGTGAGAGCACCTATACCTCATCAGAAACCCCAAATATGCTATTGGAAGCTTGGAAACCCCGAATATGCTATTGGAAGCATGTACTATAGTTCCTCCCCCTAAGGTGTGCTAGCGGAAGTCTAGTTGATTTTCTGACTCCACCATCTCCCAGACCATGTTTCCTATCCCAGGACATTTAGGTAAATTGGGCTTCCTCAACAGATTCACCTCTCCTTTCTTCCCACACTCTCCCCAAGTCAGGTGGTTCACTCCTCCAAGCTCAAGGAGAAAAAAAAAACAAAAAACAAAAAACATGGAGGGCTAGGGTAATCAAGGACCTCAGACAGACTTCAGGGTGTGGAGGATTTGGGAATGGAAAGTCCATGATATTGCAGACTCAAGGTGTGTGAGTCTCTGGAGCATGGGCTACCAGGGTTTAGGGGATACAGACCTGGGAACCATGCATCAGGTTAACATGGGGTTTGGGAACACCACAGCACAACAAAGTTTTCAGGGATTGCTGTGGCCGGGCTGCCAGCCCTAGGGGGAGGGGTCCCACTCACATCTTCTGACCTCCATGTCAGAAACCCAAATCTCTTCTGTCACTGTCTCACGAAATCGATGTCCAGACACCTTCTGTCCTGCAAGCCCCCAAAACGGCCCACTCAGGGTTTGGGAACACTGCAGCACAATAAAGATTTCAGGAATTGCCATGACCAGGCCACCAGCCCTAGGGGGAGGGGTTCTGCCTACAACTTCTGACCTCTATGTAAGAGGCCCAAAATTCTACCTCTCGCAAGAATCTCTTCTGTCACTGTCTCACCAAATCAACGTCCAGACATCTCCTGCCCTGCAAGGCCCTCAAACAGCCCGCTCAGGGTTTGCAAACACCTCAGCACAACAAAGTTTTCAGGAATTGCCACAGCTGGGCCGCCAGCCCTAGGGGGAAGGGTCCCACCCACAACTTCTGATCTCCATATAAGAGACCCAAAATTCTACCTCTTACAAGAATCTCTCCTGTCACTGTCTCACCAAATCAACATCCAGACACCTCCTGCCCTGCAAGCACCTGAAACAGGCCGGTCCAGCAGAACTCTGACACTACTCAGTCATTTCTTTGCAGGAGAGATTATGAGGTGCACTCACTCAGATGCCATCTTGCCCCACCTCCACCTCTTAATAACTTTTAACAAGGATCCCATATTTCAATTTTGTACTGCTCCCCATAAATTAAGTAGTTGGCCCTGGCTCTATTCCAATTTCTACAAAATCTTCCTCCTGATATCCAAAGGGATTAGAGATGGGTACTCACCTTACTGTTCAGGATTTTAAAGATAGGGAGGGGGAATAAAGAAATGGATTCTAACTGTTCCATACATAGGTTTTCATAAAGTTCACACCCTGTTTTCAGAACCCCTTCTCAGCTCACATTCCATGTATTCGCTGTCTCCATTTCCTTAGCATTTATAAGATGTCATGGATTGCCCCATCCTCTGTAGATTCTGAGTTTAACCTTCCTCTGCTCATAATTAATTCATGTACTAGCTTCATTTGCTCTCACATCCCTTGGGTAGGTCTACTGATGCCTCCTCATTTTATTGAAAATCAACTTTTTATTTCTGTTTCTTTCTTATTGCTTAGGTGTGATTTTAGAAAAGAGAAGTAGAAATTCTTCATGCTGTCACCATGAAACCAGAAGCCTACCTAATAGTTTTACAATGATACCTAGAAACAGAAAATATAAGAAGCTGGTTACAAGATGAGAACATGTAATTGTGAAGCATGTAGCCAATCAATTATCTTTTTTTGAGTATTTCACTTGGATATTTTGCTAGCTCAATATGTTATAAATATTATCTTCTAAACATCCCAATTTAATACAATTTAATAGATAATACATTGCTGGTGAAGAGAATTATTTCTCCTGCTAACACAAATGACTTTTGCTAGCCTTGATGGTTAATTATTCCATTACCAAACTAAAGTCTTTAGTCAATTCTGGCATGCATATTTTTACTTTGTTGTTCATAGTCCATTTCATTAAAAATGTAATTTAACATATTAATGATACAATAAATAGTCAAATCATTTGCTAAAATAAAAAATTTAAAATCATGGTCTTGGAAAGGCTGTGGAAGACTTTGTTAACTAAGAAAATTTGGAGATTTCCTATGATTGGTCATCACATTGATATCAGCATTTACAGACAACTAGGGCAAAAGGAAAACAGTAAGCTATATATTTCTCCTTATACCTTATACTCTCTATGATAGTAAATGATGTGATCTTTACTTTATTCTGCCAACTAATCCATATTAAATTTTTTGGTAGATATCACTCAACTCCCAAGTGGGAAAGACGACATTTCCTTCTATGCAAAGTCATGGGGACATATTCCTCATGGGTGCTCTACCGTACTATAGTCCCTAGGCCAGAGGCAAGCCCTGTGGTGTGAACAGTTTGTCTTCAACTGTCCTCAATTTAAATTTTGGAGTTTTTTCTCTCCTTCTATGTATATCTGTATTTATTTGCTTAATTTGAATGATTAGTGTACAGAATGGGACTGACAAAAATCCTTGGTTAGTGATAAACTGTCACCATTGGTCCATCTATTTAGTTATTTAATTAGTTCTTTGCAATATTATAACACAGACTCTTGAAACCAATACTCATATAGAATTTAGGACCTGAACTATAATCTCAGTTTTATCACAAGTTGACTCCCTTTGATTCATCCTCTTCATTCCCTTGCTTTCTTTTTTATTTAACTTAATACTAGTATATGTATTACTAAAAAGTGGGTTATGGGGTGGTATGTGTGTGTATGTTAATGCATGTGTGTGTATGCATGTGTGTATGTGTGTATGTGTGCAAGTGTATTAGTTGTTTTATTATGCTATATTCAATTTGGGGGACTTATTATTTCTTCTTCTTGATATTATAGTGCAAAAGATTGAGCCATGTTATTACAGGGTACTGTAGTTCATTCATTTTGTTGACTATATAATACTCTGTTGTGCAAAATATTTCTTTCCTCCTTCATTAATTTACTAAATCAATATTTATTGAATGTCTTCTCTCTTCTAAGCACTATAAATACAATGGGAAACAAATACAGCTCTTTTCCAGCAATCAAGACTGGCCATGTAACAGATGCTACCATGCCTTTCAGTTCCCCTTCCTTTATATTGACAAAAAAATTGTTTGAAAATAATTTACACTAAACTATTGGGAATTACTGGTATATTAATAAATGCTAACCAAAAGAAGTACAATTTCCATGGTTAAGTTCAGGTTATTGTACAAGGTGAAGGAGGTGTTTGATTAGAAAGGATTTTTCCCATTTCCCCTTAGATAAAATACTAATAAACTAGGTGACCATCTATACCACTTTAAATTATACCTACTGAGAATCAAACATTCTTGTTTATGAAAGAATATTTAACTATAGCTAAATTGAGAATATTTTTACATATGAGAAGTTGAAGAGCACACAAGCCATAAATGAATCCTTAAAACTGAAAAAGGACTAGCATCCAATTTATAGAGGTAGAATATACTGACTCATACAAAGTGAAAAATAGGAAAGTAGCACATTTCTAGAAGTCAAATATATCTTTCTTTTTCTCAATCTATGTGACCCCATCATCAACCTCCCTCAGTCTAGCAAATCTACTGAAGAATTGTGTGTCTCTAAGAATGTAGCTTCGGGAAACGGACTTTGGCCCAGTGGTTAGGGCGTCCATCTACCATATGGGAGGTCCGCGGTTCAAATCCGGGCCTCCTTGACCCGTGTGGAGCTGGCCATGTGCAGTGCTGATGCGCGCAAGGAGTGCCGTGCCACGCAAGGGTGTTCCCCGCGTGGGGGAGCCCCACGCGCAAGGAGTGCGCCCGTGAGGAAAAGCCGCCCAGCGTGAAAAGAAAGTGCAGCCTGCCCAGGAATGGCCCCGCCCACACTTCCCGTGCCACTGACAACAACAAAAGCGGACAAAGAAACAAGACGCAGCAAATAGACACCAAGAACAGACAACCAGGGGAGGGGGGACGGGGATTTAAATAAATAAATCTTTAAAAAAAAAAAAAAAAAAGAATGTAGCTTCATCATATTTCATCAAAGCATTGCTATTTCTCTCCCCTTTCACTAGAGTTGGCTTTCTTTTTATCTTTATTTTTCTATACTGTTTATGTTTCCAGTAATTCTCCAGTTTCCCACATAATTTGTCACCTGGAATTTTCCCTCTCACACTTGCCTTGGAAAATTGGCCTCCACACAGCAACACCAGCTCCACTCTGACAGTGTGTGGCAATTCTTGAGCCCTGCCTTAGTGATTACAGAAAATCTTGGATTTTATACACATGTATTTAAAACCAACCCAAAAGAAATTTTAACTCTACTACAGTGTGACAACAATGTCAGGCTAACTCCATAATACATTCTCTCACTCTTTACTACTGTTGCTATTTTTCTTTTCTTTATTGTTCTTACTCTTCTTGTCACTTTCTTAAATCCTGCTTCCAATACTTGCTTGCAGGCCCTTTGGATTTTCTCCATTCTCCCACTTCTATGTTCTCTGCTTTTTCTTCCTTTAAGCTGCTTTCTTTATACTACCTCTGTAGTTGTTTTTCCATTTTCCATAATCTTAGTACATGAATACTTCATTATCTAACAAACGTTTATTTTAAAAGTGATTATATTGATAATGAGTATATTCTTCTGAAGGAATATATAGAGGCAAAAAACTTTCAAAATTGCTTGAGGAGTCTGTCAGAGCCATAGGTTGAATCTTTTATCAACTTTGTGGGAGATACTGTTGAAATGGTTCAAATCAAGATGGATCCTTTTACACAGTTATTACATGTGTCTTATTGACAGGGAATTACATATAAAGAAACAATATAGATTGTGACAGAATATCTTCAAATTAGAAAATAACAGTCAAGAATACATCTTCATAACTTAATCTTTAAGTAACTCTAAGACACTTACTAATTAAAGGTGTAGAATTATTTTTCATATCAGTATATATTGATTCAAATACTAATTTTCCTCAAACAAAGTATCCTTAGAGCCCCAGGAACATAAAGAATATATTAAAATTCACATGATCCTCTGAATTAATGTCCATAGCTTAGAAGACTGAAGGTTGCAAGTTGAAAACAGAGTAGTTATGAATCTACACTTCATTATAAAATTCTTTTGATTTTTACATGACCTTATGTTTTCATTATTTTCTTTATATATCCTTATAACAAATTTTTAACATAAAGGACTTTGATTATTCCTGAAAAAATTAATGTTCTAATATATTCTCACCAATTTATTGCATTATTTTGAAGTTTTTTTCTCAAAGAGGTCCAATTTATCAATTTTTAATTTTGTGTATTATATCTTTGGTGTCAAATTTAAGAGCTTTTTGCCTAGCACCTCACTTCCAAGGATTTTATCCTATGTTGCTTTTTTTGTCTCTAATTTTATTATAGTTTCACATTTACACTTAAGATCAAAATTCATTTGATTTAATTTTTGTATGTAAATTGTGATGCTCAGGCTAAAGTTCATTTATTTTGCCTGTGGCTGTCCTTTTGCCCCAGCACTATTTATTGGAAAAGTTATCCTCTGTCATTGAACTGGTTTTGCACCTTTAGCAAAATGGATTGTGCATATTTGTATGGGTCTATTCCTGGGTTCTCAGTCCCATTCTATTGATCTATATGCCTATCCCTGAGCCAATTCCATAATTCTGAGTACTGCAGCTGTACAGTAAGGCTTAATTCTGGGTAAAATGATTCCTTCTACTTTATTTATTTTTTTCTAAATTGTTTTAGCTATTCTATTCTCTGTGTCAATCTATACTAATTTTAGAATAAGTGTATCTATATCTACAAAACAATGCAATCAATAAGAGTTGCATAAAACTTTCTAGACATTTGCAAAAGACTCTTCGAAGTGGGTGAAAACACAAGCTGTACTCTGGGAGAAAGTATTTGCAAACCACATCTCTAACAAAAGACTTGGGTACAGAATATATTAAAAATTCTCAAAACTTAAACAAGCAAGTAATGCTATGAGAAAATAGTTAAAGTGTATGAGCAGACATTCCATTGAAAAAGATATACATAAAGCAAATAAGCACATGGAAAGATGTTCAACATCATTAGTCATTAGGGAAATGCAAATTAAACACACAATGAGATATCACCACACACCTATCAGAATGGCTAAAATAAAAAACAGTGACAAAACTAACCATCAGCAAAGATATGGAGAAACTGGATCACTCATACATTGGTAGTGGAAATGTAAATTGGTACAGCCACTGAAGAATAAGACAGTTTCTCATAAAACTAAAACTGCAATAAACATTCAATTAACATATGGCCCAGAAATTACCATATCCCAGAGAAATGAAAACTTACATTCACACAAATTTCTGTAAACTAATGTTTATAGCAGTGTTCATAATACTAAAAAGGCTACAAGCAACTCAAATGTTCTTCTAAATTGTTAAACAAACTGTGGTACATCCATACCATGGAATATTACTTAGTGACAAAATCAAATTATTGATATAACAACAATTTATGTTTCTTGTGGGAACTATGTTGAGTAAAACTGCCAATATCTAAAGGTTACTTATTGCATGACTTATAATTTATGAAGCTTTACTGAAATGACAAAATCATACAGAGGTAGAATAGACGAGTGGTTGCCAAGGGTTGGAGAGATTAGGGACTGGGGTGGAGAAGGAGGTGGCTATGGATATAAAAGGGTAGTGTGAGGATCCTTGTGATGAAATTGTTCTGTATATTTACTATGGTGATGGTGGTTACTTAAATTTAACTTAATACATACACACATAAAAGAGTGCATGTAAAACTGATAAAATATGAGTAATATGGGTAGAATGTATCAATTTCCTGGTTATGATATTGTACTATAGTTCTATGATATGCATAGGGTTACCTGAGTAAAAGGTATAAAGACCTCTCAATGTTCTTTCTTAAAGCTGCATTTGAAGCTACAATCTCTAAATAAAAAGATTAAAAAATAAAACATAATACAATGGAATAATATAATGGAAAGAGAAATATATTACCAAATCTTCTTAATTTACTGAAATTTATTTTGTATTTGATATAAGAAAATCAGTAGTTATATTTATTTCATTCTAACATCCATTCAAGATGAAAACTCTTGGAAAACAATAAATAGAAGGAAACTTTCTTAATCTGATACATGGTTTCTAACAACACCAAAAAAACCCTTTTATAAATATATTTATGATAATTAGTATATTTCTGATTTAAATAAGGGACAAAACAAGGTTGCCAACTGTTAAAATTTCTATTCAATATAAAGTCCTAGTCAATATAAAGAAGACTAGAAAACAAAATTAAAGTGTCAGTTTTAAAAATTAAAATAGAAAACTTTTCCTTATTCCCAGATGATGAGGGTATTTATATTGAAAATCCAAGCAAATCCAGAGGAATTCTGAGTCTGGGTTCCTCCTGCCTGCATTGGATGAAGAACATAGAGCCACTAACAGCAGTGAGTTAGAAACTCCATGCATATGCAAGTACAGGGGCCAAGTCTGCAGACACCCAAGTAGAACACAAGAGGCAAAGAATTACCACTTATATAAGTGTCTACAGAGAAAATAGAGACCATGGCAGACCTGCTGGCAAGAGGTACACACATGCAATCTAGTCTCTGTTCACTGGACCACTTAAATGCAAAAGGACCTTTCAGGAATAACTCTACCTCACTCCCTGCCATGGGATACCCTACTGGAGACAAAATCAGAGGCAGAAAAGCCTCATCAGAAAAAAAAAAAAAAAAAATAGAGAGAGGGAAGAACTGCAGTAATACAGGATGGGACCCAGAACTGAAAAGTATAATGAAAAAGAGGCACTAAGTGAAAGACTGAATTTAACAAATTGTAAGAGCTGAGGAGAACATTCTATACAAAAACAGAACAGATAGAGTCCCAGAGAAGGAATAGAGGAAGGGAAGCTTTCTCCTGGAGGCGAAACAGTTGCACAAAAATGGGCAATCTTAAAAATTGTATCTTATAACCAAGGCAAGAATCAGGTGCAGAATTGCTGAGAAAATCTGAAGTCAATCACAGACTATTCTAATGGCTCAAAATAAGTTGAAGTATCAAAGAAGAACCTTAACACAAAGCCAATCAACAATAAAACTAGACAAGAGGAAGAAACTGACCTTCAGAGTTAACAGATCAAATTAATCAGATACCGGGAATCAGGAAAATTTACAAACCATACTAAGAAACAGGTGGATATGACTCAGTTAAGGGAACAAAGTAAAACTTCAGAGGAAACTCGGAATTTGGAACAACTAATCAAAGAAGTGCAAACAAATCACCTAAATCAATTCAAGGAGAGGTAGAAAAATATGGATAGAAATAGACTAATAGTAAATGCAAAGCTAAAGGATATTAAGAAGACAATGTGGAAGCATAAAAAAGAACTTGAAATTTTAAAAAGAAACATAGAAATTATGGAGATGAAACTCACAATAATGGAGATTAAAAATACACTAGAGGCGGGAAGCAGCTGTGGCTCAATCAGTTGGGTTCCCATCTAAGATATGGGAGGTCCTGGGTTCATATTCCAGGGCCTCCTTGTGAAGGTAAGCTGGCCCATGTGTGGTGGAGCGCTGACAGCCCATTTGCCATGCAGAGCTGACGTCCTGTGCTAGCACAGCAAGATGACACAACAAAGGGAGACAAGTAGATACAGAAAAAAATGTGCAATGAATGGACACAGAGAAGAGACAACAAAGAAAGGAACAAGTCGCAAGAGGGGGGGATTAAATAAATAAATAAAACTTAAAAAAATACACTAGAGTCATACAACAGATTTGAACAGGAAAAAGAAAGAATCAGCAAACTTAAGACAATCTGATCGGAATCATACAGTCAGAAAAATAGAGAAAGGAATGAAAATAAATGAATAGTATCTCAGGGACTTGAGTGATAGCACGAAGCAGGCAAACATATGCACCATTGGTCTCAGGGAGAGAGGAGATGGGAAAAGGGGTAGAAAGAATATTTGAAGAAATAATGGTTAAACATTTTCCCTCTTCTGTCACTTTTACTGAGCCTGTGGTTGACACTGGGACTGATGTATACTCAGAAGACTTGAATCTCTGGACTGCCCATGTAGCTAGACCCTGAACTCAGCAGAATTGCAACTTCTGCTCTCCAGTTTGTTGGACCAGCTAACAGGGAGGTGAAGATGGTCAACCACCACACCAGGGAACCAAGAGTGCTTATAACTGCAAGCAGGAGAATTGCATCCATCAACCTTGTGGGATCTAAGCCCCCTCTTGATATAGAGGTGGAGGGGATATCACCATCCCAGGTTCCACAAGATGGAGGAATAAAATATGGATTAGGGTGGACTTACAGATATTCTACTATAGAACTATTGCAACTAGTAATGGAAAAAATTGTATCACCGATGTGGAGAAAGTAGCCACAGTAGTTGCTGAGGACAGGGAGAGGGAAGAAAAGATTGATGTGGGAACATTTTTGGGACTTGGGAGTTGTCCTAAATTATATTGGGACAGGATGCTGGACATTATATATCCTGCCACAACCCACTGAACGTACTGGGGGAGAGTGTAAACTACAATGTAAACCATTATCCATGCAGTGCAGCAGTGCTTGAAAATGTATTCACCAAATGCAATGAATGTGCCACAATGATGAAAGAGTTTGCTGATGTGGAAGGAGTGGAGTGGAGTGGGGTATGGGGTATATGGGAGCCTCTTATATTTTTTAATGTAACACTTTTTGTGATCTATGTATCTTCACAAAATACAATTAAAATAATTAATTAATTTTTAAAAATTTCCCAACTCTTATGAAAGACATAAATATATAAGTCCAAACAACATAAAAATTCTCCAAACAAAAGAAACCCTAATAGATCAACTCTGAGAAATGTACTAATCAAAATGTCAAATGTCAACAATAAAGGAAGAATTCTGAAAGCAGCAAGAAGAAAGCAATTTTTGTCACATACATGGGATCTTCAATAAGACAGTACTGATTTCTCATCAGAAACAATGAAGGCAAGAAGGTAGTGGAATGATATAGCTAAGATACTTCTGAAAGAGAAAAAGTGCCAGCCCCAAATTCTTTATTCAACAAATTAGCCTTCAAAAACGAGGAAGAGTTTAAAGTATTTGCAGATAAACAAAAACTTAGAGATTTTGAAAACAAAAGACCTGCCCTACAAGGATTACAAAAAGGAGTCCTTCAGAATGAAAGGAAAAGATAGGAAAGGGTAGCTTGGAGCAGAATGAAGAATATCTTCAGTAAAAGTAACTAAATGGGCAAATGCAAAACCCAATAGTACTGTATCCTCAATAATAACTCTTCCTTTTAATTCCTATAAGAGTCGGAATACACATGAACAAGAAAAGTTATATTTGCTGACATAGGACATGCAAAATATAAAGAGTTACTGTGGGGAAAAATGAATAAGAGGGGAAACAGGGATATGGGAGAAAATGTGTATGCTATTGAAGCTAACCTGGTATCTTTTCAGATTAGTAGGTTACAGACAAACATTGTATAACACAAACCCCAGAGTATTCACAAAGAAAATATTTTAAAACTATACAGAAACAGAAATGAGAAAGTGATCAGTCACATACATCACAAAAGCTCAACTATGTAGGGAAAGAAGGTTACAATAAAGAAAAAGAGAGATTAAAAATGATGTAACATATAAACACCAAAGTACAAAATGGTGAAGTACTGACTTTTCAGTAACAATATTGAATGTTAATGGATTAAACCCATCAATTAAAAACACCGATTGGCAGAATGGTTAAAAAA
The DNA here is from genome assembly GCF_030445035.2 of Dasypus novemcinctus. Taxonomy (NCBI): domain Eukaryota; kingdom Metazoa; phylum Chordata; class Mammalia; order Cingulata; family Dasypodidae; genus Dasypus; species Dasypus novemcinctus. Next base: position 85,534,681 of record NC_080677.1, read on the forward strand.
GCATGATCTAACTATGTGTTGTTTGTGAGAGACTCACCTTAAACCCAAAAAACATCAATAGATTAAAAGTGAAGGATGTTTAGCAAACTAAATTGTGGTGGAATTTAAGAGAAGTTCAATTATTTGAGTATAGAGAGGCCAGGACTCAGGAATGATTTTGAGAAGGAAAAATGGTTTATTGACGGCCGGCCTGACTCGGGAGCTTTCAGTTTGAATCCTGAGCCCTGAACAAGATTTTCAAACGTCTTTTATACAGAGAGGAAAGGCCAAATGGTCCTTTTGTTTTAGTTCTCAATAGGCTTCAATTAGCATATATCTTCCACATTTTAGTTAAGCTTTTAGCATGGACTCCAGACATTCTAGATAAGCCTTTAGCGTATTTGGTTTTTGCATTCCCCCTAAATACCCAAAGTTTATAGCCCTTGCACTGTTAAACATTTCTCGGGACTGGAGCAGCGGCCACTGTCCCTAAGGGCAGGACTGCAGCCTCCCACTGCTCCACACCCACAAGTCAAACAACTTAGTTATCTCTGAAGAGACACAGAGCTCTCCACCCATAGCCCACATCAAAATCAGAAATTGCTACCAGGAGTGGAGTACTATGCACACATAAAAAATGTTGAAACAGTTTTATAAAAGGTTGAGGGGTAGATTCTGGAAGAACTGTGAGATACTTGATGGAAAATGATTTTATTGTTCTGAAGAGACTGTTGGTAAAAATATGGATGCTAAAGATAACTCCTGATGAGGACTTAGTCAGAAATGGTGAATGTATTGTTGCAAACTGGAAGGAAAATGATCCTTGTTTTAAAGTATCAGAGTACCTGGCAAAATTGACTTCTTGATTTAGTTTGCTTAAAGCTGTCAGGAGCAATATACCAGAAACGAATGGACTTTTATAATGAGAATTTATTAGGTTAAAAGCTTACAGTCCTGAGGCTGTGAAAATGTCCAAATCAAGGCACCATCAGAGATGTGTTCTCATCAACCTGCTGGTGATGTAGAACCCCTGCCATGTGGCAAGGCACAATGGTGGATCTGCCGAGGTCTCTGCCTTCCCCTCCAGGCTCACTTTCTAGTTGAGCTCAGCTATGGGTGATCAAGCACATGGTAGGGTTCACTTGTCTCTCTCCTCTGCTCCAGACCTCATTGCTTCAGTTTCCTGCCTTCATGAGCTTTCTCTCTCAGTCTTTCAGGGCCTCTTTCTGTGCCTCTGTGCTCTCCTGATTCCAGCCTCTGGTTTCTGGGACCTTTTACTCAGCCTATTGGAGTTTCTTTGTTTCTGCAGCTTTTTCCTATGTAGCCCTGTTTTTAGTCCTCCATTTATAAAGGACTAATAAGAGTATCAATACCCATCCTGGATCACACCTCACCAAAGTAATTCAATCAAAGATCCCCAATTGAATACAATCCAATCAAAGTGTCCCAAACCCACAGGAATGGATTAGCTGTGATATGGAATAGAACATGTTATTTTCTGGGGTCCATGAAAAGCTTCAATCAGTAACAATCCACCCTCTGGATTCCCCAAAACTGCAAATATATTCATTTAAAACAATATTTCAAAAAACATTATGTCTTTCAGTAACAATGCTAAGTACAAAATCTCATGAAAATCAGTTATAAGCATACTGTCTGTCTTGGGGCCAAGTTCCCCTCTGGCTATATACATGTGAAACTTAAAAAACAAGCTATCTCCCTACATTATACAAAGGAAAGACAGTCATGGAATAAACCTTTCCATTACCTTAGAGAGAAATTGGAAGAAAACAGGGGACACAGTTTCCAAATAGTACTGAAAACCTGCAGGCATACTTTATTAGCTTTCCAAGTCAGAGTCATCTGTAGAATGATGGTTTCTTCTCGGGGCCTAATGGAGTCCCACACCTTCCAAGGATATGCCTAATGGCCACCTTCTTGACTCTACCCTCATTAAGCATCTAGTTAGCCACTAGTACTAGTCAGCCAAATGGGTGCTGATGCAAAATACCAGGAATTGGTTGGTTTTATAAAGGGTATTTATTTGGTATAGGAGCTTACAGATATCAGGCCATAAAGCATAAGTTACTTCCCTCACCAAAATCTATTTTCACATGTTGGAGCAACATGGCTGCTGACATCTGTGAGGGTTCAGGCTTCCCGGGTTCCTCTCTTCCAGGGTCTTGCTTTTCTCTGGGTTCATGGTTCCTCTCTTCCCAGGGCTTGCTTCTTTCTGGGCTCAGGGTTCCTCTGTTCCTGGGGCTTGCTTCTCTTTCCTCTGTGAGCTTACTTCCCAGGACTCCAGTTTAAGGCTTCAGCATCAAATTCCAACATCAAAACTCCAACATCAAAAACCCTCAACTCTACTTTGCCATGTCTTTTATCTGTGACCCACTAAGGGGTGGGTATTCAATGCCCTAATGACCTAGCCCAAACAAAGTCCTAATCATAACTCAATCATGCCCAGGTACAGACCAGATTACCAACATAATCCAATATCTATTTTTGGAATTAATAAACATATCAAACTGCTACACCACTGAACTCTAAGGCTAGCCCTGAGAATACTGGAGTGATGACCACACTCTCCTCAATCTCTGGGGCATAAGGCCAATCCCCTTCAAATAGTGGAGTGGTGACCTAACTCTTCCCAAACCTCTGGAAATGTGATCGCCTGTCTTTAAAGCCTGGGGCAGCAGCTCTCTTCCTGAACAACAGGACAGAAAGCTGACTCTCTTCAAATGCCAGGGCAAACTCACCCTTTCTGCTTACATTAGTGACATTCCTCTCTTGGTCCAAGAAATTTTAAATACAGACCTCTGCTTCCACAGTTTTGCCCTTGAAGTTCCATGATAAACTGCATATATAAAAAACTCACTGCTAACATCACAGTCGTGGTAAAAGACTTAGATTTCCTTCTAAAATCAGGAATAAAGAGACTAGGATTCCCAATGTTACCCATGTTATTAAATATTGTACTATAAGTTCTAGCCAGAGCAATTAGACAAGAAAAAGAAATAAAAGGCACCCAAATCGTAAAGGAAGAAGTAAAAGTTTCACTATTTGCATATGACATAACCCAATATATAAAAGGTACTGAAAAATCTACAAGGCTGCTAGAGCCAATAAAAGAATTCAGCAAAGTGGCAGAGTACAAGATCAACTTACAAAAATCAAAATCAGTGGTATTTCTATACATTAGTAATGAAGCAATTAGAAAGAGGAATTTTTTAAAAATTACATTTATCATAGTAACCAAAAGAATCAAATATCTTAGAATAAATTCAACCAAAGAGGAAAGGACTATACTCAGGAAATTATAAAACTTCACTAATTGAAATCTGTGAAGTTCTAAATTAATGTAAGGATGTTCTGTGTTCATAGACTGGAAACTAAATATTGCTGAGATATCAATTCTACCCAAAATGATTCACAACTTGAACACAATCCTAATAAAAATTCCAACAGCCTATTATGTAGAAATGGAAATACAATTATCAAATTTATTTGGAAGAGTAAGCAGCCCTGAATAGTCAAAGCCATTTTGAAAAAGAACAAAGTTGAAGGTCTCAAACTTCCTGACTCTAAAACTTATTACAAAGCTACAGTGATTAAAAGAGAAAGGTAAAGCTCAAGAATATATAGAGTGACCAATGGAATTGAATTGAGAGTTCAGAAATAGACTGTAACATCTATGGCCAATTGAATATGACAGACTGTCAACCAACTCCCCTCAATTGGGAAAGAGTGGTCTCTTCAACAATTGTTGCTTGGAGAACTAGACATCTATATTCAAAAAAATGAAGGAGGACCCCTATCTCACACAATATAAAAATTAAATAAAAATAGATAAAATACCTAAATATAAGAATCAGGACTATAAAACTCCTAGATGAAATCATAGGGGAGCCTTTTCAGGATCTTGTGTTAGACAATGGTTTCTTAGACTTTATACACCAAGCACAAGCAACAAAAGAAAAAAAAGTATAAGTGGGACCTAAACAAAATTAAATACTTTTGCACCTCAAAGAACATCATCATGAAAAGAAAAGCCAACCTACTAAATGGGAAAAAATATTTAGAAACCACATTTCTGATAATATTTTAATATCCAGAATATATAAAGAAATCCTACAATTTAACAATAAAAACAACAAACAACCCAACTTAAAAATGGGCAAAAGGAAGGAGACAGCAAGATTGTGGTGGAGTAAGGAACTCCTAGAGTCAGCTCCTGCTACAAGGCAGTTGGTAAACCCAGAGCTCTCTGGACCTAGCTGAAGCATCTGTTTGGGGACTTCAAGAGGCCAGAGGGCATCCAGCAACATCTTTGAAGGAATGGAAGAAGGAGGCTGCACATCTGCAAAGAAGACTCCATGCCACAGAGACCCGTGCCCATCCTCCACCAAAGGCACAAGCCGTCTTTGGAACTGTCCTGTGGCTGGAATCTACTTCACCCCCAGGCTGAGAGTAGCCAGCATGACCAAATATCACAGTTATGGTATGAACCAGTTTCTTTCACCTGGATCAGCCTGCAGCCCTAGCCTAGGCTTCAGTCCCAACTCTGGCAGGGAAGAAGATAACGAGCTCAGCCCAGTCTATCCAGGTAACTGGGGGTACCTTTGTGCAACGGTTTGCTCGGTCGGTAGAGGTGGGGTCTGGCTGCGGACGAGGGGTCGGTCCAGCTCTGGACGAGGGGTCGGTCCCGCCTGGGATGAGGGATCGGTCCCGCTTGGGACGAGGGGTCGGTCCGGCAGCAGACGAGGGGTCGGTCTCACAGGGGTTGTGTGGCTCGGCTGACGGGGTCGCCCGGTGAAGCCGGCGATGAAGGGGTCACCCGGAGAAGCAGGCGACGAACTGGGGACAAGGGAGGCCAGGCCCTTGTCGGGGGCTCTCAGGACTGGAGGGTGCACGGCAGAAGAACTACCGCGGAGACAAGGTAAACACGCAAGTCCACTTTATTGAGGGAGAGGCAACAGTTTTATAGGGGCTGGGGAAGGCTGATTGGTCGAAGCCACGCCCTGTTCTGATTGGTTGCCGGCGAAAGGTCAGTGGGCGGTACTGGACGGGGGAGGGGTGGTGGTTAGGGATTGGCTGTCGCTGTTGCTGGGGGAAGGGGCAGGGTTTAGGGATTGGTGGCTGCTGTTGCTGGGGTGGAGGGCAGACTTGAGTTTCCCGCCCACGCCTGGCTGTTGCTGCTGTCGGGGGAAGGGAAAAGGGCAGACTGGATTTTTCCGCCCTGCGCCTGCGCAGGGAGAAAGAAGAAGAAGGGTGCTGCCCCACAGTCATCGTGTGGCGCCATCCAGGAGGAGGGGCGGCCGCGGAAGCATGGCTGCCGAGAAAGGGAGACCCGAGGGCACTCTGCGCCCATGCCGAGCTCCCTTCAGGGGTGGCGGTGAGTCCGACCAGCCACCCTATTATGGGGGCAGTGGCTTGGCCTGCCGCGGCTGCTCCCCCGCCAGGACAGCAAACCACACTTCAGCCCGAGGGGTGACCGCACCTTTGACTAGCACAAACTGAATAATTAGAAGTCTACTGGGACAACTGCTGTCATTTAGGATCAGCACTGCATAGATTACTACAAACATCTGCAGCTCCACTGATGCCCCAGGCAGGGGAGAAAAGGTCATGAAGCTTCATCAGTCTCTCTGGCCAACTACAGTCAAAGCCTGCACGACTTGGATTATTCCACACAACTGTGACTCTGCCCCTATGTCTAGGAAAGGAGAAAGTTGGGAGAAGCTTCATCCATCCCTGGGGCAATGAGGGTAGTTTAAGCCTCCACAGTTTATAGCACCAACTACATCCTTGGCTCCTACTGCACAACCAGCAAAGGAGAAAGGGCAGGAAGCCCTAAACTAAAGAGAAAAACTGCACCCAGAATAAATACTTTAGTAATCCAGATACCAAAACACCAACCAAAAATTACAGTCCACACCAAGAAACAGGAAGCTATGGCCCAGTTAAAGGAACAAGATAAGCCTCCAGATGACATACTAATCATAGAGACAACTAATCATAGAGGTTCAAACAAATCTCCTTAATAAATTCAATGAGATGGCTAAAAAGATTGAGGCTATTAATAAGACATTGGATGAGCACAAAGAAGAATTTGAAAGCATGCATAGAAAAATAGCAGATCTTATGGGAATGAAAGGTGCAATAAATGAAATTTAAAAACATTGGAATCATGTAATAGCAGATTTGAGGAGGCAGAAGAAAGGATTGGTGAGCTTGAAAAAAATGACCTCTGAAAGTGAAAAACATAAAAGAACAGATGAAGAAAAGAATGGAAAAAATTGAACAAGGTCTCAGGGAACTAAACAACAGCAGAGATGTACAAATATACATATCATGGGTGTCCCGGGGGGCAAGAGAAGGGAAAGGGGCAGAAGGAATATTTAAAGAAATAATGGTAGAAAATTTCCCAACCCAATTTAAGGACATAGATATCCATGTCCAAGAAGCACAAGATACTCCCCTCCGAAAAAATCTGAATAGACCAACTCTGAGACACATACTCATCAGAATGTCAAATGCCAAAGATAGAGAATTCTGAGAAAAGCAAGAGAAAAGCAATGCATAACATATAAGGTATACCCAATAAGATTAAGTACTGATTTCTCACCAGAAACCATGGAGGCGAGAAGACAGTGGTCTGATATATTTAAGATACTATGAGAGAAAAACTTCCAGCCAAGAATTTAAATCCAGCAAGACTCTTCTTCAAAAATGGGGGGGAGATTAGAATATTCACAGATAAATGGAAACTGAGAGAATTTCTAAGCAAGAGGCAAGATTTTTAGGAAATGCTAAAACTTGTGCTAAAGCCTGAAAAGACAGGAGAGTGAGGCCTGGAAGAGAGTCTAGAAATGAATATTTTATCAATAAAAGTAACTAAAATTGTCAAGAGTGGTGAAAATAAAACATGACAGATAAAACTCAAGTAGTCAGCAATAAACTTAACCAACGATGTAAAGCACTTGTATTCAGAAAACTGCAACCCAATGTTAAAAGAAATAAAAATATCCTGAATAACTGGAAGAATTGTCCATGCTCATGGATTAGAAGACTAAGTATCATTAAGATATCAATTCTACTCAAATTGACATACACATTCAATGCAACCCTGATAAAAATTTCACCAGAATTTTTTTTAAAAATTGAAAACACAATTAGCAAATTTATTTGGAAGGATAAGGGGTCCTGAATAGCCAGAAACATCATAAAAGGAAAAGCAAACCCTCATCTCCAGACTTTAAATCACACTACCAAGCTATAGTGGTAAAAACAGCATGGTACTAGCATAAAGACAGATACACAGACCAATGGAACCAAACTGATGACTCAGAAACAGACCCTCACATGTACGGTCAAGTGATCTTTTACTAGTTTGTCAAACCCACACAGCTTCAGCAACGTTCCATTCAGCAAAATGGTGCTGAAAGAACTGTATATCTATAGCCAAAAGAAGGAAAGAAGACCTCTATCTTGCACCTTATCCAAAAGTTAACTCAAAATGGATCAAAAACCTAAAAATAAAAGCAAGAACCATAAAACTTCTAGAAGAAATTGTAGAAAAATATCTTCAAGACCCGGTGGTAGGTGGTGGATTCTTACAGGAGATATGAGGAGGACTGAGATGGACTACTGATGTTTAATGCATGTAGAAATTTTAATTAGCTTTACTGTAAAAATGTGGAAATGTGTAGAGTGGATGGTAAAAATAGTAATAGCTTGTTTATAAATAGGGATGAGGCTGAAAATGGTAGTCTAGGGATGCAAATGCCAATTGACAGAATGCTAGAAAATAGTCCAGGAACTGAATAGCACGATAAACAAAGAGGTGGATGAGAATTGTGGTTGATGGTAGAAATGCAAGTGTGTTCTTTGTGAGTTAGGGCAAATGTATATCACTATTGCAGGGTGCTGGGAATGTATGGGAAAAATAAAACTGGAATGACCTATGGACTGTGGTTAGCAGTAACAATATAATATTCTTACATATATGCCAACAACGTTCTGTGTTGATAATGGGGCAGTGTGGCAAATGTGAGCCAAATGTATGCTATGGACATAGTAACAATCAGATGATATTATCTTATCTGTAACAAATGTTCCACCACAGTGTGATTTGTTGTAGAGGGTGTTGGTTGGGAATTCTGCATATGTGAATGATTGTTTCATAAGTTTACAACTTCTGTCATAAAAAATATATTTAAAAAATAATAATAAGGTGTGTTGGGGGAAAAACACAGCAAATGTAAGATAAGGACTATAATTAGTCGAAAGATTTCTACAATATTCTTTCTTAATTTGTAACAAGCATCTCACAACAATGCAAGGTATTGGTGGAGGGTTGATATATGGGACCCCTGTATGATGTTATGCATGTTTGCTTTGTAAGTTCACAAATTTTACTATACACTTAATTGTTTATATATGTTCATATATAAATGGCATAAAGATAATAATAATAGGGAAGGTTGGGGGAAAATACTTTAGTTAGTAGTAATGCTTTGACAATGCTCTTTAATCATTAGTTAAAAAGGTTTAACAACAATGTAAGGTGTTGATGGTAGGGTGAGTTATGAGAGTCCTGTATGATATTATATATGTTTGTTTTATAAGTTCACAACTATTACTATACACTTAGTCTTTATGTATGTTTGTGTGTGGATGATATATTTCAAAAAATTAAATTTTTTTAAAGAGACATTTTTTAAAAAATGGGCAAAAAGATTTGAATAGACATTTCTCCAAAGAGGATACAGAAGTGGCTAAAAAGGCACATGAAAAGATGCTCAAAATCATGAGCCATTTGGGAAATTCAAATCAAAACCTCAATGATATATTTTCACACAGTAAAAAGGCTAAAATTTTAAAAAATTAAAATTACCAGTTTTGGAGAGACTGCGGTGAAATAGGAACACCATTCATTGTTAGTAGAAATGTAAAATAGTGTAGCCACTGTGGAATACAATTTGATAGTTCCTCAGAAAGCTAAGTATAGAATTACCATGTGACCCAGCAATCTCTCTACTAGGTGTATACTCAAAAGAATTGAAAGTGCAATTTGTATGGATATTTTCACACATACGTTATAGTGGAATTATTCACAATTGCCAAAAGATGAAAAAAATCCAAGGAACTATCAACTGATGAATGGATAAACAAAACATCAAATGGAAAAACAATATACTATTATTCAGCTATAAAATGGAATGAGTCCTAATACATGCAAAAACATGGATGAACCTTGAAGACATCATTTTAACTAAAGCAAGCCAGACATAAAAGGACAAATATCATTTGATCTCATTTATATGAAATAGTTAGAATAAGCAAAGTCATAGAGTCAGAATCTTGAATATAGTTTACTAGTGGCTGGGTTGGGAGTTGGGATTGGGGAGTTAATTGAATTGTAGTAAATTCCTGTTTGGGTTGATTTTAACATTTTGGTAATGAATGGTGGTCATGGTAGCACAACATTTTGAATTAATTAACAGAATATATATGTGACTGTAAGCAAAAGGGAAAAGTTTAGGACATATATGTTACCAGAATAAAACTAAAAGAAAAACAGGTATGTACAATATAGTGAACCCTATTGAAAATGATCATCTATAGTTAATAGTACAATCATAGAAATATTCTTTCATGAATTATAATAAATATACCAAAATAATCACTAAAGCAAGGTGTTAATAATAGGGCGGTATATGGGAACTCTGCATTTTGTATATTTTACCCATGATACTTTTGTAAACCTACAACTTTTCTAACAAAAACAGTAATAAAAAAAAAACCCATAATGTTAAATTTAAAAAGCAATTTGCCTAGCAATGCATTCGGTAAACTTATAAAACAAAGCCATATAAGTGTCTACAGATACATTTAAATTTAGTGTTGATATAAAACATGCATGTGAATGATAAATATGAACTCCATGACAGTAGTTATTGCTAGGGAGGAAGGAGAACGGGATCAGGGAGTTATGTACAAAGGCATTTCAAAACTATTTTTAATGTTCAGAATGTACAAAAATTCTGAAGCAAACCTATCAAAATATTAAGATTGAATAAAGTATCTAAAGACAAAGTGAAATGGATCTAACAAACCATCAAAGCAACAAGTTAGGTGAGTCTTTGCATGAAACCCACAAAACATGAAGAAATTTCTAGTAGAAAGTGGGACATGAAGACACGAAAATCCCCTAGGTATGACTACCCTTCAAGTATTGTTCACGTGGCATCTAAGGGGAGGCTCCCTTTGGCCTTATACAAACAAAGATGAGGCGCCAGATGACCTTGTGTCAGATGATACTGTAATTTTCCCGACTTCTTGGAGGCTATGAGACAGAGCAAATTATGGTGCCTGGGAATGTCTGGGAAATGGTAGGAACAGGCAATTCTTCTGATTGCTGTCTGCATGCAACCCACTGCTTATGTGAAAAATGTGAAAACCTCTCCCACATAGTAACTAGGAAATTGAGAGAAACAAAACATTATTCCATCACAATAATTCTTAAATAGGGGGTGGGCAGTTTGACAATATGGTCACTAGAGTTGTCTAGTAGTATCTCGGATGACTTGAATTCAGACAGAAAGACATTTAGTGAAATCTGTACATTAATTCACAGAACTTATTGCCATACTCTTCTTTATGCTGTGAGACAGTTAGGGAAATCTGTACATAATTCAAAGATTCTTTGCTTTACTCCCATTCACAGCTATGAGACTCTGCCTGAGGCAAAGTGCTTTCATGGACTTCTCTGCTTCCTTGGGTATTGGCTTAACAGTCTGAGTTATTGGTGGAGTGTGAAAAGCCTGGGAAATATTAGATTCAGGCTTTCTCTTGCCTTCCTCTTCTCCAAATAATCACTTCTTGCAGTGCACTTGATGAAAGCTTCTCCCGGAAAGATTAATGAGGTTGGTAGATGAGTTAAGTCATTTATTTTTCCATTCCATCATCAAGGGGTTCAAGGTTACCACTTTCAATGATCAGTCAATTGATCACATGACCACCAAGCATTCCTTATTCTCCCTCAGCATATCTGAATTTATTCATGAGAGCAGGAAGCATCATAAAATGTTCTTTAAGGTACATGAAATTCAATAGACCTGATACTTTCCTTAAAATTCTTCTCCTGTGTCCACCCTGCATATACATTCTGCAGGATAACTTTTAATATATAGGAGATACTGACATTCATGAAGTAACTGTTCTTTCTGCCTCCTCAAAAGGGTTGACTAAAAGGCCACAATAATCTAGGGAGACTGGCAATACCCAAAAATGTTAAGCCGAGGTTACCTTTGCCCTCACACTGCCTCAATACCTATGCCTAAACGTATCTGATTCTGCCTCAGGTATAATTTAAGTCAGTTTTTCCAAAATAAATTTCAGAAAAACCTCCTGGAATTTTGATATTTTCAGTACATTTTTCTAACAGCCATGAAATGTTGCTACTGCAAGGGTCAAATATTCTTGAAGACTCAGACTGCCTTCCAGATAAAAGCTTTTTTTTAACATTTGTCTTCCTGATATAATCTCTACTTCACAATCAGGCTGTGAAATTCCAACTCGTTCCTTAAAATGTCATTTCAACCTGCCCTAAAAGAAAATGTGTTTTGCAGGCAGAAGTTTCTCCAAGATGGTTGTTTGCTTTCCTGGCAGTCCCTTGTCCTTGGTTTTATGGGTATGAGAAGGAACATTAGCTGGTCTTAATCTACACCAATAAGGAAAAATCTATACTTAGAGTGAGAAAATAACTCTTAACTATTCCCATTGGTTTGAATGCCCAATCATCAGACATTTCCAGTAACTATCTTTTGGAAAATAGTATCTAATATGTCATTTGTTTTTAACAATGTATACCCCTCTAATAGCTATAGTTTCCCTATAGTTTTTTTTCCTAGAATTGATAAAATGGCCATGACATATATATGCTTTTAGGTCTTGTGTTGGTCACTTATGCTTGAACATCTCCCAGTGCAGGACTATGGCAGATCGCAAGCTCACCTGAGAGTCAGCAAAACAAAGAGTCCATTTCAGCTTAAATAAAATAATTTAAGCACACCTTAATTCTTAAATAATTAGCAATATTTTCTTTCCTGTCCTATCTACAAGCTCAGGAAAAACCTCGTCTCCATTTCTCCAAAACTACCATCACCATTTTCCCTGCCCATTCCATTCTAGAATCTTTCCCATTGTCTATATATCTAAATGGTTTGAAGTTTTAGGTACTTGAAGTTAATGAATTGAATTGCAAGTCAGAAGAAAGGAAAACTGCAATGTAGATTTCTGACTATTGGAGCCACAACATGCTGTAGAATCTGGACACACCTTGAAAGGAGACAAAATTTTCTGACCTAATTTTAAAATTCTTTATAAATAATATAATGACCTCTACAAGATTAATATTATATCTTTATATTTATGTTTATAAATCTATATTTACTGAGAGAAAATATAATGTGCACATTAAGAAAGAGAACAGGGACACAATCACAGGTATAAGATTATGATACATAATGCCATTGGCCATTTTTTAAAACATTTGAGGAAAAATACCTAAGAAAATATAAAACAACAAACCAAACTCAGGTAAAGTGCCCATACTTGTGGTAAGCTAAATAAAATTATAACCATTCTAAAATCACTCACAGAAGTCTTATTTTTCCAATATTTAAATTATTCAGTTCCTCTTGACCATTAATCCTACCTCCATCTAACTCTCCTATGACTTTATATATACTTTTAAAATAGAAAAATCATGGATATGGTACAAAATTCAAAAGATAATAATGCATAAACTGTGAAAGGCAAATATCCCCACTATCTCTGTCCCCTCCCATATAATTTCTCTCCCCAGCGGAAACCATTACGTCAGTTTCTTTTCTATATTTCCAGAGATGTATCAAGCATAAACAAATTTGTATTAGTTTTGTACAAAGTGGTTTTATAATTGCAGTAGTACGCTAGAGAATATTTTCACTTTTTAATATAGATTTTTCTTCTATGTGTCTATTAGATCTATAGAAAACCATGTTAATAATTTTGTCATATGATGAATCATCAGAGAGGGCTAGAAAATTAGGAATAAGTATTATAGAAGTGTCTCAGGAAAATAATCAAAAGACTGCATTACTTTTTCCCTGGATCTTGCCCTTTTGTGGTATTTATTAGAAATAAAGTTTTAAATTTATGATTTCTTTTTCATCTTAAAACTATTAACCATCGAATCTAACTTTATATTATATTTTGTCAAGAGAGACCTGAAATTTATAAAAACTTTAGTTTCCATAAAACACAGACACATCTATGTGTGTACATGTATTTGCACATTTGTATAAAAAAGAGAAAAGGTCTGGAAGAATACATACAAAGTTTTTATCAGCAATTATATTTGCAGGAGTTGAGAATTGCAGTTGACTGAGGATTTAGCCATAGGGATGGAAGACTTTTAAATTTATTTAATTTAACTGTGTTTTTAAAAATCAAGTCCACAAATCGTTTATTCCTGCTTACAGATTAAGATTTAAGATATAAAATATAACACATTGCTTTCCTATGGCTGGTTTTGTTTTCTATTTCCTATTTTATAGTCATTGTTTTCCTTTCCTTTTATTTGTATTAACATAATCCACACATTAGGCAAGGGTAGATGCTATTGGTTTATCGTTCTATTCCCTTCCTTTCTCACAAACATGCTTTTTTAGTTCCAACATAGATTATTTTATGATTTTTAAACCATTTTAGTACTTTTATATTATTTCTTACAATAAGAAGTTAGTTTGGAACTTAGAACTTAGAAGAGTAAATAGAAAATAAGACACAGGTTTGTCACATGCTTGAGGATTAAAAATAAAAAATGGCAAGTCCAGACAGTTGTAAAAATAGCTAACACACTCTGCATCTATACAACGTAGACACCCTGGAGGCCTGCTGATCCTTGTCCCTGGTGTCCTCCAGTGGGCCACCCTAGGGATACTGCTTTATTATACTGGGTCTCTAGTATATATAGGTATATCACGGGTTCTACATGTCAGCTCTGTAAAATTATGAAGCGGTTTTCTGTGTTGCATTCTACAACCCCATACTCTGTAGGTTTTAAGCAAAAATGTGCCATATGCTGTTATCTGTGTCCTACAGTGTTGCAGCCTCAAAGCCTTAGTATTGAGGCTTGGAAGGGCCTGAGGAATGAAGAACTCTTCCTCAGGATTCTGCCAAAGGGATGCCCTGATGATGCCTACCTCTCCTGAATGTATAGCTGGCACTGGGAAAAGAGGCTAAGGTTACTGTGCACTGTTTCCTACCACGGGGCTCAGGGAGCATTCTTGTCTTCTTGTCCTTAAGCAAGACTATTATCTTGTCATAGTTTCCTAGGGCTGCTGTAACAAAACACCACAAACTAGATGACTTAAACAACAGAAATGTATTGCTGCATGGTTCCAGAAGCTAGCAATCCAAATCAAGGTGTCAGCAAAGTTAAGTTTCCCATGAACTCTGTAGGGTTCTGGCAGTGGCTTGCCAGCAATCCAAAGTATGCTTTGCCTAATGGCAAGATTCAAACTCTGCCTCCATCAAGTGGATGTTTTGTGTCCAAATTTCCTTTCCTATAAGGAAACCAGTCATATTGGATTAGGTCCCACCATAACCCAGCTTGGCCTCATCTTAACTATTAGTAATAATAGTATGTAATATTATGTAACAGTATGTAATAATAGTATAGGAACATACTCACATGTTCAAGGGTTAGACTAGAACATATTTTTGGGGGAATTGCAGTTCAGTCCATAACTGACCTTAAAATGACTCCAAGCCTATCTCAGTCGTAAGTCAATCTGAGGATCTTTACATTTGCCCAAATTATAGCTATCCAGACACCAACTCAAAAATCTTCTGAATAGGTTAAGGTCCTGAAACTCTCTCCAAAAAGTAGGAAATTATGCTAACTGCAGAGTTGTAATGATGAGAATTTCTCTTGCTCTCTCTCCACTTCTTTGGGTGTGAGGTTTCACAGGAAGTGATTTATTTTGATCAGGAAAGCCTGAAATTTTGATGCTATTTATATCTTACAGCTCCTTTTGGAAGTTCACTATTTGAAAGACCCTTGCGGTCTATTTCATACAACTGCCAAGGAGTAGTTGAAAGGCATTATTCATTCTATCTCTGTTTCATAAATTTCTAGGTCATAACTTCCTGTAGACATGGACTATGGGGGGGGCAGTGTTAAAGCTTATTTATTAATTTGTTCATTCATGTATTCATTTAACAAACATTTATTGAGTGCCTGAGTACCTAAGGCAGGCTTAGGACAATTTCTGTTCTTAAGGACTCACCATGAGGAATATAAATGTATAAAGAGATAGCTACAGTATAATTACCCTATATTCTCCTATAGAAAAAAGAGAAAGCAACTATGTTGAAAATATTCCTAAAGCATATAGGGCCATATTAAGGCTGCCCAGTTTTAAGGTTTTCTTCATTTACTGACAACTAAAGAAAAGGAATTAAAAAGGACTAAATAATACATACCAGTTGTTTGTCCTCTGGTATAAATAATTTAAAAGTTAATAAGTAAAGATTAACCTTAGAATTAAAGACTGAAAATTATATGGGACAACATTAAGCATCAAACAGCAGATAGAAAGAATCTTTGGGATCAAGATGTTGTCTTCCTGCATTGATGATGCACCATACAGAATCAATTCAGATGCCATTATCTCCCCATTTAGATGTACACTGCCACTCATTTTACCTGCCATATTAATTTATCTATTTCTTTCTCATGGCATTTATTTTTAAATTGGAAATAAGTCACCCCTAGCTAAACTTTTTGAATTGATCCTCCATGTCTGACTCATTTTTGTATCTACTAAAACACCTTGCATATGGAAGTGTTCAATAAACACTTGAATAATTAACATGGAAGATATTACTTTAGCCTGTAAATAACATTGTTCATTTAGATTTATGGTTGTTTCCTTTCAGAGTTGAGAAGTAGACTCAAGAAGTAATGAAAGTAGAGACTGAGACAATCAGGAGAGGAGATGAGAAACAGAAGGTGACTGGAAAATAAAGTAACCATGCTGAAAATGTTGACATTCACAAGGAGAAAGCTCCCATTTCGTTTCCATGATTTCATTGAAGCAACTCCAAGACCACCAAGATATCTACTTTAAGTGCATTCTTATATCATCTTGCTTGAAATTTCTTGCAAATGTGTGTGTGTGCAATTACTTGCAAGTTTCTTTATAGGAAAGACTCCTTTGTCACTATTCCACAGGAACTGTGACAAAGAGAATATTAAAAGACTCAAGCTTGCCAAGATCCAGGGAAGAGAAGACAGACTGAAAAAAATAAGGCAGGTAGTTAATCTTCTGGAAGGTACTGCAGATGAAGACAGGTTTGTTCATCCAATTAGCTGTCTCAAGTCTACTTTTGTTTGATTTGTTATCTTATCCAATGGGAAATCTATGCCTTGACATTGAATCACAAAGAAAGGAAGTCTTAGGTCACTAAATAAGATTAGTCAATGAAAAAGAAAAAGGCTTTAGTCACACTTTTTGCCAGAACTGAAATCTGGATGAAATTTGGTCCCAAGTATAAATGGCTCTGAGCACATTTATTATGACTTGAGGAAAAGAGAAACCAATGAATTGGCAATGAGCCTTATTATTACAAAGCAATTTTTTTTATCATCATTCAATAATGACTCTAGATGCATAGTTCAGCCAGAAAACTGCACTTACTGCAGAAAATTATATTATATGTATTACCATAAAAATGATTGTCAAAATTGTCAAAAATGTTAAGTGTTACCTAGGTAGATAGCACAGATACTACAGAATTCTAAGTTGACTGAATATTTCACATTCTTTCTCTAATGTGCTTTTACTTGGCTTAATATAAACAAATGTAATATATTAATATTATACCAGCTTGAAAGACAAGCTTAAATATTTTTGCCTTCCTCTACTTCCACTTTGCCCCTGATTTATTTTTTAATATGCATCTTGGGGAATTGACTCTCTGCTCCATGCCTAGGTGCTGATTAATCTAAAGCTGTCAAGATAATCCAATGGGCCTTGATAAAGTGTTTACTTTAAGGATTTAATGTTTAAGTTCTTGAAAGTTTCCTCCGCACAGGTAATGAATGAGAAATGGATATGTGACTCACTCCTAGACACTAAGATCCAAGGGGAGATTTCCAAGGTTCTAGAATGTATGTTTCCTTGTTGTTATGAGGTTTATGGTAGCAATTCTCTCTCTTCCTCTCAGTGTCATGGTATATGTTTGTAAAGTCATAGGACAGGAACTAAAGATGAAACCCATTCCCAAAGAAGGGCTTAAACAAAGGACCACAAAGAACGGAGATGGAGCCATTTAACTTTATTGACCCTAAAGCTTGGTCATCACCTAGACTTGTGTTTACATAAGTAAACAATTCTGTTACTTGTAGCAAACATCTTTCTGACACTTACAAAATAGGGTCCTATTTAAAATAGCTTAAGCATCTATTAGAGTTACTTAATAACTATCTGCGCAAGACATAACAAGGCCAATGTGTGAACTGTGATTGGATCCAGAGAAAGGAGAGGAAGGGAAAAGAAGGCAGGGCAAGGGAGAAAGAAAAGAAAATAACATATATGGGGGAGAGAACTGGAAAATTAACACCAATTTTCTTAGGTATGATAATAATGTGATTCTATAGTAGAATGCCCTTGTCCTTAGGATACACAGGCTGAAATATATATATACAAAGTGTCATAATGCTTGCCACATATTTTTAAATGATTCAGCAAAAATGTATATATAGAAGGATAAAGTAAATGTGGAAAAAAATGTTTCACTTTTGATAAATTTAGATAAAGAGCCTCTGTTTCCTATTGCTGCTGTAACAATCTACCACAAACTTATTAGTAGTTTAAGACAATATAAATTTATTAATTATCTTACAAGTTTGGAGATCAGAGGTCTGGAATAGCTCTCATTAGGCTAAAGGCAAAATGTCAGCAGGACCATTATTCTTCTGGAGGCTCTACAGAAAAATCTGTTTCCTTGTCTTTTCTAGCTTCTAGAGACCACCAACATTCCTTGGCTTGTGACCTCATCCTTACATCTTCAAAGCCAGCTAGGCTGGATCAAGTCCTCACACTGCCATCTCTCTGGTTCTCTTCTGCCTTCCTCTTCCTCTTCCTCATTTAGGGACCCTTATGATCACATTGGGCCCACCTGGATAATCCAGTATAATCTCCTATTTTAAAGACATCTGATTAGCCACCATAATTTCATCTGGAACTTTATATCCCTCTGCCATGTGATCTAACATATTCAAGGTTCTGGGAATTAGGATCTAGATATCTTCAGGAGGACATTCTTCTAACTACCATGAGGAGTAACTATTACTTGAAATTTTTCCTATGTATTTGAATTTTTAAAAAAAATAAGCAGCAGAAGGAAAACACTATCAGCACTGAAATATATCTGGTGATTACAAAAATTTCCCCTGCTCTGACCACATATATGTTTAAAGCATATAACTGCTTATACATAAAATAATGTGGCCATCAAATTGACTCTCATGCCTCTATTTTCTGGAGATTTCACAGTGATTTGGATTACAAACAAAAATTTTATTGCAAACAATATAACTAAAAAGCAGACAACTCTCTGGTATTATAATTGGAAGTTTTCTTTCCCTCTTATTTCTAGATCTCACCTGGGGTTTCACCTACCTTTGTGTTGCTATTGCTCTTTTGATTCTTGGTTGCTAGGCATGCACATGTGGTTCTTTATTGACTGGCTGCCTTTATTACATACGCTTCTGCTTTTCATTTCTTTTTTTTTTTTTTTCCTTTACATTTACAAACATTTATAGACTCACCAGAGATGTACCTTTTACTCATCTCTCAGCTTTTCCCAAGGCATATCCTATATAATTATAGTTACATTATCAAAACCAGAAAACTGGCACAATGCAACTAGATTAAAACCTTACTCAGATTTCACCAATTTTTGCATATACTTAAATTTATGCTGTGTCTTTGTGTATAATTCTATTACATTTTATTACATGCATAGATATGTAAACCCACCACTACAATCAAGATACAGAAATGTTCCATCACCATGAATAAACTCCTTCATGCTAACCCTAAAGTCATAAACTTCCTCCCCTTCGCCAAATCCCAGCAACCACCAATACATTTGTCATCTCTATTTTTTTAATTTAGAGATATTATGTGAATTGAATCATATAGTATGTAACCTTTTGAGATTTGTTGTTTCATTCAGCATAATGCCTTTAAGATCTATCTAAGTTTTTGCTTGTATTGAATTTGTTCTTTTCAGTTCCTGAGTGGCATTCTGTTATATGGATGTACCAGTTCATTTAACCGGTTGAAAGACTGGGTTGTCTACAGTTTTTCCTATTACTAGTAATGCTGTTGTAAGCATTTTTGTACAGGTTTTTGTGTGGACATGCTTCCATTTCTCTAGGATAAATGCCCAGGAGTTCTACTGTTGGGTCATACATTTTTTGTTTAACTTTATAAAGAACTTCTGTACTATTCCACAGAATGACTATCATTTTACATTATCACCAGGAATGCACGAGAAAGCCAGTTTCTTTACATCCCTGCCAGCTTTTTTGAACTTAGCTCTTTTAATAAGTGTGTAGTAATATCATATCTTGATTTGAACTTTCATTTCCCTAATGGCTAGCAATATTGGACATGCTTTCATGTGTCAATTTACCATCTATATCACTTCTTTGGTGAAGTGTCTGTCCAAGTTTTTACTTGTTTTCTAATTGGATTGCTTGTTTTCTTAAATATTAAGTAAATTCTGTATGCAAGTCCTTTGTTGGATGTGTGATTCTCCCTAGGAATTTTCAAAATTTCCTTATAGTTTGTTACATTATCAATATCTCTATGTTAGTTGTAGTAAAGGAAGGGGAAACCTGGCCAACAGCCACAGAGGGGATCCCAAGTGTAGCACCATGCTGAAGATGGCATGCCATCTGAGAGTTCCAGGGGCTGATGAGCAGCAAAGCAGGTATGCCGATAGGAACAAGACAAAACTGAATGGGTTAAAGAACAGGCAGGGGTAAGATAAAAAAACTCCTTTCCCAAATATTTTAAAAGACACAGACTCTTGAATGTAGAATGGCAGGCACTTAAGTTTTAAAAGCAACACTAACCAAATGCATGGAGAAAGAGTAGGCTGTTGCCAAAGAATCCTTGAAGAATGTGAAAGAGAAGAGAAAGTGAGGCTATGAACACATAAGAAGAGAGCCAAGTAATAGACTCTTTTTTAAAAAGAAGTTATTTAGAAAGCCATTATTAAACATTGATTTTATGCTAAGCAGCTGCTCTTGACCCTAGTTCCATACTTCTCAAACCAGAATCTACTTTTGATGTGCTGTTCTGGGATGGGAAACACAGCTAAAATGACATTTGCTTTTGTAGTGTTGGTTTTACCTGATGGTATGTAATTTAAAATGTACTTTTATATTGAAAAAACGTAGTTATACTACAAAGTAGAACACAAAATTCACATACATTTTTAAGATCAAACGTAACACTTCAAAGAAATTTTGTGTTTGCTGTAGGCTGCTTTTTCTATAATCTCCCACTCCCTAAAGCATATATGCCCTATCTTTTGCTATTAGAGTTACTTGGGAGGGAATAGGTGAAGAGGATTACCCTAGAAACTATTTAATATGAAGATTTATTATTTTCCCCTTAAAACTCAGTTTTCCTGCTTGTACAAAAATTTGACCTATCTGAAAATGGTTTTCTCCTATAAAATATTTCCATTGCCATATCTCCTTTGAAAATGTAGAAAGTAATGATAATACATTACCATAACTTATCTTATAAGCATCACTAGACAGAGACCACAAAATGAGTACATATTAACTTTTTTTTACTTTTTACTGAAGTTTATTATTTATACATGAACACACATAAACAATAAATGTATAGGAAAAGTTGTGAACTTACAAAGCATTCATATCAACACACGCTTCCATCCGTCACTCCACCACCACACATCACATGGTTGTAAAACAATTGTACAAACTATGGAAGAGCATCATCAAAATACTGCTATTGACTACAGCCAATATCTTACTTTTGGTGTATTTTTTCCCGCTCACCATATTATTAACATTTGTATTAGTTTTATATACTTGCTATAGTTTATGAGAGAATGTTCTCATATTTTTCTTTTACTGGCCAAATTATAATGACCCAGACTAAGCTTCCCCATCCACTTTGATCACATACAGCATTATATATAATGTCAGAGAATTCAGTAGTATATGTGCTTTCTTTCCCCAAGATATTAAAAAAAATCACACAGGAGAATACTTATGGAATTTTGCATGTTATAAAGTATTACAATTCAAAATGGAAAAATTGGATTAGTTAATGATTACTTGGAAAAATCTATGGACCATATATAAAAAAGGGGAAAATTAGATATCTATATCAAATATACAACAAAATTAATTTTGTGAATTACTGAACTGGGAAAATTCAACCACATAGTCAATAGAAAAATATTAGCAAACATTTACATAATCTCGAGGTGATTAAATAACAGCACAAAGGGAAAAGGTTACAAAGTTGACTGGAGAAAAAAAGGCAAAACATCATTACATCAAAAATGAAGCCAAATTAAAAGTTCAATATCAAACTGAGGAAAACATATTTGTAACATATGTGACAAATAATGACTATTATTAATATCAGCGCATGCTTACAAATCAAAAAGAAAAGGGAAAATGCACTAATGGAAAAAATAGATAATTGAATAATTATAAATTATTATTAAATATGTGAAAAGACATTCAAAGTCATAATTATTAAATGCCAAATAAAATATTAATATACACTTCACCCATCAAATTGGCTGCCTTGTGCAAAAAAAAAAGTATGTATTATGCTGAATAGTGGAAGTATAGAACGGAAAAAATGTCCTAGAGAAAATTTAGTAATTTATACAAAAATTTTAAAGAGAATATTTCTATTGACAAAATATTCCAATTCTTAAAAGTTATTGTAAAGTAATAATGAGGCAATGAAATGTTCATGTAAGGTGTTGAATCCTCTATATATGTGCTAAGGTCTAGTAAGGCATGCAGCATCAAGCTTTGTCTGCCACATTATTGAAACTAACCATATTTTAACCATATCAAATAATGAAACAGAGTGACACACTTTTGCAGATGAAAAAGAATTCAGAGATTATCAATCCTTTACTAACTGTGCCAGATAAGAAGTGAAGCAAATCAAGTGTTAGAAGCCAAAGGGGTGCTGATGCAAAATACCAGAAATTGGTTGGTTTATAAAGGGTATTTATTTGGGGTAGGAGCTTACAGATACCAGGCCATAAAGCATAAGTTACCTCCCTCACCAAAGTCTATTTTCATGTGTTGGAGCAAGATGGCTGCCAACATCTGTGAAGGTTCAGGCTTCCTGGGTTCTTCCAGGCTCAGTTCCTCTGTTTTTCCACAAGGTCAGCTGTAGACTATGAGGTTCTCTAGGCTTTGCCTCTCTCCACAAGCTCAGCAGGAGACTATCAGGTGAACTGCTCTGTCTCCCTCCCTGGGGCTCCTGCTTTAGCATCAAACTCCAACATCAAAATCCCAACATCAAAAACTCCCCAATTCTATCCTTTGCCATGCCTTTTATCTGTGAGTCCCTACCCATCAAAGGGTGGGGGCTCAACACCCTACTTGCATAATAGGTTTATATAATTACTTAATCAAGTAAACCTATGAATCCAATATAATCTAATATGCCCAGAGGAAAAGATCAGTTACAAACATAATCCAATATTTCTTTTTGGAATTCATCAATAATATCAAACTGCTACAGAAGGTATGTTCTTGAAATAAATGTCATACAGTTTAAGAACATCCAGTTTGGAGCTATACAGTTTTAAATCTTTTCCTACTTTGTATCTAACTGTTGAACCCTTGGAAAGTTATTTAACATTTCTAAACCTTAGTTTCTACCTTCCTAAATTGAGATAATGGCTATACCTACCTTGATATTTGAAATTTGCTGTAATGCATTAAGGAGAAAACAATTTTGTTATGGAATACAATATAACATTCCTTTATTTTTATCAGTAACTATTAATTTGATTTGATTTGAAGTCCTGGAATTAAGCTATAGACTAGATTTAATTATGTCATAGATTTAGTTATAGTAAAGAAAAGATTGGTAATGCCTTCACAATATTAAAATTTTTTCATGGCTAAACAGAAGATGGAAGATAGAGAGGGAAGCTAAAGTATATGAGGGGTATGAATCTTTTTCTCTTATATAATAGAGAGCCAAGATATAATGTCACAGTTTATATCTTGGACTTAAACTGGACTATATGACTACAGACTATGTATTCCAATACTATTTAAAACAAAAAATAAAAATAATCCACAAGAATTTAAAATACAAATGACAAAATTAGAAGAAACAGGAGAGGCAACTTAAACATAATAAATCTGCAATCTTTAATTTTGACAAATAGACTCAAATGCATTATTTAATATTATAAATGTAACCTTCAAAAACTGGAGAGTAGAATTTTATGTAGGAGTTGATGTGAGCATAGAGGAGGCCTTCACTTCTTGGTTTATATTTTTCTACATTTTTAAAAGTTTTTTTCCAAGGGCATCTATTTCTTTTAAAAAATACTTCTCAAAATATAAATTTTTCACTTATTTATAATACCCTGAATTCATAATTGCTTCTACAAGTACCCAACTCCTTACTTTTGGAATATGTATTACCAAATTATACTGTAGTCATATGGTTTCTAAATTTAGCTCCATATTAATCTCCTTTCAACTTTAAGGAACATGTTATCTCTTTTATTTGTCCTTAATTTTTTAATGGATAGAAAGAAGACATTCTTAAAAAAGGAAAGTTGGACAAATATTTTGTTGTTTCAGCTATAGAATAAATATTGAATTCTTGGTATAATAAATACACTCTACAAAACTTTGAATTTTATTCTTTAAATTGTCTGAATTTATTTCCTTACTAAGTATATCACAAACTAAGAACATGTCTCTTTTCTTTTACTTCCATTATCAAATTAGCAGGTGAGGTTTATCTATTTCTTTATTTATTCTTTACAGTGAGAGAAAGATGGAGAAAGGGTGTTTTTTCCACAAGCCCTTCTGAAATATTACTGCTTAGATGAAGATGATGGTGAGCTGAGAACCACAGAACCTCTGAAATGCTGGGTCAACTAGACTCACCCATTGGATAATTACTCACTCATGTAAATCCGGGAATCACAGAACATGAATATAAATTGATCCCTCAGTAAAAATTACTAAGTATTTTATGTCATAAGGTTTCATTGAAAAGTAGTTGGGGCATCAAATGTGAGGAGTACCAAAGTAAGATTCTGTTTCAAAAGACTAGCTTCTTCTCTTCATCTACTCAATGCATAAATATAATTATTTAAACCTTCAATATCATTTTGGTCAATACGTGATAGATTTTTAAGTACCTGTTTTTCCAAAATATAAATTATTTAAGTTAAAATCTTTGAGTTGTATAAAATCTGCTCCAATTTATGATTGATTTTCAAGATTAATCTGTTATAAAAGGAGTTAACATTTAATGTACATGTCAATAAACACATGATATCACCGGTTGCTGCTTACTGGGATTTCAGTTTCTCTTGTTAGTTTTATAATGTTTATGATTGATATCACTTAATAAGAAACAATATTATTCCATTAAATTAGAAATTCAGTATTTCAGTGACCCAGTTGCTATAGAGTTTACTTTTCAATTTGATATGGGACTATTTCTTTCATTATCTACACATAACTCTTTTTCAGAAAAAACATTTATTGGGGACTTATAGCAGATTATATGCTGACAAGATAAAAATGAGAAGCAGAGTAAGCAGTATCAACAGGTTAAATGTCAACACGCAGCAAAGATTAGTGCTGTAGACAATTACTTGCAAACTCAAGTTATTAGGAAAGAATTATTTCTAGACTAGGTGGTCCTCACTGCCCCTTCCCAGAAAGCCTTCTTCCTTTAAAGTATTTCCTTCTGTTTTTTATTTCTTTTAGAGTTTATTCTATTAATCCATGATCTGGCATCATTTATTTTATGTTTGTATATCTATTTGTTCATCTGTCTGTATTACTCACAATCTAGATAAAGCTTAGGAAACATGCTATTCCTGATATTCTAGTTGCTTATTAAGACATTTATTTCATACTCACATTACAAGCTCAGTTTGGAGTTCTCCTCTGCACATTCCGGGACCCCAGCTGAAAGAGGTTCCATAATCCTGAAGGTATTTTATTCAGAGTCTTGCGGCTCAAAGTGTGATATGCAGATCAGCATCATTGACTTCTTCAGGAACTTTGTTAGAAATGCAGAGTTTCAGGCCCCACCTCAGACCTTGGTGGATTTGCATTTTAACAAGATCTCCAGGTGCTCTGCATGGATGTGAAAGTTTGAGAAGCACTGGAATAGAAGCCATGGTCTCCTGGATAGGATTCAGCACCTCACATATGAGCATTTAATTTTCTCATTCCCGAAGTGGCAGAATCACTTCCCTTCCAAGCCCATTGACCAGAACCAGTTCTTGGCCCCACCTAGCTGCAAGGAGACTGGGGAATATAAAGAAATACACAGAATATTTGCTCTGCATAGCTTCAGTATCCTTTATTGACAATACTTTATTAATGATAATGGGTAAAAACTTTCAGAGCACTGAATATGAAGGCTCTTCTTTTTTTTTTTTTTTATTAGAAGGTACTGGGGACTGAACCTAGGACTTCATACATGGGAATCAGGTGTTTAATCACTGAGCCACATACACTTCTTATCACCTTTATATATCAATTAAAAATTTATCTTTTCCATTTTTGTTACTGTGAATAAGTAATGTAACTGTTTTATATCAAATGATGCAGTAAGTTTGATTAATCCATATACTTGATTCAGATGTTTTAGGAAAAAATCCAATTCCATTTAGTTCCCTTTTCATCATAAATATTCATGTTCAGTATCAAAATTGATATATATGTGACACAGTATTTACATATTCCAAGAGTTCCTAGATCATTTATATAATTCATATTCTTTGAACAAACTTTAGTAAAATTAATTATAGTCCTCAGGAAATAAACTCAACATTGATGATCATTTTTATTTAAAGCTAAAGTTATAGCCTAATGTTTTTTTATAAGGTTAACAGAGTCCTTATGTGTTACACACTGGCCACAGCACAGTAGCAGAGATGAGCAGGTAAAGTTTAAATAATATATGGGGGCAAAAGCAATCTAAGAATGAAGTGAAGGTCAATTGCTACTTATGAGATTGTATAATTCATTATCTAAGTCATGGTTAGAAGCCAAAGTTAAGGACAAGCTAATGCTATAACAAGAAATGGAGATCAATACAACTTTATTTGGAATATGGAAACTTAAGGATGTAGGGATTTTTTAAAAAGCAGGCACAAAATATCAAATTCTTTCATTCCTTCATTCAATCTTTCAATAATATTTATTCGCATTTGTATTATAAGGAATCAGATCATTAAAGTTATTAACATTTTTCTTCTTTTCATCTTTTAAAATAAAGCAAGTGTATACCACCTATGCTAAAAGTGTCAAATATTTAAATTTACAATAATAGGTAAAAAATATCAAACATTCATACCTCACCTTGGAATCAAAAGTAGTTATTTATCAAGAGACACAGATGCCAAATATCAGAATAATTACAGTACATAGACTCATATGTTCTTTAAGTGAGAAAGCACCGTAGTATAGTTGAGGTCCTAATGTCCTTAATTCAAATCCTGACTCTGATACTTATTAACGTGGGCTAGTTACTTGACCTCTCTGAACCTCATTTTCTTTATTTGTATATGGAGAGCAAAAATATCTATACCTTATATAGAAAATGGGTATAAAAAATTCGTGCAGGGCTGGACACCATTAACATTCAAAGAAATGGTACTTATTATTTTGGAAAATAACTTTTTGTTTGTCTCATCCAGCACCCAAAAGTGTAGGTACAACTGTTGTGATGTTTCTGCCTGAGGTTTGTCCTGTCTCCATGTGGTGGTTTGAAGCTCTATGAACTATAGAAAAACATGTTCTCAAATTCAATCCATTCTTCTGAGTATGAAGCCCATTGTAACGTTTCTAATGGCAGGGAGCTCACTAGCTTACAAGGTTAGCCAATCCACTGACAAACAATTCTACTTTTTAAACTACTTCATGTAGCTGCCTTCTTTTGTGGATACACTTTTTGATTACTTGTACATATTTTAGGTCATATTTATGCCTTCTGGTGTAATCCATTACAAAAGTATTTTTTTTTTTATTTCAAAAGTAATGGTGTCATTAATGCTCTTTGTGAAAAGGATAGAATAATTAATTCCATGTATCCCAGATTACAAAGTCCTTCTTTAAAGTAGGTTTCCTAGGCATAGCCCACAAGATATTCAAACAAATGTTTAAGCCATTAATTACTGCATAGAAAAGTAGCTGTGAGCCATAGTCAGTGAATTTCAGATACCTCTTGAATAAAAATGATGCTCTTCTGAGAACTGCTCATTTCTTGTTTCAACCTTGCTTAATATAATAAGGCTTGTCTTGAACAATCTCACATTCTGAAAAACTGAATACTGAGTATCAAGACTCATGGGAAAATAGAATTGGGGCTGTATTGGAACTTTTCAACCAAAGCACTAACAAAAATAATAAAAACTTATATTTGCACACTGACGTTCATAGCAGCGTTATTCCCAACCGACAAAAGAAAGAAGCAACCTAAGTGGATAAACAAAATGAGCTATATACACACAATGGAAGATTATCCAGCCATGAATAGGAATGAAGTTCTGATACATGAGACAACATGGATGAACCCTGAAGATATCATAGTAACTAAAATAAGCCAAGCACAAAAGGACAAGTATTGTATGATATCATTGAAATGAAATAATTAGAATAAGCGAACTCATTAAATCAGAATCTAGAATATAAATTACCAAGGGATGGGGTGAGGGTAAGGAATGGGGAGATAGGCTTAAAATGTAAAGAGTTTCTAATTGGGATGGTGGAAACATTTGGGTATGGATGGTGGTGATGGTAGCACAATATTGTGAATGTAATTAATGGCACATAAGTATATATTTGAATGTGGTTAAAAGGGGAAATACATTTTGTATATAGTACTAGATTAATTTTTTAAAAAAACGAGGAACTGCACAAAACAGTGAATCCTAAATTAAACCATGGACTATAGTTAATGGTATAATAAAAAAAAGTGTGCTTTCACCAATTGTAACAAATGTATCACACCAACACAAGGTGGTAATACTAGGATGGTATATGAGAATCCTGGATTTTATGCATAATTGTTCTATAAACCTATAACTTCTCTAATAAAATAAGATACTCAAAAAAATAAAACCCTGTCTAATTAAAGATCTTAGTAAAGTTAAATATCTACTAATATCATCATCAGATACTCTCATTGCAACATTATACCCTGTGCTTCATGCTTCTAAACATATTCTAGAAGACATTCACTTTTGATAGAAACTTTTTAATCAGAATTCTTTAATCCATTATTTTAATTTGGGGTCTATATTTCCCTTGTCAGCACCTTCCTAGTCAGATGAACATAATAGAAAAAATAATTGTGAAACAAATAAACAGCCACTTCTTGCTCTAAAAGAAGGCACTTTTTAGATTTTCTTCCTTTTATTGATGATTTTTATATATTTGCATAGTCTGTCTGTCTGATTTTAAGAAGCTTGCCCCTGGTTGCTTTAAAAAATTAGCATACCATTCTTCAAATGATACTTAAACCATTTTACTTAATTTACCACTAGTGCATGAGGTGGTTCAAATCAAATCAAAGAAACATACTGTAGCAGAGCAGCCTATGGTAACCAGGTGTTTCAAACCTTTGGAATCTTATTTCTTCAGGTTCTTTTAAAACAGTCCCAAGACAGAAACCCTCAAGGACATGTAATACACATCAGCCCCTGAGCCTGGGAACCATGGGCTAAGGACACTCACTTACTCTTCTGAAAAAGAGAATGACTTAAGAAGTATTTGCGGTGAAAGAGGGCATTTAAAAATTTTATTTATTTAAAATTTACACCCCACTTACTTCCAAAAACGAATTTAGGTAACTGCCAGTGAGGAAGGGCTGCATGCCAAAGTGAATTTCATGCTCTTTTTGTTTGTCATAACATATAAATCAGATATAATTTCTATCAAAATTTTGTGGCTGTAAATGGATTGAGAGTTTAGTGACTAAGAACATGGGTTTTGGACTCAAACAAATCTAGGTTTGAATCTTGGCTTGTCACTCATCACCTGTGTGACCTTGAATTCATTCACTTCAACAAATCTTGTTTCCTTTTGCTGTGAAATGAGACTATTAATTTCTCACAGTTATCATGACTGTATATGATAGCACACATAAAGCAACACAATAAATGATAGCTGTAAACCATATTATTTTTATTTTTCATCATCAATTTTCCATTCCCATGCAACATCTATCTAGGTGCTAAATGGTTTTAATTTTCAGTTACAGAAAAAATAATGCCCTATTTTATTTTTTAAATGTTAGCACAAACTTAAAAATATCTTGGTGTCCTTTGATAGTATTGAAGGTCGCTGAAATCACATCATCTTTATTGGGAAACAAGACATGCAAAAGTGAAATGTCAAATATTAAAAGTACAGCAGGCAACTTACTTTGTTTAGTCAATAAAAGTGATTGGACCTGGTTATCTTTTCTGCCTCTTTCATTATCGCTGAAGACCCTTGGAGGTTATAACTTAAGCTAATTCTAACACAAGGTAAAATAAAGAACCTCTCCCTGAGTATTAATATTTTAGCAACCAGTTGATAAAACTAACTTCCTAAATGCATGTGAGAAAAATAAGAGGAGCACAGATGTTGTCCACAGTTTTATTTTCTTTTCATTTTTTTCAAACTGAGGCTTTCAATGATGGATCCTGGCTGGTTTGTGAGTCAAAAAAAATTCACCTCCACTTAAAACAATATTCCCACAATGCTTCATACTGGCCCAGTCCTAGAAGGTACCTTTCTAATAACTATCTGTCTTTTGATTTTTCGCTAATCAAAGTGTGATGCCTGGACCAGCAGCAGCAGCATCACCTGGAAGCTTATTGGAAAGGCAAAATCTTGGTCCCCATCCAGATCTGCTGAATCAGAATCTGCATTTAAACAATCCTGGGGTGATTCCAATGCAATTAGAGTTTGAGAGGCAGTCCTTTATGTATGTTTCTAATGTCAGCACACCTTTTCTTTCCCTTTAGTCTCCTCTAACCAATATTTTAGACTCTCTCTTTAGCCTCTTGGTAAGTGTAATATCATTTCTAATATGAGCCAATATATATATTCACAAAAATCTTCATATACTTCAAAATTACACTGAAATAACAGGATTGATGGGAAAAATAGGACTAAGAAGACCATGCAAATTCTTTGCCACTTTATGATCAGAAACACTAACCAAAAGCATAATCAGTACTTCCAGAAATAACTTGGTCAGGCAGGCACCCAGGATAGCTGGAAGTTGTTTCATGGTATTAAAAATTCACACACACAAAAGCAATAACCAGGAAAGAAAGTGGCTTAAATACCAAGACTATACAGATGCAAGTGGTGCTCTGGGTACAGGAGGGAGAACAATAATGTGCCACAAGTAGAAAGCTGGGTAGAGCTAGGGGTTCAGCTTTCTGAAGAGACATTCCTAAGTATAGGAGTTCGTTTTGAATTGTCCTAAAATATGACCCAAAAGACTCCTTTCTGTGCAGCAACCAAACTAATGAATTTTCCTTTTCTTGCAGAAGTTTCTAAAATTCTGTCCTTACTACTTCAACTCTCTTTGCCTAAGATTAGTTACACATAAACCAATATAACTTTATAGCTTTATGTTAGCATCATTTTCATATTTACAAGTGATGCAGAGTTAATAGTCATTATAGAAGCAGGTATTCTGATTCTATCACATTCTTTCCTAAAAGGAAAGAAAAAATGTCCCTGTTACCTAATTCTCACTAAAGTGTTAAGATCTCATTCTGGATAAAACTGAAGTGAGCAATATATAGTAGTATTCAGAAATGAGTTCCAGTGATGAAATTTCAGATATTATGGAGAGGCTGTATTTTAACAGAGGTCCTTCCCAAAATCCTTCAAATACTATAACACAAGCAAACATTTATTATACCCTGCTGTCACCTTTCTTCCCTCCCTCCTTTATCCTTTTTTGCCTCTCTGCCTTTAACTGTTATTTATGGAGCATCTGCTGTATGCAAGGCATTGTGTTGGGTACTGTCAATAAAAGATATCTTATAATAGGAAGACCATTTTAAGAAAACTGTTTAGAGATCAAGGGAAGAACTATCAAAATTGATCAAAGTTATTTTGATAAAATAAAATCTGTACAGAAACATTAGAAGGAAACAAAGTTATTTATCTTGAATAGATTGTCAAGGGTTCACCTTGTGAATGACTGTAAGTATTGGCAGTGCTGTTTGATCAAGGATTTTGTTCAGCAGGTCTCAGGTCTATTCCAGAAAGAAGAAAAGTTTCTTAAAACTGAGAGAATGGGGTTTTATTAGATGTTTCAAGAAATATTCTTAAATGAGAATTACAAAATGTTGTAATATAGAATAATGCTTAAAATGTGGAAAGGTTAAAGTTGACAAACTTACAGGAAGATTAATTATATCATCCTATTTCTTATAAACACATTTTATCATGCACTGTTAATTCACTCATATAAAGACTAGCAATAACTATTTGGCAAAATATAAATTATACCAAAGGTTTGATCCACATGGGAATTTTTCCTTAGATGATGTAGAAGTACAGCATTGCAATTCATCAGTCCTTTAGTCTCTCAGCTGGCAGAATATTTCCTTGTGTGTGACACCATCATCAACATTGTCATCATTGTCATCACCAGTGCATGTGCCTGATACTATCTTCATATGCATTCCCTTATTTAATGACTCTCTCACATCATCAATGCCCCTGTGAGGTAGAAGTTGCCTTCCAGGCAACTGTAAAAAGAACAGTCTATTTTACTCCCTATCTCACTTAAAGTCAGCCTTAAACTTCATGCACTTCATGTATTCCAAATTCTGGCCTTTTGGTTTTCTGTCATTTTAGGTATTTTAAACCCACTTCATATAGGGATATTTCTGTATTAATTATTATAAGTATATATCAAGTTTTATTTTATCACTAATAGGACAGTTTTGCATTCTTGCACGTAAACTGAAAACTTTCTCTAAAAGAAATAAATATGTTTACACTTCTGAAATAGTAGAGAAGGCATTATTTTAGCTTTTTAGAATTATTGGATATAGGATCTGCATATTCCTGCTATCAACCCAACTTCAGAGAGCTGCTCCTTCTCCAGACCTCTTTTTAATTTCATATGAAGAAAGAGTTTCCCTTCCTTGATGGTGAATCCACATATCTGCCCTTAGGCACTCTAGCCCTTCCATTATCTGGACTACAAATGCCCTTGCATTTTGATCTTAAGTTTTCTGGATTGCCAGATCCTATTGATCATAAGTTTTCTGGATTGCCCCGTCAGTCTCTTCTACAAAAAAAAGGGAAAGTATAGGGAATGTATAGCTATCTAACCATCATACATGTGCACATTTATGCACCAAATTTGTGTAGATATGTGCAGCATGTATGTTTTTGTATATATGGGATTGCAGTGCATTATATGTGCATACATTAAATGCAAAGAAAGAGAGAGAAACATAGAAAGAGAGAAAAGAGAGAGACCAAGAAGCAATAAGGATAAGTGAAAGCAATTTTTAAGATTTGTCTCCAATACATTATTTAATTCTAAATACATTTGCATTTAGTTATACATGATTTTCATATCTATCTTACCAAGATGAATACCGTTCTAATTGTTCTATCAATTACTGTCTTTACCCATCAAAAAAAAGAAGCTATTTCTAAAAAGATGCACTAGTTATTTTTATTAACTTGCAAGTTTTAGCACATCAGTATGTTATTAGT
Source organism: Dasypus novemcinctus (assembly GCF_030445035.2). Lineage (NCBI taxonomy): Eukaryota > Metazoa > Chordata > Mammalia > Cingulata > Dasypodidae > Dasypus > Dasypus novemcinctus. The sequence continues at coordinate 85,567,781 of NC_080677.1, forward strand.
CTTGGTATTTTTATATTTCATCATCAGTTCTTATTAGTTTTATCTAGCTGGTGTGAAAATATTAAGCAAATATTCCCAATGATTTTTTTCACTTACTAAGAAGAGATAGATGATAGAGATTATACAGATACACAGACCTTTATAAAAATAAGACATAATTATATAATAGTTATTATACTTTCTCCTAAGAAAACAATTTAACTATTCTATGCAAATATTCCAATAAATTAAAGAAAAAGGCGCCTCCAGGACAACGAATGTTATTTTCTGCAATTTTAATAGCACATCTAGCAAATAATTCTAAATCACATTGAGTTTTCAATACCCAAGATTTCCAATAAGCTTCTAAACAACTTAGAGACAAATTTATTTAATAGAATCAACTTGACACTTTTTCTGACTGAGAAAAATTCACTAATTTTAAGAAATAAAAAAGAAAAAAATGTTTTTCCCTAGTTATTACAAGTAACAAGGTTGGATCTTAATCTACCATTTTTAATATGCAAGAATTTTAACACAGGATAAAGTTAAAATAACTAATGTCCTTTTTTTGTTTTATTCTTTGTACTTCACAGGAACATACCCAGAGAGTTGGCAGACCTAAGAGGTCAGTTAACCCAATGCCAAATTAAGGCTTGTTGTATAATCTCCACCACATCCTGTGAAACTCCTGAAAGTTTCCAGCAAAAGGAAAATCACCACTCTCCTGGTTCTCTTTAAGGTTAATAATTTTTGTGAGCTTTTATATATTTTTATACAACTGCCTGAAGACTCTACTTCAAGACCCAGCTCCTTCTCTTAAATGGTCAGGATAGATGAGAGGCAAAAAAAAGTTTTAAACTATGTAGTTTAAGCTGGCACAGAAGCCATCTAAATAAGGAAGATACCAAACATGATTAAGAGACTGATTTTGGCTTTGCATTACAGTTCTTTCATTTTTCAATAGCCTTACTGCAATTTTGGGTTCGTACAGTCCAGACTACAAATTTCTTAAAGGCTTTCATAGTTATTTAATTTCTCTTTCCTTCAAGGCACTGATTTGTAAAACAGGAAGAATTTTTTTTCTTTCCTTTCTTTTAGTCCAAAACCTTAGTTCCACAGATGGCATTTTAGCAAGAGACCAGATTACCAAATTTGTCTCCCCTGGGGTTCTCCTTTTTCATGAATTTCCCTTGCTCTGATGTTATGATTATGGAGACTCTTCAATGGTCTTTTTAACACTTTCCCCTAACTGCTCAGTCACATCCGATGAAGTCTTTCTCTTTTTTCAGCTTTCAACTTCTCCTGGCCTGCATCTCTTAACTCCTCATGAACAGATGTGTGCTTTCAGAAAAGCTGCTCACACCCTTCCTTGGAGCCTTTAAGCAAATACTAACAAACTCCCTCTGTCTCTATGTTTTCTCTGTTAACTCCCCAAATGAGAGAATCTGGTCTGTCCAACCAGTCAATGATAGGGATAGAATGCCCTAACAACATGTTACCACCTCACATGCCACTGACCAGCCTCAAATTGACCACTCTCCGTTCAGGGATCCAGTCCCGGAGCAGACACCCATATTCCTCATGGCAGTGTTAATGTGCTAGCAACTGAAGTGATCTATAAAGGAATGAACCTCTCAGAAGTGGAGAGACGGTGCTGGGCACTCTGACTTGTTGGAAGGGATCAAAGTAATTCATCAGCATTTTGCATGACTTATTCAATATAAACTTATATACCAACAATCCAGGACAAGAAATCATCAGGCAATGTGAAAAGGGACTACTAGATGCATAAGGTTCAGCACAATAAGATACTGCTTTGTTCTGGGCAGTCACAGAGAAGATAGGTTTTACATTGGGCCCAGTATGATTCTGAAGCAGAAAAGAAGACAGTACAAGAAAGGGCAGTAGGCACAACTAGAGGCATGAAAGCAAAAATGAGCAGGACAAGTCTGGTGGCTTTGCTGGAGTAATTAATAGAAAGGACTACCTGGCTGCCCCATTCATTCAGCTGATGGTTCTTATTCAAATTTCAGGCCTCAACTTATATGTTACATCTGCCTTCACAATGGCCTTCTCTGACCACCCATTTTAAAGGAGCTTGACATTTTTACCCCCTTCTATACTTTCTTGTTTTTATTCTTTGAAACATTTATCAAATATTATAATTATTGATTTATTTGTATATTTACTTGTTTGGCTTAGTGGCTAAGTTCCTATTGCTCTGAACTAAGAGTTGTATCCAATGACTAAAAGAGAGTGTGAGGGGAGAATACTCTAAGATCTTGTCTCATCCAAAGAAAAACATCAAACTCAGCAGTTACCTAGTCATATTTAGAATAATTAGTGAACAAAGACACATTAGTTGCTATAATACAATAATTGTAACAACAGTAACATCTAATTTTGGCCTTTACTCACCCCTATAACTGCATTTTATGATATTTTAAGTGTCCATTTATTCTCTCCTTCAAATGCTAAATACTTAATATTTAAAGTTTAAAATAACTGAGCTGAACTTGAGTTCACAAATGTGTAGGCAATATCATGTTTGTAATTTAGAGAAATTGAGCCTTAGTTAAAATGAGAGATTATAGAATGACTTTTCTTTTTAAAAAGTATTATTAGTTCTTTAAAGAATAAGATTAGTGAAAATGCTATCTAGGAAAGAGGTTAGGGATTTTATTTTAATGGATTGGAACAATTTGTAATTTCTACACCAATTAATGATGTGAACTGGATTTACTTTAAGAGCATAAAGTGTGCTTTAAAAAGTTTTTCTTTTGAAGAAACTTTAATATGCTCTCAAATATTTTGCTTCAACATTCTTTGTATATAGACACAGATCAGTTTAAGCTTAGTCCAAAATAACACAGATTTAAAAAATGGTGGTTTGTGAATCAGTGAGACTTCATAGCTTTTTTAGTCTGAACAGAAATCATGTTAACCTATACAGCGCCAAACAAAAAAAAAGCATCATAATCTAAAACATTATTGTTATAAGTGTTTACTGAGATCAGCTATGGCCTACCTGTGCTAACCATCTGGCCCCAGGTACACTTCCATCAGCAAATGTTATTTAAAAAGAACAACCTTATATTGACTTCTGAAAGGTAGATGACTTGAAGAAATTAAAAAAAAAAAAGAGGAACCAAAAGAAGTTAAGAAGCAAGTATCCACACCAGATCTTGATCTCAGTAAGGATTTTACTAGGGAGGAAGGGAAGGAGCTCTCCTGAGTAGAGAACCTAGAACAGGGAGAAGTTCAGTGGAACACAGACCATAATTTTATACTTTACTACAACATCTTTCTGGTTGGGAAAAAAAAAAGAAGTCTAGATCAAAGACCCAAGATGGTGACATAATAGGGAGCTCTAACAATCAGCTCATCCCACAGGGCAACTAATAATCAGCCACACAGCCAGGATCTGTCCAGATCAACTGTTTAGGGGACTCTGGAGACCTAAAAACCACAGTGCACCACCCAGGGAAGAAAAGGAAGTGGATACTGAGCAAATGTGGTGAAGATTTGTCCCAAGCCTGTTTTGACTAGAAAACCAGAGCTGGAAGGTTGTCTCTAGGGGAACACTTCTATGAAAATTAGCCCTCCAGACAATAGCAGTGAGAGAAGACAAAAAGAGTATTAAAAATATACAGAGGCAGGGATTGGGTGTAGTTCAGTGGCTTCAGCAGCTGCTTTCCACATATGAGGTCCCGAGTTCAATCTCCCAGTACTACACATACACAGAGGCAAATAAAAACAAACAAACAAAATACACTAACATTCATAGAGGAGGAACAGAGGAAGCTCTAGCAAAAAGCCAACCAATAAGAAAGCCATTGACTAAAGAAAGAAACTGAGCACATAACAAACACATTAAAAAATCAGATGCCAAGACACCAGCAAAAAAATTATAAGCCGTACTAAGAAACAGGAAAATATGGTTCAGCCAAACAAACAAACTAAACCTTCATTCAGAACACAGGATTCGAGAAAACTAATCACAGATATCCAAAAAAAAATCTCCTTAATAAATTCAATGAGGTGGCTAAAGAAATTAAAAATATTAAAAAGACACTGATAACACTGATATAAAGGCAGTGGTCACCAGAAGTTCTGAGGGAAGGGAAAGGAAAGAATAGGTATAACATGGAAAATTATTGGGACATTTGAATTTTTCTGCATGACACTGCAATGAGATACAGGCCTTTGTACCTTTTCCCAAAAGCTATAACACTGTGCGATGCAAAATATTAACCATAATATGGACTATAGACCATGGTAAATAGCAATACTTCAGTATATGTTCATCAGTTGTAACAAATGTACAGAAGAAGAAGAACAAGAACAAGAAGAAGAAGAAGAAGATGACGACGACACTGGTAAACACAAAGAAGAATTTGAAAGCTTGAAAAGAAAATTAACAGATCTTATGGAAATGAAACACACAATGGAAATAGATTAGAAATACATTGAAGGCATATAATAGTAGATTTGAATTGGTTGAAAACAGAGTAAGTAAATTGGAGGACAGAGTGTCTGAATTGTAAAGACAGGAGAACAGAAAGAGAAAAGAATGGAATCAACGGAATAGGTTCTCAGGGAATTGAACAACAATGTGAAATGCACAAACATATGCCTTATATATATTTCAGAAGGAGAAGAGAATAGAAAAGGGGCAGAAAAAATATTTCAGGAAATAGTGACTGAAAATTTCTCAAAACATATAAAGATAGAAATATCAATATCCAAGAAGGACAATGCACCCCAAACATAATAAATCTGAATAAACCTACCATGAGACACTGACAATTCAGAATGTCAAATGCTAGATATAAAAAAAAAAGAATTCTGAGAGCAGCAAAAGAAAAACGCTTCATTACACACAACAGGCACTCAATAAGATTAAGTACCTATTTCTTACCAGAAACCATGGAGATGAGAAAGAAATGGTATGATATATTAAAAGTTCTGAAAGAGAAAAACTGCCAGCCAAGAATTCTTTATCTGGCAAAACTGTCCTTCAAAAACTGAAGGTGGGTTTAAAGTTTTCACATATTTAAAGTAAAAATAAAAAAACCTGAAAGACTATGTCACCAAGAGACCAGATTTACAAGAGATATTAAAGGGAGTGTTGCACTGCACCCTAAGAGGAAAAGACAGGAGAGAGGGGCCTGAAAAAGAGTGTAGAAATGATGATCATTCATAAAGGTAGCAAAAAGTGTAAAACACAGATTATAATAAGATAGATAAATGGTAAGCCAAAAGATATAATGGACAAAATACTGTAAGTAATGCCTTCACAGTATTAATGTTAAATGTTAATGGATGAGAGAGGGGCAAGAAGGCTTTGGATTAAGTCCACACTCATCATTTCTCTCACCAAAAAAATGGCTGAGTGGGGTCAAAATCCTGCCTGAGTGAGCTATTTTGGGAACCCACAAAGCATGAGGCTTCAGGGTACCTATCTAGAGAGAGCACTACAAAAAGATTGATTGCTCAAGGTAAAACCATGAGTTTCTGGCTCTTGAGGCTGGAGCTGTGGGATGGTTAAGCCCCATCCTCAGGGCAGGAAGCCACAGTGAGCCCCAACTCTTGCCAGTCACCCAGCCAGAGAAGGCATACTCCAAGAGTGGGAGGGTTCTGGTGAAGGATGGAGAGGGGTCTCCCCTGTGTGGGTTTGGTTGCTTGAACCCCCTTTTTTGAGCTTTGAGGAGCATACCAGCTGGCTCAAGGAGAAACCAGGAAGAGGGGAGAGGCAAATCTGCTGAGGCAGCCTGATATACCTAACTGCCCTGTGATACAGAAACTTGACATGAAACAAGGTGGAGTTGGGCAATTAACTAGTCCCATGCAACTCCCCTAAAGAGGGAGGACAGTAGGAGTGCTTAATAAGCTTCTAAGAGGATATTTAGGGTCCCCTGAGAGGAGTGTGTGCTCTCAAAGAGGCTGAGAGTCATTTTTTTCTGCAGTGAGTTGTCACCAGGGTCCCATTTGAATTTCAAAAGGGAACTTTCTCCCTGGCTATGGTGTCCTGCTGCCCTGGGAGAGAAAGCAATTAGAATAAAAAGGGGGAAGCACAGATTCCTAATCAGCAATTTATCCAATTGCAAAGAGTCAATCCTGCATGAGGGAAAGTGACTTGATAGCTTTCTGAAATCCTAACAAGAAAGTTTAGTCCAATGGAGGACTTTCTGCCTTAAATATACAAGATCTCTAGTTTGATTCCTGGCTCTTAGAGTAGTGACCCACAAGTATATTAAACATCTAGGTGATAGTTTAGGACAGAGAAAACATAGACATTATTCTTGTACTAGCTTCCCTTAGGTCTCTTATTTTTCCTATTAAAAAAAGTTACTGCTGTTTTTGTTTTATAATTTAACTTAGTTTACTCACTTTGCTAAAACCCATTTCAAAATCTGCAGTGAGAAAGCTGCAGGGTATTTGATGGATAAACATTGGCAGCCTAAGGAGCTCCACAGGGGCTTAAGAGGGAAAGTTATTTTTCCTTAGTGTTGGTTGATTGCTTGCTTGTGGGTTTGTCTGTTTTTTTTTGTTTCCTTGCCTTTCTTTCCTCTGTATCCATTCCCCCACGATTTTTTTTAAGTAGGTGCTGCCGGCATGTTTCTTGTTTGCTCTATTTCCTCTTCCTTGACTTACTCTTTTCTCTGTGTACTGATTTTGGCTACCAATGCTATCTCTTTTCCTTCTTACTTCTTTCTATCTTCCATTTTCTTTTTACATTTACTCTTTGTTTAGCCCCCAATTTTTCTGGCTTTTTATTTCTAACTCTTCTATTCTGTTTTATACCTTTTATTAACTCTTTCTATTTTTGTCCTTTGTTTTCTCTTTCCATCTCTTCTCATCATACTGGCCTTTTAATTTATACTATATACTTTTCCATTTTTGGTTTCCCATTTCATTGTAGGTACTCCACTTTTTATTCCTATAATTCTACACTGCTTACATGAGTTAAACATTCATTTTCCTAGGTCTTACATTGTTCCTCTGCTAACTGTTACCATCAATATTACTATTATCCTTTTTCTTTTCTTATCTCTTTTGCTTTCCCCTAATCTTTATCCTTCAAGGGAAATTAGACACCAACAAAGAAATAGAATAAGAATAATGAAGTGTCAAAGAGAAAACATAACACAAACACAAAAACAGCAACTAAATAAAACCTTAGACAAGAGGTAGAAGCTAGACAACTGGACAAATTCATCAAGATTTAAAAATATGACCAGACAGCAACAAAAAATTACAAACAATACCAAGAAACAGGAAGATATGGCCCAGTCCAATGAACAAACTAAAAACCAGGAAAAGAAGTAGAATATTAAACAACTAACAAAGTTCCCCTAACAAATATCATGGAACAACTTAATGAAGTGAAGGAAGAGATGAAGGATATTAAGAAAACACTGGGAGAGCATATCAAAGAAACAGTAAGCATAAATAAAAAGATAACAGGTATGAATGGTGATGAATGGCACAATTGAAGAAATAAAAAATACACTCTTAGCACAAAACAGCAGATTTGAACAGGCAGAGGAAATAATTAGTGATGTAGAAGACAGTACAACTGAAATCAAACAGACAGTAGAACAGATAGATAAAAAATAGAAAAAATACAGCAGGGATTTAGGGATTTGAATGACAACACAAAATACACAAGCATATGCATTACAGGCATCCCAGAAGGAGAAAAGAAAGAAAAGGGGACAGAAGAGGTATTGGAGGTAATAGTAGCTGAAAACTTCCCAACCATATTGAGGGAGATATATGTATATGTCCAGGAAACAGAGTACACTCCAAGCAGGATAAATCCCAACAGGCCTAATTGAAAACATATACTTGCCAAATTATCCAGTGTTTAAGACAAGGAGAAAATACTTAAGACAGCAAGAGAAAAGACAGCCATCACATACAAAGGAACCTCAATAAGATTAAGAACTGAATTCTCATCTGAAACCATGGAGACAAGAATGCAGGGGTATGACATAGTCAAGGTACAAAAAGAAAAAAAAATTCAGCCAAGGATTCTCTCTTCAACAAAACTGGCATTCAAAATACTGGTGAGTTCAAAAAATTCACAGATAAAGAGAAAGTAAGAGAGTAAGCCAATAAGAACCCTGAATTTTAAGAAATACTAAATGGAATTCTGAAGGTTGAAAGGAAAAAATAGGAGAGAGTTGAAGGAGAGTGTAAGAACAACTAAAAAAACAAAAAGAGTAATAAAAACAATATATGACATACATAAACCCTAAGAAAATATGGCTAATCTAAGTAATTACATAACAATAATAACATTAACTGTTAATGAACTAAGCATCCCAGTCACAAGACACAGAATGGCAGAATGGATAAAGAAATATGACCCATCTGGATCCTATCTATCTAGTAGGAACTCACTTTGGACCAGGGATTCAAGAAAGCTGAAAGTGAATGATTGGAAAACAACTTTACAAGCAAAAACAACCAAAAAAGGCAGGAGTACCTATACTACTATTGGGTAAAATAGACTTTAAATACAAAGCTATTGTAAGAACAAAGATTGGCACTATATATTAATAAAAGAGGTAATCTTTCAAGAAGAAAGAACAATCATAAACACTTATGCCAGGGCACCTCAAAATACATGAGGCAAACACTGGAAAAATTAAGAGGAGAAATAGATGTCTCTACAATTATAGCAAGGGACTTTATTACACCATTAGCACCATTAGACAGAACACCTTGACAGAGAATCAATAAAGAAGCAGAGACTTTGAATAATACATTGCAAGATCTGGACTTGATAGACATATAAAGAACACTACATCCAAATAGAGGGGGATATACATTTTTCTCATGTGCACATGGAATATTCTCCAAGATAGACAACACACTAGGCCACAGAACAACTCTCAATGAATTCATAAAAATTGAAATTATACAAAGTAATATCTCTGACCACAATGGAATGAGGCTGGAAATCAGTAAGAGCCAGAGAACCAGATTAGGCAAAAAGATATGGAAGTTAAACAACACACTCTTAGACAAAGAGAAGGCCAAGGAGGGAATTGCAAAAGAAATCAGTAACTACTTTGAAGCAAATGAAAATGACACAGCATATCAAAACCTATGGGATGCAGCAAAATCAGTACTGAGAGGGAAATTCATAACCATAAATGCATATATCAAAGATGAAGAGCTAAAGTTTTAAAAAAACATAACTGAACACCTGGAGGAATTAGAAAAAGAACAACAAACTAACCCCAAAGGAAGTAGAAAGAAGGAAATAACAAAAATTAGAGCAGAACTAAATGAAATTGAAAATAAGAAAGAACTAGAAAAAATAAAACAAAAACCTGGTTCTTTGAGATGATCAATAAAATTGGCAAACCACTAGCTGTGCTAATAAATTTTTTTAAAAAAATGCAAATGAAAAAAATTAGAAATGAAGAAGGGGATATCACCACTGACCCACAAAAATAAAGAGTATCTTAATAGAGTACTTTAAAAAATTATATGCCAACAAGATGGACAACTTGGAGGAAATGGGCAAATTCCTGGAAACACATTAGCAGCCTACACTGATGAAAGAAGAAATTGATGAGCTCATCAGACCAACCACAACTAGTGAGATAGAATTAGTCATCAAAAACCTCACAATTAAGAGCCCAGAATGAGACACCACAAGGAAGGAAAACTAGACCAATTGCCCTAATGAACCTATATGGTAAAATACTCAACAAAATTCTTGCTAATCATATTCAACAACAATCCAATGAATTATACACCATCACCAAGTTGGCTTTATCCCTGATATGCAAGGATGATTCAACAAAAGAAAATAAATCAATGTTACACACCACATAAACAGATCAAAAGAAAAAAAATCACATGAGCATGTCTATAGACACAGAAAAGCATTCAATAAAATACAGCACCCTTTCTTGATAAAAACACTACAAAAGATAAGGATAGAAGGAAAGTTCCTCAACATGATAAATGGTATATATGAAAAACCCACGGCAAACATCATATACAATTGTGAATTCCTAAAAGCTTTCTTGCTAAGATTGTGAACTAGACAAGGATGTTCACTATCACCACTCCTATGTAACCTGTGTTAAAAGTACTTGCTCAAGCACTTATGCAAGAAAAAGATATAAAAGAATTTTGAATTGGAAAGAAAGAAGTAAAACTTTCACTATATGCAGACAACATGACCGTAAACATAGAAAGCCCTGAGCAATCTAAAACAAAGCCTCTAGAGATTATAAATGAGTTCAGTAAAGTCACAGTTATAAGATCAATGCACAAAATTCAGTAGCCTTTCTGTACAACAATAATGAGCAAGCTGAGGAGGAAATCAGAGGGAAAATTTTATGATATCAACTAAAAGAATCAAATACCTAGGAATAAATTTAAGTAAAGATGTACATTAATTACATGCAGAAAATTGCATAGCACTGTTAAAGGAAATCAAAGGGAAAACTATTCCCTGTTCATGGATAGGAAAACTAAACATCAATAAGATGTCTATCCTACTCAAACTGATATACAGATTTAATGCAATCCCAATAAAAATCAATGCAGGAAATTTTACTGAATTGGAAAAACTAACTATGAAATTTATTTGGAAATACAAGAGGCCCCAAATAGCCAAAAACATATTGAAAAAGAAAAATGAAATCAGAAGAATCACACTACCTGACTTTAAAAAATTGTGGTCAAAACAGCATGGTATTGACACAAAGATAGTCATACTGACAATGGAACCAAACTGAGAGTTCTGATATAGATCTTGCATATATAGTCATCTGATATTCAATAAGGCCACCAAACCCACTCAACTGGGAGAGAATGGCCTTTTCAACAAAGGGTGCTTGGAGAACTGGATATCCATATCCAAAAGAATGAGTGAGGAACACCATCTCACACCTCATACAAAAATTAACTCAAAATGGATCAAAGATCTAAATATAAGAGCCAAATCCCCAAAGCTCCTAAAAGATAATGTGGGGAAGCATCTACAAGATCTTGTAGTAGAAAATGATTTCATAAACTTTACACCCAAAGCATGAACAATGAAAGATAAAATAGAAAAATGGGACCTCCTCAAAATTTAAAACTTTGATCTAGAAAATGAAAAAGCAGCCTACCCAATGGGAGAAAATATTTGGCAACAATATATCTGATAGTTTATTATCTACCATATAAAGAAATCCTATATCTTGAAAATAAAGAGAATGAACCCATTCAAAAACTGAGCAAATGATTTCAATATGTACTTTTCCAAAGAAGAAATACAAATGGCTAAAAAGCACATGAAAAGATGTTCAACATCACCAGTATGAGGGAAATGCAAATCAAAACTACAATGAGATACCATCTTGCACCTATTAGACTGGAGGCTATTAAAAAACAGAGGACTGCATGTGCTGGCGAGGATATGGAGGAATGGGAGCACTTTATACACTGCTAGTGGGGATATAGAATGGTGCAGCCACTGTCGAGAAAAGTTCAGTGGTTCCTCAAAAAACTAACAATTGATCTGCCATATGATCCAGCAGAAGAATTGAAAGCAAGCATATGAACAGATATATGGATGCCAGTGTTCATAATGGCATTATTCACTATTACCAAAAGTTGGAATCAATCCAAATGCTCATCAACTGATAAGTGGATAAACAAAATGTGGTATATACATACAATGGAACATTAGTCACCTGTAAGAAGGAATACAGTACTAACGCATGGGATAACATGACTGAACATTGAGGACCTTATGTTGAGTGTAGCTAGCCAGGCAATAAAGAACAAATATTACATTACCTCCCTGATAAAAGCTAAGCAAACTGAGCAGATTCACAGAGCTAGAGTCTGGAAGATAGGTTTACAGGAAATAGAAATGGGTTGTGAGCCAACAGCCAAAAGGGCAAAATCTATGACAAGATAAAAGTGTGTAGTTGTGTAGTAAAGGGACATGACAGGGGTATAGTGATAATATTGGGTTGAGTGGTGCAGGTTTGATGAGGGGCTGGGTGGGGAGGGTGGGAAGGGTGGATTGGATGATCCATGTAACTGGGGGGAGGGTTGAAGGAGGGAGCAAGTGTACACTGGGAATTGGTGGGTATGTGGTTGAAATTACTATATTGGGAATGCTCATCTGACAATATGACAAGGAAGGGTTATTGGTTTAAGGTCTTGGATGAGGTGCATTTGGGCCAGAGTGTACCTGGGGCAGGCTTCTAGGGAGCAAGTGAGTGATCATTTTGGCATAGTGTGCTGCATTAGTAGGTAGAAACCCACATAATAAGCAGGCAGGTGTTGGACTCCCTCCTAGGGAGGCCTACTATGTTCTCAAACAGAGGGACATAGTCACTTGAGAGCATCAGTGGTGCCTAATAGGGGAGGACAGATCAGTGTGTCAAGCCCTCAGTGAAGATGCAAGTAACTATGAATCTTTACTTTCAAGGAGTGAAGCCTGGTGGTTGCCATGAGCCAGAAGGGGAGGGGGAGGGAGAAAAAAAATAGATGGAACAGGGGGATGTTGGGGATGATGGAAGTGTTCTGCATGATCTTGCAAAGATGGATACAGGCCATGTTAAATTTTATCAGATCTTATAAAATATATGATCCAAAATGTAAACCATAATATGAACCACTCTTGATGGTTAGTAGCTATGTTTCAATATTTGGGCATCAATTTTAACAAATGTACCATCCAGATATAAAAGGTTATTGGTGGGGGAAAGAGAAAAGGGGGAAGATATTTGGTATATGGGAATCACCTGTATTCTGTATGTGACTCTACTGTGACCTAACTCCTTTTTGAAGAAAAAACAAAATAAAAATAAAAATAATAAATGGACGAAAATGTCACTGTACATACAGGACAAAAGTCTTACAGTGATGAAAGGCAAAATGTGAAAAAAGTTAATTTTTCTTCAAATATACTTTCATTTTTTTAATATTCCAATTTTTAAAAATACTATTCTATTTTTACATTTTATCAATTTTTTCTGTATTTTACTTCTTATGTACAAAACTGTCTTTACTATTTCATTTTCTTATTGTATGTGGCTATTTTGTTGGCTTCATTTTTTAAGAAGTTTTAGATCACAAGATCACAGAAGGGTTACAACTGTGACAGGTTGATCACTGGTGTGGGGTGTCAGTGATGGGCGATACATGGGAGGAAGTTTACCTGGGTATACATATAAGGCAAATAAATGTGTTTAAATGTTCGTGGGGCATTGTCACAGTAGGTGGAGATTCACACAATAACCAAAAAAATATCAAATTTCCATCTAGGGGAGCTCTGTCACATTCTCTAATGGAACAAGAATGCCTCAAGGACAGGGATAATGACTTGTGAAGGAGGATGTTCCATTGAAGGACCCTTGATATTGATGACTATGCTTATAAGCTTTTGCTCTTGAAATTGAAACTCAGCCTAGTGACATAGGGTACCTAAGAGTTATCTACAGGGAGCCTGTTTGTTGCTCAAGTGTGGCCTCTCTCTAAACTGAACTCAGAATAACTTCCCGCAGCATGGGACATGACTCCCAGGGATGAGCCTCCATGGCACTGAGGGATTGCTACTAAGTACCCACAAGCAATGCATCTGGGTAAAAAAAAAAAAAGAAAACCACCTTGACCAAAAGGGGGAAAAGCTAAAGACAAGTGAGTTTGTATGGCTAAGAGAATTCAAAGTGAGTCAAGAGACCATTCCAGAAATAGTGCTTATGCACATCTCAACAGGACCTCATTGACAGCCAAAGTAGATATGACCCCAAATAGCAAAGGTCCTTAGGGATATGGAGATATGCAGAAACTATTGTCAGGGCAGACAGCTCAGGAATTTGGACCCTTGCCAGTTGACCCTAATCTGGTATTTATGCTCTCCAGTGTGACTGAGTTAGACTCAGCAGTGATTTCCCTATGCATGACTCTTTTGTTCTTCTATTTGAAACTATAATTAGTGCTATATTTGGTATGTGTACATCCAAGAGACTTAAATCTTTGGGATGTCCATGTGCCAGCTGAGCCCTGACTCTCAGTGGAGTTGCAACACCTACTCTCCAGTTCAATGGACTCACCCAAGACAACTAATAAGGAGGAGATGATGGACAAACAACTATACCAAGGAACCGAGAATGCCTACAACTGCAAGTAAGAGAGGCCTGCCTATTGGATGTATGGGATCAAAGTCCTCCCTCAATTAATGGTGGAGTGGGCATCCCCATCCTACAGTCCTCAGCACTGGGAAATGAACTACAGACTAAAATGAACTTACTAGTATTCTACTATAGACTACTTGTGAATCTAGCAATGGAAGAAATGCCATTGTTGTGGAGGCAATGATCCATGGATTTTCAGGGGTTAGGGAGGGGGAAAACAGGTGTAATAGGGGGAAATTTGGGGGACTTGAGAATCATCTGACTGACATTACAATGACAGATACAGGCCATTATATATCTGGCCATAACCTGCAAAGTCAAATGGGAGCATGTAAACTAAAAGCCATGCTTAGTGGCAAAGCTCGAAAATATGTTTACCAATTGCAATGAATGTACCATACTGATAAAATATATTGTTAATGTGGGAAAATGTGGGAGGTTTGGGGAATGGGGTATATGGGAATCCCCTATATGTTCTTTGTAAAAAATCTTTTAAAAAATAAAAAAGTGGGGAAAAAAACTATCTACATGGCAAAGATTTTATTAAAAGCATAATTACTACTGTCCTGCTACTAACTCAAGGTAGAAATCACCCAAAGGTGAATAACAGAAGAGAATTATTCTGAAAATGAAATTTTAAAATCTTGTTATCAATGATAGGTTGTTATGATTCAGTCAAGAAACTGGAGTTATACTTAAATTTTTCAGGGTCAGGTGAAAAAAATGTTAGGGTTAAACAGTTTAGCTTCTACCTAACCTTTCTCACTTTCTACTAGGCCTTTTACTCTCTTGATCTATCTGGGAAGGCACACAGCCGTACTCCCTGAATTCAGTTGGGACTTCTGATGCCTGAAAAGCTATCAAAACCCAAATATAAAATATCTAAAATTAGCATTTCAGGTCTGTGAAGGAGATTGTTTAAATTGGAGGCTATCCTTCCTATGTATCTTAAATGTCATCATTGCTGACACGAATAGATGCTTTAAAAAAAAAAGTTTATGTAAGTGACTAATCTTACAACTTTTTTAAAGCCTTATTTCAACTTCAAAAAACAAAATAAAATACAAAAGGCAGCCTAAAAAATATGGAAGCATTACTTTAAAAACTCCTGTCGAGGTACATTTACCTTATTTAATTCTAAAGCAACCTCATTGTTTCTCTGCTGTTCTGAAAGATGAATAAATGCACATATTGGTCCATTCCATTTGAAAATAAAGGAACAAGTGTTCTCTTATGCTTATCTACTTCACTGTCCAAATACATATAGGGATAAAGGAAGCTTCCTTCAGTTTTAAAGACCTCAAAAATATCTGAAGATTGAGAGAGGTACAAAGCAAGATAGAAATTTGGCCTTGGTCTGAGGAACAATGGCAAATGTTCCATTATATGAAGATAGGTAAAAGTGGAATTCTAGATAGTAAAATTTAGTGCTCCTTGTTAAAAAGGACAATGAGGTACAAAACCCAACATTATGACTTCAATCTTTCCAATTCTTCATATAATATTCCATTTTAACAGTTGGGAAAATTATGACACTCAGAAAACTTAAATTAAGGAGAAGGTTGGGAAGGTACATATTTATGAAATAAACTATGTGAAATTTAAATAAGGCCAGGATTTATAAATGTATACAAAAAAATTAGCTTAGCAGTTATTTGTTAACTGCTGCCAAAAATATCATAGAACCAAGGCTTTTAAACAATAATTAATCACTACAGAATTGGCTGTCAGTGAATACAATAATCTCTTTCAGCAGAACAATGCCTTTATTAAAAAATGTACTGTTTCCACATACCTTCTATTCACCTTGGATTTGAAATGCTAATCATTCATGGGTTGCTGCTGTTGTTTTTAACATTTTAAAATTCATTTCATATTATACTAAGATTGTAAACACCTGACTATTTCTGCATACATATATTTACAAAATCAATATTGCTATGCTACAGCCTTTGAAAAATAATACAACTATCTCGGCAGTACCCATCCATTACTACTTTTATTTCCCTTTATGATATCTTTCATGTTTTTGTAATATGAGAAAATATATAGTCCTAGTTTATTTATCCTTCATTTTGAGAGAAAAGATAGTTCACCAAGTCAATTAAAATCTTCTTTTGTATACGATTCTTTCAGAGAGAAAAAAGTCTTTATCCAGATGCTAAAATGAGCAAATGAATATTTAACATAATTTAACAGGTCCTTTTACAGGATTCCTCCTACACAGTAATTCTCAGTCTAAAGAAAAAAGAGAAAGAGAGTGTTTCCTTGGAGACAATTCTGAGTAAACCAACCATCATTTTTAAGTCCTTGTTTGCGTATTTTTCAAATGTTTTAGAAAATTACCAAAGAAGTGGATACAACCTTCTTTATGAGAGCAAAACATTGACCACAATCTCAAATAATTTAGCCATAATGAGGGCATTTGTTCATTTGTTCATTCATTCATTCATCCATTGTGTTCCTCTAAGAACTCAGGATTCAAAAGATACTGAAAAGTATGAAAAGCAGGGAAAAATAAGCCCCTTTTGGTGACTGAGAGCAGGAACCAAACCATTCTGAAGTTCTCCACTTCATCTCAGGCTTTGAAGACATCTACATACATTTGACTACCACTCTTCTAACGAAATGAATTGCAACTCACATTGCATATTTTTCTACTTGGTTTAAGAAAAAGAGAATAGGACCTGGTATCGAATGGTTTCGTTTCTCACACTAGCAATACTCTACAATATGAGGACAACATTGCTGGCCCTCATAAATGAACAGTTTCTCTGCTGTGTTTCCTAGTTAAATGGCTGCTGCTGACATTTTATAAATCATCCCAAATTTAAATTCCATTCCTAAAACTTGATTTTTCTCCATAAAAAATATCTATGGTTTATGTACAGAGCTATTTTCTCTACCTAAGTGAAACTACCTTGGTGGCCCTTTCTGTCTCATAAATGTTGGATAAATATTTGATGTTCTTAGGAAAGCCCAGAAAATTAGTCATCCATGTACAAATGCTAACTAGGATGTTATGTATCTTCATAATAATGGAAAGTCCTCTAAGAGGAAAGCCAACTTGGAGGACATCTAGGTGTAGGGAAGGCGACAAGGGACTCTGGCTATGAAGCACTGCTGGGAGCTCTGAACCAGGTGATGTCCACCTCTCAGGGAATCTGCAGAGCAGCCTGGGCCAGTCCAGCAGTACTCAGGGACATGGTGGCCTGAGACCTCTTGCAAGGCCATATCTACTGTTCAATTCCTTCTTAGCGCTTATCACTATCTTTCTTTTTTTAGCATTCCTTGTGCAACTCCCCTTTCCAGCTGCCATCTATGAACTCCAGGACAGCACGTACCATGCTTCTGTTTCTCACCACTGATTCCTCAAAGTCTCTGATAATGCTGGGTACAAAATAGTCCCAAAGTAGGTATTAATTAAATAAACTAATGAATGTTCAGAGCAACTCTGGGAGCAATGTGAACTTATGATGTTTGGAGAATTGCTAGGGGATTCCAGCAATCCTAGGAGATGCTAATAAGAGACTGTGGTCCTGCTATTTTGTTGGTGGGGAACATATAGCCAATAATAACCAGATGAGAAACACTGAAAATGAAAGATCTTGTTTTTGAAAATAAGGTTTTATTGTATGAAATTAAACTATTCAGTTAAAGGTTTCTTCTCTCTGACTGTGCAGATGGGGTAGCAGTACAATTCTATCTTAACTGTTTCATGCCATTCTCATTAATGATCTATAATTTAGCTCCATAAACATTCTTCCTATTGCATCAACAAAATAAAGAAAAGATAACAGTTGTCTTTTCCTGCACAGTTAGATACTTGGAAAACATAAACAAGTTTAATTAATTCAGATTAAAAGAGCAAGTCATTCTCAGTTTACTAGGTATTGTCATTAGCAGACTCAACTAGCAAATTTTCCTTTGTATTACAATTTACTGCTTCCCCTGTGACAATACTATTGAAGTAAAAAACTATAACTGTTGCCAAATTAGAAGTAGAAGTACTATGAATGAAAAATTCTTATAATCTCAGTGCTACAAATATAAAATGACTGTATTCTGAATCTAACATTTTAAGAAATTTTCCAACCATCCTGAGTCCATATTCTGTCTTTCATTTGGTCATAACTGAACAAGCAAGATAAGATAATTACAGGGGTAAAAGCTACTAAAGAAACCATTCTCCTGCATCATTTAAATTTAGCTGTGCTCTTTTAAAACATTTGGTATTAAAGTGTTTTCCTCACCCAAAACAGAGTCTGGCAACAAGCCTTCTTTTTAGTTAAGTAAATGGGTTTTTATCAGATAAGAAAGAATTAAGGAATTCAGTGGTGCTTCATGACCCTGATATTCATGAGCGCTCTGTATGAGACTGGATGAGATTGCTACTTCATTTGAATTACAGAGTAATTATGTTTCTCCTTTCGGGAATATTTTCACATATGTATTTAGAAATAGCCTTTTTAATGGAAAGATCATATTGCCATTTGAAGCTTCTCACCGGCACTCGGCATCCATTTACTCATTACTTTAGTCAAGCATATTTTGAGAGCTTACTATGTGCTAAGCATCATACTTGTTGCTGGGATTTCAAAGTTAAAGCAAAACAAAAACCTAAACACATTCTATGTCTACAATCTGACTACTATATTGTGAAAAACTAGACCAAAAAAACACAAACACAACCCGACAATAATAATGTGATGTGCTAATCGGTTATTAGAGAAACACAATACAAAAGCGAGCAGATGACTAACTCAGCCAGGACGGTGGGGTGGGGTGTGGGGGCTTTACAAAGACCTTCCATAAGAAAATGATACCGAAACACTGATGAGCCTGGAAAGTCAAGTTAACATAATCCAGGCAAAGAAAGGAAAGAAAGGCTTCCCAGGCACAGAGAACATATACTCAAAGGCATAGGAGAATGAAAACATAGGGAGCTGGTGCCACTGCCATAGATGATTGGTACAGAATCAGGATGCTACTATCCCCTGTTCCCTCTTGAAGGAAGCCATCATTAGGAAGCTGCCAAATCAGGAAGCCAACTCTAGAGCTGCTGGCTCCAGAACCATCTTGTTTCCCTCATGATCCACACCCACATAATGGATGCTCCTAACCCAAGGTTACTCTGTTATGAATATAAATCTTGTGCAAATACATCTAATTTACAAGTAGAACCACTCTAGCTGCAAGGAAGTCTGAAGAATGCAGTTTTTGACTTCCAGCCTTTACACTGTAGAATGGTTTAGAATGAGTAGTGAATGAGCTAAGCCCAATATCTGCCACAGATTTCAACTTAAAATCACAAGTCAAAATCAATTATTTATCCATTTTAAATTGAAAATATAAGGTCAGCTTAGAACTAAACTATGACAAATTCTCTTAAATATTATAGGTAATATGAAATACCAAATATTACAGATTCCTTAACATAAAAAAAATACTGCTTTTGACTTTATATTTCCATTCTTAATTCTGTATATTTCCAAGGTTGAATGATACATATTATGTAAACATTTATCATTTCAGCTAACTAAAGCCATACATTGGTCAATATTTAATTGTTATTATATCATGAATACAAAAATTTAAGGTGTGAGCGGTGACCCCATAGCCCATGTTGCTGGTTTTTAGGCATAGTATTAAGTTCACATCACGTTAGTGCCTATAATTCTACCTTGTGACCACAGTACATGGATACATCTGGTATATTTAGTGATTTTTCTCTTTTGAATTAGTTTCACATTTGTTCTATTAAAACCAAAATTTCACAAATATTAAAATGCCAACCAATTGAAGTTTTAGTGGCTCTCATGTCTTTGTCTGACCTGCAGGCAGCACTTGTAGGGTCACTTTTCTGACAAGTCAGGAAGAATTCTGGGCAATACCACCATTTAGGAAAGTCAGAATTGGGGTCATCCTGAAACTAGAAAAGGAGTGGACATAGGAATAAAACTAAGAGAGTGTAATGTCATGAAAGCAAAGGGGGAGAGTGTTTAGTTAAATGTGTTGGGAATACAATTAAATGCCCAGCTTACAAGGGAGAAAAGTACAAGAGCCCTCACTACAGCTGACAATTCGATGGTGAGTGAGGAAAGCAGTTTCAGTAAGGGTGTGGGGAGGGAGGTTAGCTTTGAAAGGGAAAAAAAGAATGAAGCAAGACTGAAACAGTTTTGAAAAGATATTTCTGCTGCTGCTGCTGTTGTTGTTGTTGTTTTAATGGGAGATCCCTGCACATAATTAAATGACAAAGAAAACATTTTAAGAACCAAACCCAATTTCTAATCCAATCAGGGAATGACTGCACTAGTTATTTGGCATCTATATGCTTGGTGACAAAAATAAACTGATTTACTTCAGTATTTAGGCTTGAAAGAGCCAAAAGCCTCAGTGTGCAGGGTGAAGTAATTACTTAGCAAAGTCAAATACTTGCTGGCTGGCCAGCCATTCTTTAGAGAATTTAATTTGCAATGTCAATGCCATGCATACCCAGGTGTGTTTGGGAATCTGTGGGGATAATGCTGAATCATTGCAAATAAAATATGAAATTGATTTTTTTTTGCAGTGATCATAGTAGATTAAGAAATTCTGGAGTTTGTAGCAAAATTCATAGAAAGGAAAGTCTTTACTGAGACATATTAGTATTCACAACTGATTATGCAGATGAGAGAGACAGAGACAGAGAATTCTAGAGGGTCCATTTAGAAACAGTTAAAGGAAGATAAAGATGATTTTAAAAATTATCTATTTAGATTTTCAGCACATAATAAGCAATTCATACATTCATTCTGGTTTTCAAAGGAACTCAGATTCCAGTATTACAAACATTCATTTTATTTTCCTAAAAAGTTAAGAGAATGGAACACAAACATTTAAGAAATTGTTTAAAAGTTCCATGTGTACCTATTTCAAATGCATAGCTCTGATTTGTAGCTATCACCATTTGTATAGTTCATTTTATTAAAAAATAATAGTTCATATCCAAATTCTAATTTTCTTATATTTTAGAAATTCTATTTGAACACCTTAAATCATTTTCTGGCAAAAGCTAGGGAAACCAAATGGAGACTAAGAGGGAGAAACAGAGAGACCGAGAAGAATAGGAAGAGATAGAGAAAGGCAGGAGAGACCTAGATGAGAGAGGTGGGAAAGGAGGGAGGAAGGGACAGAGGGAGGGAATGAAGAAGGAGGAAGAGGAGGAGTGAGCACTAAACACTAAGTCTTCACCTCTACTCAAGTACAGGACTCCAGCAACTCTCCTCTCTATTCTCCTTGTCCAGTAACATCAATATTTTCCTTCTTCTTGACCTCAGTTTATAGTCATTATCATGCATTTTTTTTTCACCAGAACAGCAACAAACAAAACTCTTAACTTTAGTTCTTCCAGACAAACCCCTGCCCTCTGCTCTCCTTTATAACAAAATTCTTCAAAGGAGTTTCCTATATTCCACTGGTGCCAATACCTCCCCTCCTCCCATTCTCTCTTAAGACCATTCTCTTCAGGTCTTTGCCCCATCATTCTTTTAAAATTGCCTGATCAAGGTCACTAAATGTATTACTGCATTCTCATTCTTCTCTTCACTAGACCCTTCAACACCAATGGCCACGGTTGATCACTTCTTCAAATGTTCTCTTTATTGGTTTCCAGAACACTACAATCTGCTGCCTTTCCCTTATTCTTTGCTTCTCAGTCTCCATTGCTGGATCCTTCTCATCTTTCCAACCTCTAACGTGAATAGAGCCTCCAACTCTGGCTTATTCACTGGATGAAGTTTTAGTTTCCTAAAAGCTGCTATGAGTAACATACCAGAAATGGGTTGACTTTTACAATGGCAATTTATTAGGTTAAAAGCTTATAGTTCTGAGGCCATGAAAGTGTCAAAATCAAGGTAACATCAGCAATGCTTTGTCACTGAGCTGCAGTTTTGGGTGATCAGGCACATGGCAGCATGTGGACCTGGGTTTAGTGCTCAAATGGGAGGTTGCTTTTAGCTATGAGATGAGACTCTCTCTCCTCCCCTCTTTTTCTCCATCCTCCTCCTCTTCCTCCTTCTTCTTCTTTCTCTCCCTCCCTTTCCTCTGATCTTCTTGCTTCAGCTTCTAGCTAAAGTGGCTTCCTCTCAGCCTCTGTGTTCCATTGATTCCAGCTTCCAGTTTTTTCTTTCTCACCTTCTGGTTTTTCTCTGTCTCTGAAACTTGTTTCCATATCTGCAGCTTGTTATTCCTCTCTTTATAAAGGACTCCTATAAAAGGATTAGGCTCCACCATGAGTCATGCCCAATTGAAGTGATATAATCAAAAGGAAGTCCCCTTCACTGAATCTGTTCAAAAGGTCCCATCTATAATAGGTTCACATGCACAGGAATGGATTAGCTTTAAGAACAGAATTTTCTAGGGTCCACAAAAGACTCAGATTGCCACAGATGACTTCTCTACTTACAGCCATTCACTTATATACCAGATATATGCAGAAGAATTCCAAAAGATATCCCCAGACCCCGCTCCTGAATCCCAGACTCATCTCCATAACTTTTTCAATAAGTTTACCTGGACCTCTAATAGGAATGGCAAACTTAAAATGTCCAAAAATCAGGGAAGTGGATTTGGCTCAATGGATAGAGCATCCGCCTACCACATGGGAGGTCCAGGGCTCAAACCCAGGGCCTCCTGACCTGTGTGATAAGCTGGCCCATGTGCAGTGCTGATGCGTGCAAGGAGTGCCCTGCCACTCAGGGGTGTTCCCCCATGTAGGGGAGCCACATGCACAAGGAGTGTGCCCCATAAAGAGAGCTGCCCAACGTGAAAAAAGTGCAGCCTGCCCAGGAGTTGTGCCACACACACACAGAGCTGATGCAGCAAGATGATGCAACAAAAAGAAACAGACTCCCGGTGCCATTGGCAAGAATACAGTGGGGGAAAGAAGAACATACAGCGAAACAGCGAATGGGTATAGAGAGCAGACAACTGGGGGAGAGGGGGTAAGGGGAGAGAAATAAATAAATAATAAATCTTAAAAAAATAAAGTCCAAAAATCAAATTCCTCATCTTTATCCCTAAACCTTTCCATCCACAGTCTTCACAATCTTAATAAGTGGTAATGCCATTCTCCCAAGTCTACAGGCCAAAAGCCTGATTCCTTTCTCTTGCATTTCTACTGTCATCCTTCAGCAAGTCCCATCAGCTATACTTTCTAAATATTTCTGGTCAAATCTCACTACTGCCATTGCTAATCCCCTGGTCCACTAGCATCCCTATTCATCACTTTGCCTGGATTTTCAATAGCTTTCTGCAGTACTCTCTCCCTGCTTTCACTTGTGTCCCACCCCATGTCTATTCTTAACACAGCAGATAGAGTGATCCTTTCAAAATGCTCATGGTATTCTGCTTAAAAGTCTTCAGTGGCTTTCTATCAAATTTAGGCCAAAGATACCACAATAGTAAAACTCTTCATTATCTGGTCCCTGTTATTTCTCCATCATCATCTCCTACTCTTCTCCCTTTCCCTTACTCGGCTCCAGCAACTTTAGTCTCCTTGCTATTCTTCAAACATACCAGCATAAAATTTTCGAACATTTCAGCCTCATAATTTCTGATCTCACTGTTGCTCCACCTGTAATGTCCTTTTTAGGGATGGCCACATGGCTCACTTCCTTACCTCCTTCATGTCTTTTCTCAAATGCCTCCTCAGGGAGACCCTCCTTGATCACCCTGTTTACATTGCAACCCACCCACAACCCAGCAGACTTCTCTGAACTCTGTTTTATTTTTATCCTTAGCCTTTATTACCATTCAAATGCCAATTTTACTTATTCATTTTATGTATTGTCTATCTGCCTCAACAAGAGCAAATGTTTTTACCCATTTTATAAAGTGCTATCACCCCAGCACTTAGAACCAAGCCAGACAGATAGCGGGGTGTGCGATCTCCTCTCTGACTTCCTATTTTACTTTCTATTTGTTAGTAACTGTATAAAAAGAAGCATAAAGATAAAATAAATATTTGAGAACCAAGCTAGAGTAGCACCTGGAAATGTTCTCTTTGTGGAGTTTATCAGAGTTTACTTGGTTTGTAAAATCTCTTGGATTTCATCCACCATTGATTAAAGTTAATAAAGAACTAAAGGCACCACCAGTTACTACAGAAAGTGCCATTATTCATTTATGCAAAATCACTTTTGCTTTATTTAATTCTAAGAAGATATTAAAAGCTACATTTTAAAAAATGAACTGGATAAGCTGATATTTGTCTCCTATAGTACCCAGTACCAAACTCAGAACTTTATCAAGGCAGTATTAAGATTCAGAAATGTATAGCATTGGGAAGCAGCTGTGGCTCAATCATTTGGGTTCCAGTCTAGCATGTGGGAGGCCTTGGGTTCATTGGGTTCATCAAGACCTCCTTGTGAAGGCAGGCTCGCCTACTCGCCACAGAGAGCCACCCACCCGCAAGCCTCACGGAGAGCCGACTCAGCAAGGTGACTCAACAAGAAGGGAGACAAGTAAAAACAAAGAAGAGCGCACAGTGAATGGACACAGAGCAAAAAAAAACCAAGGAAGCCACAAGGGGGATTGGGGGAAATAAATTAAAAAATAAATAAAATAAAAATAAAAAAATAAAAATAAAATAAATAAATAAATACAATTTTTTTAAAGTGTATAGGATCCCTAGCATATGTATGCACAATTTAAAACACATTGAATTACAAAACAACATTAAGAAAGACAAGCGAAATTCTATTTTATTTAATTTTTAGGATGTCCTATAAATTTCTGAAATATCAAATATGTTCTTTAAAACAAATTCAATGCCCTGGCTTTGCAGTTGCCCTAAAGCATTTTCTTAGTCTGTTTTGGGTTGTTCAACCCCTAGGATCATCAAATGAAAGTTTACTGAAGGAAAATGTGAGTAGACATCTATCTGAATGGATTTTTATTTTTAATAAATGGACTGAGTCAATAGAGACTTGTCCCTCCCCCTCATTTCAAACTATGAGAGTAACACAAGGAAGGAGGCAATGTCCCCCCAAATTATCCCAGCTTTCCCCATAGATAAGCATCCCCCTCTGTTCCTTCTCTGTGCAGGACACATAGAGAAGCTCTTCTTGGTCATACTTGTCAGCCCCTTCCTCAATTTCCAAGCAGACTTGGAGAGGAAACTTCACTTCTGGATGACTACTCATGGCCCTGGCTATCAGGGACATAGCAAGCTAATACATTCTTTCATTCAATGAAATTTTGGAGTTCTAGGCATAAAACAGTGAACAAATAGCTGTGAACAAACAGGGTACCCTGTCCCCACAGAGCCATCACAGAGTCACCATTCTCATGGTGATGACATACCAATGTTGATAACAAGTAAAAAAAAGAAGAGTTATGAGAGAGGAATTAAGTGAGTAGTAGCAGAAGAGGATCAAGGAAGCCAGAGACCTAAATGTTAAGTAGAAGGAAGATAGCAAGCAAGAGTATGTTACAGGAAAAGGGGACCATATGTCACAAAGTAGGACAAAGATAGTAGAGGCTGAGGGCTTTTAGCTTAGTACAGAGAAAGGGAGATGAGTGATATCATTGATGTGGAGAATAGTGGCCACTGGAGTTTCTGGAGGCAGGGAAAGGGAAAAAGAGGTATAATATAGGGACATTTTGGGGACTTGGAATTGTCTTGAATGAAATCGCAAAGACAGATACAGGACATTATATATCCTGCCATAACCTACAGAATGGAATGGGAGAGTATAAACTACAATGTAAACTATAATCCATGCTGTGTGGCAATGCTCCAAAATGTATTCATCAATTGCAATAAATGTACCACACTAATGAAAGAGATTATTAATATGGGAAAAGTGGGAGGTGTGGGGAGCAGGGCATATGGGAATCTCCTATATTTTTTTGTATCATTTTATGTAATCTAAGTATCTTTTAAAAATAAATAATAAATATATTTTTTTTAAAAAAGAAGGGGAGATAAGATGGGGAAGTAAGTAGGGAAAAGATACTGCAGGGCATTGTAAACCAACATTAGTTAAGGAGTTTGGGTTTTAAGGGGCAATAACAACATTGAAGGATTATAAGGATCTCTAACTTTCAGAAAGAGAGCTCTGCATTCTACAGTATATTTTAGAAGAGACCAAAGCTAGATCTAGGAATATCATTTTGAAGGTTCCAGGAATTCCGGCAAGATTTGTTGGTGGCTTGAGTTAGAGAAGTACAGGAAGAAAGTGAGTGGATGGGTTAATTATGGTGGAATTTGGAATTTGAGTGTGAGAGGACATGGGAAAGGGAGGAATTACAATTGGATTCCAGGTGTCTATTGGGTCTCCAAGCAGTGAACTGAGTAACAATGGAGGAAGAATGAGATTTGGAGAAAGGCACAGAGCTCACTTGTTTTGCTCAGAGTATTTAATCATGACCCAGGTCCTCCTGCTTCCTCACACAAATAGGCAAGCACTCTTAGGAGCGATAACTCAAAAAGGAGTCACATGTTCCTGACCAGTTTTAAACTTCAGGGTCACATAAGTTTGCAAGCTTCTGTGTTCAGCCTCGGTCAAAGCTGTCCATTAATTTTTATAAACTGCATCCCAGTCATCTATTATTGAAATCAGAGATAGGGCTGTTGTTTTGACACCTGAAATTGATGGTTAACACTCTCCTGGTTGCATATGTGGTCACTCTTTTAAATTGAACCTTGATAGGAGGCCATTGGGACCTCCGTCTTGTTAGCCTCTCGGTAGTAAAGTCTAGATTTCAAGTTGCAGTCTATAATTACATTTCACATGAATTTTTTCTTCTCCTTTTCTTCCTCTGATGATGTGGATATTACAAATGCTGTGGATGGACAAAAAAGAAATAGCTCCCATGGAGAAAAGACTAAAAGATGTCAGCAACTCTTTTCTCAAACAAGAGTGCACAGCAGGGAGTTGTTTTTTACCTGTGACTATTGCTGGCCAGGCAACTACATTATACTTGATGAATACATTTTTGGTCTCATTATTTCCTCTTTGGAACACTGGACTTTTTATCCATATTGCAGGGCTCACAAAGGGCAAAATTTAGAAAACAGTAAAGGTAATAATAAGTGAATGTTCCACTTAAAACATAGGCAGGTCAAAAGGGCAGAAAGGTGGAAACAGGTTTTCATGCTAAGTCATCCTCCACAACCCAGATAAAATTATTGCAGAGGGTTTTGGTCAAATGAAACTATTGGAGCTTTGTATTTTAAAAGATGTTTATTTACATTACAGTGAGACAATGATGTCTGCATGTAAAACAATAAGGGCAAATAGTAAAAGGCACATGACTGTGAGGACTTTAGGACACTGGACAGATTGCTGAACTAGGATGTTCCAACCTCAACACAAACTCTGAGCAAGCAAGGAATATCTAGCAAAACTCACTCTGTGCCTCTTCATTTCTACATACACAGAGATATCAGGAGTTCACTTCAAGGATGAATAGAAGATAGAAAAAGAAATAAAATCATTAGTACATACAGAATCTGATCCATAAAGACTGGAAGTTCAGTCCAGCTGTATTCCTGGAAATCTCTTTTGAATTGAGTATATATTTCAATTTTGTGTCCTATTCATTCTAGGATGTAAACCGCAGTAATGGAAATGTGGCTAATTTTGCTGATATTAAATAAAAGGATGTGTACATTTCAAGACAAATAAAACCTTTTTACTTGAAGAAACATAGTAGTTCAGAGGTCCTAATAAAAAATACCAAATTTTTCTTGTTCCATTCTAGCTAACAACAGTTACTTGTGCTAGTTGCCCTCAAAAAAAATACATTCATGGAAGAAAAATTCTGGATCAGAAATTGAATGAACTCCTTTACATTTTGAATCATTATTTATAAACTGATCTCAACTAATATCAATAAATAATTTAAGGTGATCCAAAACGGAAATCGAGGCTATTCTGTAAATCCAGAGAAGCTAAGTACAGAGCACCTGCACATAAATGTTTTTTATGTTATCTGAAAATTCTACTTCTCTACTGAACCATCAGACAATGTCCAACCTAAGTCCCCCATCCAGACCCTCCATATGTGTAGGTGACTTGCCCTCATTGAAGACTTGAAACCCTAGCTCTTTCTCTTCTCTTTTAAATCTGCTGGTTTCATTTCATATTCAGCTTGTTTTTAGTATATAGAAATCTACCTTATTTTCCAGGTGAAGAATCTTGGGCCAGACAAGGTCCAGAGAGGAGAGTACCCTGATATTAGAAGTCTGAATCCTCATCCCATCAAATAAACTGGTGATATGACCTCATATTTAGCTATTATTCTGATATAGAAATGTAACTTATTTTCTAAGTGAGGAAATTGAAGGTGGTCAAGGTTGAAAGAGAAGTCTAAATTCTTATCATAGTGCCATAGTTTGGACACCTAAGCTAAATTTATTTGTATAAATCTCCATTTCCTAAGGAAATCCTGGCTGTTTTGATTGATTAGTGTCCAGACTGAAGTTGAAATGACTCTTGTAGCAACAGATAAATCATCCTTTTTCACCTATGTTGTCCTAACATACGTACACACAAACACAGTATGTGTGTACATGTGTGTAAGCTGTGTATGTGTGTATGTCAGGAGCTATACTCACTATACTATTTCGCTCCAGGATAACTTACTCAAATGCTCTCTCCATCTCCCCTATTGAATTAAGAGTACTCACTCTCAATAGTGACCTCTTCATTCAGTTGTCCTTCTATAGTCTAGGTCACATTTTTTTTAAAGATTTATTTATTTTTATTTCTCTCCCCTTCTCCCTCCCCTCCCCTCAGTTTTCTGCTCTGTGTCCATTCACTGTGTGTTCTTCTGTGACCGCTTCTATCCTTATCTGGGGCACTGGGAATCTGTGTTTTTTTTTGTTGCATCATCTTGTTGTGTCAGCTCTCCGTGTGTGCGGCGGCATACTTCTCAGTGTGCAGCCACAACATCTACTTCTTTAATTTTCAGCAAAATTTTAGTTAATTGCTATGTATTGTAAAAATACCCTTTGTAAAACCATACTTCCATGGACCAATATAGCAATAGCTCCTCTATGTAATAAAAACCAACATGACTAAAATAGATGGGGCTCTAAGAATGAGGCACTTCACCACAGTGACAATTCTATACAATTATGCAAATCAGTCATTTCCTAGGGAATGGATTGTCAGCAAATGAGCCCTATCAGTGTTTAGCATCATTTAGCCACCACAGGTTAACACAGTCTGTGATTTTGGATGAATTATGTTTACAGGAAAACAGAGAAGACACTCTATGTCTATGGTTTTGAGAAAGCTTTAATAACCATTTAATTTTGATTACAAGGAAAGTCCCAACCTAGGATGGGTGAATTGAATGAGGAAGAACCAGTCACAAAATATACTCATAAAATTATTATGTCATAATGGTATTTCTTCTGCCTTTCAATATTTTAATAGACATTACTATTTTAATAATATCTCATTAATCTACAGGATTACAATGAGAAACTCTCTCCAGAACTGTATCCCCACCGCACACTACTTAAATTGCAGCATTTTGTAATGCATTCTCTTGAATGAATTTCTAATTATGAGGACTAGATAATACTCTTGATTAACCTATGAAAACAGGCTTTAATTATATCTCAGGCTCTAAAACATTAATATAAAAGTATCACAATATTTAGCTATATTCCTAACTTGCCAATTTTCAATTACAATACATGCTGATCATTCAATACTATTTTTACTAATAGTTTACCGAGTTTTCATCTTTTTCATGACTTTGGAAAATTGGAGATTTCTTCTAATGAGAGAACGTATTTGCTCTTTTACTAAAAGTTCAGTCTGGCTGTATTCCTGGAAATCTCTTGTGTCTTGCATAAGATTTGAATCTGGCTGCTCATGAAATTCTGTGACTGATATGAAGCTAACCAGTGTCAACCACTAGAACTAATCCATCACATACAGTTGTCATAGTACAAAGAATGTCAATTATCTCTCACAAAGTAACTGAGATGGCAAAATCGATCCAAGAAGGTGCAGCAAATTATTTTCTAAATATAGCATGAAAAGCTAGACTCTGGCATTCTCAAAAGTTGTTTCCCTAAAGAAAAGCCAAATGACACTCTGTTAAACAACATACAAGATACAGAGATTTAAGAACCTGACTAAAGGCCTTAAAAATGGGGTGAAATAGCAATGAATATCAAATGGAAGAATCAAAGTACAATATTGAAGTGAAGTAAAATATAACAATAGGTTATGAGCTAACCTCTTTCTCTTGTTGGTCCACTGAATTAGGATTTACCTTAGTTCTCCAAATGAAGAAAGAGAAAGGAATGGCATCCAGCTTTAGCAGGCTGTTCTTTTAGTCCTGATTTATAGCAAAACCCAATCTCTAAAATGTGGGATTTATACAGATGAATTACAACAAAATCTAAAACATAATTTTAGAGATGCTTCCCTTAGAGGGTTAAGGTCAAAGCTCCAGATTATTAAAAAAAACAACACAGGGATATAGCTCTGTTTAATAAGCACTAAAGTCCAGATATTTATGACTTTTAATTTATAATTTGGTTTTCTTTAGTCTGAGCAAAATAAAGTCAATAGCCTTGTTTATTTGATAATCTGTACTGAACACTTGTCATGTACCACTAAGCAATAGTAAACAGTCATTGTAATATCTATCTTCAAACTTGTGAACAAGATAGAAATGACTACTACCCACATGGAGCTCACACTCTAGTGTGAAAACAATATTAATACATAGCTGATATTTCCTCCTCTATGAAGATTGTAACATATCTGCTTCATTTTATTGCATTATCTACCTATTTTAGCAATAAATGAATCTTGTCCTGATGAGGTATATTCCAATTATTTTGCAAGGCCAAGTAGCAAAACTAAGAAGAACAAAGGAAATCAGATGAAAAATCCTTTGAACAATGAGAACTCTAAAGATTTTATCAACATTTTACATGGAAGGCAAACTTCTGTTTAATATTCTTAGGGTTTATGATGTCCACAGGAACCCTGATAATTAGAAGTAAGACCCTAAGAGATACATTATGTGTTACAAAAAATGAATAAATTAGAAATTCAAGGAATATGTACAGTAAAAATCATGGGGCTTGCACTTCAATATATACTTTATCCATTTATTTTGACTAGTACAATTTAGTTTCAAATTGTTTAGATAATTTTGGCAGTATTATGTTACTATCTTGTAGTACATTTCAGAAAATTGATGAATTAATTCTTTGCTAAGAAATGGATAGCATTCCTCAGCAATTTTAAAGAAATAACTGGGTTTTCAGATTAACTAAATAAGAAATATTGAGTCTTTATTAAACAGCTATTTTATTTCTTAATTTGTCAGTAAATGACCAAGAGTGATTGATTCCTCTAGGCTGTGGAAACTGAAAACCACAGATAATCAGTAACAGTCTATTCTATACAAATGAGTCAAAAAGTCATGGCATCGCTAAATGATGTGGTATATAAAGGGGTGGCCAAGGAAGGAGAAGGAGTCCTTGAACCTCCTCAAAAACTATTGTCTAAGACATTTTTAAGGACAGATCAACTGAGTGATATCTCAAGGGAGTTGTAGATTCAGATGTATTCATCATTCAGGCTTAAAGTCCATAAGAGCCATGTTTAATGAATAAAGAGTGTCTTATGGTTTCCCAGTGACGATTTAAAAGTTTGACATGCAACCTCTTGAATCTATGCTAGTAGGCCTTTGCTGCAGAATCCAAAAAGATGCCACCACGAATCCTCTCACCCAATACACTATTCTTTGAGAAACAAAGTACTACAGAAGGTACATGTTTGACCTTGGTATTTTGAACACTGCCAAGAGCAATATGCTCTTAAATTTTCTCCTCCTAATTAGTACAAGCTGTCTCTTGCTTTTTATCTCTTCACATTTAAGTGGAAATATGAGTCAAAAAAAGACAAATTGTTCTTTGCTCTTTTCTTAGCTGCCACCAAGACAAATGATGTTCCTATAGGTTATGGGAACACTTTAAGTAGCTAAGAGCCCTTTATTACTTTTCACTAGTGCCATATGTAATAAAGGAATGAAGAATTAATAGTATAGCATATCACTTAGATAATGAGCACCTACGGAATTTGAAGCCTCACATGTTTTTTAGTCAACCATTCTACTGTTCATCCCTTTATATGTGTGTGTGTATACTGTATATGCATATATATATATATATATATATATATATATATATATAACTGGATGTAGCAAAGAGATAGGAAACAGTCGAGGATAGCTCTGACATAGGTAATGATTTTATATATATACACACACACATATATACACCCATATAATTTAATTAGGAGAGTGAAAAGGGTCTGTCTATCTATCTATCTATCTCTGTCTATCTGTGTGTGTTTTGCTAGACAATTTGCAGCACACAAAGATGACAAAAGATAGTGTCAGCTCTCAAAAAGCATACTTACACTTTAAATAAGAACAATATAAAGAAAAACATTGTACATGACATAAGAAAGATTTGCAAATACATTGGTATGGGAGTTCTGCATACCAAGATGCATCACAAAGAGGTGACACTAGATCTGGGTCTTAAGGGCTATCCGGGGAATTCTTTGCCCACATGATAAGTTTATTCAAAAATCTGTCTTGATCTTCTCCAAATGTTAATTCTGTTTTCTCTGAAAAGTTTGGAAAGTTCTCAAACATATATTGTTTATAGATACAAAAACAAAAAAATAATTGTTAACACATCCTGGCATTTCCACTGAGTGTGGACCATAGTTCACATTGTAGTTTGCATTCTCTCCCACACAATTCTGCATGTTATGGGAAGATATAAAATGGTCTATATCTGTCATGGCAATGTCATTCAAGACAATTTCCAAGTCCCAGAACGTCCCTGTATTAAACCTGTTTTTCCTCTCCCTACTCCTAGAGTCTCCAGTGGCCACCGCCTTCTATCAATGTTGTAATTTCTTCCATTGCTAGAATCACAATAAGTCTATAGTAGAAACCAGTAAGTGCACTCTAGTCCATCATTCATTCCACAATCCTGAGGATTCTGGAATGGTGATGTCCACTCTGCCTTTAATTAAGAGAGGGTTTAGATCCCATATAGCTGATGGATGAGACTCTCTTGTTTGCAGTTGTAGGCTCTTTCATTTCCTTGGTATGGTCTTTGTCAATCCTCACATCCTTGTTAGTTGTCCTGGGTGAGTCCCATGAACTAAAGAGTAGATGTTGTAACTCCAGTGAGGCTCAGGGCCCAGCTGGCACATGGATAGCCCAAAAATTCCAGACTCCTGGACATATGCCTATAAAGTCCAGCACCAAGAATAGGTTTAAATAGAAGGGACAGATGAGCCATGTGTAGGGAAGCTATAACTGAGTCCAACTCTGTCACTCTCAGGAGCACAAATTCCAAAGTAGGGACCACTGGCAAGGCACCAAATTCCAGAGCTATCTGCCATGACCATAGAACTTGGGTGTCTCCAGAGCCCTCAGGAGCCCCATTATTTGGGGTAGTATCCACTTTGGTGGTCTCTGAGATCCTGCTGAGGTGTGCATAAGTGTTACTTCTGGGATAACCTCCCAACGCACTTTGAAGTCTCTTACCCATGTAAACTCATTTGTCTTTACTTTTTCCCCTTTTATTTGAGGTCCTTTTCCAGTTGCATTATTAGTTGGTGCTTAGTAGTAATCCCTTGGTGCCATGGAGGCTCATCCCCAGGATTCATGGCCCATGCTGGAGGAAAAGTTATGCATTTATATGCTGAGTTTGGCTTAGCAAGAGGCCACGTTTAAGCAACAAGGAGGCTTTAAGGAGGCAACTCTTAGGGACCCTACAACACGAGGGTAAGTTACAATTTCAAGAGCAAAGGCTCACAAGCATAGTCATCAATATCAAGGGTCCATAAATAGACCATCCTCCTTCACCAGCCATTGCCCCTGCACTTAAGGGACGGTTGCTGCTACATTAGAGAACATGACAAAAGTCTCCAGGATGGGAATTCAGTATTCTCTCAGTTATTCTGAATATAACCAAGACTCTCCACCCACTGTGATGATGCCCCATGATCATTTTGAACACACTTATGTACCTTATATGTATGCTGAAGTGAGCTTCCTCCCATGTGTCCCGCATCACTGACATTCCACACCAATGATCCTCCCCTGCCCCTGTTAAAACCCTTCTGTGATTGAAAGCTTGTTCAAAACTGAAGCCAATAAAATAGCCAAATACAATTAATAGGAAAATGAAATAATAGTGATAAGTTTAAATATAAGAAATAAAATACATAAATATTTTTCAAAAACTAAAAAACTAAATTAAAAGACTGGGATATTAAAAAATAATGAAAAATATTTTTTAAAAACTTTTTGACATTTTGCCTTTCATCATTGTAATATCTCTCGTCCTGTGTGAAGAGTGACATTTTCTTCCATTAATTCCCCAGTGTCTTATTTATTTTCATTTTGTTTTCAAAGAAGTTTTAGGTCACAGTAAAGTCACATACAGAATACAGGGGACTCACAAATACCCAACATACTCCCCCATTTCCCCCTTCCCATATTAATACCATTTTATATAGAGATGGTACCTTTGTTACAACTGATGCACAAATAATAAAACATAGTTACTAACCATGGTCAATGGATTACATTATGGTTTACATTTTAAACCATACACTTTTATAAATTTTTATGATATTTTACATGGCCTGTGTCCATCATTGCAAGATCACATAGAATGCTTCCATTGTCCACTAAATATCCCATTCTGTCTGTTCTATTCCTCTCTCTCCCTCCCCTTGGGGACCATGGTGACCACCCTGGCTTCATTCCTTGGATCACAAGATTCATAGTTACTTGCAACAACACTGAGGACTTGACACACTGGTTTGTCCTCTCCTATTAGGAACTGCCCATACTCTTGAAAGACTCCTACCCCTCTGTTTGTGAACATATTGGTCCTCCCCAGAATGGGAGTCCAACTCCTTCCCACTCATTGTGTGGGTCTCCATCCACTGATACAACACATTATGACAAAATGATCACTCGCACACTCCCTAGAAGCCTCATTGCACTCGGTGAACACATTTTGGGGCACTGCTGCACCACATAGATAATAGTTTACCCTATAGTTCACACTCTCTCCCAGTACATTCAGTGGGCTATGGCAGGATATATAAAGTCCAGCATCTGACCCTGAAATATCATTTAGAACAACTCAAAATCCCAAAAATGCCCCCACATCACATCTCTACTTCCCTCTTCCTGCCCTCAGCAAATATTGTGGCCACTTTCTCCACCTCGATGCTAAAATTTCTTCTATTACTGGTCACAATAGTTTTATAGTAGAGTATCAGTGAGTTCATTCTAGTCCATATTTTATTCCTTCATTCTGTGAACCCTGGTATGGAGATGCCCTCTCCACCTCTAGATCAAGAAGGGGCTTAGATTCCACATGGATGATGGATGCAATTCCTCTGCTTGCAAATGTAGGCACTCTTGATTCCCTGGTGTGGTGGTTGACCATCTTCATTTCCCTGTTAGCTGACCTGGGTAAGACCAGTGAAACAGAGAGTAGGAGTTGCTACTCTGCTGAGGCTCATGGGCAGTCCAGAGACTCAAGTCTGCTGAGTATGCACCATGCCTAGTGCCAACCATAGGCTCAGTAAAAGTGACAGAAGAGGCATGTGTAGAAAAGTCACATCTGAATCCAGCTTAATCACACTCAGGAGTACAAATTGCAAAGTAGAGCCCTCTGCCATGGCGCAGAACTCCAAATCCATCTTCCATGACCTATACCCTGTAGATCTCCTTAGCCTTCAGGAGATCTGTACCTAGGGCTGTAACTACTTTGACTTTTCCTGGGGTCCTGCTGAGGTGTGCATAAGCACAACCCCTCTGATGACCTCCCGATTCTTTTTGAAAGACTCTTAGCCCTATAAACTCATTTGTCTTTGCCATTTCCCCCTTTTATTCAAGGTCAAAAAGCAGTTGCAGTATCTGTAAATATGGTCCCTCAAGTAGTGAAGATTGATTGTCACAGGGTACCCTGAGGGGAGTGGGGGAGCGGTATAGCATAGATGGAAGCAGGGTGACTGGGGGGCAACTGGAAGTGCTTCACAAGATCATGCAATGATGGATATAGGACATGTTAACTTACAACTAAATTGTATAAAAGTCTATAAACTAAAATGTAAACCATAATGTAAAATATAAGGAAACTAAAAATCTAGAAATTTGTACAGTCTAAAATATAAACAACAATGTAAACCAAAATGGAACCATGTTTGATAGCTATGTTTCAAAATCTGTACATCAGCTGCAGCAAATGTAACATGAACATGTGAAAAGATCATTACTGGGGAAAGGGGAAAATGGTTTGATGTTGGAAATCTGGGAGTCCCCTGTATTGTATATGTGAATTACTGTGATCTAAAACTTTTTGAAGACAAAATTAAAAATTAGAAGAAAAAAAAAGAAAGGATGTAGACACTGAGGAAGAAATTAAAGAAAGTGCCTTGTCACTGTACATACAGGGCAACACCTATTACAGTGACAAAAAGCAAAACATTAGAAACAAAGTTTTATAATGTTTTTCATTTTATTAATATACCAATTTACTTATTTTAGTATTTCTCAATTACTATGTATTCTATTTATAAACTTTAAACCCATAACTATATTTCAATTTCCTATTAATTGAATTTGACAATATATTATGATTCATTCCTGAAGAAGTTTTAGACTGCAGAGAGGTTCAACTATGGCAGGGAAAGAACTCTGGTGTGGGGTGTTATTGATGGGGTGCACATGGTTGGGAGGGAGTTCTCCAGGGCATGTATATAGGAGACATAAATATATTATGATATATGTTGGGTATCTTTTTAGTAGTTACAGTTATAAACATCTACTGAGGGAGTGCTGTGTTCCTACCCAGGGGAGCTCTGTCACATTCCCCAATGGAACAACAATAATCCCCCAAGGGCAACAGCAAAGATCAACAAGAAAGGATGATCCAATAATGAGCCCTCCATACTGATGACTGTGCTTAGGAGCCTGAAATATGAAACTAGGCCTAGAGCTGTGGGGTACGTAAGAGTTACCTCCTGAGAGCTTCCATGTTGCTCAAATGAGGCCACTCTCTAAGCCAAACGCAGCATGTAAATGCATTACCTTCCCACCAGCGTGGGACATGACTGCTGGGGATGAGACTCCCTGGTGAAGTAACTAGAGGTGGTTCTTTAGGGTACTAAACCTGGCAATAATGTGAAGATAGAATTCAAAAAAGATTTACTTCCTGAAATCTGCATATGTTCATCATGTGTTGACTTACCCCAATGCCTTAGCCTGGGCTAAAGAACCAAGGAAGGGAAAGGTAATAGGAGTCAATTTAAATGTTTTAGTGAGATAATAACAAGGTACTTAACTAAGTGGCAGCAGAAAGAATAGAAAAAAATAAATAAATGAAAGAGGCATAATTGACTAACTGGGTATAGCAAAGAGATAAGAAGGAGCCAAAGCTATTACTCTGAGATAAATAAAGATCTTGAAAGAGATAAGACAGTCAGAAGTAAAAACTAGTTTGGGATAATGATGATAATATGGGCTTTGAACGTGTTG
The DNA here is from genome assembly GCF_030445035.2 of Dasypus novemcinctus. Classification (NCBI taxonomy): domain Eukaryota; kingdom Metazoa; phylum Chordata; class Mammalia; order Cingulata; family Dasypodidae; genus Dasypus; species Dasypus novemcinctus. The sequence continues at coordinate 85,605,559 of NC_080677.1, forward strand.
AATGTGAGTTTTTAATAGAATGACCAGGCAGATATTTCTAGAATATGGTTGGAATTGTGGGATTGAAGAGCTAGAAACAAAGCAGAAAGAAACAGATGTCAGAAAGGCATGAATAAGTGAAGACTTTGCATCTAAGATCTGAGGGACGATTGGCCTTTGAGCAAAATCATGACTTCATCACTGCTAATGCTGCCTCCTGCTTGTTCCTCACTCTGAGTCTGAAATTTCCTCCATCTTACTCAGGTTTCTCTAATACCAGGTCCACTGTTATTTATAAAATGGCCGTGTGATTATTTGTCCATACTGGACACTTTTGATAGTAAAAGGTGGTGCCATTGATAATTACTTCTTGATGACAGACATAAACCAGGACTGTCCTGGCAAACCCAGACTTAAGTTTTCCTAATCACTAGGATCAGGGATTCTTGAGCCCTGATAGTGTAAGAGCTCCTACTTCAAACCATGAATGGATATCAGGAACGCTTAGAAAATTCATTCATTCTTCCTTCTATATATATGTATATTGAGTTTCTACTCCATTGCAGGAAGTGTTCTAGGCATTGGGAATATAATAGAGAATAAATCAAAAGAAAGACTTGTCCTCAAGGGGCTTACAGTATAGGTGGGATGGGAAGGAGGCAATACACAAACCTAGAAAATGTATACTGTAATAAGAAGCAATATATTATAATTATACTCATTATATAAGTATAATGAGGAAAAATAAAGCAGCATGAGGGGAATAGAGTAAGAGGGGAATGGGTAAGAGGTGAAGAAAAGGTGTGTTTTTTTTTTAAATTAAAGGTGACCAAAGAGAAACTCACTGAAGAGGTAATGATTGAGCCAAGATGTGAAGGAAGTGAGGGACTGAGAATTAAGGGTATTTTGGAACAGGAGCAGGCATGAGAAAAGAAACAGCAGTTAAAATAAAGGCCCTGAGGCAGGAGCATGTTTGATGTATTTTAGGAACAGTAGGGAGACCAGTTCTGGGTGGAGCGAGTAAAAAATAATGGGAAATGATATCAGAGGGTTACTAAGGGCCAGACCCTGTAAGATCTTGCAGATCATGAGACAGAGTCTGGCTCTTACTTCATAAGACTGACAGCAAAGGAGTGATATGATTGGACTTATATTTTAAATCACTTTGGTTGCTATGTGGAGAACAAACTGTAGGAAACAAAGATGCAAGCAGGCAATAATATCAACAAGTGGTGGTGATGACCTGGAGAAGAGTAATGTCATTGAATTCTGGATACATTTGAGAACTTTCAAAAGAAAAGCCTGAAGAACTGCTGATAATCTAGATTCTGGATGTGAAGCAAAGAAGAGAAAAAGATAAAAGATGAGTTCAGTGTTTTTGCTCTGAGAAACAGGGAGAGAGGAATGCCACTTACTGATCTGAGGAAAATTTTAGGAGTAGCTCTAATGGAGGGTAGAATAAATGTCTATTAGATATCCAAAGAGGGATGCTGAGTGAAGAATTAGATACATGAGTCTGGAATTCAGAAACGAATATAGAAAATATATAAATTGGCTTATAAGATATTTGAAACCACAGCTTTGAGTAGGATTAACTAGTAAGTGAAGAGAAGAGTTTCAAGGATTAAGCCTGAGGGTTCTCCAAATTTTAGAGGATTAGCAAAGGAAGAAAAAACAGCAAAATAACCTAAAAAATGGTTGACCAATGAAGGAAGAGAGTGATATATCAGGACACTAGTGATAAAAGTATTTCAAAAAATAAAGAATATGACCTCATACCCAAATCATGGTTTCTAAATGTCATTTTCCAATAAAATGAACAAGGGATCTTTGAAAAAATGACAAACTCAAGTCTAGAGCCAGGAAGGACAAGGTAAGGTTCTAACGTCTTTTTATAAGAGAAATCAAGAAATGCTCAAAAATGATGGGGACATGTCAAAAGGACACAGGAGCTGGCTTAAATGGCATTTGGCCAAATTCAAACAACTTAAGCACTAAAAATAATGACAGTAATGGAAAATAATGCTCTAAATAGGGGGGAAATCAATAACCCACAACATTACTCAGAACAAATGTGTGGGTTAGTTACAGAAGTAAATGGGAAAGCTATAGTCTCCATGGATGAATGACAATGGAATAGTTGACAAGGATCATTAGCAGATAGTAAAACCAGTGTGTTAAAGACTGGTACATATCTTAAAACATATCACCCCACAGGTTAGAGATTAATTACAAATCAAACATTCATCTTCACAACAGAAATAGAGAGTAATTACCACCTTAACAAAGCAATGAAATTTAGCATCACTGATAGTAGAAAGAAAATGGTATTATCACCATGTACACAGAATCACTTCTGTATTATTCTTGCCAAAAAGGTTTAACCTGAATCTAAACATGAGAGAACAATCTTGAAAATCTAAAATATAGGATAATCTTTAACATAATCAGTTCAGACTCTTCAAAACATTGAATGTTACGAAAATAAAAAGGAAGGAGGATTTCTATATTAACAGATTCTAAGGGAACATATTGGACAAATGCAAACCATGAATATCATTGGCTCCTGGGCCAAATATATGTATATATATGTGTGTGTATGTGAGTATATATATATACATATATATACTATAAAAGGTATTTTTGGACAGTAATGGAAATAGATTAGATAATATTATTTAGTGAATGATACTTTCTTAGGTGTGGGGAAAACGGAACTGCGGTTGTATGGGAAAATGCCCTCATTTTCAAGAAATGCATGCTGAGGTGTCTCAGGGTAAAGTTCATAGTGCCTGTAACATATTTTCAAATGGTTGAGCAAAATAATGTGTATCTATCTATCTATCTATCTATCTATCTACCTACCTATCTATCTATCATCTATCTATCTATCACCTATCTTTCTTTCTTCAGAGGAAAAAAGAAAGGGAGGGGGAGGGAGAGAGATAAATGAGCACATAAGTAAATGTTGTAAAATGTTAACAACTGGAGAATTGAGGCGAAGAGTATTCAGATGTTCATTGCATTATTCTTTCAATGTCTCTTTGGGCTTAAAAATGTCAAAATAATGAGGAGCAGACAATAATCAATTGTGTCTAATGCATCAAGTAAGATGAAGATATAATTTGACCATTGCATTTGGCAATATCAAAGTAATTGGTGATTTTATTAAGAGCAGGTTTGGGGATTGATAAGGACGAAAGTTTGTAGAAACACAAAACAAGAAAATAGAGATAGAGTTTTAAGTTTTTTTTAAGGAGTTTTGCTATAAAGGGGATGGTAGGGCAGAAAAATGGGACAGTTACTAGAAGCAGATATGAAAGTAAGGATGCTTTTTAATTTTAAGACAGGATATAACAGCACATTTTTCACCAAGGGGAATGAAACAGGTAAGAAAGAAAATCTGGCACTGCAGGAGAGAGAGTCCTTTTATAGGAGCAATGCCTTATGGCAGGCAGAAGAGATGGGACCCAGTGTACCTGTCAAGGGTCTAGCTTTAGATAGGATCACTGAGAGTACCTCCATTGCCTGTAGAGAGAAAGCATATAGATGGTAGGTTTGGTGGTGCAAGTATGTGGAAGCTCTTTTCTGTTTGCTTCTATGTTCTCAGTGAAATAGAAAGCAAGTTCATCAGCTCAGAGAAGACAGTACACCAATGGAATTTTGAGAATTGAGAAAAAGATATGAAATAGACACCTAGGAGAAAAAGTAAATTTATGAGGTAAACACAAAAAGATTGCTAGATAGAACTAGAAGCCAATTTGGAGGATAATGCTCATTTATTTAAGATAAGTGGGTATTGGTGTGTATTCTTCCACACACCTATAGAAACAGAGCAGGCTAAGAATTTAATATTACTATGGTTAGATTTTGCCAGACATGAAAGATGCAGTGAAAGAGGGGTCAGCAATTGAGGATGTAGGGAAGAGTGAACATAAAGATGGACTAGATAATCTATGTAGGGAAGAAGGAGGATGAGTATATGAGAAAGCTGAGAAAATGAAGGGGATGAAAAAAGCAGTGTGACTAAACCACTGAGGATTTCAGAGCAGTCGATGAATTATTCCTGGAGGAAATAGAAATATGTTAGAAAGATAGGAAGGGTGGAGCCTGGGGTACTTGAAATGAAATTGTGGAGGGGGAGGTATTACCAGGAATGACAGTCTAGAGTATATGCATGGGAGTGGGTGGCTGCTATAAGATGGAGAAAAGGATTCTAGGCAAGAGGAGATCAAGGAACTGAAAAGACCGGATGTTAGCAAGTTTGTCTGCATGAATCCTAAAATCACCATGAAAAGTGACAGTAGTAATGGAACAGACCATGCAATAAAATCTACAAGGAATGAATAAGAGTTGTCCAAGGGTTGGTTAGATGACTGTAATAAGGAGGGTTCATGGGTGGTGTAGTCTGTTGGTGTAAGGTTTAAAAGAAATCAGGGGTCTTGAAAGAGGAAGGAAGAAAGAATGAAAGTCTGAAAGTGACTGGAAGAATCAGCAAAGACAATTATCCTAAACCAGACCCAACCTTAGGAGGGACTTGAGAGAGTAAACCACCTCTACTTGCAAAGACTCTCCAAGTGTCCTCAAGGATGAGCTAGAGTTTAGTTAGTGTGAGAAGATAAAAGGAATACTCTGACACAAGCTTGAGTATAAAGGGGATTTTGTTGTTGACTGATAGTGTGTTCTAGAGGACAAACAAGGTTTTTGAGGTTGAAGAGGAATGAGAGATGTTGGCCAAAGTAGAGAATGATCATAGCCATTTGGAAATGAGCACCCAGGTAACGAGATAAACTGGGAATCTTGGGCTCCTTGTGTGACTGACATAAATTGGGATATAAGGCATGATGGAGTTATTACAGATGCTCTGTAAGGTGATGGTCATGTCTGTGGTAGTGTAGGGGAAGGAATCATCTTGAAAAAAGTGCACAAAGTTCAGTGCATTACTTCTTTAGTTGCTTCAATAAAATGTTGAGGCTAATGAGGAGCACCAGGAACACACAAGGCTCTGTGAGTGCTCACTGTCAGCTCCCTCATAAGAATGCAATGGCCCAGAGTTCACCTTTCTAGGAGTATATGGGCCTCTGGAGCACCTTCTGGTAGCCCCTACATGTCATGAACTTTAGCATCCTGTGGCCGGCAACCCCACACCTTAGAACAGTGACTAAAGTGAGTAGCTTTATTTTTTCTAACTAGTACATTTCCACCAATTTCTTGGCTTTAGACCTGGAATGCATGCATATAGAATGAGCTTGTCAGCCTCGGGCAAATGAAAATAGGAAGTCCATAACCTGGAGAGAAGATGTTCACTCTTTGAAGAGGGAGAACAGAGCCTAAGTAATATTCTTATGCCCAAAATCAGAAAAATAGACCAGCAATCCAATAAGAATCATTAGTAAGAAAATTAAATTATGACAGGACAATGACACCATATATATTTCAGTTGCTAGTAGTGGGACAAGAGACAAATTAGCATAGGGATTTCTAAATTTGTTTTGGAATTCTTTCATCTAGATCATTTAAACAGGGCTCTTATCCTTTCTGCTGGTATATTCAAATAGGAACTATGACAAAGAAATGATCACTAATGTCTCCTCTGATTTTGAGACTTTGTAATTTTTTTGAAAAACAAAGTAATGATAACCAACTAAGGATTGGGGAGGGGAGGGTGTTTCCTGATAACTCCTCAATAGGTAATTCCTAAGAGGTTAGCACTAGAGACCCAGGGAAACCACGTGCCCTTAAATCTGTTCTCTACTTGGCCCATATTTCCCTGGTCCTTTCCATTTCCAGCACCCCTTTCAACCTCTAATTGACCCATCAGCTCCAGCAGGAGTATAACCCCAACCAAGACACTAAACCTATCTCTTCTCCCCTGCAGATACCTGAAGTCAAGTGCATGGAAAATCCAGCCTGAACAGGAAGGGAATCATGCTTATTTAATCAAATACATATTGACTACTAAGAAAATCTTGGATGATACGATGTGGCCTTTAAAAACTGAGGACATAAACACTGACAGCCTGTTTCTTTAATTTCTCCCATCAAGGTCTTAACTGGATAAACTGATATTACTTGAAACTTGACTTATTTTACAGAACAAATTCAATGACACATTGTTAAATTGCCATTCTGTATAGATAGGACAGAAAGACCATGCAGGACTCAGGAAAAGGAGGATGATCATTCTAATTTCTTGACATGAACAGCTGTTCCTCGAGAACCCCTGTGTCCTAGCAACATTATTCAGTCTATGCTCTGTAAGAGATCATCAGTATATGCTCCCATCTCCCACTATTCATGTCCATGTTTAGCGATAATCATCTCGGAAAAGCACCTTATGCAACAGTGTGTATTTTAAAGTTGAAACAACAATATTAACATTTGCATCTCTTGACTCTTAAAGTTTATATTTTCTATTTTAACATCCAAATGCTGTAGGTGTTTTTATTTTGTTTTGATGTGCATTTACATATGTATATAAAATATATCACATTGCATGACTAACCACTTCCTTCAGGCTCATGAGTATACATTTCCCAAAGACAAGTATTTGCAATTCCCTGATGTTGCAAATATTCTGAATAGCTGCTATACTGAAAATATGTTTTTATATCGTCATCAACAGCAGCAAGGAGAAAATAGAGATTACTCTAGGATGGTTAATTTATTTTATTTTTAGTAATTTTCTAGTAAGCATCTGCATTTGAAGCAAACTTATATTAGATGAAGATGATTTTTCCAGGTATCATTTCATCTAAACCATTAGTTTCATAATGGTTCTTTTAAAAACTGAATATTGAATTTTAGAGGACTTTTTTTAATGTCTTCTCAAAATGTGTTCATATTCACTCTATTCAGGAAGAAAAAAAAAAGTTATTGATTACCTTTGTAAACCTGCCAAATTACCAGCATAAAATACATTGGTCTTTCATTGCATTGAATCATGAATCATGAATCATTTTCCTTTTTTAAGGTTTTAGGGGAATTCAGTATATAAATATTTTTAAAGTGTTTCCTAGAAAATTCCTTGACCTTCCAGCAATAATGAACTGCCCTTTAGGGGCCAACCTCATTCCACCCATAGGTCCTAGATAACATAAAAAACAGAAATATAACCTATTTAAACCTCCCATGTCATTAAAAATCAATATTCTATGTTCAAACCAATCTGAGCAGTTTTCTCTCCTTAAACCACATAGATTGGTAGTAGCCTGCCACATTTTCACAATGATACAAATACATTTTTGTATATCTTTCTCCACCTTTGCTTCATTTCATTTTCAAAAAAAGTGCCAAAGCATTATGTTCAAAGAAATAATCCTTTAAACCAAAAGGTTTCCACATTGCTTTTCTTATGTTTAAAATTCTTAATCAGAATATAGGAATAGATTAAGAATATGTATAAAAATATAACCTTATTAGAGCCATATGATTTAATCAACTTTTCCACAGTCAGTAGAGAGACTCTAACAGAGTATTGGGCTGGAATCAGGAGGCCAAGGTTCTGGTCTATGTTGTGATAACTACTTGCTCTATGAACATGAAAAGTCATTTAAATTATCTGAGCCTCAATTTCCTTCTTTGTAAAATGGGATAATAACTTCCCCTACCTACCATACAGGGTTGTTGTGAGAATCAATTTCAGTAGATGCCCAGTAACTTTTTAATGACCCTTTTATGATATACAAATTTCAATAAAAACGGAAATCATCACTATTGTTATTAATACCATTATTATGTGCATAAAACACATGATAGAATCCAGATGGGTAAGTTATTAAGTACTTTGTTTATGCATAGCATTTATTCTAATAGTCAAAGGATTATTTATTCATGAATGAATTTAAAATGTATTATTTTAAAAATGTATCAACATCCATTTAATTTACTCCAAAGAGTCATGACTCTTGTCCAATATACCCAGTCTTTTCTCCTGTTCTCTCTTTCCTACCCCAACAAAGTTTTAAGGTTTTTGAAACTGAAAGCAGATAAGCAATATGTCATTTCTTTTTTTCAGGGACATGTTAATAGTTTTATTCTCATTTGAAAAGAGAATCTTACAATCAGAGTTCGATAGGGTATGTGTAAAATCCTGTGGTCTTTTTATTTATCACCATGACTCTTGGTGTTTAAGATTTTAGAAAATAAAATTAAAACACAACTCCTAATTAATTGTTGCCAGGATGATAAGGCTTTGATACAATTGATATGGTTTCTTCCAAGTTGTTCACAGAAACAGGTAACAGGAAAGAGGTAGTGGAATTTATTCTGTTCAAAAATTCAAAGCTAGAAAAAGTATACCTAAGTCTGCCTTAGAGGTACTCAGAGACTGAGCTGGAATCAGACTCATCTGTCCATTTGCATAGGCAGAACCAAACCAGAGACTCAGTAATAGATGGGCGCTCCTTCTCTGTAGACTGGTATCTTGGCATTTCTGACTTACCCCTGAGTAGTGGTCAACCATTGCCCCATCATTGCAGGCACATCATGCATTTGGTGTAGAAAATCCTGGTCAGAAGTTCTGGGGCATCAACTTCCAAATTGGATGTAAGGAAAGATACTCTGCCCAAGGGAAATTTGCCCAGACTTCTTCAGAAAAGCTATCTAACCTCACAAATGTGTGTGAAAAGTAGATTCTGAATGTATGGAAGGAAAATGGAGGAGGGGGCAGAACAGAAATTGCTATATAAACTCCTTTTAAATCAAGTGAAGAAGTTGTATAAATAGTAGTAGTGGCTAACAGTATCTTTTTACCTCCTGCTCTCAAAGGAATACAATTCAATTGCCTTTTGATTGTCATCAATTACCCATATATCTGACAAATCTATTTTCTTTCTTGGCACTAATCTGGTGAATCCAAGCAAAAAACAATCAGTATTATTGAAGAGAAGGAAAAATGTAAACAAGATATTACAAAATGCTATTGAAAATGACACATTCCTTTGAAATAAATCATTCTGTTTTATAATAGGTTTCAGTAAGGCTAGTATTACTAGCTTTAAGAGACACAGATGAAATTCCAAAGCTGATCAAGTGTGCTTCAAAGATATATCACAGCACTCTGCTTCAATTAACAAAAAAGAAGGTGGGAGAGGACTCACATCTGGTTAATAAAAAAATAAGCAACATTTGATTCAAAAATGTCAAAATTTATTCCATAGCTAGTACTGTGATTTTAAAGGGCTACACATTTCACTGGCTTCTGAAATTAATCAAAACAATCATACCCATAGCCTGTGGATAAATTGACGCAGTGTATCTGTTGTCAAACACCCACCCTCCCATAGTGGTAGGTAAACACAAATGAGACAAGAGATGTCTAGCAGTTTATTCTTATAAAGAGGGGGAGTAGCTCTCTTAAAAATACAATATGTGACTCTGTATTACTTCTCTTCAAAATTGAAAAGTGGGTTATTTTCCTGATTTTATAAAAGTGATATAAGGTTACTGAAAGAAAATGTTAATGATAAAGAAGTTTAGGAAGTACAAGTACCCCTCCAATCTTGTTCCCAAATATTATCATTGACAATTACCACTGTTTATATGCAATGGTATTATACATACAGAAACTTTCAGGTGGGGGGAGAGGAAAAGGGATTTGTTTTTGTTTTGTTTTGTTTTACATACTGATGCTCTCGTGTAACCTCCCAAATGGGGGCATTTGGTTGAAAGTAACTACCAGAAATGGCAGAAATACAGAACCTAAGTATTAACTTGGGATTCACCATTTTACTAAGCTTCACCATCTCCTGACTCCGCTCAACCAACCTTGCCTGTGTGGGGCAGATGTCCTCCTTGGTGTTACCATAGAGTATGTGTTTGTGTGTATATATATATATATATATGCACATACATTACCTTTATCCTTGTACACACTCACTGTCTTATTATCTTTTATAAGTAGTATCTCCCACTAGACTGAGCATCCAAAACAGGACCAGTTTATGGCACCATAACTAGTTCTCCTCCATCATGGGCACAACCATCACAGAGCTGGTGAAGGCCAAGCAGCCTAATGGCAAGCCATGCACACAGCATGCTCTAGGGGATGACAATTCACTAATCAATCCTCTTTGATCATGATGGTTCCACCAACTGCAATTTCTTATATCTATGCTCACACTTAGCCTTCATTTATCCCTCTAGGTCCACAAGGATATCAAGATTTGCCAAAGTAGAAAATATAAACCAGGAAATGAGTTCAGGTTGGCATGACCATTTATATTAAAACCACGATTGTGTTCTCCACACTAGAGCAAAATCCTGGGTGCCCTGCAAAGTAAGGGAGCATAGGGAAGAGGGTGATTATATAATGACAAGGCATCATAGAGGTGCCTGTCTCTTCCCATCCAGAGGCAAAGCCATCTAAGACAGCTAATCCCTCTCATGACTGTACCACAGGGGCAAAGAGAAAAGACATTCCCCGGGGGCAGGATGCTGTGCATGGACTTCCTTCATCTCTAGCATTCCACAGAGCTGGGCCATACCTAAAAGAACAGGGACTGCCCAAGAAGTTTAAAAAGAGTTGATGAAGACTCTCCGTAATGTGTGAACCTCATAATTGGGAACATATTTTTTGCAAATAGTATAGTATAGTATACAAAGGAGTGAATTCTCAATGCTCACCGAAAATGAAGCAAAACTAGGATGAAAGAACTAGGGACAGGACAAGCACATGTTTTCATTAACACCTGGCCAAGAATAGAATCAGTTGTTTTGTGGGAAGGAATTAGAAATTAACATCCCAAATATACATTATATTATGTGTAGTTTAATATAAGCAGTCTATTGTCATGCACCATATGTTTTGCTTCCATTTAATAGTTTAGTAAACTGCATATATGTCCAAAGACACCCCCCCCAACACACACATACAAATTTAGTCTTCCCTAACAAATCCTTGTGATGTCAGGACTATATATGTTGGATTGGTAAACCTAAATATCCTAATTCAATGGGCCTTGATCACAGATTATGCAGGTTTTTTAAGAGATTCCAATGAATGTGATCTTAAAGATGCTTCTTCTCTCTGGCTATATACCGCATGTCACAGCCTCTCCTCCACATTGTCTCTTCTTTTCTACATGATATCAATTTATCTTTAGATAGGCAAGTTTAACATGCACACATTTTTATGCTGGAGAAAAGAAGAGAGAAAATATCCAGATATCAGTATCTGCCTAGAATTCTAGATTTTTAGACTTCTGGAAGTAAAGTTTTTGGGTTTTCCGGACATCTCATTTATTAGAGAATCAACTGCAGTAGGGTTTTTTTGTTGTCTGTCAGTTCAGCTTCACTGCCACTTGTCCTGGAATTTCCTTGCTTAAAATCCTCTTCCCCACATCATTCTGGATTATAGTCTGCTAAGGAGAAGTGCTCACTTTGGAAGGCAGAAGAAAAGGAGAAACTACTGTTTGCTGGTCATAGTTGAAGAATCACTCACTTTGGTGCCCCAGGAAAATAAGATTCTTGAGAGTTGAAGCAGCTTTCAGGGATACTCCTTAGAATCACCTCTGTTTAACATTTCAGGTGGCTGAGATCATCATCTTTAGCTCCCCAGATGCCTGAGATTCAGAGCACTTCCAAGTAAGCTCCAGTTATCCAGTCACTGGTGGTGGCTTTCCTGACCTTTGCTCCAGAGTCCTTCCAATGGTTGTGAAGTCCCAAGTTCCACGTATTAAAAACCTGTGTCCTTAGTGCTTAAAGTGTACAGAGTGTCTATCTGGGGTGGCGGAAATGTTTTGGTAATGTGTGGTGGTGCTGGTAGCACATTGTGAATGTAGTTAACAGCACTGAATTGAATGTAGTTAAAAGGTGAAATTTTAGGTTGTATATAGGTTATTAAAATAAAAAAGTTTTTAAAAAATCCATAGGACTTTATAAAGCAAGGAAGGAACCCTAATGTAAACTATGGACTATTGTTAATATTAAAATTATAACATTATTTTATCAATTGCAACAAATGTACCACACTAAAGCAAGGTGTTTATGTGTGGTGTGGAGTGGTATGTGGGAACTCTTTATTTTCTGCATGATTATTCTGTAAACATACAACTTACCTAATGAAGAAAAAGAAAAAATGCCCTCAACATACTTCAGATACCAAATATGCACACTGTGCTTAATAATTTTCTTTCAGAACTATTTGTTTAAATTTTAGAAACAGAATTTCATTCATCTAGTCCACCACCAAAACATTTCATTCAAGTTTTAGTTTGCTAAAGGATGCCAGGTTTGCTTTTTTATTTTTAATCAATAATTTTATTCAATAGCTCTCACTGGTACTTGACAGGTTCATTTCTTTGTTTGTTTTTTCAAATTCAAACAGCCCCACCTACAATAAGTTTACAAGCACAAGAATGGATTAGCTCTAAGAACATGATCTTCTGGGGTCCACCCGGCTTCAGACTGTCAAAGTTCATGATATGAAACCTCTAGAGTCATCAGGAAGAAGAAACCTAGCTAAATATGGATAATAAAGGTGAAAACATTTAAGACTTGAGAACCAGTAGTAGGGTAGTTCTGAATTCATCCTTGGCTTTCCACCCCATGGTGGTGCTTCTTATTAATCTGTACTTGGAAAGGTTGGGTCTGAGCATCATTTTTGAAATCTATTTCAGAAGTTTTTCACGCTTTAACACTTTTGCTAATGGTACCTGACTGCACAGCACAGGAGTTGTAATTGAAAGCTCTTCTAAAGCAATAGGTGTTTCTCATACCAAAGATGATACAGCACTTTAAAGAAACTATGATCATCGTGAGTATATACTTTTCCACAAAGTGAGCCTTTGGATAAAGTAACATTTATTTTGCAATTATGTACTATATTTAATTAAAATAATTTTACACTTTCAGAAATTTATCATTTAGGGTCTTTAAAGGTATTTACCAAATTTAAAACAGGGGTTAAAAATATGTTCCCTGGCAATTCCCAGAGGGGCTTCTCAGACATTTAACTCATGCTAACTCAATTGTATGGGCTCAGGGAAGGTAAAAATAAAAGGACATAAAAATTTAAATCATGTAGATGATTGTACATATACCTCAGATTCCTTAGCGAGGCTCAGTTCTTGCATGCTTTTCATAGTGCAAGACATCTTACCATGTTGAATTAAATTTTTTTTTTTTTCTTTTAGGAAGTACTAGGCTGAGTCTAGGATCTCATATATGGAAAGCAGGTGCTCAAACCATGGAGCTACATCTGCTCTCTGCTGAATTAATTTTAATACTTCATGACATATAAAATTTTGTACAAAAGTTCCTAAATACAAACCCAGTACATTGTCTAATGTCAACGGAAGAAAGAGCTATGTGTTCCCACACTGAAGACAGAATTGACAATGTTGAACTTACTGAAATTTGAAGTGTGCTCTCAATGCAGGGCCTTCCCAAGCAATTTTCAAGGGTAGCTCTGTCTCTGTGTTATACATATCTTATGCCAATGTACAGATAGTTGTAATATATGTATGACTTAGCAGAATTTCTGGTGTACAGCATGTACTTGTTAGCTATTAGAAACCTTATGATGTAATCTTAGGAGCGTGGGCTCTGGTGCCAGATTACCTGGGTTAAATCCCAGGTCCGCATACTGGCTGTGGGAACTTGAGCAAGATACTTAACTTCTCTGTGTCTCCAGTCTGTCTTCTACAAAATGAGGATGGCTCCATCTCATAGTGTTAATATGAGCATTAAATGCCTGGAACATAGTAAGTGCTATATAAGTTGGTTTATGATTTTTACTATGTGTTGTTAAAATTTTTTCTCCCATGCTGTCCCTCTTTTAAAAAATAGTTTATTGAAGTATAGCACACATACAGAAAAAAACATAAATCATAAATCCATGGCTCAATGAATCTAAAGTTAAACTCACCCAAGGAACAACACCTTAAGTCATGAAATATAAATGTCTAACACTCTAGAGCTTCCCTACTCATTACACCTACTCTTCCTTTTCCTCCATAAAGCTTACAATGATCTTGATTTCTAAGCATAGATCACTTCTAAGGTTTTGGAAGTTTATAAAAATATAACCATACAAATCCATTCTTTCATTTCATACTGTTTGTAAGAATCACTCAAATAAATGTATATAGCTATAATTCAAATAAATAGTACATATGTGGGGGAAGCAGATGTAACTCAATTGATAGTTCTTCTACCATATAGGAGGTCCAAGGTTCAAACCCAGGGCCTCCTGCCCTGGGTGGTGAACTGGTCCACAAACAGTGCTGATGCGTGCAAGGAGCGCCATGCCATGCAGGGGTGTCCCCACATAGGGGAGCCCCACGCGCAAGAAGTGCACCCCTCAAGGAGAGCCACGCCACGCAAAAAGCACAGCCTGCCCAAGAGTGCCGCCACACATATACAGAGCTGATGCAGCAAGATGACTCAACAAAAAAGAGACATAGATTCCTGGTGCCACTGAGAATACAAGCCAGCACAGAAGAACACACAGTGAATGGACACAAGAGAGGAAACAACAGGAGTGGCGGGGAGGAGAGAGAAATAAAGAAAAATAAGTCTTTAAAAAAAATAGTATATATGTGGGTACATATACTATTTTATTATATAACTATAGCACAATTTACTTATCTAGTCTACTATTTATGGACATTTGAAATTTAATTGTTCTCAGCTCTTCATTATTAATAATAACTCTAAGAATATTATGGTTCAGGTCTCTTGGAACATATGTGTATTCATTTCCATTAGGCATAAACCTAAGAGTGGAATTACTGGGCCACAGGTTAGACATAGGATAACTTTAGCATATACTCTCCAAAACTTATTCTGTAGTATTTATACAAATCCTCACTCCTACCAGCACTGTATGAGAGTTTTGAAATTTTGCCTTCCTTTCTTTTTTAACCACCACTTAATCATTTTCAGACAATTCAGCAAACTCTTCTTTATCATGTCCATAGTTTGGCACTAAAACAGGCTCCAACTATGAAGCCAGATGGGGGTATTTTTTAACCAGCTGTGACATATTTTATTATTGGGAAATTTTCTTTTAAAAGTGTTGATTTGAGAAGTAGTGAATTGTTCAGTAGCTAGGGATAACTTAGAAACCAAAAACTCAACTTTATTTATTTCAATGCAAATTAGTAAGATTTTATTCACTGACAACCCACAATATTCTACTTGATTGTTAAGTGAAATTTTGTCCCCTTCCTCTATAAGTCTTGGGAATCACTTGATCTTTCTCTTATTAAAAAGTCCTACCCTTTAATTTTCTATTTCACTCCCAAAGGACTACTATACTTCTCACTTATATATTGTTGAACATATTATTTGTGCTTGAGTTTTTAAAATTTAATTATTTGTATGATACACCAATAGCACTTGTGCATTACTGTATATTTAATAGGAAATTTTAATTATTGCACAGTGGTTATGATTTTGCTACAACAAAATTTGATGATATAATAGGAATGTTAGCTACCCTCTATTGAAAGTGTGGTTGTGAGGCTCTGTAACAAGGCACTTTAACTATGCTGTCCTGATTATCTGACCACAACCTTAAGATGGAGCATTATATAAGCCAGAGAGGTTAGTTTTTCCTCCATATCTATATTCTCTTTCCTCATAAACCTTATTGCAGGACTTAACACTGCCCTGAATTCTTCAGGGAAAAAAAAGTGACACTCATACCAACAGAGGAGGGTTTGGTCCCTCACATCCTCTTATGACTCTTCTCTCCTCCCCTCTGTCTGACCTAGTATTGTACTCAGTACCTCTCCTTACCTCTCTCAGTCTCTTTGATTATGAAAAATAGTGCTCATGTTCTATTGGAAAACTAATGCCCACTGTTGCACTTCCTTCTACCCCACAGTAGTCTAATCAAACCTCTTATTACCAACTACTAAGAAAATAAAAAGTTTTCTATTTTGTTATAGACATGATTCTCTAATTTTTTCATGAGTAAACTGAAGTTCAAAGGTAGGAAATTACTTGTCCTAGGCTACTAAGCTGGGAGCGGCTGCACTAAGACTCAGACTCAGGGTGGTATATTTACCGTCTCCAAATTTACCAATGTATTTGTGTGTTTGTTTTAAAATATAGATTTTGAAAACTCTGGGAAATTTATTCAGCATATAAATTCTTGCTAGATTCACTTTCTTCTTCTTCCACAATCCTGAATTGCTGTGGATCAACTTATTTGTAAATATTATTTTTTTATCTTTAAGGAAAATATGGAATTAAAGGAGGCAACAGGTATTCTACCTAAGGAATGGCAAGTATTGTGCATACCAGATAGCTATAGAGAAAAACTCATAATCATCACATCTATAAAAGACCAGTTTATGAATTCAGATTCCTGAGCTTACTAGATGTCAGAAGATGCTCCAAAGAGCAGGAAAACAATTCTACAAAAGTAGGAAAATCCTAAAGCCTTGTACTATGTGTAGATGGACTTGATCACTGCTTATGGACTATGATTTCAAAGATCAAAAATCCAATCTTCCTGCTTCCCTCTTCAGGAAACCACAATAAGAGGTAAAGCCTTCATTTCACAACTAGATTTTAGGCTTAAACTCAGCCTCTGACAGGCCTTGTCAAAGGAAGTCTTCATCCCTACAGACTTCAGAGGAAGCAAGGCCCTTTGGACACCTTGATTTCAGCTTTCTAGCCTCCAGAATTGTTAAACTATCTCTCTCTCTTATTTTAAGCCATCTCATTTGTAGTACTTTGTTACAGCAGCTCTAGAAAACTAAGATAGATTTTGGTACCAGAAAGTGGGATGTGCAAGTGGCTTTGGAATTGGGTGCTGGGTAGAGGCTGGAAGAATGTTAAAGTGTTGAGAGCAGCAGGTTGCTATGTGGTACATCGTGGGAACACACGCTCAGACTCAAGAGACTCCCAACAGATGACTGTTTCATTGCTTGCACAGCACAAAGGATCCAAAAGAGCAGGGGAAAAGATTCCACTTTGTCCAGTTCCCTGAGAAGGGCGGGCAACTGTACAGGAGAGGGTCAGTGGATGGCAGCTCTGTGTGCTTCTTTTCACGTCAGAGATGACGGACCAATTGTGGCTGGTTCCCCGAGGAGGCCAGCTGCTCAGCAGCTAACATACCTCCGAGATAAGGGACTGACTGAGTGCTAAGCTTTCAAATGCTCCAGCAGGGATGGGGCTCTGCCAGTGGGCAACCTTTGTGCCCTGGCAAGCAGCTGGGACTGGTTATGATTTAACATCGCCCCCAGCTGCCTGCAGTCTCTTGTGAAATAGAAACATACCAAAAACCTGTATACAAACAAGCTAAAATGGAAATGTAACAAGCACCTGCATATAAACAAGCAAGCGTGGAAACATCACAAACACCTGCATGCAAACAAGCAAGATGGAAAATGCAAGGGGGTAAGCAAGGGCTGGAAGATGGCCTCTGAATGTGTCCTTGACTTCCCCAGCACATGTGATGACTGAGGCAGATGTTGAAGTACTGCAAGGCAAGGAATGCCAGATATTGCTAGTCACTGCCAGAAGCCAAGGGAGAGGCATGGAACAGATTCTGCCCTACAGACTTCAGAAGGAGCATAGCTTTTCTGACACCTTGATTTCAGATTTTTTTTTAAGCCATCCAGTTTGTGATATTTTGTTACTGCAGCCCCAGGAAACTAGAGACAAGCATGGTTCATTGACTGATGATTATCGTCAAAATCATCTAGTTGTAAAAGTAAAATATCTGATCTTTTCTGCAGAGCATATGGTATGAAAATAGATACTATGACTAGAGACCTAGAGCCATGTTTTTTGGTTTTGTTTTGTTTGTTGTTTGATTCTGTATCAAATGGATTAGAATAAATTTAAATCACAAAATCATGGGATGTTGATGTCAGAAGAGACCTCAGGAAGCTATTAATCCAGTGGTTCCTAATGGGGATATATCCATGTTAGGGTGGGTTGATCCACATGCAGTTTGGGAAGTTCGCTTAATGTTGTAAGTTCTTAGACATTGTTTTTATAATGAAATATATTGAGGTTGTGAACTCAAAATTTTGGAAATCACTGGTTGAGGTTATTGCTTGTTACTTGGTATCTACTCATAAAGGTTATTCTTCTGGCTTTCTTACATTGCATAAACAAAATGTAGCAAACTGTGTTCCTGGGAGAGTTAATTAATATTTATATATATAAAAAAAAAAGATAATTAAGTCAAACCATTTTTTAACTAGATATTTCATGGCCTCCAATATGATAATGTGTCAAGTGACTCTCAAAATGGATTGAACACACACCATTTATCAGTTTTACTAGTCCAAAAAAACAATTTTCACAAAGCATTTCATGGAATTAGTGTTCCAAATAATGCACTGTAGAAGTCACTAGCACACATACTTTGATTTTATTCTTCTGTTTATAAGACTCTCATAAATATTCTGTCCCACCAACCTGTAGTTAATGGTGAAGGTAAAGTCAACCTATATAACTTCTCCATCTGCTTCCTGAATTAAACAATGTCCCCTCCAATCAGCCACTCTCTTATGTTTAAATCCCTGTCTAGGTATACCACCTTCTGGCATCTCTTTCCCTATTCCCTGTACATCTCATTTTTAGTGACTTTCCTTCCTCTACTACATTCACCAATTTTCATCTGTACATTATCCTATCCCTTCATGGCTAAAGTATTTAATATCTGATAAAGAGGCTCATTATAACTATTTCTAGATGATATAGACTTCTTTATTATAACTTTTTTCATATAGGCCCCAGATCTAGAATAAAAACCTGCAATCAAGCTAGGGATTAAAATATGAGGATGGCAGCAGAGAATGCATCAGCTTGGGTAAAATTTTGAGGATAGACTCTATGGACAGCCCAAGTATGCCAGAAATACATTTTTCCATAGGATTCTCAGTGTGGTACAGTGAAGGTCTAGGAATATAAAGACAATTCTACCTAAGACACATGCATTTTAGTGGAGGCTTTAATAACATAACTCAGAGGAATTAGTAATATTTTATTTTTAGTCAATATGGTACTGTCAAGATGCTTCAGGACTAAGCTTGGGGAGTGTGTTCTTTAAGCTTATTTAAATTACCAGTAAAGAGGTAACCGCCTATTCAGTCTAAGTATATGACTGGCTCTGGATTGCTACCCCAGGTTCACTGCCACCTGGATAACACAGTCCATTTGTTCAAAATGAGTTCTCTATCTGTGATGGCTACAAGCCAGATGGGTCTGTCAGTTGTTGTGACTTAGCAGTATTTCAATGCTCTGTTGGCATAGAACTGTGAGTTTGTAGGCATGATGCATAGATAGAATCTCTCCTGGCCTCAGTGCTGGAGAACCTCACATGAACTCAGAAAGGCTATGCCATCTGATGGTCTAGCAAAATGACAAGTGTCACATCATTAAGATAGTAAGCTGTGCCATAGCCAGTGCAAGCTCAATGTTAAACATGCTACAGAATGCAATATTGTTAAAAGGTAAAAATATACATTGAAGTCAGAAAACAGTGTTATTACGAAGGTAATTAAACTCTTCTGGGGGAAATTTCAAAGCATCACAAGGGGACTTTGCTGTCCAACTCCCATAAATGTTTGAAAATTTACTCCTTGGTGAATAATTTTATAACATGAAATAAATAGCAACCTTGAGTTTATGGGCTCCACTACATTTTTTTTTTTTTTGGTCAGTTGTACTCTGCATTCTCACTGATGGGAATTAATTTATAGCAATAACACTTGTATGTAACAGTTCTTGTTGTGCCCTGTAGTGTGCTTTGGGGGGTCAGGGGCTCTGAATTTCACAGCTGTAGCATCCTGTTTAGCTTGAGCTGAAGAGTTCTTTGAAAGATGCTCTCATTGGATAAGTTTAAAATAATGCATTGGCAAATTATTATAAATTTAAAAGCTGTTTATTTCTCATGTTTTTTTTAAAACTAATATAGCATTTTATTTAATTGAATAGGTTTTTGAATTATAAGGTACATCCTGATTTGAGAGAGACTGAAATTTTTAATGTGCAGCTTAGAATTGATGAAATGTGAAACTTTAAATGCAATGGGTTAAAGATCAAGAGAAACTAATAAGCTCTCTATCTTTATATAATACAATTTTTTAAAAATTGTTTTTATTTATTTCTTTCTCCCCACCTCCTCTTTGTTTGCACTTGCTGGGTCTGTTCATCTTCCTTATTTCATTAGGAGGCCCTGGAAACCAAGCCCAGGACCTCTAACGTCAGAGGGAGGCACCTAATTGTCTCTGTTCCCTGCTTTGCTGTGTCTTCTCATTATGTTTTTCTTCTTGTGTCTCTTGTTGTGCCATCTTATTGTGTGAGATTGTAGTGCCTACCCATAATGTCAGCTTGCTATGTTGCTCATCTTCTTTAGGCGGCACAGGAACTTCCGCTCCCTATTTTTTGGGTCTCTCATTATGTTATTCTTCTTGTGTCTCTTGTTGCAACAGCTTGCTGCACCTGCCTGTTGTGCCAGCTCGCTGTCTTCTTTGGGGGCACAAGGAACTGAACCAGGGACCTCCCATGTGGTAGGTGGGAGCTCAATTGCTCGAGCCACATCTGCTTCCCTATAATACAATTTAAAAATAATATTTTCCCAGGACCATCTATCTACATCCCTTTATATATCAAAGATAGATGTGGTTTTTGCTTGTGTAACCTGTAGGTCCTACACCTAAAGCATATCTCAAATTTGTCTACCACTGTTCCCTGCCATGGTGGCTGGGGAAGAAGCATGGAGGAGAGGGAGGCCTCCCCTGACATCCTGAGTCCACACACACATGCCATGTCACCAGCTCCGACTCCTGGGAGACCCTCTATAATCACTCACCCCAAACCACTCCACCCACAGCTTGGTGGGGAAAAGGGCAGTGCAGGGACAGGGAGGCAAGGGTCAGTGACTGTACCTCAGACGGGGGCGTGGACCCCATCCCACATTGTCTTCTATTCCCAGGGTCCAGGGGACAGGGAGGGGTGGGAGAGGGGCTGACGAGAGAAGGGTGGGGGGCCCTGGGGGCTGTGTGGTCCGATTCATGGGGAGTGTTGAGACCACCTCACCAATAAACGCCTTTTTCCAAAAAAAAAAAAAAAAAGCCACTAACATCTTTATCTTGGGCTACTGAATAATAGCTTCCTAACTTGTTTTCCCACTTCTCTTGTTTCAGCAACCCATTTGCCATCACCATGAAACCTAAATTGAACTTCCTCAATAACTTCCAGGTGGCCTTAAAATTAAATCCAAACTCCTCATTTTAACCTATCAGGTACCAAATAAACTTACACCTGCCCATATTGCCTACCTCCAACTAATTCCTGAGCCACTCTCTCCCTTTCTGCTCTATCACATTAGTCTTCTTATAGCTGATAAATCAGGTCAAGATTTTTTCCTTTTCCTTAAGGCTTTTGCTCATGTGCTTCCTTCTACCAGATTAGCTTCCCCACCTCATATTGTTGGCATGTTTTTCTTCTTTTGTAACTTAAAGTCTCAGTTTAGATGTCATGCCCTCAATGAGGTCAGTCCTATCATCTAATTTAAAATAAATCCTCTTCCATTATCCTCTCAGCCCTAATTTTCCTTCATAGCACTTTTCTTTCATAATAGAGGACTATACAGTTATGTGTTTACTTATTTATGGGTCTATCTTCTTCACTGAATTTTAAGCTCCATTTCAGCAAGATACAAGCCAATTTTGCTCAGAGCTCTGTACCCAACACTATCAGTGTAGATCCTCAATAAATATTTATAAATATTTATTGTCTAAATGGATATGTGGTTTGGTGCCTGTATTAGATTCTCCAGGAAAGCAAAACCAACAGGAGATATATCTATATCTATCTATCTATCTATCTATCTATCTATCTATCTATCTATCTATCTATCTATCTTAAGAGATTTACTATAAAAATTGGCTCACACATCTGTGGGGATTGGCAAGTCAAAATTCTATAGGGTAGACCACAGGCTGGGAACTCCAATGAAGGTTTTTGATGAATTCCTCAGGAGAAGCTGGCTGACTGAAAGAAAGGTGGAAATTCTTCCTTCTGACTGTGAAATCACCAGTTTTCTTTAAGGCCTTCAGCTATTTGGATGGTATTTCTCATTGCTTAAAGCAAACTCCTCAGTTGATTGTAGATATAATCAGCCACAGATGCAATCAACTTAGTAATAATTTAATCCATGAAATGCCCTCATTGTAACAATCAGGCCACAACAACTGGACACCATAAGCTAGCCAAGTTGACATATGATTTTAACTATCACAGTCTACCCCTTGTCAACATGGCACCTACAAACATCTCCTAAAAATATACTTAATCTTTAAAAACCAGAACAGTTATATTATCACCTAACTTAATTCAACTGTCCTGTATGCAATCAGAAACATACTCTTTCTCCAGAAGAGGGTTCAAATCCTTGGGTAATATTCACTCTTAAACTTGATAGCCACTGTAACTTAAATATTATGCCATAAGTTAATTCAACTTATGTTATATGATAAGAGGATAAGATAGGGAAGACAACAAAGATACTTGTTTTATGTATATATATACAAAACATATTCATAGCAAAACAAGGAAGAAATATTCATAAACATTATTGTCCTCACTTCTGTACCTGGTCATATGGTCATAGCTCTTATTTATAACTACCTTTTTTCATGACCCATTCCAGAGTCCCTTTACCCTCAGCAAGCACCTCAGCTAGTTGTGGTTCTTTGTCTATTTGGGGTGACCCAAACCCACATTCCTGAAGTTTCTGAGCTGTTAGTATTCCTGCCAGGATGGTTGTTCCAGTTTTCCATTGACTTTAATCACAGGACATAGCAGTAAAATAAGACATCCTAAGGGATATTCTGTATTCCAGGCAAACTCTTTTTTACCTTCCTTGTATAACAGCAGTCCTATTTCCTCTTGATAATCAGGATCAAGCAAATCACAGTTCATTCAGCCTCTATCTATCACCCAACTTCAAAGCCATTTTCACATTTTAGGTATTTATAATAGCAGAACCCTATTTTCTAATATCAAAAACTGTTTCGGTTTCTTGACTACAAAACAAATACCATTCAATGGGTTGGTTTAAACAGAAGGAATTTATTGTCTCATGGTTTTGAGAATTCCAAAATCAAAGTATCATTAAAATGATGTTTTCTCCTAGAAGACTATTGGATTCTTGGGCTTGCTGCTGGTGATCCTTGGTCTGTCACTTTTCTGTCACATGACAATGTACATGGCAGCTTTTCCTGGCTTCTCTGGGTTCTGTTTACTTTCAACTTCTTCATATGGCTTTTGCTCAGTGTATCTGAATTTCATTGGCTGTAAAAGACTTCAGCAATACAATTAAGACCACCCTGATTAAGTTGGTTCATATTTACATCAAAAGGTCTTATTTACAATGAGTTCAAATTCACGGGAATGTATTAAGATTAGGAACATATCTTTGTGGGGTACATAGTGACCTCTTGGTGCTCACATTTGCTATGTATAAACACCCTCTCTCACTATAATATCATCATTATTGAGCATATATTGAGTATAGATTGAACTTAGCCAGGCACAGTGCTAAGCTATTTGCATGCATCACTTAATTTAAAATAGCTAATGTGACTTCTTTTTACTATATGTTAACTTGCAATAAAGATGTAGCATTAACTCCACATGTGAAAAGCTTAGGATAATTATGGTACAACACAATTTGATCTCTTCACTTTTCAACTCTGTAGTTTCAGATTAGGATCTATTTGTACTGAATTCAGACAATGTCATGGGAGACTTGAGAATCCACTGTAAATGGAAAGAAGAGTAACACAGAAGTGGATTATTTGGGTTCTAAACTTAGCTCTATCTCTATAAGGACCTGGAACTTTGAAAATACCATTACATTTCTTCAGGCTTCAGTTTGCTAATTTCTAAAATGGGTTTGAAGAAAATGTTTTAGGTCTCAAATGGTACCAAGGCTCACTAACACTATTTCTACAGATTTTTCACTAAAAAGTTTAAATAAACGAAAATTTTTATTATTAGGAATCATTAAAAATAATGATTACAATTGTAGTAAAATCTAACATTTAAGGAAAGTCTATAACATGCCCAGCCTTATCTCATTAATCCTCTATGATGAGAGTCTTACTGCTAGTAATACACACACACAGATAAGGAGTCAAGACAGAGCCTTTGGCTAAGTTCTCACGCCTATAAGCAATGGTCAAGCAGCAAGCTCATCTCAGAGCTCATCTTCATAATTACTAGACTATGAAACATATCTGTAATAGTAAGTCTACTCTTATTTGTTCCAAGCCAAGGGTGCTCCATGGGAAGCCCAGAATTTGTTTAGAGGCTTATGAATAACTAGCAGTCTTGGAAGCATTAACTGTGTGTGTGTGTGTGTGTGTGTGTGTGTGTGTATGCTTATCTTGTTATGTCTCCCCAGACCCTCAATAAAGGGAGCCTGATGCCACTTATACCTCTTCTGTTTGGCTCTAGTAGTCGTTGGTTTACGGTTAAACTAGATCACATCTGCCTGGTTGACGTGCCCTGAAGGTCTGGTCAACCCCAGCTATTTCTCAGATGTCTTTATTGATTTTTGCATTGCTTCTGGCTTGTTTTCAGCACATCACTTTACTGTCTTACTTGACAGCCCTCTGACCTATCCACTATTGAATTGTTGTTCAGGAATATACTCACTTGCCCTGCCTGCACAATACAGCTGAATTTCTACAATAGTCTGATCATTTTGACACTTTAGAGGGGTGTTCATATAAATGTGGTAGAAATTTCCACATCCATGACTCAATAATACTTATACTTATGAAAATAGATCTCAGAATGAGGAAGGCAGTATTTTTTCCATCTTATACCATTTTATTACACCTATATCAAGAGAACTATTTAGTTCAATTGCTAGGTATTATTGAGGATTTACTATCAGGCCAACACAGTATTGGGAATACTGCATATTGGGAATAGTGGATTTTAAATATATATATTTATATAGTGCCCTTAAAGAATGTGCAGCCTTATGGGGGAATTTTTTCATTTAATAAACATCTCAGATATTATCTAAGACACTATAAGGCCAATGTGGAATGAATGTGCAAATAATGTATGCAGTTAAAATTAAATGAAAGCATCTAGCTACAGACAGGAATTGACGGTGAGGGCTTTACGGAGCATGTGAGGCTATGTGGATACAGGAAGCAGTATAACATAGTGGTAAAGAGCACAGGAGTGTTCCGTCAGAGAGCCTAGTCTCAAATTTGGATTCCTCCACTTACTAACTGAATTACCTTGGGCAACTTACTGAGTTTCTAAGAGTACTAACTTAATTATTTATAAATTGAAAATATAATAGTATTTACCTTATACAGCTGTGATCAGGATTAAGGTTAGTACAACATGTAAAAAAACTTAATTTCGTCCTGGAACGTAGAATGTACTACCATTGAGTCATACGTGGATGTTATTTGCATGGCAGAATGGGCTGGGAAAGGATGTTCAGGAAATGGGAACGATATCAACAATGGCTATGAGCTGTTGACACATGCCCAGGAGGGAGAAAAGACCTGCCTCAGTGGAATCTATAATAGGCTAGCACCCTTATATCAGATACTCTGTTCCAGCATTTGCTTTGAGCAGAGCAAAACTAATGCTATTGCAAATTACCAAGAATTTCACCTTGTCTCCGAGGAGAATTCAATACCATTCTCACTTTGAAGTGCTGATTTTCATCTGTTCGGCACATTGCTCCATTACCATTTCTGCCAGTCTTCCAAGAGATGCTCTCACTTTCTTAATGCAGGCTGTTATCTCCTTGTCAAATGATGCCTCAATGCAAGGAATGTTCTCAAGCTACAAGAATACAGATACATGTGCAACCCCTCTGGAGCCTTCTATTACACACACCTCCCTGCCTTGGCAGAATCTAACCTACCTCTGCACATTGTGTACATTTCCTATTATTGTTCTCATTGTCTATTATAATTAGTTGTTATGTGTCTATTTCATTTAGTACACTGTGACTATCCTGAGGTACTTGCTTTGCTTCTTGGCATCTAGCATAGTTCATGGCCTGTGGTAGGCACTTAGTGCAAACAAGTTAAATGAATAAATGAATGAACAAACAACTAAAGAGAATATAGATGCAGCTTTTAGCTTTGGACCATTGATAGGCTAGGAACACAAAGGCAGAACAAAGTGTAATACACCTCTGCTTGTTAGCCAGACTACGGTACTCAGAATAACTTCTTCATATTTTCATGATATGGACTTTGTATCCTTTACTGTGGATTTTATCAGCACCTACAGTGAGATGTTCAATCAGAGGAGTTAGAATACAGCCGAGCCCTTCCACGGGGGCAAGGATAACAAATATCAGCCTGGCTGCGTGAAAGGGGAAGCTGAACGACAACAAGCTAATCACTTTCATATCAGAAAAATCACTCCTCCTTCTGAGGAAACTTCTTTCAGCAAAGAACAGGAGAATTTGTCCCACCACTTCCAGAGGAAAACCACAGAGTTCATAAGTCAGAAATACAGTCAGAAGGCCTATGACAGAAGCAGTGTTGGTTTTCTCAGAAAGATAGTGTGAGCACCTCATCCTTTGATCTGAGACGCTCCACTACCTTCAGAGTCACAGGGCTACATGAGCCATCCAGCTAGGTTTTACTTTGATCCTTTCAGCCCTTGCAGCATCCCTGTTCTGCCAATGCTATTCTTCCTCTCGGGTCCAAAGCACATAGAATGTGTGGAACCCTGTAAAGCTTTTGTTGCCAAGTATTCCATGTCTCACTGCCTTGTGCTAGTAAGAGGTCTTGAGTTTTTGTGGCAGGAGAAAAAGAAAGGGTGTACAAATTATGGTGTTTCACTATGCACAGAAAGAGGGAGAAAGTTTTAGTGACCCCCATTCAAACAATCTATAGCTTCTTGGAGAACAAAGATGATTGATAAGGTGTAAAGAACATGTTGTCATTTCTTGCTTAATAATCAAATGCTTACTATGGGCACATTTTCCCATGTTACGTGTTCTATGTGACTGCAAAACATGCTGAGAAAAAGCAGAATACAAACAAATCATCCAAAATTGGGGGATTTGGGAATTATGCTGCTTTCTTTTGGGACGTGCTGATATCCTACAGAGAGACCGTAACTCTTCCAATGGCTGAGCAGAGTGCAGAATACAGAACCTTCCATCCTCTTCAGCTTCTGGCTGGCAAATATCTGCCTGTGATTCCCTTATGCTTCGAGGACCTCAGTTCAGTCAGCACCTGGACAGAGAGGGTTCCACTCTCCCTTTCAGGCACCAACAGCCTTCAGTTCACACAGGCTATTATGATGCCACAGCAGTGTCCATAGGCCAGGACATGCTCACAGACAATGCCTGAGAGACAGTGGACCACCAATCTCTGTTGGGCATGGAAATCCCTGTTTTTTAAAAAAAAGTCAAATGACTCTTGATGGTTTCTCTTTATTGCTTTAAAAATAAACCAACTTGAGGGAAGTGGATATAGCTGAAGCAGTTGAGTGCCTGCCTACCACATGGGAGCTTCTGGGTTCAGTTCCCTGTGCCTTCTAAAAAGACAAGCAAGAAAGTGAGCTGACACGACCAGCTGGCATGGTGAGCTGATGCAGCAAGATGGCACAACAAGATGATGCCATGAGATGACAAAATGAGGAAACGCAATGAGAGACACAACAAGCAGGGAGCAGAGGTGGTCAAGCAATTAGGTGCCTCCCTCCCACATGGGAGATCCTGGGTTTGGTTCCCAGTGCTCCTAAAAAGAAAGAAAGCAGACACAGAGAGCATACAATGAACAGACACAGAGAGAAGACAATGGGGATGGGGGTAAATAAATAAAATAAATCTTAAAAAAAAAAAAAGACTTGATTATTGGTCTTCACATGTATCCTTCCTTTACGCAATACAACTGGCCATAAAACTGAGCATTTGAGGGCATCTGAATACACTGTGTTGGTGTCTGAGTTTATCTAAATCCAATCTCTGCTGAGGCTCCAAATTTAAAAATTCTGCAGCCAAAAAAGACTGGAAAATGTATAAATCATGATTTTGCTCCTGGGTACTTAGCTGCAGTGATGAGGTGCTTAGCATCCTATACAGCCTGCATCCTAATAGGCCATAAGCTGGTCTGGTTTTTCTGAAGCATCACTGAAAGCAAAGAGAATAAGCAGCATGCCCCATCTTTAGCATTCAGAACTGAGAAGAACTGTGCAGTAAGCCATCTCTTATGCCTTGATGACAGCACGGACTTGTAGGGAGATCCTACTATATCGGATAGCTTTAGAATAGCATCCGAAGTGATCTTGAAATAAAAGGCCACACAGACTGGTTAATGCCTGCAGTGTTCTTGACAATTGTCTCAGAGTTCCTCAATGTTACGAGTCCTGAGGTGATTGTAACTATGATGTCTATGGATAACACATGGGGAAGGTAGAGCTCACATGTGCCCTATATAGTCAACAGCCATGCATTTTGTTCTCCACTGACAATAGACTGTGCCTCAAGGTGGTCCACAGAAGGGTGATACAGGAAGATCTGACATCCAAAAGCATAGATCTTGTGGGATTTTAAAAAGCAACAGTTGTCACATACAAAAATCTTGCTTTGCATGTGACACTCAATGTTGTTACAAAAAGAATTTTAATAGAAAGCAAAACCCCAATTTCATCATCCTTTTTGAACAAGTGTTGGAATGGTTGGCATTCTAAAACATCTTTCTGATCTCTTCCATAAGAATATTTGCTGCACTCATGCTGCCAATGACATTGAAACATTTGTGAGATATTAAATTTAGAGAATAGTTCATAGAAGACTTTGGGTTTGACCTAGAGGTAATCTCTATTAAATTGATCTTGGAGTGGCCTGTCCTTTTTAAACAGCAACTAGGGGATGGTTTGTTTGGAAAGAAATAAATTATATATAGTTTCTTAATAACCAGCATGGCATTTTTGTTTTTACCAGCCCTTACTTTCTTCTTGATACCCACAGGAGTGGAGCATTGTCTCACAGATTCACAATCGAATGAAACAAGACTGTACTTTTTTAAAGAGCCACCTCTCCTTTCAGCCTTCTGGTCAACTCATATAGAAAGGTCCAGGGCAAAATTAGCACTAGTTAAGGACAATCTCTAGCTGTTCTGAAAACATCTAATCTCTGGAGAAATTAGAAGGAGAGGCCCCACCAAAGTTCTTTTCTTCTTCCTTCCAATTTTAGCTCTGTCATGCAGCAACTTGACACTGGAGACTACCTATGTCAAAGTATTAAGCATATATGGACATTTGTCATCTAATCTGCTTCCATTTAGAAAAGATTTAAGTGCATGCCTATTATGTGCCAAGCATTTTTTTAGGCATTGAAGCTAGAGGAACAAGTGAAAAAGACAAAAAGTCTTTGCCCTAAAGGAATTTCTATTCTTTAGGGAGATAGACAATAAATAATAAAAATTATACACACACACACACACATATATATATAATCATGCTAAATAGTGGTGAGTGCTAAGGAGGGATGAAAAGAGACCAAAATGTGAAATGTTGAGGCAGGAAAGGGCTGTTGAAATTTTCATTAAGGTAGTCAGGGAGAGTCAGTGAAAACATAAATTTTTACTAAATATATAAAGGAAGTGAGGATACAAGCAATATTATTATTTAGAAAAAGAGCACTCTAGACACAGGAAACGTTAAGTGCAAAATCCCTGAATCATGGTATATTAAAGATATAACAATGAAGCCAGTGTGTCCAGAGCAGAATGAGTGACTGCAGGGTAAGGGGCCTAGAGGTCAGAGGTCAGATCATATAGACACCTGGAGGCCACTGTAAGGACTTCAGCTTTTACTCTGATATCGGAAACCAGGAAAGAATTTTAAGCAAAGTAGTTACATAATCTTACTTAATTTCATCAAGATCACACAGGCTGATGTACTAAAACTGGACTGTATGAGAAGCAAAAATAACAGGACTAAGGGGAAATTCAACCATTGGTTCAGTTGTGAGTTGAATTGTGTACCTCGCCCCCCCCCACCTCCCCCCACCCAATATTGAAGTCCTAAGCCCCAGAACCTCAGAATGTGACCTTATTCCAAATAAGGTCATTACAGATGGAATTAGAGAAGTTAAAATGAGATCATATTGCAATACAATATGACAAGTGTCCTTGTAAGAGGAGAGAGGAGACACAGACATACAGGGAGAGAAGATGGTCATGTGATGATAGTGGCAGATACTGCGTTATGCCAGAAGCCAAGGATGCTAAGGATTGCCAGTTGCTGCCAGGAGCCAGGAGAGAAGCAAGGAACAGATGCTTTCCTACAGACTTCAGAGTCTATACCCTTCTGATGATGATTTCAGACTTGTAGTTTCCAGAACTGGAAAACAATAAATTTCTGTTGTTTTAAGACCCCAGTTTGTGGTGCTTTGTAAAGGCAGTCCTAGGAAACTTAGATAACTAATATCCTTTGTCTTCATATTTTTCATGTGACTGCTATAATTTGTGGAAAACGTAGTAAAACTCTGGTCTTCCATGCCATACTATCTCAGGATGTTAGTGCTTAGTCCTAAATAAAATATGTCCAGCTCTTTGTTGCCTATCTATGCAACATATAAAATCCTAGAGAGGAAACTAAATGGGAAGTCTTCTAGCATTATCTTCCAAGCCTATTCAATTCTAACTCCATTATGTTGGGAAAAAGCTACATCTTTTGGTCTTAAGTCTAAAACAGAAGAATGTTCTTGGAATGGGAGAAAAAAAAATCAAGATGGGGAGAGAAAAGCAATAACAAGTTAGTCAAAAGTTCAGGATCACCAAAAGGAATAAAAGGGAGGAAAAGTCTGAGGTTACCTGCTTCCCAAATTACTTTTTTTTTGTACAATCTTCCTGATGGTAAGTGGTCTGTCACGTCTATTCCTTTCTTTCCTTGCCTCCAATAATGTGGCAAAGAGTTGAAATTAGAGTAAGAACTAGGCAAGCAGAGTTATCAGTAGTAGGTTAAATTACTGAACTATGGAAATTTCAAAATTTCTCTGTTTCTATTGCTACACAGAAAAAATAAATTGCATATCTGCATTCAAATCTCTGTTTCAGAGTTTATTTTCCAGGACCCAACCTAAGACATTGTGGCCTTACTTACATAATTTTTACTTAGAAATATTGAATATTAAAGCCACTGATACGGCTACAGTATTCATCACCTAAAAAAATGATGTATATTTGTCAAAAGGAATGAATATTAATTACTACTAATTTAAATTTTTACTAATTTTGATTAAAAATTGGACTGATCTAGTTCCCAAATTACTTACCCTATCTGTTCATTGTTTACATTAAGGAAAAACCTTTTCAAATGAGAAAATTCACTTCTGGGGAAAATGCTTTGCCATTGTACAAAATACATTTTCTATTTTGCAAATTACAGAAAATACGCACGCAGAATTAAAAGACAGCTATCCCTGAAGTCAGAAGTATATGACATAATTACAAAGCATTTATATATCTTGGAAGGAGATTAAGACAGTTGCATTTTAAAATATTTTCAAAGTTCCTAAGCTACTCAGCCATTAATGAAATGAATTTTACCAAAGTCTTTTACTATAAGAAATATATGTATATATATACTCCAACTTCATATTTGCAGAGTGTATCTAGTGCTCTTTTGGCTGGACACTCTTTCATAAAGTATTTTAAGCACAAAGAAACATTGCCTGCCATTGGAGATATACATATGCCAATTCAGTTTATCTGCCTGGAAACAGAATATAATATACATTATAATATAATGTAATCTAGAAATAGCGGTAACCCTAATCATAAATGACATAGATATAGCCATTGTAACTATGTACCACAAAACACTTTATATGTGGATTAATAAATTCTAGTAAAAACGGAATATGGTGAGTTTGAATTATTTTGTTCTCATTTGTTGAACTCAAAGCATCTCAAGATTAGGGAAGTGGACTTGGCCCAGTGGTTAGGGTGTCTATCTACCACATGGGAGGTCTGTGGTTCAAACCCTGGGCCTCCTTGACCCATGTGGAGCTGGCCCATGCGCAGTGCTGATGCGCGCAAGGAGTGCCATGCCACACAGGGGTGTCCTCTGCGTAGGAGAGCCCCACGCACAAGGAGTGCACCCCATAAGGAGAGCCGCCCAGTGCGAAACAAAGTTCAGCCTGCCCAAGAATGGAACTGCACACATGGAGAGCTGACACAGCAAGATGACGCAACAAAAAGAAAAACAGATTCCCGTGCTGCTGACAACAACAGAAGTGGACAAAGAAGACGCAGCAAATAGACACAGAGAACAGACACCTGGGGCAGGGCATAAAATAAAATAAATCTTTTTAAAAAAAAGCATCTCTAGATTAGATTTCTCTCTGTCTCTCTTCTCTCTTGGATTGGAAATAATTTTTTTCTTTTTAATGTTTTTATAAGAACAAGATAAATATATTGTTCTTTGGGTATATGAGCAATTATTGTATGATCACAATAAATCCCTTTAATACTTGTACATAATCTGAGAATAGTGATGTGGGAAGACTTCATTGTCATTACATGATTTCAGTTGTCATTCTTGGAGTTAAATTATTCTACTTTAAAATGTTAGAATATAAAGCAACTTAAAATCACCTCATTTAAATCACTAAATTTTCAGAAGAAAAAATGCAGGTCCAGTATGATCTTAAGATCAGAGAGCTATTTCTTGTAGAATTAAAGCTGGAGACCCATATCTCCTTCCTTTCAGGACAATAGACTGTGCACTGGTTTAACTTTGTTCCCGCCCAACGAACCACACAGTGAGAAGAGAGATACAAGAAAAGTCTACTGGAGATGGTATCACCAGAGAAGAGAAATGGTGAGGAATTTCTGGAAGATGTAAGTGGGCTTCCCTGTTTCTTGAATGTTGAGGACATATTGAGTAAATTCTTTTCTCTCACCTATCTCCTTTCAGTGAACTAACCAAGGAGAAACTCCCTGCTTAGATTCAAGGATATCTTTTTCCTGTTTATCTGCCTCTAACCAGTGATAAACTGATCTAAGTTTATTAGGACAATTCAGTGTGCCCATCTGGAGTGACACTACCCGACTTACGTAACTGGGACTCATAAACTTACTCCCTATGTAACTCTGAGCAATTTATTTGTGTTCTTAGAGACTCAATTTCCTTATTTGTAAATAGATGATAATAATAACTCCTACCTCATGCAGTTATAATTATTTTTTAATTTTTATGATCTTTTTTCTTCAAAAAAAATATAAATAGAAAGTAGGAAATAAAACTTTATATACCAAACAGTCCCAGACTGATGATGAAACCAGAACTATATACTCTAAAACAGGTGCAGGAGAGGATCAACAAAGGTGAGGGATGTTCTTCCAAATGAAGCTGCTAAGCCACTCTGAGTTTAGAAGCAACAATTATAAACGACAGGAGTGAAAAAAAAATACAATGATGATCAGAACAGGTAATTAGAGAACTATCTTCCAAAAAGCTAAGAAAGGCAGGCCACTCCCCATCCGCACATATAATCAGAGCTGACTGTGGACTTTATCTTTAGGAAAAAGCCAAAGAAAGCTTACCTAAATTAGATGCTTATTTAATTGGTCTGGGATGGGATTTAGACATCCAAATTTTTTAATAGCCCTCCATTAAAGTTTTTTAAAAAGCCTCTAAGCTAATGTTTCTCAGAGTATAGTCTCCAACCAGCAACATTACCTTATCTGGGAACTGTGAGAAGTGCAAATTCTTTGGCCCCAAGCTAAATCTGTGAACCAGAATCTCTGAGGTTGCAACACATTAATTGTATTTTAACAAGCCATTTGAGTGGTTCTGACCTGTGCTAATATAAGAACCAGTACCCTAAGTGAAGTGGAGGATCTGACTGAGGGGAACATACATTAGCCTAGGAATTTAGGTCAGTCTCTAAAATTAGAGATGTGACTGATATTCCATCAACTGACATAGACTACCAAGATGGGAAAAGAGAAGGAAAAGTGAGGGAAGACGGAGGATGAAAAATCAGCTCGCTTCAGGGAAATAATTATCTATTTTGATAACACACAGGGTGACTAGTCAGAGTCAGTCTCCCATTGAGAAGAAATAAATGATGCCAGCACAATTGGCTATCTGGCTCCCCCAAAAAACTCCTTAACTACATCATATATATATATAAACATACTGCATGATATATACATGTGCATATATATATGTACGTGTGTGTGTGTGTGTGTATATATATATATAGTTAAAGGCTTAGATGAAAAAGAGTCAAATGATATAAATTTTAAATTTGAATGAACTTGATGTTAGGAACATCTTTCTAAATAAGATTAGGAAAAAAGAAACAAACTTAATCAAAGGAAATATACATATTTTACTGCATCGACATATTCAATATATAAAGAGCTACTTATTTATAAAGGTAAAATTAAGGGGTAAAAGATACAAACATACAAATCACAGAAAAAGAAAACCAAATAATATCTATGAAACGATGCCTAATCTTCTAGATAGTCAGAGAAATGTCAATTGTAACAATTTCCCAGTGATAACATTAACAAAAATTAAAAAGAAAAAGAATACCCAGTACTGAATAGACACAGAAAAACTGGCATTATCAAATATCATTGATGTGAAGGTAAATTTTTCAGAATTTTATTTTTTTTTAAAACTGCCAAGCATCTATTAAAATAAAAATTACACATACATTTTGTGATGGTTAGCTAATATGTCAACTTGGCCAAGTTGTGTGGTCAAGCAAGCACTGAGTTAATTGTAATAAAACAGCATTTCATGGACTTTAATCATCAGTGAGTTGATTATGTAGATGGCTGATTACATCTGCAATCAACTAAGGAGACTGCCATCAGCATTGAGTGATATCTCATCCAATCAGTTGAATACCTTAAAAGGAGAAGTGATTTCAGCATTCAGGGAGAGAATTTCCATCTCCCTTTCAGAGAACCAGTATCTCCTGGAGAAATCTTTGAGGATTTTCCTTGGAGTCCCTGGTTTATAGACAGCCCTATGAAATTTGGATGTGTGCACCCCCACGGCCATGTGAGATGATTTTATAAAATCTCGTGCTATTTACAGATAACCTGTCAGTTCTGTTTCACTAGAGAATGCTGACTAATAAACACTTAAACCAAGAAATTACGTTCTGTGAAATTATACCAGAAGATTTAAAAATACAAATGTATTTCATCTTATCTTTAGTATAGCTTTTTATGTGCTAGTAATATAATAAACCTAAGCCCTACCTATCTATTATTAGGGGAATGGTAGATGCAAGTATTTTTATCCTTGCTTTGCAATATTAGACTACCATTAAAAATATGTATTCTAAATTATTTCTAGGGTCAGGAGAATCATTAATAGTTGAATAAGAGAAATATATCTTGTGATGTATTTTTCATTAAAATCAATGACAAAAATACCTCTATGTATTTGTGTATATGTGGTTCATTTAGCAGAATTAGCTCATTTGGAATTATCATCCCCCTAAACACACACACATACACACACACAGGCACACACAAAGTCCAATCATAGAAATGCAAGAAAAAATACAGTAAAATCACATCAAAAATTGAAAACTACATACCCAAATTTAAAACTGAAACTCAGGAACTGGAAGTAACAGGGAAATAACAGAGTGGTGAGCAGTGGCTACAGATAAATGGTCAACAAGCTACTAGTGGCAGATATAAACTTTAAGTTGAAGGGTTAGGGAAGAGCAGAATTCCTGCCAAAGTTCTAAAGCATTCCTGGTGCTGGAGCTGATTGAGCAGCATAATTCTGAGAGCCACAAAATGCTTGAAAGAGGGACTTGATATGGGAAACGGAAAATTCCATCAGAAATGTTTAGATCACAGTAAAGGCACATATACAATATAGGGGACTCCCATATACCAAACATTAAACCCTTTTCCCTCTTCCCCAGCAATGTTCTTTTTACATGTGAATGTTATATTTGCTACAGCTGATGTATAGATATTGAAACACAGTTGGTAACCATGGTTTATATTTTAGACTGTACAGTTTTCTAAAATTTTGGTTACATTATGGTTAACATTATGATTTACATTTTAGACTATATACTTTTATAAATTTTTGGTGAAATTTAACATGTCTTATATCCATCATTGCATGATCTTATGGGACACTTCCATTGCCCCCCTTCTTCCATCTATTCTATTCCTCTCTTCCCCTCCCCTCGGGGCCCACAGTGACAACCAAGCTTCACTGCTTGAAGGACAAGATTCAGAGATAATTGTAACAATGCTGAGGGCTTGGGTATTGTCATAAGAAGTAGAGTTACACATGACAACTGAAGGAGTGCTGAATTCCTAGCCAGGGGAGCTCTGTCACTTTCCCCAACAGAACAGCAACAATCCCCAAAGTGCAACAGCAAAGACCAAAAAAGAAAGATTGTCCAGTGATGGGCCCTTGACATTGATGACTAAGCTTATGAGTCTGTGTGCTTGAAATTTCAAGTAGACCTAGAGCTGCAGGGTGCCTAAGAGTTACTTCCTGAGAGCCTCCATGTTGCTCAGATGTGGCCACTCTCTAAGCCAAACTAAGCATGTAAATGCATTACCTGCCCTCTACCATGGGACATGACTCCTGGGGATGAGCCTCCCTGGTGCGGAGAGATTACTACAAATCACCAGCTGGTGAAGCAAGTAAAAAAAGACCTTGAAATAAAAGGGGGAAATGGTAAAGACAAATGACCTTATATGGCTAAGAGACTTTAAAATGAGTCAGGAGATCATCAGAGGGGTTGCACTTACACATGTCTCAGCAGGATCCCAGATCTAGACAAAGTAGATACAACTCCAGGTACTGATACTCCTGAAAGCTATGGAGACACACAGGTTCTGCAGTCATGGCAGATGGTTCTGAACTTCAGTGCTTTCCCAGTGGTCTCTACTTTGGAATTTGTGCTCCCGAATGTGATGGAGTTGGACTCAGATGTGAACTTTCTGCACATGCCTCTTCTGTCACTTTTACTGAAATTGTGGTTGACACTAGGGTTGGTGTATGCTCAGGAGACTTGAATTTCTGGACTGTCCATGTGCCAGCTGGACCCTGAACCTCAGCAGAGTAGTAACACCTACTCTCCTGTTCGTTGGACTTACCCAGGTCAGCTAACAGGGAGGTGAGGATGGTCTACCACCAAACCAGGGAACCAAGAGAGTCTACAACTGCAAGCAGGAGAATTGCATCCATTAGCCATGTGGGATCTAGGCCCCCTCTCAGTTTAGAGGGAGAGTGGATATTGTCATCCCAGAGTCCACAGGATGGAGGAATAGAATATGAATTAGAGTGGACTTACTGGTATTCTACTACAGAACTATTTTGACTCTAGCAATGGAAGAAATTGCATCATTGATGTGGGGACAGTGGCCACAAGATTTGCTGAGGGCAGGGAGAGGGAAGAAGAGGTGTGATATGGGGGCATTTTTGGGACTTGGAAGTTGTCCTGAATGACATTGCAGGGACAGATGCAGGGCATTGTGTATCCTGCCATAACCCACTGAATGGATTGGGGGAGAGTATAAACTACAATGTAAACTATAATCCATGCAGTGTAGCAGTGCTCCGAAATGTATTCACCAAATGCAATGAATGTGACACACTGATGAAAGAAGTTGTTGTTGTGGAAGGAGTGGGGGGTGGGGTGGGGAGTGAGGTATATGGGATCTTCATATTTTTTAATGTAACATTTTGTGTAATCTATGTATCTTTTTTAAAAAAAAGACAATAAAAAAGTTTGCTAAAAAAAAATTCCATCAACTGACTGAGAATCTACTAAGAAGCTTGCAATTCTCATAAGGCTGTGGATGGGGAAAGAATCAACCATTAGAAATTGAAATTCTAGGCTAAAGTTATTAACTGAAATCATACACCAAGAAATTAACATAAAAACAGATCAGATATAATGGAAAACTGGGACCTGGTAGTGAGAAATCAGAAACTACCCTCTAGGATTAATTTCACATCCAGGGGACTCCCAAAGAAAAACAGAATTAGAACAAAAGCAAAATGCACTGAAGATAAGTACACAATATGTAATAATGAAATAATAATACACAAAATGCCAACACCATGATTTCTGTGCAACTAACAACATTGTGCAAAACATCTAAAAAAAATGGCATAATTACAGGGAGTAATTTAGGAGTCCACCACCAAAGTAAAACTTTTAAATTAACTTTTAGGAAGGAATAGATCAAGCACCTGAAAAAACTAAGGCTGTAGAAAATTTGAACAACACATACATTATCATTCTTTATCTATTAGGTATGTTTTGAACTCCATATTTAACTAATTTTCAGGTGCACATGAAAATTTTCAAAGCCAACCAGTTACTAGTCTATAAAGAGTTTCAACAAATCCCACAAAATAGCTAGCATACAAACCATCACAATTAAATTAGAAATAGCAAGAATCAGAGCTACTCAAAAAGTGTATGTAACTAAAAGTCACTTACTAAATAATACATGAGTTGAAGAATAAATTACAATGAAAATTATATATTAGAACAAAATAACAACAGGTGTACTACTATCAAAATAGAACCAAGTATATAGAGAAACCTGGCATATAGAAATAGAAACTAAATATCAGTTGGGAAATATTAGGTATTTAGTAGATGGCATTAGTATAATTGGCTTTTCTTATGGAGAGAATTAGATACTTATCTTACATTATATCATTCTACTCTGAAAGAGAAACATATTTTGGAGTCGTAAGTGCTAACAATAATATAATTATAATAATACTAATAATAAAACTTTGTGCCCATTAGAA
Organism: Dasypus novemcinctus; assembly: GCF_030445035.2. Taxonomy (NCBI): domain Eukaryota; kingdom Metazoa; phylum Chordata; class Mammalia; order Cingulata; family Dasypodidae; genus Dasypus; species Dasypus novemcinctus. Next base: position 85,644,322 of record NC_080677.1, read on the forward strand.
GAAAATACAGAAGACTATCTTTATGATCTTGACAGCGTAACAAATTTCTTACACAGGACACAGATTGCATAATCAGTGAAGGGAAAATGTTGATAAGTTTGACTATACCAAAATCAGAACGTTCCGCATGACAAGAGACTCCATAAACAAAATTAAAAGTCATGTTAAAGACCAAGAGAAGAGGTGGAAATATATATAATAGTCAAAGGATCTTCACTCAGAATATCAATGAACCACAAATCGATAAGAAAAGGTCAAATCAGCAGAGAAAGGATATGAAGCTGCATTTCACAGAAGAGGATACCAAGTGGCCAATAAACAAATGAGAAAGATGCTACTATTCACAATTAGGGAGATCCAAACACAAAACAATAAATAAAATACCTTTGGTATATTCATAAAGTCTGAATATACCAATTGTTAAGGAAATTGTAGCCAACAGAGATTTTCATACTCTCAAGTAGGGGTGTCAATTTGGACCAGATGGAGAATGATCTGACCAGAGCTGGGCATGATGGTTGGGGTCTTTTGGAGGGGATGGTTACTCATAACTATCTGTTTATCTCCAAAGCCCGTGCTCTTTCCTTTACAACATAAATATAATGCATTTCTACATATTGCGTTAATTTAATGTAGTACATGCTCACAGTTGAGGCTTAATAAAAGTGGTTGGTGCTGACCAGGAGCTTGTGTAAGAGCACTATCTGAGCAATCACTTTAACACTGTATCCCTCCCACTTCAGCATTTTAAAATTAATTTAGGTTCTCAGTGTCTCATCAGTTTCCAGAGTCTTCATTCTCTAGTTTGAAAAGTGCATTTAAAATAAGATAATTCTTTCAAATTTAAAGAGAATTAGCACACACACAACACATGCCAGAGTATACTCACTCTTCCCAAGATTTCCTCACCTATTGGTTTTCTAATCCAGTACTAGTTTGGTTGGCTAAAACTTTTTCTTTTTTTTAAGTTTTAAATAGTGAGCATTTGAGTATCTACCATGTGAATAAGCAATTCTACATTAATATTTTAATAATGCAAAGGGGATGAAAACATATGACTTAAACAATAATCGAAGATGACCAACCAATCACAAAATGTTTTTCTGAATTTCACTTCAAAAAAGACAGACCAAGAAAAATAGAGCACTCCAGGAGGATGAGAATGTTCATATTAGCCTTCTGGTTTTAGCAGAGATTAAATAATCTACTATTGTATGTGTAACATTTGTAAGGTAAATAGCCATGTGCTTCTAGCTGCTACTGGGTTAAGGTTCTCCAAGACAAGCTAAGAGCCAAGAAACTTGGATTTCCTCTCTTTAAAAAAAAATACAATATATGAGACAAAATCAGTATTTACATACCCCTTACACAGAAGTGATTAATGCCAACCTTGTCATTTTTCTAAAATTTAATAATAATATGTAGCAATAAAATAAAACATAACAGATACAGTAGAATTCTTGTTTTTACAGTCTTCCAGCTCTTTCCTTCCCTTCCTAAAGGCAACCTTTTCTGCTATTGCAAATTGAAAGAATAGCCCTCCAAAACAATTTTTGCCCTTGAAATAGCATACATAGAGATAATAGCATACATACTATAATGTATATAACTTTATGCAACTTTCTTTCCCTCCCTATTGGGTTTTTGAAATCCATTAGTGTTGGTGCATATTATCCTGTTTCATTCACTTTAACTTTTACATATCCCATTATTATAATATATCACTCTTTATTCATTACTATTGGTGAGTGTTTAGTTCATATCCAGTTTTTCACTACAAATATTTCATATTACAAAACCAATAGAGACTGTCTCTAGGCAAGTCTTCTTATAAAAACACAGGAAATATCTCTAGCTAAAAAAATTAAGGCTGAATTGTGAGTTATAAGCACTCTCAGCCATTGGGTATTGCAAAAAGGCAGAGTAGGAAAATGAGCCTTCTCATATATTATTGTGAGCAAAGAAAATTGTGGAGTCTTTCTAGTAAGCAAGTTGATAAAATATATCAAATTGAAAATGCATATAAACTTTGACCCATGAAGTCCATGTCTAAAATATAGGCTAAAAACAAAATTGCATACTTGCTCTTGTGTATTTACATTTATTTTCAAAACATGAAATACATTTTTGTTTGTAATAGTGAATAATTAAGAAAATAAAATTTAGTATTCATTCCCTAATATTTTTATAAGAAATTCTATAAACAGTTTTGAAATCTAGACACTCCCTCTCTCACACACACACACACACATACAAAGACACATACACACATACTGAGTAGCTGAGGCAAAAAGAATTAGATTTCAAGCCTGGTGTTCTTCATACAATTCTATAATTTCAACAGATTCTTTAGTTCACTCACTTTCTACCATCCCTTGCCTAAGACAGTATCTAGTATCTGCAGGACTTCCTGTGTCCTCCTAGGAGCTAAGGGGCTGGTGAGGAGGGAGTTTGGGATGTGTGTGACTGTTGGTGCCATTACTATCCACAGTGAGTTCTCTACTGTGGTAGAAGTCAAGGTCTTGTCTCTCCAAACTTGATCAGCATCTATTTCCTCTATAACTACAGTGATCATACAACAAGGCTCCCTGGCCCTGGTAAAGCCTCCTTTTCTCTATTCCTTTCTCCTTCTTCCTCCACTGATCTAGCCTGTAAACCTCACAGAGTCTATCCATCCGCCCTCTGCATGGCAGGCTACCAAGAAGCCCCACCAGTCCTCATCTCAGCTCAGTCATAGTCTGGAGACTGTGGGAAAGTTTGGATCCCATACTTGCCTTATGGGAACTGTTTATACTTCACTAAGTTTGGACTTAATAAACTGACCGTATGAGCAAAACACTTAAAAGACTTGAAATAAATATAACAATATAGGAGCCGATATTATCTCTAGTTGATAAAATTATAGGTGACTTCTCTTATTCTTTTCTCAATCTTTCATAAGTTCTACAATAAACTTGAAAAATCAGAATAAAGCTCCACTATCTTAAAATGAGCAAACAGGCAAAAGGGTTGAGGAGTATCAAAATCTATCTTTAAGACATATTACTTGTAAATTACACTTCCATTTAATTGTCAATAGGAGTGGCAGTAATCACAACTGTTACTACATTTAGAAGCTAATATTTTCTGAACACCTTAGTAGAGCAAAAAAATAAAGAACTGATTAGAATTCCAAGTTGTAGAAAAAGAGAAATAAAAAGGATGGCACACTTTTTCTTCTTAAGTTTGAGACCAGTGGGATTCACTTAAACTTTGAGGTAATCTATCTGAAGAAGAATCTGAGGCTCAACAGAGTTTCACCTACTGCTGGGACGACTGTACATTCCTATATCCCCATGTTTCGGTCTAAGACTGCCTTCAAAGCTTTCCTCATCTTGTGCACACCAGTTGCCTATATGCATAAATGACTCATGCCATCCACATGGCAGCCAGAAACTCTAGTATCCCCTCAGGAAAGAGGTCATTGATGCAATGTTTTCATGGAATTTTATCACTCCCTCAGATCAAAGTGAATTTCTGTTTTCATAACCAGAGGGACTCCTTGATATTCTTACTATTTTAGAACAGAAAGTATTCAGTGCAGCCAAGCAAAATTTTGATAATCATTAATACAAAGGACATTGTTTCCTTAATTATTATTTTTGGAAGGTGAATTATTTTTTGGGGTACTATCATCCCAGATGGATTGTTTGTTATCAAATATTTTAATTTGATTTTTAATTTAGTAACTGCATCACTTTTAGTCAATCTTATTACTACCATACAGGGAAAAGTGTTCTAAATTGATGACTAATGATTGTTTTATTTTAAGCCTAAAAATCCTTCATACAAAGCTATTGAAAGCACAGGGTCAAAATTAACATGTAATCCCCTCTTTTTTTCCTCACTTAAAACCAATGTCCTTTTCTTTTAGTCACTCTTATTCTATAATAGCAAATTCTGGGTCACTAAGTAAAATAGCAATTTTCTTGCTTCTAATCCTACAGAACATACTGTTGGAAAGAAAATTCTTATGTTGCTTTTAGAATATATAAAGAAGGAAGCACAATTTGACTAGCACTAACAGTTTTATTTGTTGACTTAGTGTCTTCTTTTATTGACCAGATTAATTTTCAGTTGGGTTATTAGAAGAGTTTTGCCTTATGTTGCTATGGGGGGAGTAGTGGGGTGAAGGGGGTGGGGGGTACATGGGGACCTCATATTTTTTAATGTAATATTTTTAAAAAATGAATTAAAAAATAAATAAATACATAAATAAAATTCCCTTTCTGAATTAAGAGGGCTCAGGAAGGAAATACGGTTGTACAACCTGATACTGATCCCAGTGCAGGGAAGAGTGAGTTAGCAGGAGCCCAGACGGCCTCTCCTCTCTCACTCCCCGACTTGAAGGTCACCTGACTCAGTGGCAGGAGTGTGCAGCCCTCTGACAGGTCCAGGCTGCTCCACCTCCTGCTGAGCCAGCCTTTGGGTAAGACCTGCTGCAGGAAACGGAGTTAACATCTTCATATTTAAGAAAAGAAGCTTAAGTGGTCAGTTCAACAGATGAGAGCTTGACAACATCACATCACACCACATCGCAAACTCCCAGCCCTGGAAGCACAGAAAGCGGAGAGGCCTTTGAAACAGCGTCTTCCCCCTGCCTCTCTTGGTCACTCAATACTTGCTCTACATTCTCTTGTCTCTGCTTTAAAAAAGCATAAGAAAGCTACATTCTTGACAAGGGAGACTGTCCCTAGTTCCTGCAAAAATCTCTTCCCTCAAGCCAGGTCTAATTACGAACCCGAAGGGAGTATTATTAACAGGAGCCTCTGCGTTTTTCTGATAAGGTACAATTTTTCATTTCCCTCAGGTTTTATGATCCTCGGAGTTGGAAAAGTGCTGACAACGTGAGTCCACGACTAGAGGTGCTGACTCTGTAAGTGCTGATTTTTCAGAAAGAAGGCAGACAGAGAGGAGGTCGAGGAATTGATATTGCAGATGGGGAAGCATGTGTGGCCATGGCAACTGACTTGGAGATTAGAGAGGGAAAAAGGCTTTCGGATGAACCAGCAGATCTCTATCTAACTAAGGGCAAGCTGAGGAGAAAGAGAAATTTTTTGATCACTGCCTACATTGGTGAAGGCAAACCAAGGAAAGACTTGGTAGTCACATCCTCCCAAATTTGGAGTAACAATATTGCTACCACTACTACTACTATTATAACAATGACAATGATGATGAAGAGTAATAATACTAATAAAAGTAGCTGCCATGTATAAAGTGATGCTATAGGCACAGGTGCTTCATGTGTATCATCTCATTAATCTTCTTTCCTTGTCATGACGTTAGCACTGTCACCATCCTCATCCTAGGGAAACAGAGGTTTTGAAAGTGAATTAACTACCAAAGACTAAAGAGCAAGTAATGGGCAGAGCTAGAAGCCAAATCTTTACAGTCTAACTTTAAAGTCCACAGTGCTGTGCTGCCTCAGGTTCAGTATTCTCAGTATCACCAAACATTGTGCCACACTTTATCCTCCAGACTTCTGAAAACAAAAGACAAATGCAAGCCAACCAGCAATCCTACACACACACAATTCAAAACCTGCAACTGTTCTGTGATCATCAATGCCTTGGATGTTATAGTTCAAACACCATCCCCAGTATACCCTGATTATGATAACTATAATTAAACAGTCGGTCAAAATTTAAAAAGTATTTTTAAACAAAATCTTTTTGCTTGCTATGACTTTTTTAACAAAAAGCTGCGAGGCTCAACCTGTCCTCTGAAGGCTATAGGAGCCTGACTATAAAAATCTCTCTTTTCCAAGGTTTTAACAGTGACATTGAAATTACATCCCCAGGCACAGTCCACTCTGAGACATAAAAAGTGTTCTTCCTTTTCCTTTGTGTTCTCTTCAAAAGAAGAGAGATAAACAAAAACAAAAGAAAAAAGAAAAAAAAATCTATCACACCGTGAGAGAATAAGCCAATTAATTTCTTTACTTTTTTGGAGAGCAGAGAATGCTAAGTGATGGACAAAATATTTATATGAAGCACTTTCCAAAGTTTTAAATTCTAAGTTATGTCAGTTTTTTTTTTAGTAGCAGATATTTCAAATTAAAGGTGAGTGGCAAGTATTTTAAGCACGTATTATGTGCAAGATCTTGTGCAGTTTGAATGAGGAATATAAAGCATCAAATTTTGTCTCTACCTTCAAATGCTTATCTAGTTTTGAACACAAATAAGAAAAACATTTAGTTGGGCATTTTCCCAGACAAATCATTTTCATTAACAGTAATCCTTAAATTACAAATTCAAATATGCATGCTAGATCAAGAAAAAGATCAAATGCTTCATTTTAATATCTTTGAGACTTCAGGACAGGCAGATTTCTTACACAGGATTCAGAAAGCTATACCATAAAAGAAAAAACGTTGATAAATCATATCAAATTTTAAAATACCAAATTCAAAACTTCTGCTTTCCAAAGACTTGGACAAGAACACATTTGGGAGAAAATACTTGCAAAACACATTGCTGACAACAGACTGGTGTCCAGGTTATACAAAGAACGCACATATCTTAGTAATAAAAGAACAAATAATCCATTAAAATGGGCAAAATATCTGAATAGACATTTCACCAAAGAATATACAAATGGCCAATAAGCAGCTGAAAGAGTGCTCATCACTACTATCAGGGAAATGCAAATGAATACCACCACGGGATATTGCTACACAACTGTTAGATAAATAAAAAGGAAGAGTCTGACAACACCAGGAGAGGAGAGGATATGCAATTGGAGCCCTCATATTTTAGCCCAGATATAAAATGCTACAACCACTTTGGAAAAGGGATGCTTGTCAGTTTCTTGTAAAACTAAAATCCACTCTATGACATGGCAATCCCACTCCTAGTTATCTACCCAAGAGAAATGAAAATACAGGCCTAGAGAAGACATGTACAAAAATGGTCACAGCAGCTTAATCATAACAGCCCAGTGCTGGAAACAGTCCAAATGTCCTTGTCCCTCCATAAATGAGTGGATAACTAATCTGTGGCATATTCATGTAATGACATACTACCCAGCAATAAAAAGAAACGAAATTCTGATAATGCAACACAAATAAATCTCAAAACATAAGAATGAAAGAACTCTTATACAAAGAATATATACCTATTTTCTCATTTAAAATGAGTTACAGAACAGGCAAAATTAATCTGTAGTGGAAACAATTTCAGAACAGCAGTTATTTCTGAGGCAGTGGTAGCAGAGATTGGGAAAGAGCATGAGGGAAATTTCTAGGATGGTAATAAAGTGTTCTATATTTTGATAGGGTTTGAGTTACATAGAAGTATGCAAGTATACATTTAAGATACATGCCTTTCATTGTGTGTAGATTTCATTTTGGAAAAAATTGCAAACAAATTTTGAATTCTAGTTAAAAGTATTTATATTGAAATATTTAATGGGAGGTGACTAATATCTTCAATTTACTTTGAAATGCATCAGTAAGTAAGATGGATTGATAGACAATTAGAGGAATAAGTAGATGGATAGACAGGTGATAAAGCAAATATAATAAAATAATTACAAACCCCTCTTTCACATATAATGTCAATAGCTTGATCACTGTAAAATTCTTTAAACTTCATTTTATGTCTGAAAATATTCATAATAAAATGTTGGTAAAAATATATATAATAATTCACTTCATCAAAAATATTTTGGAAACCACGTATCTGATAAGGGTTGGATTTCCATTCTATGTAAAGAGAGCATACAACTCCAAAATAAAAGAGCAAGCAATCCAATTAAAAAATGGGCAAACAACTTAGACATTTCTCCAAAGAGAAAATACAAATGGCCAAAAAGCACTTGAAAAAATGTTCAATGTCACTAGCTATTAGAAAAAGGCAAATCAAAATGACAATGAGAGGTCATCTCACACAGCATGGAATGGCCATTATTTAAAAAAAAAAAAAAAAGAAAAAAAATCCATAAAACAATAAATGCTGGAGAAGATGTGGAGAAATAGGAATGCTCCTTCACTGTTGGTGGGATTGTAAAATGTTGCAGCCTCTGTGGAAGACAGTTTGGCAGTTTCTCAGGAAGCTAAATATAGAACTGCCAAATGATTCAGCAATTCCTCTACTAGGAATATATCCACAAGAACTGAAAACTGTCACACAAACAGATACCTACACACCGATATTCATAGCAGCATAGTCACAATTGCCAAAAAATGGAAATAACTGAAATGTCCAACCAAATAATGGATAACCATAACATGGTATATACATCTACATATGATGGAATACTATGCTGCAGCAAGAAGAAATGAAATTGGGACACATATGATAATATATGATAACATGTGAATCTTGAAGACATTATGCTAAGTGAAATAAGCCAAACACAAAAAGACAGATATTGCATGGTCTCACTAATATGAACTAAATATAAGAATAAATGCATGGAGTTAAAATCTAGAGTCTAGATTAACAGAAGATAAATTGAGAGTTGTGCAGGAGTACCAATGCTTAATGTATATAGAAGTTTTCATTAACTTGACTGTAAATGTGTGGAAATGAATAGAATTGATGATAACACATTAGAGTGAGTAACAGTTGGTTTATAAATGGGATTGTGGCTGAAAGGATAGTCTAGGGATGTAAACGTCAATTGAAAGAAAACAAAAGAATAATCTAGGTACTGAATAACTCAGCGAACCCAGAGGTGGATGAGAATTGCGGTTAATAGTACAAATGCAAGAATGTCCTTCTGTGAAATAGAACGGCTGTTTGTCACCATTTCAGGGTGGTGGGGATGTGGAGAAGCAGGGAAAAATACAATTAATGTGATGCATTGAGCAGATATTTATTGTGGTTCAATTACGTACCAGACACTGTGCGAGTTGGACAAGGCACATTGCTTGATTTCAAAACACTTAGAGTTGGTGTCCACAGATTGACCACACACAAAAATTCATTATCAAGTACTATTGTCATGCAGAATTTTCTTACCATTTTTTAACCTGGGAATTTTTAGTACTTGAGAAATGGCTCCTATTAACCAGGAGTACCATGCTTTTGAAAACAATATATTATGCATAATATACATAATTATAAACATACTATTATTCTTTAATATATTATTTATTATCAGGTAAAAAATACAGGCTTGTTATTTTTGAAATTTTTAAATTCAAGTTTATCATTCATACATGAATATCCATAAACAATAGGTGTATAGTAAAAGTTGTGAACTTACAAAACAAACATGCATATCATCATACAGGGCTCCCATGCTTTACCCCACCAGTAGCACCTTGAATTGTCTTGAAACAATTGCTACAAACTATAAAAGAGCATCACGAAAACACTGGTACTAATTATAGCCAATATCTTATATTTGTTGTATTTTTCCCCAAACCTACCTGTTACTGACACTCTGTATTGATATTACGTACTTGTTATAGCTCGTAAGAGAATGTTCTCATATTTGTTTGATTATGGTTTTGATAGAGTAGTTGGTCCACTTATGGCCTACTAAACTTTAAATATATGATAAAATCATCAGAATTATGACCTTTAGGTAACCTCATCTAAACCTACAACTTCCATTCCCATTAATGAATCCCAAACATGTATTTCTAGCCCTGATCTGATTTCTGTGTTTTAGAAACATCAACCAATGTCCTGCTAGATATTTCTACTTAGATATCACTCAAAATCTTCAAATTCAAAAGATTCAAAAATAACTTCAGTATCTTCCCCCATACAGTGCCTCCACCATCATTACTCTTATAGTTTTCCACCAAGCTCCAAACTAGAGTAAAAGCATTAACCTAAACCCTTCCTTCACACTTATTCACTAACACCAATCAATCTTTATTGCTATTAATTTTAGATTCTAAAAATCTTTAAAAGTTTAGTTTTTATTATAAATTAATTACTATCAAAGAAAAATTGAAAAATACAGAAAAACATTAGGGAATGTAATTATTTATGATTTTTCTATGCAACGGAGGCAATGTTGTGTGTTTCTGCTACCTTTTTTTCTAAATGTTTAATTTTATGGGTGGTTTCTTTTTTTAACTCAGTGAAATATTATGCAAATAATTTACTACTCTGCTTTTTATAAAAACTAGTGTTATGTCATAAATTGTTTTTAATCTCACCAATGGTCCTTGTAAACTTTATATTAATAATTGAATGGTTACAAAATATTTAATTATCTCATGTTCCACTGTCACATCATTTTTTGTCCACATTATTAAAAAAGTAATTTTAACTAATCTTCCCTAAAATCTATATGCTGCACTAAGCTATAGTTAGTGTGATGGTTAATTTCTTGTGTCAACTTGACTAGGTTATGGTGTCAAGTTATTTGGTCAAGCAAGCACTGTCTTCAGTGTTACCGTGAGTGTAGTTTGTGGCTTTACTTCATTAGCCAGTTGATTGCATCTATGTCAGATTATATCTACAATCAACAAACACTTCAGCAATGAGAGGAATTTCATCTAAATATTTGAAGGCTTTAAAGGGAAAACTGATGATTTCAGCAATCACAAACAAGAATTTCTATCTCTACTTCACCCAGTCAGCTTGTCCTAGGGAATTCATAAATCTAGCAGGGACAAAATTTACTCTCTTGGTTAAATAAAAAACCTGGATAAATACAAAAGAAAAACATCTTCAAACATTGGGTATCAGACATCACAGAGAAGTTATGTCTGAGACAGGAAGATAAACAGGTGATCCCTGTTTGCCTCACCTTAGTGCCTGGAGAGTTTCCAAGCTATGGCAAAGGGAGGGGCAACCCAAGAAAGCCTCATCATCTTAATGAATAGAGTCGATGGAGTTGAGAGTCTGAGGAGGTATGGGTGGCTGGAGTACACAGAGTGGAATACCATGAAGGAAAGAGCTACATAGAGTGAGACAATTCTGGATATCTGCAGAGAGTGACCCTTCAGTATTCAGTTGTGTTCTGATGAATACATACATGAGAAGAAATGACCTAAGGTTGGGGAAAATTTCGCAAGAGGAAAATAGAGAAAATCCTTTGGAACACAGATGGCTAGGAATAGTTATTATTCCCTCTAGCAAAAATAGAACAGCTCATAATTCACAGGGTATCAGGTGAAGTACTCAGAAGGATTTTGCCTCCCTAGTGAGGAAAAAATAGTGCTAAAGTCAATATTTGTCTGGCCTGTCTAATGAATACTTAAACCAAGATCCAAAGAGTGAAATGATTTCCAAGTAATTTAACCATGTCCCAGAACAAAGTTCAAGAAAATTTTTAGGAATAAAACTTGCCTGGCACCCAATAAAGTAAAATTTGCAATGCCTCTCATAGAATAAAAAAAATTACCATATGAAAGAAACAGGAAAACATAACCACAAAAGGTCAACAAATTAAAAGTGATACAGATGATAGAAATTACAGTGCATGACTTTACAAAGTTATTGTAAATATATTCCATCCCTTCAAGAAATAGATGAGGGAGTTCCAGGAAAATGGTGTCAATGTACATAGGCATTGCTTAGCTCTCTCACCAAAAAAAAAAAAAAAAAAGGTGGAGAAAGGGCAAAAATCTACCAAAAGGAGTTATTTTGGGGATCTATAGAACAAGAGGATTCCCAGCATCATTCAAGAGGGAGTGCAACTAAGAGACAAAAGGCCAATGGAAAATCATGAGCTGTTCACCCCTGTGGCTGGAAACATAAGCCCTATCCTTAAGGCAAATAGCCTCCATAGAACCCCTGATTCTCACCAGTCAGCTGAGTAGGAGTGAGTGCTCCCTGGGAAGAAGAGGGGTCTGTCAGAGGGTAGAGAATGGTCTCTTTTCATGGGTTTGTTCACCTGAGCCCCCTTTGAATCTTGGGGAGGACACCAGCCAACAGTGAGGTGGCCCCAGGGGAGAGTAGGGGGAATCTGCTCAGGTAGGTGGTCACATACAGCCACCACGGGAGACACAGGAATTAGATCAGGTTGGGGATGGAGACAGGCACCTAACTAGCCTGGCCCCTGAATACTGTTAGAAACTCACTTGAGGGAAACAGGGGTGGGAAGAGCCAGACAAGCTTTCAGAAGCCTATTTGACCAATACAGTGGGTGTAACTCAGTGGAGGAATTCCTGCCTTCCATGTAGAAAGTCCCTGATTTGAGTCATGGTCCTCCAAGTTATCAGGCACAGAGCTCGCACCTTGTGATAGGGAATGTACAGACTAAGATTCTGTTGTTTTGTATAGGGATTTTTTGGATTTTTTTTATTGTTTCATTTCTTTTCTTTTTCTTTTCTCATTTATTTTATTTGCTAAAACTGTGTACATTGCCTGAGGAGGGCAGGCTGCAGTGAGTTTAAATGATGAAAACCAGCATCCTGAAAAGGTCCCTAGAGGCCTAAGAGGGAAGGCTGTTTTTCCTGGTTTGTTTTTTTGTTACTGTTTTGTTTCTTTTCCCTTTCTTTTTTCCTTTCTTTCTTTTAAAATTTTTTTAACTACTTTTTTATTTTCTTTCCTTAATTTTTCCATCTTCTGACTTCTGTTGCTTTTCTTTCATTGAGCCACTCCTTGTTTGGTCTTCATTTTTTCTTTTTCTACTCGCTCCTTTTTACCCCTTTTTAGTCTCTTCTAATCTGTCTGGCCTTTTAATTCATTCTATTTTTTCTCTAATTAGTTTCTTGTTTCATTTTTTTCTATTCAACTTTTTTTTGTTCTTATTCCTTTGTATTTTTTGTTATTTTTTGCTCATATTAGTTATTTAGTTTCTTAGTTCTTATATGGTTCCTCTTCTACCCTTCTTAAATTATTATTGCTATCATCCTTTTTTCTTCTTTTCTTTCCTTTTCTCTGATCCTAATATTTTTTCCAAGGGAACACAGAGAACTGCAAGGATATGGAATGGGAGGAACCAAGTACTTAAAAGTGACCTTACTGAAGGAACCAGCAAGAAGGCAGCAGATTAAGGAGCTACTAGAGTCAGCTCCTGTTACAGGGTGGTAAGTAAAAACACAGAGCTATGTGTGCCCATCTTACACTGGAGACACAAGCTGCCTTGGAAGCTGTTCTGCAGGTGGAATTGAAATCTTCATGTAGCAGTTTGATATGGATATGAATTCTAAAAGTAGATATTGGATTATGTTGGTAATCCGGTCTGTACCTGGGCATGATTAAGTTATGATTAGGACTTTGATTGGTCCACATCATTAGAGCACTGAGTCCCCACACCTTGGTGAGTGGGGACTCACAGATGAACAGCACAGCAAAGGACAGAGTTGAGGGTTTTTTGATGTTGGAGTTTTGATGTTGGAGTTTGATGCTGAAGCCTTAAGCTGGAGCCCCAGGAAGTAAGTTCACAGAGGAAAAAGAAGCAAATCCCAGGAAGAAAGAAATTCTGAGCCTAGAAACAAGAAACCTGAGAAAGGGAGGAACCCAGGAACCCTGAACCCTTACAGACATCAGCAGACATCTTGCCCCAACACATGCTAATATACTTTGGTAAGGGAAGTAACTTATGCTTTATGGCCGGGTATCTGTAAACTCCTACCCCCCAAAAAAATACCCTTTATAAAAACCAAGCAATTTCTGGTATTTTGCATGAGCACCCCTTTGGCTAATACAACATCCTTGGCTCCTACTGCACAACCAGCAAGGTTAGAAAGGGCAGGAAGCCCTAAACTAAAGAGAAAAACTGCACCCAGAATCAAAATCTAGTAATCCAGATGTCAAGACACCAACAAAAAATTGCAATTCACACCAAGAAACAGGAAGAGATGGCCCAGTTAAAGGAACAAGATAAGCCTCCAGATGACATAAAGGAGTTGAGATAACTATCATAGATGTTCAAACAAATCTCCTTAAAAAATTCAATGAGATGGCTAAAGAGATTAAGGATATTAGGAAGACATTGGATGAGCACAAAGAAGAATTTGAAAGCATACATAGAAAAATAGGTTTTATGGGAATGAAAGGTGCAATAAATGAAATTTTTAAAAATTGGAATCATATAATAGCAGATTTGAGGAGGCAGAAGAAAGGATTGATGAGCTTGAAGAAATGTCCTCTGAAAAATGAACATCCAAACAACAGATGAAGAAAAGAATGGAAAAAACTGAACAAAGTCTCAGGGAACTTAAAGGTAGCAAAAGACATGCAAACATATGTGTCATGGGTGTCCCAGAGGGAGAAGAGAAGGGAAAAGAGGCAGAAGGAATATTTGAAGAAATAATGGTAGAAAATTTCCCAACCCTATTGAAGGACACAGATATCCATGTCCAAGAAGCACAGTGTACTCCCATCTGAAAAAATCTGAATAGACCATCTCTGAGACACATACTAACCAGAATGTCAAATGCCAAAGACAAAGGGAGAATTCTGAGAACAGCAAGAGAAAAACAATGCATAACATATAAAGGATATCCAATAAGATTAAGTGCTAATTTCTCACCAGAAACCATGGAGGCAAGAAGACCGTGGTATGATATACTTAAGATACTATGAGAGAAAAATTTCCAGTCAAGAATCTTATATTGGGCAAGATTGTCTTTCAAAAATGAGGGCAAGATTAGAATATTCACAGATAAACAGAAACTGAGATAATTTCTAAGCAAGAGATCAGATTTTCAGGAAATGCTAAAACTTGTGCTAGAACCTGAAAAGAGAGGAAAGAAAAGGTGTGGAAGAGAACCTAAAAAATGAAGATTATATCACTAAAAGTAACCAAAAGTGTCAAAAGAGTAGGGGAAATAAAATATGACAGATAAAACTCAAATAGTCAGGAATAAACTTAACCAATGATGTAAAGCACTTGCATTCAGAAAACTGCAATTCAGTGTTAAAAGAAACCAAAAAAGCCCTAAATAACTAGAAGAACATTCCATGCTCATGGATTGGAAGACTAAATATCATAAAGATGTCAATTCCACACAAATTGGTATACAGATTCAATGCAATCCCAATAAAAATTCCATGAGCATTTTTTAAACTTGAAAACTTGATTATCAAATTTATTTGAAAGAGTAAGGGGTCTTGAATAGCCAGAAACACCTTAAAAAGGAAAAGTGAATGCTTATCTCCAGACTTTATATTACCTAGCTATAGTGGTAAAAACAGCATGGTACTGGCATCAAGACAGACACATAGACCAAATAAACCAACTTGATGCCTCAAAACAGACCCCCACATATATGCTCAAGTGATTTTTGACTAGCCTGTCAAACCCACACAGCTCAGGCAGAACAGTCCATTCAACAAGTGGTGCTGAAAGAACTGGATATCCAAAGCCAAAAGAAGGAAAGAGGACCCCTATCTTACATATCCAAAAACTAACTCAAAATGGATCAAAAACCTAAAAATAAAAACAAGAATCATAAAACTTCTAGAATAAATTGTAGGAAAATATTTTCAAATCCTGGTGGTAGATGGTGGATTCTTAAAGGAAATAAGAGGAGGACTGAGAAGGACTACTGATGTTTAATGTATGTAGAGGTCTTAATTACCTTTAATGTAAAAGCATGGAAAAATATAGAGTGGATGATAAATAGTGGCTAACAGCTAGTTTATAAATGGGGATGTGGCTGAAAATGTTAGTCTAGGGATTTAAATGCCAATTGACAGAACACTAGAGAATAATCTAGGAACTGAATAGCACAATCAACCAAGATGTGGATGAGAATTGTCGTTGATGGTACAGATGCAGGAGTGTCCTTTGTGAGCTAGGGCAAATATACATCACTACTGAAGGTTGGTGGGAATGTGGAGAAGCCTGGAAAAAATACAACTGGAGTGACCTATGAACTGTGGTTAGTAGTAATAATGTAATATGCTTGCATCTATGCCAAAGATATTCTGTGTTGATAATGGGACAGTATGGAGAATGTGTGCCAAATGTACATGATGGACATGGTAACAATCAGATGATATTATTTTATCTGTAATGAATGTACCACCACAGTGTGGTGTGTTGATAGATGGATGTTGTTTGGGAATTCTGCACATGTGCATGATTGTTTCATAAGTCACAACTTCTGTCACAAAAAAATATATATATTTAAAAAAATAATAGGGTGGGTTGGGGAAAAATACACCAAATGTAAGATAATGACTATAATTAGTTGTAAGATTTTGACAATATTCTTTCATAATCTGTAACAAATATCTCATGATAATGAAAGGTATTGGTGGAGGGTTGATGCATGGAACCCCTGTGTAATGTTATGCATATTTGCTGTGTATGTCCACAACTTTTACTTACACTAATTGTTTATGTATGTTCATATATAAATGATATAAAGATAATAATAATAGGGTGGGTTGGGGGAAAATACTTTGGTTAGTAGTAATGTTTTGACAATGCTCTTTAATCATTAGTTTAAATATTTAACAACAATGCAAGGTATTGGTGGTAAGTTGAGCTATGAGAGTCCTGTATGATGTTATGTATGTTTGTTTTGTAAGTTCACAACTATTACTATACACTTATTTTTTATGTATGTTTATGTGTGTGTGATATACTTCAATAATTTTTTTAAATGAGAAAAAAAAGTAACCTTACTACATACAAAGAAACAACAAAATCAAACCCTAGAGTAGAAAGAGAAGCTAACCAACTGAATAAGCCTATCAAGATAAGCAGATGCCTAGATACCAATAAAAAATTACAAGCCATACTAAGAAACAGAAAGACATGGCCCATTCTAATGAACAAACTAAAAAACTGGAGGAGATGCAGAATGTGGAACAACTAATCAAGAATGTTCAAACAAATATCATGAATCAATGTAATGAAGCCAAGGAAGAATATAGGATATTAAGAAGACACTGGGGGGACATAATGAAGAAATTGTAAACATACATAAAAAGATAATGGATTTGATGATGATGAAAGGCACAATGCAAGAAATCAAAAATATACTGGAAGCACATAACAGCAGATTTGAACAGGCAAAGGAAAGTATCATTGATGTTGTAGACAAGACATCTGAAATCAGACAGATGACAGAACAGGTAAAAAGATAGAAAAAAATCAGCAGGGACTTAGGGATTTGAAAGATAACACAAAACACACAAACATATTCATTATAGGCATCCCAGAGGGAGAAAAGAATGTAAAGGGAGTAGAAGGAGTGTTAGAGGAAATAACAGCTGAAAATTTCCCAACTCTTTTAAGGGATATGGACATACATGTCCACAAAGTGCAGCGAACCCCAAACAGTACAAATCAGAACAGGCTTACCCAAAGACACAAACTTGTCAAATTTTCCAATTTTCAAGATAAAGAATACTGAAAGCAGCAAGAGAAAAGAGATCTATCACATACAAAGGGAGGTCAATAAAATTAAGTGCTGGTTTCTCATCTGAAACCATGGGGCCAAGAAGGCAGTGGTATGACATAGTTAATGTTCTAAAAAATTTTTTTAAAAACCTCTTAGTCCAGAATTCTGTATCCAGCAAAGTTGGCACTCAAATATGAGGATGAGTTCAAAATATTCACAGATAAACAGAAATTAAGAGAATTTGTCAACAAGAAACATGCCCTTCAAGAAATATTAAAGTGAGTTCTGCAGGTTGAAAGGAAAAAAGAGGAGTGAGAGGGATAGAGGAGAGTATAGGAAGAAAGATTATTGGTAGAATTGGTAAGAATAACTAAAAAGATAAAAAGAGAAATAAAAACAACATATAACATAAATAAACCTAAAGAAAATATGAATAATGTAAGTAAAGCCTTGAGAGTAATAACACTGAATGTTAATGGATTCAACTCTCCAATCGAGAGACCAGAATGGCAGAATGGATAGGGAAATGTGATCCATCTATAAAGTGTCTACGAGAAACTCACCTAAGACCCGGGAAAACAATGAGGTTAAAAGTGAATGGTTAGGAAACGATTTTACATTCAAACAATAACCAAAAAAGGGTGTGAGTGGCTATACTAATATTGGAAAAAATATACTTTAAAACAAAACTATATATTAATGAAAGGGGTAATGTAACAAGAAGAAAAGAACAATAATAAACATTTAAGCACCTAACCAGGGCACCTCAAAATAAATGAGGTAAACATTGGAAAATCTAAGTAGAGAAATAGATGCATCTACAATTACAGTGAGGGACTTTAATACACCAGTATCATCATAAGATAGAACATTTCAGCAGAGGATCAATAAAGAAACAAACCTTGAATAATATTTTAGAGGATCTAGACCTCATAGACATATACAGAACATTAAACCCAAATACAGCAGGATATACATTCTTCTCAAGCACAAATGGATCATCCACCAGGATAGACCACATGCTAGGGTGCAGAACAACCTAAATGAATTTAGAAAGATTGAAATTATACAAAGTAATTTCTCTGACTACAATAGAATGAAACTGGAAATCAGCAAGGGGCAGAGAACCAGATTATCTACCTTGAACTTAAACTACCTTGAAATGAATGTAAATGACAACACGACATATCAGAACCTATGGGATGCAGCAAAAGCAATGCTGAGAGGGAAATTTATAGCCATAAATGGCAAAATAGAAAAAGAAGAAGGAGCTAAAATCAAAGACCTAACTGTACACATGAAGGTATTAGAAAAAGAACAACAATCTAATCTCTAAGCAAATAGAAAGAAGGAAATAATGAAGATTAAAGCAGAGCTAAATGAAATTGAAAATAAGAAAGCACAAGAAAAAATTAACAAAGCCAAAAGTTGGTTCTTTGAAAAGATTAATAATATTTCCAAAACCTTAACTAGACTAACAAAAAAAAAAAAAAAAGAGAGAGAAGATGCAAACACATAAAATAAGAAACTAGGAAGGAGATATCACCAGTGATCCCACAGAAATAGAGTATCATAAGAGGATACTTTGAACAATTGCATGCCAACAAGATGGATTATTTAGATGAAATGGACAAATTTCTAGAAACAAACAAGCAGCCTGCATTGACAAAAGAATTTGATGAACTCAACAGACCAATGACAAGTAATGCAACTGAATTAGTTATCAAAAACCTCCCAAATGACTTACCCAGGTCAGCTAACAGAAAGGTGAAGATGGTCAATCACAACAACAGGGAACCAAGAGTGCCTATAACTGCAATCAGGAGAATCACATCCTTCAACCATGTGGGATCTAAGCCCCTTCTTGGTTTAGAGGTGGAGTGGACATCACCATCCCACAGTCAGTCCAAAGGATGGAGGAATAAAATATGGATTATAGTGGACTTACTAGTATTCTACTATAGAAATATTGTGACTCTAGCAACTGAAGAAATTGTATCATTGATGTGGAGACAGTGACCATGGTAGTTGCTAAGTGGCAGAAAGAGGGAAGAAGAGATGTGATGTGGGGGCATTTTTGGGACTTGGAGTTATCCTAAATGACACTGCAGGGACAGATGCTGGACATTATATATCCTGCCATAACTCACTGAATGTACTGAAGGAAAGTGTAAACTACAATCCATGCAGGGCAACAGTGCTCCAAAATGTATTCACCAAATGCAATGAATGTGCCACAATGATGAAAGAGGTTGTTGATGTGGGAGAAGTGGGGTGGAGTGGGGTGTGGGGTATAAGAGAACCTCTTATATTTTTTATGTGATATTTTTTGTGAACTATGTATCTTTATTTTAAAAAAGGTAATTAAATTTTTAAATATTAAAAAAAAAAAACTCCCAACTAAAAGATCCCAAGACCAGATGGCTTCACAGGTAAATTCCACCAAACATTCCAGAAAGAAATAGCATGAATCCTGATTAAACTTTTCCAAAAAATAGAAGTGAAGGGAACATTGCCTAACTCATTCTATAATGCCAACATCATGCTAATATCAAAGCCAAATAAAGACACCATGAGAAAGGAAAACTACAGATCAATCTCTCTGATGAAACTGGATGCTAAAATCCTCAACAAAATACTTGGTAATATCATATCAAATGAATTATACACCATGACCAAGTGGGTTTCATCCCTGGTATGCAAGTATGCTTCAACATAAGAAAAGCAGTCAATGTATTCATCAAATTAACAGACTGAAAGAAAAATAAAATCTCATGACTGTCTCAATTGATGCAGAAAAATCATTTGACAAAATACAGCACCCTTTCCTGACAAAAACACTTCAAAAGATGAATAGAAGGAAACTTTCTCAACATAATAAAGGGTGTGCATTAAAAACCCACAACTAACATCATATTCAGTGGTGAAATCCTAAAAGCTTTCCCTCTATGATCTGGAATAAAAAAGGATGCCCAGTGTCACCACTCTTATTTAACACGGTGTTAAAACTACTTGCTCAAGCACTAGACAAGAGAAAGATATAAAAGGCATCCAAATTGGATACTATTTGTAGATGACATGATCCTATACATAGAAAGCCCTGAAAAATCTACAACAGTTCTGGAGCGGACAAATGAGTTCAGTAAAGTGTCAGGATATAAGATCAATGTGCAAAAATTAGTAGCATTTCTGTACACCAATAATGAGAAATCTGAAGAGGAAATAAGGATAAAGTTCCATTTACAATAGCAACCAA
Source organism: Dasypus novemcinctus (assembly GCF_030445035.2). Classification (NCBI taxonomy): domain Eukaryota; kingdom Metazoa; phylum Chordata; class Mammalia; order Cingulata; family Dasypodidae; genus Dasypus; species Dasypus novemcinctus. Next base: position 85,664,841 of record NC_080677.1, read on the forward strand.
AGAATCAAATACCTAGGAATAAACTTAAATAAAGATGTAAAAGATTTGCATGAAGAAAACTACACAACATTGTTAAAGCAAATCAAAGAAGATGTAAGTAAGTGGAAAAATATGGATTGGAAGAGTAAATATATTAAGATGTCTGTCCTACCCAAATTGATTTAAAGATTTAATACAATCCCAATAAAAATTACAATAGCATTTTTTATTGAGTTGGAAAAAGTAATTATGAAATTTATTTGGAAATGCAAGGGTCCCTGAATAGCCAAAGATACATTGAAAAAGAAAAATGAAATTGGAGGAATCACACTACCTGACTTTAAAACATACTACAAAAGCTACAGTGGTCATACTGCATGGTATTGGAACAAGAATAAACATACTGACCAATGAAACCAAATTGAGAGTTCTTACATAGATCCTCACATATACAGTCAACTGATATTCAACAAGGCCACCAAGCCCACTCAACTGGGAGAGAATTGCCTCTTCAACAAATGTTGCTTGGAGAGCTGGTTATCCATATCCCAAAGAATGAGAGAGGATCACCATCTCACACCCTATACAAAAATTAACTCAATATGGATCAAAGATCTAAATATAAGAGCCAAATCCAAGAAGCTCCTAGAAGATAATGTGGGAAAGCATCTACAAGATTTGTAGTAGGAAACAATTTCATAAACCTTACACCCAAAGCATGAGCAATGAAAGAAAAAATAGATAAATGGGACCATCTCAAAATTTAAAATTTTTGCATTTCAAAAGAATTTGTCAAGGAAGTAAAAAGGCAGCTTACTTAATGGAAAAATACATTTGGCAAACAACTATCCAATAGGGGTTTAATAGTAGGAGATATAAAGAAATCGTACAAAAATAAATAGGCAAACAACCCTTTTTAAAAATGTGCAAGAGATTTGAATAGACATTTCTATAAAGAAGGAATACAAGTGTTAAAAATCATATGAAAAATGCTCAACATCACTAGCTATTAGGGAAATACAAATCAAAACTACAATGAGATATCATCTTATACCCATTAGACTTAGAGCTATTAAAAAAAAATAGCACTACAGGTGTCGGAGAGGATGTGGAGGAAAGGGAATGCTTATCCACTGGTGGGAATGTGGAATGGTGCAGTCATGTGGAAGACAGTTTGGTGGTTCCTCACGAAGCTAACTATAGAACTGCCATATAATCCAGCAATCCCACTGCTAGGTATATACCCAGAAAAATTGAAAGCAGGGACCCAAATAGATATATGTACACCAATGTTCATCATGGCAGTTTCACAATTGCCAAAATTTGGAAGCAACCCAAATGTCCATCAACAATGAATGAATACACAAACTGTGGTATATACATACAATGGAATATTACTCAGCTGTAGAGGGAATGCAGTATTAACACACAGGATAATATGGATGAATCTTTAAGACCTTATGTTAAGCAAACCAGGCACTGAAGGACAAATATTATGTGACCTCACTAATATGAATTAAGCAAATTCAGCAGACTCACAGAGCTAGAGTCTGGAAGACAGATAAACAGGAGACAGAAAAGGAGTAGAGGGTGGTGAACTGATGCTCATAAGGGCAAAATCTATGATATGATGGAAGGGTATGTTTGGGCAGTGGATGGGTTTTACATTGGTAAAATGACATGATTGGGTTTGGTGGTGCTGGTCTGTGAAGGGTAGTAGGGTGGGGATGTTGGGTTGGACTATCCATGGGACTAGAGGGAGGTTTGGGGGAAGGAACAGGTGAACTCTGGGGATTTGCAGGTCTTTGGTTGTATTGGTGAGCCAAAGGTGTGCTGAAGCAAAGTATCAGAAATATGTTGGCTTTTACATAGAGTATTTATTTGGGGTACAAGCTTAAGTTACCAGGCCCTAAAGAGTCCAAGGTACCATAAGAGGTACTTTCTCAACCAACGTCTATCACCATATATTGATGCAAGATGGCAGGCAATATCTGTGAGGGTTCTGCCTTCCTCCTTTCTCTTAAGGCTCCATGGTCCCAGCTTCTTCATATCTCAGCTGTAGGCTGGTATAAGACTCATCTCTCTTCCCAGGGCTCATTTCTTTCTGGAACTCAGATGCTCAGTTCTCTTCATAAGGTCAGCTGTAGACTATCAGACTCATCTCTCTTCCCAGGACCTCTACCATGTCTAATAAGCTGTCTCTCTTCCTTTTTGTTCTCCTTCTCTGTATATTTACTTCTGTGTGAGCATCTATTTTATCCCCAAGGGGGCTAGGATTCAATGCTGAGTCACACGCTAATGATGTAGTTGGATAAGAGCCTTAATCTTAACATAGGTTAATCAGATGTCTCAGCTGAATCTAATACAATCAAAGGATTCTCACACCAGAGGAAATTTACAAACATAATCAATATTTCTTTTTGGAATTCAGAAATATTATCAAACTGCTACAGTGGTTAAGCCTATAATGTTGGAAATGTCCTTCTGGCAAATATGGCAGGGGAGGGTTACTGGTATTGGGTGTGTGTGTGGAGGTAAACGGGATAGGGTGAACCTGACTCAGACTTCTCATCTTGTCATAGTGTGCTGTATCAGTTGATGCAAACCCACACAACAAACAAGAAAATATTAAATTCAAATCCTGGGGAGCCCTACTATATTCTCAAGTATAGGACAATAATTGAGAACATAGGCAGTGCCTAATAAAAGAAAACAGATCAATATGTCAAGCCCTCAATATTACTGCAAGTAACTATGAATATTATTTTTCAAAAAGTTAGACTAACTGATTACCATAGGTTCCCAGAGGAGGGGGAGGGAAGAATAGATTAGATGGAATACAGGGCATTTTTAGGGCATTGAAATTGTTCAGCATGATCTTGCAATAATTGATATAGACCACTTCAAATTTTGTCAAAACCTATAAAATTGTACAATCCAAAATGTAAACCATAATGTAACCACTGGCCACGATTAGTAGCAATGCTTCAATAGTTCTACCTCAATATTAACAAATGAACCATCCACATACAAAAAGTTATTAATTAGGGAAAGGGAAAATGGGTATGATCTTGGGTATATGGGAATCATCTGTATTCTCTATGTGATGTTTCTGTATCTTAAAGCTCCTTTAAAGATAAAATGGAAAAAAAACTAAGACAGTAGGAGAATATATGGAAGAAAATGTCACTGTACATAAAAGACAATAGATCTCACAGTGATGAAAGACACAATTATAATTTTTAAATGTTTTTATTATTTCAAACTGTTTTAAATTTTTGTGTTTTATTGGTTATTTTTAAAGTAATGATTTCATTTCATTAATTTTATTTGTTATTTTATTGGCTTCATTTTTGGAGAGGTTTTGGATCTCAGAAGGATCACAGCAATGGCAGGGGATGATCTCTGGTGTGGGGTGCAAGTGACATAGAGATTCAGGGGAAGGGGCTCACCTGGGACATGCCTCTAAAACATAATATGTTCAATTGTTCATAGGACATTGTCTCGGTGGGTGGAGAACCTCACAACAAATGAAAGAATATTGAATTCTCACCCTGGGGAGTTCTGCTACATTCTCTAATAGGACAGCAGGAATCTCCCAAGTGCAATGGCAGTGTCTAGTGAAGGAAGACAGACCATTATGCCAGGCCATTGACACTGATGATTATACTTATGTATGTTGTCTTATAAAATTGAAACTTAGCCTAGTAGTATATACAGCCTAAGAGTTATATCTTGAAAACCTCCTTGTTGCTCAAATGTGGTCTCTCTCTATGCCAAACTTAACATATAAACACACTATCTTTCCTGCAGCATGGGACATGACTTCCAGGGATGAACCTCCCTGCACCAAGGGATTATTACCAAGCACCAACTAGCAATGCAAAAGACCTTGATCAAAAGGGGGAAATATTCCATACAAATGAGTTTCTATGGCTAAGAGATTTCAAAGCGAATCAGGAGGTCATACAGAGATTATGCTTATGCAACTCTCAGCAGGATCTCATTGACTGCCACAGTAAACAGTGCCTCAAATAGTGGGGCTCCTGGGAGCTCTAGAGATATTCAGAAACTATAAGCAGAGCAGACAGCTCATGGATTTGGCACCCTGTGAGTAGACCTTACTTTGGAATTTATGCTCCTCAGTGTAACAGAGTTAGACTCATTTCTAGATTCTCTAAACAGAGCACTTTGGCCCCTTTTACTTGAACCCATAATTAGCACTATACTTGGTAAGTATATGTCCCAGACACTTAAATCTTTGTTCTGTCTGTATGCCATTTAAGACCTGTATTTCAGCAGAGTTGCAACACCTACTCCCCAATTCATTGGACTTACCCAGGAGAACTAACAAAATGATGATAACAACGACCATCCCAAGGAACAGAGAGGGTCTGCATCTACAAGCAAGATAGCTCTATCCATCTGCCCCATGGGATCTAAGCCCTCTCTCAATTAGAAGCAGAGTGGGCATCACCATCACAAAATCCTCAAGATTAGGTAATGAACAATGGACTAAAATAGTAAATAACTTACTATTATTCTACTATAGACATTATTATTATTATAGCAATGAAAGAACTCTTATCATTGATGTAAAGGCAGTGGCCACCAGAGGTTCTGAGGGATGGGAGAGGAAAAAATAGGGTGCAATATGAGGCCATTTTCAGGACATTGGATTTGTCCTGCATGACACTGAAGTGACAGACACAGGCCAGCATATATTTTGTCATAACTTACAAAATTGTGTGGGACAAAGAATAAACTATAATGTAAACTGTGGTCCATGTTTAGTAGTAGTACTTCACTATGGGTTCATAAACTGTAACAAATGCACCACACTAATGAAGAATGTTGTTAATGTGAGAAAGTGTAGGGAGGGAGAAGTTGAGACATGTGGGAAACCCTTATATTTTTAATGTAACAATTATGTAACCCAAATCTTCTTTAAAAACAAAATAATTATAAAAAATAGATGAAGTATTAGACATATTAAATAAAAAACTGAAGATATGAAAAAGACTCAGACTTCTAGAAAAGAAAGCTACTATGTCTGAGATAAAATAAAAAATACATTTAATTGGATTAACAACAGATTAAAGACAACAAAAGAAAAAGTTAGTGAGCTTGAAAACCTAGTAATAGAAACTATCCAAAATGAAGCACATGGAGAAAAATTATCGATAAAAAATGAGCTAACTATAGGGCATCATCAAGCAGCCTAAAGCACATGTAATGGTAATCACCAAAGGAAGGAGGGCACAGAAAATATATTTAAAGAAATAATCACTGAAAATCCTCCAAATATGTGGAAAACTCAACCCCATAAATTCAACATTTCAATGAATGCAAGCTTATGAAGCATAAAGAAAACAACATCAGGATACCTCATAAACAGCTTGATTATAACTAGTGAAAAACAGAAAATCTAAAGAGCCCAGGGGGAGGAAGGAGAAGAAACACATTATGTACAGAGAAATAAAGGTAAGTACAATAGCCATCTCATTAGAAACAATAAGCAGTAGATGAGAGTAGAGCAACATCTCTAAAGTAGAGAGAAAAAAATCTACCAACCTAGAATCCTTTAGCCAGTGAAAACATCTTTCATAAATTAAGGCAATGTATATTTTCTCAGATATACAAAGGCAGAAAAAATCATTACCAGCTGACCTGCGATACAAAAAATAAATAAATAAGTAAAAGTATTTCAAGCAAAAGGAAAATGACACTAAATGAAAATCTATGTCCACAAAAAAGAAACAAAAAGACCAGAAATAGTAAACAGGTGAGCAAATAAAAGATTTTTTTTCTTAAATAAAAAAATGATAAAGCATTAAATGGCATATGTAGACATAAAATTTATGGAAACAATAACAAAAACAATAAAATTTATGGAAACAATAACAAAAAGACCAGAAGGCAGGAAATGGGAGTATGCTATGGTAAGCCTCATGCACTATATTTGAATTATATATTACCTGAAGTTAGACTATGATATTTTAAAGATATATAAAATAACCCCAAAACAACCACTAAAAAATAAATAAATAAAACAAAGTGTTATAACTAAGTCAACAAGGGAGTTTAACTGGAATCATAAAAATACTTAGTCCTAAAGAAAGAAGAAAAATAATGAAAAAGGAACAAAGAACAGATTGGAGAAAGTAGAAAAAAATGCCAAAGTGGTCAATTTAAACCCAACCACATCAGTATCACATTAATTATAAATTGTCTAAAACCCATATTAAAAAGCAGAGATTATCAGACTGGATGAAAAAGAAAGATCCAACTATATGCTGTCTACAAGAAACCCTCTTGAAATATAAAGACAGAGATAAGCTATAGAAAGGATGGAAAAGGAATTGCCAAGCTATCACAAATCAAAGAATGTTGGATTGGCTATAGTAATAAGAGATGAAGTATGTTTTATGGCAAAACACACACACACACACATATATATATAGAGCAGGGGATAAAGATGGTTATTTCACAGATGGAAAAGAATCGATCCATCAAAATGGCCTAAAAACCTAAACAAATGCACTTAATTGCAGAACTTCAAGATACATAAAGTTCAAAAAACTGTCAGAACTACCATGAGAAATAGATAAATGCACAACTACTGTCAGACATTTTAATATCGCTCTCTCAATAATTGATACATCATATAGACAGAAAGTCAATAGTGATTAAAAAAAATTTGATAGTATTAACTAACTTAGCCAAATTGACATTTATAGATTTTTCACCTTACTACAGAAGAATTAAAATTCTTTTCATGTGCAAAAAGAACATTTACCAAAATAGAACACATTCTAGGCCATAAAGCAAAGTACATTTAACATGATTCAAATCAAACAAAATAGGTTCTCAGATAAAAATATAATTAAATTAGACATCAATAATATATGGATATCTGGAGATATCCCCAAATATTTTAAAACTAAACAATGCATTCAAAATAACTCAGGGATCAAAGGAGAAAAAAATGAAATTTAAAAAGTTTTTGGAATTGAATTAAAATGAAATATAGCATATCAAAATTTGTGGGATGCTGCCAACATAGTACTTAGGGTGAAACATACAGTATTAAATGCCTTTATTGAAAGAAAGAATGTCTTGAATTAATAACCTTAGAATCAATTTTAGAAACCAAAAAAAAAAAAGGACAAAATTTAGTAGCAAGTAAATAGGAAAAAGGGAAATAATAAAGAGAAGAGTAGAAATCAATAATATAGAAAACAACTTAACATTTAAAAATCAATGAAGTTAAAACTAATTCTTTTAAAATTCAATAAAGTTCATAAAGCTTTAAACAGAATGATCAAGAAAAGTTATAATTTATGATTATCTCAAATTAGAGTGTTGCCAGCTCTATTGAGTCTAGAGATATTAAAATGACAATAAGAAAATAGTATAAAAAGTGTAATGTTTTTAAAAATGGAAAACTTAGATAAAATGCATCAATTCTTTGAAAGATAGACAAAAACTGCCAACACTCACTCAAGAAGAATGAAATAATTTCAATTGCCCTGTAACTTTTAAAGAAATTGAATTTGCAGTTAAAAATCTCACTAGGAACCTCCAGGTCCAGATGGCTTCAGTGGTGATTTCTACCAAAGTTTTAATAAAGAAGTAATGCCAAATCTATGTAAACAGAGCATTGAAGAGGAGAGATGGTTCCAATTTATTCTGAGGTCGACATTACCTATCAAGACAATACAAAGACACTATAACTAAAGAAAACTACAATCCAAAACCTCTCATGACTGCACATGCAAAAAAATTTAACTATATTTTACCAAATCAAATTCAACAATATTTAAAAATGAAGGAAATAATGAGAAGGGGAAGAGGAAGAGGAAGAGGGGGAAGGGGAAGGTAGTAGGAAGGAAAGAAAAAAGAATATCCTATATTGGGTCCCTAGAGCTTTCAAGATAATATTCAAAGTCCTAAATTATTATGAATATAATATTCATGACCTGTCATATGGTCCCCACCTCCCTCTTCAGCTTCATCTTTCATGACACTATAATCGCCATCTATTTCCAATTCCTTTTGCCACATTCTCTACATTCTAATTGACATTATCTCAAAGTTTATTGAACGTCAGGCTAGAAGATAGGTCCCAATTATTGCCCTACTACCAGATGACCCCTGCAACTCCCATTTGTCTTTCAAAGGTAAGTATAAACTGTGCTTTCCCTGAGTTCTTGGCCCCAGGTAAGCTAGTTGCTCCTCCTGTGCTGCCATTTCACCAATTTATAGCACTAGCAAAACATGATTCACACTATTTTGTTACTGTTGACTTATTTGTTGGCCTCTAATTTATTAAGAAATCTCAATGCAGAGATTATATGGTCTGCTCTATTCTCCCAATATTTCAGAGTACTTAGTATGCAGTAGGCATTTAACATAATTTGCCTCATGAAATAAATAAAATTACATTAATGAATGCTCCATCCTACCATTGATCGTTCATTACCATAGCATATTAAAGAAAGTCCCAAAGATAGTTATGGATGCTTCCCCCAACATTTTGTTTCTTTTTATTATGGAAAAATAGAGAAAACATTTTTAAAAATTCAAATGCAGCAGACTATTCAAAAAGGTAAGCCACATCATAGAAAAGCATCTCTCCCCTTCTTGGTTCTGACTGGGTTAAGCCTCAATGAGGAATGATCTGCAAAACAAATAGATGTCTTTGTGGCTTTTTTAGATGTCTTATGTTTTCAATAAGCACATCACTAACAATAATGGCAATGGAGCAAACAGCATGAGAAGTGCTAAACAACAGCTTCTTTATTTTGAGTCTAGAGTACTTGTGAACTCTTGAAGTCTGGAATTTAGTCTGGCTCGCAATTTTTCTGTGAGAAAATGCCTGACAATCACAAAACACATTCGTCTAGTTCTCAGAACAATGCCCAGTGGGAATTATAGACTGAGGGTAATTCTCTTGGATGAACAGATGTTTTCATCAGAATGTTTTCGCCTCTCTCTATTTTCATAGTGTTTATGAACTATTCACAAAATAAGCATTTGCTGTAAACAGGTATTATGTTGCCCACTCATGCTTGGGAGCCACATTTCCTGGAATAGACTGGAATGAGCCCAGTTGTACTATTTCTGCATGATCCACTGCATAGTAAAGATCAATATGAAAGAAGTTCTGAAAAGTCATAGGACAACTGGATGCTAAATGTAATCCACTGTGAAATGAACCTGAGAGTACAACCACTTAAGATACTGTTGTGTGTCATTTAGGTCAAACTGTAGAAGCAGAAAAGAAAATGCAAGAAAAAAAATTTTAAAGCCAGTCTTTAAAATATAGCTATGAAAACTAAAGTAAGAATGTGTGAATTTCCGGGCACTCTGGGAAGAGGTGAAAATTAAAATCTAGCTGGTAATCCCCTCCAGAACAGGTTGTTTCCACCTCCTGAAAAACACAAAGAAGAAATAAATCATGAAGCAAACAAAGCCAAATTCCTTTAGGGCTTCGGTTAGGAGTAGGTTCATTTATTTTACTCTGAGCAGGAATCACTGGATTCAAATGAAAGGCTAGAGGCATGTTTGGTAGATGATAATGAATGATGAAAAATCTAGCTGGTAAAGTCACAGTGGAAAACCAGAATAGTAAGGTTACTTTTACAAACATTTATTTATTAAGGGCATGCACAGAAACCTATAGGCAAAAAGGTTGACTGGAAACAATTATGATTTGCCTAGGGGCATCTTTCAGCATTTGTTTCAAACTGACAGGGAGCTGGGGGAAAATGTAAAAGCAAATAAACTCCTCCTCAGTCAGTCATAAGAAACATTGCCCTGAGTACTGACATGAAAATACCATTCACTTTTTCCATACCCAAAGATAATGGAATACACCTTTGTAGAATTTTATTTTCAGTAATATTTATAAATTTAAAACAACCAAAAAAGAAAAACAACACTTCCAGTCTAAAATATAACCTGTTACATCAACCTGTTATATATATATATATATTTTTTGTTATATATTTTTGAATAGTTTTTTGTAAGTTGATAACAATTCAACTGTTTCAAGTGTTTCCGATAAGATTAAAATATTTAAATAAGGAATTTAAATTACCCTGTAGTAGAAGTTATGCAAGCATTCACAGTTGACCTGCATTAAGTAATAATGGCATCTGTGTGTGTGTGTGTGTGTGTATGCATGCACAACAATGACTATTTCTTTTTATTATGGCTCACCTTTGTTCCTGAATTTATGTGCCTCTCAAATTATAGGAGAAATATTGCAGAAATGACTCATGACATCAGCCTTATTTTCCAGGCACTCGAGTTTAGAGGGTAAGTAAAAGATTTTAAATTCTAAAAAGCTTTTCTGCTGTGTCAATAGCAATTCTAGAAGCCTGTACTTTTCGAAGCATTTTATCTTTGCCCCAAAGGGCATGAAGTGGCAAATTTTGAAAAAGCAGTACCTTAAAGATATGTTTTAGGAAATACAGTCTCCTATTTGGTGGCACTAAACCTGAGAATTAGTCTTTCTTTCATCCAAAAACATTGGTTTGAGACAGGGAGGGAAGAAAATGGTAGAAGAAATTTTGAACAATTCACAAGCTGTGGGCACTGGATTCAGTACTTTGCATACATTATCTCATTTAATATTTGGATCACCCTGAGTGAAGTGTGATCACCACTTTTACAGTGAAAGTACTAAGGTCAAATCTTTCTAGCCTATGGTGATCCACTTGGTAAATGGGCTGGGAATGAAGCCCAGCCAGCCTGACCCCAAAGCCTAGGCTCTTACTTCTGTACCAGTCTGTTAGATTCAGATCCTATTTATGTTCCAAATGCAGTTTTACTTTGACCTAGTAGAGATATGTCAAGCATCAGATCAATTCTTTACAGCTTCCAGACTGCACCTCTGACTATGGTCCCCTAATGCCCTAAAGAGACTTCAATCAAAACATTGACCACATTAACTTAAATTACATTTTGCTCATTTCTGTAATACAAGCCCCTTGAGGTTTGGAAACAGCTATTTTTGTATCCTAAGGACCTAGAAGAATGTCAAGAATGTAGGAAGTGCTCAGTAAATAATTGGTGAACTGCAGTTGAACCGAGGGGATTGACTTGGATCAGGAGTTTTCAAACTGTGCTCCATGGAAATCTAGGGTTTCTTCAGAGCTCTCTTGGTATGGAGAGGGTGGGAGAGGGCAGTTCAGGGAGAGGGCATTGACCAGGCAGGAGTCCTGGTCTCTACTATCACCAGACCTAAAGTCACCCTTGTTTGAAGTGACCCTTGTAGTATCTCTTTTTTCATATTTTATCCCATCGAATTTCCATGTGAGATATTTTGTTTGAATGAATGAAAGTATGGCTAAAATATGTTTAATACTATTGGATTAGGTGGCCTCACTTTCACTTCTAGATTTATATCATTGTTTTCCAAATTCCTTTCAAAATTCCATAACTGGAATCCAAGTAACCAAATGCATACCTAGCACATATATAACTGAGGTTGCTATGGGATTTTGGTGCTGGTGGATGTGGTGTACTTCATTTGTGTAACTTATTCTAGAATCCCCTGGGAGAAAATTGGAGTAATCCAGCATAGAAGCAACTCATGGAAATTTAGAACATGGTCCTTTAGGAAAAAGAAGTCCTCACCTCATTCTCAGAAATGTTGAAAGGACATCATGCCTGATAGAAATTGAGTTACTCCAAGTTTAGGATAAATCACTATGAATTCCCTAAGAATCATGAACAACAATAAGCACTTATAGCAATCATTCTTTAAGGAGGTATCTCAGTAGCCTTTGTTGCCATCGCTAGTTGAAATTATGCTCAATGGAACAGAATTCAGAATCAGATATCCCTGTATATTAAGAGCAGGGAGGAAAAAGAAAATTATCATTAACTTGACCATAAGAAAACTTTCACAATACTTTAATGTAAATAATATGAAAGTGGGCAAAACAGATCACAAAGGCAAGAAAATTCAAGACTATGGTTGGAGTTCGACCAGGGGGGTCAAATTGGAGTTATACTGCCCAGACCCTACTCTCAGTAGTTGTAGGAATAAGTGTCTCCTCCAACCCCCCATCTAAATTTTCCAGGGATGCTATAACAAATACCACAAAACTGGTTGACTTAAACAACAAGAATTTACTGTCTCATGGTTTTGGATGCTAGAAGTCCAACAAAAAGGTATTGGCAGGTCTTCCTCTGTCTAGATGCATTCCAACAATCCTCCGTCATATGGCTATCTCTTTCTCCTTGTGTTCTCTGATTTCCATTGACTCCTGGCTTCTTCTGACTTCTGAATTACACTGTCTACATCTGAATTTCCTTTGCTTATAAGGACTGCAATCATATGGATTAAGGCCCACTCTGATTCAACCTGGCCTCATCTATAGTGATTTGGAGCCGTATATACCCCAGAAAAAAAACATGTTCTTAAATTTAATCCATTCCTGTAGGGGTGAACCCATTGTATGTAGGATCTATTGATGAAGTTACTTCAGTTAAAATTTGGCCCATCCCAGTTAAGATGGGTCTTATTTCTGGAGTTCTTCAAAAGCAGAATGAAATTCAATCAGACAGAGAGAGAGAGAAAGTCATAGAAACAAGAAGCAGAGATTCAATGGAAGCTGGAAGAGAAAGGAGAGGCCAGGAAAGGCCACCATGTGCGTCACCATGTACCAGAGGAGCCAAGGATCACCTACCATCAGCCAGCTCCTCCACACCAGTCTTCAGGAAGAAAGCATTGCCTAGATGACACCTTGATTTGGACTTTTTTCCCAGTCTCAGACTTTGAGCAAATAAATTCCCATTGTTTAACTTGACTCATTTTATTGTATTTGCTTGATCAACGCAGGAAACTAAAACAGATTTTGGTATTGAGAGAGGAGGTGCTGCTATTTCAAATACCAAAAATAAAAGTGGAAATGGCTTTGGAATTGGATAATGGGTAGAGACTAAAAGAAGGCCTAGATTCCTTTGAAGAAACTATACATAGAAATATGGCTGCTTAAGGTACTTTCAATGAGGCCTTAGATGGAAATGATGAATGTGTTATTGGAAACTGAAGGAAAGGAGATCCTTCTTTGAAAGTGACAGAGAACTTGGAGAAATTGATTTGTGATGTTGGAAGGAAGGAAGAACTTGAAAGCAATTAACTTGGATATTTAGCTGAGGAGATTTTGAGGCTGTGTGGAAAGCGCAGCCTGGTTTCTCCTTGCTGCTTCTAGTAAAATGTGAGAAGAAATGGAGAAGCTGCAACTAAACTCCTAGGCACAAGCAAACCAGAAATTGATGGTTTGGAAAATTCTGAGCTTCCAGAAGTTGAGTGCCCAGAAAATAGTGCTCAATGTGAGGGTTAACTAAATATGGAAACAGTCAACAATTTCCATACAAGTCAAGACTGGAGATGTAGTTACCCAGGAATGATCTGTGGAAAGTCTTATAGTTTGATGGTGTAGACCCCTGTGAACTACATGCAAAACTAACAAGTTTTGTGCAACATGTATGACTGGAACCACTGCTAGCCTGGACTAAAAGAGATCCTAGAGAAGGGACAAATTGAAGGAAGGTTTCAAGGGTAGAACCATGGAAACTGAGGTCTAGATGAAAGATATCTCCTCAGTCCAAAAGAGGAGGTCCACCCTTGTATATGGAAGGGATGGGTCCAACCCTGTGCTTGGAGGGGGTAGGTCTGCCCTAGCACTTTGATGGGAAGAGTGCTGCCACGCCAGTCTTTGGAGATGGTGGAGCCTATGCCTCAAGGTTTACAGAAAGCCAGGCCATCATCCCAGTGTTCAAGGAGAGCATGGCTGCTGTGGAAGTGCTTGGAAGGGGTGAGACTGCTGTTCCATCAGGCCTGGAGGACAAAACATTGATTCATAGAAGTCTCTTAGACCTTAAAATATGATATTGATTGCTTTGCTGGGTTTCAGAGTTGTTTGGGACCTGTGACCCCTGTTTTCTTTCCAATTCCTCCTTTCTGGAATGTACATATTTATCCTATGCCTCTCTCTCCATTGTATATTGGAAGTAGAAAACTTGTTTTCTAGGTTTCACAGGTTCACAAACAGAGGGGACTTGTGCCCCAAAACAGACAATACTCATAACCAGGTTTGATGAGACTTTGTACTAAGCAGTGTTTCTGAAAGGACTTAAAAGGCTTTTGGAATATTGTATGGAATGAATGTATTTTGCACATAGAAAAAACATGTCTTTCTGGGGTCTAGAGGGTGAAGAGTGGTGGTTCAAAGCTGTGCTCCAGAAAAACATGTTCTAAAATCTAATCCATTCCTATGAGTGTGAATTCATTATAAGTAGGACCTTTTGATACTTCAGTTAAGATGTGGCCTAGCACAATCAGTATGGGTCTTAATCCTATTACTGGAGTACTTTGTAAGTGGAGTGAAATTCATTCCAAGAGAAAAAAAAGGCACAGAAGCAATAAGAGAAATTCAGCAGAATCTGAAAGTGAATGGAAAGGCCAGAAGAGGCTGCCATGTGCGTTGCCATGTGACAGAGAGGCCAAGAACCAAGGATTGCTGGCAGCTAGCCCCTGAGCACCTGTCTTCAGGAAGAAATCATCATCTAAATGACACCTTTATTTGGACTTTTTTCCCAGCCTCAAACCATGAATGAATAAATTCCCATTTCTTAACCTAACCCATTTCATGGTATTTGCTTGAGCAATCCAGAAAACTAAGACATCCCCTAAGCAAGATTTGTGAAAATCCTACTCACAAATGATGACACACCTTGTCTAATAAAGGCATCTTCTGTGTTCCTATAGGTTCCACTGGAACACAGATTAAGACTTGAACATGCCTTTTGTGAACATGATTCAGTCTACCCTACCTCCTCAAAAACAAAAAACAAACAAAAAACAACCTACTGCTATGACATTATGAGGCAAGCCTCATCAAAATTCAGTAAACAGCAGTTAAAGTCAGAGTCAATTGTGACTACATTTTCTCCACAAATTCTGAGGAGTTTATTAAAATGTGCACAATACAGAAAATGGAGACAGTCATAAAGAAGACATTTTTTAATCAGTGCGCTCAAGGAACACTTCAAAGTAGTGAACATCTGTTGATTTATCCTCCAAACAAGATCAGGGTGGTACAGCCAACACATAATGTTATTATACTTTATGTGTTTTGTTTGTCCATGTCACTGCCTGGAAGAAAGGAAGGACTGGCCAAAAGTGGATGCTCATGCTTCTGGGGGCTTGTATCAAGTGTCCTAAAGACCTGTGCAACCTCAGCAGCCATAAGTTTAGGTTGCTCTTGCTGTCCTCATTCTCCCCGAGGGAATTTGGATAGTGTCATTGCAGAAAGAGGAGTTCAGTAAAGAACCAATGAGGACATTTTTCATCATTGACTTTGCTTTAGCTCAGCAGTGCCTTTGCCATCCACATTTTAAAGAAGCATAATCATACAGAGGTTAGCTGACATGTCAAGGGCCCACATTAGTTCAGAAAGAAGCCAGGATTTGAACCTTGTTATGTCTGACTCCAGGACTTGGGTCTCCAACCATTTTGAAACAACTCTTCTGACACTACATTGCCTTTCTCCTGTTAAAGTTCTGAATATGGTTATGCCTCTAAATGGCACAGGAAGACAGCAAGTCAAGATATTTATCACCAACTTCAAAGAGTGGACAGCTTTGTGGAAATGATTTGTGCTAATGGAGCACAACCAAGCTAGCACTGGCAAAGCTCATGCCCACAGATGGGAACTGCATAATACAGAAGTAGTTGAGAGCATGGGCTTTAGAATTATATGAATCTGGGCTTAAGTTCTGGTTCTGTCATTTACAAGCTGACCTTAAGGAAGATACCTCAATTTCTTTATCTACAAAAACTTCATAGGATTGCTGTAAGAATTAAATAAATGAATGATGTAAAACCCTTGGCATAATATCTAATACATTCTAGGAGCTTTATAAATGCTACTTATTATCGTTGATGTTGATAGTATTACATTTGGAACCGTGTTTCAATATCACACTTTTCATTTCCAGCAAAGGCAAATTTTGCATGTTTGATCATTTTTCATGATCCCATAGGACACAACAGAGATCACAAATATATTTACAAAGGATTACTTCTTACTGGAGAAATATAAATAGAACACTAATTAACTAGTAAATTCATCACCATCATATACACTTGCATGTAATAAAGATACTAATATTCTATCATAAGAGGAAAGTGAACAAATAACGAAGAAAGTTACCTACTAATGCTAATTTACTTTGGAATGATAATGGTAATATGTCATAGGAGAATGTAATCAATCTTAGGAGATGCATAATGAAGCATTCCATAATGAAGCATGGTGTGCTTGCAACCTACTCTTATAATATAATTCTCAAACAGACTCATACTTCTACACATCTTATGAGTCCAAGTACTAACAGGTTTTGTTCCAAACTATTCTTTCAAGGACATTTGTAGAGTGAACAGAAGACAAATAATGTCTCCCTCTGGGGCAAAAGTTAAACAGATTTGCATGCAGCCTCCTTATAAAATTTTGGGATTTCCTAAATTCAGGGTTCCTCAGCTGTGACACCTAGTGCTTGTACAGCATCCTCGTGGGCCTGCCTCTGCATCACCCCCACAGGACTTGCAGGACAAGAGGAACCAATGTGAACATAAGCTCATGCTGCTTAAGGTGCCATGAGCAGTAAAGTTTTTGTTTCTGACCCAGGAGTTGTTATCTGAAAGTCTAGTAAGCTAACTGACTAGTTTTCAGGTCAGGTAAAAATTTCACTCTCACATCAGTCCTTGACAACTACTTTCAAGTATTTCAGCCAAATAAATATGTATGTACATGTGTGTAACTGCATTGTAAAAGCCAAGAGATCAATCGCCTGCCTTAAGAATGCAGTTATATTAACTTCACTATAAGTCAACTGAACTTTACACTAGAGCACATGGTACCAAGTGAAAATTTAAAAAGATCAGATGTTCCCTGGAGCTGTATGGCACTCAGGCATAGGGTGACTCTGTCAGGGCTCACCAGCTGATGCTTCAGATATGAAATTAAAAGAAAATACATTCAAAAGGGCTTTAATGGATCTGAAACAGCATGTACATTGGCTCGACATTTGTAAGACACTCTGTTTTTATATTTAAATAGCTAGAAAGACTCATTTTTATACTGCTTTACCCTTATATATGTGATTATCAGACATTACAAGTCTTAATATAACTGTGTGATAAGCGGGTAGAAATTACTATTAAACCCATTTTGCTGAAGAGGAAACTGAAGTAGCACAAGATTTAGGGATTTACCTTGCACTCAGAATTACAGGTCTAGAATACAAATTGTTATCGTTTGACTCAAATCTTACATCTTCCAGTGGCCCATGCATTTTATGTTCTAAACACATACCAGCGAGGTTGTTAGGGTCAACTTTATGTTCCCCATTTGAATTAGAAAAATTTAACTTGGACAATATTTCTTCTATTAGTAATGTCTTCTTATTGATGCAAAATCTATAACCCACTATATTTTTAAAATATGTTACTTCATTTCACCTCCAGATATTTAAATGTTTGTCTATTAATGATGCCCTACCTTGTATGGACAATCTAAATGTGTTCATTATCTAACAGTTACTTTAAAGACTTTATTTAAACTATTAACAGTCTTCATTACTAACATATTATACTTTGGAGAAGTTTGTCCAAAATTCTGAACCTATAATTATTTCCCTATATTCAGGTTTTATCTTTAAAATGTTCATTTAAATAAAATTTTCAGTCATGAAATAACTGATTTAGCTACAATTCATCTTTCACTCATTTGATTTACAGAAACCTGAAGAATGACAAATTGAAAATACAGCCAAAATCATTTTGTTGACAATATGCCATCTTACCAGAACTCTTATAATAAATTTGTAGACAACATAGAATCTTTTGAGTAACATATGTTCATGAATGTCCAAGTAATATTTCTTGTTTAATACAACTTTTCAAAATCATGTGTGCTTTTATATGTGAAATTGGCTTATGAAGCAAGCTCTAGCTGATCCTAAAATGAATTTATAACTATCTAAGAAAGATAGACTTTATTGTATGACTTCTGATACTTTTTTTTCACTAAAGGTAAAAAGAAACAATCACCGTAGTTTTTCTCATTATATTTCATCATTTCTTAAGCACAAAGTACAAAATGTCAAAATTGAATATGAGGTGGTAAGGAAAGCCAACAAAGTGCTATAAAATAGTTATATCACCTTTTAAAAAAAGACAATCTCTTGAATTAGTCTAACTACTACCTGGATGACATGGCAAAGTGTCAAAAGCAAAATATAAAAAGTAGAGTGCTTGTCTCATGTTTATAAAACTATCCATTGAAGATTTGGCCAATTTATATTTAAGTTTTTTTTTCTTTTTAATTTATGTTCCAAAGGTATTAACTGAAAGTGGGGTATTCTCAACATTGTTAAACTATAACTGCTTTGAATAAGAATAAACATTTCATGAACTTTTAGAGATTCAGGTATACCCATTAGGAATCATCCCCTTGTGAAAATCAAACTCGTGTGTATCCCTTATGTGTGCCCCCAAGACAAGAAGACTTTTGCCCAAATTTACTGTCTGACTTCATTTATGAAAACAAAAGATATGTAATCATTTTCAAAATGAAACCTACATTATGATTATGCTTTTTCAACTATATCTTAACTCTTCCCTGCTATATATTTTGATCAGTTCTTAGATAATGGTTTGAAGAGACCAGTATTTACTCTTTAACAGCTGCCTAGCACAATGAAATATCATTTTGGACATCATTTAGATGGTGCATATTATTTGACTGAAAAAAATTGAAGGTATCGTTTTTGGAGAAACAAACTTTTAAATATCTTCACAAATGTTAATAAATCATTTACACAATCTACCAAGATAAAAACAAGAAGAGAATTAAGCACTAATAGACCAGGTATCCCATTTTTAATTGATAACTCTACATGGTTCGAGTCATATTAATATGCATTCATCAAATGTAATTGAAATAAAGAGGTCATGTTCTGGATGCACAATCACAGGAAAAGATATGCAAGAGATCACAAACTATATTACAGAGTCAACCTAATAGGATTGCTGAAGAGTTGAGAAATTGTATCATGCTTGGAAATCTATGAATTCACTAATTCTAGCACCAGAATGTATAACACTCATTAGACAAATACAGATATAAGCAAAGAGTGATGGGAAAAAGGAACCCTCTTGCCTCTCACAAGGCAATGAACATAAAATAGACTGTTATATTCAACCCAAAAATAGATGGAGAGGCACAGCATTCTCATTCTTGATTTTATTAGGAGTTACGCATTGATTTTATTAGAAGTTATGATCTCAGACATTTTATCTGAGTAATTAGACTAAATGCCTTTTCTTGAGGTTCTTTGTAGCTCTCATATTTTTCTCTACTTCCATGAAGCTACCTCGAATTCAACCTCCTCATGTGCCAGTAATCTTGGAACTATGAGGATACAGGTCATCTTAACATTGTTCATACTTTCCCAGTTTGGCCCAGTTTGAAATGAAGTGTTGACTCAAAATTTCACAAGTTCTCCTTTCATTTTGTAAATTAGCCTGAGTCTAAAGCTATGATTGAATTCTTTTTATTTTAACCTTGCTCCTGAGTCATTTGCCACTTCCCCCACCCCCAACTTGGGAAAGGATGCTACAAAAATAAATATACTGGATAAAGATATACCCAAATGCTGATTTTTAAGCATTGACTCTGCTATGTTAAATAGTTTTCTTTGTGTTTGTCAGTGGGTTGTGGTTTGCCTTATCTTTCTTACTGAAATACCTATAAAAAATTTAAAAGTGGAGGGAAAGAGCTTTTTTTACTGCTTCTGGTTAAATAATATAACAAAATGACATAGTTTAGGGAATGTTTTTCTCATAAACACAGAATGTTAGAATAGACAAACGGTACTAAGAAAAATTAACATAATTACAGTTAGTACTTAGCACCTTTTGACATATTTTTCTTCTCCATCCTATGCCATATATGTCATAATATGCCCAGAACCTGGTACATATTAAAGACTCTGTGAATGTTTGGTGAATAAGTTAGTAATGATAACCTCTCTCACTTTATAGATATTGTTTTGGGTTTTTTTTTCTTTTTTACAGATTTATTTATTTATCTCTCTCCCCTTTCCCCCCACCCCGCCCCAGTTGTCTGTTCCTGTGTCTATTTGCTGAGTGTTCTTCTTTGTCCGCTTCTGTTGTTGTCAGCGGCACAGGATTCTGTGTTTCTTTCTGTTGTATCATCCTGCTGTGTCAGCTCTCTGCGTGTGCGGTGCCGTTCCTGGGCAGGCTGCACTTTCCTTCGCACTGAGCGGTGCACTCCTTGAGCGTGGGGCTCCCCTACGCGGGGACACCCCTGCATGGGGGCACACTCCTTGCACGCATCAGCACTGAGCATGGGCCAGCTCCACACGGGTCAAGGAGGCCCGGGGTTTGAACCGTGGACCTCCCATGTGGTGGACGGACACCCTAACCACTGGGCCAAGTCTGCTTCCCACTTTATAGATATTGTTAGCAAAGTAGAGGTTTTACATTGTTTGCTAGTTAGTGGCAAAACTAAAGTCAGAATCAAGGCTTCCTGACTCCTCATTCATTCATAATTTTTTCATTATACAAGATATAGGGATTTAGACATTGGTTAAATACATAAAAAAATAACTTAGAGATCTTGGAATTTCCATTTAGAGACTGATGACAAAGTCATTACCTCAACTGGAAATATAACCAAGAATCCTTCGCTGTATCTTTACAGAACATAGCAGAGTGGCTGGGGCTTAAATTTCATCTGATGGACTATTTGTGTTCTTATTAAGTGCTGCTTCTCCACTATATGTTCTCTGTGAGTACACAGGCTACACATTTTGATCAAGACCCCTGGGTTTTAGTAGGGGCTCTAAAATCTAACAGTATTCTAGAATTCTGTGTGATCTGGTGGAGCTGTTCTAGAATCTCAGTATTGGGAAACTTAGAAGCCATCTTGCTTAATATCTCACTTTTGAGATGTATCCTTTGTACAGCAAATCGTACGGAGAACCAAATATGCAAGAAGGATTGGAGCTCCACCTGTTAAACATTATGTAGTACTTCAATGCACCTTGATATAAAAGAAAGAACTCAAGGTTTTGAAGCTAAAACAGATGTGTGGCTACAGTAAATGGCAGCATTTTTGATCCTCAGTTTCCCTAGTTTTTAAGATATAGATACTAATATCTGCCTTGTAGATCATTATGAGGATTAAACAAAATAAATTCTATAGCTCTCTCAAACACTAGGCAGTCATTTTCCCCATGGATGCTTCATTAATAAATTTGGGGGAAATTTATTTCCTTTTAGAGTTGTGAAAATTAAATGAACTATTATGTAAACTGTACCATAAAAGTTGAATCCATTTCTCAAATTTCCAATTTTTACATAACTTTTCATTACACATTACATTGTATAAGAACAAGTTATGCATTCAAGAAAGTAATTCAAGAAAGAATTACTTTTCAGTGTAACAAAAAAATCACTTACCAAGTAGATAGAAAGAAATGAGATAATTCCCACCCCAAAATAATAATGGTGCAAAAGAATACATAAAAGTGTTTATGTCTAGTATGACATTTCAAAATATAAAACTAATCCATTTTTAGAAAATCTTATAGTCAGGGGATATATAAGACAGGAATTACGATGTATTAAACATCAAATTTAATTTTCCATTAGCTTATGTTGATGACTTAATTATGCTGATGTGAGGGTTATTGTGCCCTTGAGTCAAAGTTTAACAGTCCACTTCCAGTTTGTATTAGGAACTTCTAAGGAATGATGATTCTGTCACATTATAAGAGCAGTAATAAATTTAGTTTAGCAATTATCCACATACAAATATTTAAATGAAAAATGTATAGCAGCAGTCATATTTTACAATCCTAGGTTAAGTTATAATAGAATCTTGAGCTGTTTCACTTATGCTCAAATTGTGAACATTGAAAATATCAGCATTTAAATCAATATTAGCAGAATACTTGAATTGGGTAAAGTATTTTCTTCATAGTAACCTGTACCAAATCAATCAATGTCACTTGAATTGCTGTACTTGGACTCCCAAAAGCATATGATTTTCTCTGAGTGGTACTGTGTAAAATACATCTCAAATACTATGATCATCCCTAGGAAAGAACAAAAAGAGGGCTCTTTTTCAAGGCAAGATTGATCATAAGAGTACTCATGCTTTCTGCATAGAAATAGAGAAATTCATAAAAATAGTAGAAGGTCTACATTTTAATCATAAGCTATTAAACTTATGTTTTACATGCCTGAACACATGTTAGGGCTATATTTCTGATATAGCCTATTACAAAGTGAGAATTTTAAAAATTATCTAAAAGGACAGGGAGAAAGGCATCTAAAAAATGTAAATCTTTTTCAATGTTTGTCCTCTAGGCTAAAAATATAGAACCTGACAGGATTCAAAGATCCCTTTCTAAACTACACCAATTTCAGCAGATATATATCTGCTATTCACATTGCCATCTTCAGGAGCAGAAAGTTCTCACTAAAGTCACATGAAACTATTGCATTTATCTCTTACTTGTTCTCCAGCCCCCAGCTTGTACAATGTAGATGTACAACCCACACTCACCCCCTCCCTAAGGCATGCAGGACCCAGCACTTCCCAGGTATGTGGGGTTACTCCAACAGAAGGGCTCCACGCTCACTGCTGGACTTGGGTCAGGTGGGCAGGCAGGCTGTGGGCCTGGTGGGGCTGGGAGGGGTGCCTGCAGTGCTGAAGGGCAGCCACCATCAGGCAGGTGCCTTCAGCTGCAGCACCGTCCCAGGTGGCCTCCACAGTAGGCTATGGAAGGGGAGCAGAGAGGGAGGCCTGTAACTTTGAAACTTGGTGACTCGGTTTTCCCTGAGAGGGGAGGAGGCAAGCTGGAGACATCCCCAAGTCCAGCCCAGAGCCAGGCAGGGGTTGTTAAAAAACCCTATTCTAAGTTTCTGATATAGACTTCCTATAACACAGCTTTGTCCATGCCACTTCTCTGAGAAACCATCTGTATTTATTATCATCACATGCAAATCGTCATGTATTATTATTGATACATGCCTCATCTAAGATCTGACATCTCCAGTTTTATACAATGCTTCTTCCCCTCAGAACCTTATACAATGCTTCTTCCCCTCAGAACCTTACACTTTGGACAATCCAAATTCTTCTCCATTCTCTGGAGATGGTCTACCCTTTCTCGTCTTTATGCCTCTGCTCATGTTATTCTATTTGGATTGACATTCCTCATCCACTCCTTCCTTGTGGACTCACTCAAATGTTCTTTCTTTTATGAAGCTTTTCTGATTCAACTCCCTGCCTTCCAAATCCCCTCATAGTAAGTGTATATGTTGCAATGTTTAGCACATTTATATTTAACTTAACTGCTTCTTTGTCTCCCTTATTGGCTTTACTTGTATGTTGCTGAGAGGAGGAGCCACGTTCTCATCATATTTGAATCATACCCAGCACTGAGCCTAACACCTCGATGGATTAAATCAGAGTTTCATATGTGAATTTTCCTGAAAATTCCATGGGAGTGCTGTCATCTCTGAGAACTAATTTAAGACTCCTTCACAGAGTAGCAGATGAGGATGGCAGAATCAAAAGAAGATGAATTTGGAATTGTTACAAAACCATCAGTTCCCAGAAAATAGATGAAGGGAAATTATATGGTAACTTCTTAACTAAATACTTTTGGGACTTTCTTTAAAATAAAATCTATAAATTTTACCTTCAATGAGTAGTTACAGCCCATATTTCTTTATATGGGTATATATACTCAGGGTTTTATTTGGCAGATGTTACTATAATCTTAAAATGCAAAATGAACTTGAGATTTGGAAATGTTTAGATTTATTTGGTCAGTGTTGTCACAAACTGACTTTTAGGACAAAAAATAGAAATAAAAATTAAAAAACAAATAAACAAGAAACAACTCTGCTTTAGATACCTTTCCTAAGATGATATAAAATAAATAAGAATAACCAATCTTTCTCCTGTTGTTTATTTGCAAGGCAGAAAGAAAAATCTACAATAAAACTGAAGTTACTGAAATAAATGATAGGGAGCTGGAATGTTTGAATGTAGTCCCTATAAAATAGGAGTTTCATGTCTTTTTTACCTGGCCTTCATTCAAACACTTCTCATTTTGTTGAGCTCTCTTTTCAGCTGAGGCCCCTGATGACAGAAAACACAACTTTACATTCTGCCAGTGGAATTGCTTGGCACAGGAACTCTGGCTGGTTGCTCCCCTATGAGAAATTCACTTTTATTATGCATTGTTGAGCATCTTACTGTGTATTTAGATAAAGCTTTTGTTTCATGACTTCTTAGTACCCCTTCTTTATGAAATCAAGTTAGTGAAAATCAGCTCTTTTGACTTGTATGTATTAATTAAAACGTGGTTAAGAAAAAGCTATTATTTAAATCCTTCCTTCCATTAAAATAGAGGTCAAAAGTGGCATATTGCTATGCTGCAGAGAGTATAACCAAATTTAAAGGAATAGTGAGCTGTTTAGCAGATATTAGACTCTGGAGGATAATTAAACTCCCATAAACTTTCCTGAAAAATCTCACCATCTAATGGGAAATCTAGACTGGAAAAGCTTTCTTAGAAATCTTACACTAATTAGATTATCCCTTAATTTTTTCCATTGTTACTCATAAAAATGATTACTCATAAAAAATAACTTGCTGTCTTCATATTTAATTTCATTCTTCTGATTTATTTTGAGGATTTTTTTTTGTTTTGTTCTCTCATTTTTGTTTTGCTTTGTTTGGGGTTCTGTTTAGGTACATTGGTTTCCTCCACTAATGTTTAATCAACCAACAGGACAACCATAAAACTGTGAAACGTAATATTCTCTGTCCACCTGAATTTCTTTCTTAGGAGAAAAATATGAAATGCCATTTATACTGTGTTTACCAATATTTTGTATAGGAAAATTCATGGCATTTGGTGAGATATTAAAGTGTCATGAAGCTAAGAGGGATAACAAATTCATACAATGTCAGAAGAACCATCCAAATTGACACAAAGGACTCAGTTGATGTTCCAATTCTAACAAAGTTAAGCTTGACTAGATTAAAAATCCTTTATGAAAATCTTGAAATGAACAAAACAAAAAAAAAGCACTGCACATGTATAGAAGAGGTATACAATAAAAGTTACTCATAGAACCACCTAATGAGTTAAAAAATCATCTTAGAGTTAATCCAAGCCCCCTTTGATTTTAAATAAGGAACCAGATGCCCAAAGTAGCGTGACTGGCTAAAGCAGCTCAGTTACTAGTAGGAGCCCAGGTCTCTGAAGTCTAAGGGCAAGGAGTTGCCAAAATATTTTTACATTGCCACACACTGGGCAAAGACTGGGGAGTTTAGATTCTAAGTCTTCAGGGAGAAAGCAAGCTTGCCACTATCTTGAGTTTGGATTTCTTCTAGCCTCAAAACAGTGGGCCAGTAAATTCTCATTGTTTAAGCCAAACCATTGTATGGCATTTGTGTTAGCAGTTCTGACAAACTATGACACCGTCTTTTAAAAGAATGCTTCTCATCTTGGGTGTTCCAAGGAATATACCCAGGGAAACAAAAAGCTAGATGAGCTCTCTTCCAGCAAGGTTAAAATAAAATCCAAATAAAATCTAAATCTACAACAAGAGAATGTGAGGCAGAGATGTGACCCATATAATCTGGTCCACAGCTAGCCCCTCATGCTCATACCTTATTTCTCTCCTTCTCACTTACTTTACTCCAGTCTCACTGGTCTTTTTATTCGTCTCTGAACAAGCAGGCATGTTTCTGCTTCTCAACTTTTGCCCTTGCTGTTACCTCCACCTAGAACACTCATCTCCCAGTTATTTGCTTGACTGATTTCCTATTTTCATTCACATCTTCGTCTAAATGTCACTTCACCAGAAATGCCAACCACAGTATCTAAAATGCCATGCCCAGTTTCTCTGCATTACACACCTTGTCACTTATTTATCAGTTGTCTTCCCTTGAGAATGTAAGCTACTCAAGGGCAGGGTCTTGGTTCACTTCTGAATTCCCAGCACATGCGAAAAACTGTGACTTTGAAAATTTGCCTGTGTGTTCTTATTATCCATATTGCTCTCATTTTGTTATGGACCAGAGAAAATGTAATCCCAAGTCAGTTTTTTAAAAATACTTCTCTTAATAGTGTGCAATTTATTTAGCATACACTTATTTTGTTCCTCTTGTCTCTTTTGCTTTCCCTCTTCACGTCTTCAAGACTCAGGTCCAGCATCTCAGTCTCGGGACTCTGTCCTCTGCTTTGTGTGCTCAGGTATCATAACACGTCAACGTGCTGTAAGGGCCTGAGCCCATGTCTGCAGGCCCCACCACACTTGGGATTCCTTGAGAGCCACAGCTCTGTCCTCTGCTATTCACGGTGTCTCTAGTACCTAAAACAGCACCTCTCTCAATCCTTTCCACCACCTGCACTCTAGCCTGACACCCTGCTGGTGAGTGGAATGTTTTAAACTGCTTCGTTTTGTCTTTCCTTACCTGATTTCCTACGTTATTTCACTGTCAAATGTGGCTTTTCTCATAATACCTTTCATGTTGCAACCTTTTTTTAGCATTCTATTTTCAAGCTTTGAGTAAGACACATACTAGATAATATAGCCTATGTTGGTTTAGCAGCTTCACCAGTAATCCAGAGAAGCTCATAGTCTATTTTTTTTATTTTTTATTTTTTGCTTCTGCTTAAATTGCATCTTTTATTTCTTACAATCCCAGCAAAAGCACAGAAGCCCCATCATACCCATCTCAAACTGGTTTCTAGTAGATTAAGATTATGGGAACCCATGTCAAAGCAAATGATACTGAGGTTCCAGACCTGTGGGCACAAACGCGCCTGCAAAACAAATGAAAGGAAATAGTGCACCGGCCCCCATCTTCAACTCAGCTGACTTTGCAAATGCAATTTTTTATCCTTGAAACTGACAGTCTGGAGGGGGAGAGGTGGTATGAGGGAGTAAAGTTAAAATTGCCTCCTATTAGCTCACCCTTTCAACATTAAACAGAGACCAAGAGAGAAATGGTTCCAACATTTCACCACATATATTTCTTCTTATGCAGTCTAAACATGTAAATTTGTCACTGCGAAATAAATGCAGCAATTTAATTTTTCTCCAATCAAAATAAGAAACAAACCAGTATGATCTCACTTCTATTAATTTTTGAAGGTTTACCTCAGTTAAAGTACTTTTGCTTCTATGTACGAAGGTTAAAAAAATCATTTTTTTTCCCCATAAAATACAAGAGCAACCAATTTCACCATCAAATAAAAGTAAAAACTGGGATTCTTTTTTAAATTAGTCCCAAGTGGCATTTAGGAATTTAGTTGTAGGCTGCTGTGCTGACATCATGACAAACCAAGGTGTAGGGTTGGGTCTAGTTTTGTATCAGTTTTCTTTTCACTATCCAATGCTCATGGATTAATTTCTGGAAATGTTCCAATTGTAAGGCAGGGATCTTTTTAGATTCCACCATGGATATGCTCCTTGGGCTGGATGCTGGAGGGTGAGGCACAGTTTGCCAGACCCATGTCAACTATGTAGTAGTCATCAAGGTCAAAAAATTCATCATCTCCTCCTTGGTATTCCATTCCCTGGAAATCTACTCAGTACCTCAAGATACCTCCAATTCCACCAAATCCTTTCACAAACTGGGATCCTTCTTGTGACTTATCTGTAACAATTTCCAATGTAGCTCCAAATTTTTTATAGTTGTTAGCAAACCATTCCAGCAGGGGCATGCTCTCAATCAGTTCATGTTCCTGTCCTGTCTCTTTGTCTGTGAAATGAGATTTACCCTTCTCTTGTTCTGGGGTTAGATACAGAATCTTCTCCTCTTTTGTGCCTTGGCAATGAAGAACATATCTCATTATATCCAGATTTTCATAGACTATTAGAATCTCTACAGCTCCCATTTCCAAAGCATTTAGTGTATCTTCAACTCCAAAACAGTACTTGCCGTGTCCTGGCTGATTTCATCAAAATATCGTCCTATTACTTTCTTCTCTTGAATAAATTTCACGTTGGAGAGAACTTCAGTAAATAACGCAATAGCTTGGTTGAATCCATTTTCACCACCATAGGAGATATCAACTAATTTTAAAACTTTTGATTGCAACCTCTGATCAAACATATCAGATTGACTTAATTCAGTTTTAAAGTCAGCTGATCCAGCTAAAACGAGACCAGTCACATTCACTTTGTCCCCAGAAAAAAACAGCTGCACAGCAGTCTCAGCTACTTTCCGAACATAGTTATGTCGTTTTTCCATTCTTAAACGGGCAAAACGCAAGGCAGACTGACCTCCTCTACCATGTTTGTTTTTTTTTTTGGGAGATCCACAGTGAATTTGTGCAGGACTTCTCTTGTGTTTCCTTGGAGTGTGCCAAAAAGTGCACCACTACCATCTAGTAAAATGAAGTCAAACTTGCTATCATCTGAAAGTAGCGCTGTAAGAGCCTCTGTATGGAATCTGTTGTCACACAAAAACAATGACTTATTAATTGGTTTGAAAGGCGCAAAGTCAATGTTGACTTTCTTTTCCTTTCCTTCTTCTGTTACAATTGTTCCACAGTAAACAACCAGACCATTTGGAGGTACTTTGTTATAAAGTTTGAGTCTTTGTTGTACAGATGTAATGGCTCCCAGGACTGAAGGGCGGTTTACTCGTGACTTACTGTTAGATGCATTTCCAAACTCATCTGCTAACATTTTTGCCACTCGTAAAATCTGGTCTTTGGGAAGAATGATTAACAAAATCATGCTTGTGCCATCCGCCGGCCGCCTCCAAGCTCTTGATGAGCTTCTTGATCTTCCAGATCTCCACATTCCTGTCGGCAGCTCTAGGGTCGTCCCCCATCTTCTCGCCTCCTCCTCCCTAAGGGCCCAGGCCCCGGGCGGCAGCGGCTGCTCCTCCCCGGCGGCTCTGACGTAGGACACCGGCTCTCTCTCTCCAGGCAGCTGCATGTGTTGCAATCTGCTCACATGGGGCCTGTGACCCACACATAGTCTTGGGACCTAGAGGTCCATCCATTTTTCTCACTCCAACCAGTGTGTTCTTTTGTAAATGTAAATCTGATTAGGCCACACACTCTGCTACCTCCACTCATTTTTGCAAGTATCCTTCACAGTACTTGATCCTCCCTCTGTCCAATCATCCTTTCCTGGGATGTTCTTCCTTCCCCTGCTCTTTCGCTTGGCTTACCTCTACTCATGTCTCAGATCTCAAAGACGCCCTCTACTCTCCGTGACCAATATCCCCCTATGACAGACGTTTATAGCACTAACCCCTTCTCCTTCCAGCATGTTTGGCATTTGTAATCTCACTTTGATCACATGATTAATGTTTGTTTCTACCTAAAGAGTGAGCTCCAAGAGAAAAGAGGCTGTCTTTGGTATTCATCTAGCATTATTCTGGGCCCACCGTAGGTGGTCAATGAATATTCTTAGGCTAAATGAATGAATGCACACACAAAATTACTTATCAACTGAGTTTTCAATATACAATGAAAAGAGTTGCTATAGAAAAAGAGAACTTTTCAGTCATCCTGAGAGGATTTTGATTTTTAAAGGAGCCTTAAACTCTCACAGAGTTAAAAAAGGAGTAGCTTTTTGAACCTGATCATTTTTAGAATGTCAGCCTAGGCTGTAAGTCAAAGGGAGAAAGCTTTATGTTCACAAGCCCCAAGAGGTTAAGGGCATGATCCAGGAACCTGGAAAAAAATTTTGCTACTGAAGCATGAAAAAGAATGCTGGTGTAAAAGGACTTTGAATTCAGGTCCACTTGTTAGGAATTCTAAGTTTTGTGCTCCTTGATCCCTCCCCATATCAGATTACTTTGTAACTCAATTGTTTCTTCAACTCAAAAGAACATGATTTTGCTTTTTTTTTTTTTTTTTTTTTTTAATGTAGATGCTGGTGAACTGAAAGAGAATAAAGAGATTAATTAAAGTAAGGCAGCAATGGTCAAGTTTGCTCTCTGCTGAGTATATGGCTCTCATCCTAAATCTTAACCACATGAAATTAATTTGAAAGCCTGAGGGCACTTGCATGGAAAGGATAATGGGCTCAGACTTTAAATGATATAAAATTCTTAATCTGAAGTCTTCTTTCTTTATTGGTTTATGTTAACACCTTGCTGATTAGTCTTGTGATGATTGAAGCTATTCTATTCAGGAATATCAAATTGACCATTCAAATCAATTCTATTTTTGGTCATTTTAAACTCTCAGTCACCACACAATTGATTGTATTGACTGTACTGTACTCTAAATCTTAAAACTGCAGAGAATACCAGATTGGCTGTTGCTTAACCCAAAGGATATTATAGACATGACTTGTGTCTACTCTATTTTCTAAGTAGTTTCAAAAAGTAGAGAAATAAATATTAAATCTTTAAAAAAAAAAAAAGAAAAGTAGATGCAATCAGCACACATGTGGGATCAGAGAGGACTAATTTGCAAATTACTTGCACGTACAATTATAAAAGGCTGTTCTGTAAATTACAACACAAGCATACAAGTGAAATTCTGGTGCAGCCTTTAAAATGTTTTCAGAGACAAGTTAATGACATGAGAAATGCTCACTTAGTGTTAGAGAACTAAGCAGGTGACAAAATTATAAAAGAGTATAAATCCACTTTGTGGAGAAAAAAATGCATGCATAAAAGGGAAAAATCAAAGTAAGGAGGAGGAGAAGGTTGAGAGGTGGAGTAGATTGGAGGGAGAAAGAAAGAGACAAAAAATTAAACACACCAAAGTATTAATAGTGGTTAATTAGGTGATAAAACTATAGGCAGTTTTTCCCTTCAACTCCACACATATATAAAGTTACAATTTATATCTTCTCACCTTCAAGTGACGAAAATCATCTTCTGAAATTTCTCATAGTTGGGTTAGTCTGGTTGTAGGGAAGCGGGGAGGAGGAAAATGGATATTACCACTCACAATCTTCTGCCACCACTAAACCATGCACTGACACGAACACACATATGCATGCACACATACACAATGATGCTACTCTAGGCTCACTGCCTTCACATCAAATGTGATGCCATGCCAGAACCAGTAATTGTATAAAACTCTAACCTGAATACTCTTAGCTGCTGGTAACCTTGACTTGATGCTTCATTTGAAACCATCCAAAAAAAATCTCTATTTTTTTACTCCAAAGACTTCTGGCAAACAAAGTGCTTTGGCCTTTCCATCAATGCTGTATAAAGAAAAGACTTCAGAGAAGGAGCGCTGAAAAACATTTGTACCTTCTCACGCAGCAAGGCCTACCCTGTTATGGACTCCCCATCTTTGGAACACAAGAATTTTCTACAAAGACTGTCTTCCCATGGACTAGAGAAGTCAGCCTATAAGATGTGGCCTGACTAAAAAGGGAATTTACACAGAGTGGCCTTTCGCTCGGGCTTTCCCAAGGCCACAAACACTTTTGGGGGGTGCATGATGAAGAAAAAGAAAATAGAAGTGGTACTGACAACATTCTGCAGGGTGGACTAACTAAATTTGCAGGGCCCAGACCAAAATGAAAAGGTGGGGCCTCTGGTTCTAAAAACAGGAGCAAAGCACCCTTTGAGGTATTAAAACATGAAGCATTTCCCTTTCTTCCTGGCCTTTCTCTTGTCTTAGTGCTTTTTATTTGCTGTGACAGTCATTCTAAGTGAAGAAAAATTAAAATTTGTAATTATTAGCATGATTTTTACCATTCTTTGTGTTGTACAATGCCTGCTTTAAATACAACTAGGAGAGCATTTAACTCACACACAGTATCACCAAAATTACACAATTCATATTTCACAGCTCATACATACATACATATGTTGTTCTTACAAAAACAATAGAAACACTGCACAAAATGAACTCAAGTGTTTTTATTTCACTTCTTGATATGTACACATTCTGCCAACACTCTCTTACCCTTAACTTACTGATGAATACAGAATGACTGAAATGTTTCCCTATTTTCTTCTTTTCTTCCACGCCATAAATTTCAGTTGAAGTAATTGACTAATACATGAAAGAAACATAAGGAGATGATTAGCATTGCTTAGCTGTTCATGTGTCTTAGAAGGCCATTGCTTACTTCCTGCATTTGAAGCAAGTTCTTGTTCAAATAGGAAAACCATGGCATCTTGGGGCTGGCAGTAACCCCCCATACTCAGCTGTAGATGTAACACACTTACCTTGCACTCACTTCAAGTCTTGCTGAACCCTTACAGATTGTGGATCCATTGGAATTCCGTACTCATTGGGCATCACAAGCACTAAATGCAAATATGTGGCAATGGGTAACGATGACACACATTTTGTGCTTATCTCTTCTGTTCACACTCATGCTCCATTGTCCTATCAAACTTCACTTAAAAATACAAGTTCAAAAATAAAATAGTTGGCAATTTAAAAATGAAAACAGCAGAGCATTAACTCAAACATGAGCACTTCTGATAGCAGGCCCTGGGCAGCTGCACAAGTTGCACATCAAAGAAGCCAGCCGGGACATACTGCTTTTGGATAGTCGGTCGAAGTATTCCCCCGCCCCCTCAGGAGACTGATGCTAGCTTATTTAATTAATGGAATTAAATAAGACCCAGGGGCAAAAAGAAGGGCATGGGCACACTGAGTTCTACATGAAAAGAGATTGGGACAGACTCATCTAATTAGAAATCTAAGCATAAGGATCTGACATTCACATGACGTTATATGTCTGACTACTTCACAAAACTCCTGCTTTATAATTTATGGATAAAGACAATAGTGGAAGAGAGATTAGGAAGCAGAAAATAAGGAACATGTGCTCACTGGCTATTTTCGATACAGTTCCTGAGATTGACTGGGACGTTAATTGGAGAATCATTAAATGAGAAGGTACAGGCAAATATATATCAATGGTCTGTTTTCTTTCTGGTTGACAAAATGAACAATTCCAGGAATCATGCTGAACACTGTAATCTGATAATTAAGGAAGGGCTCAGTGGAGCAAGGAAAGGAAACAGGAAAATTAAATTTAGAAAGAGACTGATGAAGAACCAGGCACCAGCTGACATAAAACCATCCTTTCAAGATGTTCTTAAAGAGAAACTGAAAATGCTCTTCATATACTAGGTTTAGCTGTCTCACAAAAAGGAAGATTTCTGTAAAATAATACTAAGACTGCCAAAACAATGCATTTCTCAACCAAGCACATAAGTACTGTTTCTGCCCAGTGTTTTGGTTCAAAATGCACGAGACCAACTATACAATACAATCTAATCAGAACAATTTAAGTGAATTGTTTAGATATTATACATTCTGTAGGAATTCATCCACAAGAAGTGACTCTCATATGGACAAATCAGAAAAGGAAGATTTACCAGAAGTCTTTTGTTAGACAATGATTTGCTATAATACTTACATCAACTTTCTTACTTTTTTACTCTAGTGCCCTTAATCCCTTCTAGATCTGAAACCCTTACACAAAAAAACAGCTTATTGCCTTGCATCCAACAGTTGATCTTCACCTGAGCTTGATTCTGTTACCCATACTTCCCAGTGAGGTTCTACCAAATAAAGCCCGATCTCGAAGCCAAATGCCACCTGCCTGAGTTGCAAACTGGATGCCACCAGATATCTGTCACCATATTTCCACTGTCACCATCACCGACTCTATATTTGGATGATCTAACTTTCAAGACATTTATGATATTGTGTTTTCAACCACACAAAATTCTGAGTTCATTCTTTATCAGTCCATATGTTTTTCTCAGCCCTGCCTTTTTCAAACTAAGAAGGTTATCTCCATCTAATACTGGCTCATTCAATTGCTACTGACACCAAGTTTTCTAGAAATCAACATGTCTTTAACCTGAGTTCTTCTGAGATATAAAATTAAACTTGAGGTCACTTAAATGTGGCACCCCAATATCTGTTATATAACACTGTTCCTAAACCCAGAGTTGGAAAATATAGCCCCTCAATATAGATGGTGTTTGTGTAGTCAAATTCCATATCTCTGAATCAATGGTAATTAGGGAGAAGGAAGAAGGGCAAAAGGTATAAGAATTGTGAGGCATTAAGGAGGGTCATTATCTCAAAAAGTTATCCTAATCCAGGTGCCAGAATACTAGCAGGATCTTGAATGCGATGCAATTCAGCATAAAGTCATAAAGTCATTGAGTGCCACCCAAGTAAGATTCAGTGAGTGATCCTATATGTAATAAAGATAAATAAGGCACAGTCCATGCCATTGAGCTCATGGTCCAGTTAGAAAGAAATAACACACATTATGATAAAGTGTGGTTATTTTTTATGTATGTGCATATTAGAGTCATTTATGAAGTGCAACGAGGACATAGACAGAAGATCATCTCTTTGGGTTAATCATTGATCTCTTCCACACATTATATTGTTTTATCCAATTTATTCCAAGAGGTAATACATCATTTATAACAATGATTGGGACTCTCCCTCTCCCTGAAGCAGTCTGTTAAAAGGATAAATGCCTTGGAAAAATTAGAGCAAGATAAGAGGGATTGGAAAATATTCATGAATATATTTGTGATGGTTAGGTTATTGTGTCAACTCAGCCAGATAATTGTGCCCAGTTGTTTGGTCAAGCAAGCACTGGGCTAACTGTAATACAAGGGCTTTTATGGACTTTAATCACCATTGACTTTACTGCAGTGGTAAATCATAGATAGCTGGTTATAATTACATCAATCAGGGAGATTGCCATCAGCAATGAATGATGCTTAACCCAATCAGTTGAATCCCTTCAGAGGGAAAGTGATTCCAGCATTGAGAGAGAATTTCCCAGTCCATCTTTGGACAGCCAACATCTCCCAGAACTCGTCAAGAACCTTCACTGAACTTTCATTGCAGTCCCTGGTTGTGGCATGCCTGCAGCACCTGGATTTGTACATCCCAACAGCTGCATGAGAGACTCTTATAGAATTGCCTACTATTGACAGATATCTCTAGTTGATTCTGTTTCTCTAGAGAACACTGATTAATACAACATTCATTCATGCATTCAACAATTCTAAATGATAGACTATTTCTATGTGAAAAGTCCTGTGCAAGATATTGTGCAATATGGAAATTTTTAAGATATAGTTACTTCTTTCAAAGAAACTCATACCATCATCTATTCCTTGATGTTGAGAGGTCAAGTTGAATCTTTTCTAACTCAGAGTTAAACAGCTGAACTCATAATATTTCAAAGCTTAATCTACATTCCATTGTACACCAAATTCTTACAAATCTGCTTTACAAACTTTACTTTATCCAGCTGCCTATATTTCTACTGGTTCTTCTTGTAGTGGCTCAACTTCTCTCATTAAAAATTAAAAAAAGGAAAAAGATTAACTCATTAGGCCAATATTTTACAAAGTGTGGATTCATGGCTAGCTATATCAGAAAATATCACTTGGAGTACTTATAAAACTGCAAAGAATCTGACATAGAATCTCTGAGGTTGAGGGTCAGAAATCTGCATTTTTAATGATTGTGATTAACAGTAAAGTATGAGACTTACTATCCAGGCACATCTTTACCTTTTCCCTATACAGACATAGTTCATTTTATTGTACTTTGCTTTATTGCACTTTCCAGATTTTGCATTTTTTGCAAAATTGAAAGTTACAATTTTGTCGAGCACATCTACTGGCGTCATTTTTCCAACAGCAAATGCTCAATTTGTGCCTCTGTCACATTTCAGTAATTTTCATAATATTTCAAACTTCTCCATTATTATTTTATGTGATGGTGATCTGTGTTGAGTGATTTTTTAAGTCACTCTCATCATTGTTTTGGAACACCATGCCCACATCCGTATATGATGGCAAACTTAATCAATAAATATTGTGCGTATTCTGACTGCTCCACCAAGTGGCTGCTCCCCCATCTCTCTCCTTCTCCCAAGGCTTCCTTATTCCCTGAGAAACAATATTCAAATTAGATCAGCGAATAACCCTACAATGGTCTCTAAGTGTTCAAGTAAAAGGAAGAGTCCTATGTCTTTCAATTTAAATAAAAAACTAGAAGTGATTAAACTTAGTGAGGAAGGCATGTTGAAAGCCAAGATAGGCCAAAAGGGAGGCTTCTTGTGCCTAACAGTTAGCCAAGTTGTGAATACAAAGGAAAAGTTCTTGAAGGAAATTAGAAGTGTTATTCCAGCGAACACAAAAATGAGAAGAAAGAGAAACAAACTTATTATGATATGGAGAAAGTTTTAGTGGTCTGGATAGAAGATCGAGCCAGCAACAATATGCCCTTAAGCCCAAATGCTAAATCAGAGTAAGTCTCTAACTTTCTTCAATTCTTTGAAGGCTGAGAGAGGTAAGTAAACTGTGGAAGAAAAGTTTCAAGTTAGCAGAGATTGGTTCAGGGGGTTTAAGGAACGAAAGCATCTCCATAACATAAAAATGCAAGGTGAAGCAATAAGTGCTGAAGTAAAAACTGCAGCAAGTGATCCACAATATCTAGCTAAGAAAATTGGCTACACTGAACAGCAGATTTTCAATGTAGATGACAGTGCTTTCTATTGGAAGAAGATGCCATCCAGGACTTTCACAGCATACAACATCCATTCTGTGGCCCATGGATCAAGGAGTCATTTTGACTTTCAAATATTTTTATTTAAGAAATATATTTCATAAGGCTATAACTGCCATACATAGTCATTCCTCTGATGGATCTGAGGAAAGTAAATTAAAAAACTTCTGGAAAAAGGTTATGAGTCAACACACACATGGGCAAAATCTATGATAAAGTGGAAGGGTGCAGTTGTGTAGTGGATGGGCATAACAGTGGTACAGTGATGCTATTGGGTTGGGTAGTGCTGGTCTGTGAAGTGGGCAGGGTGGGGAGGGTGGTTTGGACTGCCCGTGGCACTGGGGGGAGGGGGGAAGGAAGGAGCAGGTGAACTATGGGGATTTGCAAGTATGTGGTTGAAGCTACAACATTGAGAATATTCTTTTGGCAAATATGGCAGAGCAGGATTACTGGTTGAAAGTGTTGGATGTGGGGGGCATGAGGGACACGGTGAACCTGGGTAGTGAGTAGTGTTCATCTTGTCATAGTGTGTTGTATCAGTGGGAGGAGATTCACATAATGAGTGGGAAGGCGTTGGATTCCCATCCTGAGAAGTCCTGCTATGATCTCAAATACAGTGATGGGAGACTCTCAAGAGCATAGGCAGTGCCTAATAGAGGAGGACAAGCTAGAATGTCAAGTCCTTAGTATTGTTGCAAGTAACTATGAGTCTTGTCCTTCAATAAGTTAATCTTGGTGGTTACCAAAGGAAGGAGGAGGGAGGAATAGAATAGATAGAACATGGAGCTTTTGGGGGGCAATGGGATTATTCTACATGCTTTTACAATGATGGATACAGACCATGTTAAATTTCACCAAAATCTGTAAAAGTGTATGGTCCAAAATGTAAATCATTGACCATGGTTAGTAGTAATGTTTCAATATTTGTACATCGATTATAACAAATGTACCATCCCAATGTAAAATGCTATTTATAGGGAAAGGGAAAAAGGGGGAAGATGTTGGGTAAATTGGAATCACCTATATTGAGTATGTGACTTTTCTGTAATCTGAAGCTCCTTTAAAGACAAAATGAAAAGAATAGACACTGGGGGAATAACTGGAAGAAAATGTCACTGTACATACATGACAACAGATCTTACAGTAATGAAAGGGATAATGTCAAAACAATTTTTTAAATTTTATATTTTTATTATTTTTTATTATTTCAAAATTTTTTCTATTTTATTCATTATTTTTTAAACTATCATTATTATGTCATTTTCCTATTAATTGTATTTGGTTATTTTGTTGGCATCAATTTTGAAGAGGTTTTGGATCACAGAAGGGTTACAACTGTGACAGAGGAGGATCATTGGTGCAGGGTATTGGATATGGGGGATGCATGGGAGAAGGTTCACCTGGGGCATACCTATAATATATATGAATGTGTTCAAGTGTTCATGAGGCATTGTCAGAGTGAGTGGAGATTCATACAGTAACCAAAAGAATATCAAATTCCCATCCTGAGGAGTTCTGCCACATTCTCTAATGGGACAGCAAGAATCCCCTGAGTACAGGGGCCATGACTAGTGAAAGAGGATGGACCATTGACGGGCCCTTAATATTGATGACTATACTTATGAACTTTTACTTTTGAAATTGAAAATTAGCCTAGTTTTATAGGATGCCTAAGGGTTACCTCTTGAAATACTCCTTGTTGCTCAAATGTGGCCTCTCTCTAAGCCAAACTCAGCATACAACTTCTCCCTATTGTGGGACATGATTTCCAAGGACGAGCCTCCTGGTACTAATGGATTACAATCAAGCACCAACTAGCAGTACAACTGGAAAAAGACCTTGACTAAAAGGGGGAAAGAGTAAAGACAAATGAGTTTATATTGCTAAGAGACTTCAAAGTGAGTCAGGAAGTCATTCCAGAGAATATGCTTATGCATATCTTAGTAGGAGCTCATTGACTACCAAAGTAAATATTGCCTCAAATATCAGAGCTCCTGAGGATTCTGGAGACATCCAGATACTATAGGGAGAACAGACAGCTCAGGAGTTTGGTGCCCTGTCTATGTGCCCTACTTTGGAATTAGGCTCTCCAGTGTGACAGAGTTGGACTTAGTTGTGGTTTTCCTACACATGACTTCTACCCCCTCTACTTGAAACTATAGTTAGCACTAGAGTGGATAGGTGTATGTTCAAACGACTTGACTCTTTGGGCTTTCCATGAACCAGTTGGGCCCTGAATCTCAACATCATTATAACATCTACCCTCCAGTTCACTGGACTCACCCAGGATAGCTAACAAGGAGATGATGATGAACAACAACCATCCCAAGGAACAGAGAGTCTTCAACTGCAAGCAAAATAGTTCCATCCATCTGTCCCATGGAATCTAAGCTCCTTCTCAATTAGAGGTAGAGTGGGCATCACCATCCCAGAATTCTCAGGATTGGGGAGTGAATGATGGACTAGAGTAGACTTACTGTTATTCTACTATAGACTTACTGTGATTCTGTGATTCAAGCAATGGAAGAACAGTTATCATTGATGTGGAGACAGTGACTATTGAATGTTCTGAGGAGAGGGAGAGGGAAAACAGGTGTGATATAGGGGCGTTTTCAGGACTTGGAAATTGTCCTGAATGGCATTACAATAACAGATATGTATCACTATATATCTTGCTTTAACTTATAAAATTGTGTGGGAGAGAGTGTAAACTACCATGTAAACTATAATCCATACTTAGTGGAAGTGCTTCAAAATGTCTTCATCGATTGTAACAAATATACCACATACCACAATAATGAAGGATGTTGTTAATGTAGGAAAATGAGCAAGGTGTAGGGAGCAAGGCATATGGGATTCCCCCATATTTTTTATGTAACATTTATGTAATTTAAGTACTTTTTTAAAAAATAAAGAAGTATATTGGAAAAAAAACCTTCTGCAAAGATTTACCATTGTGATGGTGTGAAATTGTAAGTATCCCATAAAAAAAAATGGTCTTAAAGTTAATCCATTCCTGTGGGTGTGGACCCATTCTAAGTAGGATCTTTTGATGAGCCTTCTTCAGTTAAAGTGTGACCCACCTCATTCAGGATGGATCTAACCATTTTACTAGAGTTCTTTATAAATGGGATGAACATAGAGAGAGGGAGAGAAAGCCATGGAATCAAGAAGCTGAACACAACAAAACCTAGAAGAGAAAGGAGAAATTTGCAAACACTGCCATGTGCTTTGTTATGTGACAGAAGAGTCCAGGATCACTGGCCCCTGGTCTTCAGGAAGAAAGCATTGCCTTGATTTGGACATTTTCATAGCCTCAAATTTTTAAACTTGTAAGCTAATAAATTCCCATTGTTAAAAGCCAATCCTTTTCATGGTTTCTCCTTTAAGCAACCTAGGAAACTAAAACACCATTCTAGATGATATTAAGGACATTTGTGATTCTTGGGAAGGGGTCAAAATTTTAACTTTAACAGGTTAAAAAAAGAAATTGATTTCCACCCTCCTGGATAACTTTGAGGGGTTCAAGACATTAGTGGAGGAAGTAACAGCAGATATAATGAAATTAGCAAACAAACTAGAATTAGAAGCTGAGCCTGAAGAGGTGATTGAAATGTTACAATCTTGTTATACAACTTTAATGGTAGAGGAGTTGCTTTTCATGCATGAGCAAGGAAAGTTGCTTCTTAAAATGAAATCTACTCCTGGTGATGCCACTGTGAACAATTGTTGAAATGACATGAAAAGATTTAGAATATTGCATAAACTTAATAAAGCAGCTGCAAGTTTTAAGAGGATTGACTCCAATTTTGAAAGAAGTTCTACTGTAGATAAAATGCTATTGAACAGCATCACATGCTACAGAGAAATCTGTCATGAAAAGAAGAGTCAATTGATAAAGCAAATTTCATTGTTGTCTTTCTTTTAAGATATTGCCACAGCAATTCTTATTTTTAAAAATTGCCACACAATATCTTTGATGTATGCCTGTAATCTTGAAGATTAGGTCATTCCCCTTTTAAGCAATGTTCTGTCTCCTGGATTTATTTTCATTTAGAAGCAAAACCTTCCACCAGCAAAGAAACTATGACTTGCTGGAGGCTCAGATGATGGTTAGCATCCCTTAATCATAAAGTATTTTTGAATTAAAGTATGTACTTTTTTGTTGATATGCTATTGCACACTTAACAGACTACAGTATAGTATAAACAAACTTTTATATGCACTGGGAAACCAAAAAATTCATGTCACTAGCTTTATTATGGTATTTGCTTTAATGCAGTGGTCTGGAATTGAACCCACAATATCTTTGAGGTATGCCTGTCATCTTGAAGATTAGTCATTCTCCTTTCAAGTAACGTTCTGTCTCCTGGATTCATTTTCATTAAGAATATAATGATTAGGCAACTACTATAGATATGAGAATACAGTGAACTCCAAATGTGGCTACAGGGCCCTGCAGATCTGACTTTTGCCTTTCTCTCCAAATCCATCCCATCCTAGCAGTGGCTGTGCTTACTCTACTCCAGTCACCGTCTGTCTTCCAGTGTCTTGATTATTTCAAGCTCTTTCTCAACCCAGGGCTATACCTAAGACTATGTGTTCTGCCTGGAAGAGTCTTACCCCCACTCTTTGTTCAGCTAACTCCTCATTCTTCACATCTAGCTCAAATGTCACTTTCATGAAAGATGTTCCCTAACCAACCAAAATTAGTTAGAACCCAACTAATACTATTTTTATAAAGCTCAGCTACTTTCTATCAAAGTACTTATCACATATTATTATTCTAATTTGTGTATGTTTGCTTAATGCATATCCTCCCCTCCAACTCTAAACTGCACAAGGGCAGGGACCACACCTGTTTACTTCACCACTGTATATCCATCTCCTAGTACAGTACTGGCAAGGAGTAGATGCCTAAAAAATAAATATTTGAATAAATGAGGCACAAATAACTAGAAATTTAAGTCTATCCTCAATATTTGTGGATTCCATGTTTGCACATTCACCTACTTGCTAAAATTTATATGTAACCCCAAAATCAATACTTGTGGCACTTTTGTGGTTATTCATGGACATGCACAAACCAGCAAAAAATGAGTTGCACAATACACATATTCCTAGCTGAGGTCAAACAAGGTGATGCTCTGTTCCACATTTTTGTGCTTTTTATTGGTGATTTTGCTGTTTTAAAATGATGCACCAAGTATAGTGCTGAAATGCTGTCTGCTGTTCCTAAGCACCAAAAAAAAAAAAAAGCTGTGATCTGCCTTATGGAAACAATATGTGCTAAATACGTTTCACTCAGGTATGAGTTATAGTGTTGTTGGGCATGAATTCGTTGTTAATGTATCAACAATATATGCTAAATAAGATGTCCTTAAACAGAAACAATGTAAAATAAGGTTATGCAGTGATAGGTTTATGGAAGTGCTGTAACCAGAGGCTTACAGAACCTAGCCCTGTTTTTCCCCTAGGAGCAATAGTTCAGTATTTGTAGTGACTTTAAAGAAAATAACCACTGTGAATGAACAATGAGAATCAACTGTGCCTTCATACACATAAAGATAGAAACAGGAACATTTCATAAACTAGATAATATGTAAAATATGTAACAAATTACTATATGATAATTACATGCAAGCAATATAGGCAAAATAGCTTAGGAATTCAGAGG
This sequence comes from Dasypus novemcinctus, assembly GCF_030445035.2. Taxonomy (NCBI): domain Eukaryota; kingdom Metazoa; phylum Chordata; class Mammalia; order Cingulata; family Dasypodidae; genus Dasypus; species Dasypus novemcinctus. The sequence continues at coordinate 85,707,169 of NC_080677.1, forward strand.
GCAAAGAGATCAATGTTAGTTGATGTGCTCAGGAAAGATTTAATAAATGAAATGGAACTTTAGCTGGGACCTGGACCAAAAATAAAATACACAAAAAGGAGTCAAAAGACAGGACTCAGAGAAAAAAGTTCAGAGGCCAGAAGCAAAGAAGTGTCCAAGTTAAATTACCCAATATTTATTCCAAGTCAGCACATTCTGTTTATTGATAAGTATGGTGAGGAATTTTTTTTTGATTGATTATTTCATTCCTGAAGGAATAGTCCACAGAAAAGCACTATTTTAAATTTCTCAGTGGTTTCATTGATCCTACCACCAATCTCCAGAAAGAATACCTCCGTGGGACTCAAAGTAGAAAAGGAAGTTAAAAGAGCATAAAAAGTAACCAGATATCCAAGCAAACATTATGAAACTTGGCAGAAGTGATGTAAATATTAAAACACACACACATACATTCAATTTATCATGGAATTAAGTCAGAACATGAAAGAGTTGATTCATCTAATAAAAACTAAGAATCTAAGTGTCAGTCTCTTCTGAAGTTGAAAAATATCAGAATGATCAGTCTACTTTCATTTTGGTACAAACTGTTTTCTCTTACAAATGCAAAGAAGAAAAGAATTCCTAAAACAATCCTTACCTAAATTCACAGTCTACTAAACATTCTGAACTTGGAGAGGTGCAAATATGAAATGGTTTTTTTTTCTTCTATCTGCTGTCAAACATGTTTTGTAAGTTCCTCATTTGCATAGCATTCATGTCACATTCATATATTTTAAAAAGCCCTTTAATTATCACTATGCTACCATTTCGTATTCTAGAAGACGGTATTACATTTTAGAAAAAGACCAATTAAAAATTGCTGAAACCTGAAGGAACCAAGATGGGAGGTTGAGAAGCTTCAGGTCTCCATATCCCAACACAAGCATCAAACAACCTGAAACAACTGGTAGAAACATCTTTCTCAAAGCTCCAGAAAACAGTTCAAGAATTGCAGTAACAGAGCAAGCACTGAATGAAACAAAAGACAATTTAAAAGTGGTAGGATCTCCTTGTGCTTTGGCTGAACACTACCATCCCCTCACTAGCTCAGCCTGAGATAACCCACTTACTAAGTGCAGGTTCATAATCCTGGTTCTGGAAAGGACAGAGTAGCCCTCATGTTAACAGTGGGATCATATGTGTCTGGTCAAATATCTCTATAGTGGCAGTCTGAAGGACTGAACCAGGACATTCATTGTAGTCTTGCCATCCCAGAATTTGTCCTTATATAGAAAGCAGCTCACAAAGCATGACCACAGAACGCAGTGGGAGAGCAGTCAAGTCATGGCTGCCTGGGGCAAAGGATTTCTGACTTCAGGACATACACTACAGTGTCCAGTACTGTGCAGAGTACCAAGAAACTGTTTTCTAAGAAAGAAGGGGCATTCGTAATTGTATAAATGGGAAAATTCATAAGGACATACAAAGAAACAGGAATGTAATAAAGATTAAATCATTAGCAACCACCAATGAGGAGGAACAGTCCTGGGACATACCAGACAAAGTTTTTTTTTAGGCGATAACAGTGATTGAACCTGGGACCTCATACATGTGAAACAACTGCTCAACCACTGAGCTACATGTGCTTTCCAAAGTTTTTTTAAATGATCCTAAATACACTCAAGAGCTAAATTAAAACATAGACAAAGATCTAAGGGAAACCAGGAAAATGACAAATGAACACAGAGAGAATATCAATATAAAGATGGAGATTATGAAAAGAAACCAACCAGAGCTGAAACCACAGTAAAAGAAATTTAAAATTACCTTGAGGTGTTTGACAGCAGCTGGGAGCTGACAGAAGAAATAATCAGTGATATTGAAAATAAGGCAATTGAAATAATCTAATCTGAGGAGAAAAAAAATTAAAGAATGATGAAAATTGAACAGAGATTGAAGAACCTGTGAGACTATCAATCATACTAACATATGCATTAGAAGTAATCCAAATGAGAAAAAAGAAAGAAGAGAGAATATTAACAGAAATAATGGCTTAAAACATCACAAATTTTAAAAAGACATAAACACATCCAAGATGCCCAGCAAACTACAAATATGATAAAACCAAGTAGATCCACACCACAACATATTATAAGCAAACTATCAAATGGCAAAGATAGAGATTTCCCTTTTTTTAAAGATTATTTTTTTATTTCTTTCTTTCCCCATCCCCCCTGTCATTGTCTGCTCTCTGTGTTCATTCACTGTGTGTTCTTCTGTTTTCACTTGCATTCTTGTCAGTGGTAATGGGAATCTGTGTCTCTTTTTGTTGCATCATCTTGCTGCATCAGCTCTCCATGTGTGCAACACCACTCCTGGGTAGGTTGCACTTTTTTATGTGGGGTGGCTCTCCTTGCAGAGTGCACTCCTTGCACATTGTGTTCCCCTACATGGGAGACACCCCTGTGTGGCACTGCACTCCTTGCATGCATCAGCACTGCGCATGGACCAGTTCACCACATGGGTCAGGAGACCCTGGGTTTGAACCTTGGACCTCCCATATGGTAGGCAGATACTCTATCAGCTGAGCCAAATCTGCTTCCCAAAGAAAGATTTCTGAAAGCCACAAGAGAGAAGCAATGTGTCATGTACAAGGGGGAACTCAATAAGAATAAGTACCAATTCCACTGGAAACCTTGGAGGCAAGAAATGAGTGGGATGATATATTTAAAGTGCTAAAGTAGCAATCAAAAGATTGCCACCTAAGAATTTTATATCTGGCAAACTATCTTTCTAAATGAAAGCGAGATTAAGACATTCTCAGATAAACAAAAGCTAAGGAGTTTGTTGCACTGGACAGACCATACAAGAGATGTTAAAGGGAGTCTGCTAAATTGAAGGGAAAGGACACTAGGTGATAGATCACAGCTGTAAGAAAAAAATAAAGATCTCTGGTAAATGTAACAACATGAGTAAATATAAATATCAATACTATTTTATTTTTGGAAATAGAAAATAAATTTGTAACACTACTTTTTACTGCCTACAGGATCTAAGAGGTATAGGTATAAAATGTAATGATAAATCAGTGCTTTGGGACCCATAATATATAACATGTAAATGAGATTGTTGCACACTTAGAATTTTAATGTTAAGCCCCATGGTTACTACAAAGAAAATATCTGTGAACATGCAAGATTGTGGAGACAGAAAGTAGAGGGCAGCTTGCCAGGGGCAAAGGAATTGGGGAGTTAATGCATAGGATGTGGGATTTCTTTTGGGAGGAGATGAGGACTAGCAGAGCTATTATACAGGTCTGACAGTGGTTGAAAGGGAAAGCCTAATGGAATTTATATTACTAAAAACGAAAGCTAAAAAATGTAACATGGGACTGTATAACATAGTGAAACCTCATGTAAAATACAAATATGAAAGATATTGCGTATATAAGACTGTTTTTACAAAATATAAATTCAAATATAGTAGAGAGAAGGAAACAGAATAGCAGCTATGTATGGCAGGGCAAGCATAGAGAGATTGAGAGGTGATAAGTTTTGGTTATTTTTGTTTTATTATTATTATTATTACTGGAATAATGAAAATGTTGTACAAATAATTGGAGTGATGAATGCACAACTATATGGTCATACCGAATACCATTTTTCGTACACTTTGGATGGATTTATGCTTTCTTAATATGCATCAAAATTGATTTGTTTAAAATATATACATTTTAAAAATGCAGTACATGCTCCTTGATAGAAATGAATAAGGGAGAAGAAAAGGATCAAATGGATATGATTTGTATATATGAAAAAATATAAAGTGCAAGCTTTATATCAAAGTTAAATTTTTGAACCTGATAACTGCACTTAAGTCAGTTACATAAGCAAATATCTTTGTTCCTAGGAAATGTACATGGCAGTTTTAAGTGTTCAAGAAGCATGATGTTACAATATACACTCAAGTGTTTAGAAAATGGGTGGTTGGATAGATGGAAGGGAGGGAAGAGAGAGGAAGGCTTTTGGCCTGAAGAAACATTCTGGATGGACTGTATCACATGGAGGGGGATCCCAGACACTCTAATGAGTTTTCACTGAGGCAGCTGCAATTTGTCAGGTAGAAAACAGGACAGAGTAAGATACAGAGAGGAGGAATGCCAGAAACATTCATGGTGAGTTTCCTAATGCCTGTTTTTGAATACTAAGATGCCAACCATAGGTGAAACTCCAAAGGCCAAGATAAGAACTAACAGAAAGTTTTAAGTTGAACAATTTCCAGAAATCAGACTGGAGTGGGAGGCAGTCAAGTACCAATCAGCCAGAATGGAGGTGCCTTAATGAATAATCAGGGTAGAGAGTACAGACTTCAGAAGAGTTGCATCTTAGAAGTAAGGATAAAGTAGTTGGAAAGAAGACTCTAAATATATATGAAAAATTCACTAAGAAGGTGCATTAGTCAGGATTCTCTACAGAAACAGAATCAACAGGAAATATCTGTAAATAGTATGATACTTTATAAAATTGTCTTGTGTCACCATGGAGATGCACAAGTCCAGATTCTGCAGGCAGGCTGCACACCAGGGCCTCCAATGAAGTTTTGCTGGAGGTCCTTGATGAGTTCTCAGGAGATGTTGACTGTCCAAAGATGAGCAGGGAAATTCTCTCTGAATGCTGAAATCAATTCCCCTTTTAAGACATTCAAATGTCACTCATTGCTGATGGCAATCTTCTTAGTTAATTGCAGGTGTCATCAACCTTCTATGCAAAAAGCTTACTGATGACTAAAGTCGATAAATGTCCTTGTATTACAATTAACCCAGTGCTTACTTGATCAAACAACTAACAATTACCTGGCTGAGTTGAAACATTAGCCTAACCATCACAGAATGCCTAATAGGAAATTAGACACTATAGGAAAAAAATATGATTAAAAATGAAGACATAGCAATAGAAAATGCCTAAAGTGAAGTCACAGCAATAGCAACACCTAAAGTGAAGCACAGAGAAAATAATGAAAGAAAAATGAACAAAGTACCAGTAACGTATGGGACAGTATACATTGGTCTTACATAAGTTTTCCAGGAGGAAAAAATTATGTGAAGAAATAATGTCCAAAAATTTTCCATATTTGATGAAAATTATATATCCATTGATCCTATAAATGCAATGACTCAAAGAATAGTATGAAGTAAATCACATCAAAGCACACAATAATCAAAAAAAAGAAAATCTTAAAAGCAATTATAGGAAAATAAGATACATTTTACAGATAGGAACAAAGTCAGGAATAACTGAAGATTTATTCAGAAATGCTTTTGAAATAACTATGCTAAAATAAACACCCAGAAATTTAACTTCATATTCTGTGGCAGCTGGAAAGAGGGGCAAACTGGAGGCAAAGGAATAAGAGTTGCAAGTAGAAAGTAGAAAAAAAAAAATAGAGATAGAGGAGGCAGATGATGGCAACTATGGAAGCTAAAATTATTGGAGATTTAGAGGATGATTATATTTTCATGATTCTGAACCATTTTTATATCAAAATTTCCATCCCAAACCCTCCAGTACAACCTCTTTCTCACCCAAATTAGTGTTCCCTCCTAAGTCTTTCCAAAGAAAAAATTGTTTTTATGTAGTTGGTATATCTCTGCATTCCTTAAAGTTATACTTATATCTTAACTATACTTTGTATTTTGAGGACTTAGCAATTGCCTACAGTGTGCAACAAATCTTACATTAAAAGCTTAAAAAAATTTCTCCTAGAAGAAAAATGGAACAACTTCTTTAAAGGGTTAATTAAAAAACAAAATCCATCATCCTAGAATGCTATACTCAACTACAAAAATATTCTTTGAACATGAAGAAAGAAATAAAGGCTTTCAGGAAAACAAAAAACAGAATAACATGCACAACATGAAATGGTAAAGAAATTTCATCAAGCAGAAAGAGAATAATACCATAGAAAATTTGCTCTACCTAAAGCAATATTTTTTTTAATTTTTAAAAAAAGATATTTAGATAATATCTAAATAATAGATATTATTATTAGATAGATACTAAATGTTACATGAAAAACATTGGGGATTCCCATATATCCCATTCCCCACACTGACCACATTCACCCACATTAACAGCATCCTTCTTTAATGTGGTACATTCACTGTAATTGATGAACATATTTTGGAGCATTGCCACTAAGCATGGATTATAGTTTACGTTGTAGTTTACACTCTCTCCCACACAATTCTGTAGGTTATGACAAAATATATAATGGCCCTTATCTGTCATTGCAAGGTCATTCAGAACAATTCCCAAGTCCCCAAAATGCCACTGTATTACACATGTTTTCCCTCTCCCTGATGTCAGAACCTCCAGAGGCCACTGCCTCCATACCAATGATATAAGTTCTTCCATTGCTAGAATCACAATAACTCTGTGTAAGTCCACTGTAGTTCATAGTTCATTCCCCAGTCCTGAGGTTTCAGGGATGGTGATGCCCACTCCACCTCTAACTAAGAGGGGACTTCAGTCCCGTAAGGCCTATGGATGGAACTCTCTTTCTTGCAGTTATAGACTCTCTCAGTTCCTTGGTGTGATGGTTGTCCATCATCACCTCCTTATGGCAATATTTTTAAGGAAGAAAAAAGTTGAAAATCTCCTATTTCCAAATTTCAACTTACTACACACTAATCAAACTTTGTGATACTGGCAGAAAGATAGACATACAGATGAATGGAATAGAATGGAGACTTCAGAAATAAACCAAATCATCTATGGCCAACTGATTTTTGACAAGGGTGCCAGGTGTATTAACTGGTAAAAGAATGGTCTCTTCTGTAAATGGAGTTGGGAAAACTGGATATCCTCATGCAAAAGATTGAAATTAGATCCCTACCTCACACATTATAAAAAAATTATCTCTAAGTAGGTCAAGAAACTAAACATAAGAGCTAAAGTCATAAAGCAACTAGAAAAAAACATTGGGGGAATCTTCATAACCATGGATTTCTTGAATATGACACCAAAAGCATGAACAACAGAAGAAAGAATAGATATAATGGACTTGATCAAAATAATAAAAACTTTCATACATCAAAAGACACTGTCAAGAAAATGAAAAGACAGCTTACAAAATGGGAAAAAATAATTGAATCATATATATGATAAGGGATTAATATCATAAACAACTCCTACAACTCAACCTTATAAAGGAAATTTAAAAATGGTCTTATCTAAAGAAGACATGGCTTATAAACATATGAAAAGTTGCTCATCATCACTGGTAATCAGGGAAATGAAAATTAAAACCTCAGTGAGATACCAATTCAAACACGTTAGGATGAATATGATTTTTTAAAAACAAGCAGAAAATAAGTGTTGAGAGGATGCAGAGAAATAGGAACATTTATACATTATTAGTAGCAGTGTAAAATGGTGTGACCACTTTGAAATCAGTCTGGCAGTTCCTTAGAAAATTGAAAATAGAATTATCATATAACCTAGCAATCTCACTTTGGGTATACACCCAGAATTTATACCCAACTCAAATAGAGAGTTGTGCACCAATGTTTGTGGCAGCATTACTCACAATATCCAAAGGTGGTAGTAACCCAAATATCCATCAATGTGTGAATGGATAAAATGTGCTATATACATTCAATACAATAATATTCAGCCATAAAAAGTGTTGTTCTGAAGCACACTGCAACATGGCTGAACTGAAGACATCATGTTGAGTGAAATAAGCCAGACACAAAAAGACAAATATAGTATGTTAGCATGAACTCACTTACATGAGATACCTAGAAGAACCAAACTTCGTAGAAATAGATGGTAGTTTATGGATTACCAGGGACAGGTAAGCCTGTCCTATGGGGTGTGCAGGACAGGAAGAAGAAATTACAACTTAATGGATAAGTAGTTTCTGTCTGGGGTGATGAAAAAGGGGAAGTTAATGAATGAAGGTGATGGTGGCACAATATTGTAAATATAACTAATACTATTGAACTGTAAACTTAAAGGTGATTTTATGCAACATCACCAAATATTTTTAAAACAAACACTCTCCTAAATAACCCATGGGTCAAATAAGAGAAAAACTAGAAAATATTTTCACCATATTTTTCAAAAAAGAAATATGAATATATTTTTTAAGTGTGGCATATAAATAAGGCAGCACTTAGAGTAAATCTATGGCTCTAAACGTTTTATAAAAGAGTAAGGTTTAAAATCAATTATCTAAGCTTCAATCTTAGAAACTTGCAAAAGAAGAGCATATTAGGGAAATATAAAGCACAGAATTCAAGAAATTAAACAAGAGAAAGTTAATGAACCCAAAGTTAGTTTTTTAGAAAAATCATTTAAATCGATTAACCTCTAACTAGATTAATAAAACAAAGAGAAAGCACAAAATGACCTATAACAGGAATAAAAGAAAGAAAAAAGTACAGTTCCTACAGACATTAAAAGGATAGAAAAGGAATATTTGAACAACTTGATGCCAATGTAGATAAAATAAATAAACTCCTTAAAAGATACAAACTATCAAAATTGAAACAAGAAACTCCAATAATATGTATAGCCATGTAATTATTAAGAAATTGAAAATATAATTAAATTTTTTCCACAAGGAATCTCTGGACTCATACAGCTTAATGGATGTAGCCTATCAAACACTGAAAGAAAAAAATAACCAATCCTACACAAATTATTTCAGAAAATTGAGGAAGACAGAACACTTCCCAACTCCTTTAATGAAGTCAGCATTGCCCTAGTTCCCAAACCAGATGAGAACATTACAAGACAAGAAAACTACAAAGTATTATCCCTCATTAAAATAGGCACAAAACTTCTTAACAAAATATAATAAGCAAGTTGAATACAGCAATATATAAAAGGGCTAATACATCATAACTAAGTGATATTTTTCCAGGAATTTAATTATGCCGTAATAATTGAAAATCAGTGTAATTCTCCAGTTTAACAGAATAAAATGTGAGAGCATGGTGATCAAAATAGATGTGCAAAAAAAAAAGGTTTTTGTCCATATGTACACCAATTTTAAATTTCATAGCAAACTAAAAATGAAAGGAAATTCCCTGAAGCTGACAAATATAAAAAACCTGCAGCTAACATTGTACTTCAGGGTAAAAGACTGAATGTTTTTTCCTAAAGATTGGAAGCACTTCCACTGAATATTCTATTGGAGATTCTAGGAGGTATAATCAAACAAGAAAATAAATAAATGAAACCATATAGATTAGAAAGGAAACAAATTAAACTGTCTCTATTCTCAGGAAACAATTCTGATGGAATTTACAAAGCAAATACTAAAACTAAGTGAATTTACTATAATATGATATCAGGATACAAAGTTAAGATGCAAGAATCAACTATAATTCTGTATACTGGAAAATAAATTTTGAAAGATAACATTTCCAATAGCATCCAAAATATAAAATACTTATAGATATATTTTTAAAGTTCCCCTAGAGCTATGCACTGAAAACTATAAAACACCGCTAAAAGATATTAAAGAAAACTCAGATAAATGAAGAGACATAGTAATTTCATGAATCAGAAGACTCTAAAAGACTCATGGAGAGTCGCAGAAGAGTTCCTGAAAGATAGTAGACTGGCACCAGTGAGGGTGATTTTTTGTTGAGTGAAGGTGGTAATTCTGTTTTGGGATTTGGCCCAGTCACCTGTGGAAATCTGTATTAACTAGCAACATTTTCTAATTAATTTTTCTGATAATTAACACACATAAATTGGCAACCTAATCACATGATCTAATCGCATGCTCAACTGGACCAGCTCTGAAGACACTTTTAGCCCATTGTGTAAGGAATAAAGTTCTCAGTGTGAAAAGAAGGGAAAAGCACTTCTGTCTGTGAGCATGAGGCCTTCTTATACATATCTTTATATTTTTTTGTTCCCCTTAAGGGGATTTCCTCCCTGCCCTGGAAGGTCACTCCACTCTGCAAAGAATAAGAAAGCTGGAGTAGGGTCTTCAGAAAAGGGAGCATCATCAAAATTGCTTAACTACACTCCAGGGCTTGCAAAAGTAATTCTCCCAAGTCTCCTAAGATCTAATCCAGTGTTTCTCAATGTACTAAAATCACCTGGAGAAACTGTTAAAACACAGATTGCTGGATCCGTTTCCCACAGTGATTGTCTTAGTTTTCCTGAGCTGCTATAATATCTACCACACAATGGGTTGACCTAACAAGATTGGCTCATGGTTTTTTAGGCAAGGAGAATTCCAAAATCAAGAATGTCAGCAAGGCAATGCTTTCTCCCCAATGCCTGTAACATTTGGTGCTGCCCTCTGGGAATCCTTGGGATTCCTTGGCTTATAGCTATGTCTCAGCTCATATAGTGATGGCTTCTCCTTTCTCTTCCAGTTCTGTTGACTTCTATGCTTCCAGGTCCTCCCTGTGGACTTCTCACTACATTTGAATTTCTTCTGCTTGTAAAGGACTCCAATAATAATTCAGATTAGCACTCAAACTCATTCATTTGCCATACCTTAACTAAAAATAACAGCTTCAAGAGACAATTTTTACAGTAGGTTCACAAACACAGGACAGCAGATTAAGAACATGTCTCAATTGGACTGTATAATTCCAATTACCATAGTAAGTCTGAGGTATATCTGAAGATTGTGCATTTTTAACAAGTTCCCAGATGGTCCAAAGGTTGTTGGTCTGGAGACACTTTAAGGGCCACTGATTAATCAAATGATTAGGGTCAAAGGCTCCAGACAAAAATTTAACATTAAAGTTCCACATATTTGAAAAATTTTTAGCCTGGTCTCTTCCTCTGTAATTCTCTTTCTTCCATGAATCTGCTGTAGTCATTGGCTGCTGATTGGGAATTCATGTAAAAGTTCTAAATATCTCTTTGTATCTTCCAGCCTTGGAGACATGGCCAACAATAGGCAATGTGGGTTTTATGGCTCCCACCAATAATTAAAAATGATAATACTAATAATATTTATATAAGCTATTTTTATTTTATGTTTATTACATTTATAAAATTTACCTAAAAATTATTATTTTATTCCATATCTTCTCAAAATGACAATTGAGTATGGGTTTTTTATTTTATTTGTTGTTTTTTGTTTGCCTGTGATTGTCAGGAAGATGGGGTCTGTACCTCAGTAAATTCTGTGAAGGAAGATTTGAATGAAGCTGGGCAATTCTTAATGCTATATCTACTGCCACATGGTGCAATTATAAAAATGCATTCCAAGCCGCCTTGTACACAATTTATACAACAACAGCTGACATCATTGGATATGCTCTAAATGAAAATATGGGTCGAATGATATTAACATATAAAAACTTGTAGAGAAAATGAGAAAAGAGTCCAAGAAAAATAATGTCTATAGACATGTAAACAATATAAATCCAGAAAGAAAGAAAAAATAAATCTATTTAGGAAGAGTTTATAGTCTTCATTAATCAGATTCAGAAGGCAGATGACAAGTAGGTAAAAAATCCGCAAACACTGGAAGGATTAAATATATTAAAATGTGAATAAACAATAGAGAAAATTAAGTAAAAGAATCTTTTGCAGACAAATGTGCTAAATACACAAAATACTTAATATGTTTCAAGTACTAAAAACAGAATAGTTAATATATTTTAAATTAACTGTCTATATTGTATTCAGGTAAATAAAATGAACTGTTAAATATAATATTTTTCAAATTATTAAGAGGGTAAAAGCAGGCATGATGGAGTAGGATAGAGAATGAAAAGAGGAAATCTTACCTTAAACAGAATATCTAGTCTTTGATGGTGGAAAACTAAATAGTATGAAATTTAAATGACACATTTTGTTTTCTTCAAATGGGACAAAATAAGAGTAATTTATTTGGGAATTAATAGTGAAGTATATACCAGAGTCAGTACAGATCTATTTATTCTGATATTTGTCCTGATATTTCTACCTGCTAGGAATTGGTCATAAATCAAACAAGAGAGACATAGAAAAGGGTTCAGGAAGAAGTTACAGAACTCAGACTTCTCGGATGCTTATGCTCTATCAGTTTAATTACAGCCTCAATTTTCACACCTCTAAAAAGGAGCTAATAACAGACCCAATCCCAAAGTTTGTTGTGAGATTTAACTAGATAACTTTTGCAAAAAGCCCATCATGCTGCTGGCAAATGGTAGAAAGTTAATAAGTATCAGCTGTTTTATTGTTATTTCTATAGTTGTCATAGTATTAGATTGTGGTTAATAAGTTCAGAGGCATGCCCTCAAACTATTTGCCCTTTCGTGAATTTTAAACCCATGAGAGGAAATAAAAATGTTTTATTAGATGGCAAAAAAGAAGGACCAGACTTATGAGACTTTGAGGATTTTAGCTTTTTCTTTGTTAGTGAAACATTTAGAAGAGAGTAACTCTTTATATAATGCAATTTATTTGTACAATGTGGTAATTGTGGCTAATAGTTAATAACTTCACCTTGGTAAAATATGACTGTGCACGTGAAAGAGAGAGCAAGAGAGGGAGGGAGGGTAGGAAGGTAAAAGAGAGAGTATGTGTTTATCTTTTAAATTTATTATTTTACAGTTCTATTTTATGAAGTAGAAAACCTTTTGTGAGTAAGTTAGAAGTCTGGGCCTTGCTGGGTTCAGTTAAGGTGTCAACAACATGGCTGTGTTGATTTTTGGAGGTTCTAGGTGTGTGGTAGACTGAATTAAGTACCCCAACTGAGACATGACTGTAATCTTAACCCACATTCTGTGAATGTGAATGATTAAAGATGATATTTTTAGTAAAGATTTGTCCCAACTGAATCAGCGTAAGTCTTAATTCAAATTACTGAAGGCCTTCTAGAGAGAAGAAACCAGAAGTCGGACATTGGAGAAAGCCACACAGGAAGAAGCTGGATGTCAGAAGAAACCAGAATGCAGTCACAGGAGAAGACATCTCCATGTGACAGAAAACAGAGAGAAGACATGAGACAAGGAACCCCAAGGATTGCCAACAGCCAGCACCAGAAACCTATAGATTTTGGGGGAAATCAAGCCTATCCAGTATCTTGATTTTGCAGTTCTTCTAACCTCAAAACTGTGATCCAATAAATTCCTGTTGTTAAGTCAAAAATAGTTTGTGGGTGGAAAGATGACATCGGACTAACAGGCAGAGCTCAATGCTCTCACTAAAAAAGGGAGAAAGAGCCAAAAGCTGTCTGAGGGACATGGTTTGGGGGTCAGCAGACCAGGACCATGCTACACTAATCCCAGGAGGGTGAGGGACAGAGAGATGAAGAAGTCAAAACAACAAACGTGAGTTACCAAGCCCCCATGGTGGCCAGGACGGTCTCCCCTCCCCCACCTCTAAAACATTAAGCTTGGGTAAAACCCCAGGCTCTCAGCAGCTGATTGAAAAGGGACCAGATATATTCCTCCCTGTCAGCTGTTTCAAGGGAAAGGGGAGAGAGATTGGGGGCTTTTCTTCAGTGAATTTGGTCAGCGGAGACTGCTTTGAATCTCCACTCTGAAGATTCAACACAAGAACATGAGAAAGCCCATACCGAAACACCTCAGTGGAAAGGTGCACTAAAGATCACCATCTGCTGACCAGTCTGGAAATTGCATGGACAAAAATTGTTCACAGTCTTCTCTGTATCCTTACCCCTAGTAAAAAATCTTCTCACACTAGTGAGTCCCTGGCCCAATTCTAATAACTTAAGCCAGGCAGTTTTAAAGATTTAGAATAGTTGAACCAAATATCAAAGAAGCCGTATGGGGAAAAAAAGGCAAAAGAGAGTGATTGGCCAGCAGATTAATTCACCAATTCAGATGACTAGACATAAGCAAAAAATTACAAGATATACTCAGAAACAGGAAGAGATGGCCCAGCCAAAGAGATACAGGATTTAAGACAATCAGTGATAATCACACAACTCTCCTAAATCACTTCAAAAAATTTAAAGAATATATGACTAAAGAAATAAAGGATATTAAAAAGTCACTGAGTGAGCATAAGGAGCAGTTTGAAAGCCTGTAAAGAGAAGTAGCAAACCTAATGTGAATGAAAGACATTATGGATAAGATTAAAAATACATTAGAGGTAAATAAAAGCAGATTTGAATTGCTAAAAGACAGACATAGTGATTTCGAAGACAACATCTGAAAGGGAAAAGACAGCCGAACAGAAAGAGAAGAGAATGGGAAAAAATGTACACAGTCTCAGGAAATTCAATGACAATGTAAAATACACAAACATTTGTTTTATTGGTATCCCAAAAGGAGAGAGAATGGAAAAGGGACAGAAAGAATGTTTGAGGAAATAATGACCAAAAACTTCCCAACCCTTATGAAAGACATAAATATCAATATCCATATAGGCCAACAAAACCCAAAGAGGTCTAAATCTGAATAGACCTACCCTGAGACACATACTATTCAGAGTAACAAATATCAGAAATAAAGAGAGGGTTCTGAAAACTGCATGAGTAAAGCAAAGCATTACATACAAGGGAAACTTAGTAAGATTAAGACTCTCTTATCAGAAACCATGGAGGTGAGAAGAAAGTGGCATGATGTATTTAAGTTACTGAAAGAGAAAAACTGACAGCTGAGAATTCTTTATCCAGTAAAAATCTTCTTCAGAGATAAGGGAGAGTTAAAAATCTTCATAGACAAACAAAAACTGATAGAATGTTACCAAAAGACGGTATTACAAGAGATACTAAAGTGGGTGGTGCAGCACCAAAGGAAAAAACAAGGTTGAGAGATTTGGAGAAGAGTTAGAAATGAAGATTATTTAGAAGGGCAAACTAAAAGGTAAGAAGACAGACAATAAAATGATATGACAAAGGGGCAGAAGAAAATAGATGAAGTAAGTATGGCCTCTGCAGTAATAATATTGAATGTTAATGGGTTGAACTTCCCAACCAAAAGACATAGACTGATAGAATGGATTAAAAAATACGAGCCATTTATATGTTGTCAACAAGAGACCCACTACAGACATTCAGACGCAACCAGGTTAAAAGTGAAAGGTTGGAAAAAAGTATTCCACATAAATAGTAACTGAAAAAGAGCTGGAATTCAATTTAATACTGAACAAATAGATTTCAAATGTAAAACTGTTATAAGGGATAAAGAAGGTCATTGTATTTTTAATAATAAAAGGGGCAATTCACCAAGAAGAAATAACTACACTAAATATTTATACATCGAATTTGAGTGCCCCAAGATACATGAGGCACACCCTGGCAAAACTTAAGCTGTCTCTACAATAATAGTTGGAGACATCAATATACCACTCTCAGTATTGGATAGAACATCTGGACAGAGGATAAATAAAGAAACAGAGAGCTTGAATAATATGATAAATGAAATAGACCTAACAGACATCTATAGAGCATTGCATCCCCAAACTGCAGGATATGCTTTATTTTCAAGTGCTAATGGATCCTTCTCCAAGTTAGATCATATGCTGGTACACAAGACAAGTCTCAATAAATTTTAAAATAATTAAATTATTCAAAACGCTTTCTTTGATCATAATGGAATGAAGCTGGAAATCAGTAATGAATGGGAAAAAAGAGAAATTCATAAATTATGGAGATTGAACAATACACTTAAATAATCAGCAGGTCAAGAAGAAATTGCAAGAAAATTCAGCAAATATCTTGAGATGAATGAAAATGAAAATACAACATATCAAAACCTATGGGACACTGCAAAGGCAGTGCTGACAGGGCAATTTATAGCCCTTAATGCTTACATTAAAAAAGAAGAGCTAAAATTGAAGATCCAACTGCACACCTGGAGGAATTAGAAAAAGAAGAGCAAAGTAATCCCAAACTAAAGGAAATAAATAGTAAAGATCGGAAGAGAAATAAATTAATTTGAGAACAAAAAAAAATGGAGACAATCAGCAAAACCGAAATTTGGTTCTTTGAGAAGATCAACAAAATCAACAAATTCTTAGCTACACTGACAAAGAAAAAAAGAGAGAAGACACAAATAAATAAAATCAGAAATGAGAGGGGAGACATTACCTCATACCCTTTAGAAATAAGACAGATCATAAGAGTATGCTATGAACAACTGTATGCCAAAAAATTAAATAATGTAGAGGAGATGGACAAATTTCAGGAAATACACAACCCACCTACACTGTCTCCAGAAGTAAAAGAAACAATCATAAGTGATTGAAAGAGTCATCAAAAACTTCCCAAAGATGAAAAGTCCAGGACCAGATGCCTTCACGGTGAATTTTACCAATCATTCAAAGTAGATCTTAACACCATTCTTGCTCAAACTCTCTCAAAAAATTGGACAGGAAAGAATGCTACCAAACTCATTCTATGAAGCCAACATAACCATAATACCAAAACCAGATAAAGATAACGCACAAAGAAAGAAAATGACAGGCCAACATCTCAAATGAATATAGATGCAAAAATCCTCAACAAAATCCTTGCAAACAAAATCCAAAGCACATTAAAAGAATTATATGCCATGACCAAGTGAGTTTTATCCCAGGTATGTTCAACACCGGAAAATCAATGTAACAAATGACATTGATAATTTGTAGAAGAAAAAAAATCACATGGTCAAGCCCTTCCAGCTGGACCAGAATAGTCTATTCAACAAATGGTGCTAGGACAACTGAATATCCATGTCCAAAAAAAAAGAAAGGGGAATGCCATTTCACAGTTTATACAAAAAAAATAACTCAAAATAGAATAAGGACCTAAATATTAAAATGACAACCATAAAACTTCTGAAGAAAATGTAGGAAAACATCTTCAAGATCTGCTGGTAGGCAGTAGCTTCTTAAACCTTACACCCAAAGCACAAGTAAAAGAAAAAGTACATAAATGGGATCTCCTCAAAATTAAACACTTTTGTACCTCAAAGGACTTTGTCAAAATGGTGAAAAGGTAGCCAACTCAATGGGAGAAAATATTTAGCAATCACATATCTAAGGGTTTAATATCTATAATATACAAAGTGATCATACAGCTCAACAATAAAAAGACAAACAACCCAATTTTTAAAAAATGGACAAAAGACTTGAAAAGACAATTGTACAAAGAGGAAATACAAATGGCAAAGAAACATATGAAAAAAATGTTCAACATCACTAGCAATGAAGGAAATGCAAATCAAAACTACAATGAGATATTATTTCATGCCTATTAGACTGGCCACAGTTAAAAAGTCAGAAAACCGTAAATGTGGGAGATGATGTGGAGAATTAGGAACACTTATTCACTGTTATTGGGAATGGAGAATTGCACAGCCACTGTGGAAGACAGTTTGGCAGTTCCTAAGGAAGTTGAATATAGACTTGCCATGTGACTTGGCAATACCATTACTAGGGATATACCCAGAAGAACTGAGAGCAGAGTCACGAATAGACATCTGCACACTGATGTTTATAGCAGCATTATTCATGATTGCCAAAAGTTGGAAACAACCCAGGTGTCTATCAACTGATGAATGGATAAACAAATCATGGTATATACATATGATGAATATTATGCAATGGTAAGAAGAAATGAAATCTTGAAGCATATGACAACATGGATGAACCTGGAGTACATTCTGTGAAGCATGACAGACACAAAAGGACAAGTATGGTATGACTGCACTATTATGAACTAAATATATTGTGTAAACACATGGAATTAATAATTAGGATGTAAGTTACCAAAAAATAGAAGGAAGGTAGAAAATGGAAAGCTACTGGTTAATCTGCAGAACTGGTTAAAAGGTATTTGTAAATCTTCAGAAATGAGTAGAAATGGTTAAAATATATCATGGTGTTTTTAACTTCAGTGCTATTATATGGGTATGACTGAATGAAAGGGAAAGTCTAAGGTCATGTATATTACTAGAAAGAAAGCTAAAAATGAGACTGTATAAGATAGTAAAACCTCATGTAAAACATGAATATGGGTGATACTGCATATATAAGACTGTTCTTTCAAAATATAAACGCAAATACACTAGAGAGAAGGAAACAGACTAGTAGCTATGTACAGTAGAGGAAGAACAGAAAAATTGAGAGGTGAGGAGATTTGTTTTTTGTTGTTATTGGAATAACGAAAGTGCTCTAAGAATGAAGTGATGAATGCACAAATATGTTTTTACACAAATACCATTGGTTGGACACTGGATGGATTCATGCTTTATTAATATATATCAATAAAATTAATTTGTGGGAACTGGATGTGGCTCAAGTAATTGAGCTCCCACCTACCACATGGGAGGTCCCAGGTTTGGTCCCCAATGTCTACTTAAGAAGATGCAAGACAGTGAGCTGATGCAATGGGCTGGTGCAGCAAGCAGATACAACAAAATGAAGTGACAAGAGACACAAAAAGGAAAACATAATGAGGGATACAACAAAGCAGGGAGCAGAGATGGCTCAAGCAGTTTGGCACCTCCTTTCCACATGGGAGTTTCCAGGTTTGGTTCCCAGTGCCTCCTAAAAAGAAGACCAGCATGCAACAAATAGACATAGAAAATGTAAACATTGGGGGTGGGGGAGAAATAAATAAATATAATAAATCTTCTTTAAAACATTGCTTTGTTAAAAAAAATATTTTGTGGCATTTGTGATAGCAGATTGGTAGACTAAGAAAAGGGGTGAATCTGTTTCCTTGTATTTTCTTGCATCTAGCAGCTGCCCATATTACTCGGGTCTTGGCCCCCATCTTCCATCTTCAAAGCATTGGGTCTTCCCTAACCACATGTCTCTCTGACTCCCTTCTTCTCCCCACTCTTCCGTTTATAATAACCGCTTTAATTACATTGGGCTCATCCTAATAATCCAGGATAATTGCCCCATCTCAAGAACCTGAATTTAACCACACCTGGAACGTCCTTTTTGCCTTATAAAGTAACATATTCACTATACCAGGGAATAGGACATAGATCTTTTGGGGACCATGATTCTGCATACCACAATAAGTTACTCAGTACATTCCACTCATCTAACGTTCTAGTTGAAGTTGCACAAAAATATAAAGTGTAGCAACATGATTATCTAGGCCACTTATATTTCAAAAACAACTACAACAGATAATTCTAATCCTTTATTTAATCTGCTTTAGGGCATTAGCTACTTTCAGTGAACATCTAATCAGCCCAAACTTAATTATAATCTGTCTACTTATTTTTTGTAATGTGTAGATTTGTTTTCTTTAAAAAGCAATGCATTCTGTCAAAAATGCAAATTACATCATAAATACCAAGAAAACATCACAAGAAATTACTAAATATCTTTCCCTTACTTACAAACTTCAAAAAAATATTCTTACTTTAGAAATACCAGTTTATTAATCCTATTCACTCTGGACTTAATGAAAGAGAAAATAATAACATTTGAATGGTTTGCCATTAGGGCACAGAATCCCAGCTCTTGTCATTTTATGCCACATCAAGAAAGTTGTAAGGGCAGTTTCATGTGGTATGTAGGGAAAGAAATAGCTCTCAGGCTTCATGTTTTTCCTTTGTAAATTCTTTTTCTAAATACAAAAATTTATTCATGGGTTATCATTCAACCACAATTAGAAAACCTTTTGAGAATTTATCAAACATCATATGAAAACAAAAGAACAATCCTCAAAAGTGGTTGGGTACCAATACATTAAAAAGTAGAATTTGTTCTGTAATTTCACTATACATATATATTCTTCTAAATAGAGGAAATTGATGAAATCCAAGTATTTATTAAAGGCTCAGGAAAAAAATGGTATTCAATTAATGCAACTCACAACAGCTTCTATAGTTCTTTGTACTATTGATTGTTTTCTTTATGTGAAAAATCAATCATGAATAACCCATATAAAAGAACAGCTGCATTCATAAATATGATAGCAGGATATATATAGTAAAAAAATATGTTCAGCAATTTACTGAGTGAAGCTATTTTATTACTATTTATTTCAGAATAATATTCTTGGTACTGGACAGAAGCAAAACAGAAAAAGCACACTCTTCCTGCTCTTTAAAAGTCTTATTTTTACCTCAAGGATTAAAAAAATATATAGACAGATGAATATTTGAAATTTTCATAATTAAATGATAATCTGTAACCACTCATCATTAAGTAAAACATATTTTAATTAGAGAGTCTAAACTAATTGTAGGCTGTCAAACACATATGTATAATAATTTTTAAAAATTTTATAATAGTCAATAATTATATATTACACAATAAACTAATGGATTTTTAGGAATCATCAAAGTGTATGGTGTTCACTCATTAAACAACATGACAAATAAATCATTTAGACAGTGAGCTATTTTCTTCCTTTATGCTATCAAAAATAAATTAAAGCCAAATAAAATTCAGGTTCAGGAAATCATAATCAAACATATTAACAATCTAAAAGTAAAATAAAGGTTGATTTTTTTAAGGGATTTTTATTTTTTAGTAAGTGTGTAGTATTGTTAAAGAACTGAATCTGGTACAAGTTACATCCATATTGGAACCAATAAAATGTATTTTGTTAGTTGAAATGCCAAATGTATGACAAAAGAAGAAATTAATCATTTTTAGTAGTAATTGACCAAAGGACTGGGAAATCTAATTCTTGGCAACATCCTTTTACTATATTTTGCACCTAAACAGAATTAATGCAAGTGACAAGAGTAATGATGTGGAAGAACAAAAATAGCTTCAGTAAACGAATATTGCAGGTCTCTTTGGAATAAGTTCCTTTAGCCTTACATATAATTTTGAAAGATTTACACCCAATGGGCTATGTCTATACTAACTCAGCACAGTAGACTATGGAGACAAAATTTATTTTGATAATCCCAGTTTACCAAGGAAGGTACTCACAAATGGCATGAATGTCATAACTCTACTGATGGGGTAAGAACCCATGTCACTTTATAAAACTCACCACAGCAAAGAAAATATCCCTGACTTATCATCCTTATAATTTTTGCCTTATAAAACCTCAAGAATAATCATAAGAGGAAAATCAGCTGGTACACACATCATAAACTTTTTAAGATCTTGCTGAGCCAAAATAGCAGAAGTTAGAGGGCATCATTCAGAGTTCCACATTTGGATCCACCTTCTAAATTCCAGAATCCAGGTTTATGTATTATTTAACCTTATTACATATTACTTCATTTAGTCCTTGTAGTGGAAAATCAAGGTTTTTTTGTGAGTTAAACATACCAGCATTTCTGTTTAACTGAGAACTAAACATAACATTTCTGTTTTCCTGGGAAAAGTTAAAATAATTACATAATTCTTTTTATTCCTTAATTATTCTAATAATCTCTCTTCATTCCTGCCCTTCTTTTGCGTAGATAGAGCTGGTCTGTAATTCACCTAAACCTCTCTTACAGGGTAGTTGTTTTGGGGGTTAATGTTTATACTTCTTTTAGTTTTAATTGCTAATTGTTAAAAAAATTTTTAGGAATAAAAGATCAGAATTACTTTGGCCCTTTTAGTCTTTACATCTTGGTTCTTTTTATCGAATCTGTGAAAATACATCAGCTCTTCTTTACTATAATTATGAATAGAAAAATTTGCTATTTTCTGACACAAGAAAGGGAGAAGAGAGTAAGAATACAGAAAAGAGAGCAATTTTTATTTCTCTGAGCTAGGGAGTCTCAGAGCTAGGGAGTCAGCCATCTTTTAAAGTAAAATGGGATAAGGATAAGGAGTTTCATAAGACTAAAGACAGGAACCAGGC
Organism: Dasypus novemcinctus; assembly: GCF_030445035.2. Classification (NCBI taxonomy): domain Eukaryota; kingdom Metazoa; phylum Chordata; class Mammalia; order Cingulata; family Dasypodidae; genus Dasypus; species Dasypus novemcinctus. The sequence continues at coordinate 85,728,859 of NC_080677.1, forward strand.
TTCATAGGTATTGGTAAAGGCTGATATATTCTGGATATATTTTTATAGTTAATTAAGTAGTGTTTACTATAATACTGTTCCCCTGAGCTTTTCTTTTTATCAGTAACTGTGGTTATAATCGTCAGTTTTCCTCATCTTCTACCACAGGAACTAGCCCTTTTTCCAAATCATAAGAGAGCAACCAATTTGTCCATGGTGTTCCTGTCCCTGCAGAACAGGGTCACTTCAAAAGTAAAAAGAATCAAGGCGTTGGTACCTAAAGACATCATGTTGGATGAAATAAGGCAGACACAAAAGTACAAATACTGTATGATTCTCTCATTAGAAATACTTAGAATAGGCAAATTCATCGGAGCAGAAAACAGAATGATGGTTACCAGGGATGGCAGGAGCAGGGAATGGGGAGTTAGTTATTGCTAACTGAGTATGAGTTTCAGTTTAGGATGATGCAATTAGTCTGGAAAGAGATAATGGTGAATTTTACATAGTATTGGCAATGTACTTCAAGGAATTGTCCACTTAAAATGATTAAAATGATTTTTATGTTTTATGTATTTTAACAGTCATGAATACATACATACATGCATACATACATACATACATACACACATACATACATATAGGAGGAAATGTCCTGAAAACACACATATGGAAGTAGCTCGCAGTGCTTTATTGGACTGAGAAATCATGTCGTATCCTTGTTGACAGGTTTGAGAGTAACAGTCAGGTCATTAGTAAAAGACTTCGAGCTGCCGGGGAGGAATCAATTGTCATCCTGGTTCCCACCTGCAGGGCAGTGGGATTCATTAGAACTGGGGGATTGTGTTTCTCCTCGGTGTTGACAGGCTCTCCTCAGATACCAACCCAAGACTCTGTTGTTAATCATCAGTAAACATATCTGATAGTCTTTTCTCCTTGAGCAGATCTGTAAACTAACAGGAGAGCTTGGCCTGTCAAAATGACAATGTACATTGATTCCTCTTATCTTGATGTCTTTGGGAGGACAGCTTATCTCAAATTTACAAAAGTAGGAACTCAGTATCAGTATTTCTTCATCAATAAATGACAATAGCAGGCCTGTATTATAACTAATTACCTGTTTCCAGAGTAACATTTAAAATGCAATGCAAAGCATCCACCCACCATAAACTGATGGGAGATTACCTTTACTCTCTAATTTAAAAAGACATATAATTTAGAAGGGATAAGAAGTAAATACAGGCTGCAGACTTGGCCCAGTGGTTAGGGCGTTCCTCTACCACATGGGAGGTCCTCAGTTCAAACCCCAGGCCTCCTTGACCTGTGTGGAACTGGCCCATGCACAGTGCTGATGCGTGCAAGGAGTGCCCTGCCACACAGTGGTGTCCCCTGCGTAGGGGAGCCATACGCGCAAGGAGTGCATCCGGTAAGGAGAGCTGCCCAGCGCCAAAGAAAGTGCAGCCTCCCCAGGAATGGTGCCGCACACACGGAGAACTGACACAACAAGATGACCGAACAAAAAGAAACACAGATTCCCGTGCCACTGACAACAACGGAAGCGGACAAAGAAGATGCAGCAAATAGACACAGAGAACAGACAACCGGGGTGGGGGCGGGGGAAGGGGAGAGAAATAAACAAATACATAAATCTTTTTAAAAAATGTAATTCTCTTCTTTAAAAAAAAAAAGTAAATACATCACTGCTATTACAAAAGTATTATAAAGGGACCATAAAACAAAGGAACAATGTATAAATTTTTGAAGTGAATGTTTAGGGAAGCAATGTGGTTCAAATGGTAAGGCCTCTGCCTACCATATGGAAAGATCCGGGTTTGATCCCTGGGGCCTCCTGGTGAAAAAAGAAGAGAAAGTGTGCCTGAATGGTATGCCAGTGCCCTTGTGGTGAGCCAAGTGCACGCACAGTGAGCCAAGTGTCCAAGTGGTGAGCCGAGTGCCCGTGTGATGAGCCACATGCCCACGTGGAGGACCAAGTGCCTGTGAGGTGAGCTGAGTGCCTGGATGAGTGTCACGTGGCGAGCCAAGTGCCTGTGTGATAAGCCAAGTGCCCACGTGAGTGCCCACATGGTAAGCCAGTGCCCCTACGGTGAGCCATGCTTACGTGGCAAGCAACGTGCCTGCACAGCAAGTCGAGTGCCTGCGCAGTGAGCCAGTGCCTGCGCAACTAAGGCATGCAGCAAGATGATGATGCGACAAAAGAGAGACAAAGGGTAGAGTCAAGGTGAAGTGCAGCAGAGACCAGGAACTAAGGTGGCACAACTGACAGGGAACCTTTCTCCACATCAAAGTTCCCCAGAATTGAATCCCAGTGAATCCTAGACAAGAAGACAAAAAGAGAAATAGATGCAGAAGATCACACAGTGAATGGACACAGCAGCAAAAAGAGCAGGGTGGGAGCAAGGAGGGGTAGGATAGAAAAGGGAGGGGAAGGGGAGGGGGAAGAAAAATAATAAATGTTTAAAAAAATGAATGTTTACATATATAAATGTATAATATTTAAACTACAAATAAAGATTATTTTGAAACATTAATTTTATAAATAAGGGAAACTTTACTGAGCTATATCATGGGCTCATTTCTTAAGACTCCATAATTTTTCACTGTATACTCATTGATTTCTTTCCTTTTTCTTTTTCTTTTTCTTTTTAAATGCATAAAGGTTGGGAGTATACCATTTTCTATCAAATAACAAAAATGCCCAATATTATATACATGTAGATATTTAATAAGTGTGATTGACACACCCATGTAGGTATTTAATAAGTGTGATTGAGCATTAAAGGAAAACAGGACTCATCAACTGGATGCCAGAACCACCTGTCTGACACTCCATCCTATTGCCATTCTAGGCTGTTCCTCAGAATGTACTTTGATCCAGATGTGAGGTTAGTATGCTTGAAAGAAAACACATGAGTATTATGTAGAAGCAGTTTCACATCCCCAAAAAGAGGCAGCTAAGGAAAATGGCCTAAGATCATTCTTTCAGTCTTTCTCAGACTTTGGATCCAATCTCTAAGCTTGGGGCCTGGAAACAAATAGACAGCACAGAATCATCAATAATTTTTTAGCTATTACATCTGGCATATCACATCCATTCTGATTTTGAACTTTGGGTCCAGATAGGAACCACACTGATACATTTGACTCACATCAATCACTAACTATGTAACCATGGGAAATATATTCAATTTCCCTGTACCTTAATTTCCTCATAAATTTTAAAGAGGGGATACAGTGCCTATCGCAATTGCTATTGGAAGGATATAATGAGATAGTCGACATAAAATGCTTAAAACAGGGCATAGCAAATGGTAAATTTTCAATAAATTGTAGCTATTTATAGTAAACACCATTAAATTACAATTGTTACTAATTAGGGCTCAGCCATCTCTACAAAATAGACATTACACATCAGTTGAGCCTAATTAATGAATTATTCTCTAAAATTCAAAAAGATGATCTATCACCCTAAAACTGTACAAGTATACAAAAACGATCACTCTAATTTCTGTGAAGTCGCATAAACACTGTGAGATCCTGGCTGAATCTTACTCATATAGGTCAACACCACTGTTTGAATGACATGTCCTTGAAATTTGTAGACTCAAAAACAAAAAATACTTAGAAGAAGCTGGTCTTTGTTGTGATAATTTTCTTTTACAGAGAAAGAGCTAGGATAGAAGGAGTGCTTGGCTTATTTTGAAAGAGTGATACAAGTTTTGAATTTTGAGTGCTTCATCACTAAATCTAGATTTTTTTACCAGTTGTCTTAAATTTATTGCTAGCTAACCATGTAAATAAAAGATGATATGATATTCTTCTGGGAATACTGAATTTGTAAACTAGACAACTCATCCTCTCACTCCCCTCCACAAAAAGAAGAGTCCAGAGAAGTTGCTTCAGTACTATCCATCAAATTCAAGAGTTAGGCAGAAGAAGAAGTGATCAACATGCCATCAAGCAAATGGTTCATATCCCTAAATATCACCTTCTTCACCGTCTGAGTAAACAACAAGATCAGACTGGCAAATCGTACTTACACAAATCAGTGCTCTTACCCAGTAGTACACTTTACTGCTAATTTCAAGAATACAAGCAATGAAGAGACTCAGGTAAAGCAGAGAGATGTCTAGGACATAAAGGCAGCTAAAGTCCTGCCTTCCCATGTCAAACATGAACTTCTGACCCAGAATAAAAGAAGAGATCTCTAAAGGTTCATGGAGTTGCCTCCATAGCAGGAGAAGCCTTTATTGTTGAAACATGTCCAGTTAATACCCTCAGAAAGCCATTCGTATAGATTCTGATTTCATTAAATAATCCTCCAGTCAGGAAACCAGTACCACTCAGATATTGCCAAGCAGGACTTCTGCCTCAAGCCCAGCGCCTCAGAGGCATCTGTGCTTTAAAGTCCATTTGTTGAAATTTTCTAAGTCTCCTTCAGTGCTGGGACTGTCTGGAGCGGGCAGTGCCATCCGGGCAGGGTGCCTGGCCCTGTATGAATCTTGGTCACAAGAAGAACTGACTTCAAATTTTTCTAAATCCCCTTCTGATGACTGAGACTAAATGAAGCCAGTAAAGCTGTCTTGTCAAAGTGCTCTGGCCTGGACTATATCCTTTGTAGGCTTGGTCACCAGAAAATGCTATCCTCAAGATTTTTGAAGTCACCCTCAGGTGGCTAGAACTGGCTGGAATTAATAATGCAATCGAGGTAGATTTCCACATGTACCATGTTTTACATTTCTTCTTTCCTTGGCTTACCAGATTCCCAGAGGAGCTCTGGAATTTGCATGTGCTGTTTTGTAGCCCCAGAGTGGGGCCCCAGTTTCAGGAAGACATCCTAAAAAACAGATCACTCCCATTGGCTGATATGGTATTTCTTTCATTAGAAACCCATAAAGGTAGAGCATCAGAATGGTGCTAACTCACTGATTTTGTGTGTCTCTCACTCATGTTAGACACAGGATTCAAGGTTTCTAGGATTTCAAATGTCCATCACTGACCCTTGGACTTGGCCTGCATGTTTGGGCCAGTGCATCAGTTCCCACATCTCTGTGTTCTGATTGAGGTTCTGTCAATGGGCATCAGAACCCAAGAATGGTGGAGGTAGTGGTAGTTAGCCTTTACCCCTACATCCCTTTGTGCTGGCACCTAGGGCAGCCACCTCACACCTTCTGCAGGCTCCACACCACATGTCAGAAGTTGCCTATGAAGCCCATAACCATGACTTTTTCCAAAGGTTTTTTAGACAATTGTTCTGCAACCCCCCCAACCCTTCAGTTTGAATAAGCAGAGCTATTCAAGGGACAGACATCCCTTGCATATATATGACATCACTTTGCTATCTCCTCATGGCCCTCTGGCCTATTACTTGCTGTTGGTGGTAAATGGAAGGCTGTGATGTGATCAACATTAAAAGAGATCACATCCTAGAAGTGGAATGAGTATGACCTGAAGATTTCCAGAAGAGACATGATTGGAAGACGTACACTATAAATTCCAAATAACTTGTTTTTCTGATGATATAAAATTTGCTATTGTTCACATTTTCCTGCACAATGTAGAAAAGACTCCCATTGGTGGTCATCACGGGCAAGGTATAGTAATAAATTTTGAGAGAGTCACTGAAAACCAGAATTCATGAGTGACATCATGACACAGCACCATGATAAATGATGTAATTAGCATTAAATAGATGGCATTAGGAATTGCAGAGCCTTGTATTGTTTCAATACAAACACATTCCAAAGAGGCATGGCATTGTGAGTAATAACAGTGTTTCTCATGGTGGGAGATATAAAATTAGCCAGGAAGCATGTATTTGACAGAAAAGAACATGAAGAAATAGTCCCTGGACTTGAACATGAAGAGAGGATGCTTGAACATTGTTGGGGACTGAATCATGTTCCCCACAGAAGGAATGTTCAGGTCCCAACCTGTGGTCCTGTGGATGTAAACCCATTTTAAAATAGGACTTTGAAGATGTTTTTAGTTAAGTTTTGCCCAAACTGAATGAGGGTGGGCCTTAATCCAATATGGCTGAAGTCCTTATAAGCAAAGGAAATTGGACATAGTAGAAGTCACAATGAACAACCAGAAGCTGAAGTCAACAGAACGAGAAGAGAAAGGAGAAGATGCTGCCATGTGCATTGCCATGAGACAGAAAAGCCAAGGACCCAAGAATCACTAGCAGCCCACACCAGAACACCTTGTCTTCAGGGAGAAAGTTTCAAATTGCTGAAGCCTCGATATTGGACTTCTCCTAGCCTCAGAACCGTGAGGAAATCAATTCCTATTGTTTATTTTATCAGCTGGGAAACTAAGATAGACACTAAGAATAATCATCATTTGCTCTTATTGGAAAATAAACAAATATTTAAGTATCACTTCTCTGCCTATTACTCTAAGTTTTCATGAAGTGATCAATATAATTAATGCATATTCATTAATTTTACTATTCATTACATAATCAAATTGTTTTATAGGCAAGGCACATTCTCCTTTATATCTCCAGAAAATATTTTCACAGGGTCCCACATGTCCTAGGGGAAGCCCTAGTGGGAATGTCCTTCTGAAAACATCAATAGATAAGTTCTCTTCTTCCAGGACTAATATCATCCATTACTCTATATACTCTAAGTCCAGTTGACAAAGAGATTAGATGAGGTCACCTATGGAATGATCACAGGCCAGCTGTTTAACTCCTTTGATTTTGCAAAGAACCCCTTAAAAGACTGCTTATATTTGAATTCCCTCTCTACCCCTTATTACTTGTGTGACCTTGGACAGTTTTTAAACTCTTTGTGCCACAGTTTAGGTATAACATTTTGAGTACCTAATGTCCACACAATCTTCTAATTGGTCAAGAAACATCAGTGACACAACTAAAGATCACTTCCCTGATAGAAATTAAATTCATTTTTAAGAATTTCCTCCACCAGCATAGCTCTTTTCCTATATTCTCTGAAATATTTTCCATCTTAAAAAAATCCTGTCATAAAATACAAAAATAGAATATGGAAGGTACAGTTTAACATGTATCAGCTAATAGCCTAATCATTAGTAAACATTCAAGTAAAGTTTATTTGACAAGTAAAGAATGCATTAATGAGACCTTGGTTAGGTATGATTGGGTTGGGGCAGTAATATGTTGGTAAACTGTGTCTCAAAAAAATTAAATTAAATTAAAAACATCCTGATGTGTAGGGTTTTCCAATTTCTGTGATGTAGATATTCTTGTCATGGTCATTTTCAAGCTATCATCAGTAGCATCAGATACATCCTGCTCCCCAAATTCCTGAATTTTTAACAATCAGCTCAGCAGCAGGTAGAAATTCTATCACTGGATTGGAGAGGGGGCAGAAGGATCAGAGTCAAGCAGGCAAAAAGGAATACTAGCAGTGAGGTAGAGAAGAAATCAAGACGACTTTGGTCTATATAAATTTTGGCCTGCAAGTCTAGATCCTGGCCATTCCATAGCTTTGTATTCCAGTAACAGGCAAGTTTATTTATTTACTAATAACAGCACTTCATGTTATTTTAAAAAACTAATTACTGAAGGCAATCAGCTGACTTTACCCTTAACAAGAGCAATGATTAACCCAACTACCAAAGCAAGTTTGTGACTCTAGCAATGGAAGAAATTATATCATTGATGGGCCACAGGAGTTGCTGAAGGCAGGGAGAGGAAAAAAGAGGTGTGGTATGGCAGCATTTTGGGGACTTGGAGTTGTCCTGAAATGATATTGCAGGGGCAGATGCAGGACTTTATATATCCTGCCATAACCAAATGAATGGATTGGGAGAGAGTGTAAACTACAACATAAACTATAATCTGTGCTGTGTAGCAGTGCTCCAAAATGTACTCATCAAATGCAATGAATGTACCACATGAATGAAAGAAGTTATTGATGTGGGAAAAGTGGGGAGTTTGGGGAGTGGGGCATATGGGAACCGCCTATATTTTTTAATGTAACATTTTGTGTGATCTATGTATCTTTTTAAAATAAATAAAAACATATTTAAAAAGAAAAAGAAAAAAGTAACAATAATCATCAAATTTTAACAAGGCAATAAATCTGATGTATTCAGCACTGGTGAGATTATGTCTGGTATATTTTGACTACTTTAGACATGACACTCATACAACACATACATACATATACACAGTTAACTATATCATTAAACACTATGTACTAGGAACCATCTTAAGAAAGAATATAATTTCTACAAGGTAGGGATCTTTTTTTTTTTTGGCCAGTAATGTATCTCAACCACCTAGAACAGTGTGCAGTATATGGTAAGTGCTCCATAAATATCTGTAGAACAAGTGAATGCTTTATTTGTAATAATAAACTGAGGCACAAAGGGTTAATAAGTGCCTAAGTTAACACAAGTTGTAAAGGGCAAGGGCAGAGCTGAAATTCAAACACAAGAAGTCTTTTAAGGAGTTCCTTGAAAAATTAAATACACACAAAAGGGAGAGTATTAAGAGTGTTGTGTGGTCAGGAAATTAAATCATATACAGAACGGTTGGCAGACCTAGGACCATTCATTCTGGAGGAGAAAAAATCAAGTTAGAACTGTTTTGAAAAAATAAAATTCTAACTGTTTTTGAAAATATTATCAGGTACCTCGAGTTAGATGATGAAGAGGCGCAAGAAGGAATCAAAAGTGGTAGATCCTCTGAGAGGGAGAATTTTAATTCTATATGAGGAAGTTTCTGGAAATATCAACTGTCCAACAGTGCAGTAGAACAGATAACAAATAAGCGGCCCACCTTTCCATGGAAAAGTCCTCAAGCAGATGGCAAAGAGGAGATTTCTGCATGGAATGGGACATTGAACAACATGACCATTAGGGATTTTCCCAAATTTAAGATTCCTTGTATTAAATAGGGAAAAATATTTGCCAACTGAAATCAATAATGTTTTAAAGCAGGCTTTAAAGCAGTATTGTTAACTTTGTCTTAACTTTATGATGTTAATTGCTTTGTCTTAATTTTGCTTATGATGTTAATTGCTTATATCAATGTATGAACCTGTTATGAGGTCTTTCTGTTTTGTTTCCTTTTAATATTTTTTATATTTTAGTGCAGGGGAATGGAGGGCACTTATATTGTCAGGTCTGTCTCACAAAAAAAAAAAAACTTCACTTATTATGTTAACTGTTTATGTTTAATAAATTCATATTCAGTGAAAATAAATAAATAAAGCAGCCTTTTAACATGAACTGCAACTTCATCTACCACCAACAAAATTTTGCCAGAATATTTAATAATATTTCGTTATATTTATCTGGTTCAAAATTGTCCTAATTTTTAAAAAAATGAAAGACTGAGGAAACTAGATACAGAAACCCAAGAGAACAAAGTTTGCAAATCATCTCCATCTATAAACTCTCCAAAACATCACATATTCACTAGCATCTAAAATTCAGGAAGTGCATAAATTGAATAAGAAATGTATAATTAGTCATTTATTCATTAATATGTCTCTAAGGTATGGAAATTAGAAAAAGTTTTCTTACAAAGATCAAGTGGTAATATCCCTTGGTAGCAGGTCGATGCATACGTATGAGTTTCTTATTTCTACGGCCTTCAGAAGAATGCATTCAGTACTAAGTTATACTGTTGGGGCCATGCATCAAATTACTGGAAATGATCCATTATCCTCTCCAGCATTAGCCTTGTGGAGTTTGCCATATGATAGATGTTTTAGTTTCCTAGGCTGCTCAAGCAAATACCATGAAATGGTTCTGCTTAAACAACGGGAATGTATTCACTCAGTTTTGAGGCCAGGAAAATGTGCAAATAAAGGCATCATTAAGGCAATGCTTTTTTCCTAAAGTTCAGCTGCCCAAGGTCCTCGACTTCTCTGCCACATGGCAAGGCAGCAATGCTGGTCTCTCCCTTCTCTTCCAGGTTACATTGATTTCAGCTTCTTGCTTCCATGGCTTTCTTTGTCATGTCTGAATTTATTCCATTTTTAAAGGACTCCAGTAATAGGATTAAGATCCATCCTAATTGTACTGGGTCACCTTAACTGAAGTAGCATCATTAAAAATGTCCTACATACAATCCACAGGAATGGATGAAATTTAAGAGCATGTTTTTCTGGAGTATATGCAGCTTCAAACCACCACAATAAATAATATGAATATTATATAGAGAAATCTAGAGTACTTTATATAGTCAGAATCTACGCTGGTGATTTGTTAGTGATTTGGATATTCTTTTGGTACCATCAGGGCCAGAAGTATGCACCCTTTCACAAATCAGAAAAAGGCCCCACACACTCTCTAAGCCAAACTCAGCATGTAAATGCATTACCTTCCCCCCAGTGTGGGACATGACTCCTGGGGATGAGTCTCCCTGGCACCGAGGGATTACTGCCAAGCACCAGCTGATGATATAACTAGAAAAAGACCTTGCATAAAAGGGTCAACTCAGACCAGCAGATTATCTCAGCCTACATGTAATATCGGGTGTTAAAAACTGATTTATGTCTTTGGATAAAAGGGGGAAATGGAAAGGACAAATGAGTTTATATGACTATGAGTCTCCAAAAAAGTGTCAGAAGGTCATCAGAGGGGTAATGCTTATGCATGCCTCAGCAGCGTCCCAGAGACAGCCAAAGCAGATAGAAGCCCAGGTACTGGTTCTCCTGAGGGCTACAGAGACCCACAGGTTCTATGGTCATGACAGATGGAGTTCAGGGCCATGTCAGTTGGCCCTACTTTGGAGTTTGTGTTCCTGAGTGTGATGGAGTTGGACTCAGATATGACCTTTCTACACATGCCTCTTGTGCTACTTTTACTGGACCTATCGTTGGCGTTGGGGTTGTTGTATACTCAGGAGACCTGAATTTCTGGACAGACCATGTGACAGCCAGGCCCTGAGCCTCAGCAGACTAGCAATCTACCCTCTGGTTTATTGGACTTACCCTGGCCAGCTAACAGGGAGGTGAAGAAGGTCAACCACCACACCAGGTTGTCGAGAGTATCTACTACTGCAAGCAGGAAAATTGCATCCATCATCCATGTGGAATCTAAGTCCCCTCTTGATATAGAGGTGGAGTGGGCATAACCATCCCAGGGTCCACAGGATGGAGGAATAGAGTATGGATTAGAGTGGACTTACTTGATATTCTGCTATGGAACTACTGTGATTAGTAATGGAAGAAATTGTAGCATTGATGTGGAGAAAGTAGCCATGGTAGCTGCTGAGGGTAGGAAGAGGGAAGAAGAGATATGATGTGGGGGCGTTTTCAAGACTTGGAGTTGTCCTAGGTGGTACTGCAGGGACAGATGCTGGGCATTGTGTGTCCTGCCACAGCCCACTGGGTGGACTGGAGGAGAGTGTAAACTACAACATAAACCACTATCCATGTGGTACAGCAGTGCTCCAAAATGTATTCACCAAAAGCAATGAATGTGCCCTGATGATGAAAGAGGTTGTTAATGTGTGAGGAGTGGGGTGAACGGGGTGGGGGTATATGGGACCTCATATTTTTTTTTAATATAACATTAAAAAAATAAAGAAAGAAGGAAAAAGAAAGAAAGAAAAAGGCCCCTGTTGGGCAGACCACCTTAAAAAGGCACTGCTTCTTCTGGCTGCCATCCCCTTCCTCTTCCCAGGACCATGACTTGTCAAACAGAGCCCAAGCTAGAACCTTAAAAGCCAAGCATCCTTATGGAGGGCATGACTGGCACAATTATAGATGCCAGCCTAGGAAGATTTTTAAGCACAGACTATTTCTGACTCCGTAAAGTATTTTTGAAACAAAGGTTTAGATAAAAACAGTCAAATCCAAGTCATTAACTTTCCTACACTCACTACTGCCACTACCAACATTTAACAAATGAGAATAGCCCTGTAGCAGAGGCAGTGATTTTCCAAGTAATTATTTCTCTATTCCATTATTAGACGTAGCATTTCTCACAATCAGTTAAAAAGCTAAAATAAGCCAGTTGCAAACCACTCTTGCTCAGGATCAAATCTTGGTTTACCTTTTGATTTAAGTGCTGGTTTGCCCTAGCCTTATCATTCATTTTTTTATTACTCTTTCAAATTTCATTTATTGGTCTTTTCTTGATCTTGGAGATTAAAAACTCCCTAAGATATTTCTTTAACTATATCTTTCAGACCTTACACTTCCTTCAGACTCCTGATAATTAATCAATTATTCAACCATTCATTTACTAATTCATTAAGCATCTACTAAATGCTTGGCACTGGGTTAATAGTTGGGAATACAAAGATGAATAGGATGCATTGCCCTCCCTCAAAGAGTTCAATGTTCAATAAGTCAGTCCTGAAAATAAGTAAATTAAAACATAATCTCATAAGAGCAAAAAAGAGAAATAATCAGTCACTCAGATGATGAAGCCTAAGCCCAAAAAGAATTAAGTCACCTGCACAATGACAAAATTGAAGCTAGGACCCAAGTTTCCTAACCCTAATCTAGCACTGTAATCGATTACACTGTGATAACATACAGTTGTTTCTGGATGATTAACTTATTTATTAAATGATTCCTTTCATATCATGTACTGATGAAAAGAACTATATGAGTTATTGTGGTGAGAAGACTAAGAAATAAAGATAAAATCTGTGGACAGATACAATTTGAAAATTAAATGATGGCACATAAAAGAACAAGAAAAAATAAAAATGTAAAGAAGATAGTATGCCTTGACTTGTATAAAGTGAATAGCTCAGATTAAAGTCCATAAATTTCCTACACCTTTGCCTACAATTTCTGACATCTACAACATATTATTTACAAGGATTTTATAGTTGACAGATATGAAAGGTCATATTGAGCAGCTAAATTTACACACTCATAACATTTCTTATTTTGACATTGTTAAAGTATGTTCTTTTATGTATCAGGGAGATAGGCTATGAGGAACAGTTTGTACATTTTATAATTTTTAAAAATAGTTCCATTTCAAAGTAACAAAACAGATTTTAAGATATTTCTCCATAGTTCAATTCTTACAAAAAAGTAACATTTGTCTGAGTTCCTATTTTAGCTAATGACTCTTACCATTTATCTGAGATTACCCTATAACCTCTACATCTACGTCTATTTCTAAATCACATCAATTAATCACTGAGTTCTATTGATCCCCTTTTGAAACCATTTCCTCTCTTCAACCTCCACAAAATATGTGTAATGTTCACCTTGACTATGGCAATTGCCTCCTACCATGCTTGTCTATTTCTGGCCTCACAACTCCAATTGCAATATACTGGATATATTGCAGATATCAAGGGCTTAAATCCCTTCATTGGTTCCATTTTCTAAAGAAAACAGTTAAATCTTCTGTGCATGTTCTTCTCGTCTTTACCTCTGCCTGCTTTTCCAATTTAATCTCCCCTAAACTCCTTGAGCTGCTTCTTCCCAACCATACCAATCGACTTTTATTTCTTCAAAGATAGTTTTTTTCAAAACTCTGCTTTTCCACATCCTGTTCCTTTTCCTTAATGACCTTCTTCACATTGCTCACCTGAAAAATACCCATTTTTCCTCACTTTATTTTGGTCAATACTATTATTGTTGCATTCTTCAAAGAAATGGCACTTCTTTGTTGCCAAATGTTTCTTTCCCATTAGGCTATGAGATCTTGAAGCAAGAAGGGTGACTTGTTCATTTTTGTCTGCTCATATGTTAGTATAATGCCTGTCTCAGAGCACTCAAAAAATGGTGATTGGATAATATTAGAACATTCCTAAGGGAGACTGGACCTTATTAGAGATAACTAAGAACTAGGTGTTCTGATGGTTTGCTTACATACTGACACAACCACTACTATTGTTGTTTATGTCTGGGAACTTTTTATATATATATATATAAGTTATATATATATAACTATGTTATAAGGAATCCCCTTTCCAGTGTAGCTCTAGATTGGAGTTTGCCAATGAGATGACCTCACAAATTTTTTGGAAGGCAGAAGTGAAACAGAAGAACCATTACTCTTTGGAGTTCGTGGGAATCAGACATTTCACCTTCATTTGCTGTGGTGCTCTCTCAGATCTCTCCATGAGTTCCTACTTTGTGATTTCACATTCTTAACATCACAGATATACCTACAAAGTTTTTCTCTCATGCCAGTGTTAGTACTTCAAATGAAATGGCTAGGGAAAGTTTCTCTGACCCTCCAGCTGCATCCTTCAGACCTTCAATCTATAAACTATGCACAAATGTGTCTGCATTAGTCAAGGTTCTCTAGGGAAACAGAACCGTAAGGAGATAGTTGTAAATATTACACGATTTCATAAAATTGTCTCATATGACTATGGGAATGAACAAGACCAAATTCCATAGGGCCAGCTGAAAGCTGGGAACTCTGATGAAAACTTTCAATGAATTCTCCAGGAGAAGCCGGCTGACTGAAGTAGAGACAGGAACTCTCTCTTCTGACTGCTGATGTCATCACTTTTTTTAAGGTCTTTAACTGATTGAAGAAGATATTTCTCATCGCTGAAGGCAATCTCCGCTATTGATGGTAGATATAATCAGCCATAGATGCAATCAACTTATGATGATTTAAGTCCATGAAATGTCCTCACGGTAACAATTAGGCCAGTGCTTGCTTGACCAAACAACCAGGCACCATTACCTGGCCAAGTTGACACATGAGTCTAACTGTCATAGTGTGTAAAGTCTTAATTCTCATATTGAAACACTTATTTCTGTAATAATTGTAGTTGCTCAGTTTTCCTACCAGATCAATATAGTTTTTGGTACTAGAAGTGACTCCAAAGGAACAGAATCTTAAAGATGGGAAACTGAAATTGATTCTATAATGTGATTAGATATAAAAGCATTTAAAAAAACCATTGTCAGTAGTAATTAGGATACTGGCAAACCATGACAAACAGTTGCAAATTAGTTTCTTAAGTTATCTCCTGGAGTCACATACTTATAGATTTAGATAATCTTAATGAAAATATAGAAAATAATGATAAGGGAGGAGAGGGTTGGTTATTTTTATTTGCATTGGAAAGCTTGGAAAAAAAGAAAATGATGGGTTCAGTGCTTTAAATTCCCAGCTCAAGACTAAAGTAAAGAACCAAAAATAGTTATGACTGTCCTGAAAGAATACCTTACCATATTGCTCTTAGATGCACATTCAAAATTTTTGAATACCAAACCCAAAGTCTGGTCCTGCAAGTAGCTGAAATATAATGCAAATCAAATTCATGGCTTCTCAGGTCTTTTAGTGTAAATCTCTTGCATGGATTGGGGAAGATTGGGACCCTAAAAATTTGAATAGGTATAGTTGGGTAAGTTACAAAGAAGCTGATGACCTTGAATACCCAATTCCACCAAATTTCTACTACTAGTAGGAAGTCCTCTGAGGAGGTTCACCTTCCCTTTCTGAAGATTGTATTATTTCTCCTAAGGTAGTAGCCTTGTAGAAGAAGACTGATTCTTATGAAGACTCACTTCTACCACCTCTCATTGCTTCTCGGCACAGTAGAGAGAAAACTTGGCCTCCAAAAATTTTTGTCAGTGGTTAAATAACGATATCCCTAGGATTGATAGAGAAGAACAACCAACTAAATCAAGTCTATTTGATTTGTATTAGCAAAAACTGTCCAGGACTGGTGAACAGAGAGAGACCTGACTTGAATCTATTTATAGAGACATAGTCCTTATCTACCTCCCAGACAAGAGGTTTGCATTCTCAGATCACCTTAAAAAAAGAAGAGGCTTGATCTCCTTGAGGAAGGATACTGGTATACTACCAAAAATATATATCATAAATTAACAATTTGACTTTTTCCAGAAAGACCTGCAGCCACTTAGCAGAGTGCTTTAGGGAAAGAGAAATAACCGAACATCTTAGGGGTTGCTGAATACTGGCTTTGAACTAATAAAAATTTCTGGAGACAGAATGAGGGTTTATGAGACTCAAGTGATTAATGCAGATTTGGCTCAGTCCAGCTACAGTGATTCCCTAAAATCAGCCTTTGGTCATAGTTTTAGAATGAAGAGTTGGAATAAATATACCCAATAGCATGGGTTTCCACTTACCATGGCCAATCTGACTATATCAACGCTACATTCCCAACAGTAGAGACCAATAATGAGCCTCTAGTATATACACCATTCTGCAGGGTGACCAACTTTCTGAAGGTAAGCTGGTTATATAACAACACTTTAGGGATGGCAATTTGTTCTTACTGAAATGCATAGTTATGCTAGATATAAATTTGCCTTTCCTGCTCAAAAGGTTTCAGAACTGATTTAGAGGTTTTGTTTCCCAATGAAAGAATGCTTTCACCCAGACAAAAGTAATGATTCCATTGAACTGGAACCTCAGCATGCCATCTGGCCACTTTAAGCTCCTCTTGACACAATCAAAAGGCAAAAAGGAAGAGACTCTACTGACTGGAGGTATTAAGGTGCTAATATACAATGGTGACAGAAAAGAGAACAACTAATGTGGTAGGCAGCCTTCTAAGATGATCTCCAATGATCTCTGCCTTCGGGTATCCATACCCTTGCATAATCCATTACCCTTGTTTGTGGGATGAACTTAATGACTAGCTTCTAACCAAAAGAATACAACAAAGAATAATGTTTTATAGAATATATAGAGAATATAGAAATAATAATGTTTATAAAATATCCTGTATCACAGAATAGGATATTACTTCTGTGATTAGAAAACAAATGAGGTTTCCGGCAAGATGGTGGCAGCGTGAGCTTGCCTGGTAGTGTCTCTGCAGGGGGCGGCTGGGCAGCGTTGAAGGCTCTTTGGGACCACGCTGTTTCGGGGATTTTTGCTGGTTGGAAGGTGTCTGGACGTCAATTCGGTGGGAAGGTAACAGAGAGGATACGTCTATAATATATAAACGGAGGTCCCAGCTGGGCGCGGGAAGTTCCCTCCTTGGGTGGGCGGAGCCGCGGTAGCGGGCGCTCCGGCAGCTCCGGAGCCGCAGCGGCCAGGGTTTTTGTTTTTTTTTTCCTTATTCTAGAGGCTTTGTGGTGCTGAAAAATTCGCGGATACTGGGCTGGCTGGTGAGGGATTGTTGGGACAAGACTCCTTTGCAGATTGATTTGCGGAGACAGACGGTGTTTCCCTGTGAAGCGGGGGACGGTTTAGCCTCCGGACAGGGGGGCTTCCGCCTGGAGCCCCATCCCCACAGGTCCGGCTGCCGATCTGCAACGGAATTGGATTTTGGACAATAAGGGGACACAATTGGGAGACTGTTGTAGGGTGCAGTGAGGGAGGAGGACACGTCTGGAAGCAGATTGGGGAATATTTTGCGAAGTTTGGGATTTAGGATCTTAGAGTCTGTTTTCGGCGTTTCCAGCTGAAGCCCACCCCACCCGGCGGGGCTTGGGATCTGGGTCATTGAACTGGCCGTGGTGTAGAGGCGCCCTCAAGTGGCCGTTGCGTGTGAGCACAGGGAGGGAGCTGTCCAAAGGCTGATACCCTGAGGAGTTAGGTGAATTTCAGAGATCAGACATTCAATATAGAATTCGCCGATCTGGCTTCCCCCACGGGGCTGGCACCCAGCTACGGGGATCCCTGAGGGCTGTGTTGCACTGCGGGGCTCCTAAGCTTTCTGTGGACCAGATTTGAGGTTGCCAGGTCTGGGTCCCCTGGACTCTGGCGGTCCACACCCCAGACTCACACCTCTTGAGTCTTCAGTGTCTCAGACTTTCCACCCCCGAATCCATCACGCCCTGGGGTCTACCTGGGGTCCTTGAGTGCTCTGGACCTTAACGTTGGCGTTTTATCTTTATTGGTTCATATTGTTTTGTTTTTATTTTCACTTTATCTTATTTTCTACTCTTTTTGACGCCCTGATTGCTAATATTGCATTATCCTCTAGTCTTTTCTCCTAGCGTGCCCCCCAAAGTCCTTTTTTTTTTTTTATATATATATACAGTTATTTAGGGGTTTCTTTGCTTGTTGTTTTAGATAGTGTTGTAATTGTGACACGTGTATACCTGAATCTCTCATCGCCCTATCTGTTCCCCACCATGTGCCTATCCTCTTTTTCTTTCTTTCTTTCTTCTTGTCTTTCTTTTTTTTCTTTATTATAATTAGTGTTTTTTTTTTCCGGTTTTCTCTCTCCCTCTTGTCCCTCATTTTCCACTTATTTTATTTTAATTCAAGTACACAATAGGTGCTACAGGGAACGCCTCATATTTACTGGGTTTTCCCATCCTCCACTACCTCATTTCTGTGTGAACTGATTTAGGCTACCTACACTATCCCCCTTCCCCTGCATCTTCATATCCACTATCATCTACTGTCTCTCCTATATTCCACCCCCCACTTCCCATTCTTTGACCCACAAACTGTCTAACTCTTAATTTCTAATACCTCTGTCCTGTTTTCTGTCTGTTATCCACTCTTGAAACTATTACCTTTCTTTTCTTTTTCCCTCTCTCATGAAAACAATAGCTTTGTAGTTCATACCATATTCTGCCTATATTCAGTCATCTACTTCATAAAAGGTACTCTACCTACAGCTATAACTCTATACAATCTACATGAATCTAACCTCCATCCTCCCAGATCTCATATTCTTGCTTTGTTAACATACATTACTAATACTACTTTACACTTTTCCCTTGCTGACACAATTGCCTTTCCCCAACACTAATACTTTCTTCTAAAGTGAACTTAACCAACAACAAGTAACTTGAATAAGAAGAAAAAAGTGACAAAGAGAAGATATAACACCTATGCAAAAATAACAACTAATTAACCTCCAAAAGTAGACAAAGAAGCTAAGGAACGGATTAAATTCGACAAAATAAAGAGATGACCAGAAAGCAACAAAAATCTACAAACCAAACCAATAATCAGGAAAACATGACTGAATCCAATCAACAAACCAATAATCACGAAGGGGAGCAAAACTTGGCACAAGCAATGAAAGAACTCAGAACATTTATCACCGACAAATTTGATGCAGTAATGAAAGAGGTTAACAACATGAAGACATCACTTGGAGGGGAAATTGCAGACATACGCAAAAACATAACAGAGATGATGGGAATGAACACCACAGTTCAAGAAATCAAAAATACACTTGCAGCAAATATCAGCAGGCTAGAAGAGACAGAGCAGAGAATTAGTGATGTGGAAGACAGTACATCAGAAATCAAACAGATAGTAGAAGGGGTCAATAAGAAGATAGAAAAAATCCAATTAGGATTTAGGGACCTGAATGACAATGCAAAACGCTCAAACATACGTATTATAGGCATTCCAGAAGGTGAAGAGAAGGGAAAGGGGTCAGAAGGAGTGTTGCAGGAAATAATGGCTGAAAACTTCCCAAATCTACTGAAAGAGACAGATGTCCATATCCAAGAAGCACAGCGCACTCCACAAGTCATAAACCCCAACAGGCCCACCCCAAGACATATACTTATCAAATTATCCAAGGCTCAAGACAAAGAGAAAATCCTAAAAGCAGCAAGAGAAAAGAAAACCATCACATACAAGGGAAGCTCAATTAGATTAAGTGCTGATTTCTCTTCTGAAACCATGGAGGCAAGAAGACAGTGGTATGATATAGTCAAGGTACTAAAGGAAAAGAACTTCCAACCAAGAATACTCTATCCAGCTAAACTAGCATTCAAAAATGATGGAGAGTTCAAAATATTCACAGACAAACAGAAACTGAAAGAGTATACCAACAAGAAACCTCCCCTTCAAGAAATTCTAAAGGGAGTTCTGCAGGAAGAAAGGAAAAAACAGGAAAGGCAAAGTTGGAGGAGAGTATAAGACCAACAACAACAAAAAAAAAGACAAAAAAATATATACAAACAAAATATGACAAACACAAATCCAATCAAAATATGGCTAACACAAATAATTCCTTGATAGTAATAACACTGAATGTCAACGGATTAAACTCACCTATCAAAAGATTCAGACTGGGACATTGGATAAGGAAATATGACCCATGCATATGCTGTCTACAAGAGACACATCTTAGACCCAGAGACGCATGGAGACTGAAAGTGAATGGCTGGAAAACAATCATACAAGCTAACAATAACCAAAAAAAGGCAGGAGTAGCTATATTAATATCAGACAAAATAGACTTTAAATGTGAAACAATTGTGAGAGACAAAGAAGGATACTACATTTTAGTGAAAGGGAAAATCTGTCAAGAAGATCGAACAATCATAAATATCTATGCCCCTAACAAGGGTGCCTCTAAATACGTCAGGCAAATGCTGGAAAAACTAAGTGAAAGTATAGATACATCTACAATTATAGTGGGGGATTTCAATACACCACTATCAAATCTGGACAGAACATCTCAAAAGAGAATCACCAAAGAAACAAAACATCTGAATAGTATATTAGAGGAGCTCGATCTAATAGACATATATAGATCGCTACACCCAAACACAGCAGGATATACATTTTTCTCAAGCGCACATGGATCATTCTCCAAGATAGATCATATGCTAGGCCACAAAGAAAGGCTGAACGAATTCAGAAAGATTGAAACCATACAAAACATTATCTCTGACCACAGTGGAGTCAAGCTGGAGATTTGCAAGGGACAGAAGCCCAGATTTCACCCCACGATTTGGAAATTAAACAGCACACTCTTAGAAAAACAGTGGGTCAAAGAGGAAATCTCAAAAGAAATCAATGACTACCTTGAATCAAATGATAATGACAACACAACATACCAAAATTTATGGGATGCAGCAAAAGCAGTACTGAGAGGGAAGTTTATAGCCATAAATTCATATATCAAAAAAGAAGAAAGAGCAAAAATTGAAGAACTGCACATTTGAAGGAACTAGAAAAACAACAACAAAGTAACCCAACAGGAAGAAGAAGGAAGGAAATAACAAAGATAAGAACAGAACTAAATGAAATAGAAAATAAGAAAGCACTTGAACAGATAAACAAAACCAAGAGCTGGTTTTTTGAGAAGATTAACAAAATTGACAAACCTTTAGCAACACTAACAAAGAAAAAAAGAGAGAAGATGCAAATACACAAAATAAGAAATGAGAAAGGCGATATCACCACTGACCCCACAGAAATAAAGACTATCATAAGAGGATATTTTGAAAAACTATATTCCAACAAAAATGACAATCTAGAGGAAATGGACAAATTCCTAGAAACACATAAGCAGCCCATATTGACGAAAGAAGAAATTGATGATCTTAACAAACCAATCACAAGCAGAGAGATAGAATCAGTTATCAAAAATCTCCCAACTAAGAAGAGCCCAGGGCCAGATGGTTTCACAGGTGAATTCTACAAAACATTCCGGAAAGAACTGACACCAATTCTGCTGAAACTATTCCAAAACATCGAAACGGAAAGAACATTACCCAACTCCTTCTATGATGCCAACATTACCCTAGTACCAAAGCCAAACAAAGACATCACAAGAAAGGAAAATTACAGACCAATTTCTCTAATGAACCTAGACGCAAAAATACTCAACAAAATACTTGCTAATCGTATTCAACCACACATTAAACGTATTATACACCACGACCAAGTGGGATTCATCCCAGGTATGCAAGGATGGTTCAACATAAGAAAATCAATCAACGTAATACACCATATAAACAGATTGAAGGAAAAAAATCACATGATTATATCTATTGATGCAGAAAAAGCATTTGACAAAATACAGCACCCTTTCTTGATAAAAACACTCCAAAAGATTGGAATACAAGGGAATTTTTTGAACATGATAAAGAGTATATATGAAAAACCTAAAGCCAATATTGTTTACAATGGAGAAATCCTAGACTCCTTCCCTCTAAACTCAGGAACAAGACAAGGATGCCCACTGTCTCCGCTCCTATTTAACATTGTCTTAGAAGTACTTGCACGAGCACTGAGGCAAGAACCAGAAATAAAAGGCATTCAAATTGGAAAGGAAGAAGTCAAAATTTCATTATTTGCAGATGACATGATCCTATACATAGAAAACCCTGAGAGATCTACAACGAAGATTCTAGAACTCATAAATGAGTTTAGTAAAGTCGCAGGTTATAAGATCAATGCGCAAAAATCAGTAGCATTTCTGTACACCAATAATGAGCAAGATCAGGAGGAAATCAAGAAACAAATACCATTCACAATAGTAAATAAAAAAATCAAATACTTAGGAATAAATT
Organism: Dasypus novemcinctus; assembly: GCF_030445035.2. Taxonomy (NCBI): domain Eukaryota; kingdom Metazoa; phylum Chordata; class Mammalia; order Cingulata; family Dasypodidae; genus Dasypus; species Dasypus novemcinctus. The sequence goes on from NC_080677.1 coordinate 85,751,013, forward strand.
TAACTAAAGAGGTAAAGAACTTATACAACGAGAATTATACAAGATTGTTCAAGGAAATCAAAGAAGACCTAAATAAATGGAAGACTATTCCTTGTTCATGGATAGGAAGACTGAACATTATTAAGATGTCTATCCTACCAAAACTGATCTACACATTCAATGCAATCCCAATAAAAATCAATGCAGCATTCTTTAAGGAACTAGAAAAACTAACTATGAAATTTATTTGGAAAGGAAAGAGACCCCGAATAGCCAAAGACATACTGAAAAAGAAAAACGAAATTGGAGGAATCACACTACCTGACTTCAAAACATACTATAAAGCTACGGTGGTGAAAACAGCATGGTATTGGCATAAAGAGAGACACATAGACCAATGGAATCGAATTGAAACCTCTGATATAGAACCTCACATATACAGCCACATAATATTCGATAAACCCACCAAACCCTCTCAATTGGGAGAGAGTGGCCTATTCAACAAATGGTGTCTGGAGAACTGGATAGCCATATGTAGAAGAATGAAAGAGGATTACCATCTCACACCTTATACAAAGATCAACTCAAGATGGATCAAAGACCTAAATATAAGAGCCAAGACCATAAAAACCTTAGAAAGCAGTATAGGGAAACATATACAGGACCTAGTAATAGGAAATGGATTTATGAATATCTCACCAAAAGCACGAGCAGCAAAAGAACTAATAGATAAATGGGACTTCCTCAAAATTAAAGCCTTCTGCACCTCAAAGGAGTTTGTCAAGAAAGTAAAAAGGGAGCCCACACAGTGGGAGAAAATATTTGGCAATCATATATCTGATAAGAAACTTATAACTTGCATATATAAAGAACTACTATATCTTGAAAATAAAAAGATAAACAACCCATTTAAAAAATGGGAAAAAGACTTAAACAGACACTTCTCCGAAGAAGAAATACAAATGGCAAGAAAGCACATGAAAAAATGTTCCAAATCTCTAGCTATCAGGGAAATGCAAATCAAAACTACAATGAGATACCATCTTACACCCATAAGATTGGCAGCTATGAAAAAAACAGAAGAATACAAGTGCTGGAGAGGATGTGAAGGAAGGGGAACACTCATCCACTGCTGGTGGGAATGCAGAAGGATCCAACCATTCTGGAGGACAGTATGGCGGTTTCTCAAAAAACTAGCCATAGATTTGCCATATGACCCAGCAATACCACTACTGGGTATATACCCAGCAGAACTGAAAACAAGGACACAAACCGATATATGTACACCAATGTTCATAGCAGCATTGTTCACTATTGCCAAAAGTTGGAATCAACCCAAATGCCCATCAACAGATGAGTGGATCAATAAAATGTGGTATATACACACAATGGAATACTACTCGGCTGTAAGAACAAACACACTACAAACACATGTGATAACATGGATGAATCTTGAGAACCTTATGTTGAGTGAAGCAACCCAGACATTGAAGGACAAATACTACATGACCTCAATGATATGAAATAACCAAGCTGCCCTAGATAGCAAGAGACTGAACGATAGGCTTACAGGAAATCGGAGGGTGGAGGAAGGATATGAGCCGATGTCTGCAGGGGTGCAATTTAAGACGAGAGGGTGGTAAGTATGAACACAAAGAAGAGATAAAATGGGGGCAAGGGGTTACCTTTTGTTGGGGCTTTACGGGTTTGAGGGTGGCTGGGGAGGGACGGTTGGGTAACGGTGCCCAAAAGTGGGGGGAGGGAGGGGTAGCATACGAACACAGGAGAGGGACAGGAGGTGGTGGAGAGTAAAATGCCGAGAAAATCATAACAAAATATAATAAAGAGGGTTACCTGTTTAGAATGCTCGGAGGGGAGGGTCTGAAGCAGGACGGGCTCCTGGGGAATGTCTAAATGCTCATTCTGCCAGAGTGGGTGACACCATGGGGTAGAATCCCAAGTAGTGAGAGTGGGGGTGGACCCACATCCTGGGGAGGACTGATGCCACCAAATAGAGGGAACTCTATCCCTCGAGAGAAAGGGTGGCCCCCAGGGCATTGGGGCAGTTGAGCAGGTTAGGCCCTGAACACTATTCCATCTATCTCTGGAAGTGGCTCCTCAGGAAACGGAGGTTGGCTGTCACTGTGGGCACCAAGGTGGAAGGGAAAATGGACGCTAAATGTGTGGAACCAAAGTAAATGGGGGGCAAGAGAGGAGTTTCTTGAGAGTACACAAGGATGGATATAAAACATGTAATATTACACCATAACATATAGGAGATGATAGACTGATAATGTAAACCATAATGTAAAACATAGGATAACTAAAAATGTAAAGAACTGTGTATCCTAAAGTATGCACCATAATGTAAGCACAGATATTACCTTGTTAGAAAGCTAATGTCTCAGACTCTGTACATCACTTTAAGTAAATATGATGTGAATAGGGTGTAAGAGTATCGCTGTGGAAGGGAAAAGGTTTTGTGATGGATGTATGGGAGTGCTGTATATTGTATATATGCATTGCTGTGGTCTAGGACTCCTATGAAGAAATGCTGAATAATTAGGGGGGGGGGGGAAAAAAAAAAAGGATAGGATGTGGAAATTTTTTCAAGTCAACATTCTTTATCTAAGTTCTTTATTTAACTTTATCCAAGTTCTTCATCTATCCTTTAAACCCATCGCTATATGCCATTCCCTAGTAAGGGACCATGACATTATATTGGGCCTCAAATTTCGGGGAGTTCTGGATCACAGAGTGTTTCAACAATGGCAAAGGAGGAATACTGGTATGGGATACCAATGACAGGTGATATATGGCTGACAGGGAGCTATACAGAACATATGTCCAGGGTGCATGGTAATGATTGGATATACTCATGGTGGCAACAATTGGAAACCACAGCAGGGGGGGTACTGGGTTCCTGGCCAGTGGTGCTCTGTCGTGGTCCCTAGGGGAGCAGCGACAGTCTCCCAGGTACAGCGGCGGGGACCGGGAGGGAGTGAGGGTTCAACGGTGAGCCCCTGATGCTAATGACTATGCTTGTGAGCTGATAAACCTAAAATAAGAACAAGGCCTAGAGCAACATTGTGCCTGGGAATTTCCTCCTGTCAGCCTTCATGTTACTCAAATGTGGCCAGTCTCGAAGCCAAACTCAGCATGTAAATGCAATGCCTTCCCTCCAGCGTGGGACATGACACCCGGGGATGAGCCTCCCTGGCAACGAGGGACCACTATCAAATACCAACTGATGATGCAACTGGAAAAGGACCTTATACGGAAGGTTCAATGCGGATCAGCAGAATATCCATGTCTACATAAAATACCATGACTTTAAAATGCTGTTTGACCTAAAGTAAGGGGGAAATGGAAAGGAGAAATGAGTTTATATGGCTACGAGTTTCTAAAAAAGAGTCTGGAGGCTGGCAGAAGGATTGCCCTCATGCACAACTGTGCAGAGTCAGAGAGACAGATAAAGCAGATACAACCCCCAGATAATGGTTCCTTTGAAGGCTAAAGAGACCCATGAGAGCTATGGTCATGGCCGATGGGGTTAACTATCAGGGCAGATGGCCCCTCTTTGGAAATGGTGTGTATGTGTGATGAATCTGGACTCAGATGGGATCTCCCTTCATAAGTCTTTCATGCTAATGTGCCGGAGGTGCAGTTAACGTTGGGGCTTAAGATATATTTAGGGGATTTGAATCTCTGGACCGACAATGTGATAGCCAGGTCCTGAGCCTCAACAGACTCCAGCACCTACAATCTGATTTATTGGACTTACCACACTCAGCTAAGATGGAGTTGAAGAAGGACAATCACCACACCGTGGAGCCTAGAGTGATTACAACTGAAAATGGGAGGACTGCATCCAGCATCCATGTGGAATCTGAGCCTCCTCTTGACATAGAGGTGCAATGGTCACAACCAATCCAATGTCCACATAGAAGAGGTGGCATGGAATTGGGAAAAGTGGACATGGTGGACGATGGGTATGGGGAAGGGCAGGAGGAGATGAGAGATGGAGGCGTCTTTGGGACATGGAGCTGCCCTGGATGGTGCCTCAGAGGTAATCACCGGACATTGTAAATCCTCATAGGGCCCACTGGATGGAATGGAGGAGAGTGGGGGCCATGATGTGGACCATTGTCTATAAGGTGCAGAGGTGCCCAAAGATGTACTTACCAAATCCAATGGATGTGTCATGATGATGGAAACGAGTGTTGTTGGGGGGGGAGAGGGGGGGGGTGGGGGGGGTGGGGATGAATGGGACCTCACATATATATTTTTAATGTAACATTATTACAAAGTCAATAAAAAAAAATTAAATTATAAAAAAAAAAAAAAAAAAAAAGAAAACAAATGATTGTGACTTCTATTCTGCTCAACTCTCTATTGACTTCCCAGTTTGCATGTTTTCAGGAAGAAAACTGCCAGGTTGGAAAAGCCCACTTGGGGAGGAACTGAGGTTTCTCAAGAGCAGCCTATAAGAAAGAAATGCCCTCCATCCAACAATCGGTGAGAAACTGACTTGCCAACAACTGCATGGACTTGGAAGCAAAAACTTCCCCAGCTGAGACCTGAGCTGACTACAGCCTCCTCAACCCTGATTCTACCCTGAGAGAGCCTGATGCAGAGGACCCAGCTAGGCCATCCCCAGATCCCTGACCCAGAAAAATTCTGGGATAATAAATATACATTGTTTTAAACTGCAAGAATGTGTGGTAATTTGTTATGAAGCAATAGATAATGAATAAACCCAGAATTCAGGAGATTTGCTAGGATTCCTCTTAATACCCCTATGATTAAATGTCATGGAAAACTACAATATAAGAAGGACTGCTGGTGGCGCAGATCCCCCTCAGGAATAAAGGTTTAGGTCACCAGCCAGACAGAGAACCACAAATAGCTTTGTTGCTTTTTCAGGACAAAACAATATGGGACATGAAGTAGACATTTTAGGAAACAATATAATACCAGCTTGTGGCCATGTAACAAGGTGCAGAAATAAAGACTTAGTGGTGGTGTGACTTTTCTTCCCTTCTTCGATATGAACATATATTGATATATGTGTATACCCATTCTTTTTTCTTTTTTGCCTTCTCTAATTACCAAACTATATAATGTGTGTGAGAATAATAGCAGTTTACATAGGCCTATTAGAAGACTGAAATTTAATCAGAAGATTATAGAACACTCATCCTCCTCCATACCTTACCACAATACAAACAGAACTTCAGCATAATAACAGAGGAATACAGCTGAAAGAGTTGCAAGACACAGACTCTCTTTGAGGAGAAGTATTTAGAGAAATCAGAAGTCAAGAAGGAAGACATAAACAAAGGTACTGGAAGAATTTAAAGTCTCTGGCATTTATAGCTAATGAAAACATTAAACACATGCCAATCCCTAGCTTTAGCAACATAAACCCTTACACTAAAAGCCTGCTTACTTCAATATACCCCATTACATGCCCAGCAGTCAACAAAAAATAAAAAGGCATGCCAAAAGATAAGAAAAACCACAGTTTGAAGAAGACAAACGAGCATCAGAACCGGACTCAGATACGACACTGTTGTTGGAATTATCAGACAGTTAAAAATATCTATGATTTATATGTTCAGTGTTCTAATGAAAATAATAGACAACATGAAATAGCAGATGAATAATGTAAGCAGAGAGATGGAAACTAAGAAAGAAGCAAAAGGAAATTCTAAAAATCAGAATTATTGGAACAAATATGAATAATGCCTTCCATGGAATCATCAGTAGACTCAGCACGTTTGAAGAAAGAACCAGGTTGCTTGAAGATAGATCAATAAAAACTTCCCAAACTAAAATTTAAAGAGAAAAAAAGAATGATAAAAGCAGAATAGACCATCCAAGAACAGTGTGACAGCATAAAAATATGTAACATACATATATTTAAAATAATAGATGAAGAGAAAATAGATCAGAAGAAATGTTTGAAGCAATAATGTCTGAGAACTTTACAACAATGATGACAGGCACCAACTCAGAGATCATGAAGTTCGGAGAACACCATGTAGGATGAACACCAAAAAAGCACACCTAGGGAAGTGGACATGGTTCAACTGATAGAGTGTCCGTCTACCATATGGAGGGTTCAGGGTTCGATCCCCAAAGCCTCCTGACTCATGTGGTAAACTGGCCCACACACAGTGCTGTTGTGCACAAGAAGTGCCATGCCATGCAGGGGCACCCCTCCGTAGGGGTGCCCCACATGCAAGTAGTGCACCCCATAAGGAGAGCTGCCTCGCCTGAAAAAAAGCACAGACCACCAGGAGTGGCACCGCACACACAGAGAGCTGACACAGCAAGATGGTGCAACAAATAAAAGACACAGTTTCCCAGTGATGCCAGATAATGCAAGCAGATGCAGAAGAATGCACAGCAAGTGGACACAGAGAGCACACAAGGGGAGGAAGGGGAGAGAAATAAATAAAATAAATCTTTTTTTAAAAAAAGCACACCTAGCTTTATTATATGCAAAGATAAAAATTTGAATATAGGATCTAAGCCCCCTCTCAATTTAGAGGTGGAGTGGGTATTTGCCACTCCAGGATCCTCAGGATGGAGGAATAAAATATGGATGAGAATGGACTTACCAGTATTCTAGTATAGAATTATTGTGACTCTAGCAATGGAAGAAATTATATTACTGATGTGGAGACAGTGGCCATGGGAATTGCTGAAGGCAGAGAGAGGGAAAGAAAGGTGTGATTTGGTAGCATTTTGGGGACTTGGAGTTGTCCTGAATGATATTGCAGGGACTGATGCAGGATATTATGCATCCTGCCATAACCCACTGAATGGACTGGGAGAGAGTGTGAACTACAGCATAAACTATAATCCATGCTGTGTAGCAGTGCTCCAAAATGTATTCATCAAACGCAATGAATGTACCACACTAATGAAAGAAATTGTTGATGTTGGAGGATGGGGGATGTGGGGAATGGGGTATATGGGAACCTCTTATATTTTTTAATGTAACATTTTGTGTGATCTGCATATCTTTTTTAAAAAGGACAAAAAAAGATAAAACCTTGAAAAAAGCAAATGGGGGAGGGGGAGGTGTTGGTGGGAAAAGAGAACCTTTCTTATTTACAGAGGAACGAAGGTGGGAATTATGATGCACATCTGGTAGAAAGGATGCAAGCAAGAAACAAGCAGTGAAATATTTAAAATGTTGATAGAAAACTAAAGCCACACCAATCTAGAATTCTATGTCCAGCAAAACTATCCTTTGAAAGTGAAAGAGAAATAAAAACTTTCTCAGACGAACAAAATCAGAGGGAATTCATCACCAGCAAACATGCCCTGCAAGAGAAGAAAAGTTTTTCAGGCAGGAGATAAATTTTATAGATCAGAAACTTGGAGTGGCATGAACAAAGGAAGAGCAATGCAGAAGGAATAAATAGAGGCAAAAGGAACTCTTTCATTTTTTTATTCTTAGTTAATCTAAATGATTACTGTTTGCTTAAAGCAAGATTACTCACAATGTTTCTTATATAAAATATAACAATATAACATAACATGATATAATGTATTTTATAGCATATGGGTAAGTGAAATGAATAACAGCAATATTACAAAGGATAGGAGTTATATGCACTACACATGATATGATGTAGTGCTATTTGAAGGGGGACTTAGATAGCTAAAAATGTACATTGTAAACTCTGTAATAAACTCATAAAAAATTTTTAAAGTAAAATTGATATAGTAAGAGAAGATTAAACAGAGCATATAAAATGCTCAATTAAGACCAGAAAAGACAGAAAAAGAAGAGAGAAAAGAAACAAAGAACAATAGAAAACAGATTCATTTCTGTAAATATTAATGGTAGATATTAATACAACTATATCAATAATCACATCAAATGTGAATGGTCTAAAAATACCAATTAAAAGACAAAGCTTGTCAAAGTGGATTAAATAAACAGACCCAACTATATGTTGTCGACAAGAAACACACTTCGAATATAAAGACTCAGATAGGTTAAGGGATGGAGAAAGATGTATCATGCTAACACTAATTAAAATAAGGGTGGAGGAGCTATTTAATTTCAGACAAGGCCAGCTTAAGAACTTCCTTAAAAACCTCCTATTCACTCTCTTGGGGAGGAAGGGATTTCTGCTTTAGGATTATAGAGATGGCCAAATGCACAAAACACAACACTGGAAAAATAAAATTGACAGCAATTTATCAGTCACCAATATTTAACCCTGGGGGAGGAGGACACCATATACCACACAGGATGACACGGTGTTACACCCTGGAACAGAGAGAACAAGCATGGGTTATGGGAGGCAGGCTTTGCACTATCGAGAGAGTGGAGTGCCCTCAGATAGGCTTGTTTAAGTAATTCTGCAGGTTTGAGGCTACTGAAGTCAGGGATAAATGAACTGTGGTTGGTCCCTGTGATAAGGAGAATTGTTTGGGTAGGAGACTGTATCTTTGGGAGAACAAAGGATAGAAGAACTTGCAGTTAAGCCATTCAAGGCCTTCCTGATTGTCCCCAGATGTGAAGGTACACATTATATTAAGTCTTAATTCTAGGTCTTATATTATAAGAGCAAAGAATATTTTCAGGGTTAAAGAGGGGCATTACATAATGATAAGGATGTCAATCTCCAAGAAAACATAGCAATCTGAATACATATGCATCAAAACATGAGGCAAAGCTGATGGAACTGAAAGAAAAAATAGACAAATGTTTCTCTGTCAGATGTGGTTTCCTGGCTTTATTAAGTATATCTCCCAAATCAATATTAGCAGAGTATATAGAGTATATATACAGATGTCCTTCAAACTTTACATTAGGAAATTTTATGTACACAGTAATGTTCTAGTAAATGTTTAACAATTGGCTCCAGATGAAGGAGGAGGAGAAGTCCAGATTTATATTATTTTCTGTGATGTAAACAACCTCAGCATGGCCAATTTCAAGCCACTAAAATTAATCCCTTAATATGGAGTTGGGAAGAAATGGGCACAATTCGCTCAAATGAACTGTTATGAGCCAAATTCCATCACCCTGCTGAAAATTTAAGATTTTTCCTTTAAAAGAATTGTCATTAATTTTTCTTGAAATTAATCTCTAATATATGATATGAGACAGGAGTTCAATTTTGTTTTCTTCTGAATGGATATCCAACAGTGCCAGCACCATTTACTAAATAAACAATTTTTCACATTGAATTGAAATAGCACTTTTGCTGTAATAAAATACTCATGTACACTTCAAACTATTTTCTGGATATTTTTATGCTATTGTGCTTTTTAATTTGCCTACTCCTGATTCAATATCATATTGACTTTATTATAGTAGGTTTATAATTCTGTCCTTTGGAAAGGCAAATCACCAATTATTATTAATGGTTTTAGATATCTTTAGGAGTTTACTTTTACATGAATTTTTAAAGTATATGATAAAATATGATAAAATGGAGTTCTATCTATAATATCATTAAATTTACACATTAATTCAAAAAAGAATGCCATTTTCAGGATGTGGTAGAAATTTTGTTGAAAATCTATTATATTTAAGTAATTTAATTCTATTCCCATCTTAATTAGAATTCTTAAGAGTAATCACTGCTGACTTTTGTCAAAGGGCTTTTCAAAATCTGTTGATATGAGCACATCATTTTTCTCCAACAATATGGTGATATTTTGAGTTGTATTGACAGGTTTCCTGTTTTTGAAGTAACCCTGCATTGTTGGGGTTTGCTTGATAATATATTTACAACTCTATTCATCAGAAAGTTTTGTCTATAATTTTCTTTTGGAATTACTACATATTATTTTTATATTAAGTCATTCAGTCTTCAGAAAATAACTCGGAGTTATTCATCATTTTCAATGGTCTGGCACAGTTTAAGTAATGCAGAATTTATCTTTAAATTTTAGATACAAATCAAGGGGAAAATCAACCTATCCTAGTGTTTAGTGGTAATCTTTCATTACCTTAATAATATCTTTTATGAAGTCAAATTTTTCTTTCTGAAGGGGAAGATTTTTGATCATTTCATTTAATTTTTAAAAATTTCTTGCTATAGAATTGTATGTAGTAGTCTCTTACTGTCTATTTGTCTCATCAGGATTTGTGGTTTTCTCCTCAGCTAGTTTATTTTTGTTCTCTTGTATTTCTTTTTTCTCCTTTAATCAGTGTAACAGTTTGAATTTTGTGAATTCCTAGAAAAGATTGTTTTTGAAATAATCCATTCTTGTGGGTGTGGGGCCTTTTGATCGCCTTAAATTCCTTTAAGGGGTCTTGATTAGATTACTATAATAGATCACTTTTGATGGGACTATGTCAGTGAGGCTTGATGGATCTCTGTCCTCTTGCTCAGTCTTCTAAAAAGAAGAATGGAGAAAAGGGAGCTCTGCCATTTTAACACTGTCATTTGAGAGAGAGGACTCCAAGTTTGCCTAAACTGCAGGAAGTCAGTGAAGCCCCAAGAGGTTCAATGAGACAAGGCCCAAGGAGAGATGACTTATTGCCCACAGCTGAGCTCCAGGAGAAAGTAGAGAGAGAACAGCAGACATGCCATCTTGTCCTCACCATGTGGCAGACTCTAGAATCTGTCAGCAGCCCACCTTTGGTGAGAAAGCATCTCTGATGATGACTTGATTTGGACATTTTCACAGCCTTGGCACTATAAGCTTTTACCCCAGGTAAATCCCCTTTATAAAAGCCAGTCCATTTCTGGTATTTTTGCACTGACAGCCATTGTCAAAGTAAGACAATCAGGCTGATACCACTTCGTATTTATTGCTTTTCTATCCAAATAATTGATTTTGGGTTTAGTTGTCCTTTTATTATTGTTTATCTTAGTTTTGGTTTATATTTTATTAATTTCAGCTTTCGTATATATTTATTCCCTCTTCCTAGTTTCTTTATGTTTATCTTCTGTTTAATTTCAATTTATTTGAGATAAATAGTAATAATCTTTATTTTTAGTCTAATGAAGGCTGTTAAACTTACTAGTTTTCTTTTGGTTACAAGTTTTTCTTTGTTCCCTGTGATTAGTCATGAAATATTTTTCTTTCTATTGCTTTCATGCTTGTGAGTAATTTCAATTTTGAAGTTAATATTTTTATCACCATTTATTTACTTGTATTTTTAATTTCCAATTTTATTAGATTTTTTAAAAGAAATTGTGACATATCTTTGTTCACTTTGTAAGTGAAAAAAGCCATTTCTGTAATTGTTTCATAGATATATACAAAATATATTATCAATTCACACGTATATATATAAACTTTGCATCTTGATGCATATATTGTTTAGGTATACATGTGGATTTTTCATTCAATTATTCCATGTGATTCCTGACTTTTTAATGTTAAATATTCTTAATTATAAAAAAGCATATTAAAATCTCTCATAATAATTTCACTTAGAAAATTATCCTTACATTGAAAATGGTTTTATTTTCTATATCAGCTCTGACATTTAGGATCATAGGATTATGGTTTTTTTAGTTTCCTCCTGTTTCATAATTTTTTATTGTTGCCAACTCTCTTCTTTATACTTCCTAGTGTTCTTAATTTAAATTCCATATAGTCCATTATTAATATTGTCAGTATTTCTTGCTTTATATTTGCAATTGCCTGGTATCTCTTTTTCCATTTATTTTTCTTTCTTACTTCGTTTTAAACAAATTTCTTGTGAGCTGTATGTTGTTGGGCTTTATGTTCTAATCCAAACTGATTATCTGACTAAAGGGGATTTAAAGTCATTCACATTTTATATAATATCAAATATAGTTGGTTTTATTCCTTCCATTTTAATTGATGTTGACTACCATTCTTTAATGTTTCCTGTTTTAACTATCCATATTTTAGCTGGTATGATTAAGTCACTACTTATTCCATGTACTCCTCTTGCTAATTTGAAAGTTCATCTTTATTTTCTTCTACAAAGAAAACAGAGTCTTAGTGAACCTGAACACTTACTCTCAACTATTGTAATGAAACAAGATGCCCACCATTTCTCCTCCAATAATGTGCCATCCCCTTTGCTCAAAAGCTGAAACTTCTGAAATGCCTATACTTTTCTTCTCTAAATTTCCTTTTAGTAAAGGGTTTTACTGTCTTTACCCTGTCTCCCACATCAACTTATTGCTTTCGTCAAATTCTCTAATACTTTTTGACCCAGACTATATGTAGATTTTTCATTTGATGCAATCTTATTTAATATTATCCACCTCTTCATCTGTTTATATCTATATACATGTGTGGGGAGTGGTTCATTGCTCATTACTGTTTTCTCTTTATCTTCCTATCTCCTGAGTTCTCTGTTGGAATTTGTCATTTGATTTAAAGCCTTTCCCATGTATTTTCCTCATATGTGGGTGATATAATTTTAAAATATTGTATATTGTATATTGATAATTACCTTTGTTTCTCCTTAACAGATGAATAATACCTTGACTAAATAGTGGATTCTTAGGTTTCAGACCTTCTGCAGTTGTCTATAATTGTTCTGGAATTTTACCTACCTACAATAATTCTTTGCCTATAGAGCCCTTCTATAGCAGAGAATATTTTTCTCTGGTTATTTACTTAATTTTTGCTTTCCCTCTTTCTTTTCATTCTTCTTTTAGAAACTGTTGTGTGTCAAATGGATATATCCTCCAGGTCTTTTTAATTTTCCCTCACACTTTTTTGACTATGGTCTTTCCTTAAGACCCATCTTCACCACATTTTTGGCCTCTTTCCATCCTCACTACTTGCCAGTGGGTTGGGTTAAGGACAAATGGACAGGAAAGGTTTAAGAGATAGGGAAACGGACTTTGGCCCAGTGGTTAGGGCGTCCGTCTACCACATGGGAGGTCCGAGGTTCAAGCCCCGGGCCCCCTTGACCCGTGTGGAGCTGGCCCATGCGCAGTGCTGATGCGCGCAAGGAGTGCCCTGCCACACAGGGGTGTCCCCCGCGTAGGGGAGCCCCACGCTCAAGGAGTGCACCCATAAGGAGAGCTGCCCAGCGCGAAGGAGGGAGCAGCCTGCCCAGGAATGGTGCTGCCCACACTTCCCGTGCCGCTGACGACAACAGAAGCGGACAGAGAAACAAGACGCAGCAAAAAAGACACAGAAAACAGACAACCGGGGGAGGGGAGGGGAATTAAATAAATAAAAAAATAAATCTAAAAAAAAAAAAAAAAAAAATTCTTTAAAAAAAAAAGAGATAATGCCCACCAAAAATTTACACACTCCAGTCCAAGAATTCAGACACTGTGAGAAGTATCTGTGAGTTCTTTTTGGGATGTCCTCTCCATTGTCCTCTTCCCCGAAGTAGGAGATATGCTCCAGTTTGACTACTTCTCCCTCAGCATTCACCAGTGGTAGCATGCATCAACATATCTTTCTTAGGAGTTATCCTCATCCAGCCCAGCAGTCTGCTGTCTGAGGTAACATATATGCAGTATGACTCAAGCTCAGCCCCCTTCTACTATGTCTACTTGACCCATGGAGAATTGCTATATTCTTATTACATCAAGAAGTAATAAAGCAATTTGCTCCAAAACTGCCCCAATCTAAACCAATCTCAATTTTATTCCCCACTTTTCCCCCTACTTCCACTGACATATGTACAGAAAACCACCAAAAGTCTAATGCATAAGTAGACATCCAACCAGGGAACAGGGTGCCAGTCTCTTCGTATAGGCTTGTTTCTCAGAGACCCTATCACTTAGTTTGATGAAGTTGTGAGGGAAGGGTTACTAAGTAGGCAATATCTATGGGGCAGGGAAGGAAAAGGCTCCTATGACAACCTTTAACACATAATTGGTTCACGCCTCACAATTCTGTTTTCTGATTATAGAAGCTAGGGATAAGTGTTATGTTTAGGGAGCTGCAGTGATTTGACTGCCTTATAAGCTTTTTACACATCTTATGATAAATATGCCTTCTAACTATTTACAAATAAAGATTATGCTCTACAACCTGAACATAAAATGTGAAGCAACAATTGAAGTTTTAGTAGAATTCCCACCACCATCCCCAATCCTGAAATTATGTTATAGGCTCCTGAAAAATTCACACAAGTGAAAACAGTAAGCCTTTATTCATAGAGCTAAACGCTGGATTCTGATTTACTCACACTACCCACAACAGATGCTGTTACCCAGAAAGATCCATGGTAAAATAATTTGGGGCATAAGCATTTTTAATAATGACAATTCTGAGTTATTTATCAAACTAATGAATTTGCTATATCTAGCCCCAAGATCATTGTGTCTGATTTTCAACAGATCTTACGGGTTTGGGCTTTGCTTTTTAAAAACCTTACTTCCATAACCTGAGAATATGAAGTTCTTTTCCTTCATTTTTTTCTAAAGCCTATGACGTTTAGACTCTCACATTTAGGTAATTTATCCACTTAGAATAATTAAGTGAGTTTGTATGTTTGTGTGTGCATACATTATGAGGTAGAAATGCAATCTTATTTGTTTCATATGTAGAGCTGCTTGTCTCAGCATCATTTGTTGAATAATCCATTTCATAATCTGCAATGATACTACACCGTGTGTTAAATGTCCATATATGTATGGGTTTATTTCTAAGTGCTTTTTTGTTCATTCTATTTGAGCAATTTGCCTTGATGACCATAATTTCATAATAAATCTTAATTTCTGGTAGACTAAAATCCTGTTTTTCTTCCTCAAAATTGTCAGTATTGGTCATTGTCTTCTATAAAATTCTATAATCAACTTTTACTTATGTTATTCCTGCTTCTTCCCTGTTTTCCCCATGACCTTCTCTCTAATGCCCCAGTAATAGGATTAAGACCCATCCCCGAGTTAGTTGGACACATCTCAATTAAAAGTAACATCTTCTTTTAATTAAGGTTCTATTTACAATGTTTTCACACATCAAGGAATAGCTTAAGATTAAGAACATGTTTTTATGAGATAAATAATTCCAAGCCACCAAAACTGCAAAGACTAAATTATTTACTAATTTTACAAAAAAAAAAAAAAAAAAGGTAACTGACCCCTGTTCTAAACTATTATTTTGGGGAAACACTTAAATCTTTAATCTGCATACTTAATATAAAACCTAAAATTAATCAACAGCTTCACCTTCTTCCCCCCAAACAATACTAGGCCCATAAAGCATTCTAATTCCAAATAACCCCTGCTGTCTTATATGTTAGTTTTGTCCAATTTTGATAGATTTTTTTAACTTTTATTATAATTTCAAAATTGTTATTTGAAATAGTCAATGTTTTGATTTTTTCTGTACCTTTAATAATACTTATTTAATTGCTTACACTAATTTCATTGCTTTAATAATTTCATTCCACATCTCTATGAATTTCATTCCTTCTTGTATCTCAGATTTTCCTTTTCAGATCATTTCCCTCCTATCTGAAATATATTTTATAGATTCCTTTTTTTTACATTATCTGGTGGCACTGGGAAACTGCGTCTCTTTTTTCTTGTGACATCTTGCTGCATCAGCTCTCCATGTGTGCGGTGCCACTCCTGGGTAGGCTGTGCTTTTTTCACATGGGGTGGCTCTCCTTATAGGGGCACCCCTGCATGGCATGGCTCTCCTTGCACACGGCAGCACTGCGTGTGGGCCAGCTTACCACACGAATCAGGAGGCTTTGGGGATCGAACCCTGGACCCTCCATATGGTAGACAGATGCTCTATCAGTTGAACCACATCAGCTTCCCTGCTATGTCTTCTTATTTTCTCTCCTCTCTGTCTCCTGTTGCATCATCTTGCTGCACCAGCTCTCCACATCAGTCAGCACTCCTACGTGGGACAGCTTTCCCACGTGGGACAGCATTCCCAAGCAGGGCAGCACACCTGCATGGGACATTCCTGCATGGGCCAGCATGCCACATGGGCCAGCTCACCACGTGGGCCAGCTTGCCTTCACCAGAAGGACCTGGGTATCGAGCCCTGGACCTCCTGTATGGTAGATGGGAACCCAATTGGTTGAGTCATATCCATTTCCCTATTCTATAGATTCTATTGCTAATCCATTCTGTTTTAAATAACTTTTTATTGAAGCAGCATATTCCTTCATTTAATCAATAGTAACCTTGAGGAATATGGTTTGGGTTAAATACCATAGAATAATTTACTTTTGCTTATGACAGGATCTTTGGGCTATTCTAACCCATGAAACTTTAAAGTAGATGATTGTTTTTCTTCAAACATGAGAATTTTGTATGGGAACAGTTTTCAGAATATCTATTTTTCCATAATGGCATAAGAAAAAGTCACTTTTTTTCTTTATACAATGTTAACAAAAGAAGTATAATTGTGTTCCAATAAAATTTTCTTATTATCAGTTTAATTATACATAAATAGTTACCTATTTTCACTTTCAGAGTTAAGAGAACATTCTCATCTCTCCCTTAATTTGTGTTATTAAATACTTGGGAAATTATAGGGTAAAGGGGGTAGATACTGCATCGTGAATCATATAGTTCCCTTCTTTGTTTTGCAGTGTGGGAATATCGGGAATATGGGCATAGCATATAATTTTCTTCGAGTATATGGCTTTGACTCAGTTTCTCTCCAATTTCCCCAATTGTTTCCAATTCTTTCAACTCCCCATTTCTTCCATTTTTACCCTGCTTTTTCTTCTTCTCCTCTAGACCCAGTCTTCTGTGTTATGGACAAACAAGATTCCTTTTCTTCTATCTACTCTGTCAGATCATGAACCCACCTTAGCACCCCTTTTTCTTTCAGGTATTTTTTTTGTCTATATTTATTTTTTTGATGTTACATTAAAAAAATATGAGGTCCCCATATACCCCCTACCCCCCTCACCCCACTCCTCCACCCATAACAACCTCTTCCATCATCATGAGACATTCATTGTATTTGGTGAATTCATCTCTGAGTGCTGCCGCACCTTATGGTCAATGGTCCACATCATAGTCCACACTCTCCCACAGTCCACTCAGTGGGCCATGGGAGGACATACAATGTCTGGTAACTGTCCCCGCAGCACCACCCAGGACAACTCCAACCCCTGAAAATGTCCCCACATCACATCTCTTCCTCCCATTCCCTACCTCCAGCAGCCACCATGGCCACTTTCTCCACACCAATGTCAAATTTTCTTCGATTACTAAGCACAATAGTTCATGAATAGAATATGAGTAACTCCACTCTAATCCATACTCTATTCCTCCATCCTGTGGACCTTAGAATGGTTGTGTCCTCTCCACATCTATATCAAGAGAGGACTTAGATTCCACATGGATGCTGGATGCAATTCTCCTGCTTTCAGTTGTAGGCACTCTTGGCTCCCTGGTGTGGTGGTTGACCTTCTTCACTTCCATGTTAGCTGAGTGGGGTAAGTCCAATAAACCAGAGTGTAGGAGCTGCAAGTCTGTTGAGGCTCAGGGCCTGGCTATCACATGGTCAGTCCAGAGATTCAGGTCCCCTGGGTATACATTAAACCCCAGCACCAACTACAGTTCCGGTAAAAGTAACAAGAGAGGCTTGTGGAGGAAGATCACATCTGAGTCCAGCTCCATCACACAGAAACACAAACTCCAAAGTAGGGCCAACTGACATGGCACTGAACTCCATCTGCCATGACCATAGAACCTGTGGGTCTCTGCAGCTCTCAGAAGAACCAATATGTGGGATTGCATCTACTTTTATCTGTCTCTGGGACTCTGCTCAGGTGTGCATAAGGACAACCCCTCTGATAACCTCCCAGCTCTTTTTGGAGACTCATAGCCATATAAACTCCGTCTTTCAGGTATTTTATAACAAGGAGACAACCAGCCTGTGAGATAGGTCAAAATTTCTGTGAACTTCATTTATCTTGCTCTTCTTGCAGTATTGCTACCATACAGCATCAACTAAGACTTCCAGTCAATAATACATGATTACTGTTTAAGGTATTTTGTTGACCAAGTAGCATTTTATAATAACATCAAGACACTATTGTTATGGGATTTAAATTATTTTAATTTCACAAAGCCCTTAGAAAAAAGACAGAATTTAATTATTATTTTCTTCTATTTTAAATCTATTATTTTAAGGGTGAAAGCAACTGAAAACAAAAATAAAGCAAATTTATTGTACATAATTTAGACTAGTTTCTATAAGAACTTAATCATTGTGGCATTACACTACCAATTCAAACTGCTATTATATTTCCAAAAAGAGGCCTATGTTGGTGTCTCTGAGGAAGGCTTATGGAATTCATAATCCAACAACTAATGCAAAAAATAAATGCCTTGGAGAATGACTCTTAAATCCTAACTAGTAAGCTGCTTTTAGTCTGAAGCATGAAACTAAAAACCTCTTCTTTTTTACCTTTTTGCTTATTAGATACATGCTTCTGCAACATAAAACAACTTAAATTAACCACAAGCAATATGAATGAAAAGAACAACTGGATAATAAAATCAAATAATCAAAGGGCAAATATCATTCAACTATCCTGAATTAAAACAGATTTTGCCTTTAATGAGTGTATGGGTAGTCCCCCATAAATATTGAGCTAAATCAAGGTTTTATCTATGTGAAATAGATAACATGGAGAAAGGTGTATGAATTTTTTTATTTAGACCCTTTGGTTGCAATAAAGTATCTAAAGGAAATACTAGATAGGGTAAATTATTAAGAGATGTACATAGAGAAATGAAGAAGATGGAATTTCACAGAAATTCCAGGAGCCAGAGTAGGCTCAGACTTGTGGAAACTGGCATTCTGAATCCAAAGCAAATTGAGGAATAACAGCAGTAGGAATATGTAGATTGTCAGTCCTTCTTCTGGTCCCTGCTCAGATCTCTACTATGTATGAATTCATGTACCCTATACTCTGTGTCTTTTCACTTTCTCATAGTCTCTGCTTGACTAATGGTTTCTTCTCTCTCAAGTCTTTGGCTTGTCATGGTTCCTTATGATCCTATTCCACCTCATAACCTTGGCAATGCACTCAGTCAGCTTACTCCACTCCCTGTTCACAACATTAGTCTCAAATCTTCCTAAGTCAAATTTCTAAGAGATAGACTCTAATTGAACTAGTCACATATTTGTGTGAAGCCACAACATAGGTTTCTGACTGGCCTATGAACTGACTCCCAACTATTGGTCCAATTACCTGTGGCAGGAGATAAGGAAAGAATCATACAGTTGAGAACATAGCCACACAGTACTGCTCATCCCTGTGTGCTGTAGATGAATTGTTTTCTAGAGGGAACTACATACTTATTAGATACTTTGAGCTACAGCACATTCCTGAGAGAAATTACATTTCATTCAGGCTGCTAATGAATATTTACTGGCTGTCTGCTCTATGTTATGCCTTACCAAAGAAATTATATCCATATCTTTCCCATAGAAAGCTTACAATGTTGACTCACTTAGTTCTCAATTTATACAATTTTATGGCATATTTGTTTCAATAATCACACTTATTTTCTTGAAAGTAAAATTTCAGTTGACACACATCCTCTCTAAATATCTATACACACAAATGAAAGGTAATTAGGCTTTGTTTCCTGCCTATATTTTTAAAATCTTACATTTCTATTAGAATAATTTAAAATCGATTATCATCTATAACATTTCCAGAGTGTTGGGAATATCAATCAATGACTGATACTAAAACACAAATACAATGACTTTACCCAAGGACGTAGTGTCAGGTACATACATTACGGTATAGGAACATAGATAATAGCATTCTTAAGTGAAAAAAAAAAAAAAAAAACAGAAACAGTCTAAATGTACAAAATGACAGAAATTGATGGTACAGCCATATGATCTGATACTATCAGAAATTGGATATATATAAAAAGATATATATTGCTATGGTAAAATGCTCATAGTATATTAATTAAAAGCAATCTACAAATACTATGCACATTATAATATTAATATATGGATAGAAGGTAGAAAAAAGTATACTAGGAGTATGAGTGATTTTATATTTTTTCTTTATATTTTCCCTATATTTAAATTTTTCTATTTAATTAGATAAGTGCCTTAAAATTTATTTTAATCTATCTTTTTTGAAGGCTCAAACTACACTTCTAAGCTCAAATAGTGAGACTTAGAATCAGCGTAAGTGTTACGCAAGTTTTTCAAACAACTATTAAGAATTCGTGTTCCCTCTTGGTCTCATTTACCTCTCTCAAAAATCTATGGCCCGAATTCAACAAAATACATAAAGAATTATATACAACAATCAAGGGGGATTTAATCCAAGTATGGAAGGCTGGCTTAATGCTTGAAAATCAATCAATGTAATGCATCACATCAACAAGTCAAAGAAGAAAAAGCAAATGATTATATCATTAGGTGAAAAAAAAATGCATTTGACAAAATCCAATACCCGTTCATAGTAAAAATTTTCAGCAAATTAGGAATAGAGGGAAGCTTCTTCAAATTGATAAAGAACATCTACAAAACACCTATAGCTAATACCATACTTAATAGTGAGAAAGTAGATATCTCCCCCCTAATATTGTGAACAAATAAGAATAACTGCTCTCACCATTCGTGTTCAACATTGTACTGTAAGTGCTAGCTAATAAAATAAGATATGAAAATGAAATAAAGCAAATTGGAAATAGATACAGATTGGAAAGGAAGAAATTAAACTGTCTTTATTTGTGGATGATTAAAATTGTCTATGTAGAAAACCCCAAAGAATCAATTAAAAAAAAAAACCCACAGAACTAATAAGGATTAGAGTAAATTTGCAGGATAAAAAGATACAAGGTTAGTGTTGCTAACTTTCCTGTATAACAGCGATGAAAAATCAGAATTTAAAATTTAAAACACAAAACTCTTTACATTAGCTTAAAAAACTGAAAAACTTCAGTAGAAGTCTAACAAAATATGTAAAAGATCTCTATGAGGAAAACTACAAAACCCTGCTGGAAGAAATAAAAATTTTCAATAGATGAGAGAGATATTCCATGTTCATAGATAGGAAAACAACATAACCAAGATGTCAATTGTTCTGAACAAGTTCTATAGATTCAATGGAATCCCAATCAAAATTCCAGGAAGTTATTTTGTAGGTATCAACAAACTTATTTTAAAATTTATACAGAAAGGTGTTAGACTGAGAATACCAAAATAATACTGAAGAAGAAAAATTTCAAGATTTACTATGAAGTTACAGTTATCAAGACAATTTAGTATTGATGAAAAAAATAAATAGATCAATGGAAATTAATAGAAAACACAGAAATAGACTAGTGCAAATAGAAACAACTGCTCTTGGCAAAGGAGTAAAGCAATAGAATGGATAAAGGATAGTTTTTTCAACAAATGGTGCTGGAACAAATGGACATTTAAGTGTGAAAAATTAATATAGATGAAGACATCCCCTTTCACAAAAATTAACTCTAAATGGATCATAGAACTAAATATAAAATGCAAAACTACACAATTTCTAGAAGATAGCATAGGAGAAAATCTAGGTGGTCTTGAGTTTGGAGATGACTTCTTAGATACAACACCAAGGAATGGGTGTAGCTCAGTGGTAGAGAGTCTGCTTCCCAAGTACAAGGTCTCAGGTTCAATTCCTGCTACCTCTTAAAAAAAAAAGATATGATACCTAAGCATAATCAATGAAAGAAAAAATGATAAGTAGGAATTCATTAATATAAAAAAAAAACACCTGTTCTGTGAAAGACTTGGCTAATAGAATGTAAAGACATGCCATACTAGGGTAAAATATTTACAGAACACATATCTGAATAAAGGACTTGTATCCAAAATATACAAAGAACTCTTAAAACTCAAAAACAAGGAAAGAAATAACCAAATTTTAAAAGTGTGAAATAGTTTTGAACAGACACCTCACCAAAGAAAATATACAGATGGTAAATAAGCATATGCAAAGATTCTCATCATGATATGTATTAAGGGAACTGCAATTAAAACAATAAAGCAATACTACTATATACCTATCCAAAACACTGATAACACCAAATGCTGGTGAGAATGTGGAGCAAGAATTCTCATTTATTGCTAATTGAAAAACAAAATGCTACAGCTAATTTAGAAAACAGTCTGACAGTTTCTTACAAAGCTAGTTGTAGGCTAATCATTGCTGTTTGGCATTTACCCCACTGAGATGAAAACTTAGATACACAGAGGTCTAACCTGCACACAAATGATTGTAACAGCTTTACTCATAATTCACAAAAATTGGAACAAACCAAGATGTCCTTCAACAGATGATTAGATAAACAAGCAGTCATACATTCACATAATGGAGTACTATTCACTTAATAAAAAGAAATGAGTTCTCAAGCTATGAAAAGACGTGAAGGAAACTTAAATACATATTACTAAGTGAAATAAGCCAGTTGATAAAGTTATATACTATATGATTACAACTATAAAACAATCTGGAAAATGCATAACTATAGAGACAGTAAAAAGATCAGTGGTAACCAGAGGCTCAGTAAGAGGTAGGAGGGATGAGTAGGTGGACCACAGGACATTTATAGGGCAATGAAACTATTCTGTCTGATACTACAATGGTTTATGCATGACATGCATTTGCCAAAATGTATAGGACCGAATAACACAAAAATGGAATCATAATGTAAACTATGTACTTTAGGTAGTAATGATATACAAATATTGGTTCATCAACTATAACAAATATACCATACTAATGCAAGATTTATTAATAATAGGACAAACTGTGAGAGAAAGGAGAGGATATGTGAAAATTCTCTGTACTTTTCTGTGAACCTAAAACTGCTCTTAAAAAATAAAGTCTATTTAAAAATCCATGACTAGGACAACTGGATATCCACATAGAAAATAAAGATGGACCTAACTCACACCATACATAAAAATTAACTCAAAATAGATCTAAGACCTAAACTCTTAAAAGTGAACATACATATAAATATACATGACCTTAAATTAGGCAATGGTTTCTTAGATACGACCCCAAAAGCACAAACAACCAAAGAAAAATAGATAGACTGAACTTCATCAAATTTAAAAACATTTGTGCTTAAGGACACTATTAAGAAAATAAAAAGATAGCCAAAAAAAGAAAATATTTGCTAAACATATATCTGATAGCTATCTAGTATACAGAATATACAAAGAACCTTTACTACCTGACAATAAAAAGACAAACAATCCAATTAAAATGGTGAAAGTATTTGAATAGACCTTTTTACAGAGAAGATATAAAAATGGGCAATAAGAACTGGAATGATGCTCAGCATTAGTAATTATTGGAGAAATGCAAATTGAAACTACAAGGGGTACCACTTCACATCCATTATGATGTTTTTAATCAAAAAATGAAAATCATAAGTATTGGCAATATATGGAAAAACTGGAATCCTCACACACTGGGGATGCAAAATGGTACAGCTGCTGTGGAAAAGAGTTTAGCAGTTTCTCAAAAAGTTAGACATAGAATTACCATATAATTGAGTCAGCAATTCAACTTCTAGGTATATACCCAGCAGAACTGAAAACACATGCTTACACAAAAACATGTACATGAATAATCATATGTATAAAGGCCAAATTGTTCATACTAAAAAACTGGAAAGAATCCATATGTTCATTAACTGATGAATGGATAAACAAAATGTGGTGTATCAAAATAATTGAATAGTATTCAACCACAAAAAGAAATTAAGTAATGTTATATACTACAAAATGAATGAGGCTTAAAAAATATGTTAAGTGAAAGAAGCCAGCTACAAAAGGCCAATATTGTAAAATACCATTTACATGAAAAGTCCAGAATAGCTAAATCCATAGAGATAGAAAGTAAATTAGTGGTTGCCAGAGGAGGAAGGAAGGGAAGATTTGGGAACGATTGTTAATAGGCATGGGGTTTCTTTTTGAGGTGATGGAAATGTTCTGGAATTGCATAGCGGCAATGGTTTCCCAACATAGTGAATATACTAAAAGCTACTGAATTGTATGTGTTAAAATGAGGAATCTTTTATTTTATGTGAAGTATATCTCAATAAAAGAAACTCCATGACCATGATCTCTCGCCAACTCGACATATTTTAGATTTGTGACCACTAGATGTTATAAGAAATAATCATGGGAGGGGAAGAATGTCATCAACATGGCAATATAAGACATCCTTGGAGAAGTCCTCTCTTAGAATTAGCTAATAAAAGGACAAATCCCATTTGCTTAGAACTTTTGAGGATTTTAGAAGATGATACAGACTGTAAAAGGACTCTACAACACTGGCTCAAAGAAAAAGAAGAATAATCTACAAGAGCAAGTAAGAAATTTCCATTCCAGACCAACCAGTCCATATACTCAATCCCATGAGTCCCCTTACTCAATCCCATGAAGCTTGGGAATTGCACAGAGGCAGCCTGGCCCAGGTCCCTCCCATTGCAGACAGACTATAGAGCCACTCACAGCAGCAAGTTAGAACCATATACATATCTAGGCACAGGGACCCAAGTCTGCAAAGACCCAAGGCAATATACATTCACTAAACAGTGCTGCATACAAAAGGGGGAAAGAGAACAGAGGAGACCATGGCATAACTGTTGGCAAGAGGTGAACTTATTTAATCCAGTTTCTGTTGTTGGACTACCTAAATACTGAATGGGTATTTTCTAGAGAGACCCACCATTTCCGAATTGATGCCATATGACTGCCCAGAATGGAATACCCTATGGGGAAGAAATTGGAGGCAGAAAACACTCACAGAAAAAAAAAAAAAAAAAAGGATATTGGCTAACTGAACTGCTGTAAGAGAAGAGGATCCCAGAACTAAAAAGTGTAAGGAAAAAGGGGCCCTGGATAAAGGGAAGAATTTAAACAAATCATAGGAGCTGGGGACAAAATTCTGCATAAAAACAAGTAGAATATATCAAGGTGCCCAGAGAAAGAACAGAGGAAAGGAAATTCTCTCCTGGAGGTGAAACAATTGCACAAAAAGTATAATCTTAAAAATTGTACCTCATAACTGGGATAAAAATCAGATAAAGAAAACCTGAAAAATCTGAACAGTTAAACATGTGCTACTCTAAAGATCTAGAATAACTTAGACCAAGCATCAAAAAAGGGACTTAACACAAAGCCAATTAACAATAAAATCCTAGACAAGAAGGAGAAACTGAACTTCAGAGTTAACTGATCAAGATAATCTGAAGCCAGATACAACCGAAAATTCACAAGCCATACTAAGAAACAGGAAGTCAAGGGAACAAATTAAAAATTCATAGGAGACACAGAATTTGGAACATCTAATAAAAAATGTTCAAACAAATCTAAACAAATTCAAGGAGATTAAGGAAAATATAGGTAACGAGCTAAAGGATATATAGAAAACTATGTGTGAGTATAAAGAATAATTGTAAGTATAAAAAGAAAAATAGCAGAAATTATGGGATTGAGAGTCAAATAATAGAGATTAAAATACATAAAGAGGGAAGCAGTTGTAGCTCAACTGATAGAGCATCCACCTACCATATAGGAGGTTCAGGGTTTGAACCCAGGGCCTCTTGGCTTGTGTGGTGAGCTGGCCCACACACAGTGCTGCCATGCACAAAGAGTGCCATGCCACACAGGGGTGTCCCCCACATAGGGAAGCCCGACACAGAAGGAGTGTGCCCCACAAGGAAAGCTGCCACGTGCAAAAAAAGCACAGCTGGCACACAAGGAGAGTTGGCGCAGCAACATGACACAACAAAAGAGAGACACAGATTCCCAGTGCCAGCGAGAATACAAGCGGACACAGAAGAACACACAGTGACTGAACACAAGATAGCAGACAACGGTGGGGGCGGGGGGTGGGGAATAAAATAAATCTTTTAAAAAAATACATAAAGGGATACAACAGCATATTTGAAAAGGCAGAAGAAAGAATCAGTGAACTAGATCACAGGACA
Organism: Dasypus novemcinctus; assembly: GCF_030445035.2. NCBI lineage: Eukaryota > Metazoa > Chordata > Mammalia > Cingulata > Dasypodidae > Dasypus > Dasypus novemcinctus. Next base: position 85,776,890 of record NC_080677.1, read on the forward strand.
ATTGAAATCATACAATCAGATGGACAGATAGGAAAAAGAATAGAAAAAGTTGAGCACTGTTTCAGGGATTTGGGCGATAGCACAAAGTGCACAAATATATGCATTATGCATGTCCCAAAAGGAGAAGGATGGCAGAAAGAATATTTGAGGATATAGTCAGCCAAAATTTCTTACATTGTATGAAAGATATAAATAAATCCCCCCAAGAAGCCCAATATACTCCAAGCAGAACACATACTAGCAGATCTAATCTGAGACACATACTAATCAGAATGCAAAAGCCAAAGATAAAAAAAGAATTCTGAAATCAGCAAGAGAAACATTTTCATTCTATACTAGGGATCCTCAATAAGACTAAGTGCCAATTTCTCATCAGAAACCATGGAAGACAGAAGGCACTCTTAAGATCTATTTAAAGTACTGAAATAGAAAAACTGCTGGCCAAAATCCTTTATCTGGTAAACCATCCTTCAAAGATAGGGAGAGTTAAAATATTCACTGCCCTATATGAATTGCTAAAGGGAATTCTTCAGGTTAAAAGATAAAGACAAATAAATGTGACTTGGAGTAGTGTGAAGAAAGGAAGATCTTCATTAAGGGAACTAAAAGGGTAAATGCAAAACTCAACAGTACTTTATCCTCATTATACAACTCTACTCTTTAATTCCTGAGAATTAGAAGACAACTGAACAAGAAAAAAAGACATATTTCTTGATAATTCACGTGCAAAATATGAAGTGATAAAGAGGGAGGAAAAAACAACATAAAGGGGAAACAGAAGGATATGGGAGCAGGGAACGTGTAAAATATTGACATTAAGTTGGTATCTTTCTAAATTAGTAGGTTATGGATGTGAGTTGTGCCACAACCAATGCCAGGGCAATCATGAATATAGTATTTTAAAAAATATACATAAACAGCAATGAGAGAGGGACTAGTCAGACACATCACAAAAGATAAACTACACAGAAAAGGAAGTTGCAATAAAGGAAAAGAGAGACCTCCCCCCCAAGAAAAAGTGCAACATATGAAAACCTAAGGACAAAATTGCTTAAGTAACTACTGCCTTCATAGTAATAACACTGAATGCTAATGGATTCAAATTAATCAAAGACAGATATTGGCAGCATGGATTTTTTAAAAATGTGATCCAACTTTATGTTGTTTGCAAGAGATTCACCTGAGGCCCATAGATACAAATAAGTAAAAAGTGAAAAGATGGAAAAAGATAATCCTCAAAAATTGTAACTAAAAAAGAGTTGAGGTAACTAGGCTAATTATTTACAAAATAGACTTCAAGTCAAAAGCTATTTTAAGAGACAAAGAATGACACTATGTAGTAATAAAAGGGATAATCCACCAAGAAGAAATAAAAATAATAAATATTTATGCACCTGAAAAAAGTGCCCCAAAATGCATAGGCAAACACTGACAAAACTGAAGGGAGAAATAGATACAACTACAATAATAGTTGGAGACTTTAATATACCACTCTCATCAATAGATAGAATAGTCAGACAAATGATAAATAAATAGAAAAAATGAATAATATGATAAATGAACTAGAACATTGTCTACCCATATAGGAGGATATACAGCATTCTTAGATGCACATGGATCATTCTCCAAGTTAGACCACATGTTGGGTCACAAAAAAAGTCTCAATAAATTTTAAAAGATGAAATTATACAAATCATCATCTAATCAAAAAGGAAAGAAGAAGCTGGATATCAAAAACAAGCAGAGTACTAGAAAATCCTCCAATATATGGAAGTTAAATAACATACTTTTAAACAACTAGTGGGTCAAAAGAGAAATTACAAGGGAAATTGGTAAATGTCTTGAGACAAATGAAAATGAAAATACAACATATCAGAACATATGTGATGTAGCAAAGGAAGGGCTGAGGGAAATATATAGCACTAAATGCTTACATATAATAAAAAGGAATAATTAAAGTCAAACACCTAACTGCACACCTGGAGGAGCTAGATAAAGAACATAAAACTAAACCCAAAGCAAGCAGAAGGAAAGAAACAACAAAGATTAGAGCAGAAATAAATAAAATAGAGAAGAAAAAAAAAGGAAACCATTAGCAAACGTTGTTTCTTGAAAAGATCAATAAAATTGACTAACCCTTAGCTAGGCTGACAAATAAAAAGAGAGAATATGAAAATGAATAAATCAGATGAGAGGAGAAGCATTACTACTGACATCACAGAAATAAAAAGAAACATGAGAGGGCACTAAGAACAATTGTATGCCCACAAATTAGACAACCTATATGAAAGAGACAAATTCCTAGAAGCACATGAACAACCTACACTGATTATAGAAGAAATAAAAGACCTGAAAAGACCAACTACATGTAAAAAGATCGAATCAATCATCAAACACCTCTCAACTACAAAAAAAAAAAAATCCAAGAACCAAATGGTTTCACAGGTGAATTCTACCAATCATTTCAAGAAGAATTAATATAAAATCTATATAAAATTGAAGAGGCAGTAACAATACCTAATTCATTCTGAGGCCACCATCACCTCCATACCAAAGCCAGATAAAGATACTACAAGAAAGGAAAATTACAGATCAATTTATTTTATGAATATAAATTCAAAAATCCTCAAGAAAGTATTTGCAAATCAAATCCAAAAGTACATCAAAAGAATTATACACAACGATCAAGTGAGCTTTATCCCAGGTATGCAAGAGAGGTTCAACATAAGAAAATCAATTCATGTAATACACCACATTAAAAAAATAAAGGGGCAAAACACATGAGCATCTCCATTGATGCAGAGAAGACATTTGACAAAATCCATCATCCTTTCTTGATAAAAAATACTTAGAAAAATGAGAAGAAAAGGAAACTTCCTCAACATGATAAAGGGCATATATGAAAAATCCACAGTTAACTTCATACTCCAAGGTGACAGACTGAAACCTTTCCATCTAAGATCTGTAACAAGTCCCACTGCCACCACTCTTATTCAAGATTGTACTGGAAATTCTAGCAAGAACTTTTTGACAAGCAAAAGAAATAAAAGACATCCAAATTAGAAAAGAAGTGAAACTTTTGCTATTGCTTATGACATGATCCTACATAAATAAAGTCCTGGAAAATCTACAACAAAACTACTAGGGCTAATAAATGAGTTCAGAAAAGTGGCAGGGTACAAGATCAACATGCAAAAATCAGTAGTGTTTCTATACACTAGTAAAGAGCAATCTGACAACAAAACTGAGAAATATTCCATTTACATTAGCAACTAAAAGAAACAAATACCTAGGAATAAATTTAACCAAAGATGTAAAGGAATTGTATGCAGAAAACTACAAAATATTGCTAAAAGAAACCAAAGGAAACCTAAATAAGTGGAATGACATTGCATGTTCATGGAGTGAAGGACTAAATATCATTAAGATGTCAATTTTACTCAAAATGATCTACAGATTCAACACAATCCCAATCAAAATTCTAATAGACTATTTAGGAGAAATGGAAAAGCCAATTATAAAATTTATTTACATGAGTAAGGGGCCCATAATAGTCAAAATTATCTTTTAAAGTTAGAATAAAATTAGAGGGCTCATACTTCCTGACTTTAAACTTTATTACAAGGCTACAGTGGTCAAAACAGTGTGGTAATAGCAAAGGAATAGATATATCAACCAATGGAATCAACTTGAGTTGGCATCCATGGCCAATTGATTTTTTACAAGGTTACAAAGTCTACCCAATGGAGAAAGAATAGTCTCTTCAAATGTAAAATAGAGAAAAAAGACCCCTATCTCACACTATATTTAAAAATTAACTCAAAATGGATAAAGACCTAAATATAAGTACAAGGATTATAAAATTCCTAGAGAAAATGCAGGGAAGCATTGTCAGGATCTTGTGTTAGATAATTGTTTCTTGGACTTTACACCCAAAGTACAAGTAATGAAAGAAAAAAAATAGATAAATGGCAGCTCCTCAAAATTAAATTCTTTTGTGCATCAAAGGACTTTATCACATTAATGAAAAGACAATCTACTCAATGAGAGAAAATATTTGTAAACCACATATCCTATAATGGTTTAGTACCCAGAATGTAAGAAGAAATCCTGCAACTCAACAATAAAAACACAAACATTCCTATTTAAAAATGAGCAAAAGACTTGATAGACATTTCTCCAAAGAGAATACACAAATTGGGTAAAAAAAAAAACACATGAAAAGATGCTCAACATCATCAGCTACTAGGGAAATACAAATCAAAACCACAATGAGATACCCCTTCATACCCACTAAAATGTGGGAATGTAGAAAAATAGAGACTCTCATTCATTGCTCATGGCAATGCAAAATAGTACAACCACTGTGAAAGACAGTTTGGTAGTTCTTCAGAAAACTATGTATAGAATTATCATATGATCTGGCAATCCCTCTACAAGTACTGCAAGCAGGAACTGGGACAGTTATTTGCACAACAGTGTTTATAACAGCATTGTTCACATCACCATTATGCCAAAAGGTGGAAGCAGCCCAAGGGTCCATTAACCAATGAATGGATAAGCAAAATGTGGTATATACATGTAATGGCATATTATTCTGTGGTAAAAAGGAATGAAGCCCTGATACATGCAACAACATGAATGAACCTTGAAGACATTATGCTGAGTGAAATAAGCCAGATACAAAATGACAAATATTGTATGATTTCACTGATATGAAATATTATAAATACCCAACTCATAGATTTAGAATCTAGAATATTGGTTACCAGGGGTTTTGTTGGGTATAGAGAACGGGGTGTTAATGTTTAATGTGTACAGAATTTCTATATAGGTTGATTGTAAAATTTTGGATATGGATGGTGGTGGTTGTAGCACATTATTGTGAGTGTAATTAACAGCACTGAATTACATAAGGTAATATGGTTAAAAATGGAAAATTTATGTCATATATATTTTACTGTAATAAAAATGAAAAGATAAAGCCTAAGACTATATAACACAGTGGACACTATTAAAAACAATGGGCTATAGTTAATAGTACAAGTACAAATATGTTCTTTCATGAATTATAAGAAATGTACCACACTAATAATATGAGGTATTAATAATTGGGTGTTACATGGGGGAAAAACACACAATGTAAACTATGGATAATAGCTAATAGTACAATTTTATACTCTTTCATCAGTTTTAACAAAGGTACCACACTAATTCAAAGTTAAACAATAAAGGTTATTTTGGAATGCTGTAATTTTTACATGATTTTTCTGTAAACTTTGCAACTTATTTAATTTTAAAAATTAAATAAGAAAGAAGTAATCTTGACATATAGATTATTTCTTAAAATTCTTTTTGTGGCTACATTAAGAACTGGAGTGAAAGAGGTGATAATTTACATATGAGACTTTTCCTACAACAAAAATTCTCATATTTTATCCCCTTCAAAAAGGAAACATGTTTAGTGATCCTATGATAAAGATATTTATTAAACTAGTACTTAGTGCCATACATTATCTCATGTCAACTTCATTGGAACCTTACACATCAGGTACAATTAATGCCTCATTTTACATATGAGGAAATTTAGCATTAAGTAACTTACATGGATTATTACAAGAAGATTGACACCATGATGCATACTTTTCACCAGTATGCTCTTTTATTTTTTTTGTATTTTGACTTAAAATGAATGGTGATTGAAAGCTGACCAACCAGAATATTTTAATTGTTTCAAACTTGTTTCGCTAATAAGATAGAGTAAGGAAGCTGTGGTAGTTTGAATCTGCATGTACCCCAGAAAAAATGTTCTTAAACTTAATCCATTCCTTTGGCTGTGAACCATTGTAAATAGAACCTTCTGATGAGGAAATTCCAATTAAGGTGTGGCCAACCTCAATCAGAATGGGTTAATCCTACTACTGGAGTCTTTTTTAAAGTGGAATGAAATTCAGACAGAAAGAGAGAAAGCCATAGAAGGAATATCCAGAAGCTGGACATCAACAGAATCCAGAAGAGAAGGGAAAGACCTAGAGATATTGCCATGTGCCTTGCCATGTGACAAAGGAGCCAAGGACTGTCAGCAATCTGCCCCAGAATGTTGGTTTTGGGGAAGAAAGCATTACTTTCATGACACCTTGATTTGGACTTTCTTTACAACTCAAGATCATGAGCAAATAAATTCTCATTGTTTAACCTGACCCATTTCATGGTATGTGCTTGAGCAGCCTAGGTAACTAAAAAAGAAGCTAATAGTTAATTGATTTCCTCTCAACTGTCTGGGCCTTGGAAAGAAGTAAGCCAATGATAGATGAGCATCTCTACCCCCTTTTCTCTCTGCTCACTGCCCACACCATCACAGGTACACATGTAAACACACAGGCTCATAAAAACGCACTTAACACATGTTCCTAATGTACTATAAAGAAAAGATAACTCTGCGTAAACATATAACTGCTGGAGGGGGTGCATTATTAAAAATACAAGTCCTGGTTTGTGGACTATCTATCTGTGGAGTAATTCTAGCTTACAAGGTAGTTAGCAGTGTTTAGAAATCAGGAAATTTCACATAAAAAATCTAAAATTTTAGCTTCTCTTGACAAAAAGAAATAGGTGAAATTAATTTTAATGTTTTATGTAATCTAATATATCCGAAATATTATTTCAATATATTATGTGACCAATATAAAAATTATTGGTGAAATATTTTAAATCCTTGTTTTCATACTGTCTTCAAAATCCAGTGTGCATTTTGTACCAACAGCACATATCGATTTGATATAGTCACATTTCAAGAGCTCCATAATCATCTGGGACTGTTGGTTACTATATTCGATACTGTAGCTGTAGACATTTGAGTTTTTTCACCTCTACGTACTGGTCATAGACTAGGATACTTCAGCTGGCATTATATCCAAACTGTTGGAGGAAGTCATCACACCCAAGCCTAGACCTACAACTCACCATTAAACAAGAATTTGGCAATGAGTTAGGGCAATGACCCAAGAAAGGCCATTATCAGGATCTATGCTATGAACATCACCATGGGGAGGAAAAGCTGGAAGTACCACAACATCCAAACAGGGATGAGAAAATAGGAAGTGACAGGTGTTTATAATACCTGGTGTGGACTGAACCATGTCCCCCACAAAAGACATATTCACATCTTAATCAACATTCCTGTGGCTGTGAACCCACTTACAAACAGGACCATGAAGACGCTTTGGTTAGTTAAGGTATAGGCTAATTTGTGAGTAGAATCCTATTTAGATGAGGCCAATAGAATAAGAGCAAGCCTTAATCCATGACTGGAGTCCCTGTAAGTCAGAGGAAATTTCGATGAAGTCAGTAAGAAGCAGCAGGAATCAGAAGGAGCCAGAAAATGACGCAGATTGCCATGCGATGAAGGCAGAGATGCAAGCCAAGGAACCCTAAAGATTGTAGCAAGCCAGCACCAGAATGTTACAGACTCTGGGAGAAAGTATGGCCTGCCAAGACCTTAATTTTGGATTTTTAACCTTCAAAACCATGAGACAATAAATTCCCATTTTTTAAGCCAACACTTTGGGTGACATTTGTCATGGCAGCCCTGGCAAAATAAAATACCTCATAAGTAGGTCTCTTTTGCATTTAGCAAAGGAGATGGTGATCAACCTATAAATGTTGAATAACCTGATAATAATTACTCAAAAGCCAGATAGACATTCCCCAACATTTGAACCACTGGTGCTTCTCTAACTTCCTTACTCTTCACCCCAATGACAATGTTTCATTACCAGTTTATTCTATCTACAAAGGCTAGCTCATTATCCCATTTCTATTCCCTCGAAGTAAATACAGACATATAGGCATAATAACAGAGATAATGGAGTTTACCTAACAAAAATCTATGAATCAGGCATCCTAGAGTCACCAGTCAAGAAGAAAGTCGACTTTCAAGTGTGTCACCTAACAGCTATGTTTAAAAGATCCATGGCCCTGTTCCCTGCTCCTTCAACTTATTCGGTGGTTAAACAAGTGGTAATCACAATAATAAAACTTGATACTTTGGATCTCAACATCATCATTATTCTGCATCTATAAAAGTACAAATGGCTAGATTAATTCATTTATATCACCCAAGTTAAAAAAAAATTGAGAAGTATTATTGAGGCAATCTCCCCTACTTCTAGATTATTATAATAGTCTTTATGAGAAAATATACAACTATTATAGCATTCATATTTGATTAAAAGGCATGTATAGTACCTATAGAAAGATTTAATTTCATGATAATTATAACATATATGCGTATAACAATGGATTATAAGAGGTGAGAGCAGAGCATGAGTGGAGTCAAAGTTGAGTAATATTAGATCCCTACATGGATCACTTAGAATTGTTTTCCACTGAGTTTGCACCCTGGACTACTGACTCAAAAGGTAGGCCCCTGGTCACTAAGAGATCCAATTAAGGAAATATAAGCTATCTCCGTTATGAGAATAAAAAGTTGGAAATAATAACAAAACAAAAAATACTGCTTGTAGTGTTGAGTTTTATGGAGTACTGCTTAAGTCAGGCAGCTTACCAGCATTTTGCTTGCCAGTATGATGGTTGATCTACAGCCCCCAGCAATGCACAGGAAGTATGGAGCAATGTTTCATGAGAATTTCAAAAGGCACTGCCCTCTTGTCTTACGTGCTCTCCCTTCCCTGGGGTTTTTTCCCCTTTGATTTAGTATTCACTGCCAAATCCCCAGCTTCTACCTTCCCTGATAGATTCAGTCAGCAGACTTCTAGCTCCAGTTAAAATTCTTTGTAGGCAATAGGAACTGGTCCCAAACTTGTTTATCCCTTGAACAAGAACAGGAGCACTTGCAGCTCTTGCTTCAATTTCCTGGGAGTCACAATCCACAGCCAAACTTTCCTCATCCTTGGAGAGTGATTCCTGTGTGGAAATAAAAATAGAACTGGAGAAAGGAGCCCCTGGAGGCTTGTTGGCTGGCAACATTTAAGTCAGCTGTAATGCATGATTGATTACGAAGGTTATACCCTACCCATGGAACATGAATAAGGGCCAGATCATTGGATTTCCAGAGTTTCTGGTGGATGAGAATTGTAGTCAATAATATCACCTACTTCTGGGAATTATAAAATTCTTGCTCTCATTAAAACCAGAAAGGACCCTTCCTGAAAAAACAGCTTGCCCACCCACTGGAGGCAAGAGAACTAGAAAGATCAAGTTGAGGTTTGTGTCAAAAATAGAGGAAGGTACTCTTAAATGCTTGCAAACCTACAACTAAAAGAATTTGAGAATGACTAATTTAGTTTAAATATTCAAGACCTTTATTTACCTTGGTAATAATCACAGGCACCTTTAGTGAAGGACACCAGCAACAACAACATAATTATGCAATTCAATATATTTTAATGAAAATACAAATGAGCTAGTTAATAGCTCACTGTTTTTGCAGACGGGTCTCTACACTGTGTGACTGTTCTAGCTACTCATCTCTTCCTGGCTGTGTCCTGGTTTCACAACCATACATATGAGATGAAATATGCATATAAATGGTCACAAAGTGATTGTTGCTAAATGTTGCTGACACTTTTTCCAAGTGTAAATCAGACATTAAAACTGCTGTTTAGAAAATAATTTTATTGCTACAAAGAAGTCAATTATGAAATAATGAAAGAATGAGGGCTTAAGTAAATATGACTCAGACTTGTAGAATCAACTTAAATACACAAACAATGGATGATGTGGAGAGAAACCATGTGAAAAGGTAAAAATGGCTACAAGAAACACTGAACAGAAAATTACCTCCAAAACCTAAATAGTTATCTAAAAACTAAGTGATAAAAGCAGATGCGATTGATTGCAGGCATTCACTACAACATCAAAATATGAGATTGCCACAGGAAAATATACAATCCCGCAAAGCATGCTCTCTTGCATCATTATATATGTAAACCCTATGTGCTTGATCTTCAGGAGCAGTTTTATTTCTTACATCAACAATATTAAGAACATTCTCTAAGTTTATTTAGATATGCATACCCTTCAATTTTAAAAATCATTGCAGAAACAAAACTATGACCATTTTGTTTTTTATTTTGTGTAAAATGTTAGACATTAAGAAGAAATTAAAATAATAAGTTAGCTTTTTCTTTATTATAAAGTGGAACACACACACAAACACACACTCAGAAATGCACACACGTGGCCCTCCTTGACACTTTTCTTTCCCTCAGTGCTGACTTTGAAATAAATCCCAAGTCCAGGTCCTTCATGGCTCTCACCCTGGTCCCACCCTAACCATTTCTCACCTGAACTCCTGGCAGAGCCCTCTAATTTGCCTCTGTTTTTTGTTTTATTTTATACTTTTTTATTAAAGTTAATAGATCACAAAGAACATTGCATTAAAAAACATTAAACAACATAAAGAACATAAGAGGTTCCCATATACCCCACTCCCCACCCCCCACCCCATTATTTTTGTAAATTGTATTTTTTTCAAGATATATACATCACACAAAAATGTTACATTAAAAAATATAAGAGGTTCCATATACCCCTCACCCCCCACCCCACACCTCCCACACCAACAACCTCCTTCATCACTGTGGCACACTCATCGCACTCGGTGAACACATTCTGGAGCACTGCTGCACCACATAGATAATAGTTTACCCTGAAGTTCACACTCTCCCCCAGTACATTCAGCAGGTTAAGGCAGTGTCTCCCTGTTTCTGTTTTGCAGTTCCCACCTCACATAGGCAGCAGAGTAATCTTTCATTCAACACCCTCACATCATGCCACTCTGTCCAGGCCCTCCGATGGCTTCCTGTCACACTCATAGTAAAATCTAACCTTGTTTCAAAGGCTGCAAGACCCTATAGACTCTAGCCTCTTCCTGACTTCTACCACATCCCCCAATACTCTCATTGCTGTGTCCTCCACTCAAACCACACAGGGCTTTATGTTATTCCTCAGTCACACCAAGCATGTTCCTGCCACAAAGACTTTGCCCTTGTTGTTATCTCTGCACAATGTCCTTTTATTTTTAGAAAAAAACAGCTTTATTAAAATACAATTCACAAACCAGACACCTCACTCATTTAAAGTGTGCAATCAGGAAACGGACTTGGCCCAGTGGTTAGGGCGTCCGTCTACCACATGGGAGGTCCGCGGTTCAAGCCCCGGGCCTCCGTGACCCGTGTGGAGCTGGCCCATGCACAGTGCTGATGCGCGCAAGGAGTGCCCTGCCACGCAGGGTGTCCCCCGTGTAGGGGAGCCCCATGCGCAAGGAGTGCACCCCGTAAGGAGAGCCGCCCAGTGCGAAAGAAAGTGCAGCCTGCCCAGGAATGGCGCCTCCCACACTTACCATGCCGGGCTGAGGACAACAGAAGTGGACAAAGAAACAAGACGCAGCAAAAAGACACCAAGAACAGACAACCGGGGGAGGGGGAGAAATTAAATAAATAAACAAATCTTTAAAAAAAATAAAAAATAAAAATAAAGTGTGCAATCAATGTGTTTTTTTTAGTATTTTCATAAGGTTGTACAACCACCACCACTACCAATTTAGCATTTATTGGTATTTTAGTATTCATCCTCCCAACAAGAAATCCTATATCCATTAACAGTCACTCCCCATTTTCATTAATCAACCATCAATCTACTCTGTCTCCATAGATTGCCTGTTTTGGACATTTCACATACATGGAATCATACAATTCATAGTCTTTCATGACTGGTTTCTTTCATTTTCTATGATATCTTCAAGGTTTATCCATGTTGTAGCATGTATCAAATTTTATCTCTTTATTTCTGGATAATATTTCAGTGTATGAATATACCACACTTTATCCATTCATGAGTTTATACACATTTCAGTGGTTGCACTTTTTGGTTATGAATTATACTGCCATGAACACTGAGCACAAGTACAAGTTTCTGTTTAGACATAGGTCTTCATTTCTTAGGAGCAGAATTATCAGGTCATGTGGTAAATCTGTTTATCATTTTGAACAACTGCTCAACTACTTCCTAAAGTGGCTGCATCATTTTACATTCCTATCAGGATAAAATTAAAATGCCCAACAATGCTAAATGGATTGGAAGAAATGGAACTCTCATACATTGCTGGTGGGAGTATAAAATGGCCCAGTCATTTTGTTAACATCCACTTACCTCTATGACCTACCAATTCTACATCTAATATTTGCTTGTATTTCTAAGTATTTATCTTGTAAAAGAATAGTCATGGCAGATTTATTCATACTAGCCCAAAACTGGAAACAATGCTAATGTCCAATGACAGGAGAATGGATTTACAAATACATTCTGGTATATTCAATACCCATCAATAGCAAGGAACAAATTACTGAAAGATGAACACTAAGGATAAACTTCAAAAACTGGTAAAAGCTACCACACACAAAAGAGTGCATACTCTATGAAGTTCTATAAATGGCAAAACTAACCTATACTGAAAAAATCAGAAGAGTGGTTGGCAGGGAGCTATTGACCAGGAAAAGACATGAGGAAACTTTCTGGAACGATGAAAATATTCTTTATCTTAATAGAGTATGGCTTATGGGTGTATGTGCTTTTGTTTTGTCAAAACTCAACAAACTCTACATTTAAGATCTATGCATTTCTCTGAAGATAAATTATACTTCAATGAAAAACGTAAGAAAACAAATTGTGTAATTGTGTGTGTGTGTATGAATAATACATGAAGAGAGACTCAACAATATGTACCAGGAATGTAAGTCTAATGAACATAGAGCTCTACATCTGAATGGAATCTACAGTCTACTGGGGGTGGTAGGAAATAATTACATACCTACTAGTCAACCATCTGTGGAAAATAAGATTGAAATACCTAATCTGGTCTTAAAACCATTTTCACTAAAATCCAACCTTGTAAAAGAATGACAACCCTCTTCTTTAATCTGTCATTCTATAAAATCAGTAAAAATGAGCATAGATACGACTAGAGACAATCCAAAAAGGAGAGAACATACGTGGTTCTTTTCAACATTCACTCTTCAATACATAAATAATCAGGAGTTTCCTGGAAGTAACAATTCCTGTAAAGGATATCCTCTGAATCTGAGAAAAGCTACTGAAAAAAATTAAACACTAAACATATGAATGAACTTAGAATGTTATAAATGAGCAGGCTGAGCTTACTCTTAGCAAATCATTGCAGCTCATTTTTATATCAGTGCATCATGATGCAAAGCATTACTCCAATGAAATATTTTATTTCAAAAATATAGTCAAGCAATGTTCAGTAAAAGTACAGCTACACAGAATTTTTTTAATGTCTCAAAGATTAAAAACCTAAGACAATGATAAATGAGGACTCATCTTCCTTGGGAGAGGTGCTATGGGGTGCTCAGGGGTGGGGTTTTGTCCAATAATTTAAGTCTCTTATTAAAGAACTGGAAGTAGCATGTTAATAAAATTTGCTTTTAATACTAAAGTAAGTATTGAAAATATCAGTAGAGAGATTATTTCAACTGGTTGAAGGGGCTTCAGGAACTTAGAAGAAAAATAACAAAAAGACTTACTGTGGGATTTGATTTTTTTCCTTTTCAATGTAGAATGATGCATAATGAAAATTTAATAGCAACCATAAATAATATGACAGGGCTGAGAATAAGATTACTATAGATTTGTAAGCAGTGGCTGGCTTTCCTTACGAGATTTCTTCAATGGGTTCTCCCCAGTCCCGTATTTCCTGCATGCACAAAGGAGAGAAGTTCCTTGATTTACCCTCTTAAGTTTTTCATGGATGAATCATTGCCTTGCATGAGGCACTAAGTATGCAATCACAGCTCTTAGAGAAGAATAAGAATAAATAAAGGAGAGACAGGATATTCTATTCTGAAAGAAATTCATGAGAACTTCCACAAATCATCCTGAGCTGCCTGTGCAAGGCTCTGCCTCTCATCTAGGAGGACCAGCCTTACCCAAACACAATGAGGTGCTGGTACGGTAGAATTTTTAAAAATTATGCCGGACTCATCTAAGTCTAGGAGTGCTTCACGGAGGCTATACATATAGTATAATAAAGTGTCCATGGAGACGTTGATAATAAATAGTTGCATGGATCCATAGAAACCATACAGTACCCATGATTTTCCAGATACAAAGGAAAAGAAGAGCTGTTCCAACCCAACTCCATGGTTTATAAGGAAATTGTAGCCTTACTACAAAGTAAAGAGACAGACCTAAATGCAGAACTACAATTGGGATATAGATATAGATCACCTCTAGCTCAGTGCTTCTCTCAATATCTCTTACTGCCTTCCTATCAGGACCACTCACTGGAATGGGAATTGAATAGCTGTCTTGTCTAGGCTACACTATCCAAGATGTTTGCTTAATACACAGCTGGTCTTAGTATTTAATTATAAATCTGACAAATATGTTGATCTTTAAAAAGTTAGATGAAAATCAAACTAATAGTACAAAAAGAAGATGATTTTCATCTTAAAGAATAATAAGGTAAAAATGTCAATTTAATGATTGGTTAAGGAAAAACAAGTGATTGAGCATATGAATTAAAAAGTTGAAAAATAAAGTTGGAGACACATGTAGCATGTATATTCATTATTATATGCTGATAAAGAAATAGTAGGACCATTTTCACTTAACCTATGCAAAATAATTAAATAGACATGATGATTAATGCTTTGATTATACTGAAAATATGCTTGCTTGGAAATAAATATGCAATAATAATAAATTAATATCCAATTAAAGTTGTTCTAAAATAAAAGCCAAGAGTCTTCCCATCAAGCAATGTTCAATATCCAAGTCTTAAATATTCCCATAAACTATAGCAATATATGAAACTGGTTGAAATACAAAAATGTGTTCCTACAAAATTAATATCCAGAAATATTAGAAATGACTTAAATTAATAGTTGCATAATCAGAACTACAAAATCTGTTTCTTCTTCTTATTTCTATCATTAACCAGTCCTTGTAATAGATTGCAATGCCTCCGGTTCAACTGATTCAGTCAGATCTTTGTAAAGCAAATGCTTCAACTTGGGGGTGGTTCATGTACTATGGGGGAAGGAAGATATCTTTTCTCCTACTACTGTTGCACCACTGCCACCACTCTTTCATTCTGGTTTTCATTTTTGGTATCTTCTATAGAGCAAATTTTTCTATATCCATTTACAAGTGAAGAAATTGAACAATAAGAAGTAAAGTAACCTTTCCAAGGTTATACAAAGAGTAAGTAGGCTCTTTGATCTGATTTCTACTATGTAATTATGACTTTCCATAATGCTGGAATTGATATGGGGGTGGCGTGCAAAAAAAGGTGAGAAATGTGATTGCTGTAACTTTTCTCAGTTAAATTATCTGCAAATGGGCAAATAAATAGAGTAAATGACTCAGTGGAAAAAAGCTTTCATGTCAGGCAGACAAGGTTAGAGTCTAGTTCTGCCACTTCCTGGTCACATTAACGTGGGCAGGTTATTCAACACTTTCGAAAGCCTTGGTTTCCTCATTTGTAAAAAGTAATCATAACACTTCTTCTCTCATAATATTGTTGACAAAAATAAACATAAAACAATAATCACAGTGCCTAGCAATATTAATTGTTCATTAATTATTAACTATTTCTTAATCTTCTTTTTGGTTAATTGTATTTAAATTAATATTGCTATCATTCTTAATAAATTCTTTACACACTCAGAAAGACTGATGCTTTTAAGAAGCATTAAAAGATGAGATAGAAATTAATTAACATATTGATACTGGGAAAAATTATCTTCTCTTTTTCCAGATTTTTCCTAAAATATACTTAACTCTCTTAAAAGAAATCTGAGTTCTGGCTATCTTCATTTATAACTACAGGCCATAGCTTCCAACATTGTATTTTGCTAACAGTAGTCAAGACTCCAACAGAAACCTTACAGTAGGTGAAAGATTAAACCAGATTGTCTTCCATTTCCTTTCTAACCTTGAGTTTATTAGACTTCAGAGAAAAATTGGTGCATGTTGGTACTTTTTCCTCCAGGTAAAATTCTCCACCTGATGCTGGGGTGCATTTTGGAGTCTGGCATTCAAATGGCCACCTTTGCTTCAACCATGCAATAATCCACAAATGACATTAATTAGGCTTTCTGGGAAAATGTCTATTTTCTGAGTATATGAAGAGAGGCTATATCTCAAAGATTCAAAACTTCTTATCTCAGCAGAAAAGCTTCTGGTCTAGTGTGTGTGTGTGTGTCTTTTGCCTTTGACCTTAATATCCTTTGTAAACATTACCATAATATCATAAATATTAAGAAATATTAAGAAAACAAAAAATTGCTAGATTTTTTGTGTTTTTTCAGAAAAGGGTTGCATGGAATTTCATTAACCTGAAGGAAACTGTGAATCACTTCTCTCCATTGATTTATTATTAGTTCTAGACTAGACAGAGGGTGATTAGAGGCCTTCAGGTATAAAGTCAATGGCTATATGCTAAGCAGATCAATTTAAAGCTGAAGCCAGTTAAAATGAGGAGACAGAATAGAAGATTTACAAAAGCATCAAGAGAACACCTTCTATGATTTCTAAAGGCTGGATTATATGAAGATTGGTGGAAAGATTTTTTCATGGCTTTATAATTCTTTGATTATTTTGTCTTTTTTGTGAAATTAAATCAACCTTTTTAAAATTTACTCCAGAGATCTCACTTTCTTTTTTACCTACTAAATTGATGCAATAAATTTTCCTTAATTTTCATATCAAACCTAGCTGAAAATTCATGGAGTTTTATAATACCCTTTGACCAGTGATAGCTTCCTGCTTTCTTCTGTCATAGAAAGCATCTATCTTGCATATATGATTATACATCTTTTGGGGGGACTCAGTTCACTTCCATCCATCCAAGTATACATTGGGTCAGACCATGCTTTTAGGAAATTTTAGCTTGATGCAATATATTTAACTAGGTATTTTGACAGAAACTGGACAGTGTCAATATGTTGGGGTCTAATAAAACTGAATGATGTCTTGCCTCTTTGTTAAAATCATCCATCTTGTAGAGATAAGCATTATCCAATTTCTTCTGCTTGTTGAGCATGTTTAACCTTCCAACGTCAGGAGATATTGTTGTACCAACAAGATTGTTAGATGAATTTACATCTACCTTTCAATAAGTCTTGATTCCTCTGTAAGATCTACTTTCATAATGACTTATTCTAGAAACTTATGGCCCCAGCTAAACATCATTCTTCAATATGTGCATGAGACATTGGAGGTACCTTACCAGGGTGAATTAGAGACAAATGGGGCTCAATGGAGGCCTGTTCTGCTATATCCCCACCTTCTTTTTAGTGGGATTCATTTTTCCGGGAAGAGCAACTTGAATGATTCCCCTTCAGTGACAAAATAGTGTTGGCCCATGAAGTCAACCCTTCCTAGAAGCCTTAAAGAACACTGGGCATGAGGCATTTATCATCAAATACCCATACATTATTGGGGAAAAATGCCAACTAGGTCCATTGTTAAAGCCATTGGTTTTAGCACCTTATTTTACTCTATCTTATAAGGTAAATATTCATAACACTATTCACTAGGTAATATAACTATATAAAAATAAACAAAAAATCCCTTTAGCCATATCTGATTCAATCACATGAAATAAAGCCAGTTAGGCTTAATTCACATTCAGAAAATTCCTGGGGATCTAGAACTTTATAAAAGGTATGTCTACATTCCCCTGGAGATATTCCTCAGAGCTTTTGTGAAAGACTTTAAGGGACTCATTTTTAGGATTTATTGATAGCTTTTATGTTTGTTGTTTTATGAACTCTTAACTCTTGTGGTGTAAAATACCCTAGTTGCTTTTTGGTATCTTATGAGGTTTGGATGGTCATAAATCTATATGAAATGTAAAGAAAACAACTCAATGGTCCTGGCTGGAGGAGGAAAACTGTTCACATGCCAGCATCACACATGGTAGAAATGGATTCCTGGAAAATTACAATAAAATAGTTCTTTTCATCTTCAATAAGTTAGAAAGAATTAAAAAGAGCTAGGATCTCAAAGTCTCTTGAAAGATCAAATCTTAAGACAGAGAAATCTGACACAGTACACATTTTTTAAAATGGTTTAAAAGGAAATTTTAATTTCTAATTCAATGTTAAGTAAATAAATTTTCTCATTTAAAAAATATTTACTAAGAACTTATTGAATGTCAGACACTGAGAAAGATGTTGACTGACTTGTCAATATGCAATAATTGCATGTTGATTTGTCAATATACTATAAATATCTGACCATCTAAAATGATGGAGAATTAAGGAAATAGTCATTAATATAGCTGGCACCATTCACTTATTCAAGAATTTTTTTATTAATTCTTGCTATGTTCCAGACAATATATTAGATGCTAGGAACACAATATAAGAAAGCACAAGCACATATCTATGCATACCCACAGTCCCTGCCTTTTGGTCATTTTTAGTATAATGGCAGGAAAAGCGAATGAAATAGACAGTTATGAGACTGTGTGATGAATGTTTTGAAAGAAGGAAGGACAAAATGGAAGAGTATCCCACCTATGCAAGGTCTAGGGAAAACTTCCTGGAGGTAATTATGCATGAGCTGAGTCCACAAAGAGAGCTGAAGTTAGGTTAGCTAAGCCAATAAGATTGGGAATAGCATCATAAACAGGGGGAACAGTATTTGCCAAGCAATCTAGGAGAAAGAGTCCTTTGCACATGTGGGTACTCAGGTAATTCTGAGATTAAGAAAAGAGAAGGGGAGGGAGAAGGGGCAAAAGATTAAGCTAGAAAGAATGGCCTTTGTAAACCTACCAAGGAATTGTGTGCTATCTTGAAGACCATGTGAATTCATTATAGGCATAAGAATGGACTTGATCATATTTGTATTTTTAAAAGATAACTTGGAGGCAGGATTGAAAAAGAGAGAGTGAGAGAGAGAGAGAGAGAGAGAGAGAGAGAGAGAGAGAGAGAGAGATTGGTTTATGACAATATTTTTCCACATCTCTCTATATTTAAAAACATGAATTTAAACCAAAATTGCCAAACTCACTCCAACAATACAGGGTCATACTAGTTCTTTCCTCTTCCACATTTGAAACTTCCTTTCTCCAGCAGTGCAACTCAGTTCCCATTTCCTCAATCAATTTACTTATTTGATCAATCTCCCTGTATATAACCAATCTCCCATCACACCCACTCTCACCTTCTTCCCATGGAAACCCCTCTCATCCCTCTTGATCTTACCTTCCTGGCTGGACCACCTTCCTGGTAGTCCCCTGCACAGATTTCCTCACTACCCCTTTAAGATTGCAACACTCTGTGCTAGAAATCCCTCACCATGCAGAACTCCTCCTCACATCTCTTGGGCTTGGAAATCCCACCTCTTAAATTCTCATTTCCTGTGCCAGGTTATACCTCTTTCTTGAATAATTGATGGAGGAATTATTCACCAACTTCAGAAAAAAACCCTCATCATTTATAGGAGGGTAAAACTTTTCTTACCATCTTAAAAAGATAATTTATCCACTATCAGCACATATTACAACATTTAGACTTATATAGCATTGAGTATTGAACATTACCCACCCAGGCTGGTTATTTCTCTCAACCCAACCACTATCAGGTACTGATAATGCACCTGATAACGATTCCATATCCTCACTGCAGGCATCTGACAGCCATAATTTCCCATCTCCAGCCTTAACCTTTTGAATAACAATGCCCACAACTCCTCAAGAACACATAGCATTTTGCAATAGTGGGCATTTTGAATTTATACAGAAAAAAAA
Organism: Dasypus novemcinctus; assembly: GCF_030445035.2. Classification (NCBI taxonomy): domain Eukaryota; kingdom Metazoa; phylum Chordata; class Mammalia; order Cingulata; family Dasypodidae; genus Dasypus; species Dasypus novemcinctus. The sequence goes on from NC_080677.1 coordinate 85,796,694, forward strand.
AATAGTTCTCCTCTCTTCCCACCTCAAAACTAAGTACTAAAAATATCTCAGAGACATTAAACTGCTCCAGCAAATACAGACCTATTTATCTTACCAATAGAATACTTAACTTCCCAGTTTAAAAAAAATACATTATATTTGTGTTATACAGTCCTGTTTTCCATAACAACTAAAGGTGAATACTGGCTTTACACCTATGTAATAAAAGGGTCCAATTAAATGGGAATTTTTCTAGAACAAGGGAACATTTTATTCTGCCCTTAGAGAAAGAAAAGTCCTTGCAGTTTTGAAATAGCTAAGTTTTAGTTGCTATCTTTAAATTTTTCAAAACTCTGAGGCCAAGTCTCAGTAGTAATACCCCACAGCACTTTTAAGAATTTTAGGAAGTGAAGGAAAGGCAAGTGGTTGGCCAATAGGAAGAATGGATTGAGAAAGGGTTGAGTCTATGGGAGAGGATGAAGTGCATTTACATACAGAGGAGGAAAAGCCCAATTGGGAAAGGCTAATGATGCAGAAGAAAGAGGACACAGTTGGTAAAGCAGGTTCCTGTGAAGACGCGAGGGGTGGCATCTAGAGAGTTCAGGGATGGACCTTGACTAGTAACAAAGAATCGTCTTCTGAAAAAGGAAAGGAGATAAGGGTAGATGAAGTTGTCTGTGGGAATGACAAAAAGAAAGAAGTTAAAGTGTTCTTGTTTCATGGTCTCCATCTTCTCAATAAAGTTATAGGCAAGGTTGAAAAAAAAATAGAAGAGCGTTAAAGGTTTAAAGTTACATGGAATAAAGAGAGGTAAACCAAGGCTATACACAAGGCATACAAGGTAAGGCTGGGGCCCACTCAACCTTAGAAATCACAAATTTTTAGAGTTCAAATATGCTTGGTTTTTACTTTTCTTGGACTGCAGCATAGGTGTCAAGAATGGTGAAGGCACATATTCATTCTAGAATCCAGATGTTGCAGGGCAGGAGCAGTTGTGGATAAGAGTGGCTCAAGGTTTAGACTTAGGTGAATGAGAAAGGATATGAATTCCTGAGGGTACTGATAGATTTGATGAAAATGTAGCAATCTGAGACTTGGAAATGCCAGTAAGGCAAGAAAATGGGAGTAATGGGAAGAAGATTAAGAGAGCTGGAAAGAGCAGGTCATTATAGTTAAAGATTTCAGAAGAATAGCAATTATGGGTGATAACTAGGTCCATGGTAAAAGCAGCTGAGATGGATTGGGGATGAAAGTTACTAATATTGAGGAGGTCAAGAACCTCTAAGCAAGGAAGTTGGATGGTGAGACTTGGGATAAAGCAGAAGGCTCTGAGCCATGTGTGAAATCTTTTATGCATTCAGGGAAGGGGTAACCAAGAGGTCAATACATATGAGTGATAAGGAAAAGTGAAATATGTTATAACTAAGGGGTATTAGCCTCAAAGAAAGAGTGATGTTTACAACATTGTTGAGGATAAATAAGCTATAAATAGTATTGCAGAGTTATGAAAATACTGAGGGTGTGGCCCCAGAAAAATAAGCAGCTTTCACAGTACAGACCTTCAAGAGCAGCTATGTCCTTCAGCAAGAGCTTTGTCCCAGGTAAGGCAAGAGGTCAAATTGCAGAGATTAGAGCTGTATAGGAGGGTCTTCATCACCAGTTGAGTTTAACAGAGGGACTTGATATGAAAGACTGTGAGGGGAAAAGCCAGCAGAAAGGTAGTTCTCGAGAAGCCAGGAAATGGAGATCAGATTCGGAAAAAAGAATAGGTGAGCGAGCAAAGGGGGCTGCATTTTGGATAGTGGTCAATGATTACAGAAAGGCAAAAATTTGAAACAAAGTGAAATTCCCCAGCGTCAAGGTTTTAAATGTAATTTAAATAAAACATTTTTTCAATAGTGATAGAATCTGAAGCCCCAGGTGATACAGAGCCAGAGTGCTCTGAAATGGGGAAATTTCTGGAGCCCCTGAACTTTACAGAATGTGGGAATTTTGTGTGATGAATGGTTAGCCAGTTACTTGAAAATCAACAATTATCCACCACCCTGCCCAGGTCACTACAAAAATCGTTGAGTACTACATATTAGAAGGGAAAGATTGGAAGTCCCTCCTGACATGATTGAATGATTGGAGATAATACCTTTAACTGTAGCCGCAAGGTTTTTTCTTCATTTTCAAATTAACTTTCTCTGCTTATATAGTAGTTAACCCAGATTTCTTTTGAGGCTCAATGCTTGCCCTAGTTACAGGACAATTTAACAGACAAACAAGTTAACTAACACTTCACCCTAACCTTCCTAGGTTCCTACAAGTGATTTATTACAGGATTTCAAATGATTTACAGTATCTTTGAGAGGGTTAAAGAATCAGACTCTAGGAATGACTCCCAAACCATATTGCAGAACAGGACCACCAAGGGAGCTGCAGCCCCTTCTACAATTAGAAGCTGCCTGCAGAATCAGGGTGTTGCTATGACAGCCGCTGGCTCCAGAACCACATTTTCTCTGCTATGATTCATACCAGCTTCCACATAATTCCAAATTCAAGTCTCATGAAAGTACACCTAATTGAGAGACTGCAAATCACATGCTGAGTCCTTGCATTGAGAGACTATCAGCCCATTCTCTAAGCACTTGAATGTAAATTGTATACATCATAATTCTTGAACACTTAAGAATGCTACATACATTTCCCAATGACAAGGATATTCACTTATGTAAACACTTTAAATGCACTTATCAGTTTCAAAAAATTTAATATTAATATAAAACTTAGTCTACATTCTCATTTCTTTTCATTTTTAAAAATACTTTAAAAAATTCTATTGAAGTATATCATTCATACATGAATGTGCACAAACAATAAGTGTAGAGTAAAAGTTTTGAACTTACAAAATAAACGTGCATAACATCATACAGTGCTCCATACATCACACCACCACCAACACGTTACATTGCTGTAAAACATTTGTTACAAAGTATGAAAAAACATCATCAAAATATTACTACTAACTATAGTCCATATCTTACATTTAGTGTCCTTTCCTCCCCACCCACCCTATTTTGTTAGATGTAGAATTCTTGGGTGGCAAGTTTTTGCTTTCGGCACTTTAAATATGTAATCCCACTGCATTCTTTTCTCCGTGGTTTCTGATGAGAAATTCATCATTTTGAGTCTCTTGTATATAATGCATTGCTTCTCTCTTGCAGCATTAAGAATTCTCTTTATCTTTGGGCATTTAACAGTTTGATTGTAATGTGAACCTACAGTGTGGATCCATTTGGGTTTAAACTGTTTGGAGAGTGTTGAGCTACTTGGATGTGTATATTCATGTCTTTTATTAAATTTGTGAAGTTTTCAGTCATTATTCCTTTTCATATTCTCTCTGCCCCTTTCTCTCTTTCTTCTCCTTCTAGAGTTCCCAGATGCATATATTGGTATATTTGATGGTGTCCCACAGGTTCCTCAGGTTCTGTTTAATTATCTTCATTCTTTCTTCTTTCTGCTTTTCAGAAGAGCTGATTTCAATAGTCTTATATTAAAATATTCAAGTTTACTTAATTTCTTTTTTGCCAACTCCAATCTGTTGTTGAAATCCTCAAGTGAATTTTTTTATTTCTATTACTGTTGGTCTTCACCTCTGTTTGGTTCATTTTCATAATTTCCATTTCTACTGATATTTTCTTTGGGTTCACCTTTCATTTTCCTGATTTCCTTTAGTTCTTTGTCCATGTTTTCCTTTGGTTCTTAGAGCATATTTAGGACCATTTTTTAAGAGTCTTTTTCTGGTATGTCCCAGATCTTGTCTTCACCCACAGTGTTCTATAGGAGATCTCTATGAACTGCCTTCTATATGCAGGGTACGTTCTGGGATGATGAGTTCTTCAGGTCACCACCAGACAGATTGGACCAGATATACATGCTCCTAGCATGTGCAAGAAAGTTTCTCTGCTCCCTCCAGAACTAGAACCAGTGATCTACACTAGGAGCACAGGCTGACTTCATACTGAACCTAGGTGGGGATGTAGGAAGGGCCAGTCAGGGCAGCACAAGATCTTACCACTTTTAAATAGTTTTTTTCTTGATTTAGCACTCACTTTGTTATTGCAGTCCTTTAACTCTTTCCTTGAGCTTTGAAAAAGATGTTTCTGCAAGTTTTTGCTGGTTGTCAAAGCTTCTGTGGAAGGATAAAGGTCCTATCTGTGCCATTTTCATTAGAGTAGGTCTAACAACTAGATACCATAACCTAGCCACGTTAACAGGTAAAATTAACCATCAGAGGAACTTAAACTAGTAAAGCCATCTTAGTACTACATTTGCTTTATACCTATGGCAAATTGACCTATATACCCCAAAAAAAACATATTAATCCACATTCTTGTGGGTGTATGAATTCATATATAAATAAAGCCCTTTGAAGATGTGTTATTACTGAAGGTGTAGACTTATTTGTGAATAAGGTCTTCTAAGATCTTATTTAGGTATGAGCCAACTGAATCAGGGTGAGCCATAATCCATGTAAATGGGGGCTTTAAAGAGAGAAAGCCACAGGAAGAGGAGACCAAAGAAGGAAGATAGTGGAAACCCAAAGAGGAGATACTCCGAGAGAGACATTACCATGGGATGGAAGGCAGAGCTGCAAGCCAAGGAACACCAAGGAGTGTGGCAAGCCAATAACACAATGCTTCAGATTTGGGGGGAAAAGCATGACCTTGCTGATGCCTTGATTTTGGATTTCTAGTCCTCCAAACAGTGAAAAAAATGAATTCTTGTTGTTAAGAATTGATGGTATTTGTAGCCTGGCAAACTAAGAAAATATCAATTGGTCTTGAAGGATAAAACATGACCTATGTGACAACAGAATCCTTGTGGTATCTTGTCTCCAAAGATGCATGCAACTACTCCCCCATCTACATGCATTCCACCCTTCACATAAAGAGATGGAGTTTATTTATCCTTCCCTTGATCTGAACATCAACCAATAGAATGCATCAGAAGTCATGTTCCAGGATGTCTGAGCCCAGGTTTTAAGAAAATCACCATGCTGTGAGAACCCCAAGGCACATGAAGACATCATATGGAGCAGAACCACCAACCATGTCCTGTGAACCAGATAATCATGAGAGATAATAAAATGGTTGTTGTTTTAATGCACTAAATTCTGGAATGGTTTACTTACACAGTAATATAACACTGAAGCAGTTCATCATAATTAGAATTTTTCTGAATGGACCCAAAAGAATGAAGTTATCTATTAAATATGGTCTTTAGTCTTTAAAGATAATGAATCTTCAGCCTTAAAGAAGCCAATTTGAGATAATGAAGCAAATGATGCTGATTGAAGCAGAGAATAAAAAGCAGAAGTCTTTGTGCTAAAAGAGTCCTAGGGCCCAGTTGACTACTGCCCTTCTTAGAATTTGGTTAATTGAGGTAATACATATGTCTATATATTGCCTAAACTAGTTCAAGATGAATTTCTGTCACTTAAAACCAAGAGAATTTACGAATATTAAATCACCTGGTAGAAAAGATATTTCAATTATATTACCACATAAAAACTTGCTTGAATTTAGTGATGAAATGAACAATCGGCATTTATTATTATGTCACAGATCTGGAGTTTACCTGGGCTCAGTTAGGCAGTTCTCACTCTAATAACAGCTGCTGTTAGATGGTGGCTGGAAAAGGACTTATGTCCATATGTCTAGTATTTTCTGCTGCTGTTTGCTTCTCCATTTGACTTAGATTGGAAAAGAAATACATTCAGAGAAATCCAGAAAGAAGTTTTATTGCCTCTTATAACTTAGCCTCACATAGTGTCACTTCCCCCATACTCTAAAAGTCAAAATAGTCAAAAAGTCCTGCTTATTTTCAAGGGAAGGGAGAATAAACCCTGTCTCTTGATGATAAAGGAATGGCAAAGTTCTGGAAGAGCATGTGGACTGGAAATGCTATTGTAGGTATTTTTGGAAAACACAACCTGTCAAAGTCTGCCAAAGCATTCCTCATTCCACTTACTTACAATGTATATTTATCCTTATCCTTTATAGCCCCAAGATCTCATTCCATTATGAAATTAGGCTCAGGTGTGAAGTTCAGGATCTTTCCATATAACATTGATCCAGGAATAGCTGATGTTCCTAGGGTGCATGTCCTCCAGTACGACTCCTTGAGTACTGCCCCCTTCAATCTGAAAGGCCAATTATATTTTCAGACCCACTAATTTGAGGATCCTTTATATTTCCTTTAACCATTGCTTGACAATTAAACAGATTTATCTTATTTCTCCAAAAGAAATCAGCTGGCACTTAGAACACTTTGCCTAGAAACCTCCTTAGCTAATCCAGCAGTTCCTTAAGTACATTTCATATTTTCCATACAATATCAAATGAAAATGTTGCTAAACTTTCTGCTATTACATCACAAATATCTCCTTTATCTCTAGCTGCCAGTAATACGTTCCTCACTTTCCTTAAGTTAACATCAACAGCCTCCAAAAGGCTTCCACCTTTTCATGTCCCTACCAACTTCCAACCACAACCTGGTCCCACACTACCACATGTTTTGTTTTGTTTTGTTTTGTTTTGTTTTGTTTTGTTTTGTTTTGTTTTGCTTTAAAAATAGCATCCCGGGCGGTGGACTTGGCCCAGGGGTTAGGGCGTCCCTCTACTACATGGGAGGTCTGTGGTTCAAACCCTGGGCCTGCTTGACCCGAGTAGAGCTGGCCCATGTGCAGTGCTGATGCGCACAAGGAGTGCCCTGCCACGCAGGGGTGTCCCCCGCATAGGGGAGACCCACGCGCAAGGAGTGCACCCTGTAAGGAGAGCCACCCAGCGCGAAAGAAAGAGCAGCCTGCCCAGGAATGGTGCCACACACACAGGGAGAACACACACACACACAACAAGATGACACAACAAAAAGAAACACAGATTCCCGTGCCGCTGACAACAACAGAAGCGGACAAAGAAGACGCAGCAAATGGACACAGAGAACAGACAACCGGGGTGGGGAGAGTGGGGGGTGGTGGTGGTGGGATAAATAAATAAATAAATAAATAATCTTTGGGAAAAAAATAGCATCCCACCTCCAGGTAACTAATTCAAACTTAGTAGGATTAAATAATAATGATCATTTTATTATTATTGTCCCATAGTTCTGGGGGTCAGTAGATCTTAACTAGATGATTCTTGCTCATCTTCTCTCACGTAATTGTAGTCAGTGAGTTGCTAGGGCTGGAGTCATTTCAAAGACTTCCTTACTCATATGACTAAAAATTCCTCCTGGTTGTCTTCTGACATATTTTTGGACAGAAAACAGCTTTTTCTTGTTTCCTGGGCTTTCTCACATTATTGTGGATGGATCAAGCTAGATAGAAGCTGTGTCCTCTTTTAAGAACCAACCTCTGAAGTCACATAGCATCATTTCCATTTTTAGTTGCTTAGTCACAAAACCTCTCCCAGTTTCAATGGGAGAGGACAAAACTCTTATTGATAGAAGATTGGCACAGTTCTGGAAGAAATTTGGGACTGGAAATATTATTGTAGACATTTTTGGAAAATGCAATTCTGCCACACAGGGAAAGAAGGAACCAGACATAACATGATGTCAAATAAAACTTTTTAGTGGTTCAGAAGGAGAACTTATTCTGCATATAGATCACCTGTCACTCTACTCCAGCCCTAGCTGAGGACCCCAGTTGCAGATCCTTATGAAAACAAGAGCTGTTTAAAGTAGTAAGACAGCAGTAATAGTGCACACTATAATATCATGGGGAAGATAACCCTTCCTTTATTACAAACCTTCACATAAATTTGGCACTGTTGTTATCAGGTAGTATACCAGCAGTAACCAATGAGAGGTGACATCTGAAAATATATGAGATATCATATCCTGGTTGTCCTAAAAAACTATGTGTGTGGTAGCAGAGTGGGATATTTTGCTGGGAATGGAGGAAAAAAACATTAAAAAATGATTTATTACTATTAATATGGCTTTAAATGCACCCATTGGGTGGCATAGAGTAAGCTAATAATGCTTATATTTAATAAATACATTGAATTTTTTTATTTATAGAGAGTTTTTTCTTTGTTTAGATTGGAAATTTTATTTGTTTTTATGGGTCACCATTCCCTCAAATCTTCACAATTATTTTTAATAAAATTGGATAAGTAAAATAATTAAGAAAATTTGAAAAGTAGCTAGAGGGCAAAAGAAGGAAAGGAAGAAAGGGAAAAAGAGAAGATGACATGGATAAATTGAGCAATGGATTTTTCTAAAGAATGGCTTTATTCTCTATTCCTAACTACTGAAAGAAAAAGGAGAAATAAAAGGAGGTCCAGAAGTTTGGAGGAAGAAAAGCAAAATAAAAGGGTGGGGTGGAGGACCTCTTAAAATGAATTTTAGGGGAAAATTGAGACCCAATTTGAGTTTGGGTCAGGAGCAGTGACAACCTAAAAGACTAGGAATTTCTCCCCAAATTCTATATTACGAAAATTTAGCCTTTCACAATAAATTATAGAATGCCTCAATAATTTTACCAAGGAAAGCCTTAGAAATGCTCAGAAAATAAGACACACAGCACCTCACCTTGCACCATTCAGAGATCCAGGTGTTAATCATTTCACTCCAAAGAGATGGCTAGGGAGCAGGATCCGTGCTTTTATCTTAATTACCCGTACAAGGTTTGTGAGGAAAATTCCAAAAGTTCATTCATTTAACAGAAATTTTGAGCCATTTAAGGAAAGACTAGAAAGACTTGTAAAGAAATAATTCATTCCAATAAGTGCTATTACATAGTAATGCTCAGTGTTAAGAAATTGTACAAAAATGGTAACTGACCTGCCAAGGAGAATTCAGCAAAAACAAACTGAGAAGACTACATTTGAGTTGAATCCTGACAAATTAGTTCAACTTAAAAAGGAATGAAGTAGATCCATGTATATTGATCCGACACATTTCCCAAGGCATACTGAAAAGCAAGTTACACAACAAAATGTGTAATGTGATCCCATTCATGTTAGAAAAAAATCATACTGTATTTGTGGGTATATTTTTAAATGTATGTAAATACATAGAAAGGGCTCTGAAATAATATGGCCTAATTCTGTAAAAGGGAAAGGAGCCTAGAGAGAAGTAATAAAGTGAGTTCCTCTGTGCTCTTTATATTTATTTACTATTTGAATTTTTTTCGTCATATAACTTCCTTTATTATCTTCATGGTTGCCAAGTTTCAGAATGCTAGGGATCATTATTCACTATTTTAAGTAAAGAACTAGCCTCCTGGGGTTATGTAGTACAACTTTCACATAAACTAAAATGTGATTGGTGCTTCTGGAGATCTGCAACTTGCCATGGTAAGTGGTATAATTTTTGTTTGTTTGTTTCAGTGACCTTGGAAAAAAGGAAGGCTCAACAGGCAGTGTAGATGTGAAAGAGAACAGGCAGTGAAAATGAAAGTCCCAGAACACAAAGGCAAGAGAGAACCTAAAGTGATTTTGAATGTGAGTATCAGGCACAAGCAGCCAGTCACAGGAAATTATTTGGAATTATAGGTGAGATCTCAGTCAGATTATAAAGAAGTTTTAACTTTATTTTGTTTGGGATGTTTAATCAGGAGAGTGACATGATCAAATTTGACTTTTAGGAAGATAATGTGGAGGTTGAGTTGGGAGAAGGGGAGCAACTACAAAAAAAAAAATCTAGTTAGAAAGCTGCTGCAATAGTTAAAAGATAAGAATAGGCACTAAGACAAATGAAAAGATTGGGATAAGACAAATTCAATCAATATTTAATAGTTAATTGAATGTAAGATGTGAGAGGGATGTCATGGATGGCTCCAAGAATCCCAGTCAAGTAAAGATGTGTGGGAAACTGGGAGACCATGCTGACTTGTATATCAAGCCACTGATTTCCTGACCTAAATCTTGACTTGGGTCACAAATGGTCTCAGAACCTTAGTGGGGTTGGTCCTGCCCACAGGCAGTCACTAATTTGTTCCACATTAGCAATATTAAGTCAGATAGGTCAGATAGGTTATAAACCAGCTTACACTTCCACATCTTATTCCTAAGGATATTATAACTTGGTCAAATTCCATGCTGACATACAGATACTCTAAATCTATAGCATCCCCTTAATCTTACTTGAAGGAAACAGTATATTTCGTTTGTCTGGGCTTGCTTTCTGGAAACTAATGCTGCCTCTTGCGAATACATTTTTTTCAACCACTAAATCCTATTTTAAAAACCATTAAATAGATATTTTAGATAACTCTGTCAGGATTTTCCCTCTACAATTTTTAAAATCTAATTTTTCCCTGTTTTTTCAAAACCAGAAGAGCATTTGCCTGTCCTCCATATTTTGGAACATCTCACATTCTTTATGATTTATCAAATATCAAAAAGCTTATCTCCAGGTTTTCTGAGAATTACTGAAATTTAAGTTGTGTGCATCTTGAAGTTACTTAGAATGCAGATATGGGCTCTCTAGGACACCTACCTCAGTATCTGCATTCATTTCCTGAGGCAGGTATAAATTTAGCATGCCTGAGATGAAGTATTAGAAGGCCAGTTTGGAAGCTGGAAAGCAGTAGATGATAGGATTAGCAAAGTAGGGAAGGGCCAGATCATATGATACAAATTAACATAGGCTGAAAAGCCAGGCATATCTAGGGAACCAGCATGTCATTACATGATTTCAGTTGTCTCTGAACAGATGAGCTGAAGCAAATCAATTCTCTATTTTATACTTCCATGCTGGTTTGCTCATCATGTATAAACCTAGCATCAAATAGCAGTAACAGCAATAAATATTGAGTATCAGGCACTGTTAAGTTTTTACATACACAATCTCATTTATTTTTCACAATATGCCTATGAGAAAGTATAATATTCAGCATTTACGTAAAGGGCAAATTCCACTCTAAATGGGTTAAACAAAAAGTTTTTTTATTATAGAATATTGCATAATTTACAGAATCATTGAAAGGGCTAAAGAAACAGATTCTGGGTTGAGTTTTGAGGAAACAATTCCCAAAACCACACCATCAAACCAGTGCTGTCTCTTCTAAGATCAGAAACCCACTGGCCCCAAACCCAACACTTGTCAGGAACAAGAGCCAGGTGGCTGCCACAATCAGGGAACTGCCATAAATCAGAAGCTGCTACAGTTGCCAGCTTAGGAACCTTTTCATGCCAGCAACAATCTGCACCAGCAAAATGGATGCCGCATGCTTGCCTCTTGGCACCTACAAAGCAAATGACTGGACACAGTGAACTCTGTTTTATGCTGCCACAGAACAAACTAAATGCCTCCACTACCTCTTTGCCAACAGAAAAACAGAAGTTGCAAAAGCACATCTGCCTCCCTTCAGCCTTTCAAATCTCAAGAAAATACATTTTCCTGGGTTACTTAAATCATATCAAGTTTATGGTATGATAGGTGCAAATGAAACCAGTACAAATAAGAATGTGGGATATTTTTTAATTGGCTTTACCCATGTGTAGTTTACACAAAATAATACTCTCCCAAGGTAAGTGTAGATTTTGATGAATTTTGAAAAAATTATACAGATGTGTAGCCACCACCACAGCCAAGCTATAGAGCCTTCCCATCATCATGAAATGCTCTCATGAGTCCCTGACCCACCACCACAGGCCCCAGGTAACCATAGTCAAATTTCTGTCGCTACAGTTTTGCCTTTCTTAAAATTTCATTGAATGACATCATCCACTACATAGTCCTTTGTATCTGATTTTTCCACTGAGCATAAGACTACTGAGTTTACATGTTGTTGCATGTATCAGTAGCAATTGGTTTCTTTTTATTATTCCATTGTAAAGATATACCACAATTAGTTTATCCATTCACAAGAATAAATTCCTAGGAATAGGATTGTTGCATCACATAGAGTATGAAGGTTCAATTTTAAAAGAAATTGTCAAACCTTTTCCAAAGTTGTCATACATTTTACATTCCCATCAGCTTTGTATGAGAGTTCCAAATACTCTACCTCCTTAACAGCACTTGGCATTGTAATTTTTCTGTACATTTTAGTGGATCTTTGTATTAAGTTGTGATTTAATTTGTATTTTCCTAATGAATAATGATGATGAATATTTTCCATTGCATTTTTCTATCTGTTTGGGTGAAGTGTCTTCAAATATTTTGTTTGTTTTTTTCATCACACTTTCTTATTTTAGGGTTGCAAAAGATAATGTATATTCTGGATAAAAGACCTTTGTTATATAAGTGATTGACAAATATCTTCTTCCAGGTTAGGACTTTTCTTCATTTCTTTCAAAGAGAGAAAGGTTTTAATTTTGATGATGTTGGAATTATCTTTTTTTTTTTTTTCTTTTCTGTTTCATGCTTTTTTTGGGTCCCATCTAAATGATCTTGGTCTAAACCCCAGGTCACAAATAATTTTATCTATTTTTTTTCTATGTAGTTGTCTTAGTTTGCCACAGCTACTATGACAAAAACCATACAATGGGTGAGCTTCAGTCCAAAATCAAAGTCCTAATAGGACATGCTTTCTCCTGGACTCTGCAGCATTCTGGTGCTGACTTTCTGAAATCCTTGGAGCTCCTTGTCTTGCATCTCTGTCTCCATCCATAGAGGTCTACCTCTCCTTATATCTGTTCCTCTTTTCCACTGATTTCAGGCTTCTTCTGATTTTTGGTTTCTACTACCTGCATCTGAGCTTCCTTTCTTTATAAGGCCTCCAATAATACAGATTAAGGCCCATCCCGGTTCAGTTCAGCCCATCTTAACCAATAATACAGTTTCAAAAGGTCCTATTTATAGATGGGCTCACACACACAGAACCTTGGATTAAGATTAAGAACATGTCTTTTGGGGATACATGATACACTCTCCCCCACATGTTTAATGATTGAGCTCCTATGTTTAGGTCTAGGATCCATTTTGAGTTAATTTTGTGTTTGGTTTGAAGAAAGGATTGATGTTCATTTTTTAATATATATGCACACCCAATTCCACATCATTTGTTGAGAAAATTAACCTTTCCATTGAATTGTTTTGCACCTGTGTTCAAAATCAACTGAATATATATCAGTAGGTCTATTTCTGGACTCTATTCTCTGTGATTAGTTTGTATCAGTGGTTTTCAAAATGTGGTCAGGGTCTCAGAGATCGTCTCAAAGGTCACTGAAGTCAGGATTATTTTCATAAGAACACTAAGACATTATTTGTTTTTTTCATTCTCATGTCTCATGAATGTACAACAGAGTTGTGCTAGAGGCCACACTATGGGCATTATTGCAACTGATTGAACCCAGAAGCAGAAATGAGTATCCAAAGATCTTGCAATAAACCAGACATTAAAAAGATTTGCAAAAAAGGAAAATTACATTATTCTTCACTTTTTTGATTTGTGAATTTATAAGTGTTTTTCATCAAAATATGCTATTTAGTAGAGATTATTGTAATTATTTTATATGAATATTTAAATGGTTCAAATACATATTTAGAATTTCTTAGTATTAATATTTATATGGAAAATAAAATACATAGTAGATATCAACAGATATAACTTACATAATCATACAAACAAAAATCTGACTTTGGCGGTATCCTCCATCTTTTTTTTTAATTTTTTTTAATTTTTATTATTCATTTTTTTAAAATATTACATTAAAAAAATATGAGGTCCCATTCAACCCCACTGCCCCCACCCCACCACTCCCCCCCATAGCAACACTCTCTCCCATCATCATGACACATCCATTGCATTTGGTAAGTACATCTCTGGGCATCACTGCACCTCATGGTCAGTGGTCCACCTCACGGTCAATGGTCCACATGGGGGATGGAACTCTCCCATCCATGTTCCATCCAGTGGGCCCTGTCCTCCATCATTTTTAACTATTTATCTTCCCCTACACAAATACCATACCATATTTTCATGGTAAGTCTTAAAATCAGGTAGTGTCAGTCTTCTTACGTTCTTCTTTTAGGACATAGGTATATTAGCTTTTATTGCTCTGTAACAAGCATCTTAAAATAATACAAATGTATTGTCATACATTTCTATAAATCATTAGTCTAACATGGGTCTCAATGGGCTAAATCAGGGTGCCCACACAGCTGCATTCCTTTATGGAAGCTCTAGGTGAGAAACCATTTCCTGCTCATTCAGGTTATGGCAGAATTTAGTTCCTTGTGACTGCAAGAATGAAGTGTCCATTTCCTTGCTTGTCTTCAGATGAGGGCTGTTACCACCTTCTAGAGGTCACCCATATTCCTTGGCTCATGGCCTCCTGCCTCCATTTTCAAAGTTAGCAATACCAGGTTGAGTCCCTCTTATGCTTTGAATCACTCCTTCTCCTTTTTTCTGCCTCATCTATCTCACCCCGTCTTTAAAGGTTCTCCACTTTTAAGTATCTTTGTGATGAGATTGGCCCATCTGGAAAATCCAGGATAATCTCAACATCTCAGGTCTGTATCCTTAATCATATTTGCAAAGTCACTTTTGCCTTATAGAATAACATATTCACAGGTTCTGAGAATGAGGGCATGACTCTGAGGTGAGCATGATTCTGCCTCCCGTAATTGATCTTACTATACTAAATCCTTTGCATTTCCATATAAATTTTAGAATCAGCTTGTCAATTTCTACCAAAAAAAAAAAAAAAAAGGAGTCCTGCTTGGGTATTTATTAAAATGTTGCATCTATAGATGGATTATAAAAGAATTAAATCTTAGCAATGTTGAGTAGTCTGATCCAGTAACATGGTATACGTCTCCATTTATTTAGGTCTTTAGCTTCTTTTAGCAATGTTTCATAGTTTTTAGTGTAAAAGGTGTACAGGTTTTCCACATATTTTGTTAAATTACTTCACTAAAGTTTAAAACCCTTATAGCAACATACTTCTATTTTCCCCCCTCATCCCTTGTACTACTGTTGTCATATATTTTACTTTTATATGTGATATAAACACCCAATACTTTATTATTATTTTGCTTTAGATATGTATATTTTTATCTTTTAAAATATTTTTAATGAGATAAAATGAATTTTATATTTATCCATGTTTTCACTACTTCTGGCATTCTTCATTATTTTATCCCTCCAAATTTTTATCTGGTATCACTTTTCTTCTGCCTGAGGAAATTCCTGTGACATTCATTTTAATGCAGGTCTGCTAACAATGAATATTATTGTTTTCTGTATGCTTGAAAAATATCTTTATTTTGCCTTCACTTTCAAATGATATTTTATGTTGTTTCCTTGACTGCTTTTAGGATTTTCTCCTTACCACTGTTTTTTAACAATTTCATTATATTGGTGCCCTGGTGTGTGCATATGTGTGTGTGTATGTTTGTGTGTTTATTCTGCTTGGGGTTCTTTGAGATTTTTGGATCTATAGGTTCCAGATTTCATCAATTTGTAAATGTTTTGGCATTTTTTCTTCAAATATTACATCTTACTTACCTCCTCCCTGCCCCATATCTTCTTCTCTTTCTTGAAATTACATTAAATATATGTTAGACATATCAAGTTATTTATATGCATAAATATGTTATATGTTTAATTTATATAAATATAATGCTCTTTTAAATTCTGTTCAGTTTTCTTCCTCTATATACTTCATTTACAGTCATTTCTACTGGTATGTCTTCAAGTTCTTCTGCACTATCTAATTTGTTGTTAATCTGTTCTGGTATATTTTTCCTGAGTTCACATATTGTATCTTCATTGCTATATGTTCTACTTGGATCTTTTAAATAGTGTCCATTTCTTTCTTCATAACACTCTTGTTTTATTTTTACATCCTTAAACACATTTATAAGATTCATAATAGCTGTTTCATGGTCCCTTTCTATCAATTCTTCCAGCTGTATCACTTCTGGATCTGTTTCTAAT
This sequence comes from Dasypus novemcinctus, assembly GCF_030445035.2. Taxonomy (NCBI): domain Eukaryota; kingdom Metazoa; phylum Chordata; class Mammalia; order Cingulata; family Dasypodidae; genus Dasypus; species Dasypus novemcinctus. The sequence goes on from NC_080677.1 coordinate 85,812,562, forward strand.
GAATTGATTGTTCCTTGACCTTTTTGCATGCCAGGGATTTTTCACTGCTGTCAGACAAATTTAAAGATATTCAGTGCTGGATTTTGTTGTGTTCTTTTCATGAATGGCCAACTTTGTTCTGCCATGCAATAAAGTGTCTTTCAGTTCAGTGTGATCATGCCATGGTTTTCTTTAAGGGTTGCTTTTTTTTTTCTGGAATGTTCAAAAGAGTCTTTCCTCTAACATAATTTATCCTCTCCACTAAAGCATGACCATTCGGAGGACTCATTCTAATAATTCATGTATTATGAAATTTAGCCACTGTGGCTAATAGGAATATAAAGTATTCTAGTAGGGTTTTCTTTTTTTTAGGGAAAAAAAATTGGCTATCTTCCAGTCTTATCATGCCTAGTGTCCAATTTCTGAAAATAGTTTTTTTTAATCAATTTTGCCCACCTTTCTAGCTGTTAATGGCAGAGGAACAATATTGTAGAAGTTAATCCACAATATACATAATGAGTAGAAGTAAATGCTCTAAGAAATACAATTTTTAGCTGCCCATACTCTGCAGAAGAGGAAGGCCATCTAGAAGGAGGGTAGAATGATTTTTTTTTTTGGAGGTACTGTGGATTGAACCCAGGACCTCCTCTATGGGAAGCATGCACTCAACCACTGAGCTACATCCATTCCACAATGAGAGCTGGCTTTTTTGTTTGTTTTGTTTTTGTTTTTAGGAGGTACCAGGGATCAAACCCAGGACCTCATACATGGGAAGCAGGTACTCAACCACTTGAACTACATCAAATCTCCTAGAATTATTTTTGAGTACCAATCTACCACATCCATTCATGTCATTCCCATGCTACAGAGAAGAATACTCAGGTACAATAACTCAGAGAGATAGTAAGTGGCAGAATTAGGTTCAGAAACACAATCTGATTTCAGAGCCTATGCTTTTTACCACATTTTTCAACTTCCTTTTTAATTCTCAAATATGCACACCCATCCATACCTGACTTCTGATTCTTTCCCATTTTAGATCTACTGACCTACATTAGTTCTGATGTGATTAGGGCCAAATAATTTGTGACTGTTTCTCTGATATACATCTACTGACCTACTACTTGTCTCCCCAAACTTAGATTGAAAGAGGGAGAGATGGCCCTGTAACAGCGAGCAACCCACAAAAGGAATAGCCACTATTATAGTTAAACAACAGAGAAAAATCTGAATCCATGTTCTTTATCATCAGGTCTACCTGATACTCAGGATAACTGCATTCCTCATTGCTAGAGATATATCTCCTATAACGAAGTTCTCAGAATCTTATTCTTCTTTCATTTAATATTTTTCTGCCAATCTCCTTGTATTTGCAGTTCTTTTTCATTTAAAATAACCTAGTAGACCTAAATTTTTATTTTTGGCACTAAGGGGAAATTAGGAATAGCAATTCATGTAATTCAATGTCTGGTCCAAGGAATTCAACTCCAGAAGTTTTTAAACAGCTAGGGTATAAAAGTAGCATTCTGTTATTTGTCATTATATTTCCTTCTGTCTCTCCCGTCCACAAATATTACTCAATCTCTGGAATCCTGGTTTTCTAAATCATACAAGTTTCTATTTATATATAAACAACTCTCAAAGGCCAGATTGTGTCCCCAATTTACATGCCAGACTCCCCCTGAGATGTAATCATGTGCAGATCAAGGTCACACCATGGACAATCTTCCCATTTTCATCTCAATGTGAGGAACTAGGGTAAAGGCATAAGTCTTTTACATCCTTAAAGTTCAAGCCCCAGGGTAACTGAATTGGACCCAAGACCAAGCACAAAGCCTGGTGTTTAACAGAATTATTGCCATGGCTTGGTCACCTCACAGATGTGCATGCATATAAAACAAACAGGCACTAATCGGTTGGGCCTACTCATATCAGAACAAACCAAGGGACTCAGACACAGAATCCAACAGAATCACTGCACTGGAGCTGTCAAATAATGGGTTATTGACCACCCAGAATCAAGAGCTATGCTCTTGCTTCCCTCTCACCCACCAATTTCAAAGTGAGCACATACAGGCAAAATAATACAGTTTAAAAAAAATGGAGCCCATGAAATTGCCAGTCTTAAACCTGCTTCCTGCAAAGGTAATTCTCTGCAATCATTCTTATCTTTCTATGTCTTGAGTAATTACACGATTTAGAAAGTTTTATCCTAATTTGTCCGTTGTTTTGTAGCAAATAGTATGTTATTTTTTTCTCAAGCTACAGCAATCATAATTTCTATGCCACTGTAGTTTTGAAGATAAAATATATTCTTTATTACTTCAAGTAGCACTTGATGCATTACATTTAACAAGTATCCAAACAAGTCAAGTGGAGGAGACCTGTAATAATGTGGACATTTCTGCACATTACTCACTCAGGTGAAAAGGAGAAGTCAAGTGTACAGCGGTGGGGAATTTATTAAAAGATTCAACTTCCTCTACTTGCAAAAATACCTCACAGTCATACTCTCTTGTCTATCAGAGCCAACATTAAAGGTGATGGCCCATTTGAAGTCATAACAACAACAAAACAATTGCACTGGTTTTAAACAGGTTTGCTAAGATTAGAAGTCAACGTTGCATCGTCCTCAATTTTTCTTTTTATTTCAATAGATTTTTTTTTCTGCTTTTGCTGCTTAATGCAGGCTTTATGCCAAAAACCATCTTAGAAAGTCTGTTATGCCAGATGTCACCCTTTTGCCCTTTTGCTCTATCTGCAGATTTTCTTTTAACAGCTGAAGCCCAAGTTAGCAAGCATGCATTTTCTACAGTAAAAGAAGTATTATGAATAACACCTTTTGTATTTTGAATAACACCCTCAAAGAGCACATCACTTTATTCATGCACTACATTTAAAAAAGGATTATTCATGGCTCATTCAGATTTAAAGGGAGAACTTTAAGGTTTTTACGGTTTTAGCAGTTTATGATCAATGTCATCACCCACAGTAGAAGCTGATGGGTAAACTTTAGTATACTGATTGATTTGCTTTTAACTTTTAACTGATTATTTCTAGGAGGATGGGAGGGGTAGAGGAGACACTGCTATACCAGTAAGTGCTTTATGTCTACTCTAAATTTCTGAAACAGGCCTGTATACATTGAAACTGTGTTCTACAGGAGCCAGATCCCGGGTGGAACATACCTACTCAACAAAATGCTCCATTCAAAAAAAAACTTGGGTAGACTGTATGTCACTAAAGAGGGTAGATATCCCTGGACCAAATGTTAATTGTGGCAGAAGGAAGATGAGTCCTAGAAGAGTTGTCAGGCCAACCTTCCATACTTTTATGTACTTTGTGAAATTTCAGCTTTGAAAGTTCTTATCTGGAAGTTCATCAATAATCTAAGAGCTGAATGTAACAGAAAATATGCCAACCCAGTCAGAATGTAGTACTTTAGAGATTCTGAGTTCTGGAGAACTGAAAAAAATATGAGAGGAAGGGAGATTCAAGGCAAAATAAAACTCAGGAAGAACCTGTTCTAAGTATCCAACTCTGGTTTTCTTGTAAATTTATCTCTACCCATTTACAAATTTATTTTCCATTTATAGGGCTAAGCTATAAAGTCACAACAACATTCAAGATAGTAGGACATAGATATTGATCTTTTAAAACTGGCACATATCTTAGAGATCATCTGGTGTTAATCTGAGCAAGTAAAAAAAGTATGGAATTAGCTGCCTTACATTTTTTTGAAAATAGTGAATAGCCATTAACTAATTCCTCTAACTACTGGGACAACAAAGTCATAGACCAATAAGAACTCGCTGAAAATGAAGAAACACTTAAAAAGAAATAAACTTCTCATTTCTCATATCACATGATACAGGAGGTAGTTTGTTCTTCCACTACGCCATAATGACAGCTCATTTTGTAAGGCAGTTCCGGTCAGTTGGTAACGCTGCTTAGAATAACTCTTCAGAGGGATTCTGCAGTCACATCAAGGTCCAATGTGAAGGCCACCAGATTGATAGGCCATGTCTACTATAGGCTCTGACAAAGATAACGGTGGCATAAATGCCCTGTGAATGCCTTCCCCAGGCTAGCTGGCAAACTGTGTTACCACAAATCATCACATGATTAAAGCAAGGAACCAAAATAGGCTGCTATTCATCGCCATCAGAAAACCATCCAGAAAACCTTCCTGAGCTAATTTTATGGCCCTGCACACAATTCAGTTATGCTGCATAGGCTCAGACCTAGAGAACTAAGAGAATGAAGTCTACTGATTTTTTTATCTGAACAGGAACATTTCCTTTTTAGTGAAATTCTATATATATCCTATTAAGAATCAAATCCCAAAGGACCAACTAGAAACCTACTAAAGGGGGGGAAAAAAAAAAAAACCACTTAGGGCAACAATGAAACTAATTGAATTCAGTTAAAGCAGTTGTATTACTTGGGCAATGAAAACGCTCTTGCTAATCTTGAGCCAATCTTCAGCTTCCAAAATCCCAGTCACCCAATTTAAACTAAATTCTCAAAATACAGCTCAATAGGCATATCCAAATCTGTGCTCGTTGGAGGACTTGTACTTCTTAAACCAGCTTTCTGGAGCAAAAAGTTCTATGCTGAATCTGATCTGCTCCCTGCCACAACTCCTGATTTCTGCTCAGGCTAAGCAGATGGAGGTAGGGATCTAGTAGGTCTCTGCTTCTCACAGACATCTCTGCAGACACTGCTTCCCAACACCGGCTGCATTCTAGAACCCCTTGGGGAGCCTTTAAAACACACAGCTGGCGAGTGCAACCCCAGAGACACCAATTCAAAAGATGCAGTCCAGAAAGTTTTTGTTTATTTTTAGCTTAATCATCGAGGTGATTCTTCTGCAGCTGGTCTAGGAACCAGTCCTGAAAAGCAGAGCGGTAGCTCACATTGAGAAGCAGTGGCATTCAGTACCAAGGGGCACTTTCTTCTCTACATCCTTTTCTTTTCTACCACTTTCTAATAATTGTGCCTTTCAGAGAAAGAAGTGCACCTCAGAGAGAAACAAAAGAGAAACAAGAGCTCCTAAAAAGGTAACAAACCAAAGAAACCATAAACTTTAGGATCTGAAAGGCATTTGAGACCATCTACATCAGAGTTTGCAGACTCTTACACCTTTATGGTTTTTTTTTAAAGATTTATTTATTTATTTATTTCTCTCCCCTTTCCCCCGCCCCCCACCCTGGTTGTCTGTTCTCTGTGTCTTATTTGCTGCGTCTTCTTCTTTGTCCGCTTCTGTTGTTGTCAGCGGCACGGGAAGTCTGTGTTACTTTTTGTTGCGTCATCTTGCTGGGTCAGCTCTCCATGTGTGCGGCACCATTCCCGGGAAGGCTGTACTTTCTTTCACGCTGGGCAGCTCTCCTTACAGGGCACACTCTTTGCACATGAGGCTCCTCTACGGGGGGGACACCCCTGCATGGCACGGCACTCCTTGTACGCATCAGCACTGCACGTGGGCCAGCTCCACATGGGTCAAGGAGGTCCAGGGTTTGAACCGCAGAACTCCCATGTGGTAGACGGACACCCTAACCACTGGGCCAAGTCCGCTTCCCCCGCTTTATATTTTGATTAACCGCTTTGGTTTGACCATGGAATGTCAGACCCTGTTGATTGTCATATCTCACATCAGCACGTTGGTGTTACCTTCCCAACTTTCCTGTGGATAGGGTATCCCAATATGCACATCTTCAGAAAGCACTGTTCACATAGTTGTGCCCTCAGAAATTTCTATTTACATACTCTAGATACTCTCTGGAGTTGGGCTCACACAGTGGCTCAGCTCATAGGACATTGAGTTCTTGACCTCTGACCTTGTCCAAGCCCCTCATTTTTCAAATCTGAAACTGAAATCCACAGATTTGACGGTACATATCTGAGTTTAGCAGGGTAGTGACATCATTAGGCAAATACCATTCCTGAGTCTATAAAGATGGGTAAGTGGGCCAATGCATGCGAGCAACTCAGCAGTCTTAGCTACAGGACATCCTCCTAGATATTCTGCTTCTCACCATCCTTGAAGAAAAAAAACACCCATAGTGGGACATCAGAAGAATCTTGGAAGATTCTCAAGAATAATAAAAGGATTAACTGATCAATTAAAATGTAGCACTCTAAAAATAATTCCTCAAAGAAAAACAGTGCTTCTGGAGGTATGCTGGGCAGGAGGTATGCTACTGTTCCTGCATCAGTACATTGTATTCCATACTGAATATGGGCTGTTGGGAGACAATTCTCCATGGGTATTTCATGTTTCTGCATATCTTAAGAGAAGAGACACTCTGCCTTTTTTCTAAGCTGTCATTTTGAGGGTATTTGTAGAGCAAACAACCTTGGAAGAGAGAGTTATTATCTCACACTAGAACAAAGAACAGGTTTGTTTACTGTCCAATATAACAAAGATAATGTCTTCCTCCAGGGAAAAGATTGACAGGCTTTTATAAAAAGATTCAGGATCCCTAAATTCAGGATTTCTCAGCTGTGATGCAAACCTCTGCCCAGGGAGTAATCACCTTTTCATGTATTCCCTTAGAACATGGGAGACAAGGAGAACTGATGCCAACATGATGCTCATTCCATTTGCTCTTGTTGAGATTAATAGAGTCCTCTGTCTCTGACCCATGAGTCTCATATCTTTTGCCAACATCCATGATACTATAGCAGGCAATTGTGTTAGCCTGTAAACAGGGTAAAATGCCAGAACTTTCATAGTTCTTGACATAGGGAAAACCCTAAATTCAGCAGAGGAAGCTAGATTTTCTTTTACCACAGTGTGAAAATTTTTAAAAGACCTTACCTCTTGTTATTATTCATACAAATACTTACAAATAAAATTAATATAAATAAATAACAAGCTTTTGTTTTCAATTGCTGTATAATAAAATTACTGGACTACTGAAAGATACATGCTAGAGTGAAGCCAAAATGTAAGGAAAGTAATCTGTATTTTGGTAGGAATCCAGAAATTCCAGTTGGTAGTTCAAGGCATAGTATCCTAAAGATGCAACAAACTGAGGAAACAAGCATGCAAACAGTGTTTTATGTAGGGTCAAGAAGGGTAGAAGCTATCAGAAGGGTAGTAGGAGCAACTGGTGCCTGGCAAGGTGATAGATGTTGTCACTGAGTAAGGCAGCAGTTGGGTGTAAGAACTATAATCCACTCTTTAATACCCAAAGTTGTGAAGTGAACTACATTAGTGGAACAAATTCAAGTTACAACTCCAAGCCAGGAGACAGACCAGAAAATAGAGCAGGTTTACTAGATAGAAAATGAATGGGGTAAAAAATGGAATTTAAAAGTAGGACTGAGTTAAAGAGAAACAAAGAAAGCATGGGGAATTGTTAAGAAACTCAGAAGCTGCACAGATCCCAGTGCCATACCTGTCCTGCCAAATAATGGCTTGTGACTGAGGCTTCCAATATCTTTCTGCTCTATCCTGGACTGGCATAGTAATTGAGTGGGTCAGGATTGCTACTAGAGCCTTCTGTAGATAATAATGAAGACAAAGGCAGAGGTAAAAAAAAAAAAAAGCAGTATCTAACAAGATAAACTGCTACTAGCCTGGAAGGATTATATCTTTTTATAAAAAGTAACATACTGAAAATGGTTGTTCTTTTTTGCCAAAATAAAAGTGAGCTGAGTCATTTAAGAGTCCAGTGAGATAATGGGGGGTGGGAGGCTTCCAAGAAGATCACATGAGAATGTAGGGCTCAACCCTCTCACAGAAACAATGGTGAAAGGGCAAAAAGCTGTCCGATGGACCCTTTTGGGATCAGCAGACTAGGACAGTACTGTGCAGCCTCCAGGAGGGTGAGGAACTGAGAGAGGAAGAAGCCCAAAACAACAACCATGAGCTACTATACCCCTACAATGGCCATGAATGGCACCTAGCACCCATCTTCAATGTGTGCAGCCAACTGGGAGATAAACAGATGTCTTCCTCCTTGGGAAGAGGGAAAGCATAGTGGAGGGTGAGGAGTGAATTTGGCCAACAGAGCCAAATTTGAATCTTTCCTGTGGCCAGACAAGAATCACAGGTTAATGGAGGTTGCAAGAAACACCTCCATGGAAAGGTTCATTGACAAGCATCACCTGCTCGCTGGCAGGGAAACTGCAAGGAGAAAAATAGCTTTTAGGTCTCTCTTAACTCAAACTCATTGAGAGAAAATCTGGGTTCCATCAGTAGGTCTCTGGCCCTATTTTGATGACATAAAATAAATTGAGCCAAAATCAAAGCCATGGGGGAAAAAAAAAAAAAGCAAAGGAGAGAAATTGACTATCAGAGCAAATTAAAAAACATTCAAACGCCTTGACATCAGCAAAAAGTTGCAAAGCCATGCTAAGAAACTGGAAGAGATAGCCAGCCAAAGGAACAAACCAAATATTCTGATGAGATACAAGATATGACAATTAATCAATGATAACCACAAAAATCTCCTAAATCAATTCAAAGTACTGAGAGAAAATATGACTACAGAGATTAAGAATATTAAGATGACACTGATTGAGAATAAAGAACTATTCGAAAGCCTGCAAAGAAAATTAACTTTTGGAGATGAAAAATACAATGGATGAGATTAAAAATACATTAGAGACATATAAGAGCTGATTTGAGTTTATTGAAGTCAGAATTAGTGATATCAAAGACAGAACATCTGAACTTGAAAGACAGGAGAACAGAAAGAGAAAAGAATGGACGACAATATGGAACTAAATAGGCTTTTGAAAGCTTATTGAGTGCTTCCTGCCCTCTTTTCCCTTTGGTGACTTGGATTTTTAACAATTTTCAGCAGCTGGGACTGTTGGTTACCTGTCTCAACTGCTTTCCTGACCAAGTTCCTCTTTCCCAGGGCAGCTGGGTATGATACCTGCCTGAGCAGATTTCCCTCCCTCTCCCCAGGACCACCTCAGTGCTGGCTGGTATCCTCCTCAATAGTCAAAGGGGGCTCAGGTGAGAAGAGAGGAAAAGAAAATAATAAAGAAAACAAAAAAAGAGTGAGAGGGAGAAATAACAAAAAAAAATTGAAGAACAAAGAAAAAGAGGTGAAATGAAAGAAAAACAATAGAAAACAGAAGACAGAAAAATGAAGGAAAGAAAAGAAGCAATGTAGGTAGAAAAAAACATCAATAAAAGAAAAAGGGGAGGGGGAACAAAGAAAGGGAAAACAAAGCAAACAAGAAACAAAACAATGGCAACTCAAAAAAAAAAAAGAACTACCAAGGCCTTCCCTCTTAGGCCCCTAAGGAGCTTCTCAGACTACCAGTGTTCATGAATCACCCTGCATCCTGCCCTCTGCAGCTCCAGGAGCAAGCAACTCATAATTTTCCTTTGGCTTCTTTATCTTTCCAGGACCCTCCTACATGATTCAGAGCACCTTCCCATTCTATATATATCCAAAGCAGCTTCTTTAGCTAAGTCCCTGATTTTTCTCCAGTTTTTTTATGAGAGGGTCAGACACTGCCCTCCTACTCCAGCACCATTTTCCCAGAAGTTCTCTGTATATTTCTTAATGCTTTTTAAATTCTTTTGCTTTTTCTTTCTTTTAAATTCTTAATGCTTTTTAAATTCAGTTTGCAAGTATTTTCTTAAGGGTTTTTGCATCTATATTCATCAGAGATATTAGTCTGGAATTTTCTTTTTTCATGGTCTCTTTACCTGGTTTTGGTATTAGGGTGAAGTTGGCTTCATAGAATACGTTTTTTCATTTTTTTGTGTTTTTTTTTAGATTTCTTTTTCTCTCCACATCCCCCCGTTGTCTGCTCTCTGTGTCCATTCACTGTGTGTTCTTCTGTGTCCATTTGCATAATCCAGTGGCCCTGGGAAAATGGGTCTTTTTTTTGTTGTGTCATCTTGCTACATCAGCTCTCCATGTGTGTGGTGCCACTCCTGGATGGGCTGCTCTTTTTTTACACGGGGCAGCTCTCCTTGGAGGGCATAGCATTCCTTGCGTACCACAGCACTGTGTGTGGGCCAGCTTACCACACAGGTCAGGAGTCACTGGAGATCAAACCCTGAACCCTCTATATGGTAGACAGACCCTCTATCAGTTGAGCCATGTCTGTTTCCCATAGAGTTTGATAGCATTCTTTCCCAATCAATTTTTTGGAAAACCTTGAGCAAGACTGGTATTAGATCATCTTTGAATGATTGCAGAATTCACCTGTGAATTCATTTGGTACTGGGCTTTTCATCTTTGGAGCTTTTTTTAACAAATCAATTTTATTGTTACATATTAATAAAGTATAAATCTATCCAAAGAGTACAATCAATGGTATTCAGTATAATCACATATTTGTGTATTCATCACTCCCAATCATTCCCAGAGGACTTTTATTATTATTATCTTAATAATAATAAACAAAAACAAACAAAACTCATCACCTCCCAATCTATGCCTTGCCTGCCATACATAGCCTATTCTTTTTCCTTCTTTCTAGTACATTTGTATTTTGTAAAAACCGTCTTATATATATAATATCCCCTATATTCATGTTTTACCTGAGGTATTACTATCTTACACAGTCCCATGTTACAGTTTTTAGCTTTCTTTCTAGTATTATACATGACCTTAGAATTTCCCTTTCCACCACTATCATGCCTATGCAATAGCACTGCTACTTACGAACACCATGATATGCTTTAGCCTTATCTACTCATTTCCAAAGATTTACCAACAGCCCTTTAACTAACATGCACAGATTAACCATTGGTTTTCTATTCTCTGTTTTCTGGTGACCTATATTTTAATTATTAACTCCATGTGTTTCCACAATATTTTTAGTTCTTAATAGTGCAATCACACAGTATTTGTCCTTTAGTGTCTGGCTTGCTTTACTCAATATAATATTCTCCAGGTTCTTCCATGTTGTCACATGCTTCACAACTTCATATCTTCTTACCACTGCATAATGTTCCATCATGTGTATAACAATTGGTTTATCCATTCATCAGTTGATGGACACCTGGGTTGTTTTCAACTTCTGGCAATTGTGAATAATGCCATTCTGAACATGTCTCTGCTCTCAGTTCTTCTAGGTATATAACTAGTAATGGTATTGTTAGGTCCATGGCAAGTCTGTATTCAATTTCCTTAGGAACTGACAGACAGTCCTCCACAGGAGCTGTAACATTCTACATATCCACCAACAGTGAATAAGCACTCCTATCTCTCCACAGTCTCTCCAACATTTACAGTTTTCCGACTTTTTAATACCGGATAGTCTAATAGGTGTGAAATGATATCTCGTTGTAGTTTTGATTTGCATTTCCTTAATTGCCAGTGATGTTGAACATTTTTCATGTGTTTCTTTGCCATTTGTATTTCTTCCTTGTACAATTGCCTTTTCAAATCTTTTGCCCATCTTTTAATTGAGCAGTTTGTCTTTTTATGGTTGAGTTGCATTATCTATTTGAATATCATGGATAGTAAACCCTTATTGGATATGTGATTGCCAAATATTTTCTCCCCTTGAATTGTTTGCCTTTTCACCCTTTTGACAAAGTCCTTTGAAGTACAAAAGTGTATAATTTTGAGGTGGTCCCATTATCTATTTTTCCTTTTGTTGCTCATGCTTTGGGTGTCAAGTTTAGGAAACTCCTGCCTACCACAAAATCTTGAAGATGTTCTCCTACATTTCTTCTAGGAGTTTTATGGTAGTTGTTTTTATATTTAGGTCCTTGATCCATTTTGAGTTACTTTTTTTGGATATGGATATCCAGTTCTCCAAGTACTATTTGTTGAAAAGCCTGTTTTGGCCCAGCTAGGAGGGCTTGACTGCCTTGTTAAAATCACTTGATTGTAGATATGAGGGCCTATTTCTGAGTTCTCCACTTTGTTCCATCAATGAATGTATGTCTTTATGCCAGTACATCCTGTTTTTACCACTGTAGATAGGTAATATGCTTTAAAGTCAGAAAGTAAGAGTCCTCCAGTTTTGTTCTTTTTTAAGATAATTTTGGCTATTCGAGTCACCTTATCCTTTCAAATAAATTTTATAATTGGTTTTTCCACTTCTGCAAAAAAGACTGTTGGGATTTGCGGGGGGGAGGAGTGGCTGGGATTGCATTGAATCTGTACATCATTTTGGGTAGAATTGACATCTTAATGATATTTAGTCTTCCAATCTATGATCAGAGTACATCTTTCCATTTATTTAAGCCATCTTTACTTTCTTTTAGCAATGTTTTGTAGTTTTCTTGTTACAGGTTCTTTATGTTCTTGGTTAAATTTATTCTTAAACATTTGATTGTTGTATTTGCTATTATAAATGGAATTCTTTTTCTGATTTCCTCCTCAGATAGCACATCAGTAATGTACAGAAACATTGTTGATTTTTGTGTATTAACCTTGTATTTGGGGAAGATTTGATGTCTTTTTCAATCACTTCCCTTGTAATTGGTTTGTTGAGTTTTTGTATTTCTTCTAGGGTCAGTGTAGGTTGTCCGTGTGTTTCTAGGAATTTGTGCATTTCTCCTATGTTGTCTAGTTTTTTGGCATAAAATTGTTAATAGTATCCTCTTATCTCTCTTATTTCTTCAGTGGCAATATCCCCCTTCCCATTTCTGATTTTATTTATTTGCATCTTCTCTCTTTTTTTTCTTTTCAGTTGAGCTAAAGGTTTGTTGATTTTGTTGATCTTCAGAGAGCCATCTTTTGGTTTTGTTGATTCTCTGTATTTTTTGTTGTTGCTGTTCTTAATTTCATTTATTTCTGCTCTGATTTTATTTCTTTCCTTTTGGTTTGAAATTAGTTTGCTGTTCATTTTTACTTCTTCCAGATATGCAGTGAGGTCTTTGATTTTAGCTCTTTCTTTTTTTTTAAAGTGAACTTTGAGGGCTATAAATTTCCCTCTTAGCACTGCCTTTGTGTCCCATATGTTTTCATATGTTGCCTTTCCGTTTTCATTTGTCTCATTGCATTTACTGAATTCTCTTGCTATTTCTTCTTTGACCCATGATTTTTTAAAGTGTGTTGTTTAATCTCCATATAATTATGAATTTCCCCATTTTCCAACCATTATTGATTTCTAGCTTCATTCCATTATGATCAGAGAAAGTGTTATGTATAATTTCAAACTTTTTTAATTTTTTGAGACCTGTCTTGTGACCCAACATTTGGTCTATCCTGGAGAAGGATCTTTGAGTGCTTGAAAAGAATGTATATCTTTCTGTTTTGGTGTGCATTGTTCTATAATTGTCTATTACATCTAGTTCATTTTATCTTATTATACAAGCTCTCTGTTTACATATCCTCTGTCCAGATGTTCTATCCAGTGATAAGAGTGGTATATTGAAGTTTCCAACTATTATTGTAGAGACATGTAATTCTCCTTTGTATACCTCATGTATCTTAGAGCATCCAGGTTAGGTGCAAAAGAATTTATCATATTTATTTCTTCTAGGTGAATTGCCCCTTTTATTGATCTATAATGACCTTCTTCATCCCTTACAACAGATTTGCATTAAAAATTTATTATGTCCAATATTCGTATCACTACTCCAGTTCTTTTTTGGTTGCTAATTGCATGGAATATCTTTTTCCAACCTCTCACTTTCAACCTGGTTGTGTCCTTGATCTGAGGTGAGTTTCTTGTAGACAACATATATATGGCTTATTTTTTAACCTATTCTATCAGACTATGTCTTTTTCATTTATTTTATTTATTTATTTATTTATTTATTTATTTTTACGTAGAAAAGCAATTTATTCCATTATAAGCACTTACACAGTTAGTCATGGAGAATAACAGGCCTGCTGGTGAAACAGGTCACCCAAAAGGGAGATGGTACCAAACTAGTGGTCAAGGACTAACTCCTAAAAAAAAAATAAAAATAAAAATAAAAAATAAAAATAAAGCAAACTCTTATCCAGGATTAATTTAATTTTAAAAACAAATAGCTATTGATTCACTCTTCTCAACTTAACTGGACAGTCTACCTGTGGTATAACTGTCAGGTAAAAACATACATCTTTACAACTTGGTGGTCCCAAGTTTAAAAAACAACCATTTCACAGAAAGGAAAGAAATAATATGAAACAGCTCAAGAAATATACTAACGAGCAAAAATATATGAGGAAAGAGGAACATGTAAAATAAAGTTTGACTTAACTGAAGAAACTGAGAGGAGACTGGTCTACATGGGAAAATGTGCATCTTGTAAAGTCAGGTATGATGATTTTAAGAGTAGGAACCTATATTATTATTTGAATCTCTCCCTTACTTCCTGAATAAACACATCTTGCAATATTATACTTCATGGATCAGACGCCTACCCCACTTGGCTCTATTCCTTATGCGCTCTAACTATAAATGAGTCTGAAAAACTTGGGAATATAGCATAAGAAGAAAAATGACCACACACACATATTTCCCTTTCTGTGTCTACTTCAGACCTGGGTTTGATTCTAGAAAATTCCTGAAGAAAATTTAAATATAAGTTTGTGGCTTTGCTGAATCAAGTCCCCCAGTTAATATTTAGAAAACACCCAATGTCTGGGCAAATAGCATTCTTGATGGTAGCTACAGAGGGATAGCTGAACAAAGTCTGTGTCAAAACCAGTGTTAAATCAATCTCAGGGTTGAAAGGGAAAAAAGGGGAGTTTAAAATCACAAGTGCAGACATATCTAAGATCCTTGTCCTTCTGGATCCACACTTCCTTCAGGGTCTTCATCATTATAAATGTTCTCTGCCATCTGCCACACCTGCATGATATTGTCTTCTGATACAGAACAAATCACCCAAGGTTCATTGGGATTCCAGGAGAAATCAGATATCTTGGCAGTGTGACCACCATGGATAAACAACAACTCTGGTGGCCCATCTTCTGCATCTTCTGGGGATTGTTCCTCTCCAATTTTACTTAAATCCCAGACATTCAGTCTACGATCAGTACCACTAGAAGCCAAAATAGTTTCATTGTGAGGTGACCACTGAACCTGGAATATTTCATCCTTATGTGATTCAAAGGAATGTAACTTGAGTTTCAGATTTCTCAAATCCCACAAGGCAACAGTCTTGTCAGCTGATCCTGTGGCAAGAATGAACTCACTATAAGGATTGAAAGAGAGGCAGTTCACTTCAGCAGTGTGAGCATCAACTGAGTGGCTTGGTTTGGAAGTATTGTTTGAACGAGTATCCCAGATCATAAGTTTCTGATCATCAGCAACTGACCCAAACAGAGACTCATGGAGTAGATGCCAGGAAACATCTTCTACTACGGCTGTGTGCCCTGTAAAGATGGTCTTCGCATCCACCACTTTTCCTTCCTTTGGAACAGCACTGATGTCCCATAAGCAGATGGTATGGTCATCCGAAGCACTAAGTAAGTGCCCACTGAGATTTGGGTTCCAAGAAAGTCCATAGCCTTCCTTCTGATGTCCACGGAGACGTAAGTCTGGGTTGCACTCTCCAGAAGGGTCTGGTTTAGAAGGGTGTTTCATGTAATCAAAAACAAGAACATCACTGGATGGAGTCTTTGTGGCAATGATGCAAGGGTTCTGAGGCATATAACGGGCCCTGTTTACTTCTCCTTCATGGTTGATCTTGATTTCTATTTCAATTTTTCTACTAACCGAGCCAAAACCTCCAAATTCTCCTTTCTCACTGTCATAGTGTGATGCATCAAACTGAGCATCATCATTAGGGAGCTGCACACTGGCTATCACAAGGTGGTTTTGTTCATCCGAGGTGTGTGTCCCCGGAACAAGCCGATGAATGCTGAAATCTTTTCCTTCTGGTCTGGTTACATCTGGAAGCCACTGTGCAGTGAGGCTGGGCCACTCCAGAGCATGGGTCATCACCAAATCATAAAGAAAAGGAGTGTTTTCTTTCCATATTTTGTACTCCTCATTAATTACATGTTCTTCCACTGCGTCATCAAAGGCTGCTTCCTTGTCGGCCATGGCGGACAGGCGAGCCGGGGAGTTCCCGGAGTTGAGCGTTGCTGGAGGGGCGGGGAGGCTGCGGGCCTATTTTATTTATTTTTAAGAAGATTTATATTACATAAATATTACATCAAAAATATAAGGGATACAAACCATTATGCGTTTTATCAAAAAGTATAAAATTGAGTGGTTCAAAGTGTAGACTATAGTGTAAACTATAGACAATGGTTAGTATCAATACTTCAATATGTGTTCATCAATTTTAATGTACCATACTCATAAAAGATGTTAGTGGGGGAAAGTGAGGGAGGAGGAGGGATGAGTTATATGGGTATCCCCTTGTATAACTTTTTATATAATGTAGTGTATGTCTTTTGATTGGGGAGTTCATTCCATTAACATTCAATGTTATTACTCTAAAGGCCTTACTTCCTTCATGCATTTTATCCTTTGGCTTTCTATTGTCATATCTTACTATTTTCTGTCTTTTTACCCTTTAATTTACCCTTCCTAATAATCTTAATTTCTACACTGGTCTCCAAGTCTCTTACCCTTGTTTTTTCCTTTTGGGGTGAAGAACTTAATGCTCTCCCAAAAACTATGGAGAAAGGGCCAAAAGCTGTCCAAGGGACAGACGAGTACTGTGCAACACAACAACCAGGAGGGTAAGGGACAGAGATACAAAGAATACGAAATGACAAACATGAATTACCAAGCCCCTATGACAGCCAGGAAAGGCTCCCATCCCCCATCCTCAAGATATTAAGCTGGGGTAACCCCTTACTCACTGTAGCCAACAGAGAGGGGAACAGATAACTTCTTCCCTATCAGCTGTTTGAAGGATAAAGAGATGGGGAATCAGGGTGCTTCTCTTCAATGAATTTGGCCACCCGAGCCCGCTTTAAATCTAGGCTTTGGAGATTCAACACAAGAACCCAGGATAGCCCAGATTGAAACAGCTTTGTGGAAAGCTGTGCTGATGTGTACCATCTGCTGGCCAATTTGGAAATTGCATAGATAAAAACAATAATACTCCATCCTACCCCTGGAAGAAAATCTGCACCGCATTCGTGAGTCCCTGACCTGATTTTGATAACTTAAGTCAGGCAATTTTAAAGGCTTAGAATGAATCGAACCAAATATCAAAGAAGAGCTGTGGGGGGGGCGGGGGGGGAACAATAGGCAAGAGAGAAATTGGCCATCAGAGTAAATTCACCAACATTTAGTCCATGGCGATGCTGTAGTGCATTGGGGGAATTCCTGCCTTGCATGTAGAAGGTCACTGGTTAGACCCATATAACTCCTAAGAGAGGGTCCAGGAAGAGTTAAGGCACTCAGCTTAAACCTTATGATAGGGAACTTATAGACTGGTTTGTTTTGTGGGGTTTTTTTTTCTTTCTTCTCCTTTATTTTATTCAATAAAACTGGATACTTCACCTGCAGAGGACAGGTTGCAGGGTGCTTAATTGATCAGCACTAGTAACTGAGAAGGTCTCTAGTGGCCTAAGAGGGAGGCTGTTTTTCCTGGATTGTTCCCATGTTGCTTTTTTGTTTCTTGTTTTCCCTTTCTCTCTTAACTTTTTTTTTCTTACTTATTTTTTTACCTAGTTTTTCTCTTCATTCTTACATTTTTCTGTCTTCTGACTCCCGTTGCTTTTCTCCCATTCCACCACTTCTTTTGTTTTGTTTTGTTTTTATTCTGTTTTTTTTTTTAAGATTTATTTTATTTCTCTCCCCTTCCCTCCTGTTGTCTGGTCTCTGTGTCCATTCGCTGTGTGTTCTCCTGTGTCCACTTGCATTCTTGTCATGTCACTTTTTTTGTTACATCATCTTTCTGCATCAGCTCTGTGGCAGGGGGCACTCCTGGGTGGGCTGTGCTTTTTTCATGCAGGGCTGCTCTCCTTGTGGGGTGCACTCCTTGCACATGGGACACCCCTACATGGAGGTCACCCTGTATGGCATGGCACTCCTTGGCAGCAGCAGCACTGCACATGGGCCAACTCACCACAAGGGTTAGGAGGCCCTGGGTACCGAACTCTGGACCTCCTATATGGTAGGCAGATGCTCCATCACTTGAACCACAACAGTGTCACATTACACCACTTCTTGTTTGGGCTTCACTTTTTCTTTTTTTTCTCTCTCTTTTTTTTTTCTTTCCTTCTATTCTCTTCTCATCTATCTGATATTTTAATTCATTCTACTTTTTTCTCTCTATTTTATTTCTAGTTTTATTTTTCTCTACTCATCTACCTTGCTTTTAAACTCATTCCATTTTTTTTCTCTATTTTGTCTCTTGTTTTATTTTTTTCTACTCAACCACTTTTTATTTTTTTTTAAAGATTTATTTATTTCTCTCCCCAACCCCCTCCCTCCCACCCTGGTTGTCTGTTCTCTGTGTCTATTTGCTGCATCTTCTTCTTTGTCCACTTCTGTTGTTGTCAGTGGCACAGGAATCTGTGTTTCTTTTTGTTGCTCCATCTTGTGTGTCAGCTCTCTGTGTGTGTGGTGCCATTCCTGGGCAGACTGCACCTTCTTTCATGCTGGGTGGCTCTCCTTATGAGTGCACTCCTTATGTGTGGGGATCCCCTATGTGGAGGACACCCTTGCATGGCAGGGCACTTCTTGCATGCATCAGCACTGCACATGGACCAGCTCCACACAGGACAAGGAGGCCTGGGGTTTGAACTGCAGTCCTCCCATGTGGTAGACAGATGCCGTAACCACTGGACCAAGTCTGCTTCCCTACTCAACCTCTTTTTGTTTGTATCTCCTATCTTTTGGCATTTATTTTTCTTAACTGGAGGGTATTTCTTTAGATGAAATAGACTTTATTATCCTTTTTTTAAAGATACATAGATCAGACAAAATGTTACATTAAAAAATATAAGAGGTTCCCTGCGGGCAGCGGCGGGCCTCCGGGAGGGTCGGCGGTTGGCCGGGTGGGCTCTCTGGACGGGAATGCGGGCAGCGGCGGGCCTCCGGGAGGGTCGGCGCGGATGGCCGGGTGGGCTCTCTGGACGGGGGCTGCCTCTCGGTCGAAGGAGAGGAGGGGGTTCAGCACGAAGCCGTTGGGCCCTCGCTCTCTCTGCTCAGGCACGGGGGACGTGCGGTGCAAGCAAGAACACCACGGAGACAAGGTCTGGGCACAAGTCTGCTTTATTGTTGAAGGGGACATGGTTTTATAGGGTCTAGGGATACGTAAAGGGACTTGATTGGTGCCGGCGGGTGCTGTTGCTTGCGTAGACGGTTACTGGACAGTAGGCGGTCACTGGACAGTAGGCGGTTACTGGACAGTAGGCGGTTACTGGACAGTAAGCTGGCTAAGGGGTTAGGAGCAAGGGAGGGGAAGGGGAAAGTGTGGGCTGTCTAGATAATGGCTAGGCGGAAGACGGAGAAGGGGAGAAGGAGGGGCAGCGCCGGCTGCCAATACTGTGCGGGAAGGAGACGGGGACAGTTCCCATACACCCCATTCCCACACCCCCATTCCTCCCACATCAACAACTTCTTTCATCAGTGTGGTACATTCATTGCATTTGATGAATACATTTTGGAGCACTGCTATACAACATGGATTATAATTTACATTGTAGTTTACACTCTCTCCCAGTCCATTCGATGGGTTAAGGCAGGATACAAAATGACCTGCATCTGTCCCTGCAATATCATTCAGGACAACTCCAAGTCCCAAAAATTCCCCCATATCACACCTCTTTTTCTCTCTCCCTGCCTTCAGTCACTCCTATGACCACTGTCTCCACATCAATGATATAACTTCTTCCATTGCTAGAGCCACAATAAGTCTATAGTAGAATACCAGTAAGTCCACTTTAATCCATATTGTATTGCCCTATTCTGAGGACTCAACCTCTTTTGATTCTTATTCCTTTCTATTTTTTATGACTTCTTACTTGTATTACTTAGTTTTGTAGCCTTAGCATGGTTCCTCTTCTTCCTTTTTTTTGTATTATTCTTACTATTATTCTTTTTCTCTTCTTATCTCTTTCCTTTTCTCTGGTCTTAATATTTTTCTCAAGGGAACATAGACAACAGCAAGGAACTAGAATAAGAGGAACTAAGTATCAAAAATTAACCTTACCACACACAAAGAAACAACAAAATAAAACCCTAGAGTAGAAGGAGAAACTTACCAAACAAATAAGCTCATCAAGATAAACAGATGCCCAGACACCAACAAAAAATTACAAGTTACACTAAGAAGCAGGAAGACATGGCTCAGTCTAGCAAACAAACTAAAAAACAGGAGGAGATTCAGAATGTGGAACAATTAATCAAGGATGTCTAAATAAATATCACAAATCAACTTAATGAAGTGAAGGAAGAGATAAGAGATATTAAGAAGACACTTGGGTAACATACCAAAGAAATTGTAAACATACCTAAAAAGATAATGGACCTGATGGTGATGAATGGCACAATACAAGAAATAAAAAATACACTGGAAGCACATAACAGCAGATTTGAACATGCAGAGGAAAGAATCAGTAATGTGGAAGACAGTACACCTGAAATCAGGCAGACAGTAGAAAAGACAGATAAAAAGGTAGAAAAAATCCACCAGGGACTTAGGGATTTGAATGACAGCATAAAACACACAAACATATGAATTATAGGCATCCCAGAGGAAGAAGAGAAGGAGAAGGGGACAAAAGGTGTGTTAAAGGAAATAATGGCTAAAAACTTCCCAATCCTATTTGGGTACATGGACCTGCATGTCCAGGAAGAGCAGCACACCCTAAACAGTATAAACCCTAACAGGCCTACTTCAAGACAAATACTTGACAAATTATCCAATGCTCAAAACAAGAGAGAATACTGAAAGGAGCAAGAGAAAGGAGATCCATCACATACAATGGAAGCCTGATAAGATTAAGTGCCAATTTCCCATCTGAAACCATGGAAGCAAGAAGGCAATAGTATGATATCATTAAGATACTAAAAGAAAAAATTTCCAGGCAAAACTCTCTATCCAGTAAAGCTGGCATTCAAAAATGATGGAGAATTCAAAATGCTTATAGATAAACAGAAATTAAGAAAGTTTGTCAATAAGAAGCCTGCCATTCAAGAAATGCTAATGGGAGTTCTTCAGGTTGAAAGGAGAAAACAGGAGGGAGAGAGAGTTGGAAGACAGTGTGAAAATAACTAAAATGAGAAAAAAGAGAAATAAAACAACATATGATATACATAAACCTAAAGAAAATATGGCTAAGGTAAGTAATTCCTTGACAGTAATAGCATTAAGAGGATATTTTGAATAATTTTATGTCAATGAGATGGATAATTTAGAGGAAATGGATCAATTCCTAGAAACACAAAAGCAGCCTACGTTGATGAAAGAAGAAATTGATTAACTCAACAGAACAATCACAAGCAATGAGATAGAATTAGTCATCGAAAAACTCCCAACTTAAGAAGAGCCCAGGACCAGATGGCTTCACAGGTGAGTTATAATAAACACTCCAGAAAGAACTAACACCAATCTTGCTTAAACTCTTCCACAAAATAGAATTAGAAAAAACATTGCCTAACTCATTCTATGATGTCTACATTACCCTAATACCAAAGCCAAAAAAGATGCCATGAGAAGAGAAAACTATAGACCCATCTCTAATGAACCTAGATCTAAAATTCTCTAGAAAATACTTGCTAATTGTGTTCAATAACACATCAAATGAATTATACACCATGACCATGTGGCTTTCATCCCTGGTATGCAAGGATTGTTCAGTAAAGAAAATCAATGCAATATACCACATACACAGATCTAAAGGAAAAAATCACCTGATAATCTCTATAAAAGCCAAAAGATCATTCAACAAAATACAGTATGCTTTCCTGATAAAAAACACTTCAAATGATGAATATAAGGAAACTTCCCTAACACAATAAATGGTATATATGAAACACCCACAGCTAGCATCACATTCAATGGTGAAATCCTAAAAGCTTTCCCTCTAAGATCTGGAACAAGACAAGGATGCACACTGTCATCACTCTTATTTAACATTGTGTTAGAAGTACTTGTTCAAGCATTTAGGCAAGAAAAATATATAAAAGAATCCAAATTGGAAAGGAAGATGTAAAAATTTTACTATTTGCAGATGACATGATCCTATACCTCAAAAACCCTGAGAAATCTGCAACAAAGCTTCTAGAGCTGATAAATGAGTTCAGTAAAGTGGCAAGTTATAAGATTAATGTGTAAAAATCAATAGCATTTCTGTACACCAATAATCAACAACCCAAGGAAGAAATCCAGAAAAAAATCCCAATTACAATAGCAACTAAAAGTATCAACTACCTAGGAATAAACTTAACTAAAGATTTAAATGACTTGTACTCAGAAAACTATACAACACTGTTAAAGGAAATCAAAGAAGACCTAAATAGCTGGAAGAATATTCCCTGTTCATGGATAGGAAGACTAAATATCATTAAGATGTCTATCCTACCCAAACTGATTTACAGATTTAATGCAATTCTAATAAAAATCACTACAGCATTTTCCTTACTCAATTGGAAAAGCTAACTATGAAATTTATTTGGAAAAAAAATTCTCTGCTGCACATTTTATTTAAGTATTACTATCTCTGTCTATTAATACTGGAAACATAAATAGTGCAATTTGTGCAAATGGAATATCTTGCCTTTTTCTTGACTCCCCCCAAAAATACAAACCAACAGAAACTTGTTATGAACTCATCAAAATATACTAATAGGTACTCTGAACTCCTCATTAACATTGCCATCTGCAACAGGAGGCAACAGGAGAAAAAATCATCTTTTCCAGCAGAAAATAGTTTGTGAAATAAAATTATGAGGGCATTTTATCTGCTTGTTGTGACCAGCATGTGGACACACAAACATTAACAAGACTACAACTATATTCCAGATGGAAATTATTTAGTTATGAACTAAAGAACACAATTCAGAACTTCAAATATTATGATCTTGAGTATTAGACCAGATTTAGTAGCTCCATATCTAAGATTTTCTACTGCTCCTCTTCATTCAATATAGGGATGGCTAGCTACTCCTCCCCACTTTTCCTTTCTTTAATCTATGTGTGGTAAAAATTGTCTTTACTGTATTTTTGTTCTCTGGTAATGTAATATGCATGATGGTGCCTTCTACCAATATACCATTTCAGTCTTGTTGGTGATTTTGTACAATATAGTGTATGAATTGCTGTGCTGCAAGGCCAAACAGCTGCAAAATGTTGAAAAATCATGGAAGTGTATAAAATTTGCAGTATCTTTAAAATCAGTAGAGATGACTATCATATTATATTTTTAAAATAAAATTAAAAATTATATATCACAATCAAGTGAGTTTTATCCCAGGTATGCAAAGGTTTTCAATACAAAAATATCAATTACTGTAATAAACCACATTAATAAATTGAACAAGAAAAATCACATTATCCTCTTGATTGATGAAGAAAAGTCATTTGACAAACTACTGCATCCTTTCTTGATACAAACACTCCAAACAATAAGAATAAAAGGATGCTTTTCCAATATGATAAAAGGCATATATGAAAAACTCACAGCTAGCACTGACTCAACAGTGAAAGACTGAAATCTTTCCTGCTGAGATCAGGAACAAGACAAGGATCCCACTATCACCACTGTTGTTCAATATTGTGCAAGTTCTGGCTAGAGCAATAGGCTAGATAAAGAAATAAAAGGCACCCAAATAAGAAAGGAGAAAGTAAAACTTTCACTATTTGCTGGTGATATGATCCTATATCTAGAAAATCCTGAAAAATCCATAACAAAGTTACTAGAACTAATAGACCAGTTCAGCAAAGTGGCAATGTGATAGCCAGGCCCTGAGCCTCAACAGACTCCAGCACCTACAATCTGATTTATTGGACTCACCTCACTCAGCTAAGATGGAGTTGAAGAAGGACAACCGCCACAACAAGGAGCCTAGAGTGCCTACAACTGAAAGCGGGAGCATTGCATCCAGTATCCATGAGGAATCTGAGCCTCCTCTTGACATAGAGGTGCAATGGACACAACCAATCCAATGTCCACAGAGAAAAGGTGGCATTGGAGTGGGAAAAGTGGACATGGTGGCTAATGGGTATGGGGAATGGCAGGAAGAGACGAGATGTGGAGGCGTCTTTGGGACTTGGAGCTGCCCTGGATGGTGCTTCAGGGGCAATCACCGGACATTGTAAATCCTCACAGGGCCCACTGGATGGAATGGGGGAGAGTATGGGCCATGATGTGGACCATTGACCATGAGGTGCAGAGGTGCCCAGAGATGTACTTACCAAATGCAATGGATGTGTCATGATGATGGGAATGAGTGTTGCTGGGGGGGGAGTGGTGGGGTGGGGGTGGTGGGGTTGAAGGGGTCCTCATATATTTTTTTTAATGTAATATTTTTACAAAATCAATTAAAAAAATAAAAAATAAAATAAAATAAAGAAAAAAATTAATATGCAAAAATCAATAGCACTTCTATATATGCTGCTGATGAGCAATCTGAAGAGGAAGTCAGGGGAAAAATTCCATTTATAATAGCAACTAAAAGAATCAAATATTTAGGAATAAACTTAACCAAGGACATAAAGGACCTGTGGTCAGAAGACTACAAATCATTGTTAAAAGAAATCAAAGGAGACTTAAATAAATGGAAGGACATTCTGTGTTCATGGACTGTAAGGCTAAATATCATTAAGATGTCAATTACACCCAAACTGATTTATAGATTCAGTGAAATCCCAATACAAATCCCAACAGCATTTCTTTTGGCAGAAATGGAAAAATCAATGATCAAATTTATGTGGAAGGGTAGGAAGGCTCAAATAGCCAAAAATGTCTTGAAAAAGAATGAAATTGGAGTACTATCATTTTCTGACTTTAAAGCATATTACTTAGCTACAGTGGTGAAAACAGCATGGTATTAGCATAAAGACAGAAACATTGACCAATAGAACTGAGTCAAGAACTCAGAAATAAACCCTCACATCTCCAGTCTTGAAACTTTTTAGGAGGTGGCCAAGCCTTCCCAGGTGGGCCAGAACAGTCTATTCAACAAATGGTGCTTAGAAAACTGGATATCCACATCCAGAAAAGGAAAGGGAACCCTATCTCACACCTTATACAAAAAATAACTTAAAATGGATCAAGGATCTAAATATAAACACAACAATCATAAAACTCCTAGAAGAAATTGTAGAAAAACATCCTCGAGATTTTGTAGTTGGCAGTAGTTTCTTAAACTTTATACCCAAAGCACAAGTGATGAAAGAAAAAATAGGTGAGTGCCACCTCCTCAAAACTAAACACTTTTGTTCTCCAAAGTTCAAATCCAGGGCCTCCTGACCCATGTGATGAGCTGGCCCACGCGCAGTGCTTATGCACACGAGGAGTGCCATGCCACACAGGGGTGTTCCCCATGTAGGGGAGCCCCATGCACAAGGAGTGCACCCTAGAAGAAGAGCTGCCCAGCACGAAAGAAAATGCAGCCTGCCCAGGAATGGCACCGCACACATGGAGAGCTGACACAACAAGATGACACAACAAAACGCGGCACAGATTCCAGGTGCCGCTGACAAGAATACAAGCAAACACAGAAGAACACACAGCTAATGGACACAGAGAGCAGACAACTGGGGTAGGGAGGGCAGGGAAGGGGAGAGAAATAAATAAATAAATAAATACATCTTTTTAAAAAATGGGCTAATGACTTGAATAGATATTTCTCCATAGAGGAAACACAAATGGCCAAAAAGTACGTGAAAACAATGTTCAGCATCACTAGGTATAAGGGAAATGCAGATCAAAGCAATGAGATAGCATTTCACACCTTATTAATAGCCATTATCAATTAAAAAAAAAACAGGAAACTTCAATTTCTGGAAAAGATGGGGAGAAACAGGAAAACTTCCTCACTGTTGGTGGTAATGTAGAATGGTACAGCCTGACTGAAGACAATTTGGCAGTACTTCAAGAAGCTAAATATAGAACTGCTGTATGATCCAGCAATCCCATTATTAGGACTATATTCAGAAGACCTGAAAGCAAGAATGCAAACTGACATTTGCACACCATGTTCATAGCAGCATTATTCACAATCACTAAAATATGGAACCAGCCTAAGTGTCCATGAATGGATAAAAAAATATGACATATACATACAGTGGAATACTACTCAGCTGTAAGAAGAAATGAAATTGTGATGCATATGACAATGTGGATGAACCCAGAGGATTTATATTGAGTGAAATAAGCCAGACACAGAAGGACAAATATTGTATGGTCTTGCTACTACGAACTAAATACGATGAGTAAACTCAAAAAGGTAAACTCTACAGTCCAGGTTACTAGGAAATAGAAGGTGGGTTGAGAATGGGAGCTGATGTTTAATGTATGTAGCAATATTAATAAGGTTAACTGTAAAAGTTTGGAAATGAGTAGAGTTGATAATAGCACATTATAGTGAGTGTAACTAACACTGCTGATTTAGAAATGTGATTGTGGCGTAAAGGGGTAGTCTTTGGATGTAAACATCAATTGAAAGGTAACTGGGAATCTATAACAGTGGTTTTGGTGGTGGGAGAAAATTGTGGTTAATAGCATAAATATAAGATTGCTCTTCATAAAAACAATGAAATATTATTAAATCATAAAAAGGGATGATGTTCAGTTACATCTAGAACAGACAAACTCAAAGACAGAATGTAGATTAGAGGTTACCAGGGGCTGGGGAGAGGGAGGAATGGGGAGTCTGTGTTTTATGGGTATGAGTTTTCTGACAGTGATGAAAGAAGAGACTTGGTAATGGATAGTGGTAATTGTTGCAGAACATTGTAAATATAATTAATGCTGCTGAATTTTATACCTAAAAATGGCTAAAATGGCAAATTACATAAATTATGTATGTACATATAAAACCACAATAAAAACATTTTAAGGGTTTAAAGAAAAGAATCCATTAAATTAGATAAACCTGACCTTTTTCTTTTTGTCATAGAACCAACCAATTTGACTCCAAAAAAAGTTTTTTTAAGTACAAGATTTAGATTTGATCTATGTAGGTGTATGGATTTTTAAATGTTTGATGGGAAATTTTTTTCTAATTGCACCAATACAAATTCGTTTTTTAGATCAAGGACCCAAATGTCCTTTGGGAAAGGGCTGGAAGTATTATTATAGTAAATACTTGTCCTTTTGTTGGAGGATTCTTCCTCCTGAGGACCCAGCTATCACTTAACGCCAAATTCTGAGTCTGAAAAATGGTTCATGTCTGGAAACTAGACAGAAATTATGGCTTTTTATTGGGGCAACTGTTCCCAGTCTCTTCTGCCCATCCATTCTTATTTCCTGTCCTGCCCATCTACTTTCTTGTCATTATAGATAGATATTCAGCAATAACTTTACTGACCTTCTGTTTTGCCACTGAGGATGCCATGTCTTTTAACCATCTTTACAATTCTCTGTGGGTCAGACTAATTTGGCTGCCCCTTTATGACTTCTAGAGCTTAACTGCCACCTCTAGATGGCATTTAACATAATAGATGCCTGCCTCTATTACATCAGAGTCCCATCATTCTCAGTCCTATCAATAAGCCAATAACAGTCTTTCCTACCATCAATCCTACTTTCCAGAGAAAGGCCACCACTGGATTTCTGGGTTATGCTAGTGTTTTCTGGGACTCTCTGTACAACAAAATCCTTTGGTGGGTCTTCTGGCCTCATTTAATATAGCCATTCTAGCATGCCTATTTCCATGAACATTGTAATCCCTTTATCTGCCTCTGTTATAGTAATTCAGCCTTTTTAATTTCACTCATCATAATAAGCACTTTCTCTAGGTTTCTAGGAGCCATACAAGAAGCAAATTTGTATCATCTTCTGATGGCATTACCAGGATGTTGCCACTCACATCCCAAAAACTTCCTTCAAGTCAATAAAACCTCCCATATCCAGTCTTATGTTCTAATCCCCTTGGTTTTGCACAATCAAAATCCAGTTCTATGGATATTCAACCAGCTCCTTCTAGTTCATGCTAATTCTTATACCTTCTTTGGAGTAAAGTTCCTTTCTTCCCTTATCAGGCCCAACATGTCCCCAGACAATTTATGCTTCAAATTA
This sequence comes from Dasypus novemcinctus, assembly GCF_030445035.2. Classification (NCBI taxonomy): domain Eukaryota; kingdom Metazoa; phylum Chordata; class Mammalia; order Cingulata; family Dasypodidae; genus Dasypus; species Dasypus novemcinctus. Next base: position 85,840,584 of record NC_080677.1, read on the forward strand.
AGCGTAGTTATTGAGCTGGCAACAAAGAGAGGAGAGAAAAGAAGATCCTGAGGGGGACTCTTTGCCTTAAGGGAAAGAGTATCTTCCTTGAAGAGAGGGGATTCTTATCTGCTTTCCTACTGCAAGAGATAAGGGCCTTTTAATATGTTCTACCAGAGAAGACTTCTAGTCTCTAGTCTTCATACTTCATTTTTAGTTATTTGCTTACTTTTGTACCTTTGTAGGGCATCAATGCAACTTAATAACCAGCCAATTCCACTGTCTTTGTGAATTGTTCCCTCAATCATTTCTAAAGCTTGAATTATTACACCTGCAGGTGTCCTTCACAATAACATTTTCCCAAGTCACTACCAGGGAAGGTTTTAGCAATTGATCCATCATTTCATGCCTGGGACTATGGAGTCCCATGCACCACCCTGTACTCACTGCTATCATTACGGAGAATGATCCAGGCCCAGAACCCCATCTTACTGACTGCTTTCTCACAACAACCCTGGCCTCTTGTATTAGTGGAGACCTGTGGAAAGCACACACTGAGACAGAGTTAGGAATGCAATAAGTTCAACACTCTGGAGGAAAAGAAAGGAAGCAAGATTACACAAGAAGAGCCATCAAACTGCAATGAAGATCTGAAGGCTGTTTTCTGTATTAAAGATATCCCCTTTTAGGTGGAAATGGGTAGGTCCTTGACTATACAATCTTACTGTCATTGACTGGAGTTACCCTAATAAAGATGTGACTCCCACTCCAAAGCAAGGCAAATGTGGAGAAAGTTAACAGCTGGAGGCTGTCAGCTAATGAAACTCCTCCAGTGAGGCAACAGGTCCTTTCTTAAAGAGAGATCAGAGGGGTATATTGTCTCTGTTTGCTACATAGCTTTATTCTGCTTTCAACTGTACATGGGTTTTGTGACTCTTGGTAGATTGTCCCCACCTTCTTGTACTTTGGGGTTCTTTGACTTATTGTGTCATCTAGTATCATTGTAAATATGCTGAGCATGTTTTTCTGTTTGTTTTTTGTTGACAGTTTTCTTTCTAGTCACTCTACTATTTTTATGTGAGGATTCAGGAAGATCCAAAAATTGTGCTACCATTGACATCAACTTCACAGAATTCAGTGGGTATTTTATTTTTTTATCTGTTTTTAAAGTAAAATGCGGAGCACTCAATGAGTTCGATTTCTGCTTTAGCCTATACAATGAACCAAGCAACTGAAGGAATGTCATCATGAAAGTAGACATTTAAAGCAGAAGCATAAATTGTAAGTTAACATATAGATTTTTTTAAACCAAGAAAGTGACATGCCTGAAACTGATTCAAAGAATAATGAAATGACCTTGTGCCTTCTTTCTACCTGTCACATTCTACAGCTAATAATATAAAGTCTGAAAGACACAAATTACATAGAAATGGGAGACTAGAGTGAAGTATAAATAATACAGTGACAAAAAAAAGACAATCTGAATTTGCACTAATGTTCACTTTTGAAAACTGAAGAAAGTGTATGCTCATTATTTCATACAAACAGATTCACCTAACCATAATTAAAAGGCCCTAGCCAATTAAAATTGTAATAAAACCACAGACGGCTAGCTGTAAAATGAATAGAGGAAGAAGAATAACAGCTCTCCTGAGAAGTCTAGAAACTGAAGGCTACTTATAGCCCTCCTGTCTTAGACCATACACTTTTGGAAAATAATGACTCTCAGGACTTCCCTGGTTTTGTGCAGACTTCTACCATTTTAGAGTATTTTCTTCCTTATAAGCATTTCTTCCTCATGAGTATGTCCTGTGTAATCAGATGTGTAGCATGTGTGATTCACTTATAAAATGGCCTTTGAGGATCTATTGTGCCTTTCCTCTTCTAGGTCCACATTTTTAATAAATAGTCTTTCAATCTGAGTAGGAGTCAGGGAGGTTGAGTGGAAGCGGGAGAGAGAGCAAGTTTTGGCAGCACTAAACCAACCTGGACTCAAATCTAAGTTCTACTACTTAATAGGGAAGCAATGGGCAAGTGGCTTAAAAATCTCTGTGCCTCAGTTTCTTCTTCTGTAAAATAAAGATTATAGAGATATTATAAAAATTAGAGGGAGCAGATTGAACACCCACTTTCCACGAGAGTTCCTGGGTTCAGTTTCCAGTGCCTCCTAAGAACAAAAAAACAATCAACCAGCAAAAAAAAAAACAACTCAGGGAAACTAATGTGGCTCAGTGGTTGAGCACTGACTTTCCACTTTCCATACACAGATTCCAGGTTCAATCCCTGGCCGAGAACTTCGAAAAAAAAAATTAGAGATAAATATTTACTCATCTGGCACATAAAAGGTGTTTTTTTTGTTTTGTTTTTTGTTTTTTTTTTAAAGATTTATTATTTATTTATTTAATTCCCCTCCCCTCCCCCGGTTGTCTGTTTTCTGTGTCTTTTTGCTGCGTCTTGTTTCTTTGTTCACTTCTGTTGTCGTCAGCGGCACGTGAAGTGTGGGCGGCGCCATTCCTCGGCAGGCTGCTCCCTCCTTCACGCTGGGCGGCTCTCCTAATGGGTGCACTCCTTGCGCGTGGGGCTCCCCTACGCGGGGGACACGCCTGTGCGGCACGGCACTCCTTGCGCACATCAGCACTGCGCATGGGCCAGCTCCACACGGGTCAAGGAGGCCCGGGGCTTGAACCACGGGCCTCCCATGTGGTAGACGGACGCCCTAACCACTGGGCCAAAGTCCGTTTCCCTAAAAGGTGTTTTATAATTAAAATTAATCACTTCATTTATGGTTTGAAAAAAATATTGTGTGTAGTACCCAAAGTTACTTATATATGTCATTAAAATACATTCGATTTTTCTACTGAAACGGTCAGATCAGCTGGCAATATTATTGTCATGTAGACACAGATCTCCCTGAGGAATAATAGAACTAGACTGGAGCTCTAAATGTTTGAAACTGTTTTAAACTGGGCATGAAGGAGTTATGAAATAGAAAACAGAAAGAAAAAAAGAAACAGAAAAAAATAAAAGGTATAAAAGTTCTACACCCATATTTTCTCTTTAAAACAGTTGAAGAGTAGATCAAGCATAAAGAAGAGAGAAAACAATTCTGTAGGTATCTTTTTTTTTTTATTCCACTGAAGTACTAAATTTTATCTGAGTGAAACAAGTACTCCAGAATGAACATGTGTACCCTTAATTTCCCACTAAAATACTCAGACTCATCCATCTTTACTGAAGTTTCGGGTTTCGGTTCTCAGTTTTTTCTTTTCTTTTCTTTTTCTTTTATAAAGAAATATTTGAACCTCATGATTAAATTAGAAATTCACATTTAGAATCACAAGTGAGTATACCAATTCAAAACTATTTTATAGAAAGGTCAGGTATTTCTTTGCCTGCTGCTGCTACTTTTCTATGTATGTGTGATATTGTAAGAAGGAAAGCATTAGAACACTATTTATCTTGCCAAGAATAAATGTCAAAGGCATATCTGAAAGAAGAACATTGAACTTTTTATTCAAGGCCAACTGCCAAATGCAAATTAATACTTACAAAGAAATATCTGACAATTTCTTTGAATAAGATAAGTATGAACCTAAAGGTTGATGAGTGTTCACATAAAAGATGATTAATGCGTATTTTTGCATGTGATAAAGCAGTGAAAGCAAAACTCATTTTTGAGAATTTGAGAAAACTAGTTTTTTTGTTTTTTTTTAATTTTTATAGAAGAAATCAGTAGGTAGATATTGATTCTCCATCAAAACTGTGTAACATTTAAAGATATCTAACAACAAAATGAATGCATTTTTGAGATAATAAGCTCCTTGACAGAACATTTTTTTTAAGATTTCTTTTATTTTATTTATCCCACACACACACTTCATTGTTTGTGCTCACTGCTGCTCTATGTGTCTGTTCATAGTATGATCATCTTCTTTTTAGGAGGCACTGGGAACTGAACCTGGGACCTCCCATGTGGGAGGAAGATGCCCTATGGCTTGAGCCACTTCTGCTCCCACTTGTGTCTCTCATTGTATTTCCTCATTGTGTCTCTTCATTGCATCAGCTCACTGCATCACCTTGTTATGTCAGCTAGCTGTGCCAGCCCATTTAGTCAGTTCACTGTCTTGCTCATCTTCTTTAGGAGGTACTGGGAACCTAACCTGGGACCTCCCATGTGGTAGGTGGGTGCCCATCTGCTTGAGCTACATCCACTTTCCAACAGTAACTGTTTTTATTTAAAACTCTAGATGCTCATCTCTTAGAGTTATGAGGGGAATTCATACATTGGACTAGAATAGAGATAGAAAATAGATATTTAATTCTAATTGATTGGTAGGGATTGTCCGAAACTCTATCTGGAGAAAATTTCTGAAGCTATATCTAGGCTTATTAGGAAAGAATGCCCTGATCTCTTACCAAAGGCTGCTCATGACATGGCAGTGGGTGCATGCTATTTATTCACCATCTTATATAGTAGGTGATCAAAGTAAACATAGTTAATATTAATAAATTTCATTAAGAGATAATATTAAAAAATTAACATATAATACTGGCTGTGTGTTCCAAGCACTTACATGTATTATCTTATTTAATCTTCTCAACAGCCCCATGAAATTTATGCTGTTATTATCCCTATTTTACGGATAGAGGGAACTGAGGAATAGAGATGTTAAATAACATCCCAAGTAGAATTTAAACTGTAAAGATAGGATTTGAATGTCATTCTGCCTGGAACCATGGTCCTTCTCATTTGCCCCCTGAGAAGAAAGACATGTGAAATCCTACCTGGCTCCCAAACTCATCAAACAGGGAGCTGAGGCCACCAATTCCCTTACCTATATGATTGTCATGAACCAATCTGGCCTTAGGCTAGGAACTCATGGAACTAACCCAACACTCAGCCTTGAGCCACCTTTGCTGTTTCTTAGTCTTGTCATTTGTTGTTGTTGCTGTTGTTTGTTTTTAGGAGAATGTTCGAACTCCTTTTGTCTATGTTATTAGAGAATAATATGTATACCAAAGTGTTTACATGTTATATAAATTCATGAATAAAAAATATCATTACATTTTATGGAATGGCACCATTAGAGCCCAAAGAAGACTCCACCATTGGTCTGTTTGGTTGACATGGATGCCCGGGCCCTAACCTTTACTCCTCCACCAGTCTTAAATTCTGCTTAAAGAGTCCAATGTGGTGAGCACTGAGATTCCTAGGGTCACCTCTGGCCCTGACTGTCCCCACACAGGGAGGGTCTTTTTAGGTTGCTAGAATCACAAACGGGCCCCCGGGACCCAGTTGTAGTCACCTCCCCCTATTTTACCCTGGAGAGGGTTGCAGCATGTGAAGTGCAGTCCTAACACTGAACAAGGGCCCAGACTGAGAAGGCTGGTGACTTCTAAGCTACACTCAGCACCCTTCTCCAAATACCCTGGTCTTCATCCTCAAGGACTGGCCTGCAATACTCTTAACCAGACCTCTGGTTAAAAGCTCAGTCCACATTTATATTCTAGAATTGGTATCCAGACTCCTATCATGTTCCCCGAGGCTGAGCCCCTTGGAAAATTGTCTAATGTCCTAGGCCTCACCCTGGGCCTTCTCATCCTTTTGCTAGTTCTTCCCCCAGATGGAAGCCCTGACTTCAACCCAGTTCTGGAGACACTGAAGCTTGATCTGTGTCTTAAATGCCTACACCAACCTAGAGGGTGGATGAGACCACAGAACTTCCTCACCCACAAACTTTATCCCTCACAGATAACTGAGCATTCTAGACTCTGATTCAGGGTATAATGAGAAAAACTCTAAAGGTTCTTCTAAACTTTGAGCCTGAATATTCATAAGGTAAGAGCTATATGTATATGAAAGAAATATATATTACATAATATATAATGTGTGTATATATATATATTAAATGGAAATGAAGGAAGGAAGAAAAAAGGTGGGGGAGGGAGGAAGAAAAGGAAGCAAAGGAAGAAAAGGAAAAGTTTTACCTCATAGCCAGGTTGTATTGAGTCAAGGCAAGGTGATTGTGAAGATCAGAATGTGTTGACAGTTAAAAGACCATTAGAATGGCATAGGGAGACCTTTGCTTCTCTTCCTGGGGGATCAGGCAGGGTCAGGAAAGAAGATTAGGCAGCTGAGGCTTGACAGGTACCCTCAGTTTTGGTAATACATTATTTTTAGATTGTGCCTAATTAAGACCTGTCTATAAAATTATGACCCACTTCACTAGGTATTTTGCTTGAGAACTCTGCTTTTCTAACTGCAAAGGAAAGGGATGGGCTTTAAGGACTACTGTGGCAGTTTGGGATTAATGAATGCTAGAAAGGGTGATTATGATTGTAAACTAATCTATTCCTCTGGGTGTGATAGCCTTTGAATGCATTAGATTCAGCTGACATGCCTTGATTAAATTACCTGTTAAGATTAGGGCATAGTTCAGATTGAGTTGCTGCCCCCTTAGTGGGCTGATATAAATGGACACTAACTCAAGAAGACACATGGAAAGAGAAAGAGCACCACAGATGCCAGAGGAGAGTTGAGCCATTCACCTGATAGTTTGCAGCTGAGGAGAACAGAGCAGCTGGGCAGCTGAGATCGCCCAGAAAGAAACAAGCCCTATGCCAGAGACTGCCATAGAAGTCTGAGAGACATGGAAGAGATCACCTGCCATCTTGCTTCAACACATGGCAATTGCCTTTGGTGAGAAAGCAGCCTTGAGTTGGACTCTTTAGGGCCATGTGACTATAACTTTTTACCCCAAATAAATACCCTTTATAAAAGCCAACAGATTTCTGGTACTTTGCATCAGCACCCCTGTGGCTGATTATTAAAACTAGTATGATGTGGGTTTTGTAAAAAAGAGTTTTGAAACCTTTTTTAAAATTCAAGGTGAAAAAAGACTAACAACAGCACAAAACCCCCTGGATAATGAACAGTAACCAGCCATCTACAATTTTCCTGGAACCTCTCAGAAGAGTTCAATACAGAAGAGTGGAAAACAGTTCCCTGTCGGTCTCATGTGAGGAATGCCTGGGGTCTATTTAGGTCACTGCTTCTCCACATACATAAAATTAGGATGATAAAGCTCAAAATTAAAAGGTAATAATCACATGTGTGACCTTGTTAATCTGGAGAGATATTTTCACTTTGAGCTAATCACATTATACACATATTTTTTTAATTACCTTTTTTTAAACTTAATAGATCACACAAAATGTTACATTAAAAAACGTTAAGAGGTTCCCATACACCCCACTCCCCACACCCCCACCCCATCAATTTTTTAATTGTATTTTTTGAAGATACATACATCACAAAAAATGTTACACTAAAAAAATAGAAGAGGTTCCCATTCACTCCCCAGCCCCCTCACCCCACTCCTTCCACATCAACAACCTCTTTCATCATTGTGGCACTTTCATTACATTTGGTGAATACATTTTGGAGCACTGCTGCACCACATGACTCATAGTTTACATTGTAGTTTACACTCTCCCCCAGTACATTCAGAGGGTTATGGCAGAGTATACAATGCCCAATGTCCAGCATCTGTCCCTGCAGTATCATTTAGGACAACTCCAAGTCCAGAAAATGGCCCCACATTACATCTCTTCTTCCATCCCCCTCCCCTCAGCAACTACTGTGGCCACTTTCTCCACATCAGTGCTACAATTTCTTCCATTAATAGTCACAATAGTTCTACAGTAGAATATCAGTAAATCCACTCTAATCCATATTTTATTCCTCTATCCTGTGGACCTAGGGATGGTGATGTCCATACCACCTCTATATCGAGGGGGACTTAGATTCCACATGAATGATGTGCACATTGTATTTTATTGCACAATATTTTACATATGAGGCAATACCAGGTTGTTACCCTAGATGAATTCCTTAATACAGAAAGGGGGACAATTGACCAATTACCTTTAGTAACATGCAGTGTCTTTCTCAGTTCACTTGGAAAGCGTTTATTAAATTATTACCTCAATGTATGATGGAATAGCTTAGTAACCAGGAAAAAATACAGTATTAATAGTAAAATTATAATATGAATTACAATATAAATAGTATATCTAATGATTTTAATTGTAAATCACCCTAAATATTCCAACTACTGTGTATCTATTCCAGAAAAAGGAAGGATTTCTCTAAATTCTTTTGCTTTCATGGGTGAGGAACCTGATGCTTCCAAATGAAGAAACCTACTTATGATCACACTGCTAGTAAGTGGTAGAGACAGGGTTTTAGCCCATACAACACATGTTGCTGTTTTCTCTAGTCTCACTTCTCAGACTGCTCAATACAACCATGGAGTCCCTCATTCACTTAGTCATAATATACTTGAACTCTCTAAGAAGCATGAGACTGACCAAAAATATTGTTAAAATCCACCTTCACTGGGAACTAACCAGAAGATCTCACAGTTCTATTTCTTAAGGTGTTAATTACATTCCAAGACTTTTGCAAAGGAAATGTTTCTTCTCTCCTCTTCTTTGATACTGTTTCCTTCAAACTCTCTGCCTACAAACACACCAATCCTGCCCCCATGTCCCATGCCTGGCCTGTAAAACACACTCTTTAAAAATCTTCCTTCCTTCTTCCAATCCTTTCAAACTCAAGCCCTATTTTCTTATCCTTGATACAAACCTTCTTTTTAATAGTCTATATTCCCTTTTCTATTCACTTGTTAAGTCACTTATAGTCAAAATTCCACTCAAAATGTTTTTCCACACTGTTGTTTCCCAAATTTAAGAAGAGTTTTGAAAAATCCTTATTTCCCATTTTGCAGTTTGAAAGGAAAAGACAGGAGACAGTGACTTGGAGTTGTGTGAAAAAATGAAGATTCAGAGAACAGGTACTCTATTGAAGCTAACTGGGCATATTTTCAAATTACCAGATTGTGCATGTAGGTTGTGCAATGCAAACCTCAGGGTAACCCCAAAGAAAATATTTGGGGAAAAAAAAAAAAGGAACATCAAGGAACCAAGAGAGCCTACAGCTGTGGGTACAAGAGTCCCATCCACCAGCCATGTGGAATCAAAGCACCCTCTCAACTGAGAGGTGGAATGGGCATCACCATCCCAGGGTCCTCAGGATGGAGGAGTAAAATATGGATTAGAGTGGACTTAGTGGTATTGTACTATAGCATTATTGTGACTCTAGCAATGGAAGAAATTATATTATTGATGTGGAGACAGTGGCCACAGGAGCTGCTGAATTTAAGAAAGAGAAAAGGAGGTATGATATGGAGGCATTTTCGGGACTTGGTGTTGTCCTTAATGATATTTCAGGGACAGATGCAGGACATTATATATCCTGCCATAACTAACAGAATGGACAGGGAGAGAGTGTAAACTACAATGTAAACTATAATCCATACTGTGTAGTAGTGCTCCAAAATACGTTCATCAAATGCAATTAGTGTACCACATTGATGAAAGAAGTTGTTGATGTGGGAAAAGTGGGGGGTGTGGGAGTGGGATATTTGGGAACCTCCTATATTTTTCAATGTAACATTTTGTGTGATCTATGTATCTTTTTAAAATATCTTTTAAAAATATTATTAAATAGAAAAAAGAAAAAAATGAGAAAAGTATCAGTCAGATACATAATAAAATTCAACTATCCCACAGAAGAGTTTGCAATAAAGGAGAAGAGAAACAAAAATAAAGATACAACATGTAAAAACCAAAGGACAAAATAGCTGAGATCAGTATTGCCTTTACTTAATAATACTGAATGTTAATAGATTAAACTCCCCATTCAAAAGATAGATTGGCAGAACGGATTTTAAAAAGCATGATCCAACTATATTATGTTTACAAGAGACTCACCTTAGACCCAAAGACACAAATAGGTTGAAAGTGAAAGGTTGGAAAACTATATTCCATGCAAATAGTAACAAAAAAGAGAAGGGATGTCTATACTAATATCAGAAAAAATCATCTTTAAGATAAAAGCTGTTATGAGAGACAAAGAAAAATAGTATATTAATGAAAGGTACAATCCACAAACAAGAAATGGCAATAATAAATACGCACTTAACTACAGTGCCCCCCCCAAAATAGGAGGCAAACTCTAGCAAAACTGAAGGGAGAAATAGGCACATATACAGTAATAGTTGGAGATTTTAATACATCAGTCTCATCAACATATAGAACATTTAGACAGAAGATCAATAAGAAAACAGAAAACTTGAATAATATGATAAACGAACTAGACCTAACAGATGTATACAGAGCATTGCTGCTGAAAACTGCAAAATATACATTCTTTTCAAGTTCACATGGATCATTCTTCAAGTTAGACCACATGTTGGGTCATAAAATGAGTCTCAATAAGTTTAAAAAGATTGAAATTGTGCAAAGCATCTTCTCTCATCATAATTGAAGCTGGACATCAGTAATAGGCAGAACACTGGTAAATGCACAAATACATGGAAGTTAAATAAACTCCTTAACAATCAGTGGGTCAAAGAAGAAATTACAAAGGATGTCAATAAATATATTGAGACGAATGAAAATGAAAGTGAAAATACAACATATTAAAACATATAGGATCCAACCAAGACAGTCCTGAGGGGGAAATTTATAGCCACAAATACGTAATATTAAAAAAAAAAGAAAAAGCTAAAAATAAAAGACCTAACTGCACACCTGGAGGAACTAGAAAAGGAACAGAAAACTAAAACCTAAGCAAGCAGGAGCTAAAAATAAAGATTGGAGAGAAGTAATTGAGAATTTAAGAATAGAATTAACAAAACCAAAAGTTGATTCTTTGAAAAGATCAATAAAATTAGTAAACCCTTAGCTAGACTGACAAATAAAAAAAGAGAGTAAGAAGATGCAAATAAATAAATTAGAAACAGATGGGGGGGATTTAGTACTGATCCCATAGAAATAGAAAGGATCATAAGAGGATACTATGAACAACCGTATGCCAACAAATTAGACAACCTAGATGAAATGGACAAATTCCTAGAAACACAAACAACCTACACTGATTCTAGAAGAAATAAAAGTCCTCAAAAGACCAATTACTAGTATAGAGATTGAAAGAGTCATCAAAAGCTGCTCAACAAAGCAAAGCAAACCAGATGGATTCACAGGAAATTCTACCAATCAGTCCAAGAAGAATTAATATCAACCCTGCTCAAACTCTTCCAAAATATTTAATAGGAGGGAACAATACCTAACTCATTTATGAGGCCACCATCTCCAATGCCAGATAAAGAAACTACAAGAAAATATTATTGCAGATGAATTAATTTTATGAACATAAATTCAAAAATCCTCAACAAAATACTTGCAAATCAAATCCAATGGCACATTAAAAGAATTATATGCCATGAACATAAGTGGGCTTTATCATAGATGTGCAAGGATGGTTCAACATAAGAAAATTAAGGTTATAAACCACATAAATAAAATGAAGGGAAAAAAAACATCATTTCCATTGATGCAGAAAAGGCATTGACAAAATTCAGAATCCTTTCTTAATTAAAAAAACACTTAGAAAAATAGGAAGAAAAGGAAACTTCCTCAACAGGATAAAGAGCATTTATAAAAAACCCACAGTTAACTTATACTCAAAGGTGAAAGTTTGAAAATAACAAAATAAGGATGCCCACTGTCACCACCATTGTTCAATATTGTACTGAAAGTTCTAGCCTAAGCAGTTAGCCAAGAAAAAGAAATAAAGGGCATCCAACGGGGAAAAGAAGAAGTAAAGCTTTCACTATTTACAGATGACATAATCCTATATATCAGAAAGTCCTAAAAAATCTATGATGCTACTAGAGCTAATAAACGAATTCAGCAAAGTGGCACAGTATAAGATCAACATTCAAAAATTAGCAGTGTTCCTATACACTACTTTTATTTTTTTTAATTGATTTTGTATAAATATTACATTAAAAAAAATATGGGAAACGGACTTTGGCCCAGTGGTTAGGGCGTCCGTCTACCATATGGGAGGTCCGCGGTTCAAACCCCGGGCCTCCTTGACCCGTGTGGAGCTGGCCATGCGCAGCGCTGATGCGCGCAAGGAGTGCCGTGCCACGCAAGGGTGTCCCCTGTGTGGGGGAGCCCCACACGCAAGGAGTGCGCCCATGAGGAAAGCCACCCAGCGTGAAAAGAAAGAGCAGCCTGCCCAGGAATGGCGCCGCCCACACTTCCCGTGCCACTGACGACAACAGAAGCGGACAAAGAAACAAAACGCAGCAAATAGACACCAAGAACAGACAACCAGGGGAGGGGGGGGAAATTAAATAAATAAATAAATCTTAAAAAAAAAAAATATATATATATATATATATGAGGACCCATTCAACCCCACCACCCCCACCCCACCACTCCCCCCCCCCCCCCCCAGGGACACTCATTTCCATCATCATGACACATCCATTGCATTTGGTAAGTACATCTTTGGGCACTCTGCACCTCATGGTCAATGGTCTACATCATGGCCCATACTCTCCCCCATTCCATCCAGTGGGCCCTGTGAGGATTTACAATGTCCGGTGATTGCCCCTGAAGCACCATCCAGGGCAGCTCCAAGTCCCAAAGACGCCTCCACATCTCGTCTCTTCCTGCCATTCCCCATACCCATAAGCCACCATGTCCACTTTTCCCACTCCAATGCCACCTTTTCTCTGTGGACATTGGATTGGTTGTGTCCATTGCACCTCTATGTCAAGAGGAGGCTCAGATTCCACATGGATACTGGATGCAATCCTCCTGCTTTCAGTTGTAGGCACTCTAGGTTCCATGGTGTGGTGGTTGTCCTTCTTCAACTCCATCTTAGCTGAGTGAGGTGAGTCCAAAAATCAGATTGTAGGTGCTGGAGTCTGTTGAGGCTCAGGGCCTGGCTATTGCATTGTCAGTCCAGAGATTCAGATCCCCTAAATATATCTTAAACCCCAACACCAACTACAACTCCAGCACAGTAGCATGAAAGTCTTATGAAGAGAGATCCCATCTGAGTCCAGCTCCATCACGCAGAAACACCAACTCCAAAGAAGGGCCATCTGACATGGCAGTTAACCCCATCACCATTACCATAGCACCCATGGGTCTCTTTAGCCCTCAAAGGAACCAATACCTGGGGGTTGTATCTACTTTATCTGTCTTTTAGACTCTGCTCAGTTGTGCATAAGGGCAATCCTTCTGACAGCCTCCAGACTCTTTTTTAGAGGCTCGTAGCCATATAAACTCATTTCTCCTTTCCATTTCCCCCTTACATTAGGTCAAACAGCATTTTAAAGTCATGTTATTTTATGTAGACAGGGATATTCTGCTGATCCGCATTGAACCTTCCATTCAAGGTCATTTTCCAGTTGCATCATCAGTTGGTAGTTGATAGTGATCCCTTGGTGCCAGGGAGGCTCATCCCCGGGTGTCATGTCCCACGCTGGGGGGAAGGCACTGCATTTACATGCTGAGTTTGGCTTCAAGACTGGCCACATTTGAGTAACATGAAGGCTGTCAGGAGGAAATTCCCAGGCACAATGCTGCTCTAGGCCTTGTTCTTATTTCAGGCATATCAGCTCACAAGCATAGTCATTAGCGTCAGGGGCTCACTGTTGGACCCTCATTCCTTCCCGGTCCTTGCCGCTGCACCTGGGAGACTGTCACTGCTCCCCTAGGGACCATGACAGAGAACCCCCGGCCAGGAACCCAGTACCCCCCCAGCTGTAGTTTTTAATTGTTGCCACTATGAGTATATCCAAACATTACCATGCACCCTGGACATATGTCCTGTATAGCTCCCTGTCAGCCATATATCACCTGTCAATAGTATCCTATACCAGTATTCCTCCGTTGCCATTGTTGAACCACTCTGTGATCCAGAACTTCCTGAAAATTGAAGCCCAATATAATGTCAGGATCCCTTACTAGCAAAATGGTATATAGCGATGGGTTTAAAGGTTAGATATAGAATACGTGTTGACTTGGAAAAAATTCTACATCCTATCTTTTTCTTTTTTTTTTTCCCCCTAATTATTGAATTTCTCTTAACAAGAGCCCTAGACCACAACAATTCATATATATAATATACAGCACTCCCACACATCCACCACAAAACCTTTTCCCTTCCACAGCGATACTCTTACACCCTATTCACATCATATTTACTTAAAGTGATGTACAGAGTCTGAGACAATAGCTTTCAAACAAGGTGACATCTGTGCTTACATTGTGGTGCATACTTTAGGATACACAGTTTTCTAATTTTTTAGTTATCCTATGTTTTACATTATGATTTACATTATCAGTCTGTCGTCTCCTATATGTTATGGTGTAATATTACATGTTTTATATCCTTCCTTGTGTACTCTCGTGAAACTCCTCTCTTACCCCCCATTTACCTTGGTTCCACACATTTAACATCCATTTTCCCATCCACCTTGGTGCCCACAGTGACAGCCAACCTCCGTTTCCTGAGGAGCCACGCCCAGAGATAGTTGGAATAGTGTTCAGGGCCTAACTTGCTCAACTGCCCCAATGCCCTGGGAGGCACCCTTTCTCTTGAGAGATACAGTTCCCTCTATTTGTGGCATTAGTCCTCCCCAGGATGTGGGTCCACCCCCACTCTCACTACTTGGGACTCTACCCAATGGTGCCACCCACTCTGGCAAAATGAGCATTCAGACATTCCCCAGGAGCCCGTCCTGCATCGGGCCATCCCCTCCGAGCATTCTAGTAACCCTCTTAATTATATTTTGATACGATTTTCTCGGCATTTTACTCTCCACCAACACCTGACACTCTCCTATGTGCGTATGCTACCCCTCCCTCCCCCCACTTTTGGGCAATATTACCCATCCGCCCATCCCCAGCTCCCCTCAAACCCACAAAGCCCCTCCCAAAGGCAACCCCTTGCCCCCAATTTATCTCTTCTTTGTGTTCATACTTACCACCAGCTCGTCATAAATTCCACCCCTGCAGACATCAGCTCACATCCTTCCTCCAACCCCCGATTTCCTGTAAGCCTATCTTCCAGTCTCTAGCTCTCTGAGGCAGGTTGCTTATTTCATATCATTGAGGTCATGTAGTATTTGTCCTTCAATGCCTGGGTTGCTTCACTCAACATAAGGTTCTCAAGATTCATCCATGTTATCATGTGTGTTTGTAGTGTATTTGTTCTTATAGCCGAGTAGTATTCCATTGTGTGTATATACCACATTTTATTGATCCACTCATCTGTTGATGGGCATTTGGGTTGATTCCAACTTTTGGCAATAGTGAACAATGCTGCTATGAACATTGGTGTACATATATCGGTTTGTGTCCTTGTTTTCAGTTCTGCTGGGTATATACCCAGGAGTGGTATTGCTGGGTCATATGGCAAATCTATGGCTAGTTTTTTTGAGAAACTGCCATACTGTCCTCCAGAATGGTTGGATCCTTCTGCATTCCCACCAGCAGTGGATGAGAGTTCCCCTTTCTTCACATCCTCCAGCATTTGTATTCTTCCGTTTTTTTCATAGCTGCCAATCTTATGGGTGTAAGATGGTATCTCATTGTAGTTTTGATTTGCATTTCCCTGATAGCTAGAGATTTGGAGCATTTTTTCATGTGCTTTTTAGCCATTTGTATTTCTTCTTTGGAGAAGTGTCTGTTTAAATCTTTTTCCCATTTTTTAAATGGGTTGTTTATCTTTTTATTTTCAAGATATAGGAGTTCTTTATATATGCAAGTTATAAGTTTCTTATCAGATATATGGTTGCCAAATATTTTCTCCCACTGTGTGGGCTCCCTTTTTACTTTCTTGACAAACTCCTTTGAGGTGCAAAAGGCTTTAATTTTGAGGAAGTCCCATTTATCTATTAGTTATTTTGCTGCTCGTGCTTTTGGTGTGATATTCATGAAGCCATTTCCTATTACAAGGTCCTGTAGATGTTTCCCTACACTGCTTTCTAAGGTTTTTATGGTCTTGGCTCTTATATTTAGGTCTTTGATCCATCTTGAGTTGATCTTTGTATAAGGTGTGAGATGGTAATCCTCTTTCATTCTTCCACATATGGCTATCCAGTTCTCCAGACACCATTTGTTGAATAGGCCACTCTCTCCCAGTTGAGAGGGTTTGGTGGCTTTATCGAATATTATGTGGCTATATATATGAGGTTCTATATCAGAGCTTTCAATTCGATTCCATTGGTCTGTGTGTCTTTCCTTATGCCAATACCATGCTGTTTTCACCACCATAGCTTTGTAGTATGTTTTGAAGTCAGGTAGTGTGATTCCTCCAATTTCGTTTTTCTTTTTCAGTATGTTTTTGGCTATTCGGGGTCTCTTTCCTTTCCAAATAAATTTCATAGTTAGTTTTTCTAGTTCCTTAAAGAAGGCTGTGTTGATTTTTATTGGGATTGCATTGAATGTGTAGATCAGTTTTGGTAGGATAGACATCTTAATAATATTCAGTATTCCTATCCATGAACAGGGAATATTCTTCCATTTATTTAGGTCTTCTTTGATTTCCTTGAACAGTCTTGTATAGTTCTCGGTGTATAAGTTTTTTACCTCTTTAGTTAAATTTATTCCTAAGTATTTGATTTTTTTATTACTATTGTGAATGGTATCTGTTTCTTGATTTCCTCCTGATCTTGCTCATTATTGGTGTACAGAAATGCTACTGATTTTTGCGCATTGATCTTATAACCTGCAACTTTACTAAACTCCTTTATGAGTTCTAGAAGCTTTGTTGTAGATCTCTCAGGGTTTTCTATGTATAGGATCATGTCATCTGCAAATAATGAAATTTTGACTTCTTCCTTTCCAATTTGAATGCCTTTTATATCTGGTTCTTGCCTAAGAGCTCGAGCAAGTACTTCTAAGACAATGTTAAATAGGAGCGGAGCCAGTGGGCATCCTTGTCTTGTTCCTGAGTTTAGAGGGAAGGATTCTAGGATTTCTCCATTGTAAACAATGTTGGCTTTAGGTTTTTCGTATATACTCTTTATCATGTTCAAAAAATTTCCTTGTATTCCAATCTTTTGGAGTGTTTTTATCAAGAAAGGGTGCTGTATTTTGTCAAATGCTTTTTCTGCATCTATAGATATAATCATGTGATTTTTTTCCTTCAGTCTGTTTATATGGTGAATTACCTTGATTGATTTTCTTATTTTGAACCATCCTTGCATACCTGGGATGAATCCCACTTGGTCGTGGTGTATAATTCATTTAATGTGTTGTTGAATACGATTAGCAAGTATTTTGTTAAGTATTTTTGCGTCTAGGTTCATTAGAGAAATTGGTCTGTAATTTTCCTTTCTTGTGGTGTCTTTGGCTTTGGTACTAGGGTAATGTTGGCATTATAGAAGGAGTTCAGCAATGTTCTTTCTGTTTTGATTTTTTTGGAATGGTTTCAGCAGAATTGGTGTTAGTTCTTTCCGGAATGTTTTGTAAAATTCACCTGTGAAGCCATCTGGCCCTGGGCTCTTCTTAGTTGGGAGATTTTTAATAACTGATTCTATGTCTCTGCTTGTGATTGGTTTGTTAAGATCATCAATTTCTTCTTTTGTCAATATGGGCTGCTTATGTGTTTCTAAGAATTGGTCCATTTCCTCTAAATTGTCATTTTTGTTGGAATATAGTTTTTCAAAGTATCCTCTTATGATAGTCTTTATTTCTGTGGGGTCAGTGGTGATATTGCCTTTCTCATTTCTTATTTTGTGTATTTGCATCTTCTCTCTTTTTTTCTTTGTTAGTCTCACTAAAGGTTTGTCAATTTTGTTCTCAAAAAACCAGCTCTTGGTCTTGTTTATCTTTTCAAGTGCTTTCTTATTTTCTATTTCATTTAGTTCTGCTCTTATCTTTGTTATTTCCTTCCTTCTTCTTCCTGTTGGGTTACTTTGTTGTTGTTTTTCTAATTCCTTCAAATGTGCATTTAGTTCTTCAATTTTCCCTCTTTCTTCTTTTTTGATATATGAATTTATGGCTATAAATTTCCCTCTCAGTACTGCTTTTGCTGCATCCCATAAATTTTGGTATGTTGTGTTATCATTATCATTTGATTCAAGGTAGTCATTGATTTCTTTTGAGATTTCCTCTTTGAACCACTGTTTTTCTAAGAGTGTGCTGTTTAATTTCCAAATCGTGGTGTGAAACCTGGGCTTCTGTCCCTTGCAAATTTCCAGCTTGACTCCACTGTGGTCAGAGATATTGTTTTGTATGATTTCAATGTTTCTGAATTCATTCAGCCTTTCTTTGTGGCCTAGCATATGGTCTATCTTGGAGAATGATCCATGTGCACTTGAGAAAAATGTATATCCTGCTGTGTTTGGGTGTAATGATCTATATATGTCTATTAGATCCAGCTCCTCTAATATACTGTTCAAATGTTTTGTTTCTTTAGTGATTCTCTTTTGAGATGTTCTGTCCAGAGTTGATAGTGGTGTATTAAAATCCCCCACTATAATTGTAGATGCATCTATTGTTTCACTTAGTTTTTCCAGCATTTGCCTCATGTATTTAGAGGTACCCTTGTTAGGAGCATAAATATTTATGATTGTTCGATCTTCTTGACAGATTTTTCCTTTCACTAAAATGTAGTATCCTTCTTTGTCTCTCACAATTGTTTCACATTTAAAGTCTATTTTGTCTGATATTAATATAGCTACTCCTGCCTTTTTTTGGTTATTGTTAGCTTGTATGATTGTTTTCCAGCCATTCACTTTCAATCTCCATGCGTCTCTTGGTCTAAGATGTGTCTCTTGTAGACAGCATACGGATGGGTCATATTTCCTTATCCAATGTCCCAGTCTGAATCTTTTGATAGGTGAGTTTAATCTGTTGACATTCAGTGTTATTACTTTCAAGGAATTATTTGTGTTAGCCATATTTTGATTGGATTTGTGTTTGTCATATTTTGTTTGTATTTTTTTCCCTTCTCTTTTTGTCTTTTTTGTTGTTGTTGTTGCTCTTATACTCTCCTCCAACTTTGCCTGTCCTGTTTTTCCTTTCTTCCTGCAGAACTCCCTTTAGAATTTCTTGAAGGGGAGGTTTCTTGTTGGTATACTCTTTCAGTTTCTGTTTGTCTGCGAATATTTTGAACTCTCCATCATGTTTGAATGCTAGTTTAGCTGGATAGAGTATTCTTGGTTGGAAATTTTTTTCCTTTAGTACCTTGACTATATCATACCACTGCCTTCCTGCCTCCATGGTTTCAGATGAGAAATCAGCACTTAATCTAATGGAGCTTCCCTTGTATGTGATGGTTTTCTTTTCTCTTGCTGCTTTTAGGATTTTCTCTTTGTCTTGAGCATTGGATAATTTGACAAGTATATGTCTTGGGGTGGGCCTGTTGGGGTTTATGACTAGTGGAGTGCACTGTGCTTCTTGGATATGTACATCTGTCTCTTTCAGTAGATTTGGGAAGTTTTCAGCCATTATTTCCTGCAACACTCCTTCTGACCCCTTTCCCTTCTCTTCTCCTTCTGGAATGCCTATAACACGTATGTTTGAGCATTTTGCATTGTCATTCAGGTCCCTAAGTCCTAGCTGGATTTTTTCTATCTTTTTATCGACCCCTTCTACTATCTGTTTGATTTCTGATGTACTGTCTTCCACATCACTAATTCTCTGCTCTGCCTCTTCTAGTCTGCTGATATTTGCTGCAAGTGTATTTTTGATTTCTTGAACTGTGGTGTTCATTCCCATCATATCTGTTATCTTTTTGCGTATGTCTGCAATTTCCCCTCCAAGTGATGTCTTCATGTTGTTAACCTCTTTCATTACTTTATCAAATTTGTCAGTGATAAATGTTCTGAGATCTTTCATTGCTTGTGCAAAGTTCTGCTCCCCTTCCTGATTTTTGGTTTGTTGATTGGATTCAGCCATGTTTTCCTGATTACTGGTTTGGTTTGTAGTTTTTTGTTGCTTTCTGGTCATTATTTAATCTTGATGGATTTAATCAGTTCCTTAGCTTCTTTGTCTACTCTTGGAGATTAATTAACTGTTGTTTTTGCGTAAGTGTTATATCTTCTCTTTGTCACTTTGTTCTTCTTATTCTATTTTCTTGTTGTTGGTTAAGTTCACTTTAAAGGAAAGTATTAGTGCCGGGGAAAGGCAATTGTGTAAGCAAGGGAAAAGTGTAAAGTAGTATTGGTGATATATGTTAACAAAGCAAGAATATGAGATCTGGGAGGATGGAGGTTAGATTCATGTAGATTGTGTAGAGTTATAGCTGTAGGTAGAGTACCTTTTATGAAGTAGATGACTGAATATGGGCGGAATATGGTATGAACTACAAAGCTTCTTCTTTGATGGTACCTTCTCCCACATCTGGACCCTATATGTAGATGATACTCAAGACTATGTCCTCAACTCTCTTCTGTTTCTATATAATAGTCCTTGGTGATTCCATTCCTGACCAGGTGTTCAGCTAACACCTCCCAGAAGATGATTCCCAAGCTCACGTCGTTAACATCAACCTGTCTTGTAAATCTCTGACCTATATTTCTGACTGCCTTTTGAACAAATCTAAATGAAAGACTTGCCCAAATCACAAAATTCAGCACATCATAGGTCTAACTCATCTTCTCCATAAGAAAAATGGCTTCTTAATTTTTCCCTTCAAATTAAGACCATAATCCTGGAATCACCCTTGATTCTTCCCTTTTCATGATGCCCAGATAAACCCATTAAGTTCTATAAATTCTATTTTATTATTTCTCTTTTCCCAGCTTCTTTACTGGTATTTCCACTATGGATTTCTCCATATCCATATCTACTGTGCATAATGCTGTTAGATAAATCTTTCTTAGCCAAGGAACCAAAAACATCAATCATAAACACATTATGATCACTTTGTACTATGAGCAACATCATCATCTTATCAGAGGCTCATAACTCCTGGCAGTAGATACTGCCATTTTTATTGTGGAAAGGAGATAAATGTTCCAATAAATTTAATCTTTTTCAAGGACATGCATCATGCAAAGAGCAGATTATGGATTTTCACCATGTTCTATCAGACACTCATGCCTATGGATTGAATCATCTGCCTATAAAAACCATGAAGGTCACCCTTGCCTGTTTTCCTTACAGGGCACCGCATTGCCCCATTATTGAAACTGTAATATGCCTTCCCAGTCTCATCTCTCACTGTTGCTTCCAAATAGTTAAAAATCCAATCCAACTCTATGTCAGCATTTCCCAATTCATTGCAGGATATAACCTCTGTTTAGTAGACTTTCCCTAGAACAACTCCCCTGTCCAGATCCTACCCATTCTGCAAGGCTGATCTTAAAAGCCCTCTTCTCTAGAAAACCCTTCTTCATTCTCCCAGTTAAGGGTAATCTCTCTCTCCTCTGACTCCACACAGTTTTTTGTTTATGACTCTTGAGAAATTTCTCATTTTGTACTTTATATTATTTTTATTTCTGCCCTTCTCTCACCTCACCAACGGGAATGTAAATTTTTTGAGGACATTGAATGAACCTGACCCATCTGGGTGCCTCTGAAATTCTTCTACCAGGCCCCCTGGAATTGTACATTAGACAATGAATGGAATTTCTGTTAAATTGAAATGAATCTCAGGGGCCCAAGGATTCTGAAGCAAATGGACAATGAGGTTGGCTCCTGATTTCGAAGTAACCTTTCTTCATAAAGCAATTCTTTGATCTCTTTAAAACCTCAATTCATACTTTACTATTTTTCAGCATTTCTTTTATCCCAATGAGACCCTTCCCCAATGAATAAAGTCTCTCTAGAAACAGAGTAAAGGACTAGCACTTTTATTCCCAAGCACTGATGTCTCTTTACATAAAACCCAAAATAACCTTGAACTCTTATTCTGCCATTTCATGTCACATTTCTTTTCAATACAATTAGGAAATCAAAGGGAAACCACTTTAAAAGTGCTTATCTTTTAGCTTTTTTCTTACTTTGATGACAATAAGACACCATGAGGGTTTTTTTTTTACTAGCCATGTTCTTGTTGAAATCAGAGCCCCTGCTGAATTTTACTGAATATAGTTACATTTTTTACCATTGAACATCATTTATAATCTATTTAAATAGTTCTGAATTAAATACGCAAAGTATATTAAAATATCACTTTCATCTTTCTCTTACATAATGTTCAAATGTTTTTCCAAACAGTGCAGTGTGTATTTTCATAAAGCAGTGCTTTACCTAAATATAAGCATGAGATTTAAGGATACTCCTATATGAAATGCTTTGGATCTTCTGGTTCTTGTATAAACAAGAAAACGTATCATTCTACTGGTAGCATTTTATATAAACCTACCATGGTGACTACAGACTGAGCATTTAAAAAAATTTACCACCCTCAGGCTACAGCTACTTGTTTGGATGGATGGGTCATTTGGCCAAGCCCTATAATACACTGGTAAAGAGATTATTAAGATAATATTAATCTATAAGCAAATAAAAAGAATGTTCAAACAAGTAAAAGTTTTAGATAATTTTTGTTTTTGCAACTTCCATTGGAGAATGCTTTCCTTCCAAAAGATGACTTTTCCTAGAATATTATATTATATATTTTCATTTCCTAATGCTGTTGAATTTATTAATATGATTCATCACTTCTAATCAATGAAATTGTGTTGTAGTTTGGCTAAACAGTAACTAAAGTTTAATTAAGTCTTCAGTCTCTGTGAAGAAAAAAATCATCATTCTTATAAGGAAAAGAAAAATTGATCACTTGGGAGATTTTAGAAAATTAAAACTTGCACTACAATTTCACTGGTTATTATTTCCTTTACAAACTGTTCCAACAAACCAATTTGCAAGCATTATATTTTTCAATGCCATTGTTGTGGTAATATGCAAAAAGGAGAAGCAACCATTGTCAAAATATGTGATGTGTTTAAATACCTCAGCTTTTTAACCCATAAAATGAGAAAAATATTCTGCTTCACAGTTCTTTTTAGAGATCATACGTGATCTATTAGTACATTTTGTAACACAGAGTTTTATGAAAAGATGAATGGTACCCTCTTCTTCAATTACTCTGTACAAATGGAAGTTCAATATATTTAGATCTGTAGACACCAGTTTTTAAAAAGTGCTATTTCCACGGAGATCTTCATCTGTTCTTTTTTCTGGGTAGAATGAATAAAGTTATAAACTCATCATGGAACTTTGCCTTATATATGCTGGTACCTTAGTATTTTTGTAAAAAAATTGAAAGATCAATTTCATCAAACTCCACGTCAGGCAAAGTAGAAGTAATTTATATTATCTGGAGAGATAAATCAGAAGATCAAATGATGCAGTGGTTTACAGCACAGAATTTTGTGTCACAGAGACCTAGGTTCAAATTCTTGCTCCAGCACTTGCTAGCAATGTGATATTGGACAAGTTACTTCAAGGATTTAATAATGATTTATATAAAGCTCTCAACACAATACACTTAATCAGCAATAGCTACTGTACAATTATAAATAATTATTTCCAACACCATTTTGCTTGCATCTCAAAACATATCTGTAAGAAACATGGGGCATACACAATATGCTGATGATACCCACAACTGTATCTGGAGCACAGAATTCTACTGAATTCCAGACCCCTGTCTCCCACAGTTACAGAGCTTTATCTACATAGATATGCTATAGACACATCCAACTCTACAAGTACAAGACCAATTGCATTATCTCTCACAAAAACT
The DNA here is from genome assembly GCF_030445035.2 of Dasypus novemcinctus. Classification (NCBI taxonomy): domain Eukaryota; kingdom Metazoa; phylum Chordata; class Mammalia; order Cingulata; family Dasypodidae; genus Dasypus; species Dasypus novemcinctus. The sequence goes on from NC_080677.1 coordinate 85,864,207, forward strand.
TCCCTCATGCCTCTATACTCTGTTTTTGTGAATGACTCCACCATTCTCCCCACTGGCCCAGTTAGAATTTAGGGAATATGTCCTGACCCCACTTAACCCAATGCTAATCCAGCAAGTCACTGAGACTTGAGCAATCTTCCTTCTTAGAGCTTTCAAATAACTTACCTGCTTGGAATCCCATTGTTACTGCAGTTTTCCATTGTTCTTAACAATGGTTTTCAACAGGTGATTCCCACTCCTCTTAACATCCTCATGCCACTACAAGAATGATTTTTCTAAGATATGCACTAGGTCCTTCATGATCTGCATCATGTCAGTTAGCTGCTATTGAGTCTCCTGATCTGCAGTCTTCTTCAAGCTATACAGAGTTATTTGGACTTCTCCAAATACATCACTCTTTCATGCCCCTGTGACTTTGCACATACTTTTTCCACAAGCAAGGATGCCCTTCCACCACTTTTCATTAATTCTATTTGTCTTTTAAAATTCAACTCAGGACTTTCTCCTTTATAAAGAATTTTCTGGCCCCACCAGGATTTTAGTATTGCCCCTTTGTATACCAGTAGTCCCCAATGCATTACCTCTATCATGGAATACTTTATCATGTTTACTCTTCTGTGTTACTGAGTAATGTATATGCCTTTGAAGGAAGGGATCAGGATCTTTTGTCCTTGTTTCTAGCCAAGAGTATAATAAATGTTTACTGAATTGATGAATAAATGAAAATAAAGAAAAAAGGAGAGCTGGGAAGCCAATGTGGCTCAACTGATAGAGCATCCACCTATCATACAGAAGGTCCAGAGTTCAATACCCAGGGCCTCCTCATCCACGTGGTAAGCTGGCCTACACATAGTGCTGCCGCGTGCAAGGATTGCCATGCCACACAGGGGTGTCCCCCGCATAGGGGTTCCCCACGTGCAAGGAGTGCGCCCTGCAAGGAGAGCCCTGTGTGAAAAAAGTGCAGCCCACCCAGGAGTGGTGCCACACACACACAGAGCTGATGCAGCAAGATGACTTAACAAAAAGAGACATGGATTCCCGGTGCCACCTGACAAGAATGCAAGCAAACACAGAAGAACACACACTGAATGGACACAGAGAGGAGACAACGGGGGGTAAAGAGAGAGAAATAAATAAAATAAATCTGAAAAAAAGAAAAAAGAAGAACAGGGAAGTGTAACAGTTTGATATGGTTTTGAATTCCAAAAACACATAATGGATTATGTTTGTAATTTGGTCTGCACTTGGGCGTGATTGAGTTGTGATTAGGGCTTTGATTGGGCCACATCATTAGCGTGTTGAATCCCCACCCCTTGGTGGGTGGGGACTTACAGATAAAAGGCATGGCAAAAAACAGAGTTGAGGGTTCTTAATGTTGAAGTTTTGATGATGGCGTTTGATGCTGGTCTTAAGTTGGAACCCCAGGGAGAGAGACAGAGCTGTTCACCTGATAGTCTGTAGCTGACCTTGTGAAGAGAGGCAAAGCCTAGAGAGCCTCAGAGTCTACAGCTGACCTTGTGGAGAAAACAGAGAAGCTGAGCCCAGAGGAACCCAGGAAGCCTGAACCCTCACAGACGTCAGCAGCCTTCTTGCTCCAACCCATGAAAATAGACTTTGGTGAGGGAAGTAACTTATGCTTTATGGTCTGGTATCTGTAAGCTCCTGCCCCAAATAAATGCCATTTATAAAACCAACCTATTTCTAGTATTTTGCATCAGCACCCCTTTGGCTGACTAAAACAGGAAGAAATAAAATTTTTGACCATTTCAATACGAATGAACTGAAATTCAGGAATCTCCCAACTTTAAGACAGGATATTTTCTTCACAATTCACCAAATGAACTATGCAAGATAGCATATTTCCCTATTATAATATAGTTCATTGCAATTTTTTCAATTGGATACATTATAAGTCAAATTTCAAAGGATGAAGAAATAAAAAAAGTCTGAAATATATTGATATCTTATAAAGTATCCCCTTGATTTTGCTTTAACAGAAAAACAGTACCAGTATGAAAGCGCAAAGAAACACTTATCTTGCAAAATGTCCTTTAGATGCACTATTTGGAAACAAACTAATTTAATGTAAAAATGAGAACTTTATTACAAAATGATTTAGCAATCATTCCCTTTCTCTATTCTGGTGAGCAATATAGCTTTTTCTTTACATTTGGGAACAATTCCTTAATTTAGGAAAGGCAAAGTGACAAGTATTCAATATTAAAGCTTAATAATAGGTAAATATCCAATAAAACATGAATTCTGATGGTAATGCAGAATCTAGTAGTAAACCTACTTCTTAGAATTATCCCAAATGGCCTAAATTTTAAAATACAGTAAGTGGGATGAATACTTTGACACCACATAGGAGATCTTTATTCATTAACTTGAAGAATGGCTACTAGGAGTGTCATTTGCAGTCAGTGCACATTCATGATATTCTCTTTTCTTTCTAATCACTAACATTCTTTCACAAGAATGAACATGGAAGAAACCTTCTTGAATAATATTCTAAAAGTCTCTTTAACAAAGTGATGATTAATTTTTCTCATCAAAATGATAGCACAATGAAATCTGAGCAACACCAATATAATTTCCTATTTATGCTATTTATTAACAAGACAATGGTATTTTATGTTTTGTAGTGGGGAGTAAGAATAACTTCTTCTCTAAGTTTCTCATTGCCTCATAACTTAATGAAAAGTAGTTAATCTTATATTACTTCTAATAGGTTTGAAGGCTATAGCAAAACTTAGAAGAAGTGAAATGATTGGTTGGTATTTCTTTTGCAAGAAAAATCCTCCTCTTCAACCAAGGATAAAACTACCAAACATATCATCTGGATTGATGCTGGCTTTCCTTGATATGATGGATGTCTTAGCAAGGTTATCTTCACATCAAATTCAACAAGAAGGTAGATTAAAGTGCTTGCCGCGGAATTGAAGCCCAAGAGCCCATGGGTGCACACACACACACTCACACTCACACACACAGTTCTTGACAGTGAAAAAATGACCAAGGAAACCTTCCAGGAACTCTTTGATCAATAACTTATTCACTGAAAAATATGGTGAGATTTCATGTTTTGGTAGACACTGCCAGTCTGTCTAATCGAGGGTCCAGTTTCCTATCTCTCTATATGCTCCTCTTCTTAAACCCCTCTATTGTTCACATAGCAGAATTATATTTATGTTCATTCAAAAACATACCAAAATTTTTTCCTTAGAGGATAAAGCTTGAAATTAATAGATGGGAAAATAAGTTATAAAGTGTCTTATTATTATTATACATTAATTAAAATTTTTGATTGATTCCTATATGAAATCCATGAACTTTGGTCCAAGATTATTAAATGTGAAATACATTTGAAAGACTGATAGAAGTTACTGCTCTATAATGAAAGTTGACCTGACTTAGGTGGAAATTAGATTTCACCTAATGCATAATATTTTACATAGAGAATGAGAGTAACATGCAAACTCCAATAAATCCAAATCCCAATTACACTCATCTCCAGAAGTTTTTCCAGACAAAATCCCATTCCTTCTGGTCTCATTTTAGAAACCATCTCTGTGGCTGAGTCTATGGCAATTTCCCCGAAGGACAATAAATTGGGACCCCAATTAAGGAATCAACTAAATCTACCTTGGGCCCAAACAATATTCATCTGAAGTTGAAGAAATATTAAACAAATGCCTTAAAATAGCATGGGATTATTTAATATGAAAGGTCTAGATGACTCATCAAAAATTAGACATTGCCAACATCATAAATTACCTTGCACACAGTCAACTTTGAGAAAAGAAAAGATTATTATCTACAATACGCATTAATGATATTAAGGTATTTAGTGCCTGTGTGTTCTCCAAATGAGAACAAACAAAGTCTGTTTATTCAAAGGTTGCTATATCAAGGGAGTCAGTCGCCATCACTTACATTTGACAGAGAATCAAAGGCAGGCAAAGGATTCAAAAGCTTTATAACTGAAATATAGGAAGGCTTCAGGAATGTCCTGATTGGAGGCTGTTGGCAGGAGGAAGCTAGAGGCAGACTGACTTGAAGCTGGGCATCCTATACAATTAGTTAACTTTCTTTTCTCTTTTTGCTATTTTTACTTTCTTTGATAGGTCCTAAATTGGAAACAGGCATCGAAAATTAGGGAAGCTTCTCATTCACTGGTCAAGTTCTGACCATTTAGGGCCAATTGCTGAAAAGTTGCGGTTGGGCTTCTTGGGCTGGTTGCTGCTGGTTGAGGGTCAGAGTTCTATTTTCATAAATGGTCTGCTCTTCACCATTTGTATATTCAGGCTCTCAGAATTTAGTTAAGGCATTTTAACCTTTTTGAGCATTTATGTCCAACTCTTCACTAAAACGGAATTGGGACTTAATATTCCAGCAAATGGCAGATGAGGTCATTGAGAAAACCTTCCCTTTAGAGGTATACTGGGTAAAATATATAAATCATGCTTATGATTTTTAGAAGAATGGGGAAAAGAAAGTGAAATCCCCAGATGGCAGAGGAAGAAAATAAATTGAAAGCTAGAGCAGCATCTCTGGAGTTAAGAACGGCAGGAAGTTGGACTTTTAACACCCCCATCATGGAACATATTATGAGACCATGGGCTCTTGATGAGGGAAGTGGGCATGAAAATTCTGCATAAATCCAGGATTCTCCAAGAGCTACAATCCTTTCCATGGAGGGTCTGAAATACTCTTGGGTTTACCGCCCAGGGAGAAGTCAAGGAAGCTGCTCTCTACCCTACCTCCAGATGGTAAGAGTCTTTAGAGAGAATTTTAAACCCCAGTTTTGCATTTGTCATGGATTTGGAGTACAAAATTACATCATATGTGTGGCACAGGAAACCCCAGGGCCAGAAACTAATAACAATGACAACAAAAACGTCCCTGACCTGGGGTTGCTCCCAACCTCCCTGTGGCAGAAGTGCATGCAAATCTGCTGGAAAGATCCTTCCTTCACTCATCTCATGTAGTATTCCCACAGAAGTAAAACAATTCCCTCATTAAAAATTTTAATTTAGTTAAAATTTTCAAACCCCAAAATTAAGGAACCCACTACAAAGGGCTCAGCAAACATGAAAACCGGGACTCTGCAATCTCAAAATTTAGAACCCCAAAACAAATGAGACCATAAAATAAATATGGTTAAATGCTGCACCATTAATAAATTTTAAAGACCCCATGTTGAGCAAAAAAAGCCAGATACAAAAAGAAAAATACTATATAACATTGCTTAGATGAAATACCTAGAAGAAAAATTTCATAGCAACAGATAGTGGTTTATAAGTTACCAGGGGCAGGGCATGGGGAGGGGATTACAACTAAATGGATGAGTATTTTCTATTTGAGGAAAGGAGAAAGGAAGGGTTATGGCAGTGATAATAACTCAATTTTGTGAATATAATTGATATTATTGAATCGTACACTTAAATGTGATTAAAATGGGAAATTCTGTGCTCTATATCTGTTATTGCAATAAAAAGTTAAAAAATATAAATATGCTTAAAATGATTAAAGAGATAAAAGAATATAAAGAAACCATAAAATAAAAATAAGATATTGTAAGAAGAATAAAATTCTACAAATATTCCTCACCAATACAAGGTTTTAATAGTAGGATGGTATATGGGAATCCTCTATTTCATGTATGATTGTTCTATAAATGCACAACTTCCCTAATAATGAAAAAAATGAATAAAAATGAATTAAAAGGGTAAAGTTCTAAAAGGAGAAATATGGATATTAATGGTTTAAATTCCTGTGGAGTTGGAACACAGTGTGTGATGGGAACTTGGGCTGAAGCACAACAAAGACTTTTAGCAAATGACCGCTTTATTATTATACCTACATAGCATAAAGCATCCAAAAGAGGGGGAGAAATCCCATCCCTTCTGGTCTCCTGGGGAGGCCACTGCTTGGGTTAGGGTTGGTGGATGACAGACAGCTCCTCACACCTGCTTCACTTCTAAGAGGAGAGACAAATCTTAACTGACAAGGGTTGGGGTATTTATACAACCCAGAGGTGGGGGTGTGGGTGGAGGTGGAAGAAGGAGCCCTGCCAAAGAACTTTCGGCAGGCAGGCCGTATTAGGCAGCTGGAACTGCTTATTCCCCACTTTGGATTCAAGGTAACTTCACACCTTGCCCTTAGACCTAACATTTCCCAGGGCTATGGAATGGAAACACCTACACACAAAGAAAATGTGGGGGTTGGGGAGGTTGACAAGTGTTGGGAGACTGCTGGGGACTTCTCCAGCAATCTCCATGAATGGGCTAAACATCATGCTAGACACAACTAAATAAATAATAAACATCAAGATATAACTAAGGATATTGTCTAAAATGCAACACAGAGAGAAAAAGAGATAAAAACTTCAAACAAAGAGTAAAAGACACAAAGAATAAAATAATAGGGCCTAATATATAGCTCATTGGAGACCCAGGAGAGAGTAGAAAGACTGGAGGTCACTACCCAAAGCAATAATGTATAAGAATTTTCTAGAGTTGATGAATATATCTGGCCCTCAATTCAAGAAGCTCAATAGATAACAGGCAGAATAAAAAAAAGCAAATTCACAACAAAAGGATTATATTGAAACTGCAGGACATCCTAAAAAGCACTAAAAGAAAAAGATAAATTACTTAAAAAGGAATATCAATTAGACTGACAGCTGACTTAACAGCAACAATGGAATAAGACAGCAGAAAAATATCTTTAATGTGCTAAAAGACAGTTCACTGTCAAAACTAGAGTGCTATATACAAAGACTAAAGGTTGTATCTCCTCAAGAAGAAAATTGAATACAGAAAGAAAGAATAGAATGTAAGAAGCAATGGACAGCAAAGGAATTGAAAAACATATCAGTAAATCTAAATAAACATTGATTGTAAAGTTCAAGTGTAATAAAAAAAGAGGGTGAACTATATTGGTAATTTCATATAATTTGACCTAACAATAATGACAAATTTTGAAAATTTAATATACTAAATACTTGGGTATATACATTTGTTAAAACTCATCTAAGTGTATGCTTAAGATATGTGCATTTTATTTCATGTAAATTAAACCCCCAGAAAGTTAATTTTAAAAACAAATAGACTCCTGTCACATGGCAATCTCTCTCTCCTTGCTCTTCTGGTTTCCACTGACTTGCAGCTTCTGGCTCCTCTGGGGCCTTATCTCACATTTTTTTATAATTTTAAACTTTTAATTTTAAAATAGTTTCAAACTTACAGGACCGTTGAAAAATAATACAAACCTCATACAGAGAACTCTCTGTCTATCATCATCTACAGAGAACTCTCTGTCTATCATCATCTATGACCTCTCTGTCTATGTGGTTGCCTTTTAAATGAAGAATTTTGACAGGATTGCATTTTAGGCTCTGTGGAGGCAGAAGGTTATTAATGAGGCATCTGCCTCTGGGCGCATTCAAGCAGAAAAGACTAAGCTTCCTGTGGGAAGAATCACTGGCTGCCATTAGGGTGTGACTGGCAGACCTTCCCAGGCAGGGATTCAGGTACAAAAAGGTTTGGGTGAGTGGAAGAAAGAACCTCATTCATACATTTCCAGATGATTAGGAAAGACTCCAGTCCGCTGGAGTGGGGAATCGTGAAGGTGAATCACGGTGCAGTCAACATGTGGTGCGTTTTGAAGGAACAAATAAAAATGAGAAGAAATCCCCCCGCTGCCAAAAGCAAACACAACTGTCAGACTATATAAGTTAGATGAAGAGCGCTGTTGATATTTAAAGCATTCTGACATATTTATCTCATCCAAGCAGAGAATAAGGGCAATGATTAACTTTAGACTGTATCAAGGTAAGAATGATTGCTGAACTTTTAAAGGTAATCCTGAAAGAACAGAAATAGAAGGTAAGCTCTTAGGAAGCAAGGACTGGTCTTCTTCCCCATACTATGGTGCGACTTTACAAATGTAAACACAGACATAGAAATCGCTCAATAGTCCCCAGTTACGAAGAATTATCTAGGTGACCCAGAAAGCTCTTAATAGGTTATTTAAATGAAAACACAAAATTAAACAAATACACACTTGTGTGTTTTGTGTGTGTTTATACAGCATATACAGAGAGAGAGAGAGAGAGAATGTAGACCTTTGAGGATCAGAATTTTAGGAATATTTCTCAAGGTAACTAAATAGAATCTCCAAGTGATTAGCCATTTCATAGAACACAGAAAATAAGGAGATGCATAAGGGCAGGAATAGGGGTACAAGTGCAGATGTTGGTATAAAAGAAGTCTGTATTAGGAGACTGTATAGAATTCTATAGACAGAATGAGTTATAGATCACAATTCATAGATGAAGGATTGCAAGATTTTAGAGACATGGAGAACCTTTTTAAATTTCTAGGCCATGCCCTTTATTTAACAGATGAAGACACTGGGGTCTAGAGAGGCCAGTATTTCATGCTACAACATTTGTATTCCAGGACAATCAACTGCTACCATATTCTTTCTTCCAAGAGTAATTACAGTTTTTATACCAGAGACAAAGATTTATGTAGCATCTTGAAAAAAACCTTTTAAAAATGTGCTATTCAGGACAATTATTTCAGTTAAGGTAGCTAATTGGGTACTTAAAGTAGTTAGTGTATTTGCATGCTTAATTAACTATAATTTATTTAAAAGTACTCTAATATCAAATTACTGTGGGATGTATTTGAGTCTTAAATTATTCTTTTAAAAAGTTTTGTTTCTAATCCTTTCTTTTGCAGTACAAAGTAAAACTAAAAATTTATTCCATGAAAGGAAAATCAAGTGGAACTGAAAACACAAAATAAAAAAAGTGAATAGGAATAAAATGTTGAAAGTAAATAAAAACAGATCATTAAACACCCATTCAATGATTATAAGAAAAACAAGTTAATCCAAGCAAAAATTATTTTCAAATAAAATTCAATAATAGCAGCAGTGTGTTATTGTAGAAAGTGTTGTGAACTAAGTTAGTCCACCTGGAATTTAATACCGCCTTATCACTGACAAACAAACTCCTTAACATCTCTTGACCTCAGTATTCTTATCTGGACATTGGGTTTACATCATAACCTTCAAACCCTAAATTCTAAAATATAATGGGCCAGATTTAACTAAGTGAAAGACACTTTCCTCCATGGCCATTTTAATTCATTTCATTTCATTTCATTTCACTTCATTTCATTTCATTTTTAAAGAAGCTTTAGATTAAATAAATGATACATTGAAAATACAGGGAGATTACCATATACCCCACCTTCTTCCCATCCCACACTTCCCATTAACAACAACTTTCATTAGTGCGGTGCATTTGTTACAATTGATGAGCACGTATTGAAGCACTGCTACTAACTATGGTCAATAGCTTACATTGCAGTTTACACTTTGCACCACAGAGTCTTAAAAGTTTTGATAAAATATATAATGCTCTGTATCCATCATTACAATTTCATTAAGAACAATTCCAATATCCCCAAAATCCCTCATGTTACACCTGGTCTTCCCTTTCCTTTCCCTCGGAACCTCTGGTGACTATTGCCTTTATATCAATGTTGCAAGATCTTCCCTTGCTAGAATAATAATGTCTACTTTAGTCCATAGTTGCATCCCCCCTTATGTTTGTTCATTCCTCAATCTTGAGGATTTTAGGATGGTGATGCCCACTTTTCTTCTTAGTGAGAGGGGGCTTAAATTCCATGCGCCATATAGATGGAAGTGTCTTGCTTACAGTTCTAGATACTTTCTGTTTTGGGGGATGGGCATTATCCATCATCATCATTTTGTTAATTGTCCTGGGTGAGTCTGATGAACTGGAGAGTAGGTGTTGCAACACTGTTGTGATTCATGGCTCAAGAGGCATGTAAACAGACCAAAAATTTAAGTCTCTGGTACATATATTTAAGGCGTATAGTGCTAATTATAGGTTCAAACAAAAGGGGCAGAAGAGCCATGTGTAGGAAAACTATAAATTAGTCTAACTCTGTTACTTTGGGGAACATAAATTCCGAGCTAAAGGCCCACTGACAGGGTGACGAATTCCTGAGATTGCCCTGTCTACGGCCATTTTTATCACCTGATGGAACTGGATCTCATCCAATAAATTCAAATGACCTATGTATCCACCTTTGTTATGATGGCAAGTCTTTCAATAATTGCATAAAATATTATCTTTGGAGCTAAGAGAAAAAATGGGAAGATGTCTGTATATGCAGTTAACATATATGAATGCTACCTTACCAGGTAGGAGGTAGAGAAAGCTGAAGCATCATGACTTTCCTGTTAATTATTTTTAATCATGAAAGGAAGAGTTCTGTGCATAATAATTGAATGTTCCAAGTCCAGATCTTTAATATCTTTGGAATCCTTCCCCATCGCCCTAGTCTTGCCAGTGCTCTCAGTCTGGCCCTATTAGTTTTTACGTGGAGGTAACAGCCTCCTAATTAGCCTTGTCTTGTCCTCCTGCCTATCCTCTCTCTGCCAACCCATCTCCCATAAGGCTACTAAGAAAGACCATGGGCACATGCAAATTAGATTGTGTTAAAAAATCTTCAGTGACTGACCAATGCTTTCAAATAAAAATACAATCCTTAGAATGGTATGCAAGGTCCTCAAGGAACTGACCCATGCCTACTTCTCCAGAGTCATCTCTTACTGCTCCTACTTTTACAAATGTAGGCTCCATCCATCATAAACTATTTACTGGCAGAGTCCCTAATCATGTACTCACTGCTCCCTCTGCCTGCCTGACAATCCCTATCTTTCTATGCTGCCTATCCCTTTTCTGCTTTGCTTATTCCTTTCCTTCTCTAATTTCCTTCCTAACATTTAGGTGAGATGACCATAATACAGTTTCACACCAATCACATCGCACTGCAATCATTTACTTTTTTACTATCCTCCATTGGACTGTAAACTTTTTTTTTAAGATTTATTTATTTGTTTATTTCTCTCCCCTTCTCCCCCACCCCGGTTGTCTGTTCTCTGCATCTATTTGCTGCGTCTTCTTCTTTGTCTGCTTTGTTGTTGTCAGCGGCACAGGAATCTGTGTTTCTTTTGTTGCATCATCTTCTTGTGTCAGCTCTCCGTGTGGGCGGCACCATTCTTAGGCAGGCTGCACTTTCTTTCGCGCTGGGCGGCTCTCCTTATGGGGCGCACTCCTTGGGCGTGGGGTTTCCCTACGTAGGGGACACCCCTGCATGGCACGGCACTCCTTGAGCACATCAGCACTGCACATGGGCCAGCTCCACACGGGTCAAGGAGGCCCGGGGTTTGAACCACAGATCTCCCACGTGGTAGATGGCTGCCCTAACCACTGAGCCAAGTCCGTTTCCCAGATTGTCAACTTTTTGAGGATAAGAACAATCTTATTCATCGGTGTTTCCCATGTCTACTACAAGTTTTAGCTGAGAGTACTATAAATATTTTGTGATTGAATATTTACTTCAATATTTTATCACAAGATAAAATAATCCCTACTCAAATACTAAGCCCCTTATGCAAAATTCTAAAATAATAAATCTTTATTTTCTTTCCGCAAACTTGAAATTCCAGATCATAAATGCATAAATAGTGGGTTACTCTGAGTTAGAAATTTTAAAAGAAAAATCTACTATTTGAATGGAAAGCATATTTTCTGCACTAGAGCATTTCATGAAAACTAAGTGATATATTCCAAAAACTGTTTATGTTGGGAAATGAAAATTAGTTTGCCAGTAACCATTATTATTTAATTAATGCATGGAATTTGCTTAAAGGACTATCTTTTCTGTTTTATTTTCAAATGCAGGAATACCTATAAGGATGCCTTTAAAATATGTTTAATGAAAACAAGTTAGTTGTGCAATAGCAGGAAGAGAACAGTGCTTGGGATTCTAAGATCAAGAACACAGGTAGATACTACTTATGTTCTGCTCATTCTTATTGTTGACATTGAATTATATGAATTCATGACCATAGTTAAACTTCCCAGATATGTTAGTTACCAACCTAGTAATAACTGCTAAAATTTAGTTAGCATTTATTATGTGCCCAATACTGTTACAGGCATCTTACATTTAAACTCATTTATTCCTCATGACATCCTATAGGATAAGCAAAATTATTATCTCCATTTCACAGATGAGGAAACTGAGGTAGAGAAGGGTTAAGCGAGTGTTAAAATTCACTAGTAAGTGATAAAACCAACAACAGAGGCTGCAGAATCTGACTTCAGATGCAGTACTCCCCACCATACTATACTTTTCAAATTGAAAGGGTGAGAAGAGTATCCAATTCATGGAGATGTTGCCAGAATTAAGTTAAAGTCCCTAGCATATTGCATTATCAATCCTAATTCTTCAGTCCTCCCTACCTTCATGCCCTTTGCCATGTGATTTTTCAGTCCCTTCCACTAAAAGCACAAATTTTTTCCTTATCACCTCACTTGGGTTAAGCCACATGACTTGCTCTGGCCAAGAGAATGGGGTGAAAGTGATGGCGTTGTAGTCAGCATCCCATGGGAGGAACATACCCTGAGCAGCTCCCTGGTTCCAGGAGTAAGATGAGAGGCAAGTGATGCACCCAGATAGAACCAGCCTCATCATCCAATGCAGGCACTAAATGAACACCTATTTATGTGTGCCTCTGAGATTTTGTCACTGTAGCTTGCATAACAGCATAGAATACAACACCTGTAAAAGTGCCTGGAGCAGTTCTAGAATATGGAAGCCTTCCAGAGACATTAACTATTATTATTATACTCTGCTGCCATCTTGACTTTATAGTTCAGTTTTAAACAAATGATTCAATGGAGATACATATTTCACAATTTTTCTTGCTAATCTTGAGAATAAGAGGCACATAGGTATAGCTTTTTTCTAGGCTGTGCATTCTTTGAGGGCAGGCACTCTGGATATTTTTTTTATTTATCATTTTATTCCCAGCTCTACAGAAGTGCCTGAGATTGGAGTTCAATAAATAATTGATGAATAAAACTGTGTTCTTTTCTTCCTCTCAAATGAAATTGTTATAAGGCTAAGCTACTTTCTTAGTGGCAAGTTAGGGCAAACACTTTGGAGACTGTTCAATCACCCGCTGCATCACTGTCCATGGTTTCTACAGGGGCACCTATAACATGAAATCTGTTACAAGTATGCTTTCTTCCTTCAATAATGAAACTTCCCAATGCACACCAACCTCAAGATTCTAAATTGTTAAGGAAGTACAAGCTTGTTGCCAGGAGCTTAAAAAGAAAATGCAACGATTGCATCATTCTGCACTGTTACAGAGAAAGCCGACATGCCTCTTAGTGATCATACCATGTTAAGAGTCTCAACCCTCCCTCCATAGTGCTCCTTCTAAACACTAAATAAAATGATGGACTATATCTACTAGACTGCATCTACTATGACTATATCAAGCATAATTTTTCTAAGTAGTAGCTGAAAGCTGCGTATCTGTCTTTGGAGAGGCCAGAAGGCATTGCTCTGCCTGGGCCCTTTGAGACCCCGCCAGGGCCCATCCCTGGACCTTGTTTGCAGGTCCAGCTTCCATTGCTGTGGGAGATTGAATTATGTACCCCAACAAAGACAAGGTCTTTTTTTATTTTTTAAATATACTTTTTCATAAAAGAAACTTAGATTACATAAATGTTACCAAAAAATACACAGGGGATTCCCATATACCCTGCATTACAAATTATTATAAGATATACAATGGCCTGTATCTGTCATTGCAATGTCATTCAGGACAATTCCCAAGTTCCAAAAATGTGCATAATTATACCTATTTTTCCTTCTCCCTCCCCTCAGAACTTCTAGTGGCCACTTGCCTCCATATCTGTAGCAGTTTGATATAACTGATGAATTCCAAAAAGGAATATTGGATTATGCTTGTAATCTGATATGTACCTGGGCATGACTGAGTTATGATTAGGGCGTGGAGTTCCCACCCCTTGGTGGGTGGGGACTCACAGATAAAAGGCATGGTGAAGAACAGAGTTGAGGGCTTTTAATGTTCGAGTTTTGATTTTGGAGTTAGATGCTGAAGACTTAAACTGGAGCCCGGGGAAGTCAGCATGCAGAGGAAAGAGAAGCCAGCCCCAGGAAAGAAGGAACCTTGAAGCCTGAGTAAAGCAAGCCTCAGGAACGTAGGAACCCAGGAAGCCTGAACCCTCGCAGACGTCAGCAGCCATCTTGCTCCAGATAAGACTTTGGTGAGGGAAGTAATGTATGCTTTATGGCCTGGTATCTGTAAGCTCCTACCCCAAATAAATATCCTATATAAAACCAACCAGTTTCTGGTATTTTGCATCAGCATCCCTTTGGCTGACTAATACAATATCCATGATAAAAGTTCTTCCATTGCTAAGATCACAATCAGTTTACAGCAGAACAGCTATAAGTCTGTTCTAGTCTATCATTCATCCCCCAATCCTGAGGATTCTATGATGGTGATGTCCATGTCTAATCAAGAAGGGGCCTAGATCCCACGGGGCAGATAGATGGGACTTTCTGGCTTACAATTGCAGACTCTCTCTGTTCCTTGAGAGGTTTGTTGAAAGATATGTTCTTAATCTTCTGACTTTCTGTGGATGTGAACTTGTAAACAGTACCCTTTGAAGATGCATTATCAGTTAATGTGGGGGAATATTTGTGAACAGGATCTTTTAAGATCCTGTTTTGGTATAGCCAAACTGAAAGAGGGTGGGCCTTAATCAGTGTAACAAGAGGCCTTAGTAAAAGAGGAAATTCTGACATGACCAAAAGAACCAGAAGCTGGAAGTCAACAGAAACTGGAAGAACAGACACAAGGGGAAGTGGTCGCCATGCAATGGGAGGCAGAGATGCAAACCAAGGAACCACAAAGACTGCAGCAAGACACCATCAAAACAGAAAGAGTTCGGGAAGAAAGCATGGCTTTGCTGACACCTTCATTTGGGACTTTTGGCCTCTAAAACTGTGAGCCAATAAATCCTTGTTGTTTGAGCCATCCCACCATGTGGTATTTGTCCCAGCAGCCCTGGCAAGCTAAGACAACCGCCAAGGCCCGCACTCAGTCTATCACTTTGGACTGCCCTGCACCTCTGGTTCCTGTGGCTGCTAAATCCCTCAGAACACCTCAAATTAGGAAAGGGAAAGAATAAAACCTACTATTCCCTTTCTTTTAGTGCTTCCGGCTTTTCCTCCTGTTCTTTGTTTTTTTTCCTTAGAAAGAAATGCTAAATAAAATGCTCCTCACTCCTAGTGAAGCCACCAGCAAACGCAGCAGTAAGCTTCCTGGTGACTGTTCTCAGCTCAAATATTTAATTATCACCTCTACATGCAAACACACATACATGGCCAGTGAATCTCTACAGCTACCTTATGTTACAGAAGTGATATTAGCGACATCACAGGAAAAAAGTGGAAAAAGACAGGAAAGAGGATACCATTAGAGGTACCGTTATTTCCTTCCCTAACCCTGTTAAAGTGTTATGTATGCAACTTTAAAATATTTATAAGGGTAACTTATTAGATATTTGTTGCAAATGTTTGTTATCTTCTCTTAAGTGGCAATTTTGCCTTATAAGGTGAATCCCATTTAAAGCAATGGTCTTAAATCCCAAAATTTTAAGAGCCACTGCTGGTGCTGCTGTGCACAAAGCCTCTAAAACTACCAAGAAAGGAGTGCTACTTCAAAGTCCTTCCAAATATTGATATTGTCAGTCCTCTACACAATTGTTTAATTAAAATGTCATATTTGAGAGCCAAATAATCAGCATAATGAAATGTTTTTAGTTTAAAAATTATTTAAGAATGATGTGTTAAAGATCCATTTCTGTCTGGATCACTGTTTCTCACTGTTTTCCCTACTCGACTTTAAGATGTTCAATAATACATCATTACTTGTATAATGTGCATTTGTAAAGTGTTTGAACATTTTAAAAGAAAATCCAAGGATACTATTGATGAGAATTTTAAAAGATGGTAAAAATATGTTTTCTCCTTGGCAAACAGCATGAGCATTTTGTTTTCTTAAAAAATTTCAACGGGTACCCACAACCAGGGGTAGTTCCTGTCTCCTAAAGAAGACTTTCAGTGAGAACAATTTGTGGGATCAATGTTACCAAATAAAAGTTACATTAGAAATTGTTTAAATAAACTAGTTTCCTGCAAATAATAACTTAAACATAAATATCACCTCCTATCTCCAGTATTAAATTTCTGTTGCTTTTAAAGTAAATCATGTGCAGGTTGCAAGATTCACCTATGAAGAGATAAAGGCAACTGACACTTCTTCATTAAAAAAAAGTAGATTCAAGTCATGTTTTCATTTGTTGAAAAATGCGCTATAGCTACAATATAGGATATATGCTAAGAGAATTATTTACCTCTCGGTTGAGTATTTGTCACCTAGCAACAATCAGCAAGTTCTTTTCATTAAACAAAGTCATGAAGAGAAAGTGTGGTAGGCAGAATTCTAAGATGGTCCTGAAGATTCCTGCCTCCTGGGGTACACGTTCTGTACACCTGGGAATATGATGAACTTCACTCCTGACACTAGATATCATTATATGAAAAAAGTAATAAAGATTTGGAAGGTGTAAGTAATGACCCAAAGCAGTTGACTCTGAGTTCATCAAAAGGGAGAATATTCTGGGTGAATCTTACCTAATCAGTTGAGCCCTTAAAAGGGACAGAGGTCCTCCAAAAGGCACAGGTTGGAAGTACGAGAAGGCAAACAATGCATAAATAAAATTGGTTTCTAGGTATGGCAGTTTGAGATTATTTTATGAATACAAAAAAGAAAAAGATTGTGTTTACAAACTAATCTATCCCTCTGGGATTGATACCCTTTGATTTAGTTGAGATGTCTTTGATTAATTTACCTGCTAAGATTAGGACTTTCAGATTTGCCTACATCAGAGGGCATGACTCAGGTTGAGTCCCTGACCCTTTGCTGGGTCTCATATAAACAAACGCTCACTCAAGAAGGTACACAGAGGAAAGAACTTTGTCATATTTGATCCCACCATGTGACAGAAAGCCTAAAACCCTGGAGAAATGGACCATTTGCCTGATGGCTTACAGCTGACCTTGGGAAGAGAGTTGAACTGATATAGGAAACCCTAAGAGATGAGCCCTATGCCAGCCTGCAGCTGAGATTCGGAAGGAGTTGGGCAGAACCTCAAGAGGAAGAGGAAGTAGAGAGGAAGGCCGAAACTTGGCAGAGTCACCTGCCACCTTGTCTTGGCAGGTGACTTTGGTGAGAAAGTACCTCTTAAGGTACTTTGATTTGGACTTTCTATGGCCTTGGGGCTGTAAGCTTTCTCCCCAAATAAATACCCTTTATAAAATCCAACAGATTTCTGGTACTTTGTGTTGGCACCCCTTTGGCAAACTGATAAACTAGGACTCAAGTGGAATTCCTTCTGATAAGCATTGTAATAGGTGGAATGCTTTGTGCATTAGTTAATTATTAATTATAAATTTAAAGTGAAATGTGACATTTGAATGAGAAGAATTATATATGAAAGGTTATCAGGATACAAAATTCTGTGAGATTCACTTTCACACTGTCTGAATATAAAAAGGAGAAAGATCAGGAGGAAAGTGGAACCAAAAAATCTCACTATTTATCAATATCAGTTTTTCTTAAAGTATGGTCTGCAGGTCACCTGCTTCAGAATTAGCTG
The DNA here is from genome assembly GCF_030445035.2 of Dasypus novemcinctus. NCBI lineage: Eukaryota > Metazoa > Chordata > Mammalia > Cingulata > Dasypodidae > Dasypus > Dasypus novemcinctus. The sequence goes on from NC_080677.1 coordinate 85,881,872, forward strand.
TGGTATTTTATTTGAAATTTAGATTTTAATGTTTGAACCTATGGCTTGTGATTTCTGGAGGCTCATGAATTTTCCCTTTTTCTAACTCCATGGAGAATTTGTTGAGATGCAGCATTTGAGAACAATTTACCTACTCACTAACAGATGGAAGAACTTTTTGTGGGTAAGGGTGAAGTTTGGAGAATGATGCCAGGGATCGGGGATAGGATTTTTCAAAGAGTCCAGATCAGAGAGAATTACATACCTTTTGGTAAGTCATCCTTCCTAGGGAATTCTGAGTTCTGCACAGGAATGATTATGAATGCCTAGACTTTAATTTAGTCAGGGCTGTTCTTTGGGAAACATGTGTCTTTTCTTCTCTTTAAGGGACACCAAAAACATAAAGAACTGTATCCTCAATGCAACAAAAGCCTTCTCTTTTCCTGACCAGATGTGTCACATTCCAGTAGGAGGAAAACAAAGAAAGAGACTGGAGGGAATTGTTTTGTGACAATTTATGGAATTATAAAACTGGATTTAGGCTCTTTTACTAGGATTGTCATAAGCTTTCACAAAAGCAATTTATACATTTCTAAACCCGTCTCTCCTCAATTCTTCTCCTGATATCCAGCGCCATATTTTCAACTGTCTAATATACCCAAAATTAAATTATTTCTTTCTCTTTTTCTCCTCTAGTATTATCTATTTCTATGACTGCTTCTCCCACCTCCTCAACCCCCAATGTCAGAGCAGTGATGTAGAAGACTCATAAGTAACCAGAGAAATGCAAATTAATACTATCTGGATACTGATTACTATGATTATAAGCCTGTGTGCCTGAAATTTCAGCGAGGCCTAGAGCTGCAGGGTGCCTAAGAATTACCTCCTAAGAGCCTCCATGTTGCTCAAATGTGGCCACTCTCTAAGCCAAACTCAGCATGTAAATGCATTACCTTTCCCCCAACGTGGGACATGCCTACCAGAGATGCGCCTCCCTCGTGCAGAGGGGTTACTACTAATCACTACCTGGTGATTCAAATAGAAAAAGACCTTGAATAAAAGGGAGAAATGGTAAAGATAAATGAGTTTATATGGCTAAGAGTCTTCAAAAAAAGTCAGGAGGTCATCAGAGGGTTGTGATTATGCATGCCTCAGGAGGATCACAAAGACAGCCAAAGTAGATGTAACCCCAGGTACTGGTGCTCCTGAGGGCCACAGAGACACACAGGTTGTACAGTCATGGCAGATGGCTCTGGAGTTCAGTGCCTTGTCAGTGGGCCCTACTTTGGAATTTGTGTTCCTGGTGTGATGGAGTTGGACTCAGATGTGATCTTTCTACACATGCCTCTTCTGTCACTTTTACTGAACCTGTGGTTGGCACCAGGGTTGGTGTATACTGAGGCGACTTAAATCTCTGGACTGTCCATGTGTCAGCTGGGCCCTGAGCCTCAGCAGAGTTGCAACTCCTACTCTCTGGTTCTTTGGACTTACCCAGATCAGCTAACAAGAAGTTGAAGATGGTCAACTACCACACCAGGGAACCAAGAGTGCCTACAACTCCAAGCAGGAGAATAGCACCCATCAACCATGTGAAATCTAAGCCCCCTCTTGATATAGAGGTGGAGTGAACATCACCATCCCAGGGTCCACAGGATAGAAGAATAAAATATGGATTAGAGTGGACTTCCTGGTATTCTACTATAGAATGATTGTGCCTAGCAATGGAAGCAACCATAGCACTAATGTGGATAAAGTGGCTGAGGGCAGGCAGAGGAAAGAAGAGATGTGATGCGGGGGCATTTTTGGCACTTGAAGTTGTCCTAAATGATATTGCAGGCACAGATGCTGGACATTATCTATCCTGCCATAACCCACTGACAGTACTGGGGGGAGAGTGTATACTACAACGTAAACTATAATCCATGCAGTGTAGCAGTGCTCCAAAATGTATTCACCAAATGCAATAAATGTGCCACAATGATGAAAGAAGTTGTTGATGTGGGAGGAGTGAGGTGAGGTGGGGTGAGTGTGAGATATATGGGAACCTCATATTTTTTAATCTAACATTTTTGTCATCTATGTATCACCAAAAAAAAAAAACAATAAAAGATAATTAAAACTATCTGGAGAGAAAAACACTGACTAGACTAGCTAAGTGTGCCATTTTGAAAAGTATATGGAGCAACGGGAACCCTCATACATTGCTGCTGGGCATGTAAAAAATGATGCAACCACTTTGGAAAACTGTTTGGCAATTTCTTATAAAGTTAAAAATGTATTTACCCTATGATCCAACAATTCTACTTCTATATATTCCTCTAAAGGAAATAAAAACATAAATGTACAAAAAGACTCACACAAGAATGTTCACAGCAACTTCATCAATATCCTTAATGTCTATTAAAGGAGAATAAATTTAAAAAATAAAGCAGTACTAAGTAATAAAAATGAACAAAATATAGGTACACAAAACAACATGGATGGATCTCAAAAACAGTATGTTAAGCAAAGAAACCTAGACATGAAACTTAATACCACATGGTTCTGCTTATATGAAACTCAAGGATAGACAAAACTTATCTATTATGATAGAATTCAGAAAGTGGTTGCCCCTTGAGAGTGGGAAACTTACCAGAAAGTGGGTATTTTCAGGGCTGATAGAAATATTCTACATCTTGATAGAGGTTTGGATTATATGGGTGTAGGTATATGCCAGAACCCACTGAAGAAATCACTTACAATACATTTCACTGTATATGAATTTCACCTCAGAAAAGTACTATACAAATTAATAGCAAAAGTTATTTTCTTTGTTCTTGCAAAATATAGTAGGACAAAGGAAACAGTAAAATCTTCTTTGTATTTCATTCAGAAGACAGTTTTTTTTTTTCATCTAAGATATCATCATTTGAATACACTAAGAAATAACAAATTCTATTTACATGTTCTGGATCAAACACTTTATTCTTCTTTAGGACAGATTATATTTACCAACCTAGAGTCATTTCTCTTCTTTGTCCTTGAAAGCTTCTATTTTTAACTGCTTACTTCTAAGTTCACCAGAGTCGATTAGAGATAGATTGAAGAAGCAGAAAGAGAAAAAAGCACTGAATATAAAAAAGAAAAGAAAATGCACTGGCAGTCTATTATTTTTCCCTGGAACTAACACTGCTTGCAATAGTATCAGATGTCAAACATTCTATTGGCCATCAAACATGTAGTCCTGAACCCTTAGAAATAAGTAATACCAAACATGAGATTGACTAATTCTAGTGGTAGCACCTCAGGATATAAATATCTCTCAATAGAACCTGAAATAAGGCTGGTTCTTCATGTATCCCCTCCAGATAGATGAGGATTCAGCTGTAGTGAAATGCTGGTCAGAGTTAATGAAGAGTTGTCAGTACTGTAAAATGTTGAGTTCTGACTTTGTGGTTGACTGAATCTAGGCATATTGCAAGTGAATCTGTATGAAAGCCAAGTGCAAACAAAATACCTGGTAATTAGTGATGGCCAGTTGAACTTGGATCCCTTCCCAAAACTTGTCATCACTTGTCATTCATTTGAAAAGCCATTAAGACTATAAGAGCTGTTTTATTACTGCCTATATTTGTTAACTCCGTGCTTTACCACTTCTCTCTAGCCATTGCAATCTCCTCTATAGCACTGCATGTCACTTACCAAAAAGAAACTTATTTTCCTGCTCCAAATAAACTGCATCAGAGGCTTGTATGTTTTAATTTTCTGAACAAAATACTTTCCTCTCAGCGCAACAGGAACAAACTGTAAAAAAAAAACTTTGCACAGGACAATGTGAAACAGGCAAGGATGACTTTATTCAAAGTTATATGTAATAGAGAAGAGAGAGACATGAGGTTATTTTAATAGAGAGAGAGAGACTAGGTTATCACAGTATGGGAGAGAGAGCAAAGGCCCAACCTCGCTGAAACAGAAGGGTGGAGAGTTTTTAAGGACTGGGTAGACAAGAGGATGGAAGAGTAGTGGAAGGGGAGATCAAGAAATGGGTGTGTCCACTACATGATGTTATTTCCTGAGTTTACTCTTTTTCTTTTACTTTTTATTTTTTAAGTGCCGGAGGCAGGGGATTGAACCCGGGACCTAGTATGTGGGAATCCAGTGCTCAACCACTGAGCCACATCAGCTTCCCTGGGTTGTTTTTTTCATTTGTTTTGCTTGTTATTCATTATTTCATTTTGTTTTGTTTTTGTTTTTGTTTTTGTTTTTCAGGAGGAACTGGGAAGCAAACCCAGGGTCTCCCATGTGCAGAGCAGAAGTTCAACTGCTTGAACCACATCCACTTTCCTGAGTTTACTCTTGAGGCCAGATGGGACATGTTATATCTGGATTCTTAAGGACCAAGGTGAGGGAGATCAGAGGCCTAGAGACAGGAGAAGTGTGTCTGAAGTTTCATCATGATAAGGAGAAGTTATGGCCATTTGGTGAGTAGCGCAATGGGTGAGTGGTTTATTAACCTGTGTTGTTTTCCAGGATTACAGTGTTCAAGTAAAATTCAACATTGTCATTGCTTACATAATTAATAGTGATTTGAAGAAGGACTTATTTTGAATCCAAAAATATAATATAATTTTGGGATATCACAGAAGAACCATTCTGAGTCTAGCTCAGAATATGTGGTATATCATTTCTGAAAACCTTTTAAAACACCCCAATGATGTGAATCTTCATGCACATAAACTACAAATGTATTTTCATATTACAAATATATTTCATATTAAGGGAAGCATATAAACATTTGAATAACTAAAGATTTGAAACTGCTTAATGTAAGTTCAGGTCAGAGTTTCTTACAAAAAGCATTGCTGTAAACTTTAAACCAAACTTTCACTTTTCAGAGTTTTTTGGATTTCAGGATTACAGACAACCTGGACTAGACGTTTGTGTTTGGCTTTCACACAGATTGGCTTACACAGTTAACTCCTCATTAACTCTGATCATTGTTTTCTTGCAGCTGAATCCTAATCTATCTGGAAGCATGACCTTCAAAAATAGTTTTTTTTCAAGTTCTACTGAGCTAGTAAATTGTTATTTTTGTGGTCTATGGAAATGTGAAAAACAAAGGTGAATAGAAATTCATTTGTGGCAATTTGAGATTATTTATGAATTCCCAAAAGAGATATTATGTTTGTGGTCTGTTCCTCTGGGTGTGATACCCTTTGAATGCATTAGAGTCAGCTGACATATCTTGATCAAATTACCTTTTAAGATTAGGGCTTTGATTTAACCACATCAGTAGGGTGTGGCTCAGGGTTGAGTGCTCCCCGCCCCACCATTGGTGAGCTGATATAAAGACACTCACTCAAAAAGACACAGAAGAAGACACAGAAAGAGAGAGAGCTCCATAGATGCTAAAGAGAGAACTATGTCAGTTTTGATCCTAGAGTCCCAGGAAGAGATGAGTCATTCACCTGATGGTTTGCAACTGAAGAGAACAGAGAAGATGAGCAGCTGATAAGACCTAGAAAGAAGCAAGCCTTATACCCTGTGGCTGGGAAGGCTGCCCATCCCCCTCCCCCTTTGAGGGGAACAGCACTGGTAAAATCTGTGACCCAGCAGCCAACAGAAAAGGGAACAAGAAGAGGGGGGGTACAGTAGAAGGCTGAGTGTGGTTTCTCTTTGATGAGAGTCACTGCCGTAACTCACTGCTTCAGAAGAGCTAGTGGAAGTTGAAGGATTCATCTCCGTGGAAGGGTTTGCCAAAAAGGTCTATCCCTATTCATTCCCAGGCATGGTAGGTCTGATTGGACCCTATTAGTGGCTCCCTGACCTTGTTCTGACTACTTAAACAGGGCAAGATTAAAGTTTTAGAAAAATTAAATGAAAATTCAAAGAAGAGCTGTGAAATAAATCTACTAGGCTAGAGAACAAATTGATCAACAGAGCAAAATCACCAACAGAAACAGATACCTAGGTATCAACAAAAGATAACAAACCAAACTGAGAAAAAGGAAGGTATGGCCCAGCCAAAGGAGCAAACCAAAAATCCAGAGGAAACACAGGGTTTAAGACAACTAATAAATAAGGTTCACACAAACCTCCTTAATCAATGTAAGGAGATGAAAGAAAATATAACTGAAAAGATAAGGGATATTAAGATGACATTGTGTGAGCATAAAGAAAAATTTCAAAGCCTATAAAAAAAGATACAGAGTTTACAGGAATGAAAGACATGATGGATGATATTAAAAATACATTAAAGGCATATAACAGCAGATTTGAAATGTTAGAAGAGTGAATAAGTGAATTGAAAAACAGAATATTTGAACTTGGAAAGATAGGAAAACAGAAAAAATAATGCAAAAATTGAACAGGATCTCGGGGAATTGAATGACAAAATGAAATGCACACACATATGTGTTACAGGTGTCCCAGAAGGAGAAGAGAACAGAAAAGGGGTAGAAAGAATATTTGAAGAAATTTTGATTGAAAATTTTCCAACCCTTATGAAAGTTATAAATATCTATATACAAGAAAGAAAACATATCCCAAACAGAATAAATCCCAATAGACCTACTCCAAGACATCTTCCATTCAGAATGTCAAAGACCAAAGGTAAACAGAGGATTTTGAGAGAAGCAAGAGAAAACAATATATTACTTACAAGGAAGATTCAATAAGGCTATGTACTATCTCTCATTAGAAACCATGGAGGCAAGAAGGCAGTGGAATGATATATTTAAGGTACTGAAAGAGAAAAACTGCCAGCCAAGAATGCTTTAGCCAGCAAAACTACCCTTCAGAAATGAAGGTGAGTTTAAAGTCTGTACAAAAAAACAAAAACTAAGAGAGTATATTACCAAGAGACCAAATCAACAAGAGATATTAAAGCATGTGTTACAGCCTGAAAGGAAAAGACAAGGATGGGAGTGCTGTAGAGGAGTGTAGAAATGAACAACAAAAGTAAGAAAAATTGAAAGGTTTTTAAGACAGACCATAGTAAGATATGACAACAGAAAGCCAAGGAATAAAATGACCAAAGTAAGTAATACCTTTATAGTAGTAGTACTGAATGTTTTGTTTTGTTTTTTTATTTTTTTAAATTTATTTCTCTCCCCTTCCCCCCACCCCCCACCCCCCAGTTGTCTGCTTTCTGTGTTCATTCACTGTGTGTTCTGTGCCCGCTTGTATTCTTGTCAGCTGCACTGGGAATCTGTGTCTCTTTTTTGTTGCGTCAGCTCTCCATGTGTGCGGTACCACTCCTGGGCAGGCTGCAGTTTTTTCATGCAGGAAAGTTCTCCTTATGGGGCATACTCCTTGCTTGCGGGGCTCCCCTACGCAGGGGACACCCCTGCATGAAACAGCACTCCTTGCACGCATTAGCACTGCATGTGGGCCAGCTCCACATGGGTCAGAAGGCCCTGGGTTTGAACCTTATACCTCCCATGCGGTAGGCAGATGCTCTATCCACTGAGCCAAATACAATTCCCAACACTGAATGTTAATGGATTGAACTTCTCAATTAAAAGAAGAGTGATAGAAGGGACAAAAAAAAAAAAAAGCCATCTATTTGGTCTCTACAAGAGACTTTAGACACAAAGACACAATCAGGCTGAAAGTGAAAGGTTGGAAAAGATATTCCACACTAACAGCAATTTTTTAAAAAAGGAGCAGGTATAATGATACTAATGAGATAAAATATATTTTAAATGCAAAACTGTTATAAGAGAAAAATAATGTTACTATATAATAATAAAAGGGACAATTTACAAAGAAGAAATAACAATAAATATTTATGCACCTAACATAGATGCCTCCAAATACACGAGACACACACTGAAGGGAGAAATAGATGTCTGTACAATAATAGTTGAAGACTTCAACACTCCACTCTTAACATTAGAAAGAATTATTTGGACAGAGGATAAATAAAGAAACTAAGAACTTGAACAATATGGTAAATGAAATAGATCTAATAGATATTTATAGAGCTTTACACCCCAGAACAGCAGATTCTTTTCAAGTACTCATGGATTTTTCTCCAGGATAGGCCAAATGCTGGGACATACATCAGATCTCAATAAATTTAAAAACATGGAAAGTACACAAAACACTTTCTTTGATCATAATATAATAAATTTGGAAATAAAAACAGACAGAAAGGGGAAAATTCACAAATATATGGAGATGAAATAGCACCATCATGAATGGATCAAAGAAATTACAAGAGAAATCAGTAAATACCTCAAGACAAATGAAAACAAGAACATAACATATCAAAACTGTGGGATACAGCAAAGGCAGTGGTGAAAGGGAAATTTATAACCCTCAAATAACCTTCTATATTAAAAAGAAGAAAGAGCTAAAAGTAAAGACCTAACTGCACACCTGGAGGAACTAGAAAAAGAACATCAAACAGAAAGAGTGTTTTCAACTAGTCTCAAAATAAAATGGTTTAAACCAGCTCTTAAAAACTGGATATGAAAAAGTACGTAGAGTCAATGTCCATTATTTTTTCCATTTTTAATAACTTCACACAAACATATTTCCTAATACTCTAATTTTTTTCTGGTTTGTTTTTGTTCTCCATCAGGGGTTTGAGTTTTTTCTTATCCAGTTTACTGTGGGACAGAGGAAAATTGAGTAGAAATACCTTTGGTAATATTGGTTGAATTAAAATTTGATGCTGCTTCAAAACTTGGTGGGTGACTCTCTGCAATTTTGTACATGATAGAGTATTTTAAAGGTACGGAATCTTATTTAAACAAATAGCTTTAGCCCCCACCCCCAAAGAGGATTGTTATGTTCTGCAAATAGTATGCGTCTTATTTTACTGTTGAACAGCAATTGCTATTTCTTTTAGTATCGCCTAGAACTTCAACATATTGTATAGGAAATTCCAAATTCTCTGAATATTGAGAGTAAACATCAGTATACTTGTCCTTTCACATGTGTTTAACATGACAGATTTTCAGTACTGTATGTGCTAATTTCTATTTTTTAAATATTTAAAATTACTTTTAAATTAACAAATTTTCAAGGCAAGCAGAAAGGAAGAAATAATATGATTAGAGCAGAAATAAATGAAATGGAGAATAAAAATCAATAGAGAAAATCAACAGAACTAAAAGTTGGTTTTTCATAAAGATCATCAAAATTGATAAACTCTTAGCTAGATTAAAAAAGAAAAAAGAGAGGAGATGCAAAGAAATAAAACCAGAAATGAGAAGGGTAACATTATCACTGACCCAGAAGAATTAAAAGCACTCATAAGAATAAACTATGAACAGCTGTGCACCAACAGACTAAACAACGTTGACGAAATGTACAAATTTCTAAAAACACATGAACAAACCACAATGACCCTCGAAGAAATAGAAGACCTGAACAAACCAATCGGAAATAAAGAAATTGAAACAGTCATCAAAAACCTCCCCAAAATGAAAGTCCAGAACCAGTGAAATTCACAAGTGAATTCTACCAATCATTTAAGAGTGATCTAATACCAATCTTGCTCAAACTCTTGCAAAAAATTCAACAGGAAGGAATGCTACCAAATTCATTCTATGAAGCTAACATCACTCTAATACCAAAGCCAAATAAAGATATTATGAAGAAGAAAATTACAGTCAATTTCTTTAAATTAATATAGATGCAAAATCCTCAACAAAATACTTGCTAACTGGATCCAAAAACATTTAAATATATAGGTATTAATGTTAGTTGAAGAACAGCTGGAAGATAATATAGGGAATGCATAACAAAGATTTTGACAGTAGATGAGGATTGTGGTTAATAGTATAAATACAGGAATGTTCTACTACGAGGTGTTAAGAATGTGGTGATATATGGGGAAAATATAACTAATGCAATGTATAGACCAGGGATTCTTAACAAGTGGTCCATGAACTTGAATTGAAATTCAAAGAAAACCATTATTCTTACGGGGACATGTTGGTGCAGGTGTGATATATTTACTAAATAATACATAGTATAGTGTGGACTAATTAAGGGTTTAGTGGTTTTCAAATGAATGGCAAAGGGGTCTGTGGAACAAAAAACATTAAGAACTCCTGGTATAGAATATAGTTACAGTGTACAATGTTTTTGTAGTAAAAGCAAGGTTGCTACTACTACATTAATGCTAAAGGTCAAAAAAAAAAAGAATATTGGATTTGGTTTTGTGAGACATGAATATGCTAAAGTATTTTTTTCTCTTCTTACTTTTTTCATTAATAAAGAGACCTTATATATGTCATTTTGCTTATCTGTGTATCTTTCTGAATACTAGAGGAACAACTCAGTTATTAGTTGCAATTAGATGAGATAAAAATGCCTGGACAGACTTTTTAGGAATAATGCTTCCATTGTTGAGATGCCTTTTTCTGTTATTTCATTTTTTTTTAATTTGAAGTAGTTGTTTTTTACAAAATCAAATATCTGAACAAGAGAGAATAGATAGAGTGAAAACATGAGCAACTGTATAGATTCATATCAGCCCATATTTTAGGCAGCAGAATCTTTGTTTACTTTCAGGGCTGGGCATATGTACAGAGGCATGAACACCGAAGTCCAGGTGTTGTCCATTTCCCCACCCCTTTGCTGGGCTCAAATTCACCGCAAGTCTCACTTTCACCTCCTTCCTCTTTCTCCTTCCCAAGGGCTCAAGCAGAGGAAGTTGAAAAGCCTAAGCAAGATGGTTGTTCTCAGCCTGACCACCAAAGTACTTCTATATATAAGGTACCTGGTTTCTAGTCTCAGGTCACTGTCCCCATGGAAGCATTTTCCACAGGAAAACCTTAAGCAAGATCATAGCCGTAGGATGGTCAACATACTTCTGCCAGGAATAGGTGGAAAGTCACCCAGCAGATTTATTTTTGAATATAACTCTAGGACTGAAAGAAAAGCTCGACATCATAAAGATAACTTAACAGAAAAAATAACTTCAAATTCCCAAGTTTTCACATACTCAAATCATTTATAGTTTCCTTTACTAGAATTTAATGCCCTGTACTAAGAAAGATTTATAATACAGTAGAATCCAGCTCTTCAGCATAACACAATACTACACACTCATCTACCCCTCCACATGCAGCATCATCCTTGGTCTCCAAAAGAGACAACCAACGGCAGGTGAAGCTTATGCTCAATGAAGATAAGTTTTAAAAGACATTTGATTATAAAAGTTCTGTAATAATAAAGAAATGTTTATTGGAAAATTTCCTGGAGTAGAGAGTCATTTATATATTAACATCCTGCTGTGCCACAATTGTTCCACGTACATAGGCCAGCATTTCCCTTTCTATTGTGTTTCCTTTTTTTTTTTTAACATTATACGCATAAAGCCACGGTTTCCCCAAAAGAAAATCAACACAATGAGAAAAGAAAGATGAGGCTAATTCAATTACATTTTCTCTCTGCATCTCCTTCTTCTTGCTTTTCATTGTTTCTTTATTTCTGGGTGGATCATCCAGTGCTCATTTTCCACTACTACCCTAGTCCCTGAAGATTTTTTTCAACCGGTGTCACCCCATGAAGAGAAAAAAAAAAAAGATTTCTGAAGGTTTTCTAGCTTGAGGAACCAACTTAATTCACGTAAGATTTGTATAAATATTATTCAGTCCTTCATAGTGAACTCTCACTATTACATTAGGAACAACTAAAAATTACCTGGCTTCAACTCAGATTTTGCTCTAAGGTGCACTAAACCTGTTCAAAGTGAAAACATAACCATTAAGAACAGATAACCTGGGATGGGCTTCAGAAAGCTTCTTTCAATTTGACCGAACACTACAAGGACTCCGTGCAGCATGATAAGATAATTTACTATAAAATGAAGATGGACTAAAAGTCATGCTGTTATCAGATACCAGAGAACTCTGCATTAACTCTCCAGGAAGCAGCACACACAGTTTGGCAAGGTGAAATTGCTGCAGAATTAAAAAGTTATCGATAATTTTAAGTACTGGGTTTCTGGAAGAAAGAGACAAAGCAAATCTGGATGTCTTAGGAAGAAAGAAAGAGACAAAGAGTCAAAGGAGCAAATCTTACTGGTGCAATCTGTCAGGAAACTAAAAAAGGCATCATGAAATATGAAGTAACCAAACAAAACTAGACACCATGTTTGGGAAAATAAGACCCAAGTAACTTGCAATTGTTTCTGTAGAAAGGTTTTTGAGAAAAATTACATGTCATGACTTCTAAGAAGATCACTTCTTTGTAGGGTTAGGAACCTACAAAGTGATTTCTTTTTTTTAAATTTGCAAACATCTACTATAAACAAAGCTCGTAAAGAATATTACAAATGTCCACAGCATGGAAGAGCTAAGAGATAATGTCAAGTATTAATAAGTGGTTTATATTTTACTTGTTAATTGGATATAGTATTTGTATATCCTCAAAAGTAAACATAATTAATATATTTAACAGATAGTACCATTTTTTAAATTATTGTAACTTAGCAGTAGAAATAACAATATTAGCTGCCATTTATCAAATGCCAAGTTTAAAGCATGACCAGTGTCAGTTATTATGCAAAACACTTTCTACTTTATATCATTTTGCCGTAAAACTTCCCTGTGAGTATTATTAGTCACATTTTAATATTAGGGAAATTAAATACAAAGAATTTAAGAAATTCATTCAAGGTCACATAGGTATCTAAATCTTCAGCTTACATTTAACTATTATACTATTCTCCCTCCCAATTGTCAAATATTTTAGGCACAGTCAAATAAGCTGCTTAAAACATCAAAATGAAATGTCATATTAATCCAAGGTTTTCTGTCACAGAGAGACAGTGCAAATGTTAACATAGAAGTGTATGTTCATGCACACACAGAACTTCTCATTTTTAGTCTGACTTATCCAACTTAGTGGGCACATAATGTCAAAGTACTAGGACCTACAGTGTTTATTAAGAAAAAATAGGAAAAGTCTCTGCTTTAAAATATATATAAATATCTATGAGATGATATCTTAGAGCACTATCTGTATCCATCTAGACCAAAGCACCAAAGGTCAAGAAGCAGAAGTAGGTACCAAGGATCCCACAATCCAAACATTAGATTTCCTACCCATGGAAGAAAGTGGAAGGACACCACTTTAGAACCTCCATTTAAATAATCAATTCAATCGAGTTAAAATATTTAAGTAAAAGGTAATGGGGAGGAGGAGATACGCAAACGTCTCAAAGTATAAACACCTAGATTAGCTAATAATTATAAAGGGAAAAGAACCTGCACAATAGAGAGTTATGGTAGATACCACCTTAAACAAGAGATGAAATAGAGCATCAGTACCAATGGGACAAAGTGACATTATATGCCTCCTGGTATGATGTTACTGACAGTACACTTAAGGGAGTGGCTATGGCTCAGGCTGTTGAGTGCCCACCTCCCACATGAGAGGTCCCAGGTTTGGTTCCGGTGCCTCCTGAAAAAAAAAAACAACAACAAACAAAACAAACAAGAAAACCAACTCAGGGAAGCAGTGGCTCAGTGGTTAAGCGTGGGCTTCCCATATACAAGGTCCCAGGTTCAATCCCCAGCCCCCAGTACCTTAAAAAAAAAAAAAAGGGTACTCAATTTTCTCTGTAATATTCTTGACAAATAGATTTTCTTGAAACTTACCATGAAAAAATAAAAAGATAAATACAGAAGCTTGTGAGTCTACAGACAACTGGTCTTCAAAATGTCTATGACTTAAAAAACAAAAGAAGATCAAAGTAATCAGACAACCAAATTCAATGAGTGATTTTTTATTAGATTCTGAATTAAAAGAAAAAAGACAGCCATGAAAAATACTACTAGGTATTTAGAAATATGAAGTTAGACTGTATATTAGATAATAGTATTGTGTCAATGTTCAGTTTCATCAGTGTGAAATTATTTTGTGCTGATGTAGAAGAATACCTTTATAGACATTAAAAATATGTGGAGTATTTCTACTAGGGTAGGGTATTTCTACTAGGTAAGGTAATGTTTCATAATACCTGTAAATTGATCTTAAGTGACTCAGCAAGACAAAATGATAATAAAGATTTAATAAAAATTATAAAAATTCTATAAAAATATTATGTGATATAGAGATTTACATATTATATATTATGAATCAGGTTTCATGTATTATGTATTATATCTAATGTATATAGTATGTAAATATACTAAATATATAGTATCAGTATACATATAGTTTATAATATATACCATATGGTATATCAGGTATATATAATATATAGCATATAGTATACTAAATTATATGGCATATTAAATGCTATATGACAGAGTAAATAGTATACTATATACAGTACATAAGATTATAGATTATATAAATTAATATATAATCAATGCATACTAGTACTTATATGCAAATTACATATATCTAAATATATATAATACATACAGAAGATATATACATTTAAATATATTCTATATTCTTTTCAACATGAGATGCATTTTATAGGGAAAGTTTATAGAGATATATTTTAAAAGATTTCTATATACGATATAGAAAATGATATAAAGAAATATTTGTGTGTGTGTGTATGCTGGAAAAAATACGCTACACAAGCCCTGTGTGGTATCTTTTATTTAGGATGTAGTTCTAAATATCTTAAGGTAAACTTCCTTCAACATTGCACATACTGGTTGACAAAAATGATTACATTTTAATTATATATTTGAAGGAAATATAGTGAAATCTTTCTCAGTACAATACTATTAATAACTGACACCAAGAAAGAAATAGATGATACTTGTATTCCATCAATCCTTTCCCATTCCCTCTCTGATATTCTCAGGAAGATGGTCTTTTATTGTTATGTTTACATATTATTTCAGAAAGTAGTTGGATTCTTAGATTTTGTACTTTATGTTGCAAAGACTTGATAAATATACATTATATGGCATATGGCATAAAGTCTCACTAGTGACAGCTGCATAAGATCCCTGAGCAGTCTTTCCCTGGAGAGCTTGAAAATCAAATTAAAACAAACAAAAACAAAAACAAAACTTTTTTTTCCAGATGTATTTTGTTCAGACCCATTAATGATCTGGCTGGTGGCCAGAGACAAAAAAGTTGTTCCCTTTCTGACATCTCCACTGATTGAGGCAAAACCTTTGAACTCTGAATTTGCTCTGTTAAAATGGATATAAAAAGTTACTTCCTACTTCAGAACTATGTTATGAAGATTAATGAGGTAATGCTTATAAATACTTTTTAGTTTTTTGATGAAGAAAAAGAACACTTAAGTACAAAATATGATTCCAATAAATTCAGATGAAAATATTGTCAAGGTTGTGGAGGGCCAACGCAAATAGTAACTGAGGAAAATCTATTCTTTTATAATGACAATATTTGCACAGGAGCTTCATTACACAGAATGATTTTTGGTTGCAAATGAAGAATTGTAATAAGCTAGGTGTTGTGTAAATAACAATAGAAAAATAGCATTGGCCATATAGGAATGAAGTCAGTTCTACAAAATAGAATTGTCTATTTCTGCAATCTTGCCCTGAATTTTTTTCAAAATTTTTAATGAACTACATTGGTTTATTTTTATGTTTTTATAAATAATAGGTAGTGAATTACAGACAATTTCATAGTTACAGAAAAGGAGAAGAAAATAAAATCTTCAGTAGTCTTGCCACCTTGGAGTATAATGACATGTGGGTATAGTTACTTCCAATCCTTATGTTCTGAAAATATTTTTCACAGAGTTCTAGTCATATGGCATGATTTAATATTGGTCTACTATAAAATGGTGTATACTGATTTTAATATAAAATTTGAACAACAAAAATGGAATTTCCAAGAACCTCACCTGACAGGAAGAAGTGGTAAACTTTTTATTTCCTTATAGCTTCATTATAAATTTTGCATTGTTTGTTGGTACTATGTGTAATTAGGTTTTGTTTACTTTATTTTTCTTTAAATTTTCCCTTCTTTGGCACTGTCAGAAAGAATAGACCAGAGGCCTGAAATTTCACTGACACTCTTTGCTGTAAGAAAGCCTATTTTTAACATGCATGCTAGTACTTGGAAGCACCTTTTACTGATTTATTTTTTAAGGACGTTATCTCAGGGACACTTACTGGGCTTAGACTGACATTGATATGATGAGGAACTTGGCCGTAGATAAAAATCTGCCATTTGGCTTGCTTACCACTCATTATTAATTAAAAACACTGATCCAGGTCATTCAGTATGCATTTAAATAACCAAGGAAGACATTACTCAAGGTCTTTGGCAATAAAAAAAAATTTCCTCATGTTGCTCTGCACAACTTTTGCTTGAGGAAGAGAGAAAAGCAGTTTGTTTGATAACCCTTCCCACAGTGTACCATAACGTATACCATACAAACGGATACACGGTAACATCACAGGAACTAGAAAATAATGGCTTTTCTGAGCAAATGAATTTGAAAAAGACACAGCCCCACAGGCACAAAAACTGGAACATCCACCAGGAAATGCCACCTTTTTTTCTTGGGGCAGACACAGCCCTCCTTCACGCTGCTGCTTGGCAAGAGGCTCATGGGACATATGTCAGTTGTTTCCTGCCCTTCCCATTTGTTCAGGACACAACCACTTAGCTCAATTATGAGGAGTCCTTTAAATCTGCACTTCAGATATTTTATTTGGCTCAGGAAAGTTGTCCTTTTTTAGTTGTGTACTTACATACTGTTTTCGTTCTAACAGTTCAGAAATGCTTCTACTTTCTGGAACAAGTCTTTGTTCTCTGTTCTCTGCTATTATTGTCTATATCATGGTGTCAATTGCTTTATAATTTTCCTTCAGATTCTTAGAGAACTTTACAAACTTGTCCCCTACTGATTTTATTGTCCACAGTGTTATTCTACTATATACTACTTCCGATGAAGGTTTAACTTTGCTATTATATCTTTTTGTTACTTTGCGACACTTTTTCACCATCTCTTTTTTTTTCCCTCATTTCATTCAAGTTTTCACTGAGATCTCTTCTCTCCTTTTAATACACTGTTGAAGAAGCAGAACAACAGTTTTATTGTTATTTTTCTAGTTCCTGTGTGAATTCTGAAAATAGATTGTTTTCTGAGACATGTTCTTCTTCTAAATAGTTAGAATTCTATTCTCATTCTCTTATCCTGCAGATTTTGTTATTGTTATAGGTTAAGGTTGCTGTTTACTTCTTTGGGTTTGTTTTGTTTTGTTTTGTTTTCCATTTACTAACCTGTACATGAAAAGAATTCTACTCCAACTTCACATTTGCCCACAGATGGAGTAGACAATTTACTTTGACTATGCTCAGTACACTTTCAGATGCTTGTTGAACATCTTTCTCTGACCTAAAGCAGGATGGCAAATATATGGGTCCAGATTCATACTCAGTCCTCAGTGTTTAGCAAGCATTCATCTATATATTTCTGCTATGTATGTTATATAGAATCTTCTCCATGCTTATTTTCTGGATCACTAAAATTAATACTTTAAACTACATGAAATCCTTAGCATACTGTGCTCACAAGATTGTTACTTCAGCCCCTACATAAAGCACCATATTTGAGGGAGTTACAGCTGCCAAAATACATAAGCAATCACTGACCTCCCTACTTCCTGCTCTGTTCTTTTACCAAAATTAATCTCCAAATGGAGGTAAGAAGTGTAGAGTCATGGAACAGAGAACAGTGACCTGGTTACCTTAAAAAGCAGCCTCTCTACTACCAATAGCAGTTCACCCAGCTTTCTGCTGGATTGGAACCTGGTCTGTGAATCTAGATGCTAATATTGGGAAAGGGAAAAATGATATTCTGACTTCTATTAAGTAAGTGTGGTTGTTCTCTTTATCAGGCAAAGCCTCGGCATTCATCAGTTGTTTTTCTCCATCTAGTTTTATTGCCCTTATGGCTAGTGGAAGTAGAGTCAAGCAATCAGTTGCCTGTCAGCCTTCATTTTCTGGGTTGTTATGAATGTTGATCTTTTCTAAAAATTGGCATTTTTTCCTCTGCTAACTTCTAATCACCAGTCTTATTTCTCCAGCTAATCTTGTGCCAAAAGCCTCAGTTAAGTGATAATCTTGGCTGTTTCCAAGCTTTGTTGATGTTTGAGATTTTTCTATGGCCAAATAATAATCGACTTACTAGGATCCCTCTTGACCTGGCTTCTTTAGCAATTTTATATATAAATAAAAGTTAGTCACCAAGGCTTAGTTCTAACCCATTTTTAAACCTGGATTTTACTTAAGTATTACCATACAAAGCTACTGAGGGACATAAATAATTAAGAGTGGTGGCAAGTGACAATGCTGTGCACATGGGCATGCTCTTATATGTCAACATGCTCATTTGTTATTAGGAGACTTAATCTTATTGACCAGGAATTGTATACATGCATGACCCCACTTGGGAAAAATTAGGTGGAAAAAATAAAATGGTTCAGTACAATTATACCACAACTGGGAAAATAACACAACATAAAGCATAACAAAGGCAGATGTAAAGTATAAGATATAAATGGGAAGAAGGGAAATATGAGGAAGCCTTAAGGTGCTGTGAAATCAAAGAAATGACATGAAGGAGACTTGCAATTTTAAGAACCATGTATTAGGCATTCATGATAATTTTCAGGTACTACTATGACTTGGCACTGATGCTGACGCTCAGAAAGACAATTACTAGTAAACTAGTCAGTGATACTGGTAAATATCACATCCAGGTCTAATTACGGTGTCCATATGCTTTTTAATATCTCATACTAAAACACAGGATTGATTTATTTTCACGTTTTTTCATAAAATACTATTTGCATGAAAACTTTTTTTCCTAGCAAATACAGAAAGAAATATAATACTACTTGTACCTGATAAAACTCTGAGTTTTGGGAGGAAATTTTCCATATAGTTGTTCTATCAGAAATGTTGACAAAAACATATATTTAAAACATTAGCTTGGGAAATGATGATGGTCTTTTAATGTAACGGAATCCCACTCCACTCCATAATAACTGACAGAGCAACTAGAATAGTAAAATCAAAAGCCCCACAAAGTACAACTGTAAAATAGTAGCTGCAAGATGTCCTCCAAATGTGACTATACGAACTGGGAGATAATAGCCACTAACAGCAACAAGACTTACATTGTATCTACAACTGTACAAAAGGGAACAGAACAAAAACAAGGGGACTGTGGTTATCCTGGGATCCAGAAAACCACAGTATTACCCAGGATACTCAACAGGCCAAGCTAATAGCAGCAGCCACCCTGGGAGGTAAGTTTACAGGCTCCAATCTGCAGTGGAATGAGACCACAATAAGGCCAGGAGCAGCCTGGGCCTTTTAAACTCTGGAAACTAACCAGCTGAAGCTTCCATCTGTGACAAAGATCTTCACTGAGGAGAAACTACTGGGTTTAGATTGCAAATTAAACAAGAAAGGGACAACAGAGGCAAAGGAAAGAGAAAGTCCAGATTAACGTGTGAGTGAGAAGAGCCTCCGAGCTCAGCAAGTACAGGTTCACATTTTTTAACACTTTACAAACATGACTAAAGAAGGGGTTCTGAAGCTATGAATTGAGGAAAACTATCCTGGGCCATCCCCTTCTAATAACAGGAAAAACTATCATACTTAAGCAAAAGAAAAGAATTATGATAAAACCCATTCAAAGTTTATATTAAAAAAAAAATAGAAAAGGGGGCATTATAAAAAGTTGATGCACGTATGTCAAAAATTTGAAAATTATAATCTAATAGTTCAATATAAGCTACAAGAAATTAAGAAATTTATGAAAGAATGACATATCAGATTTAGAAAGAACTCAAATATAGGCGGTTTGACAAAAGAATGATTTAAAAAGACAGAAAATTTAAGAAATAATTATAAATAAAAAATATTTCAGAAATAAAGAATAAACTGGGAGAAACACGAGAATGAGTAAAATTAGGGAAATTATGAGAAATAAGACATGATAAGGAAGAAAATTCTGAAAACTAAAAAAGATACAGGCACATAAAAGATTCAAGAGAAAGTGATAGATATAGAAGAAACAAAAGCAAAGAAGATCCAATACATATATTTTTTAAAAATGGGTCAGTAAAAGTGACAGAAGAAGCATGTGTAGAGAGGTAACATCTGAGTCCAACTTCATCACACTCAGGAGCACAATTTCCAAAGTAGGGCTCACTGGCAAGGCACTGAACTCCAGAGCCATCTGTCATGATGGTAGGACCTGGGTGTCTCTGTAGCCCTCAGGAGCACCAGTCCCTGGGATTATATCTACTTTGGCTGTCTCTGGAATCCTCCTGAGACAAACATAAATACACCCCTCTGACTCCTCTTCTGTCACTTTTACTGAACCTGTGGTTGGCACTGGAGTTGGTGTATACTCAGGATACTTGAATCTCTGAACTGTCCATGTGCCAGCTGGGCTCTGAACCTCAGCAGAGTTGCAACACCTATTCTCCAATTCATTGGACCTACCCAGGTCAGCTAACAGGGAAGTGAGGATGGTCAACCACCACACCAAGGAACCAAGAGAATCTACAACTGCAAGCAGGAGAATTGCATCCATCAGCCTTGTGGGATCTAAGTCCCTCCTGATTTAGAGGTGGAGTGGACATCACCATCCCAGGGTCCACAGAATGGAGAAATAAAATATAGATTTCAATGGACTTCCTGGTATTCTA
Organism: Dasypus novemcinctus; assembly: GCF_030445035.2. Classification (NCBI taxonomy): domain Eukaryota; kingdom Metazoa; phylum Chordata; class Mammalia; order Cingulata; family Dasypodidae; genus Dasypus; species Dasypus novemcinctus. Next base: position 85,902,484 of record NC_080677.1, read on the forward strand.
CTATACAACTATTGTGACTCTAGCAATGGAAGAAATTGTATCACTGATGTGGAGACAGTGGTCATGGAAGTTGCTGAGGGCAGGGAGAAAGAAGAAGGGATGTGATGTGAGGGCATTTTTGGGACTTGGAGTTCTGAGTGATATTGCAGGAACAGATGCAGGGCATTTTATATCCTGCCATAACCCACTGAACGTACTGGGGGAGAGTGCAAACTACAATGTAAATTATAATCCATGCAGTGTAGCAGTGATCCAAAATGTATGCACCAAAAACAATGAATGTGCCACACTGATGAAAGAGGTTGTTGATATGGGAGGTGTGGGGAGTGTGGGAAGTGGGGTATATGGGAACCTCTTACATTTTTTTAATGTAACATTTTGTGTGATCTATGAATCTTTTTTTAAAAAGACAATAAAATTTTTTTCTAAAAAAATGGGATAGAATACTATACATTTTAATTCAGCAAATTTTGAAAGAAACAAAGACTAAAAATCACAACCAAGGACAGAGATATACACCGGAAAATATGATGAGCCTTAAAGAGAAAAAAAAAACAGAATCCTTTGGGAAGCTAGGTAAAAAGAGCAAGTCACTAATAAGGAAGAGAAAATCCATCATAATACATTTTCTATGGCAACATTTCATGACAGAAGATAATAAAGTAACATATCTAAGAAATTTAAGGGGGGAAATGTGAGCCAATAATTTTACACCTATCAATAACAACTTCACATATAAAAGCCATGACAAAATTACAAGACAAACATGACAACATAGCAAAATGTTATGAAACTTAGAGACATCAAAGAATATTTATCTGAGGCATTTACAAAAGTGGACTTCCGAAAACTAAAATTACTAGACTGACAATGGCATTAGGACTAGTGATGAACACTGTAGGAATATATACCTGAAAAACTAAAGCCAAATAATGAGTATAATTAAGACAGTATAGGAAGTAATGGCTATGTGTTCTGATATACAGCTTTCAAAAAGAAGTGAATAATGGGGACAATGCATGAAAAGTTAATCGAAATTGATTATTGCCTTATATTTATTAACTGAAAAGGGGGTATTACTTTAAATGCTGGGAGAGGTTGGATAGGAAGAAGTAGATTAATAGCTATTTTCAATATTTTTCATGATAGGAAACCAAATAACAATATCTGAAAAGAAAAGAATTGTGGTTATTATATAAGTATATTAGTATAAAATAATCATGAGAAAAAAATACAAACCTTCCTAAATACACCCCAAAATTAATGTAAAGATCAATTTTAAATTTTTATTTTTTAAGAACTTTTTCATTTTTAATGCCCCCATTTATTTTTTATTTTTTATTTTTGTTTTTTTTTTGTTCCCAATAGCTTTATTTTTTTACACTTTTTAAATTAAAGTTAATAGATCACAAAGAATGTTACATTAAAAATCATAAAAAACATGAGGTTCCCATACACCCTGCTCCCCACTTCCCCACCCCATCATTTTTGTAAATTGTATTTTTTGAAGATATATACAACACACACCAAAAAAAGTTACATTAAAATGTTTTAATTTTAAATTTTTAAAGTGTTTGCCATATAGGAGAGAGAAGAAATGGGATGAAGAGGACAGAGGTAAATGCTAGATTTCTCTGAACATAGCTTATTCATAGATTTGACATTGGAACAATAGAAATATTGTAGATAATTATAATTGTTTTAAAAGTCAAGTTCTATAAAGCTAAATCAAAATAAAGTAAAAGAATCCAACTATGTATTGAGTTTTTGGTATAATTACCAAGAGAAAAACTAATTTAAAAATTTTTGAAACACAACAATTTTACCACATATGCCAGGTTAAATATAACATAAGTAAAAAAGGAATGGAAAGACTGTTTTTTTAACTTTTTGGATTAGTCATGTGGTTGGTGGTAGTGTCTGTATTTTATTCAGAGTCCACTGTGTATGTATCATAAGATAAAGCAGATGAGTGACAATATTGGTGTCTTACATACCAACTGATATTTTCAGCATGAGAAAAAGGAGATACAAGGTCAATACAGTTAAGGAGAGTGTATCACTATAAACTCATGATGAAATTCATTAAAACAAAAAGTACTACTCACAGAAAAAACTTAAATACAAGAATCAGCCCAACAGCAATAAGCAACCCTTAACAATAAGTAAATAGCAACCTCAAGGACCCAGATTGTTTTATTTAAATCATTTCCCAAAATTCTGGAGAATTGGCTGATTCCAAGTCCGGGACATGAAATGTATAAGATGTGTCTGGCACTTCTTGTCATATCAGAAAATTAAGGCATTATGAAGAATATTACAGGTGGATTAGAAGGACAACTAAAACAACTTAAAGAGGTGGTCAAAGATGGGGAAATTGAACACAAGTAGGATTAAAAACTACAAAGGACTGAGCCATCAAATATTTTTAAAGTGTGGTAAATAATGAATTTTTTCCCATTGGTCACATTTAGAGTATGTTGGGAACCAATTTTCAAACTAGTATTTTGAAAACTATTAAAAGGTATTTCTTTATAGCTATATTATAACTAATATGTGAAGCAGGAATAATATAATTTTAATATTTTTACACCCTAATAAAGTAATGAATCTAGGCAATTTTCAATAATGGCTGTTAACATCATAAAAAGACAGAAAACCAGATGTTGTACACTTCTTTTTTTTTTTAAAGATTTATTTTATTTTCCCCCCACTCCCCCAACCCCCCCATCTCCCCATTGTCTGCTCTCTGTGTCCATTCACTGTGAGTTCTTCTGCTTCCACTTGCATTATCTAGCGGCACTGGGAAACTGTGTCTCTTTTTTCTTGAATCATCTTGCTGCATCAGTTCTCTGTGTGTGCAGTGCCACTCCTGGGCAGGCTGCACTTATATCGCGTGGGGTGGTGCCCCTGCATGGCACAGCACTCCTTGCATGCAGCAGCAACAGCATGGACCAGTTTACCATACAGGTTAGAAGGCCCAGGGAATCGAACCCTGGACCTCCATATGGTAGACAGATGCTCTATCAGTGGAGCCATGACTGCTTCCCTGTAAGCTTCTTAATGATCAAGTATCCTTCACAAAATTTTTAAAAAGTAATTTAAAATTAACTTTAAAAATTAAAACAATCTGGCCACTCCTTTAGGTCTTACTTCAATTTATAGGAAATAAAGGGAAATTTATAGGAAGTAAAGATGAGCATGTTAAGTGGCATACTGGAAATGCAATCAGCAAAATCCAGACCATACGAAGCTGTACAGAACAAATGACCTGATTTCTTCAACAAACTGCAAAGAACAAAACAAGAACTGAAGGGGAAACATGTATAGTATAAGAGACTTCAGAATTATATGAAGCAATTATAATGTGTGTGCCTTATTTGAACACTGTTTTTGAAACAAAACAAATTGTTCTTTAAAAAAATTACTTACTGAGATAATCTGTAAATCTGAGATAATCAGATAACAAATTGTTTTTTTAAAAATTAGTTACTGAGATAATCTATAAATCTGAAATAATCAGATAATCTGAGCGCTTTGAACACTTACTGAGTATTTGATGCTCCAAAGACATTATTATCAATTTTTAAGCAAGCCATAAGTCTGTGATTATATTTTACAGTCCTTATCTTATAAAGCATATATTAAAATATTTACAGATAAAATGATATAATATTAAAATAGTCTGTGTAGAGGTAGAGGAGAATGGGTAGGGTAGACATGAATCGAGATTTGGCATGAGTTGATAATGGATGAAACTGAATGATGATGCATAAGAGTTTATTATTTTACCTTTTACACTTTTATATATTTATGAAATGTTTCATAATAAATACGATTTTTTTCAAATATAGGGAAGAACCAATAAAAAATATACCAAGAGTTTAGGGGTAGGAGTAGATATCTTTGTCTATGAAAATAATACTAATATTTAGTTTTTCAATCTGTAGTACAGTATTTAAGTTAAAATATTCTGAATCTTTAAAATGGTTGGAAAGAGCAGCCCTAGGTGGAAAAGGGAAATAAGAAATGGAAGTTCATAAATCCCAAACTGGTCATTAGTCTGTTTTGTTTTGTTTAGTTTTCTTTTAAACCCTGGTCATTTCAAGCAAAACACTTTGTTTCAAACATAATAGAGAAATGTAACTAACTAGAATGCTTGCAGATTACAATTTTAACAAGCACCTTTTACGTAAGGAAGCAAATTTCTTAAGCATTGTCTATTTTCTTTCTCAAAGCAGGAACATTCTCATGTAAAACACTTCATTAACATGGAAATGAATTTTTTATATGTAATTTCCTCCCCCCCCTCCATTACCTTACAATTCCTTGCTTTTAAAAAGCATAAAAGCTTTAAAAGGGTAAAAACATTAAAGAACGATTTTTAAACAATAGAAGATTTCAAGTTTCTGAACTGGAATCAAAATATATCAGATATATGATAAATTAAATTAATTTAAATGCAAGAAAAATAATCATAAAATCAGTGAATCCTATATTTTAATGCATTCCTGGAAAATTTAATGCACAATTACTGAAAATTGCTAAAAAGCTCATTTGTAAGTTTATTATCCTGTTTTGAGGTGTCATTAGCTTAGCTCAGTACAGCAATGTGTTATGATTTGAACCAAGCCGTGATCACAGTGATTGGTGGAAATAAAAGTATCATTATGCTCTCCAGGAGCTATTTATTGCTAATGTAAACAAGATTAAGAAGAATATACACGCAATAGGGAAGACAGTAAATGATAGGCAACTATCTAATTTAATGACAACATTTTCAAGATAGAATGCTGACTCAGGACCCAAGAAACAGCTCATAAACGAGAACAAAAGTTTCAGTCGTTCTGACACTAAATCAAATACAGGAAAAAATTGGTCTTAAAGGTGGACTGATTATTTGGATAACATCCAGGTTCCTCTCTATCCCCAACAACAGCCCAGGCAGAGAATCTTGGCACATTATCATGCCAAGTTTCTATTGTGATGGAAGCTTTTAAGAGAGGACCTAAAATGTTGGTAGTAAAGCACTGTGAAAGTAATTAACAGCACTGAATTGCATACTTGAAAGTAGTTAAAATGGGGAATTTTAGGTTGTATATATGTTACCAGAAGAAAAAGTTAAAAAATAAAATAAAACTATACAACATAAAGAATGAATTCCAATGTAAACTATGAAGTATAGTTAATAGTATAATTATAACAAAAATAACATACTAATGCAGACTGCTCATAATAGGGAAAATAGTATGAGGGAGGTATATGGGATCTCTGTACTTTCTGCATACAATTTTTTTGTAAACCTCCAACTGCTCTAATTAAAAGCTACTTTTAAGAAGTATTGACTTATTTAGGGAAGAAAGTGAAGGGAGACCTCAAAGTATCTAAATACCAAGTGCATAATCATTTTTACATAGGTATAGTACCCCATGGTGTTGTGGAATTTAAGAGAAGTTCAATTATTTGAGTATAGAGAGGCCAGGACTCAGGAATGATTTTGAGAAGGAAAAATGGTTTATTGACGGCCGGCCGGACTCGGGAGCTTTCTGTTTGAATCCCGAGCCCGGAACAAGATTTTCAAACGTCTTTTATACAGAGAGGAAAGGCCAAATGGTCCCTTTGTTTCAGTTCTCAATAGGCTTCAATTAGCATATATCTCTTTCACATCTTAGGTAAGCTTTTAGCATGGACTCCAGACATTCTAGATAAGCCTTTAGCATATTTGGTTTTTGCATTTCCCCTAAATACTTAAAGTTTATAGCCCCCGCATTGTTAAACATTTCCTGGGACTGGAGCCCTGCTAGTCCCCAAGGGCAGGACTGCAGCCTCTTATCTTTCCACACTCACAAGTCAAACAGCTTAGTTATTTCTGAAGAGACAAAGAGCCTTCCACCCATAGCCCACATCAATGGTAGAACATAAAAATTTAAAAATTTTAAAAACACTTGGAATTCCACCCTAAATTTATCTATCAGGAAGGGGAGGTGCAAGGGGTGGATACTGTGATCTTCCTCCAGGAATGAGGGGCTTGACCTCCTGATTCCTGTGAATGCTGCCCTGGGCTGCCAGCCCTTTAGGGAGTCAACTCTGCTGATGAAAACCACCCCACCTGAGGCCATGCCCTATTCCTGGGAAAGCCCTCACCTCATAATTGAGCAATGTGAGGACAGAAAGTTTGGCCACACTGTCCCAACTTGGGACAACTCTGAACGGACGTCCCAGCTCCAGGAGTCCCCTGGGCTGGATAGGAGCTCCTGTGAGACTCCACCCAGCCCATCTTCTCTTTCCACCCAATCCTCTTTTTTTCCCTCCCCTTCCTCAGATATAGAGCCCAAAAGCACTGCCTAATAAACTTCCTGAATGTTAATCTCTGAACCAGTCTATTTCTTAGTAATCTGTACCAAAAGCATCAAAAATTTGAGAGGGGATTGGAATACATGCAGAAGAGACAAAATTTTACAAGACTAAGTGGATACTGGATTGACGCATGTCCCCAGTTGTCATTTACATAGCATTACAGCATTGAGTGCCAAAGACATGAGTGGCTGGAAAATTTTATTCAGAATTGAGGTCAAGAACATAACAGAATTTTCAGTTCCATAGGTGAGGAACACCTTTGTTCTGTGCTATACAGTTTCCTTTTACTGATCATACAAATATAAAGATACAATCCTTACTCTCCAGGAGATATATCCAGCTTAATGCATTAGTGTACATTAAAAATTGGAATATTATGATACTTTTTATATTGAGAAGCTTATGGGGGATTTAATGACTCAATGTAGAATAATGAATTTGCATAATATTACTGTTGGGTCCAATTGTGTTGGCAGAAGATAGTTGTTTTTTTTTTAAATATATATTTTGCCACTTGGGTTACCATGATTATTGAAAATAGTAGCTGATATACACCAAAATACACTGAAGACTTGGTATGAGCCAGAAATTGTAGCAAGCATGTATATCATTTATCTATCTTCCCTGCTGGATTTTAAGCTTCTTGAGGACAAAGCTATATCTCCACATCCCCAAGCCTAGCAGAGGACCTAGAACATAAGTGCTTAAAAAACATTTATTGAATGAATGAAACGTATCACAAGTAATCAGAGACACAGAGATAAATGTTATCATCATCATCATCATTTTGTGGATGACACACTTGAGACTTAGATCAAGTTCACACAGCCAGTGAGTGACAAGCTACAATCCAAACCCTATCAGATGCCAAAACCTGGAGGTTTATATACTCTGTCTTGCTGATTGATTTTGTTTGCCCAATTTCACAGTAAAGAAGGAAAACACACACACACACACACATGCACAGAAAAATATTCTTTGCTTGAGATACCCTCCTCTTTCACTCTCACCTACCATGTTTCAGGGCTCATTTCCAGCCCCCAAATTCTTCAAAAAATCTTCCTAGACAATACAGCTCTTTTCTCTTCCCTTTTCTGAAAACCTGTAAACTTCATGACTATAAAAAAATAAGTTACCTCCAACTCTTCCACATCATTTGCTCTTATTATGACTGTGGTCCCTTAAACTCCCCAACTGCCCGACTGCATTCTCAGCTCCTAGGGAGGAAGTCCTATGGTTTTCCCTATTTGTAGAGCAGCACATCATCAGCACAAAGCTGAGCACTGAGTATGGGCTCTCAGTAACTGCAAAGCTGACAGTTAGGTGAGTTTGGATCTACCAGTCATTGACACAAACAATATCACTATCAGACCAAAAGCAGCCTTCCTCCTCTCATTTGCAAAGTTCTTTCCAAAATGTCACTCATTACAACTACTCTTTGGGCGTTCACTGATCCAAACGCTGAGCACACCAGGAAACTGGCCTGGCCAAAGAAAATTGGAGGAAGAAAAAGTGATGGTGTGTTTTGCTCTCCACAATAGACGTTTTGCTTAATTTCAAGAGCATTTGGTTTTTATTATATGAGAAACCAAGGATTTCTCCATTCAAAACCACACAGTGATTATGGAAAGCAAAATTCCTATAAAAGGGAATATAAAGAAGCTTTAATTTATATAAAATAAGAAAGGACCACGTTTTTAAATTAAAACACACACACAACAAAACAACAGTCCCTGAAAGTGTTACAGGGTACTATCGTTAAAATTATCTATTTTGTTACAAAAATAGTAGAGGGCTGCCTTAATGCCAGAGCAATTATCTAGTTAATTGCTCTAGAATGAGTATAACCCAGTTTCCAGAGGCATAACACACATTTTGCCAAATGTGATTTGACTTATGCCAGCAGCCTGCAGCAGTTTTAACTGCAAAAGTTACCAGAGGAATTAAAGGACACCCTCAGGAGCTTTTGGCAGATCCGAGACAGAAGAGAAGGAGCCACAAGGAAGGCGGAAGAGGAAAAGCGTGGATATCTGCAGCTAGGATCAAGAAGGAGTCCCAGAAAGGGAAGCAAAGAAAGGAATGTGGACCCAGGGAAAGAAAGAGGGAAACAAATAGAAAAAAGAAGGAAATGTGGTGGAAAAAAATGGCCTTCCCCTCAGTATTCATGTAAAACATTTTTGCTATGTAGATGTTACGGCTCTCTTTTGAGATTTAAATGAAAGAGTATATGATGAGCTAGGCAAAGTGCCAGATACATAGTAGCAATGTTAGATTCTTTTCCTTTCCCCAAATGGGGTGTTTATTTGTGTATATACTCTGTAAGTATACAATGTGGCCAATTAGGATAACATTAATGAAAATGTTTTCTTAATTACAGGGGGAGATTTGACTAATCTAGGATTCCAGGAAAAGCTTTATCCTGGTAGATATATAAAATACTCCATCTACTATCATAAACCATGCTGGTGTTTAGATTTTAGTGGAACTTGAATGGTAATTAGTTTCCAAAAGGGTTTAGTCCCGTGTCGAATAAAATTGGAAATCAAGGTTACACATCCAAAGTCCCTCAAATGTATGTAAAAATTGTACATCCTGTAATTCCCAAATAGGACTCTTTACATTTAAGCTAATATTTGTTTATCAGTCGTAATAGAACACATAAAATAAATGGAAAAATAAGTTCCCATAGCTCAGCAAAATCTTAAATAAATCTCTAATTTCATTGTAATTAAAAGGTTTCAGCTTCCCCTGAAGCCCTTTTATTAGAGTTATTACTAAGGAGCTATGGACGTCTTTGAGCTACTATCTGTATTAGTCAGCCAAAGGGGTGCTGCTGCAAAATACCAGAAATTGGTTGTCTTTTATAAAGAGTATTTATTTGGCATAGGAGCTTACAGACATCAAGCCATAAAGCATGACTTACTTCCCTCACCAAAGTCTACTTGGAGCAAGATGGCTGTCAACCTCTGCGAGGGCTCAGGCTTCCTGGGTTCCTATGTTCCAGGGCTTGCTTTACTCTGGCTTCAAGATTCCTTCCTTCCTGGGGCTGGCTTCTCTTTCCTCTGCATGCTCACTTCCCAAGGCTCCAGTTTAAGTCTTCAGCATCAAACTCCAAAATCAAAACTCTGACTTTAAAAGCCCCCCACTCTGTTCTTTGCCACGCCCTAATCATAACTCAGTCATGCCCAGGTACAGATCAGATTACAAGCATAATACAATATTTCTTTTTGGAATTCATCAGTTACATCAAACTGCTACAGTCCACCCTCTGAATTCCAAAAAGTCATTACAATATTCAAAAAAGCCTTAAATGAATTACAATGCAAGTACTAAATCATAGCATAATCAATTTAAAAAAATACCGTTGGGCTTGGGGCAGAGTCCTGTCTGCCATAGACCTCTGAAACTTATGAAACTGTTTATCTGTTTCCAATACACAAATGGACAGATATAGGATAAACATTTCATTACATAAGGAGATATTGAGAAGGAAACATGAGTCACAGGCCCTCTACAGTTCAGTAAACCTGCAGGGCATCCTCCATTCAATTTCAGTCTGAAAGTCATTCTTAAGATGATGGTTTCTTCTTCATGGGACCTTATGGGAACCCACCATTTACACATGCATGCTCAATGGTCATTTTCTTGGTTCCACCGTCATTAAGCATCTGGGTGTTGATCAAGCTCCAGACCTCTCCCTCCAAGAGTGTTGTGGTGATTGCCACACCTTACCCAATATTTGAGTTAATCTTAACCCCCCTAGCATAGTGATGTGAAGACAACATCCTCCCCAACCTTTGGCATACAGGCTCAACCCTCTCAGAGCAATGAGTTGACCACCTGGCCTTTGGGGGACAGGTCCAGCCCTCTCAGACCTGTGGCATGCTGACCTTAACCACCCTAATTCTTGGGAAATGTGCTCCATCCTCTCTGTACCCTGGGGCAGCAAAACTCTCCCAGAACATCAGATGGGAACATCCACCCTCTTCAACTGCTGGTTCAAACTCACCCTCTCTGTACACATGGGTGGGGTTCCTCTCTTGGCCCAAGGTGATGTCCTAGTTCCAGTTCTCAGCTTCCATGGTTTTCCTCTTAAAGTTCTTTCTCTTTCAATCTCTCCTTTCCATGTCCTTTTTATTCCAGGCTGACAGTGGTTTTTTTCATACAGCTCTCTTAAAAAGTCTGTTGGTTTAGCATGCAGGAAGCAAGGATCCAAGCCATCAGACAGTAAGACTTTCCACAAGCCTTTCCAACATAACTGCATCTTCAATCCTGGTTTACAAGTTCTGAGTTTAGTTAAGTCCTCCAGTGGGGCACTTTCATCTGGGGGCTTGATCTCCACAGGCTTGGAATTTCCAGAATCAGTTTCTATTTTCTTTGTGCCTGACAGTTCCATCCTCAGCATATCTCTCTTGTCTAGCATTTTGCTATAAGCTGCAAGCAGAAGCCAAGCCTCATTCTTTGGATTTACTTTGGAAATTTCTTCAGCCAAATGCCCAGGCTCACCATTTTCAAATTCTGCCTTCCATAAACCAGGAGTTAATCTTGTTAAGTTCTCTGTAACTTTAAAACATGAATCGCCTTTCCTCCAGTTTCCAATAATAGTTTCATCATTTATTTCTAAGGTATCATAAACAGTCTCTTTAGCATCCGTCTTGCTATCAACAGTCTCTTCAAAGCTTTCTAGGCCTTTTTCATCAAGCATCTCACAATTCCTTCAAAAAATACCCCTTACCCATTTATAAAACCATTCCAGCATTTTGGTAATTGCAAAAGCACTTCCCCACTCCTTGGTACTAAATTCTGTATTAGCCAAAGGGGTGCTGTTGCAAAATACCAGAAATTGGTTGTTTTTTATAAAGGTATCTATTTGGATTAGGAGCTTGCAAATACCAGACCGTAAAGCATAAGTTACTTTCCTCATCAAAGTCTATTTGGAACAAGATGGCTGCCAACATTTGCGAGGGTTCAGGCTTCCTGGGTTCCTATGTTCCTGGGGCTTGCTTTACTCTGGCTTCAAGGTTCCTTCCTTCCTGGGGATGGCTTCTCTTTCTTCTGCATGCTCCAGTTTAAGTCTTCAGCATCAAACTCCAAAATCAAAACCCCAACATCAGAAAACCTCAACTCTGTTCTTCGTCATGCCTTTTCTATCTGAGTCCCCACTCACCAAGGGGTGGGGACTCCATGCCCTAATTATAACTCAGTCATGCCCAGATTACAAGCATAGTCCAGTATTTATTTTTGGAATTCATCAATTATATCAAACTGCTACACTATCTTTGATATTTCTCCAGTCTGAGTTATATATATCAATGAGCACTGAAATGACCCAAAAGTGAGCAGCAAGAAGAAAGGGAAAAAATTAGAAAGCCCCAAATCTCATCAACTGGCTAATCAATCTCTAAATAATTAAGAATGATAATATGGCAGCTACTAATAATCAGAATCAGGTCTTAGAGTTAGAATGGCTTCAGACTTTATCTACATTATGATCATAAGCATAGAATTTACAAAACCAATCTTCTCAGTGTACAAATAAAGAACTGTGGTGGAAGGAGATTGTGTATACCACACTTGTTCTCAGTGGCTAAACCAGCATTAGAGAAGGTCTCCTAACTCCAAGGGCAGTGCCCTCCCTCCACCCCACCCCCACGCCCATTATGCTACAGCTATCTCAGAGGTCTGAAGTAATCACTCATCACTTTTAACACAGCTCCTGGAATGTGACCCCTTGAATTGTTTTGTATCTTGAAGAAGCTGCCTGTGTCTACCCCAGAAGGCTGGATGGAGGCTTGCCATATTAATTGGCTGAAGTGGAACTGTTTGCTGGTGTAGTGTTGTGTTCACGTTCCATTCAGAGAGACAGATAAGAAAAAGAATTTGCATTAAGGATGCCAATTATCTGTTTCTTATTGTCAGTTTCTGCACAATTTTCTCCCTTTCCCTAGAAGCTTGTTTAATGTCGTGTGTAGGCAAATTACAAATAAACAAAATAAAAAGAAGAAATGTTAGCTGTTGGCTGATGACATTGCTTAGCACAAAGAGAGAGTCACATCTCCAGGCTGCTGCATTCCAGACTTCAATTTAATTCACTTTGTACCAGCAACAAGAGCAAGAATGATTTGCTTCAATGTAGGGAGATCAGACAAGAGAAGCTTCACTGTGTTTGAGATGGACAGTGACTAGATGAGATGCCAATGGTGGCAGACACTGCACATCACATGATGGAAAAAGCCTGGAAGATGAAGTCCAGATTGAAAGTGGTTGTTGTGAGCCTGGCTCCAACTATAGTATCACTATAAGAACACACACTGACACCAGCCCGCCACACAGCCACATTTGGACTTGTCTATAATCTCTGGAAACTGAGAATTAAGCTTCTTACAAAATCAAGAAAGATGTCTGCCAAGAATGGGGACACATGGACTAGAAAATAAAGACCAAAGACTAGCTCTCACTGTTGCATGCCTGCACAAACATTCTGTTGACCAGAGATAGACAAACAAATAGTAAAAAGATCTTAAAAATGTATGTGTGAAAAGGAGTCTAGATGCACTTATTAGTAGCTAATATATACTGAAATCCGACTAAGGCCAGGTACCATGCCAAGTGTCTTAATTATTCACTTTCCATAACAACACTTTGAAGTAGGAACTATTATTTTAATCATTTTTTCAGATGGAGAAAATGAAGCCTAGGAAAGTACTTTTTTTTTTTTGCCAAGTAATGTTTTCAAGGAGAAAAGACTATTATTCTAGAAGAAGACATTTTATCTGTGTATCTGTGAATGAAATATGCACATTGTATCAGAGGTGAGTAAAATCATTTATGAAAAATAAAGTTGTATTTTATGTTTGGGAGAGTTCATTTAGATGTTTTCAACAGAGTTCGCATTCTATATCAATGTCTATACCTGGAAAAAGAACAAAAGGCATATGTGTTTCAGTTGTTTTATTTCTATTGCTTTTTTCTTTCAAACAGCTGAGCCTAAATTGAGCTGTTTATCCCATAGGACCTAATCTAAGCTTGAAAAATATTCAGAAAAATCAAATTCCTCTACTTTGCCATTCACGTCATCTGTAGTGCTGGGATAGTCCCTGGAAATTTTTGAAAACATTGTGATCACCTCCCGCAGGTCCTATTCACAGAAGTCACTCATCTACTGATTCCTGATATTGCTTGTATTAGCAAGATAAGACTCCTAATCCATCCACTGAATGTTACTCTTCCAGAGATGAAATAGCCTTAATGACAGCAAAGATTACTGTGATGTTAGGCTAGAAGAGATTGTATTGGAATTACAGCAGCTCCAGGAACACTTGCCATGTCCTATTAATGACAGATTGAAGAGAAACATTGACTCTACCTCTCATTCTGCTCAGAAAACTGGGGACAGAGGAATCATGTTTGTATTCTTGACTCTGGTAGCAGGGCTTATTTCCATAATAAACTACAGTGATTTTCTTTCAACTGACCTCTCCCTCACGCAAGTAATCTATTTCCTGTTCCAAAAATCCTATCAATTAGAAGATGAACTATCAGTGAATATTAGCTTTTCAGGGTAACAAACACTACATTAAATATAAAAATCAATGTAAAAAGCATGCTAGTACAAGAAAATATTTTAGTGTGTAAAATATGCATCTTGGAATGGAGGTGTGTTTGTGCATGTATATCTATATCTTTATCTATTTATCTATTTGCATGTACATAGATACATCCCAGATATATATATAAACCCACCTTTAAATACACATAAATATACTGAATATATATAATGCAAACCACATGAAAAGGAAAGGTCACGAGAAAATTTTATATTTCTATCTATGGGAGCACACACATTCCACTTAATTTTTACTCATTTCAGATTGATGTCACATGAAGACCACAGTAACAGGGGAATTGAATTGTAATCTAGACTCTGCTTTGAATAGGAAGAAGATGGAAAACCATCTGTTCACAATACTAATTAGTGCTACTAATTCTTAAGAGCTGATTATTACATTTTGTTTCTACAAAAGGGGTGACAGAGGAAATCCCGTAGAGTGCAGATACAAAATAGCAGAGTAGGAAATTTTACAAAATTCTCCTTCCACTAGGAAAATGAAAGAGCTGAAAAAGAGATCAGAATTAACTAGGTGATAACTTTGGAACGAGAATGGACATTTAGAACAAGTACAGAAATGCAAGCCAGAGGCTGCTGGGAGTTCAGTTTTTTTAAGTGAAAGCACAAACCAGTGACTGGTTCCCATTGCTCAGCTCCTCAACCATAGGCTGTGGAAAAGGCTCCACTTGCAATACAACCAGGAATCCCGGAACTGAAGGCTAGAGCCTCCCACCAACATTCACCTGAAAAAAAAAACCAAAACAAAAACATTCACCTGAACAAGAAGAGCTCCCTTTCGGCTTTTTTGTTTGTTTCTTTTCTTCAATGTGTGGGTGTTTCCTGGCTAGCAGATCCCTGAGGGCATTGCATAAACTCTGGATTTGGTTTCTGCCCTCCCTGCTGCAGACTCTTCTGGTCTTAAACCTACATCTATCAGGACTTAAAGACAGAACACCCTTTTGTTGTAGACTTTGAGAGAGGTGCAATTATTTGCGTATAGAAAGGCCAGGACTCAGGAATGATTTTGAGAAGGAAAAATGGTTTATTGATGGCCAGCCAGACTCGGGACCTTTCTATTACAAACCCAAGCCCGAACAAGATTTTTGAGTCCCTCTTATACAGAGAGGAAAGGCCAAATGGTCCTTTTGTTTCAGTTTTCAATAGGCTTGAATTAGCATATATCTTCCACATCCCAGGTAAGCTTTTAGCATGGACTTCATACATTCTAGATAAGCTTTTAGCACATTTGGTTTGCATTTTTCCTGAATATTTAAAGTTTATAGACTTTGCATTGTTAAACTGTTTCCTGGGACTGGAGTCGTTGCCATGGTCACCAAGGGCAGGACTGCAGCCTCTTACCGTTCCACACCCACAAGTCAAGTCGGGACAGACAGTTTAGGTTATCTCTGAAGAGACAAAGAGCCTCCCACCCATAGCCCACATCACTTTTACATTGTTAGATTTCTTCTTTCTCTTTCTTGTGTTATTTGGCCTGATCCATAACTAGCCTTGGTTTCCTTCAGAAGTAGTGTCTTCTGGCCATACAACTGCATCTCCAGTGATACAAAGACCGAGTGTACCTCTTTATCTTTACATACAATTTTTAGTTGGTTGATTTTTTCTTTCTCTGTTCTATATATTTGGGTCTGGCAGATCCCCAAGGGATAAGCAGGGGATGCTGGCCTAAGTTTCAGCCTCCAGAGCAAAAACTTATTGCTTCTCACTGGCATACAAAATAAACTTGGAAAGGCAACATATTATTATTGGGGGGGGGGGGCTAGTGGTATTTTATGTTTGTTTGTAATTTTCTCTCTTTTTCATTCCTTCTTTTCTTTTCTTTTTTCACTTTCTTGTTTTTAGTCCAGTAGAGTAAAGAGTGGGAGAACAAGATTTCCAGAGTGACCAAAACATAATACTCAGAATGTCCAATTCTCTACACACACAGAAAAAAAATTACAAAACATTCAAGAAAACAGGAAACTATGGTTCAATCATAGGGAAAAAATTCAACAGAAAATATGCCAGAGGAAGCAGTCTCTGGAATTAGTAATCAAAGATCTTAGAACAACTCTCATAAGTATGGTCAATGAACTAAAGGAAAGCATGGACAAAGAACTGAAGGAAACCAGGAAAATAATATATGAACAAAATGAGAATTTCAGTAATTAGATAGATGTTATAAAGAAGAACCAAACAGAAATTCTGGAACTCAGAGTACAACTGAAGTGAAAATTTCAATAGAGGGTTTTACAAGAATAGAGGAGAAAACAGAAGAAAGAATCATTGAACTTGAAGAACAAACAATTGAAATTCTCCAAGATGAAAAGGAGAAAGAAAAATGAATGAAAAAAATAAACACAGCCTGAGCAATCTGTGAGACACCATCAAACATATCAATATACACATCATAAAAGTCCCAGAAGGAGAAGAGAGACATAAAGGGCCAGAAAAAATATTTGAAGAAATAATAGCATGCCACTTTTCAAATCTGATGAAAGATAAAATATACAAATCCAAGATGCTCAAGGAATGCCAAGCAAGGCAAATCCAAACAGATCTATACTGAGACACATTCTCAAATTGTCCAATGTCAAGCACAAAGACAAAATCTTAAAAACAGCAAAGAAGTAACATGTCACATACAAGGATTTTTAATAAGATTAACATCTGAATTCTCAATTAAAACTATAGTGGCTAGAAGGTAGTAGGAGGACATATTTAAAGTGTTGAAAGAAAAAATCTGTGACCTGCAAATAATAAAACCAGCAAACTTATTCTTCAAAAATGAAAGAGAAATTAAGATATTGAGATAGATCAGCTAATGATAAAGGAGTCCCCCATTTTGAAAGGAAAGGAAACTAGACAATGTCTTGATGCTGACTGAAGAAATAAAGATTTACAGTAAAAGAACAATATGAGTAAATATATATGCCATTATTATTTCTTTTTTCTTTTGTAACGCTGCCTTTTACTTCTTGTAAGACTGAAAATCAACTGCATAAAAATAAGTGTACATATTTGTTACTGGACACACAATGCATAAAGATGTAGTTTGTGACAGTACAACATGAAAAGGAGGGATGAAGGGATACAGGTACTCTGTATATGTAGATGAAATCAAGCTGGAATTAACACAAACTAAGCTGTACTAGATACTAGTAAGACAAAGCCTAGCAAACTCTATATTAAACAGAGTATACACCATGACCAAATAAAATTCATCCCAGGAATGCAAGGGTGGTTCAATATACAAAAATCAATTGATGTAATATACAACATAGAAAGAATGAAGGAAAAAAAAAAACAGGATTATCTCAGTAAATGTAGATAAGGCATTTGAAAAAACCAGCACGCTTTCTTGGCAAAAACATGCAGAAAAGTAGGAAGAGATGGAAACTTCCTCAAGATGATAAAGGCTATTTATGAAAAACACACAACTAACACACACTCAACATTTTATATATTATATGTTACATGTTAAAGCTTTCCCTTTAAGGTCAGGAACACAAGAAGGATGCCTACTTTCACTGCTATTATTCAACACTGTACTAGAGTTTCTTGCCAAAGCAATTAGACTAGAGAAAGAAAGAAATGGTATCCAAACTGAAGAGTGAGAAATAAAACTTGGAGAAGATATGATTTTATGTAAAACCCAAAGGAAACCACAAGAAAGCTATTAGAGTTAATAAATGAATTCAGCAAACTGGAAGGGTAGAAAATTAACACAAAAAAATATCATTGAATTCCTACATACTAGCAATGTATAATCCAAAGAGGAAATTAAGAAAATTCCATTTACAATAGCATCTAAAAATATAAAATATCTAGGAATCAATGTACCTAAGGATATAAAAGGCTTGTATACTGAAAACTACAAAACACTCCTGAAATGAATTAAAGAAGATCCAAATAAATGGCAAGACATCCCATGATCCTGGATTGGAAGATTTAACATTATTAATATATCAATTTTACCCAAAGCAGTATAGAAATTCAATGCAATACCTATTAAAATTTCAGCAACCTTTTTCTCAGAAGTGGAAAAACTGATACTCAAATTTATATGAAAATGCACTGTGCCTCAAAGAGTCAAAAACAATTTTGAAAAAAGAACAGGTTTGGAGGACTTGCTTCCCACTTCTAATTGTATTACAAAGTGACAGTAATCAAAACAGTGAGGTCCTAGCACAAAGACAGATAAATAGATCAATGGAAATGAACTGAAAGTCCAGAAATAGACCCACACATATGTCCAATTGATTTTTGACAAAAGGTGCTAAGTATATGCAGAGGGCAAAGAATAGTCTCTTCAGCAATGATGTTAGGAAATGGAAAAATGGTTATCCACATGCGAAAGAATGAAGTAACACCTCTACTTCACACCACATATAAGAAGCCAACTCTAAATGGATCGAGAACTTAAGTCTAAGGGCTAAAACTATAAAACTCTTAGGAAATAACATGGAGACAAATCTTCAGGACCTGAGATTCAGAATGGATATTTGTATATATGAGACACTAAAAGCACAAGCAATAAAAGAAACACTAGATATAGATAAATTTGATTTTTATCAAAATTTAAAACTCTTGTGCATCAAAGAAAAATATCAGGAAACTGAAAAGACAAACTGTAGAATGTCAGAAAATAGTTTTAAGGGAGAGTGCTTCTCTGTAAAATAAAAACGATTAAAAAAATAAAAGAAATTTCAAAGAACAACATGTGTCTAGATACACAGAAGAATATCAATGGAACAGAAAGGGCATGCACAGGACATCAGAGGGATTTGTCCTCAGATGATTATTTTCTTTTTGGATTTAATGGAGAAGGAGGTAAAACACAATATTGGAAAAGTATGAAATTGATCCTTAAGAACAAACATGGGGAAATGGACTTGGCCCAGTGGTTAGGGCGTCCGTCTACCACATGGGAGGTCCACAGTTCAAACCCCGGGCCTCCGTGACCCTTGTGGAGCTGGCCCATGCACAGTGTTGATGCATGCAAGGAGTGCTGTGCCACGCAGGGGTGTCCCCACGCGCAAGGAGTGCGCCCCATAAGGAGAGCCGCCCAGCATGAAGGAAAGTGCAGCCTGCCCAGGAATGGTGCTGCACACACGGAGAGCTGATGCAGCAAGATGATGCAACAAAAAGAAACACAGATTCCGGTGCCGCTGACAACAACAGAAGTGGACAAAGAAACAAGACACAGCAAATAGACACAGAGAACAGACAACCGGGGTTGGGGGGTTGGGGGGGGTGGAATAAATAAATAAATCTTTTAAAAAAAACATGAATAAGAAGAATGAATAACTGGTCATAGAGGGTCTGTTCAGAATGAGGAAGTTGTTATTATGACAAAGGGCAGGCCCATATTAATGATTCTGTGTGAGGAGCACTAAAATAGTCCTTAGTCTTCACTGTGACCACTGTGGGATAAACAAGATTCATGTTATTAATAATGATTGAGCTCATTTCCAGACTCTTGAAAGAAATAAAGCTACCAAAATAACACATCAGCAATTTATCTGAGGAAATTTAGCTAATTTCTAATTGTAATTAGAGTTTTATGGGTTATTTTTTTCCATTAATAAATTTAATCACAACCACAGTGAAGAAAATATGGGAACTTGACCCAAATTATGACTTAAGCATTCTATTGGTGTTGTCTGCTCACCATACATAGGCTAGAAAACAGCCACATGGTTTATTTAATATCTACCTGATATTGAGTTTTAAAAACTTGAGCATTGAAAATATTATAATATCATTTTTCTTTCTTCAGCCATTCCCCTTGGGCCCCAGTAACCTGATTTTGCTGTCCACAAGTCCAAATGCCCAGTTTCTCAAACTTCTTCATGATATATTTGTCCCTGAAATAAAAGAATATGGAAATTGAGATAAATAATTGTAAAAGGTGGGGAGAGGGGCGGGTCACAACACTGGGAATAGATATTTTCCTGCCTGGTATAATGTGTAGTGATGAGGCAGGCCAGATTAGGGAAGAAAGAGACAGATCTGGAACCTGGCAGAAAAGCATGACCTTGGATCACGTGGCCGTGGGAATCTTCCCAGAGGGAAAGACCCTACAAGATGGCTGCTGGAAGAACCTTGCGAGAATTCCCCATTCAAAGTGGGATTTCATCTGTGATCAATGGAAAAAAGCCAGATATTCTCAAAGGGTCTTATTGGGCCCCCCCAGGGGATTGATGGGTGGGGTAACCAATCAAAACTGCAAACAACTGCAAACAACTGCAAATTCCTCCCCCAGCATTAACAAAGGGATGGAAAAATTAATGATTTAAAAAGCAAGTGTGGAAGTTGAATCAACCGTGTTTTTTTGCGCTGTTTTTGTCCTGTTTTTTCCTTGCTCTCCCTGACTAGATTAGCATCCAAGATCCAAGTAGACCTGGGAACTATAATCTGTAATGGGGATTTGTAATCTGTCAATCAGCTCTTTTTATCCCTTTTTATTTCTTTTCCTCTCTCTATCTGGGACCCATACTCTGTTATTCTCTTCCATTTCTCTTCCCTTATTTTCTTAGTAAATTACGGGCCTAACTGAACTGGCAGTTACTTAAAATTCTTTTGGAACATAGTCAAGAACCTAGAGGAAACTCAGCAACAGTGAGACTTCTGAACAAACAATACTAAGGCAGATCCAGAATATTTTAGATAAGATGAAAAAACACAAAATAAAAACATATAATGAAACTCCCCTTGGGGTCTCTACAGGAAATACAATGCAGAAAGCAACATACAAATGAAATGGGTGTACCAGGACAAGACAGGAAGTAAGAACACACACTGTTTGAATACACCATAGGACCTGAGACCTAGCCATAGCAGGGACATTGGAGTGGTCCAGCATGTCATTGCAGTGACAGATACAGGCCATTGTGTGTTTTGTTATAACCTACAAAATTTTGCGGGACACAGTGTAAACTATAATGTAACTATAGTCCATGGTTAGTAGCAATGCTTCAATATGGATTCATCAATTTTAACAAATGTTCCACACTAATGAAGAATGTTGTTAATGTGGGAAAGTGTGGGGGAAGGGAGTGGGACATATAGGAATACCTTCTGTTTTTTATGTAAGATTTATGTAATCCAAATCTTCTTTAAAAATAAAAAAATTATTTAATAAAAAAAAATATTGGAAGTCAAGAGACATGGATATGGTCCTTACCAGCAAAGCTATGTGATTTGAAGCAAATTATTTCCCATCTCTGGGTCCATTTGTCCTCTGAAAACTAACAATCCTTAATTCAGAGCTTACTTGTGTTCCTAGTACTTACAAAATTATATTATTGTGCTGTTAATTATATAACATGCTAATAAAGAAATTTTGAATAATAAAAAAAGGGGGTGGGAAACGTTTGAGATGACACCCTTCATATTGCATCCCAAGTGACTTCCTCTTTCTTGCTGGTTCCTCTGAGGGGCAAACTCTGGTACCTCCCCAAGGTTATACATGTCAAATATAATTTATGCAACATAATAATATGCAAAGATAAGTAAGATACTTGTTACTATCAAAAGAAATTTTCATTATGACTGTGTGGATAAAAAAAGATACACAGTAAGGATAATCCTTGAAAGGGAAAGGGAAAGTTGAAGAAAGTTCACCTGAGGGAAGAATTACAGTCTGTGGGAGAGATCAGGCATATTTTCATGAGATGAAACTTAAAGAACATGAGAGACCAAGAAAAGAGAAGATTAGAGGCAAAAAGAGCAGCCTAAAAGTTCTGACAAAAAGAGACATACAGAGCATGTCCTCCTAATGGTACATAAAAACATGTGCACACAATAGAGGGACACGAGGTGGGACTTTAAAGTTTGCCTTTAAATTAAAGTACAAACATTTGGGTGGCCATGCACACAAGCCATATTTTAGCAACTATTAAGACAAGACCTTCCAAACTATCAAATTCTTGAGAACAATAAACTGTCCCATAGAGTCAAAGTAATGAACCATGTGAAAATAAGAAAACCTTTGCTAGAGAGCTACCTTCCCGTTGAAGAATTCGGGTTAGGTTCGACACTCTTACTTGATCTTATTATTTACTCTAAACTCAAGCTCTGTTCTCTCTATGAAAGTAGCACCTAATGCCCTAGGCTAAAAATGTATACTTGACGCTTATAATTCAGTTTGGCTTCTAGCAGGGAAACTTTAGGGAATTAGGAGAAGCCTCCTCCTTTACACTGAAAAGGAAAAATGTGCCCCTTTAAAGAAAACCAATCAGATTCATTGATGCAACTTACCCAACAACTAAAATGGAGGCCCAAATCAGAGGTCCTTTTCTTAATTGAACATGACTTTTTTTCTTTTTTAGAAATCTTGTCCTTCTAAAAAAAATGAATTTAATGACTGGAATGTGCACACAAAAAGGGATATTATGTTTAAGTTTAAGATTTGCTATGTAATTCACCTTCTTGCATGAGGTCCTTTAAGTTACATCTATGCTCCTATGGAATCCTTAAGATTGCCAATGAAATCAGAGAGATAAAATAGATTGATTTTGGGAGCTGGAGATTGCAAGAATTAAGAGCATGGGCATAGGAGTTGGAGAAGCCTGAGTTTATACCCAACAGTGGCCCTCAAGGTTTATATTGAAGCAAGTAAACTGTATTTCTCTAAGCCTCAGACTCCTCATCTCTAAAATTGGAATAATAAATGCTCTTTCATGAAGTTGTTTGAGGAATAAGTGAGCATTCTTATAAATATATTCTCACACCTGTAGGAAAGTATTTGGCATGTAATGGACGGTACTTGCTGAAAAGCCACTCTTCAAACAGTCAGGAGACAATTTTCCATGGGTGTCTAGCATTTCTACATATCTTCAATGAGAGGCACTAATTGCTCTTCTGTTCTGGACTTTTGTTTACATGGTCAGCAGCTTGGGAGATAAAAGTATCTTCCTCCAGAATAGAGGAAAGGTTTGCATGCTATCCAGGATAATAAAGAGAATATCTCCCTCTGGAGAAAAGTTCAGACAGATTTCATTGCCACCCATTTTTTAAAATTTGGGTTCTCTAAACTCAGGGTGCCTTTCCTATAAGACAACTCATCAGGTTTGCAGTCTTCATCAGACCCTTATTGCACAATCCTTTAGAAAGTGGCACTAGAAAGTAATGATATTCTGGCTACTGCTTTTGCTATGTGTGTTGCTACGTGTATGCTCTATCACAGAACATTGCCCTTTGTGCCTGACCCAGGAGTCTCGTGTTTTCTGTCAGCTTCCATGAAACTGTGGAAGGGTAACTTGTTAGCTGGCAAGCAGGATAAAATCTCAGACCCTTCACAGTTCTTCACACAGAGCACTCAAAATCTGGTTGTCTCCCAAATATTTCCCCTTTGATTTACCATGTGGTCAATAATTACCTCCATCAGGGCCAATCCTATGATCAAAGAAGATACCCATAAGTTTGTAAATACATTATCTCTAAGAGCTACCACAGTAAGTTATTATATTGTAGCAGAGAGGAATTGGGTGTACACAGTATCGAAGGTCAGGATGCAAGAATTCTGAGAAGGAAGATTTATTTCAACAGCTGGAGTTGGCAGACTCTTGTCCTGATGAAAACTGAGCCCCAAAGAGAATTTTTGGGTCCCTTTTATACAGAGGATGTAAGAGTGGGGAGTCAAGTGGTGCTTATACGCAAAAGGACTTTGTTAGTTTCTTCAAGTGTTTTATCTGAGTATTAGATGGGTTATTTCCTCCAGATAAGCTTAAATTAACAGATATCCCCTGCATTCCAGGTAAGCTTAACACATTTGGTTTGCATGCCCCCTGAATATGCAAAGCCTTTAGAGTTTATACTTTTCAATTGGTTTTCTAGGCATACTTGGATATTAGAATAAGTTTGAATTTATGCACAGGCTATATTAATTAATGCCTAAAGACAATCTTGTTTGTTTAGTTTGCAAAAAACTTAGAAAATTCCAGCTATAATTAAAAATAGGAAGGTCAGTTTAGAAAGTTCTAGTGTTGATAAGCTCCTTTGCTGAAGAGATGTCATCCTTGAAAATAGCACATCTTGGTGGTGGGAAACAGAAGAAAGGAGATGGAGCAGGGGATATGTTGCTATCTTTTCTTGTGTTTCATTGTACCTTTTGGAAGTAAAATATAAAATAATTTGTAACCTCTACATATCAAATCATATAGAGGTGGTGATGCTTTCTGTACCTTCATTTATTACTAATTAAATGCTTTGTATTTATAAAATGTATGTCATAGTAATGTTTTTACCTTTAGTAGAGAAGCTATGGGTTTACAGAACAATCATGCAAAAAATACAGGATTCCCATACACCACCCCACCACCACCTTACATTGGTGTCAAACATTTGTTACAATTGATGATAGAATATTTTTATAATTGTACTATTAACTAAAGTCCGTGTTTCAATTTAGGGTTCACTATTTGTGTAGTGTAGTTCCATGGATTTTTTTAAAATTTTTTGTTACCATATATACAATCTAGCATTTCTCCTATTAATCACATTCAGATGTATATTTCAGTGCTGTTAATCACATTCTCAAAGTTGTGAATACATTACCACACATTACTAAAATGCATCCATAATTCCAGATAGGATCCCTGTACACTTAAAGCCTTAACTTCTCATTCCCTATGCCGACCCAGTCCCTTGGTAACCTATATTCTAGATTCTGAATATTTCTAATTGTTTCAAATCAGGGCAATCATACAATATTTATCCATTAGTGTCAGGCATATTTCACTCAGCATGATTTCCTCAAAGTTCACTGTGTTGTCGCTTATACCAGGACTTCATTCCTTTTTATAGTTGAATAATATACCATTGTATGTATATAACACACTTTATCCATTTTCTTTGATCGATGGACACCTGGGTTGCCTCTATCTTTTGGCAATTGTGGCTAATACAGTTATGAACATCAGTGTGCAAATATCTATTCAAGTCCCTGCTTTCAATTCTTTAGTAGTATGTCAGATCAGTAGTATTGCCAGATCATGTGGAATTTCCATACTTAGCTTTCTGAGGAACCACCAAACTGTTCACAGCAGCTGCACCATTTTACATTGCCACCAGCAATGAATAAGTGTCCCTATTTCTCTGCATCCTCTCTAGCATTTGTTATTTTCTGTTTGTTTGGTTTTTTTATTAGGAGTCATTCTACTGGTATGAAATGGTATCTCATTGTGATTTTGATTTTCACTTCCATGATGATCATTGATGTTGACCATCTTTTCAGGTGATTCTGGTCACTTGGATATCTTCTTTGGAGAGTTGTCTATTCAAGTCTTTTGCGCATTTTTAAAGTGGGTTTTTTGTCTTTTTGTTTTCAAATTGAAGGATTTTTTAATATATTCTGGATATTAAACCTTTAACAGATATGTGGCTTCCAAATATTTTCTCCCATTGAGTAAATTGTCCTTCCACTTTTGTGATAAAGTCTTTTGAGGCACCAAAGTTTTCGTTTTTGATAAGGTCCCAGATAGCTGATTCATCTCTTCTGCTTGTGCTTTGGGTATAAATTAGGAAAGTATTGCCAACACAAATTCCTGAAGATGCTTCTCTACATTTTCTTCTAGGAGTTGGTTAGTTCTACCTCTTATACCCAAGTCTTTCATCTATTTTGAGTTGATTTTTTATATTTTGTGAGATAGAGGTCCTCCTTTTTTGTGTGTTTGTTTGTTTGCAAATGTAGATCCAGTTTTGCAGCACCATTTTTGAAGAGACTATTTTATCCCAATTGAGTGGTCTTTGAATCCTTGTCAAAAATCAGTTGGCCATAAATGTGAGGATTGGTTTCTGAGCTCTCATTTCTATTCCAGCGGTCTATATGTCTGTAACTCTGCCAATACAATGTTGTGTTGATTATTGGGGCTTTCTAAATATTTTAAGATTGGGAAGTGTGAGTCCTCCAACTTCATACTTATTTTACAAGATGGCTTTAGCTATTTGGGGCCCCTTACCCTTCCATATAAATTCAGTGACTAGCTTCAGTGATTGGCTTTTCCATTTCTGAAAAAAAAATTAAGGTTGTTTGACTTTTGATAGGTACTGCACTGAATCTATAAATTGCTGTGGGCAGGAACTAGCTCAAGATGGACATCTTAAAAATATTTAGTCTTCTAATCCATGAACACAGAATAACTTTCCATTTATTTAGGTCTTCATTTCTTTTAGCAATTTTTTTTATAGTTTTCTGTGTACAAGTCCTTTATACCCTTGTTTATATTTATATCTAGATATTTGATTGTTTTTGTTGCTGTTTATGAATGGAATTTTTTTCCCCATTTATTCTTCTGATTGTGCATAACTTGTGTATGGAAACACTATAACCATAGTAATTAGTATCATCCCTTCCTCCTCTACACTAGTGTGCAAACCCTGCTGGTAGGAGCCATATCTTATTCATTTTTTAATCCTTTCTATCAAAACCCTGAGGCTTACCCCCTGAAGCTTATCACAGAATCCTACATATACATCAGAGGTGCTCAACAAATTCTTTGCATATTATATACTGCTCTACTAAAAGAAAAAAAACAGCCAAAATTATGAACTTGCACTATTGTATCAAACAACTCCAGAAAATCAGAACTTCACAAACAGTATAAAAACTGGACCAAATAATTCCAAGCTATATATAACATTTAAAAATTAGAACCATGTATTTATAATGTTGAAATAATTTATTCAGCAAACATTTTATTAATAGCTATTTTTAAATGGCTATTTTTAAACATTTTATTAATGGCTACTTTTAAAGAACCTTGTATTAATCATTTTCAAAGTTCCTGTGAAGAAAAATAGTATAGTTCCATTTTATTTTGTTGCTTTATTAGACAGCAATTATTTAGTTTCTTATTTTGGCTTAACCGTATGATAGAATGACCCTAAGACTCTCATTACAGAAGAATTGTAGAGTTAATATACAGACATCCAAACTGACAAAATAGTGAGATTATATGGTTGCTGTTCAAATAAATAAGATAATGTACATAAAGCTTTTAACATGTAGTGGGGACTCTATAAATAGCAGCTATTATTACTTTGCCAAAAAAAAAAAAAAGTTAATCCCAAGGCTCTCTTTTTGTTGAGAGTTCAAATACATGTTAAAAATTCCATTTATAAAAATTAAATAATCAAAAAGTTTTTCATTAACCTATCAAATATTTAAAGTAGACTATACATAAATTTTGAAGGCACATGAATTCATGAAAGCAAGGATTTTATGACTTACACATAGAGAGGGATTTTGGAGAGATATTCATAATGATGCTTTATGTAATCTTACAAAATTAGATGTGGATACCCTTTAAAATATAGATGAATAGCAGTACAGTCTGCCCAAGGTTACACAGCCTCAGGAAGATCTGAGCCAAGGAACAAAGTTGCTGACTTCTTGTCCCTTGTGTTGTAGCCTCCTAGACTGCTTTGGGTATTTTGGTCCTGATTGTGTACCTTTTGCTTTCTGCCAAAACTGATTTTCCAGCTTCCCCATCTTCAACTTTTGCCAACCATTATATGCACATCTCCAACAAAAGGCATTTAGCAAAGCCACAAAGAACAAAACTTGCTTGCTTGAATTGCATTAACAACTACTAAAACCAAACATCCTACAAAATTAAAAAGGAATTTATTATTATTTGGCATAAAAAATTCTTTTTTTTCCCAAATTCTACTCAATTTATTCATTTTTTAAAAAGATATTACATTAAAAAAATATGAGGTCCACATTCGCCCCCAATAAAAAATTCTTTAACACCCTTCAGAGATTTCCTGTAAGATCAACCCTGATGTTGGACTGGCTGCCATACAAAGTACTCCATGTTCCTGAAAGCACGCTTTTCACAAGAATCTTAAAATTTCACAGCAGAAGAATTTAAAATTCCTGCAGAAACAAGTGCAACTATTACCAGTGATGTAATAGGAATAAATCCTGCCCAGACTGCTGGAAATGTTTTACTAAGGCATGGCTCAGAATTTGAATTTTTCCTAGAGATCATGCTAGAAGTTGTTAATGTGTGTTACCTGGAATACACCATGGACTGTACAGAATAAATACTGTATTTTTTATTGAAATAAGGTTATTTAAAATACTATGCACACTCCAATAATCAATGCAATAATGAAAGATGACTCCTTATCCCTTTTTGTAATTCACTCTTAATGTGAAAAGGAAATATTTATGAAATGAGACCAGCACCATCACCAAAGAGCACACAGTCTTTCATTGCTACCTCACAGCATGTAGAGGTAGTTCATTTGGGATAAAAGGATTACTGTGTTTAATAACTGGAGGATGACTCTGATAATTATTTTTGAAAACATTTGGAAAATTAAAATTTACTGACTCTAAAGTATTTGTCTTTGAACTAAATTTTTTTAAAATTATGGTTCATAGATGGCAGTTTGCTGGATAGCATCTGCCTTGTAGGATTCATAAATAATTGAATTCTTAATTATATAGCATTTATGACAGAGGTAACAGGCATATGAATGAATTCTTAACTATCTAAAATTTTTATTGTTTAGTTTTTTCCTTTCAAACTTGATGTGTGCATATAACTTTCAATTCAATATCAAAGTACGAAAAAATGCTTTTTATGTGTAAATGGATATCCCATACCAAATGGTTTAACTATGATATTACAGAATTCTATACTGTGAGTGATGAGAACTGACAACACACTGGATGCATCCTTTGCTGAAGTAAGCATTTCTTTATCAATCTCTTTTAGCACTACGTTTAAAACACGAATCCTCAAGAAACCATTATCTTTCTGAGGGTAATAATTCTACATAGCTTTCAGGAAAAGAGTATTATTGCACAGATTTGATGTTCACAAATGTTCAAGAAAATACTAATTAGAAATGCTGATTTGTTGGACATATTAAAGACCAAGCATTTTGAAATTGTTGCAGTTAGTCACCCAAGTGAATAAGAAGCCAGGAAAAGGAAGCTGGGAAAGTCCTGGTAACCAGGTTAGTAAGAAGGAAAGCAACAAAAACCAACAGTAAAGGAGAACAGAAAGTAGTATTGCAGTGTCACAGAAAAAGCCAAATGGATAGGCAAAACGGCAGAGCACAGACAGGGATAAGAAAATACTTGACATTGTCATAAATAAGAAAAGACAAATAAATCAAAGTATAAGCCTTGTCAACATATAGATTTCAAAATCCTCTTAAAATAATCCAAAGAATGATATACATAAGGAAGGACCTTTACTCTTGTAGAAGTATTCAGTAGCTATTCAAATATTGAAAGACAAAATGAAGGCTCATGGTGATACAGTGCTAGTGCTCACCTGCTGTATTCTAGGTGATTAGCTCTATGAAAGTGGATGCTGTGCCTGTCTTACCTTGTCTAGAGCTGGAAATACAACAGGCTTTTAATAAATACTTGCTGAAATAATCATGAATAAAGCATACCTAAGGCCAATTTTTATCTAAGTAGGTTTCAGTGTCTTCCCTGAGTTCACTGTGAAAAATTATAAGAAAACACAAAATAATATGCATGTGAAAGGTGACATTGGTCATTATACTTAAGACATTGGTAATTACATTTAAGAAATTAACCAGATATTATTCATAAATTTGACAAATGAACAGCAGGATTCTGAATTATCAAAGGGAAAAAATATCTTTACTGAGGTAGAAAAGTATACTGCTGATGTTTGGGGAAGTTTTTGTTTTTATAAACAAAATTTGATGCTCAGACTTTTCTGGACCTTACAGAGTTAAGCCCCATTTAACTAAAAATTTATGAACACCCCTTTACAGAATTTTTATTTGATTTAGATTTTTGTCCATTCTGTTTCTAACACAAAAATCTGCCTACTATGTTACATAAATAAGTTTATTGTGACCTGTGCCATAAAGTGATTTATATAATAGTTTTGTTCTTTGGTTTTGAAATTTTCCTTGTACTCAGTTTTTAAATTAAAAATATTACTTTAAACCACCAGAATTTTTTTAGTAAGTAAATATGACTTGTAAGTTCCTTTTTGGGATGATTATTTTGAAATATTACATTTATTTTAAATGTATTATTGGTATATAATTAATACCTAATGAAAATATGTTTTGTTGTGCCTTTAAAAAGCTGTCATATATTACTATTAGATGTAAATGCCTGTGCAATCCATTAGTACCCCTTAATTGCTTTTCTATATTGAGCTGCAGAACATAATCATTCACCTGGGACTGATGTGAATTACAAGTGATACATTCATAAGTTGGACTAAGGCAAGCTGTTGCCTATGCTAATATCACAAAATACAAAAGGGAAATAAGAAAATGAGAGAAATAAGCATCAACAATAACCTCTGAGCTCAAAGCACTAGTTCTATTTAACAAAAGAAATATCAAGATCATGATATTTCAAGATCAATCTCTTCCCCTTCCTCTTTCAAACATAACTACATCTTGAACCAGCATTCTTTCCATCCTTCCAGACTAAGGAAAGAGTCCCTTCAACTCCAGGATAAATTCTCCATCTGTGCTCTGCATTCCACTCTCTTCTATTTCCTCTATACCTTAGTCCATCTATTGTATTTACTCTTTTCCATATAGTCAAACCCCCGGTTGTCCCTGCAAGCTCCCTCCCCACAACCTACTACAGTGTAGAACACCCCTACCTTGCTTATTTCCCACTTCAGGATAAGACTCTACACCAACTACACCGTATCATTTTCTCAAACCCATTCCAGTCCAAATTTCTTAGTAACTTACATACAAAATCTGCATTTCATCAACCTCATCTCCCTCTAAAATATATTACAATTTGACTTACGATCCATATAATAAAAGTTTTTTTAAATGATTTCCTATTTATTAAACTCAATGGTCAAATGTCTATTTTCAGTCTAGAAACATAATGGAAGAGGAAAAGAAGTGAATAAAATGTATGACGGGCCAACATGGGATGCACAGAAAAGACAAAGAAAGAGATAGAGGAAAAGGGGTGGGGGAGAGAGTAGATATTCTTTTAAAATGTCTGAAAAAGAAATGATTTCTTTCCCTCTAAGTTTTTGGGAAACACAACCTTAATACCACTCACGAGTCTGATACGATTGCTTTCATGAATCTTTGTATTGCTAATGTTGATACTATAATATGACTTCCTTCTACTAGATAGGACAATAAATTCATAAGTCTGGCAACTATAATTATTTATCCCACAGTTTAGTTAGGATCCTTGTTTGATCACAACACAATTACTTATTTAACCTACAGTTAAAAGGTTGTTAGAGAAAAGCATTCAGAGTAGAAAATTTTTTCTACATTCTAAAAATATTCATATTGCTAGTGAGAGTAGAAACTTTATATGAAAAGCAGAAGTACCATATTAAGTATTAATATGTTAGCTGTGCCACATGTGAAGGCATCCTGTGAATAGCATCACTTAACTTGAATACTTCATTCTACTACTTTAACCTTGCTACCAACAGTCTTAATATATTCAGCTTTTGTTTTCAATTATTTGTTATGTCTTGCAGAGGGTTTATCGAAGACACTGTGAAACTATTATGACCCCTCAAAGACATAAGGCAATTTTCTTCTCACCAGGATATTTTGAACAAATTACTCTCAATTTTAACATGAATAAGTCTATGAATTTTAGTTCCCCAGATCTGAAAAAATGGAATTCAGTTACAATTTCAATTAAAATTATCATATCAATTCAATAAGTCGAGAGAAAAGCCTACAGAAAGCTTTCTGTTTTGCATGATGTTACTTTCTCTAGCTCTCTTTTTTTTTTTTTTTTCCCTTCCCTTCCCTTCCCTCTTTAGGTCCCAAGCCTAGGGAGCACTTTGAAGTGTAATTATTTTGTAGGGTACTTGAATAGTTCTACTGTTTGAAAAGATATTCTTGCAGCATCTCATCTCTGTTAAATTATAAAGCATTGCTACAGCTTGCATTAATTAAAGGCTGTTACAGTTAAGAATTTTATGATTACCCTTATTATGGCTCATTGAGCTTCAGTTTTGAAATTTTGAGTTGAATCCAAGATTAAAATGATTTTTAGTCATAGAATACACTTTAAAGATGAACTTGGATTATTTTCAGAGTCCTCTTGTTTCCCCATCTTTGGGGAGTTACCGTAATATCCTTGTACAGTGTGGCTAGTATTAATGCTAAAGTTTTGAGCTCAGTGAGAGCAAATTATCTTTTCTGTTCTTCTAATGTGACCTGCCCCAATCACCTCATCATCATCCAGACAGCTGACTATGAGTACAGGTAGTAAAGAAGATGCTTCTGCAAGAGTACAGGGAGTAAAGAAGATGCTTCCACAAGTCTTCTAGCTGAAAAAGAAATATCTAAGTCAAGTCATACTGTTACTCTGAGAAAATTTTTTTAAATTGTGTATTCAGGGAGGGTAGGTAAGATAAAAGAGACTATGTTCTTCTATTCCTTTATGACTTCTTTTAAATTATATTTCTATACTTTTATGTATTTAAAAAAATGAGGATTGTAGAGTTATAGATGTGGCAACTGGGACTCAGAAAGGTAGAGAAACTTAGCCATGGTCACAGAGTGAGTAAGAGGCATTGATGGGCTTAAAGTGGACTTATGATTGCATCCCCTGCACTTTGATCCCTTCAATTAATCACAAAAACCAGTCTTTCCATCTTTGCCCATTCCCTGCCTCTAAGCTTACCTCCTCCAGGATCTTCTTCACATAGCAAAGACTCAGGTTAAGAATGAATATTGAGTGTTTGTGTTTATTTCCTTTCCTTCACAATACCTAGTTAAAATTCAGGGCTAGCAGATGTAGCTCAAGTGGTTGAGCACCTGCTTCCCATGTACAAGGTCTTGGGTTCAATCTCCAGTACCTCCTAAAAACAAATGAAAATACCAACTCTCATTCGAGGGCACATGTAGCTCAAAGGTTAAGTGCCTGCTAAAAGCAAATGAAAATACCAACTCTCATTGGGAGGGCACATGTAGCTCAATGGTTAAGGGCCTGCTTCCCATGTAGGAGGCCCTGGGTTCAATCCCATTACTTCCTGAAAAAAATTCAGTGTGAAATAAAACAATACATACCAACAAAGACCACTAGAGAAGGAACTTGGGCAGATGAGAAATGTCTACAAGTGTCTGAAAGATAAAGAGCACAGACATGGTAACTCATAGTAGCCTAAGGAATTAGCCCAATCGTCTTACAGAGAGTGGCCCACAGATTTCTTGAGAATTGAAACATTCCAAAAATGTTATAATGTAAAAGTAGAAAAAGAGGCAAAAGAGCAAAATGCTCTAAAAGAAAGGAAATGTTCTCACAGTACACAACTTCATTATTGGGAATGATACTTACATATTCCTAATGTAGAAAGCCTAATTGACTTAATCAGAGTTGACTGTATTATTGGAAAAACAGAGCAGTTGTTAGAGAGCTAAATTCGCACCTGTCATAGCTGGAATTCAACAGATATCAAAAGTTACAGGCTGGGAAGAGGATGTGGCTCAATTGATTGGGCTCTCGTCTACCATATGGGAGGTCCTGGGTTTACATCCCATGGCCTCCTTATGAAGGCAAGCTGGCCCACACCTGTGGAAAGCTGACTGCCCACGCCTGTGGAGAGCTGATGGCCCATACCCACCGAGAGCTGGCGCAGCAAGATAACGCAACAAAGGGAGACACACAGACACAGAAGAATGCGCTGTGAATGGACACAGAGAGCAGACACCAAGCAAACGTGGGGGGGGAGATAAATAAAAATAGATCTTAAAAAGAAGTTATGAACTAAGAAATGCAGGTATAAGTGTATTATTTAGTGAC
This sequence comes from Dasypus novemcinctus, assembly GCF_030445035.2. Classification (NCBI taxonomy): domain Eukaryota; kingdom Metazoa; phylum Chordata; class Mammalia; order Cingulata; family Dasypodidae; genus Dasypus; species Dasypus novemcinctus. The sequence continues at coordinate 85,936,227 of NC_080677.1, forward strand.
TTGGAGGAACCTATCAAAAGTAACAGGCAAAAGTGAGTGCAAAGAAGACTGGGGAGACAGTTGATTTTTATTAAAATCCTTCATTGTTATTGGTTATTGTTGTTTTTTTAACCAAGTCATTGCTACTTTCAGGAAAATTTGTAAGTTAAGAAGATAAACTCAAGCTCATGATCTTAAGCACCATGGCAGTATGTCTCTGAGAGAAGCAGGTCCTACATGAAAGCAGATTTTTTCGGCCAACTCCTAGTCTCATCTGGATCCACCCTTGTGTTACACTCTGCCAGAAAAAGAAAACTCTTGTTCAGCGACAGAAAACTCAAAACTCCTGTGGGAGGTTTTTTTTTTTTTCCCTTCTAGTTGTGATATGCTTTCTAAAAACACTTAGCAGAAGTAAACAAAACAAAATATATCTATATGGGTGGGTGTATGCAAGTTTATATTCATCTGTCACATCCTTTCTTGCTTCCTGTGAGGTGTCAGCAGTCCAAAAGGATGCTTAAGAAAAGAGCTATAGTTAGTCAGTCAACTAAGATGGCGAGCAAGACATTCCAGGGTGCAAGAAACTGAAAGAACCATCTTTTTTTCAAACTCTGGCAAACAGCTAAAGGGCTACATTTATTGGGTGAATGCTGAATTAAGAAAACACAACTTTAAACATGATAGTAGGAGGAATTAGTGGCACCACAGGCTCCTCCCCCACTCCCTCTCCATCATGGTGTAGAGCCAGTCTGTGGTCCCATCGGGTCCCAGACCTCATTCTGGAGAGATCAGAGACACCAACCACTATGCACATATTGGGGTATGTTTGTGGCAATCTATTGGGTGGTAGCTGGCAAGAATGAACCAGGAAACACCTTGTCTCTATCTCACCCTCCCAGAACTTGCCTTGCAGGCAGAAGCAGCTTAGAGACAGCTAAAGCAGTGTAAGAAACTATTAAATCAATGCAGCCTGGGCAAAGGGTTACAGGCTTTAGGACATACAGTAGAGCACCCAGGATGGAGAGAATGTTCATATCGTAAGAAGTAAAGGGGACATTCTGATTCCTGTAAATGGGAAAATTCCTAAGGCCATGAGCTAGCACAAGCCAGGAAAAGATATAGGTCCAGAAAAAAAATCTGCATTGGGCTGATCTTCTTGATAGGAGGGTTAAACTCTGAAGGAGAGCACCACCCAATGTGGAACTAATTTGCAAAGATATAAAAAGAGGTGGTTTTTTTGCATTTGGTTTGTTTGTTTTTGTTAGCTCCTGTCACTCAAGGAAATCTCTGCCATATGAATAGAAACAGACAACTCACGGACTAGATCCCAGAATTAACACATTAAAATATTCAAATGCACATTGTGCAAAAAATGATTATAAGGACAAGTAGGAAATCATGACTGATCAAAAGGAACAAGATAAAAATTCAGAATCCTTCTGTGATGGTTAAATTCATGTGTCAACTTGGACAGGTTATGGTGATGCCCATTCGTCTGATCAAGCAAACACTACTTGATCGTTACCATGAAGATTTTTTCATGGATTTAAATTATTAGAAAGTTTATTGCATCTATGGATGATTACATCTACAGCTAAATGAGGAGATTGCCTTCAACAATGAGAGAAGTCTCATCTAGTCAGTTAAGGACCATAAAAGGAGAAGTGATGATTTCAGCAGACAGAAGGAATAATTTCCTTTTCTACTTCAGTCAGCTAGCTTCTCTTGGGGAATTCATTGAAAACCTTCATCAGAGTTCCCAGTTTGTGACCTGCCCTATATAATTTCAACTTGCCCATCTCCACAGTAGAATGAGACAATTTTTATAAAAATTCATAATATTTACATTTTTACATTATGTATATATATAGAGAGAGAGAGAAAGAAGAGAGCACCTGTTGGTTCTGTTTCCCTGGAGAACCCTAATAAAGACACCTTCAATGAAGAAGATGAAATTTTGGCCATACCAGACAAAGAATTTTTTTAAATGATCTTCAGTATGCTCAAGAAAAACAGAGGAAAAAAACTAGAGTTTATCAGGAAAATGTTATGTGAGCAATAGGAGACTCTCAATAAAGAGTTTTGAGGCCATGAAAATGTCCAAGTCAAGGTGATTCTTTCTTCCTGAAGATCAGCTGCTGTGATCCTTGGCTCCTTTGCCACATCGCAAGGCACATGATGGCTATCTGATGGTCTCTCCCTTCTTTTCCAGTTTCATTGCTTCAAACTTCTTGATTCTGTGGCTTTCTCTCTCTCTGCATTTCATTCTCTCATAAAGGACTCCAGTAATAGGATTAAGACACATCCTGGGCTACATCTTTAACTGAAGTAACCTCATTAAAACATCCTACTTACAGTGGGGTCACAACCCATAGGAATGGATTAAATTTACGAACATATTTTTCTGGGGTACATACAGCTTCAAACTACAGCACCCAATTTAGTGGGTAAGATCAAATAGTTGACACATTTACCAAAAAAATAGAAGAAGACCCTTTTAAAACAGGGTCTAATCCTGCAACTACAGAAGGAGGTAGATATGTAGCATGGACATTTATGTTCTTAGGCTTTGGAATAAGCACAGCCAAAATTAGACCACTCTACTACTTACTTTCTCTGTGACCTTGGACAAATCCCTTTCTCTAAACCTCATTTCTCCATCTATAAAACAGCAATAATAATAGTACCTAGCTGTCTTAGTTTGCCACGGCGATGCTGTCTTCCCCAAAGTGGGTAACATGCTGGCTGAACCTTGTGTTTCCTTTGCTTTTATCCCTGCCTCAAGTCACACAGCGATATCCACTCTTTTTTCCTCCAGGTTCTGTTGACGTCCAGCTTCTGGCTCCTCTCTATGGCTTTTACTGACTATGTCTGAATTTCTTCTGCTTAAAAGGACCATAATCCAGATTAAGGCCCACTCTCATTCATTTGGGTCAAATGTCAGTTAAAATAACATCTTAAGGGAAGCGGATATGGCTCAACAGATAGAGCATCCATCTACCATATGGAGGGTCGAGGGATCAATTCCCAGGGCCTCCTGACCTATATGGTAAGCTGGCCCATGCACAGTGCTGCTGTGTGCAAGGAGTGCCATGCTACACAGGGGTGCCCCCGCATACGGGTGCCCCATGTGCAAGGTGTGCTCCCTGAAAGGAGAGTTGCCCCATGTGAAAAAAGTGCAGCCCGCCCATGAGTGGTACCACACACACAGAGAGCCGATGCAGCAAGATGACGCAACAAAAAAGAGACACAGTTTCCCAGTGCTGCCTGATAATGCAAGCGGATGCAGATAAAACATAGTGAATGGATACAGAGAAGAGACAACAGGGGGGAAGGGGAGAGAAATAAATAAAATAAATCTTAAAAAAAAATAACATCTTAAATAACATCTTCAAGAACTCCTATTTATAACGAGTTCATAGCCACAGGAATGAGGATTAAGAACATGTCTAAATTGGGGTATGTAATTCAACCTACCACATGACTTCATAGGGCTGACATGAGGATTAAATGTGAAACCATGTTGAGTCTCTTGTACAATGTCCAACTTACTATATACCAATTATGACTAGCTATTATTATTATTATCAGCTCCCACTACCTTGTTAATCAGATTCAAATACACTAATTAAATTCTTATATCAAATTTATGTCAAAAATATTAATAGAGAGTTAATTTCTTATGGAGTTGAACCTAGACTGGGCTATAAACTAGTTGCTTTGAACGCTGTATAACACCTTCAGGTCTGTAAGATGTTTGTTCTTGTCCAGCAAAGAATAGCACGTGGTCACCATGTCAAAGTTCTTTCTTTTTAGAAGGTTTGTGAAATTTGAAATCCCACTTAAAAAAATCATTTAACCTGAATTTCTATGTACTGCCCATGAGTGAGGGAGGAGAGAGGGAGGGAGAAGGAAAGGAAAGGAAAGGAAGGGGAAGGAAAAGAGAGAAAGAGACAGAGAAATTAGAGCCTATTAAAATCAGTCAACAGCCAAGAACAGTTCTATTTTCAAGTGTCTAGTGCTACTCAGCTTCTATGGTGAATTAGATCCATCTTGCAGAGATCTGCGTAGCTTGATTAGACTGTACTCCTATTCCACCATCACCCCTCTAATTCTTACTAATCAAAGTCTTAAATGAAGAATTAAGTATTCAAACTAGCTGACATTCAGAATCCAAATACTATAAAAAGAACTTTCTTCTGGCTTCAAGTATAAGGGTAATATAATGCTCAGAATGTTATTATTTTACTTCAAATGCAATTTTTAGATATGCAAAAGTATAGTCATTCTTAGAATGGCTAATGCACCAAGCCAGGCTATATTCCATGATGTTCTATATAAATTGTGACAAGAAAAGAGATAGAGGAATGACATTCTAAAATATTGTTGAATAAAACATCTCAGAAAAAGAAATTCTATTTTTCTTTCCTTACACATAAAGATAGAACTACTTCACCAATGAGGCTAAATGAGCTTGAAGTTTCCTTCCAGATATAAAATTTCTAGGCTCTACTCTGTACGTAATAACATACTTAACTGAGGACTCTGGTAGCTTTCTGTACCCACTAGCCCAGTGTTGAATGGAAATAGTCTTCAACAAATGAGTTTTTAGAAAGTACATGGGTCCAGCTAGGTCTAAAACTTAGATTTTCATATAACATCAGAATGTTGGTGGCATCTGCCTATTTTGACAAACCTATTGCCAAGAATTCCTGTAAATTAGGTTTTAAATATTTAATCAGAAAGCCCAGAAATAAATGGAATCCTTAAACATTTCAGAAAACCTGTTCTTCAAAATAATATGTTGAGCTGTTGTATGTACTATAGACTAGGGTCATGGAGCATAAAATAAGAGGAAAAAGGAGAGACTATTATGCACATTAAGACCCAAAAAGTAAGAGCAAGTATCCTCTTTATAGATACAGAAACATAATGGAAAACAGTCAGGTGTTCAATAGAATCATATAAGATGAGTCCACGCCATGTAAATAGTCAGAAAAATAATGATTTTGTGCATGCAATCCGTATTTAGAAAATGGGATAGCTGTGTCCCAGTGTTCAAAATTGAATGAAAAATACACCTAAAGAAGAAACCATATTTTTCTTATGTATTAGCAGGCAAGGCAGCCTGGTTAAATTCAAGGTGAAGAAAGTTTGTATTTACATATGCAAATAAATGTAGTTATGATAGTAGGGCCAAAAAATAGTTTTAGAACTGGAATCATAGCCTGGCATTAACAATAAGTTAAGCCTCAAATTAAATGCTAGGCATTTAAATGCACCTTAATTGCTCAGTGGCTTTACAAGCTATATGTGGGACTCAAGAATCCTGCCCAAAGTCTCAGTACCGTAGCAGAGCCGGGCTTCTCTTGAGATCAAACTGAGCACAAGGCAGACTGAACCCCTACCTGTCTCAGCCTGCCAGACCTGCTGCAACAAATACCACAGACTGGAAGGCTTAAACAGGAGGAATTTATTGTCTCACAATTTTGGAGGCTGAAAGTCCAAAGTCAACTGGATCATGGTTTCTCTGAATCCTAGCATTCTAGTGGTGGCCTGCTGGAAATCTAAAACTGAACCTCTGCCTCCATCACATGATTATCTCTTTCCCCCTACTGTGGCCAAATTTCCACTGCTTATAAGGAACTCTAGTCATATTGGATTAAGGCCTACCCTGACTCAATTTGGCCTCACCTTAAAAACATCTTCAAAGATCCTATGGGTTCACAGCCACAGGTCCAGAGGTTAGGACTTAAATATGTCTTTGTGGGGGACATGATTCGTTCCGTAATTATAGCCCATGATCCCTCTCATTGAAACCCTTAAAAGTCACTTCCAAAAGCCAGTTTTCTTTTGATTATTTACAAATGTCCAACTTCAAAAAAACCAATTTCCATATATTATTCTCTGTGCACACATTTATTGCAGACTTTTTAAATCTCCTTCGAAAACCTAAGGATTTAAATTTTCAGGCTTCTTGAAATTCTGATAAGACAAGCAAACCCCTTAAAATTTAGTAGCAGCTATATTTATAATCAAATTTGCTCCTTTATTTCTCATATCAGCCCTCATTCATCTGGAAAAGCATTGTTCTCTGTGGATTTTCATCAGCTGTACTCTCACCCCAGTGGAAATTAATGTTTTCCTGTGTCTCCATCATAAATTGTCCACCTTATTTTTATGGCATAGACCATAGGCCTTTACGTGCAACATCAATCTTTTGTCTGGTTGACTCTCAGCTCCTTTCCCTGTCTTCCCTGTTCTACCCTGCCCAGGAGGGCCGCTACCTTTCCCTCATTCTCTTGTCAACCGGCAGGATCAGCCAGGTAGAGACAGAGGTTCTCCTTCCCTTGTTCTGCTCAGGGAGAATCGTGTGATCTGATCGAAGTGTCTGCCTCTTCTCCCAGCTTTCAGCTTTATTACATCCCCTCCTATCCTGGTCCTACTTCCTCAAGGGATCGTCATCATGGTTCCAGCTCTAACCAAATGGCCCCAGTTTTTGGACTCTGTCATAATACCTTCTCTCTGTGTCTCCTCCCTCACAAAAGCAATAGTGGCTTCCTGTTGTTATTCTCTAGGTGGCCCTATAATCTCATGTTAGGCTTCTCAACTCCCTCAGGACCCATTGAAACAATGTTCTTTATTAGATCCCTTGCATTTGAAATACCTAGAATGGTTTCTGTTTTCCTGACTGGATCCTCTCTGATATGTAGAGATTTTCCCCCTTCTTGGCTGTGAATTTGGAAGGTAGGGGCTTTTATATTAACTGTTCATTATAATGTGTTAATTGAATGGCAGTATTATCACTGTTGAACTACTTTTTCTCATGGGCAACTACCTACCTTGGGAACCGCTGACAATAAACCACCTAGAAATAGTGATAGAGAAGAAATGAGGAAAAGGGAGGAAGTGCTTGAAAATCTAAAATCAGTTTTTTTGATTTGTATCAGTAGCCTTTTCTATTAGTCTAATAAGCACCTCTCTGAAATGTATTTTCTTTTCTAGCCTGTTTGTGTGTACCAAAATGTTTGGTAAATCATAAGTTCCTATAGGTACAATATTATTTTTTAATATTAAATTGGGGAGACAAAATAATATAACACAAAAAACATGGAAATACATCCTTTCAATTAAGGAGACCTGCATTCCCAGCTGTTTGTTATGCCCTTTTTTTTTTTTTTAAGATTTTTTTTTTTTATTTATTTCTCTTCCCCGGCCAGTTGTCTGCTCTCTGTGTCCATTCACTCTGTGTTCTTCTGTTCTGCTTCTATTCTTGCCAGCAGCACGGGAATCTCTTGCGTCATCTTGCTGCATCAGCTCTCCATGTGTGTGGCACCACTCCTGGGCAGGCTGGACTTTCTTTCGTGCTGGGAGGCTCTCTTTATGGGGCACGCTCCTTGTGGGTGAGAATTTGACCAAGTTAATTCAGCTGTCTGAGTCAGCTCTAGGACCGTTCCTGCCACTTACAAGTTAATTATTAGGTGGCAGCATCATAAGGCAGCATAAGGGGGATAATAATACCTACTACCTCATAGCATTATTTTGAGAACTAAATGAAAAGAAAAACAAAAAAATATACACCTGGCATAACAGGAGCTAATTCAATGCTATTTTCCTTCCTTTATGCAGGACCTTTAAAATACTAATATAGAGTAAATGCACTGAACTTTACACAAATGTAATTTAGCATTGCATGTAATACATAATATAATCTAGATTTGGAAAAAAAAATTATATATATATGAACTCATTTCTCATACCATAGTTCTACTAAGTATTTAGGTTGGCAAATCTCTCCAGTAGTTTTTCACTAGACCTACCACTGCTAATGCCTTAGTTCAGGTCCTCTTCATCTCTCCACTGGATTATTGTACAAATGTCCTAACAAGCCATTCTGCCTCCTTTCTGAACTCCCTGCAATTTATCTTCACAGAACCACCTATATTATCTTTCTAAAATAAAAATAAAATCAATTCATCGTTCTTTTTAGAAAACGTCAGTGGCTCCCCACTGCCCAAATCATTCTTTCAATTTCTTTTTCCTTTGTTCCTCAACCTGTTTTACAATGAATTAGAAACTGAAAAATATGTATTTAATAAAAGATAAAATATGAATATAAATTAAGCATCACCATAGATATGTAAATACATGATTAGACCAGAAGGAAAGTTAGGAAGGAGCCAGACAGAAAAGTTCACTCAAAACATTTTGGCCCAAAAGAGGGAGATAATCAATTACATGACTCTCAGAGGGCTAGCAAAATTTTCTTAGCACTTGTATCAGATGGAAACTCCTTATCTTATCAGGAGGAAGGGGAAGTCAAGTAAATAGGACTTAAATTTTCCTATAAATAAAGGGTTCAGCTGTTAAAAAGTTTATTTGAAAATAACTGTTCATGAGGGATGGATAAATTGCATGTCATTCAAACAATCTTTCATAATTACTAGTTTTCTCTAAGAATTTAATAAATGTGAACAGGAAGAAGTTGGCATTGTGCATATTCTCTAAAGCTATTAAGAACAGTGTTTTAGTATGCTAAAACTGCTGGGAGCAATATATCAGAAATGGGTTGGCTTGTATAATGAGAATTTATTAGGGTCAAGAGCTTACAGTTCTGAGTCTCTGGAAGTGACTAAATCAAGGCATCATTAAGAGATGCTGTCTCATCAATTTTGCAGTTGCAAGGCCATCAGGCACATGGTGGCAGCATCAAAAGATGCTTTCTGTCCAAGCTCAGCTGTAGGTAATCAAGCACATGGCAGGACATAACAGCAGCTCTGTCAGTCTCTGCCTTCTCCTCCAGGCTTACTTTCTCCTCAAACTCAGCTTTGGGCAATCAGGCATATGGCACATCTTCCCCATCTCCTCCAGCCTTCATCTCTCTCAGCCTCCTGGAGGCCTCTTTCACTTCCTCTGTGTTCCACTTTTCAGCTTTCTGCCTCTAGGACCTCTCTCTCATTCTCTTGGGATTTCTCTCTCTCTGAAGCATTTTTCTGTATCTGCTGCTTTTAGTCCTCCATTTATAAAGGACTCCAGGAAGAGGTTTAAGATCTACCCTGGATCCACAATCTGATTAAAAGCCCTTAACTAAAGTGATTGAATCCAAGGCCCCTTCTACAATGGGTTTACAGGCATAGGAATATAGGAATGCGTTTGTTTTAAGAATAGGATTTTCTGGAGTACACAAAAGACTCAAACCATCACAAACAGCTCCATATTCTTTAAAGAACACATAAACAGTAGATAAGGTTAACATAACTGGGTGAAAATTGGGATAGCTAACTATTACTCGCTCATGGCCTTACAATTTATTCAGTGAAGTGCTCAAAGGAATACCTTCAAAAAAAATAAGAATATTCTCACAAAATTAATGAATACAAAATAAGAGTCCCAGGCTTGAGCTAGTCAGGAACAAATGACTGATCAAGGCCTCAAATGTTTGTACTACAATGAGTAGCCCAGAAAAATATCTAAATAGAATTTATAAATTTTCTACCAACTACATAGGAAATAAGTCTCACTTTTTCCTCAATGAATATCTATTAGAGCAAAAGAGTTTCTTATTGAAATCAGTGGAAAGAATAAAAAAAGGAAAATATACCTCTACCCATCTAAACCAAATGAACCTGCTACTACTTCATGGAAGACTTCATTTTTAATGATATAAATTGATTAAAATTTAGAGACCTCTGGGAGATAAAACACACTCAGTTTTAGGATAATGGGTTTTAAGACATTTTTCCTAATAATTACATTATAGCACAACCATTTATATTGAAACTACTTCTGATTTGAAAAAATAAACATTAAAAGCACAAGGAATATGTTTTTTTATGATAATGCCCAGTACTGATGAGTTTTGCGGGGAAAGAACATTCTCAAAAACAGCAGATATGAAATCAATAAAGCTTTACTGCTGGGTAATCGTCAATATATATCAAAAGTCTTAACATATCTACACACCTTTGGACTGAGAAAGACAAGTTCCAGGAATTTATTCTAGTGAAATTATTATGGGAATACACTAATTTTTTTTCTATGCATACGTTCATCACAGCTTTGCTTCTAAAACAAAAAACTGAAAATGACCTAATCCCAAAAGAAACTTATTAAATAAACAATCATATATTCCCACAATATAACACTATTCAACTATTAAAATTATGTAGTAAAATAACATTTTTTTTCATACCAAAAGAACTTCTCAATAACCTTTATAAACAAGCTAATTCTAAAGGACTTCCAATAAGACATAGCAATGGCAGATGGAACACAGATATTTAGGTCTACTCCTTCCTGAAACTCTAAAATAACAGTAAGGGGATTTTTTCCCCAAGAAATAAACCCAAAAAGACACATTTAAAAATGACAGGAGACAAGAATAGAAAGATGCTGGCAAGCAGATAGACACATGGTCACTGATCTTTAGCAGACCTATGGAAGCTGATCACTAAGTCAATAACGGAGACAGCCAATAAGTAACCTGGTTTCCAATCTACTCCAGAACCCACGAAAGGCTCAGAAACTGGTAGCATCAGCTACTTATTATAGTGTTGTAAATGTAGCACTAAACATGAGGCTTGGTTAAAAGTTTAATTAAGAAGCAGATAGAAAAACACATTTTTTTTAGACAATAAAGCAGAAAAGGAAAGCAATCAGAGGAAAAACCATAAGCTCTGTGTGCACAAAGATTTTTCTCAGATTTCATTTTCTTCCATTTATGGAAGCAACTACTCTTCCTCCATCTAGGAGAGGCCTGGAGGCTTATTCCTTGAGGAGTAAACAGAGCATCTCTGGCACATTTGAGGATGAGGAAATTATATTGAAAACAAGACTGAAGTAAAGTTTACATAGTGAACATAGAAACTACCCGTCTTCTTCCCTGCACTGTGCTTACAGAAGAAAATCTAATGCACACAAGGATGAGGAGGTAGGGAACAAAAACTAAAGACCCTGACATTGGGCTTCCCAAGTGTGCCGTTTGGTATTGCTTATGAATTCCAAAAATAGATATTGGGTTGTGTTTGTAAACTGGTCTGTTCCTCTGGACATATTAGATTGTATTATATTCAGAGGTTTCACTCTTACTTGATTAAGATTGGGGTTTTGACAATGAGTCCCCACTCCCATGATGGGCAGAGGCTCACAGAGAAAATGACATGGCAGACTAGAGAGATTGAGTTTTTTATGGTGACGTCCCGGGAAGCACACAGCAGAAGAACACAGAAGAATAAAGACAGTTCAATAGATACAGCTGAGGCCCCAGGAAGAGAGATGAGCCTAATAGCCTACAGCTGTAACTGAACTTGGAGAGAAATGAGCCCCAGTAGAGAGACAAGACTTATACCAACTGAGATTGGAAGTAGCTGGGACTATAGAGCCTTAAGAGGAAGAAAGAAGGTTGAACCCTTACAGACATTGCCCACCATCTTTCTCCAACACATGACCAATGACTTTGAGTGAGAAAGTACCTCTTATGGTACTTTGAATTGGACTTTCTAGGACCTTGTGATTGTAAGCCTCTACCCCAAATAAATACCTTTTATAAAAGCCAACAGAGTTCTGGTACTTTGCATCAGCACCCCCTGGCTAACTAATACACCAAGGAAATAGCCCCATCAAATAATCATCCAGTGAAGCTCACAATCTGGATTTGGGACTTTTTGTGTTTATAACATTTAGATGAGATCTTGTACTTAAAGTTGATTTGGGGCATAGTTTAAGTCCTTTGTGAATGTTTGGATGTGATGAATGTACTTTGCCTGTGAGAAGGATGTGAATTTGGAGGGGCCAGAGGGAGAAATGTACTGGGTTGAAAATTGTCCCCCAAAATCCATGTCTTCCTGTAGTCTTATTTTAAAATGGAGTCTTTGAAGATGTAATTAGTTAAGATGAGGTCATACTGGATTACAGTGAGCCATAAATTAAATGACTAGTATCTTATTAAGAAAGAGGAGAGGGAAAAAGGGAGATTCAGACACACCAAGTAGATGGAAAAGGCCACGTGATAATGAAAGCAGAAGATGGTATAATGAAGCTACAAGTCAAGGAATTCCAAGCACAATCAAGCAACTAGATTTCTCCTTACATATTAAAAATAGCCCTATTGCTTTAGGCTAGTTTTAGTTGAGCTTTCCATCTATTTGACTGAGAATCTGCAAGCCAAAAGGGAGAACAGTTGTCACAGAGACAGAGATAGCCAGATTCATTTGTTAATGAAATGACCAATCACTCTTAAATCTGAAACAACTATTCATAATGTTTATGTCCTGGACAATAAAAATTTCTTAGATATGTTTGAAAGTTGGACTCTACCAAATAATAATTTATAATTTCTATTTTTAAAAGTCAAATTCTGTGATTTATGCATAAATGATCAAATCTAATGACATTCCTTATATGACATCCCTTATTTAAGACTAGCATAATCATAATTAGCTAGCTAAAGGTGTCTGCACACATTTTTCAATGAATTTTGAATAAGCACTTGTTCTGTGTCAGGCAACATGTTATGATCAAAATAAAATTAGACAAACTCTGCCCAAAAGGGACTTGAATGTACTCCCCAAATGAAGAATATTTAGGTACCTTAAATCAAATCTCGAATCAACCTTTGGCAATGATTACGAAATTGTTCTTCCATGTAGGAAAAGTAGATATAAATGCTCCTAGGGATAAAAGAGAAGGTATATCTGTGTAACAGACCTATGTGATTCTTTGATACCCACATAGACCTCACAATGAAGAGTTTTCCAAATTACTTCTGGCAGGATACACATCTGGTTTTTTGTTTGTTTGTTTGTTTGTTTTTAAAGATTTTATTTATTTCTCTCCCCTCCAGCCCCCCATTGTCTGCTCTCTGTGTCCATTCTCTGTGTGTTCCTCTGTGTCTGTTTGTATTCTCATTAGGTGGCTCTGGGAACCAATTCTGGGACCTTCTGGAGTGGGAGAGAGTTAATCATTCTCCTGTGTCACCTCAGCTCCCTGTTCTGCTACATTTCTTATTGTCTTTCCTCTGTGTTTCTTTTTGTGTCATCTTGCTGCACCAGCTCTCTGCATCAGCCGGCACTCTTGCGCTGGGTGGCACTCATGCACGGGGCGGGGGGAGGGCACTCCCATGTGGGGTGGCATTCCCACACAGGGTTGCATTTCCATGTGGGCTGCACTCCACATGGGCCAGCCTGTCTTCACCAAGAGGCCCTGGGCATCAAACCTTGGACCTCCTATATGATAAATCAGAGCCCAACTGCTCGAGCCACTTCCATTTCCCTTCACATCTGGTTTTAATGAGAAAAGGTTTCTTTCCTTTTAAAATCAAAGGAAAAAAGGGTCATACAATATTGAGAGAACATCACTTCTTGTTCACTGTAGAAGTATTAAACACTTTCTCTTATCACTTACATTAAACTAAAATGAGTCAGTCCTCAATTCCAAATGAAAATAATAAATGATCAATAACCAATGTCCAAGTCAATGAACCCCCCCTTTCAAATCAGAAGTTAATTTATATGGTGGATTTTAATCTCCTCAGTATATTAATAATCACTATATTACCAATAATATAATTAACATTATTATTTTAATGGTAATTAACAATAAGGGAACATGTCATGAGATATTTTTACATCTTGTTCTTCCTGGATTTATTTCTTTTTTCTGCCAGGGTTTAAACCAAATCCTCATAAATCAAACACTTACCTATTATCATATCAGGAAATTTTACCTAAACAGCAAATTAAATTAATTGCTTTTGATCAGATCAAGCATTACATTCTCCCATTTATATATTCTCCTTTGACTTCTTTGACAGTGATAATCTCAATAAGTCCTTTCCATACATAAAAATAAGGTTTACTCAACAGAGGATCTAATGTCACCTGGATCTGTCTGACTGACAGACAAGAGTTTGACATGTGCTTAAGAGGAAATAGACATTTTAATTAGTACAGATACTGACAAGTGCATTGGACACTATGCCCTAATGATGATGACTATAATAAATGTTGACAAGAGATCCCTGGTCTTTCACTAAAGAGACTCTTTGAATTTCCTCTTCAAAATGAGATCATTTTAGAGTCCTACATCCTTCAATTCAATAGTTCAGATTATAGATAATTTTTTAAGCTTTTATTTCTTACTCCATGGCTTGAGAGCTATTAAATCAGCAGGGCACAGCAAAGGCACGTCAGTGGAAAAAGGAAAGTCTTTTCAGGAAATGATGTTAAAACCATTGGAAAACCACATGCAAAAAATCAACTTCCATCCATAGTTCACACAATATAATAATAACTCAAGATAGAATATAGACCAAAATGTAAAACCTAAAACTATAAAACCTCTAGAAGAAAATAAAGAGGTAACTTTGCTACTTTGGGCAAAGTTTTCTTAGATACAAACCCAAAAACATGATTCATAAAAGAAGAAATGGATAAACTAGACTTAAAAACACTTTAAAATGTCTGTGTTTTAAAAGTCACTATTGGGGAGCCAATATAGCTCAGTGGTTGAGTGCATGCTTCCCACATATGAGGTCCTGAGATCAATCTCTGGAAACTCCAAGGGAAAAAAAAGTCACAATCGAGAAAATGAAAAACTAAGCCACAGTCTGGGAGAAAATATTTTAGATTATGTATCCATCAGAGTACTTGTATCTATAATATATAAACAACTCTTATAACTCAAAAAAAGGTGATTGAAAATTTAATTTAATTATAGGAAAAAATTTTGACTGATACTTCACCAATTATGATATATGTATGGTATGTGAGCACATGAAAAGATGCTCAACATTATTAGTCATTAGGGAAATACAAGTTAGGACCAGAATAAAAATATAACTGCACACTAACAGAGTAGCTAAAATTAAAAATACTGCCCATAAGAAGTTTTGGCAAGAACGTGGAACTACTGACAGTCCCATATACTGCTAGGGAAAATGTAAAATGATATTGTAATCACTTTAGAAAACAGTTTGACAGTTTCTTAAAATTTAAACATATACCTATCATATGATCCAGCTCTTCCATTCCTAGGTATTTACCTAAGACAAATTAAAACAAACAAGTCCACACACAGACTTGTACATGAATATTCATAGAATATTTATTTGGAATAACTGGAAACAACTCAAATGTCCATGAACAGGTAAATGGGTAAACAACTGATTGAATACCTATATGAAGGGATAATACTTAGCAATAAAAAAGAACTACTGATAGTCTCTAAAACATGAATGAGTCCCAAAACAATAATGCTAAGTGAAAGAAGACAGACAAAAAAGGAACATATACTGTAGATTTTGTTTATATAAAATTATAGGAAGTGAAAACTAATGTATAGTGACAGAAATCAGATCAGTGGTTGCCTTGAGATGGGGGTTTGTGTGGTACGAAAGAGTCAGGATGAGAGATTATAAAGATTAACAAGGGAAATTTTGGAGGTGATAGGGATATATTCATTATCTTAATTGACAAGATCATTTCATGGGTGCAACCATATAACAAAATTTATCAAATTACATACTTACAAAAAGTGAACTTTATTGTATGCCAATTCCATGTCAATAAGGCTGATTTGTTTTGTTTAAAAAAAAATTAACTCCATCCTTTGTGAACTGTGTGACATAAGGATGAGTACATGATCTCTATGGATTTTTTTTTTAATTTGTAAATGACACTGTAGCAGTTTGATATTATTGATGAATTCCAAAAAGAAATATTGGATTATGTTTGTAAACTGATCTTTTCCTCTAGGCATATTAGATTATATTGGATTCATAAATTTACTAGATTAAGTAATTATATAAACCTCTTATGCCAGTATGGTGTTGAGTTCCCACCCTTTGGTGGGTGGGGACTCACAGATAGAAGACATGGCAAAGGACAGAGTTAAGGGTTTTTGATGTTGGAGTTTGATGCTGAAGTCTCAAACTAGAGCCCCAGGAAGTCAGCACACAGAGGAAAGAGAGCAAGCCCCAGGAAGAGAGAACTTGAGCCAAGAGAAGAACACAGAGAAATAGAGATTGCTCCTTAGACACAGCAGAAATCCTAGGGAGAGAGACAGAGCCATTTATCTGACAGTCTACAGTTGGCCTTGTGGAGAGAGGTAAAGTCTAGAGAGTCTCATAGTCTACAGGTGACCTTATGGAATAAACAAACCAGTGACTTGTGATGGGGGAGAGACATCTGGAGAAAATGTGAAAGGTTTGAGTGGCAGATAATTAAGTTCAAAACCTTTGATTTCTGAAGAGAGTCAATAACTACAATGACCTCTTGAAACATGCTGGCAATTTTCTGTCCTTCACTCCCCATATTAATCCTTGTATCTTAGCTCTTTCAGATTCAAACCTCTCTTGCATTTCCTTTTACCTTCTCCCTTTTGTCTTTCTCCCAGTTTGAGTCTGTAGAAGTTGGTCAAGATAGTCATAACATGTAATCAGTGGCACCCACAGGGTAGCCAGGTTTCTCCCTACCACTCCCAGTCAGGTCAGTTGAACATGAGCCCCCTCCCAGCTCCCAACACACACCAATTCCCCAACTTATACATGTTCAGAGCACACCAAGACTTCTGCAAATTCTCTGGAACATTTTTCCTATGTTTCTGGGATTGTCTGCCTTCTGGAATTCTTCAAGTGGAGACAGTGTCTATTCACATTGCATTGCTACAAATGTGAAACTAAGCCCTGTTACTGGTGTCCATTAAACACATGCATACATACATACAACATGAATTTAGTAGATCTTACTAAAGAACTAGAGATAACAAGTGTGATTATATTACAAACCATAAAGCCTTCTTCTACCTCTGACCCCCACATTCTCCTTGCTCGATGATTCTTGGAGCTCCAAAAACCTCATTAAGCAAAGCAGTTCAGCTCTCCAACTAGAAGCCAAAGCTAGGTGATGCCCAGGCCCCAGGGCTTCTTTTCTGCTATGAGCACTATCAAGGAATTTTTCCAAAAAAGAGTTCCCTCCTAAGGGAATTCCAGTAGCAGTTAATTATTTTAAAGTTTCGACTACCATAGTATATTAAGGCAATTCAGATACAGAAATTTTCAACAGTCTTTGCTAGAAACATATTCAAGACAAGTCTTACACAAAATTGATGGATTTGAAGTTTTTTGCCCTTCCTCTACTCTGGGTACATTTTTAAACTCTCATTATTTTTTCTCAGAAACTGTTTAACTGAGACTTGGAATTTTCAGATAAGGATGGCCAACTAGGATCAGATAGGGAAGGCATAATGGATCCTATATATATATTTTAAAGGACATTCCTTCTGGACCTAAAGCATCAAGCTCTGTTAATAGAATTGGCTGTAGAGTGTTTAGTAGTTTTTTGTGCAATGATACCATTCTTCCAAGGGATCTGATTATATGAGCAATTTTCCTCTCTATGGATGTAAAACACCCAATGGAACTCAAGCAGGTCTTCATTAGAATCATATATATAAGACAGAGTAGGGAAGCAGAGTTGGCCCAGTGGTTAGGGCGTCTGTCTACCACATGGGAGGTCCACGGTTCAAACCCAGGGCCTCCTTGACCCATGTGGAGCTGGCCCATGTGCAGTGCTGATGTGCACAAAGAGTGTCCTGCCAGGCAGGGGTGTCTCCCACATAGGGGAGCCCCACATGCAAGGAGAGTGCCCCGTAAGGAGAGCCGCCCAGCGCGAAAGAAAGTGCAGCCTGCCCAAGAATGGCACTGCACACACAGAGAGGTGACACAAGAAGATGATGCAACAAAAAGAAACACAGAATCCCATGCCGCTGACAACAACAGAAGTGGACAAAGAAGACAACGCAGCAAATAGACACAGAGAACAGACAACTGGGGGGAAGGGGAGAGAAATAAATAAATAAATCTTGGAAAAAAAAAGACAGTCACTCAGTGATCACTTAAAGATACATGGACAGAAAAAGTGTCACTGTTGTACATACTTTCTATATTTACAGAATTGGGATATGTCCCAGGACTAGAATCAAATTTAAAAATACCTCAGCAAAAGGCTACATTTTCCCTAGGCGCTAGCAATCAGAGGCAGCTCATCAAATTCAAAGTGAATGAACATAGTATTTTTGTATGGAAATATATTTGGCTTCATATTTAAGATCATGTAATAGTTTTAGAGTTGAAATTATGGTCTATTTTCTCAGATCTGACATTAGCAGTGACCTTAGTGTCATCTTATTTGTGGTAACGTTCAGTGTTTAAAATGCATCTGTAATTGCTCAATGAAGATGAGCTATATGAAGGATATATAATCCCCATTTTCCAATTAAAGAAGCAAAGGTCTCAGACTTAGTGGCAAAATTTCTTTTGAAGATGAGATCAAGCTCAATACCAGGCAACAGAGCTAGTACTTATAGTTCACTTCCTAAAGCATTTTTCTTTAGCATATTTACAAGCCTCCATCCTATTTATTACTATATTCCACATATAACTTCCATACATTCCTTCACATAAAAATTACATATGCAGATTTTAAAAGCTCCTCCTAAATCCAAACATTTGAACTTTAGATTTTAATGAGATAACCAAACCACTTAAAATTTAGTGGCTGTTATTATTAAATTTGCTCTCTTTGTTTCCAAAGCAGTCTTCAATTATCTGCAAAGACATTGACCTCTGTGAATCTTTACCAGATGCCTTTTACATGTAATACCAGTCTTTAGCCTGTTTGACACTCAGAGCCTTTCTCTGTCTTTCCCCTGCACTGCCCTGTCAAGTGTGACCAATACATTTCCCCCACCTCTTGCCCACTGGCTACCAGGTAGGCTCAGCCAGTGGGAGATTGTGGTGAACAACTGGATTACTGGAGGAGGGAGAAGCCAGGGCGTTTTCCCCTCCCTTGCTCTGCAAAAAGGAAGGGTGGCAGTCTCACAGCAGCAGCTGCTGATTCTCTGTGGTAACATTTTTAGTCAAACATTCACTCTTTTAATGACTCAGCACCCTTACGTGCCGCCCTCACCAAGAGTGCAGATCCAACTAAATGACCACAGTTTCTGGATCCTCATCTCCCAATTAGTTAATGAGTATCTGAATACATGGTTCTGAAGGGTGGACAAATAAAAATTTCTCAAAAATGAATACTCAACTTTAATATCATAAGTGATTAGTCATGCTAATAGCATGTACCCTTGAAATGGGGTATTATGAATGGTACTTTACCCCTGTGATCTCCCTCTCAAAAACCCATGAACTTAGTCTAATCGTGAGAAAAACCTGAGGCAATCCAAACTGAAGGACATTGTTTTTGTTTCCTAAGCTGCTCAAAGCAGATACCATGAAATGGGTTGGTTTAACAATGGGAATTTATTAATTTACAAGCTTACAGTTTTGACACTGAGTCAAATGTCCAAATCAAGGCATCATCAGGTGACACCTTCCCAGAGACCAGCTGCTGGCGATCCAGGACTCCTCTGTAAGAAGGCAAAGCACCAAAGCGGCACCTGCTGGTCTTTCCCTTCTCTTCCAAGTTTCTTCACCTTCAGTTTCTTGCCTCCGTGGCTTTCCCTCTCTGTATTCAGCTCTGTTATAAAGAACTCCAGTAAGAAAATTAAGACCCACCCTGGGCCATGCCTTAACTGAAGTAACTTCAAGAAAACCAACTTACAATAGGTTTACACCCACAGGAATGGATTAACTTTACATGATTTTCTGGGGTACACACAGTTACAAATCTCTATAGATATACTTCAAAATGCCTGCTTAGTGTAACTTTTCTAAAGTCTTATTAACCCTCTATTGTCTATTATTTTATTCCTCAGAAACAGTGTAAAAAGACTGTGTAAAGCAGCTTAGTTGCAATGAGCAATGGATGATGCATTAAAAATATTGTGCTTAATATTTTAAAGCCTTGTTAATTCAGACCTCACTAATTTATATACAGGTTCATACCTATGTAACATTCATAATGCATACCTATGTGTGTTTTGGGATAGGACTAGTTTGTTTCTCCTTTCCAAAGCCAAATAAAATATCATGGGTATTTCAATACCAATCCAATACAAATATAACAACATAATATAACATTTTCTATTCCAGTTACCACACAATTTTTCCAACCTTAATTTTCCTTCAAACAGCCACTAACAAATTATTCAAAAAACAAACTGCACATATTGTTTCCATGTCTTTACTGCACCATTCATTTCTTAACTTTCAATATCTGGTTTATACCCATATTCTACTGAAACTAGTTTCAACCGTCACTTAAGTCTTTCCAAATATCAAAGTCATTTGTTGTTTTCAATAACTGATATGAATGAATATTTATTCTATAACTAGAAAGGAAGGGAGAAGTTTTTGACAATGCAGATGCCAGAAGGAAAGAAACAGGAAATTGAAAGAA
The DNA here is from genome assembly GCF_030445035.2 of Dasypus novemcinctus. Classification (NCBI taxonomy): domain Eukaryota; kingdom Metazoa; phylum Chordata; class Mammalia; order Cingulata; family Dasypodidae; genus Dasypus; species Dasypus novemcinctus. The sequence continues at coordinate 85,956,554 of NC_080677.1, forward strand.
ATGGTTTGGCCCTTTTGGTTGATAATGTGAGGTCCTATGATTGAATGGACATAGGGTAAACATGAAGAGGCCATTTTTAAGAAACACTGTATAGTTTTGGGTAAAGGTGAGGCCTAGAAGCTGAAATATTTAATTTCTAGATTCTTTGTGAGACAGAGTATTAAAGTCCAGATGACAAATCACAGCAAAGCTTAACAAAGAGCCTACTCTCACTTTGTGCAATTAGTGCCATTCTGGCTCCTGACCATCTGGGGCTAGAACAACTGGCATTCTGTGTGATATCCCCTCTAAGAACTCCTCAAGATCACTTCCCACATAGTGATCTCTGGTTAAGTCCCTCCTTGGCAGGAACAAGAAAGAAGTCATAGTAACAAAGGTATAAATACAAACGTCAATCAATTTTGTAGACCAAGTAGGAAAGGTTAGGCAGTTTCAATATCTTTCTTGGGATTCTCATTTACCTTTAAAATTCCAGATTATATCTATACAGATGACTTTCAAATCTGTATCTTTGGCTTCAATCTATCTTCTAACCTCAGAACAGCATAATCAACAGCCTATTTGACATCTATATCTACTTATCCTTGTGGCCTCTCAAACACATGATAAAAATAAATATGGGTTCCTCTTCCCAACATTTCTATTTCTATTAACGACATCATTATTCTCCTAGTCCTTTACCCTATTATTATTCCTTTTCTACCTGAACTCCCTTGGAGCAGTAAGGGTGATTCTGTCTGAAGAAACAGAAATGATGCTTCGATTGACTTAAACCATAAGGAAATGATTATTTTGTGTAACTGCAAGTCCAGAGGCAGTATGGGGAAGGAAACAGGGGGGGAGTGGAAGGGAATCTAATCAACAACCTAATGATGTCAACCAGAACATGATCTCTCTCCACATTTGTGCTCTACTGTTCTCAACACTGATTTCATCTTTAGGCTGGTTTCCTTTGTGGTAACAAGATGATTCAAGTGAAAATTAGGGCAATACTCCTTGTTCCTGCAGGAGGAAGAAACTGTGCTCCAAATAAATCTTTCCCTTCAAGCTAACTGGGCTAACTTCACTCATAAATGACAATAAACAGTTGCCAGATGAGAAATACACAGTTGTTTATTTAAACCACAAGAATTCATTCCAAGAGGGGGTGGCAGATTGAATCAGATTCTCCTAAATCAAGTGAGTGAGAAACTGGATACCTTAACATAGTCAGGTTCTATCAGGAAGAAGGAAGGCACGGATGTCAAAACAACCAGCTATCAACAGATTGACAGATATTATAGTCATATTTCATGCACATTGTCCCCATAAAGTACAGATTTGATAACACCACTATGTTTCTTTGTTGTATTACAAGCAAGTGTTAAAACGCTTTTATATTAAATTCATATTTCCTTAAAATCTGGTCCCAACGCAGCCTTCAAACTTGATCTCATACTCTGTCACATTCTTTACACGCCAAGGAGAGCATGCCATGCACCATTCTTCTATAGGCCTTATCCCACTTAACGTTCTTGATTTTGTCTACATTAGTGCATACACCTGGAATTTCTACCAACCCTTATTTCAGTCAGCTAAGCTGCTTATCCTTCTAGGTTAGTGGTTCTCAAATGTAGTTCAATTATGATCACCTGGGGGAGATTTTTTAAATTACCCATACCTGGATTCCATTTCCAGCACTTATGATTTAAATCGATCTGGGGAGGGTAGACAGCAACTGGTTGTCATTGTTCTTTTTTAACCTCTCCAGGTCCTTCTAAGGTCGGGCCAGGATTGAGGAGCCACTGCTCCACAACAATGAACCATACTCTGAACGCAGAGCTGGTAGTAAATTTCTCCTACAGCACTTTATATTTATTTCTTCCTGGCTTCTACTGTAGTTGTGTATGTGCCAACCCAACAACTCTCCTAGATTTTAAGCTCATTTTAAGCAGATTTTAAGGGGACAAAGCCTATGTCATATTATTTACCACAAATATAAGAGGTAATCAATTCATGAAAACATAAATACATAAACATAGCAATATATAGAATACTGCAATACTTTTAAAAAATAAGATGGAGACATGCTTTGTATCAAGCAATAGTTTTGCCAGATTGTCAGACATTCCAAAAATTTTAGGGCCTCCTCAGGTATCTTGCCAAAGCATGATAATAAAGAAAGGAAGCTTTGCTATCATATAAACAAATTAAGCCTTGTTAAACTGTTGCCAGATTTTATAGACTCTGCCTATCCAAAAGGACATTTAAAACTTCAAAAAGAAACAATTCTCATCAGTATACATGTATGAGTCTAGATTTTTTAAAAAAAACAACTTCAAAATTCTTAACGAAAGACTAAGTATTGAACACTTATTCTGTGCTGGGTCCTGCACTAAGTCCTTTCCATACAATATCTCATTTAATCCTCAGAACAACACTATGGGAGGTACTGTTATTGCTCAATTTAAAACTGAGAATACTGAAGAGTTTATTTAGAAGCTTGCCTAAGTTTACAAGTGGGTAAATGACAGGATTCAAACCCAAGTATATCTGATTCCAAACACTAAAGTTTGCTTTGTCAACCAGAGTATGCTGCTGAATATTCAGAATTTTTTGTGTAAAACACAAGCTTGTCTCAGACAACTTCACAATCTTTTTTTTTTCCAAAATGACCTACTTTGATAAAACCAAATTATCTCTAGTAAAAAAGTGACTTCTTAAAGCAAAGACTTGATGTCCAATAGTTTTTGAATACAAAAAAAAATGATGCTAGAATCCAATCTCCACAAGAGAGTCCCTCCCCTTTCACCAATATGTAGCTTGACAGCAGTGACAGAACCTGTGACAACAGTTGAAGGAGGGCTCCTTCAAGGATCTTTTATCAAGAGACCAATACTCAGAAAAGGCCCAGAAGAATTACCACTCTTAATATTGGTAATTCTATTTTGGATTAGTTTGTACCAGTAAAGTTCTCAAGATTTCAAACTTACTGAACTTTAATTTAATATGTCTTTGAAATGAAAAATAACAGTTTCAGGTGATAGTTCTGTGCCATCAAGAACAAAAATCTTTTACATAAAAACCTTGTTATATGAGATTCATGAACTCCATTCTCTTTCGTAACCGCCAGCATATTTAGATAATTGATCATGTGTGCTGCCCTTGGGTTCCTGCTGACTGTCAATTAAGTTTGTTCTTAATGTCGCTGCATGGAAATCACTACAAGCAAAGACAGATGACACTGCTGCTTTAGGGTGATAGGATTTGAAAAACATCATGACAAATGCTTCTGGCAACTCAAGAGCAGAATATTCAGATGTAAATTCCACTTTACATCAACAGTGTAATATTTATCTTTGACAGCCCTGATTGCCTACTAGGGAGGTCCCTTCTAGAGATTAGGGTTGAATAAAATGCTTGCTTTTAAATTAAAATACCCATAATTAAGAAAGGCAACAGTTAGCTGATCACTTGGTTGAGGTCTTATGGAAGTGTTTTTTTTGTTTGCTCTTCATTTCTAAGTAAATTAAACTGAAGGTAGTCACCACTATATTACTTTATTGAGTTATTAGCTATTTATGAGATGTATCCTTTAGTCATGACTCTTCCTATTTCAAGTGAAAAAGGCAGAAATGGACCTGACCTCTGGGGCTACAGCCAAAGACTGAAGTCCTTTGTCTAGACGTTTTCCAGTCTGCTTCCTTCCCTCAGATCATCTTCTCCATGTGAAAAAAGACATAGCTCTGGGTTTACCTGGACGCTCATACTCCTTCAGTTTGTGACCAGAAAAGTAAAAAGACTCTCTTCCCAAATCTGGTTGCTCTGTTTTGAATCCACTGCTCATTACTTAGATTAGTTACACGAGCAAGGGCTTAAAACTTATGATAAACACACGTCCCCCCAACCACAGCTAATGCCCACTGCAATAGCTAGGGCAATAGTTTCTGTTGACAGGAGAGGAAGAGGTATTGGATAGACAAAAGCATGAGCTATTTATTCCACAGAACAATGATTAGGCAGTGCAAAAGACCTATCTTCTCGTATTGGTGCTTATGACAATGTTAGGCCTCAAAGCAGGGCCTTTATGGATAACCAGAGATGGCATGAAGAAAACTTCAACACCAGAGTTAGGCAAACTCACATTTATTACATCTGCAGAGGTAAGGAGCCAAGGCCAGTCTAAGGTGACTCAGACCCAACTCCCGGTGCTGCAGTTCCACTGTTGTTTAAATACCCAAGTTACTACTTAGCATTTGCTTTGATTATGCATTAGTGTTCATCCATATTGATGAACACACATAGCTGGTTATATAATTGTATGATTAGTATGTTCAGGAAATCACACCTGCACATACATTGCATGATCAAGAAAGGGGCAGATAACTCCACCCCTGGGTGGGAATTTTACTATTTTAATTAAGCAAGGTGAAGTAAGGACAGCAAGGGGCTGCTTCTGAGCAGGTCCGGCCAACTGGCTGAAGCTGGTTTTCATACTTCATTGCTTCAACAGGATATTCTTGACCACAAAAGCGGAATTTGGCCCAAAGAGAGGGTTGCATTTCATTACCTTCTGATTTATATACAATTCTTTTCTTTGTATCCTAGCAACAGGGAGAGAAACCAGTTACTTTCAGGTATTCGGTCATCCTACATCCATCAACAATAGTGAACAATCATTAGTATAGTAACTGGTTGTGTGTTTTTTCTTTTTGGCAGCCATGTTGAATTGGTTTCCTCATCCACAAATCCACTCAGGCTCATCATCAGTTAGGGGCACTATTTATGGATGAGCTAAAAGGAATGTAGGATCTTTAGTTTTCCCTTTTTGAAGACAATTTGTGTCTAAAATTACCCTTGAAATAATTAGAATTATTTTCAAACCAACAAGGGAAAACTATAATCTTAGCAACATTATAATGGCTACTTTTCCATCCAGGGGGTGTCACATTAAAAATTTAAAGATTTTTTTTGTACAGATTGCTGCTAGGTTGCATGTGGTGAACTATTGCTCAGCCAAGTACACACATTTGGGATAATTATACAGTTTTCCCTCTTTATTTATGAAGTGTCACATTAAAGTTTAAACCAAGATTTATCATTGAGTATAGATATCACATGCATAGCAAACAGCAGTTTCCTCTTCAGTCTGGTTGTTGAGTATTAAACAAATTTAGACTTCAAAACCAGCTGTTTAGTATTAAAGACATAGTTAACCAAGTAAACATTATAGAGCTTGAAATGAATATCACTCACTCTAGCTAAGAGTCACCTTGAGGAATCAAATTTCACTGAACAGTTAGTAGAGAAATCATATAACTTATTCATGATAGAAAGTAGGGTCTACTTTCACTATATTCTACACTCTAGCATTTCTAATGTTGATTTGTCTAATGTGAACTTTCTAGTTGGCTGGATTCTACAATAATTCTTGAGTCTGCAGTCATATCGTTTGTGAAATTATGTAAAAATGAAAAGAAAAAAAATTCAAAATTGAGATCATTAAGATGCCAAAATATTCTATTTCATCCTTCACTGAATCTGCCAAATCACATGTTTTTCTTGCTCAAAACATGTAATATGTACAAAACTCAGCTTGGCTCATTAGAATATCAAGCTGGGAAGAAAAAGGAGGCATCTGTGGTTGGGTGGGTCTCCAAGGAAAGGAAGTGAGTCCATGTAGTCCCTCCTCTCTGGAGGGACATCTTGGGACTGCAGGTAATGCAGATACTAAGGCTTATGAGCCAATGGAACACACAGTACTTGGCTTGGTCAAGAAAGAAGCTGTCCAAGTATGAACTGGAACTTAAAGCTGCAACCTGCCTCCCAAGCTCCAAACTCATTTACCCAATTGCTTATTTGTTAAGTCATTCTGGATGTCCCATAAGAATTCAATCTCAACATATTCTAAACAGACCTAGTCATTTCCCCAAAAAGCCTTTCCTTAATTCTTTCAATAAGTATATACTGAGTACCTGCAATGCGGATCCAGCAGTGGATCCAGCAGTGGAAAACGGACACAGTCCTTTTTCTAGTGGAGCTGAGAGTCTAGTAGAGACAACATAAATGAATCAAATAGTCACTCAAATGGAAAGCATGCTCTGAAGGAAAATAAAACTAAACGAAATAGGCTTCTAGGGGAGCAATGAACAAGAGTACTGGTTATCACTGGGTAATCACACTGGGGACCCTTCCCTGAGGAAGTGACTCCAACTGAGAACTAAGGATGAGGTAGGGTTCCCAAGGCAAAGTGGGAAAGGCAAGAAAGATATTTCTGTGAGAGGAAAGGTAAAGCATAGCATCTAGCAGGAATCCAAACACAGTCAGTATGGCAGGAACATTTGCAAGGAAAAACAGTGCTAAGTGAGGATGTGGAGCAAGCTTCCAGGGCTGGACCACATTAGTCCTATAGGATGTATCCATCTTAAGGATTTTAGTCTTCCTTGTAAAAGCAGTGGGAAGCTGTTATGGCCTTTTAACATAGCAATGGAAGAGGCTAAAGTGATGGGGGATGGTGACACAATTAGATGTGCATTTTGAAAATATGATTTGGGTTGCCTCCTCAATACTTATCATTTATTTATTTATTTATTTATTTATTCATTTATCTATTTTAAAGATTTATTTTACTTATTTATCCCCCTTCCCAACCACTTGCTGTCTGCTCTCTGGGTCCATTCATTGCACGTTCTTCTGTGTCTGCCATCTTGTCTTCTTGTCTTCTCTTTGGGAGGCACCAGGGACTGATCTTGGGACCTTCTGACATGAGAGAGAGGTACTCCATCACTTGAGCCACCTCAGCTCCCTGGTTTGTTGTGTCTCTCATTGTCGTTCCTCCGTGTCTCTTTTTTAGTTGTTGCATCATCTTGTTGTGTCAGCTCATTGCATGGATCAGCTCGCCTTCACCAGGACGCCCCAGGAACCAAACCTGGGACCTCCCATATGGTAGAAAGGAGCCCAATCTCATGAGCCACATCTGTTTCCCTCCTATCATTTATTAAGAACTTCCCCTTTCATCCAATCATCCAACCCAGGAGTCAAATAATCATCCCAGGCTCCCCTCTGCTTCTCAAATCCATACTCAAAGGTTCCCAAGTCTGTGTGTTTCTCAGAAAGTTAGAGTTAGTCCACTATTGTCCATCTTTACCATCTCCTCCTTTACTGATGATCTCCCTACTTCTTGTTTGGATCACAGCAATTGCCTCCAAACTGCCTTTCCTGCCTTCAGTTCTGCCTCTCCCTGATTACCCTGACATTGCTTTAACATAAATCTAATCAAATTTCATTCCTGCTTAAAATTCTTCATTACGTCTCATTCCCACTGGTTTCAGAAAGGTTCAAATTCCTCCTGATGACACATAAACCTCCATGACCCTGTCCGTGTTTACCCATCTTACACTGAAATATTTCATTTTCCTGAAAACCCCATGCTAATCTCATTCTTCGCACATTTGATTCTGCTGATCTGTCTGTTAGAAAGGCTCTGCCTGTCCAAGACCACAAACCCCCACATCTTCACTTGGTTAACTTCTGTGTGACCTTAACAAGGCTCAAATTTCTACAGCCATTTACTTATCAAGTATTGAGGGGACTTCCTACACATGTGGAGATACTATTGTTAGCAAAGTGGACCTAGTCCTTCTCACACCACTTACAATCTAGACTAGTCCAATAGAAACATAATATGGCGCATAAATGCAAACTACATGTCATTTTATTTATTTATTTATTTAAACCACCCCCCCCCCCAGTTGTCTGCTCTGTGTTCATTCACTGTGTGTTCTTCTGTGACTGCTTCTATCCTTATCAGAGGCACCAGGAATCTGCGTTTCTTTTTGTTGCATCGTCTTGTTGTGTCAGCTCTCCGTGTGTGCGGCACCATTCCTGGGCAGGCGGCACTTGTTCACACTGGGCGACTCTCCTTATGGGGTGCAATCCTTGCGCATGGGGCTCCCCTACACAGGGGACACCCCTGTGTGGCAGGGCACTCCTCGCGCACATTAGCACTGTGCATGGGTCAGCTCCACACGTGTCAAGGAGGCCCGGGGTTTGAACCTTGGACCTCCCATGTGGTAGGCGGAAGCCCTACCCATTGGGCCAAGTCTGCTTCCCTACATGTCATTTTAATTTTTTAGTAACCACCTTTAAAAAAGAGCAAAATAAAACAGGTAAAATTAATTTTAATAATATATTATATTTAACTCAATATAGCCAAAATACTATCATTTCAACATGTAACCCGTATTTTAAAAGATGAATGAGATGTTTTATTTTTTATTCTAAGTCTTCAAAGTGTATTTTACACTTATAGCACTTCTCAATTCAGACTAGTCATGTTTCAAGTGCTCCAAAGCAACACGTGACCAGGGGCTACCAATTGGACAGCATTTGCCCAGACAAATAAATGCATAATTACAACCTGTGCTAAGTGCCCAGGAGGCCCAGTCCAGACAGTGTAAAGGTGAGGGAAGCTAATTCAAATTGGAGAGACAGAGAAGGCTCTTTGAGAAGTAACACTTAAGTTTAAGATTGAATAATGGCTGGATTAAGCAGGCAGAGTTGGGAGTTATCCCTGCTGATGGAGTAACGCATACCAAAACTCCAAGATAGGAAAGCTTGCTGTATTTAAGAAACCAGGGAAAGAAACCAGGTAGGTGAGTTGCACCAGATGAGGGAAGATCACGGTGAACCTCAGGCATTGCATTAAGAAATCGGGATTATGTGCTAAATACGGCTGGAAGCCAGAGACAGGAATTTAGCAAGTTTGCCTTCACTTTCAGTAACCTTCTCTCCACTTACCCCTGCCACATCAGCTCCTAATTCGAGCCCACCTGGGGTCCCATTACACAGGATTGATTTTTCTGTTATGGTACTTATCACAGAATTGGCAATTGGCTTGATGTTGATTTTAATGTCTATCTTCCTTACTAGGCTCTAACTTTCTTGAGAGGGATGTCACCTGCCGTCTCTATTTCCCCACATCTGGCTGAATGACTGGGACAAAGGACTTGCTTATATATAAGTCCATATATAAATATATATATATATATATATATATATTTTTTTTTTTTTTTTTTTTAAAGGAGGTACTGGGGATTGAACCAGGGACCTTGTACATGGGAAGCAGGTGCTCAGCCATTGAGCTGCATCTAGTCTGCTTTATTATTTTTTTTTTAGATTTATTTTATTTATTTATTTCTCCTCATGCCCTTGTTTTTCACTTCCTGAGTCTATTCATCTTGTTTCTTTAGGAGGCACCGGGAGCTGAACCCGGAACCTGCAATGTGGGAGGGAGGTCTCTAATCGCTTGAGCCACCTCTGGCTTCCTGCTTTATTGTGTCTCTCATTCAGTTTTCCTCCCCACATCTCTTGTTGCATCATCTTGTTGCATTGACTCACCACACCTGCCTGTCATATCAGCTCACTGTCTTCTTTAGAAGGCACAAAGGAACCTCTGTTCCTTGCTTTGTTGTGTCTCCCATTATGTTTTCTTCTTGTGTCTCTTGTTGTATCAGCTTGCTGCACCTGCCCATCACGCCAGCTCACTGTCTTTTTTTCCCCAAAGGTTTTATTTATTTATTTCTCCCTGCTCCCTCCATTGTCTGCTCTCCGTGTCCATTAGCTGTGTGTTCTTCTGTGTCTGCTTGTATTCTCATTAGGCGTCTCTGGGAACCAATCCTGGGACCTTCCAGAGTGGGAAAGAGGTGATCATTCTCTTGTGCCACCTCAGCTCCCTGGTCTGCTACACCTCTTATCTCTCCTCTGTGTCTCTTTTTGTTGCATCATCTTGCTACATCAGCTCTCCATGTGGGCCAGCACTCCTGCATGGGGCAGCACTCCTACATGGGGGAGCACCCTGTGCAGGCCAGCAATCCGCTTGGGCTAGCTCTCCACACGGGTCAACTTGACTTCACCAGGAGGCCCTGGGTATCAAACCATGGACCTCCTATATGGTAGACGGGAGCCCAATGGCTTGAGTCACATCCACTTCTCCACTGTCTTCTTTAGGAGGCACCAGGATCCAAATCAGTTCCCATGTGCCAGGCATGAGCCCAGTTGCCTGAGACACATCTGCTTCCCCTTAATATATATATATTTTTTGTTTTGTTGTTTTTAAAGAATGCACTTTTTTATTACCTTTTTTTTTAAAGATCCCTTAATATGTTTTTGAAGGAAGAAAATAAAGGACAAAGGACTAAAAGGGAGTAAGGGTGAGAAGCTCTGGAGAGTAAAGGAGAGGGAGTGCACTGGGCAGCTATACTGAAGGGGAAGGGGACAGTTGTAGGTAGAGGGTTTTGGGTTGGGGTAGAGGGATGTTGTACATCAGAAGAGATTTTCTTTTACTCTATCTAGGACAGAGGGTTCACAAAGCTTATGTAGTATAGCAAGTCTTAGAAAGCCTTCAGCTGCTGAAGGCCAGGCAGGGAAACTGAGGCTAAAACTCTGTTAGATTGAGGTAAAAGACAGGAGAGCAAGCTCTCTTTCAGTGAACATGCACATGCCCCAGGCCCACCACAATCACTCAGATATTGGTTTTATATAGGGAAGAGAAACTGAAAACACCCCATGCTGCCCATCTGTCCTAGCTTAGCCGGGTGAGCACACTTGGGACAGCAGCTACAGATGAAATGATGAATGACTCCGGAAGAATGAAGAATCTTTCCATCAATAAAAAGGGCACACACTTGCAAAGTCTGTCTCTCTTTCCATTCCTCTCCTTTCTGATATTCAACAGAGACAACATGCATTTGAAGGAAATTAAAGCCGCAACACTTTATGTATATGCTATCTGGAACAGATAAATTTGACCCATTCCTATACATAACCAGCTAACTCATCTCCGAAACTAAAATAAGAAGGAGCGAGATGTTACACTAGAAATGCACGATTCTTGAAGAACTTTTTACTTGTCCAGCCATATGGGTCATATAGGTTTCATGTATTCAGATTAAACTGGACTTGGTTTGAGGAAATTAGATTTCTCGATATATGAGGCAACCTTGATGAAAATCATAGGAAATGGGTGATGCAGTTGGAAAGAGCTAAAGTTGACCTACAATTTTGAAATGTGGTCTTCTTCCACAAGCAAAATTAATTTTTCAGAATATACTACACAATAAAGCATCATAGTGTACATAATGAATAAATGGTGTCACTTACTCACCATTTATTAACTATCAAAGGCATTAGAGGCTAATTGGGGTTATAATTAGAGCTTCATTTTGATAACAAAGTTCAGAAGCTGGAGAAACAAAGTATTGGAACATTTGATTTTTAGATTTAAACAGTGAATTATTTGAAACCATGACAATCTCATTTATAGACTGTCCCTTTAGATCATAACTTGCTAGATTGCAAAATTTAAGCAGCATTCCCTGATTATATATAATAATTTGTTTACCTCTTTTATGTGTCTAATTTTTCATTACTGTGCCAGTCTCACTTTTTAAAGTTAATATGTAATTTCAAAGCAGAAAATCAACTCTACTTTCTATATTAATTATGGGAATTATCCAATTCCTTTTTAAGCATTGACAGAGCCTACAATATATTAAACCTTTGGATAAGCCCCCATCAACTTTGATTGTAATGAAAGGTTATGGTTTTCCCCTGGTAGCTAGTCAGCTTTTTCATATGACCACCTCTTGTCCATGAAAATAAAAAAAGAAGAAATGTGCTTGAACCCATGTAAGGGCAGGGTGATAGCTCTCTGTAAATAGATTACTTTCTGGGTTCTGTAAATGGACTAATAGATGAAGGGTTAGAAGTCCCTTTGAATATTTATTTCCTCCATCCCTTTAAAAGGATTTTGAATCTAAATTGTGTTGTGAAATAGATTAGTTGAATTATACTCCATTCTTATTTGTCAGTTTCCATTTTCTTTTTTTAAGATTATCACTACTGAATAAAACCAATATGTAATACCTAAGAACAAAGAAAGATTTCCAGACTAGTCAGCAGTGTGTTCAGCATTCTCTCATTTATTACCAAACATGGAATATCGTTGATTTTTTCCCCTAACAACCCTCCATACCCACCACCTATTTATCTTTCTTTCAAAAATAAAACCAGATATATGCTGGTACTTCTCTGACATAGCAATCTAATAGATGAGAAAGATAAATAAAAGTGTATGGAAATATACATCTTTTCAAACGTGTTTGAATATAAGAAACACACCCATTTCTGACCATTGGTGGCCAGCAGCCACCATTCACATGCCAGTTCTCTTCATGGGAGTGGAGAGGTTGGCATCTGAATGGCATCACTTTCCAAGGAAACTTAAAATGGCTAAGAATTATTTTAAAGAACCAGTAGAAAGGTCAAAGTATAATCTGATCCACCTCTTGAAACTTGATTAAATCACAGCAGATAAGAAGCTATTTTTAAATAGAAATTGGCAAATTAATAGGGCACTCCATTAGCAACATATTCCAATTTGTAATAGCACAAACATTCAATAAATTCTTTTCTGCAGCTTTTTCCAAATCTTCATACCTTTCATGTAAACTCAAGTTCTTCTCATGATCTCAGTATGGAATAAAAACAAGCAGCCATTATCCTCTGCAAAACCACACTTTCTGTATTTGAAGTCAATATTTAGATTCAATCCAGTCCTCTCATGTGTATCTAGAATGCTAACAGATCTGTGGCTTTTTATTGACCAATTATTTTTTCCTTTCAAGTAGTAAATGATATTCTTTAATTGTAAGGGGAGACATTGTCCAAATATCTTCTGAGTGGTACTAAAAATGCTGGGAGTATTACAATAGGTCTTTATTTGTCAAAATTCAGAATTTGGTCTTTCTCTAATTCTTGAGCTTTCCCTTAAGTTAGAGTCACGGTAGCTTCTTTCTCATATCATTGCTAATTCTGGTTATCCTCGTGTCCCTCCCTCTATGGGCATTTGAGAAAGGGGATAGAGTCAGAACAGTCTCCTGATCTCAACTTCCCATGCCTTTCCTTTCATAGAAAAGGAATGTTAAGAGCTAAACTAAAGTGAGAACGCAGAGCAGAGCTGTTGGGTGTCAAAAGTGGCTTATTAAGACAACAAGCCAAAATCAGAGTAACAGTCATTTCTTTAATCCCTTACTGCAATTATACTAGCAAGAGGCTAACTGGTAGAAAAAGCCAGAACCTCTGTTCCATTTTTCTCATGGGTTGGCCTTCTGGGGGTGAATACTGGATTCTGAATCACAGTGGAGAAAAGTGTCTTCAAGTTCCTCAATTCCCCAATAAGTCAGTCTTAGCAGAGGCACCTGAGGAAGACCTCAGCTTAGGGATGCTGATATTTGTAAAAGCATGACTGCCAGGGTGTCCTTGATTGCAACTCCCTTCAGAGACGGCAGTGCACTGGCTGTGCACCAAGTCTGGTGGGCAGATTTCCCACGTGAGGCTTGTTGGATTAAGCATTTGTAATCCCTTGTGATACAGCCTGAAACAGCACACTTAAGATTTTAGTCTGCAACCAGACTCCTCAAAGAAGTGAAAGATCAAGACAGATCATCCTTTAGGTCAGAAAAGAATGTGTACATTTTTTCGTAAAGGAGAGAAAAACAAACAACTTTGCAAAAGTTATTCCATCTTCCAGCATCTAACCATTGTGGCTGATACAGGTATGTAAATCCACCACATTTTTCTGACAGCTGAGTTTTTTAGCCATTCTCATCATTTAAGGCCTTCCTCTTAATTGCTTTCAATTGCTTTCTGAAAGAGCTTTTTTCACACTTCCTACTTTATTTTGAATAATACTTTAATATAAATCAAGGCTAGAGTAGAGTATTGGTTGCCTCCTCAAACATCTTTTATTGCTTACTCAAAAGCAGTTGACTTCCTTCTTCGTTAACAAAACTTGCACAGTTGTTTAGATAACTAGAAGTCAAAGTGGTTTGTAGGTCTGTCCTCAGAACCAGAAGTTGAAGGTTGACTATAGTTCCATCACAGTTCTTCTAGTCCCCTATTCTGGGCATGAGCATGTGACACAGCTCTAACAAATTAAATATAAGAGTACGTCTTCTGGGGACTTCTGAGATAGATTTTCCTTCTTGATTTAATAAGAGAGAGAGTGAAAGACAGAGTGAGGTTTTAATAAGCTGAATTTGTCCTTCTCTCTCAGTGGAACTATATGCTTGTGTGATGTTGGAAGGTGAACCAGTCATCTTGAGGGTGAATGCATCAAATTTAAAATGTTGGTAAAGGCAGAGTAGAAAAAAGGAAAGAAAACATGTCCTCCATGACATCATTGCTTTGCTAAATTAACTGATCCTGAAATGCCTCCAGATTGTAAGATAATAAATTCCTCACTACTTAAAACACTTCTAGTTAAGTTTTCTTGTGCTTGCAGTCTAAAGTGCACTAATTTATAAAAAGACTTTCACTTAGAAAAAACAAATTCCAACTGAACAGAAATTCAAACTGAACAGAAATAGAAATAAATATGATGCTATTGTTCTGACTATACTGCTGGTACATGATTTAAAGGAGGGGTTCTTAACAAGAGGTCCATGAACTTGAACTGAAATTCAAAAAAAACATTATTCTTGTGGGGATGTGTTGGTGCAAGTGTGATATGTTGTTAAATAATTTACTTCATAGTGTGGACTTAGTAAGAAGTTCATGGTTTTAATCTGACTAGCAAAGGGGTCCATGGAAAAAAAAGGTTAAGAACCCCTGATTTAAAGGAACATTTCAGGGAGTGGGTATAGCTCAGTGGTTTGAGAGCCTGCCTCCCAAGTACAAGGTCCCAGATTTAATCCCTGGCACCTCTTAAATAAATAAATAAATAAATAAATAAAGGAACAATTCCAATTCTAGAGCACCCACGTGTCTCATGCATGCAGCTACTCTCTGTGAAAATGGAATGATAGATAACTTTACTAACCACCTTGATTTGCTCGAGCTCCCCATTTCACTCAGGGAGCTGTGAAGAAGAAAAGGAGACCAGCTGAGCTATGCTGACATATCAGTAATCTTTTGAGGTAGCAGCAAAGACCTCCACCCATGTAAACTGTGGCCAACAAGTCAAGGGTGGCTATGGAGTCTGCTAACAGTCACCAGGTATCCCAGATCTGCAGAAACACCCTGCTCCTACAGTTTGCTGATTAACCCACTGATGCCCAAAGACACTCCACCCTGATTAACTCATTCACCCCCTCACTCCTCACCCCCCTCCTCCACAACCGCATAAACTGCTTCTACAGCTTAACCCTTGGAGCATCAGAAACCCCATTTGGTGTTGCTCTGCATGCATGCTGCTTTTGCTCAATAAAACTTCCTTCTTACTTTACAGAAAGTCTTCCAGTTATTTCTTTTGTCAACTCCTCTCAAATTCTATCTTCACAAGGGCCCTCTGAGATGAGTACTTAACATACAAGAAAACTGAACTGCAAAGAGACAGAGTAATTTGCTCAAACAACAATAAAGATTTGAAGTGAAGGATCTAGAAACCCAAGCCTGCCTGATTCTGAATCTGGCCTTCTGCTTCCAAATAAAACATCCATTTCACTAAAGGTTTTGTTGGTAGATATAAAAAGGGGAATACAAGAATGCACACATGAATTTTCACAGGTTGATAATTCAATGAAATCCAAATAAGTATTTGCTTGAGGAATCTCAAGCATCTGAAAATGGTATATCCTTGCCTTCTAGAGTTCACAATGAAAGGGGGAGTACATCACATATATTAACCCCAGAGCTAACATTCCTCCTATGAGCTCACAAGCTTTTGCTTTAAAAATCACTGACTTTCCAAGCTGGAAGATACCTCTGGCCTGCAGCTACCACAGGATGGCAGTGACTGTTGATGGCATACTCTGGGTCTCTCATAAGGCCACTGAGTCAGACCAAGTATTTTTGAGAGTATTTTCTTGACTCCCAATAATCATAGGACATCTGCTTTAATGTCTTTAAAAAATATTTGAACCTTTCAAAGTGAAAGATAGATTTCTTGGAATTAGAAAAATAAAACATTTTATTTGTCCAATGAAAGACAATGTTTAAGATCAATTTAAATTCTGTCTGACAAGGTTTGAATATTAACAAAGATTGAAATGTCTCTCAGCTGCCATCTGCTAACTAGGATTATTCTGTCAAAGGTATGTGCATGGTCCTTCTCTTAGGATACTGGAACAATTTTTCAGAAAGATAAATTATTACATGAAAAGATAACACCAGAAAGGGGGTTAAATGTTGCCTACTATTGCCAGATTTTCTCTAGGTTCTTGGCTAACCTACAAAAAATGAATTTTAAGGGTAAGCCAGTTTAGTTAGGTCAGTAATTTTTTTAAGGAATGAAGAGAAGAGAAATGGGAGAAAATAACAGATTACAGGTCCCAGGTGAAAGGAAAGGGGCTGAAAAGAGAGATAGAGGGCCAATTTACAGACTATAATTCCTGTTAGAGAAAAAACAGGCGCTCACTGGGGAACTGAGACTGATTGCAGGCAGGAAGTTTATTGAGAAGCTCTCCCACCCGAGGGGGTCTGAAGAACAGACTTCAGCCTCCCCACCAGCACGTAGGGGCCTGAAGAGAGACTTCAGCCCACCCTAGGAGGGTGGGGGGTGTGACTTTATACAGTACATCAATAGGGGGGAAACCAAGTACATATCAATAGGTGAGGAAACCAAGTACAGCCTCAGGTCAAATGGCCAGGGAGAATTGGGCTAGTAGGTCTTGGAATGTGGGAGGGGTGGATGGTGCCTGGGGCAAAGGCCTTTATTGGTCCTTATCTGCTCCACTTTGTTTATTCTTGGGAGGGGATGGGCTGCCTCCTAGTCCCACATAGGCAGCTAGCTCAGTGGACCAAAAGGGAGTCATAGCTTTAAGACCTGTTGATTGTTGCCAACCTGCCCCATTGCAGATGACAAGTTCCTAGGTTTACTTGCCTGTTGTTCCAGGCAGCCGGGAAGAAGGCAAGAGCAATTTGGCCTTTGGCGCTTGCCTTTCAGACCATTAATTATTCAGCCCCTTTGCTAATGTAGGGGGAAGAAAGCTGGTTGTTAGCAGTTTTGATTGATTACCCCGCCCCTCAATCCTCTGGGAGGGCCTGATTGTAAAGCCCCTGGAGAATATCTGAGATTTCTTTACTTTAGAGGAAATCCAGCCATCTCGTGGGGGATTCATGGCCACGTAGGGTTAATGGCAGTGGTTTTTCTGCCAGGTTCCAAATCCATCTATTGAATCCTAATTACCCTGCCTCACTACCTATCAACTGAAAATTAGTTTAATATAAGATACTTGTTTCTACCTCCAGTGTGCATTCTTGGAAATTCATTATGCACATAAGTTATTAACTCCTGGACAGAAAAGTCGCTGAAATGCTGAGCACTGGGCTACAACATCATATAGAACATCTCATTCCAGCATAACAACAAGCCTACAAGCTTAGTATTATTGATCACTGCTCTGTAAATGAGGAATTCAAGTTGTAAGTTATGAAAATTGCCCCACTTCTCGTAGAGATTTGATTAGCAGCCAGGATGTTTGACAGCATATCAGTGGTAGAGGGCAGTCCTAGCACAGCCTGCAGCTTTCCCTGGGGCCCACAAAGACTCAGGACCAGGTATGCCGCCTGGGGGATAAAACACAATCCACCAGTAGATAAAAGGATTGCAGGACCATTCTTTCCTCTATTGTCCTGCGCATATGTAAATATTCACCGGAGACAGTCTGACTCTGGTAGGCCTGTTTTAGGACATCCAGCACCCACCTAAATATATCTGTCCATGTCCCTCCACTATGACAGTACACAAATGCTAGACAAAGGTACTGTACAAAGAAAATCTCTCTGCCTTGACCACGGACTGAGACCTGCTAGCTGTGGGAAACCCACACCCACTAGTGAAGGTGACCTCATTCCTTCTGTTCGTTGTGAGCTTGAAAAGTCTTTCCTTCAGCACCTCTGTGAGTCGTGCTTTTACTAGTGACCCTGACAGCTGTATTGGAGTGGGTTGACATCTCTTTAGGTGTCTGTCCTTCTGAATGACAAAATACACACTCTCAAAAGTACCACGCTGGTATATGTTACACATTTAGTAGAGATAATCATGTGCTAAGCAATGGCTTCTGAGGGCTATTGGCTAGTCTTAAGGTAACTTTATGGAAGCAATGTAAAAATAAGGACTAAAAATCAGTGCTATTGGTAGAGCCTCAACTGACTAAATTACTTTTACCAAAGTTTTGGATCCATTTACTTCTGTCAACTGGGAAAGACTTTTTACGTAACTTACTACTAAACTATAAGCAATATGAGGGTGGAACCCATTTAATATAATAATAACATATACCAGTAATTCAATATTTAATAGCTACCAAGTGCTGTTCGAAGTGATTTTTATGTGTAAAAGCATTTAATCCTCACAACAACCCTATAAGGCTTTAAATTAACAAGTAATTAAGTTTAAGAATTATTTAATAATTGTGATTATTATTCCTATTTGGTAGATGAGGAAACTGAGGCACTGAATAAGTAAAGAATTGCTAAGAGATCTGGAAAGTGGTAGGGCTGGGATGAGACACAGATGGCCTGGCTCCAGCACCTACGGGCTCATCTCCACCCTCTCTTGTCCCCTTGTCTCATTTACTGCTGAATCCAGTAGGCTTTCACTCAGTCTTTGTTGAACGGACACCTAATAGCTGTTTTTATTAGAAGAATGACAAAATCAGTAACATATATCCAGGGAATGGGGTTGAAATCCTGTCATTTAGGAACAGAGGAGGAAATTGATGATGAATGAAGCTTGCAAACAGAATGTTTAGGCAGGGGGTGTTGCAGAAGAAGTCCAGGTCCGGCCAAAAACCCCAAGTGCACTCGGAGAGATGGAGGAACTCAGGTTTTATTACACACATGGATCCAGAGGAGAGTTTGGTCTCCAAATTCTGGGCCCCAAGCTGTGGTTTTCAGGGGCTTATATACGGGGGCGGGGGGGGGGGGAGAAGCAAGAGGGAGTATAGAAGCAAATTTTGCTGTTAGTTGAGAGAAATGGACACAGGCTGAGGCAAGGCTGCTATCTTAGATTAACCTGCTGACTCACACAAGCAAGTTCGTACAGGGGCACACCCTGCAGCCCTCAGCATACACACATACCTAAGAGCAAGGGCTGCAGTATCAGAAAGCAGCTCGTTTCAGCATTGCACAATGGGGAAGAAGGACGGGGAAAGGGGTTCCTTCTAGAAAGGGGAAGGAGATTCCTTCAACAAGGGGAGTGACTGCAATTCAAGAAGAAATAGTATTTCCTTAAATATGGTTATTTCCAACACACAGGCTTGCCAGACCTGGTGCTACAAAGGAGAAATGAGAGTCTCCATGAGAAGGTGGATTTATTGTGAGAACACATTAAGGAACTGGGGGAATCTTCCCCAAACCAGTTCAAATTAAGAAGGGAATCTAGGGCTTTTACATGGGGAATAAAGGTTGAGGATCAAGTCTGATGACTGAAAGATGCTTTCCTGTTGTGTCAGTGATGACTGGGATTTCTTTGACGGGATCTCCTATATTATGTCCTATATGCAAAACTCCTGTTTGATGTCCTGGCTCACAGTCTTTTATACTAGGGAAGTTACAGATTTCCTGTACCTTAATGTGCTCCTGGCACCATTCTGTGTTTTGGCTGAGATGTTATCTTACTCTAGACATTACCCGGAATAGTGATGTGGGCTATGGGAGGAAGGCTCTTTGTCTCTTCAGAGATAACCTAAGCTGTTTGACTTGTGGGTGTGGAACGGTAAGAGGCTGCAGTCCTGCCCTTAGGGACAATGGCAACGGCTCCAGTCCCAGGAAACAGTTTAACAATGCTATAAAGGGCTATAAACTTTAAGTATTTAGGGGAAATGCAAAAACCAAATATGCTAAAAGCTTATCTAGAATATCTGGAGTCCATGCTAAAAGCTTACCTAAGATGTGGAAGATATATATGCTAATTGAAGCCTATTGAGAACTGAAACAAAGGGACTATTTGGCCTTTCCTCTCTGTATAAAAGACATTTGAAAATTTTGCTCTGGGCTCGGGATTCAAACAGAAAGCTCCCGAGTCTGGCTGGCCATCAATAAACCATTTTTCCTTCTCAAAATCATTCCTGAGTCCTGGCCTCTCTATACTCAAATAATTGAACTTCTCTCAAATTCTACAACATTTTTGGCGACTCCGCCGGGACAGCAAACGAAGGCCAGAGACGGTAGCATTTTGCTGCCCCTTCCAAATCCCTGAGGAAGCCGGGAGGACTCGGGTGAACCCCAAATCTGGGAGCCCCTGGATTAAATTTAATCCAGGAAAGATGTGGGCTCCACCAGAATCTTCCCGACAAAAATCGAGGGCAATGGAAGGTCTGAAGAGAAAGATTCTGGGAACAAAAAAGAACTCCAAACATGGAAGAAGGTAAGACTCCCCGGGTGAGCACAGTCTGGAAGTCCCTAGCTTTAATTGCTAGGAAGGGGAGGCTGATCACCTCCCGAGAGAATCCTAGTAGCCCCAGAAGGTTGGGGGGAAGCCGTTCTCTCTAGGCTTGGGAAAAGGAGAAAAACGGGGAAAAGCCCTGGTGTTTTGGGTTTGTCTAACTGCATGTTAGAATCTGGTACTGGTCTTATATCCACTAAAGGAGTGGAGTCTCGATTTTAATAGGAAGGGCTGTTTATAGGTTCGAGTCCTAATGTCCTGGAGAAAAACCGGGAAAAAGCCCTGGTGTTTTGGGTTTGTCTAACTGCATGTTAGAATCTGGTACTAGTCTTATATCCACTAAAGGAGTGGAGGCTTGATTTTAATAGGAAGGGGTGTTTATAGGTTCAAGTCCTAATGTCCTGGAAATTGGTCTGGATTAAAAACAAACAAACAAACAAACAAACTTGATTACAGAAAAATGGATCGGCTTTTCTAGTGGAGCTTGGTCTGGGTGTAAAGTTAAACAGTGGAAAAGTCTAGCTGAAATCTTTTGTTATGGTGCTAATTTGTGAATGAATTCGCTTTATACCAAATGTTAAGTGTTCTGAGGTTTGTGATGGCTGTGGGGGCAGCCATGGTGAAAATAAATATATAAACTTGTGGGTCAGATTAGTGACCTTTGTGCTTCTGTCTGTGTCAGCTCAATGCTAGTGTTGGAGTTGTGTCCTTATGTAGAATTACAGCTGAGCTGGAGCCCTCCCTTGCCATTGGCATGTGGGTGAAATGATTCTGGGGCAAAAGCTGAGGAGTCTGGATGTTTGCGGAGTCTAGATGTTTGTGCATGCTGCATGCTCTGCTGTCTTGTCTCTGGTCTGGCCCTTTGCCGGGGCTTGGAGGCCATCTGTGTCTGCACCACGCACCCAAGTTTGTTGGGGATGTCCCAGTCAGGGTGGCTGGGTCCCCGGGAGAGTTGCCAAATTTGAGTAGGTTCTGTCTGCCCATTTTGGCTGAAAGCTGGAAAGGGGGGAGTGGCTTGCCCCTTTCCAGTGAGTCCACCCTTCTATTCATAAGCTGCATTCCTGTTTGTTGTGCACCCGACTGCCTGGTTCTTAGAAGGTATTGTAGTAACTTTAAGTAAGAGAATGTGTTCTGTGAAGGTAAAATTTGTCTTAAAGGTATAAATAATTATAAAGGTTTTACAAACCATTGTTTAAATTAAGGTATTTAAATGGCAAATTGCAGAAAGTCATTATTAAACAAAAACTGAATTGACAATAAAAATAATAAAAGGTAATTTTGTAACAAATTTATTTGGCAGCCAGCCTCCCCTGCCAACTTGCTTCCAAAGAAACTGTTTCTGGTATTACATGCTAAGTATTTAAAGTGAAGAAAAGTTCATTATTTTAACAAGCTTTTTAGTATTAATGGCAATTATATGTTGTAAGAAGTTTGCCTGGTAACTTAGTATGTGGGATATATGGAATGTGTTTTTATTGTTAAGGAAACAGAAGATGACTTTGTCGTTAAAATTATTTATAAATGCATTTATATTATAAAACAGTGGAAAGGTAATAACTGAAATTATAGCTGGGTGAATTTAGCCTGAAATTATTATTTAAGTGTGAACTCTAAACTTTACCTTTCCTTAGTTTATGGTTACTTCAAGGCTAACCTCACCCCTTGCCTTTGCCTATGGTTATTTCATAATAGCTTCTGCCCCTGTAGGCCAGAGAAGAGCTGGGACATCACTGTCTCCTGTCCTGGTATTAGTAACCCTTTCTCTCATGAATTCAAGTGTAAACTAAATAAATTGCTGCCTGATGGAATAAGGTAAAATGACCACTGGAATTTTATTATCTCCAAAATCAAAAGAGGGGTGGAGGGGGAGAAGTCTCCTGCCTGGACGTTCAGTGTCCCTAAGAGTGGCAATTCATGAGAGAAACATCTGTCTCCCTGAGTCTTCAAATAGCCTCAGTAAATATATAAGATTAATCTTGTTGTTTATCCAAAATTCTGCTAATTTCAAAGTAAAATATAAAGTTCTAAAACAAAATGGTGCTAAAGCATTGAGAACATTTTGGTTATTATAATCCATTAAGTAAGAAGGAAAATTCTTGTGGTAAACTGCATGGTCGTAGTGCAAATTAAGGAAAGTTTCAGGAGTCTTTGAAATGTTTGCAGTCACACTTGTTTTGTAAAGATTAGAAGTTTAAAGTAATTAAAGTTATGTTTTTGTCTCAAACTATTTATATCTGCCTATTTGCTCAAATTGTTGAGGTTAAATATGCAGTTATATAAGTAATATGTATTTCTGGACCCCTAATTAATTAAGCTAAACAGTATATAAAATAATGCAAATTATAAGTAATATCAATGAGTTGTGTTTGTGTCTAACTCTTTGTGTCTGCCCATTTAAAAAAAAATGCTCAGTGTATGTCTTCATACATTAGGATAATATCAAATTAACAAATAAAAATTCTTAAAAGAGCTCTATTCAAATTGTTAAAAATTAAATATGCAGTTATATTTGTAAATATTCTTAAAGCCCAAATTAAACTAAGCAGGATGAAAAAGTCATAGAAATCTGATTATAGAAACAATTGGGAAAGGGCCTCCTCTTTGCAAGAGCTTTAAAGGCAAGACTAGGTGTGGCAGATTAAACCTATCTACTAGGCTAGGGAATTAAGAATCTGTTTGCCCTGTAATTTCCCAGTTTAAACCTTTTGTCAGCCATAAAATAAAATAAAAAAAACAAAGATTAGGTTAATTTTCAGGTAAGGAAAAAATTGTTGATTGGTGTAACCTGGCGGCCTGCTGCCTCAGTCTCCCACTCCCGGGTTGGACAGCAGTGGAGGAGACCAGTTTAGGGCAGTCCTATGGGCAGTGGAAGGATGCCCAAGAAGGACTAAGTCGATGCCATTTCAGCACTAAATTCTATTCCTTATTTGACAAAGGCGAGCAGGTAAAAAATAAAATGGTTGGAATGTGATAGAGGAAGCAGTTAAATCACAAACTTTTGCATGGGAAATTTAGATCTCAGATAAGCTGTAACTTCTGAAGTATCCAATCTATGGAAAAACAGAGGAAGAGCTTGCATGCTAGGCTTAGGGGTATAAATTGTGTCATTTTTTTTTTGTTCGGGGCACCAGCCATATCTGGCTCTGCGCCCCTTCTTGCAAGATTGAGAATAAATTATTTTCTTCTCCACAATCTGGTGAGCCTTATTTTCTTCCAGAAGATTTCTTTCCAACGAAATAAAGGTAATTAGTGGCTCTATTAACAAATTTCAGTAAGTAAAGGAAAGTCCATAAAAACTATAGAGAGATCTTTCCTGGGTTACGATTAAAAAAAAAAAATTAAATAATTGTGTAATGTGTTTTAAAACCTGGTAGTCAGTATGCTTTTAAATTATTAATTTTCATAACTTAAACAAAGAAAAGAAGTTTTTAGCTTCCTATAAGGTAAAAAGAGAACATTCCTTGCATAAACTATTATGGTTTCAATTTTATTTAACTTGAATGTAATCTCCCATAGTTAATTTATAAACTAAATTAACATTATATGTACAAAATCTTTACAGTAATGAATATTGTAAGTTCACATTGGTGAAATTAGGCTAAAGGAAAAAGATTGTAGATATGCTCTCTTAAATAAAGAGTAAATTTCTTTCATTGGTAATTGTAATTTAGTAAGTTTATTTAAACATGAGGTGGCTAGTCAATGGGGTTATAGTCAATTATAAAGAGTTTGTAAAACATCTTCCAAACTGAAAATGTTTAAATAGTTCTAGTTGTAGAAGTCATTGTTAACTAAAAAACTTAGATTGGTATTGGTAGCAGAAATAACTTCGTGATAATAAAACCTGTCTGAAGACCACTGCAAAGTACACATTTAAGTAAATGGTAATAAAAAGTTGTCTTGATTCTATTGGAAATATTCTGTTTTCATTTTAACAATGAAAAATAATATTTTTCCTCTATTACTAAAGTAAAGTACCTACTGTTATCTTCATAGTAAAATTGTATAAGTAAACAGTCATTTGATGTATGTGTTGCATTAAGTTGTTTAAAATATATATAAAAACAAGGAATAAACTTTAACATTGTCAAACTCTTGTGCATTCAAACCAGGCCTTGAATACATTACAGGTGGCCTCTCCATGTGAGTTATTGGCTAGGCTGGTCACTGGCCCCTCAATTAAAATATGTGCTATATCAGTCTCTGGTTCTGCTCCTGAAGTTGATGGAAACTATATTGCAGTTTCAAGCTCCTGCAGCAGCCAATAATGACTCGGTACAGCCAAGTGTACAATGGATATTGCCTCCAGACTGGCACTGTTCCATGGTGCCAGAGAGCACTATGCACCAGGCTAGTAGAATACTGGAAAATCTCTCTAAGATGAAGGATGCTGCAACTTGCTCACTGCATTGAAGAACATGCTAAGTGGAGCCATGATACCAGGATACTGTAAGTGAAACTTAAACACAATTGGCATTATGGCCTGCTCTCATGGAGAGATAACATGTAAGATATTACAAACCTGAAACTCAAAACTAATAATTGCAACTCTGAGTCCTTATGCATTAAGTAATACATTAGTTAATATTAAGTGCTGTACTTTTATCCTGTACTAAATATATGCCTAATAATTGTAATGTTATCTTTTCTATTTTGGATCAAGTACAGAAGTATATTAGACATGTTAAATTCCTGGTAAAATCATTTTCTAAACAGTTAATAACATGTCTATAGAATTAGGTGGCAGTCTCAGCCAGTCTCAGTCAACTTCTATATTCTACTATACTCTGCTGTGTAGCAAAGGTGAGGCTTGCTTGCTGATGTTGAGTCACCTATTGAACAAGTCAAAATTGCTAGAAATTGTACAATTAAAACCAAGATGTGAAAAAAAACCTTTATTCTGTAGTTCTAATCACTCCACAGGTGAAAACCAAGAGAATTTCCAATTTAGTGTTCTAATCCTGAGTGAAGCCAGTTGCCCAAGGAGTGCCAGTTGACCAGGAGCATCTGACAGAGCGAATGAGTGCCAATCATTGAACAGCTTGGAATGTGTCTTCAGACAAAGCTAAGTGTCTGTTGCAATTTTTCTCTAAAAATAAATCACTTAAAAAAAAAAAAGAATATATACGCTGTTCCCAGTGCCATCTTTATAGGTACCTAACCTTGTCTACCTCTGTAATCCAATGTCCTCTTTTAAAAACGGGTATTCCAAATTTTTAATTAAGTTTGTTTCTTTCAAAGTGAACATCTTATTAACCACATGAAAACTTCATCCAACTTCATACAGAATGCCAGATCCATCTTCCTCCAGTTAAAATAAATTAATAAGAGTTTTACACCTTATTAGGCAATGACTACAGCCCATGGCCAGCAGGAAGCAGTTACAGAAAAGAGATCGTCTCCCTTCAGCACCCCTTTTAAATTAAAGGTGTAAACTCTTTAAGAGTAAAATAAAAGTAATAGATGGATCTGGAACCTGACTGGAAATCCACGTGAGTGCCAGTGGCAGCAGAATAACTGCAGGAGGCCCCTGCCCAAGATTCTGCTGTCCAGAATGAAAAGTTCTAAACTTCTAAAAACAGTCCTGGATGCTGTACTAAAGACTGATAAATAATCAACCAAAACAACAAACAGCCACCCACCTCATAGCTCCAACAATAATTATGCCAAAGCTTAGCAAGTTAAACTTTGGCAAAAGGGGGGAATGATGTGGGCTATGGGTGGAAGGCTCTTTGTCTCTTCAGAGATAACCTAAGCTGTTTGACTTGTGGGTGTGGAACGGTAAGAGGCTGCAGTCCTGCCCTTAGGGACAATGGCAATGGCTCCAGTCCCAGGAAACAGTTTAACAATGCAAGGGCTATAAACTTTAAGTATTTAGGGGAAATGCAAAAACCAAATATGCTAAAAGCTTATCTAGAATATCTGGAGTCCGTGCTAAAAGCTTACCTAAGATGTAGAAGATATATATGCTAATTGAAGCCTATTGAGAACTGAAACAAAGGGACCATTTGACCTTTCCTCTCTGTATAAAAGACGTTTGAAAATCTTGTTCTGGGCTCATGACTCAAACAGAAAGCTCCTGAGTCTGGCCGGCCGTCAATAAACCATTTTTCCTTCTCAAAATCATTCCTGAATCCTGGCCTCTCTATACTCAAATAATTGAACTTCTCTCAAATTCTACAACAATGGAACTGGGAAGGTCTGTCTACTGTCCTAGGAACCAAGTACAAAGAGTAAACTACTAAGATTAGGTTAATAGAAAACTAGTTTACCTCTGGATGGTAGTAGTAAATTAACAAATGAAAATTCTTAAAAGAGCTCTATTCAAATTGATAAAAATTAAATGGGTGCTTGCTTATAATGATGTGGGCTGTGGTGGGAGACTCTTTGTCTCTTCGGAGGTAACCTTAACCTAAGCTGTCTGTCCTGACTTGTAGGTGTGGGATGGTGAGAGGCTGCAGCCCTGCCCTTGGTAACTATGGCAACGACTCCAGTCCCAGGAAACAGTTTATCAATGCAAACCAAATGTGCTAAAAGCTTATCTAGAATGTATGAAGTCCATGCTAAAAGCTTACCTAGGATGTGGAAGATATATGCTAATTCAAGCCTATTGAGAACTGAAACAAAAGGACCATTTGGCCTTTCCTCTCTGTATAAAAGGAACTCAAAAATCTTGTTCGGGGCTCAGGCTTGAAACAGAAAGCTCCTGAGTCTGGCTGACTGTCAATAAACCATTTTTCCTTCTCAAAATCATTCCTGAGTCCTGGCCTTTCTATACGCAAATAATTGAACCTCTCTCAACTTCTACAACAGTATAAGTAAATGAGTACTCCTGAAGCTCAAGTTGGAGAAGTCAAATAGGATAAAGTGACACATAAAATCTGAATAAAGAAACTCTTTAAAGGAAAAAAAAAAGAAAAAGAAAACCAGTTTGACTAGATGTGGGGAAGTTATTTGAATCTTTCAGAGCTGCTTTTAAAAAAAGAAAAAAAATTATTATTATTTTTTAAATAAGCACATTTTCCAGCTATCAATAACATTACTGCATTTTAGTGTTATTTCCTGTAAGACTGACCAACCAGTATCACCACTGGCATTTTATTATTTTTAAGTGGCCAGAATTTGTTTTTGCAAAAATGAAAGTATCCATATACTTAAAGCATTTCAGTGTAATGCTTTATAAATGTATAAACAGTGTCTGACATCTCTCTGACCTGCCCTGGTTCCTTTGGAGTTAAGTGCCCTGTTCCCAGGGACCTCAGAGCTGCAGGCTCCGGCACCTTCCTGCCCAGCTCAGCCTCTGGGCAGTTTCTCTACTACTCCCACTGGTGGCTTTGAGACTCAGCAGTTTAAATTTTTCTTTATAACCCCTGTTCGAGGGGACTCTACTTCAGGGAGCCTGTCAGACCCAGGCCTAGGCTTGTGTTTATTTGTTTGCAGGGGAGGCAGAGTAATCCAGGGACAATAGAGGATAGGAGTTGTAGCAATAGAGAGATGAGCTGGGAGAGTTGATGGTGAAAGTGCCACGGATGGGGCAGGTGGGAGCCAGAGAAGGGGGAAAGCTTAGAGAGAGAGCAAATAAGATTAAATGAAGCAGCTGACCTATGAAAAAGATGCTGGAATTATACTATTTGATATTTTAACATAGCATGTTCTACAGGAAAAAAATAGCATGCTATACAGGAATTTTTTAGGAGACTTGCAACTCTTGAACCATACACATGAAACACATCTTCACATCCTAGGAGAGGACATAGATTTTATCTTCTGTTACTTAGAGAGCAGAAAAGAGATTAATGCTTAGAAATTGCCAGGAGAGAAATTTTAGATAAGTAAGGAAAGTTTACAAATAGCCCTGATCTGAAAATTAATGGGCTACCCTGTATGACAGTGAATTTCCCACAACTTGAGGCATTTAATAAAAAATTAGGTAACTCCTTGTCAGGAATGCTATCTGATAACACAGTAGGGGGAGATTCAATTTGATGATAGATAAAGGCCTCCTAAACTGCTTAAATCAAATGTCCAAAATTCTTTCACCCAATCCCAATCACTTCAAAGACAACATCCCTGAAAAGCCTCACAGCAAGAGAATTTTAAGTTGAAGAACTAAAGACTGTGACAGGATAAATAATATTAGAAAAACAAGGTCATGGAAA
Source organism: Dasypus novemcinctus (assembly GCF_030445035.2). Classification (NCBI taxonomy): domain Eukaryota; kingdom Metazoa; phylum Chordata; class Mammalia; order Cingulata; family Dasypodidae; genus Dasypus; species Dasypus novemcinctus. The sequence continues at coordinate 85,985,081 of NC_080677.1, forward strand.
GGGAATCTTAAAATATACATATGTATTTTTTAGGGGATACCAGGGATTGAACTTGGGACCTCATACATGGGAAGTAGGTGCTCAACCACTGAGCTACACCCCTCCCCAAAATAGTTTAACGTTTGCTAAAATTAAGACAATAAAGACTCCCCCACCCACACTAAATACAGAAACTGAGTAACTTTAGCATAATAGTAATTTGACCTAAGACATGATTTCATACCATTCTTTGATTAGGATCATTCTTTCATTTATTATCAAAGAAGTGCTTGAAATCAGTTCTGCTTTGTCACTGAAACTGTGCCTTTGAGAGATATTTTCCTTCACCCTACCCCTCCTCCAGTCTTTTCTTCTGTTCAGAAGGTATTGGCCATTCTAAATTTATAAATTGGAGTTAACATCTCTCTCCGAAGTTCAACTCTGCCACAGGCTCACAAAATAACTTGGGCACTTCAGATAACAGCTTGTTTGTGATTTCTTATCTAACACATCTGTTCTAGCACTAAATGGGAGTGTTGTTCAAATTCCTGAACAAGGCTGTGCTCTGGAGGATTCTAGAATGCTCACAACTCTTGCAGCGTGACTCCACCAGGTTCTTTTGCAGAATTTAGTCTCCTATTCTCTCACTGCCTCAGGAAGGCAGTTGTGAAACCCAGGTTCCACCCCTCAGCCACCTCCTCTCTCTGAAGTCTGCTGCAATAAACCTCTGCTGCTGCTTAGCCACGTGATCCATCTCCATTTTCCTCTCCCAAATCCCAGTACCCTCCTTTCTAATTATCTCCCATGATGGGCAGTCAGTATTTGTCCAGTCTCTGAATGAGATTCTCCAGATTGCTGAACAAAGTATAGGAAAGTATATTTGGCTATACTAGAAATTTTGCTTTAGGGATAGTCATGGTCACCAAGAAATTAATGTACATGCTTTTCCAAAGAGACACAATTCAATTATGTTCTTTATTGTGTTAAAAAAAAAAAAAAAAGACAATGGCGAATTATAATTATCTCTTTTGAACAGGACAGTCACTTGTCTTTTAAGGAAAAAAAAATCCCAAAACTTTGGTGTGTGTATTAGGACAATCCAGAGAAACAGAATCAACTCCTACTCCTGAGGGCAGGCTGCAAGCTAGGAATTCTGATAAAATTGTTGCTGAGGCCCTTACTCATGATTCCCCAGGGAGAACAGGCTGGCTGGAAATGTTGACAAGAACCAAGGTTGAAGTTGAGTCCGAATTCCTCCTCAGACCTCTAAAATCCTCGGTTCTGGCTTTTAAGACTTCCCACATTGCTGTTAGCAATCTCCCTTGTTGCTTGTAGATGCAATTAACTGATTATAGACTCAAATCCCATCTCAAAATACCCTCCCATTAACAAATACACTAGTGTTTGCTTGACCAAACCACTGGACAACATAACCTAGCCAAGTTGACACATGAAATTAACCATCACAGTGTGAATTCAATATCAAAAAATGGAAAACAGGGAAACGGACTTTGGCCCAGTGGTTAGGGTGTCCGTCTACCATATGGGAGGTCCGCGGTTCAAACCCCGGGCCTCCTTGACCCGTGTGGAGCTGGCCATGCGCAGCGCTGATGCATGCAAGGAGTGCCGTGCCATGCAAGGGTGTCCCCCGCGTGGGGGAGCCCCACGCTCAAGGAGTGCGCCAGTGAGGAAAGCTGCCCAGCGTGAAAAGAAAGAGCAGCCTGCCCAGGAATGGCGCCGCCCATACTTCCCGTGCCGCTGACGACAACAGAAGCGGAAAAAGAAACAAGACACAGCAAATAGACACCAAGAACAGACAACCAGGGGAGGGGGGGAATTAAATAAATAAATAAATCTTTAAAAAAAAAAAAAAGGAAAACAGTTATGTTTCTAAGATGATTAAGAATAAATGACCCAAGAAGAAAAATATCCAACAAAAGCCATATACAAATTTAAAAGTTATATTTAACAGGGGTGAAGGAATGGGACAGGGACAAACCTTTTTAGGAAAACCGATCTTTCTATTCAGCTTCATGTTAAACTACAATCAGAAATTACATAATAGTACTCAATAAATAAACTTTTCAATGTTTTAAATGTGTCATTTTTGTAGGTGGGGATATGCAAACATCCCAGGGGGAAGAACAGTGAAAGAGACAGACACATGGAACAAAAGGAGACCTGCAAGCTGGGTAGTGGGATGCTACGGGGTGCCAGAAAATGAAGGAGTGAGGAAGGAGCACTGAGAAAGTGGACAAGCCAGCTAAGAAGGGCAAGACAGGCATGTCATGAAAGAAAGGATGGAATGGGAAACAAGAAGATCAACATCTTCTCCCCTCCATAGTGACAAGAAATTAAAAAAAGAAGAAGAAAAAAAGATTACCCGCTGTCACCAGTAATTCTCTTATGCAGACTCACAAGTAGCAACTCATTCACCAATTTGGTATCACAAGACTGTTTACTTGTAATTGAATTGGAATGCCTGTACATGCAGCATTTCTTCCCCAGTTCTCCACAAGCCTAACCATGGCTGCAAGTCTTAAAACCTAAGCGCAATCTCAGAGAGAGTATTGGATTTCTCCCAGAAGGGAGGACTGAGGTTAAAATAGATCTCATCATGATGGCAAATGGCAGACACCCCCAACTCTGATAACCTCCTCTTCTCCAGGCTTTTGCTTGTATAAATCAGCCCCCAATTCCCCACCCTTCCTGTGGTCTGCCAGGATAAACACCCTCTAATTTCTGTTTTAGGAAACCTTTGCTTCCAGGGCTCTTGCTCTGCTGAAGCAATGCAGCCTCAGTCTTTCCTTCTGATTCCTGTCCCCAGTCTGCCTCCTGGGAGGACACCCCCACCAGATACACTATGAAAACAAGGCCCTGATCTGTCCTCCAACTAGAACGATCTCCTATAACTCTTCTCCCTTCTAGACCCCTTTTCATCCTGCCTCGAGTCCAGCCTCCCCAGAGCCTCACAAGGGCACAGTAGCCACCACCGCAGCCATCAGGCCCTGGGTCTGCAGCCACAGGCAGCGGCGCCTTCCAGAATGAAACCCTGGCAATTACTCAGTCTGCTCCTTCCCTTCAGAGTCCTGTGTTTTTCTGCCTCTGAATGGAGTCTCCTCTGTAAAATTTTTACATCTTGTCTTAGCTCCAAAACTCTTTTCAGATAAGCAGAAAATTAAATTTATTAATTTTAACATAGGGGGTAAGAAGGCCTAACAGCATTTCATGCTCCGTTAAGAAGGCATAACACAGAAAACAGTTCTGAGACAGGCTGGAAAGGTCTTGGCTCAGGAAGTGCAGCGTCCAATCCCTTCTCTTACCCCTTGGGTCTGATGTGTTTTAGAAGTCAAAAATATTTATTAGGTTGGTTTTAGATTGCTAATATGGAGCTTATGAATTTATTACAGGATGCGCCTGTGCACCCCCCGGGGAAACTAGGTGGCACTCTAGAGACAAGCCCATTAACATTCTGCCATGAAACATACAAATACACCAAGTAGAGAAACAGAGCCTCTAAATGGCCTTTCATCAGTTCAGGCCAGGTTTTACCCCCCACATGACTTCAGGTCAGCAGAGTTTATGATGCCAAATGGGTAAAAATAAAAAGAAAGCATGTAATCTATCAACAAATAAACCTCACTTTTCAGGACTTTTTGGATTCCATAATTGTGAATAGGGGTTGAGGACCTGAGGGGACTATTCAGAAAGGCAGGAGAAAGCCTATTGAGAGAGAAAGAGAAAGTGAGGCAGGCAGAGACAAACCTGCAAGGGTATTCGTTGAGTGAAAGATGAGTGAATAGACGATTGAATGAATGACCATCGTCTGTGTAAGGAGGAAAATTGCAGTAAGGAAGAGCTCAGGGAGACGCAGTGGTGCCCTTGCATCCTCGCTGAGATAGGGATGTAAGTAATGCAGGGAGGACACGGGTGAAGAGACACAGGGGAAGAGAGAGCAGCCCACAGGGCGCACTAGTGTTTGAGTCTCTAGAAGGTGGAGGCGGCAGAGGCCTTAAACCCTGGATCAAGAGCAGACAACTGGAGTCAAAAGGAAGCTGACCCAGGAGCTTTCCCATCTCATCAATAACTGGAGCAAGGAAAAGGATATTTTTAAAATAGTCATCTCAGTGATAGGAGAAATTTTCAGGTTCCGTACTTCATCTGTTAACTTAGGCTGCCTTATATGCAAGTAAATTCCATCTACTCATCTGTAAAAAGAATCTCTCTCACTCTTGGGTTGTTCATATTCATCTTTATTAACTCTATCTTCAGTGCATACAAGGTGTTCTGGGTCAGCGACAGATTCCTTATTGCCTCATGGTAAGTAATAAATGCACAGGGGAAGCAGAGATTGAGGGGTGAAGAATTTTCTTGTTTGCTTATTTGTTTGTTTTTGGTTTATTATTATTATTGTCAAAGTAATGAAATGCTCTAATAATGATTGAAGTGATAAATGCATAACTATGTGATTATACCAAATACCATTGTTTGTACACTTTGGATTAATTGTATGCTTTATTAATTTGTATCAATAAAATTGATTTGTTAAATTTAAAAAAAACTGCATCGGTCCCTTTGCCCTAGCCCAAGCCTACAGAGTGATGGGATAAGAGCAGGTCAATTAGACTAGTGAGTAGCTGGATACTCCACAGGAGAGGAACAAGGAAAAATAACTGTTCTCTGCTTGTAAGTGGGAAGAATTCTTGGGAAGCTAGGGCTTTTTACAGGAACACCAAGAAATCCAGGGAAGTTACATTTCCTCACATTTACTTACATGGTTTTAATGAGGATAAATGAGAATTACAGAAGACATTAACACAAGTCTGGTGCATTTTAATCTATATAATAGCCTAATTAATCTTGCAGTAAGAGTGAGTTGAACAAACACTTTCTGTCCTGTATTACAGGTATTCCCATGAGTGCCAGGATCATGATGTAATATTCCTTGAGGCGACCTTGAAAAGTTAGAAGGTACCCTGACCTAGATGTTACACTACACTTCTTTAGTAAATTATGTACAAGTTTAATGAAATGAAATTGGTTAAAGGTACCCTATATCCGCCTTAACATGTTGAAGCCACCATTAAAGCATTTCATTTGCAAGATTAAGTGAGTCACAGGGCGGGTCCTGAAGACCTGAGTATGGTTAATTCAACTATAAAGTAAGAAATGAAATCATTTCACACAAGATAAATCTCAATATTATATCTGAATATAATTTCAGGGGGACCGGATATAGATGGTTGAGTGTCTCCTCCCATGTACAAAGTCGTGTATAAGGGTTCAATCCTAAAAATAAATAAATAAATAAATTTTCAGTTTTGTTTTTAAGAATTAGATCTAAGTAACATGCAATTGTAAGAAAACGATAGACTGGCAGAAAAGACAAAACACTTTTACATAAATGTACCTACTAATCATTGCATATTTATCACATAGCAAGCTATTTAACTGAATCTAATGAAAATGTCGGAAGTGTTAATTATTTTGCCGTCACACTATTTTACATATTTCCAGTGGTTTATGATGAATATATAGTACTGTACAGAAAATTCCATTATTAACTTTGTTAGGGTCATTAAAAATAAAAAGTTTCTTCCTTTGAGAGATTTGGGAAATGCTGCTCTGCATAGAATGTAAGCTAGAAGAGAAGCTTCTAAAAGTGGATTGATATCAGTCCACTTTTCCTCTTATTCATCCAAATATCTGCCAGATGGAATGGTGATAGAAGATGCCGTGGACTGAGTCAGGCAATGAGGCCCAGTCCTGGCTCTGCTTCAATTGTCCTGTGACCTTGGGCCTCAGTTTCTCTAACACTAGACCATGCCACTTACATTGGCCAGCCTGCTACAAGTTTATCCAGAGGAAAATTAAGAAGGATTATATCTCATTTAGATTCCAATTGCTGGTGAAGAGTTGGTTCTCAATACATATTTGCTTAGCCAATGAAAAAGGAAAGGGGGAAGAAAGGAGGAAAGACAGAAAAGGAGGAAGGGAGGAACGAGGCTGTACCTGTTTGAGAAGAGGCCCTATGAGAATATAGGAAACTTTAAAGTTGTTCTAACTTCTATATCTCTCACGCTAAGATTTATCTAGATCAATCAGCCTGCAGTCTATTTCTTTAAATAAAGTTTTATTGGAACATAGTCATACCCATTCATTTGTGTATCGTCTATGGCTGTTTTTGTGTTACAACTAGAACTGAGTAGCTGCAAAAGAAACCAATGGCCTGCAAAACCTGAACTATTTACTACCTGGCCCTTTACAGAAAAGTTGGCCAACTGCTGATCTATTTCACATAGTTCTGATCTGCCCTACTGAATGTGTTTCAAGTATTATTTACAACAGAAGACCCCACCACTAACTTGAATACAGAGTTTTTGGAGTATGAAGTACATTCCCCAAAAGGCGGCTGAATATGGGGACTTTTGAAGCTATTAATAATATTTAAAATCCCTGTTCTTAGTAATTATGAATATATTGAGACTTTGAAAGAAGACAGGATGCTGACTACAGAGCAAGATTGTCATAACCATTGCTTTCAAACCATTAATGCTGACCTAGAACACGTTTTTCTAAAAAGGTAGGGTAATCATACGTCTGGGTTTTAATTTCAGCCTACTTCCCCAGGAAAATTAGAGTGCCCTTTCTAGCAATCAAATGATCCAGGTTTGGAGAATCTTTTAAATGGTCATGCTTTTATATAGTTGATCCCAAATTTATTGTACTTGCTCTTGTCAAACCAAACTTTTCCTTCCTTTCTTTGTCATCTTTGGAGTTTGTCACTAGTTCTTAGAGTATTTGATACATCTTTTTTGCTTTTAATCATGGCTATTGTTTTATATTTCTGAAGTGGCTCTGCTAAAAAGACCATGGCTTTGAAAATTTGACTCTGTCTTTGAGAAAGTTAACTCACAAAGACCTACATCCATTTGCTCTCCATGTGCGGCTTTCTCTCTAAAGAGATAAAAATGGAATTCTCTTGAAAACAGTTTGACTTCCATACTCAACTATTTCTTCATCAGTTCCTACAAGAGCATTGACCCTTATGGCATCACTGGAAAATCAGTTATGACTGTGTCTAAGAAATAACCTCATAGTATGGATTGAAGCCATATCTGAGTCAGTGATAAAAGTCGCCCCTTAAAATGAAGGCTTTAGCCATAGTTAGACAACTGACCTCATCTTTGCCAGTCCCCATGGGAAAGTATTTGAAACCAATAGGCATGCGTATTAGTCTGCTCCATGAAAACTATTTAAAAAGGAAATTACAGAGTGGATGTGGCTCAAGAAGTTGAGTGCCCACCTCCCACATGGGAAGTCCCAAGTTCAGTTCCTGGTGCCGCCTAAAGACAAACAACAAGCATACAATTAGCAGACAATGAGCAAAAACAATGAGCAAGACAGTGAGCAGACAAGCAAAATCAAAATGAGCAGGAATAGATGTGGCTCATGCAGTGTGAGCCCGCCTCCCACATGGGAAGTCCCAGGTTTGGTTCTTGGTGCCTCCTAAAGAAATAAAACAGACAACAAGCAAATGAGCAAAACACAACAAGCAGACAATGAGCAAAAGCAACAAGCAAAAACAATGAGAAAATAAATGAGGGCACCATCATGAGGGGGAGGGCAGGGAAAGGAAGTTACTGTCTATAGATATAGAGCTTGATCTGGAGCCAATTTCACAACTTATATAGGCTGGCAAGTTCTTGGTCTAAACAGTTATAAGAATCTAAGTAGCCATAAAAATTTTCTCTTGCCCCTAGAAAATATGTTTGTGCTGTATAGTATAAGAACCACTAGCTATGTGATTATTTAAATTTTAATTAACTACAATTAAATACAATTAGAAATTTAGTTCCTCATTTTCACCAACTACATTTTAAGTGCTCACTGACCATGTGAGGCTATGGACTGTAGTACGGGACAGCACAGCTATTGAACATTTCCACCATTACAAAGATTTCTATTGGTAAGCACTAGATAGATGAAAGGAAAGAAAAAGATGATTAGAATATTTCAGTTAATCAATCTATAGCAACACATCGTGTTTATTCTAATCAGCAAATGTTAAATTGCAAAGTAGAATTACTGAATCATTGATGTGTTTGAATTCAATTTATTCATTAAGCAGCAATTATATGATAGGCTGTGTGCTGATTTCTATGAAGCATTAAATAAAGAAAAATGATGCAGATCAGGGTAGCTGACGTGAAGAAGTGGCTCTGGACAAGCCATGTTTGTGTCAGTGGCATGAGTACGAACACTTTAGAATAAAGAGAACGGTTCAAGCACATACAGGATATCAGGGAGAAACGAACCATATCCAATCAGCCAGCAATGCTAGGAAATATCTCAGAAGAGCAAAATATCCATTATTCATTCATACATTCCCAAACAACCCTGTGACAAGGGCAGAGTAAATCTTCTCTCAGTTGTACAGGATGCAGTTAGTGTCTTGTCCAAGATTACCTAAAGATAACCAATCAGTAAGTTGTGGTGCCAGGACTGGAGCAAGGCCCCTGGTTTGGTCTTTTTTCTGCTATATTGCAATCTTATAGCCGAAAAAATTTCAGATAGAGAACCAGGGAAAGAATTATAAATGGCAAGAGAAAAACAATAGCTTTGTAGGTGATTTTTTTTTAATTAAAGAGAGAACATTTTAGTAAGGCTATAACTTGAAGAGTGAATTTTCTTTTATCCTACAATTTCCCATTAAATCTAAAGGATTGAGGAAAAATACCATATCTGAAAGTTTTCACGATTCTTCTACAGGTAATGCAGTTATGAAAATGAGGTAGGTTTATGAACCAGAGCTGTGTATATTCCAAAATAAGTAACTGAATGACTTACACTGTACTGATTCCAGTTCTTACCTAGAAAAAGGGACATATTTGGAAGCATCACCATTTGGAGACCCTGACCTGCTCAGCATATGGCCACATTGCCCTTCTAATCATAAAGGGAAACCAAGGTTTAGCATCACTATGTACATTTTCATGAGTCTTTTGATGGCATCTCCTTTTAAAGACTTCCCTTAGTCTGACAGAGAATGTGAGACTAAAACACACTTTGTAAGTACATATTTGTGGTAATAATTTCTTTTGAAGGGCATTAGGCTATTTCTTTCCTAAAGGTTAAAGTAATTTTAAAGCATAAATATTTGAGTGCCAATTACAGAAGCAGAATAATAGTTCCTTATCCCCAATATCTAGCGATGTACTGCAAACCCAAAATTATTTTCTTCACCATAAAAGACTCAGTTGGCCTTCCAGTCAGTGAACAACCTGTAGTAGTAGTTCCATAGTAGTAGGTCTGGTTTATAGTGTCAGGGTGTCTTTTTTTACAGCTCTATCTTTTCCCTTCAGGTTGAGAAAGTTCCTCACTTGTATGTAAAGCAGACAGAAAGCAGTGGGCTTAGAATTGACTTCAAAAAAAGTCCCTAGATCTCTATAAAGAAGAGAAATAGAAAACTAAATTCCTGGTTAATAGAAAAGAAGAAGGTAATTAATATGCATTTATGGACATGCTAGCATCGTTCATGGTTGGAAGGAAGACTTCCTCCAGCAAGTGTAATTCAGTTCTGCTGCCTTCCATCACAATGTTTAAGATTGGGTTATTCTCTTAGGATAAAATGCAGAAATAGGAACAGACCAACCATATTGAACCATTCATATAACATCTGGTATAAGAAATCAAGGCACTAGAGTGTAAGATTTATTCTAAAGAAGTTTTCCAGGGACTATTAAAATATCATTCAGATGGTCAAGAGCCAACAGATTCAGTCTGAATGAGGAAGTGGGAGACATGGACCTTCCACTGCAGCAGAGCAGTAAATTTCAAAGTTTTAAAATTTGGTGGAGAAGGAGTCCTAGTCATAGACAGAATTCAGTGAGTTGCTGTGTGAGAGGGACCTGAAATAGAATGAAAACAGAAGCCAGGCTTCAGGGAAGGTCACCAATATGGATGTGTAAATCACCAAGATTGATGGCTCATTAGGGCAGAATGTGTTTTTCAAAGATAGTCAAACATTATCTCCCATATTACATGCTCTTCTTACAGTATAACCTTGACACTCCTCCCATCTAGAGGTACTATCTAAGCCCCACTTCTTGAAGCTGGACAGCTTTTGTGATTGTTTTGATCAATCAATGAGAGGGATTCTATGTGAATTCCAAGACCGGGTCATAAAAGGCATACATGTCTTCTGTTTTGTTTCCAGGAACACTTGCTCTTACAGCCTTCAGTTATCAGATAAGTTCTCTGACTGCCAGGAAGCCACCAAGCTGTGAGAAGGCCAATTTACCCCATGCAGAGGGACCCTTTGAAGAGTCCCTGAGACTACATGGAGAGTGAGATTCCCAGACAGCTCTCAGCTGCTCCGGCCATCATCTGTGCATACTCACCCCCAAATTAATGATATGCAGAAACTGTGAGTGATAATAAAATGATTCTTGTTGTTTTAAGTCACTATTTTGGAGGTTGTTTGTTATATCTGTGTGGCAGTTTGATATTATTTATGAATTCCAAAAAGAGTAGAGATTGTGTTTGTGAACTGGTCTGTTCCTCTGGGCATATTAGATTGTATTGAATTCAGAAGTTTCACTCTTACTTGATTAAATAATGATTAAGACTTTGATTGGGCAACATCAGTAGGACATTAAGTATCCACTTCTTTGGTGGGTGGGGACTCACAGAGAAAATGACGTGGCAAAGGAGAAAGTTAGAGTTTTGATCCTGGAACATGGGAAGTAAGCACACAGAGAAGCAGATATATGAGGAAAGACAGACGTCTCCATTAGACACAACAGAGGCCCCAGGAAGAGAGATGAGCCATTCACCTGACAGTTTACAGCTGACCTTTGATTGTATTAGACTCAGATGAGTTGTTTGATTAAATTATGTTAAGATTAGGGCTTTGATTCAACCATGCCATTATAGTGCAACTCAGCATTGAGTCCCAGCCCCATTGGTGGGCTGATAAAACAGACTCTTACATGGAAGTAGATACACAGAGAAGATATATAGAGGATCCTGCAGCCCTGGGAAGAGGATGAGCCTGATAGTTTACAGCTGACCTTGTGAAGAGAGCAGAGCAACTGAACCCAGAAAGAAACAAGCCCCAGAGAAAGAGAGACAAGCCCTATGCCAGCTTACAACTGAAATCAGAAGAAGCTGGGACCATGGAGTCTTAAGAGGAAAGAGGAAGGCTCAACCCTTGCAGACATTGCCTACCATCTTGCTCCAACGTGTGGCAACAGACTTTGGGTGAGAAAGTACCTCCTATGATACCTTGAGTTAGACTCTTTAGGGCCTTGTAACTGTAAGCTTTTACCTTAATTAAATACCCTTTATAAAAGCCAACAGATTTCTGGTACTTTGCATTCGTACCCTTTTGGCTGACTAATACACCCAGGAATATATGACTAGAATAGCAGGATAAAGAGAAAAGCAGAGATTCAGGGCCAACATACTTGAGAAATGTGAAGGCGTGTCTGGGAGCAAAAAAAGTCAGTGAGACTGGGAAGAAGATGCAGTGACTATGTGGTACAGATTTTAAAGAAAAAGGTGATGGAAGTATAATAGCCCTGACCTGTATGTGCACTCCATAGACCTAGGAAGAACAAGAAAAAGTGCAGTGGAAAGATCTTGAGGGGGATGCTATCATTCATGGCTACATTTTCATTAGGGTGGAGAGGCAGAGGGAGAATGGAAAAGAATTCCCTGACCTGGGAGAAGAAATTTGTGAAGAGGGGCACACAGAACAATCAAGAGGGGATGTGTCAGGGCTAAACTGAAGGCAGATGAATGAGATGAACAGGAAGTCAAAGAGCTGGAGCCATGAGCGTACATTGTGGATTCCAGTGGAGCATGGGAAAGGAAGACGGAGTGAGGTAAATTGCAGGGACAAGATGATATGGACTTGGTTGGGCAGTGGACTAACCATCCCAAGGGTTACAGTATATTCTTATTTATAGGCCTCGGCTCATTTAAATTCCCTCCAAGAAACAAGTCGGCTTGAATTATCTTTTCCATTTGCCCTCAGACTTGAGCTTCTAGCTGATAGGAAGGCATAGGCCCAATTTACAGACCTATTTAAAGAGCTTAATTATATACTCTGTTTCTGTGATATTTTTCATTTTCATTAGTCTTGTCTTTCCAACTAGTCTGTAAACTCCTTAAAGACAGAAAGCACGACCCTCTTCAACATACTTGATAGGATCTATTACATAGAAAGTTCACTTTGCTTACTTAACAAGTCCTAGCAAATTAACAGAAAGAAAGAGCAGAAAAGTAGTAACAAATACCAGAATAGTTGATTTAGGGGACCATTTTGTCAGATTACTAAAAGATTGCCTGGATGGGACACTCTGATGGTTTGAAGTCCAGTGGGGTAGAAGTCACTATAGTCTGAAAAGACTTGCCCAGGGCTAAGGCTGAAGTTTTGTGGGACCTGAAGTTTATGCAATTTGAGGTATGTGTCTGTGTATGTATGAGCTCACTTTAAGAAATGCATACAAAATTACAAATAAAAATTAGGTACAAAATGAATATTTATTTAGAATATGAGGGAATGCCCTTAAATCAGAAAAAAACTACACATTTACAAAAGTTGACAAGTACCACAAATATCTCTGGATTAGGATTGATGAGAATTTAATGTTTTTTCATGTCTGATGATTGCAAACATTTTCCACAGACAAACACATGAATCCCTACATTTCCAACCTTGTTTCACATCCATTACTGCTGTTGGTCACACCTTCTCACAGTGAGAGCTCTGGTCCTGAACTCTGTCAGACAGTTTGATGATGGACAGGAGACCTTCTAGAGCTATTTCTATACCAAGATGGATAACAATAATGTGATTACATGCTGAAACTAAAACAAAAGCTTCCCTAATTCTAGCTCCCCTCAAATGCTCACAAACTTTCTAACTCCACCTAACACAAGGGGTGATATGACAGAGGGATCATAGGAATGGAAAAATTAGTGGTCTTAAGGGATTACTATTATAGTGTCGTACTTTTGCATGACCATAAGAACCCTTTGTAAGGGCTTCTAGAACCTTGGAAAAGGCCCTTCCCAGGACTCATGACAGACCCTGAAGCTTAAGCTTCATTTGCTTCATGGGAAGTCTGTCTCTGTACAGATGAAAGGAAATAATAATTTGGATAAATATTGTCAAATAACAATAATGGCAGAGTTGGATTATGGTTGGGTTATTTCAAACTCTGAAAGACAATCAATACTGGAGAATGATCCTCATGTTTCTAATTTAGTAAATGTTTTAGACATTGGTTGGGAGAAATCGAAAACCAGAAAAGTGGAAGATTGTGTTCTTTCATGTTCAAGAGTGCAGATAAAGGTAGTCAGCCCAGGAAAGTCAGAAATCCAAGTTCTTTCTATCCTGTGAGACCACAGTGTATGCCTCCATTCTTAAAGCCAACGCATGGTCCACGATGCAGCTAAAGCTGCAGCATTATGTCAGCCTTCCAGTCAGAAGCAATGAGGAAGCTAGAGAGAAGGGTACTCCCTCTACAGTTATGTTTCAAGTTACACACACTCATCCACTTGCATGTGATTGGCCAGCTCTCAATGATTCTTGTGTCCACACCATGCTGCAAGTGGGGAGCTGGGAAATGTAGTCTTTATTCTGGGTGACCACATGCTCAACTGAAAATTAGGAATTTTATGATTGAGAAAAAGTGTATAATTGAGATTGGGACAATTTGCCACCTTTGCTCCAGGAAACCTGTGATATAGTATGCCAGAAAAACTGGATAACTTGTGATCTCAGCTTATAAGGTCACTAACTCAGGGACCAAATATACACAGTTTTTAAAACAATGAAAATATGGTTAGAGAGGTGGGGATTGGAGAGTTCTTCCTGATCCAAAATTAGGATCTCTGCCACCAAAAAATGGATTACTCCTTCTCTAAAGAAAGTCCACTCCACACAGTCACCTACCTGATTCTTGCATTTTGAATTTGGCATAATTTGATGTATGTGCAGAACAAAACTTCAAGTTCCTAAACTGGTTGCAAAGTAAAAACATTGTCCTAATGCACTTCCTGCTGAAGCTTCTTAACCAGTCCTCATATGAAACCCCACATGGTATATTAAGTATGAGTCTCTATCCCTCATTGCCCAACAGCTTTACCAGTTAAGTAGCATGGTCACAAGCATCTAGCCTTCTTGCATATTTAAATAGATAACAGGAGAGGTACTATAAGTTATATAGGTAAGCATCTCCTCTGAATCCCCAAGAAATACTCCCCACCATGGTTCCAGAGCCAGTTCAACTAGAAGGTAGAAGCAAAAATGCATAATGCTGAATGTTTGGGCTCTATCTCTGCATGCAGGGAAATACTGACTATTCCCTAACTCAACTTCCTGCTTGTCCTCTTGACCTGGTACTACAGTGTATTCCCCTGAGTAAGCAGAACAATATTTTAAAATAAATTTAAACATCTTGTAAGCTTCAAGACCTTACAGTATCTACCTGACTCTCTGGACTCTTCTGTTACCAGTCCAAACTCTAGCCCCATCCTCACTTCCAACCACACTGACCTTCTTTCTGCTTCTTGAACATAACAAACTTATTTCCACTTCAGAGTCTCTATACTTGTTCATTGTTCATCCTGAAGTGCTTTTCCCCTTGACCCTCAAATCAAAGAGCATCTCCTCAGAGATATCTTCCCCTCACCACTGCATCCCTCTCTACTTTAATATAGCCTATGCATAAATTCAAACTTATTCTATATCCAAGTATGACTAGAAAACCAATTGAGAGGTATAAACTCTATAGGCTTTGGATATTCGGGGAGGATGCAATGCATGCAAATGTGTTAAGCTTACCTGGAATGTGGGGGGTTCGTGTTAAAAGCTTACCTGGAATGTGGGGGATATGTGTTAATTCAAGCTTACCTGGAGGAAATAACCTAATACTCACATAAAACACGTGAAGAAACTAACAAAAAGTCTTTTTGCATAGAAGCACCATTTGACTTCCCGCTCTTACATCCTCTGTATAAAATTCTATTCAGGGCTCAGTTTTGATCAGGACAAGAGTCCACCAAGTCCGGTCGGTTGAAATAAATCTTCCTTCTCAGAATTCTTGCATCCTGGCCTTCGATACTGTGTACACTTGACTTCTCTCTGCTATGACACTTTTTTCTCCTACATTATTTCCTTCAAAGAAATTAGCACATCTGGCTTTAGTTTTGTTCTCACTCTCCCACCAGAATGTGAGTTCCATAAAGGCAGAGCCTTGGTCTTCACATCTACATCCCAAATAACGAAGCAGGTCTTGGCTTATGCTAAGCACACAACAAACATTTGTGGCTTGAATTGATGGAACAAATAATTTTTAATCATACCCATTTTCCCAATTTTATATTTTAAGGTTAACATTTTATCTTTCTCATCTTGCATTATAAGATGACAAGTCAGCAATTCATGATTTAAAGGGGAGTTAGTAGAGAAGGGGGGGAATGTGTCCTTCTGTCTTTATCTATTTAATTTAGCTTGATGATGAGAACTACAATTGACCTCAGATGCCCAGGGCTATGTAGGAAAGGATTGAGGGGAAATTTGTGGGGTAAGCAGGAAGATACTTTCGCACATAATGGTCCATTTGAAGATGGAAGTTAGCCTATCTTTTGACTGGGAGGTTTAGCACTCATCTCAGCTCCTCTGGAAAGAGTAGAGGAAGCATTTAAGAGACTTAACTTTTTCATCCCTCCAGGGCACCTTTATGAGGCAGGTGCTAAGGAATTAGTCACATATTCAGTTGGTATCAGAACACCATGACATTATTCTCCACAGATATGGGTTCTAGGACCCCGGATTATGAAGATTTTTGGTTATCTTTTCCATTTGCTCTCAGACTATCAAGGATAAGGAAATCTCATTATCTTTTGAAACAGTGCCTTGTCTTTAAAAGTCCTCAAGTGCTGCCTATTCCTGATTTATTCTCCAGGAGCATTTTTATTTTTAGCTTTGCTACTTGCAACTAAAAAGTTTAGCTCATTCCCCAAGGAAATGTAACAGCCTTTTTCCTGGGAATGAAACCTAGAAACATTTGTCCTGAGTTATATCCCTCCTATTCAGGGTGTGCGCACAGATTCTGTAGGACATTTCCAGGGCATTGTTTGACATTTAGAGGTAACATGTAAAATTAAGTATATGGTAACTTTGTCATACATTGAATTGATGTGAGCCATGCTTAAGCTAAGAGACACAAGATTTTTTATTTCTCCCATAGCAAGAAATTATATCTTGTAACATGTGCTTGGTAATTACACATCTTTGCGTGGGCATCCATGCCATATGCATAATACACCCTGGTGGCACCATTTCAAGGTTGCAGAGTCACATTTTGTAGACGAATCATTTATAATCACCACTGCTACTGCAGCATTGTCTGTCATGCTTTGTTCTGCATTGGTGTTTCTATAATGGATTTAAAAGTTGCTAAGTGATTTCTTTGAAATACAAGTTAATGCTAGGGCATTTGTGATATTTTTAAAGGACTGTCTCGAAATGACACCTTGTACCTTGGAAAAGGTTTAAGATGAGGGAGAAAAAAAGAATGCAAACCAAATTTCTTATATGGGTTATATTATTAACCACTTGTCATAACAGTAGCACAATATGGTAAAATTTATAAAGACATATGAACAGTTTTGTACATTTCTACCAGGGCAGTTTACCTCTTTGAAAATGAGGAGTCTGATGATGTGACAGGGCTAAGATATTTTTATTTGTTTAGTTCAATTTGGTCACATTATAAGACATATGAAGTTTCATTCATTAATTCATTCATACTTTCCTTTATTTTTTTATTTGATTCTCAACAAAACTTATTATAACAGAATCAGAACAACAAAGTGGTTAAAAGCAAACTTTCTTGAGTGTGAGAATATGGTAGGCCTAGGTTACAATCCTAGCTCTACTACTCCCTAGTTCTGTGACCTCCAAGATCACTTAACATTTCTGTACCTCAGTTTTCTCATCTGTGAAATGTGGACAATGACAGCCCTTCCTCATCAGGTGGTTGTTAGGATTAAATGAGATAAATTAATATGATGCACTTACCAGAATCTGACAATGATAATTGCTCTGTATTAGACATTATTTCTATTGTAATCATTTTCAGATCAGATTATAGGTTCAGAGAGGTAACGTAATTAACCCAAGTTTACACTGTTAGCAAGGATTTGACCTGGAATGTGAACTCAGGTATCTCTGACTCCAGAAGTCATGCTCTTGGGAGTGGATGTGGCTCAAGCTTCCCACATGGAAGGTCCTGGATTCCGTCCCTGGTGCCTCCTAGAAAAAAAACAAAAACAAGCAAAACAAAAGAAAAAACCAACACAGGGGAGCCATGTGGCTAGTGACTGAGTGTCAGCTTCCCACATATGAAGTTCTGGGTTCAATCCCTGGCCCCCAGTAACTCGAAACAAAAACAAACAAACAAATAAAAAAAGGAGTCATGCTCTTAGATTGGCATCACAGCTCAGAGAAGAGAAAAACAGTCCACCTATGCAGGGTGATTGTGAGGATCACCTGCAACCATTTTGATGAATATATAACTTTATGCAAAGGTAAGCTATTATTGATTGTATAGATTTTAATAGGTTGGGAACCTATGCTTACCCTAAGATAAGCCTGAGCAATGCTGTGACAGAAATTGAATAGCAATTCACCAAACCCATCTCCTCTTTCTCCTAGGCAAGGCATAGACTACAGTTGCCTACTCCATTGCATTCAGGGGTGTCATGTAACTGAGTTCTGGCCTCTGAAATTTGAGTGCTGAGCATCATTTCCAAGTCTGACATAAAAGCCTTCTATGTGCAATATTCTTCATGGTTTTTTTACCTTCTGCTAGTTGGAAAGATGATGATCCCCAGGGCAGCCACAAGAGAGAAAAAGCCTGAATCCTTGAAAAACTGCTTAGAGAAGAGCCATGCACAATTCAGGAACTGTCAGTTTGGAACTCATCTGAAAGAGAAATAAACTTCTATTATTTTGAGCCCCCAATATTGTGGGGTTTAAGTATTATAGGAACTAGTGTTAGTTTTATTCGTACAATTGCCCAGTGCCAGCTCCCTGGGCTGAATAAATAGGTTATAACTGCATTGGACACATGGGATGCAAGTGTTAACTTCTTTTACCTCTGTGTTCAGTAGCATATAACAAACCCCTTTGCATTCTACATGGGATACACATTTCACCTTGGCCATCCCATATTTTCTAAATATCTAAAACATATCTTTTTAAAAAGATTAGAGTCATAGAATGTGAGAGTGAGGAAAGATTTTTAAAGTCACCTAATTTGGGAAGTAGATATGGCTCAAGCAATTGAGCTCCTGCCTGCCACATGGGAAGTCCCAGGTTCGGTTCCCAGTGCCTCCTAAAGAGAAGAGCAGACACAGAACACTCAGCAAATGGACACAGAGAACAGACAGCAAGCACAAACAACAAGGGGGAGGGATAAATAAATAACATAAAAATATTTTTTTAAAAGTCACCTAATTCAATTCTTCAAAGCTTGCATCATAGCTACAGCATCCCTACATGGCATAAATCCCTGCAGTAACAGTAAATTCACTTTTGGACTGCTCTGTTATGAAGCAACAGTCATTAATCCTAGAGAGCATATGATAAAGAAAAAAGTTCAAGACTTATGGCCCCTGTCTATATCCAAATATAGATGTGTTTTGGTCCATCCACTGCCTTTGTGTTTTTTGTTTTTTAGGAGATAATGGGGACTGGACCCAGGACCTTGTATGTAGGAAGCAGGCGCTCAACCACTTGAGCTACATCTGCTCCCCCTGCCTTTGTTTTAATTTTAATTTCACAGGTACTCTCCAATGTTCCACAAGCCTCCCCACTCCCTATTGTCACCTCCTGCTCTTTCACACATTTGTGTAAATTTTCTGTTCTCTGAAGCCTTTGGGTTTGTGTTACTTGTTGACCTTGAAGTCAAAGGAATTTGTTTAATCCTCAGCTCCACACCTTTTTTGAATTTCGCAAATTTAGACAAGTTCTTTAATCTCCATCAGATTAAATTTTCTCATTTTTAAAATAGGTTTAGGATTCTGGCCTCTCTTATAGCTGGTAACTATGAGGGATAAATAAGATAATGGGCTATGGAAATTTAAGATATCAGAATTACCATTGGAACAATACATAACATTTATTACTTCCATGTAATTTATATCTTCCAAATAAAAATCTTTGAAATACTGAAGAAAATGATAACATAATTCCTGTGGCTTTTCTTCCCTAGGCTAAAATTTCCCACTTCTTTCTTTTTTCTTAAAGACATTATTTGAGTTGCTTTTTGGTTCTAAACCAGACAGGTAGCACAAAAGTATGATGAAGTGTGAATGGGAGCTATGGTAGATGGAAGCAGCTATGCCCAGTATAAAAAGGGAAACCTATGTACATGATTGTTACCAGGTGGTAATATTTTGTGTGGCTAGGTCTTCCAGTATTTCAAATGATACAGGCAATCAGGATTTTTATGCAAAATCTCTCAATTTTTAAATATTTTAAATTTCAACATTAACCTGAGAGTCTTTAGTTTGTAAAACTCCATCTTAAATATTTGGACTTGAGAAATATATATTTTACAGCCCAAATGTAGACATCAATAATCCATGTAAAGTTGGTACAAATGTTAATAACCATTTACTGACTATCAACATTATCAACTTTTTTGAAAGATGAATTCTAGTAATGAAAAATGATCATCTTTGTTCATTTGACATGAGATAGTTTCTTCATATGCAATATAATCTATAAGCATATTATATATTGCAGTGTATTAATTATATGTTCATTTTGTTAAATGTTCAATTTCTAAAGGATTCAAAGAGTTCATTGCCACAAACAGCTTTAATATGGGCAAAAGTAGTGGTACAGCAACAGCAAGAGATTGTGCATTGAAAGGGATCTGGAGCTCTCAGGCCCATGCTTCTTTGTCCTCCCATTCTGCGGTTGACAGGATGTGCACGATCTCTAGGTTTTGAATTACCATTGCTTGAGAGCAAGTGGAGCATCTCTGTAGCACAACGTCCCAAATCTGGTCATTGGAGAGGTTGCTTTAGTGACATAGCACATTACTGCTAAGTGACCAGCCTTAACTGGCAGAAATCCTCAGGGTCCACTGAAGCCAGGTGCAAACCACAAATCTAATCATTATTATTTAAAATACTTACAGAATGGTTCACCTTGCCCCAAAATAACTCATGGACTCATGGCTACAAATTATCATTTGCTTTGGGTTAAAATATTCCATAGCATTGGCCTAGGAGCACTGTCATGTTGGTGTTAGAGGTGTGAGAGGTGGGCATACTATCAATCTAGACAAGCTGAGATTAACCCATACTATACTCACAGTGTAATTCAGCTTCCTTTAAATTCTCTAAGGAAAAAAAAATCTATCTTACTGGATTTTTTGTTTTTGTTTTTGGACAGGCAAAATCAATTCTGCTATGACAACATCATTAAATAAGCAACAAAGTGAGTTTAAACATATACACAACCACTTAAGAGTGAATGTTATTTTAAAAAAATAAGTTTTGGCAACTAGTGTGGAATTTCTTACTTTTCTAGTTTTTAGTATGCTAGTTGCTAGGAGCAGTATACCAGAAATGGGTTGACTTTTACAATGGAACTTTATTAGGTTAAAAGCTTACAATTCTAAGGCACTTGAACATGTCCAAATTGGACACTTAAAAGTGTCCAAATCAAGGCATCAACAGAAGATCCTTTTCCCTGAGCTGCAATCAGGCACATGACAGGGCATAATCGTGGTGCCAGCTTGTCTGTCCCTTCTCTTCCAGGCCTCATTGCTATTAGGTTCTGACTAAAGTGACCTCCTCTCAGCTTCTGGCTCCTGGAGCCTTCTCTCTCAGCTTTTGGGGTTCTCTCTGTCTCTGTGGCTTTCTTTCTGTGTCTGTGACTTCTTATTTTTTATTCCCCCTCCCTTATGGCTTGCTTGCTGTCTGCTCTCTGTGTCCATTCACTGTGCATTCTTCTGTATCTGTATTTATTTTTATTTATTCCCTCCCCCCTTTGCAGCTTGCTTGTTGTCTGCTCTCTGTGTCCATTTGCTGCATGCTCTTCTTGTGTTTTTCACTTGTCTCCATTTTTGTTGGGTCACCTTGCTGAGTTGGCTCTCTACAGCACTTGTGGGCCGGGTGGCTCTCCTTAGCGTGTGGACAAAACCTGCCTTCACAAGGAGGCCCTGGGTCGTAACCCAGGGCCTCCCATCCAATCAGATGGGAGCCCAACTGATTGAGCCACAGCCTCTTCCCTGTGTCTGTGACTTTTTATTCCTCTATTTATAAAGTACTCCAATAAAAGGATTAAGACTCATCCTGGGCCATGCCCTACTGAAGTGATCTAGTCAAATGGAAGGTCCCTTAACTGAATCTAATCAAAAGATCCCATCTACAATAGTTCTACATGCACAGCAATAAATTGGCTTTAACAACAGGATTTTCTGGTGTCTACAAAACCTTCAAACTGCCACACTATACATTATTCAAGAAACTTCTTGATTCCTAGTCTTGCTAAGGGCATATTTTTAATGTATAATAGTGAGTCAGACACAATATTTAATAGTAAAAGAGAAAATATTTTCAGATAGTGGCTTTTTCTAGTACAGCGTAGCTAATTTTGGCAAAGCTTTGTCCCCAAGTTCTTTAAGTTTCAACAAGCTATTATTAGACTGCACTTTTGTTTGAGTTCTTGTGGTATGCCTTTGAAGTGACTGTAACAGGAATTATGCCTTTTTGGAAAATAATTTGGAACAATCTGAAAATGTCAGTCTACTTTTCTCCATGTTAGTGTCTCTGCCAATGGCAAAATTAATTTAGGAGAAGATTTCAGGTCGAAGGATGTTCTTGTCTTGATGAGGCTTCAAGCAGACAAAAGAACATGCTGTTCATATTATTATGTGGTTTTGTGCCTTTATATAAAAGTGATGGCAGTTGATCCAGGGCCAATAATCATGGCAGCTATGGGGTTTGAGGTGGTTTGAAGCTGTATGTACCCTAGAAAACATGTTCTTAAAGTTAAAGACCCCTTCCTGGGTCTAAGCCTATTCTAAGTAGGACATTTTGATGAGGCTACTTCAGCTAAGATATGATCTACTTCATTCAGGATGGGAATAGTTATATTACTGGGGTCCTTTATAAATGGAATGAAAACAGAGAAAGAGGGAGGGAGAGAGAAAGAGAAAGATGGGGGTGGGGGTAGAGGAAGCCATGAAAGCAAGAAGTTAAAAGCAACAAAACCTGGAAGAGAAGGGGAGATCAGCAGACGCCACCATGTGCCTTCCCATGTGGCAGAGGAGCCAAGGATTGCCAGCAGCCAGTCTTCAGGAATAAAGCACAGCCTTGATGATGTCTTGATTTGGACATTTTCCCAGACTCTAACTGTAAGCAAATTAATTCCCTTTGCTTAAGCCAAACCATTTCATGATATTGCTATAAGCAGCCTAGGAAACTAAAACAGGGCTCAAGTGGTAAAATAGCAGCAGTGCTGAAAATAGTAACTGGATTGCTCACAATGAGTTCATGGAGTTTCTGGAATTTCCATGAATAAATTTAAACATTAAAATGTATTTCATTTTAAACAAGTATAAGCAGCTGCACTAGAGGTCTTGAAGGTTCCATGAAAATTTTCCTGATTTAAAGAAACTATTACTAAATTTTACCAAACATGATAAAAATGACTGAACACAGATATATTCTCACCAAACATGTACTCTTTAAGGTCTTGGGAGCTTGGCTTAGTTTATGAGCTTCTCATCCTATATACTCATTCCATAAAGCCAGCACCCCCCCAAACTATATTTTCAGTTGCCCACCCTGATTCCTTTGAAAAGAAGGCAACCTAGAAATAATTGTACATATACATGGAAATAAGTATATTGATATTTTCTGCAACTCAGCACTCATCTTTTATTCCAACGCAGTAGCTTTCAAATATTTTTTGGTTCTGATACCTCCTAAAACAATTTTGAAAAGCTGTAACATCATCGAACATATTTAAATTCAATGTTTACTTACTTAATTAAACATACTTAAGTAAGTTTGTCTTACATTTTCATCATAAGTTTTAATGGCTGCAAAGAATGTAATTTCTCACATATTGTAAAATGTGAGTTTATAATAAAACTTTTAAATCTCTTATAAATGTATTCATAGAATCTAAATACCATATTTAATAACCAGCATAAAAATGACTTTTCCTTTAAAAGTCATCAATTAAGTATCATTTCTTTTCCTTCCTTAATTCATCTTTCTAGTCCATTTTCTCAGTGAATTTTATCCTAATATAATATATTTTATTCATGTAAGTATTTTATAGATTATCTTCTCATGCTTCTTTGCAACAAAAATAAGTTTAAAAATTTAGATTTAATTGTTTTTGATTCTTGTGGACATTAAACTTGGAGTATTATTTCCTTTCTGGATTGAGTAATTAGTATATATACTATTAGTGCACACTTGAATCAGACAATATCTTCCATATTTTCATAAATAATAATTTAATTTCAAAGTAAAAATATATTGGCAATGAAGTTTTTAATGAGTTACGCTAGGGTTTTTTTCGTGTATCTATGGACAAATAATATCAGTAGAATGAAATAAATTTCACCATCAAATATATCAACCCTATTTTTAATTTTTGTATATTTAAGAACTAATAAACTTTTCTCACATGAATAAGTAAATGGAATGGAAGAAGATTTTCTTTGAACATCCAAGTTTTGGTTAAAAATCACACTGTGACTAATCATCGAAAACAACTGACAGTACAATTAGGTCTTCCTTCAATTTGGTTGAAATCAACGAATAGAAAGGGATAGACAGGAAAAAAAATTTTACCTAGTTATTAGAGTCATTCAGTCTCTCAGGACCAAGCAAACCTCACCCCCTTTTTGAAATTATTTTTTACTTTTATTATTAAACTTTTTTTAAAGATACATAGATCACAAAAAATGTTACATTAAAAAATAGAAGATGGTCCCCATACCCCACACCTCACCCCCCCACTCTCTCCACATCAACGACCACTTTCATCAGTGTGGCACATCCATTGCATTTGATGAATACATTTTGGAGCACTGCTGCACCACATGGATTATAGTTTACATTGTAGGTTACACTCTCCCCCAGTACATTCAGTGGGTTATGGCAGGATATATAATGTCCAGCATCTGTGCCTGCAATAGCATTTAGGACAACTCTAAGTCCCGAAAATGCCCCTACTTCTTACTCTGCTTCTCTCTCCCTGCCCTCGGCAACTTCCGTGGCCATTTTGGGTCATGGATTTTACAGTATGTGGGAATATGCCATAACTAAGATTGGAGATTGGTAAAGTACGCCTTTCTTCCATAATAAAGAATAAGACAAGTAGATAAACTTCAGAATACCTAGAATGAAAAATGATTTCCCTTAAACCACACATGCCCTACACCCCTGGAAAAATCTGCATATATGCTAATTGTATTCATAGCCTACAATGAAGAAAGTAGCTCCTGAAAACACTGGGAGAGAGTACTTCTCTTATTCCTGCTTCAAGTATCTCTCTAGCCAGGGCATAATTGAATCAGCAACCATGATTAGCTGTATTTTAAAAAATGATCCCTGGGAGACTGTGACAATACCAAATTAGGATTCAAATTGGGAAACTATTGAGATGAAGGAAAGAATGAGCTTTACAGCCTGGCAGACACTGGCTTTTCTTCTTAGTCCCACAAGTCACTAGCTATATGACCCTAGGCAAATAATTTAACATATCTGAGCCTGTTCCTTCTCAACAGTAAAATAGGAATAGCAACCTACCTTTTAGGTAGGTACTATCGGGAAGGCTAAATGATATAATATATGTAAATCACATAGCATAGTGTCTGGTACATGAGAGATAGTCAATAAATAGTGGCTGCAATGACTGTCATTGTCATCATTATAATCATCATTTAATTGACTGGATTATTCCTTGGAAGTTGCCACTACAGAGCATCATAGCATCATAGGGAATAAGCAGGTGTTAGGGGACTGTTTTAGTTTCCCAGTTGTTAAAACAAGTATCATATGATGGGTTGGCTTAAACAATGGGCATTTGTTGCTTCTTCGTTTGGGGCCTACAAGAAGTCCAAAATTGAGGCATCAGCAAGTCTCCATTTTCCCCCTAAAGACTGTTGCCTTCTGGGACTGGCTGCTGGCAATCCTTAGTCTTTGGCTTTTTTATCACATGGCAATGCGTATGCATGCAGCATTTTCTCCTTTTGCTTCTGCTTTCCATTGATCTCCAGCTTCTGGTTGCTCCCTATGGCGTCTCTCTTTTTCCAATTTCCTTAGCTTATAAGATTTCAGACATATTGGAATAAAATCCATCTTCATCTAGTTTGCACCCACCTTAACTAATAACATTTTCAAGGGTCCTATTTATAAATGGGAAATGGGTTCATATCCATAGGACCAGGGGTTGGGACCTGAACATGCCTTTTGTGGAAGACATGATTCAATCCCCAACAGGGGCCAACTCTTCTTCTGGGTGTCCTATTATCTAAAACAATTATGGGTTAAAAATCAGATTGGGTGAGTGTGAAAATTCAACAGGAGAGAAAGGAACACTTTAGCAAACCCCAAAACTTTTTTCTCTCAAAGGGAAAATTAGAAATAATGAGAAACCAAAAATCAGACATAAAAAGCCCAAAACATTCAAGTTATCCATTAGACATATGTCAGGACACTGTATAATTACAGCAATTTGATCTCATTTAGGAGATTTTAATGACCTTGCTTAAAAAATCATATGAAAATTAATTTCAATAAAAATTAATGTATACTCATATCTCCTTAATTTGATGAGAAAAATTAGGTTTTTCCTGTAAAGGTCTCCAATTTGAATTTAAAGTGTATAAAACTGCTGCAGGAAAATGGAGACGATGAAATAAAAACTTCTTTCTCTTGGGAAGAGGTAGGCATTTAAATTTAGAGACTAAATGAGAGCAAAGAGGAATATGTTTCTTTCATTATAATCTAACCAGAAGAAGTTTGCTAATCAAATGATAGTGATACTTGAAGGACTTTAGATTTATAAATGCCAAAATACCAGATTAATAAATGCCAAAATACCAGATTAATACATAGATTCACAGGATTATTCTGTAATAATTTGTGTGAAGATGATATCCACTAGTGATAAAACAGTAGTTATGAAGAATTTGTGAACGGAAAAGAAAATTCCATCTGTCATTTGTTTCATTTATTATTAATACAAGGATATTGAATATCCAGATGATAAGGCAAAGTAATCCTATAAAGATGTAAATTTCAATTAGATTAGAAATGTTTAACTGTCATCCAGTTAGAAACCAAATAGCCAGAGGTTTAGAAGAGAAACTGCAGACTGACAGGGTAGTGATAACTTCAGAGAAGAACATGCCCATGACACAGCCTAGCAAAGGTTTAAGCTTGTAAATCAAAATGGAAATCTCTAAAGCATCCTGTCTTACAACTTGACAATAAGTATATGAAGGTAAGTGAGCAAACATATTGTATCAGCTAAAGTTTGTATTTTTTAACACATAAAATGAATAATAAGTGAATTTCAAATCTTTTGTTACAGTACAGCCCAGACCAAATGTAAATGCTTTACATACATCTGTCAATTAGTCTAAGATATTATTGCAATGTATTTTAATAGAAGGCTAACTTCTTACAACCAAGAGTCTTTAGAAGCACAATGCAAAAAAAATTTTTGGCGTTGTTTTGGGGAGGTTTTGGATTACGGAAAAGGTTTTGGATTACAGCAGGGGAGGATCGCTGGTGTCAGTAGTGGGGGGATGTGTGGGGAAGGATGCTCCTGGGGCATGACTCTATGGAATATGAATGTTTTCTTGTCATGGGTATAATCTCAGTGGGTGGAGACCCACACAATAACCAACAAAATATTTTAGTCCCATCCTGGGGAATCCTGCTACATTCTTTAATAGAGTGGCAAGAATCTCTACAGTATATAAGCAGTGCCCAGCGTAAGAAGACAGACCAATATGCCAGGCCCTTGATTTTAATGATTGTACTTATGAACCTTTTTCTTGTAAAATTGAAACTTAGACTAAAAACCACATATTGCCTAAGAGTTACCTCCTGAAAACCTCCTTGTTACTCAAATGTGGCCTCTCTCTAAGCCAAACTCAGCATATAAAATCACGGCTGTCCCCAGCATGAGACACAACTCCTGGTGAATGGCCTCCCTGACACAGAGGGATTGTTACCAAGTGACACCTAGCAGGGCATTTCGAAAAAGAATTGACCAAAAGGGGGAAACATTAAATACAAATAAGTTTTTATGGCTAAGAGATTTCAAAGTGAGGTGGGAGGTCATTTGAGATTTCTGCTTATGCATATCTCAGGAGGATCTCTCTGACTGACAGAGTAAACAGTGTCTCAAGCAGGGGCTCCTGAGGACTCTAGAGACATCTGAACATCCCAGGATATCAGCACCCTGTCGATTGGCCTCACCTTGGAATATGATAAACCAATCTCCCCAATATAACAGAGTTAGACTCATTTATAATTTTCCTACACTTGGTTCTCCTATACCTTTTATTTGAACCTATAATTATAACTATACCCATTAAATATATGTCCCAGAGACTTAAATGTTTGGTTTGTTTATATGCTGCTTGAGCCCTGAATCTCAACAGAGTTGCAGCTAACACCTATTCTGCAGTTCATTGGATTGGCCCAGGACAACTAACAAGATGATGATGTACAATGCCCATCCCAATAAAGAGACTATATACAACTGCAAACAAGACATTTCCAACCATCTGCCCCATGGGCTCTAAGCCCCTTCTCAATCAGAAACAGAGTAGGCATCACCAATCTCACATCCTCAAGATTGAGGAATGAATAAACATTAGGCGGGAATGCCACTATGGACCAAAGTAGACTTATTATTCTAGTAATGGAAGTACTTGTAACGTCGATATAAAGACAGTGGTCATCAGAGGTTCAGAGGGGAGGGGGACAGAAGAATAAGTGTAACATGGGACACTGGGATTGTCCTGCATGACATTGCAATGACAGATACAGGCCATTATACATTTTGTCAAAACCTACAAAATTGTGTGGGGCAAAGTATAAACCATAATGTAAACTGTAGACCGTGGTTAGTAGCAACGGTTCAATATTTGTTCATCAGTTGTAACAAATACACCACACTAATGAAAGATGTTGTTCCTGGGGGAAAGTGTGAGAGGGGGAGGGGTGGGGTATATGGGAATCCCCTGTATTTTTTATGTAACTTTTATGTAATCTAAAACTTCTTTAAAAATAAGGAAAAGAAAGAAATATAAAAAGTCCTTAGGAGACCCCCACAAGTTTTCCTAACTTTTATGATAGAACAACTCTATTAAAATCTCTTTATTCAGTGGATTAATTGAAATAATATTCCTAGAAATATAAAGACCATTACTGTGCTATGTATATTAAACTACAATGCACTACTAAGATAGGTCCTGAAATAACTTTATGAAATTATTTTATTGCTATCAAAATTTCACAAAAAACAGGTCATTCCTTCTTCCACCTATGGAAATTCTGAGTTGTAATTAAAAAGAACAAGATTGTAAATTGTCATGAAACCTGCTTAACATGGCGAGAGTGGCGCTGACAACTTGGCTTTCCCTGAAAAGAAACAGAACTGACTAAGTGAATAATAGTGAGGAATGGAGAAAGAATAAATACGATGAGATGATGCAAGTACAGTGGTTCATTGTGTAATACAAATAGGCATGAAAAACAGCCCATCACTAAAATCTCTTGTGCACCAATACATATAAATTACATTTCCAAGGACTTCTGGGAAGATGGTGAAGTGGAGGTACCAGGAATGCTGTTCAACTACTGTGTTTCTCATTGTTACAGTTCTACACATCAATAGATTCCAGAATACATTCCCTCTCTATTAGTAGATTTACTATGATTCCTCTCCATTTATTTTAGATTCACTTACTTAATTTATAAGAAGCTTTATGTGCAATTAACAAAATCTAATTAATTTTTACTGTTATAAAATAAAATAAAATTTAATACAAATACCATTTGATATCTGTTAATGGGAATTTAAAATGAACAAACTATTATTTAATATAATACTTGTATTTTCTCATTGAACACAAAATAAAGGTACTATCGCCTCATTCTCATCTACAAAAAAATAAAGACAGAAAATTCTAAATTCTAAAATGTTCTTCTGTAAAATGATATCCTTGATTCTTTCTTTACTATTAGAAAAGAATTGATGAATTGAAATAAGCAGCATGAAAGAGAAGTGAAGATTGTCCATAAACAAAAAAAAATTCAATCTCTCCATTACCTAAATCTGCTTTCTCTCACTATGTTCACTCTAAATTTAGAAGGAACTCTGATGAGGAGGAGTGAAAAATAAGAATTATTGGTTAGCTATAAAAATTATAATTAAATCTTAGCTTCCACCTTTTCTCCTTTTTCTTCATATTTCCCCAATGGTTTCAACTAACCATTACCTAGCAAAATTTCTGGCACATACTAAGTGTTCATATGTAAGTTAAACAAATGACTATTTGATCTGATTTCACATTAAACCCAGGAGAAGTGGAAGAGAATCAAGTGCCAACTTAAGATGAATATCTGCCAAAAATATGATCCTTTTAATATAAAATGTATAAATACGTCTACTAATTAACTTGAACATCAAATTACACCTAAATTTATATTGTTCCATTACTCCAGGGGTTTTTAACCTTTTTTGTTCCATGGACCCCTTTGCCAGTCAGGTGAAGACCACAGACCCCTTACTAAGTCCACACTAAATTGTGTATTATTTGATACATATATCACACCCACACCAACACATCCCCACAAAAATATTTTTTTGAATTTCAATTCAAGCTCATGGACCCCTTATTAAGAACTCCTGCATTACTCTAAAAAGTAATATGTATTAAAGACAAAATTCCAAATGTAGTTTTGGATTGCAAAATTCTAGAAAGAAGCTCCAGAAGGTCAAGCCAATACATTTACCCACTCTAACTTTTCTCCATAGCCCACATTATGAGTATAAGAATATTAGAAGATTGTAGTGATTACAGTGGTCAGCCAAATTCCTACCAAACTATAACTAGAAAGCTAAGCAAATTACTCAAATGTGACCACTACCAAGGTCTTGCAGGATCAAGATTCTGAAGAAAAGGAAACCAAGAGGGGTCTTGGTAAGCATTACATCCTGGAACTTCAAAAGGTTACATCCTCAGGTAGTGACCAAGAAATAGTAATTCTCTCTGGTAGAAGTTAATATAATCATATTATCGTTAATATTATCTCTAAATAGCTTCAAATTATCATTGAAATTTTTCAAACACAATTTTTAAAATTCAAACACACAAATACACTCACACATGCAATATTGAAAAACTTGACCACAATACAAAAGAAAAAATTGACAATAGCAACAGACACATGTATGATTATACATGTGTGATCCAAATAATGGCATAATCATGTAAGTGCTTTAAAAAAATGTTATCAATGTGTTCAGAAATAGATGATAAAATGGAGAACTTTGTTAGCAATATGTGAACTATACATAGAATCAAATAGAAATTCTAGGGCTAAAAATATAATAATAGAAATTAAGAACTAAATGGGGGAAGCAGATGTGGCTCAAGTGATTGCGCTCTTGCTTACCACATGGGAGGTCCCTGGTTCAGTTCCCAGTACCTCCTAAAGAAGCAAGCTGGTGTGACAGGTGTGACAGGTGGCATGGCAAGCTGATGCAACAAGAGACACTAGAAAAAAAACATAACAAGAGATACAACAAAGCTAAAAAAAGAAATTCCTGATGCCTCCTAAAGAAGACAAGCAAGACAGGGAACTGGCACAAGGTGTAGGCATGGTGAGCTGATGTATCAAGAGACACAAGAAAAACATAATGAGAGACAAAATAAAGCAGGGAATGGAGGTGGCTCAAGTGATTGGGTGCCTTCCTCCCACACCAGAGGTCCTGGGTTGAGTTCCCGGTGCTTCCTAAAGAAACAAGGAAGATATACAGACACAGTAAGTACAAACAATGGGGGGGGGGGGGCGATAAATGAATAAAATAAACCTTTAAAAAACAAAACAAAAAAGAAATCAATGGATGATTAAACAGCCTATTAGACACAGCTAAAGACTGAATTAGTAAACTAGAAGATAAGTCAGAAGCAAATATCCAGACTGAAGAAAACAAACAAAAAAGATTAAACAGTAAAATAAGGTAAAGGAGACATATGGTACACAGTCAAAGACATGTCTAATTAATGCCAAGGAAAAGAGGAGAGAGAATGTCACAGAAACAATGTTTGAAGAGATAATGGCTGAAAAGTTTCTAAAAGTGATGGAAGGTATCTAGCCATAGATTCAAGAATCCAGAACTTAAAACTGAGAAAAATTTCAAATAAAGTCATACTTAAAGCTTTTCTCTTAAGGGTACATCCCAGTCCACATAACACGAGATGAGTGAATCAAAGAGATATAGTCTTGTTGGCTTGAAGTGTCTGAAGACAAAGTTGGGACTGTCAGAGTGGTTGAAGATTGAGAGGTGAATCCCAGAAAGGAAGAGCAAAAGATGGGGAAATATCCAAATAATTTTATAATCTCTCCTAAACTCTTTGACTGATTCCCCAGTGGCACATGCACAGAAGAGGCTACAAGACGCCCAATGGAAAGCAACAGGTGGAAAGCTATGAGAACAATGTAGTGGTTTCAGATGCTGCCATCACATGGGAAACAGAGTTTAGAGCTTGAGTCTTGGCCAGTTAGAGGTGCTTGGTAAACACTTTGGGCTTTCCACTGAAACTTCTGAAGAGCTTTGCCTTAGGAGGAAAACTATATTCCAGAACTAAAGGCAAATTCACAACAAACCTTTCCTGGCAAAGTATAAAACCAAATCTCCACAAGCCCAAGGTGATTCATTAGAAATTTACTGGCCTACCAGAACAAAAATAATGCTCTGTAGCAGCTTGATATAGTTATGAATTCCAAAAACAGATATTGGATTATGTTTGTAATCTGGTCTGTACCTGGGCATGATTAAGTTATGATTAGGGTTTTGATTGGTCCATGTCATTAAGGCATTGAGTTCCCACCCACCAAGGCATGGCAAAGGACAGAGTTGAGGGCTTTTAATGTTGGAGTTTTGATGTTGGAGTTTGATGCTGAAGTCTTAAGCTGGAGCCCTGGGGAGAGAGACAGAGCCATTCACCTGATAGTCTACAGCTGACCTTGTGGAGAAAACAGAGGAGCTGAGCCCAAAGGAACCCAGGAAGCCTGAAGCCTTGCAGATGTTGGCAGCCATCTTGCTCCAACATGTGTAAATAGACTTTGGTGAGGGAAGTAACTTATGCTTTAAGGCCTGATATCTGTAAGCTCCTATCCCAAATAAATACCCTTTATAAAAACCAACCAATTTCTGGTATTTTGCAAAAGCACCCCTTTGGCTGACTAATACATGCTCTTTAGATGAACATATCAGAATTTTCATCTAAAAATTTCTAATATATATACCATTAAAAAATCTATAGACATATAAACAACAGACACAAAAAGTGTGACCCATAAGAAAGAGAAAAATCATTTAATAAACACTTACGCTAATTCACATGTTGTAATTAGCAGACATGTTTTGTTAAGGCAATTAATATATACACGGTCAATGGCTTACATAATAATGAATGGAGGTATAATCTTAAAGAGAAATGGAAACTCTAAAATAAACCAAATGGAAGTTAATATATGCATGCTTAGAATATCAGAAGGAGAAGGGAGAGAGAAATTAGTGAAAGCATATTTGAAGAAATAATGGCTGAAAAATCCCAAGATTTGTTGTAAAACATCAAATTACAAATCTAATGCACAGCAATGTTCATCATGGCATTATTCACAAATGCCAAAAGCTGGAAACAACCCAAGTGGGTTGGATAAACAAAATGTGGTATACAAATATGAACTGTAACTCAGCTCTAAGAAGGAATGAAGTATTGAAACATGCAACAACATGGATGAATCTTGAAGACCTTACATTGAATGAAGTAATCCAGCTAGTAAAGGACAAATACTGCATGATATCACTGATATGAACTAAGGCTAGTAAGCAGATTCACAGAGGTTAGAGTCTGGAAGATAGGCTATCAGGAGATAGAAAGGGAGCAGAAAGTGGTGAGCTGATGCTCAATTTGGGCAGAATCTATGATAAGGTGGATGGGGATGATTTGGCAGTAAATTGGGGTGATGTTGATACAGTGATGTGAGTGGGGTCATTAATGCTGGTGTGTGAGTGTGAGGGATGGGGGGTGGGTTGGGCTATCCATGGAGCTACAGGGAGGCTGAAGGAAGAACAGGTGAACTCTGGGGAGGTTAAGGACTGTGGTTGAGAATACAATTGGGAGAATGTTCTTTTGGCAATTATGACAGGGGAGGGGAAGGTCACAGACACAGGATGTTGGTGGAGTAGGAATGTGTGGGTAAGGTTGCATCTGGGGCATGGCTCTATGAAACATGAATGTGTTCATGTGGTCATAGTATGTTATTTCAGTGGGTGGAGACCCATACAATAAACAACAAATATTACATTCCCATCCTGGGGAGTCCTGCTACATTTTCTATAGAGTGGCAAAAATCTCTAGAGTACATAGCAGTACCTAATAAAAGAAAATAGACCAATATGCTTAGCCCTTGATATTAATGCTTGTATTTATGAACCTTATTCTAAAAATCAAAATTTAGCCTAATAATACCTATTGCCTAAGAGTTACCTCTCGAAATTCTCCATGTTACTCAAGTGTGGACTCTCTCTAAGCAAAACTTGGCAAATAAACTTACCACCTTCCACTCAGCATGGGACATGACTCCCAGGGATGAACCTCCCTGGCACTGAGGAATCAATATCAAGTGCCAATCAGCAATGCATTTGGAAAAAGACCTTGGCAAAAAGGGGGAAACATTAAATACAAAAGAGTTATTACGGTTAAGAGATTTCAAAATGAATCATTCAAGAGGTTACACTTATGCACATCTCAGGCAGATCTCACTAACTGCCTCAGTAAACAAAGCCTCAAACAGGGGTGCTCCTGAGTGTTCTGGAGACATCTGGATACTATAGGCAAGGGACACAATCCCATGAACTCAGCATTCTATCAGTGAGCCTTACTTTTGAATACATGTTAACCTATTTCCCCATTGAAACAGGGTTAGACACATTTATAATTTCTCTACACATGATTCTTCAATCCTTTTTATTTGAATCTATTCCCATTAAATATATTCCCCAGAGATTTAAATCTTTGGTCTATTTATATACCAGTTGAGCCCTGAATCTGAGCAGAGTGGTAGCCAACATTTACTCTCCAGTTCACTGGACTCACCCAGGCAATTAACAAAATGATGATGACGGACAACCCCCATCCCCCAAAACAAATAGAATCTATAAATGCAAGCAAAATGGTTTATTCCATCTTTCCCATAAGATCTAAGCCCCCTCTCAATCTGAAGCAAAGCAGGCATAACCATCCCCAAATACTCAAGCCTGAGAAATGAACAAACATAACGAGGGAATGCAACCATAGGCCAAAGCAGACCTATTATAATCATAGTAATGGAAGAACTTGAATACTGATATAAAGATAGTGGTTATCAGAAGTTCTGAGGGGAGGAATACATGGAACATAGGGCATTTTTAGGGCATTGGAATTGTTCTGCATATTGCAATGACAGTTACAGGACATTATACATTTTGTCAAAGCCAATGAAATTGTATGGTGCAAAGAGTAAACCATAAAGTAGACAATAGACCTTGGATAGTAGCCATGCTGCAATATTTGTGCATCAATTGTAACAAATGTACCAAACTAATGCAAGATGTCATTAATAGGTGAAAATGTGACAGGGGAAGGGGGTGGGATATATAGGAATCCTCTATACTTTTTATGTAAATTTTCTGTACTCTAAAACTTCTTTAAAAATAAAGTTTATTCTATGAAAAAAAGTGTTTATCAAATGAATAAAGAATGCAAAGTATTTTCAACAACAACAAAAGTTAAAGATCCAAGAAGCTCTACACATCCCAAATAGGAAAACATAAAGAATACAACACCTCAGCACATTATAGTCAAACTCCTGAAGAGGAAAGAAAATAGAAGCCTCTTTAAAGCAGGCAAATGGAATGAGTTTTATTACCATCAAGGAAGAAATAAGATAACTGATTTTTCAGCAATGGAAAAAAAAGAAAGCCAGAAACTAATAGAATGTTACCATTAAAGTGATGACAAAAATTTGCTAAGCTGGAATTTTATACTAAGTGAAAAATCCTTTAAAAATAAATACTAATGATCTTTCCATACAACTAAAAACAGAGAATGTTTCACTTTTTTATCTTCTGTATGTTCATTGAAGTAGCAATTGTAACTCCCTCAAGACTTCTCTTTACTTTCACCACTTTGCTATCTACTTGGCAAAAGAGGTCTAGCTTTCAACTTATTTCTTTTGTTGGTTTTTGATACGCCTTTCACACTAAGTTTAATCATATCTAGGTTTTGATTTAAAGAGTGAGAACAGTGACTCTTTCTTTCACTTGAAAACTTAGAGGCCACTGTAGTGTTATTAACTGCCCTAATTCATTGTTGTGTCTCAGGGAATAGGAAGGTCTGAGAAGAGGGAGAGAGATGGGAAATGGTCAGCTGGAGCAGTCAGAGCACACATATTTATCAATTAAGTTTATTATCTTTATGGTCACAGTTCATGGTGTCCCCAAACAATTACAATGGTAATATCAAAGATCACTGAATACAAATCACCATAACAATATAATAATGAAAACGTTTGTAATATTGTGAAAATTACCAAAATGTGTTTTTTTTTGTGCTTTGCTTTATTGTGTTTCACAAATGTTGTGGTTTTTACAAATTAAAGCTTAGTGACAACCCTGTGTTGAACAAATTGGAGATTTATGATAACCCTGTATCAGGCTAGTCTATTGGCATCATTTTTCCAATAGCATGTACTCACTTTGTTTTTGTGTCACATTCTAATTAAAGCATGCACATTTTTTTTAGACATGTTGCTATTGCACACTTACAGTATAACATAAACATAAATTTTATATCCACTGGGAAGCCAAAAAATGTATGTGACTCACTTTATAGCAATACTCACTTTATCGCCATGGTCTGGAACCGATTCTGCAATATCTCCGAGGTATGCATGTATGAAACATTACTATATAGAATGACAGACGCATAGTGATTAACTTTGCCTGGGGTTACATTTATGAGGAGGTAGTTCTTGAATTGGGTTGTTTAACAAGCATTAAGTGTCAACTCTGCTGGAGATACTGTGCTAGGTGGCTAGAAAATACAAAGATGAATGGAAAGAGAATTGTCCTTCTCTTGGAAGATTTACAGTTGAGTCCATAGTTGGAGTAAGAATGACAGGGGTAGTCACTAAAATAGCAAAGTTGATAGCTTGCTAAAGTGTTAAAATATTGAATTATTGTATGTCAGTGGTAAATAGCAGTTACTCCAAGCAACCCTCCATTTACCCCCATTTCAGTACCCCTCATCCTCCTTCTATGATCCCCAGACCTCCTTCTATGATCCCCAGACCTCCTTGCATTCCAAAAAATGTTTATCCATTAAACATTTTACATATAATCCTAGAGGATGCATCTTGCCAAGTAGCTGGGGGTGGGAGTGGGGGTGGGAACTACAAGCCTTGAAAAGACAGTGAGTATTTGGGATATTGAAGTTAAAGGCCAGAGCCTGAGGTGCAAGTTGAACAAGTGGAATTGAAGAATTGAGAAGGGAATGAAGATCCACCAAAAGATTTTAAGCAGATCTGGTTTTAAAAAAGATCATTCTGACCAACCTTAGTATATAAGTCCTCACTGATGATTGTTGAATAAACTATTAAGATGCCAATGCACTATTATTAGTTGTACCATATGCATATGCTCTTAATTTGCAAATGTTTTTGTTGTTGTTACTCTTTCTGATTTCCTGCCAGGTAATGATGAATTAGCACCCATATCTGCAAGATAGCTAGTCACTATTTGGCATCTTGTCTGCCTATGAAACAGAAGAAAAATATACTAGGCCTATCAAGGGCTTGATCCATTTACTTTGTTTCAATCAGCATACACCTCTAACCAACAGGAGACCACAAAGAAGTAAAGAAAAGATTTATAAATATAGACTTTGCATGCAGAGAATTTACTGTCTTACTTAAAATACTTCTATTATTGTATTAACTTCTCTCTTTGCAATTGGTGATTTCAATATTACAGAGATTTGTACATTAAGAAATCATTGGGTGGGGGTGGATGTGGCTCACGCAGTTGAGTGCCTGCTTCCCACATGGGAGGTCCTGGGTTCAGTCCCTGGTGCCTCCTAAAAAAACAAAAACAACAAGCAAACTACAACAAAACCAAAAAAGCCAACGCAGGGGAGCCAATGTGCTCAGTGGTTGAGTGCCAGTTTCCCCATATATGAGGTCTCACACACACAAAAAAAGAAAGAAATCATTGGGGAAAAAACGCCTTGGTTGGTCTGGAGTGATTTTTCCCCCCGTTTTACTCAGAGCTTTTTACCAATAATGATCTAATGCTGATAAATGGGTTTACTCTTCAATGACAGCATGCATGAGGGCACTCAGAAGTTTGGGATTAAAAAGTGACAATAAGAGAGGTCTGACTGGATTGAAGTAGTGAGAGAATTGCTTCTCCATTATTTTAATTACTTAGAAAAGAGATAAAAGAGATTAATGGATATATTGGTTAAATGGTAATTAAACACCCAAAACAGAACTGAACAAATCAGTACTTTATTTTTACATTGCGGTTTACTGTTCTTCCTAATTGGCAGTCGTTTGCATTTTGGATACTGTCAATTACAATATAATTCCTATCACTACATGCACTACATGTATAATATGTGTTATATTCCTAACACAATGTTCCATCCTAACAGCAAACGAAAAACTACTCGATTAATCACTTTCATCAAAATATTAACTTTCAGGTTCTTTCAACAGCTAGCACTAAAGTCAAAACCCAAAAATCAACAGAATAAGCATTTATAATAAACAACATCAAATTTCCCTCCTTTAAGACATATGGATATCATATTTTCGTATTGACAAAGGTCTGCATATTTTTTGGCATTGAATAATAGGTTACTAACATCTGGTACCATTAATACATTTCAACATTAAAGAACTTTCTTTAATAATACAGATCATCTTAAAGTGATGTAAATATTTCTTGCACAGCACCATCTTATTGAAAGCTTTTCCTATTTGGATTTCCTCTTCTCCATCCTCTTGGTTGCACTGGTCTTCCACTGCCAGCAGCTCAGGTGGCTCCAAAGGGTCACTCCTCTTCCCTTTGAACTGGTAAGCGCTCTGGTGGAAGAACAGATTCCAACTTCTGCCAGCGCTCTGGAGGCCACAGGATATGCGTAGCATGGGCGTGCAGAAGTCCCAGGGAAACCTGAACCCATGGGAGATACAAAGATAACAATAAATAAATCATTTTATAAAGAGTCTGATTACTATATTGGAAAAAGAATTTGGTTCCAGGTTTGACATTCTATGAAAGGATGATGATGATGATGATGATAAAAAAGAGTAAACACTTATAAAGTGTTTTTCTAGGTAAATGTGAACTCATTTAATCTTCACAGCAGCCTTTTGACAGGACCTGGACCTGGACCTGGTTTTGGTGCTGAGCAGTCTGACTCCAGAATCTGTATCTTTAACGCCACACTTTATAACCTGTTTGCATAGACCCACAGAGCATATATCTGTTTTATATCCTCAGACTCTTCTACAAATTCTTGGTGCCTCAAAGAGCTTTTCCTTTATGGAAATATCATATAGAACTGGAAAAAAAAACTGCATAGTTAGAAAACAATATTGTGCCCCCTACTGGATGAGCCACCAAAATCAGGTATGGGGCTGGATGAGTTGCCTCCTTGGAAAGTGTATGGAGTAACAAAGAACACCTACATGTGGAGAGTGGTAGAAAGCCAAGAGAAAGACAAAAAGGGTGGGATTAGAAACGAGGAAAAGAGTAAAGTGTAAAGATCATGGCAGATGCCAAAGCACACCAGCAGCAGAGATGAGCAGATACCCACCAGGATGGAAGAGGAGGCAAGGAAGAGGGGACTTTTCCTGAAAATGTAGGGCTGACCTAGAGGCAGGGAAGGAGCCTTTAAAAACATCTTAAGTCAGTGATTCTCAGAAGAATGTGGCAGTTCTGTTCAAAATGCAGAGCAGAGCCCTCTCCTCAAAGATTACTCTTCAAAAGGTCTGAGGTGAGGCCTGAATCTGTACCCTTTTGCTGTAGTGACTGTCAGATAATATTTTAATGGTATTCAGAAGCTTACAAAACAGTCATATTTAGCATATATTTATATCCAACTATAAGCCAGACATTACATATTCATTATTTCATTTTATTTTCAAATGTTTTTCTTAGAAATTGGTGCTCCACAGAGATCAACATACAAGCATTGCCTTCATCAGAGTTCTTCTGTTTATTAGCATGCAGTAGAAAATTGAACCACCCACAGACTCAAAGCATGAGACTGGATGTTGAGGGAAAGACCAAGGGAAAGACTTCCAAAAAGATAATCAGACATGGAGTGAAAGGAGGGAGGAAGGAAAGAATTAGAAAAAAAGAAAGCCTTAACAACAACTTGAAATACAGACAAAAGGAACCCAAAGGGTAGCAAGGGTCCTGTGGGCTCAATAAGGGATATTTTTTCCAATTTATTATTTTGAAAATCAAACCTACAAAAAATTAAAAGCATGGTACAAAAATCAGGTCTACTCACCAAAGTTCACCAATTATTAACATTTTGCTGCATTTCTTTCTCCACTTGTGTGTGTGTGTATACATATGTGCATACATGTTTTTTTCTGAACCTTTTGAAAGTTAATGACCTCATGCTGACTTTTCTCCTAAATACTTCAGCATGTATCTCCTAGGAACTAAGATCTTTTCCTAATGAAACATATCATTATCATATACAACATATTTAATATCAGCACAGTAATATTACTTAATATACAGTCCATATTTAAATTTTCCAGTAATGTCTTTCATAGTTATTTTGTCTTTGAAATTGAGGATCTAAGAAAGACATAAATTGCTTTGGCTGCCATCAGGTTACTTTTGTTTTACTTTAGTTTAATCTTGAGTCTAGGCAACTTGCCTTGTAAAATATCCTATATCTGGAATTATCTGATTTTTCCCTGAAGAATCAAGTTAAAATGTTTTAGGCAAGAACACTATATAGTTGATATTGTATTCTTCCCATTTCATCACATCAGGAGGCACAAAATATCAATTTGCTCCATTTGTGATCCTAAATTTGATCATTTGGTTAAAATGATGTTGATTAGATTTCTCCAATGTCTTTTTCCTTTTGTAATTAAAAAGTAATCTGTGAGCTGATATTTTGAAATAATGTAAATATCCTTTATGCCAACATTTTATCTAATGGTTTTAACATTCCTCAAAGATCCCTGAGTGACTCTATTATTATACTTTGGATTATAAAACAATGATTTTCCAATTCTAGGATGTGTTTTATGTTTATTAGCTGACATTATTTTGCAAAGAAGTACTTTCCCTCCAATGCCAATGACCTCTATTTTAATATCGATGATTCCTTTATTTATTAAAAGTCTGTTACAGTCATCATCATCATCATTTTTTTTTGCTTAAAAGTCCCATTGGCCAGTGAGTGTTATTGTGATATGTTTCCATCAGTGTTTTGAGCACTTCCTTATTTTTTGGCAGTGCTAGATATACCAGGCTTATCTTGTATTTTACCTGTTCCACACGTAGAATCAGATATTTCACAAGGAGCTTTAGTTCCTTTTAGTAAGGAATGCCAAGATCTGGGTACTTGTTGCTCCTGGGATGTCAATCCTCTATGTGCTTTCAGTGGATAAATATAGAAAATCCAACATCATCGGGTTTTTACTCATCTTTCCCCATTCCATATTGTATTTCGCTTCTTCCTCAATGAGCACCCTGGGGCCTCACAGCATTAACACATCTACCCATTTATACTATTTTCAAATACATTCAAAGTAGTTTGAATTATTCTACTATAACTGCTACCAACAACAAAATTTTAAAAAAACTGCAATTATTTTGGATCTTGAAAAAAATATCTCATTAAGGACGACTTGGTAGAACTCATTGTTCAAAATTTACTTGCATTTAAAAAAAATTTTTTTAGTAAAGTTATATTATTTACCGTATGATATATAGTTAGGCGCATATGTTTTTATTTGTATCTAATTTTCAGTTTGCTTTTTCTATCCTTTTGATTGAATTTTATGTTTTAATTATATAAACATTTACATGGTTCCAAGGTCAAAATTATTTTAAAAATATGACAGAAAAATGGCCTTCCTAAAGATGTCATGTTCTAATCCCCAGAAGCTGTGCATATGCTATGTTACATGGCAAAGGGGAATTAAGTTAGCAGGTGGACTTAGGTTGTTAATCAGCTAGCCTTAAAGTAAAGAGATCATTCTCTATTATCCAGGTGGGCCCAAGAATAATCAGAAGGGTCTTTAACTGTGGAAGGAGGAAGCAGAAAGGTCAGAATCAGAGAGCAATTTGAAGACACTACACTGCTGCTGGCTTTGAATAAGGAGAAAGAGGCAGAAAGATGTAAATTTCCTCCAGAAGCTGGAAAAAGCAAGGAAATGGATTCTTTCCTGGGGCCTTCAGAGGCAATGCAACCCTGTGGACACCTTTATTTTAGTCTAGTGAAACCTGTGTCAAACTTCTGACCTACAAAACTGTGAGTTGATAAATTTGTGTTGTTTTAGAGATACTAAATTTGTGGCAATTTGCTTCAATAGTAATAGGAAACTAATACAAAGGTATACACAGAAAAGCCTATTACCACCCCACACTCTACCTCTAGTAGGTAACTATTTTCATTAGTTCCTGGTTTTTCCTTCTTGTGTTTCTTTTTTTTTTTTTTAACCCCCCCTCCCCCACAGCATTTTGCTTGCTGTCTGATCTCTGTGTCCATTCTCTGTGCATTCTTCTTTGTATTTATTTATTCATTTTTTTATTTATTCCCTCCTCCTTTGACGCTTGCTTGGTGTCTGCTCTCTGGGTCCATTTGCTGCACACTTTTCTGTGTTTTTGCTTGTCTCCCTTTTTGTCACATCACCTTGCTGAGTTGGCTCTCTGCAGCGCTTGTGCGCCGGCATCACTCCGCAGCGCTTGTGGGCAAGCCTGCCTTCACAAGGAGGCCCTGGGACGCGAACCCAGGGCCTTCCATATGGTAGACTGGAGTCCAGCTAACTGAGCCATGGCCACTTCCCTCTTGTGTTTCTTTTCACAAATAATAATAATAAGCAAATATATATACTACACTTTCTTAATTTTCTTCTTTCTTACAACAAAGAGAATATACTTTATATTCTATTTATTCCTTGCTTTTTTTCTCAGAAATATTTCCTAGAATTCAATTCATATCACTTTCACAGAAATGGAATCTGTGTTTTCTCCAAAAGCCCCAAAACTAGCACAATCCCAGGTGATTCTGATGTGTTAAATTCTGAATCTAGATTTATACTTTCCACTTAGCTTCAGGAAATTCAATATACTCACACAAGGTGAACCTAACCAACTTTAGAGAATCCTTGAATATATTCCAAAACATCTTAAATAACCATTCCAACAAGGTTAACTGGCAGGAAATGCTTCCCTAGACCAAAGTGATTGATAGCAGTGTAGTTTCTATCTCTTTGTATCTCTATTTATGTTTTCTGGGCTAGAGAATAGCTGGTCTCCATTCCTTCCACAATAATCCTTTTTAGATTTGATAGTTGCTACTCAGTTGTGGCTCAAGTCTTCATTTGCTTTTCCAAGTTGTTAGACTTTTATTCATAAGGTTGATTTGCCAATCTTTTAACTTGCTGAATTCTTATCAATCTATGTGATTGCCTTCTTAGTTTTGGAATTCAGTTTTGGACATAGTGATCCAATTCTGTTTTTTAATCAACCCTCATTTTATCAAAACTCACCCTGGGATTTTTTTATTCCAAACATTTATTTCATATATGTATTAGTCAGCCAAAGGGGTGTGGATGGAAAATACCAGAAATTGGTTGGTTTTTATAAAAGGTATTTATTTGAGGTAGGAGCTTACAGATACCAGGCCATAAAGCATAAGTTACTTCCCTCACCCAAGTCTATTTTCACGTGTTGAAGTAAGATGGCTGCTGACATCTGCAAGGGCTCAGGCTTCCTGGGTTCTTCCCTTCCAGGTTCTTGCTTCTCTCTGGGTTCAGGGTTCTTCTCTTCCCAGGGCTGGCTTCTTCCTGGGCTCAGGGTTCCTCTCTTCCTGGGGCTTGCTTCTCTTTCCTCTGTGAGCTTACTTTCTGGGCCTCCAGCTTAAGGCTTCAGCATCAAACTCCAACATCAAAACTCCAACATCAAAAACCCTCAACTCTGTCCTTTGCCATGCCTTTTTTCTTTGAGTCCCCACCTAACAAGCTGCGGAGACTCAATGACCTAATGATGTAGCCCAATCAAAGTGCTAATTATAACTCAATCATGCTCAGGTACAGACCAGACTGCAAACATAATCCAGTATCTATTTTTGGAATTCATAACCATAAAAAAATGCTACAATATACCATTCTAACTTCCTGAAAGGAAATAATTTATCTACAACTAATAATGGTGAAAACTGTCAGATGGATATCATTATTATTTAAAAACATGATATGGGAATGCAAAATACTGTTTTTTAAAAATATGATGTCAATAATACAGATAGAGTACCTGTTCACTTTCTTGGCTGTCTTGTCATGTGTATATATATATATTTAATTGATATGCCTACAGACTTGAAAAGACATAGTGGGTATAGAAGGAGATAAAAATCCAGAAATATATGAGCTCTTTTTTTTTTTTGGAGGTAACTGGGGATTGAATCCAGAACCTCGTACATGGGAAGCAGTACTCAACACTTGAGCTACATCTGCTCCCCTATGAGCATTTTTAAAGCTAAGAGTTACATTTCAGGTACATCTGTGGCTTACAAGCATGTCAAATAAAATCTTCCTCCTCTTCCTCCTCTTTGCTACACTTAGGCATTACTATATGCAGGATAGTGTTCTGAATGAGTTACACATATTGACTCATTTATTTCTCCCAATAACTCTGAGGGAGGTACTATTAATATCTCCACTTCTTGGTTGAGGAAACCTAGGTAGAAGCTTAAATATTTTTCCCAAAGTTTACAAAATTAAGAACCAGCACAGCTGACTCAATCACATGCCCTCTGACTCTAGCATGTTTATATCAGGATCATCATATAATTTTTATGCAAATGAGGCACTTCTGACAGTCAAAAGGGGGTTATTTTAATTGTCAGGAAAATAATGGTAAAACAGGACTGTCCTAGACAAACCAGGATATAATCATAATACTTATTTACTTTAACTCTGTTATTAGAAAAGTTGACTATTTATAGAAATATGTAGAAAACAGTGTTCCCATGTACCCTGTTCCCTAGTATTAACCTTTGCATTGGTGTGGTACTTTCCTTACAATTGATGAAAGAATATTATAATTGTATTATTAACTATAATCCATAGTTTATATTAGGGTGTATGTTTTCACCATATACCACCCTATTATTAACACAATGTCATAATGTTTCTTATTTTTTTTTCCTTTTTTTTCAGGGGTTATTGTGGGTTAACCAGGGACCTCATATGTGGGAGCAGGCACTCAAACACTGAGTTACACTCAAACACTGAGTTACAT
Organism: Dasypus novemcinctus; assembly: GCF_030445035.2. Classification (NCBI taxonomy): domain Eukaryota; kingdom Metazoa; phylum Chordata; class Mammalia; order Cingulata; family Dasypodidae; genus Dasypus; species Dasypus novemcinctus. Next base: position 86,029,995 of record NC_080677.1, read on the forward strand.
CTTCTTCCCCATAATGTTTCTTTTTTTTTAAGATTGATTTTATTTCTCTCTCGCCCCTGCCCTGTTCCCCTCGTTGTCTGCTCTCTGTGTCCATTCGCTGTGTGTTCTTCTGTGTCTGCTTGTATTCTCATTAGGCGAATCTGGGAACTGATCCTGGGACCTTCCAGAGGGGGAGAGGGGCAATTACTCTCTTGCCCACCTCAACTCCCTGTTCTGCTATGTCTTGTTATTTTTCTCCTCCATGTCTCTTGTTGCATCACCTTGCTGTGCCAGCTCTCCATGTCAGCCAGCACTCCTGCGTAGGGCATCTCTTCCATGCAGGGCAGCCTTCCCGCATGGGCTGGCACTCTGCATGGGCTGGCACTCTGCATGGGCCAGCTTGCCCTCACCAGGAGGCCCTGGGCATTGAACCCTCGACCTCCCATATGGTAGATGGGAGCCAAATTAGTTGAGCCACATCTGTTTCCCCATAATGTCTCTTGATACTGCTAAGTCCAACATCCTTTCCTTAGAAAACCAGATTCACCAAAAGGAATGCAGGGGTGCAGATGTGGCTCAGGCAGTTGAGTAACCACTTCCCACATGGGAGATCCTGGGTTTGGTTCCCAGTGCCTCTTAAAAACAAACAACAAGTATACAAATGAAAAAATCCACTCAGGGGAGCTGATGCAGCTCAGTGGTTGTATGCCGGCTTCCCACATATGAGCTCTCACATTCAATCCTGGGCCTTGGTACCTCAAAAAAAAGAAATGCATATGAATAAAAAGGAACACTAAGGTGGAAACCAGTTCTGGGAGATGTCTCACTCATTTGTAAAATTAGGGGAAGGGAATGGGAATATGAGGGGGATAAAACATTTTTATTGAGAGAGAGAGAAAGTGAGAGTGAGGTATGTTTTAGCAAACATAACTCTTTTTTCCCCAGTAGGTTAAATACTTCGACCAGTCAAACAAACATTTTCTTTGGATTTGATTCCCTCCTGTCCTAACCCTTTTGCCATGTGTGATTTTATTTTCAGGTATAAGGAATCTATTTTTACAGTAGACTTTTTTTAAAAGATTTATTTATTTATTTATTTCTCTCCCCTTCTCCCCCACCCCCGTTGTCTGTTTTCTGTGTCTATTTGCTGCGTCTTCTTTGCTTCTGTTGTTGTCAGCGGCACGGGAATCTGTGTTTCTTTTTGCTGCGTTATCTTGTTGTGTCATTTCTCCATGTGTGCGGTGCCATTCCTGGGCAGGCTGCACTTTCTTTCGCACTGGGCAGCTCTCCTTACGGGGCGCACTCCTTGCCTGTGGGGCTCCCCTACACAGGGACAACCCTGTGTGGCACAGCTCTCCTTGCGCACATCAGCACTGCACATGGGCCAGCTCCACATGGGTCAAGGAGGCCCGGGGTTTGAACCGTGGACCTCCCATGTGGTAGACGGACGCCCTAACCACTGGGCCAAGTCTGCTTCACTACAGTAGATTTTTTAACACAACAATAGAAACATTAGATACACCAGGTCAAACTCTTATTGGGTCACTCTATTGTTAGTGCATATTGAATGAAAAAATGAGTCCACCCCATTTTTTAATGGCCCTCTTATAATAATGCTACTGTCCTTAAGGGAAGGTGAGGGCCAGTTACCCAAAGATTGGGAATCACTGATCTAGAACAATAGTCATCAAACTTTTCTTGTGTACCACAATCAGTCAAAGAAAATTGAAAATTCACCATCTTCATATATTTAAAATTTTTATTTCAGCCTATAACTAGCACTATACTTGTTAATTATATGTCCTAGAGACTTTAATCTTCAGTCTGTTCATATGCCAATTGAGCCCTGAATCTCAGCAGAGTTGCAACACCTACTTGCCAGTTCATTGGACTCACCCAGGATAACCAACAAGGAGGTGATGATGGAAACCACACATCCCAAGGAACAGAGAGTCTGCAACTGCAAGCAAGATAGCTCTATCCATCTGCCCCATGGATGTAAGACCCTTCTCAATCAGAAACAGAGAGGGCATCACCATCCCCTAATCCTCAGGATTGAACAATGAACAATGGATTAAAGCATACTTATTATTATTTTATTATTATTCTACTATAGACATTATTAGTCTAGCAATGAAAGAACTTTCATCATTTATATAAAGGCAGTGGCCACAAAAGTTTCTGAAGGGAGGGAGAAGAAAGAATAGGTATAACATGGGGACATTTTTGAGACATTGGAATTGTTCCACGTGACACTGCAATGCTGGATACAGGCCATTATACATTTTGTCAAAACCAATAAAATTGTGTGGGGCAAAGTGTAAACTATAATGTGAACTATAGTCAGTGGTTAGCAGTAATGCTTCAATGTGTTCATCAATTGTAACAAATGTACCACACTAATAAAAGATGTTGTTAATGTGGGAAAGTCTGGGTGGGGAAGGGAGTGGGTATATGGGAATCTCCTATATTTTTTATTTAATTTATTAATCTAAAGCTTCCTTAAAAATAAAAAAATTTTTTTTAAATATTTAAAAACTTAATTCATGGATTGAATTAATATATAAACCAAATGTTTGTAAACTCAAAGTATTATTACTTTTTTAGCTACAAATAGAAATTATATATTTTTTCTTGCATCCAATGGAGCATTGTACACACTCCTTGAATATCCATGCTCCAGGGAACTCACCGAAATTATTTGCTGGAAAGTGATCTGTACTATCAGTCAACAGGTTTGTTTTGTCAACACATTTCCAAAGAACCACTGTTGTAGAATTTGAGAGAGGTTCAATTATTTGCATATAGAGAGGCCAGGACTCAGGAATGATTTTGAGAAGGAAAAATGGTTTATTGACTGCCACTGGCCGACTCGGGAGCTTTCTGTTTGAATCCCGAGCCCCAAACAAGATTTTTGAATCCCTTTTATACAGAGAGGAAAGGCCAGATGGTCCCTTTGTTTCAGTTCTCAATAGGCTTCAATTAGCATATATATCTTCCACATCTTAGGTAAGCTTTTAGCATGGACTTCAGACATTCTAGGTAAGTTTTTAGCATATTTAGTTTGCATTTCCCCTGGATACTTAAAGTTTATAGACCTTGCATTGTTAAACTGTTTCCTGGGACTGGAGTCCTTGCCATTGTTACCAAGGGCAGGACTGCAGCCTCTTACCATCACATCCACAAGTCAGAGAGCTTAGGTTATCTCTGAAGAGACAAAGAGCCTCCCACCCATAGCCCACATCACCACATGGACTACATTTACAGTGAACTGCCTGTCTTTGATTGAATTGGCTCCACTGGGAAGTTATTTTGACATAGTCTTCATAACACAGGTGTGTATTTTTCAGATTCCCTCAACCCCCTCTTCATAAGCCCTACATTCTACCTAACATTCCTCTGTTTTCTTAGCTTTAGGATACCCTTTCTTGAGGAAAGAGCTTGCAAGTACAAGAAAATGTCAAGCAAAAGCAAAAGAGGCCAGAGGTGGGGTGGAGGGAAAAACACAAAAAAGGCGAGAAAGGAAGGAGACTTTTAGCAGGAGCAAAAATCTTAAAAAAAAAAAAAAAAAGTTCAGAACTAGAGTCAGGGTCATAAGACCAATGTGAAAAATTAGATGAAGCACAGTCCTTGCAAGTTCATTTGATTATAAAATTTTCTAAATAAGGAAAACAAATATTTTATCCGTGCTCTCAGCAAATAAATTCTGTCTTTGATGAATTTACTTAACAGCATGAGAAGAGAGAGAAATTTCCACATAATCAAAGCAGCTGTCAGATGATATATATTCTACAATATTATATTATCTAGTTATTTTTGAAAGTCAAACTAAAACAATATCTAAACTGAAGAAAGTTGTTTAAAAACTTTTTGCCATGGCTTAAAGAAATAAGCCAATTTTCAAAACTGGCATCCAAGGCCCTTCATAGTCATATGTTCCAAACTCAGCATGCATGTTCCACTCTAAGGACCTCTCCATAGCACATCCAACAAGACATACCCATGCCTTCCTTCCTGCTTCTGATCACTGCTGCGTTCCCAGCTGGTAGTCCTCTTCCTCTTACCTCTCCAACTCTTCTGAAAGACCCAACTCAGCTCCAGTTCTTCTACAGAGTCCTTCCCAGCCATTCCAACCCATACACATTTGCATCTGTTTACTGCATAGAAACAAGGCCTGGTGTTAGGTCTACCCAACATCAGACTTTCAAAAAAGAAGAAAGGCCAATTTGTTTGTGCTAAATATGTATGAAGTACAAGTAGTACAACCCCTTTCTCCTTGACATCCCACCTTAAGTCCCAGGTGGTTATATAGCTATAATCAATTGTTTTCTTCTGGAAGGTATAAAGTGTTCAATGTTGATTAAAAACCCCCTCATCGACTATAACTTGCCCACCAGTGATTCCTACTTTCAGTTTCAAGGGGTAACTGATAGCTTAAGCCCCAGTAGCTTATTCAAATGAACAAAAGAAGCACAATTGTGAGCACACATTTAATCAGACTGAATCCTCTCATCGTTTCCCTCCCAAAGCTACCCTCTGTTTCATCACTGGACTCCTACTTCCAGGTTGTCACATAAAATCCATCTTTCTTCTTATTGGCTCATTTACTTCTAAATCCCACTTGTTAGATTAAGAAACTCATCACTATTGGGTTAATAAATGTATCTCCTTAGAGAGACAAGGTTTAGGAATATTTTTTTACCACTAGGTGAACAATGACCAATACAAAGTAAAAGGTTTTATTTTTTACTTGCTTATCATCATACTTGTATTTTAATATAAGTAAATATATTTAAATAAATTTGACTCATCTTTTAAAATGAGATAATCACAAATGGAACTTCAAGAAATCCCTATCGATAGTGGGACCATATAATTTATTGTCCAAACTGGGCCATTTGAGAATGAAGAGGGCTATTATAATTATGTTGAGAAATCAGTTCTAAACCAAGGTGACTTAGGACAATAGTTACCCTATCTATAAGCATCATCTCATTCTTTTGATACATTACAAATGAACATTTATTGGCTGTTGTTCTATTTGGAATGTTTTACATACATATTATCTCTTTCACTCCTTACAATAAACCTGTGGTATAGATATTATTTCCATTTTGCAGTAAAGGAAACTTAGAAATACTAAGTAACATGTTAAAGGTCACAAGACTGGTAAATGATAGAACCAGGATTTGAAATATGAATGATTCAAAATTCATGCTTCTCCCTACTTCTTCTGCAATATCATTTAATGATTTATGCTTGAAAGTCTATATAGCAAGGGTCAGCACACATTTTCTGTAAAGGGTCAGACAGTAGATAGCTTAGGTTTGTAGGCCATATGGTTTCTATCACAAACTCAAATTTGTCTTTGTAGCACAAAGCAGCCACAAATGATACATAAGCAAATAGGAGTTATGTTCCAATAAAACTTTACTAAAACAGGCAGTGGACTGGGTTTGGCCTGAGGACCGTAGTTTCCAATCTCCGGTATATGTTTTAGAAGCAACAGCATCTGAAGGTAGAGGCTTTATTTTACCTTTACTATCTTAGAAATTAGCAGTTTTTGTTGTTGTTGCTCTTGTTTTTTGTGTTTGGTTTTTTTTTTTGGCAGAGATTAGGAAGTATTCTTCAGCAATAAAATTCATTTATTGAAGGAATGAACGTTGATTAAGAAGAAAAGTTTATACCTAGAAATGCTGTATTTGTTGATGTACATGTCAAGGAAATTCCCTTGCCTATCTTAAGAGGAACATCTATAACTCTTTAGAAAACAATATTAACTGATGCGAGAGCTTCCATAATCATTGATGATATACCACAATGCATTGACAGTAAACTCCTGCCAAAGAAATGTGATTTAGTCTCAAAAGAGAAAGGAAGGAATGAAACATGTTACAACTAATTCCTGATCTCTTGGGTGGCTTCCCGGTGGTTATTTGGGTGATTGATGCCCCTTCTGGCTATTTGTCCTCTTCCCACACTAAAATTTTCTGGAGCACAATTTCAATCTGCCACAGAATTAAGCCAGAGAACACTTCCTGGTGCTGCAGTGACAAATACTCCAACTTTTTCTAGCCTGGGATACTACAAAGGGGGATGCTGCTATTATAACCACTCCTGAGACCAGGACTGGAGGTGATAGCTAGAGAGGGCGCCACTGACGGAAAACACAGGGCCTCAGCCTTGGCGTTTGCTTTGTTCCCTGCACTCACTAAGATGCAGAAGGGTATGGGGATGTCCTGACAGTGCAGAAATATTACCTCCATGGTCACTATTTTTTTGCTCAGGTCACCATCACAAATCATCATCAACAACAACAAACTAAAAGCACTTTAAAAATAATCTAAGAGATTACAAAAGAGAGAGAGTGAGAAGACCAAACTAATTCTTATAACAGTAAGAAGGTGAGCTTTTTTGTAAATACTGGCAGAATCTGATGGATGAGATAAGTAAATCAAACAAAATTAGAAATAAAGGCATACCAAATGTTAACTGTAGCAATAAGCAATTGCCTTGTTTAAAAACTAGAATGAAAGGGAGTGGATGTGGCTTAGGCAGCTGGGTACCTGCCTCCCACACGGGAAATCCTGGGTTTGGTTCCTGGTGCCTCCTAAAAGAAGAAAAAAAGAGACAGATAGCAGACAATGAGCAAAAACAACAAGCAAACAGATGAGGGAAGCCATCTCAGCAAAAGAAAAAAAAATAGCATGAAAAAGGTAGTGGAAAAGAAAAAAAGAGACTGAAGAAATGATGTTACTGACTTTATGTTTAAAAATGGGTTAACATATTTCGATTTGAAGTTTTCATCAATATTTTTTGATTTAGTACACAAGGTACATATAGACAACAGTACTGGCCTGCCATCCACTCACAGATTTCCAATATGCTTATCCACACAGTTTTGAATGGGTAAACACAACCCATGCTGAACAAAAACATGTAGAGAAACTCCTTCTATTCTAAATAAGCATGGGCTGCCATCTACTCAAAGACAAAGTAATTATACCAAAGTCCTGGTTGTTGAGGAGCATAAGCACAAGAGGATCATGTGCAAAAGAACTGTGCTGAAGGCAAACAAGGAAAGCAACAAAACTTTAACAAACTAAGCTTTGGTAAAGAACTATAGAGAAATGGAGGAAGGGAAAAGGGAGATTCTGGTTTGAACAAAGAATGAGCCAGCAGATAAGGGAGAAAGCAGTGGAGGAAAATGGGAGAGTTTTCTCTGTGAGGAATGAACCACTTCCATTACCTAATCTGGGATCCCTGACCTCCTGAGGGATCCTAGTAGCAGGGTCACTTCTGCCACCTAGCCATCATCTGGAAAAATCTAGCATTCTTTCTTCCCTCCTCCCTGAAATGACAAAAATAAGTGTCCTTGTACCTAGGAAAATTTCCCCTACATAAGATCTCCTTCCTTCCTATAAAGGTAATGCAGAGCCTCAATAGCTTATCCATGATTCCAAAATCCAAAGAGCTAAAAAATAACAAAAAGGCACAATTGTTTTTTTTAACTCTCTGTTAGCAAAACCTGATCTGAACAGACCAGAACTGCTACGAAATTATAGTCTATATTTATTCCAGGCAGCATGCCTATTCACAAATTTGCTGCAGAAATATTAATGTGTTTGATTATAGGGACCTCAGCAGACTCTGCTGAGAGTGTTATGCTAAATATGGTTGAGACATTATAGACACTGATATCACCTTTTCAAACATAAGAAAAATCTGAATTCTGAAATACATCTAACTACCCCCCAAAATTTCAGATAGTCTATTGACATCTTTAAATATCTTTAAATTACTAATATCTTTAAATCAGGGGTTCTTAATATTTTTTTTCCCACAGACCCCTTTGCCAGTCAGGGGAAATGAACACTACTGTAATATATTTATTCCATAGATTCATAAGTGAAGGAAATGCTAGATTTCAGTTAGAGGTCAGAGAGAATAAAGATAAGTTGATTTTTTTCAATTCAAGCTCACAGACCCTGTAGCAGTTTGATATAATTGATGAATTCCAAAAAGAAAAAAATTGGATTATGCTTGTAATCTGATCTGTACCTGGGCATGATTGAGTTACTGATGTGGACTATGGGTGGGAGGCTCTTTGTCTCTTCAGAGATAACCTTAACCTAAGCTGTCTGTCCTGACTTGTGGGTGTGGAACGGTAAGAGGCTGCAGTCCTGCCCTTGGTGACCATGGCAACGACTCCAGTCCCAGGAAACAGTTTAACAATGCAAAGTCTATAAACTTTAAATATTCAGGAAAAATGCAAACCAAATGTGCTAAAAGCTTATCTAGAATGTATGAAGTCCATGCTAAAAGCTTACCTTGGATGTGAAAAATTATATGCTAATTCAATCCTATTGAGAACTGAAACAAAAGGACAATTTGGCCTTTCCTCTCTGTATAAGAGGGGCTCAAAAATCTTGTTCGGGGTTTGGGTTTGTAATAGAAAGGTCCCAAGTCTGGCCGGCCATCAGTAAACCGTTTTTCCTTCTCAAAATCATTCCTGAGTCCTGGCCTTTCTATATGCAAATAATTGAACCTCTCTCAAATTCTACAACATTATGATTAGGGCGTTGAGTCCCCACCACTTGGTGGGTGGGGACTCACAGATAAAAGGCGTGGCAAAAAACAGATTTGAGGGTTTCTGAAGTTGGAGTTTTGATGTTGGAGTTTGATGCTGAAGATTTAAACTGGAGCTCTGGGAAGTCAGCATGCAGAGGAAAGAGAAGCCAGCCCCAGGAAGGAAGGAACCTTGAAGCCAGAGTAAAGCAAGCCTCAGTAATGTAGGAACCCAGGAAACCTGAACCCTTGCAGATGTCGGCAGCCATCTTGCTCCAAATAGACTTTGGTGAGGGAAATAGCTTATGTTTTATGGCCTGGTATCTGTAAGCTCCTACCCCAAATAACGATCCTTTATAAAAACCAACCTATTTTTGGTTGGTATTTTACATCAGCACCCCTTTGATCCCTGAAATCTTTGGGTCTGTGGACCCCTGGTTAAGAACCCCTGCTTTAAGTAAATGTCTTTAAATAGCTGATATTTACCAAAGAGAATAAATGTCATCAGAGTAATGGTCTCAATTCTAGGTGGGATGGAAACCCAGCTAGATTCTAGAAATACAGAGAAGATAATAAAACATAATCTCTATTCTCTAGGAACTCATGATGTGGTAGGAAAGACAGCTGTTTAAACAAAGAATTGAAATACAACTCTGCATGCTAAACATACAAATGAGCCAAGTTCCTTGGGATCAGAGGCTGTGGCCAAGTCTGGGGAGGCTCCACGGAGCTGATATGTCTAGGCTGACTCCAAAGGATGCTGGAGACTTCCCTTTCCTGAGGGCAGACCTTCACCTTTGACACCCCCTGCCAGATTTTTACCAAAAACATTCTCCTAATCCCTTTCCTTGTCCTCCACCCAATTTTAAAGTGGAGACATGATAGTGACAATGATACAATCCAATATTTTGTAATTGAAGAGTAAAGCCATATGCTTTACAAAAATTCAAAATGAGACTTTCTCTTTGAAAGGCCTCATTCTAGGACAAGTGTTTTCCTTCATTACCAACAATTTTAACTTTAATCATTTCAAAGCAATTTTCCTGTTCAAGACTTAGCTTTAATCAGAATGCATTTTCGGGTCACTTCATGGCCTCTTCACAATTCTCTCTAGATAACTATAGAATCATGCATAATCATTCTAGTCCCCCCACAACACTCTCAGTAAGTAATTAGTTCAACATTTTATGCAAAAATAGATACAAAACAAGCCTCTAGGGGTATCTTCAGCTAATTTTCATGAATTAATTTCCCAGGATTAATGTTTATGCACCAGTCTCTTTACCACATAATCAAATCACTGGAGTTGAAGTGGTCTAACTCCTTATTTTGCAGCTTGATTAAGCAGGTGATGAAATACTTGAATATAATTTGGATAGTTAGCAACTCATAGTATCATCCACAGTGGATGAATAACATTACTGATTGATATCTCATTGTTTACTTGTATTCTCTTTAGTAGCTCATGTCTCACATGCTATTTTTACGTAGGAGATAAAGTAGTTCATATAAATACATGAGGGGAGACATGTTAAGCTCTTTATTGTTGTTGACATTGTCTTAAATCATATTTAGACCAAGTGGTTAGGCAGCCACTGAGACAGAATAGATTGTTTTTCTAAGAGAGGAATGGGGGTGGCGCGTTGTCCAGTGTCCACTGCCAGCCCTGCTGCTATGGCAGATACACCCCGCTGCTAAAGTGGATATATAGCATCCAACCTCCATCTAGCCATCTCTCTCTTCTTCCCCTCTCTCTTCTTTCAAAACGGAAGTGAGGAGGCTTACAAAATAAACAAATGGGACTGAGGGAAAACTGCTAGAGGGGCCAAGACAGTTGCTATGAATAGCTATTTGTATTCACTTTGTATTAGCTATTTGAGAGACAGGGTGAAGAAGAGAACATGTTAACTTATACAGCTATTGTATGAGAGAAGAAAACTTCAAAAATTTTAAGGGAGGCTAACTTTTTTGCTAAATTTCTACCAAGAAAATATCTCACGTAAGATCTAACACAGGAAACTTTCAGTATCATAATGAACAACATCCACAACAGGCAGAACCCAAATTCAAATAGCTGGCAATTTGGTGAACCATTGTTCTGCAAGAGATTAAGGTGATATAGTCTTGTAGGCAATCTCCTAGAGATCTAACTTATTCCAGTGATAAGAATTTAGATTACAGTTAGGCATGGTTAGATAGAATGACCTTTAAATTATCTTCTCTGAATATAACATTTCTCAGCTCTGTTTTTGACATAAAAGATCTACTCTATGCTGTTGGTGACTGGAAATAATTTCTGACCCCAAATTCTGGCTTCACAGATGAGGAAACCCAGATATGCTGCCCACAGTCACTGACTTAGAGCTTAGACTGGAAACCTAGCACTGGCTCTAGTTCAAAGCCCTGTCAGTATAATGAGGTGTAGAGCCCTGGAAATGGTAATGTTTGGTGAGAGCCCCTGCTATGATGCTTTCTAAGCCTCCCTAGGGAAAAGTGAGGTCTTTCATTCTCTAGGAAGAAAAAGAGAAAAAACCACAAAACACTGCACATTCAGGATTGTACACTGCCATGTACTCTGTTTGGGAACTGTTGCTGATTTGTAGCAGCAGGGCTTGTTACAAGCCACTGGGCTGTAAAGAATACTTGCTGACAGTGCTTATTATAGCAATGAGAAGGTTGTCACTGTGCATCAAAGAAATGTGGAGGATAAAGAAATGTGGAAAGACTCCAAAATGCACTCCTTCACTAACACAACAGATAGGCAAAAGCCTACTATGTGCGAAGTACAGGACAAGGGGCTTTAAATCCACTGAGATGTACAAAATGCAGACTCTGGCCTTAAGGCATTTACAACTCACAAGGGAAAACAGTTGTCACAAGCTTGGTCTCTGGAATATGTTTGGCAGAAGTGGAGGTTTCAGGAAATAAAGAATTCTAGACTTTGAGGATTAGGGGAATAATTCAAGACATTGAAGGATTAGAAAGAGAGACAGATTCTAAACTTTAATTTGGGAAGCAACCTCTCATCACAGTCTATGGAAAGACGAGAAAAGATAAGAGATAAGCGATCAAGAGAATAGGCAGGAAGGAGAATTTTTGTAATGATGTAGGTGAGAGACATGACCCTGGATGGGAAATAAGGAAAGAAAGGATACTTTGAGAATGAAATCCAAATTTCTTAGCAAGGTACACAAGGCCTTTGACAAATGTGCCTCTGCTTCATTTCTCAGCACTCCTTACCTTGTACCCTGTGTTACCTCACAACTCCTTGAAAAGGCCTTGCTCTCTTACACCTCTGTACATTTATACCTACTACTCTCTCTGTACCCAGGAGGGGCCTTTTCTCTTTTTTCTCTACCTTGATAACTCCTCTTAATCTTTCCAGACACAGCTTAGGTATCACTTCCTCCCAAAAGTCTTCCCTGTCTCCTTTTAGTCTTAGCAGCCTGCATATACTAATAACAAATATTAATTATCATACTGCAATGTGATGGTCTATTAGTTATTTCTCTCCTGCTGGGGGGGCTTCCTGAAGTGGGCACTGTCTTGTATTCCAATACCTAGCATGGAAGTAGGAAAAGGCTCAAAAACTACTTGTTGAATGATTAAGTAAACAAATAAAACTAGAGGTCATGTGGATGTAGATTAGATACAATTTGGCAATTAAATGGACTTGGGAGCTGAGAAAACAGAGGTGTTAGAAATTTTCTGAGTGTTGTTTCTTGCCTACCTAGAAAGAGGGGGATGCCATTAATAATAGAGGGACATAGTAGAATGAACAGACTTTGGGAGAAGCAATTAGTTCGGCTTTCAATGGTTCAATCTGAGATTTCTATTGAATGTCATGAGAAAATGTCCTGCATGCAATTGGAAATTCTGTGCAAGCATTCAAGCAAGAGTGAGAAGTAGAATTTAGAGATTCAGGAGTTATCCAATTGCACCCATGGGAATGCAAGTGCTTACCTAGGGAAAGAGTAGAAAGTAGAAGGGCACGAAGGAAAGAGACTTGAGGGGAATATAGCATTCAGGGGTGATGCTAGAAAGCTATCAACTATATGCAAGAATCAGTAAACCTGCTAGAGCACTAACACATTTCCCCATAGACCAGAACTTGTGAGAATCATGTGTGATTTCACTCCTCTGCTTGTAAAACTGTGGGCATTGAGATTAGGTACAATAGAGCAGAGCAGTCAAAACTTAGAGGAGGAAATGGTTGTTAATCATCTTTAAAACTGCAGCCATTACTTACTTTAACTGAGTCTAGAAAACACATAAAGATCCAGACAAAACCTCATAAAATTCTGAGAAGTATGTACCTAATGTGGCTCTAAATTTGTATAAGTACACATCTCATAAGGACCAAATATATAATGTAATACAATTAACAAATTAATAAAAATACCTCCTCCAATGGAATTAAGTGTTTTGTTACTTTATAAATACTTTTCTTTCAGAGGCATAAATGAAATGCTTTCTAAAACGTTTAGCTGAATTTTAAATGAATTTCACAGGCTTTTAATACTACTTTGGTCAGAAACTTTGCCTATGTGAAACAAAAATGCTATTAAAATGGCTAATAATATGTACTATTTATGAAGAATAAGTATGAAATTTTTAGTTCTAAATATTATGGTCCATCTACTCACTTACTATTAGGTTAACAATGAATGAATTAAAGCAAAAGAAAATAAATTAAGCCCATTGTATGGATTTTTGCTAGTTTTATTATTTGTAAAAATCTAGGTGCCTTCCTAAAGTTATCTTATTATTTTAGAAAAGCATAGTTTGAATGACCAATAATATGGTGATACTAAGATCATGTCAAAAGCATATAGGTTTAGTGTTAGTTCCAATATATAGATCTCATTGTTGCTGTGTTAGGGAGAAATAGATTAAAGGAGTTATTTCAGGTTTTTATGCCTTCTATTACCTCTGTGAAAAATTTTTCTTAAGATTTTGAGTTCCTACAAATAATAGTTAATTTGTTTTGTACTTTGATTACAATAGTTAATTCAAAGAAATCTGTTGAGAGCTATCCAACATTCAATCAATAAACATGCTGGCACAATGCTAGGGGATTTTGAGTTCCTAAAAATAATAGTTATCTTGTTTTTGTACTTTGATTACAGTAGTTAATGCAGAGAAATCTCTTGAGGGTTATTCAACATTCAGTCAATAAACATTTTGTTGGCACAATGCTAGGGACTAGAAGGCTCTCAATTTGATATACTGAAATTGCTAAGAGCAACATTTAGTCTTTTGGTTATGCATTTGCACAGTTATTTTTTGGAAGTTGATAATAATAGGTGCTTTAAATTGAAATTTATAAACTGATGATTGATCCATGTCACAAATGACACAGCAGGAAGATAAATACTGATAGTACTACTATGAACCAGAAGAAATCTCTGGTCACTACTAACTATAGACTATCTATGTGAAATTTACAGGAAATTTTTATATTCCAAACTGATGTTCCCCCAATTAGATTGAGTAATTCTAAATCATATTGCTTACCTTTATATTGGTATTACACTACCTGGAAAACAGTTGGTAATTTTAATAGGTATGTAAGGAAAATGTGATTACAGAGGCAAATTAATTTTTTTCCCAGAGCAAAGCTACAACTTATCTTGAGATTATCACTGATATGGGTTATACATGGCTTTAGTCCACTGACTCAGATAATTGAATGTGGGCTCTAATTCGCAAATTCTTTTTATTTTTTTATAAAACAATTCTGTTGTGTCATAACTTTAGATTAATCTTGGTAGTACAATAGTTTGAAATTTACTGTCAACCCTTTTTTTTGTCTTTAATGGTACCAGAGTCAGGGAATGAGCCCAGGACCTCATATGTGGGAAGCTGGCATTCAAGCGCTTGAGTCACATCGCTCTCCCACTGTCAAAACTCTTGAAGCTTTATCAACACATGCCTAATGTTAAATTGTCAGGGTGTCAGTCTGAAGAGTGAGGTGGGCTAGCCCTTGTGACCCCATGGCTTGGTGCCACTTACTGCCTTATGGAGAGGAAGAGAGGTTTGGGCTGATGATGTGGGATCCATCATCCTGAAAACCAGGAAACGGCTCTCCTGTCTTGTACATGCTCTGCCCCTCCCTCCACTGTTAAGAGACTGTCATCCATCAGGTCCCCTACCAAAGTGCAGTGTAAAAATGTACAAGGAGCACCAGGAGGAGAGCTTCCCCTGTCTCTGGATGAAGTCTTGATGAAAATTCCTGGCCATACATAGCCCACTGTATCCAGTTTTAATATTTGAAATTGTAGTTCCAATTATCTTTCCTTTTCCTTCATTTTTTTTTTTCCAATGACTTTCTATGTTTTGTTAAAGATGAAAATAGGGAAGTAGATGTGGCTCCATTGATTGGACTCCCATCTACCATAGGGGAGGCCCTGGGTTTGCATCCCGGGGCCTCCTTGTGTAGGCAGGCTGACCCGTGCCCGCAGACAGCCAGTGCAGCAAGATGACACAACAAAGGGAGACAAGCAGGCAAGCAGAAGAGCATGCAGTGAATGGACATAGAGAACAGATAGCAAGCGAGCCGCAAGGGGGGGGGGATAAATAAATAAATCTTAAAAAAGAAAAAGCTGAAACTACAACTGTTTCATTACTTTATTTATTTATTTTAGATTTATTTATATTTATTTATTTCTCTCCCCCCCCCTCAGTTGTCTGCTTTCTGTTTCCATTTGCTGTGTGTTCTTCTGTATCCACTTGTATTCTTGTCAGTGACACAGGGAATCTGTGTCTCTTTTTGCTGCATCACCTTGCAGCGTCAGCTCTCCATGTGTGCAGCGCCATTCCTGGGCAGGCTGCACTTTTTTCGTGCAGGGTAGCTCTCCTTATGGGGTGCATTCCTTGGGCGTGGGGCTCCCCTATGAGGGGGACACCCCTGGGTGGCACGGCACTCCTTGCGTGCATCAGCACTGCACGTGGACCAGCTCATCACACAGGTCAGGAGGCCCTGGGCTTGAACCCTGGACCTCCCATGTGGTAGGCAGATGCTCTATCCATTGAGCCAAATCCACTTCCCCCCTTCATTACTTTAAAGAAACCCAAACTCAGGGGGGAAATCAAGGAGAAAAATTACTTTAAAGAAATCCTAACTCAAACTCAAGCTAAACTGATCCACCAGTCAAAGAAAGAGCATCCCTTCTGCAGTAAATTAAAATAATATAGTTACTTTTCATTGTCTTCATGCTGCCTTAGCATCTCAGAGGTCAGTAGTAACAAAAAGAGCTTTGCATTGTCTTAATACCTCAGCATTTTAGACACTACTTGTAGGTACCTCCATGGCCATTCCTGACACAGCTTATACAAGATAAACAGCTTCTCCCTCTCCTTCCATCCTTGTGGAAGTCAAATACAAACTCCCCCATCTCTACCCACTGATGCCTGATCAACTGCTACAGCTCCACCCACATAACACTAGAAATGCATAGTCCCCAGGTCTGCTGTAACCACTGCTCCCCTCCTGTTTGGTTGAGCCTATGCTCCTGATGTGTTTCCCTGTGTGGCCCTGAGAGGCCTGCCACTCCTCTCTGTTCTAGGACCTGGGAGTACTGATAAACTTTTCTTTCATACCTATGTGCTGGCACTCGTCCTTGCCACATCTGACAGTATAAAGAGACCTATGACACATTCGCTAATCATGAAAGATCCTCATCATTCCCTGCCCCATGTTCCTTCAATCCTGTGATGTACAGGCTGTCTGAGTAATAGGGTGGAGTGAGCCTCAGTGGCCGAGTATGGAGAGTGTAAGCTTTTGAGTAAGAAAACCTGATTGGGATCCATACTCTGAAAATTAACAGTTGCATCACCTTTGGTAAGTTACATAACTTCTTTCAGTCCTAATTTTCTCATTATGAAAATGGAAATAACAGTATCAACTCTGAAAGGTTGCTGTTTTAGTTTGGTAAAAGCTGCTGAAAGCAATATACCAGAATGAGTTGACTTTTACAATGGGGGTTTATTGACTTGTCAGCTTACAGTTCCATGGCTGAGAAGTGTCCAAATCAAGGCATCATCAGGCAACACTTTTCTCCTCAAAGACTGCCTGCTGGCCATCTTTCTGCTCCTGTGGCTCTCTCTCTCCTGCATTTTGTTGATTTCAGCTTCTGGCTTTGTGACATTCTGTCTCAGCATCTGTGGGTTCCTTTCCAAGCTCCTATGTCTTTTCTCTAAGTGCTTCTATGGAGGATTTCATCCCATTTATAAAGGAGGAAGAGGATTAAAACCCACTCTGGGTCACACCTTATTGGAGCAATCTAATCAAGACAAAGGCCCCACCGACAATAGGTTTACACCCCAGGAATGGATTCGTTCTAAGAATATGATCTTTTCTGGAGTCCATAAAAGTCTCAAACTACCACCATTGCCAATGAGAATTAAATGGTTTAAAGTTTGCAAAATTCTAGCATAGTGCCATGCAATATATGAGGATCTGGACAGTTCCATAGTAAGTCAGGTACAGATGAAGCCTGTGGTATATACGGTGATAAAAAGAAATGAGAAAATATGCTGTTGAAAATAGCTACATTATATTGTATTCCATGTTAACTGTTAATGGTTTAAAGACAGGAGTTATACCTTTGAGAAAGATTTTATTTGCTTAGCTTTGTGACACTGGTTTATAAGTATAAAACTAATTGCAAGAAATATTGTCCCAATAAATTTCCTTCTTAGAAAAATCTATCTATGATAGCAATTAACCATGATTGCTATTATGTTTCACTTTTCAATACAGAGCTAAACTTTGAAGGAGCTTTTCTATGTACTGAGATGAGCTCAATAAAAATGAAATCCTCTGGATTAAAGTCATATCCCTAAGAGACCTCTGCCTCTGGTAAAAGCATTTGTAGTAATGAACAAAAGAAGAATGGTGGGCTCCACTGTTGCTTTAAATTGTGTGTATGACAGATCACAGAGAAATTGCGTCAAGTTAAATGAGCGATGTTTTCTTGATTTTCACCCAGCTCCTTCGTACATACTAAAACGTTTATGGTAAGTATGAATTTTCTTGGCAATATATAGCACTGCATTATAAATGGTTCCAGTTCCTTACCACCAGCAAGGCCTGCTGCCTTCTGTTCTCACTATCCAATAGACTTGCTTTCTATAAGAACACCAATACCTCCAGTGGCCTGTCTACATTCCCCATATTCCTGCATTCAACCCTGCTAATCACGATCTGCTGGAAGGTCCTCTGTAGTGACTACCCTGTTTCTCTTTCAAGTTCTCTGGATGTAACACAAAGTTTTGCTGGCTTGTGTTAGGGCCCTTGTTTTCCTGGATGTAGATATTACCTAAAGCTATGTCTTCTCTATTTTTCTCTTTCCTTTACATACTTTTCCTTGCTGAACTCATTACCTGCCATGTCTTCACCTCCCAATACTCTGTCGATAACCCTCAAATCCTTATTTCCAGGCTTATTCTTTCTTCTGAACTCCAGACCTGAATCTGAGTGGTCTGCTGGATATCCCCAATGGGTGACCTCCTCTATCCATACGTGATACAGGCAACACACCAGTTCATCATTAGTTTCCCCAAATGAGTGTCTTACCTTGACTTCTAGATTTGAGAGTCTTCCTATCTCACAGCTTTAACTATAAGCTTAGAGTCATAATTAGACTTCTGTCTTTGCTTCATCACCCTCATATCTAATTAGATGTCAGATTCTTATTTGTTTGAATCCCTCTGCAACTTTCCATTCTCACTGCCATCATCCAGGGACAGGTTCAATTTTCTCTTTCCTAGATGAGCACAGTAACCTCTACACCAACTCCCAAGTTCCAATTTTGTTTTGCTCCAAGTGCTATACACACTGGTACCAGATTAATTTTCTAAAGCTTGGCTTCAATCATGTGATTCCTATGAAAAAATGTTTAATGTTCTTCACTTTATAATAAGATAAATTAAAAATGCACAGCCTTGTATTCAAGAACCATTACAATATTATGTTTACTTACCTTTTCATCTTCCTTTACCTTTACCTTGTACTCCATACAAGCCATATATAAATTCCTTGGGCTGACTTCAGTACCCACCAAGGCTTGAGAACCACTGCCCTAAACTACACCCAAACGAATGGTCACTATTATTGCTTGGCTGCCCTGTGTGTATGCTTTTATTCCTGCTGTTCCTCTAAGGATTCTTCATTATCACCTCCATATCCTCATCCCTGAAAATCCAGTAACATTTTCCATAAACCTTCTTTATAATGACTCTTTTCCCATATTTAATTCTATCTATGTCTCTCTCATTACCTTATTTGTAGTTATTTGTTTTTATGCCCTATCTTCTCTAGATAACTATAAAGTTCTTGGAGGCAGACCCATATCTAATTCATCTTTCCATTCCTTAAAGGACTTAATATAAAGTTTTATCCATAACAGCCATTCAATAAATAACAGAATATCATAAAGAATGGCATTCCCTTAGACAAGATCAGTTTAGAATAGAACCACTAAATTTGCATGGCTGAAAACAGATACCTATTCAGTAATTTTAGTATTAAATGACTGCTTTGACTATTCTAGGCATAGCTCTTAACTAGCCTGGCAGCTATTGCTTCTTGTCCCTTGGACACCAGCTCTCATATAAAGAGTGTGACTCCCTGAGATGACCATGCTATGAGAAGCTCAAGCTGCACTGAGTGGCCCTGGAGAACAAAATGCCACATGAAAGAACACCAAGGTGCCAAACATCTGAGTGAAGAAGCCATGTTGAAAGTGGACCCTTTGGTCATAGCCACTCCAACTTATATCAGAGAGATCAGACAGAAACCAACCAGCTTAGCCCTTCCCAAATTTCTGACTCATAAAACTAGCAATATAAAATAGTTTTTAAATATCATTAAGTTTTGATGTAGCTTGTTATGTAGCAATAATGGAAAATTACCCATTACCACTTTGGACATGTAGAGGTGTATTCTCTCAAAAACAAATTGAAAATAGTATGATTATAAAAAGACACCTAATCTTAAAAACAAACAAACTGCTACTGAGGAAGAGATATCTGCAATTTAAATACTGCTGAAGAAAACTTCATGTATTAGTCAGCCAAAGGGGTGCTGATGCAAACTACAAGAAATTGGTTGGTTTTTATAAAGGGTATTTATTTGGGGTAGGAGCCTAACAGATGCCAGGCCATAAAGCAAAGTTACTTCCCTCACCAAAGTCTATTTGGAGCAAGATGGCTGCTGACATCTGTGAGGGTTCAGGCTTCCTTGGTTCCTGCATTCCTGGGGCTTGCTTTACTCTGGCTTCAAGGTTCCTTCCTTCCTGGGGCTGGCTTCTCTTTCCTCTGGATGCTGACTTTCTGGGTCTTCAGCATCAAACTCTAACATCAGAAATCCCTGCATCTAAAGCTCCAACTGGTTCTTTGCCATGCCTTTTATCTGTGAGTCTCCACCCACCAGGTGGTGGGGACTGGGTGGGGCTCCATGCCCTAAACATAACTAAATCATGCCCAGGTACAGATCAGATTACAAACATAATCCAATATTTCTTTTGGGAATTCATCAATTATATCAAACTGCTACAACTAATATTGACCAATTTACCAATTCCTCTTTATTTTGTCCTTAGCAAAAAAATTAATCAAGATGAAAAATGGATTAAATATCTTTAATATTTTCCAAATTAAGCTTTCATTACAAAAGGTACACTAAAAAGTAAGTTTGGCAAAATAATTTTAAGACTACCAAGGAAACATAGGGGGAAGTGGACTTGGCCGAGTGGTTAGGGCGTCCGTCTACCACATGCAAGGTCCATGGTTCAAACCCTGGGCCTCCTTGACCCATGTGCAGCTGGTCCATGCGCAGTGCTGATGCATACAAGGAGTGCCGTGCCACGGAGGGGTGTCCCCGTGTAGGGGAGCCCCACACGCAAAGGAGTGCACCACGTAAGGAGAGCCACCCAGTGCGAAAGAAAGTGCAGCCTGCCCAGGAATGGTGCCGCACACACATCGAGCTGACAAAACAAGATGATGCAACAAAAAGAAACACAGATTCCTGTGCTGCTGACAACAACAGAAGCAGACAAAAGAAGAACATGCAGCAAATAGACACAGAGAACAGACGACTGAGTGGGGGCAGGGGAAGGGGAGAGAAATAAAATAAATAAATCTTTTAAAAAAAAGGAAACATAGGTTATAAGTAAATAACAGGACAAATTTGCAAAATGTATTATGGTATATAAATATTCATTATTAGTTTATATAAATTATTATCATCTTAATAGCGAAATTCTACTTAGCCATTAAAAATGATGATATATAACAGTACTTTCAATAAATATCCACAATATGTTAAATGTAAAAAGTCAGTATACAAAGTTGTATGAAGAATACAATCTCATTTTGTGTTATTTAAAAAAAGGATATGAAAAAAAAGGATATGTATTTGCCCTCCTCCATTCCATCTCCCTCTCATCCTCCCTTCCTCTCTATCTATATACAGAAAAAACATGAAAAGATGCTCACCAAAATATTAATAGTTATTATGCTGAGGAGGTGGGATTATAGGTCTTTTGCATTTTCTTTATACTTTAAGGTAGTGGTTCTCAAAGTGTGGTCATCCATCCAGCAGTCACCATCACCTGGGAGCTTATTAGAGATGCAAATTTATGAGCTCTACCCCATGCCTACTGATTAGAAACTCTGGGAATGGGGTCCAGCATTCTGAGATTTAATGTGCCTCCCAAGTGATTCTGATGTATGTAGGTAAAGTCTGGATCTATGGTTTTACTGTATTGTCTGATATTTTAAAAGTGAATATGTTTTAACTTTACAAATATTTTAATTGGCTATAAAAATAAACAGGCAGGGTTAAGGTGGTAGGGCACATAGGTTCTTTTTTCCCTTCCAGTTTCCATATATTTCTTTCATTCTATTTTCCAAATCTTTTAGCCTCTCTTTCATGCTTTCTAACTCTACCTCTCTCTCTATTCTATTTCCTAGTTTACTGATTCTAATTTTTTTTCTGTCTAATCAGTTTCAATTTCAAACTACTGTATATTTCATTTCTAAAAGTTTGATTTTGTTCCTTTTTCAAATTCATCCACTTATTTGCTTTTTAAAATAATGACCTCTTTGTGGACTGTACATCTTCTTTTGTCTCTTTAATCATTTTAAACACACTTTTTCATAGTCTCCTTGGAATCATTCTAATCTCTTAAGTTTCATTGCATGCTAATTGTCATGTCAGTTTTATGTCTTGACCACCCTCGTGATGGATATTTCCATTACATGGTTTGAATTTTTTATTTTGAGCTGATATTCAGAAATTTTTTATCTGGGCACATCTCTAGAGACAGAAGTTGTGAAAGTACTCCAACATATTGGATTTACATTTATTTTTGCCAGGTACCTCCAGAGTTTCTCTGGTCTAGATACAGTTGGTATTCTAACTTCTCAGTTTAGAATTTCCTGCACCATGCATGCAGTATACATCCAGACTATATACCCTTTATAGTATTGCTGTAGAAGTCGAGAGGTTCAATTATTTGCGTATAGAAAGGTCAGGACTCAGGAATAATTTTGGGAAGGAAAAATGATTTCTTGATGGCTGGCAGGACTGGAGCTTTCTGTTCCAAACCGAGTCCCGAACAAGATTTTCAAGTTCCTTTTATACAGGGTGGGGAGTCAAATGGTGCTTTTATGAAAGAAAACGACTTTCTTTGTTAGTTAGGTGTTTGTCTGAGTACTAGATAGGTTTTGAATTAACATATCACCCACAATCCATCTGGATGCAACCTTGAATACACAACCTTTCTGAACATTCAAAGTCTGAAGGGCCTATATTACTTAATTGGATTTCTAGGCACACTTGAACAAAGAATTAGATAATTTTGAATTCATGCACAGGCTATATTATATTTCCCCATTTGAGGCCAAGTCCAAGTCCCCTTAAGCTTCGGCATCACCACCATCAGAGTCTCCCTGGACTGATGGGTATGTATATAGAGTTTTCATTGCTAATTGCCTCCTTGGACTGGAGTCATTGCCATGGTCACCAAGGGCAGGACTGCAGCCTCTCACTGTCCCACACCCACAGGTCAGGACAGACAGCTTAGGTTATCTAGAAAGAGACAAACAACCTCCCACCCATAGCCCACATCAGTATGGGCTTAGGGCTTCATTTTCTTATCAGAGTCTTTTTTGTTGTCATCATTCAGAGTACCAGGACAAAATAAAATAGTTACTAGTTCTTGGATCCTGGGTGAAGTTTTTCTGGTAAGCCTTTCACTGAGGGGTCAGGTATACAGTCCAGGCTTTTTACAGAGGTTTAGGTCCCAGCTTCTCAGCTTCCCACTCACCTTCAGTTTACACAGCACCACATCTCCCACAGGCTGGAGCCTGTATTTAATCTGATAATCTCCTAAAACTGTGGCATCTTCAGAGTTTGTGCTCACCTCTTGACCTTAGGTCTGCTTTTTGTTCTCCCACACATACTTTTTCCTCTTAAGTTCAATGTTGTATTTTATTCAGCATTTGTGAGTATTTATAGAAGGAGGGAATTTCAGATTAGCTCAGCCTGTCATATTGATGAGATAGCTAAATTTTCTTTAATGTTGCTGTTGTGTTGCTCTTGCAGTTTTTTAAAAAAGATAACCTGAGTTATCAGAAGCCAGATCTGCTAAATATAGTATCTCAAGATTTAAATCTATGGATTGTTAAATGGAACGTTCACACTTGATTTTCAAGCTGAAAATAATCTTTAAAGAAAATTAGCATAAAACCTTGCCAATTATTTGATATTTGTTATTTCATTTTATTTTTATGGTATAGATCATACCTGGACGTGTCAATAGCTCTTTCTAGGAGGGGTTAAACTCAGAGCAGTTTGAAACAGTGTGAAAATGGTTAGCAGCAAAATATCAAAATATTACTTATTCCTGTGAAAGGCAGGCGATTCTATTAGCTATTGTAACTGCCAGTGTGACTGCTAACTAGAAGAACATTAGTAATCTCTTTATTAGTTGTTAATAACCTTCAACAGTTTAGCATTATGGCATAGAGGAACCAGCACAGCTTAAAAAGTAGGACAGAGTGCATTTGAAGTCTAGATCTGCTGTTACTACCTGTATGAATTTAGACAAAATTTTTAACTGATTATTAATAATATATTCTGTTAGAGTCGTGATCACAAGTAAGGTAGAAGCTGCTTCATAAATGTTAGTCATTTTTATTGCTTCTGTTATTAAAAGCAGTTTGGAACTTAAGAGAGAACAGGGCTAAGAGTTGTGTTTGCATAAGAATCTCAAAGGTGCTTATTTAAATCTCCATTTTAAAGGATCCCTACCAGCGAGACTTCTCTACACTCAGGTTTGAGATCAACTGGGTAAGTGTGTGGAAGCAACAATTTCTCTGAGAAAATATGGGTCATATAAAAAAGAACTGAAGTTCCATTTGAAACAAGGAAGAATAAAAACAAAAGACACCTTACATGAACCACAGAATTTGAACTGAATGAGTCTACTTCTTAAGGGCAGGAGTTTATGTGCTCTAAAGCAAAGTGATCCCCCCTGGAGATTTGAGAATGTGATGGAAGAAAATCACATCTATCCCAACCACTCTAGTCTGAGATACCATTATCTTTTATTAGAGTTTTCATTAGTCCCTTAATTGGTTTCAAATGTCACCTTCTCAAAAAAGCTTTCCATCACCTCCATATTTAAAACAGCACCATTTGGTCATTCTAGTTCTTACATTCTGCTGCTTTTATCTATAGCACTTAACACCAATTACATATCACATATTATATACATATTCATTTGCTTCACATCTATATCCATCCATTCAGAAGCTGAAAATTTTCTGAGAGCAAATATTTTGTTTTGTTCACTGCTGGTCCCTAGTGCCTAGAGGTCTGCCTGGCACGTGTACAGGCTCAGTAAATGCCTGTTGAATAAATGAGTGAAAGGGCTTAGAGAGAGCCTCTTTGCTCTGACTTATTAGGAAACGTGGAGAATTTCCTATGATGTCTTTTTAGAAAGGAAGACGATGTGTAGATGTGGAGCAAACCAAATCAGTGTCAGGAGTTGGATGTGGAGTAGAATCTGACAGTAAAGGAAAAGTAAAGAACATCTGACACCCTGGCACTCTTAGACAGAAATCAACTTTTTGTAATAGAGGGGGTCAACTCAGTCTTTCTGCAGGAGAAGCAATAGCAATCACATAAGGGAAGCTACAGAGACCCTTGCAAGTCAGAGGTCATGTGCTGGCTATGGTGCGTCCCTTGTAAGGGACCACTGATCGACCTTCATCTTAAGAGCTGGTATGTTTCCTATCTGAGATAGGTATTCCAAGTATAGGAAAGAGAATGCATTCTTCGCCATTTATGGTTACTGACCCAGGAAGAATAATTAAGTAATTAAAATAAAGCAAACAACTATCTCCATGCAGACTTGTGAAACGCTGGATACATAAGAATTAAGGAGTCTTTTCCTTCCTTTTTCCAATTAAAGTTCTTTCCTTTGAAAGAAGAAAAGAGCATCTACAAGTGAATAACTGGCTAAAAAAAACAAGGAATGGACTAGAAATTTTTTCTCCTGGATGGTGACTTATAATCCTGGAATGTTTGGCTCTTGGCAAGCGACAGAGCATAATTTCAAGGAGATAAAGAAAATAAGTATTTCACAGACTTGTCTACCAAATGAAAATGTTGTAAACCCAGGTAAAATCAGATACAAAAGAGAATAGTATATGTGATGCAGAAAAAAGAATGTCCCTTACTGGAGGGAGAGCCCAGTAAGTTTCATGGGGAAATTAATGGGAAGGGTAGTCAAGGCTAGTATTTAGGACCTTAATTGCCTGTGAGTCAGAGATTAAGTTCTGACACAGAGCAGTAAATATGATCTCTGAGATATTATTAAGGCTTTGTGAGAAGGAACTCAGAACCGAACACATAAATGAGTTAAAAAAAAAAAAAAAAAAAAGAGAGAGAGAGACAAGAGATGGAGGAACAGCAGTATATGATAGATATGTGCTATAGGAATAGCCCACACCTGAAGGTAGCAGCATAATATAGGACACTTCATGGGGCTAACAATGTAAAGATACACAGAAACAAGAGAATTATGAAAGGAAGACACAGACAACCTAGTTAGGCAGACCATTAAGAACAATGTTGTCCAATTCAGGGTGGAAAATCTAGAGACAAAAGATGAATCATGTATTCCACAGTGGCATATACTGTGGGAACTGCCAAGGTTAATAAGGATAGGCTTCTCTCTCCAAAAGATGACACTCCAATGAGCTGTAACTTTTGAGGATGGTATTGTACCATAATGGAGGTAAATGTAAATTCAGAGATCATTCACAGGAAGGAGAAAACACTTTTCTTTTTTCAGACTGAAACTCATATGCCAGGCTAATGAATCTGGATTTTTATTCATTAGTTAGTAGGGAACCATGGAGGTTTCTAAGTAGTGGATGACATTAGCTCTGCTTCAGGAAAATAAATCTGGCAGGTATGTGTAAGACAGATTAGAGGAAAAAAGGACTATAGGCAGGGAGATCAGTTAAAAGTCTACTCTGATAGACCAGGCAAGAGGCAAGAAGCACCTGCAGTGACATAATAATCATGGGATGAGAAAAAAAGAGATATAACAGATATTAGAAAGCTGAATGGAAGTAGGGGACAAAGAGAATACTCCAAATATTTGAATGGGGTAAAGGGTAATTGTGTCATTATCTAAAAGAGGTGATATTGTAATACTGTAGGTTATTAGGCAGAAGGTACATGTGGCACAGACATGGGTTCTTTTTTTGCATGTATTATGTTTGAAATGCAGGAACGACATCCAAGTAGAGGTGCCCAATAGACAGTAATATAACCTGAGGGAGATTAGAAGTCTTGGAGGCATCTATGTAGATGTGATGGTGGAAATTTGATTGAAATTTGTTATGCAGATAGTTTGTGATTATTTGGAGATATGAAAAGAAATCAACCAGGAGCAAGCATGAGTTTATAGGCAACTAGTTTTTGTAAATTAATATCTCAACTATGTAACAGGGAAGGGTTCTAGATGTGGTATATCTTGATTTCAGTTAAATATTTGATGATATCCTTACAGCTAAAATAGAAACATGTCAGGGACAAAAGGAGATTTAGATCAGTTCATAGCTGGCTGATTGAGTAGTTATACCTGAAGCACATTGTGACATCAGTATTGATCTGACTACAAACACACAGAACTTAAAAGATACTAAATTGACACTAAAATTTTCATTATTTCAAATAAATGACTTATCCATCTCAATAAGGAGTTGAAAAGAACCTCCAATAATACTAAGGCAAAATATTTTGTTGGTTTAAAATATTACAGAAAAACTGCCCCTGGTTTGGAATATTAAATTAAAACTGACCACAGAAAGAATTTTGAGGAAATTATCTCAAAAGAATGATAAGATAGAGTTACTTGTGAATATTATTTGGAAGGAAATTGATAAACCCAACATGTTGTTCTCATAAAGTGTACACATTTAACTTTTCCTTTTTAATAATTTGGGCAACTTAAATGTTTTATTCCTAATACCATGGCTAACTGTACATGTCACTAGGTTGATAATCTTTGTCAGAGCATCTGCTATAAAAATTGCCTTTCAATATTTTAAAGCATCAGCAATTTCCATTTGAAGAATTTATCATTAAAGTTCTGTGGTTCAGAGAGCAGAACCTGGGAATTAAACACATGGGTAGATGTCAGATTTGAGTTCCTATCAAGACCCTCACTATAGAGTCACCAACTACTGGTGGAGAAACCTATATATAACTGTAAAGTAAGCTGAAAATAAAGTGTTAAGAAGTACCTAACAAAGGCAATATGTTATGTCCAAAGAGAAATCTATCATTTATAACTGTTGCCTAATGGAATAAATAGAAAGTTGAATGGAAGTAGGGTACATATCATTATTCAAATCTTAATGATCTGTTTCAATATAAAACATAATTTAAAAATAGCCCTTATTGATAATACTGACACAGCAGTTAACCCTAGAATCTTGTCTTTTCATTATAACTCAACTTTAGAGTCTAGAATTGTAAAAAGGAGAGGTAAATGGATGGGTGGATGGATGGATGGATGGATGGATGGATGGATGGATGGACGGACAGATGGATGGACAGGGAGAAGGACAGGTGGGTAGTTCTTTTTCCAATAGACTCCTCTAGAGTTTGTAGCAAGTGGCAGAGAGTTCTACTTGCATAACCAACACTATTTTTCTCCTTCTTCTATTAAGATAATGCCAATTCTCTTCGTGAAAATACCTGTAAAGACTACAGATTCCTGCCTCCCTTCTTACCAGGTATATTATTCTGGGCTTTCGAAGGAAACGGAACTGACAGAAGATATCTATAAAAATTATAATATTTTTATAAAAATTGTCTCATGTAACTATGGGGTTTCACAAGTCCAAATTCTGTAAGGCAGGCTGCAAACTGGGAACTCTGATGAAGGTTTTTGATGAATTTCCATAGGAGAAGCTGGTTGGCAGAGTAGAGATGGAAATTTTTCTGGCTGTTAAAATCATCACTTCTCCTTTTAAAGCCTTCAGCTGATTGGAGGAAACTTCTCTCATTGTTGAAGGTAATCTCTGTTGATTGTAGATGTAATCAGCCAAAGAAGCAATCAACGTACTAATGATTTAAGTCCAGAAAATGTACTCATGCGTAACAATCATGCCAGTGCTTGCTTGACCAAACAACTGGACACTAAAACCTGGCCAAGTTGACATAGGAACTTAACTATTATGCCAGCAGTGGTCAATGAGATGAAAACAGAAGTTAGTGGGTAGAGTACCCAGGAAGGCTCTTTCAAAGGGGTCTAGGAGGATACCCTCTAGCTCATTACCCACTCCCACTACCTTCCTTCTTTCTAGAATTCAGAAGTGATGGCTGGAGCCCAGCAGCCATAAAAACTGACCTAGAAACTTTAGATGTCCTCAGGACTAAATGTCATGCCTAAGAACAGCTGAGCTGGAAGACAAGAGGAACTTTGGATTTAAGAGTAAGAGAAAAGATTTTCTGTAATCCAAAGTCATATTTAAACCCACTCAATACATGTTATATTTATCCAGTATTCCAACTTCTCACCCTTTCATTATATCATTATATTCATATGATGGTGTCTAACAAAGCTATAATGTTTACAATTTATCAAATATTTTAAAAAAGATCAAAACGCAGAAAGACAAGACATGGGAAAATGCCTGGATTAGCCTATGGCCTGTGTTTACCTGGACTACTTTGGGAAATACCTTGAGTTCCTATATTTTAAATAAATGCTAATGACATGGTAATTGTTTTTATAGATTTTCAATGAAAGGTGAAGTACTTTAACAGCTGTCAGCAAAGTGTCAAATGTTGTGGCAGTGAAGGGTGAGGGATTTAAAAGCCCTTACTCTTGGTCGCCTTAATTTGATCTGATACCAACATGCTACAAGATTGATATCCACTGAGGAAATAGCGGTAACCCTTCCTCATACAACATGGGGCTCAGTACATTTAGGAAGATTACTGGGTTGCTCCCTGTGGTAGGAGGAATTCTAAGATAGGTTCCATAATCTCTATCCCCTGAGTGTGGCTCCCATGCCCTTTAGTTCAGGAAGAACCTGTGACTTGCTTCCAACCAATAAAATATGGAAAAAGTGATGGATGCCATGCCTTTGATTAGGTCACATTATATAGCAAAGGTGATGGGATGTTATTTCTATGATTACGTTTCGCTATACAAAACTCTTCTTGGCAGACTTAGAATGTGAGAGAGTCTCTCACTGGCCTTGAAAAAGCAAATATCCTTGTTGTAAACTGTTTGTGGAGAAGGCCATGTGCAGGGCCTCAAGGGGGACCTCTAGGACTGGAGGGTGTTCTCCAGCTGACAGCCAGTAAGAAGTCAGGGTCCTTAGTCTCATAGCCACAAAGACATTAATTCTGCCAACAATTTGAATGAGTTTGGAAGTAGATTCTTCCCCAGTCAAGGTTCCAGATAAGAATGTAGGTCAGCCAATGCTTTGATTGCAGTGCTGAGTGTCCTTGAGCAGAGAATTTGGCTAAGTTAGAACTGATCCACGGAAACTATGAGATGATAAATATGTGTTCTTTTAAACCCCTAAGTTTGTGGTAATTTGTTATGCAGCATGGAAGACTAACACACTCCCCAAGGCTTCCTTGTTTCCAATTGACCAGGGGCCCATTGCCCGTGTTGGGTTTCTCACAGTCCCCTTGACTGAAGTACTTCTTTAATTTAGTTCACAGCATGGTTATTTCAGCTTTGGTCACCTTTTTATGAACTGCTACTTCTCCCACCCATAGCCTGTACCCCTACATTATTCACTGTAGATTCCACCTTGCTTTGTTGTGCCCAATCTTTCTAAATATTTGGACCCCCAACTACGGCAATCCTATACCCCTTCCACAAGGCTTGGCACAATGATTAATGCCTAGTATACAGGCATTCCCCAGGGACAGGGCTCCTGGCCAGCCTGTTTCCAGATATACTTCCCCAGCACCCTGGTCATTCCAATTCCCTGAATCACTATCTCTCAGGATCTCTATTACCTTATCCTAGTTTCTCCAGTAATGTTGGGTTTATTGGAACCCCAATTGGAGATTAGGGCATTTGTTGAATACTGGGCCTTCTTCTATGGTCATTTATTTTAATCTCTTCACACCTCAAAGACAAAGAAAAATAAAGTAAAGCAAAGCAAAAAAGAAAAACAAATAAATAAACCCATTCATTAATTCTAAGAAATAAAAGGAAATTCAGTATTAAATGTTTATTACGGTAGCATATTAGGCCTTGTACTATTGTAGAATGTATAATTTACATGTTTAATTTTGGAGGAAGTGAGATGTGTTGTAATATCAAATGAATATTTACTATCTATTTATATCTACTTCAGAGGCTTGTAGTATTTTTTTTTTTACTTTTTAACAAACCTAAACACTTATGAAGATTTATTTATAGTTAATGAAGATATATTTTATGACATATCATATGTTACATTTCTGATGTACTTTAGGCAACATCTTTGAACAGGACTAGAATGAATATTTCTTACAGAATTCATATGGAAAAATTTTTATACATTTTAACCTATCATACTGTAGTTTATATAAATGAATTTAAAATTGTGCACTTCCTATATTCTACATGATGTACTTTTAATGCCATTAATAACAAGTTACTATTATTTTCAACAATAATAGTTATTTAGTGCTTACTGTCAGGCATTATTTTAAGTACTTTTCATTTTATCTCATTAAATCTTGGCAAAAGAGGATGGCAAAGGAATTATTATTGTGATTTTATAGATAAGAAAATGGAAACTTAAAGATACTTAATAATTTCCAAAGATCATACAGTTGCAAACCAGGACTAAGTCTCAGATTTTTCTGACACCAGATTTCATGTTTAATTACAATAGTACCCTAGCTATAATTCTGCTCCTATATCTATATAATCAATAAACTGCATTGATGAATGATTACTTATACAATTTTATTGGAAGGAAACATGTGACTAATTTTGGGTTCTACAACTTATATGCTTTTTATATACATAAAAAGCGTGGAATCAAGTATTACTTATGAATAGAAAAAAGCTGAAAAGGTAATAGATAACACTTTCAGGAAAATAGCTGCTAATCATGAATTTTAAAATCTAAGTGACTGGGATTACATCGAATCTATATACCACATTGTAATTAACATCATAACAATATTGTCTTCTAATCAAGAACATAGTTTTTCATTTATTTAGGACTTGTTTAATTTCTTTCAGTAATGTTTTATACTTTTTCAGGTTAAAAGGATGAGATATATTTTGTTAAATTTATCCCTGAATATTTCATGCTTTAATGCTATAGGAAGTAATATTGTTTGAAATTTTTAATTTCTAATTGTCATTGCTAGTACAAAGAAACAGTTGATATCTTTTGTATATTGACCTTGTATTCTTCAACCTTGCTAAACTCATATTAGTTCTAGTAGCTTTACTGTAGACTATTCAGTATTTTCCATATACACAATCATATTGTTTTCAAGTAAAGATACTTTTACATCTTACTTTTCAATCTGTGTCTTCTTTTTCTTTTTGTTGTCATATTGCACTAATTAGGATCTCTAGTACAATACTGAATGAAAGTGGTAAGATAGCTTGTTTCCTATCTCAGAGAGAAAGTATTTTGATGCTTTATGATTATGAAATGCTTCATGTTTTATGAAAACATTATGATTAACTATGATAGTATTGTAGTGGTTTTTTGTGTGTGTTTTGTAGTGTTCTTATAGACACCTGTTATTATCAGAATGAGGAAGTTCCATCCTATATCTTGTTTTCTCAGAATTTTTATAATGAAGAAGTGCTAAAATTTGCCAAACTTTTCTTCTATATCTACTGAGATGATCATATGGTTTTTAACCTTTATTCTATAGTATGGTAATTTAAATTGATTGTCTTTTGAGAGTTAAACCAACCTTGTATTCCTAGGCTAATCCTCAGGTGGCTAGGACATATGATGCTTTTATTATATTGTTGAATTCAATTTTCATAAAGATTTTTGCATTTATGCTTATGGGAATTTTAGTCTGGAGCTTTCTCTCCTTACAATGTCTTTGTCAGTTTTGATATCAAGTAATTCTTGACTTAGCAAATGAGTTAGAAAGTGTTCCCTTCTCCTCCTTTTTATATTTTGTTTTATAAATATAAAATAAAGGTCCAGAATTCAGCATCACTTTATCAGCATAATATTTGCTTCACTTACCCCACCCACCCATCCCCCAGAGAGATTTCCTTTTACTTAGGTGTTCCAAAACCTCAGTGTATAGCTAATTTTAAAAAAGACTGATATACAAAATCAGTTTGCCTTGTAGAATTTAGAAATATATGAATCTTCAAAATATCATTAGAAACAAGAATACTGCACTCAAAAAATCTTGATATTTTCAAATAGATTTTTGTGTGATGAAGATCTATAATACAATTAAAATCTTACTGAATTCTTATTAACTAAAACAGATAGTTTTAACCTTTAAAAGAGGATTTTAAAATATTTAAGAGTTTTACCTCTCCAAATACCTAACACTTTTCAACCGATTCCATAATTTCTAAAGAAAAGAGTCAAAGTAACTTTATTTGTTAAATATGTGTGGTGGGAAAATCACCAATTTAATGTTTTCATAACTTTTTTCAGGTTGCTGAACAAGAAAAATCAAGCCAACGTTATTTCAGCTTCAATGATTTCCCTTAGGAATATCCAAGTTTTTCTTACAATATTATCACACCTATTAAACAGTGCAATTTTTAATGCAATGTAACTGTAAACTATTCTCAGTCATATTTATAGTTCTCTTGTCATAATTGCCAAGAGACTCTATCCTAACCATTTTGATATGTGGTAAATTCAGCACTGTGGAGAACCACTACTGTGGCAGTGATCCATCAATCTGTCCCTACCAGAACTCGGGTGACAACATGAAACATCAGAGTGCATGGTAAGCTATTCATTAGGCTATTAACATGTCTGATCCACTCTGTCAAGTTTTTGTGTTCTTACTGCCAATTTCTATTCACTTGGTTTCTTTTCACTTGGATTTGCTAGATTAAGAAGAAATTGCCTTTTTCATGAGACAAAACAACAACAACAACAACAACACACACATACAACAACAGGAAAGTAAGAATATCAGGGAAAATAGCCTCGTAAGTCTTTTGGGAAAGAAATGAAGTACTGATGAGAATGATCTTTCAGTTAATTAACCAATTTGGTCAGTTAGTGAGGCTTTTTCCTCATCCTATTTGTCTAACATTTTCCCTCTGCCCAGCATGTCACACGAAGGCACTTAACACGACTAACCCTGATTCTACAGCAGACCCCCGACCTGATAACTCTCCTGGAAAAATTTGCTAGGACCAGATCAAATCACTTCTTTTTTTGAAAAAGTCAACTCATATTTTATAATCTAATGAAAAATAAGTCATTTTTATCTATGATCAGCTCATTATTATTATTTCCACCAGAAATAACCATAGAGAACTAAAAGGAAATTAAGCTAAAAAATCAAACACATGCTTTCTGCTCTTTATTAGCAGGTGTCACAAAGGGATTCAGTAATGGAAGAATTTATAGCTGCTGGCTACCACCACAGTTTAAAATGATCTGTGAATGACTTTCATTCATGCTGATCCATTACCAAGGATAATCAAAAATTGGCGGAAACACTTCCAACACCTCATCAAACATGCTATTTTCCACAGCTGGTTGGGTTAGAGGAAAGAGACTGTTAAATGGTTTCTAGTAAATAGTGACAGAATATTTCAGGTGAACGAAAAGTAACTGGGGAAGCAGCTGTGGTTCAAGCAATTGAGCTTCTGTTTGCCATATGGAGGACCTAGGTATGATCCCAGGACCTTCTGGTAAAAAAAGAAAAAAGGCATTCCAGACCTGCATGGCACAGAGAGGCGCAGTCCCCCCAGTCGGCCAAGCAACGCACCAAAAAGACGATGATACCACCAGACAGGAAAAAAAAAAAAAGAAAAGGTAAGATGTATCTCAGACTGAAAAAAAAAAAGTGTGGTTTCAAATCTACTTCATGATTACTTCAAGACACCCTTATTTACTAAAAGCATGATATCTACTTGTGAATTGCTTATGACTGCTCTAAGAGATGTTCCCTCAAGTAGTTGATGTTGCTAACCTGACAAAAGATTACAAAATGTCTTGAAATCAATTCAAAGGCTAAAGAGGGTCAAAATATTTTATTTCACTTTTATGCCAGGGCATTTTTAATCACAATATTTCTGGTAAAGGAAGGAAGAAACAACTCTGGAAAGAGTAAATGGTTGTTATTAATGTTAGAGATATATAATCTGGAGAACTTTTTGACTGATTAAAGGTGGGAAGTATGGGGAAAAGAAGAGTCAAAGGTAACTCTCAGGTGTTTGGTATAAGTTGGTGGTGCTTGTCATTGAAACAGCAAACCTAGGAGAAGAAGTCAGCATTTAGATATATGAAATTAAGGTTCATGACAAATTCCTGGACTACAGAAATATCTGAGTGATTAGAACATGGGGAATGGAAGAAGTTGAAGATTAGGGTAAATTAGTCCAGAAGACTACTTGGAATGAGAAAGAGGACAGAGAATGGACTCCTACTGGCCAGTAAAATCTAAGGGGTTATATGAAAGACGAGGAGGCATGTAGGTTAGAAAGGTGCAATTCAAAATGTAGATGATCCGGAGATCTAGAGACTAAGCTCTGGAAGAGCAGGCACCATGCCTATATTGCTTGCCATTGTACATACCAATAGCATCTATTATACCACCTGGAATAGAGTTTAATAAATATCTCTTAAATAAATGAACAAATGAACCAAGAGAATGCTGCCATGAAAGCCAAATGCATAGAAAGTTTCAAGAAGGTGGAGTCCTTTATTACAATGTGGTTATTGGATTAGACAATTATAAAGTCATTAGAAACCTTATCAAGCATCTGTGGAGTTTTGTTGATAGAACTCAGATTGGAAAGTTTTGACGGACAAATGGATAATGAAGCTGATGATGCGCTGAAGACTGATTTCTCTTTCAAAAAGAATTGTAAGGAATACCAGGAATTTTTAATAGATAAAATGAGAAGGAAACAGAGTTGAGAAATTTTTTTGGCAGGTTGGGAGAGTTCTGAGCAGGTTTATTTCTTGGGAAAGAAGCCAATGGGGGGAACAAATTGAAGAGGCATAAAAAGGGTATAACTTATAAAGTATGGTCTCTGGTACTTGGAGAGTGTAAGTTTTAAATCAGAGATGAAGGAATCAATTTAAGACCATAGGAGGAACCGTTCTATCTCTAAAATGATAAGAGGTAAGAATGAGTGCAAATTCAGACATGTTTCTTAAGTGTAGAAATAAGAAATAAGAGGGCATTTGTGCTTCAGAGTTCTTAGCAAGGGAGCAGTGATGCCATCTTTTTAGAAAGGTTAGGGAATAATCAAATGAAGCTGCCTGAAGCTGTAGGCAACTGGATCAAGAGGTCCTATTGCCTAAGCAACTCAGTACCTCAGGCACACCTGTGACCCATTCTAATCTATTCTGTCTGTGCCAAAACACACAGACATGGGAAAATTCTGTCTTAGGAAACAATGAGGGAAATCAAATAAAGGCATAGATCAGGAGGCTAAGGTGAGAGATTAAACACAAAGATAACAATGTCTGAATCCGGGTAAACACTGGACTGGAAATGGAAAAAATCAGCAATAAGAATAAAGTTAGAGTGTCTATGACAGTTGTTAAAAATCGGCCTCGTGTGCCAGCTGACCTGGGCCCTTTGGCACATGGATGAGTCCACACAGAAGCGAAGCAACATGAGGATGAAATTTTGAGTCCATAATTTCAGGAAATGGGCATTTTAGGAAGATAAAAAAATATGCTTTTCCGTCACTAATTTTAATTATTCATGTAATACATAACCAAGGGCACCACAAGTAATTAGGAATATGGTTAGGAATTTAAAAACAAAACAACAACAACAAAAACAAAACAAAACAAAAACCCAGGTCATTTTAAAAATTTATTTCTCAAAATATATACTAATATTTTCCTATTTGAAAGTTCTCATAAAATTTGGGGTGCTTGTAAGAATAATCTTTCTTTGGGTCTGTAGAATATAAGATGCTTTATTCTGTTTGAACATCCTTGAAGGAACGATCAAAGAAGTAGAATGCTATTTGCATCATTAAACGACCTTGGTCTGTGATCTTCGGGGAGAACAAACAGCTTTAAATGAAAAGAAGCTGTCAATATTGGCCACACTACAACAGTAAGAGTTCATCATATGTTCTATCCTGTGGTTCTAAGTTATAGCACTCTTTTATGTAGTTACGCTGTAAATCACCACCTACTATTTATGGCATTTCTGTACTTCTAGCCAAAATATAAACTAAATCAAAATGGAGTTGAAATATTTTTGGCTTAAAGCTACTCAATATGTTCTTGTTCCTGACAGCTGTAAAACTCAAGTTATTTTACATCTCAGTGTCTGAGGTATAAAAATCACAATTTTGGATGACCTGGTGCACTCCCGACTAAAATCCTGGAAATCTCATGATGTCTGGGAAATTAGCTGAGAAGGGCAGGCATGAGCATATCACTGTCTCTGGATGAAACTCAGAAGAATCACAGTAAGGGCCATTAACTATGAAGGCAAAAGCAAGAGATTATTAATGAAAATTTAAGACATACCCAAATTGGAATTAAGGTGGGGCTATTAACAGGATGACAAGACATAATGGATTCTGCTTTATTCTAGAAAGTCAGCTAAGGATAAAGAGCCAGAGCTCCTAGTTGAACCTGGCAATTATTCTAACAAAACATTTATGTAGAAAGTAATCCTTCTTCAAGGCAGTTATAACAATTAGTTAAGAAGTAAAAGAGAACTAAAGGGATGAGCTAAAGCAAGGATATAAACAATAATGGAACAGTTCACCACCACAGGGGAATATTGTCATAACTGAGATTCATGAGTAAAAATAGCTATGTCAGTATTATCTTAAAATAATTTAATGAAACCACTTGATAATGCACATGCACTAAAACAATTGAAGTTTTGGAAAATAAGATGTAATCTGGTCTTTGTTCCATCACTAATTACTGAGGAATATGATGCTGGCTGGCATTAGTTGTTTAAGAAGATAGAGCTGGGCTTGCAGCCCTTCTGTTCTTATATGAGCTTTCTTGTGGTCATTGGAATATGACCTTGGAGACCCAGTATTTATGTTGAATATCTGAACATTTTAAGTGCATTTCTTTGAGTGATAATGATTATGCCTTTAAAATAGTAAAGAAATATTTTGCACTCTTATTAACCTGTTTTTCTAGAATAGGTGGAAGTCAGAAGTGAGTAGTCATTCACAAGTAGTTGGGAATACAGGTTTCTCCTTTGTAACTCTGGAGTGGCAGCAATTGAAGAACCAAGTGGCACTTGGGAGGGCTTAGCCCCACAGCCTTCACTCATTTGCCCCATTCCCACTCCAGTCACCCTCAAGCTTAATATATGACATGTAAAAACAGTGCATTTACTATGCAAAATCTGCTTCAAAAGGAGTACCTTTGCTCATCCTCCAATCGAATCACCACCCAAGCCCACCTATATCTAGTGTCATTACTGAGTGGCAGTGGAGTGCACTCGTGCAATGCAAGGGACTTGGGTATCAGACAGACTCTGACTGATAGCAGAGATGGGCTGAAGGAGGCAAAATGACATTTTCCAACCCCCCTCAGTCTCAGATTGTGATAAAAATGGAATTACCTCTTAAGGTTGTTGCAAGGACTAAAGGAAATAATGCACTGAGATGTGATTGGGTAGTATCTGGCAAGTAGTTAAGTGTCACTTAAAGCCAACCATTTTCATTATTATCATTACTGTTTTTATTGATTAAAGCACTTTTCACTTGCAAATAATTTATCAAATGAAAACTTCCTAAATAATGTCTATGAAGAATTATAGGAAATAAAGATACCTGATAGTTTTTCTTTTTCCTTACTAATAAGCAAATTCTACAGATACTCTATATTCCATATTTGCTTGTGAGGATTTCATTTGTAAGAAATCATTCCACTATTTTGAGAGAGGCTAATTATCAGGAAATAGGGTTTTCTGATAAATTGAAAATCCTGGTTAAAAAGTGAATTGTCATTTATGGGTGACCAACTTGCAAAAGAATAAAATACAAAAAAAAAAATCACAATTCTAAAGCATGCTGAGCCTGATTTGATTATTTAGAAAGCATCAATCTTTTGTATTGCCTCAGAGTTATCTATAAAACCATCAATTTTCATTGTACAGCAAAGAATGGAAATGCTTGCTATTAGAGAATTCTGAGTAACAATTTAATTCAACTTGTATTGATTGAACTGCAACTATGTGGAAAAATGTTGAGCTTATTGGTGGGAATTGGATGTAGAAGGAGAGGATAAAGATAGGTAAGAAAGTATTCCAAATATACATACAATACAACGAGAGAGGGAGACAGAGAATGTTGTAAACAACTATGTGATAAGAAAGAATGAAAGTGCTATAACAAAGATGAAAACCAAGGGATTTGAGAGCACAGCTGTGTAAAGGATTGATTTCAATTGGGTAGACTAAAGAAGATTTAGTGGGAAGACTCATTGGAGCTGGCACTTAAAAGATGAACAGGATTTCAGTAAGTGCAAAAGGAGAGAACATTCCTGGATGAGTGATAGGATCCAAATATTCTGGAATGTTTCGAAAACATAAATAAGAGCAATAGTCAAGTAAGCAGAATTGGGCAGGATGGAGCATTTGAGAGCCTGAAGGGTTTTGCATAGTGGAATGGAATAATGATAATAAGAGCAATAGAGTGGGAAGAGCAGCTGAAATGTATAAGTAAGAGTAGAATTAGCTAAGTAGCTAAGACTTATTTAGTACTTACCATGCATTCAGTAAGTACTTCATGTTCTTTTAAGCCTCAAAATCAACCCTTTGAGATTAGTACCATCTCTCTCTCTCTCTCTTTCTCTTTCCCTCCCTCTCTCTCTCCCTTTCTCCCTCTTTCTTTTATTGAGAAATCAGGTGTAGAGAAGTTAAGAAACTTGGCAGAGGTCATACAGGTAAAACATGGTAAAGTTGGGATTCAAAGTGCTCTGACTTCACAACCCAAATGCTTAATTCACATAAATAATTTCTTTTTTATGTGAAAACATCTACATGTGGTTATATTCAATTTCCTCTCTTCTTCCCTCCCTCCCTGTTCTTTCTCTTGCTTTCACTCTTTCTTTCTTATAAATAGATTCTATGAAATGTAATTAACTGCATATATTCCACTTTCAGTTCCTATGATAAATGCTAAAAGTCTTAAAAGCAAACTTAGAACATATATCATTCTTTCTGGTGAGGAAATTAAGTCCTGCCTTCTGGCCTGTTCCAATAATAAGAGATTCTAGCTCTGCCCTGCCTTTCCTAATTATCAGCCGGGTGGTTTGAGTATATTAACGCTAAAGAAAAGGGAAGGGGTATGGAAAAGCAGAGACATGTGTGGACAAAGAAAGTTTCTTAAAATAAAAACTTTTCACTCTTCACTCTCGTGCTTCTTAGATCACAAAGATCTGGAATTTGGTACAGCCTGGGCAGAAACAAACTGGAGCTGGGGAGCAGGTAACCGTGACAAGCTTGTGCCTCATCACCAAGTCTTCCTGAAAAGGAAGACTTCCTTGTACCTCGGACATTGCAGTGTATTTTCTAAAACACAAGTTCATCAAATATAAACTGGAAAGCTACCATTTTTCAGTTAATAAAGAATAATGAAATGGCCACTACACTATAGTCTGAAATTTTGGCCATTGTACTGAAGCAGGCTAGTAAGATAGGGAATTAATAGATGCATCTGGAACCTAGCAGAGAGTCCACGTGGACATCAGTAACCCCCAAGATGGCTGCTGGAAGAACCCCACCCCCAAGGTTCTGCTATCCAGAACAAAGACTTCTTCTGGGAGCCAGGAAAAGCCCCAGATGTTCCCTAGAGAATTTATCATTGGGTCCTCAGTAGGGGATTGATGGGTAGGGTAATCAATCAAAACAGCAGACAGCTGGAACCCCTCCCCTGCCCTTAGCAAAGGGGTGGAATAATTAATAGTTTATAAAGCAAACCCTGAGACCTGAGTGTGCTCTCGCCCTGCTCTCTTGCCTCTGGACCCATTTCTGCCCTCTGTGTGCCACACATCATTTTTCCTCTGCCACATGGCCATGCAGGTAAACCTGGGGATTTATAATTTATAATGGGGAAACGTGCTTGTAAATCAGCCCTCTTTATCCCTCTTAACCCCCTTTCTCTCTACCTGGGCCCCCTGCTCTGTTATTTTCTCCCATTTCTCTTCCCTCCCCACCTGAATAAATTACTGACCTAACTCACCTAGCATGCTCTTGAAATTCATTTCTGCAGCATAGCCAAGAACCTAGATAAAATCTGATAACAGTACTATAGATGGGGATGCTGAATTGTATTATGGTGGAGATTTTGAGGTGTTCTACAGGCACAGAAATTATGCATGTGTGTAAATATTCCCCTTTAAGTAAGGAAGACTGTTGGAAGTCACTGTCATACCAGTTAATGGAATAAACTACCACCAATCTACTGCAAAATCCTGGCTCAAAGCTCTTGATTCTAGAGTTGGGATGCAGCTGCCATTGGGGCCAATACTGCCCACAAGCAAACTTAAGTCCACATGCATGTCTGTTTTATGTTTTCTTTAAATTAAAACCATTTTTACTGCCCAAAAGGAATAAAAGGTTACTGGTAGTGACCCATTCTTTGAGGTTGATTTTTTAAAAAATCTTCTTAATGAATCTTCACTGATTAGCAATTGTAGTTCTAAAAAGTGACTGCTAGATAGACATTAATGTGTCTGGAACTACGCCTAAATAGAATGTTTATTTTGAAAACAAAACAAAACCCTACAATTTTCAGAGACATTGACTGGATCCGTTATTTTATATTTCCTGGTTATGGCTATGGAGGTGAATGATTAAAAAGCAGAAGTAATTCTGTAGTTATGTTATATAACCCTTACTTGCAATTTCAAATGCTTCCCACACTTAGTAATAAATATTTTGGAACAGTAAAAACAAGGCATTTAAGAAGGAAATACTACTTAGGAAATATTCAGCAGAAACATTTGCAAATGCTTAGTAGAAACGGCTTATAAATGACAAGAATTATAATAGTAACTAAAGTGTTTATGCTAAATTTTGCTATCTTACTATGACTAATATCATTTTTAGTTAGTTACTCTTATGTATTTTTCTTATCAACAGCCCCTCAAAATATTGTAGAACACTTGCTATATTTGTACCAAATTGTGACTGTATGTCAAAGTTTCATTTCATATTTTAAGCATGGATAATATTTTGAGATTTATTTAATATATAAAATAAATTTCAAAGATCACCATTTATTTGGATGGCAATTTTAGTTGGTATGGTTTTCCACGTGAAATAGAATTATACCTCAATAGAATTAATGACCTAGCTAGACCCATACCTCAATAGAATTAATGACCTAGCTAGACCCTGCTCCATATCCAACTCTCCCAAACTAAGTTTAGATAGGCCCTAGTATTGGAGTTAATGCCTTAACTTTCAAACTAGATCCTCTCAGTAACACCTTCAATAAATCAGTTCTACCAAGAAATTTCACTATTGCACTCATGATGAGTTTGGAACCCAAGTGTTTCTTTGCTATGCTGTAGGAAAGCAATAAACTACATTCCTTTAGACTAACTCCAAGTTTCCCTAAGGGATGTTGGGTGTGGACATTTCAAGGTTGCTAAGGATCAGAGAAAATGTCCTTAGCCTTTCTGTGTGTGTCAGGAAAGAGATCTCTTAAAAAGTTGATTTAGGCAAAACAAAACAAAAAAGCACACCAATAGTTTTGTAAATGTGTTTTCATAAATGTGACCCTTAAATAGCTGACAGTAATTTAAAAAAAAAAAGACTATTAAAGTAAAGATAAACTCAGACTCCTCCCATCAATAATCACCTGTCCCCTCCTTTTTACCCAAAGATTACTAACATTAAGGGTGTCCTATACCTTTGAGTGGCTATCAGGAATTGACTGTGAGCTGTTAAAACCTTCACGACCTTGACTAAAGTAAAAGCTTTTCCAAGTACAATTCATTTAACTACACCCTTATCCTGGATGACAGGTCTGAGACTGAGGGAGTATGCGCATAGTAAAGCTCCAAGTCCCTTGGGGTAGACAGATAAAATGAGGCAGAACCTGTCTAAACAACACATTTCTTAAATCTAGTTGTGGTATTTTAAAAGTCTTTGTCCTGGAAACCCACTGATTGTGCCACTGTTCACCTTATCACTGCTGCCACAAAGGCATTTTTAGATAGGCTAGACTTGCCCATATGTATTTTTCACAGAGGAAACCAAAAATGACAAGATGCACAAAAACCTGGATCCAGGCTCTCATTTTTCATTAAAATGTGCTCAATTACTAAGGAAATTTTTGTTCAAAGATTTTTGCATTCATACCTTTTAAAGAAAGAAGTCAGTATCTTAATTAATTAATTAATTAATTGCTAGTTGTAAAAAACAATCCCTTTTCTTGGTCTAACATTGTCATTATATACTGGGAAGATGGTGCACTAGAAACACATGGGACTCTCTTCTCCAGAAAAATAGGTAGAGGACAGGTTGAAACAGCCTGGGAAAAGATCTTCTAGGGTTTAGGACACAAGGGGAAGGCTGGACACCGCCCAGAGGAGAGAGGGACAAAGGGGCAGAATCCTGATGATAAAACTGTTAGTTGAAACCAGCCGCCCGCTGCTGCTGGCACTCCCCCCATCCCCGACCCTCACTAAAGACACTTCAGAATTCTCAGGCCTCTGGGTCTCTGGCTACTGACAAACGGGGCTCCAGGGATCCACTTCCTCAGTAAAGGGGAGAAAGAGACACAGAGCCTAAGGCTGGACTCTGTTTGACTCATAAATTTGGATTGCTGTGTCAGGAGCCCTTCCAAGCCATGTGAGGCTGTGCCGATGTTTGCTTTGGAGCCAGCAAGGGGCTAAATAATCTCCTTCTCTTCTAACCAGTACTGATTGCTGAAGACTTAGAGGGGAGAATGGGAATATTTCCCACTTGGAAAAAGGGAGGCAGCTGCCACAGAAAGCTGGCGAACTGTCTGGGAAGGTTTGAATCACAAGGTTCTTAGCCTCCAGGCAGGAATCTCTATCACATTGATCCAGTCTGTATTGCAACAAATATTAATACACTCCCACCAGGCATTGACCTGCGAGCTGATAAAGAGTGCCATCTACTGGCAGACCAAGGAAGTGTATGTGAGAAAATGAAAAATAAGTAAAAGTTTTTTTCAGGCCTTTATAGCTTCCCTCCCCAAAGACCCAGTAAGTGGGTCTGCAACCCATTACTGGATCCAGAGCCCAGTTTTGAGCAACTAGCAGGGACAATCCTAACAATCCAGGTTGAAGCAAGAATCAAAGAGCAGTGGTAGCATATAGTCTCCCACCAGTAATTCCTACAAAAGGGAAAGAAACTGAGCATCTGGGTAAGCTACATCCTAATCAGATACTTAGATATCAGCACAAAATTATGAGCCACACTAAAAAAATCAAAGATATGGCCCAAGAAAAGTAATTTATCAAAGACCCAGAAGAGACACAGGATTTGAGAGAACTAATTAACAAGATGTACACAAATTTCCAAAATCAAATTAATGAGTTTAAAGACCATATGGCTAAAGAGATAAATGACATCAAGAAGACATTGAGTGAGCACAAAGAAGAATTTGAAATCCTGAACAGAAAAGTAACAGAGCTCATGGGAATGAAAGACACAAGAGGTGAGATAAACATGTTAGAGGCACATTAGAGTCGAAATGATAGAAGAAAGAATAAGTGATACAGAAGACAGAACAGCTGAAGTAGAAGAGAGAAAAGAACAGAGAAGAGAAAAGAATGGAAAAAATTGAGCAGGGCTCAGAGAGTTGAATGGCAACATGAAATGCAACAACATACATGCCATGGGATTTCCAGAAGGAGAAGAGA
Organism: Dasypus novemcinctus; assembly: GCF_030445035.2. Taxonomy (NCBI): domain Eukaryota; kingdom Metazoa; phylum Chordata; class Mammalia; order Cingulata; family Dasypodidae; genus Dasypus; species Dasypus novemcinctus. The sequence goes on from NC_080677.1 coordinate 86,074,146, forward strand.
AGGAAAAAAGGGAAGAAAGGTATTTGAGGAAATAATAGCAGAAAATTTCCCAACTCTCATGAAAGAAATGAACTTACATGTTTAAGAAGCACGCCGTACCCCAATCAGAATAAATCCAAATAGGCCTACTCCAAGATACATACTACTCAGAATGTCAAGTGTCAATGATAAAGAGAAAACTCTCAGCAGCAAGGGAGAAGCAAACCTTCACATACAAGGGACACTCAGTAAGACTTAGTGCAGATTTCTCTTCAGAAACCATGGAGGTGAGAAGGCAGTAGTATGATACAATTAGGAAACTGAAAAAGAAAAAATGCTGCCAGCTGAGAATTCTGTATCCAGCAAAATTGTCCTTCAAAAATGAAGGCCAGTATAAAATATTCACAAACAAACAGAAGCCAAGAGAGTTTACAAAAAAAGAATCTACCTTTACAGGAAATATTAAAGGATGTCTTAGAACTTGAAATAAAAAGACAGGAGAGAGAGACCTGGAGGAGAGTAGAGAAGAAAGAATAGGGAAAGGATAACCAAAAGAGTAAAAAGACAGACAAAAATATGATATAACAAATGAAAACTGAAGAATAAAATGGTAGAAGTAAATAATGCATTTACAGTAATGTCATTGAGTATGATTGGATTAAACTCCCCAATCAAAAGATACAGGCTGACACAATGGATAAAAAACATGAGCCATCCATATTATGCTTTGAAGAAACTCACCTTAGACCCAGGGTGAAAGTAAAAGACTGGAAAAAGATACTCCATGCAAACAGTAACAAAAAAGAGCAGGTGTAGCTATACTAATATCAAACAGAACAGACTTTAAATGCAAAAAAATTATAAGAGATACAGAAGGCCATTATACATTAACGAAAGGGACAGTTTGCCAGGAAGACATAACAGTCATAAATATCTATGCACCTAAATGGGATGCCCCAAAATACACGAGAGAACCTCTGGCAAAACTGAAGGGAGAAATAGACATCTCTACAATAATTGTTGGAGACTTCAACACCCCACTCACACCATTAGATAAAACAACTAAACAGAAGATCAACAAGGAAACAGAGAACTTGAGCAATATGATAAATGAAAATGAGAACACAACTTATCAAAACTTATGGGATACAGTAAAGGCAGACTTGAGAGGGAAATTTATAGCCTTAAATGCCTATAATAAAAAAGAAGAGCTAAAGTCAAAGATTTAACTGAACAACTAGAGAAACAAGAAAAAGAACAGCAAACCAATCCCAAAACAAGCAGAAGGAAAGAAGTAATAAAGATTAGAGCAGAAATAAATGAAATTGAGAACAAAAAACAATAGAGAAAATCAACAAAATGAAAAGCTGATTCTTTGAGAAGATCAACAAAATTCACAAACCCCTAGTTAGACTAACAGAGAAGAGAGAAGATGCAAATAAATACAATCAGAAATGAAAGGGAAGTTACAATTGACCCCACAGAAAGAAAAATGATTATAAGAGGATATTATGAGAAACTATGCCAACAAACTAGACGACCTAGATGAAATGGACAAATTCCTAGAAATAACAACCAACACTGATGCTACAAGAGATACAAGAACTTAACAAACCAGTCACATTTAAATAGATTGAATCTGTCATCAAAAATCTCCCAGCAAAGAAAAATCCAGGTAAGATGGCCTCACAGGTGAATTCTACCAAGTATTTGAAAAGAATTAACACCAGTCCTGTTTAAACTCTTCAAAAAATTGAAGAGGAAGGAGAATTACCCAACACATTTTATGAAGCCAACATCACCCTAATACCAAAGCTAGATAAAAATACAAGAAAATAAAATTACAGAGCAATCTCTCTAATGAACATATATACAAAAATTCTCAACAAAATACTTGCAAATCAAATCCAACAGCATATAAAAAGACTTATACAACACAATCAAGTGGGATTTATTCCTGGTATGCAAGGCTGGTTCAATGAAAGAAAATCAATTAACATAATATACCACATTGACAAACTAAAGGGAAAAAAACACATGATCATCTCAATTGATGCAGAAAAGGCATTTGACAAAATTCAGCATCCATCTTTTTTATTTAAAAAGCACTTCAAAAGATAGGAATAGAAGGAAAATTCTTCAATATGATAAAAGGCATACATGAAAAACCCATAACGAACATTGTACTCAATGTGGAAAAGTTGAAAGCTTTCCCTCTAAGATCCAGAACAAGACAAGGATGCCCACAGTCACCATTGTTATTCAGTATTGTACTAGAAGTTCTAGCTAGGGCAATTAGACAAGAGAAAAAATTAAAGACATCCAAATAGGAAAAGAGGAAGTAAAACTCTCACTGTTTACAGAGGACATGATTCTGTATTTACAAAATTCTGAAATATCCACAACAAAGCTACTTTAGCTAATAAATGATTTCAGCAAAGTTGCAGGATACAAGATCAACAAACAAAAATCAGCAATATTTTGTACACTAGTACTGAAAATCTGAGAAGGAAATCAGGGGGAGAATTCCATTTACAATAGCAACAAAAAGACTCAAATACCTAGGAATCAATTTAACCAAAGAAGTATAGGAACTATATGCAGAATACTATGAAGCAATGCTAAAAGAAATTCTGAAAAGACCTAAACAAATGGAAAGACATTCCGTGTTTATGGATTGGAAGAATACATATCTGACCCAAACTGATTTATAGATTTGATGCAATACCAACTTTTCAGACTTAGAAAAGGCAATTATTAATTTCATTTGATAAGGAAAGTGCAATCAAATAGCCAAAAGCAGTCTAAAAAAGAATGATGTGAGAGGAATTTAACTGCCTAACCTTGAAAAATATTACAAAGCTGCAGTGGTCAAAACAGCAGTGGTACTAGCATAAAGATAGACACATCTATCAGTAGAATAGAATTGAGAATCCAGAAATAAACCCTCACCTAACTGGCCAACTGGTTTTTGACAAACTTACCAATTCCATGTTAATGACACAAAACAGTCTGTTCAACAAATGATCCTGGGAGATCTGGATATCTATAACCAGAAGAAAGAGGACTCCTATCTTACTTCCTATATAAGAATCACCTCTAAATGGATCAAAGACCTAAATATAAAAGCCAGGACTATAACATTAGTAGAAGAAAATGTAGGGAGACATGTTTAAGACCTTGTAGTAGGTGGTGGTTTCTTGGACCTTATACCCAAAGCACGTGCAATGAAAGAAAAAAATAGAGAAAAGGGACCTCCTAAAAATTAAACCTTTTACACCTCACAGGACTTTGTCAAGAATGTGAAAAGGCAGCAGACTCAATGGGAGAAAATAAGTGGAAACCACATTCTGATAAGAGTTTAATATCCAGAATGTGTAAAGAGATGTTACAACTCAACAATAAAAAGACAAATGACCCAATTAAAAAATGGGCCAAAGACTTGAATAGACATTAGTACAAGGAAGAAATACAAATGGCAAAAAAACACATGAAAAAATGTTCAATATTACTAATGATTAGGGAAACACAAATCAAAATTACAATGAGATCTCATTTCACACCTATCAGAATGGCCACTATTAAAAAGTCAAAGACTACATGTGTTGGTGAGGATGTGGAGAGATAGGAACACATATTCACTATTGGTGGGAATGCAGAATTTTACTGCCATTATGGAGGACTGTTTGGCAGTGACCCTGCAATACCACTACTGTGTATATATCCAGAAGAACTGAGAGCAGTGACACAAACAGACATCATAGCATCATTACTCATGATTGCCAAAAGTTGGAAACAACCCAAGTGTCCATCAATGGATGAATGGATAAACAAACTGTGGTGTTTTCACATGATGGAATACTATGCAGCTATAAGAAGAAATGAAGTCCTTAAGCATATGACAACATGGATGAACCTGGAGGACATTATGTTGAATGAAGCAAGCCAGACACAAAAGGACAAATACTGTATGACTATGCTACTATGAACCAAATATATTGTGTAACATACTATATGATTTTAAAAAATTATATGTATCCATAAGTTTAGTTGAGAAATGTATGTTTTTATTTTAAAAAATCATTATATAGATGCCTTTATATTATAAAATAGCAAAAGGTTATACCTGAAATTACTGAAGCTGGCTAGAGTGGTCCCACCCGTTAATGGCTACTCTAGACTTACCTCACCCTTTGTATGCTCATTATTGTGATAGTCATTCTAGATTGAATTCACCCTTGTGTATACTTACTTATTGGGGTAGTAACCACTCCACCCACCTCTGTTTAATATCAATATGTATGACCTTGTAACTGACCTTTGTTCTATATACTCTATCCCAAATCCTTGTGACTGACCCAGGTTTGCTACTCTCCCCCATTCCTCCTATTCAGTCCCTTAATGTTTACTAATGAGGAACTGATGTTCAGTTCTACCCCAGTTATTCATTGGTACCCTGATGTTATAAAATATTAGAATTTCTGCAGATCAGCAAGGCAGTTTTGGACCATGATGCCATTGTGCTCCATTGCTTGTGCAAACAATAAAACTCTTTCTTTGAAACCACGGTGTCTTAGGAATTGGCTTTAAAGCTGCATCAGGAGGAAGTAACCCACTTTTGCTCATTATTAACACCAACTGCAAATACTATGATAGACTTCATTAATCGTTATTTTTAAAAATGCACTCTTCATTTACATGGAATTTCCTTTCTGAACCCCAATTTTTAAAAGGATATTTGTACTTTATAGTTTTCTTTAAATATTAAATTAATTTTGTGATTTTAAGATAGTGAATCCAAGAAGCCATGAGGGCAAGGAAACTTAACTTTTGCTGATTGAGTCTATTGTGTTTCAAGTGCTGTGTTTGGCACAAAATACAATGACCTTGAAACAATCGCCTGCTAGCAGAGAAGGATTGTACACTAAGACTATCTTGATAACTTGTGACAAGGGTAGTGGTAGAATAAAGAAGGTGCTATGGGACCACAGACCCAAAGCTGGTTTATTCTACTGGGGCAATCACAAAAAGACTTTATAAAGCAGATGATATTTAAATTGGACCGTAAAAGACTCACAACTACCACAACATCAACAATTACTCCTGCTGCTACTGCTTACATTGCATTTTCTGTGTGCCAGGCTCTGTTCTAAGAACTTGACATATATTGATCCATTTAATTCTCACAATAACTCTATGAAGTAACTACTGTTACCTGTGCTTTACAGATGAGGAAACTGAGGCCTGTAAAGATTAATATGTCTCCTGTAATTTGATGGACATGTGGACTGGTGTCTGACTTAGGATGAGAAACCTAAGAAGCAATTGGCTAGCTCCCGGGGAGGTAGAGTAAAAGGGAGATTGCTAAATTGGAAATGACCTATATTACCAGAGTACATTGCGATAAGTAATATATGAGTGTTTTCTATGGGCCAGATGTGGGCATTTTGCAAGAGGGAATCAGAACAAGGCCACATATGGCTGTGTCCAAGAAGAACACCTGGAAAGGGTGAACATCTCAACAGAAAAAAACTGGAGGGACCATTCTTTTTCTTAGCCTGGACATACCTTTGCCTCCATTAAAACAATTGTAAAGGGGAGAGTCTATCAAGGACCAATGAAACCAAACACAAGAAAGTCAGCTTCAATTATGCCCCAAGTTCAGAGAACAGCAATACTAGATAACATTATGACATTTATCAAGGAAATCTTCTCTACCCCTTCTTCCTACCCCCTCTCCCAGTACTCCAAACCAAGAGAAATTGATGTTAGTAATTGAGGATGGAGGAGTAGAAGACAAGATGAGGAAGGAGAGAAGATACTAATCATCCTTTTCCCCCATTGTAGGTTTCTTCACTATAGGAAGCCTGATCTTGAGAGTTCAAGGGGAAAAGCTTAATTTTTAAATAAAGTTTAGAATATTAAATATTACATGACTTGGCTATTTAAATTATTGAATAGAATCTGTTTCTTTACCCCAAAAGTATACAGGACATATTATTATTCACCAGCTTCCAGAAAAGTCATGGGGCCTGCTTGAACTTACATTCAAGTCCAAGGAAAGAACTTCCAGAGTGAATTTAAAGGAATTTAAAATAAATTTGCTTTATAACCACATCCAACAAGTTGTGCTTGGTCAACAAAAGAACTACAATATAACAATCTCTGTAAACTCTCCCACTGGGCATCTACACACCATGTAATTGGGCTCACTTATGTTCACATTGTAACAGACAGCACAGCCAGCTTCAGAGTCTGGGCTCTGGAGCCAAATTGCCTGAGTGAGTTAAAGTTTCTTCAACTTTAAAGCAGGGTTAATAACAATATATACTTCATAGTGTTGTTGGGAGGATTAAATGAAACAATATATGAAAGAATTTAATGCCAGCTTGGCCCATAGTATGCTCTCTGTGAATGAAATTTGTCATGCTTCTAGTTGTTGTCATTATTATTGAGCATTAAAAAAAAACATGTGGGAAGTGGACTTGGCCCAGTGGTTAGGGCGTCTGTCTATCACATGGGAGGTGCATGGTTCAAACCCCGGGCCTCCTTGACTAATGTGCAGCTGGCCCATGCATAGTGCTGATGCGCACAAGGAGTGCCGTGCCACGCAGGGGTGTCCCCCGCGTAGGGGAGCCCCACGCGCAAGGAGTGCGCCCCATAAGGAGAGCCGTCCAGCGCAAAAGAAAGTGCAGCCTGCCAAGGAATGGCGCCGCACACACGGAGAGCTTACACAATAAGATGAGGAACAAAAAGAAACACAGATTCCTGACCCGCTGACAACAACAGAAGCGGACAAAAGGAGACATAGCAAATAGACACAGAGAAAGGACAACTGAAGCAGGTGGGGGAGGGAGAGAAATAAATAAATAAATCTTTAAAAAATTAAAATTAAAAAAACAAAACAAAACATGATAAGCTTCTGTTCTGTTATGTTTTATCTAATCTCCTTCTGACTACTTTCAGATCAATGATCCAAACAGTGCCACTGAGGCTATCCCATCAAAGAACAAGAGTAAATAAATCCTGAAAAAAAAAGAAAGAAAAAAGAAAAAAAAAGAAACCAAAACACACATACACACAAACAAAAACAAAAAACTCAAAAACAATAACTAACATTTCTGAGTTTTGAGTGCCTGCTGTTGCCATGCTCTGTACTATGGGCTCTGCACACATTACCTCATTTACTCCTCACCATACTCTATGGGGTGGCTACTTTATTTGCCATTTTACAGATGAGAAACTCAGACTTAGAAAGGCTAAGGACCTTGCTCACAGTAATGCTAGAATGCAGTAGAATCAGGGGATAGTCATTATCAACATTTTTGCCAACTTATAACCCAAAACTATTTTGTTAATTAAAATCTAAGTTTCAGGAGGCAGATGTGGCTCAAGTGATAGGGCTTCCACTTACTATATGGGAGGACCCAATTCAATTCTTGGGGCATCCAGGTTAAAAAGAAATAGACAAAGTGTGTCTGCACAACAAGCCAAGTGCCCGCATGGCCAGCCAAGTGCCCATGCAGTAAGCTGGTGTCCGTGCAAGTGAGTTATGCAGCAAGATGATAATGCAACAAAAAGAGAGACGAAGGGAAGAGTCAAGGTGAAGCACAGCAGAGACCAGGAACTGAGGCAGTGGAAGTGACAGGGAACCTCTCTCCATATTAGAGGTCCCCAGGAGTGAATCCCAGTGAATCCTAGGAGAAAAAAAGAGAAAAGAAGACAAAAAGAGAAAGAGATAGAGAAGATCACACAGCGAATGGACACAGACACCAAAAACAGCAGGGCAGGGGAAGGGAAGAGGAACAATAGAATAAATATTTAAAAAAATAAAAATACATATATCTATTTCAAGATGACATTTAAAATTATGAAAAAAAATGTTTCATTTAAGGGTCAAATGTTTAATATGCTACTTATAGGGATTTCACTAAAATCATAGGGAATACTGGCAACTCAAAGTAAAGCAATGCATCTTTTATGAAGAAGCAAACCTTTATCTCACAGATTTTTTTGGAATTTATTGAACATTATAAAGTAAAATCAGATTGCCTCTTAATTGCAAGTGAAAGATTTTCTTGTTAAAGCACATAAAACCAAAGAGTAATTGAAAACATACTTTAACTGATGGGTTCACTTTAATGGCTGTGAATAGAAAGAGGTAGCAATTTAAATAATTTTGAAGCACAATATCCCATCAGATGAACTCTTCTGAACTGTCATCATTTCCTTCATCTTCATTTAACATCTCTTAGCTACAGGTCCCTGATCTCTAAAATGGGAACTGGTTGTCAGAAATAAAGGAAAATATATATACATGTAAAAAAAATTCCCCTTTTTAGCTATAAAAGACTAAAATGACAGTACTTATGTCTTTTATAAGAAAACTTATTTTATTATAATATATAGAAAATCATCAAAAATGTAAATATAAATCTTTAACAGCCCATGTGTATATAATGCTTGCTATATCGAAAGTGTTCAATAAATGTTAAATAAATAAATTCAGATGCTCTGAGTTTCTAACAAACAACAAGAATGTATCTAGCTTTCAGAAGTGAGATGAGCACTGACTTTATATGTTTGTCATTGGTATAATGAATTCCACCTGTAGCATCTGTAGTTTGGGAGAGACACAAGAGAATAGAGCTCAGAAAGACATGGCTATGTATGAAGGTCCTGAATATGGAATTCAAATGCATGTCAGTGTTTCCATAAATTGTTTTTCTCAGTTCATAGGCAAATATACAAACACAACCATGAAAAATGATATTATACACCTTGCAGCAATTAAGTGAATCTTGACTTGCTCAAAATTTATAGTATTTATCTCTTAACTATGAGATAAACAAATCTTTGTTCTCCATTGACTTCAGAATGTAAATGATAAAAGAGTTGCACCTAATTATATTTCATTTACTTATTGTTCAATATTTATTGAGCATTTACTGTGTGTCAGCAATTCCTGAACTAGGTACTAGGTGATCTTTGCTTAGAGTTTTCAGACTAGTGAGGTAGATAATTACCAGCAATTAGGAACCAGCATGATACTTGCTAGGAATGGAGAAGTACTGGAAGCTATAGGAGGCCACAAGAGAGGGATTTTTCAGAAGAGTTCCCTTTTCACAGAGGTATCAAAGCTGACATCTAAAAAATGGAGGGGGACGTGTGTACTGGGAATAAATAACAAGTGAGCAGTGAGGTTCAGGATTCTGGAGAGCATGAGAATTCAGTGGCCAGACAAGAGGGCAGTGCATGGAGAGGAGGCTAAAGAGGTAATTGGGGGCCAGATCATTGAAGGCCTTATTAGCTATGACTCCTTTGGAAAAAACTTTAATAATACTAAATAACAATAATATTTTGCTATTCATTTATGGGTATATTTATTTCTTTCCTCTATTGATTAGTTTTTTGTTGTTGTTGTTTGTCTGTTTGTTTTTTGGAGGCGTTGAGGATTGAACCTAGGACTTGTACATGGGAAGCAGGCTCTCAACTTGAGCTACTTCTGCTCCCCATGGTCAGTTTTAATAATAGCTAGTTGCTTTTGAAGAAGCATCAAAATTTAATAAAAAAGGAGACATGCAAAGAGCTGAAACAGGCCACTCTAAATCTTTTTCCAATTACAAAATAGAGATCTTTGGAACTGCCTTCCCCACTTTTGGTGCTGTGCATTATGATTTGAGAGCATAGGAAATGACACTGAACTCACCGCCTCTGTGATCAAATGGACACAGCTAGAGGAAGGAGGCTTTTCCTTTGGGTTTGCACCAGTCTGCTTTTATAAGGTTTTTGCCCACTCTCCATGAACATCAGGACCCCACTGATAAAGTAGTGTTCCCTAAGAGAAATGACTGATTTTTAGGAAATCATCAACAATTTCAATTTACTGACAGCTAGGGATTTCTAAGTGCAGAAAAGCTTCAAGAAGCCCTTGGCCCAGTAAATGACCCCAGGTCAGGGGTTCTTAACAAGGAGTAAACGAGCTTGAATTTAAATTAGAAAAAAAAAAATTATTCTTTTGGGGATGTGTTGATGCAGGTATGAAATATTTATTAAATAATACAAGTATAGTGTAGACTTAGTAAGGAGTCTGTGATTTTCACCTGATTGGCAAAGGGGCCCATGGAACAAAACAGGTTAAGAGCCCCTGCCCTAGGTATATGGTATAAGATACTGAATGGAAAGGATGAGAGCTCCAGGACAAGAGACTTCAACTTTTTGGATACCTTATCAGTTAAGATTGGATTTGGCTGCAAGAAATAGACATTCTCAGCACAGTGGTTTGGTTTAAGCATTTTGTAAGCCATAGGTTTGCTATCCAGTACTGACATGACAGCTCTTCTGTATTTCCAAGGATTAGTCCTTTTATCTTACTTTCTACCACATGGAATTGCTATTCCCAAGATCATTTCATAGTCAAAGCTGGCTGAAGTTCTAGTCATCACATCTGGAATCCATGCAGTAAGATGGAGGAAGAAGAGAGGAAGGGCAACACTCTGGGAAGTTGTACATAATTCTGCTTACATTTTATTGGCCAAAACTTAGTCATGAGGCCATACTAACTGCAAAGGGAGGATAAGGAATATAGATTTTTAGATTGCTGTCAAAATGCCCAGCTGCAAAATGTATTCTTTTTCTAAGAAAAGAAGGAAGGAAAGAAGGAATAAAGGAAGGGAGGAAGGAAGAATTTTGGAAGGTAACTCTCAATTTCTGCCATAAGCACTACTCAAGTCAGCAAAAAAATTTGAGCATGGAATCTCAATATATGTTTATTTGTAAATCACATAATGCTTTATTATACTATTATTTTTGTAGAAATTAAAAATATGGGCAAAGAAGATAGCTTCAAAAATAAAATAAAAATAAATATAAATGAAATTTCCAATATTGTTTTTTCAATGTCACTTTAATTGTCATGTATAAATCATATTGAAGACCACTACTCTAGGAGGCAATCAGTAAAAACATGTAGTTTCTACATCTTCAGATTGGCAAAAAAATAGTTATATAATCTAGAAAGTTTATTTAGATATGAGATACTTCCCAGGTATTCCTAGATTGAGGAAAAGTCTATGCTCACTATGACAAGTTAGCACGAAGACCGATGGACTAATTCTGAGTATTGGTAAGGCTAGAAGCTTTAATGTAGCCTTAAGTATTATAACTTCAGCATGTAAAAACACTGGTATTACAGGGAAAAAATGTGGAAAATAGAAATATTATAAGTTAATAGGTATTAGCAACATAAAGACTTCGAGGTTAATATTTTACATTTCTTCCATATGGGGCTTTTTTTCTATTTTTAGAAAAAAAATTTAATTATAGCAGTGTTTCAGGAAAGCACAATGATAATATGTATCCAGAATCTTAAAAATGTTTCTATCTCATGAGTAAACTTCAAAGAATCAATCCTAGAGAATCTGAGATACAGTAAAGATTTATGAATAAAGATGTTCATTGCAGAACAATTTATAATACAAAATAATAATTAGAAACAACTAACTCAAAATAGGCAAAAATGGTTTAAATTTATATATCATAAAAATTATGATACTGCTATATGCTGATACATGCAACTATTAAGACAAATTTTCAAAGACAAATTTTAACATGAGAAAATTCCCTTGATATAATATTGAGGAAATCAACATAATAAATGAATTTTCTCTCTTACACACATACACATATACCTCTCTCTCTCCTTCTCCATTCACATGTACATTTCTATGTACATATTACACAGATTAAAGTCTAAAAGGAATCACATCCATATTTTGTGGTAGACTTGGCAATTTTATTAGTGATAATTTTATTATCTTCTTTATAGTTTTCTGCATTTCCCAAATTCCCTAGTGTAAATGTGATACATTGATATAATCAGAACTCTATATTATTTAAAATCAATCTCATTGAAATTTATCTCAAAAGGAAATGTAAGTATGCAGACTCTCAAAATTAATAAATATTAAAATGAGCTATGCAGGTCTAGTAGTACACAATGAAGACACATGGCTTCTGGGGCTGAGAGAGTACTTTGAAGGAATACATTCTGATAGTCAATTCTACTTGATATGGCAAGAAATGTCTAAATTACAATTTAGATACTAATTTTTCATATTATAGTAACATTGCATTATCAAACAATGCATTTGAATTTAAGTATGCAGAGTTCCTATTTATATTACTTAGAGATAATTTTCAAAGTGTTAAATAAAAGTTAATCAAAATAAGGCATGCTATTTGTTTAATCTGTTAAACAATTGCCATTATGTCAAACTTCAGAACAGAGCAAACCTTTTGCAGCACAGATTTGGCTCTCAGAAAGTAATGGTTTTACTCAGAAAAGCTGCCAGGAATAAATTATAGTAGCGTAAATATGTCACTAAAATGAACACTTTCCAATATATAAACACTACAAGGATTAACTGGCTTTAGTTGCCCAGTGCAAATGCAATCTGAAATGATATTGCTAAAAATCTCTATGGTCTGAAGATTTTTTAAAAACATCTATAAAGAGAGTACACAGTTACTGCTTCTCCTCACTGATCTGGGCCTTCAAAATACATCAATACATGCAGTACATAAGAACCAGCTGTAAGAGATTTTTTGTCAATACAAAGCAAGGTCACTGGATTATAGGAAGACTCAGCACTCTGTTCATTTCACTTCCATAAAGGGCTTGTTCAAGGGCATATTCTAAAGGAATAATTTCGTGAAGTATTGAAATGCCTTGAAAAACAGGCAACTTTGGGAAAACTCTGAATATCTATTGGGTGTTTTTGGATTATGTTGTTAATAATAGCAAAGAGTATACTTTTTTAAAAAACTACATTTATTTTGACATATTTTAAATGAAATTTCCTTATTTCCTGATATCACAGCAATAGAAAGGAACAAAAATACCAAGAAAATGATAAATCGATAGCAGTTACGATGCTTCACCCTGGAAAATCCAAGATGAACAAGAAAAGCTTGCAACATCTAAAGCTGATCAAAATTTTAATGAAATTTAATGAGTGTCTGCCCTGTGCTGGACACTACTGGTTTCTAAGATCTACTGTTAATGTTTCTGAAATATGGAACTTTCTCTCCACACAGTTTATTAATAGTAGAGAATGGGACCAGGACTAGGGTAAAGTTAGTGAGTCATTTATTTCAGGGACAAAATTTAAAAGGATATCAAAAAAGTCCTCAATAATCAAGATAAAAAATATTGTTATGCAATATTTTTAAAAAATCAAAAGTAATACCAAATAAAGGAGACAACAAATAAACTATAAAATTTTATATAAAGACAAGATCAGTCAGAAAGCATCTACCTAATACCATTTGGGTTGAGTGGGAATGATGAAAACTTCCATGTTAAAAATGATTTTAGGGTGGAAAGATGACAAACCTTTTTAGTAGAATGCTTTATTTATTTTTAATATGTTGGGATCTTCTTTAAGCAGTTGCTAACTCTCTCTTGAGGGCTTCATGACAAAACACTATCCAGATTATTGTCACTTTTTGTCCCTCACTAAAATAAAGTGTGTGTAAGACATAGATACCCTCAGAATTAGGTCATTATGGAAAAATAACTCATTGGTATTTACAAGGCACATCTCATTATATATGATGGATGGGAAGAACAGGAAAAAAATAGAGAAAAATATCAGTATGATACTCCTTTAGAAACATATATTTAATCTTTAGCCAACCTCCTGTTTTTTCATTGTCTAGACAATTGAACTTATTTCTCCAAGCCTTTTACCAACAATCTTTTAGAAAGCCAACATTCAAGCAACTCTAAGAGGCCTTGAGGAAATAAGATGAAACATTCATAAGAAACAAAAGCAAGAGCACTGAAGAAAAAAAAGAATAGCCCTGATAACCAGTCAGAGCTCCAGGAAATTTTCTTTGGAACACTGAAACAAGATATAGCTGTACCATAATAAATTGTAATAAAGAAGGTAACCTCACAGCTGTGACATAGCAAAGTTATAAGCAGGTGGGGAGTGGATGTAGCTCAAGTGGTTGAGCCCCTGCTTCTCATATATGAGGTTCCTGGTTCAATCCCTAGTACCTCCTAAAACAAAACAAAGAAACAAAAAATCCAACTCTCACTGGAAAGTAGATATAGCTCAGTGGTTGACTGCCTGCTCCCCGTGTATGAGGTCCTGGGTTCAATACCCAGTACCTCCTAAAAAAGAAACAGGTAACTCTGATATATAATAAGTTAAAGACTTGTTTAAACCCGTTTAGATCCATTAGTGGCAAACAAAAGGAAAAGAAATGAGTCTGCAGCAAAGCACACATCACAGATTATAAAATATTAAAGCTGAAATGGATTTGAGGGAGGAAGTCATTTTACCAATGAGAAAAAGGAAGCAGAGAGAGGTTAATTGCTAAGTCCTTTAAAAGAAAAGATCTCGTGGATCACCAAGGTAACACCTTGCTTATTATGGTTTCCATGAATTCTCTTTAACCTATAAGGGAATATGTCAGTTTTTCCTCGATAGCAGTTATGTTTTATGCTCTATGGGAAATGCTTGATTGAGGAGTTTCTGTTTAGTGTTGGGAAAGCAGGTAGGGGAGTAGAAGAAAAGACTGTAAACATTTCCTCACTCCACTACTTTTCTGTAAATCAACAGTTACTTTTAAAATTTCCTCAGATCTTTCAACTTTTAATAGTCTAGTCAAGAAGTTCAATTACTTTTCAAGCCACCTACTCAATTAGAAGACTTCATTCAAAAAGATCTCATATATTAGAAAAGGGAATAAAGGGAAGTGTGAATGACCCTTTTCAGCTTCCTTTGTTCAGAATATTTCTTTTCATTTGCAAATTCCTAACAAAGAAGCAGAGATCCAGTTTATTTTCATTATAGAACTGTGCAAATGGGCATTTTATGTGCCTTCTGACACTTAGCTCTTATAACAAAATGCCACACATTATTATAGTGGAATTTTATAAAGAGGCCCATGTTCCAGTGAAATGTTGCCTCCTAAACTCTCAAAGCAATATCAAGATACCTCAGTTTTCTAACAATTGCACTTATACAGGATTCACAAAATTATTCATATCTGATAGCCCTTAAATTGGCACTTTCATTGGTCCATACCAATGGCATGTGATAGTATATCGTGGTTAATTTTTCAAAGGAAGACAGGCAAAAGGAAATGACCAAAGAGGAAGAAGCTTTTGTTTGAAAGTGTGTGTGTGTGAACATGTGGTGTAAGTGTGTGTGTGTATGTATCAGTGGAAAAGAGAGATGAAATAAAAAGAGAATGTAGGCAATATTGGGAAACTGTATCTAAATATTACTATAATTAACTGATTCCTCATTCAGAGATCTTGAATTGCTTTGCAAAGGATATGGAAAGACAAACAGGGGTCCAGATATCTTTATTTCCCATCATAAAGGTTGGGGGGTGCCATCCAAGTTTCCCAATAATTTCGTCTTAAGTTTCTTTCTGAAAGTCTGTTGCATAGTATGAAATCACATTTATTTCAGTATTGGAAAAGTTCTTCCAGCTAGCATTTTTCCATTCCTCTTTTCAAGCTTACACTTTGCCATCAAATAATTTATCTCTTTTAGAAACTTGTCCTTAAAAATGGGGTCAAAAGGTAAAAGATATCAGCATTCAATTCATAGAGCCAGTGAAGGAAAAGGTAATGCAATGGTTTGCACATTCTTTTTCTATATTTTACTGCTATTTTAAAAATAATGATATTCCAGTTAATATAATCAGCAAATAATGATGTTGCTACAAGATATCTAATATCTTATTTCAGAGCTGACTGAGTTAGCTAGTTGGTCTTTGTTCAGAAAGTCCAGATTTAATAGCCTGAAGATGAAGAATATAGTTTTTCTATCTATGAACTGTACTTTTTGTAGAAATCTGTCAGCTTTACTCTGCAGCTATCTCTACCCAAAAGCATATCTTTTCTGGATTAAATGTCAGTCCTCTCCTCTTCTTTCTGTTTTTCTATGGGTACAGAAACAGTTTAAAGAAAGGGAAGTTAGCTTTTGGTTTGAGTGATATTAAATTGGATTTCAAATATTGCAAATTCAATTTAGGATATGTTAAGGGACAGACACATCTGCTTACTGCTTAGTATAAAGCTAATAACAATCAAGCTCATAAAGTAATGTTATAAAAACTAATACACAAAAGGAAATTTTCATGGCATTGTAACATATTTGCAATGAGAGCCTTTTGCTGGTAGTTGAAAGATTTGGCTTCACTTCACTGTTTAATCACCCACAAAACTGTTTATTGCCCTATATATCCCTCCAACAAGAACATTATCCTTTTAATGTGCCCCTCAGAAAACCAGGGACTGTTTGCATGGTTACAGTATACTCTACTCTTCTCCAAACTCATTGCCAAATTTTTATCTGAACATTAGGCCCTGATAATGCAGTATAAAATTAGTATATATTTGAACTGAAAAATGACACAGGTATGGGGTTAAGACAAATCAAGGTAATTGCATTATAAACTATGTGTCTACGATCATAGAACCTGTGGGTCTCTGCAGCCCTCAGAAGAAACAGCGCCTGGGCTTCCATCTACCTTGGGATACAGACACCCACAGGTTCTATGGTCATAGCAGATGGCTCTGGAGTTCAGGGCCATGTCAGTTGACCCTACTTTGGAGTTTGTGTTTCTGAGTGTGATGGAGTTGGACGCAGATATGACCTTTCTACACAAGCCTCTTCTGTTACTTTTACCGGATCTGTGGTTGGTGTTTGGGTTGGTGTATACTCAGGAGACCTGAATCTCCGGACAGTCCATGTGATGACCAGGCCCTGGGCCTCAGCATACTTGTGGCTCCTACCCTCTGGTTTGTTGGACAGGGACAGCTGACAGGGAGGTGAAGAGGGTCAACAACCATCCAGAGAGCCAAGCTGGCCAGCTGACAGGGAGGTGAAGAGGGTCAACAACCATCCAGGGAGCCAAGAGTGCCTAAAGCTGCAAGCAGGAGAATTGCATCCATCATCCATGTGGAATCTAAGGCCCCTCATGATGTAGAGGGGGACTGGACATAACCATCCCTGGGTCCACAGAATGGAGGAATAGAGTATGGATTAGAGTGGACTTACTGGTGTTCTGCTGGGGAACTATTGTGATTAGAAAGGGAAGAAATTACAATAGTGATATGGAAAGGGTGGCCACGGTGGGTGCTGATGGTAGGGAGATGGAAGAAGAGATATGGTGTGGGGGCATTTTCAGGATTTGGCATTGTTCTAGGTGGTGCTGCAGGGACGGATGCTGGACGTTGTTGGTCCTGCCGTGGCCCACTGGGTGGACTGGGGGAGAGTGTGAACTACAATGTGGACCACTGTCCATGTGGTGCAGCAGTGCTCCAGAATGTATTCGCCAGGTAGTGGATGTGCTGCAATGATGGAAGAGGTTGTTGATGTGGGAGGGGTGGGGTGGGTGGGATGGAGGGTATGGGGACCTCATATTTTTTTAATGTAACATTTAAAAGAAAATAAAGAAGATAAAATAAAATAAAAAAATAAACTGTGCCTAAAGTTTCAATTTTAATTAAAATATGATTGATCCTCAATTTCTATTATTCAACTGTAATTTAAGACATAACCTGAAATATTTTTTCCTAAGTATAGTAAGTATTGTGTATATTCATTTGGAGAGAAATATTTAGCTTTTTTAAAAAAACCTTTTAAATAAGCATAACAATTATAAACAACTATTTTAAATACCACAAAAGTGTACACTTAAATGGTAAAAATGAGAAATTTTGTATTATATATATGTTACACAATTTAAAAACCAGCTTAATAATGGGTAACTTTTTCACAATCATTAGGAAAACATAAAACAAGTTTCCTTTAGTACTTTCTAGACTAAAATTAAAGAAAAGTGAATAGGAGACTAGTTATCTAGAATACTGTCTAAAAGACTTTTAAACACTTAAGTGACATTTAAAATTGTGATTGTGTATTTTGAATTTATACACAGACACACATGTGATACTGCAAAGCTAAACATAGCATTTATTCAGCATATATTTATTGAGCACCTACTATGTCCTAGGCCCTGGGGATACAAAGATAAAAAGGTGTGTCTTCTTGAAGGAGCTTCACATCTAGTGGGGAGACAGATATCAAAACGAACCTTTATGTTATGCCATGCAAAGTCTATGCTATAGTTATTACAAGTTTAGTGAAATAGAGGAGGAAGGTTCATTTTAGAAGAGAAGCAGAAGTTTATTAGGCTGAAAGGACTGGGGAAATCATTCCACACATGAGGAACAACATGAGGTGCAAAGGTATGGAGGTCTTAAGAGACCATGGAAAAGATCTGTTGAATCAATGCAAGTATTTGGTATTTTTGAAGCATAAATTGAAAGAGAAGATAATGTCTTGAAAATTTTTATGCCATCTGAAAGAGCTCAGGTTCTGTTTCTGTGCTATGGGTGAAGAGGAGCCATTGAACAAACTTCACACAAGAAGGACATGGCAAGATTTGCAGGTAACATCAGCAGCATGGTTGATGACAGACTTAATGGCACAATTATAGGCAAGCAGTTCTATATAGGTTTTAGGGGACCCCTGTAAAAATTTAGACAAGAAATGATGAGCACATGAACTAGTGCAACAGATGGAGAGATGAGAAGGAGGTTGCAGACAGGAGAGATATTTTGGAGGTGAAAAACAATAGGCTGTTGTAATTAATTAAATGGTAGATGAGGAAGAAGGAGAAGGCACCAGTGACTACCAGGTTTCTGGCATGGACCTTGGAGGGTGAAGATGCCATTCTGAGAGATAAAGCAGGAAGAACAGGTTGGTGATATGGAGTGGGGGAAGGGAGACACAGTTACATCCAGCATGAGTTGTAGATTCCTGAGATTTGCAAATAATTCTATGTTGTAGGCAATTGAATACAGCATATAGATTTTGAAGCTTAGGTGAAAGATACAGGATGGAGATAAGTGTTTATGCTTTATCTGCTTATAAATGCTATTATATTTTAACCTGTGGCTACAGATGAAATTGTTAAGGGGTGGTCATGGTGAGAAATAGGAAATTGTTAGATTGACGATCTTAAATACTGTGAATTTTTTTAAAAAATTCCTTTCCAATGATGTTTATTGGTCTGTATTTGAGTTATGATTTATAAAGAGAAGGGGTAAAGCTGTGGAAAAGAAACCAAAGAAAATCAATGAGGGTTTTATCTTCTTATAGCCTTTCTTCTTCCCTTATTCAGGAAGATGATTTATTTATTTAAATTATATATATTAACACAGATTTATTACATTTACACTATGCACGATAGGGATCAAGGTATTATATACAGCATGTAACAAAGGGGATTTCTGCCTCAGGAGGGGGACCCACAAGGACTGTCAGTGGTCTCATTTGCCCTCTGGCATCTGATTTGGTAGAATAATGGGGAGCTCAAGCAGAAGTTCAAAAGGTCACTACTTCTCTTAAGAATGCCTTGTCTTCCCACTTCTCTCTTCTGGGTTGTAGTAACTTCTCCACCCCTTACACATTTAGGTCCAGCAGTAGGAACAGCTTCGCTTTACCAAGCCTAGGATACCGCACATCCCTTCTGGATTCCCTTTGCCCTACCTATACCTCTGTTAAACCTTCCTTGAATTATTCTAATCTGAGTATGCCATCTGTATTCTGCCAGCACTCTGACTGAAATGACTTCATTAAGGTGGCACCTGAGCAAACTCCTAAAACAGGAAAGGGGGTAGCCATGTGGCCATCTGAGGGGGCAGAATTCCAGACATGGGAAGCAGCCAGTGTAAAGAAAGGCTCTGAGGTAGGGATTTGCCTAAAGAATCAGAGCAGCGGTCTACAAACAACAGACCATGGAATAACTGCCTATTACTGTAAATAAAGTTTAATTGGTTTGCCTGGAACACAGCCACACCCATTTATGTGTTTTGTGTATGACTGCTTTTGTGCTACAAAGTCAGGATTTGGCCCAACAGATAGGGTGTCTGCCTACCACATGGGAGGTCCAAGGTTCAAACCCAGGGCCTCCTGACCCGTGTGATGAGGAGGCTCACACACAGTGCTGATGTGCGCAAGGAGTGCCCTGCCGCGCAGGGGTGTCCCCCGCATAGAGGAGCCCCACACACAAGGAGTGCACCCCATAAAGAGAGCCGCCCAGCGTGAAAAAAGTGCAGCCTGCCCAGGATTGGTGTCACACACATGGAGAGCTGGTGCAGCAAGATGACGCAACAAAACAAGACACAGATTCCGGGTACTGCTGACAAGAATACAAGTGGACACAGAAGAACACACAGCAAATGGACACAGAGTGCAGACAACAGGTGGGGGGGAAGGGAAGAGAAATAAAAAAAGAAACCTTATGGCCCAGAAAGCTTAAATTATTTACTATCTTTGTCTTTACAGCAAAGTTTTCCAACCCCTAAAAAAGAAAATAGGAAGGAGACCAGATAAGCAGGAGACTGTCAGTGAAGGGTTCAGTAATAGAAGACTATGTCAGAGAGAGAAATAGGAGGCAGAAGGTTTAGGGCCTTACGAACCACTGTAATGGGTCAAATGGGAGGTTCTGAAGACAGATCTTACATTTTAACAGGATAACTGAGACTTTTGCCTTAAGAATATGCTTAAGCAAGAATGGAAGCTATTAAGGTCAGTTAGGAAATTTTTGTAGTAAGTCAGGAATGAAATGATAGGGGCTTGGACCAGAATGCTAGCAGTGGTGCAGGTGAGAAGTGATTCAGAGTCTGGATGCATTTTGATGGTATAAACAACATGATTTGCTGATGGACTGAATGTGGGGTATGAGAGGAAGAGAGACTGAGTCGAGGTTTTTCTACTGGAGCAACTGGAACTATGGAGTGTCATGAACTGAGTTGGGAAGGTGGTAGAAGGGAGTGAGATTGGGGTGGTGGTGTAGCTCATGAGTTCAGTTTCAGACTTTGTAAGTTTGAAATTTTGATTAAACTTCCAAATGGATATGAGATAGGAAGAAAGCTAGGAGTTAGGGAAGGTAGGAGTTATGGAAGGAAGGGTTTCAAGGAGGAAGGTAGAGGGGATTTACTGTGTAAATGAAGATGATAGGTCAAAGAAAATGAAGATGGAGAATATGCCATTGAAGTTAACAGTTTGGAGCTCAGTAATGGTCTTGACGAATAGTTACAGTGGATGGGGGGCGTGAAATCCTGACTGAAGTGGGCTTAAGAGAGAATGGGAGAGGAGGACATAGAGACTGGGAGTAAACAACTCTTGGAAGGAGTTTGGCTATAAAGAAAAGCTGAGAAATAAGAAATTGCTAGAGGTAAAAGTGGAGCTGAGGGAGTTTTTATTCTTTTCTAAAGTAGAATAAAAAAACAGCATGTTTGTATGCTGCTCGGAACGACCTTATAGACAGGGAAATATTGATGCACAAGAGAGGCTAGGCACTCTGGAACGATGTCCTTGTAGGTGAGAGGGAATGGGGTCTAGTTTGTAAGTGGAGTGTTGGCCTTCTCTACCAGCAGGGAGAGTTCTCAGGGTATGTCACACTGGGCTATTTAGTAAATAATAATCAATCAACATTGACTTTTACTCTTTCTACAGTTAAACCTCCTGCACAGTTAGGACATTAGTATATAATTGAGATCTGGAAGCTCGAGTCTCTGTTTTGACGCAGTTTAGCTCCAAGAACCCAGATATGACTTTGCCTTTGACTATGGAATGTGGTGTCTACCAGTCATTGCAGTGCCTGGAAAATTAATGTTACATAACTTAACATCCTAGGCACCAGGTATCTCTCATCCATAGAGAGAAAAAAGTGACAAGTGTTTTGTAGACTCGAATGCCTACCTATCAACAGCTGTGGGGAGGTCTTTTCACAGTCCATTACTTCAACTTTGTGGACTTCCTTAAAATTTGTTCAAATGAAAGATATTTACTCTCTATGCCTTAACATTCTCTACAACAAGGTTTCTTTTCTGAGAAGACTTCTTTTATATAAACAGCACACTTTTAGTGCCAAAGCTGCCATTATTTCTATGAGAATCTTGCATGTTAAGCTTGACTACACGATTCTTACACACACCTGGTTGTCCTCCGAGACACAGTTCAAACTTCACTGCCACTGGGAGGTATTCCTGGGTTCTCAATGCACTCTGTTCATGCTTGTACTGTGGCACTGATCAGGCTGTTTTGTAATTCTCTTTATTTTTCTGTCACTTCTATCAGGCGGTGAGGCCCTAATCTCACTTTCATCTGAATTCTCAGTGGCTTGCACAGAGTAGATGTAAGGTGAATATTTGATGAATGACTAATTTTAAACTTATACATTTCTGAACAGGGGCTGCTCAAATAGCACGATATGCAAAGAAAAAATGGAACAAATGGGTACTAAGAAAGTTTGTTTAAATGTTCATGGGAAAGGGCAGCTTGTAGTACATACAATTACTAATTCAGAGTGTTTTATAAAGAAATCCTACTTTTCAAGGACTGTTTTGGCACACTTTCTTTACAGGGCTTTAATAGTAGCAGCAGATTTTAGAACTGTTCTAATTCTCTTGGCAACATGTCTGACATACGACTTACAGGTTGACTTGCTACTTTAAGAAAGTACACAAATGCCCTTGCCCAACTTTCATTTCCAGGGGAATCTTGAGAGCAATGAACTATCAAATCCATGGCTCTAAGACTCTCAAATAGAAAAGGGATATAAATGAATTCAGTTTGCATTATGTGACTTTTCAGCATTGAACTTCCTGGCAGAAGTAAAGTTGCTTATTACTATTAGATTCCTCTTCCCCAACCTAGTTAACTCTCCCCTGCTGTGAGGTCCCTGTCTTTGAATTCTCTATTAAGTGTTTTTAATAGACAATCTGCTTCAGCACTTTCTGAGGAAAGAAAGAAAAAAAGCTTACTTTTCCCTCACAATGGCAGTTAAGCCTTCCATTTAATATGAAATCAAGTGGAGACATCTGTGCTTTGTCATCAAAAAAAGAAGAGTTTTATTTTTCTAATTATTATCTTCTTATCAACCTTGAGTTTAGAATTCACTTGCCTTTGTGCCACCTTGAGAATTCAGTCTTAATTCCCCACATTCAGCCCTGAGATGGAAGCATTTCCTTTCTGTGAGTATCTGCGTCAGCTGCAGGGAAGTTGTTGACAGCCAGTGTTGGGCCACCCTTCACGTAACGTTTAAATTGGAAACATTTTTTTTTTCCCCTATGAAGATCATCTGTATCTCATTTGTCTTCAGGAAATTATAATAATTCAGCAGTAGATGAAAACGTTTCAGAGCTGTGAAGTGCTTTGAAACTGATGTTTTCCATATCAGCTGTTTGTGTAGGCAAATGCATTAAAGACCAGCAATGAAATGCCCATACCAACCGCTAGGGAGTTGGAGGCTCTCATCTACTACTCACTGCTTTCAATTTATATTGGTGTCCTCAATTCCCCTAAAGGCAAATACTTGGAAGGAATGAAGCGCTTAGGAGAAACCAGTTCACACTGAAAAGGAGTAAAGGGAGTACTGGTTTGGTTTTCCTTCATACTGCACCAGAGAATTAGATTTTTTGTGCATGCTTAATTTCTGTGCTAAGGTATGTTTGCTTGGAAAGCTCTCATAGCATTTCAGTACCTGGAAAATCTCAAAAGGTTGCTGACTGTTTTAACAACTCTGACTAAAAACCCATTTCTTACAAACAGTGTTAGTGGAATACCAGATATGTTAATCCCACAGGCTCTTTGCAAGGAAATCAGGGCCCCACAAGACACAGGAGCCAGACCATAAGTCAAGCCAGAGTTACAAGTCATTCCTTATCCTACTGAGGTGGAGAAAAGAGAATGCAAACATTGCAAGACAACAATGTCAAGGAAAATTGGTGAATTAAGAGCATTTATTGTGAAATACCAAGATTTGTGAGTGGAGGGTGTGGGTGGAGGAGAAAGGGAACTGTTGGTTATATTCTCCCTGGATAGCTGAAATTCCAAGTTAGTCCAGTTTTCAGCCAATCAAATTTTGGATGTTTGGTCTCTGAAAATATCTCTAACATCATTCCAGGCAAGACGACTAAGTGATTGCTCAGTCTGTGGAATACTAGCACTCTTCCAGACACGTGGAACGGCTTGATAGAAATGATGACATTCTGAGAATTGGGGTGGTAAAAAAGAAAAGCACAGCCATCCTTCTTTATTCACTTCACTTGGAACCCCACTGATTATACAGAGAATAAATTTTCAAATGCTAAATGACGTCATTTCCATCACGGAAAAATGTTAAAATGTTGAACTCTTCACCTATGTATTAGAGTAGAACTGTGCCCATCTCCATTTGGACTGATAATAAGAAATGAAGTACAATTTACTTTAATCCTTCCTAATGATCTCCAAAATTTAACATATTCTACAGGAATAAAATTGAAGTAGATCTGTATCTTCTCAAGAGATATTAAACTGGTACAAAAATAACCATTCACATGTATCAAGTATTTACTATGTGTTGGAAACTGCTAAGCTATTTTATATGTGTTGTCTAACTTAATCCTTACTAACCCTAACAACCTTACGAGGTAAATTCAATTATGAATCTGATTTCACAGATGAGGAATCTGAGGCTTAAAGAGTTTAAACAAACATCTAGCTGTTAATTGGAAGAGCAAGGATTTGAACTCCCTAAGCCTGAACTCTTCCATGTCATGTTGACTGTAAGTCACAACCTGTTGATTTCTCTAACTTCTGATCCTTGATGCTACAGCAATAATGATCAGATCTAACAACACATCTCAAGTGTTCTGTTTGTGCCAAAGCTAAATACTGTGAACATAATTCCCCTGGCCAACAGCTGGACCCATATCCCAGCAGCTGACCCAGCCCTGAGCGTCTACCTAGATAAAGGTTATGTCATCAGAGAAGACAGTTGGTTTCTTTCTCCAACAAAGTCATCATCCCTCACCTTCCAAAGAATCAAAATATCTTAGCTATTTTAGGATATTTAAAAAGATTTAATTGCAACTCATTTCATTTGCCTTCTAATGTATTCCTAAACTTTATTTCTCCTAAAAATTGTAAAAGATAACTTTTCAGAGTTCCCATTATCTGCAAAAGAGGCTTTTGGTAAAAATACCACTTTTCATCTTTAAGGTGCTTCAAAGAGCCCTAAAATGTACAAAATACTTGAGCTATGGTACAACTGAAAATACTGTGGGTCTGCAAAAACTATAAATCCTGATCACTCCATCCACGTAAGAAACTGAGATGACCGCCTTTGCAATACGGTCATTACTGGCTGCAAAGTGGCAGGTTCTGTGCAGGAGGCAGATCTTGACTGGAAGAGCTTATCACCTTGTCTCAACAACTCCCCTCCAGACCTGTCAGGTGTCAGGGTTGCCTTCATTCTCTAAGTCACATTTGTTTCAAAATCTTGTATTTATCCTTCACTCTTTTGTGTCCATCTTGACCTCTGCACAAGCACCAAATCTTATTATTTTTTCTTTAAGTAGCTTTTCCTGGGAGGGCACAGGTCAGAGGCAGGATGGTAGGAATGGACTAGCGAAGTCCTCTGAAGGTCTCCAAGGAAATCTTATCTGCTGAATTGTGTTAATGTCCACTTGTATTTTGGACATATGCCCAGAAACTGGTGGACAGCAGGGTCTTTTATAAGCAATAAAATTCCCCAAAGCAGAAAGCAGAAAATAAAAGGAATGTTTAGAGAGCAAGGGTATTCATAAATATGTGCTCCTCCACCCTGAATTTGATTTTTAGAACTTTCTCCCCATTTTCTATTATTATTGTTAATCAGATTTTTTTTTAGTAAAGTTTAATTTTAATCATTCTCTTTCCCAGTAACACTGTGTACAATAAAACCATCCTTTGAGCTGGGGAATAGCTCCATGGTAACAGATTCTCAACATCAGCACAGGATGGAACTTTCAGCGTGTGATCACAGTTCAGGAAAGGAGGAAGATGAAATGATGAAATTCCACATTAGGGTTCTTTCCTTCCTTGGGATAACACCCTGAGAAAGAAATCAGCAATCTCGTGAGTTAATTGGGAGGAGTGAGGGGAAATGGAGTCAAGCCACATACCAACCTTAAAAATGCTAATAAGCTAGTTATGGAATTTCAAGGTTTGAAATAGATGTGTTTTTTTTAAGCTCCCTTAAAAAAATGAAAAATTCATTTCCTACTCAATAGAGCAGAAAAGAACTTTCTACTCTGTTGTCACACTTCTCAGCATGTACTGAGATAGATTCATTCATTCACTCACTCAACATTTTTGGGTGTCTACAAAGTGCAAGCAAAGCTCTATGGTAGGCATTGTACTGGGTTGGTGGTTTTTTACAGGACAAATCTTTGTAAAAAAGTATTGTGCCCAGAATGAATTAAATATTCACATCTCAAATAGCTGGCTATTCTAGAAACTAGATACCAAAGTTCCACCTGAACACTACTAATTGCAAATGGTCTTTTTATTCATTTTTCTAATCATCACTATATAACACTGACAAACAACCTAGTCTTTATAAAACTTCATAATTTGCTTTCCAAGGACAGCCAGATCTCACTATTGAAGTAAATGAATTTAAAGCAGGGCAATAGTGAATTAGGAAGTACTTCAAACAGGGGCCGTTTTAAAATCATCATTGTTGCTGGATAGAGATTCTGCTTCAAGAAAATCTAATAATATTTCATGACAAATTTAGATTGTCTTTAGGTATATGGGAGCGTCTAAAGGGCATAAGGATGTTTAACACCAGCACTTCTGTAAATTATTACATCCTCTGAACAAATGGAGTTCACATTCAGGAAGTTTTACTCAAAGTTTTACTTTCATAGGGGGCTTAAATGAAGTGATGCATTCTTGTTTCCACTGAATGAAAATAGCAATCAAGATCAATAGAAAACTGACTTGAACACAGGGTCACAGAACTGCATAACTACCTACCAACAGCCAAACCACTTGCAGAGTATATTTCCTGGGCAGAGAAGAGGGTCTGAACATCCACTGGCAATGCCAACCACACAACCACTTGAAGAACAAAAGTCACTTATACCCCCTTTTCAGGCTCAGTGAGTCTCACTATATCACAGAAATATATCTAAACTTTCTACATATTAATAATAAGTTGAAAAAGGTTTCTGATTTTTACATTTTGAATTCATTTAATCATTAAACACCATATGAAACTGGTTGAGCCCTGAATGTCAGCAGAGTTGCAGCCAATGCCTACTTTCCAGTTCATTAGACTTACCCAGGACAATTAACAAAATGATGATGATGGACAAAAAGCAGAGAGTATCTACAATTGCAAGCAAAACAATTCTTCCATCTTTCCCATAAGATCTAAGCCCTTCTCAATCTAAAGCAGAGCAGGCATCACCATCTCTAAATCCCCAAGACTGAGGAATGAACAAACATAAGGGAGCAATAAAACCATGGACCAGGGTAGACATTATTATTACAATATGGAAGAATTTGCAACATTTATATAACGATAGTGGTTACCAGAGTTTCTGAGGGAGGGGAAAGGAACACTAGGTGTAACATGGAGCATTTTTAGGGCACTGGAATTGTTCTGCATGACACTGCAATGAGGGATACAGGCCATTATACATTTTGTCAAAACCTATAAAAGTGTAAACCATAATGTAAACTACAGACCATGGTTAGTAGCAATGCTTCAGTATTTGTTCATCAAATCTAACAAATGTACCACACTAATGTGTGATGTTATTAATAGAGGAAAATGAGGGAGGGCAGTGGGTGGGGTATATGGAATCCCCTTTATTTTTTATGTAACTTTTCTGTGATCTAAAACTTCTTTAAAAATAAAGTCAAATAAATAAACAAAACAGCATATGAGCCTCCTCCATAATGTCAAATATTCCTTTTTATATATTATTATACCAAAAAGAAACTTGGTAGATGAGAAAACATCATAGTTCCACAAAATATTTTCTATAACATCAGCATAAAATGCTCATTTTAAATAACTTAATGATGTTAGGAATTCTCTCTATAAGGAAAATTAATTTAATTTCAACAAAACTTGTGTAAAAAGTTTGCAAACCTGGCAAATCAACAAACATCTATTTGGAAATTATTGCTCATAAAGTGGCACTTAATTATAATAATAAAATTCAAATGTAGGAGAAATGAGCATGTCAATGAAAGAAAGTTATGACTCCAAAGAGGAAATAAAGTTGCTAGCTTCTTTTTTGGGTTACTAAATTAATTCAGAAGAAAATGTTAGTATTTAAACGTAGCTTTGTTATTCCTGAAAGCATTACTCATAAATCCATCAAGTTCAAAATAAATGCTACTATTCTTCAAAAACATTAAAAACTACTTTGAGTTTTTATATATAAATGTCTTTGCGGTTTCTTGTATTGATCCAAAATGATAAAAGAAATAGCTAAAAACTGTAATACTGCAGTAACAGGTTTGAATCTGAATTCCAAACCTCAATTTTTCATCTATAAAATAAAGAAATACTGCTAGACACTCCATTGATATATTCTTTTGGAGTAATCTGAAAGGAATGCTTTATATCTGGAATACAATGTAAAATCAAGGTACAAGATGATTTATATATTTGAAAGAGACATAATTGTTATGCAAAATGGAATAGAATGAGGTCAGTTTTCTCTTCCCTTCATAAAATATTTTATGAGGTTTCTAATCAAAAACATCATCATAGGAAATTAAATGCTTAAGAGTGAAGTGATAGACATATTTATGACCCAAAGGAGAAGACAAGATCTTATAAGACCCCAAGATTGCAAAATTGTGGGTTAGCTAAAGCAATTATCATGATCCTCAAAACATGCCCATTACAAGGGATATGGTATGGACAGGAGGGAATTCTAAATATCTTCTAAATGACTTTTCACCAATATATTACCATAATCACTTTATATTTAGGATTACAAGTTCAGTACTGAGTATGACACCTATGATTAAGGACTTCTGTGAATCTTGGCATCAAAGGCTATTGTTGGCATTAATATTCAATTTCTTTGAAGTGTTTCTACACTTTATCTATCTGGTTATGGTGCTAAAGTTGTTAGTTGTAGTTAAAGGAAAGGACTTAGTTTGTATTTTAAGGCTTCTTGGGAAGTTTAAAATGTTTTATTTTTAATATTTGATACATATATTTGATATTTGTATAGTATTTGATATGTAGCTTTACAATAAAAATAATACGCAAGGGCCCATCATTCTATCTCAGAACTGAAAAAGGACAAATATTGTTTAGGTTACTTATGCTTTATCACATTTCCATTCTCTGTTGTCCCAAGAGGTAACACCTATCTAGCATTTTGTGTTTATCATTTTCTTGATTATTTTCCAAAAATCTTTGTTTTTAACTAGTTTGTTTAGTCCAATTTCATATTTTAATTGCTTATATATTTAGATTTAGCCCCAGCACCATATTTTGTTTTTGAATATATCACGCTTTCTATTTTCTTTCTTTCTTCCTTGGTCGTTTTGCATGGATTATTTTCTACAATTTCACTTTTTTCCTCTACTAATTGTCAGTTTCCATTCTATATGTACTCTTTTAGTGATTTCTGTGAATTTTAAACATGCATATTTTGTAGATTTCCTTTCAAATCCTTCCTTGAAAGGAAGAAATCTAATATTTTTTTCTGTATAAGACCTGCAATAGCAGATATCCTTGTCTTCTTCTGATTTTAAAGGGACTGTGCCTAACTTTTAACCTTAGTTGTTGTAGACTTCCAGTAAATACATTTTATTAGGACAACAGAATTCCCTTCTGTTTGTAGTTTTGTTGGAGAAATTTTTAAATAATAAAATGAGGGTCATATTATTTGCATCTAATGAGATGGTCAGACCCCTTCCTCCTTTAATCTGTTAATGATGAGTTATATTTTCTAATGTTAAACCCTTACATTGTTTTAGAAAACCCACTTGGTCTTGATACATTACCTTTCTATATAATGTTGGACTTGGTTTACTAATATTTACTTTAAGAATTCTGCAAAGTATTTATGAATGAGATTTTTTTCCCTGTGGAAATTTCTCTCATTTCTTATAAGGGAAGAAGTTATTAAAGATAATTTTTATTGCATTTTTCCACATATAGTTGTACTGCTATAGGATGCTCCTCAGAGCATCTAGTTTCCTATATTTCCAGAAACAAAAGTCATGAGAGGTTACTGTAATAGAACTGTACAACACACAAAAATGAACCCTGATGTAAACTATGGACTATATTTAATATAATAATAATAATAATGTTACATCAATTGTAACAAAGGACCATACTAATGCAAAATGTTACTAATAAGGAAAACTGTATGTGGGTGATGGTGGGGTAGTAATGACCTCAGTGGTCATCTCTCAGCCTTCATCTACTCCCTACCCCCCTTTTGGTATTGTATACAGATGTTTCAATACATTTCCATTCTGCAATTTGGGGAGGTATTAAATTTAATGGGTCAGCCTGACCATACCTTAAAGCCAAAACCCAAACCAGGAACAAGTAATTCCAGCTGTTTATCAGGGTGGGAGCTCTTAGCAGCAGGGCAACCTCCCCCTGGGTTGCATAAATATAACCTCTGG
Organism: Dasypus novemcinctus; assembly: GCF_030445035.2. Taxonomy (NCBI): domain Eukaryota; kingdom Metazoa; phylum Chordata; class Mammalia; order Cingulata; family Dasypodidae; genus Dasypus; species Dasypus novemcinctus. Next base: position 86,104,664 of record NC_080677.1, read on the forward strand.
AAGCACAGATTATTCTTTCCTCTCCTGCCCAAAGTTGGGCATGAGGAGCTACCACCCACTGATCTTAACCCAAGCAGTGGTTCCCTGGGAGAACTATCATGATGGGATCTCTTCCCCTGCTCTTTTGGACCCTTTGTGCCATTAAGCAACAAAGCAGTCATCTGCTGAAACTTTCTATTGTGCCTGATCCTGTGTTCCCATGTCACATCATATAGCAACGCATCCTACAGGTGAGGGGTATATGGTACTTCTGCATGAGTTTTCTGTAAACCTACAAGTGCTCTAATACATATTTTTTGAAGTTTAAAGCTGCTAAAAAAAAAGTCATTAGAGAGGTTTTTAGTTTCTGACTTTTCTGATTTTCCTACAGCGTTCATGGCAGAGCAATAATAGTCATAAAGTGCAAAGGTAAAACTCCCTAATTATTACCTGGCAAAAAGAAATACTCCATGCAGTATAACTTCCTTTTAGAGGTGGAGAGAAAAAGAATTCCAATGGTCATTTGCTAAGGTTTTTTAGTGGGCAGGAGGGACAATGGGTTTATTTTATACATAAAGATCTCTAAACAGTAAAATTTACTACAAAAGAAAGTATGGTTAGATCCTGAATTTTTTTCCTAATTGTTCCAGTTCACCATGAAGAAATGCCCAAAGGATGCATTATTCTTGGGTACTTATGTGGAACTGGCAGTCACCGACTGGATATCTTCAGAGAGAAAAGACTTTGGACCGAGGCCCCCCAAAAAAAGGGAACTTCTCCAAGGAAGGACCTTCTCTAAAGTGGGGAAAGAAGGGAGGCAATTTGGAGAGCTATTAGCAAAAGGGGTTTCATTTGACCCTTACAATATACTTTACAGAGCTCTAGCTGTGTTGGCTCCTGTGGCCAATGCTTCTCCTATATTAACTATTCCAACCTCCATAGCAACTAAGGCAGCTGATATTATTAGTCCCAATTTATGCATGAGCAACAGTGGCTTAGAGAAGTGAAGGACATGCTTCCATAATTTGAGTTAGCTCATATACAACTGGTAAATGAAGAAATGATGTCAGTAAAACTTGGATTCCACATTGCTTTATATGGAATTTTCTAATATTTTCACCGGCAAGAAACAGCAGCTGAGCACAGTGTACATTGATACATCTGAACACAGCTGGTCATAGAGGAATACAGCATTGTACACAACGCCCATTCATCTCACGCAATCCTTCTGGGCTCACGTTGTCTATACTATCTGTCTTGAAAGAGCTTAATGTGCAGTTCTCCCAGGTACCTACCTATTCATTTTGTCCCTGTCTTGTTTCTAGAACTGACCAGCCTCAACCATTTCTCATGTCTGCTCCATCAAACTACCTTCAGTTTTTCTTCAATACTACGTCCTATACTTACCATAACATTCACCTATTTATTAAATAGGATTAACGTATCTTTTCAACTGGGCTAGTATTTTTTTTTTAAGGTTTTTAAAAAATTATTTTTGCTAGTCCTCTGGTTACAAAGCTATACAGTTAATTGAGTGCCCTGCATCAAACCAATCCCCTCCCCCCCTCAATAAACTAAGTTATTCTTAGTGTGTATTTTACGGGTTGTGCATGTTTTCAGAACCACTTATATCATGTCACAGGAGAAATTCTGTACCATGTGGTTATAATTTTGGTGGGGATCTCTGAAGCCAAGTAATTGTTGGTTCTAATGATTTTATTAAATGCTAAAATTTGCTATGACTATATTGGCTATTGACTAATCTACAAATAGAGAATAAATTAAATATTTCCAAATATCATAGCGGCAGTAATTTAAACAGCTTAACTGGTGAAATACAATCTAAAGAAAGGCTATCCCAACTATATTCTGGCTCTTAATAAACTTTTATTTGACTCCAATTCTGAAGCACTTTAACTTGTCAAATATTAGTGAAACAATATAAATGTATGTGACCTAGAAATATGGTTTTTCATTTCTTATTTGCAGATAGGAGATTTTTATGTCAAGAGGTGGGGGCAGGGAACAGAATCACATTCATTTATCATTTTTTAAAATCCCTTTTGTACTATGTTTTCTTTATGCAAATTGAGAATTTACGTTGATCTTAACTTTTTATTTCTTCAAGAGAGCATGCCATATATCTTTCTTTCTAGTCTTCCTTTAGAAAAAGACAATCACAACTAATTAGAGATTCTGATGAACTAGGAGAAGTAATCTACAACTTTAGGCAGTAAGTATTCAGAGGGTTAAGACCTGGTGTTTGGGTTCCCATGCTTCTTATGACACTTCTGGAAGTTTTCATGTTTAATTGGCTCATTGGATTCTGTGAGAAGGGGAGAACAATGCTTGTTTGGCATTAAAATGACGTGATTAATGACTACCAGCAGGCATTAACTTTAGAGTCATTAAATGCTATCAGTATTTCCTGTTTTTCTTGTGCTAATATTTGTTTTGCAAGATGCAAAACTGACCTCTCAGTCTGTCATATAGTATATTTATCCTATCGCTATATTGTTGTTGCTTATGAGTTGGGCAGGCTTGCCTAAATACCATTTACCTACTGCACAACTAGTTAAACTGTTTTAGCAAAACTGAAAAGCTCAACCAGAGACACAAGACAAAATCAGAAAGCCTTCACATACAGAAGAAATTATATTCCCAACTCTAAACATTTTAAATTACCCTCATTTACTTTCAAGATGGGTTTAAGCTGGCTCTTTCTTTTTTTTTTTAATTTTTAAATTGATTTTCAATTAATCTGTCGACCTCAGGAATTCAGTCTGGTCTCATTTGCTTCACCCTCTCCCCAAGACTGATTTCATCCCTCTCATGGGTCTATTAATCTATTTGCTGATGACTTTCAATCCAAATCTCCTGTGCACATCTCTCTCTTTATTCAGTTATACAGGAAAAATAACTGGATATCATCTTGATCCTGCCTTCTCCTTCCTACAATATCCAAGTAGTCACCAAGTTCAATGTGTTCTGTCTCTAGCTCACTCTGTTCCCAGTGCCATTCCCTTGGTTCAAGTCAGCATTTTGGGTGGAGTAGAGGTAGAAGAGGAGTCTAGAACAATGTCAACAGTCTCCTAATTAAATCTTCCTTCCTGCTTCTAACAAGCCCCACTCAAATCTATGCTCATTACAGCCAGAATGATTTTTCTAAAGGACACAATTTGTAATAATGTCCCTATTCTGCTCAAAACCCATTGCTTTCAGCATAAAGTTCTTAGCATGATAAAGCAGGCATTTCATAGAGCTGGTGTCCCTTATCTCTGCTATCAGTGAACGAAGAAAATTTTATTGAGTACCTATTATATGCCAAACACTGTTCCAGATATTGGCAACATAACAGTAAACAAGTACAGAGTCCCCATTCACTAGGTCTTCCTGTTAGTGGGGGAAGGAAATAAACAAACAAATATATAAACATTTCAGGACATAAAAATGCTATGAATAATATAATATAATTTACAGAGAGTAACTTGGGGTGCTGCTTAGTTACAGAATGGTTGGAAAAGGCCTCTAGGAGGGGATGACATTGAGTGGAGTCTTGAATAATAAGTAGGAATAGGGAACCCCGAATTTTTTCAGACTCTGAGACTGGAACAAAGCTTGACATATTTTTTTTTCTTCCCTTCCCTGCCCCACTGCTTTTGCTGTCTGTGTTCACTTGCTGTGTGATCTGCTCTACCTATTTCTCTCTGTTTTTTCTTCTTGTCTTTCTCCTCTAGGATTCACTGGGATTTGATACTGGGGATCTCTGATGTGGAGAGAGGCTCCCTGTCAATTGCGTCACCTCAGTTCCTGGTCTCTGCTGTGCTTCACCTTGACTCTCCCCTCCGTCTCTCTTTTGTTGCATCATCATCTTGCTGCATGACTCACATGCGTGGGCACTGGCTCACTGCATAGGCACTCAGCTTGCTGTGAGGGCACTAGGCTCTCCACGCAGACACTGGCTCGCCACACAGGCACTGCCTTACCATGCGGGTACTCACATGGGCACTTGGCTTGCCATGCAGGCATGCTTTCTCTTCTCCTTTTTCACGAGGCCCCAGGGATCAAATCTGGGTCCTCCCATATGATAGGTGGAGGCCTTATCACTTGAGCCACATCTGTCTCCCTTGATATATTTAAGGGGCAGGAAAAAAAAAAGGCCAGCGCATCATGAGCCAAGTAGAGTAAAAGGACCTGCGGCCAGAGTGTTAAGAAAGGGTCAGATGTACGGACTTTGCAATCCATGACTCAGCATTTCAATTTTATTCTGCTTACAATGGGAAGCCACCAGAGGGTTTTAAGTAGAGAGAGGAATGACCTGATCTACACATTAAAAGTTCCCTTCAGCATTCTTTAATTCCCACTCTGCCTCATGCTATGTTCCTGCTATACTGAACTATCTCTTGCTCCCACAGAGTACTCTGCTCTTTCTCCAGGCTTGTGCACATGTTGCTCCTCTGCCTGAACTACTCAATACCTTCTCTCCCTCCCCACCACACCAGGTGTCCTGCCCTCCTCCTTCCAGAACCCAGCCACTCTCCCCTCGCTTGCACGGCTTCCACCAACGCTTTGGATCTCTGAATGCAGACACCATTCATTGCCTGGAGGAAGGCTTCTCTCCCTCCCAGACTGAGTCAGGCACCCGTCTTTCCTGCTTTCAAGCTTTAGTATCATAGCACCAATTGCAACATGTTGTGATTGTTTATTTTTCTACCTCCCTCACTGAATTATTGGTTTCTTGAAAGCAGACACTTGCCTAGTCAGTACCTGTGTGCCTTGTGCTAGCTCAGAGTCCTAATGTAGAGCAGGCAGTCAAAACATATTTTCGGAATAAAAGGAGATTTCAGTAACAGTGACTATTCAGTGCTTACAGGGTAGAAAGGCTTTGCCCAAGGTAGGCATGCTTAAAAATGTTTTAAAGAAAATAAACAGTATGCTCCTAAGATCTTTGCAAATGTTCTGGTATCTCTTCGTCTGACAGCACAATTTGATAAGTGCCTTGATCCAATCACTGCAGTACAATCTTTTGAATGCATTTTCATTTTCTCAGGGCACATTTCTAAGGTGTAACTGTGATGTCCCACTCTTTCCTGCTACTTTTCTAAATTATTTTCCCGATTGCTGGTGCTCTTTCCCAGTTATTTTCTCTACCTTTCTGAACTGGTATTCCCTCTTTCATATTTCATGTCCAGCCTCTTTAACGCATAAACATACACCTTTCCCTCTATACCATTTTGTATTCATAACAAGAATGACTTTTTGAGCAGAGAACACACATGCTGCTCCATACCAATGTCCATTTGCATATAGACTTACAGTTTAGCAGTCAGCTAATTCCTAATTACTCTGGATCAATTGACAAATTGATAGATTACCCTAGTTTCTCCTTCATTCTCCTGCTGTCCATCTTTTGGCCACTGCATTTCTATATTTCCTGTAGATTATATGCAAAGGTGAAGAGAGGAAGTAAAATGCAAATCAATCAATTCTGATCACTTTGAGCAGCTCTCATAAAAAGATATGATGGAAGACAAGGTTGAAATTATTGGCTCAACAGAGAATTATAAACTGTCCATGGATGTCATTTATCCATGCTTTTTCTGGTTACCATTTAGCATGAATAACTGGAAAGGAAATGGGCATGAGGGAGAAAAATAAGTTAATGAGATATGTAGAGTAAGTAAAGAAAGAGTTAGAAGTAAGCTAGAAGTTATAGATAGTATGGTTCAGCCAATGGGATATATATCAACTCTTGACTACATGGAGACTACCTTGGATTTAAAGCAATTTCCATGGGTAGCATCTCCTGATGGGGAAACAGTCAAAATCTTTGGACAAATAAACACCCAGCTGATAATTTAGCACACTACAGACTAAGAAATCCAACTGTCTGACTAACTGAACTGTTTGGTTTAATGGTGGTCTTCTTTGTTCAAGTAGATTCAAGCCACTTAAGAGTTCCCAATCTCTACATTCTCTGAACATAAACAGATACACATACAAACATACATACCTAACTATATTCCTGATCCAAAATGGACCTAGAGAGTTACATTTTTTCTAAAGAAAATCTACAAGATAAAGCTAAGAGTGGTATAAAGTCTTAGACATTTAAGTCAAGCAATAGCTAACACTACTTTCTGTGAAGAACTCAGGGGGTGGGGGTTCTCATCCTTAATTCGCTTATAGCTAATTCGAAGCCATCTGCATTTATGCAGGGTCATTCCTGCATAACTGCAATCCTCTGTACAAAGCGCCCCTCAAAATAATGGTACTCATTAGTGGATACACAAGCATTTCTGTGAATATATTAAATGGTTTAAAAGAAATTAGCCTCTGTTTATACTTAGAAAATAGTGAAAAATATTTCATTGCAGAGACTTTTCCGAATTCATTAAGATTAACAAAGAAGTACCACCACCTCCTACGTAGGTCAAACTTCCCCACAGAAGTGCAAATCCTTACATTTCATGCACTGTCTTGTCTTTGTCAAAATCCTTTTGACTTGCATTGTGGCAGTAGATATTTCTGGAGTTATTTTTATATGTACAATATGGCAAATGTTCCTTTCCAGGAGATCTGCATCTTCAGAGGAAGGCACTGAGGCTATACTAATGCTCTGAGTTGGGTAATTATTGTGTTAAGGAGAGTATGCCAAAAGGCAATTGTTCAGGAACAGGGGTGTACCTACAGTTATAATGCTAGCAGGGGGATATGGCATTGCTGGACGATCTGGTCCTCTAAAATACATGCCATGGAGACTTGGTGCTCCTGTGCTGTGCATATCATTTTATGGTGAAAGGAATATCCCCCAAGCAAAGTCTCTTCATAATTTCTATTAACATGGCTTCCACACAGCATATTTGTCCCTGTTTGGATTTACACAGCACTTCCTCCGTGGGGCCAGTTCTGTCTCAGGCTCAGTCAGGCACTCCAGAATCAGCCTACGCATCAAGGTCTGGGCTGGAGGCTGAAATGCTCCCAGTAAGGAGGGGAGAGAAAGCTTGTGGCAGTAGCCAGGGAAAACATGAATCTTTGGAGGTTCATAATGGTAAATAACTAGAGTTTCTCCAAAGAAATTGTTTCTGTGCTTTTGTGGCAGAATTATTAGAAGCTGGGAGATGGGATTAGGTCAAGAAAGCCCCTGTGGGATTGCCAGCCTAGAGAATGCCCCTGTGGGATTGCCAGCCTAGAGAATGATGATGCCTATGAGCTGCAGGAGCTTGGACAATGTCTACTAAGGCGTGAGGCCCCACGTCTGAAGGCGAGGCCAGAATCCAGCTTTCCCCCTTCTCCCTTTTCATCTGAAAGGCTCTGTCCTGGTGTCTGGACAGAGGACTCAGCTCTTGTCTGCTGACCCCCAGGACAGCTTCACTACTGCAGGCTACCCTCTCCTCTTAAGCCACAGCTGCTCTAACAGCAGCACTCCGCTGCCTGGAGACCCTGTTCCACTACACTCTCATTTCCAGTCTCACCTCCATACTGGTCATTGCCAGCTTGCCTGGGAGCCTCTTTTAATGAATGTAATGCTGAGGACTTGGCAAATTCTCTCCTGAAGGGGATGCTGCAGCCCTAACACCTGTGGGTACCACTGGAGGGGGCATCTTGTTCAGTTTTCCTGGCACTGGACAAGGTTCATCAAGGCCAGTTTCCAGTGGACAGTCGGCGCTGCGGTGAGAGAGGCCCAGGGCGGTCTTGACTCCCTGCTCAAGTTGTCAGTTAGCACCAAGCAACCCCTGGATGCATAAGACAAAGGGCACAGAGCATGAGAAGGTGGAAGCCTGGGCTGCTGGTCTTCCGCTATTACTGGCAGCAGTCCTAAGGACTGCTTCCTACGGAGCAACTGTGGTAAATTGCGCGGACTCAAGCATGCAGAGGGACAGCCCAGTTAGAACTAGAAGCAATGTCTGCTATACTCCTCATTTCTTTTCTTCCTCTATCCTTTCAAGTTCGTCTACTCTTTAAACAAATTATGAACATTAAGTTTAAAAAAGTAAAAAAGTAACTTATTCAACTTTAAACTGCATAAAACATGCATATACACATGTATTCTTTCCTAAGGCAATATATATGTTAAAAATAATGTATTAGTTTCGTCAGTCTATGCTAGAAAACCAAGGATTTTCAGTATATGAACAAAGGAAACGTTGAACCTTTCATTGTTTCAAGGTCTCTATACTGAGGAAGTATTCACAATCTGCCTGGAGCTATAATCTTACAATTGCTTTAAGCTAAGAGCACTAGAATCTACCTCCTAATTGACTGAGACACAGTCACAGAAAATTCAGGTATTTCAGAAAACAATAAAAATGACTCATTAGATTACTGATTATTCAGGAACAGGGGTATACCCACAGGCATAATGCTAGCAGGGGGATAATGGCATTGTTGGAATATGACATCATGAACTGGTATCTTAATCTGGAATTACAGAATTCTTTATATGTGTGTGTGTGTGGGGGGGGGGGGGGGGGTGTCCTGTCTATAAAGTTAAGAAATCAGTTATTAAGTAATCAGGAGTAGAAATATATGAAATTTGGAACTCTGACCAAATGCTTTCTTGCAACATATATATACATATAAGCACAATTTTTCTTAGACTATATTTCCCAAAGAGTTATTAAAATAAAAACACTAACCACAACAAAATAGCTATGCTTATATAATTATCCCACCTAAACTATTTGTTCAGAAACAGATCCAGGAAAAAAATGCTTTCCAAGAACAAACTGGAAAGCAAATTCCTTGCAGCCGAGTGACTTAACCACAGTTCTAGGTGAGAAAGGACAGACAGAGCTAAATCATTCATTTCATTTAGGGGTTAGGCTGTCTGGAGGGCAATCATCCAAGTGCCCCATGGCAACTGAACAGCCCACTCTTTTTTAAGTGTATTCACTAGTATTCTTCAAACAATTTTTTGCTGGGTTTCCAAATAATAATATTGGGAAAAGCTAATCCAAAACTTTATATAAATGAACATTTAAAACGATGGTAGTGCTGGAAATGGATATATTTTCTTCCTGGATCTTTCGAAATTTAATGACTTCATTTTTTTCATCTATACCTGTTGCTATTTGAGGTTGTCTGAGTGCTTTGTAGTTTGACAATAAAATATTGTTTGGTGTTTTGTGGTTTAACCACCTTTAAGAACCACTTGCCTACCTAGTAGGTGGAAAACATTTCACAAAGGGAAAAGATAATGGAATTAGTGATTAGTAAACTCTCAGTTAACCCAAAACCTTACTGAAAGGTGTGACTCAATCTGATCACGCTCTTGGGTAGGTTAGAGTAACGATGTTGCAAACCACATGATGTGAACATGGAATAGGCAGAATGACTCATGCAAACATAATACATGTTTTATGTATTACATACAAAAAATACAAGTGAATGACCTTAGGTGCTTTTCCAGGACCCCCCAAAGCAAATGGCCATCTATAAAAATATTATTTTATCTATTAATGTATTCTTATTAAATTTATTTAGATGGAACCACAAATTTTAAAAACATCGCCACATCATGAAATGATTTAAATCTGTTTCAAAATCTTAGTAGGTTTAATTTAAATATATGTGTGTATACATACACATATATCTTTAGAAAATAGATTATAAATTATAAACAAACCAAAAAAAAACTAAAACCCGAATAGCTGAAGAATAGCATAAATAAATCACAGTAAATCCATAGGCCATGTAGCCAATAAAAAGCAAACCTTCAAGGATTATTTAGTGATACTAGAAAATGTTCAGCGTAGGTGAAATGGAGGATACATGGGAAGCAGATGTGGCTCAAGCAGATGTGTCCCCACCTACTAGATGGGAGGTCCTGAGATCGGTTCTCGGTAAAGATGAGCAAGACAGCGAGCTGACACAACAAGGTGATGCAGTGAGGAGACAAAATGAGGAAACACAATGAAAGACACAACTAGTAGGGAAATGGAGTTATTTCAAGCAATTGGGCACTTCCCTCCCACATGGGAGGTCCTGGGTTCCCAGTACCTCCAAAAACAAAGACGAGAAGACACAGAGCACTAACGAACAGACACAGCAGACAGCAAGCACAAACAATGGGGGGGCAGGGGGAGGTTATAAATAAATCTTTTAAAACATTAGTATGCTGTAGTACAATTTTGAAATAAAACATGTATGCATACAGAAAATACTAGAAGGAAGGAAACATATTTATATCCTAAGCATTAACCATCTTTTGAAGGTGAGATTATGCATCTGTCTTAAACTTTTCTGCATTTTCAAAATTTTCTACAATGAGTATATAATGCTTAAAACAGCCATCTATGTATATATATGTTTGGTTTTGAGCTATCATTAACTTGGATTTGTAGGTAAAAGTGTGCAGTTTTGAAAATAGGATTGACAGCAGGTTGAGCTTGTTGCTAGGGTAACATCACCTGAAACAGAAATATTCTATTTAAATTTCAGATAAATACTTGATAGTAATTGGAAACCAAAGAAGAGTGCAATTATATGAAGTCTTTTCTAGACCAAAACTGGTGGAGAAAAGGCCATGCAGTTTTCATTTTCTATTACCCAAGATTTAAAAATACATATTGAAACTTTTAAACTTTCAAGCAAACACATTTGTCTTTAGTTCAAAGCTATTCTTAGAGGAACCCGCTAATACTTTTCACTTCAAGTGCTGTCCTTTTATAATTGAAAGCTCTGAAAAATAACAGTTTAGTTTGTTTTTGCTACATCTAATGTTACTCTTCTTTCCATGGAGAACAAAAATAATAAATGTAGAGTAGTAAAAGTAAAGCAGCCACCGAAGTCAAAGGACTGTCAATTTTCTCATATAGAAAGAAGGTGGGAGCAGCTCTTGAACAGGAAAGCTGCTGCTGCCTCTTAGGAACCCATGCCCTCCCATCATCCTGGCTATGTGCAGCCCGGAGCAGTGCAACAAACTCAACTTGCTATTAAAAAACAAAAACAGGGAAATGGACTTTGGCCCAGTGGTTAGGGCGTCCGTCTACCACATGGGAGGCCCGCGGTTCAAGCCCTGGGCCTCCTTGACCCGTGTGGAGCTGGCCCATGCACAGTGCTGATGCGCGCAAGGAGTGCCGCACCACGCAGGGTGTCCCCTGCGTAGGGGAGCCCCACGCGCAAGGAGTGCACCCATAAGGAGAGCCGCCCAGCGCGAAGGAGGGAACAGCCTGCCCAAGAATGGCGCCGCCCACACTTCCCGTGCCGCTGACGACAACAGAAGCGGACAAAGAAACAAGAAACAAGACGCAGCAAAAAAAAGACACAGAAAACAGACAACTGGGGGAGGGGAGGGGAATTAAATAAATAAAAATAAATCTTTAAAAAAAAAACAACAAAACAAAAACAGACAAGCAAACAAAATTACATAAGAGAACAAGAAGGTACCAATGGAGAAATAATTATTCTATGAAAGAATTTACAAACCTGAAATATAGTTAAAACAGTCATACCCTGGCCAATAATAACATCATTGTTACATACACTAATTTACATAAAATACTTCATTATAAACAGTGGCTGTGTATGTGCATAAGTTAACTTTAAACCACACCCTACACCCTGTTTATGTTTAATTAACACCTAAGAGCTCCAATCAGTAATTTACACTCTGAGGTAGTTAGTATCCGAAGGTCATAATCAAGAGTCCACACTCCAGAGATGGTTACATCATGTACTTAAAATATCTCCATTATATTGTACTAAAGGATGTGTTGGCTGGCACAGTAATATTAAAAATGTTTTTTCTTTGGTGAAGCAAGTGGTATTTAAGAGGTGGTTGCCTAGAAGGACTACATTTCTGTACTTCCTTGAACAAAATAGAATTTATCATATTGCAAAGGACTGATTTTTGTTGGAATGTTTGTTTGACTTCTCCACTGACTGCGAGCTCCTTTACACTTTAAAGTTTAGAGTAAGGACCATGTAAATGTCATGACTCTAACAGCCCAGGGTGGTACTCATGAATATTTGTTGCTATGGGTTTGATAATGGCTCTATGTTAAAACGGGATGGGGGTGGGGGATAGGAGTAGCGAGGGCTTAGCATCTCTAGAAATTGTTAGGAATGTTGCAAATCTTTTCCCATGGCCCTTCTTTTCAACAGCACACCATTTGTGGCATGGACCTTTTGCATAGGACTCTAAGTCCCTGGCCAACTGATGTAAGAGCTGATCTTGGTAGCATCTTACAATCGCCTGGTCAGGCTACATTTGGAAGATACAGGCAATAACTAAATAAATATATGAATGCAACTTTTCTGAGCTATGACAGCCCCATAAGCCATTGTTTCCCTGTGGGTTTGCAACAGTATTAACAAGCAAGAAAGATGCAATTATTTGGGACAAATCTGGGGTCAAATGAATCTGCCACTCATACACATTTCTCACACTACATTTTCTCTCCAGAACCTAGTTTCAAATTTGCTGCTCAAATAAGACCCCATACATTGAACAGTTTCTTTAGCCCATTAATTTAATATGAAAGTTTTATACCAAAAATAATATTGAGGAATACTGCTGAGAAAGCTGCAGAACTAGAGAATGAACACTTCCAGAATAAGATGTCTTATGTTATATAAGCTTCATTCCATAAATACATTTGGCAGAAGTGTCATTCTGCATTATTTTTGCTACAATACGTGTTATTCTAAGGATCTGTTAGAGTGGTGGCTTGCAGATCCACTATATTAAAACTTATATATTGACAGTTAACGAGAGAAAATCATCTTAGTACAAAATAAACTGTCAAAAAAGATATAGTTTGGTGGTTATATATGCAGTCTCTTATTTTAAAACTAACTAATAAATTATTATAATCTTAAGATGCTGAAAATAAGCCTTTCCTGTTCTAAGACTTTGACTTGTTATTCATTTATTGTTCTGCTAGTCTAAAAAAGGAAACGTAATATTTTTTAACTGATGGACAGCAGTGAATTCCTTTTTACTGAAACACCCACACTCAAAACTTCTTGGCAGTTTTTAAGGCAGTGCTAGGCTGGGAAGAAGATGAGAATATGTCATCTTTACTAAGATGAACATCTGGCTTCTAGAGTCACCAAATGAAGGAAAAATCTAGGAATTGAAAAATATTTTTTTGTCATATAAATTTTTCCAATGGAGAAATCTAATAGAGAATCTGGAAGCTTTTAAGGATAAATAAGCAAAATAAAGTTGAAACTTGGTGAGTGTTTTCACATGTTTCACATGTGAGTAAATAAGGACCATAAAGAAAAAACTATTTTGTACAGAATATAAAAGAAATAAAATATACCAAACAATTCAATATGTTGTCTTCCATTCAGGAAATCTCTATCAAGCATCTATGTCATGTTTTGGAACACACAATAGTGATATAAAAATGAAAATAACCTCTTAAGAGGTATGTATTTTTCATCATTTACTTCTTACTTATTCCTACTCTCCCTTTCCTTCCTCTTCCCCCCTCCCTCCTGCTTGTTTGCTATCTGTGTCCATTAGCTGTGTGATCTTCTGTATCTATTTATCTTTTTTGCCCTATCTTCTCTTTTTTCTCCTCTAGGATTCACCAGGATTCAATCCTGGTCCTCTGATGTGAAAAACCTGTCAACTGTGCCACCTCCATTCCTAATCTCTGCTGCACTTCACCTTGGTTTTCCCATTCGTCTCTCTTTTTGTTGCATCATCATCTTGCAGCGTGACTCACTTGCACAGGCACTGGCTCACTGCGTGGGTACTCGGCTTTCTGCTAGGGCACTGGCTTACCATGCAGGCACTCACGCAGGCACTCGCTCACCATGTGGGCACTCAGCTCACTATGCAGGAACTCATGCAGGCACTTGGCTCACCACACAGGCACTGGCTCACCATGCAAACACTCACATGGGCACTCGGCTTGCCCGCTGGGCACTGGCTTGTCACACAGGCACATTTTCTCTTCTTCTTTTCCACTAGGAGGACCCAGGAATCAAACCCGGATCTTCCCATATGGTAGGCACTTGAGCCACATCCACTTCCCTCATTTACTTCTGATATAAGGATTTTATTCTTATTGACTTGGCATTACAGTTATCACCAGAGTTAACCATCTGTTTCAAAGTAAAAATAAACTAATACAAAACAAAATTATTATTTCTTCCATAAGAAATAAGGCAGTGGTTCTCAAATTTTAGTGTATAAAATAACCACCTGGAGAAAAGAATCTTAACGAGAGAGTAAGAGACAGTACCAAAGAAATTACATTTTTAAATAAGCCCAGCAGAGGATTGGAACCAAGGTGTTACAGTAACCTCCATTTAAGATATGCCGCCCTAAGAATTGTAACAACACCTAACTGTGTTTTTCCAACAAAATTCAGCTTTAAGCAGTGGTGTGCTGGCATTAATGTATAACAACCAGCTTTCAATGCTGGGAGGGGAGGGTGATTTGTAGCATTTGCCTATCTATGTGGTGAAATACGCCTAAGATGGCCAGTTTCAAGTTATCAACATGAAACGACTGTACACAGATTTGGGAAAAGATGTTCAGTAGTTCACCATTATGCTCACCACCCAGAAATGGTACTAAAAAATAACCTCAAAGGCATAGATAATAGAAAAGTGTGATAAAATTATTAGGAAGTGATGAGGCCTGAGGATTTATTCTCTGTTTTTAATATAATCTGTAAGTTTATATAACTTAACTTTTTATTTTATTTATGTTATTTTTTTAGGAGGTACTGGAAATTGAACCTGGGACCTTGTACATGGGAAGCAGGCACTCAAACCACTGAGTATACCTGCTCCCCAAACCTAACTTTTTATAATGGTTATTTTCTATCAACTGCCCACCAAAATTCCTGAAAATATAACAATTGGCTCTTGCCAGTCAGTACAAGCCAGTCCTAATACAACACTAGCTGTAAGAGTCATTTTATTAGGTCTATTTTGGCTTGGTTTGAGCTATAGGTTATAAATAAATCATTCCACTAGTTATCCTTATAGCTGTTGCTATAAGCAAATAAAACGGAGTCAAAGTTATTATTGTTATCTGCAGTGACTGTAAAAATTGTCTTTTTTTTTCAGTCACTGAAATTCCATGACTTGGAATGAGGTGCTCTTTTGACTCCTGGGCATTTTTGGTGATGTGGTAATGTGTATAGCTAGTTCTTAAACTCTAAAGAGTATACGTGGCAAAATAGTCCATAATGCACACATAGTGGCATTTTTACAAATAGCCAAATGGCTTAATACTTCCCAACATCTACTTGTAATCAAGGAAAAAGTATTTAAGAGGTATATTATCATCAACCAGGGCTTTAGGACACCACAGAACAGTCTACCAGAGGTAAATTAACTAAATGTTACTTAAGTAATCAAAAGAATTGATGTTTCTTTCTTTTTCTGGCAGGATCCTATTCTTTAGCCTTCCATGGACCATGCTGACAGCAATAATTTCTATTGCTCTTTCCACAGGAAGGGAAATAAAGGAGTAAAGTTCTTAGGGAACTAGCTGCCTAGGAAGTTAGAAGCAGATCTGGGATTTGACATCAATTTATATATTTTTTAAACTACAGGTTGGCTATAAAAGAAATACATGAAATGTCCATTTTCTATAAGTTTTTGAGCATGAATATTGTCAAGATCATATCTTCTAACGCTAATTATAGTCAGTAGATCATATTTTATTTTTCTACTTTTGCACTGTCTGATTTCATCTTTTTAAAAAAGATTTATTTATTTATTTCTCTCCCCTTCCCATCCCCCCACTCCGTTGTCTGCTTTCTGTGTCCATTCACTGTGTGTTATTCTGTGTCTGCTTGCATTATTGTCAGTGGCACCAGGAATCCTATCTCTTTTCGTTGCATCAACTTGCTGTGTCAGCTCTCTGTGTGTGCGGTGCCATTGCTGGGCAGGCTGTGCTTTTCTTGTGTAGGGCGGCTCTCCTTGCGGGGCTCACTCCTTGTGCATGGGGCTCCCCTACAGAGGGGACATTCCCTCATGGTACGGCACTCCTTGTGCGCATCAGCACTGTGCATGGGCCAGTTCACCAAATGTTTAAAAAAAACCATTTTCCCAAAGTCTCTATAGGTCTGTGAATGTTTGTAGAACTAATTCCCATGTATAAATTAGGAGTATATTCAGAGGTAAACTTACGGATTCTTACTGATTTGGACTCCTTCCATCTCTCATTTCATAGCTCTTACAGGGACATAACCTTGCCTACCCCCTCCCAGCCCCTTTCCCCATCTCTACCACCCTTTCTCTAGGAATATAACTCTATCCTGTATTCCATTCTTGTTTGCCCTTTGTAAGGAGTCAATTAATCCCCTGAGATAGCGCCAGCTGATAAAAACTCTAGGAGTCTTTCCTTGAAAATTAATCTGCATTTAAATAAGAGACCCCTATTTACCCATACTAAAAGTGCCTTCACCAAATCCCTCAAGTTCCTGATAGTATGGGTTGGAGCCCCAGCCTTCTCCTTCTGTGTCCCTACCTCTCTCATTATTTGTATTCTCTGACTCCTGAGTTCAGATGCTGCATGTGATATTGTTGTGGAATTTAAGAGAAGTTCAATTATTTGAGTATAGAGAGGCCAGGACTCAGGAATGATTTTGAGAAGGAAAAATGGTTTATTGACGGGCCGGCCGGACTCGGGAGCTTTTTGTTTGAATCCCGAGCCCTGAACAAGATTTTCAAACGTCTTTTATACAGAGAGGAAAGGCCAAATGGTTCTTTTGTTTCAGTTCTCAATAGGCTTCAATTAGCATATATCTTCCACATCTTAGGTAAGCTTTTAGCATGGACTCCAGACATTCCAGATAAGCCTTTAGCATATTTGGTTTTTGCATTTCTCCTAAATACTTAAAGTTTATAGCCCTTGCATTGTTAAACATTTCCTGGGACTGGAGCCGCTGCCAGTTCCTAAGGGCAGGACTGCAGCCTCTTACCATTCCACACCCACAAGTCAAACAACTTAGTTATCTCTGAAGAGACAAAGAGCCTTCCACCCATAGCCCACATCAATATTAGCTCCACTAGTGTGAGAACGTTATCTGCTAATGCAGGCTTTTAATTAAGGGGCTAATTGAGATTTGACTAGACTAAGATCCTTCAAGGAACTGCGGAAGATGCTTGAAGTTAAGATTTTACATATATGTACCACTAGGGTAACAACTTTGCAAAATTTAGGGATAATTACTGATTATGATTTTATAAGAACTCAGGGATTACTGAAGAGGCTTTTAGTTACATACACTGTGTTTCACATTAATATAGGGCAAACCAAAAATTATGTGTATTTTTCAGAGAAATTTGTTTTATATAATACTACAAAAATCACCCATTTATTAAATTGTGAGTTGAGGAAAATATGCTCTTTTTTTTCCTCCACTAATACAAAACATCTGTATTCATTATATTGAGTAAAAATTTTCAGCATGTTGCAATGTTTTATTCCCTATTTACAAATCATGAAATTGTAAATGTATGCTCTGTACCCTATTATATTTTTCAAATGATTTTAAAATGAATTAAATTCATTGCTTCCCCTTGAGTAAATATATTAAAATACATTCTTCATTTTAAAAATAGTAAAAAAATTACCAAATTTTAATTTGCTAATATGGCATTATTAAATTGTCAATAATATCGAATACCTACTCAATATCTATTTAATATCTTATTTCTAAGTTAAAGATGTTTTATATTTTATTCCAAGAAAACCATGCATAGAATATGTTCCTAAAATGGACTAAAATATTCATTTTCCTACGTTCAAATATAATTTAGGGAAGATATAATGGAAGTTATCTGACAACATGTTATGAATTGTCAAAAATCCTCATCCAAAATAAAACAGATCCATATAAAATATTAATAATAGCCTGTGCCTGAAATAAAACTTTAAAGAGATAATTATAAGGGAAGTCAGTCTACCTAATTATACTTATTTTAATAACAAAAAGTTTCATTATAATTATATACCTAAGGTGATATGCTATATAGCCTTTAAACTTCTTTGAAAAATTAATAGGCAATAGAAATCAAATTCTCTTTTCCAATAAAGGAGAATGATCGCTTTATTCAATTAATTTAAAGATTTCTCCTTTGAATAAGTAGGAGATTAGCTCATTATCACAGTTTCTTTCTAACCAAGTTGTAAGTATAAGAGATGAGACTTGGAGACATTAACTCAGCTGCCAGCTCAGTCAGCCCAATAAGTCCCTGGAAAGAGGTATGATCCAGTCCAGGGCAGGAAAGTCTGGGCTGCCTTCAGACTTGCTTCAAGAGGAGTCCTTGATCATCTCTATCCCTTAAATCCAGATGAACACAAAGAAGAAATTCTGAGACATTCACTGTTGGACCTATATTTTATGACTGCAAATATATTTTAAGCCTGAGGTGGACAGGATATAATTCCAATCCTCACGATTATATTTTTCAAAGACAGATAATGCATATGCCTATTTTAAATTAGAATTAACAGGAGGAGAAAAAATCAACAAACAGGATAAGCAACTAACATGTTACCTGTTTCTGATAGTTTTAGGTTGCACTTTCAATTTGACAAGTTCCTTTTCTGACAGTCATTTGCACAAATATGTTAATGCAACCTTACTGGAGGAGAGGAGCAGATGGAAGAGTACCTGTAAGGACATTAGTCCTTTTGAAAAATTTTTTTTTTTTTTTTACTATTCTGATGTTTGTTAAGGCAATTCATTTTAGGGTATCCTTATATACATATATATTTTGTCCCTTCATGTAAAAAATAAATAAATAGAAGAAAGTTCTGTTTACACCCATATAAACACAAAGCTTCAGCTAATATTTAAAGGACTTTCTACTATGTGAGGCAATCAGCTGGACATCTCCATAAGAAATATTTCTGACGTACCATATTCTCCAGAAATTCTTTGATTTAAATCTTTAACTATGTACAAAACTATCGCCTGCTTTGGATAGAGAATGTGGCTAACAGGTACTTTCTTGACTGTAGGTAGTTATTGCCTCCTTGCCTTAAGAGAATAAAGAGGTTCAACCCACAGCAATATAGAAAGAACAGAAAAGACCCTGAAAACGAAACTTCAGAAAGGACTACAACCCTGAAGCCCTAGTGAAGATAATGAAAATAAATAAATAAATAAATCACTGGGTAGAGTGAGGCTATGGAAGAAAGTGCAAGGGCTAATTGTGATTTTTTTTCCTCCCTTAGGCAAATAATGGTTAGAGATAGGAGCACTTGAGTTACATTGGGCCTGGAAGAGTGAATATGATAGGACTATAGAGTGACAAGATTCCTTATTCTCATCCTTGGGTCTAATAAGCTTCAACTTAGCTATCAGAGCACAAATGTACAGGGAAAATTATAACATGCTAATAAGTTGTGTTTTGCAATTTTGGAGCATGGTATCTTTTTTCCCCTTGAGATTTATTTATTTATTTATTTCTCCCCACCCCCATATTGTTTGCACTTGCTGTGTGCTGTGTCTTTAGGAGGCACTGGGAAATGAACCTGGGACCTCCAATGGGAGCACCATGTCTTAATGATGATATTGCTGGAGAATGAAACATAATAATACTATTAACTTTGTTATTTTTTATAATACTTTGCCAGCTAGGTACCATCATCTTCAAATACAGTGAGGAAACAGAAGTTCAGCAAAAGTAATCTACTTGTCTTAAGGTCACAGAGATGTTTCCTGAGCCACAATATCTTCCCAGCTCAAATCAGATGTTTTTCTTTTGTTACGATGAGTCTTGATCATGCTAGAAAACAACTATTAATCTTGGTCAATGGAACATATGACATTTGAGTATAGGGTTTTATAGCACATTACTATATCAGGGAGCTATGAACACTTTAAGAACAAATAATTAAAAGGGGCATAACAAGTCTGTTTCAGATTTAGTTGTACTTTTAACACAAGAAGTAGAAGAATATATAGAAATTCAAGAAAATGCATTAATGTACATAACCATGGAGAGGCAAGCTCTCTAGGGAGCCAAGGAGTCTATGGAGAACAAGCCAGCATACTATCCAACAGTTTCTTATCATGTGGAAGAAGGAGAACTGCCCTGAGAACATGGAGAGCACATTTTTCAATCTCCCAAAAAAATATGTGGGTCTAACCTAACAATAAATTCAAAATTGACTACTAATTCTGTAAATCATTTCTGGAACAAATGTATATTTTCTTCAGAAGGACCTCATTGAGTAGTAAATCCAACAACAGTAGAATTACTCTCCGATTTGTATTTTCCCTTGGATGATTTGCCTTCTAAGTACCAGGAATAAACAAGTAATATTCCTCTTCAGTTGTACAATTCTAAACAACTTCAGTGTTACATTTAATGAGTTAATACTTCATAATAAGAACCATGGGCTTCTTCAGCAATGGTCAAAGTATCAGTAAAGTGAAGGCTCAAAACCCATGACACAAACTTTTGTGTATGTGTTTGATCTTTTAAAAGTCATGTGACTTTTGCATCTTCTTGTATTATACTCCATCAAACTGAACAGCATCTTCCACTTCCTTCACCCTCCACATTTGATCTGAAGTCAAGACCTTTCATCTTCTAAATAACTCTTCATTCTATCTCCAACTACCAGGGAGCCCAATCCTCTCTCAACTGGGTTACTGCCAAAGCTACCTGAAGTGTCTGCCAGCATTTGCATCTACTTTATTTCCTCCTTATCTGTTCTCTGTGCTTTGGACAGAATGATTTTTTAAAAATGTAAACCTGACCATACTTTATCTCTGTTTGAAACTCTTTAATGATTTACCATTGTTCTAGAATAAAAGCAAAATCCCTCAACAAGGCCTCCAATCCACATAGTGGTTCTCTAATTTGACTACACCTGGAAATACATGAAAAGCACAGATGTCTGGGCCCCAACCCCCGAGATTCTGCCTTAATTGGTCAGGGGTGGGGCTGAGCAGCAAGGTTTTTAAAAGCTCCACAGAGAGCTCTCCTGTGCAGCCAGGGCAGAGAAGTTTTGTTGTTCTAGAGCTATGTTATCCAATAAGGTAACCCCACTCACCACATGGGGCAATTAAGCACTTGAAATGTGTGTAGTCTGAATAATGATGTGCTATGATTATAAATTATATATTACATTTCCAAGACAGTATCAAAAACAAAGAAAACTATCCCAATAATTTTTCCATTGATGATATGTTGAAATGATAATGTACCAGAAATACTGGTTAAATAAAACCTATTAAAATTAATTTTACCTGTTTCTTTTAATCTTTTAAAGAAGCTAGTAGAAAATGCTACATTACCTGTGTGGCTTGCATTATATATCTATCAGACAGAGACACTGAAGAGCTTTATTCAGCACCACATTCCCCTTTCCTCTCAGCTCTGCTACAAGCCTTCTCTCTGCTTCTGGAGTTCCTTGTGCTCTTTCCTACAAGTTGTCTGTAAGCTCTCTGCCTGGGCTGCTTTCTTTCCCTTCTTTTTATACTTAACTCTAGGTCATCCTTCAGAGCTAACCATATCCCCCTAAAATGGGCATGACACACACAAACACACATACATTTCTATGACTATTTAATGTCCATTTCTCCCAAAAGATTATCATCTCTGTGAAAGGAAAGATAATATCTGTTTTTTGCATGATGCCCGGAGCTTGGTAGGCATTCAATGAATACCTGCTAAGTAAGTGACCTAATACCAGAATCAAAAGTATAGAAACTGTCATTAGAAATACTGACTCTACAAATACTTGTCCATGGACCTAATAGAGAGTCCATTCCTAATATGTGCAAAACAAACTTGACAAAACCTTCTGAACTAACCCTGGGAGTCTAAGTTAATGCATTTTTTAGAAGTGAGCATTTAATTTTCCTTAAAACATATATACACTCGTAACGCTGTTTTTTCATATTTTTATATTTTATTGCTGAGATCTAATCATGGATGGGGATATAAGTCTTTCAGCATGGAAATAAGAACTATATTATTCATGAATATATTAAAGAAAATATTGTTTTCTATAAGGACAGAAAGGAATTACTGAAAGGATGCTAATTCTACAGAAGGTATAAGCATTTCTAAGAAGAAAGCACATAATTCTTCAACATTTAGCAAATACTTTCTCTTTATCTGAGGAGAATTTGTCTAAGTATAATGTCCCTTTACATTCTTTTCCAATTTGAATAACTATTTAGTCTTATAGTTTGCTACCAAATATGATGTATATGTGGTCATTGATGATTAATGCCAATAATTTTAAAAAGCTACAGAGTAAACATAAAGCAAAATAAATCAGCCACAATCCTTGTACTTAAATGAAATATGTTACATCACAGAAATGTTACTGCAGTTAACACAAATTTTGATTTTTAGTTCATGTAATCTGATACATTCTATCTATTAGAGATGGAATTTTTTAAAAGTCCCATTGTCTTATAGTTTGAAGAGATGATGATATTCAGTGAAAAAACAAGTTTTTAAGAAGTGCTAACATGAGCCCTCCCTCCTCTTCCAGTTCTACCTTGTAACCAAGCCTCGGACTCCCCAGTGATTTCACTTCTAATTACTGTATTGGATCTTTATTATTGCAAACTGTGTGTGAGTGAGGCCAGTGAGGTGCAGGGCTTCTTTCCTTTCTTTCTGACTTGCCCTCCCCCCACCCCCGTTTTAAGAGTACATGGTAAAACTCCTAAGAGGTTGATCAAGGCACAAGCATCAAACTAAAGTAGGATGGCCATTGGCCTAGCTGGAGAGATATTTCAGTTCCATGTGATCTCAAATAACTGAAGTCAAATTTTCTTTTCAAACAGAAGAAAATTAACCTATCGACATTCTTCATTAAACTAGACTCAGCTAAACATGGTGATTTTGATCAGGGGTCAGCAAACATTTTCTATAAAGGACCAAAGAGTAAAATATTTTAGGTTTTATGTTGCAACTATTCATCTCTGTTGTTGTACACAAAAGCAGCCATAGATAATACATAAACAAATGAGCGTAGCTATGCTCCAAAAAAACTTTATTATAAAAACAGGTATGAGTCAGATTTGGCCTGTGAGCTGTGCTTTGCCAGTCTCTGATTTAGATGAAGAGAAGTAAATGGCTCTAAATAATTAATCATGAAGTTATCAAAAAGAAGCTATGCAGACAGAATTCCCCACCTGAAATTTCACTGTAGTATTTTAATTCTAGGAGATCAATATTTTTCTTCTAATAATTGAATGCTGTTTTTCAGTTTATATGGTTGCAGACATGTTACTTGATGGCTTTTTATAAGGACCCCACAAGATAGCTCTTACTGTCCAACTTAATAACTGAGACAGTGAGGCTCAGCTCTATAAAGTTATTCTCATAAGGTCACACAAGTGCAACTAACAAGCTGGAAGTCAAGTATTCTAACTTTAGATTTAGTGGTTTGTGCATGTGTGTGAGTGTGTGTCCCTACTGAATTCATTGGTATGAGTATTTGAATCGTAATTATAATTCCATGTTTAATCAAGTCACAATACTTTTAAAAATATCATGAAAAATATTTGTAAGATATTTTCTAAAACATTGGAAATTATTTAAAAGAAATAAAGTTAATTTTAATTTGTCATTAGTTTCATGACAAAAATTCTTTTTAGAGGAATAGATTCAGATATGATGATAAGTAAATTTTGGTGCTGAAATTATAGCAGGTAGAGGCAGAAGTCAGAATGTTCAATCATGTTTGAAGGCTTTTTTACCAAAAGTTCTTGGTAAAAATAAATTTAAAATAGAGTATTTCAGCCAGAAAAATATCCTTGAAACAAAGCTTACTAGCTTTTAAAAATGAGCATCAATATATTCTTCATCTTACATTTAGGACAATTATCATCATCAGGTAATTTTTATTTTTAATGATCTATCATTCTTACAAAATATTTTAAATTCTGGTGGTGTTGACTCAACATCAGTATGGTTGGGTTTAGAAATGGTTCCAGTGGATTCTGAAAATCAGAAGATGTTTTCAATCTCTGCCATGATAAAGAATCCCAGGGATCTCTTTAAGTATTAGGACTATAGAATCATAGTTTGGAGAGCAAAAATGGACCCTAAGGCATTAGGTTGTCCATGCAGCTTCCTGTTTTTATTATTACATAAATAGCCAGAAAATAATTTACTCTCTAAGACCATCTAGCTAGGAAGAGGTAAAGCAAAGAAAGAACCAATATCTTCCATCCTCTATTATAGTCATCTTTTCAAGGTAACACATTGTGTCACCTGTGACATGAATGAATATTTATCAATATAAAGTAATTTTAAAACCAGATACGCTTTTATTTTACTGTGGAGATCATTCATCTATTCAATAAGCTACCTCACTAAGCAAAACTTTTTAATAAAGGAAAACACTGCAACATAAAAACTTCTGAGATTTCTTTACTCTGATCCTTAACACTTATTAGTTATTTCACATAATTTGCTAATTGTACATTGATGTTTATTTCTCTCTCTTTTTACACGTATATATCTACTTTTTCAAAGATACTTAGTTCTTGAGAGAGAAAGGCTATCTTAGGTGTCTTTTACATCTTCCACGAGCCAGCCCAGAACTTGGCACATAATAGGTATACCATAAGTTCTTTTGTGAATGAAAATAATGAATTTGGGAAAAAATCACTTAATAAATAATCATAGTTTCTGTATATTAACTATGCCTTCTTTAAGCTAAGTTTTTATATTTGCTCAAATATTCCATGATGTCAATATCAGCATAAAAGGAAAATAATTATTTTAGACTAATGCCCTTAGATTTTTCCAATGAACTGCATCATATGTGGTTACTTGAATCTAAATAAATACCTTTCTATAGTAAGCAGATCAGTTAGATTTTTCAGCTGCCATTTGACGTTTAAAGGCTGGCCTTTAATTGTAATTTGCAGGAGTACTATCACTGAAAAACATATGAGAGAGTTTAAATAGGATCTACTCTTTTTACAGAGTAAAGATGCTAAAAATAGTGTGGGTTTAAGCTAGGCCACAGTTCGGAAGAATTGCTATCACTTCACTGGAAAATGGAGGAAATGAAACAAGACTGTTTTGGGGGACATGCTGCAGAAAATGGATTGGCATTCATACAACAGCCCTCTTGTGCTGTCATACCAAAGTACTTATACGGTGTGTAGCTAAAATTAACATTAAGTACAATCTAAATATATGAAACTTCATTGTACTTATTTTATAGTATACAAATATAAATGAAGATACACAAATTGGTGAACAATTAATGAGATTCATTGCAGGAATATTTCATCACTGAATATTGTTTTCCTGCCAACTGAGATATGATGTATTTAACTCTAAATGATACCACCTGCTTCCACCTCTAAGCAAAATGAAAAAGATGCCAAAGGGCATGTTGGGAATTAACTTGCAGGTTTCCTTTTAATCAGGCTTTTCTCTATAATACTGAAAGCCAAAAATACAACATGATGAAAAACAACACAGCTTTATAAGTCAATAGTTGGATTTGGAGTGCTCGTCGAATAAAGGGAATGTCATATATAGCATGATATTCCACACAATAGTGTTCGTTTCTTGCTGGAAAATTACTTTCTCACTCTATAACAGGAAAAATAAAAAAAAGATGCATAATAAAATACAATATTATTTGACATGACAAATCAATAAGAAGTGACTTATAAGAGAGGAAAGTGGGGTGAATGTTTTTGCTTATCATAGTTACCATGATGATAACACTGTGAACTTAGAGTACCTTTATCTAAAGATTTGAAAGTGCTTCCCAACATTAATTCATAATGTTGAATTCTGTGAAGTCTTTATGTGTTCTTATGCACATTTTCCTAACAGGTAAGATGGTTAGGGTAGAGATAGCTACTTCTTTAAGATTCTTGCAGCACTTCACTTGTAGCTTTTATCTCTTGGTTTTCAGTCCCTTCTGACTTGCTATTCAACATGAACACTAAGGGGCAGGGGAGGGCATACACTCTAGCTTTATACTAATTTCTTGTCTCTGGAGTCTACCAAATGAGGATCCACCTTCAGAAATAATCAAGTCGCTAAGGATAAACTTAGTACTAGGCAGTATAAAATCGCCAAATGATTTTCCCACTAAATCCTGTTTTAATTCTTAGAAGTCCCAAACTGATGCCCTAATTAAAACATGATGTAAAAATCACATTTTAATTACTTATGTTTATAAAATAATTTTGAAAGATCCTGAGCCCAAACAAAATGACCTCTACAGAAACAGCAATCTTCTATTCACTTAGGCAGTCAGTTAAAATTTTTTTCTCAAATACTTCCTACTTGCTAGGTTCTAGGTGCTAGGACTAGGTCAATGAATGAGACGGCAAAATCCTTGCCCTTTTTGATCTTACATTCTGAAGGGGAAACAGAGAATAAACGCTTAAATACTTAATCATGGCAGAAATGCCATGAAGAACAAGGCAGGTTAAGAGGATGGGGTGGGGCTTTTACTTAAGTAGTTAGAAAAGGTTTCTCTAACGAGGGGACATTTGAGTAGGAATCAGAAGGAGGCTAGGAAAGGAAATACATAATTATCTTTTACACTAACGCCTTCCTCTGTTGCCTACTCAAGGACTTTGCTCCTGCAAGTGTCCCTTTATGCATCATTATTTATGCCTCTCTACATTTTCCCACTAGCATACACATATGCTCTAATATCTTCCAACCTAAAAATAAAATTTAAAACAAAAATAAGGGAAGAGGACTTGGCCCAATGGATAGGGCGTCCATCTACCACATGGGAGATTCAAACCCCGGGCCTTCTTGACCCATGTGGAGCTGGCCCACGCACAGTGCTGATGCATGCAAGGAGTGCCATGCCACGCAGGAGTGCCGTGTCATGCAGGGGTGCCCCCCGCGTAGGGGAGCCCCACGCACAAGGAGTGTGCCCCATAAGGAGAGCTGCCCAGCACAAAAGAAAGTGCAGCCTGCCCAGGAATGGTGCCGCACACACGGAGAGCTGACGCAGCAAGATGAAGCAAAAAAAAAGAGACAGATTCCTGTGCCTCTGACAATAACAGACGCGAACAAAGAAGAACACACAGCAAATGGACACAGAGAACAGAGAACTGGGGGAGGGGGGAAGGAGAGATAAATAAATAAAAAATAAAATAAAAATAAAACCCTCCTTTGATCTGACAGCTCCCTCTAAAAACCATCCCATTTCCCTTTATAGTCAAACTCCTCAAAGTAGTTGTCTATACTCAAAGCCGTCTCTTCTTTTCCTCCCACTTGTTCTTGAACCCACACTGAGCTCTACCACTCAAGGAAACATTTCATCAGGATAATTAGTGACTCTCAGTCTTTACCTTATGGCAGTACTTAACACAGTGGATCCCTCTTGAAATTCTTTCTTCTCTTGCTTTCTAGGACAACACTCTCTCCGTAGCACTGCCTACTCATCTCAGTCTCTGTGGCTGGGTCCTCCTCATCTTTCTGGATACTGGACATTACAATGCTTTAGGGCTCAGTACCTGGATCTTTCCATCTCCATCCACATTCACTCTGCTTCATGCAGGGCCATGCTTTTAATAGATTGATGATTTCCAAATATATCTGCAGCATATACTCTCCAGATACACATATCCAACTGCTTACTTGATATCTCCACTTGTCTATTAAATATCTCAAACAAAACACATAGAAATTTTAAATCATTCTTGTGTAAAAACTTCCAATGGCTTTCTTTGTGAAAAAAAAAAAAAAAAAAAAGCTAATGTCATTAATGGCCTAAAAGTTCTGTGGTGGCTTGGAGTTAGGAACCCCAGAAAGACATGTTCTTAACCTAAATCCATTCTTGTGGGTGAACTCATTGTAAACAGTACCTTTTGAATAGTACTTCAGTTAAGGTGTGGCCCAACTGAATCAGGCTGGGTCTTTATCCTATTGCTGGACGCCTTACAGAGAAGGCCACAGAGAGAGAAGCCTGCTGACGCAGCCAGAAGATGGAAGTCAATAGAACCCAGAAGAAAAAGGAGAGCAGGTCACCATGTGTGTTTCCATATAATAGAAAAGACAAGGACCAAAGATCTCCAGCAACAAGCCCTAGAAAGCCACATTCTTTAGGAAGAAAGCATTACCTTGCTGACACCTCAGTTTTGCACTTCTCCTAACCTCAAAACCATGAGACAATAAATTCCCATTATTTAAGCCAATTCAATGTATGATATTTATTTTAGCAGCCGGGAAGCTAAAACAAGGCCCTTCAAGATCCAGGCCTGCACCACTTCTCTAATCTCAACTCTTATCCCTCTCCCTCCTAGCTACATTGGCCTCCTTGCTCTGCCTTAGAAACACCTGGCACACTCATTTCTCAGGGCATTTGAACTTTGTTTCCTTTGCCTGGAATATGCTTCTCCCAAATAGCAAAGTAGCCACTTCCTCAGTTCTCTCAGGTCTCAGGTCAGCTCAAATGTCACCTTGTCAGAGAAAGCTTTTCTGAACACTACATAAAATAGCACATCTCACTTCCATCACTCTGTTCTTGTCCTGCCTTATCATCATCTGAATTATTATAGATTAGTTTGTTTATTGTTTGCCTCTTCTGTAGGATGAAAGCTTCTTAAGGACAGAAACTTTGCCTTGTTGAAAGCTCTAATTCTAAGACCTAGAGTAGTCCCTGTGCAGATCAGGAAGTCAGTAAACATTTCTTGTTGTTAAAGACCATATCAAACTGAAGGAACAAGTCAAAAAGCCCTGGGGAAGGAACTAGCTAGTCTGGTTTGAGAAACAGAGGGAGACTGGGGGAGAGTGAATGAGATGAAGTCCCAGAGGTAGCCAAAGGCCACATCATATTGGTCCTTCCAGGCCATTGCAAGGACTGATGAGAAGAAGGTGAAGGGCAGTGATGTGATCTGATTGGTAGTTTAAAAACGTGATTCTCGTTTCTGTAGTTTGGCTATACAGAGAGCAGGAGGGGAAGAACAGGAGGCTTTGTAGTAATCCAGACAAATAAGAAATGGTGGTGGTTTGAACTATGATGATAGTGACAGAGGGGTCTGAGGTAGTCAGATATAAGATATATTTTGAAAGTAGAGCACTGGCTATGAGACAATGAGAGCAGTCAAGGATGATTCCTAGATCTTTGGCCTTGGCAAATGGTTAAACAGTGATACCTCTTTAGCAATAGGTTTACTTTAAATGAGGGCCCTATTTTCATGTGATGAATTAAAAGAGTAGGCAAGTAGGTCACAAAGCAATGTTCGGTTGTACTAGGCTTAGTCAAAGTAAAGTTCTGAGAACCAATTTGCAAATTCTTTAGTTCTTACATTGCCTAGGACCTGCACACATTGTGAAAACTTGGATAAAGATATGCTAATTGATGAACAGTGAGTGACTCCTTCATGGAATGGAGACCTTCATGTGTGCCACTGTCCTGGAGGTATATCCCTGGCACCTGCCTACACAGATAACAAATGGCCTTATTTGGGCACCCTGAAGACCAACAGACTAGATAACTGGACAACGAGCATGGAGCAAATTCCATGGATACAGATATCTGTCCACAAAAATGCTCTTCTGGCATTTACAGATACAAGGAAGATATCACACTAAAAACCCTAGTGAATGGCTAGATAAACAATTCTCTACTTATGTAAAGAATTGAGCACTTACTTCTTTCTCCCAAAATGCATTTAAAGAAAACATATTTGTTGGAAGCTGCTGACCAGGACCAGCAAGGAATGTAAAATAATGAAATATCATCATAAGTATAGCACCATAGGAAGCAGTCATTAAATGGGCTCCACTGGCTTGATGCCCAAGCTCACCTGAAAATCTATTTTCTTTCATAAGCTACTGTAGCAGTCTGGTATTATTTATGAATTCCAATAGATACTGGATTGTGTTTGTGAACTGGTCTGTTCCTCTGGGCATATTAGATTGTATTAACTTCAGAGGCTTCACTTGTACTTGATTAAATTATGACTAAGTCTTTTACTGGGCCATGCCAGTAGGACATCAAGTCCCTGCCCTGATTGGTGGGTAGAGATTCACAGAGAAAACCATATGACAAAAGAGAGAATTAGAGTTTTTGGATGCTGGAACCCCAGGAAGTAAACACACAGAAGAAGAACACAGAGGAATACAGACAGCCCCATAGACATAACAGAGGCCCTGGGAAGAAAGAGCATGATAGAGACAGCTAACTTGTGGAGAGAAAAGAGCAGCTGAGCCTGGAAAGGAATGAGCCCAGGGAGAGATATGAGACTTATCCCAGCTGTATTAGTCAGCCAAAGGGGTGCTGATGCAAAATACCAGAAATTGGTTGGTTTTTATAAAGGGTATTTATTTAGGGTAAGAGCTTACGGATACAGGCCATAAGTGTAAGTTACTTCCCTCACCAAAGTCTATTTCCACGTGTTGGAACAAGATGGCTGCTGACATCTGTGTGGGTTCAGGCTTCCTGGGTTCCTCCCTTCCAGGGTCTTGCTTCTCTCTGGGTTCAAGGTTCCTTTCTTCCCAGGGCTTGCTTCTTCCTGGGGCTGACTTCTCTTTCCTCTGTGAGCTTACTTCCCAGGGCTCCAGCTTAAGGCTTCAGCATCAAACTCCAATATCAAAACTCCAACATTAAGAACCCTCAACTCTGTCCTCTGCCATGTCTTTTATCTGTGAGCCCCCACCCACCAAGAGGCAGGGACTCAATGCCCTGATGACGTGGCCCAATTAAAACCCTAATCATAACTCAATCACACCCAGGTACAGACCAGATTACAAACATAATCCAATATCTATTTTTGGAATCCATAACCATATCAAACTACTACATCAGCCTACAGCTGATATTGGAAGAAGCTGGGACCATGGAACCATAAGAGGACCAGGAAGGCTGGACCCTGCAGACATCAGCAGCCCTCTTGCTTCAACACATGGCAACAGACTTTGGTGAGGATAGTAACTTAGGCCCTATGGCCTGGTAATTGTAAACTTCTACCCCAAATAAATACCCTTTATAAAAACCAACAGATTTCTGGTACTTTGCATCAGTACCCCTTTCGCTGACAATATAGCTACTAACCGTTTTCATTATTTGTCATTCAACGCCCTTAAAATATTTTGGTACTAGTTTTCTCACCTTCTCCCTACCCACAGAGGTAGAAATGAAAACTATTACTGTAATCTTTAATGATAATTATCCTGACATATATAATTTTAAAATTTTAAAATATTGACCCTCTGGGTCAGCAATTAAAATATTTTTCTCCTTGTTTGGAACCAAGTGAGAGACAGATTAAGTAGAAGATCAAAATACCAGCTTTATTACTGCTAACACAGATCAAAGAATGTGACTTAGAGGTATGACCACAGTGAACCTCTAAGACCTTCTAATACCTCTGAACTGGACAGATGCTGGTAATGCTGACCAATTGAGACCTTGGCCTAGAAAGCTGACTGGATGGAAAAACAGAGAATGTCTGTCTTGTGGACATACAGCAACAAGGGTGATCTGGGCAGAGAATCATTTCCTTTTCCCAAACTCAACAATCAAAGAAGTCACTCTTGCCCTGGAAGGAGCAAATGATGAGAGGAGAAGAACAGAAAGTCTTTCTTACAAGCTTTCCTAGTCTAGAGAATGGAGTAGAAATTACTTCCCTCTATTAAAAGATGAGGAATGAGGAATAAATGTTCCTCCCTATTATCTTCCAAAGTTGGAGAAGAACTGAATTTTATCTCTAGTCATGGAACTGGATTTTTACCAACCATCTACATATCTTCCCCCTTTTCAATATGCCTTATACACTTGTATGAGACCACTGGTGGCTATTAGGCATAGAGTGATGTAGATGTGGTAGACGCTTGCTCCTTTCATCTCTAATTTGTGGGAATTTAGCAAATAATCTAACTTCTCAGAATCTAATTTTCTTATTG
This sequence comes from Dasypus novemcinctus, assembly GCF_030445035.2. Classification (NCBI taxonomy): domain Eukaryota; kingdom Metazoa; phylum Chordata; class Mammalia; order Cingulata; family Dasypodidae; genus Dasypus; species Dasypus novemcinctus. The sequence goes on from NC_080677.1 coordinate 86,136,464, forward strand.
GCAAGGGATTACATTTAACTTCTAGATTTTTGTTGGAATTAAATGGAAATAAATGGTAAGGCCTTGGCACATAGGTGTTGAATTAATGCCATTTTTTTCTGTTTCCCAAGTCAGGAGCAGCTTAGAGATTAAAATTTGTATTGAACCAAACCCCATACTTTATTTCAGGCCCTGTCACATGACTGATTTCTTGATACTCATTGAAACTAAACTTCAGGCTTGTAAGAAATGTATTTTATTGCTGTTGGAAGACTCTTTTACAAAAAAACATGTATTTTCCATTGTTCTCACTTCATTACTCCAGTGTTACGTCAGACTTCCTATTTTTTAGCTAAGATATTTAAAGGACATTGTTCTTAAGAGAAAAGAAAAGAAAAAAAAGAGAAAGGGAGGGAGGGAGGGAGGGAGGGAGGGAGGGAGGGAGGAAGAACAAACAGCAAATTATGCCACTTGGGACAAAGTAGTGCCCTGATTTACTTAGTAGAGAATATGGAAAGCTGAAGACTGTCATGATCATGAGATGAAGACCCTATGGACCCATACATTTAAGAGTCAAAAGGAACTTTATTATAACACCAACCCATAATTAAAAAAATAATAATAAGGGCACCAAGGAAAAGAAAGGTTAAATGTCTTGTCTAATTTTGCTTAGTTAGTTAGCAATAGGGTCTGGTCCTGGCCCAGTATTCTAACTTCCTGCTTAGTGCTCTTTCCTCTGGTTCAGACATACAGAGGGAAACATAGGGAGGGAGTGTTGTGGGACCCTGGGCAGTCAGGGATTTAGAGTACCAGATAATTTCAGAAAAAAGGAAAATGAGAAAATGGATGAGTACAGAAAATTGCTGGAACTTGCTGAAGAGAAATGTTGTCAACTTTGTATTTGGGTCTCAAGCGAAATATGCTTTGTGATTATGGCTGAGATCCTATATTTGCTGCTTGCATCCAGCCCTGCTTCTTGCCTGATCTTAGAAACAACTAGAGGACAGTTCAACTTGTTGTTGACTCAGAATTTGTCATATGATTCTGCAATCTACTATGTACTGATAATTAAAAGTCTAAAGTTCACATACGATTTTAAAAAACTGGTATCCTACCATGGGTTAAATATGAGGTATTGAGCAAGTGGACTAGTATTAGACTTTCTATCTTACAACAGCAATGATGAACATTGAGATAAATTTCAATTACATTTTCTCTTGAGGGTAAGACAGTATGCTTACAGTGCTTTTTGTTTAAAGCCTTGACAACTAACAGAAGCATATCAGCTAAAGAAAAGCATCTGCTGAACCACAAATATGTAGTCAAATGAGGTATATGACTAAAAGGATAAGATGGCAATGGAAAAGCAGACACTCTGGGATTCAAGTCTATATCCTACTTTTTAGCCCCAGAGCTGATACCCTGTGCATTGATACAGGGAATCACAGTAAGATTTTAATTAAGTATCGGGAATTCAATAGGAATCAATAAGCATTCAGGAAGCAGTTACTAAATCCCAGACTCTGGAGATACAGTGAAGGTTGAAGCAATTTTCTTCCCCTAAGGGACAATGCTTCTAACAATGCTTAGCCTTGCAGAGAGACAAAGATGGTTGGACTTAGAACTTACCCATTGCTGTCCCTGGAAGCCAAGGTCCAAAAAGGTAAAGAAATGAGTTTAAGGCAGAAGCAGGTATAGAACTCTAGTCTCCCGATTATTAGCCTAGTGCTCTCTAACACAACAATTCAAAATGAGAATGCATTCTATTTTACCACATTTTCTTCTCTTCATTGGTCAAAATTTTTGTTTTTGACTTTTAGAAGTAAGAGTGTAACCTCCAACAGCAGTTAAAAATCAACCATTTATGCTGTGATATTACTAATGCAAGGACCATTGTCCAGCATACTCCCCTTACATGTTATTTCCTTCTGTATTAGTCAGGATTCTCTAGGGAAAAAGAACTGACAGGAGATGTCTGCAAATATTATAAGATTTTATAAAATTGTCTAATGTAACCTTGGGGATATACAAGTCCAATTTCCACAGGGCAGGGTACAGGCTGGAAATTCTGATGAAGGTTTTGATGAATTTTCCAGGAGAAGTTAGCTGGCTGAAGTAGAGGTGGAAATTCTCTCTTCTGACTGCTGAAATCACTTCTATTTTCAAGGTCTTCAACTGTTTGAATGAGTCATCTCCCATTGCTGAAGGCAATCTCAGTTGTAGATGTAATCAGTCATAGATGCAATCCACTTACTGATGATTTAGTCCACAAAATGTCTTTACAGTAACAATTAGACCAGTGCTAACTTGGTCAAACAACTGGGCATCATTACCTGGCCAAGCTGACACATAAGCCCAACCATCACAATCCCACCTTTGTCAACTTGGTGGCCATCCACATCACCTTAAACCATTTTTACTCTCTAAATAAAAACAATAACAGACATATTTTTCACCTAACAATACTTAACCTTCCTGCACACAACCAGAAACATACTAAATCTCTCCAGAACAGGGTGGAAGTTCCTGGGTAATAGTCACACTAAAACCTGATATCCTATAATTTAAACACTAAAACATGAAACAATACAACTTATGTTATATGATAGGGGATAAAAAAAGGGAAAAAAGCAAAGATATTTGTTTTATGTACGTATACAAACATATTCATAACAAAACAAGGAAGAAATATCTATGATCATTACAGTCCCCATTTCTGAAACTGGTCACATGGTTAAAGTTCGTATTTATCACTACCTTCTTCCACTACCTGTTCCAGATTCCTTTACCCTCAGCAAGCACCTCAGCTGGATGTGTTTCTTTGCCTGGTGTGGTGAACCAACCTTCATTTCTGAAAGTTCTGGGTCATTAATAGTCCTGTCTGTTTGGGGTAGTTGCAGTTTTCCTTTGACTTTAATGACAGGGCAAGGCAGTACTAGGAGATATCCCAAAGGATCTCCTGTATTCCAGGCAAACTCTTATTTCCCTCCATTGTGTAGGTGCAAGTCCTATTTCCCCTTGATAGTCAGGAATCAATCATCCCAGCCAGTATAGTAATTCCCATCTTGTGCCTGTTGATTCAGAGGCATGAGGAACTCAAATTGGCCAGGTGAAAGTTTTAACTTCCAGTTCAATGGAATTGTTGTGTCTCCTGGTAGAAGCACTCTTTCTTTTGGAACTAAGACCTGTAGACCAGCAGAGCTTAAAGTTGCAGGGACAGAAGCAAAATTTTTTCTAGAGTATTATCACAAGGGCTGCAGGCTGGGAACTCTGATGAAAATTTTCAATGGATTCTCTAGGAGAAGCTGGCTGGCTGAAGTAGAGATGGAATTCTCTCTCTTCTGACTGCTGAAAGCATCACTTCTCCTTTTAAGGTCTTCAACTGTTTGGATGAGGCATCTCTCATTGCTGAAGGTAATCTCCTTAGTTGGATGTAGATATAATCAGCCACAGATACAATCAACTTACCAATGATTTAAGCTCATGAAATGTCCTCACCGTAACAATTAGGCCAGTGCCTAATTGGGCATCACTATTTGGCCAAATTAACACATGAACCTAACCATCATGCTTTCCATTTATTATTTGTATTAGCTAAATGAGTTATAACCATACTGAAGCATACTTTCCTTACTTATTTCCCTCCATTGTTATTGTAGTTATTATTTGTATTGGCTGACAACCATTCTGTAGCATACTTCCCTTACTTATGTCCTTCCATTGATAATATAGTTGTCTGTATTAGCTGAATGCTTTATAACTGTGCTGTAACCAAATGCTACCTGTATCCTTCCTTTAGCCAGATAATGTCCAGTCCACTTAGTTTGAAAGCTTAAAAGGCCAAATTGAATACTTAATTTGATTGTACCCATGACCAATAAAAATAGAGCAACTTGAATTCTTCATTTGAATATATACTTCACCAATCATAAGAAGCCAAATTATGGATTTTGTCATTATCCCCACCTCCCTTTGTAAAAATCTTATGAAAGCCTCAAGCATTTCAACACGAAGAGACAGATTTAAGCTTTGTCTCCTGTCTCCTTACTTGGCCACCTCATAATAAGACTCTTTCTCTCTTTGGAACCCTGGTATCACAGAATTGGCTTTGTGCACATTGGGCAACAAGCCCACTTATTTAGGAACAAGTATACTGGCCCAAACATTCTAACTGAATTTCAGTGGGCCAAGTTTTCATCCTATGATATCTTAAAACACAATATATGTTACCATATATTCAATCTGACATTTGGTAACAGAATCAAACTTTAAAAAAAAAATCTATGGAACTACATTACCCAAACAGTGAACCCTAAGTTAAATCATGGATTATAATTATTAGTACAATTATAAAAATGCGCTATCATCAATTGTAACAAATGTACCATGCCAATGCAATGTGTTAATAGGATGGTATATGGGAATCCTATATTTTATGCATGATTGTTCTATAAACCATAACTTCTCTAGTAAATAAAAAAAATCTAAGTTTCCTGAAATACTAAAAATATACACTACATTATATAACAGCCTGAAGCATATTGAAAGGAAGAGAAAATGGTTTAAGGTAGATAAGGAAGAACTTTAGCAGATTCCACACTCCAAAAGAACTCACAGTGCCATGACTCACAGCTCCAGTTGCCTTGCAAGCAAGCCTGGCAAAGATCAAAGATAAAAAGATGGACTTCCTTTTTTCTACATTCAGTTGATTAATCAGGAAAATCTAAAGGTTATCAGAAAATTCCAGAAAATAATGCATTTGTAACCCATATATGTAGAACTAAACACCTCAAACCAGAGCAACCACCTTTTTATTGACCATTAAGAACTCAGCAAGTAATGAGTTAATTCACAAGTCTCTGGTTTTCAAAAGAAAACTAAAAAGGCAGCAAAGTGTAAATAAAATTCAATAACTTCCCTTCCCCCCAAATGTCCCTGCCATTTGTCTCATTTTCCTCATTCTGTATGGGTAAACAACTTCTATGTAAGTACTAAAACGCAGGGAATTAGGGAACTTCACTTCTTAATTTAAAGGAAAAGAGCAGAAGGATCTTTCATGATCCTTTTGCTCTGGGAATAACAGTTCTATCTTTGCTTCTGTGTGAGCACATCCAAAAAATTTTGCTATAAATAAAGTATCATTACTTTCTTTTAATAAATTGAAAAATAAAAGTGAAAAAAATCCTAAATGGGACATCTCACCTAATTTGAATCTTCACCAAAATCACATGGTATGCCTTATGCAAAGTATGAGAAGCAGCTTCTGGTGGGGGAGAGGTGGGGAATAACGTTGGCATCAAGAAAATGCTTTTATGTAAGGATAAAAATTCAATGAAAAAAGTTTTTAGGTTGTATTAGAGCATGTTTTTCATGCCATATCCCCTTTATCTGATCCTGCCCTTTCAGAGGGAGAATGAGAGAATGCCATTTGTAAGTGTGAGCACACCAGGTATTAGCAAAAGACCCTTTGCCATTGTATACACCTGCATTTTATACTGGGACTGGATTGATTTCTGTATTCAATTGATATTTACTGGCTAGTTACCAGGAGAAGATACTCTGCTGGGCCTTGTGGGAGACAGAAAAATTAATAAAATAATTCCTAATTTTCTAGAACTTGAAGTCTACCAATGGGGTTAAAACATATTCATTCAATCCCTAATTTTGCCTTTCAACAGTTATAATAATGAAGAAGAAAGATATAAAGACTAAGTATCATATTAGAGAATGACAGAAGAGCAAACACAATGCTTATTTAGACAAAAGAAATACTGTAAGGTAGGTTATATTTTGCAATTAATCAAAAGATTAAAGGATGCTTTATGAGTAATAGAATTTATGCCTAAATTTAATGAACCAAATTTTAAAATACTGTGTTCTTGGTGGTTATAATCACTGTATAGCACAATTACAGAAAAAAAATACAGAGATGTTTTAAGGTTTAGGTGATCTGGTTAACTAAGACTAGTAAAATTCATCTTATATTGATGAGTGCAAAGAAATTAGGCCTGAAAAGTAATTAACTAAGAGACAAAGCAATGTTAGACAATACATATTCTGCTGAACAATGACTATGTGCTTAGCATTGTGGAAATTATAAATAATGAATCAGAAGGAGAAATTCCTTGAAGGTACTAAATATAACTTAATCACAATTCTGTCCACAGTGTCCAGTAAGGTTTAAGAAATAAACTTAGATAAATCGGTAGTTTAATAAATGAATGAATGACAGACTCCCTAACTTTTTTCATGTGGTACCCAGGGCTGGGGATTGAACGCTCGTATGTGGAGAGCTGGCACTCAACCACCGAGCTACATTAACTTCCTAGAGTTGCTTTTATCATTTGTTTTTGTTTGTTGTTTGGTTTTGTTTTTTCAGGAGCCCCTAGGAACTGAACCAGGGACTTCCCACGTGGGAGGTGGGAGCTCAATTGCTTGAGCTACATCCATGCCCAAGACTCTCCAACTTTTGCCAATTAAATTAGTAACTTATATTCAACCTATTTCAAGAAAAATAATTGTACTCATCTACAATAGATGAGCTAAAATTAATGCTTAGAAGAGCAACTAGAAACCAAATAGCAAGGAAGGGGCAAAGAAAAACACTGAAAGCTGAGGAAAGATGGTTACCTCAATTGAGCATTACATTTATTTCTGAAGTCCTAGCAAACAGACAAAAAGGAAGCAATTAATTTTGTAGTTCTTATTGCCTGATTAAAGCAAAACACCAGTCTTCATAAAAGAGAGACATTTTCTTTAAACTAAATTATAAGAATTATGAGAGAAATTTTTCATGTACAGACCTGCATATATGAAACATATTAGAAACTTTGGGTAACTTAATCATTGACTAAGTGATATCAATAGCCTCTTGCAGACAATACAGAAAGTCTTCTCACGTGGTCCTTTGTTTTACTGACTTTTGATAAAGACTGGCAATAAACTGTAACTCAAATAAGGAATTTTTGCTGGCAGTTAAAATTATTGTTTTCTTGCGATTTACTGACTTATAAATAAACTTTGGAAAAAACTGTGGAGGAACATATGGTAAATATCTCTGATCTCAAATACCAGAGTGGGTCTCTGATACCTTTGGTAAGAGCTGAATAGCAGTTAATTCAAAGTAGAGGTTTTTAAAAGAAATGCTTAGAGTGAAGACCCCTGTGTCTGTTAATTGGATGCTTTAGTACATACATGTCTGGAAACACAGAATTCTGGAATAAAAATCTGTATTTTAGAATGTTAAATACTGTTTTTAAAGGGGGACTCATACTAAACCAAAGTGAAACAACTTTGAAGACTAAGTAAATTTAACTCAGCAACTTGCCTTTTTTCTGAAATTCAGGACATTGTATATTTTTAAGATTTATGGAGTATATTATAAAATCAATTTATGCTGTAAAATTGTTTTTAAAAGAAAGAGGTTAAATTATCTTCACTTTCTTTGACCACTGAACTTATTTTGGGAAAGTATGCAAAGACTGATTATCTTCTTTTTGAATTATCTACATAATTGCCCAAATATTGTGGAAAAGAGGAACATACTGGAGGCAGATCTACTCAAATAAAACAGAGTACATAATTTCTGGAAGAAAAGAATGAAGAAGACAACTTACCATTTCATATATGACCATTCATTTTATTTCTCCAAACTAAAGACATAAATATAGCACCTGCAGGCAAAGGTGAGACACTAGGCCAAGGAGATGTATGGCAAGTTGACATTACTGAATTATAGTTCAACTACTTCAACTATACTGGTTGAACATTTGCTTTAGTTACTCAAGAAGTCTTTAACATAACCAGCTTGGTGGTGATGCAAGCCAGTCTAACTCCACTGTAAATCATCCAATGACAATAAGGGCAGAATTTGAAATACATTTCCATAAATGTTCCCTGACATTGTGCTATAAATTATTTTAACACATAATTGACCTTAAACGTTTGCTAAAATATTAAATGCATAACGTTTGAAATATTTATCAATCTTCTTTTCTCTATTGCAAAGTCATATCTGTACAAGCAGAGAAATCATGTACTTGAAAGAGGAATTCCATTGTTGTTTTTTCTTATCTCTATTTTCTTGTCATTTACGAAGTCCTAGTTTGTTGTTATACATTCCATAAAGCAAAGCATATAACAAATAGGGAAGATTATGAAGAAACAGGATGAAGTACCAGGTAAGAAATCTGAGGAAACAGAAACTACTACTAGAGGATTAGAAGCATCTGAGAATGAAAATGACATTACAGAGAACAATCAAGCCCTCCTCACCCACAGCTTGAGGGCACTTCCATCTCACCTAATGTATTTTTCTCTTTATGAGGCTAATTTTTAGAGTTTTCTATGGATCTGTGAGGGAGTTTCTGAATGACCAAGAAGAATGATGAGAATAAAAACAGAAAACATGCAGATATGTATTAAGCAACAAAAGGATCACGTCAAAATTCAGTTTCTCTTATGTACGCATGCCTTGCCAACGGAGACGTTCTAAGAAGGAAACATGGTTTCTGCTCAGAAAGTTTTTACTCAAGTTTGAATGAAAACATATTTCTATACATGAAACATCTTTTCTCAGAATATAATAAACACCGTCCCCAAACTTTCCATAAAAATAATGCTTTTAAAAACATTGTCACAGTAATTCTACTCAACTGCAGCAAAGGGAATTTGCACGTTTTCTTGGAAACAATATTGGGTCAGCACCGTAACCATGAGACCACAACCATGCTACTATTTCAGACTCATTTACCTGTAAATATAGTAGCCAATCGAACTTTTTTTACATGGCACTGTTGTTTAGGGAAGAATGCCAACAAGGTAGGATGAAAAAGTGGCCCAAGATGAGTCAGCTCTGTTTTGTAGCCTTGGTCATCTACCTCATAAATGGGAGTCTCCAGTCACAGGGGCACCTTAATGGGGAATGTGGATGAAGCATTAAAAAAATAATTCCCCTGGGAAGTAGACATGGCTCAAATGATAGAGTGTCAATCTACCATATGGAGGGTCCAGCGTTCGATCCCCAGGGCCTCCTGATCTGTGTGTTAAGCTGTCCCATGCACAGTGCTGCCACATGCAAGGAGTGCTGTGCCACACAGGGGTACCCCACGTAGGTGTGTGCCCTGCAAGGAAAGCCACCCTTTGTGAAAAAAGCACAGCCCACCCAGGAGTGACACAGCACACACAAAGAGCTGATGCAGCAAGATGACGCAACAAAAAAGAGATGCCGTTTCCCAGTGCTGCCTGGTAATGCAAGTGGACGCAGAAGAACACACAGCGAACGGATATAGAGAGCAGGCAACTGGGGGGGAGGTGAAGGGTAGAGAAATAAATAAAAAATAGATCTTTAAAAAAAAATTCCCCTAATCAAATCAATCAATGTACATGGTGTACTGCCTGTGGGTCAAAAGATTCCCTTTTATTTAGAGATAGCAGCACTTTATTATCCATGATTCCTTTCAGCTCATTGACTCTGCTGTACATAGTTGAAAATGATGCTAATCCTAGGTTTCTACCACCTTTCTACCTGGCTGGAAAGTCAAAACCACTCATATTCTCTGACACAGAGCCCGCAAGTGTTATCTGCTATTTACTTAACTGCTGTACTTGTCCATTTAGAGGTGCGTAGCTGTTTGAATCTAATATTTTGTTCAAATTGAGCCTTCCTTGTACTGCTTGTCTAAACTTTATTTGACCTGCCCAGACTTAATAATATATACTCTGTAGACATCTGTCTCAAAAGTAAATTTTCTAAATATGTGCGTGACTTAAACTTTTTTGGGAGTTGCTGTTCTTATGAAGACTAACCTGGTTGACTGGGATTCTGAACAGTTAGGACTGCCAAAAGACCATAAACAGTGATATCTTCTGATCAGATCATAGAGAAGAAATGCTATTGTTGTTTATTTATGTCAATTACAAATCTAACTAGAATTAGAAATTGGGTGGCTTTTTAATATGAAAATTGTACTCTTGAATCATTTCAGTCATGAACCCTCTGATACTGAATGCAGGAGGTGTGTTACAGCCAGGCCTGCCCACAGAAAGCCCCTTAGAGGACATAAATGGAAAATACCTAGACCCTGCATAAAATCACCAGCAAGGGAAGATTTCCCAGTGCTGACACAGCAGGAATGCCAAGGCGTGCACACTGGGTGACAGATATTGGGTTGGATGAAATGACTTGCTGAGTAGGAAGATACACATGCATCTGGTGCTGACTGGGCGGGGAGTACAAAAGGCAGCGTGACTGCAGTTGTGGGTTCCTCTCACTTTGCAGAGATATCTCACCTATGTGTAACCAAGCCTACCAAATTTTAGGTGTGTTTCATTAAATACCTGGAGCCCTGCTCAAGTATTTAGCCTTATGCTTCACTTAAATATTTCTTCTTGGTTGCTTTCATATGTTTTATACATATATAACTCCTTTGCTGCTTTAGGAGTGAATCATAGTAGAAGCTAATTTGAACTAAATCCAAGTCATTGATCTTACCCATCTCTGAACCTAGGTAAGGTCCTTGGTTTAGGTTAGCACAAATAGGAATTATGATTTAGAATTAAAATTAAAAGAAATTTACATTACTAAAGTTATCTCATGAATTTTCATGAGAGTAGAAGTCTTGAGGTTAACTTGGTGGTATGGATTGCATTTTAAAAGGAATTTTCATTTTAAAGACAATTTTTTGATGTGTTTTTATAGGTATAACATCATATTCTTTTTTTATTCTTTTTTTCACACATTGTTAGATGGCATATTGTGGTTTATTTCAAAGTAATATCCCATAGTATCTTTATTTCTTAATTTTATCTATAAATGAACTATAAACAAATAGATTATGAAGAACTCATAATCTTGGGGCACTCTAAGCATTCAAATATGGAGAAAAGAATAATAAAAACTATAAGATATGGTCTTCTATTCAGAATATATATTCTTAGCATTTCTTTGTTAAGGGCCATAAAAACCACTAACTAAACAATGTTCTTTTATTCAGTAAATATTTATTGAGCATCTGCTTTCTTGAAAGCACAGTGCTAAGAACCATGAGAATATAACAAAGCCATAAAACAAAGCCCTGTCCCTGAGGAACTTGTAAAGAGGATGAGGAAAGAAGATACATTTGGAGGCTAGTGGTGAAATTACAAGGCAACATGTGTACCTTACTCAGTTCAGTACAGTGGTTCAGTACATATTTCTGTGCCAGTCATCTTTTCAAGGATAACTAAAGGTATAGTCCTTGCCCTCAGGGAGTCCATCGTTTGGAAGGACAGACACAGTAAATGAAAATTTTCAATACCATATGCTGTTACAGTAGAAAAGGCACAAGCTGTGAAATATAGATTAAAAGCATAGTTTCTAGGAGAATACCAAGATCAGCTCCATGGCAATTTTGTTGGGAAGTTGTCTTGGATTAGGTGCATTTGGATTTGAACCTTGAAGAATGCGTAAGATAAGGGCAGGCAAAAAAGACAGCACTGGAGGGGCATTTTGGAAGGTGGGGGGAAATGGGCAAAATCCCTGAGACAGAAATCCTTAGTAGGAGCTGTGTAGGGGATAGGGAAGATTAGATGAACAGGTGAGGGGTTGGTAGGAAGAGGCATGAGCTTTAGAGTTGAGAGAAGGCTAAGTGATGTCATCATGCATCTTAGACTGCAGAGCCTGGACTCAATCTAATTGGCCACATAAAGACATTGGAGGCTGAATCATTCCCGTCTCAGTTTTAGGTCTCCAAACAGAATTTATTTTCAGGATGTTTATTAGAGAATGCCTGAGAAATCAACACCTGTGCAGGGATGGGGAGCAGGCAGGAGGTAGAGGGAGCTCTGGAGCGAAATGAGCTACCTGTGGGTGTTGGTCCCTTATTGCTCTGCTGTGTTCACTCATTGGATAGGCAAACCTGGACCGGGCAGCTCCCTGCAGCCACTGATGGGGCTGACAGGCTGTCTCCTGCAAGCACTCTCAGCAGCTAGGACAAATCATTCCTTGATGGATGATCTGGACAGCTACAGTTATCAATCTCATCAGACTATGGTTATCAGACCACAGTTCCCAAAGTATGGTTCTGGAACATGCAGCAGCAAGTTACCTAGGGATTCGCTAGATATTAAAATTATCTGGCCCCCTCTAAGAGCCACTGAATCAGACACTGTGGAGGTGTGGCCCATCCAAGAATCTGTGTTTATTCAGCCTTCCAGATAATTCTGATGCACAAAGTTTAAGAAACTTTGATATAATGATTTGAAAGATAAGAATGATTTCATGATCAGTGAAGAAACTGTATATGTCTAAAGCGTGTCATTTTCCAAATCTCTACATCTAACTTAGTTGCACCCTTTTGAATCTACAGGTAAATTCTCAATAGGAAGGTGCCCACCCTGTATTATTTTCCATAGGCTAGTAGACAACTTAAGACCTCCAAATACCCAGTATCACTTTATGATCTTGCTATTAGGTATTTAATGTTTATTTAAATGTTAGATCCTTTTTTCCCCAATTACTATTTTCTGATGCAAAGAAAAAAGATTGTGTGTGGCATTTAAAGAACCTCAAATGCTGAATATATACATAATAATATTTCAGATTATAATAAATTCTTTTTAGTAGTAGACTACTCTGGGGCCCTGGAACAAAATTTTACTACATGGAATCTTTGGAGGAATTGACAGAATGCAATCAGAAGCCAAGGTACTTTGTAACTCTAGTTTCTAACGTACAGTGAATCCTGTGGCACACTACTAGTTATAGCTGTCTACCCCTGACAAATGCATTCTCGTCTTTCTTGCTGGGCATGTGGCTACTCAGCTAGAGATTACATTTCTCAGCCTTCATTGTAGCATTGTATGGTCATATAAGTTTGGGCCAATAGGATGAGAAGTAAAGTATGTAATTTCTGGTTATCTTCAATTTACAGACAATCAACTTTCCCTGACTTCCTCTCCAACTCAACCCCAATCAAAGGCTGGAATGCAGATGTGGCAGCAATCCAGCTTGGACCAGGCAGATGAGGACAATTAGAAGACATCAGAACAAGTAAGGAACATGGGAATCTGAATTACCTGAAGGTACAGTGTTACCCTGCCAGGCCAGCTAGCATGTTATGTAAGACAGAAACAAATTTCTATCATTTTTGTTTCTGCTGCCTAATGTTTACCCTAACTTACATGTTTTCAGACAGCTGTGTTACCAGAAAGCTCCTAAAATTACACAAGAAATATGATCACTGATGTTCTTCATGTCCCTGAATTGATCAGAAAGAAAGTTACTTTAATTAAAAATGTTAACACAGATGTCATCGGTAGGCTGCCCTCACCCCACCCCACACACAAGGTAGCCATATCCTAGTCCCTAGAACCTGTGACTGTTACCTTACATGGCAAAAAAGGGGGGAAAGGAGTCTTTGTAATTAAGTTAAGGACCTTGAAATGAGGAGACATTGTCCTCATGATGGAGATGGGCCCTAAATGGAAGTCACATGTGTCCTTATAAAGGGTAGGCAGAGGAAGAGTTCACACAGAGGAAAAGGTGCTATAAGGATGGAGCAGGGAGAGATTTGAAGATGCTGTCCTTGAAGCTGGAGTGAATATGGCCACAAGCCAAGGAATGTCAGCAGCTACCAGAATCTGGAAGAGGCAAAGAACAGATTTTCCCCTAGATCCCTTGGGAGGAGTGCGACCCTGCTGATACCTTGATTTCAGCTCAGTGATACTTATTTTGAACTTCTGGACCCCAGGATTGTTAGAGAATAAATATTTGTTGTATCGAGCCACACATATGTGGTAATTTGTTACAGCAGCAACAGAAACTAATAATGCCACACCAAAGTGTTTGATAATCTTGAACAAAATGCAAAAAGTCACACCTGTTTTAACAGGTAGGCCAGTGTTCCAACGTCCTTCCTATCTTCTATATTTTACTGGTTCATGTATTACTGATCATTTACCAGCATATCTAGTAATTTTAAGTCTACGGTACAATTCCAACTAGAATGTGAGCTCCATGAGGGTAGGGAATGGTTTTATTTATTGCTAATCTCTGAAAATATAGTAACAATTCTTTATACATAATAGATGCCAAAGAAATTTGTTGAATGAATGTGATCTCTTTCATGGTCCAACATCTGTGAAAAATCAGAACAGACACATTCAGAGTACTGTTGAGAGATTTACATCTGTTCTGAAATGCATTAAACCTTCCACTCAAAATGAGACACAACCAAATTAATATTTTATTAAAAAAATAATTTTTATAGGAGGGACCAGGGATTGAACCCTGGACCTTGTACATGGGAAGAAGGTGCTCAACCACTGAGCAACATCCAGACCTCGTACATGGAATGGAAAGCAGGTGCTCAACCACTTGAGTTACATCTGCTTCCCCCAAGTTAATATTTTAAGAGTTATATAATGAAAAAAAAATTCCATGATCCTATAATTAACCAAACTTAAGCTACTGAACTTACTTATTAAATTCTAGATTTGTGATGAATTGTGTCAAGGGAAAAAAATTAGCCCTGGAACTATTAAGAAAAATGTAGTGGAATACAAGATTTTATTTTATTGCTACCAAATAAATACAGTAAGTTCCCTTACAACATTAAAGCAATAACACTGGCCTTACAATCCTGGCTTGTAAATGGCTTTTACTATATGTAGTTAAGTATCAGAGATATTTTGAAACTTTTCTTAAAGTTATAAATTAAGGAAGCAGTATAATGTTATACCCAGAGCACATACTTCATATCAGGTGAAAAGACCGAAAGGATTTTATATTAGGTACTATTTGGTCTATTGTCAGTGTTTAGTCAGCCTCTTAGATCAACCCTTGCTAATGTAGGCAAAAACCATTAATTCAATTAATCAATGAATGGGGCAATTATCTCTGTTCCATTCCAAGGAAAGGGCCCTTAATTAGGAATGTTTGCTATTGTACACAGAAGGAAGTTAGTAAGTAATAAGATGGATAAGGTAAATCCACTAAATAATGAGAAAACCAGTACAAAGCCTATTATATGTGTTTAAGGCCATGGGCTCAATTGTCAGTGGAAGTTCAAGAGGGTTCATATTCTGGCTCTGAAATTCTTTCCTATATCATTTTAAAGATCACTATGCCATAGTTTTTCAATATGTTCATGCATATATTATTTTTCATCCATTTAACTCATGAAGACATGAGCAGATTAACATGATAAAATGTATTGAAAGAGAATGGTGTTTAGAAAAAAGATATGATATAGATCTCAGATAGCATTAAACCTTTTTTATTATTCAAGAGAATTTACCCACAGTTTCAACAGAATTCCATGTTTATTTCCCTTATTATCTGTGTGATTTAGAAGATAATCCTCTTCATTCTATGTTAAACATGAATATTTTTAACAAATCTTCAAAAAAGATATTTAAAAGCAAAACTAAGAAATGATTAGCCTCAAAAATATATCCAACTAAAAGGATACTGCACATTAAAGTAACATTTAAGATAATGAAATATTGGTGGTCTCAGATTTTTGATTGCCAAATTTCTGGTTAACTTCCCAACATGGAAATATGATCTGATACAAAAGCTTTCTTTTTTTACCTTCCTTTGAAATTTTCTGGCATATTCAGAGTATGGTGAGTCAAAGAGAAATCTTAATCTTGCCAGAAAATACAAGGAAATCTTAGAAAATAAAAAGCATAAAAATAAAAAATATATATATACTTCCTTAGGATGAATTGTTCCCATAATCAAGTAGTCAGTCTCCATCTCTGTTCAGTACTTTCAGCCACTGACTGAGGAGGTTTGCTCGGGCTCTTAGTTTTAAAAGTTTGTTTGTGCTTACATTAAGGCCAATTTTGGTCTCTAATTTTATGTACTTCTTGTAGACAATTACCCTGGTTTTATTTCTCTGGGAAGCAGTAAATTATTCTTGGAACTGGAGCTTCAGGTCCTCACAGAGTTCCATCCCATTTTAAAGCTGGCACATGAGCACCATTCTGTCAGATACAGTGTATGCTTTCTTACCAACAACCTAGAAGGATATTTCTCTGTTGGGTCATGGGAAAACCAATTTGAATGTGTGTCTACACTTTCAAATATTCGAAAAACTAGTGGTATTTGTTTTATCTACCCTATCTTGGACAAAAAAAGGAACAAATACACCCACCTCTTCCTGACAACTTTCCTTTGTTAGCCGCATTTTCCTCCTAGTCACACGAACTCAAAACCTATTTTTTTCCCAAGTAAATATTTGATAACTTCAAATAAATTACTTCGGACTCATATCAAAGTGACTGGCATTCTCAAAATTGGGGACATTACTGAAAAACTTATATATGTAAGTTTGAAAAAAATGATTAAAATTTTTGTATGGAGACCCACAAAGTTATCCTTTTAATACTACCTCAGTTAATTTTATAGCTACTTAAGGTGTCATTCTACTTATGAAATAGGACATTTTCAATTATGTGGATAAATCCTGTCATTTTCACAAACACTGACTCCCAACTAAGCCATTGAGTCATTGCAGATCTTTCCTCAAACCAGGAGTAAGTCAAATGAAATCAGTTATAACTTCTGCCTAATTGGTGTTATGATTACAATGTTTTATAATGATACAAATGGACTTCAGAAAAAGTTACAAGTGAATTTGCAGCAATATTTTCAAGGACTTTAGAATTTTACCTTAAAAAATTTTTAAAGTTAAGTTGTAAAATATGAATTTTCCCTTTAATAATTACATTTCACTACATGAATTTTACTATATCCCCCCTCAATGTCTCCTTAAATTATATATTTGGATAGAGACAAATGCTATCTCCAGACAAGTCAAAAGCTATAATTGAACTGTAAAATTCAGTTACAGTTCTGTGGAGAATAATTATTCTGTGGAGAATAATTCCTTTTCTATTTTGTGCCAATATCTAGCACACACACACCTATGAATTTGGCATGGTGACAATAGTCTATATATACCAGAGCATCCACTACAGGCTAATGAGAATGTTTCAGTACATTTGCTGTTATCCAACATTTCAGATCCCTTAGTTTGCAATTATAATAGGGGCAAGGAATCAAGAGTTTCTTTATTTTACACAGTCCTTTATGAATAAACACAGCTACTAAAAGGCTAATTGTACCTTCTGAGCTATTAATTGACTTAGCTCCAAGGGTACTATACAAAACATATGGCACAAGATCTAAGCAAGTGTCCAGGGTTGTGTAAAGGGGGCATTTGGTTTCTTTGTGGAAAGAAGAATTGAAGGTAATTCCTTTGCAGCTGCAGTGCAGATGGTTTTCTTTACACCATTTCACTGAATACTAAATAGAAACTGGAAAAAGTTTGAAAACATAATAAACAAACAGCTGAGTGTTAGCTTAAATGCTCTCTGCATTTATCAGAGAGAAGCATTCAGAATCTCTGGATGTTTACCAGATAGTTAAAAAGAAAAACAGACACATGAAAACTAAATGCAATGAATTTGAAATTGTACCTAAATACTGTTCTATGTGGTTTTCTTCAAAGTAACAATATAATTAAATCTCCCTGAAACTTCAATTATGGGTGTCATGATTCATAATCCTCAACATCATCAAAAGTTTAGGTTTCTCAGAAAATATGCTGAGATGGGTAAGGCTGAGATCACTCTCCCCTAAAGGAGGTCCTTCAAAATCAGAGATGTCTGTTTCTTCCTCCTTGGTGTGACAATCTAGCACAATGCCATCCTTCTT
This sequence comes from Dasypus novemcinctus, assembly GCF_030445035.2. Taxonomy (NCBI): domain Eukaryota; kingdom Metazoa; phylum Chordata; class Mammalia; order Cingulata; family Dasypodidae; genus Dasypus; species Dasypus novemcinctus. The sequence goes on from NC_080677.1 coordinate 86,154,150, forward strand.
TAATGTAAATGCACAGTGAAGCTCAGTTACCATTTGAATCTCACATTTATTCTACCTTGCAACGACAATATTAAATAGAAGTCTGGTTAATAGGCAAGGAAATAACAATGTCATATCAATGAATGGGTTTACTCTTGTTAATATTCCAGCCAGTAATGATAATGCATATAGTCTACTGTAGAACACTGAGATATTAATACAAAAACAAATCATGGGAAGGGGATGCAGCTCAAGTGATTGGGCTCCCGTCTACCCTATAGGAGGTCCAGAGTGGCAAGCTGGCCTATGCGACGAGCTGGCCTGTATGGAGTGCTGGCCTATGTAGGAGTGCTGGCCCACACAGAGTGCTGGTGCACCAAGATGATGCAACAAAAAGAGATACAGAGGAGAGACAATAGAGAAGCAGCAGACCAGGAAGCTGAGGTGGCGCAAAAGTTTAGGTGCCTCTCTCCTACTCTCTCCTACTGTCTCCTGAGGTCCCAGGATTGGTTCCTGGTGCCACCTAAAGAGAAGACAAGCAGACACAGAAGAACACACAGGGAATGGACACAGAAAGCAGACAGTGAGTACAAAACAAGGAGGGGCAGGGGGAAATAAATAAAGAAAAAAAAACAAAAACAAATCATATTACCTGAATATGTGTTTGGCTCTGTTCTAAGCATTGGGTTTGTAGCAGTGACAGACAAACAAAATACTGGTCATGCATATAAATATCCATGCATACACATATATATACACAGGCACATTATTTCATATCTAATTAGAAGAAAGAACACCAAAATATTAACACATACTTTATCAGTTTCTTATTACGGGATAGATTATGAATAGGATTATGGCTAATATTTAAGGATTATTTTTCTTTTCCTTCTTTTCTATCAAGTGCTTTCCTGAATTACGGCTAGTAGTTATATATATTTTTCTTTTTTTGAGGTATCAGGGCTAGGGATTGAACTTGGACTTCTAATGTGGGAAGCCGGCACTCAACCACTGAGCCACATTGGCTCGCCTGAATTGGTTGTTTCATTTGTTGCTTCCCACATGGGAAGCAGGCACTCAACTGCTTGAGCCATCTGTTCCCCTAGATAATTTTTCTTAACTCTTTGGTCAGGGATAATCTGAACTTTCTAAAATGGACATATATTACTTCGACAATAAAAAGTTATTTAAAAGACAACGTTACAAATTTATAAAGAAAAAAGTAGATAAACTATTACCAGGGGACAGTGAAAGCAGGCAATGGGGAGTTACTGCTTAATTGGTAAAGAGTTTTCAGTTTGGGGTGATGGAAAAATTTTGGTAATGATGGTGGTGATGGCGGCACAACATTATAAATATTATTAATGACAATGAATTTTATGCTTAAAATAGCTAAAATGGTAATTTCTATGTTATATGTTACAATAAAATTTTTTTAAATACTGCACTACACACTTTATTAATAACAAGCAGCTTCCATTCAAAAGTGATATTACTTGATAGTACAAAAGATACGAATTAAGTAAATAAAATAATTCCATTCTATATGCTCAAAACTCCTAGAAATTTAAGTGTTAAAATTAAGATCTTCAAAAACTGAAATAAACAAAAATTGAATTTATCTAACACGGCAGCTATGTGCTTCATCAGCTGGAAAGTTCATGAGTCATAAACAGCAAAACAATTCTTTAGTTAAAATATATTCTGAAGTCCTACTGTCCACTGATAACAAAACCAAAATGACCTAGATAAAAATAATGGCCCCTTCCTCGTCTCCACTGCTCTCTTCCTCTTCATACCTGACCATAAGTCTTTCATACACTTTGGAAAACTGAAATAGACTTGCGTTATAAAAAACAAAAAGACAACCCATACGCGTGCAGGCTAAGTGACTGGTTGCTGGTGTGACTTTTTCTAAATGCCGACCATCTGGAGCAGGTGTCCTCACTGCTCTGCCTAACCAGCTTCCTCTTCATTCCTCAAACTCAGTTGAAAATGTTTTGCTTCCCCTTGTTTAGTCCTCTTAATTTCTTTCTTCTCACTTCTCTTGCCTTTCATTTAAATTGGTAAAACATGGCAATGGCTGCATTTAATTCACTTGTAATTGTTCAGCTAAAAGGGACTACCTAAAGAATTCACATATGCTATTGATACCATTTCTGGTCCAACAAGTGAAAAGATGCCTTGCATTGAAATCCTTAAGTGAGAAATGAAAAAAGTTCTGCTGTAACACAGCAGAAATAATTGGTTAAAATCTGATAGAACAGGCTTCAACAGGAGCTAATTTTTATTCTCCCTCTAAACATTTTAATACACTGGGAGGCATGTGACCCTTTTTTGGATATTTCAATTATTAAATAACCTAAGAAGAGATGTTGACTTGTTGACATGGGAATGAATGTTTAAGTCTGACACAAAGCTGCTTGTCAGTACTTTTGCCATGGTAAGAATCTAATTGGCCTCCTTTAGCCTTAGAATGTGATTGCTTCTCAGTGGTAAGGCTTGAAGCTTGGGAAGAAAGATCCCCTGTAATTAATTCAGTTTGACAGTGGGTTAATCATGATGAGAGAACACCAAAAGGGATACTTGATACTTTATATACCTGAATTTGTTAGATAGTACTTGGACATTATTTGGATTCCATACATATGACTTTCTTCAAAGTAAAAATGTAATTAAATCTGTCTGAAACTTCTTCTATCAGTGTCATGATTCACAATCTTGAACATCATCCAAAGTTTAAGTTCCCTTGAAAATATGTGCCCCCTGTGGTGGGGACACCAGTGATGGAGGCTGGGAGTGAATGAAAACTCTCCAGTCTCTGCTTTCTGATGCTTGGCCTCACATGCTTGGATGTCTTTGACTTGTTTGGCAGATAATTATTCTCGGGTAATGAGTAAAAATGTATTCTTTGTTGGATTGCTCGTCTTTTTAAAAAAAAATTTTTCAGGAAAGGAAAAAACATGATTACTTTTTAGCAATCTTCTCTATTTCTCTACAACATTGTAAAATATTTTAATTCTCTCACAGGATCTAAAAGCACCAAAAAGTTTAATAAGCAAAAAATAAGACAAAAAACAAAAACAAAAAAAGCCTTTCATTTTGCCCATTCTTGAATGACCTTAGCAATTATTAAAAAAGATGATACAGAAAATCCTAAAATCAAACCCACAAAGACTTAATGCCAAACATTAGTCTAGTGAGAAATGCGATAAAGGGTAATATATTCATAAACAAATATAATGGGAGGCAATTTGTGATAAATACCATACTGGGCTTATTCATCAAAGCTTTTGTACAGGTGAAGGATAGGTAGACAAATGATTTTCCCTTTTTTTAATGTTTGTTTTTATTCCGATTCTTGGCAGCAGTATTAGTTCAAACTTATAGCAATTTAATGAAAATTGAAAATCTGTGCATTTTTGTTCCATTGCAAAGTGGATGTGTGATCTCAGCCAGTCAATAAAATTCAAGCTTAGAAAGTTTCAGCTATTTCTGTCCTTTATTCCTATTCTCCAGGGATAATCCCTAATAACAATTTGGTTATGTATCCTTCCAGATTTATTTCTCTGTTGTATATATTTGTTAAGGAAAAAAAAACCTTACATATCTGTTTACCCACAGATGTATATATACATATATATGTATGGGTAAAAATACATATGTAAACATAAACATATAAATAAACGTTCTCATAGAGTGAGATATGAGAACTGCAATTTACTTCTTTCACTTAAACTTCGATTATTTATCTTTCCTATTCACGGCAACAGATGTACTTAAATTTACTTAATCACTGCATAGTATTCTATCATAGAGAGAAAACATAATTGTGAATATAACCAGTAGTGTGGTCTATACCACAGTGGGCTATGAAAGGAGAAAAACACCAGCTAGAGGCAATTCCTCTTTTCTGGGTCACCCCTTATATCATTATTTAGTACCTCCAGAGTGAGAGGAGTTAGAAGGAGGAGATGCTGCTGAAGGTACAGAAAGTCCTGTGAAAGAAGTTAGGCTTGAGAAAAAATGGAAACAGAAGTTTAGGGAAATTCAGAAAAGAGAAATGATTTAATCTGAATCATGTCTCACAGCTATCTTCCTCAGATTCCCATCTGATAAAGACAGATATGGCACATGAAGGTTTTCTTTATTTAGCAGGAAGACAGAGTCATAGGTTGTTTCTAGTAAAACCAGTCACAGATTAGCCTTGGAATTGAGCCACAACTCTTGGATCAAGATTAGGAGTTTGGGATTGAGGTCTCTGGGAAGGAAGGATGAGACAAAGAAAGAATGGAGAAATCTCCCCCTTCCTTCTTGGTGCTGTGACTTCTGTTTCTATCAGGCCTGCAACACAGAATACCTTGTACCTTCCCTGGAATGACAGAAGAAACAGCAATGGAGGACAGGGAGTAGAGATGGAGGTACATGGAGGCAGCATTCAAGAAAATGGCTTGAGGAGAGAAAAGGAGAACACAATCCCAAAAGGGTGAAGCTGGAGTCCCAGGGGGCCACTGGTGGTTCTTGGGGTCATATGTAAAATATAGGCATGAGTTGATCCTATGAAAGTAAAAAACTGTATATGTTAATCTAATCATTCAGTGCACAGATAATTCTCATGTGTTAACTATATCAACGAATGTCTTAAATTATCAATTCCTTATGTCAGAAGCCATATTTAGTTGATTCAAATGAATATTAAATGTAGTACGCATAACACTGAAAATTGTTAGCCTTTACCCTTTACTTCTCCTTCATACCTACTGAAAAGTTAATTAATTAGGCAATTATATAACTATTGTTTAAAGTCTTTCTTTCCATTACTAGATTTTAAGTTCCTTAGGGACAGGGACAATGACTATTTTATTCTGTAGTATTTGCTTAGCACTCAGCACCTAACACTGTGCTTGGCATGGTTAATACATTTTGTTGAATATATTTATGATCAAAGATGGGTGGAAGAACGATGGAGAGAGTTAAAGAGAGAGGAAAATGGGAAAGAAATGAAGGAGAGAGGAGAAAGAGGGGCTAAGAATGAAGGAAGAAAAAAGCTCATTTCAAAACCAAGTACATTAATTTGTAATAGTAGTCTATGAATATAAGATTTTATTTAATTTTTTACAAAGTAACAAAAAATAGGACACAGCTTGAAAGTGATGGGATATAATGGCTTCATTTTGTTTTTCTTCCATCCTTACTTACAATTCTATATATAGATTATACTTCCTTACACATTATTCCTTAAAAAAAAATAATGAGTGAAGCAAATGCCAATTCTATTTTTATTATCTCAAAATATACATACACTCACATAACTGACATTCTCAAGTGGTGGTGTGTTTTTTTTAGGCCAGCTAGTATGTCTAATAAATCCCCTCAGAAGACCTAAATCAAGTACAAACTAAAAACGAGTTATCAGAAATCGTTGTACAGCAAAGTGTTTTTACCTATATTTTAGCACTATCCTCTCATTTCAGGATTAATTACATTGTGAAAAACTTGTCATAAAATCAAAGGATATTGAATGGAAAGAGGGACACACAGAGTTCTTTCTAACTTCCTAAATCATTTAATTTTTGCACTTTATGCAATAAAACTAATTCCCATTGTAAACGAAAACTTCCTCTTTCACTGAAATCATTTGAACAGAAAATGAAGTAAAAGCAATTTTTCCTTCTTGATTGGGTCTTAAATAGGAAGAGCAGGAAAAAATTAACTGTTTTGCAGCATTTCTTCAGGCTTGTACTCAGTATAAACCTTTTAATTATCAGTAGATTTTGGATTTTAAAATATCAAGTTTAAAAATTTAAACAAATGGAACCTTTCAGGGAAATGGAAGAAGATGTACTACTTTAGTTAAATGTGGATATGATTTAAGAAAGCTAAAGATTTTATTAGCATCAAATGATCAGAAATTTCAAGTGAATACTCAAAGATTTCTTAATTTCCTATAGATACTACCCTCACTAATTTAATATTTACTAAGTCCCTATCTATTAAAATAATAGATCACATCATCTAATTTCTCAAGCAAATTTCTTATCCAAGTTTAAAATAAAAACACTTTAAAATTACAGAAAAGGAAAGACATTTATTATACTGCTTCTTCAAATAAAATAATTTCATCTAAACTAATTTCCCACACACAGATATATTTTCTATACTCAATTCAGAACGTGTTATTTTCTATGCTTATGAATGTAGATTAAAGATGTCAATCTCCAATGAAAGAAAGAGTAGATTCATTTAATATGATTGGTGGGTTTTGGCTATCTATGCTTACAAAATTAACCAGAAAATTGCCATATTTCAACTTTATATTTTTTAGTGACAGTTGTAGATTAATAGTCTTCAAACAACATTCCAAGTTCCCTCCCCATTTTTCCTCTATAGAGCAATTTTTCCTAAGTTACAGAAATGGTGTATAATATTTTATATACAATTGCCACTTTGGTAGATAGCCAAATTATTTAATAGGGCTTACTTTGAATTTCAAATTTTTATCATTTTTGCGTATTCTGGCATCTGAAATTACTTCTGGCTAAACAAAAAATTGGATAGCATTTACACTCAACTTATTATTATCTAAGATTAAAATGCATATAGTTTGTGAAAATATCAAAGTAAATACATTTTATAGAACAAAAAATCCATTATCAGAGTATAATTATTAATAGAATAGTAAGAATAGAATTATAAGAAAACAGTATTTATATCTAAAAATATCATCACAAACCAATAAACTATTTTGATGGTTTAAGTCACTGTATGTGTTATATTTACCAGAATAGCCTGATTTCCAGTGATTTCATCCTTTCAACAAAAACAATTTCTCAATGATAGAATTTTATATAAATAAAGTTTACTTTTATGTAAATCATTCTTAATAATTGATTGCTCATGGGAAAGTACCTCATAAACGGGCCTTGTCACAGTACTGTACTTAAAATCTTGGTGAGAGCACTAAGTTAACAGGTGTTATTAGGATATTTAATCGACCTCTGTGCACTGTACTAGGTACCATAGAGGTGACAAAAGGGAAACACATAGTCCTATTCCTTTAGAAGCTTAAAATCTAATTGCAACCAAGCCAAGCCTCACAAAACCACACTGAACAATAACTGCTCAGCTGTGAGGAGCAAATAGAATGTGGGCTAGGAATACAATATAATAAATCAATGTGGTCAAGAGCAGGTAGCAAAGAGTTCTTAAAAGAACAGGGACTTGTGGGGCACTTTGACAGAAGGTAAGCTCTAGATGGATGAAAGGGCAAGAGAATCAGCTTAGTGTTTGGGGAAGTTAGAGGACTGTGGGGAAACAAGCCTGATATAGGATTGGGAAAGGCTTTCGAGTCCAAGGAGTTAGTATGGGATATGGACATTACACTCAAATGATGCACACATTTTGGCTGATATGCAGAAATGGGTCCACATGAATCAGGTAAAGAGTATGCAGGAGGTCGGATATTAATGTGGTAGAAATAAGAAAAAGGACTCCGTAAAGGTGTTGGTGGAGGGCTGCTTTTATCTACTCTTTCTGTGAAACTCCAGGGACTGATCACAACCCAACCAAGTAGCCACACAGTAGGGTGAGCTTGCTAGGCATTCACTGCGAACTTCGTAAACCACAAACAGCAAATTTTTTTAGTAAGTTAGGCCCTAATGACTTCACGAAACAAAATGTCTCATGCCAAAAATCATGAGACTTTTAGAGCTAAAGAAGCTCAGAATGGGCAAATGAATGAAAATGCAAATTAAAAGGAAGAAGAAAGCAAAATTTCCCATTAAATAATCATTATAAACTACATCTTCCAAGCAAACTCTAGCTGTTCATTTCCATGGTACACTTTAAATTAAGACCACATAAACATGTGCTATAAAGATCATTTCCCTTTTTTCTTTTAATTTCTCTATACCTTTTATTTAATATTTGTTTCAATTATTTTTCATTTTGTTTTTTTTCAATAAGATTTATTTATTTCTCTCCCCTCCCCCCACACCCCGGTTGTCTGTTCTCTGTATCTATTTTACTGTGTCTTGTTTCTTCGTCCACTTCTGTTGTTGTCAGAGGCACGGGAATCTATGTCTCTTTTTTGTTGCATCATCTTGTTGTTGTGTCAGCTCTCCGTGTGGGTGGCGCCATTCTTAGGCAGGCTGCACTTTCTTTCGTGCTGGGCCGCTCCCCTTACGGGGCACACTCCTTGCACATGGGGCTCCCCTACGTGGGGGACACCCCTGCGTGGCACGGCACTCCTTGTGTGCATCAGTACTGCGCGTGGGCCAGCTCCACACAGGTCAAGGAGGCCCGGGGCTTGAACCGCGGACCTCCCATGTGGTAGACGGACACCCTAACCACTGGGCCAAGTCCGCCACCTTCATTTTGTTTTAATTTGCCATCTTTATCTTAGTTTTTCATATTTACGGTCTGACAACTCAGTAATTGTTTCTGGTAACATTCTCAAATGTTTCATTTGGCATCACTTATTATGGGCAGATGATAAAAATCTGTGCTCATTTTTATCACCTCTATTTAACTCCTAAAGTAGATTACACAAATAAAATAAGAATCCAAATATACATGTCTTTAGGGTAAACTACAACATCCATTTATTTATTTAAGTCTTTGATTAACAGCATCTGTATTTATGAAATGCTCTGGGCTCTGAAGGTGAAATATATATGAAACTCAAGTATTATTAAATAGTATATTATTACAAAGTCAATAAAAAATTAAAAAATTAAAAAAAATAAAAAATAAAAAAAATAAAATCCTAAAAAAAAAAAAAAAAAAAAATAAATAAATAGTATTCTGTGAGCCTCTCAGTACTTTGTGTGCATATGTGCTAATGTTCAATAATTTCAGCCTGAGGTTTAAAATTCACCATAAACTTATAAAATAATTTCAATTTACCTAATAAATCAGAAAAAAATTATAAAATCAAAGGTATATCAAGAAAGTGTCCTAAGGTATCTTGGTGTTTGTCTCCCACTGAATACTGGGTGACCTTTAGACTACAGTTTAATATTATCTGATTTTATAAATATAAAACCGCCACACCCCCACCCAAAATAGTTCATGCTAAATTTGAACTAACATCTACAAAGAGGGAACTGCTGACTATTTGTAAATTCATTAGTAAAGGTTAATATTTGCAATTCTATTGTTGGTAAGCCATACTAATTATCAACTAAAATTATATTACTGCTTAACCTATTTATGAAGGCACAAGGTATTTTAACAAAGTGTGGCAAGAAGTTATAGATCTGAGTAGTGCTTGGCTCTCAGTATTTCCTTGCTGTGTATCCTTCAACATATCTTTCTGGGTTTCCTTTTCCTCATTTGTTAGACCAATATGATTATCTCCAACATCCCGCCTGTACTAAAATCTTGCCATTTGATGATAATAAATAATTATGATGCTGCTAGTGCCTATGATGATGATGTCACGATTCAGCCACCGTCCCATATACTTTATATAAATTAACTCATTTGAACTTCACAACAACCTTTGAGGTTGATACTCTGGTTATCTCCACTTTGGAGATGAGATTTAATAACTTGCCCAAAGTCAAAGAGTTCATAAGTGTTGATATTTTAAGCAGTTTGACTCAGAGTCTCATACTTTTAACTACTATGCTATCTTACAATAAATGATTGTTTTACGATAGAACTACAAACAGAATCCTTATCAACAAATTTATAAATAGTTCTATTTTGCTGATATTAAAGTTAAATCTTTAATTGTTAAATCTGTAATTTTCTGCTTGTATGTACATTTTAAAAGGATTTCACTGATATTAAAAATGTGAAACTCATAAAACTCTGAAAGATGTTAGTTTTTTAAATTTACATTCATTTATGAGAAAATTCAGAGCTAAGATGAAAACATTATGATATTTATAGGTAACAAAGAAAAGCTGCCTTAATTCCTTTATAGAATAAGAAAAGGTAAAACGACACACAAAACCAAGATTAAAACTTGGGTTTTCTGATTTGTGCTCCTGTCTAAATGTTTGGCACACTCAAATATTTTCTCCAAACTATATCTCTTTCTTGCGTAAGGTCCTGAGTTATTTATCTAACAGAAAAATCAGATTCAATACTCAAAATGATGTTACCCATCATTTTTTCCCCAAATCTCTTTCTTCTCCTAAATTCTCTCTTCTAATTAATGACACCAACAATTACTTACCTAAACCAGAAATCTGGAAGTATATTCCCTTTTCTCCTTCACTCCTATACTATCAATTAATTCTATAAATCCTAACTCAAAACATTGCTCAAATATATTTATTTCCCTGCATTCCCACTATTGCTACTTTAATTTAGGGCCACATTATATTTCCATGTCCCATTATTTTCAGTCTCCCCTCTCTCCAATCTATCCTTCACTCTGCAGCATTATCTTTCTTAAAAGAAAATTTAATCACATTATATTCTTGTCAAATCTCTTAATCCCCAGTAACTGAATTATCTGCAGAATGAAAAAGTCCTGGAATTTCCCTCTCTTGTTTTGCCTCTCTCTCATAAGCCCCTCCTTATTTCATACAACTTCTCCTCTAAGAAATGTTTCCTTACCTATTATTCCTAACCCAAATTAATCCCTTTCTTTCTCTTTTGTACATGTCCATATTAGTACAGCACCTCTCATATTGTAGTTTAATGGTAATATATATCTTTCATTTGAGGAGATTTAGTACCAGGCTTTGTGCTTTGAATATGTTTTCTTTAATCCTTAAAAGAGCTATGCCATTAATATTATATTAACCCCATTTTACAACTGAAGTCCCTGAGGCTCAGAAAGGTTAGAAACCACATAAATCAGAAAGGGGGAAGACTAGATTTACAATTTATTCATTGCCAAATCCCATACTCTTCACATCATCATGTTATTTCCTTAATTATGTGGTTATATGTCTGTTTACTCAATTGATGCTTGAGCTCAGAGAACTGTTATTCAATGCTGGCATCTTGGTACCAAGTACAGGGTCTGGCATATAATGGTTACTCAATAAATGTCTGCAGAGGAAATTAATGAGCCCTGTGGTGTTAGAAACACTAAATAAAATCCTATTGTTATTAACTACCACTTAACTAGAAATGCCATTTTTATAAGTATGACTCATGTGGAAAGAAGATTTGAAAAATGTTTATGAGTTTTTAATGTAATTTTTATTGAGTTTTTTGGTATCCTAACTCATTAATAAAAGAAATAAAGAATAATACTAGCATGCTTTATCTTCCAACATTATTCAAATGTAATTGGCTTTTTTCTTTCAATAAGAAGCTCGAGATAAATTATTATTTTCTCTTCTTCCAGAAAGTTCCATCCATTTTTCACACAATGACCTAAGCCCCAACTGCTTTACAAAATGTATTTGTGCACACAGCTATGCAATTTTAACTATGTACCTTTGTACAATCACTTTTCTTGAGATACTCTTCAAAAAGCACTACTGGAAATTGCTGAATTATTTTTAAGGAATATGGCATTAATGAGGAATATTCCTGATTTTGAGAAGATAAACTGTATCATCTATATCTACTGGCCACCAGCTAAACCTTGTTCTAAGAATTGGGGTTGTTTACTAAATGAATCTCAGTTTATGAAACCAGCTATTGTGAAAGAGGCATAATAAATTCTTGTTGTAACTTCATAAAAGACTGACTGTGCTTCCTATCATGGAATCACACAAAACTAAGTGAATATTGACCTATTTGTCCTAGTAACTCAGTCAAACATAATGAATAAAATTGAAGGGAAAAAGTGGATGCTCTGAAAATTACTAGGTAGAAAGAAAATTCTGAAGAATATAAAGTTGCTTAGAAAAACCTTTTGGTGGAGGACATTTGGCAAAGAACTTTGATTTTCAAAATGTTATGGTTGGGAAGCGAACTTGGCCCAATGGATAGGGCATCCGCCTACCACAGGGGAGGTCCGCAGTAAGGAGTGTACCCCGTAAGGAGAGCCGCCCAGCACGAAAGAAAGTACAGCCTGCCCAGTAATGATGCCACACACACGGAGAGTTGACACAAGATGACACAACAAAAAGAAACACGATTCCTGGTGCTACTGATAAGGATAGAAGCAGTCACAGAAGGACACATAGCGAATGGACACAGAGAGCAGACAACTGGAGGGGCGGGAGGAGAAGGGGAGAGAAATTTTTTAAAAATCTTTAAAAAATAAAAATAAAAACAAAAAAATGTTATGGTCATTCTTTTGTAAATAAACGAAACACAGAAAATCAGAATTCAACCCGAGAGGACGTCCAGTTGACCAAACTGGTAGCATAAGACACTTCAGGGTTGCGTTCCCCCAGAGAATCATTGAATAACTAGCAAAGACTGATAGAGCCATCTTCCTCAAAACTCTAAAAAACAGTTAAAGGACTGCAGTAACTAGGCAAGTGAAAATAAAAAAAAATACAACTTAAAACATTGTAGGAGAAGTTGTGACTCCCTTGCTGCCCCTTCCTCCCCACTTCTCTTCTATGATATGGAACCAGCCTGAGTTCCCATTGTGGGTACTAGTCCTGTTCTGGAAGTAGCAGAGGAACTTCTATGTGTATACTAGGAGCCTGTATGTCAGTGCCAATCTATTGGGTAGCAGCCTGAAAGAATGAACCAGGACACTCTTTTCTAGCTCACCCACCCAGAACATACCCTGCAGGCAGAAGAAGCTTATGGACAGTTATAGCAGCATAAGAAACAATCAAATCAAAGTAACCTGGGACAAAAGAGTACCAGCTTCAAGACATACAACAGAGCACCCTAGAAGGGGATAAAGTTTATTTCATAAAGAGTAGAGGGGGCAGTCAGATTCTGGTAAACAGGGGAATAATTAAAGCTATGAGTGCAAGCCAGGATAAGACAAAGGCTCAGATAAAAAACAGCAGGGAATCCACACTTTTATTTCAGTCTGATCTTCCTGATAGGAGGGCTAAACTCTGAAAGAGAACACCAGCCAATACATAACCAACTTGCAAATACTGTGAAAGGAGGTTTTTTAAAAATTTTTGTTAGGTGCTGTCACTTAAGGAAATCTCTGTAATGTAAGTAACTAGTCACAAACTTTAGTAACAGACAGCTCAGGGATTAAATACCAGCATTCAAACACTAAAATATTTAAATGTTTAAAATGTACAGTGTGCAGCAAAAGAATACAGGGCCAACAAACAGGAAATGATAGCCCATACAAAGGAACAATATAAAAACTTAGAAACTAACAATGAAGAACTCTAGTCTTTGGACATACCAGGCAAACTTAAAGAAAATGATATATAATATGGTCAAAAAAAGAAAACATAAATAACTAAAATATATCAAGAAAATGATGAATAAATAAGGTGAGAATCTTGATAAGGAGATAGAAATTTGAAAAAAGAGCAAAGCTGAAATATTAGAGTTGAAGACCACAATCACTGAAGTACAATTTTTCCTAGATACTTCCAACAGATTAAAGCTGGCAGAAGGAAGAATAAGTGAACTAGAAGATAAGACAATTTCAGTGATTCAGGCTGAAATTCAGAAAAAAAAGAAAAAAATAAGCAAACCTAAGAGACATGTGGGATACCATAAAGCATGCCAATAGACACATTATGGGAGTCACAGAAGAGATGAAAGAGAGAAACTAGCAGAAGGAATATTCAAAGAACTGCTGTCAAGAAACTTCTCAAATTAATGAAAGACATGGATATGTACATTCAAGAAAACCTACAAACCACTGACAGGATAAGGTTGAAGATTATTATACACAGAAACATTGTAGTCTAATTATCAAATGCCAAGGAAAAGGAGGAATGTCTGAAAGCTGCAAAAGTAAAGAAATATGTTATGTACAAGTGACCCCCAATAAGATTACATGCCAATTTCCTATCAGAAACCATGGAGGCAAGAAAGCAGTGTGGAAAATATTTAAAATGATGAAAGAAAACAATTGCAAACAAAAAGTTCATATTCGGTGAGATTATCTTTCAAAACTGAGCTAGAAATTAAGACATTTCCAGATAAACAAAAGTTGAGGGAGTTTGTTGCCCTAAACCAGCCCTACAAGCAATGCTAAAGGGAGTCCTTCAAATTGGAAGGCATCTGAAATGGTGGATCAAAGAGGAATAAAAAAATAAAGATTTTTGATGAAGGGATTAATTCAACAAGAAGACATCATTATAAATATGTATGCACTTAATGGCAGAGACTTAAAATATATAAAGCAAATATGGACATATTTGAAGAGAGAAATAGATGGACTACTTTAATAGTAGGACACTTTGATTTTCTACTTTCAATAATGGATAGAACATCTAGTCAAAAATTCAAAATGGAAAGAGAAGTCTTGAACAATAATATAAACCAACTAGACATAATAAGACATATATAGAAGATTTTGCCCAAAAGTTGCAGAATATTCATTCTTCTCTAGTGTACATTAATCATTCACAAGAATAACCTATATGCTAGGTCACAAAATAAATCTCAAAAAACTTAAAAATATTGAAATTGTACAATGTATCTTTGATAACAATGGAATGAGAACTTGAAAATTCACAAATATGTGGAAATTAAACAACCCACAATTAAACAACCAATAGGAAAATAACAAATCACAAGGGAGATTAGGAAATATATCCAGACTAAAATGAAAGCACAACATAGCAAAACTTACGGGAGGCAGTAAAGAGAATGTTGAGAAGGAAGTTTACAGCTCTAAATGCTTATATTAAACAAGAAATAAGATCTCAAATCAGAGAGCTAACAGCACAACTGGAGGATATAGGAGGAGCAAATTAAACCCAAAGCAAGTGGAAGGAAGGAAATAACAAAGCTTAGAACAGAAGTAAATGAAATACAGAATAAAAGAATGAAGTCAATGAAACCAAAAGTTTTCTCTTTGAAAACCAACAACCTTTAGATAGACTGACAAAGAAAAAAGAGAAAGGATGTAAATAACTAAAATCAGAAGTGAAAAGGGAGATATCACTACAAACCCCACAAAAATAATAATTATAAGAGGATACTTTGAATAATTGTACATCAACAAATTAGATAACCTAGATGAAATAGAAAATTCATAGAAACATACAAATTCCCCGTACTAACTCTAGAAAAAAGGGATGATCCCAACAGACCAATAACAAGCAAAGAGATTGAAAGCATAACATTCCCCCAAAGAAAAACCCAGAACTAGATGGCTTCAATGGTGAATTCACCATGCTTTTCAAGAGAACTAATACCAATCCTAGTCAAACTCTTCCAAAATCAATTGAAGAGAAGGTATTCTATGAGGCAAGCATCAACTTAACACCAAATCCAGAGAAAGATAGCACAAGAAAAGAAATTTATACACCAACATTCCTTAAGAATATAGATGCAACTATCCTCAACAAAAACTTAACAAACTGAATTCAAGAACACATTAAAAGAATTATATGCCATGATCAAGTGGGATTTATTCCATGTATGCAAGGTACAAGGTAAGAGAATCAATTAATATAATATAGCACATCAAAAGAATGAAGATAAAAACAAACAAACAAACATGATAATCTCAATTGATAGAAAAGGCATTTGACAAAATCCAGCACTCCTTCATGATAAAAACACTCAGGAAATTAGGAATAGGAGGAAACTTCCTCAACATGATAAAGGGCATATATGAAAAATATACAGCTAACATCATACTCAATGTTGAAAGCTTGAGAGCTTTCATTCTAAGATCAGGAGAAAGACAATAATGCCCACTGCCACTACTATTATTCAACATTGAACTGGAACTTTTTGCCAGAGCAATTAGGCAAGAAAAATAAAAGGCATCCAGATTGGAAAGGAAGAAGCAAAACTTACCCTACTTGTAGATGATGTGATCTACAAGTAGATCTATATAGAAAATCTTGAAAAGTTCATAACAAAGTGACTAGAGCTAATTAAAAATTTCAGCAAAGTGGTAGGGTACAAGATGAACAGGCAAAAATCAGTAGTATTTCCATACACCAGTAATGAATAATCTGAAGAAGATATCAAGAAAAAAATTCCATTTACAATAGCACTAAAAGAATAAAATATATAGGAATAAATTTTAACCAAGGATGAAAGGACTTAAACATGGAAAACTACAAGACATTGATAAATTAAATAAAATACCTAAATAAATGGAAGGAAATTCTGTGTTTATGGATTGGAAGCTAAATATTGTTAAGGTATCAATTCTACCCAAAGCAATTTACAAAGTCAATGCAATCTCAATCAAAATTCCAACAGCTGAAGCAAAGTGGTTTATTTAGTTGGGTGCCTGCTTCTCACATGTGAGGTTCTGGATTTGGTTCCCAGTGCCTACTAAAGAAGATGAGCTGACGCAGTGAGCTGACACAACAAGCTGGTGCAATGAGCTGATGAAAGAGCAGACAAAAGCAGGGAGCAGATGTGGCTCAAGCAGTTGGACACCTGCCTCTCACATGGGAAGACCTGTGTTTGGTTCCCTGTGCCTCCTCAAGAAGATGAGCAGACAATGAGCAGAGAAAATGAGCAGACAGAGCAAGCAGACAATGAGCAGAGAGATGAGGGAGCCATTTCTGGCGGAGGAGGGTGGGTCAGGGGCTGGTGATTCCAACAACTTTCTTTGTGGAAATGAAAAAGGAATTCATTAAATTTATATGGAATGGTAGGGGGCCCTGAGTACTCAAACTATTGTGAAAAGAAGATGAAGTTGGATGACTCACACTTTGCAATTTTAAAACTAACTATTATAAAGCTGGAATTATCAAACCAGTATGGTACAGTACAAAGTCAGACATATGGAACAATGGAATTGAATTAAGAGTTCAGAAATAAACCCTCGCAGTAATGGTCTATTGACTTTTGACAAGGGTTGGAGTCTACTCAATGAGGAAAGAATTATCTCTTTAAAAAAACTGGAAAACTGGATATCCACATGCAAAAAATGACGGTGGACCCCTATCTCATACAATATGCTAAGATTAACTGAAAATGGATAAAAGACATTAGGTATTAGATATTAGAACCAAGTCTATAAAACCCCTAGAAGAAAACTTAGGGGAAAATCTTCAGTATATTGTGTTAGGCAATGGTGCCTTAGACTTTACACCAAAAGCACAAGGAACAAAAGAAAAAAAAAAAAAAGAATTGGGACTTCATCAAAATAAAAAACTTTTGTCCATTTAAGGACTTCATCCTCATTAAAGAAGACAATTTATAGAATGGGAGAAACTATTTGGAAATCACATATCTGATAAGGGTTGAATAACCAAAATATATAAAGAAATCCAAAATAACAAAAAGACAACCTGATAAGAAAATGGGTAAAATACTAGAATAGACATTTCTCCAAAGATGATATACAAGTCACCAATATGCACATGAAAAGATGTTCAACATCATGAGTCATTAGGTATACGCTTATCAAAACGACAATGAAATAATCACACATCTTAGAATGGTTACTACTAAAAAAAAAAGGAAAATAAGTATTTATGAGTATGTGAAGAAATAGGAACACTTTTCATTGTTGTTTGATGTTGTAAGATGGTGTAATAGCGTGGAAAACAGTTTGGTGGTTCCTCAAAAAATTCAGTTTAGAATTACAACAGGATCTGGTAATCCTACTTATAGGTATTTACTCAAAGGAATTGAAAGAAAGGACTCAAAAGATATTTGCACAGCAGTGTTTATAGTGGCATTATTCACAATTTCCAGAAAATGTAAGCAACCTAAGTGTTCATCAACAGATGACTGGATAAATAAAATGTGGTATATACATACAATGAAACATGATTCAGCTGTAAAAAGGAATGAAGTTCTAATTCATGCAATAATATGGATGAACCTTGAATATCATGTTGATTTCATAGAGTCATTAACTAGAACAAAGGATGCAGGTTACCTGGGTTGGAATTAGGTAGGAATGGGGAGATAATGCTTATAGAGTTTCTGTTTGGAGTGATGAAAAACTGCTGGTAGTGGACAGTGGTGATGATAGCACAACATTGTGACTATAATTAACACCACAAAATTGTAAATTCGAAAGTGGTTAAATTGGGAAATTTTAGGTTTTGCAAATGTTACTAGAATAAAAATTTAAAAAACATAGAACTCTATAACTCAGTGAACCCTAATTTAAACTATGCACTACAGTTGATAGTATAATTATAATAATATTGTTTTATCAGTTATAACTACAGATATAAAATGCCATACTAAATCAAAAGTTTTAATAAGAGGAAAAACTATATTGTGAGTTAGTGTATATGGGAAGTCTATAGATTTTGCATGATTTTTCTGTAAATCTACAACTTCTTTAATATATATAAATTATTCAACCCTAGAGATCAGTTAGATATACTCAGCTGCAGAAATCTGCTCTATGATATTTCTGTCAGGTTATTGTTCAGTCATTGCTCAGGTAACACTTCATTGTTAACACATGAAGCAGTCATTCACTTGTTCAACCAATAGTTCATGAGCATTCACCACAGGCCAGGAGCTTTAACATTCTTTCAACTAGTCCTCTTAAAAGCTGTAACTATTATCATTTCTGTTAAAATTTTCAATAAAACAAAATTGATTTGTTAAATAATAATGAGAAATTATACAATGAAAATTAAATGTCTCCTTCCACCGTTTCTCAGTCCCTAGCCATTTTCTCTAATACAACTCTGGCTTCTAGTTTCTGTGCATGTATCTCCATTAAAAAAACATGCTAATTATTTACACAAATTAGATCATGCTAAAAATAATGTTTCCCAGCTTATTTTATTTTTATACCTAACAATATATCTTCACAATCTTTGCACATTCTCACATCTCTTTTTAATGTCTGAAAAATATTATTATTGCACTATATAGATGTACTTATTTAACCAACTTCTTTGATGGATACTTTGTTTAGTCACAGTTTCCCTTGTTTTGCCTTGCTATTACAACCAGCATTGCTTTATATTGTAAATTCAATGTGCATGTGAATTTAAATGTTATTAAATATTGTCAAATTGTTTACATAGAGATTATATCAATTTATATTTCTACTGGCAGTATCTGTGAATGCCTGCTCCCTCTGTATGAGCAGTTCTCAAACTTTTTGGTCCCAGGAACTCTTTATATACTTAAAAATTATTGAGGACCCCAAACCCCAAAGAGTTTTTGTTTATATGAGCTGTATTTGTCAATATTTACCATATTAGAAATTGAAATTGAGGAATTTAAAAATATTTATTAATTTACAATAAAAACAATAAACCTAGTACATATTAATATAAAACATAATTTAGGATAACTATATTTTCCAAAAACAACTAGTGAGGGGAGCAGACTTATTTTACATTTTTTGCAAATCTCTTTAATGCCTGGCTTAACAGAGGGCAGCTGGATTTTCATAGCTGCTTCTGCAGTCAATGTGTTGTAATATGTTGTTTTGCTTGAATTATATGAAGAAATAATTATCTCAACCACTCGTCTCAGACAGTATATAGGTAGTTAGAAAGGGAGGTGTACTTTAATAAACCCATTCACCTAATTTCAAATTTTCTTCTTTTACATTACACCAAAACTTGACAAGTGGCAGTTTCTTAAAGATTTTTTTGCAATATGGAATCTGAATCCCTATCAGTGAACTTAATTTAATGATTCTATTATATTAAAGTCTATTGATCTTGAGGCACACTCATATTGTACTTTGAACTGATCTGTTACCCATGTGTGATTTTTTAATATCATGCATTAATCATTTGGAAAATACCAGTTTGCTAAGTTATGCAGATCTTCCAAATGTTGTTTTGTTCCAATATAGAATATTACAAATTACATTCACTGATATCACCACCAATTGCTTTAGTAAAACATTTAAGTGTTGAGAAGCTGTTAAGATGATGGTGGAGGATACATATTTTCGTAAATTTTAAAATATCTCTAAAAAGCTCAAATTCTATCATTGGTAACAAAAATGGTCAGTTGTTTTCCCTGAAGTGACAGATTCACTTAATAAATTTTTGCAAAACTGTCAGCCAAATAGCAAAGTTTGACTAACTACACTTTCTGTCAGTCATTCTTTAAGTAAAAATGCTGTTTCATGACAAAAATGGCTAGTTCAGCTGGGAACTCACAAGCACAAGGACTTTTCCTCAAGACAGTCATTGTATTTCAATATATAGTTGAAATGATTTATGCATACTTTACATTTCATCACCCAGATTATTAAAAAAGACATTGAACTCAAAGATTAAAATTTAATAAATTTAATAATTTTACTCCCTCATAAAAGATATTCTTAACTGAATATGGCATATCTTTTTTTCTGCCAGTGTAAGATGGTGAAGAATGTAATGAATACCAGTTCAATTTGGTGTCATTGTTTTGATTTGTGCAAGGCACAGCAATTCTCCCACCATTTACTTTGCAACATTAATGGTCATGTCAACCCAATGAACAAGGCAAATAACAACTATTTTTCTAAATATAAATAAAGTTTTGACCTTACAGATACTTTGGAAGGGTCTCAGGGGTCCCTAGAAAACTATCATCTCCACTTCAAAGGTGAAAAAACTGAGATTCAGAGATGAAGTAACGTACATAAAGACAGCACAGATAAAACTCAAACCCAGGCATTCTGACCCAAGTTTTTGTTTTAGATAATTATGCAGCACTGCTGCAGGAGACCTTTCTATTGGTTACCAGTTTTGTTGCAAAACTCTTTTTTCTGAGATTTCACATGGGTCTGGGATTATAGTACACATTCATTCATTAAACATTAGATTGCTTCTATTATGAGCCAAGGACCTATGATGGAGCTGCCAAAATGAATAAGATATTATCCTCACTATCAAGGATTTCACAATTAACTTGAGACAAATGTGTAAACATTTACCTGTAATACAGTGTAGTACATGCATTTGTACTCTGTACAAAGTATTTTGGAAGCATAGATGATAGAGATTAATTCTCCCCAAAGAAGGGAAAAGGAGGGATCAGGGACTTAAGTACAAATACGCATTTTAGTTGGATTTGAAGGACAAATACTTCTAATTCCTTTATTCACAGGCTACTCCTTCACATCCTTGAAGATAGCTATTGTGTGTCCTGAGCAAGTTCCCAAAACTTTGAATTATTTCCATAAACATGTCCAAGAATATATAATGAAGATGAGTGTAGGGAAAAAATTTTATGGGAAATGTCTTCTGAAAATATGCATTCATCCTTCTGTAAGTATATATATATATATATATATATACATTGTTAGCAACCAGCTGTAATTAATCATGAGAGCCAGATAATTTTGTCTAATAGTCAAACAGCTTATTCCAAACCACAGTTATAAACAACTGTGTGAAATGAGACTATTCACTAACTGTCTCAACCAGATCTTTTAGTCATTATTCCTCTAAGCCAGAGGTTGGCAAGCTTTTTCTGTACATGGCCAGATAATAAATTTTTTAGGGTTTGTAGTCCAGAAGATCTCTGACAGAGTATTCATCTCTGCCATTATAGTGGGAAAACATCTATAGGCAATATGTAAATGAATAGGTGTAGCAGTTCCAATAAAACTTTATTTACTAAAACAGGCAGTGGGCCACATATGGCTTCATGGAGTATAGTTTGCTGACTCATGTCTTCCTCTCCTTTACTCTGTTATGGAAAGAGTATTAGATTTGGAATCAGTAGAACAGTTTGTTTTTGTTTTTAATCAATGCGTTTTTTAATTTTTATTTTTTAAAAATGCTTTAGAACTGACTTTTAAATCCTGCCTTGCTAATAACCAGCTGTGTGATTTTAGGCAAATTGTTTTACCTCTCTGGGACTCTTTTTCTTGAGTCAATCAAGGATACTCAAACCATATGACCAATAATGGCCCTTCCTAAATCCAAAGAATCATTGTAAAGTGACTCACTTCCCACCTGATATTCCTAACTCATTGAATCATGGAATAAACCGTGGAAAGGCTGCCAAAAAACGACTGTATCCTTAGGTTATATTAATGGAAATACACATACCTTAATGAACAGGTTTGGAGGAAAGGGGTGCTATATAGTTCAGTTCTGAAAAATGAACTGAGAAGACTGTGCAGAAGATGACAACCAGGGATCTGACACATTCTGGAGTTATTTTTAGCAAATGAGAAATGCTTGAAAGAACTGGCAATGAGTGGAAAGCATAAAACCTATTGGGGGAGGTGATGGAAGGAGGAGATGGTGGACAGACTTGGAATCATTAAACAAATATTGGAGCAGAAATAAAATATTCTAGGGCTGAATGATCTTTTTGAGTCCTGGGCTCTGACTATGGGTAAGTTCTGTGTCTTCTGAATCTTATCTTGATTCTGTAAAGTTATTGCTAATAACAATGTTAGAAGTGACATAATCACTAATACCTTATATTTGTATAGCTATTTAAAGTTTATACTAATGTTTATTACATCATTTGAGCTCCTAACTCTATGAGCTTAGCAAAGATAAATATTATTATTGCCATTTTATAGATAAGGAAGAAGAAATTCAAGAAGATCTTTCTGTACCTAGAAGATTCTTGACTTAATATTCTTGATTTAATAACAGAAAATGCAGACAGCCTAAGGCTAAGCTCCCAAATCAGCTTAGAGAATTTAGACTGAACACTATAAACAGATATTACCAAATATTTTGTAATAATCTCCTATATAATTCTAGCAGGAAGGAAAGTTTGGGGGAGTTCTATTAACAGCTTAACAGCTACAAAGCACTTTAAATTTGGAAATGGTTGCCTCACATTTTGTGTTAGCTGTTAGTACTCAATTTACCTAGTTTTTTCTCTTAAGTCCTTCAACCAAAAGTAAATGCTTTATAAATCAGTTCATAAATGTAAAGGGAAGATCTTACATTAAAACAACTCCAACCAGGAAGGATTCTAAAAGCAGAGGATAATCCTTTTCAATTTGATTGGCCTCAGAGATAAAAGTTGTATTCTTATGAAAAAAAAATACAAGCAGCTGTGGATAATTCAAATCAGTAAATGGCATGAATGGATTAATATCTTAATGTTATACTTGCCTTTTATCCAGACACAACTTTGAACATAATAAATTTGGGTTTAGAACTGCAATCCTTAAAATTCTGATTTTGGTTTCCTTTTAAAAATATGTATAATTAAATCCATTTGTGAAGGCTCCTGAAGTTTGTAGAGGGCAAAGGGCCTCCACAGTTTCCTACATAGAAAGCTACAAGGAGATTTGAGAAAGGAGCAATACTGAAGCAGGTTAACCAAACTGAAAGCTATTGTGGATGGGGAAATTCATCTCAACTGGTTCTTTTTCCTGGACATCAGGGATACCAACAGTGGAACAATGCTGGGGCAAATCATACTGTATGCTTGGTGTTCTTCTCTTTCCCTCACTTTCCTTTTTTTCATTGATTAAATTAGATTATCACTGACATCTCAGCTCATCATGGATGAGAAAAGAGGTAAAACAGAAAAAGGAAAAGGGATGATTTGTGGTGTCCTTGGAAAGGAGAAATCTGAGGGAATGTGGGGCTGATAGTATGTTCATGAGCCTCATGTCTTTTTAGCAACAGAGTCTAGTGACTTCACTTTCCTGTGGACTTCCTCCCTCTAGAAGTACAGGCTTGAAAGGCTGTGGCCAGGAGAGGAAGCATTCAGGGCATGAAGTTGCATCTTACATGGGGATTAGTTTCTAAAATCAGCCCATTAGGTAAAAATGACCTATACTCAATCTACCCTTTTTTTTTTTTTAAGATTTATTTTGTTTATTTATCTCCCCCTCCCACCCCAATTATTTGTGGGCACTGTCTGCTCTCTGTGTCTACTTGCTATGTGCTCTCTGTGTCTACTCACCTTCTCTTTAGGAAGCATTAGAAACTGAACCCTGGATCTCCCCTGTAGAAAAGAGGCATCCAATCACCCGAGTTACCTCAGCTCCCTGGTTTGTTGTGCCTCTCACTGCCCTTCCTCTTTGTGTCTCTTTTGTTGCATCAGCTTGCTGTGCCAGCTCACCTTCTCCAAAAGGCACCAGGAACCAAACCTAGGACCTCCCATGTGGTAGGCGGAAGCCCAATTGCTTGAGCCACATCCACTTCCCTCGATCTACCCTTGAAGATCATTATATTTTCCTTAAAATATGGGATGCATGGTTTTGTACATACAGTACCACCTTGTTTTTACACACAAATAAAATGTACACAGTAATATACAGCTTATAATAAAGTGGGCCATCCTGTACCAAACATTTTTTTAAAGCATTGAAATATTTAAATGTTAGAATCATACTCCATATTGCAATGCTAGTATCATGAGGCATGTAAGAAGACACTCAGGTCATGGAATTCTTAAGAGGAATGGTAGCCAATTACTATGGCTTATAATGCCTTGTTTTTCTTTTTTCTTTCCTTTTCATTCTCATTCTCTTTCTTTCTTTCCCCACCCCCACTGCTCCTGCTCTCTTCCTGACCAGTTATAGTTGAATTCAAGCAAGCTTGGGATTCTGAGGCACTCCAATGCATTCTGAGGATGACAGTTTATATTTGTTTTTATTGCTGCCAAACAAATTACCACAAACTTTACAGTTTAAAACAACATGAGTTATTATCTCATAGTTCTATAGGTCAGAAGTCCTGCTTCTGATTTCAGAAGGCCAAAATCAAGGTGTCAGCCAGTTAGACTTCTATCAAGAGGCTCTGGGAAAGAATCTGATTCCAAGCTCATTCAGGTTGTTGGCAGATTTTGGTTCCATACAAGCTGTTGGGTTGAAGTCTGGTTTCCTTGCTGACTGTGGGCCAGAGGACATTCTCATCTTACAGAGATGCTCACATTCCTTGGCTCAGGGCTCCCTTTGCTTATTCCCAAAGCTAGAAATGGTGGGTGAGGTCTCTCTCAAGCTTTGAATCTCTTTGACCTCTCTACTTTATCTCATCTGTCCCCTGCCTCCATTTTCTGCTGCATCACTCTGACTCTTCTGCCTTCTACTGCTTTTAATGGCACGTTATTACATTGGATTCGCTCAGATAATCACCCTATTTTAAGGTCCCCTGATTAGTAATCTATCTGCCAAATTCCTTCACTGCACTTCCTAGATTAGTGTTTAATTGAATAAGTAGGGGATAGGAATCTTGGAAAGACACCTCAAGAATCCTGCCCAGCATACTGCAGTAACTTCCTGGACTTGCATATAAACGTCACTTTATCCTATAAAATATATTGCACATCTAACCAAAAGACAAAGGCAACCAATGTAACAGGACCTCATTTGCAAAATGAGTTAAATGAAACTTTTCATAGAGGATAATTATGAGAGGTTACAAATATTTAAATAAAACTATAAAGGGTTAGCAACAGCAGGTATAAAATAAGCATGCCTTAAAAGAAGAATGTCCTGGCTTGACAAAAATATTAGAATGAAAGGGCCCACAGTGGCTTCATTTGTTTTCTAGATATTAGGAGTCACTGATTTATTTAGAGGTGCCCAGGTGTTATTTCTTGCCAGGTGAAGCCTAAAGTGCTTAGTGCATTGAAACAAACAGCACTCTGAGACTTGTTAAAGGCCTGGGTAAAAATCTCTAATTGAATCTAAAAGATCCAGCTGAATTTTGAGAAACTTGCTTCCAGATTTATTTGACTTGAAAACCACTGTCATTCTGATTCTGCCTAGTGTTTGCACTGGACTGCCTTTGTCCTAGCATATTCATGGGTTTTGCAAAATAACACCTGAGCAAAGTAATCCTTCCTGGAGTTCAGGAATTCCCAGCATAAGGATTCCCTTGCAATCTGGATCTCTTTTGCTGTAGCCAGGGCTAAGATTGTCTCACAATCTGAAGGGCTGGTGACATGCTGTGTAGCTTTTTCCTAACTTTACTTGGTCTAGTGGCCACAGGTCATGTCAGAATATTTGAAGCCCAGGTGATGTGTGATGCATCTTTCCACATTCACGCTGAATTACATTGATGTTATGTAGCCTGCCAATCTGCCCTGGACAGTCACTTCATAGGTTTTTGATACTGATAATGGTGAAAAGTTTGCTCTTTCACTAGTACCACCAAGCGATTTAGAATTCTTCATAGGAATTCTAAAGGCCAAAAATGACTAATGTGAGACTTCAGGAAGAGAATCCAGGGTTCTCTGATCCTTTTAAATGACATAATCATATATGACATGGACACAGAAGTAGGGATGGCTTTTTCTGACCTGAGCAGTGACTTGAGGTAAATAGGCCAGTAGGAGGAGGGACTGGGGGAGGTTTCTCTGCACTTTCCTGTCCATCACCTCACCTATTTTTCACTGGGAGCTCTACAGCTATGAGCACATGTCCCACCCCTTCCTTCTATACCCCAGCTTGTAATCAAAACACATTGAGTAGCATGGCTTCTTATTTAAAACAAGGGTCACAGAAAACTTACTACACTGCTAACTTTTTATAATGGGAGAGAGTCATTCTAGAACAAGTGGAGCACCTAGAAGAGCCTTAATCACTAAATGGAAGTATCCTTGGTTGAGTGTGTCCTGCCACCTAGGGGTATTATTAGATCATTTGGGGGGCATATCTGATTTCTAAACTTCGTAGAATATTCAGTGAGGGAAAAAAAGTAGTAACCTTCCTGCTATTTCAAAAGTTCAATATTAGAAAGACCCTTTAAAACAATGGCCATTTATGTGTTTGTAATGAAATAATGTAGACATTGCCAATTGTCGATTTTTATGTTTCAGAATGTGTAATAGACCCATGTGATAAATAAATATTTCCTGGATTTCAATTCCAGCTCAGGAGTTGCTAATTGGTGACCAGCCCCAATCCCACCTCTTGGAATTATTTGGCCAAAAAAGACTTGCCTTGACTTGGTTTAGTTTGAGTTCCTCTGGATGGGCAAGTACCTAGCTACACCATTCATCAGTCACACTTCATTCATTCAGTTACCTTCCTGGTTCCTGAAAATCCCTGAGATGAATATGAATGTTCACTTCAGTTAAATAACAAAAACCAGAGAAACTATTTTCTTTTTTGCTTTAGTTGCCAATAACTTCAGCATTAAATTTAGCACTCACTTGAAGTTTCCACTAACTTCTTTCTCTGTTCCTTATAATTTTGTTTATTCTGAATTTATTTCTAATTTTTCTTGTCTTCTTAAATTTACAACTTCCTCAGATCTTCTTTACAAATAAATAAATCTCAAATGTACATTTTACATAGGGGTTTCCATAGAAATATACAGATATGGTTACCTCTGGAGTCCACTCAATTAAGTATAGTCCTTTCCCATGCTAGCTCTTTCTCATTTGATCACAGCAGTCTATCATCGAAGAAATGGCCACTAGATTTCAATCAGGTCTTTCCTACCATATTAATAATGCAAAGAAGTCTTAATCAGTGTTCTATCATAGCAGGTAATGGAATAGCAGATGCAGATTAGCCCCTGGGAGGAAGAAAGTTTATGTCTTCCTTCCAACCATATTGCCATTAAACCATTTTGTAACAAAGGACTAAATATTTGTCACTGTAGCTTCTGTAGTTTAGTATATATTACATAACCAAAAACTTAACTCTGAGTTTCAGCCAGGTTGAAAAAGAGAGAATTACAGCACGTGACAGTACAGGGCATGAAAGCAAACTAGAGAAATTTTAGGGAGGGGAAAAAAATGAAGAGAAAGTGTAGAAGAATTGATCACAGTCAGCAGTGGGGATCTCGGAGATCCTAACTTTTATGGAGCAGAGGGAACCTGGGTTCCATGACAAAGGCACAATTCCCCCCACCCCTCCCCGCCCAAGGCTACTAGCTTGCCAAGTAACCAGCCATTCTTAGAAAGAATAGATTCCAGATAAAAACTGAGAGCCATCAGCAGGGGTTCAGCATGTGACATGAAAAAAAACAGTCCTGACTAGTCAGTACTGAAGTGTCCTGAAGCCTTTCAGATAGAAGCACTCACCTGCAAATTTCTTCCTAGAGAAAGACTTGTCCCTCCTGTCATCAAGGCTCATAATGTCACCACCAGAGCACCTCTGGGAGGAATATGTATGTAAAACAGGTAATTACATCTTTTTCTCTATTGCTCAGAGCAGGAAAAGCTTTGGCTTTCACTAAAACCTGGCTGCAAAATGCTCCAAAGGGATATGGCCCAGGGGCTTATTTAAGGGGTAATGTGAGAAAAACATGTTTGGTACTGGTAATATGACTCCATTATGGTATGCTATAGAATAAAGGTGTTCATTACCTGAGATCACAGGTGCAATCCACCAGCCCAATACAGTGTATGGCAGAGTTTTTTATAGACTGTGAAACTTGTGTTCTTAGAGCTCTCAGACTTTTATCATCAGACTCTTTGAAAGCAGTTAAGATGTGTACCTACTTTCCCAAACATCCCGAAAGCCCTGGAACCAAGTACAGACTTGAACCAGAGAAAATAGTAGGGCTAGCAAAGCCAGGAAAATTAATCTATTTGGTAGTAAATTTCAAATTATTTCTCTAACCTGATAGATTTGCCTTTGTTCCATAAAGATACTTTTGAGCTAAACTTAGTAACTATTTTTAATTGCCCTTAAACTTTTTTCTTTCCTTATGAGTTTTGTGTTGAAATGAGATTTTATTTTTGTATATATAACATCATATTCAATAAACACTAGAGAATTAGAACTATTTTAATAATCCTCTTTATTATTCTCAGTGTTTTGTTTTTTTCTCCTCATTTAACAAATATTTTTTCAAATGCATCACATTAGGGGGTTACTATCTACCCTGATGGGTCATTGACTTTACAGAGCATGGCATATGATGAACTGAACATTGTAATTACATTTAGACCCTGGGAGACACCCAATCGTTCACTCTCATTTGTAGTTGGAAGCATCTACAAATGACATATATTAATGAACAACAGATCCTGTGGTGAGTTAATAGGCTAACATATCTTGTCAGTATTGCATAAAATGGGAGGAGGGAGGGCAACTGAGCTCTTTGTAAACATGACCTTGTGGGATGGAATTCCTCTACAGGCAGTTTAGAAATGATAAGTTTGAGTAATATTGGTCCCTGTATTCTCATGGTTCTGTCAACCTTCTCAATTCTTATGTTTCAGCTGACTTCTCTGACGGTAAAACCTGCATTTGCAAGTGCCAATGTAATTTTTTTGGGGTGGAGGGTATACCCATAAATACTCTTATATGGTAAAAATCTTCTCATACAGCACACATAGTTATAGAATATCTTAAATAGCCTCAGCAAAATGAGGCTTTCTCTTCATTGCCCTTGGGCTTCTGGTGGCACATGTGGTATAATGTAACATCAAGCATTAATTAAATTCTATTTTATTTTGCCCATTAAACTGAAAAAAAATGGAAGAGATTGATAACATTCAAGACTAGAAAAGATGCACAGGGACGCAGTGATACTCCCATTCACTGCTGGTGGGCATTTGAATTGTAATCACTGTTCTGGAATATAATACAGTAAAATCCACTACAATTTAAAAGTGAAGATACCTTTAGAATCAGCAATCCAGGGTGGGAAGAATTGTCATACAAATTTATGGAAGTACATAAGGGTTCACACATTAAGACGTTTATTGCAGTACTATTAGTCATGGCACAGAACTGGAAACAACGCGAATGTTCAATGCTCATCTTCCGAGGAATGATTGAATAAATTTGATACATCTATATTAGGGAATATTATACAACTGGTAAAAAGAATGAATTAGATCTATATGTATTGACCTGAAGGGAATGTGTGTGATACATTGGGTAAAAAGGAGGAAATTACAGAATATGTGCACAGTATGATTCCAGTTTGGGAGGTGGGGGAGGGAGAGAGAGAAGAGAATAGGAGGGTGGGAGGAAAGAGGAAAGAGGCAGACAAGGAGGGAGAAAGAAGGGGAGGAAAAGAAGGCAAGGATAGTGGGAGGGAAAAGGAGGAAAGAAAAAGAAAGAGATAAGGGTGGAGAAATTGCAAAAATCTGTTTATGTGTGTGTCGACCTTTAAATGAACATAAAGAAGGAATGCCATGCTGCAGAGAACTATCTTAACATAAATTATACAGGGAATGGGATTGGAAGAGTAAATGAACAATTATTAATTTTCCTTTATATAGTTCTGTAGGGGTTTATTTGATATAGAGAGCATGAGTTACTGTTGTTGCCCAACTCTTGTTTAAAAAACAGTAACCTGTTCCATTGGGGAATGTGATAGAGTTCTGCTGGCTAGGAACTCAGCACTTCCTCAGTTGTCATTTTTAACTGTAACTTAAATGAAAATATCCAAACATTTCTATGTACTCTGTATACATGCCCTGGAGAACTCCCTTCCAACCATGTGCCCCCCATCAATAACACCCCACACCAGTGTTCCTCCCCTGCTATAGTTGAACCTCTTTGTGGTCCAAAACTTCTACAAAAATGAAGCCTAATATGTTGCCAAGTTCCATTAATAGTAAAATGGAATATAGTGATGTGTTTAAAGGTTAGATACAGAATACATATTAATTTAGAAAAATTAAATAAAGAAAAAATAAATTGGGGTATTAAAAAATGAAAAAATGGAAAATCTTTGTTTTTGACATTTTGCCTTTCATCACCACAATAGGTGTTGTCCGGTATGTACAGTGGCAAAGCAATTTCTTTCATTTTTTTCTTAGTGTCTACATCCTTTTTTTTCCTTCTAATTATTAAGTTTGTCTTCACAAAAGTTTTAGATCACAGTAATTCACATATACAATATAGGGTACTCCCACATATCCAATACCAAACACTTTGTCCCTTCCCCAGCAATACTCCTTTTACATGTTCATATTATATTTGCTGCAGCTGATGTACAGATATTGAAACATAGTTTTCAAACATGGTTCCATTTGGGTTTACATCATAATTTATATTTTAGACTATACAATTTTCTAAATTTTTAACAGCAACAATTCTCCAACTCCAATGGCAAACACCAGTAAAGAAGGACGGTCCAACAATGAGACCTTGATACTGATGACTATGCTTATGAGTCTATGAGCCTGAAATACGAACTAGGCCTAGAGCTGTAGGGTGCCTAAGACCAATTTGCTGAAATGTGGCCACTCTCTAAGCCAAACTCAGCATGTAAATGCATTATCTGCCCCCCAGTGTTGGACATGACTCCCAGGGATGAGCCTCCCTGGTGCCAAGGGATTACTACCAAGTACCAGTTGATGATGTAACAAGAAAAAGAACTTGAATAAAAGGGTCAACTCAGACCAGCAGAATATCTCACCCTACATATAATACCAGGTGTTAAAAACTGCTTTTTGACCTTGAATAAAAGGGGGAAATGGAAAGGACAAATGAATTTATATAGCTATGAGTCTCCAAAAAAGAGTTGGGAGGTCATCAGAGGGGTAATGCTTATGCACGCCTCAGCAGGGTCCCAGAGACAGCAAAAGTAGATAGAAGCCCAGGTACTGGTTCTCCTGAGGGCTATAGAGACCCACAGGTTCTATGGTCATGGCAGATAGCTCTGGAGTTCAGGGCCATGTCAGTTGGCCCTACTTTGGAGTTTGTGCTCCTGAATATGATGGAGTTGGACTCAGATATGACATGTCTACACATGCCTCTTCTGCTACTTTTACCAGACCTGTGGTTGGCACTGGGGTTGGTGTATACTCAGGAGACCGGAATCCCTGGACAGTCCATGTGACAGCCAGGCCCTGGGCCTCAGCAGACTTGCAACTCCTACTCTCTGGTTTATTGGACTTACCCTAGCCAGCTAACAGGCAGGTGAAGAAGGTCAACCACCACACCAGGGAGCCAAGAGTGCCTACAACTGCAAGCAGGAGAACTGCATCCATCATCCATGTGGAATCTAAGCCCCCTCTCAATACAGAGGTGGAGTGGACATAACCACCCCAGGGTCCACAGGATGGAGGAATAGAGAATGAATTAGAGTGGACTTACTGATATTCTACTGTGGAACTATTGCGATTAGTAATGAAAGAAATTGTAGCACTGATGTAGAGAAAGTGACCATGGTAGCTGCTGAGGGCAGGGAGAGGGAAGAAGAGATATGATGTGGGGGCATTTTCAGGACTTGGAGTTGTCCTAAGTAGTACTGCAGGGACAGATGCTGGACAATGTATGTTCTGCCATGGCTCACTGGGTGGACTGGAGGAGAGTGTAAACTACAATGTAAACCATTATCCATGTGGTGCAGCAGTGCTCCAAAATGTATTCAACAAATGCAATGAATGTCCCATGATGATGAAAGAGGTTGTTGATGTGGGAGGAGTGGGGTGAGGGGGGTGGGGGGTATATGGGGACCTCATATTTTTTGAATGTAACATTATAAAAATAAATAGAAAAAAACAACAAAAAAACCCCCACAATAACCTAATCTAGAGAAGACAGGTGATCTAGACCACAAAGGGACCTCCAACTACTTGATGAGAAGGAAGTCATTTTAAATTCTATGAAGCTTTGAGATGACATTTCTGACTTGAAAGTGGGGACGAAAAGGTGCTTTCCTTCCAAGCAAGAATCCTAGCATAATTTGGACATAAAAATGCCTGGAAGACTCGACAATTGTCTTCAATTTCTACCTGTAAGTTCAAGTGCCTAGTTGGAGATATCTTATATTGACAGACCAACAACCATGTGAAACCATATTGTTTCTGAGTCAATATGAGGGTACCCAATTTATTTTTGCTTAATAAATCCCTGCAATAATTAAATGTTGCTGTTCTTTCAGGATAAGACTTCACTTAAGATATATATTTAGTATTTCCAGTATAAATAGTAACTAGGATTTTTAATTGTCTAGTTTTTCAGCTCCCTAAATAACGAGGTTCAATCAGCAGTTAATTTGTGCCTTTGATCATATAGTCCCAAGGAATTTTTGAGCATGCACTCCGAATAAATGTAAATTTACTTAAACAATATGCATATTCTACTATAAATTGATAACGTGACAGTTTTGATGAAAATAAATAAACATACATTTTATTTTTTAAATGTACCCATAAATGGATTGTTCTGTGTGTTTCTTAGGTACATTCCTCTTTGAGATCTATGGTATTACAGGTCCTAATGATTTATCAAGTACATTTGCTACTACATGGAACAGTTTATTTTAGTCAGAAAAACATATGACAAAGATGAATCTCTGATTACCATTCAAGTGTTTTAATATCTAGTGATTGTACTTCCCATGGATAGTTAACAATTTAGATCCATTAGATTTTCTTATTTACATGGTTGATATTTTAAAAATAATTAATATTATTGGATTCTTTCAAGATCAGTTCTACTTATCTTCAACAACTTATTTTAGTGCTGTTGGTTTACCCTTAAATCTTTTTGTTTAGGCTATCTTAATATAAAAAATTCAGACTTAAAAGATAATGTAGGAGATGATTCACATAATAAAAAGATTATTTGAGTCCATGAAGGATAGACCTTGGGATATCTTTAAATAGCTAACACTACTAGTTATTTGTAAAAGTATTTTATATATATATATATATATATATATATATATATATATATATATATATATATAAAATAGATAAGGGTAATTCATTTTCAACTTAGAGTAATACAACTATCATTCTGTGTCTACTTGTATACTGATGACCAGAAAATAAATCTTTATGATTTTAAAAAATGGTTAATCGTTACAAGATACTGTTGGGTATTTCTTGGGGAACTCCTTCCTCATCCTATAGCTGTTCCCATCCCCCAGGCACTCAAATATCTTTTTGCCCAGGTTACTGGCTTGAGAGAATGTAATGAAGTTTATTTAAGCATTTTTGCTCCTATATTATCAATCAGAATTAAGCAAATACATTGTAATAAGTTGAAACGCTTAAAGATTTCACCATTGTTCCACTCACAAATTGAAAACTCATTAACCTGGATAGTAACTTTTTGCACATAGCTCTCCCTGTCCTGATTCCACCCGTCTCTACCTCTTTCCATCTTGGTCCACATATCCTTGGATGCTGTCTTTGATGGAGTACATTAATGGGCTTCATTACTCTCTCACTTTTGTTTGAGTTTAGCCAATGGGAAGCTAATGAGAAGCAATGAAAAGGCATCAGAAAGTGAGGTTGGAGTCTCTGGCTTCTTTTCTACTGGGCTGGAGGTTGGCAGCAGATGAGTTTCTCTAAAGGCCAGAGCTCCTGCCAGCAGGTCTCTCCTATGGCTATAGCCCCAGCTGCAGCAATTTTCTGCCCCCTCTTGCTCCTTCAGATCTAGGAGTGATAATAGCTCCCTTCTATTGCTAGCCCCTGAGTGCTTCACCATCTTTCTTGTTCTCCCTCATCCCTGCTCATACCTTTGAAAATCCCGTTATTAAACTTTTCTCAACTACAGCAGTCAAGTGTGCCATTTATTTCTATCTGGGATCCTATCCCATTTACTTGTTATGTCCATCAGTTCTATTAAGAGTTCTGAAACTCATAAAAATAAGTTAGAAATTGATTCTGCTCTCAAACCATTTATAATCTGGCATAGGAGATAACAGTGGCTCATCTGCTATCACTAATGTCTAGTTGTTATATAATAGACAGGTGGTAGTATTGTCACATGAATGAAAGGGGAAAAAAAGAAAGGTAGAAAATTCCATGGAATGACTTGTTCTCTATGTTTTCTTGAAATAATTTAAATCTCCACATGAAAGAATAAGCCTATTTTCCAAAATTGATATATATACAATGAGATATTTTAACAAGTATGTGCCAGGAAGCAGATTTGGCTCAATGGCTAGAGCGTCTGTCTACCACATGGGAGGTCCAGGGTTCAAATCCAGGGCCTCCTGACCTGTATGATGAGCTGGCCCATGCACAGTGCTGATGCGTGCAATGAGTGTGGTGCCACATAGGGGTGTCCCTCTTGTAGGGGAGCCCCACACGTAAGGAGTGCGGCCCTTACGGAGAGCCGCCCAGTGCAAAAAAAGTGCAGCCTTCCCAGGAGTGGTGCCGCACACATGGAGAGATGACACAACAAGAGACTTAGATTCCCAGTGCTGCTGACAAGTATATAAGCGGACTCAGAAGAACATACAGCATATGGACACAGAGAGCAGACAATTGGGGGGGGGGGGCGGTGAGGGTGAGGAAGGAGAAATAAATCTTTAAAAAATAAAAAAAAAGTATGTGCCTCACCTCTAATAATTATTTCAATAACCATTCTTGTTTTATGGAAAACTTCTTTCTTTTCTATATATTTGCTTTTCCTATATACTGTTTTTTATATAATATAGCACATGCCTACAAACACTAAAATGTTATTTCTTAGAGCATTTAAAACTATTTGCTGTTAATAGAATTAATTATACATTTTAGCAATTTGGTGGGGATAAACTCAAAATCTTAACAATTTAATTATAACAGACAGTTGTCTGGGCTTTAGTAGTGATAAGGCACTAGGCATTCAAGCAAAAAGGATTCAGTTAAATGTTGTTTATGTAATTCAAGGATCTATTCAAAACCTGGAAAATACAGCACTTTTACATGGGCTAAGGTAGATTTAGATTTTCAATCTCCTGTAGTTTATCAGATGGATTAATAAACATATAAGTACTATACACACTTTTCAATAGAATTTTTATTCTGAAAGTTTTAACTGCTATTTATATTTTATCAATATATAAGCTATAGATAAGATGGAAAAGAAAAAAGCTCTTATCCTTAAAATTTGAATGGGGGAAGCGGCCTTGACCCAATGGATTGGGTGTCTGTCTACCACATGGGCGGTCTGTGGTTCAAACCCTGGGCCTCCTTGACCCATGTGGAGCTGACCCATGCGCAACATTGAAGCACGCAAAGAGTGCCGTGCCACACAGGGGTGTCCCCCGTTAGGGGAGACCCACATGCAAGGAGTGCATCTCGTAAGTAGAGCTACGCAGTGCGAAAGAAAGTGCAGCCTGCCCAAGAATGGTGTCACACACATGGAGAGCTGAAGCAGCAAGATGACGCAACAAAAAGAGACACAGAATCCCAGTGCCGCTGATAAGGATAGAAGTGGACACAGAAGAACACATAGCAAATGGACACAGAGAGCAGACAACGGGGGTGGGGGGGGTGGGGGGGAGGTGGGGGGGGATAAAAAAAATCTAAAAAGAAATTTTAATGGAAGATATATGCATGAAAATTAATGATAGTTTATAAAGTAAGATCATTTCTCTATAGGTGTTTATTTTTAGATAAATAGTAGACTAATCTAGAATCTTTTACTTTGAGTTTAGACAAATATTCCCATGTGAATATATTCATGCTTGCTTTATAGCTTCCTTTCTTTTATTGTAATAGATTTGTCATTCACACTCTGCATCTGAAATCAAATTTTACAATGACATCAATAAATGTATTATGAAATTAACAAATATCAAAATACTCTTATTGTTTAAAGTCTTTTTTTAAAAAGAACTGGGGCTTTAGGGGAAAATTAATTTGTAGGTAGAAGCCACTGAGCATAAATTGGAATATATTTGGATTTGTCAAACAAAAAGAGCTTAAGCATTTGCAGATATAACTGTACAGAAGAATGACTACATTAACAAATGGTTTGAGAACAGAGTAAGATTTAAAATAATTTACCTCTGTCCCAGTGACATGGTTTTCAAAAGGGTACAAACAAAAAAAATAAACACTGGGTCAATAAATCTCAAATTCATAAAGTATATTCAAAGCTTTGAACTGGTACAGCCTCAAGTGATACATTAGGCAAGGAGACATGCGTTAAAGTACTTAGTATGAAAACTGCCTGCTGTAAAATGGGGCAGAACTACATTAAATATTTGTATCAATCTCAAATCCAAAAGGATTACAATTTAGAACATATGCAGTATCAGTTATGCAAAATGGACTCAATAATTTTCTAGCTATTTGGGGGATTTTTTTCCCCCTATACTTCTGAAGCTGCTGAGAAGGGAGAATAGAAAGAAAATATTTCAATAATTTATTTTTGTTTATTTGGCTAGAATAGCAAATCATGAAACACTTGCTGAACATAATTAGCTCTTCTGCACTATGATTCCAAATCTCTTTGGATGCAGGGCCAGCTGACCAGATGGTGTGCTGTAACATAATGCCGTATGAAATGGAGGCTTGAGTTCAGGTCCACAGGCCACAGGACAACAGAGGCAGATTGCACCTTGCAAGTGATATTCAACTCAGAAGGCCTGGAGCTGGCAAGTGCTACTGTGTTCTGCTGCCAAAGGGCAAAGCAAATGTCATCATCCTCATGCAGCCCACTCTGTCTTAATATGTGGCTGCTTACTGTGTTTTCAACTTTTTCAAGGTGAGGGAGGGTTAGAGAGGGGCAGTGTGAAAGATAAGGGAGACAAAAGAGGTGAAGAAGAGGGGAAAGAAAATCAGTTTTCAAAATATCCATAACCTGCTATGCTGAGAAAGGAATATGTGGGTATTTGCAAAAAGATAGACCATTCCCCTAAATTACCTTGTATACAAAAGGATTTTCTTAGAAATCTTTTTTGGCCCTTAACTAATGAGACTGATTGGTTAGCAGTCCGCCTGATGATTAAGCCTGACAAAGCTTAATGGAAGCAGGCTGTAATTGCAGAAAAGCAATGGAAGATACTCATTTGAGAAGTCTTGAAAACCTAAAAGTTATGGACAAAGCAGACTACCCCAGTGGAAATTGTGCAATTTAAGATATGTCTTAATTAGATTTAAAGCCAGAGTTAAAAAACAAAAACTTATTTACCCATATTGAATCTGATAAAAAATTATTTGAAGTATAACCAGCTGGATGGAGGCAAAGTAAGGAGCTCCTAGTCAGCTCCTGCTCCAGGGCAGTTAATAAACACCCAGAGTTCTCTGGAGCTACCTGAAGCACCTGTTTGGGGACTCCAAGAGGCCAGAAGAGCATCCTGCAACATCCTTGAAGGAATGGAAGGAGGAGATGCCCATCTGCAGAGAAGACTCAGAAGTAAAGTGCTACATGCCACAGAGGCCGGTACCCATCCTCCACTGGAGGCACAAGTTGCCTTGGGAGCTGTTTGGCAGATGGAATTGAAAGCTCCGCTTCCCAAAATGGGGGAGGAAGAGACAGTTAGGTACTAACTTCAGCTACTGAGGAGTAAATTAAGTGGGCTATAGTATGATCCTGAGAACAACTAAGGTTTGAGCCTGTCCAGGTCAGAAAGAGGAGGGTAGCCACTATCTTTACTTCTTGCCTGGCATGAGGGGAAGCAGGTTGGGCTGAAAATCACAGTGCTGGTAGGGACTGGCTTCTTCCCATCCAATTCAGATGGCAGCTCAAGCCTAGGCCCAGCCCCACCTCCAACAGGAAGGAGGGTAGGGGACCTGCACCAGCCTCTCTGGGAAATTACCAGTCAAGTCGCAGTATATCCTACACTGGCATTGCAAGCTGCCCCAGGAGCTTTCTGTGGCTGGAATTGAAGCTCCATTTCCCAAAAACGGGAGGAAGAGAGGGTTGGCTACCAATTTCGGCTACTGATTAGTACACTCGGCTGGCTAAAGTATAACACTAGGAACAGCTAGGGTGTGGATCTGTCCAAATTGGAAAGAGGCCAGTGGCTGCCATTTTGACTCCACCCCCAGCATGAGGGGATGCTGGACTGACAGAAAATCACAGTGACGGTAGGAACTGGTTTCTTTCACCCAGCCTAGGCTTCAGCCCCTCCTCTGACAGGGAGGAGCCTGGTGGACCCTGCACCAGACTATCCCAGGTAAGTGCAGATACATTTGGCTGGCACAGATTGAGTAACTGAGGTCTACCAGGGCAACTACGATCATCTTGGACCTGCACTGCATAGATTGCTGCCTACACCTGCAGCTCCATCCCTGCCCCAGGCAGGGGAGAAAGGGCTGTGAAGCTTCATCAGTCTCTCTGGGTAACTACAGTCTAGGTCTGCACGACTTGGATTATTTCCACACAGCTGTGACTCTGTCCTACCCCTGGCCAAGGAGAAAGTTGGGAGAAGCTTCCCTGGGGCAATGAGGGCAGCTTAAGCCTCCACAGTTTATAGCACCACCTACATGCTTGGCTCCTACTGCACAACCAGCAGGGGAGAAAGGGCAGGAAGCCCTAAACTAAAGAGAAAAACTGCACCCAGAAGAAATATTCTAGTAAACTGGATGCCAAGACACCAACAAAAAATTACAATCCACACCAAGAAACAGGAAGAGATGGCCCAGTTAAAGGAACAAGATAAGCCCCCAGATGACTTAAAGGAGTGGAGACAACTAATTATAGATGTTCAAACAGAGCTCCTTAATAAATTCAATAAGATGGCTATAGAGATTAAGGATATTAAGAAGACACTGGATGAGCACAAAGAATAATTTGAAAGCATACATAGAAAAATAGCAGATCTTATGGGAATGAAAGGTACAATAAATGAAATTTTAAAAACATTGGAATCATATAATAGCAGATATGAGGAGGCAGAAGAAAGAATTGGTGAGCTTGAAGAAATGGCTTCTGAAAGTGAAAAACACAAAAGACCAGATTAAAAAAAGAATGGAAAAAATTGAACAAGTTCTCAGGGAACTAAATAACAGCAAGAGGCATGCAAACATATGTGTCATAGGTGTAGCAAAAGGAGAAGAGAAGGGAAAAGGGGCAGAAGGATTATTTGAAGAAATAACGGTAGAAAATTTCCCAACCGTACTGAAGGATATAGATTTCCATGTCCATGAAGCACACCGTACTTACTCCCATCCAAAAAAATCAAATAGACAAAGTCTGAGAACATACTCATCATAATGTCAAATGCTAAAGACAAAGAAAGAATTCTGAGAATAGCAAGAGAAAAGCAATGTATAACATATAAGGGATATCCAATAAGATTAAGTGCTGATTTCTCACCAGAAACCATGGAGGCAAGAAGACAGTGGTCTGATATATTTAAGATGCTACAAGAGAAAAACTTGCAGCCAAGAATCTTATATCCAGCAAGACTTTTTTTTTTAAATGAGGTCAAGATTAGAATAGTCACAGAAAAACAGAAAGTAAGAGAATTTCTAAGCAAGAGACCAGATTTTCAGCAAATACTAAAGGGTGTGCTGGAGCCTGAAAAGAAAAGACAGAGAGAGGGGCCTGGAAGAGAGTTTAGAAATGAAGATTATATCAAAAAAGGTAGCTAAAAGTGTCAGAAGAGTGGTGAAAATAAAATATAACAGATAAAACTCAAATAGTCAGGAATAAACTTAACCAATGTAAAGCACTTGTATTTAGAAGACTACAACTCAATGTTAAAAGAAATAAAAAAGGCCTAAGTAACTGGAAGAACATTTAATGGTCATGGATTAGAAGACTAAATATTATTAAGATGTCAATTCTATTCAAACTGATACACAGATTCAATGCAATCCCGATAAAATTTTCACCAGCATTAAAAAAAAAAAAATTGAAAACACGATCATGACATTTTTGGAAGAGTAAGGGGTCCTGACTAGACAGAAACATCATAAAAAGGAAAAGCAAATCCTCATCTCCAGACTTAAAATCATATTATCTAGCTATAGTGGTACAAACAGCAATGGTACTAGCATAAAGACAGACACATAGACCAATGGAACCAAATTTATGGTTCAGAAACAGACCCTCACAAGTATGGTCTAGTGATTTTTGACTAGTCTGTCAAACCTGCACAGCTTGGGCAGAACAATCCATTCAAAAAATGGTGCTGAAAAAATTGAATATCCAAAGCTGAAAGAAGGAAAGAGGACCCCTATGTCACACCTTATCCAGAAATTAAATTAAAATGGATCAAAAGCCTAAAGATAAAAACATCAATCATAACTTCTAGAAGGAATTGTAGGAAAATATCTTCAAAACCTGGTGGTAGATGGTGGATTCCCAAAGGAGATAAGAGGAGGATTGAGACAGACTACTGATGTTTAATGTATGTAGAAGTTTTAATTAGCTTTACTGTAAAAGTATGGAAATGTATAGAGTAGGTGGTAACACATAGTGAGTAAGACTTTATAAATGGGGATGTGACTGAAAATCATAGTGTACATATTCAAATGCCAATTGACAGAATGCTAGAGTATAATCTAAGAACTGAATAGCACAGTAAACCAAGAGGTGGATGAGAATTGTGGTTGATGGTATAGACGCAAGAGTGTCCTTTGTGAGCTACAGCAAATGTACATCACTACTGTAAGGTGTTGGGAATGTGGAGAAGCATGGGGAAAATACAGCTGGAGTGACCTATGGACAATAGTTAGTAGTAATAATATAATATTCTTGCATCTATGATAAAGATGTAGTGTGTTGATAATGAGGCTGTATGGAAAATGTGAGCCAAATGTACACTATGGACATAGTAACAATCAAATGATATTATCTTATCTGTAGCAAATGTTCCACCACAGTGTGGTGTGTTGATGGAGGGGTGTTGTTTTGGAATTCTGCACATGTATGTGCATGATTGTTTTATAAGTTTACAACTTCTGTCATAGAAAATATATTTAAAAAATAAAAATAGGTTGGATTGGGGGGAAAACACACTGAATGTAAGATAAGGACTATAATTAATAGTAAGATTTCAACAATATTCTTTAAAAATTTAGCAAACATCTCATGACAATGCAAGGTGTTGGTGGAGGGTTGATGTATAGGACCCCTGTATGATGTTATGCATGTTTGCTTTGTAAGTTCACAACTTTTACTATACACTTAATTGTTTATGTATGTTCACATATGAATGATATAAAGATTATAATAATAAGGTTGCTTGGGGGAAAATACTTTGGTTAGTAATAATATTTTGACAATGCTCTTTAAACATTAGTTAAAAAGGTTTGACAACACTGCAAGTAATTGGTGGTAGGGTGAGTTGTGAGAGTCCTGCATCATTTATATATGTTTGTTTTGTAAGTTCACAACTATTATTATACACTTATTGTTCATTTCTGTTAATGAGTGATATACTTCAATAAATGAATAAAAATTATTTGAGATAAAATGCATGGTTATTATTTGATTATTCAGGATAGTCTGTATAGGTCTGTGCTGTTGGTTCTGAAACTCATCTTCTATGAGGAAGAGGAAAGAAAAACAAAGATAATGAGCATGGATTCTTAATAGTATTACATTTATTTCTAACCTAACAGTTAAAGTCTTAAGAATATGTTTTAATAACTGCCCACACCAAAGTATCTTGAAGAAATCCAAAAAAGATAAGCAGGAAAAAGGCAAATAACTTTTGGGGGGAAAAACTAAAAGGAACAAACCAAATTCTCTAATTTATTATTCATTTTGAAGTTAGAAATTTACCTCAAATTGCTGTGATTCAAGTGATAATAGTATGGGCTTGGAGGAGGCCAGCCAAACAATTAACAAAATATTATATTTAATAGACAAGTATAGGACATCAGGGTTAGCAATAAAGGGAAAGGAGAGGGAGAGAAAAATACTACAGTAAGTACAATCCTAAAGCCTGTCATCCATTCATTCATACATATTTATTGGGCAAATATGTCTCAGGCCCTATGCTGCAAGCACAGCTTAGAACAAAGTGTACGAGGGCCCTGCTAAAATGGGGTATACAGGCTAGTTAAATGGATAGACATTAAACAAAAATAACATAATAAATGTAGATTGCACATTTACATTTAAATGTAAATAAGCGCCATAAAAAGTACACAGGCACCAGTATGAGGTGATGGCAGGGATATGTGACTTGGATGAGGGCTTTGTTGAGGATGTGCTATCTAAGCACAGACCTGAAACTAGAGGAAAGAACCACTGGCAGGTGCCAAGGAGAAATGTTGCAGAGGCTGTGGCCCTAGTGGAGGAATGGTGCTTTTGAAGCAGGAAAGGCAGCGAGGCTGACTGAGGGTTGGTGTGTGAGAGGAAAGAGAGTGGGAGAGGAGCCTGGAGAAAGGAAAGGGGCAGATCCTGCAGGCCTGTGAAGACTATGGATTTCTTCCTAAGACTTAGGACCTCAATAAAATATGGTACCATAGGATGGGTTTAAGCAGGCAAGTAACATGATAGGATTTGCACTTTTAAAAGATCACTGCCATTGTTAGAGCTTACAGTGTTGCATAAAATGCCAGGTCTCTAGATTCCCAGTGCACACTGGTAAATGCATTCATTTAGTATACATTTAAGAAATAGTTTTCATCACCTATTGTTTGCCAGTTCTACTGAAGGGGAAAGAAATGCAAGGAAGAATAAGGCTTAGAATTTGCCTTCAAGAAATGTAACAAATTATTAAACAAATATAGTGTATTAGAGGAGAATATGTATTTAGAGATATGTACAAAATACTAATGGAGAATAGGGGAAAACTTCACAGAAGAAATAGACATTGAACTGGGCCTTGAAAGGTGATAGTAAAAGGAGGGAGGGGTATTCCAGGTAGTAACAATGGAAAAGTAATGGAGGCATAAAGGATTATTTTATGGATTGGAAGCAAAAGAAGTTCAGTGATGAAAGTATGGAAAGAAGCTAGGAGACGTAAGCTGGTGACAAATGGATGGGGGTATTTTATTCACTGAGGAATCTGAACTTCATCCTGTACTCAAAGGGGAAGCTGTCAGAGGAATTCAAGACTCCTTTTAAGAACATTTGCCCATAAGGAAAATGTTGGGCTAAAGGACCCCAATTAAGAGGAAGGCCCACAAGGCATGAAGACCCCAGCACCAAGAGGATGAAGGGCAGGAGCTGGCAAGGGGGCGAGTGATATTATAGGAGTTGAAAGAATTCAAGCAAGACCCAGGTCTTTTAGGTCAGGCTCTATAGGACCACCTTTGCATTTGTACTAAAAAGAGCCAGCATTTGGATGACTGCCACATGAAGGGGATAAACAACTCATCGCTATGAAAAACAACCACCAAGAGGGGATGACAGTTCTGGCCAGTATCTTCCCCTCTGTCGTCTATCTCATAGCACACTGTTATTTCAGAGCCTAAATTGTATCAGCCCTACCACACTCCAAGCTATCAAGGGCTTAGCTAAACCCTGTGGGGGGGAGGGGGGGGGAAGGAGATTAAACTGAGTTTGATATAATAAACTAAAAAAACACAAAAAACAGAAAGATATGGCATCTGTTCAATACATATTTAAGAGCAGGAAAGGGTAAATCAAAACAGCTGTTGAAAGCAGTGATTATAGAATTGGAGGAAAATCTGTTTCATGTTTATATCCACAATGAATTGAGAAAGAGTAAACAGGGGAGAGGTATATAATTTTTTTCCTTAAAAATGGAAAATTATACATAATCTTTTACAATAGGCTTTGTTCTCTTAAGTACATGTATGGACACTGTCCATACCAATATGTGCACATTTAAATGATCATTTTAATAATTTTATGTTATTCTACTTATAATCAAATCCTGTTATTTAACAAAATTCCTAATGAAGGCTATTTTAAGTCTCTCCAATATTTTGTTTTTTAAACACTGTTGCACTTATACAACATAATTTATTATAGAACAAATACCATATACCAATTAGAAGGAAATAATTCATCAATTTGTAGTATGAATATAACTCAGTAGGTATCACACTATAAAACCCATTTGCATAACCATTTATTTTAGATGCACTTTTCACATAATAAAAGAAACTACATGGATAATAGTCAAATATAAATATATACAACTTAATGTATTTCTCTGATCTCTAGATG
This sequence comes from Dasypus novemcinctus, assembly GCF_030445035.2. Lineage (NCBI taxonomy): Eukaryota > Metazoa > Chordata > Mammalia > Cingulata > Dasypodidae > Dasypus > Dasypus novemcinctus. The sequence continues at coordinate 86,198,695 of NC_080677.1, forward strand.
AAGATGAGCTTGCAAGAAATGAATGGATCACGAAAGTAAAATAATCAAGAGATTTGACCATACTTAAAAAAAAAAGTATGTATTTAAATTTAAAAGGGAAACTACCATGTGGGAAAAATATTAGCCCGAAATATAACTCTTGAACTCTTAATGTTCTTATATGAATTTATTTGAAAAAACAGTGAAATTACAATTAATAAATGGACTAAGTTCATAAAAGGAAAAAATCTATATAAGAAATAGAAATCACTGATGAGCATATGAAAAAATGAGAAAAGGACACTTTTACATACAGTGTGACAGCTAAAACAAGAAGGCAGAATGTGGCCTTGTTCAACCTCAGGTGGGATGTGTGTGTTGGGCAACTCAAATTTTGCCACTCTATTCATACACACATGACCATGAAAGTGCGACAAGTATTTGGGAATTATAAATAAATTCTAACAAGTACACAAATTCACAAATAGTGAATCTTCAAGTGAGAATGGAATATATTTTACATTCAGGCATTCTACCCTCCTCTATAAGTATTCATAGTACCATGAATTTCACAAAGAAAAATCATTGCTTACATTTTACTTAGCACACTTACCTTTTTCTTTTTTCTTTTTGACTATTGTTATATGTCAGTGGGAAACTAAATAATGTATTTGAATATTATACCCATTATGCTTTAATAAATTCTGCTGGAAAGAACCCTGTGGAGTAGTCACAGGGAACACATACATTGAATACTTTTGGAAAATTCACAGGAGAGAATTATACAGTCTTTATTATTATTAATATAAAATACTGGTCTTTTAAAGTCTACATTAAGATTCATTCTGTCAAAATAATATGAATATACTTTATGCTTCTCCATTTTAATAATATTGTAGCTTGAAATATATATACTTAAAACATTACTGAATAAAATGGCATATACAGGACTTAGAATCCCATGACAATCTGACCAAGTGAAATATTAAAAGATAATTGATATGTAAACACTCTAAAATTTCATGATTTTTATTGCTTTTAAAACATATCTAACACAAACTCTGAAGATAAATACATAAAAATCAGCTAGATGGAGTTTTATCAAATGATCAGCACTCAAATTGCTAATTACCATCTTGAAATAAAATAGTTCATCTGAGTCTCTACTAATTTTTTGTTTACTTGTTTCTGTTCCCTACTAGACAGTAATGTTCTTAAAGTCAGTGACTGCTTTAGTTTGTTAAGCTGCCTAAAGCAAATACCATAACATGCAATATAAAATGCAATAACTCTAACTCTATGCAAATTTATTAGCTTACAAGCTTACAGTTTTGAAGTTGTGAAAATGTCGAAATCAAGGCATCATCAAAACTGGCTGCTGGTGATCCTGGACTCAGTCTCTGTCACATGGTGGCATCTGCTGGTGTCTCCCTTCTCTTATGGATTTTGTTGCTTGCAGCTTCTTGCTACTGTGGCTCTCTCTTTGTATTCATCCCATTTATAAAGGACTTTAGTAAGAGGATTAAGACTTACCCTGGGCCATGCCTTTATAACTCAAGTAACCTAATCAAGTAATCAAAAGTCTCTACTTTCAATACATTTACACCCACAGGAATGGATTGATTATAATAACATGATTTTATGGGGTACATACAGTTTCAAACTACCACTGTCCACCAGCAGTTTTGATGTCCAGTGCCTAAACTATGTACAAAGCATAGTAAATCTATGTTTTAGTTTCCTAGGCTACTCAAGCAAATGCCATGCAATGGGTTGACTTAATGGGGGGTTATTAGCTCATGGTTTTGGGGCTTAGAGAAAATCCAAATTAAAGTGTCTCCAAGGTAATGCTTTCTTCTTGAAAACTTGAATTTTAGGGCTGGCTGCTGGAGATCCTTGGTCCTTGGCTTCTCAGTCACATTGTAATGCACATGGCAGCCTCTCCTGCCCTCTTTGTATTCTTCTGGGTCCAGCTTCTTGCTTTCTGTGGCTTTCTTCCTATCTGTCTGAATATCATTCTGCTTATAAAGGACTCCAGTTACAGGATTAAGGCCCATCCTGATTGAAGTGGGCTATATCTTACCTGAAGTAATCTCATCAAAAAGTCCTCCTTAACAATGGGTTCACACCCACAGAAAAGGAGTAAGTTTAAGAACATGTTTTCCTAGGGTGCACACCCCCCCCCCCCAAAACCACCAGAGTGTAAAACAAATATTTGCTCCTGAATTGAATGAAGAGAAAAGAAAGTGAAGTTTCTAGAGTGGTATTTTTTCCCTAAAGATTATAAAGAATAAATGTGCCTGTTCCATCACAATTTAAGAAAAAACACCAAGATGAGAACAGCTCAAAAGCATTCAATTTAAGAATTTACACCAGGAAGGTAACAAAACAAATATAAGTGTGATGGAGATTCATGGTAAATAAAAATTTAGAAAGAAATTTTATTATTTTAAGTGATTGCTAAAATTTTTCACCAAGAAAAAAAAGAGCCATATAATAGAAAGAAAAAAACAAAAACAAAAACAATACAAAAAACAAAAAGCAGTTAATGGGTACCCCAAAGTTACATAAACTAAAAATCTTGTATATGGAACATTTTGCTCTGTGGGACTAAGAGGTTTAGGAAAACAGAGATAAATTTTCTATAGGGTGATACAGTAGTGAAATGTAATGGAATAAACTCTATTTTAAAAATGAAGTATTTGGTACCACATCCACCACTGACAGTTGTTTGAACCTGGGGAAGTCAACTTGCTTCTCAGGGGTTCGTTTCCTAAAGTGTAATATATAGGATGAATTAGATGATCTTTCAAATACCCCTAATAAGAACCATCTGGGTAGAAGCAGATTCTGCAAAGGAAGGGAGAGAATTTGTCACGATCCTAATAGAGAATATTAGTATCCCTTATATCCTTAGCCATCTGTCAGCTTATTGAACGTGAATGAGACTTCTATTTTCTCAATACAAAACTTGCCCTCCTCTTTCTTTCAAACTCTGCCAAAACTCATCTTCTCCAAGATTCCTTGCCAAACATATCTCACCTTTCTTTGATCACTATAGTCAGTCCCACAATACTTCAATTAGATATGCCACTCCTTATAGTTAAAATTAGCATGTACTGGTGAAACTATATCTTAATTTATATATGGGTACTTGTTTGGGTAATCTCCTCACAAATTATACTAATATAGGAGCATAACTAACCAAACAATTCATAGCTCAGAAAATAATCTGATAGACCCAAAAATGGAAAACTATATCCTTATAGTAAAACAATTTCAAAAAAAGTTTCAAAAATATGAAATGTTTCCATTTGTTTTCTCCATATACCTCTTGCAAGATTTGAGCTACTCATCCACTACTGCATCCATTTTTCTGACTTACTGTACTTTATCCACAACCACTGAATATATATTAACTTTCAGTAAAAAAAACACATCAAAACTATCACTTAAAAACATGCATTATCAAGTCTAATAAAGTGAATTTGTAGGAAAAAAGCAGTTTAATGGATTTAACATATTATTTTTAAGTAAGTGTTCCTTTTTGTGTTAATGTTTAAAATAAAAAGGCCCTTACTTAGAATTTAAAAGGCTATAACCACACTTACTTAAGGGCAGAGTAGTCTCATTGCTCATAGAGGTGGGAAAATGGTATAATTCCAAGAAAGGAAATCAGTCAATTAGAACATGCTACCTAGAAATCAAGGTAAGAAAAAAGTGACTTTCCACAAGCCTGGTGATTTAGGGTGGAAGTAACATTATTTTATGTGATAACAGATCCTTAAAAAGAATTTTTCTCTTATAAAAGATAAAAAATTATGTAACCTTCTAGAGCATCTAGCAAGAACTGATCTGTCAAATCAATTTGTCACCTAAGAAATTTATTTGGAAAGGGGAGACTGTCCCACTTTTTTTCCTTTCTGTTACGAAAACAGTTGAGTTTAATGATAATTTACATCAAGATATGCTTTGGAATGTTATCAATTAACCAAAAAAGGCTAGGATCAGTGGTCTTTAAATAATAAGAAATAAGAACTCAGTAGTTTAGTTCTCCTAAAAATGCCGATGAGATTACGTGATATCCATTAAGCAGGAGTGAACCTTAAGAGTCGAAAAGTCCTGGGATCCACCAGCTGTTCGGAAAAATGACTCATCATTAACCTTCATGAAACAAAACCACTGCCTTTGGCAGGCATTCCCTAACATTTGTCTGAAAGATATTAAACAGCACAACCTAACAGGTCAAGGCGTGCAATTGTTCAGGGTACATCTAGCAGCTCACTCATCTTGGCAAGTGGATTTAGAGACCTGCACAGGGTAGGCATTAAGGCTTTTTGGATAGCTGTGCTATTCCATTGGTAACACTCTCTCCAAAGATTTACAAACAGAAAAACTATCTATGCTATGTTCTAACTTGACATTTAAATTTATTCAATGATCCAAGTGCTGGACAAACCTAAAACTGTTTCTCTTTTTTTCATAAAGGAGTTACCAGGGATTGAACCTAGGACTTCATACGTGCAAAGCAGGCACTTAACCACTGAGCTACACCTGCTTCACTAAAACAGTTTCTTGAAGAATATCTAGCTTTGACCGCAGAAACCTATGGGTGACTGACCTTTTATCTAGTCTAAGGTACTGGTCTGGTGCTGTATTTTCATAAATTAATGTAAGACCTACCACCTACGTGATCTCATATAGATTTGCCCTTAACCAGCAATATAGAACCCTTGCCCTCTAAGCTATCTTCAGATAGTATAACACTAAACTATTTTCTATCTAATTCCTACAAAAAAAAATTCATTGACATAATATAATTTTAAATAAAGGGCCCAAGACAGTGGCTCCCAAATGCTACCTAGCCTAATCGCATTAGAATTGTATCAGATACCAATTAAAAATAAAGATTACTAGATTTTATCTCCAATTTACTAAAGCAGAAATTCCAGGAATAGAGCCCCAAATCTATTTTTTTAAACAAGATCTTTATTTGATTCTCGTGCATACTAAAATTAGAAAACCACTCAACTAAGGGATTAAGAATGCAGTCAATCCTCAAGATACTGCAGGCTCTTCTGCCTTTGGGTTACACTAAGCCTTTCTAAGAATTCTTAACAATCTCACCATTTGAAGAATTAGCTTGACCATGTTAAAAACATTTACATTAATGTTAATATATGCTCTCTTATTTTGATTGCTATCACAAAACAGTTATGTGATTTCTGCTTTGTTGCTGCCATAAAAAGGTTAAGAAGGAAACTGTATCTCACTGTGGTGGCTTTGAGCTATGTACCGTAGAAAAGTATGTTCTTAATCTTAATCCATTCCTCTAAGTATGAACTCATTATAAATAGGAGTGCTTTATAAGCAGAATGACATTCAGACACACAGAGAGAGAAAGCCATGGGATGAAGCCTGAAGTCAAAGGAATCCAGAAGAGAAACCAGGAGATGCCTCCATGTGCATTGTCATGGAGAAAAGCCAAGGACCAAGGATCTCCAGCCGTCAGCCCAGAACACCACAGTCTTTTGGGAGAAAGAATCGCTTTATGATGCCTTAATTTTGCACTTCTCCTAGCCTCAAAACCTTGAACCAAAAAATTCCTTTTGGTTAAATCAACCCCTGGGATGTTATTTGTTTTAGCGGACAGGAATCTAAAACAATCAGTAAGCACTAACTTTCTTTCTAAGAAAATGGTATGAATTCTCTTTCCTGATTATTCGTAATATTTTTCCCCTTTGAGCTGCCAGAAGATGAGAACCAAACTTATGGCTAATTACAGAATCATAATAACTCTCACTGTAAATGTATTTGTTCCTTCTCTTCTCTTGAATCTCATTCCCCCTTTCAGTTAGATTTGTAGTAATCCTTTTTGTATGTTAAAAACCAAAAAGTTTCTAAAGTTCTTTTAGAAAGAGGCAGACTATGAAATCTTCTCAAATAATAATTATTGTGGTTTTATCACTTTCATCCTCTTTGAATTATAGTATTCATGAGTATTCTTTTGACTGTGTTCTATTTTGCCCCTTCACTTGCCTGGACAGAAATGTAATTGCTCTAGATTAGTCACATGGCATCCTTGGCCCCTAGAACTCCAGAGAGATGATTACTGTTTCCATAGTAAAGAACGCTCTAAGATAAATCAATTTTTTTGAATAGCAGAGGGTGAGAGGATCAAGACTAACCATGAATTAGTTTGAAACCTGTGGTGCCCCTACCAGTATGAACACATGACTCAGATTTCAGAAGTGTGGATTAGAAATAACTGAAACCTACAAATTTGGCTGGAGTAGGTCCCAATGGAAGATTATGATATCAATTTGAAAGAACTTTCAAATCACTCTTCCTTTTTCTGACTGTGTCTTTCTGAGATGATTGGCCAACCGAGATAGAACAGAACAGTTAAGACACTGCTTGACTTTCTTACCTTTCCCTTATTGTTTCTTTTTCCTTTCACTGGAAATGATGAGCTGATTAACTGCTTTGATTAATGTAACAGGTGGGTTTAGCATTCTGTAAATCCAAATGATAAATCCATGATAAAAGTGAGAGTGCTCATCAAAATTCTGAGAATTTCAATGTCTCTTTGAAACCTTTTGACTAAAAGAAATGTATTATTAGAGAGTTTGGAGCTTTTCAAAAGTTTTTTGTATTTGACTATGGTAGCCTTTGCCACACAGAAAAAATTAAATGCAAAAGTGTTAGAAATTTAAAAAAACAGTTATTAGATGATATCTCAAAACAAAGTTGGAGACTGAAATGTTTAGTACATATATTACTTTTTGTCAACTAAAATTTTAATATTACTTTTATGAGTGATATGTCATACAAATAAAATATAAAATATCTTTCTCCTTTGTCAGAGGTAAAGGTAGTTTTACAATCCTAAAGTTAGAATAAACAAAATACCCAAATAACTAGAGATCATCCTTGAAAATCATACTCATGTTGTAAACAATTATGAATTATAAATTTATTACTTGTTCTTATCCACTACTGACTTAATCAAGCTATTTGAAGCCTCCATCAATATTAGAAATCCATGAACTTATCTGAAACAGGTATCATTGTTTATTTTTGCTATTGTTATAATGAATAATTAGCCTCATTTAAAGTTGATTAAGTAGATATCTTCATCAATGGGTGGGATAGTCAGAATAAATAAATCAACTGCTGGATGGCATTATGTAGCATTTAGGGAATGGGAAAAGTAAACATACTAAATTGTATAGTAAATATTATCTCTGATAGAGAGGTATTTGTATATATACTATGTTCTTGGATTCGCTTAGTTAAAAAGCAATGGCAAGTTGAAGTAAATACCTATTATTGGCCAATTTAATGTTCACAGACATACTTATAGGATTGAAAAATGCATTTTCTGGAAGCTAAAGAAAAGATTTCATATTTCCTGAAAGCATGTATGTCAATATCATATAGTTGATACAATACAGGTATTATCAGAAGCTTTGCTTTGAGATTCATGTAACTGGATTATTACTTGTTATAATTTCTACACAATTGGAAAAAAATAATTTAGCCTTTCATTGGTGCTACAACTGTACTAACAGTTCACTAATATAGAAATTAAATTTATAGAAACTATATTTACATCTGTCATCCACAGCTCCAAAATTATATTGTGTCCTCTTCCAAATATGGTTTAGAAGTCAATTCACCTACTTCCTTTGCATTTCTCAAACCATATTGAGGTCAGAGGGGTGGGTGGGGAATATTGAAAAACAAACAGAAGTAAACTGAATTTCCTTGTCCATTAAGAATATTAGAATAATGTTTTTGATTTTAAAAGTTCAAGTTGTGAGGGCTCTAGAGACATTTGGACATTATAGGCAAGGCACACAACCCCATGAAATCAGCACCCCATTGGTGGGCCCTTCCTTCAAATACATGATAACCTATTTCCCAATGTGACAGAGTTAAGCTCATTTATAATTTCCCTACACATGATTCTTCCACCCCTTTTATTTGAACCTATAATTAGCACTATACTGGTAAATGATTCTTCCACCCCTTTTAATTGTACCTATAATTAACACTATACCAGTAAATATATGTCTCAGAGACATATTATCTTCTGTCTGTTCATATGCTGGTTGAACCCCAATTCTTAGGGGAGTAACAGCCCACACCTATTCTCTAGTTCATTAGACTCACCCAGGATAACTAACAAAATGAGGATGATGTACAACCCCCAGTCTCAAAAGCAAAGAGAATCAACAACTGCAAGCAAAACAGTTCCTTCCATCTGTCCCACAAGATCTAAACCCCTTCTCAACCCGAAGCAGAACAGGCATCACCATCCCCAAATTGTCAAGACTGAAGAATGAACAAACATAAGGGGGAAAGCAACTATGACCAAAGTAGACTTAGTATTACTGTAGTAATGGAAAAACTTGTAACATTGATATTAAGACAGTGGTCACCAAAGATTCTGAGGAGAGGGGGAGGAAAGAATATATGGAATATAGGGCATTTTAGGGCATTGGAATTGTTCTGAATGATAGCACAATGACAGATACAGGCCATTATTCACTTTGTCAAAACCTATTAAATTGTGTGGTGCAAAGTGTAAACCATAATGTAAGCCATTATGACCATGGCTAACCATTATGACTATGGTTAATAGCAATGCTTCAATATTTGTTCATCAATTGTAACAAATGTACCACACTAATGTAAGATGTTATTAATGGGGGAAAATGTGAGAGAGGGTGGGGGTGCGGTATATGGGAATCCCCTATATTTTCAGTGTAACTTTTCTGTAATCTAAAACTTCTTTAAAAATAAAGTTTTCGTAAAAAAGCTCAAGTATTCTTACTTAGCATTTATCTAGATGGAACTAGATAAATAATAGCAATGGATAAAAGTATATGAAATTAATCCAAGCAATTATGCAAAAGATGCTCATCTCAATATTTTCTAATTACAAAAAGGTTACTAATTCTTAAAAGGATTTTTTTTTTTTTAATCTCAATGTCAAGAGGGAAAAAGAATGGCTAAAAGCAGTAGTTATCTTAGGCTATGCAATTGATGGTGGGAAAGGTACCAACTGTAAGAGAAAGTTAAGACAGATGAGCTAAAACAATTTTTGCTAATTTGATTTCTTTAACAAGAGAAAATCAAATATACATCCAGCAGTCAAAAGTGTATTGGTCATTTTGGTTAAGGAGAAAAAGTCTTTCATAAAATCATTTCTGTTTGGAAATCATCATACACATCTTCATAACATGAAAACTACTGAACAAACTGAAAATCAACAACTCTTTTTAGACTGACCAGAGACTTGAGGTCACAGAGAAAAACCACTACCCTGAAAATTGGAAAGAGAGACAAATACAGAATCATATTTTACTGGGAACAGAAGGAGCCATCAACTGGCCAGAATACTTGTAATTGACCATTTTTAGGAAGCTGAGTATGGACTAGCAGGAGTTTTCAAAACTCATTTGGGCCTACTCTTAGGAGGGGTCACAAAACTTTTTTGAGTTCTACCTCTAGGTGCCTGATCAGTGAAGACTGAAAAAAAATTTTTTTTCCTTGTGCTTGATGCAAAAGAAGAAAATAACCATTTTGAAATATGCCTCCAGATAAAAGGAGCCATCTTGACATACACCAAGAACGGTCTTCTCTTCTTGGCTGGGGCATTCCTTTAGAAGAAACTACTTTGCCAGAACTTTGTATGATTGAAGCAGTGGGCAAATGGACTGTTTCAGCCCCCTTTGCCCTTCCTGTGTCATGTAAGCGGAGAAAACAGAGATGGCTATGAAACTGTTCTGAAAGTCACAGGCCAGTGACCCAGGCCCACTACAAAAAGATTTAATCATAAGATGAACAATCTTCCTCCTCAATATCTTACCACCATATCAATAAAGCTACCAGATAACAACATTGAATTACAATGGAGAGGGCTGCAAGATACAAACTCTATTTAAGAAAGGAGTTTCTAGGGAAACCCAAAGAAAACAGGGGACACGTAAACAAGGAAATTAGTGGAAATTGAAACCTTTGACACCTACAGCCACAGCAAACATTAAACACACCCCAGCTCATAGCCAGGTTAAAATAAAAGTTCACACTAAGGGACTTCTTGCCTTAGTTCCTAATACCTGATACATCAAGTCCAGCTTTTAACAAAAAATTACAAGGCATGCTAAAAGTCAGGAAATACACACTGAAGAGACAAAGAAAGCATTAGAATCAGACTCAGATATGGCAGATATTTTGGGAATAATCTGGGAATTTAAAATAACTATGATTAAAGATACCAACTCTAATGAAAAAAGAAGCACAAAAATGGCAACATACAGGAACAGATGAGTATGTAAGAAGAGAGATGGAAATGCCAAGAAAGAAACAAAAGGAAATGCAAGAAATAAAAAGCACTGTAACAGAAAAGAAGAATGCAAATGATGAGTCATGAATAGAATGAACATGGTCAAGGAAAGAATCAGCAAGCTTAAAGACATGTCAATAAACCTTACCAAACTGAAATTCAAAGAGAAATGAATAAAGGAGGAAAAAAAAAAAAAAAGAACTGACTATCCAAGAATATACAAAGAAAATTACAAAAGAAGAAATATTTGAACTACTAATGGGCTGAAAATTTTCCCATATTAATGACAGATACCAAACCAGAGAACTAGGAAGCTCAGAAAACACCAAACAGGATAAATATGTTTTTTAAAAAACTCTACACCTAGACATATCATATAAAAACTTTAGAAAACCAAAGACAAGAATAAACTTCCTTACCTATAAAGGAACAAGGATGAGAATTACATTGGACTTCTCTCCATAAGCTTTGCAAGCAAGAAGAAAGTTGAATGAAACATTTAAAGAACCACCAACATACAATTCTATGTCTTTGAAATTATCTATCAAAAATGAAGAAGTAAAGACTTTTTCAAGTAAATAGAAATTGAGGAATTTGTTGCCAATATACCCACCTTGCAAGAAATGTTAAAAGAACATCTTCAGAGAACAGTAAAATGATACTGACTAGAAATTTATATTTGCATAAAGAAATTTCTATTTGCATAGAGAAGGAATAGATGAAGGCAACAAATTTTTTTCTTATTTTGAATTTCTAATAGATAAGTGTTCAATGTAATAATAAGAATGTATTGCACTGTAGCTTGTGGATAAGCATTGTATATGCTGGATTTATTCCAGGTATGCAAACCTGTTTCAATCTTATAAAATCAGTTAATATAATCCATCACATCAACAGACTAAAGAAAATCATATAACAATAGATGCAGAAAAATTATTTGGAAAAATGCAATATCCAAACTCTCAGCAAAGTAGGAATAGAGGGGTACTTCCTCAACTTGATAAATAATATTTACAGAAACCCGAGCTAATATCATATTTTGGGTGAGAACCTAGATGCTTTATTCCAAAACTGGAATAAGAAAAGGATGTCCCATCTCCTCATGCCTAGTCAACATCATACTGGAAGTCATATCTAATGCAATAAGAAAAGAAAAAGAAATGAAAGCTGCAAATATAGTGAAGGATGAAATGAAATTGTCTTTGTTTACAGGTGACATGATAATCTATATAAAATCCCAAAGAATCAACAAAAAATCTCCTGCAACTAATAAGTAATTATAGCAATGTCACAGAAAAAAAAGCTAACATTAAAAAGTCAAATGCTTTCCTATATATCAGCAACGAACAATTGGAATTAGAAATTTAAGATGTAATACCATTCACCTATTATTACAAAAGCTGAAATATTTATGTGCAAATCTTACAAAATATGAGCAAGATCTATATGATGAAAATGACAAAACTTTGAGGAAATAAAACGAAGATGTAAAATAAATGCAGAGATATTCCATGCTCATGGGTAGGATGACACAATATTATTAATATTCCAGGTTTTCCTAACTTGATCTAACAATTCAACACAATCCCAATGAAAATTTCAGGAAATTATTTTTTGACTATAATCATACAACTGAAGAAAGAGAATAAATTCAGAGGTTTCATCTTCCCTGATGTCAAGACTTACTATAAAGCTACATTAATAACGATAGTGTAGTACTGATCAAAGTATAGATAAATAGATGAAAAGAACATTATGGAAAGCCCAGAACTAGACCCATACAGATAGTGAATTTATCTTTGTAAAAGAAGCAAACTCATTTCCATTGAGAAAGGATAGTCTTTTCAACAAATGCTGGTGAAACAATTGGATGCCCACATGCAAAAAGAAAAAAAAAGAATCTAGATGCTGACCTTATACCTCTCACAAAAATTAACTGGATCATAGAGCTAAATATAAAACCCAAAAACTAGTTGTGGATGATGGATTAGGGTTAATAGTACAAGAACAGCATTACTTCAGTACTCATCCTTAATTGGTTCTGGGAGACATGACGAGTACCAAAAATGATGACTACCAAACAATATTTTCCCATATGGAATAATGTAAAGACATTTAATGCGCTTCCCAAACCAAAGACAATGCACATATTTAAGGCACTGTGTAAAAAGACAGAGTTGCATATCGTTACTGTACATGAGAAACAAACCTAAAAATCAGTAAATTCTTAGATTAAGTTAAAAAAAAAAAAAACGCTTTACCTGTACTGAGAAGATTCTGTGGCCTGATGGGATGGTGGGGAGAGTGGTGAGGAGGCAAGGTTATATGGAGTGTTGCTTGGAAGGAGAGTCCCCCTCCAATAGAACATCGGGCCCTTGGACTTCATGTGTTCTTTTTCTTTTCTGCCTTTTTTCACCTTGCACCACAGGCTCTGACATACTCTTTGTCACCTTCACTAAAAACATACCCAATTAGGACTGCGTCTGTCTTTTTTTCAGAATTCCTCATAAGTGTGAAATTGTTTGGTCATCCAATAAATTCAGATTTTTGCTTGTCAGAACTTTGTCTAGATGGTACTTCTCTACAAAGTTTTGAACTTCTGCCCATTTTGCACACATTTCTTTTATCAAGGAACTGGGGACATCCTTCCTTATCTCCTTCTCACCTGAAAACTCTGGTCTTATCACAGTTAAAAACTTGGTGGGGAATAAAACCCTCAGCCTCTACAAAGTCTTGAAATTCACCGATGACTTCATCAGCTGCATTTTTATTAGTACTCTTTTTAAAATTATCAAACCAGCCATGGCTGGTCTTAAAATCTTCAACACTCTCATCACTCGGTTCTGGTTTGTTTTTCTAAAGATCTGCAAGCAACACTTTTGCTTTTCACATATCATGGCTTCTGATACACTATCGCCCACTAACTGCGTCTCATTTACTCAAATTAATAACAGCTTTTCAACTTCCTCGAGTGTTTGGGCACACTGCTTTCATACTCCTTTAACTTCTTTCACAACATTAGCCTTTTTTATTGCTTCTTTATTCTTAAAGATGGTGGAGCCCATTGTTCTAGGCATATCATATTCCCTAGCAAGATCAGTAATGTGAATACCACTCTGATATTGACTTATTATTTCTTTTTTTTGTTCATTGGTGGTGCAAAGTAATTTTCTTTTCTGCTCAATGCTATCCCTGCTCATTTTCTTAGGAATCATGATGAAGGAAAAATGCAAAAATACAAAAAATGATAACAGAAGCAAAGATAAGACCACAGTGGAATGTGCACAGGGCAAGAGCCACCACATGACTAATGTGTAACCCTTATTTCCCTGGAGTGAGTCACGAGGCAACTAACACGGACAAGTTCTAGCCAAGTACCAAACAAACAACGAGTACAGGGACAAAATTTTTGCATCAAAATGCATCAGGTACCAAATTCTATGAGTTTCAAAATAGTCAAGTGCCAAGGTATGACTGTATAAGAATTTCCTTTCATGAATTATTACAAATATACAACACTAATACAAGGTGTTAATAATAGGGTGGCATATCGAAAAAATACACATACTGTAAACTATGTATTATAGTTAATAGTGCTATTTTACTATTCTTTCATCAATTGTAACAAAGGTACCCTACTCATGCCAAGTATCAACAATATGGGGGTATATGGAAACACTGTATTTTTCACAGGCCTGTCTGTAAATCTACAACTTCTCTAATTTAAAAAAAAAAAAAGTTTAAAAAAGACATGACTGGGACATAAGAAAAAATTGGAATATCAAATTTATGCTTTATAACAATGTTAAATTTCTTGAACTTGATAACCATACTTTTAAGGTGATTATGTAAGTGAATATCCTTGTTTGGAATTATGTGTTCAAGAAGTGTGATGTGTGCAACCTGCTCTCAAATGTTCAGATTAGATAGACAGATAACAGATAGATAAAAGGAAAGACAGGACAAAGGTGGCAAAATGTTAAAATGGTGGATCTAGTTATCTGGGGGGGGGGGCATGTTGGATTACTTTGTATAGGGTTTGTATTATTTTTGCAACTGTCCCGTAAGTTTGAAATTATTTCAAAATAAAAAGTTTAAAAGATATTAAATTCTTGCAACACACCTATCTGATAAAGAGCTTATATGCAAAATATTCAAAGAGTTCTTAAAACTCAACAGTAAGAAAACAAACAATCCAATTAAATAAATGGGCAAAAGATCTGAACAGATACTTCACCAAAGAAGATGTACAGATGGTAAATAAGCATATGAAAATGAAAATAAGCTCAATATTATATTATTTAGGATTTACCAGGTAAAACAATGATATAATACTATACACTTATTAGAATGGCTAAAATCCAAAACCCTGACAACACCAAATGCTGATTAGGATGTGGACAACAGGAAATCTCATTCAATGCTAGAGAGAATGTGAAACTGTATAGCCACTTTGGGAGACAGCCTGAAAGTTTCTTACAAAGTTTAACAGAGGCTTACCGTAAGATTCAGCAATTGCAGTCCTTGATATTTACCAAAATGAGATGAAAACTTATGTCTACATGAAAACTTAATGTTTATAGAAGCTTTATTCATAATTGCCAAAAACTGGAAGCAACCAAGATGTATAAATAAGCTGTGTTATATCCACACAATGGAATACTGTTCAACAATAAAAAGAAATGAGCTATCAAGCTATGAAAAGACATGGAAGAACCTTAAATACATATTGCTGAGTGAAAGTACTCATTCTGTAATGATTGCAAATACTTCTGACTATATGACATTCTGGAAATGTCAAAACTTTAGAGGCATTTTAAAAAAATCAGTGGTCACCAGAAGTTTGGGGATTGCAGGGAGTGACAATTTGAATTTTGTGAATCCCCCAAAGCAAAAGATTATGTTTTTAAAAAAATTTATTTTATTTATTTCTCTCCCCATCCCACCCTCCTCCCCCATTGTCTGCTCTCTGTGTGTATTCGCTGTGTGTTCTTCTATATCCACTTGTATCCTTGTCAGTGGCACCAGGAATCTGTGTCTCTTTTTGTTGTTGTTGTTGCATCATCTTGCTGCATCAGCTCTTCCTGTGTGCAGTACCACTCCCAGGCAGGCTGCACTTTTCTTGTGCGGGGCAGCTCTCCTTGCGGGGGCACACCCCTTGCATGTTGAGCTCCCCTACATGGGGGACAACCCTGCATGGCATGGCACTCCTTGCGTGCATCAGCACTGCATGTGGGCCAGCTCACCACATGGGTCAGGAGGCCCTGGGTTTGAACCCTGGTCCTCCCATATGGTAGGCAGATGCTCTATCCATTGAGATAAATTCACTTCCCAGATTATGTTTTAAACCAACCCATTCTTGTGGGTGTGAGACCCATTTGACTGGATTACATCAGTGGGGCATGATTCATGTTGAGTCTCCACCCTCTTGCTGGGTCTGATATAAAGAAAGATATAGACAGACATAGGAAAAGGGAGCTGCCACATTTGATTCTGCCATGTGGGAGAAAGGAATGCAGGAAAACAGAAGCACCCAAGAGGCTCAAAAAGCTAAGGGACAGAAAGAAATAAACCCTATGCTTGATTGCCCACAGCTGAGCTCTTGGAGACAGTACAGCCCAGAGGGGATAGCGGAGACCAGGAAGAGATTCCCTGCTAGCTTGCTTCAACACATGGCAGCTGATTTGGGTGAGAAAGCACCTCTTACGGTGCCTTGAGTTGTACTTTTCATGGACTCGGGACTTTAAGCTTTTACTCCAAATAAAAATATAAAAGCCAATACATTTCTGCACTGGCAGCCCTTTGGGAAACTAAAACACAGGGTGAATGGGTAATGTACTGGGAATTTTTAGATCAGTGAAACTATTCTGTATGATCCTGTAATGTCAGATACATAACATTATTCATTTATAAAAAACAGAAAACAAAAAACATAGAACTGTAAAACACAAGGAGTGAACCCTACTGTAAGCTATAGACCTTAGTAATAAGTACACCATACTAATGTAAGATGATGTGCATCTAGTTGCTACACAGCATGCCTGGGGAACACAAACTCAGGCACAAGAGAGACTGTCAACAACTGACACCACTGTTTTAACTTACACAGCACAAAATGTTCAGAAGAGCAAGGGAAGAGTCCCATCAAGGCCAGTCCCCTGGGAGGTTAACTGCTCATGTCAGGGTTGGAGGATGACAATTCCACATGCCCTACTTCACATCAGAGATGAGGGACCCTGCGCTGCCTGAGAACTGTGTTCTTATACACCCCAGGAAGAGAGGTAGTCCTTGCCACCTAGCAAAGCATATGTAATTGAGCAGCCTTTGGGCACTTTCTGCCTTGATAAGCAGCTGGGGCTGCTTGTTCCCAGTTTTAGGTTCAAGGTAAGGTCAGGTGGAGAGGCTATCCCACTTCTCCCTAGCTTGTTTTTATGGTTGAGATCTACCATTTCCCTTGGGCTGCAAAATGGAAACATTGAAATATCTGTATGTAAACAAGCAAGATGGGAAACTGAGGGGGATAGGCAGGGGCTAAGAGATGGCAGTGGACATATCTTTGACAACCCCAGCAGATGTTTATAAGTGCTGAGTGTGTACTCTCCGCACTACCTGTTCACTTTATCTGTAAACATAAAGTATTCTAAATATTAAATTCTATCGATTAAAAAAATCAGAAAAGTCTTCATATACCAAAAGTTTGGCAAAACTTTGAGGAGGAGTCTTGCTTCCAGGAGATACAATGATTTCTCATTGTAATTATTAAGAGCTTGAATGTTCATATTTCTGAAAATACAATTCATAGACTGCATAAGCCTCTGAATTAACCAAAGGCCAGAAAAACAGTCAGAAATAAGCATGCCTTTTTCTACAACTATTTCTAAAAATTTTGACCAATTGTAAGTATATTTGTAGTTTGAAAATCTTTTAATGATAAATCAGAAGGTATATAATGCACTAATACGTTTACTAAATGTAATGGCTGAAGCAAAGTATGGTAATGTGAAAATAAAAGTCTTTATATACAATGCCTATAATGCATTCAGGAGACATGGAAAACAAAGCAGTTAATTCCACTTAACATTATTTTACTACAACAAATATAAACTATGTCTCTATCACTTTAAGTGATAAATATGGACAATGTATTAATTTGTACTTTAGAAATCTATCTCTAGTATATCTGTGTCTTCTCAAACTGTTTACGCACTCACATATTACATAATAATACACACAGGTGCATTTGTATACACCCACACTGCTCAGATGGGACTAGGAATTTCTTTAAGGAAGCAAAGCAAATGCAATAGAAAAAGGTACTTTACCTAGGGATTCTTAAAATAACTAAAACTTCCAGTACCCATAAAGACTTCTGTTTTCTGAACATACTAGTATATTTTTGACAGTCTCTTTTCAGCAATGGGCAACAATTCATTTTTGTAACTACACCAAATAATAATGCAAAATAATGGCAAATACCCACTTTTTATCATGGGAATGTGACAATCTTGAGCATATTCTCTGTAAATTGACTAATGTCATAGTTTGTTCTGCATCACTGCTTTTTTTGCATTAAACAAGAAATATATATGAAAGACAACATGCAGACTGCAAAAAATATAGAGGCTAGAAAAGAAAAGATTAGATTTGATCTCAGTCTTTTGGAACTATAAAAGGAAAGAAAACAGTCATGCCTCTCCTCAAAAGTGATAGGAGGAAATATCTTTTGTTCATATCCACCTCAGTCTATTAATGCATATTCACATGTTGTCTTTTATTGTTATTATTTATGTATGTCATCTTCCCCTATCTTCTCCTTCTCAATTAGAATGGAAACTCCTTGAGGGCCATGACAATTCCCAGCCCTAATTACATATTTGTTGCCCTAATAGTATCCAAGAGAATATGTCTGCCTTCTTGTTTACAGACTTAAGTGAATTTGACAACTTAAAGGTACTACAGAAAATTTCTCTACTGTTCATTAGATAGAAATTGTGATGGTGTTTGCTTAAATTGGTGATTTTCTGCAATACAGATTTCTGTGGAAAGAAGATCATTTATTTATGCCATATTCGCTGCATTCACTCTAGTTTGCCTTTGGATTATCAAAAAAAGGCATCTGATTATGTACAGTTACATACTGATATATATATATATATATACATAATTATGTATGAACTTATGTAATCCTCTCAAGATGAACTATTACCTGCATTGTGTTTTTAAGTCCATCTGTTACTTTATTTTTGCTTATAAAAAGAGGAAGGAAATGTCTTTAGCTATTTTCCTAATTTTAAGGGAATATGCACAGCCCTTTCATATAGGTTGTATAAATTAGAGTTGGGTCCATGAGGTTGTAATCAGGAAGTTATTTATCACATGGTAAAATCAACTTCCCATGGCAAATATAGTTTATAACTTTAAATGAACACATAACAGCTGTTTGCCTTTCTTATCATGAATACTTAGAAATTAAAATTATGGTTGCAATATGGAGAAAAATATATGAATGTATGCAGGTAAATCAATCATAGTGGCACATTTGTGGAGAGATGTTATCTACAGAAATATTCACCATCATTACTCTGCTTCTTGTTCAATTTAGTCCTCATCTCATCTTTACTACCTTGGAGAATGGCAGCACTTCTACTCAGTTTCTAAACTATTATGGACAGTTTACACTATTGTACCTTCTTGGAGATGTAGCCTCATGAACATCTACTAAGTCTCCATTCTTTTCTTCTTTTTCATTGCCAATATTCTAGTTCCAACTAACCTCTTCTCAAGCCTGAACCACTACAATATCTTCCCAAGTGGTATCCCTCCCTCATGCTCATCCTGTTTGTCCATCTCCCCACTTCCCAACTCTCATACTGGGACAGGGGAATTCTTTTAATTGCTTCCTCTGGTCATGAGACCCACAAGGCCTGCACAGTGTTACTCCCCGACAATGACTCCAGCCATGAATGTACCATGGTTCCTTGGCTCTAAGCTCTAGCCACACTGGTCTACCTGCCAGTCCTGATATATATCATGTTCTGTCTCACTAAAAACCTTTACTTGAACTGCTCCCCGCCCTCCCTGCCCTGTCTCCCTTTACCCATTCCCCAACACAACTTGCTCAGGTGCTCCTTTAATAAGTTACTTTCACATTACATAGTTTTATTTCATAGCATTTACCATAGTTGCCATTTTATATTAATTTGTGATTATCTGATGAATGTCTCTTCCCTTTACTTGTATGCACCATGAAGGCAGATGTCATTACTGTCTTTTTCACCTTGTAACCTAGTATTTGGCTCAAAAATAAAAAAAAAAACATTCAATAAAACTGGCCTGAATTCAGCCCAGGCTAAATGGTATAGGTCAGGACCTTCAACATCCCACATACAATTTTTCAAAAGAAAGTGCATATGCACTCACTCAGAGGTTTATTTTGTTGTCAAAACAGACTCTGAACTGTTATGCGGCTATGCTAAATACCTATTCTTTAATTTCTTCTAATACATATTTTCTAAAAATAAGCAACTGTTCCTCCTCAAGGGGATTCTAAACTATAAAACTTTCAAAAAGTGAAATTTAACTTACCAAAGTATATAACACATACAAAAACTATGAATGTATTTGCAACCACTTGGAAGGGAAAAGAGTGGTTGAAAGGAGTCAATTTTTATTTACTTCGAAAATAAAACATGCCAAACTATTCTATGTCCTCTTTTGATAAGGTTACTTGATGGCTAGATGAAATAGCTTGGCCAAAGTCTCCTGTAGACGAAATGGTGACATGAAAGATGGATGAAATCCCAGTTGGGTAGATTTCTGCCAAATTATACACTCATAAACAAAGAGTATTCAGTTATCACAGGGATTTACCTTGATTCATTCCTTGCTGATGTTTTCATCTTGGAAACATTTTTACCCAAGTTAAAATACCTGTTGGTGGGGCATAGTGGCTTAAAGGGCACAGACTTTGGAGCTCAAAAAACTTGAGTTGAATCTCAGCTTCTCAGATTAATATAATAGTGCCACTTTGGGCAAGTTATTTATCCTCTTTCAATTTAGTATTCTCATCAATAAGACAGAAATAATAACAATAATAACAACTACCTTGCAAAGTTTGACAGGATATAAGTAAAGTTTCTAGCACTGT
The DNA here is from genome assembly GCF_030445035.2 of Dasypus novemcinctus. Lineage (NCBI taxonomy): Eukaryota > Metazoa > Chordata > Mammalia > Cingulata > Dasypodidae > Dasypus > Dasypus novemcinctus. The sequence continues at coordinate 86,219,178 of NC_080677.1, forward strand.
GTAGATCATATATATATAAGACCAAATAAATTATAGTTATTCTTATAATTAATCAAAAAATTTGAAGGTCTTGATAAGTGAGACAAGTATAAGATAAGCTTCCATTTATGGTGCATAAAACATGGTGCATTAAACACGGTGCATTTGGCAGCTTTTGATAGGTTATGCTGAGGTGACCACTGTTGGGAGACAATTCTCTATAGATCTTTTGCATTTCTACACAATCTCAGGGACTTATAATACCACAGGTTTATTTCTCACTCTTGTTATTTTGCTCACTTTACATATTGGCCATGGGTCACTGTGGGTCAGCTCAGCTCTACTCCACATATTTTCTTCATTCTGGGATCCAGGCTGAAAAAGCTGCTCCCATCTGGGACATGTCCATTCTCATGGCACAGGAACAAGGGCAATGGAGGAGTCACATTGTGGCTTTTAAAATTTTTGATTGATTATAACATATATCACTTTCATTCATTTTCTGTTGATCAAAGCAAATCACATCCCAAGCTTGATAATGATGGGATGAGGAAGTATTTTCTTCCCTTAGGGGGAAGTGAAGTATTTTCAGCACATAAGTTAGAAGAAAGGCTGCATAATTCTCTTTCAAGGAGGGGCTATAAATAATGAGAACAATAATACATTCTACCACACACAGTATAGTAAGATAGCTCTTCTAGGACAGAATCAAAAGAACTTCCGCATGTTTCAAATTGCAACTCATTGTTTTGTATTACAATTATGACAGAAAAGAATACACCAAAATTTGAGGATTATTTTAAAAAATATGGCAGAAATGGGCTCAATAAGATGATATACACATCTGAAAAAATGCAATGCAGTTGGAATGCATGTGTTCAAGTGTACAAAAAAACACTCAAACATGAAAAATGTATTTTTAAAACGAGTAAAGATAAATGTTATTCTTACTTTAACAGAATAAATATATACATTTTGGAAAGTTTCAAACAAATTAGTGTTCAATAATCACAGCCACTGTTCCTGGAAAAATTACTTAGCAAGCATGCTTAGCATCTTTCATGATGTCTTTTACATTTTTCTGTTTTCTATATATAAAAATATAGAGAATATAAAGTATTACTTATGTTTTATGACTTAAACCATCCATTAAGCCATCTTTTCATCAAATAATCTCTTTGGATTCATTACCTGTGCATAGCTAGATCTGGTTCTGCATGAAATAAACATGCTTTACTTTGAGGTCAATGAGCCAATTAAAAATTGTCTACTTAGCCAAATGCCTAATTTCAAATCAGAAGTTGTGATTTTGGAATTCTAAGAACAGTGTCAACCTACTTCATTCTATGAAATCTTTTTCTCCATATTTTCTGTTCAACTTAAGGTAACAATTCCATGCTCACCCACAGATCACATTTGTCATTTCTTAAGTGACTGTGATCCATTCAAGGTACAGTAGGATAGTTTTACTCCTCTAAATCATGAATTTATCTAATGTTATTCAAGATATTGAAATATTTTACTATCCCCACCCTTTTTAGAGATAAATGTGCTTCCACTTCAGTATTTTAAATTTATATATTTTAAAATGAATTTTAGCTATTTTCTATCTTATCTATATATGATTATAAGCATCAAGAAGTGTGTGCATCTGCACACCCATACACTTTAAACATGGTTCTTCATCCATTATTGGATCCAATAAGTATTCAATGAATGAGTGAAAAGATGAATTTAGACAAATACTAAATTTTAATGAAACATCATATATAATTTGATAACATCCTCTTAAAGTAAGTATTAAGACTGAGATTTTTCTGAGCTTCTTCAAAAGGTAATGTGAACATACTTTCCATCCTTCAGCAATTTTACAACTTGCCTCTACTCTCTAGCATTACCCTTCATTTCATTCTTAGTAACACTATTCAATCAACATTTACTCTGAGTTCTATTTCTTAATTATAGACAATTGTTTGAAGCTCTAGCTATGGCTGATGTATTTTTACCTTACAGATGCTTTTCTCTTGAACTTCCTGCTAGAAAAATGTTAGCAACAGATGGTAGAGCTTCTTGAGATATAAAATGATACTTTGCATATCAATGAAAATCTGACAAGTGACTTAATCACAAAAGACACATTCCTTAAAAAAAACAATCAGCTAGGAAGCATTGATGAACTCAGAGAAAAAAGTCTTCTTAGATATAGACTCATATATTTTTCTCTATTCGTTAATTAAGCAGGTTAACAATTAAGGAACTTTCCATTTATAGTTTCCATTTAACCTGATTTCATCACCATTTTTAATCAGGGAAATAAACTAAGGACCCTGCATTCATTTTTCAAACTATTTTTAAGGAAGTCATAGATATCAGTGCATTTTAAGTATAGACTAAAAATTAATACAAAGAACTACTTCAAAAACCATCTAGGCACGTCAAGTTACATATAAATATCAGGAGCTACAGGAGTAAAGAATAGAAAGAATGTAAAATTGTTTTGAGAAAAATCAACCAAAGCCTTCTGTCTAGCAAAGAGATTTCTATGACCTGTTGGATGGTCTACTATTTTAAGGACATGACCAACATGTTTTAAAAATTGCCAAGCCTGGCCACAAATCTTTACCTATGTCGTACCTATGATTTTTTTTTGGTTCAGAATTCAGAAATATTTAGCTGTTACTGTTCTTTGGGCCATTTCTCACTGGGGTAAAGAGAAGAGATGATAACATTAACTGCAGCAAGCCTGAGTGAGAGAAATGGAAATGGAGAGAGGCACAAGTAAGAGTCAAGTAAATATCTGTCAATTAGTTGAGATAGGAAAAAGGACTAAAAGAATACAAAGGCAGTGCTTTGAGAACAGTCATATTATAGGGTAGGGATAACAGTAAAGTTTCCATTTATTACCTTTTAGGGGTACAGACATTTTATCAAGGGTTCCCCTAGATGCATACTCTTAACGTAAGGAATGAATCTCAAATCTCAGGCATTTCATATTGAACAATCAGCCGGTGGGAGATTCCCAGGGCTCCCTAAATCAAGTCTTTTACATGTAGCTGCCTGTTCACTGGCCTGGATGGCGGTATTTTACAATGTGTTCAAAGACCCAAAATGCATGGAAAGAACCTCAAGCACAAGGAACAATTGCAAACTCAGCAGCAAATTTATGTGTGCAAAAGAGAAAATCATACTTCCTGTGGACTGTTGGTGAAAAGGGAATTTTATTTATGAGATCTTTTTATTCACACTTCTCATCCAAAAACCCATTAAAATGGTGACTAGTCACTGTGTGACAGAACACTGCCCCAATTCCTTAAAACATTTCTACAATAAAATGTACGAACAAAAAAATGAGCCATAAACTAGTGTCTTTAAGTATATAGGGAGGTGAATCCTCTCAAGTATATATATATATATTTTTTTTTTTTTTAATTTTTATATTTTTTTAATCAATAAGTTTCTGTGAATTTAACTATCTCTGAGTATCTCTTCTTTATCCTCATCTCTAGATTTCACTTCCGATCAAGCTGAGTGGTAGTGCCACTCCCTTGAATGTTAAAGCAACTACAGATTCAGGCTCCTCCAGGCTTTTGTTTGAAAATTCTTTATTTCAGTAGGTAAGCCTCAAGCTCTTATATTTCAAAAATAAGCATGACTACACTCGCGTGCTATTCTCTGAATTGGCTGGTTTCTCAAATGCCTGAACTCATTATACTAACGTTGAGGTTTCTGATGCTGACATTTCTCAGCCCCTCAAATGCACTGAGGCAGTCAAGGCACTGCCATCCTGGGAGCTCCCCCAAGGGTCTTTAGGGCTCTGATGAAAATTATCAACATACGGTGCAGAGCTACAGAACAGAGCAATTAACTGAAGGCAGCTGACCTTCAAAGAGACACAAACTCAAACTTTGCAATGTTTCTATCTATAGTTCCTTTTATTTTTAATACAAGGTCCTTGTGAGTTTTTTAAAAAATGTGTAACCAACTTTAAAATTCAATGATATGTGGAGACAAGTATGAGGCATTGGATGAGCAAGACTAACTAAATCAAGCTGAGAAAAAGAACACCTGGTGTATATTATTTTGGCTAAGAGTTCCTTTGTTGTTCTCATTCCTCTGATCCATTTTTTTTTCTGTTTGAAACAAAAGAGGCATGAAATGTATAGATTCAGTAATTACGGCAATATAGCTATATTGGATCAAGACTACCCTTTGAGCTAGTTCAGCAACAAGAACCAAAATCAATCACCCCAGGAATAACAAGAGCACATTCGGTTATACTGTCATAATTTTGATCATCAAACCTGGACCCAAAGGCTTGAGGGCTCAAATAATAAGATGTTCACCATGTATTTTATTCCAAACCACTCTAGTTGTCTTAGATATTCATTAGACATTTGGGTTTCAGGCACTGGGCCTGCACAAAGGAAACAAACACAAGGAACACTAAGACATTTTCTATCTTCAGGAACTCACTAAGAGTAGAAAATTTGAACTGGCCTTGGGTAGGCACTGCTCTGTTTAAACAGCCAGCCAGCCATGGCCTTAAAATGAATCATTATAATTCACAGAACACTCCACTAAGCATTGTATTGTTACTTTTTACACACAATTTTCCTTGAATCAACTAGACTGTCTCCATTATTTTTTCAACAATCCAATCAATTTCTTGTTCTGGAAAATAGCTGAGTTTTAACAGATCCTGAATGGAATACAAAGAGAAACCTCTGAAAAAAACCCCTCATTTTTCCAGGAAGAAATGAAAATAAGAGTAAAGGAAAATCCAATTATTTTAATGTTCTGTTAGAAAAGGAAGCTCTAAGTTTTTCTAAGACAAGAATATTTCTCCCTAGGGAATGCCATCATTTTTAAATATGGTGGCCATTTCCTCTATATAAACAACTGGTTTCTTCAGTTTTCAGTTGTTCATGCATAAACCACTTACGTAAATAACAAATACTGGAATTTCTTCTCCTGGAGTTCAGGAAAATTAGGTGGGTAGAAGCAATTGCATGTGAGGCTACTAAAACATCTAATAAGAGAAAATATTTAAATTATCTACTCTCTCACTTCTCCCATCCATTTTATGTAATTTGTAAATCATCTGAAATTAATTATACTTTTCAAACCTTAATCAAAAAAAAGAAAGGGAAGAATATGCATAAGTGCAATATAAATGAGAATATCTAATCTTTAGAATGAGATGTCTCTGAATCCCACAATATCTACCTAAACAACAATTTTAAAAATTACCTCTTCAAGCATATTAAGTTCTGTTTAAGTGTTATGTGACAAAAGATAAAATTAGGAGTGCCTACAAGCCAGTGGTCTTAAGGCACACCTGGCCTTGCATTAGATGTGCCTTAGTTTCACTTGGGGAGCCCTTGTTATTATAAAACACAGCTTCCCAAAGCACATACAAGTCTGATTAAACTGAAATCTCAAGGGGCCAGGGAAAGTCTCTATTTTTAACAAACAAAGGTGATTCTGAGATGCACTAAAGTTTGAGAAACATTGTTATAAGATTTTTTCTTTCCCTCCCCAACCCTTGCTGTTTTTGCTGTCTGTGTCCACTCCCTGTGTGATCTTCTGTATCTATTTTCTTTTTGTTTTCTCTTCTGGTCTTTCCCCTCTAGGATTCACCAGGATTCCATCCTGGGGACCTCTGATGTGGAGAGAGGTTCCCTGTCAATTATACCATCTTGGTTCCTGGTCTTACTGTGTTTCACCCTTGACCCTCCCCTTCGTCTCTCTTTTGTTGCATCATCATCTTGCTGCATGGCTCATTTGCATGGGCACTCGGCTCGCTGCACTGCAACTCGGCTCACCACGTGGGCACTCATGTGGGCACTTGGCTTACCACACAGGCACTTGTGTGGGCACTTGGCTCACCACATGGGCACTGGCTCGCCATGTGGGCATTGCCTCACTGTGCAGGCACCCACATGGACACTCAGCTCACTGCGTGGGCACTTGGCTCACCGTGTGGGCACTCAGCTCACCACACAGGCACTGGCTCATTATGCAGGCACACTTTATCTTCTTTTTTACCAGGAGGTCCCAGGGACTGAACCGGGGTCCTCCCATGTGGTAGGCAGAGGCTTTATCACTTGAGCCACATCCATTTCCCTATGAATGGATAACATAAACTCTGTTTAGAGTGCTTCATTAGGAATCAGAAGCTTTTGCTTCATCCTTCTTTCTATCATTCCAGGATTTTGTTTTCCAGGGAATAACCATGTATTTCAAGCCATTCTGTATTAAATTAGAATTTGCCTTCTTATTATCTTGATATCACCAATATCTTACAGTCCTTCTACTGAAACTCTAGATAAGGAAGACACTTCTTTTTGTGTCCCCGACAATTTCTAACACCCCCATTACTATGCTGTCCCTCTTGCAGATTTCAGCCAGCCAGGTCCACTGATCTAAAAGTGAAACCTGTGCTTCACCTGAAAGAATCCTTTCCTTAGCTCTGTTTCTCCTTGTATTGTCAGTTTTCTTTGATTGAATCACCATCTGTTTTTAAAGTGAAATTAATCTCACCTTCTACTCTTACTAAATGCTTCCTGGAAAGTGTATCATGCCCTGAGTCTCCTCAAAATTTACAACAGTCTTTAGTCTCCTTTTTCAAAATGATGTCCTTTGGAACATGGATTTCCTGCCATCAACTTATTTGAACCAGGAGACACCACTAGTGCTAATCTCATACACAGAACAGAACTCAATTCTCTATTTACCAAAGGTGTATTAAGTGCCTATTCTACAGCCCTGAACTAAAAAAGATAAGGTCCCTGACCCTAGGAAGCTTCATTTCTACTGGAGGAGATAGAAAAAAAATAAGAAAGCAAATAAAAATGAAATAATATAGCATTTACAAAAATTAAAACAATAATGATAGTGATGGCAGAGGTGTGCATGTGTATGTATGAACATGTGTTTTCCATTTTATACTGAATGCACAGAAAATTCTTCTCTTAGGTAGGGGAAATAAGAAGCCAGCCATACAAAGATCTAACTAAGGGAAGAGATTTGAGAAGGAGGAACCACCTAGAACAAAAGACCTTTGTCCTGTTCAAGAAACTGAAAGAAGACCAGAGTGGCACAGATGTAGAGAGGAGAGAGATGCAGGGGCCACATGGTATAAGGTCCATGGTAAGGTAAGTCAGTACAAACTCCCTGGAGGGGATTTTTAGTTCTAATAGCAATATGAAGCCACTGAAGGGTTTCGGGTTAGAGAGAGACCTGGGTCTGAGGGCAAGATGACTCCAGCTGTTTTGTAGATATTAGATTTTAGACAATTAAGAGGGAAAGCATGTCAGCCAGTTAGGAAGTTATTATGGTAAGATATGATGATGACTTGAATTAGGGAGGCAGTAGTGGAGATGGAAGAAAGGTGATAGGTGGGGGATATATGTTGTGACACATATCAGGCTTTAATGTGTGCAGTTGGGGACAATGGAAAAAAAAAAGTGAGACATGAAGGCTGACTCCTAACTTCTTGGTTTCAGTACCTGGGTTGGTGGTGCAATCTACTGGGGAGATTTTGAGGAAAGAAGATAGGGGCAGAAGCAAGGGAATGGAGAGTTTCTTCTTAAAACATGTTAAATTTTAGATGCTTATTGAGTATCCAGGTAGGATAGTAGACATGGAAATATAAATCTGAGCACCAATGGAATGAAAACAGCATGGAAGGACAAGGAATCAATTTTCTTAGGGAGAGCTTTAAATACAGATGAAGGTTCAGAATAGACAAGAGGTTTGGTGGCTTTTAGTTATATACCCCTGGAAAACCATGGTTCCTTATCTTAATCCATTCCTGTGTGTGTGAACCCATGTAAATAGGATGAGGTTACTTCACTTAAGTAAGTAACTCAGTCAGGATGTGTGGGAAACAATAGCATGTCTTTCATTCCCCATACCCTTCCGCTCCTTGACTCTGACAAGGATGAATGTTAAACCTGTTACTGGAGGCCTTACAGAGAAGGCCAAAGAGGGAAAGTGATGGGAAGAGCAGAAGCTGGAAGTCAATGGAAGCCGGAAAAGAAAAGAGAAGCCAACACCATGTGCATTACCATGTGACAGAAAAGCCACAAACCCAAGGATCACCAGTAGCCAGTTCCAGAACACCACAGTCTTCTGGAAGAGAGCATCACCTTGATGATGCCTTGACTTTGGATTTCTCCTAGCCACAAAACCGTAAGTCAATAAATTCCTATTGTTAAACTAACTGGGAAACTAAAACACCAGGGGACACTAACATTTAGAGGTCTGGCAGAGATGGACGAAAATGTAGATCATGGTTGGTTATGTGGGAACAAGGAAACTAAGAGAAGAAAATTTTCAAAATGTTTTAAAGAGGAAGTGGTCAACCACACTGAATACTGTGGAAAGGCTAAGATGAATACCTGGAAGAGACCATTGGTTCTGGCAACATGAAAGTAACTCTGACAAAGCCTGAGCCAAATAAATGAATAATCTCTTCAAAGTCAGGCAAGTAGCTAAGCTGTAAAAAATGAAGGAAGAAAGATAGAATGGTAAAAAGGAAAAGAAAAGGCCTCCAAGAAGTTACTATAACTTCAAAGCTTTAGTAGCTTTTAATTCAAGGTTAACAATAGTGAGACATACATATTATAAAAGAAAAACACAATAGAATAAAAATTTTAAAAATACCAAATACTATCTGGCACACATATTAAATAGTGAGATATACATATTATAAAAGAAAAACGCAATAGAATAAAAATTTTAAAAATACCAAATACTATTTGACACACATATTAAACTCAATGTAATCATGGATCTTTGAATTTGTCAATCAGCACAGGAGAAGCATGTTACTGCTTCCTGACTCAGGAGACATCATAGGACAATTTTTTAAAAAAGATTTGTAATGAATTATTTACCAAGAATAGTCAAAGCAAAATCTACAAACACACTTCTCCTAGGTACTGCTCCAAGGGATACTTACTATCCCCTTTCTACTTAAGAAAACACCAAAAACCTGATGATTAATACCAACCTTCCATTTGTTAAATGGGCCAAATCACCCTTGCCATTTAAATTGCACAGGATTTGAATTTGCATGGGTTGCCAGGAAAAAATAGAATCTGGAAGCTACATAAAATAATCACACTTAGTCTTAAAACAGAATACATTAATCTCTTCTGGCACTGCTCCCCACTGAAACCACAGAACTCAATGCTATTCTTTGAGTGAGTCATGCTGTAAAATTTCCAATTGACTTATCAACAGAGAGATGGCACCACATGAAAGAGAGCCCATGTAAACTTGGAGGTCCTACTTGGCTCTGAATTCAGACATATTATTACACCAAGACCAGGGCTAACTGTCAGAGCTCTCAGAGCTAGCAAGTTGCATACCTGATAATCCTTAGACTGGTTATTCAAATTATTCCCCAAGATCAGCATTTCTCAAAGTGTGGTACATATACTAGTAACAGGTGCTTTAAAAAAATGCAGATCCCAGGCCACTTCCACATTTAGAAATCAAAATTTTTGAGGGATAGGGCACATGTACCTGCATTTTTAATAAGTTTTGCAAGTGTTTCCTAGGCACACTAAAGTTTGAGGACCTCTGCCTTAATTTGTTTACTGTGGATTATACTGCAGGATCTTTGCATGGTTTTTTGTCTGTTTGTTTTCCCACCATTTATTTCTTCATTCTCCAATTCAATTCTACACAAAATTGACAGATTGTTGCCCTAATTTGCTATTCTCATCATTTCCCTACCACACTAAAAGCCTTCTGTGGTGCTTCACTGCTTGTAGAATAATGTCCAGATATCCTTATGCAATGTTCAAGTCCTCAGTGATGGTTCCAATTTATTTCTTTTTTTTTTTAAAGATTTATTTATTTATTTAATTTCCCCCCCCTCCCCTGGTTGTCTGTTCTTGGTGTCTATCTGCTGCGTCTTGTTTCTTTGTCCGCTTCTGTTGTCGTCAGCAGCACGGGAAGTGTGGGCGGCGCCATTCCTGGGCAGGCTGCACCCCCTTTTCACGCTGGGCGGCTCTCCTCACGGGGCGCACTCCTTGCGCGTGGGGCTCCCCCACGCGGGGGACACCCTTGCGTGGCACGGCACTCCTTGCGCGCATCAGCACTGCGCATGGCCAGCTCCACACGGGTCAAGGAGGCCCGGGGTTTGAACCGCGGACCTCCCATATGGTAGACGGACGCCCTAACCGCTGGGCCAAAGTCCGTTTCCCCCAATTTATTTCTTATTGTTACCCTTCTCCTGGCTGAGCATTTAGCCAAACAAAATACCCCATACATATCCTAATCACTTTCACCTCCAGGCTTCTGTTAACTTTTTCTCTTCTTCTACAATGTTATTTTGCCATTCATCACAAGACAAAATCCTATATGTTCAAGTATGAACTCATTGAGGCTCTCACAATTCTTTCCTGCCAGGGTTTTAACTACTTCTATGAACATCATAGAATTTCATCCTAACCTCTTTGATGGCATTTCTGCTCTCTACCTTTGCTATGTGATAGTGCAGTCTTTCCTTTTGGATGCCCAGGAACTTGCAGCAGCTGGCATCATCCCCTCTCTTTATGATGGCATCAACAAAATAAGGTTTCCATGGAGCTGCCACAATTTTTATATAATCTTTCCCCTGGTTATAGCAGTTGGTCCAGGAGGAAGCACCTGATCCAAACTAGGGCAACCATAGTACTTAATCCATTGACAAGGATTAATTATTCTAGGATGCATATCTGACTCAAGCTAGACCAATAATAGTCTTTTCCCATTCAAATCTTGTCCCACTGGTTATAGTTAATTTGTCTAGGTTTGGATACCTGGATTAAACACTAGGAAGGCTAAATCATTCCTTCTCCTGTGGCCCAAACTGTGAGATGCAATATTAGGAAGCTGTCTATAACCATGGCCATGAGATTGGGCTTCCAGCAAATTCATACAGCCTTGGGTGGTAGACTTGGGCAGACATGTGGTAGGGGTGAGGGTAGAGGCCATACCTTTAGCCCTCATGGTTCAAAACAGTCTGAAAGCACTACTCAATGCAAGTGACCTGTGTTTCTTTGGGGGATTACAGTATCACACACATAATTCCTCTGCCTGTTATCTGATTTCCATCAATTGATTTTTTTTTCCCTTTTATGGTCATGCTGAGCAGAGGAGAGAGGTTTATGCCACATTTATGAAAAGTGAAGAAAATAACATTTGTAAGAGATGGGTATTATTATTCTGTGAAAGGTTATTAGATTCTTTCCTTTTGGGGAGGGGCAGAAAAAAAGAATTTGGATAGCAAGAGAGATTTGGGCTCCCAAACAAGGAAGGGCTACCACTGTGGGGTAAAGAAAAAAAAGCAAGGACTGAGAACACAAGAATGGAAGATGAGCTTTGACATTATAATTTATTCTAGGTCCATTTTACTTTCAACTGAGCAGGAAGAACATATTGGTTGTATATTTTTTGTATTACTCTGCTTTGCATGATTTATGACAGTTTTGCTTGGTTTGTTTTAAAACAGGATTTAATTTACAGTAAAGCATGTTTGAGGGTATATACTGTCAAAGGATCACTGTAATAGTTACCATGGTCATTTGGTAGCCTTTCAAGAAGTAAAAATAAAGAACAGAAAAATAATCTTATAAAGAGGGTAATCTTCCTGAACCTGAAGGATGACGTTACATCATTTAGGGTAATGTCTACATAAACAGACATATCCTACTTAAAATCTTTCTTATAACAAATATAGTAAATTTAATTGGGTGAGACGAAAAAGGTATTGCAGACAATGAACCTCAAAAGAACAAGGAGTAAGATGGTTAGGGAAAAGGATTCGATGGAGAGGTACATAATAAAATTTCATATCAATATAAATTATTTGAAATATGTAAAGGCTGTGGGTAAATTTTCCTACAAACTAAGAGTAATTTAAAAATATTCTTTTATCCAAATAGAAGAATACTTTACCTAAAGCAATGTGGCTTTTTTAAAAGTAAGAATTACGGGACTAAAATAAAATCAGATGAGATTTGTGAAATTTTTATTTTAAATTTATTTCAAAGAATCCTGGTAATAGGGAAATGTATTTAAGTTTCTTCATAGAGTATAATTTTATGACTCAAGAGTATATTATGATTTGAAATGATATAGCAGTTTAACAATGTCCATCTGGGCTAAAAAAAGGCTGTTTAACATGTAAGTGTCATGTACTTTAATGAATAACCTTTGATATGGCCTTGCCTATTATGAACTATTCGTTTCCAGGCAATTCAGAGTAATGCATTAGATCTAGAAACAACAGCACAGTGAAACCATGTGTTTGATTTAAAGAATTCATTCATTTAATGGCATTATCATTCTTTAGTCAGTAGATACTTTTTTTTCTTTGAAAGACTGAACAACGTCCTATGTTTTATATGTCAAAAGAACAGAATAAAGTTCATTTCAAAAGTCTGTGGCTTTTAAGATCAGAATTTTTCTTTGACCAGAATCTACAAAATTCCGTAATTTATAATCTCATTTGTTTTGCTGAGTTTTAAAAAATTTTTTAAAGTGAATCTGAATTTATATGAACAACCTAAATACAATCATGGGTGATTTGAGAGGAATGTTTCATTTGCCTGTAGCTTCCTAGCAAATATTAGGCACATAGAGCAATAAAGCCTTTGTAGGGAACAGACAGATAAATTTTGCAACAAGGGAGTTACGTAGCTTTGAAAATGGTTCGGTCAAAGCTCTTCAACTGTAAATAAAATCACTGGAGGGCTAAGTAAAATTTCACCCTAAAACAGTACTTAGTCTCAAAGTAGGTTATAGTTAATAATTATTACCTTCATGAAAATCAGGGTTACTAATAAAAAAACTGACTTCAATACTCCACAATTTGATGGTGCTTTGAAATTTCATTTTTCCTTTCATTGACTGTAACTGAAGGTTGAGAATTAACAAATGATTATGATTACTGAATCATTATATAGATGGCTTTTTACTTTTTAGCATATTGTAGAAAAACCAAAATTAAATAATTGAAAATACTGCAATTTGCTGAACTAGAATCCAGATGCCTTGATCTCTGATGATGACTGTAAAACTATATAACCTTTATATTGTTATTGTTAAAAACTTTGACTGACCGCCATTTGTATCCCCCTCCCTCATCCTGTTTTACAACTTTGAAGTCTTATGATCACAAGGCAGTCCCCTAATGGTTATTAATGAAACTATTTCACTAGGTGAAGCTTGATCTAATCAACACTGGCCTGCCTGACATGTGCAGTAGCTTCTGTGACTAAGTATGTAATCAATCTGCACATGCTCAGTAATTAGATCATCTTAAGCCACTGTACTCATTAGCATAAACCTGCCTGTCTTTGGATACTATAAAACTATCAGAATTACTACAATTAAGGTATACAGATTTTAGGCCATTAGACCACCTGATCTCCTTGCACCAGCAATAAACTCTTTCTTACTTAGAAAGTGGTATTTCAGGAATTGGTCATTTTGAAGCATATCAGGCAAAAGAACACTCTTTTTGCTCAGTGAAAATTATATTCTAATTTTCAATGCTCACATCAATATGCTTCTTTTAACATAGTAATTTTATTTAATGGGGAGATTAATGAAAATTGAAATCAGTCTAAAGATTCTACACTGTTCCTTCAGCAAAACTGATATATTCCTTTTCTCTTTATAAAAGTATTTTAATCTTGAAATAAATCATATACATGTGCATTTCAAATAATAATTTTAAATAGCAACAATGAAGAAGAAATAAAAATAATACCTGCTTCTCTATAAGACAATTTAACAACCAAAATATTTACTTTTCCATAACATATTTCCTTCTCATTAGCCTCCACATTCTACGAATAATCTACACCTTTTGAAAATATGAAAATATTAGAAAAGGGCAGAGAAGGCCTGTGAAATGGGGAGAGGGAGGTAGTGCATTGGTTGTCATGGATGCTAAGTGCAACAGAAGGGAACACTGATGGAATAATACTTGCCTGTAAGTTTGAGTGCATCACGAGCAAGACCCAATTATCCTTCCCAAGGTCAGAACAGCAGATGCAATCATTATAAGGCAGCACAGTTCAAATCAGGTAGGCACTATTGCCCACTTAAATGTTTCTTTAAGTACCTTGTGGACTAAAGGAGCTTGGAGACATAACTTTGTTACTACTATTTTTTGGTCTTCCACATAAAAAAGGACATCACAAAAATATCATTATGATTTAAGCTTCTCATGCCTAATTTTAAGACAATCTATCAGAGGTGATTAAGAAGGACGTTCAGTATTTTAGCTGGTGAACTTCTCTAATCAGATGTGATGAGAGAATTCTAAGCAGTAGAATTGAACACACATCTGTTTAATTCTTACTTTCTATGGGCTTTTGCCTCAATTCACTTCTTCACATTTTTTATTACTACCACCTTGGTGTAGGGCCTAATCATCTCCATTTGAAGTAATACTATGCATTCTTTATACATAGCCTATTTCCAATCTAATGTTTTACTCATAATTTTCCCACATCAACCTTGCTAAGATGGCTCTTCTTACTTATTACCCTTCTGTTCAAGAGCATAAATGGTCTCTAGATAATGTTCAAATTTCTCACCTTCATATTCAAGGCCAAACATAATCACTCATCCAATTTTTCTAAAGCTATCTCTTATTAGATCAGGGTTGGCCAACTTTTTCTGTAAAGGGCCTGAGAATAAATGTTTTAGAATTTGTGGGTCATAAGTATTTGTTGCAACTACTTAACTCAGCCACTGTAACATGAAAGAAGTCATGGACAATATGAAAACCAAAGTGTGAGGCTGTGTTCCATTATAACTATTTTTCAAAGAAACAGGCATGGGCCATATTTTACCAAAGGACCATAGTTTGCTGACCTCTGCTCTAGAAGTCTAGCGTCACTAAACAGCTATTAAACCACATTCCCAGTTTTGGGTTGCTGTGGGAATCAAGGATGAGTCTGCTCCCAAAATTGCCTTGGCAAAACTCACAGTCTTCTCTATACACACAAAATCATGCTTCAGTTATAGTTCAAATGCTGTCAGGGGTAAATGACTCAAATGGGAGCAAATTCTTACATTAGAGCATGTCTGGAAGTGGTCATTCTGCAAAATGAGGCGGACAGGCAGAAGGGAAAAGAAATGACAGCATACTAAGATACAGAGGTGCAAGACCAAATCATGAACTTAAGGAATGATCAAGACATGGGCATGCATAGCTAAGGAAGAAAGACAGTTTTGGAAATTTTGGTTGAGAGCATATTTAAAGACTTTTGAATGAGTTTGGACTAGTTCTTTGAATCACACTGCCATTAGACCTGGGCAAGAGGACCTCCTTTTTGGTACCTGCATTTTAGAGGAAACTGTGTACTACAAATATACAAAAATTAAATGTATTAAAGAATACATGGGTCTTGTGCCACTCAAGATGAGGCATTCAGCAGGAGCACAGTGTGACTCTATAACCCTAAAAATCCACCAAATATTTACTGCAATAAACACCAATCAGGACCCCATCTCTTGCCTTATGACCAAAACTGAGTGCAAAAGCCATGAAAGTTGGTGGGCTTATCACAGGATGGATTTCAGCTGTAGAAGCCCTTAGGTAAGAGAAGCAGCAAATTAAATAACTTGACAAACCTTCTTCTTAGATAGCATGAATACAACAAATTCTTGTATACCACAATATCAATTGTCAGTAATTCTAAGTATCCTTTTTCTTGCTACTCTTCTCATGTCAGTTTGTGACTCTGGAAGTAGTTGGGAGAGCACAGTATCCACACAGTTGCACATGACCACAGAGGAAATGTTTTATGAATATTAAACAATTCATATTACTCTTAGATTTGTTCAGGAAGTAATATGCATGAACTATGATACTGACTCTTTCCATTAGCAACTATAAGGACATTGAACACTAAATGTCTAAGTAATTTTATTTTTATAAACATATATAATAAGATTTAATATATACCTTACATACTTAAAAATTCAGTTTTATTTAAATAATTTTGATAATGTCTTTTTGTTTGTTAGTCACCATTGGGATTTTGCCTTTTGATTTTAGTGGGTACTGTGGATCTTTTTTGTTAGATTTTTAAAAATTTTACTGGAAGCAGATGTGGCTCAAGCACTTGGATGCCTGCTTCCCATATGGGGAGGTCCTGGATCAGTTTCCAGTGCCTCCTAGAGACAGAAAGCAAACAACAAGCAAACAAATGAAAAACCAACTCAGGGAAACTGATGTAGCTCAGTGGTTGAGTGCTGACTTCCCACATACAAGGTTCCAGGTTTGATCCATGGACCCAATACCTCAAAAAAAATTTTTTTTTCACTTTTTAGTTTTTTTACACTTACTTTTCATTTACATTTTGATAAAAATATATTCAGCTCTTCAACATTCCGAATACAATTAAATATTATTTCAATATTGTCAATTGAATGCAAATTATATAAAAATCTTTATTAAAACAACATAGTGGTTTTAATGAACTGAAGGCCAGAAATATTTATGAGCAAATATACAGTGGTTTATGAAATACATGTTTTATTGTATTATTCTTCCAAATATCACAGACCACTTGGCTGAACGTTCTGACTTGTAATAATAATTAAATTTAATCATCTTTGATATGTTTGCTGATTTCAGTCATATGAAAAGCATCACTTTTTTGTCAATAAGAAGGTATATAATACATACTTATTAAGGTAAGAGCTATTCTATGATCAGTTTGCTAACTTGACTTGTATATTTAAATATTGAGACACATGATATGTGAAACTTCATTTGTACATCTGCCTTGGGATCCTCAAATGTTAGGGAGGTTTGCCATGAGTAATGCAGTGCCACTGATGCCAACGTTTGATTTGTGTTTACATAGTCATTAAAGACATTCTATTATAAAATACTTCATATATAAAGTGTATGAAGCATAATACAATAAACGCCTGCATACTGACCACACTGCTTAAGAAAGAAGACAGTAGCAATAAGTCATTATCTGTATTCTCCTTCCCAGTCATGTTCAGTGACTCCCATCCATCATAGAGGTAACCACTGTCCTGAAGTTTTTATTACTATTTTAAATGGCATGTTCTTTAAAAGTAAGTTTCCTACTTGCTGATGATATCTAGGAATGAAAGTGATTGTTGTATATAATAACTGTTATACTAGTGAATTTGCAGAACTCTCTTAAGAATTGTAGATTATTCTTGGGTTTTCTTAGTAGACAGTATCATATCTATGAAAAATAACAGCTTGGAGTCTTCCTTTATAATCTCTGCACCTTTTATTTCTCTTTCCTATCTTAATCTGCACTGGCATGCCTTCTAACACAATGTTGACACAAGAGGTAAGAGAGGACTTCCTTGCTTTGTTTCTGATTGAAAAGGGAAGACTTCTAAAGTTTCATCATTAAGACATGTGTTGTAGGCCAATGATACTGTTTCGAGAAGCAGCACTATATGATCAGAGTTCTTTTCAGGAACTAGTGACAATAGGATGGGTTGAAGCAGAATTCAACAGGAGTCATATTATAAGATCACTGTGAATGGTCAAAAGTCATGGGACCTGAAATGCCCCATCAATAAAATACACTCATGGCTTTTATTCTGACCATTACAATAAAAAATTACATTTTTGCTTGCTTAATTCTCCAAGGTAGACAAACTTCAACATACCACAAATACACATGGGCCTTACTAGTGATAATGTCTAAAACATTGATTATTGGATTCAGTACAAGCTCCATATATGATTCCATTACACAGAATAGGATAATCTAAGGCCTTGACATTCAGCTGATATTATATTTCCCTTGAAAGTCATTGTAGTAAATATAATTAAAGAGATTCTGACACTTAGCAAAACGTGGTGTCAAGAAACTTTAGGAAAATCAATTTTCCAAAAACAGTTATCTCTCAAAAATTCTGTCAAACTCCTCTAATTTGGCCTTTCTCTAAGCCAAACTCAGCAGATAAACTCACTACCTCCCCCAACCCAGCACTGGACATGACTCCCAGGGATGAGCCTCCCTGGAACTGAGGAATTATTACCAAGCACCAACTAGTGATGGATTTGGAAAAAGACCTTGACCAAAAAGGGAAAATATCAAATACAAATGATTTTCTATGTCTAAGAGATTTCCAAGTGAGTCAGGAGGCCATTCCAGGGGTTATGCTTATGCACATCTCAGGAGGATCTTACTGACTACTTCCGTAAACAGTGCTTCAAGCAGTGGGGCTTGTTAGGCTCTAGAGACATCTGGACACTATGAGCAGGGCAGACAACTCCAGGAATTCTGCACCCTGTCAGTGGGTCTTACCTTGGAATATATGATAAACTATCCCACTGATGCATTGAAGTTGGACTCATTTATAATTTTCCTGCACCTGGTTCTTATGCCCCATTTATTTGAACCTATAATTAGCACCATACCCATTAAATATATGACACAGAGACTTAAATCTTCCCTTTGTTGATATGCCAGTTGTGCCCTGTATCTCAGTAGAGTTGCAGCCAATACCAATCCTCAATACATAGGACTCACTGAGGACAGCTAACAAAAGGATGATGATGGACAATGCCCATCCCCCAAAACAAAGAGTATCTACAATTGAGAGTAAGACAGTTCCACCCATCTGCCCCATGGGATCTAAGTGCCCTATCAATCAGAAGCAGAGTGGGCATCACCATCTCAAAATCTTCAAGATTGAAGAATGAACAAACATAAGGGGGTATTGCAACTACGGACTACAGTAGACTTATTATTATTCTAGAAATGGAAGAGCTTGTAATATTGATATAAAGGCAGTGGTCACCAGAGGTTCTGAGGGGAGGGAGAGGGAAGAATAGGTATAACATGGAGATTTTCAGGACATTGGAATTGTTCTGCATGATATTGCAATGATGGATGCAGGCCATTAAACACTTTGTCAAAACCTATAAAATTGTGCAGTACAAAGTGTAAACCATAATATAAACAATAGACCAAGGTTAGCGGCAATGCTTCAATATGTGTTCATCAATTGTAACATACGTACCACACTAATGAAAGATGTTGTAATGGGGAAAAGTGTGAGAGGGGGAGGGGGAACGTATACGGAAATCCCCTATATTTTCAATGTAACATTTATGTAATATATAGCTTCTTTAAAAATAATAATAAAAAATTAAATAAACTTTTAAACAGATGAAGCCACTTACTTAGTTTTGTGTTTACATATTAAAAGAAGTAGAGTGTAAAATATTACCCAGAACATATTATATGTATATATGAATATAATGAGGCAATTCGATCTCAAATACTAAATAACTATATGTACCATAACATATTTTTCTCCTTGTATTGCCTAGGTTAGGCAAAGTAGATTTTCCTCCTCTTATTGGTCTCTCATATTCTCCATTATATTTCTCTATGTAGACACCACTAATGACTGACAAGTAGTAAGATAAGGCTTATAGTCCCTACTTAAAAAAATTCTAAGAACTTATAAAATTTCCCTATTAATAACTTTGCATATATTTCACTAAATCTTGATTTCTGACCCACTGTCAGTAAATATATATTTCTAATAAAATGAACATGCTTAATTCTGTAACCAACTAGCCCAAAAGAACAGTATCTGGCAGAGAAATAAAATCTAATGATATTTCTGCTGACATTTCTTTTATCTGAAAATGAAATCATGTGGAAATGATTTCTGTAATAGCAGAATAATTAAGATTGAAGACAGAATTTGATGTGTAGAAATGGAACTTAGATCGTCTCTCTTTTTGAAGTGGGGGAAGTGCCATTATTTACTTTACCACAACCTATCTCCAGTTGGCATTATGCTTCTTTTTAAAATCATATATTCTTAGATGTTCTAAGTGTAATGAATCCACCTGATGCTAACTGTGACAGACTCTTGGTTTCTTTTTGTTGCATGGGCATGTCTCTGTTTTGAATATTGCACTTGTCACCTCTCTTCTGAGACTTAGAGAAATTTGGTTACACAAATAATTTCATTTATTATTGTGTCTCTTTTAATTGGCTTTGACCTTTTAATAAAATGCATCCCTTTGTCTACAGTAGCCAAATGAAAATTATATCTAAATAAAATATGTGAGTTGGCAGGTTTCAGCAATGTTTAAGGGAACTGTGGGAAACAATGGAAGGAAAACACCAAGGTAAGGTTTTGTGACTTGTTGTCACCCTTACTTTTATATATAACAGATTATTTTAGTCCTTAACAATCGTTTTAATGAATAAAAGCATGCACTACAAGACAACAGGAAAATACAGCCAATTAAAATCTAAACAATATTCTTCAAAGGAAGTGTGAATAGAAGCCTTTATTTGGACCCTGTACACACAGTCTAATGCTTTTTTTCCTTATTTGAAAATAGCTGGTCTTAAATTTAAAAAAAAAAAAAAAACTACTATGATTTAGCTGCTCTAGAGAACTTACACAAGGAAAATGCAAAACTTCAACAATAAATAAAATGAAATGTCAAATTTTCTCATATGTCCACAAGCTCATTCTGTATTTTATAAGCAGAGCTGAAACCCATTAACTACTCTACACAGAAACCACTGCAGTCACAAAACATACATCATCTAGAGTACTTTCTGTAATTCAAGATTTTACCAAATAATTATTTTCAGTAATTTCAGAACTCTCTGTTCTACTGAATCTTCCTAGGAGATTTCATAGGTTTACTCAGAGGTTTCTTAGTATACAAATACTATACTCCAAGAGCTCTGTCATGACCCAATCCTTAGAGTACTTGCTATCCTGTGTTGTGGGGCTGCCTGATTATTTATCTGCCTCCCCTTTAGTCTATCCTACCTTGAGTGTAAGGGTTATGCCTTAAAAATTGTAGTTACTGACCCTCTGGCCATCTGAGCATCTTTCCATTTTATGCTCCCAGGTTCAGTGAACTCCCTTTTAGCTACAATTTGGATACTGCCCTTATAATTCCTGAATCTGTTGAACATCTTCTCAAACTCCCTTCTAGTTCCTGCCTTTGTTCTAAAAAAAAAAAAAAAAAAAAATCAAAAAGTCCTTTCAATTTCTCTCTTCTTCATCTTTCCTGCAGCTCTAAGAATCTTGTTTTTGCTGTCCAAGTCAATCACATATTGTATTTTTTACCAAAAATACATAATGTAAGGAAAAGGTCATATCATGCCAGCCTTTTATTTATACCTTCAGACACATTTTTGAGCTCTACTATTTGTCTAGCTTGATTTTGGCCAGTGGATACTGATGGGTGGAAAATGTATCAGGAGGGAGAAGATTATGTTAACCTGGGAGAGATTGCTAGGTTAGATAATAAATGCGAGGAAAGGACATTTTAAGATGTTTTATATCTAATTTTGCCTGTTATATCCCATCAGTTCATTTCCTTAATGAAATATATTTCAAATATTCATTTATTGTTAAAACTGTCATTTACTATTAAGTGAACCTCCTTTAAAAACACTCTATGGAGTTAATATTTTATTTAATTGGGTTAATAAATAAATAATTGGATTCTCTTTTCCAAATGACTTAGAACTAAAAAAGATTTATATTTAGTGTAACTTGCAGTTTCCATTCTCAGAGACAGTATATCATGCATAGTTTCTGCATTCAAATTGTCAGTTTTGCTTCATGGTTCCTGTTCACAAATTGTTTACAAGGTGACACTATGATCACAAACCTAAAATCAAAATATAATTTTATATCTTGGAAAGATGAACTTTGCCTTGGAATGTTTAAAACTAAAGTGTTCCTTCTATTATCTTTTGGTCAGTGTACTTAAATTATTTATTTTATATACTAAATAACTAGAATTTCTATTATAAAATATATTTCTTATAACTTTTCAGTATTCAGCAAATAGTGAAAGTATCCCAGTGGCTCATGCCTAAAAACTAGGTAAAAATGACGGAAAAATTTCAAGAATAGAAAATGTACAAGTTAAAGGAGGCCATGGAAATAGTCATATCTATGTTTTCACCAAAATGAATGAACACCTATGAGAATAGATCAAACATAAGTACTGAAATGAATATTTATATATTATAAACAGAGGCAAGAACTGCTGTATGCATTTTTAATTGATGAAAAGTGTCTTTATCTGAAATAGTTTAAATTACTATTTGAAATGTCACTGCAATACATGTATACATAAAAATAAATACCTTTGCCTCTTATGTACTTTCATTTTAAAGTAAGCAGAACATTCACTTTCTATTATAATCAGTTACTTTTGGATTCTAGAAAAGAACATTATGTCAACAATGGAAGATATTTAATGTCATGTACATTAAAGTAGAGTGGTAAAAGAACACTAATTTCTTTCACAAAGCAGAGTTACAAAGAAGAAAGTGCTTAGCAAATATTCTAAACAATCATAAACCAACATATCAGAGCAATTATACAACCAAGTGAAATTAAATAGTAATATGCACTGTACAGTACTTCTAATTATCATATTTTTAAAAGAAACTTACAAAAGATGTTTCCCACACTAGAAATTTAAGCTCAGATTTAAGTTATTGAACATATGTTATGCAAAGGTAAGACATTTTCTATCATTGTGAAATAATGATATATTTAAGAAGTTAGGCAGAGAGTTATTCCATAGTCATATTATTCACAATTGAAACATTGCCTATGCTATCAAATCTGTAATACTTTTCCCTCTACCCATAACACCAAAAGACATTTTTATACATCTTAGAGCCAAAACGAAACTTAGAAATAATTTACTTTCAATCACCTTTATCCTACTTTCTAAAATAATTATTTTTCTGAGTTATAAAGGTAATAAAACCTTATTAATATAGGAAGTACAAAAGTACAAAAATAAATCAACCTTAGTCATACCAAATGGAGATAATTAACATAATACTTTATATATCGGTCTCTATTTTTATGTATTCACTTAAAACTACATCATGAACATTATGTTGTTAAAATTCTTCACAAGGGTAGTTTTTAATGGATACATAATATTTTTTCTCTAGATGAACCATATGTTACTTAATTATTCTCCTATTTTAGGATGCTAAGTTTGTTCACTAAAAATTTAAGGAATATATTTATATATAAACCTTTGCTCATTTCGTTAATTAATTATTTAAGTTAATTTCTGAGATGATGAAACTCCTCCTTTTATATATGAAGAAATTTGGCACCAAGGAAGTCTAAAGGCACATAACCAAGGCTTTCTGATTTTCCTTTTTCTTTAATTTTCCATTTTATTATTTTATCTATTTCACAAAAGAGTGAACAAATTTCCTTTCATGATGTCATCCTCAACAAGTTAGAAGTGTGATAGACTATAAGATATTTCAGATCTCCTTGTAGTAATGCAATGTATTGCCATAGCTTAATATTTCTCACTTTAATAATCCATTATTCATTCTTCACTTACAAAACTATTTTTTTTCCTTTTGAGTCTACATGTATAGTTGTAAGAAGCCAAATCAGAAAAGCAAATAAAAATATTAAGAAATAACTAGGAAATAATAAAACAAATAAGACATTCTTTTCTTATTTTTTTGTAGATTACAACCACAAATCTAACAGAACATGGAAAAAGGCAACCTCATTTTGATTACCAGTAGGCAATAACTTAAAAGGAACTTGGTAGATTCTATGGTAAAGCATAATGACTAGTCTAAGAAAAAGAATGTTCAAAAGTTGTTGGATCCTCTTCTAAAGTTATTTAGAAGGGAAATGAAGGGTAAAGACTTCAATCAATTTCCACAAAGTCAAGATAAGCATCCTAGGGACAACTGTGGCTGTCTTCAGATAGATTGTTTATTGCTTTCAAGGGGGAGCAATGAATCAACCATCCAGAAAGCCTGGAGCTACCAGTCTTCCATATAAGACCTTCAAGTACACTGATTGACAAGACAAAAAAGTCAATTGAGAAAAACTTTCAGAATATTCAAGTCTATATGAATGTAAAATTTCAAGATTATTTTGTTTCAGATTTGGAAAGGCTTAAAATAGTTAAATTAATCAGATGGCCATTAATCAAAAATGCATTAAGAAATTTCTACACCCAAATACAAGAGCTTAGATTTAAATAAGGTTTGTGGAGAGTTAACTTCACTGTTTTCTTCCTGTCCCTTTAAAACTTTTTTTGGAGCATCACTATGAATAACATAACTTTTCCAAGTCATAAATGCTAATGGAAAACAAAATATTAGAACTCACCTTAAAAGTAAAAATATTGGTATATTAAATATAATTTATAATAATATATATTAAATATATATAGGCTAATACAAGATGTAACAATTTTTTTTTCACCCTAGAAAACATTCTTCATCTAATTTTGGCAAATAAAAACATTAGTTAATTCAATGGAAATTGATAGCTTAGACCAACTAATTGAATCAAGAACTTTGAATGTATATATTTATATGTCTTTAAAAAAGAAAAAAAAAGAGAATCACTAAATTTCAAAGTAATTTTGTACCTCTGTCTCAAATTGCTGATCGAAGCTATATTATACAAGAGGTTATTTAAAAACAAGATTTAAACTAAATGGTTTTAAGCATTGCACTCAATATACTTGTGCTACTATTCTGTATGCTGTATTTTTTTATTGTGACCAACACAGTGAGGTTGTCCACACCTTTTTTTTTTTTCATATACGTGACAGAGGAATATTTCCATATCTAATACACTCATGGATATACTCATAGTTCAATGGTTCAAAAAACCACTATTAAATACACAGTAGGAAAACTAGCTCCATAAGAAATGCACAATAAATGTGATATTCTAAGGGTTATGTGCAATTCCAGTATCCTGCCTATTAACTCAATCCTTTTCTCTTCCACATAAGAAAACATATGGAATATAAAGGAGACTATTAATAATATAAATAACATTGCATTGGTTCTAATTTGTTAATAAAGCAAAAGCAAACCAGTCTCAAACTATAGTAATTTATTAATAACTAATCGTTTATCACACACCTCCCAACTGATTAAAAAATCAACACATTTTCAACCATAACATTTTCTAATACTCCATTGCAGAATCAGTGCCCTAACCAAACAAAACACAAACTGAAGTTAACTAACATTTTAATGTAGACTTGGAAAACAACATGATACATTTAATAAACTTAATCTTATTGATGAGAGGGAAATAAAGTTGTCTCTACATAACTTATTTTCCACTTTCAAGTTGGTACTAAACTTCTTCATAACAATAACTTTTTAAACTATAAGTGACTTAAGACATATTCTATCTGTTTATCTCATCTTTGGCTCATTCTACAAAGATTAAATTGTTGATTTTTTTGTATTAAATATTATTCAAAGGCAGACGAGGCTTTAGAAGATTTCATTATTATCATTGCAACTAGAAAAAAAAAGTAGAAGTCTTTTTAAATTTTCTTCCTCTTATTCATAACACCTATTCAACCCCAACTCTGGTACTGTACTTTTAGCCAAAAGTGAGTCAAAATGGCAGCTCATTTGTGTTTTAAAGAACACCCAATAAATATGAAGGAAATTATCTCACTTGAGATCACCACCATTTAATTTTAGACAAAAACTATGTGGATAATGTTTTGTGAAAGCATATCTAAAGATGCTCAATAAGAAAACTGATGCCTATAAGTCTTTACACATTATGTCTATTAAACCTTCACCCAAAACATAAGCTACCACGCATTCCTGTGGCTAAAAACAGAACCTTCCTATTGAGATTATTTGGCCAGCTGAAGCATCTTTTGGTATTCCACTGAAGGGTCAAAGTTCTTTTCTATGAAATGTACACACACACACATAGATTCATACATACCTTATGTTACTGATTCATGATATTTAAAAGAAAACTTTCAAACATAAATTGTTGTGTCATTCATGATCAATCTTAATGCAATTATTTGATCAACCTATTTGACCTGCTTTTAGTGCCATTTCTGAAATCCAGTTTTATCAATGATAAGATGACTTACCGGCCCAAAAGAATTACTGTCAAAACTGTGTCCATGATGATCACCTTCAACCCAGATATGACCACGTGGGACTTTGACAAACCGGTTTTTGTGTCCCATGGTTCTAGAGACAAACAGCACAATAATTGAGATAAGAACAAAAGGTGATCAGAGAAGCATACAAACTCAGGAAGGGCAAAATTAAAGATGCCTCAAATAATAACTGGTTAAGTATGAATCTATTCTATAACATCAAACTCTTAAGTAAGATGTAGTTCGGACCCTGAAAACCTATCACCAGCATTTATTTCCTTTTCATAATCCTGCAGGTAGGGATTTTGTTCTTAGATAAAATGTACTAGTGTCAAAGATAATGATTTAATAGTTAAATTCACAATATTTTAAATATGTACTTATGGAATTTAAATAAAATTAAAAATACAGATCTACTAGTTTTCTAGTATTTGCTTTTACATCAATATTCAACTCTTCCAATTTACTCATGGTCAGCTGCAGTCTTCATTTTTAGTTAAACTTCTCAAACCAACTGACAACATTTTTTGTAAACTCTCTCCCCCCGCACCTCACCCTACTGTTTTTGCTATCCGTGTCCATTCACTGTGTGATCTTCTGTGTCTGTTTCTCTTTTTGTCTTCTCTTCTCGTCTTTCTTCTCCAGGATTCACGGGGATTTGATTCTGGGGACCGCTGATATGGAGAGAGGTTCCCTGTCAATTGTGCCACCTCAGTTCCTGGTCTCTGCTGCACTTCACCTTGACTCTCTCCTTTGTCTCTCTTTTGTTATGTTATCATCTTGCTGTGTGACTCACTTGCATGGGCACTGGCTCACTGCACAGGCCCTCTGCTTCCTGCATAGGCACTCGGCTCACCACATGGGCACTGGCTTGCCACTCAGGCACACCTTTTACCAGGAGGCCCCAAGGATCAAACCCAGGTCCTCCCACATGGTATGCGGAAGCCCAATCACTTGAGCCACATCCGTTTCCTTTTGTAAACTCTTAATGCTCTAAAAGTCATCAAATATGAGAAAGAAAATGATCTGGATGATCTCTTGTGTAATATAAATTATCAATGTCAATAGAAAAGTTTTGATCAGCACTAGCTGGTTTTAATAAATTATTCTTTAAAATGAGAAAACGTTCTTGTTTAACAATTTTGAAGACTAAGACCCACGATGATGCATATTTAGTGGAACATTCTATAGCAGGGGTTCTTAACGTTTTTTGCTCCATGGACACTTTTGCCAGTCAGATGAAAACCACAGACCCCTTACTAAGTCCACACTATACTGTGTATTATTTAATAAATATATCATACCCACCCTATCATGTCCCTACAAGAACGTGTTTTTGAATTTCAATTCCAGCTCATAGGCCC
This sequence comes from Dasypus novemcinctus, assembly GCF_030445035.2. Lineage (NCBI taxonomy): Eukaryota > Metazoa > Chordata > Mammalia > Cingulata > Dasypodidae > Dasypus > Dasypus novemcinctus. Next base: position 86,246,508 of record NC_080677.1, read on the forward strand.
CTTGTTAAGAACCCCTGTTCTATAGGAACTTTCATATACACTGTTGAAGGAAATGTAAAATGATACAAACTTTTTGCCTGTTTTTGCTTTTTTGGCTTGTTTTTGGAAAATTTACTGTGACACTAAAATGTTCATTTTTTTTTTTTACCTTGTTATTCTATTTACAGAAATTCATTCCAAAGGAATAAAAAATGTGGAGAAAGATTTAGAATTAGGGGTATTCAACACAGGCCTAGAGAAGCATCTCCATAAATGTTGGCTGAATGAATTAATTAATTAGTTAATAGCACCCCCAAGGCCATAGAGTTAATCCCAGAAACTGAGTTTGGCACACTGTTCTTTGAGGTGGCATCGCTAAGAGATGATTTTGTTAGTTAGCAAATTTGTGGAAGAACACATAAAAGAGGAAAACTGCACATAAACTGGTACTATAGAAATTGAAACTATTCACTATCTAGGATGGTTTTTAATTTTCAAGATAATTTCCATGTTGAATTACTTTACTTTAGATAGTATATCAATCATGAAAAGAAGCAATGTTGTGACCATTTGAAGCCCACAGCAAGCTAATGACTGCTGTTTGTTTTTAATTACTACTGGGAAGAAGACTTTGAGCTTTTTAAAGAAAAGCAAAAACAAATTGAACACATCTTACCATCATATCTCTATAATATAAGTGTTCTTCAATTAATATCATCACTGCTGCTTTTATCTGAGATTGCTTCCAAGAACTAATATCCCATATCAAGTGTTAATGATAGGAAAAGACCCTAATACTTAATTGTTGGCAAGGTGCACTTTACAAATAAGTCCAAATATGTGTTCATATTTTTAAGCTGAGTATTTTGGATAAATACATAAAAAGAAAACTATTACCCATTTGTCTTTTCAAATAATCACTTAAGCAGTAGTACAAAGTAAAACCAGCATAAAAGCATTTCTGCAGTGAAATGGTTGCTTTAAGTCAGGCATATTTTTCAGGAAACCAGTAGAATGATATAAAATCCAGATTGAGTTTCAATGTCATATAACCATAGAATCAAGATACCTGTGATAGAAAACGACAGTATCATAAAATTCCCAGTGACAACTGCACATTTCTTTGTGTTGGCTACCTTATCTAAAAAATATAAATATACCCTTCTACTTATCATTTTATAGCCCTTTTCAATGCTTTATTTTTCTTTATTGCATGCATTAACACTTGACATACACTTATTTGTTTATTGTCTATCCCATGTTTCTCTGGAATGTAAAAGCTACAGAAACAGAAAAGGTGCCTTTTTTGCTCACTAGAAAAAACCCAGAGCCCAGAAGAATGCATTGCACAAAGTGTGGAACAAAAATATGTTGAAAGAATAAATGAATGACTGAATGGCTAAAGAACAAAAGATACTTCCCCAAAGCCAGGACTGTATAGGAGCAAATGCATAGACAGTGTTAACAGACTAAATTGGTTTTAGATCTTGATGCTATTATTCCCAAGTAATTGTCTGCAAGTTAGATTTAGATCTACCTCTTGTCTGTCCATCTTTAAAATGGTATGAATTAGACACACCCTCATCAGGTCGAGGTGAAAATTAGTAGTTAGATGAGAATATAATGAAGAGTCTTACATCAGAGCATAGTTTCTGGAGTCAGATTGTTTTGGCTCTTATATTTAAGACTTACAAATGTACCTGATCTTGAACAAGGTGATGAAATGCCAAGTGTCAGTTTCCTCATTTTACATTATTGAGCAAATAATAGTACCTAACTCAAAAGAGTTGTTCTAAGGATAAAAGTGGCATATATTAAACACTTGATAAATGGGTTCTTTTGTTATAGTTTAGATTGTTTTTAAGTAAAACACCCAATAAGTTCTATTTTAAAATAAAAACCCAATAAGCAGTTAGTTGTTATTGCTATTGTCAGGCGTCAAGGCTTTAGGACCAGAAAGATCATCAGCACTTGGAACCAGATATCAAATCACCACTGAAGTTTGGACTAGGAAAAAAAAAAATTACCATCACAGGAGGGGAATGAAAGGGCCCATGTCTGTCCAGGCTTGTCCTTTGAAAGAGTAGAAAACTCTCCCTTGAGAAGCCATAGTCTGCCCTCAGGTGGGATTGGGTGTGAATTGATAGTACTTATGTGGTCTGGAAAGTTAAGATTTAACTTTCTTTTATAATTCAGAATGTGTTCAGCCTCTGCTATCTATTAGCATCAGTCTCTTAAAATTACCTGAACTATGCTTCAATAATTTCCTTTCCCCTCAGTTGTGCCATGACTTCAGACCATTTTTAATGTTACAGTTAAACTTATTTGTTCTTTTATTCTTAATCCCTTCTGGGACATTCTAAAACTTACATGTGAAAATACAAGCTATCTATATGCGTTTTCACCTACTAGTCTCTACATATTTGAATGTAGTTATTCTAATAGAGTGGTTTAACTAGATATCAACAGGTGTGAAAGGATTCTTTGACCTATAGAACCCTGGTACAATTCATGCTATGTACATAGTGCATATTCTATTTCTTAGGTTTCAATCTAATTTTTAAAGAATAATTCAAGGTAGCTTTTAAAAATTTGATGTTAAAATATTGGACTGGTTCCTTTCAGGACTGCCAAAGATATATAATACTCCTAATAGAATTTCTTTACAGAAGGAATTTTAAATAGCTTTGTGCTCCTGAACTCACATAAAAGAAAGACAAGATAATCTTTTAGGTGATTTAACAGTTAAGTGAGGTGTCAGCCTACAGGGTTGTATGTATCTATGGCTTGCAAATAATTTCAGTTTTGACAGTCAAAATGAATTCTGTATGGTATTCCAACTACCTGTCTACAAAAAAGGCATTTTTAGTACTAGCTTTACCAAGAAAAGTTGCCTACGCTTTATAAATGGAATGAAGAATGATTGCTTCCAATTTGATATGACCTTGAAAACAATGTTTTATAAGTCTCTGAATCTTTTGAGTGTACTGGTTGAATACAAAAGTATTGTGGGTATAAAATCCTTGATACCACAAGAAAGGAATACGTTCATATTTAAAGTATTTCCCCAACCCCCCCGCCTCCCTCCATATTCTTAACTTAGGTAATTAATATTAATAATTCATGATTGATTGAAGTTATTCTTTTTCCTTTATTTTTCAACAGATTCTATTTATTTTTATCATTGTCCAAAATAGTGGCTGCTCTGAGGATGTTTACTGCCCCATGTATCCTAGAGCCTTGTCATGATGGGAACAGGAGCCAAGGCTTTAGGACCAGTAAGATCATCAGCACTTGGAACCAAGTCTGAAATCACCACTGAAGTTTTGACTAGGAAAAAAAAATTACCATCACAGAAGGGGAATGAAAGGGCCCATGTCTGTCCAGGCTTGTCCTGTGAAAGAGTAGACAACTCTCCCTTGAGAAGCCATAGTCTGCCCTCAGGTGGGATTGGGAGGAATCGATACTACTTATATGGTCTGGAAAATTAAGATTTAAATTTAATTGGCTTCAGGCATCTGGAAGTAGCAAATACAAGTCTTTCAGGGATAATCCCTTCAGTCAGGTTTTCAGGTTATCTACAGATAAATCCCAGCCAATAGAACTCACAATTTGAAGTAACAGCAGTCATAAGCAAATAAGCCCCATTCGCAAGTCAGCACAAACAAACAACAGAATTACATTCCCGAGGACATCAAATACTGGATTTGTCAAACAGAATATAAATTATGCATATTTAAATGCTTTTAAACATTATAAACAATAGCAAAGAACAATATACTATTTTTAAAAGACAGACACCTAAAAAGACCCAAATTTAACTCCTAAAATTAAAACATAACTAAATAGTGGGTTAAAAAAAAGATTAGCTAAAAAAAGAAGTAATGAAAAGGAAAATCTTTCTGAAAAAAACAACGGCTTAGAATTCAGCACAGAGAGGTGAAGAAATGGGCAATTTGAAAGATGTAAAAGAGACATGGCTGTAGTAAGGGAACCTGACATTATATTGGGCTTCACTTTTCAGGAAGTTTTGGATCACAGAGTGGTTCAACAATGGCAGCGGAGGAATACTGGTATGGGATGTTATTGACAGGCGATATATGGTTGACAGCGAGTTATACAGGGCATGTGTCCAGGGTGCATGGAAATGTTTGGATATACTCATAGTGGAAACAATTAAAAACAACAGCTGGGGGGGTACTGGGTTCCTGGCCAGGGGGGGCTCTGTCGTGGTCCCTAGGGGAGCAGCGGCAGTCCCCCAGGTACAACGGTAAGGACCAGGAAGGAATGAGGGTCCAACAGTGAGCCCCTGATACTAATGACTATGCTTGTGAGCCTATACACCTGCAATAAGAACAAGGCCTAGAGCAGCACTGTGCCTAGGAATTCCCTCCTGACAGCCTCCGTGTTACTCAAATGTGGCCAGTCTCGAAGCCAAACTCAGCATGTAAATGCAATGCCTTCCCCCCAGCGTGGGACATGACACCTGGGAATGAGCCTCCCTGGCACCGAGGGATCACTACCAAGTACCAGCTGATGACGTAACTTAAAAATGACCTTAAATTAAAGGTTCAACGCAGACCAGCAGAAAATCCCTGTCTACATATAATAACAGGAGTTAAAAATGCTGCTTGACCTAAAGTAAGGGGGAAATGGAAAGGACAAATGAGTTCATATGGCTATGAGTCTCTAAAAAAGAGTCTGGAGGTTGTCAGAAGGATTGCCCTTATGCATACCTGAGCAGAGTCTCAGAGACAGATAAAGTAGATACAACCCCAGGTATTGGTCCTTTTGAGGGCTAAAGAAACCCACATGTTCTATGGTCATGGCAGATGGGGTTCACTGCCATGTCAGTTGGCCCTTCTTTGGAGCTGGTGTTTCTGCGTGATGGAGCTGGACTCAGATGTGATCTCTTTTCACAAGCCTTTCATGCTACTTTACTGGAATTGTAGTTGGTGCTGGGGCTTAAGATATATCTAGGGGATTTGAATCTCTGGACTGACAATATGATAGCCAGGCCCTGAGCCTCAACAGACTTCAGCTCCTACACTCTGGTTTATTGGACTTACCCCACTCAGCTAACATGGAGTTGAAGAATGTCAACCACCACACCATGGAGCCTAGAGTGCCTACAACTGAAAGCAGGAGGATTACATCCAGTATCCATGTGGAATCTAAGCCCCCTCTTGACATAGATGTGGAATGGACACAACCAAGCCAAGGTCCACAGGAAGGAGGAATACAGTAAGGATTAGAGTGGACTTAATGATATTCTATTCATGAACTATTGTGGTTAATAATTGAGAAAATGTGGCATTGGTGTGGAAAAAGTGGCCATGGTGGCTGCTGGGTGCGGGGAATGGGAGGAAGAGATGAGATGTGGAGGCATTTTCGGGACTTGGAGTTGTCCTGGGTAGTGCTCCAGGGACAATTGCCGGACATTGTATGTCCTCCCATGGCCCACTAGATGGAACGTGGGAGAGTGTGGGCTATGGTGTGGACCACAGGCCATGGGGTGCAGCGATGCCCAGAGATGTACTCACCAGATGCAATGGACGTGTCATGATGACGGGGGAGAGTGTTACTGTAGGGGGAGTGGTGGGGTGGGGGTGGTGGGGGCGAATGGGGACCTCATATTTTTTGAACGTAATAATTTTTAAAAAATTAATAAATTGAGTAGAATTTGGAAAAAAAAAGACATGGCGAACATTACTAGAAAATGTCACTTTAATCAGTCTTAAAGGAAAAGAATAAAAAGAAATGAGGAAAATACAATATTTAAAGAGATAATGGTTGAGAATTTTCAAGAATTGATGAAAGCAAGAATTTATAGATTCTGAATTAAAAGTGAGACATGTAAGATAAATAGAAAAAAAAATTACATCTTGGTACATTGTAGTGAAATTGAAGAACACTGAAGACCAAACAAACAAACAAACAAAAAACCAAAACCAAAAGTACAAAATAAAAGCTGCCAAAGGGAAAAAAGGTATATTACCTTAAAAGAATAAGAATTAAATTGACAGCAGAATTCCCTAGCTGAAGTATAATTCACATGAAATATAATTCAGTGATTTCAAAATTCAGTGAGTTGAAAATTTATATTGATGTAATTATAACCACTATTTCAATCAAGATATAAAACAGTTTAATCATGCAAAGTTTCCTCACGGCCCCTCTATAGGCCACCCTGCCTTTCCCATCCCCACCCCATCTTTGGCCTCAGGTAACCACTGCCATGCTTTGTCACTATAGTTTTGCCTTTTCTAGAATTTGACATCAATGGAAATATACATTATGCATTCTCTTATTTCTGGCTTCTTTAATTTAGCCTAATGCTGTTGCGATCCATTCATGTTGTGTATGTATCAGTAGTTCATTATTATTATTATTATTATTGGTGAATAGTATACTATTATGTGCAAATATGATTGGGATTGTATTAAACCTACAGTTCAACTTGGGGAGAATTGACATTTTAACAACACTGAGTATTCCAATTAATGAACTTGGTGTGTCTTTCCATTTTTAAGTCTTCTTTAATTTCTCTCAGCTGTCCTGTATAATTCACAACATAAAAGTCTTAGACATATTTTGTTAATTTAACATTTTTAAATATTTTGATGTTATTTTAAACTATTTTAAAAATTTTAACTTCCAATTTTTTTGTAGGCACTATATTGGAATACAATTGATTTTTGTATATTGGACTTGCATCTTACAAACTTGCTGAAATCACTTATTAGTTCTAGTAGAATTTTTGAAGACGTTTTCTGCAAACAGAATCATATATTTCTGCAAATAAAGAGTTTTACTTTTTTCTTTCCAATCTATATGTTTTCCTCAATTATTACAATGGCTAGGGCATCCAAACATTTAATGAAAGATACTAGAGTGCATATTGTTGCCTTATTCCCAATCTTAAGTGTAAAGAATTCAGTCTTTTGATCATTAAGTATGATGATAGCATATGTTTTTCATCAATGCCTTTCATCAGCTTGAGGAAGTTCTCTGTGTTCATAGTTTTGCTGAGAGTGTATATTACTAATGGGTATAAAGTTGGTTATATGGTTTATCTTTTTAACTCAATACAGTGAATGCATTGACTTATTTTTTGAGTGCTAAAATAACTTGTAGTTTTAGGATAAACCAACTTAGGATAGATTTTATTTACTATGTTTGCATCCATGTTTCTGTAGGATACTGGTCTATAGTCTTTTTTATACTGTCATTGTCTGATTTGGGTATTAGGGTAATACTGGACACATAAAAAGATTTGGGATGTAGTCCCTCAACTTCTGTGTCTTGGAAGAGTTTGTGCAGAATTGTATTATTTCGTTGAAAGTGATGGATAGAATTCACCAATGAAGTAATATCTATGCCTGGAAATTCTAGACTAAATCCTAGAATAAATGTTGCTCAATGACTCCTTCTACAAGATCTCATCGCTCTGGCTGGTGACCAGCCCTATAGATCCCTATAGTTTTCCAGTTTTTATTTTCCCTGTTCCTATGAAATTTTACCCTACATTTATATAGATCAATAATCAAAGAAGCGTTTGCAGGAGCCCTTTTGTAGATCCCCTGAGTTTTCACTCTGTGTAGCTCTTTCCTCCTGTACTCTGATTAGCCTCTATTAACCCAATCTTTGTGTTCTCAACTCTGATCAATAATAAGCTTTGTTTGGGCTCCTGCTCCTTCTGCTAAGTCTGGAAGCCACCTCCAGGGAGAAGCTGGGGCAATCTTAGAGTTCACTGTTGTGTGTTTCTATTTTCTGAGGGATCACAGTTCTGTGCTTCCTGTTATCCAATGCCTAAAAACATACATTCTGTCTTTTTTTTCAAAGTTGTTAATTGTAGGAACAGAATTCACAAAGCACTTTCATATGTGAGTAGAGGCAGAAGTCATCCCTGAGATTCTTAATAATTGTTCTACGGTCACACCTACACATGGGGATTTTTTAATGCTTCTGATGTAATTCTAATGTGTATAAGGGCTTAGACTATTCTAAAAACATGGACTTCAGGAAAAAGGAAAGTGCTTTTAGAAGAAAGATCTGAGATGCAAAAGAAAGTGAGCATAGAAACTGGTAAGCAGGTGGGTAAATAAAAATTAATAATGTTTAATTTGGGGATAAGAAAATGGAATTACACTATTTATACTGAAAACAGGTAAGAAAGGAGTGGAGGGATTAGAGTTAAGTTCTTCTAGTCTTTGAATTATTATAGTGATGGGTAAAGATATTTATTATCTTTAGACTTTGGAATGCATTTAAACATTTTAAGAATAACCATTAAATAACAGAAATATAGTCTATAACTACCAAGTCAGTAGACAGAAAATGAAATGACACACACACAAACTGAATTAATTCAAAAGAATTCAGGAAAGGACAAAAAAGCAGAAAAAGCAGGATCAATAGAAAGCACAAAATAAGATGATACCCAAATATATCAGTGATTATTAAAAAAGTAATGGTTAAGTCTAGCTAATTACAGGAAAAAGATTGCCCTACTATGGAAAGATTCTAACTCTATTTTGCTTATGAGAAAGACACATAAAACAAAAGACACGGAGAAATTGAAAATAAAATAATAATTATAATACAAATCATGAAAATAATCATTGTATCAACATCACATTTAATGAAATCAAGTCAAGACGAGCCTAGAGTTTCAACAAAGGCCTGATCATGATAGGCCATGGATGCCCTATTTTATCCCATAGAAGGATTTTAAGCAGGGAAGAAAGCATAAAATTCTAATGACTAAAGTTAATTTTGTTTCTTAAAACCGACAGTCAATAAACTAAAAAGTCATAAGAATCTCTTTGTTATCACAAAATGGGAAGCTGTTTTTGCTCCTTAATATATACCCACTCTCCATTTTAAGGCTAAACACTGCTGATTGTTATGTTTGCTTAGTAATTAAATGCTGAAGTATGGCGATTCAAACTCCTTTTCCCTTAGCTGGTATTGAATTAGAAAAGAAGTTTATGTAATTAATAGTTGGTGAATTTAAACAAATTGGGTGATAATATTTCTAGAAAGTTGTGTCATGTATAGTCAACTGACAAGTGATTACATTTCTTAGAATCACAGTTGGAAAATACTCTAGAAAGATCTATTATAACTCCTCTTTTTACAAATAAAAAAAGTCAAGGGGGGAGGCAGCTGTGGCTCAAGCAATTGAGTTCCCATTTACCATATGGAGGACCCGGGTTAGATCCCAGGGACCTCTTGGTAAAACAAGAAAAACTGCATCCCAGACCTTCATGGAGAGGCCCCTGTGTATGATGAAGTAACGTACCAAAAAGACAATGACACAAACAGATAGGAAAAAAAATAAAAGAAAGCAGAGGGGGAAAGCATTTAAGAGATGGTCACCTAGTTAGTGACTTGTAAGACCTGTACAAACCAGATTCCATTGCACCATGGACCATAACAACTCAGGATTCAGAAAAAGAAGTCTTAAAATCTTTTCATTAGGACAAATGAAATGTCATTTTCTAAATAGTCTGTTGCTAGGTGATCAGAGGAAATCTTTAGCTCATTTAAATTAAAAGTTTGATTTACACATCTTCACAATAAAGTCACAGAATTAATTATATAAATTTGAAAAGGAATGCTCTTAATTCAGCTAAGACTTTCAGTATTGAATATTACTGTATTTTTTTTATAACTTTGGATTACAGAAGCAAAAATGTGACAATTTTATTTAATATACAGAATGTTTTCTTCTGTTAAGCATATATTTTAAAAATACCTAATTACTGCTACTATAAGTGACAATTTGAGAAAGATGCCAACATTTACCAAGCATCAGGTTCTATCCATATTAAATCAGGTCAAGTTTATAACACACACTTACATTATGCTAATCATAATGTATGTAGTTTTAGCTCTATTATCTGTATATTTTTATTATTTTATGAGGACTACGTTGTGAACTCTGTTAGAGTAGACACTCTGCTTTTTTCTTCCTTGGTATAAATAAACATTTACTGAATGACCACTATTTTGACAGCACAGTGGGTAGGGAGTGGGATGGGATGAGGGCACACAGAAAGAGTAAGATCCAATCCCTTCTATCAAGACTATAACTTAGACCATGATTCAAAACACAAGCAGCCAAGTGGTCAGTGAAATATTTATAAGACAGTCTAAAGTATCACAGACTACATATCATAAGTTAGAAATATCTGCAATAAAATATTTTGAATGGATGAATAAATATAAGAATGAATTTCAAATGTTCCTAGCTGCATAGGTGTTCAAAAGATGGTATTGTTTTAGGCTCGAATAGTTAGGAGAGGAATTATGAATAAATGAAGATATGAAAACCTTATAAAAGGTAACAGGGTAAAGGAGGAAGTATAGAATTTAAATCCTATTTTTACATAAAAAGATGGGTGCTTCTTTTTCTTTTTCTTAGTACACCACTTCCTTGAGAAATACCATTATAAAACAAGGGAAATATTTTATAACTCTCATTATAATGAAGCCATCCAGATTCATTATTGTTATATAGAAGAATTACATATATATAAATTATTTAATTCTAAAGGCATTATTATGGATTTATTTCTTAAATATTCTATATGCTATTATAACGTATGTAATTATTAAATTGCCTTAAATCATATTGAGTCAAAAATTTTTAAGTAAGTAAAAATAGTATTGTAATTTTTTTACCATAATTAAAGGAATTATATAAGTTGTTTGAATATAGAAAAATAACCTCAATAAGTAAAGAATGCATCTGATGCATATATTATAAATTAATTTTTGCTAAAATGAAAATACACTGCATTAAGTGATAATGATGTAAATACCATAGTGTTTATCTGTTGTTAACTAGACATTATCATGAATATAAATAGTGACTCCTAGCATTATTTCATGCATGAGGAATGCAATTAAAATAAACAGTGAACTTGCAAAGCATAATTTTATTTTTCCAAGAAAATCAATAGTTATTATAAATTTTATTGTTGTACTTGCTTACAAAGTCATGTCTCAAAATAATTTCCTCAGTTTCTGCATCATTCATTATTTACTTTTGTGGACCTTTCCCCTATAAGGGGGAAAAAACACATTCCAGTGCCCCGCCCACTGTCTGCTCTCTCTGTCCATTCACTGTGAGTGTTCTTCTGTGTCTGCTTGGATTCTTGTCAGCAGCACCCGGAATCTGTGTCTCTTTTTGTTCAATCATATTGCTGAGTTATCTCTCTGTGCATCCAGCACCATTCCTAGGCAGGCTGCATTTTTTTTTTCGCACTGGGCAGCTCTCTGTACATGGTGCACTCCTTGCACATGGGGCTCCTGTACGTGGGGGACAACTTCACATGGCATGGAACAGCTTGCACACATCAGCACTGTGCATGGGCCAGCTCACCACATGGGTCAGGAGGCCCTGGTTTGAACCCTGGACCTCCCATGTGGTAAGCAGACACTCTATCAGTTGGGCCAAATCTACTTTCCTCCAGTGCTTTTTAATTTAAGTTCTAATAATGTTTAGATATTTCAGGAATCACACAAAAAAAAGTCTTCTATATTTATGTTCTGATTTCAGACTTACAACTGTAACTTCTTAGTATTAAATGGAATCTACACTATTTTTTATTTCATACAAATAAAATAAATGAAGCTTTAGATTAATTACTAATAAAACCAAAAATGAATATCTCAGAGGTAAAGAGCTCACCAAACAATGGGCTCTTCTTCTAAAATATCTCTTTAGAAATAAGAACAGTAGGATAACTTTGAAGCCGGAAAGTAGTGAGGCACAGGGAAAATTAACATAGGCTTGAATAGAATTACAGTTCTGCCACTTCCTAATTGCATGACCTTTGGGCCTCAGGAATGTCACTTGTAAAGTAGGATTACAGTAATATCTACTTCATAGAGGTATAGTGAAATATAATGAAATCATTCATGTAAAGCTTTTAGAGGCAGAATCTGGCAGAACAGACGTCAAAAATGGTAGACATTACTATAAGAATTAAGGAATCCATTTAGCTGTTCTTATGATATACTAATTAGGACAGCTAGAAAAAAGAAATCTTCTCTAAGAATCCTGTTCAAATTAGTTTCAAAAATATTTATTGTCCAGTAGTATCAAGAATTGTTAGACACTAAAGATGCAAATATCAATAAGACAGAGACCTGGCCCAGGAAGAATTTGTAGTTTAATTAGGTAAACAGACTATTTTAAAGGACAATTTCAACTCCAAGCGAAAAGTTCAGTGCACATAAGGTAAAACAGGGAACTGGACATGAGGCATCTAAAACAGCTTGGGGTACAGGGATACTATGCTAGGCATCAGCAAAAAATTACAAGCCATACTTACAAAATGAAAGAAATGGTCCAAGCAAAGGAATATATCAAAGCTGCATATGAGACACAGGGTTTGAGACAAGTAATCAATGAGATTCATACAAATTTCCAAAATCAAATTAATGAGTTAAACAACAATATGGCTAAAGAGATAAAGGACATCAAGAAGACACTCAGTGAGCACAAAAAAGAATTTAAAAACCCAAATAGAAAAATAACAGTGCTTTTGGGAATGAAAGATACAATAGGCAAACTCAAAAACACATTAAAGGGAGCTGATATGGCTCAAGTGGTTGAGTGCTTGCTTCCCCACATGGGAAATCCTGGGTTTGGTTCTTGGTACCTCCTGAGGAAGATAAGCAGACAACAAGCAGACAGATAAGTGAGCTATTGCAGTGGGGGATAGGGGTGGGGATAAAAATAAAAAACAAATGATAAAACCAACTTAGGGAAGCTGATGTGGCTCAGTGGTTGATTTCAGGCTTCCCACATATGAGGTCCTGGGTTCAATCCCTGGCCCCTGTTATATAAAAAACAACAACAACAGAAAAACACATTAAAGGCATACAACGGCAGACTTGAAATGACAGAAGAAAGTATAAGTGATACAGAAGAGAGAACAGCCGAAATTGAAGAAAAAGAACAACAGAGAGAAAAGAATGGAAACACTGAGCAGGGAGGGGTTCAGGGAGTTGAATGATAATGCAAAGTGCAACAAACTACATGCAATGGGAGTTGCAGAGGGAAAAGAGAAGGGAAAAGGGGCAGAAAGAGTATTTGAGGAAATAATGGCTGAAAATTTACCAACTCTCATGAAATACATGATTTTACATGTCTAAGAAGCACAGTGTACTGCAATCTGAATAAACCTTAATAGACATACTCCAAGACACTTAATAATTCAGAATGTCAAATGTCAAAAATAAAGAGAAATTTCTTGAGAGCAGCAGAGAAGCAAACTGTCACATACAAGGGAGGCCCAGTAAGACTTAGTGCAGACTTCTCATCAGAAACCATGCAGGCAAGAGGACTATGGTATGGCATAATTAGAATACTGAAAGAGAAAAACTGCAGCCAAGAATTCTTTATACAGCAAAATTGTCCTTCAAATATGAGGATGAGTTTAAAATATTCACAAATAAACAGAAACTAAGAGATTTCATAAAAAAGAATCTGTCTTTGCAGGATGTATTAAAGGGAGCCTTGCAGCCAGAAAGAAAAAGACAGAGGAGAGAGGCTTGGAAGAGAGTGTACATGGCAAGAATAGCAGGAAGGATAATGAAAAGACTTAAAAAAATAAAATAAAATAAAAAATAGACAAAAATGAGATATGAAAACCAAAGAATAAAATGGTAGATTAAGGTATTTACAATAATATCATTAAATGTTAAGAGATTAAACTCCCAATCAAAAGATATAGGCTGATAGAATGGATAAAAAACATGAGTGATCCATATGCTACCTACAAGAGACACATGTTGAACTCAGGGATACAAAGAAGCTGAAAGTGAAAGGTTTGGGAAAGGTACTCCATACAAACAGTAACCAAAAAAAAGAGCAAGGGTAGCTATAGTAATATCAGACATAATAGAATATAAAAGCAAAAAAAAGGTTATAAGAGCTACAGAAAGCTATTATATATTAATATATTAATAAAAGGGATAATTTTCCAGGAAGAAAGTACAGTTATAGATATCTATGCACCTATCCTAACCAAGGTGCCCCATAATACATGAGGCAAACTCTTGCAAAAAAGAAGGAAAAAATAGACATCTCTATTTTTATAATAGCTGGAGACTTCAACAACACACTAACATCATTAGCCAGGACAACTAGACAGAAGATCAACAAGGAAACACAAATTGAACAATATGATAAACAAGCTTGACCTAACAGACATATACAGAACATTGCATCCCAAATCAGCAGGTTATACATTCTTCTCAAGTTCTAATGGATCTTTCCCCAGGTTAGACAATTTGTTGGGACACAAGGCATGTCTCAACAAATATAAAAAGAATGAAGTTTTACAAAGCACCTTCTCAGATCACATTGGAATGAAACTGGAAATCGATAAGAGACAGGAAAGGGAAAAATTCGCCAATATGTGGAGGCTAAACAGCACACTCCTAAATAATCAGGAGGCCAAAGAATAGATTGTAAGTGAAATTATTAATAGTAAATATATTGGGATGAATGAAAATGAGAACACAACTTATCAAAACTTATGGGATAGAGAGAACCAGAAGATGGCAGTGGAGCAAGGCGCTCCTAGAGTCAGCTCTTGCTCCAAGGAAGTTAGTAAACACCCAAAGCTATCTGGAGCTAGCTGAAGTACCTGTTTAGGGGCTTTCAGGAGGCCAGTAGAACATTCTGAAACATCCTTGAAGGAATGGAAGGAGGAGACTGCCCATCTGCAGAGAAGATTTGTAAGTAGAGTGTTCCACACCACAGAGGCCAGTGCCCAGCCACCACTGGAGGCACAAGCTACCTCAGGAGCTGTTCCATGGGTGGAATTAAAACACTTTCCAAAATCATCAGGGGAAGAGATGGTTGGGCACCAATTTCAGCTACTAAGGAGTAAATTCAGTGGGCTAAAGCATAATCTTAAGAACAGCTTAAGTTTAAGCCTATCCAAGTCAGGAAGTGGATGGTAGCTGCAATCTCAACTCCTCGCCTGGACGAGGGGAAGCAGGGCAGACTGAAAATCATAGTGCTGGTAGGGACTGGCTTCCTTCCATCCAGAGCACATTGCAGCTCTAGCCTAGGCCCAGCCCACCTCTGGCAGAGAGGAAGCTGGGGGGACCTCCACCAGCCTCTCCAGGAAATTACCGGCCAAGCTGCAGAGGCCAGTGATTATCCTACTCTGGCAGTGCAAGCCGCCCTAGGAGCTTTCTGTGGCTGGAATTGGAAGCTTCATTTCCCAAAAACAGGGGAGGAGGAGATGGTTGGCTACCAATTAGTAGACTCGGCTGGCTAAAGTATAACCCTAGGAACAGCTAGCGTGTGGATTGTCCAAGTTGGAAAGAGGCCAGTGACTGCCATTTTGACTCCACATCCAGCATGAGGGGAAGCCGGGGTGACAGAAAATCACAGTGATGGTAGGAACTGGTTTCTTTCACCCAGATCAGCCTGCAGTCTGAGCCTAGGCTTCAGTCCCTCCTCTGGCAGAGTGGAGCCTGGTGGGCCCTGCAACAGACTATCCCAGGTAAAAGCAGAAAAATTTGGCTGGCACAGATTGAGTAATTGAAATCTACAAGGGCAACTATGGTCATCTTGGACCCACACTGCATAGATTGCTGCCTATACCCGCAGCTCCATCCTTGCCCCAAGCAGGGGAGAAAGGGCTGTGAAGCCTCATCAGTCTCTCTGGGAAACTACAGTCTAGGCCTGCATGACTTGGATTATTCCACACAGCTGTGACTCTGTCTACCTGGCAAAGGAGAAAGTTGGAAGAAGCTTCATTGGTCCCTGGAACAATGAGAACAGCTTAAACCTCCAGCTTACAGCACCACCTACATACTTGGCTCCTACTGCACAACCAGCAAGGGAGTAAGGATAGAAAACCCTAAACTAAAGAGAAAAAGTACACCCAGAAAAATACTCTAGTAAGCTGGATGCCAAGACACCAACAAAAAATTACAATCCACACCAAGAAACAGGAAGATATGACTCAGTTAAAGGAACAAGATAAGCCTCCAAATGACATAAAGTAGTGGAGACAACTAATCTTAGATGTTCAAACAAATCTCCTTAATAAATTCAATGAGATGGCTACAGAGATTAAGGATATTAAGACGACACTGGATGAGCACAAAGAAGAGTCTGAAAGCATACATAGAAAAATAGCAGATCTTATGGGAATGAAAGGTGCAATAAATGAAATTTAAAAAATCATTGGCATCATATAATAGCAGATTTGAGGAGGTAGAAGAAAGGATTGATGAGCTTGAAGAAATGGCCTCTGAAAATGAACATACAAAAGAACAGATGAATAAAAGAATGGAAAAAATTGAACAAGTTCTCAGGGAACTAAATGGCAGCAAAAGGCATACAAATGTACATGTCTTGGGTGTCCCAGAAGGAGACGAGAAGGGAAAAGGGGCAGAAGGAATATTTAAAGAAATAATGGTAGAAAATTTCCCAACTCTATGAAGGACAAAGATATCCATGTCTAAGAAGCACAACAAACTCCCAGTGGAAAAAATCCAAATAGACAAACTCCAAGACACATACTCATCAGAATGTCAAATGCCAAAGACAAAGAGAGAATTCTGAGAACAGTAAGAGAAAAGCAATGCATAACATATAAAGGATATCCAATAAGATTAAGTGCTGAAATCTCACCAGAAACTATGGAGGCAAGAAGACAGTGGTCTTATACATTTAAGATACCACAAGAGAAAAGTTTCCAGCCAAGAATCTTATATCCGACAAGATTATCTTTCAAAAAATGATGGCAAGATTAGTATATTCACACATAAACAGAAACTGAGAGAATTTCTAAGCAAGAGACCAGAGTTTCCAGAAATACTGAAGGTTGTGCTAGAGCCTGAAAAGGAAAGACAGGAGAGAGAGGCCTGGAAGAGAATCTAGAATTGAACATTATAACAATAAAAGTAACTAAAAGTGTCAAAAGAGTGGTGAAAATAAAATATGATAGATAAAACCCAAATAGTCAGTAATAAACTTAACCAATGATGTAAAACACTTGTATTCTGAAAACTACAACTCAGTGTTAAAAGAAATCAAAAAAGGCCTAAATAACAGGAAGAATATTCTATGCTCATGGATTGGAAGACTAAATATCATTAAGATCTCAATACTACTCAAATTGGCATACTCATTCAATGCAATCCCAACAGTATTTCACCAGCATTAAAAAAAAAAAAATTGAAAACATGATCATCAAATTTATTTGGAAGGGTAAGGGCTCTTCAATAGCCAGAAGCATCATAAAAGGAAAAGCGAACCCTCATCTCCAGACTTTAAATCATATTACCTAGCTATAGTGGTAAAAACAGCAATGGTACTAGCATAAAGACAAACACATAGACCAATGGAAACAAATTTATTGTTCAGAAACAGACCCTCACAGGTATGGTCAAGTGATTTTTGACTAGCCTGTCAAACCCACACAGCTTGGGCAGAACAGTCCATTCAATAAATGGTGCTTAAAGGTTTGGATATCCATAGCTGAAAGAAGGAAAGAGGACCCCTATCTCACACCTTATCCAAAAATTAACTCAAAATGGATCAAAAACCTAAAAATAAAAGCAAGAACCATAAAACTTCGAGAAGAAATTGTAGGAAAATATCTTCAAGACCTGGTGGTAGGTGGTGGATTCTTAAGAAGATAAGAGGAGGACTCAGATGGACTACTGATCTTTAATGCATGTAGAAGTTTTAATTAGCTTTAATGTAAAAGTATGGAAATGTATAGAGTAGGTGGTAACACATAATGAGTAACAGCTAGTTTATAAATGGGGATGTGACTGAAAATGGTTGTCTAGGTATGCAAATGCCAATTGACAGAATGCTAGAGCATAATCTAGGAAGTGAATAGCACAGTAAATCAAGAACTGGATGAGAATTGTCATTGATGGTACAGATGCAAGAGTGTCCTTTGTGAACTAGAGCAAATGTACATCACTACTGCAGGGTGTTGGGATTGTGGAGAAGCATGGGAAAAATACAGATGGAGTGATCTATGGACAATAGTTAGTAGTAATAATATAATATTCTTGCATCTATGTGAAAGTTATAGTGTGTTGATAATGAGACGGTATGGAAAATGTGAGCCAAATGTACACTATGGACATGGTAACAATCAGATGATATTATCTTATCTGTAGCAAATGTTCCACTAGAGTGTGATGTGTTAATGGAGGGGTATTGTTTGGGAATTCTGCACACGTGCATGATTGTTTTATAAGTTTACAACTTTTGTCATAAAAATATATATTTAAAAAATAAAAATAGGGTGGGTTGGGGGAAAAACACATGAATGTAAGATAAGGACTATAATTAGTAGTAATATTTTGACAATATTCTTTAAAATTTGTAACAAGCATCTCAGGACAATGCAAGGTGTTGGTGGAGGGTTGATGTACCCTTGTATGATGTTAGGCATGTTTGCTTTGTAAGTTCACAACTTTTACTATACACTTAATTGTTATGTATGTTCATACGTAAATGACTTAAAGATAATAATAATAGGGAGTGTTGGGGGGAAATAGTTTGGTAAGTAGTAATATTTTGACAATGCTCTTTAATCATTAGGTAAAAAGATTTAACAAAAATGCAAGATACTGTTGGTAGGATGAGTTATGAGAGTCCTGTATGATGTTATATATGTTTGTTTTATAAGTTCACAGCTATTACTATACACTTATTTTTTATGTATGTTTATGTAGGTGTGATATACTTCAATAAATTAATATAAAATAAAACATAGGGGATACACATAAGGCAGTGCTGAGGGGGAAATTTTTTGCCATAAATGCCTATATTTAAAAGGAAGATAAAGGAAAAATCAAAGATCTAAGTGAACATGTAGAAAAAACAGAAAAAAAACAGCAAACCATTCCCAAAGGAAGGAGAAGGAAATAAATAATAAAGATTAGAGCTGAAATAAATGCAATTGAGAATAAAAATAAATAAATAAATTAAAAAAACCAAAAGCTGGTTCTCTGAGAAGGTCAATAAAAGTACAAACCCTCAGCTGGACTAACAAATACTACCTACATTGACTCTACAAGAATTCAACAAAGCAGTAATATTTAAAGAGATTGAATCAGTCACCAAAAATCTCCCAACAAAGAAAAGTCTAGGACCAGATGGTTTCCCAAATGAATTCTGCAAAGCATTTCAAGGAAAATTAACACCAATCCTGTTTAAATTTTTTCAAAAAATTGAGAGGAGAGAAAGTTACCCAACACATTTTATGAAGCCTGCATCACCCTAATACCAAAGCCAGATAAAGAATCTACAATAAAATAAAACTACAATCTCTTTAACGAATGTTATTTTGAAGCATGCTGTTGGATTGTCAAAATGGGGAAACAACCCAGGTGCCTGTCAACTGATGAGTGGATAAACAAACTGTGTATACACATAATGGAAATATTATGCAGCTTTGAGAAGAAATGAAGTCGTGAAGCATATGACAACCATGGATGAATCTGAAGGACATTATGTTGAGTGAAGCAAGCCAGACAAAAAATTACAAATATTGTATGATTGCACTATTATGAACTATTTATATTGTGTAAATTCATGGATTTATTAACTAGAGCATAGGTCACCAGAAAATGGATAATGAGGTTAGAGAAAGGAAAACTGAAGGTTAACCTGTACATAATTAGTAAAAATGCATTTTGTTAATCTTCGGAGATGAATAGAAAAGGTGAAAGCACAACATACTGTTTGTAGCTAGCAGTGCTATTATATGGGTATATCAGTGACTGAAAGGGAAAGTCTAAGGTCATATATATTACTAAAAGGAAAGACAAAAAATATATCTTGGGATCATATAGCATAGTAAAACCTCATGTGAAATATGAAAAAAATAGTTTAATAATCCAATAGAAAAATGGGTAAAAGATATGAATGGCAAGTTACAGATGAGACATATGAAAAACTCAAATTCACAAGTAGTCAGAGAAATACAAATTACTTTATAACCAACAGCTGAAAAAACAAAGAAGCGCTCTAACATCTATTGCTGGCAGAGATGTAGGGGAAAGGCACTCTTACGCATTGCTAAAAGAAATATGAAGAAATACAACCTTTTTGAAAATCAATCTGGCAATATCAATTAAAATTTTAAAAAGGCATATACCTCATGACCTAGCAATTCCATTCCTATGATTCAATGCCATAAAAAATACTGTAACAGGACACAAATGCAAAAATGTTTACTACAACAATGGTCATACTGGCAAAAACTGGAAGTAAATATAAGACCTATTTATAAGGGAATAGTTGAAAAAATTGTGGTACATCCATACCATGCAACTGATAAAAAGAATGAATCATAACTGTCAATTGCCTTGAAGGATTTTTATTTAAAAGGTATTGTTGAATGAGAAAAGCTGAAAATGCATATGATATGTTTCTATTTTAACAGAAAAAAAAATGACAAAAACACATTATATATGGAAATGTGGATATAGGAAGCATTGTGCCAGCATAAAGAAAATTACATTTGGGAAAAACTAGTTTGAAGTCATGGATAGAGAGAACAGGGGAACTGACATGAGCATAGAAGAAAGGAGAGCGAAGACAAAAGGAAAAGGAGAAAAAAAAAATCAAACATTTAAAAGAAAACACTATTACCATACATGTCCTTCATGTACTGTAAATTACTTGTGGATTCATATCAAAAAGTAATTGCAATAACCATAAAATATAACTATATATATGACAACAAAATATAACATAAGGAATTAAAGACAAACTAATAATAATTGTTTCATAGAAATGAAATGAGCCAGAAATAAATGAATGAAACAAACACTACAAACACTACTTTATAAAAACTAGAAGCATTATTTAGGAATAACATCTCCAGAAGTCCTCCTATTTGGTGTTCTTTCTTCATAGACTGAATAAATCAGTAAATAAATGTTGGGGGTGGAGAAGAGAAAACCTGATTTCATGGAATTCTCCTTTCCTTTTGTCATTATCTAAGGGTCTTCAGCTAGTCAAGGATTTGTAAATGCCTGATCCGGTAGGATGCCTTTTAATGTGAGCATTTCTGTTTAGGTAATGATGCTGAAATGTTTTCATATTTAGAAGTTCAAAAAGTTTGATATTCTTTTTATACATAAGGAAGATAAAAGCAAGCAAACAACAAACAAACAATCAAAAAGCACATTCTCTACCTCCCTAAGGCTTGCTCCTCATCTGTGATTAATTTAGGAGAGAAAGATTGAAGGGCAATGTACTTCCTGATCAGTTGAGTCTGCACTAGCTATTCCTGCCATCTAATTCACAAAGGATCAGAGACACTTCTCCAGGTACAAAAGTCAGTTATTTTTTTCTGAGTTCTTTTTCAATGATGCCTGACTAGACATAGAGATTTGTTACTTATGACATTATGAATGAAAAAAGTCGATTAGAGAATATTTATAACCTTGAAGGAAGTAATATTTCATAGACTTCTCAGATTTTTACAAGAAAGTTTTCAAAGTTGATGAGTTTTCTCCATTTAAACATAGAAACAAGAGTTTTAAAAAGTTCTAAGTGGATATGTATGGCAGGGGAAGGGTAGAGGGATTGAGAGGTAACTGCTAAGGGGGGGGGGATTTTTCTTTTTGGAGTAAGGAAAATGCTCTAATATCGACTGTGGTGGTAAAAGAATGTAAAGCTCTGTGATTATAGGAAATGCCATTAAATGTACATTTTGGATGGATTGTGAGGTATGGATATGTGAATATATCCAATAAAATGGCCTTTAAAAAAGGATCCGCTAGTATAATGGAAAAAAAAAAAAAAAAGGAAGAACTTAGCCACCATTCCACATAGTTATTAGAAAGGAACTTGTTTTTCTCTTTTGCATGGAAAACCTGGGAACCTTCTGCTTTTGTACTCTTACTTCAGAGTTAATGATTTAAGGTTTTTAAAATACTTTTTAGGCTTTCTGAGACAAAAAAGACAACTCTTTCCTTGTAGCAGTTTGGTATTATTTATGAATTTCCAAATTAGATATTGGATTATGTTCATAAATTGGTCTGTTCCTCTGGGTATACTAGATTGTATTTGATTCAGAGGTTTTACTCTTAATTGAAACACATGGCGGGAAGCGAACTTGGCCCAGTGGATACGGCTTCTGTCTACCACATGGGACGTCTGTGGTTCAAATCCCGGACCTCCTTGACCCATGTGCAGCTGCCCCACGCTCAGTGCTGATGTGCGCAAGGAGTGCCGTGCCACGCAGGGGTGCCCCCCACATAGGGGAGCCCCAAGTGCAAGGAATGGGCCCCATAAGGAGAGCCGCCAAGTGCAAAAGAAAGTGTAGGCTGCCCAGGAATGGTGCCGCACACACGGAGAGCTGACACAGCAAGATGACACAACAAAAAGAAACACAGATTCCGTGCCACTGAGAACAACAGAAGCGGACAAAGAGAAGAACACACAGCAAATGGACACAGAGAACAGACAACTGGGGCGGGGGGTGGGGGAGAAGGGGAGAGAAATAAATAAAATAAATAAATCTTAAAAAAAAAAAAAAGAAGCACATGGCAGTGGAGGAGTTTGGATTCTGGAGCCAGGAAGTAAGCACACAGAAAAGCAGATATGTGAGGAAGGGGAGAATGCTCCATTAGACGTGGCACAGGCCCTGGGAAGAGAGACAAGCCATTCGCCTGAGAGTTTACTTCTGGCCTTGTGGAGAGAGCAGAGCAGTTGAGTTCAGAGAGAAACGAGCCCAGGAGAGTGATGAGACTGGAGGAAGGCTGAGCCTTTGCGGACATCGCCCACCATCTTGTGCCAGCCAGCCATCTTGTGCCAACACGTGGCAACAGACTTTGGTGAGGGAAGTACCTTATGCTTTATGGCCCTGTGACTATACGCTTCTACCTCAAATAAACCCTTTATAAAACCCAACAGATTTCTTGTATTTTGCATCAGCACCCCTTTGGCTGACTAATACATTCCTCAAGGGATGTGCAATGACTGATTCACTTTCTTTTGCTCTGTTTCTATGGATGCCTGCATTTTTATTACTTCATGATTTATTTCTCTGTTTCCTCTACTCATCATTTATTGCCTACAACAGTAATGGGAATATTTGATCTTTAAAGTGTAGAATGATACAGTATCTTTTGAAAAGAACTTTTCATTTAGGTTTTTTTTAATCACTATTTTGCTAGTTTTAATTACATACTTATAACATTTCTACATATGACTATATCACAAGAACCAGTTGGAATTTGGTTTAATTTAAATTGGGACCTCTCTTTGACCAATGTTGCAACACATTGCTACCAACTCAAAGTTAGCAGGGATTATTCTACTAATCATCAGACATTTTCCCAAACCATTTATTACTAAAAGTATCTTTATTTAACAATTTAATTCAAACAACAGTATTATGTAGAGAATACATAATGTCTTTTTGAAGGAATTGCCATCCTAGATTACACATTTGAGAGCTATGGATTGTTCTTCATAAAATATAAATATGAATAAAAGAGGTTTTATAAAGTACCAAAATAAGGGATTTTGCTAATTCAAACCCAAATTCCTTTACCCTACATGAACCTGTATTATAAACTCTTATAATGGCCAGACACCAACATTAATATATAAAGAGATGAGTAAATTATTTGAAAGTAGGAAAAGATATTTTCCTCCTCTCTAAGTAGGATTTTTACATGCTAGCAGGGCTGTGACTTATGAATTCTCTGAGCTACAAAGTGCTGATAGGGTCATGGATCAGAGTGCCTGTATGCCAAGTGCCTTTACTGTAACACATAAGGGTCACCTAAGGTTTCCTAGAATATTTTGTTTCTTACCTATCTTTGGCTTACTATCATTTCTCTGTATCTCAAGGAACCAGAGAGCAAGTCTCAAATTCCTAGAAACTTGCTCTTCAGTTGAAGCCTGACTGTCCTATATGGAACAGAAAATTCAGAGAATGTTCAATTCAGAGAGGAAGAATAGGAAAGCACTTTTAATGAGGCATTTTAACTTCTAATGTAACTCAGTCATACTAAACAGCATAAAAGCGACATTTATGTACATTAACTTTGTATAGTAAATGTCTGGCCTGTAAGAAATTGGATTTAAGTGAATAAGGCAAAATTTTAAAGTTGTAATTCTTCATTTTGTTGTGAGGAGCCAATCCTCTACAGATAAATCTATTTGATCCCTGCCATGTAAATCAATTGCTTTCTCCCTAAAGCAAAATTTTTAAAAACTTAATTTCAACTTCAAAAAGTAAAATAATATGCAAAAGGCAGCTTAACAAATTATTGTTAATCATTACTTTAAAAAATCCTGTCTAGGAACATTTATCTTATTTAATCCTAAAAACAACCTCAATTGTTTCTGCAGTGTTCTGAAAGATAAATAAATGGGCACAGATTGGCTAAATTACATGATCAGAGTGTCCTTGTTAATGAAGAAAATGGAAAAAAAATGCTTGATCATCATATTCACATGTCATAAAGTTAAATCCCAATATGCCTTTTTTTACCTTTAGCATTAATATAGTACCTTCTCTACCTTTGCCACAAAAATATTACAATATTACTATTAACTATAGTCTATAAGTTACATTAGTTATATTTTTCTGATGTATTACCTTGTCATAGAGGAACATTCTTGTATTTGTCTTATTAACCACAATCCTCATTACCATCAAAATCACTATTATTAAGTCCCTAGATTATCCCTTAGCATTCCATCAATTAAAATTAACCTCCCTAGACTATCCCTTTCAACCACAATCACATTTCTAAATCAACATTGTTATACTCATTGTAATGCATTACCATCAACTCTATGCATTTCCATACATTTACATTCAGCCTTTTTTTTTAAAGATTTATTTTATTTATTTCTCTCCCTTTCCCTCCCACCCCAGTTGTCTGTTTTTTGTGTCCATTTGCTGCATGTTTTTGTTTTTGTCCGCTTCTGTTGTTGTCAGCGGCACGGGCATCTGTGTTTCTTTTTGTTGTGTCATCTCGCTGCATCAGCTCTCCGTGTGTGCGGCACCATTCCTGGGCAGGCTGCACTTTCTTTTGCGCTGGGCGGCTCTCCTTATGGGGTGCACTCCTTGCGTGTGGGGCTCCCCTACGTGGGGGACACCCCTGCGTGGCACGGGGGCACTCCTTGCGCGCATCAGCACTGCGCGTGGGCCAGTTCCACACAGGTCAAGGAGGCCCGGGGTTTGAAACGCGGACCTCCTATGTGGTAGACGGACGCCCTAACCACTGGGCCAAGTCCACTTCCCTACATTCAGCCTTCTTAAACCCTATATATACATTCAGCATTAGCTTCCCTTCTCCACTAACATTCTGTTTCCTAATAACCTATACTCTATAGTTTAACTCCCTAAGTTTACTCATTGTATTCAGTTCACATTAGTGAGACCACACAATATTTGTTTTTTTTTGTCTGACATTTCATTCAACAAAATATCCTCAAGGTCATCCATGCTGTCATGTACACCCCAAGTTCATTTCTTCTTACAATTGAATAGTATTCCATATTGTTTATCCATTTATCGATTGATGGGTACTTAAGATGTACCCATCTTTTAGCAATAGTGAATAATACTGCTATGAACATCAGTGAACAAGTAACTGCTCACACCCTTGCTTTCAGTTCTTCTGAATATATTCCTAGTAGTGCGATGGCCTGATCATATGGCAGTTCTATATTTTGCTTCCTGAAGGACCATCAAATTGTTTTCCACAAAGACTACACCATTTTACACTATCCCGACAGTGAAGGAGTGTTCCCATTTCTCTGCATTCTTTCTAGCACTTGTAGTTTTCTGGTTGTTTAATAATGGCCAATCTGTGAGGTGTGAAATGATATCGCAATGTAGTTTTGATCTGCATTTCCCTAATAGCTGGTGAGGTGGAGCATCTTTTCATGTGCTTTTTAGTCATTTGTGTTTCCTCTTTGGAAAAATGTCTATTAAAATCTTTTGCCAATTTTTTAATTGGGTTGCTTGTCTTTTTATCATTGAGTTGATTGATCTCTTTATATAACATAGAAATGAAGCCCTAAAGCAAAGTTTTAAATGATGTAAATCACTGTGTGAAACTTTGAAACCAGATAGAAAAGCAGAACTAAATGGGATTTGAAAACATCATGATTGACTTTTACTTATACCTGGAGTCCAACCACTACTCCTTTTCCCTCAGTTCCCACCTAGTCTAAGTCACCATCATCATCCTCTTCCTGGACTCCCGCAGTCTCCTCTTGCTGGTTTTCATGTCTCTACTCTCTTCTATTCTCAGTCATTCTCTACAGAGGTGCAATCATATCATCCTCCTGCCTGGTTTAAAATTTCCAGTGGCTTCCAAACATGCTTAGAATAAAACACAAAATTCTTACTGTGGTCTCTCAGGGCCTACATCAGTTTCCCAGCTTCGGCACTTTGATATTTTGAACTGGGTGCTTTGTTTTGTGGTCTATCCTGTGCATGCAGGATGTTTAGCAGCATCTGTGGCTTCACCCACTAGATATCAGTAGCATCCCTATCCCCACCATCAGTGTGACAACCAAAAGTGTCTAAAGACATTGCCAAATGTCCCCTGGGGGATGTAAGTACCCTTTCTCCCTTACCCCACTCCATGAGAACCGATCACTGCCTTACATGATCTGGCTCCTGGCCACATCTGCTACCTCATCTCTTGCTCACTCTACTACAAGCACATGCATTTGTCAGTGCTCTTTTAACACACACCCAGAGAGTTCCTGACTCCATGTCTTGCTGCACTTGCTGCTCACTGCCTGGAATGCTCTTCTTTCGGATGCATCTTCTAACCTAATTTTTGTTTGTGTTTAAATGTCTCCCCTCTGTCTAAGAGTGACTCCTATCATTCCCTGCCCATTAGAATACTTTTCTGCTTAGCATTTTTCCACTTCCTGGCTTTATAATCCATCTCATTATTTGTTTAACTTTCATCTGTTTCCCCCACTTGACTATAAATTCCATGAAAGCAGAGATCTTAACAGTTTTTTTCATCACCCTCTTTCCAGCATGTAGAACAGTGCCTGTGTGTATTTTCAATAGGAACTCAAAAAACATAAATGGATGTATTAGTATGGGTTTTGGTAGTAGTTTTCATTAAAACACAGTGAACAATTTGCAGTTGTTTCCCACATTTTGATCATAGTATCATGTAATATCTTGAGTTGAAAAGGACTTCAGAAATGCTTATGTAAAACAGTCATTTTCGAAAAAGGAGTTTGAGGCCTGGAGAGGTTAAAATAGTTTGTCAAAGGCGGTAGGCTTAGTTTGTGTTAATTGAACTTCAAAATTGAAATGATGAAAAACAAACTTTAGCACTTCTCTTTTATATTTTTCTTGTGGGCATTATACTGACAATGATGGAAAATTTACTTATAAATTAAATTTTCAAAACATTTGTTTATTTGTTTATTTGTTTGTTTTTGAGGTACTGGAACCAGGGACTGAATCTGGGACCTTGTGTGTGGGAAGCTGGTGTTCAACCACAACCACTGAGCCACAGGGGCTCCCCTTTAGAAACACTTGAATTGAATCTGGGTATAAGTACCTGGTATAATAATAGAATCTTGATAAGCGAAGAGCTTTTGTCTTGCATTTCTAGATAGGAAATTTACTAGATAATTTATATCAGGTTATAAAGGAAACATTGAAAGATATTGATGGCTTATAGTTTATAGAAATGATTAATTTCTGATAATAAATTAAACCAACTCTCAAAATACATAAAGTTCAAAATTAAATATTGGGCACCAGTACTATCTGAAAGAATTCATTTTATGGACTTTATAGACTGATTTGCATCAAAGCCATAAAACTATATGAGAAAAAAATATTTCTGAAACATAGACAGCATTTGGATTCACTGTAGCTTATGGTAATTCATAATGTAATTAGAATGGTACATCCCTATAAATTCAACTCAATTTACATTTATTAAAATGGCTATCTAAAATGTAAATGGTTTTAGAGGCTTCTGGGGGTTAAAAAAAGTTAAGAATAGCAAAACCTCTGACTTTAAGCACCTTATAATCTAGCACAAGAGATGAAATAAGTACCTAGAAGCTATAACACAAAGCAGAATATGATAAATGCCAGATTCAATATATAATTATGATGACAATAGTAATCTCCTATCTATTTAATATTTACTATGTACCAAGTATTGAACTAAATGATGGTAATTTAGGCTTTGTCAAACAAAGAAAATAAAGAGATTTGAACCCAGATACTCAAATACCTGTGGACTTCACTAGTATTTGATGCTCCTTTAAGAAAAATGATTAATTCTGACTGGGCTAATTCTGATCTGGGAACTTAAAAATATAGAAATTATTGTCATGAGTAATACAAAGTGTGAGAGAAGGTTTGGTGATGCTAAAGTGCATTGAGAGCTCATGTTAAAAACATCTCGAGCTTTTGGTTTGGCTACATACAGGTTGGGAGTGGAGTGATATTTAAATACTTAAATATCAATCTAAGAAGTATAGACTAAGTTTTGAAGACAAAGGGGAACATTTGAAGAGTACTGATCAAGAAGAGACCAAGTCTGCCACTCCTCCAGATCCTCCAGAGTAGAGCCCTTGCTTTCTCCACCTACCACGCTCTCAATGATTACAGAACCAGTAATTTCGTTTCCTAGGCTGAATACCCAAAAGCCATGAGTGGGTCAGTTTAACAATAGGAATTCATTTGCTCCTGGCTCGTGGTTTGGAGGCTGAAAGAAAGTCCAGATCAAAGTGTCATCAGGCACTGCTTTCTTCCCAAAGACCGGCATTCTGAGGCCCTGGCTGCCCGTGACCCTTGGCTCCTCTGTCACATGGCAAGGCCCATGGTAGCATTCCTGGTCTCTCCCTTCTTTTCCAGGTTCTGTCCATGTCCAGACACTTGCTTCCTAGGGCTTTCTCTCTGTGTGTGTCTGAATTCCACTCTGCTTATGAAGGACTCCAGTAATGGGCTTAAGACCCATCCTGATTAAGGTGGGCCACACATTTTTAACCAAAGTAACCTCATCCAAAGGTCCACTGACAATAGGTTCACCTCAGGAATGGATTAGATTTAAGACCATGTTTTTCTGGGGTACATACAGCCTCCAGCCACCACAGGCAGTATTTCAGTGTACAGAAGTGGTGTGTGGCCACTTCACTTATGGGTGAGGGTCCTTATTGAGACCTACATTCAACTCACCCTCTTGCTTTCTGGGCTTGCTGTAGAAGTTTCACCAGGCAAAGAATGTAGTATATCAAGCAAAACATCTAGGTACTTCAGCTTATAACTTAGCACATGTCAGGCTAAACTGCTGGTTGCCAATGAGAGTGAGCCCGAGAGAGACATGAGCTCTCTCTTAAGCACCAGAACTACATAATTAATACAATCTCCATATCTTCTGATTGGAGAGATATTTCACCCTAACAGAAATAATCCTGTTTTACCCTTATCAAAAATCATCCCACTTAGATAATAAATGGTTATAATTACAATCTTTTCATGATTACAAAATACTATTTTGATTAGATAAAATAGGCTTACCATGGAAATCTCTACATCAACCTAAGTCCCACTTTATCATTTACTATCTTACTTAGCTATGTCATCACAATAAGGAACCTGCCTTGTTGTTGCGCATCTGCTATGAACAAGTCTTCCCCTCCTACCAATGATCAGCTTGACCGCAATCCTAAAATACAGCAATCTTCTGGATCTCATGACTCCAAAATTAAAATTTTGCATGATTCCTTTGTTATATGGATTCTATCCTCAAAAACATGAAGCTATCATTAATCTTTAAGTCATGATGAAGCCTGAAATTTCCCTATAGATTCATTGAGGATAGGATATTAGTATTAAAAAGGTTTAATTTATTAAAATTCTTTTTTTGAGGGGGCCCAGGAATTGAACCTAAGACTTCATATATTGGGAAGCCGGCATTCAACCACTGAGCCACATCGACTTCCCTGACTTGTTTCTTTCATTTGTTTTACTTGTTGTTCTTTGTTTTTTTCAGGAGGCACCAGAAATTGAACCTGGGACCTCCCATGTGGGAGGCAGGTACTTAACCTCTAGAGCCACATCTGGTCCCTATTAATTTTTTTTATTAATAAGTTTTTAAATCCTGTCCTATCAAGTCTTCCCTATAAAAGAAAAAGATTTAAACAAATGAATATATTCTTTATTACCTCCAGATTTTATTTACAGTAGATTTGTTTCAGTTAGCTGTTTCTAATATTCAGAGGGGCATCTAGCCAAGTCTTGGGAAGTCTGAGAAGATATTCCAGAGCAGGTGAGATCTAAAACTAAAGGATGAATAGACATTAACAGGGAAAGAAGGTTAGGAAAAGACATTTAAGGCAAAGGGAAAGTCTACTGAGAGGCAGATGATAAGAGATGAAAAAGTGCATCATGAGTTAATATTAGAAGAACCCTGAAATGTGTGGTTTGCCTGGAATGTGGGTGTGATGGTACATACGATACCACACTTAAAAAGATGTGATATCCTCTCAGCCAGGAAAATAAGAGTAATAGTTGCCAGGCAAATTTTCAAAAATGGCAAAACTATGGAGTTATACAAAACAACACATACATTCATTTCTTAATCATGTGTTATTCATTCACCAATAATTTGCAATAAGTACAAGTCACCTTCTTTAGGTAAAGAGTCCACAAGTTGAAGTTCTGAGAAGTCAGTTATAAACCATGCCCATCTTGTATTGTTTACAATTTCCAGTTTTAGTTGTCTACATTGGAATGAGAATTTGAAGATGCTTGTGACAAAATTCTTCTAGATTTTTACAAATTTTTCCTAGGCTTTCACAGTTGTCTTGCCACATTTGACAGCCATTTATACACATACACACATAACACATAGTTTGTAAGTCTTTCAAAACATTTGAATGTTTTTTTCTTCACTTGTGTCTCAAATTGTATAATTAATTAAATTATATGTACACAATAATAGGTACAACCTAAATAAACAGGTTTGGGTATAACTACAACTAGTTTTTTAAGCATACTTTTAAATTGATGCAAACAAGAGTACATAGTTTTACTAGTGAGCAACCTTTTAGCAGTGAGCATTTCACATGGAAGGCATCAACAACGTGCTTACAAAGGGAATAGAGAATGTGAGTTAATCTTTTTAGTTTAGCTGAAGGATCTGTTTAAACGAGCATCCATTCAGCTGAGGGGGCAGAATAAAAAGCAAGGTAGGAGAATGCAACCTCAGTGAGAACTAGGGTTGGAGAAAAAAGCTTCTGACCCAGGCTATAAAGTTACAGAGATCTGGAAAGGCAGTATAGAGCAGCGGTTCAAGAGCATGAACTCTGAAGCCAGACCGCTTGGGTTTGAATACCACCTCTCCATTTATTAGCTGCATGACTGTAGCAGTTTGATATTATTTATGAATTTCAAAAATGGATATTTGATTATGTTTGTAAACTGGTCTATTCCTCTGGGCATATGAGATTGTATTAGATTCAGAGGTTTAACTTTTACTTGATTAAATTATGATCAAGGCTTTGGTTTGGCCACATCAGCAGGATTCACAGAGAAAACGACATGGCAGAGGAGAGAGTCTGAGTTTTGGTGCTGGAGTCCTGAGAAATAAATACATAGAGAAGGAGTACACAGAGAGTTCAGTTTTGGACACTGGAGCCCCAGGGTAAGAGCTGAGTGTTTGCCTAATAATTTGTAGCTGAAGAGACAAGAGCTCTGAACAGCCAAGAAACTCTGCAAAAAAGCAAGCCCCAGGAGGGGAGATAAGCCTTATGCTGGCCTAGAGCGGAGAAAGGAAGGAGCTGGGACTATGGAGCCTTAGGAGTAAAAGGAAGGCTGAATCCTCACAGAGTTTGGCAACCATCTTGCTCCAACAAATGGCAGCAGACTTTGGAGAGGGAAGCAATTTATGCTTTATGGCCTTGGGACTAAGTAGTTTCTACCCCAAATAAATACCCTTTATAAAACCCAACAGATTTCTGGTACTTTGCATGAGCACACCTTTGGCTGACTAATACAATGACCTTGGGTAAGGACTTAATGCCTATTAAGTGATTCACTTCCTACAACTTTAAGTAATTCAGTTTCACAATTTAAAAAGAAAATTCTAATAGTGTCTATTCATTAGGTTGTTGTTAGGATTAGATGAGTTAATACTGTAAAGTGCATGGAACAGTGCCTGGTCAAAAGAGGTAATCAATTAGTGTTATATTTATAATTGCTCCAAAGTGATGACTGATAACAGCTTCTAGATTTATGTTCTGAGCATAATCATGAATTAATTTGAGTAAAGCATACAGGCCTAGCTTGTAGTAAATGTTTAATATTTTATATTTATTATTTTATATATTATTATTATAAACAAATAAATTTAAAGGTTTTACATGTAGGAATGACCAAATTTGCACTTCAGAAGGAACCATGCCAACAGAAGAGGGAGGCATTGGGTTGAGTTGGGGGCCATACTGGAGTTGGGGGGAACACTTAAGAGGCTACTGGTGCTAAGCTAAGACATGACCAGATGAACAGGGAGAGGATGAGTAGGAGTCAAGATATTTTTATGTGGTGGAACTCACAGTGCATACTGTATGACTGGATGTCGGTCATGAGTTAAAGGGAGGAATTGAAGACATTGATCATGGGAGCTTTTTTTTCTAGGAGTCTATTCTTAAGTATTCCATAGCTTTTGTTTTATGGGTAAATTTCAGAAAGTAATAACAAAGGCAGAGCAGATATATCCAGGAAATTCACAAAACAAGCTTCAAAAGAAAAAAAAAAGCCTTATTTTTATAAACAGTATTCCTGCACTTAGCAACATTAATTTCCAGAGAGAACTGACCCCTTCCTTATTAAGCCATCAAATTTCTCTCTCAAAATTATTTATAGTTTAGTATCACTAAACCATGCAGGTGTTCTTTGAAGATCCAGGCTTGGGAAGCTTTGTGGAATAATTCTTTGAACATCTTTCCTTTAATATGAACTTGCCATATAACTGATTTAGTGCTCACTCTACTGAGAAAACTCTGTACAACAAAGTCAACTAGTAACATCATTATGATCCTTCTATTGAAATGTGAAGGGCTCTGAGGGTGTTTCAGACTTTATTGTGTATAATCTTGCCTTGGATTGCATATATGTTGATTCTTTAAAACGTACTTAAAACCTCACAGAGGAGAGTGGTACCACATCTTTAAAGAACTATTAGTGTGTCATCTCTGTTGTGAAAAAGAAAAACTAATTTTTGGTTAAATATATAAGTATACCAGAAACCCTGTTTTCAATGATATATGTTTAAAAGTCTTTATATATATTTGTTTGGGTTCCTTTGGAGTTTGAAAGGTTTTGGATAGTTTAGATGATAGTGATAAGAGTATTGCAGATTAAAATTGTAATAGGCAGTGGTAAAACTAAGTGGATTCACAAGTGAAATTTAAATTCCAGTTAATTAAATTTAATAATTATTTATTGAAAGCTTTGTAGGTATCATGCACTGGTAAACAAAGGTAGGCAAAAACAGATGCAGTCTCCCCTTTTAGGTTGCTTCAAGTGTAGTGGGAAAGATGGATATTGATCAAATATTCACTCAATCATGTAATATAATAGATGTGCCAGATCTATGAAAGAAAGGTAACTGAAGCGGCAAAAACTTATAATAGGAGAATATGACATAGCCTGGGAGAATGAAGGGAGCTAGGAAGAGATGGAAAGGACATTTTCAGACCAGTTGGGAGTATATGCAAAAGTTCAGTACTCAGAGGAAACCTGGAGCATTTGATAAACTGACAAAAGGCCATAGCAACAGAGAGGCAAAATGAGAATAGTAGAAAATGAAGTGGAACAGGGGAAAAAGGACCAAAACATGCAGCACTTTATTGGGAGAATTATGGATTGTAGGTGGGTGATTATATTTTTTCACTTGCTTAGGTGTCTCAATAAATAGTTTAGTCAAAAAGATGAAATACTTGCATAGTCTATTTGTGATACTTTGAAGTTTTGTGAATCCCAGAAAAGATCATGTTCTTTGAACTGATCCATTTCCATGGGTGTGGAGCCCTTTGAGTACATTAGATTCAGTTAAGAGACCTTTGATTAGATCACTTTGATTAGATCACATTAGAACTTTTGAATGTTAGTAAGGCATGACCCTGATTAGGTCTCTGAACTCTTGCTAGGGTCGTATATAAACTGAGAACTGAAAGCATAAACACACAGAGAAAGAGAACCACTATTTTTACCCAGCCTGATAAAGAACTCCAGGATCTCCTGCAGCCCCAAGAGACTGAGAGACAGGTCACAGGATGGAATCAACAGAGCACAGAGACTTAGAAAGAGACTCCTGAGAAGCTCAAAGAAAAGAGGCCCAGGGAGAGATGCCTGATTGTCCACAGTTAAGCTCAGGGAGAAAATGAGTCTGGAGGAGAAAGCAAAGAGAGACCAACTGACTAGCCATTTTGCCTTGTAACGCAACAGGAGTCTAGGATCTGCCAGCAGATTTTGTGTTCTTTAGCTTTTTCTTTCCAACAGCAAATGTACTGACCTTTTTATATTCCATTTTCTCAAAAGAAAAAAAAATCAGAATATCTAAGAAAACTTAAAAAAATATATGACTGTCAAATGTTTCTCACTTTTGGGTCATATACTTTTAGTAGGACACATGTACCTTTTGCTATATCAGATAGTGTATTGTTAAGGTTTTTTATGTCTGATCTTTCTCTAATGGGGGTGAGGAGTGAGGCAGGCCAGATTTGGCCGGGTGGGTCCTAAAGGCTGGGAAGAACTGACAGCAGCTGGGAGGGAACAAAGCTAGAGAGTGAGTACAAAAGCTATATATATATATATGGGAAGATGTGGCATGGATTAAATACCCACCTGGAGAAGCAAAATCTTGTAAGTCCAAGGGACAAATTCAGAGACAAAAATAGGATATGAAGTCAGAGATGAGATATTGAGGAAATGTGAGAACAATGATTAAGGCAGGTATAAGGGAAAGGACCCAGGTCAAAGAGTGAAACATGCTAGGTCCTTGAGCCCAAACTGGGCTAAGCCCAGTTCAGTTTCAACGAAGGAAGACAGGACAGCCCAATGGGATCCAGACTTCAGTAATTAATGAATATTTTTTGATGATGAGTTTATTCATCATTCAACAATATTTATGGAGACTATATACGATTTATTAAAGTATGTATGTTATTAATGTCGACTTTCTTGGAGAGAGACAGAGGCAGAAAAAAAGTGTAAAAGTGAACATTTAAAATTCACTTAATTATGGAAGCAGTAGTTACTCTAGACTCTCTAGCTACTAAACAGGATATTTAATCAGGTCATTTAGAAACAAAATTGTTTCTTATTCCAAATGAAGAATGGAACTAAGAATGGAAGTAATGAATCAAGGTTTTTTCCACAGGTGAAAAAAAATAAACAATTGAGTTGGGTAGCTTGGGGCAAAGGACTACCCGCTTTAAGTCCTGCAAAGCATAACTTTAGAGGGATAATGTCTCTTTTCTAGGGGGTAGAAGGAATATTTAAATTCCTATAAACAGAAGAACTCCAGAGACCACTATAAAGCACAAGCACAGGTTAATACAGAGGCTCAGAAAGAGGACCTTACACTTTGCAGTCACCTTGGACTGGCTTTCTGATTAGGAGAGCTGAACTTGGAAACCAAGTGTCAGAGAGCCAACACAAAACCAATTTGCAAAGAATGTGAAAAGTGTTTTTTGCATTGGTTTGTTTGGTTTTATTATCTTCTGGTATCTAAGAAAATCTTTGTCATATCATTAGCTGGATACAAACCCAAGAAAGAGACATCAAATCCCAGGCATTAAATCCCAGAATAAAATCTTAAAAAATAGATAGCTTAAGGACTGTATCTCAGAGTTAATATTTTAAAATAGTAACAGGTACAAGGTAAAACAAAAGATTACATGCCAAAAAGAAAAAGGAAATTATGATCCATCCAATGGAGAGGGTACACATTGAGAAAACATCAAAAGAGGCAACAGACTATGGACATACTGGAAAAAGACTTAAACAATGATCTTCAATATGCCAAATGAGAAGAAGGAAAATACAGAAATAGAACTAAAGGATAACAGGAAAACAATGGATGAATAATATGAAAATCTTAATATAGAGATAAAAAATTTTAGAAAGGAACCAAATAAAACTATTGAAGTTGAAGATTGCAATAATTGAAATGAAAAATTCCCAGAAGGGTTCCAACAGTAGATTGTAGCTGGAAGAAGAAAGAATCACTGCTCTTGAAGACAATATAATTGAAATGAGTCAGGCTGGGTAACAGAAAGAAAAAAAATAATTAGGAAAAAAAAAAGCCTAATAGAGGCCTGAGACACCATCAAACATACTGAAATATGCATTATGGGAGTTTCAAGGGGGTGAAGAACAAGAGAAAGGAGCAGAAGAAATTTTTAATTAAATAATGTAAGAAAACTTTCCAAACTGAGAAAAAGATATATAAAAAAGACTTGTACACCCAAGAAGCACAATGAACACAAAACAGGATAAACTTCAAGAGATCTATGTCCAGACACATGGTGGTCAGACTGAAGAATGCAAAAGATAGAGAGTTCAGAAAGCTACAATGGAAAATCATCATGTTATGTACAAGGGAGTCCCAATTATATTTAATGCCAATTTCTTATAAGAAACCATGGAGGAAAGAAGGCAATAAGTGAAATACGTAGAATACTGAGAGAAAACAATTAGCAACCAAGAATTTAATATCTGGTGAGACTTTCTTTCAAAAGTGAGGGAGAGATTAAGACATTCCAAGGTAAACAAAAGTGAGCATTTATTAACACTAGACTTGCCCTACAAGCAATGCTAAAAGGATTTCTTCAGTCTGAAAGGAAAGGGCACTAGGAAGTAGACAAAAGCAGCATAAAAAAATAAAAACCTATGGTAAACATAACTATATGGGTGACTATAAATGCCAGTAATACTGGATTTTATTTTTTGGTATGTGTAATTCTACTTCTTACATCTTATAGGAGCTAAAATGAAAATGCATAAAAAGTAATGATAAATCTATGGTTTGGACATACAATGTAAAAAGATATAATTCATAACAAGTACAAAAAAGGTGAGGGAGGAGTACAGGAATAGTGATTGTGTAAGTTAAGTTGGTTTCAAATAAAAAGTGGCAGTTATATATTTAGGACATTAAATTTTAAACTGATAGTAACTACAAAGAAAACATGAAAAATATTTTGAGAAGGAAAATGAGAATGGACTTGAGTAATACAATACAAAAAAATCAAATAAATATAAAATTAGGCATTAATGGAAGAATTGAGGGTCAAAAATTTTTGATTTACAAAGACAAAATAGCAAAATGGCAGAATAAAGTCCTGTGTTAGCAGCAGAAAGTATATATATAAATGGATTGAACTCGTTAGTCAAAAGGCAGAGATTGGCAGAATGGATTTTTAAAAAAGCATGACCCAAATATATGCTATTTACAAGAAACTTATGTTAAAGTCAAAGACGTAAGTAGGTAAAAAGTGAAAAGATGGAAAAAATATATACCAAGAAAGTAGTAACCAAAAGAAGCCTGGGGTAGCTTTTCTTATATGAGCAAAAATTTAAAAAATGTTATAAGGGCCAATGAAGGTCATTATATACTGATAAAGAGGCCAATGCAAAAAGAAGATACAATGATTATAACCATATATGCACATAGCAGTGGAGCCCCAAAATACATGAAGCAAATATTGACAGATTCGGAGAGAGAAACAGATGATCCTATACTAATAGTAGGAGAATTCAATACACCATTTTCAATAATGGATAGAACATCAAGACACAACATCAGTAAGGAAACAGAAGACTTGAATGGTACTCCAAACCAACTAGACCTAACAGATATACGGATGTATATAGATCAAACATTTCATCCAACAGACACCATTCTTCTCAATTGCACATGGATAATTCTTCAATATACATAATATGTTAGGTAAAAAAAACAAGTCTAAATAAATTTTTTAAAATAGTGAAATCATACAATGTATCTTCTCCAAACACAATAAAGCTAGAAATCAATAACAGAGGAAGAAATGGAAAATTTACAAATATGTGGAAATCAAACAACATACTCTTAAAAACATGGGCCAAGGAAAAAATCACAGGGGAAATTAGTAAATATCTTGAGGCAAGTAGAAATGAAAACGTAACGTACCAAAATTTATGGGAAGCAGCAAAGGCAGAGGTGAGAAGGAAATTTATACTCTACATGCTTACATTAAAAAAGAAGAAATATCTCAAATCTGATATTGAACCTCAAAACTGGAGAATCTAGACAAAGAAGAGTAAACTAGCCCAAAATATTGAGAAGGAAGGAAATAACAGTGATTGAATGGAAATAACAGTGATTGAATGATTAGTGATATAGAAATAATAATAATAAAAAAATAGAGAGACTCAAGAAAAGAAAGAGTTGGTTCTTTGAAACAATCAGTAAAATCAAGAAACCTTTAACTAGACTGCAAAAAGAAAGGACATAAATAACTAAAACCAGAAATAAAAAGGGGAACATTACTACTAACCCCAAAGGACTATGAGATGATACTATAAACAACCACTTATCAAGAAATTAGACAACTTAGATTAAATGGACAAATTCCGAGAAACATACAAACTACCTACACTGACTCAAGAGGAAACAGATGATCTTAAGAAACTAAAAACTAATACAGAGATTGAACCAGTAAACAAAAATCTTCCAAAAAAGAAAAGCCAAAGATCAGATGGCTTCACAGAGGAATTTTACCAAACATTCTAAAAGGACAAAACACCAATTCTGTTCAAACTCTTACAAAAGAGTGAAGAGTAGAAAACACTCCCAAACTCATTCTATGAGGCCAATATCACCCTTATACTAAAGTCAGATAAAGATACCACATGAAAAGGAAATTACAGAACAATATCTCTTGACAATATATATGCAAAAATCCTCAAGAAAAAACTAGCAAACCAAATCCAATGGCACATTTAAAGCATTACACATTATGATCAAGTGATATTTATCCCAGGTATGCAAAGGTAATTCAAAATAATAAAAATCAATTTATATAATATAACATGTTAACAGAATGAAGGGAAAAAAATCATGATCAGCTCAATTGATCCAGGGTACTTGACAAAATCCAGTGCCCCTTCTTCATAAAAACACTCAGAAAACTAGGAATAGATGGCTGTTTCTTCAACACGTTAAAGGGAATATATGAAAAACCCACTAAATGATGAAAGAGTAAAAGCTTCCCTTATAAGATCAGAAACAAACAAGGATGCACACTGTCATCACTGATACTCAACATTGTCCTGGAAGTTCTAGCCAGAGGAATTAGCAAGGAAAAGAAATAAAAGGTATACAGATTGGGAAGAAAGAAGTGAAACTTACCCTTTTTGCAAATGACATGATCCTATATACAGAAAATCCTGAATAATACATAACAAAGATACTAGAGCCAATAAATGAATTCATCAAAGTGGCAGAATATAAGATCAACACTCCAAAATCAGTAGTGTTTCTGTATACTAGTAATGAACAATCTGAAGAAGAATCAAGAAAAAAAAATCCACTTACAGAAGTAACTAATAGAATCAGATACCTAGAAATAAATCTAGCCAACAATGTAAAGGACTTATAAACAAATACTATAAGACATTGCTAAAATAAATTTTAAAAATACCTAAATAAATGGAAGGAAATTCTGTTTTCATGGATTGGAAGATTAAATATTGCTCAAATGTCAATTCTATTCAAAGTGATTTACAGAATCAACACAATTCCAACAGCCTTCTTTGCAGAAGTGAAAATGCCAACCATCAAATTAATATGGAAAGGTAAGGGGCCCCAAATAGCCAAAAGCATCTTGAAAAAGTAGAACAAAGTTGGAGGACTCACACTTCCCAATCTTAAAACTTACTACAAAACATTCATAATCCAAACTGGCATAAGGACAGACATACAGACCAATGGAATCAAACTTGTCTTTCAGAAACCAACCTTCACATTTATGGTAGATTCTTGACATGAGTGCCAAGTCCACTCAACTGGGAAAGAATTGTCTCTTCAACAAATGGTGCTGGGAAACCTCGATGTCCATACAAACACAATGAAAGTATGCTCCTACCATATATCACATACAGAAATTAACTCACAATGGATCAAAAAACTAATATAAGAACTGGAACTATAAAACCCATGGAAGAAATCATAGGGAATCATTTTCAGGACCTCATGTTAGGCAATGGTTTCTTAGACTTTACACCCAAAGCACAAGCAACGAAAGCAAAAAGTAAATAAATAGGAACTAATTAAACTTAAAAACTTTTGTGTAATGACAGATACATGACAATATACATTTGTCAAAGTCTATAAAACTATACAGTGCTAAATGTAAACCATAATGTAAATGATAGATCTTGGATAGTAGAAATGCTTCAGGATTAGTCCATCATTTGTAACAAATATACCACACTAACATAAGATGGTAATAATAGAGGAATATGTGTGTGTGGGGGGGAAGGATTGGGAGGGATTATATGGGAATCCCCCATACTTATTTTTTTTTAGGTATTGGGGCTGGAGGTTGAACCCAGGACCTCGTGTGTGGGAAGCCGGCATTCAACCACTGAGCCACGTCAGCCCCCCTGAGTTGTTTTTTTGTGTTTGTTTGTTTGCTTGTTGTTGTTGTTTTTTTGTTTGATTTTTTAGGAGGTACCAGGAACTGGCACTGAGACCTTCCATGTGGAAAGCAGGCATTCAATTGCTTGAGCCACATCTGTTCCCTATTCTTTTGATGTAACTTTTCTGTAATATAAAACTTCTCTAAAAATAAAAGAACATTATAATTTACCCTTAAATATATATAGGGATGTTTATGTGTTTATGAATATGTACCTGTGTATACATATAAAGATATGTGCAAATGTGTGTGTATGTATGTATGTGCATTTCTTCCAAAAGAAATGTTGATAGTAGAACTTTTCAGAATCAAGCAGTAGATTCCAGGACCCAAAAAATCATTTACTTAAGATAGAGTCCAAGTAAACCATCAAAAACTCCACATATAAATTTAAAAGATATTTTTGCCTATGTTTTAATGCTTAAGCCAACTCATAAATATGGATGTTTATAAACAACTAGAAATTAAAATTAGAATATAGAGTCATCCACAGGAAAGAAAATTACTCAACCAAGAATTGCATGCTTTCTTAACAATCATTTACCTAAGTTATCTTATATGGTATGAAGTTTAAATCTAAAAGACAGAAGTTATAAAAATGCATGAATTCAAATTCAACTTTAAAAGTGAAATTAAAAATACATTACAAAATATAAATCAAAAGGCACTGATTTATGCGAAAATTGCCTTTCCCTCCGAGAATTTTTAAGCACTTAGCAAACCTTATTTTAGTAGGCATGTTCTAATTTCAATTATATGGAAATTATTCTGTCTTCATGGACATGAGAACAGAAGAATAAAGAATAAATCACTTGTCTCTGTTTAAATAGTATATTAGAAACTGTACTAGTAAAGGCTTCACACTCATACATGAAAATGCTAACTACTTCTAATGAAACAAGTTTTTTCCTTGGATAGGTGGCTAAAAGAGGCTGAGAAGGGAGTTTAAAAAATCTTCTGGGGGCCAGGTATTAAATGCATACCACTAAATAAGAGAGTTTTTAACCTTTTTTGTTCCACAGGCCCCCTTTGCCAGTCAGGTGAAAACCACAAACCTCTCACTACACTGTGTGTTATTTAATAAATACATCATACCCACACCAACACATCCCCACAAGAATAATCTTTTTTTGAATTTCAAGCACATGGACCCCTGGTTAAGAATCCCTGCACTAAACAGAATTGCATATGTTCTGCGTTCCCATCTTGATAGCAATGTCCCTATTCTCTGTCTCTGGCAATACACACATACAAATTTTCTCTAGTTTAACCTATATTTATCATGGAAGAGACAACTATTACTGCTATCTACATTAAACTGTCTAATCCTTCAATTTCTATTCAATATTTTCTGGAAAATTCACGTACTTACTTTAGGCATTTGATGGGATAGTAAATATGTATCAAAATGATTTCCTCTACCAACATCTCAGTGACTGCATTGAGAAATTTCTTCTTTGAAAGATAGTTCCCAAAATGAGGTTTTCTACAGTATATCCAGTGTTAGAAAATATTGGTTAGGCTTCCAAGTTCCAAATTCATAAAGAAAAATAAACAAACGAAAGACAAAAACATTCCAGCACACTGTAAATGAAGTAAGGCCAAGTCATACATTTCTTTTTTTTTAAATAGGCTATTTGGTTTTACCTATCAATTTTTTTTTAAGTGTGATTTTTTTTTGCCCAGCAAATTTGGGACACTATCCAAAAGAAACAATTGCAAACCTGCATAAGGATACATGCATGAGAATGATTACCACAGCATTGTTTGTAAAAGAAAAAAAAAATATAAACAATGCCTGTTTTCAACAGTAAGCAGATGATTTAAAATCACAGTACATTCATATTTTGTAATGCCTGGCAGAAATTATGAATAATGAGTTCGATTTTTCATGATATAGACAATGGATCTTGACTGGAAATAACAACTGAAAGATAATACAAGTTCTGGATTAAAAAACAAACAAACATAAGTTTCTATGAAATTAAATATTATAAAAGGAGAACATTTAAATGTTAAGGATGTTTACCTTGTGTGAGTAGGATTAAGGAGCACTTTTTAAGGAAGAGGAACTCTTATCTTTATTTCATAAAATTCAGGGTTTTTCCAATATGCAAATAAAAAACAAGAAAGCAAACAAAAAGTTTGACTATATGTCAGAGATTTTCTAGGAAATTGTTGCATCCACTCTAAAATTGGGGTAGCAACCTTTCCTACTGCACATCAAAGCTGGATCTCTTCTCAAATCACAGTATGAGAACCTGTTATTTTGTATTCATTCAGTGACTTCAAATCCTAATATGTAACATTGGCAGAAAGGAGAGGCAAGGTTAGAGAAGGAATGGATAATGGCGAATAACATATAGGAGGAAGAGAGTCTCTCAAAGATGAATAAATGAGGATTTAAGAATTACCCCAGGGAGCTATAAGCATTATAGATTATAGTTTTTCATATTCTGTTGTCAAAGAAAAGCTCAAGTCTGATTTAGGATTGCTAGGATATATCTAGTCTTTCTCACAGATAGATAAAAAGAAACTGGAAATAGATGTCTTCCTTCCGCCCAGGAAAGTCTTAGTAGATTAGTAACCACAGGGTATTGAACAACAGGTGAGAGGGTATGCACAACAAATGCCCTTCAGATTTAGCTCTGACAATGAGACTCCATGAACAGCAAAGGGTCAAGAAATAAATTACATATCTTATTGGGTAGCAAATAACAAGTAGAGTTGAATTTCATCTTCCTCAAAAATTCACATACACATAAAACTGGATTCAATGAAAACATTCTTTTCTGCAAGACAGGAAAGCAAAACTCTGAACAGAATTTAGAAAAACTTTAAGGATGAAAAGTTTAATAATATACTAAAGGTTATGTTATATATGAAAATCATGCCATCTCCTAAAACATTCCCCTCAGATAGCGTGAACAGGAAATTAAAGATTAGTAAGAGAATAAAATTGAAAGCCCAAAAATAAATTCATACATTTATGGCCAACTGATTTTGGACAAGGGTGTCAAGGACAATTTCAACAAGGAGGCCATATCTCTTAGAGATATGGCACTAAGAAAACTTGATTTTGCCATGAAAAAGAATGAAGTTGGTCCTCCTACCTGATGCCATATAAAAATTAACTATAAATGGAATGAGGACTAAAATATAAGAGCTAAAACTATAAAACTCTTAGAAGAAAACTTAGCAGAAAATCTTCATGACCTAGAATTTGGCAATGGATTCTTAGATAGCACACCAAAAGAAGGAGCAACAAAAAGAACAACAAAACAGATAAACTGGACTTCATCAAAATTAAAAAAATTTTCGTGCATCAAAGGACATTGTTAAGAAAGTGAAAGATACTCCCCAGAATAAGAGAAAATAGTTGCAAATCATATATCTGATAAACATTTAATATCCAAAATATATAAATAAAACCTACAACTCAATAACAAAAAGTCAAACAAAACAATTAAAAAATGGACAGGAGGATTTCCAGGAAGATGATGACTGGAAAGACATGGGACTCTCTTCTCCTCCTGAAAAACAGCTAGAGGACAGCCTGAAACAGCCTGGAAAAAGATCTTCTAGGGTTTAGGACACAAGGTGAAGGCTGTACACCATTTGGAAGAGAGAGGGACAAAAGAGGGGAACTGCGATGGCGAAACTGTGAGTTGAAACCAGCTGTTGCTACTGTCAAAACCCTCCCTCACACTAAGGTCACTTTAGAATTCTCAGACTTTTAAACCAATACAGACAAAGAGGGCTCCAGGGATCTACTGCCCCCAGGAAAGGGGAGAGAGAGGGACACAGCCTAAGACTGACTCAGCTTTTGACCCACAAGTTTCGCCTGCTGTGTCCCACAAGACCTTCCAGGATGGGTAGAACTATGCCATTGTTTGCCTAGGTAGCTGGCAAGGGACTAAAAAGATCTGACCCTCCCAATCTTCTTCTCTACTGACCAGGACTGATTGTTAGGGACACAGATGGAGTGGAATTATTTCCTACCTGGGAAAAGGGAGGAGGCTGCCCGAGAAGGCTGGAGAAGTGTCTCTGAGAAAGTTTGAATACATGACT
Source organism: Dasypus novemcinctus (assembly GCF_030445035.2). Classification (NCBI taxonomy): domain Eukaryota; kingdom Metazoa; phylum Chordata; class Mammalia; order Cingulata; family Dasypodidae; genus Dasypus; species Dasypus novemcinctus. The sequence goes on from NC_080677.1 coordinate 86,291,314, forward strand.
CTTAGACTCCGGGCAGGGACCTCTATCACATTGATCTGGTCAGTGTTGCAACAAACACTCCAACCAGGCATTAAACTGAGAGGGCTGCCAAAGAGCACCACCTATTGGCAGACCAAGGAAGTGCATGTGAGGAAATTAAAAGTAAATAAGAGAGGTTTTTTTCAGGCCTTTATAGCTTCCCTCCCCAAGATCCTAGGAAGTGGATCTACAACCTATTTCTGGGTCCACAGTCCAGTTTTGAGCAACTAAAAGGGACAATCCTAACAATCCAGGTCAAACCAAGAATCAAAGAGCAGCAGTAACACAGTCTCCCTACACTAAATCCCTATAAAAGAGAAAGAAATTGAGCATCTGAGTAAACTACTACCCTAATCAGATGCCTGGACATCAGCAAAAAATTATAAGCCATACTAAGAAATGGGAGGACATGGCCCCAAAAAAGGAATATATCAAATCCCAAGAAGAGAACCAGGATTAGAGAGAACTAATTAACAAGATGCACACAAATTTCAAAAATCAAATTAATGAGTTGAAAGACAATATGGCTAGAGAAATAAATGACATCAAGAACACACTGAGCGAGATAAATAAGAATTTGAAATCCTGAATAGAAAAGTAACAGCTTTTGGGAATGAAACACATTAGAAGCATACAACAGCAGACTTAAAATGAATGGAGAAAGAATAAGTGATACTGCAGCAGAACAGCTGAAATTGAAGAAAGAAAAGAACAGAGAGAGAAAAGAAAGGAAAATATTGAGCAGGGGCTCAGGGAGTTGAATGGCAATATGAAGTGCAACAACATATATGCCATGGAAGTTCCAGAAGGAGAAGAGAAGGGAAAAGGGATAGAAAGAATATTTGAGGAAATAATACCTGAAAATTTCCCAACTCACATTAAAGAAATGAACTTACATGTCCAAGAAGCACACTGTATCCCAATTGAATAAATATGAATAAACCTACTCTAAGACACATATAACTCAGAATGTCAAATGTCAAAGATAAAGAGAAAATTCTCAGGGCAAAAAGGGAGAAGCAAATCATCACATTCAAGGGAGACTCATAAGACTTAGTGCAGATTTTTAATCTGAAACCATGGAGGGAAGAAGACAGTGGTATGATACAATTAGAATACCAAAAGAGAAAAACTGCCAGCCAAGAATTCTTCATCCAGCAAAACTTCCTTCAAATATGAAGGGGAGTATAAAATATTCACAAACAAATAGAAATTAAGAGAGTTCATAAAAAGAATCCATCTTTGCAGGAAATATTAAAGAAAGCCTTAGAACTGAAAGAAAAAAAACAGGAGAGGCTTGGAAGAGAGTATAGAGGAAATGATAGCAGAAAGGATAACAAAAAGAGTAAAAAGATGAAAATGAGATATGACATATTAACACCAAAGAATAAAATAGTGGAAGTAAATAATGCATTTACAGTAATATCATTGAATGCGAATGGATTAAAATCCCCAATCAAAAGATATAGGCTGAGAGGCAGGGCAAGACGGCGTCTGAGTGAGTGCACTTCATAATCGCTCCCACAAAGAACTGTCTGAGTAGGGCTGGAATCTTGCCAGAGTGGGCTGTTTCAGGGGCTTGCAAGTCAGGAGGTGTTTGGACATCTATTTGGAGAGACTGCAACAGAAGTAGTACTTGCTAAAGGTAGAATTGTGGGTTTCTAGCACTGAGGTTGGAAGTTGTGGGGAGGTGGGACCCTTCCCCCTAGGGCTGGCAGCTGCAGCATTCCCTGAACTGTAGGTAGTGTGGCAGTGTTCCAAACCCCTGTGTTCCCCAGAGGCATGGTCCCCAGGTCCATGACCCTTAAGCTCTCGTAGCCCACATTCCACAAACCTACATACCCTGGCTCTGTAATATCCTGGCTTCCCTCTCCTGAATCCAGTGCTCTCTGAGGCATGGGATTACCCTAGCCCTCCTGTTTTGGACTGACTCTGTGAATTAGAGGGTTTTGGTGGGAGGGGTCAAATGAGTGCGTGTTCAATTTTCAGGTCCCCCCCTCCTTTTTTTCTTGAGCTTGGAGGAGCATACCAGCTGACTTGGGGAGAGCTGGGGAAGAAAGGAGAGGTGAATCTGCTGAGAAAGCCCAACTTACCTAAACACCCTGGGATAGGAAACTTGGTCTGGGAGAAGGTGGAGTCAGAAAATCAACTAGCCCTCCTGCAGCACACCTAAGGGAGAGGGACTGTAGGATGTGTTTTGAAAACTTCCAGTAGCATATTTGGGGTTCCTGGTAAGGTGTGGGTGGTCTCTCTTTGAAAATTAAGAGTCATTGTTTTCTCTGGTGATTTGGTTCACCAAGGACCCACTTGAATTTCCTTCTGGACACCTCACACAGCTTTCCTGCTGCCCTGGGAGAGAGGGAAGTGAGAAAGGGAGAAAGGGGGAAGGTCAGACTCCTAAGTGTTATATTTAACTGCAAAGAGGCTTCCTTCCTTGAAACTTCGTCTGGTCTTTTTTGTTGGTTTGTTTTCTTGGTTTCCTTCCTCTTTATCCCCCCATGGTCATATTCTTCTTCTTCTTCTTTTTTTTTTTTTTTTCTTGCTTGCTTTGACCTCCCCCTTTTTTTCCCATTTTTTTTCTTCCTTTCTCTTCTTTTTTATATATATTTTTATATTAGGTACAGCAGGGAGTGCTTCACATTTGCTATGTTTACTGATCCTCAATTTCCTCTTTTCTGTGTGTACTGATTTTGGCTACCAACACTATCCCCTTTCCTCTACATCTTTCTATCCTCCATCATTTATTGTTTCTCTTACATTCCACCTCTCTTTGTTTAGCCCCCAATTTTTCTGACTTTTTATTTCTATTTATTTTTATTACCTTTGTACTGTTTTCTGTCTTTTATTCACTCTATATATTATTGTCTTTTCTTTTCTCCTTCCCTCTATCCTGACCACACTGGTCTTTTAATTCATACTATATTCCTCCCCATATTCAGTTTACTGTCTCATTATAGGTACTTCACTTTTCTTACTGTTATAACTCTACACAGCTTACATGATCTAATAGCCATTCTCCTATTTCTCACATGGTTCTTCTGATAACATTTACTATCAATACTACTATTATCTTTTTTCTTTTCTTACTCCTTGTGCTTTCTCTTGCCCTAATATTTTCCTTCAAGTGAACTTAGCCAACAACAAGGAAATAGAATAAGAAGAAAAAAGTGACAAAGGGAATATTTAACAAATACACACAAAAACAACAACTAATTAAACCCTGAGACTAGATAAAGAAGGTAATCAACTGAATAAACCCACCAAGATAAAATAATGACCAGAAAGCAACAAAAAACTATGAACCAAACCAATAATCAGGAAAACATTGCCCAATCCAATGAACAAACTAAAAACTAGGAAGAAGAGCAGAAGATAGAACAAGTAATAAAAGCTCTCAAAACATATATTAGGGACCAATTTAATGAAGTGAAGAAAGATATTAAGAATTGAAGAAAATACATGGAGAGAATAAAGAAGAAATCGCAATCATGCACAAAGAGATAACGGATATGTTGGGGAAGAACAGCACAAGCCAAGAAATCAAAAATACACTCTCAGCAAATAACAGCAGATTTGAACAGGCAGAAGAAAGAATTAGTGGTGTGGAAGACAGTACTTCTGAAATCAAATAGATAGTAGAATTCATAGATAAAAAGATAGGAAAAGTCCAGCCGGGACATAGGGACCTGAATGACAATGCAAAATGCACAAACACATGCATTATAGGAATCCCAGAAGGAGAAGAGAGGGGAAACGGAACAGAAGGAGTTTTGGAGAAAATAATGGCTGAAAACGTCCCAAACCTATTGAGGGAGGTGGATGTCCATGTCCAGGAAGCACAACGAACCCCAAATGGCATAAATCCCAACAGGCCTACCCCAGACATATACTTGTCAAATTACCCAATGCTCATGACAAAGAGAAAATACTAAAAGCAGCAAGATAAAAGAAAATCATCACATAAAAAGGAGGCTCCATAAGATTAAGTGCTGTTTCTCATCTGAAACCATGGAGGCAAGAAGATACTGGTATGACATAGTCAAGGTACTAAAAGAAAAAAATTTCCAAACAAGAATACTCTATCCAGCTAAACCAGCATTCAAAAATGATGGAGTTCAAAATATTCACAGATAAACAAATTAAAACAGTATGCCAACAAGAACCCTGCCCTTCAAGAAATACTAAAGGGAGTTCTACAGGGGGAAGGAAAAAAACAGGAGAGATAAGAGTTGGAGGAGAGTGTAAGAACAACTAAAAAGAAAAAAAAAGTCAAACAAAATATGACAAACACAAATCCAAAGAAAATATGGCAAATATAAGTAATTCCTTGAAAGTAATAACACTGTCAATGGATTAAACTCACCTGCCAAGAGACTCAGATTGGAAGATTGGATAAGGAAATATGATACATCTATATGCTGTCTACAAGAAACACATCTTAGAAGCAGGGATTCAAGGAGGTTGAAAGTGAATGGCAGGAAGCAGACTTGGCCCAGTGGTTAGGGCGTCTGTCTACCACATGCGAGGTCCACAGTTCAAACCCCAGGCCTCCTTGACCCATGTGGAACTGGCCCATGCACAGTGCTTATGCACGCAAGGAGTGCCGTGCCACACAGGGTCCCCATAGGGAGAGCCGCCCAGCGTGAAAAAAAAGTGCAGCCTGCCCAGGAATGGTGCTGCACACACGGAGAGCTGACAGAACAAGACGACACAACAGAAAGAGACACAGATTCCCATGCAGCTGACAACAACAGAATTGGACAAAGAAGATGCAGCATATAGACACAGAGAACAGACAACCAGGGTGGGGGGGAAGGGAAGAAAAATAAATAACTAAATCTTTAAAAAATAAAAAAAAAAATACCCTTTATAAGAAAAGGAAAGAAAGTGAATGGCTGGAAAACAATTTTACAGGCAAGTAATAACCAAAAAAGGGCAGGAGTAGCTATATTAATATCAGAAAAAATAGACTTTAAATGCAAAAATGTTGTGAGAAACAAAGATGGACACTACATATTAGTGAAAGGGATAATCTCTCAAGAAGAACAAACAAACATAAACATTTATGCTCCTAACAAGGGCACCTCCAAATAAATATGTGAGGCAAACACTGGAAAAACTAAGTGAAGGAATAGATGTCTCTACAATTAAAGTGGGGGACTTTAAAACACCACTATCGACTTTGGACAGAACATCTCAAAAGAGAACCAATAAAGAAACAAAGACTTTGAACAGTATAATAGAGGAACTGGACCCAATTAGACATATACAGAACATTACACCCAAATACAGCAGGATATACATTCTTCTCAAGTGCACATGGATCATTCTCCAAGATAGACCACATGCTAGGCCACAGAAAAAGTCTCAATGAATTCAGAAAGATCGAAATCATACAAAAAAATTTCTATGACCACAGTGGAATGAAGCTGGAAATATGCAAGGGCCAGAGAACCAGATTTGGCAACAAGATATGGAAGTTAAATACACTCTTAGAAAAACAGTGGGTCAAGAAGGAAGTCTCAAAAGAAATCAATAACTACCTTGAAACTAATGAAAATGATAACACAACATGTCAATAGTTATGGGACGCAGCAAAAGCAGTACTGAGAGGGAAATTCACAGCCATAAATTCATACATCAACAAAGAAGAAAGCAAAAATTGAAGAACTAACTGCACATTTGGAGGAATTAGTAAAAAAACAACAAAGTAACCCCACAGGAAGAAGAAACAAAGAAATAACAAAGATAAGAGCAGAACTAAATGAAATGGAAACTAAGAAAGTACTTGAAAGATAAACAAAACCAACAGCTGGTTCTTTGAGAAGATCAATAAAATTGACAAACCCTTAGCTAGACTAACAAAGAAAAAAAGAGAGAAGATGCAAATACACAAAATAAGAAATGAGAAAGGAGATATCACCATGGACCCCACAGAAGTAAAGACTATCATAAGAGGATACTTTGAAAAACTATATTCCAACAAAAATGACAATTCAGAGGAAATGGACAAATTCCTAGAAACACATAAGCAGCCTACATTGATGAAAGAAGAAACTGACGATCTCAACAAACCTATTACAAGTAAAGAGACAGAATCAGTCATTAAAAACCTCCCAGGTAAGAAGAGCCCTGGGCCAGATGGCTTCACAGGTGAATTCTACAAGACATTCCGGAAAGAACTAATGCCAATCTTGCTGAAACTCCTCCAAAACATCGAAACAGAAGGAACATTGGCTAACTCATTCTATGATGCCAACATTACCCTAGTACCAAAGCCTAACAAAGACACCACAAGAAAGGAAAATTGCAGACCAATTTCTCTAGTGAACCTAGATGCAAAAATCCTCAACAAAATACTTGCTAACTGTATTCAACAACACATTAAACGAATTATACACTGTGACGAAGTGAGATTCATTCTGGGTATGCAAGGATGGTTCAACATAAGAAAATCAATCAATGTAATACACCATATAAACAGATTGAAGGGAAAAAAATCACATGATTATATTTATAGACACAGAAAAAGCATTTGACAAAATACAGCACAGTTTCTTGATAAAAACACTGCAAAAATCAGAATACAAGGAAATGTTCTGAACATGATAAAGAGTATATATGCAAAACCCACAGGCAACATCATTAACAATGGTGAAATCCTAAAATCTTTCCCTTTAAGATCAGGAACAAGACCAGATGACCACTATCATCTCTTCTATTTAACATTGTCTTAGAAGTACTTGCTCAAGCACTGAGGAGCAAGAACCAGATATAAAAGGCATTCAAATTGGAAAGGAAGAAGTGAAAATTTCATTATTTGCAGATGACATGATCCTATACATAGAAAACCCTGAGAAGTCTACAACAAAGCTTCTAGAACACATAAATGAGTTTACTAAAGTCACAGGTTATAAGATCGATGTGCAAAAATCAGTAGCATTTCTGTACACCAATAATGAGCAAGCTCAGGAGGAAATCAAGGAAAAAATACCATTTACAATAGTAAATTAAAAAATCAAATACATAGGAATAAATTTAACTAAAGATGTAAAAAACTTATACACAGAGAACTACACAACACTGTTCAAGGAAATCAAAGAAGACCTAAATAAATGGAAGAATATTCCCTGTTCATGGATAGGAAGACTGAATATTATTAAGATGTCTATCCTACCAAAACTGATCTACACATTCAATGCAATCCCAATAAAAAATCAACACAGCATTCTTTAAGGAACTAGAAAAACTAGCTATGAAATTTATTTGGAAAGGAAAGAGGCCCCAAATAGCAAAAGACATATTGAAATAGAAAAATGAAATCGGAGGAATTACAGTACCCGACTTCAAAATATACTACAAAGCTACAGTAGTGAAAACAGCATGGTATTGGCACAAGGAGAGACACACCGATCAATGGAACTGAACTGAGAGTTCTGATATAGATCCTCATATATACAGTCATATAATATTTGATAAAGCCACCAAACCCTCTCAAATGGGAGAGAATGGCCTCTTCAACAAATGGCACCTGGAGCACTGGATATCCATATGTAAAAGAATGAAAGAGGATTACCAAGTCACACCTTATACAAAAATCAACTTGAGATGGATCAAAGACCTAACCATAAGAGCCAAGACCACAAAGACTTTGGAAAGCAGTGTAGGGAAGCATCTACAGGACCTTGTAATAGGAAATGGCTTCATGAATTTCACACCAAAAGCACGAGCAGCAAAAGAACAAATAGATAAATGGGCCTTCCTCAAAATTAAAGCCTTCTGCACCTCAAAGGAGTTTGTCAAGAAAGTGAAAAGAGAGCCTACACAATGGGAGAAAATATTTGGTAACCATATATCTGATAGATGACATAACCTGCATATATAAAGAACTCCTATATCTTGAAAATAAAAAGACAAACAAACTATTTAAAAAATGGGAAAAAGATTTAAACAAACACTTCTCCAAAGAAGAAATACAAATGGCTAAAAAGCACATGAATAAATGCTCCAAATCTCTAGCTATCAGGGAAATGCAAATCAAAACTACAATGAGATACCATCTTACTCCCATAAGTTTGGCAGCTATGAAAAAAACAGAAGACTACAAATACTGGAGAGGATGTGGAGGAATGGGAACACTCATCCACTGCTTGTGGGAATGCAGAAGGATCCAGCCATTCTGGAGGACAGTTTGGCAGTTTCTCAAAAAACTAGCTATAGATTTGCCATATGACCCAGCAATTCCACTGCTGGGTATATACCCAGTAGAACTGAAAGCAAGGACACAAACTGATATATGCACACCAATGTTCATAGCAGCATTTTTCACTATTGCCAAAAGTTGGAATCAACCCAAATGCCCATCAAAAGATGAATGGATAAATAAAATGTGGTATATATATACAATGGAATACTACTCAGCATTAAAAACGAATACACTACAAACACATATAACATGGATGAATCTTTAGGACCTTATGTTGAGTGAAGCAAACCAGGCATTGAAGGACAAATACTACATGACCTCTCTGATATGAAATAAGTAAACCAAGCTGCCTCAGAGAGCTAGAGACTGAATGATAGGCTTAAAGGAAATTGGGGGGTAGAGGAAGGATGTAAGCTGACACCTACATGGGTGAAATCTATGATAAGCTGGAGGTAAATATTTGTACAAGGAAGGGATAAAATGGGAGCATAGGGTTACCTTTGGGTGGGGCTTTGCAGGGTTGAGGGGTGCTAGGGATGGGAGGATGGGTAATATTACCCAAGAAATTGGGGGGAGGGTGGGGGAACATACGAACATAGGAGATTGTCAGATATTTGGTTGAGAGTACAATGCTGAGAAAACGTTTTAAAAAATATAATAAGAAAGGTCACCTGTTTAAGATGCTAATGAGGATAATCTGACATAGGATAGGCTTCTAGGGAGTGTGTGAGTGCTCATTTTATCATAGTGGGTTATATCACTGGATAGAGACCCATATAATGAAAGTGAAGGTATACCCACATCCTGGGGAGGACTGATGTTCTCAAATAGACGCAATTGTATCTCTCGAGAGAAATAGTGGCTCCCAATGTGTTAGGGCAGTCGAGCATATCAAGGCCTCAACATTGTTGCAAGTATCTCTGAACATCGCCCTTCAAGCAATGAAGATTGACTGTCACTGTGGGCCTTGAGGGGAGGGGGAAAGGTATTGAATAGATGGAATCCATGTAACTGTGTGGGCAATAGAAGTGTTCCACAAGATTATGCAAGGATGGATATAAGACATGTTAAGATACACCAAAAATGTATAGGGGCCTATAGGCTAAAATACAAGTCATATTGTAAAACGTAAGATAACTAAAAATTTAGAAAACTGTATAGTCTAAAATATAAACCACAATGTAAACCCAAATTTTACCTTGTTTGAAAGCTATTGTCTCAATATCTGTACATCGCTTTCAGTAAATATACTATGAATATGTAAAAAGATTATTGCTGTGGATGGGAAAAGGGTTTTATGTTGGATATGTGGGAGTACTGTGTATTGTATATATGAATTACTGTGATCTAAAACTTTTGTGAGGACAAGCTTAATAATTAGGGGAAAAAAAAAAGAAAAAGAAAGGACGTAGACACTGAGGAAAAGATGGAAGAAGTTGTCTTGCAAATTTGCATACAAGGCAACACTTATTGCAGTTATGGAAGGCGAAACTTCAACAGCAAAGCTTTGCATTTTTAAATTTTTTTATTCCCCAATTTATTTTTACTTAATTTTTCTAAATTAATATGTATTCTATATCTAACCTTTAAACTCTTCACTATATTCCATTTTACTATTAATGGAACCTGGCAATATATTGGGATTCATTTTTGAAGAAGTTTGGATCACAGAGAGGTTCAACAATGGCAGGGGAGGAATACTGGTGTGGGATGTTATTGACAGGGGACACATGGTTGGCAGGGAGTTCTCCAGGGCATATATCCAGGGTACATAAAAATGTTTGGATATTTTCATAGTGGTTACAATTAAAAACAACTGAGGGAGTGCTGAGTTCCTAGCCAGGGGAGCTCTATCACAGTCCCTAAAGGAAAAGCAACAATTCCCCAAGTGCAACGGGAAAGACCAAAAAAGAAGGAAGGTCCAACAATGAGTCCTTGATACTAATGACTATGCTTGTGAGCCTGTGCACCTGAAATAAGAACAAGACCTAGAGCTGCAGGGTGCCTAAGAATTACCTCCTGAGAGCCTCTGTGTTGCTCAAATGTGGCCACTCTCAAAGCCAAACTCAGCATGTAAATGCGTTGTGATCCCCCCAGCATGGGATATGACTCCTGGGGATGAGCCTCCCTGGTGCTGAGGGATTACTACCAAGTACCATCTGATGATGTAATTAGAAAATGACCTTGAATAAAAGGGTCTACTCGGACCTGCAGAATATCTCAGTCTACATATAATATCAGGAGTTAAGAATTATTTTTGACCTGAATAAAAGGGGGAAATGGAAAGGACAAATGAGTTCATATGGCTATGAGTCTCCAAAAAGAGCTGGGAGGCTATCAGAGGGGCTGCCTTTATGCAAACCTCAGCAGAGTCCCAGAGATAGATAAAGTAGATATAACCTCAGGTATTGGTTCTTCTGAGGGCTACAGAGACCCACAGGTTCTATGGTCAATAGCAGATGGAGTTCAGTGCCATGTCAGTTGGCCCTACTTTGGAGTTTGTGTTTCTGTGTGATGAAGCTGGACTCAGATGTGATCTTTGTTCACAAGCTTCTCCTGTTACTTTTACCGGATCTGTAGTTGGCACTAGTGTTTAGTGTATACCCAGGGGACCTGAATCTCTGGACTGACCATGTGATAGCCAGGCCCTAAGCCTCAACAGACTTGCAACTCCTACACTCTGGTTTAGTGGACTTACCTCACTCAGCTAACATCAGGTGAAGAAGGTCAACCACCACACCAGGGAGCCAAGAGTGACTACAACTGAAAGCAGGAGAACTGCATCCAGCATCCATATGGAATCTTAGCCCCCTCTTGATATAGATGTGGCATGGACACAACCATTGCAGGGTCCACAGGATGGAGGAATAGAGTATGGATTAGATTGGACTTACTGATATTTTATTCATGAACTATTGTGATTATTAATCGAAGAAAATGTGGCATTGGTGTGGAGAAAGTGGCCATGGTGGCTGCTAGGGGTAGGGAGTGGGAGGAAGTGATGTGATGTGGGGGCTTTTGCAGTACATGGAGTTGTCCTGGGTGGTGCTGCAGGGACAGTTACCGGACATTGTATGTCCTCCCATGGCCCACTGGGCGGTCTGTGGGAGAGTATGGGCTATGGTGTGGACCACTGACCATGAGGTGCAGCAGTGCTCAGAGATGTATTCACCAAGTGAATGAATGTCTCATGATGATAGAGGAGGTTGTTGTTATGGGGAGAGGAGGTGGCTGAGGGGGTTGGAGGGTATATGGGGACGTCATCTTTTTTTAATGTAACATAAAAAAAATAAAGACAAAAAAAGATTAGAGCAGAAATAAATGAAATTGAGGGAAAAAAAAGCAATAGAAAAAATCAACAACTCAAAACTGGTTCTTGAAGAAGATCAATACAATTGACAATCCCCTAGCTGGAGTAAAAAAGAAAAAAAGACAGAAAATGCAAATTAATACAATCAGAAATGAAATGGGGGAAGTTATGACTAACTCCACTGAAATATAAAGGATCATAAGAGGATATTACGAGAAACCATATGCCAACAAACTATACAACCTAGGTGAAATGGTTAAATTTCTAGAAATGCACAAACAACCTACACAGATGTTACAAATAATACAAGAACTAAACAAACAAATCACATTTTTAAAGAGATTGAATCCATCATCAAAAATTTCCCAACAGATTAAGTCCAGGACCAGATGGCTTCACAGGTGAATTCTACCAAGCATTTCAAAACCAATTAACACCAATCCTGTTTAAAGTCTTCCAAAACTTTCAATAGGAGGGAAAATTATCCAACACATTTTATGAAGCCAACGTCACCCTAATACCAAAGCCAGATAAAGAAAACACGAGGAAAGAAAATTACAGAACAATCACTGTAATGAACATAAATGCCAAAATTCTAAACAAAATACTTGCAATTCAAATCCAACAGCATATTAAAAGACTTGTACATCATGACCAAATGGGATTTATTCCTGTATGCAAGGCTGGTTCAATATAAGAAAATCAATCAACATAATACACCACATTAACAAACTGAAGGAAAAAAACCACGATCATTTCAATTGACACAGAAAAAGCATTTGAAAAAATCCAGCATTCTTTCTTGATTAACATACTTTAAAAGATAGGAATGGAAGGAAAATTCCTCAATATGATAAAAGGCATATAAGAAAAACCCACAGCCAAAATTGTATTTAATGGGGAAAGTTTGAATGCTTTCCCCTAATATCGGGAAGAAGACAAGGATGCCCATTGTCACCACAACCTCTCACTATTTGCAGATACTATCCTATATTTAGAAAATTCTGCAATGTCTATGACAAAGCTACTTGAACAAATAAATGAGTTCAGGAAAGTGTCAGGATACAAGATCACACACAAAAATCTGTAATGTTTTTGTGCACTAGTTTGAACAATCTGAGAAGGAAATCAGGGGAATATTCCATTTACAATAGTGACAAAAAGACTCACATACCTCAGAATCAATTTAACCAAAGAAGTATAGGACCTATAAACAGAAACTACAAAACAGTGCTAAAAGAAATCAATGCAGACCTAAACAAATGGAAGGACATTCCATGTTCATGGATTGGAAGACTAAATATCATGAAGATGTCAATCCTATGCAAATTGATTTATAGATTCCTTGAAATACCAATCAAAATTCCAATAGCCTACTTTCTAGAAATAGAAAAAGCAATTACCAAATTCATTTGTAAGTGAAAGTGCACCCAAATAGCCAAAAACATTCTGAAAAAAGAAGAGCAGTGTGGGAGGAATTTCACTGCCTGACCTTGAAACATATTACAAGGCTATAGTGGTCAAAACAGCATGGTACTGGCATAAAGATAGAAACATCGATCAGTGGAATAGAATTGAATGTCCAGAAATAAACCCTTACCTCTAAGGTCAACTGGTTTTTGACAAACCTCCCAAGTCCATGACACCGGGACAAAACAAATGGTGCTGAAAGAACTGGATATGTATAACCAAAAGAATGAAAGAGGATACTTATCTCACTTTTTATACAAAAATCAACTCAAATGGATCAAAGACCTAAATAAAAAAGCCAGGACCACAAAACTACTAGAAGAAAAATGTAGGGAAACATCCTAAAGACCTCACGGTGGTGGTTTCTATGACCTTAAACCCAAAGCGCATGTAACAAAAGAAAAAATTGCTAAATGGGAGACCTCTTCAAAATTAAACACTTTCTCACTTCATAGGCCTTTGTCAAGTATGAAAAGGCAGCAGACACAATGGGAGAAAATTTTGGAAATCACATGTCTGATAAGCATTTAATATCCATGATATATAAAAAGATGTTACAACTCAACAATAAAAAGACAAATGACCCAATTAAAAGATGGGCAAGACACCTGAATAGACATTTGTCCAAAGAAGAAATACAAATGGCAAAAAAACACATGAAAAAATGTTCAACATCACTAATGATTAGGGAAATGCAAATCAAAGCTACAATGAGATATCATTTCACACCTATCAGAATCATCCCATTAAAAAGATAGAACTACAAGTGTTGGAGAGGATGTGGAGGGACAGGAACACTTATTTTGTTGATGGGAATGAAGAATGGTACAGCCACTGTGCAGGACTGTTAGGCATTTCCTAAACATGTTAAATATAGATTTGCCATATGACCCTGCAATACCACTACTGGGCATATATCAAGAAGAACTGAGAGCAGTGACATGAATAGACATCTGCACACCTCTGTTCAAAATAACAGCCATGTTATTCACAATTGCCATAAATTGGAAATATCCCAGGTGTCCATCAACTAATGAATGGATAAACAAACTGTGGTTACAGTATGCAGCTGTAAGAAGAAATGAAGTTGTAAAGCATATGACAACATGGATGAACCAGAGGACATTATGTTGAGTGAAGCAAGCCAGGCACAAAAGGACAAATGCTGTATGATTGTGTTACTATAAGCTAAATATATTGTGTAACATATTTTATGATTCCATTTACATAAAATGTAAATATAAATCAATTTATAAAGATGAAATTTTATTAGTGTTCATGTAGAGCTAGGGAAGGTATGTTAAGAGGCGTGGGATTTTTCTTTTTGGAGTAATGAAATAATTGTAAACTTTTGGGATGATGAATGCAGAACATTGTGATTATACTAAAAGCCATAGATTGAATATTATGTGAATATACCTCAATAAACTGCTTAATAAATAAATAACTCTGAAAGGATAGTTAGAAATAGCAGTAATGTATAGCACAAGAAACAGAGAGATTGAGAGGTGAAGAATTTTATTTGGCTATTTTTGTTTATTATTATTATTACTATTGAAATAATGAAAATACTCTTATAATGATTGAATTGATGAATGCAGAACTACATGATTATACCAAATATCATTGATTGTACACTTTGGATGAACTGAATGTTTTATTAAAATGTATCAATAAAATTGACTTGTAAAAAAGAAAGTTAAAAAAAAATGGACAAAGGATACAAATACACTTTCTCTGGAGAAGTTACACAAATGGCCAGTAAGCACATGAAAAAATGCTCACCATCATGAATCATTAGGGAAATGCAAATCAAAACCACAATGAAATAGTACTTCACAACCACTTGCATGGCTATTAGAAAATAAAAAGGAATATAACAGTTGGTCAGAACGTGGGGAAATTGAAACCCTTGTGCATTGCTGGTAGGAATATAAAATGGTACAGCCACAGTAGAAAATAGTTGAGTGGTTCTTCAGAAAGTCATGTGTAGAACTGTCATATGACCCACTGTGATGGTTAATTTCATATATCAACTTGGCTAGTTTATGGTGTCCAGTTGTTTGGTCAAGCAAGTACTGGCCTGATTGTTACTGTGAGGGTATTTCATAGACAGATTTGAATCTATGTCAGTTGATTGAATCTATGGTTGGTAGTATCTTTACTCAACAAAGGAGCTTGCCCTCAGGAATGAGGGCAGTCTCCTCATCTAATAAGATAGAGATTTCAAAGCTAGAACTGAGGATCTGAGAAATCAGAAAGAAAAATCCCTGCCTTTACTTCTGCCAGCCAGCTTCTCCTCAGGAATTAAAGTTCACTTTCATCAGAGTTTCCAGCTGTGACTTACCCTGCATACTTTGGACTTGTAAATTCCCATGGTCATATGAGCCAATTCCTATGAAAAATCTATTAATATTTACATACCTATACTATAATATTTACATATATAAATATATCTCCTCCCTGTTCTGTTTCTCTGGAGAACCCTAACACACTTAAACACTCTTAGGTACATTCACAGACTCAGAAAGATACTTAGACACTAAAGCTCACAGGAGCATTATTCACAATAGCCAAAAGATGGAAACAATCCAAATTTCTATCAACATATTAAAAGATAAATAAAATATGGTATACTGCATATGTACAATGAAATATTAAGTGATAAAAATGAATGAAGAGCTGATATGTACTGCAATTATTATTCTAGATGAAATAAGTCAGGCCCCAAAGGACATATATTGCATGATTCTACTTATATACAATATCTAAAACTGTAAAATTAATAGAGAAAAAAAGAGATTATTCATGCATGGAGAGGAGGGAGAATGGGGAGGAACTGCTTTATGGGCTATGGGCACAGAGTTTCTGTTTGAGTGATGAAAAAGTTTTGGAAATAGATACAGTTGTTGGGGAACAAATCTTGCACCCCAAAAAGACATGTTTAAAACTTCATCTGTGTTTCTGTGGGCATGAACCCATTTGTAAATAGGACCTTTGAAGATGTTATTTTTAGCTAAGGTGTGGACTCATTTGTGAATAGGAGCTTCAAAGATCCAATTTAGATGAGATCAAACTGAATAAGGGTAGGCCTCTAAGTTACTGACCAAAAATCCTTATAAGACAGAACTTCGGACTCAGTAGGAGTCAAAAGTCGATAGAAGGGAAGTAGCTGTGGTTCAATCAGTTGGGCTCCCATCTACCATATGGGAGGCCCTGGGTTCACATCCCAGTGCCTCCTTGTGAACGCAGGCTCACCCATACACTGCAGAGAGCCGCTGGCCCAAATGCCTTAGAGTGCCACTGGCCTGCAAGCGCTGCAGAGTGCTGACTCAGCAAGGTGACACAACGAACAAGGGAGACAAGCAAAAACGCAGAAGAACACACAGTGAATGAACACAGAGAGCAGACAGCAAGCAAGCTGCAAGGAGGGGGGAAATAAATAAATTAAAAAATAATAATCATAAATAGAGACACAGAAGAATGCACAGTAAATGACACAGAAAGCAGACAGCAAGAAAAAAGCCGCAAGGGGGTAGGGGATTCCATAGAAGCCAGGTATGTGTTGAAATTAGAGGAAATGATATAAAGAGAGAGGGAATGCCACGTGAAGGAAGATTGCCAGAATGCTACAGACACTGGGAGAAAGCAAGCCCTGACATAAATTGATGATGGATTTCTAGTCTCCAAAACGATGAGACCATATATTCCTTTTCTTTAAGAGCCCTGGTAAACTAAGACAGTAGTGATGGTTGTACAAAATCATGATTATAATTCATGCCCATGAAGTGTACCCTTAAAAATTTTTAAATGGCAATTTTTTCCTTTTTTTAACAAATCAATTTTATTGATAAAAATTAAGAAAGTATATATTTCATTCAAAGTGTACAATCAGTGGTATTTTGTATAATCACATAGTTAGGCATTCATCACTTCAATCATTATTGGAGCATTTTCATTATTTCAATAATAATAATAAAAAGCAAAAAATAGACAAGGAATCAAGAAAATTCTATACCTCTCAATTTCTCTATATTTCCCCTGCTATTTCTGGCTCTTCTTACACAATTATTTGTTTATTTATTAAGGAGTTTTATTGAGATATATTCACATACCATATGATCTATCCAAAATGTATAATAAATGGCTTTTAGTATAATCACAATGTTGTGCATTCATCGCCACAAAAAAAATCTAAATGGCAATTTTTATGTTATATATATGTCACCACAATAAAATTTTATTAAAAGTCTACTAAGGTATCCCTTAGGCAGTGTGAGGTTAATTGCTTAAGGCAGATGATACTATTTTAATGGGCTATGGGCCCATTTCAAACTAAAATACATATTTATCAAAAGATAATATCGGGAAGCAGACATGGTTCAACTGATAGAGCATCCGCCTACCAAATGGGAGGGTACAGGGTTCGATATCCAGGGCCTCCCGACCCATGTGGTGAGCTGGCCCACATGCAGTGCTGCTGCATGCAAGGAGTGTGCCCTGCAAGGAGAGCCGCCCCACATAAAAAAAGTGCAGCTCACCCAGGAGTGGCATCACACACACGGGGAGCTGAAACAGCAAGATGATGTAACAAAAAAGAGACGCAGCTTCCGTTGCCACTGAGGGTTCATATGGACACAGAAGAACACACAGTGAGTGGACAGAGAGCAGAGAGTGGGGAGGGGGGGCAAGGGGAGAGAAATAAATAAAGTAAATCTTTAAAAAGAAAAAAAGATAATACCACATGCAATGGCTCTAGTTATCTACTACCTTGATGGGTATGTGGAGTTAATATAGGCTAATCAACTACAAAAAATTAAAATCCAAATTAGACATTAGTGCTTTTGTTGTATGGTTTCATCATACACAAATTGCAGTGACTATGATGATACTGACAATGAAATGCAGCTTTAAACATAAGGTGTCTCTCTCTGAAAGCTTGTATTGCAATCAAGAGTTTTCTCTCTTAGAAATGGTGATTCTTTGAAGCAGAGTCATATGGATTTCTAACAAAAACTTTAACATTTCCTCTACTTTTTCTGTACCAAAATATATAGAGAAATGCATCTGGTGTCTCTGTATCTTCCAACTCTTTTGTGCTATTACAGAATGGATAAGTCATTCTGCTATTATATAAAAGAGGTGGGACACCATTGGGATAGAAAATTTACAACAGAGAGTAAAAGTGAATCCTTGAAGATGTGACATGCCAATTCAAGCTTCTGTTATCAAATGGGATTAAAACCCTTCAGTGCAGGCTTTTATATTTTAACCTCTCCCCCTACTTCTTTCCTTCTGCCCCTTACAAATACACATACAGAATCAAAGGGAAACCAAATAACTGTACTAGCAAAAAATAATGCATTTCTTCTTAGTTTGTGGCTGTTTTATTACCATTCGATTATTTTTTATAAGGTTGCCAGTAAATTTTTACTACATGTGATATTGATATAAAACAAAATACAAATTAATGCTACTATATATTTGCAATATTGTAGTTTGTAACACATTAAAGTCCTCATTATCTGTGAATAGATTAAGTCATCACAAAATAAATCACAAAAAGACATTTGTAGTTTGTTAAATGGTAGCCCCCCAAAAGAGAAGTCCACATTCTCATCCAAGGTACCTGTAAATGTGACCTAACTTAGAGAAAAAATTCTTTGCAGGTATAAATAAGGATCTGATTGACCTGGATTATCTGGCTAGGCTCTGGATCCAATAACAAAGTGTTCTTATAAGAGACACGAAGAGGAGAGACACATAAAGATGAGAAAGCCAAGGAAAGTGGGAGGCTGAGATTAGAGTGATGGAGCCAGGAATGCCAACACGACTGGAAGCTGGAAAAAAGCAAGGAAAAGAATCAACCCTAGAGCATGTTGAGGGGACACAGCCCTGGAAACACCTAAATGTGGGACTGATGATCTCCAGAACTTTGAGACAATAAATTTCTGCTGTTTTAAGCTACCTAGTTTATGGTAATTTGTTATGGCAGCCCTAGGAAATCAATGTGTTTTTTCGCTTTCCATGCTCTTTCTTTCATTCAAAGGTTATAAATAATGACAATAATTACATTAACTGAGCACTATCTGCATGTAAGAAACAGTGATAAGATTTTTTTAGTATTTTTCTTACTTAACCTTCCTAACAACATTATGACTGGGACAATATGATTACCTCATCTTATAGATAAAGAAACTGAGTACTAGAAATCAAATCCCAGTCAATCTGACTCCTACTGATGCTCCTTCATTTAAAAAACCTAGGGAAAAAAGGAAACTATAAAGTAATGAGTCCTTCCTAGCTTGTACATGCATTTAAAGAGTCTCTGGGTGAAGAAGGAAGAACAAGGAGATGAAGGCACCATGGGAGACTGTTTTCCACTGTGCACCATTTTTAAAAATTTCTGAACCATGTTAATGTATTATCTATTCAAAATCAATTAACAATTTATAAGAAAAACAAGCAGTTACCAACTTAAAAAAATGTTTAAAAATCCCCAAATGTATAACAGGTCATAAATTAATGAAAAATTAATGAAATAGATACCTAAAATAATATTAGATATACAAAATAAAGAAACTGGCCAAAAATTACTAGATGACTGCTGGAGTACTGCTGCTTGGGACTGTCTTTTTGAGTTTTAAATTTTCCATTAGGATCTTTATATCTATTTTTCCACTTGTTTCTAAAGTGTTTGCAGTTAATTGTTTGAATATTTGTGTAAGAGTTGCTTTAAATACAATAAAGCTACTAAAACTAATGGACAAGTTCAGCAAAATGGAGGGATACAAGATTAATAGGTAAAAGTTAGTTGTGTTTCTATATACTACTGATGAACAATCAGAGGAGGAAGTCAAGGGAAAAAAATCCATTAACAATAGTGACTAAAAGAATCAAATATTTCAGTATAAAATTAACCAAGGCCATAAAGGATGTATTAATATATTCAGAAAAGGATGCATTAATATACTGCTAAAAGAAACCAAAGAAGACCTAAATAAGTGGAAGCGCATTCCATGTTCAGATTGGGAGTCTAAATATCATCAAGGTATTAACTCTCCCCAAAGGGATGTATAGATTCAATGCAATCCCAAACAAAATTTCAAAATCTTTAAAAAAAAATTTATTGAATTATATCACTCACACATAAACATAAATAAACAATAAATATATACTAATAGTTGTGAACTTATAAAACAAACATGCATAACATCATAGAGGGCTCTCATACCTCACCGTACCACCAATACCTTGTATTGTTGTGAAACATTTTTAACTAAAGATTTAAGAGAATCCTCAAAATATTACTACTAACCAAAGTATCTTACATGTGGGGTATTTTTCCCCCAACCCACCCTATTATTATTAACATTATTTTTATATCATTTATACATGAACTTACATAAACAATAAGTGGATAGTAAAAGTAGTGAACTTATAAAGAAAACATGCATATCATCATACTGAGGTCCCATACATCAACCCAACACTGCACTGTTGTGAGACATTTGTTACAAATTATGAAAGAATATTATCAAAATCTTACTGCTAACAATAGTCCATATCTTGGATTTGATTATTTTCCCCCCAATACACCCTAGTATTATTTTTTCAGTATATTTTTATTATAGAACTTACCAAACAATCACGCACATGTGTGGAATTCCTATACAACAGCCCTCTATCAACACACCATTCTGTGGCAGAACATTTGCTACAGCCTATGAGATAATATCATCAGACTATTACCACTAACCATGGTCCAAAGTGTATATTTGGCACAGTTTTTCCGTACTCCCCCATTACCAACACAGTACATCTTTGGCATAGATGCATGAATATTACAGTATTGCTATTAACCATTGTCCATAGATCACTCTAGTTGTAGTTTTCCCATTGTTCTTTACATTTCCACCACCCTGCAATAGTTATGTAGATCTGCTCTAGCACACAAAGGACACTTCTGCATCTGTACCAGCAACCACAATTCTCATCCACCTCTGGGTTTACTGTGTTATTCAGCCCTTAAATTACTCTCTATGTCCCATTCAATTGATATTTACATCCCTAGACTACCCTTTCCAGCCACATTCCCATTTATAAATGAGCTGTTATTCACTATAATGTGTTACCATCAACTCTGTACATTTCCACACTTCTACAGTAAAGTTAATTAAAATTTCTACATACATTAGGCATCAGTAGTCCAACTCAGTCCTCCTCTTATCTCGTTTAAGAATCTACCACCTACTACCAGGTCTTGAAGATGTTTTCTGACATTTTCTTCTAGAAGCTTTATGGTTCTTCTTTTTATATTCATGATTTTTTAAAATCCATTTTGAGTTAATTTTTGTATAAGGTGTGAGAAAGGGGTACTCTCTCTTTCATTTGACTATGAATATCCAGTTCTTCCAGAATCATTTGTTGAATGGACTGTTCTTCCCAAGCTGGGTAAATTTAAAAGGCTTGTCAAAAATCACTTCACCATAGATGTGAGGGTCTCTTCCTGAATCATCAATTTGGTTCCATTGTTCTATGTGTCTATCTCTATTCCAATACCACTTAACCACTGTAGCTAAGTAATATGATTTGAAATCAGGGAGTAAGAGTTCTCCAGCCTCTCTTTTCAAGATGTTTCTGGCTATTTGGGACCCCTTACCCTTCCAAATAAATCTGATAATCATGTTTTCCAATTATTTAAAAAATGCTGGTAGAATTTTTATTGGGATTTCATTGAATCTATATATCAATTTGGGTAGAATTGACATCTTAATGATATCTCATCTTCCAATTTGTGAGCATGGAATGTTCTCCCAATTATTTAGGGCTTTTTAAAAAAATTTTTAACAGTGCATTGTAACAAGTGCTTTACATCATTGGTTAAGTTTATTCCTAAATATTTGATTCTTTTAGTCACTATTGTAAATGGAATTTTTTCCTGACCTCCTTCTCAGATTGCATATTAGTAGTGTCTTTTAAAGTTGTATTTCATCTAATATAAGTATAGGTACTCTGGCTTTTTTGTTTTGTCTTGTTTTGTTACTGAATGCATGGAATATCTTTTTCCAGCCTTTCACTTTCAATATTTTGGTATCCTTGGTTATAAGACGAGTCTCTTGCAGACAGTGTATAGGTGGATCATATTTTCTTTTCCATTCTGCAGTCTGTGTCTTTTGATTGGGGAGTTTAATCCATTAACATTCAGTGTTAGTTCTGTAAAGGCAGTTCTTATTTCACCCATTTTGACCTTTGGGTTTTATCTGTCATATTTTAATTTCACCACTCTTTTGAGACTTTTACTATTATAACCTTCATTTCTAGACTCTCTTCTAAGCTCTCTCCCCTGTCTTTTCTTTTCAGACTGTAGCACACCCTTTAGTATTCCCTGCAAAGTCATTCTCTTGGTTACAAACTCTCTCTGTTCTTTTTATACGTGAATATTATAAACTCACCTTCATTTTTGAAAGACAGTCTTGCCAGTAATAAGATTCTTGGCTAGAAGTTTTCCTCTTGCAGTATCTAAATGTATCATACCACTGTCTTCTTACCTCCATGGTTTCTGAAGAGAAATCAGCACTTAATCTTATTGGATATCCCTTATATGTTATGCATTGCTTTTCTATTGATATTCTCAGAATTCTCTTTGTCTTTAGCACTTGACATTCTGATGAGTATGTTCTCAGACTTGGTCTATTTGATTTTTTTGGATGGGAGTAAGTACAGTGTGCTTCATGGACATGGAAATCTATATCCTTCAATACGGATGGGAAATTATCTACCATTATTTCTTCAAATATTCCTTCTCCCCCTTTCCCTTCTCTTCTCCTTCTGGAACACCCATGACACATATGTTTGCATGCCTCTTGCTATAATTTAGTTCCCTGAGACCTTGTTCAATATTTTTCCATTCTTTTCTTCATCTGGTTTTTTGTGTTTTTCACTTTCAGAGGTCATTTCTTCAAGCTCACCAATCCTTTCTTCTGCCTCCTCAAATCTGCTATTATATGATTACAATATTTTTTAAAAAGACTTATTTATTTTATTTATTTCTCTTCCTTCCCTCCACCCCAGTTGTCTGTTCTCTGTGTCTATTTGCTGTGTGTTCTACTTTGTCCACTTCTGTTGTTGTCAGCGGCACAGGAATCTGTGTTTCTTTTTTGTTGCGTCATCTTGTTGTGTCAGCTCTCCATGTGTGCAGCACCATTCCTGGGCAGGCTGAACTTTCTTTTGTGCTGGGTGACTCTCCTTACAGGGCACCCTCCTTGTGCATGGGGCTCCCCTATGTGGGGGACACCTCTGTGTGGCACAGCACTCCTTGTGTGCATCAGCATTGCACATGGGCCAGTTCCACATGGATCAAGGAGGCCTGGGGTTTGAACTGCGAACCTCCCATGTGGTAGATGGATGCCCTAACCACTGGGCTAAGTCCGCTTCCCATTCCAATGTTTTTTTAAATTTCATTTATTGCACCTTTCATTCCCATAAGATCTGCTATTTTTCTATGTATGCTTTCAAATTCTTCTTTGTGCACATCCAGTGTCTTCTTAATATCCTTAATCTCTGTAGCCATCTTATTGAATTTATTAAGGAGATTTGTTTGAACATTGATGATTAGTTGTCACAACTCCTTTATGTCTTCTGGAGGTTTATCTTGTTCTTTTAACTGGGCCATATCTTCCTGTTTCTTGGTATGGATTGCAATTTTTTGTTGGTGTTTTGGCATCTGGCTTACTAGATGTATTTATTCTGGATACAGTTTCTCACTTTGGTTTAGGGCTTTCTTTACCTTTCTCCCTTTCCAGTTGTGTAGTAGGAGTCAAATATGTAGTTCATGCTATAAGCTGTGGATGTTCAAGCTACCTGCATTGCCCCAGGGGTTGTTGAAGCTTCTCCCACCTTTCTCCTTTGGGAGACAAGGACAGGGACAGAGGCAGGTACAGAGCCACAGTTATGTATAATAATCCAAGTCGTGGAGGCATAGACTGTAGTTGCCCAGAGTGACTGATGAAGCTTCATGCCCCTTCCTCCCCAGTCTGGGGTGGGATGGAGCTGCAAGTGTGGGCAGCAATCTGTGCTATGTGGGTCCAAAATGACCCCACAGTTGCCCCAGCAGACTTCCAAATATTCAGTCTTTGCCAGCTGAATGTTCCTGCAGTTACCTGGAGAGGTCTGGTGCAGGTCCTGCCAGCTTCCTTCCTGCCAGAAATGAGAATGAAGCCTAGGCTAGGGCTGCAGTCTGATCTAGGTGGAAAGAAGACAGTCTCTACTCTCTCTGTGATTTTCAATCAGCCCAGCTTCCATTCATGCTGGGGGTGAGTCAAAATGTCAGCTACCAGCCTCTTTCCAACTTGGATAGGTTCAAAGTTCAGCTGTTCCTTGGGTTATACTTTAGCCAGCTGAATTAACTATTCAGTAGCTGAAGTTAGTAGCCATCCACCTTTTTCTCCCACTTTTTTTGGAAGTGGAGCTTCCAACTTCAGCCACAGAATAGCTCCCAAGGAGGCTTGTGCTGCCAGTGGACGATGGGTACCAGCCTTTGTGGTGTGAGTGTTCCACTTACAAATCTCTGCAGATGAGCAGTCTCCTCCTTCCACTTTCAAGGATGTTGCAGGATTCTCTTCTGGTTTCCTGGACCCCCAAACAGGTGCTTTAGATAGCTCTAGGTGATTACTAACTTTCTTTTAGCACAAGCTGACTGGAACCTCCTTACTTTCCTGCCATCTTGCTGGTTGTCCCTTGAATAATCCAACACCTTTTCTTGCAGACATGGAAGAGCCAGTTATCAAATGTATTTATCAAGGGGCCCTGAATAGATAAAAAATATCTTAAAAAAGAAGAACAAAGTTGGAGAACTCTCACTTTCTGACTTTAAAGTATATTACTTAGTTATAGTGGTAAAATACAGCATGGTACAGGCATAGAGATAGATAGACTGACCAACGAAATCAATTTGATGGTTCAGAAAGAGACTCTCACATCTATGGTCAACTGATTTTTGGCAAGGTTGTCAAACCCACCCAGCTGAGTCAAAACAGTCTACTCAACAAATGGTGCTGGGAGAACTGGATGAACTGGGAACACACACATATATATATGTGGATTGTGGGAACATGGCATTGTATTAGGCAGACTCAGCTCTCTCACAAAAACAATAAAGAGCCAAAACCTTCCTGAGGGACCTGCTTTGGCGTCAGCAGACCAATATGGTGCTTCACAACCCCCTGGAGGGTGAGGAACAGAGAGACAAAGAAGCCGAAACAATAAACTGTGAGTTGCTAAAAATCCTGGCCACCAGGAAGGGATCCCTTCCTGTACCCCTGAGATATTCAGCAGGGATAAAACCCCTGCTCACTGTAGTTGACTGAGAGGGGAGCAGACAACTACCACCCTGTCACCTGTTACAAGGGGATCAGAGGGCTTTCCTTCAGTGAATTTGGACAGCAGAGTCTGGTTTGAATCTTGGTTCTGACCAGATGAAAACAAAGGAAACCACAAGAGATACAACTCTGTGGAAAGGTGTGTCAATGAGCACCATCTGCTGGCCAGTCAGGAAATTGCATGGATAAAAACTGCTTTTAGAGCTCTCTTTACTCCACCCCTGGGAGAAAGTTTGCACCCCATTAGTGAGTCCCTGGCATGATTTTGGTAACTAAAGTGGGCAATTTTAAAGATTTAGTATAAGCTGAACCAAATATCAAAAAGCTATGAAAAAATAATAGGCAAGAGAAAGAAATTGGCCATCAGAGTAAATTCACCAATATATCACATGCCTAGACATCAGCAAAACAAAAACAAAAAACAAAACAACAACAACAAAAAACAAGCCATACTAGAAAACAGGAAGAGATGGCCCAGCCAAAGGAACAAATCAAATACCCTGAAGAGATTCAGGATTTAGGAAAATTAATCAGTGATAATCACACAACTCTCCTAAATCAATTTAAAAGAATTGAAAGAAAATATGACTAAAGAGAAAAACGATATTAAGAAGACACTGGGTGAGCATAAAGAACACTTGGAAAGTCTACAAAGAAAAGTAACAGTCCTTATGGGAAAGAAAAACATGATGAATGAGATTAAAAATACATTAGAGGCACATAATAGCATATTTGAACTGCTTGAAGAGAGAATTAGTGATTTCAAAGACAGAACATCTGAACTGGAAAAGACAGGGGGAAAGAAAGAGAAAAGAATGAAAAAAATCGAACAGGGTCTCAGGAAATTGAATCACAATGCAAAATGCAAAAACATATGCATTATCAGCATTCCAGAAGAAGAAAAGAATGGAAAAGCAGCAAAAAGAATATTTGAGAAAATAATGACTGGAAATTTCCCTATCCTTATGGAAGACATATATATCAATACCCACGAAGGACAGTACACTCCAAAAAGAATAAACACAAAAAGACCTACCCCAAGACACTCACTATTCAGAATGACAAATAGCAGAAATGAAAAGAAAACCTTGAAAGCAGCAAGAGAAAATCAAAGCATCACATACAAGGGAAACTTGGTAAGGTTAAGTGCCAACCTCTCATCAGGAACAATGGAGGAGAGAAGAAAGTAGTATGATGTATTTATGGAACTGAAAGTGAAAAACTGTCAGCCCAAAATTCTGTATCTGGCAAAGCTGTTCTTCAAAAATGAAGGGGAGTTCAAAGTCCTCACAGACAAACAAAAACTGATAGAATATGTAAGCAAAAGACTAGAATTACAAGAGATACTAAAGGGAGTGTTGCAGCCTGAAAGGAAAAAATAAGGGTAAGAGACCTGGAGAAGAGTGTAATGAAGGATATTAGAAGAGGTAAAGAGATAGACTATAGTGTGATACAATAACCAAAAGCCAAAGGTAAAAATGGATGAAGTAAGCAATGCCTTTACAGTTATAGCATTAAATGTTAATGGTTTGTGGTTTGTACCCCCCAATCGAAAGATGCAGACTGATAGAATGGATTAAAAAAATATGACCCATCTATATGTTGTCTACAAGACATACGGACACAACCAGGTTAAAAGTGAAAGGTTGAAAAAAAAATATTCCATAAAAATAGTAACCAAAAAAGAACTGAAACAGCAATACCTAATATTGGACAAAATAGATTTCAAATGCAAAACTGTTAGATGGGATGAAGAAGGTCATTATATATCAATAAAAGGGGCAATTCACCAGAAAGAAGTAACTGTACTAAATATTTATTCACCTAACCTGAGTGCCCCAAGATACTGGATGTACATGCTAGCAAAACTGAAGGGAGAAATAGATGTCCTTAAAATAATAGCTGGAGACTTCAATACACCACTCTCAGTACTGGATAGAACATCTGGATAGAGGATAAATAAATAAAGAGAGAATTTGAACAAAATGATAAATGAACTAGGCCTAACAGACATCTATAGAGCATTACACCTCAAACAGCAGGATATACATTCTTTTCAAGTGTTCATGGTTCATTCTCCAAGATAGATCACATGTTGGGTCACATAACAAGTTTCAATTGAATTGAAATTATACAAAACACCTTCTCTGATCAACGTAATGAAGCTGGAAATCAATAATGGACAGAAAAAGGAAAAAGTCATAAATATAGAGATTAAACAACACCTTAAACAATCAGTGGGTCAAAGAAGAAATTGCAAAAGAATTCAGCAAATATATTGAGAAGAATGAAAATGAGAACACACATATCAAAACCTATGGGAAACCGCAAAGGCAGTGCTGAGAGAGAAATTCATGGTCCTCAATGCTTATATTTAAAAAGAAGAAAGAGCTAAAATTGAAGATCTAACTGCATAACTGGCAGAACTAGAAATAGAGCAGGAAACTACTCCAAAACTAAATGGAAGGAAAGAAAAAGTAAGGATCAGAGGAGAAATCAATGAAATCTAGAACAAAAAAAAAAACAAAAAACAAAAGAGAGAATCAACAAAATCAAAAGTTGGTTCTTTGAGAAGATCAACAAAATTGACAAACCATCAGCTAGAATAACAAAGAAAAAAAGAAAGAACACACAAATAAATAAAATCAGAAATGAGAGGGGACAATACCACTGACCCCACAGAGAAAAGGGATATCATAAGAGGATACTATGAAAAAGTGTATGCCAAAAAACTAGAAAATGTAGATGAAATGGACAAATTTCTGGAAACACATGAACCACTTACACTGACTTTAGAAGAAATAGAAGACCTCAACAAACCAATCACAAGTGAAGAGATTGAAACAGTCACCAAAAACTTCCCAAATGGGCGGCAGACTTGGCCCAGTGGTTAGGGCATCCATCTACCACTGGGGAGGTCCGCGGTTCAAACCTCAGGCCTTCTTGACCTGTGTGGAGCTGGCCCACGTGCAGTGCTGATGTGCACAAGGAGTGCTGTGCCACGCAGGGGTGTCCCCCATGTAGGGGAGCCCCACGCACGAGGAGTGTGCCCATAAGGAGAGCCACCCAGCACAAAAGAAAGTGCAGCCTGCCCAGGAATGGCACCGCACACACGGAGAAATGACACAAGATGATGCAACAAAAAGAAACACAGATTCCCGTGCCGCTGACAACAGAAGTGGACAAAGAAGATGCAGCAAATAGACACAGAGAACAGATAACCGGGGTGGGGGGTGGGGGGGGGGGAGGAGGGGAGAGAAATAAATAAATAAATAAATCTTAAAAAAAACCAAAAAACTTCCCAAAGATGAAAAGCCCAAGACCAGACGGCTTCACAGGTGAGTTCTACCAACCATTCAAAGACAATCTAATACCAATCTTGCTCAAGCTCTTCCAAAAAACTGAACAGGAAGAATGCTACCAAGCTCATTCTATGAAGCCAACATCATTGTAATACCAAAACCAGATAAAGATACTATGAAAAAAGAAAATCACAGACAAATATCTCTAATGAATACAGATGCAAAAATCCTCAAAAAAATACTTGCAAACAATCCAAAAGCACATTAAAAGAATCATACACCATGATCAAGTGGGTTTTACCCCAGGTATGCAAAGGTGGTTCAACACAAGAAAATCAATTAGTGTAATAAACTACATTGATAAAAATCACATGATCCTCTCGATTGATGTAGAAAAGACATTTGACAAAATACAGCATTATTTTTTGATGAAAACACTCCAAAAGATAGGAAGGGAGCCAAGAGTGCCTACAACTGAAAGCAGGAGAATTGCATCCAGCATCCATGTGGAATCTAAGCTCCCTCTTGATATAGATGTGGAGTGGACACAACCATTCTAAGGTCCAGAGGATGGAGGAATAGAGTATGGATTAGAGTGGACTTACTGATATTCTATTCATGAACTATTGTGATTAGCAATCGAAGAAAATGTGGCATTGGTGTGGAGGAAGTGGCCATGGTGGCTGCTGGGGGTATGGAGTGAGAGGAAGAGATGTGATGTGGGGGCATTTTTGGGGGTTGGAGTTGTCCTGGATGGTGCTGCAGGGACAGTTACCAGACATTGTATCCTCCCATGGCCCACTGGGTGGACTGTGGGAGAGTGTGGGCTATGATGTGGACCATTGACCATGAGGTGCAGCGATGCTCAGAGATGTATTCACCAAATGCAGTGAATGTCTCATGATGATGGAGGAGGTTGTTGTTATGGGTGGAAGAGTGGGGTGAGTGGGGTGGGGGATATATGGGGACCTAATATTTTTTGAATGTAACATTAAAAAAATTAAGAAAAAAAATAAAGCAATGTATAAAAAAAGATAGGAATACAAGGAAGCTTTCTCAGTATGGCTAAGTGCATATATGAAAAACCTACAGCTAGCATTGAACTCAGTGATGAAAGACTGAAAACTTTCCCACTGAAATAAGGAACAAGACATGGATGTCCACTGTCACCAGTACTATTCAATGTTGTGCTAGAAGTTCTAGCTAGAGCAATTAGGCTAGACAAAGAAATAAAAGGCACACAAATAGGAAAAGAAGAAGTAAAATTTTCACTACTCACTGATGACATGATCCTATATCTAGAAAATCTTGAAAAATCCACAAAAAAGCTACTAGGATTAATAAATGTGGTCATCAAAGTGGTGGGTACAGGTTAATATGCAAAAATCAATAGTGTTCTATGTACTACTGATGTGCAATCTGAGGAGGAAATCAGAAAAAAATTTCCATTTATAATAATGACTAAAACAATCAGATATTTACAAATAAACTTATGCAAGGACATAAAGGACCTGTATTCAGAAAACTGCAAAACATTGCTAAATGAAACCAAAGAAGATTTAAAGAAATGGAAGGACATTCTGCATTCACGGACTGGAAAACTAAATATCATTAAGATGTCAATTCTACCCAAACTGATTTACAGAGTCAATACAATCCCAATAAAAATTCCATCAGTCTTTTTTGGAGAAATCAAAATGCTAATAACCAAATTTATTTGGAAGGGTAAGGGACCCTGAACAGCCAAACAGTCTTAAAAAAGAATAACAAAGTTGGAGGACCCTCACTTCCTGACTTTAAAACATATTACTTAGGTACAGTGGTAAAAACATCATGGTACTGGCAAAAGGACAGACAGATTGACCAATGGAACCAAATCGAGAACTCATAAACTGACCCTCACATCTATAGAAAAGCAATTTTTGATAAAGATGTTAAGCTAACCCAGCTGGGCCAGAATAGTCTATTCAACAAATCGTGCTGGGAGAACTGGATAGCCATACCCAAAAGAAAGAAAGAAGACCCCTACCTCACACCTTAAACAAAAATTAATTCAAAATGGGTCAAGGACTTAAATATAAAAACAATAACCATAAAACTCTTAGAAGAAAATGTAGGAAAACAGCTTCAAGATCTTGTGGTAGGTGGTAGTTTCTTAAACCTTATGCTCAAAGCACGAGCAACCAAAGAAAAAATAGATAAATAGGGCCTCCTCAAAATTAAACATTTTTGGACCTCAAAGGACTTTGTCAAAAGGGTGAAAAGGTAGCTCAATAGGAGAAAATATTTGTTAATCACATATCTGATAAGGTTTTAATATCCATGATATATAAAGAGAACATACAACTCAACAATAGAAAGTCAAAGTAGCTGATTTAAAAATTGGCAAAAGACTTGAACAGACAACTATCTAAAGAAGAAACACAAATGGTGAACAAGCACATGAAAAAAGTTCATCACTAATGATTAGGGAAATGTAAATCAAAACTACAATGATATATCATTTCACACCTATTAGACTGTTCTCTATTAAAAAGTCAGAAAACTGTAAATGTTGGAGAGGATGTAGAGCGATAGCAATGCTTAGTCTCTGTTGATGTAAAATGTAGAATGGTACAGTCACTGTGGAGGACTGTTTGGCAATTCCTAGGGAAGGTGAATATATACTTGTCATGGGACCCAGTAATACCATTGATAGGTATATACCCAGAAGAACTGAAAGCAGTATCAGAAATAGGTATCTGCACAACGATGTTCATAGCAGCGTTATTCTTGATAGCCAAAAGTTAGAAACAACCCAGGTGTCCAGCAACTGATGAATGGATAAACAAACTGTGGAGTATATACATGATGGAATATTATGCAGTGGCAAGAAGAAATGAAGTCGTGAAACATATGACAACATGGATGAATCTGAAGGACATTATGTTTAGTGAAGCAAGCCAGACACAAAAGGACAAATACTATATGATTGCCCTATTATGAACTAAATATATTATGAGAAATATGAATATGGGTAGAACTGCATATTGTAAGACCACTTTCCTTTGAAGCTGAAAAATTGTAAGTTAATAGTAAAAAATGTTAATATCAGACAAAAAAACAAAAACACATTATACTAATTGAAGGAGACCAGACACAGAGTACTACATATAGTGTGATTTCATTTATATAAAATGTAAATATAAATCAGTTTATAAAGAGGAAAGGAAAATAGTCATTATGTAGGTCTGAGGAAGGAATGCTAAGGGGTGCAGAGTCTTTCTTTTTGGAGTAATGAAAGTGTTCTAAAATCTTTGAGATGATGATGTACAACATTATGATTACACTAAAAGCCACTGATTATATACTTTGGATAGAATAGCTAGAAACAAGAGCTATGTACAGTGGGGGAAGCATAGAGAGATTGAGAGTTGAGGAATTTCCTTGTTTGTTTTTCTGTTTTTTGTTAATTATTATTATTATTGAAATAGTGAAAATGCTCCAATAATGATTGAAGTGATGAATGTGCAACTATGTGATTATATAAAATACCAGTAATTATACACTTTGGGTGAATTGAATGTTTTATAGATGTGTATCAATGAAACTGATTTGTGAAAGGAAGGAAGAAAGGAAGGGAGGGCAGCAGGGAAGGGAGGAAGGAAGGGAGGGAGGGAGGGAGGGAGGTCCCTATCTCATACTTTATACAAAAATTAACTCAAAATGGATCAAGGACCTAAATAGAAAAGCTAGAACCATAAAACTCCTCTAAGAAAATGTAGGGAAATATCTTCAAGAACTTTTGGTATGTTATCGCTCCTTAAACCTTACACCCAAAGTGCAAGCAAAGAAAGAAAAAATAGATAAATGGGACTTCCTCAAAATTAAATGTCTTTGTACTATAAAGGACTTCGTCAAGAAG
This sequence comes from Dasypus novemcinctus, assembly GCF_030445035.2. Lineage (NCBI taxonomy): Eukaryota > Metazoa > Chordata > Mammalia > Cingulata > Dasypodidae > Dasypus > Dasypus novemcinctus. The sequence continues at coordinate 86,323,904 of NC_080677.1, forward strand.
GTAAAAAGACAGACTACTGAATGGGAGACATTATTTGGAAATCACATATCTGATAAAGGGTTTGATTTCCATACTATATAAAGAGATCATATAACACAATGATAAAGAGATAAACAACATACTTAAAAAAGAGACATGAATAGACATTTTTCCAAACAGGAAATACAAATGGCCAAAAAGCACATGAAAAGACATTCAACATCACTACTTGGGAAATGCAAGTCATAACAACATTGAGATATAATTTCACACTTTATAGAATAGTCACTTTTTTAAAAAACATTAAAAAAATGACACAGAAAACTACAAGAGGAGTGAAAAGGTTGTGGAGAAATAGGAACAATCCTTCACTGTTGGTGGGATGTAGAATGGTGCAGCCTCTATGGAAGACAGTTTGGCAATACCTCAAGAAATGAATATAGAACTGCCATATGATCCAGCAATTCCATTACTAGGAATATATTTAGAAGAATGGAAAGCAAGGATGCAAACTGACATTTGCACAACCAAGGTTCACAACAGCATTTTTCACAATTGATAAAATATGGAACCAGTCCAAGTGCCCATCAACTGACAAATGGCTAAACAAAACATGGTATATACACATGATTGAATACTATTCACTGTAAGAAGAAATGAAATCAGGATGCATATGACAACATGGATGAACCTCGAGGTCATTATGTTGAGTGAAACAAGCCAGACACAAAAGGACAAATATTTTATGGTCTCAATAATGTGAACTAAAACAATGAGTAAACTCATGGAGGTAAACTGTAGAGTATAGGTCCCTAGAATATAGAATGGGGTTGAGAATGGGAACTGATGCTCAATGTATGTAGAATTTTTGACAAGTTTCATTGTAGAAGTGTGGAAATAAACAGGTTGTTGGGAACATATAGTGAGTATAACTAAAACAGCTGATTTATAAAGATTGGGGCTAAAAGTGGTAGTCTGTGGACATAAATCTTAATAGAAAGGAAACTAGAGAATAATCTAGGAGATGCGGTGATTTAGGTGGTAGATGAAAATAGCAGTTAACAGTGTAAATGTTCTTTTTACAAAGTGTTAAGACTACGATGACACACGGGAAAATTACAACCAATGTAATTTATGGACAATAGTTAACAGTAATATTTAATAGTTTTGCAGCAATGGCAAAGAAGATAAATCAATTCTAAGAGACAACTAGAGGGGAGTATAAGGGTGTAGAGGATTTTTCCTTTTGGAACGAGAAAAATGTTCTAAAATTGACTGAATTGATGACAGCACAACTTTGTGATGAAAATGAGAGCCACTGAGTGTACACTTTGAATGGATCGTACAAAACATGGGGCTGTATAACACAGGGAATCCAGTGATAGAAGATGGACTGTGGTTATCAGAAAAAATATGCGAATGTTCTCTCATGAACTATAACAAATGTATAATACAAATACAAATTGCATGGGCTGGGGGAAAAATATACCAAATGTTAATATACGAGCCATAGTTAGTAGTACTATTTTGAGGATGCTATATCATAGTTTATAACAAATATTTCACAACAATATAAGGTGGTGGTGGGGTGATATATAGGAATCCTATATAGTACGCGTGATTGCTTTTTAAACTCACAACTTCTCTAATAAAAAAGAATTTCTCAAATATTTGTCAAAAGTATAAGAAAATAATTTTTATCAAGATATTGATTCTCTTTTCATTATTATCAATTAGCATTTTAGCAAATCTTTACAACTACACAATATGCCAAAGGAAATTGGTGATTACCTTTCCCAGAAACACATACAAATTCAAAAAGATAATTGAGTAGATTAGAGTGAATACCAATAAAGTCTAGGTCAACTTAATAACCTTCAAACAGCAGCCACAACATTGCATACAAAATGCACCAACCATGAACGAGATGTTTTGATGAAATGAAAACTGAACAATTCAGGGCTTTTGAGGATGATATATTTTCATATGTTGACTTTTTCATTATTTTCCCTTTTCAGCAATAGTTTCAAATGTAACTTTTACTTCATTATTTTAAATAAAGTGTTTAAAATGACAAATTCATTACTATTAATTTTTATTGATTTGCCCTATTATGACTTACTTAAATGAGACAGACAAAAATTAGTTGAGATACAAAATTGTGATTAAGGAACATTCAACTCACTGATACCTTCAAGTAGACTTAGAAAAAACAGAACCACCAAATATATTGAGCCTATGCTAAGATATCCAAGGCTTTTTTCAAAGAGACTCTACTTGTTTTCAGGATCATTTACATTTAATTCCATCGGAGCAGTGAGGGTATATTTTGAAGCACCCTCAAGATGGCAAGGGCATGGGGAAGTGTTTCTCTCCTGACTTGTTACAATAATGGTTCCTCAATTTCACTATGAAGAGGTGCTCTTACAAAAATACTTTATTACGTACACATTTTTTCCCTACACACTCACTGATATCCTGAAAAAAAATATTCTGCCGGTTTCAACTGTGAACTGAAGAATTAGAGGAGATTAAAAAATATATATATGTTCCTGCCTTTGAGGCAGTTCAGCCTAGTTAGGGACACATTTCAAAGTGCTAAGTGCTGCAAAGGTGATATGAGAAGCAATAGGAGTCTACAGAGGAAAGGATAGCTGATTCATTCTGGGGAAAGAAACATTTCACAGATGTTTTTGAGATAGAAAGGCCATTGAAGAGATATTCCTTTAACATATTTAGAAGTAACTTGTCCTGTTCTTTTATTTTTTGGTGAGGAGTATCAATATTTCCATATTTTATCCTGTATTAATGGGATGACTTATTAGGTTTCAGGTAAAATTTTAGGTCCTGGTAAAGTGAATTGTTCTTATGTGCTCCAACATTTTTGAAATAGTATTTTTATATTAATATTTTTATATTCAATATGCTTAGCAATTATCTTTATGGTGTATGTCCCACTAATTACCACAATTCTGACTCATGATACTTCTTTATTCCCAGTGATAGAAATAATTTCAGACCTAGAGAAGAGTTACAAAATAATGGAAAGAGTTTTCTTATACCTTTTACCCAAATTTCCTTAATGTTCACATCTTATATAACCATAGTACAATTTTCAAAACTAAAAATTTACCTTGATTTAAAACGAGTAACTAAACTACATACTTTACTCAGATTTCACCATGCTTTCTACTAATGTCATTTTTATCTTCAGAAATTTTGACTTTTTAAAAAAATTTACTGAATGTCTAGTTATTTGAAAGAGAAAAATGAATAGGAATTCAAATTGCCATTTCTTAAATAGACATTCTTGTTTAAGATTTTTTTCTTTTATGTTTTGAAATATTTTAGTGGGATAAACTGTGATCAATGTTATTTTATATACTATTCATTGTATGAAGTTGGCTGAACTCTGGCACATAGTAAATACACACAAAAAAACAACTTTTACTTTTCTATTCTCTATTCTCTACTATTACTTAAAACCGGAGGTGGTTCCTTACTCCTGAGGATAGAAGGGTCAGTCAGTCTGGTAAGGTTTCAGAAGAAAGTAGCATCTATACGCGCCCTGTTCTAGTGGGAGAATGGTAGCCGCAGTCTCCCACATCGAGATCCTTACCTGCTAGAGGTACAGGCTCCTCCACTGTCAGCGCAACTGGGAATTTGGCACAAGCATATCCGCACATCCCTCATTACTCTGCCACATTAGCTCTTATCCAATCAGGGAATAGAGGACAAGATGCTTTTCTGCAGATTATTCTCCCTTGGAAGGGTTTCACTGTAAACTGCACATAAGAATGGCAGAAAACCAGGCCAGGGAGAGAAATGCCTGAGATGACTGCGCCTCCCACCCGCTGGCTGCTTCTTCTGTTCTCCTTTTCAGACCTGCAACACTGGGCGGGTTCATATTATATTTTCATTTATTCAATAAAGTGAAAGCTTGGATCATGGAATAACAAATGTGCTTAACTACACATGGCCCACCACAAGGAACATTATTCTGACATATATTTGAAAACTGGAAGTAAAAATTGCTCTGGCACAAGGAGGATACTCCATTTCTCCTAGAACTTAATAGTAGATAACTCCAACAAAGCTGGTCAGAGAGTTAGGTGCTTTTAAGTAATTCTCCAGAGTCTGTGATATCAGTCAGAAATGATCTTTTCCACAGAGTCATTTCCAGTGTGAGGCAATTATACCACTACTGGAACTTGTAGCCTTACTGTGGTTTAGTTCATTAGCTAGAAAAACAGAAACAAAAACAAAAAAACATCAACAGTCTCAGTACTTCCTTTGGTTAAATAAGCATACGCTTTAGTCCATTAGTGTTTTCTACTACTCCTGCATAACATTCACAGTGCTTCAAATGCTATGAAATTAATTTGCTTTGAAAATGGAAGCATTTGTAAAATTGTGAAAATAATCGTTACCTATTTAAGAGGTTGTTGGAAGATCTAGTGCTCAGGAGATAATGTATATGGTAATGCTTATAAGCTTTAAATAAGCATACAAACATCAGTAATAAATAAACCTTCTACACACATACATTTAAGATATAAAACCCTCGATTAATTTGGGTCTTACTATTGATATAATCATTTAGAAGGCTCTTTAAAAATGCAACGTACTTGAACCAACTAAAACTACATGACATAACCATTGTCCCAGGAGACTTAAAAAAAATTACTCAAAACCCGTAATAAATGCTTGAAGTTTAAAAATGTTATTTTTCTCCACTTCACTTACTCTCTTGGTTGGGTTAGGCTGAGGGAACCACAGAAATTATAATGATTCTGGTCCAATACTGTTCTGTTTAGAATTATGAAAAATTCTTTAACCACCATTTATGAAAATTTAAGGCTGTCTTATTGTACCAGATAACAATGCTGGTCAAGCACAAGCAAACCCTGCTTGGCTTTTCAGCAAATTCTGGATGTAATGTTTTTTTTTCATGAGATTGACAAGCCCTCCATTTTATAAATAACAAGATAAAACTTGGGTTGATTTTCTGATTTGTCCCACTGCATGGCACGGTCAACACCTAGATTAGTTGTTTCAAGGCATTTCATCCTTCTAAATATCCTTCTACAAAGAAGCTACTCCGGAGCAGCTGTGGTGACTATGCCATGCAGGGCCCCCAGGCCTACGCTCACGCCCACCTACCAGGCCACCCCATTCCAGGAATCATCCCTACTGAATTTTAGTTCTTTGACTACAATAAAGAAAAACTGCATAAATGGTGAGTCTTAACTGATCCTGAATCAACTTCAAGTGGTGAAGAAATGATAAATACTATTATCTATTATTCTTATTCTTATTCTTAAGGATAAGTAATTCTTACACTAATTGAGAAAATTTGATTGCTTGACCATAAACCCAGCAAAAGGAGAATTTCTAGTTAAACAGCACCACTTTGAGAATTAAAGTATTTGACAGCATCACTTGAACTGTAAGGGAGAGTCTATCTTTCTATGTACTAAACCTACTACATTTAAGCTTTGATTTTTTCAAAAAGTACAGACTATAAAATAAACTTTACAATGAAATGTTTTGGATACTGTTTATTATTGCTAGATAACCAAAATATACTGTCACTATGTTGTTAATTTTATTTAAATTGTTAATTGAATTGAAATATCTCATTTTAAAATTAGAGCATTATCTCTTCTTACTACATGTTACAGTCTTTATTAAAGCCTTCCTTTGGGACAGACTGAAACTGATTGCCCAGGAAAATAATAGTGCTATATCTCAATGTACTACAGATAATTTTACATTGTAGCCTTACTTTTAGCCACTGACAAAAGAAATCCAGCTTTACATTTGCCTGTGAGTATGAACCTATTGTTTGATTTTTTAGTAAGTTGATATATGAGTTTGCAAGCTACTGAAAGCAATATACCAGAAATGGATTGGTTTTTACAACGGGGATTTACTAGGTTGCAGGTTTACAGTTCTGAGGCCATTAAAGTGTCCAAATCAAGGCATCATAAGGGGATGCTTTCTCCTTGAACACTGGCACGGGGAGGCATCTGCTGGTCTCTCCCTTTTCTTCCAGGTTTCATTGCTCCAGCCTCTGGCTTCCTTTTTCTCAGGTTCTGTGGATTTCAGCTTCTGGCTTCTGGGGCTTTCTCTCTCAGCTTCTGAAGGTTTCTCTCTATTCCTGTGTCTTTCTCTCTCCGTATTCATCCCACTTATAAAAGACTCAGTAAGAGGATTAGGACTCACCCTGTGCTATGTCTAATTGAAATAATCTCATCAAAAGTTCCCACCTACAATAGGTTCATACCCACAGGAATGCATTTGCACTAAGGACATGATTCTCTGGGATCCATCAGCATCAAGCCATCACAGTTGAGTTAATGAATAATAAACAGCTATATATATTTAGGGATAGTTGGTCTTAATAAGCTAACTCTAACTTCAAGACTATGTCCACACACAATTTTAAAGTCTTTTTAGCATAAAGAGTATATGAGAAGCTATATTTTAAAAACGAAAATAAACACTTCAAAGGGTCCCTCCCCCAAATACTTTTACAGCTCTACTGTGCCATACACTTTTAGAGCAGATGCTACATTCTGAAAGTGTTAAGATGTGAGACTATTTGTCAGGCATTGAGAAGTTCTTTGTAATAATCCATTTGATCAGCTAGAAGTAGGGAAAGAACATTAAAAAGTTGGTGAACCTGGCTTTCTATTAAGTATGCTATGTAATTATCTTTTATTCATTCATTTAATAGTATGTATACTATGTTACTTAATTGCAGAGAAAGTAGAAGACTGTTCCTATGTACACTAATTGCTAAGAATGCAAGTGATTGGATGACCTTGTTCTCCATTCATGACAGAAAAGGTATTAATGAAGATAATGCAAAAACATGAAGCCATAAACAACAAAAGCACAGATCGCCCTCTTAGTAAAACATGAATTAAAAACAGACACTATAGGAACTAATTTAGATAACTCCTACACTGGATTCTATTCATTTTATTCCAAATCCAAAATTTTAAAAATCTATCAATCAAATTTAAACATCTGAAAAAAGATATTAATGATGAAAGTTAATTACTATAGCCATATCTTGTGAAAGAATGGGAGCCCAAGAATCACAAATTTAAATGTTTTAAGGGACTGTTACACTGAAAGATGGATGATATGTTTAAGATTATATGTGTATTTATATCTTAAACTGCTAACTACATGAAGAGAAGCATATTTGGTAATGTGACAATTTGTTTCACTTAAGAATGAAACACAAAACTAGTTTAGCACACCTAAGAATCTGCTCTCAACTGGCTGCACAGGTCATCTTTACTCTTAGTTCTGGTCAAAGAATATAATCCTGATTTATTTGATGCTGAAGTCTTCTTAAAAGTTTTATCATGAAATACAACAGTCATGGAGGATCTATGGAAGGATGCATAGTCCATTAATTTTTTTATATTCTCTACAGTTTTGCCTGGATTTTATTGAGGTCACTGGAAACCTGTATACTTGGAATAAGGCTTTATTAGCAACTAGAAATGCTAAAATAAACATCTCTCTGAATTTTATTATTGCACCAGGCCATTGTATTTTACATCACAGATTGTCCTTTCCTTTGGATTCATCCATGAAAAAAAATTATTTACTTCTTGTCCCTAAGAAAAGCTATTCAGGATATACTATAAATCTTTTTTAGTGACTACAGTGGTCTTAAAACATGTCTTCAAATTCTTTGACAATCTTTCAATCCAATTCCCCTCCCTTGAATATGGGCTTGCTTTAGTAACTCATTTCTAATAATTACAAAGTGAAGTGACTGTGCATGGTTATGCAGACTATGATGTAACAGGCAGTAAAGCTACCTCTGTTGTGTCTGTTTTTATCTCCATTTCTCTGCCTCTCTCATTCTCTCTCTTATCCCAGTGAGTTCTATGCTATACGCTTTATCTATAGAAATGCTAGATTATAAATTTGTGTGTTTTTAAGTCACTACACTTGTGGTAATATGTTATGATAGGGATAGAAAACTGTATCCTTCTGTTTTATATCTCTAAGATTGAGGGGATTTATTATGTACTATTCAATAATTGGAACAGTGACCTTGCTTACTTTTAAGTTTTGCTGATGGAAGCTCAAAGCCAAATCAATGACCTGCCTTTAACAGCTTTGCAGGCTCTCAACTTATTCCACCTTAACTTTCTCTTTTTCTTGATATGTTTCCTCTCCTGTGCCATCAGTTTTGTGCACAGACTCAAATACTTTTTAGAACAGAGGCAGAAATAAATAATTAAGATGGACTGAAACAATATATTTACCATGAACTTTTCCATGTCTCTTTTAAAAAAACAACTAAAGCCTCTAAAGTCACTCAATAGCCCATGGAGAGCATCAATTGAAGACAGAAGCAACATACATTTAATTTAGATACATGCAAGTAACTGTATATATATACAAATATATAATATATATGTGTGTATATAAACATATGTGCATGTATATATATATATAAAATCTTTCAGCTTTGTATTCTGCTTGTTTAAGGAAGAGATTAAAAAGGCAATAGAGCAAATGAAAATCAGGATTGACAGAGAAAGATACATAAACAGAAGGGAAATGATAATTTTAAAAAGTTTGATGTGTACACATAGAGTCACAAAAAGATGGATCTTCACAGAGACATACAGGGAGACAGAGAATCAGACAGAAATGTATACAAAAACAGATATGCTCAGGAAGAAGAGGAAAAAGAGAAGACACTTTCATGGCCTAACACTCCCATTGCATATCTTTTGGGATTATTCTTACTGAGGATTTCTGACAAACATTCTAAACAATTTGAACATTCTAAAAAATTAATAGGCATATTATCTCTCAGCAATAGCCCTACAGAATTGGTTAATCCTCCCTTCCTCAGGTCTTCCGAACTTCATAAGCCCCTTGAAGACTGTTCAGTCACCCTTGGTTCCTGAGCCCAAGGTATTAGTAACTAAGGCAAGGAATGCACAGTAGAGGAATCCTCTGAGAACTGGGATTCTTACTGTGGGTTTCAAGTGACTTTTGTGTACCTGCCCCCTGTACCAGCCACCATAACTGGCAACTGTCACACTACAAAACTCATCCACGTAACTGGGCTTCTACCTCAGTTCCCCTCTGAGCCTGGACACCGCCCTAAATCCTAGCCCACTTGTGAGTTGTTCAATCTATTCAATATGCACAACTGTCTCTTTTTTGTACTAAAGCCACTGGCTGGGGTTCTGCTCTGAAACATATGTATTGGGCAAAGTCACAATGTGTAATGACCAAGCCATAAACTCCTGCTGCTGTTTTCCACCTGTAATATCAGACATCATTAGAAACACAGCAGCTATTCTCGATCAAGTCACAAGTTTCTACTCCCTTTCAAAATTATAATTTATACATTGGGACACCTTATTGAGATCACTAACCTAGCTTTGTCTCCTTCCCTATCATTTGATTTTTAAAAATTGCAGAAGATTCCCCTCAGGTGGGGACAGAAGCAAAGTTACTCTTTTTAAAAAAAAAATTTTTAGATTTTACAAATATCACACATAGGGGAGTCCCATATGCCCTGCTCCCCACATCTCCCACATTTTCCCACATTAACAACATTCTTCATTAGTGAGGTACAGTCATTATAATTAATGAACACATTCTGGAGCATTGCCAATAAGTGTGGATTAAAGTTTACATTGTACTTAACATTCTCTCCCACACAATTCTGTATGTTACAACAAGATTTATAATGGCCTGTATCTGTCATTGCAATGTCATTCAGGACAATTCCCAAGTCCCAAAAATGTCCCCATATTACTCCTGTTTTTCCCTCTCCCTGCCTTCAGAACCTCCAGTGGCCACTGCCTCCATATCCATGATAGGATTTCTTCCATTGCTTGAATCACAATAAGTCTATAGTAGAATACCAGTAAATCTAGTTTAGTCCATAGTTCATTTCCCTATCCTGAGATTCTAAGATGGTGAACAGGAAGTCAGAAAAAAGAAGAAATACAAATGAAGCTTAATTGTATCTATAGCTCCATCTCTGCAGAGTCCCCTGACTTAGCAAAGTCTTTGTCTATTGGGATTGACTACAGAAGGAGATCAAAGTCTTAGGATTTCTTCTTAAGGACTATATCTTACACTTTGTATTTACAGAATGACTGATTTTTAGTACCCACTGGATTTAATGACTAAGGAAGTTGCTCTCATCATAACTGACAAAACATGGAAACCTGTGATGCCAAGCACAGGATGAGATAACACTAAGATATTTCCCCCCATTTTGAAAACTAATGTTCCCTATCATCTCTGACATCAATAGGAATTTGCTATCCTTGGGACAGGTCCAGTCATGGTCCCATAAATGTTGCACATGAATTCTATTTTATATCAGTAGAGTGCTTCACAGTTTATAAAGCACTTGTGCATTAATCATATAGAATGAAGTTTCCCTCTTTCTATGCAAGTACAGGGTATTATTTGCAGATAATGTGCTTCACTGAGCTTGCACTGAATTCTTCACGCAACAGCTGTAAATCAAGATTGACTTTCTGAACTTAACTTTGTATAATTCAACAAGCTACTCAACATCTTCTGCCTAAGCAGGCTCATGACTTATAAGAATCTGAAATGCTTTTCTTTTTTTTGAGACCCATGGCTGTCTCAAAATGATTAAATACAAAAAAGTTTTGCATTAAATCAGGAATGAGTCACTTACTGTCTGATTCTTCGGTGCTCAAAAAAGTGATAGAGAAGATGCCATTTACAAAGAGAAATGTCACTAAATGATTGAATTGTGAATTTCTTCTAGTTCCCAATAACAAGAATATGACCACAAAAAGAAGTGGTATATGGGAGAAGATAACTGAAATATTAAGTACTAGTCTGTCAAGAGAAAGACTCATTATTCTTGGTAGCAGATTTAGCTCAGGAGAAGTAATCAGTTCTGCAATTAATGAGTGCACTGTTCTTAATCATTTCATTAAACTTAAGACTGCGCAGTGTAAATCAGAAACCCTGTTAAGTCAATACATAGTTACAAGGTGCTCCAACATGGCACAACAATAAAACTTCTTTATTGAACTGAAACCTTTACATCCTTTCTCCTCTGTGGTAGAATTATTTGGAAATACAGTGGCCAACTCTTCCACCTACTAGATTCCTTCATTGTCCCCTGCTTCTTTTATATTATTCCACTAATGCCATCCTCCTTCCCAACTTGGGCCCATTCTTAAGGCAGTCTGTTCCTGGAAACTCTCATTGGTTACACCACCTCTGCCAGCAAATTATAATGATAAAAGAAAGGAGAAAGAGAGACAATGCTTTCTTACTATGTATCAGACAATTTTTCCATGTAATAGAACAACTATGTAGGTAAGTTTTATTATTATTCCCATTTTGCTGAAGAGGACAGTGATGTTTGGATAGTTAAGAAACATTACCAGTGTCACACATGAAAGGAAATGGCACAGCAAGGGCTTAAACTCTGACGTGAAAGCCAAAGCTTACACAGCCAAACTCAGCGTGTAGATGTGATGCATTCCCCCCAGCGTGGGACACGACACCTGGGGATGAGCCTCCCTGGCACCAAGGGATCACTACCACATACCAGCTGAAGAAGCAACTAGAAAATGACCTTGAATTAAAGATTCAATGCGGAACAGCAGAATATACCTGTCTACATATAATAACATGACTTCGGGAAGCGGTTTGACCTAATGTAAGGGGGAAATGGAAAGGAGAAATGAGATTATAAGGCTGTGAGTCTCTAAAAAAGAGTCTGGAGGTTGTCAGAAGGAATAGCCCTATGTACAACTGAACAGAGTCTAAGAGACAGATAAGGTAGATACAACTCCAGGTATTGGTTCTTTTGAGGGATAAAGAGACCCACGGGTTCTATGGTCATGGCAGAAGGGGTTCACTGCCATGACAGATGGCCCTTCTTTGGAGCTGGTGTTTCTGCGTGATGGAAATGGACTCAGAGGGGATCTCTTTTCACAAGACTTGCATGCTACTTTATTGGAATTATAGTTGGTGCTGGGTTTAAGATATATGTAGGGGATTTGAATCTCTGGACTGATAATATGACACCCAGGCCCAGAGCCTCAACAGACTTCAGCTCCTACACTTTGACTTATTGGACTTACTCCACTCAGCTAACATGGAGTTGAAGAAGGTCAACCACCACAACATGGAGCCTAGAGTGTCTACAACTAGAAGCGGGAAGAGTGCATCCAGTACCCATGTGCAATCTAAGCCCTCACTTGACATAGGTGTGCAATGGACACAACCAATCCAATGTCCACAGAGAAAATGTGGAATGGGTGTGGGAACGGTAGCCATGGGGGCTGCTGGGTGTGGGGAACGGGAGGAAGAGATGAGATGTGGAGGCGTTTTCGGGACGTGGAGTTGTCCTGGATAGTGCTTCACGGACAATTACGGGATACTGTAGATCCCCCCAGGGCCCACTGGATGGAACGTGAGAGAGTCTGGGCTATGATGTGGACCATTGACTATGGGGTGCAGTGATGCTCAGAGATGAACTTACCAGGTGCAATGGATGTATCACGATGATGGGAGAGAGTGTTGCTGTGGGGGGAGTGGGGGGCGGGGGCGGTGGGGTTGAATGGGACCTCATATATTTTTTTTAATGTAATTAAAAATAATAATAATAAATAAATATTTAAAAAAAAAAAAGAAAGCCAAAGCTTATTTTTTTCATGCTAATAATTTGCATTACTAGAAAAGGTTGGAGTCATAAGAGAAGATTAGATTTACCATCATATCACTATAACCTTAACGAAGTAAGTAATCATACCATGCCCAATGATAAAAATCAGTCCAAGGATTCCCCAGGACTTAATTATGTAGTATTATTATACAGTCATTTCATAGAATGTGTTTTATATTTTCACTTATACTTTAAGTTTATGAAAAGCAACAACTAAGCTTGAACATATTTAAAATCTTTTTAGTGCTCAACACAGTGCTCATCATAAAAATCATCACTATACAAAGGCTGAATCAATATCAAATTGTGTGATCTCAAAACACCCTCTTAGGGCCATCATAAGGTACCTGAAAATTAAATGAAACTAAAATGCAATTTTTTTCAGGGAGGTGAACACATGAATTAAGCGTTGTAATGGTGTATACAAGGGCCTGAGGAGCATTGGGGGGAGGTGCTATAATTGACGAGGGTACAGACAAGCAAATGGATGATGGAAAGTGGTGCATCAGGATTAGGATGGAGTCCTGAGTTGGAAAAGCATAAAAAATGCACTTCATTTAGTTCTACACATTGTAAGGGAAAGTCCAAAATGTTTCCATGGAGACACTATAGAGCTGTAGTGCCTTAGAGCTATATACCCCCCAAAAAACATGTTTTTAATCTTAATCCATTCCTGTGGGTGTGAACCCATTACAAATAGGACTGTTTGATGAAGTTACTTGAGTTAAGGTGTGGTCCAATTGAATCAGGATGCAATTCCTGATTAAATCCTATTACTGGGGCCCTTTATAAGCAAATGAAATTCTGACACAGGAAGAAAAGCCATGGTAAGAAGCCAGAAGTCAACAGAACCCAGAGAAGCTAGGAGAGGTCACTAGGAGCACTGCCATGTGACAAAAGCCAGAGACCAGAAAAGCAACTAGACCCAGAACATCATAGTCTTCTGGGAGAAAGCATCACCTTGATAACACCTCAGTTCTGGACTTCTCCTAGCCTCAAAACTGTGAGCAAATAAATCCCATTGTTTAAGCCAACCCAGTGCATGTACCTGTTTTAGGACCCAGGAAACTAAAACGAGGACAGTCATGGAAATGAAAACATGTCACTAACCCCTCAGAAGGGATAGCATTGACAACAGCAAAAGTAATCCTTCTCAAGTTGGTATTCAGGTAATTTACACTTCATTCCTGTTGAGACGTATTCCTTCTATCTTGTTCTTCCTTCTGACTTCATCTTCCCCTTCTCCATAACTGGCTCCACCATGTATCCAGTCCCTCAGACCTAAACCCAAGGAGCTGCCTTTTTTCCTCACTTTATCTCAGCCCCTACATCTAATCCACAGCAAGTCTTTTCATTTGACTTCAAAACATATCTAGAGTCTATCTGCTTTCATTTCTTTCCATTTCTTTTCCATTACCCTGGCCCAAGTCACCACCCTCTCTTGCTTTATTATACCCTCCTCATTTCCTGCCTCTATTCTTGTCTCCTCCTTTTACAATCTGATAAATATCAGCCTTGATGATCATTTAAACAAACTAATTAGATCATGTTACTCCCTTGCTTCAAACCCTTCAGTGGCTTTCTCTCTCACTTAAAATGTAAGCTCTGCCATGGGCCAGAGATTTTACATGGTCTGACCCTACTTCATACTCTGTTCTCATTTGCTTACTACTGTCCACTTCAGATTTACCAGAGGGCCCTTCTTTTCCTTCCTCAAGTTTATTAACACCTTAGGATCATGCTACCTTGAACACCTACTCCCTGCATCTTCACAGGTTTATTCTTTTCTGTTAATCAGGTCTAGTCCACCTACCCTGCCTACCTAAACCCTGGCAATCCTCTCTCCTGCTGAATATAGTCAATGGTTATCACCTAACCCTATTCTATTTTCTTCATAGCACTTACCGCTATCATTTATTTATTTCCTTGAGTGTGGTCTGTTATTATGCCCCACTCCTGGCCCCTAACTCCTTATACCATAGTTCAATATACTTTCAAGAGTAAGGGCTTTTACCAGTTTATCCACATTGTCTAGAACAACACCATTTACATGGTAAGGGCTCAATAACTATTTTGTGTATGAATGAATGAATGAATGAACGAATGAATGAATAATAAGCAAATGAATCAAATTAAAAATCTTACGCACTTATGCCTTTTCTGAAATTCAGATGTTGAATACAGTTTTTACATAGTCAGATGATATTTGAGAAAATATTTGATATTTTTATCTTAGTAATAAAAGGAGGTTATGTCACCTACTTTTTCTTTATAAACATGCTTTTAATACTGTGATCCTCCCTGTGGGAATTTAAATTTGGAATAATGCTATGAAGGTGAAGAAGATAATTGAAAGAATAGCGTAAAAAATTTCATGTTGCCTTTCTGGCTAATGCAATAGAATTTTCTAGCATGATATATTACTACACACATCCTCAGTAATAAGGCAAGCTAGTGAAAATGTTACTCTAGAATATTATATCAGTGAAGAGCTCTAACTCTCCAGTTTGCCACAGGGTTTTTAAGATTGCTGTTACCATATTTACTTGAAACATAATCACAAATAAGAAATGTGTAGAAATGACAGCTATATTAACTTTATCATGTACAGTTAAGTATTCAACACACTTGAAAGCACTGCTCCTTTATTTTCATAGTAGGCTACAGAGAGAATTCCACCTGGAGGAAGGGATGGGTGGGAAACAGTTACACTGGATTTGAACTAGGTAACATTATGCCCAGAGGTTGAAGGGGGTAGGTAAGGAGGCACCGATTAAACACTGAATTCTTTGGCACACAGCACTTGAAACAGGCTGAAATATTTAGAAGTGCCCCAAGCTGCCTGAGGAATGGTATGGTTAAATCTCCGAGGTTTGTCTTTGGATAATTTTCACCTCCTTTATTTCTTCTCCCTGTTCCTACCGATTCCTCTCACTATTCACAGGCATTTTGTTTGAATACATTCAATACACAGTAGATAATCTATTGAAATGAATTAAGCCCTATTATAATATTAGAAGAGATGAATTATATGAGGCTTGTATAAAAAGCATGTGCTCTTTTAACATGAGACTCCTGAAGATTAGGAAAAATCTTCAGCCTCACTCTATGCTACCCATATTTGATCCTAAAATATTACGATGGTGTATTAGCCAGCCAAAGGGGCACGGATGTAAAATACCAGAAATTGGTTGGTTTTTATAAAGGGTATTTTATTTTGGGTAGGAGTTTACAGACACCAGGCCATAAAGCATAAGTTACTTCACTCACCAAAGTCTGTTTTCATGTGTTGGAGCAAGATGGCTACAGATGGCTGCGAGTGTTCAGGCTTCCTGGGTTACTCCCCTCCAGGGTCTTGCTTCTCTCTAGGTTCAGGGTTCCTTTCTTCCCAGGGTTTGCTTCTTCCTGGGGCTGGCTTCTCTTTCCTCTGTGAGCTTACTTCCTGGGGCTCCAGCTTAAGGCTTCAGCATCAAACTCCAACATCAAAAACCCTCAACTCTGTCCTTTGCCATGCCTTTTAGCTGTGAGTCCCATGACATGGCCCAATCAAAACCCTAATCAAAACTTAATCATGCCTAGGGACAGACCAGATTACAAACATAATCCAATATCTATTTTTTTAAATTCATAAGTACATCAAACTGGTACAGGTGGCATGCCTGTTGATTCAGAAGGCATTCCCATTCTTCCACCAAAGCCTGCCCCCATGGACAAGCACTTGGCTTCCGACTATTTGTAAGGTCAGCCCTGCCCCCTGATGCTCCTTTTCATGAGGGAAAAGCATAGATTCTCTCTCTCCAGATTTCTCTTCCTAATTAGTGATAAAAACAAACACAAACAGCAAAGACAGTAAGAAATGGCATACAGTGCCATATGACGATACAGGTCCCTTCTTAGATTGTGAATGTCGTATTAAGAGGACTGGGTCACTTTACCTTCTTCTTCCTCTGTTATGCATATCACTAGTTTAGGTCTTTTTTGCTTCTAAACCACTGATTTTCACTTTTCATCTGTCAGGTATAAAGCAAAACTATTTTACAGGATCTAGCTCCTTAAAAGTTAGTCTTGGGGAGCAGGGGTGCCTGCTTCCCATGTATGGGGTCCTAGGTTTGATACCTGATTTTGTCCTAAAAACAAAACAAACAAACAAAACAAAAAGTCCAGCTCTCATTGGGGAGTGGATGTAGTTCAGTGGTTGAGTGCCTGCTTCCCATATTTGAGGTCCTGGATTCAATCCCCAGTACCTCCTAAAAAAAAAAAAAGGTAGCCTGGGTAATCAAAACATGATTCAACATATATTTATGGAATACTAGTCTGGGGTCAGATTTCTATTAGGTGTTAGAAGGTAGGCAGAGATATAAAACAATGGTGCTCAAAAGCCTCTCGGCTAAAATTTCCATCTAGATGGACAGGCAAGAAAATAAGAAAAGTAATACAGTTAAGAGATACACAAAATAATTTAGGAGTCTAGATAAGGGATTGTGGGAAAGTGTGATGTGAAAGCATTTTCTGAGACATTCTCACTTGGAAATAATAAGTAAGGAAAATGTTTCTGTTCTAAAAATATGCTACCAATAAACACCTTTCTTAAAATGAAAGAAGTCCAAACAGTCCCTCTGAAACTATTTCATATATATATGCCAATTATGGCTAATACATTTGAATTAGGTGAGCATTGATAGAGTTTTGTTTAAAAAGAAAATTGATTTTTTTCTAATAGACACCTAGAAGGAAGAATATACTTAAAATATCATATTTAGTTTCTAACAGAAGATGAAATAGCAGAGTGAGCTAGAATAATGATCTGAATGTTATATCATTTCATATGCAAATCACTTTTCTTGAGTCTATCAGAAAGTCTGAATATACCACTGATTTTGAGCTTCCAATAGTACAGATTCTGCAACTGACGTAGGGGTTACCAGACCATTTCACTGATGAATATACAAATGACAGGTAGAGATTCTTTTATTTGCTACTAAAGCATACACTTAGATTTCTAGGTCCTTTACGAAGAAAATAGCTAGGGCTCCCAAAGCTGACTCCTAGACCTGGAAGAAATTGAGAGTAGTGGATTTCAATCTTTGCAACATATTACAATCATCTGGGGAGTTATGGCTCCTGGGGCAGCATTCCCATCAACTCTCATTTAATTGGTGTGGGGTAGGGCTCAGTCAATGAATTTTTTTTCAGTGTCTGACATAAGCTTTTTAAAATTACAGTTCCTGGGCTTCATTCTCCCATGTTTCCAATTCTGTTGATTTAAGGTGACTTCTAAGAAGCCATATTTTTAAGTGTCACAAAGAGTTTCCATGTTTATCCAGTTTTTGAAAACCAGTGATCTCATGCAAAATTGTAGAAAGCTGTATCAGTTGCAAAACCATACAAAGTTGTGTCAATTACAACATCATAAAGTTACTACACAGGGAGTCAGAAAACAATGTATTGAGGCTTCTGGTCATGTGGGACAAAGGTTGACATAGGGCCTGAGGATCTCACAATTTCCTGGGTTACCTGGGAAGTAAGCATTGACAACACTATGAAATAGTGAGTGAAATTCTACTTCTTGATTTGCCACTCCTATCTTAGGCCAAATGATTTCTACTGTCTCCCCATTTATGGGAAGATAATTCCTCCCCATACAAAAACATGCCTCTTTATTCAGCAGCCACATAAACAGGCACTGAGACATATAGCTCGGGGGTTACCTTTAAATAAAATATGGGTATCTCAATTCATGCATTTGTAATAGTTCGTGGGTTCCAAAAGATTATGTTCTTGGAGCTAATCCATTCCTGTGGGTGTGGAATCCTTTGAAGAGAGTGCTTCAGTGAGGTGTGACCTGGGGGGTGGGGGTGGGTTGTGATCTTCTTGCTGGAGTCCTTTATAAATGGAGGACTGAAAGCAGAGACACACAGAGAAAAACCTACAGAGAAAGAGAGAAGGATTGCAGGCATCCAGAAAGGAATCCAGGAGAGAGAAAAGCCACAGATGGAGCAGCCTGAAGCAGAACTAGTAACAAGTCCTGAAACAGACCAACATTATTCCCTGCCACACTCCGGGTCACCCATAGCTTAGCTTGGGGAGAAAGTGAGCCTGGAGGAGAAGGCAGAGACCCAGACCAGCACATACCACCATTGTGTCTTGTCTTGCCACATGGCAGGAGCCCAGGATCACCAGCAGCTGACCTTTGGTGAAATAGCATCTCTGATGAGGCCTTGATTTGGACATTTCACAGCCTCAGAACTGTAAGCTTTTAACCTAATAAATTCCCACTATGAAAGCCAACCCATTTCTGGTATATTGCTCCCAGCAGCTTTTGGTAAACTAAAACATCATTGTATCAAAATACAAGGATCCAGTAGGCCATTAGAAAAGCTGTACCTGACAGTCCAAAGTGCAAATACAGCAGATGAATTCTTAGACAGGAAAGACCAGTGAGGGTTCTAACACACAGCAGATTCTGCTAAAGGTGAAACAGATCCTGACATTATAAACTCACATAGACAAAATAATAGTACTACATTATGACTTTACCACTGGCTCAAAGGCTCCTTAGCAGGAAGTAAAGCAAAGCTAATTTCAGGGACATCACAATAGGGTAACCATTAAAAAAGTTAAAATAACAAATACTTATGAAATAATATAGGTAAATAAAATCTAGAATATACATAGTTGATGTTCATTCATTAGAAACTATAAAGTTACAGAATCTGGGGAACAAAAGTGTCATAGGAATCTTCAAATTCAACTACCAATCCATCCATCAGAAGTAAAGACAACTGCACTGAAGCCTCTAGATTTCCAAGGAGTACTGCCTGCTCAAGGCAGGGTTAGGGAGCTGAGTTTTGGTTTATTTAGCTAGCTGTGTAAACCTGGGTAGGTCACCTGACTTTTCCAGGGCTCAAATACCTGATCAAGGACCTTAGTGAATTGAACTTAACCTTCAAATTTCTGTGATCCAGTTATGTAAATGTATGTCACTCTTGAAAATCAGTAATTAAACCAACCATCATAATAAATGACTTTGGATGTGCTGGTCCCCTCAGTAGCCTGACATCTTGGGGTTAACTTACCTGACTATTAATAAAAACCTCAGGTGTCATGGGAAAGAAAAAACACAAGATTATAGTAGATTACCAGGTAGCTCAGGAGAAAGGAAAGAATTTAGAAAGTCTTTATGACTAATCTGCTTATAAGTAGTATTCTTTTCATTACCACATCACATGCTGACAATGTGCTCCATGAAGGAAGCCACTCTGATAAAATGCTTAGGGAACCAGTCATCACCACTGATGTTCACCCGGCATGACAGAGGAAATCACTACTATTTGGAGTTATGTTCAGTGTAATCAATGATAATACTGTCTTTAAAACGGAAAGCAAAACCTCGATTAAAGGCACCCTTTTTGGTTGGGTTGAATGTATGATTTGTGCATTTCTCAGCGCCAGCTTAAGTACAGCATTTCATTTTACCTAGAAGTCTACTGGGAGAAATCCCCCATTTTCAGGGATATTCTGTTGATGACAGTATTATAGCTATATAACATATCAATTGAAGCACCACAAGACAGCATGCCATACAATTTACGTTGCTCAGCATAATTTGTTTTTAAATCTTCATTTATTTCCAGCTATTGTAACTGTCTGGAAAAATTATTGGTAGTTTCAAATATCTTCTTATTCTTTGGTGATCTTTTGAATGAACAGTGCCTGTGATCCTTTTGCTAAATACAAGCAAAAGAAATCTTTTCAGCTATGACTAAGTAAGGTTTGAAAGTCTTATAATTATATTAATGCATTTAAGCATATAGTCAATGCTTAATTTATACTTCAAAATTCAATTTAGAAAATAACGCAGGAGGTTTATTGGTGAATGAGAGAGAAGGGGTTTAAACTTGTGAATAATTTAAATAAATCACAGTTTGGTTTTACTTACTGCATTCATTCCCAGCAGGGTTAATTTAAACACCTTCAGGTTTTAAAATGTTCCTGTATGTGTTCCCTATCGAGAAGGTGAAATCTAATGCTTAAAAATGTTCTTTTACAGAGTCCATGCACAATAGAACACAAAGGGTAATCATGAACTCAGTTCAGTAACTGAATGTAGCTGCAATTTTCTTAGATTCTGACAGTGTCACAACAAATTTTAGCTCATTAGGCTTTTGCTGTTCTTCCTCCTTCTCAGAATTATGGATGCACTGTTAAACTCTGTGAGTACATGGAGAAAACCAGAGACACCATAACTCTTGGTAAAATCACATAGGTATCCTTTAATAAATGTTTTAAAAAGAGTGTAACTTAGTTGCAATTTCTTAGTAATAAGGTAAAAAATACAATTGAATATATAATGTTTTATCAGTCTTATTTTGTTGTACATGATCTGTTGGTAATCAAATATTTTTTTTTTACAAAATTATCTGGTTGCTCCGAATTATATTTGCAACTTATATAACAAATTCTATTTCCAAAATATAAGTTTACCATTTTATTTCTGTTGATGAACTATAGTTCATTAAAGAGTTAAGTTTCCTGCAATAAATATTAACATAATTTTAATTTTTCCAACTCACTAGAAATCCCTGACAGCCAAATGCTGAACTTAAATTGTAGACTAAATCATTAGGAAATATGCAATAGCAATGTCAAGATTTACAACAAATACACTGGAAGTGCTTTAAAAATTAATATTAAATTGATATGCTTGGCTTAATTAGCTTTTTTCTTCATTTACAAAGCATATCTGTCTGTATTTATGAACTTGGTCTCTAGCCCCCTTTCTTACAAACCTGTTTAATTAAAGTTTAACAGCTGTGTATGCTTTAGAATCACTAGAATGATTTTTCTCTCTGGAAATACTTAATCCTTCCTTAAAATATTATCCTTCTGAATATATATTTAAAAGGCAATGGATAGGGAATAATCTACCCATAGACACATACTCACAGCTTACAGCATTAGTACCATGTAGTCAATGGGTAGACTTGATAGCAATTTCCAAGCTACCAGGAAACCCAAGCCCACATGGGGTAGAAGCAGATTTTTGATCTGCAAAACTGAATACAATGGTTGATAACAAAAACAATTAAGTAAATAGAATATTGAATAGATAGGCAGATAGTTAAGAAATATTATCAAAATACACTCTTAACTGATTACTAGGATTATTCTGGATAATACTACTACACAAATCGAACACCCATGGAGTATGGTTAATAAGGTAATGGCAGCTATTTTGATCAATGCACTGTAAAGTCAGTGTTACTATTGCATCATCACACATGCAAAATATTTATTAAAAATGATATATATAACATTGTTAATATTATATATAACATTATTAAACAGTTATATATCTACTATAAACTTCTAAAATGATGAGAATTAAAGGGCAGATTGTTGTGATGAATCTCAAACAGTACACCCTACATGTAAGATCAGTAGCCAATGCATACAGTTTCCCATTATCACAACTCCAGTTTTCTCTCCTCCAAAAGTTATCTTCAGCAGCACCCAATACGCACACTTTTAAACCTTTTTTTGACATTCAGTTCCATAACAAAAGAGTCTTTGGCTTAGTTTTGCATTTCCCCATTTACTCTGCTCAAGGTAAATGCTCACATAGTGTGTGCTAAATATGCACAAGAGCAAAACGGCTTCATTTTCAGGAGCAGAATTCTAAAAGAGAGACTTTGGTATGTTGTATTATTGTTGGAAATATTTGCTGCCCATCCCTAAGTGAGAGTTGTAAATTCCCATGTTGCTGATATCAGGCTTGGCCATGTGCCTTGTTTTTGCCAATGAAATGTGAGTGGAAATGATATGGGCCACTTCCAAGTACAGCCTTAAAATTCAACTCATGGTTCTACCATGATTTATTTTCTGTCTCCCTGAGATATTTTGTCTTCTTAAAAAAATTTTATTTCAAATTTCCAAAATTTACAAAGTATATCCACCAAGTCAAGACTTCCTTGACACTATTAATACCCCATCTGTCTGGGTGTTTGAGAGAAGAAAACATGGAGCAGAGCTTCATGTAACCCATGGCAAGCATGTAATAGATTAAGAAACAAGCTCTGTTACTATAAGCCATTAAAATTTGGGGGTAGTTAGTTATCACAAAATAACAGTGCAAACTGACTTACATGAGGCCTGGTTAGGCCTTTTCAGCAATAAACAAGCATATTCTCATCACCTTTGCTATGCAGCGACAATCCTTGCAGCATTAAAAAAAGGGGGGGGGGCACGAGGAACTGATGGCTGAGGCTCACATTTCTTTATCATTTGCTTTCCTTTACCTTCAGCAACATGAAAATCTATTGTTCAGAAAATTAGAGAATTCATGTTTTTAAAGGTAAGGAGTAGGGATTGATACTACTTGGGCCAAGTTGGAATATTTCCAAAATAAAATAAAATAAGTAGAATCATTTCAGAGAGTGATATGCAGGATTGAGGTTTTACACAGAGCCTCCAGCAGTCATTAAGTTTGCCAAATTATTAGAGCACACCCTTAATAAGCTAGATTTCATAAGGTAGATACCTTGTGGGCTGCTGGGCTCTAAAAATGAAAGTTGCTGTCCCTGACCTCAGGAAGTTCACAGGCAGAGAGACAAGTGTACAACTGGCTATAATACAATCAGATGCACCTTCCACCTGTAGGATCAATTAAGTACTATGGAAACACAAAGAAGCAATCATTTCTGCCAAGGGAAGGATACAGGATTTCATTAGGTAGGTGGGCGATGGAGCAGCGTCTGCCAAACACAGGATAAAACATGAGCAAAAGCAGAGGGGAATGAGTTTTGTAATCTGGGGCAACAGATTTCTTGCATATAATGAGTGTACATATGTGTGCATATGGGAAGGGAAAAAGTTGAAAGTGAAAAACTGCCTCCAGTGAGTGGTAAATGTATGATAGGGTAAGCATAGTATACAAGAGAATGGAAGGGATCTAATCCAACCACGGAAGGCTTTCAAAAATAGATGATGCCTGAACTGAGTCTTTGGTTTGTGCACACACTTGTTTTACATATATGTGTGCATACACATACATACACATATACATAAACATGTATATATACATACAGTGGAGATATGGCGGGGGGAGGGGGAATGTTCCTCAAGGTGAAAAAGTCAGATAGTATTAAAAGTACACAGTAAAAAATCTCTCACACCTGACCCTCAAGTTCCCTTCTCTAAAGGTAAAAGTGGTAACCTTACTATTAATTTTGGAGGTAGTTTACTCATTTACAAGCTGAGTGTATAATATAGGTCTATCATTTCTTTTTAATTTTTCCAGAGCATTCAATATTATTTTATGTCCTTAACTGTACTGATGCACATTTGAAAAGCTTTCAGTTTTTTGCAGTTATGAACGTTTCAATTATCCTTTGCACTCATGTACAAGTATATCTACCAGATAAATCTCTACAAATTATGGGCAAAAACAATATAAAACAAAAGGAAGATGTGTCCTGCAAAGGCATTAGTATGTGAAAAGGTACATCACTACCAAGAAACTGCAAGCTCTCCTCAGTGTGGCTAGAACAGAATGGGAGAATACGGCAAGACAGCAACTCAGAGGCAAATCGTGAGGGATCAGGTGGGCCAAGCTCCTGAGGGAGAGAAGCATAATGAGATGAGTATTTTTAAGAGCGCGTTCTTGTGGAAGTGTAGAGGATGGATTGGCAAGGGTAAGAGAGAATAAACAAAGCAGCCTTGGTAATCTGGGGCAGAAATAAGGAAGGCCTGGTAAGTATCCTCCCTGGGCACTTTGAGAGAAGACTGTTTCCCTCATTTGCCCTTGCACTTTGGGAAGACCTCCAAGGCCAGTGTCTCAGAAGCCTCCCTGCAA
This sequence comes from Dasypus novemcinctus, assembly GCF_030445035.2. NCBI lineage: Eukaryota > Metazoa > Chordata > Mammalia > Cingulata > Dasypodidae > Dasypus > Dasypus novemcinctus. The sequence goes on from NC_080677.1 coordinate 86,348,473, forward strand.
AGCAGCAGTATAGGGAAACCCCTTTATCCTTCATCCTGACAGTCCCTGGGACAGAGTGGCTCCCTAGAAGAGCTGCTCTGGTCATTGTGACAGGGGAAAATTATATCTGGTACTAATCCTTCTGTGAAAACTTATGCACTTTCTTTTTTTTTTTCCCTAGAGAATTATGAACTATCATAGAATCTAAGAGCTAGAAGGCATATTGGAAAATATTCAACTCAAAGGTCCTCAAATTTGTGAGTTGCTTTCTATTTTCCTGAAGCTTTGAGGTCATATGGAGGGGCAGAGATTGTGAAGAAAATGGGAGTGAACTCCCAGAAAAAAGACTGGGATTAAAGTGGTCAGGATATGACAACTGTTACATGAAAATATCTTAGGGGGCCGGGGATGCGACACTACTGTGTATGTTTGCCACCCAAAATCCCAACCTCAAATCCCAACACTGGGACTTAAGGATCAGGCAGTGACAACAAACTTGAAGAAGGCTTTGAGGTCGGTGATTTAAAATATTAAGTCTATACAGTAGGAAAGTAACATCATTTAACAGTTAATTGGTGGGAGTCCTAATTCTAGAACATATTCTCAAAATGTCAGTGTACATCACAATCACCTGGAGGGCTTGTTAAACCTTAGATTGCTGGGTCCCAGCCTCAGAGTTTCTGATACAGTATTGCTGTATTGAGAACCCAGAATCTGAATGTCTAACAAGTTCCCAGGTGTTGCTGAATCTGCTGGTCTGGGAACACACTGTAAGAAATATTCTACTAGTACAACACCAACCTCTAAATGATAAATATGCCACCTAGAATATACATGTATATATATATATAGTATTCAATAAAATATTTCTACATTTTGTAACTTAAAAATATTGAGAAAAACACATTACAAAATATATAGTTAACTCATATTTCACTATATTTGTGTAACTCATAGACTACCATTAACTCACTAATAATTATAAAGTCCATAGAAGTACAAAAGTTATATCAAACAATTTAATTTCTAAAGTTCTACTTCAAGGATCTGAAACAATAAAAAATATGATTAAATGATTTTTTAAAAATTTAATTCCTAAGTAATCTATGGCAATGAATAAAACTAAAAGGCAAATCCCAAATTGTAAATATATTTGGCCTAAATATGACAAGGGGTTAACATACATAGTATATGCAAACTTGTAAGAACACAATATCTACAAACATTTAGAAAAATGGACTAGAACGACAGTTTTTATAAAGGGAAATGAAAAGTTAAGGAATATACAAAAGTATTCCTTCTTACTGGCAATAAAAATAAAACAAATTAAAATAATATGAAACATTTTTCACCTCTCATATTAGTAAAGATTAAAATGATAATACTTATTGCTGGTTCAACACAATGGAATCTTTGTACGTTGCTAGTTTAAGTTTCATTATCATATTCTAGTTGTTTTCCTTCTACTTTATTGCTAAGGATTTTAAAAATTTTAATAAAACATCATATTTTTCTGAAAGAAACATGTTTAGAAACATTATAAAGTTAGGAGTCATTTCAAATGCCATCATGCAGTTAGCACTCTCTTGATTTTAATGATGGTTCTATTAGATTTAGAATCCAGGCTTGGTTTACATAATTCCCTAAACAGCCCCAGAAATCCATTAAAGGTCATCTTACTTTTCTATACATTTATCAAATTCTAATCTGTTCATTCATTTTGTCTTATTATCGCATACCATACTTTTGTAAACTTACTTCTTATACCTTTATCTCAACCAGAAAATCATTCCATTTTGGCTTTCTATCTTCTAAACTCTATTCCAGTATGTATTACTTGCTCATTTTCATATTACAATAAAATATTAAATAGTCATTTACTTTTTGATGTAAATAAAATTGAAATCCAGACTGTAGAAATGTTCCTTGGAAGTATCAATACACCTAGAGGAATGACAGTGTGGGTCATACAGTTTACCACTACCTACTCTGGGCTGCATATTAAAATCACTAAGGCATAATGGTTAGGGAGTAGAATTTATTTGTGTAATAAACAAAGTAGAAAATCTCCTTGGTTCTCAGGTGTCCAGTTGCAGAAGCTAATGACTTGCTACTTATCACACCACAAATATATACAACAATTGACTCTTCTGAAAGAAAATATCAAGAACCATCAGCCTCCCAATAATGAAAAAAAAATAATGATTTCCACTTAAATTCTCAGCTGAATCTCAACTATGAGGATGATCAATTTCAAAATCCTATTAGTTCTGCTAGTCTGAATCATTCAGACTCTCATGCAGAATCACTTTGCAGGAAACAATCTAGGGAGACACTCATTTTTCAAATGAACAATTTACAATTAATATTTCTGTCAACAAACATTGTCAAGTTTTACAAAACGGCAAACAGACTTTAGTTTCAAAATCAAAATTTTAAATATGGGAATAATCACTGTTTGTGCATAACTAAGACTCTATTATATTACACAAGTAGCCCTCATAATAAGTTAGACAACATCTGAATATTTCCCATAACACATGAATGAATTAAGGAACTAAATTACTTAAAAAAAAAAAAAAAGATCCCTTACGTCATTAACTCCTTCTTTCTACTTTTGGTTTGGTCCAGTACAGGCCGATTGAACTAATACAATTGTCAAAGAAAAGGGAGTTCTAACATTGGCCTTATAAGAGCTATAGATAGCATAAGGCAGTATGCTGGTACAGGATTTTCCCAAGTGCAGGATTAGTGCTTTTGTATTAAGAAGATCTATTTGCAAAATGAAATTTAATATACTCTTTCATGAGCTGCACGGCTGCTCTCCAGTTAAGATGTCCTCCAGAGTTGTGTATATAATAGCTCTTCCCTATCCAACTCAAGAAAAGCACTTCATTGTCCAGATGTACCATGTGGCTTCTAGCAACTCAGCAATGATCTCAGAGTAGAAGCTCAATATTTTCTCTCCTACTGCCCTCTTCCTCAACCAACAGAACCAAGACATCCATGGCCTTTCGCCTAATTCTTCTCTTCCACTTAAACTATTGGCTAAGGCTGGAAATAACTTTTGTACTTCCTATTGATGTCCAAGTTAAGAGAATGAAAGTAGATAATATAGACCAAGGGTTGGCAAACAATGGCCAAATGAGGTCTAACACCTGTTTTTATATACAAAGTTTTATTGGAACATTCATTTTTGTATTGTCTATGGCTGCTGTTATGCTATCATAATAGTGTTGAGAAGTTGTGACAGAGCATATGGTTCACACACTGAAACTATTACTTTTAACTATTCCTGCTATAGACACAAGAATTTAAACAAATATCAAAAGGATTCATAAGTGGAATTTCTTGCCAACAAGTAACAATGAACAGAAAGAAGCAGCTCAAAAGCCCAAAGATGCTGTGGACAGTATTTGATTACCTGCATGGAAAGTTTTGAAAGTGTATTTGTTTCTTCCATCTTTAGGGTTCACAAAATATGGATCTATATTTTACCCTAGTAGTACAATCAAATTATTTCAACAATGACAAGAAAAAAATTGATAATATAAAAAGTACAAGGCATCTGCTAAACTCTGTGGATAAAGATGGAAGCTAAATAGAAAATTAGTTAATAATATATTAAATTTTGATTGCGTATTAAAGTTTACAAGGTATTGGGCCATATATTTTTCCTTCTATTTGATTTCCAAAATGACCCTGAAAATAGCAAGACAAAAGAAAATCAAAATTTAGAGTCAATAATTTTCCCCAAGCCAAAGTATTTGTAAGGAACAGAGCTTGGATTGAAAAACCTATCATCTTACTCCAAGTACAATACTCCTTCCATTACATCATGCTATCCTCTCATTGTCCTTAGACATCTAAAAAATCTTTTATACAAAAAAATTTATAAAATTTTAAATGTATCCATAACTAATTAAATCAATACCTTGAACATACCTGCTTCTTGCATGAAATTCCTCATCCCAACATAGTTTTTTACCTTACATATAGTAAAATTCATTCTTTTTTAGGGGACAGATCTGAGTTCTGAGAAATGAGTAGTCATGAGAACACTAAAACAATCAAGGTACAGCACTGTTCCATCACCACCCACTCCTCCAAAAAATTTCATGTCTTCTGTTGTCAAACCCTTCCCAGACCTTAATCCCCGACCAAAAATACAGAACAACAACAACAAACCAAAATACACTGATCTGTTCTCTGTCCCTGTGGTTTTGCCATTTCTAGAATCTTACGTAAATGGAATCAACAGTATATCACTTTTTGAGTCTGGCTTCACTTACTTAGCATAATGCCCTTGAGGTTATCCATGTTGTTATGTATATTGCTAGTTAATTCTATTTTATTGCTGAGTAGCATTTCATTCTATGGACTTACCACAGTTTGTTTATCCATTGCCCAGCTGTAGGACCATTTAGGTTTCCTGGTTTTTTGGTGATTATAAATAAAGCTGCTATGATCATTCCTGTACAGGTTTTCGTGTAGACACTGATCTTCATAGGTAAATACCTGGGAGTCAGATGACGGGGTTATAGAGTAAGCATTATATTTGACTTTATAAGAAACTGTCAGTTTTCCAAAGAGGTTGTATCTTTTTGAATTCCTATTAGTAATGTATGAAAATAACAATTGCTCCACATATTTGCCAGTATACAGCACTGTCAGTTGTTTAAAAATTAATATTCTTTTTTTAACAAATTAATTTGTTGATACATACTAATAAAGCATAAATCCATCCAGTGTTCAAACAATGGTGTTCAGTATAATCATATATTGTTTATTCATTACTGAAATCATTTTAAGAGCATTTTTATTATCCCAATAATAAAAAAAATCAAATGAACAAACATACAAAAAAATTTCATTAACTTTAAATTTCTCTATGTTACCCCTGCTGTACACAGTGCTATGCTTCTTCCATTTCTCAAGCTTATTGGTATTTATATTTTGTAAAAACAGTCATATATACAATATCATCCATATTCATATTAAAATTAATATTCTTTTTATTAGAGCAGTTAGAGGTTTATAGGAAAATTATCCAGATTTACAGAAAAATCATCCATAATAAATCAAATAATACCTTAAGCATATCTGCTTCCTGCATGAAATTCTTCCAAACATTTTGAAGGAGAAAGAGTGGTCAATACTGAGTTTAAAAAAGTTTAACCAAAATTGCAGAAAAATGGAAGTGCTATTTGTTCCTTAATTATTAAGTAATTATTTAGGGCAAAATAGCTTCATATTTTTATGGTGGGCTTCTTAAGCTTCATTAAAATGACAAGTTAAAAGATAGTCTTTTTAGCTTCCTATTGAGATAATTATACTTATGTGTCTTTTCAAAATATTTGATAGACTTACATTACTGTGAGCAGGGAAAAAAAAATAAAAATAACAATTTAGTTCAAAGGAGGATACAAAAGTTAGTATCTCTATAGTGTTACCTGGAATTCACGGCTGCAGATCGTTACAACAATCAGAAATGTAATTGAACCAACATCAAAGAAAGCTCCAGATGTGATACATTTCCTGATAGGAAACATCACACTCCAAAGGAACACTTCTCATATTCTCTGAGGGAGCGTGGAATAGGCTCACAGAAGAATTGAAAAGTTAAGTCCCAAAGCCATCCCAGGGAGAGACAAAAGAGTTTAGTGGAAAATAATCAAAATGTAGAAACCAATGACTATCTCTTAGTAAGAAGCAAGAAGATGTGGATTAGGATGGAGCTAGATCTCAGCATACTGCTAGGCACTTTGTTGGGGGGCTTTTCCTAATTAAGCTAAGCAATGTTTTTTCTACCCAAAGCACAGAAGTTATTTCAGACCCTGGTCTTTTATCTAAGGCCAACTAAGACAATAGATATAATTATATACTAGTATGATGTAGGTATACTAATATATCATACACTTCAGGAAACATGAATCCTTATATATATATCTCAAATATATTTTTTGTGTAATATACAAGGGAATAAAAGCTGTTGAAAAATATATATTTTCCCAATCCTTTCATTTTCCCACTAAGTGATACAGATTAGAAGGATACTATTTTAATTTGCCAGAGGGGTGTTTTAGTTTGCTAAAAGCTGCCAAGGTAATATACCAGAAATGGGCTTGCTTTTAAAATGGGGATTTATTAGTTTAAAAGCTTATCGTTTCAAGGCTGAGAAAAATGTCCAAATCAAGGCTTCATCTACAGCTGTGGGTGATCAGGCATGTGGCAGGGCAAAATGGTGGCCTTGGTTCATCTCTCCCCTCTCCTTCAGGCCTTTTAGCTTCTGCCTTCAGTGGCCCCTCTCAGCTTCTGTGTTCTGTTGATTTCTACTTCTGGCTTTCAGGGCCTTTTCTCTCAGCTTCTGGGCATTTCTCTCTGTTTCTGCAGCCTCCTCTCTCCTGTTTATAAAGGACTCTGGCAAGAGGACCAAGACCCGCCCTAGGCTACACCACACTGAAGCAATCCAATCAAAGGCCCTGAGCTGAATTCCATTCAATTAAAGAATCCCAAGCCCACAGGAATGGACCAATTTAAGAACATAATTTTCTGGAGTCCATAAAAGACGCAAACTACCACAAGGGGCTATAACAAACACCATACAATGGGTTGTTTTAAACAACAAGTATTCATTATCTCATGGCTTTAAAGGCTAGATATCCCAAATCAAGATAGCAGCCAGGTCGTGTTTTCTCCCAGGGTTGGTAGTATTCTGGTGATGGCAGTCTCCTGTCACATGGCAATCTCTATCCTCTCTTACTTCTTTTGACTTCTGGCTTCTTCTAGTTTCTGGCTTCTCTCTGACTGCATCTTAATTTCCTCTCTTTATAAGGTCTGCATTCATATAGATTAAGGCCCATCCTGATTTTGTTTGGACATACTGAAATATGATCTTTGAAAATCTTACTTACAAATGAACCCACATCCAGACTCACTTTAACATATTAAGAGTTCTTATTTACAAATGGGTCCATAGTCACTGAATGCAGATTAGATTTGAACATGCCTTTTGTGGGGTAAGGGTTTGATCCCCGAAAGACACCTACGAGGCTATTACTCTGAGAGAATGATTAGGAGTCAGAGAAAAGGGGGCCTTTCCTTTTTTTTCATGTGCTCCAGTTTTGTTTCAGTTTTCCATACTAAACATGCAGTCATTTTACGATTAGTAAACGGGATATAGATCTCTTCCTCTTCTCAAGTTGCAACCTGAAAGCTGTCTCCACTACAACCCAGCTCCTCAGACCAAACAGGTGCTCCTCCAACTAAACTTCAATGGGGTTTGGGCACATGTCCTTGATGGCAATTCTCTTGCTGCCTTGTATCTCTTTGTGGCCAGTCTTTCCATAAGACGATAAATTTCATAGAGAAAAGAACTATCCATGACTTTTATTATTTATATTCCCAGAACTGGGCACAGTGTCCAGCACATGGTAAATATTCAAGACATGCAATAAGTAATGATTATATCACAATTGGCACTAATACTACCTAATATTTACTGAACACATACTTACTGTGCCAGGCACTGGGCTAACCAAATTAAATTCATTATTTCATGTAATATTTAAGGCAGCTCTATGAATTTCCATTTTACAGATGAGAAAAATGAGATTTAAAGTATTAAATAGGTTGGCAAAGTTACACATTAGGTGGCAAAGCTGGAACCTGAATTGAGGCAGTCTAAATTCATACTCTGTGCTCACGGCACCTGTGCCACACTGAATAAATAAGTGAGTGATTATGCATGAGTGAATAAATATAGAAGATTTTTATATTTAAAGTAGAACCCTATTCAAGAGACAGGTGCATTAAGGTAGAAAAAGATACCACTCAGAGAAACTACTGATGGAGCGAGATCGGTGTGGGGGGGGAAGGCGGTGTCACAATAATGGGTGTCACCATTATTGGGAAAATACTTAAGTCTAAATGGTAGACTGACTACCAGTACCTTTCATTCTCCTAGATGAAAGTATACATACCATATGTGGTGTAGTACCTCAAAAACCTTTCTATATTGCAAGATTAATTTCTTAAATAATTGGAACATGAAAAAAAATGACCATTTTTATAAATAAACTTAAAGGTGACTATCTTTCTGATGGATAGAAAGAAATACATGTTGCCAAGGCATAATTTTTATTCCAATTCCTTTTTTTTTTTTTTTTTTTTTAATACTAGGGCTGGGGACTGAACCCAGGATCTTGTATGTGGGAAGCTGGCATCCAACCACTACATTGGCTGCCCCAAGTTGGTTTTTTCATTTGTTTGTTTGTTGTTTTTAGGAGGTACCAGGGATTGAACCTGGGACCTCACATGTGGGAAGCAGGCACTCAAATGCTTGAGCTATACCCACTCCCCTTCAATTCCATTTTAATTCACTGATAGAGCAGTAATGTGATAAAGTCTCCTACAACTACATACAAGGAAGTGTATTAGTCAGCCAAAGGGGTGCTGATGCTAAGTACCAGAACTCTGTTAGTTTTTATAAAGGGTATTTATTGGGGTAGAAGCTTACAGTTACCGGACCCTAAAGAGATCCAACTCAAGGTACCATAAAAGGTACTTTTTCTCACCCAGAGTCATTGGCCACTTGTTGATGCAAGATGGTACCAGAACTCTGTTAGTTTTTATAAAGGGTATTTATTGGGGTAGAAGCTTACAGTTACCGGACCCTAAAGAGATCCAACTCAAGGTACCATAAAAGGTACTTTTTCTCACCCAGAGTCATTGGCCACTTGTTGATGCAAGATGGTGGGCAATGCCTGAGAGAGTTTAGCCTTCCTCCTTGCTCTTAAGGCTCTGTGGTCCCAGCTTCTTCCAATCTCAGCTGTAGGCTGATATAAGGCTCATCTTACTTCCTAGGGCTTTTTTTTTTTCCAGGCTCGGCTTTTCTAGTCTCTTCACAAGGTCAGTTCTTCCTAGGTCCTCTGCCATGTCTAATGAGCTGTCTCTCTTCCTCCCTGTTCTTCTTCTTCGTGTATTTACTTCTGTGTGAGAGTTTGTTTTATCAGTCCGCCAAGGGGGCTGGGACTTAGCCTTGAGTCACACTCTAATGATGTGGTTTAATCAAAGCCCTAATCTTAACATAATTTAATCAAAGACATCTCAGCTGAATTGAATACAATCAAAGGGTATCATGCCCACAGGAACAGACCAGTTTACAAACTTAAACTCTCCTTTCTGGAATTCATAAATAATCTCAAACTGGCACAGGAAGATTTCCATAAATTTATATGTTGTCTACCAATCTATTAGTGAGAAAGAATTATAATTCTTTAGCAAGAGTAAGGAAGAATATCCAGAAAATATTAGTAATTTCTAAGGTTGACAATACAGATGCAAACTGATTATTTGTCATAAATGCCTCTTATTTAGTGGTAACTAAACCCTTGGACAGATGCTAGGACATTTATTTTGACTGCTTAGTCCTTATCTAGAATATGCAATGCCATAAGAATTTGGAAAGATTCAGGGTTCAAATTAATCCAGGCTAAAGAGCGTCAAAAATTTCTAAGAAATTCTCTGCTCAAGTTACAAACAGCCCTGGGGCCCTGCATATAAAGATATTTCTGTCCTCAAAAGCAACCACCTAAGCAGGTCCCATTTGAAAACTACAAAGTCAAACCACCAACTTCAATGCTCTAAAGCATTCTATTCCCCAAAATTCATCAGAGTCCCTGGACACAAGTTTCTTTTCACATCTCCTTCTTTTTAGCACAGCAAGCATGCCTAACTTCCTAATCTACTAAAAATGATATAAATCAGTGCATGGTTTCAAGGAAAGCCATGTAGACACATTAGGTTTCTAGTATTCAGAGCTACTGCACCAATCATAAAAAAAAAGAGGTTATTAAACAAGCATCATTTATAGTTTTACAGTAGAAAACTCAATTTAGTTCTGTTTTTCTTTCTATAAAGCTTTATCATTTGCTGGAAGATAATATGATTCAACCATCTGTGATAGGCTAATATTGATTTCTGTATTTTCAATACTATATTTAGAATCAACAGGCTTTAAAATGTTTAATTTCTAGTGCTTTAATGCATACTTTTTGTTAATAGCAGAAAGTTATTTTTAATAAATTAGTGTTTTGACATTTTACAATACAGTTTCCAGACTTTAAGAGGAATTACCATTTAACTATTTTGCAGTAAGAGATGTCTTGTGATTCTCTACCTCAGACTACTTTGCAAGATCATTACTTGTTAAAGAAAGTCTTGGCCCTGTACTCGCCAGCATGAAAAGGACTGTGCTGTGGGCAGGTCTTGCTTCCCCACAAGAATATTGATACTGCTGTACTCTAATTCCTCCTCAGGGATAGGAGGTAATTCTTTTTCCTATGAACACTTCCTGGAATTCTCCTGAACAAGGAGGACCACAAGCTAAACAAAATCTAATTATATGAAGTGGATTATAAAGCACTGGTAGGGTGACCATTTGTTCCAGTTTGTCTTGGCAGTCCAAGTTTGGGTTCATTATCATCCCTTTTCACTCTTAAAAGTATCTTAGTTTAGGTGATAAGTTATATGGCTACCTTTTCCACTGGAGACTAAAAAAGCTTCTATTCACTTATTTCTTTGAGGTTGCTCACTAGATGGAACCCCAGATACTCAAAATATATATAACATAATTTACCCAGTAAGAGACAAAAGGATGCAGGATTTCATTTCAGACTGGGCAGAGAAGATTTGTGAGACAAACATGCAAGTGTCCAAACAAAAAAAAGTGCTGATGTGTTAGAAATTTCATTTGTGATTGATTCACACTGAATTGCTGTAGTTTAGTGTTTTACATTCATTGATGCTTTACTAAAAGAGTGCTTCAGTGTGATTCACAATAAATTAATAAGAAAAAGCCAAGTAACTATGAGAAATAGTTGTTGGAACTAAAGGGTCTGTCTAATATTACTTTCATTAATTTTTCACTGTTCAGTGTTAAAGATAAGCATACCCATCTGGGTTAACATTATGAAAATGACTACATTCCTAGCTAAGTAATACAGAGAATCAAGCAAATTGCCTTGTGATTTTAATCAATGTTGACATCAAGATAGAAAGTTCTGACCCCCAAACGTCTCTTCTTTATAATCTTAGAAGTTTTTGTCTGAATTTTCTGAACAAATACTTCAACCCCACTATTCACCTTGTCAACATAATGACTGTGATTACTAATAATGTGACTGCTTCTATATGAGTCATTCTGAAAATAACAAATCAAGACAGTCATCATTCATTTCATAAACAAGGACATTTAACTACTTTTGGAAGAAGCTAGATGTTATTTTCTCAAGACAGAAATATTTTGACCGGTTACTTGGTAACTTACTTGGGTCATTGTCCACAGAGATAATTTAAAAATATCAATCAGATCATATCTCTTCAAGGCCCAAAATCCTCCACTGGCTTCCCATCCCACTAAAATAAAACCCAAAGTCCTCACTATAACCAATAAGGCTTTGCATACCTTTTAGTCCTAATCTACCTCAATTTCTCTCTTTCAGTAAGATGCAGCCCATGTTGACTTCTTGTAACTCCTTGAACTCACCGAATATGTATCCACCTCAAGTGTACACTTGCTATTCCTTTGGTCTGGTATATCCTTCAAATACATATATAGCTCCCTCCCTCTCTCCTTAATTTGTGAGTCTGCTCAAACACCTTCTCATTAGATAGGTCTTCAGTGGATATTCTACCTAAAACAGCACCACCAGGCCCATACCATCACTCTATTTCCCTTCCCTACTTCATTTTTCTTCATAGTACTTCTCACTCATGACATTGCATTATGTGTTATAAATTTTCTTGTTTTACTGTATGCTTTCAACCACTAAAATGTAAGCTTCCAGAGGGCAAGGGCCCTGTTTCATTTGTTCACTTCTTACTTTCTAGTATCTATACCAATGCTTATTAAATGAAAGCTACTATCAGTGAACTAATTAAGTGAAATATAACCTAATCATGTAAAACTAACTTCAGAATTTGTGTTGAAATGTTTTGTCTTATGAATCTGAAGTCCATAACTTCCCCATTTCATATGACCTTTAAATCAACTTCCTTTAAAAATGGTATTTCATGCAGTATAGGTAAAAGCGTAAATTCACAAACTTCTTGGGGGGCAAATTTGCCTGTATATATTAGAATAAAAATAACAACAACAACAAAAGAACAACTTACAGCAACTCAATAATTCCACTTGTAACAATCCTAGTTAAAAAAAATAACTACACATAAAGGATGTTTGTGCAAGGATGTTCATTCTAAACTTATTTGGAACTGTTTGAATTTTACAGGCTTGTGGGTTTTTTTGTAATGAGAAAACCAAACTTAAAGAAGTTTATATCTCCCAGAGAATAATGTCAAATCAACTACCAAGGAGAGTAGATTGCAGTTTCATTTAACTGAGGTTTCTAAGGCTGATAATACTCAGCAAAATGGATACTAATTGTGCTGTCTGCTTCTAGGAGGCCTCATAGTATCTGGCATTCCTACAAGCTCCTTCTAAGTGGTACCTTTTAACTACAAAGTCTGTACCAGGTGACTGGCCACAGAAGCAAGCCACAGCTCACTGGACCAAGGAAGGGAACCTAAGCCCAAAGGCAGTTGATTAATTGGTCAAGGGAGCAGGTCCTAGACCTATATAGTTCAAAGAAATGTGCTCAGATTTCTCTCAGGAAAGCAACAAGCTAGTCTTTTACACAGAGAGATCTGCTGCAGGATTTTGATTGCACAAAGCTTTTTCTGTCTGACAATCCTTTGTAATCTCACATTGTTGACTGTTCAGCTGGTTACCAATGCTGATACATAAAAACTAAAAGCTGTGTTGTCTTTGGATCATAATGCAAAATGGAGGCCTTGACATTCCTAATCCTGTTAGATTTCTTTACACAGATTAATTTTTTTGCCTGCTTTGTTGACTGATCCTTTTCAACTTTTTATTGAAGTTTATCATTCATACATGAGCATCCATTAACAATAAGTATATAGCAAAAGTTTTGAACTTAGAAAACAAATGCATATTATCATACAGGGCTCCCATATTTTACCCCACCACCAGCACCTTGCAATGTTGTGAAACAATTGGCACAAACTATAAAAGGACATTGTCAAAACATTACTACTGCCCAACCACCCCCTTCTACCTTATAGATTTTTCCCATATAGGCATTGGCTTACCACCACCTATTCCCCTAGTTTTTTTATTTAACATTTATGTAATCTAAAGCTTCTTTAAAAAAATTAAAAAACAAAATAACAACAAAATAAAACCTAAAAAACATTAGTATTAACTATAGTCAATATCTTATATTTGGTGTATTTTCCCCCAACCTACCCAGTTATTGGTACCCTGTATTAGTATTATATACTTGTTATAATTCATGAGAGGATGTTTTCATATTTGTTTTGTTAACCACAGTCCATCTTCCACCATAGGATTCATTGTGCTATACAGTCCCATGCTTTGTACAATCCATTACAAGCGTACATATATTCTACTCAGTGGATGTCATTTTTATCAGAGTGGTGCTATCATCACCTCAGTCAATTTTAGAATGTTTTCGTTATTCCAAAATGAAAGATCCCATACCCCCTTATACCTCCCTATTTTTGTCCCTTAGAATTGATATATCCTTTTTGCCATTGCTGCGAAAATATCACAATATGATTGTTAACCATAAACCATAAGTTACATTAGTTGTAGTTTTCCTGTGTATCACCACAGGCTTGTTTGTTTGCTTTTGGGGGCTTAAAAATGTTATTTGATTTTAGTGATGGTTGCACATCTCTGTGAATACAGTAAAAATACTGAATTATATACTTTAATTGGGTGAACTGTATATTATATGAATTACATTTCAATAAAGCTGTTAAAAAATAAAAAAATCTTAGATTCGATTCATGTAGTTGTAAACAAATAAACAAACAAACAAACATACACACCTATTAGCAATCACTCCCCATTTCTCCCTCTTCCAAGACCCTGGAAACCATGAATCTACTTTCTATCTCCATGGATTTGCGTATTCTGGACATTTCATAAAAAATGGAATCATATGACACATGGTCTTTTTTGACTGGCTTCTTTCACTCAGTATAATATTTTCAAGATTTGCTGACTCATTGTTTAAACGGTATTTGCATCATAGCCACACAAACAAACTGCTTTCCAAATTCCAGAAGAACATTTTGGATATTCGTGGATGGAAGTAAAATGCTTTTCCAAATTTATTGTCCTTCACAGTTTCCTGCAGACACCAGAAGGCTGGATAGTTTCTTGGGGAAAAGAAAAGAGTTACCTGGTCCTTCCAACTCAGTGTGCAGATCCTCCAGGAAATGAAACTCAACTCTCTCATATGACATACACTTACTCCTTATTAAGATCACATCATTACACACACATATTCCTCATTCTTGGAGAGCTCACTCCAAAAATAATGAAAGTCAAAAAACTTTTATAACTCAAACTAAGAAGACAAATAGCCCAATGCAAAATGGACAAATGATTGTAATAGACACTTCACCTAAGAAGACAGACAAATGGCAAATAAGTACATGGAAAATGTTCAGCATCTTTAGACCTCAGGGAAATGCAAGGCAAAACCACAATGAGATACTACTTCCTACCCACTAGGATGACTGTAGTCAAAAAGACTGTCAATAGTGAGTGTTGGAGAGGATGTAAAGAAACTGGAGCCCTTACACTGCTGGTGGAAAATGAAATAGTAAACTACTTTGGAGAACAGTTTGGCAGTTTTTTGAAATTTTAAACATGCACTTACCATCTAACCCAGCAATTTCGAGATTTCTATCTAAAAGACATGAAAACATACTTCCATGCAAAACTTTTACATGGATGTTCATAGCATTACTTATAGCCCCAAACTGGAAACAACCCTAAGGCCCATCAACTAGTGAATGGATAAACAAAATGTGGCATATACCACAATGGAATATCTCAACAATAAAAAGAAATGTACTATCAATACATGCACAAGATAGAGTAACTTAAGACATTGTGTTATGTGAAAGAAACCCAACACAAAAGACTATATATTGGATAGTTCCAGTTAAATGAAATTTCTAAAAAATGCTAATTATAAACACAAAAAGCAGATCAATGGGATTGGGGCGGGTTGAGGTGAGAGGAGCTGGAGGTAACTGCAAATGGCATAAGAGAACTTATAGAAGTGTTAAAAAAGTAGATTGTAGTGATGGCTAAACAACTGTATATATAAATTTACTAAAACTCAGAACTATATACATAAAATACGTGAATTGTAAATGATAAACTATACATGAATAAAGCTATTAAAAGAAAACAAGACCAAATATTCATGAATATACACCATTGTACCAAGCATACCTCAATAGCTTCATGAATATTGTGCAAGCTACTAATGAGCAGTTAAATCCTAACTTGAATATTTGCCATGCATTCCTACAACAGCAGTTCTCAGATTATTTGGTCTCAGAACTCCTTGACACTCTTAAAAATAAAGACCCACAGAATTTATGTTTATGTGGTTCTCCATCAATATTTACTGAAATAAAGTCTAAAATAGAGAATTTCTGAAAATCTTTACTTACTGATTTCATTTCAAATAATAATAAACCCACATGCTAACAAAAAGAACATATTTTTAATGAAAAATACAGTTAATTTTTGTTATGGATGGAAATGTGGCCCTCAACAAGCTATGTTGAAGTCCTAATCTTAGAATGTGGCCTTATTTGGAAACGGGGACATTACAGACGGAATTAGGCAAATTAAAATGAGGTTGTACTGGAATAGGATAGGCCCTAATCCAATATAACTGGTGTCTCTATGAAGAGGATATTTGGACACAGAATAGAACAACACATGACAACTGAGGCAGAGAAGGCCACGAATTGCCTGTAATGCTCCGCCAAAAGCCAGGAGAGGCGTGAAACAAAGTCTTCCCAACAGACTTCAGAGGAAGCATGGTTCTGTAGACAGCTTGATTCTGGACTTCAAGCCTCCAGAACTGTAAGATTATAAATATTTGCTGTTTTAGGCAACCTAGTCTGTGGGGCTTTGTTACAGCAATTCTAGGAAACTAAAATATATATATAAAAAAAAAAAGTATAGCAGTGTTTTACATTTTTGCAGATTATCCTATACATAAAAAGCCCTGAGAAATCTACAACAAAGCTTCTAGAACTTATAAATGAGTTCAGTAAGTCGCAGATTATAAGATCAATGCACAAAAATTAGTAGTATTTCTGTACACCAATAATGAGCAATATGAGGAGGAAATCAAGAAAAAAAAACCCACTTACAATAGTAAATTAAAAAACCAAATACCTAGGAATAAATTTAACTAAAGATGTAAAAGACTTATACAGAGAGAACTACACAACACTGTTAAAGGAAATCAAAGAAGACTTAAATAAGTGGAAGAATATGTTCATGGATAGGAAGACTAAATATCATTAAGATGTCTAGCCTACCCAAACCGATCTATAGATTTAATGCAATCCTAATAAAAATAAACACAGCATTTTTTACTGAACTGGAAAAACTAACTATGAAATTTATTTGGAAGGGAAAGAGGCTCTGAAAAGCCAAAGATATATTGAAAAAGAAAAATGAAGTTGGAGAAATCACACTACCTGACTTTAAAACATACTGCAAAGTTACTGTGGTCAAAATGGCATGGTATTGGCACAAGGTTAGACACACTGACCAATGGAACCGAACTGAGAGTTTGGAGATAGATCCTTCTGTATACAGTCATCTGATATTTGACAAGGCCGCAAAGCCCACTCACCTGGGAGAGAATGTCCTCTTCAACAGATGGTGCTTGGAGGCCTAGATATCCATAGGCAAAAGAATGAAGAGAGGATTACCATCTCACTTCTTATACAAAAATCAATTCAAGATGGATAAAAGATCTAAATATAAGAGCCAAGACCATAAAGACCTTGGAAGACAATGTAGGAATGCATCTACAGGAACTTGTATAGGAAATGGCTTCACGAACTTTGCACCCAAAGCACAAGCAAAGAAAGAAAAAATAGATAAATGGGACCTCCTCAAAATTAAAGCCTTTTGCACCTCAAAGGAGTTTATCAAGAAAGTGAAAAGACAGTCTACCAAATGGGAGAAATGGGAGAAAATATTTGGTAACCACATATCTGATAGGCACCTAATATCCAACATATATAGAGAAATCCTATATCTCAAAAAGACAACCTACTCAAAAAATGGGCAAAAGATTTGAATAGATGCTTCTCCAAAGAAGAAATATAAATGGCTAAAGAACACATGAAAAGATGCTCAACACTAGCTATTAGGAAAATGCAAATCCAAACTACAATGAGATACCATCTTACATCCATTAGACTAGCAGCTATTGAAAAAACAGAGGACTACAAGTGTTGAAGAGGATGCAGAGGAATGGGAGCTGTCATCCACTGCTGGTGGGAATGTAGAAGGATCCAGTCATTCTGGAGGGCAGTTTGGTGGTTCCTGAAAAAAACTAGCTACAAATATGCCATATGACCTAGCAATTCCACTGCTGGGTTTATACCCACAAGAACTGAAAACAAGGACATGAACTGATATATGCACACCAATGTTCATAGCAGCATTATTCACTATTGCCAAAAATTGGAATCAACCCAAATGCTCATCACATGATGAATGGATAAACAAAATGTGGTATATACATACAATGGAATACTATTCAGCTGTAAGAAGGAATACAGTACTAACACATGGGATAACATGGATGAATCTTAAGGACCTTGTGTTGAGTGAAGCAAGCCAGGTATTGAAGGACAAATACTACATGACCTCTCTGATATGAATTAAGCAAATCAAGCTGTCTCAGACAGCTAGAGATGACTAGAGTGGATGATGGGCTTACAAGAAATAGATTGGGGAGAGGAAGTTTGTGAGCTGATGCCTACACAGGTGAAATCTATAAAGTGGAAGTAAGTAGTTACAAAGTAAAGGGATAAGATGGGAATAGGGTTACTCTTGGGTGGGGCTTTGCAGGCTTGAGGGGGGGCTAGGGTTGGGAGGATGTGTCAAATGGTCCATGGAATTGGGGGAGGGTTTGGGGTGAGCAGGTGAACATGGAAGAGTGTCATTATAGTTGAAACTATAATGTTGAGAAAACTCTTTTAGAAAATATAATAAGGATGGGTTACTTGTTTGGTGTGGGGTTTCCGGCAGAGGGTGCATATGGAGCAGGCTTCTAAGGAGTCTGTAAATGCTCATCTTGTCATATTGTGTTATATTAGTGTGTGGAGACACACACAATGAGTGGGAAAGTGTTGTATCCCCATCATGGGGCGGACTGAAATTCTCAAACAGAGAAGAGGGTGTCTCTCGAGAGCATAGGTGGCTCCTAATGGGGGAGGACAGGCTAGAGTGTCAAGCCTTCAGCACTGCTGCAAGTATCTATGAATCTTGTCCTTAAAGCAGTGAAACTTGGTTGTACTGTGGGCCCTGAGGGGAGGGGAAGAGAGGAATAGAATGGATGGAAATGGGGTAACTGGGGGGCAAGGGAAGTGTTCCACAAGTGCATGCAATGATGGATATAAGCCATGTTAAATTTCTCCAAATATTTATACAATTGTATAGTCTAAAATGTAAACCATAATGTAACCAAAAATTTAGAAAAATGTACAGTCCAAAATATAAACCATAATGTAAGCCATAATGGAACCATGGTTGGTAGCTATGCTTCAATATCTGTACATCAGCTGTAGCAAATATAACATCCACATGTAAAAAGATCATTGCAGGGGAAGTGGGAAAAGTGTTTGATGTTGGGTATATGGGAGTCCCCTATATTGTATATGTGACTTTACTGTGATCTAAAATGTTTTAAAGACAAAATTAAAAAGAAGAAAGAAAAAGGATATAGACACTGAGGAAGGAATAGAGGAGATTGCCTTGTACAGTGGTACATGCAGGGCAACACCTATTACAGTGATGAAAGGCAAATCAACAAAAACAAAGTTTTATATTTTTAATTTTTAATATCCCAATTTATTTATTTTAGTTTTTCTAAATTATTATGTATTCTATTTCTAATCTTTAAACCTGTTATTACTATTTCATTTTTCTATTAATTGAATTTGGCAATATATTAGGCTTCATTTTTGAAGAAGTTTTGGATCACATAGGGGCTCAACTATGGCAGGGGAGGAGCACTGGTGTGGGGTGTCATTGATGGGGGATGCATGGATGGGAGAGAGTTCTTCAGGGCATGCATATGTATATATGGGTATATAGATAGATATGTTCAGATGTTCATTGGGTATTGTCATAGTGGATAGAGTTACACATGACAACTGAGGGAGTGCTGCGTTCCAATCCTGGGGAGCTCTCTTGCATCCTTCAATGGAACAGCAACAACCCCCAAGTCCAAGGACAAAGATCGGTGAAGAAGGATGGTCCAATGATGGGCCCTTGATACTGATGACTATGCTTATGAACCTGTGTGCTTGATATTTCAACTAAGCCTAGAGCTGCAGGGTACCTAAGAGTTACCTCCTGAAAGCCTCCATGTTGCTCAAATGTGGCCGCTCTCTAGGCCGAGCTCAGCATATAAATGCATTACCTTCCCCCCAGTGTGGGACATGACTCCTGGGGATGAGCTTACCATCACTAGCTCATGATGCAAATAGAAAAGAACCTCAAATAAAAGGGGGAAATGATAAAGACAAATGAGTTTATGTGGTTAAAAGACTTAAAAATGAGTTGGGATGCCATCAGAGGGGTAGTGCTTATGCATGTCTCAGCAGGATCCCAGAGAAAGCCAAAGTAGATACAATCCCAGGTACTGGTGCTTCTGAGGGCTATGGAGACACACAGGTTCTATTGTCATGACAGATTGCTCTGGAGTTCATTGACATTCCAGTGGGCCCTACTTTGGAATTTGTGCTCCTGATTGTGATGGAGTTGGACTCAGATGTGACCCCTCTATACATGGCTCTTCTGTCACTTTTACTGAAAATGTGATTGGTGCTGGGGTTTGTGTATGCTCAGGAGACTTGACTCTCTGGAATGTCCATGTGCCAGCTGGGCCCTGAGCCTCTGCAGAGTTGCAACACCTATTCTCTGGTTTGTTGGATGTAACCAGGTCAGCTGACAGGGTGGTGAGAATGGTCAATCACCACATCGGGAACCAAGAGTGTCTATGTCTGCAAGCAGGAGAATGGCATCCATCAGCCATGTGGGATCTAAGCCCCCTCTCAATTTAGAGGTGGAGTGGACATTGCCATCCCAGGGTCTACAAGATGGAATAATATATTATGGATTGGAGTGGACTTGCTGGTAATCTATTATAGAACTGTTGTGATTCTAGCAATGAAATAAATTATATTATTGATGTGGAGACGGTGACCACAGGAGTTGCTGAGGGCAGGGAGAGGGAGAAAGAGGTGTGATATGGGGCATTTATTGTCCTGAACGATATTGCAGGGACAGATGCAGGACACTGTTTATCCTGCCATAACCCACTGGATGAACTGGGGAAGAGTGTGAACTACAATGTAAACTATGGCCCATGTGGTGTGGCAGTGCTCCAGGGTGTACTCACCAAATGCAATGAATGTGACTCACTGATGAAAAGGGATGTTGATGTGGGAGGAAAATGGGGGGTGGGGAAGGGGGGTATATGGGAACCTCTTATGTTTTTTAACGTAATGTTTTGTGTGATCTATTTATCTTTTTTAAAAAAGACAATTTTTAAAAAGGCAGAAAAAAAGTGTAGCATTGTTTTACATTTCTGCAGATCTTATAATGTCTGGCTTAATAGAACACAGCCAGATTCTTTATCTGTTCCTGCATTCAATCTGGTGCAATATCACATCATATAGTCTCTGAAAAACTCCACTTTGTACTCCTGAAAGAATAAGAATGAAAAAGGCAAATAACATCTTAGCATTATCAGGAAAATAGTTATTCACAGATCCTTAGAAAGGGTCTTGGGACCCTTAAGGATCCTTGGATTAACCTTTGAGAATCGCTGGCGTAGATTCTGCTCTAAAACCTATTGAGAGTCATTTTAGTGAGACAGCTTCATATTTATTATCATTAATATAGATACTTTAGGATCAAGCCTTTTGGGAAAGCAAAAGCAGAAAACTTTCTGAATAGAATTTTCAAAGCATTTTAGCTACCATATTATACAGACATGGCTATGACTTATTTAAAATAAGCCATCAAAATGAGATATATCATTCCATATAAACACTAAATTGATGAATCTCAAACATTATTGTAGATATATCAGCAAGAATAATAAATAAGACATTACTACATGTTAAAACAGCTGACTGTTACAATCTTATTTTCAAATTCCACCATTTATCAGAGTTAGAAGCTTACATGTCACATTCTTCCTTTATGATTATAAAGGATCCCCTTGAGTATTATATTCGTTTCTAAAATAACAAAATGCTATTGAATTTTTCTGAAAACAACTGTGGCATCATAATATAAAACAATTGTACTCATTTTAGTATCTGAAAAACAATGATTGGTTATTTTAGAGAATGTGGTTAATTTCAATTCGATAAATATTTATTTCTCCTGTGTCTCACAATTAAAGGATAATAATAGGATCAGTAAATTTAAATATGCCATATTTGAAATGGTTGATGATGCCTCCCAAAGATACATTGCTCTTTTGGGATGTTTCTGAAGCTGTGATCCTCTTCGAATTGAGATGTAATTCTTAAGGAATGTGATTTAAAAGTGAACTGACCTGGATGGTGCTTCAGAGGTAATCACCGGACATTGTAAATCCTCACAGGGCCTACATGATGGAATAGAGGAGAGTATGGGCCATGATGTGAACCAATGTATATGAGGTGCAGAGGTGCCCAAAGATGTACTTACCAAATCCAATGGATGTGTCATGATGATGGGAACGAGTGTTGTTGGGGGGGGGGAGAGGGGGGGTGGGGGGGTGGGGTTGAATGGGACCTCACATATATATTTTTAATGTAATATTATTACAAAGTCAATAAAAAATAAAAAAAAAATAAAAAAATAAAAAAAAAAAAATAAAAGTGAACTGAAGTTCTATATTTCAAACTTGAACTGAAAAACAATAATTTAAGTACTTACTTTACAATGTCTCCTTCAAGAGCAATCACTCTCTTAATGATCTTCTGTTCTGGGTTTTTAGGAGACCTAGAATAATAAGATAAGGTTATACAATCAGTTATTTTCTGTTGTTTTAAGACAATGAAAGGATATTCTACATCAAAAAGAATCCTTTGGACCAATGACATTCCTACATGGATGTAAAAGGATATGAAGCTGCCATTGAAGTAATTCTCATTTGAAACCTTTGAGAGAGAAGTCGTGCTAAAATTTTATGAAAATAAAAAAACAGATGAATAAAAATTTTATTATTAAGGATACTTACTTATAAGAAAGAGAATTCATACATAAGAACATGCTTAGACATTTCTTGAGAGTGACAATATAATTTTTTTAAAAATTTTATTTAAAATAGAGACAAATGAAATCCTCAAGAAAACACTGAAGAGTTTTTTTTTTAAATTAAGAATGAGAGAATTGTTTTTAATTACATTTTTACATACAGCATTTAAAGATTATATAATTCAGCAGGCTACAACAGGGTTATTGGAAGTTAAAAGAAATAGACAGGTCCTGATTTACTTAATGCAGACTCCATTTGGTCTATGGGGTCAATGATGAGGACAACAGTGATGGTGTATCATTTTTGTGATCAGGTTATGAAAAGACTTCCATTTCTACCTTGGGTATATTTATATTCTCTCTTTTCTCTCACTGTCTTCCTCCCTCCCTCCCTCCTTTCTTCCCTTCCTTCCTTCTACTCTTCTTTCTCTTTTCCTTCCTTTCTCCCTCTCTCTCTCTTTAATGTATATATTGAAAATCATGGATAGATCAAAATATTTACAGTTCAAGTTATACTATGTTTTAATAGACTTACTTCAAAAACTGAAAAGATTATATATATCCAAAACATCTCATCAAAGGAAACGTACAGTTTTAATAAGATTTATATTTACAAAAGATCATAAAGAGAAAATGGAATCATCTAAACCAGTTGCATCTATTTGTAACAGTTTGTTTTTCACTATATTAAATGCTACTGTTCTTTATTTTAAAAGGAAATTTGATCAGAGTTTTCCACTGACCTTTCATCTTCATTGAGATGAGTAAACAATATATTTCTATAATTTTAATGGCATTCATGTACAGCTAGATTAGGGGTTCTGAGAACATTCAAGCTGATGGAACTCTTATTCTCTGGGAAGAGCTACTTAGAGACATTTAGAAAATGCCCACCCAAGTCCCTCTGGCTGGCTGACTGAAAATGTGTAAGATAATACTCAACCTCAGTGGCCACCAAGAAGTGTATATTTAAAAAATGGGGAAACACCCATATTGTATTGGTAGATACCATTATAACAACAACAATAATAATATACAGATTGATGTTGATGGTTTAGAAATATGAGTACTCTATAGATAGAGTATGGGGGCATGTCAAATGCCTTTCTTTAAGACAATCTCAGGATTTTATATTCTCTTAACACAGAACAACGTAACAATTACACTTCTAGGATTATGTATGTAAGCAAAATTTTGGCTACATGGATGTTCAAAGTAGTATTACTGATTTAAAAAGGAGAAAATTCAATAATAGGAATTACAGAAATTATAGTCCATCCAATAGTGAAATACTTTTCAGCTATTAAAAATGGATGTTATAAAAGATACAAAATGACATCATAATGTATGACTTAAAAATGCAAGTTAGAAAATATTATATATATCATGACTTTGTAACTATAGAAACAAAGAATGGACTTGCATTTGTACTGGGAAAGGAGCAGGAAAGATATAAACCAGCAGAAAAAAAGAAAGTTCTCTGTGTGTTAACAGCTTTCATGCCTGGCTTTTGGTTCAAATTACTGGGAAACCCATTGGCAGATGACAACTGTTTGTGTTATATGACATTACCTGGGAAGAAATGCTTTAAGATAGGGGTGAGGTCTGAACCAATTACCAAGTTCTTCTACCTAATATTGAGGTGACAGTAACATGAATGAAATTATAGAAAAGCAACTCCTATCAACTTAAAATAGTATTTCACGTCTATAACCTTTAAGCATTTAAGATACTTGTACTTTGTTTTAAAATCTATGTTTTAAGATCGTGAAGCAAAATAGAATATGCAAAGTGAGTTATCTATATAATTAAAGTCTTATGAATTACTACTTCAAATATATCTATAAATTTCAATGTAATATTAAACTCATGAATCTAATCAAACGATTCAGACTGGAAAAAAGCTATTACTAACATTAATCCCACTACTGCTCAAAATCTATATCTATATTTTAATCATCAGACTGTTGAATGCATTACTTTGATGTAAGTTGAGGTGGTATGAGAGTTATTACAGATTTAGATTGTAAAAATTATTGAACTTTCCTTTGTCATAATTTTTTTGGCCAATTCCTATCTCCTAGATAGTGTGAAGAATAACAAGTGAAGGATTATGCCTTACTTTACTTACATTGTTTAGGAATACAACATATGCTGCTGAATAAACACTAAAATGTGCATTTACTTTGTAATTTTAGTATTTTCTTAATAAGTAATGTTTTATAATTATTTCTGGGATGTGGATTTTAAACATTCTGTTTTATGCTCATGATTTCATTAGGTAAGACTGCTCCACAGGCCTGGGCAAGGAGTCTCAGTGGATGTGTTTGTAGTGGCACTGTACATCTCTAATAAGAATGGCTGTGGGATGGGGAGCACGGCCTAGCTTAGTTATGATTGGATTTCCATTATGAACTCAATGTTCTTGAATTTCCCTTCCTATTTTGATAGAAACATTGCCATGTTTACACTATGGCAGGTCAAACAGAGCCATGTGTTAGGTCTCAATCTCTGTAACTGATTTCATATTCTTTTCTGTTTCCAGTAAGTCACAATTTTGACCTTGTCTGGAGGACTGGGAAATTATTTGGAGATACTCAAGAGGGTCTCCCAATGTTTTGTGGCAATGGGGTGATTAGCATGTATCCCGCCCTCTCTGTTTCCAGGGCTGGCCCCCATCCTGTCACATGTATACTTTAATCCTATGTCTAGACACTCTCATTTATAGTAAAAATATAAAGCCATCTGTGGGTAGTGGAAATATTTATATTTACATGGTTTGGATTGGCACAGATGATCACAGAATTAAACTCAGGATTAGAAGTCATCTTAATAGCAGTTTAATATAAGAATTGATCCCTCAAAGCACTAAGTTTATTAGACACTAAGTAAACTGCATATATCCCAGTAAGTTCTAAATTTTAACTCCTTATTAAAGCAAATGAGGTAAAAGTAAGAACTCATATTCTGGGGATGCCTTATATTAGACAGACTATTTTCCATTGGCTTAAAGGATGGTCATTGTGGTGGTTAGGCTAAGGTGTCAATTTGGCCAGGTAATGGTGCCCAGTTTAGTCAAGCAAGCACAGGGCTAGTTGTAATAAAAGGGCATTTCATGAACATTAGTCATCAATGAGTTGAATGCATGGATGGCTGATTACATCTACAATCAACTAAAGGAAATTGTCATTGGCAACGAGCGGCATCTTATCCAATCAGTTGAAGGCCTTAAAGGGAGAGGTGATTTTAGCATTCAAAGAGAAAATTTCCATCTCGACATCAGAAGCCAGTGTCTCCTGGGGAACTCAACAAGGACCTTCATCAGGAGTCCCTGGCTTAGAGTCCGCCTTACAGAATTTGGATTTGTGCCATCACCATGGTCACATGAGATGATTTTATAAAATCTCATACTATTTATAGATATCTCCTATTGGTTCTGTTTTCCTAGAGAAGCATAATAAGGTCATGTATCAAATCTCATGATTTTACGTGTTCATAATTTTAAAAATGCAAGTTTTTCTGTTGTTTTAACCATCAAAAGGAGAATTAGAATGAGAAGTCCATATAACACAGCTTTAATAGAAAGTCATATCAAATGATGACCTCTCTGCCACTTTTTCTAAGTTTTGGAAAATATTTTCCATGGCCTAAATACCTCCACTTGGTGAACATATGGTAGGTCCTCCTTGTGATGCCCTGCAAGTACATGGACTGTGGTACAGTGGAAATGGAATCTTCTGCTACTGTTCTACATCTAGTACAAGTGAGCTGCTTACTGTAGGCAAGTGACAACTAATCTGACCCTCATTTTCAAAGTGGTCCTAAAACCAGAAGCCTGGCAGTCAAATCTGGCTTATAAAAGGGTTTGGTCCATGCATGATTTAAAAACAAAATAAAAAACAAACAATATAAACTAAAATAAAACCTTGAGCTGAGAAAACAGGAGAGTTCACAAAAAACTTCTAATTTCCTATTCTTTTTGGAAAAATAGAAGATTTGGCAATGCTAGTCCCATATTCTTTCATGACAAGAATCCAGTGGAGACAAGCAGCAGCTCTTGTGGATACTGACAATTTGCTGTAGTCTCATCGGCTTGTTTCACAAATATGTAATGGCTGAGGCCATTTGAGTTTGGGGAACTCTAGACTTAAAGATTTCTTCCACATCTAGCGTCATATAACTAGTGAGAGACCACATATGAAAGAGAATTTACCTATGTGGTAAATTCCCTTCCTAAAATAAACTTATAAAAGAAATCAATTAAATGAGCTCAAGCAAATTGTTACAGTACTTTTTTTCAGACTTACATAGATCATTGTTTTTAATTCTCTAATAAAAAGATTTTCATATTCTGTTGCATTGGAGAAGAATAAAAGTATTTTTAGGTATGGTTAGGTTTTGCTGCATAATTAACTAAAGACATTAAAAATAAATATAATGATATTCAAAGTGAAAAGTCATAGGTCAGTTGTAAATTAAATGGGTATTACTGTAAAATCAAGATTAAAATGAGTAATTTTCAGTGTTTTATGCTGTATACTTGCTTCACCATCAGTAATGTGAACTGTGTGTACTCAGTTCCATTTTGAATGATTCATTTTTAAAATTCAGTACAGCTTTCATTAATTAGTACTCTCAATACTCTTTACTTAGGTTCATATTTCAAATATATTTTTCCCCTGCTGACTTCTCTTTATATCACATGAATCTTTTAAACTTAGACTTTTCTTGCTCTTTGTATTCATTCTTGCAATTTTCACATGTTGGGAGTCTATGGTTTCAAACCTACTTTCAGAAAATGATATATAGATACCCAGTCCCTAACAGATGCTTTTGTAGTACTGTCTCAGAAAATGTAAAGTGACTATGGTAGTAACCCAGGACACTGTTTTGAATTTGTGTTTCATATTTTCTAGAAAGGGAACAGGTCTTCAGGTAGGGGAGATCTTGGGAAAGACAACATTAGGTGGGGATGGAGGGTTATTTGCACATAAAACCTTAATGAGAAAAGAACAAAATTTCAATGCTCATAGGCAGGCTGATTTTATGGGGTGGGGATGCATGAGTAAGAACAATCAATTATATGTTAGTTTATCTACTTCTTCCATTCTCTCAAAGCTCATCCTGCCTGAATCAGCACTGAGCAGCAAGCAACAGGAGAAGTTTCAGAGCGCCAGGGAGCTTCCAGGCAGGTTTCAGGTGCTCTAAGAATGTGGCAGCAGGAACGACAAGTTTATGTTTCAGATTTACAGGAAATAGTATGGCAAAAACATGAACTTTAAAAAATTAAACTGTTGCTTACCGAAAGAAATTTTTCTTGGTTAAATTTAAAATTTGCTTCATTTTCACTAACTATGATTAGAAGAAATTTAATAAACAAATAGTGACAACTGGTCTTATTAGGAAATCAGCCTTAATTATATAAACTCAATTAAATATATATTATGACTCTAAATTCTATAATTAAAAATATAGAAATAGTTTTGTAATTGAGTGTTTCTGATGCTGAAAAACAAACATCTTCTCTCAACCACGAAAAATTTAAGGAATTTAGTATGATCATAATAATGAGTTAATTTCTAGCAATGTGTATTAATTCAACCATTTCAAATCATAAAACAGTGAAATCTTCAGATATTGAATGTAATTACAATTATACCCCACTATGTAGACCGGGATTTATGTAAATGAATATATATATTAGACTCTACCATACACAATGGAATCATGCTATTTAAAGAAATTCCTTTGACCTATAAAGAAACTTAGTCATGCAAAGAACATTCTATGATTCATTAATTTACAAATCTCTGTTAACACATATTGAATATGCTTCAAGTTGAGCTTATTTGTTGAAAAGGAGGAGATACATATTTCACATAAATATAAATACTGACTATTCTTTTAATATGGAATTCCAAAATATAGATGCATTCATACAGGAGTAATACTACCCCCATTTCTAGTAAGATATGCACTCGGAGGTGTCTGAGTCGTTTTCCCTGTTGAAAATATGGGTTTTCCCTATATTTCACATTATCTCACTGAGTATACCTTTACAATAGGTACCATTTAAATCCATGGAATAGAACAAAATTAACTGGTTCTCACAGGAATTAAAACCATCAATCTAGCCTCATAACTCTAATACTGCAGTTAAGCTTACCAGCCTTTGACCTTTAGCTTCAATAATGTTAGTAAATAATGCCACATATTTGTGGCAAGCCTTAAAACTCTACATATCACAAAGTAGCCTGGAGGTATAAGCTTTTTGTATTTTCTATATTGAACTATTCGCATATCCATCAATGTGGCAAAGAGAAGGCAGACTCCCTGAACTACAATATGAATACTAATATGTAAGAGCTGAAGTCAGGATATTTAGGCTGATGCCTATGCAAGATGTCGGTAGTATTTGCAGTTGCTGGAGAAACTCTTCAGAGCTTAGATGCTACTCTGACTAGATGAAGAACCATAACAGACTTAATTTGCCTTAAACTCTCTCAGAAAATCCTTATGTTTACCCCAAAGGGAAAGGAAAAAGATCTTTGCTTATAATAGGAAACAAATTCAGTAATGGAAAAATAAACATTTTTTGCATGCCTGATTTTTATGGTCTGAACGTTTGTGCCCATTCTATTTTCTTTATTCCATTGCCTATATCTGTGGATTAATATACTCCTTAGTGACCATAGTAACATGCAGCATTAATGTTTCAACTGTTCTACTGGAGTCAAAATTTCCTATTTAAATTGAGTTGGGTGTGTGTGGCAATAGGTGAGACTCCACATTATCATGATCAATGAAACTATCCTAATTTCTATAAAATGCACACTCCCTTGGAAAATGTTGACAGTGTGGAGAATAGAATACTTAAGAATATGAAGCATCCCAGCTCACTTCTGTTCTAATCCTTTTAAACTTATAAATTTTTAAAATATAGTACACTTTTTTTGTGGAAGAATTCTCGGTTAGGGTTACACAATTTGCTCCCTTGAAAATGTCAACTTTATGCCCCCAATAGTATACTGAATATTATACTAGTCAGAAAAAAAGATACATGAGGTTTGGGATTTTACTAAATTAATTGTAACTGGTCACTTTTGAAAACAGCATTATAATTCACGTGCTCAAATTGATGACCACTTATATAGCTCTAGTTGCTGAGTTTTCAGAAACTTTTACTGTACAGCTAATTTCTTTAACTTTAAACTAAGTATTACTGGCTTTTTATTTAAATGCTCAAATCCTAGTCATAGAGGTAAATGTTTCTAGGTCTTCTGGCATTACCTTCTTCCTCTCTCTAATGACTGGATCACATGGAGCTACAGAGAGTGGGGAGAATATAGTGTCTGATAAGGTAGAGAGAAGGGATTACTTTAGAAAGACTTTAGTAGTAGCTGAGAATAAATGTCTTCTGGTGAAAGGAGGTGAGTTGACAATGGCAAAATCTTAGGCGAGGGTTGAAAAAGAATTGTGAGTGATTGTAAGGGAACCTTGGTTATAAAAGAAGGAAATTGGGGGAGAATATTTCCAAGGATTAATAGAAGTTACCTCATTAGAGTAGAACAAGCCAGAAAGGTAGAGTAGTGACTAGCAAGAAGAACACTGCCTTACAAGTAAAAAGAGAGCATGGTGCCATGGAGTTAGCAAAAAGAGCACAGAAGCACTGACGACAAAACTTGGAGGCAGAAGACCTTTGGGGTGGCTAAAGTTGGGTTCCAGTGATTTAGCAGATAGAGACAGAATCCGAGAAGTTTTGGTTATCATGTTTTTGTTACTAGCAGTCCTAAGAGTGTCATTTTTCTGGTTAGGTTATCCTGAAAAAGTTCTTTTCTTTGTAAGAAAATTCACAGATCAGCACATTCTTCGTTACTAGTGTTCTAGATATAGAATGTCAAAAGAACCCCTTTCCAAAAGTCACAACTGTATCTCAACCTGTGAGTCTGTCTTGCTATTTTTAGTTGATTACACGCAGTCAGCAGTAACTAGAAAATATGTTCAGTTATTTCTTATAAAATACTGAGTATGTTGATACTACAGCTTTTCACAAGATTTACTCATTTCTATTATGCTTTAGTACATACCTATTGTAGCTACTTTTGTTTTCTAGCCCATAAAATTGTATGCCTAATAATTGGGTCCCACATAAAATAGAGACAATATGACATCCATCCACATACATTGTTCCTTATAGGAAGCCACTTTGGCTCCAGATTTAAAGTCATTTATTAATGTGAGAAGGCTTGTCTGCTTTTGAGAGTCTTGGTCCACTAACTCTGTACACTCAGAAAATAGACTGCAATCTCTACAGCTGTAATGTTGATACTCTTCTTGAGCTATACATTTCACAGACTCTGAAACCACTCTGCAGCTCAAACGTGATCAACTTTCCTCAAAACCAAGAGAGCAGGAGGACATTATTGAATCAAAATGAAAGCAAATTCCCACTTTGTGCTGGATAAAATTCATATTGCTACTTGGTTCCCACAGTGGAAGATGGTTGAATCTCTTTGAGGTGCAGGTATGAGAGCCATTCATAATACTCAAATATACCCATGATGGAGTAAAACAAAGCTAAACAGAATTAAGGAGAATAGTCTTCAACTGGTTTAACATGACCATCAGGGAAGTGGACTTGGCCCAGTGGTTAGGGTGTCTGTCTACCACATGGGAGGTCTGCAGTTCAAACCCCAGGCTTCCTTGACCCATGTGGAGATGGCCCATGCACAGTGCTGATGTGCACAAGGAGTGCCCTGCCACACAGGGGTGCCCCTGTGTAGGGGAGCCCCACGCACAAGGAGTGTGCCCCATAAGGAGAGCCTCCCAGTGAGAAAGAAAGTTCAGCCTGCCCAGGAATGGTGCCGCACACACAGAGAGCTGACACAACACGATGATGCCAACAAAAAGAAACACAGATTCCCAAGCCGATGACAACAGAAGTGGAAAAAGAAGAACACGCAGCAAATAGACACAGAGAACAGACAACTGGGGTGGGGTGGGGTGGGGAGAGGAAAGGGAGAGAAATAAAAATAAATAAATAAATCTTTAAAAAACAAACAAACAAAAATGCCCATCACTTAAATATATAACAGAAGTTTTGATTTAAACAAAAGCTGATTCTCCAAGATATATGCTCCCCGCCTACCATTCTTCACAAGGATGGTAGAAACCTATGAGTTTCATCTCACTGTAGCATGGGAGCTTTGTGAGGAGACATGAGCACAAACTTTGGTTATTAAGAAAGATCTCCAGTATAATGTTTGCAGGGGCCTAATCCATATTAGAGTGGGTTTACAGGCAAGGCACCCATGTTCTGGGTTGACCAAGTGAATAGATATTTTAATTTAAACAACATTATAAAATTCTGTTTAAAATTTTAAAATTACCTAGCCCTATTCTCTAAAATAAAATGTCTTTCTGAAAAAGATATAACAAAATCAAGCAAATACTGCTCACAAAAATCCTCTGATTAGGCTTCATATTAAAATGTAAAGCCCCAAAGTCTTGTGGATGCACACCGTGTCTCCCCTACCCTTTATCAGTTCTTTCTCACTGCTACCATCTGTTTGCCTTCCTTTTTCCAGCACAATGCTATCCCTCCAGGCTGTTCACTGGTGCTCAAAGCCTCCCTTTAATTCTTTACAGCACAATCCAAGAAATGTTCCTGGTCCTTTCCAATTCTTCTTCTTCCAAAAGACTTTCTTCAATACCAACCCCTGTATGTTTTGGACACTTGTCATTCTCAGTTATCATTTGTCAACTAGATAATATGCAAGTTTGCTTTTGGCTCTCTGTTTTAAACACATGTATTTTCTGTTACAATTACAATTCCCGAAATCCTTATAAGTCCAGGCTTTAACTATTTAAATACAATATTTTCATGAGTTCTCTGATGAAGAGGTAGCTAACTCAATTGTTTCAGGAAAAGTTATATTTCCTTTTAATACATAAAAGTCTATCTAGGGAAGCAGACTTGGCCCAGTGGTTAGGGCGTCCGTCTACCACATGGGAGGTTTACAGTTCAAACTCCGGGCCTCCTTGACCCGTGTGGAGCTGGCCCACGCACAGTGCTGATGTGTGCAAGGAGTGCCGTGCCACTCAGGGGTGTCCCCTGCGTAGGGAAGCCCCAAGCGCAAGGAGTACGCCCCAGAAGGAGAGCCACCCAGCGTGAAAGAAAGTGCAGCCTGCCCAAGAATGGTGCTGCACACACGGAGAGTTGACACAACAAGATGACGCAACAAAAAGAAACAGATTCCCATGCTGCTGACAACAACAGAAGCGGACAAAGAAGGACACGCAGCAAATAGACACAGAGAACAGACAACTGGGGTGGGGGTGGGGGGGGAAGGGGAGAGAAATAAAATAAATAAATAAAACTTTTAAAAAAATAAAAAAATAAAAAGTCTATCTACTCATAGTTACACTGATTTAATCACATAATCAATACCCTAATGAAGAAATACTAGTTATAGATTTAAGACAAATATATAACATGACTTGATAAAATAAAAGACAAGGAAATGGAACTCAAAGTTTGTAACTCTACAGACATAATGAAAAGACTAAAATGTAAGGTAAATAGCCATATTTGAATCTTTTAGTATCTTTCAAACTATAACACTACCCTTCTAAATTACAATCTCATTTTAATTAGTTCCCAACGATCCAATCTAATCACTTTCAAGTCAAAGACTCAGCTGTTTAGAATGCAGACTGTATCATTGCTGTGGCTGTGTGTACTTGACCTCCTGCCTGTTAACAGAGAGACTCAATTAATTATTTGCTGTTTTGAATGGCTATTTCATTTCACCTCCACCTTTCTTTAAGTGTTAAAAGGCTCAATTGCTTTATCACCTTAACCTCAGCTTTGCAGAATGTGCAGAGTATTTCTTAACTGCCAACTAATAAACCATCTTGATCCAGAGAGCTAATTTTCAGGACCACAGCTCCTAGACGTCTTATGCTATCGTCAGCTAAAGTAACATATTGACCTGGTGTCACATCATCTTACAAGAGAGGCTCTTCATTTTGAATGGCAGCTTTGGTCCTAAACTGTTCCCTTAATATGGGTCGAGAGACACAATAGCATTGCAACTGGATTGTATTGTCACAATCACAGGGAAATACTAGTTTCATTAGAAATCTTACCACCAACAAAAATGGAATGCTTACAGGACAAATTGAACTTATGTACATTGCTGGTGCATTGGTTTTTTTCAGTAGTTTCCTATATATTTTTTAAGTTATATTAAACTCAGTAGTATAGACTCATACTTAAATCCTGAAGCAGCAAATCAAAACAGGAAGAAAGTGTCAAAGGAAATGTGAAAATGGCATTTGCAATGTCTAGGTAGAGTAGAACTGATACCAGTAAAGGACTAAATGTGAAAAACAAACCACAAATTAAAAAAGAGAGTATCTGGAATCTTCTTAAGTTCTCTTTAATTCTTTTAGCTCTGACGCTATGTAACATCTTAGAAGTGCCAATCTGTTACAGATTTACTTATCTATTTATACATGATATATTAATCCTCTCTCTACAAGTAGACCAAAATTAATTTTAACCTTCTCATTATATCCAGTACCAAGTCAGTTATGTACTAAAAAGAGGTAACACGTATTTGATAATGATGATTTGCTCATAAGAAATATACCAAATGTATTGTTACTCAGTTGATAAATCACTATGGATATTCATGAAACAATGACTATTATCAGTCATGGAAAGGACAGCTGATACTGAGTCTGGGGTTGGGCCCCAGGAATCTGGAATCTGTATTTTAAGAAGGAGTTAGGTGGTTGTGATGCAGATAGTCTTTGTCCACCTTTGAGAAATACAACCGGGAACCCTCACAAGAAAAGTCCATGAAATTCAGCATATTGGGTAGATCTCCACATGTTCACTGGAGATATAAACCAAAAATAAAAGTCATAAAATATTTCCAAGATGAGCATGACAAATACTACTGGTTTCCGCATAAAAAAATGGGTGAGATTTCTTAAAACATGTACAAAATTCTAATCTAGTAGGGAAATTTCCTATAGGAAAAAAGCAACATTCTAATATATTATTTTCTAATATATATACATATATATGTGTATATATATATATATATATAACATTCTAATATATATATTTTCAACCTGGAATTGAATCTATAACTAGTATGGAATATATAATTCAAATGAAAAAAAAGAGCAAGATATCCCATTTCCAATGATTTTTTTTTTAGAATATAAAAGCCTCACTCAGAATAGGCACAAATAGAGAAACTGATATAGCAGGATGACTGTGGGTCTTAGACACACAATATTTACTTCTTATAGGCATTCATTTAACAAATATTTGCTGAATGACAAGCAGGTACGCAGCATTTTGTTTGGCATTAGTTTACAAAACAGACCTTACTACAATCTATGTGCACATGGTACTTTTGGGTTTCAGGCCCAAATGCTAGCTGCATCACCTTGAGCAAGTTATTTACCACTCTTAAACTCTATTTTTTCATGAGTAAAAGGGATGACGACAACTGGCACTGCCAACCCCTAAATGTTGCTGCAGAGATCAAATGAGCCATGAAACATAAGCTCTTGAGCATCTGCTTTGCAAAGAATGAGCCTCAAAATGAGATAATAAGTTATAATGGAGAGTTCCATGGGTCCAATTCCTACTTTAAGTAGGAAAGACACTACAATTTCTTAAACTAAGACCACACAATGAATATCTCACCAGAAAGATCACTGCATAACATTCTGTGAGGTTCATGATGTGGCCTTTTACATC
Source organism: Dasypus novemcinctus (assembly GCF_030445035.2). Lineage (NCBI taxonomy): Eukaryota > Metazoa > Chordata > Mammalia > Cingulata > Dasypodidae > Dasypus > Dasypus novemcinctus. The sequence goes on from NC_080677.1 coordinate 86,383,677, forward strand.
CAAATAGCAATTCTGCCATCAAGTAAAATGCTTCACCTATTTCCATACAAATGTCAAAGGTCTTTTGTCTCTCTCCCTCCTTCTTTCTTTTTCCTCTTCTTTCTTCCCTTCTTTACTTTCTTTTCCTTTCCTTTCCTCCTTTCTTCATTGCTTTTAGAACCTTTTTCATTTGACTTTTAAAAAGTAATCCAAGAAGGGACATATAGGTTAAGCCATTTTTAGACCCAATAATTTATTGACTTATTTCATCAGTTCATGAGCTGTTAAATTTGTAGCTAAATGTGTTCTTACTGCAATTTAATTGCTCCATTGAAATGCAAAAGTTTAATCAACAAATTTTGTATGCATAGTGAAGGGAATCTAATTGTTCTATCTTTTGTGAATTTTAATTAATTGTTCCTCACTTAAAAACTAGGTAGCAACATGAAAATAATAATACTTTATTAAACTGCCCAGGAAATTTAGCAAATAGTTCATAGAACTTCCTTGAAAACAAACAAATGGAGAATTCCAAGGCCCTATGAGACATTCAGAAATGGTCATTAGAAAGTAGACAAATGACAGACGTTAGTCTGCTCTTCTTTAGTCTCACCTTCAATGTGAGGTTTTAATGTTTTATTTCTAGCATAACTTAGTATATTTTAGTATAATGTTAGTATATTTTCTAGGCCTTTATTCTAACTACTTAAAAAAAAAACAACTCTGACTTAATTCTGATAATCTTTAGAAAAGTGAAATGAGGGCTGCCTATATTTTACAGTAACAAAGGTATACTACAGACAAATATTTTCCAACAAGCACAAATCAGATTGTTAGATTGTTTGTGTGACTTTAAAAAATAATTATAGATAAATAAATATAATTTTAAAATGATAATTCCTAATAGAATTAGAAATTTATGTTAATTAATGGGCAGGTCTACAGAGGTAATTAAGGAGTTTTAAAATCAATACTTGGTATTAGTATCTGAGAGGATCTTTAGTTGGACCTACTGCCTGACCTAAGAAGATGTTCTTCTTGCCCTTCATATGATTTTACACAACTTTTCTATAATATACATAAAAGGTGAATGTCCACATGAATCCACACAGTATGTACAAATCCCTCTGGAGCAAAATGTACCATGCTGTCTGGCTATCATATCAAACTGACCCAAAGACACTCCCAGTACATTTGTTTTCTTATTATTTATTTTTTATTTTTTCCAAAAATCACCCTTGATCATACATTATCCAGAAATAACTGATAGTGACGTTTTGGTTCATATCTTTTCTATTTTTCTCTAACTCAACATATACATTAAAAAATGAAATCATATATATTTTGCAAACTGCCTTTGCAAAAAATCAATAGTCATGACAATTCTTAACTCCCAAAAGAACAAGAACTTCCAGGCAGGACTAATACAAATTAAAAGTGAAGGGTATGTGATTATCTGATTAATTCTATCAATACTATTGGTCAATGAGATACTAACCCAAATTAGGGCATTGAGAGAATTGAATTATTGGATTTGGCAGCAGTCACACTGTTAAAATTATGTGGTTAATTAACAATTCCTGCCTAGAGTAAGGTCTATTTTTGGCAAATCAAACCAATTGGTCATGCTCTAGACGGCCTTCAGGAAAATCTTGCTAAGGTTTCTAGCAAGACTGGGCCTGACAAAATAAATAATTATAACTACAGACCTAAGCCATGACAAAATGCTTTTTTTTTTTTAATTTGAGGTTTTTTTTTTTTTTTTTAAGGAAAACAGAAACTAGTATATCTGAATTAAAAATTGCGATGCTTGGGATGTAAGTCTGAAAAATATATCATTAGAACACTAATTCAATTACATTTTCATGACAGTATTGTATGTAAGAGGGGAAAAAAATTGTGTTCTTTAGTCCTTTTAAGTGGAAAACTTTTCTAATGTCATTCACATTTTTGCAATGTGAATGCAACTTCTTTCCCCATATCTGGTCCTCTTTCACTTTTCCTGTTGCCTTCCTCATCTTTGCTTTGTGGGGAAGGGCACTACACAAAACAACATGTGCCACACTTTCAGTTTGGAGTATTGAGACAACTGTATTCAACATCCGGAATAATAAATACCTTCTCTTAACCTTTGTTCTCTCATTTCTTGGAAAGGGGGATGGGAAATAATATAGTGGGATTAATTTAAAAACTCAGAGTAGGAGAGGTTCTAGGAAAATGGGATCAGAGTATGTAGACTGGGTTCATCTCTCTTGCCAAAACAGCAGAGAAGAGGCAGAAATGTGCCTAAAGGAGCTGCTTTGGGGATCTGCAGATCAGGAAAGCGACCCTCACATCATCCAGGAAGGAGTGGGAACAGAGAGACTGAAGAGGCCAAAAAGAAAACCATGAGTTATTTGCCCCTATGCCTGGGAGAAGCAACCATCCTTCACCTTTGAGGTGAATGGTCTTGGTAAAACCAGTGGCTCATCTGAGATGGGAGCTGACCTATTCCTCTCTGGGAAAAGGGAGGATTCGGTGGAAGGTTGAATGTAGTTTCTCTTCAAAGAGATTATGCAGCAGGGCCCCACTTTGAATTATGGTTCTAACTGGCTCAGAAATACAAGCTAGTAGAGGCTGAAAGACTGACCAAGATTTAAAGGTTTGCCAAAGAGTTCCATGTGCTGGCAACCCAGGAAAGTGAAGGAAAACAAGACTTTTTGGAGTTTCTCTTGTCCCTCTCCTCAGGCCCACTTGAATCTGGTCTGCATCCCATTACAGTATTCTTGGCCAAGTTTTGATAACTTAAACAGGGCAATTTTAAAGTTTTAGTATAAGTTAAAACCAAAAATCAAAGAAGAGCTGTGAAACAAAACCACTAGGCAAGAGAGAGAAATTGACCATCTGAGTGAACTCACCAACATATTCAGATGCCAAGATATCAGCAAAACATTACAAGGCATACTAAGAAATGGGATGCTATGGCAAAGGAACAAATTAAAAGTACTGACAAGACATAGGATTTAAAACAACTAATCAATGATATTCACACCAATCTCCTAAATCAAATTAAGTAGTTGAAGGAAAATATGACTAAATAGATAAAAGGATATTAAGAAGATACTGGATGAGTATAAAGAGCAATCTGAAAGTTAGTATAGAAAAGTAACAGAGCTTATGGGAATGAAAAACACAATGAATGAGATTAAAAATATATTAGAGGCATATAACAGAAGATATGAACTGGCCAAGGAACAATTAAGTGAAATAGAAGACAGGAACATCTGAACTTGAAAAGATAAAAGAAAAGAAAGAGAAATGAATGGAAAAATGGAACAGGGTCTCAAGGGAAGTCTTAAAGGAATTGAATGACAACAAGAAACTCACAACCATATGCATTATGGGTGTCCCTAAAGAAGAGAATGGAAAAGGTGGAGAAAGAATATTAGAGGAAACAATGGCCAGAAATTTCCCAACCCTTATAACTGTCAATATCCAAGAAGGCCAATGTACCCCAAATAGAGTAAATCTGAATAGATCTACTCTAAGACACCACTACTCAGAATGTCAAATGCTAGAGATAAAGAGAGAATTCTGATAATAGTGAGAGAAAAGCAATTTATCACATACAAGAGACACACAATAATACTGCTAATTTCTCATCAGAAACCATGGAGTCAAAAAGGTAGTGATATATTAAAGGTACGAAAAGAGAAAAAATTGCCAGCCTTCTTTATCAGGCAAAACTGTCCTTCAAAAATGAGGGTGAGCTTAAAGTGTTCAAAGCTAAACAAAAACTGAAAGAGCATGTCACCAAGAGATCAGATTTATAAGAGATACAAAGAGAATACTGCAGCATGAAAGGAAAAGACAGGAGAGAGAGGTTTGGAGAAGAGTGTAGAATTGAAGATTATTTAGAAAGGTAAATTAAAGTTAAAAAGACAGACAATAGTAAGATATGACAACAAAAAGCCAAAGGGCAAAATGGATGAAGTAAGTAATGCCTTTACAGTCATAACTATGAATATTGATGAATTGAACACCCCAGTCAAAAGAAAGATTGGCAGAAAGGATGAAAAATATAAGCCATTTATATGCTGTCTAAAAAAGACTCATATTAGATGCAAGGACACAAATAGGCTGAAGGTGAAAAGTTGGATACTAGTGATACTAATATTGAACAAAATAGATTTTAAATACGAAATGGTTATAAGAGATGAAGAAGGTCATTATATATTAATAAAAGGGGAAATTCACCAAGAAAAAATAGCAATAGTAAATATGCACAAAACCTGGGTGTCCCAGAATACATGGCAAAACTGAAGAGAGAAATAGACGTCTCTACAATAATAGTTGGAGACTTCAACACACCACTCTCATCACTGGATAGAATATCTGAACAGGGGATCAGTAAGGAAACAGCTTAAATAATATGATAAATGAGCTAGACCTAACAGATACTTATAGAACATTATACCCCAAAATAGCAGCATATACATTCTTCTCAATGGCTCATGGATCTTTCTCCAGGATAGAACACATGTTGGTCAAAAAACAGGTCTTGATAAACTTAAAAATATTGGAATTATATGATGCACTGTCTCTGATCATAATGGAATGAAGATGTAAATGAATAACAGAGAAATGGATAATTCACATATATATGGAGATTAAATGGCACACTCTTACATAATCTGTGGGAAAGAGAAGCAATCGAAAGAGAAATCAGTAAATAGCTCAAGATGAATGAAAATAAGAACATATATCAAACCTATGGGATGCAGTGAAGGCAGTGCTGAGAGGGAAATTTACAGTTCATAATGCTTACATTAAAAAAAGAAGAAAGAGCTAAAATCAAAGATGTAAATGCACACCTAGAGGAAAAAGAACAGCAAATAATCCTAAAGAGCAGAAGGTAAGAAATAACAAAGATTAGAGCAGAAATCAGTGAAATAGAGAACAACAACAACAAAAAATAGAGACACTCAACAAAACCAAAAGTTCTTTCTTCAAGATGATCAACAAAACCAACAAACCCTTAGCTAGACTGATAAAAAAAAAAAAAAGAGAGAAGATGCAAATAAATAAAATCATAAATGGGGAAGCGGACTTGGCCCAATGGATAGGGCATCTGCCTATCACATGGGAGGTCCTTGGTTCAAACCTCAGGCCTCCTTGACCCGTGTAGATCTGGCCCATGTGCAGTGCTGATGCGCGCAAGGAGTGCCATGCCACGCAGGGGTGTCCCCTGCATAGGGGAGCCCCACACTCAAGGAGTGCGCCCCATAAATAGTCACCCAGTGTGAAAGGAAGTGCAGCCTGCCCAAGAATGGCATCGCACACACGGAGAGCTGACACAACAAGATGATGCAACAAAAAGAAACACAGATTCCTGGTGCCACTGATAAGGATAGAAGCAGTCACAGAAGAACACACAGCAAATGGACACAGAGAGCAGACAAAGGGGTGGGGGGTGGGCAGAGAGGGAAGGAGAGAGAAATAAATAAATAAATAAATTTAAAAAAAAAAATCATAAATGGAAGGGGGGCATTCCTACTGAACCCACAAAGATAAAAGAGATCATAAAAGGATACTATGAACAACTGAATGTCATCAAACTAGACAATGTAGATGAGATAGACAAATCCCTGGAAACACAAGAACAACCTACACTGATCCTAGACCTTATAGAATGGCCATTATTAAAAAAAAACTAAAACAAAAAAGCAGAAAGTGCTGGAGAGGATGTGGAGAAATAGGAACATTCCTTCACTGTTGATGGGTATGTAGAATGGTGCAGCCTCTCTGGAAGACTGGCGGTTTCTCAGGAAGTTAAATTTAGAACTAGACTCTGATCTAGCAATCTTGCTACTAGGAATATATTCAGAAGAACAGAAAGCAAGGACATGAACTGACATTTGCACACTGATGTTTATAGTGGCATTATTCACAATGCTAGAAGATGGAAATAGCTCAAATGTCCATCAACTGATGAACGGATAAACAGAGCGTGGTATATACATACAATGGGACACAACTATGCAGTTGTGAAAAGACATGAAGTTGAGATGCATATGACAGCATCATTAAACCTTTTTTTAAAAGATTTATTTAATTTATTTCTCCCCACTTCCCCCCTGTTGTCTGCTCTGTGTCCATTCACTGTGTGTTTTTCTGTATCTACTTACATTCTTATCATGTGGCACTGGGGAACTGTGTCGCTTTATTTTGTTGCATCATCTTGCTGCGTCAGTTCTCTGTGTGTGTGGTGCCACTCCTGGGTGGGCTGCACTTTTTTTCACGTGGGGAAGCTCTCCTTGTGGGGTGCACTCCTTGCATGTGGGGCACCCTTATGTGGGGGACACCTCTGTATGGCATGGCACTCCTTGCGTGCATGAAGCATTGCACATGGCCAGCTCATGACACAGGTCAGGAGGCCCTGGGTATTGAATGCTGGACTCTTCATATGGTAGGTGGATGCTCAATCAGTTGAGCTACAACCGCTTCCTGCATCACTAAACCTTGAGGACCTTACATTGAGTGAAACAAGCCAGACACAAAAGGACAAATATTGCATGGTCTCACTAACATGAACTAAATACGATGAACAACTCATGGAATAAAAATCTAGAGTAGCAGTTTCTAGGAGATAGAATGAGGGTTGAGTAGGGGCAGCTGATGCTTAATTGCGGTCACCCCTCGGGCTGAAGTTTGGTTTGCTGGCCTGGCGGGGGAGCAGCCGCGGCAGGCCAAGCGGCTGCCCCCATAATAGGGTGGCTGGTCGGACTCACCGCCACCCCTGAAGGAAGCTCGGCATGGGCGCAGAGTGCCCTCGGGTCTCCCCTTCTCGGCAGCCATGCTTCCGCGGCCGCCCCTCCTCCCGGATAGCGCCACACGATGCCTTGTAGGGCGGCACCCTTCTTCTTCTTTCTCCCTGCGCAGGCGCAGGGCGGAAGATTCCAGTCTGCCCTTTTCCCTTCCCCCGACAGCAGCAACAGCCAGGCGTGGGCGGAAAAATCCAGTCTGCCCTTTTCCCCTCCCCTGACAGCAGCAACAGCCAGGCGTGGGCGGAAAAATCCAGTCTGCCCTTTTCCCCTTCCCCGACAGCAGCAACAGCCAGGCGTGGGCGGGAAACTCAAGTCTGCCCTCCACCCCAGCAACAGCAGCCACCAATCCCTAAACCCTGCCCCTTCCCCCAGCAACAGCAACAGCCAATCCCTAACCACCACCCCTCCCCCGTCCAGTACCGCCCACTGACCTTTTGCCGGCAACCAATCAGAACAGGGCGTGGCTTCGACCAATCAGCCTTCCCCAGCCCCTATAAAACTGTTGCCTCTCCCTCAGTAAAGTGGACTTGCGTGTTTACCTTGTCTCCGCGGTAGTTCTTCTGCCGTGCGTCCTCCAGTCCTGAGAGCCCCCGACAAGGGCCTGGCCTCCCTTGTCCCCAGTTCGTCGCCTGCTTCTCCGGGCGACCCCTTCGTCGCCGGCTTCGCCGGGCGACCCCGTCAGCCGAACCGCGCAACCCCTTGTGAGACCGATCCCTCATCTGCTGCCGGACCGACCCCTCGTCCCAAGCGGGACCGACCCCTCGTCCAGAGCTGGACCGACCCCTCGTCCGCAGCCAGACCCCACCTCTACCGACCGAGCAAACCGTCGCACTTAATGTATGTAGAATTTTTAATAAGATTGATTATAAATGCATGGAAATGAGCAGAGATGATGATATAGTAAAATGAGTATAACTAATGCTGCTGATTTATCAATGTGACTGTGGCTGTGTATTCTAGGGACATAAATGTCAATAGAAAAAGTGCTGGAGGATAATCTAGGGACTGTTTAACATAATGAACTCAGTGGTGGATGAGGATTTTAGTTAATAGTACAAATATAAGAATGTTCTTCTATGAACTAGAACAAATACATGTTACTATTACAATGTGTTAAGAATATGGTGATTCACGGAAAAATACAATTTAACTTATGGAATATAGTGAAGAGTAATATTGTAATATTTTTTCATCAATGGCAACAAAGATACTATATCATTGCTAAAGGTCAACAATAGGGGAATATAAGGAGATACAGGATTTTTCTTTTTGGAGTAATAAAAATGTTCTAAAATTGACTGAACTGATGACAGCACAACTCTGTGATGAAACCAAGAACCACTGAGTACACACTTGTGATGGAATGTTCAAGGCATGGGAATTTATAACACAGTGAACTTTGTAGTGGCTAACGGACTATGGTTAACAGTACAAATATTAGAATGTTCTTTCTTTCATAAACTATAACAAATATATAGTACTAATACATGGTATTAATAATAGGATGGTTTATGGGGAAAATACACTAAATGTAAGATATGAATTATAGTTAGTAGTAATATTTTGATGATGTTCTTTCATCATTTGTAACAAATCTTCCACAACAAATGCAAGAAGTTGGTAGATGGGGAATGTTCGGGAATCCTCTATGGTGTGAGGATTATTTTCTCATGTCCTAACTTCTCTAATGATAACAAAACATCATGAATAATGATGATATTACAATGATGGATACCAACCATTATATATTTTGTCAAAATCTATAAAATTGTGTGGTGCAAAGTGTAAAACATAAAGTAAACTATAGACCATGGTCAGTAGCAATCCTTTAGTATGTGTTCATCAATTGTAAATAATGTACCACACTAATGAAGAATGTTGTTAATGGGGGAAAGTGTGGGAGGGGAAGGAGTAGGCTATAAGAGAATCTCCTATACTTTTGATGTAGCATGTATGTAATCTAAAGCTCCTTTAAAATTAAAGAAAAAAAATTATTTAAAAACAAAAATTAAAAAAAGTAAACAAAACTGGGAGTAGGACATTTAAGGTGAAACACATCACACGTTCTTTTTCAAAGACTATTTTTTAATGTTCTAGTGAAGATCAGTTATGTATTAACTGTGCATATTTATTAGCACCTGAATTAGCACCTTTCAGGTTCTATTAGACAAGCTGAGACAAGATAGTGATTTGCTCTGTGTAATTCTCATGTTTTCAAAAATAATACAGATACATTTGAGCTGCCATCCTCCAAAAACTAGACCCTGCTGCATCATCTGAAGCAAAGGTACAAAAGTGAACCAGGTCAGATATCTAAGTATACGCCTCCATGAAGAAGCCATTGATTCATAACTCTATTTAGTGCAACATTTTGACCCCAGCTAGATCACTAGTTACTCAAAGTCAAGTAGTTTTAGTTGAGTCTTTACTGCATGAGCACTCATATTAAGGGAGGAAGATATACTTAACATCAAAATTTGCACCTCTGTTGGCGGTCTTAGTAAAGAATCCTGGGGATGAATAGGCATGACGACCTAGCTACTCTCTGATCCCTAGAGGTGGTCCTCCCAGGTCAGAAATGAAGCAAATTGGCTGGGCATCATGAAGGAACCATCACAACAGGGTCTATGAACTACCTAAAAAGTCTCCACTGTGACTGTACAAATATATTTTGTGAGAACTAATGTATATTTGAAAAGACAAGAGCAATGTATACAAAGCATACATTTATCTTTTTTTTGTAACTTAAGTTTTCCTTAATTATCAGATATTAAATAATCTAGTGTCACCTTTATCAGATGGATAAAGGTTTTTATTAGATAGGACCTCTCCAATTCAAGTCTCTAGAGGAAATGGTGGTTTGTGAATTTCCTTTATGTCACATAATTTGACAATCCAATTAAAAAAAATAAATAGCATAAAAACATTAACTATGACTCTTATCCAATTTGAAAAAAATACATAGCATAGAATCATTAACTATGACCCTTTAATCCCCCAAACTGAAAATCACAGATTAAATACCATTAACTATAACCTTGAAACTGATTCCTGCCCCTTTTAATGCAGGGACAGATGCTGGACATTATATATCCTGCCATAACCCACTGAATGGACTGGGGGAGAATGTAAACAACAATGTAACTATTATCCATGTACTGCAGCAGTGCTCCAAAATATATTCACCAAATGCAATGAATGTGCCATAATGATGAAAGAAGTTGTTGATGTGGGAGGAGTGGGGTGGGGGGTATGGGGGAGTATATGGGAACCTCTTATGTTTTTTAATGTAATGTTTTATGTGATCTATTGACTTTTTAAAAGATAACTAAAAATACAATTAAATGTTAAAAAAATTGTGCTGTCATCATTAAATGTTACACATACATACTTCTGATTCTATTTATAGTCATGTAATTATGAACACATAATTCCTCTTTGAAATGAAAACATTCACTGAATTCCAAGTATGTTTTATAACAAAATATAAATAAATTGATGGGCTCTGCCAATATGCAGAAGATATTGGCAATTAGTCCATGTGGAGGAAAAAAATAACTAAGTTGAAAAGAAGTAGAGTAAGCAAATTTATTGACCCTGAACTTGAAGGGAGATTAATAGCCTAATTGCCAAGCTAATACACACACAGAAGTACAACAAAAGTTTTGTCATTCCTCCTAAAAATAATATTTGATATAGTCCTAATTCTGTTAATTTGAAAAATTGATAATAAATACTGCTTCTTTGCAGTTATTTTGGGATAATAGGAGTGTTCTTAAAGTATATTTCATAAATCTCTTTCCTTCTACTAATATTTAGAAATATAGTTACTGGAATCTAAAAGAACAATACCATCACCAAGAGTCACATAAGAAAGGTATACTCTTGTAATCTCTTAGCTCCTGCACGTACATGTGTGAATAGATATTTATTGGATTATATCTGTCTTGCTAAAATTGGACAGAGAGCTAGAGGCAAAATTCAAAATATTTAACCAGTGTTACGACATAAGCACTGGCCAATCAGAAGAGAGGTAGGTAATACATAACTGTCCAGGCATACTAGGGCAGACAAGCTGAAAATCAGCCCTCCTAAGGATCCAATATCTATACACATTCAGGTAATACCAAGGGAAGAAAACAGGAAAAAGAACTTCTCCTCCCTTTGCTATTTATTCAGTTACAAAGACTTTAATATCTAAACTTTTCCAGTTTTCTTCTCCCCAGTTCATGTTCCTCTTGCCCCAAAATACGTGCATGGGCCTAAAAAGTCACATTTATACTCTATAAACCTGTCCTTGTCAATCATTACATGAATTAGTAAGAGTAGAAAACCTAATGCAAACTTGACCTAGCAGACTCTCTTCCATAGGAATTCAGATGTGATCCAATCTCTTAGGCTATTTAACAGAGTACACATAAACACAGGTCTATGCATAAGCCATGCATGGCAGCAAATACTCTGACACAGTGAAGCCTAATTTGGGGGGAAAAAGAAAGAAAAATGGGTTACCTCAGATATTTTAAAAATTAATTTTAATTTTAATTTAAAATTAAAACTAGCTTAAGCTAGTTGAATGGCTTTTCATATTTATCACTAAAGGAGACTGGATTCTTGATAAAAAAAGATTAGTAATCGAAGAAAATGTGGCATTGGTGTGAAGAAAGTGGCCGTGGTGGCTACTGGGGGTAGGGAGGGGGAGGAAGAGATGAGATGTGGGGGCATTTTCGGGACTTGGAGTTGTCCTGGGTGGTCCTGCAGGGACAGTTACCGGACATTGTATGTCCTCCCATGGCCCACTGGGTGGACTGTGGGAGAGTGTGGGCTATGATGTGGACCATTGACCATGAGGTACAGTGGTGCTCAGAGATGTATTCACCAAATGCAATGAATGTCTCATGATGATGGAGGAGATTGTTGTTATGGGGGAAGGAGTGGGGTGACGGGGGTGGGGGGCACACGGGGACCTCATTTTTTTAAATGTAATATTAAAAAAGAAAAAGAAAAAAAAGAAAGAATCATAGAAGCAAACTCCTATGTGCCTTTAGATCACTCAAGAAAAGAATTAGAATTACCAAATCAAACTATCAAAGGCCTTAAATGCACCATTTTAGAGTCAACTTTGAAACATCAGAATTGTGAATATACACCAGAAGAGCCAATGATTTAGGTTTCATATGAGTGATAACAACTGAGTACATAAGCCTGTTAAAATTAGTGTTGAATTAATAATGATTAACTTCAAAGAAAAATAGTAGTAGTCTTACCTAGGTGTTCATGTTTCTATGAATCTTCTAGTAAAATAATATCTTTCTAAAAATCATTGGTTAGATGTGCTCAAAGTTTATGCTCAGCTATCTTGAAAAAGGACAAATGAGTTTATATGGCTATGAGTCTCCAAAAAAGAGCCAGGAGCTCATCAGAGGGGCCGCCCTTACACACACCTCAGCAGAGTCCCAGAGACAGCTAAAGTAGATACAACCCCAGGTATTGGTTCTTCTGAGGGCTACAGAGACCAAAGGTTCTATGATCTTGGCAGATGCAGTTCAGTGCCATGTCAATTGGCCCTACTTTGGAGTTTGTGTTCCTGAGTGTGATGGAGTTGGACTCAGATGTGATCTTTGTTCACAAGCCTCTCCTGTCACTTTTACCAGACCTATGGTTGGCGCTGGGGTTTAGTGTATACTCAGGGGACCTGAATCTCTGGATTGTCCATGTGATACCCAGGCCCTGAGCCTCAAAAGATTTGCATCTCCTATCCTCTGGTTGATTGGACTGACCCCAGCCAGCTAACAGGGAGGTAAAGAAAGTCAACCACCATACCAGGGAGCCAAGCGTGCCTACAACTGAAAGCAGGAGAATTGCATCCATCATCCATGTGGAATCTAAGCCCCCTCTCGATACAGATGTGGAGTGGACATAACCATTCCAGGGTCCACAGGATAGAGGAATAGAGTATGGATTAGAGTAGACTTACTGATATTCTATTCATGAACTATTGTGATTAGTAATCGAAGAAAATGTAGCATTGATATGGAGAAAGTGGCCATGGTAGCTGCTGAAGGTAGGGAGTGGGAAGAAGAGATGTGATGTGGAGGTATTTTCAGGACTTGGAGTTGTCCTGGGAGGTATTGCAGGGACAGTTACTGGACATTGTATGTCCTCCCATGGCCCGCTGGGTGGACTGGGGGAGAGTGTAAACTATAATGTGGACCACTGACCATGTGTTGCAGCAGTGCTCAGAGATGTATTCACCAAGTGCAATGAATGTCCCATGATGATGAAGGAGTTTGTTGTTATGGGAGGAGTGTGGTGAGGGGGGTGGGGGGGTATATGGGGACCTCATATTTTTTTTAATGTAACATTAAAAAAAAATAAGGACAAAAAAATAAATATTTTTTTAAAAAATATTTTTTGTTGAAAAGCAGAGAATATTATTATTTCCCTCAGTTATGATAATCTACTTAGTAGTGGTTTAACCTAATTATAGTAAAAATACCTAGGAAGCAAAGATCAATACTATCTTCAAGGCTGATCTTAAAAGCTCAAACTTTTAAAGCCAGTATGGTAGGTAGAATAATGGCCCTATACGTATGTCCATGTCCTAATCCCTAAGGCCTACACATATGATAGATTACATGAAAAAGGGGAACTAAGGTTGCAGATGGAATTAAGTTCCTTAATCAATGGACCTTAAAATTAAAAAGTTATAAAGGATTATTTGGGTAGGCCCAATGTAATAACATAGGTCCTTGACAGCAGAAAAGACAAACAGAAGGGGTCAGACAAAGATATAATGATGGAAGCAGGATCAGAGAGATTCTATGTTGCTGGGTGTAAAGAGAGAGGAAGGGAGTTATGTGCCAAGGAATGTGGGTGGCCTTTAGATGCTTTTAAAGGCAAAGAATCAGATTTTCAACCTAGAGCCTACAAGAAGGAGCCAGTCCTGCTGACATCTTGATTTTAACCTAGTGAGACCTGTGTTGGACTTCTGACCTTCAGGATTGTAAGATAACCAATTAGTGTTGTTTAAAGCCATTAAATTAAAGGTAATTTGTTATAGCAGCAGTGGGAAACTTATACAGTTAGGTTTTATTAAATTGCTTTCTTGGCTTACTTGTTAAAAATACAGATTCTTTGGACTTCCTCCAGACTTCTAGGGCTCAGGAATCTATATTTTAACAAAAATCCAATATTGTTTTTATGACATTTAGCAGCCATTGTTTTAAAATATGAGCAAATCTTAAAAACAAAAAGTAAATTAGTGTTACAAATCAACTAGAAAGACAGGTAGATTCTCACTATTCCAACTCTGAGTTTAGTATAACCATGGTTGATGATGTTGCTCTGACAACATAAACAAAATGTTAGTCAAACCTAAAACTACTTTTAAAAGTGTATGAATGTTTTAAATTTTTGCAGTGCAAACTCCATACTTATTAATAATGAAATATAAAGACATTAATAGTATGACATAATGCCATTTTAAAATGTTCTCTTTTCCCCTCAAGTTACAGAATCAGAAGCAAAGAAAGGCAAATGTCATTTCTCTCAATCCCAATAAATGTGTTTTATTTTATATCCATAAGGCAGAAATCGAATGTTACTACTGAAATAAAAACTGTACCATCTTTAAAAGGATAAGGAGTATTAGGACGTAACTTTTGAAAGTGAAAACCAAAGACAAGTAATGACATTTACTAACCTGAAGTTTCCTTAATAACACAGCTTGTAAACTTTAGCAAGCACAGAAGTTCACAGAATGCATTTCTTTTAAAAATAATACCAAATTATTACAATTACAACCAACAAGCACATTAGGTGGAAGGCAGAAGTTTTAAAAATTGAAAACGTATTTGAGAGAAATTTCCAAGGAAGTCTTTTGTATTGGGATCTAGACGTCCTATATTATCTGAAACCTGAGTAAAGAAAGAGTACAGAAGAATGAATAGATCCTAGCTCATAGTGAAAAATAAACATTAAAATTTCAGAAACTAAAAATTTCAATTCCAATTTATGATTTCATAATACACTGTGAACTGGCACACCCAAGTTGTTGCCACCTGGCTCAAAGTTTCTATCTTGCAATATCAGTGATTCCATCTCTCCATTCAGAATTTGTTTCATTAACTATACATTTCATAATATACAGAACTATAAAAGAAAAATAATAGATAAAGTTGTTCCTGGTTACATCTGTAAGGTAGGCAAAGTTTTAGAAACTGTTATACTGACCTCAGCACCTGGCCTGTCATATCCCCTCTTCATCCTAAGGTGTTCTCAGCTCTCTTGGTTGGAAAGCAGTTTAGTCAACTAATCGCTGAGGTAAAATTTTAGCCCAGTATGAGTATAAGAAAGATTCTTCCAAGCATATTTTCGTTTTAATAAGAGGCTTTTAAAGATTAAAAGCCTTAAAGATACAAAGGAATTTATCTCTACCATGTCAAAAAAACAGGTTGTGGTGAAAGTAATCTCAGTTTAGGGACTTTCTAAAGCTCTTAGAATTCCTGTCCTAGAGACTGTCATCTACTATCTCCAGTGTGAAGCCTGTCCTAGCTAACAGAATTTTCTAAAAGATAAATAAGAAGGAACATGATATGGAGGAAAGACCACAAACTTTAGAGTTGGAAAACTTAATTTTGAATCTGGGTCAATTCACATAGCCACTCTGAGCTTCAGCTGGCTTATGTGTAAAGAGGGAATCAAGACTCTCTCCAGTACTATGATAGATGATTAGATGGGGTTGAAATAGATCCCCCAAGTTCGTGAAAAAACAAATTACATCATCCCTTTCAAGAAAATACTATAATGCTCCACATAATTTATCTTTTAAATCATTTTTCTCTTGGAACACCTATTTTCCTAAGGGGAGATAAAGTGCTGTATAATGTTATGATTAGTACCTCCAGTTAACTCTGACTGAAATTCTTAATGCAAATGATGGTAGCAGAGTAAGAAAAATAGACCACAAACTAGTGGGAAGGGAGCATGAAAACTTGAAAGTATCACAGATGTACCCTTTTAAGATTAATCAGTCACTCTTATATTCATAAGTAGTGTATGGGTAGGTAACAAGTTAAAATTCAAGGAAGAAACAGGCTGAACAAATTACCAAACTAAATTAAATAACCTATAATATTTATAAATATGTCAAGGAAGAAAACACTAATTGAACTTTCACAAAACAAGTGTTCTTGTTCTTTTTAAACTCTTGACAGAGGAAAGAATAAGGAAAGTTGACATGTATTCACAATGTACTATATTCGACTTAATAAACCTGCTTTGAAAATACAATGACAACTCTATTTGAACCAGAATGGTTATCTCTTTGGAACTACAGGCAAAATTTAAAATAATCCTTTCCATTTCCTTCTCTCAGTCAACCATTGCAAAGGTTTCTTGACTCTAATATCCAAAGACAGCATTTTTCAAACTGTGTTCCAGGGAACACTAGTTTCAGAGATTGCCAGTTTTCCAAGATATTAATAGTAGAATCTTAAGATAAGGATTCTATGAGAAAGTAGACCCTGGGTTAAAGAAAAAGAGATAGGATTTTTTTTTATTACAAGGTTTCTCAGAGATTTTAATATGCTAATATGAATTATAATTTGTGAACAGAGGAGTACAGAGTTCAGGTATCCAAAAGTCTTTATCAATAGAATCTACTTTGCCTGAAACCTTTTAGCACCATTTCACAGATGATATGGACAACACTGCTCTGTGCTTTCGTGGAGAAGTATTTCATTAATTTAAATATATTATTAATTAAAAATTATTGTTCTTAACAGCTAAGGCTCTGAATATCCCAGAATATTCTACAAAAATGGAAATACTCTTTCAAGAGTTACCATACTATTAATATATCATTATAAATTTCTAACAGATTAGTTTTATATCAGTTTAATATGGCATGCCAGAAAAACAAATGGGAGAAAGGAAGAAGAATACTTAAGTATGGGAAGCTGACTATGGAGAGCAAGTAGAGGGTCAAGTCTGTCTCTAGGAGTTTGAGGAAGAAGATTCAAGGCTGTTTGAGTAAGTGTAGGCTAACTAACAAAGAGACCCAAAAATATACAATGACTCAACCCCAATCAATATCTACTTCTGGCTCAAGTTAACAGTTCAAAGTGGTTTCATTTTGATAGCAACCATAGGGCTTGTGCAGTTCTACTCTGTTATGCAGGGGCCCAGGATGTCAGTGGCTATTCTATCTTCAATTCACAGCTCCCAAGGTCACCCATATGATTGACTCCATCTCAGTTAGTGAGAAAGGGGAATAGAGAATAAAGGTGCAAACATAAGAGGTATTTCTGGGCTATACTTATAATTGGTGCACATCACTTCCACTCATATTTCTTTGGCTAGAACTCAGTTATACAGTCACAGTAACTGCAGGGAACCTGTGAAATGTTGTCTGTCTGGTGTACAAGAAGAAGAGGAAAGCACAGATTTGAGTGAACAGCAGCCTTTGCCTCATATGTACAGGGAAAAAGAGATAAAAATGAGGTTGTACTAGAAGGAGAAGACACAAAAACAAATTTAGCCCAGTGTCAAATCTGTTTTCATGTTTAAAAAATCTTAAAAATTTAAAAATAAGGCAAACATCAAAAGTAGGAGATGAGTTAATTAATTATAGTGTCCCTAAAATAGAAGAATATAGACTCAGTATATAAGTGTTCTAGAATAATGTCTGATAATTGGAAGAACTTTCACAATACTTTAAGAGGCACAAATATAGTATGGTCAATATGATCTCATTTGTATAAAAATATATATAATCATGAGCATGTGAGAGAAAGTATCTGGAAAGATAGATATTAAGATGTTATTTCTGTGGGAAGCAGATGTGGCTCAACAGATAGAGTGTCTGCCTACCATATAGGGGGTCCAAGGGTTTAACACCCAGGGCCTCCTGGCTTGCGTGGTGAGCTGGCCCATGCACAGTACTGCTACATGAAAGGAATGCCAGCCCATGCAGGGATGCTCCCATGTAAGGGTTCCCCCATGCAAGGAGTGGCCCCTGCACAAGGAGAGCTGACCCACGCAAAACTGCAGCCTGCCCAGGAGCGTTGCCACACACGAGAGCTGATGCAGCAAGATGATACAACAAAAAGAGACACAGATCCCCAGTGCCACCTGATGAGAATACATGGGGACACAGAAGAACACACAGCAAATGGACACAGAGTGAAGACACCTGGGGGGGGGGCAGGGAGGGAGAAATAAAGAAATAAATCTTTTTTTAAAAAAAAGATGTTATTTCCAGGTAATTGTATGTAAGTATTGGATTACAGAAATTTAATGCTTTAATTCTTATCTATAGTTTCTCAGTTTTTATAATAAATATTTATTGGACCAATAGTAAAAACAATATTTTAAGTGGAATAATAATATGCAACTTAATATATACCAATGACAAAATTCTGAATCTATTTTATAGTAAAAAGGTGAAAACAAAACAAAACAAAAAAATTCATCTCTTTTCCGCACATATCTAACAGGCAAAATCTTTTAAGACATTCGAAAAAATGTGTATAAGTGAACCTTGATAGTGAAAAAGTTGATAACTTCTTCTTTTACTGGTATCTACATTTTTTCATTTCATAATTTCAATAAAAAACAATATTTCTGAGCATTCACTATGACAAAGGTCAATGCTATTTTGTGCCACCAACTATCTTTGTTGATTGATGGAGCAGCAAGTGTCTTGCTCAATAAAAACCCATGGATTATTTTTGTTTATTGATCTTAATAAGAATCATAAAGAAGCAAGTAAACAAATAAGGGTTTATAAATCAATGATTAAAATAATACCTAAGACTATATAGCCACATGAATAAAGGCTTTTTTTTAAAAAAGATTTATTTTCTTTATTCATTGGCTCCCCCTTCACCCTCCAGTTGTTTTGGCTTGCTGTCTGCTCTGTGTCCATTTGCTGTGTGCTTGTCTTCTCTTTAGTAGGCACTGGGAACCCAACCTGGGACCTCCAATGTGGGAGAGGGGCACTCAATTGCTTGAGCCACCTCAGCTCCCTTAAAGTCTTTTAGTAATATAAACTATGACAATATCCTTAATCTTTCTCCCTATAATCACAAAAATATTAAATAGCATTTATTAGGTCTCTGGGAATTTCTTTAAGAATATCGTAAGAGGCACAGCTATTGCATCCACAAATGATTCTAGGCAAAAATTCAAATATAAGTATTCTGCTACAGTAGATTAATAGAAAGCCTAAATAGGCCCACCATTAAGACCACAGATAAACATATTTTTATGCCTACATTCATCAGGTTTGCTGTACCTAGAGCTAGCATCATTCATCTAAACACTAAATCTTACTTTTATTAGCTATATTCTAACTAGATTGTAAGCACCAAGAGAGCAGGACCCTTGTCATATTTCTTTCTCATGGGCAAACTGCAAGAGTAGAATTATCATAAGCTTTGGATTCAGACTAACTGGTTTTTATTTGAACTCTGAAAGCTTTTTCTTATCACCTTTCAAATCCAAGTCTAAATTATCTTGGAGCTGGATGACAGCATATAAACCTCTTGACCAACCTCTCTTAACACACTGTTGAGCTGCTCTTACCCTACTAATAGGATTGCCTTTCTAAAACACAAGTCTAGGGATACCAGTTTTTACCAGAAGCTTTGTTCATTTTCCAAGTGTATAATATATATAAAGTTAATCTCTCTATTAGACCTGACCCTACTGTCCTGGGCTATATACTCTTTTTCTTTTAAAAAATCTTTTATTATTATCATGATTGCTGTGGTTATTATTTTTAAAGAAGCTTTAGATTACATAAATGTTACATTGAAAATATAGGGGATTCCCATATACCCCACCCCCCAATACACTTTTCCCTATTAACAACATCTTTCATTAGTGTGGTACATTTGTTACAATTGATGAACACATATTGAACCACTGCTGATAACCATGGTCTATAGTTGACATTATGGTTTACACTTTGCACCATACAATTCTATAGGATTTGACAAAATGCATAATGGCTTGTATCCATCATTGCAATGGGTATGAATAATTCCAAAGTCCCCAAAATGCCACATGATACACCTATTCTTCCCTCTCCCTCTCCTCAGAACCTCTGGTGGCCACTGCCTTTATATCAATGTTACAAGTTCTTCCATTACTAGAAAAATAATGTCTATTTATTCCATAGGTGCAAATTCCCTTATGTTTGTTCATTCCTTAATCTTGAGGATTTTGGAATGGTGATTCTGCTTCTGACTTAGAGAGGGCTTAGAGCCCATGGGGCATTAGGGTTGAACTGTCTTGCTTGCAGTTATAGATACTCTGCTTTTTGGGATGGGAGCTGTTCATCATCATCCTTTTGTTAGTTGTCCTGGGTGAGTCCGATGAATTGGAGGGTAGGTGTTGGCTGCAACTCTGCTGAGATTCAGGGCTCAACCATCATATGAACAGCCAGAAGATTTAAGTCTCTGGGACACATATTTAATGGGTATAGTGCTAATTATAGGTTCAAATAGAAGGGGTATAAAAACCACGTGTAGGAAAATTTAAATGTGTCCAACTCCAATATATTGGGGAGATAGGTTATCATATATTCCAAGGTAAGGCCCATTGAAGGGTGCCAAATTTCTGGGTTTGTCTGCCTTGCCTATAGGTCCTATACTCTTTTGTCTTGTTTATTTGTTTTTTTAATTATTTTTTTATTGTTTTAATATTACATTTTTTAAATTTTTTGTTTTTTTAAATTAATCTAATTTTAAAAATTAAAGTTAATAGATCACAAAGAATGTTACATTAAAAAACATAAGAGGTTCCCATATAATCCACTCCCCACATCCCACCTCCATCATTTTTGTAAATTGTATTTTTGAAGATATATACGTCACACAAAAAATGTTACATTAAAAAACATAAGAGGTTCCCATATACCCCTCACCTCCCTACCCCACTCCTCCCACACCAACAACCTCCTCCATCATTGGTACACTCATCGCATTCAGTGAACACATTTTGGAGCACTGCTGTACCACATGGATAATAGTTTACCCTGTAGTTCACACTCTCTCCCAGTACATTCAGTGGGTTATGGCAGGATATATATAAAGTCCAGCATCTGACCCTGCAATATCATTTAGGACAACTCAAAGTCCCAAAAATGCCCCCACATCACATTTCTCTTCCCTCTCCCTGCCCTCAGCAACTACTGTGGTCACTTTTTCCACCTCAATGTTACAATTTCTTCTATTACTAGTCACACTAGTTTTATAGTAGAATATCAGTAAGTCCACTCTAGACCATAATTTATCCCTCCATTCTGTAGACCTTGGGATGGTGATGTCCACTCCACCTCTAGATCTAGAGGGGGCTTAGATTCCACATGGATGATGGATGCAATTCTTCTGCTTACAGTTGATCCCCTTGTGTGGTGGTTAACCATTTTCACCTCCCTGTTAGCTGACCTGAACCAGCTAACAAACCAGAAAGGAGAAGTTGCAACTCTGCTGAGGCTCAGGGCCCAGCTGGCATATGCGCAGTCCAGAGATTCAAGTCCCTTGAGTATACACCATCCCTAGCGCCAACCACAAGTTCAGTAAAAGTGATAGAAGAGGCATATGTAGAAAGGTCACATCTAAGTCCAGCTCCATCACACTCAGGAGCACAGGTTATATACTCTTAACAATGGCAAATTCTAACGTGGTGGAAAGAATAACCCCATATTCACATGCGGCACCTTTTTTTAGTAGCACATTATAATGCTCTTTCTCTTTTTCCTCTCTTGGAAAGGAAAATTTTCCAATTTTCATGCAATAAAATGAAAATGTGTGTTTCATAATTAAAAGTAAATTTCACGAGTAACACTGGATTAGCACAAATCCTATGAACTGTTTACATAGTACTGATATTTCAAACGACACCATTTAGGATGATCATGCAAAATATACAGAAGATTAATAAATGACAATGCTTTGTACATATAAGAAAATGTTATGGCCTTGGCAAAGACCCCCAGAGTTTGAGAAAGGCCCAGGCCATTTCCATTTTCTGGAAAGAAGGGCCAAAACACA
This sequence comes from Dasypus novemcinctus, assembly GCF_030445035.2. Lineage (NCBI taxonomy): Eukaryota > Metazoa > Chordata > Mammalia > Cingulata > Dasypodidae > Dasypus > Dasypus novemcinctus. The sequence goes on from NC_080677.1 coordinate 86,405,527, forward strand.
ATTACATATTGTGTGCCTTGTTCTAAATGTTTATATTTAACAGATGAACATATTCAGCATTTAAAATGCAATGCATATAACTGTGCTACTCACAAGATAATTAGGATTCATTATCTTAATGAATATTTCACAGTTTACTAAGGGTGGTGTCATCCAATAATAGGAACAAAACTTAGAGCTTTTTGATGATCATCTTTTTTTCAATCTTGTCAGTGCGTTTTTGTTACTATATGATAACATTAAAAGTATTCGTTATAGTTTTTTCTATATGAGAAGTTCAGGTCTACATGGCCTTCTAGCCCTCTCTGTGATGGTCCTGGCCTCTGTCCCCAGGCTAAATGACTAATCCCTTAATTTCTGAAAAATATACTATTAGACTCTGCTAATTGCACAGGAAATATATGGCTCTCAGAGCAACGATAATAACCACCACTAGAATGGCTTCCTATTACCTACAAATCCAAAGACTTCTTCTGGACACCCTCTAGTTAACATTCAATGTTTTCCACCATATTCCCTCCAATAACCCATCCTGGCTTCCCTTCCTTCCCTGGCCTACCTATTCAACTCCCATTAGATTATGCTATCTGTCTATATGCATTTACTTAGGCTTTTTCCCTCTGCTTATAACACCCTCCCACTTTTTGCCTCTCAAATTCTATTAATTGGTCAAGCCTTTTCTCAAACATCCCCTCTTTTTTTAAAAATTGCAAATAATAAGTTTAATTTCAGAAACTGAGGTCACCAGTTATAAGTGCACTAAAACATAGTCAATGCAAATTTAGATTAAGCATAGGTACAGTATTTTATCAAAACAACTTTTCTACAAGATCATACACAAATGAGTGACTTCTTTCACTCAAAATATTTAATCACTTTGAAAGTAGAAAATGAATCCTTTTATAGTTGTTAAAACAAAAATTCTGAAGACATTTTGTAAAAAGAACCTGATGACGGATACTTCATTCTGATGCCCTTAGGATTCTAAAATACCCCAATGCTGGCTGAATCTTCCCTATTGAAAAAGAAACTCCTGGGAAGTGGACTTGGCCCCATGGTTAGGGCGTCCGTCTACCACATGGGAGGCCTGCGGTTCAAACCCCGGGCCTCCTTGACACGTGTAGAGCTGGCCCATGTGCAGTGCTGATGCGCGCAAGGAGTGCCATGCCACGCAGGGGTGTCCCCCACATAGGGGAGCCCCATGCGCAAGGAGTGCACCCCATAAGGAGAGCCACCATCGCAAAAGAAAATGCAGCCTGCCTGAGAATGGCGCCATCCACATGGAGAGCTGACACAACAAGATGATGCAACAAAAAGAAACACGGATTCCGGTGCCACTGACAATAACAGAAGCAGACAAAGAAGATGATGCAGCAAATTGACACAGAAACAGACAACTGGGGCAGGGATTTGGGGGGAAGGGGAGAAAAATAAATAAATAAATAAATCTTTAAAAAAAAAAAAAAAAAGAAACTCCTAAACATCTAAGGCTATTCTTATAGCTATTATATCACTGTCTTCTTCCCTGTTAATAAGCATCTCTGGGGAAGCAGACTTGGCCCAATGGATAGGGCACCCACCTACCACATGGGAGGTCCACAGTTCAAACCCTGGGCCTCCTTGACCCATGTGGAGCTGGCCCATGCACAGTGTTGATGTGTGCAAAGAGTGCCCTGCGACACAGGGGGTGTCCCCCACATGGGGAGCCCCAAGTGCAAGGAGTGCACCCTGTAAGGAAAGCCACCCCATGCGAAAGAAAGTGCAGCTTGCCCAGGAATGACACCACACACATGGAGAGCTGACACAGCAAGATGACACAACAAAAAGAAACACAGATTCCTGGTGCCGCTGATAAGGATAGAAGCGGTCACAAAAGAACACACAGCAAATGGACACAGAGAGTAGACAACTGGGGGGAAGGGGAGAGAAATAAATATATAAATAAATCTTTAAAAAAATAAGCATCTTTTCTAAGGCTTTTATACATACTTTGGTCAAACTGGGAATCAGTGAACAATTTTTTTTAAAAGACAGCTCCATGGCATAGACTCATTAAATCAGAGGCTCAGAAATTTGATAAACCCAATTTATGCTATAAACTTGTCATGTTATGCACTGGTGAAATAGTAAGCATGAATTTACAAACTGTGATTAACGTTTCAGAGGAACTCATTATATATAGTTTCTCTGAGTTACCTGACCACGCAGAATCTGAATGCAACATAAATGGGACAGTTTTCTTAACCAAATTTGTATAGAACTAAGGCTCTGTAAGACATCTAAAGTTTGTCTTGTTTTCAAATGCTACATCTCTGTAGATGTAAGGAGATCCCTTCCCTCACGTCCTCTTTTATGAAGCCTATCCTTGTTCTTCACATTTTTCTCTCTTCTCTCCCTTCCCCTCCTTACCCTTCCCTCTTCTCTCCTCTCCTCTCCCCCTTTTTGAACCTTGACTCTATTTTGGATATTTTTAATTACATAGATTATAATTTATGCTACAATTATATGTGAATGTCTTTATTTTCCCAAGAGATGGTAAATTCACAAGAAAAATCATGTATTCATCTTTTCATTCCCTGCAAACATTAGCATACTGTATACACATGATAAACATTTGACAAATATGTATTAAATAGAGCTTATAGTAGCCATAGATTTTTATCAACATACTCACTAAAGTAAATATTTGCTGTGGTTTCAACAATTTAAATACCCAACCATGTATTTAACAGCTTCATTATTAAATAACATACCTAATAATTGTAGATTTGCTACCCATTTGAAGTATACCAGGCACAGAGTATCTATTTCATAAATAAACAAATAAAAAATAAAACTATAATGCATCAAAAATGCTATAAGCCCTCAAAAGTAAGATCAATCATATAATCACAATCTAATTTTATTATCAAGACAGAAAATGAACTATATTTGAAATTCAAATAATAATGTATTACTTTTTAAAAACGTAACCAGGTTCCTAAATCTCTTTGCTAGAGCTTGATAATATACAACAGATTCGTTAGGAAGCTTAATCAGATCATTCATTTGTTCATACAGAAGCTTCATCTAAATGTATCAAAACTCTAAGCGAATATCAATATAACTATGATTACGAATATATTGAGAAATAATGCCATAATAAATGCTTATTAAAATTGCTAACTTCTTCGAAAATAAATTAACATGGTACTTAAAGACCACTAGTATTTAATCTTTGGAGTTGAAATTACTTGGCTGGAATTCAACTTCAAATTACTGGGGGGAGATCATTTTATTTTGGGAATTCACTGCATCAGTGCAAAATATAATAACCTACTTACACTTAATGAGTTCTTAATTATATAAAAACAAAAGTGTATATTTATTTTTAAATCACAGGAAGACTAATGCAACTGTTGATAAAGAAGTAGTATCATAATATCACATCAAAGAATGTCAAAAAAAAGAAAGATCATTTATCCCTAAGACTTTCCAGCCTTTCAACCTTTCAACCTATGCCAACCCCTTACACCTCACAATAGAAAGACATACACTATTTTAGTGACAGACATGAAAAGGAAAGAGGAAACATAACCACAGTACTCTGCCTCTCTGGCACTCAGTCAGCACATTAGTTAACTGTGCAATTGTGGCTCTGTGCCTATCACTCTACTGAAAATGGTCTCAAAAGTCCTAACAATGACTATGCTTGTGAGCCTGTGCACCTGAAATAAGAACAAGGCCTAGAGCAGCAGTGTGCCTAAGAGTTACCTCCTGAGAGCCTCAGTGTTGCTCAAATGTGGCCAGTCTCGAAGACAAACTCAGCATGTAAATTTGTTGCCTCCCCCCAGCATGGGACATGACTCCCAGGGATGAGCCTCGCTGGTGCCGAGGGATTACTACCAAGTACCAGCTGATGATGTAACTAGAAAATGACCTTGAATAAAAGGTTCAACTCAGACCAGCAGAATATCTCTGTCTACATATAATAACAGGAGTTAAAAAATGCTTTTTGACCTAAATCAAGGGGGAAATGGAAAGTCAATTTGAGTTTATACAGCTATGAGTCTCTAAAAAAGAGCCAGGAGGTTATCAGAGGGGTTGCCCTTATACACACCTGAGCAGAGTCCCAGAGACAGATAAAGTAGATACAATCCCAGGTATTGGTTCTTCTGAGGGCTACAGAGATCCACAGGTTTTATGGTCATGGCAGATGGAGTTCGGTGCCATGTCAATTGGCCCTTCTTTGGAGTTGGTGTTTCTGTGTGATGGAGCTGGACTCAGATGTGATCTCTTTTCACAAGCCTTTCCTGTTACTTTACCAGAATTGTAGTTGATGCTGGGGTTTACTATATACCCAGGGGATCTGAATCTCTGGAATGACCATATGATAGCCAGGCCCTGAGCCTCAACAGACTTCAGCTCCTACACTCTGGTTTATTGGACTTACCCCACTCAGCTAATATGGAGTTGAAGAAGGTCAACCACCACACCATGGAGCCAAGGGTGCCTACAACTGAAAGTGGGAGGATTGCATCCAGCATCCATGTGGAATCTAGGCCCCCTCTTGACATAGATGTGGAGTGGACACAACCAGTCCAGGGTCCACAGGATGGAGGAGTGGAGTATGGATTAGAGTGGACTTACTGATATTCTATTCATGAACTACTGTGATTAGTAATCGAAGAAAATGTGGCACTGGTGTGGAGAAAGTGGCCATGGTGGCTGCTGGGTGTGGGGAATGGGAGGAAGAGATGAGATGTGGAGGCGTTTTTAGGACTTGGATTTGTCCTGGGTAATGCTGCAGGAACAGTTACCGGACATTGTAGGTCCTCCCATGGCCCACTGGATGGAATATGGGAGAGTGGGCTATGATGTGGACCACTGACCATGAGGTGCAGCGATGCTCAGAGATGTATTCACCAAATGCAATGAATGTCTCATGATGATGGAGGAGAATGTTGCCATGGGGGGAGAAGAGGGTGAGGGGGTGAGGGTATATGGGGACCTCATTTTTTTAATGTAATATTTAAAAAATGAATAAAGACAAAAAAAATTACAAAAAAAAAAGTCCTAACAATAGTCTGATGAATACATCAATGGGAATTATTTTTTGTGTCCTTGTTTTCTTGAGAAATTTTACCCTGGGGACTTTGCCTTTTCTTGAAAATCTTACTTATCATTTGGAGTCTGTTCACTTTAACTTATTTTCTCTGCCTAAGTCAGTGAGAATTTCTTTTTTTTTTTCATTTTTGTAGTTGTTTTTCTAGCTCTTCTTGCTATATACCCAATAAAAACCTCAAACTCAAAATTGACAAAAATCAAATATATCTCTCCCTCTTCTCCCATTTCCATAAACCACAAACAAACAAACAAACCAAGAAACAAATTAGTGCCTCCTGACTTCTCTTAAAGAGGACTTTCTCCTAGAAAAACATGCAGGGCACTTCAGTGTCAGCTTTGGCTTCTTTCAGACCCTTCCTGCTCCTTTCAGGGGAGTCTTTCACCACATGTCACTCATGTGTGCCCTGCTTTTGGCCTTCTCACTTTTCAACTCCAATGCTAGCTCTTATTGGCTCTTACCTGGAAAGAAAAAGAAAATCAGTCTCTATCTCCAGTCATTCATCCCTAATGCCAGTATCAAATTAATATGCTGGGGATGGCTCTGATTTTCACTCATTCCTTAGTCACTGTTATAATTTTGTCGTGTCATTTTTCAGAAACCACACATCTGATTTTCTCCTAATCAACCCCAGAGTCTTTGCTTTGCCTCAAATATTTTCGTATGCTCTCTCTTCTTCATTTGCAACAAATAATGGGAATTCAGGACATCTTAACTCTGTTTCTTGAGGTTCTTTCCCCCCAAGCCTGCATACAAAATCAGATAAGTCGCCCCCAATGTCCACTTTGACTTTCTTCTTTTTAGGAACAGAAAAATTTTAGGCCTAGAGATAAGACTATATAATCTGTCCTCCCTTACAGCCAAGTGTGGCCATATGACTATAGTTTGGCTGATGGGATATGAATAGAAACAACATGTACAGCTTCCAGCTATACCTTTAAAAGGAAGAAGTAGGTCTTCTGCTTCTTTCCGACTTTCCCTCTTTGAACATGGAGATATAGCAAACATCATAGAGGATGGGGTAAAATTTCCAGGGAAAACAAAAAAACAAAAAATAATTCCCATTGATGTACAGACGCTACAACCCCAACACAGGGTCCATTAAAGAGGAGAATGAGAATGGGAAGAACACAAGAGGACTGCAGAATGGATCAGAACAAATGGTAGAACTAAGCTGGGGTGGCTAAGAATTAAGACAAGGTCTATAGTAAGGAAAAATCTTGAGTTTAACCTGAACCCCACTTAAGTGTATGTATAGCTATTTAGTCATTGATTATATCTGTATTAATACCAAAGAGTAGTTGTAAGGAAACTTTTCCCAGACGATGATCATGAAGAAGCCACAAAAGAGATCAGGGCACAGTGGAATGCCTCTGCTTCTTCCCGGGGAAAAGGAGTTGCGGTGTTGTCACTCAGTTGGGTTCAATTACAACGAGATTCCAACACCCACTAGCAGTTTTTCAAAGGGGCATGTTTAGTGCACACAGTTTGCAATGAAATTCTTTCTGGTTTAAACTTCTAAGTATAGAATTGTGGCCCATAAAAAACTCAGGCCTTGCCCCAGATATGGCGGAAAGCCACATGTACAGGCCCTATCACCAACAGGTGTGAGACCAGTGCCATCAGGGACCTGGGACAAGGGAAATCCAGGCTCCGTCCCTGCCCCCAGCTTCTGCCCGTCTCTATTCTTAGCCAAATCAATCACAAGCTCTGTATGTATGTTTTCTTTCAAACTATGTGTAACTTACCTGTATCACTGTAATAATAAAGAAATATAATTCCATAGGTAAGGTCATTTTCAACAAATACTTTTGTGGCATTCACAAAAACCTGAAGAAAGCCCTTGAAAGCAGGGGTTCTTTACAAGGTGTCCAGGAGCTTGAATTGAAATTAAAAAAAAAACAGTATTCTTGTGGGGACATATTGGCGCAGGTATGAAAATATTAAATAATATACAGTATAGTGTGGACTTAGTAAGAGATTCCTGGTTTTCACCTGACTGGCAAAGGGACCAAAAAAGGTTAAGAATCCCTGCTCTAGAGGTTAAGATCCATCTTTTTTTATTTTTTAAGATTTTTATTATTTATTTAATTCCTCCCCTCCCCCGGTTGTCTGTTCTCTGTGTCTATTTGCTGCATCTTGTTTCTTTGTCCGCTTCTGTTGTCAGCGGCACGGGAAGTGTGGGCAGCGCCATTCCTGAGCAGGCTGCACTTTCTTTCGCGCTGGGCGGCTCTCCTTAAGGGCGCACTCTTTGCGCGTGGGGCTCCCCTACGCGGGGGACACCCCTGTGTGGCACAGCACTCCTTGTGCGCATCAGCACTGCACATGGGCCAGCTCCACACGGGTCAAGGAGGCCCGGGGTTTGAACCACGGACCTCCCATGTGGTAGACGGACGCCCTAACCACTGGGCTAAGTCCGTTTCCCAAGACCCATCTTGACTTAGCTGAGTCTCACCTTCACAGAAGTCACCTCATCAAAAGGTTCTATTTGTAAGAGTTCACACCCACAGGAAGGGATTACGTTTAAGAATATGTTTGCTGGAGGTATATAACTCCAAACCATCACATATTCCATTTATAGAACATTCTCCAAATGACAAAATTATGGAGATGGAGAACAGATTACCAGGGGAAAAGGGATGTCTAGAAAGGGGGAGCACAAGGAACCTTTGTGGTGATGAAATAGTTCTGTATCTTGGTTACATGAATCTATATATGTGATAAAATCACTTATAACTGCACACACACAAATGAGTACGTGTAAAAATAGTGATACCTGAAAAAGCCTATGGATTTTACAAATTACATCAATTTTCTGGTTTTGATATTGTGCTATAGTTGTAGAACGTGTTGCCACAGGGGAAAACTGGGTGAAGAGTATACAGGACCTATCTGCACTAGTTTTGTAACTTCCTGTGATTTATATCCTTTTTAAAAAAAACATTAAGAAAAGTGTCTTCACACGTAACGGTCAAAACATGTTATTTAGTAGTAGCATTTTTGTTGTTATTGTAGTTGTTTTCCAATTTTTTTCTGTGTTTAACATATTAATTGTGAAATTAGACAACAATAAATGTTATTTTTAAATAGAAAAAAAAGAAAACCCTTTAGATGTTTTATAAATATTTTAATACATATATGACACATATGACAGCATCATGATAAATGTTTGGTGTCAGATCTGATTTTAAACCCCAGCTTTACTAATTTACTAGGTATATAACTTTAGGCAAGTTATAAAACCTCTCAAGTAGCAGTTTATTCTACTGAAAAATTAAGATCAAATAGTAACACATACAAGCATATGATTATATTTAGAAGTGCAAAGACATGTCAAAATACCATATGAAAATGTGACAGGGTGTCTGACCTAATTTGGAGACTCAGGGAATCCTTCCCTGGCAAAGTGATATTACAGTTTAGATATGAAGGGAGAAAAGGATTAATCAGATGTCAGCAAATAATGTTCTAGGAAAATGAAACACCATAAGCAAATTGCCTACGGTGGGAGAAAATATGGCACATTTTAGGAATCAAAGGAAGGGCAAGGGGCAGCTCAGTATGAGATGAAGCTGGACAAGTATGCAGATGCCCAGCTATGCCGGACAGCATAATCCATCGTCAAAGGAAAAGTTTGAAGCAGCAGAGTGGCATTCACACAGTAAGTATAGATTTTAGCTTTGTGAGCATTGCTGAAATAGCAATAAGGCTGCTTCACTTTCTTATTATTCATGCATTCACTAGAAAAGCACTTTTAATTTACTTTAAGGGAAATGGACTTTGGCCCAGTGGTTAGGGCGTCCATCTACCACATGGGAGGTCCGCGGTTCAAACCCCGGGCCTCCTTGACCCATGTGGAGCTGGCCATGCGCAGCGCTGATGCGCGCAAGGAGTGCCTTGCCACGCAAGGGTGTCCCACGCACAAGGAGTGTGCCCGTGAGGAAAGCCGCCCAGTGTGAAAAGAAAGAGCAGCCTGCCCAGGAATGGTGCCGCCCACACTTCCCGAGCCGCTGATGACAACAGAAGCGGACAAAGAAACAAGATGCAGCAAATAGACACCAAGAACAGACAACCAGGGGAGGGGGGGAAATTAAATAAATAAATAAATCTTTAAAAAAAAAATTTAAGAACTTTTCCTTTGCATTCACAGCTTGACTAAATGTCTGGTACAGGAGGCTTGGTTTTCAGCCTGCATCTGCTTTCAACACGCTTTCTTTACAAAGTTTAATAATTTCTAGCTTTTGATTTAAAGTGAGAGATGTGTGACTCTTCCTTCAGTTGAACACTTAGAGAATAACTTGAGTTATTCATTGGACTAATTTTAATATTATTGTGTCTCAAAGAATAGGGAGGCTTGAGGAGAGGGAGAGAGACTGGGGACAACTGGCTGGAGCAGCAGGCAGAACGTACACATTTATCGATTAAGTTAGCCATCTTATATGGGTATGGTTTGTGGCACCACAAAATGATTACAGCAGTAATATCAAAGATTACTGAACACATACCACCACAAGAGATATAATAATGAAAAAGTTTGAAATATTGAGAGAATTGCCAAAATGTGACAGAGTCACGAAGTAATAAGCACATGATGTTGGAAACATGTCACTGATAGAATTGCTCAGTGCAGAGTTGCCACAAACCTACAATTTATTAAAAATGCAATATCTGTGAAGCAAAATAAAGTAAAGCACAATAAAATGGCAATCTTGCATAACTATAATACAATATCACTACCAGGTTATTAACATTTATATAATTCATTGACCTAATTCAGATTTCCCCGGGTTTGTGTATTGGTGTGTATCTCAAGTTCTATGCAATTTTATGTGTAGCATCATGTGACCACACAGTTAGTGTTCAGAACAGTTCCATTACAAGGATCCCTTAAGCCACTATTTCAGAGACACACCCACCTCCCTCTCCTCACCTCCCGAACCCCTGGCATCCACTAATCTGTTCTCTGTCTTTATAATTTTCAGTTTCAAAATGTGATACAGGGGAGTGGATGTAGCTCAGTGGATGAGCCTCTGCTTCCCATGTATGAGGTCCTGGGTTCAATCCCTGGTACCTCCTAAAAAAAAAAGTGATAAAAATGTAATTGTACAGTAGGCACCCTTTGGGGAATGGCTTTTCTAGTAGCATAATCCCTTTAAGATCCATCAAGTTGTTGCATCAGTGGTCTAGTTCCTTTTTATTGTTGAGTAGTATTCCATGGTATAAATATATCAGAATTTGTTTAACCACTCACCTATTGTAGGGTATTTGGCTTGTTTCCAGTTTATTTATTATTACAAATAAAGTTGCCATGAACCTTCAGCCTGTTTTTATGTAAGCCTAAGTTTTCATTTTCCTGGGATAAATGCCCAAGAGTGAAAATGCTGGCTGTACAATAGCTGCATGTTTAGTTTTATAAGAAACTGCCAAACCACTTATCAGAGTGGCTAGATGATTTTATGTTTCCACAAGCAACATATGAGTGATCCAGAATTTGCATCCTCACCAGCATTTGGTGGTGTCACTATTATTTATTTTAGCCATTCAAATAGCTGAGTAGGAGTTTTGCATGTGGCTTTAATTTGTATTTCCCCATTACTAATAATATTTAACACCTTTTCATGTGCTTATTTGCCATATACATGCCCTCTTTTGTGAATTTTTGTTTGGGCCTTTTCTGTTTTCTAACTGCATTTTTAAAAAATTATTGCATTTTGAGATTTCTTTATATATTAGATACATATCTTTTGTTAGATATATGGTTTGTAAACATCTTCCCCACATTTGTAGGTTGTCTTATAGATTAGGTAGATTAGATTAGAGATATACATCAAGAGCTTGCTCTAGAAATGGAAAAATAGAGGCTCTTTTGCATTTTAACTTCTGCTTCTCCTCCATTTTGCCTGTTATTTATATTAAAACATTCCTTCACATAATATTAATTATTCTTTAGTGGGTAATCAATATCATGACTGCATACTTCCTTGCCAAAAATCGATCTTTCACAGGATAATTGGCTACATGTGTCCCAGATAATAGGTCTTTGCCCTGTTCCAGGATGACCTAAAAGGGGCCTTTACTCCCATTCACCAGCTCAAGAACCTTTACTTGCTCCCACTCCATACAAAATAAGTATGGACTCTTCAACCTAGTATTTAAGTATTGCCAGAGTGTAACCCAAGTGTCCTTTCTACGCTTACCTTTTCTGTCCTAATATGTCTACCATGGTGATTATACCACATAATTTGCCTCCAAAAGGCTTATGCTCCCCTCTAATATAGGCTATATTTGCTATCCTGGGTTGTGTTGTTAACAGAACAACGAGCATGTAGAGTTATAGAGCACAAGGCATATAATACTCTTAATATGACATTAAACACTGACTCTATATCTACCTATTAATTATAAGTTAATCGTTGTATATAGGAAATAGGTTATGTAAGTAAATGAAAAGTCACTTATTTGGTAATGTGTATCCCGCTCTTCATAAGTCATGCATTCAAATGATTTCTCAGGAAAATTTTGTTAATTCAAATTTGGCATCCAGCACATGTCTGGCACTGGGTGGTGATGACCAGAGGGCTGGGCTCAGCTGGGGACTGTCAACTAACGTGCCTAAATGAGGCCACTTCAAAGCAACAGTTTCACAGTAGATGGATACCTTACATGGTAGCTTCCTTGATCCCCGACAAAAGTGTTTTTAGAGACAGGAAGTAGAAGCTGACAGCTCCTTAAGACCTGGCCTAGGAAGCTGGCACAGTGTCACTTCAACTGTATTCTACTGGTCAATGCAGTTATAGAGCCCATTTGGAATCAAAGGGAGGAAATACAGACCACACCTCTCAATGGGAGAGATGTTAAAGAATTTACAGCAATTTTATCCACCACAGGATCTGGTAGTGGATTAGGAGAGAAATTTTCCAAGTTCTTGAATATCTGAAAATGTCTTCAGTCTGCCTTACAGTATGAAGAGCAGATACAACTCTAAGTTGAAAGAAGACCTTCCCTCATAACTTTGAAAACAATGCTTTGTGTTCTAAAATCCTGTGCTGTTCCTGAGAAGTCAGATGTAAGTCCGATGGCGTTCTTTTTTAAGATATTTTTTCTTCTTTTGAAAGCTTTTATTAACTCATCCTTATTCCTACTGTTATAAAACTTAAATGTGATGCACACCTAGCTGTGGATTATGGTATGGGAATAATCAAATGCCCAATGTCCTTCTTCAAATCTGAGTTATTGTCTTCTACTATTTTCTTATTAATTTATTTCTTTATTTTCTTTTTCTTACATTCCTATCTGTCCACTATCATACTTCCTTCAGCAGAATACAGACTTGTGATGTGTGCTTCCTCTGCTGTTGTGTAAGAAGGACTTTTTCATCACTAAATCTTTTCCTAGGGGGTACTTCTGACTGGGACATTTGCATGAGGTAGCAGCACTGGGTGAAGGAAACAAAGGCAAATGGTGAAACTTGTCACCTTGTAGGTTAAAGTAAAAGTGTAAGGAGTCATCTGCTAGATTTTAATTCCAATGCCCTCAATTGACAGAATAAGAGGAGCTTTACTCCCTTTAGTCTGGAACATCAATGTCCATATTAGAAGCCTTGGTTTTCCTAAGTTGATATAGTCCGTTTCTTTACAGAAGAACCATTGGTTTTGTTTTGTTTGTTTTTAACTGAGTATCTTCCAGATAACTTGTAACTGGGAATATGAGTTAGGTAGAGAGATGGAGGTACCCTCAATCAATCACTGTTAACAGTTGTGTTCCTTACCAAAACCCCTACAGATCTTGCTTACTCCAGCCAAGAATGTTTCGTCTCTGTAACATGTTTATCCCTTTAAAAATATCTCATGAAGGACAGAAGGCAAGCATATGTTCCTGGTTTATTGTCTCTAAGTGAAAGTTCATAATAACTTCTTATACTTTGATTCAATGCAGACATAGTAACTGTCCTTACCTTTACAGGTAAATTCCTCAAAAGATCATCAGAAGGCAATATGATGTAGCAGAAATTACAATTAGGTGACAACACATTCGTGTGAGAGAGGCTTCATTTTGTAAACACCCCTATTTATATGGTAATTTAGAACTTATTGTTTATTATGTACATTATAAAATGGATCATTCCCCTGTGGTGGGTTGAAATATGGTTCTCACCAATATTTTGTCAGTCTCATATATGTACTACAAATGTACCAAAAAGATACTAAAAGACCAAGAAATGGCAAAGTTAGTAGCAAGAATACTGAGCCATAACTGCTTATAGGCATTCTGTGTAGACAATTATATTGATTGTCAGATCTGTTCACAAACCACAAGTTGGTGGTTCTGTGTGAACACAGCATTATCAATGGAAGGGACATACAAATCTGCATGAAGAATCACAGTGTGAGGACATCTAAGTCACAGAAAAATTACAAAAACTTTATTTAATCTATAACACAGTTTCCAAAATACCTATCAGTTGTTACTGTACATTTTTTGCACTTATAAAATAATGTAATATGTAATTATTTCAAACATCTTTTTAAGCCGGTCCTCTATGAAGGTCCAATATAATTAAAAACCACTGAAGCAAATCTTCAACTTACATAGTTTTCATATCTTATATTATTACAATCATGTATGAAAATACGATAAAATATAAAAACTAATAAATATATTATGCACTTAATGCTTTTAAAGATTAGTTTTAAAGATGTTAAAACTTAACAAGTTAAAATCAACTGCTTTCACATCAAACCAATCTTTTTTCAAATACTAAGTTAAGACTTGACAATACTACTTTATTATGAAATTTGGAAGTTAGTTGTGATGGTTAGGCTCTTGTGTCAACTTGGCTAGGTTATGGTGTCCAGTTGTTTGCTTAGGTAAGCACTTACCTGATTGTTAATAAAGGTATTTCCTGGATTTAAATCATCAGTCAGTTGATCGCATCTATAGCTGATTACAGCCACAACCAACACATGAGATTATCTTCAGCAATGAGAAAAGTCTTATCGAATTAATTGAAAGTCTTAAAGGGAGAACTGATGATTTCAGCAGTCAGAAAGAATTACTATCCCGACTTCAGCCACCCAGTTCTCCTGAGGAATTCATTGAGTTTTTATTGGAGTTCCCAACCTGTGGTCTTCCTTACACAATGTGGACTTAACCAATTCCCATGGTTGTGTGAGTCAATTTCTACAATAAATGTATACATATATTTATATATATGTATGGGTGTGTGTTGGTTCTATTTCTCTGGAGAACCCTTACTAATACAGATTTTGGTACCAGGAGTGGTTCTTGAAAAAGAGATTCTTAAGGATGAGATATTTCAGTTGGTTCTGTGGTTTTGGGAATTGGTTCTCCAATTGGAAAAGATTAAAGGCATTAATGAAGCTATTTCTGATGATCAAGATGGCATTGATAATAGATGAGTGGACATCAACATCCCAGGGTCCACACAATGAAGGAATAAAATAAGGATTAGAGGGGATGTACTGATATTCTACTATGGAACTATTGTGACTGGTAATGGAAGAAATTATAGCATTGATGTGGAGAAAGTGGCCACAGTAGTTGCTGAGGGAAGGGAGAGGGAAGGAGTGGGAAGAAGAGATGTGATGTGGGGCCATTTTCGGGACTTGGAGTTGTCCTAAATGATACTGCAGGTACAGATGCTGGACATTATATATCCTACCATAACCCAATGAATGTACTGGGGGAAAGTGTAAACTATAATGTAAACTATTATCCATGTGGTGCAGAAGTGCTCCAAAATGTATTCACCAAATGCAATGAATGTACCACAATGATGGAGGTTGTTGATATGGGAGGAGTGGGGTAAGGGGAGTGGGGAGTATATGGGAACCTCTTATATTTCTTGAATGTAACATTAAAATAAATAAATAAAAATAAAATAATAAATAAATAATGGGGCAGCGGGGGGAGATGCACTGATAGTCCTTAGCATGAACTGGCAATTGGGATATGGAAAATATCACTATTGGCTACTGCTACTCAAATACCTAGGCTCTGGGTGGTCTTGTATACAGTTCTTAAGGAATTTCAAATTCCCAGCTCTAGCACTACTTGAAAGACATGAAAATTTTTATCTGTGCCCTGAAATAAACTCTTATTTCTTATATCTACAGGCTAATTGTGTGAATTCCAGAACTATAAAGTATATAGTAAAGGACATTGATTAGGAAGGACTGGGATCCTGAAAACTGGAATGGGACACGTGGCTTATAATGATGATTATGGAAACAATGAAACCCTAGGTTCTGCAGATTCTTCTTTGTCAGATAAACCCGTAACAGTATACCCTAAGAAATCAGTCATGGGACCTACAGTTTGCCCTGAGTAATCACCCCTCCCACCTCTATCTGAAAAGATTACCCATGTTGTGATGGATAAACCTGTAATTACCTCCCCAAAGGAGACAGTCTCATACCTCCATCTGAAGAGACTAACCTTGTTTTACCAGAGGAAACTGTAATGGAATGCCCTGAGTTAGGTGGTTTGTAAGACAGTACTAATTCTCCCTATGACTCACTCTTATCAGCTCTTTTCTTCCAGACCTACAATTAGATTGAAGTCCTAACAGACAATGAAGTTCCTCGTGATGACTCATTAGGAGGTGCATTACATGCCAGAAGAATTGCATGATTGTTCCAATATATAGAGACAGAGATCAAGAGAATATATGTGAGAATGGATATTAAGGGTATGGGATAACAGTGGAAGGAATTTAAAGTTGGATTAGAATACGTTTATTAATATGAGATTCTGGATTCAGTGTTGTAGCTCAAGGGATTAGAAAGAGTTTTAACAGTTTTTTCTAGTTGTTGGCTGAAGCACGGACCATTTTAAGAAAATAAACCAATGAAGCATGGACCATTTTAAGAAAATCATATTCTTAAAGCTAATCCATTCCTGTGGGTATAAACCTATTATAAGTAGGAACTTTTGATTTGGATACTTCACGCAAGGGTGGTTCTTAATTCTCTTACTGGAGAACTTTATAAATGTGATTGAATACAGAGAGAGAGAGAGAAAGAGAGAGAGTCATGGGAGCAAGAAGTTGAACGCAACAAAACCCAGAAGAGGATGGAGAGTCCAGCAGATGCTGCCATGTGTCTTGTCATGTGGCAGAGGAGTCAAGGATCACTGGGAGCCAGTCTTTGGGAAGAAAGCATTGTCTTGATGATACCTTGATTTGGAAATTTTTCTTATCTTCAAACTAGTAAGGTTTTGAGGGTAAAAAAAAAAGCTTACTTGTTAACACAAGCTATTTCATGTTATCTGCTTTCAGCAGCCTAGGAAACTAAAACAGATACTCAGTCACTTCCCAGACTTAAGAAAGTTTACAGACCCAGAATACATTGAATGAAAGGAAAGCAAGTTCCCTTGGGAAGGACACTGACATGCTTCCAAAAACTATATTGTTAACCTTTCTTCAAGCCTTCCAAAAAGTACTTATGACCTTTTACCAGGATGAATGTGCACTGGGGAAAAAGAAAGAAGACATTTCAGAAATTAATTAGACAATGGCTCAGAACAGATGTTAATTCCAGGAGACCACAAAATGTCACTGTGGACCACCAGTCACAGTAAGGGCTTATGGAGTTCAGGTGATTAGTGGAGGTTTAGCTATGGCACATCTCTTAGTGGGTCCAGCAGGTCCCTGAACCCAGTGTTTGGTTATCTCACCAGTTCTGGATTGCATAATTGGGACAGACATATTCAGCAACTGACAGAATCACCACATAGGTTCCCTAATTTGTAGAGTGAGTGCTATTATGGTAGAATAGGCCAAGTTGAAATCATTAGGACTACCTCTATCTAGAAAAATAGCAAACTAAAAGCCATACTGCATTCCTGAAAGGACTGCAGAGATTAGTGCCACCTTCAAGGACTTGAAGGATATAGGGGTGGTGATTCGCACTATATCCCAATTAACTGTACTTGTTTGTGCAGAAAACAGATGGATCTTAGAGGATGACAGTGGATTGCTACATACTTAATGAGGGAGTGACTCCAATCACAGTTGCAGATATGGTATCATTACTTGAGCAAATCTACATATCCCCTGGTACCTGGTATATAGCTACTGATCTGGAAAATGTTTTTTCCCCTTAATGCCCTTTACTGAAATCCACCAGGAATAGTTTGCTTTCATCTGGAAAGGCTAGCAATATACCTTCACTGTCCTACATTGGGGGTATATCAATTCTCCACAATCTAGTCCATGAGAACCTTAATCACATTTCCCTTCTACAAGACATTACATTGCCCATTATATTGATGACATTATGCTGACTGGACCTAATGAGCAGGAAGTAGTAACTACTCCATTTATTGGTAAAGCATTTGTGTGTCAGAGGATGGGAGAGAAATCCAACAAAAATTCAGGGACTTTCTACCTCGGTGTAATTTCTAGGTACCCAGTGGTATGAGGCATGTAAAAATATTTCTTCTAAGTTGAAAGAAAAGCTGATGCATCTGGCTTCTCCCACAACCAAAAAAGAAGCGCAATGCCTACTTGGCCCTTTGGATTTTGGAGGCAAATAATCTTCCTTAGGGTGTGCTATTCTGATTCATTTAATTAATGATCCCAAAAGCTACCAGTTTTGAGTGGGCACCAGAAGAAAATAGGTTCTGCAACAAGTCGAGACTGCCCTACAAGCTTCTCTGCCACTCGGGCCACATGATCCAGCAGATCCAAAGTTGCTGGAAATTTCGGTGATAAATAGAGAGAAGCTCTCTGGAACTTCTGACAGGCTCCAATGGGAGAATCATTGCACAGATCCTTAGGATTTGGGAGCAAAGCCCTGCCAACCTCTGCAGAACTACTCTCTTCTTGAAAAATAGCTTGTGGCCTGCTACTTTGGTTGAGACTGAATGTTTAACCATGAACCACCAAGCTACTATGAGACCTGAATTGGGTATTGCTGACCCAACAACCCATAAAGCTGGGTGTGCACAACAGCACTCCATCATCATATGGAAGTCAAATATATGAGACAGGGTTTGAGCAGGCCCTGAAGGCACAAGTTCTGTTACAAAAGGAAGTGGTCCCAATGCCCATGGCCCCTACTACTGCCATTTTACCTCAGCTTTTTCCAAGGCAGTCATGGCCTCTTGGGGAGTTCCCTTAATCAAATTGACTCAGAAAGGAAAAACTCAGGCCTGGTTTACAGATGACCCTGTGTGATAATAAAGGTACCACTGTAGCACTATAGCCCCTTTCTGGAAAAATCTCTGAAGGACAGTGGAGAAGTGAACTCTTTCCATTGAGCAGAATTTTTAATAGTGCATATGATTGTTCATTTTCCTTATGAAGGGTAATGGACTGGGGTGTATTTGTATACTTATTCATGGTCTGTGATCAATGTTATAATAATCATAGCTTTTGATCTTTTATTTGGAAATATTAACTGATCTTAAAACTATGAGTGCCAAGTGCAGGGAGTACAAAAGAAGTGACCCTGTGAGGTACCAGCAGAATTCTGAAATAAAATAAGCACAGAGTAGAAGAGATGAATGTAGGCAGACAGCATCTTAAAGTGACAGAATGCTTCTCAGTCCCAGAAAGAGCAGAGCAAGAGGTATGTTCAACAAGGTATAAACATCCCAGAAGAATGAATGTCTTAATGTATGGGGGATAGTCAGGGGGAAAAAAAAAAAGAGCAAGGAAAAAATTAAGAAAGCAATGAAATTCACACAAATTTTATACAGTGAAGTCCTTTGGGTTCAGAGATGATAAATTTCAGAGACTTGTACCACTTTTCACTAAAGAATGGTTTTTGGCTTTAATGCAGCAATACTTCTTCAGAATTCATGATCTGGCTTAGGAGTTTTAAATTCTATGCCTTGAGTTCTTGAAGCCCCTTCAAGGGCTTCAATAAGTTGGGGGTGGGGAAAGAGGCATGTAAAGGAACTAGAGCACTCTGCTTTCATCTTGACCAAGGGGTCTATGTCTATAACAAAGCATATAACTACTGTTTTAGCTGCAGTGTGATTCTACCATTGTGATGGTAGGTTCATCAAGCAGTGTTCCAGACACTGCTTAAGTTTCATGCAACTGACCTAGGTAGAGAAGAGTCTTGTGCGTTTAGGTCACTGGAAGACCCCTTGTGGAAAGAATACCCTTGCATTCTGTTTTTGTTGTGTTTTAATCAGTTCTTATGAGTTTGGTGAGGGTGAATCAGAACACAGGAGACTGAATACCTTGGGGAACGCAGGTTACGCCAAGCTTCCCAATTTGTACATCCTAGACTGTGATAATGACATCAGGTAGATTACGCCTCCCTGCATGTACTCCTCTGGGAATCCAGACTATTCTCTTGGCGACACAGACTTTGCAGCTGAAGGCCTAAAATCTCACTATCCTTTGGAAGGACTTTTTCCTCCCATATCATTATTTTTACTATTGTTGCTTTCTTAGGTATGTTAGCACTGTATCATATACTGAATTAGAAAAACCCTGTTTTAGTCTGGCTCAAAAACTTTTATTACTGATAAATTTGGGGCCTAACTTTTCTTAACTGTAGGCAGAGAGAATACTAATCCATATCCTCCCCATCTTAGAGATGCTGTGATGCAATGGCCAAACTACATATTCTTTATGAAAGAGGATATACACTATAAAACTATTTATTACTTTGACTCACTCACTCACTTTCTATCATCAAAATATCCCTGTTAGATAAAGCCAGGGGACATACAAAAATCTTTTGGTTTTATAAATTCCAAATACTGTACACATGAAAACTGTTATTGCCATTAAGTGTTAATGTTCTTAATATTATAAATCTCAGCTAGAGATAGATTAGAGTTGGGTACAAATATCAAAATAAACAGTAAATATGTAAATTTAAGAAAAAAATAAATTTGAGTGATTTAATATTAACTCCAAATCCAATGCTCTTTCCCCACCCCACTAAATGCACCTCTCATTTTAAGATCTGAAATGTCACAAAAGTTTTCAGAAAAAACCTATTTGTTTAACCAATTGAGAGGTGTCATTTGTATCTTCTCAGCTAATACATGTTCCTAAATTTTAGAAATAAAGCAATGAATCACTGCTAAAACTCATGGATTCTCTAACTGAAAGGACAGGAAACAGTGAGAATGGTTGACCACAGTACAGCTCTATGGAGACTATATGGCTCACTGGAGCCCACTGGAGTTCAGTAGATATTATCTGGAGACAGATGTCCTAGCTTTGAATGCTAGATTACACCATGAATTATTTTAGTGCATGCCACCTAAGCCTGCTAATCCTCATTTTCTCCACCTCTAAACTTCATAGGATTGCCCTGAGACTTAAAACATTCTCTCTCAGAAAGCACTTACTGCCTTTCACTGGATAAATGTTAGGTAAGGTCCCAACTTCCTACTCCTACCTCCTTGCAAAAGGGGTGTTCTCAGATCTTCTGAGGAACAAATCAGTATCGCAGAATAAATGCAAAACCATGGCTCATAAAGTCTCATTAGAGCTTAATAAAGCAGAGAACATGTTCAGTCACCCACCCCTTTTGAGGGACACAAGGTCACACAGTTTCTGCACAAAGCATGTATGTCTACTTGTGCACCAAGTACCCCACCTTATCTGTGTGTGGTTATTCCTTCAGGGTATGCAATGTAGGCAGTTTATTTCCTTATCTTCTAGAAATAAAAAAAATGGACTTTTGGGTATACAAATAAAATTTGGGTTTTGAAATCTCAGGGTAAATTTGCAAAATAAAACACAAAATATTCTCACTTATCACATCTATAGTATTAAATAAATGTAGCTAAATGCAATTCAAACTGTCCCAAGTTGCAATAAGAGCCAAAATATGTTACAGTTACTAAGTAATGAACAACGTAGAAGCCCACTCTAAAGGCAGTTAGTTTTATAATCAGAAAGGTTGGAATATGTGAATTTAATTTTTCCAAATTCAGAACGTTGTGTCTGTATTTTTATGCTCATGAATTCAGTGCTTCATTCTGTTGCTTTCCAAGTGGGCGGTTATATTTATAATCCCAACAGCCTCATCCAAGGTCTGCAAATCGATTCACCCAGAATAGCTGGCCAACACATATCCAGCCAGAATGGTTTCGTCATGATTTTATCTCTTCTATAGGCTAAAAGAGAAGAAAATTGGATACTGTGTTTCTTGTTAGCAATAATACCTCTCCTTCTGTTACATCAAGTAGTTCTTGCAAATAAATAAGGAATGTGTTTTGACCTACATGTTAAGATCCAAATCACAGAGCAAACAAATAAATGCATACCCTGTAATGATACAGTTTGGGGAAACTACTTATATCCAGCATATACATTATCCATCTACATAATAACCACCCAACATTTGTTGATGGCTTGCATTCTGAGTCCTGAATTTGTGGCTGCCTCAATTAAGCAGATAATTAGTCTACATAGTTTATCACTTACTGATGTCCCTGTAAAGAGAGTCAGAGTTGCGAATGACCAAATTAGTTTCAGTTCTAGTTGAGTCTAGTCTCCTGTAATTAAACAATTACTGATTGATCCTGATTCCTTTATTTGGGTTTGATTTCTAAACCAATTAACCATTCTGGAAAGGGTAAAGAATACAAGTGCATTCTTTGAAAAGAGGGTCTTCATTTCTTGTGACAAAATGCCTAAGACTGTTCTCCAGGATAATTATTTCTAGCTTCCAGTGACATGGAAATTGAATCCGTAGTTGCAACACTGCTTGGTAAATAAAATAAAATAAGGTAGATAACAGAAACTCACTGCAGCTAGGCCAGTGGTTTTTCCAAAGTTTTAAAGCCTTGGACTCCTTGCCAAGTGTGTCTAACAGAGGAAAGCAGAGTTGTTCCAGCCCTCTACATATACCCTGTTCCCACTGCCCCTCTTAAGGGGCTCAGCCAGGCTGGAGCCTAAGAGGCATTCCCACATTTTGGGGTGAATTATGCCTAAACATCATGTGACCTAAGAAATACTTAATTGTAGCTATTATCTTACAAATATATATTAGTGCTGATATTCAGATTTGGTCTTGAATGTTAAAGCTAATCAAAAGATACTGGCTTGCTGACCTGAAGGCTGTGTGGGAAAAAGATTCTGAGGATGACTCTTGACTCAATGAGAAAAAGAATACAATGATTAACAAGGATGCAGGCAAGGAAATTAATGGCATTTGTATATTATTTGGTTTCTGCATTGTATAAAGTATTATTGAGCTTTTATTCATAGACTCATAGATGCTTACCACTAAAAGTGATTCTAGAAAACAATCCGTTTAATCTCTCAAGCAAAAGAACATGTTCCCACACAGCTAATTATTTTAATATTCACTAAGGCATGAGACATTTATTAATCACAGACTATTTGCCAGATACTATACTAGGGACATATTCCCCTGCTTTCCTATTTATTACAATAGCAACAATTTTATCCAACAATCCAGATTTTAAAGAACTCCCTCTCTTCAGGTCATTGTCTTCCAAGGAGCTAATATCTGATTGTTTCAGCTACCTCCTTTTTTGAACTACTGCTACCAGGCTCTCACCCTTTGAGTCTAGTTTTCTCTCTCTTCCTAAAGCCTCATATAATCATGTATGTTCCTTGAGATCTATCTCTTCTTACCCAGCCATGAATAGTGCTCTAGCAATTCTCTTCTCTATCACTTGCTTCATTAGCTCCTCAACCTCTACTGCATCATCCCTATCAGTAGACAAATACGCTCAAGCAGTTCCAATCTCACAAACAGCAACTTCTGTGACCCCACATCTCTGCCATATTTCTGACTTCACCACTTTCCTCCCATTTTCTCCTGAAACGTACTCCAACTTGACTTTGGTCCCTACCATTCCATCAAAACTGCTTTTGCTAGGGTCAGCACCATTTGACACAGCTGATCACTCTTTCCTTGAAATACTTGTTTGGGCTTCTGAAATACAATTTTCTCTTAATTCTCCCTCTGTCTATTGGGTTGCATGATTTTAGTCTCCATTGATAATTCCTCCTACCCCACCCCCCCACCCCCGGCCTCTGTATGTGGGAATTCCCCAGGGCTCAGAGATCACATCTCTTTTCATCTATACTCACTCCCTAGTTGCTCTCATCCAGTCTCAAGAGATTAAAACACTGTCAATATGCATGTATATATATATACACACTCATATCCATGTTCATTCCAAACTTCCCTCTAAATTTGAATTTCAGACTCATATATCCAACTGCCCACTTGCTGTCACCACTTGGATGGATCATAGGCATAAAATTTAACATGTCTTTTTTTTTTTTTTAAGATTTATTTATTTATTTAATTCCCTCCCCTCCCCCGGTTGTCTGTTCTCTGTGTCTATTTTGCTTCGTCTTGTTGTCTTGTTTCTTTGTCCGCTTCTGTTGTCATCAGCGGCAGGTCAAGTGTGGGCAGCACCATTCCTGGGCAGGCTGCACTTTCTTTTCACGCTGGGCGGCTTTCCTCACGGGCGCACTCCTTGCGCGTGGGGCTCCCCTACGAGGGGAACACCCCTGCGTGGGGCGGCACTCCTTGCACGCATCAGCACTGAGCATGGGCCAGCTCCACATGGGTCAAGGAGGCCCGGGGTTTGAACCGCGGACCTCCCATGTGGTAGACGGACACCCTAACCACTGGGTTTCCCCAAAAAATTTAACATGTCTTAAGTCAAAAGCCTGATCCCCCTGCCACCTTCTCTACCATTTTTCAAACAGTCTTCCCAACTGCAATTAATAACAAATCCATCCTTCCAGCAGCCCAGGCTAAACATGAAGGCATTTTTTACTCCTATATTTACCTTACCCACATGCAACTTATCAGCAAATCTTATTAGCTCTTCCTTAAAGATATATCCAAAATCCAACTACTTCTTACCACGTTCACCACCATTCATCTAAGCCACAATCTCTCTCTTCTGGACTATGCATTGGCCCCTTAATTTTTCCCCATTTCATCTATTGCCTTTACCTACTCTTTATTCTCCAAACAAACCAATGTGGGCCTTTTATATGCCAGATCACTATGTTCCTCTGCTTCCCACCTCTCTCAGATTAAAAAAAAAAAGTCCTCACAATGGTGTAGCAGGCCCTACATGGTAAGGCTCCCTGACTACCTCTCTGAGATCTCTCAGATCTTCACCTCCCACCCACGCTCACCTGCTCTGCTCTTGATCACCCTGGCCATCTTGCTTTTTGTTGATTGTGCATCAAGAATGTTACAGTCTCAGGGACTTTGCACTTGATAATCCCTCTACCGAGAGCACCTTTCCCTGCTATGTGATTGGTTCCTTTCCTCATTTCCTTTGAGTCTCTGATCAGATGTTATTGTATTAGAAAAACTCTTCCCTGCCAATCATATAAAATGCAACCTCACTGGCACTTTCTAGCCCTCTGAAACTTTATTTTTCTCCACAAAACTTACCTACATGACTACACACACACATACACACAAGGGCGTAACTTGCATGCTAAAAGGGGTTTTGGTTTACTGGGTTTATTGCTGTCTCCTCAGTGCCTCGGAATTCAAAATTATTTGTTGTATGAAAGAAACAATGAATAAAAAGTCATGGGAGTAGTGAGGAGGAAGTAAATGTGTGGGAATACCCAGTAAAGTTACAATGGAAAGATAAAATGTTGGCCCATCTTGAGATGTAAAGGATGAGTTTGGGTTTTCCAGAAAGGGAAAAGGACATTTTAAGGAAACATAAGAATATGTGCAGCTCTCATGCCACTTTCGATCAGTATTCAGTGTTCAGTCATTCATGAAGCCCCTGGACTAGTCTCAGCTGGCACTGACTGTTCCATATCTATATTTCTTTGATATATATATACCATATATATATATCATATATATATATATATATCATATGCATTCACTTCAATATCACTTTAGAATTTTTTCTGTCCTTTTAATAAAAAAAATACGTATTTACTGTATGTTTACTATGTATGTACCATAGCAATCTGCCAAATCTTCCCTATAAAAATAATATAAAGTTTGGGTATCTGACCTTATTCAGAATGTTTTAGATAGAAGATTTTGAGCCCAAGTAACTTTAGTGTTGCAAATCATTTCTTTAATTTACCCAGAAGGAATGCCCTTGCTATTTGGTAAAGAGTTATAATTTTAATCATTTTACTAACACTACATTAGCAAGTCAAATTACTTGCCAATTTAAAGCAGAACATATATATTTCTCAGCCTATTTTTCCATTTTAGCTTTGATCTTAACAGTGTCCCTAAGAAATAAACTCCATGAAGGCAGAGACTATATGTTGCTCAGAGTACCTAGTAAAGTACTTCTCACTTAGTAAATGCCAATAATGCTGAACCATGACATGAAGTACAAGATGACAAGAGCATCCTGCAGATGAAATTTAAAGTATGATATACTGAAAATTTACATGTTATAAATATTGCTTTAACCATATATATATTTGTTGTTTCAGTTTGTCTCCAAAGTGGATAAAAAGAGAAAGCTAGTCTTTGGCAACCCTGCAAGCACAGTACTAAGGCTAGAAAAGTCACTCCCTTTCATATGCATATTTTACTCTGGAAAAAAACGGATTTAGGGTTCTTGGAGCAGCATAAGAGCTGAAAATAAATGCTGTGGTTTTGAGAATGCTACAGAAGCGTCAAAGAGAAATTAAACAAAGGCTCCAAACCTTATTTGTGTTCCCTAAACATGCTTCAAGGCAACATTTTTATTTTTAAATGCATGCCCTTATTTACTCAGGAAATTAAGAAAGGAACTCCCCTGTCTGTGTCCCTGCTAGTAAAACAACCTAGCCATAGGCTGATTTACAATTGAATCCTAATTGAACAGCTATGGTCTTAACTATATCAACATATCTGTAGGTTCCTTAGATAAATATTGCAAATATTTCCCATAGATTTTACAAAGAATAAAGAGAGTCTTAAAGCAAATGAGACTCTATAGAATATTTAGCATAGCACTCTGAATATTTTTCTTAGTTTTATCTCATTTCTGAGCTATATTTTCAAAAGACCTGCTATTTAAAATACAAATGTTTTCATTAACACCAAGTAAGAAGTTTTAGAGAAATTATTGAGTATTATGTCTTTAGTAACAGAAATTTTGGATTAAAAATTATTTATATGGAGACAGATCTTAACTTCCCTCCTGTCATACTGTTTTTACTTTTTTCCTTCTAGCACCAACAATCATGTTTAATCATTTTAATGAGTTCCTCCAGAAACCCCATGGCAATATATTCAGTTAGGTGACTTCAGATTAGTTCAGTGAGCATGCGTCATATTTTGACCAGAGAAAGAGACAGTTCATGGCTCAAGACTGTAAATGTAGCACAATTTCAAGTGAAGACAAGTTTGAGGTAGGGTCTCAACTTCTTAATTAGGCCATCAGAGCCAAAAAAAGTAAAGAAGTAGACCCAGATGTTGAAAGTGTCCACAGGATGAGATGTGCCAGATGCTACATCACCATAGAAGGTAAAAGAGTGCTCTGGAGATCAGTGGATGAGAGCGACAATTAGGAAAGAGTACTATAAGTTAATGGCACTTATCAGTGGATAGGAATACAAAAAAAAGGCAGTAACTGCAGAGTAAAGATTCCACTAAATAGTATTTTCAAATATGTGGTTGAATTTGCCAGTGGAAAATAGAAAATAGTGATCAAAATGTAGGATAAACAGGAGTGTGGCTGGCTTATTCATGCTGCATTACTGAGACTAAATTTTAAATAGACTTCCATTTTCTGAGAGCAGTGTTCATTAATATCTAATTCAGTAACACTTATAACTAAGTGTTGGTCAGACTGTTCACCTGGAGAAACACTGTTCTTGCACTTTTCCTAAAGCCATGTGCACACCATATGGACAAGTATCTGTGTTATCATCAAAGGACAAAATACACATAAAACATACATTCAGGGGAAGCTTTTCTGCAAAGATGCAACATATTTGAAAAATGGGCAGTTTAAGAAAAGAGACCCCTTACTATGTCGTTACTCTGAAATTATGTCTGGGGGAGAAGGGTGGAGACAATAAATGGAGAGCCTGTAGGGAGAGTAAACTCTTCTTTTGTAGATCAGGATCGTTTCTTATAGGTGAGTAATTATACTCCTAGCCAAGATGTTTCTTTGGTGTGACTTGATAGTTTTCAACTTTGCCACTGGGTAAGGAATGCATTCTGGCAAGGTGTTATAATGGAGACTGAAACACCTAAGAAAGAGTGCCAAGTGATTATTTCTTCCATGAAGAATGAGTGAATGAAGAAATAACAAAAGGAGAAACTATACATTCGCTTATGTGATTTTGGTAGGTTATGGCTCAGTTCTCATTCTGAAGAAACTATGGCTTGGATTGGAAAGGGTAAAACAAAAGGTTGGGAATGCTGTGACATTTGAGAGAATTAGGACAAAATGCTCAAGCAGCACCATTTCCTGTCATGTGGTATTTCCCTCTGGGATTTTGTATCCTGGGAAGACTGGAGTTTGCTTTTTCCTGGCCATTACTACTCACGTGAGAGGGTGATAAGAAGAGGCAAGCACGTCAATTCTCAGCCCTTGGTCTATGTTGGGTAAAATATAGGTATTTAGTGAGTTAGAGTGGGAATGAGGCATAGAGAGGGAGAATTCTATTAACAGAAGAGGTGAAATGTAAATGAGATCAAAAGTACATGAATAAAAGAAATTTCAGTGGCTAGTTCAGGTTAAAATTTGATCTAAATCTCATATGCACCGTTTTTGATGAGATGTCCAAGCATGAGTTTTCAGGGTAAACAATGCAATTATTTCCATGATTATTTTGAATTTATATTGTGTTCTTCCTCTACGGAGCTTCAGCATTTCTTACAATATGACAATTACCCTCAGAAATGCCTGACCACAGGGGGAATGGTTCTTCATAATAATGCAGTTAGTAAAACAAAAACAAATACACATTTCATATAGGCAAACAAACATGAACGCATTCATTTTCTCTATTTTTTTAGCTTGTCAGCTTACAGTGAAGGCACTTATAAACAGTAACATTTATATATAACACTGACAGAAGCAAATCAAATATAAGTTTAAAGAGATACACATCTAACACATTTTGTTAAACAAATCTTACTAGAGATTAAGTTTTAGAAGGCAAATATAGATTTAGAACACACATAGATATGTTGTATTTGTGGGTGTACATATGTGTGTGTATGTATATAGTGGTAGCTAGTCTGGAGTTTCTGTTGAGTTAGGGTGGATAAATATATATCACAGAACAGAAGTTCAGAAATGACTTGGACCAACCCCTTTAACTAACAGATAAGGCCTCTATCTTACAGATGAGGAAATGGAAGTGGAGAGGATTCACCGTGTCTTATTTTCAGAACTAGTTCAAACTTCCTGGGCAGGCAGAAAATAGTGAATGCACCAAATTATTATAAGAGAGTTTGCAATTAGGAAGAGGACAGGGGTTACAGATAGCTTAAAGGCAGTTCAACTTTCTTTTATCCAATACATTTTTATCACGTTTAATGTATTGTGCATTGTACTAGGTACTAGGACTATAACAGGAAGCCTGATAAACATGATGGTTGGCCTCATGAATCTCATAATCCACTGAGGGATATGGGCAAGAAGCAAGGAGACAACCCCATGATAAAGGCTGTATAAGGGGCAAGTAAATGAGGACAGATGAGCTTGGTGTGGTAAGCACTCAGGAGACTACAAAAGAGCCATGATAAGATATTTAGTATTAGTCCTAAGAGCAATAAAGAATCACCCATGGGCTTTAAGTAAGGTATACACATGAGCAAATTATATTTTATGAAGATGGCTTTTGATTCAGAGGACAAGTTGAAGCAGGCAGACCACCGAGAAGGCTGTTGCAGTACTCCAAGGCAGAGAACAGAATGTCCTGCACAAAGAAAGTAGCAGAGGGGCCAGGAAGAAGTGCCTGTCTTCACTCATTTCAGAAGTAAGACTGACAGAATTTGGTGGCTGAGTAAATGTGAGATATAAGGGAGGTGAAGATAGAAGGATGGTGTCCAGGTTCCTTTTTAGCAGGTATGTTAAAGGGAGCAATTCACACAATAAGAGGAACACAGGAGACAAAGCAGGAGGCTTTGAGGGCACCTGGGATATGCTCATCCACACCATGCCAAATTAACTCCACTCACGTACAAGTGGATATATATATCCCCTGCTTACAAATGGGAAAAATTTAATAAATTTTATAGCAAAGTAGCATAAGTCCCTGAAATATGGGCATTTAGTGTCATATCTTAATTATATGTATGTTTTATTCAAGTTCAGTTTATCTGTGACATTTCTCATGAGATTAAACATAAAGTAGTATTTGGCATACTTTTTTTGCAATAAAAATTTTTGCTCATCTTTTTGCAAATCTAGTTTACCTCCTTGATCTGACAATCTTATATAGCCTCTAACCTACCAAGGAAATTATTTGAAGACAGAAATGTAAGAAGTTCCCTTAATGTCAGGGATGTCTTGATCTATAGGATCAAGCCAGGAAAACTGGACATTATTTCCAGCTTCTCTTATGTCAAATAATTATAAGAAAACTCATTGTTTTTCTGGGAATTAACATTAAGATAAGTAGGCATACACATCCTCAGATACACTGACCTATGTTAGCTCTTAAAATCCGAAGCTGAGTGTATTCATTTGTAAAAGGCTTTGGCATGCCTAGTGAGTGACAGACCAGTGGTTCTTTCTATATTACCTCTCTCACCTGCCAAAGACTCTTAATTCCAAACCATTCAGAACACTCTTCTAACTCTATGAAATAGTATATAGTAGTTCTTTCAGATTTCTTAGTAATCATTTTCTTTGATCCACTGCAGTCAACTCCCTGGGTTTCATAAGGCAACAAACCACAATTCAGCATGAATAATGTTATGCTAAGAACAATGGAATAATGCCTGAGAATTTCAAGAATAAAAATATGAAATTCTCTTGCCTGAACTTTAGTGTACATTGCAAAAAGCAACTATATGGGTCAGTCAGACTTAGTAGGTTGTTTTGACATCTTAACGCATCATCTAAAATTAAAACAACATCTTCAATTCGCACTAAATGTCTTATATTTCATCTAGGTTAAAGTCAGATAATAACTTAGTATGAAGAAGATAAGCTACAAAAATGCTTATTTCAATGTTGTCTTCCTTTCCCCCTCAATTTTGGGGGAAAAAAGTTGAGTGATTTGTATATATCTTGCACTAATATTATTACTCTTACGAAGATACATTATAGTTCCATTTTAATGAAATTTTGAGCAGAAAAAATAAAGTAGAAATTTCACTAAGACAACAGCAACCACTTTATTTCAACAGATGTTTCAAAATGATTATAATAGTGAAACTTCACATTGTATTTTATAAATATATTTACTTTTTAAAATTCCACTTGTCATTACTTATTTTCCAATAATCTCAAAAGTCTAGTATAATAGAATAACTCTTGCTCTTAACAGAAATTATCTGGTTCAGCAGGAAAGAGGATTATATATACCCTAATCTTGTGCCTTTAAACCCAAAGACCACCAGATCAGTGACCAAAACATAGGAGCCTTACACACCCCAGTTCTTCTTACAAAAATTCTCTTAGACCCCCTTGCTTTTCACTCCTTTTCAGTATATTTGTCTTTATCTTTGATCCAATCTCTTCTTCATGAGTCATGCCCAACAGGTGGAGGCCTCCCTGCTTTCGACCCTTTGGGCTCGTGCTCACCATTATTCCTTCCCCAGGAGACCCAGCTCAGGCCCCAGCAACAGCCCCTTCCGCAGGGTTCAGGCATTTCTAAACAAAACCCGTAGAAGATGGATAGAAATAGTAGGAACCACCAGGAGAACAGAACACACAGAAACAATAGTGAAGAGAACTACTAAGCATAAAGAAAGGCATATGCTCCACAAAAAAGATGTCATTCCAAATTATACAAAGGCTTATATGTGTCCAAATCAACCAACCTCCTTAATAATACCTTTCTGGGCAAACTGTTAGTCATCATGGAAAATGAAACTTGATAAATGTATCAATCAAGTTACAGCTATTCTTAAACTGTCTTTGCTTTTCTATTTTTCAATTGTAAGACAGCATTATTATTCTACTATTATTTGTACTCAGTTTATTTCTTACAACTAGGAAACATCTAATAGTTTCCTACAAATACACTCTTCTGAACGGCGGTAAGACAATTTTCATGCTGTGGGGTCACCCTGGGTATTCATTAGAAGCACCAGCAGCACAGTGGAACCCAGCACTAAAAGGGCACCGTGCTCGTGGCTCTTGTACAACCACTGATACTGATTGTGTGTTGTTCATTATGATATCCAGAGAAATCCCTAGACCCTTCACTGAAGTAGAGCTATAGCTAATGTGAAACAGTATATAAATGTAGGAGGCTGAAATAACAGCACAGGTTCTTAAAGAAAAGAAACATTTTATTGTGTTCAAACTAGGAATTTAACCTCAGACTACTCCACCGTCAAAATCTAAAAAGTAGAAGCATTGCCAACAGTGGCTAACACTTATATAGCACTCTGCATGTACCAGCCACTGTTCTAAGTACTTGGAATATACTCATTTACTCCTCACAACCACCCCCAAAGATAGGAAACATTATTGTCTCCATTTCATATAAGAAAGTGAGGATCAGAGACATTAAATGACCTGCCCTATACTGCACAGCTAGTATATAAAGGGACCAAAATTTGAACCACATAACTTGGCTTTAGAGTTCACACTCTTAAGCAATAAAAAATAGTGAGGTTTTGTTTTTTGTTTATACAAGTATCAGTGTTTTTAAACGGTATCCGTTTCGCAATAGCATCACTTTAAAAAAAAGTTTATGTAGACTATAGCTACATATATAATGGTTCAGTATTTCTCATAAACATGTTCAGTTAATTAAGACACATTGTCAACTGAGTTAGTCAACATGTTCAAAAGGTGGGTGTGGAGACATCGTTTAAATGACCGAGTTCACTGTGATGACTAGTTATTCTTTGCTTACTGTGCAGATAATTCTGCTCCTTGAAAACAGAGACTGTCCTAATCAGCAGCACAGTGTAAAATGCTCAGTAAATGTACTGAATGAAGGTAGAAGGCAAATAAATCAACACTACATAGAGGGAAGATCTGGTGGCACAGAGAGGAAAGAATGTGGAAGAGGTAGGAGGAAGGAGCAATAGTGAAGACCGAGAGCTTTGCTGCCTTAGCTCCACGACTTCCTAATGCTTTGCAAAGCGACACGGCCCAGGCTCTACATCCTTGCTATGCTGGATGCTAAGTAGCAGGGCAAGGGTCAGAGAGTAAAGTCAGAAATCAGAGAGGGCCCCACAGCAGGGAAGCAGCAGTGGCTGGGAGACACTCCCCCATCCTCAGGGGAGCACTGGCAGGAGCGCGGCATCCAGTTAGGGACGAAGGGGGAGGCCGGAAGCCAGGGGGCCTCTGCCTACTTTTCAAAGAACCAAGACGTCAAACTGAAAGAAAAAAGAACTTAGCCTCCTCTTACCCAGGGTCTTCTGTCTTCCTTTGAAAATGACTTTAGAAAAGAAAAGGCAGGGTTGAAAGGGAATGAACTGAACGCCAAAGAAAGCCAGATTCATGCGCAGAGAGTTAAACAGGTTGTAAGAGCCAGTGTAACAGCAGTTAAGGCCACCCCACTGTTCTTGGAAGAGACGTGCTCCCACGGGGTTCTGGAACTCGGCCTGCTAACACTTGTTAATTATCCCAACAGAAAATTATTGGAAAGGAATCTAAAGGAAATGGAATGACTTTCCTTCTCCCTGCTTTCTGATTCATGCCTTCACCTCTTTCTGGAATACTGCTGCTACATGTCTACATTTCACGGTAAAAATGCCATCTTCTCCATGAAGTCTTTCCTGATCACTGGAATGATAGTTTGCCTAAATGGCTCTTAGATATCATTTGTGTAATCCATTCATTTATTCAATGCTCATTGATTGCAGCCTGCCTTGTGCCAGGTATTGTTCTAATTAGTGACGGGAAAAACAGACACATTCCTTGCATTCAGGGAGCTTATGTTCTGGTATAGTATATTGCATATTAAATTATAGTTATTACACTATGTATTATATATTCTATGTCTCTTACTGAACAATAAGCTTGTAATAAGCAGCCTTCATGTTGCTTACACATTTGGATTCTCATCTTGCCTAGAGTGTCTTGAACAGAGAAAGGTCAACCTTTTTAAATCAATAGGAAATCTATATTTCATAAAGTAGTAGAATATGCCACCTTTAATGGACTTTTGGGACAAAATTTCATCTTTGTACTTGACATAAATTTTCATACTCTAGACATGAAAAAATGGAAACATGCATATGCTTGGTCAGGGGAAAGGAAGGATGTTATTTATTTTTCCAAAGTACTAAATATCAAAAATGATTGAGTCCTGCCCCATCAAGATGGCAGAGTGAGAAGTTTCAGGGCTCTGACCCCCACAGAAGCTCTGAAAAACTAGCAAGAGGTAGAAATATCATTCTCAAAGTGCCAGGAAATAAAGGATTGCAGTATGGAGCAAGCTCCAAATGAAGAAATAGACTTCTTAAAGACCTTAGGATCACCCAGTGCCTGGCTGGCCCCTCCCTACCCCTTATTAGCTCAGCAGATCTAATTATTAGATCCATTGTGGATCCTGGTCCCCAGTACTGAAGGGATCAGAATAATCCTTGTTTATATACTGGGAGCATGGCTGTCTAGCCCAATCTATCTTATGTTGACCTGAGGGACTTGCTGCCCCAGAACTTGCTCTGAGCACAGAAGATGGCTCACCGAGGTCTCCTATGTAACTCTGTGAGAGAGTAGTCAAGGAGATGCTTGGGGAAAGGGATTGCTGGCTATAGGGCATGCAGTGCTGTGCCCTGGACCATAAGAAAACTGTTTCCTAGGAGAGAGGGGACGTAGCTAGCTATGTAAATGGAGAGATTCCTAGGGTCAAATATACATGCCCAAGAAAAGACTCATACACAGAAAGGACCAGGGGAGACCCTTATGCTTGGGTTGGAAATATTCCCTAAACTCATTGAAAGGAGAAGCTGTGAAGGAGAGCACTAACACAGGTCAATTTGCAAAGACTGGGAATGTAGCAAAGGTGGATTTTTTTTCACATTTTTGTTGTTGTTGTTATTGTTAGCTCCTGGCATTCAAGGAAAGAGCTATTCACTACGCTAGCTAGATACAAGCTATGGAACAGACACCTCAGGTTCTGAATTCCAGCAACAACACAATAAAATAGTAAATGTCTAGGTGTCAACAAAACATTACAAAAATGTATAAAGAAACAGGAGGTGATAGCCCAGGCAATGGAGAAGATGAAAGCATTAGAAACCATCAATGAGGAAGATCATATCTGAAACATTTCAAACAAAGATTTTTAATTAGTCCTTACTATGGTTAAAGAACTAGAGGAAATGAGTAAAATGACAGGTGAATGCAAAGAGAATATCATGCAAAGAGTTGGTGGTAGGGTACTGCAACAATATGAAAGTGATTAATCCCATGGATGGTATGCGTGGGAGGGGTAGGTATGAAAAGATTTATCTTATATAGATAGTTCCATAATTTTCAAATAATGAAAGAAAAAATCTTAAAGACAATATGATGATGCTCCTATTTCACAAAGGGGCATTTATTAAAACAAATTAAAGGGGAGGAAGGAAGGAAGCAGTTTCAAAATCAGTGAGCTGGTATAACTCATTATTTTCAAAGGGATCAAAAAGTGTGTCATATCATCCTTCTTAAATTCCTGCTCATTTTGAAAAAGTATGACAATCTATAATAACTAGAATAGATCAAGCACTTCCTCATACGACTTTAATTTTCAAAGCAGTCAAGTGCATTGATGAAAGTCGCAAGGTAGTTAATAAATCAGTTAGTAGTGACCATACTGTTCAGAATGATATGGCTCAATAAAGACAGTGAATCTATAATACACTATTATTTACACCAGGAAACAACCAAAAACATTTTAAATTATAGGTTAGCTACTTCTTTGGGAAGATGAAACTGTTTCTATGATCTAATCCACTTTTCCTCATTCTCTTCTCCCTCTTCACATTTTAGTCCTCTTATTTAGCATATATTCATTTTTTTCCATAAGCCTCAGAAAATACTATCTGAAATCAAGCAGAAAATAAATAATAAATACTCTTCACAATTTGATTCTTCATTCTTCCTAATCAATCAACAGCATTTCCTAAGGAAAATGGTCTGGGTTGAGCATTATGCTACCTTCCTTCCCAGGAAGTAAGACTGGCCCTCACTTGCCAAAAAGTATATATTCAAATATCAGTCTGAAGCTAAATGTCTAAATCTAAATCCTGGCATAGCAAAGGTGAGACATAAACTTAGCTTTAAAAATTCCTAAGGAGACTAGGGTGATGGAGATAAAGATGGGTTCGGCATAGCAGAAATGCAGCTCTCTGGAATCATAATTTCTGTGTCTCAGATTGCATCCTTAGAATGAAGTCAAGCAAGGGGGATTATGGGAAACAGTGGAGTACTTAGCTCCAGGATTCCATCCTTCCACCACAACAACTATTAGTGAGGCAGGAACTATCTGAAACAACTATTGTGAAACTCCAGAGACCAAAAGAACAGTGACAGCATCCAGGAAAGAGTGAGAGGAAAAGGGTCTAAATTTCAGTAAAGACCAGCTCTCTCCACACAGTGTTTTTTTTCCTCTCCTATTTCCAAAGGACATATACTT
Organism: Dasypus novemcinctus; assembly: GCF_030445035.2. Taxonomy (NCBI): domain Eukaryota; kingdom Metazoa; phylum Chordata; class Mammalia; order Cingulata; family Dasypodidae; genus Dasypus; species Dasypus novemcinctus. The sequence goes on from NC_080677.1 coordinate 86,441,337, forward strand.
TATTTATTTATTTATTTATTTATTTATTTATTTTGGTGGTTGTTCCAACCCGCCCCTGGACACAGAAAGTAGTGGAAGAGACTTAGAGACACTATGCTTCCTCAGGGCTGTGGGGACAGTTAGTTAAGGGCTGTATTTGCTGGCCGGTCCAGAAAGATCAGCTTTCGAGAGCTGTGGAAGAAACTCAGTGTATCTTTTCTGATGCCCTTCCTAGGGCACTTCAGAGCCTATCTGCATCCCCTTGGTGGGTTCCTGGTCTTGCTTCCGCTGGGAAAATCTGAGCTGGTAAATTTCTCTCTGGCCTGCTCTCGCTCTCAGAATTTTCCCTCCAGGTGAAGTAGCTTGAGATAACAGAAGGAGTGTTAGATTGAGTACTTTGTAATACTGATATTAAAAAAATATATTTTAAATTAAAAAAAGTTTTAGAAATTATAGAGGCAGATAGTCAGGGTAAAAAGGTTTTCCTGCTTTAAACACTTGGGAAAGGAAGGTCTATCTTCTGGAAAAGAGAGAGAGCATTCAAACTCCTGTAAAAACAGGGGACTTCCAAAAGCCCAGGACAAGATATAAGCCCAAAAAAGACAAACTGCATTTGCCTCAGACAGACATCCCTGACAGGTTATCTGAAGTTCACGTAAATCTTTGTCTTATCAACATCTGGTTACAAAATTAAGAAGCAGACATCTCAGGAAATAAATCCCAGAGTTAATATTTTAAAATACTAAAATGTACAGTGTGCAACAAAAGACTACAAGATAAAGAAATAGGAAATGATGGCCCATACAAAGGAAGAGGTTAAAAATCTAGAAAACACCAGCAAAGGAGACCTGAGTGTAGACACAGCAAAGATTTAAAAAAAAAAAAAAAAAAGATACCAAAAATGCTCAAGGAGATTAAGGAAAATACAGAGAAAGAACCAACGGATATTGAGAAAACAAAAGATGGGCAATATAAGAATCTTGGCAAAGAGACAGAAATTTTAAAAAATGAAACAAACAGAACTATTGGAGCAGAAGACCAAAATAACTGAAAGGACAAATTCCCAGAAGGATTTCAAGAGCAGACTGGAGCTGGCAAAAGACTCAGCAAACTCAAAGATAAGACAATTGATATGAGTCAAACTGAGGAACAGAAAAAAAAAAAATTATAAATGCAAAAACAGCTTAAAACACCTCTGGAACACCATCAAGTATATTAATATATATATTATGGGCATCCCAGAAGGAGAAGAAAGAAAGAGGTAGAAGGAAAATTTAAGAAATAATGATAGCAAACTTCCTAAACTTAGCAAAAGATGTGAATATGCACATCCAAGAAGCCAAGAGAACACCAAATAGGATAAACATGAAGAAAAAGATACCCTGTCATATTCTGATCAAACTATTGAATGCAAAGGACAAGGCAAGAGTTCTGAAAGTTGCAAGAGAAAAGCAACATGTTATGTACGTGGAAGTCCCAATTAGATTGAATGCTGGTTTTTCATAAGAAACCATGGAGGCAAGGAGACAATGGGTTGAAATACTTAAATTGCTGAGAAAAAACAACTGCCAATCAACAAAAGCTGAGGGAGTTCCTCACCACTAGACCTGCCCTGCAAGCAATGCTAAAGGGTGTTTTTCAGACCAAAAGGGAAGGGCACTAGTCAGTGGTTCACAGCAACATAAAGTAACAAAGAACCACACAAAGATAACAATTTGGGTAATTCTAAATGCCAGTATTGTTTTCCTACAGGTGCTAAGATGTAAATGCATAAAAAAGTAATGATAAATCTATGGTTTTAGACATACGTTGTACAAAGATATACATAGTAACAATTACAAAACAATGTGGGTGGAAAGGAGTTGTACAGGGAAAGAATATGTGTATCATCTTGAAATCAAGTTGGCATCAAACCAAACATGATTATTATATATATAGGAAGTTAAAATTTAACCCCATGATAACAAAGAAAATATATCTTTAAAAAATATTCAGATAGAAAAGAGAAGGCATTCAATATGGAACAACACCAAAAAAATCAAATAACTATTAAAGTAGCCATTAACAGAAGAATTGAGGGACAAACAAAGGTATAAGGCATACAAAGTCTGGCAGTTCCTCAGAAAGCTTAGTATAAAAATATTATAGGAACCCACAATTCCACTACTAGGTCATACCCAAAAGAACTGAAAGTAGGGACTTGAAGAAATATTTGCACATTGATGTTCATAGTGGCATATTATCCACTATTGCCAAAAGATGGAAGCAACCCCAGTGTTCATCAACAAATGAATAAAGAAAATGTGGTATATACACTCAATGGAATCTTATTCATCCGTAAGAAGAAATGACATTCTGATACATGCAACAACATAGATGAACCTTACAACATCAAGTTGAGTGAAGTAAGCAGACACAAAAGGACAAATATTATATGATCGCACTGATATGAAATAATTTGAATAAGCAAAGTCAAAGAGTCAAAACCTAGAAAATAAATTATCAAGGGCTAGGGTGGGGTACAGAATGGGCAGGTAATGCATACCTTGTACAGAATTTCTATTGAAGATGATTGTAAAAATTTGGTAACGGATTCACAACATTGTGAATGTAAAACAGCACTGATATATATGTCTGAATGGGGTGAAAAAGGAAAATGGTAGATTTTATATATGGTAATAGAATAATAATTATTTTTTTAAAAGTATGGGGCAATGACTAGTGTCCTTTGATGGGCCCTTGATATTTATGACTATCCTTATGAGTCTTTGTTCTTGAAGTTGCAACATAACGTAGTGTTGTAAGGTGCCTAAAAGATACCCCCTGAGAGCCTCCCTGTTGCTCAAACGTGGCCACTCTCTGAGCCAAACTAAGCTTATAAATGCATTACCTTCCTCCCAGCATGGGATATGACTCCCAGGGATAAGCCTCCCTGGCACTGAAAAGCACTGAAACTGGAAACACCAATGAACAATGCAACTGGAAAAAGACCTTGGTTAAAAGGGGGAAAAGGCAAAGACAAATGAGTTTATATGGTCAAGAGACTCCAACATGAGTTGAGAGGTCTTCCCAGAGGTAATGCTTATGCATGTCTCAGCAGGATCTCATAGACAGCCAAAGTAGATACTACCCCAAATAGTGGGATCCTGAGGGCTCTGGAGACACACAGGTCCTACAATCATGGCAGACAGCTCCAATGCTTGGTGCCTCACCAGTGGGCCTTACTTTGAAGTTTGTACTTCCTGGTGTGACAGAGTTGGACTCAGATATAACTTCTATACACATGTCTCTTCTTTCCCCTTTATTTGAACCTATACTTGGTGTTGGAGTTGATAGGTGTATGTCCAAGAGACTTGAATCTCTGGGATGTCCATGTGTCAGCTGGGCTCTGTGCCTCAGCAGAGTTGCAACATCTATTCTCCAGTTCATTGGACTCACCTAGGACAACTAACAAGGAGGTTAGGATGGACAACCAACACACAGAGGAACTGAGAGAGTCTACAACTGCAAGCAAGAGAGTTACATTCATCAGCTGTATGGGACTGAATCCCCCTTTCAATCAGATGTAGAGTGTGCATCACCATCCCAGAATCCTCAGGATTGGGGGATAAAATGGGGACTAGCATGGACTTACTAGTTTTCTACTATAGACTTATTGTGATTCTAGCAATGGAAGAAATTATATCATTGATGTGGAGACAGTGGCCATGGGAAGTGCCAAAATCAGGGAGAGGGACAAAGAGGTAAAATACAGGGACAATTTCAGGACTTGGAATTGTCCTGAGTGACATTGCAACAACAGATATGGGTCATTATATATACAGCCATAACCTACAGAATTGAGTGGGACAGAATGTAAATTACAGTGTAAAGTATAATTTATAATTAGTGGCAATGTTCCAAAATGTGTTCATCAATTGCAATGAATGTACCACACTAATGAAAGAAGTTGTTAATGTGGGGAAGGGTGGGAAGTGTGGGATGTGGGGCATATGGGAATCCCTTATATTTTTTTATGCAACATTTTATGTAATCTAAGTATCTTTTGCTTTTTTTTGTTTTTGTTTTTTTAAAAGATTTATTTATTTATTTATTTCTCTCCCCTCTCCCAGTTGCCCGCTCTCTGTGTCCATTTGTTGTGTGTTCTTCTGTGTCCATTTCTATTCTTGTCAGTGGTCTGGGAATCTGTGTCTCGTTCTGTTGTGTCATCTTGCTGCATCAGCTCTCCGTGTGTGCGGCACCATGCCTGGGCAGGCTAGACTTTTTTTCATGCAGGGCGGCTCTTCTTATGGGGCACACTCCTTGTGCATGGGGCTCCCCTAGATGGGGGACACCCCTGTGTGGCATGGCACTCCTTGCGCACATCAGTATTGCACATGGGCCATATCCACACGGGTCAAGGAGGTCCTGGGTTTGAACCGCGGACCTCCCATGTGGTAGGTGGATGCTCTATCCATTGAGCCAAGTCTGCTTCCTCTAAGAATCTTTTGAAAATAAAAAATATATATATTTTAGAAAAAGAAGTTAAAAAAAAAATCCATGGAACTGCAGTGTACAATTTGTGAACTCTAAAATGAATCATGGATTGTAGTTAATAGTACAATTATAAAAATGTTCTGTCATCAATTGTAACAAATGTTCCACACTAATGCAGGGTATCACTGGAGGTATGGTATATGGGAACCCTGTATTTTGTGCATGATTTTTCTGTAAACACATAACTTCTCTAATTAAAAAAAAAAAAAGAATGAAGTCAATTTATCAGAAGAAAGAAAACTGGAGATTAAAACATTTATGTTCCATGATTTTCTGACAGACTCAAAGTCACCAGTCAATCTATGCAAGTGTTTTTCAGCCTGGGGACAAGGAGAGGAACAGGATCTCTGGAGATGCTGGAAGGGGGCCACTCCTCTTCTGATACTCTGAGATAAACCTGCTCTTTTAAGCATCTTGGCGATCAGCTGCTATTATTGAAGAAACATGTAATATATCTCCTGAGAGTTAGGGTTGAAAAAAAACTAGAGAAACATGGATCTGCATTCAGTTAAAATCTTGACTCTCCTCAAAGATGATCTAAACCTATACCTTCAGGACTAAAAATAAGCAGAGAGGTCTCCATCTCATGCCATCATCTCCAATCACTGGGTCATGAAATCAGCTGGTCTTTTCCCCAACTCCCTATAAAGCAGGCCTTAGATGGCCTTCATAAACATCCTGGAACTCTGATCAGAAATAAATTTCATCCATTTTTAATGCTGACATTTTATAAGTTTTCAATGGGAAAATGTTGTGAAACTGATTAAGAGATTATACAAAGTAGATTCAACTCATTTGAGTTATGAACCAGACATTCTATTCAAAATCCCCTTCACAGTTTAGTACCAACTGCCCACGCATTCTATAGCAGAGAGTCATACATAATGTAGCAGTGAAACTGTTGACAGGGCTACATGGCCACAGAAGACCCTGTGAATTTGCAGCTGTGGACATCAGGATGTGATGTGTGAAGCATGGCCTGATGAGCTTTCACATCACTCTTAACAGTATCCTGAAGTTAAGTTCTGTTCTGTTTTTGCTTAGCTTCTGTGGGAATGTAAACGCTTATTGAAAGTAAGATGTGATTTCACACATTTTCTCTATCAGGTAAAAAACAAGTGTACATGCTAAATGGCATTATTACCTTATTAAATTGATACTTAAAAATACAAATGCTCATGACCTTAATAAATATACATTAAAAAATATCTAGATAATTGTAGGTCAAATTGCCCCTTTCAAACTAACAAATTTGTAATTTTATTCACATCATGGGTTCTCTTTCTGAAGTCCATGGACATTGGGGTGGGGGTTGTCAATATGAGTGCTTTAGGGTTATGAAACCATCTAGAGTAATTTATTTTAGTTTACACACACATGCATTTCTAAGGATCAAGAGTCCATGATTTTTATCAAATTTTCAAGAGGACTAATGACTCCAGAAAGTTTAAGAATCAGATATTTTACATAACAAAACATTAATTATACAGAAAAAGAGGATGCAATAAAGGAAAAGCGAAACAAAAAAGACATGACATATAAAAACCAAAGGACAAAATGGTTGAGGTAAGTACTGCCTTTCCAGTAATATACTGAATATGAATGAATTAAACTCCTTAGTCAAAAGACACAGATTGATAAAATGGGTATAAAAGCATACTTAAATTACATTTTGTTTAAAAGAGACTTACCTTAGACCCAATAGGAACCAAATGAAAGTTGGGGGTACTTACATATATCAGACAAAATAGACTTTAAGCCAAAGGGTGTTATAACATACAAAAAAGGGCATTATATATTAATAAAAAGGGTTAATCCACCAAAAAGAAATAACCAACATAATTATTTATGCACCGAACAGTGGTGTACCAAAATTCATTAGGTAAACAAGGCAAAACTGAAGGGAGAAAAAGACACCTCTACAATAATTGTTGGAAACTACAATATACCAGTCTCATCAATAGATTGAACATCTAGAGAGATGACCAATAAGGAAAAGAGAACTTGAGTAATATGATATGACTTAGACCTAAAAGACCTCATGTTGGGACACACACAAAAAAAGCCTCAATAAATATACAAAGGTTGAAATTATACTAAGCATCTTTGCTGTTCAAAATATAATGAAGTTGGAAATCGATACCAGTCAGAAAATTGGAAAATCCACAAAAATATGGAAGTTAAAAAAAAATTCAAACAATCAGGGGTCAAAGAAGAAATTACAAGAGAGATCAGTAAATATTTTGAGATGAATGAAAATTAACACAACCTATCAAAAATTATGTGATGCAGCAAAAGCAATGCTGAGAGGGAAATACATAACCCTAAATGCTTACATTAAAGAGAGTTAAAATCAAAGACTTAACTACACACATGGAGGAATGAGAAAAAGATCACACAAAAAAATTACACAAAAAGCAAACCGAAAAAAGAAAAAAGAAATAAAGATTAGAGCAGAAATAAATTAAATGCAAAATAAAAAATAGCATTAATAAAACCAAAAGTTAGTTCTTTGAAAAGATCAATATAATTGACAAACCTTTAGTAAGACTACCAAAGGAAAAGAGATGCTGCAAATAAAATCGGAAACAAGAGGGGGGCATTCCTAATGACCCGCTAGAAATAAAAGAGATCATAAGAGGATACTATGAACTGTTTGCCAACCTAAGTGAAAGAGATAAATTCCTAGAAACAAACAACCTACAATGACTCTAGAAGAAATAAGACTCCAATAGACCAATCACAAATAAAGAGACTGAATCAATCATCAACAACACCCTAAAAAAGAAAAGCCCAGGGTGAGATGGCTATACAGGTCAACTCTACGAAACATTCCAAGAAAAAGTAATACCACTCCTGCTCAAACTCTTCCAAAACTTTGAAGAGGAAAATAAAAACTACCAACGTCACCCTAACACCAAAGACAGATAAAGGTTCTACAAAAATTAAATTATAGACTGATTTCTTTTATGAATATAGATGCAAAAATACTCTTTAAAATACCAGCAAATTGAGCCCAACAGCACATTAGAAGAATTATATACCAAGATCAAGTGGGATTTATCCCAAGAATGTAAGCGTGATTCAACATAAGAAAATCAAGTAGTGTAATATGCCACATTAACAAAATGAAAGGAAAAACAACACACAATCATCTCAATTGATGCAGAGAAGGCATCTGGCAAAATTCAGCATTCCTTCTTGATAAAAACACTTAGAAAAAATTTGAATAGAAAAAAAACTTTCTCAACACAAAAACAGCCATAAATGAAAAACCCACTGCTAACGTCACATTCAGTGGTGAACAAGATCTGGAAGAAGACAAAGAGGCCAATGTCACCACTGTTATTCAACATTGTACTGAAAGATCTAGCCAGAGCAATTAGGAAAGAAAAAGAAAAAAAAAGACACCCAAACTGGAAGGGCAAAAGTAAAACTTTCATTATATGCAGATGGCATGATCCTATATATATAGTACAGAAAAATCAACAACAAAGCTACTAGAATTAACAAATGAATTCAGCAAGAGGTGGGGTACAGGAGAGTGGATGTAGTTCAGTGGTTGACTGCCTGCTTTCCATGTACAAAGTCCAGGGTTCAAGTCACTGCACCTTCTAAAAAATGTAATTAACAGCACTGAATTATATAAATCTGTATCTGGTTAGATTACATGTATGTTACTAGAATAAATTTTATTTTTTTAAAGAGGTGGGGTCCAAGATTGACACAGAAAAATCATTAGTGTTTCTATACACTACTAATGAGCAATCTAAGGAGGAAATTTAGAAAAAAATTTACTTACAATAACAACTGAAAGAATTAATTATCTTGGAATAAATTTAACCAAGTATTTAAAGGATATATACACGAAAAACTGCAAAACTTTACTAAAGGAAATCAAAGACCTAAATAAATGGTAAGGCATTCCATGCTCATGGATTGGAAAACTAAATACTGTCAAGATGTCAATTCTTCCCAAAATGATTTTCAGATTCAACACAATCCCAATCAAAATTCTAATAGCTTACTTTCCAGAAACAGAAAAGCCAATCATCAAATTTATTTGGAAGGGCAGGAGCTCCTGAACTGCCAAAAGCATTTTAAACAAAAAGAATAAAGTTGGAGGATTCTACACTTCCTGACTTTAAAACTTATTTTAAAATCACAGTGATCAAAACAGCATGGTACTGGTACAAAGATACATATAAAGATCAACAGAATCACACTGAAAGTTCATAAATAGACCCTCACAGCTATGGCCAATTGATACTTGACAAGGCTGTCAAGTCCACTCAATGGAGAAAGAATAGTGTCAACAAATGATGCTGGGAGAACTAGCTAACCATATGTAAAAGAATGAAGGAAGACCCCTAAATCACATCAGATTCAAAAATTAACTCAAAATGGATCAAATATCTAAATATAAGAACTAGGACTATCAAACTCCTAGAAGAAAATGTAGGGAAGCATCTTCAGGATCTTGCCTGAGGTAACAGGTTCTTATATTTTATGCCCAAAGCAAAAATGACAAAAGAAACCAAAAGGTAAATGGGACCTCATCAAAATTACAAATTTTTGTATAAAGGACTTTATCTTGAAAGTGAAATGACAACCCAGTCAATGGGAGAAAATACTTGGGAACCACAAGCCCACAAAGGGCTTAGCATTCAGGATATATAAAGAAATCCTATAACTCAACAATAAAAAACAAAAATCCAATTTAAAAAAAATGGGCCAAAGACTTGTATAGATATTTCTCCAAAGAGAATGAATTAATGCTAAAAAGCAGTGAAAAGATTTTAACATCTGTGGTAGTTTTAGATTATTTATTAACCCCCCAAAAAAGAGAATTATTATGTTTGTAAACTGGTCTGCTTTTCTGCATATGAGTCCCTTTGATTGTATTAGAGTCACCTGAGATGTCTTTGATTAAATTACCTGTTAAGATCAAGGCATTTATTCAGTCACATCTGTAGGGCATGGTTCAAGGTTGAGTCCCCACACCATTGATGGGCTGAAAGAAACACTCACTCAAGAAGACACACAGAAGAAGACACGGAAAACACAAGAGGAGAAAGCACTCCATAGACATGAAAGAGGAGAGAACTTTGCCATTTTTTGATCCTGTGGCCCTGTGGAGAGATGAGCCATTTGCCTGATAGTTTGTAGCTGACGTAGGAAGCCCTGAGAGACAAGCCCTATGCTAGTCTACAGCTCAGATCAGAAGAAACTGAGCCCACGGAGCCTTAAGAGGAAGAAGGAAGGAGAGACAAGGTAGAGATCAACCCCCATCTTGCTTCATCATGGGGCATTTGACTTTACTGAGAAAGTACCCTTGAGTTGGACTTTTTAGGACCTTGTAAATGCAAATAAATACCCTTTATAAAAGCCAAGAGACTTCTAGTACTTGCATCAGCACCTCTTTGGCTGACAAATATAATATCATTAACCATTAAGGAAATGGAAATCAAAATCTTAACAAAATGCCATCTTACCCTAACCAGGATGGTAAATAACAATGTTGAAGAGAATGTAGAAAAATAGAAACACTTATTCATTATTGGTGAGAATGTAAAATGGTATAGCTGCTGTGGAAGGTGGTTTGGCATTTCCTCAGAAAGTTAAGTATAGAATTACCATATAACCCAGCAATTCCTCTAGTGGGTATATACCCAGAAGAACTGAAAACAGGGACTCAAACAGACATTTTCACACAGATGTTCACAGCAGCATTATTCACGATTGCCAAAAGATGCAAGCAACCCAAGTGTCCCTCAACCAATGAACAGATAAAAAAAATGTGGTATATACATACAATGGAATATTGTTCAGCATTATAAAGGAATGAAGTTCTGATTCATACAATAACATGGATGAACCATGAAGATAGCATGCTGAGTGAAATAAGCCAGACACCATGTTGAGTGAAATAAATGAAAGACAAATGGACAAATATTGTATGATCTCACCGATATGAAATAATTAAAATAAGCAAACTCAGAAAGTCAGAATCTAGAATATAGTTTATGAGGGGTTAAGGGTAGGGAATGGAGAGTTAATGCTTAAATTGTACAAAATTTCTGTTTGGGTTGATTGTAATGTTTTGGAAATGGTTGGTGCTAATGGTAGCACAACATTGTGAATGTAATTAACAGAACTGAATTATGTATGTGAATGTGGTTAAAAGAGGAAATTTTAGGTTATATATATGTTACTGGAATACACATTAAAAGAAAAAAAAGAAGTATAATGAAAAATGTATCACTGATTTAGAGAGTCTCATGATATTCTAAGGTATACTCAATTTTAATCTCATGGCACAAGTAACAGAAAGCAGAAAGTATCAGTAATCTATAGATGGCCATGTAAACACGTAACTTAATAGATCCAAAATATTGGCCATAGGGAGTTCTACCATTAAAATTTAGAATCTAATAAGAATCAAGAAAACTGAAATAGAGAATGCAGGTGGTACCAGGGAAGAGTTAAATTTTGGGTCAAAATTTCAGCAAGACAATTCTTTACCCTTAAAAAAAAAACAGCTTTATTTTGTAATCTACAATGAATAATGCATATATAAATATACTAGATAAGACTAGACATTTGTTTATACTTGTGAAACCATCACCACAACCAAGAAAACGACAGGCCCAACATCCCTCCAAATATTCTTGTGTCCTTGGTAACATTTTCCTCTAGGGGAAAGCTATATATTTGATTTCATTTCCTAGAATTTTATATAAATGAAATCATATGGTTTAGTGGGTTGAAAGATGACTGAAAAAGAATGTTCCCATCCTAACACCCAGAAGCTATGAATGTTATCTTATTTGGAAAAAGGGTCTTTGTAGATACAATCTAGTTAAGGCACTTGAGATGAAGAGTTCACCCTGTATTATCTGGGTGGGCCCTAAGTCCAATGGCAAGTGTCCTTATAAGAGACACACAAAGGAGAATACAAGGAAAGGAAACATTAATGTGAAGATGGAGACAGAGCAGAGAGTAATGTGGCCACAAGTTAAAGAATTCCAGTAGTCATCAAAGCTGGAAAAGGCAAAGAACAAATTCTGCTGGAGAGCTTCAGTGGGGAGTAGAACCCTGCTAACAACTTGATTTCAGATTTTTAGCCTCCAGAACTGTGAGATAATACATTTTTGTTGTATTAAGCCACCAAACTTGTAGAAATTTGTTATGAAAACCACAAGAAATGAATACATACTTATTTTGTCTGACTTCTTTCCCTCAGCATAATAATTTTAACATAGGCTTTCATTTCTCTTTAGTAACCACCTAGTTTTAGAATGGCTAGATCACATAGTAGGTATATGTTTACCTTTTTAAGGTAATTTATGTCAAATTGTTTTCCAAAGTGGTTGTACCATTTAACATTACCACTGACAGTTCCAGATTAAACACAGGGAATATAGGTATAATAACTGCTTTAATATCCTTATCTACTAATTCTAACAAACCTGCATTGGTTTCACTGTTAAGATCCTCTTTATGGATCATATGACCTTGTTTTGTTTTGTTTTGGTTTTTGCATGCCTGGTAATTTTTATTGGGTGTCAGACATGTTGAATTTTACTATGTTGGGTACTGGATATTTTGGTATTCCCATAAGTATTCTTGAGCTTTGATCTGGGAAACAGTTAAGTTTCTTGAAAACAGTTTGACTATTCTGGGTCTTGCTTTCTTAGACAGAGCTGCAGTAGTGTTCAATCTAGTGCTAATTATTCCCCACTATTAAAGCAAGACCCTTCTGAGTACTCTTCTTAATGCCCTGTAAAGCTTGAGTTTTCCAGTCTGGCTTGTGGGAACAGGCACTATTTCTAGTCTTGTGTGGACACTGGGCACTGTAACCTCTGTTCTTTTTAGAAGGTGTTCCCCGGCCTTGGATAGTTTCCTCACATGCATTAGCTTATCAGTACTAGGCTGTGTGCTTAGATGAGCCCTTGCAGATCTTGGGAATGCTCTCTCTGAGCAGTTATTTTCTCTCTGGTACCTTATCCTAATAACTCCAGCTACCTTGGCCTTCACAGATTCTCTGTCTTCCCAACTCAATTTGTTCTTTGGGCCTCTGCCTGGATTCCTCTCTCCTGTGCAGTGGCCTGTAAATAGACTGGGACAACTGTAGGCCTTATCTTGTTTGTTTCCCATCTCCTAGGGATTGCCTCCTAAATTCCCTGATGTCTGATTTCATATATTTTTTCCATGTATTTGTTTTATGGTGTTTCAGGTAGAAGGTTATTTTATCCTTTATTTTATCCTTTCCAAAAGTAGAAGTCCCCCTTACCCTCTAATAATTACCAATATCTGGAACACATAATAAACAACAAAAAAATTATGGCATTATTTACCTGTGGAGAAAGAAAAATGGACAACTGAGAGAAGATAGTGCTGACTTTAAATTGCCTATTTTTCCTTATATTTCAAACTTCCCTGAAACATATCAGACATTATCAGAGTGAACAGCTGGTTTTCAGAAAACAGAAAATGGCTGCTGGAGGCTTAATTAAGAGAATATTGAAATCAGCACATTTTGAGGGTAAGAACTTTAGAAAACTTGATTACCTAAAAATAGCTCTTATTCAATTATCAGGTACTCCAAATAATAATAGAAGTCCCTATTGTGACTTCCAGATTCATCTCTTGGGATCCCTTTAACTCATTCCTTCACCCATTCCTATCCTCCCATCACACTCCATCACCTGTCTGAAATTTGTTATACCACTTTTGCACTGTGTGATTTTGAACAACCATTGCCAGAAACTCAGAACCTACAGGCGCCTGGCAGGTAATATAAATGAGGTAAGTGGGTCACCACATAATTTCTCTGAGATTCAATTTTGTTACCTATAAATATTGCAAGCAATTAATTCTACTTCTTAGAGAGGTTATGAAGATTAAATGAGATAAAGTTCTACTTTGATAAACCCAAAAACCCTATGCCAACATTAGTTATTTTTACTAATAAGAATTACCCAGAACCATATCAGCCATTTTTCAGGGTATTGCCTAGAAGAGTAGCATTGTACACAGCCTCTGGTTATCTAGAAAATTCAAAGTGTATTGCCCCAAATACTGAAAAATATATTCTTCAATTTATATTGGAACTTTTCTGATACTGACATCCTTTGACTTGAATTCCTTAACTGGTAAAAGTTAGTATGGTTATATTAGGGTATCAATTATCAGGAATAGGGCCAAGAATATAAGCAAAGAAGACCTATTGACAGCAAAAATAAATTTCACAAGAGAAATCATCTTACTTTTTCAAAAGACCTATTGTTTTTGAAATAATTCTAATAATTTTAATAACCCAAGTGATATTGTATCAATACCCATGAGAGATTAGAAAGAGTACATAGGGAGGGAAGAAAAGTCATGCTTCAACAAGCTGACAAAATGACTCTAGAAAGAAGACATTATATGACAACCTGACAGCTAGAAAAATAAATAAATACAAATTAGTCTTCAAGGCCATTTGGGTGCTGTATTACAGATTAATGTAATATCCCAAACTATGATCTTGAGAAAAAAAAAAAAGATTACATCCAAAATTTTCTATATAGGGATCATATATTAGGAAGATTTCCATCTAAAACGGGTTGTACTTAAATGATTAACTCTTAACCATGTAGAAAAGGCAAATATTTAGAACAATACCAAGTTTTTAATGTTTTCAACTATGTGCTTAATTTACAGATCTAATTACAAGACAGTCTTCTCCATGACAGTGAAGACTGTGAGTTTCCTATTCGCTATTGTACTCCCAGTATCCAGCTCAGTTTTAAAGCATAATTGAGTATGATATTTATTAAAGAAATGGATGAATGAATAGATGTTTGAATGAATGGAAGGCTACATGGCTGCATGAATAAGAATCTCAGTTTAAGTGATTCAAAATAGAATTAAAAACTTTTTTTAAAAAACATTGCTGCTCCAGAATGGAATTTGGGATTCAGGTACCTTTTCCTCAAACCTCTTAAAATTTATACATTCCATGATTTGTAAAAGGCATGTAGCAAGTTCTCTGGGTATTTAACATAGTTAAATGCTTTTCTCTACTTGATAGGTCTTTTTACCAATGTTTTCCAAAAGACACCAATTAGGTAAAAATGCAAAAACATAAAAAAAAGTTGTTGGTACTACTGTTACTAAAGGCTCGAGAAGGACATATTTTTTAAATTACAATAAAAATCAATAAATCTAAGTCCATTACAGCCGGAACCATCATACAATTTTACTCTCATTCTACTACTTGGAGCAAATAATTTAAATTCATATTTCAAGTAGTTAGAAGCTAATGATAATTTTCTGTTCCCTATAATATCTGGCAGCTCTAAGATGGTGTGTCACAGCAAAATTTCACCATTTAATCCTTAAAACAAAGTTTCTTTTTTCTTTCCCTTATTGCAAAGGAGAGTGACGTTGACACAAGGATCAAACTGTTTGCCCTCAAATGCCATTATGAATGTATAACAGGGAAGAAAAAATGTGCAACTTAGATTAGGTTACTGGGCTTCTAGCAGGCTCTGTGTGCCAATTACAGAAGATTTTCATTTACATATAAATAGCTAGGAAATTCCAACACAAGTGTACTTGAAAAAACTGAAACAAGTAGCTTAAAAAAATATGGATTAGATGTATTTCAATTTAATTTTAAGGTGTTTAAGGTGTTTACAACAAGCATGCATTTAAGTGAGTAAAAAAATGGGATTGATATAGAAGCACTTTATTACAGAAAGCAATCTCTTTAAATTATTGAAATTATTCCCACAGTACCCTTAAATCCTTCAGTCAAGGTTTCTTTTGGACACTTCTATTTTATTTTATTTTTCTAAAAAATTCAAAAAAAGGGATTAAGTAGTTTTATAGAGAGAGTTGTACTGTGATGTTGAGTATATAAATTGCTGTTTTTCATTTCTTCTTAGGTTTTGTTCATCTACTTCAGAGATGGCTCTTGAGCTAACTTGGGCTTTATAAAAGATATAAGTGAAACAAGGTACATCTTCCAACATAAATTGCTTTTATCTTTCTAGGTTACCTGAGGTACATTTTCTGTTCTTGTCGTGTTCTGTCCCACCGGAAGACACTTTACAGTGAATATAACCTCATTAACAGTCTTTAACCACTAACTCACCACAGATTAACCATTCAGCATACTGAGGAGCCAACTCAACGTCCACTGCAATTTAACAACTGTGTTCATCGAAGGCATGAACAAACAATTCTGTCCCTAACTGGTAAGCATTGAGTTCTGATTTGCAGAATTCACTAGTGTGTCTAGATAAATGCACAGAGCAAGGAAGATTGGTTTTGCTAATAGTTCATGAATTAAAATAATATTGAAAGTGTTCTATATTTTGGAAAATAGATCACAATTATTTTGTAATTACATAAATTACATAAATGTAAAGATCTGAAAATATTTACTTCACTGGATTTTACAGGATAGTTTATTAAAAATGGCAAAAGCAAAATAAAACAGATATTTGGTAAAGAGATTTGAATATATGGTGTGAAAATAAATTTATTTATTCTAGAGGCCTAACTTCTTAAAGTTTATAGTTTAACAATGCCTATGTCTAAAAGTTTAGGAAGTTCAAATAAATGTTAGGCATAAATTTTTTTAAAAAAGAGTAGTACTGCAACAATTGTTAATCAACCTCAGCTATTTTCTCTGTTAACAGACATATGAACAACCCTAAGGGATAAAACTAATCTTTATTAATATTCACAAATAAGTCACCAAATGCAACAATGAAAATGAGATTTTTGTAACCTTAGCCAAAGCTTGGTAAAATAAACTTGCATTGACAAGTCTAGTAACCATAAACTTGATAGCTCTGTCATTAGCATCTACACTAAACAGACTTATAGTGAACACATGTGGCAGTGATAAACTGCAAATACATTGTTTGTAAGGTGCCTTTTTCCTTTTACTCTACCACATTCTTCTTGCTCTCTCGTTGTTCTACAGATTACAAAGATTAGATTTTATAATAGGCAAGAGGAAATCTCTGTCATTTCTGCTGAATTCTTTTTAAACAAAGATAACAGGAAAAGGTATGATGAAATTTTAATGCACATATGTAAATATGTATAATAATTTATTTGTAATACAGATGATGGTACAGCTGTCTGTGAAACTGACTAAATATATAGTAAAAGAAAGGTTCTCTGGAAAAAATAATACACTATGTTGAATTTCAATATGGGCCTCCATTTGAGAATTCTTTAATAGGTACTAGATGCTGCTAATATACTAAGCTTTTGTTTAATATTCTATAGTTTTCCTTGCTTTCTTCCTTTTCTTTTCTCTTAATTTCACAATTGTTAAGGAAAGAGCAGTGAATCAAAAAAAAATAAATGGCGTATGTCTGCAATATAAAATAATTGGATTTCAAACAGGAAAAACATCTTATGAGTAGTATTATTAAAAGTAAGCTATAAAATAAGATTTTCTTCAAATGTCACTGGGAATCTGAAACTTCCTATTAAGAAAATCAGAAATATGTTTAATGGATTAGATTATACAAACCATCTGCTAAAATTACATAATCTTCACATAAAATACCTACTATTCTTTAGTAGTTAAATAAGTTTAGTAGTTAAAATAAGTTTAAGTATTTATATAGTATATTCTAGTAAGCAGCTTTTATTAAATGGTCTTCTGAAAAATTAGTGTTTAAAAGAAACTGAAGAAACACTTAAGACTATTATGGTAAAGTGAACAAATATGATTCCTGTAAGTAGTTACAGTTGATCTGCTGTCATGATAAATCAGTCACTTACTAGATGAGTTCTCACCAGATTTAAAACTCATGGACATGGATACAATTTCCATCAACCAGTGGCATACCCTGGGCACAATAATAGAGTTTAACAACTTCCATGGGACATAGTTCAAAGAAGTTCAGACAGAGAATTACATCAGGGAAAGATCTGGTTTCAGCTCACTGCTTGCTGAGGGCCAAAGAAGGTGAGAGTAGCAATGTCTTCATACTTTGCAAAGTTTTCTTCTGAGCAGTGGGGTTCTCTGGGAAAGTACTCTCTCCATTTAAGAGATGAGAAAATTGAAACAGAGAGAGGTCAAGTGACATATTTAGATCAACTACTAGTAAGCAGGTGACTAGATAAAGGTACTTGCCTTTCTGTATCAAGAGGTTTTGACCAGGCAGGCAAAAACTTTCAAAGACTTATTTTGTCCCAAGAACCAAAGGTTTTAATTAAAGTCACCTAGCCTCAGAAGAGAATGAAATATCTAAATTAACATATCAAATCCTAGAGACTACTAGTAAGGGTAAAATGCCTTCTGACTCTTCTGCATGAATCCTATCAATTTAAGCCTATCATGTCGGAAGCAAATAAAATGACTTATACTTAGAAAATACATTTCAGTATTTCAATTTATTGCTTATCATTTTGAACAGCAGCTATAATTTTAGCCACTTCAATCCAGCAATACATTTCTGAAATGACTGAAGGAGTGAACCTGATATTCCTGATTTTTAAGAAAATCATTGCTAGTCAAAAAGAACAGCTTTAAAAATATAGACAGCACAAGAATGGTTTCTGGCAGGATTCCAGATCATGTTTTAGAAGCAATGTTAAAAGGCTGTCACTCTACATGGGGCAATTACCGAATTCCAAGTCACAAAACCGGTCTGCCAGAATTGCTCCTTCTCCAAAGTTTCTGATTCCCTCCGAGTAGCTCATTCTAGCTGATTACCACAAAAGGAAGCTTGGCTCCTGCTACATGGGGATTCTATCTCATATGCCAAAGGAGAGGCAGAGTTCAGGATTGAACCTATTGCATCTAATCAATGAAAGAAAATTCCAAAAGGGAAAATCCCACATCCCCTTACATTCCCCTATTGTTGACCCTTAGCATTGGCATAGTACCTTCTTTGCCACTGATGCAAACATAAAGCAATTTTAAAATACAATTAATATTATTCATAGACTATAGTTAACAGTAAACTACAATTGACTGGTGATGATGGGAGCACAACTCTGTGATGAAACTAAGAGCAACTGAGTAAACATTTTGGATGGATTTTACAAGGCATGGGGCTGTATAACACAGTGAACCCTGTGGTGCATGGTGGACTGTGATTAACCGTATCAATATGAGAATGCTCTCTCATGAACTATAACAAATGTACAACACTAATACATGGATGGTTTATGGGGAAAATACACCAAATGTAAGCTATAGTACATAGCTAGCAGTAAAATTCTAATGATGTTTTTTTTCACCATTTGTAACAAATGTCCCACAACAAGGCAAGGTGTTGGTAGTAGGGTGATGTATGGGAATCCTCTATGTTATGCTGTTACGCATGATTGTTTTGTAAACCCACAACTTCTCTAATAAAATTTTAAAATAAAAATAATAATAAATAGGAGAGAAGAAACAAGTCTCCTCCGCAGAAGAATTCTAAATAATTTAAGTGGGCATAATCCCTACTCCTTGAGTATGGGCTGCATATAGTGACTTCCTTCCAAACTGTACAGTATGGAAAGGGGGAGGGGGGAGGGAAGAGTAACTTTAAGTGCAGAAACCTGACCAACACTTCCCCAGCCAGATGATCCAGGTCAACATGAACAGGGATAAAGCACCATAGTATGGACCTTGATACGAATTGATGAAACTGGCATTTTACCTTTGTGTTCCTCCCCAAAACCCATCTAGCCATGAAGAAAGCACCAGGCAAATTTCAAAGAGGATCATTCTACAAAAAAATCTAACTTAAAATCCCCAAACATGTCAATGTCATCAAAAACAAGAAAAGCTTGGAAAACTGTCAGAGCCCAAGGAGATAGGACCTTAGAACAGAAAAAGGGTATTAGATAAAAATTAAGGAAAGTGTGGACTTTAGTTAATGATAACATATTTGATAATGCTCGTTAATTGTAACACATGCACCATTGTAACACATCTTGCACCATATGTAAGATGTCAAGAATACAGGAAACTGGTTGCGGGGCATATGGGGAATTTCTGTACTATCTTCTCAATTTTTCTGGAAATGTAAAACTGTTCTGAAAATTAAAATATATTTAAAAAAAAGAAAATTGTCCAAATGTTTCTATGTTAAATGGCCACAGACTATCTTGGGAATAGAGTAAAATCACATAAAGTCAGCTTTCAATTAGAAGAACAAAAATGTATACCTTTACTCAGAAAGTAAAGGACTAAGTAGTATACACATGTCAAGATCATGTTTCTATAGAGCTAAGGCCTGCAAATGATGTCCTGTGGGTCAAATGTGGCTCATCACATTTTTTTTTTAAATAAAATTTTATTGTAACACAGCCATGCTCATTCATATATATGTTGTATAAGCTGACTTTACACTACAACGGCAGGGCTGAGTAGCTGCAACAGAGCCTGTATGGCACGTAAAGTCTAAAATATTTACTGCCTTGGTCCTTTAAAGAAAAACATTTGCAAGAGAGTTGTCTTTAAGGAAAAAGCTACTCTAAACTCTCTTCTTAAGGAAACTTATCAGAAGAGAATACTTATGAAATGTAAGATGAACTTTTGAAAATATTATATATACAACAATAAAAACAAAGGGACAATACAGTGTCAGTTCAAATATGTTGAGTGGCAGAGATAATAACTCATAAGAAAACTTAGAGGAGGTAGAAATTATTGCCAATGAGGCTGATTAGGAAGAAACTCTAAGAGAAAAAATTTGAGCTGGGCTCTGATACATGGGTAAGATTTGGATAGGAAAAGAAACCACTAATTAGTCATTACCACTGTTCAAACTGCCTAAAACAAAATTAAATTACATTTCTTTTAATATGGTTCCAATATTCTTTGAAGTCATTTCTAGAGTGTTATATTGAAAGATGTGGATTCTTTTCTGTTGCCAAGTTACAGCAATTCTTAGGAAATGAGAAATTTTTCAATTTTGATACTGAAATCTGTGTAGTATTACAAAGTGGTTAAGAAAGTGACTTTTTTTTCATGAGGCAATTGTAAAAGAATATATTTGTCTTATGATGAGGTACATATTTCCTCTGTTACAGTGTAGCCATAGCTTACAAAATCTAACTAGTTTGTTATTTTTCATGGTAATTCCAACAAAAGATTACATTTTTAAAGATTTCCTGTAAGTTATCCAGCAAGTACATGTAATAGCAAGAAATGTTGACCGAAAGTTGATCTTTCCTAAGAGAAGATATTGGGGAAGACTAACAGGATATTCACTATTAGATTGTAACCCCCAGGAAGCAGACATAGCTCAACTGATAGAGCATCCATCTACCATATGGAGGGTCCAGGGGCTCCTGACCTGTGCGGTAAGCTGGCCCACGCGCAGTGCTGCCGTGCACAAGATGTGCACACTACAAGGAGAGCCGCCCCGTTTGAAGAAACAAAACAAAACTGAGCCTGCCCAATAGTGGCACTGCACACACAGAGAGCTGATGCAGCTAGATAATACAACAAAAAAGAGACGCAGATTACCAGTGCCGCCTGATATACAAGGGGATGCAGAAGAACACACAGCGAATGGACACAAAGAGCAGACAATGGTGGGGGGAGGGGAAATAAATAAAATAAATCTTAAAAAAAAAAAAGATTGTAACCCTCCACAAGGTTTAGCAGAGTGCTCAGTATATATTTTTCTTTAAATTGTATTGAATAAAAGAGTGTTAAGATTTCTTTGCCCCAGAATTTATTTTTAAATTTGGTACTGGCTAGACCCTCCCGTAAAATGTTGAACTGAAATGGTTGCTTTCTTTCTAATTTTCTGAGGGAAGTATCCAATCTCTATGCAC
Source organism: Dasypus novemcinctus (assembly GCF_030445035.2). NCBI lineage: Eukaryota > Metazoa > Chordata > Mammalia > Cingulata > Dasypodidae > Dasypus > Dasypus novemcinctus. The sequence continues at coordinate 86,462,658 of NC_080677.1, forward strand.
TAAATACGATATTACCTGTAGAGTTTTTATACATACTCTTTGTCAGGCTGAAGAATCCATTCTATTCATCATTTGCTGATAGTTTTTATTTTTTAATCATAATTGGGTGTTGAATTTTGTCAAATATATCTGCATCTATTGAAAGGATCATGTTTCTTCTTTTTTAGTCTATTAATATGGAAAATTACATTGATTAATGTTCTACTGTTAAACCAACCTTGCATTCCTGAGATTAAACTCTACTCAACCATGATGTATTATCCATTTTATATAGTATTAATGGTTTTAATTTATTAACATTTTGCTAAGGATTTGGTTTTAGTTTTTTTCTTTTAACTTCTTGTAACTTCCTGCCATAGCTAGACCAATACTACAAGAAATGTTAAAATAAATTCTTTAGGGAGAAGGAAAAAAGAAACCAGATGGAAACGATCAACACGAAATAATGAAAGATGCCAGAAATAAAAGTCCTAGCAAAAACTGACAAACTGATTTTAACATTTATGTGGCTGTGCAAAAAACCTAGAATATCCAAAAAGTTTTGGAAAAGATGAAATTGACAAGCTTATACCACCTGTAGCAGTTTGATATGGTTATGAACCCCAAAAATAGATATTGGAGTATGTTTGTAATCTGATCTGTACCTGGCCATGATAAAGTTTTTATCTGTGGGTGGAGACTCACAGATAAAATGCATGGCAAAGGACAGGATTGAGGATTTCTAATGTTGGAGTTTTGATGTTGGAGTTTGATGCTGAAGTCAGGCTGGAGTCTCAGAAAGTAAGCACACAAAGGAAAGAGAAGCAAGCCCTGGGAAGAGACGACCTGAGCCAGGAGAAGAACACAGAGGAATAGAGACAGCTCCTTAGACATGGCAGAAACCCCAGGGAGAGAGATAGAGCCATTTGCCTGATAGTCTGGAGCTGATGTTGTGCAGAGAGGCAAAGCCTAGAGAGCCTCATAGTCCACAGCTGACCTTGTGGAGAAAACAGAGGCACTGAGCCCAGAGGAACCCAGGAAGCCTGAACCCTGGCAGATGTCTGCAGCCATCTTGCTCCAACATGTGAAAATAGACTTTGGTGAGGGAAGTAACTTATGCTTTATGTCCTGGGATCTGTAAGCTCCTACCCCAAATAAATAGCCTTTATAAAAACCAACCAATTTCTGGTATTTTGCATCAGCACCCCTTTGACTGATTAATACACTACCTGATTTCAAGATTTAACATAAAGCTTTTTAAATAAAAGTGTGGTGGAGATTTACAAATAAACATAAAGACTAATGGGAGAAAATGGACTTCAGAAAGAGAACCGAATATATATATTTTCACTAAGGTGTCAAGTTAATTGTATAGGGAAATATAACCTTTTCAACAAATAATGCTGGAACAATTAGATATCCATAAGGAAATAAAAAGATGGTGCTTATTTTAAACATATAGATAATTAACTCAAAATGGAACATAAACATAAATATAAAACCCCAAAATATACAACTTCTAGACAAACCTATAAGGGAAAATTTTTTGTCATGGCATGCTAGGAAAATAGCTTTTAGACAGGAAATAAAAAATAAAAGCATGAACATGAGCCATAAAAGAAATAATTGGTAAATTGTACATCATCAAAATTTTAAATTTCACTGTTCAAAAGACTCTTTTAAGAAAATAAAAAGTCAAGAGTGGTAGAAAAATGGGAAGCGGATGTGGCTCAACTGATAGAGCTGCCTACCATATAGGAAGTCCAGGATTCGAACCCAGGGCCTCCTGGTCCATGAGGTGAACTGGCCCATGTGCAGTCTGCCACATGCAAGGAGTGCCATGCCATGCAGGCATGTCCCCCCATGTAGGGGAGCCCCACACACAAGGAGTGCACCCCACAAAGAGAGCTGCCCCTTGCAAAAAAAAGCACATCCCGCTCTGGAGTGGTGCCACACACACAGAGAGCTGATGCAACAAGATGACACAACAAAAAAAAGAGACAGATTCTTGGTGCTGCCGAGAAGCAAACAGACACAGAAGAACACACAGCGAATGCACACAAGAGAGCAGACAACGGGGCGAGGGGAGAGAAATAAATAAATAAATCTTAAAAAAAAAAGTGGTAGAAAATAATTGCAAAACATATATCTGATAAACACTTTTATCCAGAAAATATAAAGATATCTTACAAATCAATAACAAGAACTGATTTTTAAGAATGGGTAAAATATTTGAACAGATACGTCAATGAAGAATCTCTAAAACTGACAAATAAGCACATAGAAAGATGCTTAAAATCATCAGTTATTAGGACTGATGCAAAAAAATGCAAAATGAGATACCACTGCATACCAATATGGCTAATATTACAAATACTGACCAATACCATATATTAGCAAGGATGTAGAGGAACTTGAATTCTCATCATAATGATTTTTCTCCCTATCCCTCCCCTGCCCCACTGTTTTTGCTGTTTGTGTCCATTTGCTGTGTGATCTTCTGTATCTATTTCTCTTTTTGTCTTCTCGTTTCATCTTCCTCCTCTAGGATTCATTAGGATTCAATCCTGGGGACCTCTGATGTGGAGAGAGGTTCCCTGTCAATTGTGGCACCTCAGTTCCTGGTCTCTGCTGCACTTCAACTAGACTCTACCCTTCTTCTCTCTTTCGTTACATTATCATCTTGCCATATGACTCACTTGCACAGGCACTGGCTCACCGCATAGACACTTGGCTCGCCACGTGGGCATTGGTTGGCCGCACAGGCCCTCGTGCAGGTACTTGACTCACCACAAGGGCATTCGGCTTGCTGCATGGGCACTTGGCTTGCCAGGCAGGCAGGCACTGGCTCACCATGTGGGCACTCACGCAGGTACTCAGCTTGCCACAAAGGCACTTGCAAGGGTACTTGGCTTATCATGCGGGCACTGGCTCACCACACAGGTACTCAAGCGGGTGCTCAGCTCACCATGTGGGCATTCAGCTTGCTGTGTGGACGCTGGGCTTGCCATGTGGGTACTGGCTTGCCGCACAGGCACTGGCTCACCACTTGGGCACTCGCGTGGGCACTCGGCTCATTACATGAGCACACAGCTTGCCATGTGGGCACTTGTGCAGGCACTCGGCTCACCATGTGGGCACTGGCTCACCATGCAGGCACACTTTCTCTTCTTCTTTATCACCAGGAGGCCCCAGGGATCAAACTTAGGTCCTCCCATATGGCAGGCAGAGGCTTATAACTTCAGCCCCATCTGCTTCCATCATCATAATTATTTTGAAAACAAAATGGTACAGCTACTTTGCACAGCATTTGAGAAATTTCTTACACATTTAAGTATACATTTATTAAAAGACTCAACAATTGTATATCTATTTACCCATGAGAAATGAAAACATATATCAACACAAAAAAATTGTATGTGAATGTTCATAGCAATATTATTTATAATAACCAAAAAAATGGTAAATAACCTAAATGCTCATTAACAGGTTAATGGATAGAGAAAATATAGAATATTCCCAATAATGAAATATTATTCAAAATAAAATAGAACAAACTACTGAAACATGTAATAGCACGGATAAATTTCAAAAAACATGTTGTCATAGAAGTCAGACATGAAATTCATATATAAATCTAGAAAAGGCAAAACTATAGTGACGGAAAGCACATCAGCAGTTAGCAGGGGCTAGGGGTGGGGAGATGAAATAAATGCAAAGGGGTACAGGGAAAGTTATCAAGCTGATGGAAATGTTCTTTATCTTGGTTTCGTCATAACTCATTATACGGTACATTTAAAAGGTAAATTTTCTTATATGTAAATATGTTTCAAAGGCTATAATAAAAAACAAGGTATTTATAAAACTGGAAAAAAAAATGCTCAATTCAACAATATAACTCAGTTCTTGCTAAGCCAATGAGGTACATTGGGGTTGAAATATGAAGATGTATTAAGAAATTTTGTGCTCTTTATGTTCACAGTTTAGTGGAGAAGAGAGATACATACACAACCAAAATTACTACGGTAATTATAGTAATAGAGGTATAAACAGGGTTTTGTAGGACAGAGAAAAGTGATTAGTCATTAAGATTCAGAGAACTATTCACAAAAAAGATGACAATTGAGTTGGGCCTTAGGTGATTAGGATTTCAATAAGTAATGTTACTCTAACTAAGCAGAAGCATATTTCATAGCCTTTTCCTATATATTTATATATTCTCCCTTCTGCTCATCTACCTATACATCCATCCATCTGCCTACCTATTCCCCCATCTTTCAATTATTTATCATTCTATTTAGATAAATATGCTTAATATGTACCCTTTAGCTAAACAGGCTATGTGTGGCATTTGTTTCCAAGTTTCTTTACTCATAAAAAGGAGAAAAGAAAAGCTTCAGATTTAGACATAATTAAGGTGACCAACCTTCCCAGTTGCCCAGGACTGAGGGGTTTTCTGGGATTTGGGACTTTCAGGGATTAAACTGAGAAAGTTCTAGGCAAACAGGGATGAGTTAGACATCCCAAATGTAATATATGAAGAAAACAATTATAATCATAGAAATACATTCTATATATCTGGTTATATAACTCATTTGCTTTTTATTAGCTTATAAAATATTATTCCAAATTTTAAATATATTTTGATTGTAGCAGATTTTTAGGATTTACTCAATACATTCTCTATATATTACCAAATGGCCCCAAAATTAGTCTGATCTTCATTAACTAGGACTTACAGAAAATGTATTTAATTCATAGATCTAATTTTAATTTTTTCTAATGACTATGCTAAAAAGGAAGGAAGAAGGGAGGGAGGGAGGGATGGAAGAAGAAAAGGGAAGAATGGAAGACCAGGGGAACTGAGGGAGGGAGGGAGGAAGGGGCTGTAGACAAAATTCTGCATTGTGCAATTGCAATACCCAGGATTTAGTCTGTGTCCTAATAATTAATTCTTTGTGTGTTTTATGTCTAATAGCTTCTACAGAACAGTTAGAGTGAATTTGGGTTATATAACACTGCACATCTGTTTTATCTTAGCTGCAAAAATGGAAATCTGATGCTCTGAGAAAATTACCTACTTCAATAGGTAACCTTGAGTAATAACAGGCTAATGACCATAGTACTAGAAATACATTCTGTTATCTATGACACTATCCAATGTTTAAAAGGAGCTCAGTAAATACTGCTGAATAAAAACAAAGCAGACAGATGCAGACAGATAAAGTATCTTGAACTGCACAGAAGAAACTCCCATATATAACTAAACTGTATTTGCATTATAGATCCTGCCTGTACTATTACAGTATTTTTTTTTAACCATTTTATTAGTCAGGTCCATATAGAATGTTAAAAGAAACCAGAAAACATTAAGGGATCCAATACTCCTTTGAGAGAGATCAAATGAAGTCCTGCTTCAATAAGGCATTAGCTTCTCCAAACCTATGAAAAATGGGCAGTTTAACTAGATGCTACTACCATCACGTTCTGTATTTCTGCATCACTTTGACCAATAACATTGGCAGATACCTAAAACGCAACAGCATCATTGGTTCACCCTGTTCACACCTTCCCACACGAACCAGTGGTGGTTAGTAAACTCAAGTTAGAAGTGAAATAAAGTTTTCTAAAGCAAGCAAGAAATAGGATATAAAACAACACTGAAAAAAAACCATGGAACAACATGAGCTAGTAATTAATTAACTGTAGCTGCTTTCAGTAATGGGGTGGCTTGGTTAGCATGAGATATTGAACAGGAATACAACAATAAGCAGTGACTACTCTGCAAATATGACAGGTTACATGTGAAAAAGATCAAGCAGACATGTGATCACACAGCCATATTTCTTTCCACAACCATATGCATGCTGACTTAACACTGCAGCAATAATATCTTTGAGAATTATGAACACAAGCTTCAGCTGGATGCTATTTCAAATTATTTTTATCCTCTATTATTTAAGGGAAAGCTGCAGAAATGTTGGACTTCATCATATCTGATAACAATCAGAAATTACTAGTCTTTTGGTGTTTGCTCTCTTTTCAAAGAAAATTCACATTGGAGAAGTCCTTAACTATCTCTATTCTTCAACATAATACCTCTGTCCTTGTAGCAGTTTGATATGGCTAAGAATTCCAAAAATAGATATTAGATTATATTTGTGACCTGGTCTGTGCCTGGGTGTGATTGCGTTATGACTGGGGCTTTGACTGGGCCATGTCATTAGGGCATTGAGTCTCCGCGACTTGGTGGGTGGGAACTCACAGATAAAAGGCATAGTGAAGGGCAGAGGTGAGGGTTCTTAATGTTGGAGTTTGATGCTGAAGCCTTAAGCTGGTGCCCTGGGAAGTAAGCACACAGAGGAAAGAGAAGCCAGCCCCAGAAAGAAGCAAGCTCCAGGAAGAAAGGAACCTTGAATCCAGAGAGAAGCAAAACCCTGGAAGGGAGGAACCCAGGAAGCCTGAACTCTCACAGACGTTGGCAACCATCTTGTTCCAACATATGAAAATAGACTTTGGTGAGGGAAGTAACTTATGCTTTATGTCCTGGTATCTGTAAGCTCCTACCCCAAATAAATACCCTTTATAAAAACCAACCGATTTCTGGTATTTTGCCGCAGCACCCCTTTGGCTGACTAATACAGTCCTAAATAGAGTTGCCTGACACTGACTGGGCTGATTATGCGATTACTTAATTTCTCCAATCATGTTATGTTCGATCTTGAGCAAGTTACTTAACTTTTCTCTGCCTCAGTATCCTCATCTGTAAAATGGAAATGATAACATCATCTACTTCAAAAGGTTATTGTGAGGATTAGATGAGCAAATGAACATAAAGTACTTGAAACAGAACCTTGTACACAGTAAGTTCTATAACTTAAAGTTATTGTTATCACAATTTTCATTATTATTCCTCATTTTGTTCCTTCTTTGTGACCAGTGTAAGTCAAGAAATATGGAATTTTTGAATTAGAAAAATCTTAGACCTGACATAAGAAACCTAAATCTCTAGATCTAGTTCACTGATGTTTAACACTATTTCCTTTAAGCTCAAGATTTACATTCTCCCATAATCCTTCCTCTGCCTAAGCCCAGCCCCTTAATAACACAGTGAGAAAATACCATGAATTAAATTCTAGTCCCAGTTTTGCCAAGGAGAGCTAGTGAGCCCAAGTAAGTCACCTCCCATTTGGGGGCCTCAGCTTACTCATTTCTAAAATAAAGTACTTGAACATCAGGACTGCAGAGGTCCCTTTTACTTCTAGTCTGATTATTTCTTATGTTCTTTAGTGTATTTATAAGACATTATAAATTTGACTTTAGACTTTATCTCTAGACCCTCATAAACCTAGATTATGAGCTCAGGATCCTATAGGACAGGATATTTATTCTCTTTTTTCTTTCTCTCCAGTATAGTACTTGCTTATTCAGAAATTAGATGATTAGCCAAAAATTCCCACTGAATAAAAAAAAAATGACTAATAAAGCCATCAGGATTTCCAGAAGCAATCTGGAATTTTATCGATACTACACATCTCTTTTATTATTACTACTATTTCATTAAAAAAAAAACTGATCAATTCCATCATGCACTCTTGTAAAAAAGGGTTATTTTTAAGGGTATTTTACAAACCAGAATAACTTTATAGTTTCTGAGTTTTTGGATAGTTGAATAAGGGGTTTAAGATGTTCAAAATCAGTATCACTTATTTTATGAATAAATCCATTAAGATTGTAAATGTCTTCATGGTATCATTTAAAGAAAAAGCTCACAGTGGTGCGAGTCATGCAATTAAAAGGAAACATTTTTGTTTATTAATGTTTTCAAGTGATACAATGTTTTGTAACAGAATAAATATGCATACAAACTTAATGTCAAGGACCAGTAATGAGCAGTCAGAACTACTGAGCAGAATCTCTCCCTCTTTGCTAATAGCAATGTTGTTTAGGCTCACTCAAACTGAAAATGAAATTTTTTACAAGGAAAAATTTAATTAACATTTTTTCATCATTACACTGTTCTATAGTAAGCTGATTTTCTTGATCAAGCTGTTAGGTGCTTTAATATTTAAAAGGCTAACGTGTCTTTAAACTACCATACATCATATGGAACATTAATCTTAAGATTAATGTTTTCAAATTGTAGAGGTTTAAAGGTTGCCAAGGCAGCTGAAAACACTTACTCCTTCTGAAATGGAAGTTCCTAAAAGATCTAGAATGCAACCAATGAGATATACTATGAAGCCAGAGTTAAAACAGGGGAAAACTAAACATAGTATAGGAGAATCATAAGATGTAATTGAGGCCAAAAGAAGATGTCATTAATTTCACAAGAGTGCCCTGGATGGTTTTAAAGCCCACTTCAGATACATTAGTAGGATATCATTTTCTATTTCAGGAGGAGTAATATCAACCAAGGCAACTTCATAGTAAATGAATCCTACAGCTATATTTGTGAAAAGGGGTCATTTTAATTTCAGGGTCTTTTATTACCCAGCAAGTAACTGACTGAACTGTGAAATACCATTTACAACATAAATAAACCCAGTTGTATTCTCTTCAAAGCAAGTGGATATTATTCAAGTATTTAGTTTTTGGGTCTCTCATGTACTGAACTTTGCATAATAGAATTTTGGCCTTTTCAATATCAGAGCAAAAGTAAATTTACTAAAACAATTTAAGGTAATTAATTATGGTCAATTTCAAACAATCTAATAAAGGGGTAATGAAAAAGAAAATAATCATTTGCAGAAAATACAGAAAATGACATACAGAGGTGTTAAAAATTCACATATCTATTTCTAGATGACACCTTAAAATGTACTGTATTTTATTAAGAAGCAAATAAGCTTCAGTGATATTCTAATGCGCCAACTCTCTGTAATATCGGTACATAAAAAGTCTAACCATCATAGAAAAATGTTCTCCTAGAGGCCACTATAAGATTGTTAAAGTACCAATGAAATAACAACCACACCATAGCTAGCAAATTTTACAATGAAAACCCCTAATCTGAAGTTAAAATAATTTTTCATAATCACTGGTAGGTCTGCCACCATATCCTATATAAAAGGACAACCTGTGTCTATCCAAAATAACTTATAGAATTAAAAAGGCAAAAGAAACCAGGTGTGACTCTAAAGGAGGGGAAGACAAAAATATAAGACACTTTTTCCTTAATTCCCTTTTAGAAACATTGCTGACATCTGATATATAATAAACACATTAATATTTTATATAAATAAATCTATGAAATCTATATATTTTTTGTTCTTAGTCCCTAATGTATACACACTGCATATGCTAGGATAGTATATAAAAAATTTGCAAGGTGGAGTGAGTGTAGCTTAGTATTTGAGCACATGCTTCACACAAGCGAGGTCCAGGTCCAATCCCTGGTATCTCCTAAAAAAATTTAATAAAAAAATGTTTTTTAATTGTAAGAATCCTTGTCTTTAAGAAGTTTCTTAACCCACCAAAGTAAATGGGAAACCATACTTGAAAACTATATGAAAATATAATGGAAAATATAAACTAATAACTGTTACTATATAGAGCTTCATACTTCAAGGAATACTGAAATCATTTGATATCTTGTACCCCACAGACATACTTTTTTGTAGTCAGATATCATGAACTTAGTTCTATGTTCACAATAAGTGGCAACACCATTACAACACTATTTTAACTTTAACTTTGCTCTAACCCATTATATAGAAAAGGAGGGGGGCAGCAGGGAGGAATGCCACTGGAATGCATTGGTGATTGAGTTATTATATTAGTCCCTTAGACATCAATTTGTAACAAGGATGCAAGAAAATACTATTTGACACACTGTCCATCTCTTCTGGGTATGTCTAGGTAGGTCTGACAGGACCGTAGAACACTCTATTTCTAAGCAGTAAAAGTCAAAGGAGCTGACCTATGATCTATTTCCTCTCCCCATTATTGCAGGGGTGTGTGTGGAGGAGATATAAGGAAGGCTCCTGGAGAAGAAAAGGAGACAGATGACCCAGGTCAATGTCCTTGTAAACATGTTAAGTACCTTCCAGATAAAGATGTGTATCTATGAATGTTATTAGCAGGATGTCCTTGTTTTAGGGTTACTTACAGTGAACATACCTAAACTCTATGGGTTAATGAAATAGAGCTCCCTAGAAAATGTCACCCAAGTTAGGTGACCATTTTGAAGTATAAACTGGAGATAGTTCATGATTTCCTTTATGAGGCATCCCACAAACTTCCACAGACATGCCAATACTATTCTAGGTCAGAGAAAACATGCCTAATGCAGAAGGGAAGGACCTGAGGAGCGACATGGGATGTCCCAGACTGCTTTGCCTGTGCCTCTTGATCACTTGTTGCTCTGCAATCATTACTAAATCTTGATAGTGGGTAAGACTGTTAATTTGTACAAGTCTGATTTGACAATCCCATCATTTACATTAGCTCAATTTATATAAAATTCATGAATGAAACCTGTACAAAATGTATATGATTAACTGAAGCTCTATATGTAATTATTCACATTTTCTGGTTGGCAAAAATGAAAGTATGAGCAATTGGTTGGTGAGTAGTGAATTGGAAGGCAACAGAAAAGGAGCTAATACACAGCACTGCCTGGTTTAGTTGAGAATTCTATCCTTATTAATAAATAGCAACAAAAGGGAGGTAGAAGGGGAGAGAATGAAAGCTATCCTCTCTTCCAATCTGCTGGTTCAAGAAGAACAGGATAGGTTCAAAGACCCTAACCTAGGTTAGCAAGCTCATTAAAATCAATGATCCTGAGTGGTATACACTAAGCAGCTACAATGGCGATAGGCACCAGCATCCAGCTAGGATGCAAATGGAGTCACCATTATTTTTCATTACAGCTGCTCCAATGATCCATTGAGAACCTTATTTTATTTTAATTTTGGAAAACACAAAATCACAAATTTGAAGATTAGGCTGGCGAATGTATTAAGACAGCCATTCAAATAGCAACAAGGATGAAAAATATAGTGGAATCTTTCATTTAGGGAGTCAGAAACTTTTCCAAACAGCTGGTTTATTTTTTTTTTTTTTAAGATTTATTTATTTTATTATTTATTTACCCGCCTCCCCCCTTGTGGTTTGCTTGCTGTCTGCTCTCTGTGTTCATTCACTGCACATTCTTCTGTGTCTGCTTGTCTCCTTCTGTTGTGCCATCTTGCTGCACTAGCTCTCTGTGGGTATGGGCCATCAGTTCTCCATGGGCATGGGCCATCAGGTCTCTGCAGGTGCGGGCTAGCTTGCCTTCACAAGGAGGCCCTGGGACACGAACCCAGGGCCTCCCATATGGTAGACAGGAGCCCAACTGATTGAGCCACAGCTGCTTCCCAGCTAGTTTATTTTTAACAAAAACAATGTACTTCTCAACACATCACATGGAAATCTGTTAACACTTGTGATCAAAACAAATATGTCACATGCCTTTGACACTTTAAGGCCACATTCTGTAATACTCATAAGTGGGTATTACCTCAAAAGTAAACCATCAGGGAAGCAGACTTGGCCCAGTGGATAGGGTGTCCACCTACCACATGGGAGGTCCACAGTTCAAACCCTGGGCCTCCTTGACCTGTGCGGAGCTGGCCCAAGTGCAGTGCTGATGTGCACAAGGAGTGCCGTGCCACACAGGGCATGTAGGGGAGCCCCACACACAAGGAGTGTGCCCTGTAAAGAGAGCTACCCAGTGCAAAATAAAATGCAGCCTGCCCAAGAATGGTGCCGCACACATGGAGATCTGACACAACAAGATGACACAACAAAAAGAAACACAGATTCCTGGTGCCACTGATAATGATAGAAGCGGTCACACAAGAACACATAGTGAATGGACACAGAGAGCAGACAACTGGGGGGGGAGGGGAGAGAAATAAAAATAAATAAATGAATAAATAAATCTTTAAAAAAAAAGTAAACCATCAAATTTGGCATCAAATACAAATAGTTCAATTAAAAGAAATTCATGTTAATTGTGGTTAGTGAGCTCTTCACTTTGTATTTCCTACGTATTTATTGGCCCATACAATAAAATATTAACATGGTAATGATAAAGAATGACAACAAACCCTATTAATTTTTACTGCATTAATAAAAACTCTAAAAAAGTATCAAAGTCATAAATTCATTTCAGCATGTCCAGTCCTCCTTAAACTCATGGAATTATTACCCAAGGAATCTATTATATGTTATTGGATATATCAATGTTAATACTGTCCCACACCATTAGCACAATAGCCAGTAGGGCTCTATATGTCCAGGCCCTGGTATGGTCACCACAGACCAGAGTTTATTTCATCAATGAGACCTTAAACCAAATGTCCTAAAATAGACTATTTCAAAATATTTTTTTTTAAAAAAGCAATAAGTGTTGGAAAGGATGTGGAAAAATAGGAAAATTGTTGGTGGGAATGGACAATGGTGAAGTTGTTGTGGATAAAAGTTTGGTGGTCCTCAGAAAGTTAAGGACAGTATTACCATGTGATCTGGCAATTCTACTTCTTGGTATATACTGAAAGTATTTGAAAGCAGGGACTAGAACAGACATTTGTACACCATTGTGCATAGGGGCATAATTCACGATTGTCAGAAGATAGAAGGAACCATACATCAACTGATGAATAGTTAAACAATGGAATATTACTCAGCCATAAAAAGGAATCAAATTCTGATAGAGCCAGGTGTTAGAAGGCAAGTCACCAGGGGCTGGGACGTTTGGGGAAGAGGAAGTTAAAGCTTAATTGATACCAATTTTATGTTGAGGTTATGGAAAAGATGTTGTAATAGAGGATGGTGATGGTAGCTCAACACTGTGGATATATTTTACACCACTGAATTATATATCTGAATGTGGTTTATGTGGGAAATTTTAGGTTGTATGTATGTTACTAAAATAACAATTTTTTAGAAAGTGAATGGAAGAAAAGAGTGAAATTCTGACTTTTATAGCAGATGCTTTTGATTTTCCCTGCTATAAAGACAGCTATATCACCCTACCATCCACACACTCCTGTCTTTCTGTACCTTTCCCTACTTATAGCAAGTGCCAAGGGCATTCTATTATATTTTTTTCAAAATATGAAAAAGGAAATGCAAACACTTGTATAAGATCCTTTCACAAAGTCTCCCGTGAACTAAATTCATCCTACAATTTGATTTTTTTGAAAGTCATATGACATTAACAAAAAGTATTTATATGGTACAGTGATGAGGTATTATAATTAATTCAACCAAGAGGCCTGGGATTGGGTTTTATGGTTACTTAATGTTCTACCCGCTTGCCCCTCCTCCTCTCAATATTAACATTTTAACAGTTTATTTATATAGTACCAGAAATGCCTGTAGAAAAATACATAAACATTAACTGAGATGCAAATTTGGAATCTACCAGTTCAGTCTTACAGAATTTTATCTTATCCATCTTAGTTGAATTCAAGATTTTTTCTCTAGGTATGAACTCATTCTCTTCTAAACTCTAAGGATAAAAAATTACATATATAAAAAAGAAAGTACAGAAGAGAAAAGAGTTGTGCTTCAACACTGATAAATGCCAGTATCATTATGCGCCCCTTGATATAATAGATTTTAGGATAAAACAGACATAATTATATCTGTGGCCTTCTTCCTGCCATTTCTGCAGAAGTGTAATAAAGAAGTTTTAGTTAATATGTATCAGGCAAGAAAGGACCATAGAAGACAATGCTTTTATTTACTAAATACGAAACAAAATCACATGAGCCATCATATACTTAACTATTCAAGATTGGTTGATGAGGTAGTAGCAGAATAACAACAAAATAAATAGACCACAGAAACACAAAAAAAGACATGGCTGACACACAAAACATTAACAAATGAACACATTTAATACTTATATCATCAACAAGCTAAGATATATCTCTATGTGTTAAGTGAAATAATGAATGACAATCTCTTTAAAAGTTATATATATGGACAGTGGACAACAGACAACTCAGAATGCTGATTATAATTTATTTATGTTTGTTTGTCATTTATTTATACTCTGCCTTGATTTAAAGCAGCTTACAAAGATATGAATAATATAAGGAGAAAAATAATTTAAAAGTGAGAAAGATAGAGAGAAAAGGATAAGAAAGTCAGAAGGAAATTAGAGTGAGATTAATAAATAGCTTACAGACAATGAAATTGTGCTAGAAGAAATAGCTAAAAACAGCTCACAAATTTCATTCTGTGCTCTGATACAAAAATCACAATAGTTATATTCCTACTCTCATCTATTTCCAATGCTGTCATGCTAGTTTAATATATTACTCCTTTCATCTGGATTATTCAAAGGGCCTCAACTGGTCTCCCCACATTTTGTTCTCCACAAAGCAGCCATTAGAATAATTTAAAAATAGAAATACAATCTTGTCAGTCCTCTGTATACAATTAGCCATGGCTTCTTATTATAGTTTTATTGAAATCCAAGCCCTTTCCCGTGACCTTTGTGATCTGGTTTTGACTACCTCTCTGAATTTTTCTCCTGTGTCACTGCTCCCCCTTGCCTACCACGCTCCAGCACACTGGCCTTCTTTCCATTCTTCCATATATGCCAAGCTCGCATCTGCTTTAGAGCCTTCATAGTACTGGCTCTTGTTTTAGCCCAGAACACTCAGCCTTTAGACCTTAGCAGACTAACAACTTTTTTGTCAGGATACAGTTTAAATATCACCTCCTCAATAAAACCCTCACTGAAAACAGAAAATAAATGTGCATACACACACAGGCATATAATCCAGCTTTATTTTCTTCATAACTTATTCTAACTGAAATTATCTTATTTTTCTTTTTCCTCTTTCTTTGCTATCTCCCCACCCCACCTAAAATGTAGGTTTTAGATGAGCAGAGAACATGTCAGTTGCCATCAGTTGAAGTAAGAACTCAATAAAATGAAATTTCTAGACAATGGGATCAGAGGAAAACTTCTCCACAAAAAAATGATAGATATTTTTTTCCCTAAATTACAGGCGGACACTGACATGGCAATATGTAATTCAGTAAAAGCAGCTGTACAGGAGAAATGAAAGCCAGTCCATGTGTTTCCAGTATATAGCTCTCTGTGGTATAACACAATCAAGCTCTTAAAATATCTAGAGGGATAACTGGACTGCATTTTTCCCATAAACCTCCGTGTCTCCCACCACGCTTTTGAAAGGAGCAGCAGTGAGTCTGAGAATCTGCTTGCTTACCAGGCATGAACGGAGCAGGCAGTCAGGTAATGGCAGAGACAGACGCATGAACAATCGGTTCACCCTAGTGAAAATTCAGAAATAAACCTAACTTCACTCCCATTCCTAGAGGAACAAAGGACTCATCTCAACACAAAGATTTTTCTGAAGGTAATTCTGGGAAGATTTTTCTAGCCATGAAGATATTGTGATTTAATGTTTGGAGGCCATGCCTTGATGATAAACACAAAGCAACAACAAAAAATTATATAAGAAGAGATAAAAACACATGGCTGTGATTAAAAAAATAAATATATCAACATTTCAGCACAAATCAAATCCACCCTTCCATCCACAAGAAAATCAGCACCACCAAAAATGGCAACAAATTGAACAGCTCCAGAGGGCACCATTCACGTCAAATACCATGTAAACGCTGCCCCCTTGGAATTGCCCGTGGAGTTGACCAACACAGCTGTCTGAAAGTCATGGAACTTTAGGTTTTGGGATGATAGACTCCAGATCCACAAGTATTTAAAGGCAGCTGGGAGTTACAGACTACAGAACTCAAGAGACTGACAGTGGCGGCCATCTGTTAGAGACTGCAAGATCCAGAAAGCTGGATGGAAGCAGATGCAAGATGCTAGGCAGAGGGTGAAGCTAGTGGGGTTCTATGGTAGGAAGACCAATGAACCATCAAAGAGATCCCTGTCCTAATCCCCCAAACAGCAAAGGTGAATTAAGTTTGCGAAAGTTGTTAATCAGGTGACCTTAAAATGGGAAGATTATCCTGGATTACCCGAGTGGACTCAATGTAATCACAAGGGTCCCTAAAAGTTGAAGCAGGAGGAGAGGAAAAGCCAGGGTCAGAGTGATGCTATGTGAGGGCTGGTCCAGTCATTGTTGACTTTGAAGTTAGAACGGCTATGAGTCATGGAATGAGGAAGCTTCCAGAGACTGTAAAAGGCAAGGAAACATATTATCCCCAAAAACCTCCAGTGAGACCTGTGTAAGGCGTAAGACCTATAGAATAGTAAAATAATAAATGTGCTGTTTGAAGCCACTAAGTTTGTGGAAATTTATTAAAACAGCAATAGGCACCTAATACAGGTTAGAATAAAACCTCCCACACAAGAGTAAAATACAGATCAAAATTCAAACTCCTATTTTTAAAAAACTAACAATAAGAGGAAAGCAAATAAAACAAAATTTGGGAGAAGTACTCATTAGAAAAGTAATAAAAATAATATAATTTAAAATGAGTTGAAAGTAAGGATAGGTAGAAACCTCAAAATGATGAAAGAAAGGAATAAGTTCATAAACTAAAGAATAAGAAAGTTAAAACAGGTAGAAATGAAATAAGAAGAAGTATATATTAGAAGAATCAGTTAGAAATTTGGACAAAACATATACAGAGTTGAAATTTTTTTTTAAAAAGCCTCAATAGATGGAATTACTTGTAATTTACCACAGCAAACAAAGAGTTATTAAATTTGAAATAGTATTAAGAAGAGACCCGGAATGTATCCCAGAGAGATAACGCGATAAAACATATGAAGCAGTGAAAGGACATAAGAAAGAGATTTTAGAAGCTCCAACATACATCCGATAGGAGTTACAAAAGACATAAAGAAGGAAAAGCAGAGACATACAATTAGGAGAGATAATGAATAAAAAATTTCCAAGACCAAAGAAAGATATGTGTAAAAGTACACACTGAAGACCAAGCAAGAAAACAAAACAAAACAAAATCCACATGTGGAACCATCATAGGGAAATTGTATACATTAAAGGAAAAAGCTTAAATGCTCCCAGAAAGAAAAGATTGACCAGAAAGGAAGACAATTACACTAGCAGTAGATATTTCATTATTAACAGCATAAAGAAAAGTATTAAGTGTTATCTTCAGAATGTTGAAGGGAATAGAACTCTAATCTCAACCAAGATGAGCTGAAAAAAAGGGCGGGAGGTAGGGGACTATATATCAACCAGAGGTAGATAATGCTTTAGCTTCAAGGACCTGCATTTGTACAGGTTCTAAAATGCTGGATATTGTTGGAGGTTATAGAGTGTTCCAGATAGAGAGGGAAACCATAACTAAGAGGCATTTCTGGTAAACTATCCAGCAACATCTCAGAGGAGAAGGATCTGAATCTCCCTAATTTACTGAATTTTCTTTTTCCTATTCTAAATATTTTGTGTTTTTCTTTAAAGAACATTCCCAAGTTTTCTGAGCTTCAGATCCACAAAACCTGGATCTGCTCTTGACTTCAGCAAAAAGAAGAGTGAACTCAGAGGAAGGAATGGAATGGAAGTAACATTAAACATAGAAATTGGTTAACAAGTTTTGATAATAGAGAATAAAAATAACTAAATTTTGCATTTAAAAGATGGATTAAAAATTCTAGTTGATATTAACATGGATAGTTTAGTTATACTAAAGTCTTTTTCAGGAAGAAGGTGGTTTAAATGTGGAAAATCACTGGCTTGAAAAGCCTAGTTTACAGGTGATAAAGCAAAAAATCTGACACATATTTAGAAGGAATAGCTGTTTTTTTATAATTTGGTGGTAATGAAGAATTATTTCTGGAACAAATGAGATTCTTGACTCTCTGTCCAATCATGCTGTACCATACACTTAGGGCTGGCAACACTGAGACAGCAAGACTCCACATGCACCATTAGGAGTTGTCTTGAAACCCTACAGAGGGCAAGGCATCCTCCCTGGGTGCTTAACCTGCTTAAAGTGATAAGAGCTGTAGCATATGAGGGACCATTACCAGAACCCACTCAGAGAATGGTCTTGGGAAGTCCTTCATGTCAGTCATATGCTAATATTTCAAAGTCTGTGCCATTTATTATAAAAGATGCTAGACTATAAATAAGGAAACTTCGTTTTTCCCCACATTCTTTCCCCTACAATCTTTTATGACCTGTGAGTCTTTTTTCTTCTTCTTCTTATTTTTAAAATAACATTTGTTTTTCAAACTTTTAAGTTAATTGTACAATAAAGGAAACTGAAAAACACAAGAAGCAAAGAATACAAAAGTCATACAGAAATCACAAGCAGTTTAGTTTGACATATCCTTCTAAGTCCTGAGTGTATATACACACAACTGAGCATACATTTTTATATTGTTGAGATCACACAGCATATATCATGCTTTTTCACACATCATAAATATTTACCAATTGAAAGCCCCAAAGCCATGAGGTATTGTTATAACAAAAATTCACGACACCAACTTAATCAAGGGAAAAAATGTATTCCTGTCTTTCTTGCAGACAAAAATTTTATCACACAAAAAAGGCAACAGGCCTCCAATACTTGTGGAGAGCTACAAATACTGCATTCCCTTAATTCTCAATTTAAAGTAATGTATAATGTTGATATAAAGACAGTGGTTACCAGAGGCTCTGAGGGGAAGGAGAGGGAACAACAGGTGTAACATGGGGCATTTTGGGACATTGGAATCGTTCTGCAAGATATTACAATGACAGATACCAGCCATTATACATTTTGCCCAAACCTTCAAAATTCTGTGGTGCGAAGTATAAAACAAAAGGCAAACTATAAACCATGGTTAGTAGCAATGCTTCAGTAAGTTTTGATAAATTATAATAAATGTGCCACATTAATGAAAGATGGTGCTAATGGGAGAAAGTTTGAGAGGGGAGGAGATGGATTATATGGGAATCCCCTATATTTTCTATGCAACATGTATGTAATCTGAAGCTCCTTTAAAAATAAAGAAAAAAATATTTTTAAAATGAGACATAAAGCAATATAGTATAATAAATATAATGCTTGTAAGAGAATTCATTGTTAGATATTGAATTGTTAGCAAGAACATATGTTTCCATTGAATTATTTAACATTTTCCTATGGTGTAACCAAGAGATGTGCACAAACATCAATGGTTAGCATCAAAATGGAAATATGAACACATCTGCATCCATCCCTCCCTCTGCACCCCCTTCTGTCCTTCTGCAGCCAATTTAATTACCAAGTCCTGGTACATACTGCTCAGAGATGGTTTAACAAAAAGATGCTCCTTTTCTATTAATTTAACAGAAATATATTTATAAATTTTTTAAATTCATTAGCTCTGCTTTTCATCATACATTGTCACCTCAAGATATCTAAAAAGCTTAGATGTGAAATAAAGTATGAAACTTATCTGCAATAAACACAGGCATTTTACCCCCCCCCCCCCCCAAAATGCACACGTAGAACTATGGTTGTAATCTACAACTGTCTTCTAGATATAGAGATACTAGCAAAGAGCCCTTCCTTTGCCCCTCCTCTTCTTCCTCTTCCATTTCAAAGACTAAGCACAGGAATACGTCCAAGACGTGGATTGATACAGGTCACTCCCAGAAAATAGTCCTTCCTAAAACTAACATTAGGACCTTTATATAGGGATGATTTTACTACTTCTATTTTTAACATACTTTGGACATTAGGACTTGTCCTTTAATACACAGCAATAACTAAAATGCCCATGTCGAACAATGGTCAATCTGAACTTGTCTAATAACTCACAGGCAAAGCACCCTTCCCTGCCCCGACCACCACCCTGTCAGCATACCGCTCCAAGAGTCTTGTCTAACAACCCCATTCCCCAAATACAGCCATTCTTATGTATTAACAGAAAACATATTTAAGCTATTATTTTACACTCTCTACTTTAACTTGTGTTGTATACTTACAAACATCTAGAAAGACTAGAGGTTTCAAACAAGGACTGAAGTTTGTCCACGGTGCACACAGTAGCATTGAATAAACCACACACGTAACAAAGGACATCATCTGAAATGTCTTCTAAATAAGAACCCTCTGGCCTAGAATCCTTCCCCTTCTCACCTCTGTCAACCCAGTGGCTGCATCTGCAGTGCTTAGAGGGGATTTTTTAACAATTTTGCTTCCACAAGTAAAATTCTCTCATTTTCAACAAAGTCCACCCTATGAAATTTAAAACCAAACGCACAAAATGTATTAGTTTACTAACTCTACTTCTGTCATACACTGGCAACCTCTCTAACATCTAGAAAGACTAGGTGATATAAAACTAGGACTCGTTTATCCACTATATACACTATATACATAGCAAAGTAAAACAAAATACACAGAACATATAGGGTGATGTCTTATCTTGCCTCACTATAGACTTAGTGCCTTTGTGCCCTTGGAACTTCCTTCTCCCTCCTCCCTGAAGCAGCACAAACATAATGTGTACTGCTCTCCAAGTGGTTTGACCATTCCATTTTCCAAAAGAAATTTCATATGAATTTTAACAAAACAGTATTTATAAAGTGTGTTATTTCACTACCTCTACTTTTAAAATACTATATACACTTCTAAACATCCAGAAAGACTAGATGTTTCAAATAGGACAGTTTGTCCACTATATGGAGATCAGTCTTGACTAAACTGCACACATGTAACAACAGTTATAATCTGAAAGTTTCTTCTGAATAGGAACCTTCTGGTCTAGGACCTTTCCCTTTTACCCCTCCTCCACCAACCCTGTGGGCAATAAAGTTCAAATTTTCAGAAACCAATCTTTCCTAGGAATTTTAACACAAAATATACAAAATGTATTAATTTACTATGTTTGTCATATGCTGGCAACCTCTCTATATCTAGAAGACTAGATGTTGTAAATTAGCATGTTTTTGTCCATTATATACACAGCAAAGTAAAACCAAATGCACAAATACAGGTACAATGGCTTTTGCCTCATTATAAACATTCTAGCACGGAGCCTTCTGCACTTCCTTGTCCCTCCTCTCCCAAACCAGTGCCAAAATGTGTATTACTCAGAGATGTGGTTTAGTCATTCCAAAAAATCCATCAAGATTGCATATGAATTTTAACAAAAAGATATTTATACAATGTGTTCTTTTACTTAGCTCTACTTTTAACGTATGCCGGGCACTTCAGAATATCTAGGAAGAGGAAATACTTCAAAAAAGTACTTAACATTTTCAACTATACATAGAGTAGTGAGGAATAAAATGCACACACAGAACAATGGTTATAATATGAAAATATCTTCTAAATATGGTCTGGCATAGACCTGACTTCTCTTCCTCTTCTCAGCCTTCTGCTCCACGTCCTTTAACCCACAGAACAAGCGTGGCTGTGCATTCTTTCAGTGTGGCTTCCATGGCAGTCTAAATTCCATCTCAAAGTCATTTCCAGAAGATATTTTTCTATGATTTTTTTACAACACATGATTTTCTACTTCTACTTTATCATACATCTGCAATCTCTTTACATATAGAAAGCCTAGACGTAGCAAAAGTTTTCTTTTAAAAGGTTGTGGGTAAAGTCGAGAGCAGCTTTTTCATGTTATATAGAGGCCTTCTATAAAAGGCCAGTAAACCTTCCCAAAGGGTGGTGGGCACTTCTTTTGGCCAATGGTTGCACATTATTCTACTATTTCTCTCTTCTAATATCAAGCAAGGTCTGGTAGAAGGAAGACTAGGCGCCCAGTGGCCTGTGAGCCATTCCACCTGTCCTCCCCCAGGGAGGGGAGGGCAGGAAAGGGGAGGTCAGGGCAGGGTTCCGCCGCAGCCTGGGGGCCTGACCCCACCGTGGGCCATCAGTTGAGGCTCTACATCTCCACGTGGCGGGGAGTACCCGCCGTCCAGGCCCTGCTCACCCCAGCCGGGAACGCAGCCGACCTCGGTTTTCACCGCCTGGCCTGCTATTCTTATAAAACGAAATGAAAATATGGATAAAAGTATTGTGAAATAAATTAAATGAGAATCATAAACTAAAGTGAGCCAAGCTCTTCAGAGAACTTACTTATTTTAAGAGGATCCAGAAAATGTGTGTGAACCAACTTAATAGACAGCAACAGGTTACCAGCATTGAGATTATAACTCCCTGTACCCAGCAGATTGCTCATCAGTTTAAGGATGGAAAGGGATGCAGGGGGGTTATATAAATCTCTGCCTGAATTCAATGAAGAAACCAAATGAATCCTATTTCTTTTTTTTTAATATATATATTTTAAATGTATTTATTTCTCCCCACCCCCTTGTTGTTTTTCACTTGCTGAGTCTGTTCTCTTCCTTTTTCTTTAGGAGGCACCAAACTCAACTGGGACCTCTGATGTGGAAGGGAGGTGTCTAATGGTTTGAGCCACCTCTGCTCCCTGCTTTATGTCTGTGATTCTGTTTTTACTCCCCATGTCTCTCGTTGTGTCATCTTGTTGCATCAGCTCACCGCACCTGCCCGTCGCATCAGTGTAGGTAAGTAGTAATAATACAGGCTTGTTTGGCATTTTAGAATAATGTACTATGTAGAAGCAACTGATCTTCATTGAAGTCTGAAATGCTGGGACATGAGATGCACGTAATGAGCATTTTGCTTGTTACTAGGTGGTACTAATCTATTTGCCAATGGGATTCAGATGTCAATGCCCATCCAAGGAAAAGTGGAGGAGTCAGGGAAAAGCAGCCAACATCAGACATGTCGACCAAAGGAACAGGAAAATGAAATGCAGGCATATTTTACTTTGCAAGTCATCTGGTAACGTCACTTATGATGACAATGAATTACTATTGACAGTAATCTCACAGCAGGAGCTAAGTAACTGATCCCTTATTAACAGGTCTTTCCTTTCCTTGTTTGAGGCAACCATAGGACACCACATGCATTGATGTAGTGCTGGCCAGAACTGCCTCTGCAACTTTTGAGAGTGGGTGGATTTGCAGATGAGCTCATGATAGCAAATCCCTAAACTCTGAAATCTAAGAGAATAGTTTGACTCCTATTTAAATTGACAGTTGCCCCATAGCCTATAAGCCCAATAACTACACTTTCTCAATTTGCCTCAGAGTTAAAGCTTCCACCTTCTCTATTCCATCATGTGTGAAAAAGGGACATAGATTTCTTTCAACAACCATGGTAATCTTGAGAAACAGCAATTTGGGGGTAGAGATATGTTTTGAAGTTTGTCAGTTACTTTATTGAAAATTTGCCCCTCTAGACTTGTTGATCTAATCAATTTTAAGCAGTACTAGCTTAAAATGCTGTGCCACCACTGAACTGATATCACAGACTGACTTCAAGACCTATTCTTCTGCAGTAAGACCATATAAGCCATTGCTGCTCCCAGAAAAAATGTGAAACATGCCACCATGGGGTTGATATTCACAGCTGGTCATTAAAGTCTTCTCATAAGCCCTGTTAATTATGCAGAACTAAATACTTCCTCCCACCAGGAATATCACTATTGACTTGGTGTTGATTCATGGTAAAGATTCCAAATGACTTTGAAAGCTAAAGGCAGAACATAATTTTTAACCAAAGTGAAAAGTGAGTCACAGGTAGTATAATTTTCCAGGTCTGGCTTTTCATCCTATTGTAAATAATTTGTTGACAAATGCTCCCAAATTTTGTTAGGGACTGTATTCGGTATTACTGGTTTCTGTCTATTTTAACTTAATAATGAAATTAAGTCTCTGTAGATGAGAGAATGGGGACAAGGGTCAAAATGACAACAAATAAGTTACATTTCAATCTGTTTACTGCTTTCCAAGCCCAATGTTGGGCACTTTACATTCATTACATTCAGTTACTGAGCCCTGACTATGTGCTGAGCATTGGGTCAAGTGTTTTGCATGCATCATGATAAGATAGTCCTTCAAATACTTACAAGATAGGTATCATGTTAAAGATGAGAAAACCAAGGCTCAAGGAAGTTAAAGCAGTTGCTCAAGATCATGCAGCTAGTCAGCTAATAAGTGGCAGAGAATTACTTGCTTTCACGAAAGCCATTGCTCTTTCCTATTGTTCTGGAAACATGCTGTTACCTCTGATGGGAAATGTCTTCTCCTCTGTTCCTTCTAGAACTGATTCAAATATCACCTTCTCTGTGAAGACTTTCATCACCACCAGACTTATTGTCCCATTCAGGTACATGGTGTACCTCAATTATAATACTAAACACACTACCTCTTGTTATCATTAGATGCTTTTACTTTAGGCTGCACACTACTGATGCCAATAAATAAATATGCACTGACTAAATCAACAAGCGAAATGACATTTAAAATGTATACTGCACACTACTGACATAATCAGGATGTTGTGACTATTATAGCAAAATCTCTGAGGAACATTATATTTGTGTTTCATAAAGACTATGCAAGGACAACTTGATAGTGGGATATTTGGAAGAACTGACAAGAAATAAATTCATTTAAACAATTAGTAGTCCCTGAGCATCCGTCTTCTGCAAAACACTATTCTAAAGTACTACAGGGACACAAAGTTGGTCCCTGTCCTCAGAAGAAAGTCTGACATATCCAAACACTAAATACATCAGTTGTAAATCTAAGACAAATTGTCAACTATGTGAACCTAGAGTTGTTACACTAGCATGTTCTCAACCACTACAGAAGACCAACTTAAATATATAATATTATATCTGATCGCCAAATACCTCCAGGGCATCTTTTGAAATTACAGTGCTAAAGAAACTGCTCTCTGTAAAGCCTACAGCATTGATTTTCGTAATTTTTAAAAGTGTTAGGGGATACTACAACTTCAGACAGTATTTAAGTGACTTTTTTTTTAAAGAAAAGAGCATAATTAAAATCCTTCCACTTTAAAATTAAGGGACTCATTTTTAAAGTTGTAATTCAATAAAGCATTTTATTGTAAAAAAGAAAAAACAATCATGTTTTGAGTCATGGCAGTGATTATTATTTTAATATATTTTTAAAATTTTTTTAAAGATACTTAGAATACACAAAATGTTACACACAAAATTTAAGGGATTCTCCCACTCCCCACACTTACCACCCTTCCCCATATTAACAACTTCTTTCATTCGTGTGGTATATTCACTGTAACTGATGAACACATTTGGAGCTGTACCATTAAGCATGGATTATAGTTTACATTGTAGTTGTAAAAGTCCAGATAACCGACAACTACTAACAAGAAGTCCATGATTACTTTGGACCGTCTCCTCTCTTTGATCTACCTAAATTCTACATAACTTAGTGACATTTCTTTCTTCATGGAATATTGTGTGACAAGATATTAAATTGGATCTCTTTGTCCCAATTCATCTGAAGCCCCAAGAAGTTGAGAAAAGCTATAGGCAAGTAATTCCAAAGCAAATACCAAAGCAAAATACCAGACCATTTGCAGGACTTGCAAAGGAAGTAGTCAAAAATAAGTCTGACAGATCAACAGTCATTCTGAGGATATAAAGGGATTAAAGCAGAAATTAGAAAGACTACATACTCGAAGAGAATTTATTGAAATTCTGTGAGGCCCACTTCTCCTGTGGGGAGGGCTAGGAATCAAAGGAATCACTGGAATATACCATTTGGGGGTACAAGTGACCTAAGGCTGATCCTCACCTAAGAAATAAAATGACCAGAAATATAATGGCTGAAGAGGATTGTAGTAACTCACCTCTCCCTGGTCAAATGTATGAATTTCAAGTTTCCCATGAACCAAGTGTGAGGAAGACTGAGGGCTAGATTTAGGGGCTTATATTCTCAAAGCCTGAAATTCATTTCCTTCTAACAGTGCTATCAGTAAAATTCTAACAATAAAATCAAATGATTGTATTCCAACAGTTTCCTGTCTAGGAATGATGTATACAAAAGGCAGTAAATAAATACTCATTGACTAACCCTAGATGGCCCAAACACAGAGACTTTTTCCAGTTCTCCCAAAAGTTTTCATTGCATAAAAATGGATACAATTTGCAAATTTGCTTCTGGGAGCAAATTTGTAGAGGGAAGAACCTTACAAATGTTTAAATTGATCAGATTTCAAATTATATCCCTTTGGCTTCCTCTTTATGAATTTTTTTTGGAAATTATATCAACCTCTATGAGCTTTCCAATCTATTAAAATAGGGTTAATACATACATTGGAGGGTTGTTATAAAGAATAAAGGAAACAAACTAAAGTTTCAACATAATTCCAATAGGTACTGCGAATATGTTACTGCACATTCTCTCACCCTTTATATTGATATATTCTTTCTTTAGGTTTATTAATATTATGTGGTGTGGCTTAAAGCATAAACCTTTTTTTCTGCTTTTTGCCTGGCAGACTACCAGACCTTTTAAAGTGCATTTATCCGATATTTGAATTACCTATTATTCATGGATTTTAGCAGCTTAGTCTCAGTTTTGCGGATGACTCAATGTTGAACTTAATTACTGCCTACCTATTGATACAAACCTAGAATATATACTCTTTTTGGTTCAAAAGCATTTGTGCCTAATATGTATCATATCCTTTTCAAAAGTAATTTTTACCCCTAAAAAAAAAAGCATTCATTGGTGATATCCATGGGCTTTTTCTCTCTCAAAGAAATTCGAACTCGGTTAGTTAACAAGCACAGTGATATATTCAAATTGTTTCAGTCCTCAGGACTCTTGATCTTGAGAACCTCCAAGAAAGTGGAGTTGGCTGATTATAGGAAAAGAAATTAATAAATGAGAAAGCTAATTTAAGAGTTACTGAGAAACAAAGGATAAAAGAAACAATATTCAGCATCAAAAACTAGGAGGCATGGGACAGCTTTTTAATGATCTAAGTATTTTTTTTGCATCTCATCCACTCCAAAAAAAAAAGGCAAAGAGAGACTAGTATGTAACTGTTTACCTGGATAAATGCATCTACTGGATAAAACATGGGACAAAGAAACCTGAGGATCAGTCTTGGTTCTGAGCCTTCTGAAGAGCCATGTCTATTCTTATTATGATCAGAAAATATTTCTTAAGTATTTTGAAGCCCTTTAAGAAAAACTCCTCCATAAATACAAGGTTGCTTATGTCAGTATAAAAATTCTTAGAAATTCACTATAACTTAGCTTTCATACTTGAAAATCTCCTGGGAAAAATGTCTACTTTTGAGATTTAAGTTGGCTATAACAAGTGGACTCAATCTGACTGTGGCTAATCACAGAAGGCACTTAAAAATAAAGCCTTCAAAGCAGCTACAAATGGAAACGCTATTTTTTCAACCTTAGGCTTTATCATTTTAAGAACAAGCATGATAGAATATAAGTGGCCTGTTTTTTAAAAATAGATGACAAGAATATTGGTAACTAGAACAATATCAATAGCCCATGGAGAATGTATAGAAAAAGATTTTATGGTCTAGTTTATTCCTCTGAAGAGGAGTTTTTCCAGGTCTAGGCTCTAAATTAATAATCAGCTTCTATGTTTGGTCTATCCCCTGCTCTTTCCCTCTTCTAATGGGTTTCTGTTTTCTCTCACCAAATGCATTACCATACATAGTTTAGCTCTGTATCTGAAGGCAGAAGATAAAATACAGTTAAGAAGAAATTCCAAGAAACACATCAGGGATAGGAAACTATTCAATTACAAATGCATCAAATGATCTTTTGATACATAAAGGTATCTCTGCTGTATCAATTTTACAAGGTTTAGCAAGAAGAAACAATATTGGATTACAGAACATTAAAACCCTTGATTGCTAAACCAATTAATCATTTTGTATTTAGTATTTTAATTCAAATTAATCAAGATCTTTATGGTAGTGAAGTATGGTAATCCGGAAAAAATACAACTCATTTTCAAAGAAAAATTAGATTTATATGAGTCATTACTAAGAGAAGAATCAGTGGAATGGTAATTTGCAGTAAAAGGAAAAGAAAAAAAATGGGTCACTAGGGAAAGAAGAAAGTCAGTGCACTAGAATTTTTAAAACTATCATCTTCTTTGTGCAAACATTTTAAAGACTTCACTGAAAAATGAATTCTACTTAGTATATGTTAATATATAGGGATTTAAAAATCAATCTATATATAGCTATGCCCGTTTTTTAAAAACCTGTGCCTTAAAGACAGAAGATTTTTTAATCATTCTGTTGTTTTGACTTTTTAAATGCCACCCCCCTCCCATCTTGCCAATCATGATAAGAGCTTCCCTGACTTAAAGACATTTAAAATACTTCATTTTGAAGAAACTATCAAAGGGACATCAACTGGCACGCATGCTTGGCATCAGGGCACACCAAATAGCCCAATTAAGCCATTTGCAGTCTTTGCAGTATGCAATTTAAATGTACCCAAGAAATGTCAAATGGTTCCTCATGCAGAATTATCGTTACCAATGCACTATGTATGAAGCATATAAATCCCTGCAGAAGCCCATGAGGTGCCGTTTATCTTGACACACACTGAAGATATTAGTTACCACGTAAGAAAAGGGACTTTTTAAGCAGAACACAATGATCAGTAATGCATTCCTTGGGAGAGGAAGTGGTGCCAGAAGAAAATGAAATTCTGCCAGCACTTCCCTCCATTAGCAAACATATTCCCCACATCAGGTTCTACTAATAAAACAATAGCAGGAGGCAAACCTCTGTTCTTTGCCTCTCTCTATTGGGTACTTCTTCAACAGTTTAGAAAAAGTCATCTCAGTGTTATAAAGTTGAAGATCAAGGTAGTAAAGGACAGAAGAAAATTATTAGTAAAGTTACAGGCTCAATCTATGGCTTCTCCACTCAAATGGGGGGGAAAATCAGTAAACAAACAGAAGACAAAAATGATTATTAGGAGTAGTACTGACACCACCCTCTCAACGTTTCTCCAGGCATGTCTCTGAAAGTGGCTGGAGGTTTGGCTACATATCCAAGCAGCCTCCACTGAGTACCTTGGTTGCCCATATTCTTTTCCAGAAGCTTGTTCCTGTGGCCAAGATACTTGTCAGCTTAGATTCCCTACCTAATTTGTTCTCAGATCCTTGCCTGTTCCTCTAACCTCCAATGTCCTATCTGCCTTTCTTCTTGGTTATGGTTCCTAAACTGTTTTGACCCCTGCCTGCTCTTTAGCAAACTGCTCAATTGTTTCCTTGGTTTGGACCCTTCCATAGGTCACAGTTCTTTCCCTCTTTGCACAAGCCTAATTGTTGTCTGTGATTAAGAAAGTATTATGATACCTAACTAAAAAAATGAGGCTATAAGCTTCAAAGGATATATTTGATGGAGGATGTGAAAATTCAGGACAGGGAAAAGAATGGCTTGTAAGCTTATAACCACCAGCCTAACCAGCGATTATTCTAGATATTTAAACATGTCTTCTCATAGCCTTGGGATATGATGAAGTAAATTCCAGTGGCTCATTCATGCCAACACTAGAGGTTGATTTTATTGATGTTCATGAGACAATAGCATATTTAGGCTGTTGCTTCTGGAATTGCATATTTAATAAAAACTGATGGCATTTAATTTTTTTATGATTTGCATGATTTATATTTATCAATTAAAGTCTATCCTATCAATAAGTTATGCTAATTTAAATTCATCTCTAAGTTTGTAAAGATGTATTTAAGAGTAAGCTGTTTGTTTAAACAAACAATATGCCTATGAGTATACGCATACTTATTTAACATGACATGGCATTTAACAGAATGAATGTTACTAATGGAAGTCTTCTAGTAAAAATATAGTGAATAACACTAATGCAGGCTTTATACTCTATAACATATGCAATTACATAAAATTCTATATTGATGATATTCTGTCAACAATATGAGGCTGGGCAACAGCATGGGTAATTCTGCTCACTGATATCTTCTTCCTGCCTGGAGTTAAGATGAAGCCTGAGGCATAACAGTACAAGAAAAGGAACCCTTATATTTACATGCTGTGTTCACTTGGAAAGATACTCATGGAGCTAAATACTTCTAAATATGTTGATATATCAACATTGTTCCAAATAACTATGCAACTTAAAGTATTTGCTGTGAAGATTTTCATAATATTTATATCAGAACTCCAAGTCTACTTATAGAGTGTGGTGGTTTGGAGCTGTATATACCCCAGAAAAACATGTTCTTAGACTTAATCCATTCCTGTAGGTGTGAACCCACTGTAAATAGAAACTTTTAATGAAATTAATTAAGTTAAGGTGTGGCCCAGTTCGGTTCTTCATCTTATTACAGGAATCCTTTATAAGAGGAATGGAATTAAGGCAGAGAGAGAAAGCTACAGGAAGCACAAAGCTGAAATTCAATGGAACTCAAAAAGAGAAGGGAGAGGTCAGGAGAGCCTGCCATGTGCATAGCCACATGACAGAGGAGCCCAGGAACAAGGATTGCAGGCAGCCAGCCTCAGAACACCAGTTTTTGGGAGAAAGCATGGCCTTGATGACACCTTGATTTGGACTTTTTCTCAGCCTCAAAACCATGAACTATAAATTCCCATTGTTTAAACCATCCCTGTGCATGGTATTTGAATGAGGAGCCAAGGAAATTAAAACAGAGTTTATCATATCAAGTTGGATTTTACTTTTGGGAATAAATGTAATTACCCTGAATTCTTTCATTTTTGCTCCAAGATATAAACCCTTACTGAAGGCTGATTCCTTCCATAAGAAGAGCATGAGCCATTTGACTCTCGTGTCTCTTTAGCACATCGTAGGGACATAAATTGCCTTGAGCTAATCATGCTCAGAGGAGAAAGGATGATTCCAAGATGATTTAATATAATTTTTACTCTTTTTAAAGATTTATTTTTTATTTATTTCTCTCCCTTTACATCCCCCCCCCCCCCCCACACACACACACACACACTGAGTTGTCTGCTCTCTGTGTCCATTTGCTCTGTGTTCTTCTGGAGGAATCTGTGTCCCTTTTTGTTGTGTGTGTGGCCCCATTCCTGGGCAGGCTGTGCTTTTTTTGCACTGGGCAGCTCTCCTTGCGGGGCGCAATCCTTGCGTGTGGGGCTCCCCTACATGGGGGACACCCCTGCATAGTGCGGCACTCCTTGTGCGCATCAGCACTGTGCATGGGCCAGCTCATCACACAGGTCAGGAGGCCCTGGGTTTGAACTTTGGACCTCCCATGTGGTAAGAGGATGCCCTATCCATTGGGCCAAATCTGCTTCCCCTGAGATGATTTTTAAAATCATCTTTTCTATTACAATTCTTATTCATTACTGTCTAACATCAAAATAAATCTCTTTCTGAAGTCTCACAGAAGAGAAATGCAAGAATACTTAAAATAATTAGACAAATAAAAGTGATTCTTAGGTCAATATACTGTGGACATTTATTTTAAAGAAAGTTTAATAATATTTATCATTCTTGGAATCTTCATATATCAATATGTTGGTATTAAATGGAACTAGAAAAAGGACAACCTGTTAAGTCAAGATTTTCAGTGAAATAACACCTATCAGTTGCATTAGTACCCTTAAATATAATAAATGTATCTTTCATTTGGGATCATGTAGACTAGGCATAACACTTAGGTCAAAATTCTAATTAAATAGGTGCTCATCAAAGTATTATTTGGTGCTTTCAAGCCTGATGAAATGCCACCTTTAATTATTAAGAAATAAAAAGAAAATTATCACTGTAAAAACTTCCTCAATTTAAAACATGTGGTCATTGTAAAACATTTTTATGCATGAAGTGTTTCTTCAAATATATATATATATATATATATATACACACACACACACACACACAAACACACAGGTACATAAATACAGCGTGTTTATATATAATATATATGTTCTGTAAATTAAATATTATTCAGACTTATTTCTACAGACTCTTCAGCAGATCTTTCACCATCACAATACATAGGTCTAAGGTAACAGCATTTCCCACAAAAAGGCAGAATTTGGTCAATTAAAAATTATAATGCCTTGAATTTCCATAAATCCATATATTCATCTCCTTTCTTCTTAACCAAAGCTATAAAAGGAAGACACAGGCACCCCAAAGAGAAAATAAAGCCACATCCTTTCTGAGGTCAAAGGCAATTTGCAGTTATTATAAATCCAAATGAAAGAAAATAAAAATACATCTATAAACATCTAAACAAGGACTATACTGATGTCACTACAAAATTATAACATGTACTTTAGATTTATTTATTGAATGTACTAGCTGTTCCAAATCATTCAAACATCAGATGTAAACAGGTCTTGTAGAGAACACATAAAGTCTCAGATGAGTTCAGTTTGTTCCCATGAAATAGGAACTCAGGACGGAATCTCAAATAACATGACAATTAAAGAAAATATGGTTCTTTATGTTACATATTTAAACATTAAATTCTTAGTATCTATGAAAATGAGGTGAATAAGAGCAGAAAAATAAATCTACATAGTTCCATTTACCACACTATTTACTAACTCATCTCTCTTAAGTATGAAGCATTAAGAACCCACGAAGTACATCAGCATATAGAAACCCAAGAACAGTTATCCCAGTTAATGCCACCTGCCTTGTCCTTCAATGAAATCAGCAAGAGAGAAACAACCACCTTCAACACATGATCCAGCATTTACTGAGTTAAGCCCTACCGCCAAATAATGGCCCATAGTACCCAGCTCTTAGTTCCCTAAAATATTTAGTTATATACAGACATTCTCCCCCATTAGATCGGACATTTTATGAAGGGAAAATTGTGTCTTCTTATCACCGCTGCTTTCCCAGGATCTCAAATAGCACCTTTTCATGTTGGTGACTTTCAGTGTCTAAGATATAGCACTCATTCTGCCATAAGAAGGTAGAGTCTTCTCATTCAGGATATGTGTATACAAATTTATTTTTTACTCTGCAGCATATGGTAATAACTTTAAGATTAAATACCTAATTGTGGAGGAAAAAAAGAGCTGTTCTTGCCAGAATCCAAGTCTTGTGAAAGTAGCCAGTGCTGTCTCATTAGTTAGTTAGCTAATGGAAACGTTTCCAGCATTTCTTTCAACTGTCTAGAAAATAGAGTCTGCAATGTGCCAAGTTTTCACTGATTTATTTTTGTAAACAGCAGTGTAATAAACCCAAGGAAGCCAAAAAAGCAAATTTTAAAAAAATAAACATTCATTTGCTATCAAGATGGATATGACCTTTTTACCCAAGCTTATTAGTGACAATTCAGAAAGACTATGTGAACTAGTCATTCATTTATCTTAACTTCATGTACAGGTTCGACCACAACTCGTTTGAAAAATGCCCTCAATTTTGCATTCCTATGGCTTTTATACAAGGAAGCACATTATTTTACATGTGTACCATATTATTTCCTGACCGTTCAGGAAAAGCCAATATTAAATATCTACAAAATGAAATAATACCAAAGAATCCACTTTTCGCCTTCAGCATGCCTACATGTAACCTTCAGCTTTACACGGAGATTTTTTGAAGAGGCCCCACAGAGTGGTTCAGAATCTAGGTTTGGAAATCAAGCTGTTTGAGTCCTGGCTGGAAGACTTACTGGTTGTGAGACTTTGGGGTAAGTTATCTAAACTTTCTAAGCCTTGGTCTTAAATCTACCAAATGGAGATATTTTACTACCTATCTCACTTGTTCCTTAAAAAGACCAAATGAATTCATTCATGTCAAGTACTTAGGGCAAAGCCTGTGACACATTAAGGACTCAATAAAAGTTAACTATTGTTACACATTATTATGGATAAATTATTTAAAAATTGGCTGCTTATGAAAATGGATACTGTGTATTTTCAGAGCTTAATTTCGCCCCTGTTTTGATTCAGATACTGTCTTAAAAGTTTAGGTATTTCACTTACTTAGGTGAATTTCACTCTCTCAAACTAGAAGAAACCTGATATTAAGTTTCAGAGACTTAGATCGAGTTAGGAGCCAATGCCCTTTCTAAAAACATACCCAAAGTTCAATAATCTTTCCTGGATAAAAGATAAAATAGACCTGGAATAGAATTGTGCTTGCTTTCATGCTTCTGATGGCATACTTAAAATGCATGCCTGTGAGTGTTTATATAAATATTTACATCTGGTTCTTTAATTACTGGGTGTGGGGAAGGGGTGGGGGGTAGAGGGTAGGCATAGTGGTAGGAGAGGAGTTTCATGCAGCAGATGGCATATCCACTAGGCTTCAAAGACAAAGAAGGTTTCAATGGCGAATATAGCAGGTATTGTGGGCTGTCAAGTTCCTAGACCAGAAAGAAATGGGCAGATTCAGCCATGGGGACTAATCAGATGGGCTAGTAAATACACTAGTGGGAAATGGCCAACAAAGCAGGAAAGGTCAGGAACAAACTACAGAGGGCCTTGCTGACTGTCTGGATCTGGATTTAGTTATGGAGACAATGAGGACTGTTGGTCTTGAGTAGTCTGCAGGAAGTCCAGGATGGGTTGTCTGTGGGCAGCTGAAAATGATGGAGCTATGAATCTATGGAGAATCTCTCCTGGCTTAGAGACATGCATCAAATCTGTTCAAAGTGGGGAAGATGAAGGAAGTGGGGTCATGCTCTGTTCCTTGCTTTCTCTCACACTCCTCATCCAACAATCCTGTCAAACCTTCCTCTAAATATATTTCAAGTACACAGAGTCTTTGCCACATTCACTACCACCTCCTCTGTCCCAGCCACAATGGGTCTCCTTGACAGCCATAACAAACTTCTAAGAGGTTCTTTGGGTCTACTTTGCCTTGTTCCCACCCGGTTTCTAAAACACACGGCATCTCCACAGTGAAACCAGCGATACTTAAAAATGTACACTGAATGATGTCATTTATTTGCATAAATCCCTGTCAAAGATATTGCTGATACTTCCATTCAAATCTTTGTTCTTCATAGCCCTTCACTCACAATGTTCTAACTAAACTAAATATTCTTTACCTTCTTCTACACACCAAGCTCTTTCCTGCCTTATCTCCATTCTGTCTTTATAGAATATTGTCCCTGCCACCACCAAATCACTTCAGAGCTGGCTTCTTTTCAATCTTAGGGTATCAGCTCTAGACTTATCTCTTTCCCCATTCATTAGGTTTATTCTCTGACTCAGTAGGCTTTCTTTTCCCTAAAGTATTTTCTATAATTTAGAGCTATTCTATTTTTTTAACCTATGTTTTCTTTTTCTTTTTTTTTTTTAAGCTGATTTGGGTTTTGTTTGTCTCCTGTAATAGGCTGTAAATTCCATAAGGGCAAGAACCACATGTGTACTGGGATAAAATAAATGCTCAGGCATTTATTGAGTGAATAAGTTAAAGAACAAAGAATAAACAAATGAGATTTAAAAATATGAGAATCATTAACTTAAAAACCAAGTATGAAGGCATAGGAATAATTGATATTTTTGAAGGAAAAGGAGAGAAGGAACAAAGAAATTGCTTAAAAAGATATTTTAAATAGATGGCAATCATGTGATAGGCACCTCACAAGATACTTTACTTTGGTTGTCTCCTTTAATCTTAGAAGTAATTCTTAAAGGCAGTGGGCCAAATAGCTAACTTTTGCCCCTCCAGATCCACTCTCCATTCTTTTCCATCATAATACGTAAGTGGATTCAACTTCTGGCTTATGATTGAGTACAAGGCCAGAGGGAGGGAGGAGAGTGAGGCTGGAGATTATTTCTGTTGCTCTTGCACAGTGAGACTGCCTCTGTCCCTCTGACAGAAAGTCAGTACACCTCTCAAGGCAGAATGCGCTACAGAATTCTTTCACATTCTTTCTAGTTAAGTCTTCCCTCCCCTTGTCCCTTTGGAAAGAAAAAGAGGATGGGGAGATGAAGGATAATGGGGTAGGTTCTGATGCTTCTGACCTTGGATTGCTGCTCCACTAGCCCTTGTGACATCCTATGTCCCACCCATACATTTGTAAATAAATCCTTCTCAAATTCACCTAATCTGAGTTGAGCCATTTGTTTCCTGTGGGGTTCCTCACTAATACATGAAAGCACTATATCCACTTTACGGATAAGGCTAGAAGATGTTAAAAAAAGAAAGAGAAAAGAACTGCTTAAAGTCATATATTTAGTAAGTGGTAAGAATGAGATTTGAACCAAAGCTTGGCTAATGGCAGAGAATAGGCAATTTTCCACTAAAACAGGCAGAATGAAAGTTGACAAAGAATATAAAGAGGGCAAATCCAGAGAAATCGGCAGAGAACCAGGAAAATGCATGATCACAGTTTCCAACAGATAACTGAATTTTAGCACAAGGTTGGGGATGAGGCAAGGAGCAGTGAATGAGGTATAAAATCCTTAAAAAGGCAAGAGAGCTTGAAGCATGAGTGCACAGTAATCCTTGAATTAAACCAGTTTGAAAACAGGATATTTGAAATGTGAGACATTAAATATATTAAAGAAAAATAAATTAATTTATGTAAATATTATGTACTGTAGGTCAATTAACTGTTTAAGTACAGAGTGTGGGGGTATTTGCATCAGTGTATGTATACACACACCTACTAACACATATTCACACACATATATAAAGATCTTGACTGTAAAGAACATAGAGGAAGGGAATGAAAGAGGTTGAGGAGACAGATGGCTAAATTTATATCATGTGTTACTAATAATTTTGCCAAAATGTTTGTGACTGCTGGGCAGCATTTTTCATCATGGAAAAAGGAATATTTCACATTAAACTTTGGCAGAGAAAAATATTTTCGGTATAAAATAATTCTCCCATTTCCAAGCTGATATAAATTAATATGCAGAAAGCAACAAGAAAAAAAAGTGAACTTCATATTTTCATGAACACAACCTGCAGCTTCAACTTGTCATCTTATGCATATTTAGCAAAACACAGCTACTTCCCAGTTCTGAGGGAAAAATGACAAAATGTATAAGGTATGGGCTTTAAAATTTGACAGAGGCTATTTAATCATATATACAAAAAAAATGTTTTTGAGGGAAAAAAATTAACCAATAAATTATGATAATTACAAGTTATTGTTGTTTTTATATTTACAATAGCACATTTATCAAACTTTGGCAATAGAAAGAAAAACTTCTGAATGATATCAAAAGTCAGCTAAAAAACACCATTTAATTTTCCAACTAAAATTTAAATACAGAGAATAATAATGCTCAAAGACATTCTATTATCTGATCAGCTTCCCAGAACAAATCATGAAGTCATGCTAATTTTAGAAAAGACATCTTAAAGTCTAACCTAAATCCCTTTTATTGTTTTGTCCATTGAATTAATGGGCTGATAAAGGGTGAAGCCAACTATCTCTCTGCCAGTAACAATAAAAGTGGAATTCCATGAGAGAGTCGCTTTCTACTCAGCACTCAGTCTGGTAATCAACTATGAGAGAAGGCTGTGCTCTTGGGTACTCATGCAAAACTAAGTAGATGACATATACCAAGAGTCAAGAGGCCTGCTTGGCAAATAATTCGTTTTGCAACCCAAGCAAATAATTTCACTATTATTTATCTTTAATCCTCTCATCTTTAAATTGAGGAGACTGGATTAGATCTACATGGCAAATAAATTCTTTCCCTTGTGCCAATTCCTTTCTTACTGGTAATGATAGCTGGGCATCCAAGAAGCACACTTTGGGCTTGCTAGGAAGGGATGTTTTGATCTATTAGCAATGTCTTCCATGGGAGGTTTCAGAGGGATGTTCTTATTTACACATTTGTGCTAGATATCATTAAGTGTCCTTTGAACTCAAACATTTGATATAATGAGGACTAATAATGAACTAATTTATAATGATTGGCCATAAAGAAAACTGGGACTGAGTTTTATCATCTATAGAATTAGAAAGTTATAGTGTATAATCTCTAGGATCTCTTAAAATTAGAACATTCTATATTTTTAGGTAGAAAAAATTGTTCATTGTTTCTTTATTGAAATTTTGAAATTAATGATTATGATAACCACTGGTGACTACATTGACCAATGTTATGTAGCATTGGGATCCCAAATATATAGATAAATAAAGAATGTATCTCCTGCCACCTTTTGCTATACTGCTCGCTAATCCCAACCCAATTACCATTTAGGGCCCAGATGCCAAGGGGAGCTGTAGCCGTATTGAACTGATCTTCTACCTGAAGAGGCAGCTAAAATAGAAAGACAGCTGCACAAATCACAAAGAACTGACACTCAGGCTTTCTTCAGATCCACCCAGAAGATGTTCTTCAACTAGTTTCCAGAGCCAGAGAGAGGATAATTTCCAATAAAATGGTTATTCAAAAATTTTCAAATATTTCATTAAATAAGTCATATTTCCCTCAGGTACTGCCATCTCTTATGTTTCACATCCATGGTATGCACACTTCAAAGATAGGTCATATATTACAGAACAGACATGGTAAATATTATCTGAAACCTCACAGCATAGATTTATAGACTGTAAGGAAAATGGGTTTTAGCTAAAGTAGTTCACATATTTGTCAGGAACGTAGGACAGGATGTAAAATAATAGTGAGAAAAACACCTGCCAAAGTGTAAAGTCCAAAGAAGTTTTTGAATAATGAAAAGAAAGCTATATAAACGCAATTGGAAAAAAGAGTGAGCATCACAAAACTGTAAAGGGTTGCAGGCTCCACTTAATAAGGAAGCCTTTACCTCTGAAAAGATCAGCACTCAGATATGCTGCACACCATTCCAATGAAGTCCTAAAGTAGCATAACTCCATGACTGCACCACTGATAATTTTCAGGGCAAATTGTGATTATTTTTCAGTTGATGAAAACTAGTAAGCTAGGAAGTAATTATAAAGAGAGACAATGAAAAGGAAGAACTGGTGACTGGAGAATTTTTGATTAAGAAAATTAGAAAGGCTGGTAAAACGTTAGGTTAAGTTGCTTTTGCAAACCAGACTCTACAAGTTTGCCAAATTGAGCTTTTTCTGACAAATACTAATTGAGCTAAAAATGATTTTTCTCCTGTCCATTTGGATTACTTATTCACTGGGGGATTCCACAATTATTCTGCTGCACTGAACCGGCCTTCAGCAGCTAGGTCACAGGACATTTCAACTGAGCCCCAGGTATTTTTTTTTTTTAATCTACATTTCCTGATTCTAGTTATAATTGATGTTTTAGTTTCCTCATTGCTAAAGCAAACACCACACAATTGATTTTTTAAACAATGGGAATTATTGGCTCATGGTTTTGATGCTAGGAGAAGTCTAAATCAAAGGCAATGCTTTTTTCCCAAAACTGATGTTCTGGGCCTGCCTGCCAGTGAATCTTGGCCCTTGGCTCCTCTGCAGCATGGCAATGCACATAGCAGTCTCTCTTGGCCTCTCCCTTCTCTTCCAGTTTCCATTGACCTTCAGCTTCTTGCTTCCAGTGGCTTTCTATCTGTCTGAATTTCATTCTTCTTATACAATACTCCAGTAATAGGATTAAGACCCATCCTGATTAAGTTGGGCCACACCTTAACTGATGTAACCTCATCAAGAGGTCCTATTTACAATCTGCTCATACCCACAGGAATGGACAAAGTTTAAGAACATGTTTTCCTGGATACATAGCTCTAAACCACCACAGTACACATTGCTTCAAATTTCAGTTGAGTAATTAAAAAGAATTATCTGTTTTGATATTTTTCTTGCCACTATTGTTAATCCCAAGTTTCTTTCATATCATATCAGGAAAAAATCATGACTTTAAAAAGGTTTGCAGTTTTTAGTTTAAAAAAAATAAATTATGTATTACTAAATATTAATGTCAGACTTAATGAGACCCTGTTGATGATAATTGCCCATAATCAATGATGAGATCCTAATAAATGAGTGAATGAGAAATTTAAAATGAAATATTACCCACTGGGCAAATCTGGGACAAATTCAGAATCACAATGAACAATAATGGTAATAGCTTATAATTCACTGAAAGAAAAAATAATTCATTAGTCCTTATTGATATAAAACAAAAAGAAGGGAAAGCTGTGCCTCATGAGAGGATGCCAACTAATAAATGTAAAACGAATGAAAGAGTTAGAAATAACCAATTTGCAACATCATATAGTACTTGATTCAGGCAAGAATCATCAGTGGATACTGAAACTATTGGGTGAAAATTGAGTGAAAGCATTAGAATAATTAAACTGTATACTTATTACAAAAAAAAAAGTTTATTTTATTTTAATTTTGAGGAATCTGGCAGTGGAGAAACCTAACAGATTTAAGAAATTAAGGTTACATTCACTAAAACTGGCACAAATTGACATCATGTACTTCCTGATGGCAGGAACTTACATAATATTTCTTTCCAAAGGTATAACCTGAATCAATTCATGAGGAAACATTGGCTAAATCCAAAGCAAGGGACATTCCTACAAAACTCAAAAAGCATCAATCATGAAAAACAAAGAAAAGCTGAAAATTTCCAGATTTAAGGAGATAAGGCAACTAATTGCAATGCATGACCATAGACTGAAACATTAGTTAGGACAAAAAAATAGCTATAAAGAACATTATTGGGACAATTGGTGAAAATTATAAATAGACTCTATATTAGGTAATAGCATTGTATTGACATTAAATATCCTGACTTTGATCATTGCACTGTGATGATGTAAGAGAAAAATTTGTTCTTCGAAAGTACATGCTAAATTGTTTAGTGACAAAAAGTCATACATGCAACTTACTTTCAACTGGTTCAGCAACACTAATAGTGATAGTAAATTATTACAATAATATGTGAGTAATCAAACATATGAATACACTTACATACACACCCATATACATTCATGCATACAGAGAAAGAGAGAGCAAATATGCCAAAATGTTAGTTGCTAAAGGATATATGGGAAATTCATTGTACCATTCTTGTAAGCTTTATAGAGTTTGAATATTTTTTCT
Source organism: Dasypus novemcinctus (assembly GCF_030445035.2). Lineage (NCBI taxonomy): Eukaryota > Metazoa > Chordata > Mammalia > Cingulata > Dasypodidae > Dasypus > Dasypus novemcinctus. The sequence goes on from NC_080677.1 coordinate 86,503,427, forward strand.
TCAAAATTGAAAGTTAAAAACATTTTTTAAAAGAAGTGGCATTTCTGATATAGTTTTGTTTTCACTCAAGCTGGTGTACTTGTACAGATCTGAGATTCTCTTTTCAGTCATATTCTCTCAACTGCCATTTTCTTCTTAGAAACATGGCAAACAGAAATGAGAAATCCCATTTGCTTACTGAGTCTGTTTGCTTGCCAGTGCAAAATTATTCCCTGTGGCATTATCTTTACTGCTATTTTGGGACCATTTTTAAGTTTCAAATGTGTAAAATTCTACCACTTCCCCTGAGATGGATCATCAGTTAACTTTCACTTACTGAAACAGAGGTCTTCCTTAAATACCTCTTTAGTTGTGTTACCAGTTACATAGCCTAACTCTGCCACTTGGTAAGATAACGTTTATTTCTAATGGTCTGTATGCCAACTTCATTTGGCTCCCTTGTAGGAAAATTTGAAAAATGTTGTTTTAGGGATACATTGCTGCGTATAAGTGTGTACGTGTTTACTGACCAGTACTCTGTTCCTCTCCATCCACTGACCTGTCCTGGACTGACTGTCCTTAGAATCTAGGACAATACCTAATGTTCCAATGATTGAAATGGAAATCATTTTTGTGCAGAGAACACTCCACGCATTCTGTTTTCTAACTGCTGATATTGTCTGTTGAACTACAGACTCATGAAACATCAAAGCTAGAAGGGATGGACCTCAGAGACAACTAACCAGATTTAATCCCCTCATTTTATAGATAAAGAAACCAAGACCAGAGAGGTTAAAAGGCTTTCCCAAACTAATACATTAAATTGAAATCACAGCTAGAATTTTTAAAAATCCACTCTCTGGGTTTTTAATGCCCTGACTTATGATATTTCCACTTACTATTATACCTCATCAAGCAATTCAGGTTCTCCCTTTTAGCTGATGATCACTTTAAATGTCTGAGAGACTGTATAAAATACTAACTTGATTTTCATAAACAAGACATTTACAATAAACTTTCAAGGTTTTTGTTTTATTTCCTAACAAGCTCGCAAGAACTTTATTTCTTAAGGTTCAGAGCAAAGCCCAATAATCTTGGTCCCATGTAAAATACATAGGTGCATGAGGCATATCTTCCATCCTCTTCATTTTGGACATAGTTTTGCCTAGATGCTTGTTCCTCTGCCAGCTAACTAGACTTTTCTGAACAATATTTAGACCAGTTTGGGAAAGGGAAGCTGGCTCACAGAGAATCCATCTATAAAGACACTCCTGGGAATCAATACTCTAATGTTCTTTCTACTGCGACTTAATTACAATACAAGAGGGTAAGAGAGTTCCATTTTCCTTTACAATACCATGGTTTTAAAATTCCAGAACACTTTGGATACCTGTTTGTCCTTTTGCTTCTGGGTCTGGGCAAGATCATAATCCCATATCAGATTTCAGCAAGTATGATCAAAAAACACAAATGCTGAAAACTTTCAAGAGAAAAATCTGTTTGTACAGCACCTCTAGTTTAAAGAATAATGACTTGGGGGGCGACGATTAGACAAAATGGAGGTTCTGATAAAAGCCATTTAATGGAAAGGTGAACCAAGGGCAAATTAAAGTAGACTGCGGAGATCATGGGAAGCAAAGAAGTAAGGACAATGGCTATAAGGCATCTTTTTCAATAAGTGTGATTAAAATGGGAACAATAAAAAAGTGATGGTTGTATTTTCAAAGAGCTTGTTTAGAAACTCATAAAAGTTTTATTAATATATAGCATTAATATATATTAGTAGTTGTCAGAATTGATGTCAGTCTGGTCAATCTTCTGTTTTCATAATACTCAAAATCACAAGACCATAGAAAACAGTCCCCTACATACGCTTTGAAAACAGTTTCTTCTCTGGGCTTCCATAACACTAAGATTTTCTGGTTTTCCCTCTCACTGGTTATTCAATCTCATTCTCATCTGCTGGGTAAGATCCTCAGATGTCCTTGTCTCTTTGTAAACTCTTTCCCCGGGTGATTTCATCTAAAAACATGCTGATGGTTTCTAAATTTACTTCTGAAACACTAGCATTTCCTTTGAACTTCATGCTAGTTTGTATGGAATGTGACATGCCCCTTATTTGGCTAAAAGGCATCACAACCTTAATTCACTCTATTAGTCAGTCAAAGGGGTGCTGATGCAAAATACCAGAAATCAGCTGGCTTTTAAAAGGGCATTTATTTGGGGAAGAAGCTTACAGTCACAAGGCCATAAAACCATAAGTTACGACCCTCACCAAACTCTATTGCCACGTGTTGGCTCAAGATGGCTGTGAGGGTTCAGGCTTCCTGGGTTCCTCTTTTTCTGGGGCTTGCTTCTCTGGGCTCAGCTGTTCTGTTATCTCTACAAGGTCAGCTGTAGACTATCAGGCAAATGACTTGCTTCTCTTCCCAAGCTCTTCTGTGTGCTTACCTCCCAGTGCTCCAGCTGAAAACTCGAGCCTCCCTTCTCTGCAGTGCAGTTTCTCTGTGAGTCTCCACCCCTTGGTGACATCCTATGGATGTGGCCCAATCAAAGCCTTAGTTATTATTTAATCAAGTCACAGTAAAACTTCTGAATCCAAAACACTCTAATATGCCCAGAGGAAAAGACCAGTTTACAAACATAATCCAATATTTCTTTTTAGAATTCATCAATAATATCAATCTGCTACACTCACTATACTGGGATACATGGTACAAAAAAACAATGTAATGTTCCACTTTTGTTTATAACCAGTGTAGTTGTTCTCCCCAGGCTTCCACTTGCTAGCTATTAGAAAATCAAATGAACTAAATATCCTATCTATTTTAAAGTAATCTAGTCTGGTAGACTGAAGAGATCTTCCATAATATCTAATTTCTTTGAAGAAAAAAAAAGGTCACTTCCTCAACTAGCACCCCTCCTGCCACTGATGGGGAGGATCACTGGCTGTTGTGATGCTCCTGTGTATGCACTACCTCCTTACAAATTGTGGTCTGTGGACCAGCAACAGTGACATCACCTAGAAGCTTGGTAGAGCTGCAAAATCCAAGCTATACTCCAGCCCTTTTGAATTATAATCTTGAAACAAGATCCTTAAGAGTTTCTCAAGCATATTAAAGTGTGAAAAGCACTGCAGAACTGACATCCACTCTCTACACACCTGGATGCTGCTTCCTCTGCTGCCATTCAGAGCTGCAATCTATGGTGCCATTTTTGTTTTTGCTTTTTGTGGGGTTTTTGTTGTTGTTATTCTGTTTGTTTGCTTTGTTGTATTTTGATTGCTTCTTTGTTTTAGACACCATTGGTTTGCTCAGGGCCTCCACTGGCTTGCTGAATCAGCCTCACTTCAGCCCCCACTTAGTGCTAACTCATGAATGACTAACTTGGTCTCCATTATGTTGCTGCAAAAGCACAATGCCCACTGTCCTCAATCCAGCACTTCTGGCTCAGGAAAGCTAAATCTTGGGGAGCTTGCTGACCATACGATGCAGTCAAATTGCTATGCCACAGTGTAAGTGTCCCGGTGATGGGAAAATATACACATTGAGGTAATATTTTACCAGAGACCTAAGTAATATTATTATTATGTATTTAAAACCTCCATCTATTTCATGCTTAAGTCACGAGAATACTTTGGAAGGTATTGTTTAAACATTTTACTTTCTTCCTCCTCCCCTCTTTTCTCCCTTTAAGTTCTCACACTGGGGAAGAATTAAAAGCTCTTTTCTTTCCACTATGTCTTCTTTTCCTTCTTTCTGATTCCAGCAGGGGCTTCTTAATAGTGGATGGGGTCTCTGCTCCAACTAGGGAAAAATTCATGAACTGAGTCACTCAAGCTCAGATGGAATCAGGAAAATCTTGTCTCAAGATTATAGTCAAGTTTGCTATGTTTTGCCCAGAAATTGCCCCTCTTGACTTTTGTATAGTTGTTTCTTTTGGCAATTGCATAATTTTATTTTCAGAAGAAGCTTAATATACATTAACTATTTCTTGGAATTCATTTTATTACAAGTTCTGATCTCTTTTGAAGGAAATAGATGACTAGAGCCAATAAGAGCAACGTATTTTTTGTGTTGATTTTTTTGGGGGAGGGTTCTGGTTTTGGTTTTCTGGTTTTTTGTTTGTTTTTGTCTTTCACAGTCATGGAACAGATCATAGCATTTTAAACATTTTAAAGTATTTCGCCTCTGTTAGAGGGGCAAAAAAGAACTGTGTTTGGGGTACTGGAGCACTTGTTCTTCTTTCCAAATTCATCATCTCGATATTACCACCATCCACCTGGGTGGTTACACCAGAAAATAGGAGTCTTACTTAAATCAACCTTTCTTATATCCCTTATGTGCAATCCATTAGCAATATTTTTAGGTCTAAATTAAAACTATCTCTGGGATCCCAGCATCTCTCGCCATCTTTTTAGCTCCAGTGGAATTCTAGCCACCAGCATTTGTTTTCTGCTCTACTCTAACAGGTTCCTGACTGGCCTCTCCCCTTAACTCCTGTCCTCTGCTAACCAATTCTCCATAAAGCAGCCAAGTGATTTTTTAAAGTTAATAAAAAATAGATGAATCGGATAAAATCTCTCTCCTACTCAAAATCATCTAATGCTTCCTATTACAATTAAAGTTCATCTCCTCTCCATGGTTTGCAGATTGTAGGTGATCTCCTCCTGCCCACCATGTAGCCCTCATCTCCTACCACTTCCTCTTTGCTCTTTGTTCCTAAGCTTATGCACCTCGGCCTTTTTCTGTCCCTGGGATATACCAAGCTTGTTCCTGCCTTAGGACCTTTGCATGCACTGTTCTGTCTGGAATGCTCTGCTTTGGCATCTTGGCCTGACTGACTCTCCTTTCAAAACATATGCCTCAGTTCAAACATCACCTTCTCAGAAGGAACCTCCTAAATACTGTATGTTAATCATCCCTCTTTGTTATTCTCTATACTATTATCTAGTTTTAATTTTTTTTTAACAATATGGCCCAATCTCAAGAAGCACCTTATTATTAACTTGGCAAATTTATCATTTGCCAACTGTCTCCTACAATCCCTGAACAAATAAAATTTCTGAAATCACTGACTATATTTTTCATTTTTGCATTCCAAGCACCTAAAACAATTCCTAGCCCTTGACAGATGTTCAAAATATTTCCTGAATAAATGAATGAATAAACAAATCATGCTGGAAAGGGTATGGCAAGACAGAGATTCAGATATTGCTGTGTGAGTTTGGTATGAACATTCAAGAGAGCAATCTCTAATATGTATTAGGAGTCTTAAAATGGCCAAATCTTTTGTTCTAGAGAGTCCACATAACAATCCTATAATGATCACAACAGCGTTATTTACAATATGAAACACAAACACTGACAAAAAACAAATATCCAATATTTGGGGAAAGGATCATCCATATGGTATGACTATATGTACTAAAAACAATGAAAATTTTTATTCTTCTGATGACATTTTAAAATATAGAATATTTTTCAATTATGTGATGACAAAAAAATGTACCAAAACAAAATATACCAAAGTGTATACCTTTAGTATATGTATGCTTTTTGCCTTCTTTATTCTTTCTGAACTTACCAAATTTTCTATAATAAGCTTGTGCTATTTTGTTAATAACACATTTTTAAATTAAGCATTTATTTAGTTTAATATAAAAGGAATCACTAAGTCTCACTGAGCTAAATACATCATTTTTTTTTGGTACATTCATTCTTTCTCTGTATAGTACTCTATGATTGTTTATTTATATTTAAATTCATTATATTTTAATCATCCTTACAATTTTATCTGCTCAGGGAAGATAATTTTTGACTCAGGTCTAATATAATTTCCCTAATCACATATGAGATACCTCACAATTCAAAACTTATATATGGCTGCATAAGAATCTGAAAGATGGTAACTTTTCAAAAAAAATTATCAAATAAGTTTCTAACCATGTTAAATTTTATATATGTACTAATAATTTGAATAATAACTATGAATTCTCTGGTATTGTTCAAATTATAATCTCTTTGGTCTACTAACAAATTTAAGTCTTCTAAACAGAACTTAATTCTCCAAATAAGATGACACTTGGTATTAACTGAAATGAATGACTGTTACGACAGATTGAAGATCATATTGCTACAGACAAAAATAGAATTATAATGAATAGCTGATATTTCATGGTACCTGGAGACATTTCGAGAATTCTCCTGTTAAAAGAATGAAATACAAATAAAACCACTATAGATGTGAAACAAAGGTAAGGCTGTTTGAAAGACAGCTTTGACTTAGTCATTTAATGCTATTTTATCACTTTTATATATATGCAAAGAATATTTTAAAAAGGGATATAGAAAAAGTAGAACTTGTTAACTAAATGTTAAATAATGTAAAATATTTAATGTTTCCAACATTTAACACTCAATTAACCCAAGCTCAGGGTTATCTACAAGTGCTGAGTTGGCTATACTTTTCTCATATCCAACAATTGAGTTCAATCTTCTCTTACTGAATGCTTACTCTATGCCAGGCATCATGCTGGGTACCAGGAAGACAAAGATGCATACATCCCAGTCTCTGCCAAACCTTGACAAGATAACTTAAAAGGAATCTAATGCATATTCGTTTTGAAAACAGAAACTTCTTAATAAGTCTTAGTATATTAGAAGAATTCTTTTGTCTGAAGCCATATCTTAACTGCTAAACATACACTCTAAGTAATACTCTGTAGGCACATCAGATCAGAAGCAAAATGAGTTGAAGAGTCACATTCAGAACTAGTGAGGATATTATTATTTTTTAAAGATTTATTTATTTATTTATTTCTCTCCACCCCCCACCCCCCACCCCCCACCCCCTACCCCGGTTGTCTGTTCGCTGTGTCTATTTGCTGCGTCTTCTTTGTCTGCTTCTGTTGTTGTCAGCAGCACGGGAATCTGTGTTTCTTTTTGTTGTGTCATCTTGTTGTGTCAGCTCTCCGTGTGTGTGATGCCATTCCTGGGCAGGCTGCACTTTGTTTCGTGCTGGGTGGCTCTCCTTAAGGGGCGCGCTCCTTGTGCGTGGGGCTCCCTTACATGGGGGACACCCCTGCGTGGCACGGCACTCCTTGCATGCATCAGCACTGTGCATGGGTCAGCTGCACACGGGTCAAGGAGGCCCGGGGTTTGAACCGTGGACCTCCCATGTGGTAGACGGACGCCCTAACCACTGAGCCAAGTCCGCTGCCCTGAAGATATTATCAAAAGGACAAGTACTTGTATATTTTCACAAAATCAACTTTCTTTCTTCCATGCTTACAAATCTAGGGCTTTATCAGTGTTGTTGAAAGCCCCATTAAATACTAGAAAATTACTCAGTTCTACTGAGTTTAGCATTTCTTAAATGTGGCCCAGCAGGAAATCTGAATAAGACATTTATTTAAAATATACATTTATTAAAATATACATTATTATTAAAAATGTATGATTACAGTAATTTTAAGGGAACTAGATACAGAAGAAAAAGAGTAAAAAAGGACAAGACTTTCTGACATTATTGCTTGCTTTTCATACTTATTAATTTTATACTACTGACCTGTGAAGGAAATAAACTTGTACTTGCTTACTATGTTTCTAGGTTTTAGATGTAGTAGTGCCCTTTGTAACACTAGTGGTCCAAAGAGAGACTTGAGCAGCCTCTGCACCTATGGTCTGAAGCACCAGACCTTGACACCAAATATCTCGCTCAGTCACTGACTCCACCGAGAGGTCACCTAGCTATTATGAGTCTCAGCAAAACAGTAACATGACAAGTAATCCATTAACTATTAATATGTGTATTTCTGAATTAGTTGATATATTCATGCAGCTCTTGATCCCTGCGTGGATTAAAGTTGATAAAAATGGAGATGATAATGCCTCCCTTCCCCACAGTGGCAGCTCCTGAATTTCTATATGGGTTTAGAGGTGGCAATCTCTGACTGGCACGTTTGCATAGCACTTTACATGTTTGAAGAAATGTCAATGGCCAAAATCAAAGAATGGGAATGGGATTAATAAAAATTGTACTGTAGGCACAAAGTCCCAGAAACCTTTCTTTACATGGTGGGAAAGAAAGATCACATGAGTTTTCACTAGGAACTACTTCCTTTTGCTGTGGGATGGCTGGAGCTAGGGAGGGGAGCAGGAGCCTCCCAGAAGCTGTGTTTTCTCACTCCAAATCTGAATTGGATGCTCATTAAAGAGCATCAAGCACAAGCTTGCAGTAGCCATTCTGAATTTAACAGTGACAATTTGGAAACTACGCATTTTGAGGTCCGACTCTGAACATGTGTTTGTTTATTGGCATGGAGATAGCACCAAACCATTTAGTTACACAGCACAAGAGAACAAATCTAGATTAATATGAGAATCCATATTTTGTTCTTTCTGTGCTGTATGTCACATGTCCCAGTAAGACCCTAACAAGAGCAGGGATTAAGAATAGGTCAGAAGAACATCTGCTTTGCTTATTTTGATTATGTGGGCAGGCAAAAGAATGGGCTTTTAGAGCATGGAAATAACTTGGAATATGGAAAAATAAATGCACCTTCTGTCTCATGGAATGTTATTATAGTACGATGCTTTGTGCATGCTTGGTGGCATTTTCGAGCATTTTTTGTTCCTCTCATTTCTTTCTCGGCTCCATAATGCAATCCTCATGGTTTGAGCACTAGACTTCAAATGAGACATCTATTCAGAGCATGTTCAGACAAAACGAGTGGTTTCCTTAGTAATGGGAATGATGTGAAAGCCTTCAGCACAGCCCCTCCAGCCAGCCGGGCTGCACTCAAAGCTTGCGGTTCACACGTGGGCTTTTAGTGAGCATTATACAGCTGGGGGGCACCGCCAAAGTATGAAATGGCCACAAACTGAATAGTCATTGCATTTCTGATAAAAACACACCCTTTATAAAAGGTTAACAGTATAAGAAGTAATGGTGAGCATTAATTTATTCATTTTCTACATCATGTCCATGGAATGGAAAGAAAGATAAGCATTTTGACCTAAGAGACACAAGTTGTTCTTTCATTTGATTACATTTTAAAACATTTTTTTCAAACACCTAAGCTAGTCTTATTCTTTTTCTATCTATGCCTAAAGGCTGTTTCTTCTGATTTTCCAATTTACTGCCTAACAATCATCCTTGATAAAGCTTTGAAATTCTGTTAAGACGGGGTGCAAATTTTGCCTTTTTTATAATCTCGAACATATCAAAAAATAAATTAGCAAAGTGGTTTAATGTGTATACCAGTGTTGAAGCTCTGAGTATATGCATTTATTTATTTATTCATGTATTTACATATTTCCAGGACAACAAAGCCTAAAAAAAACAGCTGGCTTTTCTAATAGATTATCACTTATCACTCATCTTAAATACTGACCATCAAAGACAGTCAAATAGAGACAACTATCCTAGAATAAAAACTAACATGAAACTAATAAAAAATTATTGGAGTTAATATAATGCTTGCCTTTGAGGGTAACAGTTTATAGATATCTTCAAACTACGTTAAAAAAATCATCCAGTTATAAAGACAGGAATATAGTCAAAGATTCTGAGATAGGAGAAGTGAGGTATAGCTAAAATATTTTTAGCTTTCTATCATGAATGTGTTATGTCACTCTGGTTACAAATGAAGCAAACACAGGAAGCAAACATTATACTATAGCAAACAGAAAGAAGAGGATAATCAGGATCTCAGAAGGTATTTGGATGGAAGAAAACACAGTTTTAAGAGAGTTGGCTTTGCTATCTGACTTGTATTCTAGCTCAAGTTCCTCATTACCTCTGTGGCTGCAAAAGCTAACCAACTTCTCTGAACCTCATTTTCCTCTTCTGTATAGAGGAGAATGCATCTGCCTGCCCCACAGTATTGTCCTAAGAAGACCATATGGATGAGTACTTGCCACACTTTAGTGCCTTGCATGTAGTTAATTCTCAAGAAATGCTATTTATAATATTTTAAGTACTTTTTAATTTCAGCACACATAATTTCTGCATTTGCATAGCAACACATATTTCAAATGCTACTCCATTTTGCTTGGGTAGCTCAAGGAAAATCATTTGTATTTTCCCTGAACAATAACAAATAAAACATCCAAAATAGCAAAACCATATTTTCAATAAAAGAGAATGCTCTATGCCTACCTTTCATAATTATAAGCTCTATTTTCAAGAAAAGGAATTGTGATGGATTTCTCCTCATGGTTCATATTTGCACACCTACTTCTCTATGTAGTCAAGAGTAGGCATTGTGTCTCTGTCCCAGAAAGCCATGGAATGTGGCTAATGGTCTTGCACAAGTACTAAAGTATTACCCTATTCTCATTTATGCTAGTCTATCCATCCACAATTACAGAATTAAAGTCTTAAGGCTGCTGTGCTTAAATACTTTGCAATTTTACTTTTCCACCCATAAAATCTCTATTCAAAATTCACTCAACCCTTAATTCAACAATACCTTCTGATCAATTACTCTGTATTATAGACCCCAAAGACAGAGAACCAAACTCAGTCTGGCTTGGTAGGAAATAGATTTCTCAGAAGAAGAAATATTTCACCTGAGGATTAAAGGGTAAATGGGGAGAAAAGCCTTGCAAAAGAAAAATGTGTGCATGACTGTGTTGTGTGTTGTGTGTTGTGTATGTGTGTGTGTGTGTGGGGGGGTCAGCACAGGCACTGAGAGGAGAAAAAAAATGGCTTGGTGCTTGAGAAACAAAAACCAAAATATGACAGGTAGGTAAGGAGGACCTGGACCTATGAGCTAGGTTAGGAAAGGACTTGAATGCTAAAGAACATTGAGTTTTTTCTCATTTGTGATGAGGAAAAAAATTAGGGTTTTATGCAGAGGAATGAGATGATCTAGAAAATGGACTGGAGGGGATGAGACTGGAAACAGAGAAGTTAGGAGGCAGTTGAAGCAACCAAGGCAAAAAAGGATAAGACAGGCAAAATGGAGGAAACATGATTCAAGAACATTTGGGAAGGAAAATCAGCACAATTTAGTGACTGAATAAATGGGAATGTGAGACAGAGGGAGGATCAAAGATGATGACTCCTGGACTTCTCTGGGTAACTGGGTGTGATACCACAACTGAACTAAAGAATAAATGAAGAGCTGATTTGGGGACAGTTTTAGACATGCCGAGTGGGAGTGCCTGGTGGGAGTGGGGGGGTCATGGACATAAAGATATCTATTAAACAGTTTGAGGACTAAATATATAGAAAAATATGGAAGAAAAATGTTAATTGCTGGAGTGGTGGTATAGGATTGAAAGTGATGAGGCTATGAGTGGAAGAGATTATATAATCTAAAAGAGCATATGAAAAGCAGTAGGCAAAAGATAGAGCTGAAATAAGTATTTAAGAGGTAGATGAGGAGCTGACAATGAGAGTAGTTAGAAAGTGCAAACAAGCATGAACACAATTAGGGGCTTTAGTGCACAGGAACCAAATTGGGAGGGCACTGGTGAGACTGAAACAGCTTCGATAAAGTGGTTGAAATAGAAGCCAGATAGAAGTGAGCTGAAAAATAAGTGGTGATGTGGCAGTAGCAACTGTAGAAAGCTCTTCTGAAAGACTTATATGAGGAGGCTAGAGAAGGAAAGATAGAGTAAGGTAAAGGGTAAAAGGAGGATTGTTGTTATTAATTGAGTATGAGTAAGAATTAAGCATGTCTAGATTTGGGGGAAATATGTCAATCGCTAGGGGTGGGCAGGGGAAAACTGTTGAGAAGAATTCCTGAGAACAAAAAAGGGGATGAATGTGAAGGAGGAAAAGAAGGTACCTGAGATTGACAATGGGAAAAAGTTTCATCTCTGAAACTAAAAGAAGAGATAATAAAGAATATAGATGAAAACACATTAGTAGCTTGAGAATTTGTGAAATCAAAGGAGCTCATCCCAAGACTCCTGTTCAACAAAATTAAAATCAATGGTATTTCCAAGTCTTTTGCCCATTTTTTAATCTGATATTTTGCCTTTTAATTGTTGAGTTATATGATCTCCTTATATATCATGGATATTAAAACTTTATCAGATATGTGATTGCCAAATATTTTCTCCCACTAAGTTGGCCCTTTCAACATTTTTTTTTTTAATTTATTTATTTAATTCCCCTCCCCTCCCCCGGTTGTCTGTTTTCTGTGTCTTTTTGCTGCGTCTTGTTTCTTTGTCCGCTTCTGTTGTCGTCAGCGGCACAGGAAGTGTGGGCGGCACCATTCCTCGGCAGGCTGCTCCCTCCTTGGCTCTCCTTATGGGTGCACTCTTGCGTGTGGGGCTCCCCTACGTGGGGGACACCCCTGTGTAGCACGGCACTCCTTGCGCACATCAGCACTGCGCATGGGCCAGCTCCACACGGGTCAAGGAGGCCCGGGGCTTGAACCGCGGGCCTCCCATGTGGTAGACGGACGCCCTATCCACTGGGTCAAAGTCCGTTTCCCCCTTTTCACCCTTTTGACAAAGCCCTTCGAGGTGCAAAATTTTGAGGAGGTCCCATTTTTCTATTTTTTCCTTTGTTGCTCATGCTTTGGGTGTAAAGTTTAAGAAACTACCACTACCAAAAGATCTTGGATATGTTTTCTTTTTCTTCTAGGAGTTTTACAGTTGTTGCTTTTATAGTTAGTTCTTTGATCCATTTTTAATTAATTTTGGTATTAGGTGTGAGAAAGGGGTCTTTTTCTTTCTTTTGGATATGGCTATCTAGTTCTCCCAGCACCATTTGTTGAATAGACTGATCTGACCAAGCTTGGTGGGCTTAACAGCATTGTGAAAAATCACTTGACTGTAGATGTAAGGGTCAATTTTTGAGTTATCAGTTTGGTTTCACTGGTCAATCTGTCTGTCCTTATGTCAGTACCATATTGATTTTACTACTGTAGCCAAGTAATATACTTTAAAGTCAGAAAGTGAGAGTACTCCAACTTCATTCTTGTTTTTTAAGATATTTTTGGCCACTCAGGGCCCCTTTACCTTCCAAATAAATTTGATTATTGGCTTTTTTATTTCTGCAAAAAAGACTGTTGGGATTCTTATTGGATTGTGTTGAATCTGTAAATTAGTTTGGGTAAAACTGATGTCTTAATATTTAGTCTTCCAATTCATGAACATAGAATGTCATTCCATTTATTTCTTCTTCATTTTTTTGTTTCATTTTGTTTTGTTTTTTAACAATGTTTTGTAGCTTTCTGAAAATAGTCCCTTTATGTCCTTGGTTAATTCCTACATATTTGATCATTTTAGTCACTGTAGGAGTCTAATATAGTTATGAATTCCAAAAATAGATACTGGATTATATTTGTAATCTGATCTGTAACTGGGCGTGATTGAGTTATGATTGCTGCTTTGATTGGGCCACGTCATTACGACATGGGCCCCACACCAAAGGGTGGGGACTCACAGATAAAAGACATGGCAGAGGACACAGCTGAGGCTTTTTTTTTTTTTTAATTTTTTTATTTTTTATTGACTTTGTAATAATATTACATTAAAAATATATATGTGAGGTCCCATTCAACCCCACCCCCCCACCCCCCCTCTCCCCCCCCCCAACAACACTCGTTCCCATCATCATGACACATCCATTGGATTTGGTAAGTACATCTTTGGGCACCTCTGCACCTCATATACATTGGTTCACATCATGGCCCATACTCTCCTCTATTCCATCAAGTGGGCCCTGTGAGGATTTACAATGTCTGGTGATTACCTCTGAAGCACCATCCAGGGCAGCTCCATGTCCCGAAGACGCCTCCACCTCTCATCTCTTCCTGCCTTTCCCCATACCCTTTGTCCATTATGTCCACTTTTCCCAATCCAATGCCACCTCTTCTATGTGGACATTGGATTGGTTGTGTCCATTGCACCTCTATGTCAAGAGGAGGCTCAGATTCCACCTGGATGCTGGATGCAATCCTCCCATTTCAGCTGAGGCTTTTTGATGTTGGAGATTGATGCCGAAATCTTAAGCTGGAGCCCTGGGAAGTAAGCTCACAGAGGAAAGAGAAGCCAGCCCCAGGAAGGGAGGAACCCTGGGCCCAGGAAGAAGCAAGCCCTGGGAAGAAAGGAAACTTGAACCCAGAGAGAAGCAAGACCTTGGAAGGGAGGAAATCAGGAAGTCTGAACCCTCACAGCTTTTGGCAGCCATCTTGCTCCAACGTGAAAATAGACTTTGGTGAGGGAAGTAACTTTTGCATATGTCCTAGTATCTGTAAGCTCATACTGCAAATAAATACCCTTTATAAAAACCAACCAGTTTCTGGTATTTTGCATCAGCACCCCTTTGGATGACTAATACAGTCACTAACATAAATGGAATTTTCTTTCTGATTTCCTCCTAAGAAGGCACATCAGTATAGAAATGCTATTGATTTTTGCATATTAATCTTGTATACTGCCATTTTGCTAAACTTGTCTATTAATTCTAGTAGCTTTGTTGTATAGTTTTCAGGATTTTCTAGATAAAGGATCATGTCATCGGCAAATAGTGAAAGTTTCACTTTCCTATTTATATGCTTTTTATTTCTTTGTATAGCCTAATTGCTTTAGCTAGAACCTCTAGCATAATATTGAATAACAATTGTGACAACGGACATCCTTGTCTTGTTCCTAATCCCAGCAGGAAAGCTTTCAATCTTTCATCATTGAGTACAATGCTAGCTGTAGGTTTTTCATATATGCATTTTACCATATTGAGAAAGCTTCCTTCTATTCTTATCTTTTGGAGTGTTTTTATCAAGAAGGGTGCTATATTTTGTCAAACACCTTTTCTGCATTAATTGAGGGGATCATATGATTTTTCTTCTTCAGTTTATCAGTGGGGTTTATTACACTAATTGATTTTCTTGTGTTGAACCACTCTTGCATACCTGTCCAAAGAAGAAATACAAATGGCAAACTAACATTAAAAAAATGTTCAACATCGCTAGCAATTACGGAAATGCAAATCAAAACTACAATGAGATATCATTCACACCTATTAGACTGGACATTGTTAAAAAGTCAGAAAACAGTAAATGTTGGAGAGGATGTGGAGAATTAAGAATGGTTATTCAGGGAAATGGACTTTGGCCCAGTGGTTAGGGCGTCCGTCTACCACATGGGAGGTCCGCGGTTCAAACCCCGGGCCTCCTTGACCCGTGTGGAGCTGGCCGTGCGCAGTGCTGATGCGCGCAAGGAGTGCCGTGCCACGCAAGGGTGTCCCCCGCGTGGGAGAGCCCCACGCGCAAGGAGTGCGCCCATGAGGAAAGCCGCCCAGCGTGAAAGGAAAGTGCAGCCTGCCCAGGAATGGCGCCGCCCACACTTCCCGAGCCGCTGACGACAACGGACAAAGAAACAAGACGCAGCAAACAGACACCAAGAACAGACAACCAGGGGAAGGGGGGGAAATTAAATAAATAAATAAATCTTTAAAAAAAAAAAAGAATGGTTATTCACTATAGGTGGGAATGTACAGTCACTGTGGAAGATAGACAGTTCCTAAGGAAGTTGAATATAGACTTGCCTTGTGTATTAGTCAGCCAAAGGGATGCTGATGCAAAATACCAGAAATTGGTTGGTTTTTATAAAGGGTATTTATTTGGGGTAGGAGCTTACAGATACCAGGCCATAAAGCATAAGTTACTTCCTTCACTAAAGTCTATTTTCATGTGTTGGAGCAAGATGGCTGCCATTGTCTGCAAGGGTTAAGGCTTCCTGGGTTCCTCTGGCCTCAGCTCCTCTGTTTTTTCCACGAGGTCAGCTGTAGACAAACTGGTGAAAGGCTCTGTCTCTCTCCCTGGCACTCCAGCTTCAGCATCAAACTCCAACATTAAAATCCCTTAACTCTGTCCTTTGCCATGCCTTTTATCTGTGAGTCCCCACCCACCAAAGCATGGGAACTCAATGCCCAATCTAATATGCCCAGAGGAAAAGATCAGTTTAGAAACATAATCCAATATTTCTTTTTGGAATTCATCAATAATATCAAACTGCTACATTCTACTCTGAATTTCAAAAAGACATTACAATAATTTTTTTTAAAAAAACCTTATATCAGTTACAATGCAAGTACTAAATTATATCACAATTAGTTTAAAGAAATGCAGTTTGTCTTGGGGCAAAGTTTTGTCTGCTTCAGACTTCTGAAACTTATAAAACAATTCATCTACTTGCAATACACAAATGGATAGAAAAGAATAAACATTTTCATTAAAGTAAGGAGAAATTGGGAGGGAAACATGAGACATGGGTCCTCTACAGTTCAGTAAACTTACAGGGCATCCTCCATTCGATTTCAGCCTGAGAGTCATTCTTAAGATGATGGTTTCTTCTCCTTGGTGCCTTATGGGAACCCACCCTTTCCACATGCTTATCCAATGGCCATTTTCTTGGTTCCACCCTCATCAAGCACATACCACTGACTGTACACTTTGGATAAACTGTACGCTTTATTAATATGTATCAATAAAATTGATTTGTTTAAAGAAAAAAAAAGCAATGGCATTGACGTAAAAATATCCAGCAATTTAGAAGGACTGTGGAAGAGAGGCCAGAAATATGGAATCATCTCTGTAGATAAACAGATAAGGAGCTGAGAACAAATAAAAAGATAAAAGAGAATTACTGAAGACCAGGTAAAATAAAATACTCCAAGTTTCTAGTGGATACCAGTGTACACCATTGTGTGATTTCCTCCGGAAACTCTCCTAGAGACAGGAGCAGAGAACAAAAACCACAGCATTGTCCAGGAGTTCTGGCTGAACAGGGATGATAGACTAGAGCAAGAATCTCCAGGTGACTGACAGGTAGGTTCAGTGATAAACTCTGGTAGGTAGGAAAGGGGAAGAGACTCAAATGACTAGAAGAGAATTGGCCTCAGAAGATTTGAGGTTTCTATGGGGTCAAAAAGCAGATTTAGGGGGAGCATGGTCCCAAAATAGCCAAAGAGCCTGAGGGTTATGATCAGAAAGCAGGATACTGCAGTTCAAAATTTCCAACATAGTAGAGTTCCACCAAGATCCAGGTGGTGTCACTAGGAATGTGTATTTAAAATGAAGTAAAAGTTATTTTCATTTAAGAAGATTTAGGAAATTGGGACTGATTATATACGTAAGAGATTAAATCTCCCAAAATTTTAGCAGCAGTTTGAGTGGAAAATATTGTTCTCCAGATTTTTAGTCTAGAATCTACTGAGAAGTAGGTAGGCAACAACAATGTGGGAAGGTAATAAGTGGTATGTGCCTTCTGCCCTACAGAAGAGTAAAATAATTCATGACATGAAATTGATGAAAAAAACTAAATTCCATCAAGCAAAGAAATTTATCCACAAGCATTTGATTTGATTTGATTTGAGAATCCCCTGTATTGCCCAGGGGATGCCCCTTCTATCCTTCTATCTCCCTGAACTATAAACCAGCTGGTTAGTAGTCTGAATCCAATGAAGGTCGGCTTGAATAAGGTATATGGGAATGACAATCAATGAAGCAGCAACTATCAACAAGAAATTATTTTTAAGTACCTCATATATGCCCAGCACTATGTCCAATATTACCTGATCATCTAAATCATGTTTTTATAAAGATTTAAATAAAGATCAAAAATTCAAGTGCACATTAAAAAAAAGAAAAAGAAAAATGTCCTAGTAGAATACATTAGGATTATGAAATATAGTTGAAAATAATTTTAGGATTGAATGCAGAAAATTTAACAGTAAAGTCAGTGTGGGTAGTAGCTATAAGAGTCCTCCAATTCTCCCATCCTTCCAAGATGAAACAGGTGGCTTTCACTATTAAAAACATCTTCCCTACACCAAAAAGAAGTAACTCTATGAACAATCACCAAAAGATTAAAGAACCTTAGGTTTGGTCCTTCTGTATTCTCTATTAAGAAAGGAGAAAATCAGATAAGAATGATAACAGCCACCTTTGTTCTTCCATCTAATAGAAGTCAAGTAAAAGTGATATAAAATATTTATGAAAATCCAAAATCCACCTGTATACAACTAGATTCTTATATATTTTACTGACAACAAAAGTATGTTTTCTCCTGCTCATTAGTCACTATCTCGATATCTTGCTTAGATGTAACCTAATAACTTTCAGTAGCCCACCTTTAAAAAAGAACCCATGTCAAAGCAAAGAAAATACCAAGAAAGGTTGCCTAAAAATATTGCACGAGGTACAATGTGTTATCTCAAGCCATCTTGCTTACTAGAAGTCACCGACCAGATCTCTTTAACTTCTGCCTAGAACTTAAAAGAATCTTAATAGAGTTAAATAAACTCAACTGCATTTGATAAGTAATTAAAAGAAGATGAAAAACGGAAGCAATTAGCAAAGAAAAAGGGCAGGTCAAGGTTTTTATGAATAATCTTATGTGTAACTGGCATCAAAGATCTGGCAAAATCTACCCCTTGAGGGGACTCTCTTGATGGACATTTTTAACTAAGCAAATATTTCTCTGATTTTATTCAAATGTTTAGGAAAAAACTAGCATACAGAAGAAAATAGTAAATTACTCCTTCAGTCACTTAGTGATATTTAATCAATCAAACATTTATTTGACTTCTTAATATGTAAAATGTACTACTGAAATACAAACATTTTCTGCCTTCAATTTGTTTACTATCTAGGCACAAATAAACCATAAACCAGAATCTATGTTGGAACAAAATAAATACAATAATAAAAAATAAATTTAAAATGTGAAAATGAGGAAAACATTGATTCTCATTGTTGACAAAGGCATCTTCTTAATCGGAATTTTAGCAGAAACCTTGTAGAATGGGTCTATTAACAGAGAAATAAACCATTGAGAGTGAAAAATGAATGGTATGTTCAGGAAATGATGAAACATTGGGAGTGGTTGGGGGATGGGATGTGTTGGCATTGAAGAATAGACAAAGATGGAACAGATATATGGGGAACATATCAGATTTAGTGGAGCATAGTGGTTACGAGGTCAGCTTTGGAGTCAGACAGACTGGTTTGGTTGCCACTTAATGCTGAGCAACTATATGACTTTTGGCAAACATAGTCAAACTTCCTCAGTTTTCTGATCTACAAAATAAGGCTAATAGTTACCCAGTATTCTAGATGTCAGTGGACCCTACCTGGGAATTTGTGTTCCTGAGTGTGATGGAGTTAGTCTCAGATACTTTCTACACATGCCTCTTCTATCACTTTTACTGAACTGGGGTTGGTGTATACCCAGGAGACTTCAATCTCTGGACTGGCCATGTGCCAGCTGGGCCCTGAGCCTCAGCAGAGTTGTAGCTCCTACTCTCCGGTTTATTGGACTTGCACAGGTCAGCTAACAGGGAGGTGAAGATGGTCATCCACCACACCAGGGAACTGAGAGTACCTACAACTCTAAGCAGAAGAATGGCATCCATCATCCATGTGGGATCTAAGCCCCCTCTCAATATAGAGGTTTAGCGGACATCATCATCTCAGGATCCACAGGATGGAGGAATAAAATATGGATTAGAGTGAACTTACTGGTATTCTACTATAGAACTATTGTGACTACTAATAGAAGAAACTAGCATTGATCTGGAGAAAGTGGCCAAGGTAGTTGTTAGGGCAGGGAGAGGGAAGAAGAGATGAGATGTGGGGGCATTTTTGGGACGTGGAGTTGTCCTAAGTGATATTGCAGGGACAGATGCTGGACATTATTTATCCTGCCATAACCCACTGAATGTACTGGGGGAGAGTGTAAACTACAATGTAAACTATAATCCATGTGGTGTAGCAGTGCTTCAAAATGTATTCACCAAATGCAATGAATGTCCCACGATGGTGAAAGAGGTTGTTGATGTGGAAGAATGGGGGAGTGGGGGGTGGGATATGTGGGAACCTCATATTTTTAATGTAACATTTTGTGTGATTTTTGTGTCTTTAAAAAAAAAAGACAATTTAATAAAAAAATAAATAAGTAAAACACAGACATATATTCATGATCTGCAAATGTTTCCTCCATGTTTTCATGTACTGTGGCCCTTAACAATAATTAAAACATAGACCTTCTCCAAGGTAATCTGACAAAATAAAAGGGGAAACAGGTCAAATTATATAAACAAGTATATTACCAAAAAAGGGGTAAGAGATAAGAAGGATAAAGAACGTTACTGTGCTCAAAGGAAAGATCATATTTAGTTAGAGTGTCAGAGAAGATTCCATTGGGGAAGTAGCATTTAAACTTAACTAACCTGTTTAAGAACAGATAGACATTTGAGAGTCAGGAACCTGGAGTGGAAGGGAAAAAGAGAGTCCCCAAAAAGGGGAAAGCTGGAACAGAATGATGATGATCATGATGACAACGACAAAGACAACAATGACAATGGTGACAATAATAAACATAATGATGATCTCAAACATTCATTCATGCTTACTCTGTGCCAGGCACTTTTCTAAGCACTTTTTCACATGTAATACATAGTTTAATCTTCATAACAATCCTAGGAGGAAACAGATGCAGAGATGTTAAGTAACTTGCTCTGGATGACAAAAGTGGCAAAGCATTCAAACCCTGGCAGTCTGACCTGCTCTCTGGTTCACTGTGCCAGGCAACATCTCTAAGAAAAGCACAGAAGTAAACAAAGTCCAGGATTTGTTGAAATAACAATAAACTCAGTCATAAAGTAATACCTTCGACCACAAAATCAATAAATATTTATTGCACCCCAAATTTTATTTGATGATGAAGGCAAAACTCTCAACATAATTTAAGGGTTGCTATTCTTTGTAACATTATGCTGATATATTTTCATTGGAACTTAAAGAAACCCTGCATATTTCATTCAGGAAACCCTGGAGACACTTACTATGAGAATCCTGACACGCATACCCACATAAAACAGTGCATTTGCAATGTGAAAATTCTCTGAAGTTTTAGTGGATTCTGAAGGAAGGATGTTGAGAAAGAAAGAAAAAAAAAATAGGGAGGAGAGAAGGAACAGAATGGAAAAGGGACAGATGGAGGAAGAAAAAGAAGAAAAGGCAGAGATCCATCAATTATCCAGCAGATAAAATGGTGATATGGTGAAAGAATCTAAACCTGGCACTCTCATACCACCTGTGTTGCAGTTAGAGACGTCTCTTGGCATTCTAGGACTTAGGGCATTAGAGATCTGTCTCCATAGTTCTCTTTTAATGGCCATTCACAACTGTACTAATTCAAATGTCCTGAAATCATCACAAACAAATGTCTTCCTATGGTACTTCACTTATATAGAAGTGATACCTAAATACCTTTTTTTTTTTTTTAAACACAACCCATTTTTTTTTTTTTAAAGGTTTATTTATTTATTTAATTCCCCCCCCTCCCCTGGTTGTCTGTTCTTGGTGTCTATTTGCTGCGTCTTGTTTCTTTGTCCGCTTCTGTTGTCGTCAGCGGCACGGGAAGTGTGGGCGGTGCCAGGCTGCACTTTCTTTCACGCTGGGAGACTTTCCTCACGGGCACACTCCTTGCGCGTGGGGCTCCCCCACGCGGGGGACACCCTTGCATGGCACAGCACTCCTTGCGCGCATCAGCACTGTGCATGGCCAGCTCCACACGGGTCAAGGAGGCCCGGGTTTTGAACCGCGGGCCTCCCATGTGGTAGACGGACGCCCTAACCACTGGGCCAAAGTCCGTTTCCCTAAATACCTTTTTTTTAAAGATTTATTTCTCTCCCCCTCCCCGCCCTCCATACATTTCTCTCCCCCTCCCCGCCCTCCATATCCCAGTTGTCTGCTCTCTGTATCCATTCGCTGTGTGTTCTTCTGTGTTCGCTTGTATTCTTGTCAGCAGCACCCAGAATCTGTGTCGTGTTTTGTTGCCTCATCTTGCTATGTCAACTCTCCAGGTGTGTGGCGCCATTCCTGGGCAGGCTGCACTTTCTTTCGCACTGGGCAGCTCTCCTTCTGGGGTGCACTCCTTGTGCGTGGGGCTCCCCTACATGGGGGACACCCCTGCATGGCACGGCACTCCTTGCATGCCACAGCATTGCACGTGGGCCAGCTCCACATGGATCAGGAGGCCCTGGGTTTGAACCTTGGACCTCCCATGTGGTAGGAGGACGCCCTATCCATTGGGGCAACTCCGCTTCCCCCTAAATAACTTTTTAAAGTGTCTTTTGGGAGAAGTACAGTTCATATTTCCAGTAAATGACTAACGTGATTGATCAGTGAAAAATCACCTAAAACACACAAATTCTAAACTACTGATAATCTTGCAGCGAAAGAAAACTATAGTCAAAGAACAAAATCCTCATCCTTTTTATTCAAAGCCAGAGTTATTTTCTCCCTTGACACACTGAAATCTCACTTCTAATGTTCCATGATACTAAACTTATAAAAATAAGTATGAAATGTTTTTAATTTATCCACTTCTACATTAAAAGGACAGTTATAGCAAGAGGAATCTCAATGCCTACCTGCCAAAAAAAAAAAATTTAGTTAAAACAACTTCCTATGAAATAACATAAGGTAGCATTTAAATACTCCTCAAGTCTAACTAAATTAAAACTTAAAGACTATTTGATTTTGAAAGAGATTGAAATTTAAAATACTAGATATAATTGTTAGTTTCCTTTATAAACCAAGAAAGTAGTTTAATCATATATCTGTTTAATGATCACAACTTACCTTCATTATGGGAGTGTATTATAATTGCTTTGATTACTGAGCTTGTCAAGCATACTGTTGATATCAATCAACCAAAATGAAGCACTTAAGGAGCTAAAGGTATCAAAGTTAAATTTCCTCGTCATATCATTTTTGTAACTTTAATATAATTCTTCAAAATGTGGAAATAAATCCTACAAACTACTGAAATTATTTTGGAATATGCAGTAAATTAGAGCTGAAGAGAGTAAATATGAGGAATGAGAAAGATGATTATTGCCATGATCACAAGTACATTAAATTCTATGTAGACATGCTCTAAAACAGCATCTCCAACACTCAAGCATAAGTCCCTAACATTTACAGAATTGCCTATATGTTTTCTGAGTAAACAATGGGGAGTCAAGGAAAGAATAGAACCTTACAGTAACTTTCATAAATAAATCTTACTATATTAAGTAAGAATTACTTTTATCTTGAACTTATTTTTATTTTTTATAAAAGAAAAATTAGGGGAGCAGATGTGGCTCAAGCAGCTGAGCTCCAGCCTCCCACATGGGAAGTTCTGGGTTCGGTTCCCAGTGCCTCCTGGAAAAATAAAAATGAAAAACCAACTCAGGGAAGCTGATGTGCCTTAGTGGCTAAATGCTGAATTCCCACATATGAGGTCTTGGGTTCAATTCCCAGCCCCCAGTATCTCAAAAAAAAAAAAAAAAAGAAAGAAAGAAAAGCATTTGGGAACATTTTAAAGAAAACTACAGAGTGAAATATTTAATTATCAGAAAGCAAAGTTATTGTTTTTAAAATTTCTTGGCATTATGATGATAATAACTATAAACTCTCTGTCTTCGTTATGTAAATAAACACCTAAGGAGCAATTATATGAATTTTTTTTCACATAAATGTAATAACGTAGACATGTCATTTCTTTTTACTCCACTAGAGGGCAGTCTCTCAAAATTAGGGCTAGACTCATTAACCTAGCCTGCTTTTGACCTGCTGATAAAATTAATCCTCATGTCCCACTCTTCTCAATAAGATGTTTTTCTAGTATACTAATTAAGGTTGCAAAATATGCATTTTTAAAACCACTCACTATGTATTCATAGGTGTTTCTTTTAGAAATATACACTGTTAGGCTTTTCTGTGTTTTCTTTCAAATTTCTGATAATTCAAAAATTTGTCAATTTTTGAGGTGTTTTACATATGCGGTTTATGTAGTATATTTTCCTGGATATAGAACTAATCAGTCTAAAAATAAAGAGAAATCATTTCTTGGAGGTTTCAATTTATTATGGTTGAAATATTCCCCCAGAGAAGTAGAAAATGCTTTTTAAAACACACACACACACACAGATTCCCATGCAAACTTGCAAACACCCCTACACATGTACCCTTTCATATGTAGCTGATAGATTTATTGCATTACATAGGAAAAGTGAGTGAAGGTAATAGGAAATACATATTTTTAAAAACAGCCCCTCATATGCCAATGCTTTAAATTATGCATAGGCAAAAAATATGCTTTATTTTAAAAATCTGATCAACCCAGATAAGAAATGTCATTGCTAAAAAAAAAAAAAAGGCATTATTGAACAGCAAGAGCACATACTAAATTAAGAACCAAATGCCATTCAAAACAGTTTCAAGCTGTTCTTCTTAAATAATACAGCCCTTGTTGAACTTCATAGGGAGTGAGTCAGATGCTCTGAGTGCCTATCAGGTGTTTATAATATTTGGTAAATCCTTATTGGTAGTAGATGTGCCCTGCCTATTTTCAGAGAGAAAACACCATTTCTCTGAATGACTGATAACCTAAATATGGGAAAACTTGTCAAAGATTCCCAACATCCCTCTGGGGGAAAAAAAAAAAAAGTAAAGAAAATGATACCTAGAAAATTTGCAAGCCTGTTTCATTTATTTGTATCCTAAGCAGCAGTGTCATAGAACAGACAGGTTGTTTCAGCCAACCAGACTGGAGCAGCTGCGAGTGCTACATCTTGGCAGTCTGAAGCGATTGGCTCCTCTCTGGGGAGTGGAGGGTGTTCAGTTATTAATGACCGCTGAGCAGGCAGCACCATGTCAGTGTGACAACTGATCGGGAGAACGATGCACCACTAACCACCATGGAAACAAGGAGAAATAAAGCCAGCTCGCAAGATCTCTCTTCACAGGATTGAGCCTCTGCCTGCTGACTGAGAGAACGAGTTACGGAAAAAAAAAGGAATTCTAGCTGCAGCCTCCTGCCTTCCTTTATATTTCAGAATACAGAGATCAGATTGCTTGTATGTGTGAATATTTGTAGTACATATCTGTGTATACTTTATTGCACACACACACACACACGCACCTATTTATACCCCGGCAAGAACACAACCATGTGATTATCTCAACTAACGAACTGAGGAACCCAGCATGCGAGACACGGGAGGTGATCTTTCAGAAACTGCTTTTCCAAGGTAAGTTTAAAATATACACATATATTTAAATTGCTCTATTTCTTGTTTAATTGATACTCGCGTTCTTACACCTAAATTCTCCTTTGATTTTTGTTTGTTTGTTTGAATTCTCAGAGCATTTTTCCTTACATTTTACTTTTGAAAAGAAATTCAAATGTAAAACCTCTCCGGCTCTGTGTATGCCTAGCTGTGTTTGTGGGATTCACCAACATGCATTTTACTAGCTTGATTGTCCATCAGAGGACGTGAGTGGGAGAGAAAAAGCAGTGTTGGAGGAGGAGAGAAAGAGGAGGGGCAGCGAAGAGAAGGGGACAGTGGGAAAGAAGAGAGGAGAACAGAGGGGGAGAGAGAGACGGACACAGAGACAGAGATAGAAAATATATTCCTTTTTCTTCACAATATATGCAACAAAGAGCAAAATTCACATCAGCTTGTATTTCAAAACTGGCCCCCACAAATTGGGCATTTTTTGCCCATTCACCCAGTGGATGAAATTTTAAGGCAAATATTGTACATTTGGAGTTAAAGCCACCACGCAGAGTGGCGGAATGAGCATATCACAAACAGTTATTGAATTTCTGCCAGGCTACATCTTACGGATCGGGGTAAATGACTTCCCTTTAATAACATCCCCTCTTCAGTCTGAAGGGAGAGTGCAAATGTCTGATTGCTAATGCAGCTGGAACTGACACACTAGGTAAAAGGATCCCAAGAACCAGAAGAGTTCTAATCTTCTTTGGTAATTAACAGGATCACAGCAGGACAGCTTTAAAGTACATTTCCTTTTTAAGAAGATTGTTCAAACCAACTGTATATTCCTTTTGCTATTATTGAGCTAGATGGCTTAATTCAGCTCTAATTTATTCATTTTTAACAATATGTCCTTGTTCCCCTGCCACTAATTTTGGTGAAAGCAGACTATGACTATGAGTAGAACCTTCCTAATTTAGTGAAAAAGGAGAAATGAGAAATGTACAAGGGAATAAGAAAATAATGTGCCCTGGTATTACATTTATTAACTCATTTCCTATATTTCTCCACTTTAGTTCACAAGCAATTTCTTTAAGACAGAATTACTCTCAGGAAACTCTATAAGCATCCATGTAGCGATGATTCATGGAAAAGAGTATGGATTAATTTATGCTTCCAATTGTAAAAGGAAGTCAGCTACTTAGAATATGCTTTCAGACAATACCCATTCAGGATGTCATGGAAATGTTCACTACCCCCTATAATGGGTCATTTAAAGGCATTAAAACAAGCCTTCATCTCTGAAGCTCTCTCCTCCCTTCCACTAGTTCACTTAACCAAATTGTTCATGGAATCTGCTTCCGTCAAACTGTATTGTTATTTGTTTCCACAAATAACTTTGATTTCAAAGTTATTATTGGTTTCCTATTTATAAGCCCAAACCAAAGGACAATAATCAGCAACTTAGAGCCTGCCACTTTTCCAGAAACATTTCAAAAAATGAGTCACTTTATAATATGTAATATAAGGAGTCAATTAATTCCTGTGACCTTTGTAAATGATGACAATAAAGCAGTTCTGACAATAAGCCAGTGGCTTTGATTTTCCCTCTATAAAATGAACAAATTTAAGGAGAGGTTTCCTGTTCACAGTGAAAAATGAAAGGTGCTGAAGCATTAGCTCACAGTATTGGCAGGCTTGCTCGCTCTGCCTCAAATGCCACAAGCAATCTATAGAAAAAACAAAATGATTTATTACAAAGAGAAAAAGATATTTTATTTGTTTTCCTGCTATTCATTAGAAGTAACGCAGAAGAACAAATCTGATATTTTGAGGTTCCTCCTAAGTTCTTAACCAAGAGGAAAGGCTTTAAGTAGATACTCAACCTCCCAATTTCAAAGTCGGGTGCAGTGTAGCACTGCAGTATTGATTTCAGTTTTTCTTAGACCTTTTGGGGGGAAACTTTTCACACCAAAACACACATTCTTAAATCTCACCTGACCTATTTTAAAATTACAATCAATAGCACCTAAGAACAGTGGATTCCCTCTCTAATCTTAGTAAAGCTCACATACATATTTTGGGGATTACAGAGATCAGTAATGTGCCCACTTGATCTGAGAAATAGAGGCACTCCGGGCCCCTGGTGCTTTTACTCAACATGCCCCAGTGAGTTGGGTGATTTTATCGGCACCTACCAATACCAGATGATGAACACACAAGCATGCCTGGAAGGCTTCACCAGGCTTCCTCAACCATGAAGCTTTATCAGAACTAATAGCTTTCTGTCATAACAAGCTTCAAAGGACCATTTCTTCAGGGTGTCGCTCTTCACAGGCAACATGCTGAGTTAGAATGCTGATGAGTAGGTGGAAATTTTCCTTTGGTTGTCGTTGGTTTTGTTAATGGCTTAAGGAACGCCATTATCAGCCTTAAAGGCCAGCGATTTAGGGACCTAATGAAAAGTGATCAACTTATGAATCACTCACTGTATTTCATTGTTTCTTTGTCCTTTTTACACCCACAGCTTTTGCCTAAAATGGGTTTGATGTTGTAATTTTTTTTTCTCACTCTGAATTTTTTCTGGTGTAAAATTCCTATGCAATGTGGCATTGCTATATTTATTCCAAACTAAGTAAGGTGATCAGAAAGGGCTGTTACTTGAGTCACACACACAGACAAATGGAATCTAAATGTTATTGCTTAATTAGCAGCCCAGAAGATCATCAGAGATGAGGTTATCTGTTGATTAACCTGAAGGAGGTCACTAATAGGGAGCTCATAATATGCTAAAAAGAGAGTCCCTACTTCTATTCTCAGTAAGGATGCCTCCAAAGAATCATTTAAAATAAAGTGGCTCCAGCCAATCTGGAGATACACTGGACACATCTCTAGCCACTAAAATGTACCTTTGTAGATCTGGATCTGAGGTTTAGAAACTTATGTATCACTCCTTGGTACAGAGAACTAACTAAAGCAGGTAAACACTAGGTAATAATCATTACATCTTGTCAGCACAGTCCAAGATAAAGCTGATAGTGGCTATGCAATGAGTACTTGGGAAAGCTTTGCTTTGTGTGGCACCTGAACCTCGATCCAGACCAGAGCTCAGTGAGTTCCTCCCCTACCCCCGCTAAAGTGAGGTCTAGTTATTCAGGTAGCAAGTCACCAAGAGAACCTGATAAGCATTATTCCTTTGGCCAAAATGTGAAAGGAAATCAAATTCTAATATAAAGAAAGTAGATGGTGCCAGAGGATGGGAAAAAGTAACAGTAAGAAATCAAAATGATTTCTTTCCCTCTGTGGAAGGGGTGGAAAAGATCTCAATAAATGATACTTAGAGGCCATTAAATACAGGATTAGCAAAGAAGACATAATACTAATCTTCACATCTTTGTGAAGAAGTACAATGGATACTGGGCCATCTACTGTATTTGCATAATTGACAAGTTTGTACACAGCTGCTTGCTGTTCTGTTCATTCCTCTTTAGGTCATGATGAGGGAGAGTTATATGTTTTTAGGTACTATTAATGAAAGCACCTTCGCTTCAGCATAGGATAGCAAAGACAGGGAAAATGCTTTCATATAATAATGAAATTTTAGGAACGAAAGGGACCTTTAGTAATGAGTCTTAATCTGCTCATTTTACAGGTGAAGCAACTGAGGCCCAAAGGGTTTAAAATCTTTACCCCAAATCATTCAGTTCTTTATTGTTTTGCTTTTTTAAAAAGCAACAGCTATGTGCTGGTGCAAAAAAGTAAGGAAATGTTTATCCACGTAATCAAGTACTCCAAAGGCAGATATTCCATTTTAAAAAGTACTAATAATTTGTTAAGTATATAACATCTAAATCTTTCCAATCTATCTCTTGGATATAATCCACCATATTCTGTAAGGAGTCATAAAAATTAGAGCTTTGCCCTGTTTTAAAAATATTTGGATAATAATACTGCTGTCCTTCACTAAAGATAACAGCTACTGATCATCCACTGTAAGTTTTAAGTTTTTCCCAGAAAGCTGCAGCAACTCTCCACATGTCTTACTTGGTTTCACTATAAATATTTTAGGGTATTATATGTGCTCTCTTTATGTCCTGTGTCCATTCCCAGGAACCATACTTCACTTATGTACCTCACTGGAAAATGAAAATATTCTCATAAAAACAACTCTCTCCCTCCTTCCCACCCTCTCTTCTCTAACTTTTTCATTTCCAATGTTGCAGTGACAGTTTTTTAAGGTCATGAAATAGAGCTCCTTAATTTCACAACTTTTTTTTCTTTTTTGCAAATTTCTGTTTCTAAATGTGCTTTCCAAACTTTGTGAAGTAGGTATGATGATCATCTTTCTTTTAAGATTGGAAAATGAAGTCTGTGAGTTTAGAGACGTGCCGTGGTCAGGAAGCTAATACGTGGAGGAGCTGGGGTCTTCTGACTCCAAAGTCTAGGCAATAGCCTGGGTACAGCGCTGACAACAGTACCTGGCACTTGAAAGTCCTTACTAAATATCCATTCCCTCTTTCCTGAATGCCCACTGGAGATTCACTCTTCCAAATTCTATGTTTTTTGTACAATACCTCACTATATCTGGATACATTTTTACAAACAAAAATTTGCATTTCTTAATTTAAGGCACTGCTAATGTTATGCCCAAGTTAAATAAGGAAAACATAACAGCAGCTATTCTGAAAGAAAAAGACTGTATGTTGTCCTACCTACTCATCCATATGTTTGTCTGACAGCAATGACACTTTGATAAACAGAAATTTGGCAAAAGCCTGAAAATGTTGATAAAACAGGATGAGTCAATTACTCAGGGACTTTCCAGGTTGCTGAACAAAGTCCCCAAAGTCACTTGAAGTACTATCAATGGATAAAGTGTCAACCAAAAAAAGCAACTTCTTTGGCATCTTTGGTTAGCCTTTCAAGAGAAGAAAATGACACACTAAACAGGTCAAAAACATTAGGGACAAAGAATTTTTAATGCCAGTAAATTTATTTTCATTTTTCTGAATCCTTTCTAGAGGAAATTTTGCCTTTCAAAAGTAACATAGTCCCCAGAAATAAATGAAAATCCTTAAAATACATGTTCTAAAGGTTGTAATGGCAAGTCTTACTTCTTAAAGATGACGATTCCACAGATAATCAGCTACTCTGTTCAAAAAACGAGTGTAAAAATCATTTTGATTGTCTGCATCAAAAAGGTCCACCAACTCCCCAAAGGTCCCTTGAATTAATTAAAGGCTTTGCAACAACAGGCAGCTTTTTCTATTTCTAAAGGCCTGAAACCCCCGGGATCTCAGTCCCTGAGGAGTGACATAAACAAAGCAGGGACTCAAGGATCAGGAGAATACATTCACCTGGGACTAAGCCCACTAACGTTCCACAGCTGAAGCAGCAGCTTTCAGGAAGGCTTAGGAGTCACAACTTTTACCAAAGACATGAATAACACTGGATTATTTTCACTACAGCAAATATTTAAGAGGCCTTGTTTTCACTGTGGTAGAGATGATTGATTTGGGTTTATTATAATTTTTTCTTAAAATTACTAAATTAAATTGATAAAATGACTTAACAAAACAAAGAAAATAGTTTAGTGTATTCATTCCACTGGCATAAAATCTGTTCCATAATATCTTAGAGACTTACAATGACTACAGGTCAAGCCATTTAAATTACATTGTCAATGAATTTGCAGTTTACCTTTGTTAAGAAAAAATTAAAACTAAAAGTAAATATTAAAAACAAATGTATATTTAGAGATACAATTCATAGTGGCTTTAATGTCATTAGAATATTTTCTTCCTTGGGATAGTTATATGCTTAAGAAATATTAGTCTTATCATTGGTTGTACACAGTGTTTATGGGTTCTATGCTTAATTTTATGTTCATCAAAAGTCAGAAACACCAAATACTGAATAGGTACCACAAGTAGTATTCAACATCTGTAAAACACATGGGACCACAATTGCCTTTACTGAAATTTCAGTAATTGCAAGGGACACTTTGAAAATACATCTAGAAAGATTATATTTTTATTTCTCCAAAGGGGATAGTATTAATAGTTTTACACTGAACATGCCTAAAGCACTGAGAACAAAAAAATAAGAAAGCAAAAATGGGACTTAGTCTAGGTTACTATCCTGTATCATTAAAGAGAAAGTGCAATAGGATGGAACATGTAGTTAATGGAAAGGCAAAATAATGCTATCACCATATATAGCAGACAAATATTTTCTATCAAGTGCATATAAAACTGGAAGTTCTATGCATAGTAATTCTTGAATGAAAAGCACATAAAATGCCAATATATGACATGAGATTAGACTATACTCATCCAACAAGTAAATTTGTTGTGTGAATAGCTGAACAGATTCACTTAAATGCAATTTGTATTTGTTCCTCTTACCGTAGTTTATCACCCAAGCGTTTTTCACACAAACACTATAGTCACTGAAATAGTGTCCTAAGGTGATGTTCAGCTGACCTTTAAGATTCAGTGAGGCATTTGCCAAACTTCCATTTCCTTAATCAGTTACTTTATTTTTAACGAGTAAGCAAATTCCATGCAAATATCAAAAGTTCCATTTTTTACTTAAACTATTACTTGGATCACAATATGCTGCTGTTAGACAAAATGGTCAAAAAATGAAGAATTAAACATTTTAACATTTAATTAATGTAAATAGAGACTTTATAGGTTCACATCATATCATTTCTCTTAGATAATCACTTCCCTGCTGAGCAGGATAACAGTATCATTTATTACAAGTATTTCCTGTGCCAAGCATTGTGCTTAAGCACTTTAAATACATTTTCTCTTTTATTCCTCATAATCGCCATATAAAATAAGTACTATTATTGACCCCTTTCACAAATGAGGACTATAAGGTTAGAGAAGAAAAGCAACTTGCTACAACTGATTAAAGACAGAACAGGAAAAGGAACCTAGATCAGTTTGAGTTTAAACAGCATGCCTGTTCACAATGCAACACTGCCTCTCATAGGTACTGCCTAAATATAACTATTCAGTACTGTTTTTTTTTTTCTCAGGATTCAGATTCTCAAACTACAATAACCCCATTTATCATTTCATACCATGCATTCCGATCATACTCGGATATTATCTCTGGAAAATTCATTCATACTTTCTTCTTTTTCTTTTCTGAGACAGAGTGATGGTTCACTTATTTATATTTCAGTTTTATTATCATTTGATAGACTAAAATGATTTTTGCAGAACTGGCAGCTTACAGTCTCATTCTTTCAACAATTTTCCATCAAGCAGAATTCAACATACTTACCTGAATTCATGGAATGTAATAACTGGTACAAAGGAAAAATGCAAAGCTTAACTCATAAGTCTCAATTTTCGTTATTTATAACAATCTTTCCATGGTTCCTTTCTTTTCTCATGGATTCTCTTTTAAACAAGAAAGGCGACAGTTTGAATACTATTTCACTACTAGTAATGATCATCAATTTTCAATGAAATTTATCAGTCATCCTCAGTATTAATAAGCTGCTAGCTCTACAAAATTAACTGATGAAAACTGTAATGTGTTTTTTAAACAGAGTATGCTGAGCCAAACCTAAAACTTCAGCAGAAGTGTTGTATACCAGCTGTTTGTAAAACTTCAGCATTTCTTGCTAAGTGACCCTCACAAAAGGCTATCAGGGGAGTCCTTCAATTTGACTGTCCTATATAGAAAAAGCTGAATATGAATTTAAGGCAAAAATGTTACTGGGGATTCCTCCAATGATGAGAAATGGGATTTAGAGAGATCATGTCCACAAACTTTTTCTTTTCAGAATAAAGTGGGTTTTTAAAAAATTTTGCATAATTAAGACAAGTGAAAAATGAAATTGAATTGTGAGGTGATAAAACATTAAAATATGTGTGCAATATGGATAGCCTACCTTAACTAAAACATGTAAGAAATACAGAATGACATAAATCATTGTAAACTAAACTTTTTTTCCACTGCTACTTCATAAAATCATATAGAACAATGATGAGGAAGTAGAGGGAAAGGAAGATGAGGACAGGGATGCAGGTCAACATTTACTGAACCCGTACATGGCAGCCTAAAGCCTGGTTAACTTTTTAAAAGGCCTTATCTCCCTTAACTTCACAATTTCATGAGGAATCTGAGGCTTAAAATGGGGAAGCATTTGCCCAAATTTGTACAGTAGAAGAGCCCTGATTTCAACCCCAAACATCTGACTCCAAAGCCCTCTCTATTAAAAGTCATGCTATTGTGCCTCTCCTATCACATATTTCTTAAAATAAGCCTAATGTATTTCTCCTTTGGGAAATGTTTTACTTTCTATACAGAAGCATCCAACAACAGAATCTTTCTATAGTTTTGAGCTCCTCAGCTAAGATCAGAAAGCTTATATAACATAATTAATCAAACTTTACAATTTTACCACATGGTACAACTTGACTAGTATAATCTTATTTCATGAATAATATCATGAACACTTCATATAATCAAACTAATCTAACACTTCATATAATTCAACTAATCTAAAAGAATTACTTGTGGATATTCTGCTTAAACATCCTCATTAATCTGTGTAACCTTAGAAGTGATGTGCATTAAAAAAATGATCATGGTTTAATTCCAAAAGGAATTATGAACCTCCAAGATCATTATCATTTCTTAGGGAATGGAAATCAGTAAGGATATAAGAGAAGTTTTTCTTATCATAAATATTTTACCAGTTGAAACTGTAGAAAAATGTTTAAACCCAATCCTTTCACATCTGAGTGCTGCTTGCCAGATTTGGGATGTGTTTGAGGATTTCTTTATATTATTCCATATTGTGTATATCTAAGAGTGATGGTGAACATTTATAGATTGAAATGTGCCCACAAATATATATATATATTTTTTACCAGAACAGTGATTTCTCCTCAATTGACCACATACTGGCTCACCCCTTCCTCACATCACACTGAAGCCAATGGTTGAAAGTTAGATAATTTTATTTTATTGATCACATAGGCTAATAAGTAAAAAAAGTTAAGTAATTGAAATATGCTTTTAAAAAGTTATCATAAATTACTATTCTGAAACTAATAGGCATTCAAGAAAAAAAGTATAAGCACTTTAAGATCAATCACACACCAATTTTTTTATTGCAAATTGATATTAGTTTCAATTTAACAAAAAGTAAAGTTTTCAGAACTTTATATGACTGCAGAAATTTAGCAATAGCCTCAATAAATTGCTGAAGAAAATTCACTTGAAGTACTAAAACCAATCCCACCTATCCTTTTTCTTTAGTCCACAAAGCCCGGTGGGAGGCCTGGTGTCCATGTAGAAATAAATATTAGACAGAGTCAGAAGAGGACTCCACTTCTCTCACGCCAGCCACAGATACTTTCTAGTTAGGAGGATCAAAGTCTCCAATTAGAATTAAATAAGGTACCTTGACTGTAAAGAACTAACAGATGTTGTTGGAAACTAGAGGAAAAAACAAATGGGCGCAGGCATAAAAATAATCTATAATTTAGTGAATAAATAAACCTTCAACAGCTCCTCAGAACAACTCAATAGATATGTGCCACCCTTTGCGCCTTTAATTTTAATATGTCTTGTCTTCACCCTATTAAGCAGACAATATTTAGTCTAGCAATATTGTTTTAAAGTTTCTATCTGATCAACTTCAATTTTAAATCAAAGAGCAAGGTACTGACATTAAAACAAATTTGTTACCACCATCTTGAAGTAATAAGGTATATTGAGTTCTTAACCCCACTCAAGCCTGGGCTTTTCATTTTGCATTATCATGTTATATAATTTACTTGATAGATAATTTTATGAGCCTTTGAAAGCAGAGATATTCTAAGATAAAATTATGTCATTTAGTTAATAACTTAGACATAATAAGCCATTAAGTTTTTATCATGGTCATTTGATCAATGAATATGTCCACAGGTACATCTATAGTCAATGAATAGAACCATGAGATGCTGATAAGTAATATATACTACCCTATCTTAAAAGATGCCTTTCTATCAAATACTTATTTCGAAAGTATTGCTAAACACATTCATAGTCTAAAGGTTGTTATATACAACATATTTTGCTTTATTTTTATTCAGTAAAGCAGTGTTTCTCAAATTGTATTTGTAATGTTCTACATCAAATTCACTTGTGAGCTTATTTTTAATGCAGAATCTAAGAATCTCTGAGAGTGGCACCAAAAAATCTCTAGTGATTTTTTTCTGCACAAAGTTTCAGAACTAATGGATAAAAATTCAAGGTATTTTTCTTTGTCCATTGTCTGCCCCTTTTTGTTTTAGGTTTAGTAAGAATTACTTGTTTGCAATAAACAATTGCTTAAATATATACACAATATGTATATATTTGGTACAGTGTGTTCTATTTTCTCAAGATTGAGAAGAGAGTATGACCAAGTAGGTTAGGGGTTTGACTGTAAGTGATCTGCCATTCAACAGGATGCTTTTAAATACGTAATAAAGTGAGACAATCTCTATCTCTACTACCACAGATTTAAAGAGATACACCAAACACAGTCATCTGTTGGCTCTCACATGATATCTGTGATGTTATATATCCTTAGGAGGGGCTTTCCCAGAAGTGCACATTTTGCTCACAATATTCATGAAGCCCAATTTTCAATTAGTGTATATCACATTACGTAGGTCTCAACTCAAAGTCATCTAGAAATAGCCAACAACATGATTAACGAATGAATTCTATACTGCTTGTTGATTTACTTTCAAATGTCATTTAATAATACAAGGAGTCAGAATTGGAATAAAGAATCACTAGCCTGGTAGAGATTTTATAGAAGTTAAGTTGCTTGATCAAAGTAGCCCCACTACTTAAAGACATAATTGGAACCAGAAATGAGTTGACAATGCACGCTTAGTGTTTATTTATGTCACAGCACATTGCCTATGTTCATCGAACATCAAAGGTTTTGGACCATATTCCCCCATCAAATTATTCCTTGTTTTTAAGTACCATGATGACCAAAAAGTTCCCAAATTTAACAGTATCAAGAAACTTAGTAGTGCTTTCTCTGTGAAAGGGCACAGAATGTTGCCCCTTAGCTGCTGAAGTCTGGCAGAGGCCCAATTCACTGATCATCCAGCCACTTTTCAAGATGCCTCTTAAGACTGGCATTTTATCGACAGTAATGCATCTGTTGCTGCTGCTCTGTTTTAAGCATGTTAATTACTTAAAACTGGGGTTTTTAATCTGTGCCCTAAAGTGATTTTAGCTGAAGAAGTTCTGCTTTAATCAGGAAAAAAACAAAACAACAAAATTATTAAATGGAAAACCATAAATAAAAGAATGACAACCATAGAAATGGCAAGTTTCACAGTTATCCAAAACAGAAATAGAATGATCCAGCTTCTTTGTGCTATGTCATCAGAAATTTCTAATCCTCTTGGGCATTCCATCTCAAGTTTAAAAAGCTTGAGCCCATTCTATGCTAATCTTCATTGCTAGAGTCTTAAAATGCTGTATAATACTTACAGAATAATCACAAACATTTTTAAAAAGCTTTCTGTAAGCTTCCTCTCAAAAGAGTAAGTAGTCCAGGTCCTGAGTTGCTATCACAAAATTTAAAAATTACTGATGATAATATGATGTTATTTAAGATCAGAGAGTGTCCATTTATAATAGTGACTTCACAAAGGTCGTTTACCTTTTTCTCATTTAAAAACCCTTCTTGTGGGTGTAAGGAAGGAAGTTTAAATTACATTTTAAGAATCTCTAAAAGACTTTGTTTCCTTCAAAATGTACCCTCAACTCAAGAAATAGCAATTACCTAATTCATCAACTTAGAAAACTTGTAATATAATTTTTGTAGATTTATAGGTTATATAGGTACTTCAATCTATTACATTACCAACTTAACACAGGAATGCAGGCACACATGCACACATTTTCTCACACACACTACAAGTCTACAAATATTGGAAGAGTGTGTGTGTTTTTAACATTTGCCAAATATTATTAGTTCTTACAAATTTACACACATTTCAGTTCAGTCTAGCTACAGCATATGGTTTCCAAAGAATTTTCCTCTTCTAAGAAGCCATGGCATAGAACTAAGATGACAACTGTGGTAGTACATTGTACGGGTTATTTTTCATAGAAATACTTCGGAAAAAATCAACTAAGCAAATAAAACTCTAAAACCTTTTATGGAAATCAGAGCAAAATGCCATTCAAGTAAGTCTATTTCTGTGCCATTTCTCCTGCTCCCACATCTTTACCTCTAAATTAAGTTAAAGTTATAACTCTCTGTTATCATTATGATTATTATTAATTTATAGTAACTAACATTCAGTGATTGTACTCAATGTGTCTGGTGCTGTACTAAGAATTTTTTTTTTGTAGTAAGGACTTTAAGGTATTATTTTATTTAATTTTCACATGTCTATGAGGTAGGTACTATTAAAACCTACCTTTTAATAGATGAGGAAACAAGTGATGTGGTAGTAGTACCCATCTGATCCCAAAGTCCTTGCCCCTAATCACTAGGTAGCCTCTATTAAACACCATTCTGAGACTGTCATAGGGCAAGAAAGGAAGATAAAGCATTTTTATTTGCTATTTAAGAAATGTTGGGGGAAACGGACTTTGGCCCAGTGGTTAGGGCGTCCGTCTACCACATGGGAGGTCCGTGGTTCAAACCCCGGGCCTCCTTGACCCGTGTGGAGCTGGCCCATGCGCAGTGCTGATGCGCGCAAGGAGTGCCGTGCCACACAGGGGTGTCCCCGCGTAGGGGAGCCCCATGTGCAAGGAGTGCGCCCATAAGGAGAGCTGCCCAGCGCGAAGGAGGGAGCAGCCTGCCGAGGAATGGCGCCGCCCACACTTCCCGAAGCGGACAAAGAAACAAGACGCAGCAAAAAGACACAGAAAACAGACAACCGGGGGAGGGGAGGGGAATTAAATAAATAAAAATAAATCTTTAAAAAAAAAAAGAAGAAATGTTGGGGGAAAACTTGAGACAAGGCAAGAATACTGAAAGGCAATATTCCTATGACATATGTTTGGGGGAAGAGCTGCATTTTCATTTCCACTTTCCAAGCACAACACCCTTCATAAATCTTGGTTTGGGCCTGAAATCAAGCAACTCTTTTGAAAGTCAAATTTACTAGAAGAAATGACACCTATTGCTAAACGATTTCATCCTTCACTTATTCATGCCTACACATAGGTGCCTTCTACTTCACATCTTGAGTCAGTTTTGCAGAGTTGAAAATGATAAAGCCCAGACAGAGAGCAAAGAGAAGTCATACAATTCTCTTTCTCCCCTTCTGGCTGTGGTCCAGCTTCCGATAAATACACAGTTCTGCAAATCACAATCCGGTATTATTTTAGAGAGCAAAACAATGTGTTGTCATCTCTTTCAGATTTACCAAATGCTACCTTTTGTTAGAGAAGTGTTCTCACATCCATAGCTAGTCTCTGTGGTCTTACATATTGTGGGTGTCCTTATGCTATCAGTTTAGCACCTAATGCCATTACGTCTAGTATCCTTGATGTCACTTTAAAAAGGGGAGAATTTGATATCATGCATGAACCTATTCAGTATGGTTGCCAGCAACGGTTTTTTTGGGTTTTTGTTGTTGTTTTTGGGAGGTGGAAGAAATGACTCATTTAAGAAAGGAGAGGTGTCTTTTTTTATGTGGGAAAAAGAGTAAGTGTAGAAACTTGGTGGCCAGAAGAGAGACCAATGGAGAGAGCAATAACTGTATGACAAAATGTCTTCTCCCCTTCTTTGGCAAACAGATGAACTATATTTTTAAGTCTCCCTGGTAGTTAAGTGTGACTGACTTCTCTCCAAGTGCTGAGTGCCAGTTCTAGGAGTGGCCCCTAAATACCTCCTATGTGCCATTCTCCATACCTATCTTCTCTGATTGTTAGAACTCAATCAAGGATGAGATTTGAGGATTGGGAACCCCAAGATACATGGAGTTTAGGACTTGAAGGATTGTGAGAGCCACTCAGATGACCTGAGTATCCACCCAGAACTATTTTGTGAACAAGAAATAAACTACTTTTTTTTTAAAAGATTTATTTATTTATTTCTCTCCCCTTCCCCTCTACCCCCCCACCCCAGTTGTCTGTTCTCTGTGTCTATTTGCTGCATCTTCTTCTTTGTCCACTTCTATTGTTGTCAGCGGCACGGGAATCTGCGTTTCTTTTTGTTGCGTCATCTTGTTGTGGTGTCAGCTCTCCGTGTGTGTAGCACCATTCTTAGGCAGGCTGCACTTTCTTTCACACTGGTCGGCTCTTCTTATGGGGCGCACTCCTTGCACTTGGGGCTCCCCTACGTGGGGGACACCCTTGCGTGGCACAGTACTCCTTGTGCGCATCAGTGCTGCACATGGGCCAGCTCCACACGGGTCAAGGAGGCCCGGGGTTTGAACCGTGGACCTCCCATGTGGTAGAAGGACGCCCTAACCACTGGGCCAAGTCCGCTTCCCAAAATAAACTTCTATTGGTTTGAATCATTATAAATTGAGTATATGTTACTGCAATTTAGTTTATCATAACTTAGTAAGTCTGAAGCATAATTATAAATGTCAATTATTTTTTCTTGCTTAATCTAATAAAGTCCTGAGACCCACTGTGGTACATAGGGTGGTACAGCATAGGTTACGATTTTATTGAGCACCTACTCTAGGACAGACAAGGTGGTAGACTCTTCACATAAAATAAAATATCTTTGTTGGGAGAGGAAGTCCACCACAGGCCCCAAGAGACCCTGCATGTCCTTTGTGAGCGTGCCAGACTGGTCAGGCCCGTACAGGAAGATGACTGGCTCTTCTTATCCACATCCTGGTAATTATCTCTCATGAAGGCTCAGACTACAACACTCGGAGTCTCAGTTAACTCCTCTACCTACCCAGAGGTGCTAGGATGATACCAAGATTGAACATGGCCACAGATAATCTATCATGTCTAATAGAAGTCAAACCTCCAGATCTATTAGAATCACAAATGGAAAGTCCAGGATCTTATAACCATATGGAGCCTTTTCCCACTGTTTAAACATCATTGTGGATGATGTTCAAGACCTTAGAATATCAGGTGGCAAAGACATTTCCCTACCATGAGCACAGAGATTTTTCTCCACTGAATATGCAGGTCTCCGCACGTAGCTCTACGGAGGCTTTATTGGGTCCTTTGATGTTATGTTTCTCTTGTGAAGTCTGGCTTTCAAAGACATTCCTCCCCAGAGCTTGACCTTGCTGGCCTCTGAGGGCATTCTTGGAAATTCAGCTATGGTCTATAGTCAGCTTGCTGGTCCTTATGTCTTCCTCAGACCAGACCGTGCTGAGTGTGGCATGGCTCTGGGGCCTCCTCTGGCTCCTTCTTCTCTTTCCTCAGCATTGCTGGACCCTGGCTTCACCAGTCCTTCCTGCCACGGTAGCCACTCACTAAAGTCTTTGGGCTGTAGTTGTTTTTCTAACCTCTGTCCTCAAGTCTCTGCAATTGACCTTAAGACTCATTTGGAGCATACCAGACCCTCTTGGTGCTCAGGTTCTGTGTTGTGATCTCATCTCAGAAGGCCTGAGATGTCTGAGGTGTTAAAGGGAGCCAGCAATAGTTCTAAACAATGCAAAGTAAGAGAAAAGTCTCATCACTCCGCCCCCACCCCCCCCTCACC
This sequence comes from Dasypus novemcinctus, assembly GCF_030445035.2. Lineage (NCBI taxonomy): Eukaryota > Metazoa > Chordata > Mammalia > Cingulata > Dasypodidae > Dasypus > Dasypus novemcinctus. Next base: position 86,544,111 of record NC_080677.1, read on the forward strand.
TAGTCTGTTCAGTTTTTTACTTTTGGGAACAAATACTGAAGAAGGAAAAAATTTTTAAATGTAAGTAAAGGGGAGGTCTTAGTAAGGATGGAAACTTTGGAGGACTTTCTGAAAGGGGAGGCAGGAGAAGAGATATCAATATGCTCTCAGTAAGCTGCAGGCTGAACTACTTATCAAATTAAAAATATACACACAAATATTCAGGCTGTCATTCCATTGGAAGCAGTGGGGAAATCTCTTCAGAAGGAAAGGGCTATGACTTCTGAAACACTGGAGAAGAAAGCAAAAGCAGGGAGAAGTGGATAGTGGATAGTCTCCTAGACAAGAAAGGAGGAAAAGTAAAAGGAAGAAAAAGGAAGTTGCAGATGTAATAGCTGCTAGAAGTGAGTTGAGTCCAACATGTAGCTGGCTAGAACGCAAAGAGCAGAGGCAGCCTAGAATTTCCAGAAGCAACCAATGCAGAGTGAATTCAATTCCACAGTAAATTGAGACAAAAACATACTTTTATCTTGTAGATTGCTTATGTAATCCCAAATAAAATAATCACAAAACCTTTTAAAGTGCCCTTTATAATTTGATTCTTTATGAGATAAACCAAAGTATCTGTGTCAATATGCTGAAAATTGCAAAATAGATGTCAAATAACCTCCTTTTTTTGCAACAACAGCCTTCTATGAATCTGACACCTAGTTATTCCAGCTAATGTCATATATGAAACTCATAAACTCAGAAATTATGCAGCCATAAGAAAGGAATACTGATTCAGGAGAGCACATTGAACAGAGCAGATGAGAATAAAATACCAAAAAAGTAAATAAATTGACCAAATGAGACTACATATGTTACCATCTTCCATGACAACAGAAACTTATTGACTGACAATTTACATCTGATTTGCTCCCTTACTCTGCAAATCACAAAAATGGGTTGCTGTGGTAACTGCCATGTGCTGGGGGCGGGGGGGAACCAGCAACCCTCCAAGTACCTTCTAAGACACAAATACAGCATGTATTTTAATTGTTCTTCCCACCCCAGGAAAACAAATCTCCTGACAGCGGGTCTATTTTCTCATAGCTTTAAAAATGGGCTTGCTTTCTGTCATTTGCATTTATATTATGTACACTAAGAATTTATGCAAATAGGGAAAAGGAAAAAAATCCATACAAATATAAAAGGGATGGATACAGATTGCCTGAATACATAAATGTGATAGGACCCTTGTCTTTTATAGCATCCCGGCTTTTATCATTGACGGCTCTTTTAGTCAATTTAACTCCTCTGATCTATGTATCAAATCCTTCCTGGAACACAAGGAGGGTTTAATTCTTAAACCACCAACACAAGCAAGTTTATTTTTCTAAACCAAAAGCAAGAGCAAGGTGCAAATAGGAGACCATTAATTATCTTAGAAATAAAGTCTTAATATCACAGTTACACATACCACAGTCTGATCACAAGGATGTTGAGAAGAACTTTTGAGCATATCATATTACCAACAGCTTTGCACATTGGAGCAAGGAAATTAACACCTCCTTGCTACACAAAATGAGAAGGAAAAAAAAAAAAAACAAAAACCACCCCTTACCTACTTACTTCTCCACTGGGACTTAAAAGAAAGGAGGTTAAAAAATACTTGGAGCATGTAGGGCCCTGACAAATGTCACACTGTTCTCCTTACTGAACGGCAAGTTTGATAATTTTTCAAACTTTCCAGCTATTGGTCTGCTATAGGAAGATCAACTGTTTTGAAAGAACTCAATTATCAGCCCTTGAATCAATGGAAGTCTCTTCTCTTTAGAAGCACATTGATTTTGAGAAAGCTCTGTAAGAAAAGAGGTCCACTGTAAAACAAACATACAAAACACCAGAGAGGCCCTATACCACGACCACTACTTCATATGAAAACCCTCCCTGAGGAGCTACTCGCTACCCTATGCTTGAGTGAAAGACTTTCTGTTTTGAGGAAGGAACTCAAATAGGGCAAGGATTGGTGAGATGTGGCAGCTAAAAGATACTAAGGATTGATAATATAAATAACAATAAGGCAGCAAGAATTAACATCTTAGTGTGTGAAATCATTATGTATCCAGGATGTAGGTAAAGACTTCCCTTACAGATCTTGGAAGAAAAAGTACCTGACTGTACTCTGCATTAGTCTTCTGCTGCTCCATTTAATCATACTAAAGAAATAGAATGAACCCCCAAATATATACGTATATTTTTCACTTTTCCTTGTGTAACAGTAGAGAACAATCAATTTTAAAATAATTGGGGGAATTTGTGTTTTGTTCAGAAGAGAAAAGAAAAACATTTATTCTACAGTACCACAGAGAATCATTTGCTTAATAGCATTTCTAATATGTTATGCATTTATTCAATCTACTTTTTTTCTATTTTAAAATGCAAAAACAATTACTCTGGATGTAAATCCTAGAAAGCAATCAAAGTTTCTATTAAATCAGAGAAGAGACAGTTAAGCAGCAATGTGATTTGCAGATTCTCATGAATAGACAATACTTAGAAATTCTCTTACTAGAATGAGAAAAGGGTGTTAGAGATTCAGGGATTTCCTTCCTCCTTCCACATTTCCCTCTCTCTCTACCTCCCTTCCTCGCTCTCTCTCATTCCTTTCCTTTCCTTCTCCTCCCTCTCCAACTCAGAATATAAAGGAAAGTTATTTAAAGCCTAATAATTTAAACTATGTAGGCATGTAAAATTGCCTTATGTTGCAATACTAGACCACAGCAGATAGAAACTTCCTTTTCAACATTGTTTTATAAATAGTTTGCATTCAACTGATCAGTTATAGGGAAATATGGGCAGTTTCAAACTTCTAGGTCCTTTGTTTACAAAAAGAATTCTTGGTTCTTTTTATACTTACATTAAAGCTATTCTGTTCACAAAAAACTCAAAACAAGCATGTTCAAGAAAGGCAAATGAACATGAAGTAATTATAAAATAATTCTATGCATGTATAATAAGCGTTTAATATTTTGCTTTGTCTGAATGGAATTTTTTAAAAGCCACATGCTTTAATTGGGGAGCTACTGAAGTAATAATCTCAAATAGGAGATTCAATAAATGTGTTTCATGCTCTGATTAAATATCAAGGCCACAGCTTTCTTATTTCAGCTCTACTGAGCAATAATTTTGTTGGATAATAATGAACTCCCAAAGATTTATTGGCAACACTCGGCTGTATGTTTCAAAGCTCTGAGTCATATACTATGTATTTCCAAATCTGCCGATGATATTATAAAATCTAGTATGCAGAGCTTAAATTTTTAAGCAAATTTTATTGATTTCATATGCACTGCAAGGACTCTGGGTTCTTCTACTGAAACTTAGTGCCAAAAATATTTGCGCAATCTCAACTCATAGCAGATATTTTTTTTTCATTTGCATCAATTTCTTCCCTTAACCGAGTGCATATGAATCTCTTTACAACAAGGGTGTTAAAATGTCCTAAAGTATTTAGGAAAACAGAATGTCTTCTATAGATATCATTCTTCCACAAAGATTCTTTAACCTAGGTCTCAGTAAAGACAAACCTCTCAGATTGTTGATACAATTACTAGTTTCCATTTGATCACTATCAGTTGGCAACAAGCAAGGTCAGCATGAAGGCAAGCCCCAGAGCTTTTTCTAGAGAACTTTGCTCAACACTTACATTCAATTATTTTAATTTGTATTAGTGGTTGATTTTTGTTTTGCAATATCAAAACATTTTTACAATAATACAAAAAATTTACATTATTTTTCAAAGTCTGTAACATTTCTAGACATTAAGAGTATATTATGCAGTTCCCTGGAATTTTTTTTAATTCCAGTAACATATATATAACCCAAAATTCCCCCTTTTAATCATATTCAAATACATAATTTGGTTTTGTTAAACATTCATTTTACCACAAAACATTTATTTCTCAATTTTCCAAGTTTATATCATCATTCAATAGTGCACTCATACAAACTGTTGTCAGGAACTCAGCATTCACCAACAAAACTGAGGTCGCCAATGAATGTCTTGTAGAGCAAAGTTTTTTCTTCTTCTACATTTATAGTGATATTATGGAAATTTATAGTTAACAACAACTGACATTCATTCAATAAAAATTTTTGAGCTACAAAACCAGGCACTGTTCTTGGAGATATAGTTGTGAAAAAAAGACGGGACACTGCTTTAATGAAACTAACATTCTAATGGTGGTAGGAGACAACCACTAACTTAAAAAAGGAAATAAATGATTTCTGATAGTCTCTAAGTACAACAAAGAACACAAATGGTAGGAATAACTCAAGGGGATTCTGTAGGTAAAGTGGCCAATGACTGACCTATCAATGAATAGAAGGATTAAAAGCCAAATTAAAGAACAGATGTCTAAAATGATTATTGCATTTATGTAGTTCCATATAATTTAACATGTTCATTGCCAACTGTTTGCTAAACATTAACTTTTTTTTCTTGAATAAGTTTTGTAAAGAGGTATCATGTATCATATAAGTTCATTGTACAAAGAAGAAAACTCAGCACTGTATATGTTCCTGAAATAAATAATAGGTATAGACCTGAAGATACTTCATTGACAACTAGTATAGAGCATGTGAAGCTATAATACAAAGTTTCATGCTGCATTGTCTACCAGAAAGATGACTGATAATGGAATCAGGAACCTGTGATCAAGCCAGGAGGCATCACTTCTAGCTCTTCACCTTGACCAACTCATTACCTCTCTCTGAGCCTCACTTTATCATCTGTAAAACCAGCATAACTATGCATGTAGATAGGATTATTGTGGGAATCAAGTAAAATCATGTTATGAAAACCAAATTGAATTTTGTCAGTACATCACATTATAGCTGCTAACAGCATTGTTTTGTTGCTGCTGTTTTGTATTATAGAAAACAGGAAATTAATGGAAATGACAAAGGCACTTAAGTAATTTTTAGGTCAATACCCTTGAAAAGTATATAAGCATAAGTAAAGCAGCAAAGACTCCATCTGTTCATGGCTATTGGAATTAAGCCTACATTAGAGAAAATGATGTTCTTTTTCTAATCTTAAATTTCTTAGTACAATAGATGGGACTTGGTCATTAAAGAAAATCCCCAAACTAGAAATTTTTAACTCAAATTTTTCATTATCCAGTTTATCTTCTCATACTTTATGGATAGCTTTGGGATCAGGTGTAGCTCAGCAGTTGAGCACCTACTTTCCACATTCAGGTCATGGGTTCAGTACCTAGTACCAACTTAAAAAAAAACAACAACCATATCTTCCACAAAACTCAAATACCTGGGTAGGAATAATCACAAAGATATCAAATCTTACCAAACAGGGTCATGAACTGTAACTAAGAGAAATCAGGAAAACGTTTTACTGATTGTAATTTGGATCCTCAACTCCAAGTCCACAGAGGTTTCATCTAGACTTTACTACATGGCTGTTCTTTAATAAAATAAATATGAAATATAAATAAAATAGTAAAAATATAAGTATAAAATATAATTTTAAGCATCAAAGATTTCTCCATAATATGAAATTAATTTTAGAGAAATAATTGATAATTATGAAATTAATGTTGAAGAACCCTTCACTGTATGATATGAAATAGTCCTGGAATAGAAATTAACAGTAAATTAAATAACTTTACTATACAAAATACTTTTGTTTGGGAACACGGGGATAGTAAAGTTAGGTGAAATGTCCCATATCAAATGTAAAGGATTCCAGATTTTGAACCATGCAACTATAAGAAGTTTCTTCTGATAACTGAAATGTAATAATTAAACACTGCTCATTTTATACATTAAAAAAATATTAACTCCTATCCTGTGAAGCTGCTATTACCTTAGCATAAAATCATTTACTTTTCTCAGCCTAAACTGTTCATCTGAAATGTATTCTTTAATTATTTTTAGAGTGCATAAGTGCTAAGAAATTCTTCCAAATAGGTGATTTTTCTCCTAGTTTTCACCTAATCTGTGTATGATATGAAAACCAGGCTTCTATGTGTAAAGTGGATAGAAATTTACAACCTTGTTTTGAAAGAGTCCTTTTTTCCCCATCTAAGATTAAGAATTATCCTTCCATCTGGCTGTCCAGCCAGGTACAACTACAAAAAATGTGCCAAAGGGGCATATTGCCCACACTCCTCAATGCAGTGGCTGTTGTAAAAGAGCTAATGTTAGCAAAAGCCTTTATTGCCCATTAAGACAAAATTAAAACTTGCTAGGCATCAAACATTATACTAGGTTCCATTTCAAAGAAAGAACCATTTCACCCTTTTACTCTCTCCTGTAATTTTGGTCCTTTCTATTCAATATTTATATGACAATACATATTTCTTTTTCTATGCCACTATTTCCAGGGATCTCATATTCTCCAACTGTTCATTACCTAGATGTCACCTAATCCTCAAATAGTAGTTTCCAAATTTCACTGGAAACTTGTTAAAATATAATTTATCATAAAGCTCAATATAATCAGTTATGATGTGAATCAAATCATGCCCCCTGTGTCAATAATAATTTTAAATGAATTAAAGGAGGTTTTAGGCAACCAAATCTCACAAGGTGGTTTTTATAAGGCAGTCTACCTAATTAATCCCAAGTAAAAGGCTACTGTGACGCTCCTGTAAAGTTAAGTACCAGTAAGTTAGGTGACAGGAAGAAGGAACTCAAGACTTTAGTCTGCATACAGTGCCTTTTATTTCCACACAGGAAATAAATACAAAAGCCTTGCAGACCTAGGGTGCATCAAGAACTAACTCTGTCTATTCCCGCAGGCTTCTTCTAAGTATCATCAGGAGATCATTTCATATTAATCATTTGTCAACACCAGTATTAGGCAAAGAGAGTGACCTACACAGTAATGACTTTCTACTCACAGAAAGATGCAAAGACATGCACATAGGCATAAAAACTGCCTCCATACCTTATATAAAAGATGACTTTTGAAACTCAAAACCATAGTTCATAAAGCTTGTATTAAGCTTTCAGTGGAGTTTTTGTTGTTGTTCTAGTTTAAAATCTTTCTTGTAGCCCCTGGACACAAATATAGCAATGTTATTTTGAAGCAGACTGTCAAGAGCAAAGGGGTAAAATCATAAAGCATGAGGGAAATCTGGCACACTTTTCAACTGAAGACAGACAATTTCACACTCATTATAAGAAACTAATAATACAGACCACATCTATTATTATCAGCTCCCTTAGCTACAGTAACAGATAAGCATTCATCCGTCATTAAACTTGTGGAAGGCATGGGTTGACTGTGGCATAACTGAAAATGCAATGCTATGATTTATCCTCTTGCTCATTAATTTGAAGAAATTCTTTGATCATAGGAGCTTATTTTATTTCAAATTATTTCAAAATGTTTTATTTCCTCAACTCTTAGAAAATATAAAATACTGTTAGTCATAATATTTAATAAAGCAACAAGAACCTGTATTTTATAATATGCAAAACAGAAAGAGAACTACTCAAAGATCATTTATTCTGAGTTCCTGTCAGAGGAATGCTCTTTTCTGAAATAAAATTTTGAGTTTACTGTAATAATATTGCACCTAAAATATTTCTTCACCGCCTATCTATGGTACATCATTAGACTCTTGTCCAGAGGTTTCCTTGCCTTCTTTACAAACCAATGACTTTCTGTTCTGCCAAATTGAGTAACTCAGTCAAAAAAGAACAAATGTGATGGAAACATTTATGCTGCCATCATTTTATGGTATATCTCTGCTTCAAAAACCAGTCTTTCTGAGATTGGTATGAAAGCATTCACTTGTGGCAACCAATTTAGATTTTTTTTTTTTGGAATATATGCCTGTCATTTGCTCCCCTGTATAACTCTGGGGACAGCAGTGCTTTTAAGATCAGAAAGCACAGGGCAACCCACATGTACCTGCCCATGGACTGCACTCTAACTGGAATCGCTAAGTTTCTCTTAAGTAGACAGAAGACAAACAATCTTCAAGTAGTTCAAATAATGGAGACTTCAAAGACTTAGGGTATTTGGCTATCTTCCAATGAGAAAGAAAATGAGTTAAAAATTGCTTGAATTATGTGGATAATTACCGGAAATGCTTTCATCTGGAAGGTAGAATTGAAAGCAGATCTACATAAAACATGCATTTCCAATTCATTGTACTAGAAGGTACAGTACAAATATTTCTCCCACATTAATCAGGGGAGTTTTTTCAGAGGAATTATCTCCAAATCTAATTGGAAATTCCTTTGAAGATAAAAGGATGGCATCCTTTAAAATCATCTTGATGTACTAGCTTCCCAAATAAACTGCAACTGGACAATAAGAAAGGTTTTTAGAGACAAAACGTACCAGGGAACAAAGAAGGCATGTTTGGGGAGGCATTCACTCTAAACATATGTGAAGCTTCTAAAATACAAATTGATGCCTATATAAATTATATAAATCAATCATCTAAAACATTTATCAAAAGGAATAAAAATTGGAACAGGACAGGAAACTTTATCTAATACATAAGTTTAACAAATCTCATTCATTATCTCAGCATACACAAACACACATGCGCGCACACACACACATTTTGCCAGGAGAACAATTATTTCTCTTGCCAAGGTACATAAGCAGTTCCTGACATATGAGTAAAAAGAAAATTTTCAAATATTCCATGAATTTGTACAGGTCCTAAGAATCCTTTTATACATTACTTCTGATTCCAATGAAATCAGCACCCCATTTATATAAATGCTATTGTTTGATACACAGGTAAAACAAGAGAACAAACATAACAAAAACCTGAAGATATGAAATCTCTATGTAAATCCTTTCAGTATTTGTTCAAGAACATTACATTATGTTTCTATACAAAGAAATGCTTTATTGAAACAATTTTAGCTTATTTATTTCAGATCATTACAAAATGATGATTTAAGGTACTGCTTATTTTACAAATTAAATTGCTAAAGGTCACAAGGACTCATGGATCTGCATGCTTTTACAATACTCTGCTGCTAATACACTTTTAATTTAGCAGAGGGGCACCACCCAACTAGAGATCTATAATTTAGTTATAATATGAAGCAAGTTTTTCATCACGTTGTTTCTCAATTTGCAAAATAAGATGATTATGCTGCAATATAAGATTAATGAATGTTAAGGGTAATGAATAAATAAGTGCTTTCCCTCACAGATTCTGACACTTGGGACTATACAAATGCTAAATAACAAGGGAATGATAATAAGGGAAGTTAAAGCAAATAAGGCAATCAAAATCCATTGGCTCTCAAACAATATTGAATGAAGTACTATTATGCTATATTGTAAATTAAAATTCCCCAGCACATGGAGTGATGCGCATAGAAGAAATATGAGCATAAAGAGACAAGTTCTGGCTTAGAAATATCATTTGTTTTGCTAATCATGTACAAAAAAATCAACTTCACATATAATGCTATTAATGAAGTGAAGTGCTCAGTTGAGCAAAAACTATAATTAAAAATAAATACAAATCAGAATTTTCATAATAAGAAATGACAGTATCATGACAAGCTGATAATTTATGAGTATACAGAAATCACTACACCAATAAACACTCTTGAGACAAAGATTTCATTACCCATTCTCTAAAATAAAATGATGAAGGAATAAATTCTGTACTACAAATTATTCTTCCCGAACCATAGCCATGCTATAACTAGCTTGCACAAATCTAATGTTTTGGGGTGCCACATCTGGAATATTTTAAACAGTAACTATCTTGGTCATGCTTTATTTACCCCTACAGATCTGATCCACACACACCCAGCACAAGCCTCAAATTCTGTAAACAGTAGAAGAAAAAGGATAAAATGTCTAAGATTTCCTCAAAATCTGTCCAAAGAATATTTTAAGATTCAGGAGAGAAAAGAATAATACTAGTTAAATTATTTCCAGTTTCTCTAAAAGAAATTTATTGCTTGGTCTATATTTTAATTTAGAAGAGTCATCTGAACTTAGTATCATGAGGGATGGAAATAGTATATGACTTATTTAAGGTTTGCATTAATGAGCTCTATGCTAAAATATAAGATCTTGAACATGACAAAGGGCACAAAATCATATCAAACCCCTCTCTCTCTCTCTTTCTTTTTTTTAACCTATGGCTATTCTATCATAATATAAGGGAGAATCTTTGCCAGTTTAAGAATTTCTAAATATTAGACTCAAAAATCTGAAAATATCAGGATCTAAGGAAAGTACTCTAAAAGATAGTATCCATTAACTATATGGGTAAACATGTCACACACTCTAATATATAAATTCTGTGTAATAATGAAAATTTTCCTTTAATAAATAGATTTCTTTATAATGTGACTCTATAAGCAAGCTCGATAGAATTTAAGTTTGTAAGTGACAGTACAAATTCATTCCAAACCCCATATTTTGTGTGAAACTAAGCCTCAGAGAACACTAGTCTGAATCACACACTGAAACTAGGTCTAGAAAACAAGTTTTCTGGTTCTGGTTCTCATTCTATTTTGAGACACCTAATTGTCTTCTGAACTTCAGCTAATATGAATAGAACTTCCCTACCAGAGAAGGAGAAAGAAAGAAACAAAACCAGTGCACCCATCCAGCTGGAGGAAACTTCTTTCTGAAAAGATACAAAGATACATGGCACTATTTCATTAAACATTTGAGAGGCAGAAGATAGAACTTAGTAGTGACTGGGCTTTGAAGGCAGAATAAAGGGATTTGAATATCAGCTCCTCCATGTCTAAATGAGTGAACGGACAAGTCACTTAACCTCTTTTTGTCCCATATGAAAAGTAAGGATAATAGTATTGACAAAAAAGAGTTGACATGAGGATTACCTGTGGGAACTCATATAAAGCACAAGAACAGTAGTAGCACATGAATGTGTTTGCCTCCCACCACACCAACCCTCCTCAAGGCCATTTCCTTCTTCCCTGTTCTATCTCTTATGCAGCTAATACTTACCATCTATGCTGAGTACTATCAAGTCAGACTTGGGGATTTCTCCACCTTGAAAAGATAGAGGCCAATTTTATTCAATCTAGTCCAATTCGATGTAGCAGACCTGTAGACTGAGATGAAGGTGGGGGAATATGTGTGAGAAATAATGTCTAAAGTCTCTCCGAATGTTCAACACCTCTCCTGAGTGAACCACTTTGCATGTCTGATGGTCTCCATTACCTCACTCCTTAGAAAGGATGGGAGCAGATGGATGGTTTAGAAATGGAACTCTTTACAGCTCCTTCAGGATCAGATGCTATGGGCAGGGAAGCTAATTTTATGGACAGATGCTATGGGCAAGTTTGTTCAGGTGGCTGAAATTTAAATACTACAAAAAAATCTTACAATTGAGCAAAAAAAAATCTTAATGCACAAATTGTTCATATATCAATAGTAATAGTTTCCCACAACTCCTTTTTCCTTCATTTATTTGATAAAGGCTCCTAATCTTGGCAATTTACTTCCCTAGTGATTAATTTGCCTTAATTTGATGATAAAGGTAACTCTACTTCATTTACTACTGTATTCCTATAAAATAAAATGAAATAGGAATAATGGCAGGTAATTAATCTGATAGCCTTTAAAACCCCAAAATGATTAAAATTCACTGATTATAATTTGTTAATGGCATATGACTAAAATATTAAATATAAAATTGTGATCAATTAAAGCTTGCAAAGGTTAAAATCAGTTAGTTTACATACAGCCAATTGTTAGACACCTTTTTTAAAATCTTTCATGTTTACAGAGTAGTATCATAGAAGTTTAGCAAGTAAGGGAATCCTAAAGATCATTTAACTCAATTTCTAAATTTTAAAGATGAATAATCTACAGCACAAGAAAGTGACATGTCCTGTCCATGACTACAAAACCTGATCTATGCTTTATAAAACAAATTTTCTTTCCCTAAAATGATTTATTAACAGATCAATATTTTAATGATAGCACTTAAGAAACTATTCTAAATAGTTACCATTATCCACATCCTAAAAGTTGAGATACAAAGTTTAAATAATTAGTTTTGAAAATTTTGAAAACAAATATTTCCCAAGGAAAAAAGAATAGCCTTTTATAGGGATGCATTTAGTAGAACTCAACAATAACTTGGGATATGGAACCTTCAATTAGCACTAAAGAAAGACTGAGTCTTAGAACAAGGGAATATAAAGTCAAATAATGGGAGAAAAGAATTTAAGTTCTTTATACAAATGAATGTAGCTAGCAATTTGCTATAAAGGAAAAGGAAAAAACTGCGCTTTTATGTAGCCATGGCAACTTCCTATCCTCACCAATTTTGAACTTAAGCCAAGTATCAAAAAGCTTCTCTTCCTCAAACTCTTTAATCTTTATAATATACGTAATGAATACACTGAAGAAGTCACACTTTGCTCTTAAGCTTTAGCATTGTTAAAAATTCATTTGAAAGACAGTGGATTTTAAATCTTTTTACACAGGTTTCCCCACTATACTGCAGCTTATTTTTTATAGGTGATACAAAAGACCACAGAATGAACATCCAGATCATTCCTTTTGGAAAGACAGAACTAAGCATTTCCTCCTTCGTGCATCCACAGAGCAGAGAACATACTTTTACTATAAATTAAATCTACTGCGCAGCATCTCCTTAAACTCCTTCAATAATTGAGTACTAGTTGAGCAGAGATTTCATCTTGTTCATTACCGACTTTTCCGTATCTACAACAATGGCAGCCAAAAAGTAGGTGCTCATTCAATATTTTATAAATGACAACTATCAAGCAGATGAAGATGTGAAAGGCCAAAGATCTCTTTACCCAGAAAAAACTAGCCTTTTCCATAAAAGGTTCACATATAATTATATCTTAAAAAACATTTATTTTGAAATTAAATAATTCTCAATGACACGTATCCACAGGTATTAAAAATATAAGATATGAGAATTCCTAAAATTGATCTCTCTTAATGGCCTAAACTGTGAAGTTTCATGCTGCAGCATCTTATATAAATCATTTTTGGCCTATGGCTCTTCCTCAGGCAAAATCTGCTTGGGGGAGCCAATAAGAAAAAGGAAAGAACACTTAGAGAAAAAATCAGAAAGTAGAAAGGACATACATCTTAAGAAACTTTCACATTTTAAAATGCTTTTGAAGGAAAAAAGTCTCTTAAATCAACACACACACAAAAAATTCTTCAGTTGCCAAATTATACTCTATCAATGAAAATTACTTTTTTTTAATTTTTAATTTTTAATCCGACAACTTGAGATTAGAAATGAAAGCACAGTGACTGATGCAGTACTACTTCAACAAATATTTATTGAAAGATTGGGTAGATGATAAATGAATGAGTGGATAATGATAAGCTCTAATAAGGTCTGATTTTGAACTTGCATGAGTCATTCATTCAAACTATTTAAAAGAGGCTTTATATAATATATCCCATTGAGATGTGGGTTTCCATGCCTGATGACATTTCAATAACATTATCTTCTGAACTTTCATAATATCCTGTTATAATTTCTTTTGCTTTAATATCTGAAGAGTAGCATTGCCTTTACAACTAAAAGAAGCACAAAAATGATCTTTTTTTAATGGGATAAAGGAAAGGAAAATAACAATAGTTAATTGTGAGTTGGCTCTTAGCTCCTATAGTATGATCACATGTATGAATGTTCACCCTAACAAAAGAGAATCATTTAATGAAAACACATCTACTTTTAGTAACACTACCATATGGTTCACTTATTATATTTTAAGGAAGAAAAGCAAGATATATTTATTATCTATACATTATCTTCTTTTCATTTATCCACTCACCCATTTATTCATCCATTCATCCATAATTTATTTATTGAAGACACATGTTCAAGTCCTTATGCTAGGTTCTAGAGCAGGGGTTCTTGCCTTTTTTGTTTAATGGACCCCTTTGCCAGTCAGGTGAAAACCACAGACCCCTTCTCTGTCTACACTATATTGTATATTATTTAACAAATATATCAGCCTTGCACCAGCACGTCCCCATAAGAATAATGTGTTGTGTTGTTTTTTTTAAAATTTCAATTCAAGCTCATGGATTCCTTATTAGGAACCCCTGTTCTAGGGTATCTCCATAAGCAACAAACAGTCTTAAAACCTTGAAAACGCAATGTTGAAATATTGATTTTTCAAAGTATAATGTCTCTAATCTTATTTTAGAAGAAAACCAGCAAATTGATAGAGTATAACAAATTATGTAAGCATATCAATAATAACCTAATTCAAGTATGAAAATATTTTTCAAATAATTTATTTTTTATTCAAGGTGTACAAAAAGGAGAGTTAGGAAAGGAACAATTGGAGGAGAGGGAGGTAATAAATGAGACAGTTATTTAGAAAATCGAAGGACTCAAGGACTGAAAATGGCATTAGACTGACCAATTTTTGTTTTTAAATGACATAATTTACGTTTTTTAAAAATTCTAATATAGATGCAAAAAAAAAAAAAAGGAGAAATGAAAAACCCTCCTTCTAGAATCAATACCACCATTAGAATCTGGCCAAAATCCCAAAATGTCCAACAGCAAAAACTGTTTCCTCAGTGGTAAAACTAAATTGTAGCTCTAAAGAACAGATTTATTTTTTAAATTGGTGCCTATAAAGTGAACCAGTTTCCATTTTGCTAGTGGACATTTTGCAGCTTAACTGTGACATTTCTACTTTTATAACCATCAAACAATAGGGATAAAAGCTTTAAAAATCCGAGAGTATCTTTTTCTCTTTATGCTTTTTTGACTTTTTTGATCAGTTATGGAGGGGCAGTCATTTTAATACCTATTACATATGATCAAATCCAGCACAAGCTATAAAAAGACACATTTGTGAGTTACCATTCACTAAACCTTTGGTTAATGATTTCTGCACTGGAGGTACTGTGCTAGTTACTAATCAACCAATTGAACACACTAATATAATAAAATGAAAGGTAAGTTGAATACAGTCCCTACCTAATAATCTCATGTCTAGTGAGAGGGAAAAAATGTAAACCAATGATGAAGACACAAGTGAGAAATGACCAAGGATGAACTCAGGAAAAGCTTCCCTTCACAGAGATCTGAAGTTTTGAAGTCACACCAACGACCAAGAGACTGAAAAATTCTAGTTCCCATTTACTAAAGCAGATGCTTCAGGTTATTATATCTGATGGCTGATAATTAAGAGTGCTAACCTAACTTACCTGTCTCTGATTCTGTCTTCACAAACAACTTAAAGATTAATAATTTATATTTCCATATACATTTTTCTAAATGAAGCAAAATATTGACTAGCAGATTCTGATATTTGTAGCTCTTAACAGTCATATTTCTCATTATAGTAAGCTGGCATTCTGGTTTTGTACATTATTCCCTTGTGAGTCTGGTTAGTGTGTTCACATCCAAGTCAGTATTATTAGACTGGGAAAATTAACTTTCTAAACATGAACGCCAGAAGACCAAGGTGATAGCCCTGCCTGAGAAATAAAATGCTGCATTATATTTTTGCTAAAATTCTATCATAAGGGGAACAGATGCAGCTCAAGTGGTTGAATACCTGCTTCCCATCCCACATGGGAGGTCCCGGGTTCAGTCCCTGGTGCCTCCTAAAAACAAAAAAAAACAAGAAAACAAGCAAAAAAACCAACTCAGGGGAGCTGATGTAGCTCAGTGGTTGAGCGCCAGCTTCCCACATGCAAAGTCCTGGGTTCAAACCCTGGCCCCAGTACCTCAAACAAACAAAAAATTACATCATATTCTCTTTCTCTCTCTATCTCTGTCTGTCTGTCTGTCTGTCTCTCCCCCCATATATATGTATGCATGCAATGTGGCTTACAAGAAAAAAAAAAAAACTGGGAGCTTAAAGACAAAACCTAGGCTCTAATCACACGCTATCATTTATTAGCTGTGTGATCTCAGGCAGATGGACCTCAAAACCCATGCAAAAAAAATGAGACTAAAGTACCTATCCAACCTATCTCACTAGGTCATTTTTAACACAAAATAATAAGAGTTTTGAAAACCATGATGTGCTAAGATATAAGATATTATTTTTGCCCTACTGTCCTGAGGGCAACCCATGCCAAACAGCTCATGAGTGAAAGCATAATAGTAATTTCCACAGATGTGAAAAAGTCCATATTACAATAAATAGATGCTAAATTTTGATATCTTCTATTATGCTTCCCATACTGACAATTTCTTAATACAGACTAGGAGAAATAACATTTGAATTTATTCACCACTATAAAAAACTTTATTTTCAAAACATTCCAGATTAAATCTAGTTCAAATTGTGATTGTTTCTGGCTTATGGCTATGTAAATGACAAAATGAGGTTAGAAAATAAAGTTTCTAATTAAACATAAATATAAATTTTTAAATGCACTCACCAGAATAATTTCAAAATTTTTAAAAATGATTTTATTAGGTTAACACCCCCTCATGCCAAAAGAAGGTTTTATCTTTAACATTTTCATTACTCTAGTTAATTTAAAGGAGGGTATAGGCCACTCTGATTTTGCTGTAGACAGTGCATCTAACTGACAAACTGGCAGAATTTAAGGTTTCTCAGTTCTCAACTGAGTAATTCAAAGGAATCTTACAGAACTTTATTTTTCACCTTGTAGGAAGGCGTTTTCTTCATTCTGGGAATAAAGAAACAATGCATTTCTATTTCAGTTGTACTCAGGTGCTCCTTCTAGATGCCTCCATATCAGCCCTTACATCAAATTTTAACAATCTGTTTACTTGTGTTTCACCTCCAGAATGAAAGCTTACTTAAACATGTCTAAGTCATCTTTTTTTCCTCTGGCTATTAACCCAATAACTGGCACATAGTGGGTTTTAATAACTGTCGCATGATTAAATTAAGGATTCAACCATGGCTATACTAATAGATTGACTTTTGTATTAGCCTCAAATTGAACCTTTAGATTTAATACTACATGTAACACATATTCTGTATTAAGTTATAGATTTATGCAAGTTAAAGCAGCCAAATTCATTGAAATTAGAAAATCAGGCAGACTGAATTTCTTAAATTATATGTAAAAAGATGCATAAATGAATTTATTAATTAATGAAATTCATTTATTTATTCATTCAAAACATTCCTTAAACCTACTATGTTTTGACTACCACACCTAGGAGCTGGGGATAAAAAGTCAGTCAAGGCCCACACTCTCAATGAGATGACTCCCTGTGAGGAGGAGAATCAAGTATTAATAAATGTTCTTGATGCCAGGGGATCACTGAGGAGGGACAGCTAAGAACAAACGAAGGGGGATTTAAAAAGAAGGCTTCTTAGAGTGGGTGATGCTAGAACTGAGTTTGGAAAAAACAGCAAGAGGTAACTTAAAACAAAGAAAAAGACATTCTAGGCAGATTCAACAGGGTGAATTACATATACTCTATTCTGCTCTGTCAATAGAAAGAAGGCTGCAGACAGGAGACTGGCAGAAGATGAGGCTAAACATGGAGAGAGAGGAACGATTCCAGGCTGTGAAGGCTCTAAGGGCTTAGAAGCATTTATAGGCATCCTCAGTGAAAAGTCTTTCCTCAAGGGACTCAGAGTCTACCTAAAGCAGGTTAGGAGTACTAGCTGAAACTTTAGTTAAAAAGAAAAAAAAGAAACTAAGATCAGCAAACAGATGGAGTAATGAAAAAAATAGCAAAGACTATTTAGGGTATCACAATTATCAAGAGACCTCATGATTCAGTTTCTAGATAAAATGGCATGTCTGCAAATAAAGGGTAAGAGGCAAATTTGATGTGAATGTGAACTATAGCTATTTTACAATTTTGAAAAACAAGTATTTTTTTACCAAAAAGAAAAAATGAAGTAAAATTTTGTCTCCCTGTAGAGTCTACATCTCTAAACATATTTATTTCTGTCAATGAAGTTTCCACCTATCTAGAGCCACTCACCAATGCCATTTTGAATGTCAACACAGGACAGAGATGAAAGAAGGAAGAATGTTCACAGCCTGATTATTCAGCAGATATTTATTGCTGGTAGGCAAACGCCCCAGAAAGAAAATCCAACTATGCCCTGCTGTGCTGTGCTCTTGAAAAGAGAGCTCATCAGTGTCTAACTGAAGGGAGAATATATGAAAAAGTAGTGTGGTATTTTACAACACAGCAAGCACATAGCAAAACTGCAACTTGGATTTGGAAGTGCTTATTTTTCTGTGATAAAGACTTCAGTATCCATTTAAAATGAGGAATATCTAAGCATTTGCTTTGTTGTTGTAATGTTACATTTTCATTGCTAGTCACTAATGGAATGTAAGGTATTTTCACGGAAAAATAAGTCAAATATTAGATTGAGTTTCAGTTGAGAATGGCAACATACAGGTATAGCAAAAGCAAGTTAGAGTTAATATCTTCCAAATACTTCAAAATTCAAGAAACTTTAAAAAAGGAGGTGGTAGAAAAAGAGTATTGATGAAAATAGAAATTGCAGCTAAACACCATTACTTCTGGTTCATTCAGCAAGTATTTTATATGTCTTTAAATGCTATCTCCTAGGGGCTTGAGGAACTTAAGCTAACTCATTTAGTAGGTACTGAACAGTATTATTTATTTATAGTCTTTTTTATTTTGCCTTTCTAAAATAAAAAAAAGTATAATCATTGAAGGATTGTTTTCTTTTTTTCCCTTGTAGCTAATTCTCAAAGAGAATGAAAAGCACAAAAACCAAAATTACAAGTAACAGTTTGAAAATAAAGGAAAAATTCTGTGTAAACAAGTAACAGTTTGAAAAGAAGGAAAAAATTCTGGATGCATATTCATTATGTTAACGAAACTAAGCTTTCTAAAGATTTACTTTTTCTGCATGTCCAATTCTTAGGAAGCTAACTGTGAAGGAAAGCTACAACAATGATAAAGTCATCAAAACTTACTGAAATAAGCCCTAAGAATACTAGTTACTTAGGAAATTATTATTAGTCAATGGATATTAATTATGGTATTTAATTCTTTATACTAATTCTTTTTCTTTTTATCTTTTTTCTCTTATATTTATTACATTTAGCATCATGCTGCTATTTCTGCAAGTACTGAACGAGCATGGGATTTTAACATTATACTTCTAAATAAATGAATTACTCAATCTCCTGTGACCATCTATACATACTCCATCATCACAAAGCATATCAATATTATACCATCAAAGAGATAGTGGCTTTCTTTTCTCTGATATGTACAACCTTTTTGCACAATGCAACTGTGACATTGACACTTATTTCCATGAAGAAACACTTTATGATTCTATGGCATTTATCATTTGACAATTTCAAGTGTTTTCCTTATCAATCAGCTCTTACTGAACTTGTTAGCAGTGACTGTAGAATCCTTAAGGGCCCAGTAAATTTCTGAAGAAGAAAGCTAAGATGAAGGACATACCACTCCGAATTCATGTGCTACTTGGCCTAGCTATAACTACACTAGTACACGCTCTAGATAAAAAAGTGGATTGCCCTCAATTATGTACATGTGAAATGAGACCTTGGTTTACACCTAGATCCATTTATATGGAAGCATCTACAGTGGACTGTAATGATTTAGGTCTTCTAAATTTCCCAGCCAGATTACCTGCTGACACACAGATTCTGCTCTTACAGACTAACAATATTGCAAAAATTGAATACTCCATAGACTTTCCAGTAAACCTTACTGGACTAGACTTATCGCAAAACAATTTGACGTCAGTTACCAATATTAATGTAAAAAAGATGCCTCAGCTCCTTTCTGTTTATCTTGAAGAAAACAAACTTACTGAGTTGCCCGAAAAATGTCTGTCTGGACTAAGCAATTTACAAGAACTTTATATTAATCACAACTTGCTTTCTACAATTACATCTGGAGCCTTTATTGGCCTACATAATCTTCTACGACTTCATCTCAATTCAAATAGATTGCAGATGATCAACAGTAAGTGGTTTGATGCTCTCCCGAATCTGGAGATTCTGATGATTGGGGAAAATCCAATCATTAGAATCAAAGATATGGACTTTAAGCCACTTATCAATCTTCGCAGCCTGGTGATAGCTGGCATAAACCTCACAGAAATACCAGATAATGCATTAGTTGGGCTTGAAAATTTAGAAAGCATATCTTTTTATGACAACAGGCTTAATAAAGTGCCCCATGTTGCTCTTCAAAAAGTTGTAAACCTCAAATTTTTGGATCTAAATAAAAATCCTATTAATAGAATACGAAGGGGTGATTTTAGCAACATGCTACATTTAAAAGAGTTGGGGATAAATAATATGCCTGAACTGATCTCCATTGACAGTTTGGCAGTGGATAACTTGCCAGATTTGAGAAAAATAGAAGCTACTAACAATCCCAGATTGTCTTACATTCACCCAAATGCATTTTTCAGACTACCCAAGCTGGAATCACTCATGCTGAACAGCAATGCCCTCAGTGCCCTGTACCATGGTACAATCGAGTCATTGCCAAACCTCAAGGAAATCAGCATACACAGCAATCCCATCAGGTGCGACTGTGTGATCCGCTGGATTAATATGAATAAAACCAACATTCGATTCATGGAGCCAGATTCACTGTTTTGTGTGGACCCACCTGAATTCCAAGGCCAGAATGTTCGGCAGGTGCATTTCAGGGAAATGATGGAAATTTGCCTCCCTCTTATAGCTCCTGAGAGCTTTCCTTCTAATCTGGATTTAGAAGTTGGAAGCTATGTTTCCTTACACTGCAGAGCTACTGCAGAGCCACAGCCTGAAATCTACTGGATAACACCTTCTGGCCAAAAACTCTTGCCTAATACTCTGACAGACAAGTTCTATGTCCACTCTGAAGGCACGCTAGATATAAGTGGCATGACCCCAAAAGAAGGGGGTTTATACACTTGCATAGCAACTAACCTTGTTGGTGCTGACTTGAAGTCTGTCATGATCAAAGTGGATGGTTCTTTGCCCCAGGATAACAATGGATCCTTGAACATTAAAATAAAAGATGTTCAGGCCAATTCAGTTCTAGTGTCTTGGAAAGCAAGTTCTAGAATTCTCAAGTCCAGTGTTAAGTGGACAGCCTTTGTCAAGACTAAAAATTACCATGTTGGCCAAAGTGCTCGAATACCATCTGATGTTAAGGTATATAATCTTACTCATTTGACCCCATCAACCGAGTACAAAATTTGTATTGATATCCCCACTGTTTATCAGAAAAACAGAAAACAATGTGTGAATGTTACCACAAAAGGTTTGGACCATGACGGAAAAGAACAAGAAAAGAGTAGCACTACAACATTTATTGCCTGCCTTGGAGGCCTTCTGGGGATTATTGGTGTGATATGTCTTTTCAGCTGCCTCTCTCAAGAGATGAACTGTGATGATGGACATAGTTATGTGAGGAATTATTTACAGAAACCAACCTTTGTATTCAGTGAGCTTTATCCTCCTCTAATCAATCTCTGGGAAGCAGGCAAAGAAAAGAGTACAGAATTGGAAGTGAAAGCAACTGTTATAGGTATGCCAACAAATACATCCTAAAAGCAACCAACTAAACCTACTTCAAAGAAAAGCTCAAGACTGCAGTTGTGCTAAGTAAAAGGCAGAGAAATATTTCATTCTTGAAAGAAGTTTGGGCTTCACGAATGCTGCTCCTGACCAATGGAAATACTTACAATTTCAGCATTTTAATTTACTGGATTCAAAGGGTACTGTGGCAACCAAAAAAATAACTCCATTTTCTAGAACCTTCATGTAACTTTTCTGTCTGGAATACAGTTAATGTGGACAAAGAACATTTCTGTATTTTTTTTAAGTATGTAAAAGTAGTTGAACTGAGCAATACCTCCTCCTGTGTTGTATTACACATATTAGCCACGAGTTTTTGCAGTGCCCAGATAAACTTGAATTGACACGTGGTGTAATAAAATGGACAAATTCTGTAGAGTAGACACAGTGAGTATGTGGACCTCTTTTATAAGGAAAAAATACATTTTGGATTAAAATTAATTGCTTTTGTCTTGTTTTTGTTTCTAAATAAAGAATAATTTCTGGGAAATATCATCTGACCAGATATCATTTAAATGATAAAGGTTTTTAGAAAAGAGTTTTTCTATAATGAAATCTGGAATGCCGAATGAGACACTTTATTGGGTTATGTAACTACATGTTTGTAATGCACAAAATGGATTTTAGAAAGCACTTTATCAATATTAAAAGGCAAAAATAACACTGTATATAACCCTTTAAATATTGACAGAAATATAGGAAATCACGTATTCACTTAGAGATTTTCTTTTCTTAACAAGCAGCATTTACAATAGATTTACTTATTAGGTTCAGATAATGTAAATTCAATATCTGTGAACCTGAAAGTCTTATTTTAATAATTAGTGCTAACTCAGGTTTAGGTTGCTTGCTTTGCAAAAAAGATTGCCAAATTTCTATAGGACCTATAATCCAGGTATAATTTGTAAATCTCTCTGTGGTTCTCAACATTTAATGAGCTTCACTGTAATAACAAACAAATAACTACATAATTTGCTATACTGCATATGTAGTAAGGAAAAAAACATGACCTGATCTAAGACTTGATTTTAGAACTTCATTTTAAAATATATTGGGTTGGTAGTGGAAGAAGTTAATCAAGTTCACTTTTTAAAAATATTCTCCTTTTTTATTTAGAAAAATTCTTCTGACTATACATTAGACACCTAGAACCCACAGTTTTTTTTTTAAAAATCAGAGCACCACTGAATTTAGTGGTGCTAAATTCATTTAAAAAAAAATAATGTTTTTAATATTGTTATAAGAGAAATAAAAGGATTTCACTTAAAAATAAAACAAGATTTGAGGGTATCAGTCATATTTACAAACAGAAAACACACAGTCCTGCAAAATAAATATATTTTTGCACAAAGGAAACATTCTGAAAAAATAAAAAAATCAATAGGCAAATATAAGATAATAGGCAATAATTTTTAGAGGCAAATCATTTTGCTCAACAAAGCTACAAGGTTTCCATGTTAATTGTAGCTATGTCTGTTCATAATTTAATATTTCTTATGGTAGCTTGCTGCATTATTATCAACATGTCACTAGCCTGTAAACATTTACAGTACTGTGGTCATATCAATTTATTTTTTTAATAATAGAAATTTGCGTTTTTGATTGCATTGACAATTTCTAATTAACCCTTGCTAGTTTTGACAAAGGGAAGGTAATTGTTATGAACTCTTTCAAATGGAAAGACAAATTGTGTTAATTTTTAACACACCCCAAATATGGAATTTTCTAATCCAATGTGTTTCCTGAACATGACTTCTACAATCTGATGAATCACTATCACACAAAGGCTGACATTAGAATTTATCAGCAAGACATGCTCATATATCACGAGAGGTTTCAGCACCATGAACAGAGCGTTTTAGAGCAAGGCTATTTGTCAAAATTATAGGAGCTGAAATATGACCTATTAGGATGCAGATATTGTGTAGGTCAGCAAGAACTTGCTCAGGTATCTTATATGTTTCTGTTTTAAACCTATCTGCATGGGGAACTATTACAAATATACCTTAGAGCTGAGAATCCCATTTAAAGCTATATATATTTTAGAACAATTGAATGTAATAAGCACTCTGAATAGACACCGAATAGTGAGCACTAAAATGAAGTATTTTGTTGCAGCTGAATAAATACAGATGTTCAAAGCAAATCATAATCCTATTTACTTTCTTAAATTGTAATCTAAATTTCTATTGAGAGAAAACACATTTGCCCCAGTAAATAAGAATGGCATTTTATATTCCCTATGCTAACTCCTAAACCTTCCATTACCTAAGCACCGGTCAAAGTACTCAAAGGATAAAACTTCCAAATTGGTGATACCATATGGATAGTCCTGTTGCAACAGAGAAATCTACCCACAACAAATAAAATTCCAAAATATATACCTCTATGAATGCCAACGGAGCCCCTTACCACAGGTTGTGGTCACAATCATAAAATTTGCAAAACCACAGAAATGATTTCAAAAAAAGTACATATTTTCTTTTTTACACTTCATAATAAAATTCAAATTTTCTAAAAATAATCATGCCCCATTGACTATAAATCTGTAAAAACAAAGTGGAGCAAAATGTGTAACTGTCAGCACAGATAAGCAGTAATAGGTTGTCAGTCAAATCATACCAACCACTTTACTTGATATATGCACCATGAGTCTTTTTTTTTTTAAGATTTATTTATTTATTTAATTCCCCTCCCCTCCCCCGGTTGTCTGTTTTCTGTGTCTTTTTGCTGCGTCTTGTTTCTTTGTCCGCTTCTGTTGTCGTCAGCGGCACGGGAAGTGTGGGCGGCGCCATTCCTGGGCAGGCTGCACTTTCTTTCGCGCTGGGCGGCTCTCCTTATGGGTGCACTCCTTGCGCGTGGGGCTCCCCTACGCGGGGGACACCCCTGCATGGCAGGGCACTCCTTGCGCGCATCAGCACTGCGCATGGGCCAGCTCCACAGGGGTCAAGGAGGCCCAGGGTTTGAACCGCGAACCTCCCATGTGGTAGACGGATGCCCTAACCACTGGGCCAAAGTCCGTTTCCCCATATGAGTCTTTTATTACTTATTTCAGTACTTGAAATTTTATTCTAACTAGACAGAAAGTTTTTAAGCAAAACTCCATAATGGATATGCATAAGTTTAAAACTCTAATTCTTTAATTAACTACTTAACTATCTCTCATACTTTCACAGTGATACTATTCACCATCAACCCATACTCTCAAAGAACAATGATACTTAGAAAACCACAAGACTTTTTTTCTTGTTCTAAAAATGTATTTACATGTCACTTACATGTCACAACATTTTGATACAGAAATGTTATCCCAATTTTTGTTCTTATTCACTATCTCTTTCTAGCAACTAGGCTAATGCTAACCTTTAACTGTTTAAATCAGAAGGCATGTCTACTTAAAATATATTACTTCTAGGCATAGTGATATGAATAACTATTATGTTTCCTCTATTTTATTTATTTATTTATTGACTTTGTAATAATATTACATTAAAAATATATATGTGAGGTCCCATTCAACCCCACCCCCCCACCCCGCCTCTCCCCCCCCCAGCACAGAGAAATTGATCAGCCCCAAAATATGAAAAGTTAAGTTTAAGAAGGTATCTGGCACTGACAAAAGTTAATATATTTTTCAAGAAATGCTGTATGTACCCTAACTCTTCTGAGATTTTTCAGTAACCATGAAGGAAAACTTTTAATTCCACAGGTTAGCCTTTTAGATGATAAAATTATAAGTGGTGCTATCAGAGACCAATAAAGCAAACAATATATACAATTAAAAATTTAAATTGTATAATTGCCTGGAGAAAGGGAAAATTTTAAAAAAATGTCCCCACAGCTATCACAAATATCAGGAAAAAATCTAATTGTATATACCACCATTAGAAGACATTTTGGGCTTCATCTAGTGTTGAATTTCTAGGTGATAAGGGATAATGAATAGTGATTTAAATGTGGCTACATATTTTAAAATCCAATCTCATTTATTTTTCAGGACATATTAGAGCAAATAAGTAACAGTTTTTGAAAGAAATTGACTCCAGTTTCAATCCAATAGTGGCTACTTTCATGTGTCATCAGAAAAAATGAGGCCCATATCTAGTGTATACATCCAATCACAAGAAAAAATATTAAAAGAGAAATCTTAATTAGTCAAATAGAGATTATCTCTAAAATCAGTATATATCTCATTGATTATATATACTCAAAGGTGCTTATGGATTAACCTTCATTATTAGGATTAGCCTTCATTATTCTCAAGTGAGAAGGTATCATATTAAATAGGAAACAACTCTTTTTTTATTCCTGGTGAAAATAGACAATCCTACAAAAATTTGAATTTACCTATTTTCTAGTTTATTTTATATACACCTCAGTAAATGATTATATGATCTCTTCACTCATCTTCAAAATAAGCCATATAATATATACTAACACTATGTACCTCATAGGTAGATCATTAGGACTTTCTCTTAAAAGCAAACTGAGGTCTTGAAGTAAGTAATAAACTGAAAGCAAATCACACACATTATTTCAAAATTATTGTATAGATGCCAAGAGTAACAAAGCATTGAAATAAGAATTATGGTTGACCATAGCAAGCCATTCAAAAGAATGAACTATAATGGCATTTGAACATGTTATAGTACTTTGTGTGTTTATATTTATCTTTTCTAACTCTAATATATCTTCAAGAAACTAATACCATTTTGTGACCATTGTAAAAAAAAAAAAATCCAGCTTCTTATTAAAACATATGGTTTGGTGTTGAGGTTATTGATTCAAAATCCAATTGCAATATTCATTTATAATTGTTACCAGGCTCTGGAACAAATAATTGAGTAAGCTTAGACATAAATTGACCCTCCTAATCCTTGCATTGAGAGAATCAGAATATAATAAAACAACCTTCCTATCATTTTTGGTGCTGAATTCAAGGCTGGTAAAGACAAAAATAGTAATTGAACCATCAAAATTGCCATTATTAAAGCCACATGACCAAACATACCAAAAGTGTTCTTCAAAAGAGTCTAACTAAAATTGAAACCCATTTGAAAGTTAGGTACTGCTGATAAACACCCCTTTAATAATGGTTCCAGAAAGGTTCCAGAATAGTCCCTATTGAATAAGGGACTAGGAATCATGTCTCCAAAACAGAATAACTGGTAGTTGGGGTCACAGTTTTAATGCCTTTGTCCTTTCTGTCTCTGTTTCTTAGTAAGTTAATCAATAAACAAGCATTCCAATATAATTTTCACATAAAACTGTTGATTTTTTCAGGGTTTAAAAACTCATATAAGAAATGCATAGATTTATAATTATGTGATATTAATAATTCAAAGTTTAAATGTAAAACCATCCTTCTAATCATGGGTCTGATATAGAGGGGTATGAAAATACACATTCTATAAATGTGTATGCATTTCTATATCTATATCTATAGATGTCATATCTATAAATGACACATTCATTTCTTTCTACTAACAAAATTTTTATCCATACAAATAAAATGAAATTAATTGAGTACAGTGGAAAAATGAACTAAGTTGAAAATAACTAAAGGGAGTTAGGTTTGTCTTTGTCTTCCAATGTATTATGTATGCCTCAGCCCAGACTGTGTCCTGAAATGGCAAAGTGATGTTTGAGTTATTTTCCTGTCACATAAAGGCATATGAATTAAACATGTATTATTAATATATTATATTTTATTAAATATATATATTTACTTGAATATCAAGGTATAAACAAAGAAAGAAGCAAGGGAAAGGGAAGGGATAGAACATTTACTGAATGCTGAATGTGGCAGACTAAGAAATCTGTCCTTGGAAATGAATTCCAGATCTAAAGAAAAGAAGGGGAATAGGAAAAATGAAAATTTATACACCCTTAGTATAGGCCAGGCATCCATCCATTTCTCTCTCTCCCCCTTCCTCTTCCGTCTCTCACTCTACATATAGATATATATACAATATATTATAATTACATATATTATAATTTAATTAATTCAATCCTCATGAAATTCCCATGAATTCAGTGTTAACACTCCCATATTATAGAGGGGTATTTGTCTCAGAGAAGCTATGTAATTTTCTTTCCCAAGAAAAGAATAATAATAAAGCAAAAACAAGCAAAAGCTACAACATCATGAGATACAATAACACTTGAGGACTTTATAAACATGCCATCTCCTGCAAAAACAACTAATAGGTGATTTTCTCGGGAGGGAACAATCCATCAATAGTATACCATATTCATTAATTTTGCCTATTAACTTCCAACTTTCCCTATCAACATGTTCCTTTATTCCTGTCTCAGATTTGCATCAGTGGGTAATAAAGTGCCCTTATTCATCAACTTTCAATTACTACTGACAAAGACAGAATAGCACTGGTAGAGAGAGATCTAAAAGAAGGAGGTGACTTTCAGAAAGGTTTTTGTATTAAACTCCTCCTAAATTCTCCCTCGTTTGAAATCCCAAGCTTATCATAATGCCACACTTTTTCTAAATATATTATTTTAAAATATAGTATTATTTTGGTATTATATTACCTCTATTTTATTACAAAAGTAGTATGCTTCTTAAGAGCAAACATAGTGAAGTCAAGAGAAAATATTATGAACTGTGTGGAAGGCAGAATGGCAAGCTTTTGTAAGAGTATATATGGGAAGCAGGATGAATGGGGAGATGGGTAAAAATCAACTTTATTTGATGCTGGCCATAGTATTAAGAGAAACCAGTATCCCAGGCAAAATAACTAGGCCATATTTAAAACATCAGGACTAATTTGTAAGACTGCAAAGATTGGTTTAATACATTTTAATCCTCTTTCCCTCTGTAGTCCAGCCCTGGTCTCCCATTTAATCCCTAACCATCAATAGGTGGGAATATGAGAAGTAGGAAATAAAAGATAAAAGTAAGTGGAGAAGACCCTCTCCAATCCATCCTCTTTGGCCTTCCCTAATCTAAACACACACACACACACATTTAAGACCTTCTTAAGTACATACTCAGATATATACCTTTCATTTTCAGGGTTAATATAATAAAGTATTAGCAGGATATCCCAACTTAAGATTTCTTTAAAATATATCTCACATGAAAAAAAACAGAGGATCAAAAAATATCATTCTAGCTTCTACTGTCTCCTCAAGGGGCAAATGAAAGAAAAAAGAGGCCCTGGGAACTCTGAGCAGTTTTGCCCACACTCTAACATATAATCTAAAATTGTAGTCTTATGCCTTTGAATTTACAACTGACCTAATTCTATTTCTACTGTCGATTGTATTTTCAAAATGTTCACAGATTTTACATAGAGGTTAATTAGTGTTTAAGCATGAAAATAGATATGGGAAACTCAGGGAAAAAAATCACTTTTAATAGTAAAGGCTCAAGTAGCCCCAAACAGTATGTTTACTATATAAACATAACAATAGAGTGAAATTTTTTTGTATTGTTAAGAGGAACTCTGCCTCAGCACTCCCCAGCTATAGCACTGCTGCCAACTATTTCCCAGTGTGCGTATTCAGGACACCAGTTAAGAATAAGTAACTAAGCACAGACTATCATCTCATTCTTGAAAAAAACAAATCAAGTTTTAGTTCCTTCGAAGTCAGAATATGCAAAATACCAAAATATCTATGGATCAGTAGCCCATGATTTTAGAACTAAAGTTAAAAATCTTAAAATTATGAGGAAGTTATAAAACTCTAATGATTAACATCTGTCAAGTACTTTTTAAGGTAAAAGAACATTTCATATACATTTTTTCTGGCACTTAAATATTTTATCCATACTTACTGTGTGATATCAGAAAAATTATGATAACCTACTTTGATAAAATATTGGTCATGGGAAAAGAGCTATCAAATAAAATTGTCATCAGACAAATTTGCACGCCCACTGAATCTCTCTGAACGCTGTTAAACATTTGTGGGTGCTTTCCGCAATGGTGATAGGCCTAGCAATAAAGATTTTTGCTCTCTTGGGAAAAGCTAACCCTCTGATCTTTAGACTAATCTGGGTTCAGACAGGAGTTTTAATATGAAACATCTCCCGAAGTTCTTCTAGGTTTGAAATTCCAAGCTTTCCAGCCTAATGTTACATTATTCTTTTAAAATACAATATTATTATTTTAAAATATATTATTTTGATATTATTTAATGTATTTTATTACAAAAATATACATGCTCATTATATAAAATTAAGAAAACACAGAAAAGAAAGCCTCACAATCTTCTTGTGTCCCCCACTAACCACTCTTAAAAAAGTCTGCCGTCCTGCCTTTTACAAAGTTTATAATAAATCTCTGACTCCATCTTCACTCTTAATCTAGACTAGAGCTCCCCACATGTAAAAGTGGCAAAGACCTCCACTCTCCAACTGGGAGAAGACTTCAGTGGTCAGCCCATCATCTCCCCACCCAGCCCAAAATCTCCTGATGACATGACTGACAGACATTATCATCTTCTACTTAACTAGTCCCTTATAAGTCAGCCTATTATATTTTTTAAAAGCTATAGGAATAAAAACATTTTCCTACCTCATTTAGCCTGAGATATGATATTTTCTTCCCTCTAATCTTCATTAATTTTATTTTAGGGAGAAAACAGAAACAAAAGCAAAAACCAAAACCCAATCTGTGGCCCATAGGGCAGCCTGGCAAGTTGTGTGATTATACCATCCTGTCGCTAAATTTTCTCTGTGCCACAGTTAATAAACTCATGTCCTTCTAGAAATCTAGGTCACTCTTCTCAGGTCACTCTGAATATGGCCTGATCAAAGTCATCAAATTCTCTCTTTATATTGTAGTACTGGAAACTGAATGCAATCCTCCAGATGTGCTAAACTCTAATCTCTTCCTTGGCTGGGAGCAGTGCTATCTAAAGGTTCGGAATATTTTCAAGTGGAAGCAGAGCCAACTCTAAGCAGACAAGGGTAATCTTGCGGTTAGGAACATTGTCAATACAGTCATTACCAGCACTCACAAAATGCTAAGCATTAGCACGCGAATAAATTCATTTAACCCATATAAATAAGACTTTGGCATTAACCATTTTAAATTATAGGTGAGAACATTTAGGTTTAATAAGTTTAAGTAACTTACCAAGACACATCTAGCACATTTTTATAGGCAGTAGTAAGAGGGATTTGGTCTCCACGTAAAAACAGTGACAGGTTTTTGGCTGGCTAACATCGACCACAAACCCTGAGATTTTACACATGAACTACTATGACCTATTAGATAAGTTCCATTCAGCAGGTAGAAGGGGTAGGTCTTAAGATAGCTTAATTAGTATCAGCAAATATCATAAAAAGAGAGAAATAAGATGTCTAAGCAAGAATCTCCATTAATAGATTTCATGGCTTTCAGCTAGGAATGTTTTCTTGTATCCATATAAGGAGGTAGTGGGAAGAAATGCATAAATTTAAAAGTGTCAACTTTATATTAGTTGAATATGAAAAAAATATTGTTGCTCTTGTCAAGCTCAAATGTTGCAAAGGTAGGGTGGGTCAGTTAAATTTCTACTAGCAACAGGGTTTGGAGGGAAGGTTTTTATCTTTCCTCTTACACACTTCATGGATAGCATATACAGTGTTATATAAAAAAGCAAACAAAAATGAATTTTCAAGAAGGTTTTATTCTATATTCAATTTGTATTAATTAGCATGTCAGCAAAGCTATTTAGATGCCTAAAAAATGTTAAAGAATTTTTTAATCAGTGTTTATTTACTTGCTAATGACTCATTTTACCATTTCCTAATCATGGCATAAAAAGATGTTAAGCCAGAATTAAAATTATCCATCATGCTAAACAAAACTTATAAAAAACACTGGCATACTTCTTCATATATTTAAGAAGATCTTTTTTCTTTCTTTTTTTTTCCTTATTTCAGACCACATTCCTTAAAGCAAGAAAAGGCAAATATAACCAACCTTGGTAAATCAAGAAGTAGAGCAAATGATAGGGGAAAAAAAAGAATTTGATTTAAGGGGTAAAGATATTAATTTACTACCTCAATGTTCTCAATGATAAAGACACAGAGGCAAAAGCTGTTTAGTTTCTTAAAACAAAGCAATATATATCAGCAGCTTTACCAAAGAACAGAAATCAACATTGAATTCTTACAAGAATTTTAATATGAATGAGTTAAGAACTTACACTTTAAAAATCTCACTCTCAAAAGACAGTGGAGGGAAAGCAGATGTGGCTCAACTGATTGAGCATTCGCCTACCATATGGAAGGTCCAGGGTTCAATCTCCAGGGCCGCCTGGCCTGTGTGGTGAGCTGGCCCATGCACAGTGATGCCATGCTCACGGAGTGCCGTGCCACACAGGGGTGTCCCCCACATAGGGGAGCCCCACACGTGAGGAGTGCACCCTGCAGGGAGAGCCGCCCCTCACAAAAAAAAGCGTAGTCTGCCTAGGAGTGGCACCATACACATAGAGAAATGACACAGCAAGATGACACAACAAAAAGAGACAGATTTCTGGTGCCGCCTGACAAGAATGCAAGCAGACACAGAAGAACACACAGCATGTGGACACAGAGAGCAGATGGGGTGGGGGAGGGAGAAGGGGAGAGAAATAAATAAAATAAATCTTTAAAAAACAAAAAAGACAGTAGAGGGGGAGCAGTTGAGTGCCCACCATGGGAGGTCCTGGTTTCAGTTTCTGGTGCCTCCTAAAGAATGGTTGAGCACCTGCCTACCACATGGGAGGGCCTGTGTTCAGTTCCCAGTGCCTTCTGAAAAAAACAAATAACAAACAAAACAAACAACTCAGGGAAGCCAATGTGGCTCAGTGGTTGTATGCCAGCTTCCCATATACAAGGTCCTGGGTTCAATCGCTGGCTCCCAGTACCTCAAAGATCAGTGGAATTACAGATGGAATACTCCTTTTGACAAACCTACTTTAGGAAAAAAAAAGTTATTTCATTATTTCATTCATTCCTTTCCCTGATATGTTTAGTGAATTGGATAATGTTATATTGACTAGAGTAATCTTGATACTTTTGTTCTACCACAAGAAATAAGATCCCTTTAGCTAAAGATTTTCCTTTCCTTTTGTCTGTTCAGCACTAGAACAACTAGGGAGACAGTCTCATAAAGAAAATAACCGAAGGCACTGACTTCGTCCAATGACTTGGCCTCCCTCCAGCACTGACACTTCTGTGCTCTACATTATCTCCCAGGACAACAGGACAAAGTAAGAAGGAATTAGTGTGTCTTTCTGTTTAATTGTGGTAGCTACTTTTTAATCACACAAGCAATATAATTCATTCCTTATTATATAACTGCTTAACCCATTTTAAATTAAAAAGCTATACACAAAAACAAATGGCATCACTTCTCCCAAGTTAGGTGAAACTTATATATGCAAAATAGAACTCAGAATAACTCAAAACAGCACTGTAAGGAAAGTGGAAGCACATCTGGGAATAAGATCAGAGATAAGTTACTATCAATATATACTTCTATTTTTCAAATAATTCATCTGAAATCATCTTTGATTCTCACAAACCTATAAGTTTAGTGAGTTATTTTGTCATTGAAGAATCACAAAAATTATTTGGTCACTTGCCTGGAATAGCTGGCTTTTATTTGCCTTCAAGTGATATAACTTACTTGTAAGATCATTTAAAGTCAGATCTGCCTGCATCTATTTTATACGATGAAGAACATTCAAAATTATGATATATTCAAATCCACAAATAAGGCAGAAAATAGCACATTACTCAATGTTTGTTCATTGATATGATCCCTTTCTTTAAAGTTCCATTTGGTTATTGTGAGGATGAATGAATAAAAAAATGCATGTATGAAAGAATGTGGTGTCCATTTGATATCAAGTATTTCAACAAAAGAGGCAATCAGCCTAGAATTTTTATCTTTGTCCTATTTACATTCTACATTCAGGACAAACTTTGGAACTGGGTTAATAAAAGGGCTAAATTAAGACATAAGTCTACTGCTCTGGGAATCTCAGTATCACTATTTGCAGAGGCAAAAAAAAAAAAACCTAAATGATTTTATGAACAGATAAATTGTTAACAAAGGCCAGAGATTAGACTAGGTTGATATGTCTTAGTTCAATAGGTAATTATTAAGAAATTAACGTGCTAGAAACGTCAGGGTATAGAAAGATGGGTCCTGAAGAGTTTGGAAAAAACATCTCTCATGCAAGAGTTTAGAGAATTCCCTATGGTGGGGGAAAATTTTGAGGGAGGAAAGAGAGATAAAGAATGCTATTCCAATTAAGTAGCTTCCAGGTATATTTTGGGAAAATTCTAAATAGAAATAATTAACCTGATCCTGATATGTATGTTAATCATCTCCACAATCTAGAAAGTACTTCCTTTTGTAACAGAAGACACATAAAACAGTGCAAATTCTCTTTATAAAAATAGCAATAGATCTCTGTTTCTCAAATAGGAAAAAAAAGAAAAATAATATTTTCCTTTGAAATAAAAATCCTATTTGAGTTAGAAAAAGAGAACATCTATTAAGATATATTTCACCTGTGGGAAAGTCGGTTTGCCTCACAATTGCCCAGTAAAATGAAGAACTAGGATAATTCTCTTTCCGACAAGATTGCCTTAAGTGGTTGGCATTACTGTTGCTCCAAAACCTGAAACACTAATGTTATTTCTACAGTTACCTCCTAGCCTTCCATCATCTCATTCACTAAACCACAGCTAAAATAAACAGTTCAATTTCCAATAGTTTCTTTCCTTAGAGCCCAAAGAACAGGAGTGAAAAAAAAGAAGCAGAAAAGAAAGAGGACAGATGTAAACAGGGCAAAGAAACCCAAAAAGAGCGAAGCAGAAGAGACTAAAAGGCGAGGTAAGAAAGAAGGGACAAATAACACACAGAATTGGAAGGAGAAGGAGACAGACTTACACTCAGGAGGGTTTCAGAGTGCAAAGCCCTCTGTTCACTTGAACTGTTATCCTACTTGCCTTCATGAAATCCTGGCTTGTATCTGTTATCATCTGCTTTCTACTGCCCTGTAAAGAGTTTGGTTAGCAGAAGTAGATAGGAGATGAAGTAGAAATGACTTGGCTAACAACCTTTGGACAAAACCATATATGCCTGAGGCCAGGTGAGTGAATATCAGGTATTTTCTACTTCCATGCTCCATTAGCAGGGTTATGAAATGTAAATTAATCGTGCTGTATGCCTTTTAAAAAATACTATACTTCACTTAATATTATATATTTGCTATGAGCAAACTTACTAATAAAAATTTGGAAAACAAATTGTAAGAAAGCTAAGAAATATAATTAGGTTAAATAAGTTAACAGGGCCAAGCTGTTTTGTACAGATGTCTTTTTGCACTTTCGGAAATATCAGAACTTTTCACAAATATCATAGTGTGTGAGAACTGAAAACATTTCCACCTGTCTAACCAAAGAACCTATTGCTCCTCATTCATGCTAATGAAAATTCCATGCTCACCTCCCAGTGATTAAGGCTATTTGGCTTCTTGAGAAGAAAAAATATCTATTCTTCTTCTGAAAAGGTGATTCTAAAGTCGCTTGGATAAATGGCTGAATGGCAAAGCAAAGCAAAATTCAATACCTATGAAAGACTTGCTGGAAATAGTCTCTTTTTGCCTACTTTGCTTACAATAAAGAAAATATCTAGGAGACATAGTCCAGAATTTGAATGATGAAATGCTGTAAGAATCGTGGAATATTAAGCATTTTTAAATTAGAGAAATGCATGGCTAGTTTGTGGTAGAATCAGGACTAGCATTTAGATCTCTGGCAATTTTATGGTCTCTAAATTATGTGTCAGTATCTGAATATTTTGGCTTGGTTGGGTTAGGAGATGGCAAAAGAGAAGCAACTTATATGGGAACCTCTTATATTTTTTGAATGTAACATTTTAAAAAAAATAAAGAGATCGTAGAAGCCAAACAAAAACCAAAGAGAAGTAACTAATATTAGCTCAGCTATTTCTTTTAGTGTTAACCCTAGTATAATTTCACATGTATACTACTAATACTTAATATGAAAATTAGATATAGTTTACTTACTAGAAGTTATACCATGAAAAAAGAGAAATTAGTTCTTTTATACCCCTCCACATATTCCCTCCCAATTCTTCCTTGAAATATAATTATATCACAACTTTTCACTAAATCAATATTCATTATATACATTATCATGTATTAATAGCCTTAGATGGGCCACATAATATACTGTGATATTAATATTTCCTTTCTAATACAAGTTTGTATTCCCTACAGATAATCACTGTCATGTTTTTTCTCTTTTAATTTGCTTAATTTTCTGTATACATACAATGATTCATTCTCAAACCTCGGCAGAATACTGAATCTACAAAACATCTCTTATCTAACTAGAGTATCCTTTCCATTCTCATTATCACTGTGAGTTTATGCTTTTTAAAAATTTCTTAAGGCCATTTTGGTGACATTTGAAGGAAAGAAGGTAAATATGGGTTCATTAGACCCTATTAGGAGTTAGAAATTAATAATGTTTTAATACTTACGTACAATATTGAAACATTAACAGATGTCAACAAATGCCGAAATGAGAACATTGCCACAGTGAATAGTTGTAGGAGAATTTATCCATTACAGATAAGTTTTAGTTGTCGAGGAAAACAGATCAAAAAATAAGTCTGAATTCTCATCTTCAGTTTTTCAAGTGAAGGGTTTCGATTTAGTTTAATGTCTCATTATCTCAAAATTTTAGTACAAAGTTTCTCAAACTTTAATGTGCATATGACTCACCTAGGGACCTTGCTAAATGACAGATTATGATTAAGTATTTCTTGCAAATCTCCAGATGATGCCAATGCTTTTGTTTTGAGTAGAAAGGCTTTAGAACATATAACTTAGACTTGATATAAGAAGTGTGGAAACTGGGGGAGACCTACTCAAACATGGCAAATATCCTTAAATTTTAAGTTTTCCTTTCCATGTTCTTGAGCACAAGCAAAGCAAAATGCCACCCAAGGAGAGAGGAGCAGGCATTCCAAGTCCTTGATCTACAAACAATCCTTAGCCAACTTGACTTACATATCGCCTGTACCAAGTGGGAGGTGCACTGCATGTATGTTCCAAAACTTCCATCTATTCTATCTGGTGAATTTCACTGCTTTGGCTTTCATCTCAATAAATATATTCTTATACACATGAATTAAGAGGGTCAGTGAGGTAAACACAGACAAGATGTAGAGAAAACTGAGCTCTAGTGTGGCTTCTAAATAAACTGGCAAAATATATGTGACAAATCACTGTATCTCTCTGGGGTTTGGCTCACTTTCCTACATTAATAAAAGACAGAATTGGATGCTCTCCCTAGTGCTTTCTGGCTCTGGTATTCTATAATTCTATACTTTATAAAATCTACTTTATTCATTTGCCCAATTATGGAGTAATTTTGTCAGCTGCCAAAATTCTTACCTCCTATCTTTGTCAAAATGAGGGCTATAAAAAACATACTTGTGGTAATTACAGTAACATGATACTCCAATACTCAAGTCAAATGATTAAAAAAAAAAAAACTATAAAATTAGTTTGTCCTGGGCTGCATAATTTGTTAAAATCTATTCCCTCAACTTTCTTCTTCCTTACTTTTAAAAATTAAAAATTAACGCAATCTATTAATCACTTATACAAATTTAGGAAATGCACTTAATATCCTTTTCTAGTACTCTACTGAGGAGTTTATACATTTGGAATTATATCTGAATTCCATACCAGTCTGTGTCAAGGAAGGCAAAATAATATGAAAATATTTAATTCATTATAAATTAAGAAAAGGATAAAATAGGACAACGCCATTGTAATCTAATTGAGTTATCATTCATCTGTCTTTTTCATCCCAGTTCTACTAACTGTTACTTGAACGGCAAATAGCTAATTATTTCAAATAAGAAACTCATGTATTATCTCTAGCATCAGAAGCATGACAAGGCTGTCTGCATAATTCCTATAAATGGAATTATTTTATAAATCACGTCAAGGAAATTAGAAAAGGTATAACAAACAGGGTTCATTTTGATATTTCCTTCCTGAGTAGAACAAACTGATGACTACAATTAACATCTATTGTAAAGTTACAGGGCTTCATTTAGAAAATAATTCATGTTAAACAGAGGTTCTCAATACCATTAATAGAAACTAAGAAACTGGGTCAGTGTGCAGGAGAGCATAAATCATAGAGGTCATGTGTGTTAATGAGAAAAAGAGCATTTATTAGCTAGCAATTTAAAATATAAAGCCCTTCTTCCTCAGTAGCTTAAAATGCAACACTATGCTATACCTGGAGACAAAAGGGGTGCCCCTCTATGAGATGAACAAGTCTCCTGGCTCTAAAACTTTTAATATTAATAGTCATTGAAATTTATCATTTCCCATTTTATTTTTAGATTGTGATATCTTTGTTGTTATGGACGGAAAGCATGTGAAATAACCCTTCCTGTCCCGCTGCCTTCACTGGAGAGTAGTGCTTTTTTTTTTTTTCAGGTTTAAGAAAAGTATTTCTTTTCAAGGTTTATATCTCTTCAGCCATGGTTAAGTAAATCTAACTTTTGTGCACACACTGTTCAATGTTTTGTGTTTGCTTTGAGGTAAAAAAAAAAAAAGGTGTTTGTGGATACAGTGGGGAAAAAACAGCATGTTATTTAAAAAGACAATTATTGGAAAACTGTCATTTTATTATACAAATGAGGAATATGTAATTGATTTCAAGAAGAGGTGCTGGATGACATAATTAAGGCACTATTACCAGGAATGCCTTACTTTTCTGATACAGTTTGAGGTCCCCTGTGCCACATACTAAATAAGTAGAGTAAATGCTCATGATTCCAAACCATGCAGCATCGACTCTTATGTCAAAATTCCAGGATTAACTTGGTGACATAGTGAGTTACCCTAAAAGTCCCTTGAAGATGGTTCCTCTTTTTAAAAAATATATATACATATATTTATTTATTTATTTATTTCTCCCTCCAGTTGCTGTGTGTTCTTCTGTGTCTGCTTATATTCTCATTAGGCGGCTCTGGGATTCGATCCTGGGACCTTCTGGAGGGGGAGAGAAGTAATCATTCTCTTGCACCACCTCAGCTCCCTGATCTGCTACATCTCTTATTCGCTCTCTTCTGTCTCTTTTTGTTGTGTCATCCTGCTGCACTAAGACGCATGGGCTAGCACTCGTGCACAGGGCAGCACTCTGTGCAGGCCAGCTCTCCTCTTGGTCCATCTCACCATCCAGGCCAACATGACTTCACCAGGAGGCCCTGGACATTGAACCCGGGACCTCCTATATGGTAGAGGGGAGCTCAATTGCTTGAGCCACATCTGCTTCCCAAGATGGTTCCTCTTAAAAACTAATACAGGTTGGATTTTTTTTTTTTTAATGAAAGTAGAAATGTTCTATCCCATCATCATTTTAAAAACTCATTTTGAGTCATTTTACAAATATTTATTTCTTAAAAATGTACTTTCCTTTGCTTCCAAAGTTCTTTTTCACTCATTTTAAAGGAAAACATTCATAAAGACATTTCTTACTGAAGGAAAGAGAAGGAATAATACTATTACTGAAAATAACTCTCACAATGGAAGGGCACAAAAAGTAAATTTAAATCACACCTAAGGTCTGATCCTTTTATCTGGGCCATTAGAAGACTAAGGACATCTATCCTACTGTCTACTGCATTCTCATTTTAAATGATAATCATGGTAATCTCTTTCTGCCTTAGGGAGATACTGTATATTCAAAACTACCCTGATACACAAACTCAAGACTTAACCAAAGCTGTAAAGTAGCTTTCTTTAATCATTCCTTATCCTGCCTTGTTTTGAAAAACTTTAATAATTATTATTTCCATTTTAGGGTGACAGGTACACTGCAAACTTGTCTGATAAATTAGAAGACAACATTACTGTGCAAGGCAAATCTATGTTATGAAGTCTGCCAAATTTACTAGAGGAAAGCAGAGCCAAAAGGTGTGGCACAAGATACTGCTTTATGTATACCATTATTCACCATTAGTGACATAATGTGCCAACTTCTCCCTGAAAAACTACATTTTCCTTTTCCTAGAATACTTCCAAGTCAATACACGATCCAGCCATATTCAATTCAAATTTCAAGTCAGTAAATAGTTAAGCAATGCCTATTTTCCAGGCACAATAGTTAGTACTGGGGATAAAGCAGTGAACAAGACAGATCACAATTTTGTCCTCATGGTCTTGGAAGTGAAAAGCCACATAGGCCAAGAGTTGCATAGGTTTGTTAAGGGAGGAAGCACAACTTCCACAGAAAAATTGATCATAATGTTGACTGCTAGAATAGCTTAAATGCAACCAGTCCATCCCTAGAAGACCCAGAATCATGCTTTTCCTTATGCTCCTACAGTTTTCACTTTACTTTTTCCTTTCTTGCTTTCAAAAATCTTAATGCTGCTTATTTGAGGGTTGCTAAGATAAAGCATATTAAGTCAACAGAAGGCTGTAAGTTCGAGGGCAAGGCTGTGTGTAGATACAGGCAGCAGGCAGGAAGAAACAA
The DNA here is from genome assembly GCF_030445035.2 of Dasypus novemcinctus. NCBI lineage: Eukaryota > Metazoa > Chordata > Mammalia > Cingulata > Dasypodidae > Dasypus > Dasypus novemcinctus. The sequence continues at coordinate 86,584,205 of NC_080677.1, forward strand.
TTGAATGGATTACTTTGAAAGATGTCTTCCCAAAGGTAAACTGGCCTACTCAAGCAGGTATTCAATAAATATTTATTGACTACTTATGTACTAACACTGGGAAAACAATGTTGAACAAAGAATGAGCCCTAAAGGAATGTTTAACCTTATAATTAAAGATATTATATTAATCAAACGATCAGTAAATATAGAAACACAAACTGATAAATACAATTAAGGTAAAATATGTGATCCTGTCTCAGAAAGGCCTCATCTGGACTGAGGATTCCCCTGAAAAGTTGACTTTTAACTTGGGATATTAAAGGTGAGCAGGTAGGATATGGCTAAGTGAAGAGAAAGGATGTGCATAGCATGTGTAAGAGTTTGGAAAAGCAAGGCAGGATTAACAAATTAAAAGAAGGGATTGAGGGTGTGACTGGAGCAGAGAGTCTGAGAGAAAGTACTGAGAAATACACCTGAAGAAATATATTCAGGAGCCTAAGCAAGCAAGGCTTAAAAGGCCAATTTAAGGACTTTGCTCTTCATCTAGTAAGAAATGACTAAAGGGAAGGGGACTTGGCTCAACAGATAGTGTCCACCTACCACATAGGAGGTCTAGGGTTCAAACCCAGGGCCTCCTGACCCATGTGGTGAGCTGGCCCACACACAGTGCTTATGTGAGCAAGGAGTGCCCTGCCATGCAGGAGTGTCCCCCGCATAGGGGGACAGATGCTCAAAGGAGAGATCTGGTCTAGAGAATTACCTTTGAATACCATCAGCATATAAATGGCAATTAAACCATGGATATAAACGAGATTACCTACACTGATCCCCTATTATAATTTTTTAATCTATTAGCAAAATCTGTTTTAAATTGAGGTTATTCATCTTTCTGTCAAATGATAAAATTTTAATATATGTTGATCTTGGTAAAGTTTTTATCAAAAGTAAAGGGAATCGGAAAAAAAAAGACAGCTCTGGAATACCTCACAAGCAGCACAAAATGGCACACTGATTTAACATGGACTGACTTTTCTGGATGACTGAATCTAATTATAAACAAGACACCCATGGCAAATATATGATAAGCTTTAATCTTATCTTAAGTCCTAAAAGGAATGGTGGGTCTCTGAATGAGTCATTAGGCTCAGGGTGCCAACTGAGCACCCAGGTAAATGCTGGATCTTGTCATCACAAACAATAAAGCAATATTAAGGATTTCTTACACTTATGAGTCACATCTTAAAGAGCATGATTCTTTTAAACAAAATCCGGAGGGAAGGAAGAAAAATGTGTAAAACTTAAGGGCAATTGAAAAATTAAAATGGAAAGAAAACGTTGTCCCAAAGCCTGACTTTGGGAAATGTACTGTTAAGGCAAATGGAAATGGTAGCTGCTTTCTGGGCGTGCAGGCTCTATTCATCACTCAAATCCCACTCACAGTAGCCACTGAAAAGTTTGTAGGTCAGAAAATAGACACCTTGACTTACTAGGAGATATTAAAGGAATACCAAAAAAGCATTTCTTTTTTTCTAATGAGGGGGGAAAAAATCAGAGGATTAGAGCAAAAAAGTAAAAAATGTTACAATGTGATATACCCATAGAGAAGTGTAATTGCTAAAAGTGTTTTCAGGTAAGTAAAGTTGTTAAAATAGGTGGATCTGCACTGTTCTTATTATTATAACATACTTTTTTATGAAAACAAGAAAGAAAGAAAAAGAGAGAGAAAAGAGGATTTATCTCAGTCCATTATTTCAGGCTACCCTTGAAAAGAATTTAATATTAATATTATTTTTCTCCATTTTTAGAAACTAAATTCCCTTCTACTCACCTTTATCAAGAATGCAATTCCAAAGCCTTTTATAAGTCCTTCAATTTTTTAATTAAATAAAAATGCTCACTGGAGGAAAAAACAGTTACCCCTGTAGTATTTGTTTCAACATGAGAAATTTATCATTCAGGATGTTAAAAAGCGGCGGGGACCGGGAGGGAGTGAGGGTTCAACAGTGAGCCCCTGACGCTAATGACTATGCTTGTGAGCTGATAAACCTAAAATAAGAACAAGGCCTAGAGCAACATTGTGCCTGGGAATTTCCTCCTGTCAGCCTTCATGTTACTCAAATGTGGCCAGTCTCGAAGCCAAACTCAGCATGTAAATGCAATGCCTTCCCTCCAGCGTGGGACATGACACCCGGGGATGAGCCTCCCTGGCAACGAGGGACCACTATCAAATACCAACTGATGATGCAACTGGAAAAGGACCTTATATGGAAAGTTCAATGCGGATCAGCAGAATATTCATGTCTACATAAAACAACATGACTTTAAAATGCTGTTTGACCTAAAGTAAGGAGGAAATGGAAAGGAGAAATGAGTTTATATGGCTACGAGTTTCTAAAAAAGAGTCTGGAGGCTGGCAGAAGGATTGCCCTCATGCACAACTGAGCAGAGTCAGAGAGACAGATAAAGCAGATACAACCCCCAGATATTGGTTCCTATGAAGGCTAAAGAGACCCATGAGAGTTATGGTCATGGCCGATGGGGTTTACTACCAGGGCAGATGGCCCCTCTCTGGAAATGGTGTTTATGTGTGATGAATCTGGACTCAGATGGGATCTCCCTTCATAAGACTTTCATACTAATCTGCTGGAGGTGCAGTTAACGTTGGGGTTTAAGATATAGTTAGGGGATTTGAATCTCTGGACTGATAATGTGATAGCCAGGTCCTGAGCCTCAACAGACTCCAGCACCTACAATCTGATTTATTGGACTTACCACACTCAGCTAAGATGGAGTTGAAGAAGGACAATCACCACACCATGGAGCCTAGAGTGATTACAACTGAAAATGGGAGGATTGCATCCAGCATCCATGTGGAATCTGAGCCTCCTCTTGACATAGAGGTGCAATGGACACAACCAATCCAATGTCCACATAGAAGAGGTGGCATTGGATTGGGAAAAGTGGACATGGTGGACGATGGGTATGGGGAAGGGCAGGAAGAGATGAGAGGTGGGGGCGTATTTGGGACGTGGAGCTGCCCTGGATGGCGCCTCGGGGGTGATCACCAGACATCGTGGATCCTCACAGGGCCCACTGGATGGAATGGAGGAGAGTATGGGCCATGATGTGGACCACTGTCTATGAGGTGCAGAGGTGCCCAAAGATGTACTTACCAAATCCAATGGATGTGTCATGATGATGGGAACGAGTGTTGTTGGGGGGAGAGAAGGGGGGTGGGGGGGTGGGGTTGAATGGGACCTCACATATATATTTTTAATGTAATATTATTACAAAGTCAATAAAAAAAAAAAAAAAAAAAGAAGTTAGGAACCAAACTTTCAGTCAAACATACTTATGGGAAATAGAGAAACAGAAAGTAGATTAGTGTTTGCCAGAGCTATTGGGGTAGAAGGAAATGGGAAATGACTGACAAATGGTAGAGTTTCTTTTGCTGATGATGAACATGTTCTGAAATTAAAGACTGGTAATAATTTCACTTTGAATTATTAAAATCCACTTGAATTGTATACTTTAAAAGTGTAAACTTATAGTATGTGGATTATATATTAACAAAGTTGTTTTAAAAAACATTTCAGTAGATGGCAGTTCTTATTTGATACAAAATATCATTTAAAAAAAGACTTACCAGGTTAGTATAGTGAAAAAGGGAAGGCAGCTCAGACCTGGCTGTGAGACACATGGTCATGAAACCCCACCTGGAGATCCACTATGGGAAAGACCCACGAGATCCCAGTCATGAGAATCCCATTTGAAATAAGAATCCCATTTGGGGTGGAGGGAAAGCCCTCCATACCTCCAGAGGCCTCACCATTGGTCCCCTGAACTTACTGGTGGGGTGACAAATAAGAACAGCAAATAGCTGGGGTCCCTCTCCAGCATTATGAAGAGGGAGGAGTAAAGGTTTTAAAAGGCCTAACCTGGATCCCCCGCACAGGTGACTAACCTTGCGTCTGTCTCAGACTGTGTACTTTTCTCATTTTCTTGTCTCTAAATAAACTCTTTACTCCTTTGCTTACCCTATGGTGTTTCCTTAAATCTTTTATGTGACATAAACCAAGAACCTAGAAGCCCAGAACCCAGAGTCTTCCACCAGCAACCTGAAATAATCATACTAATTTCTGTGACTTGAGCTTTTTTGAGGTCACCTAAAAATTTGTTTCCATCTTTACTCATTATAGAAATTACCTCTGGGAGTATGATCTCACACTTGCAGGTAGTGAATATTATGTGTGTGTGTGTGTGTGTGTGTGTGTGTGTATGTGTATATGTAAGTGCGTGTATGTGGGGGGGTATTTATTACCAAATGCTTATATTTATTTTTTAAACACTTAGAACAACTATAAGTGCTTTACATGGAAAAAAACACTGAGTTCTCAAAGAAACTATGAGATTAGTATTATTATAAACCCCAGTGGAAAAACTAAAACACATAAGTTAACTAGCTCAAGGTCAAAGATGTTATAAGTAATGGAGCTGAAATATGAATCTAGCCAGACTGGATCCAGAGCCTATGTTCTAGTGATAAAAATAAATAAATAAATAGATAATTTAAAATAAAATAAAAAAGTGACATTAAAGATAAATGTAAAAAATCAGTTCATGAAATGTAACAGTAGAAAATAGAAATATATCTAAATAAATTTTATATATGTACTTTGAACAACTGCAATTAAATAAAATAAAATGCTAAATATTTTTTCAAAATATAATTTTTAAAAATTTATTGAAATATATCACTCATAAACAGACAAACAATAAGTGTATAATAGTTGTGAACTTACAAAACAAATATATATAACATCAAACATATATAACATCTCACCCTACCACCAATAACTTGCATTGTTTTTAAACTTTTTTAAGTAATGATTAAAGAGCATTGTCAAAATATTACTACTAAACAAAGTAATTTTCCGCTAACCAATCAGATTGTTATTATCTTTATATCATTTATATATGAACATACATAAACAATTAAGTCAATAGTAAAAGTTGTGAACTTAAAAAGCAAACATGGGTGGCGGACTTGGCCCAGTGGTAGGGCATCCGTCTACCACATGGAGGTCCGCGGTTCAAACCCCGGGCCTCCTTGATTCATGTGGAGCTGGCCCATGTGCAGTGCTGATGTGCACAAGGAGTGCTGTGCCACGCAGGGGTGTCCCCCGCGTGGGGGAGCCCCATGCGCAAGGAGTGCGCCCCGTAAGGAGAGCTGCCCAGCACGAAAGAAAGTGCAGCCTGCCTAAGAATGGTGCCACTCACACGGAGAGCTGACACAACAAGATGACGCAACAAAAAAGAGACACAGATTCCCGTGCGGCTGACAACAACAGAAGCGGACAAAGAAACAAGACGCAGCAAATAGACACAGAGAACAGACAACCAGGGTAGAGGGGGAAAGGGAAATAAATAAATAAATAAATAAATAAATAAATAAATAAATAAATAAATAAATCTTCAAAAAAAAAAAGAAGCAAACATGCATAACATCATACAGGGGTCCCATACATCAACTCTCCACCAACACCTTGCATTGTCACGAGACACTTGTTACAAACTATGAAAGAACACTGTCAAAATCTTACTACAAATCATAGTCCTTATCCTACATTTGGTGTATTTTTCCCCCCAACCACCCTATTTTTATTTTCTAAATACATTTTTTATAACAGAAGTCATATACTTATAATTATGCACATGTGCAGAATTCCCAAACAATACCCCTCCATCAACACACCACAATGTGTTGTGTCATTTGCTACAAAAAATATCATCTGATTGTTACCATGTCCATAGTGTACATTTGGCTCACATGTTCCATACTGCCTCAGTATCAACACAGTATATCTTTTGCATAGATGGAAGAATATTATAATATTACTACTAATCACAGTCCATACGTCACTCCAGCTATATTTTTCCCATCCTTCTCTACATTCCCATCACCCTGTAGTAGTGATATACATTTGTTTTAGCTAACAAAGGACACTCTTGCATCTGTACCATCAACCACAATTTTCACCCACCTCTTGGTTTACTGTGCTATCTAGTTCCTAGGTTATTCTCAAGCATTCTGTCAATTGCCATTTATATAACTAGACTACCATTTTCAGTCACATCCCCATGCTAAATAAATTTTTGACCTATCTACATCATGTCTCTGAAAAAAAAGGGGCTCACTCTGTTCAAGATGCCCTTTCTTTTGGGACGTACATGTTACATATGACTAGTCAATTTTCTATTCAACCACACAAACAGAAATTTGGAGCTATTCATCCTGTGAAGTGCACTGGCAATTCACCAGGGAATTTGATTTGTGTCCTAAAGCCAAACCTTAGGAGATATTTATTTTACTTCTATTTTTATTTCATTTTCAGTACTTTGCTTTATTTGATTTTGTCACACATTATATGCCCTTACTATATAATGGCTTTCAAAAAAACTCTGAAAAAATGTCATCCATAACATGAAAACCAGAGAATACCACTAATTATTTTATTGTAGTTTGATAAAGCAGTTGAAATAATTCACCATAAATGCATGCTTTCTGTTTTGAATTTTCAAATAAGCCCTCTCATCATAGTTTCAAATAATTCCTTATTTTCCCAATCATCTTCAAAACATAGGCCATGCTCTCATCCCTGGGTAGTCAGTCAGGTGGCCACCAATAAACCCCGCTCAGCTGCTGCTCTTTTTGCACTATGGACAAATGAACTTCCTGGCACTAAAGAGTACATTACCTGCTATTACCTTTAAGATCACGTAACAAACCACTCAACCTGACAACACAAACTTGGGCCAAACCTCCAACTGAGTCCTTGGGAGTGAGCCTGACAGATCTTTGCTTTAATTGGGTCTGCCCCTGAGTTGGCTTTGCATGTGAAACGGGAAACAAAGCCAACTAAGGAGAAGCAAGGTTTAGTTATTTTCTGTGCTTTGTTTTTCCACTAAACATTCAAAATCCTTACTCAATACTATATAATTTTTCTCTCAACGTAAAAAACAATACAGACATAAATATGTATGTCTATAGACATAAACATGTATATACTCATTTTATGGTAGAAATACAAGCTTTATTGCTATTTTCTCAACAATATAATCATATTCTTTAAATCAGTCCACTAATCTTTCTCGCACTGGATCTTCCCCTTGATCTCCTAGCAGATTTTCAGGTTCCTGCTCTTCTGTATGGTTTCCATAAGACCAACTGTGCCATTTCATTAACCACAATCCATTCCCTATGCCTGAAGAGATTATATGCACTGATGACTTTTAGTCAGGAAAAGCTGTTTCCCACCAGACAGCTGCTCTGTCTGCCTGTGTTAGGGTCAGGATACTACAGTGAAAATTGTCCCAGGGAGTCTTGAACAAGCTGGCCAATGTGGCTCTTTATAATAGAGAACTACTATAAACACTTGAAAATAGCACATGAATTTTACAGATGTGTGAAAGGCCTAAGCCACTTTTCATAGCCCCTGAACCTAGCAAAGCTTCAATTAGTATTTGTTGGATTTAAAGAATAATTGAGAGAGGGAAGGACACACTTCTAGTAATACCTACCTTGGCTAATCAAGTTGTTTTCCATTCTTTTACTTTTTCCCTAGACCTTTAAAATGTCTAGAAAGGCCTGACTACCAATGTGCATGAAACTAGGGCACACAGAAGTCAGCAAAATCCATCTCGTAGGAAACTCTACAAGACAACTAACCTGGCTTCTTCAGCAAATAAATTAGTGGTTCAACTTTTAAAGGAAGGCTCTTTTGAAAGCAATATTTAAAAGTCCTCACAACTTAGGGGAATTTCAAAGCAGAATAATTTATAGGTGCTCAAACTTCTCTATCACTAAAATATAAGTGCAAGGTATTATACTAACTAAAGGTGTGTTTTGTTTTATTCTTACAGATTTTGCAACAAACTCTAACAATCAACACTATGCTACCATGTAAAATTAGTGCAGTGTTCCAGTTTGATTTACAACATACTCAATAAATAGTCTAATTTTCTGATGAGTAATCTTGACTTTGTAACCTTTAGAACTGCTGAAGGATGTTTGGATTTACAATGTAAACTAAACTACCCCCAGCCTCTCTTACTAAGGATGGAAATTAACCAGTTTAAATATGTCCCCCTCTTGACTAACAAAAATCAGTGGAATCTATAACCCTGTTATTTCTCTTTACTTACATTACACTCTCTTAGAAACCTAGTAAAGGCATCTAAAATTGCAGTTGAAAAATGTTTAAACTTTTAACAAATATATGTCAAGCTGAGAAAAAAATGTATACACCCTTTATTGAGAACTGTATATTTTCTTTATGGTACTTGTACAATAAGCACACAAATCTTCAAAAGTTACCAAGTCTAGCACACTATGAAAATCAATTTTTCATTGAATGACTGCTTATATCCATTCAGCATGAATTATTGCCTTATTAAGTACTGGAGACTTTTTCTCCCTAACTTCTCACCCCATTGTACCAAATCTAGTTAGATGAAGCAGAAACAAATTCATATTTCCTAACACTTATTCAAATTCTTTGGACTAGAAACTGCACTGCAGATAGTCTTAACATTTCATCAAATTATCCTCCCAGTTCAGATTCATACTATCAAGGCTCTTATGTATCATTACCTTTTTCTCTTTCTGAAAAAGAAAAGGATCCCTGCTAATTTCACAGTATAATGATTCATTCATTACTTAATCTTGTTTCTTAGTCTATTAAAATTAAAGATGCATATGCCCTGTTGTGCCACACAATAACATTCAATGGTTTGCTTTAAAAATGTAAAAAATGAAATAAAAACTACCCTAAAATACCTCTGATAGATAGTTCTAAAACCCCACTATCTTATCTTTCCTGCTTTATCCTTCAATGACTAGTTAGCTGCTACTTATTTCAAAAGTTCTGCTACAAACATAAATGATGGTAGATTAGAGAGATAGGCATTAGCATTATTATCCACCATGCACATATTGTTTAGGATTTACCCAGTGAGAATTGTGATCATCACATATGAGCAAACAGAATTTTATTTTTTAAGTACAATAAGAAAAATACCAAGAAAGCCCAAAATTCAACATAAAAAAAAAATCCCCTTTCATAACTAAAGTTGTTACATCTGACATTCAAGCTAATTTTAGTCAGGGGAAAAAAGGCAACAGTGGACAAATATAGGAAACAATGTCTACAAAAAGAGATTTTAATTGGAACATAGAGCTTCTTTTCTCTGAATCTTAATTATTAAGAACTAGGGATAATTGATAAACTCCTTAGTAGCAGTTTCAGTTTGCATTTCACACAGAAGACTGATTCGATACAAAAATGACTATAAATTATTACTAAAATCTGATGTGGGGGAGAGATATGTTCAAAGGTGTATTGGCAATAATTCTGCCATCTTTCCCAGGATCAGAACAAATATGGTCTTTCTTTTCCTGAGTTTTGCTTAAGAAGCAGAAGAGCCCCAAACTTGTAATATTTCCATAAGCAGTTCACATCATTACAGTATGCCCTTTCTTTGAGGGTGACAATGAAAGCCCTGAATATAAAGGGGCAGTGGCAAAGTGGCATCATAGAATTCAACGCTTGCAGGCACTGCCTATGGTGAGAATGTCACTGACACTTGGTTACCCAATAAGGAATGAGGAAGCCAAGAAATATTCACTCTAAAAGGAACTGTATTTAGACTTGCACTGGGTAAGCATTTTCCTTCTGTAAAGTATAATAAGTTTGGTTAAATAAATTAGGACTTCATAGTAGATGAATCTCTTTCAATCTCTTTCAATCAATCCCTAATCTGTGTGATAGGCCAAACTGGTCAAAGGAATTTTTTACTTCTAGCAGTGTACTTAAATCCTGTTGGAGAGAAATAGGCTTGTGATTTATCTTCCTTATAAGATCATTGTTAGGTTTTTATATCAAGGATATACTGGCCTAATAAAACAAGTTTTGGTAGTTTCCTTTCTTTGGGTCCATCCTTTATAAATTTTTATGTAAAATTTAAAATATTTTTTATATATTTGGAAGAATTCATTGAAGTGTTCTGGGCCTGAAGTTTTTTCTGTGAACAAGTTTTCTTTTATGAATTGTATTTCATTAATAGATATGACTTCAGATATTTTTATTTCTCCTAGTGTCAGTTGTCATAAGTGCTGTTTTTCAAGAAATATGTCCATTTCATTCAAATTTTTAAAATTTTATTTTCCTTCAGTGTTTGTAGGATCTTTATGGTACTTTTTCTCTTTATCTTTTTTTACCTGTTCTATTATGGGATTACCTATCAATTTTAATAATCCTTTCAAAGAACTAGTTCTTGACTTTCTTGATAATCTAAATGTATTTTGTTTTATTGTTTTCAAGTCTATTATTTCCATGTAAACTCTTTGCATCTAATTTCCTGTTCTTTTACTAGCTACTTTTTAGAAACATGCTTATATCGATTTTCTACCTTTCTTCTTTCTTTATATACATTTAAGATTATAAATTTCCCTCTAAATATTCCTTTCATGTAATGTTCTTATGTTTTTATCTTGAATCTTAGTTCAGAATATAGTATACATTATATTTTAATTTATTCTTTGACCAATGACTTATTTAGACATGCATTACTCAATTTCCAAATTTTTGTTATAGACATATAACATATTTTGTTATAGATTCTATGACATTGTACATACTATGTATGATTTCAACCATTACATATCGGTTGAACTTGATATCTGGTGCAGTATATGACCTTTTTTGTCTGAAACCATCTTTATTTTAACTCCACCTTTTTTTTTTTAAGATTTATTTTTTATTTATTTCTCAACCCCCCCCCCCCCCCCCAGTTTCTGCTCTCTGTGTCCATGTGCTGTGTGTTCTTCTTTGACCGCTTCTATCCTTATCAGTGGCACCGGGAATCTGTGTTTCTTTTTGTTGTGTCATCTTGCTGTGTCAGCTCTCTGTGAGTGCGGTGCCATTCCTGGGCAGGCTGCACTTTCTTTCACGCTGGGGGGCTCTCCTTACGGGGTACACTCCTTGTGCGTGGGGCTTCCCTACGCGGGGGACACCCCTGCATGGCAGGGCACTCCTTGCACACATCAGCACTGTGCATGGGCCAGCTCCACACGGGTCAAGGAGGCCTGGGGTTTGAACTGCAGACCTCCCATGTGGTAGGCGGACGCCTTGTCCACTAGGCCAAGTACGCTTCCCTTACTTTCACCTTTAACCACTATTTTCACTGGGTATAAAATTAAATTGATAAATATTTCCTTTCAGCACTTTAAAAGATATCAAGAAAGAATCGGCTCCATTGTTTCTGCTGACCTGTCAACTAAAAGTCTTATTGTTGCTCCACTGAAAGTAACGCATTGCTTCACCACAACCACCTCTACTATTAACAGCTGTTTTAAGGTTTATTGCCTTATTTTGTTTTGTTCTGTTTTGTTGGTCTTTGGTTTCCACCAGTTTTACAAGGATATACCTAGGTGCTAATTATTAAGTTTAGGATTCATAGAGCTTTTCATGTGTCTGGCTTGATGTCTTTCATTAATTTGGAAAAATGTACAGCTAGTATCTCTTCAAACAGTGCTTCTGCCACATTATCTTCTTCCTTTTGGAACTCTAATTATACAATTATTAGATATTTTCACCAAATCCTTAATGTCTTTTACTCTTTATATTTTTCATAGACGTTGCCTTTGTGCTTCAATGTGGATTTTTTTTTTTAAGTTGTAGGATTATGATTTTTTTTAATACATTCTAGTTTTCTGGTGACATTCTCAACATTTTCATCTATTTTATTGATCATATTAATCATAGTTAGTTTAAAGTCTGTTCTAAATTTCTAATATCTGAATCTTTTGCTTTTGCTTTGTCATTTGGCCATATTGCCTGGGTATGCCTGGTAAATTTTCAATGACAATGCTAGAAAGTAAGTTTAAAAAATAGAAGAATATCTGTGCAATGCTATCTTCCTACAGAGAGATATGAATGTTTTCCTGGAAGGTAGGTAAAGAAAAAACTATCTTGAATAAGTTTTAGGCTGATATATTTCTTTATTCACTTTATTCCTAAGGTAAAGCTCCGTGGAAAGACTGGGCTGTTAATTATGGCTCTCTCTGCTTGACCTGAAATCCATGTTTTGTTTCCTAAGCATTCTGTTCAGTTTCTCCGAGTCTGGTCCCCATATATGAACTTAGAAGTGAGCAGATACTTCAAAATGAAGCTATGAGCTGAATGTTGAGTTCACCTCCCCTCTGGTTCCTTTCTCTTTGGCACCTATGATCCTCGGATTCTGGCTCTTTCGGAATCCTGTACCCAGTTTCTGTTCTCTGAGCCCAGCGAGATTGCTACAAGTTACAGGTTATTGCTTTCTTTCTATGCTCTATGATGGGATTCCCCAAATCTACTAAGGAAAAAAGCTTCTAAGAAAGCAGTTATCATGCCTTTCACTATCTCTGGTACCTTGGATGACTCAGTTTCCCTCCAATGCCTTCAAAAAGCTCCCTCTGCTTATTTAGCCTGCTTTTTAGTTCTTTTAGGAGGGAAGGAGAGTCTAGTACCAATTACTCCAACATACCTGAAAAGAGAACTTCTCTCTCAAATATATTATGAGAAGAATATCTAAATCAGCTGAACTATTAAAATTTTAAGCCTCTATAAGCACTAATTGAAGACTAGGAAAAAAGGTGATCCATTGCTCAAATCCCAATATAGCTACTATGTACTGTGCAATTTTGGCAAGATTGGCAAGATATTAGTTCCTCTGGTGCTGAATTTGTTCATGTAAAAGGCAGGGAATCCTCATATTTCTTAATATGTATATAAATGAAGTGAGAAAGTGATTTGTCTGGATCCTGTCCCTTTACTATCATTAATAATTCACCTTGGAAATAAATATGTAGTCGTTTCATATATAAATTTTTATCTATATGTGTCATTATTTTCTTCTATACTATCTACAAAGAGAAAGTTAGTGATATGATAACATTCTCTGTGATATAGCTTTAGAATCTGGAAAACAAAGCACATAAATTGTCTTATTCACTCAATTTTTTTTCGTTATTTTGTCATAAGGGTTCTGCTTTATTTATCTTTGTATCCCCAGAGGGCATGACGCATAGTAGGAAAATAATAATTCTTAAAGAAAATGGGTCATAAATGCATTTATGAAAAATAAAGAGGAATAAGAGATATACAATTCAAGATCCTAACCTTGAAGTAATTCACAACAATATGATTCACAATCTTGCTTTCACCACCAAGGGATAAGGGCATCAATTACCTAGTGACGAAACTGAAATGCAGAAGTCACAAACCCAAGCAGGGCTTTGGTTTTTAAAATAATGCTTAGGGTGCTTTATTCTGATTATTGAAGCAATTCATGTTCATTCTAAACAAAATCTGCAAAATACTTGTAAGTCCAAATGAGAAAAATATTATATTTCTAATATTAATATTTTGGGTATTTTCTTCAAGATATTCTTGTTGTAATTTTTATTCATATAAAACCAACATAACACAGTACATATTTATGGTTATCCTTTTTTAGCTAGCATTATATTGTACTATTTTAAAAATAAAACATTTTTTAAAAGGACAGTACTAAACAGTACATCGTGGCATTACATTAATCCTGTATTTTTAAAAATTGATCACCACTTTTTTCCTGAAAGTTATGTGATTTTGAATTTTTGCTGTTAGAAATAAACACAATAGAAACATTCTTATAACTTTTGTACGTATCTTTGTTTACTTACAATTTGCTAAATACCTGTCTAGAAAATTTGCACAAATTTACACTGTCCCCAGTTGGAAATCATTCCATGCTAAAAAGAGAAGCAGGGAAGCAGATGTGGCTCAAGTGACTGAGCTCCTGTCTACCACATGGGAGGTCATGGGTTCGGTTGCTGATGCCTCTTAGAGAAGACAAGCAAGACAGCAAGCTGATGTGATGAGCTGGTGCAGTGAGCTGATGCAACAAGATAATGCAACAAGAGACACAAGGAGAAAAACATAATAAGAGATACAACAAAGCAGGGAGTAGAGATGACTAAGTAATTGGGCACCTCCCTTCCACATGGGAGGTCCTGGGTTTGGTTCCTAAAAAGAAGATGAGCAGGCAGCAAGTCCAAACAACAAGGAGAGAGGTGAAATAAATCTTTAAATAAAAATAAAAAGATAAACAGATTTACAATTAAACACTGTAGTTTTAAGTTAAGACGACAAAGTAATGTTATCAAACATTTTGCACATATAGGTTAGTCTAATCAAATATGTTTTCGTGTCCTTGAAAGGGTTTGATTTCATGTATTCCAGATCTTTTTTAGAAAAAAAATACTAAAGCTATCGTGCTATGCTAGTTTATCCCCACAGCACTAAGAATATTCAAAGTATCATATGTATAAATAATTTAATATTTTATAATTATTTATATAACAATATACCACAGAAGGATGTAAAACCATTCATTTAACACTAAGTAGCACACATATAAAAAGAATTTTATCCTGACAGAGCTACTCTTCTATATTCAAAATGATTCTGCAGGATACTATAATGTCTATAGCATTTTGAATATTAAATCTTTTTTTAAAAAGATTTATTTACCCATCCCCCAGCCCCTCACTGTTTGCATTCCCTGTCTGCTCTTTCTGTCCATTTGCTGCATGTTCTTCTATGTCTGCTAGTTTTCTCTTTTCTAGTCTTCTTTAGGAGGCACCAGGAATTGATCCCAGGACCTTCTGACGTAGGAAAAAGGCACACAATTGCTTGAGCTACCTTAGATCCCTGGTTTATTGTTCTCTTACTGTCTCTCATCATCTGTGTCTTCTTTGTTGCATCATCTTCTAGCGCCAGCTCTCTGTGCTGCCCAGGCCAGTTTGCTTTCACTAGGAGGCCCTGGGAACAAACCTGGGACCGTTCATATGGTAGACAGGAGCCCAATTGCTTGAGCCACATCCACTTCCCTGAATATTAAATCTTATTTTTCATTATTAATTTTTTAAAAATTTACAAAATTTACAATCTACCCACCAAGCAAGAATCTCTGCCTCTCCCCTTTTCCCATCTCTTGGTACCTCTAATTTACTTTCTGTCTTTACAAATTTGCTGTTTCTAGGTATTTCAAAGAAGTCAAATCATGTAGTATTTCTTATTATGAACCTTGCTTACTTTACTCAGCATGTTTTCAAGTTCCACCCATGTTGCAGAATTTCTTAGAATTTCATTTCTTCTTACAGCCAAATAATATTCCATTGTATACATTTATGTTCTGTTCAACCTGGTGCTCATGATGTTTATAATTTCAAACTTTCTTCTGGTTCATGGGCTTTGCTTGAAGAAACAATAATCTTTCCAGTGTTTTTCTTTTAACTTCTCCAAATTTAGGGAACACTCAGCCAGTTTATCCATCTCTTGACAGACACTAGGGTTGTTTCCACCATTTGGTATCCTGAACAATGCTGCATATTATCTGTTGGAGTTCCTGTAGAACTTATTCTTGTCAATAACTATGCAATTGCTATTCTTAGAAATAACTGGAAATGGAGAGAAAATTATCTGTCTTATAATATGAATTCTCTGCTCTGGCCAGAGGAGTAGGCTGTGGTTGTAGAATTCTAAACAATTAGTCAAAAGTATCTGTGTCACTGAATCCTGCCCACTGAATCTATAATTTTCTAGAACTATCTCCTGGAGAAAATTGTTTTTAACTCTATTATGAATAATCTCAAGCACCCATTAATAAGAAGTGATTTTTCCTGCATGCCAAAACATAATTCCCAAAGAGGGGAAAAGGTAAAACTTTACAAAGTGATACAGAATTCTACCTTCTATTTTTAAAATAACATGGTATTATAGGACTGCAAGGTCCAATAAAAGAAGAAAAATGTAATGAAACATTTTAAAAAAGTCCTCTAGATATTATTGTTATTAAATAATTATATTAACATCCTGCCACAATAGCACAAGCAGGGTACAATCTAGCCTCAATTGTAGTATCATTAAAAGGCATTACTGTCAGCACTACTTGTGAGATTTTTTATTACAGTTTCTGACATGTGAGTGCTTTCTGATCCCATATAGTATTTACAAAATGAACATTTTATTACAGCTTTTTATCATTCAATAAGTAAAAGCATGCTTTGATATAGAATCAGAAAATTTTAAAATAAGATCACTGCATTTATTTTTCATATCAAAGAAAATTTATTCCAGCATTTTCAATTCTTCAAAGCAGTCTGATGATAGATAGATAGGTAGACAGATATAGATATAGATACATACATATACACACAGAGAGGTTATCTTCATACTATGCTGCATACAAAATAAACCCAACACCAATGACAGACTGTCAACACACAAGCCATAAAGGTTAGATTTTTAAATTGCATAATATAATGCATTACAGCACTTCTGACTAAACATTGTTCACTTCATACAGAAAGTAGTGGCAATTAACCTTGGAAGTAATTATGCGCTTTTACAATTGCTAAGTGTAATTTTAGAATGAAAAACTGTTATGAAATGCAAATTTAACTTCTATCCAAAATGTTAATTTTTCAAACCACACATCTTTCAATTATTTTAGGACAATGTATTCACAGGTATGATACAAGTCTCTATGATATTGTTTCTAAACAGGTGAAAAGCTATACTGTGAACACATTCTCGCAAAGACCCACGAGTATGCACTCTTTTGGATAATGTAGATAATAAATGGGGTTCTTTATTCCAGTTTTCTTGAATTAACAAACTGAAGAACAAAGAAACTGTCTTGTATGAGGAGAAACTAAGCTGCCATTGCAAATTTTTCAGTCCATGGATGACATAAAGTGTAATTTAAATTAAGGACTGTTCTGACCTTTCCCAACAAATGCTTTGGCAGATCTACCTAAATTTAGGATATCAATGAAATAAACATGACCAAAATTAAATTGAGAATCTTATTATTTACTTAATATCTATTTATTTCCAATAAGTATTATAATGTGCCTTTAGAAATTCTAAACTAGGTTGCTTAAATGTTTCTGAAAGCATTCTACTAAGGAAGAGTATTTTCTGTATAGTTGATGATCATAATGTTTATAATTTTTAATTTAAGACTTTTATCTGGTCAATGTGTTTTCCTGGAAGATATAATAGGCTTCCCTGTGTTCTTCTTCTAACTTCTCAAAATTAAAATAACACTCAGTCAGCAAAAATAAACTCACTAAACAAAAGGGAAGAGGATAAAATTTCTTTTGAAATAGGTAAGGTGCCATAGATAGGGAATCAGTAGTCCTGTATTTTATCTTGTGGGTTTGCTTTGAGGATTTAAACTCCAAGTTTAAGCACTCTTTATTTAGAAATATAATGCAAGTCCCACATGAAATTTTAAGTTTTCTAATAAATACATTAAAAAAGTAAAAAGAAGATACAGGTGAAATTAATTTTGATAATATATTTTATTTAATCCAATAGATCCAAGATATTATCACATAAACATATAAACAATCAAAAATTATTGCAATGTGTTACCTGCTTCTTTCCTTATTAATTTTTCAAAATTCAATATGCATTTTATACTCATAGCACATCCTAATTTGGACTAGCCACAATACAACACTGGCAACATTGACAACAAAATTGAAAATAACAAGATAACAGAAAATAAAACTCCCATCTCATTCATGCTAGTTCAAATTGAGTGTTAAATAGCTAAGTGGAACCATATTACATAGCACAGCTTTAGAATTGTGCTTCTTCACTACTAAACCATATGATTTTTAAAGGGCATTTTAGTGCTTAGTTTCTAAAATTATAATTCTGGTTAAAACTGGTCAATAATGATAAGATGCTAAGTTCTTCATCATCTCATAAATACAAAAAAACAGAATAATCAGTATTCAATACCAACAAACAATGAAATGGCAAATTAGAGACAAATTGACCTTAATATGAAATTATCTGTTGTAATTATGCTTATACTATTATAAAATCATTTGAAATTTTTAAAAATACTCCATTGTATTGTCACATATAGGAACACTGATAAATCCCTGCTCTTTGAGCAGTGTTTCTATTTGGATTCATATAATATATTTCAGAAGTCAGTTAAAATTTGCAAATTTTATAGTTATGATTTACAAGAAGAAATTTGTGCTGACACTCAAATTTAAATCATATATGATTCAAGACCATTATGATGAATAAATCACTTTACTTTTATGTGAGCATAATTAAAGAACATTTTATAATCCAACCATCTCTCCACTCATAACCACATATATCTAAAGTACCTTTTGTTAAAATTTAAAGACTTCATATTTTATTAAGATTAGAAGAAAGCTAGAAATTTGAGTTAAGCATGCCACTCAAGAATTAGACAATGAAAAGTAAAATAAACATAAAGATAGCTGAGGAAAGGTAATAATAAAGATATAAACAAAAAGTAAAGGAGGGAAGCGGACTTGGCCCAATGGATAGGGCATCCGCCTACCACGTGGGAAGTCCAAGGTTCAAACCCTGGGCCTCCTTGACCCATGTGGAGTTGGCCCAAGTGCAGTGCTGATGCACACAAGGAGTGCCATGCCACGCAGGGGTGTCCCCCATGTAGGGGAGCCCCACGCACAAGGAGTGAGCCCCGTAAGGAGAGCCACCCAGAGTGAAAGAAAGTGCAGCCTGCCCAAGAATGGCGCCACACACACGGAGAGCTGACACAACAAGATGACGCAACAAAAAGAAACACAGATTAACACACAACAAATGGACACAGACAGCAGACAACTTGGAGTGGGGGGAAGGGGAGAGAAATAAATAAAAAATAAATATAAAAAAAAAGTAAATGAATGAAAAACAAAGATCACACAGGGAAACACAAAGCCAATGTTAGTTCTTTGAAAAAAAATTTATAACTCAAATAAAATTCTGGTGAATAAGATAAGAAGAGATGGGAGGGCAGGAGGGAGGCCTTGCAGGTGTAGAGCACTAAGAAACCTAGTGGTAGTATGAGGGCAGCTAGAAAGATTAGAAGGTGGCATAGGGAGAACTGTCGCTAAGTGATGGCCCCATTTACTGGTGAGGAAGAGCAGGGTCACTAGGAAAGTCACCAAAGGCTCAGAGAAGGAAACTGAGATGGAGCTATCGGGAATGGGAGAAGAGGAGGAGGATCCTGCACTAAGGCATAAGGAAGCCCAGTTATATTAACAGGGTAGTGAAGGGAGGGACACGGTGACCTAATGTTGAGTCGCAAAGAACTGGACTCAAATACTTTAAATCTGTGAATTCTACAGTCAGACGGATTTGAAAGGCAAAAAAGGGTAGGGTTAAGAATGGGTGGCAGGTAGGGCTCACAAACAGCATCTGTTGAGTTTTAAGCAACGATTCAAATAAGGAACTTAGAAGAGGCATTATTTTTGTTTGTTAAATAACTATAATTTTTCTAAGTTATTTACTTTGTGTTTTTTTTTATTTTACTATTTTACTAATACGTCTTAATAATTTTTAGTTACCTATTTTATTAAAAATTTATATAATAGACTTGGATGAGTCCTTGACCTGAACTACGGGAGGCCACACTTTTTTCTCCCAGCCCCTTTTCACAGCACTGAAACAAATTAAATTTAGTAGTTTCCTTGACTCTTAGGAAGAAGCAGGACAGCAAGCTGAGGTCAAATCCCAGCTCTGCCTCCTATTAATTATCTAGAAATTCCTTAGCACAAGGCCAAGAATATGTTAAGCTCTCAATAGATATTAGCTATTATAATTATAAAAATGATTGCTTTCAGCCAGTCAACAGAGATACAGTCTGAAATTTTTCTCATTAAACAGTAATATATCCATCCCCAAAGAGAGATCAAGAATGAAGCTATGACTATTATTATATAATTTCTAGGAATATTCAGTCAATAATAATTTTTTAAAAGACAAGAAAAATAGTCATTAGTATTTACTGATTTTTTAAAAAATTATCTCAGTTAAACCCAATGAGTTATGGTGAATCATTATTCCCACTTTACAGGTTAAGCAACTGAAGCTTAGTTAGGTAACTTGTTCAGCAAATTAGTGGCAAAGCCTGAATCTAATCAAGGAAATGCAACTAATGACAATTGTAGTCTCTACAAAGATTTACATTCTAGAGAATCAGAATCTAGTCCTAAACTTTCTATACAGTTCTTATCCAGAAGTATAGTCATTTTATTAAGAAACTAGGATTCCTCTAACCCTGGTCTGGTTGAAAAAGAACTTACATTGCCACCCATCCTCTTTTTTTTTTTTTTTAATATTTTTTTTTTTTAAAAGATGCATAGATCACACAAAATGTTATATTAAAACATAGGAGATTCCTCTATGCCCCAGTCCCCACACCCCCACTTTTCCCATATCAAAAACTTCTTTCATTAGCATGGTAAATTCATTGCATTTGATGAATACATTTTGGAGCACTGCTACATGGCCTGGATTATAGTTTACATTGTCGTTTACACTCTGTCCCAGTCCATTCAGTGGGTTATGGCAGGATATATAATGTCCTGCATCTGTCCCTACAATATCATTCAGGACCACGGCATCCTATTAAACTACAAAAAAAAAAAAGGGCAAATCTCCTTTAACAATAAGAACTGCCTAGGATTTCAGAGACTGTCCCAGTTTCAGGGAATTTCTAATATAGGCTAACCAGAATTCAGTCTCCAAAGTAGCCTCCAGGTTCTAGTACCCAGAGCCAATGAAAACTGCAGAACATCTGAAATGGTTCGTGCCCTGAGTGTATTAGTTTCCTATGACTGCAGTAACAAATTACCACAAACTGGGTAGTTAAAACAACAGAAATATATCACAGTTTTGCAGGTCAGAAATCTGAAATTAAGGTGTTGAAAGGAAAACGCTCTTCCAAGATTCTAGAAGAGAACTCTTCCTTGCTTCTTCTACTTTCTGGTAGCTCCAAGCATTACTTGGCTTCCCGCTACATCATTCAAATCATGGCCTCCATTTTTATATCAGCTGCTCCTCTTCTCTGTGTATCTTCTGTGTCTCTCTCATAAAGACACCTGTCACTAGATTTAGGGCTCACTTGAATAATCCAGGATGATCTTATCTCAAGATCATTAATGTAAGTAATCTATAAATCCCCTTTTCAAATAAGGTCACATTCACAGACTCCAGGAGATTGGACTACCTTTAGGGCTCCACCCTTCAACACACCACACCCTGGAAAAACATTGGGCCACAGGCCCAGTGAAGCTATTCTACTGAATATCACTTGATAATGTTTTAACCTTCAATCTGATCTCTGGTCAGGGGTGTTGCCCCAGTTTAGAAGCCTAATCTTATCACACTCAGGGACCACTCCCATCCTCTTTACAATCTGACTTCAGCTCTTTCCTCTGCTCACCTCCAATAACATATGATCTTCAGCTAATTTTGACTCAGTCTCATATAACTGATTATTACCATGCTTAGTTTCAGACTGTCTTCATTGGGTACTTAGTTGACTCCATTGATGAGACCACAAATTCCAAAACACTTTTTCACTATAGAGGTTTGGTCTGCTCTGCTAGAGATGACCATACATTTCATTTTGTCTGTGACCATCCTAGTTTAACTGAGAAATTTGTAGCCTAATTTTTTTATACATACCCCTTCAAATTTAAACTTTATGGACACACTTACAATGCTGCACCTCAACTCTAACCCAAATAGTATCAAAAGGTCACCCGCTAAAATCATATTACTTCAAAGGCCCCAAAACAAATGATTGGTTGTATTTATATCTTTAGTACATTGAGTAACATGCTTCCCACTGAGTAAATATCTTCCCCCAGGATATGATACAAGAGAAATCAAGTATTCTCAGGATTTAGCATTATGCGCCTACAAAAGAACTGTCCTTGAGGAAAAAACAGGGGCCTAAGGGATCTGTATTATCTCACTTGGAGGCCCCAGTAAAATAATATTGAGAGAGACAAAAGAATGATTGAAGGTAACAGCCAAGATTTGGTTGGCTTCTTAGCTATTGGGTTCATACTATAAGAATTCTTGTCATCATCTGGAATGATACCTTTTCTAACAATAATACCTCTACTCGACACCTTGCATTTTTTAAAAATTATTATTTTCTTTTGTAGATTTCTGGTATTGTTTTCTTTGTGTTGTTGTTTTTACACAAGAAGATGAACAAGGTAATTATAGTAACTTCATTAAAACAGTAAAAATTTTTGCATAAAAATAGAGTTTTCATTCTTAGTAAATTCATTTAGGGTTAAAGAACACTGGATGCTTATACCTTTCTGGTGAAATTTGAAACCTGATTTTCTCTTGGTAGAAATTTATGGATATGTCTCCTATAAATACTGACAACTCTGAGTATTCAAATTATTTTTGAATATAAATTTACCAAAAAAATTAAAACAATTAACAAATGGTCTAATTATCTGTGATTGGCTTTTATGTTGGGTTTTCTTAAGTTTTGTTTTTGTTTTTGTTTTTAACCTGAACCTTTGCTTTTATTTGAGCATTCTAAACTCATTTAGCTGGAAAACTAAATTCCCTGTGGCCCCATTAAGTATGTTGCTAAGCAAACCAGCTAGCAGCATCTATAAACAGGAGGTTTGGATGTGAGCCAGTCTTTATAAGTTGAGAATAGGTCAGTGCATTTTAAACCAGCACATCATTAAAGAAGAAAGGAGTCTTGCTGCTAAGCCAGCTTATATTTCTTTTTGTACAAATATACACATTTATTGACCTACGCTAAATTTATTTTCCTTTTTTACTTCTTCCTTTGAAGAATCTTCCTTACTGTTATATAGATTTGATTTAACAAGATTTTCCTAAATTTGAAAAACATATATAATCTTAAAGATCTTCTTATGTACCATTCAAGCAAGGTTGTAAATGATATTCTAGCCTTTCCTTGCATTTTTTTCTATAGGAAATAATTTAGCATGAGTAAATAATCTGTATTCTAAAACTGCTACTAAAAATAAAGTTGACATGGCTTTTAAAATAGACATTAGATCTATTTAAATCAATTAATAAATTAAATTCATTTGTGAAGACATGTCAGAAAATATAATGGTACTCTAGTATTTCCATATTTCTTTTATTTCCAGTGGTTGGACTATTTGTTAATCTCCTTTTTGTTTATTGTTGTTCGGGCTTTTTTAAACTTTTCATATTAGATTTAAAAGCACCCAAGTTAATTCAGGTTCAGAAAAGAGATGTATATAGATTTAAAAATGATTTGTGGGAAGCAGATCTGGTTCAACTGATAGAGCGTCCGTCTACTATATAGGAGGTCCAGGGTTTGATACCCAGGGCCTCCTGGCCCATGTGGTGAGCTGGCCCACATGCAGTGCTGTTGCATGCAAAGGAGTGCCATGCCAGGTAGGGGTGTCCCTGCGTAGGGGTGCCCCACACGCAAGGAGTGTGCCCCACAAGGAGAGCCGCCCTGCACAAAAAGCAAGCCCACCCAGGAGAGGCGCTGCATACATGGAGAGCTGACTCAGCAAGACGATGCAACAAAAAGAGACACAGAGTCCTGGTGCCGCCTGACAAGAATGCAAGTGGACACAGAACAACACACAGCGAACGGACACAGAGAGCAGGCAACAGGGGCAAGGAGGGGAGAGGGAAGGGGAGAGAAATAAAAAATAAATCTTAAAAATAAAATGATTTGTAATAACATGTATATACTGCTGATTAAATACATTCATAAAAGTGGGTTTTGTTCTCTGTATGAACATATGCAGGATATATTTACACACAAGTAACACAGGTTTTAATAGGTGAAACTGAGTTTTGGTATGTAATACATATTATAGATTAGCATTTAAAATAAAAAGCCTAATTCTAAGAATCTTTTCCTAATAAAAAAGAAACAAGGTCTCTTTGTTATTTTGTTTTAGTTCCCCTCTGCCCCCATCAAGAGACTAAAGAACTAGGCTGAGAAATAAAAGCAACCTCTAAATCAGGATTAAGGGTATGCAGCAAACAGATGGATTGGCAAGGAGATAAAGGCCAATTTAAAAAACAGAGCTGTTGCTTCTGTGGTTACTCCCGATGATCATGCAGGGGCAAAAGTCCAAAGCAACTGGCAGGAAGATAAAGGTCAGAAACGTAGTGGTTTGAAAGAAAGCTGAGCCAGAAGTACCCATGACACAACAATTTAGGCAAATGCCTTTAAGAAATCATGTCTATGGCAGTCATTTCCAGAAGAAACTGATAGCACTGAACATGGAGATGCAGACAGGTAACAAATGTGATCTGATGGACGTGACAGCTCTAGAAATGACAAACCTACATATTTATTGCTAGGTCTAAGGCTTCCCATCATCATCTCCCCCGCTCTTGGTTCACCAATGGTATCATGTTGCCTGCAATTTATTCCCTGAATTTGGAGAGTTTCTTAGAACAGAAAACATGAAGCTTGGGATTAAGGATCATAATGTAAGAAGACAGTATACTTTTATCTTAAAATCAGGTTATTCTGAAGAGTGCCAACTGCTCAGAGAGCAAGACAATAGTTCTACTTATGCATTTGATTTTATTTCATTGGCCCATTTTTGCCTATAGGATATAGTATAAAAATCCATACGGTCCAAAGTGTAAAGTAACAAACACAACCAATATTTTCATGAGCATTTCTATAAGCCTCTCTTGCAGGAGGGCAGACCAGGAATGCATGCAAGAGAGAAAGACAGAGAGAGAAAAAGAGAAAGGGCCATATGGCATACATTTATATTTAAAATTACCATGAATCAATTTTCCCAGGAGGCTTTCTATTGTACCACCTTGAAATGCTTAGAAACTCACTGGGGTAGCATAAAATCCATGTTGGGAATCACTGATCTCAAGGCAAATAATATTTAAGCCTGCCTCCTAATTTTATAATTATTACAACTATTTAAATATTTGCCTTTAAAATCCAGTGAGGCAGAAAGAACCACTAAGGGACAACCTGTAGAGCATTAATCCTTTAAGGCTTTCTGGCCCCCACTCCCAAGATTCAAGATTCCTCTGCCTCAAAAGAGAACACTGCCAATTGAATGTTTATGAAAAATATGTTGCATAGAGTAAGATGTTTAAAAACTATACTCATAATGCTAAAAGTAAAATAATCTGGGGGGGAGGGGCAGGGGCAAGAAAGCCTAAAATCCTGATGTAGGAAATTTATCAGCATTCTGATCAGACCTGGATTTGCTTAGACTATGTTTCAGGATGCCCCCTGAGTAAGAAGTAACATGAACAATTACACTTTTCAATTATTACACTGCTGCTTAAAAAAAAAAACAAAACTCAGGTAGTTATATTAAAAGCAGATAAAAACATAACTAAAATATATTAAATCAAGGATAAAAAGATAAAGATCAAGCAATAAAGTGACATTAGGGTAGAAAAAGGAACAAGGACACAGACGTTTAGTAATTTCTTCTCCAGTTTAGCAGAAAACATATGACTTTCAATTTCAAAAAAAAGTAATACAAGCACAGAAGAATTATACAATATTGTGGATACACATTTTGTTGAGGCTATATATTTTTATTTTATTGAAGTATATCATTCATACATTAACACACATAAACAATAAGTGTATAGTAAAGATTGTGAACTTACAAAATAAACATACATAACATCACACAGGGGTCTCATACATCACCCCTCCACCAACTCTATGCACTGGTGTGAAACATTTGTTATAAACTATGCAAGAGCATTGTCAAAATATTACTACCAACTATATTCCTTATCTTACATTTGGTGTATTTTTCCCCCAACCCATACTATTTTTTTTTAATGTATTTTTGTTACAGATATTGTGAACTTGCAAAACAATCATACAGATGTGTAGATTTCCCTTATAACTCCACACCCAGGTGGAACAATTGTTACAGATTATGAGATAATATCATCAGACTATTACCACCAACCACGGTCCATAGCATACATTTGGCACACTCTTTCCATACACCTATTGAGGCTATATTTTGAAAACAAAGAAATCGTTAGTGACATTTGCTAAATCAGTTTGCTAAATGCTATGAAAATTGCTAAATGCTATGAAATATAAGGGGCTCTAGTAATACCGCGGCACAATCCATTCAACTTCAAGGTTTTTGTAGATAAAGAGGAAAGGAAACGCAGCTTTATTTATGAACAATACTGGATTTAATATTAAATTCAATCTACAAATTGGAACACTTTGATGTAATTTCTTATCTCTGCCAATGTGGATTTATATATTTCATATTATAAAAGCATTTTTAAAGGTCAAAATACCATTAAATTAATTAAAATCAACTTGAACTTGACCAAATGGCAGAAAACATATGGTAAAATGTTAGAAAAACTACCATGTCACTAATCTATGTAAGCAATAGCACTACTGCTTTCTATTACGGCAAAAGGAAAATGCAACCTACCAGGGGGCTGTAACTTCACCACATGCTATAGAGAAATGAACAATACATGAAGTCAATAAGAATTCCAGCAAAGAACAACTGAAAGTTTAGGTCATAAAAGCCTCAGGAGATTCTTATCGCCTAGAAGTACAGCTATTCTCTTTCAGAGTATTAACTACCAAACTGTTATAGTCAGGAAAAGATTTTTAATAACTTGAATTTTCTTTTTCAGAATTTAACATAATTAGACAATGACTCCAAAAACTTAGAATACTTTTCTCTTTCTATAAAATACAAGTGTTATGTGGCAGATATTGTATTTTCTTGACAGATTAACATTTTGGAAAATGATTTTTAAAAAAAGGTTTCTAAAATAACTTTCTACATGGATAGAAATTTAAGTATTAACAGAAATTAAAACTGACGTAAAAAGGAAAGACAAAAAATGCTTCAATGTCTGAGAAGCGTTAACATTACCTCAAATAGAGCTGTGTTCACTTCATTTTTATTTTATTATATTTAATCATGCTACATTTCTCTCAAAATTAAGAACTTAGTGTACATTAATGCAACACATTCAAAATAATTCCTTCATTTTATAGAACAAGAGTCTCACATCCACATGAGAAATGATCTTGCCAAAAGTCGCACTGCACTCCACGAAGCTGCAGGCTACTTGGAGGCACTGGCATTGTATTACTTACCAGTAAATGTCCAATGTTCAGAATAGAGCCTGGCATCTGGCAGAATCAATGCAGGATTCAGTACAAATTTCTCACTCTTAAATCTCTTTTAATCATAGAACGCATAGTAGGATTACAAATACCACCCACCCACAAACAATACTCCAAACAAGATGTAAACTGCAAAACTGCAAAGGTGTGATTATTTCCTTTCCCATATGCTGATACTCTACTGACTTTAAACATGCATATTAACTGGTATGAACCTTGCATCTTTTTCCCATTGGTGACATGGAGGATAACTCACATATTTCCCCAGATAAATATCATTTAACTTAACCAATAGCTTGATTAAATGATTAAAGAGCTGTATAGCATAGTAGTTAGGTGTTTGGGCTCTGGAGGGTTTAACTTGTGGCTCTATTATAGACCACCTGTGTGACAGGTTTCTTCATCTGTAAAATAGAAATAATAATAATACACTTATCACATGGTAATTATGAGATGAAATGAGCTCATATTTGTGGCTTACATAGGGGATGCTGGCCACATATCATAGGCACTGTGGAAGTACCAGGTATCAAATGCTACAGTTCCAGGCCATCGGGGACACATTGACATAGCTGTTAAACAATGGGTTTAACAACTCCCTGGGCAGACTAAATAATCTCCGACAACAACTTGCAGAGAACTGAGTACAAGTTCCCATAAGGAAGAAAATGTGGCTATTGTATAAACGGTCATGAAATAACTGAAGTACCTTACATAAGCCATCACTGATTGGCCTTTCATACCTACTCTGTTACACATTGTTTATAAGCTACTTAATAATCTTCCTAAAGATGCTGAGGATGTTCAGTCCCTGTCTACACAATAGCAGAGAAACACTCGATGAAAAGCCTGTGTTTTTTGTTTTGTTTTGTTTGCATTTCCTGAACCACTCCTGACAACCACAATGGTCTGGGGGCTTGTGCACTCATTCTTTTGCTCATGCTTGGTAGATAGTGAACTACAAATTGCATGTCTATTATCAGTAAACAACACTGAATAAATTTCTAGAGTAACAATGTGACTTCCAAACCCTAGTGGAACAACAGATATAACATTGCATCCCGGGATATTTATCTTATTATTAAGGAGAACAAGCCAGGAGTGAAATGTAATCCATATATTAAACAGAATAAGAAGAGCTGAAGATTTATCATTTACTTTCAATACCTCAGAAAAAAATATATAGGACAAATATAAAGAGAAAAGTGCTTACAAGATTGTTATAACATTTAAGAGAACCATAGCAATAAATC
Organism: Dasypus novemcinctus; assembly: GCF_030445035.2. NCBI lineage: Eukaryota > Metazoa > Chordata > Mammalia > Cingulata > Dasypodidae > Dasypus > Dasypus novemcinctus. The sequence continues at coordinate 86,612,560 of NC_080677.1, forward strand.
TGCCAACATCCATTCTATCATTTCATGACTCTTCCACTTCCAAAAGAAAAAAGAAAAAAAAATCTAAAATCTTAAACTGTTTTTTCTAAAAATACCTATATTGTAGAGAGGTTAGATAGATTGTTACAATAATTACTTAGGGCTTTAAACATTTCTTAAAGTGGATTATAAAAGGAACTCTTCATAAATATGGCCTTCCCACAGTCATCCATTTGTGTAGAATACTAGCCTTCAATTTTCATTACCTGCCTAACATCACAAAGGCAAATTATACACACATATACACACACAAGCATATACATACTCATATAAGATATTTTAAAATCCAGAGGCCCTGGCCTAAGTTTCATTAGAATGATACACAACCAACAATTAACTAGCTACAAACACATGGATTTATAATACTATTTCACTTTTGAACAACTCTAGAATTCACACAGTCCTTTCACAAAGTTAATCTCATTTCTCAAATGAGACACCCACAGCAGACAGAGGTCAAATGACTTCTAACTTAGTGAGTAGCAAAATCCTAGTCTTCTGACACCTAATTCAATGAATATTACCATGCCTACATTCAGGCATATCTGCATATATGCTGCCTAGACAGTCTATTTTTTATCATGTTTTATTTTTGCAGATATTCCCTCACCCAACACAAAAATCTATTGCTTTATTGCAAAGTCCAGAGTACTTAGAGGAAATATGCAGACTAAGCCTTTGGCTCTTGTTTGCTTATTTTTAAATTTCACCATTACTTTTTCCTTGCTTCAAAAAAATTCTATTACAGTATGAAAAACAGTTAACCAGCCTTCTATTGACGCCAGAAAACAATTATTGAAAAAAGAACATAGCCCCATAAAGCATGTGCATGGAAACAAATACAATCCCTTCTTTGCACTGATGCACAAATTCAAATTGCCAAGAGAGAATCTGAAAGATATTTTGAAATCAATAAATGTGCAGTAAGTGGTCACACAGAAATATGAAAGGCAGGAAGAGGTGTATATATATAAAGCTCAACATTAAAATAATTGCTTTAAGTGGGTTGCGCTTTCCAATAAAGAATAAAAACCAATAAATCAAAGATAAATAAGTTCACTGGTAGAATACTAGGTACACTGTAGGCACTTAATAATTTCTTATTGTTCTAAAGAACCTTTACATTTATGAAAGAAAATACTGAACTCCACAAAGGAATTTTTTGTAATTATCAAAAAAACAAGTGGAAAGTCAAAAGAAACTAGTGTCTTCATTTCAGAGTCCTCTTTACATTATGTATTCCTGCTGTATGCATGTAGATTAGGATTACCCAGGCATTCTAGTAATTGTCTTCCTACTGTTTCAGATACAGTTGGCTTTGGGCCAGCAGCAGGTCAAGGAAAAGGTTTTATGAAGACAGCCAATATTTCCCCTTCCTGACTTAGCCACATTTAAGAAAGAACCTTGAAGTACCTACTCATCCTCTCCCACTATAGTTGTAAATATTCCTCACCCATTCAGAGAAGAAAGGAGGCAGAATAATTCAGCTCATATCTGTAGGTTGTTCAGGTTGAACTAAATTAAGATAGTAACAGATTTGGCTTCTAGAATAAAAATTATACATTACAAACTGCCACCTATATGTAAAAGATTGTAGATTTTACCATCCCACAAACTAGGAATAAACAGCTTTTCTAATTTAAAAACTTAAATTTGAAAATCCAATTTTCATCCAGAGGCAACATGGAATAAACAAAGCGTAGAATTTAATTTTATATTAGGAAATACATTTCTAAAAAAGTCAAAAGCAATACATTGGACTTATTACAATTTAAAAGTATCTTTCATTTTTAGAGTATTAAACATATATATTAATAGTATTTATATGAATGAAATTCACATGAAACAAAGGGTTTGGAAATCTTAATGTAGACATGTTATCATTTATTAAATACACAGCATACCATAAATCTATTCACAAATGTAAATCAACAAAAAGGCCTCTAAATTCCACCCCTTGCTAATTCATGAAAATTGAAATAAGCTACTTAAAAATAATGTAAGAAGAAAACTCCATTTAAACTATGAATAAAAATGAATTTTCCATGGTACTAATTCTGTTAACTATGGCTTTTCAATGACCTTCTTCCAATTATGGATTGCCATTTACTTAATCTAGTTTATTTTCAAAACATAGTGAAAATTAGAAAGAAAAGGAGAATCTATGTCACCTTAATATCATTTTCTTTATTCACACAATTCTTTTCTTCCTGAATATGCACTTTATTTCATGCCTATCAACCTTAAATTCACAGGTAAATGTGGATGAAAAAAATATTGGAAAAATCTTGAATCTTGAGAAGTAGGAGATGGGAAATTCTTAAGAAAATGGATTGTAAGAGTTTATCAGCACAACAAAAATTTTATTAAAGTATTGAGTTTCAAACTGTCCTACTGTATGAAAATGTGTTTTCTTTGGCCATCTCTGTTATTTATTATTATCTGTCATTTTCATATTTCCAAATTTAAAGGGTCTTGGTGTCAAGTAGACTAATAGAATAATAAGGTAAAGATCTGTCAGTTTTGCTATTTCCTAATATTTGTAGACCCTGTCAGTGAATTAATTAAAACCAAATTGTGACAATGGCCTTTACAAATGACCCACGAGGTAATTTATCTAGATTAGACTTTGCCCTAAAATTTGCCGTAAAACCTAGGTGAAATGTCTTTTATTTACATGGAGGCACATCAGCCATGACAGGAAGACTGGGTTAAAGGTTGCTTGTTGCAGAGCAGGAAGAGCCTGCATGCTCCTTGGAGTCAGAGGGCAGGAAGTGCTACTCCATTCCATGTATAGATATTCCCAGGCCTTCATTTTCTTTTATGGTAAAAATGGGTTCATATTAACAATCAAGTGAGTTAAGAAAGCACCTAATAACATGCCTGGAAAATAGCATACACCTGATATGTTCACTTCTTTTCACAACACTACTTCCAATTAGCTAAGGGACGCCTGCATAGTGTCAAGATACTTGCATAGATGTTAAGATCCATGTAATGAGAATGCCTTAACACCACTGAACCCAATTTCCTCTGCTGTGGTTGGTTGGTAAATAAATAAAGCAGTATCTACACATGATTTTCCAAAACAGGAATGGATAATACTACCTCTAACCACATATTATAATACACAGTTCTAATGAATAGTCCTATACTTCTGTCACATTTATCGCTTTTCTTATTTATTTATATTTAATACAATGTAAACTCCTTGAACAGCAATCTTATCTATCTTGTTCATTATATACTCAGTCCTCTGAATAATACCTGACACATCACACGTGCTCAATAAATAGATTTAATAAATGAATAAATTCAGTATTTGTGCACCCTGAAATGCTGAAATAGGTAATGGTTTGGAAAGGAGATATAGAGGACCTAATGGTTACATTCTTATGGGCACTTGTGGCTTCAGGCAATGAGTCCAAACTCAGTGGAATCAATAAAAGACATAAAAGAAGCCTCTGTTATTTTAAGATACAGTGTTGGCCTTTCCAATATTGAAGGTGAGTAGTGAGATAAATGCAAAGCTTACATGTGATCCTAAACAACAGACTGGCATTATTTAATCCAGTTGTCTGTCATAAACAATTTTTTAAAAATGCTGTTAACTGTTTACAAATAGCATGATAAAAGCTAACACAAGAATACACATACTAAAGGCTTTATATACTTGCTTCCATATTTTTGATTATTTCTTATTGCTAAAACCAATAGATATAAATTTCATAGCTAACTAATCTGTCACTTCAGACATGCTTTAATCTTGCTTAAATAGAGAAATATTGAACAAAATCCTTTGACTCCAAAAGCTTTAAGAATAAACATTTCAAGATATACACTGCTTACTCCCTACTTCAGTAAAAATAAGCTTAAAAATAAATTTAAAAATAAAATTTAATAAAACCACAAAAAGAGATTTTAAATTTCCTTTCCTAAGTGCCAGAAGAGGGAATGAGCATGGAATTAATACAAAAAGTGCAGAATTTTATTTTCTCCTTCATAGCCCATGTTTAGTGTTGTGGATCATGTTCAACTGCCCATCACTTCTATGTTTTCAGGACTCCATTGCTCAGTGTGCTCAGTGGAACTTGGGACTGGGAATCCCACCTACTAGAGGCTAATAGCACTAATGGAACTAAATCCATTATTTGCCTACTAGTTTCTACTTCCAACAGGTATTAACTAGCATTGCTTTTTTGTCCCTTTATAACTAAGGCAATTATTCAAGGGAGTAAAATTTCAGAGGAGCCCAGTCCTTCCAATCTCCATGATGCATTCCATTCAAAGAAATCCTCAGATTTTTTCAAAAAGCCAAGACGGCAGCCAGCAGGGACTCAAGATAGGGTTGCAAGTTTATCTATCACTGAAGATGGAAAAAAAGGAAGATAAGTTTTTTAAATGAGAATTAGAAAACAGAGCTTAAAGCACCCCTAGGAGATGAAAAAAAAAAAAAGTTTTAAGAAAATAAATCAATATGTGTTCCCCAGGAAAAAAATTGCTCTGGGATGGAGGATGGAAGTGAGAGTATATTATGAATCTAGAGTAGTCATGATGTCAAGAATGGATTTAGTTGCAAATAAGAAAGAAAAGACCTAATCTTACTGATGTATTCAAAGGACTTACAAGCAGAGTCATGCAAAAGAAAGAAAGGGAACTCAGGTTGGTTTCCAGATAGTTCAGATTCTCTCAAGTGTTTAGTTAAATTGAAATTTGGAGTTCAGCAATTCACTAATCAACTCACCATTAATTTGTAACTATGACTTGAATGCTAAAACTTAGAGACACAGATTGGCAGTTTTCTCTTAAACTGATAAACTTGCTAGATTGCATAAAACTTTATATTGAAAGTTATTTTATACCCCAAATTTAAAATATTATTTATTCATATAAAGTGCTTAAGACATGATAATTTTGTGGTTACATAAAAACCAGAAAAATAAATAAAAATGAAGAAAAACTATTATGTTCTACTTAACCTCTAGCTGCTGGCAGACAGAGATGTGATATTTCAAATAAGTACAGGCATATTCTGGAGATATTGCAGGTTCAGTTTCAGATACAATTAAATGAATATGGCAATAAAGCAAGTCATGTGAACTGATTGGTTTCCCAGTGCATGTAAAAGTTATGCTTACTCTATATACTAGTCTATTAAGAGTTCAACAGCAATATGATTTAAAAAAACAATATACACACCTTAATTTTTAAAAAGTACTTTATTGATTAAAAATGCTCATCATCATTTGAGCCTTCAACTGTAGCAATCTTCTTGCTGGTGGGCAGTCTCACTTCCATGTTGATGGTTACTGACTGATCAGGGTGCTGCCTGCTGAAGAGGAAAGACTGTGGAAATTTCTTAAATAAGACAACCTAGGATCTCTCATGTGTAAGCAGATGCTCAACCACACATCCACTCCTTGGAGTAGCACCTTTAATTTCTTTTAAGAACTCTTCCTTTGCATTCACAACTTGGCTCACTGATCATCTTCAGAGACCTAGCTTTCTCCTATCTCAGCTTTTCACATGCCTTCCTCACTAGCTTAACCATTTCTAGATTTGATTTAAAGTGAGAGACATGTGACTCTTCCTTTCATTTGAACATTTAGAGGCTATTGTAGGGCTATTAATTGCCTAATTTCAATATTGTTTTGTCTCAAGGAATAGGGACGCCTGAAGAAAGGGAGAGAGACAGCAGTCAGAAGATGCACAATATTTATCGGTTAGGTTCACCATCTTATATGGGTGTGGTTCATGGCACCCCAAAACAATTAAAATATTAACATTAAAGATCATTGATCACAGATGATAACAGATAAAAATCAAAAAGTTTGATAATGCAAGAATTACCAAATGTGGCAGAGACACAAAGTGAGCACATGCTCTTGGAAAAATGATGTCGATAAGAGTTGTTTGATGTGGGGGTACCACAAAAGCTCAATTTGTAAAAAATGCAATATTTGTAAAGCACAATGATGCAAAGTGCAATAGAATGAGGTTTGCTTGTAATAATGTGTAAACATTCTGTTTTTATGAACTGCATGTTAAAAGTCTGCAAATTAAATATCTCCATCTTGGAAGGGAACTAAACCATTTTGACATATGCTAATGTAAGCTTTATATGGGATATTACTCATCTACTCAAATTTAGTTCTGATACAAAAATATGCTGGAAATTCCATAAAGATCAAATTAATTAAGGTGCTTAATTACTTCTGACTACTTATGGAAATTGGCAAGCTCAATAAGGAAACAAGTTTTTTCAAAAGCATTTATATTTTAGGCCATTTCTTCCTCACCTTCATTTTACTGGAAGCCACTTACAACATTTCAGATCTGATATTATAAACTGTGTCCACAGAGAGTTATAAAGGGAAATGACTGCACATGCATTCAGCGCTTAACTGGGACAAGCAGAAGTTTTATTCTCAGACTTATAGCCAGAAGTTGGGTTGGAACTTTCCTAGACAGCTATACTGTGTGTAGTTTCTCAGTAGCATGTCTCCTCTCATTTATGAGATTTATCCTCAAAAAGGCAATTCCTTTCCTAAGGTGTAGTTCTAGTTCAATCTGGCCCTTTTAACTTGGGAGAGAAGTGAAATACCTACATTGAAAAAAAAAAAAAAAACAGGAAAAAAAACCACTACAAATCCCTGGGAAATATTTTCCATGAAACACAAGACAGAAGCTTAGGCATAATGGAAAGCACATGATTCTGTGCTTTTAAAACTCAGATTGCCATTTAATAGGTATGTCCATGAGAACTTGGGGAAGTTACTTAGTATCTCTTGGTCTCATTTTCTACGTTTATAAAATGGAAATAACACTTAGTTTGCATTATTGTCACAATAATTAAGGGAAATAAAAAGTATCTAGTTCATTTATGGAAATAGAAAGTACCCATAAATGGTAGTTATAATATTTTGTATTTAATGAAAGACATTTTTTTCTGTATTATATTTCATTACTTATTACAGCTATACAAGCCGCCATGAAGAGTCAAAGAATAGTCTGAGGTCTTCCTAAGAGAAATGATGATTCTGTCTTAAGAATCAAGTAGAAATAGGGAAAATATAGCAGAAATAAGTCGATAAGTAAATGTTCTTCTATGTGCTTTAATCTTAAAATGATTTGTGGTAACTATTTCCATATAGAGCCACAAAGGCTATAATTATTTACAAAATTTATATTGTACAGAATAAATTGTGTATAGATTCCAAAGTACATATTGTACGGGAACCAGATTTGGCTCAATGGATAGAGCGTCCATCTACCACATGGGAGGTCAGCAGTTCAAACCCAGAGCCTCCTGACCTGTGTGGTGAGCTGGCCCACGTGCAGTGCTGATGCGTGCAAGGAGTGCTGTGCCACACAGGGGTGTCCCCTGCATAGGGGAGCCCTAAATGCAAGGAGTGCTCCCTGTAAGGAGAGCCGCCCTGTGTGAAAAAAAGCACAGCCTGCCCAAGAGTGGCACTGCACACACGGAGAGCTGACACAGCAAGATGACGCAACAAAAAGAGACACAGACTTCCGGTGCCGCTGACAAGAATACAAGTGGACACAGAAGAACACACAGTAAATGGACACAGAGAGCAGACAAGTAGGGTGGGGGGAAGGGGAGAGAAATAATTTTTAAAATCTTTAAGCAAAAAAAAGTACATATTGTTAGGGATGTCACAGAAACCCGTTAATTGGCCATCACCAAGACTTCACCTACCCCCACCTCCTTCTCTAAGGAAGTCATGAAAACACACTTCTGCTCCCCCCACCTCCATTTCTGTTGTGTGCCATTCTACAACCTGGGGGAGGTGTTAAGGCCAATGAAAAGACCCTGACAGACCTTGAACAACCCAGGAACAAGCAGCTCCAGATGCTTAGCAGAACAGGAATTCTCAGTGGCAGCATTCCCTTCACCCCTCCTCTGATAAAAACCCCACACTCAAACAGTGTACATTTGTCTCTCTTCTCTAAGGTGAAGTGCAGCAAGCTGAGCTGCCATCTACAGACCCTGATCAGGAAAAGTTTTGGCCTCCCCAGAAGACCAGCTGTGATGGGACATCTCTTTTGGACTCTTTGTGCTGTATAAATGACAAAGAGATTATTTGCTCTTTCAGGATACTTTATACTGTGCAAGTAATAAAGGTGTCATTTGCTGAAAGTTTTTGTTGTGCCTTGAACCCTTGTTCGCACAATAGACTTGCAGTAACTCACTCTACAGAGATATATTAATAATTTGAAGTCAATGACATATTTAAACAAATATTCAATTTCTCTGTATTCTATGGAACAAAGATACAACCCATTTGCTTTCTCAAGCATTTAAAAGAATTTCTCTTGAGCTTCTGTTCTTACTGCTACAGAGGCCATTTGGAATTCTTGTAGCAAGCAGTACCCAAAAGATAGTTCTTTACATGCTGTCTCATTGTTGGTATAAAAACACTGTGGTAGGGAAGATTGGCTGTGGGAATGGCAGAGCAGCAACAATAGTGTGACTTTGCCTTCAACATGCACGAGACACTTAAGGCTCTGCCACCATTCAGAACTATGCATGTGTGTTAAAATTTTTTTCAGATTTCGTATCTTCTCATGTTGGAAGACATGAAACTTGGATTTAGGAATCCTCAGTCTATGTATAGAGACTATACCTACTATACATCCCTGGGCCCCATTCCATCCCTAAATTATCCCACACTAGTATTTGTATGAAGTTTTAATAATAAATTAGTAAGTATATAAAATGTGTCTTTTGAATCCAATAAAGACACTGTAAATAAAGATGTTTTAATAAGTATATATTAAAACATGTAGTCTCTTTCTAGACGGCTACTGTTTTTCCAAATAAAGTAGCTTTACTGACATTTGTACATGAATGTCATCACTGAATGGAAACATTCCAAGACACTCATATCACTCCCTCTAGAAGTAGAAGCTTCAGTAAATCTCTAAAGCTATGGCGGTGGTCCAGTCCCTGTGCCATATGGCATCCCACCTGTCCCAAGAAGTTTTGTTAATGTCCTTTAAAGCTCCAAATAAAAATACTGAGAAATAAACAATCAAGTCTGCCTTGCAGTTGGTTTTTTTGAGCTCTGTGTGGTAGCTACAAAATTTCCCCATGCTGTGTGTGTTAATGAGCCCCTCCATAGGCACCGTTAATACATAAAAGCAATCACCCATTACTCAGAGGCCTTTTCCTTCTGACTCTGTCTGACTGTGTTCACTGCATTTAGCAACTGGAAATAAAACATACAGGGAGAAATAAGACTGCATGTCAAGAAGCATGAAGAGTGAAGATCTAAAAGAGACAGCAAAATAAGAAATTATAGATTCTAGGGATAGTACCTCCAAGGATTGAATTTTAAAAGCCAATGAATTAAACAAAAAAATTTAAGATATACACACACATAAATAATAATTACATGAACTCAGGTTGAGAGTATTTTTTGCCGGTGAAAAAATTAATTGAAATTTTAACTTTCTAAATATACTTTATTAAATAATAGTGAGGAGATTAGGACTCACCGTTCACTATATTCTTTGGTATTAATGTCCAGCCACTTTGTTGATTCAGAATGCATCTCTCTTTCAATGGATATAAGTGTTCCAAATAAAATAATACGAAATGCACAAACAGAAATGGGTGATAGCTTGCTTAGCTTTTTGACATGTAGAAAAATATACTTTATTTTAAATCTATAGCAAGGATTCTACACATACACATATATATGAGGATATCTGTACAGCTCGATGGAAAAAAAATACATCTTTATTTTTGCTAACCTCAGTCAGAAAGTTGGCATTTCTTTCTATTATGAAGGTAGGAATAAAAACAAACAAACACAGTCATATTAGCAGCTCCTGTCAGTTCGTCACTGCATTAGCCAAAGGGGTGCTGATGCAAAATACCAGAAATTGGTTGGTTTTTATAAAGTGTATTTATTTGGGGTAGGAACTTACAGATATCAGGCCATAAAGGATAAGTTACTTCCCTCACAAAGTCTATTTTCACTTGTTGGAGCAAGATGGCTGCTGAAATCAGCGAAGTTTCAGGTTTCCTGGGTTCCTCTGGGCTCAGCTCCTCTTTTTATACACAAGATCAGCTGTAGACTATGAGGCTCTCTAGGCTTTGCCTCTCTCCACAAGGTCAGCTGTAGACTATCAGGCAACAGCTGCCTGGGGTTTCTTCCCTGTAGAAGGAGTTGTGTCTATTCTTCTGTGTTCTTCTCCTAGCTCTAACTTAAGGCTTCGGCATCAAACTCCAACATCAAAAACCCTCAACTCTGTCCTTTGCCATGCCTTTTATCTGTGAGTCCCCACCCACCAAGGCGTAGAGACTCAATGCCCTAATGACGTGACCCAATCAAAACCCTAATCATAACTCAATCACACCCAGTTATAAACCAGATTTCAAACATAATCCAATATCTATTTTTGGGATTCATAACCATATCAAACAGCTACAGTCACCAATAGAAATCTCATTTAGTTGCATATAGTATCCCCAATGTTTTATATACTTGAAATATTACTTACAACACTACTTTGAAATTATGGTCATTTTCAGACCTAAGGTTAGATCACATTACTTAATACATTGGGAAGAAACATATATATAGTACATCCAAAATTTTTTAATATTTTGGTGAATATATTCAATATAACTGGTTTCCTTTGTAACCCTATATATTTTATTTCATGCATTTAAGAATGCCTGAAAAGAGGCATTAGTCTATAGGCTACAGCATAGTCCCACCAAAAGAATCCATGATACAAAGTAAGTGTGTGATGACCTTTCGATGCTAATGCATATACTTCTGGCATGTGGTTGCCATAACAAGTGGAGTTACAGCTATGAGACTACTCACTCCCTGATGCCTACTCTGTCTGAACTTCTTTTTTGCCCAATATGACCTGAATATCATTCTCCTAGATCGTTTTAAGTGTCTAGAACCCTATCTCAACTCTTATCAGGCAGGTTGATGAGGAAATCAATTTCAATATACAACCGAAGAGCAGCTCCTACTTCCCAGTTCTTCAAGAACCTCTGGGATTCATGTATCAAGGATAAGGTCCAGCCGAGGCAACACAGGGAAGGAACCACATTTTTATCTTTTGAAAATCTACCCCCTACAATTTTCTGTAACTTTTCACTTTTTTCCATTTTAATACCTCCTATCTTCCCAATACAATGTAAATGAGTGTAATTATAATTACTTCTGGGAATAGAACTAGTAGTGGTTTCTTTTTTTTACTAAATGAATAGTGCGCTACACAAAGAACAAAGACTCAAAAGTAAGGGTAAAATACAGGTAACATTAATATTGTCTGCAGACCTTAGTATATCCAGAGGAAGAGGAAGGGAAGATCCCTAGCCAAAGAGCGTAGTGCCACAGACAGGCAGAGTGTAGCACAAAGTCTAGAAGAAGCAATGGGAAGCAACAGTTTTTCCAACAGCGTGAGGTACAAATGAAATTAGGTCTTTCCTTCTCTGTTCAAGGAGATCATAACCTTTCTATAAGTGGGACTCAGGAAGCAGAGTAACTGCATTAACAAGGAGGAATTCTGCTGGCTGAGGCTAGGGGGCCATCAGGTACTCTCAGTTAATACCAGCTGTGATATTTGCTATAGCAGCTCTGGCAAACGAGACACCGACAACCCCTTCAAAAAGGGAAATTCAAGTCACTACTCACAATGGTTTCTTATATAGATATTAATGCTGTGCAATAACCTGTCCTTGTTCAATAGGAAGATTTCCTACCTAATAAGATGCTTTGCACCAAAGACCTCATTCCAACTGGCTAACTTTATGTAACACTAGAACTTGAAACGGTTTTGAAAAAAATTTCTCATATTCAAACATGGCTAACATTACTGTGCTAGTATGAATTATAATAATAATTACACCATCCACCTTTATTTATATAGCACCAAGTATTTACAAAGCAGGGGTGGGCAGGTATGAATAGGGCAAAAAAAACTGATGAATGGTTCTCCTGATGAGGCTCCTAGATGCCCTTCACCAGTAAATTGCACAGATAGGCACTTCCTACTAATATCAGCCATCTACTCTAATCACAGTGATTACTGTTGAGAGAAAATTGCCCCCAGGAAACAAAAGGGAGAGAGCGCAAGAGAATCGTCTGTATGTACCATGAGCAACAGTGTGCTCCTCAAATGAAAGGAGAAAATTCTCACGTGCATTAGGTTGTGGTCATTCTTCTGATTAAGGCTTTACGGGACACTATGCCTTTAAAATGAAAGGTTTCAATTAAAGTAACAAAACAATTAGGGGGAATAGAAGGAGTAAAGAAACATATCTCAAAAACAGAAATTTTGCTTCTGTGGTCCCAGAGGCCTGGAGCGGCCTCTATATCAATTCTTAGTATTGAAAGACATTGATGCTTTCATATAACTTGCCTTTCTTAATGAAAAAAATGAAATATCAAAAGGGCCTGCCAGAAAGGAAATTAGCTCAACCTTAATAAGCAAAAAAAAAAAAAAAAAACAAAACCCTGCACTAATACTAAAAAGTATGGCAGAGTTATTTTCTCAAGAGCTTTACTTCAATGTTTTTACACTCCACTCATGGATTCTACTCTTTCTTATCACTGATGACCCAAGTATAGAAAGTAATCAAAAGAAGGAAGACGTATTGGTTCAGGTTCTAATAAACCCTACAAACACTGAAGAAATAATGACATCCTTCACCAAAGAACTGGGACAAAGATGAAGGTAAGAGAATAAGGATGGTATTTTTAATACAGAAAAGTTTCAGTGGATTGTAATTCTTCACAGCTTTTATGCCTTGAACTGACTTCACTTAAGGTTGTTGCCCCACCTCCATCCCACCCTTAGGACTGGGAGAAGAAGGATTGGGGTGAGAAGAAAAGCCTTACTACATCTTTAAGATGAAAGGATGCATTTCCTTAACTAAATTCTTGTTCAGGAAAACTGTTTATTATAAACTAGCTTTAATATATCAAATTCTGTGTGAGCAAAATAAGGTCCTGTTTACAGGACAATTCTAAATTTGTATGTGGGGGGGGGGCTGCGATAATGTTCATGTTGAGATAATTTCAGTTGTACTGCCAGTGGAAATCAAAGTGGCCAGATGTCACCATAGCAAAATAAATAATGACACAAAACGTTTCTGCAGATGTAGGTTTTAAAGCATCATCTCACACCATTTTTTATACTAAATGAAATGTCTGGCCAATAGCTAAAATCACTGATCACTGAGCTGGGAGATATATGCTTTATCATTTCCTTTTATTTCCAGGGAAGCATGATGGCTATTATTTTTTATTTCTCTAGCTTCCTAACCACTTGCTCTATTTTTCATGCTGAAGGTAAACAATGATGCTTAACCAAAAACAAGGTTTTCTCTGATGTACTAGTCCTTAAGGCTTTAAGTTAAAAATCAAATCTAGCATTCCATATCACCAAATTCAGATCATAAAGCTTCTTCACCTACCAGCAAATTTGCTTTTAGACTTGCCAAAACTGAAAATTATTTTTGTTCTGCCTAAAGTAAATGACACATAAAAAAACAATGCACCATTAAGGGAAATAATTCACTCCTTTATGCACTTCACAAATAAAGAAGCCGGATTAGGAGTAGTGGTTAGAATATTAGGAGTTGGAATCAGTCACATTTAGGTTCAAATACTTTCACTAGATATGTCACCAATTATGTGTTGCCTCAGGCAGTGGCAATCTCTAGGGCCTTGATTTCCTATCTGCAAACAGAGAACAATGATGCCTTCTTCAAAAAGCTGTTGTGAAAATCAAATCAATGGTAATGAATGGTCTTGGCACATAGTTATCACCCTCTGGCTATCATCATGATTCTTAGTAACAATATAACTTGTACATGACTGTATGTATGTACTTATACATGACCTTGTATACTACTATGTTTTTAATCAATAATGACACAAATGTAAAAATAGATTTTAAAAACTTAGTCCCCAATTTCAAGAAGTTTGCAAGCTTAGCCTGTATGCAGTAATAAAATGGCTATTCCAAATAAAGAAGGAATATTTTCTAGATAGCTAAAAATAATGACTTTTGAGATCCCAGTTAAAAAATAGAAACAATTCTTGATGAGGTATGCATATCCATTATATTAGAAAAAGTTGTAACAAATGTATGTTGAACAAGAGGATACAGAATATAGCTTGCATTTTTAATTTTAAAATACCATGTGCTTACAGAATGAAAAAAGCCAACATTTAGATATACAAATTAATTTCTAGTTCCTAACCTATTAATTACTTATGTAATAAAATCTTCTAAATAAATATAAATCACCACATAAGATGGTGATTACTACTTCAACATCAGAGCAAATGGCTAAAATGTATAAAAAATTAAGAACAAAAGTGTAGTCTCTAAAGAAATTGTATTAATACAATTCATAGTTGAATTTTGAGTATTTATAACTATTTTGAGTCAACAATTTTTAAAATAGCAAAATGCAACTAGGATCACCTTTTCTTATAATTACTATCAAAATTACATAAAATAATCATGCTCTGGAAAAAGCCAACTATCCTGTTTTTCTTTTTTTTTAAAAGCAACTTCCTCTACAAACCAAGTATTTGACCATTAAAAATGAGTATCAAAAAGCAAAGCATCCTAGAAATTTCAAATGCAATGATTTAAAAATACTCCTTGTAGAGTAAGTTCCAATTCTGGTATAGAGGGTAAACACACTGATACCACCATACATAGCAATAAACTCTGGACAAAAACACCACCAACAAAAACTATCTAAAATTCAAAATAAGGCAAGAAGATTTTAGAGGGAAATTAAAACTTGGAAGAAGTGATAACACAAAATGGCTTGCTTTGTTTTTTTTCTTCTTTTCAGCTTTGCCATGAAGGTAGCAAAAGTTGCAGCAGTAGTGATGCATGGACAATGAAAACTTTAAAAGAAAGTCCATTGTCATTCCAGATGTAGACACAAGAGGAAGGAGCCCAGGGCAACCATGACTGCAAAGAGCAAGAGGGAACCCTGTAAAGAAGCAAGTCTAGAAGGGGAACCCCAATTTCTTTATTTACTCAAGCCAAGTCTCTGACTGACTCAAGACTAAAAGCAGAATGTAATTAAGTCTTAAAGAATTGAACTTATATGTGAGCCTCCACTCACCATGGGGGAGAGATTTTGCAGTTTGAGACTAACCAAATTTATTACCTGCTAAAACAAAACATCAACATGCTTTGGAGCAATATAACAGAATAGAGAGTCTCAAAAACATAGCATACACGATGCCCAGAATACAAAACAAAACTACTCCACTTACAGTTAGGAAAATGTGATCCAATCTTACAGGAAAAGACAATCAACAGATCTCAATCCATAAATGTCTCCAACCCTGGAGACATCAGTAGTTATAAACATGCTCAGCAATGTAAAGGAAAACATGCTCATAATGAATGAAAACAGGAAATCCTATCAGAGGTATAGAGAATGTAAGAAAAAACAAATAGAAATTTTAGAAAATTTAGAAAAAAATCAATGACTGAACTAAAAATTTCATTGACTGGGCTTAATGCAGAATGAAGAAAGGAAACAGAGAAAAGTCAATGAAATTGAAGATAGATCAGAAGCTCTGGAGTATATAGGCAGTGCCTAATAAAAGAGCACAGGCCAATATGCCAACCCTTAAATATTGATGCTTGTACTTATGAACTTTATTTTTGAAAAACTGGAACTAATGCATAAGAGTTAACTACTGGAAACATCCTTATACTCAAGTGTGGCCTATCTCTAAGCCAAACTCAGAAAATAAACTCACTACTTTCCCTCTGTCGTAGGACATGACTTCTGGGGATGAGCCTCCCTGGCACTGAGGATTTAATACCAAGCTAACCAGTAATGCATTTGAAAAAAGACCTCAACCAAAAGGGGGAAAAATTAAATACAAAAGAGCTTTTATGGCTAAGAGATTTCAAAGTGAGTCAGGAAGTCATTTCAGAGGTTACACTTATGCATGTCTCAGGCAGATCTAACTGCCACAGTAAACAAAGTCTCAAACAGGGATGCTCCCAAGTCCTCAAGAGCCATCCAGACACTATAGGCAAGCAGAAGCCCATGAAATCAGCACCCCATCAGTGGTCTTATCTTAGCATATACGATAATTGGTTTTTCCAATGTAAAAGAGTTAGACTCATTTATAATTTCCCTATACACTATTCTTCTACCTCTTTTATTTAGACTTATAATTAGCATTATACCCATTAAATACATGTCCCAGAGATTTAAATCTTCAGTCTGTTCATATGCTGTTTGAGCCCTGAATCTCCGAAGAGTTGTGGCCAATATCTACAATCTAGTTCACTGGATTTATCCAGAACAACTAACAAAATGATGATGGTGAACAATGCCCATCCCCCAAAAACAAAGAGAATTTACAACTGCAAGCAAAACAGTTCCTTTCATTTGCCCTATAAGATCTAAGGCCCTCTCAATCTGAAGCAGAGTAGGCATCACCATTTCAAAATCCTGAAGACTAAGGAATGAACAAACCTAAGGAAGGAATGCAATCACAGACCAAAGTACACTTAATATTATTATAGTAATGGAAGAACTTTTAACATAGATATAAATATAGTGGATACCAGAGGTTCTGAGGGGAGGGGGAAGGAAGAAAAGGTGGAACATAGGGCATTTTTAGGGCATTGGAATTGTTCTTCATGATACTGCAATGGCATAATCCATTTTGCAAAAGTCTATAAAACTGTACAGTACAAAGTGTAAACCATAATGTAAACTATAGACCTTGGTTAGTAGCAATGCTTTAGTATTTGCTCATTAATTGTAACAAAAATACCACTCTAATGCAAGATGTTATTAATAGCAGAAAATGTGGGAAGGGGAGGGAGTGGGTTATATGGGAATTCCCTATACATTCTATCTAACTTTTCTGTAATCTAAAACATAAGGGAAAGAAAAGGAATGAATTTCTGATATATGCAACACCTAGGATGAAACAAACAAAAATAGAAATCACCTAATCACAGGAAGAAAGAAAGAAAAAATATAAATAACAAAAATACTGAAAAAAAAATTAACAGAGCCCCATGGACCTAAGGGACAATTTCAAATGGTCTAACATGGAAGTAATTAAATTGCCAGAGAGATAAAAGAAAGAATGGAATACAAAAAATACTTAAAGAAATATCCACATCTTACAGAGGAGAAAACTTAGACAAAAAAGAAGTTTTACAACATCTTAAAGACACACAGCTGGTATTAGGTTACAAGACTGAGATTTAAAGTCAGGTATTCTGACTTCAAAGTCAGTATACTGCTTCTCTATATAAAACAGGATTATTAAAATGTATGCATTCATTATGTATATGTGTCTGTGCAAGAGTGCATCACCATGCAATGTAAACAAAGTCCAGAATAATCTTTACTAGGCAGTTCAACTGACTGAAATTTGCACCTGGGGAAGGAGAGCTAGAATCAAAGTTTGTATCCTTTAGGTGAACTAAATGAAAATATAAGTAAAACAGCTAATCGAGAGCCTGACATAGAAAATTCTGTAAAACTACTTTCTTTTCCTTGGAGCAGGCATTGAAGAGCAGCAATGGATTGACTACTGCATATCTTTAGTGGGAAATAAGAGGGCATCAGAGATGGTAAGAATGAGAAGCAAAAAAAGCATATTGCCTTGCTCACAAATTTTGCCGGGGCCAACCTGGCTTATAGTATTAAGCCTAATGTAGTTATATGACTTAATACAATATACAGTACATTATTTTGCATTTAGAATGATATATGCTTTTTAATATCCTTTTGCAATATTCCTCTAAACTGTAGATTGAGGAAAAAAAAGCAAAATAGATTAGCTAGCTTAGCCTCACCAAACATTTTAAATTCCATTACTGCATGTAAAAATGCATTTGTTACATCACAGTCTTGTTTGCTATCAGAATACTTCCAGAACACATTAAACTCCCCAGCCAGATAAAGTACTGCTGCTCAAATGCATGTGTACACGTGCACACAGACATGGGTGCTTAGCGCACATACACACATCTACAAGCTTTTTCTTCTAAAGAAACTGTGTGGTTGGGACCAACTTTTAATGGGCTTATAAAAGCAAACCCACTTAAGGCAAACACCTGACTATTTCTTCCTCCTGACTTGGCAGTATTTTAAGTCAATAGTGGTGCCGCCCACACGGAGAGATGACACAACAAGATGACACAAAAAAAGAGGCACAGATTCCCGTGCTGCTGACAACAACAGAAGCAGACAAAGAAGACAAAGAAGACGCAGCAAATAGACACAGAGAACAGACAACTGGGACGAGGGGGAGGGGAGAGAAGTAAATTAATTAATTAATTTTAAAAAATAGTACAATCCAGCTTCTAAAAGGTAAGAAGGCTGTAGCATCTCTCACTCTTAAAAGTATCTTAGGACAGTTAGTCATGTTAGAAAATGAAATAAAGTTAAAAAGAAGTTCACCTTCTCTGATTTAAGCCAGAAAACATTTTTAAAAGGGCATTTCACATTTCACATTCTTTCTATAGGCATTCCTCCACCCTCCACCAGCACTCTACCCTCCTGCCTTAGGTCTCCATTGCTGGTTAAGGATAAATGTAATTATTACACCACCACCACCACTCCATCCCCCTGAAAAGGCCAATTTAGTCATATTTCTACATCCAGGAACTATCTGGTAGGAATGGGATGGAGAATTATTGACAGAAGCAAAAGAGGAAAGTGGCCAAATGGCCATACCCAAGCTCTTCGGTAGGCATGTGGTTATCAAGATCTGGATAACTGGAGCAAACAGAGGTTGTGCTACAAACAACGCAACCTCAAGGTCGGCACTTTTACTTGATTTACCAGGTATCACCTAGAATTTGGCTGATATACCCAAATAGTACAAGTAATTTTTAAAAAACTCTCCCAGAAGACAAAAATGAAAAACAAAAACAAAACAAAAAAACAACAATGAACTTTTATAACCCTCATCAACAAGGATCAGATTTTAAACATGCCCTGAGAAAATTATGGGGCCACCCCACCCATCCGCAAATATTATTTTAAGTCAAAGGCAAATATTTTAAAATAAAAACACAACTCAATAATGGAGGTGCAACAAGATCTTTTTTCCCTCTATGATGAGTGCTTTCAAAATTCAAAAAAAAATATTTTTATATTCTTGCTATGCTAGTGCCCTAAGCACACACTTAGTTTGCCAACTAGACAATCCAGTATTGTCAACAACCATAATTCCTTTTTCTTACTACTTCCAATGCAACTTAATACGCAAAATATTAAATCTTAATAACAACATGTGAATTATTTATTTTAAAGGAGAGAAGTTTATTGATTCTAGTTGACAATAGATATAAATCAATAAAGTATTTGGGCAATACAAAGTCTGAAATGCCTGGGCCCTCCAGGTGGAGCCATGAATCTGGAGATCAAGCGAAATCTGGACTGTAGCTATGGATTTGGGAGTCATACTTGCAATTTAATCAAGGAAAGTGGATGACTGCTGAAGACAGTAAAGTATAAATAGAAAGGATCAAAAACAGAACCCAAGAGAATAGAATGCTTTTAAGCAGAATAAAGGCAAAAAGAACAGCTAATCAAACTGAAGAAAAGTCAGAGAGGTAAGAAGCTTGAGTGGTAGAAGATGATGTAAGGGAGTTTAGAGAGGGGCCTGCTGGCCATGTGGCCAGGGCAGTGATCAAGTACCTGAGGAAAGTGAGTTCAGCTGTCAGAAGTCCCTCACAACCTTAGTGAGTGCTGCCTCAGTAAAATGGATGGTCTGGGTGAATTCAAACTTCAGTGGACAGAGATATTAACAGGAAATGGGTAAATGTTTTCACTGGGTGAAAACAACCTTTTAAATATGGAAGAGACAAAAAAAGGAAAAGTTCAAGAGGAAATTACTGTAAGGGATTCCCCCATACCCCACATCCCTTATTTTTAAAGGATGTGGATATTTGTGCTTCTTTAAGGGTTGAGGGCAGAAATGAAAATACAAGAGAGGTGATAAAATGACAGGCAAGCTCTAAAGGAGGCAGGATGTGAGGGGTGCTCAGGGGAGCAGGAATACGGTCAGAAGCTTTACTCTTGGAAATCAGTCAGGATGCTTCTCCTTCCTCTCAGGAAGATGTGAGGTAAGAATGAGGGAAAAGATAAATAAATTTAAATACAGTTAAAAAAAACAGAAGGAATTCACTTTCAATGGGCTGTACCAAGTAGGTGGTAAGAGCAGGGGGACACTTAGGTGAGGACATGTAAAGATTTGGAGTGAAAAACTATAAACACTCTTAAGAACGGAATAAAACACTGAACACCAGTCCCCAACATTTATTTTATAAATCACCCAGATCTTATACATCTCAAGAGCAATCATTTGGGATAAAAGAAGGGTAAGATGCTAAATATGAACATCTGCATGGAAAAGTCCCTAATACTCAGAGATCTTGACTAGAGTGTGTAGAGGCCTAATTGGAAAAAAGACTCCTCTTTTGAGCACCAATGACTCAGAGATCAATGGGGGACCTCCTAGGAAATATTAAGAGATTATAGTTGCATCAGCCAGTAGCATTTCCAATTCCTTTATTTATTTATTTATTTAAAGATTTATTTATTTATTTAATCCCTCCCCCCCCTTGTCTGGTCTCTGTGTCTATTTGCTGCGTCTTGTTTCTTTGTCCGCTTCTGTTGTCTTCAGCAGCACGGGAAGTGTGGGCGGTGCCATTCCTGGGCAGGCTGCACTTTCTCCCGGCTGGGCGGCTCTCCTTACCGGGCGCACTCCTTGCGCGTGGGGCTCCCCTACGCGGGGGACACCCCTGCATGGCAGGGCACTTATTGCGCGCATCAGCACTGCGCATGGGCCAGCTCCACACGGGTCAAGGAGGCCCGGGGTTTGAACCGCGGACCTCCCATGTGGTAGACAGACGCCCTAACCACTGGGCCAAGTCCGTTTCCCCCGATTCCTTTAGACATCACTCATTTGAAGAAATTATTTTATAATACTTCTTTTGGCCACACAACGGATCCACCTCCCATTATTCAAACCAGATCCTGTCCATTAATTGACTTTAAGTGTTCAAGGGTATGTCACAAGATGTGTTTTTAAAACATTATTGGTTCCCTAAAATTTCTCCTCTCTTTCATGCCATTCCATTTTTAACTGCCTTCGCTGAGGCCAAATTAGAAAGTCTCATCTGTCTCTTTAGGATTCAGCAGCTACAACCTGGCCTGGTCAGATGGTGTAGCGTTCTCAGAGCATCGTTACTGGGCCTCTGTGTTGAAGCACAGCGCTCTGTGCATGCATCTGTCTTCCACTGGACTGTGAGCTGCTTTAGAGCAGGGGACTTTTCAGCTTTCTAGTACTTCAACTCGCTAGCACAGAGACTTGTCCATCTGGCTGTTCAATAAACATTTGATGAACTAAGTATTGCCCCCCTTATACTTTTAGTTTTCTTTTAAAACGGGAGTAAATGTTTACCTGATGTTCACTCTGTCTGTGATAACCACTACTCTTTTGTTATGTTAACATTCTTATTTATTCTGCTTCAAGTGCAGTGCCTCTAGGAACGATTCCTGAACACCCCAGCACACTCAACGTCTCATTTGCAGCACTACTTTCATTTATGACGATTTATAACTCTGTATTATAATTATTTTTTAATGATTCCTCCCTTTCAATAACTAAGCTTCATCAGTGTAAGAATGTCTTCTATTTATTACTCTACCCTCTGCCTACCAAAATGACTAGTACATAGCAAGTATTAAATACATTTTTGTTGAAGGACTAGTATTTAGTACTTCATAAACCAATAACTCCATGTGTAGTGGATAAAAAATATTAATCTGTATTTGTTTCTAAATAAAAGAGTTACATTAAAAACCTAAGATTTTCTTTATAAAATTCCTTTTATAAATTACTCTTACCAAATCTGAGAGGCAGGGAGTTTAGGTATATTATTATTTCCAAACTTAATTACAGATCACAGAATCACATATCTGCCTAGCTCTAGTCAGTGTCAACTACTATAATCACATTTAGAATGCATGTACTAGATTTCTACTTTGCTACCCACTTCCAATATGTGAAAAATTAGAGTAATGTTTTACTTAATTTTGGAGGTGATTTTTCATATGCAGAATATATTATTTATACTTTTATAAGTATAACAAGTTTCAGATAGTGTATTTCAGTGAATTCTGAAAAGGAAAAAATTATTTTAAAATAGTACAATTACACCTCAGGATGTTCATTATGTTATAAGTCTTAAAGATGTATTATGCTTCACACAAAATCAGGTAACAGATTTTTGGTTTCCATTTATACTTACAGAGATTTATAAGGAATTTAGTAAATCTGTTGGGTTGACACTATTTAACTCAGTGTATATTAAAAATGACATTAAAAATTTAAATCCCGTTTTACCCTTGGACGAAAGAACGAGAGGCTAAAACAACAAATTTGTCAAAACTTAAATCAGTTCTATTTCAACTGTTGCCAGTTTCCATGTTCTCAATATAAAAGGCACTGATAATATTAGTTGTTTCTGAAGACTAATTTCACAAAGCTATAAAATTGCAAAGAATATAAAAAGAGAAGCTAGCAGAATAAAACAGGTAACTCTAGTGGGAGAAACCGATATGTTTATCAAAGATAAAGGATAAAAATTCAAATTAAAAATTCAACCATAACTCTTAGCAATTCCCACACTACCTTTTTTTTTTAATTGTGTAGGCATTTTATTATGAAAGGATGTTTCTTTAAAAAAACAGACACAGACATTGTTATTGCAAGTCTATTATGTGTCAACCCTTTCTTCAGAATGCTTTACATATGTTGCCTCACTTACTTTAACTGCTCTATGATTACCTTTTCAAAAGAATGTATGATTCCAAAATCTATGTTCTTTCTAGACACGATTTTATTTTTAGAAATTATGAGAAAAATATGAAACTAATTTAAGACTAACTTGCAAAATAGTTCATCTGGGGTCTCGCCAAGACTATAAATTTAACTTGCCAATATGCAAAGGATGCCGTAATATATATTCAATTCTAATTTTTCAGCCCAGATTTAATTCTAGCCTTATAAGGACTAAATAATCAAGATAATTAATTATTTAGAATGGAGTAAAAGACTATATCATCCTTTCAAAGGAATAAAATGTTTTACAGTACTAACCTTTCACACCATACCACTCAAGCAGAGGCACAGCCATGCCCTTCATTTTCATAATCAAACAATAAAATCAAATTAGGAAAAATAGCTTAGTGAAGTTGCCTATTCAGCATAGAAGATCTAAACTAAATAGCATTGTATGTTTCATAAAGTTTTCTAATTTACAATCATTGTAAATTAACAGATTACAAATTTTCATTCAATAAAGGGCATAGAAGACAAAAAGAGAAAAGCCTATTTGTTTTGTTTTTTGTGGTTGTTATTGTTTTGTTTGTTAAGATACTGGTAACTTTTAGAAAAGCTTTTCATTAAAAAATATAGGCTTATTTTTTAAAAGGAAAAAAAAGAAAATGAAAGGAATATGTAAAGAAGGAGGGAAGGAGAAAGACTGAAAGAGAGAAGAAAGATCAAAACAAATCAGGGAAATATAAGATGAAAAAATAAAAATACAAATATACCTCATTCTTTCTGATTTCTTTCCCTAGAAGAAAGCACTGTTAACAGTTGCTTGGGAACATTTTTAATTTTTTTATATACAAATGTGTTTTTTACATATTGTAATTTGTACATAATCTTTACATAATGTCCTCATATTATCTGCAGTTCTACTTTTACTTTTTATATTTAGTTTTTTCTAATATATTTTAGACATCTCTCTGTAACAGTGCATGAAGAATTTGCTTAATGGCAACATAATATTTCATTTTATGGTATTTTATCAGATATCTTTTACCACTACTGAATTTGACTTGGGCTATTTCCAGTTTTTCACTTTTACTAACAATAGTGCCCTAAACTTCCATGAGCTCGTCTGTAAATATTTCTTGAAATAATGATTATTTTATTTGACCTAAGACCCAGGAAATACTGAAAGTGTTGAGGAAATATAGAAACCTTCAATTGCTTGTAAATCAAACAAGCAATTGTAGGAAAGTAATCATCTAGAGTAATATGACTAATTACCTGAGAATGAATGCTCCATACATCTTTAAAAAGCAAACAAAGATAAAGTAATTATATAACTGGGTTTCAAGAAACCAAAATATAAACTGTTGCTAGTTAATAATGAAAAAAAAAACAAAACTATTTCTTAAATGTAAATGTCAATTCCAAGAAAAAGGTGTTATCAGCTGGAAGAATGGTGGAAAATATATTTTAAAAACCCAGAAGAACCAGTTTACTACATGATAGCCTTTAATGTGTTTACTCGGTTCTATTGGATTTTATCATATGATAAGCTGGCCTGATTCTAGGAGCTAAAACTGCAGTTTCAAAAGTTAAAGAATATTTTGCTGCTATGTAAATTTCTCTTGATCCCAATTCACTACTTTCAAATTAAAAGGTTCTTCATACTCTGAAATTTTCAAACATTGAAGGGATTTAGGGACAAAGTTGTACCCTGCAGTAACAATAATAACCAACTAGAAGGATAAAACGTTAACTGAAAACAATTTAGAAATAGGTAACATTGCACAGAAAAATGGAGATTACACAGATAATCTAAGTTTAGGAATATCTGGGTTTTAATTATTAATTTTCTCCAAAGATTCAATGCATTTTGAGACTAAGTATTATTTTCGTGCTCTCCAGGACATGAGAATGCAATTACTAATGAGCAAATGAAGAAGGCTTTCCTTCTGTTTATCTCGAAAGAAAGAAGAAAATGTTCTCTCTCCTCTGCAGAAACTGGCTTAAGGTTTGGCCTGACATTAAGATTCTAAATATAGCCCCAGACCTGCCCTTAGGATCACATGATTCAATGAGTAAGAGTAAGGGTCAGAAAGGCTCTGGGCCTCACTGAAATCCCTGGCCCAACCACTCAACAGCAGCTTCCGGCAAGTACTCTTTGAGTGTTTTTTTTCCCAATCTGTATCAGCAGTTATTACCTCAGAGGATTGCTTTGTGAATTAAATAAGATAAAGAATGCAGAGTGCTTAATACTATGCCAGTACCAGTTCACTCTGGTTAAATGTCTTTCATTTTGATACAGTGATTATGACTTTCCAACATGTACCTCATGCTGCAAGCCAATGGAAATCTTTAACTCTTCTCTAAACCTGCTGTAGATGTTTCCTGTTACTCATCATGCTTCCTCTACAACTGATATCTTCTTTCTCCTTCCTGAGCTACTGAAAGCTTACCCTCTTCTTAATATTTTTGGAAATGCTACTACCTTTATGAAGTCTTTCCTCCTATCCTCATCTATTATCAGAACCTCTACACTGTGGAACTTTGTGTTCCCATAATAATTATATCTGGTCTTGAAGCTGTATGTCTCTGTCATATCTTTCTCTTTAGATTGTAAGATCCTAGAAAGAATGGTCTTACTTATTTTTTTAATTTCTTCACTACCTACCATACTGAATGCAAAACTGTCTCTTCAATTGAATGTTTGAGAAGATACTCATTTTCAGTGGTAGGCACAAGCTGGAAGAGGTCTGAAAAGACATTCATCAGCTATCAGTGTTCCCTGTGAATCTGGCCCAAATTCCACGGAAGTTTGCAAATGCATTAGTCACTAGGCTTTCTAATTATAATTGTTTTCTAGTTTGCTGTTCATACAACTTTTGCCAATTTATTCCATTATTTTACATTTATTTATTTGTGGGCTGGGTTTCAAGGAAGGGATTAGAATAAACACACTTTTATTCTAATACCATTTACCAGACACCCTGCCTTATTTTCTGAATAAATCAATACAGCCTATGTGTATTAACTCAAGTACTTCAATTCTCTCATTTCAACATTTAAATCTCTTCAATAAAGCTAACTGATGCTAAAACTAAGACTACCTGGAAAACCTAGCAGTCACTTCACAATAATTTACTTTCAAATTTTTAAAACACTATTACCAGGGAAACGGATGTGGCTGAAGCAATGGGCTCCCATCTACCATATGGGAGGTCCAGGGTTCAATTCCTAGGGCCTCCTGGTGAAGGTAAGCTGGCCTGTGCAGAGAGATGGCACAGCAAAATGAGACACAGAGTAGAGACAATAAGACAAAAATAGACCAGGGAGCTGAGGTGGTGCAAGAGATTGAGTACCTCACTCCTACTCCGGAAGGTCCCAGAATCGATTCCTGTGCCACCTAAAGAGAAGACAAGCAGACACAGAAGAACACACAGTGAATAGACACAGAGAACAGATAACGGGGAAGGAGGGGGTAGAGTTGGTAAATAAATCCTTAAAAATAAAAACACTAGTACCAGTACAACCATAATCAAAATAATATGGAAAGGATATCAAATATAGAATATGTACAAATTCAAAGATAGCCAAGGACTGAAACAAAATTATTCTCCTTTAATATGCTAAGAAGATTATTATACCTGAAAGGAAAAATAAAAGAGGGGCAACAGTGATCACTAGAAAGGTATTATCCAGTAACAATGTTAATCTAAATAATTTGACTTGGGTAAGAAGTTCACAGAATGATAGTATGATGTAATACACCAATTAGGAGCAACATAAGTTTTATCTTTAACTATTGTTCTTATCTTTTGCTGTGGCTTTAAGGAATTTAGAGTAGTAAGTAATTTACTATTGTCATTAATCTGGGCCTGTTATTATGAGAAGTTGCAAAGTCTGCTAAAGTAAAACTTCTAATCTTATAACATGAATGGATGTCCATTAGGGATCATGTTATAACCACCAACCTCATTTCAGTAGATATCTTATCACACAGACAGTGTGCTGCTAGACATAAAGTGTCACTGGTTTACCTCTAAATGATCCAGTCCCTTCAGGAAACTGGGTGTAGTTTTAATAAAATGGGACTCATAAGTTTTTATTACATTTATAATGAATGCTTTTCAGTTTTACAGGCTCTTCAAAGGTGCAATTTAGTTTCTGTATTAAAACATGACATTATATCCTTCACAACTCTCAGACTTCAATTTTATGTTGCTACCACTCTAAATATAAATGCAGATATTGAAGTTTTAATAAAGATAGTTATTTTTACTGACATGTACCGGATGTGAGCTTATACAATTATAGGAAAAAAGTGCAGAAGATTAAAATCTCTTTCTAGTTTGAGTGTTTCTATATTCTTTTCATCAGGGAAAAACTTTCAAGATCAATCAATGGTCATATCAAGGTATATAACATATTTAGGTATTAATAAAGCAGGATTCAAGGTACTGTCTTTTCTCAGAAGAAAGTATAATAAAAATATTTTTAAATTGTGTTACTGGTACATTGGAGCGTATAATACTGTTCAATTTAACTTTGTGTATCTTCAATCAGTTTCTTATTCTTACTGTACCTGGCAAACATACAAAATTTTCAGACACACTGGCTTCACTTACACCATGGAAGGCTGATTCAGGCCCAAGAGCAGGAATTGTTACAAATGAACTAAAGTTAGCTGCAGGACACTTCCTTTACTAGTTTACCTTTCCAAAGGAAGAACCCACTACATACCAGGTCCTATGTAAGGAACTCACATCTTTAAAAAATGACTAAGATGTAATCTGTGCCCAGAAAGAGACATGAACAGAATTCTCTATCTGTTGGAGGAAAAGGAAAGACAGACACATAAAAAATTATAATACTTTGTGATATGGCTATAATGGATAATACATATATAAAATAGATAATTCAGAGTAATAATGGGGGCTCTCAGGGAGGAGCAACCAACCATTAACTAGCAGAGAAAAAAAAATCTTTCATGTAGGTAGCATTTCATCTGGAACTTGAAATGATGAGGAGTTCACCAAACAGATAAAAGATGATAAGGTATTGTAAACAGGAGGAAGAACAAGTCTAGAAAACATTATTGCTACTAAAGTTTAGCACTCCTGCACAAATTAATATTTTCATTCTTATTTAATTGAATCAATAATAATCTCAACAAAACTATAACACCACATTGAAAAGCAAAAGAACTTTGCCCTACATACTTGTAGTTTATTTCATAAAAGGTAAATCAGATTCTAATCATACCATCCTGAATTCTATGTTGGCTTGTTATAATGTTTGGGAACAATTCTTACCAATACTTTAAGATACCCAAATGAAAAATCTAGTATCACACCCATGTGCTTAGAGAGTCAAAAGACATCTTTTTTAACAGAAACAATTCATTAAATAAATATGCAGAGTATGAGCCTACATCCCACAGCTATATAATGAAAATCAAAGTGCTGTCCCCAACCAATATTTATCACGTCAAAACCACAGGGAATTGCTTCAGTTTCAGAAATGTCATCTATATGCAATTTTTGGAGAATTACCCACAATTTACCCAATCCAATGAAAAACCAGATACTAATCTCAAAGTATAGGCTTTGAAAACTACCTTCTTTATTTGACTACACTCTTCAAACGTCACGATAAATACATAACTCCTGGGATAAAGCAGGATTTTCACTGAGAAACACTCAGAAGCCAAATGTAGGATTTCCATTTCCTTTAACTTCAGGTAATTAACTTCCATGATCCCCAAACTTGGCAGAAAAAAAGTCAGTGCAGTGGAAACCCACTAAGGGAACTTAAGTTTGTATGGAAAGGGGAGTTACTAACTGGAGTACGGGCCCCAAAGTTTCCTTGGCTAACAATTCTCCGATGACAAATTTCAAGAATCAAAAATAACTGCACTTGTTATGCACTCATAGCTTCCTGTTGTGCAGAATTCATTGTTACAGAGATACCTCCCTTTCCTCCCATGGATGCCTGTCATTTAAACTGATCTATTCCAAATATACCCAACAGGGCAATGATGAGTGTCCTCACAGTTAGTTTCACTTGTGAACCCTAACAGCAATTCAAGTTCCTCTACTTTGTTCTAGGCTGCTGTACTCTAATGATCAAAAGTAGAGAAGATACGTAGAATTGACTCTGCACAGAGACCAGCTGAAACAGTGCTAGAATATAGCATCAAAGGAAAACATTATTTGAGCAAAAAGGGAGTTTGGGGAAATGGACTACTTCTCTTTAGAAATGGGATAAAGAGATAATAAGCAACTTTACTCTATGAACTCTAGTTGACCCAGTACTGATTGATTAATAGAGTACAAATGGAGGAGAAGAGTATGCATTGAACATTGTGGATTTGTAGACCAATAGCCTACTGAAATCTATTTTGGAAAAGAGTGGACTGAAATGAGTAAGCAAACAAACAAATCAAGAAATCTGTAATTGTCCACCATGTTGAGAGATCAAGATTAACACAGAGGATTTGAGAGTCTCCTACCCCAAACTACAAATATTGGTAGTCATAGGGAAGTAATCTAGCCCTTTGCAAAAAGGTCATCTGATATCTAGAAAATCAAAAGTGAAAATTAAAACCTTCCAAAACTAAGACTATATATTCAGATACATATACCAGGAAAAGGAAAATAGCTAGTATTTAAAGAATGATATTTCATTTGAAATGAATTGATATCTAAAACAAATGTTTCCATAAAAAGAACTCAATCATCTTAGTAGGCAAGAAAAAGAAAAGAAGTAATAATGTTTGGAGACAATAGGCTAGGATTATATTACATTAAAAGAAACCTATGATATTTAAAAATTAAAACTGGAGGAACAAAGAAACCTAAGAAATTAGATTCATAATGCTACTTGTTTTCTTTCTCTGTCACTGTCAAAACTTAGATAAAATCATCTACCTTGGCTTCCTCTTCTCCATTTTCTGGAAGGAAAGGCATGGGTTTGATACAAAGAACCATAAAACTAAAAAGATCCCCAGGATATCATGTAGTACAATCAGTAGCAGAGCAATGCAATCTCAAAAAGATAGCTCCCAATTATCTGAAAAATCACTGAAATCTAAAATATCTCTTAGAAAAGATTTTTGTGCTCTGGGATCAGCACATTGGTTACCCTTGTGAGCACTTTGTTAGAAATAAGTTTTGAAAACGGGTGCTTTAATAATAGAAAAGATCTATACACCACAGAACTGCTGAATAGAATAGACTCACTGATCATTCAGCCTCTTCAATTCTAACCATCCCAATCTACCATACAGAAGAAATAAATCTCACTTTGAAGTAGTCATCTATCACCTTTTATAGTATCTGCATTTTAAAATATTATTCTAAAATAATATCATTTCTCTAGTAGATGAGAAATTATTGGCCTGTCCAAAAATTTTCCCATGACTGAGACAAATCCTGCTGTGAGTAGTTTTGAAAATTCTTCCAAAAGCCCACAGCACTCACTGACATTGATGCAAATGTCTCAAGAGAGGCATCTACCTTTAAAACGCAATTTACTAGGCCCTCTATTTACATAAATTGCCATATGAACTGTAAGGTGTGAAACAAAAATCTCATTTCCATTTATGATAAACCCCAGAGCATATAGTCACCTCTGCATTACAACGCTCATGCAAAAGCATTTCTGATTGAAATATAATGTTCTGTAAAATTTTCTATGTATCCTGAATATTCAATAAGCGCTGCCCGATTGGTGTATATTAATACACATAAACACAAAGTAGCTATATCTAATATTATGATCGTCTACAAAGTCCCTTTTCCCATGAAAACTCTGTAATACCATAATTTTGCTATTTAAATTACAAATTAGTTAGAAAATAAAAACCTTCTTGGGTACCACCTACATGCAGGTATCATGCTGAGTATTTTTACATAATAAGTAATTTAGCTTTCACAACAACCTGTGAAGTATATACTACTCTCCTTATTTTAAAGATAAAGAAACTGATGCTCAGAGAAGTTAACTGACCTACCTGAGGTCACAGAGTATGTGCTTAGGATTCAAATTCCAATCTTTCACAAAGAAGCAATGTCTAAAATACTTTCAGGAAAAAAAAATCATTAGATCAGAATAATATAAATTGATGTCATTTTCTCATCAAAAAAAATTATAATGTAGGGTTATAATCCCTACCAGAGGCCTGGTGGTTAAAAAAAAAAAAAAGTCTAGAGAACTAAAACAGTATGCTTAATTAACTATTTTATAGCCCATAAATCATGTACTTAACATGCTTTACAGTGTAAAGAGTTCCTAAGACATCTATAAATTAATCTAAAAAAATAGTAATCCACGTACAATTCTATTTCAGTTTCTATTCAAAGTTCCTCCCTAACAACTACTATCTGTCAAAAGTACCTGATTTATTTTATAGAAACAGAGGGGAAAAGGAAAAAAAGAAAAAAAACCTTCAAAGATATAGTATTAGGAAGTGTTCTTGCAAAGAGATTTTGAAAGTCAGATCGTTATTAAACAGAAATATTCCAAATCGTTATTAAACAGAAATATTCCAAGCACCTCTATGTGTAAGGCACAGTGCAAGGCAGGAAAAGCAAAAGAGATTAAACAAGATTCTGATCTCTGAAGAAGTCCTAGGTGTCACAGGAAAACAGGCCAAATAATCAAATAATCATAACATAAAACATTAAGTGCTATATGAGTATATAAGGAAAGAGTCTGGGTGAAATTTAGTAATCCCTGATGGCTTTTTGAGAAAATGGCTTATAAAAAGTCCATTTTGCCAATCCCATTTTCTCAAAGCAAATTTCCTGTAGCAAATAATGTAGAACCTTGGTACTGTGCTACAATATCAACTATCATTCATACTCACAGCCTGCGCTTTCCAGACACACAGTGTCTTCACGTATGAGCCAAACCCTTAATGAAATCAAATTTTTCTTGCTTTGATACCTGATATGATTTCCTTAGTATGTAAAAAAAAAAACTTTAAAGCTTTGATGTGCATGATGGTAAATCACAAAGATAAAAACAATCAACACAATCATGTCTTTCTATCCCAGCTAAAAGTCCTAGGAAAGACCTCTAATTGTTGAGTCACTATATGAACATTGTTGTTGGAAAGTTTGTTCGTGTTTTTCTTTGAAAGGTGGATTGGGGTGTAAGGTGTGACCACATAGTTTTGAGAATGAATCCTTTTTAATTAGTATATGGACCTCATACTCCAAATGAGTGCAGGCCTTCGAAGTATTTTCACTTTGTAGACTATACACTTATTTCAAGGGCATTGTATAAAAAAGTGCCGCAATCACTTTTAGAATGTCTCATGGGGACTGTCACAGAGGCAATTTACTGCAAGGAAATAAGTCCCACTGAATGTCACAGGACAGTATGTCAAAAGTCTCTCCTGCTAGCCAAATAAATATTTTTCTCCTTCCTTCCATCTTTCCTTTTTTATTTGATTTCATGAATGAAATGTACAAACTAGCCACTTGAGTACAAAAACTATAAATAATAATGAAATATACAGGAGTTTTATATGCTAAAAGAAGATCAAATCAGAAACTGTGGGCTGTGCTATTTTGATTCCATCTCTTCTCCTTTCCTTCAGATGCTGCTCCTCTGGAGCTGGATCTAATCTTATACAGCATTCCATAGCGAAACCCATGGGAACAAGCTAAGGCTGTTGATGAGGGGGAGCCTTTATTTGATTCACATCAGGAATTAGACTAGCTGGGGTGAGTTCATTTGCGTCCTGCTTGCATAAGTGCCATTACATAACATGAGCAAAACTGGCTGGAAGCCTTTCTGCATCATCTAGGCATGCAATCACTCTAAGAAGAGGACTGCCTATATGGATCCTGACCTAAAGTACAGACAAGAATTAAAGCACGCAAGAGAAAAATACAGTGTTACATCTCCAACGACAGTCTGAAGACACCAAATCTGTTTTCCTAATGATACGCCAGGCTACTCTAAAAGTACCCAAAGTACCTCATACATATCTTATTCTTAGACAATTGTGATTTTTTTAAAAATGTATGAACATCTTCGACTCTCACTACTAGCAAAGTCCAGAGGTTTTTCATTACATCTATCCCTGAACACTAGATCCTGCTTGCTTTAACTTAAACCTACTTCTCTACCCTTTCAGAGGAAATAAACCAAAACATGTTTCTGTTAATATACCTTCACGCAAGTAAGTCCTCATAGGCTTCCTAGCTCTAAGCTACATAGTCCAGAGTTACTACCAATTTTCCAGACTTTCAGTTAGTCCAAAATCAGCATTTCAGACTGCAGGAAAGGTAAGGTATATGTTTATGCTCTTTTGGTGTATAGTAACCCAATCAGTCCCCCTGATTTTCAGAATTTTAAGTGAGAACACAACTTAAAAGCTCCAGTGCAAGGAGAATTATAAAACAGAAAGGAACAAAACAAACACAAAGCATCATCAAAGGAGAATATTTTTCCTGAGCTGTTACTCTTAGGTTCCAGAGAGGCACATGAAGTATACACTTCAAATAAGTAGATAAAGGACCAGAAGTTTCCATTTACCACTTGTCCACTCTTGTTCTGAGATTGCCAAGGAAATCTGGTCTATGATTAACCTTGGGGGTGTCTCTCTGCTATTTGACAGTATGAAACCTTCTAGAGTCCCTTATCCTTCATTTAGTAACAGTCATTTGAAAACCATCATTAGGACATAGTTCTGGGTTGAAGTGTATTTAATACTTAAAGCATCACTATTAATAAAATATGACTAAGATAGACTGGTAGCCAAGCACTTGGACTTTGGAATCAGGTTGCCTGGGTCAAAAGCCTTGGCTTGGATACTAATTAAGAAATTTTTGTGCCTCAGTTTCCTCATGGCTGACTAACTTACTTCAGAGTCATAAAGAGAATTAATTGACATGATACATATAAAGCACGTACTGTAGGCTCTGGAGCAAAGTAAGAGCTTGATTAATGTTAGCCATTATTATGCTGACTTCTAAGTCATTGCTTACCCTTATCATTTCCAGACTTCAAATACATCTTAAAAGATATAGGAACAACCAATTAATTTCTAGCAAAAGATAGAGACTTTTATTTTAAAAGATTAATTTTACCCCACCATTCTTTTGGTTGGTCCTCAAAATTAACTTTTTTATTCTCTGTATTCCAAGCGCTACCACGAGTTATCCTAACCGTGCCCATCACTTCACATATTTGTTTTCCTCCTACTGCTCTCAGTTTAAAAAACTAGTATTAGCATATTAACCAAATAAATGGGATTAGCCTTCAAGACTCAATTCTTACTGTTTTTAATCCCCAATTCAAGACGTAATGACCTCAGAGTCCAATACCAAGTTTTATATACTGCTTGTATCACTGAGTCTTGGTTTTAAAGGATCACAGTAAAACATTCATCTTGACCATATCTAATTTTTTGATATTTTAACAACATTCTCTTAGGTGGATTAGGAAAAGAATGCTAAAGCAAAATTTTCATTAACAGGGTTTTATTTAATATTTTAACAGGCCAAGTAATGTGAATGATAAAAATGAAAGACTTTTTCCATAACAGCTCATTATTGATTAGAATTCCAAAATCAAAGAAATCTCTTAATTAATAACCCCCTTATTTTATTTTGAGGATGGATTACCACACTGATACTTACTTGTTTAATTATGCACTGGACCAGAGAACTGACATTTTTACTGGCAGGTTATGAAATGTTTGTGAAAGCTATGAAGTTCAATTACAAAAGCTTTCTTTCAAAGGCTCACGAAGAGAAGAGCTAGAAAATTATTTATCTGGTGCCAAAGGTAGAGTTATAAAATGAATAAAAACAAATAAGAGTGAAATCAAATGACTGATATATGACTAGTTGGTTTAGAGTAAACAGATATGGGAGGCTGGAATAGCATACAGAATAGAAATTGAAAGACTGTTCAGGTACCACCCTTTGGATCTTTGTGGAAAGTATTAACATATTTACTTTTTTCTTCTTTGATTGAGTCAGCTGTAACTGAAGTTTCACAGTTGCTAATATGTTATCATTACCCAAATCATTAAATTTGGGAGCAACAGATTTTTTAAAAATTAGTTATCTCAAATCAAGTACCACTATAATCATTTAATTATCCTTTGAGGTAGCTTATACACAAATACTTTAAATAGTCACTGCCTAAATACTATGGATCCTAATACCATGTTTATAGTTTAAAACTAATAGCATTTATGAAAATTTAGTGAAGACTATCTAAAGAGCACAATTTATTTATTTCTTCTGAATTTGAAATTAATTTTCAGAAAGTAAAAGTTTATGAATTACATTTAAATTCAAAAATGAATATGTAGTTTCAACTACTAAAATAGGTGGATAAACTATTTATCCATTTCTAATTTATCCACATACCAATAAAGCCTAAAGGTATTTTTTAGTCTAAATGCCAACCATTTAGCTATATTTAATCAACAATATTGCTTAGCTAGATAAAACAGCACCGTCTTTTTCAGGATAAGATGCCCTGCTTTAATAACATGAAGTATGCTTCAATTAGCCCTAAAGAGCAAATAACCTTTTTTTTAATCCCACCCTCCCTTGTGGCGTGCTTGCTGTCTGCTCTCCCTGTGTCCATTCACTGCACGTTCTTCTGTGTCTGCTTGACTCACTTTGTTGTATCATCTTGCTGCACCAGCTCTCTGTAGGTGCAGGCCGTCAGCTCTCTGCGGGCATGGGCCAGCCTGCCTTCACAAGGCGGCTCTGGGATGCAAACTCCCATATGGTAGACAGGAGCCCAACTGATTGAGCCACAGCTGCTTTCCACACAAATAACTTTTTAAAGGACATAATTGTTACATGAATCTCTAAAGAGTTTATCCACCTATTTACTGCTAGTAACAATATAGAACCATATATGAAAATCAAAGTTAACTTTTCTTCACTACTCTTTACTGTATATACAAGTAAAACATCAAGACTTGCCCCCAAATAGGTGGCTTGGACAGTTATAGGTGGACCTGAGGGCTTGGTCAGGGAGAGAAGCCAACACAGGTGTTCTTGGTCTTTAGTTCTAATCCATCTGCCTGGAGGACCTGTGTCACCTGCCTGGAGGCCCTGTTCCAATCTGTTAGAGGCAAGGTCAGTGCGAAAGGGAAGACTAAGGGTCTGCCTGTTCTTTCCGGTGTCCCTTGCCAATAGCAAAGAATCAACCTCTGCTCCTTTTTTTCTCTCCGGTTGAAATTTTGGTTTTTGTGTTTTAAACTCCCTGATTCACCTGCATTAAAATTACCCCATCCTTGGCATTTCCATTGGAAAAGACCCCTAGATTGAAGAATAGTAAAGAGTTGATATATTTATCCTTAGCAATTATGAAGTTCTTCATTAAAGATTAAGAACATTTGCAACATAATTATGTAGCTATCTCTACTTTATTCATCAATTTGAAGTTTTTACAAGGGGTTTGTTTCATATATAAACTGAAAGCTGAAAAAAACATGCAAAATTCATCCAATCCACTATCCTGCTTATAGGCAGAAGACTCTTCAACCAGGCAGATTGGTGCCTCGTTATTCTTAGAAAACTCTAAAGTCTATCTGCATTTTATTTTATAACCCCATTAAGGTGTCTTCTCACTATCATGGCCAGGAAATATTTTCCTTTTTCTATGCCTGATACTTTAAGTGTTTCTCTTTCTAACCAGTTAAAACTCAAGAAAGTCTGTACCACCCACACTTATATCCTTATTCATCGCTACTGCTCTTAAGGGGAAGGTCTTAAAGAAAATAAAAACTGTCCTTATACCATGGCAGTAGTCTTAGTATTGAAATAAGAACACCGGG
The DNA here is from genome assembly GCF_030445035.2 of Dasypus novemcinctus. Taxonomy (NCBI): domain Eukaryota; kingdom Metazoa; phylum Chordata; class Mammalia; order Cingulata; family Dasypodidae; genus Dasypus; species Dasypus novemcinctus. The sequence continues at coordinate 86,649,301 of NC_080677.1, forward strand.
AAACGGACTTTGGCCCAGTGGTTAGGGCGTCCGTCTACCATATGGGAGGTCCGCGGTTCAAACCCCGGGCCTCCTTGACCCGTGTGGAGCTGGCCATGCGCAGTGCTGATGCGCGCAAGGAGTGCCGTGCCACGCAAGGGTGTCCCCCGCATGGGGGCAAGGAGTGCGCCCGTGAGGAAAGCCGCCCAGTGTGAAAAGAAAGTGCAGCCTGCCCAGGAATGGCGCCACCCACACTTCCCGTGCCGCTGACGACAACAGAAGCGGACAAAGAAACAAGACGCAGCAAATAGACACCAAGAACAGACAACCAGGGGAGGGGGGGAAATTAAATAAATAAATAAATCTTTAAAAAAAAAAAAAAAAAAGAAATAAGAACACCAAGTAAGAAATCTTCAAATTTACAAAGAGAAATCTTTTTTTCTGAGAATAAGAACTGGGAAATTAATCAAAATAGGAAATAATACTGAAACTTGAGAACCTTGTGATACTTTCTTCCTACGAGAATGTTGCTGTGGGCAGGGCTTTTCGTCTTTCCAGGACCTCTCTTGGAAAAAGGAAAAAGAAAAGGGAATTCAAATTTTAAAAATTTACTTAAATAGAAATTATCTGCTCATTTCTAAAAAAGAATATATTCAGTTCAGTTGCTCTATCCACCAGGTCATTTAACAATATTTATTAAGTGTTTTCTATATTTAAGACTTTGTATAAGCCCTTGAAGGATATGAAGAAATAAAGGAAAATATTAATGTAAGTATTTCAAGACAATACCAGAGAGACAGCTACAGGGATTCAGAAGAAACTAATATTCCTTATGATTGTTTCTCATGGATATGAAAATATTACAGACAGGCTCTGAAGGATAGGTTGAATTTTGACAAAGGGATATAGGGAAGAGGGCATTCCTGGGAATGGCTCAAAGTGGTACTATATAAGCAAAATCATGGAAAGTAGAAAGCAAAGGCTTGCTCAGAAAAGGAAAGAAAGAGATGAAGGAAGGAAAGAAGACAATTTTAGTTTAAAAAGTAGGAAATAATGCTGGAATCACAGGTGGCACCAGATCAAAAAGTGTTATTATTGGGCATGGTCTATTTAATTCTGTAAGTAATGGGAAATCTGAGAAGGCATTTGATCAAGGACAAGAGATGATCTGAAGCTTAGCAGAGAAATGTAGTGTAGCTTTAAGGCATAAAATGAAACAAGGAGAAAACTTCAGAGGTTATTAAAACACAAGTCCTAACTGAATTTATGGAAACAAGAATAGAAAGGAAGAAATAAACTTGGAACACAAAAGAGTCTGGTTCTTGAATTGCATAGTGGGTTTGTAGATTTTAATTTTGTTACTATGCTTCATACACACATGCATGCACATACGCAATTTATAATGTGTATGTGCTGTATTTATTACCTTTTTTATTTAAAAAATTACTCTATACAGTGATATTTTAAATTTAATTAAAATTAATTGGAATGCATTTCAAAATTGAGAAAATCAGGAAAATAAATGAATATACAGGGAATGAAAAAGAAAGGGCAGCAGCAAAGATATTTTGCCTGTGTCTAAGAGTTCATATTGCATTAATTGAAATGAAACAGAAGGATATTTAGAGAGGCATCAGTGAGATTGAACAGGGGCAATTTAAGAAATTGACAGAGAGCTAAAAACTAGCTATAGGCAGCTAGTTTAGGAAGAAAATCTTATAAGAAAAATAAAGAATGAAAGTACAGATTTGGGATGTTCAGCAGACTGTTAGTAGTAGAATCTATAAAACAGGGGTGAGATCAAAAAGAAAAAACACAGAGAAAGGAGCTTACAGGGAACCTATGAAATCAAATAGATAAGGAGTCCAAAACAGAAAGATTAGCAAAACAGAGCAGTGAATGACAGGGAGGAGTGGACTTAAGGAAACTGAAGCAAAAGAGAGAGAGGTTAAGAAGAAAACTACTGGTCAACAATAGAAATATTACAGAGAGCTTAAGGAAGGATAACAGTAAGAAAAGCCATGGAAGTTGACAAATTATGACCTTGAAAAACAGTCATTTCACTGGAGTGGCTAGTGTCGGAGCCAGATGACCCAGGAGGAAGAGGTGAGTGATGATAAAAGGAAGCAACTACCATACTACCTTCCTCCCCTTTGAAATATCAGATGGTGAAGAGCAGTGTTGAAATATGGGTGACCCTGAAGAGGTACTGTGATAAAGGGTAGGAATTTAGCTTGCTGGTTTAGTCAGACAAAATAAAGCAGTAGAACATACAGGAGAGGGGAAAATAATTGCTTAAGCAAGATCACAGAAAAAGTGATGTGAATAAAGGTTCCAAGGAAAATTTAGAGAACAGGAAAAGGATGGAGAAGGATGTTATGTCAAATAACTTAGCTGTTTTCAGCCCAACGGGCAAATTGGAAGTATCTTTTGTGAGATATTGAGAATGATTTATCAAGTGGATAAATTCCAAAAAGCAATAATTAATTCGATATCTTACAGAATCCCTGACCCAATTTTTCCATGGTCAAATTTTTCTCTAAATGGGCCATGCTTTCCATATAAGAGTAGTGAGTCAATGGAAGAGTTAGAAAGCCAACCTGCTATAGAACTTACCATTCTACATTTAGAAACGCATGCTTTTGGTATAAGGTTTTGTTTCGTTTTTATTATCAGGAATGTTTTTAACAGAATTTGCCTTGAACAAGTTATTGAGAAGAATGAGGACATCTAAAAGATAAGTTCTGAAGCAAGAATGGAAGACAAGTAGGTGGTCTCACAATAAGGGAGCAGGGAGAAGTCTCTGTTCACCTGAGGCAGAAGGAACAAGATGACATAAAACTAAGCAGAAGGTAGTGAAAAGACTAGAAGTTTCAAAAATCCAATGTAAAAGACTGAATGTTTACTTGATGTTGCTCTTATGTTTCCACATCATGAATGACATTAGGTGAGTCATTAAATCATCTTACCACTGATACCTCCAGTCCTCCACCTCAATCTACTGAACCAGATCTCTCTCTCTTCTTTTTTTTAACTTCTTAATGAATTCTGATGATGAGTCAGGTCTAAGAACTCTGATCTAGAAAATTAATTCTGCTTTATAAAATAGTACAATATAGATTTTCCTTAAAACAGCAGACAACTTATGTTCAATAATTAGGTATTATTGGTCATCATAATAATATAAATACATTGATACATATGATGGATGAATAAAATAGTGTTTAAACTCAATTATGAAGAAATATAGCTATTATACAAAGTGAGAGTTAGGTTGAAAGAGAAGAATGGTGTTAAGGTTAAAGGACAGATTTATGAAAACCATAGGCCCTCTGCTGTTTACATCTGCCCAGGGCTGTCCTCATCTACTGCTGCCTCCTTGAGTAGACTGCTCCTCTCACTCCATGTGTTCTTATAGGCTTCTCAATCCCTATACTCGAATTCTGCTAAGGGCCTAGCCAATTACAGAACTTGGAAACTCTATCCATAAAGGCTGATCCAACAGGAGGCTAGAGGACCAAAGCAAAGTCAATTAGAGTTGTTCCCTGAGTTTTTATAAATTTCCACTGAGAGAAAGAGGCTTTCTTCCTTCTGGGGAGATGAACTGGGGGATAGTGCATGTCTGGAGATATCTATCACCATGTAGCTCTCTGACTCTGTACCATGTAGGAGAAAATAAAGTAAATATACAGGGAAGCATAGGTGAAAAATGAAAAAGAGATGAAGAGAAAAAAGAAGGAAATGTGACAAATACCATATGAGCAGCTGTAGTTCCCAGTTTCATGAATCAATAAACTACCCTTCCAATTCCTTAACTCCATCCCTTGAAATGTTTGTTTAAGCTAGTTTGATTTGGATTTCTGTCATTTGCAACAACAACAGCAACAAAAATCCCTCATATACAAATATGCCATTATGTGTAGGCCAGAACAAAATTCTCTGTGCAGCCTGAGTATCATCGCAGCTAGTAAGTTCCTCTGTAGCAAGGTAAAAGATGGACACCAACTTCACCAGGGAAGAAAAAAGAAATCTGGTATCTACTAAGGTATCTATAATTTCACCTTCAGGCCACTTTCACAGCTCCAAATTCATTCATTTGGATATTGAATACAGTTAAAGGCTTTATATTACCTCACCCTGGGCAAGCATTTAATACTTAACTATGCAAACCAAGATTTACCAGTCATCTATCCAGGCAATCAAATTCCACACAGCACATTTCTCAAGGCCAACTGGAAGTCACATTTTGAAACAGAGACAAATTCTTTAACTTTTTCTCATCTTTGTTTTTTTAGTCTAGTCATTCAGGCAACTTTTACAAAAGAACCTATTATTCCTGAGAAACACAATTAAGTAGACAAGCTAAACCATGGTTTGGAAGGCCTTCTCTTTAATTGAACTGATATGAGAGAAAAGATATCAAAAAATTGAATAGGGAAGAAATAAAGTTCTCACCTTTACTCTAAGGAGCTTGAAAATTCAGTGTTCAGAAAAAGTAACCATCTTTAAATTGAGATTTCATCAATGGGACTCTAAAAACCCCACAGAAAATAAATCAAAATTAGATGGAAAAGGGGAAACAGCAAGATGGTGGCAGAGTAAGGAGCTCCTGAAGTCAGCTCCTGCTACAGGACAGTTAGCAAACACTCAGAGCTCTTTGGAGTTAGCTGAAGCACCTGTTTGGGGGTCCAGGAGGTCAGAAGAGCATCCTGCAACATCCTTGGGGAAGCGGAAGGTGGAGACTGCCCATCTGCAGAGAAGACTTGTAAGTATAACGCTTCATGCCAAGGAGGCCAGTGCCCATCCTTCACTGGAGACACAAACCGCCTCGGGAGCTGTTCCGTGGCAGGAATTTAAAACTTCACTTTCCCAAAATGAGGGAGGAAGAGATGGTTGGGCACCAATTTCAGCTATGATGAGGAAAATCAGTGGGCTACTGTATGATCCTGAGAACAACTAAGGTTTGAGCCTGTCCAGGTGAGAAAGAGGCTGGGGCCACCATTTTAACTTCGCACCTTGCACAAGGGGAAGCAGGGCAGACTTAAAATCCCAGTGCTGGTGGGGACAGCTTCTTCCCATCCAAATCATATTGCAGGTATCGCCTAGGCCCCAGTGCCACCTCCAGCAGGGAGGAAGCTATGGGGACCTGCACCAGCCTCTCCGGGAAATTACCAGCCAAGCCACGGAGGACAGTGATAGTCCTACTCTCGCAGCACAAGCCGCCCCAGGAGCTGCTCTGTGATGGGAATTGGAAGCTCCATTTCCCAGAAACAGGAGGAGACCACTGGCTGCTGATTTCAGCTACTGATTGGGAGACTTGGCTGGCTAAGAGATAACCCTGGGAACAGCTGGGGTAAGAAACAGCCCAAGTCAGAAAGAGGCCATTAGCTGCCACTCTGACTCTGCCCCCAGCCTGAGGGGAAGCCAGGGTGACAGTTTCTTTCCTGCAGATCAGCCTACAGCCTGCCTAGGCTTCAGCCCTGCCTCCGGCAGGGAGGAGGCTGAGAAGCCCTGCACCAGCCTACACAGGTAACTACAGGAAACTTTGGCTGGAATAGACTGAAAATCAGAAGTCTACCAGGGCAACTGCAGTCATTTTAGGACGTGTACTGCACAGATTGTTGCCCACACATGTAGCTCCATCCCTGCCCAGATAGGGGAGAAAGGGATTTGAAGCTTCATCAATCTCTCTGGGCAACTACAGTCTAGGCCTGCAGGTGGATTATTTCACACAGCTGTGACTCTGTCCCTACCCATGGCAAGGAGAAAGTTGGAAGAAACTTCATTGGTCCCTTGTGCAATGAGGGCAGATTGAGGCTTCAAAGCTTACAGCACCAACCACATACTTGGCTCCTACTGCATAACCAACAAGGGAGAAATTATAGGAAGCCCTAAACTAGACAGAAAAACTGCACCCAGAAAAAATACTCTAGTAAGCCAGATGCGAAGACACCAACAAAAAATTACAATCCACACCAAGAAACAGGAAGATATGGCCCAGTTAAAGGAAAAAGATAAGCCTCCAAATGACATAAAGGAGTTGAGAAAACTAATTATAGATGTTCAAACAAATCTCCTTAATAAATTCAATGAGATAGCTAAAGAGATTAAGGATATTAAGAAGACATTGGGTGAGCACAAAGAAGAATTGAAAGCATACGCAGAAAAATAGCAGATCTTATGGGAATGAAAGGTGTAATCAATGAAATTAAAAAAGCATTGGAATCATATAATAGCAGATTTGAGGAGGCAGAAGAAAGGATTGGTGAGCTTGAAGAAATGGCCTCTGAAAGTGAACATACACAAGAGCAGATGAAGAAAAGAATGGAAAAAATTGAACAAGGTCTCAGGGAACTACATGATAGCAAAAAGTGTACAAACATACATGTCATGGGTGACCCAGAAGGAGAAGAGAAGGGAGAAGGGGCAGAAGGAATATTTAAAGAAATAATGGTAGAAAATTTCCCAACCCTATTGAAGGACATAGATATCCCTGTCCAAGAAGGACAATGTACTCCCATCCAAAAAAATCCAAATAGATCAACTCCAAGACACATACTCATTAGAATGTCACATGCCAAAGACAAAGAGAGAATTCTGAGAGCAGCAAGAGAAAAGCAATGCATAACATATAAGGGATATCCAATATGATTAACTGATGATTTCTCACCAGAAACCATGGAGGCAAGAAGACAGTGGTCTGATATATTTAAGATAATACAAGAGAAAAACATCCAGCCAAGAATCTTATATCCAGCATGACTGTCTTCCAAAAATGACAGCGAAATTAGAATATTCACAGATAAATAGAAACTGAGAGAATTTCTAAGTAAGAGACCAGAATTTTAGGAAGTACTACAGGGTGTGCTAGAGCCTGAAAAGAAAAGAAAGGAGAGAGGGGCCTGGAAGAGAGTCTAGAAATGAAGATTATATCGATAAAAGTAACTAAAAGTGTCAAAACAGTGGTGAAAATAAAATATGACAGATAAAACTCAAATAGGAATAAACTTAACAAATGATGTATAGCACTTGTACTCAGCAAACCGTAACTCAATGTTAAGCAAATCAAAAAAGCCCTAAATAATTAGAAGAACATTCCATGTTCATGGATTGGAAGACTAAATATCATTTAGATGTCAGTTCTACTCAAATTGATATACAGATTTAATGCAATCCTGATAAAAATTCCACCAGCATTAAAGAAAAAATTGAAAACACGATCATTAAATTTACTTCAAAGGGTAAGGAGTCCTGAATAGCCAGAAACATCATAAAAGGAAAAGTAAACCCTCAACTCCAGACTTTAAATATTAATACCTACAGTGGTAAAAAACAATATGGTACTGGCCTAAAGACAGACACAATAGACCAATGGAACCAAATTTATGGTTCAGAAACAGACCCTCACAGGTATGGTCAAGTGATTTTTGAATAGTCTGTCAAACTCATACAGCTTGGGCAGAACAATCCATTCAACAAATGGTACTGAAAGAATTGGACATCCATAGCTGAAAGAAGGAAAGAGGACCCCTATCTCACACCTTATCCAAAAATTAACTCAAAATGGATCAAAAAACTAAAAATAAAAGCAAGAAACATAAAACTTCTAGAAGAAATTATTGGAAAATATCTTCAAGACCTGGTGGTAGGTGGTGGCTTCTTAAAGTAGATAAGAGAAGGAGTGAGTGGACTACTGATGTTTAATGTATGAAGAAGTTTTAATTAGCTTTACTCTAAAAATGTGGAAATGTATAGAGTGGATGTTAACACACAGTGAGTAACAGCTAGTTTATAAATGGGGATGTGACTGAAAATGTAAATGCCAATTGACAGAATGCTTGAGAATAATCTAGGAACTGGATAGCACAGTAAACCAAGAGGTAGGTGAGAACTGTCATTGACGATAAAGATGCAAGAGTGTCCTTTGTTAGCTAGAACAAATGTATATCACTACTGCAGGGTGTTAGGAATGCATGGGGAAAAATATAGCTGGAGTGACCTATGGACTGTGGTTAGTAATAATAATATAATATTCTTGCATCTATGCAAAAGATGTACTGTGTTGATACTGAGGCAGTATCGAAAATGTGAACCAATTGCACACTTTGGACATGGCAATAATCAGATGATATTATTTTATCTGTAGCAAATGACACACCACATTTTGATGTGTTGATGGAGGGGTATTGTTTGAGAATTCTGCACATGTGCATGACTGTTTTATAAGTTTACAACTTCTGTCATAAAAAATATATTTAAAAAATAATAATAGGGTGGGTTAGGAGAAAAACACACCAAATGTAAGATAAGAACTATGACTAGTAGTAAGATTTTGACAGTGTTCTTTCATAGTTTGTAACAAATATCTCATGACAAAGCAAGGTGTTGGTGGAGGGTTGATGTATGGGACTTCTGTATGATGTTATGCATGTTTGATTGTAATCACAACTTTTACTATACACTTAATTGTTTATGTATGTTCATATATAAATGATAAAAAGATAATAATAATTGGATTGGTTAGGGGAAAAACACTTCGTTTAGTAGTAATATTTTGATAATGCTCTTTAATCATTAGTTAAAAAGGTTTAAAAAGAAATGCAAGTTATTGGTGGTAGGGTGAGATGTTATATATGTTTGATGTTCTATATGTTTGTTTTGTAAGTTCACAACTATTATACATTTATTGTTATGTATGTTTATGTATGAGCAATATATTTCAATAAATTTTTTTTTAAAAATTAGATGGAAAAGGTTACATGTTTATTTCCCAAGCCCAAAATGGAATGGAGAATACTTTGATTTACTAATTCACTAAGTCCTTACTCAGACTAAATAATGTTTATAGTTGGTGATGGGGTTTCATCTCTCTCTCTCTTTCTCTCCCTTTCTCTTTCTTTCTTTTTTTTCTTTCTTTCTTTCTTTCCTTCCTTCCTTCCTTTCCGTCTTTCTTTCTGTCTTTCTTTTTTTCCTTCCTTGTTTCCTTCTTTCCTTTGTGCTCACTTATGAAAAAAATCACTTCCACTACAATCAGATGTTTGCAATTTAGATAATCTATAACAATAACAATAATATTTATTCAGTCCTACAACTGCCACGTATAGTCCTATGTGCTTTACATGCATGAATTCATTCAATTCTGCCAACAAGCCTAAAGGTAAAAATCAATTATTTCCTTTTTAAAATTGAGAAAACTAAGGTAAAGAAGGGTTACATAACACTTCTGAGGTCACAAAGTAAGAGATAGAGTCAGTATTGGAACTCAAGCTTTAGGAATTCAAGCTTTAGTGCTTTAGGATGACAGTAAATAAAGCTCTACTCTATTTCCTCATTACGTGAGCTTGTATGCGTGATGAGAAAACAAGCAAATTATGGCGGAATGAAAGAAGTAGCACTCTAAATGAGAGCTAGAAAAAATGAGGGATTAGAAGGAAATCCAGGAGGTAGGAATGGCATGAATAGGGTGCTGGGAAGAAAAAGAGTAGAAGAAGCACGTAGTTTAATTTACTTCCCTCATAGAATCCTAATGGGCAAGTAGTGGTCAAAAGAGATGAAAAGGGAACTGGAACCTTATTTTGGAAGGTCTACAATATTAGGCATAATTAAATTACAGTTAATTAAATAGGAATTAGAGAATTTTTAGATGAGTGTTTTTTAGATGAGTGTGATATGATTCTTTCCTGAACTTTATGAAAAAGAATCAGAAACTGCATAGAGAACTGCAGTTATAAAGTCACTTAAGGGCTAATTCCATGTTCCAACTGAAATAATAAAGATGAATACTATGTCTGCTGATTGGAAAAAATGGGGGGCTTGGAAGTTATAAACCCATATGAAATAGGGGATAGATGGAGAGACAATCAAAATTCAGAGATTGTAAGTAAGGTGGGGGCAAAAAAGTGAGATGACATCTATTCCAGGAAGAGATTCACAGTTTTTGTGGGGGTTTTTTGTTTGCAAAAGGAGGGAGTCAGCAGACTTCTTAATGAAAGAGAAATCCAGAGTGAGAGCTGTCCATAAAGCAAATGTCAGGGGAGAAAAGGGATGGGGAAGAATGGAGACTCTGGAGTAATTAGAAAAAAGACCTAAAGATAAGAGAATACACCATGATAAAACCAAGAATGAGCCTGGATAGAGGCTGGAACATGGTTCAGAAATTGAAAGGAAATAAAGTAGCTTCGAGACCTCAACCTTAGGTGTTCATGGATGTTCATTATGGTGCTCTGCCACAAATTAGTATCATTCAACTATTTGTGTGCCTGCTCCTTGCAGTGGCACTTTTATTTTTCCTTGGTTTATTCCACGTGTTCCCACCACACACACATACATACTGCATATTTTCTTTTCTATCTCATAATTTCTTCCTCCTCATTTTACTTACAGTTTCTGTTTCAGCATAATTTTGGCATGCCATGACCCTTCCTAACCCCTTCTGGCATTCTTTTAGTTTCATTTCAACTGCTAATCTTTCTCTTGATCTGAGTAACCCATTCCTATTTTTAAGTCAGGGCATTAATAGCACCAGTGACCTATAGCTTTACTATCTTTGGATCAGATGCCCACCCCAAAATCAATTGTCTATAAGGGTAATGTGATCCAAAACATGGCTGCTTCCTCCATTTCTAGAGTTTTCCCTAAAACTAAAAATTACCAGATTTAATGGCCAGAATTTATTATCCTTAATTTGCTACACCACTGCCAAAGAATAGAGGGGGGAAAAGAGAAAGTAGAAACAAAGAAGGACTTGAATCACACAAATAAGGAGTTTGTAGTATCCAAATTCTTTAAATGTAAAATATATTGCCAATAGTTAACTCTGATAACCATGAGTATAGAAACATATTTAAATATATATATATATATATACACACACAATTCATAAATTAAATAGACGAGTATTAATTTTAGTTTGAAGAAAAGTGCTTTAGGAAAAGTCATCATCTTTCACCTTTGAGAATCCACAAAACCTCCCAAAGGTATCTTTTCTTGCTTATTTAGGAAATTCAGTAGGAAAAGTTGAAGACAAAGTTCATGGTTGAAGGCAAAGACTCAATCAAATTCAGGAAATGAAATTAATCATCCTTTCCTCTTTAGTTCTTCCTATGCTTAAATAGTATATATGTTGTTAAGAACTTTATTTTTAACCCAAAGAATGATAAAATAATTTTTTTAATTATGTAAAAGTTCAAATCTAATCTAAATAAAATACAGATACTAGGAATTTACCAGAATATCATTCAACAGTCTAGGACAATGTTGTGCAGCTTAAAAGGAACTCAACAGATACCCGTGAAAAAGAGATTAAAGCAGAAGTCCCAAACAGCAGCCACAGGTCAGAACAGACCCACAGGCTTATTTTGTTTGGGTCACAGCACTGTGGTAAAATTGATTTTTGGTCAATTGCTTATAAATATAAATGGGAAATTTCACTGAAAAATCCAAATTTCAACCTTCTCCTTAAAAAAAAAACAAAAAAAAACCACACAACACTGGAGGTTCTCACAAAACTAGACCTACTTTCCACATGTCAATACTTCCTTTAAGCTGAGTAGAACTACAACCTTTAGCCTGAGCATTCACTTGCCACTTTGCCACATCCCACTATTCTATATTGTTTATCACTGGTTCAGTGTCTATGGTTGCCTTCAAGCAGAAACATAATAAGTGTATCAGAAAAACAGCAGTACTATGCCCTCAGCATTTTAGGTACTTTCCATATTCTCTACAAAAGCTGTTCTATTTCTTGGAGAGCCTCCCATGCATGCTTACAACCATACCCTTAAACCTAAGGAATAAATAGTTTGATCTGAGTCAAAAAGCTGCTAATAGAACTAGAATTGAATCTGAATTTTCAGACTTAAAATTCAGTGTTTTTCCAGCTTTGGTACAGATAATATGACTAGCACATAAGTAATAGTTATTTTCCCAAAACAAGAATTAAGAAAAGACTCTAGTCTACTTGAATATCCATTTTATCATCGCAAAATGAAATTTATTACACATAGCAAACAGACAAATCTACAGCACTCAGTCTAACTTCAAAAATGGTAACACATTTTTTTCTCCTCCCTAATTCTCATCTCATTTCCCTCTACAATAAAAGAAAGGTTAAATACCAAAAGCATGAGACTACCCCCAAAAAGGCACATATAAAAGAAAAGTAGGCCATTTTCAGGGAAGCCTCAGAGGAAATTTTGGCAAAGCATCACTTTTTTTCTTCTGGCAGAAACTTTCTTGCTAAAATGCTACTTTTATTTTTTCTAATACAGACCTAACATTGGCTCTTACACAAAACTGTTGAAGTCATCCTTTTGTTCCTTATGCATTTCTCATCTGTAAATGTGCTCATCAACTTGTCAACAAGACTGTTAGAATTTATACTTAATCTTCACATTTCCTTTCAGCTGAAATTTTCTTCAATCCCTTAATCATTTTGTATCTTGATTACTATAATTTCTTTTTTTTTATTGTCATCTTGAAATTCATACTTTTTAAGTCATATATGACCAAAATATGTGGCTAAAATACCTCTACCACCACCACCTCCAACTGTCTCTCTCTCTCTCACAAATGCATCTTCACTCTGTCTTGGAACACCAATTCACCTACAAATCACTCTAGGTACCACTCTATAATTATCTTCTTTGTCACTGGAGTATGAAGTCAACACATCAATAATTTTGTCATCTCACCTTCAATCCATGAGTTCCTCAAAGATTTTCTTTGAGGTATTTTTCTCTTTTCAAAAGCATTACTTTAAAATGCTGCCTGTGAAGGTTGAATAGCAGGAAAATATGAAGGGCTAACTATATTTGTATTTTTCTTATTATTTAGGAAATGAGAGAGTGGTTTAAAATGTTTTCTACATTTAAAACTTGCTTTGAATTTTGTATGTAATTTCTAATAAATTGGAATTTGCAAGAAAATAACTTCTCAGATTCTAATATCTTTTTTTTCAAAGTGTCCCAACCAATGGTATTTGATATAATCACATGTTCATTCATTTCAATCATTATTAGAGCATTTTCATTACTTCCATAATAATAATAATAAACAAAAAACAGACAGGGAAGCAGACTTGGCCCAGTGGTTAGGGCATCCGTCTACCACATGGGAGGTCCACGGTTCAGACCCCGGGCCTCCTTGACCCGTGTGGAACTGGCCCATGTGCAGTGCTGATGCCCGCAAGGACTGCCCTGCCACGCAGGGATATCCCCCGCATAGGGGAGTCCCACGCGCAAGGAGTGCGCCCCGTAAGGAGAGCCGCCCAGCTCGAAAGAAAGTGCAGCCTGCCCAGGAATGGCGCCGCACACACGGAGAGCTGACACAGCAAGATGATGCGACAAAAAGAAATACAGATTCCCGTGCCACTGATAACAACAGAAGCAGACGAAGAAAAGCACGTAGCAAATAGACACAGAGAACAGACAACTGGGAAAGGGTGGGGGGAGGTAATAAATAAATAAATAAATCTTTTAAAAAAAACAGACAAGAAAATTCTTCACCTTTCTTCTTTTGCGTAAAAGATAAGAAATCTAATCCTACAATTTGAAGCACTTAAAAATGCAAATATTAGAAAATTAAGTTTATTATCAAAAGAACATCATTCCAGGTAATAAGTTTTGCAACTTCAGAAGGTTTGGTTTTATGACTTTGCATCCAGTCAACCAGATAAGCATTTTGAAATCTTTTGGTGAGAGAAAAAGCATCTTTGAGAGGGAGGGGAGCAGAAGAAAAGACATTTTATCAAATGCCTCCAGATGATTTGGTACATAGAAATATTTGAAGTAAAACCCCACATGGCACATTTTCATTTTCCTTGTCAAAATCTGAACAAAATTAATGTAGATATCAATTTTTATCCATGGTGTTCCTACCTACTGACTGTATACCATGAATATGCACACAGTAGGGAGAAAAAGAAAAAAAAAAAACCCAACATGGTGGAATTATAATGTTCCTTGTTGGGGACAACCAGAAGGCATAAGTATTAATAAGATTTTAGAATGCCTCAGAAGTTTTTGTCAATAATGCAATTTAAAGGACACTATAAAAGGAAGAATTTAGACAAAATCATGACAGTTGTGTATAACTGCTTTTAAGGAACTAATTGTCTGTGGTCATAAATATAATCGGTCATTGATAAAGTACTCAAGATTTCCCTAAGGCACCTAGCAAAAGTACTCCCCAATGGTATTACTGATACCAATGCCAATAATGGAAGATATTATACTGATTCTTTCATTAGAATAAGAACATAATATAAAAGCATCTTTATAAAAGGGCTCTAGCATATGATAGACAAGTCTGTGCCATTTCACCAACTTCATTGAAAGTGGAAAAATCATGATGCTATAAAGATATGTATTTTTCCATATTTACACCACACTGTTATAACAATCCTAGTTGTACTTGATTTTTTTTAAACTACATGCCTTGTCTTCTGCTTTTACATTGTAAAACAAATGTTTTATCAGCAAGAGAGGTTTATAAAAATGACCTAGAATTTGTGGAGACTCTTATATAGTACATCAATTTATAACTCCTTATAACTCTGTACAATAAAATAATTGAGGAAAAAATGTGTAACTTTTAAAAATAGTCTTCTATTGTCTATTCTGGTCTAAATAATATAAAAGTATTTTACCAGCCCTCAGTTGGAAAAGCCCATTTGAGAAGGTTTAGGTTTGGCCACAAATAATACTTAAAATACTGGTGGAGGTATGGCTTTCTCTCTATTTGAACAATACAGGGAACAACAGGTTTACCTGTAGAAGGTAAACCCACAAAATTGATAATAATCTGAATATTGGTAAAGTTATGGTTATAGAAAATCGAAAAATTAAAGGCTCTGAGAAGTAAAATAGCTAATTCATATCAAATTCTGACACCTGCAGTTTTAGGCATCCAAAACCAACAAAAGAAATAGTTTGCAATATTTGAGGTAAAAATTATGGTTTGCATTTTAATACTTAGAAGGATTGATATGAGTTCTAATTAGACTAGGAGTTGCAGGGTTAAGAAGATCAAAGAGAAAGCCAAACTCTATACGCAAGTATGCACGAAAGAGTAACTGCCTCAGCAGGGCCTACATATTCCCTGATGGGTCTATTTTCATGACTAGCTCTTTCTTGGTTCCTGGTAATTGGACTTTAGAGTGTTCTAATTGATAATTGTTTTGCACGCACAGAGCCTCGAACTAACTGTACCAATTTGTCTAGTAGTTTGTGCAAACAATATGATTTATGGTAAACACCTGCTTTCCTTCTGAGAAATCCAGAGTTCCAGAAACTGCAGTTAGTTATGCATGACAGGCTCCCAATAAAAACCCTCAATTGTTAGGCTCAAGTGAGCTTGAGAAAAGACTTGGCATGTGTTGCTATTGTTTGTAGTTATAGGAATAAATTGTGTCCTGTGTGACTCAGTTAGGTCTACTTTTTAGAGGCGTGTGCCTGGTTCCTCCAGATTTCTCCTGCTATGTTTTTTCATTGCTAATTTTGCCTTGTATCCTTTTGCTAAATGAACCATCACCAAGAGTATAATGACTGGACTCCCGTGAGTCCTTCTAGCAAATCCTTCAATCTGAGGGCACTCTGGGGGAGCAACTATACACCAAGTAAAAGTGTTTCTTAAAATTCTACTTAAAATTAAAAAAATGTTTTTCTTAATATTAATATGTCACTATACTGCTTTATTACAAGTATTACATTGTATTATTAAAGAGTTATATTGTTTTCAAAAATTTCCTAAGTGATGGACTAGAGATACTTAATTTCCAATTACTTTTGGTGACACATCCATGCCCATAGATAGATCAGTCATTTATCAAAGCAATTCTAAATGTTGCTGTCATGAACTAGTGAGAGTTACTCGGAAAAGTAGGCATATTGACAAAAAAAAGGAAAGATTACTATGTTTTCAGTTCCATAAGAGGAAGAACCCTTAGTAATGTATCTCTACATTATTTTTACTTAGCTATTACACAATATCATTCACGTAATTTGTTTATTCCTACATCACTCCAGGAGATTTCAAAGCTGTAATCTTGGCATTTGGAAAGTACCTTTCCCATAGTAAGTATATAGAAAATGTTTGTGGAATACAACAGAGATCCAATTAGGAATGCTTTTCAATGTCAACCTGCTTAGGTGATGAAACACATCATTATGCCTATCTTATTCCCAAACTAAAATGCTTGAACAATAAGGACATTTATAGAGTCACCTAACAGAAACGTTGGAGGCACAGGAAACTTCAAGATTGATTCATCCAAAGGCAGAGCAGTGACCTCAAGAACTAAATCCAAATGCCCCCTTTTCTCTACTCTGTCATCTACAGTGAGTCTTTGCACTCAAGCCAGTTCTCCTTTTGGTATTATGTTGGCAGCCAGGGGCCAGCAGGAAAGAAAAAAGCCCAGTTCTGGAAGTTCTTCCAGGGAGAATAAGAAGTCTTTTTCAAGAAGGAACAAGCAGCATTACTCCTAACATCATCCGTCTTAAATGGGTAATGTGACCTATTTCATATGAAACAATTAGAGGTGTAAGGAAGATGGCATTTGCTTTACACAAATCAAATGTGCTCCTGGAGCTGGGACTGAGCTCAGTCAGATTTGCCTTAAGTATTTTGTCTACCGGGGAGCACAGCAGCTGAATGAAGAAAACAAGAACAGTATAAGGAAAGAAGCAAAGGGAAACGGATGCCGAACAAGAAACTAACAATGTCCACTGAGTCAGAAAGAGAGTCTTAACTAAGTTATCCTGCTTTTGGTACTTTTTCCTTTCAACAACAACAAAGCTAGTAAATTTTATATTCTAATTAGAAGCAGCTTATAGTTATTTTAGGAAATCCTTCACTTAAAAATCATGAAAAGATTAAAGAATAATCACAAAGAATGAAATCCTACTGCAGAGTGGATTTGGTTCAGTGGTTGAGCACTTGCTTCTCATGTATGAGGTACCAGGTTCAATCTCCACTACATCCAAAAAAAAAAAAAAATTCCTACTACAAGGAAAAAAACCCATTAGAGCCAAAATAACTATCAACCTTCCCCACATATTCTAAAAATCATATTTTTGATATAAAAATTAAATCTTATGCTTTTGGAAAATTTAGATCTCTATTGTGAATTTTTAAATGCTCTCTCGGGGGAGGATTATAATGCTCAGATGCAACAGTATTTTTCATGTTCTTCACTTTCCTTTTCAAAATAATGAATAATAGAAAAAACTACCACCTTTGCATGCCTTGATAATGTTAAAAATTAAAAAGAAAATTGAATTATGAGCAAAAAAATGGTAATTTTCTTTCCTAATTCATTTTTGCCATCTAATAGGCTATGTAGGACTTGTTTAGGCTAGCGTCTATAGTCTTAGCAAATAAATGTCAAAATATAAGCAAACACACCAAGCTGGGAACTAAGTCTCTCTGCTCCTGTTCAAAAGTTTTCCTTCATGAGCCATCAACCAGGTCTGGTAAACCAATGTTTTACAAGTCCCACCAATTTCTGTGCACACCCTTTTAAGCTTTTCAATCCTTATAAATGTCACAATTCTTACTAAAATAAATGTGTTCTTCTTGAGAGAACTACAAATCAAGAATGTGTGTACCTATGATATTACATGCTGTGTTTGCCACATTTAATGAAACAAAGGGGTAAAGTTTCAGCATATTTTCAGAACTTTTATCAGTTCTTTCCATTACTGTGTTATAGGAAGCTGTGCCAATAAACCCCAGGTGCAAGTTATTAAGACATTTATATTAAGCTACCAAAACTAGTGAAGGAGTTAAGAAGGTTATGGAAAAAAGGAAATAAAGGTATTAGGCTAGAGTGGAAAAGACTACAGGGCTGACAACTTAATTAGCTACCGCTATATGTAATAATGATTGGCTTTATCACACTTTCTATTAAAAAATATTTTTAATGAAAATTTCTAACCACCCTACTTTGAAATACCAGATGACAGAAATAATTTTCAAAAGTCTACAATACTGAACTAACCACAATAAAATCATAACTGGCTTTTTGTTGTTGTTGTTGTTTGTTTGCTTGTGGCACTACTTCTGAAAGTGTGATCACAGGACCACTGTAAAAGTTCAAGATGCTGATTCTCAGGCCCTTCCTAAAATCTAATGAACCATAACTTCTGGAAGTGAGGCTCATATCCTGAATTTTTAAAAACTTCTAGTTAATGGTACATGGACTGAGATGTTTATGCCACTACATGAATTTTAAGTAAATAAGGCAGGCTATCAACACAAACATTACTCCTAGTGATAACTCTCAAATTATATTATATATTATTCAAATTAACTAAATATTCCTGCTTATAATTTCTATTACACTCTCAAGATATTTTCTCTTACAAATAATGAAATCACATCCAATTTAATATGCTAAAATTTTTGCCTTAGCTATCATCTCAGATCTGAACAAATGTGCAAACTGCAATAATTAAAGGGTGCCACTACATTTTCTGCTCTATTTACCAGGAATTAAATCATGTTTTTATGTTTTTTGTTCTGTGTCTTATGTGCAACTTAAAAAGCTTTTTCAAAATATTTATGGAAGTAAATGAGGTATAAATCTTATACAAATTAGTAAATGATCATACAGTAGTTCTAGAATGATTCAGGCAATAAAGATATTATTTTTACTTCTTTTCTCAGTCAATAAATGGTTAATGAGAAAATAAATTTCATAAAATAAATGCTGAACCTAATTTTTAAATTATGAATTCATCTCAGTGTATGTCAATTCAAAATAATTCCTGAAAGTTTTCAAAGAGGGTTTTCCATGAAGCTTAATTATTTAAATTGAAACTCATGTAGAAGGGCAAAGAGCCAAGAAAAATGAAGATACTTTTGAAAAAGAATTGAAAGGTAGAAGACTTCTCCCACCAAATACAGAGACTGTCATTATTAAAACAGTATGGCAGGGAAGTGGCTGTGGCTCAATTGTTTGGGTTCCTATCTACCATATCGGAGGTCCGGGGCTTGCGTCCCAAGGCTTCCTTGTGAAGGCAAGCTGGCTTGTGCCCCACAGAGAGCTCACAGCCTGCACCCATGGAGAGCTGGCACAGCAAGATGATGCAACAAAGGGAGACAATCAGACACAGAAGAACACATAGCGAATGGACAGAGAGCAGACAGCAAAAACAGCCGCAAGAGGAGGGAAATAAATAAATAAATAATAAATCTTAAAAAAAAAAAACCAGTATGGCACAGGGCAGAGACTGACAGGTAAACCAATGGAGCAGAATAAAGAGTACAGAAATAGATCTATGCCAACATTGACACTGAACATATGGCAAAGGTAGAACTGCAGATCAGTGATAGGGAAATAGGGAAAAAATTAAATCCCTACCTAAAACTTGTTACAAAAACCACTTCCAGATTGAATAGATCTAAATACAGAAAAGAAAAATACAGAAAAATGGCTTTATAACATGGAGGTAAGAGAAATCTCTTATTCAAGAAAAAAAAACATGGTACATCAAATTAAAAACTTTTGTACAGGAAAACACAAGAGCAAAATTAAGGATAAACCATAAACTGACATAAAGTATTTTCAACATTTATAACTAATGATTATTATCCATATATAGAAGAGAACCTATAAATCCATTTTTAAAAAGACACTTAACAACCAAAGAGAAAAACAGAAATAAGATATCAACAAACACTTCACAGAAGGAAAATATAGTCAGTAAACACAAGAAAAGATGCTCATCCTCAGAAGTTTTCAGTAGCATGTACAGTAAAACTTCAAGGAAATGCTATATAAATAGACTAAAATTTACAATCAAACAATACCAAGAGTTTGTGGGATGAGTAGAAATTTTAACATTAATATAATATGTATAGTTTTATTAATAAACATTAATAAAATAGCAAAAACACTCGAGATTAATTTGACAATATTTAGTAAAGTTAAAGAAGCACACATCCCAACCCAGAAATTATCCTTCTACTTATATACACTAGAGAAACTATTGTTGATGTTTCTTTATCTTACAACAAAATTGAAAGTAACTTAAATAACCAAAAATAATAGAATGTATACTTGAGTTATAGCATATTCATTAATGGAATGCTTATATTATATACTTAAATGAGAATTAATATGTTAACATGGAAAATCTCAAAAGCAACATTGACAGGGAAAATGTGGTGAAATGACAGAATGATACAAAATTTTATAAAGATTTAAAACACAAAAAAGTACTAATATTTCGTTTATAGATACAAATAAACATATTGAAATATTAAAAGGCATGAATAGGGGCATTGTGAGAGGATAACAGAGTAGGAAGCTCCAAGAATCAATCCTTCTACCAGAAAAACAATTAAACAGGCAGGAACTGCCTGAATCAACTATTTTGAAACTCCAGAATCCAAAAGAACACTATATAGCATCCAGGAAATAGCAAGCAGAAGAGACTGGGAAATCATCATAAATAACAGTAAACAGCTCTCATGATTAAGTAGTTTACATCACCCATCCCCAACTCTCTGCAAGAAGCAGTGGGATCCAACCCATGGTGTAGCTTGCTGGTGCCAGAAAAGGACAGAAATATACAGCTCCTCTAGATAGACATGGGGGGTGCAGGATCAATTCTTGTATCACTGCCTTTGCTTAGCTACTCGAAATGGTGGAAGCCTTATTCTGAGGGCAGTCATTGGACAAAAGCAGTTGAGGAGAATTAAAGACAAAATGGGGAAGCAGACTTGGCTCAATGGATAGGGAGTCCGCCTACCACATGGGAGGTCTGCAGTTAAAACCCTGGGCCTCCTTGACCCATGTGGAACTGACCCATGTACAGTGCTGAAGTGCACAAGGAGTGCCCTGCCATGCAGGGGTGTCCCCCGGGTAAGGGAGCCCCACGCGCAAGGAGTGCGCCCCGTAAGGAGAGCCACCCAGAGCGAAAGAAAGTGCAGCCTGCCCAAGAATGGCACTGCACACACGGAGAGCTGACACAAGATGAAGCAACAAAAAGAAACAGATTCCCGGTGCTGCTGCTAAGGATAGAAGCCGTCACAGAAGAACACACAGCAAATGGACACAGAGAGCAGACAACTGGGGGGCACGGGGAAGGGGAGAGAAATAAATAAAAGATAAATCTTTAAAAAAAAATAAAGACAATATGCTTCCTCAGAGCTGCAGAGGATTGGTGAAGGGCTACATTTGCCAAGTTCAGGAAGCACAGCTTTGGAAAGCCATAGAAGCTCCTGGTGGCCCTGCTGGACACTCCTATTGTGGGTCTCTGGGCTTGTTGTAGCTGGTAAAGACTAACTTGGCAAACTCCTCTCCAGTATGTTCCCTCACCCAGAATTTGCCCTGCAGGCAAAAGCAGTTTAAGACAGTGAAAACAGAGTAAGAAACAACTAAGTCAAGCAGCCTGGGGCAAAGGTTACCTGCCTTAATATCCTCCATTTGAAAAACCAAGACAGAGAAGTCTGACTCCAAGGAAGTAGAGGGGGCATTCAAAGTCAGGTAAACAACAAGGCTGATGTGTGCAAGGCCACTAGCAAGCACAAGCCCAGGACAAAACACAGGGCCAGAAAAGACAGGAAAGGCCCTGAACTTCACATTTCCCTTGGCTGACATTCCTGATAGGAGAGTTGAACTATGATAGGGGGCACCTAGCCAACACAAAGCCAATTTGCAAATACTGGGAAAGGTGTTTTTTGCTTAGGTTTGCTTGGTTTTGTTAGCTCATGACACTCGTTAAAATCGCCATCATATCACCAGCAGCATATAAACTGAAGAAACAGACAGTATGTTACTAGATTTTGCCTAGGTTCTTGACTAAATTGCTTATTGATCCAAGCGGTGAAGGCAGCCAGAATAGGAAAAGAACAGGCAAAGGGAAGGAGACAGGCACCAGAACAGGGCCAGTTTGCTTTCCCGCTTACCTTTTAAACCAATAATTATTCTGCCCCTTTGCTAATGGCAGGCGGAGAGGTATAAGCTGTTTGCTGTTTTGATTGATTACTCCACCTGTCAATTCCCCGGGAGGGTCCAATGATAAGGCCCCTGTAGACTATCTGGGGCTTCTCCCAGCTTCCAGAGGAAATCTCATCCCTAATGGGATTTCTTGTGAAGGTCTTCCAGCAGCCATCTTGGGGGTACTGAAGAACACGCAATAATGGTGGCAGTTTTTCTGCCAGGTTCCAGATCTGTCTATTGATTTCCTATCTAGCCAGGTTCAATTTCAGGGAATAAATCCCAGAGATTACATATTAAGTACCAATATGTTAATATTAAAATATACAGTGTATACCAAAACAGTACAAGACGATCGAGGAAACAATGGCCCATCCAAAGGGAAAAGATAAAAATCCAGAAAACATCAATGAAGAAGACAAAACTGTGTACTAGAAGACAAAGACTTTGAAAAAATAATCTTCAGGCTGTAGAATGTTAAGTTTTAACCACATCATAGCCACAAGGAAAATACATGAAAAAAGATCCAGATAGAAATGAGAAGGGATTAAATATGATACAATTGAAAAATAAAATTAAATAAATATAAAGTAGGCGTTAACAGAAAGACTAAGAGTCAAAAAGGTATAAGACTTATAAAGACAAAATATCATTATGGAAAAAGAAACTCCTGAACCATGAGTAGTGACTTTAAGTGTAAATGAATTAAACTCTCCATTGAAAGGGAAGAGACTGGCAGAATGTATAAAAAAAGTATGACCCAACCATATGCTATTTATGAGAGACTCATCTTAAATTCGAAGACATAAGTAGGCTTAAAGTGAAACAAGGAGAAAAATATATACCACGCAAGTAGCAACCGAAAGAGAACTAGGGTAGCAATACCAACATTACATAAAATAAACTTTAGGTAAAAAAACTGTTATGAGGGACAAAAATCAACAATACCTACTGATAAAGGGATTGATTCAACAAGAAGATGTAACAATTATAAATATACATGCAAGAGCCCCAAAATATATGAAGCTAATATTGATTATTTGGACAGAGAAATAGATGGTTTTACACTAATACTAGGAAACTTTAAAACAAGACTTTCAGTAATGGATAGAACATCTAAAAGGATCAATAACAAAACACGTGTGAACAATACTCTTAACCAACTAAACCTAACAGACATTTTAGAACATTTCAGAAAAAAACAACAGAATATATATTTTTCTTGTACGCACATGAATCATTCTCCAGAACAGACCATATATTATGTCACAAAATAAGTTTTAATAAATGTAATAATATTTAAATCATAAATATCTCTCTCCAACCATGATAAAATAAAGCCAGAAATCAATAACAGAGGAAGAAATGGAAAAACACAAATATGTGGAAATTAAACAACATACTCCTAAACAACCAATGGGTTAAAGAAGAAATCAGAGGAGAAATTAGCAAATATCTTGAGGCAAATGAAAAAGAAAATCAAACATACCAAAACATGGGATGCCACAAAGTCAGTGCTGACAAGAAAATTTATAGCTCTAAATATGTACATTAAAAGAAGAAAGATTTTCAAATCAGACACCAAAACTCAAAACTGGAAGACCTAGATAAAGAACAGAAAAATAAACCCAAATAAGGAGAAGGAAAGAAATAACAAAAATTAGAGCCAAGATAAATGAAATAGAGAAATAAAAAATAAATAAATAAATAAAAAATAAAAAAAAGAAACCAGAGAATCAAGACCAAAAGTTGGTTCTTTGAAAAGATCGATAAAGTTGACAGATCTTTATTTAACTAGACAGACAAAGGGAAAAGAGAGAGAATACAAATGATTAAAATCAGAAACAAAAAGGGGGGCATTTTTATCAATCCCACAGGAAAAATTTAAAAAGACCTAAGAAGATACTATGAACAAGGGTTCTATTCGGAATAATGGAAAAGTTTTGGTAATGAATGGTGGTGATAGTAGGACAACACTGTGAATCAAATTGTACATATGTTACTAGAATAAAAACCTTAAAAAAATCTATGAAACTGCAAAACCAAACAGTGGGCCCTAAGTAAAACCATGGACCATAGTTAATAGCACAATTATAAAAATGTCCTTTCCTCAATTGTAAGGTGCTAAGAACAATGTAAGGTGCTAAGAACAGGGTGGTAAATGGGAACTGTGTATCTTATGCATAATTTTTCTATAAAACCAACAACTTCTCTAATTTAAAAAAAGCCTACATGGAAATGAAGAGCACTAAATTCATAATAATTAGCCCTGGAAAGTGATAGGCATAGCCTCAGGAAGAAGTGTACAAGAAGCTTCAATTGTCTCTATATTTCATTTCTTTATGAAAAGCAAATACAGCAAAATGTTTACACTATGATAAAACTGGATGGTGAGTACATGGATATTTATCATTATTCTCTATAATTTTCAGTTTTTTGAAAATGCTAACAAAGTTTTTAAAAAGATTTTTAAAATTCTCATTAAATAAAATTAACTCTAGAAAGCTCAGTTCAATCCTCTTGACCAGAAATGACTGCAAAGAAATATAATAAATGAATGTTTAATTTTTACAATATGCAAATACCCTCTGGTATTGTAAATTCTTCAAAACCCTTTTTCATTAATTTACACTATGTACTTCAGTCTTTTGTATTATTCCCAGCATATGATTATAAATTAGTCTGGCAATTTTATTTTGTAACTTGCTCAATTACCCAGCAAATCTACATTCTCTGCATTGTTTCGCCTTATATTGGTTATTTAAATTGTTTCATGCAGTTCTCCTTGCAGCTGAAACTTTCAAACCTGGGTTGGCTGATATTTATTAAGGTTAAAAAGGTATTAACCTTCATAGTTAGAATTCTGAGCAATATCTGGCCTTCAATGAGACAATGTCCCCTATGAGTGGTTGCCATTTCTTCAGTTGCACAGCATTTTTATTTAAGTCAACAGCCTGTGCAGGCATCATATGATATGAAGTGATAACAGAAATCTGCTGCACAGACTATGGAGAACAATATGAAATGCCTTATAAATTGATAAAAGAAATAGTGCTCTACAGCAGAGGAAATTGGATGTAGAAAACCACATCTCAGTTCTTTTCTGCCACTCACTCCCTGTGTGGTCTTAAGCAACCTGCTTACCTTCTCTGAACCTGGGTTTGCTCATGTGGGGATAATGATACCATCCTTCCAACTTCACAGAATTGGGTAAGGCCTGAAAGCGATGATGCATGTGGTAGTGCTTTGTGAACTACAAAGCATGTCAAAAGCAGAAAGAGTGACTATTGTTATTCTGATTCTTTCAGAGTGAAAGGATATATTTATGAAATGAATATACTAAAGTTCCCAAAAACAATTAGATTAAGGCAAATTAGTTTGACAGCATTGGCAAGCTATGTCTGATGTGACTAGGTATATCTGTCCCTAGAAAACATGAAAAAAAACATGAAAAAACAAACTGCTAATGCCATTCTAAGATGGAACTCTGTTAAAAGTCATAGTCCCATGGGAATTGAAGAAAGATGTCTGGAACACTATCTTCTAAAATTACTCAAGGACTCAATTAAATGGCATTTGTGATTGGCTTAAAGTGGGCCCCAGCTGAAAAGGGTGGTAAGATGGGGAATACCCAGCCTTGTTGCTTTCCTAAGAGCAGAGGTTCCTAAAGGGTGCCCAATGGACCTGAGAACTTTTCAGAAGTCTGTGAGGAGAAAATTATTTCATAATATTAAGATGTTTTGCCATTTGTACAATGTTGATATTGGCACAGATGGTACAAAAGCAATGATGGGAAAACTACTGGTCCCATACAAAAATCAAGGCCATGGCACCAAACTCTGCTAATAATCACTGTATCCTTCACTGCCACACACTTGCACTAAAACAAACAAACAAACAAACAAAAAGCCTGTTTCATTCTAATTTTATTATATCTCAATCCTTGAGTTCAATTCATTTTATTATTTCATGTGATGAAATGGCAAATACCCTAAAGCACCTCCTGCACACTGAAATACAGTGGCCATGCCAAGGAAAAGCACCTATGTGACTGTCTTAGTTGCAAGCTGAACTAGCCACTTTTTTTAATGAAACATCATTCTTTAATAAAGGAACAGATGACAGACAAACTCCAATTTTTCAGACTAGGGTTTCTGGCATTTTCTAAGAATGAATGAGGTGAACTTTTCACTTGAAGGAAAACTGACATTATTCATTGCCAGTGATAACATTAAAGCTTTCAAGTGAAAATTAAACGTTCAAAAAAATCTATCTGACACTGGATACAATACAATGAATTTTCCAGTCATTATTACTAGAAAAACTGTTAATCAGGTGTAGGTTAATGAGAAAACCCATATCCACCCAAAAGTTGTTATTCTTTCAGAAGATTCTGAAGTCTCAATACTTGCAAAAGTACCACATGCACCATTTTCCCAAAAATCCTTAAGAACGAATTTACATTATTAATCAGTGGATGTTAAAATGGAGTTATTTTAACAAATTATGACTATACAAAATCCTACTAGTTAATACACAAGTATTTTACAAACACTACATTAATATATTACCTTGCAATCTGAAACACTACATTTAATACTTGTGTATGTATATTTTAGATAACTGAAACTTCACAGAATTTAACAGCAAATCGACCTTTAAAATTTTAGTTCTATGCATTAGTTCCTATTACCTTTATTTTACAGTCTATGAGGTTCTCATCATAGTTCAACAGCAAAAGAGATCTATGAACATGTCTAGTCTTTTTTTAAATTAGTCTTATTCATCCCATACAAGAGCTTTTGTATGTTTTTGTCTTAAAGTGAAAGTCTGAGCAAATTCTTTATAAATCCTATTTCCAGACCCTGAAGTCGAATACTCTTTCCAACTAGGCAGAATTTACTATTATTAATAGCAAAAAAAATTGTAATGTTGCATAATGAAATGCATCAACTTTGGAAGATCTGCATTACTCAGTGAGTCAATATTTACCAAATAAGCAATGTATGAATTTATGAAATTAAACATGGGTAAAAGAGTCATTCAAAGTGCAAGATAGACCAATGGATTTTAGGGCAACAGAATGCAAAAAAGTTCACTGATGTGATTTCAGATTCCACACTGTAATTATCTTTAAGAGAGTACCACTCTTGAGTTTTGGTGTAGTATCAAAGAAGAATGTCCACAATTATCCAAAAAGGCTATTAAAGTGTTACTTTCTTCTCCAACTAAATTTATTGTATTTCCTTCATATGCTTCAACCAAAACCAAGTACTGCAAGAGATTGAATGCAAATGCAGATATTTATAATAACAACAGATATAAATCACATAAAGAAATGATTCTTGTGCTTCTCAAGCATTTTTAATTTTGTAAAGTAGACCCTACAACCAAAAAGTTTGAGAAATTCTGCTGTAGATCAGTGTTTTTCAAAATTTCACCCATGATATAACAGTAGTGGTGAAATTGATGTAGTGGGTGGGGTGACAACCAAAAATTAAAAACAAAAATAGAGTGTGATAGAGTGGAGTGGAAAAGGAAAGTAACTGATCTAGTTCCATCCCATGGTTCCTTAGGAACACCTGTGCATATTATAAAGCACAGTGTGCCTTTCCACCAGGCTTCAGTATGATTTTCCTTCCAGCAGAAAGGCAGCTAAAAGTAATTTTTCAGAGGGCTGCCCACAAGCTACTAGAGTCACTTTGACCTCTTGTGGCCAGCATCCTTCCTGCACCATTTTGTGGTTCTTAGCCAAGAGCTGACAGCTACAGAGGTATGAAAATCCAGCTAATTTGACTTGGGTTGAAACAGAAGCATAATTCATACTCCAGAGTTCCTGAGCAGGATTAGATTGAAGCTATCCTTGGAAAGTTTGCCTAAAATACATCTCATCTTCCTTGTCCCTATGCCTTTCCATTTCCATCACTCCCTAATGGGTTTCTTGCTTTCTTATTAAGTTCCTAATAAATCTTCATCTTATTGTCTTTTTCTGGGAATCCACACTTAGACAACTAGCAAAAACGCAT
The DNA here is from genome assembly GCF_030445035.2 of Dasypus novemcinctus. NCBI lineage: Eukaryota > Metazoa > Chordata > Mammalia > Cingulata > Dasypodidae > Dasypus > Dasypus novemcinctus. The sequence continues at coordinate 86,677,252 of NC_080677.1, forward strand.
TCACTTGTTTGATCATTGATGTTTTTTGATTTCTAGTAAATGATCAATTTGACTTTCAAATAAATGAGTTAATATACAACTTCATCTTATATCAACATAATTATAGCTAATAAAAAGTAAAATAAGAAGGGAATTTTAACTCTGCCAACAGAAAAAACAAATTTGGTTATGAATCTTTGGTTCATTTTTTTCAGAAAGGGCATTATCAGGTGCAATTTTTAAAAATTCACAACAATATAGCATTCCTTTGGGAAACTAAATAGAAAAGAGGGGAAATAGTATAGCAATTGTGTGCTGAGATAGATGGGAAAAAAATTCTTAGGAAAGACACAATCAAGTTTATAGGTCAGGATGATAATCAGTGAAGAGGAAACGACAGACATCAGTAAAAAAAATGGGAGTGGAGAAGATTGGTGGATTGATACTCCAGATGAAATGGGAGTGAAAAGATTAAAGAATAAAGGTAATTAATGAGATGGAGAATGAACACACAGAAATTGAGGTGGGGAACAAAGCAGGATGGGGAGGGGGAGCTGAGCAAGCCTTCATTCGAGGGCTCCAGACATCATTCCGGGGCATGGAATGTCTTCACTACTGCTTAGTTTCACCTTGCAAAGGGCCACAAAGTACTCAATTTGGATTGATAAACATTTCTCACACTATTCTGAATTATTCCAGTACTACTGCCTCTTTATCACCACCCTTTTCCTTATATTTCAATTGCTCCCCAAATCTTTAAGAGACCACTAACTTCTACCTCTAGCCAATAAACATTCCCAAAAATCAATAAGCAAAGAAGGAAGTATGAAATATTACAGAATTTCTGGTTGTTTTCTTTTAGGCTTTGACTATAAGGGCCAGTCATTTTTACAGCACCGAGGAGGAAACACTAGTCACAAAAACCTAATCTGTATGAACCCACATATACCTAAAACTGCCTTTATCAGTCACAAAAGACAATGTTAAAAAGGAATCCCAAGGCACATACGGTTTCAAAAAAAAGTCAGTGCCTATAAAGATAAAAACTAAGCACAAACAGTAAATAAAGCTGACCTCATAATTCTGTATAAGCCAGGAATAAATCATTCCTAATACAGCAAGCACACAATAAATATATAATGCTCAGTACATATATCTGTCAATAGATATCTCCTTTTATAGTTAAGAACTGATCAATAAAACATTTTTAGAATAGAATTCCAGAATCTCAAGAAAAATATATTGCATGGTAGCCCTTTCCAAATTAATCCAGGTGGCACTTAAAACACTTCAGGTAAATTAATACCTTGGAAAGACTTAGAAGAATTTTTCTATTAATCTGCTTTCTCATTAGTTGTAGTTGTTAGAGTAACTAACATGACAAGTTTTGGTTTCAATAGCATTTAAAGTTTTCATTGAAACTGAACCCCTGGTCACAAAAATATGTCAGAAATAGTATAGAATTGTATTCAGATGGACAATCCAAGAGTCTCCTTGTTAAAGGATTACTTACTTTTGAAATATTTTTATCTTGGTGTTTAAAAACAATTTTTGGAATATAAAATAATTCTCTTCTCCTGAATTCAAGAGAAAATACTACCTATAAGAAGCCAGCATATAAATAAAAGCCAAAGACTAGAAAGGCTGCCAAGGTGGAAACACGTGGAATGAGTGCTGGAATACAACATGTATCAGGCATCAGAGCAGTTACTCTGATTAAGTCCTGTGTATTTCTATCAATAGTACCAGGATAAGAGTAAATGATCATAAAAAATCAGACTCTGAAAGAAAATATGCTTCTTTTATGAAGAAAAAAGGCGAAAAATCAAAATTTTTCAAATCTGTAAATACCTCTGAAAAGCAAAGCATTGGGCTCCAAGCACAAGAAGAATGATAACTTCCTGATAATCCTTGGGACCAGATGGCCTTGACCAGTAGCATCCCAAAGGTCACCTCTGTAAAGTGAGTACTGAAAATGCAAGAGGACTAGGGGACAAGTTGAAGTTCCCAGATGTATTCATCAGAAACTGACCATACATTAGGTATATTTGGTCTGAAGTTAGTGTAAGATTTCCTTTCTTAAGAAAGGGCAGCATTTATGCTCAAAAGTTCTGTGCGAAATGCATAAATATTTATTTTTATTTTCAGACAGAAGAACTATGAATAAATATAGCCTCTGTCCTGACGGAGATCGATCTTTTAAAAGTGATTTAATGAAGGGCTTAACCATCTCTGGTGAAAGGCCTTTTAATATGCTATATAAAAAAATGGACATATGTTAGAATAAAAGGTAAAATAATTTATACCTTTCAACAAATAACCAAAAAATAATGGTAAAAGATATGGCACAAAAAGGTAAATCAACAAGGGCTAGCACTGGTCATATTCTTTTTAAACCTTCTATTATTAACGTTATTCTAAGCACCCATTTTTCATACATCTGAAATATTAAGAATTTACCAAGCACACTAACAATTTACAAATCTTTAGTTCTTCCACTCAATCACCTTTACTACCAATAACTTTTGTACACACTGATGAAAGATATACTCCAATGGAAACATTAATTCTTAAGAATTATATTTTCTAATTCTTTTAAAAAAAACTATTGATTAAACTAATTGTTAATTTCCTTTTGAAAGAAAACACTGAGATTATGAAAAACACCTAAACCATGGGAGAGAAACTATTAGGACAATCAGTGATAGATATGTACCAGTTCTGACTTTATCAACTCCAGGTATGAAAATAACAATCAGGCAATCAAGGGAACTGCTTTATCTTAGGGTTGAAATCATTTCTATGCTCTGATAGATAGGGTACTGTGCAATATGCTACTGCTGCTCCAAAAGTTGCCAAACCACCTTCCCTATCCCCCATCCAGCTTCCGCCAACTTTACAGGTAAATGTATGGTAGCAGTTTGATATTACTGATGAATTCCAAAAAGAAATATTGGATTATGTTTGTAAAATGGTCTTTTCCTCTAGGCATATTAGATAATATTGAATTCAGAGGTTTACTTGATTAAATAATAATTAAGGCTTTGATTGGGCCATGTCAGTAGGATGCTGCATCCTTGCCCCCTTGGTGGGCAGGGACTCAAAGAGAAAACCACATGGCAGAAGAGTTAGAGTTTTGAACTGGAGCACCGGGAAGTAAGCACAGAGAGAAGCTTGGTCGTGAGGAAAGAGAAAAAGCCCTGGGAAGAGAAACAAACTTTGTTAGATAGTCTACAGCTGGCCTTGTGGAGCTAATGGAGGAGCTGAGCCCAAAGAGAAGCAAGCCCAGGGAAGAGGGGAACCCAGGAAGCCTGAGCCCTCACAGATGTCAGCAGCCATCTTGCTCCTATATGTGGCAATAGAATTTGTTGAGGGAAGTAACTTATGCTTTATGGCCTGATAACTAAGCTTCTACCCCAAATAAATACCCGTTATAAAAGCCAACTGATTTCTGGTATTTTTTATCAGCACCCCTTTGGCTGACTAATACATGTATGATTTAAGTGCTAAATTTATCATCAGAAGTGACCTCAGCAATGCACAAAATTGGATTTGGTAAAGAATTTCCAAGGTATTTGACTAAAAGAGAAAACGAATTATTTCAAATATTAAAATACTTCATATCATTAGTGCACACAAAGAATTTCCATTTCAAAGACAAATTGTTGATGAAGTTCAATTAGAAGCATTTTTTCACGCACAATGGAAAATGATTCTAAACACTGTCTACTATGCAAGAAATGTTATATTTGAGAAATGCTCAGAGAAAGCCAAAGTGTAAAGAACTGAAGATTATGTACCTTTTGGAAAAAATCTAAGTGTTACATTTTCTCCACTGTTAGAAAAAAATTCCAAAAAGGACCCTGGACAATGTGGTATGGGCTAGCATACAATTTATTTTGAAATTTATGGAAAAACAGGAGTTTGCAAGGTTTAATAAACTCCCAACCATAACCACACACACACACACACACACACACACACACACACACACAAAACCCTTTGGACTTCACCAAATAGAAAACAAACAATAATGAGTTGCGGGAGTGACAGGGTCTTTATAATGGCATAGAAAAAGAAATGTGAACTTAGGATATTTGTTTTAATCATGAAAATGGGGCAGCAAGTGCTCAGTTTCAGCATCATTTCTACAACCAATTTAATAAATGGAAGGACAGTTTTTGCCTTATAAATAATTCCTTTGTTCACTTCACAAATAGTATCAATTCTCTGATCTTCCTTACACTAGAATGCACACAAGACTTTAAGAAATAAATAGAATTAAAAGTGAAGAAATACAGAAGGAAGATTAATGAGATGACGTACTTATTCTACCCCTATTTTAGGACAGTAGTAATGATATTATTAATATATTCATAAAAGTGTTATATAATTTCAAAAACAATATAATTACACTTCATAGTTTAAGAAGAAAATAGATGTGGGACAATGCTAGTCCTATTTTATAGGAATCTTTAAGCTAGGGTAGTATTTTACTCACTCATTCACTCATTCATTCACTCATTCATTGTTTCCTCACAGAAGAGCCAGGTGCTAGGCTTTGTGCCAAGAACTAAAGATATCATAATGCTACAGCACCTGCTCACACGGAACTTTCAGTTTAGTGCGTGAGACAGAAATATCAATCAAACACAAGGGTATAATTACAAACTGAGGTGTTTTCTTAAGGAAGGAAGCACAGATCTACGAGTCTTTATAACAAACGAACCTTTTTAGACAGTATTACTGAGGAAAGGGAGTGAAAAAAGAATTCTTTGAAAAGGTAAGGTTTGAGCTGAAAGCAAAATAATGGGTGTAAGTTAAATAGAAAAGTGGACAGGGAATATCTGAGAAAGGCAACTAAGTGTACAAAAGCCCTATGATGGAAAAAAACAACAAGGTATCATTATCAAGGTACAAAAGTAGACCAATGAAGCTGGCATGTAAACAGTGAAATGGGCAGTAGTTCCAGATAATTCTGAAAAATACTTCTACCTCCTTCTCAGGTTTTATGGCAGACTAAGACCCCTGGTGAGACCTTTAATGGTCATAAGTAGAAGCAATATTAAAACAGTTTTGGTTGCACTGTTAGGCTTGCTGCAAGTAAGAGAAATCTCTAAGGGGTAAGAGCGAGAGAAAGAAAAGAAATGGGGGTAGCAGGAACCAAAGCCACATGTTGAAGGCAAACCATGTATATTGGTTTGAATATTCATGGTTGCCATGGTTTGAAGAAGCAAATGATTCCCCTAAGGGCCAAGGTCCACACTATACTTAAGAGACTGGGTCCTGGGACACATGCAAAGTGGAAGAATGGGATTGAAACTTCTAAATTAAGTCTGGAAACCCCAAAGGGACTGAAGATGCCCAAGATGTCCCAGGTGAATAGAAACAATAAAGAATAGTTTTAGACCCCCAAGGACCTCATATATTTGAATGGTCAGACAAAGAATACAGAATGACTATAAAAGATATGTTTAAAAACAATAAAAGGGATGGATTCAAATGAGCAAAGAGTAAAAGACTAAAAAGAATGTTTGAAAAAAATAGAAATTCATAAAATTTAGGGAAGCAGACATGGCTCAACTGATAGAGCGTCTGTCTACCATATGGAGAGTCCAGGGTTCGATCCCCAGAGCCTCCTGACCCATGTAGTAAGCTGGCCCACGTGCAATGCTGCCACATGCAAAGAGTGCCGTGTCACACAGGGGCAGGGGATACCCCATGTGCAAGGAATGTGCCTCGCAAGGAGAGTCACCCTGTGTGAAAAAAGCGCAGCCCACCCAGGAGTGGCACTGCACACATGGAGAGCTGATGCAGCAAGACGACACAACAAAAAAAGAGATTCAGTTTCCCAGTGTCACTGGATAATGCAAGCGGACACAGAAGAACACATAGTGAATGGACACAGAGAACAGACAACAGGGAGAAGGGGACAGAAATAAATAAAATAAATCCTTAAAAATAAAATAAAATAAAATTTATAATTGGTGAACAAAAAAGTCAATGTTGGGATGAAACAGCAGAAAAAAAGAATTAGTAAACTGAAAATCAGATGTGAAAAACTACTCGGAATGCAACCTGGAGAGAAATCTCTAAGGGAAGAGAAACAGAGAAGGATGAGGAGTTTAAGGAAAACAGAAGATAGATGGCACAATTCAACTGGAGTAAAAGACAAGAAAGAGAATAAGAGAGAATGGCTGACAATTTTCCAAAACTTGACAGGAAATATATAAATCTACAGAATCCATAAGGATAATGCAAGCAAAGCTGGATAATAAAATGAATTCTGTACTTCGAAACAATTTACAGAAACTGCAGAACATCAGCAAAAAATAACAGATCTTACAGACAGCTGAAAGAAAATATAGATTACCTACAAAGGAGTGATAATTACTCTGACTGCAGATTATCAACAGCAACAGTGTAAGAGACAGTGGGATGATATCTTTAAAGTGGTGAAAGAAAATAATCACCATCTTAGAAATATATACCCAAGAACTCAGGTGAAATAAAAACACAAACAATAAATGAAACAGTTTACTATCCATAGATTTCACTCTGGAGAGATGAGTCCAGAAGGACTGTTCAAATGCAGAAAGGAAGAGTGAATAAAGTGCCAAACATGTACAAAAATCTAAGAAAAAAATTTTAAAATAATAACAATACAGACTTTGTGAACTTTTTATAAACAGGTAAAAATATTAGATGGTGATAGCATTTCACTTGCAGATGAGAGGTGGTGATCCAAGATAAAACTTTTAAGGTCTTAATGTGTCTGATCAGGAGATTAGGATACTCTTTAAATTTATATAATGTTAAATAAAATATGTATAGCAAATTTCAAGGAACTATTACAAGAACAGAAATACTGTTAAAAATATTACACACATATATAACACAAATTGAACACTCATTTCAAAAAAAAAGACTTAAAAAATGAGCAAATAAACATAGAAAAAGTAAGAAAAATCAAAGTATAAAAAATAACACTGTAGAAACAACCCCAAAACAAAGGTATTGGTAATCACAATAATGATAAAAGACCCATATAAAACATTGAAAGAAATGAATTCCCAAATGGATAACAAACTTAATAGAAGAGTCATCCAATACGGTACCACTTTCATAAAACACAAAAGGATGTGATAACATTTTTTTTTAAGCAAGGTTTTAAAAAAAACACAAACTTCAGGATAATGGTTATAACTGAATAGGAAACGGAGTAAAAAAGCAAAAGTGGGGAAGCAGATTTGGCTCAACTGATAGAGCGTCCGCCTACCATATGGGAGGTCCAGGGTTCAAACCCAGGGCTTCCTGACCCATGTGGTGAACTGGCCCACGTGCAGTGCTGATGTGTGCAAGGAGTACTGTGCCACACAGGGGTGTCCCCCATGTTGGGGAGCCCCACGCACAAGCAGTGCACCCTGCAAGGAGAGCCACCCTGCACAAAAAAGTGCAGCCTTCCCAGGAGTGGCACTGCACACACAGAGAGCTGATGCAGCAAAAAGAGACACAGATTCCTGGTGCCACTGACAAAAATGCAAGTGAACACAGAGGAATACACAGTGAATGGACACAGAGAGTAGACAAAGGGGTAAGAAGGGGAAAGAAAGAAATAAAAAAGAAATCTAAAAAAAGAAAGAAAGCAAAAGTACACAGAGGCAGGTACAGTGGTTTTTAAGTTGGGTGACAGATTCCTGAATATTCAAGTTTTTATTATGCTTTAAAATATTTTCCCATCTATTACTTTATTTCAAATATAACATCAAAATGGGAAGCAGTGAGTGAGAATGGAACAATAGTGAGTGAGACTTTGCAGGAACATTTAGACCACATTAACAATTTTGGTTTTCATCTTAAGTGCCATGAAGTTGATGAAAACTTTTTACACAGTGGTAAATTTGAATTTTAAAAAGGTCTCTTTGGATTCACTGTGGGAAAAGGATAAGTGATGCTGGGTAAATGAAGAGAAACTGGGTAATACATGATTGCAGAAGTCCTGGACTAGAATGTTACTGAAGATAGATGGCAGTGGATAAAAACAAGATCAATAGGGCTGGTGCTGGAAAGAATATGAGGGATGTGATAGCAAGAGGTTTCAAGGATAAATCTGAGATTTGGAGTTTATACAATTGGGATGGATTGTGGTGTTACTCACAAGATTAAAAAATAAAATAAAATAAACACTAGAAGAGAAAGTCTGGTTCAGTCTTGAACAAGTTGAGTTTGAAGTACCCTTGAGACACCCAAGTGAAGATGTCAAGGAAAAACTGGATATATGTCAGGAGCTCAGAGAGAGAGCTGGTGTAGCAATCAGATAGGATAGCAGAATACCAAAAATACCATTTTTAAAGATAATAATAACCTTAACCCAAAATAGTGCTCAAAAATAAAATAAAATTTGAAAAATGTTTTTGTATTTTATATCTCTTAGGTCAACCCATAATACTCTATTGGATCCTTTATTCCTTTGGTTTAAAGCAATGAAAGAATCATTTAGGTACAAAATATTAGCATTAGCCCATAAATATATTATTTTTTATAGCAGATTGAATTCTAGCTTTTTTTAAACTTGAGAAGTTGCAGGTTTACAGAAAAATCATGCAGAAAATAGAGTTCCCATATAACCCAACACGCATACACACAGTTTTCCTTATTATTAGCACTTTGCATTAGTGTGGTATGTTTGTAACAGCTGATGAAAGAATAGTATTATAATACTATTAACTGTAGTCCACTATTTACATTAGGTTTCATGTTTATGTTGTACAGACATATTTTTTAAAATTTTTATTCTAGTAATGTATATACAAACTAAAGTTTCCTCTTTTAACCACAATCAAATATATAATTCATTGGTGTTAATTATATACACAATGTTATGCTACCATCACCACCATCCATTAGCAAAAGTTTTCCATCACGCTAAAGAGAACTCTGTACCCAGTAAGCATTAACTTCCATTCCCTACCCCCACCCAAACCTCTGGTAATCTGTATTCTAGTTTGTGACTCTATGAATTTACTTATTCTAACTATTTCATATCTGTGAGATCATACAATATTTGTCCTTCGGTGTCTGGTTTATTTCACTCAACAAGATATCGTCAAGGTTCATCCATGTTGTCGCATATATCAGAAATTCATTTCCTTTCACGACTGAATAATTTTCCATTGCACATATATACTGCTTTGTGTTTATCCATTCATCAGTTGATGGATGCTTGGGTTGCTTCCATCTTTGGCAACTGTGAAATACCAGTATGAATATCAGTGTGCAAATATATGTTCAAGTGCCTGCTTTCAGTCCTTTTGCCATTAAAAAATAGCATTAACCCATAAACATATTCTTTTAAACCATTTTATCAGATTAGTCAAATAGAAATTTATATGAATTTGGGAGGAATGAAAAAGTCATTTAAATTTTATTATGGGGAAAGGTTAAAGCAGATCCTAAAATGGGCTACTAAGAATCTTGAGCGCACAAGATGATGAAAAACCCCAGATAGGCTGGGAACAAATATGAACAAACATCACCTGCAGAGAAGGGTGGTGAGGAGAAAGCAATGAAACACAGGTTTGCCTAATGACAGCTTCCTGCTCAGTGAAGCTCTGTGCCAAAAGTTAGCTTCAGCCATGTGGTCAAAGTAAGTGATTTTTTAATGCTGTCCAAAAAAATGGGCTTTTTTTATTATAGTCAATGTTACTAAATAAAAAAATGAAAAGAATAAATTATCCAAACAAAAGGGAATTTCAAGGTGCCTTGAGGGAAAAAAATATCAAGACAACACTCAGTACACCACAATCAGAATTTCAGGGGACTTGGTTTAACAAATGAATACAATAGCTTTAGACAAATAAACACAAAAGGAATTACACAAGTGAAAACTGAAAAATATGCTTCCTGCAGCTCATTTAGACAAAAATATTTCAGTCATATTGTTAATTCAAGAATCACAGTTTTCACTGTTTCCTGAAGTAATCACACTTGTGCACACACAAAAACCTATAGGTAAATGTCTTTTGTTTCACTTTTGCCGATGAGAACATTAATCTTGAAAACGACTATGGGTTTTCATTTTAAAAGAAGATAAATCAATAAAGGAAAAGTGGAAATTGACCCTGGCCTGGTTTTTAAAGAGAACATGGAACATAAATATTGACTTTAATAGAAATTTTCTCAAAACACTTTTAATCAGCAATACAAAGAACAACTCTTTAAAGAACAACAGCTAAAATAAGTAAATGGTATGTGCATGTATGTCCATATATACAAAGAAGAATATAATACTGAATCAAGAATTTTTCAGATGTCATAAATTTATAAACAGCTATCAGATTACTTCATCTATCCACCTTGAAAGTATTTAATAACTGAAAAAAAAGTGATGTTTCCTTTTCTCAAATGATTATAGAGCGAATTGTTCTTTTTACACCATCATATATTTTCTATTACTGTAATGAAAGCATGATTACTTAACAAACCTCATCTCTTAATTTTTGAGAAAATGACAATCATCAAATAGCAAAACCCCTTGCATAACTATAGCCCTCACTTTAAACTGCCACACAGGCCTTCAGCTTTACTCCCAAATCTCCATCAGGCTAAATAACTCCTTAGTATCCATTAGATTTCTACTCAACGTTACCTTACCTCCCCAATGAGTCTCTTCCTTGAGTGTTCCTTCTAAAGTAAGTTGTTGGGAAGCAGACTTGGTCCAGTGGTTAGGGCATCCGCCTACCACATGGGAAGTACACGGTTCAAACCCCGGGTCTCCTTGACCCGAGTGGAGCTGGCCCATGTGCAGTGCTGAGGCGCGCAAGGAGTGCCCTGCCACGCAGGGGTGTCCCCCGCATAGGGGAGCCCCACGCACAAGTAGTGTGCCCCATAAGGAGAGCTGCCCGGGAATGGTGCCACACACACGGAGAGCTGACACAACAAGATGACACAACAAAAAGAAACACAGATTCCCGTGCCGCTGACAACAGAAGCGGACAAAGAAGAACATGCAGCCAATCGACACAGAGAACAGACAACTGGGGCAGGGGGGAGGGGAAAGAAATACATAAATAAATAAATCTTAAAATTAAAATAAAAATAAAAATAAAGAAAGTTGTTGGTTGTTTTATTTTCTATCATAACACACAATACCTGTCCTTCATAACAGTTGTCAAGTTAATGTGTTTATTTGTTTAATATTTGTCTTCCCCAACACAGTCTGAACCCCATGCAGGCAAATATTCATGTCTATTTTATCTACCAAGAGCAACATATACATTAGGGGCTTAATATACTTATTGACCTATTGAGTCAATGAATGAATGATGACTGAGTAGCTGAAGTAAGACAAACCACAGAACTATGAATAAATATGCACTACAATCTCCATAAAACAGTTCTCTATGCACAAGCATTTTGAAAATAACCGAAACACTCCTCTAAGAATTTCTCAAGGAATGTATGATGTAACTGTCAAGTATAATTTTTTTTTCTATAAGGAATACTGCCAAATTTAATGTGCTATCTAGGAAGTCAATCTGAATTTTAAGACAATTCTAAATGGGAAACAGGAAAAGAGTTCTCAAAAGTAAAAATTTCTACTAAATAAAATTACTTTCATACACAAAAAATTCAATATAATACATGATGCAAAAGAAATGCTCAATGAAGTTGTACTAAATGAATATCTAGTATTTCTACAGCTAATTTCTTCACAATTGTTAATTAGACAAGGAATAAGAGATTACATGACACTTCAACAAAATCAACCTTTTATGAACTTCAGAGGAAAGTGAAGATATAGAATTTTTGCCATATTTATATCAATAATCCTAGGAGCAGTTTAGAATATGTGAAACAATCTTCAATCTAAGGAATTTATGAACATTAAAAACTGTAAAGCAATCCCACAGAAATGAATATATTTTTCCTAATTATTAATAATTCACTATACTGACCTATTTTGGGGGGAAATTATTTTTAAAAAGGTAAAATATCCTTAATGATACATGAGCTCAAGAGCCTCCACCTGTAGAGAGCCAAACTCAATGTTAGGGCAACCAAATACCACAGAAAGGTAGGTACAAAATTTGGCTAGATCTTTGGAAATTTCAATTTCTAAAATCAATATGTTATTGTTAAGCAACATTGAATTGGACTTCTGACTCTTGAAATCAAAGAGAACTAACCAACGTAATTACTAAGGATCACAATGAACAATTCTTTCCAGGCAACAATTTTTCAATTGTTGTTTTCAATTTCACCCTATATAATGTTTTCAGAATGATAGTCCTAAAAGGAAAATTTGGTTAGGTCACTCGCTCTATGGTTTCTCATTGCATATAGGATAAAATTTAAATTCTATAATGATCCTGCTACCTTTACCATCCCATTTGCCAATTCTAAGTCATATTCCCTGTAAGCCAAAAATTCTGAACACTTGCTGTTCTTTGTGCCTGGAATTCCCTTCTCAAAGAGTCAACTTCTTTGGGAAGGAGTTCCATTACTCATCAGGCTATATTAATGCTGCTAATCTGGATTCATAATTCCATATTAGCACATATCTTACTGTATTACAATTTCTGGTGTGACAGGGGGCCACCCAAACCCCACCACCATCACCACCACCACACCACTAAATGATAACCTGCTTGAGGACAGGATCTGTCCCTTTCATTTCTATAGTCCCACTGAAAACACAAAACCAGGCACATCTTAGGTGCCCAATAAATGCTTTCTGAACGAATAAATCTTTGCTGAGTGAATGTAAATTTCAATGATATAAATTACATTCAATGAATATAAATGTTAATCACTTGTTAAAATGTTAGCCCTATAAAGGATGATTAATATGTGTCCTAATATTTAAAATTATAGCTTATTCTCTAAATGGTCTTATGATTGTTTCACTATTTTGTATGTAAAAAGAGAGACTGTGATCTGGATTTTAAAAACGGCAAATCTCATTCTATGAACTAACTACTTACAATTGCCCTTGTAATAATGTCAAGTTCAAGATACTCTCTAATATCAAAAGTAAAGTCAGAATTTGGGGAAATAACCAAATGGAGTCAATGGTATTTGACCAATTAACTATATGATCATTTCATTGAGATTATTTTGAGAATTAAATAAATGGAAAAGATAATGATAACATAAAAGTGATTAAAAATTTGACTAAATAAAGCTAAAATCATCAATAATTATTTTGTTCAAGGAGTAAAAATTTTTAAAACATGAATTTTAAATTTGATAAGTAAAGATATATAAATGTATATTTGCTTGATTACTGTCAATTCAGCCTTTTCTTGGCATATAGTGCCAGCATCGATAGTGTGAACTTGGTAACACAAGGCAATTCTTCTCAAATCAATATTCAAATTATACAAAAGAGATTTAAAAACCACTAATAATCTAATTATTCTCAACTCTTAAAGGGTATACTAATGGAAGTCCCAATGTAAAAGTTAAGAAATTTATAATATAGAATATAATTGCTATATACCAATTGCTCTGTGGCCATCTTCCCATTGCCATTTTGCAAATTAAATATAGAGTTTACTGTGAAGCTAAAATTTCTCCCCACAGAGAGAGCCTGCTTGAGAAAAATACTAAAGGACAGTTAACAACTAGTAACTTTAAGTAATGTAAGGCAAGGGTCATTTTAACATAATTAGTACTATAAATTTCCCTCTAAGCAAAGCTTTTGCTACATGCCACAAATCTTGATGTGTTTTCATTTTCATTCCATTTGAAATATTTTATTTCCTTTTTTACTTCTTTGACACATCAATTTGATGCTGGAGCTGTCAAAGTACTACAAATTGGGTGACTTGTATCAATAGAAATGTATTGTCTCACAGTACTGGAAGCTAACAGTGCTAAATCAAGGTGCTGGCCGGGCCATACTTCCTCTTAAGGGGGGAAATATCTTCTGTGCCTCTCCTTTGCCTTCTAGTGGGTGGCCAGCATCCACGGTAATCTTAGGCTTGTGCCAGAACTCAATCTCTGCTGACGTCACATGACCATCTTTCTCTTTCTTTCTTTGTTTCACTAAGTTCAAATTTCCTCTGTTTATAAAGACAAAAGTCCAATCGGATTAAGATCTACCCTAACCCTGCTGGGCTCATCAAAATTAATAACATCGTCAAAGATCCTATTTACAAATACATTCATATTCATAAGAATAGAGGTTAGAGACGAACATGTCTTTTCAAAGGATACAATTCAATCTATAAGTTACTTGGAAAAGTGGTGCTTAATTTCCAAATATTTGGAGATGTTCCAGACATACTTTTTTCTTTAATTCCATTGTGCTCGGATAACATATTTTGTACAATGTAAAGATTAAATTTAGTGACTCTCATTTTATACGCCCAGAATATGGTTTACCCTGGTAATTTTCCAAATGAATCGATTCTTTCAGCTTTATTCTAACAAATACTCTATTTCAGTTTCATTTGTGAAAGACATTCTCTCTGGAAATAAAATTCCACATTGAAAGGTTTTCTTTTTCATTACTTTAAAGATGTTTTCCACTGTCTTCTAGGTAGAACTGTTTCCAATGAAAAGTCTCTTGTCATTATATTTCTTCCTTTACATGTAAAGCATCTTTTCTCCTCTGATTTCTCCTAAAATTTTCTCTTTATCATTAAGTATTAAGCAATTTGATTAAGAAGCTTATTGCTCTACTTTTCTTGTTTTTGGAGTTCTTCAAACTTCTTGCATCTGTGGGCTCACAGTTTTCATCAAATGTGAAACAAATTGCCCATTATATTTTTCAAGTATTTCTGTTTGAGTTCCACCCTTTCTCTTTCACAGGGACTCAAATTACACTTACATTGAGCCACTTGAAATTTTCCAACAGATCACTGATCCTCTGTCATTTTTTTTCTCTGTTCTTCATTCTGGATAGTTTCTCTTGCTTTGCCTGCAAATCCAGTCATCTTTGATTCTGTATAATCTAAACTGCTGTATACCAAGCCAGTGAATTTTTCACCTTAGACATTGCAAGATTCCTTTTTCAGACTTTCATTTCTTTACTTAACATTTTCTATCTTTGCTCTACTTTCTTGAAAAGATGGAATATAGGGATAATAATTTTTAATGCCTTGCCTCATTTCTTTCATGTGTGTCATTCCTATATTTTTATCTATTGATATTTCTCATTTGGGGTCATATTCTTCCTTGTTAGCTTGGCTGGCAATGTTTTTATTGGAATCCATACATCATGATTTTTACCTTTTTTGATGCTGAATATCACTGTGTTCTTACGAATATTCTAGAGGCTTGCTTTGGAATATAGGTAAGTTACTTAGAAACAGATTAATCCTATTGAGGTTTTCTTTCCAGTTTTGTTAGGCAGAATCAGAACAGCATTTAATCTAGGGTTGAATTGCCCCCAACCCCCAACACTCTTCACCCCCCACACACACACACTTCTGATTGCTCTATCCAGTGCATCAAGAATTATGAGGTTTTCCATTCTTATTGGTGGGAACAAGAATCATCCTTAGTCCTGTGTGAGTTCCTTTCCTTTTGAGTGATTATTTCTTTGGTTTTATGTAGCTTCTTCACAGGCATGTGCTGGCTGGTGCTCAGCTGAGGGCTAAAAAGGGAGCTTATGCAGCTCTCTTGAGTTCTCGCTATGTAACTTTCCCTTCTCCAGTGTACTGTCCTGCAAAATCTAACTACCTTTACCTCCCAATTCTGCCTTATCAACTCAGGGACATCCGAGTTGAAACTCAGGTTTCACCTGAGTTCCTGTGCCTCTGCTGGGGCTTTAAAAATCTCTAAAGGCAATAAGCTGCAGCAATCAGAGAGCTTACTTCATTTGTTTATTTCATTTTTAAGGGATCACTGTCCTATACTGCCTGATTTCCAATGTCTAAAAACCTTTTTTTAAAATACATTTTGTCTAATCTTTGTAATTATCTCAAGCAGGAATTTAAATCTAGTCCCTGTAACTCCAAGTTGACTAAAGTACTCTAATACAATTAAATTAAATAAGAATCTACAATGCTGATGCTTCCATAACTTGAAATTTATAACATAAAAATGGACAAAGGAACAAGCAGCTAATTCCCAAAAGAAGAAATATAATTAGCCAGTTTAAAGGAATGAATATTTCTACCACCAGCCAGCCTAATGTCTGACACATAGTAGGCTAAACATTGAATGAATAAATCTTAAAAGTAGTTTGTAATTTCTTATTTTGATGGTGACAAAATTAGAAAGAATAATTCATTGAAAGATATACAGGGAAGCAGCAGTGGCTCAAGCAACTTGAGCTCCTGTTTACCATATGGAGGACCTGAGTTCAATCCCTGGGACTTCTAGTAAAAAAAAGAAGAAAGTCATCCCAGACCTATGCGGAGAGGTACAAGACTCCATGCAGCAAAGCAATGCCTCAAAAAGATGATGACACAACCAGATAGGGGAAGAAAAGCAATAGGGGAACAATGCTATGTATGTTTGTTTGAATCTTTTGTAGACCCCAGAAAATTATGTTCTTAAACTGGTCCATTCCTATGGGTATGGTACCCTTTGATTGGATTGGATTTAATTGAGGACCATTTGATTGGGTTGCTTCAGTATGGCATAGCCCAGGGTAGGTCTTGATCCTCTTACTGGAGTCCTTTATAAACAAGAGAGAAGACGATGCAGAAACAGAGAGCAATGACCAGAAGCTGAGAGGAGCCACAGGTGAAGCAGAAGGCAATGGAGCCTGGAAGAGGAGCCAGAGTCTAGCAGATGCTGCCATGTGTCTCACTGCGTGCCTTGGCAGATGAGAGAGGAATCCAGGACTACCAAGAGGTGGTCGCCAGGGAGAAAAGCATCACCTGATGAAGACTGGATTTGGAAATTTTTCTTGGCCTTGAAACTATAAACTTTTAAACTAATAAATCCCCATTGTAAAAGCCAACCCATTTCTAGTATAATGCCCTAGCAGCCTTTAGTAAACAAAAACACTATGAGACTTGAAAACTAAATAATTTAGTTCCATTTAATATTTCATAGGAATTTTTCACAATACAATATATTGTGTCATTTTCCAATTTACAGGAACAATCTTTTCTATGAAATTCTCTGACTCACAAACACAATATATTTACATGTATTCTAACTTCCTCTGAAATAAGGTAAAGAAGAGTTACTGTATTGTATAACTTGTTTCTTTAAAGAAATTCTTTTTGGCAATCACCTTGATCAAATAATATAATTTTAATTAATATATCTTTTGGCCAGAAGAAAAAAAACATAAAAGAGAGGAAATTAAGTAAAATTAATTTAAAGTAAATAAAGCATTATTATATAGCTGTATTTTCCTATCATGGTAGAAATTATTATTTATAAATGTATATAGTTTGTAAGAAAAAAAAAACTTTAGAATAATTTCTACCCTGCTTCAGTGGGTTCATGTAGTTCAATCTTATATTTAGGATCTACGTTTGATTCAGAGAATAATGTTTTAACATCAGTCACCTCAGCTCATGAACTCTTGAGTAAAATAGCCCTGAAGACAGATACCAGCAACACCAATTATGTATCCTCTATAAAATTTAGTTTCCTAATATGTAAAATGATGATATCCATATCTATCCAATGAGGTAATTATAAGGATTAATAAAATAATTCATGTAAAGCATCTAACATAATGCTTGGCATGGAGTTACCTATTATTTTATTATGACTGACATTATTCCACCTTGGAAGTACCATTCTTTTATGAAGAAAAACGCCAAAGCTGCATTGTCTTATAGGCTTCTGGAATGTCAAGCTATACCTGCCAGGGCTGCCATTACAATTGCTTATAAAATGATAAAGCCAAGAAAGAGTGGTTAAATCTCAGAGTAATTGGGAAACAATCCTGTGTCAATGGGAGAACACAAGCTGGAAACCTGGAAATAGATGAAAGAATCAGAGGCTGGAGGAGGCAGGAAACTAAGATTTCAGACTATGAAACCTGTAAGGATTCAAATCCCAGCTCTAGCAGTTTTTTCCTGTTTGCCTTTGGACAAGTTAATTTAGCTCACCTGTAAGTGAAAACAGTAATAACAGATTACCGTATATGTTGTTAAGATTCACTGACACAATACTATGTACTCACAGGCTTATACATAGCAAGCACAAGATGACTGTTAATATAAAATACAGAAAGAGAGGTGGGAAAGCATCAAATACAAACTGAGAGAGAGAGGTTTTTAAAAAGGGAGGGGTAGATTCAAGTGTCAGTCTAGGATAAGATTCCAGCAGCTGCCTCTCTTCTATGAACCCTACCCCAAAATAACCCAAACAGGTTTTTAGCTTGATAAAGATCGCTGAGATGCAATTTTTTGCCAAGTGCAAAAATAGCTTTTATGACATAATTGAACTGAAAGCTGACCGAATAAAGACATTTTTACAAAGAACAATTGTTCTAATGTTTTTTGTTAAATTATAATGGTGTGTATTATATTGAAAAGTCAGGGTTTTCAGATCAGACAGATCTTATCTGAGTCCAAATTTTTCTACTTAGTAGCTATATAACTTAAACTCTCTAAATCTATAAAGCAAACATAATAACTACCTGTTTCAGTTTCCTTGTTGGTTCAAGCAAATACCAGGCAATGGGTTAGCTTAAACAATGGGAATTTACTAGCTCAGGTTTTGATAATAATAGCTTTAATTATTATGGTGATAAAGTGAATAGAGAAGATGAAGATATCTTCCACCTATGGGAAGATAAATCAGATTTTCCCATGCCTCTGACTGCATCTGATTTAGGTATTATTTTTATTGTATATGGAACATTTTTCTGATATGCAAATTTGGGCTAATTCCCAGTGTGATTGATGGTTTGAAGCTAGATGGACCCCAGAAAAGTATATTCTTAAACTTAATCCATTCCTGTGGGTATAAACTGTATGGGCTTTTATTAGATTATCCCAGGTAAGGGCCTTTTGATTAGGTTACTTAATTTAGGGCTTAGTCCAGGGTAAGTCTTAATCCTCTTACAGGAATTTAAAATAGGAAGAATACTGAGAGAGAGAAAAAGTCCATGGAAGCCAGAAGCTGAAAGCAAGGAAACCTGGAAGAGAAGGGAGAGGCCATGGTGCTATCTGCCGTGCCATGTGACAAAAGAGTCCAGGATAGTTGGTAGCTGATCTTGGGGGAAGAAAGCATTGCCTGTTGATACACTGTTGGACATTTTCCTCAGCCTCAAAATTGTAAGCTTGTAAACTAATAAATGCCCATTGTTAAAAGCCAACCCATTTCTGGTATATCGCTTTCAGCAAGCCAGCAGACTAAAACACCAGTCTCTGTCAACAGATCTGGAAAGACTGGGTCAAATCCATGTTAAACTCAGCATTATCCAATAGCCAGTTTGTTATCCAAACTACAGTTTTGAGTAAATACTACTCATTTTCCCTGAAATTATCTCCCTCATTTATATCCCTACACATTTATTGTGAACAACATTCAGTATGATTTGACCTCAAATGCCAGCATTCAATCTTCTAGGTGCTAATCTCAAGGAGATCTAATTTATGCTAATTAAACACTGTACCATTTCCCAATATGAATTTTTACAAACTATTAATAAAATTTGAATCTAATATCCTCACACTTTGTGGCAAGTCAAGATAAAATATGAAAGAATTATAAAAACCTCCTTGGTTAAATTTACCATATTTACCAAAACCTCAAAATCAAAAATAATACTCTCTCTTAAGGCAAGAGTTCTTAAATTAGGTATCGTTTATAATAACAGACAATAAAGTCATGATGCAGAATGTCAATCTGATAAAAACAACTCTTTTTGTAATCTCTTTATCTCTGATGATAATGTATCAAATCCAGAAAACTTAGTATTCTCCCACATTCTCAATTGCTTATTTTTCACTGCCAAGTCCCATCAATTTAGCAAGTAAATGGGAGCAGTAATCACTGTAAAAAATGTAGGGTAAAAAAAATGAGCTAAATTAACTCATTTAGTTTCAATAGTCTATTAAATCTGTACAATAAGTAAGACTGCGTATTCTTACTAAATGTACCTAAGTGGTTTTGTAATTTCTGCTGATGAATAGACATCATGTCTGTAATAAAACACCTTTTGTCCTTAAGGAAAAGAGGTAGAAATATTTGCTAAGGTAAGAGTTCGGAATTCCCACCTTACTTTCACAGTATAGAAGTTCTGAACAGATTTCCTCACTAGTACAATCAAAATCCAATTTGACTAAAGTTTTGTTAGTGGTTTTTAAAGAAACAAAGTACATCAATAATAGAGAATGTATCCTTAAGGATACACAGTTATGAATATGTTTACATTTCTTCCAGTCAAAAATCAATGTCACACTAGGTCATAATGAATGGCTGCTTTTTAGCAGTACCTAATCTGCTGAAACTCATCATTCCTTTAAATCTTATTTTTCAAGCAAGAGTAATTTAATAACTTGACTTATTTAAATTTGTGATTTTATTCAGACACATAATATAACCATGGTTTGCAAAACATTTTAAACATAAGAAAAAAGACTATCTTTATTAGTGTTACAGATGTTTACAACATAGGCACTTTTTTTTTTTTAAGGAGATATCAGGTATTGATCCCAGGAGTCAGCACAGGTGCTCAACCACTGAGCTACATCCACTCCCTGACAGCCAAATTTTAAAGGAAGAAGGGAGCCTGCAGTCAATTAATAGATACAGGGTCACACCTGTTGTCTGTCATTTTCAAATCTTCTTGCTGTGTGATTCAGTCAAGGCAAATGAAAATGAAGAAGGACCAGCTGCAACAAATGGTTTTGTTCTGATAATGGTAATTAAAAAGAAAAACTGTACAATGTTTTGTGTCTATGACAGTCCCATTATTTCATGTCTGAGACACTTCCATTCTATTTTAACAGATTTGTGTTGCTGTCAAGTCTGTTATAAAGGCCAGAACTCATAGGTCTAGGCAATCAACCTAATTTATTTTGGTAGTCTTTCCAATTACCTTTGCTAAATTTCTCTGTAAAGCGTACTAGTTCGATGTCAGAAATATTAAACATTATCATTCTCATTTCAAATGTCAGACTTACGTCTCTACTACAGTGCAGTGTTTATCAACATCACATTAAATATCAGACCTACTTAGGTCATACGTTTAAGACTGAATTGCTATAAATACTGAATGCCTTTAAAATGTAAACCATGAGGCACTTAAAATACATGTGGTACAAAAATAATATATAAATATATATATTTATAATATATAAAATATTTATGTAATATGTAAAAATAATAATAAATGAGCACATTGAAGACAAGTAAAGCCTTGTAAAACCTTGAGGTATCAATACCTTATGTTTTAATACTTGAGTTATATAAATATTTAAAACATTCTTATTTTCTAAAAATTATTAATTTAATATAATCTTGAATATTATCAACAAGATTGCATCCATCTAAACATCTGTAAACATACTTCAAGTCATTATTGGTGTGCCTTATTTAAAGAAAATATAATATACAACAACCCAAAGTTAGAAATAAATCTTTGCAAAAAAAGTCACATTAAAAATAGATTCCCCACTATTTCATATTATGTATCAAATTTAAAATATAATTTGCTTTGCAAGCAAATTAATTCCTACATAGGAAGTAATAAGCAGAGATGAAAATATAAAAGTTTTGGAAATAGACATAAATATGAATTATGGCTCTACAACTTACTAGTATGATTTAGGGGCAAGTTAGCTAATAGTTCTGTTAGCTTTCTCATCTGTAGAAACAGAGATAAAATTCACTCCAAATTAAAATTAAATAACATATATCAAATGTTTATCAGAAAAAAAAAAGGTTTAAAAATTAATACCAATCTATCCTAGTTGGCAAGGATAAACCTGTGCATGGAATGATTCTTTCCTATATAGAGTAACTGACCACAGCAACATCACTGGAATCAAAGAAGCAAAGTGCTATTTGTCATATACCCAGGGTCTAGCCATATGCTGTTTTTACAACTTTCATCTTTAGACATCACAAAAGACCCAGACTATATTACAGAATTTATCATGATGGTAGGTTCTTCACAGAAAACTACAAATATAACTAATGTGGCCTACTGTAAATTGACCACCCAGAGCAAAGTTTATCTTCTGCTTCAGATAAGAATTGTCCTCACAGTCAAAGTATTCCCTTGGCCATCATAGGCATATAGCTCACTGAGAAAAAAAAAAAAAATACTAGATTTTCTGTGTCTCCAGATGGTTTATGGAACCAAACATGTCGAAATAAAAGGAAGCAAATACACTTTAATGGCAGAAAAAAACAAACATTTTTCACAGTCAATGAAAGGTATTTGTAGGTATTCGTAAAGTATTCACAGCCTCAAGCAAAAACATGCTAAAATTTTAAATGTCCTAATATATGTGAAAAATATGATCTACCTGACCCAACAATGGAAAATGACCTTAAACAATCTATGAAATAGATTTCCTTTCCTGATCATGAAGAATTATTCACCAAGGGGATTGTACATCATAGAAGTGTGGTTTTTTTTCCTAAATGGAGACTAAAATGAAAAGACTAATTCAGAAAATAGAGTATTTGTTTTCCTTACCATGAACTTTTTCTGAATACACTTTACAGAAATAGAGACAGCAATAGAGCAGAACAAGGACAGGTACACGTTGCTCAGTGATCACTCAGTTCCACAATAAATCAGTCCTCTTAGACGCTGATTTTAATGCACAGCTGAAGTATATCAGTGAGGAGAGAATCCAATCTCTTCCAAGATTATTTATGACAAAGCACTCCTAACTGAAGCCCAATTTGTTTCTGGAATTGCAGTCATTCTGTTTCAACTAAACAATAAACGAATCTGCCTTTCGTAGCTCCAACTCCAGAGCATTAAAGAAAACAAAAGTGATTTCTATCACGGTACTTCACAATCCCAGGGCCCAGTTAAAGAACACTGGGAAAAGGAGTTTCTGGACAGGTAAAAAACCCAATGGGCAGCAAAGCACAATTCATTAACCTGAACTGCCCATGTACTTTGTACATCGCTGTATTTTCACCTAGTGAGCCATTCATAACACATAAATGAGCTCAATGGATGGTTTGTTTTTTGTTCTGTTTTTTACAATCCCTCTTCTCCTGAACGCCTCCAGCATGCGTGAATTGCTGGACATTTTAGATGACTACTCTAAATGTTCCCTCAACTCAAACAAAGCTTAAAGCACAACTTGATCATGACTGGTGATTAAACAACACCAAATTTGGGACACTAAAAACAGGAATGTGTTTGAACTTTTCTAGAGGGAAAGAGAAATAAATTTTAAAATATGTCTCAACTAATTAAGTTATGGACTGTCAAATGCTAATATCCTTCAGTATGACAATTATTTATAAAAGATCTATTATTTTGTGTTCCATCACTGGTATTTTAAAAATACTTTGTTATATTTACTAAGCTGTTTTTTTAGGGAAGGAAAAGAAGACATTTTTTTTTTTCTGTCATATAACAATCCATTTTTGTTTTTCAGGTGATCCAAATGTCTGAAGGTGAAAAATACTGTTACTTAAAAGGACTGCTTTGAGGAGCTGATGTTGTTCAAGTGGTTGAGTGCCTGTTTCCCATGTACAGGTCCTGGGTTCATTTCCAAGTACCTCCTTTTAAAAAAAAAGGACTGTTTTATTCTTTTTATCCCAAGTAAATAGCATTTGTCTTCAAATAATAAATAACAGGGATTTTTATAACCATGGCATAATGTTTCTTGTTCACTGGTCATTTGATCATTCCAGAAATATTTATTATGCTAAATCTAAAATATTACACACTGATGTGTGAACTATTTTTATTATGCAGAAAGTATTCTCTATCACTAGTAGTTTTCCATCTGAAACTCTTAGAGAATTAAAAGCTATGATATGACTGAAGCATACTGACAGGAATGCACACTGTACTAGTAAATTCCCAAGTGTTAAAGCAGACATTCTTGGATGGATCAGTAAATTTTCACACAATAATAGATCTTAAAGTCCTTCAACTTTATGAATTGGTTGCAATTCTACATGACTGGGAAGTTACATGCCTTAGAAATGTAAAAGGTTCAACTCCACACTTCCTTCTTGTGGTTATTTTAACTAAATATTTATAAATTTCTTCTAAGACTATAAGTAGCCATTTATGGGGGCAGTAATATTTCTCTTGAACTTTCATCTTACAAACTAAAACTGTAGTACCACTATGGTGTCTCTTTCTTCATGAGCTTCATTCCCTATTACAAGAACTTGTCTCAAAGCCTACCTAGAAACCTCTCCAAATGGAACACTGTCATATCTGTAAAAACTGTTAAATGAGCAATAATGAGAAAAAGAATTTGAATTAACTGAGTGAGAGGAAAACATTTATCAGAATCTTACCAATTTTCACTTCTGAAAATAGGTCATTCAGGAGGAATAGGAAGGATGGCCTAAGGTCATATGCAGGATTCTTTCCATTGGGAATGAGTTCAAATGACACAAGAGGATGATACAGCTGATGGTACACAGAAAGGTGGCATCATCAAACAAAAAGTGCAAACAAATGCATGCGTGTGTCTGCATATGCATAAGAATGTTTATGGGGAAACGGACTTTGGCCCAGCAGTTAGGGCGTCTGTCTACCACATGGGAGGTCCGCGGTTCAAGCCCCGGGCCTCCTTGACCTGTGTGGAGCTGGCCCATATGCAGTGCTGATGCCCGCAAGGAGTGCCCTGCCACACAGGGGTGTCCCCCGCGTAGGGGAGCCCCACGCGCAAGGAGTGCGCCCGTAAGGAGAGCCGCCCAGCGTGAGGGAGGGAGCAGCCTGCAGAGGAATGGCGCCGCCCACACTTCCCGTGCGCTGATGACAACAGAAGCGGACAAAGAAACAAGACGCAGCAAAAAGACACAGAAAACAGACAACCGGGGGAGGGGAGGGGAATTAAATAAATAAATAATAAATCTTTAA
Source organism: Dasypus novemcinctus (assembly GCF_030445035.2). Taxonomy (NCBI): domain Eukaryota; kingdom Metazoa; phylum Chordata; class Mammalia; order Cingulata; family Dasypodidae; genus Dasypus; species Dasypus novemcinctus. The sequence continues at coordinate 86,702,189 of NC_080677.1, forward strand.
AAAAAAAAAAAAGAATGTTTATGTGTGTTAGGGCTATCTTCTAGAAATATTCCAATGGAAGAAATTCTGAAAAGGGAATTATAAACTCAGACTTGGAAAATAGGTTCTACGAGATAGAAATTATTATGGCAGAGGAGCAAGCACCCTAAATACTGTCATAAGTATATTTTAAATAACTGTCACATAACTTGAAAAGAGAAAATCTAGTGGACATAATCACTGGAAAATAGGAAAGGACAGAGAGTAATTTGAGATGGAAGGCAGGCACTGAGAATACTAACCTCTGGCGAATACTACATGGCACCAAGGTTGCATCAGGCTTGAAGTTGACACTAAATTTGCTTTTTTAAATATTTAAATTAAAATTCAAATTTGAGAATCCATGAAGAGCCTATTTAAGATTAGTAACATTGACATAACATATTCAAGGATATCTTTTAATATTGTTTCATATACATAAACTTGTCTGCTTTTTAAATCCTGAGCATTAGAAAATGGTTTCTTCTATTATTTTTTTTTTATATTTATTTCTCCCCACCCACCCATTCCCCCTGTTGACTGCTCTCTGTGTCCATTCACTGTGTGTTCTTGACTGTGTCTGTTGTATTCTCATTAGGCAGCTCTGGGAACCAATCCTGGGACCTTCCAGAGTGGGAGACAGGCGATTACTCTCTTGTACTACCTCAACTCCCTGTTCTGCTATGTCTTCTTATTTTCTCTCCTCTGTGTCTCTTGTTGCATCATCTTGCTGCACTAGCTCTCCATGTCAGCTGTCACTCCTGCACAGGGCAGCATTCCCGTGTGGGCCGGCATTCCACATGGGCCAGCTTGCTCTCACCAGGAGACCCTGGGCATCAAACCCTGGACCTCCTATGTGGTAGATGGGAGCCCAAATGGATGAGCTACATCCATTTCCCAGTTTCTCCTATTATGTATTCTAAAACCTTAGTGTTTTGCTGGACACAACATGTACAAAGTTACCAGATTACAAAATTGACATATCATTACACATAAGAACTAAATTTAGGTTGTGTCTATATAAAAAGCTTTTTTTAAAAATTAAAAATAATATGAATTACAAAATGTTTACAGATTTTACTAATATTGCTTGGGCTTCCTCTAATTCAAATGTTTACATTTTTTTCAAAAAGGAGAAAATAAGTTTAAAAAAGAGGATATGGAAGATAAAAGATTCATTGTAATCTAATAAAACCTTATTATGATAAGTATTTCACCAGAATTTGGGAGGGGAGGGATCCATTAAAATTAAATATTTCCCAAAATGTAAACTACCTACAACTCAATACTATGGGGTAATTATGGCATGCAAATGACACACAAAAAAACTAATAACCATTCACTGAATGATTGTTCTCCAGCACAGTGCTAGGTTAAAAGTTTAGTTGCTGGTGGTCCCGCTAGATCTCAAGCTCCAATGGGGTGGGCATGCCTCAAAAGAGTAAGCCTTAGGGAAGGCTTTCCAACAAAGGAAGATGTACTTAAGCCAGAAGAACAAGGGCTGGGGAGCTTTCTGGACAGGAGGCAAGAGCCCATTGAAATGTAAACAGGCAAATGGTCAAAGGTGAGAGAGAGCTGGATGTGATTCTGTGGCCTTGGACAATGGTAGAAAATCCTACCCTGAGAGTATAGCCAGGTCAATGTCATCAGAAGCAACATCAGAACTCAGAGAAGGGACCTGGGAGGGCTTTAACCAGAGGAGAAAAATCATGTGAACTAATTGGAGTCAAAGTTTGTTACCTAAGAATCATAAAATATGTATTAATGTGTATTAAGTCTCTTCAAAGTTGCTACTTTCAAGCTATACCTGAAGTCTGAGAATTATTTAAGCCAATGTTCACAATGTCAGATGCTAACAAATCAGGCAGTAACGTAAACAAGCAAATGAGCCTAGTACCTTACTTACTAGAGTAAGCCCTTAGTAAGCTTACCAGGGCATTGACAGTCCCAGAAAGCCACTGACAGGCAGAGTGTGGGTACAGTATTATCTGATCTAATATGTAAGGAAAACCAGAAATCAAGATTCTTGGGTGAAACACACTGATTTTTAAATAACAGGAACTAAATCAGTATTCTTCAAAACACTTTAGTGCTAAAGAAAATATTTGCAGAAAGTGTCTAATTTTAGGCAGACAGATTGGAAGGCCACATAAAACCAACACACTAAAACTCAGAACTCATGTATCATGTATTAAGTTAGGTATCCACCCACCCTACCCACACCCCAGCCCCCCAGGCAAATATCCTTCTTAGAAGAGATTTCTGAATGATATAGGCTTGTAAAACTTTGCTTTGGTGGCTACAAATGGTGGAGAAAAGCAAATCAACTAGTTCTTATTTGGCAGAAATTGTTGTTTCGTGGTTTATCTCATGTAGATAGTCATAAGGCATTCTGAAACTCTTCACATTTTAGTCTGTTTTCCAAATCAATATATCAGTTAGCTGTGGACTAATGAAAATGACAGTTAAAGCAATTTCATCCCTATTATTACAACTACCAGCAACTATAATCTGGTTAGCAGTGTTTCACATGGAACTCATAAGAATTGCCCTTGAAAACTGCCATTTCTCTTATAAAAAATAATCATATTGAAATAGTCTACATTAAATATTAACGGGGATATTGAGTTATCTTGTTTTAACTGAAAATTAGTCCAAAGCCTATTATTCTGTAGGACAGATTGATTCAGGTCACCCGTTACTAAATTAAACATTTTCTGCTTTCACTGCATCTCATTAAACATGTTACTGCAAGTTTAAATAACTCAGTGCTTTCATTTGCACAATCACCCATTTTGTTATTGTTTATAGCAACCTAATTTGGCACACAACAATTCAGGCAGCACTGGGTTCATATTACCCTGAGGTATTAATTTTTAATATAATTGCATTCTTTAGTCCAACAAAAGCTAGTGCATTGGGGTTTTACTCAAGTGATTCTTCAATTATTATACAAGGCAAATTATTTGCACCTCTCTTTGCCCTACTGATTCATTTCTTTACAAATTAAAAATTCATTATGAGCTTATTTAAACTAGCTTATTTGTTTACATAATATAGTGAATGACTACATTAGGTACAAAATATATCATTTACACATCTTTTTTTTTTAATTTTATTCATTTTGTAAAAATATTACATTCAAAAAATATGAGATCCCATTCAAACCCACCACCCCACCCCACCACTCCCCTCCCAGCAACACTCACTCCCATCATCATGACATATCCATTGCATTTGGTAAGTACATCTCTGGGAATCTCTGCACCTCATGGTCAATGGTCCACATCATAGCCCATACTCTCCCACGTTCCATCCAGTGGGCCCTGGGAGGATTTACAATGTCCGGCAATTGTCCCTGAAGCACCACCCAGGACAACTCCAAGTCCCAAAAACACCTCCACATCTCATCTCTTCCTCCCATTCCCCATACCCACCAGCCACCATGGCCACTTTTCCCACACCAATGCCACCTTTTCTCTGTGGACCTTGGATTGGTTGTGTCCATTGCACCTCTATGTCAAGAGGAGGCTCAGATTTCACATGGATACTGGATGCAATCCTCCTGCTTTCAGTTGTAGGCACTCTAGGCTCCATGGTGTGGTGGTTGACATTCTTCAACTCCATGTTAGCTGAGTGGGGTAAGTCCAATAAATCAGAGTGTAGGAGTTGAAGTCTGTTGAGGCTCAGGGCCTGGCTATCATATTGTCAGTCCAGAGATTCATATCCCCTAGATATATCTTAAACCCCAGCACCAACTACACTTCCAGTAAAGTAGCATGAAAGGCTTGTGAAAAAGAGATCCCATCTGTGTCCAGCTCCATCACGCAGAAACACCAGCTCCAAAGAAGGGCCAACTGACATGGCAGTGAACCCCATCTGCCATGACCCTAGAACATGTGGGTCTCTTTAGCCCTCAAAAGAACCAACACCTGGGGTTGTATCTACGTTATCTGTCTCTGAGACTCTGCTCATGTGTGCATAAGGGCAATCCTTCTGACATCCTCCAGACTCTTTTTTAGAGACTCACAGCCATATAAACTCATTTGTCCTTTCCATTTCCCCCTTAATTTAGGTCAAACAGCATTTTTAACTCCTGTTATTATATGTAGACAGGGGTATTCTGCCGTTGAACCTTTAATTCAAGGTCATTTTCTAGTTGCATCACCAGTTGGTACTTGGTAGTGATCCCTCGGTGCCAGGGAGGCTCATCCCCGGGTGTCATGTCCCACACTGGGGGGAAGGCATTGCATTTACATGCTGAGTTTGGCTTCGAGACTGGCCACATTTGAGTAACATGAAGGCTGTCAGGAGGAAACTCCTAGGCACAGTGCTGCTCTAGGCCTTGTTCTTATTTCAGGCATATAAGCTCACAAATATAGTCATTAGTATCATGGGCTCACTGTTGGACCCTCATTCCTTCCTGGTCCTTACCATTGCACCTGGGGGACTGCCGCTGCTCCCCTAGGGACCACGACAGAGCACCCCCAGCCAGGAACCCAGTACCCCCCCAGCTGTAGTTTTTAATTGTTGCCACTATGAGTATATCCAAACATTACCATGCACCCTGGACATATGCCCTGTATAGCTCCCTGTCAACCATATAGCACCTGTCAATAGCATCCTATACCAGTATTCCTCCACTGCCATTGTTGAACCCCTCTGTGATCCAAAACTTCCTGAAAAGTGAAGCCCAATATAATGTCAGGATCCCTTACTAGTAAAATGGAATATAGCGATGGGTTTAAAGGTTAGATATAGAATACGTATTGATTTGGAAAAATTCTACATCCTATCTTTTTCTTTTCTTTTTTCCTAATTATTGAGCTTCTCTTCACAAGAGCCCTAGACCACAGTAATTCATATATACAATATACAGTACTCCCACACATCTACCATAAAACCTTTTCCCTTCCACAGCGATATTCTTATAACTTATTCATATCATATTTACTTAAACTGATGTACAGTCTCTGAGACAATAGCTTTCAAACAAGGTGACATCTGTGCTTACACTGTGGTCCATATTTTAGGATATACAGTTTTCTAAATTTTTAGTTATCCTATGTTTTACATTATGGTTTACATTATTAGTCTGTTGTCCCCTATATGTTTATGGTGTAATATTACATGTTTTATATCCATCCTTGTGTACTCTCGTGAAACTCGTCTCTTACCCCACGTTTACCTTGGTTCCACACATTCAACATCCATTTTCCCCTCCCCTTGGAGCCCACAGTGACAGCCAACCGCCATTTCCCAAGGAGCCACGTCCAGAGATACTTGCAACAGTGTTCAGGGCCTAACTTGCTCAACTGCCCTAATGCCCTGGGGGCCACCCTTTCTCTCGAGAGATACAGTTTCCTCTATTTGATGGCATTAGTCCTCCCCAGGATGTGGGTCCACCCCCACTCTCACTACTTGGGTCTCTACCCAATGGTACAACCCACTCTGGCAAAATGAGCATTCAGACATTCCCCAGGAGCCTGTCCCGCATCAGACCATCCCCTCCGAGCATCCTAAACAGGTAACCCTCCTAATTATATTTTGATACGATTTTCTCAGCATTTTACTCTCAACCAACACCTGACACTCTCCTATGTTCATATGTTGCCCCTCCCTCCCCCCACTTTTTGGGCAATATTACCCATCCGCCCATCCCCAGCCCCCCTCAAACCCGCAAAGCCCCACCCAAAGGCAACCCCTTGCCCCCGTTTTATCTCTTCTTTGTGTTCATACTTACCACCAGCTCATCATAAATTCCACCCCTGCAGACGTCGGCTCACATCCTTCCTCCACCCCCCGATTTCCTGTAAGCCTATCTTTCAGTCTCTAGCTCTCTGAGGCAGCTTGCTTATTTCATATCATTGAGGTCATGTAGTATTTGTCCTTCAATACATCTTTAAGACACTCTTTCCGAAGGACTTTTGATTCAGTATTTAAGCAAGATGTTTCCCTGGCACAATAGTGTGTACTTACTAAATGCCCCAACTTTGCATGAAGACTAATAAAGAAATTCTTAGAATGTCAACAAAATAACAATAACTAAGAGTTGTTCCTCTATACTTCCTTCAATCAAAATTTTGAATGAAGTGGATAGTTGGAGAATTAAGTGAAAGATCAATCTAATATGCCATCCCTCAAACTGTGGAGTGATCACACGAAAGTGCTATTTGCATACTTGAGAAGAAAAAAGGTGAATTGATTGAAAATGAAAAGGTTGAGAGTAAAATATAATAGATGCTCACAAAGCAAAGAGAAGGTCTTCAATCAATCACTAATTACCTTCATTTGTTCTCTCATGTTTTCATATCTTCTATATAATGGCTCATATTTATAAAAATTCCATTTAAAATATTTTGACTTTATGAAAAAAATAATATTTTAAAAGGTAAATATGTTAAAATTGCATTTCTTGGTATTTCTACTTATGGTCTTTAGCAGATGAGGAAAAACAAAATAATTACCTAAACTCTAGTCTGAATTCTATAGTACTAGTATTAAAGTACACTGGTGTCTTGACCAATTCATTACAGAGAACACTCTGATATAACACTGGTCATTCTTGCACCTAATTTAGAAAGAATTCATCAACTAGAGAAGGAAGAAAGATATAATATTTTGGGATGACACCAATAAGGCATATAAAAGTCCATACCTCTAAGGAAATTTTCATAACAATACTTTTTTACACTTGGAAATCTCTTTCCCAAATATTTAAAAAATAATGGACTAAGTTACTTAAAGAATCTCACAAGAATCATAATTTTTACATGAAATACATGAGAAAATTACTGTTCTAATGAAATATGCAATCAAAACAGATACAAATTATATGAATAAAAATTATATGAAAAATACATGACTACATATTTTAATTGCCATACCAAATTTCCCATGTGTGTGCTTAATAAAAAATACAAGTTTATATTAATAAAATAGTAGATACATATCTTAAATTATTTTATTAATCAATTACAGTTTAAATACATAACGATTTAAAAAACATGGTGTTTGAAGTTACATATTAAGATATCTGGAATCAAGAATAAAAATTTCAAGACGCCAAGAATCATGAACCTCAGTGAAAAATGTGCTTTTCGCTAGCTATTTTATCAATAAAATATAACAAAATCATGGCTCAAAAAATTTCCATTACCTTCTTTAAGCTAGTCTATTTAATAACATGACAAAGAGTTGATTATGGCCACTTTCTTTGGTGCTTTCAAGTATTGGATAAAGATAATCATTTGTCCTCATCTTGTTTAGTTATTCGGGGGAACGTTACTTAAAAATATTCCTATACATTCACCAACTACACCAACATCACCATTTCCCTCCCAGACTTGATCCCAGAAGGATCACGTTGCTGCTCTTTGTACATACTAGTATGACATCCAACTAAGGAGATGTTCTTCTGTGCCTTGAAACCAAGGCAGAACGACTTTTACAAGGCAACTACCTATCCAAACGCTTTTTATTCTTTGGTATCCTGTATGGAAGAAACTCAGTAAGCTATTATAACTGAGAAATGGCAAGGCCCTCAACCGAAACAGTGGTAGTAGGGATAGAGAGACAGGAATTCATTCAACAAATATAGTGTGGGCACTGGCCATGGCCAGGCACTGCTCCAGGCGCTAGGAATAGCAGTGGACAAAAAGCTCTACCTTCATGGAACTTTTATATTTTTATGAGGGAAACAGTCTATAAAAATGAATATGCAAAATATAAAATATTTCAGATAGATATAAGTGCAAAAGAGGAAAAATAGCTAGAAAGAGGAAGAGAATGTGTCGGGGGTGGGGTTGAAATCTTATGTAGGAAAAAAAAAAGAAGAAATCTTACATAGGGTAACAAGAGGGGCTGCCACCAAGAAAGTGAATTACAACATGAAAGAGGGAAGTGGATGTGGCTTTGGGTGCCCACCTACCACATGGGAGGTCCCGGGTTCGGTTCCTGATGCCTCCTAAAGAAGACGAACAAGACAGCAAGTTGATTCAATGGGCTGGCACAGTGAGCTGACAACAAGATGATGCAACGAGATGACACAATGAGGAAACACAATAAGAGACACAACAAGAAGTGGATGTGGCTCAAGCTATTGGGCACCTCCCTCCCACATGGGAGGTGCTGGGTTTGGTTCCTGGTGCCTCCTAAAAAAGAAGATACAGACACAGAGAGCAGATAGTAAGTTCAAACAATAAGGGAGGGAGAATAAATAAAATATTGGAAAAAAAAAAAAGACATGAAGGAAGTGAAGGAGCAGGCTATACGAATATCTAAGGCCAGAGCATTTCAATAAGAGGAAAGTATAAATGCAATGGTCTACAGCAGGTATATGCTTTTATGAGGACAGGAAAGGGTTATCAGGGTGGAAGAAGGTGGCAACAGATGGCATGGAGAAGGCAGATAACTCAATTTAACCCCCTTGTAACCTGGACTTCTGGGGGGGTAGACTAATGATACTTGTCCTGAAGGAAGACCCTTGCTCTGAAATGCCCATAGCAGGATGCTCCTAGCCAAGGACTACCTAGAGTAAACAGAACCTAAGATCTGTGGGGCATGTCTGCCTGCAGAATATCACTTAGAAATACAACTCTCTGTTTCCTAATAGAAATATTTCTACTATGTAAGGGAATTCTGTGAACCTCACAGAATAGTGTAGACCTTACTATTCTGAGACAGAGGGTCAGAACAGATCCATTGTGGGACTTCTCTCCCATTTGCCTAAACCTTTTGATTGCCTGTTTCCTTGACATTATTTAGTAAAGCGTGATATTGGGTAAGGTCTTTGATTCTTTTCGGCCTGGTCCTTTGTTTGCTCTCTGATTTGACAGTCTTACATTGTATGTTTGTTCGATGAGGAACAGCAACAGGCCAGTGTACCTGGGACATTGTGATTAGGAGAATAGTCATGAAAAGCTGAATTTAGAGGTTAATGAGGAGCCAGATAATATGGTGCCTTTTAAGTCATTTTGAGGGATTTACTTTAACTCTTACGGGAAAATGGAAACTACTGAAGGGTTTGAAACAGAGAAATGACATGAAAATTGTGACTGGTGTTTGGAGAAATAACTAGAGGGGGCAGAAGTAGGGAGACTAATTAGGAGGCTGTTGTAACAATGTAAGTGGCTTGGAGAGGTAGAGGTAGTGAGAGTAACTATATGCTGGATATAGTTTGAAGACTAAACGAGCAGGATTTCCTGACAGATTGGACATGGAGTATGAGAAAAAGAGAGGAGTCAAGGACAACCCAAATTTTTTTTTCTGCCTGAATATACAGAAAGGCAAAATAACCATTTATTGAAATGGGGAAAACTATAGGAAAAGCAGGATAGACAGGAACCATCAGTAGCCTGCTTTACATATTTGGGTTTCAAATCCAAATAGACATACAAATGGAGAGGAGAAGTAGACAATTGGATATCTTAAGTTTGGAGTTCAGAAGAGAAGTCTGGGATAGGGATATAAATTTGGGAGTTCATCAGCATAGAAAAGGTATTAAAACCATGAGCCTGAATCCCATCACCAAGAGAGTCAGTATTGTGAGAGACAAAGTACAGGAACTGATCACCCGGGTACTCCAACTGGAGATCAAAATGAGGAAGAGGAATGAGCAAAAAAAGACTGTGAAGGGGAGACTAGTGAAATCATAAGAAAGCCAGAAGAGAACGGCTTCACTGGAAACCAAGTAAAAAAAAGTATTTCAAGGAAGAGGGAGTGATCACCTACTTGGCTGACAGTCAAGAAAAATGAGAATTAAGATTTGTTCACTGGATGTAGCAATACGTAGTTTGCTGATGACCTTAATAAGAAGAGATGAGATATTTAAAAGGTAGAACACAGATCTCAAATATCTTATAATGATTCCTAAGGTTCTGGCGAGGATGACTTGGATGGGTGCTAGTAAATTCACAAACAGTATGATTCTCCTTCAATTTCAGAGTAGAGTAAAAAGTACAATTCTAATAAAGTATTAACATTTAAATAGAAATACCATCTGTGTTTCTCAGCCAAAGGGGAGCTGATGCAAAATACCAGAATTTGTTTGGTTTTTATAAAGGGTATTTATTTGGGGTAGAAGCTCACAATCACAAGGCCCTAAAGAGTCCAACTCAAGGTACCATAAGAGGTACTTTCTCACCGAGAACCTGTTGCCACGTGTTGATGCAAGATGGCCAGCGATGCCTGTGAGGGTTCCAGTGGGCTCCGTGCGCCCAGCTTCTTCCAATCTCAGCCAAAGCCTGGGATAAATCTCATCTCTGTCTGCGCTCATTCCTTTCTGGGCTCAGCTGCACTGGTCTCTCTACAAGATCAGCTGTAGACTGTCAGGTTTTCTCCCTTCCTGGGGTCTCTGCCTTGTCTATGGAGCCGTCTCTATTCCTCTGTGTTCTTATACTGCATGTTTACTTCCTGGGGCTCCAGCTCAAAACTCTGACCTCCCTTCTCAGTGGTCCCGTTTCTTTGTGTATCTCTGCCCACCAAGGAGGTGGGGACTCAACATCCTACTGATGTGGCCCAACCAAAGCCTTAATCATTATTTAATCAAGTAAAAGTGAAACCTCTGAATCCAATATAATCTAATTGCTCAGAGGAACAGATCAGTTTACAACCATAATCCACTATTTTTGGAATTCACAAACAATATCAAACTACTATACCAACATATTAACCCAAAAAGCCTTTTTTTAAAAAAGTCTCAAAGCTTAAAAAGTCACTGTGTATTTTACTTTGATTCTTCTTTAAATGAGATCCTGTCATGAAAATTAGGACAGTAGGTCCTTCTACCATCAAAATTATCTTGTATTATAAGGTCTTGTCCCCTAGAGAGTTGCAGATATGGGTCAAGGAGCTTGCCCAAGAGAGCCTAATCCTCTGAGTAGGAAAGTGTCTTCCAAATCATTTCTGCTGGAAACAGCAAAGATTTTATTCATTTATTTTGTTTTGTTTTGTTTTATCTATATGTACCCTCATGACAAAATGACCTCTGGTATTCTTGCCCAGCAAAAACTAATTGGCTTAGTAGGGATTTTATTGTTTTAGGTTTCTGCACAGCAGTAATCTAGCCTGTGGACAGGGAATTTCAGCTGGTTACCAGCACTAGCCATGAATCTATTTTAAACCAGAAATCCAAACATTCAGACAAGAAGCTGACTAGTTGCAGAGAAGATTAGATGGTGAGGTTGACTTCCAAAGTAAATTTATGAGGCTACCTGGGAGGCCGCCTCACAACCCTGATGCCAGGAAATAATGCGTATGGGTGCAGTTGTCCAATTCCAGACTCTGTTCTCTACTGAAGAAGCAGCCACTAGATCATGGTAAATGACTAATCCTCCCAGAGGCAAGTCTTAGGTATCCACAGATGTGAGGCAAGGAACAGGGCAGAAGCCAGTAGGTGGGGACACTAATATCCTAAAGTGACCCTATTAACTTCCAATCCTTTGTCACCTGAGTCTTTTGCACAAATAAACAAAAGGGTTAATTGTTTGAAGCAAGCTTGTTTACAGATCATTGGAAACAATTATCAACTTGATGAGCCTCAAAAAGCTGTGGGATAATTTAGTACTAATCTAAAGAGACAGACATTTCCAAAATGTTGCTTATTTTAGCAGAAAATAATTTAAGGCAGATTCATTTCCACATGGCTCAGCTGACAGCCAGCTTCCCACATAAATTCATGTGAGTATATTCTCTCTCCAACTGTCACTGAACATAGAATAGGCTATATTACTGAAAATCTCTTCCTGTTAGAAATACATTTTATTGAATACTTTCCCCCCTATGTCTTGGCTGATTTTCACATGCTGTATATCGAACCCAAATTTAAATCTCAACTTCGTGTTGAGATTACTGATTTCCAATGGAATCTGATTCAAACCTTATGGGGCAGCTTCAAGGTGTCAGATGCTGTGCTTTAAAAAAAAAAAAAAAAAAAAGGATGATTAAGAGACAATTCTTATCTTCAAAGAGTTAACTGGACTTTTTGCGGGGAAGAGGAAGGGCACAGGGAGGGATCTGGAAAAACATCATGGAATGGACATCATTTGAGATGGACTCTCTAGAATGGCTAAGGTTTCAACTGGTAGAAGAGTATCCCAAAAGAGGGAAAAAAACTAGTAGACACCAAGAAAAGGGAAAGTTCTGAGTGTTCAGAGGCCAGGAAATGGCTGGCCCAGGCAGGTGGGAAGTGGGAGGTAACAGGCACTAAGACCGCATCGCAGAGGGCCTGGATGGCCAGGAGGATAAGTTGTCCTGAATGGAACCACTGAAGATTTCAGAGGAGGTGAGTAATGTGATCAGGATTTGTGTTCTAGAAAATTAGGCCCTAGAATCTGAGGGGTGGGGGTAGGGAGAGATGGAGAGAGGTGCATCTTCAGTCAAAAAGAGATAAAAATGGAGGCTTTCTTTTCTGGGAAATGGGAAGGAAGACACCAGAGGTAAAGTCTACATGACTAAGTGAACAATTGACTACCCAGTCAAATGACTATTTAAAATCTCAACACATAACTCACATACACACACCTCATGCCTCTTTTCCCTTTATTTTTCTTCATAGTACTTACTACCATGTGGCATAGTATATATCTTACTTATGTTTTTAGTTAATTTTCTGACTGGAGTATTCTGTAAGGCTAACGAGTGTAGATTCTTGTCTGTTTTTTTCACTGCTATGTCTCTACCACTGTAGGTACTTACTAAATATTCATTAAATGAATGAAGGTATGAATGAAGGCAAAAAAATGATGGAAAACTGGTGTCATTAACAGAAAACTTGGGGTCAGGGTTTTCTTTTCTGAGTCATAACACCACTGGGTATCATAAAATAGTTTAGGGAAGGGTCAGCAGACCTGAGTTTTATCTCCAGGTCTGGCACTAATGATGTCTGTCAGTTGAGACTCATTTTTCTTTCATTAACTGCATTTCCCCACCTTTTAAAATCGGGGCTTAATTAAACTTACATTTATTTCAGATAGGTTATATATGCTTACTGTAGGATTTGATTAAGTTCCCAATTTAATTAGCCGAGGATATGGAATCTTCCTGCCAAATCTAAAAACTGATCAAATTCTGTCATGATACTGTCCTTTTATACCTAGGGTTAAAATCACTTACCCAGAAAAAAACTTGAATTGTAATAGAAATGCTTCCATTCAAAGGAATATTTACGAACAGTAGCTCATGAGCAAGGTCACAGCCTCACCCAGAAAGAGAAAGCAGAGTCAGAGCCTGGCTGTCCTTGATCAACCTCTGTGCCCTAGCTTTCCAATGTTCCAGAAAGCTTGTTTCCCCAAAGGCTGCCCCTAACTGATTTAATGTCCTGTTATCTGGGGGGGGGGTTGATAATGAGTTTGGTCTAAGAATCACAATCACAAATTATTTTCCTCACAACTGCCAAAATTCCTTTTAGTGCTAACATGCTATAGTTTTATAAACTTTTAAAGGACCTTATCCAATTGTGGAGCTGATAATCTTGTTTCCATCTAAATATAAATTTGCCATCAGAATATGTATGGTCTCACCAGACACATTTTTTTTAAGCATCTAAAAGAAACACAAGTGATTTTGAATTAAAGGAATTTAGCTAGTGTGAATGAGTACTAAAATAATTGTAAATTCCTCTGGAAATACTCAATGCCATTATTTAAATATATCCTAATTCATTCTTATTTAACATTCATATCCCAGTTGGTTAGCATCATGGCTCACAAGCTATAAGGGTGATGGAAGCTGCATGCCATCTGTTTCAGTGCTAGGAGCGCTAGTCTCCCAAGGTCACTTACTGTGATTATAAACATGCCCTCAAAGGAAACAATGACTCTGTGCCCTAAGGGATCAGAAGCTCAGATGTTCTTCTCCCAATCCTCTCACTGATTTACTGGGCACCTTCTTAGCAGGAGACTCTTAACCTTCAGCCATCTCTTTAACCCAGTCTTTAACAGTCTTGATAAGGGCAGTACTGTTCTCTCTCTTCTTTCTCTCTCTCTAAATCTGAGTGTGTGTGTAGCTTTCAAGTAATATTACAGGTTTTTAAAATTATTATTATCATATTGTTCTCCAGCAAAACTATTTCTTAATATCCATGGGTTAAGTAAAATATGATCCAAGGTAGACCACAAATTGAAATGCTAAGTAATGATCATTCCTTCATATCTACAAGTTCATGAGTCATTATATAAAAATAGTCTCAGGTCATACTTTATAGTATTATTATGTTCTTCAAAGAAGAAAAGTAAATCCTTGCCCATTCATGCCTATATAGTAACATATTAACTATGATTATTCAAGGGATACAAAACAGAAGAAGCAGTCACAGAATTTGATTTAGAATTAGAAAGTCTCTGCCCCCAGTTTTCTCATTCATCAACTGCCCCCTGCCATGATGTCTTATATTCTGACCACTGAGATGTATTCCTACATATTAAGTATCATTCCCCACAGACATTCCTTTTTTAAAAGTTGATATCCCTCGAAGACATATGATATTGGATGTGATCAATCACTGACACCACAGTGTGAACCCCATTCCCCCTGTCCCCAAGCAGGAGGAACTCATGAGTATTAGGTGTTTGGGAGTCTTCAGAGTTAGAAAAAGGAGCAACAGATGTCCCAGACAAACTTCACCTATTTCATGGTTTTACTAAGGGCAGTCTTCCAGCAATAAGTTTTAGCTTTATGGTGGTAGCAATGGGAAAACACAATGGCAAAAAGGTAAACTTGCTGGTTTCAAAACTTCGAGCTTGACCAAAACAAAAAGAAAAGAGAAGAAAATGAAAACTGTACCCCGAGGGTAGAGATAGGAATAAAACTTCACATTTCTGTACAGACTACCATCTTTCTTAATTCTTTGGTAACTTAGCAGCACAGGCAAATCTTACCCTTTCGTTATTGCTTCTAAAGCAGGTAGGGGAAGGCCCAAAGCACAGAGCACAAGAGGAGAGAAGACCCCTTGGCTCAGAACGCCAGAACTGTGTTGTTACTACTCCACAAAGCAGCCCGTGCCTGAGCTCACAAAGCCAGTCAGGATTTGATGACATGGCAGGCAGAGTCCATGGAGATGATGGAGGCTTCAGTGCAAAATTTATATCCTAAGCATCATCTGTCCATTTAAGAAACATCTTTATTTGATTCATTTTCTTGTCACAACAAATAGCAATCGTTTTCAAGTTTTTGCATTATTTCATCATGCTCAAAACTACATCAATAAGGATTAGGAAATTTCTATGTACAAAAAAAATCATTCATAGAAGAATGAACAAATAGCAACATGTTAAAGTCAAATCAAGTACACATCATCTTGAAAATCATGCAAATATGTAAATAATTATAAAGTTATACAGCAATCACAAAATTGATATGCACTGATATATATTAAGGCTGCTCTCTTCAGACTGTCAATTTTTTGTCTTATAATTTAAGAATAAAGAGGTATGTTTACTTTAAAAATCATTGTAAATATTAAGTGTCATACAATGAATATCATAGTTCTTTGTCTATGAACTTAAACATAAATTTTAATTTATGGTAGCATGTATTATAATTATTACCGATAAATTATTACCAATATCGACATAATAAGAGTTAATAAAATATGGAATTATATTACCAAAATATGGAATTATGTATTTAAATCCAGTTAAGCTCCACTACCCCAACTGAAAGACTTAGAATACAAACACATCACAAAGAAATACTTGACTAAAGCATATAAACAAAGTCCGCTTAGAAACTTACCTGGAGCTCCACCATCCTTGGCTACTTGCACCTTCTCTCAGGGGAAGCACATTTATCCTTCTGTATCACCAACGCTGCCCCATATGTGCTGGGTAACATCCATTCAACCTCCCTCAGGGACCTTCTGCCACCAGCATTCCATTCTTTCTGTGTCTTTAATCTCTTTCTCTCTATTGCACTTCACCTAGGCACATAAATACACTCTAGCCTCTTGCTATTTAAATATACTTCTCTCACACATTCCCATTTCCGATCAACCCATGTCCCCTTTTCCTTTATTGTTTAGCACATTGAAAAAAAACAACTATGTTCCCCAGCTCTAATTCTTCAGCCCTTATTTAGTCTTCAGCAATCCCATGCCATTCTGCCCCCAGCAAGTCTCTCAAAACTGCTGCCATGGAAGTGACCAATGATACTCCCTTTGGTCAAACCCAATAATTAGGTTTTATCCTTATTTAATTTCTACCTAACATCTGACAGTGGTGGCGACTTGCTCCTATTTGAAACCCTCACCTCTCTTCACTTCTGACTCACCCACATTTCTAGGAACCATGCTGTTTTACTTATCCTCCTAGCTGTCTGATGGATATTTTACCTGTTTTTTCCCCCAATTCTCTTCCACTTACAATTATCAAATCTGTTTTGTAAAATGAAGAAATAGGCAGAGATACAGGCAATCAGTCATTTCTCTTGAAGCCAAAACCTGGGAGCCATTCATGCCTTTCTCAGGCTTATTCTTTCCAATATACTAAGAAATATTATGCAGTCTAAGTGAACTTTCTAAAATGCAAGTCTGAGTATATGACTTTACTATTTAAAATCCAAATATAGATCATGGATAGCAGTTGGAATTAGATGAGATAAAGTGCTTGAAAAAGAACTTTCTAGGAGTAGTATTTCCATAACTTGTTGGGCTTTTTATCTTATTTTTGTGAATTTGAAATAAAATTGCTAACAATAATAAAAAATCCACTTATAACAATTTAAAGTATTCAACATAAAAGTCAGACTTCTTTGGCAGAGGAGGGTATCTATAATCATGTATCTACCTATTTCTCTAGTATCACTGGTGCAGCACCCCCTTAAGAACCTAATACTCTGATCATACTTTCTCGGACAGCTTGCACTTCCCCAAACCTGCCATGTTCTTTAACACTTGCATGCACTGGCCATTTGCACATACAGTGTTCTCTAGCTAGAAAACCTCTTCCCCTACTGGATAACTCCTTTGGTCCTTTAAGATTCAGCTCAGTCATAATTCTTCAGTATTTGCACATTATTAATCTGTGCAACCCCTATCAAGCCATCTTTGTGTGAGTGCATATATATGTGCATCTTCCCCACTTTTAAGAAACTCATCCATATGCTTTTTCTAGGGCTTACCATGTAGCCCAATGCAGGAGGAAGCTAGCTTACCTTTATTCATAAAACCTACTTCATTCAAAGAAAATGTGTCAAGGGAATGTAATATAGCACAGGTTCCATTACATCGAAGTTATCATTACCTGCCTCCCATTATGATAAATACACTTCAGAACTGCCTTCAAGAAACCTCTTTTACTGATCTGCTTTTCATTTTTTTCATTATATTCAGTATTATTCTTGAGTATAGTGACAGAATGTAATCCCTATACTGAAGATTCTAAATGCATTGCATTTGTCATGAAATTGTATTTAGCAACTTGAATTCTTTTTATGTAGGTATAGCCCAACAATTATCTCATATATTTATCAGACTTCACTAGAAAGAAAAATACTTTTTCTTTTTTAAGTAGTATGAAGCACAAGAGAAGAAACCTTATGCAATTATGTGAGCAAATTAGCTGTCAAAAGCAACTTTACAAGGCTTACCAAATAGCATCCTATCCTTTAGAAAGTACTTTCCAAGGCAAAGAGTTTAATCGAAGTAACTTCAACACAATACCTATATTTCAACAATTTATAGACCGTATCTGACCTACAGAGACCTTCATCTAATGAAAGTATGAGTATTTATCTGATTGTTTTCTTACTCATAGCATTTTTCCTCCAGCCTCTACAAAGACATAACAATTGGATTTTACTTACATATACTAGAATGACATCTTTAAAATGGTACTTAACTTACATGAGCAATTTTTAAAGCCTCAACACAAAGTATAGTCTGAGGTCCCTGTAACTCCTGCCAAGACTTTCACATTGTCAATTGACATGCCCAGCAGATAGAATGGCAAAAGGTAGAATAACAAAGTTCATCACAAACTGTAGCAGTTTGATATAATTGATGAATTCCAAAAAGAAATACTGGCTTATGTTTGTAATCTGATCTGTACCTGGCCATGATTGAGTTATGATTAGGGAGTTGAGTCCCAATCCAGTCCCCACCCCTTGATGGGTGGGCACTCACAGATAAAAGGCATGGCAAAGGACAGAGTTGAGGGGTTTCTGATTTTGGAGTTTTGATGTTGGAGTTTGATGCTGAAGACTTAAACTGGAGCCTTGGGAAGTCAGCACGCAGAGGAAAGAGAAGCCAGCCCCAGGAAGGAAGGAATCTTGAAGACAGAGTAAAGCAAGCCCCAGGAATGTAGGAACCCAGGAAGCCTGAACCCTCACAGACGCCAGCAGCCATCTTGCTCCAGACAGACTTTGGTGAGGGAAGTAACTTATGCTTTATGGCCTGGTATCTATAAGCTCCTACCCCAAATAAATACCCTTTATAAAAACCAACCAATTTCTGTTATTTTGCATCAGCACCCCATTGGCTGACTAATACACAAACTAAGACTATTTTTAGACTAAAATAATACAAATATACTTATATCCTAGGTCTTCTTTTTTTCTCATTACCTTTTACTGCCTCAGCCAGTGGTTGTCAGACTTCACCATGCATCAAAAGCAGAGTTTATTAACATACAGACTGTTGGTTCCCACACTCAGAGTTTCTGATTTTGTAGGTCAGAGTTGGGATATAAGAGTTTGCATATGGCAGCTGACTTGGCCCAGTGGTTAGGGCGTCCATCTACCACGTGGGAGGTAGCCCAGTGCGAAAGAAAGTGCAGCCTGCCCAGAAATGGTGCTGCACACACGCAGAGCTGACAATACAAGATGACAGCAACAGAAAGAAACACAGATTCCCGAGCCACTTACAACAACCCAAGCAGACAAAGAAGACACAGCAAATAGACACAGAGAACAGACAACCAGGGTGGGGAGGAGGGGAGAAAAATAAATAAATAAATAAATCTTTTTTTAAAAAAAAGAGTTTATATATAACAAGTTCTCAACCTCTCAACCTCATGTGATGCTGATGTTGCTGGTCCATCTGACAACGACTGGTCTAGGTAATTTCATCCACTTAGATGCCTTCCATGATCATCTACATGCAAATGACACCAAATCTCCTTCTCTATATAATGCCCATCTATCCAATTGCCCATTTGGTTCCTGAAAGCAAAATGTTAAACATTGAACTTCTACATAAAACCTATTTCCTTTCTCAGAAAAAAACGGCACTACCATCTAGGAAGTGACTGAGGTCCAAACCTTAGAAGTAATTCTTAATTAATCTCTCCCTGGCCACATAATCAGTTGACCAAAAATTGGTATTTCTAATACATCCACTTCATTTTATCCCCACTAGCATCTGATCTAGGCTAGCATCATCTCATGCTTCGATCAAGACAACAGCCTCCTAACCAGACAATTCCTTCTTTCTACTTTTGCCTCCTTTCCAATCTATTTTCCTCATAGTACATACAGAGCAATCATTTTTTTTAAAAATATTTATATAATGATGTTAAAACTCTCCAATGACTTCCTTTACCTTTTTTTTTAAAGATTTATTTATTTATTCCGCCCTCCCCACCCCACCCCAGTTGTCTGTTCTCTGTGTCTATTTGCTGCGTGTTCTTTGTCCACTTCTGTTATTGTCAGCGGCATGGGAATCTTTGTCTCTTTTTGTTACGTCATTTTGCTGTGTCAGCTCTCCATGTGTGCAGCACCATTCCTGGGCAGGCTGCACTTCCTTCCGCATTGGGTGGCTCTCCTTATGGGGCGCACTCCTTGCGCGTGGGGCTCCCCTAGGCAGGGACACCCCTGCATGGCACAGCACTCCTTGTGCGCATCAGCACTGAGCATGGGCCAGCTGCACAGGGGTCAAGGAGGCCCAGGGTTTGAACTGTGGACCTCCCATGTGGTAGACGGACGCCCTAACCACTGGGCCAAGTCTGCTTCCCTCCTTTACCTTTTAAAATACAGTTTAAATCTTTAATTCTCATAGCCTGCAAAATAAAGCTCCTATCTTATCTCTCCACAGCTTTACCTTATATAAATTCCCACCTGACCAAGCTGGTCTTCTATCGTACCTTGCTTTTTCCTACTCAGGGCTTTTGCTTATGCTGGTACCTCTCTCTATCCTCCACCTTGCTTTTTCTAGCAAACTCTTCATACCTTGGCTCTCAGCAAAAATGTCATATCTGATGGAAACAGTCCCTGATTCCCTAAGATAAGTTAAATTACGACTATGTTCTCACAAGGCATTGTGCACTGCCCCTTTGGTATTATTGAGCATATTTGGAATTTCCTGTTTCTTGTATATCTAACCCAGCAGTTAAGTTCTTGCTCACCATTTTAACCCCAAGGTTATAGAGTACTTAATACATAATAAGTGGTCCACACTGAACACTGCTTGGGTGATTCATACAAAACTACAAAACTTCCGGTATGTTAAGAGAGATGAGTAATGACAAAAACAGAAAGGCTAAGTCCACTGTAATGTCCAGCTGGGGCTTCCTTACAAAGCATGGGTCTGATCTTCTCCAGGAGGTTCACTTAGCCCTCCTCTTTTGGCCCACACAGCCCATACTCCAGGAACAATACTGGCCCTTGCCAGGAAGAGAATAAATATCCTCCAAGGAGGCTTCTCATTGTCTCAGCAATCGTCTTGAGTTGGCTTAAACATTCTAGAGCAGCTTTTGCAGGAGTCAATCTCTGAACAATTGCTCTGTGACCATTTCCCTTATATTCCAGCTTTGTACAAATTCTTCAAGACTGCACTTCAGCTTCATTGCCTAGTGTTTTCCTGCCTCAAAACCCAGTTTACCTCTGAATCCCAATTTCACAAAGATCTAGACAATATGTCTAAGATTTTTCCAACAATAGCCACCTATCTGAACCTTGGAAGTTGGTAATCTTCTCCAATAAGTTCCTGTCCTGCCCCAAATGGACGTTTATGTAGAATCAATATAGGCTTCCACCAAGAGTTACAATGTTAGTCCTTCCTCCCCACAGACTATCCTTTAAATTGGAAGCTATTTAATCTTCACACTAAAACTCATGTTTGTTTTGCTCCAAGGTTCTTAGTTCTGGCCTTCATATGACTTCTGGGATATTCTTAGTATCTGCTTCCATCCATTCATTCTGGGACTCAACTGTGTGCGAAGTTCAATGTTAGATGTTGAGAATATAAAAATAAATAAACAAGCCTTGCCCTTTAGAGAAATCACTTTAGATTATAATGTGGATGTATATACTGAGATGCTCTATTAGTTCAAAAATGACTTATTTAGATGTCTTCCTGGGGGAAGCAATAAAGGAGTCTTGATGGATGATCAGAAGTTAACTATGTTTTGAAGAATAGAAAGAACATTACAAGCAGAAGGAACACCTTCAGCAAAGTCTGAATAATAAAACGTCAGAGCCCTTGTAATGAAGTAAAAATAGTTCAACAATGCTGAACATAAGGTATGAAGCCTCAAGTAGTGGGAAATTTGGCTGCAAGAGAAAGATAGGGGTCAGATCACAGGCAGTCGAATCTGACATCCCAAGGAGTTTAGACTTTGTTCTCATGGCAAATGACGCCATTGTAAACTCTTATGCAGAAGACTGACATGGTCAGATTTACATGTTAGATAGATACTTCAAGAGGATTTTATGAAGAAGAGATATGAAGGTACAAGACCAGGGACATACAAAGGGGTGCCACTGCAACCAATGGTGCCAACAGCCAATGCCTTAACTAGTGTAGTGACAAGAGGTACGGAGGAGAAGAATTGCTTGAGGGAAGTTAAGAACTCATTGCCTAACAGGGAAGATCTGGATAACAAAATATGACACAGAGTGGCAAGTTCTAAATTAAAAGGAAGTGCTAGCTAGGGAACAGAAGAAGAGTAGTTATTATACCATGAGAGTAAGGCAAACATAAACAGGGCATATATGCTTCTGTTTTAGAATCCAGGTACAATGTTGTAGAACTTCTGAGACAGGGAACATTCATTCCACCTGATGAGTGAACACTTCTAGAGGGAGCTGGGTCAGAAGGGGTTGGTAAACTTTGGACAGAGGATGAAGTCAGAGAGCTTTGAAATTGAGGTGGCATATAGGGAAGGAGTAAAAGGATTGAACCAGAAATTTGAGGCTAATGCTGGAGGATGAAAATACCTGCCTGAATCATCAGTTCGATTTATAACAAACTCCATTTTGCACTATAACAAACTCCACATTGCACTAAGAAATACATATTTCTTGAAATTTTTGAAAATTAATAAGCCTCCTAGGGTTTTCTCAGCCAACCCATAGTTTTAAGTCTTTACATAAGAAGCAGTGTACTTCTCTAACTTTTCCTTTATTTACTCTGCAAAATATCACCCCAAATTATTTGTTCCTGGGTTTTACTTCCACCTGTTCTCTACATCAGAGAAAATCAGTGTAAGACAAAATACAATTAAATAGGTAGCTCTAAGATGTAAGATTAGTGAAATTTATCAAGAAGGAAAAAAATTATAAGTCTTGATCTGGTAGGAGAGACTTTTAGAAAGCAAAATGTCATCATTGCATAATATTAAACATTAAAACTTCCATTAAGAAGGTTAAAGTAAGTCTTAAGTAAGATGCACTCATACTAAGAATTGTTTACAGGGAAACGGACTAGGCCCAGTGGTTAGGGCGTCCGTCTACCACATGGGAGGTCCGCAGTTCAAACCCCGGGCCTCCCTGACCCGTGTGGAACTGGCCCATGCGCAGTGCTGATGCGCGCAAGGAGTGCCCTCCCACGCAGGGGTATCCCCCGCATAGGGGAGCCCCACGCACAAGAAGGGCCCCCGTAAGGAGAGCCGCCCAGCGTGAAAGAAAAAGTACAACCTGCCCAGGAATGGTGCCGCCCACACTTCCCGTGCCGCTGACGACAACAGAAGCAGACAAAGAAACAAGACGCAGCAAACAGACACAGAGAACAGACAACCAGGGGAGGGGGAAGAATTAAATAAAAATAAGTAAATCTTAAAAAAAAAAAAAAAGAACTGTTTACAGAAACAGGAGATTCTTAATTATTTTACCTACTTTACTTGATCCTCTCTTAAAAAACTGCAGTGCCAGTAATTTAGGCTGATGAATGTAGTCAATAAAGAAGAGCCTCAACTTTAACACTCCTCTCTCCAAGCCTGTCCCTCTTGTGGTTTTCGGATAGGCTATTGTTAGATTCATTTACAGGAAAATAATTATCATCTCCCTAAGCAAGACACATAGCAGGTTATCTATTGTCCCTCAGAGGACTGTTCGACTGTTCTTAACAAGCATTCTAAATTACAATAGCAGCTTTATTGCAATTAACAAACAGACAAGAATCACCAATCCAGTTAGATCTCAAAAAAGAGACGGGTTTTCTGAAGCATACTGCTTTGGTTGTTTTCTGAACAACTGTTTTGCAACCTTAAATTCAAAGACCAGTCTTTAAGCAATTGGAACCTATCCCAGGAGCAGGGAACAGAGATAGAAGAGCTTTTCTTGCATGATTCCCAACAGAAAGAGTAAGACTATAATGTTTTAGAGAAGTTACACAGTGCAGACATGAAAAGATACCAGCATGCCTCTTCAGTATGTGAAGCACTCATGCTCAATCATTTACAGCTCTGCCTGCTTGACATCTCCCAGTCTCAAATCCCAAAGCAGTAACACCAAGGCCCAACTGTGCCTCTCCATTTACACTGACATTCTAATCTTGAGAAGTGTCAAAATTAAACTTGGCAAGTTTCCAGTCTATTTGAATTCTTTCATGTTTGGAAAAATGCAATTGCACTTTTCTATGAATATGCAAATGCATATTCATAGGAATTCCATGGAGGCTCCAAGAAGATCTTCTCAGAGGGACATAAGGAATATAGGTCAGTGCCTGTAAAATAATAAACCCACACTGCCCATTAATGGGGAAGCTCTATGAGACATGAACCTTGCCCAAATGCCTTTTTTCCCTCCAAGAAGCAGTAAAAAACTCTTACATAAACATTTCCTACCAACAAAATCAAATATTTCCAGGGAAATCAGCTTATTTAAAAAGGAAGCTTATGGCCTAGATTGAACGGCTAATGGCTTTGGAGTAGAATTATTATTCCCCATGAACAATTCTCTGTATTTGAGCTACTTCCTATAGCAATCCCACCCTCAAAAAAAAAAAAAAAAAAAAGTTGGGAGGTATTGGTGAAGGAAAGCAAGCAATTATATTAAGAATTTTCCAACAAGGATTCCACTTTTAACAAATCAGATATACATTATTTGGTTCAGTGCATGTGTATGTGAATTCTTCACAAAGTAACATAATGAAGCCTTGACATACACCTTATACAGTGCTTCTCAATCTTTTCCACCTTGTGGCAATAAAGAAAAGGATGTTCAACATATGGAAAATGGGTAAGCAGGTGGAGGAAGCTAGTCTCGGGAATCTAGCTACTTTAACTCTTCTACCCTCCTCCAAACACAGTTTTTGTAAAATGGCATCTTTTCATTCTAAAAATATTCAGTCAGGACTATGATTTCAAAAATAAAAAATTACCCAAAATCCCATCATTCAGAGACAATCACAGCTTATACTTAAGTACACATTATATCAGTTATGTCCCTAGGCATATACATAGGTACACGAGTTAGGCACATCCTGGGTGAAGCTCAGAAATAAGACGTGATTTTTACATATGTTGCATGAAATCTCCAACTGAAGACATTTTGATCTTTAAGCTATGAATTTGAAGATGAAGAAGCAAAACCTAATAAAGCATGGCCTTTAATTCATAACATATTTTATCATGTTTTAGCTCATTTGCATTGTTCTTGCTCTACCTTTCTCACATACTCCATGCCCTAGTTTTGAGACTAAAATTATTTCCTTGGAATCTATGCCTAGCTACCAATGTCAATCACCTAGGCCAAGTATTAACCTCCTAAGTGGTCTTCTCTGACTACTCTTACATTTTCAAAGCATTCTCCAAACAGAAGCAAAATTTATCTTTTGAAAACAAGTCATTTCACTCTTTTCTTAAAATAATCAATGACTTCCCAGTGCTCTTAGAATAAAATCTTAACTGTCATAACCTAAAAAGGCCCTGCATGCTTTGCCTCCTATCTACCTCTATGACATCATCTCAGGTCATTATTTTCATTCCTCATTATACCCTTCTGCAACGGCCTCCTTTCTGTTGTACAAGCATGCCATGTGCTCCCATTTCCTCTGCATGTTGTACCCTTCCTGCAGTTCGTGCATGGCCAGCTCACCTTCACCCTTCAAACGTCTCAGCTTACATGACATTCCCTCAGAGAAGTCTTCTCTTAGCGCCTATCTACAGTGCTTTCCCTCAGTTACCCCATCACCATGTTTATATGACCAGCATAGTAGTTATCACAATGTGAGAATCTCATGTATTTACTGGTTTAACATCTATCTCAGTGCAGAACAGAAGATCCAAGAGATCACATTCGCAACTGAGCCACAGCACCCAAAACAGTGGCTAACACATGGCAAGCACTCAGAAAACATCCATGGTGAGCAATAAAGCAAATGACGTAGATTAACCGGCATTCCAAGAAACTTAGTCTGGGTAGGAGAGTGCAGAATGGGTTTAAAAAGGTACAGATTTAAAAAAAAAAAAAAAACAAATTAGGGGGCTTTTACTATAAACTAGTGACGAATCTTCAAAGGCCTAAATCAGAACTTAATCAATTAGAACAGCAATGAAAGGGTGAATTTTAGAGGCCTCTAAAAGATAAGGACAATGAACTTTAGTGACACATTAAACAGACAAGATACAGGGGGCAGAAATGTTGAAACTCAAGAAATAATCCCAAGCTTTATAGCTTAGGTTACATGGATGACTTCTAGGGCATTCAGAGTCTACACTTCATAATTTAGCTTTTGAATTGTCCAAAAATAGCCAAACTTTAAGTTGCAGTGGAGATACTGAAGGCTGACCGACATCACAGAGTTGCTACCCACTCATTGACCAACACAGAAAAGTTATTTTGCCAACATAAGCAGGCATATTATTATATTCATGCTTATCATAAGACTAATACTTGTGCATCAGTATTACATATCAAGTGGTATCAAAAACAAACATAAAACCAAACAAACTTAGTCTCATAAGGTTAAATTTTATGAGTTAGGGCAGTAAACAGCTCTCCTCTGACAGTGACAGGAGCACTAAAAAGAATCCACTGGAATGGTAGGACAAGTGGTTGTTTTTTAGGCACTATGGGATACCTTTAAGCTGTCAAAACAAACATTTCATAATTGTTACTAAGTTATTTAATGTTATTTTGATTTTTTAATACCTTCAATAGGACCACCAAAAATTTCAGTATTTAAAATTATATCCCAAATAGAAAATATTTAAAATCACATACCTCCAATATGCCAAGCATTGTGTTAGGTACTGGGCAAGGAAATAGGAATAAAACACAGTCTCATAAGGCTTATAAAACTCATTGGCTATTAAGGAATAGGGACACGTACACACAAAAACACAGCTATAGAACACTGTGTAAAAGTGAAATTGGAAGCTAGAAAAGACCTAAAGAGGACATAGAGAGTAGACACTAATTCTATCTAGGAAAATGAAGAAAGCTCTGCAGAGTAGAGGAAGTAGCAATTTAGGTGGGTCTTAAAAGACAAATAGGAATCTATGTTGCAAGACAGGAAGAAAGAGAATTAAAAAAAAAAAAAAGCTCACCAAAACCAGAGCAGTATTAAAGTACATGATTTATTCTGGGTTAATTAGCAGTTCAGAATGAATGGAATACAGGACATGTAATAGAAGGATGAAACAGAAGATGAGATGTTCATGATCATGGACACTATTCTAAGGAACATGAAATTTATGTCACATAATAGGATATCATTAAACGTTTGTAAACAAGGAAGTAACACGACCAGATTTCTGTTTTCTGTCATAATCTATCATAATAACATTCACATATGTTATTATTTTCTTCTCAGTGTAGAACACATGTTGAAGTCAGGTAAAATACCCTATACTTCCTCTCGGCCGCTCCATAGTTACTGGTCAATGCTGGTGACACTGCAGAGATTTGACGACACACTTTTTGTTTTTATTGCCCAAATAGCACAAAAGTTCTGGAGATATTTTTGCCCATAAAAAGAATCATTCTTCTATTTTTTAATTCAGTTATCCTTGCTGACTATTCAGTATAATTGAGGAAATTATAACTGAATTGCATTTCCTTACCGTTTAATGCCACTAGGAAAGAAGTTTTAACATCTTCTTCTCTTTCTTATATATAACAATTTTTAAAACAGGAATGCTTAAGAGAATGAGACCAATTAAGGCACCAGAATTTTTGTTAACCTTTTCTCTAATCATAAGATGGTAAAAACCATATGCATCTAAAGACCATAAAAAAATATACAATGCAGTAGTAATGTGACAAATGTTGTAAGTCTACAGGAGGAAACTGTAATGAAATAAAAACACAATGATTTAGAAGTCTAGCAGCAAATTTAACCTGAAAGCATAAAGCTTTGCCATTATTTATGAAAAAGACTCTCTCTCACATTTCATAAAAACTAAAATGATTCAGATGGGATTGGGTACCACAGGAAATGCATAAAAGGGCAGGTGAGCAGAAGAAACCATCCAACCGAGGTAATAAAGCCCAAAATTTTATTCAACCCTCTCATTTTAGTTTAATAATTCCTTCTGAAGCAAAACTTATAGCCTGAAAACAAAAGCAGATAAAGCAGGCAGCAGTGACAGACCATGGTTAAAAGATAAGTATGGAGAAGTCAAAATGAAAACCCCTTTGAAGGTGCTAGTAAAAGCACTGTTACTACAGCTCTCCATGGTTGTTGGGGTGAGAAACTGGCAAAAAGGTTGGAGTTCCCAGAGGTAAATTCAAGATTCTTGAGCTGAGGCAGTTTGGTGATGGGTCCAAATGAGGAAGTCAGAGTGTTGTAGATGACCCTGTTTAAGGGTAGGTAGCAAGAGTGAAGTAGAGATGAGGTTCATTAGAGATGAGAATGATGTGAAGCTAAGGCTTTGAAAATGCCAAGTACGTGAAAGGTAGCAGGCATGGAGAGGAAGAAGAAAACTGAATAAGAAGCTGCCATTGAGTAAAGAGGGAACACCCAGGAGGATGGCAAACAGCAGGGATGAAGCTGGGGAGAATGCAATGGCAGAGAGAAGAGGGTTGGGTTATCATGGGAGAAACTGTTAAATAACAGTTGCAGAACAATTCTCTGGAAATCATAACAGGTAGAAAGAATTATGACAAAGCCTATTCTTATTTTCATGAGACCCAGTAGGAGTAGAAGGGGCATCCATTGAAGAGTCTTGAGAGAAGTAGTCAAAGGAAAGAGAGGTACATGTCAGAAGGCATATGACAATTAAGGAAGATGAGTAGCTTCTCATTTTACTTATGTATTTAAAGACTCTAGCCATATTTGTTTACTGAATTGGGCCTGTTCTAGCTAAGACTCCTGAAAGGGCATTTTGAAAAAGCACATACTGCATATTACTCAAGCTAAGCTGGATGCAGAAAGGTAATATAATCTACATGCTTTTCAGCCTTTAATGTTCATAGAAATCACCTGGGGATCTTGTGAAAATGTAGATTCTAATTCAATAGGTCTGGATTGGACATGAGCATCTGGAATTCTACCAAGCTGCCAGCTAGCACTGATGCTGATGGTTAGCAGATGGCCAGGAAGAGCAAGAATCTAGATTTTGGTGCCTTCAAAATGTGCATGTGTGTGTG
Organism: Dasypus novemcinctus; assembly: GCF_030445035.2. Lineage (NCBI taxonomy): Eukaryota > Metazoa > Chordata > Mammalia > Cingulata > Dasypodidae > Dasypus > Dasypus novemcinctus. The sequence goes on from NC_080677.1 coordinate 86,730,953, forward strand.
TGTATTAAAGGACTGTTGCTGAAACTTTAATGTGTATATAAGTCAATTTGGGAACTTGTTAAAATGTAGTTTCTGATTCAGTAGGCATAAAGTAGGACCGGATATCCCCCATTTCCAAATTCTCACGTCCATAGACTATGCTTTGAGTAGGAAAGGATTATAGAACATAAAATTTAACCACAGTTTTGCCTAATATAATTCATGCGGGCATAATACATTTTCTGTAAACTATAACCAACAGGATAAACCAATACAAACTCAGTTTCTCCTAACATTCTCTTTAAAGTCAAAACCTTGAAGACATCATGTTTATTTAAGCCAGATACAAAGGGACAAATATTGGTGATCTCACTTATAATAAATAATTCGAATATTCAAATTCATAGAATCAGAAATTAGAATGGCTACTAGGAATAGTGGTAGGGCTGAGGAATGGGGAGATAATACTTCAGGGGTAGGGTTTCTCTTTGGGGTGATATGAAATATGAAAGGTTTTGATAATGGATATGTTGTTGATATCACAACATTGTGAATGTAATGAACATCACTGAATTGTATACCTGAAAGTGGTTAGAAGGATTAATTTTAGGTTATATAAATGTAACCAGAATAAATAAAAACATAAAAATCATAGAACTATACAACATAAGGAATGGACCCTAATGTAAACTATTGACTAGAGATAATAATATAACTATAATAATATTCTATAAATTGTAACAAAGATCCCACATTAATGCAAAATGTTAATTATAGGTTAAACTGTGTGTGTAAGGGGGCAGTATATGAGATGATTTCTGCAAAATTTTCCTATAAACCTATATCTGCTATAATAAAATATTTTCCAATATCTTTGCAAAAATAAAATTATTTGCCTAATTGTACACCACAGAGGAAAGAAACCATCTTAAAATAATCTCACCCATGGGTTTCCAGAAACACCCTTACCTTTCTAAAATTATCGAATAGTGAGTCTTAAAGCCAAGGAGCCATTTACAGAAAACAAATAGAGCCAATACTTTGAGCATTTACAAACAATTACTGCTTTTCAGCTTGCTGTAAATTCCCATAGTTGTACTAAGAATTTCTTCTGATTTGCAAATAATAGAAGGTAAAAAATAGAACCAGATATTATTGAATAAATTTGCACAGTTTTTAGGTGAATGAATATATAGGGAAAATACAAAATAATTAGGAATATATTTTTTCTACTAGTAACTGTGATGCATAAGTATATATATCTAAAGTACACAAAAACTGGGGTGTGGGAAGCAGAGGTGGCTCAAGCAATTGTAAACCTGGCTACCACAAGGGAGGTCCTGGGTTCATTTCTCAGCTCCTCCTAAAGAAGACAAGCAATACAGCAGGCTGACACAATGGGATGGCGCAGTGAGCTGATATAACAAGATAATGGAACACAATGATGCAACAAGAAAATGAGACAGAGCAAGCAGGGAGCGGATATGGCTCAAGAGATTGGGTGCCTCCCTCACACATGAAAGGTCTGGGTTCAGTTCCCAGTGTCTCCTTAAAAAAAGAACAGCAGACACAGAGAGCACACAATGAACAGACACAGATTGTGGACAGCAAGCACTAACAATGAAAGGGGGGTAGAGAAAGAAATAAAATAAATATTAAAAAAAAAAAAACTGGGAAGGGAAGGATCTATGGCTTTTCCAAGTAAACATGATGTCTCTTTCCAAGTGGAATTCCATAGACTTGAGAAACATTTGACAAAGTTTCAAACTGAAAATATTTTTTTAAACCAAGTACTTGAGAATTCACAATTAGACCAGGCCTTTGCCTAACATTATTCAGGGTGGCAGGACATACTCCATGAACCTAAAGTGGCCATGGTGGCTGCTGAGGGTAGGGAGTGGGAGGAAGAGATGTGATGTGGGGGCGTTTTCAGGACTTGGAGTTGTCCTGGGTGGTGCTGCAGACAGTTACCAGTCATTGTATGTCCTCCCATGGCCCACTGTGGGAGAGTGTGGGCTATAGTGCGGCCCACTGACCATGAGGTGCAGCAGTGCTCAGAGACGTATTCACCAAATGCAATGAATGTCTCATGATGATGGAGGAGATTGTTGTTATGGGGGGAGTAGTGGGGTGAGGGGGGTGGGGGGTATATGGGGACCTCATTTTTTGAATGTAACATTAAAAACCAAAAAAACACAAATAGGTTCAAAATTATTTTTTTGAAAAAACTGTAAATTTCCTGTCAAAAAAATAATAATTCTGTTAGTAAAATTTCTCTAGTTTAATTTGGTCACAAATAGCTAATTAATTCAATGAGAAGGGGAAAAGGCAGTAGTGAACAGGAACTTCCTTAGAGACCCTTTCTACTACTGTGCTTATTTACCTTTATAAAGAAGTGCAGGGTGAAATCAGCACATGGCAATGTTAGTTCAGGGGTTTTTTGTTTTATTTTGTTTTTTTAAAGATTTATTTATTTATTCCGCCGCCCCCGCCCCCATTGTCTGCTCTCTGTGTCCATTGCTGTGTGTTCTTCTGTGTTTGCTTATATTCTCATTAGGCGGCTCTGGGAAACAATCCTGGGACCTTCCGGAGCAAGAGAGAGGCAATCATTCTCTTGAGTTATCTCAGCTCCCTGAACTGCCACGTCTCTTATTATCTCTCCCCTGTGTCTCTTTCTGTTGTGTCATCTTCCCACATCAGCTCTCCGCATGAGCCAGCACTCCTGTGCAGGGCAGCATTCCTGCACAGGGTAGTACTCCTTGCGGGCCAGCTAAACACATGAGTCAGCTTGCCTTCACCAGCAGGCCCTTGGTATCCAACTCTGGACTTCCTATATGGTAGACGGGAGCCCAATTGCTTGAGCCACATCCATTTCACAGGGTAGGGCAGGGGGGTGTTTGATATACTGCAAGATTGTGAATCTTTTGGTTGGACAGATATATGCAAATGCAGAGTAACACAGATTGGAGAATGATAAAATGCAGCCTTGGCCTTCTAGGAACTCAAATCTACTAGAGAGGAAGAAAAGTAAACTATTACCTATAATTCATGAAATAAGAACTGATATGGCCATGTGCCTAGATAAGGTGTGGCAGGGTTGGAGTTACTGTGTTGCGGGTTTAGGAAAGGCTTCACAAGTGAATGGGGCATCAAGGATGGGAAGGAGTTTGCATGGAGAGCATCAGGGAGCAAGAGCCTTCCAGAAGAAACAACAGCTTACCCAAGACATGGAACGGTGTGGCTTATGAGTAGGAAAGAAAGGTCATCAGGAAAAGATCACAAAGGGCCTGAATACAATGTCACAGCCTAGCTTACAAGCTCAAAGTCGTCAGATCTTCTACATAAGATGCAATGTGATGAAAACAAAAATAACAAAATAATCTGAAATCACAATTTATAAACAGTGGCTTAAGTCATGTTTCCTTGGGGAACATCTCATTGTACCTAAGAACATACAAAGAAAAGTCTTTAAAATGATGAGAAAATAAAATATATATATATATATATACATAAACAAAATATATATATATATAAATAATATATATATATAAACAAACAACTTGTAAAGATAAAGAGTTCAAAATTTGGACTGGAGAGGACTGAAGCCTATGGAAACATGAAGGACATCAACAAGGGCTTATTCTCTAAACCTCAGAACACTAGCTTAAACGGGAATGCTTTAAACTTGAGGGAGAAAGAAAGGTGGTGTGCTACTTTAACAGCTGGTAGTAAAGTTATGTAATTCAAGAATCCTCAATTGGCAATAGAGAAAAACAATATACACAGACTTAAAAATTATATTCATCCATATGGTTCCAGCAGAACCACACTGGAATACTAGCAGGAAAAAAACTGAGAGCTGAGTCATTTCTTAACTTGGGAGGCTGACAGACCTCAGAATGTCCCAAATTCATGCCTTAGTAGCCAGGGTATAGAAAACTATCTGTTAACTTAAGAGGATTCTAGGAAGCATTTTTTTTAAAAGGCTGTATAGAAGCATTACCTACGTGCATGTTCGAAATACATGAACCCCCAGCCTAAATTCATTAAATAAAAATCTAAGGAGAGGGTCTGAGTATCCCTATTTTGAAAAAGTACACCAAGTAATTCTGCAGCACATGAGAGTTACTACATTATATAAATGTTTCTGTCATTCAATTTTCTTTGCAAAGAATAAAATTCCTGAAGGCTGTCTTCTCTTGGTAAAATTCTGCTCATCCTTCCAGACTCATTTAATATCATCTCTAGATTCTCACCAATCAGAACTCATTTCTCCTTCCCCAAAACTTCCATAGCAAATGACAGCCCTTAGCTGTGTTCTTCCTCTAGCTTCAAGAGGTAAATAAATGTACTGAGGCTAAGGAATATATTTTACCCATATTTGTACACTCAACAGTATTTGGATTCAATAGATGCACATTTATTTAATGCTAAAATATTCATGGAGTGCCTATTAAATGCAAAGCATTGTGCTTAACACTTCTGTGCAATAAAGCAAGAGACAATCTCCTTCTTCAAACACCTTATATCTGGTAGGGAGGGCAGGTAAGGAAATAAATCTCTACAGTACAAAATCTAGGGAAAAGTTCAAATCAAAGCAAACATTTCTGTTTATTTTTTATTCCCTACTTCACACTAAAAGACTCTGTGACAGCCTACAGCAATACAAACTGTATAAGACTAAAAAGACTAGTTATTGAGGAAATACATGTAAAGGGAAAGTATTAAAAAAATAAAATGGACTCAAGGTAGTTCAAAAGAATGTTTAAATTAGTTCAGTTAGAGATGGGCAGCAAAATCATTAGAGGATTCTCAGCAACAGTCATCCAGGAAAAGTTCAGTATTTCCTAACACAAGACCTTTGAGAACTTTTTTCTACGGATGTTTATAAATTAAACACTGTGTGATATGTGGGCTATCTCCTTGTCCACTCCACAATAATGATTTTCCTGAGGCTGCTCATTAATAATAACTTTCCATTTGGCCAAAGACATAATGCCCAAGTACAACTCAGTAAATGTAATTCTCAAGGGAACCAAAACACAGCTCTCTCTAATGGTCTGGGGCTTGAATTAAGGAAAAAGATCTAATCTTCTACCAGAATGGACAGATTATATATCCCTCAAGAAGATTCCACATATATTATTTATCAGGACTAAGTTTTGATAAAGACCAAGCAGCACAGAGTTTAAGACTGTGATATCTGAGAAGAAACAGTATATTTTCTGTTGGTAATGAGGGCACGTTCACAAACGTGGATAATCAGCCAGACAGCACCATGATTGCATAAATTCATGAAAACCCATAAGCTGCATTATGGACATTACTTACTGCCTAACAGAAAAAGGTCATCCTGGGCCCTCTTTCACACACCATCATGGGCCTTCTTACACATCTGTGAATGGCTAATAGAGGCCCTGGAGTGCTAAAATCTCCAGCGTGATCTTTTTTTTTTATCTTAAAAAATTTTATTGAAGTATATCATACATACACCAACAGACACAAACAATAAGTGTAATAGTAAAAGTTGTGAACTTACAAAACAAACATGCATAGCACACAGGACTCCCATATATCATCCCACCACTGATACTTTGCATTGCTGTGAAACATTATTACAGATGACAAAAGCGTATCATCAAAATATTACTACAAAGTATAGTCTATATCCTACATGTTGTATACTTTTCCCCAAACAAAACCTATTATTAAAACCCTATATTATTAAATACTTGTTATAATTCATGTGAGAACACTGTCATAGTTGTTCTGTTTTAGCATACACATTTCCCAAGAAAAGCAATATCACCCACTGAGCTGTAAAGGAAAAGATGCAAATAAGGCATCTTTAGAATAATTCATATGAAGCAATGTTACATTCAAGATAAAATGGCTGAAAAAATGTACTTTTCCTAGATAATTAAATGAGATGTCTTGCTCTATAGAGTTGTTAGCTACAAACCAATAAAATATTAGAGGATGTCTTCAACTGATTTTAAAGAAAGTGCTTATGAAAATTAGCCATAAGTAGTTATCAGAAATGTTTTCTTTAAAGCCCATTCCCGGTTTGTGGAATAAATTCATGATAAGAAAGAAACCTATTTTCCTCTTGTCTAGGTGTGAAGAAGACTGAGAAGGGGGACATACCCTGCTCACTTGGAGGGGTATCAATTCATTACGCTACAAAATGGAACTCCACACATATTCCTGCTTACTACTCAAAGTATTAATTAACTTGTCAGAACATTGACAGGCCCCGATGGTAACTGTGATATCAATAAAACATCATCACTGGGTGGAGGAGGGAGCAGGGTGCTTCTATCATGGATATAGAAATAACTGAGTTATTTCAAAACTAAGCCCCCACCACCACCACCACAGCACACCACACACACACACATACACACAATACAATAAACAAGCAAAGCCTATGTGGCTATGAAGATGTTTCCCTCAAAGTACTGAGTATGAAAATGGTCAAAGCTGCTTGCTAGTTTTGTTCAAAGTTGGCATGATCTTAAAAACTGTCACACATTCTGATTTGCGTGCAGAGATGGGGAGGATCATCATTTTAAAAATGTACTCCTAGTCAATCACAGAGAACTAGAAACAAAGGGCCAACAAGCCTGAGGGACAGAGGCCACCTTCTGAAATGGCTTTCAAGCAGGATGGCAGACAGGAACCTCCCTGGGCTGCCTAAATGAGGACCCCTCAGTGAGGAATAGTTACAAGAAGCCAGCAAAAATAAATCTTGTATCCATAAAGTCGGTGGCATTTGATCTTTATTGAAGCTGGGAAAAGTCAACTACCCAAATTTGAATCAAACAGGATCTAGATTTCCATAAGCTCAATAGTCAAATTCATTCCATAGATAAACAAAGCAAAAACTGTCCACCTTGCAGAGAGTCACATGAAGACTCTCCCACAGTTTATTATGGAAATTTTTGCTTGTTGTTATTGTTCTTACCATTGTTCCCAAGAAAGTAAAATATGTATGTTGAACAAAGTACTACAAGAGTTTCAAAGAAAGGCAAGACCATATCCTATTGTAGACTAGCAGCATTAAGCAGGAATAAAGATGTTATTTTAGGATAGACAAAATTTTGACAAAGAGAAAAAGGTATCCTAAGAGAGGCAATTCCTCTTTAGTTGGATTAAGGTGTATGTAAACAAGTAGGAAAAGCCTGGAAAGAAAATTGAAGGCAATTTCTCATAGGCCTTGAGTGTTGAGGTGATTTGTAAGGTAACAGTGATTATGTTGAACTTAACCTAAACCTTGTATGGGAGCACCAGGCAAGTATCCCAGGGACACAATTCTGGAAATTCTGGGGGAAGAGATGCAAACTATCCCTATGTTTGTTCTCCTTTATGCATCTCTCGATGGCTTCACACACTAAAAGGGAAATACGCCTACCTCCCTTCTAGTACTGCCTTTGCCTTTAAGTCTTCTGTACCCTCAGGAGAATTTTGATTCAGCCCCAGGTGTTAGGCAATTTTAATGGTCCTTTGAGTTCCAATTTAATGAATGACCATAATAGCTACCAGTGCAGCTGAATCACTCTTAATCTTCCACCTCAAAGGCAAATCCTTGAATAATCAGATCCTAATCAAACACACACATGCCCTTACTGCAGATCTTTAGCTTATACCACATCTCTTAAAGGCTTACTCTATGTAACCCACCACTACAAAAAAGAAAATAAGGGCATAATTCAACCCCTGCCCATGCACATGGCAGTAATTCCACATCATTCTTAATTCTGTTCTAAAAGAGCTTTTCTTCAAACCCAAAGGCCATGCTATTGACCCACCCTCAGTGGATCATGTGCATTAAGTGGGCTCTCTGGGAGTGGGGCTGTGGAAACTTTTCACATTCCATTACCTAGTGCCATTTGCAAAAATCACTCATATACACAGCACACAACCTGAGGTGAAGTAAAAGTGGGGAGAAATAGTCTCTAAATATAGAGAGGGCAGTAAATATGCCACCTTGTGTAACTGTTAAATTCCAGTCACTTTTGAGTCATCGGGATATTTCAAATGCCATGGAAGTCATTTTTAACACTAATTAGTGGCTATTAAACCATGATTGACTTCTTTTTAAAAAGGGGGCTGTAAACTGATTTTAATCCTGCAAGCTCTATTTGTCTCAGAGGTCAGCAATCTTGTGGGAGTGGTGTGCCAAGTGCCAATTCCTGTTTCTGGCAAGCAAGGGAGAAAGGAGGCAGAAACCCAGAACAGACACCTCAGAAATATCCACGGTGAACAGATATGTGAGGCCTTCCTGACAAATCTGTTTCAAACTGAACTTTTGACAGGTATATCCCCTTTTCATGGTTCTTTTTTTTCTATGTAACACTTAGCACTGTCCAATATACTGTATGTTATTTTCTATCTACCACCCAACTAGAAGCAAGCTTTAAGAGGGCAGAGATTTCTGTTTTATTTTTATTTTTTTTTTAAGATTTATTTTTTTATTTATTTCTCTACCCTTCCCCGTCCCCACCCCCAGTTGTCTGCTCTCTGTGTCCATTCGCTGTGTGTTCTTCTGTGTCTGCTTATATTCTTGGGAGCGGCACCAGAATCTGTGTCTCTTTTTGTTGCATCATCTTGCTGTGTTGGCTTTCTGCGTGTGCTGCGCCACTCCTGGACAGGCTGCACTTTTTTTGCACTGGGTGGCTCTCCTTATGGAGCGCACAACTTGCACATGGGGCTCCCCTATGCGAGGGACACCTCCGTGTGGCATGGCATTCCTTGAACACATCAGCACTGCGCATGGGCCAGCTCATCACACAGGTCAGGAGGTCCTGGGTTTGAACCCTGGACCTCCCATATGGTAGGTGGACACTCTATCCATTGAGCCAAATCTGCTTGCCTCTATCTGTTTTATATCTTCAGTGCCTAACACATTGTTTGGCGTATAGCAGGAGTTCAGTAATACTTGGAAAGAAAAGAGGAAAGGGAGGGGAGAAAAGAACAGAGGAAAGGAAGACGGAAGGAAAGAAGAAAGGGAGGTAGGAAGGGAAGGAGGGAAGAAAATAACCCAAATAAAGATCCTATAAGCCCTACTTACCTGCATTTCATACCTCACTTTGTTACTTTAATTAGCAACCACCTCTTCCTTAAAACCTCCCTGAGAACCAGCCACTTAGGGAATGGATGTTTTTCAAGATAAAAAGGCAATAGAAAGGCAGAGGTGATATTCCACCATTTGGGGGTGATTCAGTCAGAAGAAAATTTTGGGGGGGAAAAGGGGCAGAGAAAGAAATATTGGAGGCCTTTGCAGATGACTAGCAATCAGGTGCTCACCTACCTCAATGCCCTCTTTCTCAGAGGTCAGGGCTCTCCTGGACCTTGGTCTACAAACATCTCAGAAATCTCTGAATAGTTCTACCAAACTGAACTAAGCTTATAATTATTACATGGAAATGCTTATCGTCCGGCTTAACTTTTAAAAGGTGTTCTCATATTTTCACAGAGCTTAGAAAGAAAGCATTTAAGAAATGTGTTCACCTTTAAATTTGGAAAAAAGGGCAATGCAACCATCCTCCTCCTTTTACTCTAAAATCCATCCCCCTGGATCCTTACAACCTACACACAAAATTAAACCTCTAAAAACAACAACAACAAAAGTCATTCCTGAAGAAAAGTCCACCAGCTTTGGAAAATATTTGAAATGTTCTCTATAAATCACTCCTGTGGTGATTTATACTCGTTCTTGCTTACCCTCCTGCAGTGAAGAAAGAACAGCTGCTCATCATCACTCATATAATATCCTTGCACACACAGTGAAAACCAAGAAAACAACCGTATTCGAGAATGCCTGTCAAAAGACAATTCTCCTGGGAGCCACTCATGGCCTCTGTGTCTATGATTTCACTGAACTTGAAGACTGTAATTAAGTCCCTATTCAGACCTCACTTCTCTAGGCTAAGGAAACCCAGTTCTTTAGTCTTTCATCACAGAGCAGATTTCTCAAACCTTTTAATAATTTCTGTTGGATTCCTCTGGATTCTTTCCAAAATTCTAGATAATAAAGTCATGACCAGGGCTGTGGAAGAAAAAAGAGCAGTTTCCTGGCAGCCTTTAATATTATACTCTAGCATTTGTACTGTTTGTTTTTCCTTCCTTTGTGAATTACCCTGCACATAGTCCTACTGAGCTATATCCTGTTTACATACTAGTCCTTCTGACTAGCCATGATTAATTTTGAATTGTAGTCCTTTTTCCCCCAGAGCCCTGGGATCCTAGCCTGGTTTGGTGTTATGACCATATAAGGTGTCACTAATGACAGTGCTATGACACTTGGCTGAAGACTGTGATCTGGAGAGTATTATTCAGAAGACTCACTTCCAAGTACTTCTCAGAGGGAGCCAGGAAGAATGAGCTACACAATCTGGGGCTTGAATTTCAAATTTGCCACCTACCAGTTTCAGGAGTATCTGGCAAATATTTAACCTTTCTGAGGATAACACAGGGATAATATCTACTTCACAGAGTTATCATGAGAAATGAATTGAGTTAATGATGGAAACCATATGGCAGAATGATAACATTTGTATTATTTTACCTGCTAGTTATTTTTTAATCTATTTTCATAGCACAATGGTAAAGACCAACAAGGTTCATTCCTCTTCAAACTGAAACTCGATGTAAAGGATAAAGGCTGGTTGAAATAATAATAATCCAAAAGACTTAGTTTTTAGCATATACCTCATAATCCCCTATATTTTAGGCAGTGCAGTAGTAGGAACATGGAGAATATGGTATAAACAATGGTGTATGGTAAATAATTCAGGAAAACTCAGAAAACAGCAACCTGGTAGAAGAAAAATAAGCATAGAGGCCAAACATCTGAATTTGACTACTTTTCCCAGTGTATTACCTAGCATTAATTTTTTTAAAAAAGAAAACTTTGCTTAGATATAAATTTAACATTTCATCTTAGCAAAGGAGAAAAAAGTATATTATTGTTCCAAAGATCAAAATATTAGTGCTTTTCACTCACAGTAAAAACCATTTATGATTTTAATATTTCAAAAATACATGTGTTTCTATGTAAAAAAGCCTCATATTATTTTAAACAAAAAAGTAGATGAAAGGTTTCTATTTTTCATTTGCAGATTCAAACTAACCCTAACTAGAACAGGGCAGAATACTACCATATTTTCTCTAATGACTTCCCTGACATTTGACATTTTGTGGATGTCACTCAGCTGGAAAACCAAAGTTAACTCTGTCCCAGGAGTACTATAAAAACAACTACTAATTGACAAAGAACCTGTGAATATACTTCAAAAATGGCTGATTGACAATTATATTATCAATCTTTAAAAGATTTCTCAACAATATGGTAAAATCTTTCAATCTATTATATGCTTATGAAGTGTTAATATTAGCAGAGAAAAAGTATGTTTATAGTATGAATAAATAATGACAACAGCTAGGATGCAATTATTTCTCCCATTACACCAGGCACTATGTTAAAAGCTTATTATATGGCTTACTTATCTCACTGAATTGTTCACAACACCCTTAACACAGGTAGATGAGGAAACTGAAGCTTGAAGAGTATAAGTACTGCTCAGGGTCACACAGTTACGATTGATACTCAGAATATCTGAATCAAGATGGTGCCCAACACACTTCTGGCCATGAAATCAAGCTGCAAGATCAAGACCAGCATTTAATTTAATAGACTAGGAAAGTATGAGAAAGGATGGGAAGGGAAGTGAGGGGAGGGGAAGCTATGGGATGAGATGAGATAGGACAGAATAGTACCATATAATAGAATAGGAAATAATAAACTTTTGAAAGTCACTGCTCTAAACCATTATGTGATACTAGAAGTAATAAGGAACTAGAAACATAGAACATCAAAGCTTTTCAAGATTACTCAGAGATCTTTTTATCCCACCATTTCATTCATAGATGAAGAAACTCAAAGAAAGTTTGGATGACTTATCCATAGTCACATAGCTAGTTGATAGAAGAGTCAGAAAAAAGTCTAGAGCTGTTGAAAGCATATTAATTTATATAATAAGGAATATTTCACTTTAGGGAAGGAAAAAGGAAGATATTAGTAATTACATCAGGAACTCAGGTACAAACTTTATTCTGGGCAAAAGAGCATATGAAGTATATGGCTTTAGAAATAAATCATAACTTGACTCTCAAGCAAACATGGTGGGAAAAATTTGGGGTCAAATGAAGTTTCATTGCTGTTATTGTGTTTAACAATATAGAGAAGTTTTGAACTTAGACATAAACCTGTAAGAAATAATAACCTTTATATTCAAGTTGGGGTTCCCCCACCCTCTTTTTTGATATTTACATAACGTAAACACTAAGCTCAGAGAGAAACAAGAGGAAAAGATTGTCTGCTTTTAGAGGACCTTGCATAAAACCATCAGTACCTTGTCAGATTCACAAAGATTTCCCAGTATTTTCTAGTACTGACACCAAAACTGGCAAGAACAGATTCAAACTAAATTGCTGATACCGTGAAATAATGCTCACCAGATGCAAGTGACATTTAATGCAAGCAACATTTTCTATAAATATAATTTATAACCCATAATATTCAAAGAACTTAGCAATGAAAACTAAAAAAAGGAATATTTTATTTTCACATGCAATTTTTTCAGTCACTATTTCAGAGTGAATATTAGTAGGGGTATTTCTTAATTAAGTGTTAGGTAGCAATAAATCGACTTTTCAGTCAGTGAGAAGATAACTAATATTTTAGCCTTTGAAACTATTATGTAAATTAAATTGGTTTATATTGCATCCCTTATGACTTGAAACATCTGTTCAATTCAAGTTTTTCTTATAATACATAAAGTTTCAAACTGCATATTACAGCATTTTGCAGCATACCTTATAACATGATGGTTTTGTCCTTTATTAGGTAAGATACTTTTAAGGTGTGACCTGTATCAAGTTACTGAAATTAATGCTTACCTCACCATCTGCCCATACATTTTTTCACCTAAACTTACATAGCATTAAAACCTATATTTGAAAATTATCTTCACACAATTTGGCACCTAATTGTATGTATTAATAGCTCACTTACCTGAGGTCACCATTCAGCATCTTGAAAAATAAGAACTGTAAGTGAGGATCTAAAAAGCAGATAGAGAGATGACCATATTGGCAAATTAGCACAAAGCCTAAGAGCCTTCACTGTCAGTTTATGCCCTCATTATTAGACACAATTTGAACAGGTTACAACCATTTGTTTCCCCTTCAACAAAAGATTAGAATAAATTAATTGAAAAAGATTCACAAGATGGTCATAAAAAAGCAAGCTAAGAACAACATTACATAAAATTTTATTTTGGTAGCAAGTGAAGAGACAGAAAAATATTATAATACGATCATTCATAAGAAGTCAAAAGGAAGGACACAGAAACTTTCTGAACATGTTAGTAAATATATGAAACTATGTGGATAGTAATTTGTATATGCTTACTAAAACTAATATATATATACCTTACCACCCAGAGATACTTTTTCACGTATCCACATGGAGCCATGTATGATGATTGTTCATCAGTATTATTAATGCTGACAAACCTAAGTAACCATCAGTAGGGAGCTGGATAATAAAAATGTTGTATATGAACAAAAATAATTCAAAGGGATTGTGGATATAAATGTAAAATCCAAAAATACAAAACTTTTAGAAGAAAACAAGGGAAAATCTTCATGGTCTTGGAGTAGACAAGGATTTCTTAGAAAGGATGGGAAAATCCCTAACAATAAAAGAATACAAATGAATAAATTGAACATTATCAAAATTAGGAAATTCTAGTCAGCAAAGGATATCACTTAAAACATAAAAAGCCAGTCTCACAATGGGAGAAAATATTTGCCATACATATATCTGATCAGGGACTAGTATCCAGGAATAAAGAACTCTTATGATTCTATAGAATGATGACAAATAACTGTATTGTAAAATGAACAAAAAATCTGAACAGCCATTTCACAAAAGATGTACAAATGACGAATAAGCAATTGTAAAGATGTGCAACATCCTCATTCATCAGGGAAACAAAAATTAAAACCACAGTGAGATACGAACACACTCCCACTAGAAGAGTTAAAATTTAAAACTCACAATACTAGAAATGAAAAGACATTTTACCAACGAGAATGTACAGATGGCAAATATGAACATGAAAAGATTGTTCAACATCATTAGCCATTAGGGAAATGCTAATTAAAACTACAAGAGATATTATTACACAACCATTAGATTGAAGAAAATAAAAATAGTGACAATACTAAATGGTAACAAGGATGCAGAAAAAAATGCATGTACATGGGAATATAAACTGGTAAAGCCATTCTGGAAAATAGCTTCAGAAGTTTTTTTAAAAACTAAACATACGACCCGGCAATACCCTCCTGGACATTAATCCCAGAAAAATAAAAACATATATCCACACACAAGCATATATGCATATGTATCTAGGAGCTTTATTTGTAATAGCCAAAAACTGGAAACAATCTGAATGTCTTTCATGAGACAATGAATGAATGATTAAGCAGTGTTACATCTATACCATGGACACTACTACTCAGCAATAAAAAGTAAAGTATTATTGATATACTCAACATAACAAGTTAGATGGATGTTAAGGGCATTAACTGGAGTGAAGAAAAAAAGCTATTCTCAAAAGACTATATACTCCTCCATCAAACAATAAATAGATAAACAAAATGAGGTATATATGCTGAATAATATTCCACTGAACCCCCAGAAAATCACGTTGTTAAATCCATTCCTGTGTGTGTAAACCTATTGTAAGTAGGATTTTTTTTTTTTTTTTTAAGCAGGCACCAGAGTCTGAACCCAGGAACCCAGAACCTCCCAAGTGTGAAGCAGGTGCTCAACCACTTAAGCCACAGCCACTTCCCTAGGTCTTTTGAATAGGTTACTTTAGTTAAGGCATGACCCAATGTGGATCTTAATCTTCTTCCTGGAGTCCTATATAAACGTAATGAAGAGAGAGAGAAAGAGAGAAATCCATGGATGCAAGAATCTGAATGCAAGGAAACATGGAAGAGAAGGGGGAAACAAGCAGATGCCACCATGTGCCTTGCCATGTGACAGAGGATAGGACCACAGAGGGGCAGGGGGAGGAAGGGAAGTAAAAGAGATAGGCATAACTATAAAGGGATAGCATGAAGGTACTTTGGGGTAAGGGGATGGTTCTTACCTTGACTGTGGTAGTGGTTACACGAATCCGCACATGTGATAAAATTCCATGTAACTATACAGACACACAGAAATGAATGTATATAAAATCAATAAAATCTGAGTAAACACTGTGGATTATACCAATGTGAGTTTCCTGATTTTGATATAATACTATAGTTATACAAGATGGTACCAATGGGTGAAAATTGGGTGAATGGTACCCAGGACCTTCTTTCACTGTTTTTGTAACTGTGTCTCTATAATTACTTCAAAATAAAAAGTTTAAAAAATAAAAAGACTGACAATACCAAGAGTTGTAGAGAATGTAGAGGAATTAAAACTCATTAATTACTAGTAGGAGTATAAGCAGGCACAATCATTTTATAATACATTTTGGAAGTCTTTTTAAATGTATACTTATCATGTGACCCAAGAATTCCACACATATGTATTTGTCCAAGAGAAATGAGTCATATGCCCACACAAAGACTTGTATACAAATGTCCACACCAGCCCAAACTGGAAGCAACCCAAATGTCCATCAACAAGAGAATGGATAAATTGTGTGTATATCCGTACACTAGAAAATTGTACAATAATACAAAGAAATGAACTGCTGAGTCAAGCAACACCACAAATGAATCTCAAAAACATTATGCTAAATAAAAGAAACCATATCAGACCCAAAGAGCAAATACTATATGGTTCCATTTATTTGAAATTCTAGAATAATAAAAACCAATCCATAATGTCAGAATGATCAGTGGTTTCTTGAGGTCAAGGTTAAAACTTACTAGTAAGGGGCACAAGGGAATGTCTTGGAGTGATGGAAATAGTCTATATTTTGATTAATATTAGTTCCTTGGATGCGTACACTGTCAAAACTCAGTAAGCTATATATTTAAAATGAGCTCACTTTATTGTATGTAGGTCATACCTTGATAAAATTTTTCTTTTAATGTGGCATATACTTATAACAGATTATCAAGTTACAGTTAGAGGTCCATGAATTTGATGTACACATGTCAACAAGGAAAATAGGAAAGAGCTAAATGGGATTTATAGCATCATACCTTGCTTTTAGCAGAGAGGTAGATAATTATAGGGCTTAAGACTATGGACTTCAGAGCCAGACTGCCTAAGTTTACTTCTGGCTTCACACTTATATTTATGTACCCTTGGGCACATTACCCAACCTCTCTATGGCAGCAGGGATAATAGTACCTACCTCCTAGGATTGTTTTGAGAAGTGAATGGAATAATAATTGTACAGATCTTAATACCTGGAATGTGAGGAGTGCTATATAAGTAACTGTTAAAAGCAATAAACAAACAAATAGCACCATCTTTTTCCAAGAATACAGTATCTATCTAAATAAGCTAATGGAGAGAAAATAGTAGGGCCACACATGAATACTTCGGCATAGATACTTGACGGAGGGAGAGCAACACAGGCAGAAAAGAAAAAAGTAATAAAAAAATAAAAGAGCATCTATATACTGATCAATGAGTTCAGTTTGCCATGAGCAAACTCTTTGCACTTGAAATCATAAAGAGTAGAGTACAGTCAAAAAGGAAACTTATCTTGATGATATAAAGAACAACCTTTTTACAGAATGTCAATTCATAAATTGGCAATACTCTCTTACTTACTATCCTTTAATACTATTCTCACTGCTCAAATGGTGACTGATGGCACACAGGGCCCTTTTTCCTCGTTCACATATGCTGAACTCCTGCATTACCTTCAAAACCCAGAACTAAACCCTGTATACATTATGTAGTGAGAGAGAGAGAGAGAGAGAGAGAGAGAGAGAGAGAGAGAGAGAGAGAGAGAGAGAGAGAATGTCTACCTCACTTGTCTATTAACCTTTGAGGGCCAGAACCAAGGGCTATTCATCTTTGTGTCTCTGCCACGGTGTCTGACATAATAAGTTACCAATGTTTACTGAATGAAATAACAACTGTGCTACCTGATTTTTAATGAGTTTTACAAAAATAGAACCAATTATCCTCAGTTGAATGGATAGATTTTGATGTGCACTTTTGAGAATTAGACTAAGTACAATAAACTGCCAAAGTCTATTACTAGTTTCAACGTTACTCAGTAAGATCAGAATCTAGTAATCTTATAACAGCATCTAGAAAGAAAAAGCCATACCAAATATAGCCTGCCACCCCCTTTGCTATAATAAGTATCTTTTGCCTTTAGGTGAAGCATAAAAACAACTGACTATTTCTTTGACCCATGTCCTCAGCAATAAGCACATTTGGAATTTGAATGCTACCAGTCTTTTATTTCAGAGCACAGTAACCAAACTCTTGATCACAGTAATTACTCTCAATTTGGTGATGTCTCCTAACTTCTTTTCTTGGACTGAATCAGTGAAAATAAATACTAAAATAGTTAAGAGCCTGCTACCCTACTCAATATGAGGATGAAGGTGGAAACTATCTTATCAGTATATATGAGCTTATATTTTAAAAATATATATTTATGGGAATTGAACACTCATCATTAAAAGAGATTTTCTACTGTTCAAAGAAGTGGTAATTGTCCCATCTTACAAAGAACTATTTTTTTAATAACTGTTTTTCATTTAGTTCTTAGGTCATCATTTCGGGCCACCTACCACATATGAATAAGATAGACAACTCAAAATAGTAAAATAAATAAGCAAATATCTATGATGTTAAATAATAATGCTACAAAAACTTAGTACTTCATTTTAATTTTTTTATTCTAAAAAGTCTTTTATTATGAATGCACAACTATGTGATTATACCAAATACCACTGACTGTATACTTTGGATGAATTGTAAGCTTTATTAATATGTATCAGTAAAATTGGTTTGTTATAAAAAAAGAAAATAAAAAAGTCTAATTGATAAACCTCATAATTTAAATATTTTAACATTTTAAACATTTGCTTTAAAATAGCACTTAAATTAAGCTACTAAAATGTGTTTAATATCTGAGAGCTACATCATAAATACTACTATTCATTTTGCTATTCTTATTTTAATAGCATTTGTCATTACTAACAAGTTCTCGAGTTTTGATTTTTGATTCTATTCACTGTAGTTTCACATAGGTCTTTTATTCCTGAACTTCGCACTATACATGTTTATGTATTACATAACCTTTTATAAAATATAACCTGGTAAAAGTTATAATTCTCTACTTCACAGCAGGCATGTCAAAATGTAGAAATTCCCAAAGCAATACTACTTCCCAAAAGTACGCATGCTATATATAGTATGTAAAACTTATTTTTATGTGAAAACTTAATACATCATTCTAAAATGAAACTACACATGTGATATTTATTAATTCAAGAAAATAACTTCTGGGAAGTGGACTTGGCCCCATGGATAGGGCATCCGCCTACCACATAGGAGGTCCGCAGTTCAAACCCCTGGCCTCCTTGACGCGTGTGGAGCTGGCCCATGCACAGTGTTGATAAGTGCAAGGAGTGCCCTGCCACGCAAGGGTGTCCCCCGCATAGGGGAACTCCACACACAAGGAGTGCGCCCCATAAGTAGAGCCGCCCAGCGCGAAAGAAAGTGCAGCCTGCCCAAGAATGGTGCTGCACACACGGAGAGCGGACACAACAAAGATGACGCAACAAAAAGAAACACAGATTCCCGGTGCCGCTGATAAGGATAGAAGCGGTCACAGAAGAACGCACAGCGAATGGACACAGAGAGCAGACAAGTGGGGCGGGGGGAGGGAGACGGGGGTAAGGGGAGAGAAATAAATAAAAAATAAATCTTTAAAAAAATAAATAAATAACTTTCAAATTAAGTCTCCCATAATTTTTTTTACCATATTCTTAATTTATAGAGTTTTCTTTATTATTTGACAGGATTTTTTTTTTCCTACTTAGAAATGTTCCCTATATTTTCCCACTATATTTCTAACTTCCTTAGAAATGGCGATATCAATACAAATTTTAGTGGTACAATAGGTTATGCAACAATGTTTCTAATTTTTCAATTCAAATCTAGTAATTAGTAAAAAATACAATTGCTCATCAAATACAAAAACCAGCAGAAATCAACCAAAACCAAATCTGATGTTCAGAGAATCCAAAATAATTATATATAGCATCATTGAACACTTTAAGCAACATTACAGTTTAGGAAACAGAGTGCAGACTGAGTTGTCTCATAAAGAAGAACAATTATATTGGAAGTATTCCAACTCAATCTTTTAAGTTAATAACTATGTTCCTGGGTCTATTCCTTATTTTTCCAATCTCAGTTGTATCCATTGCCTACATATGATTACATTTGCCTTAAGTCAGCAAATAAAGACGAAAGATTTTCATACAAAAAAGTAGACGTATGTCTAGATAGGTGTCCTATCTGAAATGTTACTATCTGAAAACATTATAATATACATAACAAAAATATGGAAGTTAAACAAATGTATAAAGATGTCTTAGTTTCCAAGCTGCTATAACAAGCTACCACACAATGGACTGGTTTAAGCAATGGGAATATACTGTCTCATAGTTCTGGAGGCTGAAGGCTTGCTTTTTCTCATAGCCAGTAGCATTTTGGCTGGCTGGCTATTTTTGGGAGGCTGGTATCACAGGGTGATGTCCTCTTTCTCTTCTGGTTCTCGCTGACTTCCAGCTTCCAGCTCCTCTAACTGGCTTTCTCTCTAAAAGGTCTCCAGCAATAGGATCAGGACCCATCCCAATTCAGCTGACCACACCTCAACCAAAAATAAAATCTCTGAAAGGTCCTATTTACAATGGGTTCACACCCACAGGAATAGGATTAAGATTAAGAACATGCTTCCTTCTTGGATTCATAACTAAGGCAAATAAAATAATGAAGTCTTACAACTCAAATGCAAAAGGAAAGGAAACTTGGAATCCTATTGGAGGTGTGGATTGGGGTTCATGGGCAAATGAGAATAGGCCAGAGGAAAAAAAAAAAAAAAAGAAAAAGCAGTTACAGAATATTACTTACACTTTCTATTTCAATGTCACATGTTTGAGCCAGCCTTTGCATTTGTATAGAGAGAACAAGATAATGTTCTATGCAGAAAAGTATTATAAAATTGATAATGCAGGGAGTGAACTACTGCAATTTTAAAACATCTGACTTTTCCTAGTCTACTTTATTTCTATGATATCACATATAAAAGAAAGAAAATTACTCTTGAAAAAAGGTACATCTGTCATAAACTTTGAAACATAACATTACAATGATAAAATCTCAGAGAAATTTTGTAAAGAAAAAGATATATTCTTCAATAATAATTTAACTTGGTCAGAATTCATAAGAATATCCTTTAGTTTTGCAAATTGCCTCCAATTTCCTCAGAACCATTCTTTTATGCCAGCTTAAAATAAGCAAAGATTACACAAGTACCATGTGCCATCCTAAATAAGGAAAGAAAGAAAAAACACAAGTACAATATGGTATTTAAACAGCTGTGTGAAGATACTGGTTAAAACAAGAATCATTTCTCAGCTGAACTTGTTATGCTTGATTTTGCTAAGTATAAACTAGTGCACCATTAAGTTAACCATAGATTTGTAGACTAAAGCACAGAGCCCCACCTGCAAATAATCCAATAAACATTATAATTTTTCAAATGCTTGTGAAAGTGTCATAATTTAGGGTTGAGACTGTGGAGATAGAAGAAAATAAGCAGAAATTATTTTGAAGCGTTAGTGGGCAAACACAATTGTCTTTCATTATTTGCAGTTTTATTTGAGTAAGGTGACAAACGTACAACAAATAATACATTTGTAAATACTGTAGTAGGAATTTTATACCAGGCTATTAATGATGTTTATTGCAAAGAATAATCGTTAGAAAAAAGGACAAAAAATTAAGTGTTATGCGAACAGTCTAGTTGAGCATTACAAATAAATGAGCTAGAACCCACTGAGAACAGAAGAAAATGGAGTGTATGTTCAAATAATTTTACTTCTAAAGGTCCATGAGGCACCATTTAGCTCACTATAAGAGTTAATTTACTAAGTGGTATCTCATTAACCAAAGAATTAATACTTATTCACGAGACACATTCAATTGCTTTGTTCTATTTTATTAGAGGTTTTTATTTTCCCATAAAGGAAATAAAACACTGATAAAATATGTGGCTAAGCAAATATGTTCAAAAGAAAACAAATATGCATTTTTCAAGGCAATTTGTTACATCAGTCAATTTAGAAAAGAGGTCTTTAAGTGGAATTCATATGCTAGACCCTCCCCACCAAAGAGTTAAGTAGATAAAATTCTGGGGGGGTGGTCCATGTATTTGAATAGAGAAAAGATCATCTATTTCTTTTCACTAACATCTAATTGAAATTTTAAGTCGCCCTCCATTAAGAACACAGACAAAAAAATGATAGAGGTATTAGCAGAACCTGTGGCCAATAGAAATCACAGATACTTTGAAATATTGTTACATTTGTCACTAACTCCAAATAATAGTACTTATAAGAAGTAATGCTACATGCTAATATTATAATAATATATTATTATATTAGAAATTTTAAAATATTTTCATGACAAATTCAATTCAATTTAATTGACTTCCTTCATAATTCCATGCATTCTATTTTGTGCATTTAAAAACAATCGAGACTGGACCCATTGACTTCACCAGATTGTAAAAGGCACCCATGGTTCAAAAACATATGAAGAACCTCTAATTTTCAGTCTAGCAAGTAAGGTGGGGGAAGGGGTAAAAAGATAAGAAATTCTGGAGCTTAAAACTAGTTTTTGTGTTAAAATTTTGTTTGATTTCTTTCACTTTTTTTAAATTAGAGAAGAACAACCATCCTAGCTGAAACCAATCATATAAGTACTGCTTTAAACACTAATTAACAGTTTCCTCTTCCAACCTTTATTAGTTCTCTGAAATGTTCTTTGGTTTAAATTTTTACACTGATGATGAAGAAAATATGAAATTTCCTATCCTTATTTAAGAATTTAAAAATTAGCTTCAAGATGTACCAGATTATTTTAGAGAGCAAATTTTGCGTAGCCCTGACAGTAAAATTTGCTGCTTTCTCTACCAAGTGAACGTAAACACTTCTTGTAATACTGGCCAATGGATATATTAGGTGGGGCAGGGGGAGATTTGCAAGATGAACAGTTGTATACCAAGTGCCAGACAGCAGGCTGTCTGCTCTAGTAAAAACATCACATCTGGAAAAGTAGCCACAATTGGAATTACAATCTGATTAAATTACAATAAAATCTCATAGTTATCCAAGACTCATTCTGCTTTTGCACAAGCCCAGTGGTTAATTGGAGATGTGATTAAAATATATATATAGATAGAAAGAGAGAGAGAGAATTTCTGCAACTAAAGAATGTCTATTCAAACTATGCATTTTTAAAAATGACCACAAAGAGAGTCTACACCACCACTGGAACCACACTGAGATGGACTCAAGTTAAAGAGAGAGAGAGAGGAAAAAAAAATTCATTACCTAACCAGCATAAGCTCCCATTTTGAACAAGAACAATAGTAGTGTTTTGGGTCCCCCCAAGGATTAGTATCAAGGACCATGTCTGGTAATCCTTGAAAAGGTTGAGAATTTCCCTTTCCTTGGTGCACAGTCACCCTGATAAATGCCTGAGATCCCTTTGGGGACAACGTGAAGAATGATTTTTTTGTGTATATTTGTAACAATAGCACAATGTCTGTCCTCAAAAATGATCCTGTTTCCTTGACTGAAATCAGGTAACTGCTCACAAAATCCAGAATTTTCCTGAATGATACCTTAAAGGCTATAATTAGTAATCATTTAGCTACCACCAATGATTCCTGGGGGTCTCAACATTCTGATTTCCACTCTCTCTCTTCTGCCCATTATAGTAACTGTACCCACCTTGCCTCTAGCAGGTATACAGTCTGTCAGCCTCTGTCCCTCCAGGATTTCATCATTCTATTGAAATGAGATAACCCATTTCATAAGTGTGGCACCTAACATCATAGAGGCAACCATGATACAGCCACCACAGTATTTTTCAAGGATATTGGAGTTCTCTCCACCAATGCATTTCTCAATGCCTTAATGAGAGAATTATTATAGGCCAGGCATGATACATCTACTCGAACACTCTTATCCCCCTAAGCCTTGGGATTCTTTTCGTGCAAGGTTAAGGCCAATGCAGCCCATTATAGGGTCTTCAGCCATGGAAATCAATCTCCTCAGAAAAAGGAAGAGTGAGTTGATTCCACAATGAAGCATAGGAAAACTGCAAATGAGGCATAGAGGATATTGAGGTGCAAAGTTCTTGGGTTCACCTGACTCCACCTAAGTATATTCATTCCAAATATCATGGTTCCATGTCTTCCCAAGCAATTCTTATTGCTTTCTTAAGAATGCTAGAGAGGTTATGAATTCAACTTATTTTGCAATTCTGCAACTCTCAGGATCAAATTTTGCACATTTCCAGGTGCATCAGCATTGCAATAATAAAAGATAAGACAACCTTGGGGAAGGGGTATCACAGAGTTCTTTGTTTCTCTGACCAATCTTGAACTGAGAGGTTAAATTCTTGAACTCCTAATTTCTTTCTATAAACTCTATACTGCAGTCAAAAGCAGCCATTTTCAGAGTTCTGAAAGTCATTATTTGCATCATAATAGTCAATTACAACTTTCATTTGGCCCTCCAGAGCTTTGATGTTAGTAATCGCTTCATCCTCAATTAAAAAGTTACATGCCATGAAATTTTCTACTGACAACATCATACTGTGTTCCAGCCCAATCAGTTCAGATAACCAATCCCAGATTCTCATCTTTGAAGGTCTGTTTGCTGAGACAATTCCCAGTTAGTGTTCTATAAGGAAAGCATAAACTATTTCAGCTATTTCAAGCATGGGGAATACAATACAGGAATCTGATTAAACAGTCATTAAAGGGGTGAGACATGCAAATGACAGAAGGGGACATAACTGGAGGCACAAAAAACAAACAAAAAAAAAAGGCAAGGTTGCTAACCAAAACCAGGTTGCCACCATGCTGGGCCGGGTTCCACAAGCCTGCAGTCATGGCTGAGCTTCTAGAAACATTGTCACAGCTGTCATGGAATTGCTCTGCTATTGCTCACTACTGTGGATGCTGATGAAACCACTAGCAATGCTGTCAGAACTTACAGCTACTTGTAGTCACCTTTAGCCATCTGCCACTGATGCTGCATGCTACAATACACATCCTTTAAAAAAAAAAAAAGGGGGGAATGAACAGCCTTTTCTTTCCTTCTACCTTCCAATCTCTCACTGTTGCCTTTCATTGGCATTACTAAAAGAAAACTTGCTAGAATGGATCTAGCATATGCAGTTTACACGTTTTGAATCTCTGCAGTAGAGTGGAGAAGGGCAGGTGTGAAGCTGACAGCAGTACCTCACACAAAACTAAACACTAATGGTAAAAAAAAAAGTGGTAATATTTATCTGTTCTCAACCATTTATGCCATGGCTTAAATTTATGTTTTATCATGTAATAAGCAGCACCCAAAATGCCACTTACATCAAACCTTAGCTTTTTAAATATTCAAAAAATATTTAATATATCTATTTGCCTGATTCTGTGCCAAAAGCTGTAGTTATGCATTTAAAATCAACCTCAGGATTTTCACTCTAATGGGGAAATAGACCCAGAGAAAAAAGCAAAAAAGAAAAACAAAAACCAAAACAATGCAAGGTAATAATGAATAACTAGGTTGCATGTACCAGGTATAGAGGAGAAAGAATGACAACTAATAAGAACAGTCAGAGAGAGCTTCAGGAAAGAAGTGATTCTTGGAAGAATATTAGAATAGTGAGAGAAAAGGGTATTCCAGGTCAAGAAACAGGATGGGTAGAGGCATATGAACATGACAAAGCTTGGGATGTTCTGGAAACCGACAGAATTTTATATGGTTGGAATTTGTGAAGTGAGGAGGTAAGCAGGGATTGCCTGTAAAAAAGGCAAGAGAGATAAAGGAGGAGCAAAGTATATTCTGTATCTTTTCTACAACTGATCAGGGTTTTATACAGCAGCATTGTAAGATCATATTTGCATTTTAGAAAGATAACTGTCAGTGGAATGGAGGACCAATTAGAATCCATAAGACTAGTGCAATGGAAGATCAGTTAGAAATGTATTTGAGTGCAAGATGATAAAATTAAAAGTGTAATAAATTGAACTAATCCCCATTTGTCCTATATTTATAGTCTAAGAAAAGGCTAGCTCCTCTCTCATTCCCTATGTAAGTTCCCCAATCCAATCAATCTATCAATTAAGCCCAGTTTGAGAACTATTCATATGTTTTCAATGTCCATTTCAATAACTATATTTCTCTACTGAGATGAAATCAATGGAATTATCCCACAGATTTTTCTAAACAAAAGATGGAAACCTATGGAATGTAAGTGAAAAGAGTAGCCAGGAAAAATAATTTACACGAAGCTATTGAATAAATTGTATTTTTTTCCTAATCTATTATGACTGTTTTAATAATAAAACTAACTTCTTAACAATATTCTGTTTACATTATGATTTAAATTCTGTCGTATTCCCTCACACATTACAAAGAAGAACTAGAAATTGCCCAAAGCAGAGCGAGGGGGAAATAGTTTTAAAGTATAGTGTCAAATCCCTCCTATAGTAAAATGAAGAACCTACTCACTGCTTATAAGGTGGCCCTCCTTCAGAATAGCACTCACCTTGTTTCTGTATTACAGGAAAAGGCAATCACGTGTGACAAGATCACAGTAGCATTTTATAGAGCATCCAGAGAGTGGCACTCCTCAGTAGCAATCAATAACTTTGCACAAAAAAATATTAAATTCTTGCAATGGAAAATTTAGACAGGGGGAAGGTCCAAAGCACAGGGCAAGAAATGGGGAATTAGTCTTGATAGGAGATAGGACAATTGATGCTTCCTTAGAATCTTGCTTATATTTGTATTATACTACTTATGATAGTTATCTAAAAATTCTGTTTTTCTTCAGTATACTATGAGACCCATGACAGAAGCAAGAATTATCCACTCTTGTCTTC
Organism: Dasypus novemcinctus; assembly: GCF_030445035.2. Lineage (NCBI taxonomy): Eukaryota > Metazoa > Chordata > Mammalia > Cingulata > Dasypodidae > Dasypus > Dasypus novemcinctus. The sequence continues at coordinate 86,757,181 of NC_080677.1, forward strand.
ATAGAACAGGACAGACAGAGTAAACACACAAAGAAGGAAAGGAGAAGGTAGGGAAAAAAAAGAGAGAGAGACACTAAAAGAAAAAGTTGATAAAGGTAAAAAACAAAATACGTGTATTCTTCCATCCTGCACAAGGAAATCCAACTTCTAGTAATTCCTATCTTTTATTGTGAAAAAAGTCCTTTCTGTGCTATCATCACCCATAAATAGCATGATACTTTCATTTCAAATACCAAAAATTAATTTCGATTATTTTTTTGCATGTGATTCTGGAAATGAAATTTGCATTTCTAAAAAGAAATGACTGGAATTTTAAAATAATATTTTTGAATCATTAAAGTTTTTAAAAATAAACATGGATATTCCCTGGGGGGAAGGGAAGAGAAGGGGAATCTGTCAGATTATCTGTAGTTCTCAATTCAGTTCACTCCTCCATATCTATTCCACCCCACCTCCCAAATTAAGTACTGTTTAATTTAAACTCATCATGGTAATACCTTCCTCACTACCAAATAGTATGTCAGTAATGAGTGAAACTAAGTCAACATAACACTTCCTGGGCCGCTGACGACAACAGAAGCGGACAAAGAAACAAAACGCAGCAAAAAGACACAGAAAACAGACAACCGGGGGAGGGGAGGGGAATTAAATAAATAAAAATAAATCTTTGAAAAAAAAAACATAAACAAATGACACACAACGAGGGTCTCTCAGAGACTTCTGGAAAAAAAAGGTTTCCTCACTTTTCAACTAATAAAAAAGATGAGTGTTGTAGCTAATACATAGGTATCAAAAAAGGAACAGAACAATCATTTCTGGCTATAGCAGTCTGGAAATACTTCATGGAGCAAATTAGGTTTAAACTAGGACTTTTTTTTTTTTTTTTTAAGATTTATTTTTATTTTATTTAATTCCCCTCCCCTCCCCCGGTTGTCTGTTTTTCTGTGTCTTTTTGCTGCGTCTTGTTTCTCTGTCCGCTTCTGTTGTCGTCAGCGGCACGGGAAGTGTGGGCGGCGCCATTCCTCGGCAGGCTGCTCCCTCCTTCGCGCTGGGCGGCTCTCCTTATGGGTGCACTCCTTGCGCGTGGGGCTCCCCTACGCGAGGGACACCCCTGTGTAGCACGGCACTCCTTGCGCGCATCAGCACTGCGCATGGGCCAGCTCCACACGGGTCAAGGAGGACCGGGGTTTGAACCGCGGACCTCCCATGTGGTAGACGGACGCCCTAACCACTGGGCCAAAGTCCGTTTCCCTAAACTAGGACTTAACAATAAGAAACTATCTCAAGAATGGAAAAGATTACAAGTGGATAAAATGACATAAGGAAAGGCATAATAGAGCATAAAGAAAGTAAGTTGTTAATCATACAAAGCACAGGCAAGCAAACCTAAGTAAAGGGTTCACAGAGGAAGAGAAAAAGATATGGCAGGGAAGTAGGTAGAAACAGGGTCTGAAAACGAGAAAAAGTCTTTGTTAAGATCTAAATGTAATATCTAGGAATGAATAAAAAGTCAGGAAGAAAGAAAAACTCTTTAGCAATGGATAAATTAAGCCACTTCAGTGTTTCTTATTCATTCTTTAGGACTCCGTTTTGAAAAGGGCTTTAGCTGAAAAGACTAGGACTTAATCTTAACACACACCTTTATAAAGGAGTGGAGAGAATAAACAAATGAAAAAAATAAGTTGAGGGAAGGAAGAGAAAATAAAACAAATGTGAGTATATCTGATATGTATTGACTCAAATACTTTTATGCACAAGCGAAAAAAATTATATGCCCATATTTATAAGTAATTATAAGCAATTATAAAGGACCATTTATAAAAGATCTCACTTATATCTTTCAATTCTTGCAACAACCTGTGAGAGAGATATTATTGGCTACTTTATACAGGTATAAAAACTGATCCTCAAAGAGAGTAACTACACAAGCCAGACTCCCATCTAAGCCTCTGACTTTTTTTTCACACCTGCTCCAGCCTAACTCATTTTATTTTTTAAAATATATTTTTTATTATTTTTAAAAGATACGCAGATCACACAAAATGTTACATTAAAAAAAACAAGGTTCCCATATGCCACACCCTTCATACCCCCCAATTTTCCCACATCAATAACTTCTTTCACTAGTGTGGTACCTTCATTGCAATTGAAGAATACATTTTGAAGCACTGCTATACAGCAAGGACTATAGTTTACATTTTAGTTTACACTCTCTCCCAGTTGATTTAGTAGGTTATGGCAGGATATATAATATCCTGCATCTGTCCCTGCAATATCATTCAGGACAACTCCAAGTCCCGAAAATGCCCCCATATCACACTTTCTTTTCCTTCTCCCTGCCTTCAGCAACTCCGATGACCACTGTCTCTACATCAATGATATCATTACTTCCATTGCTAGAATCACAATAAATCTATAGTAGAATAAATACCACTAAGTCCACTCTAATCCATATTTTATTCCTCCATCCTGAGGACCCTGGGATGGTAATGCCCATGCTACCTCTCAACTGAGAGGGGGATTCAATTTCACATGGTGGGTAGATGGGACTCTCATGTCCACAGCTGTAGACGCTCTCCGTTCCTTGGTGTGGTGGTTGTCCATCCTCACCTCCCTGTCAGCTGACCTGGGTAAGTCCAACAAACTGGAGAGTGGTGCTGGAACACCACTGAGACTAAGGGCCCAGCTGGTACATCTACCTAATTTTAAATAAGAGATATTTATAATACAAAGTTCAATAATATCTAAAGATGTTCTGATCAAGACAAGTGAAGATTCTGATTGTCAGTACATTCAGACTTAACCTAGAAACAAAGATTTATCTAACCTTAATGTGATTTGGCTGACTTTAAGATTTATACACTAAGATTCAATACATAGAGGCAAAGAGAAACTACATGATTCCCTAGAAATTGAGGTTTATCATTCATAGAGTCCCTAGGCAAGCATTTTGAAAATATAATAGTAACGAACTAGAAACAGGAATAAACCAATAATAAAATATTCAAAGGTTTAAAAATTAAAGGCAAACATTCTTAGTAAAGAGAGTTATTATTTTATTGAACTCAAATTTGGAAATTTATAAAATTATAAAAATATAAATTAACTTCATTCCTTTAAGCCTAATTATCATGAGCCAAGGGGAAAGTTAAAATACTGCTGGGGACTTACAGGAAGCAATGTGATTATGGGTTGTGTTGCAGCAAATTGTCTCAACTGTGTTCATCATTGGAAAGATTCTGCTCCATTTTCTTCCACTGTCGATGGGTGCTATTAGAAGTCAGCCATCTTCTCAAAACCTGTGACAACATTTCATCTCTGAATTCAACCTGGTTTCTAACAAGAGACTGATTTCTTGCTACTGCCCTGATCAGTGGAAAATCTCAATGCTGTTCTTCTAGACTATGATGGCATGATGAAGTTGGAGCATAAGGAAAGTAGCACAGATTAAAATATACCAAGCAAAAAGGCAGAGACCAGCTCCAGAGAAACACAGTGCAAGCTTCCAGCTGTCTACGTTGTTTTAGTAATTTCCATGTTATTTGAATTAGCAAAGTGAAACAGATTGAAAACTACAGAGAAAAAAGGCAGAGAGAACAGTCCAGGAGAAACACAGTAGAAGCTTCCGGAAGGCTGCATCATATTAATATTATTAATTCATATGCTATTTGAATTAGCAAAGTGATGCAAATTAAAATTTACAAAGGAAAAAGTCAGAGAAGATTCAGGAGAAACATGGTAGAAGCTTCCAGAAGCCTGCATCACATTAGTAATTCCTATGCTATTTGAATTAGCAAAGTGATGGAAATTAAAATCTGCAAAGGAAAAAGGCAGATAGAGAAGAATCCATGAGAAACACAGCACAAGCTTCCAGTATCTACATTGTAATAGTAATTCCCATGTTTCACTACATGGGGAAGGAAGGTATTGAAATATCTCTGATCTACCAGTAAAGAGACTGAGGATCAGCATTAAATAACTTTCCTTCAGCCCCATAGGACCAACAAGTGGCCAAACTCAGACTGGAACTACAAAGCCTGACTCCAAAACCTGTGCTCTTTAGCAATAAGAGCAGGGCTTTCATACCTGATAGAGGTATCCCCCATGTCCTTCTGGGCAGGCAAACCTCCACTGTGAGGGTAACTCTGAGGTCACGCCAGAATACAGGCACTACCACATTATGGGACTGTTGGGCCTGTGGACTAGGAACATGAGGACTATTTGATATAAGTAAAGTGGATAAGAAAATGCAGGCATAGTGCCTACAATTAGGGGTGCAGTGAGTAAAGTTGCTGTGGGTCACATGTAAGTCGGAGAAAGCAATACATCCTTTCACATAAAAGTTAGGCAGGGGCTGCAAAAGCAAAAATAATAAATGCCAAGTATCCCATATTCAAAAGTGCAATATTGGATTGCAAAGGAACTGGATTAAAACTGCTTCTGCTGGCATTAGCCCATTAGTCAACTAAGAAATATTTTAAAAGTTGAGGTAGAACAAGAGTGAAGAATTTTTTGAGTAAGTTTTCATGTGGTAGGCATTTTCTCTATTCTCATGAGAGAGGGACAAAGATTGCTTTCTACTTGCATCAAGCCAAGTACAAGAGGCTTCCGATAATTTTCCCCCAACAAGGCCAGATTGACAGTAAACTGATCACAGATACAGTGAGAGCCTTTGAACACACAAAAGAAAAAAGACTTTTCAAGAAAATCCTCCAGTCCAAAAATCCCTGCTTGAAAGTTGGGATCCAACTTAACATTGCAGGTAACCCATCATTAAAATTCTCTCTGGCTATAAACCCAAAAAGATCTGAAGGAAGTCATATGTTTGACAAGTTCTGCATGTGTGCTTAAAGCCCATCGAAGGATGGGACAATGTGATATCTGCTGCTCTGGAGTTTCAGAAACTTCAGAGGTCAAGAGAGGATCCCCTGACATCAGAACTGTACATGGGGAAGTGGATATGGCTCAAGTGATAAGGCCTCTGCCTATCATATGGAAGGATCTGGGTTTGATCCCTGGGCCTCCTGGTGAAAAAGAAGAAGAGAAAGCATGCCTGCATGGTGAGCCAGTGCCCGCACAGTGAGCCAAGTGCCCACATGGTGAGCTGCGTGCCCGCACAGTTAGCTGAGTGTTCACGCGGTAAGACAAGTACCCACGCAAGTGCCCGCATGGTGAGTCAAGTGCCCGCACGAACGCCCACGTGGTGAGCCAGTGGCCACACAAGTGAGTTACACAGCAAGATGATGACACAACAAAAGAGAGACAAAGGGGAGATTCAAGTGAAGTGCAGCAGAGATCAGGAACTGAGGTGGCACAATTGACAGGAAACCTCTCTCTACATCAGAGGTCCCCAGGATCAAATCCCAGTAAATCCTAGAAGATAAAGACAAGAAGAGAAGAAAGAAAGAGAAAAAGATACAGAAGATCATACAGCAAATGGACACAGAAAGCAAAAACAGCAGGGCAGGGGAGAAGGGGAGGGGAAGGAAAAAAAATGCACATAGGTTGATTCCTTCCTACTCCACTGATCTGTGGGAATTCTGATGTCATTCTTCCAAATGGCAGGTTGAAGCAGAAAAATGGGGTCATGTTTCCCTGATTTAATACCTTGGGAGACTTCAACAAATCTTTTTTTTTTTTTAAGATTTATTTATATATTTATTTCTCTCCCCTTCCCCCCCACCCCAGTTGTCTGTTCTCTGTGTCTATTTGCTGCATCTTCTTTGGTTTCTGTTGTTGTCAATAGCACGGGAATCTGTATTTCTTTTTGTTGCATCATCTTGTTGTGTCAGCTCTCCATGTGTGCAGCACCATTCCTGGCAGGCTGCACTTCCTTTCGTGCTGGGCAGCTCTCCTTACGGGGCGCACTCCTTGAGCGTGGGGCTCCCCTACACAGGGGACACCCCTGCGTGGCAGGGCACTCCTTGCGCACATCAGTACTGCGCATGGGCCAGCTCTACATGGGTCAAGGAGGCCCAGGGTTTGAACCGCAGACCTCCCATGTGGTAGACGGACACCCTAACCACTGGGTCAAATCCGCCGCATCAACAAATCTTTGTTCTGGGTTCCAGGTAACAGTCTGGGGAAGGTAGCTGAGAGCTCCTCCAACAACCAATCAGCAATTCCATTATCTGAGTTGGTTAAAGAGCATTTTTGATAGTTTTAGGAATCCCCAGAACTCATCAGATTGATGGAAAAAAAATAAAATATATAATGTTTGGAGGAAAAAGAAAAGACTTCTGGGAACAACTCATTAGTCATTGATTTTCTTCAGTTAAGGGGGTTTATTTTATTGTTGAATTGTTTAAGGATAATTTAAAACTCTTAAAGCAAGTTCTTTAAAATTATTAGCAATATTTTTTTAAATAAGATTGTGAATTTAATATTTCTTTACTTTCTAGGGAAGCGGACTTGGCCCAGTGGTTAGGGCGTCCGCCTACCACATGGGAGGTCTGCAGTTCAAATCCCGGGCCTCCTTGACCCGTGTGGAGCTGGCCCACGTGCAGTGTTGATGCGTGGAAGGAGTGCCGTGCCACGCAGGGGTGTCTCCTGTGTAGGGGAGCCCCACGCGCAAGGAGTGCACCCCGTAAGGAGAACCACCCAGTGTGAAAGAAAGTGCAGCCTGCTCAGGAATGGCGCCGCCCACATGGAGAGCTGACACAACAAGATGATGCAACAAAAAGAAACACAAGATTCCCCTGCTGCTGACAACAACAGAAGCGGACAAAGAAGAATACCAGCAAAATAGACACAGAGAACAGACAACTGGGGGTGGGGAGGGGAGAGAAATTAAAATATATATATATATTTCTTTGCTTTCTAAACCTGTCAAAGTTAAGACAAATTTTCAAAATGTTGGGAAAGGCTGAATAAAGTTCATTATAGTTTCCAAGTGTTCTCATTTTTTTATGGTTTTAAAAAAAATATTAAGTAGGAAACTATATTTTAGGAATATACATTATTTCCAACCTGTCCTTTAATAATTATGTCAAATAAATATTAATAGAATATAAGCATTTACTTATTATGAATTCTTATAATTTTATGCCATTAAAAGACAGGGGGAGTGGAAACTATGTTGGTTCATGATTTAGCAGTTGCATTATCCAATTTGGGCCAGGATCTAAAAAGTCAAAAAGTAAAGTAGGGCCAGAGATACCAGAACACAGCCTTTAAAGAGCCCAATATCAGTGGAATTGAAGGTCAAATGATTCTGTTCATAAGATGCCTGCTTAATAGAGATGTAGAAATAGACAGGGAACTCGGGTTCCTTAGGAAGCACTTGAGCACGCAAGCAATGCAAGGTTGAGTAAAATGTGGATGGCAAGATCTCTTGGTAACAGGCAGCTTGTATCTACAGAAGTCTGAAGGAAACAGAAAAGAGAGAGATCTGGGAATCCACTTTCCATGAAAAGACTCTACCACAGAAGTAATTAAAATCATTAAGAATCCTTATATCAGAGACAAACTGTAACTGCAGGCCTGACAAGAATAAACCTAGACCAAAGCAATTAATTTCAAACACCAAAATAGCTCAGAACAAATGAGAAATGGGTTTTCTTATCCTGGATACATGGCAAACTTTTAAGTAAAAGGATATCCTAGAAGGTAATTTTTTAAGACAATGACTTCAAGACCAAATAATTCAATAACTAACTAGAATACAAGTAAGAATGGGCTCTCATAAATTTTTAAAAGTATTTTTAGTTACTAAATTAGGACTTTTAAGTAGCTGGTGTTATTTATATTTCATATGTGGAAATAGTTCTTTGAAATCAATTAATGAGCAAGTATATTGTTCATTCTTGACAAGGTTCAGCATTAGCCACATTTCTCTGAAAAATTCTAAGATTAGTTTGATAGTTTTAGCCAGAAATTAGCCATCTAGATCAACTATGTCTTTATTAACATTAACCTTAAATTTGCCAATGTGCTGTAATAACCAAAGAAGATAATATCTTTCTCATATCCTCATGGTAATAAAAAAAAAATCACCTTATGGACAAGTGAAAGACTACTTTCGACTTTGATAGTCTGAGTATAAGCTACCAAATGGGTCTGTGGGAGGGGAACGCTGAGGACAGGCTTACACAATCAGGACTTTGTGAGAAATCATTTGTTATCATGTCACACACAACAAAGTGCTGACAGCATTCTTCTGTCACCCTCACAGCATCCAGAGAACTATTCAGCTATATCAAGTCAAGTTCCTGATGTTTTATAGCTTAAAGACCTTAAAGTCTTCATAAACTCTAAAGCTATCTCTGCACAAGAAGTAGAATATCTTTCTGTATTAATGTGTTACATACTATAGACTTTTCCAATATGTTCCAAATGTGGTACTGGGTTATTTCCAGAGTGAAAATGTCCTAGTATAGCAGATTCAAGTAGAACTTTTTTTTTTTTAAGTTTTTTTCCCTTTTCCATTTTTTAAAAATATTTTTATTAGAGAGGTTTTCAGTTTACAGAAAAATCATGCACAAAATACAAAGCTCCCATATACCCCCCTCACACACAGCTTTTCTCATTATTAGCACTTTACATTAATGTGGTACTTTTGTTAAAATTGATGAAACAACATTGCTATAATTGTACTATTAACAGTACGACTGTGCTGTACAGTCCTGTTTTTGTTGTTGTTGTTGTTCCAGTAACATATGTATAACCTACACTTCCCCCTTTTAATCACATTCAAATATTTAATTCAGTGGTGTTAATTACATTTTCAATGTTATGCTACTATCACCATCATTCAATACCAAAACCTTTTCATCACCCCAAACAGAAACTCTGTATTAATTAAGCATTAAGTTCCCATTCCTGAAACCCACCCTGGCCACTGGTAAACTCTAGCTTCTGACTCTACGAATTTGCTTATTCTAATTATTTCATACCAGTGAGATCCTACAATATTTGTTCTTTTGTGTCTGGCTTATTTCACTCGAGATGATGTTTTCAAGGTTCATCCATGTTGGATGTATCAGAACTTCATTCCTTTCCACAGCTGAATAACATCCCATTGTGTACACACACATATATATACACATATATAAATATATACATGTATACATTGTGCTTACCCATTCATCTTTTGATGGACACTTGTGTCCCTTCCATCTTTTGATCATTGTGAATTAATTACACTATGAATACTGGCATGCAAATATCTGAGTACCTGCTTTCAATTCCTTTGGGTATACACCTGGAAGTGGGATTACTAGGTGTTTTAGTTTGCTAAAGAGCTGCCGATACAAAGTACCAGAAATGTGTTGGCTTTAATAATGGGGATTTATTTGGGACAAAATTTATAGTTCTGAGGCCATGAAATGTCCAAAATAAGGCATTAGCAGAGATGCTTTCTAATCAGAGTCAGCTACTGATGATCCTGTTGTACAGCCACATGGCAAAGTAAGATGGCCCGATCTCTGCATAGTCTCATTTTCCCCTTCAGAATCTACAGTCTCTCGGACCTCAGCTGAGGACAAAGAGGCAGAGAGCTTGTCTCTTTCCAGACCTCCTCCATCAATCTTGCTGCTCCGCTTTCTTCCCAAGTTCAGATAGATGCTCATTTCTCCCTGGACCTCAGTTCTTTGAGACTCTCGGGAGCTTCTCTCCTTGCAGCTCAGCTGTGGGCAAAACTGGAGTCCTTTCTCTCGCATTGCAGCATCAAATATGGTAGCTCCCTTTTTCTGTGTCTAGTTTTTATGAGAGCCATCAAGAGGGTGGAGACTCACTGGAGTCACACCTCACTGACACGTCCAATTGAAGGGATTAGTTCACAAACATAATATTTCTGTTTTTGAGATTCATAAAATAATTTCAAAGTGCCACATGGGGTAATATGGTATTTCTATGCTTAACTTTCTGAGAAAATATCAAACTATCTTCCATAGTGGCTATACCATTTTACATTCCCAAAAAGAATGAAAGAATGTTTCTATTTCTCCACATCCTCTCCAATATTTGTTATTCCTTAGTTTTTTAACAGTAGCATTTTAGTGGGTATAAAATGAAATCTCTTTGTGGTTTTGATTTCCATTACCCTAAGGGCTAATAATGTTGAGTGTCTTTCATAAGCTTATTGGCCATTTGTTCTTCTGTGGAGAAATGTCTACTTAAATCTTTTGCCCATTTTTAACTGGGTTGTTTGTCTTTTTTGTAGTTGAGTTATAAGAGTTATTTATATATTCTGGATATTAAACTCTTATTAGATAAGAGTTTTCCAAATATTTTCTCCCATTCTGTACGTTCACCTCTTACTTTTGGGATGAAGTGCTTTAATGCACAGAACCAAGCTCATAATTTGTTTCAATAGATTATATTCCACAGTCATAGGTACAATTTCAGGGTATTTTCATTTCTAAATTTGATCATTTACAACCTAAGTTTTCCCAGAATTCTAAAGTAGTATATAAAAAAGGAAACAAACAGATTAAAGGGAGGCCAGGACAGTGGCCTTCAGGAAATGCTTCCAGGCAATGCTGAAAGCCTATTAGAGGGATAACAAATAGTTACCATTTAAGGTGCAACATTCTTTAGAAAGTTAAGTCAATGACTTTATATTAAAATTATTTCTATTTTTCTTTTATTTTTATGTTAATATCTTAAGTACTATTAAACTAGTACTCTTTCTTTCTTGTTGGCTATTTGTTACTGGATATTTACAAACACTAGCAAAAAATAAATAAAAACCAATACCTACATGCTCAGATCAACCTCTAGATGAGAAGATAGATACTCATGAGAGAGTGGACAAGTCACTGCTACCCAGCGTATTATCACTGGGCTCCTACTGCTGGGCAGTGGAGAGCACCTGATCAGACTGTCATTCCAGTTAAGACAGTGTCAATAGGAACGATTTCAATCCCCCAAACTGTGCTTACTTATTTTCCTCCGTTCACCTCTTTAAATAGCACCACCATCCATTTACCTTCCTACCAAAGTCAGAAACTTGAGAGTCATCTCTGCTTCTTTTCTTTCATCCCACAATCAGTCCAAAGTCTTGTCAGCTCTTGCATCTACTCATTTCTCTCTGATGGATAGCTTCAGAATTTACTTAAGCCCACATCATTTCTGACCCAAATTATTTAATCAGCTTCCTAATGGGTTTCTTTGCCTCCAATCCTATGCCCTGCAAATCCATGTTCTCAAACACAGCCAGAGTAAATATCTTTAAACCTTTAAAAGGGTCCCCCATCACCCTTAGAATAAAGTACAAATTCCTTATCATAGTTAGAAGACCCTTCATAATCTGGCTTTGTTTATATCTCTTACCAGTCCTATTTCTCATACATCAGCAATGCCAAATTATGCACATTTACTGGATTGGCCCATACTCTCAACCACATGGCCCCATACTCCTTATCCCACTCCTCCTCATTCTTCAAGCTTAATTCAGGTGCCATACTCCAGAAAACATTCTTAGATCTCCCAGGTCACCAGGTGACCCATCCATGTGCTCTGAAAGCACTCTGTGATAACAGTTTTCATACTATATTTTACTGTATATTTTTTCTCTTCCTCTCCCCATCCCTAAATATAAAATCCTTAAGGATACGAACAGCTTCATTCATATTTATTTCATAGCACCTACCACAGCACAGCACATGGAACAAAGTAGACATTCATTAAATGTCTGCTGAATAAAGGAATATATAAATAAAAGTAGGGATAGGAAAAACGTCAAGTCTATCCTTCCTTTAAAAAAAAAAAAAGAGGCCACCAAAATGTATGAGAACTGTGAACTAAGCTCTGCCCAAAGAACAAATAATAGCTAAGACTTTGTCAGAAATTTCAGGATGTTTCAGTGAATCCAGGAAATTTTGATAATCTAGAGGCTACAGAGTTATGCCAGGCTTTAGATCTGATTAAATCTTGTTTACCTCCTCACCATACCAAATAAGCACCTGTCTATGTAGCAAGTGTTTTCATCAGCACCCCATTGGCTCAGTGTCAGCAGATTATAACTTTTATTCAAAGAAAAGAATTTTAATCAAAACTGTTTCCTTTCATGATTTAATCATTGCATGCTGATTAAATAGATGGCAGTAATTATAAAGAAGGTTTTCCACCCATTCTGAGAGCTCCTAAAAAGCTCACAACTGCTTGTGTCTGATTTGAGATAATGTACTCAATGTCCTAAATTAAATGCAAATATTCTCAAATGAAAAATAATTTTTAAATCTTATTTTTTTATTATATTTGAGGATGAGCATCTCAAGTGTTTGCAATGCATCCCACGAGTGATAAGTAAGGAGTTCTTAAAAAAATTCCAAATCAATATTTTTATGGTAAATCCACAACTTAGAGTTACTATGTAATTATGCCCCCAATTTTTAAATTCAGAAACCCGTGAATATAAAAACCTGAATACGGATTTGTATTAGTCAGCCAAAGGGGTACTGATGCAAAATACCAGAAATCTGTTGACTTTTATAAAGGGTATTTATTTGGGGTAAAAGCTTACATTCACAAGGCCATTAAGCATAAATTACTTCCCTCACCAAAGTCTGTTGCCATATGTCAAAGCAAGACAATTACCAATGTCTGCAAGGGTTCAGGCTTCCTCTTCCTCTTAAGGCTCCATGGTCCCAGCTTCTTCGAATATCAGCTGTAGGCGGGATAAGTCTCATTTCTCTCGGGGCTCGTTCCTCTCTGGGCTCAGCTGCTCTGCTCTCTTCACAAGGCCAGCTGTAGACTATCAGGCAAATGTCTCATCCCTCTTCCTGAGGCTTCTGCCATGTCTAATGGAACCTTCTTTCTTTCCTCTTATCTGCTTCTACGTATATTTACTTCCCAGGGCTCCAGCATTAAAACTTCAACTACATTCTCTGCCATACAGTTTTCTCTGAGTCCCCACCCATGGGAACTCAACATCCTACTAACATGGCCCAATCAAAGCCTTAATCATAATTAAATCAAGTAAAAGTAAAAATCTATGAATCCAATACAATCTAAGACACCTACAGGAACAGACCAGTTCACAAACATAATCCAGTATCTATTTTTGGAATTCATAAACAATATCAAACTGCTACAGGTTTCAGTACAAGTACCCACTTAAAAGCTTTACCCTTAAGTGTCCAAAAATGAGGGGAAAAATACCATGAATTATGATACAAATCCTCAAGCCAAAAATACCTATGTTAAAACAAAAAATAAATTAAATCCCAAAGTATTTTAAAACCTAACACATAAGCAATTTATTGCATTCCCAGCACTTAAAGAACATAACAGTTCCCCTCAGGTGGGAACCTCTAGAATGTCAGCAAGATGAAACAATGCTAAGAGATATCCTGCTAGGGATATAAGAAAATACCTCCCAATTTATAATGCTGGCTGCATAATTAGTCCTGAACATGGCCAGCATGATTTTAGGCCTTCAAATTAATTAATACTAACAATTCCTAATAAATAAGAAAACTGTCTCAGAAATCCTTTCCTGTATGATATATTGGAATAGTAAAAAACAAATAATAGATTCTCAATAATAATTAATTGAGGTTGAATTGACCCCATGACAAGTTAAAACAGAATTTTAGTCCATAACAGGGAAGTAAAGAAGGTCAAACACCACACCAGGGAGCCAAGAGTGCCTACAACTGCAAACAGGAGAAATGCATCCATCATCCAAGTGTAATCAAAGCACCCTCTCGATACAGAGGTAGAGTGGACATAACCACCCCAGGGTCCACAGAATGGAGGAATAGAGTATAGATTAGAGTGGATTTACTGATATTCTATATTCTGGAACTAATGTGATTAGTAATAGAAGTAAATGCAGCACTGAGATGGAGAAAGTGGCCATGGTAGCTGTTGAGGGTGGGAATGGGAAGAAGAGATGTGATGTGGGGGCATTTTCAGGACTTGGAGGTGTCCTGGGTGGTACTGCAGGGACAGTTACTGGACATTGTATGTCCTCCCATGGCCCACTGGGTGGACTGGGGGAGAGTGTAAACTGTAATGTGGACCATGACCACAGCAGCAGTGCTCAGAGATGTATTCACCAAGTGCAATGAATGTCCCATGATGATGGAGGAGGTTGTAGTTATGGGAGGAGTGGGGTGAGGAGGTTGGGGGGTATATGGGGACCTCATTTTTCTTAATGTAACATTAAAAATTATTTAATTAATTAATTAAAAAATTTTTAGTTCACACCATCAAGAAGCCATGAAACTGAAGATAATGCAAGTATAATTTTGGCATAATATTATAGCAGACTGTAAAGACAAAACTATCAGTAGCCTTCTGTTCCAAATAACTGAAATGCTGAGGCACAAGGAAATAACAAAAGAACTTTGGATTACATAGCCAAATCTGATACAAAGAAAGAGAAATCTGCAAGTCCCAAAGATGAAGAAGGAACTCAAAGTCTGGATGGTATCAGGAACTGGATTTTTAAAAATTACAATAACACTAAGCATTCTCTGATTACAAGGCAAAAGCAACCAAATCACAACCAAATAATCATTAATAATTTAAAGATAAAATGCACTTTCTACCAGGAAATTTAAAACCAAGCTATTAAACAACTATTACTTATTGCATCAGGACTAAAGCACTTCGCTCAGAAGAGAATTCACAGCATCAAATACAATTTTTTCTTAAATTTGAAAAAGAAAATGACAAACATTTAACTCAAAAAGCTAGGCAAAGTAAAACAAGAGCAGAAGGAAGAAACTAAGAAAAATAAAACCAGAAAAGAGAACCAGGAAGTAAAAAAAACAGTTCGTTGAAAAACTCAACAAACTGACAAATTACTAGCTCATCTAATGAAAAAAGGGGGGTGAGAAGAGTAGAAAGTCCAAAAACACAAAATAAGAAATACAAGGGCAAAATAATCATCAAATGATAAAAAACAAAGAAAAATAAAAGAGAGGTCTATTAAGCTTACAAATAAATTTAAAACACATATTAAATGAAACTCTGTTCAACAAAACCAACTAATAAAGGTAGGATGCTACTGAAGCAATGCCTAGAAAACAGAAAATTATCCATTAGGTACAGACCATAATTCACGGAGTCCCTTAAATTAACCTGAGGCATGCTAACTTAAAAGAAAAGAAACAGAACACCTGAAGTCACATTTGAAAAAGTCACTGAATATTTTTAACAACAGCAGAAGGATACAAATATAATCCATTCAAAGTCAAGTGTAATCTAATTTTTAATTTAAATATAATTTCTTTAATGAAAAATTCCAATTGAAACAGAGACATTTTTCAATATAAAAATACTAAATATTAAATATTCATTCTTTCTATTGACAAAATGTATTTTTAAAAGCAATAACTGGCAAATAAATGGAAACTCCAAGTACCAAGCAACAACATACCAAAGTTGCTTTCGGGAATCAACATTTGGTTGCTACACAATCTGTTATTTTTTATTGAATATGACTAGGATGAGTCTGTCACATCCATAAAAACATTAACTGAAATTAATATGCAAATTATGTTGCCTGTGTGGGATGCCATTTCATTAATTTCAATTCACTAACATAATTGTGTTCTCTAAATTTGAGTTTTACAAATGCCAACCCACAGTGGATGCAATATTTAGTGAATATTATTTTACTGAGATAAAGCACAACAACAGGTTAGTCCACAGAAAAATAATCAAAGGTATTAGCCACAAAAAAATTTACATCTCATTTTTAGATGTATATTTTTTTAGCTAATTGTGACAGATATTGAAAGTAAATATTTATTTTTGCCTTTTAAAATAATGCCTGCTAATTTTAGAAATTTCTGAAGATTCTAAAATGTATATTAAAAGGAAACTTTAATGTTATCTTTAAATTATAAGTAATAATAGTTACTATTTAATAATATTGTCTTTCAATACTCTTGTATGGAGAGAGATTTTTTTTTTAAATATACAAATCTGTGAGCATACAAATACAATTTTCTTTTCCACCTTTTTCACCTAACACTGTATCTTAGGTATTTTCCCATATCAATAACTAAATTAGAAAATGTAATTTTAAATAACTGTACAATGCAATAATTATTTAGAGCTACCAGAATATTTTTAATCATTACATTATTTTTGAGTGTTTAGGTTTTAAATTTTAATTTTAGTGTTATAAATACTTTTGTAAAAACCCTTTTCTGTAATAAACCCATGTCAATATATGTAAATATCAATATTTATAATCTAATTGTCTCAAAATGATTGGAATGTTTTACATTCCCATATACAAATGCTCCTATTTCTTTGAACACTTGTCCACCCTAGATATTATTTTTAGCACTGTCAATTGATAGATTAAAATGATATCTCATAGTTGATTCATTTGCATTTCTTTATTGCAAAATTCTGCTATAGTAATAATCTGCTGAAATTATAAGTTAAATTATAATGCCTATAACTAAATTGTGAGCATTAGTGCTATTTATAATTTATTTTTGCTTAAAGTCTTATACAGTAAGATATGTTATGCTTAAATTATGTGCAGTGCCTATTTTAAAAGGGGCATTTCATAAAATCTCCTAAATCAGAGGAAACTGCTTCTATCCTTAATATTACTTTCAAGCATACAATGATATAAAGTTATAATTTAATAGTATTTAGATATTTTAGATATTTGAAGGCAATTATTTCATCATAATACCTACATTAAGAATATGAAATTATCCATATGTAAGCGTGAGACCACGAAAAAGAGTGCTTAACAAATAATTGATAAATTTAATGAAAGTTGTTTTCTCTATTTTCTCAAAACTACAGAAGAAGTTTTTAAATGAAGAACAAAGATAAGTGCTTAAATATCTCCTCATGACAGACATTAAAGTTATAATTATTCCAAAATTGTGGATGTTTGATCTCCTTCCATAAGTGAAACTTCCAAGATGGCTCAATTCCTAGTTATCCCTTAAACTGCCCAGTTCATAAATTCTCTTCAGCCACCAACACTATATTCACCATGAAGATTTCTACTTCTTGATATAGAATAGCCGAAGTTCATAATAAAATGAAGCGTGATACAGGAGCTAAAATGGTGAGGAGCAAAGAAGAGGTAGACAATACCACTTCCTTCCATGGTGATCCTATCTGGATCAACAAAGGAGGCAAACCCAAGGGTTTCAACATTATTTGCCATTACAATTTTATGGGAAACACTCCTCAGACCTACCTCTTTTCACAAAAAAAGAATATTCAGTAAGAGTGAGCTACTTCTCTTTATCATAGTGTCACAGACATCAACAAGATAGCAGTAGCGTTTATTCAGAAAATGTATGAGAACCTAACAACCTTGTGAATTTTGTTCTTAGCCCCCCCACCCCAAAAAAACATATAAAAGATATTTTGAGGGAAAACTGGATATTAGATGATATTTTTGGAACAATTAAGGAATTAAGGACTAAATATTATATGATATTACAGAATCATTAATTTCCTTAGCTATAAAAAGGTAATCATAATTATGTAGGAGAATGTCCTATTCTTTACTATATGCACAAAATTTTAGTCTTTAAGTCAGGGGTTCTAAACCGTTTGCTTCATAGACCCCTTTGCCAGTCCAGTGAAAACCCCTTACTAAGTCCACACTGTTACTGTGTATTATTTAATAACTATATCACACCTGCACCAACACATCCCCACCTGTTCACAGATCCCTTGTTAAGAACCCCTGCTTTAAGTGCTTGAAACCAAACTGTTGATTTGCACAACAAAATGTAATTAGTATACTAATAATACTCATAATTTTGAAAATAAGGAGAATTAGAGAATTACTATTTACTTGTGTGTGGAAAGACTAGTGGTATAAATACTCACATTAGTTAATATTAATATGAATTACAGTGGTCTATAAAATATTAAATTATATGTGTACTATCTACTAAGTGAACTGATTTAGAGAGATTTAGAAAGGTATTCTTCAAACATGAATTGGTAAACTTACAATTCTTTAATTTTTCTAAATTAGTTGACTAATCATAAATATTAATAGATTCCCAATGACATTAGTTAGAGTTTGAGCTTTACCTTTTTTACATGCAATGTAATTTATATACTATTTGAAAAGAATGTTCTGGTTCTTATTATGGGTATTGTTTAAAGGATCTCTCACAAATTCAATATTCCTTGTCATTCTAGTCACAAAGAACACAACTCTTCTTTGGTGAGTAAGCTCAACTAATTGTTATTTGAGGAATTACTGATTCACAAACTTTCAGGCAGCCCTAAATAAGATTTCAAAAAAGAGTCATCAATTTGGGACTACAGCAGGTATCATTTTTTCTATTAATTTTTTTTTTGTTCTTTAGAGCATTTTTCTTCTCTCTGCTCTAAGATGTCACTTTTTAGCCCATGTGATTTTGCTATTTGGACAACACAATAAAAATACTAATTATAACAACATTATACCAATCTTTAGATGTGTTTTTTTTACTCTCTAAAATGTATAACTTTATTATTGAAAATTTGAAACTACGGATCATTTTAGATTAGATATATATGGATATAAGAACTAACATGACTTTAGCAAATTTAGTGGAGGTGGAGAGAGAGAAATTGCATAGTCCATTCAGCTACCTAAGTTGTCTTTAACTAATTGGAAAGTGAAAAGCAATAATGTAAATGTTTAGAAAATATACAGATAAATGACTCATGACTTCCAGAAACACAGCATATAATACCACCCAGCAAAAATTATCTGACATTGTGGTACTTAAGAATTAGGAAATCCCAATATTGTGTTCTAAAAGGGAATTGCCTGTAAATTAATGCTACTTCAATAGCCCAAATTCGTATACAAACAGTGCTATTTTGTTATTTATCTATAATTAGTGACATGTCGCCCAAACACTTTTAATTTCAGTGACCATATAACTGATAGGCTGTTATACCTATTTATATGTCAAATGGGTATTTGCACAATGAGAAACAAAATAATTCATGCCTTTAGACTCTAAAGATTTTACTTTTAACATATTACAAATCTCAGATTTAAAGAAGTAGGCAAATCCTAACTCATATAAGAAAATCTATTATACACACGAATGTAACTAAAGATACTAATACTTAAACTTTAGGTAAAATCTAAAAAGAATGAATCAACATGGATTATCTGACTTTTCATCCAATTTAGATATGTCACTATGCATCTCACATAAATGTGTCACTGAAAAGATAGAACAATTTCAATGACTTTGTTAGCATGTTTTCAACTCCCCTTGTTGCATATCTCTATTACAACTATGCCTGCAAAGTACTGTAATCTACTGTTCATTTATCCATCTGCCTCATCAAAATTCAGAAGACTGAACCATATATTTCATAGTACATGGTTCTGAAGAAATATACAATATATGAATAAATAAAAGCTAAATAAACATGGAAAAATTTAGCTCACAAATGTACTATTTCTAAATAGAAGAGAAAATTTTTTAACTACTTTCAGGAGTAATTTAGAACCTATCAAAATATCCTTTGATAGGTTGATAATTCAAACATTATCATCAAATTCTCTGGTTTAGCTGAAATAAACACAATAGAGACAATTGCTTGGGTCATAAAGGAAAGTGTAAAAACATGGAGCAAATAATATGGGAAATTCTGAACTTTCCAAATTTCTATTTATCAAAAAGCTGCAGATTTCAGTTTGGAAATAGGGGTTTAAACTACATACATGCTGACCTGTTTGAGTAGGAGGGGTAAATATAGTAGATATATAATATATGGAAATAAATATGGGAATAAAGCATTATGAAACACAGGAACCGCTCATATTTCTCAGTCTTTCCCTCACAAAGCTGGAGAATATAAAATGTAACTGCAGAAAACACTCCATGACCTCTCAGTCATAATTGAACTAATGAAAGTACAATGATTCAATCTCATTCAGAGATATTATATGATTTTTAAAAAGAGCACCATTGGAACAGCTCTCAGAATACTCTCTCATAAGCTCTTAAAAGTTATTTTGAAAATCGTCAATACAGCTGGGGTTCTTTTCAACTCAGCTGCAGGTTATAAAGGAAAATTAAAGGTACTTCAAAAATTGATATAATTCTGGAAACATAATTTAAACAATATTACTGCAATTATGACATGTTACAATAAAATTCATGGCAGCTAGAAATGAATAGGAGTCTACAGAATGATCATTAGAAATGCATTTACATTATTACTCAGTTTTTCAATATAGAAAAGTAACTGTCCCTTCTTCTCATTGGTACAAAATTATTTCAGTGGCCACACATTCCAAAAACATTACAAAGTTTGAAGAACATAAAAAAAGTTGTCCATTAGAAAAAGTAAAGTTTTACATTTTCTAAACCCTAGTGAAGCAGGGATCAGATTTAGTTTTACAAATTAGAGGTGTGTTACATCTTAGAGTAGGTAATAGCTGGATACTACGCAGAATAAATGTGCATACGCCAATGGGTGGGCTGTTCATAATACTGAAGGACAAGAGAGATGTATAGCTGGGAAGTGATGTGTATAATTACTTGTCATTAAACAACAGAGTAATTGCTGCAGCAAATTCCCATGTAACTATTTCACATGAAACTTCAACATGCCCTTGGACTTACTAAACATACGTAGTTGTCTCAGATAATCTTGGCAAAAAGACAGCAGTCAATGATGCATCACCCTTAGAAGATCATTGTTTTATTATTTAGCCTCCCAAAACACATTAGGGACTCTAAACATTAATAACAGAGACAAAAAGCCATTGATTTTTACATTAGTAAAACCTTGGTAAGACCTCAATATCAACTTTTTTGTTTCTGAACTGCTTAGACTATGTATTTTATAAAGCCTGCAATATAAATTTTATTATTTAAAGTACCGTCTCATCTTTTTGAAAGCCTTTTGTGAATAGTCACGTACAATCAGGATTTGAACCTGGTAATAATTAAACTCAGGCAACATTTAAGCTGCTACAGGACATTGGGTGACATCAAGAATCATTAATAGAGGGGATTCTGGGTAGGTGAAGTGACAGAGGTATAAATTTGAAAGTCCCAAAATATCCTGGAGAAAAAATAATACAAAGAACAACTAGAGATACACAAAATAGAACACAAACTCATGACCTCAGTATAACTAAAATACAGAGAACCTCTACACTAGAAATTACCTGTCGCACAACTGTGCTCAGAATTTTGTAACCATGTTAATTTTCATGTGTTCATAAAAAAGAAATAAAATCAACAAGAATCTCACATGCATGTATAAACACAAACACACAACCCTAATGTGGAATGCTGACAGAAACAAATAAACCAAATCATATTTCAAATAAATAATATCCATACTAAAGATAGAAAAATATACTAATCCAAGTAACTTTTGAACACAGTACTTAGGTAATATGTCTCCTGGCTGATGTCAAAAAAATACTCAATGATACAGAGGCTTAGTTTAGCAATTCTGAAACTATTTTGTTTGTATTTTAGGATTGAGCAAACAAGTAAACATGTTCTGGATGATGGCAGCCAGGTTTTTCACTGTCAGTAAAGTTACAAACATGGATAGGGGTAAGGTTAGATTGAAACTTGCCATATCGGATTGGAAATGGAAGTATCAGTTTGAACCTATGGTTATTAACAAAGATACTTAAATGATACAGGTATCAGTAGATATAAACATGGATTATAGATGTACATATCTATATGTGTATGTATATGTGCATACACATTATACATATATGTGTGTACATTAGGTCTGTCTACCAAGAAGGACAAGAAATGACAACCCAGTAGCAATGAGCACATCTCGCACCCGGAGGAACTAGAACCTCTTAGTAAAGGGGTTCATTCCAGGGTTGGGGCAGAGAAAGTACTATATGAGTTCAAAACATCTTGTGCTAGTGTAGTAGAATTTGAGAGAGGTTCAATTATTTGCGTATAGAGAGGCCAGGACTCAGGAATGATTTTGATAAGGAAAAATAGTTTATTGACAGCCAGCCGGACTCAGGAGCTTTCTATTTCAATCAGGAGCCCGGAACAAGATTTTTGAGTCCCTTTTATACAGAGAGGAAAGGCCAAATGGTCCTTTTGTTTCAGTTCTCAATAGGTTTGAATTAGCATATATATCTTCCACATCTTAGGTAAGCTTTTAGCATGGACCTCAGGCATTCTAGATAAGCTTTTAGCATATTTGGTTTGCATTTCCCCTGAATACTTAAAGTTTATAGACCTTGCATTGTTGAACTGTTTCCTGGGACTGGAGTCCTTGCCATGGTCACCAAGGGCAGGACTGCAGCCTTTTATCATCCCACACCCACAGATAGTTTAGGTTATCTCTGAAGTTTAGGTTATCTCTGAAGAGACAAAGAGCCTCCAACCCATAGCCCACATCACTAGAAGTAAAGGAAATACTTAAAGAATGATGAGACTGTGTCAAAGGGACATAGGATCCAGCTTGAAGGGGCTCCCACTGGCCAAATCTGGGACAATTTCAGCATCAAAATTACTAATAAGAAAGGATTATAAACCACTAAACAAAGGAAGAATCCATGAGTACATACTAATAGGGGGAAAAAAGCTCATATTTATGATAAAAAACAAGTAATACTTATAGATGGAATAATGAAATTAGAAAATCACTGTTTGCCAAACATCGTAATTGATTCAGATAAGAATCATCAATGGATGATCACACTAGTGAATGAAGTGTGAGAAATAGGATATTAACATTGTCACAAAGTATTATTATTAATTACACAGAAAAACTGTAACTTTACAAAGGAGAAACCTGACACCTTGTTAACCAAGTAACCCAAGTTAACATCATCAGGAATTGGATGAATTGACGTCAAGTTCTTGCTGGTAAGACTCATGGAAAAGAATACATCATATCTGTGGTACCCCTACTAAAAATTCATAACCAGAATCTAATTATGAGACAACATCAGGCGAATCCAAGGTGAGGGACGGTCTACAACATAATTGACCTACAATTGTCACGAATGTCAATATCATGAAAGACAAAGAATGACCCAGGAATTGTTCCAGATTAAAGGAGACTAAAGAGACAAAGCAATAGAAAGCTCCCCACAGACAGTGATTTTCCTTTCTATAAAGAACACTATTAAAACAATTGGCAAAATCGATCAGTAGAACAAGTAACGGTTTTGTAAGAACACTAATTTCCTGTTTTTGATCATTGTAAATGGTTAGTAAGAGAATGACCTTATTTTAGAAAATGCAGTGACAAATTTAGAAGAATAGGGACATCAATCATGGCTACAAATTATTCTCCAAAAAGTCAGAAAAATGTGTATTTAATATATCACTTTAAAATATAATTATGCTTTATTATATAATTATAATATAAAATATATTTACAGATAGATAAAAGAAAATACGTTAAATTTCAAAATGTTAGTATTTCAGGAAGCTGGATGAAGGGTATATAGGAATTCTTTATACTATTCTTACACTTTTCTGTAAGTCTGAAAATTTTCCAAAATAAAAAGATTTAAAGAAGGAAGTTCCATATTGAAATTTATAATTTTTTCACATCATGAATTATTGAAATTCTTATGTGTCATGTATCATAATTATGTTTTAACCACAGCCATACAATTTAGGTGTATAGTTCCAAACATTATAAGGCTTCAAGAAACATTTCAAGTCCCAGTGATAAGAAACTGACTAAACTGCTCCAGTCAACAATACTCTTTTCCTAAGATCTACTATAAGCACACACTTCCAAACATTCTTTTGATAATTAATAACATATTGCTTGATATGTGTTTAACTTTTCAAGTGCATATATGCCCAAACTTTTAAGTAGACTTTAATTCCTCAAGTACAATGTAGCCATACAATGGCCCCTAAATGAAATATTAATGATAAAATAAATAAGTACCAAAAGTTACCACAGATTACCACAGTAACATCAGTGGACAAGGAATGTACTCATCAGGACGTCGTTATAAATGTGTTTGCCTCAAAAGAACAGTGATAATTTATTGAATGCTTTATTACCTTCTAGGCACTGTTTTAAATGCTAAATTAATCTGCATAACAACTGAACTAGGTAGATACAATGATTATTCCCATTTTAGAGATGAGGACATAGAATCGCGAGGAGGTTAATGTACTAATTCCACCCTACGCGACACCGGAGTCTTACACTGGACCACTCCACCATATTGTTGTCCTTAGAGTTGGTGTGCCTTACCAAACATTACAGAAGACCAGCTCACCCTCCAGTTACATTCTTGAGTTCTCTCTTTGTGTCCTCAGAGTTTGTTTGGTTTGTTTTTAATCTGGAAACTGAACATTTGTGTTGGAGTATCACTAAGATCCATTCCAACTCAGAATTTCTATGACTTAATAATGTTTTCTCAATAAAAAAATCACAATATTTTGGCATTTTCACAATAATGAGTAGGTTTGGACAAATTAGAGGAAAGTCCATTCAAAAACAGGATGAAGTTTAATCAAAAACAATAAATAAAAAGTAACACATTAGAACCACACACTAAATACAATATACTTGGCCCCATCAATACAACCCCACCAAACAACTGCACTATTACAAATTATAAACAAATTCTGATTATTTTAACAGCCACAAAACAGGTAACATTAAACCTAAGAGTCTAAGCTTGGCTTTGTTTTGCCTCTCATTATGTTGAGGAATAAAAAGCATAACCTTGCAAAATATCTAACAAGCCACTCCTGCCCCCATCTGCCTCTGTGGATTGGCCTGTGAGGGCATGGTCTTGCAGGAGAATATCAAATAACTCCTGCTCCTGTTTCTGTAAATCAGCCTGTGAAAACATGGTCTAGTAGAAAGATATCAAACGAGTGATTTCAGCCCCTGCTTCTGTAAATCAGCCTGCAAACTTGCAGCTGCATTCTGCCTCTCTAACCCCCCTGCTTGCAAAATTTCACCTAGCAAAGCATTATTAGCCAATGAACAAAAGTTATGCTGATCCCACATGAAAACCTATATAAACCTATGAAAACTGAAAAACAGGGCTCAGAATTTGGAGATTAACTCTCCTCTGGGCCTGCGCATAATAAAACTGTTGAGTGCTGGTTGTGAGTTTCTAGGGTTCAGAACTCCTGGCTTTGCTGTAACAATTAAAGTAATCTAAGTTCACATCTGGGTGGGAAAGGACAACAAACTGATTAAAGAATGGGAAAATAGACCCTTTGCAGAAAAGTGCACGAAACTGAGGTTATATGTTAAGATGATGAAGAAGGCTGACTTACCTATCTTTTGGTTGTTATAAATATACTACATATCCACAGAACAAGAAAAAAGCAACTTAAAGTAGAACAGAAGAGACCTAAAAAATGAGATCCTTGATAAGAAGGACCCTCAAACCCTGAAAAAGGTTACTGTAAAAGGTGGAGAAATCTTTAGCCCTGGGGACCTTTAAGAGTAGAACAGATAACCATTCATTCAGTAAGCCATTTAAAGACATTGGCTTACCTACCAGAAGTTGCCCTAACACCCCAAATAGAGCTGAGCAGGTGCTGGAAGGACCCCACCACACTTCAACTAATGGCATATGCAAACAGAAGACAAATAAGAGCAAATTTCTATCTTCTCAGACAGGTTTTGTCACATTTGTGTATTGTATACTCAGCCATTTAGCCAGTGGAGTTAAGAATAATTAAATAATTAAAGAATAATTAAATAAATAAATAATTAATGATGATTAATTAAATAAATAATTAAAGAATAATTAAAATAATTATTATTATCATTAAAATAACCGGACACTTGAACTTCTTTTCCACAACAGTGTTATAGAACCAGATTTCCTCTAGCACTAACTCATTTTCACAACCAAAGTTTAATTTTATCAACTAATTTGGGAATAATTTTCACCTGAATTTTAAAAGATTTTTCTAGAAATAATCTTTGTAGAATGATTTTTTTTAAAAAGTTTTAGAAAGACATTATTGTGTTTCTTGAAGATTAGTAGAGATAAAATATTTATTGCACATCTACTATGTCAGTCACATAGCATACATCCTCTTATTTAATCATCACAACATCACTGGAGATGGACAGCATTATCCCCATTCTGTACCTGAACAAAAGGAAGATGAGAAAGTCTAAGGTTTTCAATAAAACTTTTGAATCTAAAATCTTTGTGCTCTACAGAGTACTGTATTAGTTCCTTATTGCTGCTGCAACAAATTACCACAAATCAGCAACTAAAACAATATAAAGTGATACACAAAACATGTCTCTAATTCCTGGAGTGATGCCCCACAGGTCAGAAGAGGGGCTTTCCCTCTCTGGCTCATGTCTGCTCACTGGACCATTTTTACTATGTTTACATAGGTTGGTCCCTAACAGCCTACTCCTAAACCTTCAAGATAGGGTTAACCAATCTGACTTTGTTAATCCAGTCTGCAAGTGGTAGATCAACTGAGTCAACATCAGCTATCTTAGTGATGGTAACACAACAGTATATTGTAATCAATGCCACCAAATTGTACACTTAAAAACAATTAAAATGGTAAATTTTAAAATCTGTATATATGTTAACACAATAATTTTTTTTAAATAGTCATCTTAGTTGAAAAATGATAGTTGAATAGAGAGATAAGCAAGAAATGGCAAAGGATCATATACAACCTAGACCTGCCTAATTGCGTGATGTAGGATATCATTTAACAACCCTGGGCCACAATTTCCCCACATGTGTAATAATAAAATGGTATTCAATGCTCTCTTCAGTAATATAAAAAGCTAAGAGCAATGCTCTACTTTCCAACTTCTAAATTCAAATCCTGCACAACCACTGTTTTAGTCTGCTAGACTGCTGAAAGCAATATACCATAAAATGGGTTAGCTTTTAACAATGTGAATTTATTAGCTTAAAACCTAACAGTTTTGAGTCCATGAGAATGTCCAAATCAAGGCATCGTCAAAGCAATGCTTTTTTCCTGAAGACCAGCTGCTGGCAATCCTTGACTCCTCTGCCACACAGCAAGGCATATGTGGCATCTGCTTGTCTCCCTTCTTTCCTGGGTTTGCTTGCTTTCAGCGTCTTGCTTCTGTGGCTTTCTCTCTCTTTGTCTGAATTTCATTATTTTACAAAGGACTCCAGTAAGGGTATTAAGACTCACCCTGAGCTGCATCTTAACTGAAGTAACCTCATCAAAATGTCCTACTTTCAATAGATTTATACCTACAGGAATAGATAAGTTTTAAGTACATGATTTTCTAAGGGGTACATACAGTTACAACCCACTACAACCATTTACAAACTGTGTGAAATAGGCAAATTACTTAACCTTTCTAAGCCTTAATTTTATCATCTGTAAAATGTGGGTAATAATGATATTTGTCTCCTGGGGTTGTTAAATAAGAAAAGCTACTTAAAAAGGACCTGGTAGACAGGATTCATTATAAAGAATGGTAGTAGTGTACTTCTTGGCACACTCCAAGGAAACACAAGAGAAGTCTTGCAGAAATTCACTGTGGATCTCCCAAAAGAAACATGGTAGAATAGGTCAGTCTGCCTTGTGCTTTGCTTGTTTAAGAATGGAAAAACGACATAACTATGTTTGGAAAGCAGCTGAGACTGCTGTGCAGCTGAATATTCTTGGGGAAAAAGTGAATGTGGCTGGTCTTATTTTAACTGGATCAGCTGACTTTAAAACTGAACTAGGTTAAATTCATCTGGCAAACTGTGCCTCACCCTCCTGGATCCAACCCAAGGA
The DNA here is from genome assembly GCF_030445035.2 of Dasypus novemcinctus. NCBI lineage: Eukaryota > Metazoa > Chordata > Mammalia > Cingulata > Dasypodidae > Dasypus > Dasypus novemcinctus. Next base: position 86,784,846 of record NC_080677.1, read on the forward strand.
GCATAACCATGGTGGAATCCAAAAAGATCCCTGCCTTACAACTGGAACATTAACAGAACTTAATTCATGAGCATTGATTAGTGAAAAGAAAAACAAAATAAAACTAGACCTAACCCTACACTTTGGTTTGTCACAATGCCAGTACAGCAACCTATAGCTAAATTCCTAAATGCCACTTGGGACTAATTTTTAAAAGAATCTCAGTTTTCACTTCTACTCTGTGAAATTGGTTGCTCTTGTATATTATGGGGAAAAATGATTTTTTTTAACCTTCATACATAAAATTAAAACTACTTTAACTGCTGTAAACCTTCAAAAATAATAGAAGTGAAATCATACTGATTTGTGTCTTATTTTGATTGGAGAAAAATTAAATTGCAGCATTTCACAGTGACCCATTTACATGGCATTCCCAGTTTACACTGCATAAAAAAGATACACATGTGGTAAAATGTTGGAATACTATTTTTTAAAAAAAGGACCAAGTGATCAATAAATCTTAATACTTATTAAACTGGTTCACAAACTCTGTGATCCTCAAAAAAAAATAATTAGGTGGCGGACTTGACCCAGTGGTTGGGGCGACCGTCTACCACATGGGAGGTCCACAGGTTCAGGCCCCGGGCCTCCTTGACCCATGTGGAGCTGGCCCATGCGCAGTGCTGATGCACTCAGGGAGTGCCATGCCACGCAGGGATGTTGCCTGCGTGGAGGAGCCCCACGCGCGGGGAGTGCGCCCCGTGGGGAGAGCCGCCCAGAGCGAAGGAGGGTGCAGCCTGCCCAGGAATGGCGCCACACACGGAGACCTGGCGCAGCAGGATGACGCAACAAAAAGAAACTCCCCTGCCGCTGACAACAGAGGCAGACAAAGAAAACGGGGCGGGTGGATGCAGAGAGCAGACAATTGGGGGGGGATAAATAAATAAATCTTTTTTTAAAAAAGATATTAGTCAAATACCTTGTTTCTTAATTTGCCTTTTGAATTTTTAACTCTCTGACGGAAGAGAGGGGACTAATTTCCAGTGTGAGACACCTCCTTTATTTGCTGCTCAAATCCAAATAGCTGAGAAAACCAAAGTTTTCACCTATCTAATTTGGTGGGAAAACCTGACTTGAGCTGATGTGAAGCTATGCATAGTCTCTATCCAACTTAATGTAAATGTTCATATATTTTTATATAGCCATTATCAATGTGTTTGATTATCAGATACTGCTGCAAACCTGCTGCGAGTAGTATATATACCATGCTACCTTCTGAAAAAAATATAAGAGTTTTACCCTTAATCCAAAAAGACAACTTTTTAAAAGACTTACAAATGAAGGAGAGAAACTACTACCAAGGATGGGAGATGACATCAGAAAACAACAACAACAACAACAACAAAGAAAAACCACATTCACATAGACATACATTTATTATCTTATAGTTTGGGAATCAGAAGTTCAAAATGGGTCTGACCAGCTAAAATTGAGATGTCTGAAGAGTTGTGTTCCTTCTGGAGGCTCTAGGGGAGATTGTAGTTCTTAACTCTTCCAGCTTCTAGAGGGTTGCTTTCATCCCTTGGCTTTCACCCTTCTTCTATCTTTAACTTACATCACTCCAACCTCTGTAGCTTCTGCTGTCACTTCTCCTCTCTCTCTGACCCTTCCTCTCACTCTCTTTCCATTATAAGGACCTTTGTGATTACATTGGTCCCATAGGGATAATCCAGGATAATCCTCCCATCGCAAGATCCCTAACTTAATCATATCTGTAAAATTCCATTTGCCATGTAGGGTCACACATTCACAGGTTCCAGAAATTAAGAAGCAGACATCTTTGGAGGAGCCATTATTCTGTCTACTACAATTATGAAACACTGCAGCTTCGAAAATTCATCAGTGCTGAGTTCCCATCCTGGGGAACTCTGTCACATTACCCAATGGAACAGCAACAGTCCCCCAAGTGCAAGGGCAAAGACCAGTGAAGAAGGAGGGTGCAATGATGGGCCCTTGATACTGACTATGCTTTTGAGCCAGTATGCTTAAAATTTCAACTAGAGCTGCAGGGTGCCTAAGAATTACCTCCTGAGAGCCTCCATGTCACTGAAATGTGGCCATTCTCTAAGCCAAACTCAGCATATAAATGTATTACCTTCCCCCCAGCATGGGACATGACTCCCAGGGATGAGCTTCCCTGCCACCGAGGGATTACAACTAAGTACCAGTTGGTGATACAACTAGAAAAAGATCTTGAATAAAAGAGGGAAATGGCAAACACAAATGAGTTTATATGGCTAAGAGACTTCAAAATGAGTCAGGAGGTCATCAGAGGGGTCACGCTTATGCATGTCTCAGCATGAACTCAAAGACAGCCAAAGTAGATACCACCCAAGCAATGGGGCTCCTGAGGGCTATGGAGACGCCCAGATCCTAGGGTCATGGCAGATACTTATAGAGTTTAGTGCCTTGCCAGTGGGCCCTACTTTGGAATTTGTGCTCCTGAGTGTGATGGAGTTGGACTCAGATGTGACTTCTCTACATATACCTCTTCTGTCACTTTTTCTGAACCTGTGGTTGGTGCTGGGGTTAGTGCATGCCCAGGAGACTTGAATCTCTGGACTATCCATGTGCCAGCTCGGCCCTGAGCCTCTGCAGAGTTGCAACACCTACTCTCTGGTTCGTTGGACTTATACCCATGTCCGCTAACAAGGAGGTGAGGATGGTCAAACACTACACCAAGAAACCAAGAGAGTCTACAATGGCAAGCAAGAGAATCCCATCTATCCTCCATGTGGGATCTAAGTCCCCTCTCAATTTAGAGGTGGATTGGGTATTGCCATCCCAGGATCCTCAGGATGGAGGAATAAAATATGGATTAGAGTGGGGAAAAAAAATAATAATAATAGTGTCCTTTATTTTTAAAATAGAGTAATTTCAAGAATTCAATTATGTTCAACTTATATATGAAGTTCAAATAAAGTATTAAGAAGATTAAATGAATTCGCATTGTAATTTGCTTTTGAACGTAGTTTTGTACACTATAAATACCATTTAATTATTAAATTAAAATTTAAAAATTTATATTTGCCTTCAAAGTAGTCACCTTAGGAACTATATTCTAGAACCTAGCTCTTTCCTTAATTTCCCTTTATGGAGACCTCTGATATATAAACAAATGATGATGTATAGCAAAAGGGCTTTACCAACATTGTTATTTATTATGTGCAAAAAATACCCCATGACTGTGGAAGATTCACACCTTATTGGTATGGCTCCATGCTATTGGCTAGAAGGTCAACCATTTCTAATAGTATGTCATATCATTATAGATATATTTCTGGGACTGGTTTATAAATAATATTTTAAATAATGTCATTACATTACAACCACACCCTGTTTTAACAAAATGGTATCAGTTATCATGATGCTCCACTGGAACAGACTTATCTTTACTTACTTCTGGAAACTTTCCAAATTCCATCCTTGAAAAACAATTTATGGGTCAACAATGAAAACTTTTCAAACACACATGCTGCACAAAATTCATTAAAATGTACAGTTAAAATGGGTGCATTTTATTGTGTTAAATTGTATTTCAATTAAGTTGATTTTTGAGGGCATATGTTACAGATTCTTAAAGTAATTTCACGTGAGGGAGTCTAAAAACTGGTGTGAACAATAGCAGCATCTCTCTAACCAAGTATTATGAAACATAATACTAATCTGAATATATAAATTCTGATATGGAAGTTGAAAAGTTTCCACACAGTCCTCACATAATGCCCTTCCCTTACAGACTTCATAAATTTCGTTGGATATTCTGAACCAATAAAAATCAACTGAGAAGCTGTCAGCTCCTTAAATATGCTGTTCTGGAAAGTCATGTGTGTTGATATGTAAAATGTTCTTGTTCAAAGAAAAAACTGACCTTGTTTGATTTTTACATTTATTATTTAGAACAATTAAATAATAAAGTAAGAATAGGAAAAAGTTATCAACATACAATTCACAAATGGAAGAGAAATATACTTGGAGTTGTCCTGGGTGGTGCTTCACAAACAATTACGGGACATTGTAGATCCCCCCAGGGCCCACTGAATGGAACATGGGAGAGTGTGGGCTATGATGTGGACCATTGACCATGAGGTACAGCGATGCCCAGAGATGTACTTACCAAATGCAACGGATGTGTCATGATGATGGGGGAGAGTGTTGCTGTGGGGGGAGTGGGGGGTGGGGGCGGTGGGGTTGAATGGGATCTCATATTTTTTGAATGTAATATTTTTTAAAAATGAATAAAAATAAATAAAGGAGAAAAAAAAACAAATTACAAATTTTAAATAGATTCATAATATCCAGTATTAGTGAGAGTAAGGGGAAATATCATTCTCATACAACATCTGTAGGAATATAAAATGGTACAACTTTGTTGAAAGACAACATTGTCAGTACCTACTAAAAAGTAAATTTACATACAATTTGATCATGGTATTTCTACTTTTAACCATCTATTCTAGAGATAGTCATACATGACTATGAAGACAAAAATTAAGAAGGTTACTTTTTTATAATTATAGCAGCAAAATAGGGAAATAACGAAAAAGTTTAGGATATATACATACTGAAGACCACAACACAGCAGTTTAAAAGAATGAGTTTGAGCAACATAAACAGCTTGGAAAGTTCACCATTTATTGTAACATGGTGATATTTTTTAAAGTTGCAAAATAATATGAACAGTTTGATCCCTTTGTATAAAAAAATCAGAAAAGTTTATATTTCTATAAATGCTTATAATTTCATTTAACTACACAGGAATAGAAAGAAACACCAAATGGATAATGGCTACCACTGGAGTGGGAAATAGAATAGGCCAAAAGATTAAAGGTATAATTATACTTTTTAACTTTGCACAAATTTATTTGATGGCTGAATTTTTCATCAATAATGTTTTAATTTATTCTTGCATTTCACAATAAATCACTTTTTGAAGTGAATGAGATATAGAGTATGCTTAAACAGTTTTACATAATTTTGGTTATGTTAGCGTGTTAGCACTTCTCAACTTATTCTTTAGTCTCAATCATGTTTTAATATATTTTTAATCTATCCTTAGTATATTTTTTTAATCTATGTTCAATTTGAGGAGAGATTCCTCAATATTAGCTTCTAGTTCACAAAATCTCTCTGACTGATTTTCTACATTTTATCCTGTCTATAATGGTATATTCATTTCAATTTCAATTCCACAATTAGTTATTTTTCATATACATGCATTCATATTTGATTCTGCTTTTTGTTACATTTCTTCCTCTTTTTTAATAAGTTTTTTCTCATTGAAAAATCAAACATATTTCAAGTTCTCATCAGACTCTTCCATTAAACCTTTTTTATCTAAATGTTCATATTATTGATGGGTTAAGTTGTCTTTTTTATCAGAAATAGATTTCCTCATGTTTTTAAGAATATTAGAATATAAGCACATTTACAGTGAATAAGGCAAAGTGGCCCAACAGAACCTGACCTTGATGATAGTAAGAATCACGTATATTTAATAATAGTTTTTACAATCTCATTTCAATTCCATTTTTAAATTTTAATCAACCTGCTTAAAGCATACATTGTTATTATTTAAGTTTGAACACTCTGCCTGAAGAAATTCTGCAGTACGTTCTTGGTTCAGTGAGATTTTTATATTAGTACAGAAATTCTTTTATCTAATGTAACAAGGATCAGCAGTTGTCAGATAAATGAAACTGTCAGGGCTTTTATTTTTTAAAGCAAGGAATCGTAAAAAGTAATGTATAAAACATGAAATAGTTTATTTTAACTGAAAAACATAAAAAAAAACATTTATTTGCCAGTCTGTTGAAATTAGTTGGGACTAACCAATAATAATAATTACAAAATAATCATCCCCTATTAATTAATTTGCCTACCTCCCTATGGCTCCTACCACTTGCTTTGTACCATCTAAATAAAGGCATTAAATAAATGATTTGCATGGGTGGATGGATAAATAAACAGATGAAAGGGAATCAATCAATCATCCAGCAGAAAGGAACAAACCTGACTTCTATAAGAAACACTGGGGTTGTCTTATTTACCCAAACTGATCAGAGAAATGACCAAACTAAGTACCACAGATTTCGGAGATTTTCATTCTTTTTCATCAATATTAGCAAAAGCAAGCACAGCAGCAGCAGTAAATATGTCATGTGGAGGACTCTAATGTACTTCACTAGAAATGCAAAGAAATAAAAACAACTACCTGTGCACATAATCCAGATGGAGAGTTAAAACACAAATAAAAAGATAAATTATGATTCAAGGCAACTGTGCTAAGTGGCAAGTAGGTGGGAGAGAACAAGAAGAGACGAAGGAGGCAAGGGTAGAAGCACAGTGAAAGCATCCCATGGTGGATACTATGATAGTGCTTAACTAGTGAGAAAAGACAATATTCTACAATCAAAGACACAGTGGCAGAGAAGGCCTGTAAAACAATAATAAGATCAGTTGAGTAGAGGACAGAGTTTACAGGAAAGGTATATGGAAGCTATGCATGACTGAAGAATAGAAGCAAATCATGGAAGGAAATAAATGCTATTTCTTCATCCTTAGAACATTCTTGTTTTTAAGGATTGTGAATACTTTACATAAGATTATAAGACTAAAGTTCAACCATCCACCTCTACCCTTTTGTAACACACTCCCACCAGGTTCCCTTCCCTTCATTCTAACTGCAGTGAATTGTTATCAAGCATAAATAGGCATAAAGAGCAACTAGGTCTTCTGAGTAATCAGTTTCTTTCATGAAAGGAATTCATAAATATAACATGAGTCAAATAACCAGAATACAGTAAATACATTTAACAGTTGACTGACCAAAACTGAAATTATCTTTGATAACTCTGAAGTCATTTTAGGATCTTTTAACTCAATGAAGGCAAGAAAAATTGCTGACATTTATTAAGCACCATTGTGTGCCAGGCACTGGAGTAGATGCTTCTGGTTATCCTTTTACCTAACACTTGCATCATACCCTGTGAAAAATTACTACCAGTGAAGTAACCAAAGTTTGTAATGCTGCTTGCCCATGAATAATAGAACTGGCAATAGATCTGAATCTACATTCTTTTTGTTCTTTACCACAATAATTAGATAAATAGATGATGATGACATATGATTTTAATGAAAGAGAGATAGAGATACATATGTGTGCGTATGGATATTTAAGAAAGATTGGTAATTTCCACCAAGCTTTCCCTACATTCAATGTGACTATTTAACCTGAGTATCAGGAATATTGCCCCCAAAATAAATAACTACCTTTTTTTTTCAATCCCAAGACACTAGAGACATAAGTTCCATTGAATTTTATTTGTGCAAACGACCCTTCCTGCAAAATAAGTTACTGTAAAACACTTACTAAAAGGAAATTGCTAACAAAATCATTACCTAGCCCAGTACAAACTAATGTTATTACTTCCAGGAAACAGAAGCAACTGAATTATATAATAGAAATATTAGTTTAAAAGGTCACTGGATGTCAGAATGTGTCATTTTACAGAAGTCTCTTGAGACACTATTCATCAGAAATTATAATGCTTAGAACACCAAGTTCAATGTCATGATTCAGCAGATCTCTCTCCTCCCTGGTTCATTTAACACCAGTTATGAAGCTCTGGAGGAAAGTAGATAGCAATTCTTTCTCTAAAATACTTCCTGTCACTTTCAAGCAGGAAGAAAAAAAACCCAGAGAGGCACACTCAAGGAATACTTTATTAAACATACACGTAGTCCTGTGAAAAATATGCAGAGCATACATCTAGAAGTTTAGTTTTGGAAGAGACCAATTTAGTTCTACACCTTTGTGGAATAAAGCGTTTACCCAACCAAAGTTGCAAAGAGAGTGATTGAAAGAACTGGAGTAAAAAAAGGATTTTAAACAAAATATACCACTACTCTCAGCTAGATAAAAAAGCATCCGGTACAATTAAACATGAAGCAAATAACCAAAACGATATGAAAACTACTGGTATTTTCATTTCCTTTTCTCATTCAATTAGGTCAACTCAACTTTTTCTTCTGAACTTACTATACTTGCATAATAAAGGAATTTTGGTGAAAATCGAGTAATTAGCCTTTTGTAATACAGCCAAATACTTTCCAAACACTATGCTAAGTGGGACGAAGGTTGACATAGAATTCAAACAACATATTAAAAAATAATGACTATATTTAAAAATACATACCTGCATATACCCCAAAGTATGAATTTGGTATTATCAGGTAATTATGATTGTCAAAGAGACATGAATTCTATGTTGCTTACTAATACTACCATTCTTTATACAAATACTGTATTCATAGTTCGTTGTCTATAGCATGTTATACTCAATGAAGAAACTCTTGTAAGTGGGAAAGAAGAGTAAGAAAAAACTTATTGGCAGCTAAATTAACCAAAATATGAAAATTTTTTCTTTTCCTGGCTTTAAAACAATAGTCATATTTATACATAGGGCAAAGAGAATCATTACTATTGGGCTAAAGTGATTTAATATTTTCCCTGAAAACTTAATATAGTTATGGCATATATTTTTCAAGTTTAGAATTCTATTACAGGTTTCTTTGTACATCAAGATGACTTCAGCAAGACAATATATCAATCCATTCAACATTTTCTTATGCCAAATGGAAATGCTGCAACAAAAAGAAAAGTATGAATGGCATCATTCTGGTTGTTTTTAAAAACAAATTAATTACATCATATTGAGATTTCTTAAGAATTAAAACTGTATTTTTTCAGCCAATATTATCCCTATGTCATCAAAACACAACCTGAATGGTCACCATATTTTAAAATAAAAATATAACAAAATTACTTAAAAACAACAACAACAATTCTTTGCCAGTATCTCCTAGAGCTACTATGACCCAGCAATTCCACTCTTAGGTATTTACCCAAGATAAATGCATGCATTTTCAGGAAGCTTAAAGTATTATTTGTTGTAGCCAAAAAAAATGAAGAGAACCCAAGTGTCTATCAATGGTAGAATAGAAATATAAACTGCAGAAGAGTCTTCAAAGGAATACTACATAGCAATAAAAATGAATTTCTGCTACACATGGCAGGGATGAACCTCACCTATAAGACGGTGAGTGAAAAAATGTAAAACAATATATATAGGGACAGATTTGGCCCAACGGATAGGGCATCTGTCTACCACATGGGAGGTCTAAGGTTCAAACCAAGGACCTCCTGACCCATGTGATGAGCTGGCCCATGCACACTGCTGATGTGTGCAAGGAGTGCTGTGCCACGCAGGGGTGTCGCCCGTGTAGAGGAGCCCCAGGCACAAGAAGTGTGCCCTGTAAGGAGAGCCACCCAGCGTGAAAAAAGTGCAGCCTGCCCAAGGTGGCGCCACATACACACAGAGCTGATGCGGCAAGATGATGCAATAAAATGAGACAGATTCCAGGTGCTGATGACAGGAATACAAGCAGACACAGAAGAAAACACAGAGAATGGACACAGAGAGCAGACAACTGGGGGGGGGAGGGGAAAGAAATAAATAAAAAATAAATCTTAAAAAAAAGAATACATATATATTATAATTCAATTTATATACCATTCAAAAAACAAAAAAAATAATCTGTGGAGATAAAATTCCGCAGGGTGGGGTAATGACAGGGAGGGAAGATGACAGCAGTAAGATTCTTTTCTTAATCTGCAGAGCAATTACGTGGGCAACTACCTTGGAAAAGTTTATCAAGCTATACTTTATGAATTGTACACTTTTCCTTTTGCATATTATATTTAAAATTTTTAAATTTTACTTTAAAAACATTAAGTATATATTAAAATTTTGTATAAGATTATATCCTGGAGTAATCAATTAAGCACAGCATTACTATTCAGAATTACTGTATTCTAGTAATGACTCATCTACAACTAGCATTATGAAATTTATAATATAATTTAACCTCTCAGTGATAATTCTAATAGCCAAAAAATCTCACAGAGATGGTCTGAAGATTTTTTAAAAAGCCATTAAATCATTTCCTATTCATTCAACAAATAATTGTTTTGACCCTACTATGTATAGGGCTCTGGTCTAGGCACCTGTCTCCCTTATTTTCTAGTGAAGAAAAGAAAATATGAATCAAACACAATAAATGAGTGAATGAAGGAATAAATAATAATGTAAACTACAATCAATGTTTAAAATTGTATATACATACATGAAATGAGTCTCTCAACCCAGTATGAACACAACTGAACACATAAAACATAAAAGGGAAACTAGCTTTAAAGAAGTATTTCTTTTTTTTTTTTTTTTGAAGACTTACTGATTGATTGATTTCTCCCCCCTCCTTTGTGTGCTCTCTGTGTTCATTCACTGTGTGTTCTTCTGTGTCGGCTTATATTCTCATTAGGTAACTCTGGGAACTGATCCTAGGACCTTTTGGAGTGGGAAAGAGGCAATCATTCTCTTGTATCACCTCAGCTCCCTGGTCTGCTGCAACTCTTATTATTTCTCCTCTATGTCTCTTGCTGCACCAGCCATCTGCGTCGGCCAGCACTCCTGCATGGGGAAGCATTCCTGTGCGTACTCCACACAGGCCAGTACTCCATTTGAACCAGCTCGCCTTTACCAGGAGGCCCTGGGCATCGAACCCTAGACCTCCTATATGGTAGATGGGAGCCCAATTGCTTGAGCCACATCCGTTTCCCAAGAAGTATTTATTAATGCTCTGAAATCAAACCAATGCCAGGGTTAAAACTCCTGCATAAATCTTAATGAATAAGTCTTGATAGCATATGAATTATTTAAACATATCCTTGAAACCAAAAAGAATAGAATTGGAACCAAAAAGGCAGATTTTTCAAGGAGAGCGGTTACTTTTTAAGAAAGGACTTTTAAAAAATCAAAACATTTAAAAAGACAGTGTTCAAAGAGAGTCCTGATACTGAAGAACAGAGAAGAAACAACTTCCATATTGGGAGGCAGGTTGTGTTTGACCTACAAGAACCCTATAGATCTAATTTTATGAGCTAGAATGAACAATTATGAATTGTTAGAATATATTCAAATTTTATATACTTTTAAATGTTTATTTTATATCTACACCAATAAAAATAAAAAAGGTCATAAACAGTCTCACTTTGGTCATAAACTAGCATCTGAAATTGTCAACATTATCTTGTTATTGTTAAAAATGCTATTATAATTACACATAAGTATAATTACAACAGAGACAAAATTTTATATTCCCTTTTTAATTGAACATTATGTCTAGGAGCATTTTTAACCTGTTACTTTTTACTGTAATTCTAGCTAGGTTAACTAGATTTTTTGTATCAATAAATATACTTCTTTAAATAGGAAAAGCTATACATATCTCTAAAAGTTACATGCTTTGCTTTAAATTTGCTTTAATATCCCTCTAGCATAAAATCTGTGCAACAAAAAGCAAACTGGGACAAAATAACACATATATATACCAAATTAAAATGTTAAAAAAACACATAATATTCCAAATTAAAATATTACAAATTCAAATAGAAGAATAAAATAGCAACAAGACTCACTAAGGCCCTGTTTATGCCACTCCATGGTAGTTTCAAATTGTCTCTCATCAGTTAAACTCACCAAGCTGAAAATCCCTGCAATTGCCTATTAGACATACTAGACATTTGTGGAATATTATCAAATATCTATTGAGTAGTCTTATAACTCTTTCCAATCCATTCTCTCCAGTACACTTAAAAATGGTCTTTTTAAAAAATATATATATAATTTATTTACTTTTTAAAAATACTTAGATTACATAAAATGTTACATAAAAAAATACAAGGGATTCCCATATGCCCCACTCCCCACGCCTCCCATTTTTCCCACATTAACTACTTCCTTCATTAGTGTGGTACATTCAGTGCAATTGATGAACACATTTTATTAGAGCACTGCCACTGAGCATGGATTATAGTTTACATTATAATCTACACTCCCATTCAATTCTGTAGGTTATGGCAGGCTATATAATGACCTGTATCTGTCATTACAATGTCATTCAGGACAATTCCAAGTCCCAAAATGTCCCTTATTACACCTCTTCCTCCCTCTCCCTGATCTCAGCACCTCTGGTGACCACTGTTTCCACATCAGTGATATAATTTCTTACATTGCTAGAATCACAATAAGTCTATAGTAGAATACAAGTAAGTCCACTCTAGTCCATTTTTATTCCCCAGTCCTGAGGATTCTGGGATGGTGATGCCTACTCCACCTCTAATTGAGAGGGGGCCTCAATCTTATATGGCTGATGGATGGGACTCTCTTGCTTGCAGTTATAGATTCTCTCAGTTCCTGTATGTGGTTATCCATTCTCCGCTCCTTGTTAGTTGTCTTGGGTGAGTCCAATGAACTGGAGAATAGGTGTTGCAACTCTGCTGAGGCTCAGGGCCCAGCTGGCACATGGACAGCCTGAAGATTCAAGTCTCTTGGATGAATGCCTATCAACTCCAGCACCAACTATAGGTTCAAATATAGGGGACAGAAGAGGCACATGCAGAGAAGTCACAACTGTGTCCAAATTTGTCACACTCAGGAGCACAAACTCCAAAGTAGGGCCCACTGGCAAGGCACCAAACTCCAGAGCTATCTGCCATGCCTGTAAGACCTGCAGTCTCCAGAGCCCTCAGGAGTCCCACTATTTGGGGTACTATCAACTTTGGACATCTATGTGATCCTGCTGAGATGTGTGTAAGTGTTACTTCTGGGAAGACCTCCTGACTAACTTTGAAGTCTCTTAGCCATATAAACTCATTTGTCTTTACCTTTTCCCCCTTTTATTCAAGGTCTTTTTCCAGTTACATTGCTCATTGGTGTTCGGTAATCCCTCTGCGCCAGGGAGGCTCATTTCTGGGAGTCATGTCCCTCACTGGGGGGAAGGTGATGCATTTATATGCTGAGTTTGGCTTAGAGAATGGCCACATTTGAGTAACATGGAAGCTCTCAGGATGTCATTCTTAGGCACCCTACAGCACTAGGTTAAGTTGCAATATCAAGAGTAAAAGGCTCATAAGCATAGTCATCAATATCAAGGGCCCATCTATGAACCATTCTTCTTCACTAGTCATTGCCCCTGTACTAAAGGGTTTGTTGCTGTTCCATGCAGTAGAGCTCCCCAGGATAGAAATTCAACATGCTTTCAGTTGTTGTGTGAATCTCCACCCACTGTGGCTGTGCCCCATGGACATTTGAACATATTTATATACCTTATATGTATGCCCAGGTGAACTTCCTCCCATGTATTCCCCATCACTGAGTGATCTTCTCACACCAGTGATCTTCTCCTACCTTCTGTGATCCAAAACTTCTTCAAAAATGAAGTCAAGAGTATCGCCAAATTCAATTAATAGGAAAATGAGGTAGTAATTATAGGCTTAATCTTAAGAAATAAAATACATAGTAATTTTGAAAAACTAAAACTAAAATAAAGTAAAAAAAATTGGGGTACTAAAAAATGAAAAATATTTTTTTTTAATTTTTGACATTTTGTCTTTCATCACTGTAATAACTGTTGTCCCATATGTACAATGACATTTTCTTCCATTTCATACCCAGTGTCTTACTGCTTTAGGGTGTTAGATGGGAGGGGGCAGTTGGGACAGGGCACACCTGGGGCAGTCTTCTAGAGAATGCACAAGTGATCATTTTGTAATAGTGTGTTGTATCAATGCAGGAAGATCCACATAATGAGTGGGAAGGAGTTGGATTCCAATCCGGGGGAGGCCCAATGTGTTCTCAAACAGAAGGGAGGGTTTCTCTTGAGAGCATGGGTGGTTCCTAATAGGGGAAGACAGACTAGTGTGTCAAGACCCCAGCATTGTTAAAGTATCTATGAATCTTGTCTTTCAAGGAGTGAAGCCTGGTCATTGCTGTGGGCCCCAAGGAAGGGGGAAGGAGAAAGAGGATAGATGGAAAAGGGCGTATTTAGGGGCAATGGAAGTCTTCTGCATGATCTTGCAATGATGAATAGAGGCCATGTTAAATTTCATCAAAAATTTATGAAAATGTATGGTTTAAAATGTGAATCATAATGTAAACCATTGACCATGGTTAGTAGCTATGTTTCAATATTTGCATATCAGTTGTAAAAAATGTACCATCCATATGTAAAAAGGTTATTATTAGGGAAGGGGGGAAAGGAGGAGGATGCTGGATACATGGGAGTCCCCTATATTCTTTATGTGACTTTACTGTATCCTAAAAGTTCTGTGAAGTCAAAATGAAAAAAAAAAAATGTCTTCCAAAAGTGAAAAGTTTATCAAGTCAGGCCCCTTCTAAAAATCATGAACAGTTCCACTTCTACCATAGAATCACACCCAAGTTCCTTAAAATGAGTTCTGAAGTAACATGCCCTACTTATTTCTGCAGCCTTACTTCTTCCATCTCTTCAGATTCAACCCTCCAGCACCCCAATACAATTCAGCTTCTCCAGGATATTTGGATGCTTGGCTCTACGTACAAGCTGTCACTCTATTTCCTGCACTCCCTTCCTAACATCTATTCAGTGTTCAATAGTCAGCTGAGACAGGACCTTCACCAAGAAGACAATCTTGTTCCCTTCAGACCCAGTGCTTCTCCCCCACAGCAACCTCATCCTGGGCTATACTGCATATTGGCCTGTCTTCACCACAAGGCTGTTACATCAGCATAAAAAGGGACCACTTTTCTGTATTACTACTATGTATTGGGCCCTTCAGACAAAATACAAATAAGAATGTATTTCCTACATAGAAAATTTCATAGTCTAGGTGTTCCAAATTTGTGGGGATAGGGTAGAGGATAAGAAGGTAATTTAGAGGAAGTTAGTTAACCTTTTAAGCTTTATTTTCCTCTTCTGTAAATTGGGGATCTTCCATATCTCATTACATGGTACAACTATCCACTCATTGATCAAATCATAAAACTGTCAGACATCCTTGTTTCCTCCCTATCCTATATCCAATCCAACCATAAAGTCTATTGCATCACCACTAAATTATTTAAATCAATTCACTTTAGTGCCTTTTTTATCAGTCCCCACACTAGTTCAATTTCTCTCCTAGACTTCTATTATTTCCATTCTTGCCCTATCCAATTTATTGATCATGGAGCACTGAGAGAATAGTCATTTTATTTAATGCCTTCATCAATGACTTCCTATGGCCTTATTAATGATCTTGTGCAACATCCTAATTTCACCTTGTCCAACTTTGCCCTTATTTACAATGTTCCAGCCACAATGCCCTACTTCCACATCTTGCAGCATCCAAGCTATTTACTGCCTCAGAGTTTTCACAAGTGCTGTTCGCTCTACCTAGCGTACTCTTCCCTTCACTTTTTGTATGGCTGGTTCCTTTGCTTCCTTCAGCTTCAATGTAATTTCCTGAGAGCAACTTTCCCTGAACACCCTATCTAAATGGTGCCCTCAGCCCTCACTCCTGTTGTTTATATCTCTACATTCTGATCATAACTTCCTTGTTCTTCACTATATTCCCAAAGCATAGAGCCATATATGGCTTATGATAAACAGACTAAAAATGTTTTAGGAAAGAAGCAGTAAACAGGAGAACATACAGAGACTATTTTGATTTGAAAGGCAGTATCAGTCCCCTATTTTCCCTAAATTTCACCTTCAGCAGCCTGACACCCATCTGTAGAGGTAGGCAAATTCCTTCTGTCCCCAAAACTACTGTTAACCTATAAGTTACCTTAGATAAGTCATGGATTAATATAATTTATTTTATCAAAGAAGACAGGTATTACCTAGGGAAGGATGAATATGATCTGGAAGAATGAAAAATAGAATCCTTGCATTTTGATAAAAGAGAGTAAAGTCACAACGTTCTGAAAATAAAGTGCCATCCAGGAAGCCACAGTGGTGAGGCTTTGGAGGAGAAAAGGAAACAGAACAATATTTGGGGCTAGAAACCCGGGTAAGTAAATAGGAGCAAAACCAATGGGACAGAGGGAATGGCAAAGATAAGCCCTGATTATTTCACATAGTTTTTCCCAGAATATTCCCTCTACAGAAATATTAAACATGAAAATTGGAAGTTTCATATAGGCTTACAAAGAATTTTATCCTGATTTTAAGGTGCAATTGATTTCTTTACAATTAGTGGGCAAGTCTAATAATGCCAAATGTGTAATATTACTAATTTGAGGTTAGGTAAAAATGCCAAGTAGATGTATTCTTCAGTAAACTGTTTTAGTTGTGCTTCATTAGAGAGCTCATTGCACACAGGTTCATTTTATGTCTGGTCACCAGAGGCACAATTTGCTGCCCACCACTCTGCAATAAGCAGATGTTTGCAATAAGCCTGGTGTTACAGATGACATTAGATGGTCCCCTGGGGCTTACTGAGTGTTGCTTTTTAAAGACCAGATTTAATACTTTGGAGAAATATGAAAGATGACAAGTAACAACATAAGGAGAAAGAATTCATGGTATTTGATTGAAATCTGCAACTTAGTTCAGAGATCAGTTACAGCAAAACCTATGATCTATAAATGGCCCAGGTGGAAAATGCTGGTTAAGTACCCTCTTAAAAAAAAATTGAGTTGACTCATAAAACATCAGAGTGGGTAGTATCCTAAAGATAACTGGGCTTTTGACTGGTGGTTAACAGGTGTGACTCCTTTTGCCTTCCCTAGAATGCCTACTAAACTGGGAACACAATGACCTCTCAAGACATGTTTAAGACAGCCCTGTTATGAAATTCTTTTTATTGAATGAAAATCAGCCTCAATTCTTTAATTTATACCAATTAGGTTACATTCCCTAGAACCAACAGAATACATCTTAATTCATCTTCCACATCCCCACAAATATTTGGAAATAGCTATTTACAGAGTCCAGGCCTCATCTGTCTTGAGTTTAAAGAGCTAATTCAACTGTAATCATTATTATAAGACATGATATTCAATAAGTTCAATTGCCTAGTCACTCTCCTCTATTTCAATAATCAAAGTCAAATGCACTAGTCAATAATAAGAACTAGCATATGTACTAAGTACTTGGCATACATTATTTCGCTAAATCCTAATAAGGAAGGAATTGCGATCACCATTTTATAAGGAACATCCTGAGAATTACAGAGATAAAAAATACTTGCTAGAGGCTATAAAGTTGGTGACAAGGTCAGGGGTTGGACCTGTGTCTGACTACAAAGCCTATGCCCAAAGTAACTCCTGGATTACTTACATGGTAACCAAACCACAGCAAAGCAGTGGGGAAAAGAGCAGCTTCTAAGAATCAGGAATAAGATCCTGATTCTGTTATTTAATATATAAACTGGCTCATATATTTGAGCCATGTACGTGTTCAACATACCAACTACATTTTTTTTCCAAGTAACTGATAAAAATGCCAAACAAAGCAAGGCTGAGGATGGAGCCTTCAAAATCTAAAGGAAGAAGTCTGAACTTGCCTTAGAGGCATGAGGCTATTAAGTACACTAAGTGATGGGATAATAGGATCACTATGGTAATTTTAAAAGATCACTCTGTATGTTGGGATGGATGAATTAAAAGAAAGCCACACTGAAGGTGAAGAGCAATAAAAAAAAATTCTCACAATAGTCCAAGAAAATTCTGACAAGAGTCTATTCTAGATTAGTGGTATAGGAATGGAACAAGGTATGTAGCTTCTAGAAATAATCAAAAGCAGAACTGCAGTACTCGGCGATAGTTTGGATTTATAAGCTGCAGTGTTTTAGAATGTGGGCCCTGGTCAGACTCCATGATTTGAATACAGCTACACCACTTTAATTTGTATGGTTGAAGCTGTACTTCAATTTCTGCAACTATAAAATAGGACAAAGAGTACCTAACCCATGGAGATGCTGGTAAAAATTAACTGATAGTAGCTGTAGAGTGCTCACAAAAGTCCCTGCCACATTAGAAATGTTCACCACTGAATGTTAGGAGAGGATATGAAGGAGGAAGAGGAGGAAAAGGAAAGGGAGAGAAAGTAGTTTAGGATGACTGCCAGGTCTCCAGCTTAGGTAACTAGCTGAACTCCAAAAGGCAATCCAGGCAGTAAAGCATCCTGGAGGAGGAAGATGACGAGTTCAGTTTTGAAAGTAAGTTTGAGATGGCTGAGGGGTATCCAAGTAGTAATGAATTAAAGAGTATAGGGAAGCAGACTTGGCTCAGTGGTTAGGGCATCCATCAACCACATGGGAGGTTTGCAGTTCAAACCCTGGGCCTCCTAGACCCGTGTGGAGCTGGCCCATGAGCAGTGCTGATGCACACAAGGAGTGCCCTGCCACGCAGGGGTGTCCACCACGTAGGGGAGCCAGAGCCACCAGGGCAAGGGAAAGTGCAGCCTACCCAGGAATGGAGCCACACACACGGAGAGCTGACACAACAAGATGATGCAACAGAAAGAAACACAGATTCCTGTGCTGCTGACAACAACAGAAGTGGACAAAAAGAAGAACACGCAGCAAATAGACACAGAGAACAGACAACTGGGATGGGGGGAGAAAAAAATAAAATAAATCTTTAAAAAAATTTTTTAAATAAAATAAATAAAAATGAAAGAGTATAATAGTAGATGCCTGGGGCGTAGAACGGACAGAAGGGCCACGGAAAGGAACTTATTTTGGTGGGTGACATGAGTATATTTTAGTTTGAAGAAGAAAAGCTTGGAGACAGGGAGGGGTTAAAGATACTGGTTTTTAAGGGGTAAACTATGTGAAACTTGTCTTCAGATCAGCTAGAGAGAAATGGGCTCAGAGCACAAGGACCTTAACAGAAAAAGACCCTTTCCTCCTAAAGAGGCAGGAGAGGCAAGGATAGATGCAGGAGTGGACATGTTTTTGGTGAGAAATTAAGGGAGTTTATCTCCAATACTTTTTTCCCCAATGACCTGAGATCAATTCCAAGGTGGTGTGCATTAACGAAAGTTAGGGGATAGGAAGTTAGGTTTGAGTAGGGTAGCAAAAGTTTAGCAAGAAATTTGAAAGAAACGGGAGAAGAGAGCTGACAAGGGAAAGGCACTGCTGTGATGAGCTTCTACTCATCTTGCATGGCCCAGTTTAGTTGTTGCCTGTTATAGTTCCCCCAACTTTCCCCTTTTAAGTATAAGATTTTGAACTTTCATATAACATTTGGTTAAGTAATTCTACAATATTCATCATAATAAAATCTTCTGTTTATTTCTCTGACCAAACCATGTTTTGCTCAATGCTGAAATCCTAGCCATTCTCTAAAACACAGTAGGTGTTCATTCTTTCTTGAAAGTGAGCCAGTTATTCATGTGATTAAATATTTCTCTAGGATATATTCCTAGAAATGGAATGTGAAGGTTAAAAGGTGACTATATTAAACATATTGTTAGGTGTTAGCATGCTGTTAGCATGTTGTAACACATTTTAGCTCTCTGAAAAGTCTGTGCCAATATTCATTCCTACTAACAGCATGAAAGATACCTTGGAACAAGTTGCTACTCGTGAATCATGGGAACAAAGGCTCAGGCACCACAGACTATCAACAAATAACTACTTTATTACTTACACAGCACAAAGAGTTCAAAAGATCAGGAAAGGAGATTCCATTATGTCAGTCCCCTAGGGAGATCAAATGCTTGGGTCAAGGTCAGTGGAAAGGAGGAATGCCTGGGCTGCCAAGGGGCTGGGTATTTATATTCTGGGGGGGGGGCGGGGGTTGGGTGCCACTGAGCAACAAGTATATACCAGGAAAAATTTGTGCACAGTTCCTGCTTGAAAGCAGAAGATATTTGAGGGTTTTTTTTAAATTACAGGTCTAATTTTCCTGTAATTTTAGTAGTTAGCTATAAGAAAAAGAATGACTTTGGATCCATGGATCCACATTATCAATACAGAGGGATCTACCAGAACTCCAATTACTAGAATCAGAACATAGGATTATTAATTCTATCCTATTTTTCTTGAAAATGTTAGCAAAAAATTAAAGATTAATTGCTAATGTTAATATCAATAAATAGTTTGATAAATATAAATGAGCACCTACACTGGGTAGCTACTATGTAGGTACTAGGATGGTAAGAAAAATGTGTGAAACATTATCCCTAACCTCCAGAAATTTCAAAGGCAAGTGCGTTAGAATATACATGAAAGAACAAAATAGTTTGAAGAATTTTGCGCAAGATACCGACAAATGCGGTCAGTCAATTTGCATCTGGTACCTGTCTCTCTAATTTTCAAATGTTAAAAATCAGCTTTTTCCTCTAAACTTTAGTAAAGCAAATAAATACTTCCTGGCTTTCATAGAGTCCTAAGAGCCTTAACTGTGTAGATGTTAAAACATCAACAGATTATCCTCTGCAACAGGTTTTTAATTTTTTAATGTTCTTATATAATAAACTTTATTTTGAGAAGTTTTAGACTACACAAAAGTTACAGGGAAAGTATAAGGGAATCCCATATAACCCACTCCTTCCCCTCCCACATTTTCCCCTATAAATTATATTAGTGTGGTATATTTGTTACAATTGATGAACCACTATTAAAGCATTGCTACTAGCTGAGGTCTATACTTACATTGTGGTTTATACTTTGCGCTATACCATTTTATAGGTTTTGACAAAATGTATAGTGGCCTCTATCCACCATTTCAATATCATGCAGAACAATTCCCAAGCCCTAAAAATGCCCAATGTTCCACCTATTCTTCTTTCCCCCTCCCCTAAGAACCTCTAGTAACCACTATCTTTATATCAATGTTACAAAATCTCCTTTACTACAATAAGAAGTCTACTTTGGTCCGTGGTTGCATGTCTCCCCCACCCCCTTTTGATTGTTCATTCCTCAGTTTTAAGGCTTTGGGGATGATGATGAGGCCTGTTCTGCTTCAGAATGAGAGGGGTCCAGAGTCTTAACTATATAGATGTTAAAACATCACCAGATTATCCTCTGTGACAGGTTTTAACTAAGAAAGTCTGTGAAGGAGGAAGAGAGGTTGTAGGGGTGCAAGTGAGAGTAGAGTCTCTGGCTTGAGAAAAAAAGAAGGGAACTGGAATAGCCACTGAGGGGAGAGGAAAAAGGAATAGGAGGGAAATGCAGGGCCATCTCCAGGTAGAGCCAGACTCTCCACCTTGCCCAATCCAGGGTTCTGTTCCCTTCTTCCTTCCTCAGTTCTCTCAGCAGCCTCTCCCTGTTCAAAGGAAAATGAGCGCCTCTTCTTCTCTGAAGCAGAATCCACCCCTCCCACCCCCTGCAATACCCTGGCTCTCATCTACCCCATGTAAGCCTGCTGGCTATTCCTGATGTCAACTGTCAAAATAATAAAATATAATTCATATCATTAAACTCATATCATAGTTCTATTATTAGACATCACTATTTGTAATTATTCATGAGTTATTTTGTTATTGGACAATAAACTCCTAGAGAGCCAGATCATCTCACTGTCCCCAAAGCCTAGAATAGTACACAGTAGGTGTTTGATGCATAACAATGGGACAATGTTCCTTCCTCAAGTATGAGAGTCTAAGTATTTACTAATTATCTGATTCTTAGACACAAATTTTCTCCATAAGTAATCATACTTACAATAGTGGGTTTTATCCAATGCAGCTTACTGATTGGGAAGAAGTTTTGACTTGACCTTACCATGAAACATTTACTCTTTTACTTCCTTTCTACAGAATATTTTACAGAAAATAATAACAGAATCTAACACCTTTTTAAAAAGTAATTCAAAACATTTAATAGTCTGTTATAGCCATAATTGGGATTTTTATCTCTTACATCTTTAATCTACTTTTAACCTTGAGTACTCACTAAACTAACTTCCTCACAGTTTCAGTTTCCTTTACCCAGAATAGTAAAAACTGTCATTATCAGATATAATGAGTAAGGTGAAAAAATTGACGTGAATTTGCTAATCATTACATTTAATACTATTAGGTTAGATGACCATCTATTCGATTGTAAGAAATGAATATACAACATTAATTGATCAGGAAATCAAACCCTTTAAAATTTTCAACATCAGAGTGGTATTGATTTTGATGCAAAACTGAAAAGCTTACTTAACACATATTTTACTCCTATATACAGAGGAAAAATGCTATCTTGTATTCTACACCAATCCATTAAATCAAAATGAATGAGGGTGGTATCTTTTTGTTCTTATAATGCGCTACAGATAACTCCCAATTCAAGAAGACAACCAGCAACAGAGCAATTCATCAGCAAGATCATTTTGTCATCAAATTCTACTTTCACTCCTGATAAAACCTATTCCTTTTTGACACATGTAAATTTCAAATGGGTGCTACAGATAGAAATTGTTAAATGATGGCTATAGTAACATGAGATTGTAGAAATAAAAGGCATCCCCTCACTGTTCTTTATCATTATCTAATTACCTCTTTACTGTGTCAAAATTTAAGAAATGAATTTGAAATGAGTAAATGCAGACAAGCTGTCTATCTCAATTTCATCCAGGTTGCACCATGTATTCAATGAACATCACTTTACATTTTTTTTACTTCTCTATTTCCTGACAGCTTCAACAAAGTACCTCAATATATCTCATTTGATTTATTAATATCAAACTGAATTTGATTAGGTTGCAATGTCTCAGAGAAATGATGTCCACCTGATTAAACACTGGTTTTATTTCAAAAGAACGGCACTTGACAGGAAATATTTCCTTTCCTTGTACCAGTTTTTAAAAAGAGCATTTTAGATCATTTTCTTACCAATGACAACAAATGTATCCATAACACCAAGACATATGAGTAAAAAGTAGAAAAGCAGTCAATCAGTCAGATATGTGGAATTAAGGGCACAAACACAGATGCATGATAAAGCCTACATAAATGATGATGATTTGGAAGGATATGAAAGTAGTGTGTTTTAAAAAAACCTTATATGTATAGTATAGAGGTAATAAAGACCTGAAATACATGTCAGAAGAGAAAATGCAGAAGAAATAAAGAATTCAGAATAGACAGCACAGGAAAAATACATAACACTTGATCAATGCCTGGTTCAAAAATGCTAGAAAAAGACAGATCATATATCTTGTTACATTTATATATCAATATCTGTATATCTTTATCTATAAATCATTTCATTTCACCTTGGGAAATAAAACTCATAATGGTTTCAACCTCTTTCTAACTCTTGAATACGCTTCCAAAGACATAGTAGGGAGGAGAGGAAAATATAGGCCATTTCTACTTAGATGTCCCCAATGATTTCTAGATTATTACTAATAATCTATCCATTCATCTAATCATCATCAATCCAAAAATAACAATGCCTACAAAGTGTTCAGCACTTAGAATGGACAGTATTCTAGTGGACAATGTGCATGTATTATTTCTAATCTTGACACTAATCTTCCAAATTAAACACTATCCTTTATAAAAAAGTATAAGACCCAGAAAATTAGACAAATATACCCAATGTCATTCAGTTACCAGTCAGATTCAGTCTCTACAATATTTATCCTCCAACCTCCAGTCCAGGTGTGGTCTGGACTACACCTGGCTGACTACACCTGTAGTCTGTTGGCATAGTCTGAGTCAATGCTTTCAGACTTTTTGGATTTAGGACTCTTGACATTTTTTAAAGTTATTAAAAGCTAGAGGACAAAACATCAGACTAGAACAGTAAATTCTGTAGTGGATGATGACTATGGTCACTGATACAAATATAAGAACATTCTTTCACGAACTATAAGAAATGTATGTCATTATTACAAGGTGTTAAGAAGAAGGTAGCATATGGGAAATAAACACTTATGAGAACTATCTACTATAATTAACAGTAATATTTTAATATTCTTTCATCAATTGAAACAAAGTTACCACACCAATGCAAAGTGTCCACAAATAAAAGGGTATATGGGAATGCTGTGTTTTTTACATGATTTTATGTAAACCTACAACTTCTCTAATTTAAAAAAAAATTACAATATTAAAAAATATATATTATGCTAACTAAAAGAAACCAGACACAAAGTATTACATATAGTATAATTCCGTTTGTATATAATACAAATATAAATAAATTTATATAGAATTAGATGAGTAGTTATGTAAGACTAGAGAAGGACAAACGGATTGAGAGATGACTGCTAAGGGATATGGGGTTTTTCTTTTTGAAGTAATGAAAATGTTCAAAAATTGATTTTGGCAATGAATGCACAACTCTGTGATTATACTAAAAGCCACTGATTATACATTTTGAATGGATTGTATAGTATGTGAACACATCTCAATAAAACTGCTAAAAAATAATTATTGAATATCCCAAAGAGAATTTCTCTAGGTGGATTACATCTATCAATAAATATCATGTTAAAAACTAAAATGAACAAATCAAAACACTTATTAATTCATTTTAAGTAACAATAATAAATAGAATACATATTATCATAAATAACATATTTTTATTAAAAATATATTCCCAAAAACAAAGAAAAAAGAATGGCATTGTTTTTTATTTATTTTTTAGATTTATTTATTTATTTATTTCTCTCCCCTTCCCCCCCACCCTGGGTGTCTGTTCTCTGTGTCTACTTTTTTTTTTTTGGCTTGCCCTCTGTGTCTATTTGCTGCGTCTTCCTTGTTCACTTCTGTTGTTGTCAGCAGCTCGGGAATCTGTTTCTTTTTGTTGCATCATCTTGTTGTGTCAGCTCTCCGTGTGTGCAGCGCCATTCCTGGGCAGGCTGCACTTTCTTTCACGCTGGGCGGCTCTCCTTACAGGACGCACTCCTTGCGCATGGGACCCCCAACACAGGGGACACCCCTGCATGACATGGCACTCCTTGCGTGCATCAGCACTGCACATGGGCCAGCTCCACACGGGTCAAAGAGGCCCAGGGTTTGAACCACGGACCTCCCATGTGGTAGACGGATGGCCTAACCACTGGGTCAAGTCCGCTTCCCCCTGTTTTTTATTTTTGAAAGCCTCTTAAATGTCTGGCTTAAAGACAACTGTATTCTCATATCTGCTTCTTAATTAACCTGCTGCAATGTCACACGAGCCATAAAACCCACAAAATTGAACAAGACACTCATGAGAGAACAAAAGTTAAAAAGTTAGGGGGGTGGGGACATTTTGAATGTGAAATTTTAAAAAAAATTGAGGGCAAAAAAAAGGTAAAAAAAGCAAATAAATGCTTAGTATGATTAGGCAAACAGCTTTACTCTTATAGATGTCCTAAAAGGGTGTTAGGGATCCCCCAGTGTTCCCTCTGTCACGCTGTGAGAACTTTTGGTTCCAAAGTATATTACTGGTATTTGTATTAGTCAGCCAAAGGGGTGCTGATACAAAGGACCAGAACTCTGTTGACTTTTATAAAGGGTATTTATTTGGTGTAAAAGTTCACAATCACAAGACCCTAAAGTATCCAACTCAAGATACCATGAGAGGTACTTTCTCACCCAAAGTCATTGGCCATTGGCCATCTTGAAGAAAGATGGCAGGCAGTGTCTGCCTTCTTTCTCTTAAGGCCTAGCTTCTGATCTCAGCTGTAGGCTGGCAAGGGACTAATCTCTCTCACCAGGGCTTGTTTCCTTCCAGGCTCAGCTGCTCTGGTCTCTTTATAAGGTCAGCTGTAGACTATCAGGCTTATCTTTCTTCCCAGGGCCTCTGCCGTGTCTAATGAGCTCCCTCTATTTCTCTGTGTTGTTTTTTCTCTGTATCTGCTTTTCTGCGTGTATCTACTTCTGTGTGACAGTCTGTTTTATCAGCTCACTAAGGGTGTGGGGACTCAACCCTGCACACCCTAATGATCAAAGCCCTAATCTTACATAATTTAATCAAAGACATCTCAGCTGAATCTAATATAATCCAAGGGGATCATATCCAGATGAACAGACCAGTTTACAAACATAATCAAATATCTTTTTTGGAATTAATAAATAATATCAAACAGCCACAGTATTACATATATATTATTTCATAAAATACAAATTCAGATATGTACATATGAAATTTTTGGTTTCTACAATGGAATTTATCACCAATCTGTCAAGATCCTATCCCACCTAATATCAGAAAACAAAATCCAGTGACTTCCTAGATGAACTTAGTGACTTCTGGACTTTCCCTGTAATTTCTCTATAAGCTCAATTTAAAATGCTGTGCCTCCCCAGCTTTCTTTTCTCTGAGGTGATAGTTACATGGTGAAAAGCAGTTCACACAGCAGCCTCCTGGCATTGGTGGAGAGGCAGCTGATTTGCAGCATCCTGTCCTGGCAACTGCCAAGTCTCTGGTCAACAGAATTCGAACAATCTGTGAAATATCTATAGTCCTGTTCACCTCGAAATCAGGTGCTCAGTGTTGCCATTCCTGGTATGTCCCCCCATCCTTTCAAGCACTGGCCTCTCAGCCAATTTCCCTGTCCTGCCTAGGAAAACAAGAAGTTTTAACTGCCTCCCTGTGCCCACTGGAGACTGGAAGCTATCATTACCCTTCTTTGTCTCCAGATTCCTCTCATCATCATTTCTATCCTACTAACCTCATGTCACTTTGGTCTGGGACATATCCATGAGACTGCTGCTTCACAAAGTTCCATAACTGTGTGGCCATTCCAAGGCTATGGCTACCAGATCATGTGAACAGGGACTGTTTTCATGGGGCTTGCCATCTTCCTGGCTTTTACCTAGAGAATGAAAAGGCAAGTCTCCTTTGTTCAAATATTCCACTTAAAGAGAGTTTCTATCATCCCTGAAAGGCAGAGTACCAGGCTGCCATATCTACTGTAACTTGTTTCTAAAACTACACTTTTTCCAGCCAATGCAGTGGTGATTTAACATTATGATAAGATTATCTCTTTAGCTATTTTCTTTCCAATCTATTGTTTAAATTGAAAAACTAATAAATATATGCACTGGTGTGTTCAAAGCTTTATTTTAAAAACTCAAAACTCTTTTCTACTTCATACAGCCCAGCTCCTTTAACTCAAACATCTGGAAATTCAAGACTATTGAATCAGCTATAAATTTAAGCAGCCTACTTAGAACTCAAAAAAATAAAAAAATTTTTCTTTCGTGTGTTAACAGTCTCCTGAAGCATAAGACTTTTAATGGCTTCAGTCTAGTTTAATGGGAAGAGGGCTGTGGGTATTATAAACATATACATCTACACATATACATATAAAGTTGTTTTAGTTTGCTAAGAGCTGCCGAAAGCAATATTACCCAGAATTGGGTTGCCTTTTACAATGGGGATTTATTAATTTATAAGTTTACAGTTCTGAGGCTGTGAAAATATAATCAAGGCATTATCAGGCAATGCTTTCTCTCCAAAGACCAGCACAGGGAGGCATCTGCAGATCTCTCCCTTCTCTTTCAGGTTTTGTTGCTTCAGCTTTTGGCTTCCTCTTTCCAAGTTTCCACTGGTTTTAGCTTCTTGTGACTTTTTCTCTGTCAGCTTCCTAAGTGTCCTCTCTGTGTATGTCTCTCTCCATACAGTCCCTTTTTAAAGGACTTCAGTAACAGGATTTAGATTAATCTAATCAAAGGCCCTTAACTGAGTTAATCTAATCAAAAGATCATACTGCAATAGGTTCATATCACAGAAATGGATTGATTCTTAGGACATGATCTTTCTGGACATAAAAGCATCAAACTACACAAAAAAGGAATTCTTGGGAATAAAATATACAATGAGTTAATATCAAATGACTATCATTTCATATTCCATATACATAAATAGAGCCAGTTAGATATGTTACATAAATTGTTAAAAGGAAATATAACTTCTATCCATAAATTTTAATACCTATTTCTCCTCTTCCTCCTTGTCATCCTTTTTCAAAAACTTTTGAAATATCAAATACTGCTGCCCACATAGGCTTATCTGGCAGGATAGTAGGTGGTAGTATGGAATAGGCAGACATGTAATTAGAGAGAAGATACTATGTAGGGGTCATGTAAAATTCAAAAAGGGTAAGCCATAGGGCTTAGATTTATGAAAAATGGAGATGAGGCTAGAATAACTCTGATACCAATAATGAATAAAGATAGAAACTATTGAGCCCATTTATAAACATGAATGCAATTATCCCACAGAAAATCTTGATAAATTCTGCTGCAGAAAAAAGAACCCCTCATGAGAAATTAGAATTTATCCCAGGAACTCGACAGTTAAGTTTAAAGGCATCTACTATTGTAACATAATTTACCATACTAACAGATAGATGCAGAACATATGATTTCATCGATACTTAGAACAAAATACTAAAGTTCTTAAAATCTAATCCCCACTTGAAGATAAACAAATAGCAAGCAAACAAACCAATAAGACCTCTTGAACTGGGAATAGAGGAAAGAATACTATTTTAATTTCATATCAGGAAGCTATGGCAAACATTACATTTAATGGCAAATAGTAGAAGGATTCCCATGAAAATCAAGGGGATGGGGAGTATTGATCCTAGACAATTAAAAAGAAAGAAAAATAAAGAGTATAAGGTTTTGAAAAGAAAAGTAAAAAATTACTTTAGATGATACGCGTATTAAAAAGACCAAGATACAAACAGGAATAACCAGCAAGACAAGGTGCTCTTAGAGTTAGCTCATGCTATAGGGCAGTTAGTAATTATCCAGAGCTATCTAAGGCACCAGTATGGGGGCTCCAGGACACCAGAAGAGCATCCTGCAACATCCTTGAAAGAATGGAAGGAGGAGGTTGCCCATCTGCAGAGAAAGTGCATAAACAGAGCATTCCACGCCCTGGAGGCTGGCCTCCACTGGTGACACAAGCCACCTCGGGAGCTATTCCATGGCTGGAATTGAAAGCTCCACTTCCCAAAAACAGTGAGGAAGAGACTATTGGGCACCAACTTCAGCTACTGATTAGTAAATTTGGCAGGCTCAAGTATAATCCTAAGAACAGCTAACAATTGAACCTGTAAAGTCAGAAAGAGGCCAGTAGCTGCCATTTTACCTCTGCCCCTGGCACAAGGGGAAGCAAGCAAAGTGAAAATCACAGGGCTGGTAAGGACCAGCTTCTTTCCAACCAGACAAGATTGCACCTCTAGCATAAGCTCCAGCCCCACTTCCAGCAAGGAAGAAGCTAGGGAGACCTGTGCCAGCCTCTCCTGGAAAATACAAGCCATGCCAGGAAAGCTGGTGCTCATCCTACTATGGAGGCACAAGCTGCCTCAGGAGCTATTCTGTGGCTGCAATTGGAAGCTCCATTTCCCAAAAACAGGGGAGGAAGAGAAGATTGGTCACCAATTTCAGCTACTGATAGTAAATTTGGCTAGCTAAAGTATAACCCTAAGAACAGCTGAAGTTTGAACCTATCCAAGTCAGAAAGAGGCCAGTAACAACCTTTTTTACTCCACTCCAGGCATCAGCAGAAGCTGGCTGACTGAAAATCACAGTGCTGGTAGGGACAGGCTTCTTTCACCCAGATCAGCCTACAGCCCTAGCCTGGGCTTCAGCCCCACCTCTAGCAGAGAGGAAGCCAGTAAGCACTGCATCAGCCTCTCGGGGTAATTGCAGGTACATTCAGCAGGCAGACTGAATAATCAGAAGGCTACTGGGGCAACTGCAGTCATACATATACTGCTGCCCACACCTACAGCTCCATCCCAAACCTAGGCAGGGGAGGAAGGTACATGAAGCATCATCAGTCTCTCTGGGCAATTACAGTCTATGCCTGGATAACTTGGATTATTATACCCAGCTGTGGCTCTGTCCCTACCCCTGGCAAAGGAGAAAGTTGGGAGAAGTTTCATCAGTCCCTGCAGAAATCAGGGTAGCTTGATATTCCACAGCTTACAGCACCAACTACATTCTGGGTTCCTACAACACAATCAGCAAGGGAGAAAGGGCAAAAAAGCCCTAATCTAAAGAGAGAAACTGTACCCAGAATAAATATATCTAGTAAGTCAGATGCCAAGACACCAACAAAAAAATTACAATCCACACCAAGAAACAGGAAGATATGGTCCAGTTAAAGGAACAAGATAAGTCTCCAGATGATATAAAGAAGTTGAGAGAACTAATCACAAATGTTCAAAAAAATCTCCTTAGCAAATTCAATGAGATGGCTAAAGAGATTAAGGATATTAAGATGACACTGGATGAGTACAAAGAAGAATTTGAAAGCATACACAGAAAAACAGATCTTATGGGAATGAAAGGTGCAATAAATGAAATTAAAAATACACTACAATCATTTCATATCAGATTTGAGGAGGCAGAAGAAAGGATTGGTGAGCTTTAAGAAATGGCCTTTGAAAATGAGTGTACAAAAGAATGGAAGGAGAATAGAATAGAAAAAATTGAACAAGGTCTCAGGGAACTAAACAACAGCAAGAGACATGCAAAATGTCAAAGGCCAAAGACAGAGAATTCTGAGAGCAGCAAGAGAAAAGCAATGCATAACATATAAGGGATATCCAATAAGATTAAGTGCTGATTTCTCATCAGAAACCACAGAGGCAAGAAGACAATGGTATGAAAATTTTAAGATACTCAAGAGAAAAACTTCCAGCCAAGAATCTTACATCTGGCAAGATTATCTTTTAAAAATGAGGGTAAGTTTAGAATATTCACAGATAAACAGAAACAGAGAGAGTTTCTAACCAAGAGACCAGCTTTACAGGAAATACTAAAAGGTGTGCTACAGCCTGAAAAGAAAAAATAGAAGAGATAGACTTGGAAGAGAGTCTAGAAATGAAGATTATATCAGTAAAAGTAACTAAAAGATTCAAAAGAGTAGTGAAAATAAAATATGACAGATAAAACACAAATATTTAGGAAAAAACTTAACCAATGATATAAAGCACTTATATTAAAAGAACAACAACTCATTTTTAAAAGAATTTTAAAAGACCTAAATAATTGGAAGGACATTCCACGCTCATGGGCTGGAAGACTAAACATCATTAAGAAGTCAATTCTACTCAAATTGATACACAGATTTGGTGCAATCCTGATAAAAACCCCACCAGCATTTAAAAAATAAATGGAAAGCATGATAATCAAATTTATTTGGAAGGGTAAGGGGTCCTGAACAGCCAGAAACATCTTAAAAAGGAAAAGCAAACTTGGAGGACTCTCACTCCTGGACTTTAAATCGTATTACCTAGCTACAGTGGTGTAAAAAAAAAAAAAATAGCATGGTACTGGCATAAAGACAGACATATAGACCAATGGTACCAATTGGTGATCCAGAAACAGACCCTCACATCTAGTGTCAAGAGATTTTTGGCAAGCCTATGAAACCCACCCAGCTTCAGGTAGAACAGTTCATTCAACAAATGGTGCTGGGAGAACTGCATATCCATAGCCAAAAGAAGGAAAGAGGACCCCTATCTCACACCTTAAACAAAAATAAACCAATTTAGAACAAAAACCTAAATATAAAAGCAAGAGTCATAAAGCTTCTAGAAGAAAATGTAGGAATATATCTTTAAGAGCTCATGGTAGGTGGTGGATTCTTAAAGGAGATAAGAGGAGGACTGAGATGGTACTGATGTTTAATGTATGCAGACGTTGTAATTAACTTTACTGTAAAAGTGTGGAAATGTATAGAGTTGATGATAACACATTATAATGAGTAACAGCTGGTTTATAAATGGACTGTGGCTGAAAAGGGTAGTCTAGGGATATAAATATCAATTGACAAAAAGCTAGAGAATAATCTAGGGACTGAATAACAAAGTAAATCCAGAGATGGATGAGAATTGTGGTTGACGGTACATATGCAAGAGTGTCCTTTGTGAGCTAGAGCAGATATACATTATTATTGCAGTGTGCTGAGAATGTGGAGAAGCATGGGAAAAATACAACTGAATGACCTATGGACTGTAGTTACCAGTAATGCAATATTCATGCATCTATGCCAAGATGTATTGTGTTGATAATAGGGAGTACGGAAAAAGTGTGCCAAATGTACGCTATGGACCTGGTAATAATCTGATGATATTATCTCATAATGTCTAACAAATGTGCCACCATGGTGTGTTATGTTCATAGAAAGGTATTATGGGAATTCTGCACATGTGCATGACTGTTTTGTACATTTACAACTTGTCATAAAAAATATATTCAAAAAATAATAATAGGGTAGGTTGAGGGAAAAATACGCCAAACGTAAGTGAAGGACTATAGTTACCAGGAAGATTTTGACAATATTCTTTCATAATTCGTAACAAATGTCTCATAACAATCCAAGGTGTTAGTGGAGGGTTGATGTATGCTACCCCTGTATGATATTACACATGTTTGCTTTCTACATTCACAACTTTTACTATACACTTATTGTTTATGTATGTTCACAAATAAATGATATAAAAATAATAATAATAGGGTGGGTTGGGAGAAAAATACACCAAATGTAAGATACTTTGGTAGTAACATTTTGAGGATGCTCTTAAATCATTAGTTAAAAATGTTTCACAACAATGCAAAGTATTGCTGGTAGGGTGAGGTATAAGAGCCCAGTATGATGTTATGTATGTTTGTTTTGTAAGTTCACACTATTACTATACACTTCCTGTTTATGTATTTTTATGTATGAATGATATACTTCAATAAGTGGGGGGAATAAAAGTCCAAGATAATCAACCAAAAAATATTAGAATGAATAAGATTATTCTGAAATGTGGCTAGAATCAAGACCAATGTTAACAGTTTTCCTGTACATAGAAATAACAGATTACAAATTTTATTTAGGAAAACAGATCTCCTGAGAGATAGCAACAAAAAATATGGAATCAGTAGGAATCACCTAATAATAAATCTGCAAATTTTATATGAAGGATATCATAAAATTTTACTAAAGGACACAAAAGAAGTACCTGAAAAATGAAGATACACCATTCATTCAACAAAAAATCAGATCCCACCTTAATATCAATCCCCAAAATAAATACCAGATGTCTCAAAGATCTCAATAACCAAAACTCTACAGATACTAGAAGAAAATACAAGAGATTAAAGAGAAAAAGAAGCTGGATAGCAGACTATTTGGGATATATTTTAATAAAATCAGTTTTTTTCCCAAGTAAATATTTAGCACTAACATTAATAGAAAATATATTATGAATGTCCACTGAATATATTCTACTACACTAAGCACTATACTTTTATTAATATAAATAACAGTGGCTAAAAACGAAATGAATTTTTTAAAGTTAAATATGTGAGTAATACTAATACATTTTAAAAGATTGTTAAAATGTTTTTTTTAATAAATATACAGACTGTGACTCTTTAAACAGAGGTACAGTGGAAATGCAAAGTGCTGTTACTCTTCAAATCTTTTTTCAGTATAAACAATATTAGTGGAAACTTAATTATGTAAACCATGTATATTCTTTTAAGTAGTAAGTCAATATTTTTTCAAACTTTGCTTTTCAATTCCTTTCATAAATTTCCTTCCAGAGTATTTAAACCATCTTCTAAAAACTTCTACTCCCTTATAAGGTATACAGAAATGTTGGTCATAGAAATCTTTTAATTTTTCATCTATACCACAAATGTAAGCTATTTTATTTTTAAATAAGGAGACCAATCATATAATGTAATCTATTTTAATTTTGCTTCATATTTCAGACTATTTTAAGCTTTATTTATAGCACTTTTTAAGTAATTTTCTACCAATAAGTCTTTAATCATATTTGAAAATTAAAAGTCTAAATGCGTTAGAATGTCATGTAAGTATTAAAATATTTGCTCTAAAGCACAATAATTCAACCACATGTAGTTACATATAGGAAGAACTTAGAGAACTAAAACACACTCACGTGAAGCAGACTTGGCCCAATGGATAGGGCATCTGCCTACCACATGGGAGGCCTGCGGTTTAAACCCCTGGCCTCCTTGACCCGTGTAGAGCTGTCCCACATGCATTACTGATACGTGCAAGGAGTGCCCTGCCACAGAGGGTTGTCCCCGGCATAGGGGAGCCCCACGCAAAGGAGTGCACCCCGTAAGGAGAGCCGCCCAGCGTGAAAAAAAGTGCAACCAGCCCAAGAATGGTGACACACACGGAGAGCTGACACACCAAGATGACGCAACAAAAAGAAACAGATTCCCAGTGCCGCTGATAAGGATAGAAGCAGCCACAGAAGAACACACAGCAAAGGGACACAGAGAGCAGACAACTGGGGGGTGGGGGAAGGGGAGAGAAATAAATTTTAAAAATAAACTTTAAAAAAAAAAATACACGTACACATGAAGCCATAAAAAGTTACAGTCTGAATAAAATGTATTCAGCTCTAAAGTGAATTGAAAGAGCTAAATTTCTTTTTAGACTAATAAATTTGACTCTCTCAACATGTTCAAGTTCTGCCTTTTCTTATATTAAAAGTCTGAAACTCTCCTTTCTAACAATTGAAAATCTGCAGAATTTCCATTTAAGCAATACTATTTGTAATAAAATTACTTAGCTCTCTAGATTAGCTGGGATAGAAATCCTGATTTTTTTAAAAAGGAGAAAGAATTAACATTTTTACAAATACTTAACTGGAAAACCTTTAAAGAAAGTATATACAAACTAGAAGATTATCATCAACTGGTATTGTACTTATACAAAGTCATCTTTGTCATGATATTGAGTACTAACTATATCAAGAAGGAGATGTGGACAAAGACTGCCTCACTGTGAAATCTAAAGGTTTTTTTGCTAAATATACACATCTATGTCTATGTATTCAAGCTGCCAATCTATAAAACACATTTAAAACCTTTTTTTAAATAACATGCAGCAATGGTCCCTTAGGGGCAACAACTTTAGATGGTGCTTAAACAATGAATTTTTTCCAACAATAACAATTTTCTTTAAATTCATTTATACAACCTCACCACACAGCATGAGGCATAATTTCCTGATAAGCAACTATAAAGTAGAATTAACTATCCTCAAACAACTATGAAATTAAGTCAGCCATATCAGATTAAGATGACCATAAGTGAAGTTTAATACATACTAATTTACGTAGCCCCCTAACTATGTTTAATTGCCACATTAAAAATCCTAAATGCATTCCTGTCAAACACTGGTCTATGCTTTTACCACTCAGAATAGTGTCAACTAAATTAACTTGTTTTGTTGAATGTTGCTCTTGGCTTTTTAAATTTATATTACTGGTAACATTCATCAGCCTAGCTAGTATGTCTAAATATTTTTATTAAACAAATCAATATAATTAATTCCATGAAATGGATATTAACAAGGTGTTTAAAGGTGATAAAAAAAAAACACTTTCTCAGCTTAAGCGACATGAATCATCATGAAGAATTTAGAAGGAAAACAAAAAACAGTAAGAATGCTGTTGTCCATTCTTATCTGGTACCTTTAACCATCTGGGACACATTCATCTTCCCATGAACAAGGAAACTGAAGGTAAGCCAAGGGCACTAGCAAGCCTTGATTACTGCTGTACGATTCCTACACCATGCCCAACCCTCCATACTCAATAACCTCTGACCAGTACAAAACTTAGTTTTTCACCTTAGGGCTATCTGGACCCGTTGGATACACTACACCTCAAATATGAAAACCCAATCTGCATTTAGAATTCTTAGATTTAAAGTTAACCATTTGGCTTGTTTTTGTGACACCCTTTGGGTGCCTCACCGTCTAGAATGAACTATTTGATTGTAGATTCTTGTATGTTGGATTTTATTTCCTTTCTGGACTACCCTTTCAGTTTTCCTTGCCTACATGATAGTTCCTGATGCATTACCATACTACCCTCTATTCTCTGCCTCCCCCCCAGAAAACAGCACTAGGATACCATTAAGAGTTGAGGATAAATTATTCATTCCACGAGTTACTTATCCAAGTACTAGTTATTAATATACCCAGGGGACCTGAATCTCTGGATTGACCATGTGATGGCCAGGCCCTGAGACTCAACAGACTTTAGCTCCTACACTCTGGTTTATTGGACTTATCCCCTCAGCTAACATGGAGTTGAAGAAGGTCAACCACCACACCGGGGAGCCAAGAGAGCCTACAGCTGAAAGCAGGAGGATTGCATCCAGCATCCATGTGAAATCTAAGCCTCCTCTTGATATAGATGTGGAGTGGACACAATCATTCCAAGGTCCACAGGATGGAGGAATAGAGTATGGATTAGAGTAGACTTACTGATATTCTTTTCATAATCTATTGTGATTAGTAATAGAAGAAAATGTGGCATTGCTGTGGAGAAAGTGGTCATGGTAGCTGCTGGGGATAGGTAGTGGGAGGAAGAGATGAGATGTGGGGGCGTTGTCGGGACTTGGAGTTGTCCTGAATGTGCTGCAGGGACAGTTACCGGATATTGTATGTCCTCCCATAGCCCACTGGGTGGACTGTGGGAGAGTGTGAGGCTATGATGTGGACCATTGACCATGAGGTGCAGCAGTGCTCAGAGATGTATTCACCAAATGCAATGAATGTCTCATGATGATGGAGGAGATTGTTGTTATGGGGGGAGGAGTGGGGGGAGGGGGATAGGGGATATATGGGGACCTCATTTTTTTTAATGTAATATTAAAAAAATAAAGACAAAAAAAAAAGATTAAGTAGATGAGGAAAAAAAAAAGGTTTTTCCATCATATGCTATATGGAACTTCAAGTAAGCAGCAATGCACAGGGAAAATCAGTGACTGATTCTGACCTGCTCCAGAGAAAAATCATGACTTATAAAGTCATCTTGGTTTCCTCCTTAACAAAGTAACCTTTGGTTACCATAATGCCAAAACTCAGTTTAAGGCCAGAAACCCAAAAGCAAATATACCAGGCAGCAAAGTAGGAATGATCTACACTGAAAATTTTTTAAAAATTAAAAAATTAAAAAATAATATATGTATACATATGTTTTTGTTTTGTGTTTTGTTTTGTTGTCGTTGTTGTTGTTTTTAGGAGGTATCAGGGATTAAATGCAGGACCTTGTACATGGGAAGCAGGCATGGTCAACCACTGAGCTACATCTCCTCCTACCCCCTTTTTGTGTTGTTTACAATTAGAATACATATTTATTTCTCCAAAAGTTGTTTCTTTTTTGATTCAGGTAGAAAATCTAGCCTTTTCTGAGCATGGAATGTCCACGGCCAGTTCACCTCTGCACCCACATATCCGTTAACAAGGAAACAAGAATCTTGCTTTCTTCCAGGGAGAAACTCAACTCAGCATCCAAGTCCAGCTGCACACAACCTTCACAGCTGGCATCTCAGCAGCTCTTTATCAGCTGCAGTCTCCCCTTCCTTTACTTAGATTTTGTCAGAGGACTACTCCTGGGCCCCAGACATTCGCAAAGACCCGGCCTAATACGGAATGCAAAAGAACAGAACCCTCAGATCTGGAATGGTGTATTTAATCAATCTACAAATTGACCACTACCACCTACCCCCAAGAGAACTCTGCAAGGATGGAATTACTATAATCTTTCAGTGGCTGCGGGAAATCACCAGTATGATCAGTTTTGGTTTTCTGTGTTTTCTGGGTTTTTTTTTTTTTTGAGGTACTGTGGCCAGGGATTGAACCTGGGACCTCATATGTGAGAAGCTGGTGCCCAACCACTGAGCCACATCATCTCCCCTGAATTAGTTTCATTTGTTTACTTGTCTTTGGTTTTAGGAGGCACCAGGAACTGAACCCAGGACCTGCCATGTGGGAAGGAGGCACTCAATTGCTTGAGCCACATCCATTACCATGACCAGATTTTTGGGTTTTTTTTAAAGATTTATTTACTTCCTTCTCACCATTCCCTCATTGTTTGCACTTGCTGTGACTGTTAGTCTTCCTTGTTTCTTTAGGAGGTACCACGAGTTGAACCTGAAACCTCTGACGTGGGAGAGTGATAACCTAATCACTTGAACCACCTCTGCTACCTGCTTGGCTATATCTCTCATTATGTTTTTCCTCCTCAAATCTCTTGTTACATCACCTTGTTGCATCAGCTCACCACATCTGCCCATCATATCAGCTCTCTGTCTTCTTTAGGAGGCAGCAGGAACCTCTGTTCCCTGCTTTATTACGTACGTCTCTCATTATGTTTTACCTTCCTGTGTCTCCTGTTATATCAGCTTGCCATGCCTGCCCATCACACCAGCTTGCTGTCTTCTTTAGAAGGCACTGTTATCCGAACCAGGAGCCCAGTTGTCTGAGCCACATCTACTTTCCTCGTGACCAGTTTTAATGTTGGTTTTATCCTCTTATAGAAACCAAGGAAACAGGGAATTGGGAGAGGTATAAAAAAGGCTCTTTCATAATAATGAAGAGTAATAGTCATAAGGACAAAAATCAAAATAGTAAAGAAAGGAGATGATGCTATGATTTAACTACCCAGAGATCACTGTTAAGATTTTAATATACTTCCTTTCAGATTATTTTCCTCAATTCCATTTCAGCTGTATTCTTTAATGCATGATAAGCTAGAAAGCTAAAGTCTATTTTTTGAACTCCCTAACAACTGGAATTTGGTCATGACCTAGCTCTTGCTTACCAGATGCATGGACATGAGTTTGAAAGGAAAGCTAACCGCTGTCACCTCTGCTGCTTTTATTTGCAAATGCAGTCATCGAAAATGTTTGGTTTTGTGCAACAGAGATCTTAATGTCCAATTCCTACTTTTACAAGTGTCATGAGATAGGAGCAAGGCATCCATTTTTGGTGTGGCCTCTTTTTCTAGTGTGAAACAATGTAGAAGTGGTGTGGTTTTAGAGCCAACAATTATAGAATGTCCTCCTAATTCTACAGGTTCCTAAACCGGGCAGAAATTGCAGCTTCTTTTGCTGGCCAACTGCAAGAAGTAGCTCCTCCCCCCAACTAGAAACATGCTTATTGGATGTAGCAAGAAATAAGCTTTTAGTACTTGAACCATTGTACATTTTTTAAATCTGTTACATAAGCTATAGTATTTGCTTTAACTGATGGAGAGCTCAATAAATACGTAATGAATTAATGGTGAAGAGAAGGAAGAAAGTGAAAGATGAAGGAAGAAGTATAGAAGTGATGGGAAAAAATGTAGAGACGTTTGGGTACCTTGATAATTTTAAAGGATTTATGATGTGAATATTTCCCCAAGTATAGAAATCTTTTGTACTACTATAACTTCTATGACTAATATTATATTTCAATATTTTTCTTTTGAGCTTTCTTTATGAAAGAAACATTTGGTCACATCTCCTATCCTTTTGATACTTATATCCTAATATGTTCTATAATTTGTAAAAATGTTTTCAGGTTCTGATTACAATTTTGTCATAAAGTTAATTACACACCCAAAAATTAAGTGGAAAAAAAGTCATCCATAATACATGAAGCTAAAATCAAACATAGAAAACATCAAAATAAAGTATATGCAAAACTGTACTACCATTTTATTACATGCATACAAATTGTCATATAACGCCTATAACAATACTTTAAGGCAACAACAATACTTCAGTGTAGTCCAAAAACCTCTGAAGTTCCTCAAGAACCTTGCAGGGGTGCACAGGGCCCTCCCGTTTCCAGATCTGTGTGAGGCCAGCTTTCTTCACATATTTCAACCAAAAAAACATATAACAACAGACTGAAAGCAAAATCAGATATGGGAACCTCACTGTGTCTATTAAGCCAAACATTAAAAAAAGGTTTTCAAAAATGTAAAATAGTACCATTCTTCTCACAATTTTTTTTCATTTTGGAAAATAGTATTTTTCACAAAAATTTCTTACTTATGGTAATATATTATGGGGTTCTTTTTATTTTCAAATTAATTAATAAATCAATATTTTATAAATTTTCTTAGTTTTAACTTCTAATATTGGTAAATATTAATAATGATAACCATTAATAAATGTATCCTACATAAACAAAAGCTCTTTGAGGTCCTCAATTTTTAAGAATGTAAAGGTATTGTGAGACCAAAGTATTCAAGAACCATTGCTTTAAAGTAACAGGCATCAAAATTGTAAATTCGTTTTTTTTTTTTTTAAAAAAAAAAGGATGTAATGAGCAGGGCTAGAATAACTTTTGGTAAACAATAAACTATCTTTAACTATAACTAGCTTTCTACTATATTAAATCCTAGGCAGCCTTTTTAACAGCCATAGTTGAAAGAACATGGTATTGAATACATGGGTTTAAATACCAGTTTCACAACGTATTAGCTGTGTGGGCATCTGGTCCCTATTATTGTCACTACTACCAATATGACCACCCAACAATAAGCACATCAAAACTAAAATCATTGCATTTTGCAAGCATTATCCAACATTTAATTACCCAGGATTATAAAGAGTAATTTGCATATAATTATATACATTAACTAATTCAATTATCTGGGAGTTCATTTCACAGCTAACTCATTGTTCAGAGTTATACACTCTATTCTTGCACTTAGAGCATTACTGAATGTGGCTAAGGCAAGTAACTAATAAAATTTGCCATAAGATTTTTCCTTGCCAAAATCATATCTGTCTTGCTCTGTGGAGTTTCAGCAAAATATTTACTTATTCAAACCCTGAATTGATGCAAAGATTTCCTCTCAAGAGTTGTCCTGGATAGTGCTTCACGGACAATTACGGGACACTGTAGATCCCCCCAGGGCCCACTGGATGGAACGTGAGAGAGTCTGGGCTATGATGTGGACCATTGACTATGGGGTGCAGTGATGCTCAGAGATGAACTTACCAGGTGCAATGGATGTGTCATGATGATGGGAGAGAGTGTTGCTGTGGGGGGAGTGGGGGGAGTGGGGGGTGGGGGTGGTGGGGTTGAATGGGACCTCATTTTTTTTTAATGTAATTAAAAAATAATAATAATAAATAAATAATTTAAAAAAAAAAAAGAAAACCCTGGCACTACATATGGATACTCCTACTTCTAAGTGAAGAAGTCAGTTATCTGAGTGCTAAGTTACTCATCTTTGATTACAGAGCATTAGTTCATAACCTGTTTGTCAGCCATCTAAAACTTAGATAACTACTCTCCATTACTAACATTCTCTCAATAAGCACAATCCTAATTCTATTTGTCATCTACATTAAAAAAAAAAAAAGAACCTTCTTGAGGAAAGATAGGTTCTTAAAATATTCTAAAATTATGGCCTTTATTTTTTTTCTCCCTTCCTCCTAAAAGAATTTCTAAACTCCCCATATATACATTTTTTTTCTACCTGGTTGCATACTCGTCTTTTCAGTGCATCACTTCACCACATGGGGACCTATACCACTCCACGGTCCCACAGGTCTGGGACACCTTTTTTCTCTTTTTACCAGGAGGTCCCAGGGATAGAACCTGGGTCCTCCATATGGTAAACGGGAGCTCAACTGCTTGAGCCGCAGGCACTTCCCTTCCCATATATACTTTTTTAGTTGACATCTAAAATTTTTCACCAGAAGTTTAAATGGTTGCAAAGGATGTAATTTCCAGTATGTGGTAAATATTGTCATCTGATAAAACTGTTACATCATTCTTTTAAGAGTACCAAAGGAAACTAAATACCAACGCAATTTAATATAAATCACCATCCATTAAAAAAAACAACAACAGTATTTAATGAGCTAGAAATTATACATGGTTTACTTTCTTCTTTGAACTCAACTCTACTCTCTGCCCTGCAGAATTTTACCCGAAATGTAATATATTTTTTTTATTTCTGTAAATCTTTTATTGATCATCCTCTTATAATGCTCTACAAAAATATTTATCTGAACCGAAATTTAAAATTTAGTTTTATTTCCTAAGACTGTAAGACCTGAACTAAAAAACACATTGGAAACACAATTTTTAATGAGACTGCATATTTTTTGGTTTTTGCTTTTTGCTTTTTTAAGTATTTCATAGGACTGTGAATGAATATTACTTATTGCTAATATGAGCCAGGTTTCACGTCAATTTTCTTTCTATTTTCAATTTTTTCCTTTTTTTATGAAAGTACTGAAAACCCTCGTTCACTTAAGCGAATGAGAAGGGAAAGAGTTTTATTATAGCCATGTCAATCAATTCTTTAAATTCACATAGGTATCATACAACACATCTTCAACTTTGTTGAAACCAAAAAATTGGGAACCATCTGAGTTGAAAATGGATTCGTTACCTAGTGTTTACGTCATTCACTTTTTCAAGATGAATACCAATACTTTTAATTTATCCTCTGCTTGACACAAGGGAAATTTTCTTCCTTGGAGAAATATGCTATAATAGGATTAGGGATGGGTGAGAGCTCTGCCTGTCTTCTGTAACTTAAGAGCAATTGTGATCTGGCAAGTGAGAAAGGAAAACCTGCTTGAGAGGTGGTTTCTCAGGTGGACCAATTTTAAGAAAGGCTATGAAATTGAGGACTTAGAAATTGATTCCTTCAAAACTAACTATATGCCCCTTGGAAAGTTATCGTGCACTAATTTGAAGACTTCAGGCATAAGAGACACACTATCACTGAGTATCTTAAATTCTCTATTTTTCTCTCCCTCTCCCATTTTCACTTAAAACACACATAAAAAGATGCCACCCAAAGCCCATCCACAGAAAATATTCATAAAATCATCTCTGTATTTACTACAAGAGTGATGGCAAAATTACCACAACAAAGTTCTACATTTGAATATGGTAAAAAGGGAAATTTTAGAATATTATATATTCCTAGAATAAAGAATAAAGAACCCTAATGTAAACCATGGACTATAGTTAATAGTACAATTATAATACTATTCTTTCATTAATTGCAACAAATGTACCACATCAATGTAAGGTGTTAATAATAGGAGTATATAGGAACTCTGCATTTTCAGCAAACCTACAACTTCTCCAATAAATATTTTTGGAAACCTATGACTTCTCTAAAAATTTTTTTAAAAATCATCACTATACCAACTATGTCCTAAGTCCTTGCTACACATAGTATGGTCCTCAAAACAACAGTAGATTATTGTCTGTGATCTTGAAAGAAATGCTGAATTTTGGGGGTCCCATCCAGATGATTCATATGCAGATGAAAATTTAGATTAGAAGTACTCATCTAAAAAAAGAGAAACACTTTAAAATTGTTAATATGTGTAGAAAACAATTTGTCTTGAATAAATGATTACTCCTTTCTGTTTATAAGAATTAGATAACCATCATGTTTCCATTGTTGTTTATTTTACCAGCAGTAGCCAGTTTCTTCCCCATTACCCTGGTCTTCTGGAGCGTTCATCTAGTTGGTCCTGCCCACCTACAATCCTTGCCTCCCTTCAGTCCACACTATTTACTGCTGCAAGAGTAGAGTTTATATGACAAGTCTTACCATGACATTCCCTACTTAAAATCCTTCAAGGTGTTGCCAATTTCAAAATAAAATACAAGCATCTGAGGGCATCATTACTTGGTCATTTACCTCTCCAGTCTCATTGCACACTGCCCCCCACTTCCTAATATAATTACTGTTTTAGCTCCTTGCACCCACCCCACTGTTTCATGTCTCTGCTAACTGTCCATCAGCTGTCCATCAGCTGTCCCTTCCTAGAACAGCCTTCTTCAATTTCTTGTCTGGCTATTTCTTACCTGTCTTTCAAGCCGTACGCAGGCATCTTCCTGG
This sequence comes from Dasypus novemcinctus, assembly GCF_030445035.2. Classification (NCBI taxonomy): domain Eukaryota; kingdom Metazoa; phylum Chordata; class Mammalia; order Cingulata; family Dasypodidae; genus Dasypus; species Dasypus novemcinctus. The sequence goes on from NC_080677.1 coordinate 86,828,360, forward strand.
AAGCCTTCACCTGTGCCTCCCCATCGCACACAGGTGCACACATACAGGATGGGTCAAATTATATTCTTTGTATTCCCAGAACACTTATCTTTTTTATACTCAAATAATCTCTTTGATTCTCTGTCTCCTTAAATAAACAATAACCTCTGCTGGGGCCTGTATTAGTCTGCCAAAGGGTGCTGATACAAAGTACCAGATATCTTTTGGCTTTTATAAAGGGTATTTATTTGGGGTAAAAGCTTATAGTTACAAGACCCGAAAGAGTCCGACTCAAGGTACCATAAGAGATTCTTTCTCACCAAAGTCAGCTGCCACATGCTGAAGCAAGATGGCAGGCCATCTCTGCCTGGTCTGTCCTTCCTTCTTCCTCTTATGTCTCTGTGGTCCTAGCTTCTTTTGACCTCAGCTGTAGACTGGCATATGGCTCATTTCTTTCTGGGCCCTCTCAGCTGCTCAGGGCCTCTGTTCTCTTCAGCTGTAAACTATCAGGTGAATGTCTCCTCTCTCCCTGGGGTTGAGCTGTTTGCACCTTCTCCTTTTTGCCACATGACAAAGTTCTCTCCTCTGGCATCTATGGAGCTCTCTCACTTCCCATGTCTTCTTCTGTGTGTCTTCTTGAGTGCGTGTCCGTTTATATAGGCCAAAGTGGGCAGGGACTTGCCCAAGCTACACCTTCCTGACATAGCCCAATCAGAAGCCCTGAGTTTATTTTATCAAGTAACCTTGTATCTTTGAATTTAATACAATCAAAGGTTATCACATCCAGAGGAACAGACCAGTTTACAAACATTTCTTTCCTCCCACCTGTTCATGCTTTCAGTGTTTTCTTCATTTATCTGATAGTTTTTATACTTTGGTTGTTTTATGTGGAATTTTTGTTTGCTTATTTGTTTTAGTAATCTACTTCAATTGATTTTTTTGCAACTAGGAGTTTATTTTTTTAATTTTTTTTAAAGAAGCTTTAGATTCCGTAAATCATATATAAAGGATCCCCATGTGTCCTGCTCCCACCCCCTCTCATACATCAACATCCCACATTAGTGTGATAATTTGTCACAATTGATAAACACATATTGAAGCATTGCTACTAACCATGGATTATAGTTAACATGATAGTTTACACTGTCCCACACATTTTTGTAGGTTATGACACAATATACAATGGTCTGTATCTGTCACTTAGGCAGAGTTTAATATATAAATGTGGCTATGTGACTTTTATGAATTTATATAATCTGTCTCAGTCACTGTTTATTTATAAAATAGTAATTAGAGAGTCATGTTAGGATCAATGTAGCATCAAGTCAGAGATGCATGGAAAATGTTTTATATAAACTATAAACATTATACAAATTTTATTTATTTTTACTAAAATCATGTCTAGTATAGTAAAATTTCTAGTGATCTGAACTCTAAACCAGCAGAAAATACAGTAGGAAATAATATAAACTTCAAATGAGAAGGCCTTTCTACTGCTGAATTTAAATTTTAATTCATTACAAACTTAATATCCAGGAGTGGCCTTTGAAAACTTTTATATTTCCTTAGTTTCTTGTGTACTTCCTTAAAAATGTAGAAGAAATAAATGATCATTTAAAACTATTCAGGTTATAAAACATCATCTGCTATAATGAATATTTCATCAATTGAAAATATTTTCATGCTTATCCTTTTCATATTTCATCAACTGAAAATATTTTCATGCTTATCCTTTTCAACAATCATACATCATAATGCTTTATTTTACCTGCCTATGACGGATATCATTACTAATCCCATGCACCTGCTCATTTCACACCATACTAGAGCAGCTTATTGGATTTCCTACAATATGCCAATTTTGACACTCAGATGAGGAATGCAGTCACAAGTATATAAAGGATTGTAAGGAAGACAGAAAATTAAAACATCACAGGTTCTGAAGATTGCATCTTAAGGGAGAGGAATTCAATAAATAACCAAATTTTACTCGAGGAAAAAAAGAAGAAATATTCACTAACTGGTTTATAAATCACAATTTAACCAATTTACAAAACCTTTAATCCTAGCACCCGGATCTTGTTTTTTTAATACCATTCCTCACTAAAAAGAACTACAGCTCCTCAGAGAAATGGCTAAATCCAGAGCTGGGTAGGGAGGATACAAGATGAGCCTGAAGCACCTTGTTAGCCAGGAAGCAAGAAAGTATTTAAAAAATGATGGAGCATGTGATAAGGACTCAGAATTATAAACCACTAGGAAAAAACAGGAAAACAAGCAATAAATTAATACAGAAAGAACTGCAGGAAAAGAGGATTCTTCATTGTGCAAGAAAAAAGTATGCTGATATTCTTTTGACTATCTTTGCTACTTTCATATGTAAGTTTAAAATTACTTCCAAATAAAGAGTTAAAAATAAAAAGCAGTCCAAAGGTCTAGATCTATATTTTTTTAAAAGGCTAAATAAATAAATAGCAAGAGAATGATAAACACAAAACTCAGCTATTGTGACAGAGGCAGGGATATCAGTGGGGAGGAGCACACAGAAGGACATAAGATGTAGACGATGTTCTCGATGGTAATAAATTCATGCCTGTTCATCTCATTAATATGCCTTATAACTATATATATCTATATATATTATATATAGCCTTGTGTGTAGAAAATATTACATTAGAAAAGAGAAAAAAGGAAAAGAATAACCATCTCTAAACTGTTTCAAAAATTCATTCAAAACTATTATAGAATATGAAAAAACTGAATTTCTGGTGTACTAATTATCAATTTGTTTTTACACCACTGAGTTAATAGTTTAATACTGTTTTTAGTGTAGCTATTTTATTATCTTCCTTCTTCCTGAATTTGGCAGTACTTTCTCCCTCAGCAAAAAGTGAATTTTTCTTTTTGTACAAAGTAGTACAGCTGACAAGAGTTAATGTGAATAATTACAGCTAACATTTATTGCTTACTGAGTACCAGGCACCATGCTAATAAGCACCTAGCACGTATCATATTGTTGAATTTTTACAATCACTTTTGTGGCACAGATCCTATTATTTCCCCTATTTTCAGAGTGGGAAAAATAAACGGAAAGGTTAACTTGTCCAAGGTCACAAAGCTAGTAAGTGTCAGAAGTCAGAATTTGAACCCAGGGAATTGCATTCTAGACCCAGGGTTCTAAACACTATGCTCTACTGCACCTTTATTACCTCCAGACCTAAGATTTTTGCATTAAAAATGAAGATATAAGGCCTGCATTGTACTTTAAACCTACTAGTTTAAATCTACTGGTAAGCAAAAAATTATAACTATTATTTCTGGTCACTCTGAATGATAAATGATAAACCAACACTATTTTAGACTTGAATTCCACTGTTCCTTCCTGTGACCACAATAAAAAGTTATTAATCAAGAATTTAAAACCTGATTGTGACAAAGCAATGGAGAGAAAAACTTTTAAAATATTCTCAATCTATATACTCTACATAATTATTTTCAAAATTTTAAACATGCTAGGTAGGATAACAACAAATACAGGAAAAAAAGAGTTTTCCAGTAAATAGGATCCCTGACAAATGTATTAAGTGGACAATGTCATTTTGTAGCAGCCCAGCACACATCCATCTTGCTGACGTCATCCCAAATCCCTTTTGGGGAAACTTTTGGGGAATTTTCTGTCCTACAACATAGTCCTGGTAGAAGCATAAGCCCAAATACGCACTCTCCAGCTATGGAAAACAAATCTATCTTTTGGAGACTGTTTCCAGAAATCCTCTGCTCACTTCTCTGATAGAGGGAGGTGAGCATGTAAACCAGGTTCAGTTATTCAGGCACATTTTCTGAGGACTTGGTATATTAAGCAGAACAGACGCACATACCAAAGAAGTGGCTAGAATTGAAACCTTCCAGATTTGCCTATTTTTTCTGTTCCATGCACAGCAAATGTGGTCTCCCTTCAATCATATAAGCTTCCTCTCTTACCCCCAATCCCCAATCCTTCTAATAAATTTATTTTTTTATTTTTAAGTTAGCCAGAATCTGTTCCCTTTGCCAGCAAAATAAAAATAATAATGATACATATGTAGAAAAATACATGAAGATATAAAGGGATAATATTTAAAATTTTATTTAGCATTTCTTTGGGAGATTTTTTATTATTTTCCACTGATTTGGTATACTGGAAAAAGTCCTGGCCCAATAATTTAAAGATTTAGAACCTAATCAAGGCTGTCCATTAGCTTCGCTTTAACACCTAAAGTATAAGTCATTTTGGTTCGCCTTTTATTTGTAAATTAAGGTATTCGAACCTCATATTTATTTGGATTCATAAAATATTATGTTTTGTGGAAAAGATGATATATTCTTAAATATAATTCTAAAAATATAGGCCTACTATCAGGAAATTAGCACATGGATGATGTTGATTGTAATGCTTCTCATTCTTTTAATAATGTTTTTCACACAAATAAGATGTTACAGTAGTTTCTAAAACATGACAATTAAACAAGAATCAAATATTTTTAGACTGTTTTCTTAAAGGAATGACATCACACTATCTCAGAAGATTTAGCTGTAAGAAATAAACTGATTTGGCCCCATATTGAGTAAACATTACTCCATTTATAAGATCCTCAGGCAAAGCAATAAGTTTTTACATTTTCTAATACCACATCATGCTCCTATAATATCCTTTTCTTCATGTCTTCAAATGTTGTATAAATAACAAGATTAGATAAAAGTTTCAAGTTCAAGAGAATAAATTCATTTTAAAATTCATGGATGATTTGACAAGCATATTTTGTTACTTGGGTATAAAATTGGTGTACTTACTGAGGAATATATTCACACAGTTAACTACTAGGGTTTCAATTTTCCTAAAAGGACTAAAATTAGTAGTGTTAAAATCAGCCAGCAATTTTTTAAACTGGTAATAACCATGGATTTGTGAGGTCAGAAGACATTTCAGTATTGAAACCAAGACATCCACAGAAGATTACTACTATGAATTATTTAAAAATTAAAAAGTCAAGCCATTCTCAACAAGTAATTCATACTAAGACTAACAACCATCAAAATACATCTCCAAGAATAACATTTATCAAACATTACTTGGATTTGAAAGGCTATGAGATTTTACTCCTCTCCTGAAAGTCTTATCTCCCTGGATGTAAGTTTGGACATACTGCTACTAACTCTCAACACGATTCCAAGCACAAAAAAACTTATCTATCATGTAAACAGCTATCCTAAACTTCTGTGTGGCAAAGAGAAATAAGAATTGATTCCCAGACTTAAGGCACTCACAGACATGAAAGCTGACTCAGTATAATGTGATCCATGCTGGAAAAAAGATGGTATAAAGTGCTATCCATTAAGGAAGTAATTAATTCTGTCTGGGGGCAGAGAAAAGGTAACATAGCTTAAACGTTTATAAAAGTTATCAGAAGCATGTTAACTAAAACTCCTATATAGACAAGATTTCACAGTCGGATCTGAGTTTAATTCCAACTCATTCTCCTCTTGGCTATGGGGGACTGAGAAAGTTGTTGGGAAATTTAAAACCCAGCCCTTGTTCCACCACTCACTAGCTAGGAGCTTAGGCAAGTCACCTAACTCCTCTAGACCTCCGTTTCCCAATGTTTGAAAGATGTCATGGAGTCATGTATATGATACTTAATTTCCCATCTAGTTCTAACATGAGTCTACATTTTATATCCAATTTTAGGAATTCACACCTCTACTGAATATCTTCATTCAGCAAATATTTATAGAACTTACATTATGTATCAAGCACTGTTCTAGGCATGTGGAATAAGTCAGTGAACAAAACAGATGAAAACCCCTATGATTAGAAAATGTCTATTAAGAAACTAAAATGCTTTGGTATCTCTTTGTTCACATATTTCCCCATGAAGTTTACATATGTATTAACACAGGGAAATCTCCAAAAAACTACAAACATTAACACACAAAGAGGTATTTAGATGATAATATACATATTTAGCAATGTTTCCATCAAGATGATATGTTTCTCTAAATTCACACTGAAACAGTAAGCTTTAGCAGCTTGACAAAAAAGGCAGTATGTCTGCGAAATCCCCCAAACCAATTAGAATAATAACAATCTTTTATTCCTCATTTAAACAATGATATAGATTTTTGAAAGCTATCATTTAGCCAGTCAAGTTTCACCTAAAGATAACTAAAGTCTAAACATGAGAAGAAAATATAAATAGAAAAGCCCATAACCTCACTTCATTTACAGAAAATCCATTCCCATGTGTACTGTTTTGCAGCCTTTGTTTTATACTATTTTACAAGTTCTTTATTTGACAGCCATATATTATCACATTTTATGAAACTGATTTGTTATTCAATAGGCAGTTGGGAGAGATCAGCTATTTCAGACAGCTCCAGACCAGAAACACGCTCAGAGGATGTCAAGTGGTGGAGGTTTATTGAAAGGATACTCAAAGAGGTAAGAAAGAACAGAAAGCTTCCTGCCCCCAGAATACATAGTGATGTCAGGAGTCAGAGGGCAACTCTGCTTGGACTCTACTCCTCAGTCTGTTCTCTTATTAATTTACTAATTTCTCTGTACCCCTTTTCTCATTATCTCATGGCTATGTCTTCTTCACGTCTGCTACAGCTGCCTGGATTCTGCTGCCTGTGTTCTCTCAGAATGTCTGCACACTTCTGCATTATTCTAATAATTGCATCCTTCTCCTTACGAGAAAAGATCTTAATGGGGCTGTGGTCACTTTCCTGTGTACAGCGTCCCTGTGGAACACTGTGGAACAGTGCTCTCACCCCTAGCCACTTCAGTGATGGTTTGCCTTTGACTTCCTATAATCAGTGGTTGATAATGAGATCACATGGTTAAAAAATGTAACACTAGTAACATATGAACCGTTCAAAAGAGGACAATGGCATAGCAGGTACCAGGAGGTTTCTAAGAAAAAACACACCATAACTGGTAGGCACCTTCTGTGGACTGTTCAGTACATAATAATACAGTATCACCATAGAGACAGTATGCACAGAGATTGAATTCACAAGTCATTTCCACAAAGTTAGGCCATTTCTTTAAAGACACAGGAGGCAAGTAAACACTAGCAAATATTATGGCCTATACTAGAAATTTTAAATACTAAAAGGTATCAAGTGGTGAATGGGTTCATGTGTTTTACCATAACCATTCTTTAAAGCAAAGCAAAATACTGTAAAAACTATTTTTTAAAGTAACCCTGTTGGCATCAAATGTGTACTTCAAAGTGACATGTCAGAGTTGAGGTAATCAACCATAATTGTTACTCCCCAAGCTGTGAAATTCAGAATATATTAACAAATGGCTACAATTCTGGGTGAGAGCAATCACCCTGGCAAGCATTTCCCAAAGATTCGACATTACAGTTTTACTAGGCAGAGGCAGCCAACTGCTAACCTGAGGATCTGTCCTGGCCTCATGCAGAAAATTTGCAAGCAACTACAAAAAACAAACAAACAAATGAACAAAAAGAACCAAAGAAAACAGTGAACCTTTGCTTTATGTTGAATACATCTGTAATGCACTGGAACAGCACAAAAGCAAAAGGATCACCATTTCTTCTCTCCCTCCTGAGTGTAAGCAGGAAGAAGCATGGAACCCCATTGGCTGCCTTCACACAATAAGGGAGTCACCTTAGACACAGTGGTTCCTAACCAGGGGTCCGTAAGCTTGAATTGAAATTCAAAAAAACATTATTCTTATGCGGACACGTTGATGTGAGTGTGATATATTTATTAAATAATACAGTATAGTGTGGACTTAGGCAGAGATCTGTGGTTTTCACCTGACTGCAAAAGGGGTCTGTGGAACAAAAATGGTAAAGAACCCTTCCTTAGAAAGAAGCACACACTATGAAAGGCAGAGAAGACGTGGGAATAGGACTTTGGTGACACAGTAAGGCACGGATCAAGCCTCACCTACAGCCTGCCCCAGCTCTGGCCTTTTCACTTACATCTGCTTCCCCCAACCCCCTACCCCGCCAAAAAAAAGAACAGTGGCATTTTCAAGCTTTGCTGAAGACATTCCCTCCCCACTCCTGAGCCTCTATCAGCACAAGTCAAAGGGAGCACCCAAGAGCTCTAGACAGTCCCAGCCCTGCCTAGCGTCTGCCCAGCACTGGCAGGAATAAAAACTGAGACCCCAATTCTCTTCCCCCACCCAACACTCACAATCACACCATGCTTATCATCCTTGGAATCATCAGAACAAATCTCATGTTCTTTATTCCCCATCTCATCAGTTGCCAAGGGGCCTAAGAAGTCCACCCAGGTTATCCCATCACCCACCCTCTCATTCCCACACGGCTGTGTGGGCCATGAGGCAACACCAGACCCACCAGCCTCTCCCCATCCTCCTTCATGGCTTTATTTTTTCCAATCACTGTTTTTAAATATCTGATGCACTATGAATTCTATTTGTTGTTTCCTCCTTTAAAATATTAGCTACATGAGGGCAGAGATTTGTGTGCGCTTTGTTCACTGCTCTATCCTCAGCACATAGAAAGTAACTGACACACAACTGGAACACAGTAAGTATTTCTTCACGAAGAAATAGCCAAAGCAGTTATTGAAAAAAAAAGGAAAGATGGGTGTTTTTTTTCCCCCTAGACTTGACAGGTTTTAGTCTTTTGGGAGTGAAGGAGAGCTTAGATTCACAGTCCATGAAATTAATATATTCAACTCATACAAACACTACCAAAAACTATACCTATCAACCCCGGCACACTGTTCTGAAAAGAGCTATACTGGCCTTCATTTACTTCTATAACTTTTCTCAAAAAATATAAAAGTAAATTCTCAAGTTAATAACTTAAAAAAAAAACTAATTGTTTCCTAATTATAATCAAAATGGTTTCCATTGTTCATAATACATTTTTCAGAATTAAGCACACACACATATTGAGTATATGCTTTCTATCTTTCATAGATAGATTTTAAAGCTCTAAAATATTCATAGACAATCTGATTTTCTGTGTTAAAAAGTAGACTTTTCATGAGCTTTCAAAGGATCATTGATAATATCATCTCCTCTAAAGATTCCTGTTTTTTTTTTAATGTAAGCAAATTCCTTTGTTTCATGGAGAAGGAAATGGTGAGAGTAGGAGCAGAATGGCAAATAGAAAGGAAGTTTAAGCTGTAAAAGGTATCTCCTTAGATATGAATCTACCTAAGAGATCACGAACACAATGCATGAGCAACAACAGTAAGAAACACTAGTTTTACACTACCAAAACAAATAAAGATGAGCATGAGGAAAATGGCAGTCAGAATTTATCATCCTGTTTCAAGTGCAGTCAGATCATGGATCATATTCTTACAAATATCCATAAATACACACATGTGAGGTGAACAACTATTCAAAATAAAAGTGAAAATAAAATGTTGATTTCATTTGCTTTGTTAACTATTGGGGCAAGGGAACTTAGAAAATTATCCAATCCAGTTTTCTCTTTACAAAGGATTAAGAGACCTGCTCCAAAACACTTAAAAGTAGCAGAAATTATGCTGAAGGAGGAAAAAAATAAAAGTGTAGAGGAAAAGAGAGATCATGTGTTGCCTACAGACTAATTGTTAAATGTATGTTTCTTAAATTTAACTAAAAACATATATCAGGGAAAAAAAACAATTAATTTTCTATGGAAAGGAAAAAGATTTAGAGATGGTCAAAAAAGTTAACATAGCAGAGAACAGAGTGTGTGGCATGTTGGAATTAAGGTTAATACCACCTACCAGGCAGAGTTGTTTTGATAACTGCCTGAGAAAATATTTGTAAATGTGCCTGACAAATGTCAGGCAGTAAAAATATAAACTTGAAAAAACTATTAAGTAAAAGAGAGAAACCTGCTTTTCACCACTGCTAAGTAAGGTGCAATAGAAAAGAAATAATACGCTCAGCCCTACCCCTTTCTCGTTTCAGTGATGCCCAGGTGCTGCCACTTATAAACCTGCCTTGGAGGAGAGATTTTAATTTGTTTGCTTTTCCAGACAATATCAGTTATAAGCTTAATAAATGCTTACAAATACCTACAGGAGACAAATTAGTGAGGATTATGAACTAAAGTAAAATATCGTAGGATGGAAGACTGGTAAGGCTAGAAAGAATTCTAATATTATGTGAAAAAAGCTACTAAGATTTGATACTGCATATTTTATGCCAAGTTAATTTATCCTCTTCTGAGTATGGTAGTTCATAAATCCATTCACCCCTAAGCACGAATGGAGAACGTAGAAGAAATATATCATGGATTTAAATGAACGCATTTTTAAAGGAAGAAATTCATTTTTAAGGGAAGAATAGCTTATACTTTGGAAAACCGTGTTTTGAATCAAATCAAAGTTACATAGTACCTTTTTCCTATATTTTAATCACAAAGAAAAAAAATGCCAAGCACCTCTTCCTGATAATGCTACGCATGCTCTGACCCTGCCTGCTTTAGTCCCCATTAAGATCCTGAAAAAAGCCGCACCCTCATCAGTCACTTCAAATTATTTAATGGGCACTGCTTTTAACTATCTAAGCACAAAGCAGATCTCTAAAGATTGCTAGAGTCTGACAGTGTCATAAACTGACAATAAGTGAATACCGACTAATGCAAATTGGTAACCAGTTAACAATGTATTTGCATAAATCATGTAAATACTCATGTAATAAATTCACATCTGACCCTTTTACCTTTCTAAGAATTGATCATTCTGTAGTTGGCAAATCCTGGAGTAGGCTCATGACAGTAAATAAATGGAAAGGAAAGAAAGGCATTCTAAAAGAATGACTAAGAAAAACCAATAGAACTTGGTGATAAGAAGCTAGTTTTCAGGGGGGAAAAAATCTAACATTAGAAAAACAGAAATTACCAATTAGATAAAATTAACTCTTTGAAGTCCATGCCATTCCCACATTATCTAACAATCACTCTGATGCACAACTTGTTACCAGGCTCCTTGCTTTTTTCACAATATTAAGGCAGAGAAAGCCATCCATACAGTTCTTATCAAGTTAAAACCAAAGAACAGTCAGATCCTGCGAGTCAAACAAAGACAGACGTAAGTAACAATGGCTTCGGTTATAAATCAAAAGCTAATAGTGCCTGGATACCTGAGTCTGACCCTTTAATAGTATTCTCTCCTAGCTAGGCAATCCAAGTGAGAAAACAAAGTGTTATTGTTGTACAAAGACACTGAATGCTGCATCCAATATTAGCTACAACTTATCATATTGTTCAGAAAACCTCTTACATGAAATAAAGTAAAACTCTTACCACTAAGGTGAGACTTTTGTTTTCAGAGAGAAGAAAATATGAAACTTTCACATCAGATATAATCAAAAGATGATATCATACTATTTCAAGAAGACTTGAATGTACTTACCAAATGCAATGGATGTGTCATGATGATGGGAATGAGTGTTGCCGGGGGGGGGGAGAGGTGGGGTGGGGGTGGTGGGGTTGAATGGGACCTCATATATATATATTTTTTTAATGTAATATTATTACAAAGTCAATAAAAAAAAAAAAGAAAAGAAAAGAAAGGAGGTGGAAAGTAAGGATAGGAAGAAAGCAAGCAAGGAAGGAAGGAAAGACAGAATCTCTCAACTTAATCTCATCTGACTTTTGCTTACCCAAATGTTACACACCTCTTTACGTTGGTCCTACCGTGTGGTTGTACACACTCTTGCCTCAGCCTGCAGGGCCCTTCCCCTTTGTCTCACCTGATGAAATCTCTCATCCATCCATACCTGCTCCCATGTCACCTCTCCTAAAAGGTTTCTCCTCATGCCCTAACTCCCTTAAACAGAACCCTTTCTCTGGACCCCAACCATACATGTTATTTATACACCTGTTTACTGCTGACATCTCTTTAAAATGGACTTCAGCTTGCCATCGACCTCCCGTTTTCCACGGGCAGTTGAGTCTCATTCATCCTCATGTTCACCGAACAGCTGAACACACCCAGTAAATGCTGGATTTCAGCTACTATCACCCAGCTGACTATCAGATTAAAATTTGTTCCACATCCGTTCCATCACTGCCTATAGAATAAAGTACAAGCTCTGGCTGTACTACCAGTGAAGAGAAAATCAAGAATGCAAACTCAGAACTTTCAGCTTCCAAAGCTGAATGCCTTACTCTCTGCCTACTCTATCTGCTCGCATTCCTTCTTTCTGCCTGCTTAAACTGACATGTTCTACATCATGTCTACATCATGAAAGGGGGGAAAATGGCCATCATTATACCTATCTGAAAAGTGGGTGTAGAGCTGAAAAAAAACAACATGTGTGAAATCAGCCCAGCCAAGTGCTAACTGAATCTCATCTACAGCTTCTAAATAGCATCTTCAGAGACTTCTTGAATCTGAAAGATGCAGTGTTTGTTAAATGAATATGAGCATAAACAAGACAGCCCCAAGGAGTTATGTCTCTTTAATTTTAATAAAAGTTTGGGAGGAATTAAAAAAAAAAAAAAAAAAAAAAGAATATTTTGGTTAATGCTTACAGTAAGTTCCTACCAGAATTTTGCCTCTTTCACAGTAGAGGTCATGCACTTTAGTTTAAGTGTTCCATCTTTCACCTCTTCAGGAGGTGCTCTGTTAGAGGTTCTTAACTGAAAGATTAACTCAAGAGAACTTCCAGGATGGAACTACAGACTAAAAGTCTTCTCCATCTGCACATTAACACCATATTTGCAAAGCACAGGATGGAAGAGGCTTGTTGAGGGTTGCTACAGAGAGCAAAGGCAAACCAAATGACAAACACTACAGGAAAACAGATGAAAAAGCATCAAACAAAACAATGGTTTTGTGAGATAGTGAGATTTGTGCCACCAGAAAAAAAAAGGTTCTAAATCTATTTACTTAAAATTTTGAATCCCAGGCTTGGCGCTCAAATTCAAATGGCTCATTTATAAACTCTGGGGTAAAGCCTGGAAATATACAATTTTAACAAACCACCCTGTTAAATCTAGTGAAGGTGGAGAACTATAAACATGGCTAAACAACCATACCTTAGTAAAATTATAGATTTCTTCATTTGGTAAAAGTGACACTGGAAGAACTATGAAGTCCCTTTGAACTGTAAGAGTCTTTGTTTCTGTGAGATTATGCTATCAGGTAAAACAAAATAACAACAATAATAATAAATTTAAGAACAGACATGACTTGCAACGCATTAGTGTCATGTTTAAGAATTCGGGCTCTGGATTTATAATGGCCTGGGTTCAAATCCTAAACCACTTTCTAGTTCTGTGGCCTAGAGCAAATTATTTACCACCTTTAAGCCTCAATTTAATTTTCTTAAGGGCATACTACTTAGTTCACCGAGAAATTATGAAGAGTAACTTTGTGTTAAGCAACAAATGCTCAGAGTTTTAAAAAAGAGTAGTAAGAAGAAAATATGGGAAAATCTGACATGTTTTTAGTTTTAAAATAAAATTATGAAAGAAAAATAACTCAAACTCATTATTTTAAAAACAATATATACATGGGTAATAAGCACATGAAAAGATGCTCAACATCAGAAGTGCAAATCAAAACCACAGTAAAAGACCACTTCACACCCACTAGGAAGCTATAATCAAAAAGAAAGATAATACCAAGTGTTGGCAGAGATATAGAGAAATTGGAACCATTGCACACTGCTGGTAGGAATGTAAAATGGTGCAATCATTTTGGAAAACGGTTTGTCAGTTTATCAAAAAGTTAGTCATAATGTCACCGTATGATCCAGCAATTCCATTCCTACATATATATCCAAGAGAATTAAAAACAGGCACTCAAACAAAAACGTATACATAAATGTTCATAGTAGCATTATTTATTATAGCCAAAAGGTGAAAACAAACCCAAATGTCCATCAATTGACAAATGAATAAAATGTGGTATATCCATACAATGAAACAGTATGCAGCAATAAAACAAATAAAGTACTGATATATGTTATAACCTGATGGACCTTGAAAACATTATGTTAATTGAAAGAAGCCAGTCAAAATGAACCACATATTGGATGATTCCATTTATATGAAATGCCCAGAAGAGGCAAATTTATAGAAACAGGGAGTAAATCAGTGGTTCCCAGGGATAGGGGGAGGAAGTGATGAGGGAAAATGGCTAAATGGTTTGGGGCACTTTTGGGGTAATAAATATGTTCTAAAATTGTGCTGATGGATATACATTTCTGTGAATATGTTAAAAGTCAATGAATTGTAGACTTTACATGGGTGAATCATATGGCAAGTAAATTAAATCTCAATAAAACTGCTAATATTTATATGCATTTACAAATACATTTACATATATATATATATACACACACAAAATAAGAAGAAAAACATCCCTCTTTAGTAGTTCTTTGTGATGCTCTTCCATGTCCAGCACGTTTTCCTTTGGGAAACTACCATTCCCCCATTCCATGTCATTCTAGTCCGTCATAGGCAGCTACCAATCCCCACTCCCTCTATATGCATATAGAGTTACATATCTACATATATAAATATATATTTTACCAGCATAATACTATATAATATAAGTGTACCATAATTAACATTTCTCCATTAATAGCTCTAATAGCTGAAATCAACTTTAATTTATCCATTTTTCTTTCAAAACCCTGGTGGATAGGAGTAGGCATTAAAAATATATCAGGTTTAAATCCAACAAACATTTACTGAACAAACTTGGTAGTTGAATTTTTCTTACACAGTTGAATAGGAGAAGCAGAAAAATAATCTCTAATCAATTTTTGTTCACAATTTAATTTGAAAGAGAGAATAATTACAAAACAATTATATACCAATAGGTAAGCAAATTGCATGACACCCATATCAGAAGAAGGAATGAAAACTTAATTCAATTTTATTAAATGTCAACTATATAACGTTTTATTTTTTTAAAGATTTATTTTATTTCTCTCACCCCCCACCCCCCACCCCAATTGTCTGCCCTGCATCCATTTGCTGTGTGTTCTTCTGCATCCGCTTGTGTTATCAGGTGGAACTGGGAAACTGCATCTCTTTTTGTTGTGCCATCTTGCTGCGTCAGCTCTCCAAGTGCGCAGCACCACTCCTGGGTGGGCCGTGCTTTTTTCACATGGGGCAGCTCTCCTTGCGGGGTGCACTCCTTGCATGTGGGGCTCCCATAAGCAAAGGACACCCCTGTGTGGCATGGTACTCCTTGTGCGCAGCAGCACTGTGCGTGGGCCAGCTCACCCTATGGGTCAGGAGGCCCTGGGTATAGAACCCTGGACCCTCCATATGGTAGACAGACACCTATCAGTTGAGCCACGTCCACTTCTCACATAATGTTTTTTTGATGTACTTATTATATTGACTACCTGGGCATCCAAAAGAAAGTTTACAGTTCATCCCCTTGGGGTACTTATAATTCACTTAGTCAACATCTTGTCATTTTCACAAACAAAAATTGATTAGCACAACTTTCAGCAAAAAAAATGTATGTAAGAAATTAGCATTAAAAATTCACAGGGAACGGATGTGGCTCAAGCAGTTGACTGCCTACTTTCCACATGGGAGTTTCCAGGTTCAGTCCCCAGTGCCTCCTGAACAAAAACAAAACAACAAACCAAAGAAACCAACTCTGGGGAGCTGATGTGGCTCACTGGTTGACCACTGGCTTCCTACATATGAGGTCCCAGGTTCAATATCCAGCCCCAGTACCTCAAAAATATACCAATTTTTGTTTCATGGCTCTTATTAATATGATAAAAATAAGTCAGTATTTCTGAGAATTTACTACATCCTACTATCTCAATCATTTTTTTAAACTTATGAGGCAGATATTGTTATTATAAACACCCAAGGTCAATCTGGTAGTAGTAACTGACAAATATAAGACCGGAAGTCAGGCATTTCTGTTTCTAAAGCCCCATTCTTAAGCAAACCTCTGTAATATAATAACATTGTTTTTAATAACTAGCTGAGGAGTTGAACTGAAAAGTTTTCATAATATTAAATTATATTTAAACAAACATATTAACAAAAATTCTGCAAACAAATCAATTTTCTGAATCAGTAAATGGAGTTATTAAATCTGAGTTTTATACATTTTAACACAAGAAGTTGTAATACCTACTTCTTCAGCATTGCGATAGAGGAGAATCAAATTAATTCCGGCCACCTAATTGATAGACCTGTGATCTTTACAAACAAAAATAGTTTAGTATAGACTCATAATGGCATGGTTATTCTACCTGAGAACTAAGTTCACAAATCCATAATAATGCAAAATACTATAAAATTCATCATAATTACTACAGACTATGTTACACAGATCTTTCCATATTTATGTGTATTTAATTAAAATGATATTTATCAAAAGGCTAATGAGACCATTTTGAATCATATTTACTGAAAGGCTAATGAAACAGTAGAGTACAATCTGTTTATTAACTGAAAGAACAAGAAATATGGCATCTATACAGAGTAAGAGGAGACAAGAATTACCAATAAAATATTTTTTAAGGTTTCTTGTAAACATAATGAAAAAGACCTACTGGAGATAAAACAGACCATGTACAATGTCACCTCCTCACTTCTACTACAGAATATAAGCTAAAACTGATAAGCAAATGAAAATTTATATTCTAGCCCAATAACTTTCTTAATGAGTATATATAAATTATGTATCCATTATGCAGAGTTACAGTTGTTATAGGTATTTAAATACAAGCCAGCCATTTTATAAGTAGAAAGCAAGGTCAAGATGTTTACATAGTGAATTAAATTCCATAACATACCATCTTAAAACAATATCATATTACATTGTTGTATATTAAAAAATAATTGTTGATATTTTACTCAGCCAAAAAACATTTCCCTGTTCATGTGAATATAGGAGAAAGGAACCATGATAGAAAGAAAATGGAAATGCCATTTTGTCAAGAAAAATGATAAGAATATTAATAATAAAATACATATCTGAAGGGCTTTCAGTCTCATGAACAGAAAATTCCAGAGATATGAAAATGGCACATATTATTGAGCTCGATATAATAAAATTTTTCAACACATAATTGTGAACTATTTGCTCTTTCAAATAAACAGGAACTTATTATAAGAATAAAGATGAAAATAGCAAGTTAGTTCAAGTCTGGAATATTTTGATGAAATAGTAATCATGACAACTTTCTAAATCAATATCTTGGTTAAATTTTTCCTAACATTAATAACAGGATTCACACATACACGAGTTTGGGGAAATATAAAATCCATATATAAATTAAGTAGCAACAGATCTCTAGAGACAATTCAGTTTATGCATTATCTAAATAAAAATAAAAAGTGAATTACTAGAAGACAGTAAAAATAGCTCCATCAGAAACTTTCCTGCAGGAATTCTGGGAAGATGTCAGAATAGAAAACTCCAGGAATCAGTGCCTCCACTAGAACAACTATTAAACAGGCAGGTACTATCTGAATCAACTATTTCAAAACTCTGGAGTCTAGTAAAAACTGCACAGATAAAAAAAGAGGCTGAAAAATTGCAGTAAAAACCAGTAAAGTGTTCTCTCCCCATGGTGAGTAATGCTGCCCATCCCCCACCCCACTCTGGCAGAAATGGGGTCTGACCCCAGTATAGCCTGTTGTTGCCAGAAAGGAAAATAAAAATCCAGCTCCCCAAGTTCAGGAGGTGGGGAGGGGGCAAGCAGTCTAATCGTGATCACTGCTTTTCATCAGCTACTTTGAAACCCTGGAAGCCCTGCTCTGTGGGTGGCCATTTTTCCAACTTGCTCCAGACAAAGGCAGCAAAGGAAACTTAAAAGACCTAAGCTTCCTCAGAGCTGCAGAGGATACAGAAGGGCTGCATTTGCTAAACAGGTACTGAGTCAAGAA
This sequence comes from Dasypus novemcinctus, assembly GCF_030445035.2. Lineage (NCBI taxonomy): Eukaryota > Metazoa > Chordata > Mammalia > Cingulata > Dasypodidae > Dasypus > Dasypus novemcinctus. Next base: position 86,846,227 of record NC_080677.1, read on the forward strand.
AGTGCAGCTTTGGGGAGCCACAGAATAAGCTCCTGGTACCCTTTTGGTCCCTCCCTCAGTCCTTCCCCAGGGCATTTGAGGGTCCCTGTGTGGACCCCTGGCCTTGATCCATCTGGGAAAGATGACCTGGGAAACTCCTACACAGCTCACCCTTTCTCCCAGAATTTGCCCTCCAGGCAAAACGAAGTTGAGACAATGAAAGTAGAGTAAGAAACAAAGGAATCAGGTGGCACTGGGCAAAGTCTTATCTGATCTAAAAACTGCAGTAGAATACTATAGAGATGGAAACGTGGTGCTTCTTGGGAAGTAGAGCAGGCATTCAAACTCCTGTAAACAGGGGAACTCCTAAGGAAACCAGCAAATAGAAGCCTAGAACAAAACAGGGGCCCAGAAAAGACAGGAAGCACTGATTTTTCTGATAGGTGGGCTAGACTCTGAGGAAAAGCACCAGCCCACCCAAAGCTGAGATGAAAAGACAGAAAAAGGGGCTTTTTTTTAAAATTAGGTTTTCTTGGATTTGTTAACTCCTGAAATGAAAGAGAATCACTGCCATATCAATAGCTGGATATAAATTCCAGAAACTGAAACCTCAGGAAATAAGTCCCAAAGTTTACCCCTTAAAAGTTTACACCTTACAGCAAAAGATTACAAGATAAACAACAACAACAAAAAAAAAAAAACAGAAACAAATGTCCATCCAAAGAAAGAGGATACAAATATCCAATTAAGAAGACCAGACTGTGGACACACTGGACAAAGATTTTCAAAAAATTATCTTAAATATATTCAAGAAAATGAAGGAATACAGACAAAGACATGAAGGAAATCTGGGAAAACAGTGAATATGTTCAGATTGGTTCTTTAAAGAGATCAATAAAATAGACAAACCTTTAATTAGACTCACAAAGAAAAAAGATAGATGACATAAATAACTACCATCAGAAATGAAAAGGTGAATATTACTACTGAACCCACAGAAACAAAAAGAACTATAAGAAGATACTATGAACAAATACATGGCAACAAATTAGATAACTAGATGAAATGGACAAATTTTTAGAAACAAACCACCTACACTGACTCAAAAAAGAGAAGATCTCAACACAATAGTAACTACTAAAGAGATGGAATCAATAATCAAAAGCCTCCCAACAAATAAAAGTCCAGATCCAGATAGTTTTACAGGGAAATTTTACCAAACATTCCAAGAAGAATTAACCAATCCTGCTCAAACTTCCAAAAAATCAAAGAGGAGGGAACGCTACTAATTTGTTCTGCAAGGACAACATTATCCTAATACAAAAGTCAGATAAAGATACTAAAAGAAAATAAAATTATAGCCCAATATCTCTTATTAAAGTAGCAAAAGCTCTCAAAATACTAGCGAACTGAATCCAATAACAGATTAAAAGAATTATATACCATGAACAAGGAGGATTTATCCCAAGTGCAAAAGGGTGGTGGTTAAAAATAAGAAAAGCCATTAATGTAATACACTACTTTAACAGAGTTAAGGGGGGACACACATACATAATCATCTCTGTGAATGCTGAAAAGGCATTTGACAAAATCCAGTACCCCTTCTTGATAAAAAACACTTAGTACACTAGGAATAGAAGGAAACCTCCTTAACATGATAAAGGGCATACATGAAAAACCCACAGCTAACATGACACATAATGGTGAAAGACTGAATACATTCCCTCTGAGGTCAGGAACAAGGCAATGATGCCCACTATCACCAGTGTTATACAACACTGTACTAAAATTTCTAGGAAGAGCAATTAGGCAAGAAAAAGAAATAGCACATATGCAAACTGGGAAAGAAGAAATAAAACTTTTCCTACTTGTATATGACCTCATTCCACATATAGATTATCCTGGAAGATCCACAACAAAGCTCCAATAGATGAATTCTGCAAAGTGGCATAGTATACGATCAACACCCAAAAATTAGTAATGTTTCTACATAATAGTAATGAACAATCTGAAAAGAAAAAATCAAGAAAAAAATTCCATTTATAATAAAAACTAAAATAATCAAATATCTAGGAATAAATTTAAATGAAAATGTAAAAAGACTTGTCCACAGAAAACTACAGAACATTGCTAAATTAAATCAAAGAATGGAATGATATTCCATGTTCATGGAATGGAAAACTAAATACTGTAAAGATGTCAATTCTCCCTAAAGTAATTTACAGATCCAATGCAATCCCAATTAAAATTCCAATGACAGAAATGGAAAAGGCAATCATCAAATTTATATGGAATGTAAGCAGCCCTGAATAGCCAGAGGTATCTTGAAAGAGAAGAACAAAGTTGGAGGACTCACATTTCCTGCTTAAAATTTATTACAAAGCCATGGTAATCAAAACAACATGGCACAAGGACAAACATATAGACCATGGAATCAAACTGAGAGCTCAGAAATCAACCCTCACATATGGCCAACTGATTTTTGACAAAGGAGCAAAGACCACTCAATTGTGACAGAATAATCTTTTCAACAAATGGTGCTGGAAAAAATTGGATCTCTCTTCACAAAAGAATCAAGGTGGATCCCTGCCCCTCACCATATACAAAAATCAAGTCAAATTGGATTAAAGACCTAAATAAGAACCAGAACTATAAAACGCCAAGGGAAAAAATGTACAGAAGCATCTCCAGGACCATGTAGTATCTTAAGACTTTAATCCAAAAGGACAAGCAAAAATAAATAAATAGATAGATAGATAGATAGATCAATGGAATCTCTTCAAAATTAAAAATTTTGGTTCTTCAGAAGACTATCATAAAAGTAAAATGACAACCTACACAATGGGAGAAAATATTTGGAAACTCCATATCCTATAAGAATTTAATATCCAGAATATATAAAGAAATCCTTCAACTCAACAACAAAACAAAAAACAAAAAGCATAGAATTAAGTTATGACTCTGCCATCCTATTTGTAGGTATATACCACAAAGAACTGAAAGCAGGGACTCCCAACAAATATTTGCACACCAATGTTCACAATGGCATTATTCTCAACTGCCAAAAGATAGAAATAATCCAAATGTTCAATCAATGAATGGATAAACAAAATGTGGTATATACACAAAACTGAGTATTACTCAGCACTAAAAAGGAATGAAATTCTAATACATGCAATAGCATGGATGAACCTTTAAATCAGACATCATGTTGAGTGAAATAAGACAACCACAAAAGAACAAAGATTGTATGATCTCACTGAAATGAAATAATTAAAATAAGCATAGAGGCAGAATCTAGAATATAGGTTACTAGGGATGGGATGGGGATAAGGAATAGGAAGTTAAGGCTTAAAAGAAAATGTACAGCATTTCTCTTTGTGCTGATGGAAAAGTTTTGGTAATGGAGGGTGGTAATGATACTACACATTATGAATAAAATTAAAATCACTGAATTATATATTTGTGAATATAAGGATAAATTTTAAGTTGTATATATATTACTAGAATTGAAATATTTCAATAAAATACACGGAACTGCACATCATTAACAGTGAACCCTAAGTTAAACCGTGGATTATAGTTGATAGTACAATTATTAAAATGTGCTTTCAGTAACTGTAACAAATATACCACACCAATGCAAAGTGTCAATAATAGGGTGGTATATGAGAATCCTGTATTTTACCCATAATTTTTCTGTAAACCCACAACTTCTCTAATAAAAATATAAATAAATAAACTTTTCTACATAGAGTCTTCAAAATAAATAAACAGGAAAGAATTAAATCATCACTAATTTATTTGTCAGGGGACATAAATGATACTTTGTTGTTACACCTAAATGATTTGAAGGCATTTCACAGTATTAAGTCATTTTGTTAACAGTCACCCAATAGCATATTTATTATATCTTATTAAGGCCCTGCCAAGAGAATTTTTAAAACTTTATTAAGAAAAACCTTCTACATTCAAAATGAGATTAAATTTAATAACTTCTAAGAATCTGAAATAGCAGATTATATATTTATTGACTCTCAGAACATGTTCCTGCCAGATAATGATCTTCTGTCAAAATATGAGCAATTAATCATGTGGTTCTTCTCATACACACTGACAGCAACCCTCAGAATGTAATAAAAGCAAAGCTATTCAACTAAGTGGAAGCGAAAGAACTAGTTTTACTGTTCGGATTTGTCCTTTCCTTTAAAATTTTAGTCCCCTGAAATTTAACTTTTTGAGTTAATACATAGCTGAGTATTAAAAAGCAGCAGACTTATAATTAATACCTTTACTAACAACTATTCCCCAGTCTCTTTTAAATATAAGCACTATGGTTATCCAGGTCGGAAAATACCCAATTAGATTTTCCTGGACCAGTTTAGCTTGTCCAGCTATTGAATATTTTGATAATAAATATATTCATACTCTTGAGTTTATGAGAGAAAAATTAGCCCTTTAATTAGCAATAAAGTTAGTTCAGAAATTAGCCATCTGGCTTATCTCTGATACACTCTAAGATTGTATTCTGTCATCAGAATTTAAAAAATACCAGGCAAAAACTACTCACTTCAAAGTATGAACTTTCACTTCATACTTTTTTATTTCAGCTACTTTCACAAAAAGTAACAAAACCTGTTCCTCTAAAATACTTGAGTCAATTCAAAGTGAAAAATACCGATTTGTTTTCATTGATATCCAGTTTCCATGTTGTCACAGTGCAAGAACAAATTTGAGCTCCTTATTCAGAAATAAGTTGATCTGGGAATAGAGAAAACCGTGTTATCACCCAGGCGGTTGGTTTTTGCCAACAATGCTGTTTTTACCAACACTGCACAAACTGTTGTAGCTGATTAGCTTGGTTAAAGTATTGCCCTTGAACTCATGTGTTTTAGTTTCATAGGCTACTTCAAAGTAAATGCCATGAAATGGTTTGGCTTAAACAATGGGAATTTATTCAACACAATTATGAGACCGGGAAAATGTCCAAACAAAGGCTTAATCAAGGCATCATCCAGGCACTGTTTCCTCCCCAAGGCTGTAGCTACCGGCAATTCTTGGTTCCCCTGTCACATGGCAAGGCATGTGGCATGTCTCCTGGTCTCTCCCGTCTCTTCTGGGTTTCATTACTTTTAGCTTCTTGCTTCTGAATTTCATTTTCTGAATTTCTTGTGTCTGAATTTTTCTTATATAAAAGACTCCAGTAAGAGGATTAAGACCCATTCTGATTGAGATGGGCCACACCTTACCTTAAGCAGTCTCATCAAAGGGTCTTACTTACAATGCATCTACACCCATAGGAATGGACAAAATTTAAGAACATGTTTTTCTGGGGTGCATATAGCTTCAAACCACCACAGCATATGAGTGACTTTTCTGGACTTAATTCAACAAATACATACTTAGCATCCACATTGCAGCAGGCACTGGACTTGGCACAAGAAACATAAAAGATTAAAAAAAAAAAAGTTAAATTCTGGTAGGGAGATGTATGCAGGAAAAAAATTTAGTGCAAACTGTCAAATGCAATAACAGGTTTATGAATAAGACTGCTACTAGCATAGACCTGTGTTTCTTAAACTTTGGACTATGACTATTTTTAGAGCCATGAAATCAATAGAGTCAGCAACAATCAGCCTTTTTAAAATTAAGAGAATTGAATATAAAACACTAAAATGCACCTCATAAAGTAAAAGGAAAGATCACTTTGTGAATCTTTCTTTCACTTTTATATAACTATGGATATAGATAAAGACACATAGATTTCAGTATGGCTATAGACATAAATATATGTGTGTGTGTGTGTTACTGGGTCACAGTGAAAAACATACTTACTAGATGAGGTCCAAAAACTTTGAAGGACACAGTAGAGGAAATTTGCCTGAACTGGAAAAGGAAATAGCATTCAGGCCGAGATAGTAAGAAGTGGATTGTTCCGTGGAAGGACAAGAGGTTTTCAGACAAAGAAAAAGGAATATGTGCAACAAATTTATTTCCAGAGAAGTATTGAAAAGTATACATTTCATTTTGCAAAACAGAGAACACTAGTGAACTTTATGAAGGTGATAATAGTACAGTGGTTAGAACAGTCAAGTCTGCAATAGACTAAAGAGCAAAGGAGAGGCAAGAATGTAGAAAGACCAATTACACACAACTATTTCAAAATCCTGCTTATGAAAAAGACAACAATAAACTAGTGAACACAGAATTCAGGGAGTACTTGCAATGCTTTTACTTTTGTTTTTTTCACACAAGAGAAATGTGAGCATCTTCCTAAATTTAGTGAACACATTCAATGCAGAGGGGCTGGTAAAAGAAACAAGAAATGTAATTACTCAGAGCAAAGGCCCTGAGAAGTTGGGGGAAGAGAGACCTATATCACAGATGGATAGTGTTTTAGTTTCCAGCTACAAAAGCACACACCACACAATGGGTTGGCTAAAATTTACAAGGGTTCTTAACCAGGGGTCCACAGCCCCCCAAGGAGTCCATGGAAAGATTTCAGGGGGTCTGTGAGCTTGAACTGAAATTCAAAAAAATTTTATTCTTGTGGGGACATATTGGTGCGGGTGTGATAAATTTATTAAATAATGCACAGCATAGTATGGACCGAGTAAGAGGCCCATGGTTTTCACCTGACTGGCAAAGGGGTCTGTAGCAGTTTGATATGGTTATGAATTCCAAACACAGGTATTTAATTATGTTTGTAATCTGGTCTGTACCTGGGCATGATTGAGTTATGATTAAGGCTTTGATTGGACCACATCATTAGGGCATTGAGTCCCTATCCCTTGGTGGGTGGGGACTCACAGATAAAAGGCATGGCAAAGGACAGAGGTGAGGGTTCTTAACATTGGAGTTTTGATGTTGGAGTTTGATGCTGAAGTCTTAAACTGGACCCTGGGGAAAGAGACAGAGCTGGTCGCCTGATAGTCTACATCTGACCTTGTAGAGATAAGCAAAGCCTAGAGAGCCTCATAGACTACAGCTGACCTTGCGGAGAAAAGAGGGGCCAGAGGAACCCAGGAAGCCTGAACCCTCCCAGATATCAGCAGCCATCTTGCTCCAACACGTGAAAATAGACTTTGGTGAGGGAAGTAACTTTATGCTTTATGGGCTGGTATCTGTAAGCTCCTACCCTCAAATAAATATCCTTTATAAAAACCAACCAATTTCTGGTATTTTGCATCAGGACCCCTTTGGCTGACTAATACAGGGTCCGTGGAACAAAAAAGGTTAAGGACCCCTGGCTTAAACAATGGGAATTTATTGGCTCACAGTTTGAAGCTAGGAAAAGTACAAAATCAAGGCATCATCAATGCTGTCCTTTCTCCCAGAAGACTGGCATTTCTGAGGCTGGCTGCTAATAATCCTTGGTCCTTGACTTTTCTATCACATGGCAACACATGGTGGTCTCTCCTGGCTTCTCATTTCTCTTCCAGGTTCTGTTGACATCTAGCTTCTGGCTGCTCCCTATAGTTTTCTTTTCTGTCTGACTTTTACACTGCTTAAAGACTGCAGTAATCCAGATTAAAGCCCAACCTGATTCAATTGGGCCATACCTTAACTGAAGTAACATCTTGAAGAGATCTTACTTACAATGGCTCCACACCCACAGGAAAGGATTAAGTTTAAGAACATGTTTTTTGGGGGTACCTGGCTCCAAGCCACCACAGACAACAACTTTGTCTGGAGAAAGATGTGAAGGTGGATGAAATGACAAAGATAAATTCAGGTGCAAGTAAGAACTCTAGTCTCTGTAATACAATATTATTCAAGTTATATGGTAATTGCTAGGCTCCTTTGGTTAATGGTGACTGCAAATGTGATTCTATTATTCCAAAGGTTTGATTAATACTCATTCATAGCAAATGATCTGAAGCCAAAGACACATATTCATTACACAGTAAAGGCAAATCAACTTCAGGCTACTCCTTAGCCAGCAATTACCATTAAGAACAAAGAAAAATGGAGGGAGAAAATATGAAAATGAGTGTTAAGGGGACAAGGACACTCACGTCCCTCTAGTTTTTCCATCTATGCACAACAGGAGTGCAGAATGTTGGGGAAAGATTACCTCCCCTCTATGTAACTCATTACAAACTCATTCCCAAGGGAAGAGTCATAGCAATCACACTGAGCCATGGTTTAAACCTTTTGGGTGTGCTTACTATGCCTTAAAAACAAGAACCCAGATTTCCCTCTACCTCTACTCTTCTTGTTTCTGATTTCGAAGTGGTAAGCCATGCCTAGGCAAGATCTAGTTCTCCAGGCAGAGCAGCCATGAGCATTTTGTGTGATTAAAAAAATCAGAAGCCTGGCCATTTTCCTCTCTTCTCTGATCCGGTTTCTCCACTGACGACTAGACAGATGGAAGAGGGACTGACCTTATTGGAGTAGAAAGCTCAGTTAAGCCTCCAAACACAACTCTGATGGATAAGCAGAGCTCAATGAAAAAGCCAGATACTGAGGGTTATCAAGTATTTGTCCAACTATTAAACAGCACTTTATTTCCCTGTATACCTCCATACCTTTATTACGTGATTCTTCAGTCCAAACCACAGAAGGTAGGGTGGGTAAATAAAGGACTTAAAAATCAAAACTCTACTTTGAAACTCCTTATCTGTAAGTCCTCAGTGCAAGTCAGGCTAAAATTTGTACTGTTTTTCTGTTTCTCTACTTTTCTTTTTTTTTTTTCCTTCTGCAACCTGACTTTCTTGCAGTCCTCTCTCCTTCCATCTTCATATGTTCAAGGCCATGAATATCCAGTTTATATGTTCACTTTTTTAAGGAAGTCTTACCTGACCTGTCCAATTAGATTTACTTTTTTTATTTTTTTATTTCTTTCTTTCTCCTTTCCCCTCCCCCCCCCCCCCCCCCAGTTGTCTTCTCTCTGTGTCCATTTACTGGGTGTTTTTCTGTGACCACTTCTATCCTTATCAGCAGCACCAGGAATCTGTATTTCTTTTCGTTGTGTCATCTTATTGTGTCAGCTCTACGTGTGTGTGGCACCATTCTTGGGCAGGCTGCACTTTCTTTCACGCAGGGCGGCTCTCCTTATGGGGTGCACTCCTTGCACATGGGGCTTCCCTATGCAGGGGACACACCTGCGTAGAACGGCACTCCTTGCACCTCAGCACTATGCATGGGCCAGCTCCACACGGGTCAAGGAGGCCCGGGGTTTGAACCTTGGACCTCCCATGTGGTAGGCAGATGCCCTATCCATTGGGCCAAGTCTGTTTCCCCAATTAGTTTTAAATGCCACTGCCTCGCCTATACTCTTATGATGCCTTATTTATAAATACCTCTAATAAGCCTTTATTACTGTTAGCATTAAGTTCTTTAATGGTCTCTCCTCTAGTAACTTGGACAGAGATTGCCAAATTCATCTTTTTACCTCCAGCATCAGCATTTTGTCCAGGTTGGCCCCTGCTCCAAGTCACAATTAGCTCTCCTTCTCCTGAGTCCCCGAAAGCATTTTATGGGGAATCAACTGGACAAAGGAGTACACTATCATCACTGTCCCTCTCATGGATAGAGAAAGAAGGGAGGAGACACACAGGGAATTTGGATCATGAATAAACAATCTAAGCTAATCTTGACTCCCCAGACCAGAACAACCCAGGAGATACCATTTGACTCTTCAGCCAGTGACTCCTCCATTTGGCTTGGAGCTATGGGAACTCATGACAATTGGAAAGGAAGATAAACAGACTGATGAAACAGTAGATGGGACTGAGGTCTAAAAGGCAGCTAGTAGTTGGGGATGTTCCCTCTCATTTCAGAAATAAGATTTTACACACACACACACAATTTCAAACTGGCTAAAGTAAGCTAGAAAGAATGCAGGTTATGGTTAATAAATACTGATTTTCTAACTTGGTTATTAGTAATGAAAAAGAACCTTGCAAATTGCATTACAGCTATTTGGTGAGTTCTGGAAGACCTCATTCATCAACAAATACTTAATAAATTCTTACTATGTGTAAGGCCTTGTGCTACAGCAAGCTTATTCTCATAATGCTTTTTCTTATGGGGGAGACAGGCAATAAAAAAAATAAGTAAAAAGTACATCAAGTGGTGATATTGAGAATATAAGACATGGTGGGAGATAAGGGGACAGTTTTTTGTTTGCTTGTTTTGTGTTTTTTTTTAAAGATTTATTTATTTTTTAAATTTCTCTCCCTTTCCCTGCCCACCCCACTCCACCCCCTCCAGTTGTCTGCTCTCTGTGTCCATTCGCTGCGTGTTCTTCTGTGTCCACTTCTATTCTTGTCAGCGGCACCAGGAATCTGTGTCTCTTTGTTGCATCATCTTGCTGCATAAGTTCTCCATGTATGGTGCCACTCCCAGGCAGGCTGCACTTTTTTCATGCTGGGCAGCTCTCCTTATGGAGTGTACTTCTTGCAAGTGGGCTCCCCTGTATGGGGGACAACCCTGCATGGCAAGGCACTCCTTGAGCACATCAGCACTGCACATGGGCCAGCTTATCACACAGGTCAGGAGGCCCTGGGTTTGAACCCTGGACCTCCCATGTGGTAGATGGATGCTCTATCCGGTGAGTCAAATCTGCTTCCCATGGGTACAGTTTTGAATAAGATGGCCAAAGATGGCCTCAGTGACAAGATGACATTTGAGCAAAGACCTGAAGAGGGTGCAAGTGGTTAGTAACCAATCCTAAACTGTAACCCATATCTTGGATTTCCATTGCCTATGCTCTTTTCACTCCACCAATTTGCCTCTAAGAGAGGGAGATGTTGACATTACGAAAGTCACAGTAGTACCTTGTTCTCAGCATTTGGGACACATTAGGAATATAGTTTTAAAAATTCTGAACAGGATCCAAAGCACTATCCCATGCCCAAATTAGTCCCCAACCACACATTTAGATACTCCAAAAAGATGCCAACTGGTAATTTTCATTGACAGAACTAGTAATACCACTTCAATGGTAAAATGTTAAAGTTCTAATTAGAGAATGTTCAATCCTTCTATTGTTGTTTTAAGGACATATGTCCTGGTTAGTTCATTACAAAAAAGCCATTTCACTCTACTCTGAATTATTTGGCTGTCAAAAGACAATATATGTTGAAGTAAAAGAGCATATCAAGGGGAGGGAAAAAGACAAACATCAGGTCATCTATGCAGGTCACCATCATAATCCAAAGCATGATTTACCTTTTCCAGTGGAGTATTTGTACAGCTCAATTATCAACTTGCATCCTACCAATCAGAGGTGAAAAGTGATTCAAAAAGCTGGGGTAAAGAACCAGACTCAACTTATCAATTGCTCCAGATGATTAGTAAATAACCAGAGGTAGGGAAGCAGATATGGCTCAACAGATAGAACTTCCACCTACCATATAGGAGAACCAGGGTTCAATCCCCAGGGCCTCCTGGCCCGTGTGGTGAGCTGGCCCATGTGGAGTGCTACCCCACACAAGGAGTGTCTCCCCGCACAGGGGTGTCCCCCACTCAAGGTGTGGCCCCCACAGAAGGAGTGCAGCCCCGCACAGGAGGGCAGACCTCCCAGGAGGGGAGCTGCCCACACGGAGAGCTGACGCAGCAAGATGATGCAACAAAAAAGAGACACAGAGAAGAGACAATATGCGATGTAGCGAAGTAGGAAACTGAGGTGGAGCAAGAGAATGATCACCTCTCTCCCACTGAAGGAAGGTCACAGGATGGGTTCCCGGAGCCCCCTAATAAGAATACAACAGACACAGAAGAACACATAGTGAATGGACACAGAGAGCAGACAATGGGGGAGGGGGGGAAAATAAGGAAAATAAACAACCAGAGGCAACCACTTCTACAACGAATACATCTTTGCTAAATGAATAACGCTTTTTAATGCCCAATTTGCCACACTCCTTCGTATCACTTTCTGTTTTTAGACTCATACTTCTTTTTATTTAAATATAGACTGAACACCAACAATAAGCCAAATACTTTGAGTGGTTATGGAATTAAAAATGGTGTGTGTGAGTGTGAGTATACACACATACATATATGCATAAACACACACTTATGTACAATAACTATATACACTGACCCTCTGTGACACCCATTCTAGAATATTTCTAATTGTTAACTAATTAAATTCAAATGTAAATGTTAATGCATTTGGGTGTGTGAGTGAGTGTGTATGTAAGAGAGAGACAGAGAGAGTGAGAGAGAATGGGATAAAAGGCAAGTAAAATTACATTAGACAAGGACAGAACAACTCATAAAAGACTCATGAGAAAATTGAAACTTTTTTTTAAAAAAGAATGAAATGACCCTTCACTTATTTCTCTTCCCTTTGCAAACAAATACTTTGCCTATAACCTATGTGCTCCCTATATTCCTTACAGTTTATATGCAGCCAACATCTACCTTTAGAGCTATTTGCAAAACTACCCCATGAACTTTAAGTTGACAAGTAATTATATTTTACTTTACAGAATAAAATCAGGTATAAAACAACCCTACAAAAAAAAAAAAAAGATTTGATATCTCTCCTTTACAAAAGAGGCAAAAGAGAGACTTAACCAAGAAAACACTTTAAATTCCTTTTTCACCACCCATTAATTTTAAATTTGATTTTATTTCACTTATTCAAAAATAGCAGAAGAATCCCTATATCCATATGTTGTCCTACACAAAGAGAAGAAAATACTATTATTTGCGCTTCTTGGTCAAATACTATAAGAATAAAAGAACTGTTTTCAGAAATGATGAGGTTCCTGCAAATAACATTTACCCACAGGATTTGAAGCTTTTTTGTGACATAAAGTGCAGAGTACTTTGAGGATGGTTACAGATGCAATGGCACAGAAAAAGCTTTTAACTTTGGCTCATTTCCTCTGACCACCATGCCTCCATTCTAAATTATAACCTCTCAAAGCTACAGATCTTTTAAAACTAGCTTTTAAGCCAGCTTTCCTTGGTATCATCACAAAACAAGAACACTTTGTTACTTGAAAATAAAAGCACAAATTATTAGACTCAGTAAGTGTTCTCATTATTGCAAACCAATAAACAAGGCTCAACAAAAACTGTTTTATCCTAATAGCTATTGCTTCTCAAGCTGCCAAGAAATAAATCCAAAATAAACCAAAGAAAGATCTGCCTTAACAATATAGCTTCTTACTTTGAAACTATCTTTAATATCAGAGCACGTAATTCAGTGCTATTAATTTCTTTCATAACAAAAACAAACTAAGCATTAAAACTCTGTCGTTCACATCTTAGAACAAGAGATCAACAATAATATCAACAATAATAAACAAAACACTAGAGAACTTCATTTTTAACTTGGGAATTTCTTTTATGAACTACCAAATGCTACCAGCCAAGCTGAATCACTTTTAGGGTCGCTACAGCACTTTATATCTAAAGGAAAATAACAGTACAACTAGGAAACCTAAGAAGTGCCTGGGCCCCTTCCCCTGGTTTAGGGCTGAGGAATTAGCTGGCATAGCCGGCAAGGCCAGGGCCAAATATTCAACAAGCTGGTTGGGAGAACTGGGGTCAGACCAAGCAGCTGAGAGAATGGTTGCATAAAGGGGGAATTGAGCAAACAAGTAAATATTTTGAAGACAATGAGAGCCAGGTTTCTTAATGTCAAAAAAAGAAACTGCAGAAACTAAGGCTAGAATAAACCCTGCTGTGTTGGGTTAGAATTGGAGAGATCAATGTGAACATATTTTATAGACAGGTACACAGAATGAAAGATATATAAAAGGGAGTATATGATTGTACATAAAAACCTATTTCATAGCTCTGTTTGCTGAAAAGACCTAGTAGCAAAGACATCCCAGGAGCAATGAACACCTCTAGAACTTCTTGTTTTAAGGTTTTTTTTAATTTTATTTTTTTGAAGTTACATAGATCACGAAAAATGTTACATTAAAATATATAAAAAATGGGAAGCGGACTTGGCCCAGTGGATAGGGCGTCCGCCTACCACATGGGAGGTCCACGGTTCAAACCCCAGGCCTCCGTGACCCGTGTGGAGCTGGCCCACACACAGTGCTGATGCACACAAGGAGTGCCGAGCCACGCAGGGGTGCCCCTGGCGTAGGGGAGCCCCGCACATAAGGAGTGCACCCTGTAAGGAGAGCTGCCCAGCGCGAAAGAAAGTGCAGCCTGCCCAGGAATGGCACCGCACACACAGAGAGCTGACACAGCAAGATGATGCAACAAAAAGAAACACAGATTCCCATGCCACTGACAACAATAGAAGCAGACAAAAACAAGAACATGCAGCAAATGGACACAGAGAACAGACAATGTGGGGCGGGGGGGAGGACAGGAGAGAAATAAAAAATATATATATATATAAAAGGTTTCCACATACCCCACACCCCACCCCACCCCCATTCCTCCCACATCAACAACCTCTTTCATCATTGCGGCACATTCATTGAATTTGATGAATACATTTTAGAGCACTGCCACACCACATGGATTATAGTTTACATTGTAGTTTACACTCTCCCCCAGTACATCCAGTGGGTTATGGCAGGATATATAATGTCCAGCATCTGTCCCTGCAATGTCATTTAGGACAACTCCAAGTCCCAAAAATGCCCCCACATCACATCTCTTTTTCCCTCTCCCTGCCCCCAGCAACTACTGGGGCTACTTTCTCCAGATCAATGCTACAGTTCATTCCATTACTAGTCACAATAGTTCTATAGTAGAATAAAAGTAAGTCCACTCTAGTCCATATTTTATTCCTCCATCCTGTGGACCCTAGGATGGTGATGTCCACTCCACCTCCATATTGAGAGGGTGCTTAGACCCACATGGGTGATGGATGCTTGGAGTTGTAGGCACTCTCGGTTCCCTGGTGTGGCAGTTGACCATCTTTACCTCCCTGTTAGCTGACCTGGGTAAATCCAATGAACTGGAGAATATGAGTTGCAACTCTGCTGAGGCTCAGGACCTAGCTGGCACATGCTCAGTCCAGAGATTCAAGTCTCCTGGGTATACACCAACCCCAGCGCTAACCTCAGGTTCAGTAAAGGTGACAGAAAAGGCATGTGTAGTAAGGTCACATCTGAATCCAAATCCATCTCACTCAGGAACACAACTTCCAAAGTAGGGCCCACTGACAAGTCCCTGAACTCCAGAGCCAAATGCCATGACCGTAGAACTTGTGTGTCTCCATAGCCCTCAGGAGTACCAATACCTGGTATTGTATCTACCTTGGCTGCCTTTGGGATCTTGCTGAGGTGTGCATAAGCACGATCCCTCTGATGACCTCCCAACTCTTTTCTGAAGATTTTTAGCCATATAATCATTTGTCTTTACCATTTCCCCCTTTTATTTATTTCTAGTTTCATCACCATTTAGTGATTGGTAGTAAACCCATGGTACCAGGGAGGCTTGTCCCCAGGAGTCATGTCCCACACTGGGGGGAAGGTAAAGCATTTACACGCTAAGTTTGGGTTAGAGAGTGGGCACATTTGTGCAACATGGAGGCTCTCAGGAGGTAACTCTTAGGCACCCTACAGCTCTAGGCCTAGTTCAAATTTCAGGAACACAAGCTCATAAACACAGTCATCAGTATCAAGGGCTCATCATTGGAACATCCTTCATCTCATTTTCTAAATGTCACTCTACTTTTAAAAGAAACAGAAGTCCTTGGGAATTCCAACGCTGAGCTCAAGAAAGGACAAAATAAGCCTAGACTACCTTTAAGCATGATGAATTGAAAACTCAGCATCACTTCTGTGCAGTTCCTGTCCCAAATATATAATCTGAACCGATTCATGAGGAAACACCAGTTAAACCCAAATAGAGGAATATAATTCAGCTGTATTCTTCAAAAATGTCAAGGTCATAAAAGACAAGGCAAGACTAAGGTACTATCAGACTGAAGGAGACCAAAGAGATGGACAACTAAATGCAAAGCATGGTTCTGTATTCTGGGCCTATAAAGAGCACTGGGGCAATTGGTGAATTATGAATGGGATCTGTGGATTATACGGTAGTACTATATAAATGTTAATTTCCTGTTCTGATAGTTATATGGTAGTGATGTGGAAGAAAGTTCTTAGGAAATACTCATTGAAATACTAAGACAGGACCATGTCTGCAACTTACTCTGACGGCATAAAAAGAACTTCATAATAATAATAATAGGGGGTCACAGGAGGTGGTGAGGTAAAAGAGGGAGAATGTAACAAGACAACTGTAATGTTAACTATAAGTGAATCTGGGAGTCCTGTAATATTTCTATAAATTTGAAGTCCTTAAACATTCCTCTACTATTATGAAAAACCTTAACTTTCTATAAAGAGGCACAATCTTCTATGAATTTTGCATAAAGGTATATCTGTGGCTAGAGGCAAAATATAGCCTACATATTTTTTTAAAGTACTCAAATAAAATGAAAACATTAAAAAGACATTTAACATCAACATGCTAAAAAATAAAAACAATTCACATAAAATATTTGGATGATTAAAGGTGATGTGTTTGGGGAAGTATAAAGAAATATACAAATAAAACTGCAGTAAATTACTGCTATTCACAAAATAAGAAGACCTATGGTAGACAAAGAGATGTCTCATCCCAATACATCCCTTCAAGGAAGGACTCACTTGCTGGCCAATGCAAAGTGTGGGTTAGACAGGCTCCGGCTATCAGTTCCTTCAACATCTGAGCCAAAGTGTCCACATCTTGTGTCAGAACTGAGAGGGACATAAAGGCCAATAACCCTTTAGGGTCTGGTATAAAACAACTCTAAGGGCAAAACACTGCCTCCAAAGTGCCCCCTCTACTGGGTACAACCCACACATGTTGGCTGGGGCTCTGCCAGGCCTGTATTGCACGGTATCTTATTTCTCTGCCCAATCCTGTTTCTCCCTCCTTCATTTCATGGGGTGGATCCCTACCTCCATCTCAATGTCTAGGGAACACAACCTATAGTAAGGTCCTTCTTTGTGATTTATTAAAACATAGCTTGATATTGGCACATTTTATAATTTTGCCTTGTGATCCAGTAACTTTGTTTTCCAACTCACAAGACAGCTGTAAATTTTCTTAAGGTGAATTCTGTCTCTCTCATCCATTTACCCTCTCATGCTGTGTGACAAAGGAATTGTACTTTCCCCTTTCTATGTTAGCAAAATATAAAAGATAATCATTGTTTAAACAACAAATTTCCCTCTTATGGTCCATTAGCTCCTGCTGCTTTTTCCTGTAGTGAAATTGAAATACAAAACAATTTCCATGGCAATAGATAATAATCTAGTAAATGTGAATTTCTGACTTAGCAAACAGAACAAAATAAGAGATTATGGTACTGCAGTCAGGCTAAATTTCAATTTCTATGTGTGTATTTTTAGGACCACATTTTAAAACAAAGCAAACACAAACAAATGTACACACATGCATACGTATAGACAGAACAACCATCAAAAGTAAAACTGTAGTTGTAGGATGAGCTTAAAAAAGATTTCAATAATCAATTTATAATATCACTCCCTATAATTACTACCAAAATTCATTAACTAAGATAAATTTTACCTTTTAAAATTTAAGAATTTTTATTTTTTTTAGGTACCAGGGCCAGGGATTGACCCCAGGACCTCATATGTGAGAATCAGGTATTCAACCACTTGAGCCACATCCACTCCCAAAATTTAAGGATTCTTGCAACCTTTATTTGAAAGCCTATATCTATATCATCAGTTCCAATTACTAATCTATCACATCATTTTCATTTTCAGTAATAATTACAAACCTGACTTAAAGCTGATATATAAACAAAAGACTTTTGAAAGACTACAGAATTTCTAGAAAGGAATAGAGGAACTAGAAAGCTTATGAGCATCATAGGTAGGGTAGCAGATCCCTTCTGTATTTACTACCAGTTAACCAATGCTCTCCATTCCTCTGGGAATGTTCAGTCAGATGCCCTATGCAGGACCTTTTCTACTACATGCATGCTGTTTTCCCTTGACCCTGGAGCTGCACATTCACCAAGAGACGTTTTTACTCTCATGCTTGTTTATTATCAATTATTCTTATTGCTGTAATTGTATAATTTAATTAAATTGTTCACAAACTGATAAAATATGAATGCATAAAAGGAAGAATTATTGTCTGAGGGAAAAAAACTAAAATGCTTTACAAAGACTTGATAAAGATGAATCACAAGGCTAGACTGCAGACAATTAGGAGAAAAATAATTCAAATCTACAAGGACTCTACACTCAAATTGCTTTGCAAGTATCTTAAATTTTTGCTCCTTTTTAATACACTGAACCGGAAATTGCAGAATGCATTATTGCGCCTGTGCTTTACACAAGAACAACTAGGCAAAACCCCAAACTTTTTAAATTAAAAAGCTTCAGCCTTACAACAAAACAGTAAATGAGTCAAGAGTATGAGTCCAAGGAAACCTGGGCAGGATTATTTTACACACTGCAATATCACCACATCCTTCATTTGCCTCCACTCTCTAAGGTGTATTCCTGGCCTTTCTTATAAAGGATGGCATTGGGCATTGTCCCCTTGTCTTTGACCTATACTTAATTCTCAGTCTAACTCTTCTTGGTTGACAGTAAAGTGTTCTTCCTCTGTTTGCTTCACTCCTACTTACTTTGCATACATAAGATTCTCCATTACCAGTATGATTGCACTTTTGCTCAGCAAACCACATCTGCAAAGTGTATTTTCTCTTTGGCCATCTGCTACCTAAGAGGGGCCTCAGCAAAGAACTTTTTCTTGACCCCAAAGTCACAAGGACACTTATTTAAATTGATCCCAATGACATACTGACTAACCAGGAAAGAAGGTTGCTTGGGCCTGTCAAGTATCTTTTTACCTATTCTAGCCACCTTTTTCCCCCAAACAACACTCCCATCCTCCTCTCTCTGGTAACCTCTAATCTACTTTCTGTCTCTGCAAATTTGCTATTATTCTTCATCATCTCTTATAAGTGATATCATGTAATATTGCATTTGCATTTCCCTAATGGCTAATGATGTTGAGCATCTTTTCAAGTGCTTATTGGCATTTTTAATCTTCTTTGGAGAAAAGTCTATTCAAATCCTTTGCTCATTTTTAAAATTGGGCTGTTTGTCTTTCTGTTGTTGCCTTGTAAAAGTTCTTTAAATATTTTGGACATTAAACCAACTATTTCCTCCCATTCTGTAGGATGTCTTTTCATTTTCTTGATAATCTAGCCACATTTTAATGTCTCCTATCATTGGAAATATACAGGGGTCACCATAAAAATAATTTCTTGCCATCGGCCCAGCATTTGTAGATTTAAAGCCTAAAGCATCTGTTCTTTTTACTATATGCTATTTTGTTAACTTCCTTAGCTAATATTGACCTCACTTACCACCTATTATATCCTCACGTCCGTCCTCCAGTTTTCTTGGTCTTTAACTCAGTGCTTCTTCTAACTATGCTTTTACCTCTTCCTTTTGGCTCATTTTACCATTGAAAACCTTACAAGTAATAGCTCTGTACTGTAACCCAACCCCTATGACTGCTCTCCTCCTATTACTTCCTGAGAACATCTCCCATATCTCCTTCTCTTCCTTCCTCAAGGTAACACTACATAATAGACAGGGTGTAGATAGTTACGAATTTTCAATTAGACTTACTCCACTGTCTCCTCTGCTCCAAAGTATCTGTAGTCTATAAACTCTGGACACTAGGAAGATCAATTCAATCTTCTTTGTGACATTTTATGTAGAAAGGAATGACTTACAGGTTCAATATCTATAGAAAGAGTATCCCCTAGGAACGACATATTTCTCTATATTCATTTTACTTTTAAAATCTTAATCATTTCTCACTGCCAAAAGTACAACTGTGCAACCTAATGTCTGGAATTGGATGAAGTTAAAGCTTCCCTTCTGCTAATATAAAAAGCTATCTTAAGCTGTGATAAGCAATCTGCTCAGAATCTTTTTTCTACTATTCATATATGGGTGTTATATGCATTTGCTTTTCCCACAAAGGATAGGCCAAAAGATAGTCAAGAGATCTAGCATAGACACTAAACTTCATTCTGGATTTGAGCAGTTTTTTATTGCCATGTTTTCACATTTTCAAAATTTTCTCCTTTCAGCAATAATTT
Organism: Dasypus novemcinctus; assembly: GCF_030445035.2. Classification (NCBI taxonomy): domain Eukaryota; kingdom Metazoa; phylum Chordata; class Mammalia; order Cingulata; family Dasypodidae; genus Dasypus; species Dasypus novemcinctus. The sequence continues at coordinate 86,866,304 of NC_080677.1, forward strand.
TCTTAAAAACTGATTTTCCAAGATAGCAAACAGCAATTGAGCAGTATGATAGTCAATTATCATGTCCACAGATCAGCATGTTTCACTGATTACAAGACGTAATTTTTTTTTTTCGAGGCCAAACCTGGGACCTCATATGTAGGAAGCTGGTGCTTAACCACTGAGCCATATTGGCTTCCAAGATGTAATTTTTAAAATATTTTGTCATCTCTGGAGTTAGGATATATCATATAGTCAATGACATCATAGTTTAATAATTGCCAGCATTTTTTCTTTCTAAGTGATACATAAAATAAGGATGCATTTTAGATTTGATAAAATATAGAAAGTTCCTCCCCTAACAGCCCCTGATTGGCCACTAGACATAATCCATGAAAAGCACTTAACACTGCATATAGTTAAATACAGATACATATCACTGCATATGCCAGTGCTCCATAAATTTTAGTTGCCATTATCATTGACAACATTGTTGTCATGTTTCTAAGCAATTGATAGAAATTTCAGAAATAAAGACAAATGAAGTTAAGGTTCGATGCATTCTCTTTATTCTACTTCTCCAAATGCCTTGTCTTGTTCTATTCTGATCTAATTTTCTAAACTTTTTATCTGTCTCCTTGTGAGAAAACAATATCATTTCTGACAGAATTGCTGATGGTTATGCTAAATAAATGACTTATTTCAGATTGGAAAGCCCAAACATGTTAGGATCTTTTTATCTCAAAGAATTTTAAACATCAACCCTTATCACAAATAACAAACAAACAAACAAAAAACAACTAGAAATCCCATTAGATAATACCCTGTAAGACAATTCCACTGTTAGGTCTTTGAAAATGCTTATAATCAATCATCTTATTTTTCTTAAAAATAAAAACACCATCTTATATTTTCAAAGATGCAAGCTATTTTTCTTCCACTTTACTCCCCTACCTTTTGCCATTTGTTCTATAATAGCAAACAGCAATCTGAAATGCATTTCTGCTTCAATGAGAGATCATCTAATAAAAATTAAAAATTTTAGTCTAATTTGTCTGCCTAATAACATATTATTTCTTGTACTAGGTTTTATTTATCCCATATCATATAATTATTTCAGCAAAACTATTTTACTTCTTGTCAATCAATGTAGTAGCATAAGAAATAACATTGTAATGAAAATATATTATACTATGTATATCTAAAATGAGAAAATACTGCAAACATGATCAGCTCTTTGGTATTCTTACTTATGAAATTATTTCTTTATATTACTTTTGATGGTTTTTGCCTTTCTCTTATTTAAAAATAATTTAATTGATATAAAGTATGATTTTGTCTCTGGATTACTAAAAAACACACGACTAACTGTAGTAACATTTCTTCTGTGGAATTCTCAAATGAAAACCATTAGGAATTGATTTAATCAGGATATTTACATGAATACCATGGTGTTCAACAAATTTATTCAAACTATAATTCAAATTATTGAATTCTGATGTGTCATATTGTCTTAAAAATGGAGAAATGCATTTAGAAAATTATTTTATAGATTATAATAATATATATTGCTTATTTGTGATTTCATTTTTTCTCATTAAAATATATGAAAGCTATGGAAAATATGAAAAATACCAAAAATTATAAAATGTAAAGACAAACCACCTAACAGAGACATAGTTAAAATATCTACATAGCATATCTGCTTCTAGTCTTTTATATATCTATGTATCATTTCTTTTTAAAATATCAAATTATAACATACATTTATTAACTTGCTTTTTTTTTTTGGCAATATAATAACATTTGTAAATATCCTTAAACAGTCCTCAAAAACATGGTTTTTGAATGACTGCATAATATCCATCATTGGATATGCCATAAGTTTGACCCACAACTGTTGGACATTTAGGAAACATTACTGTAATAATACAGCAATGAACATTCCTTAATCTTTGCTCCAGTCTGATTTATTTCTAGAAAACTTTTCTGGAAGTTGAAACTACCAAGCAAAGGCATGCAAACTTTTTCAAGGCTTAACAAACTCTCCTCTATGCAGTAATACATGAGAGTAAGTATCTACCAGAAACTTCATCGGTATAAAGTATATTGACATTATGGAAGATGAAAAAAAAAAGTGTCTCATTTAGTTTTATATTACTTTAATTACAAATAGTTCATCACTTTTGTAACTTTATCCTCCATTTTGCATTCTTCCTTTTTTGTATTGGCCTTTGCCATCATGGCCTTTGTCCCTATTTCTATGAAAGGAATTTTTACTTTGTGGCTGTTTCTTACACATGAGTAATATGTAGACGTTGCAAATGTTTTTCTAGGTTCTCTTTGCTTTTAAATATCATTTCATGTGTTTTTCATATATAAAAGATCTTCTATTTTATATAATAAAATTCATCAAACTTTTCCTTTATTATTTCTTTCTTAGGTTTTAAATTGAGCAAGGAAGGCTTTCCTCATCCTAATATCAGATTCACCTACACTTTTTTCTCTTCTTTGGTTTCCTTTTTTAAATGTTTTTCCTTAATTCATCTGAAATTTATTTTGCACATGGAACCACTAAGAAGCTAATTACTTTTTTCAGACCAAATTATTCTGACATATCCAGTTTAAAACATAAAACTTTTCATATTAGATGCATTACTAATGGTCCTTTTACAACTTAGGGAAAAAAAACTTAATTTTTAAAATCCAGGATATAAACATATACTACCATATCATATCTTTGGCTACTTTGCAAAGTATAGAATCAAGATTCTCTCATTCTTGCATCTCATGCTACCAGCACTAAAAAAAGAGATTCAACAAAAAAATCCTATACCACAAAGAATAGTTCAATGTTTTGGCTCATTGTAGAACACACTAAGTACATATAAAATTTATTACTTTAAAAAATTATCTATCTCTGTGTATTAAAAAATATTCAAAATTAAAAGCACAGGATACATAAGTTCCATTTAGAAACTATCTTTAAAATGATTGTGCCATCTCGTTTACTAACACAGTATAAACTGAGCTTTGATTAAATGTCACCTTACCCCAGAAGCCTTTTCTGGGCCTCCAGCCCCATCCTCCAGCTAGATGAGGTTCCTACATACTGTCAAAGATACGTGAACATTCCCATCATCATTTACTACTCTCACACTTTGCTGTCTGACTTAACCATCAGGTATCCTCACTAAACTATAAGACACTCAGAAAAGAAACTATAACTCAATATCATTTTATCCCTATCAACTAGTTCATAGTAAGCAGTTTCTAAATACTTATCAAATGAATGAATGAGCATAAGATTGTGAATAAAGAGTTCTAGTCTCTTCCAGGTCTGCCAATTATTAAGACTGTAATTATGGACAATTCATTTAACAGGTTTAGGCTATGGCATCCAAATCATAAATGGTCAATTGCTTAACAAGGTAGCCTATTACATCTGCTCAAGTTAAAAATTCTATGATTGAATGACCTCTATTACCAAAAACCAATCTTACCCCACCCTGCTGCTGCACCAATTCCTTGATGGTATCCCCTGACACCATACAATTCGTTCCCTCCAGATTTTCCTGTCTTCTCCACCCCATCCACTGCCCACTTAAAATGTTCACGTCCTTATTTTCTCCTTAGAGCTTCTCTATGTGATCATTATATCTGAAGCCAGGATAGCAATACCTTTTCAGGTAACTTGTCCTTCATAAGTATTTTCATTCAGGTCCACTGTGTGGGTAATAGGAAGATGCAAATGATATAGGATGTGCAGGCATTGAGGTATAGGAGGATTTCACAGTCCATTCTCCTTATCCCATAGATTGCTCTCTGGAAAAGTACATGCCATGAGATATGACTATACCTCTACTCTAAAATTAAATACCTCTGAAGTAAAGGTAATAAACGTCATTCTATATTTTACAACCTCTCTTGTTTCCATAATGATCACCAACGGAAGGGACACATGATTTTTAAGAGCGACACCAAAAAAAAAAGGTTTATACTGTTAAGCCCTTTTCAAATATATTCTAACATGAAAAGAAGTGTTTTGGATTTTTTGCTTGTTTGTTTGTTTTTCTACCTTTTCCTTGCTCTAGTCTGGATTTTTAAAATATTTCCATACATTTTTGTAATAATGTCTCTTTGGACTAAATAGATTTGCTTCTATTTTTTAAGGATTTAATAAAATGTGGTTAAGATTGAATAGCAAAGGGTCACGTGGTGGCTAGGCAGGAGAAACGGCGACTTCAGGAAAGAGCGGGGCTTCAGGTGGTGGAGGTGGCACGGAGGAAGCGTTTATGATCTTTTATAGTTAGGTAAAACAAATAGAGAAGCGAGATTCGGTTCTAACATCCAAAAATCAGATTGAAAGATTGACCCGTCCTGGTTCCTCTTACTTCAATTTGAATCCATTTCAGGTTCTTCAAATAGATCCTGAAGTGACAGATGAGGAAACAAAAAAAGAGGTTTCGGCAGTTATCCATATTGGTTCATCCTGACAAAAATCAAGATGATGCTGACAGAGCTCAGAAGGCTTTTGAAGCTGTGGACAAAGCTTACAAGTTGCTACTGGATCAGGAACAAAACAAGAGGGACCTGGATGTAATTCAGGCAAGAAAAGAATACGTGGAACACACTGTGAAAGAGTGGAAAAAGCAATTAAAGAAGGAAGAGAAATCTACGAATGTGGAAGAGGATGATCCTGAGCTGTTCAAACAAGCAGTATACAAACAGACTATGAAACTCTTTGCTGAACTGAAAATTAAAAGGAAAGAAAGAGAAGCCAAAGAGATGCATGAAAGGAAACGACAAAGAGAAGAAGAGATTGAAGCTCAAGAAAAAGCCAAACAAGAAAGGAAGTGGCAGAAAAACTTTGAGGAAAGTCCAGATGGACGTGTGGACAGCTGGTGAAACTTCCAAGCAAACACAAAGGGGAAGAAAGAGAAGAAAAATCAGACCTTGCTGAGACCACCAAAAGTAAAAATGGAGCAGCGTGAGTGACCACTTGGGGTCACAGCCGCAGAACCTTCCCCTGACTGCCTCCCCTCCTGCTTTGAAGGACTCATTCTTTCCTCCTGCGTCCACCCCAACATAGAGTAGTATTTGCTTTTTAGTCCATTTTGTTTTCAATACAATTTACTATCGATCAGAGTAATCCTTTTGTACATTGAATTGAGGGGCTTAGTTAAAAAAAAAAACAACCTTCCCCACTTCCTACCCCCAAAGCAACCAGGATTGGAAGGTGCCATTATTGGTGCTGCCCTCTGTTCCCACAGCCTGTAACTTAATGTTTTGTACTTCACTGAATTGTGATGGTTAGAAACTTCATATATACTTTGTGGAAATCATCTAATTAAATATGTTGCTTAAAATGGTGTTGCAATGACTTCAGAGACAAGCCTGGCCCACCTTAGGAAGCCCCTTTCCTAAGTTGCTTGCTTCTGGGCGTGGCATCCTTCAAAGCCCCAGATCAGATAGGGAAGGCAGCGCAGGCAGGCAGAGCAATTGCTCGATGCCCTGACACCCTTTGCTGCTTGGCATATACCCTCCTGTCTGACTGACCAATCAGTGTGGCATGAGGCTCTGAGCTACCCAGACCTGTTCACTTTCCAAAGAGCTAGCCGTTCTCTGTCAAGTACCACTGTGTGCTCGGCTGTCTGCATTCGTTAGTGGTAATATTCTGTATGTGTAATAAATTTTTATACCCAAAAACAAAAACAAAAACAAAAAAAAGCTTGAATAGCTTGTCGAGATACCTTCAAAACTTAGCCTGAATGAAATCTACCAAGGTATAACATGAGTTAAAATGAAGCCTTTAAAGTATATCACAATTCCAATTTCCTAGTGACTATGGATATATAAATATCGAGGACAATATGCCAAACTGTGCTAAGCATTTTGGGGGAAAAAGACAATTAAAACCTATTTTAATTGATTTTAAGTTATCATTTTTAAGTAGTGTACATTGTGTAAGACAGAGACCTGTGCTCAACCAACACAAAGCCAAATGAAATAGTACTTTTTTTTTTTTTAAAGGACCTTTAGGACATGTTACATGTTTTTATTTTTATTTTTTAAGATTTTTTAAATGTTTTATTTATTTCTCACCCCTCCCCGCTACCGTTCCATTTGCTGTGTCCATTCGCTGTGTGTTCTTCTGTGTCTGTTGTATTCTCATTATGTGGCTCCAGGAACCAATCCTGGGACCTTCCATAGTGGGAGAGAGACAATTACTCTCTTGCATCACCTCAGCTCCCTGAAATGGTTATTTAAATTAAAATAAACCAATTCTGAAGTGGCATAATATAATTTTAGCATTAAAAGAAACATATAGTTAAGTAGAGAAGATTGAAACCGTAGTTTTAATACCCGTCTAAATTTTTATATATTTCTTTGAGCAATTAATAAGACAAAATTATCCAACCATGTATTTTCCAAAAGTATACTGTAGACTATGCTTCTTTCTTATAGCATTTCTGAAAGGAAAAATAATAATAATATATATATATGTATGAGCTCTGAGTAGTAGTGGTCTATTGCTTGCTATCAAGAGGTTCCTCAAATATCCCTGAACACTGAATGAAAAAATGTCAAGTAAGTATGATCACACAGAGCAATTCAATCTATAAACTATGGACTGGTTAACTACATACAAGGTTAGGGGAAGGAATAACTTGAGATGTTATTAAACAATGGAATTAAGAAGACTACAGATTTATTATTAAAGCAACATATATGTAAAGCCTTCAATACTCTAACCATAGAGCCAAACACTAAATTAGCAAACAAAATCCAGGAATAATGTTCTCTGGGAGGCTGTCTCCCATATTAAATATTCATGGCTTTAAAAAAATAATAACGCTAGAGGTCAAGCTTCATTAATTCACCCTGTAAATGCTTTATGTATTTAAAACAAAATAAAACAAATGCTTGGTTGTGAAAAGATCTTTCTGCAATGCATCTCAGCTGGTATTCCTGGTGGCTGACATCAAGTTCTCTTATTCATATCTATAGATTATGCTTATAATGAAATGGAATCATCTTTTTCCATAAGTTGCTTTTATCATTTTATTTGCTCAACAACCTTAAAAGGTTCCACTTACTACAAAACCAAATTGAAACTCCTAAATGTCACATTCAATATCCACCCACCCACCCCCATATCTATTTATCCAACCTGTTTCCTAGTACCTTCCCAAGAGGAATTTTCCATTTCAGCCACAGAGCCCTTGTGTTCCACAAATACATTATTTTTGTTTGTCTATTTACATTTATACTTTCTATGGTTATCATGCAGCAAATCCTCTCCCTCCTACTCAAATTTTTTCCAGATCAACTCAAGCACCATTTCTTCCACAAAGTCCCCCTGCATCATAAAAATCTATACTATTTTCTTCTTTATTGTATATAATATTCATTCTGGCAATTAAACATATGCTGTTTCAAAGTAGTATGAGCTGTTTTCATACAGAAGAATCATATCTCCAACTTGGTTATCAATTGATGAATATAGGTACTCAAATATATATATACTGCCTAAAGATAATGATCAATAAATAATCTAGTCTAAAAACTTCAATTACAGATAATGGAAAAGAGAACAAAAAGGTAAGTAACTAATTAAAACTCACATACTTTTAGGTTAAGCCCAAAGCCCAAAACTCCTAACTTTCCAGATTGTAAAGTGCTTATTCTGAAGAGGGTCCTAAAAGAGTAGATGCCAGTATCCCTTCCTGTATATGTTAAATTTGGGATCCTTTGATTTTAAAAGTAGCTTGAATTTGGAACATAGAACTGTCATCTTAGTTAGATGTTAGGTAATATTTGGGCAAAATTAACCTCTAGCAACTGGATTGTTTTCCCTGGGTTATGATGTTGACAGATGATGTATTTATTGTAAATTTCCCCATCAGTAATTCTTTAATAAAAATCTGAGCTAATAGTTGGCATTATGGTGAGAGAAGGAGGTAACAGAGAAGAACTGGATTCTTTAAAGATTCAGGAAATACCATCCTTGCTATACCAAAAAAAAAAAATTTGTTAGGTTTAAAAACACATCCTGTATTGAGCCAGGTTTGGTTTTTGGCCATAGGAGCCCTTTCTTGATTCACCTTTAGGTCTTTGGTTATATTTGATTAAAATTAGGAAATGGCATGTCTAAAGGAAGAAACTGGGTGAGTAGATCTGAGGGTAGTTCAGGTGCAGCTGTCTTTGCATGAAAATCTGCTAGAACCTTGATATTCTGGTCCTGGTTTGTGTTGTTTGGTTTGGCTGGTTTTTTGCTATGAGCATCAATTTTAATAATAGTGATAGATTGAGGAGGTAAGATGGCAATTAGTAAGCCACTGACTAAAGTTGTCCATTTTATTTTTTTCAAACCTTTTTATAATTTTATTTTTTCTTTATTAAAGAAGTTGTGGGTTTACAGAACAATCAAACATAAAATACAGGACTTCCATAGAAGTTTGAACCTGAAGGGTTCAGGTTTGTTATTGTTCTTCTTTCATCTATATGTATTGGGACACACTTAGAACAACCCCAAACACATATACTAATCAACTAATATGAATTGACAGCAAAACATACAAGTAGATCTATCATGAAGGCCTGACCTATTCATCATATTTAACACTACCCTAACATACAATACTTTATCCAGTTGGATAGAAAATAAATGGTCACATAAATTCATACTAATCAATCTATTTTCTAAAGTATTTTAGAGTACAAAGAACATAAATTCATTTGAGAAGACAGTCATCCCAAGGAGTCAAGTTCAATTTGATATAATTAAAAATTATCACCAGAAAGAGCTGGTATTCAGTAAAATTACTGAGAGCCTTTTAGCAAAAAGGGTTTTACCCAACTGATACTGTAATGCCAATGAAAAATTTTATTTCTTAATGACCTCATTTAGTACAAATTATATTTTGACAATATATAAATGCATTTAAACTTAACAGACACATAAGAATACTAATTCTGACCATCGTCTCCCACAAATAAAAAGTAACTTTTGAATACAACTCTGAAGATTGTTTAATGCTTTTTAGAACTCCCCTTTTCCATTCAGGAATAAGCAATTACATGTAACAGTCTGCGAGAAACTCAAGCACTTAACTATCTTAGGACGAGAGGCAGAAATAAAATCTATACACACTTTTGATCCATTTGAAAAAAATTTAAATTTGTAGAAGACATCATTCTTAAGTTCCCCTCACACTAAAACTAAAATTCATTATAAAGTTTCACACTTCACAAAGGTAACAATTTGCCCACAATTCCCTAAAGGAATGATGTCAATTGACATTTCTTAAGTTAATTCAGTGACCTACAATAATGTGAGTTCTTTACACATAATGTCTATCAGTAAGCAATACAAAAATTTCAGAATGACTTTTGACGTTTGAATGTCAAAAAAGCAACAAAAATAAACTTTTTATATAAAGTAGTTGCTTAATTCCCATTACACCATGCATCTTTTGCTTATAGTGATGACAGAAAAAAAAAATTACGGCAGGTACAGCTTGCAAGAACTACAATTCAAAGTTTAACAAGATTTCTAGTAATCTAATCGAGTCATCTTTCTGACCAAAGACACAAAAAGTCTACGAAATTTCTAACTTTTACCAGCTATAGTTTAGTGAGTTTCACATGTGCTTACACAGTTTATTTTCAGCTACTTAACAGAAAATGTGCAACAGCATTCTTTTACTAAGATTTAAAAGGTCTCAAGAAATGGAAATGCTTGAATTTAAAGGATCTACCTATTATCTCCAAACTCTCTTCTTAGTATGTAGATTTCTCCAGCAGAAACCAGATGAAAATTCAGAAACAGAATGTTCTACTTACACCATCCTAACAAATAACCCCATGCATTAGATTATAAGAAAAGATAAAAGCACATGTAAAACATACAAAAATTATGATTAGAACTTCATACTCAATGTATGAAGAACTTTGAGCATTTTTTAATTTTTTATTTAGGAGGTATTGAGCACTGAACCCAGGACCTCATACATGCGAGTAGGCACCCAAGCACTGAACTATACCCGCTCCGCAAATTCTGAGCATTTACATCATAAAATCTAGAGATGGCTACTGAAGTATACTGTCAGAGAAATAGCATGTGTAAGACCAAATGAGATTAGACTATTACAAATTTGGATTTTTACATGAATTATTTGTCCAATTAAAAACATATGTGAAATGAGGATAAATATAAATTGTAACCTAGCCACATTCTATGAGTTTCCTTCCTATACCTCTAGCTGGTCCTTCTCCACTCTCTTGCTGGATTTTCCCATATTTCTGACTCTAAGCGATCTCTATGTGACTGAGGCCCATCTAGCATTCAGACTTCAGATATCTTCTCCTTTCTCTACTCACTCTCTAGGTCAGGGATTGACAAACTACAGTCTTTGGTCCAAATCTAGTCTGCCACCTATTTATTTAAATAAAGTTTTACTGAAACACAGTCATGCCCATTTATTGACATATTGTCTATGTTCCTTTTGCAATACAAGGGCAGAAGTGAGTAGTTCCAATAGGTTCAACTGATCCTTTCCAACAGAAAACTTTTGCCAACCCTAGTCTAGGTGATTTCACTCAGAATCACAGCCTTAAATATAATCTGTATTCTGATAACTACCAAACTTCTATCTACAATCCTGACCCAGACTTGCCTTCCAACTTCCTGGGTCACATGCATTCTTGTATGTAAAATAGGTATGCTATTTTAAATTATCTAAATCTGAAATTTAGATTTCTACCACCTTCACCTCAGTACAAGTATCTCCATTCATAGAATTGCTTCATCTCAGCAATTCATAAAATTGCTTAGGCCAAAAACTTTAGAATGATCCTCAATGCCTCTCTTTCTCTCTCCCTCTATATCCCAACCGTCAAAAACTTTAATCCTCAAAATATATCCAGAATCTGGCCACTTCTCATCTGCCCCAATGCTACCACTCTAGTTCATGCCACAATCATTTCTCACTGGATTATTACAGTAGCCTCTTGACCGGCTCCTTAATTCTGTTCCACTTCGCATTCTATTTCCACAGACTCTCAGAGTGCTCAAGAACTACTATTGTTTAAAATACTTCAAAGGTCGTAGAGGGTATAGCCTTCACAGCCCTGTGTGATCTGGCCCCTTGTTATCTCCTCCCTTCTCCCTCTCACTGACCACATAGTCTTTCTACACAGGCATTCCTACTGTCCCTCACACATATCACATGGTCCTGCCTAGGATCTACACTTTTACTATTCTATCTGGAAAAAGCTCTCCCCAGATATCTGACTGAATTTCCTCATTTTATTCAGGTCTCTACTCCAATATTCCTTCACACCAAAGGCCCTCCTTAATCACCCTATTTAAATTATTGAATCCTACCAACTCTATATTCCTGCTGTAGGTAGATTCCCTGAAACAGACTAACGCTCTGCGATTTGCATGCAAGAGTTTTATTGGGGAATGCTTCCAGGAATGACATCTGGAAGGGAATGCAGGAAGCAGGACCGGCAGAGGGAGAAGGTGAACTGCAGTGCAGTTGTAACAGAGGCTCCAGTCAATGCCACAAGAACCTCTGGAGTTGGAGTGGCACTTAAGAATTATCCTGCTTGAGGCTCACACACGCATGCATTATGAGGGTACCCTCAGAGAGGGGCCATAACCTTGGATAATGTTCATTAGGGAAATTAAAACCTTAAGGATATCCCAGGCAGGATGCACCTCGAGGGGCGTGGGAGAACCTTAATGAGATATACTTCTCCCCACAAAAATGAGGCAAAATGGTACAGCTCCTTTGGAAAACAATTTGCCAGTTTCTTAATAGGTTAAACGTAAATTTACCATAAAACTCACCAATCCCACACTTAGGAAACTACCCAAGAAAAATGAAAACAAGTGGTAGAAATCAAAATTTATATTCTTCTACAAGTCTACAGAAAGACTTGTAAAAGAATGTATATAGAAGCATTATTCATAACATCCCAAAACTGGAAACTATTCAGATATCTATCGAATGGTGACTGGATTAATAAAATGTGGTACATCCCTGCAAGGAGTATTATTCAGCAATAAAAATGAATGAAATACTGTTATTTGGTACAACATGGATGAACCTCAGAAACATGATGCTCAGTGAAAGGAGCCAGAAACAAAAGACCATATACTATATGATTCAAATTAAATGAAATGTCCAGAAAGGACTAATGTATAGAGATAGTAAATAGATCCATCGTTGAGTGGGACTGGGGGAATGGGGAATGGCTGCAAAATAGGCACATGAGATATTTTTTGGGTGATGGAAAGGATCTTAAATTGAATTGTGGTGTTGGCTACATAATTTTGTAAATTTACTATAAATCATTGAATTCTCACTTAACAAGGCTCAATTTTACGGATCACTGGCTATGTGGTTCTCCACATAGCTAAAGTGATGATAATGATAATGATAGCTAATACTCACTGATAGCTTATTAGGATCAGAAATTCTTCTAAGTGCTTTATACATATTAACTCATTTCATCTTTACCACAATCCTAGATGCTGGAACTATTTTATCCCCATTTCAGAGATGAAATAACTGAGGCATAGAGAAATTAAGTACCTTGCTCAAGATCACAGAATATTTTTAAAAATTAAGAATATAATATAATATAATAACTTGGAAAATTAAGTTATCCTACCTTTAAATACTAAGTAAGTAACATATTTACTTGTATTCGCAGCAAAATAGGAAGGCAATATCATATAGGTATAACCATGGCATAATAAATTCAACACAAGTAACATGTTTAATATTGGCCAATAAGTATCAAGCTGTAACACTTCCGATTATCTCTACTAGCCACTGAAACCAGATATATACATATAAAACATACATTTCAAGACAGTTTGGTTCATAACTAGTGCATATTCACTGAAAGACTTAATTATTATATACAGATACAAAAAGTACCTATGATCTAATCAAGTGGGCCAATGTGTTCAGGCACAGATACAGAAATAGCACTATGATATATGCAAAACAGAACTTTATTCTGCAAGAGCCATGCATAAACAAAAACACGTACAGTCACACACTCTATAATAAAGGCTTTTCTACTGCAGCATGTCACAAAACTGCAGGCATATCATTGTTCTCATAACTGAAAAGCACAACAGGACAAAATTATATGACAGTATGTTTTATCTTTTTAGTATGAACATTTAGTTATAAATTTCACACAGCAGTGAACCAATATAAATGGAAAACTTGGGGGCACTAACTTCTTGTGCATCTCCCAGTAAAACACTCAAATTTTGAGATAGCCCTAGATAAAAGAGCTTATAAATGAACCACCATGTACACAGTTAATATTAAAGAAAACTAAGTCAGCTCATATAAGTGATCAGTGAGCCTGTAATATTTCACAACAGTGTTTTTTAAACAGTCTAATAAAACACAATACCCAGTCTGTCGAGGAAGCAAGAAGTATAACTAAACCCATCTTCATCTTCAATACTTTGTAAGCTAAGATGGAAAAGCCCACAACAGCACTTTCTATCTAAATGATAAACTGACGCAAAGCTAGAATAAAAATGGTGCTCAAAAATGTGCCATTTATAAATGTAAACAAATGTTTTTAAGTGCTGACAAACCTGTCAGTTAAATTGCTTTTATGTGGAAATATCTTCCCCTAAATATTTCCTCCAGTATTTTCATTAGGAAACCTTGTAATTAACCTATGTTCCAAACTAATAAGTAGACGATTTCTTTCTGTATTGTTTCTACAAGTTAGTAAAATGTATATTTAAGACATTCATTTAAGGATGAAGAAACAATTTTGTAACAGAAAATTAACTTCTACCCTTAATTCTTTTAGAGAATATATGTACTCCTAGAAAGAAATGCATCAACAATAAATTTATCATTTAATATGGTTATCCACCCATAGCTAAAAATTTCCAGATCTATATAACCATTCACACATTTAATACTCCTCCTGGGTAACATATAACCATGAGTAACACTCATAAATTTAAAATGTGTTCTGATAAGAGCCATTGCAACAAAATATGTTCATTTTGGGGTCCCAATCCATTTTTAAAAGAAGTTGTACATATTGCCAATTTTGTAAATGAAATCACCAACTTGTACACAAAAAAAATTTAGACAGGTAAGGGTATCTTCACCTCTGTGAAACATGTGACTGGTTCTTATGAATAGGTTGGTATAACTTTGATTAAATAAGCTTTTGGTCTGTATATAAAGAATTCTTTGAAATACCTAACAATAAAACATACATTGACATAAAGCTTGCTCCCAAGAAAAACCTAAGTCAGTATTTCAGCATTCAGGTGTACAGCAACCACTCAAACACATACACACCAGGAAAAAGGGAGAAAAGACTAAATAAAATTATATTATTTACTTAAGTTTACTCTCTACCCTTAAATGCCACTTGAAAGAAGACCTCTGTGAGTCACTCCAAAATATAACACAATGGTAACAATCAAGAAAGTACAATAATACGTTAAAAAACCATTTGTTTTAAAAAAATATAAACTTTTGCTGTTCCTTAGAGAAGGAGTTTGTTTTAAGAGAGAAATGCTATAAATTACAGGACACAGCTATTCTCTGCAAAATACTGCAAAAAGGAAGGTAGCTAAATATTGCTAATTTCTAAAATATATCCAATACAGTTCAAAATATATAGCCATCTAAACAGAAATGAGCCTATCTTTCCTTTTCACTCATTTTAATTTCAGGCTATTTATCAATGAAAATTGGAATTCACACTTAGAACTATATCATATAGGGCAAAACAGATATCAAATTGAAATAAGTGGTTGCCATTTTTCTTTAGAGATTTAGAGGCTGCCCATCACCTTCAAGATAATGGTCAGTCTATGGTTTTCAACTTGTCATCAAGCATTTCTTTTCCTATGGACTACATCATCAAGATGGTATGTTTAGAAATGAAAATGAAGTAAATTACATTCTAGGAAAATGTGATTATAAAGCTAAAATCAGAAAAAAGGTAAGGATATCTCATTCATGATACAATCAGACCAAGAAATCCAAAAAATTGGGTCTCTTCTAAGTAAAATTATGTAAGTATATATGTTCCTGTCAAGCAATGCATTTTACATCTACAAGTGTTGAAAGATTTGCCTGGATATTTTTACTGTCATTTGCAAAACTCAATGTAACTAGTCAAACTAAACTTATTTAGGTTGGTGCAAAAGTAATTGCGGTCTTGCCCTATTGAAATTTGCCATTTGATATTGGCATACATTCATAAATAGATGAGGTTATGTTATACATCATTGTAATGTGCATTTTTCACTTTATATTTTTTGCTAATGACTTATTATTTGCTGTTTTTTTTTATTTATTTTAGACAATGGAAATGTGTTAGATAAAGCAAATTCTAGCGATTTTCTTATTTGCGTTCAAAATGGGTCATAAAGCAGGGAAGACAACTCACAACATCAACAACTCATTTGGCCAAGAACTGCTAATGAATGTACAGTGCAGTGGTGGTTCAAGAAGTTTTGCAAAGGAGATAAGGGCCTTGAAGATGAGGAGTGTAGTGGCCAGCCACTGGAAGTTGGGAACGACCAATTGAGAGCAATCATCAAAGCTGATCCCCTTAAACCATACGAGAAATAGTCAAAGACCTCAACATCGACCTTCTATGGTCATTAAGCATTTGAAGCAAAATGGGGAGGTGAAAAAGCTCGATAAATGGGTGCCTCATGAGCTGATCAAAAATCAAAAAAATTGTCGTTTCTTTGAAGTGTCATCTTCTGGTATTCTACACAAAAACAATGAACCCTTTCTCAATCAGACTGTGACGTGTGATGAAAAATGGATTTTATACAACTGGCAACAACCAGCTCAGTGGCTGGACCAAGAAGAAGTTCCAAAGTACTTCCCAAAGTCAAAACTTGCCCCCCAAAAAAGTTATGGTCACTGTTTGGTGGTCTGTTGCTGATCTGATCATCTACAGCTTCCTGAATTCCAGCAAAACCATTACATCTGAGAAGTATACTCAGGAAATCAATGAGATGCACCAAAAATTGCAATAACCGGAACTGGCATTGGTAAACAGAAAGGGACAAATTCTTCTCCATGACACGCCTGAACGACGCACAACCAATGCTTCAAAGCTGAACGAATTTGGCTAGGAAGTTTTGCCTCCTCTGCCGAATTCACCTGACCTCTCGCCAACCAACTACCACTTCTCCAAGCATCTCAACAACTTTTTGCAGGGAAAACGCTTCCACAAACAGCAGGATGCAAAAAATGTTTTCCAAGAGTTCATTTAATTCTGAAGCACAGATTTTTACACTACAGGAATGAATAAATTTATTTCTCATTAGCAAAAATGTATTGATTATAATGGTTCCTATTTTGATTAATAAAGATGTTCCTATTTTGATTAATAAATAATATTTATTATTTGTCTTAAATCATTTTAATAATGATTTAAAATTCACATACAAAACTGCAATTCTTTTTGCACCAACCTAATAATAAAGAAGCCATAAGAACATAGTGACAAGCGCACAGACTAGAACTGCATTTTCTGGGTTTAATTTGTGGCAATGCCACTTAATTGCTTTCTGACCTTATTTAAGATCTTATTCTCTCTGTGCCTAAAATTTCTTATCTGTAAAGTGGGAATAATAATAATATCTACCACATATTATGAAGAATAAGTAAGCAGAGTCTTGGAATAGTAAGGATTTATTTAAAATATTCATATGTATCAATATATACAAAGTCAGGGAAGTGTATTTGGCTAAACTGATAGAGCATCTGCCTACCACATGGGAGGTCCAGGGTTCAAACCCAGGGCCTCCTGACACATGTGATGAGTTGGTCCATGTGCAGTGCTGATGAGCGCAAGGAGTCCTGTGCCACACAGGGGTGTCCCCCGAATACGGGAGCCCCACACACAAGGAATACGCCCCATAAGGAGAGCTGCCTAGCACGAAAAAAGTACAGCCTGCCCATGAGTGGCACCGCACACACAGAGAGCTGATGCAGCAAGATGATGCAACAAAAAGAGACACAGATTCCCGGTGCTGCTCACAAGAACACAGGCGGACACAGAAGAACACACAGTGAACAGACACAGAGAGCAGACAACTGGGGGAGAAAGCAGGGAAGGGAAGGGGAGAGAAATAAATAATAAAATAAAATAAAAGTCAATGTAAAAATCTACTAATGAACTACATAAGAACTGAAGTAAAAAGTTCACGTACTATCTGTGTGGTAGGAAGAATTTTTAAGATGCCCTGCAAGATCCCTGCCCCCTAGTATACACACCCTGCATAATCCCTTCTCCTACAGTAAATATGATGGTATTTATGGTGGTAAATACCATGGATTTCACTTTTGGTATTAGATTACACTATATGAAAAAGGTGAAGGGCTATTACAGATGTAATTAAGATCCCAAAATAGTTGCCTTTGAGTTTACCAAAGGGGAGAGTGTTCTCGGCTAAACAGGTAAGCCCTTAAAAGGGACTGGGCCCTTCCTTAAGAAAGAGATGAAAAGCCTGTGAAAGATTCTCCTGTGGCAAGACCCACGAGTGGCCTCCAGGGACTGAGAGCAGTCTCCAACCAAGAGCTAGGGAAAAAAAAAGGGGGGGGGGAGCGGAATCCTCAGTTATACATCCCCAAGGAACTTAATTATGCCAGTAACCACATGAGCATTGAAGAGAACCCCATGCCTCAGGTGATACCTTGATTTCAGCCTCTTAAATCTCTAGCAGAGAATCCAACTATCCCAAGCCCAGACTTCTGACTTCCATAGTCATGGAAACTATGAGGTAATTAAATTAAGTATTTTATAACCATGAAGTATGTGGTATTTTTTTACGCATCAATAGAAAACTAAGATACCCTTAAGGTGACAAACCACCAAAGTCAGCAAATTAAGCTAAAAGACGAGATGTGGGGTTTTTGTGCATTCTGAAAAATTGGTTGACCTTCATAATCATGAAAATATAAAATATTTTATTTTGCATATAGCTGGCATTTGACATTTTGAAAAGCCAAAGTACAACTAGCATATATGATACAACCCCAGCCGATTTTTTAAAATGCACGACTGAGAACAAAGTGTAAAAAAAAACCATTAGGAATCAATTTTTAAAATGCTACTTAGGATTTTGCAAATTTTCACCAAATGATAAAATTTTAAACACACACACACATACAAGACTTTATAACAAAAAAGTACAAAGAGAAAAACTTCACTGCATTAACGTTAATGAAAATGTTCTCCTCTGTTAGGCATATATGAATAAAATTTACGAAGTCTTTCAGAAAATTACATGTAGTGATATGGCATAGGGCAGTTTACATAACTGTACTAAGCAATATGCATGCTTTCCCTTTTTTATGCCAATTAAATATTCATGGATTGCTAGCAAATGACATGTCAAAGCAAGAGAGAGAGATTTAAACTGAATTTTGATAATCCAGTTCAGACCACAAGGTTTAGCAAACTAACCAGTCAAGTAAAATTTTAAACATGTCAAACCAAATATTCCACTTCTCCCTTTGTCTTTGGAAATGCCTCATTAAATTTACTAAGAGAAAAATAAAAGATAGTGCTTCAGGCAAAAACTTTTAACCCTGATTTGAAAACACACATTTTAATTCCTGAAGATTTTTTTTTTTCAATCAAAATTATATTCTAGCAAGACAGTCAAAATATTCCAACCAGAAGAAACACTTTCAGGTATCTTTCCATTTAACATAGATATGTCTGCCAGTATAACAATTGTCCAGACTTATGAGAAGAGCAACACTTTGTTCAGTAGGCAATAAATGTATCATATGCAATTCAGAATTTAAGTCACAATTAAGAGTAATGACAAAATGACATCAAAAGTTAAGTAGAATATAGTACAATATAGAGTTTTTAATAGAATTAAATGAGCTCTAATTTTACATAAAATATTAATAAATTAGATGGTAGGCTTGTACTGTAAAATAGAATAGCCATTAATCACTCATGGTTATTTAACTTTAAATAAAATTGCATAAAACTTAAGATTCAGTTCCTCAGTCATACAAACCACATATCAGGTGCTCAATAGCCACATGTGGTTAGTAGCTATCATATTGAACAATGCAGACAGAGAACATTTCCATTTAACACATGTTTAACAGAAAGAAATCTACCATGGGGCTCATTATGAAAATTAAGCTTCAGGGCTCCTCATTTGTAATGACCTGGGAAGGGTCTTAGCCAAGAGTTTACATAATTATATACTTTAGTGAAATTTGGAAAAGGAGATATTCTAACCATAAAAATATCTTTCTCTTTCTACTCTACTTCTCTTTCAGAATGTTCTTGTGTTGGATGGTGGGAGTCACTGCAGGCAACGTGGGGATCTACCAAAGGGGAAGTTGAATTGGTGGTAAATTTGGTTTGGATTTTGTGGGATATATTTATGTGATTCTCAGTCACTTCCATGAGTAGTCAATTATTCTGTCATTTCCAGTATAGGAGTGGCTTCTGGGAATATGCCTTTTTCTCACTGCACTGACTCATGTAGAGTCATGATATGACAGTGCAGAGCCAGAGGTCTATTGAGAAGTGAATGTGTCCCATAGCATCTAAAACTAGAGGTATGTAGTGAATGGAAGAGAAGTAAAGTCTGACATGTACACAATCAGAAACTTATATGATGAAATACTTCCAATCACGAGACAGGAAATATTATAAACTGATAATTCAGTTTTCAATCAATGTCTAGTCAAACTGGAAGTCTTCACCTATGAAGAATATAGTTAATAATTCATTAATACAATTATAAATGTATAATTTATAAAAAGTATAAATTGTACTTTTCTTTGATAATTATACACAACTATAAATTCATAATTTATATATTTTTCTTTTCTTGATAGGACTCACATGAAATAGAACTCAGAAGCTCTATTTATGTAGACTACAAACCTGCAGCAGTTCTACAAATGCTGCTTTTATCTATAAGTGAAGTTGTATGCTTTTTGTACCTCAATTATCAATAATAAAAACAAATTGTTATTAACCATGTTAGAGGAAAAACTTATCTTTCTAATTTCTCTCTAGAAAACTGTCTTATAAAAGCATTGTCACATGAAGAGGTGATCAAAGACTATACATTCTCTAGATGTAGAGAAAGGTACTTTAAAGGTGTTATCAATATTTTAAAATATTAGTTTTCTAATTGTTGTGAGGATTATGTCACCAGCCATCTTTTTTTAAATTTGTAATCCATTGTGATTTCTTTTCACATTCTAAATAAATACTGACTTTTGTACTTAACTTTGTATTTGTAATTTTGAGCTTTTTTCTTAAGAAGGACTCTCCCCAAATTGTCTGTCAGGCCCCCAAAAAAACTTTGATTTGTCCTTAAGGAATTATATCTGATTAAAATATATATTTGCTAATTGGCAACCTCTTTATTCTACATGAATTACAACATTCAAAAATCCAATCACGATATTGTTATTGAATTCCAGGTTTTAAAAAGAGTTAATTTTAAATACATCCCTTCAATTCACTATGGATCTTTTCTATTATCTCTCAATCTTTAGTACAAAAAAATCTTATATCTCACTAGCACTAATAAAAAGACCATTCTTGGTAATTAGATTACAATGAGTGCTTTTGAGCTTTGTGTTGCTAATGCCAGTGATGTTCTTAATACAATTACAGTGATCATTATTCGAATGACCAAGGATTTTCCTTTGTGTAAACAATGTATTGGACCAAATACCAGCCTGACAATACCAGTGCATTTAAGAAAATAAAAACAAAACAAATTTCAGTCATCTAATTACATTTAAGAGAATATACCCACATTTGTAAAACCATCTTTATGTGTGATAAAAATACACACATAATATAAATATTAAAATCGGGCAGTGGACTTGGCCCAGTGGTTAGGGTGTCAGTCTACCACATGGGAGGTCCGTGGTTCAAACCCTGGGCCCCCTTGACCCGTGTGGAGCTGGCCCATATGCAGTGCTGATGCATGCAAGGAGTGCCGTGCCACTCAGGGGTGTTCCCCGTGTAGGGGAGCCCCACATGCAAGAAGTGTGCCCCGTAAGGAGAGTTGCCCAGTGTGAAAGAAAGTGCAGCCTGCCCAGGAATGGTGCCACACACACAGAGAGCTGACACAACAAGATGACGCAACAAAAAGAAACACAGATTCCTGTGCCGCTGACAACAACAGAAGCAGACAAAAACAATGCAGCAAATAGACACAGAGAACAGACAACCAGTGTGTGGGGGGGGGGGAAGGGGAGAGAAATAAATACATAAATAAAACCTTTAAATAAATAAATAAATAAATAAACATTAAAATGTCCAAATATCGAAATGCCATTTGTGCAAGTTCCGTTTTATTTATATTTCATTTCATACACTTCATACTTTGTTTAAACCATACTTCCTATAACCTAATTTCTCACCATTGTATTGCAAAGATATTCTCAGGCAAAAATCACATCAAATAAATTATAAATCAAATAACCATGATATTAAGAACTGTATTTTAGGGCGGACTTGGCCCAGTGGTTAGGGCATCTGTCTACCACATGGGAGGTTCGCAGTTCAAATCCTGGGCCTCCTTGACCCATGTGCAGCTGGCCCATGCACAGTGCTGATGCAAGCAAGGAGTGCCCAGCCACACAGGGGTGTCCTCCGCATAGGGGAGCCCCACGTGCAAGGAGTGCACCCCGTAAGGAGAGCCGCCCAGCACGAAAGAAAGTGCAACCTGCCCAGGAATGGCACCACACACACGGAGAGCTGACACAAGAAGATGACGCAACAAAAAGAAACACAGATTCCCATGCCGCTGACAACAACAGAAGCAGACAAAGAAGAAAACTGCAGCAAATAGACACAGAGAGAACAGACAACTGGGTCGGGGGAGGGGGCAAGAAATAAATAAATAAATCTTTAAAAAAAAGAAAGAAAGACAATTGTAAAACAATGTGATATATATTAGGTGCTACAGAAATATGGCAGCCAGTGCATTTTTTGGACCATGAGAATGATTGTGATTTGCCAGATAGAGTACAGGGAGGAGAAAGGAAAGCTCATACCAGGCTGTTGAAAAGTTGCATAAATAAGCTTACAATACATAAACTTTATTTTATAGATAAAAGATAAATTAAATATTTAGAGTAATTGCTCCTTGGTATGATAAACTACCTAAAATAAACATTTATTAGAATCCCTGCTTTTACTACCATTTATCCTGCTTTCAGATGATTCTGTAATTGTTTCAGTTAACAACATAATCTAGGTGTCACTTGTTCATTTTAATAATTAAAGGTATGTTCCCATTTGATTGTATTATTTCTTTTTTTTTTTTAATTTCTTTCCTTTCTCCCCCCGACCCCAGTTGTCTGCTCTCTGTGTCCATTTGCTGTGTGTTCTTCTGTGACCGCTTCCATCCTTATCAGTGGCACCAGGAATCTATGTTTCTTTTTGTTTTATCATCTTGCTCTGTCAGCTTCTCCGTGTATACAGTGCCATTCCTGGGCAGGCTGCACTTTCTTTCGCGTTGGGTGGCTCTCCGTATAGGGCGCACTCCTTGCACGTGGGTCTCCCCTATGCAGGGGACACCCCTGCGTGGCAGGGCACTCCTTGAGCGCATCAGCACTGCGCATGGGCCAGCCCCACACAGGTCAAGGAGGCCCGGGGTTTGAACCGCGGACCTCCCAGGTGGTAGGTACACACCCTATACATTGGGCCAAGTCCGCTTCCCTGATTGTATTATTTCTTAAGGATATTTTTCCATAACAAGTTTCACCTGGAACTCACTTTGGGAGGTACTGCTCTACAATCTTGAAATCCCAAGAGTAAATACCCCAGGGTTAGAAAGGTTTCCTAGAGTAGCAGCAAATAAAAGTGCAAACTCTCTTACATAGCAACTCAGCTCAATATAAAATGCACAAAGGACAAAAATCAAAGTAATCACCTAAATTATCTAAATTCTACTTAGATATTTTTAAAGTTCTACATTTTTCTTTTTAAGGCATATGGATGGTTTTATTTCCTTTCATGAGAGGTTTGCCTCACAAAACAAGCAAAATTCTAGTATATGTGAATTTACTTCAATTTATCTTATTTTACCATCTGCAAAATGTGGATATCACTATCTCATATGCTTAATGTAAGGATTAAATGAGATTTTTTTTAATGAAAAGGAGTAAACTTAGTGTTTAATAAATAGCTATAAATTAACAATAAAAATATTAACAAATATACATGCACTTACACAAAGGCAAGTTTTTTTATCCAGGCTGGAAGCTGACAAAGAAGGAGGTAGGTCAAGATTGATCTTATCTTTTGATTTAGTTATAAAGTCCGAACTCTTGGTCTCATTGCAGTAGTGACCACTTCAATGTCATGATAGTTTTTCATTGGCTCCCTTTCAGATCCAAACTCCTTACTTCACTGCTCACCCAAGACTGGCACACTTTACAGAGTTCACTAGCAAGGACCTTAGAATTCTCTTATCATTCATCTATTAAAGTCTGAAAATAGAGATGTCACTGGACCTTCACCTCAAACAATCCTCTAAAAAAATTCCCAGGGACTAAGTTGGGCCAGAGAGGTTCAGACTCAAGGGACTATTAGATTTGTTTCAAATCATTTCCTATAGGTGGTTTCAAATGATCACAAGGCAAATGAAATAATTTGTTCTGAGGGACTTTGAAAAAGTCAGTTAGGACAGGTAATATTAGGGGACTTTTTAAGACTGCACAATGCATTATAAAAGAAAATGAGGAACGTTCAAACATATGAAAGAAAAGCATGTTCTAGGATAAAAATAACCTCATTAGAAAATGGCATTTCATTTGTTAGTACATAGAATAATGACTGCTATTATTTAAATAGAAAACTACTTTATCACTTTGAGATAGAGCAAAGTGAGAATTTGAAGTTATAACTCTGAGATGAAATTAATTAAGCCACACACACCAAAAAACTGTCTTAAACAGAAATGGGCATTCCTAAATGGGGTGCCAGGTCAGTAAATTTGGGGACAACCTTGCAAAATGCTTTTTACTACTACTCAGCTTATTAATCTCCATGTTATGTTCCCAAGCTGCAACAAAAAAAAAAAAAAAAGAAAAAAAAGAAAAAAGTATGTTCTTCGTATTTAGTATTAAATTTTAAATCTAGCCCAACATATCATAAAGATTGAAAAATGGTTAAAGCTTCTTTAATATCATAAAAGCAAACACAGAGCCTAAGGCTCAGTTTTATTATGCCAGTTTATAACACTGACTTTTTTTTTTCATGAACTATACTGAATTTTAGGTATAACTATGAAACATTTTGCTGGAATGCTAATTATATTCATTTAAAATCTAAGAGCTATTAGTACTTATTTTCACCTTTTCATCCTCATTATATGTTCTTGATCCAAGTGTAGACTGTGTAGCAATTACACTCACATTGCTCTCCTCATTGGCTAAGTCCTGTCAGCAGATTGGGTATACTTGAATCTTCATGTTGCTCTTTTTTTATTTTGAATATTCTGAGAGTGTGATTTTCTTTATTGTTCCCTTAGCATATTTCAATCTTAGATGAAGATGACAGAATAATTAGGACCTTATTTAGCAACTAGGTCATTCTGTCTTCCATCTAAGAAAAATAGATTTGCTGTTTCTCACCTATTTAAATGAGAGAGACATAAGGCAATAGAAAATGAATGCTGAATATGTCAAAAACAAATAGAGGTTTCAATAAATTTTTAAAGTAATAGGGACTCAGAGAAAAAATTTGATATAAAGTTTGATTTTTATATATAAAAATATAAATTATATGTATATGATCTATACATAATTATAAAAATAACTAAGTGACTCCTTGAAGAAACCTTTACAAGATGATTAGTATATGAAATAAACCATCAATGAAAGAATAGAAGAGAAACTTTTTTCGGGAAAAGGAGTAAAATCTGAATTAAAAACTCTTCTTAGAATGTTTTCATACAATACTTTTCTAAATCAACAAACTGGTGCCTAACAATTGTCTTTGCATCCCAAAATAATCCTATTCTGTTTTACTGATAATGTGCTTTATTTTTAAACTAGATCAGCACAAAATGTTTAAAGGAAGGCTCTCCAAAGTACCTAAAAAGAGCCTAAGAAAAGCTAACCCACAGATGAAATCACTGTAACACCTTCCCAAGTCTCTCAAATGTAAAAGAGCATTTCTATATAACCACAACGAATATGTACATAGTCTCTACTTGAACAACTTCATAGTTGCCATGAATCATTCTTTCATTTTCTGCAGGTATTTATAAAGTAGAATAATTCCTGGCTTTAAACAGAATGAAAAGAAAGGAAAAGGGTAAAAATAAAATGCTAAGTGCTTTGACAAAGTGTTTGATAAAACATGGATGGATGGATGGATGGATGGATATATAAACAGATGAACAGATGCTAAGAAGGATAGGTAAATAGATGAGTAAAAGGTAGTTTCTATCAAAGAGAAAAGAACATGTAATCTTTCCTTCCTCCTTCCATGAAGTAGCACTTACAGTAGAAATTCTTAAACTGGGAGTTGTCCATGAGCTTCAGGAGGGAAATCAGGAACCTCTGAGAACTGTAACAAGAGGATGTATGTGGATAAGGATACATGCATGCATGTGTGTGTGAGAGAGGATATTAGGTACACGGCTCCTCATGCACTTATTTCTGAGATATGATTAATAGTAATTTTAAGTTATCATGACCTAGAAAAGGGTAAGAACCACTATTTTAAAGAAATTCCAGAGCAAGATGGGGCGATACCAAGTAGTCTTCTCAAAGTTGGAAAGCTATGCTAAGAATTTCAAGAAAACATTCCACAATCTAAAAACCTGGATACACAGGTAACCATAGAACCTTAGCAAAAGATTTCAAAATTACACTGATTACAATTTTTTTTTAATGAAATTAAAAGCCCAAAGGGACTGGCAGTTCTCAAAGTTTACTCTTAATAAAAGAGCTGTTAAGACAGAAAAGGTTCTCACTTATCAGCATTCAGTACTTTTTGAGGGGAAAATTCTTAAAAGGAGGCCTAAGTCTCCACAACATGCCATAACATGCATGCAGATGCAAAGAATTATCTCTCTCTTTAATTAGAATACATAAGCAAAAAAAAAAACCCTTCTTCCCAAGATGATTGATTAACCTACCATGTTTCTAAAAACTTAACTTCGCCAGAGGTTTTTCGCCTGTCATCAAAAGAAAGACATGAGTGGAAAGCACAAAGTCCACTCTGGAAGAGCAGACAGGACAAGAAAGTTTTCCACACAGTCTAGAGAATCTTCAGCAAAGGTAGATAGTTGTTAGACATCATTCCTGAATTTACAGAAGCAGGATACTACCTGCTAAGTAAGTAATATAAGCACTGAAATTTAGCTTTAAAAAAAATAGTCAGCATAGCATCCTTGACTTCTTAGTTATCAAACACCGCTCTTTTACAACAGGCCAGAAGAATTAAGTAAAAGGTTTAAAGATTGATTTACAACTAATTGGACTCCAACCTAGATGAAACAGCCTGTGTTTCTTAAACTGAGACTCCAACAGCTAACTTTTGCCTTTCAAAACATTAGAACTATAGAGAAATGATACTTTCCCAGGAATCCCTTTGAGCTTTTCACAAACATTTATCATGTTGTCAAGTAATTTTATAAGTTTCTTTATTGGACATATCAGCTTGCACTTTGAGAAATGAACACCAAAGAATCAAAGTCATACCAGGAGAAGGGCAATATCCATATTGAAGAATTGAATTGAAGAATATATGCCAGACAAGAACAAATTTAAAAACTTGCAGTTTTGGCTCCAAAACTACCTGGATGAATGTGAGTTCCTGGGAAAGAATAATCATAATATAATTGCCATTAAGTGGTTATTGCCACATATACACAAAGCAAACATAAGGAAACCCATTATATTCTTTAGTCACTCTGCTTCTTGTCTATTTGGTTTTTATCTCATAAATTATACAAAGCTCTATTTGGACCCTGATTAGAACATTATAATTAAAAAAAGAGAGAGAGAGAGAGAAAAAACAGAATAAATTAAGGATCTTGAAAGTTAATAACAAAGTGAGAAAACTGATTTGGTATTTCCAGTTTCTACAATATACCAACCTGAATAAACTAAATGACATATGTCTGAAAACTACTGCTATGGAATCTAAAGTATAACAAACACTCCAATATAATTATTCCTTTCTTTCCTAAAGAAAAAAAGCGCAAAAATTTATAAAATTTTAGAGAAAGCTAAAAATATCAAGCATGACTTATAATAACATGATTCAATACTTTTTTCAAACTCCGTGTTTATAATAGTTATAGTTCTAAGAGTACTGCTGCTAGTCTACAAAGGAGGTAAATGCAGGTAAAATTCTTGCACTTTATACCAAAACTTCCTTAATTTGCTGGATACCATTTTCTATCCTCAAGCCAAAATCCTTACTTAAGCAGGCCAAGGAACATTAATCATTTAGAAAAATACTGGGAAAAATGATCAATAAACCTTTCTTATGAGAGCTAAGTAGGGTAGCCAAGTATCACCCTAGATGTTCAGTATACAAAACAAGAACTTTTAAGGTCACAAATATGTGCTTATGATTTTCTTCTTCTTCCAGGAAGTAAACAGAAAATAGACAGTATTAAGTTTAAATATACTGTATACCCTTTACCTTGAGGACAAAAGTGCTCTATCTCAGTAATAGATATTATACATTTACATTCCAAGGTATATGGCCAAGATTATAGTCCTTTTGTTCGATAACAAAATCCAGATAAACCAAGAGAGAAAATACAATATGTGGTAATGTAATACCCATCACTCATGGACTTTGTAATTTCTCAGTGGAAAGGAAATTATTGTGTACTCATGAGCAAGTTATCCTTTTTCCAGAGTCTCAATTTTCTCACATATAATGCAGTATTTTACTTATTAGAAGAGTTCATCTATAAACTCTTAGTAGGCCAGGGCCATGGTACCATAACACTCACCCATAACAGGTGGCTAATCAGAATGCAGGATTGCAAAGCTTTCTCCCAACATATTTAATCTTCAATTCTATAATTTTTAAATCTAATATCTAGATGGGTAGGCCCATAAAATGTGGTAGAATAGAAGGGTGGGTAAGTACATTTTTTTAACGACAGAATTAATAGCAAGCTAAAAGAAGAATAAAACACCTTGCCATAGTTGAAGATTAGCTGAAAAATATATGGATTTATCATTTGGGTTATTATCAATAAGTGTTTGTAGAGGATCCTCAAGACAGAAATTGAGATATTGAGAACAATTTAAATCAGTTAAATCTTAAAATTGTTTTTTGATAAATGTAAGTATTTCCAAATTTTCATTACCTACTTTATTAAAAATATTTGCCTTCATCATACTTCACCAAAACTACCAAAAACTCTTTTTCTAAACTTTATAGAAAACTCATAGAAATATAGTATTTCTTCAGAAGTAATTATCTTTTATTGTTTTGTTTTTTTCCAACCAAGAGATTCATGGGCTGTATAACCATAATTTAAAATAATGGGGAAGCAGATTTGGCTCAACGAATAGAGCGTCCACCTACCACATAGGAGGTCCAAGGTTCAAACCCAGGGTGTCCTGTCCATGTGATGGCTCACGCACAGTGCTGATGTGTGCAAGGTGTGCCATGCCATGCAGGAGTGTCTCCCGCGTAGGGGAGGTCCAAGCACAAGGAGTGCACCCCATAAGGAGAGCCGCTCCAAGCGAAAGAAGTGCAGCCTGCCCAGGAGTGGCTCCACACACAAAGAGAGCTGACTCAGCAAGATGACGCAACAAAAAAAGACACAGATTCCCGGTGCCGCTGACAAGAATAGAAGTGGACACAGAAGAACACACAGCGAATGAATACAGAGAGCAGACAACTGGGGCGGGGTGGGGGGTGGGGGGGGAGAAGGGGAGAAATAAATAAAAATAAATAAAAAATCTTTTAAAAACTTAAAATAATGATCAAATCAAAACTTACCCAATTCCTATTTAAAAGTATTTAGACTCTGGACAATAGAAGAATTAGTACTTAGAATTTCACATTTGGACACTCTATCTTAAAACAATATTCCAAAATATAGAAAAAGCCATAAAATACAGAATTATAACAGCAAAACACTGGAAACCACCAAAAATTATTACAAGAAGGGAATGATTACATAAATTGTGGCATACCCACTGATATTCTATTTTATAGCCATTTAAAATGGACAGGAAAAACAAGTAGCAGCATCAAAATCTTTGTTAAAAAAATAACAATAATAAATAGGCTAGAAGTAAATATGCTATCCCTTATCAAGGAACAGTTTTACCAAAACACTGAAAGAAGGCAAAAACAAAAAAAGTGAAATTTTACAAAAAGATACATTTTTAAATGAGGCAGGTCTGAGTTACCCTACAAGTCTTTTCTTCTTATGTTTATATATACGTATCACTGAATACTTAAAAATCCAAAAAGCCACTCAAAACTTTTTAAACTCTAAATATTTGATACTATTTGGAATGTGTCCTAGTTGAACTCAAAGAACTTCATTACACAAAATTACATGTACTGTTTTTATGAATATCAGCCAAAATGGGTCTTCAAAAAACCACATCTCACTGCTATAACAGCATGAAAACTCCAGAGTGAAAACAAAGATGTGTGTTAGAATCAGTGTCTTTAGCAGTAAAAGTAAAAAAGTGACAAAATGTCTAGAAAAAGGTGTATAAAATAATTTTAATTGTGCTACTCATCAAAGATTTTATTTTTAAATTATCATTTCTTTTCATTTTATTATTTCTTCCTGACCACCCAATGTAAACTAGCCACATGGTCACTATCCCATTACACTATCTTAATTATTTGCATAGCATTTCTTTTTTATCTGATATTTTTATTTTATTTATTTGTAGATTCCTGCAATAAAGGGGTGTTGTCGATCTTGTTCAACCTGAGTCACCACATATATATAAATGGAACATTATTACAATTGTTCAGTACATAATCTGTACAACTAATTTGACTGGTCTTGCTATGAGCAATTACTTCTTGTGTATGCTAAAACAGGCCAGAAATCTTTAAGGTGTCATATCCCTAACGGTGATGTATCCCACTCGAGGCATATATGCCAGAAAAAAACTGCTCAAAATTTTCAATCCCTGAATTTTCTTTAACATTATTTCTAATGGAACTACATGAATTATTTGTTCCTTACTAGGCCACGAACTTTATAAAAGCAAAATATTCCTGAGACAAAAGCATAATCCAACAGATTGCTTTTAAAAGCCATTCAGAATGAGCCACAAGCGTAAATGTTTTGGGAGCAGCTGTGGCTCAAGTGGATGAGTGCCTGCTTCCCACATGGGAGATCCAGGGTGCATTTCCAATGCCTCCTCAAAAACAAAAACCATCAACAAGCAAACAAACAGGAAAAAAAAACAACTCAGGGAAGCTGACGTGGTTCAGTAGTCAAGCGCCAGCTTCCCACATATGAGGTCCTGGGTTTAATCCCCAGCCCCAGTACCTCAAAGAAAAGGAAAAAAAAAAAGACTAAATGCTCATAAAGTATTTTCAATCAAGAAATACTAATTTTTTTTTACTAATGGGTACATATTACTTGTTTTTAAACTAAATTCCCAATGGTTTCAAATAATATTATTTATTACCCACACATCACCCTACCATAATATAATCCCTTAGATTTTTAAGCATAGAAAAAGTTCTTTCTAAACATTAAAAATTACAGAACTGCATTTTTAAATAAGCTGCCCATTTATGGTTATAGAAATAGGGGTTTGGGGCTTAAATAATTATCATATTCAGAAATCTCATACTCACTTTTTCCAAACATGGTATCTTTTCATAATAACTTCTGAAAATTCTCTAGAGAACCAAAATTCCATTTTTAATAGAAGTTAAAAGCTAGAACTGTTTCCTGGGAAATCTAATTCAAGGAAACAATCTCTCTTTACTTGAGATTGTCCTGTTCTCACAAAGCTGTATTATTAGAAGAAATGATCGTGGAAAATAAAATCTTTCTCTTCTAGGCTGTTATTTACAATCAGGAGGAAGCAGATAGCCCAAAGGAAGCATATGAAAGCTAGTGTGAAAAGAATGAATTCCAGAAGGCAGATGCCGCCAGTAAGACTATCGCATTCCACCCCCCCCCCCCAAAAAAGAAATTACAACTACTATTTCCCACTTGGCAGCTATGCTGAGTTTAAATACACAGGCCTTCACAAATGTCAACTAAATTCAATAAAATTTTACTTAAATGTCTAACATGTGCTAGGTACTAATAGGATTTTTTTTAAAATTATTAGAAACCACCACTTGCCCAGAGGAACATGGATACAATGTCAATCAAGGTGAGTACAAGAGGTAGAATCAATCCTTCTTTGCCTAGACCAAGGGTAAACTGATCTCAAACCAGCTGTCCTACATCCAGGTAAACATTCATCTTATGGACTTGCTGCCCCCTAGAACTCGTCTCCTTGCCTGACTCTTCCACAGCTAAACTCACCTCTGGTTTTCCGAAATGGCTCTTCCCAATCCCCTATGCAATCTCCACTTCACAACCTGAGTATCCCTGTGTCAGGGATACTTGTCACACCGTCTCAAAACTGCCTTCCCAGCCCTCATGAACTGGGAAGGGAAAACTTGTGCCCACACATTATGTCAAGGCAAACCAAGCAGGCCAATAACTAGAAAACAAGGCAGTGTGAAATCCCCGTGAGAATGCAGGTAACTGATCTATTTTTCACAGGAATGTCCAAAGACACACATTTAAGTGATCACTGCAGAATAGAGCTTCATTTTTAGGAGCCACTTCACTACATCCCACAAATCAGTGCCAAGACACCTTCAGTGTGTTTCCTTACAGAAAGTTATAGCCAAACACTACTTCAAGTTTTGTCTTTTCAAAACTGGTTTCAATCATTGGAAGTAGCCATGCAGACACATATTAAAGAACTAAACTTCATCATTTGCAGTTGACTGATTTTCTAGACCTTCCAAATACTGGGTTTTACTCCTTTAATGACCCTTTGCTCCCAAAATAAACTGCCAGTAATGCCAGGATATTGTATGAAATAACCCTGAAATCAGCCGTCAGATTTAAGATGGCTACAAGGTACATATCTAACCTCCAGTTATGCCCTGTGCTAAATGAGAAGGCCCAGGTGTTCACTGCACTATGTCTGTGCAACTACCTCAAACAATTGCCAACTACCAACAAAAAATCTGGTACAAATAAACTCTGACTGAATGCAGCTAATAAAGCACATGAAACTACAATGCTGAATACAGATAGCAATAAATTTTCTAAAATTTAGCCCGAGAGGTCCTTTGTAAATCATAAGAGACATAAGTGCTTTTAAGATTAAATCTCCCCATATTGTTAACTACTGCTGCACTAGCAAGTCCTGTGCATTGAAAAGCCAAGCTGAGCTGGCTTAGACCTAGGCAGTAGGTAAATACACTATAACAGGTCTCTATGTTTGCAGGGACAACATCAAAGTGGAACAGTTCTCAACAAACTTGATCTCCACTTCATATTTGATTTAGAAACAATTGGGATTTTTCACTTAACTTTCTTTTCGGAACATCTAACACAAACTTTGAAATCAGTTAGGAAAAATTACACACATAATAACATAGGTTGGTTTTCTGGTTTTTTTTAAGATGGAAGCTTAAAGATAAACTTATTTAATTCCTTTCTTTTTAAAGCTTAGAAAGTGAAGCCCTGAAAAGGTGATTGACACAAGACCACAGAATACATTAGTGAAGCCACAGAAACAATAACTCATTTGTTGATTATTTACACTTCACCCTATCAAATAGCTCCAAATACTTAAGTTATGTTGAGTATTCTAGATATCTTTGATATCTAAGTCTCTCAAAGTAACTCTCTGCCTGCAGGACAATCAGAGCACTGAGGTCAAGTCACAGAGGAGGAAACCTGGGTGAGCAGGTGAAGGATGCAGGGTGGACACATGGCGTTCTCTATGACTTGAAATAAACTCAATTCCCAGGTTCAGCTAAGCATACAGCACTCAAACATTTACCAATTCTCCTCTGAACAATTCTAAATATGGAGACATGTTAGTGTGTTATTTTATATTCCTTCCCAGTCCAGACTGCACAAATGAAAACTCTCCTCAAAATATCCAAAAGGGACTTTAGAATCCATTTTTTCAAATGTCCTGACACAATGAAATAGGTGAAATTATTAAACTCTCAAGAACGTTTTACTTTTAATTCAAATATCTTCACCTGCTATCAAGTCTTCCCCTTATTTTTAAATGTGGGGATCACTGTAAATATTCCCAAATTAGTATATTTTCAATTTTTTTCTATACAGCCAAACTGGAAAGGGATGGGGAGATAAAATGGAAGTAATGTGATTTTTCTATCCATTACAAATAGAATACAAAATTTAAATGACATTATAAAAGTGAAAGCTGAACTGTAAAGAATATAGGGTGTACACCTTGACATAATCTAATATCAAAAGAAAAATGTTTAAATAGATTTTTAAATTATCTCTTAAATATAAAATCATTAAAACTTTTTTAGAGATTTTTAGATTACAAAAAATTTACATCAAAATTATAGGGAGTCCCATATAACCTCACCCCCACCCCATACACATTTTCCCTATCATAGGATAGGTTGGTTTTCAACACCTTACATTAGTATGGTACATTTGTTACAATTGATGAACCAAATTGAAGCAATGGTCTATAGTTTATGGTTTGTACTTTGCACTATACAGTGCATCATCATCACTTTGTTACTTCTCCTGGGCAAGTCTGTAGAACTAGAGAGAAATTGTCAGCCACAACTCTGCAGGGATTCAGGGCTTAAATGGCATATGAACTGTCCAAAGATTTAAGTCTCTGAAACATATATTTAATAAATATACTGATAATTTTTGGTTCAAATAAAAGGGATAAAAGAATCATGAGTAGGAAATTGTAAATGATTCTATCTCTGTTCTATTTGGGGAAATAGATTATCATATATTTCCAAATAGGGCCCACCAAAGAATGTTGGTTTCATGTAATGTGTGCCTTCCCTACAGTGTCCCTTCTGCTTGAGGCTTCATTTATTGTGGCAGCCAGTGAAATGCACCTGAGATCAGTACAAGTGCAACCTTGGGAATGACCACCCAAATCCCTTTGAAATCTCTTAGCCATTAAAAACTCTTTTTTTAAAAATTTAATGTGATTGTATTAAATCTGTAGATCAATTTGCGTAGAATTGACATCCTAATGATTTTTTTTTTAGATTTTTTTTTTTTTAATTTCTCTCCCCTTCTCCCACCCCCCAGTTGTCTGCTCTCTGTGTCCATTCGCTGTGTGTTCTTCTGTGTCTACTTCTATTCTTGTCAGCAGCACCGGGACGCTGCGTCTCTTTTTGTTGCATCATCTTGCTGCATCAGCTTTCCGTGTGTGAAGCACCACTCCTGGGCAGGCTGCACTTTCTTTCACACTCGGCGGCTCTCCTTATGGGGCGCACTCCTTGCGCGTGGGGCTCCCCTACGCAGGGGACACCCCTGCGTGGCACGGCACTCCTTGCACGCATCAGCACTGCACATGGGCCGGCTCCACATGGGTCAAGGAGGCCCGGGCTTTGAACCACGGACCTCTCATGTGGTAGTCAGACACCCTATCCATTGGGCCAAGTCTGCTTCCTGTTAATGATATTTAGACTTCTAATTCATGATCATAGAATTTTCTTCCATTTATTTAGGTCTTCTTTGTGTTTTTGTAGCAATGTTGTGTCATTTTCTGTGTACAAGTCCTTCACATCCTTTTTTAAGTTTATTCCTAGGTATTTTATTCTTTTGGTTGTTACTGTAAATGGAATTTTTTTTCTTGATTTCCTCCTCAGATTATACCTTACTAGTGTACAGAACGCTACTGATTTACACATGTTCATTTTATATCCCATTGCTTTACTGATCAATTTACCAGCTCTAGTAGTTTTGTTGCAGATTTTCAGGACTTTCTACATATAGGATGATGTCATCTGCAAATACTGAAAGTATTACTTCTCCCTTTACAATTTGGATGCCTTTTCTTTCTTTTTCTTACCTAAGTGCTCTAGCAAGAACTTATAATACATTAGAGAAGAGAAGGCAGTGGTATGACATAGTTAAGGAGCTGAAAGAAAAGAATTGCCAGCCAAGAATTCTATACCCAATAAAACTGTCACTCAAAAAGGAGGGAGAGATAAAAATATTCACAAATAAACAGAAATTTAGAGATGTTGTCAGCAAGAGTCCTGCCCTTCAAAAAAATATTAAAGGGAGTTCTACAAGTTGAAAGGAAAAGACAGAGAGATCTGGAGGAGAGTGTAGAAAGGAAGATTATTACCAAGCATAACTGAAAGAATAGAAAGAGGAACAAAAGTAAAATATGACATATATAAGCCTAAAGAAAAAATGGCTGAAGTAATGCTTTTACAATAATAACACTGAATGTTAATAGGTTAAACTTCCCAGTTAAGAGATACAGATTGGGAGATGGATAAGAAAATATGACCCATTTATATGCGCTCTACAAGAGATATCTTTATTAAGTGTTTAACTATCAAATCTTGCATTATAGGTAATATTTATTTCCCTACACTCTTCAGAAAATCAATTACAAGCCACAGTTAATATTGATAATATAAATAAATAACACAAATAAATAAAAGAATAAAAATAATAATCAGGGACAGAAACTATAAGGCATAATGCAGTGGTCTTCAAACTGGGCCACATATACACCTGCAATTACATGAAGATTTTTCTAAAGAGTAGTTGGGTGTCCTGATTTGAGTCTTTTGTGGACCCCAGAAAATTATTCTTAAGTTAACCCATTCCTTTGCATGTAAGACCTCTTGGTTAGATTCAGTTAAGGGACATTTTGATTAGATCACTTCTTACTTGATTGCTTTAGTTAGGGTATTTTGGTCAGACTACAGAGTCCAGGGTGGGTCCTAATGCTCTCATTGGAGCCTTATATAAACTGGGGACTGAAAGCAGAGGCACACAGAGAAAGAAAGCTGCCATTTTAGACTTCCGTGAGAAAGGACTCCAGGATCACCTACAGCCACAGAAAGACAAAGAAACCTTGAGAGGCTGTGAGAGAGGACAGAGGCTAGAATCAGCAGAGCAGCCTGAAGCTGAAGAGATGAGGGCCAGACAGAGATGACAGCTGGGGAGATACAACCCATATGCCCAATCACCACAGGTGAGCTGAGGGAGAAAGTGAGACTGGAGGAGAAAGCAGAATCCAGGATCTGTCAGCAGCTTCATCTCTGATAATGCCTTGATTTGTACATTTTCACAGCCTCAGAACTGTAAGATTTTACCCTAAAAAATTCCCATTAAAAGCCAACCCATTTCTGGTATCTTTGCATTGACAACATTTAGCAAACGAAAACACTTGGCACACTAATATGTTTAAGAAATCAATTTCTAGATGCTCAACTTTCATATAAACTCCTTCCTAAACTTCCATAAACTTTTCCTATGTGAAAAAGTACCTCTCAAGCAGGATCTCTTTTTCCATGACTCTTCTCACAGCTACTCTTCTCCTGCTGTATAGGGAAAAGATTCCACTCTCACTCATCGCTAATCATCTACAATACTATGTTCTGGGGCAGAAAAACCTTAAGATACCAAGAAAAGGACAAACTCTCTTGACCCTATATTTATGTACCTGTGTACCTACCCTTTATTTCTTCTTCATCTTACCATTTCTTCCAGCATTCCACCATGTTTTTCAAATCCTGATTTATGCATTAAAAACAAACTTCTCAGAAATAGCACCACTACAGGCACTTTCAGCTGCTACCACAGGCACTCTCTTTCCCAGTGAAAAAATACCTATCTTTCTCCTCCTCCCCTCCAATGCAGGCCATCTCTTTCCTGAAAGGAAGTAGGGAGAAATGATGATAGATAGATAGATAGATAGATAGATAGATAGATAGATAGATAGATAGATAGATAGATAGACAGACAGACAGACAGGCAGGCAGGCAGGCAGGCAGGCAGGCAGGCAGGCAGGCAGGCAGGCAGGCAGGCAGGCAGATAGATCCATCCATCCACACATATATTCATAAACTACAAACAAGCAAAAACCATAAAAGGTCATGGCGAATATTAAAGAAGCACAAATCCTGAGGATTGAGAATAATAAAATGTGAAAGTACAAATAGGGAATTAAAACTCAAGCACATTCTCCAGGACATTATGAGCATTCTCAGATA
Organism: Dasypus novemcinctus; assembly: GCF_030445035.2. Classification (NCBI taxonomy): domain Eukaryota; kingdom Metazoa; phylum Chordata; class Mammalia; order Cingulata; family Dasypodidae; genus Dasypus; species Dasypus novemcinctus. The sequence goes on from NC_080677.1 coordinate 86,903,609, forward strand.
CTTTTTAGAGCTCAAATTAGATGATCCTTTTTGAGGATTGCTGAAAGAACAGAGATTGGGAAATGGGATTAATTGAAGAAAAGGGAAAAAAATAAAATAAGAGAGAAAGGGGAGAAAAGTCAAGGCAAACTGATAGAAGGAAGAAATCCTATCAGACAGACAAGTTCCATAAAGGCCAAGATTTAACAGAGTATAATCATTGATTGAAATGCCATATTATCCAAACAAAATACCTAAATACTAATCAATAAAGAAATCCTGCATTTTTTTTTTGGACATATCACTAGTAGCAGAAACAAGAAATCAATAAAGACTTTTTTTAAAGGAAGGCTTATGCCAAAGAGAAGAGAAGATATACAAATCACAGAAAATATAAAATGAATGTCTCTCCATACAAACTTAAAACAATTCTAGTCATGAAAGAGCAGTGTGGAGAAGGGAGGGAGAAACCTCTGGGAGGTATTATATTACTCAGGGATATACAGAAGAGTTTCATTTTATAGCAACTTTATATAGTTATCAAGATGAGGGTTTATAGTCTAATTTTGAGATTTACTTTAAAGTTCTTATCAGCAACAATCTTGTATAATTCACCCTGACTGTAGATATATATCAGGTTTAGAAAGAAAATTTATTATACAGTCTACATATCTGAAGTTGAAAGCCATAAGCTAACTATTTGTTTAACAAGCTGTCAACAGTTTTACCAAAGAAACACCATTTTACTGGACTTTTGAAAAACAGATAAAACTCAGAATTCACTAAGCAAATCTGGCTTACAAAAAACAGTCATTTTCCACCAAAATTGTCATAAAATTTATATAAAGCATCTAGCTCAAATGCTACCAAAATCCTTTATAAATAAGATTTATTTTCCAAAGGTTATCCATTTTGAACTCTGATCATTTGTTGTCCATTTCCCTGTAACATGTTTTTTATTTCTATAGCTGAATAGAAAAGACAAGACAAAAAGAATATCACAAGCAAAATATCTGAACCCTATAAAAATCTTGAAAAAAAATACATGTATTTCTTGACTCCCTGTTCCTTAGCAACTAATCTCTCTAGACAGACTCCACCTCAACTACCTGGAGTTGTAAGAGAAGGAAGAGAAATCAAACCAGCAGGTTGCTACAACTCTCCAATTCAAAGCCAGTTTATAACCCTATTAATATACCAATCTGCCACCATCTCTATTTCCAACACTCTTGATCGCTTTACGCTGAACTTTTCTGTGGCAATTATCATCTCATAACATTATGTAATCTACACATGTTGTGTTTATTGTTTATTACCTGTCTCTTCTTGCTGGAAAATTAGCTTCACAAGGGCAGAGATCTTCATAGTTTTGTTCACTGACGTATCACAAGTACCCAGAAAACTTTCTGGTAATAGTAGGTACTCAAAAACATATTTACTATGCTTGCCGGAGGCCCTATTTATACCACACTCCCCTCCTGAGATAGCACTAACTATACATGTTGCCCTAACTCTAATTAGTTAATTTACATGTGATTTTTCTCACTCTAATGCCATTATCACGGGAAACAGTCCATTACTAGGACAATCGGGACTAATGCATACACTGTTCTGCTTTTATTAAAACTAAACTCTACTTCCTTTCTTGGCTGACCTCGCTTTTGTGGCCACAAGTACTCAAAGCTCATTTCTTTAGTCTCTTTGGGTTTTTTCTTCATGGAGTCCTTGTCCTAAATATCTCTTAAAAATGTACTTCCTTAATTCATTTTTAGACACGAACTATCTTTGAGGTGTTCTCCCCTCCCTTAGAATAGATTTACTCTCAATTTCCCCTGATTCAAATCATTCCTTTATATGGATAATTAATCCCTCCTTGTGACCCATTAATAATAAATTCATATACCCACCACTTTTATTTAACATGTGTCAATGTTAAATTTAGGTTCCTTTGACATCAACATCTTGCATTAAGCTGATTAAGTTTATATGAGTTAGATGCTACTAACTACCCTTGAATGCCAACAGATCACGAGTAAGGGGAAGGTTTTAGAAGCACCTATCACTAGTGCTTCTGATTTTGAACAGTCCAGATGTTAACTAAGTGGCTGTCCCTCACCAATATCTCAAGTTTACCCAAGAATCACTCTGTCATACACTGTAATCTAATGATTCCTGCTTTAATTGTGGCAAGAGAAAAACATGTATTTATAAATTGCCTGGCACATGTAGGCACTCAGGGCCATGTCAGTTGGCCCTACTTTGGAGTTTGTGTTCCTGAGTGTGATGGAGTTAGACTTAAATGTGACATTTCTACACATGCCTCTTCTGTCACTTTTACAGGACCTGTGGTTGGTATTTGGGTTGGCGTATACTCAGGAGACCTGAATCTCTGAACTGTCCATGTGACGGCCAGGCCCTGGGCCTCAGCAGACTTGCAGCTCCTACTCTCTGGTTTCTTGGACTTACCCTGGCCAGCTGACAGGAAGGTGAAGAGGGTCAACCACCATATCAGGGAGCCAAGAGTGCCTACAGCTGCAAGCAGGAGAATTGTATGCATCATCCATGTGAATCTAAACCCCCTCTTGATGTACAGGGGGACTGGACATAGCCATCCCAGGTCCACAAGATGGAGGAATAGAGTATGGATTAGAGTGGACTTATTGGTGTTCTGCTGGGGAATGATTATAATTAGTAAGGGAAGAAATTGTAGTAGTGATGTGGAGAAGGTGGCCACAGTGGCTGCTGATGGTTGGGAGAAGGAAGAAGAGATATGGTATGGGGGCATTTTCAGGATTTGGAGTTGTCCTAGGTGGTGCTGCAGAGACAGATGCTGGACATTGTGTGTACTGTCGTGGCCCACTGGGTGGACTGGGGGAGAGTGTGGACTACAATGTGGACCACTGTCCATGTGCTGCAGCAGTTCTCCAGAATGTCTTCGCCAGGTACAGTGGATTTGCCACAATGATGGAAGAGTTTGTTGATGGGCGAGGGGCAGCATGGGTGGGGGGCATATGAGGACCTCATATTTTTTTAATGTAACACTTAAAAGAAAAGGAAAAAGAAAAAAGAAAAAATGAAATAAAAAATAAAATAATGAATCAATGAATACTTCCCAATGGTTTGGGAAGTTTCTTCCAAGTTAAAAGCACATAAAATAATAGAAAACATTTTATTCTGAACCTACTAAAGGAAGTGTAAAAGGTTTTAAATACAAAGACTTTTTATTCAAATGCTGTTTAAGTTCATAAAGAATATCTGTTGTTATTATATCAAAAGAACAGTGCTAAAAATATTGATGATTCTTTTTTAATTTGTATAATGTAGTTTCTTTACGTAAGGTTCATTGTTAAGAATTATCTTGTCATAACTTACAGAATTGTGCAGGAGAGAGTGTAAACTACAATGTAAACTATAATCCACTCTCAGTGGCAATGCTCCAAAATGTTCATCAATGGTACAAATGTACCGCACTAATGAAGGATGTTGTTAATGTGGGAAAATGTGGGAGGGGTAAGGAGCGGAGCATATGGGAATCCCCTATATTTCTTACATAACATTTATGTAATCTAAGCATTTTTTTCAAATAAAAAAGTATATTTAAAAAAAGAATTACTTATTGAGATAAAATGTAATTTTTAAAATTAGCTGGTCTTTTTATAAGGTTTGTGATCAAAAATACAATACAGGCTAAATTCAACTTACTGATCCAAAGGTATAAATGAGAGATTCAAAATCAGTAACACTCTAATATAGTTAGATGGAGTAATGAGTGATAGAGGGAGAAGCCATAAGAATAGAAAAAGCAAACATCTTTCCAGTATGTTCTCAGTGCAATCCTTTCTGTAAAGTAAGTTCAGTAGAAAGTCTATTGGGAAAACTTTTAAACTCTAAAGTTTTATGAAAGATTTTTAAATACACAAAAAATATTACTGGGTATCCTAGCTAGGGTAGTCTCCCAGGTTATCTGATTCAATAATGTTTGAACTTTTCATTGTCTTTCAGATACTTTATAATCTGTATTTGTAAGACACGTGATAATGTAAATTCTTTTTCATTCAAATGCAAATAAATTTGTCCACTGGAATGCAACTGACCATTGCCCGGTGGATATTGACCAATTTAGTATCTGTTGTAAATTCATTTCAACATTACTGGTTGCCTTTTTATGTGTGCATTTTTATTTTTAATTTTTATTTTTTTAATGTTACATTTAAAAAAATGAGGTCCCCTTATACCCCCCCATCCCCTCACCCCACTCCTCCCATAACAACAACCTCCTCCATCATCATGGGACATTCATTTATGTGTGCACTTTTAATTCTCCTTTGAACAAGTTGTACCATCTTACTGGTCCACTCATTTATTAATGGCAAATAAAATCTTTGATACCTGTTTATTTAATACTTAAATAAGAATCATGATTTTACCCATTTCTTTAAAAAAGTATCCTTTAACAGAGTACAAAATTAATGTATAAATTTTGAAATAATAGTTGCTTTCCATGGACATACTTTCTAATTTCCACAAGATCACAAGAAGTACCATTTAAACTACTCAAACTAAATTAGTATAGCATCCTTCACTGAGTCCAAAACACCATTATTATACGATATTCCTTTATTGTTACTATACTACTGAGAAAGAAAAACAGCTGCCAATTAAATGACGACATTGCTTTTTTTAGCACCTACATTTCTTATATTTTTTATATATGTTTATAAAATATTCCATTGCTCTGCTTTCATGCCTTTGGTAATACATAACCTATCTTTCCCAAGCCAGATCGTAACATTTAGAAATTATTTTAGCACCTAAAATGCACATAATTCAAAGTGTTGACCTATGACCACATTCCCAAGCACTGTCAACTATATTAAAACCATGACCTGGCCACAAGAACTTTAAGAAATCATCAATTTACTAATGCATTCTGATTTCAGATATGTTCAAATATGAAAAAATGTGCCTTTTAAAACCTATAAAATATCAGTTACAAATACGTTTGTTCATTCCTCAATCTTGAGAATTTTGGGATGGTGATGCTCACTCTTCTTCCAGTTAAGAGGGGGCTTAGAAAATACAGGGGGAAAATGTAAAAAAATAAAAATAAAATGTATTTATGGGCCCAACTGAAACCCTACCACGTCTACCTCTGTCAACCTGACACAATTTGCATGCAGGGTCCTAGCTCTGACTTTGGCAAAAAAGCTGTGACTTTGGGCAAGGTACCCATCTCCAAAATAACTGTTGGGAAGTGGATATGGCTCAACAGATACAGCTTCTGCCTACCATATAGGAGGCCCAAGGTTCGATACCCAGGGCCTTCTGACCCATGTGGCAAGCTGGTCCATGTGGAGTGCTGCCCCACACATGGAGCGTCACCCCATACAGGGGTGCCCCTCATGCAAGAAGTGGCCCTGCACAAGGAGTGCAGCCCCACACAGGAGGGCAGACTGCCCAGGAGTGGTTCTGCCCACACTGAGAGCAGAAACAGCAAGACAACGCAACAAAAAAGAGACAAAGAGAAGAGACAATATGAGACACAGCGATCTAGGGAACTGAGGTGGAGCAAGAGAATGATCGCCTGTCTCCCACTCCGGAAGGTCCCAGGATGGGTTCCCAGAGCCACCTAATGAGAATACAACAGACACAGAAGAACACATGGTGAACGGACACAGAGAGCAGACAACAGAGGGGAGGAAAGGGGAAGAAATAAGGGAAAAAAAAGTGTTTTGTACTAATTGATTTTTTTAAAGATTTATTTTATTTTACTTTTTTTTTAAATTTCTCTCCCCTTCCCACCCCACTCCCCCAGCTGTCTGCTCTCTATGTCCATTTGCTGTGTGTTCTTCTGTGGCCGCTTCTATCACTAATTGATTTTTAAGTTCCTTTATGGCTCTATGATTCAGTATCTACTTAAAAAGAAACTGGAAACAAATCTGATCAATGTGAAGTTTTTTCATCTTGTACGGCATGCTGGCTAATTTCTATTGTCCCTCCTTGCTAGTTCTTGGGTGCTTCACTATCACTTGTTGGTTAAATCCTATACTTTCACTTACCCCTCTGTAAATAATCCCTTCATTAAACAGTCTTCATTACCCTCTGTTTACCATCTATTTCTTGTCAAGATCCTGTCTGGTACATTTGGATAAGTCAATTGATTACTTCAGATAATCTACAAGATTTTTTTAATCAAAAATCTGAACATAAGTTAGATATGGATGCCTCTAACTGATTTGTGAAATAACTAACAGGAAAGGCAATGCCCTTTAGCATATGTACATATGCTCCTCTTTCGCTCCTTTCCCCTTTAATCTTATATCTCTGTCTAGAGAAGCAGTACAGTAGAAGTCAAGAGAACAGATTGTGTAGGTGAACTGTTCTGCTTTGAATCTTGCTTCTCCCACTCATTAAACTCTGTTAACTGAGCAAGTTACTTAACCTTTCTGTATACAGGGCCATAAAAATAATAGTATATAAGTCATAGGGTTATGTGAGATATAGGTCAAATTACTGACATTGATTTTATAATAACTATGTAGTAAAATATTAGACCTGGTCCAAAAATAGATATGGCCTTTCCCTTGCTTTTAGGGAGCACTCGCTAAACTCTTAGAACATTGTGCCTGATAGAGTGTTTGTCTGCCTGGGAACCTTGGGCCAGCCAGATAGTAGCATGTGATTTATAGTGGGAGCTGTGAGCCACAGGAACAATGTGATTTATACCAGGGACTCTGGGTCAAACAGCATCAGCTCAAACTCCTGAGGGGCTGGAGAATGATATTTGCTGTGTGGGCAGTCAATCAACTAACATGTTGGAGTCCCAGTAAAGACTCTAGAGACCAAGGCAAATCTATATTCAACTTCCTTAGGAACTGCCAAGCAGTCCTCAATGAGGGCTATACCATTCTACATTCCCACCAACAATGAATAAGCATTCCTATCTCTCCGCATCTTCTCCAGCACTTGTAGTTTTCTGACTTTTAACTGTTCATTCTAATAGGTGGAAAAACAATACCTCATTGTAGTTTTGATTTGCATTTCCCTAATTGCTAGTGGTGTTGAATATTTTTTCATGTGTTTTTTCACCATTTGCATTTCTTCTTTGGATTAAAGTCTATTCAAATCTTTTGCCCATTTTTTAAATCAGTTTGTCTTTTTATTGTTGAATCATATGGTATCTTTGTATACCATAGTTATTAAAAGCTTATTGGATATGTGATTTCCAAATATTTTTTCCTATTGAGTTGGATGCCTTTCACCCTTTTGACAAATGTGTTGAATTTTGAGGAGGTTCCCTTATCTAATTTTTCTTTTGTTATTCATCCTTTGAGTATAAGGTTTAATAAACTACCAACTACCACAAGATCTTGAAGTTGTGTTCCTACCTATTCTTCTAGGAGTTTTATGGTTGTTGCTTTTATATTTAGGTACTTGAACCATATCGAGTTAATTTTTGTATAAAGTGTGGCATAGAGGTCCTCTTTCTTCCTTTTGGATATGGATATCCAGACCTCCCAGCACCATTTGTTGAACAAACTATACCAGCCCAGCAGGAGTGTTTGACAACCTTATTTAAAAAATCACTTGACTGTAGATGTGAGGGTCCATTTCTGAGTTCTTGATTAGATTCCTTTGGTCAATATGTCTGTCTTTATGTCAATACCATGCTGCATTTATCAATATAGCTAAATAAATTTTATGATTAGCTTTTCCATTTCTGCAAAAACTGTTGTTGGGATTTTTATTGGGATTGCATTGAACCTGTAAATCAGTTTAGGAAGAATTAACATCTAATGATATTTAGTTTTCCAGTCCATGAACATGGAATGTCCTTTCATTTACTTAAGTCTTCTTCAGTTTCTTTTAGAAATATTTTGTAGTTTTCTAAATACAGATCCTTTTTGTCTTTTGTTAAGTTTATGCCTAAAAATTTGATTCTTTAGTCGCTATTATAAATGGAATTTTTTTTTCTGATTTCCTCCCCAGATTGCTCATCAGTAGTGTATAGAAACATAATCAATTTTTGCATATTAATCTTATATCCTGCCACTTTGCTGAAAACTCATCTATTATCTCTGGTAGCTTTGTTGTGGATTTTTTAGAATTTTCTAAATCATATCATCAGCAAATAAAGTTTTACTTCTTCCTTTCTTATTTGGGTGTCTTTTATTTCTTTATCTAGCCTAATTGCTCTAGCTAGAACTTGTAGCACAATATTGAATAATAGAGGTGACAGTGGGCATCCTTGTCTTATTCCTGATCTCAGCGGGAAAGTTTTCAGTCTTTCATTGTTGAGTACAATGCTAGCTGTAGGTTTTTCATATATACACTTTACCATCTTGAGAAAGCTTCCTTCTATTCCTATGTTTAGAGTATGTTGTTTTGTTTTGCTTTGTTTTGTTTTATAGGAGGTACTAGAGATTGAACTCAGGACCTCCTACATGTAAAGCAGGTACTCAACCACTGAGCTATACCCACTCTGCATGGAGTGTTTTTATCAAGAAAGGATGCTGTATTTTGTCAAACACCTTTTCTATATCAATCAAGAGGATTTCTTCTTCAATTTATTAATTGGTTTATTACACTAATTTATTTTCTTGTATTGAGCCACCCTTGCATACCTGGCTGGGACAAAACCCACTTGGTCATGATGTTTAATTCTTTCAATGTGTTTTTGGATTCAGTTTGCAAGTATTTTGTTGATGATTTTGGCATCTATATTCATTAGCAATATTGGTCTGAAATTTTTTTTTTCCTAGTATCTTCATCTGGTTTTGTTATTAGTGTGCTGTAGGCTTCATAGAATATTAATAATATAGTAGAATATTAAGAAATAAATAACAAAGTCCACTCTTTCTCAAAGTCATTCTTTCTCACTCCAACTAGATATACTAACTGCCAGTGTTATCCCTCTCAGTGGGCTACTGTGAACCAGAGATTTCTGTTTGTTTGTTTGTTTGTTTGTTTGTTTGTTTTAGGAAGTATCTGGAATTGAACCCAGGACCTTTTACATTGGAAATAGGCACTTAATCACTGAGCTACATTTGTTCCCCAATAAGAGTTGGGTTTTTTGTTTTGTTTTGTTTTTAGGAGGTACATGGGAAGCAGGTGCTCAACCACTTCAGCTACAGCCTCTCCATGAGCAAGAGGTTTTATGCAGGTTTAATTTCTTGAGAGTGGGGGATAGGGCCCTTCTGTCCACTGCAGGAGTAGTAACTCATATTTGTGGCTTCAGGTTCTTTGTCTCCCTGTCTCTCACCTTCCTGGGGGTTGCACCACACAGTCCTCATCCACTGATCCCCCAAGCATGTCCCCCGGACAGCTTTTGGCCCCTTCTCTGTTGTTGTTTTTTTTTGAAAGATTTGAGCCCTGCCTGTCTACTCTGATGCCATTTTCCCAGAACTCAGATAGTATTTATTTTAAAGGAAATGTTTCCTTGCAGGTTTTGGCTTTTTTTCTCCCATTCATTTTATATGAGTCACACTGCACTTACTCATTTATATACAGTAAAGGGAAGTGGATGTGGTTCAACTGATAGAGCATCTGTCTACCATATGGAAGGTCCAGGGTTTGATACCCAGGGCCTCCTGGCCCATGTGGTGAGCTGGCCCAGGCGCAGTGCTGTCATGCACAAGGAGTGCTGTGCCACACAGGGGTGCCCCTGCGTAGGAGTGCCCCATGTGCAAAGAATGCGCCCCACAAAGAAAGCCACCCCGCACGAGAAAAACTCAGCCCACCCAGGGGTGGCACCACACACACTGAGAGCTGACGCAGCAAGATGACGCAACAAAAAAGAGACAGATTCCCAGTGCCGCCTGACAAGAATGCAAGCAGATACAGAAGAACACACAACGAATGGACACAGAAAGCAGACAACAGGATGGGGAGTAGGGAGAGACATAAATAAAATAAATCTTTAAAATAAACTACAGTAAAGATGATTTTACAAAATAAATTTTCAAAAATGACTAGTGCTTACACTGTCATATTCCAAGTTCATGTCTGGACTTCCTTAGAATTACAGAGGTGATAAGGTTAATTACCATTTTAAATACAATTCACTACTATTACCTTGTTTTCCTTTTGAGAAAAGGTCAAAAATATACTTACTATATGCAAAAATATTCTTGTTGACAAATTATTTGTTACTGTTTATGACCTGTAGTTTTCTTTCAACAATTACAGCTTAAACAAACACTCATGAAGAATAAGCAAAAATCACTTTCTCAGCATATTAGTACTTCTTAAAGGTCTCCAAGAGGTACATACTCTAGTTAGTATTTATCATCTTTTTCCCAGCACTGATGACTACACTATCTAAGCAAATCCTGCTATCAGATAAGGCATATCAGGTTAATAATAACAGGATTTGGCTGGGTGAAAAAATATGTTGCATTATAAAGAAGTAACATCTCATCCAAATGAAATATGCTACAAGAAAAAAGAGGCCAGGAGTCAAATGATTTTTAAAATATTAAGAAATAGATAACAAAGCCCATTCTCTCTCAAAGTCATTCTTTCTCACTCCAACTAGATGTATTAACTGCCAGAGTTACTTTCTATTTTCATTAGTATTATCTCAGGGGAAGTTATTGTTTTCCTATAAAATTCACCTGAGCAGCACAGTTTAACTATGATATTTCTCTATATTAGTTTCCAAGAATAGAAAGATATCAGTAAATAAAGTATACATCAGTCATTGTTACCAGGATATTATTAACTCTTGCTGCCTAGAACTAAAGTATCTATTCAGGGAGAAGCAAAAGAATTCTGCTTGTTAATCTACTTATAGGCATCTAATAAGCACCCATTTATTATGGACACAGGTATACTGTGCAGTCCACACTACCCGTCTACACTTGACGGCTAGTTTCCTCTGAAAGTCATCAAGAGCCGAAAGTTTCATCATCTGAAATATTGTTTATGTCTTAAAGACTTTTAGACAAAAGTGTAAAAGAGAGTGTCTAGAGTTAAAAGTTGAACAGTAGGCAAGACTTATATGCCATGAAAGAGAACAAATGGAATCAGCAGAATTCCCACCTCCTCCCGTCCCGAGATGGCTCCCTCATTGTTTTTGTTCATTTTTGCTCATTGTCTTTTTTTGCTCATTGTCTGCTTGGTGTCTGTTTTTTCTTTAGGAGGCACTGGGAACTGAAGCCGGGACTTCCCATGTGGGAAATGGATGCTCAACTGCTTGAGCCATATCCACTCCCTGCTCCTTTGTTTTCGCTTGTTCTTTGCTCATTGTCTTGCTTGTTGTTTTTGCTTGTTGTCTGCTCATTGTTTTTGCTCAATGTCTGTTCATTATCTCATCTTCCTCAGGTTATTATTTTGGTCTTGAGCATCACAATAACGAGTCACAAATCAAAGTTAGAGATTTCATCACCTTGAACTTCTTCCATTTTATTACTATTTATATCCAATAAAACATCAGAGTCCTTTTGGATCTACTTGCAAAACATATATTGAATATTTCTCTTTTATCCTTTTGCAGTTCTTCAGTTCAGGTCCCCTGAATTAATAAAGACCACTCACTAAGATCACACATGGTCTCTCATTTTTTGCCTCTTTTTTCACATTGCTATCAGAGTTCTTTACAACACAATTTGGTAGCATCACTTTCCTCCTTAAAAATTGTATTGGGGGAATCAGATGTGACTCAAGCAGCTGAGCTCCCACCCCCACATGGGAGGTCCAGGGTTTGGTTCCCAGTACCTCCTAAAGAAAACAAACAAACAGTGAGCAAAAACAATGAGTATAGGAGAGAAAGTTAAGTTCTATTCATGGAACCTGCAGAATTTATCACACAGATAACCAGTATACAGCTAAAATATGCACATGATGCTTGAGGAAGAAGTAGGCAAGAAGCTAAGGGCAGTGGGCAAAGAGAAAAGAGAAGAGTGCCAAAAAGGAACCAGCAAAGCAGGCAGATTGCTAAAAGGAGAGCAAAAAAAGAGGGGTATAATATGACAATGGACAAGGAACAAAGTATCCACAGTATCCACTGGTGCTAAGAGATCAAGAAGCATTCATATTATGGCCATTGGGTCTATCAATGAAAAGATCTGGGAATTTTTCTAAGGAGTTTCTGTAGAATATTGGAGATAGAATTCTGATTTCAATGAGTAAAGGAAATAAATGAGTAAGGACTTTAAAATGAAGTCACACACTACTCTTCCTAGAAGTATGAAAATAAAAAAGAGAAAACATACTAATTAGGCTCTAAATCCTGACAGATTCTAAAGAGTGCAGGTCTGTCACTACTGAATAGAAGAGAGGAGAAAATAGAAGGAATTAAAGATGAATCTGAATTCTCTAAATCTGACTCATGGGTAGGGATATGGGGATGCAGATGAAGTCAGCAGCATGCTAAAACACAGTAGCCACAAGCCATATGAAAGGTGGATAGTCACTTGAAATGAGATGTGCTGTAAATGTGAAATAGACAACAAATTTCCAAGCCTTAGCATTTTAAAAATGTAAAATATCTCATTAATAAATTACATGCAGAAATTATATTTGGGGTAAATAAAATATATTATTAAAAATAATTTCACCTGTTCCTTTATCCTCATTTAATTTGGCAACTAAATAACTTAAAATTACATATATGGGTCATATTATATTTCTATTGGCCAGCAGTGACCTAAAGAATAAATACTGGACTGAAGAAGAGGAGGATTCAGAAAGATCCCTGAATCGTTATATAGAGCCACCTCCTATTAATATATATAGCAGTACAGTAGAAGGTAATGAAGAGGCCATCTAAGACAACTTTATGATATTAGAGTTTAAGAAACTAAGGTACTAACTTATTAAGTGGCTTACTCAAAGTCACCTGGTTCATTTGAAACAAAACCCAGTCTAGAACCCAGGGGTTCTAGATAAGAGGTATTTCCTCTATTATTCTACCTCTTGAAGTTCATACAATGTAAGTGAAAATTTTAAAGTTTAAATTTTTAAAAGATAATAGTAAGTCAACTGTTATACATATCTCATTCTATGTCACATCCAATAAAATTATATACTTATCAGAAAAAGCAAAACCTCCAAACTGTAATATAACTAATATTTTAAGGCAATTCAACCCATGATTTGTTTTGCTTTTGTTTTACTCTGGGCATATATACATTCTGAAGTTATTTCAATCCAATTTCATACTATTTTACAGAGTATCATCTATTCAGATATATATCTCTTAAAAATAGACATAAGGGAGTTTCTGATGTTGGAGTTTTGATGTTAGAGTTTGATGCTGAAGCCTTAAGCTGGAGCCCCGAGGAAAGAGACAGAGCCGTTCGCCTGATAGTCTACAGCCGACCTTGTGGAGGAAACAGAGGAGCTGAGCCCAGAGGAACTGAGCCCAGAGGAACGCAGAAAGCCTGAACCCTGGCAGACGTCAACAGTCATCTTGCTCCAACATGTGAAAATAGACTTTGACCTCTGTGAGTGAAAGCCTTCAGAGAGAAGCTGCTAAGAAGCAAGCGATGAAACAGACCAAACTGGAAATCCAAAAGCCCTTGCAGAAGATGCCACCGTTTATGAATATGATAGTATTTACGATGAAATGCAGAAAAAAAAGGAAGAAAGTAGTCCCAAATTACTCTTGGGAAAAGACCGAAAGCCCAAGTATATTCACAACTTACTAAAAGCAGTTGAGATCAGGAAAAAAGGAGCAGGAAAAAAGAATGGAAAAAGAAAATTCAGAGAGAACGAGAACTGGAAAAGGGAGAATTTGATGATAAAGAGGCATGTGTGACATCTGCTTATAAGAAAAAAGTGCAAGAGAGAGCTGAAGAGGAGGAAAGAGAAAGGAGAGCTGCTGAACTCGAAGCACGTTTGGATGTAACCAAGCAGAAAGATATCAGTGGATTTTAGAGGTACCTATTAAATCAATCAGTTGGTGAAGAGGAAGTCCCTAAAAGCAACTTTCATGAAGTGAGGTCTGGAATAAAGGAAGAGAAATCAAGAGGTTATTCTGATGAAATAAGTTCAGGGAACAGAATACCCCATGAGAAATGCATCCTCCAGACTGGTACCAAAGTAGAAGAAAACCCAGATGCAGATAGTGATTTTGATGCTAAAAGCAGTGAAAATATTGGGAGAAAATAATAAAGTGAACTGCAGAAGGGAAAAAAATACAGAGACCTCACAGAATGACCCCAGGCATCACAAGTATCAGACTCACAGTCATCTAGGGAAGAAAGAGGACACAGTGCCAAACACCACACAAAAAGTTCCACATTAAAAAGACATGAGAAAAGGGAAGATCAACACCGAGAAAGGCAATCCAAGCAACAGGAGAGGTATTGCACTGACCATGATTACCGAAAAGAAAAGGATTTCCATAGGCACAGTGAGGCCAATCATAGAGATTCTCACTGGAAGAGGCATGAGCAAATAGGTAAACCAAGAGGATGAGACCAAAGAGAAAGAGAAGGAAATGACAGAGAGTGGAAAAGGGAGAAAGAGACAAAGAAACATTCCCCAAGAGAACAAGAAAGAGATAGACAACAAAATTATCATGACTGATGCGAGAAAGGAGGAATGAAGGAAGAGAAAAGCAAAGAGAAAGAGCATATGAAAATTAGGAAGGAAAGATATGAGAACAATGATAAATACAAAGATAGAGGAAAACGAGAAATAAGTGTTCAATCTTCAGAAAGAAATCAAGACAGAAAGGAAAGCAGCCCAGATTCTAAATTTTACAGAGGTTGTCTGACCAGGAAAAATCCAACAAACTGAGAAACATGGAAAAGGACAATGAAAGAAACCAAGAGAAATCCTCTAGTTTAGAAACATCATCAAGAGCAAAACACACAATCACAGAGACAAGGCTTGAAAATTGCAAAGAACAAGAGCCTCTAACTGAGGCAGTGAGCAAGTTTGCAAAGCGGAACAAAGAAACTGTAATGTCTGCTAGAGACAGGTATTTGGCCAGGCAAATGGCACGGGCTAATACAAAGACTTACATTGAAAAAGAAGATGACTGATGGCTGCACTAGTAGAAAGATCTATGGAAGCACAGAAAATTATTACTTCTGCAATATGTTGTATAAAGAAAGGGAATGTGTTAACAATGGTCTTGGAGAATATTTTAAAAATATATTTTCAGAATTGGTTTTTGATTTGGTTAAAATCACATGATAGTCCTTTTACTTTGACTGTTTGAATTTTATAATCTCATTTACTTGTCAGTACCACATTCATGGTTATATTCAAGTAACTGTAAAAGTGTGCTAAATGCCTGTACATAGGTACTTAATGAGGACCATTGACATAGAAACAAGTTCTCTAATACTGATTTTGATGCAGGAGCAGTTCTGTTTTACAAATACTGAATTTCAGACATATGTAAAGTTTAACAGTGAAGTGTACTTTATGCTCTAAAATTTGTATTACAGCACAAAATATGCATAATACATCTTGTCTAAATAACTTTAGCCCACAGCATACTTGGGCTTAGGTAAAAATAAAAATAGTGACCTGCTTGTATGTTTAAAAAAAAAAAAATAGATATAAGGGAAAACATTTTTAAAAGTTCAGTGAATTTACTTCTCAATTCTTGTGTTATCTGCCATTCTATTCTGGTAACTCACTAAAATATTATGGTGCTCTTTAGTGCAAAACTCACAGAAAGTCAAGAGAGTTCTAAAATCCATAGTACAGGCACAGCATAAGATAATATACCATATTTCAAATTCTGGCAGGATTTAAAGTCTTACTTTGTTCAATTAAATCTTCAAAGACTCATTCAACCATTATTCTGTAGGTCAGCCACATTTTAGGATCACCAATAACCAATCAAAATTTTTAGTTTAATTTCTTCAATACAAGCTACTATGAATTTAGTTATACTTCTCAAATCAGAAAGGGAACATTTTTTTAAAAAATAGGAATAAAATTCTTTTCATGCCAATTTTCCATGTGAAAGAGAAAAATAAGATTTATCACTTTAAACTGTACATAGGACTTAACTTTTGTGAGATCATTTAATAAATTAATAACTACCAAAATCATGATAGTTATTCCCTTTGTAGAGCTACTGCTCCAAATACAATGTTTATAAAAATAAATTTTCTTTGATTAGCATGTTTATTTCAGTATCTATATATACCCTATATTTATTTTAACAAATACACTGGTATTAGTATACCTGAATAAGACTAGTGAGGATGGTAGGAATAAAGAAAAAAAGTTTTCATTTCTTGAATTTCTTGACTATCCGCTGCTATCTCAATATATCGGGTGGATATAAAGGTGGATACCAATCTAGCTGATGGAGTTAGATTTGCACAAGGTGACTGTGCTCTCCAAAGAGGAGGTGTAAAGTTTGACCTACATGTTTTCCTTTCTTTACCTTGCTGTTTGTGACCCTCCCTCATATAATTAGAATTAGTGTAATCACCTACTCCAAAGTTACTCTATTCTAGGCTCTTAAAGAGCAGCCTACCCACTGGTTGCTATTACTTTCCAAAAGTACAGAGCCATGTGTCACTTACCGCTGAGCTCAGCACATAGTTAGAGACGTTTTCAGTTTTCCCTACTTGGATTTGCCCTTTTGGCTTACTGCACAACTAGTGCTAACTGTCCCTCCCACTGTCACGCATTCTCAGTAAAGCACAATCGAGCATGGATTTCCACAGAGAATCACTGCTCCTTCAATGATGGCAGACTGAATCACATTGTTGGTGTTTATGTTAACCTCCTTTATGCTAAGAGTAACTTACAATTGCTGGTGATAAAATTGCTAAAGCATCTGTGGTTGATTCAGTTATCAATATTCTATAGAATGTTTACCACAAGCAACATTTTATAGGCCTCTAATTTGGTACAAAGCCTGAGGCTACACTGTTTATTATTATTATTATTTATTTCCTTAACTCTCAGAGCATCATTGAGCACTACAGTCACAAAACTCAAGTCTTCAATTCTTTACTACCATCAAAAATCTAGCTTTGATTAGTTGTTCTCTGGTACAGGTCTATATGTAATTTAGACATTGTTACACTTACAGGAGGCTAAGCTTGGCTATCTTGTTTGATACCAACTATACTATTGATCATTTATCCCATACAACTGTTCCATTATGTCTCAAAATTCTCACACATGCATACTCTTGCTTCTTTTCTGGTCAAGTACATACCATTCTTCTTTTAATATTTAGTTTCAAATTAACACCTGTTTTTCCTTCCATTGCCCCTACCGTCAGTAACTTATTTGTCTCGGTATCATATCAATAGTTGTGCATGTGGCCCTATCTTTGTCTCATCTCTACCTCAATCATATGAAACACATGGATAGAAACTTTGTCTGCCATTTCTGTTGTGTTACCAGACAATATTTACCATGAGTGGTATACTATTAAACTGTCTTATGGAAAATAAAATAAAATAAAGAAGGAAAAAAGCCCTGATATGTAGTTCTATTAGTCAGACAAGGGGGTGCTGATGCAAAATACCAGAAATTGGTTGGTTTTTATAAAGGGTATTTATTTGGGGTAGGAGCTTATGGATACCAGGCTATAAAGCATAAGTTACTTCCCTCACCAAAGTGTATTTTTACATTTTGGAGCAAGACGGCTGCCAACGTCTGCAAGGGTCCAGGTTTCCTGGGTTCCTCTCTTCCAGGGTCTTGCTTCTCTCTGGGTTCAGGGTTCCTCTCTTCCCGGGGCTTGCTTCTGTTTCCTCTGTGAGCTTACTTCCTGGGGCTCCAGCTTAAGGCTTCAGCATCAAACTCCAATATCAAAAATCCCTCAACTCTAGCCTTTGCCATGCCTTTTATCTGTGAGTTCCCACCCACCAAGGGATAGGGACTTAACACCCTAATGATGTGGCTCAATCAAAGCCTTAATCATAATTTAATCACACCCAGGTACAGACCAGTTTACAAACAAAATATTATATCTATTTTTGGAATTCATAACTATATCAAACTGCTATAGTAGTGTTTGTTAATTTTCACAGTATAGATATTTCCACAATGGCTGATTTCAAGCTACCAACATAAAGTTGCTGAATGAAGAATTGGGAAGAGATGTATATACATTGACTCTTGTGAGCCAGTGCAAGCTCACCCCACCACCCCACTGTATCTTGCTTGGTACAACTGTTGATATACTACATACTAAGTTTACCCTCATGTCACATTTTTGTCCAGTTTCATAAATGTATCTTTTCCATTTCATCTTATTCAAGACATATATATCCATTATAATATTAAGTTCTAAGGGAAGCACTCTGCCTATTTTCTTTAATATTAAATCACCAGTGCCTTTTACTGTGAACACAGTAAATACTTAGAAAATATTTTCCAAATGAATGAATCCTCAGTATTTTTTAAATATGATGAAAAGTTACATAAGTATGCAGAAGTTGCCACCTGCCTCACATCATAAAACAAATTTAACTTTTACCTATAGAAAATAAACTGATTATAGAGAAATGAAATTTCAAGTTAAAAGGCACCTTACATGTTTACCAGGTACTTATTTATTAGAAAAGAAAAACTGGCCCACAGAGGTTAACTGACAAGTCTAATATCACACAGTACCTTAGTGTCAGAGTGAGCCTAGAACCCAGGTCTCTTGGTGTCTGGTCCAAATCTTTTTTTTTTTTTTTTAAAGATTTTATTTTTATTTATTTAATTCCCCTCCCCTCCCCCCCTTTGTCTGTTTTCTGTGTCTTTTTTGCTGCGTCTTGTTTCTTTGTCCGCTTCTGTTGTCGTCAGCAGCACGGGAAGTGTGGGCGGGGCCATTCCTCCGCAGGCTGCTCCCTCCTTCGCGCTGGACGGCTCTCCTTATGGGTGCACTCCTTGCTCGTGGGGCTCCCCTACGCGGGGGACACCCCTGTGTGGCATGGCACTCCTTGCGCGCATCAGCACTGCGCAAGGGCCAGCTCCACACGGGTCAAGGAGGCCCACGGCTTGAACCTTGGACCTCCCATGTGGTAGACGGAGGCCCAAACCACTGGGCCAAAGTCCATTTCCCTGGTCCAAATCTTTTTTGACTACATAATAATGATTGCCCCCTTAGTTCTTGCTTATTTGAACTAACAGCTCTTGAGTGACAGCTAAAACTTTGAAACAGACTGTTCCGTGAATTTTTGTGACATTAATATATAATGTATTACTATATTTGATATAATTCCTAATAAAAGAAAAGCAAAGGTAATTATAAGAATATCAGTATTGGGAAGCAGATGTGGCTCAACTGACAGAGCATGTGCCTACCATGTGGGAAGGTCCAGGGTTCAATACCCAGGGCCTCCTGACCCATGTGGTGAGCTGGCCCACGCATGGAGCTGCCGCACAAGGAGTGCTGAGCCAAGCAGGGGCGCCCCCGGTGAGAGTGTCCCACACGCAAGGAGTACGCCCTGCAAGGAGAGATGCCCTGCGTGAAAAAAGTGCAGCCCGCCCAGAAGTGGCCCTGCACACACGGAGAGCTGACACAGCAAGATGACACAACAAAAAAAAGAGACACAGTGCCACTGAGGGTGCAAAGGAACACAGAACACAGAACAGAACACAGAGAGACTGGACACAGAAGGCAGACAACTGGGGGGGTGGGGGAGAGGGGAGAGAAATAAATAAAATAAATCTTTGAAAATATATACATATGTCAGTATCCAAAAACACCCAACAATTAAAGAGAATATTTCTAAATATATCAGATAACATTTTCTCAACACAGCCTTAAAGGAGATGAGATGAGTCCCACTTCTATATTCATACCATTTTAAATCTGGAATAATCTCTGAATTTAATTGTCTTAGTTATTATCCCCTCTATCTGATCATTAGTACAGAGGTCATATAAAATTAGACCTTCAACTGATTCCGAACAATTATCAAGATCTTCCCATAATTCAAGGCTCAAAAGAGGCATCAGATAGAAATATGAAAACATATAGGAATCTATCAACATCTTCAGAATAGTTTAATACATACAAATTATTGGATTAATTAGAAAAAAAATCTGTTTTTAGACAATATTTAGGACTGTTATTTATGCTTTTGATAAACCCTAAATTGAGATACACTTGTGGGAATCATAATCTCGTGTACTGAATTTCTATTAAGGGTTCAATTAGTTTGATAGCCTGTAATAATTTAGTTTCTCTCATATGACAGACCAATAAAACTGAACGCAAAATCAATAACCAAAATAAGTTACATAGTTTTTTTAAAAAATCATCTAGGAGTTTTTTGTATATTTGTTTTCTTTTTTTAGGAGGTACCAGAGGTTGAAACCAGGACCTCACACATGGGAAGCAGGCACTTAAGCACTGAGTTACACCCACTCCCCCCATAGTATTTTTAACAATTACAGATGACAGATATTGTTCTCATCAGAAATTCTTTTTTTTCCATTTCACTATGTTAACATTTAAAAATCCACAATAAGATAAACTGTGTTAAAGAATCACACCTCCTCGAAGACAACTAAAAACATCATTTCCCCCATTTCTAGAGCAACAGTGAATATTCAAATATAATTGCAGGAGTTCAAGTTCATTAGCCAATATTCCCCTTACACCTAAGCCAGTCTCATGATTTTTTTTTCAGTATGATCTTATTATGGTCTAATTATCCATGTTGCTTCTCTTTCTTGTTGTTAAACTGAAATTCACTGAAGCAGTTTAACCTTTCATTTAGAATCATTAAATACACCTCCCCTCCTTTACTGATAATTGGCCTCTTTATGAACTGATTTCCCCCCGATATTCAAATCTTTTTTGCCAAATTTGGATCCATTCTGTGGATACATTTGCCTTCTTTCAATTCAATTAAGGCAATGTCACTGCTAACAAAGCTTTCTATTTCTTCACTTCTTGTTGCTTTTTAAAAAGCCTCCAGTAGAATACATTTTTAATAAACTTGGAATATTTTAATGAATCTTACTTAATTCTTTGGTGAAAATTACATAGAAACATATTATTCATGCTGAAATGTTTCTTGCTGTATTGCCATAGTACTCTATGGTAACTTCCCAACAATCCAAATACAGAAAGCTTTGCAAGGTAACTTCTGACCTCTAAAAGCACAGAAAGCCATATTGTAATTACCATATCCATTGCCAAATCAAACTCAGCCAGCTGCTCTATCAGCATTTTCAACATCCATACAATTTTTAATAAAGTGAATCCTATACTTGTGACTTTAGTAAATATTAATGTGACCTCTGAATGTGAGTAAACCCGTCACTAGATTACGCAAAGGAGAAAGCTTTCATAATGTGGGTCTTTGAGGCTTCTTATTAATGGTAACAAACCATTTTCCAAAAAAAAATGTATTCCTGCTTTCTTCTTGGCAAGAAATGTCTTCCTGAGCTCCAAAACACTGATAAAGTTGGTGATTGTCACTTGAAGCCCTTTTCCTTTCTTATCAGCCATAGACACATTTCCTAGCAACTGCCACCCCATCACCAAAAACAGTGCCTTTTTTTCTTCCTAAATGGATAACTACTGGCCTTGGATCAAATAAGGTTATGTTTAAGTTTACTTTTGAAACTTCTTCCACATTTCCAGATTCTAAACTATAAAAGGAGACTATGGAATCTAGTATCATTTTTATAAGAAAAAGTAGACAGAGTGTTGACTGGTGGGAAATACATTTAAGTAGACAATAGAGATGGAGATAACCAGAAGAAAACCATTAGAATCCTAAATAGTCCACTCCGAGAATAAATTACAAACAGTGAAGAAATATAAAATGTTAATGAACTTTCTTATTTTGAATAAGTTTAAACAAATAGGAAAGGATTTTATTCTGATCCTTCTGTAAAATATCTACCTGCCAACTTTTTCAATATTTTCAAATTGACATATCCCTACAAACATTTATTCATTTGATGTGTCTTGCTGTCCTTGACTAATAAAGTACTGATGTTCAAAGTCTCTTTATCTGATCCAGATTTTCTATTTAATGTGTCAACATGGTTCCTCGTCTTTAAAAAATTTCTAGCCCAGTGCCGCCTGATAATACAAGCGGACACAGAAGAATACACAGGGAATCGACACAGAGCAGACAATGGGCGGGAGGGGGGTGGGTGAGGGGAGAAAAATAAAGTAAATCTTTTAAATAAATAAAGGGTTGAAATCATAAAAGAAAAAAATAAAAATTAAAAAATTAAAAATTTACATTTTTGTTAGACTTCAAAAGTATGCAACATATTTTTCTAATGTTCTGAGGAAATCATTCTTATGTCCAGCTCCTTAACAATTCCATCTTGATCCCTAAAACTATTTTCTTTTTTTTTTTTTTTTTATTTTTTTATTTTTTATTGACTTTGTAATAATATTACATTAAAAATATATATGTGAGGTCCCATTCAACCCCACCCCCCCACCCCCCCTCTCCCCCCCCCCAACAACACTCGTTCCCATCATCATGACACATCCATTGGATTTGGTAAGTACATCTTTGGGCACCTCTGCACCTCATATACATTGGTTCACATCATGGCCCATACTCTCCTCTATTCCATCATGTAGGCCCTGTGAGGATTTACAATGTCCGGTGATTACCTCTGAAGCACCATCCAGGGCAGCTCCATGTCCCGAAGACGCCTCCACCTCTCCTCTCTTCCTGCCTTTCCCCATACCCTTTGTCCATTATGTCCACTTTTCCCAATCCAATGCCACCTCTTCTATGTGGACACTGGATTGGTTGTGTCCATTGCACCTTTATGTCAAGAGGAGGCTCAGATTCCACCTGGATGCTGGATGCAATCCTCCCATTTTCAGTTGTAATCACTCTAGGCTCCATGGTGTGGTGGTTGTCCTTCTTCACCTCCATCTTAGCTGAGTGTGGTAAGTCCAATAAATCAGATTGTAGGTGCTGGAGTCTGTTGAGGCTCAGGATCTGGCTATCACATTGTCAGTCCAGAGATTCAAATCCCCTAAATATATCTTAAACCCCAACATTAACTGCACCTCCAGCACATTAGCATGAAAGTCTTATGAAGGGAGATCCCATCTGAGTCCAGATTCATCACACATAAACACCATTTCCAAAGAAGGGCCATCTGCCCTGGTAGTTAACCCCATCGGCCATGACCATAACTCCCATGGGTCTCTTTAGCCCTCAAAGGAACCAATATCTGGGGGTTGTATCTACTTTATCTGTCTCTCTGACTCTGCTCAGTTGTGCATGAGGGCAAACCTTCTGCCAGCCTCCAGACTCTTTTTTAGAAACTCGTAGCCATATAAACTCATTTCTCCTTTCCATTTCCCCCTTACTTTAGGTCAAACAGCATTTTAAAGTCATGGTATTTTATGTAGACATGGATATTCTGCTGATCCGCATTGAACCTTCCGTATAAGGTCATTTTCCAGTTGCATCATCAGTTGGTAGTTGATAGTGGTCCCTCGTTGCCAGGGAGGCTCATCCCCGGGTGTCATGTCCCACGCTGGGGGGAAGGCATTGCATTTACATGCTGAGTTTGGCTTCGAGACTGGCCACATTTGAGTAACATGAAGGCTGACAGAAGGAAATTCCCAGGCACAAAGTTGCTCTAGGGCTTGTTCTTATTTTGGGTTTATCAGCTCACAAGCATAGTCATTAGTATCAGGGGCTCACTGTTGAACCCTCACTCCCTCCCGGTCCCCACCACTGTACCTGGGAGACTGTCGCTGCTCCCCTAGGGACCACGACAGAGCACCACTGGCCAGGAACCCAGTACCCCCCCTACTGTGGTTTTTAATTGTTGCCACTATGAGTATATCCAAACATTACCATGCACCCTGGACATATGTTCTGTACAGCTCCCTGTCAGTCATATATCATCTGTCATTGGTATCCCATACCAGTATCCCTCCATTGCCATTGTTGAAACACTCTGTGATCCAGAACTCCCCGAAATTTGAAGCCCAATATAATGTCATGGTCCCTTACTAGGGAATGGCATATAGCGATGAGTTTAAAGGATAGATAAAGAACTTGGATAAAGTTAGATAAAGAACTTAGATAAAGAATGTTGACTTGAAAAAATTCCACATCCTATTTTTTTCTTTTTTTTTTTTTTTTTTTTTTCCCCCCCCCCCTAATTATTCAGCTTTTCTTCACAGGAGTCCTAGACCACAGCAATGTATATATATAATATACAGCACTCCCACACATCCACCAGAAAACCTTTTCCCTTCCACAGTGATACTCTTACGCCCTATTCATATCATATTTACTTAAAGTGATGTACAGAGTCTGAGACATTAGCTTTCTAACAAGGTGACATCTGTGTTTACATTATGGTGCATACTTTAGGATACACAGTTCTTTACATTTTTAGTTATCCTATGTTTTACATTATGGTTTACATTATCAGTCTGTCATCTCCTATATGTTATGGTGTAATATTACATGTTTTATATCCATCCTTGTGTACTCTCAAGAAACTCCTCTCTTACCCCCCATTTACTTTGGTTCCACACATTTAACGTCCATTTTCCCTTCCACCTTGGTGCCCTCAGTGATAGCCAACCTCCGTTTCCTGAGGAGCCACTTCCAGAGATAGATGGAATAGTGTTCAGGGCCTAACTTGCTCAACTGCCCCAATGCCCTGGGAGCCACCCTTTCTCTCGAGGGATACAGTTCCCTCTATTGGATGGCATTAGTCCTCCCCAGGATGTGGGTCCACCCCCACTCTCACTACTTGGGTTTCTACCCCATGGTGTCACCCACTCTGGCAGAATGAGCATTTAGACATTCCCCAGGAGCCCGTCCTGCATCAGACCCTCCCCTCCCAGCATTCTAAACAGGTAACCCTCTTTATTATATTTTGATATGATTTTCTCGGCATTTTACTCTCCACCAACACCTGACCCTCTCCTGGTTCGTATGCTACCCCTCCCTCCCCCCACTTTTGGGCAACGTTACCCACCCGTCCCTCCCCAGCCACCCTCAAACCCGCAAAGCCCCAAGCAAAGGCAACCCCTTGCCCCCCTTTTATCTCTTCTTTGTGTTCATACTTACCACCATCTCGTCTTAAATTCCACCCCTGCAGACATCGGCTCATATCCTTCCTCCACCCTCCGATTTCCTGCAAGCCTATCGTTCAGTCTCTTGCTATCTAGGGCAGCTTGTTTATTTCATATCATTGAGGTCATGTAGTATTTGTCCTTCAATGTCTGGGTTGCTTCACTCAACATAAGGTTCTCAAGATTCATCCATGTTATCACATGTGTTTGTAGTGTGTTTGTTTTTACAGCCGAGTAGTATTCCATTGTGTGTATATACCACATTTTATTGATCCACTCGTCTGTTGATGGGCATTTGGGTTGATTCCAACTTTTGGCAATAGTGAACAATGCTGCTATGAACATTGGTGTACATATATTGGTTTGTGTTCTTGTTTTCAGTTCTGCTGGGTATATTCCCAGCAGTGGTATTGCTGGGTCATATGGCAAATCTATGGCTAGTTTTTTGAGAAACCGCCATACTGTTCTCCAGAATGGTTGGATCCTTCTGCATTCCCACCAGCAGTGGATGAGTGTTCCCCTTCCTTCACATCCTCTCCAGCACTTGTATTCTTCTGTTTTTTTCATAGCTGCCAATCTTATGGGTGTAAGATGGTATCTCATTGTGGTTTTGATTTGCATTTCCCTGATAGCTAGAGATTTGGAACATTTTTTCATGTGCTTTCTTGCCATTTGTATTTCTTCTTCGGAGAAGTGTCTGTTTAAGTCTTTTTCCCATTTTTTAAATGGATTGTTTATCTTTTTATTTTCAAGATGTAGGAGTTCTTTATATATGCAAGTTATAAGTTTCTTATCAGATATATGATTGCCAAATATTTTCTCCCACTGTGTGGGCTCCCTTTTTACTTTCTTGACAAACTCCTTTGAGGTGCAGAAGGCTTTAATTTTGAGGAAGTCCCATTTATCTATTAGTTCTTTTGCTGCTCGTGCTTTTGGTGAGATATTCATAAATCCATTACCTATTACAAGGTCCTGTAGATGTTTCCCTACACTGCTTTCTAAGGTTTTTATGGTCTTGGCTCTTATATTTAGGTCTTTGATCCATCTTGAGTTGATCTTTGTATAAGGTGTGAGATGGTAATCCTCTTTCATTCTTCTACATATGGCTATCCAGTTCTCCAGACACCATTTGTTGAATAGGCCACTCTCTCCCAGTTGAGAGGGTTTGGTGGCTTTATCGAATATTATGTGGTTGTATATGTGAGGTTCTATATCAGAGCTTTCAATTCGATTC
The DNA here is from genome assembly GCF_030445035.2 of Dasypus novemcinctus. NCBI lineage: Eukaryota > Metazoa > Chordata > Mammalia > Cingulata > Dasypodidae > Dasypus > Dasypus novemcinctus. The sequence goes on from NC_080677.1 coordinate 86,929,798, forward strand.
CATTGGTCTATATGTCTCTCCTTATGCCAATACCATGCTGTTTTCACCACCGTAGCTTTATAGTATGTTTTGAAGTCAGGTAGTGTGATTCCTCCAATTTCGTTTTTCTTTTTCAGTATGTCTTTGGCTATTCGGGGTCTCTTTCCTTTCCAAATAAATTTCATAGTTAGTTTTTCTAGTTCCTTAAAGAAGGCTGCATTGATTTTTATTGGGATTGCATTGAATGTGTAGATCAATTTTGGTAGGATAGACATCTTAATAATGTTCAGTCTTCCTATCCATGAACAAGGAATAGTCTTCCATTTATTTAGGTCTTCTTTGATTTCCTTGAACAATCTTGTATAGTTCTCAGTGTATAAGTTCTTTACCTCTTTAGTTAAATTTATTCCTAAGTATTTGATTTTTTTATTTACTATTGTGAATGGTATTTGTTTCTTGATTTCCTCCTGATCTTGCTCATTATTGGTGTACAGAAATGCTACTGATTTTTGCGCATTGATCTTATAACCTGCGACTTTACTAAACTCATTTATGAGTTCTAGAATCTTCGTTGTAGATCTCTCAGGGTTTTCTATGTATAGGATCATGTCATCTGCAAATAATGAAATTTTAACTTCTTCCTTTCCAATTTGAATGCCTTTTATTTCTGGTTCTTGCCTCAGTGCTCGAGCAAGTACTTCTAAGACAATGTTAAATAGGAGCGGCGACAGTGGGCATCCTTGTCTTGTTCCTGAGTTTAGAGGGAAGGAGTCTAGGATTTCTCCATTGTAAACAATATTGGCTTTAGGTTTTTCATATATACTCTTTATCATGTTCAAAAAATTTCCTTGTATTCCAATCATTTGGAGTGTTTTTATCAAGAAAGGGTGCTGTATTTTGTCAAATGCTTTTTCTGCATCAATAGATATAATCATGTGATTTTTTTCCTTCAATCTGTTTATATGGTGTATTACGTTGATTGATTTTCTTATGTTGAACCATCCTTGCATACCTGGGATGAATCCCACTTGGTCGTGGTGTATAATTCGTTTAATGTGTTGTTGAATACGATTAGCAAGTATTTTGTTAAGTATTTTTGCGTCTAGGTTCATTAGAGAAATTGGTCTGTAATTTTCCTTTCTTGTGATGTCTTTGTTTGGCTTTGGTACTAGGGTAATGTTGGCATCATAGAAGGAGTTGGGTAATGTTCTTTCTGTTTCGATGGTTTGGAATAGTTTCAGCAGGATTGGTGTCAGTTCTTTCCGGAATGTTTTATAGAATTCACCTGTGAAGCCATCTGGCCCTGGGCTCTTCTTAGTTGGGAGATTTTTAATAACTGATTCTATCTCTCTGCTTGTGATTGGTTTGTTAAGATCATCAATTTCTTCTTTTGTCAATATGGGCTGTTTATGTGTTTCTAGGAATTTGTCCATTTCCTCTAGATTGTCGTTTTTGTTGGAATATAGTTTTTCAAAATATCCTCTTATGATAGTCTTTATTTCTGTGGGGTCAGTGGTGATATCGCCTTTCTCATTTCTTATTTTGTGTATTTGCATCTTCTCTCTTTTTTTCTTTGTTAGTGTTGCTAAAGGTTTGTCAATTTTGTTAATCTTCTCAAAAAACCAGCTCTTGGTCTTGTTTATCTGTTCAAGTGCTTTCTTATTTTCTATTTCATTTAGTTCTGCTCTTATCTTTGTTATTTCCTTCCTTCTTCTTCCTGTTGGGTTACTTTGTTGTTGTTTTTCTAATTCCTTCAAATGTGCAGTTAGTTCTTCAATTTTTGCTCTTTCTTCTTTTTTGATATATGAATTTATGGCTATAAACTTCCCTCTCAGTACTGCTTTTGCTGCATCCCATAAATTTTGGTATGTTGTGTTATCATTATCATTTGTTTCAAGGTAGTCATTGATTTCTTTTGAGATTTCCTCTTTGACCCACTGTTTTTCTAAGAGTGTGTTGTTTAATTTCCAAATCGTGGTGTGAAATCTGGGCTTCTTTCCCTTGCAAATCTCCAGCTTGACTCCACTGTGGTCAGAGATAATGTTTTGTATGATTTCAATCTTTCTGAATTCGTTCAGCCTTTCTTTGTGGCCTAGCATATGATCTATCTTGGAGAATGATCCATGTGCGCTTGAGAAAAATGTATATCCTGCTGTGTTTGGGTATAGCGATCTATATATGTCTATTAGATCGAGCTCCTCTAATATACTATTCAGATGTTTTGTTTCTTTGGTGATTCTCTTTTGAGATGTTCTGTCCAGAGTTGATAGTGGTGTATTAAAATCCCCCACTATAATTGTAGATGTATCTATTCTTTCACTTAGTTTTTCCAGCGTTTGCCTGACGTATTTAGAGGCACCCTTGTTAGGGGCATAGATATTTATGATTGTTCGATCTTCTTGACAGATTTTCCCTTTGACTAAAATGTAGTATCCTTCTTTGTCTCTCACAATTGTTTCACATTTAAAGTCTATTTTGTCTGATATTAATATAGCTACTCCTGCCTTTTTTTGGTTATTGTTAGCTTGTATGATTGTTTTCCAGCCTTTCACTTTCAATCTCCATGCGTCTCTGGGTCTAAGATGTGTCTCTTGTAGACAGCATATGGATGGGTCATATTTCCTTATCCAATGTCCCAGTCTGAATCTTTTGATAGGTGAGTTTAATCCGTTGACATTCAGTGTTATTACTATCAAGGAATTATTTGTGTTAGCCATGTTTTGATTGGATTTGTGTTTGTCATATTTTGTTTGTATATTTTTTTTTGTCTTTTTTGTTGTTGTTGTTGGTCTTATACTCTCCTCCAACTTTGCCTTTCCTGTTTTTTCCTTTCTTCCTGCAGAACTCCCTTTAGAATTTCTTGAAGGGGAGGTTTCTTGTTGGTATACTCTTTCAGTTTCTGTTTGTCTGCGAATATTTTGAACTCTCCATCATGTTTGAATGCTAGTTTAGCTGGATAGAGTATTCTTGGTTGGAAATTTTTTTCCTTTAGTACCTTGACTATATCATACCACTGTCTTCTTGCCTCCATGGTTTCAGAAGAGAAATCAGCACTTAATCTAATTGAGCTTCCCTTGTATGTGATGGTTTTCTTTTCTCTTGCTGCTTTTAGGATTTTCTCTTTGTCTTGAGCATTGGATAATTTGACAAGTATATGTCTTGGGGTGGGCCTGTTGGGGTTTATGACTTGTGGAGTGCGCTGTGCTTCTTGGATATGTACATCTGTCTCTTTCAGTAGATTTGGGAAGTTTTCAGCCATTATTTCCTGCAACACTCTTTCTGACCCCTTTCCCTTCTCTTCACCTTCTGGAATGCCTATAATACGTATGTTTGAGCGTTTTGCATTGTCATTCAGGTCCCTAAATCCTAATTGGATTTTTTCTATCTTCTTATTGACCCCTTCTACTATCTGTTTGATTTCTGATGTACTGTCTTCCACATCACTAATTCTCTGCTCTGTCTCTTCTAGTCTGCTGATATTTGCTGCAAGTGTGTTTTTGATTTCTTGAACTGTGGTGTTCATTCCCATCATATCTGTTATGTTTTTGCGTATGTCTGCAATTTCCCCTCCAAGTGATGTCTTCATGTTGTTAACCTCTTTCATTACTGCATCAAATTTGTCGGTGATAAATGTTCTGAGATCTTTCATTGCTTGTGCCAAGTTTTGCTCCCCTTCGTGATTATTGGTTTGTTGATTGGATTCAGCCATGTTTTCCTGATTATTGGTTTGGTTCGTAGATTTTTGTTGCTTCCTGGTCATCTCTTTATTTTGACGAATTTAATCAGTTCCTTAGCTTCTTTGTCTGCTCTTGGAGGTTAATTAGTTGTTATTTTTGCACAGGTGTTATATCTTCTCTTTGTCACTTTTTTCTTCTTATTCTAGTTACTTGTTGTTGGTTAAGTTCACTTTAGAGGAAAGTATTAGTGTTGGGGAAAGGCAATTGTGTAAGCAAGGGAAAAGTGTAAAGCTGTATTGGTGATGTATGTTAATAAAGCAGGAATATGAGATCTGGAAGGATGGAGGTTAGATTCATGTAGATTGTATAGAGTTATAGCTGTAGGTAGAGTACCTTTTATGAAGTTGATGACTGAATTTGGGAGGAATATGGTATGAACTACACAGCTATTGTTTTCATGAGAGAGGGAAAAAGAAAAGAAAGGTAATAGTTTCAAGAGTGGATAATAGACAGAAAACAGAACAAAGGTATTAGAAATTAAGAGTTAGACACTTTGTGGATCAAAGAACGGGAGGTGGGGGGTGGAATATAGGAGAGACAGTAGATGATAGTGGATATCAAGATGCAGGGGAAGGGGGATAGTGTAGGTAGCCTAAATCAGTTCACACAGAAATGAGGCAGTGGAGGATGGGAAAACCCAGCAAATGTGAGGTGTTCCCTGTAGCACCTATTGTATACTTGAATTAAAGTAAAAATAAGTGGAAGATGAGGGACAAGAGGGAAAGAGAAAACCGAAAAAAAAAAAAAAAAAACTAATTATAATAAAGAAAAAAGAAAGGCAAGAAGAAAGGAAGAAAGAAAAAGAGGATGGGCAAACGGTGGGGAACGGATAGGGAGAAGAGAGATACAGGTACACATGTGTCACAATTGCAACACTATCTAAAACAACAACTTCCCCCCGCTTTGCCCTAAAACCCCCCCGTCTGTCTGCCCAAATGGGTCTGCAAGCACCTCCCTTCCCACAAACCCCCAATAGGCCGCCCAGGGCCCACGAACTCCCCAGTACTGCAGATGCTAAAAAAAAAAAAAAAAAAAAAAAAACAGAAACCCCTCCGCAGGCCCGGCTCCGCCCGCCGCGGAGGCTTGGACCGGCTCTGCCCGGCTCCTCACGCCGCCTTGGCCTGGCCTGGCTCTGCCCAGCTCCGCTCGCTACAGCGGCCCAGCCGGCTCCGGCATCCACCTCCCGCCACCGCGGCCTGGACCGGCCCTGCCCGGCTCCGTACCCGCCGCGGCCTGACCCGGGCCCGCCCGGCTCCAAACGCTACCGCGGCCTGCAGCCGGGGCCTGCACCGGCCCCGCCCGGCTCCAAGCGCTACCGCGGCCCGCAGCCGGGGCCTGCACCGGCCCCGCCCGGCTCCAAGCGCTACCGCGGCCCGCAGCCGGGGCCTGCACCGGCCCCGCCCGGCTCCAAGCGCTACCGCGGCCCGCAGCCGGGGCCTGCACCGGCCCCGCCCGGCTCCAAGCGCTACCGCGGCCCGGCCCGGCCTGGCTCAGCCCCACCGAGCGGGGCTAGATGCCTCGTCTCCGCCTACCCAAGAAGGGAATCCTCTACAGGTAGCTGGGATCTCCGTGTATATTTCACAGACGAATCCTCTCTGTTACCTTCCCTCCAAATCGATGTCCAGACACCTCCGGACCAGCAAAAATCCCGAAACAATCCGGTCCCAAAGAGTCTCCAACGCCGCCCAGCCGATTCCCTGCAGAAGACTCTAACAGGGATGTTCACTCAGCCGCCATCTTGCCCCCTCTTCCCTAAAACTATTTTCATGCAATATTAAAAATGGAAGAGACCTGAGAGATCAACAAGTCTATGACTATAATTTTGCAAATGTTAGACTGAACCAAAGAATAGGTGAGATAACCTATCTGTCCCAGTTCAGTCAGTTAATAAAGTGACACAGCTGAAAGGAGAAGTAAGATCACCCAAAGCCTACTCTCATATTCTTACACCGAGAAACTGACAGATAAAAGTACTTAAATAAAATAAAACCTAAATAAAACATAGATAAAATTGGTGTTTTTCAAAAGTTTAATGGGAATCTTTTCTGAAAGCTCATTTCCTTTTATATTTAAGGGTAGTTTAGAACTGCTGTGTTTTTTAAATACTTAGCACAATTTTCTACTGCTGTCATAATAAATTACAACAAACTTAAAGGCTTAAAACACACCCATTTATTATTTCACAGTTCTCTAGGTCAGAAGACTAGGGGTTCAAATGGATATTCTGCTTAGGATCTTACAAAACCAAAATCTAGGTGTTGGCTGTTCTAGGCTCTTATCTGGAGACTTGGAAAAAATCCATTTCCATGCTTATTCAGGTTGTGAGCAAAATTCAATTCTATGTGCTTTAGGACTGAGGTCCTTATTTCCTTGCTGGCTGTTTTTGAAAGGTCATTCTTAGCTTCTAAAGACTGCTCACTTTCCTCTTCTCATGCCCTCTCCATCTTCAAAGCCAGCCATAGTGCACCATATCCTTCTGGTACTTCAGATATCTATGATTTCTTCTTCTGCCACATCTCACTCACTTTCTCTTCTGCCTCTGCTTTTAAGAGATAATGATATTACATTGAATTCATTTGGAAAATCCAGAATGACTTGCCTGTTTTAAGGTCAACTAATCAGTAACCTTACCTACATCTCTTTTGCCATGTAAGGTAATACATTCATGGGCATGATATTTCATTATATGCATGGTCCTGGGGATTAAGGCATGGGATTTTCTTGGAGACTATAATTTTGCCCACCACACTTAGCATTAATATGTTTTATTGATATAACCTTAAGGATATGTGACTGGTTTTCTAACAGATCACATTGTTCAAGCCTAATGACTCTAACAAAAAATAACTTTTTACGCCTAACAGTCACCTACCTATTTCCAAGAAGGACTCTGATTGGCCCTGTTTGGATCCAGTGCCCACTCCTAGACCAATCACCAGGGTTTGCTTCATGGTCATGTGATCAGAGCAGTCACTCATTACCCTGAGCTCAAAAGGGCACCATTCTTGGGATTTAATGCTCATATTGTGAATATTTTTAATCTTTAAATTGTGTTAATAAGTTACACAAATAGGACAACAAATGTGCTAGGGGCTTATTTGTCCAAAAAAGAGTATAATTCTCTTTAATTTTTTTTCTTTTTTATATTTGAATAATGTTCTTACTAAGTACAAAATTCTAGGCTGGAAGTTTTTTCTTTTTCCACATTGAAGATGTCATTCAGTCATCTCCTGTCTCTCTTCAATTAAGGAATCAGCTATATTTTAATTTCTTTGAAGGTAATACACCTATTTTTTTCCCTATTAAATTTTGTCTTTATCTTTGGTTTTCAGTGGATTGAGTACCATGTGTCTTAAATGTGTTTTTCTTTGCATTTATTCTGATAGGTTTATAGGGTTTCTTAAATTTGTGCACAGATGTCTTTCACCAGTTTTGAAATTTCTTGGCTTTATTTAGATCACTTCTTCATCCATTCTCTCTCTCTGCTCTTCTTCCCAGAGTCCAATTGGATCAAGGTTGGCCTTCTATACTATGTTCTATTTGTCTCTTAAATGATCTGTTGTATTGTCCATTCTTTTCCAGGCTTGATATTTTCTAATTGACCTATCATCCAATTTACTAATCCTCTCTTCAGCTGTATCTAATTTGCTGTTACTCCCCATCTATTGAGTTCTTCAATTCAGTTATAGTAGCTTTCATTTCTAGAATTTCTTTTAATTTTTATATATTCTGATCTCTGCTGAAATTATTTTTTTATCAGTTTTTAAAATCTCAATTACAATTATTTTATAGCATGTGTCTGAACAATTCTAATATCTGGATCACCTAGGGCAATGTTTCTATTTGTTGTCTTGGGATTTTTAAATTTTGGTCCTGGTTTCCAAAATGCACAATCATTTTTTATTAAATGTACACTGTTAAACAAAAAATAGTAAGACTCTACATGATATCTCTTGCTTTCAGCAATGGTAGTTAAAGTAAAGGTAGATCACTTTAAAATCAGGATTGACTTCATTAGGGGCTGATTTTAGTCTTTATACGTGCTGGACTATTTCTAGTTCACTCTAACTCCTAGGTTGTAGCCCTTTAGGCATCTCAATTAAGAGTTTGGAGTGTTATACGAGGCTCCCTCCTCCCCCTTTCTGAATTCTAGTTTGTGACTCCTTAGCATTGTGAAACTGCCAAATATTCTGCTTAGCATCACACCATTTTGGCTGCCACTTTCTGCTTGCCTTCTCAGTCTCATGGCCTGTGCTGCTTAAAAACTGGCAAAAAACCCAAGTGAAAAGTACCAAGAAACAAAGGGTTCACCTCAGGATGTTCCCCTTTACTCTGGGATCTTCATTCCTCAGTAGTACTCCAATGCCTATTTAATGCAACTCATCTCATTTTTGTCAATGGGGGCCTTGGTTAGAAAAAAACTAGTCCTTCATAGATAGAAGACCTTGGTTAGAAAAAAAACTAGTCCACTGTAGATAGAAGAGGAAATCAGCTATTGATTTATATTTGTGGCATAATTTTATGTAAGCATATATGTCTTCTCAGTTCCAAAAGTATTTAAGATAACTTACATAACTATGTAACAGTTTATTGGCCTGGTATCATTTTTCTTGTCTGAAACCTAAGCTGTTCAATTCTATGAAATCTTAATTATATCTGTTAGAATTATTTAAACTTATATTCAAAATGTTACTCAACAATTTAACCTGACTCCTTACATATAACATATAATGGATATTTGAGATGCTTTCTTTGTACATGCTGTCTTTTATTAAAAAAAAAAAAAATTACAGTGGTCTCATAGACAGGATTTTTTCCCCAGTAAAAGTAACACTGCTATATACATAATTAACCAATATTTCATAGAATGTTACCTGGATAACTTTGTTCTTTGACAATTTCTAATTATCTCTCAAAGGATATGAGATTTATGGAATGGCTTGAGCAGACACTATGGATATTGCTTATCGAAATCATTATGTCACCATAAAATCTCAATAATTCGAATTGCAATTTATGATCACTAAAACATTTCTAGGCTATAATTTGCCTCTGAACAAAGAAAATGTTTTATTGCATAATTAAATGTGTAAAATTTGTGAAGTCAGTTTATCCTACTGTATTAGGCAGCCAAAGGGGTGCTGATCCAAAATACCAGTAACTGGTTGGTTTTTATAAAGAGTATTTATTTGGGTAGGAGCTTATAGATACCAGGCCATGAAGCATAAGTCACTTCCCTCACCAAAATCTATTTTCACTTGTTGGAGCAAGATGGCTGCTGACCTCTGCCAGGGTTCAGGCTTCCTGGGTTCCTCTCTTCCCAGGTCTTCTTCTCTCTGGGCTTAGGGTTCCTCCCTTCTCAGGGCTCCAGCTTCAGCATCAAACTCCAACGTTAAAATTCCAATACTAAGAACCCTTAACTCTGTCCTTTGCCATGCCTTTTATCTGTGAGTCCCCACCCACCAAAGGGTTAGGACTCAACGTCCTACTGATACAAGAGGTTTACGTAATTACTTAATCAAGTAAACCTATGAATCTGATATAATCTAACATGCCCAGAGGAAAAGATCAGTATATAAACATAATCCAATATTTCTTTTTGGAATTCATCAATAATATCAAACTGCTACACCTACTTAAGAAAGCAAATTGTTTGTGAGAACTACCTTAACAACAACAACATTTTGTATCTCCTTCTGTCTCTTTTTTTTTTTTTTTGAGGTACCAGGGGTTGGGAATGAACCTGAGAACTCATATGTGGGAAGCCAGCACTCAACCACTGAGCTACATCAGCTTCCCTGAGTTGGTTTTTCATCTACTTTGCTTGTTGTTTTTGTTTTTTTAGGAGGCACTGGGAACCAAACCCAGGACCTCCCATGTGGGAAACAGGTGCTCAACTGCAGTATGCCACATCTGCTTCCCTTACGCCTATTAATAGGAAGAATTAACAAATTCAGTCTAATCTACATCAAATAACAATACTCATACTATCTCATTTTGTAAGACATTGTTTATAAATATACTTAATAATGAATGGAAAACATTATATATAATTGAAAGTGCCAAAAACTAAATCTCTCTTCAAAATAAATTACAACCCACAATTTCACTCCCCAGCATTTTAATATGTATTAATTTTTTTAAAAAGGGGGAAAAAAAAGCAAAAAGAAACCTAGGCATTTTGTCTCATCTATAGAATCATTCTTTGTAAGTCATGGTCTATTTAAATTTAAGTTCTCAAATTGTACAAAATAAACTAAAACTTGAATAGCTGGCTTAAAAATGTAGGAATGAGTACAAATAGAACAGATAAGTATGCACAATTAAATTCTCCCAGTTCAGTTGATAATGGCTGTGCTGGTTAAGTTGATGTGTTAACCTAGCTACGTTATAGGGTCCAATTGTTTAGAGATTCAAACACAAGCTTGATGTTACTATAAGGGTATTTCATAGATTTAAATCATCAGTCAAAAACTTATTGCATCAATGGCTGATTATATCTATAATCAACAAAGGATACTGCCTTCAGTGATGAGAGAAATCTCATCCAATCATTTGAAGGCCTTAAAGGGAGAACTGATGGTTTCAACAATGAGAAAGAAGAATTTCTATCACACTACTTAAGCAAGTCATCTTCTCCTGGGGAATTCACTGAAACCTTCATCAGATTTCCCACAGTCATATGAGCGAATACCTATAATAAATCTCTTAATATTTACATATACAGATATATACATATTTATGTAAATCTCTGAAGAACCCTGAGTAATACACTGGCTTTTAATACAATTATGGGTCATTTTTCAATATTATTATTGCTCTGGGCAATTGTTTCAAACTACAAATTTCCTTTTTTTAGTAGGCTCCAATTAATTCCACTTCATGGGTCAAGAGATCTTTAAAGATTTAGAAGCAACTGAAAACACAAAGAAACTAGTGCCTTTCATTTTTTTCAAAGGCTCTATTCTAGTTCATCTATTTCCCTGGCTCGAATCTTAGTAACTCTGCTCATATTTACTGCTACAGATACAGCCATTAGTGGCCATCTGTCAGAAAGTAGCAATTAGTTTCACAAGTCACAAACCCAGATGTTGAAATCAAAAGCACACTATATGTTCTTAATAAAGAATGATTGCTATTAATGAAGAGAATGCCTTTTAGGAACCATTTTATTCAGAAATTATCAGAAATGGGAATGAGAGGTGTAAAGGTATCAGGACTTGCATGAATTCTTTACTGAGGAACAGGTGATTGTCCTCAACCAAGCCATCACCATGATATATGGAGGCATAATAGTAAGGCAGTTAAGAATACAAGCTTTGAAGTGTGGCATTTCAAATCTTTGCTCTACCTTTTACTAGCCATGTGTCCTTAAGTAAGTTACTTAATGTGCCTCAGGATTCTCATCTATAAAACTGGAATAACATTACCTACTTGCAGTAGACTGAATCAGGTACCCTAGAAAAATATATTCTTAATCCTAATTTGTTCCTTGTGAGTTTGAACCCATTGTAAATAGGTCTTTTGAAAATGTTACTTTTAGTTAAGGTAAGGCCACCTCAACTAGGGTGGGTCTTACTTCTAATACTGGAGTCTTATAGAGAAGACTACAAGGAAAAATCTACAAGGAAAGAAGATGAACGTCAACAGAATCTGGAAGAAAGAAGAGAAGACACTGCCATGTGCACTGGCATGGGACAGAAAGGCCAAGGATTCAAGGATGGCTGGAGGCCACCTACAGAAGGCCAGTCTTCAAGGAAAAGGAAAAGTATCACTTTGCTGATGCCTAGATTTGGGGCCTCTTTTAGCCTCAAACCCACAAGTCAGTAAATTCCTGTTGTAAAACCAACCTACCATGTTGTATTTCTTTTAGCAACTAGGGAACAAAAGCACTACTTAATTAAATTTTTTTAAAAAAAGGATTAAATAAAAGTGAATATAGAACTCTTAGCCCAGTGCCTGAAAAATAAGAAGTCAATAAGTATTGAAAACTTTTTTGTTTTGTTTTTCCTTTTCGTAGATCCCATCTTTCTTCTTTAGTCTTTAGACCTGACCTCTCTCACCATTCCCAATTGATTACCTTGGAAGGCTACCTTTACTTAATAGCAACTAGCTTAGTGTTACTCCGCCTCAGACTTTGGAATCTCATTTTAGTTCACCTTAGACACGTTTCAGGGAAGCAGCAATGTGTAACAGGAAAAGGTTTAGACACAGGATTGTCCAACACAAATATAATGCATGTCACACTTGTAATTTTAAATTTTCTACTTGCCACATTAAGAAAGGGGGAAAAAAAACAGGTGAAATATTAATGTATTTTATTTGATTAATATATTCAAAATATCATTTCAACAAGTGGCAGTAGCTATATTTCAAGTGCCCAATAGCCACATAAGGCTAGTGACTGCTATATCACACAATACAGGTTTAGAGTCAAATGGATATGGATTCAAATTCTGGCTTTGCTATTTACTTACCATTATTTGTTCTAAATCTGTTTTCTCATGTTAAAAAACAATTATCTCCATTGTTCTCAAAATTAAATAACAACAGTATAACACAAAGCACTTAGTACAATGTCTGATACACAAGGGTGCTCATTAAATGAGGATTCCTTTACCCTAAACCTTCTATTCTAGAACTGAGCACTGGCTTATATAGCACAACCTATGACCTAGCTCTAGTTTCTTCTCTTCTTCCCTTTACTATAAACTATGGTCTATTCCCCTACCTGCACAGCTCCCCTATTTTGCTTCCTAGCAGCAATAAACTTGATGAGTGGACTTAATCCTAGAAACCATGGACCCTTTATACTTGATGCAAATGTATGGTCACAAGTAATTAAAAGGACCTGTGAGTGAAAGAGTAACCCTATAATCCCCAGCTCTGATCCTTAGTCACCTCCCCAGCTGACCCTGCTGACTACTCTGCCATAGTTTCTACTTCATTCCACGGCCACCACTGAATGAGTTCCCCAGAAACTGGTGCCAGCCTCAACACTGCTCAGGTTTAAAGGTTGAGGATCACTCTGCAAAATAAGAAGACAGTACCCTTCAAAAATGTCAAGGTCATGAAAGTCAGAGAAAGACTGAGGAATTGTTACAGATTGGAAGAGCCTAAAGAGACATGGAAAATGAAAATAAAACGTGGGTTTCTAGGTAGGAACTTGGACCAGAAAAATGTCCAAATGGGAAAAATGGCAAACTCAAAAATGGCCTATAGATTACTTAATAGTATCAATGCCAATTTCTTTGTTTCATTAATTGTATTATGGTTATGTATAATGCTAATATTAGGGGATGCTATGAAGAGTATCTGTGTCCTTGCCATATTATTTTTGCAAATTTTCTTTAAGTCTAAATTTATTTCAAAATAAAAAACTACACATTTTTAAAGGTGATTATTTAAAAATTTATTAAAGAAAAACTATCTCAGTGGATTTCTCAATTGTTATAGCATTGTAAAATAGTGCTACTTATGTTAAGCCTATTGCAGTAAGGCCATCACACAGGTTAATGAAAAGTCAATTCCAAAGCATAGAAAATCCACCCTAATCACTGCTAATAGTCTGCAAAACCACTAAGAGAGTATGATGCTACCTACATATACTTTGTAACACTGAGGACTTGATGACATTACATCATGCTTTGTGTGACTAATAATATTATTAAATAAATACACCTATTAAAAAGTGTTACTGAAGAATATGCTTAAATAAAACAGCTCCACCATGACCAACTTTTTACAGAAAGAAAAAGACAAAAAAGATAAGTGACTGACACAAAGAAGCACATATCCCAGTATGCATCCCCCCCACACCCAACCCATCCCACACCCTCCATGCTTTAGGAAACAGCCTAGGTCAATAAGTTGTGAAGAAAAGACCCTTGCAATAGAAAGGACAGTCTGTTCTGCTATAGCCTGAGTTTCTGCAACATGAGTTAACTAGTAAGCAATTGGCAAATGGGGAAATAATTTCAATATAATGCAGAAGCTGCATTGATTCTTAAGTGATTTTTCCCAGATCATTACTGTTTTTCCTCATTAACACCACCAACTGAAGGCCAAGTACACTATCATCAACAAGCCAGGATGAATTCAGTATTATACATTCAATCCTTCTCTTAGAAGTGCTTATCGCTCAGTTTACCCTGATCTTTTTTTTAAAAATAAGAAATATAAATTAACACAAAAAAATTAGCCAGGCAGACATTTCTGTTCTCATCATACACCACACAAAGCTTGCAACATTTTCTCAACCTGCAGCTTCTGATGATGTCCTTCTGCCCTTGTAGCCACATCTCAGCAGCTCAACCCCTCTTTATATCACCTTGCATCAAGCTACCTTCACCAATTGTTTTTTGTGGGTTTTTTAAAGGAAAAATCCTATATTTAGTGCAGTGTTTTTTATTTACTGGAAATTTAACATGTCTTTGTAACTTAGCATTTTATTGGAATTGTTATTGTTTACAAAGATGTTTAAGCCCAACTAGTGTAGTATGAATTTGCAAACTGCAAAGTTTTCAGGAAGGGAAATATATAAGACTATAATAGAAATAATGAGTTTCCAGACACTCAAACTATAGACCATTGTCCCAGGACTTTTTAAAATATAAAATGTCATACCAAATTGTTTCCAAGGTTGGCTCATGTATCTATGAAATATACTATTAATATCAATTTGTAAATAAGTAAAATGGTGAACTATATTTTATTTTTAACCTTAAATTCAACATTTAAAAATGCATTTCTGATTTAGTCACACATTTCTTAAATAGACAGGATGTTCCAGTGTAGTAATGAACATTACCATCTATGTTAAAACCAGACTGATGCACTTTGTAAGAACAGTAAATATTTAGTGTGGGTTGGCATGAATTAAATGTATATTGTGAACATTAATCAAACTATCAATCTTTTCAAACAAAACAGTCTATAAAATACATAAAAATAAGGAATGCAAAAAGAAAGCATTTTTCCTCATAAAACTAAAAGACATTTTAATAGTAGCTTTTATATAACAGTATTACATCATACAAAAAAAGAATGAAATTGTTTTAGTTTCAGACTTTTTCTTTCTTTCTCAAAAAAATCAACAATATTGTCTAATGATTACTTGTTGTTAGATAATATAATGCCAGTCACTAAGCATTATTTTATGTAAATGGCCCTGCTAACAAGGATCATGAAAGAAAATCTGTGTTATTCATACATGATATGGATAGAGCACACTACTGACTCATTAAAATTACAGTTCAGCCTGGTAGCTATGATTTATTATAGCAACCACAAATTTTAAAATATGGTTTGTAAAATTATTTTATATAATAAATATCACTTTAATATTTACATAAATGAACAGGGTTATCGTTCTAACTTGACCCAAAACACACTGGGGTACTTTTATGAACTCATGTAAACCTACATCTCAGAGAACTTACATGTATGTGTATAATATTTTTTAAATTTTCTATTACCTATTTAAATGCACTTGCTTAGAGATAGCCAGCATGTTTTTCTCATGAAAAAAAATTGCTGCACAGTTGTCTGCTTATAGTATGACCTCTTCCACTTGGGTAGGTATCCTCTCCATCACTGACTAACTGAGGATGTAACCTTGTCAAACGAAAGGCAAAAGAATAATGAGTACACGACAGACTAAGCCATCATGAGAAAGGTTGTTAAGAAGGTTGCAAAAATAGTCCTGTGAATGACAAAATAAAAGTACACTCCAAAGAGCAGGTTGATATTAAGGAAAGTACTCAAGAACATGAGAAGAATTTAATCTCCACCCTTAAATGTCTGCCATCTAAAACTCCACTCAAATTTTATTTATTTCATTAATTATTAACCAAATTGGGTTAGTATGCTTTCAAATGAATCTAAGAAGAACAGGCCTGAAGGAAACTCTTTTGTAGAATAACCATTTCCACAAAGCGCTAGCTAAGTGAACATACTGCTTCTACCAAAAAATTATTAATTAGCATCCAACAAGAAACAATCATTCCAATGCAAGAATCAGAAATACAAATTGGAAAAGTCTTCAAAAAGTAGATTTTCACTATTACTAAAACATATGGCAGCAAAACTACCACATTAATCGCTACACCCAATGCCTACCAGGAAAACATATTAAAACATTTTTATAAGTGACTAGAAACAGAAGAAATTAGGCAAGTTCTGTTGAAGTCTTCTCAGCATGAATTTATTTTAAAAAACAAACAAAAATCTCAAGCCTAAGCCAGTCAAGCATGAACTAGGACTATGTATTATATCATTATGTCAATTAAGCACATTTTGACATTCTCTTTCTACATTAACACTGGAATGAAATTTTTGTTCCTTACCAGTCTTAATATTTTAACAGAGAAACAGTGCCACCTTTTGGTCCCAAACAAAAGCCTCCAGTTTACTTGTCTTCAAACTTCCTTTCTCAGTTAAACTCATGACATATACAAATGTCACTGAATTTCATGTCATAATTACCATCTTCTAAAAATATTTTCTTGCTACACAAACTAAGAAAACATGTAGGCAACATAAAATTTACTTACCAAGAAGTAAAATTTCAAAATAATCTGAAATAATACCAAATGCATGTATCTTGATCATCAATATAACAATTTCTAATCACGATTTCATTAAACAACTTATCAAATCCAAAGTATGTAAACAACTGATATATTTTTTTAAAATAAAAGAAATATTCTTTCATTTTCATAGCACTATTACACTTCAAAAATGAATTTTAAAAACACTATAATTAAAATGTACCCATTAATTTAAAAATTGGCGATTACCAAATAAATATAAATATAAATAATAATATATATAAACATAATGTTTCTGATTTACTTACACTAATGATACAATGTCACCACGTTGCACTTCAAAATTTCTAACTTTCCAGTGGTTCAAAAGCACTATATCAGATGACTGGCTTCCCCCAGGATTCAAAGAAGGCTAAAATATAAAAAGAGACATATCTATCATTTGTATTTTTCAATCTTCACAGTGTTTTGCACATTATAGCTCTAGTTGAGTGCAATGAAACATTTCTAATATAGTATCTTTCAATAAATTGCTATTCAAAAGTAAATACAAATGATGAGTTTTCAAAAAGGTTCATCAGGATTCCTCGCAGGTAAAGCAGAAAAGTAAGTCATCAATACTTACTTGAAAGGAAATGTGCTACATATTCAAAGCTTTATTGAACTTCAGTAAAGAGGTAGGGAAAGCTTTAAGAAGGATTTAAAAAACACGAGGAAAAAGTAAATCAAACTTCCCAACAGAATATATAGATATCCAATTCCAGAGTAGGATACATCACTGTTTCAACTGAGGAAAATAAATAATCTCAAACTCAACCAGAAAAATACCCATACAGTTTGAAGCTTTTGTGAATCCCAGAGAAGTACACCATTCTTGGAACTAATCCATTCTTGTGGGTATGGAACCCTTCGACTGGACAGAATGCAGCTAAGGGGTCTCTGATTGGTGGCATACTTCAGTGAGGCATGACCTAGGTCGGTCTCAGCCCTCTTGCTGGAGTCTTTCATAAGCAGGAGAAACATTCAGAGACGAGAAAAAGAGCTACCATTTTAACCTGCCACATGAGGGAGGACTCCAGGATCACCTACAGGCACAGAGGCAAGAGAAACTGTTGTAGCATTTGAGAGAGGTCCAATTATTTACGTATAGAAAGGCCAGCACTCAGAAATTATTTTGAGAAGGAAAAATGGTTTATTGACGTCCGGCCAGACTCGGGAGCTTTCTGTTTCAAACCCGAGCTCCCAACAAGAATTTTGAGTTCCTTTTATAGAGAGGAAGGACTAAATCGTTCTTTGTTTCAGTGTTCAATATATTTGAATTAGCATATATATCTTCCACATTCTAGGTAAGTTTTAGCATGGACTTCATACATTCTAGATAAGCTTTTAGCACATTTGGTTTGTATTTTCCCTGAATATTTAAGGTTTATAGAGTTTGCATTGATAAACTGTTTCCTGGGACTGGAGTCATTGCCATGGTTACCAAGGGCAGGACTGCAGCCTCTCACCATCCCACACCTACAAGTCAGGACAGACAGCTTAGGTTAAGGTTACTTCCTAAGAGACAAAGAGCCTCCCACCCACAGCCTACATCAAAACCCCTGAGTCTGGAATCAAAGGAGCAAGCAGCCCGTGCTGAAGAGATGAAGCCCAGGGCAAGTCGAGCCATATGCTTCATCACCTACAGCAGCAACTTCGGAGACAGCATCTTTTGAGGGTTCCTTGATTTGGACATTTCCACTGCCTTGGCACTGGAAGCTTCTACCCTAATAAATCCCTACTGTAAAGGCCAACCCACTTCTGGTATTTTTGCATTGGCAGCCCTTAGCAAACTAAAATAAGGTGACAGAACAAGCATGAAAAATGTGGTTATTCCCCACCTTGAGCTCTCTTTTCTCCGGAAGGCATGTAGCAAGGGCCCTGGTCCCAAACTGAGTTTAGTAAGTGACTTTTACCCTAGAATTTAGACAAGGTTTGATATGCCAGAAGTTTGATGGGGGAAGATCTGAGAGACATTTTGGGTAAGTTCTCATAAAAAGTCAAGAAACAATCAAAGCACAATTATTTGGTTTATTAACCATGAAGCTAACATATATTTGAGTTCAGTATTTTACAGCTCCTCTTTCCCTAATCTCTTTGTATTTTCTCCTACAAAACTGATGTAGTAAAGGGTTCCTCGGAGAGACTATGTGGGCTGTACAGAGAAAACCTCCTTGCCATTGTACTTTTGCTGGATTCATTTTCTTCCCTCCTTGCCCTTAGAATACTGAAGTCTGAGAATGGAGTGTAAAGGAAGGGAAAAAGGACTAAGGAGATTTTCAGCCTATACATGTAGCCTAAGGCAAAAGAGCCATTTAAGCTCCAAGAGATTCAGCTGGTGCTCCAGGGCACAGGTTGGCTTTTCAGTGTACTTTCAAACTTCCACGATTCTCCCTCTGCCAAGAAGTCCCCTCCCCCTCATTTCACCTACAAAATTTTGATTGAAATAAGTCCCAACTTATATGCACCCTCATGATACCAAAGCAGATCAGTAGCAACTATGGTTGTAATAATACTATGTCAGATTTACACAGCAATTAACTATTTAAAACACATTTCTCCTTCCTTCAAATCCCAATGTTCCATATACTTTCAACACTACCTCTGTCTTATCTCTTGCATTAAAGTGTTAACTCCTAGAGCCTAGGACCATATCTAGGCCAGAACTGGACAACTTAACACAATGCTTTGCATATTAAATGCCAAATAAATATCTTTTGAATGAATAAATGTAGATTTTTAATTTAACAAAAAAAATACAAGTAAAAATGGCTTTCCCTTTTGCTGTTATAGTAACTGTTAATTACTAGGCTCAGGGCTTTTCATTTCATGTGCATCTCTGATAAGAATATATTCCATTGCCTCTAGTACAATACCATCCAAAAATGTGACATCTAATAAGAAGAAGAAAAGTGATTTAATTACTTCTGGCTGCTCTATTATTGGTACTTTCAAAAGTTTGTGACCATGACTCAAAATAAGAAATGCATTATACTGTTCCTCATACACACATGCACAAATACACACACACCTAACCAAAAGTTTCACAAAACAATAATTACCCTTACTACATGCACCCTGTTATTTTCTACTCTCTCCTAATCCATGTTTTTAAAATGATGTTTACACCTACTATATTGATTTCACACCCACTATATAGATTATATAATAATGGGATGCAATCCATAGTGTTAAATACATGGCTTTAGACGACTCTTTTTCAAACATTACCTTATAAAAGTTGTTTTTTTCCAGGATTTTATCTTTAGTTTTGTGACAGTCTGAGATTATTTTATGAATCTCAAAGAGAGAAAGATTATCTTTGTAAACTAATTTATTCCTCTGGGCATGCTACCCTTTGACTGCATTAAATTCAGCTGAGATATATTTGATTAGATTACTTGTTAAGATTAGGCTTTTAGATTTTACTACATCAGAGGGTGTGACTCAGGTTGAGTTCCAGTCCCCTTGCTGGATCTGATATAAAATGGACACTGACACAAAAAGACACCCAGGGAAAGAAAGCTTTGTCATTTTTTATCCTTGGGTCCCAGGGAGAAATGAGCCATTCCTTTATAGTTTGCAGCTGACCTTGGGAATAGTTCAGAACAGTTGAGACTGATCTAGAAGGCCTGTAAAGAAATGAGCCCCATGCCTGCATGCCGCTGAGAGAGAGGAAGCACAGAGGGGAAGACTGAACCCCTGTAGAGATTCACCTGTCATCCCCCTTCAACAAGCAGCAGCTGACTTTGGTGAGCAAGTACCTATTTGGTACCTTGAGTTGGACTTTCCATGGCCTTGGGACTGCAAGCTTTTATCCCAAATAAATACCCTTTATAAAAGCCAACAGATTTCTGGCACTTTGCATCAACCCCTTTGGCAGAATAATGCAAGTTCTTTCATCTCTGTCATTGTACTTTTTCCTTGGAAATTCTCATTGATTTTCTCAGTTTCAAATATCACCCATACACTCATGACTCCTAAATGCATACTCCCAAATTGCGTCCTCCTCCCCCCATACTTCATCCATAGTACTTCATACTACAATACTTAGCATATTGCCATGTAATTTTTTGTTTGTCTCTTACATATTATTATAACCCCCTAGTTAAATTTACACTCCAACTCCAACTTCTTTCCTGAGCTTCAAACACATTTTTCAAACTGGTTGCTGGGCATCTCATCTGATCAAGTTATTCCCCTGGTTAAAATTCTTCATTAGCTTCCCAAAAACAACAACAAACCACTGTCTTCAAGATAAAAATCAAGACACACATAATCTGCAAGACCCTGTCAATCTCTACTAACATTATTCCTACTAATTAATTCAATCATAAGCAGTACCCTAAGTATATGTTATTTTCTCACATAAGTGTCATATAAACAGTATTTTTTCCTCAAAAGTTTCCTCTTCACCATCTCCCCCCATCTGATTAATTCATACTTCAAAACAAAGCTTGAAACCCATAAGGCAATCTCACAGGAATTCTTTCCCAAAACTCCTCACCTCTCCTCCCTACCACTCACCATCCTCAGTCTCAGGTAATCAAAAATCACAGATTCCATTGTACCCTGTGCTTACCTCTTTGGTAGCATATTTAATAATATATTATAATTATTGACTTGTCTTTTATGTAAACATTTTAAGAATAGATTATTGAGAATACGTAATTAAATGTTCTCAAAGTCTGGACACTTAGCAGATGAATAATAAATTTTAGTGGAAATTTCAATGAAATTTCAGTGAATGAAATTCCCAAAGAGTCCCCAAACTAGCAGCCAAATACAGATATTCCACTCCAGCCCCCAAATATATGAAAAAAATATTCCAAATATACTTCTATATTCTCCTCCTCAGTTAACATTACCATTCACCTTATCATCCCTACCAGAAGACTCTTGAGTCACCCTCAGTTTCTAATTCTGTTTGAATCTCCCAGCAAAAGACATTCCCTCTTCAAAAGATTTGCCCCACTTGGAAAATTCTATTCAACTTGCAAAGCCCAAGAGAGAGTAACTCCTCTGGAAAGCCTAAGAAAAGAAAAATCTTACAGTTCCCTTGCGGAAATTACAACCTGACGCTTCAAGACTGGGAACAGAAGAATCCCTATAGACCCAAATCTTGACACTTGGATTCATCTCCCCCTTTGTAGAACCACTCATCCACCCAACTGCTTTAAACCTACTTAGTTGAACTCAAAGGTAGCACATTTTTAAACAAATGATTTATGCGGGGTAAAAATCTGAGAAGGAAACATATCTAATTTCAGACAGTAATGTATTAGAATCATCAGGCAACACCTTTAAGACCTTATCTGATTTTATAAAGGAAGCCACAGAGTTTTCTTTTACCTTTCCTCTCTCCTACAAAGCTAAATTAATCACTCGCCCGTCTGCACTCCCACAGCAATCTAGGTAAAATTCAATTATAGTTCTTAAAACACTGTTACTGCGATCTGCCTACATACATGGTTCAATCAACTGTATGCTTCTCAATTACAAGAACCATGTCTTATCTTTTTTTGTATGCTCAATGCAAGAAATGACCTGAAAATAATATTTGTATACTTCATATTTTAAAAGATCAAAGATATTTTAAAGCACATTAAAATAAAATGGTCGCTGAGCAAACTATTTTATCTAAATATGTGTATACATCTTTCTTAATGAAAATATATTCTGAACAAATATAGGAAAAAAATGTGGGGGGATCTCATCAACACAGGCAATTTAAACACTAGAAATAAAGTTGAATGGTACTTAATTATCCATAATGAAATAGTGCTAATCACAACAAAATAAAATGACAATTATATTTACTATTCATTTATAAATATAAAAAATCAACATAAAGAAAACCATCCATGAATTAGGAAACTGTTCCTGTATCACTATAAAAGCCATAGCCCTTGTACTTCAATAAAAAAAATTTTAAGAAAAAAAAACACTTTACTTCCCAAGAAAAACTACTTTTGAGAAGAAAAATAATGCATTAAATCAAAATAGAAAATTTATACAGGAAATGAAGAAAGCCTAACTTTGATGAAGTTATTTTACAAAAATTAGTAGTAAACTATGTTATTACTTAGAAATTTTATATCTTTCTTTTCCCAGGGGGAATAAAAATTTGTTTCAGTTATGCTTTTCATTGTGGGAAAGGAGCAAGCCATCTTTTCAAATCAAAGAAGTTATACACATCAAATCTAAATTAAAAGCCATAAATTTTGATAATCTGATGTGACCGGAGAATCTATATTTTCTTGCCATGTTGCTAATATTTTAAATTCTATACTCCCAGAGATATTAAGACTATGGCCAACTTAAAATAATAAAGTTTTCTTAAGCAACCTTGTATAATATTTAATCTAGGAATTTCAAAGAGTGTGTCTGCTAGCATTATCTTCCTCTGTGTAGTAAAGGAGATCCCCAGCAGTATAGGAGAAAACACTGATAATCTCTGGGGTTACCAACAAAAAACAAAACAACCTTGGCAGCTGCACGGCTCCTCTTTTCTGCAAGGACTTGCATTCTTGCACTCAGTCTATTCCTCTATTTCTATCATGGACCACAGATATCTGAAATCAAAAGACCTAGCAACATCTTCCAGATAGTCCCTTGGTCTAAAGACAGGAAACTATGTTCAAATCTTGGCTCCATTTCCTTGCTAGCCATTTACCCTAAGCAAATTATCTAATCTTTTAAAGGCTCATTCTCTTCATCTATAACATCAGTATTGTATACCACATACCTTATAGGGTTGCTTTGAGATTAAATGAGATGGTCCTGATCCACAAAAAGTTATTAACACTATCATGATACAGAGTAAACATTCAATAAATATGATGAAAATGATGATGAAAAAAACACAGAATAAAAAGTAAAATCAAGTACAAAATTCTTTCCACAAGATTCAAGATAAAAGCTTCTACATATTGCCCTGTACCTTTTTCATACTAAACTGGAAGTTTCCAAGCAGAAAATTCTACTACTCATTTCTGAATTCTTGATATAGAGCATCTACATTTTTTTAAGCAAGTCAAGAAGCCATGCTCTTCTTTTACTTCTGCCTCTAGAAATTAAACCCAAAAAATTTCTGTGTGCACTAATTGCTACAAATATCTTTATCACAATACTGCCTATATTAGGAGGAGAAACCTACAAAGAATATTATGTCCAATAATAGAAATTAGAAAATCAATCTATGCTATGACCATAGGATGGCATACTACGTAACCATTAAAATTTATGTTAATCATGAGTATTCAGGAATAAGTCATGATAAAGTGAAAAATCAGCTTTAAAAAACTTATGAACATGTGTTACACATTTTAATTTTTAAACATAAACATATATTAATGAAAATACAAAAATATGCATGTAAAAATTACAGTTCTTATCTCTGCTTGATGAAATTATGATTAACTTTTTATTTTTATTTTTTCTCATTTGTATTTCATACATTTTTATATCATTTTAGAAATTTTTGTTACATTAAAAGAGAGCTTATTGTGTAATTATCTTTGCCCTAAGAACTATATAGTATACTCTAAAAAGGACAATACGTAAGACAGAATATTTCAATAGATGTCAATAAATTGTGCTAAATCTAGAAACAGCAGATATCAAATCTGTTTTTAAAATAAGTACAATACACACTAGTTGAACTTTAATACCATACCTGGTCAAAGACTATGCTTAGGCAGAGATGACATCATCAAGACAGCTACGTAAGGCATTCCCAGAAAAAGATTTCCCAGAAATGGAAAAATGAGGAAGAGTTAACATTCAGAGATATATAGAAACTGAGAAAGTCCATCAACAAGAGACTTGCCCTAAAAGAATTACTAAAGGGAGTTCTGCAGATTGAAAGGAAAAGACAGGAGACAGTAGCTTGGAGTAGTATGAAGAAATGAAGATCTTCAGTAAAGGTAACTGCAAAACACATTAGACTGAATCCTCAACATACAACTCTACTCTTTATTTCCTATAAGAGTCAGAATACAGTTGAACAAGAAAAATGCATTTTTCCCAATAAATGAACATGCAAAATATAAAGTGGTAAAGTGGGACAAAAGTAACATAAAAAGGGGAAACAAAGGGATATGGGAGCAAAGAATGTGTATGCTATCAGAGCTAAATTGCTGTATTTTCAAATTAGTAGGTTATAAATGTAGGTTGATTAATATAAACCCCAGGATAACCACAAAGAAAGTATTTTTGAAATATACAGAAACAGAAATGAGAAAGGGATTAGTCAGATACATCACAAAATATGAATTATACAAAAAAGGAGGTTGCACTAAAGGAAAAAAATGTGACATATAAAACCCAAAGGACAAAATGGCTGAAGTAAGCAACACCTTTACAGTAATAACACTGAATGCTAATAGATGAAACAAACCAATCAAAAGACACAGGCTGACAGAATGGATTTTTTTAAAAAAAGACCCAACTATATGTTGTTTACAAGATACTTACCTTAGACTCAAAGACACTAACAGATTGAAAATGAAAGTATAGAAAAGATACTCCATGCAAAGAGTAACCCAAAAAAAAGCTCGGGTAGCTATATTAATATCAGACAAAATACCTTTAAGTCAAAAGCTGTTATGAGACAAAGAAGGACACTACATATTAATAAAAGGGGCAATCTACCAAGAAGAATAACAATCATAAATATTTATGCATCTAACAGGGGTGCCCCAAAATACATGAGGTAAACACTGGCAAAATTGAAGAAAGAAATAGAGATCTCTACAGCAATAGTTGGAGACATCAATACATTACTCACATCAATAGAAAGAACATCTAAACAGAAGATCAATAAGGAAACAGAGAACTTGAATAATATAATAAGCTAGACCTAAAATATATACAGAATATTGCACCCCAAAAACAGCAGGATATACATTCTTCTCAAGTACACATGGATCATTCTCCAGGATAAACCACATGTTGGATCAAAGAATAAGTTTCAATAAATTTAAAAAGACTGAAGTCAAACAAAACATCATCTTTGGTCATAATGGAATGAAACTGGAAATCAATAACAGGCAAAGAACTGGAAAATCTATATATACATGGAAGTTTAGTAACACTTTTAAACAAACAGTGGGTCAAAGAAAAAACATTGCAAGGGAAATGAGTAACTATTGAGATGAATGAAAATGAGAACAAAACTTATCAAAACTTATGGGATGAAGCCAAGGCAATGCTGAGAGGAAAACTGAAAGCCCTAAACACTTACATTAAAAAAGAAGAAAGAGTTAAAATCAAGGAGCTAACTGCACACCTGGAGGAAGTAGAAAAGAACAGCAAACTAATCCCACAGCAAGCAGGAAGAAAGAAATAACAATGATTAGAACAGAAATAAATAAAACTGAGAATAAAAAACAATAAAGAGAATTAACAAAACCAAAAGTTCATTCTTTGAAAAGATCAATAAAATTGACAAACTCTTAGCTAGACTTACAAAGTAAAGAAGAGAAAGATACAAATAAATAAAATCAGAAATAAGGGGGCACATTACAAGTGACCACAAAGAAGTAAAAAGGATTAGACAATATTATGAACATTTATATGACAACAAATTAGATGACCTAAATGAAAGAGACAAATTCCTAGATATACAAACAACAACCTGCATTAACTCAAAATAAAAAATCTCGACAAACCCATCATAACAGATTGAATCAGTCATCAAAAACCTCCCAACAGAGACCAACAGGAAGATGGCAGTGGAGTAAGGAGCTCCTAGAGTCAGCACCTGCTACAGGACAGTTAGCAAACATCCAGAGCTCTCTGGAGCTAGCTGAAGCACCCATTTGGGGGCTTTAGGAGGCCAGAAGGGCATCCTGCAACATCCTTGAAGGAATGGAAGAAGGAGACTGCCCATCTACAGAGAAGACTCATAAGTAGAGCACTCCATGCACTGGAGGCCAGTGCCCATCCTCCACCGGAGACACAAGAAGCCTTGGAAGCTGTTCTGCAACTGGAATTGAAAGCTCCATTTCCCAAAAATGGGGGAGGAAGAGATGGGTGGGCACCAACTTCAGCTACTGATGAGTAAAATTCAGTGGGTTAAAGTATAATCCTGAGAACAGCTAAAGTTTGAGCCTGTCCAAGTCAGAGAGAGGCCGGGAGCCGCCATCTTCACTCTGCACCTGGCACAAGGAGAAGCGGGGCGTACTGAAAATCCCAGTGCTGGTGGGAATCAGCTTCTTTCCATCCAGGTCAGATTGCAGGTCTAGCCTAAGACCCAGTGGAACCTCCGACAGGGAGGAAGATACAGGGACCTGCACGTAGCCTCTCCGGGAAATTGCCAGGCAAGCTGCAGAGGCCAGTGATTGTCCTACTCTGGTGGTGCAAGCTGCCCCAGGAGCTATTCTGTGCCTGGAATTGGAAGCTCCATTTCCCAAAAACAGGGGAGGAGGAGATGGTTGGCTGCCAATTTCAGCTACTGATTGGTAGATGCAGATGGCTAAGGAATAACTCTAGGAAAGCTGCAGTGTGAATTTGTCCAAGTCGGAAAAGGGCCAGTGGCCTCCATTTTGACTCCACCCCCAGGCTGAGGGGAAGCCAGAGTGACCAAATATCACAGTGATGGTAGGAACCAGTTTCTTTCAACAAGATCAGCCTGCAGCCCTAGCCTAAGTTTCAGTCCCACCTCTGGCAGCCAGGAGGCTGGCTAGCTCAACACCAGTCTATCCAGGTAACTGAGGGTACCTTTGGCTTGCACAAACAGAATAATTAAAAGTCTACTGGGGCAACTACAGTTAACCTGGACGTGCACTGCACAGACTGCTGCTCATACTTACAGCTCCATCCATGCCCCAGGCAGGTGAGAAAGGAGTGTGAAGCTTCACCAGTCTCTCTGGGCAATAAAGATCTAGACCAGCATGACTTAGATTATTCCACACAACTTTGACTCTGTCCCTACCTCTGGGAAAGGAGAAAGTTAGGAGAAGCTTCATCCATCCCTGGGGCAATGAGCTCAGCTTGAGCATCCACAGTTTATAGCACTAATTACATCCTTGGCTCCTATTGCACAACCAGCAAGGGAGAAAGGGCAGGAAGCCCTAAACTAGAGAAAAACTACACCCAGAATAAATACTCTAGTAATCCAGATGCCAAGACATCAACAAAAAATTACAATCCACACCAAGAAACAGGAAGCTAT
Source organism: Dasypus novemcinctus (assembly GCF_030445035.2). Taxonomy (NCBI): domain Eukaryota; kingdom Metazoa; phylum Chordata; class Mammalia; order Cingulata; family Dasypodidae; genus Dasypus; species Dasypus novemcinctus. Next base: position 86,957,283 of record NC_080677.1, read on the forward strand.
AGCCCAGTTAAAGGAACAAGATAAGCCTCCAGATAACATAAAGGAGTTGAGAGAACTAATCATAGATGTTCAAACAAATCTCCTTAATAAATTCAATGTGATGACTAACGAGATTAAGGATATTAAGAAAACACTGGGGAAACGGACTTTGGCCCAATGGTTAGGGTGTCCGTCTACCACATGGGAGGTCTGCGGTTCAAACCCCGGGCCTCCTTGACCCGTGTGGAGCTGGCCCATGCGCAGTGCTGATGCACGCAAGGAGTGCCCTGCCATGCAGGGGTGTCCCCCGCGTAGAGGAGCCCCACGCGCAAGGAGTGCACCCCGTAAGGAGAGCCACCCAGCGCGAAGGAGGGAGCAGCCTGCCCAGGAATGGCGCCGCCCACACTTCCCGTGCCGCTGACGACAACAGAAGTGGACAAAGAAACAAGACGCAGCAAAAAGACACAGAAAACAGACAACCGGGGGAGGGGAGGGGAATTAAATAAATAAAAAAAAAAAAAAGAAAACACTGGATGATGACAAAGAAGAATTCGAAAGCATGCATAGAAAAACAGCAGATCTTATGGGAATGAAAGGTGCAATCAGTGAAATTTAAAAAACAATGGAATCATATAATAGCAGATTTCAGGAGGCAGAAGAAAGGATTGGTGAGCTTGAAAAAATGGCCTCTGAAAGTGAACATACAAAAGAACAGATGAAGAAAAGAATGGAAAAAATTGAACAAGGTCTCAGAGAAATAAACGACAGCCAGAGATGTGCAAACATACATGCCATGCGTGTCCCAGAAGGAGAAGAGAAGGGAAAAGGGACAGAAGGAATATTTAAAGACATAATGTTAGAAAATTTCCCAACCCTATTGAAGGACATAGATATTCATGTCCAAGAAGCACAATGTACTCCCATCCGAAAAAATCTGAATAGACCAACTCCGAGACACATACTCATCAGTATGTCAAATGCCAAAGACAAAGAGAGAATTCTGAGAACAGCAAGAGAAAAGCAATGCATAACATATAAGGGATACCCAATAAGATAAAGTGCTGATTTCTCACCAGACCATGGAGGCAAGAAGACAGTGATCTGATATATTTAAGATACTACAAGAGAAAAACTTCCAGCCAAGAATTTTATATCCGGCAAGACTATCTTTCAAAAATGAGGGCAAGATTAGAATATCCACAGATAAAAAGAAACTGAGAAAATGTCTAAGCAAGAGACCAGATTTTCAAAAAATACTAAAGAGTGTGCTAGAGCCTGAAAAGAAAAGACAGAAGAGAGAGGCCTGGAAGAGAGCCTAGAAATGAAGATTTATGTCAATAAAGGAACTAAAAGTGTCAAAAGAGTGGTGGAAATAAAATGACAGATTAAACTCAAGTAGTCAGGAATAAACTTAACCAATGATGTAAAGTACTTGTATTCTGAAAACTGCAACCCAATGTTAAAAGAAATCAAGGGAAGCGTACTTGGCCCAGTGGTTAGGGCGTCCATCTACCACATGGGAGGTCCGTGGTTCAAAACCTGGGCCTCCTTGACCAGTGTGGAGCTGGCCCAGCGCAGTGCTGAGGCGCACAAGGAGTACCGTGCCATGCAGGGATGTCCCCTGCATAGGGGAGCCCCACGCACAAGGAGTGTGCCCTGTAAGGAGAGCCGCCCAGCGCCAAAGAAAGTGCAGCCTGCCTAAGAATGGCACCACCCACACAGAGAGCTGACACAACAAGATGACACAACAAAAAGAAAACACAGATTCCCATGCCACTGACAACAACAGAAGTGGTCAAAGAAAAAGATGCAGCAAACATTAAGATGTCAATTCTACTCATATTGATATACAGATTCAATGCAACCCTTATAAAAATTCCACCAGCATTAAAAAAAAAAAAATTGAAAACACAATTACCAAATTTATTCTGAAGGGTAAGGGGTCCTGAATAGCCAGAAACATCATAAAAGGAAAAGCAATCCCTCATCTCTGGGCTTTAAATCAAACTACCAAGCTATAGTGGTAAAAACAGCATGGTACTGGCATAAAGACAGATACATAGGCCAATGGAACCAAACTGATGTGGCTCAGAAACAGACCCTCACATGTATGCTCAAGTGATTTTTGACTACCTGTCAAACCCACACATCTCAGGCAGAACAGTCCATTCAGCAAAATGGTGCTGAAAGAACTTGATATTTATAGCCAAAAGAAGGAAAAAGGTCCTCTATCTCACACCTTATCCAAAAATTAACTCAGAATGGATCAAACACCTAAAAATAAAAGCAAGAACCATAAAACTTCTAGAAGGAATTATTGGAAAACATCAAGACCTGGTGATATGTGGTAGATTCTTGATGGAGATAAGAGAAGGAATTAGATGGACTAATGATGTTTAATGTACGTAGAAGTTTTAATTAGCTTTACAGTAAAAGTGTGGAAATGTATAGAATGGATGGTAAAAATATAAAAGCTAGTTTATAAATAGGGATGTGGCTGAAAATGGGAGTCTAGGGATGTAAATGCCAATTGACAGAATGCTAGAGAATAATCTAGGAACTGAATAGCACAGTAAACCAAGAGGTGGATGAGAATTGTCATTGATGGTACAGATGTAAGAATGTCCTTTGTGAGCTAGAGCAAATGTACATCACTACTGCAGGGTGTTCGAACACATGGAAAAAATACAACTGGAATGACCTATGGACTGTAGTTAGCAGTAATAATATAATATTCTTGCACCTATGCCAAAGATGTACTATGTTGATAATGGGGCAATATGGAAAATGTGAGCCAAATGTATACTATGGACATGGTAACAATCAGATGATATTATCTTTTCTGTGACAAATGTTCCACCAGTCTGGTATGCTGATAGAGGGGTGTTGCTTGGGAATTCTGCTATTGGCATGACTGTTTTAAAAGTTTACAACTTCTGTCACAAAAAATATATTTAAAAAATAATAATAAGGAGTGTTCAGGGAAAAACACACCAATTGTAAGATAAGGACGATAATTAGTAGTAAGATTTTGACAATATTCTTTTGTAATTTGTAACAAACATCTCACGACAATGCAAGGTGTTAGTGGAGAGTTGATGTATAGGACCCCTGTATGATGTTATGAATGTTTGCTTAGTAAGTTCACAACTTTCACTATACATTTAATTGTTTATGTAGGTTCATATATAAATGACATATCAGAGGCAGGGCAAGATGGCATCTGTGTGAGTGCACTTCATAATCTCTCCTGCAAAGAAGCAGCTGAGTAGGGTTGGAATCCTGCTGGACCAGACTGTTTTGGGTGTTTGCAGGGCAGGAGGTGTCTGGATGTCGATTTGGTGGGATGGTGATAGAGGAGATTCTTGCAAGAGGTAGAATTTTGGGTCTCTTGCATGGAGGTCGGAGGTTGTGGGCAGGACACTTCCCCTGGGGCTGGCGGTCTGGCTGCGGCGATTCCTGAAGGCTTTGTTGGCTGGGGTGTTCCCAAGCCCTAAGCGGGCTATTTCGGGGGCTTGCAGGGCAGGAGGTGTCTGGATGTCAATTTGGGAGACAGTGATGGAGGAGATTCTAGTGAGAGGTGGAATTTTGGGTTTCTGACATGGAGGTCAGAGGTTATGGGTGGAGCCTCTCCCCCTAGGGCTGGCAGCCTGGCCGCGGTGATCCCTGGGATCTTTGTTGTGCTGGGGTGTTCCCAAACCCTCAGCGGGCTGTTTCAGGGGCTTGCAGGGTAGGAAGTGGATGGATGTCGATTTGGTGAGACAGTGACAGAAGAGATTCTTGCAAGAGGTGGAATTTTGGGTTTCTGACACGGAGGTCAGAAGGTGTAGGTGGAACCCCTCCCTCAAGGGCTGGCACCCGGCCGCAGCAATCCCTGAAGGCTTTGTTGTGCTGCGGTGTTCCCAGGTCCCATGTTCACTGGATGTGTGGTTCCTAGGTCTGTGTCCCCTAACCACTGGTGGCCCACGCTCCAGAGACTCACACACCTTGAGTCTACAATATCACGGACTTCCCATCCCCGAATCCACCGCACCCTGAGGTCTATCTGAGGTTCTTGATTACCCTAGCCCTCCGTGTTTAGTGTTTTTGTTTTGTTTTTTTCTCACTCTCTCTCTCCTTGAGCTTGGAGGAGTGTACCAGCTGACTTGGGGAGAGTCTGGGAAGAAAGGAGAGGTGAATCTGCTGAGAAAGCCCAATTTACCTAAATGTCCTGGGATAGGAAACTTGGTCTGGGAGAAGGTGGAGTCAGAAAATCAGTTAGACCTACCCTAGCACACATAAGGGGGAGGGACTGCAGGAGGTGCTATACAAGCTTCCAGGAGCATATTTGGGGTTTCTGGTGAGGTGTAGGTGCTCTCACACTGGAAATAAAGAGTCACAGTCTTCTATGTTGAGTTGGTTCAACAAGGACCTACTTGAATCTCCTACCGGACCTCTCAGGCAGCTTTCCTGCTGCCCTGGGAGAGAGAGAAGTGAGAAAGGGAGAAAGGGGGAAGGTTAGATCCCTAAGTATATTATTTAACTGCAAAGAGGATTCCTAGCTTGAAACATTGGTTCTTTTGTTTGTTTGTTTGTTTGTTTGTTTTTGTCGTGGTCACTAATATTGCATTGTCTCCTGGACTTTTCTCCCATTTTATCCCCCAAGGTTCTTTTTCATTTATTTAGTTTTTTTTTTTTCTTTTTCTTTTTCTTGCTTGTTTACCGCCCCCCCCTTTTCTTTGTCCCCCTCCTTTTTCTTTTTTCTCCTTTTCCTCTTTTTTATTTTATTTCCGTTATATAATATGTCCTGCAGGGAGCGCTTCACACTTGCTGTATTTCCTCATCCTCCATTTCCTCTTTTCTGTGTGTATTGATTTTGGTCACCTACACTATCCCCTTTCCCCTACATCTTTCTATCCTCCATCATTTACTGTTTCCCTTACATTCCACCTCCCTTTCTTTGGCCCCCAAATTGTCTGACTTTTTATTACTAATACCTTTGTTCTGTTTTCTGTCTTTTATCCACTCTTGATATTATTATCTTTCTTTTCTCTTTCCTTCTCCCATGAACACACTGGCCTTTTAATTCATACTATAATCCTCCCCATATTCAGCTGACTGTCTCATTATAGGTACTCTACTTACTGCTATAACTCTACACAACTTACATGAGTCTAATATCCATTCTTCTAGATCTCACATTGTTGCTCTGTTAACATTATTACCAATACTACTTTATACATTTTCTTTTCTTACTCATTTTGCTTTCCCTGGCCCTAATATTCTCCTTCAAAGTGAACTTAGCCAGCAACAAGAAAATAGAGTAAGAAGAACAAAGTGACAAAGAGAACACATAACACTTATGCACAAATAACAACTAATTGATCCACAAGATTAGACAAAGAAGCTAAGGAACTGATTAAACCTGTCAAGATAAAATGATGACAGATAAAACTACAAACCAAACCAATAACCAGGAAAACATGGCCGAATCCAATGAACAAACTAAAAACCAGGAAGAGGAGCAGAGCATCGGACAAGTAATTAAAGATCTCAAAACATATATTAGAGACCAACTTAATGAAGTAAAGGAAGAGATTAACAACATGAAGAAAACACTTGGAGAGGAAATTGCAGACATACGCAAAAAGATAACAGATATGATGGTGATAAACACCACAATTCAAAAAATCAAAAATACACTCTCAGCAAATAGCAGCAGATTAGAAGAGGCAGAGGAGAGAATTAGCAACGTGGAAGACAGTACATCTGAAATCAAACAGATAGTAGAACTGATAGATAAAAAGACAGAAAAAATCCAGCTGGGACTTAGGGACCTGAATGACAATGCAAAACACACAAACATATGTATTATAGGCATACCAGAAGGAGAAGAGAAGGGAAAGGGGACAGAAAGGGTATTGGAGGAAATAATGGCTGGAAACTTTCCAAATCTACTGAGAGAGATGGATGTACATGTCCAGGAAGCACAACACACCCCAAACACCAGAAATCTCAACAGGCCTACCCCAAGACACATACTTGTCAAATTATCCAATGCTCAAGAAAAAAAGAAAATTCTAAAAGCAGCAAGAGAAAAGAGAACCATCACATACAAGGGAGGCTCCAAAAGATTAAGTGCTGATTTCTCATCTGAAACCATGGAGGCAAGAAGGCAGTGGTATGATATAGTCAAGGTACTAAAAGAAAAAAATTTCCAACCACGAATACTCTACCCAGCTAAGCTAGCATTCAAAAATGATGGCGAGTTCAAAATATTCACAGATAAACAGAAATTGAAAGAGTATGCCAACAAGAAACCTGCCCTTCAAGAAATACTAAGGGAGTTCTTCAGGAAGAAAGAAAAAACAGGAGAGATAGAGTTGGAGGAGAGGCAGAGTTGGAGGAGAGTGTAAGAGCAACAAAAAAGACAAAAAGAGAAGGAAAAAAACAAAATATGACAAACACAAGTCCAAACAAATATGGCTAACATAAATAATACCTTGAAAGTAATGACACTGAATGTCAATGGATTAAACTCACCTGTCAAAAGATTCAGACTGGAAGATTGGATAAGGAAATATATGCTGTCTACAAGAAACACATCTTAGACATCTATATGCTGTCTACAAGAAACACATCTTAGACCCAGGGATTCAGGGAGGTTGAAAGTGCATGTCTGGAAAACAATCTTACAAGCAAACAATAACCAAAAAAAGGCAGGAGTAGCTATATTAATATCAGACAAAATAGACTTTAAATGTGAAACAATGGTGAGAGACAAAGATGGATACTACATATTAGTGAAAGGGATAATTTTTCAAGAAGAACGATCATAAATATTTATGCTCCTAATAAGGGCACCTCCTAATACGTGAGGCAAACACTGGAAAAACTAAGTGAAAGAATAGATGCCTCTACAATTACAGTGGGAGACTTTAATACACCACTATCAACTTTGGACAGAACATCTCAAAAGAGAATCAATAAAGAAACAAAAACTTAGAACAGTATATTAGAGGAGCTGGACCTAATAGACATATACAGATCATTACCCCCGAATTCAGCAGGATATACATTTTTCTCAAGTGCATGTGGGTCACTCTCCAAGACAGACCATATGCTAGGCCACAAAGAATGGCTCAATGAATTCAGAAAGAACAAAATCATACAAAATAATTTTTCTGAACACAGTGGAGTGAAGCTGGAAATCTGCAAGGGTCAGAGGTCCAGATTTCACACCAAGATATGGAAATTAAACAGCACACTCTTAGAAAAACAGTGGATCAAAGAGGAAATCTCAAAAGAAACTAATAACTACTTTGAAACTAATGAAAATGATAACACAACATGTCAAAACTTCTGGGATGTAGCAAAAGCAGTACAGAGAGGGAAATTTATAGCCATAAATTCATACATCAAAAAAGAAAAAAGAGCAAAAATTGAAGAACTAACTGCACATTTGGAGGAATTAGTAAAAAAAACAACAAAGTAACCCCACAGGAAGAAGAAAGAAAGAAAGAACAAAGATATGAGCAGAAATAAATGAAATAGAAAATAAGAAAGCACTTGAAAAGATAAACAAAACTAACAGCAGGTTCTTTGAGAAGATCAATAAAATTAACAAATCCCTAGCTAGACTAACAAAGAAAAAAAGAGAGAAGATGTAAACATACAAAATAAGAAATGAGAAAGGAGATATCACCACTGACCCCACAGAAATAAAGACTATCATAAGAGGATACTTTGAAAAACTATATTCCAACAAAAATGACAATTTAGAGGAAATGGACAAATTCCTAGAAACACAGAAGCATCCTCTATTGACGAAAGAAGAAATTGAAGATCACAACAAACCAATGACAAGTAAAGAGATAGAATCAGGCATTAAAAAGCTCCCAACTCAGAAGAGCCCAGGGCCAGATGGCTTCACAGGTGAATTCTACAAAACATTCCAGAAAGAACTAATGCCAATCTTGCTGAAACTCTTCCAAAAAATTGAAACAGAAGGAACATTACCTAACTCATTCTATGATGCCAACATTAACCTAGTACCAAAGCCAAACAAAGACACCACAAGAAAGGAAAGTTACAGACCAATTTCTCTAATGAACCGAGATGCAGAAATCCTCAACAAAATACTTGCTAACCATATTCAACAACACATTAAACAAATTATACACCATGACCAAGTGGGATTCATTCCTGGTATGCAAGGATGTTTCAACATAAGAAAATCAATCAATGTAATACACCATATAAACAGATTGTAGGGAAAAAATTACATGATTATATCTATAGATGCAGAAAAAGCATTTGACAAAATACAGCACCCTATCTTGAAAAAACACTGCAAAAGATCGGAATACAAGGAAATTTTCTAAACATGATAAGAAGTATATATGAAAAACCCACAGCCAACATCATTTACAATGGTGAAATCCTAAAATCTTTCCCTCTAAGATCAGGAACAAGACAAGGATGCCCACTATCACCTCTTCTATTTAACATTGTCTTAGAAGTACTTGCTCGAGCACTGAGGCAAGAACCAGATATAAAAAACATTCAAATTGGAAAGGAAGAAGTCAAAATTTCATTATTTGCAGACGACATGACCCTATACATAGAAAACAACTGAAAGCAGGAGAATTGCATCCAGCATCCATGCGGAATCTAAGCCCCCTCTTGATATAGATGTGGAGTGGACACGGCCATTCTAGGGTCCACAGGATGGAGAAATAGAGAATGGATTAGAGTGGACTTACTGATATTCTATTCATGAACTATTGTGATTAGTAATCAAAGAAAATGTGGCATTGGTGTGGAAAAAGTGGCCATAGTGGCTGCTGGGGGTAGGAAGTGGGAGGAAGAGAAGTGATGTGAGGCCATTTTTGGGGGTTGGAGTTGTCCTGGGTGGTGCCGCAGAGACAGTTACCAGACATTGTATGTCCTCTCATGAACCACTGGGTGGACTGTGGAAGAGTGTGGGCTATGGTGTGGACCACTGACCATGAGGTGCAGCGGTGCTCAGAGATGTATTCACCAAATGCAATTAATGTCTCATGATGATGGAGGAGGTTGTTGTTATGGGTGGAGGAGTGGGGTGAGGGGGGTAGGGGGTATATGGGGACCTCATATTTTTTTAATGCAACATTAAAAAAATAAAGAGAAAAAAATAAATGATATATCAATAATAATAATAGGGAGGGTTGGGGGAAAATACTTTGGTTAGTAGTAATATTTTGACAATACTCTTTAATCATTAGTTAAAAAGGTTTAACAACAGTGTAATGTGTTGGTGGTAAGTTATGAGAGTCATGTATGATGTTATATGTTTGTTTTGTAAGTTCACAACTATTACTATACACTTATTGTTTATGTATGTTTGTGTGTGGGTGATATATTTCAATAAATTAATTATTTAAAAAAAAACTCCCAACGATGAAAAGCATAAGACCACATGGCTTCACTGTTGAATTATATCAATTATTACAAGAAGAATTAATATTAATCCTGCACAAACTCTTTCAAAATATTGAAAAGGAGGAACACAATACCTCACTCATTCTATGAATCTAATACCAAAGCCAGATAAAGTTACTACAAGAAGAGAAAATAATAGACGAATTTCCCTTATGAATATAGATACAAAAATCCTCAACAAAATAGTTGGAAATCAAATCCAATAGCACATTAAAAGAATTATATACCATGATCATCTGTGTTTTATCACATAAGGGTGTTTTAACATAAGAATATCAGTTAATGTAACACACCACAGTAACAAAAGGAAGAGGGTAGGGGGAACAAGATGATCTCAATTGACACAGAAAAGGCATTTAACGAAATCAAGCATCCACTCTTGATAAATACACTAAGGAAAATAGGAATAGAAGGAAACCTATTTAACATGATAAAGGGTATATATGAAAGACCCTCAGCTGGCATACAACTCAATTTTGAAAGGCTAGAAGCTTTCTCTCTCTAAGATTTGGAACAAGACAAGGATGCCCACTGTCACACTGTTATTCAACATTGTATTGGAAGTTCCACTAGAGTAGTCAGAAAACTTTCCATATTTGCAGATAACATGATCCTAGATATAGGAAGTCCTATGGTTGTGGTTAGTAGTACAATTTTAGTATTCATTCATCAGTTTTAACAAAAGTACCACTCTAATGCAATGTCAACAATAAGGGGGAATATGGAAATGCTGTATTTTTTACAAGATTTTTTTTTGGAAACCTACTACTTTTCTAATTAAAAAATAATAACAAAAAGATTATGGTGGTACAGTTGTAGGTCAGTGGTTGAGTGCCTGCTTCACATATATAAGGCCCCAGGTTCAATCCCAAATACCTCCAAAAAGAAAAATTAAAGCAAAACACTATGCTTAAGTGTTTTACTCCTCTGTCAAACAAATATTATTGTCATGGTATTCTAAATCCTCAGCTTGTGTCTAAGTTCAAAACACAACAATTTAGGAGAATTTATGCCTTGGTCTAGGGAAATAAAACTCCCCCAGATAATTAAACAATCACAACAGATTTCTTGCCTTGTAGGATGTAACTGCAGCCATCAATCAATAAGTAATATTTTGGTTTTGATTTTTTGCTATAAATTTAGGTTTTTACTTAATTAAATAAAAGTTCAGATCCTGTGTTCACTGCCTACTGTCTGCCAACAATGTGTGGTTTTAACCTTCTTTTTTTTAAAGACTTATTTTATTTATTTCTCCCCAAACCCTTGTTCTTTTTCACTTGCTGTATCTGTTCATTTTCCTTGTTTCTTTAGGCGGCACCAGGAGCTGAACCCAGGACCTCTGATGTGGGAGGGAGGTGACAAATCAATTGCACCACCTCCACTTCCTGCTCTGTCGTGTCTCTCATTCTGTTTTTCCTCCCCACGTCTCCTATTGCATTATCTTGAAATAGTACTGTTTGCCTTGAATTTTCTTAACTTTCTATTTTGAAACACAAATACAAAAGTAACATAAATCCAATAGAGAACTCCAATGTATGCCAATCCTCCAGATACTAAGATATATCAATTTCAACATTTTGCCACATTTGCCATATTATTCTATTGACCCATCCATCAATTCATCTATCTATCCATCTATTTATATGTCTATTTATTAGTCCATTTTCTGAATACCTGAGTGTAGGCTATATACATCATGCTCCTGCTCCTTTTACACTTAAAACTGCTTTGTACAATTCCTAAGAACCAGAATATTCACTTATGTAACCTTAAGTGCAGTTATGAGGTTCAAGAAATTTAACACTGATATAAAGCTTACAGTCTATATTACAATTTTACCATATGTCCCAAATATATCCTTTTGAGCCTTTTCTCATCCGCTGTTAGTTCCCATCCAGTATAATGTATTACATTTAATTTTCATTGCCTATTTAGTTGCTTTCTTTTTTTTAATTGTGAGAAAATATATACAACATAAACTTTCCTATCTCAACCACTCTCAAACGTATCATTCAGTAGGATTAATCATATTCACAATGTTGTGGTACCCTCACCACCATCCATTACTAAAACTTCCCCAGCTCCCCAAACAGAAACCTTATATCTATTATGTATTAATTGCACAATCTCCCTGCCTCTTGTCCCTGCAACCGGTATTCTACTTTCTGTCTCTTGCATATTTTCTGACTTTTTTTTTTTTGTCATTACCATGGGGCTTAAATTTAACATCCTAAATCTATAACAATTTCAAATGCTTTGATACCAACTTAACTTCAATAGCATACAAAACTATGTTCCTATAACCTTGTGTCCCCCAACTTTATATAGTTCTTGTCACAAATTACATGTTTCTATATTATGAATACAAAAACAGTGATTTGTCATTACATTTTATACATTTGCCTTTTAGATCCTGTAGGAAGTAAAAAAAGTGGAGATACAAAATCAGTAGTACTGACATTTACATTTATCCACGTTATTACTCTTTCTGGAGATCTTTATTTCTTCATGCAGCTTTGAACTATTGCCTATATTCCTTTCTTTTCAACTTGCAGAACTCTCTTTAGCACCTATTGTAAGACTTGACTACTGATGAAAAATTCCTTCAGCTTTTGTTTATCTGGGTATATTTTAATCTCTCCCTCATTTTTGAAAGACAGTTTTTCTGGATATAGAACTGTGTTGGCAATTTTTTGCTTTCAGAACTTTATACATGTCATTCCACTGCCTTCTTGCCTCCATGGTCTCCAATGAGAAACTGGCACTTATTCTTATTGCAGCCCACTTGTACATGACACATTGCTTCTCTCTTACAGCTTTCAGATTCTCTCTTCATCTTTGACATTCAACAGTTTGATTATAATATGCCTTAGCATGAGTCTATAAACCACATTTATTCTGGCTAGAGTTCACTGAGCATCTTGGATGTGACTATTCATATCTTTCATTAAATTTGCAAAGTTTTCAGTTATTATTTCTTAGAATATTCTCTCTGCCCCTTTTTCTCTTTCTTCTTTGTCAGGACTCCCACAATACATATATTGATATGCCAGATGGTGTCCCAAAAATTCCTCAGTCTTTGTTCACTTTTCTTCACTCTTTCTTACTTCAACTCCTTAGACTGATTTCAATTTGTCTCATCTTCAAGTTCTCTGATTCTTTCTTCTGCCAGTTCCAATCCACTGTGGAACTCTTCTAGGGGATTTTTAATTTCTAATATTCTTGTCTTCAGCTCTGTTGGATTCCTATTAGTAATTTTCATCTCTCTATGGATATTCTCTTCCTGTTCATTGACTGTTTTCCTGATTTCCTTTTGTTCTATGTCCAAATTTTCCTTTAGTTCTCGGAGCATATTTAGGACCATTATTTAAAGTTCATGTCTGGTATGTCCCAGGTCTGGTCCTCATCATTGATGGTTTCTAATGCTTTAATCTTTTCCTTTGCTTCCTGTTTCTTTGAATGTTTTGCAACTTTTTGTTGAAACCTGTATTTTGATATTTTAATGTGTTATCTCTAGAATTTAGACTCTCAGGCACCTGCTCCTTAAGCTTGTATGCAGCTAGTGTTATGACAAAGCTTTCCATGAATGTCAGGAATTAACCAAAAAAGGGGGAGTGGGAATAAAACACGTCCACCAGTTTTTGCAGATTTGCTCTCCTTCAGGGTTTGTCCATACAATGAATTTAAAGAACAGTTCCAGGTCAAAGTGTACGGGGCCTCCTTGATTCTTTCTGCACATGGGTCATGTCTTGGTCATGCACATGAAGCCTTAGGGATTCCCCCATTTACACAGTTACAATTGTCCCCTCTTCCCTAGGAAACATTTTCCTCATGGTCCTATGCACTGTACTATAGGATGCTATAGGCAGCAATCTCTTGTCCTAGGCAACATGACATGATTGCTCTCCCACAGCAATCTGTAGGAGAGTTCTATGAGCAGCCTTCTACAGGCAGGGCAAGTCCTGGGACAGCAAGCCCCACAGGTCACCACCAGAATGACTGGAGCAGACATACCGAGTATGTGGATGACAGTTACTCTGCTCCTTCCAGAACCAGGACCAGGAATCTGCACTGGGAGTGTGGGCTGGCTCTACAGTGAGTAGTGAGGAGTGGGGGAGGGGTAAGCCAGAAGATCCTACTGCTTTTAAGTAGTCTTTTTGTTGATTCAGTGCTTGCTCTGTTATGACAGTCTTTGACTTTTCTGGAGCTTTGAGAAAGATGTTTCTGCCATATCTTGCTGTTTGTTCAATGCTTCTGTCAGGTGATGCAGCTCTGAAGCATCTCACTCCACCATCTTGATCTGTATTGAATTTCAATACTGCAGAACTGGCTAGAAAGCATGAAGTACATTTAAGATAAATGTATGTGCTGATTATATAATTATTATTATTAGGTAACACAGCTATGAAAGAATGTGGAAAAATTGGTCTAAATGCCATCTTCCTTCCCTTGCTATATTCTGCATGGCTTCTGAAGTATTCACATTGATTCTACTATTATGTAAAATAAAATGTACTATAACTGAACCAGGGACTGTAAAAAGTATTAAGTTAGAAATGTAGCATTTTTCTCACTTAAAAGGTGCTTATCACACATTTTTCAGTTTCCTAATTGATAAAACAAATACCATTCACTGAGTTGGCTTAACAACAGGAATTTATTGGCTCACAGTTTCAGAGGCTAGAAAGCTTTCTTCCTTCTGGGGTCATATCTTCTTTGGCCTCCCTTGGCTTTTCTGTCACATGGCAGTACACATGGCAGTGTCTTCTCCTTTCTTTTCCAGGTTCTACTGATAATCAACTTCTGGCTGCCTCCTGTGGCTTCTTCTTTCTTCATATTTCTTATACTCAGCTTATAAAGACTCTAATACAGATTAAAGCTCAATGTGATTCAACTCGACCACATCTTAACTGAAGTAACATCATCAAAAGATCTTACCAAAATGGGTCCATACCCACCAGAATGCAGACCAAGAACAAGAACATGTTCAAACTGGGTGTATTAGTCAGCCAAAGGGGTGCTGATGCAAGTACCAGAAATCTATTGGCTTTTATAAAGGTTACTTATTTGGGGTAGAAACTTACAGTTACCACTGTAAGTTACTTCCCTCACCAAAGTTTTTTGTCATGTGTTGGAGCAAGATGGCTGCAAATGTCAGGAAGGTTTCAGGCTTCCTCTTTCTCTTAAGGTTCTGTGGTCCCAGCTTCTTCCGAAATCAGCTGTAGACTGGGATAAGGCTCATCTCTCTCCTGGGGCTCATTTCTCTCCAGGCTTAACTGCTCACTCTCTCCACAAGGCCAGCTGTAGACTATCATGCTAATGGCTCATATCTCTTGCTGGGGCATCTGCTGTATCTAATGGAGCCTTCTCTCCTTCCTCAAGTATCTGTTCCTCATCTATCTGCTTCTGTGTGTATTCACTTCTGGGGCTCCAATATCAAAAGTCCCACCCCCCTTCCCTGTGGTGCAGTTCCTCTGTCATATTCACATGGCCCAATCAAAGCCTTAATCATTATTTAATCAAGTAAAAGTGAAACCTTTGAATCCAATATAATCTAAGGGTATCACCAGCATAAGGAAGAAACCAGTTTACAAGCATAATCAGTATTTCTTTTTGGAATTCATCAATAATATCAAACTGCCACAAATTCAGTCCACCACACCCAAACTCCTTAATACCTCAACCTCTACAATTACAATCCATCCAATTCAAAAATGTATTAAAAATTTTGACTATAGGATCCTTTACCTGGCAAGGTGACTGAAACCTAAACTCACAATACATTCCATTTGAGCTAAAAGGAGGAAATTTAAAAAATAAAACATCTCAGGAAATTTACATTTAATAAGTCCTAGATACACATGGTACTTTATTAAGCGTAGAAGAGTAGGCTCTTCACACTTTCTCCTATTTGCAGAGGCTCCACCAGAGGAGCATCTCCTTTCAGAAACCCCTCTTCCCAAGGTAACCTTAGAGCTCTGAACATGGGTAGTCACGCCACCTTAACTATAAAATCCTGGCAGTATCTCTCTAGTCACATATGTATACCCTCAACACGTACTACATGAAATAGAAGAGTTATATAATTCACAAGTCTAACTTAAAAGATAATAGAAAAAGAACTGCCTTTGTCAGGGAGGTGAAACTATAAAAACTCATTCATGCTTTCTTTAATTCTTTCATCCATCATTGAATAATTACAGAATTCCTACTCTGTTTCAGGTGGTATGATTAGCAACAGGATTCTTCACCTTAAGATCTAATAATAGTTTATTGAGAAAGAGCATTAAGAGCCTTCTTTAAAATAACTATGTTCTAAACTTATTGCCCTATTCACATACTTAGAGATCTTCAGCATTCCCCTACTTAAAAATGGAATGCATATTTTCCTCCTCCAGTATTTCTGCATGAAATTTATTTACATAAAATCTGATTTCTTAAGTTTCTTTATAACACAAGTCTTTCAAGCTATATTCATAAAATAAAAATGAACATAGAGCCATATTTATTTTAATTTTAAGTATACTGAATTGATCATTTTTAATTAGCCTAATATTTCACTGTATTTTTCATGCACATTTCTTGTATGACTAAAAATCTTTATAAATAATCTGAAAGATAATTTGCCAAAATATATCAAAAGTATTTAAAATGATCTTATCCTTAAGAATCACATTGTCATTTTAGTTGTTATCTTAAATAATCAGGAATATGTGCCAAAATATATGTACAAAGATGTTCATTATACATCATTCATAATAGTGAAGAACTGAGCAAGAATAGGACACTGACTAAATAAGCAATGGCTAAACTGTGGGCTATTAAAGATTTTTAGATATGTTGCACATAATAAAGTGGAAAATGTGATAAATGAAAAAAGCAATTAGTGTAACGCAATTCAGGGGAAGAAGAATGGGAAGAAAGAAGGAAGGAAAAGTGTGTAAAAAAAGTACTAAAGAATTCATAATGGTTTAGAAAAGCGAAGTTGGGAATCAGAAGCATAGGATGAAAGTTGTGTAACCCTCGAAAATTATTTAATCTCTCTGACCCATCTGTAAAAGAGAGATAATAAAAGTAAGTACTTTCATCATAGGGGATATTAATTTATATATGAAAACTGAGTATTATAATGACTGGCACATAATGAGGACTCAATTCAGTTTAGTGATTATTATTATATAATAGCATCTTAAAAATAATTAATTCCAGAAGGTGCTATAGATTATTTTTATGTAATTTGTGTTTTTTTAATATTTTCCAAGTATAGCAGTTTGATATTATTGGTGAATTCCAAATAGAAATATTGGATTATGTTTGTAAACTGATTTTTAACTCTGGGCATATGAGATTATATTGGATTCATAGGTTTACTTGATTAGGTAATTATGTAAACCTCTTGTGCCAGAAGGGCGTTGAGTCCCCACCCTTTGGTGGATGGGGACTCACAGATAAAAGGCAAAACAAAGGACAGAATTGCCGGCTTTTAATGTTGGAGTTTTGACATTGGAGTTTGATAAAATCTTAAACTGAAGGGCTGGGGATAGAGACAGAGCCGTTCCCCTGATAGTCTACAGCTGACCTTGTGGAGAGAGGCAAAGCCTAGAGAACCTCAGAGTCTACAGCTGACTTTGTGAAGAAAACAGAAGAGCTGAACCCAAAGGAACCCAGGAAGCCTGAACCCTCACAGACATCGGCAGCCAGCTTGCTCCAACACATGAAAATAGACTTTGGTGAGGGAAGTAACTTATGCTTTATGGCCTGGTGTCTGTAAGCTTCTACCCCAAATAAATACCCTTTATAAAAACCAACCAATTTCTGGTATTTTGCATCAGCACCCCTTTGGCTGACTAATACACCAAGCTTTCTCCAACCAATATGCAATACTTTTATAGTACAAACAAAGCAATGTATTGTTTTTAAATGGAAAACATCTGATTTTTATCTTTTTGTTACAAATATTTTAAAGGTTTGTTTCCTTTTTAACAAGTTCCTCCATGTAATGCATACCATTAATTCAGATCACTGTAACCAGACTGCAAGGTTAAAATGTGCAAACTATCTGGCTCAAAGCAATAATGCAATACCTATAAAACACTACCATTAAAAATGTTTATAATATGTCCTTACCATTGAGACAGCTATTATATTTAATATTTCCATTAATCATGACAAAAATAGAACATATATAATGATATATTACATTTATATAAACATTTCTATATTAATAAGAGGATACATTGCTATATGTAATGTAAGCCAGCTACATGGAAAGGCCCCTGTGATAGGATGAAAAATGTTCCCCAGAAAAAAACACATTCTTGGTCTTAATCCCATGCATGTGGGAGTGACCCCTTCATAAATAGAGCCTTATGTATAAGGTATTTTTAGTTAAGGTGTGGTCAATTAAATCAGGATGGGTCATAATCCTATTCCTGGGGGCCTTACAAAAGAGAAAGCCCCAGGGAGGACCAAAAGTAGGAAGTTAATGGAACCCAGAAGAGAAAGGAGAGGCCATTGCGATGTGATGGGAAAGCCAAGGAACCCAGAGATTGCTGGCCAGCCAAAACACTACTTACTCTAGGAAGCAAGCCTTCCAACCTCTGAAACATAAACCAATAAATACCTATTGTTAAACCAACCCATTGTGCTATTTATCATGGTAGCCCAGAAACTAACACCTCCCCAAGCCAAGATACATCTATATACTGACAAGTCCTTAACTTCCTCATAAAACTGAATAAGGCTTTTTTATTCACTAGTGTGTCCTTCTTCATTGCCCAGAAGAAGCCATTTTTCTCTCTGATGTGTCCTTCTGACCTAAAGAAAAAGTTCATAGCAAGGTATGCAGATACAAAAAGGAAGTGGCTCAACAAATAACAGAGGGTTTCTTGGAAGCTGCTTGGATGATTGCCCCAGAAGCATATAATTACAACGAGACCAAATTTCCTAACAGGTACAAGTATGTAGCAATCTATTCACATCACTCATACAATATTCAGCAAATCTATGAAGACGAGACCATGGATTTTAGATCTTGCAGTTCCTCACTGTTAGTCTTTATTACGTATCATAAAATAAAAAATTTTTTAAAAGTCATCATTCCAACAGTGAAATTGTGCATCAATAGAAATTTTGATCCATGGGCCCCTGAAATAGGTTGATCAAAGGTATTAGAATTAAGATGTTAAAAATGGAGTAAAAAATAAAAAAAGAATTAAAAAGCACTGTGGTAGATGAAAGTAAAAAAAAAAAGCATATAGACCTTGTAGTCACTTATATATCGCTACAAAACAAACCACTCAAAAATTTACTTACTCAAAACAAAAATCATTTATTTGTTCATGATTCATACAGTAAAGCTACACTCAGCCAGGCAGTTCTTCAGCTAGTCTTGCCTGGGTTCCAGCACACAGTTGCAGGCATGGAGGGAGCAGTGTTCCCAGAGGACAAGCTCCACTCTGCAAATACCTAGAGTCTCTGTTTACATATTTGCTGATATTCTACTGGACAAAGTGAGTATGTGGCTAAGCCAAGAGTGAGTATAGGAGGAGACAGACTTCACACGAGCTTGAATACCAAAAGGCAGATTCAAGGAGATTGTTGGGAAGGAAAGGGACATAATGTAACAATCTACTAAAGTCCTGGCCCTATGGGCCCAATGAATCACATCCCTCCAACACACAAAATGCACTCAAATACCCAAAATCCCAAGTCACACGCAACCAAGGTAACAGCCTCAAAGTCCACTCTCTCATGATCCTAGGTACAACCTGAGTGCAGCTCATCTTAATCACAGACTTGTAAAGTAAAAAGACAACTTATCTGTCTCCCATCAAACACACATCATACACAATGCAAGAACAGACACAGGATAGCAACAAGAGACTTTTTAAAAAGAAGAAGGAATGCAAGAAACAGCAATCACTTGCCCATAGCAAGCCACAAATCCAGAAGCACATGTTGTCAGGGTCTTCTACTCCAGGGGCAGGAATGTTCCTCGATTAGGGTCCAATTATGTTCTCTGGAATAATTCTCTAATCTATTGTTCTCCATGGCTCTTAACTTTGCCCACCCAAATCTTAGCTCTATACTCCAATATGTTTCCTTTTTTTCTAAGAAATGTTCCATGTTTGCAGCTGAGTACCTTTCTCAGACTAATTCTGGTCATAGTATGGTAAGAGGCCTGGGGCCTCTTTTTACTTTGAGTACAAGTCAATTCAACTCCCTTAAAACTTTCTAGGCTTTCTATTAATTTAATTGGGGTTCATACCATTACCCCCAAAAACTGCATCTACAACTCTTTTCAAGATAGACATTTCTTTATGTCCCGAGTTTCAGACTTTTATGGCACAATGACCTTAAGATTTTTAGACTCTCTTTTGTCTAGCTAAAAGGATCTACGAAGTACAACTTTAAATCATTCTGAGGTCTTAACAAAGAACCTTCCAGTCATGGTTTGATCTTCACCCTAAGGTTATTTCTTACTTTGAAACTTTTTAATGACAATGACTGTAAATGAGAAACGGTTTTATTTCTAATGCAGAAAGTACTGGCTCCCTGTATTTCCTCTATTATCTGCCTTAAGTACATTTCTCTGTTTTCATACTTTATCATTCAATAAGAAACCACCTGACAGTTTCAATTTTTCGCCTCGAAATCTCCTTAACCAGATTCATAAGTTCGTTAGATACACCTTTTTTAACAAGTTCCTCAGGAGATAGCTTTTTAAAAATTGTTTCATTGCTTTAAAACATGGACACCATACTCCATTCTCAAAAAATGGTTTTCTCACCACTTTTCCAGCATCCACTATAAGTTTGCTATGTCCAGCCTTGCCAATAACCTCCTCACCACTTTCCTAGCCTCCAACTGCCACCCAGTCCCAAAACCAATGCCACATATTTGAGGTTTTTATTAAAGCAGAACCCTGCTTCTAATACCAATGTTTGTTTCAGCTAGCCATTGCTTCACAACAAACCACTCCAAAACTTTGTGTTTTAAGAAAACAATCATTTATTTACTCATGATCCTTCAATGTGGACTGCGCTCAGCTTGGCAGATCCTCTGTGGTCATGCCTGAGATGACCCATGTGGCTATATCATTGGGTTCAATGGGCCTGGATAGTCCAAGACATCCTCACTCACATTTCATGTGGTTGATTGGAACTTGTTAGCCAGAGTACTTCATTAATTCTCCAATGTCCTCTCCAGCAGGATTGCCTGAGGTTCTTGCTTATTCCCAGTTCACAGGTGCTTATCAAGCTCTGCTTGAGTAACATTTGCTGATGTGCTATTGGCCAAAAAATGTCATGGACAAGACAGAGTCAATGTGGGAAGAAACTACACAAATCAATGAAGGAAGCATAATTCACGGAGGAGCCATTATTGTAAAAATCTACATATTGCCCATGGAAATAGCCATTCATTCAACTGGCTCTCTTGTGATTGCACTTTCTATTGGTTATTAACAAAGACACAGAGTAAAACAGAATTATATGACACAGAAATTCCAGTCCCAGACATATACCCAAAAGAAATGAAAACAGGGACTCAGACAGATACTTCTATGTGAATGTTGATAATAGCATTATTTGCAGTAACCAAAAGGCAGAAACAATCCAAATGTCCATCATCTGATGAATGAATAAACAAATAGCATATGCATGTGTGATGGTTTCAAGCTGTCTGGACCCCAGAAGAGTATGTTCTTAAAGCTTATCTATTTCTGTGGGTGTAAATCTATTGTAATAGGACATTTTGATTAGATTACTTCAGTTAAGGTGTGGCCCAGGGTGGGCCTTGATCTTCTTCCCAGAATCCTTTATAAATGGGATAAATATGGAGAAAAAGAAAGAAAGTTACAGAAGCAAGGAACTGAGAGAAAGATATGGAAGCAAGAAGCTGGAAACAATGAAACACAGAAGAGAAGGGAGAGACCAGCAGACAGTGCCATGTGCCTTGTCATGTAACAGGAATCCAGGATCATCAGCAGCCGATCTTTAGGGAGTAAGCATCACCTTGACAATGCCTTGATTTGGGCATTTTTTCTCAGCCTCAAAACTGTAAGCTTGTAAACTAATAAATTCCCATTGTTAAAAGCCAACCCATTTTATGGTATCTGCTTGAGCAACTTTAACAAACTAGAACATGTAGAATGGAATATTTTTAAGCCATAAAAAGAAGGAAGTTCTGATTCATGCTACAACACAGATGAACCTTGAGAACATTATGCTAAGCGAAATAAGCAAGATGGAGCACAAAAGTGAAAATATCCTATAATCCCAATTATATGAAATAGCTAGAAAAGAAGCAAATTCATAGAGGCAGAAAGCAGATTAAAGGTCACCAGTTCTGGTAGGAGGGAGAAGTGAGGAGTTTTTGTTTAAGGGATATAGAGTTTGTGTTTGGAGTGATGAAAATATTTTGGATAGATAGTAATGATGGTTGCACAACATTGTCCATGTCACTGAACTGTATCCTTAAAATTAGTGAAAAAATGGTAAATGGGTGTTATAGTTATTTTAAAATAATAAAAGCCATTTTTAAAAGTTACCATAGAAACAAAAAGTTACAGAACTAAAAGATGATTTATCTTTTATTTTAAAAAGAAAGAAATATTAGCTGACAAAAAAATAATTAAGCGCTTTAAAAGGCAAGTGACAAACTATAGATCAGGCATTTTAAAAATAAAAATAAAATGGAAAGATATTATAAAATAAAAATTAGAAAGTATAAAGAGATAAAAGGAGCGTTTATAAAATAGTAAGAAAATAAAGAATGACAAATATTATAAATTGATATAACCAAAGATTTTAGATGTTTAAATAAGTAAAAAAAATCTAAAACTAGCACAAATATATTATGAATAATCTAGACAAAAGGATGGGGAATAAAAAATATATTTTTATAAGACACTAGGAGTAGGAATTCAAAAAGCTTAACAAGCAAATGCAAGAACCATGTCCAGCAGAGCCTCTAACAATTTGCCCCTACGCAAGGCTTGGGGCTTACTATAAAGAAATGGTTCTCAGACTTCACTATTTACAGAGCTTCTTAAAATGCAGATTTCAAGGCCCTCTGGCAAGTGATTCTAATTTCATAGATCTGGAATAGGGCCCAGGAATGTGCATTAATAAGAACCCCAGGTGATGCTAACAAAAATAAAAAGGCCCAAGGATTTTACTAGCTACAAAAGGGCTTTCTCAAACAAGGGGCAGACCATGAATCTCCTTACCTTTTATGTTGTACATATTGCTTGAAGCCCTATACAAATACACATTTTAAATTTCAGAATCAAACGATAACATGCTCTGCTCCCTTTATTAATAGCTCAATTTAAGCTGCTTCAACTTTTAAGTCTCCTGCTAGCAATAAAACAGCATTTTTCAAACTATAGGTCATGAGCAATGAGTGAGTCATAGACTCAATTTAATAGGTTGCAACCAGAATAGAAAATGTCAGAGGGCATTGCATGTAATAAGGTAATTAAGGAAAGCGGACTTGACCCAATGGATAGGGCATCCACTTACCACATGGGAAGTCCACAGTTCAAACCCGGGCCTCCTTGACCCACGTGGAGCTGGCCCATGCGCAGTGCTGATGCAGGCAAGGAGTGCTGTGCCACGCAGGGGTGTCCCCCACATAGGGAAGCCCCATACGCAAGGAGCACGCCCCGTAAGGAGAGCCGCCCAGCGCGAAAGAAAGTGCAGCCTGCCCAAGAATGGCGCTGCACACATGGAGAGCTGACACAAGATGATGCAAGAAAAAAAGAAACACAGATTCCCGGTGCCGCTGATAAGGATAGAAGCAGTCACAGAAGAACACAAAGCGAATAGACACAGAGAGCAGACAATGGCGGGGGGGGAAGGGGAGAGAAATAAATAAAAAATAAATCTTTTAAAAAAAGGTAATTAATAAGTATCATTTGATGAAACTTTTGTTTCAGTTGTTTGCATGTGTGCACTTGTACATACAATGCAAAACTCCATTACTTGTTAGAAGGCATAGTCAAAAAGGCTTGGAAATTTCTGCCAGACAGAAAGTGATGGATTCACCAAGGAGCTAAAAAGTCTTAAGGTGAACACATTCAA
Source organism: Dasypus novemcinctus (assembly GCF_030445035.2). Lineage (NCBI taxonomy): Eukaryota > Metazoa > Chordata > Mammalia > Cingulata > Dasypodidae > Dasypus > Dasypus novemcinctus. The sequence goes on from NC_080677.1 coordinate 86,980,814, forward strand.
AGTCTACGGGAAACAATTTAATGATAATCATTTCATTTTTTTCATATTTCTATAGAGTTTAATTATTCAGGCACTTCAATTCTCCAAAGAACAAATTTAATATGTATTTATTCAGTAAACCTCTGAACAGGTAGGTGAGAGGAATATGGCCCCTTTCTAACTAGAGGACATACAAAAGAGTTTATGATCATAAGTTAAAATTTACAATGCAGCAGGATTTCAAATTAAGTGAATGCTAGAATTCAGGAAAGTTGTGTGAAGGAGACAGGGCTTGAGTTCAATCTTAAAAGGAGAGTAAGATAAGAAAAAAGAGAGGAAAGGGTATAGTAAAGAGTCTTATTATATAGTCAAAGTAAACAACATGCCTGCAAAAAATAATCCCAGAAGTTCATTTTCACACACAATAGAGGATAGATTTTCTCCATAACTCATTTCAGAAACCCAGGTTCCTTCTGTCTTGTGGCTCCATAATCTGCTGTTGTCTCAGAATTCTCTACTGGACTCCCCTCAAGACTAGGGAGGAGAGAGGGCATGGAGCATCGCTAACAAGGCTGTGATAGCCAGGCCTGGAAATGGCACATCATTTCCATCCATTTCCAATTGGCCAGAATTCAGTCACAGGGCAACATTTGACTATAATGGAGACTAGAAAATGTAGTGTAAAGCCAAGTGGAGAAACATCATTCCTCGCTATTCCTTTCTTTAAAAAAAAAAAAAGTCCTGTACATGATATAACAATGAAACATGGATTCTAAAAGATAGAAGGCAGCAGAATTGGTGGCTAAGGACCTTGGAACTTGAGGAAAACTTCAAAGTTTTCTTTTTGCCTCCAATATATCCCAAATGAAGCACTAGAAATGCTTGTAACCTGAAACCATCACAAGCAGGACAAAAAAAACCTGGAAGTAAAACCTACTCTATCTAGCCAAAGGACCAGGAAAAGGACAGCCTAGAACACAAAAGGTTTGTAATACCCCTTCTAATCTACCCAAACACCAAAGGAAAAACCCTAGTATCAGTGGGTCCAAGCAGGGAACCCACTGTCCAATCCATGACAGTGAGGCAGCAAGGGTGGCCCTTGAATTCTCCTACCACAGTGCTATCAGTGGGGCCAAAGGGGAAAATGAACTTCAACCCCTATCAGGAAGCAAGAGATAGAATGAAATGGTATGAAATAGTGCTTAGTTGGCACTCCACTTTCCCCACCCTGGTGACACTTTAGCAATTTCTTAGAAAGCTAAACATAAATTTACCATACAGCCTAGCAATTCCACTCCTCAGTATCTGCCTGGAAAAATGAAAACATGTCTACACAGAGACCTGTACACAAATGTTCATAGCAGAATTATTCACAATAGTGAAAACATGAAAACAACCCAAATGCTCATTAACTGGTAAATGGAAACACAAAATGTTTCGTCATATCCATACAATGGAATACTATACAACGATAAGAAGGAATGAACTACTGATACATGATACAACATAGATAAACCTCAAAAACCATTACAGTAACTAAAGGAGGCCAAAGACAAAAAGACTACACAGTGAATGATTCTATGTATAAAAAATGTCCAGAAAAAGGCAAATCTACAAAGTAGATCATGGTTGTGAGGCCAGGGGTGGAGCAGGAATTGACCTCAAACAGACATGAGAGATTTTTCACAGTGATAGAAATGCTCTAAGACTGGATTGTGGTGATGGTTGTATAATTCTATAAATTTATTAAATATCACTTAATCATTCATAATAGTAAATAAGTAAATTCAGGGGTATGTAAATTAGACCTTGTAGCAGTTTGATATAGTTATAAATACCAAAAATAGATATTGGATTATGTTTGTAAACTGGTCTGTACCTGGGCATGATTAAATTATAATTAGGTCTTTGATTGGGTCACATCAGCAGGGTGTTAAAAGACATGGCAAAGGACAGAGGTGGGGGTTTTTGATATTAGAGTTTGATGCTGAAGTCTTAAGCTGGAGCCCCGGTTGGGAAGTAAGCACACAGAGGAAAGAGAAGGAAGCCCTAGGAAGAGAGGAACCCTGAGCCCAGAGAGAAGCAAGACCTGGGAAGAGAGGAACCCAGGAAGCCTGAACCCTCGCAGCCATCAGCAGCCATCTCCTTGCTCCAACACATGAAAATAGACTTTCGTGAGGGAAGTAACTTATGCTTTATGAACTGGTATTTGTAAGCTCCTACCCCAAATAAATAACCTGTATAAAAGCCAACAGACTTCTGGTATTTTGCAGACTAATATAGACATCAATAAACTTGTTAAAAAAAATAGACTAGTATAATGAACCATCATGTTACACATCACCTAGATTCAACAATTATGAACTCATGGCCAATCCTGTTTCACCTATAACCCCATTTCAGTTTTCTTATTCCCATTTATTTTAAATTAAATATAAGCAATCATATATTTCACTGCAAATCTTTATGATTCATAATATTGAAGATAAGGATTTTTAAAAACGTAACCACAATATCATCACAGCTAACACAAGTGACAAAGTTGGTACTTTGGGGTACTTTGGGGAAGGGGCAAGATGGCATCAGATTAAGTGCACACTCATCATCTCTCTCACAAAAAAAAGGCTGAGTGGGAGCAAGATTCTGCCCAAGTGAGTGTTTTGGGAACCCACAAAGCAGGAGGCTTCAGGACATCAATCTGGAGAGAGCACGACAAAGAGATTGATTGCTCAATGTAAAACCATGAGTTTCTGGCCCTTGAGGCTGGAGCGGTGTGACGGCTAAGCTCCACCCTCATGGCTGGAAGCCACAGCAAGCCCAGAAGCCGGAAGGTCACCCAGTGGGCGGAGGCATTCTCCGAGAGTTGAAGGGTTCTGGTGAAGGGTAGAGAGGGATTTCCCTTCTGTGGGTTTGACTGCCTGGACTTCCTTTTTTTTTTTTTTTTTTTTTTTTATTGACTTTGTAATAATATTACATTAAAAATATATATGTGAGGTCCCATTCAACCCCACCCCCCACCCCACCTCTCCCCCCCCCCAGCAACACTCGTTCCCATCATCATGACACATCCATTGGATTTGGTAAGTACACCTTTGGGCACCTCTGCACCTCATAGTCAATCGTCCACATCATGGCCCATACTCTCCTCCATTCCATCCAGTGGGCCCTGTGAGGATTTACAATGTCCGGTGATTGCCTCTGAAGCACCATCCAGGGCAGCTCCATGTCCCAAAGACGCCTCCACCTCTCATCTCTTCCTGCCTTTCCCCATACCCATCAGCCACCATGTCCACTTTTCCCAATCCAATGCCACCTCTTCTATGTGGACATTGGATTGGTTGTGTCCATTGCACCTCTATGTCAAGAGGAGGCTCAGATTCCACCTGGATGCTGGATGCAATCCTCCCACTTTCAGTTGTAATCACTCTAGGCTCCATGGTGTGGTGGTTGTCCTTCTTCAACTCCATCTTAGCTGAGTGTGGTAAGTCCAATAAATCGGATTGTAGGTGCTGGAGTCTGTTGAGGCTCAGGACCTGGCTATCACCTTGCCAGTCCAGAGATTCATATCCCCTAAATATATCTTAAACCCCAACATTAACTGCACCTCCAGCACATTAGCATGAAAGTCTTATGAAGGAAGATCCCATCTGAGTCCAGATTCATCACACATAAACACCCTTTCCAAAGAGGGGCCATCTGACCTGGTAGTTAACCCCATCGGCCATGACCATAACTCCCATGGGTCTCTTTAGCCCTCAAAGGAACCAATATCTGGGGGTTGTATCTGCTTTATCTGTCTCTCTGGCTCTGCTCAGTTGTGCATGAGGGCAATCCTTCTGACAGCCTCCAGACTCTTTTTTAGAAACTCGTAGCCATATAAACTCATTTCTCCTTTCCATTTCCCCCTTACTTTAGGTCAAACAGCATTTTAAAGTCATGTTATTTTATGTAGACAGGGATATTCTGCTGATCCGCATTGAACCTTCCGTATAAGGTCATTTTCCAGTTGCATCATCAGTTGGTAGTTGATAGTGGTCCCTCGGTGCCAGGGAGGCTCATCCCCGGGTGTCATGTCCCACGCTGGGGGGAAGGCATTGCATTTACATGCTGAGTTTGGTTTCGAGACTGGCCACATTTGAGTAACATGAAGGCTGACAGGAGGAAATTCCCAGGCACAATGTTGCTCTAGGCCTTGTTCTCATTTTAGGCTTATCAGCTCACAAGCATAGTCATTAGCATCAGGGGCTCACTGTTGAACCCTCACTCCCTCCCGGTCCCCGCCGCTGTACCTGGGAGACTGTCGCTGCTCCCCTAGGGACCACGACAGAGCACCACTGGCCAGGAACCCAGTACCCCCCCTGCTGTGGTTTTTAATTGTTGCCACTATGAGTATATCCAAACATTACCATGCACCCTGGACATATGTTCTGTACAGCTCCCTGTCAGCCATATAGCACCTGTCATTGGTATCCCACACCAGTATCCCTCCATTGCCATTGTTGAAACACTCTGTGATCCAGAACTCCCTGAAATTTGAAGCCCAATATAATGTCATGGTCCCTTACTAGGGAATGGCATATAGCGATGGGTTTAAAGGTTAGATAAAGAACTTAGATAAAGAATGTTGACTTGAAAAAATTCTACATCCTTTTTCTTTTTTTTTTTTTTTTCCCCCCCTAATTATTCAGCTTCTCTTCACAGGAGTCCTAGACCACAGCAATGCATATATATAATATACAGCACTCCCATACATCCACCACAAAACCTTTTTCCTTCCACAGCGATACTCTTACACCCTATTCACATCATATTTACTTAACGTGATGTACAGAGTCTGAGACATTAGCTTTCTAACAAGGTGACATCTGTGCTTACATTGTGGTGCATACTTTAGGATACACAGTTCTTTACATTCTTAGTTATCCTATGTTTTACATTATGGTTTACATTATCAGTCTGTCATCTCCTATATGTTATGGTGTAATATTACATGTTTTATATCCATCCTTGTGTACTCTCAAGAAACTCCTCTCTTACCCCCCATTTACCTTGGTTCCACACATTTAACGTCCATTTTCCCTTCCACCTTGGTGCCCACAGTGACAGCCAACCTCCGTTTCCTGAGGAGCCACTTCCAGAGATAGATGGAATAGTGTTCAGGGCCTAACTTGCTCAACTGCCCCAATGCCCTGGGAGCCACCCTTTCTCTCGAGGGATACAGTTCCCTCTATTTGGTGGCATTAGTCCTCCCCAGGATGTGGGTCCAGCCCCACTCTCACTACTTGGGTTTCTACCCCATGGTGACACCCACTCTGGCAGAATGAGCATTTAGACATTCCCCAGGAGCCCGTCCTGCATCAGACCCTCCCCTCCCAGCATTCTAAACAGGTAACCCTCTTTATTATATTTTGATATGATTTTCTCGGCATTTTACTCTCCACCAACACCTGACCCTCTCCTGTGTTCGTATGCTACCCCTCCCTCCCCCCACTTTTGGGCAATGTTACCCATCCGTCCCTCCCCAGCCACCCTCAAACCCGCAAAGCCCCAACCAAAGGCAACCCCTTGCCCCCCTTTTATCTCTTCTTTGTGTTCATACTTACCACCATCTCATCTTAAATTCCACCCCTGCAGACATCGGCTCATATCCTTCCTCCACCCTCCAATTTCCTGTAAGCCTATCGTTCAGTCTCTTGCTATCTAGGGCAGCTTGTTTATTTCATATCATTGAGGTCATGTAGTATTTGTCCTTCAATGTCTGGGTTGCTTCACTCAACATAAGGTTCTCAAGATTCATCCATGTTATCACATGTGTTTGTAGTGTGTTTGTTCTTACAGCCGAGTAGTATTCCATTGTGTGTATATACCACATTTTAATGATCCACTCATCTGTTGATGGGCATTTGGGTTGATTCCAACTTTTGGCAATAGTGAACAATGCTGCTATGAACATTGGTGTACATATATCGGTTTGTGTCCTTGTTTTCAGTTCTGCTGGGTATATACCCAGCAGTGGTATTGCTGGGTCATATGGCAAATCTATGGCTAGTTTTTTGAGAAACCGCCATACTGTCCTCCAGAATGGTTGGATCCTTCTGCATTCCCACCAGCAGTGGATGAGTGTTCCCCTTCCTTCACATCCTCTCCAGCACTTGTATTCTTCTGTTTTTTTCATAGCTGCCAATCTTATGGGTGTAAGATGGTATCTCATTGTAGTTTTGATTTGCATTTCCCTGATAGCTAGAGATTTGGAACATTTTTTTCATGTGCTTTTTTGCCATTTGTATTTCTTCTTCGGAGAAGTGTCTGTTTAAGTCTTTTTCCCATTTTTTAAATGGGTTGTTTATCTTTTCATTTTCAAGATATAGAAGTTCTTTATATATGCAAGTTATAAGTTTCTTATCAGATATATGATTGCCAAATATTTTCTCCCACTGTGTGGGCTCCCTTTTTACTTTCTTGACAAACTCCTTTGAGGTGCAGAAGGCTTTAATTTTGAGGAAGTCCCATTTATCTATTAGTTCTTTTGCTGCTCGTGCTTTTGGTGAGATATTCATAAATCCATTTCCTATTACAAGGTCCTGTAGATGTTTCCCTACACTGCTTTCTAAGGTTTTTATGGTCTTGGCTCTTATATTTAGGTCTTTGATCCATCTTGAGTTGATCTTTGTATAAGGTGTGAGATGGTAATCCTCTTTCATTCTTCTACATATGGCTATCCAGTTCTCCAGACACCATTTGTTGAATAGGCCACTCTCTCCCAGTTGAGAGGGTTTGGTGGCTTTATCGAATATTATGTGGCTGTATATGTGAGGTTCTATATCAGAGCTTTCAATTCGATTCCATTGGTCTATGTGTCTCTCCTTATGCCAATACCATGCTGTTTTCACCACCGTAGCTTTGAAGTATTTTTTGAAGTCAGGTAGTGTGATTCCTCCAATTTCGTTTTTCTTTTTCAGTATGTCTTTGGCTATTCGGGGTCTCTTTCCTTTCCAAATAAATTTCATAGTTAGTTTTTCTAGTTCCTTAAAGAAGGCTGCGTTGATTTAATTGGGATTGCATTGAATGTGTAGATCAGTTTTGGTAGGATAGACATCTTAATAATGTTCAGTCTTCCTATCCATGAACAAGGAATAGTCTTCCATTTATTCAGGTCTTCTTTGATTTCCTTGAACAATCTTGTATAGTTCTCGGTGTATAAGTTCTTTACCTCTTTAGTTAAATTTATTCCTAAGTATTTGATTTTTTTATTTACTATTGTGAATGGTATTTGTTTCTTGATTTCCTCCTGATCTTGCTCATTATTGGTGTACAGAAATGCTACTGATTTTTGCGCATTGATCTTATAACCTGTGACTTTACTAAACTCATTTATGAGTTCTAGAATCTTCGTTGTAGATCTCTCAGGGTTTTCTATGTATAGGATCATGTCATCTGCAAATAATGAAATTTTGACTTCTTCCTTTCCAATTTGAATGCCTTTTATTTCTGGTTCTTGCCTCAGTGCTCGAGCAAGTACTTCTAAGACAATGTTAAATAGGAGCGGAGACAGTGGGCATCCTTGTCTTGTTCCTGAGTTTAGAGGGAAGGAGTCTAGGATTTCTCCATTGTAAACAATATTGGCTTTAAGTTTTTCATATATACTCTTTATCATGTTCAAAATATTTCCTTGTATTCCAATCTTTTGGAGTGTTTTTATCAAGAAAGGGTGCTGTATTTTGTCAAATGCTTTTTCTGCATCAATAGATATAATCATGTGATTTTTTTCCTTCAATCTGTTTATATGGTGTATTACGTTGATTGATTTTCTTATGTTGAACCATCCTTGCATACCTGGGATGAATCCCACTTGGTCGTGGTGTATAATACGTTTAATGTGTTGTTGAATACGATTAGCAAGTATTTTGTTAAGTATTTTTGCGTCTAGGTTTATTAGAGAAATTGGTCTGTAATTTTCCTTTCTTGTGATGTCTTTGTTTGGCTTTGGTACTAGGGTAATGTTGGCATCAAAGAAGGAGTTGGGTAATGTTCTTTCTGTTTCGATGTTTTGGAATAGTTTCAGCAGGATTGGTGTCAGTTCTTTCCGGAATGTTTTGTAGAATTCACCTGTGAAGCCATCTGACCCTGGGCTCTTCTTAGTTGGGAGATTTTTAATAACTGATTCTATCTCTCTGCTTGTGATTGGTTTGTTAAGATCATCAATTTCTTCTTTCGTCAATATGGGCTGCTTATGTGTTTCTAGGAATTTGTCCATTTCCTCTAGATTGTCATTTTTGTTGGAATATAGTTTTTCAAAATATCCTCTTATGATAGTCTTTATTTCTGTGGGGTCAGTGGTGATATCGCCTTTCTCATTTCTTATTTTGTGTATTTGCATCTTCTCTCTTTTTTTCTTTGTTAGTGTTGCTAAAGGTTTGTCAATTTTGTTAATCTTCTCAAAAAACCAGCTATTGGTCTTGTTTATCTGTTCAAGTGCTTTCTTATTTTCTATTTCATTTAGTTCTGCTCTTATCTTTGTTATTTCCTTCCTTCTTCTTCCTGTTGGGTTACTTTGTTGTTATTTTTCTAATTCCTTCAAATGTGCAGTTAGTTCTTCAATTTTTGCTCTTTCTTCTTTTTTGATATATGAATTTATGGCTATAAACTTCCCTCTCAGTACTGCTTTTGCTGCATCCCATAAATTTTGGTATGTTGTGTTATCATTATCATTTGTTTCAAGGTAGTCATTGATTTCTTTTGAGATTTCCTCTTTGACCCACTGTTTTTCTAAGAGTGTGCTGTTTAATTTCCAAATCGTGGTGTGAAATCTGGGCTTCTGTCCCTTGCAAATCTCCAGCTTGACTCCACTGTGGTCAGAGATAATGTTTTGTATGATTTCAATCTTTCTGAATTTGTTCAGCCTTTCTTTGTGGCCTAGCATATGATCTATCTTGGAGAATGATCCATGTGCGCTTGAGAAAAATGTATATCCTGCTGTGTTTGGGTGTAGCAATCTATATACGTCTATTAGATCCAGCTCCTCTAATATACTATTCAGATGTTTTGTTTCTTTGGTGATTCTCTTTTGAGATGTTCTGTCCAGAGTTGATAGTGGTGTATTAAAATCCCCCACTATAATTGTAGATGTATCTATTCTTTCACTTAGTTTTTCCAGCGTTTGCCTGACGTATTTAGAGGCACCCTTGTTAGGGGCATAGATATTTATGATTGTTCGATCTTCTTGACAGATTTTCCCTTTCACTAAAATGTAGTATCCTTCTTTGTCTCTCACAATTGTTTCACATTTAAAGTCTATTTTGTCTGATATTAATATAGCTACTCCTGCCTTTTTTTGGTTATTGTTAGCTTGTATGATTGTTTTCTAGCCATTTACTTTCAATCTCCATGCGTCTCTGGGTCTAAGATGTGTCTCTTGTAGACAGCATATGGATGGGTCATATTTCCTTATCCAATGTCCCAGTCTGAATCTTTTGATAGGTGAGTTTAATCCGTTGACATTCAGTGTTATTACTATCAAGGAATTATTTGTGTTAGCCATGTTTTGATTGGATTTGTGTTTGTCATATTTTGTTTGTATATTTTTTTTTGTCTTTTTTGTTATTGTTGTTGGTCTTATACTCTCCTCCAACTCTGCCTTTCCTGTTTTTTCCTTTCTTCCTGCAGAACTCCCTTTAGAATTTCTTGAAGGGGAGGTTTCTTGTTGGTATACTCTTTCAGTTTCTGTTTGTCTGCAAATATTTTGAACTCTCCATCATGTTTGAATGCTAGTTTAGCTGGATAGAGTATTCTTGGTTGGAAATTTTTTTCCTTTAGTACCTTGACTATATCATACCACTGCCTTCTTGCCTCCATGGTTTCAGAAGAGAAATCAGCACTTAATCTAATTGAGCTTCCCTTGTATGTGATGGTTTTCTTTTCTCTTGCTGCTTTTAGGATTTTCTCTTTGTCTTGAGCATTGGATAATTTGACAAGTATATGTCTTGGGGTGGGCCTGTTGGGGTTTATGACTTGTGGAGTGCGCTGTGCTTCTTGGATATGTACATCTGTCTCTTTCAGTAGATTTGGGAAGTTTTCAGCCATTATTTCCTGCAACATTCCTTCTGACCCCTTTCCCTTCTCTTCACCTTCTGGAATGCCTATAATACGTATGTTTGAGCGTTTTGCATTGTCATTCAGGTCCCTAAATCCTAATTGGATTTTTTCTATCTTCTTATTGACCCCTTCTACTATCTGTTTGATTTCTGATGTACTGTCTTCCACATCACTAATTCTCTGCTCTGTCTCTTCTAGTCTGCTGATATTTGTTGCAAGTGTATTTTTGATTTCTTGAACTGTGGTGTTCATTCCCATCATATCTGTTATGTTTTTTCGTATGTCTGCAATTTCCCCTCCAAGTGATGTCTTCATGTTGTTAACCTCTTTCATTACTTCGTCAAATTTGTCAGTGATAAATGTTCTAAGATCTTTCATTGCTTGTGCCAAGTTTTGCTCCCCTTCGTGATTATTGGTTTGTTGATTGGATTCAGCCATGTTTTCCTGATTACTGGCTTGGTTTGTATATTTTTGTTGCTTTCTGGTCATCTCTTTATCTTGACGGATTTAATCAGTTCCTTAGCTTCTTTGTCTGCTCTTGGAGGTTAATTAGCTGTTATTTTTGCATAGGTGTTATATCTTCTCTTTGTCACTTTTTTCTTCTTATTCTAGTTTCTTGTTGTTGGTTAAGTTCACTTTAAAGGAAAGTATTAGTGTTGGGGAAAGGCAATTGTGTAAGCAAGGGAAAAGTGTAAAGTAGTATTGGTGATATATGTTAACAAAGCAAGAATATGAGATCTGGGAGGATGGAGGTTAGATTCATGTAAATTGTGTAGAGTTATAGCAGTAGGTAGAGTACCTATTATGAGGTAGATGATTGAATATGGGAGGAATATGGTATAAGCTAAAAAGCTATTGATTTCGTGAGAGAGGGAAAGAGAAAAAAATGGTAATAGTTTCAAGAGTGGATAACAGACATAAAACAAAACATAGGTATTAGAAATTAAGACTTAGACCCTTCGTGGATCGAAGAAAGGGAGGTGGGAGGTGGAATATAGGAGAGCCAGTAGATGGTGGCGGATATCAAGATGTAGGGGAAAGAGGATAGTGTAGGTAGGCTAAATCAGTTCACACAGAAATGAGGCAGTGGAGGATGAGAAAACCCCAGCAAATGTGAGGTGTTTCCTGCTGCACCTATTTTATAATTGAGTTAAAATAAACTAAGTAGAATATGAGGGACAAGAGGGAGAGAGACAACAGAAAAAAAGAAAGAAAAAAAAAGAAAGTGGGGGAAGGGATGAGAGGAAGGAAGTAGAAGGGGATGGGCAAAGGGTGGGGAACAGATAGGGGAAAGAAGAAAAAAAAAAAACAGATATGCACGACCCAGAATTAAAGCACCCACTTCACAGCACCTACCACGAAAAAAAGCCTTAAATAACTGAGTAAAAGAAAGACTTTGGGGGATACGCTGTGAGAGAAGACTAGGGGATAATGCAGTGTTAGCAATCAGGAAATTGAAAAAAGTAAAGAATAAGTCAAAATGAAAATAAAAACAAAACAAAATGAAACGATAAGGAAAGAATGCCAACGTTGAAGGCTAGGGCATTTAAGGACCTCAGATGGACCTCAGTGCGTGATGGATTCAGGGATGGAAAGTCTGAGATATTGAGGTCTCAAGAGATGTGAGTCTCTGTGGTGTGGGCCACCAGATTTTAGGGAATTCAGACCTGGCAACCTCCAATCTGGTCTACTGGAAGCCTGGGGGCCCCACAGTGTAACACAGCCCTCAGGGATCCCCACAGCTGGGTGCCAGCCTTAAGGGGGAAGTCAGATCCGCAAACTCTATATTATGACTGAACCCTGCAATTCATTTACTTAGCTGGGCTCATTAGTATATCTCACTTCAGCTTTTAGACAGCTCCCGTCCTGTGATTCCAAACCTCTGCCACTAGAGGGCGCCTCTACACCGCAGCCACTTTGCTAGTACAGATCTGAAGCCCGGCCTGTGACGCCGAAAACAGATTCGAAAATCGGATTTCCCAAGCTTCGCAAAATATTCCCTAATCTGCTTCCAGACATGTCCCCCTCCCTTGCCGCAGCCTAAAACAACTTTCCGATTATGTCTCTTTATTGCCTACAGCCTATTTGGGTCGGAGACCGGCTGCCGGGCTTTTGGGGGCGGGGCCTCAGGCGGAAGCACTATTGTTTATGTTCGCAATCACAAGTTTCTCCCGCTTCACAACAAAACACCGTCCATCTTCCCAAATCGCTCTGCAAAGGCGACCCGTCGCATCAACCCGTGCACAGCTTGCCCAGAACTCGTGAACTCCTTGACAGCTCAGAGCCGTGTAAAAGCGGTGCCGCCGGGCTGGACCGCGATTCCCCCCACCCCCAACAGGGAGGAGCCCGTGCGCAGGTCTCACCTACAGGCAATAGAACCCAAATTATATCTACTAGACCAATCCTCTCCGTTACCTTTCCACCCAATCGATGTCCAGGCACTTCTGCCCTGCAAAAATCCTGAAAAAGCCCGGCCTTGGAGAGCCTGTAGCCGCGCCCAACCGTCTCCTCCCGGGACCTACCGCAAAGGCAAGTTCACTCAGCGACCATCTTGCCTCCTCCTCCGCTGGACCCCCTTTTTGAGCTTTGAGGAGGATACCAGTTGGCTCAAGGTGACACCAGGAAGAGAAGGGGGGCAAATCTGCTGAGGCAGCCTGGTTTACCTAACCACCCCAGGAAAAAGAAAGTTGGCCTGGGAGAGGGCAGAGTCAGGCAATTAACTAGTCCCGTGCTGAAAACTATCAAAGTTCAACTCCCCTAAGAGAGAAGGGCAGTAGGAAGCACTTAATAAGTATGTTTAGGGTTCCCTGGGAGGAGTGGGTGCTCTCAAAGAGGGTTGAGAGTCATTTTTTCGGCAGTGAGTTAAGTCACAAGGGTCCCATTGAATTTCAAAAGGGAACTCTCACACAAGTTATTGCTGCCCTGGTAAAGAAAATAAAAGAATAGAAAGGGGGCAAGGACAGATTCTAATTAGCAGGAATTTATCCAATTGCAAAGAGTCAAACCTGCCCAAGGGAAAGTGACTAGATAGCTTTCTGAAGAGCTAACTGGCCCAAAGAGGAAGTTTAGCTCAGTGGAGGAGCTTCTGCCTTGAATATGCAAGGTTCCTAGTTCAATTCCCAGCTCCTCTTAGAGTAGTTACCCACCAGGATATTAAACATGCAGCTGATACTTTAGGACAGGGAAAACATAGACATTCTTCTTGTATTACCTTCTCTTGGGTCTCTTATTTAAAAAAAAAAAAAAAAGGAAAATTTCATTTAAACTTTAACTTACTCACTAAAACGCACTTCAAAACCTGCAGGAAAAGGCTGAAGGGTAACTGATTGATAATTACAGCACCTGAGAAGCTCCACAAGGGTCTAAGAGGGAAGGCTATTTTCCCTTAGTTTTTATTTGACTGCTTGCTTGTGGGTTTTTTACTTATCTTTCTTTCCTCTTTCTTCCCCCTTTTTTATGTTTTTTAATTAGGTGCTGCTGGCTTGTTTCTTGTTTGCTATGTTTCCTCTTCTTTCATTTACTCTTTTCTGTGCACACTGATTTTGGATACCAATACTATCTCTTTTCCTTCCTACATCTTTCTATCTTCCACTTTCTGTCATTGCTCTTAAATTCCACCTCTCTTTGTAGAGACCCAATTTTCTGGTTTTTTTTTTTTTTAATTTCTAACTCTTCTGCTTTTTTCTTTTATTAACATTTTTTCTTTTTGTCCTTTCTTTTCTCTTTCCCTCTCTCCTCATTCTGGCCTTTTAATTCATTCTCTACATTCAGTTTCCTATTTCATTGTAGGTACTCCACTTTTTTAATCCTATTGTTCTTCATTGCTTACATGAGTTAAAAATCATTTTCCTAGATTTTATATGGTCCCTCATCTACCTTTTACTATCATTATTACTATTATCTTTTTTCTTTTCTTACATCATTTGCTTTCTCTGTCCCAAATCATTTTCCTTCAAGGGAACATAGACAACAACAAGGATACAGAATAAGAAGAACAAAGTGTTAAATAGAAAACTTAACACACACACAAAAACAACAACTAAATAAAACTTAGAGTAGAGGGAAAAGCTAATCAACCAAATAAATCCATCAAGATAAAAAGATGACCAGAGAGCAACAAAAAATTACAAACCATACCAAGAAACATTGGCCCAGTCCAATGAACAAACTAAAAACTAGGAAGAGAAACAAAATATTTAACAACTAATCAAAACTGCCCAAGTAAATATGATGTACCAAATTAATGAAGTAAAGCAAGAGATTACGGATATTAAGAAAACACTGGGAGAAATACTGAAGAAATTATAAACATACATAAAAAGATAATGGATATGATGGTGATGAATGGCACAATCCAAGAAATCAAAAATACACTCTCAGCACATAACAGATGTGAACATGCAGAGGAAAGAACTGGCAATGTGGAAGACAGTACATCTGAAATCAAATAGATAACAGGACAGATAAAAAGATAGAAAAAAATCCAGCAGGGACTTAAGGATTTGAATGATAATACAAAATATACAAACATACACATTATAGGCATTCCAGATGGAGAAGAGAAGGGAAAGGGGACAGACGGGGTGTTGGAGGAAATAATGGCTGAAAACTTCCCAAACCTAATGAGGGAGCTGAATGTACATGTCCAGGAAGTGCAATGCACCCCAAAGAATATAAATCCCAACAGGCCAACTCCAAGACAAACACTTGTCAAACTCTCCAATGCTCAAGACAAAGAGAAAATACCGAAGGCAGCAAGAGGAAAGAGAACCATCACATACAAGGGAAGTTCAATAAGATTAAGTGGGAAGTGGATTGGCCCAATGGATAGGGTGTCCACCTACCACATGGGAGGTCTGCGGTTCAAACCCCAGGCCTCCTTGACCTGTGTGGAGCTGGTCCATGCACAGTGCTGATGTGCACAAGGAGTACCCTGTCCTACCATGTAGGGGAACCCCATGCACAAGGAGTGCACCCCATAAGGAGAGCCACCTAGTGCAAAAGAAAGTGCAGCCTGCCCAAGAATGGTGCCACAACATGGAGAGCAGACACAACGAGATGACACAACAAAAAGAAAACAGATTCCTGGTGCTGCTGATAAGGATAGAAGCGGTCAGAGAAGAACACAGCGAATGGACACAGAGAGCAGACAACTGGGGGGGAGGGAAGATAAATAAATAAATAAATAAATAAATAAATAAATAAATAAATCTTTAAAAAAAATAAGATTAAGTGCTGATTTCTCATCTGAAACCATGAAGTCAAGAAAGCAGTGGTATAACATAGTCAAGGTACTAAAAGAAAAAATTTCCAGCCAAGAATTCCCCATCCAGCAAAGCCAGCATTCAAAAATGATGGAGAGTTCAAAATATTCACAGAAAACAGAAATTAAGAGAGTATGCCAATAAGAAACCTACCCTTCAAGAACTACTAAAGGGAGTTCTGCAGGTTGAAAGGAAAAACAGGAGAGAGAGAGTTGGAGGACAATATAAGAACAACTAAAAAAACAAAAGGAGAAATAAAAAGAACATATGACATACACAAATCTAAATAAAATATGGCTAATGTAAGTAATTCCTTGAAAGTAATAACGCTGAATGTTAATGGATTAAACTCACCAGTCAAGAGATACATTGGCAAAATGGTAAGGAAATATGACCCATCTATATGCTGTCTACAAAAAACCCACCTTAGACCTAGGGATTCAAGGAGGTTTAAACTGAATGGCTGGTAAACAATCTTACAAGCAAACAATAACCAAAAAAAGCAGGAGTAGCTATATTAATAACAGACAAAATAGACTTTAAATGCAAAACTACTGTGAGAGAAAAAGATGAATGTTATATATTAGCAAAAGGCATTATCTTTCAAGAAGAAGGAACAATCATAAACATTTATGCACCAAACCAGGGCACCTGAAAAATACATGAAGCAAACACTGGAAAAACTAAGTGGAGAAACAGATGCCTCTACAATTAGAGTGGGGGACTTTAATACACCATTATCACCGTTAGACAGAATATCTCGACAGAGAATCAATAAAGAAACAAAGACGGTGCATAATACATCAGAGGATCTGGACCTAATAGACATATACAGAACACTATACCTGAAAACAGCACAATATACATTCTTCTCAAGTGCATATGGATCATTCTCTAAGATACACCACATGCTAGACCATAGCAAAAGTATCAATGAACTCAGAAAGATTGAAATCATACAAAGTAATTTCTCTGACCACAACACAATGAAGCTGGAAATCTGCAAGGGCCAGAGAACCAGTTAGGCACAAAGATATGGAAGTTAAGCAATACACTCTTAGACAAACAGAGGGTCAAGGAAGAAATTTCAAAAGAAATTAGTAACTACCTAGAAACAAATGAAAATGACAACACAACATATCAAAACTTATGGGATGCAGCAAAAGCTGTACTGAGAGTGAAATTCATAGCCATAAATTCATATATCAAAAAAAAAGGAAGAGCTAAAATCAAAGAACTAACCAAACATCTAGAGGAATTAGAAAAAGAACAACAAACTAACCCCAAAGGAAGTAGAAAGAAGTAACAAAGATCAGAGCAGAACTAAATGAAATAGAAAATAAGAAAGCACTAGAAAAAATAAACAAAACCAAATGCTCATTCTTGGAGAACATCAAAA
This sequence comes from Dasypus novemcinctus, assembly GCF_030445035.2. Lineage (NCBI taxonomy): Eukaryota > Metazoa > Chordata > Mammalia > Cingulata > Dasypodidae > Dasypus > Dasypus novemcinctus. The sequence goes on from NC_080677.1 coordinate 86,997,548, forward strand.
AAATTGACAAACCCTTAGCTAGGCTAACAGAGAAAAAGAGCGAAGATGCAAATGCACAAAATAAGAAATGAGGAAGGGGATATCAGCATTGACCCCACAGAAACAAAGAGTATCATAAGAAGATATTTTGAAAAATTATATGCCAACAAAAAGGACAATTTAGGGAAGTGGCTGTGGCTCAATCATTTGGGCTCCTGTCTACCACATGGGAGGCCCTGGGTTCACACCCCAGGACCTCCTTGTGAAGGTAGGCTCACCTATACACTGCAGAAAGCCTCTGGTCCAGACACCATGGAGTGCTGCTGGCCTACAGGTGCCACAGAGAGCCAACTCGGCAAGGTGACACAACAAAAAAGTGAGACAAGCAAAAAAACACAGAAGAGGACACAGCGAATCGACACAGAGAGCAGACATCAAGCAAGCTGCAAGTGGGGGGTGGGGGGAGGAAATAAATAAATAAATAAAGGATGATTTAGAGGAAATAGATTCCTAGAAACACACAAGCAGTCTACAATGACAAAACAAGAAATTGACAAACTCAAAGACCAATCACAAGTAAAAAGATAGAATCAGTCACTAAAAACCTCCCAACTAAAAAGAGCCAGGACCAGACAGCTTCACAGGTGAATTCTACCAAACATTCCAGAAAAAACTAACACCAATCTTACTTAAACTCCTCCAAAAATTTGAAGTAGAAGGAACATTGCCTAACTCATTCTATGATGCCAACATTACCCTAATACCAAAGTCACACAAAGATGTCACAAGAAAGGAAAATCACAGACTGCTCTCTCTAACGAACCTAGATGCTAAAATCCTCCAGAAAACACTTGCTAATCGTATTCAACAACACATCAAACAAATTACACACCATGACCAAGTGGGTTTCATCACTGTATGCAAGGATGGTTCAACATAAGAAAATCAATCAATGTAACAAATCATGTAAACAGATCGAAAGAAAAAAAAAACACATGATCATCTCTATAGATGCAGAAAAAGCATTTACCAAATACAGCACCCTTTCCTGATAACAACACTGCAAAAGACAGGAATAGAAGGAAACTTTCTGAACACGATAAAGGGTATATTTTAAAAATCCACAGCTAACATCATATACAATGATGAAATCCTAAAACCTTTCCCTCTAATATCGGGACAAGGATGCCCACTATCACCACTCCTCTTTAACTTTGTGTTAAAAGTAGGTGCTCCAGCACTAAGGCAAAAAAAAAATATAAAATGCATCCAAATTGGAAAGGAAGAAGTCAAAATTTCACTATTTGCAGATGACATGATCCTATACATACAAAGCCCTGAAAACTCTACAATGAAGCTTCTATAGCGTATAAATGAGTTCGGGAAGTCACAGGTTATATGATCAATGTGCAAAATAAGCAGCATTTCTGTACACCCGTAATGAGCAATATGAGGAGGAAACCAAGAAAAAAATACCATTTACACTAGTAACTAAAAAATCAAATACCTAGGAATAAATTTAACTAAAGATGTAAGAGAATTATACACAGAAAACTACACAACTCTGTTAAAGAATATCAAAGAAGACTTAAATAAATGGAAGAATATTCCCTGTTCATGGATAGGAAAACTAAATATCATTAAGATGTCTCTCCTACCCAAACTGATCTACAGATTTAATGCAATCCCAATAAAAATAACAAAGCATTTTTCACTGAATTAGAAAAACTAACTATGAAATTTATTTGGAAGGGCATGAGGCCCCGAGTAGCCAAAAACATATTGAAAAAGAAAAATGAAATTGGAGGAATCACACTACCTGGCTTTAAAACACAGCACAGGGAAGCAGATGTGCATCAAGTGATAGAGCTTCCACCTTCCATATGGGAGGACCCAATTCGATCCCTGGGGCCTCCTGGTGAAAAAGAAGAAGAGAAAGCATGCCCACATGGTGAGCCAGTGTCCACACAAGTGCCCGCAAGGTGAGCCAGTGCCCATGCAAATGCCCGTGTAGTGAGATAGTGTCCACACAAGTGAGTTACACAGCAAGATGATGACGCATCAAAAGAAAGACAAGGGGAGAGTTAAAGTGAAGCACAGCAAAAACCAGGAACTGAGGTGGCGCAGTTGACAGGGAAAACCTCTCTCCACATCAGAGGTCTCTAGGATCAAACCTGGTGAATTCTAGAGGAGAGAAAATAAGAAGACAACATAGACAGCAAAAACAGTAAGGCAGGAGGAGAGGAACGGGGAAAATAAATAAATACATACATACATACATGCATACATAAATAAATAAATAAATCTTTTTAAAAAATAGTACAAAGCTACAGTGGTCAAGACTGCATTGGCATAAAGACAGACATGCTAACCAATGGAACCAAATTGAGAGTTCGGATATAGATCCTCGCATATACAGTCAACTGATATTCAACAAGGCCACCAAGCCCACTCAACTGGGAGAGAATGGCCTCTCCAACAAATGGAGCTTAGAGAACTGGATATCCATATCCAAAAGAATGAAAGGATTACTATCTCCCCCCCTATAAAAATATCAACTCAAGATGGATCAAAGATCTCAATATAAGAGCCAAGGTCATAAAGACCTTGGAAGATAATGTAGGTAAGCATCTAGATGACCTTGTAATAGGGAAATGGCTTTATGAACTTCACACCCAAAGTACAAGCAGCAAAAGAAAAAATAGATAAATGGGACCTCCTCAAAATGAAAACCTTTTGCACCTCAAAGGACTTTGACAAGAAAGTGAAAATATAGCCTACCCAATGGGAGAAAATATTTGGTAACCATATATCTGATATGTAAAGAAATTCTGTATCTCAAAAATAAAAAGACAACCCATTTTAAAAGGTGGCAAATGATTTGAACAGATACTTCTCCAAAGAAGAAATACAAATGCTTAAAAAGCACATGAAAAAATGTTCAACATCACTAGCTATTAGGGAAATGCAAATCAAAACTACAATGTGATACCGTCTTACACCCATTAGATTGGCAGCTATTGAAAAAACAGAGGACTTCAAGTGTTGGAGAGGATGTGGAGGAATGGGAACCCTCATCCTCTGCTGGTGGGAATGTAGAATGTTCCAGCCATTGTGGAGGACAGTTTCACAGTTCCTCCAAAAACTAATTATAGATCTGTGATATGACCAGCAATTCCACTGCTGGGTACATACCCAGAAGAACTGAAAACAAGGACACAAACAGATATATGCATACCAATGTTCATAGTGGCATTATTCACTATTGCCAAAATTTGGAATCAACCCAAATGCCCATCAATTGATGAATGGATAAACAAAATGTGGTATAAACATACAATGGAATACTACTCAGCTGTAACAAGGAATACAGTACTAATAAATGGGATAATATGGATTAATCTTGAGGACCTTATGTTGAGTGAAAGAAGCAAGGCATTGAAGGACAAATACTACGTGACCTCTCTGAAATGAATTGAGCAAATCAATCAATCTCAGAACACCTGAGTCTGGAAGATAGGTTTACAAGAAACAGAAAGGGAGAAGAAGGTTGTGAGCCAACCACAAAGGTGAAATTTATGATAAAGTGGAAGTGAGTAGTTGTGCAGTGAAGGGATATGACATGGGTATAGGGATACTATTGGATTGGGTGGTGCAAGCTTGATAGGGAGCTAGGGTGAAAAGGATGGGTCAGATGGTCCATGGAACTGGGGAGAGTGTTGGAGGGAGGGAGCAGGTGAACATGAGAGATTGGTGGATACATGGTTGAAACTACAATGTTGAGAAAACTCTTTTGGCAATACGACAAGGAAGGTTTACTGGTTTAGGGTGTTGGATGGGGGAGGCATTTGGCACAGGGCACACCTAGGGCAGACTTCTACGGAGTGAATGTTTATCTTGTCATAGTGTGTTATATCAATGGGTAGAGACCCATATAATTAGCGGGAAGTGTTGTATTCCATTCTGGGGAAGCCCCATATATTATCAAAGAGGGGAGGATGTCTCTCGAGAGCATGGGTGGTTCCTAATAGGAGAGGACAGACTAGTGTGCCAAGCCCTCAATGTTGTTACAAGTATCTATGAATTTTGTCCTTCAAGCAGTGAAGGCTGGTATTCGCTGTGGGCCCCAAGTGGAGGGGAAAGGAGGAATGGAACAAATGGGAGAGGTGGTAGTTTAGGGGCAATGGAAGTGTTCTGCACAATCTTGCAATGATGGATACAGGCCATGTTAAATTTCACCAAAAATTTATAAAACTATATGGTCTAAAATGTAAACCATAATGTAAACTACTGACCATGGATAGTAGCTATGTTTCAATATTTGTACATCAATTGTAACAAATGTACCTCCCACATGTAAAAAGATCATTGTAGCAGTTTGATATGGTTATGAATTCCAAAAACAGCTATTCAATTATGCTCATAATCTGATCTGTATCTGGGCATGATTGAGTTATGATTAGGGCATTGGAGTCACCACCCCTTCGTGGGTGAGGACTTACAGATTAAAAGCATGGCAAAGAACAGAGTTGAGGGTTTTCTGATGTTGGACTTTGATACTGAAGACTTAAGCTGGAGACATGGGCAGTAAGTTCACATAGGAAGAAAGGAACCTTGAACCCAAAGAAAAGTAAGCCCCAGGAACATAGGAACCCAGGAAGCCTGAACCCTTGCAGACATCGGCAGCCATCTTGCTTCAAATAGACTTTAGTGAGGGAAGTAATTTATGTTTAATGGCCTGGTATCTGTAAACTCCTACCCCAAATAAATACCCTTTATAAAAATCAACCAAGTTCTGGTATTTTTGCATCAGCACTACTTTGGCTGACTAATACAATCATTAATAGGGAAGGGGAAAAGGGGGTGGATGTTGGATATATGGGAGTCCCCTATATTCTGTATGTGACTTTACTATAACCTAAAACTTCTTTGAAGACATAATAAAAAAAAATTTTTTAAGTAAAACAGAGGAAGAAATGGAAGAAATTGCCACCACACATAAAGGACAACAGTTATTACAGTGATGAAAGGTAAAAAAAAAAATTCTTAATATTTTTCATTTGTTTAATACTGCTTTTTTTTTAACTTTTAGTTTCTCTAAATTATTATGTATTTTATGTCTTATGTTTAAACCTATCATTACTCTATCATTTTCCTACAAATTGAATTTGGCAATATATTTGGCTTCATTTTTGAAGAAGCTTTAGATCACAGAGGGGTTCAACTATAGCAGGGGAAGAGCATTGGTGTAGGGTGTCACTGATGGGGGATGCATGAGAGGGAGTTCACCTGGGCATTCATATAGGGTATATAGATATGTTCAGATCTTCATTGGGTAGTGCCTCAGTGGGTAGGAATTCACACGACAACTGAGGGAGTGCCAAGTTCCCATCCTGGGGGGCTCTGCCACGTTATCTAATGGAACAAAAACAATTCCCCAAGTACAGAGGCAATGACCAGTGAAGAAGGATGTTCCATTGACAGGCCCCTGATACTGACAACTATGCTTATGAGCCTTTTGCACTTAAAATTTCAACTTGGCCTACTGTTGCAGGGTGCCTAACAGTTACCTCCTGAAAGCCTCCATGTTGCTCAAATGTGGCCATTCTCTAAGCCAAACTCAATATATAATGCATTATCTTCCCCCTAGCATGGGACGATTCCCAAAGATGAGCCTCCCTGACACTGAGGGATTACTACCAAGCACTGGCTGGTGATACAACTGGAAAAAGACCTTGAATAAAAGGGGGAAATGGTAAAGATGAATGCGTTTATATGGCTAGGAGACTTAAAAATGAGTCAGGCGGTCATCAGAGGTGTGGCACTTACGCATGTCTCAGCAGGATCTCATAGACAGCCAAAGTAGATACTACCCAGGTAAGGGGGCTTCTGAGGGCTATGGAGACACCCAGGTCTTACAGTCATGGTAGATGGCTCCAGAGTTTGGTGCCTTGCCAGTGGGCCCTACTTTGGAGTTTGAGCTCCCAAGTGTAATGGAGTTGGACTCAGATGTGATTTCTCTACAAATGCCTCTTCTGTCCCTTTTATTGAACCTGTGGTTGGCATTGAAGTTGGTGGGTGTTATGTCCAAGAGACTTGAATCTCTGGGCTGTCCATGTGCCAGCTGGGCCCTGAACCTCAGTGGAGTTACAACACCTATTCTCCAGTTCATTGGATTCACCCATGACAGTTAACAAGGAGGTGAGGATGGACAACCACCACATCAAGGAACCGAGAGGGTCTACAACTGCAAGCAGGAGAGTCCTGTCGATCACCCATGTGGGGCTGAAGCCCCCTCTCAATTAAGAGGTGAAATGGGCATCACCATCCCAGAGTCCTCAGGATTAGGAAATAAAATATGGAATAGAGTACATACATATAGTACATATAGTACAATATGGAATTGTACTATAGACTTATCGTGATTCTAGCAATGGAAGAAATTATTTCATTGATTTGGAGACAGTGGCCACTGGAGTTGATGAAGGCAGGGAGAGGGAAAAAGAGGTGTAATATGGGGGCATTTTCAGGACTTGGATTTGTCCTGAATGACACTGCAGGGACAGATACAGAGCATTATCTATCCTGCAGAATGGACTAGGAGAGAGCGTGAACTACAACGTAAACTATATTCTATGCTGTGTAGCAATGCTCCAAAATGTGTTCATCAACTGCAATGAATGTGCCACACTAATGAAAGAAGTTGTTGATGTGGGAAAAGTGGAGGGTATGCAGAGTAGGGCATATGAGAATCCCCTATCTTTTTATAATGTAACATTTTGTGTGATCTATGGATCTTTTAAAAATAAATAAAAAATATAAATTTTTTTAAATGGTACTTTGCTTGGTCATTTTACATAATCTTTTGCTGCTCTCAGTTTTCAGTTTCCTCTTACTTCTTTAAACATGCTATAATTATTATCTGATAGGTTCAATATGTAAAGACTTTTAGGTCTGACTCTTAAGCCTGCATACACAAACACATATACATATGTATAAATATACAGAGAGAAAGAAGAAGGGAGGGAGAAAGGAGAAGGGAGGAAGGAACGAGGGATTGAGGGAGGGGTAGGGAGAGAGAGAATAAAATAAACAAAGTAAAATATTGAAAACTGGTGAATCTGAATAAAGAACATATGTGAGTTCTCTATACTACTCTTCTAATTTTTCTGTAAGTCTGAAATTACTTTCAACTTAAAAATTTAAAAAGAGAATGTAATGAAATAACAGATATAACACTGGCTGCATAAAACAGAAGTATATGGTTATTCTATTATAGGAAATGAGGGAAAGTCCATGAAGGGACATTATAAAGTTATCACTCACCAACTGCTTTGGTATCATATATGTTTGTTGCTATAAACGCAAACTAATCTATTTGAATTCTCACTTAATGACTACTTACAGAACTACATAAAATCCCTTAATATCCTAAGGGGTAAAAGCCTCAGGTGAGATTTTGGGAAGGTAATTTGGGAAGAAAACACACAGGTAAGCCAATAAAACATTCCAACATTAAATCCTGTCTTCCTTCAATGTCAGTTCCAGGAGACCCAAGAGCAGAAGAACACAGAGGAGTCGGCACGGAAGGAAAATGTGTGCCAGGTGGTTCCCAGCATCTTGGAAGCACAAATTCAGCAGGTAACATAAACTCCCTAACTCTATCTTAAATGCTGGTGTATAAATCACAATATAGTTCTTTTACTGAGAGTCTATTTGTATCTAGCTTCTCAGAGTGTCAAATTAATAGTTACAATGAATGATGATTGTGGAGCATTATTAAGCCCACTGTAGATTTAAAATTAAAAATACAGATTAGGTGGTGGAGGAGGGGATTGAGAGAGAAGGAAAGCCTCTTTGCTTGCTTTTTTGACAGAACTTTTAATTTTAAACTCAGCAAGAAACAAGATAATGACTGCAAAGAGCCAGGAGTCTAAGAGGTTTATTACAAACCAATTTCTTCTGGATCATTCAAAGAAAGCTGAAAGTCAAGACAATTCCAAACCAATGAACGTGTATGTTCACTGTGATGAATAAAATGCTCCATGCCAATTAAACCCGATTTCCCTCATATTCTCTAATTTTCCAATATATTTTGTATAAATCTTTCTCTGAAGTATGAGTTAAAGAGACAGTATTATATTGTACTAGTAAGGGTTCTCTAGGAAACAGAATCAACAGGAGATATCTGTGAATAGTATGAGATTTTATAAGAGTTTTTCATGTGACCATGGGGATGCACAACTCCAGGTTCCACAGGCAGGCTACAAACCAGGGACTCCGATGGAAGTTCATGACGGTCCTTGATGAGTTTCCAGGAGACACTGGCTGTCCTAAGAAGAGCAGGGAAATTTTCTCTGAATGCTGAAATCACTTCCCCTTTTAAGGCATTCAACTGATTGGATAAACTGTCACTCATTGCTGACAGCATTCTTCCTGTTGTTGTAGATGTAATCAGCCATCTATGTAGTAAATTCATTGATGACTAAAGCATAATGTCCTTGTACTATAATTAGCCCAGTGCTTGATTGCCCAAACAACTGTGCACAATTACCTGACTGAATTGACACGTCAGCCTAACCATCATATATATAGTAATGTTTTCAAGCATCATCCCCTCTGGTTATGCAAAATGTAAAAAGAAAAATAGTGTACTCTATAGAAACTAAGCAACAATTGCAGCAAAAATAAGATGACACAAAATTATTTCTTACACTTACTTTTTAAGGTCTTAAATCTTAATTGTAAATGTGGAAAGCATAAACCTTCTATCAGAACCAGTGACCCTGCTACAGGCATCTTCACTTAAATAAAATCTAAAACTTTGGTGTGAGGTCATTAAACTATTCTTAGGGCACCCTTTACTCTAAAAGCCTCTGTGAGCAATTAAAGTTCTAATTTGAATAACTGCATTCCACCTACATAAATTCCCTCTGTAGTTTCAACTGTATGCAATATCAGTCTTCATTTCCTGAGTTAAATTGCTGTTGAGTAATGTTGTACTTCTAAGGGGGTCTACTTTCAAAGGTAACCTTTCAGCACCCAGTAGGAGTGATTCATGTGCACGAGAGGGGAATAAGTCAGTATGAATAATCATTAACCAACGATCTGTGCCAGTAGTCACTCTGTACAGAGCATTGCAAAAGGTATATTTCATTCAATAGAATGGATGTTTCTATATAACTTTATAAAAAATAAATGTTTCATGCTTTGAATCCTATTTTCCATTGAATTACATCATTGTATCATTAAAATTTTTATTTTCATATGACTTACTTCAACAAGCTGTGACTCCCAATGAATGTTTGATCACCTCTATCCTTCTAGGCAGATACTTACTAAAGTTGTAAACTAAAACTGAAAATTTTACCCTAAAAACAGAACCACTGAAAAAAAAAAAAAAAACAGAACCACTGAGTAGTGCTTAAAAAGTCAAGAATTATTTTTCTTATAAAAGGGAATATTGAAAACAAGTTTCCCCTATTAAATCACAAGTCAATCAAATTTTTGAAAGACATAAAAACAGTCCTTAAAGCAAAATTTGATACTCAAAGTGCATTTCCAGTATTCTTATATGAGAATTTATTCAAGAAACTCAAAAGAACTGATATTTTATGTCCCTTTAATGAAAGTTAATCTTTCAGTTTGTTGGATTTTCTTAAATAACGCATCTACAAGTTGCAGAGTGTGGTAGGTTAAATTATGTACCCCAATAAACACATGTTCTTAATCTTAATCCCTGTCCCTGTTGGTGTGAACCACTGTAAACAGTACATCTTGACATTACTATTTTTACTTAAGGCAGAAAGAATAAGAGTAAAGGTGGGTCTTCATGCAGATTACTGGAAGTGTTATAAAGAGAACTGGGAAGTCACAGAAGCAGCAAAGGAGAGGATATAGTCATGTAACAGGAGGCAGAAATACAAACCAATGAACCCCAAGGATGCGAACAAGCCAGAATCAGAATGCTATTGACCCCAGGGGAAAGCATGGTCTCACCAATGCTTTGATTTGGACTTCTGGACTCTGAAATTGTGAGCTAATAAAGGCTTAGTGTTTAAGCCAACCCACTGTGCAGTATTTGTCATAGCAGCCTGGCAAACTGAGACATGAAGTGACCTTTAAAAAAGTAACTCTAAAGTGATGACCCAATTGGTTCTGAGTTATCTCAAACCTAAAGAAATCTATGCATCAATTCCAGAGTGTAGTGACTCAGAACTTCAATCTATTCTAATTTTTTCAGTCTTGGACTATAAAGACTAGGGTCATTTTAAGTATACTCAAAGGTATAAACAGGCAAATTTTGAGATTACCTCTGAAATCAACCGTATTTCCTCAAAGTCACGGTGCTATGGTAGATGTATTTACTTGTTCATAATTCTTCCCTCCCTCCCATCTTTATCATGGCTTCCCTATGAGTGTAATATACTTCCCAATCCCATTGACTTTGGGTTTGGTCATGTAACGCTTTAACCAAAGGAATGTAGACAGAAGAGTGGAAGTTCTGTATAAGGCTTTCCACTCACTCTCTAGTGTCCTCCTATCTCTCATGGGAAGAGCATAACCCAGGCAGCCGCTGCTTAATTCAGCCTAGATTCCACAGTGAGAGGCACCTGAAGCAGACAAAACCAAACCACGACCTAGCACTCCACAGAGAACCAAAAGGCCCTTAAGCAAAAAATAAACATCTGTCATGTAAGCTACTGAATTATTGGGGTCATTTGTCACCATAACAAAAGTTAACACAGTGACCCACAATGAAAGGGGTCAAGGTATTATTTTCTGATGCCACTCTGTTCCAAATTGCAGGCTCATTATCCACCAAACAAGTTTTCACTTCTGGAAATACCAGACATTAGTCAAACATCTATCTGACAGCTTAATAGCTTCATACAAAACTCATCTGAAGAGGCACCCATCACCCAGGATTAATAATTTTTGAGTTTTCTCTAACATAAAAGCTCCTTGAAGACATCATCTGAGCCTGATTCACCATCCTCCCATAGGACCTAGCACAGTGTCTTACACTGACCAGCCATTTGATGAATGATTCTAGTCTAACTGACAGTAACCACTGTTGTTCCCTAATGTTCATTTCCAAATATAACATTCTGAGTCAAAAAGTTAATCATATGCTTGGCATGACAGGAATAACTAGATATGATCAACCTAAATACACAGAAGAACTAAAGTACTATCCAATGAGAGACTTCTGGGAAGATGGCATTGGAATAGGTAGGCAGGGCTCAACTCTCTCACAGAAACAATGAAAGAAGGACAAAAAGCTGTCCAAAGAAGCTGCTTTGGGGATCTGCAGACCAGGAGAAAGTTATACATCCTTCAGGAGGGTGAGGGACAGAGAGATGAAGAAGCTGAAGTGAAAGCTATGAGTTATTAAGCCCCCATGGCAGAGAAGGGCCCCATTTCCTACCCTCAAGATGAACAGCCTAGATAAAACCCAAGGCTCACTGCAGCCATCTGACAGGGGAACAGATGTCTTCCTCCCTGGGAAGAGGGAAGGTAAGACAGAGGGCGGAGATGCTTTCTCTTCAGCAAGTTTGATCAGCAGAGCCCACTATGGAATCTCAGCTATAGCCAAACCAGAATCACCAGCAAGTGGTGGTTTGGACACCTCTGTGGAAAGGTTTGCCAACTAGTGACATCTGCTGACCAGCCAGCAAACTGCAGGAAAAAAATGCTTTTTAAAGTCTTATTCCAGACCACTTGGATCAGATCTGCTCCGCATTAGTGAGTCCGTGGTCCTATTTTGATCATTTAACCTGGGCAATCTTAAAGACCTGGAATAACTTGAACCAAAAATCAAAGAACAGCTGTGAAACAAAACCACTAGTCAAGAGGGAGAAACTGACCATCAGTGTAAATTCACCAAAATAATCAGATGCCTAGACATCAGTAAAAACTTACAAGCCATTCTAAGAAACAGGAAGAGATGGCACAGTCAAGAACGAACCAAAAATCCTGACAAGACACAGAATTTAAGACAAGTGATCAATGATAATCACATAAATCTTCTAAATAATTCAAGGAGTTGAAGAAAAATATGACTAAAGAGACAAACGATAAGAAGACTCTGGGTGTGCATAAAGAATAATTTGAAAGCCTGCAAAGAAGAGTAAGAGATCTTATGGGAATGAAAGAAACAATGGATGAGATTAATACATTACAGGGGAGCAGATGTAGCTTAAGTGGTTGAGCACCTACCTCCCATGTATGAGGTCCTGGGTTTGATCCCCAGTATCTCTTAAAAAAAGAACACACACACAACTTCCTATGTATGTACGAGGTCCTGGTTCAATCTCCAGTACCTCCTAAAAATACAAACAAACAAATAAATAAACAAAAATAAATTAGAGACATATAAAAGCAGATCTGAATTGGTGGGGGACAGAATTAATGAATTGGAGGACTGAATATCTGAACTTGCAAGGACAGGAGAACAAAAAGAAAAAAACGGAAAAACAGAACAAGGTTTAGGAAATTGAATGACAACGTGAAATGCACAAAGCATAATCAATGTTCAAGAAGGAGAACAGAATGTAAAAAGGGCAAAAGGAATATATGAGGACATAACTACCGAAAATTTCCCAACCCTTATGTAAGACATAAAGAAGAATAGGGAAGCGGACTTGGCCCAATGGATAGGGTGTCCACCTACCACATGGGAGGTCCGCAGTTCAAACCCCAGGCGTCCTTGACCCGTGTGGAGCTGGCCCATGCACAGCGTTGATGCGCGCAAGGAGTGCCATGCCACGCAGGGGTGTCCCCCGCATAGGGGAGCCCCACGTGCAAGGAGTGCACCCCGTAAGGGAGCCGCCCAGCGCGAGAGAAAGTTCAGCCTGCCCAGGAATGGTGCCGCATACATGGAGAACTGACACAACAAGATGACACAACAAAAAGAGACAAAGATTCCCGTGCTGCTGATGACAACAGAAGCAGACAAAGAGGAGCACGCAGCAAATGGACACAGAGAACAGACAACTGGGGCGGGGGGAAGGGGAGAAAAATAAATAAAAAATAAATAATAAGTAAATAAAAACAAACATCCTTTAAAAAAAAAAAAAAAAGGATAGTACACCCCAAGCAAATTAAATCCAAATAAACCTGCTCAGAGACACCTACTATTCAGAATGATAAATACAAAAATAAAAAGAGGTCTTTGAATATATATAGCTTAAAATAAAATTTTTGGCATTTGGCACCATACGTATGCCATTATATTTGATCTCACATTACTGTTTCACAATAAAGCCTTGTTTAAGGATTTGATTTTATGATTATGAAAAAATAAGGCACACCACAGTTTTTTTTCTCTCTTAAATTTCATCACTGTCGATATGGTTCTTTGGTATTAAAAAAATGCATGTTCATAATTTTTAAAGTGTGTAGTTAATAATGCATGTTATTGTCCTTTTTTCCATTCTTACAAAAATGTGCCTATTTGCAAAACATAAAAAGCTACTATCAGCAGTCCTATAAAAGCTGATAACTATGTTTGGTCATTGACTGATCTTGTTCTAACCTTAAAACTTTGTGACTATTGACCTCTGTTGCATTTATTTTAACTCCCCCCTCCCCCATTATCTAGCCATTTTAAATATCAACATTACCCTGGTATATTTGCATTATTATTATTTGTTGCTTTTTTATGCCTTCATATTAGCAAATATGAAATTCTGTGAAAAAAAACCTTTGATCTTAAAAAAAAACCTTCTCCCCTCCTTCTGTAGCAAAAAACAAATTACTTATTCTTGAGAACATTCCCATCAAGAATTTAATAGAAGGGGGTATACCTATATCATTTTGATGTTTTGCTAATGTTTCTAAACACTGTATTTCGAAATCAGAATCACTTCTTATTCATTTTCATATAACTCTCATGATGCTCTTCATCACACATTATTGATCAGAAATGAGGTATAATTCCCTAATCCCTGCCCATAAGATCTAAGTAGGCTTTTTCTGTAAGTTGGAGGGAGTTTTGCCCTAACTCATTGATTGTGCAAGAATAAACTACTGATGGGTTTGATTGATCATAGATGGACTGTGGTGTGGTATATTTGAAGGCTACTGAATGCTACTTACAATGCTTAATAAAAAGCCTTGTTCATTTAGTATTTTTTTAAAAAAGTGGATCCTTAAAGAACTAAGAGAAAAACAATGCATAACACACAAGGGAAGTACCAATCTCTCATCAGAAACCATGGAGGCAAAAGGAAAGCAGTATGATGTATATAAGGTAATTAATAAGAAAAACTGCCAGCAAAGAATTCTTTATCCAGTAAAACTGTCTTTCAAAAATGAGGGTGAGGGAAGCAGACATGGCTCAACTGATTAAGGATCTGCCTACCATATGGAAGGTCCAGGGTTTGATACCCAGTGCTTCCTGACCCATGTGGTGAGCTGGTCCATACACAGTGCTGCTGCAGGCAAGAGTGCTGTGCTATGCAGGGGCACCCCTGTGTAGGGATGCCTCACGTGCAAGGAGTGTGCCCCGCAAGGAGAGCCACCCTGTGCAAAAAAAGCACAGCCCACCCAGGAGTGGTGCCACACACATGGAGAGCTGACACAAGATGACAACAAAAAAGATGCAGTTTCCCCATGCTGCCTGACAATGCAAGCAGACACAGAAGAACACACAGCGAATGGACACAGAGAGCAGACAATGGGGGGGAAAGGGGAAATAAATAAATAAAAATAAGTCTTCAAAAAAAGAAAAGAAAAGAAAAATGAGGGTGAGTTTAAAGTCTTCACAGACAAACAAAAACTCAGAAACTGTGTTACCAAAACACCAGATTTACTACAGATACTAAAGGGAGCTCCACAGCCTTAAAAGAAAAGAAAAGAGTGAAAGACTTGGAGAAGAGTGCAGAAATGAAGATTATTAGTAAGGGTAAATTAAAAGATAAAAAGACAAGTAAGTTATGACAACAGAAAGCCAAAGTATAAAATGGACGAAGTAAGTAATGCCTTTAGAGTAATAACATTGAAAATTAATGGACTGAACTCTCCAATCGAAATAGATAGACTGTAAGAATGGAAAAAAATATATGAGACAACTATAAGATGTCTACAAAGACTTACCTCAGACATAAGGACAAAGTCAGGTTGAAAGTGAAAGGGTGGAAAAAGATATTCCATGCAAATAATAGTAAAAAGAAGATCTGGAGCAGTGATATTAATATAAAAAAAATAGATTTTAAATGCAAAACTGTTAAGAGAAATGATGGAGGTCATTATATATTAATAAAAGAGGCAATTCACCAAGAAGAAATAACTACAATAAATATTTATGCACATAACCTGGGAGCCCCAAGTTACACGAGGCACACGCTGGCAAAACTGAAAGGAGAAATAGATGTCTCTACAATAATAATTGGAGATTTCAATACACCACTCTCAACACTGGATAGAAGATCTGGACAGAGGATACATAAGGAAACAGAGAGCTTGAATACTATGATAGGTGAACTAGACCTAACAGACACTTAAAGAGCAATATACCCCAAAACAACAGAATATGCATTCTTCTCAAGTGCTCATGAATCCTTCTCCAAGATAGCTAAGATTTTGGGTCAAAAGACAGGTCTCAATAAATTTTTAAAAATTGAAATTATATAAAACACTTTCTCTGATCATAACAGAATGAAGCTGGAAATCAATAACAGAAAGGAAAAGGGAAATATATATGGAAATTAAATACCTCTTAAATAATTAAGGATCAAAGAAGAAATTGCAATAGAAATTAGTAAATACCTTGAGATAAATGAAAATGAGAATACAACATATCAAAACCTATGGGATACAGCAAAGGCACTGTTCAGAGGGAAAATTATAGCCCTCAATGCATACATTAAAAAAACAAAAAAGAACTACAATCAAAACCTAACTGAACACCTGGATGAACTAGAAGAACAGGAAACTAATCCCAAACAAAGCCAAAGGAAAGAAATAGTAAAGATCAGAGCAGAAATAAATGAAATTGAGGGAAAAAAAAGACAATAGAGGGAAGTGGCTGTGGTTCAATCAGTTGGGCTCTCGTCTACCATATGGGAGGCCCTGGGTTCACCTTGTGAAGGCAGGCTCGCCCACATGCCACGGAGAGCCACCCAGCCCACAAGCACTGCAGAGCGCCATCCAGCCTGCAGACATCATAGAGGGCTGACTCAGCAAGGTGACGCAACAAAAAAGGGAGACAAGCAAAAATACAGAAAAGAGCACACAGCAAATGGACAGAGAGAGCAGACAGCAAGTAAGCCGCAAGGGGGGGAAGGGAAATAAAATTTAAAAATACAGACACAGAAGAACACACAGGGAATGGACACAGAGAGAAGACAGCACACAAAAAAGCCACAAGGGGGGAGGGATTAAAAAAAAGAAAAAAGAAAATAGAATCAACAAAACCAAAAGTTGACTCTTCGCGATCACAAAATCTACAAACTCTTAGCTAGACTGACAATGAAAAAAGAGAGAAAAAGCAAATAAATAAAATCAGAAATGAGAGGGAGGCATATTAAACCTGACACCGCAGAAATAAGAGACCGTAAGAAGATACTATGAACAACTAACTGTCAACATGCTAGACAACATAGACAAAATAGACAAATTCCTAGACCCACACGAACATCCTACACTGACTGTAGAAGAAATAGAAGACCTAAACAAACCAAACACAAGTAAAGAGATTGAAATAGTCATCAATAACCCCCAAAAATGAAAAGTCCAGGACCAGATAGCCTCACAGGTCAATTCTACTATTTACTATTCAAAGATAATCTAATACCAATTTTGCTCAAGCTCTTCCAAAAAATTGAATAAGAAGGAACATCAGCAAACTCACTCTATAAGCCAATATCACCAATACCAAACCAGATAAAGATACTACAAAAAAAGAAAATTACAGACCAATTTCTCTAACAAATATAGATGTAAAAATCATCAACAAAATACTTGCAAACTGAGTCCAAAAGCAGGTTAAAATAATTATTCACCATGACCAAGTGGGTTTTATCCCAGATATGCAAGGGTGGTTCAACACGAGAAAAGCAATTAGTGTAATAATACACATTGATAAATTAAAGAAAAATCACATTATCCTCTCAATTATGCAGAAAAGGCATTTGACAAAATATAGCACCCTTTCTTGATAATGAACACTCCAAAAGACAGAAATAGAAGGAAGCTTTCTCAATATGGTAAAGTGCACATATGGTAGACCCAGAGAAAGCACTGTATTCAACAGTAAAAGATTGAAAGCTTTCTCACTGAGATTGGGAACAAGACAAAGATGCCCACTGTCAACACTGCTATTCAGTTTTGTGCTAGAAGTTCTAGCCTGAGCAATTAGGCCAGTGAAAGAAATAAAAGGCACACTAATAGGAAAGGAAGAAGTAAAATTTTCATATGATTCAACATCTAGAAAAATCTGCAAAAATCCAAAACAAAGCTACTAGAACTAATAGACAAGTTCAGCAAAGTGGCAGAATACTAGATTAATATGCAAAAATCAGTAGCATTTCTATATACAACTGATGAGCAATCTAAGGAGGAAATCAGAAAAATAATCCCATTTATATTAGCAACTAAAAAAATCAAATATTTAGGAATAAACTTAACCAAGGACATAAAGGACCTGTATTCAGAAAACTACAAAATTTTGCTAAAAGAAACCAAAGATGTAAATAAATGGAAGACATTCCATGTTCATGGGCTGAAGACTAAATATCATTAAGATGTCAATTCTACCCAAGTGATTTACAGATTCAAAGCAGTCCCAATAAGAATCCCCATAGCTTTCTCTGCAGAAATGGAAAAGCCAATTATCAAATTTATTTGGAAGGGTAATGGACCCCAAATAGCCAAAATGTTTTAAAAAGAAGAAAGTAGTTGGAGGACTCTCACTTTCTGATTTAAAGCATGTATTTAGCTACAATGGTTAAAAATAGTATGATACTAACATAAAGATAGACATATTAACCAATGGAAACAAACTGAGAGCTCCGTGAAAAAAGGAGCTGATGCTTAATGTATACAGAATTTTTAATAAGGTTTGTTGTAAACATGTGGAAATGAATAGAGTTAATGATAACACATTATCATGAGTATAACTAATACTGCTAATATATAAATGTGATTGTGCTTGAAAGGGGTAGTCCGTGAATGTAAATCTCAATTGAAAGGAAGCCGGAGGATAATCTAGGGACTATCACATAGTGATATCAGTAATGGATGAAGATTGTGGTTCACAGTATAAATATAAGAATGTTCTTTGACAAAGTATAGATATGGTGATAGATGGAAAAATTACAACTAATTTAACTTACAAATGACAGTTAACAATAATATTGTAATATTTTTGCAGCAATGACAAAGAAGATATTATATCGATTTTAAGGGACACCAATATGGGAGTATAAGGGGGTATGGGATTTTTCTTTCTGGAGTAATGAAAACATTCTAATATTGACTGAGGGGATGCAGCACAACTCTATGATTAAAATGAAAGCCTCTGAGCATACACTTTGAATGGATTGTGCAAAGCATGGGACTGTATAACACAGGGAATCCTGTGGTAGAAAATGAACTAAGGTTATCCAAAAAATATGTGAAAGTTCTCTCATGAACTATAACAAATATATAATACTAATACATAGTCCTAATAATTGGGTGCCATGGTAGGAAAAATACACCAAACATAAGACATGGGCTATAGTTAGAAGAAATATTTTGATGATGCTCTTTCATAGTTTGTAAGAAATGTTTCACAACAATCCAAAGTAGTGGTGATGGAGTGATGGATGGGAGCCCTGTATATGCATAGTTGTTTTCTAAGTTCACAAGTTTTACTATATACTTATTGTTTATGTATGCTCATGTATGAATAATATACTTCAATAAAATTTTTAGATGAAAAACAAACAAAAATACTATGCAATGAATGAGGCTCAAGATTGCTAAACTACACCAATGTGAATTTCATTAGAATGGTATACAGAGTCCCTCAAGGAATATTGAGATGTAGAATGAATGACTAGGTGACACTTTCCACCACTGCTACAAACAAGAACACAGTAGAGATGTCTCAGGTCTTCAAGGGTACAATTCCAAGGAAGTTCTTTCAGAGGGGCTATCAGTCCCTTCACCACAGCACTTTTCTGCCCACTGGTCCTCTGTGCCACTGACTACTGCACAGTTGTCTAATTTCTCCACCAATCCCTATTGCCCAACTGATCCATGTTACTTACTTTCCATTTTCTCTATGTTTTTTTTCTTTCTTGTCTCTTCCTTTCCTGCCTTTCCTTCATATTTCTAGTTTTCACACAAAAGGATATCACAGGCTTAGAGAATACTACTTCCCTTCACAAAAAAATCAACCAATTGTCCCATGCCACATGTAATTTTTATGCATCATCGTTTAAAAAAGCAGGCTGTGTTCCTTGCTGTATGCTCAGGGACTCCAGAAAAATGCCTGCAGTGCTCTGTCAGTATTTAAGTTATAAGAGAAATTTGAAGATAAGAGTTTATTTCAATTGTCAAAGAATTCTGCTGAACCCCAGGGTCTACACATATTCAGTTCATCAAAGTTGTAGAGTAGCAAAGATATCTTCAAATATGCCAAATTAGTTAATCCCTACATTTCATCATTGTAATTTCTACTCTTAAGTAATTTTAACAATGATTTAGTGATATATAATGAAACTGTAAATGAAAGTATACCTACAGTTAGTCTAAAATTCATAAAATATATAATCTGCTATAATAACTGTATATTTCTAATGTATTTGCAGTAAGCCCAGCATTACTCCATAGACTAGCACTTGGGAATGATGCTATATAACACCTTCTTCAGTGTCTTTCTCACTGGGGATAAATCTCATCCAGTTATATAAAACAGCCAATTTTTTGTGAGCAAAAACCATATCTTATTTTTTTATGAATTTCCTTGGCTCTTAACACATACCATGAACACAGATATTCGGCAAAACTGTTGAGCTAAAAACATGAAGACTAGGATATTATGATTGCCACATGATCCTCTGGAATATTATCAAATACAAGGTAAGGAGGTTGTATGATCTAGAGAGATTCCTCTCAGGATAGAGATGGTTGTGCAGGTAGACAGTACTAGCAGAATTAGAAAAAATCATTATAAACCTGATTATGTGTTACCAAAAGATACATACATACTCAAAGGAGTTCAAGGGACCAAAAAAGAATGTGGGTGGCTCTGGAGAAACGCAATTTTAATCTGAAATAAGGGATCTGACTCAAAAGCTCAGCAAAGAAAAATCCAGCTATCCTTAAGGATTGAGTCAAGAGAAGGCTGCCAGGAATTCAGCCTCAGTTGTGTTAAATGTATTAATTGCTCAAGAATAAAGCCACATACCTGTAAACGTTTACATACCCTTGCAATAAAATACTTTTGCACTCAAAGTTCTACTAATTTGCCTGGTGACTCACTATGGAGGGAACCCAAAGACCACGATTGAGGTCAAAATCCCTGCCTAAGAGAAGTCCCTCAAAATCCAAATGATGAAGTAGACGTAAATATTCAGACTACCCAGCTTTAGATCTTTAGCCCTGCCCAAAGAGCAGAGAATTCAGGGAGCAGTCTGATTTTTCAATACCCTAACTGCAGTAAAGCAATTTCATGTCTATGCCCTTAAATAGCTCTAAGTGAAAAAAAGAAAAAACTAAGTTGGTTATTTTCTATATAATTTTAAGCTCCTAGAAACTTATATATTCGTTTTACTTGTTTTCCATAGCTATTTAACACAGTGCATGAACTTAATATATGCTAAAAATAGAAGAAACTGAATCATTTTACTAATGCAAATGCTTAACTATATAAACTTACTTAAATATGTTCTAGACATCAACTTTAAAACAAAATTTCCTCTATGCTATCCCAGAAGACTGTTTGCACCTAATTTCTGGAAATATCTAGTCCAATGTTCTTCCAATATAAACTGTAGTTAATTTTTTCAATCAGGATCAGTGCTCTAGACTTTTCTAAATAGTAAAAGTATATATCAACAGGGTAAATGAGTTTTTCCTAATCTGCAATGAAAAAAGAACCTACCAATAACAGTACTAATAATTTGTCTTTAAAAGGGTATTCAATTATGGATATTTAATTAAAATATCTTAAAATCACAGGTCATACACAAAAACACACACACAAAAGTGTGATTTAGTAAATTTTCCTTAGAATCTCCATTTACCCTGTTCTTGGAAAAGATCAAAATACAGATACAGAGAACTATCTAATAATTATTTTTATTCGCCACTACTCTGATTATAATGCTTTCATTAGAAAACCTTATAGAAAATAAAGAAATTTAGTAAAGTTTTTTTTAATCTTAAAAAAACTTTTATCTTAAAAGACCTTATTCCAGGTCTTTTTATCTTTCAAGTCCCATCATGGAAATGCTAAACAGAAATCTCATTCTAGTGTTTGGGGAACAATGGAGCACAAGCGTTAAAGAATGAAGTTGTATTAGTTTTCACCTGCATTGATGCTCCTTCCACTCTGGCCACACAGGCGACCCGATCCAGGAAAGTTACTGCCACAGGCACTGCCACAAAGAAACCTTTACAGAAGGCCTTGAAGTATCTTCGCACCCAGCCTTGTGACTGTGCCATCTCTAAAAACATGAAGAAAACAAATGTAAAATTAGCCTCAAGAAAGGTGAAAAATATAGGTACAAAAAACAGCCCAAAAAAATAAGAGTTAGAGGAAAGCAGCATCTTCTCAATATATTTCACACTTACCCCTGTAGTCATCAGAATAAATGTGACTTACAGTCCCAAGGAAAATAACTTAACTCAGGTTAACTCTTTTCAGGTTAATTCATTTCACCTCAAATCTACTTGATAACTTCAGTGGAAACTTCTGCCCACAAGCAATAATAAATTAGAAAGGGGCAAAAAAAAAAGCATTCCAAAAGTAAGTCTTTCTCTGTTGCTGACTAATATGGTGGAGATGATTCTTGTATCACTGATATCTCTCTCCTCTTCTACAGTAACATAAATTTTAACAGGCCACATGACTGCCCAACGGAAAACTGTTTTTTTCCCAGCCTTCCTTGCAGCTAAGTGTGACTGTGTGACTAGATTTTATCAGTGGCACATGAGGAGAAATGATATACATAGCTTGTAGTTTGTATCCTTAAAAGCAGTATGTCCTCCCTTTCTATTCTCCATTGTAAGATATCTGAAATAAGGATATGGTAGTAGGTACAGCAACAGCCATCTCAAACTATGAGCCAAAAGTTTCAAGTTAAAGATGGCAAAGCAACAAAATAGAAGAATCCTGGTCCCCCACACCATGAGGACACCATAATTGCCCTACATTACTTACATTTAGACTGTTAAATGTGAGATGAATAATTTCCTATCATGTTTAAACCACAGCTATATTGTTAGCCTTTGTTATAGTAGCCAAACAGGAAGAAAAAGAAAAAGAAAAAATATTCTCTCCTGACAGGGAAAGATAAACGACCAGTGTTTTTCTTACTTAGACAAGCTCCATTTGCTAACCAAGCCTGGGAAGAAGTGGGGGAAAAGAAGCACAGAGGTCTCTAGCCTTTCTCTTCTTAGAGTGTAAGAAAAGATCAGAGCAACTGAAAGTTCCCTAACACAATGACTAGGCTTGTTCAGCCCTAAAACCACAGATCAGTTTGCCTCCATGCTGATCAAAACTTTCTTGTCCTCTTGAGACAGATTCAGAAAGGTCCAGAAACACAATTCAGACCAAGTATCTCCCAGAAAGGCATTATCAGGTCATTGTTTTGACATTTCTTTTTTAAGTTCCCAAAAGTCACACTACCACTAAGGAACTTGTTGTGATAATATTACTATTACAGAAATGAAAAGAAGCAGTAAATAGATGAGAACATCAGTAGAAGAAAGGGAAAAATGAAAAAGGAGGAGGGAGAAGAGGAGGAAAGTATGTGAAAATAAAGAAGCAGAAAATCTACAGTCAAATTCTGTCCAGATACTCAGTTCTGAAGTATGCAATAGAAGAGGTGGTGAACTATACAATTTAAATTTGAAATGAAAGACAAAAGAAACATGTGATGAAAGGGTGCTATTATCTAGATAACAAATTGTTGTAGGTATGAGACCACTTGCAAATAGTTTCATCCAAAAGATTCCACATCTCATTTTATTTTGAAGGAATTTTTCCTTGTGATGATACATACAAGAGAGGGTTGAGGAATTCATGGTCTTCTGATCCTGACAAAGCAAAAGAATTCTCCAGATACATCAGTCTAGAACAATGGGTTTCAAACTTGGTTGACTATGTCCCACATTAAGAAATCCATTTTATATAGCAACCCAGTAACACATATACATACACTCACACACTCACACATATATTTGCAACAAATAAGTGATTGAAAAGATTCACAAAATAGTATCTATCCTAACTACATAATAGGTGATTGATTTTTATGACCCATTTAAAGGTTCTTGACCTGAAGTGCAATCTAAACTGATGTAAAAATATCCCAATTACTAATTTCCAATAAAAGTTTTAATATATATCGCAGGGAAAAGATGAATAATAACAAGCTGAACTGGTTAAAACTCAATAACTTACTCTCATGGATTGAATCATGTATCCCAAAAAGATACATTGAAGCCCTAACTCCTGATACCTGGGAATGTGACCTTATTTGGAAATAGGGTTATTGCAGAGGGATTAGTGAAGTTAAAATGAGATCATACTGAAGACAGATAGGCCTTTAATCCAATATGACAGGTGTCTTTATAAGAAGGGAAGAAGAGATAACACAGAGAGAAGATGATCATGTGATGACAGAGGCAGAGATTGAGGTGCTGCAGCTGTAAGCCACTGAATGCCAAGAATTGCTGGCAAACCACCAGAAGCTAGGAAGAAGCAAGGGAGGATTCTCCCCTGTAGGTTTCAGAGAGAGCACAGCCCTGCTGACACCTTGATTTTGGACTTCTAACCACTAGAACTATTGAGACAACTAACTTCTGTTGTTTTAAGCCACCAAACATGTGGTACTTTTTAACAGCAGTCTTAGTAAACTAAGATGCCTACTATAGTTGACATCAATCAGGGTTATACGTAGGCATGATACAGAATAAAGACCAGTAATTTTTTTCAGCATCTTTAGGGACATATATTTCACATACCAGAAAATTCACCATGGACCAGTAATATTGTATATCTAACTGACACAAAAGTAAGTGCAGAATAACTTTAGAAAATAAGCAATTTAAAAACACATTTTCATTCAAACTCTTATACTAATCATTACCTTACATTAAATTGCTTATTAGTTCACCCATCTGGTACCCAAGTAATGTGTTTGGCCCAAGGTGCTAAATGCTTTTGTGAGCAGTCTCAGCCACTGAACTCCTGAAATCTGCAAACTTGCTTAACAAGGTTCATTCCAATACTACCAGCACCCAACTATAAAGTGAAACCTTTAGAGAAACTAATTTCTCTTCAACGACATCTTTCACCTAGGATCTAAAACACCTTTACAAACTCCTTTTATATCACCTGCACGAGAAATTTAATTTTTCAATGGACTAGTTTACAAAGGTCTCATTTATCATCTCTTATATAACTTGGTAATAGAAGAATAACTTTGGCATATTTATCAGATCTGTACTTTCAAGATGCAAAAAAATGTTTTTTCCTTAAGATTAGATTTCATTAGTTCAGTCTCTGTGAAAACATTACTAACCACAAGTTTCACTAGTCAAACATCAGTCTTACAATAAATTTAAAAGTTCAGTGACCTCCAAATCTTCCTTTTTAATATGTTCCAAAATACAAACAAATAAATAAACTCAAAAGTTCCAGACTGTGAAATATCTTAATCTACAAGTAATTTATACAGTGTTCCCATGTGCACAGAAGAAAAAAAAAATTCAGTCACTGTGTAGAAGGGAACCAGCTCTAAGGTAAATAATTAAACCATCATTTACAGGTTTGATAGGCTCAAATTTAAGTGGTCAAGACTTATGCTTGAGTTGCACAGCTCCCAGATATTAAACCTTAGGGCCATGTTTCCCAAGCTTGCTTTGACTGGTTTTGCCACTCCCACTCAGACCTCCAAAATCAAACAAACCAGGTGATTCCCCAAATCAGGCAATTTTAGAAAATACTGATATTTGGGTGTTTAAAGGTCATTTGTTTACTGACTGTGTCAGGATTGTTACATTCTCAAAATAAAAACAGGAGGAAAAGCTAGGAGAGAATTATAACCCTGCATGTCTTCTCACACCCACATTTAGTTTGCCTCCTTACTTAAAAAGTTTTATCTGAAGAAAGACCCTTATACAGAAAATAAATGCTACCACCAGATCCTGCTTTCTAACCTCTGCCTGGTTCCCACAGAAAGTGACTTCCAGTGGACTGTCTTTGCCCCTGCCAGGACAGTTAGGGCATTCATTCACTTATCTACCCACTCATTCATTCCCTGGTTCATTCATTCTTAAAAAGAATATTTACTAAAGGTCTTCAATAAATATTGTGCAAAGCACCAGAGACAAAACATGAGCAAAATCAGCAACCCAGCCCCTGCTTTCATTGAGATTTTATAATCCACTAAGGGATGCCAAGTGTCAATCAGATAATCGCATTAAACACATTAATCTACAGTTGTTTGAAGTGCTCAGAGATTAGAGAGAGTTCAAATGTCTCAGAGGAAGAGAATAAAATAAAAGATGAGTAGGAGTTTCCTAAATAACAGATTGTGGGGTTAGATAAGGGCATGCCAAAGCAGCAATAGCAACTTTAAGAAGGCTGGGGTTGCTAATGCACAAGAAAAAAACGGGAGAGCCAGGTGTGAGTGGGAGGTAGCAGTGTAAACACTAGGCTAGGTAGGAACTGCTGGGTCTCCTTAAGGATTTTGCAGTAACTGAGAAGTAACTGAAACACTTTGAAACAAAGAGGAATGGTCATATTTGTATCTTAAATGCTCATTCTAGCTAAAAAGTAGATGGCACAAGAATGGATGGATACAGAGAGACCAGATTATTCTAGTGGCCCAGGGTAAGGAATGATGGTAGGTTGGATCAGGTTGATGGTGGTAGACATGGACTGAAATGGGCAGATTTAAGATACATGTTTTGGAGGTTATACTGACAAGCTCTGTTGGATGGGCAATGGTGCCAGGGTGAGGAGGAGGTAAGAGAAGAAGTGTAAAAAGACAGCAGTGACCTACCAAAACACTTTGGCACTCCCTTGAATTACCTTCCAGAGAACTAAAAACATGCTCATAATTCAATACCTCAAACTTTCACTGAATCCTACTAAGTACAAGGCCCTGGGTTAGGTGCTAGGGATACAGCCATGAATAACAATGTCCTTGCCCTCAAGAGATGACAGAGTAGTAGAAAAGTTTGCTCTTGCACAAATATTTCCAATAGAAATGAGTATTTTAAAAAAGACCCATGCCCTTGGAGCATGAGAACATAGAGCAAGAAAATCTATCCATCAGATCATGGAAAGTAACCAGATGAAAATGGCATTTGGGTTTAAAGACTGGGCATTTCAGGTAAAGGATCAGGATTCCTGAAAGCCTGGGGGCAAAATAAAATGTGGCAATTTAAAGGAACTAAAAGAAGTTCAGTCTGAATGGAGCATATATAAAACATATTATGGTTATCTTAAATAAGTAAACATCTATTTATTGAGCAGCAAAGATAAGTGTAGAGGACATAAACATGGCTAGGCATACAAAGGATGATACCATCATTAAACTCTCACAAAACAATACATTACATTTTCTACATAAATTTACATAAGCATATAAAAGTTTTTAAATGGAATTTTATTTGTATTACTGTTTCAATTGTCTAATAAACAACGATATGTCACTTGCATAATTATTGAAGATTAGAAAGAGGGGAAAAAAGCACTTTTCAAAATGCTAACAGTGGCTAATTCCAGATGTTGGGAATGTGGAAAATAGGTATTTTCTTTTATGAACTTTTGTTTTTGACATTTAAAAAAGAAAAAAAAGTGGTCCCTGTCCTAGGAAGTCATTATAATATATAGACAATATGTGGTAATCCTAGTCTTAGATCTCTTTTCTATCACGATAAAAAAAAAAAACTGCATTTTTCTCAGACCTGTTGCTCTGCTCTCCCTAAGAAGAACAAAGAACAAGTAAAATTCTTCCATATTTATGCCACAATCAATATACCTAACTGACTGCAAGTCTTTCATGAGGCCAATGCAGACTATTAAGGAATACTGCATGTTACTGAACACTTTTGAGAGCTTGAAGAGCCTTAGAAATTCTTACCTTTCTACTCACCGACAATAAGCACTTGTTTAAACAGGAAAAAAATGCTGAAGATTTATTTTTCAACCAACCTAACTACGAGACTACTTTCAGTAATTAAACTGGCTACAAACACATACCCATGTTTGCTTAAAGATTAATCAAATTCAAACTCCCAGAATTTTGAGACTCCCCTTCTTTCCCAGTAAATGCTCTCCTATATTTTCCTACTCCATGCATTACTCTGTCTCCCTGGAAGGTGCAAGGTAATGAGAGTCAGGAGCCCAAAGGTGGACTGTATTCAGCCCACATAGCTAGCTACATGACTTTGAGCAACTCACTTCTGGGCCTCAGTTTCCTCTTCTATAATAAGAAGGGGGTTAGGTTCAACTTATAAAGTCTAGAAAAGTCTACTAGGCCCAACATTCTTTATTTCTATAATTTTTTATTGTTTTTTAACTGTCTCTCCAAGATTTGGGCAGATACTAAAATAAAGAAAAGGTTATTATCGACTAAGAAAAGAAATGAAGTTGCCTTTTAAGTTTGAGAAAAGGAAAAAATGGTTAAATTTTTTTAAACAACTACTTGAAAGGGACAGCAGAAAGGAGCTAGAAACAGTACAAATCATGTAAAAGAACATTTTAAATATAGATAAAGACCACAAAGCAGCAGCTTTTTCATTTCTCGCTTCCACAGCTCCAGAGCCGCCAGGGCACTGACACCATCTTCTGCACAACAAATTCCAGACCTCGTTTTTTCCTATTCAGAGATAAGGAATATGTGGGAGGGGTTTCCATCTGATAGTGTACAGATTCTGCCCCAAGCCTAGGGAACAAAGGAAAAAAAAACAAAAGCTACCCTGTAAACAAGACACTGTGGTGCCTATTTTCACAGGCTCAAAAGAAAAGATTCAGTGCAGTCCTGTCCCACCTGAATTGTGAAGGACACCCATATCTCCTAATAATAAAACACTTTTGAAAGTTTTCAACTATTAACTACTAAAGAGGCCATAAATAAATGAAGAAATGAACACTGCATTTCTATATCAGGTCAAATAAAATAAAATATTTAAAGCATGATGGCACTCACGTTTTTTAAAGAGTCAATGTGTTTACTTGTCCATATAAACTGCCCAAGATTATTCCACCATTCAAAATGTCCATATGTGATCTACCCTTTTGTTTGCACCTTAAATGTTTGAAACTACCATATTAATAAGCACCTAGAGACTGCTTTCTGAGAAAATTTCCTTTAGAGATAACTATGTGATACTAAAATCATTTCCCGCAAAAAAGGAATAATTTTTATCAGTAAACTTGTTCTCCCAGTAACCATGCAAGTCATTTAGGTTTAAAACACTGCTCCTGAGAAAATTATTGCTTAAGTAGCACACCTGGTTCATTGCCAAAGTACTTAAATTGAGAATATTTTTAAATAAACTTTCAGATTCAGCTTAAGTCATATTTACCATCTGGTATATAGCACCTGCAAGTGAAAATTTCTTGGTGATGCTGACCTCAAACACATAACAACCTATACTGTAAACTCTTCTCTCTCCCTTAATAACTTGTTATGGCTTAATCATGCATGAATTCATCTAAAATCGATTTTGAACTAAAATGTTTTAGCCTGTACAAAGTCACCAATCACCCATGTATAGCCACCAGGTGGATCAACTCTCCTCAAGTTATACTAATTATAAGGACATTTTAAAAGTTGTGTGGGAGGTTTAAAGGTAAGAAAAAAGAGTGTGTTATAAAGCAATATCTTACATAAAATGTAACCTTTCAATTACAATAATAACCCTACATATTTGGACAACCAAATCAAGATTTTATTTATAAAGAAGAACTATGAATAAAGAATATAAGCACAGGGATCCAAACAAATCTGATGCCCAATTCCTAACTCATTCAATACGTATTTATTGATCACCTACTATATATCTAGGCACTGTCCTGCAAGGGATGACCACCCAATGCAAACCAAAGCAGGAGAGTCCCTTGCCCTCATGAAACTTGCATTTTCATTCTTTCAACAAGTTAAGTACCTACCTTGTGCTGGTCACTATGCTAAGATACCAGATGTAAAAAGACCAAGCTACAGTTCCCCCCAGGGGGACTTCTGACAAGATCACAAGAAACTAGTAGATGACCACACTTGATAAGGCTACCTCCTCTGTGGATGGCTCTAGTAGCAACTTTTTGGTACCAATACCTGACTCAGCAAACAGAGCCTAAACATGTGCAAAATGAGGAGGCACGTTGATACATCTGGACTAACACAGAGGAAAACAAATAATAACCAATGAGCCAAACAATTTTGGTCTCATTGGTAGCAGATTGGAAAAGTAATCTATGGAAAATAATTTCAGAAGAAAAATTTAAGGGCCACCTTGCTTCTTTCACATTACAAATAAATAACATATTATAGAAATAGAAGCTTGATAATCTTTAGAATATGAACTCCAGTATCAAATTTTCTATCATTATCTTAACTTACCTGACTTAGCAGTTCTCATTTGAAAATTCTCAAAAAGGACAAAAAATGAAAAAAAAAAAACTAGTCAAAAATAATGAAGGGGGAATATAATGGAGCTAGGCATAAAGTTAGTCATAATTTAGCAAAGATATCCAAGTCAATACTACCAATATTGAAGAGAAAGGCCATCTTGACCCAAAATTGTTTGATAGAGATAACTATAACTATCAGAAAACTGACGAAGTGAAAATTGACATATTCAATGTTAGGTCAGGAATATTTGAAAAGCAAATTAATTCCAAGGGCATGCTCTAGTACAACTGGTATAGAGAGAAAACATCACCCAAGAAACAACTAGAATGTACAAATCAATAATGGCTTCCTGAGTTTTGGGTAACAACTCCTTCAACTTGCAAGCATTATACATTTATGCTGGCCCTTCCCACTGCCTCAGTGGAACAGGAGCCCTCCCTCCCCTCAGTTCCTGGAGAGTCCATGGTGCTCTACAGAGGCAGTATGGCATCAGCAAATAGAAAGTCAGTAGAAAGTCTGTGAGCTTTGAGTCTAGGAGACCTCAGTTCAAACCATGACTCAATCATGTGACGTTGGGCAAATTACTCTAGCTTACAGTACTGAGCCAAAATTTTTCATCTGTAAAATCTTGCAGGATTTTGGGGGGTTCAAAATGCCCTTATGTGCTTTTTTAAAGTGAGCATTTGTATGAAGAAAAAAATAATAAACCACCTATAAAACTAGTACCTGAATATGTTATATATTGGAGAACCATGCGTCTACCAAAAAATATTTCCTCAGAAAAAAGTATAAACCATGTCTAAGGAAGAGGACTGGCAACAACAAATCAAAACAGGATAATGAAATTAAGGATTTTCATTACATACAATAAAACCAAGGTCTAATAATAAAGTCCATTCCCTAGATTAGATACATAGAGTGATAGTTCTGTTCTGCTTTGAACCTAATCCTATCCTAAGATCTCGTTTAATAGTATCAACCAATTAACAAAAATTACAGAGCACCAAATATGTGTTCAGCACTGTTATTAGGTGTTTTGAAAAAAAAATTTTAATGGCAGTATAAAAACAAAAGTGATTAAGTACCAAAATTGGGCCATAGGAAGAATAAATTGGACCACAGAACTAAATTATATTACAGTCTTTGAGAGAAAAAGAGATAAGAGCAGAAGGTGCAAGAAAAAAATCATAATAAGAAATGCTGTAATTTTAGATCTTAAAAAATGAATTAGTAGAGTCTAGGTGGGGGTATAAGAATGTTCACTAAACTTCTTCCAAATTTTCCATATGTTTGAAAAGTTTTCATAATAAAATGTTGTAAATACAATTTTGAGAGTAAGGGAATGTATGGTCTATTGGACATAGTGAGAATGCCAGACAGACCAGGAAACAGGACATCTATTTAGAGAAGTAAGGAATGAGACTGCATTTAATACTGATTTTGCTTTGTTTTGTTTCTTTCCTTAGTAATATGTAAACCTTCACAGCGCCAATATCCTTTGGAAACCACAATAAGACAAAATAAAACGCCACGTGACACCTCTCCAACAGCTAGGTCAGATCACCCAAATCCTATAAATTATCCCTCTCCTTTAATTCCATATAGACAACAAATTACAGCATTTACAACCAAGGTCCAATCTCAAATTTCAGTTATTAAAATGCCATAAAATTTGCAAAAACAGTTTGCCAGGAAAATTAGTAGGACAGTGAATAGCTTTTATAGAATGAGAAAAATCCTATTAAATGATAACCATTTGTAAGGAGAAGCTTAGTAAGCCTTAAAATCTAATAACCACAAAATTTGGATTTCAACCTCCATTCTATATATTTTTCTAATTTAATATAAAAGCATAAAGCTACTCTCATTGACTAGAACCTAAAGTAAATGTGGATGTGAAGCTAACACTATGACAACTTAAATATATGAATAAATGATAAGACCAGGTACTTTTCAACAGCCGAACAAAGCCATGACTTTTGGACTATTTCACCCTAAGCCTATTGATTCCTGAAGCAATAATATTTTCAATTAGTAAAAGAACATATTTCTGTATCAGAAATATTTACTGAATAGCTAAAAAGAAAAGACTGCATTATTTAGCATTTGGGCTGTGCATGAAACTGGCTAAAAAAAAATTAAGAGACTATAAATGGAAAAAGTACTCTTCTCAAAAAAAGTCTCAAAAATCCTTCCAAAATCAAAACTAAGAAATAGGAGAGAAACAGGGGAAATAAGGAAAAGATGATAACATTCAGAACCTAAAAAAAGAAGGCACAAATTAAATATGAAGAATATTAGAAAGTGAGCATCAGGCAATAACATGCTAAACAGGAAAATGTCGCTGAAATGCCATGTGATACAGCTCCTGAAGCACAGCCATCCAAATAGCAGCTACTTCACCTTATTTCTTGGCCCACTGTCTAACACAGCTTCATACTCTTTTATCTTAGTTCCTTTTCATGGCAACCTTACTGTTGCCCCAATTTTAAAAGGTACAAAGTTCTCACTAGGGCCTGACAATAAGTAGAATGAACAACTTCTTAAAGGAACATGATTTCAGGGTCCTATGAGGATCCTGTCCTGACCCCTACAATCTTCATCCTTCAAACATGTTGCTTCCTTTATCAAAATACAAATGCCTATAAGAGAATATAATACACCACTCAAATTCATATTGAGACAAGAACCAACATCAGAGCTTTTCTTTGATCAGGGTTGGGAGTAGGGAGTAGGAAGTTTTTTCAAAATAACCAAGTACACTGGACCCCAAAAGGGGCAAAGACGGGAAGGAAAAGTCACAAAGAAGTAGGACTGGAAAATGAAATTTAACTAGCAAACTTATAACCAGCCCAGGTACTGTTACTACTCTTTACAGAACAGTGAATATAAAAATTAGAAACACAGTCTCACCCAGCAGGGAAGCACATTAAGGCTCTGATTAGTCTGACAAAAATAAAACCTGTTCAAACCGTGGTAGGCAGTCTTGGAAGACTGCCCACAGCCCATCTATGGCAGCTGCAAATCCATGGGGAGCTCAGACAACAGTGGCACAGGCTCAGGACTGTATAAAGAGGTAGGCCCATCAGGAGACAAGGCTGAAGCAATTTAAGGTGAAAACAACAATAACAAACTCCCTTGGATGGAGTCCCTGTAGTCCTTTACACTTATATGTGCATGCACATACATGTGCACGTGCACACACATGTCGAAATGGCATCAAAGACTAGGCTAGCAATGTAAGTCTTAAAATAAAAAAATAGTGGTTAAGAGGTCAAAGTACAAAGAAGCTCACACTGCGTAGCCTGGAGACTATGGCAGATGGAACACAGTTCTATTTGGACCCAGGTATCTGGTACTCCAAAAGCCCAGGGATTATAATGAGGTTCTGGTACGTGTAACAGTATATGGAGCTGAGATGCTGTTTAGATTGCACCCCAGACATAAATGCCTTGTTTTGATTTTGTATACTTGCCTATAGATTAGAAGGTACTATTTAAGATACCTGTGAAAATTCATCAACATGCAATATCTCGGGAAACGGACTTTGGCCCAGTGGTTAGGGCGACCCTCTACCATATGGGAGGTCCGCGGTTCAAACCCTGGGCCTCCTTGACCCGTGTGGAGCTGGCCATGCGCAGCGCTGATGCGTGCAAGGAGTGCCGTGCCATGCAAGGGTGTCCCCCGCGTGGGGGAGCCCCACGCGCAAGGAGTGCACCCATAAGGAAAGCCGCCCAGCGTGAAAAGAACGAGCAGCCTGCCCAGGAATGGCGCCGCCCACACTTCCCGTGCCGCTGACGACAACAGAAGCGGACAAAGAAACAAGACGCAGCAAATAGACACCAAGAACAGACAACCAGGGGAGGGGGGCGGAAATTAAATAAATAAATAAATCTTTAAAAAAAAAAAAAAAAAACACACACATGCAATGTCTCGAAGTTACTATTTTTATCTGCCAATCAAAGCATTTAAAAGTATTCATTGAAGCATGAAAGAATGTAAAACAACTTTTAAAATGCTGTTAGCAGTCATCTGCAATGAAACAGAATGACCCCTACTATTTAATTCCGAAGAAGCATGTAAAGTTGCAGAAATAAAGCAACTTAAAATGTCACCAGATTAGCAATATTATTTTGCATATCTATTTTTAGATAGTTGACCAGCATATTCCTAAAAAAGCTAATGGCTGGCGGCACAGTACAGCATAGCATTATGTAAAGTTTCTTTGGTTTGATTTAAGACTCTTTAAATGAATCAATACATTAAATTGCTTAGCACACCTTCCTTCAAAAGGTTGGGCCTAATTTCCTCCCCTTAAGTGTGGGCCTAACTTAATGATTTACTTCTCAAGCAGAATGTGGCATTATTGATGCTATATGTCTCCTCCGGCCAGTCACCAAAGGATAACTTCCCCCACCCATACTACACCACTCACCCATGCCCTCCTCCCTTGGATTACTCCTTCTAGGAAAGTCAGTCACCAACACAGGAAGACAAACAGCCCTGGGAAAGGCCCCCCATGGAGAGGTACTGAGGCCAGTGAGTGAGGGCAGGTCCTAAAGCCTCACTCCAAGAAACCTTCAGATAACCATGGCTCAGGTTGCTATCTAAGACTTCAACCTCAAAAGGGATCCTGAAATAGAACTGCAGCAGCCAAGCTGCACCTAGACTTCTGATCCATGGAAACCATGAGAGATAATAAATGGCTTCAAGCCACTGAGTTTTGGAATAATTTGTTATATATAAATAACTAACATAATAGTAAACTCAGAAAAAGACCCAAGGGCCCAGAAAAACTTAGTATATGCTAAAGTAAACAATCACATTGAGGGTGGGGGGTAGGGAAGGTATGAGGATAAGTTAATAAATCACAATGAAATTACTAGCCACAATTTGGAGGGGAAGAAAAAGTAATCAAAGCTAGACCCTTATTTTACTCCTTATAGAAAAAACAAATTCCAGATAATTCAAAGATCAAATGCAAAAAAAATAAAAATATAAAAGTACTAAAGAAAATTAAAGGGAAAGACTCCATTGGCAGAGGGTGATAGGAAGAGATCTTTCTAAACATTTTGTAACACCCAGAACACATAAAAGAAAATACTGATGGATTTGACTATGTAAAAATTTAAAAATACCAAAAATAAGGTTAAAAAACAATCAACATGCTAGAAAAAAAATTGCAATATAAATTATAAAAAGATTCAACATCCCTAAAATTATGCAATTCTTGCAAATTATAAGAAAAAAAGACAAATGTTCTGAGAGAAAAATGAAAAGAATACATAAAATGCATTTTACCAAAAAAAAAGAAATGTGGGTGTAGCATGTAAAGATATAAAAAACATGTTCAACCATATTAATGATCAATTAAATGCCAATAAAAGCAAAATATCACTATTCTAGCCTATCAGAATGCCAAAGATTTTTTTAAAAACTTATAAAACCCAGTGTGGAAAAATGGACCCTCTCATTCTCTCCTGGGAGTGTCAATGGGACAACCTTTTTTGAGGGTAATATGCCAATAAGTACCCAAATGTTTCATGAACACACCTTCAGATAGAGACAACACTCCTAGGAATTTCTATGACATATGCAAAGATATGAGCAAGGATTTTCAATACATCATTATTTATAATGGTGAAAAATGAAAACAACCTAAATGTCCATGAATATGTAAATGGTTAAAGAAACTATGACATCCATTCAGTGGAATTATTTTGCAATCTTTAAAAAGAATATTGATGGGAAGTGGATGTGACTCAAACAATTGGGCTTCTGCCTACCAGGTGAGAGGTCCAGAGTTTGGTTCCTGGTGTCTCCTAGAGAAGGCGAGCTGGTGCAACAGGCAGACGCGGCGAGCTGATGCAACAAGATGATGCAACAAAGAGACACAAAGAGGAAAGACAAAGAGAGATGCAGCAAACCAGGGAGCTAAGATGGCTCGAGCAACTGAACACCTCTCTCCCACATGGAAGGTCCCAGGTTCAGTTCACAGTGCCTTCTAAAGATAAGAAGAGCAGACACAGAGAACACCCAGCAAATGGACTCAGAAAGCAGACAGCAAACTAAAACAATGAGGGGGAGGAGGAGAATAAATAAGTAAAATCTTTAAAAAAAAAACAAAATAAAACACTGAATGGTAATACTGCTTGTCATATGATTTCCAAAAATGCTACAAAACTGTTCATAATATGAATCCATTTATATGAAATTGTATGTGTGTTTGTAGATATGTATGTATATTTATCATAGAGAATAAATCAAAATATCACAGTAGTATTTACCAACAGAATTTTCACATCTTTATAATTTTCTATATTATTTAAATATTATCTTTATATACTGAAAAGAAATGAATGTTATAGTCTTTCCTGCTATAATAGATATTCCTTTAATGTAAATTAGCTCATGTCCAGGAAAATAATGTCAGTATAATGTGAAAGTATTTTGGTTCATATACAATTTACCCTATAGCACATTAAGGTTTTGATCCAATCAAGGGTAAGTTTTCTCATAATTAAAACAAAAGTGTAGCCTAGTGATTTTAAGACTTTCCACTATACTAAGCTATCTGAGGAAGAAATGAAGTGAGAGCATATCAAAAGGATACAAGAGCCTGCTTGAAGGAGTACTCACTGGCTAAATATGAGACAATTTGATCATCTAAATAATTAAGGTCAGTAATTTTATAAACCATTGAAAAATAATTTTGAATGTGCTACTTTTCTGAAATGGGCAATATAAAAGAAAAGGTGTTTTAATTTCAAAAGATCAGTTAGGTAATACTAATTTAAGTACTTAATATCATGAAAGTATTTTAAGTAAACTTTAAGCTTAGTAAATTGTAGAATATTATTTTAATATAAATTCCCTTTGTTATCATTATCAGATACATATTAGAAATGAAGTTCCCATGACAGTACAAAAGAAAAATTTTAATTCATAAATTACCCTAATTTCCAGAGTATAATTGTTAGTTCAGGTAAATAAAGTTTTCTACTGTTCTTTGATTACATCTGCATATCCAACTATTAAGTAAATGTGGGATCCAAATAGTAAAATGGAAAGCTTATGAATAAAGTTTTCTACTGTTCTTTGATTACATCTGCATATCCAACTATTAAGTAAATTTGGGATCCAAATAGTAAAATGGAAAGCTTATGAATTTGAAGACATCTTAAAATGCACAATGTTTTATTAGTAGTAGTACTAGTATATGATGGTTGGATTTTTGTGGGTTTGTTAGGAAATAGCTACGGTTGAAATTATCTGAGCCTAACAGGCATGTTAGGAGGAGCAGAGATAAATAAAAAAAAAAAAGAAAATTGAAGTGGGATCTCTTCCTTCAGTATTTCCATCTTTGCAAACCATTTGTTGAGTTCCTGCTATGTGTCAGGCATCATACCTGCTTCTATAATGAAAAAATGAAGACCTAGCTGCATATCTATATAGCTATTGAACATTGGGCATTGTTCTTTGGCATTAACTTAGTCTTGTGATAAGTTTAAGAGGGCCATAAAAAAAAAGGAATAAAGATTTTATAAAGGAGAGAGGCAATCAGGGATATTGTGGACAGATAAACTACATAGTATGCTACTGTGATCCTTCCACTTTCAAAGAATGGCCCTATCTTCCAAATAGCTGCCCAAGGTCAATATGGTAGTCAGCCTAAATGCCCACTCTTAAAACCATACAAATCATCATAATTTCCCCGTTTGAAATCCTTGAATAACTCCCCACTTCCTATAACACGATATTAAGCTCCTCGGATTTAACACACAAGACTTACTATAACTAGTTCCCTAGTCTCCTCTCTTCTACTGTTTCATTAGCACATCATGCTCCAGCCAAAGCCAGCTACAAGCAATTTCCAGTGGGTACCATATTTTTATTTGCTTCTGGGCCCATACACCTACTCTTCCTCTGACCTCATCACCTTTCCTTTTCCAGGTCAACTCCTATTCATCTTTCAGGTTTGCTTAGATGTCATTCCACCAGGAAGCCCACTTTGATCATCCAAGTCTGGATTAGATGCCCTTCTACATGTTGCCATAAAACCTTACATTTGCTCTAGCATAGCATTTATCATACCTGATTTTCTTATCCATATCTCAAATAGGATGTGAGTTCTATGAGGGTAGAGACCACATTTCTCATGTTCACTGCCACATCCTAGAGCTTTGCACTTAAGTGTTCAATGTTCAATACAGTTTTTTTGAAGAAAATAAAATTAACAAATCATTCCCAATAGTTTATTACTAAAAATAATTATTTAAAATTTAATTATTTTGGTAAGCTAACTTCAGAATTTCCTGCTCAGCTCAATTATCTATATTATACTCAGTATATGACAGATCTTGTGGAAGCCTAGATTGAGAGAAAGTCATTGTCCAACAACTTGCAACAAATCATGTGTGAGTATATGTATATGTGTGTATATCTGACTATCCCAAGCTCTTACCTTTCAGTTTTACTTGACAGTTGAAAACATTTATGAAGAAAGTGGTTGAAAATAGAGAGAGAGATATCTGTTGTGTTATCCTTGAATTTAAGGAAATTTATGGGAGTAGGGGGTTGTTTTCAATAAATCAAGCCCAGCCCTCATGTCTAAAGGAAATAAAGGTGAACAACAAAGGATCAAGTTCTTTTTTTTATAACCCATTTGCAGCATTTTGGCATAGTTATGAATTTCAAAAATAGATATTGGATTATGTTTGTAATCTGGACTATACTTGGGCATGATTAAATTATGATTAGGGCTTTGCTTGGGCGACATCATTAGAGTATTTGGTGGGTGGGGACTCACAGATAAAAGGCATGACAAAGGACAGAGGGTTCTTAATGTTGGAGTTTGATGCCAAAGTCTTAAACTGGCACCCTGGGAAGTAAGCATACAGAGGAAAGAGAAGCAAGCCCCAGGAGGAAAGGAACCTTGAAGCCAGAGTAAAGCAAGCCCCAGGAATGTAGGAACCCAGGAAGCCTGAACCCTCACAGACGTCAGCAGCCATCTTGCTCCAAATAGACTTTGGTGAGGGAAGTAACTTAAGCCTTATGGCCTTGTATCTTTAGGCTCCTACCCCAAATAAATACCCTTTTTAAAAACCAACCAATTTCTGGTATTTTGCATCAGCACCCCTTTGGCTGACTAATATACCATTCAACTATAAGGCATTAAGAATTTACTTTCAATTAACAGATTATTTTTAGGAAGCTTGTTTTCTCTAAAAGCAGTGTTTTTCCATCAGTGCTGCATGGTGTCCTAAGGATTCCCTGGAAGCTCAAGGACCAAGTAGAGAATAGGTACTAAGTGAGCAGAGCTCTGAGCCTGCTTCAGCCAGAGCCACTGTGCTTTTATCTATTCTGTTGCTGTTGTTGTTTTTAATAATAGGATTTCAAGCAAGATTTTCTTTGAAGAGTTCACTATGATAAAATAAGAAGAAAAGGAAAAGGTGAAGAAAAAAAAAAAAAAAACCAAAACACTGCCTTAAAGAATCAGTAGTGGATTGAGGTCTGTGCTATATAATTCAAATCCTATGTCTTTCATATTTCTTGGCTAGACTAAATTCATCTGTGACAGGTATATAGGCTCTTATTTATGCTAAGATGGTAAATATCATTTGAATGTAGAAAGACACAGGTAGAGAGAAAACAGTACGGAATCTGAGGAGTATAATTCCTTCTCTGATGTAGCTGTTTCTAAATATATTTATCTTATCATATTTAATGGCATTATTTATGTACCAGTCTTCAAGTTAATGATTCATATAACATAGAATACCAAAATAATCTAGTTGAACAACAGAAAAGCCACGATAAATGCCGGCTGCTGTTATGTTTTATATACTGTAATAAATAACCCATCTCATTTTAATACTTTCTTAGTACAAAGATCACCTGAGATGAAAAAGCCCACCAAACTCATATTTAACTAGCAATTTTAGCCATTTTGTCAAAAAGGAAACAAAAAGGGCACAGGGTAACTGAAACCAAGGGAAGCTTCATCACCCAGCATTCTTAAGATCAGCAAAAAGAAGACAATCTACCCCTGAACACACTCAAAAGGAATGAGGAGGAATAGGATTTTCTCAAACAGAAAGCCTCAGCCTTCCTATAACACAACAGTGTGGATTGTAGAAATGGCACTTGACTAGAAGTCAAGTAAACACCTGTAATTAAGTCCCAGCTCTGTAACTTAACAAGGCAGGTGAACTGGAACCCTTTAGGACCAAACACATGTAATTACTCACAAGATCTGTTAAACTGAGAAGCAACCAACCAAATCAAATCAAATAACTTGAATTTAGATTCTGGCTATGGCAAAGATGAATCAATCCATTTCATCTACTTGTACCTAAGGTTCTTTGCTCTAACAATTTATAATTCTATAGGTCTAACTTCAGGCCTTTGCCCTCCATATCAGAAACCCATGGAATGGCCACTCCACCCAGCACTAAAATTACC
The DNA here is from genome assembly GCF_030445035.2 of Dasypus novemcinctus. Lineage (NCBI taxonomy): Eukaryota > Metazoa > Chordata > Mammalia > Cingulata > Dasypodidae > Dasypus > Dasypus novemcinctus. The sequence continues at coordinate 87,037,804 of NC_080677.1, forward strand.
TATCTTCCAAGAAGCATCCCATGATGATCATTACTGCACCCATGTTTCAAGCCTATCTCTGACTTACGCTGCAAGGTCGACATACTCATAAAGTATGTTTACTTCTAACAAGACTGTTAAATTTCTTGTCTGATCTTTACTTTATACCTGTGCTCATTTAACAACACATGTCAAGTGGCTGGTTCAGTGATACAGAAAACACACACACATTCGGAAAAACATTGAGCATACTTCTGCTTTCAGCAGCAAAGGTAAGTATGTCCGTCCTCATTTGCAAATAAGCCCTAGTGATAGTAAATATAATTGAATTATTTTATACCGGCCACTAAAAGGTTGTTTTAAGTAGACCCAAAAATAATTTTCCTGATTGCTCTAACTTTCTAAAAGACTTATTTTTATTGTCTCAACAGAAAATGATATGAGGAAGCATCATAATGGCTGTCATAGTAAATGGCTTAGAAAGAAAATTCTGTAACAAATTTGATAGGTTTTAAGGACTACATGTGCTATAAAGAAAAGTGTTCAAAGCAATTTAATCAGTTTTGAATAATGGAGTTCTTCAGAACCTAATGTAAATTTGATCTACAAAAAGGCTAAGCATATCACCCAAAGACCTTTCCCTAACCAAGTAATTTGTTACCCAATTAATTTTTTTTTAAAGTGGTTATTTCACTTCATACATGTCAAGCAAAAAGACCTATAATAAAATCACTGATGAAAGATCAGTTTCCAAAATGAGATGTAGGTAACAGAATCTTCCAGGAAGTATTTAAAATAGTATTTTTCCCTAGCCAGAATTAGACATTTTGTTACACTCTGGATGTTAACTTCAGTACAAATTTTAAACAATTGCAGACAAATTTTTGACTGACAGTACAGTAGATTTTCTTTCATTTTTAATAAAGGTAGAGTGGTTGGACATTCACAAAAAAAAGTCAAAATTAGTCTTATGACCAAATCTACAAACTCTGAAAGAAGCATAAATTGGGGGATGGGGGGGAAGTTTTTATAAAAATCTTTTTTTAATGGTTCTGATGAAATAAAAATTCCTTTCTCATAAAGAATATTCATTTTGTATTGTCTAACATACTATAACACTGTATCAATGATATTAGAATTTTTTATTTTATCTTTTGTAATCCCTACATTAACCCAATCTTTTAGCTCCCTTTTATAAGATACAAACTGAGGCCTGTCAGAGTATTAAAGTCATCATCCCAGGGTCACACAATAAGTATCAGCTGACTTCAGATTGTTTGATTCTGTGGCCTGTGCACTTAAGCACTAGGCTCCACTGCCTCCCAGATATTCACTATTGCCAGTAAATATTCACCACTCCCAATGAACACAGGGCAGACTGAGTTACTGATTTCATAAATTGTTACTGCAGCACTCATGCAACTTGAGAAAAGTGCTGTGAATACACAATTTAATCTATTATATGTAAGGAAAGTGCTCAAATCTCATTAATTTCTAATAAATTTTCAAATGAGGTAGGGATACGAATGGAAGAAAAGTACAAAATCTATACCCAATATCAATCAATAAAAAAATATCCTTAGCATTATCTTTGGATTTAACAAGTACTAAAGACCGTTATTATCCTGCCCTCCTCTCAGCCCTGTGAATTGCCTTTTAGAATTTGAAATTTCACTGCAGAAACAAAGTTGAAAGTCATGTGCATTTCAAAACATTGTGCTGTTTTGCAATTTTCAGTCTCTATTTATTACCCAGATCTTTAAACACTCAACTAGGAGCTAAACAAATTCAGCTATATTTATAAAATGTAAAATTTGAAATGCCAGAAAATCGACATGACCTTTAAAATATAACACTTTCCACAATCATTTAATACTGGAAAAACAGTTTACAGTGTTTAAAGCCTAATCTTCATGTTTAATATTTTCAGCAAATATAAAAGCAGATAAGAACAAAGTATTTAAAAATCACATTTTTAAACCAAAACTCCAATTAATTGTAAACTACTTTCTCTACAGAAGTTTATATTATCCATTATACATGCATAAGCATTTAATGTGCCCTAATTTTTTAATAAAAAGCGGATGTAACCTCTGCCACCCGTCACCTCCAGCAACTGGTGGGGCCCATTTGAATGACAAACTTCCCCCAATTTAGCCATATTACTTTGCTTAGGAACAAAAGTGTGCCTTGTGTTGGACAAAGGGCTAGTGAGCCATTAAGGTCATCCTTGATTATACCCAAGGCATTGGCCTCAATGGCATGCTTTCTCACCAACCAGACTTCTCAGTCAAAGATAATTTAAACAAGCATAAAAAGTAGGCAGTTGAAATTACCATAGAATTAGACTTTGTACGTGAGAACATGCAGAATTTTATATCTTCAGATCCAATTACATTTACTAAAAGTAAAAAATAATCAATGCTAATAAGATAGCAAATTTTCCCAAGAATCACAGTTTAGGAAAACCACCACTCATAATTTTTTATTCCATCACCTTTTAGCAATCTTTGAGAGTATACCTTTCTTTCCCCTTTGACTTAATTTTTTGCTTTTTTTTTTTCAGTAGAGAAGTTGTGAATATAAACAAGCATGCATAAATAACAGGATTCCCATATACCACCCTATTATTGACAGCTTGCACTGGTGTGGTATATTTGTTACAAATGATTTTAGCAGTTTTATAACTGTACTATAAACTGTAGCCCATAGTTTAAGCTTAAGAGAGAATACTTTTTCTCAGACTTTTATTTATCTGCACCTCTCCTAGTAGGAGAGAAAAATTAACAAGACAAAAGAAGTTAATATCTCCCCTCCCTTATTAAATGATGTATATATATTATTAGCATTAACACCTGAGGATTAGAAAGAAAAAAATATCAAGGAAATAAACTGAGCATTCTAATACAAGGCTAAAGGACAAATTCAGTCCTTAAACCTGACTTTGGTTCCTGCCAACTCTATGAATGCAGTTCATATTTATTAAATGCAAAGAGGGAAGCACAAGGTTACGGCATGGGCATGAAGAGAAAAAAGAGTAAAACATCAACAAAGCAACTAAATTAGATACCTCACATGTCACAGAGAAAATCAATACCCCATGAATTTATATGTGTATCGATTTATTTAGGGAAAAAACTTTGGAATATAACGTCTTTAACTTTTTTTGTACTAGGCACAAATAAAATGTCTTTGACTTTTGTGGACTTGCCCAATTGGTTGGGAGAAATCTAAGAAAAAATGGCCTCTGTAGCAGAGGTCAGCTAGAACCCAAAAGTGGGTGAGAGAAAAGAAGTTGAGAGAAGGAAAGGTTTACATTCAACATACATAAAAATAATATATGTTGGATTTTTACAGAGAAAGAAACATAACTGGGGATCTTAAGAAAGAAACAGGCAGAATCAGCTTGGAAAGAAATAAAACAACAGGAAGATTAAAGGAGACCTGACGGCAATTTACACTTCAAACAAGGTAAGAGTGAGACAAAGCCAAATGGGAAAAAGACGAAAGTCCCAACAGAAAGGCAGAATAAGATGTAATACCAAGAACAAAGATATCGGTACCCAGAAATCAGGTATGCACACACACATTCCTATTCTCAGCGCAGAAGGCGCAAAAAAGACATTTTTCAATATGAAGTAAAAACCAGGAGGAGAAAGGCTATACCTGATTGGTCAATTCTGCCCACAGAAGCTTCCAACAACTCCATGAGCTCTCTCACCTCATCTTAATTTCCAGGATTTCACCCCAGGCAAAAACTGTATATGTAGACAGAATTCATTTCATCCTGCTTGACAAGAGAGGGATATGTGGCCACTAGAGTAAAGCAAAGGCAAAATCTGGCAAAATGACTATATTTAAGGAGCCCATAGAATCTCAGCAGGCCCCTAAGCAATCTCCTCACCTCCCATGCTATCCAGGTCTCTCAAAAAATACATCGTTCTAAACTATAGATCATGATACTACCTGTATTAGTCAGCCAAAGGGGTGCTGATGCTAAATACCAGAAATTGGTTGGTTTTTATAAAGGGTATTTATTTGGGATAGGAGCCTAGAGATACAAGGCCATAAAGCTTAAGTTACTTCCCTCACCAAAGTCTATTTGGAGCAAGATGGCTGCCGACGTCTGTGAGGGTTCAGGCTTCCTGGGTTCCTACATTCCTGGGGCTTGCTTTACTCTGGCTTCAAGGTTCCTCGCTTCCTGAGACTGGCTTCTCTTTCTTCTGTGTGCTAACTTCCCAGGGCTCCAGTTTAAGTCTTCAGCATTAAACTCCAAAATCAAAACTCCAACGTTAAAAACCCTCAACTCTGTTTTTCACCATGCCCTAATCATAAACCCAATCATGCCCAGGTACAGATCAGATTACAAGCATAATCTAATATTTCTTTTTGGAATTCATCAGTTTTATCAAACTGCTACACTACCCAATTCAAAAACCTTTGATGACTAGATGCTGACAAAGTCCAAAACCAGGTTCAACTTTCAAAGACATCCAAAATATCCCCCAATTCTCTTCCAGCATCATCGCTGTTTTATGATCATGCCCATCACTTTTCTTCTCTATGCCTCCTGCTACTCCTCCAGCCTGCAATTTCTTTCCACCCTTCTCCAACTCCTAAATTCTGCATATCCTCCTAATGCCAACTCAAAACACCATCTCCTCTTGTGAGGTTGTAGGCAATCTCCCTTGTTCACACCCCACCCTAGGTCACCACAAATTTTTTATTTTACCTCATTTTGGGCACTTAGATTATTCTGAGTTATAAGCATTTATTTACATCATCTCCCCTGCCTCTATACCACACGGTTCTTCTACTCATTTTTCCACTCTCTAATTTCTCAGTGTGCAATATAGATATACATTTTGAAATGACTTTCTTTCGTTTTTATTTTTTACTTTCTGTATAAAATTCAAATAACCAAAATGGGATATACAATGAAAAATTAAACTTCCTCCCACTTCTGTTCCCCAGCCAGCAAGTTCCAATCCCCAGAGGCAACCACTTTTTGCACCTTCTTATAATTCTCTCCAGAGATATTTTGTGTACATACAGGAAAATGTATATCTTCAATCTTCTCAAAATAGTAACCTACTAATATCCATTATTATGCACTTGGGCTTTTTTTTACTTAGTAACTTGAAAATTGTTCCATTTTCTGTAAATATAAACTGCCTTATTCTTTTCTCTTTTTTTTCTCTTGAGGTACCAGGGTCAGGGATTGAACCCAGGACCTTGTGTGTGGGAAGCTGATGCTCAACCACTAAGCCACATTGACTCCCTGAAATGGTTTTCTCATTTGTTTGCTTGTTGTTTTTTTTGTTTTTAGGAGGCACCAAGAACCAAACCCAAGACCTCCCATGTGGGAAGCAGGTGCTCAACTGCTTGAGCCACATCCACTCCCCAGCCATATTCTTTTTAACACTTGCTAAGTATTCCACTGTAAGTACCATAATTTATCTATCCTGGCCCCTAACAATGGGTATTTAAGTTGCTTCTAAATGCTGCCAAAAATATATTATTTTGAACACATACAAGATTCAGAGGATAAATTCTAGAAGTGGAATCAAATATGTATTTTAAGTTTTGATAACTATCCCCAAACTGGACTCAATTAAAACTGCACAAATTCATGCTGCCATTAGCAATGATGAGATCGCCTATTTCTCTATACCCTTAACACATGGCATTTTCAAATTGTTTCTTTGCCAATTTTATAGATTAAAAAAATGGTACCACACTGAAATTTTATTTTGCATTTATCTTATTATGAACTGCCTATTCATATCCTTCACATTCTTTGTTCATTTTCCTATGTGAGTGTTGGTCTTTTCCTATTGAGTTGTGGGTGATCTTTACATATTTAAGAAATCAGCCCTTCACTTGTGATGTGAGTTGCAAACCTTTTCCTAGTTTGTCTTTGCGTTTTGATATAATTAATGTTTTTCTTTTTATTTTGTGGTAAGGCAGAAATTATTTTTATGTAGTCATACTTTATCACTCTTTTTCTTGATTTAAAATATATTATTACAGAAGTTGGGAACTTACAAAACAATCATGCACATTTGTGGAATTCCCATATAACACCCTTCACCAACACACCACACCATTGTAGAACAATTGTTACAGATTATGACATAATACCATCAATTACCACTATGTTACATAGTGTACTTTTGGCATATTTTTTCCATACCCCCCATTATTATTTTTTTTTAAAGATTTATTTATTTATTTATTTCTCTCCCCTTCCCCCCCCCCACCCCGGTTGTCTGTTCTCTGTGTCTATTTGCTGTATGTTCTTCTTTGTCCGCTTCTGTTGCTGTCAGCAGCACGCATACCCCCCATTATTAACACAGTATGTCTTTGGCACTGATGCAAGAAAATTACAGTACTGCTGTTAACTATAGTTCATAGGTTACATTAATCATATTTTTCCCATGATTTTCCAAACCCCATCACCCTGCAGTAGTGATGCACATCCATTCTAGTTCACTGAAGCACATTTTTGCGTTTGCACTATTAACCACAGTTTCCCAATTGGCCTACTTTTCATCACTCCCTCCACTTTCCAATTGAAATAGACACCTGTCAGACTAATCTCCTCAAACCCCATTTTTCTAATACACCTCTTACCTAAAAATCGTTCAGTCATTCCCTATCTCATTGTTTATAAACCACTAAATGTATGTGGCAGTTTGGTATTGTTTATTAATTCCAAACAAGATAATGGGTTGTGTTTGTAAACTGGCCTGTTTCTCTGGGCATATTAGATTCTATTAGACTCAGAGGTTTCACTTTTACTTGATTAAATCAAGATTAGGGATTTTATTTCACACCATTTGGGTGACTCAGTGTGAGTCCCTGCCTACAACTAGCCTACAGCTGTGGGCCATATAAACTGATGCTCAATCAAAGACAGGGAGAACACAGAGTTTAGTTTTGGACCCTGGAGCCCTAGGAAGACAGCCAAGCCATTCACCTGAAAGTTTGCAGCTAAAGAGACCAGAAAGAAAGAGTGCCAGGGAGAGAGAAAAGCCTTACGCTAGTCTACAGCTGAGATAGGAAAAAGCTGGGACCATGGAGCCTTAGGAGGAAGAGGAAGGTTGAATCCTAGCATAGACCAGCAGCCATCGTGCTCCAACACATGGCAACAGATTTTGGTGAGGGAAGTACCTTACTCTTTACATACACTTCAACCCCAAATAAATACCCTTTATAAAAGTCAACAGATTTCTGGTATTTTGCATCAGCTCCCCTTTGGCTGACTAATACAGTATACATTGTTTACAAACAATGTAATATTTAGGCCCTCCACAATCTAACTTCAGCCTAGATATCCCACAGTCCTTTACTGTAGCCAAATAGTTTACTTAATGGCCCTAAATTCAGAAACAAAAGTACCTCTACTATACCTGTGTTCAAACCATACCCTTTATTATGAATGTTCCTCCCTTCCTTCAAAGCTCTGGTCAAGCTGACCTCTATGTTTTCTCTCCAACCTGTCAAGGTCATCTTAATTCAACTATTTATGAGAATTTTATGCTATGCGACCACAGTAGGGAGAGCTAACCTAGAATGGATGGCAGCCTCTAAACCTTCAAGATGGGCCCAGAATGAAACAAAGGCCACAGTAAACAAGAACTTATTGCCTTTTAAATTAGTATGACTGGTGTATAGAGTGTAAGGCCAGAGTAAAAAAGAGAAAAGGCTGGAGAAGTAAGCTTTGCCAGGTGGGTGGTCCTGCAGGCCAACTTAAGCAAGTTTCTACCTTAACCTCAGAGGCAATCTTAGCCATGGAACCATTTCAAATAGGGGAGTGAACTGGTCAGATGAATTTCACAGAGATCACTGGTATAATCTGGAACTTAACCAGTATTTTTGTGTCAAATATACTCTTATTTATCCAATAAATCAATTGTAAACCATTGTAGGATCTAATATGCAGAAAATTAGGATGAAAGTAATGTGCTCTACTTCTTTGTTTGGGGATTTGAAACAATTATTGTCTCCAACTGATAATACAAAATCGCCAAGTTAAATAGGAGACTACTGATAATAAATGATCAAAGTTGAAGCATGTGACTTCGTTTTTATTATCACAAAATCCAAAATGCATAAACATGGTCCTCAAACATATGCCATTCACTGAAACATTTCACTCTGATTTCTGCATTCCATGTAAAACAAATTATCCAAACCTTTTTACCTCCTTTTTAGTCTACCTTCAAGACCTGAAATTAAATGTCTAGGGAAATTTCAAGAAATGTAAGGATCATTAAATTGCTCCACAGTTAGCCTGGGTAATGAGAGCCCACTTGCAAGGAAGGAATATTATCTATCTTATCATCCAGTTCAATTTGCTAATTGATATTCTATATATTTGCTACAAAGAAAAATTGTTCCAAACAAACATCAAAAAGGGAAAAGTTCTTCTATGACACACTTCTCTAAAATACATGTTAAACCTTCTCCTCCCCATTCTCAATACTGTAAGTCATATAACATCTACCAGAAATTGTTTGTACTTTTTATTGTCTGGTGGTGACAATGGCTCCTTGACAAAAGAAAATTAACTTTAAATCAGTAGAGATACAAATAATTGAGAGTGCAATATAATAAAGATATTATACAGGAGATAGCAATTATACTTTTGAAATTTTTATTTTATTCTCAGACTCATTTAAAGTTTTCTATAATTTTAATTCATTAGTATATCACTGACCATCCCTTTTTCTAAGTATTTTAAACTAGGTAACATTTTTATTAAAACTAGAATTGTAATTAACACATTTATCTGCTTCAGGAATTCAACTTCAAAAGACTATTTTTATTCTGTTCCCTAAAATCTGTCTACCTAACTCTGCATTGCCCTAGTGCCTTCAACCACACAGAGACTGGTCATAAAAGCTTTAATATTTAAACTTTTCTTTCATAAACAGGAAATAATACGTCACTGATTCTATACAGATTGTGGAAATATAATTCATACTTTTCTCAAGATGAAAAGTAGGTAATAAATATGATTAGGAGCTAAGTCCACAAGCAGAATATGCCAAAGTGTATACCTTTGGCATATACTCATGGAGACTTATATTCAGATAAAAAATATACTCATTTTTTTCTCAGACAGAGCTAAATAACTTTTTAGTAGTATGGCCTTGTTAGCCTGAGATCATTATTTCCTTTTTTTATTACATGCCTCCAAAGCTAAAATTAAAAACTAAAAAATTAAAGATAGCAGCCAAATATGATCCGTTAACCAAACAATTCCTCACATTTCTCAAATGAGTTCAAATTATCATAGGATTCTTAAAAACAACTCATATAATTCTCAAAAGTAAAATATGAAGTAGGTGTTATCTCCATTTTCCCAAAAGGAAAATAAAGTTCAAAGTTAAGAAGTGATATTTTGTGTTCACAGAGCTGGCAGCAGACCTAGCGCTTGAATAAAGGTCTAGAGAGCCCAATTAAATATTCTTTTCACCAATGCATCATCACTTACATGTCTTTAAATTTATATTTAATGCTCAACTTTTTAAAAAGTTTTAAATTAAAGGTTTTAGTGAAGTGTTGAGAGTATTAGCATCACACAATCATATACACCAAACATCTCAAACTATTATTCCAATGTATTGTTATAACCTTGCATTCAGACTATAGTACTTCTCTTACACAAGCAATATACTAAGTCTATAATAAATTTTTTTTAAATCTCACTGACTATTTAGCTTATAAAGGTCTTCAATCTACCCTTATCCAAAAGTGATATTAAATAGTTATTATTTAACAAAACTAAATATAATTATTCAATATTCTGATTTAACACTAATAAAACTTTTAATGAAAGTGACTATTAAACAAATAAGCTCTGGAAATACCAAGATGCTTTGAAAATAATCTACTACACCAGAAAAACTAAAAAGTAGGGCAAAATATCTGTTACAATTCTAACTTCTTCCTACCAATTGCTGCCTTATAGGTCCAAATATTACCTACTTAGAAAAGAATACCCTTGGCCATCAACCCTAACCTGCATTACAATTCTTTCTGACATACCCTTTGCAGCTCCTTGTAATCTCTGCTTTACCTCTTTTATCTGGCTCATCCTCTAACATACCATTGGTAGACTAAATGCTCTACCCAAAGACAAGCAGAGATAAATACCGACAAGGGATGGAGAAAGCATGGAATGGGTAGGGAAGGAAAGAATTCTCAACAAAGGAATTCAGCAGGAAAATCCATGAGAGAGCAGAAAAGACAAAAGAATCCTGAGATGATCTGATTTCTACTGGTTTATAATATGAAAATTATGAAATAAAATTATCTCAAAATATAAAACTGTGATGACATTGCAAACATTTCCCATCTTTAAAAATATCTGTGCTGTACATGATTCCAAACTAGGGCTTGATAATATGTTTACAATGTGTCCTCCAGCTACAAGCAAGATGATTTTTCAAAAGCTGACTGTAAATATGACAAACATTTTTCAACAAAGATATATAAAAGTGTGTGTCAAAGTGCAATTACAAAGATCTATCTCTCAGAATAAACTTTTGGATAAAATCACAAAGATTAAATTTTTATGATTTATTACATGGAAGAAAGCTGCACACTTTTATCTTCTGGGTATTCTTAATCTAAGAAGTCAAAAGCATGCCATGAGTTACCCAACTGCAATGAAGTAGAAGTAGTTCAATGAAATTTTTAAATAGTTACACAGGAATAACTGTTGGATGTGCATTTGTCTGTTTGCTGTTTCATTAATTGCTTGCTTTGGTCTCCACTGAAGAGGCCAGGCTAAGCACTTACAGAACCAAACATCTAAGTCAGTTAGGAGAGACTAAGGGCTCCAGTGGAAAACCAGGGAATGTAAGACAGGCTTAAAGATGGTTCTGGCAAGAGTCACCACCACCAATACCACCCTCTGCTTCTGAAATTTCAGTGGAGGCACAAAGCTGAATTTCTACCAGGGATCCAATTAAGGATCAGCAAATACTGATTAATCACCAATGAAGTGCGAAGGGCTGAAGGTACTGGGAAAAGATTAAGACATTATTTATCTTTCACTGATTTAAGAAGTTTTTCATCTAACATAAACTAAAAGTTTCCAATCTAAAACAAGATAAGACAAGTTCACCAATGACTATATTCCAAGTAGGGTAGAGTCAGTACCATAAAAGAGGTACAAAGCGTAGACATTTTAAGAGATTTAATCAAGGAGCTGGACTGTACAGGATAAAACCTAAGAAAACTACCCAGGTAGTTTGATAGAGTTACCCTTTTTGTTTATAACTTTCTCCCATTAGATGAGCTACTTCTAAACCAGAAGACATGAAAAACTAATTTATTATTAAATTGATTATTTATTATTAAAGGGAGAGATTTCTTGAAGAAGATAAAATAACAAATCAAAAAAGCAAAAGAAAATGCTGATATCTCTAAATGTAAAATACTCCTTATCCCCTAAGAATTCCCTCAACGACACCTTGCCATAAACTAAGCAGAACAAGACAGAATGTTTGGTTTGCTCATTTCCCTTTAACATTCTAGTACACACCTTTGAAAATTTCCAATTTTTAATACAGGAAAAGGGACTTTTTCCCCAACAACTGGATTAGGTTAGAGAACAATGTACACAAAAGGTCAGAAGTGGTGAGAGCAAGAGAGCAGTGAAACTCTGGGCTAGGAAAGAGTAGGGTTAATGGGACATTCAAGAACAGTGTTAGGTATGAAAGAAAAATAAAAAATAAAAAAATGAAAGCTGGGAAGGCAAAGGGACAGTCTGATGTTTAGTCACAAGAAAGTATGACAACCAAGGAAGAGCTAGTACAGACAATTCTATTTTCAACAGCTCCCTTTCTATATGGGGCTACTTTTCCACATTAAAAAAGCATGTTATTTCTCCCCGATTAAAAAAGAAAATCTGCAACAGTGGTTTTCATTCTCAGTCACAGAGCAGAATTCCTTGCAGAGCTTTTAAAACTCTGAACTGAGGAACAATTAATCAGCATCTCTAGAGAAACCCAAACACAATATATTCTCTGTCGTCACTTCCTTGCCTCCAGTTCACTCCTCTACCGAGGGCAGTTGAACTTCTGGCCCCACCACACCAATGAAAGCACTGACTTCTACTAGGCACTTGGCAGTCTTCATCATACTTCATTTGTAACATCTAATGTTAACTTGGCTCTTGTTGAAACTTTCTGCCCCTTGGTCTAAAATGCTCCACTACTTTCTGCCCCTTGGTCTGAAATGCTCCACTTCCTTCTTCCAACTTCTCTGACCACTCCCCTTTAGTATCTTTGCGTTCTTCTCCCTTCTTGGTATGTCCCTTAAATTACAATTTCCTCTAAGGTTTGCTTTTAGGCTTTTTCTCTTTCTGTACAGTGCTCTTTATCATTTTTATTCTTACCCATGCCTTCAACTAACACCCATATGGTAGGACCTCAGAAATCTGTATACCCAGCCTCCACACCTCGTGAGCTCCAAGATCCTTTTTCCAATTGGCCTCTAAACACTTCCAATTCTCCAGTGCTATGCCCCAAAAGTATTTAAACAAAACATATCCAAGAGTGAACTCTTCATCATCTCCCACACACCTGCTGCTTCTCTTCCTTCCCCTTAACTACCCAGAAAGATGCGAATCATCCTGTGTCCCCACTCTCCCATACCTTTTACATTGTCACAAAGACCAGTTAATTCTCTCTCCTAAGTATTTTTCCTAAACATTCTCATTCTCAACCCCTTATCCATACTAAGGCAATGTCTTCTTTGGCCTTCACTCTTGCCACATCCCCCATTCTACCAACCACACTCCCTTTACAGTGATCTTTCATTACATTCCCCTACTCAGACAATTCTTAAATTGTTTACCACTATGCATCACATAGGCTATACACCCTGAATTAGCTATCCAGGGTCAGCTTCTCTCATTCCTAACCTTGCCCTTCACCTTCCAATGTAATTGATCTATATGTAGTTTCCAAAACACATTATGCTCTCATAATGCCACTCACTTTCTCATGCTGTCAGCTCCACCTGGAAAAGCTTTCTACTGTTTGTCAACCTACCCACTCCTCCTCAGCTTTCAAGTCTCAGCTTAAATATAACCTCTGCTAAAACCCTGTGGAACTCCCCATCATGCACTGGCTTCCTTTGTACTTACACATATACATTATGGCAACTATTTGAACTGTTGATCAACATGTATATTATCTTACTAGATTCTAAGACTCTTGGTCAAAGAGAGTGACTTCTCATCTTTATATCCTCAGCACTAGTTCAGTTTACATAGCATATAGTCAAAAAAAAAAGAGTTAATAAATGAAATGTAGATCATAGAAAAGACAAGAAGATCAAATGGACTGAGTATTGAAAAGAAAAACAGATCTTAAGTAAGTAGACTGACATCTATTATTAAGTCCCACCCATTTAAAAAAAAAGTAGGAAGTATCAAGGTGACAAAGAAAAAACCTTATCACTGGACTAAACAGGCAATAAGAAGAGTTCTGCAATGGAGTAACTGACAAAAGATAACACAGGCGGGAGATAAAAGCAGTGCTTCTAGAGGCCAAATAACTCATCAACCTAAGTCCATGGACTGATACGTTCTTCTTTCTGCTCACCATCCCACTTCTGTCATGGCTTTCCACAGCCCTTTCCAAATTCCACAACCCCTGTGCAATTCTCTAAGTTAAAGCCACAAGTTCTGGCCAGTGGGATAGCCTGGGATGTGAGAGAGGAGAAGCCTTTGTTCTTTGGTCAGGACTTAGAGGAAAGTGAATGAAACTATTTACCGAGGACCTATTTTGCATCAGGCATTATGCTACTTATAAATAACTCACTGAATCCTCCTGAGTAATTACAAGGAATTTGTGTCAGGATCACACAGCTAAGCAAAGGCAAAACCCACACCTCTATCCCGTAGGAATTCACGATCTCCAGAGTTTTTCTATACCCCTCACTATTTTAAAATGGAGGGAATCTGGTCCAACCATTCTAGGTTGGAACTCAGAAAATATATTCCTCAAAAACACTATTGAAAAACTTGGTTAGAAGATACAGAACCACTAATAAATAACAGGCACACAATGAATTCAAAAAGCCGTAGGGTTCTGACCTGGAAATCTAACTGCTATCTATTTCATTCCCTTTAAGTATACTGTTAAACATTATAAACAACAGACCTGAAAATCATGAAGTCTTAGAACAAAATGGTTTTCTTCTCCTCCCCACCCTAAGCTGGCTCCAATTTGGGGACCTTATATTTTGTTTCATTTTTTTAATTTTTACTGTGGTAACATATATACAACCCAAAATTTCCCATTTTACCCACTTTCATGTGTATAACAGTAATAATTACATTCATTACTTTGTGCTAACACTACCACACAATGCGTTAAGTGAGGCTTTAAAGAGTATTTTTTCTTCCACGAAAACTCTCAATATAAAAATCACCAAGGACAGAAGCTATTTTGCCTTGTTAACTTGTAAGAACAATGACACTAGAAGATACCTGTGGGAAAGGTGCTCATTTTCAGCGTGCTATCATTTGAATAAAACATCATACTAAACCCTACGGACCAAGGCTTATAATAGAAATGCTACAAACTACAGCACTACAGCTGATATGCCTGTAATCTACTGACAAAATGTACTCCTTAGCAAAGTGAAACCAGATGTCTGGTGTGAAATCAGACAAGTCTGCGGACTTGTCTTTCTCAGCTTCCAGAGTAGTATTAGATATACTAAATACACAGCTTAGCTGTATAATAAACCCACAACTTGGCAAAATCGTGACAGTTTGGACATGAAGTATCAGCATTTTTATTGTAGTTCTTATAAACCAAAGACATTTCTGAAATAGAAATCCTAAGTTTAAACACTCAGCTAAATTCAGTAGTATGTCTTTCTCACTTTGGGAACAGTGTCAGAGCCATTTAAACACATTATAGAAATCCTTTCCCTTCATTTTTCAAGCTGACACTCTTTAGGGAGTGCTGTGGAATGATCTGAAACTCTAGGACCAGATATAACAGGTATCCCTGTGAAAAGACAAGTACTCAGAGCCTTTACCCCTACAGGAAACTAAGTACTAGATTGCTTTCCACAATCAAAAGGAAAATTGTAAGAAAGTGATGGGTGTCCAGATAGAGAGAGGGGAAGGGAAATTAAACTTAATTATCTACATGTCAGGCACAGTGTTTTTCACACAATCTTTTTTTATATACTCATTGTTCTATTTTGACAGATAAGATGTTAAGGAGCAGAGAAGTTTGGCCCAAACTGACAACAGCTAATAATCTAGGAGCCAGGATTCAAGTACATGCCTACAAAACAATAAAGTTCACACACCTCTACATGATAATTTTGGGTGGGACAAGAAGGGATGGTAAATGGCCAAGAATATGAAGTACATATTTCAAAATATGGTTTAGAATATGGTTTATTACATTCTTGTTTGCAGCTAACATTTTTAATTTTACCTAATTTAAAACGTTTATTTATAAATAACATAGAGTGCATAAGAGGTTCCCAAACTTTCAGAAGAAACTGTATCTTATTTCCCAATATAAGGAGGTGAGGGGTGGTGTACTGGAGAAGTGATGGAAAAGTCCTAGAGAAGAACCCATGAAAAGGATCACACTGAAAATCACAATAAACCTCCAAGACGGATTCCAACGTGCTATTTTGCAACTTTTCAGAATTAAATAAAAGGAATGTGAGGGGTATCAAAGTTAAGAGAAAAAGGTTCAACTTGGTAATTTCCCTCCCCAAAATGATCCCCAAAGAACTTGATCACTTGTGACATAAGCATAAAGTTTGTGTCTTGGGGTTCTAAAGGATTTTTACAGGGGGTTCCTTTTAAAATTCAAAGACCCCTGGAATGAGTTTCTCTTAATTATCTAGCAGGACCTTGATTATTTAATCCTACTACCTTAAAGATTAGTCAAAGCTAACTAATAAGAGATGAGTCTGAGGCAAGAAAACTTTGGGACCAGGGTTGCAAGTGGAGTGATGTGTAAGGACAAGCCTAAAAGGGATCTATGCCAAAGCTGCTCAACTCCCAGGCAACTCCGGGCTCAGTAAACCTCAAGAAAAAACAACAAAACCCTTGACGTTGGGGCTTGTGACCCTCTAGAATAAGACTCAAGTTCCTGATGAAAAGGTAGAATTTAGCCCCAAGCTCACCTAGGGACAATTCTGTATCTAAACCTTCTTTCGCTTGCTCCCTGAGTAAAAAGTCCTAGCTCCTTCCATCCCTGACCATTCCTTACTTACCCTTTCTCCCGCGCTTCCTCGGTGAGAAGGGGTAAGTGGTTATTTTGTGCCCTCGCCCAATTTTGGTCAAAACCCTAAAAGTAAAAACGACAGACACGTGCTTTAAAATCCTGTTGCTCAACCCTCAAGAACTTCCACCACCCATCCAAGACTTCAAGGCAGACGGCAGCTGGTCCTCACAGCGATTCCTCCTGGCCAGGGCTTGGGAGTCGGAGGCTACCCTTTGGGGGACCGAGTGGGGCACTCTAGGGGTACATACTAGGTGGGCGGGGGTGGGAAAGCTTCGGGCCACAAGCCGCAGCCCAAGGCGCCGGCCTCCGACCAAGGTTAGGAAGGAGGCGGAGGCAGAGAGGCCGCCGCGCCGGGCCGCAGAGACACGCGCGCACGCACATGCTCGCGGCCGCCGCAGGCACCGGAGGAGTTACGGGGGAGCAGCCCTCAGCCTCCCAAAACCTCCGTCCCGCCTCAAGCCGCCCCCAGGAAAGTTCCTGGAACCAGGGAACCCCCAGAGGCCCGCGGCGCCGCGACCCCACCCCTATCGGTCTCACTATCCCCCCCACCCGCCGCCCAGTGTCCACCCTCCGCACCCGCTGCGCAGCTCAGTCCAGGGGAAGTCCCCGCGCAGGTCCCGCCCTCCGCCGGCGGCAAGCCCCGCCCGGGCCCCCCTGCGCGCCGGGGCTCCCGCGAAGCCCCGCCCCCGGCAGGAAGCAAACCCTGGGAGCGGCTGCCCGGGTTGGTTCCAAAACCCGGCCTGGATTTGAATGGATCGAGAATAACAATCTTTTAAAACATGCATTCAAGCAAGCAATTATTGAGCGCTTGCTGTAGGTACAGCACTGAACTAATGGCTGAGAGGGCAGCAAAGAGCTAAAAATGTCTGGAACTGTGTCTTCGCCCTCTTTTTTGTACATCAGGACACCAGAAGTTGCTCAACTGCACAGCAATAGTGGCCAAAGGCCTCACTAGTAATCTCCTTTGATTCCTCCTTACACCGTTTTTACCTACTAAAGTGCACACAGGAAAAACTATTCAATTTTGCTGACAGTAGGCAAAACAAAAGGAGCGATCCAGAATAGGTGATTTACATTGAATAAAGTCGAATTTCATACTCCAGCTTTTGTCCTCAAATGGTACAAACTCTTAACTGGGCTATTATAACATTATTAAGAAAGGGGAACCTAGAAGCACAGAATAGACATAAAATACTTTATTTATCCATTTTTTTCTCCTCCCCCAATTGCAAACGTTATTATTTCTGTTTTGTTTTTCCTCCCAGACACTGCCAAACTACTCAGGACTTTCAAATCACTTGGTACTAATGTAAAAACCAGATGTTCTGGCACTCTGGATTCAAAATTAATTCTAAAGGTCTAATAACCTACACAGAGATTTGAATGGCCTGATAACTAGAACTTGAAGAATCTCCTAATGAGAACAAAATCACTCTCTTGTGAAGGGCATATGTGCCAGCTTTGTAGTTTTTCTTATTTGTTCCTGAAATAATTAACTATAAGTACTTTTTGACCACTGCAGAAGGGCTTAATTCCAGAAGCACTTAACTGTCTGGACCACCCTCATCAAATAGGAGTCAGTATTGATTTGTAAACTGGATGCGGCCCTATTGGCACTGTGACCGCAAATTAGGCAGGTGGAATTTCTGGCCACAAGGAGTTGACGATCTTTGATGGAACTTGTGTGGATAAACAATAAAGAAAGTATGTTTGGGTTTTATCATAGTGGAAAGTAAGAAAACATACAAAAAGAGTTAAGGCTGACCTGACTTTGTCACTAACTTTAACTGTACTTAAAAAGAAGTTTAAGTAAAGTCTTCAGTACATCCCATTTTCTTCAAATTAATCAATTAAATTCTATACTGAATGTTTGGTATAATGTGCCTAGTTGAAATATAATGAAATGTTTCCCTATGTTAGAGTAGCCATCTATTCACCATGTCACAGGAGAAAAATGAATCATATTCCTAATGAAGGTATAAAATTATTGTTCGGCATTATGTGTAATATTCAGGAAAGTTCTTAAGCAAAATTAACTTGGAATAATTAAGTTTACAGAGTCTATGAATATATTTACATTAAAAATCTAGTTCTATCCATC
This sequence comes from Dasypus novemcinctus, assembly GCF_030445035.2. NCBI lineage: Eukaryota > Metazoa > Chordata > Mammalia > Cingulata > Dasypodidae > Dasypus > Dasypus novemcinctus. The sequence continues at coordinate 87,056,182 of NC_080677.1, forward strand.
CATACTATAAATAGCAAGCAAATAGTGAAGTTATGATACTATAGAGTAGGAATTCACAAACGTTTTGGTCCCAAGAGCTCTTTATATTTTTTAAAATTATTGAGGACTTTAAGGAGAATTTGTTTGTGTGCATTATGTATGTCTACATTTACTGTATTGGAATTTAAAACAGAAAATTGTAGCTATCTTTTATAACACATTTTTAAAATAAAAAACTCATTACATGTTAACATAACATTTTTGATGAAATGACATTTTTCCATTTTAAAAAGTGAAATAAGTGGCAATGTTTTATATTTTTATAAGCTTCCTCTTTACTCTTTGGCTTAATAGTAACAGCTGGGTTGGGGGCCACAATAGGCCCCTTGAGGGTATCCAGGGATTTTCCTTGACTCTGGAAGAAATCATGTTCCAATGGATTTCTCATGACCAGGTCCTCCCAGGGGCCTTCTGGTGGGGTCTTTCGCTCAGGGGGGTTCCTAGCGGGATTCCATGGCCACATGTTTCACAACCATGTTTTTCTGCCAAGGTTTTAGACTTGTCTTCCCATTCCCTGAACTAGCCTGCCTAACTAGCAATTCAGAATTTAAACCAATCAATGACTTTCAGGTTTACAGAAGATTTTCCTATTAATTTAACCTCTTTTTAAAAACCAAAATAATCATTCTGTTTGATCTTCTTTTTACCTCAATATATAATTTGTTCAGGTCAAACTCAATTTTTAACAACAAAATCACATAGTCTCACAAATGGCTGCAGATAGCAGTTTGATATGGTTATGAATTCCAAAATTAGATATTGGATTATGTTTGTAATCTGGTCTGTACCTGGGCGTGATTAAGTTATGATTAGGGCTTTGATTGGGCCACGTCATTGGAGCAGTGAGTCCCCACCCACCAAGGGGTGGGGACTCACAGATAAAAGGCATGGCAGAGGACAAAGTTGGGGGTTTTTGATGTTGGAGTTTTGATGTTCAAATTTGATGCTGAAGCATTAAGCTGGAGTCCCATAAGGTAAGCTCACAAAGGAAAGAGAAGGCAGCCCCAGGAAGAGAGGAACTCTGAGCCCAGGAAGAAGCAAGCCCTGGGAAGAAAGGTATCTTGAACTCAGAGAGAAGCAAGACCGGAAAGAAAGCCTGAACCCTCACAGCCATCAGCAACCGTCTTTCTCCAACATGTGAAAATAGACTTTGGTGAGGAAAGTAACTTATGCTTTATGGCCTGGCATCTGTAAGCTCCTACCCCAAATAAATACCCTTTATAAAAGTAAAAAAAAAAAAAAAAACACAAATGGCTGCAGAAACTAAGTATTGGGAATGATTCTACTGTGGAACTGTGTTGACCTTGCACGTGTCCACATCAGCCAGGCTGAACCGTAGCTAAGTCTTGGAACCCCTGCCATCAGTCCAGAACATAAGATCAAGGAAGGCTTGTGAGGAGCTACCACAAGCTGTTTCTCATTTACCTCCCTATCTGTTAGGAAGGCTGTCATGAGGCAGTTTCTCATGGCTCCTGGTTTCTGATGAGGTATGAGATTTTCTGCATCACCCTCCTGTGGGTACAGCGACAAGCTATAAAACCGCTTAGCTGCAACGTGACCTTGCATCCTCAGCACAGGATGCCCTGTCATCCAAGTTGCAGTCCTCTGCCCCTGATTGTTTCATTGTCTCCCTTCCTGGGCAAGGACCCGGGGAATTGGCATCTTTGGCTCTGCTTGCTTTTGCTGTCTATGTAAGTAATTAACTGTCTGAATCTTTGAAAACTACCCATTGTTTCTTTGCGGGCCAAATCTCTCAGCCTTGCCTTGACAAATTCTAAGCAGGAAATTTTTTCTTTGTTTAACCCTAAATAAATCCTTTACTCTTTTCTTTTAGCCCAGCCTACACTGTGGATAGTCAGTCCGTAAGTATACAAACTGATCAGAAAATATGAAAGACTTAGATTCACATTTTCAAAAACAGCAATCATTCTCTATGTGTTATAGAATAATTTAAGGAGTAATCTTCTTACTCCTTACTCCTTGCCCTACCACCAAATTAAATAGGCTATTTTTATAAGTCAAGTAAGAGTCCAGAGTTCTAAAAGGTAAAGATTAATCAGAAGTTTTTTTAAATAAAATTTCATTGAATTATATAATTCATACATGAACAATTAATGTATAGTAAAATTTGTGAATTTACAAAACAAACATTCATATCATCATGCAAGGCTCCCATACATCTCCCCACCATCAACCCCTTGCATTGTTGTGAAACATTTGTTACAAACTATGGAAAAGTATCATCAAAACATTACTATTAACTATAGCCAATATCTTACATTTGGTGTATTTTCCCCTAACCAACCCAATTATTAACACCCTGTATTAGTATTATATATTTGTAATCATTCAAGAGAAAACATTCTCCTATTTGTCCTGTTAACCACAGTCCATCATCCACCACTGGATTCCCTGTGTTATATAGTTCCATGCTTTGTACAATCCATTCAAATGAGAGCCATGCAGTGGCTCTCATTTTCATCACGGAGTTATGCTGTCATCACCTCAGTCAATTTCAGAGCATTTACATTACTCCAAAAGAAAAAATACCATACTCCCTTACACCCCCCTATTGTTGTCCCTTAGTATTGAAATAATATCTTCTTGCCATTGCTGCAAAATAATTACACTACTACTGTTAACTATCATGCGTAAGTTACATTAGTTGTAATTCCCCCCGTATCACCATATTCTTAGCACTTTGTACAAGAATATTTTAATATTTATACTATTAACCACAATCTTCACCACCAAAAGCACTGTTATACACACCCTTGATTATTCTCTAGGTTACTTTCAATTGACACTTACTTCCTTTTACTATCCCTTTCAGCGACAATCACATTTATAAATCAGCAATGTTAGTTATACTCATTATAATGTGTCGCTCTCAACTCTATTCATTTCCACACTTTTACTATTAACCTTGTTAATAATGCTACATACATTAAGCATCATCTCCCACTCTCAATCCACCTAATCAGAAGAATTTTATTTTTTTTAACAAAGCGTTTTTATTTTCTACTCCAGATTAGACACTATTAATGTTGGGTCTAGGCAAAACTAGAATAAGAAAGAGAAGTATCAGGTATCAAGTATCAAGCACTTGCCCTGCTCTATTTCACAGGTGAGATGGTCACTCTTTTGTATTCAAGATGATCAACAATGATGCCATCCAACTTCAATTTTGCCTTTCTTATATGGTACACTGAGAGGTAGAGTTCTACTATTCTCTAAAAGGGATATAACAAAGGAGAAAAAAAAAATGGGCGATACAGTGCAAAATTAAGAAAAATCTCTTTTTTGTTTAATTTATCATAACTTCTGTAAATTATCACTTGGGAATGGAATACCCTAAGGCTTGCTGAATGACTCTATTCTAGTAGCAGGTGACTGAATTCTTCTGCTCCTGAGTAAAGGAAGCAGTTACCTGGAGACCCTGGCCTGCTTCACATTCTGTTCAAGGGCTTCCTGGCATTCTACAGTGGTGAAATTTAGAATTTCTGTGACTGGCTTTTTATTGATAATCCCTAGATAACAGAATGAATTGTTTAAAATTTCATGCAATAGCCAGATAATAATTACATATCATCATTTCATAATAACTACTAATTGGAGAAACAATTGAAAATAAAACTGCACCTAGTAACTAATTTTCAATGAAAACAACCCATTGATAGCACTGAAAACTAAAATCAGTGAAAATAGTAGATTTGGTAGGAATAATCAATACAAAGTAAAGCAAAATGGTTAAAACCGCACATGATTAAAATATATTGCTGAATATAATTTGACATAAGAATCAAATCCTAAAAAGAAATGTTTACATCTCAAAAGTTAATCAGAAAAAGGAGAGTTTGTTGAAAAGAGTAGCCTCAGTGGTAGAGGCTACATATTTAAAAGTTTGATATGGACAAAAATCTGATTGATGATCAAATCTTATAAAGTTTGCATGAAAAAATCAATTAATATGAATATTTTAGTAAAATTTGGTTGTGTTTAACCATTGAGATTTCTGAGTTTATTTGTTCTGTTGCATACTTTATTCTCTTCTCACTAAGCAATGTTGTTAAAATTCTTATAATCCTAAATAAAGTATTTGTATTCATAAACACAATATCAAAACACTCTCTGTGTAAAATACATTTTTCACTTCTTTGAAAAGGATATCAGAGCCCACTTTGCAATGGAATGAAATATTCCAAATCTTTGGATTTTCCTCTTGGTTATTTCTACAACTTTTGGGGGGGAATAATTTAATTATGAAATAAATATAAAATGATTATAAAACCCAACAAAACAGAGGGTATTTCAAATTTCTCCAAGATAATATTCTCAAGCATTACTGGAAGTTAACTCTCCTTGCCATCTGAAAATGTAGGTATTTTATCAAGTTCATTTGCTTATGTACTAATCTTTCTTCTACAACTGCCATTCCGACACTCCTTTATTTTGAATAGTTTTTCCATGCAGAAAGTCCTCTCAAGCATTTTCCAGGAAATTTATATTTTTTTCTGAATCCTAAATTCTGAGAAAAATCAGTCGAGAAATAGGAAAACAAGAAAAAACATTATAATTCTTCTGAGTAGAAGATGAAGGTCAATATTTCTGGGAACCAGGATAGGAATGCTTAATAGTGAAATGGTCACAATCTAATGAATTACACTTATTTGTAGTTGAAGTTCTGCCTACCCCTAAAAGTGAGTCATTCTTGCAAATGAAATAAATATTAACAAGCTTAAACACAAAGTATATTTTATACAAATCTTGTGAGAGGTCTTCCAAGAAATAACAAAGACTTATTTTAAAAGCCAAAAAAAATCTTTAAATTGACAATTTCAATATATGATTCTGGGTAGTGCTGTTAAAATTTACTAGGAGAGCAAAATGTTACTTTATGCAAATAGTAGCTAATTAGTTCCCTGGTTTTCTCCGGTGTTTAAATATTTACTGTAGACTACTTTTCTTTGTAAATATTTTATGGTCTACTGATACTGACATTTTACCAATTCAAGTAAAATATAGAAACATTACTTTCATTTCAGTTTCTTTACCCTTCCCAATTTTAAAATAGAATTTTCTTGAGTATTTCCACTATATACACATTGAGCAAACATAGGATGCCCTTTATAATTTTACTTCAACTATCAGTATGATTTAAGGAACGCATGAGAAGAAATATAGTCTTATTGTATTTACTCCTGTTTTTACCCATTCAGATATATTAATTTTCTGCAGTGGTTACAAGATAAAATTCAGGATAATCACCTCAATCTCAAGGCCCTTAACTTAAGCACATTTGTAAAGACATTTTTTTCTAAACAAGGTAATATTTACAGGTTCCAGGGAGTAGGTCCTGACTTCTTGGGGACTGCAAGTGTTCTATCAAATTGCAAAGAGTTTTACAAACTGGAAAGTCAGAAGGCACAGTCCCCATAAGACTGCCTTTACTTCAGACACAAGTCACAAGTTTGTGGGTTCTCAAGGCCACCCTCACTCCATACTAACTGGCTACCAATTCAGGGGTCTCCACGACCATCCTTGGGTTCAAAAATTTGCTAAAACTCAGGAAAGTACTATATATACACATATGATTATAATTTTATTATAATGAAAGGATACAATTAAAATAAGTCAAGGGAGGAGATGCAGAGGGCAGAATCCAGGAGGGGTCCAAACATGGAGCTTCTGGTTCCCTCTCCCCATGGAGTCATGAATGTTGTTACCTCACTCCAACCACAGTGTGTGACAATTCACACAGAGTATTGTCAACTGGGGAAGTGCACCCAAGCTTTTGGTGTCTAGAGTTTCTATTGGGACTTGATCACACACTAGCCTGCATGGCTGGCCTTTAATATCCAGCCCCTCCAAAAATTCATACTAATGCCTTTAGCCTCCAGTTCCTCCGGAAGTTGGAACTGTTAGAACTGGGCAAGGTACCCATCATAAATTACATAGTTACCATTCAGGGGCCAAAAGACCCCAGGCTAATAACAAAGGTACTTCTATCAGACAGGACATTCCAGGGGCCTAGGGATCATCTCCTAGTAGCCAAGAGCAAATGCCAAATATCACTTTAGTTACAGTTAATTCTTCACTACACACACACACCAATGTTTTTTTCATTTTCCTTTCTAAGGTTCCAAGCCTTCTTAAACTATAATTTCCTTTCCATTTGAAGAACTTTCTTTTGCCATTCTTTGACAGTAAATTTACTAGCAACAAATTTCCTGTTTTCCTTTGCCTGAGATTGTCGTTATTTCCCCCTCATTCCTGGATGCTTAGACCAGCTCAGCAATAGGTTGGCTCGAAGGGAAGGCAACACAGAACTTAAGAAAAAAAGGACAGAAAGAGAGAAACAAGAGAGGACATAAAGATGGGACCAGGGGATTCACAACTCTGGAACTGCGAGCCTGGACCCTAGTTTCCACCTCATATTTATTGGAAACTACCAAGCAGCTGTTTGGTATTAGAACTGCAACATCTACAATAAGAGGGCACAACTGCAACATCTACAATAGTGAACAGGTGCAACATTTACAATAATAGGGAACAGGTCGTACAACGCTCAAATGCAATTTAAACTGTTTCCCACACCTGGAGGAAATTTTCTCTGGATGTAGAATTTGTGGTTGACAGTCCTTTTCTTTCAGTACTTAAATAAAGTTGTGCTACTTCCTTCTGGCATCCATGATTGCAGATGGTGAAATCCACTGTAATTCATATTGGTGTTCCCCTATAAGTAAAGTATCATTTTTCCTGGCTGCTCTCAAGACTTTTTGTTTGTCTTTAGTTTTCAGAAGTTTAATTATGTCTTGGCATGGATTTATTTGTGTTTTTTCCCATTGGGAGTTCACTCAGTCTCATATCTGTAGACTTATTTCTTTCACCAAATTTAGGATACTCTTTGCTCTTATTTCTTCAAGTACTTTTTCAGTCTTACATTTTCCTCTTCTCCTTCTGGGACTCCAGTGATATGAATACTAGCTCTTTTGTTATTGTCCTACAGGTTCCTGGAATCTGCTCAGTTTTTATTGTTTGTTTTTTTCTATTGTTGTTGTTGTTTTAAGTCTATTTTCTCTTTCTTGTTTACATTGGGTAAATTCTATTGATCTGTCCTCAAATTCACTAATTCTATCCTTTGTCATCTCCACTCTACTATTGAGCCCATCCAGTCAGTTATTTGTTATTATATTTTTTAGTTCTATAACACATTTTGTTCTTTACTTCCATTTCTTTTTTTTTTTTAATATTACTTTTTTTTTTAATTTATTATTTATTTAACTCCCCCCCACCACCACCAGTTGTCTGTTCTCTGTGTCTATTTGCTGTGTCTTGTTTCTTTGTCCACTTCTGTTGTCGTCAGCGGCACGGGAAGTGTGGGCAGCACCATTCCTGGGCAGGCTGCACTTGCTTTCACTCTGGGCGGCTCTCCTTACAGGCACACTCCTTGCGCATGGGGCTCCCCTACGCGGGGGACACCCCTGTGTGGCAGGGCACTCCTTGTGCACATCAGCACTGCACATGGGCCAGCTCCACATGGGTCAAGGAGGCCCAGGTTTTGAACCACGGACCTCCCATGTGGTAGACGGACACCCTAACCACTGGGCCAAGTCCGTTTCCCTACTTCCATTTCTTTGCAGAGATTTTTTTTTTAATTTTTACATTTATTTCAAGATAATTGATAGTTGCTGTTTTTTGTAATTTTTTTTAAAGATTCATTTATTTCTCTCCCCTTCCCCCCCCCACCCCCCTGCCCTGCTTGTCTGTTCTCTGTGTCTATTTGCTGCATCTTCTTCTTTGTCTGCTTCTGTTGTCAGCAGCATGGGAATCTGTGTTTCTTTTTGTTGCGTCATCTTGTGTCAGCTCTCTGTGTGTGTGGTGCCATTCCTGGGCAGGCTGCACTTTCTTTCACACTGGGCGGCTCTCCTTACAGGGTGCACTCCTTGCACATGGAGCTCCCCTATGCAGGGGGCACCCCTGCGTGGCACGGCACTCCTTGCGCACATCAGCACTGCGCATGGGCCAGCTGTACACTGGTCAAGGAAGTTTGAACTGTGGACCTCCCATGTGGTAGACGGACGCCCTAACCACTGGGCCAAGTCTGTTTCCCTTTTGTACTTTTTTTGATGGCTGCATTTATATAATGGCTGCTTTAAAAATCTTTGGCAGCTAATTTCATCATGCACTTTACCTTGAGGTTGACATCTGTTTATTTCTTTTTTTCATTGAAATTGTGATTTTCCTGGTTCTTGGTAGGACAAGTGATTTTCAATTTTTGGGTATTATAGTAGAAGAATCTGGAAACTATTTAATCTTTTTTTAGCAGGTAGTTTCCTTACTAAGGTGTGGCATAAGGCCAGGTGATTGTGTGTGTTCAACCTACAACTGGGCCCCAACCAACAGCACTCAGGCAAAAGTGGAGCACTTATTACAGACAGGTTGGAAGTTCAGTACCCCCTAAACTCTGTTGATGCCTTCCTATAAAAGTGGGTCCTCACACCACCTCAATGTCTCTCCATGAGGGAGCCATCAGGGAGCAAAGAAGTAGAAGCTGACACACATCATTTTGTTGTTGCAGGGTTGGGACAAAAGCTCAGCTGTCTTCTGGACTCCACTGGCATCATGAGCAGGAGGGGAGTAAGCAGAATGCCCACAGTCCCACCTCCCACAACCTCATTGCATCTCATTGATCCCAGTGATGAAGTGGTGGTTTCACAAGCCACCGGGCCCTGATTATACTAGGGATTGGGGGGGGAAATGGAGTGCTGACTGAAATGGAGTCAAATCTCCATGTTCCTTCTTGTTAATGCTGGGTGGAAGTAAAGGTTCAGCTGCCTTTTGAGTCTCCCTGACACTGGGAGGAGGAAACAGTGAAGTGGAGTGGTAATAAGCTATGCATTTCATTGCCTCGTTAAGTTTCATTGCTACTAGGTATAGTATAAGCTCAGCTCCCTGATAAACCCCCTGACACTATCCTGGCCAGGGAATCAGAGCACTATTTGCTTCTTCCTTATGTGGGGTACAAGATCAGGGCCCAAATCATCCCACTGACAGCACAGGGTGAGGAGATCAGAGAGCTGCTGCCCACTTGCTGGGGTTGGAATAGTGTGGAATGGAAAATCAGCTTCCTGCTTGGCCCCACTGAAACTGACAGAGGGAGAGGTGTGGTTTTTACATTGGTGTTTGGCTGAGGTAAGGCAGATGTTACCAAAAAGGGTTTCTGTTATTAGGCTATCCCTTGGCTAAGGGGAACAAAAAGGCTTTTCTTGGAGCTTTTCTTATCTATGCTTCTAACCCATTGTCATGAGCTACACTCACTTTGCCGTATATTTTAAATTTTTATTTAAAAAATATTCACTTATGGATATTTGTCATACAATCTTTCCATTTTTTTATTCAGTTTTACTTGGTGTATTTTTATCAACATGTTCTCTTCTTTTAATTGTTCTATTATCAGGTAGAGATCATTTTTATATGTTACTAAAATACATACAGTTGTCACATGTATTTATTATTTTCTTTTTTACAGAAAGCCTCTGAAACTTTTAGTATAAACTTGTCACAAAAAATAATTCACTGTGTAATATTATGATCATGCAACACTATTTAAATATATGTAAGTGCTTTTAAAAATGCAGAATAACTTGCCTAGTAATTCCTATTCCTTCCCTGAATCCCAAATTAATCTTCCAGAGATTTGGAAACACTATAAAAATGTGAATTCTGTGGCTAATTGCATTATTAACAGTCTTTTTTTTAATGACCAAGACTTAATTGATTTTTTTCTCTCTCCAACTTATATGTCCAAATTTACATGGTTATTCCAGGCACATTGTTTCAGGGAAATTATGACAAATGCTTAAACAACCTGAGAATTTTCAGCCTAGAGGAAAAAAAGGGGATTTAGGAGAGAATTTGATAGCTCTCTTTTCATAAATTTCAAGGGCTATCCTGGACAAGAGATATTACATTTATTCTGTGTAACCCAAGAGGGTAGAATTGGGATAACTGAGAGAGAGTTAAAGGAAAGAAAATTTTTGGTTTCATATATATATATATCTACCTCAAGAAATAGTGATTTCCTGGGAAGGAAATAGGGTAGACAACTACTTATTGGAAATACAATAGTATCAAAGAATTCTTAAGAGTCCATGATTCTTCTGACTCTATTATGTCATTTTCTTTCCTCCTAGTGAGATATATAAGACATGTATTAAAATTCCCATCTAAGGATGAGACTAATGAAATTCAGAGAATAATTTGTTAGGAATTTTTATAAATTATAACAATAACTTGAGCTAACCTAGAAAAAAAACAAAACATATTAGAAGATCATGTGGTATTTCACAGAACCAAAGAAAAGTATAATGCCACTGGGTCCCAGGAGGGAACAGAAACCAGGACTTAAAAAGCCAACAGAACTCTCTCTCCATGTCTTGATCCTTGTTTTAGTTTCCTAGGATGCATAAAGCAAACACCGTGAAATCAAGCAGGTTAAACAATGGGAATTTATTTGCTCACAGTTTAGAGACAAGGAAAATGTTCAAAACAAGGCATCACAAAGGCAATGCTTTCTGCCCGAAGACCAGCTCCTGGTGATCATCGGCTCCTCCATCACATGGGAAGGCACATGGTGGTGTCTGCTGGTCTCTCCCTTCTTTTCTAGATTTCATTGATTATAGTTTCTTGCTTCTGTGGCTTTCTCTCTCTCTGTCTGAATTTTATTCTCCTATAAAGGACTCAAGTAAGAGGATTAATCCATCCTGATTGAGGTGGGACACACCGTAACTGAAAGAGCCTATTTACAATGAAATGGGTTTACACTCACAGGAATGGCTTAGATTTAGGAACACATTTTTCTGGGGATATGCACAGCTACAAACTACCCACAACTCTGCTTCTTTCTCTGTGCAACTGTTTGTTCTTTATTTATGTAGATATTTTTTTCTATGCTTCCCAACCACATGAACAGTGAAAGATATTTACTCCACAGCTTCCTAGTTTGTATCACAGTGGGAGACTTCCCAAAGTCATATTCATACATTACAAAAGTGATGTCTTGGGCAATTGCTATTCTTTTTTTTTCTTTTTGTTTAAAGGTTTTTTTTTTTTTTCATTTTTATTTCTCTCTCCTTCTCCCATCCCTTAGTTGTCTGCTCTCTGTGTCCATTCACTGTGTGCTCTTCTGTGTCAGCTTGTATTCTTGTCAGTGGCACCGGGAATCTGTGTTTCTTTTTGTTGCGTCATCTTGCTGCATCAGCTCTCCATGTGTGCAGCACCACTCCTGGGCAGGCTGTACTTTTTTTGCACTGGGGAGCTCTCCTTATGGGGCACACTCCTTGCACATGGGGTTCCCCTATGCAGGGGACACCCCTGAGTGGCATGGCACTCCTTGTATGCATCAGCACTGCGTGTGGGCCCACTCATCACACCGGTCAGGAGGCCCTGGGTTTGAACCCTGGACCTCCCATGTGGTAGGTGGACACTCTATCCGTTGAGCCAAATCCACTTCCCCAATTGCTATTCTTATGCACAAATTCCAGGTGATGTTCGCTTCTGCTGATCCAATCCTCATATTCTTACTGTTTATGGATTAAATGACAATTGTAACCATGCTTCATACATCTAGTATATAATATTAAAGGGAAAACAACCAACACAATAAACATTTCTACATAAAGTAATATAAAGGGAAGAAAACTCTCATACTAGTGACTGGTCCAGAACAGATGTCTTATTTTCTGCTGGACAGTGGCTGTTTGGAAAGTAAAGGAAACAGTTATTGGTATGGGCTTAATATTGACTCAATTCATGTACAGGTCTGAAACTGCTATCCTTAGAAAAGCCTATTGGCAAGACTGGCTCTTGGTTGGCAGCTACAGCCCTCAGAGGGTTCCCATTATACCCACAACTGCAAAAACAATGTGGTTTATGCTGAACACCTGTTTCCTTATAGGATTCTGGCATTTTGGTGTGTGCTGGGTGTGGAATGAGTTGCTACCTGGTGCATCATGGGAACACAGTGTCAGGCACAACAGGCACTTTTGACAAATGACCACTTCATTACTTACAAAGCACAAATGGTCCAAAATATCAGGGGAAGAGATTTCATCCTGGCCAGTTTCCTAAGGAGGCCAAACTGATTGGGTCAGGACCCGTGAATGGCAGTTTCACACACCTCACAGTAATTCAGAGGGAAGAGACCCTGTACTAGGGAAGGGGGTCCTGCTACCCAGAATTCCTGCCCTCATAAGCATCTGGAGCTGCTTTTTTCCATTTTCCAGGTTTAAGATCTAGTCAGGCCTCTTCATTAGACTTAACCTCTCCCCTGGGGTTGTGGAATTGAAAGAGACTGAAACATCATCGCACAATAGAAAAGGAGGTGGCGGGTAGGCGAGAGCTGAGAGAGACTGCTGACTTCCCCAGCACTAGGCAGCAGATGCTTAAGTGATCAGCTCCAATGAAAAACGCTGGGCACTGAGTCCCTAAAGAGCTTTGCTGGCAGACAACATTTCACACTTGTTGTCACAACTCTTTCCTGGAGGAATTAAGTGTGCCTCCTGTGCCTCTGATAGGAAAGGACTCTTGAAAGCTTACACCTGGTTTCCTCCAGATTTTGTCCCCTGTGCCTTTTTCTTTTACTGATTTCACTTTGTAGCTTTCCACTGTAATTAATCACAGCGGCAAGCATTATATGCTACATCCTGAGAGTCCTAGTGAATCATCAAACTTGGGGATGATCTCAGGGTCCCCTTAGCCACTTGGCAAATTTCTCAGTGACCCAATTCAGCTTCCCCCGAACTCTGCCTGATGGGAGGATATCAATTGACTTGTACTCTTCAGTGCTTCCCCAGAAAGAGGTTATTAGAGAAGATTTTTCCTTTTTGGTGGGCAGGACGGGATTGTCCTTTGGATTGGGTCTCAATTCTCCAATTGTTTGAGTCACTCATGTGCCCTTTTCACCAAGCTTGGACTTTTTGCTAACATGACAGCTCTTAAAATGTCCTGTTGACTGATGGTTCATTTTGGAATCCATATGCTAAAATCAGTTAAGGCTCTAAAAACCTCCAAGATGTGACCACACCACTCAGGCCTCTGTTTTGTTTGTTTGTTTGTTCTTATTTTTGAAGGTGCTTTGATGGTTCTGTCATCCCCACTGCTCTCCAGGATACCGCTGAGAAACTCTGACGTGGAGTGAGGCAGCCAAAATAGCAGAACCCCTTCTTTTCTGATCAGCTATGGAATGTGCTCCCTATTCTCTTATTTCATCTGGTGAGCAGTGCTTTGGACAGATGACAGTGGGGTGGTGTGCAGTGGTCAGGGTTTTCAGCTCTCCTACTTCATCTAGATTATCCCCTTTCCTCTCCAGGATCCTCCACTTTCCTAGTCAGGGCATTTATCTTACCCATAAAGAGGAATCAGATCAGAACTTGACTACTGAAATCCCCACCTGCTTGATTTCTTTCTTCATCTGAACTTCAGCAATCAGATGAAAAGTAATGTTTAATTAAATTACTCAAATTTTCTGTATATGCTTCCAGTCAATCAAACCCAAATTTGATTTTTTTTCTTCTGTAACTTTCAGTAATAGCTACAAAATAATAGATATCACCTAATATTTTGTACCAAGGCTCTTAATGGTTTGGTCAACTATGGTCAGAGTTGTAAGAGACAATGAAACCTAACTCAAAAGTGTACCCAGGTAAAAAATTTTTTGTAAACAGCAGTCTCTTGAGCTGGCCTAAGCCAGAAAAAAATTTATTTCAAGAATATAGAGATCTGTTGGGCCCAAGAGGGGAGTTGAAAAGTTATTCTTCACATCTTTTTTCTGCATGTTTGCTTCATTTTTCCCTCTCTGCAGATAGGGTTTCTCTGCTTCTCTGTCTACATATCAGGTAGACCATGGCTACTCAGCAACTCTCAAGTCCATATTCCTTTATTCAACAAAGCAAGAAGGGTATGCTAAAATCTATTTCAGCATATCCAAGGAGAATATCTGCTTGACCCACTTTGTCCTTCCCGTGAATCTTGATCAGTGGTGTCTGTCCAGCATACAAACATCTTTCTATTTATAGAGAACCCCAAGTTAGGTAGGCAGATATCCTAACTCCTAACTTGTTGGCTCCTAAGGCAAAGACATGTGACCTTAAGGTCAGTCAGTCTGATGCTCTTATCTGGCACTTTGAATCTGGAGCAAGTAATTCAAAAAACAATTTTGATTTTTTTTACAGCAACTGTAACAGTGGCATCCAGTACTGGCAAAAGTAGTGCCAGCTGAAGTGGTGCCCATAGCAGCTTCCAGTGTCTGGTGATGCAGTGATGACTGCTCAATAGCATCAGTCACATCCTTATCAGATCCTTTCTGCAGCATGATTTTGGCTGTCCTGTGTTATGGCCCATTTGTTGACTGCTCACTTTCCAAACCCAGTTCTTCAGCCTTCTCGTTGCTGTGGGCATACCTACATTCTTCCAATAATACCTTTTTCCTCCTTAAATAAATCAGAGCCATTTTATGTTGCTTACAAACAAGACTTTGCCTCTAGTCCAATTAACTATAGCCACTGGATCAGGCCTTAGAGAAAACATGACTGCAAAAAAGTCCAATCCTGTGAACAGAAAAACAAACAACAAAAAACACAATAGTTCCTAGGGAAGAGAGGGTGGGCAGATACACCAATAAGTGTTTTTCGGCAAAGATATTTAGTAAGTATCCAAAACCATAGAGAAGATTAATAACCATAGAGAAGTAACCATAGAGAAGATTAATATCAGAACTTTAAGAACCTGCATGCCCTAGCAATTAACACCATGGCTTATTCTTGTGCCTTAGGATAAATTCATTTAAACAACTTGGTTCTTTTAAAAATAACTGGTTATTTAATTAAACATTACTTTTCATTTAAACGTGCTACACAGATTTTAGACAGGACAGATGAATAAATTACTGATAAAACTCATAGATAATTAAAAATTATTTTTAAATATTTTAACAATATCCCCCACATAATATGAAATAAAACTGTATGACTTGGGTTTTACCGTCTGTTTTAGTTTCCTAGACTGCACAGCAAATACTATGGGAATTTATTAAGCTTATAATTTGAGACCAGAAAAATATCCAAATCAATGCACAATCAAGACAATGCTTTCTTTCCAAAGACCAGCTGCCAGAGATCTCCAGTTCCTCTGCCACATGGCAAGGCACATGACAGCATCTGCTGGTATCTCCCTTCTCTTCTGGGTTTTGTTGATTTCAGATCCTTGCTTCAGTGGCTTTCTTCTCTCTCTGTCTCTCTGTATTCATTCTCTTTATAAAGGACTCCAAGTAACGGGATTAAGATCTACCTTAACTGAAGCAGACACATCAAAAAGGCCCTACTTACAATAGGTTTACACTCACAGGAATGGATTAAGTTTAAGAATGTGTTTTTCTGGGGTACCTACAGCTTCAAACCACCACATCTTCTTTTTAGTTTTGCCTATTTAATTTTTGTAGAAGAGATAATTTCTTATTTAAATGGGCAAAAGTTGAAAGTAGAAGCAAAACAAAAAATAAATGGAAATAAAGATTTAGATAATAAACCCCAAATAATTGAGTTGCTTATTCACTTTTTAAATCATACTTGACTGAGATTAAATTCAAAAAAAGTAAACTGAGTATGATGCATAGAGATTAGTCCTATACATGAGAAACTACAATTAGCAAGATTTTTTAATCAAGGAACAAGAATATATCATAAGGGTTTAATGTTTAAATGCTTAAGAATGTACATTTCAATCCTTTTGGAAAAGCAAGTTATTTTAAAACTAATTGGCAAGCCAATGTGTACTTGCAATGTAGTATTTGGCTTTTTTTTTTTTTTGTAGTGTCAAAGAAAAAAATTTCACCAGACAATGTGAAACAGATGAGGATGACTTTATTCAAAATTCTTTGCAACAGTGATGACAAAGGGAGGGAAAGAGGGAAGAAGGGAAGGAGGGAAGGAGAGAGAGAGAGAAGGCTATTCTGATAGAAAGAGACCAAAAGGCTATCTGTTCATCAGGAGAGATACTTAAAGAGATGCTACTCCAATACTGGTGCCAGGGTCACCAGCAAAAGCACAGCTCACATAGTGGAAAGACATTTTACTCCAATAGAAAAGAAACAGAGCAAGGTCAACTTACCAGTGGGCATTGGTCTCAGCCTATAGCCGATCAGGGAGTTGTTCTATGCCCACCTCCCCTCTAGTGTTCATGTGCTGCTGCAGTGGAGGAACTCCACTCTTATCTTGCCCAGGACAGATATACCACCCATGTGTGAGCTGGATGTTATAAAACAAAACAACCAGAGACAAATGGTCTCTGGTGAATATTGGCATATGCCCAGGCAATAGGTGAAAAAATGTACCAGCAGTCCCATTATCTACTAGGGTTTTGTGTATAATCCCTCTAGGCTGACCACTGGGTCCTGAGAATTGGATGTATTTGTGGGTCTCAGGGAAATACAGCAGATTAGGCTAGGACTTCCCTCTACCACACTTTGACAATAGGGAGAGCTTGAGGGCTCAACTCCTCTGAAGTAGAGAACAGGAGAGTTTTAAAAACACTGAGATGGAAGAGTAGTAGACGGGGAGGGCAAACAATGGGTATGTCCATTAGATGATGCTATCTCCTGAGTTTACTGTCCAAGCTTGGTGGAAGGGAATCTGTTCTGGCTGGATTCTATAAGGGCCAACATAAGGGAAGTCAAGGCCCTAGAGACAGTAGAAGCTTGTCTAAAGTTTAGTCAAAAATAAATTAAAATTAAATTAAATTAAGTTGAATAAAAAAGTTTAGTGAAGCTAAGGAGAAATTCCAGGATCACAGTGTTTGGGTATAATTCAACATTGTCAATAGGAATAAAACAGACAACATCTATCCTCTGATTGATAGGCTATGAGAGGATTGTAAAAGAAAAGGAAAAGGTGACTTTTAATCATGTATGCCTCCTTGAGAGAGCATTGTAGAGCAAATAGAAACTCAGATAAGGGTAAATGATGGGAGCAGACACATTTTACTCTTCACTTCATGTTTGGGCAGTGCCTATAACTCAGCTTTGAAATAAGAGAGACAAAACAGGTAGTCTATGGAAATATACCCTTATACAATTACAGCAATTACAGAATATTAGAGCCAGAAGGGACCTTGGTGTATTGGTCAGCTATTGCTGGGTAACAAGCCATCCTAAAACGTGGTGGCTTAAAATGACAGTCATTTATTTTCACTCCCATATTTTTGGGTCGGCATGGGATTGACTAAATTCAGATGGACTTGACTAGGGTGATGCTGTTCTATGTGTCACTCATTCTTTCTGTACTATGTACAAAATAATAATATTAAAAATTATTATCATTCGTTAAGTAAAATAAAATGGCCACCTGCATTGGGCATTGCCAGGAGGGACAGCCTTCTAAAAAAAGGATTTTCCAGAAGACAAAACAATTGACCCTCCAGGGCTTTCTGAGAAAATGAAACAATGGAACATACCATGTAAAACTGCAGATAAGCAATATCTGGTAATAAACTAGTTTTGATCCAGGGGAGAGAACGTCTCAGAATGAACATACATTATTAACCAATGTATATCTGATTTCTATTTTGTAAGGCACCCCCTCCCAAGTAAAACAGAAACTTAACATTTCCTTTCTTCTGCATTTGCCCTAAATGAGCTCCCCCTTTTCACTCCCTCACTGGAGCTCCTTACCAGTCTTGATTTGGCACTGCCTGATTCATTAACTGTTTGTTGCCTTAACAATGAACTTTAGCTAAAAATTTTAAATGCCTTAGTTTATCTTTGACACATTTATTGAAGGCTTATGTGAAAGACAAATCCGAGTTGAGTTTGTAGACTACAGCATTTTGTTCAGGACTTTTGCTCAAAAAGGAAGCCAGATTGGAAGTAGCTTCAGGGTTCTAGGAATGGTAAATGATTTTTATAGACATAAAAAGGAAGGAAGTTAATGTGGCTCCTATTGATTGAACAAGGGTTTGGGTTTAGGGCAGGTGGGCTTTATTTTGTATTGGTCAAAGGTAATGAACCAAGGGCCTTGACTGACTAGGTTAGCTACCTTGGTGGGGATTTTAAATTTCAAAAGATAAAGAAACTCTAGAAGGTGAGGGTCAGGGTAAGTTGAGGGCAGTTTGGTTCTGAGTTGTCCCTAGGGCTTTCTCTGTACAATTTTATCAATTTCTCCTCTTTCGTTCATTACCTAGATTGCAAGGGCTTAACCAAAGATGTTAGTTTCCCATTCACCACAAATAAGTCTCTCGTGTTTCATCACCAATTTCATGGGTTAGCTGAAGGTTGAGACTTTCATTATTCCATTCACAAGGTTTGTATCCTCAGTTGTATCACTTGTTGAGTTTGTGGCTGCATAGTAGCATTTAAGATTAAAGAGATTGAAAACAATTGAGGGATATGATTAAGAGGATAGCAAGTGCCTCTAATAGAACATTTCTGAGCCAAGATGAGCAAACGTACATGTGACCCCATAAGCCAATAAAAAGAGACTCAAATCAATCAAATTTGGAAGGTCTGCAAGCTGATTTGGCTGCTTCTCTAGCATTGGGCTTCTGCTGCCACTTCCTCTTGGTAAACATTTACAAATACACAGCTATGGGTCCCCACTAGTGCATGCACCAGCTTGGGAAACCAGGATATAGTCTACTGCCAATCAGTTTGCAATCATTTGGCAAAGTTCCAAGACTTCATCAGTTAGTGAATTGATGGCCTGCTCTATGTGGAAGATAGATTTTTCTTTCTGTAAAGCTACCTTTTTAAATACCATCTGCAATCTTTTCGTGTATCTTCCAACACAGGAAACACCTGCCTCAGTGACAAGGGGAATAATAACAAGAACAGAATACCCCATGAGTTTAGTGTGGGTTATGGGTTTTTCCATGACGCTTTTAGAGCTGTCTCTAATCTGGCAATAGTCTCTTCACAAGTTTTTATAGAATGGAAAGAGGTCATTTGAACCCTCATGTTTCTAATTTTCCCTTTTAGAAGCTTGTAATAAATAGCCATTTGGGGAATAGTAGAAGTTATATAATGGGAACTAACTCAATTGACAGGTGTTACTCTGTATGTCTTGTGTCTACATACAAAATAATGTCCCTGAAGAGCCTAATAAGGACAACTATTGCTTTTAAGAAATAGGATATTGCTTATAGAGCTAATATTGGGTGTAAACTCAAAAAGGAGAATCATAACCATTATCATCTTTGTTATCTTAGTCCCATTTAACCAACAAATTCCTTTGCCTGACCTTTAAGTTCACCAGAAACTTGTGCCCTATTGCCATAAATTCTTATGTTATTAAAACCTTGGGGAGCTTGGAAAAAAAACAGTGTCTCTGAAGGGGTCTGGCCCCTACAGTGTGCTTTTAGCTCATGAAAGTGTCTGTATCTATGGCTTTTTATTCCTCCATTTATAAAGCACTCCAGTAAGAGGATTCAGATCCACCCTATGTCATGCAATCTAATCAAAGACACTTACCTGAAGTAATATAAGCAAAAGGTCCCACTTACAATAGGTTTACACAGACAGGAATGGATTAGCTTTAAGAACAGAATTTTCTGGGGTCCACAAAAGCTTCAAACTGCTACAAGTATATAGGGCAGAAATAGGATATTACTGGGGATGGAGATCAGGCATTGTAAGAGGTATAGGATGAATAAGAGAATATCTATATAGACAGTGAAAAAAAAGACACAGAGGATAAGATAAAGAAATTCAGGTATGTCTTGATCCATGATCTTGGGCATTATCTACTTGTTCTGAAATCTTGGGTAGAAGTTGTCTACTTCAGATGCTGTCTGCTTGTAGAGTCCTTGTGTTAATTTTAGGTAAAGGTTCAAAATGGGAGTAACGTCCCAAGGCTTGAAGCACATTTTAGTTGTGTCATGTAGACCCAGAGGTCAGTTTCCTGTAGTTTTATTGCTGTAGCGGTGGTCAGTAGTACTTAATAAGGTCCTTTCCATCAGGTTCTAAAGCAGTTTTTCACTGAGGTCTCTTCCAGTATATCAGGTCTCTGGGTTGAAGGTCACTGTTAGAGGATTCTCGGGAAAGGCAGCCTATGCCTGTGAACGGTGGAACTGGATGTATGTGATTAGTCCCTTATAGTAATTAACAGTTTCACATCATAATAGGTTGAAGTCAGGTAAAGTAGGGGAAATAATAAGTCTCATGGTTTTCCCACTATGATTTCATAGGGGGTTAGCTGGTGGTTTCCCAATGGGCTTGATCTTATGGCCATCAATGCTAAAGGAAGAAACGTAGGCCAAGGTTGAAAAAGAGGGGTTAAATACTTTAGCTAATTTAAGTTTTAAGGTACCGTTTGTTCATTCCACCTTTCCTGACATTTGAGGATGGTAAGGACAATGAAGCTTTTGGTAAATGGGCAAGAACTTGCAAAGTTCCTTGATTATAGTATACCAGTAAATTAGGAGACTTTATTGTTTGAGAGAATAGCAAGAATTCCCCAGATGGGGAAAATGAAGTCTAATAGTTTTTAACTACTATGAGGGCAGTAGCTTTGTGACAAGGAAAAGCCTCAATGCATCCACAAAATAGACATATGATAACAAGGACATATTCATATCCCATAGAAAGGGGTAGCTGTATAAAGTCTATTTGAAGATGTCCAAAAGGGCCTGCCAGTCGAGGTACCTGACCATGTCCCACCTTTACAGTCTTACCAGGGTTATGTTAACTGATAGAACATTATATACTCACCTCGCTTCTTATATAAAATCCGTCCGTCCCCCCCACTTTTTTTTTTTTTTTTGGTTAAAGATGAAACTCTGATTTGTTTTAAGAACTTTTGGAAAACCATGTAACCGTCAAGGAGATTTGGTTGTTTGTGTGGCATGTAACATTTTTAAAAGAAAAACTAAAATTATGACTGAAAACATTATACTGTTTTCTAACATGCAGGTCAATGTCAGAACATATTATGAACAGTGAGAACATTGTCCAATCTCCAGAAATATTATAGAATATCTAAATCTTTATATGAATAAAATTTTACCCATACAAATTTAATCAACAAGGTTAGGAAATCCCTTTTAATTTGACAACACTTCCCACGGAACTTATAACATAAAAAATGAACCTAACTATTCCTACATCTCTCTTTTTATAAGGTGAAAGAATAAATCCTTTGTGATTTTCCAAGGGGTCCTCAGGAAAATCCTAAAGATAGTTTGAAATAAAAAAAGATATCCTTCAGAGTTTGATTTTGAGAAGACAAAATGTCAAAAGGTGTTGGGAGGAATGAACACTTGCCTAAATAGGATCGTAAGTCACTGATAAAGGATATTTGATTACCTACTTAACCAAAGTAACAAAAGATTTTCAAAGTAACTTTAGGAGGTAACATAATTATTAAAAAAAACAAAAACAAACTCAGTTCTTTCAAAGGTGAGACTTGTTCTCTTAAGCAATAAAGTATGGGAAGCGGAATTGGCCCAATAGATAGGGCGTCCGCCTACCACATGGGAGGTCCACGGTTCAAACCCCCAGCCTCCTTGGCTCATGTGGAGCTGGCCCATGTGCAGTGCTGATGTGCGCCATGCAGGGGTGTCCCCTGTGTAGGGGAGCCCCACACACAAGGAGTGCACCCGATAAGAAGAACCACCCACCGCGAAGGAGGGTGCAGCCTGCCTAAGAATGGTGCTGCACACACGGAGAGCTGACACAACTAGATGATGCAACAAAAAGAAACACAGATTCCTGGTGCCACTGATAAGGATAGAAGCAGTCACAAAAGAACACACAGCGAATGGACACAGAAGAGCAGACAACTGGGGGAGAGGGGGAAGAGAAATTTAAAAATAAATAAATAAATAAATAAAAATAAAATAAACAATGAAGTATGATAAGGTCAATAAAGTATCAATGAGTCTATTATTCTGATATAACATAGAATCTTTGCGTTCCAGGCAGATGGTTAAGAAAAACCTTTTATAACCTCTAAGTTCTAAGAACAGACTAATAATCCAAGAAAATGTCTTCATTTTAACAGAGAGAAAACCAAATTCTAGCTTTGCATGAATATATTGTTTGATATGAAAGCTCTTGAAGAAATCTTACAATTTTCTGTATCCATTTAGGTTTCATCCTACACTTTCCTGTTTCTTATTCTGCAATACCCAGTCAAATTACTTTAGGACAAAACAACTCTTTTTCCTTAACAAAAACACATCCAATATACCTTAAATACTTAAGATCCCCAAAAGATCTTGGAAACTTTCTTTAAGCTGACATTCTACAAAATATAATAACTCTTGAAATAAAGTTTGTCAAAACAATAACTCTGATTAAACACAAATTTACGTTTCATTTTAAATTTAGTAAATATAAAATGCTAACATATTTGATCAGTAAATCTGTATAAATTTATGTAGAACATACTCAAGTCGAATAAAGTTACATACTTCTACTTAACATTGACTCAGAACACAGCTGTTTTTTTATCTAACAATATTACACTAGTTCTATTTGCCAAAGGTTTACCTAGATTACATGCACTCAAATTTTTTAAACATTTGGATTTAATTCTACAAATACTTTTTTTACATTGGAAATATTAGAAGTTCAGTTTCCTTAATTTCTGGGACTTTAGGAGAATTAATTGATATACAAGTGGTTATTTATCTTTAAGCATTTTGAATAGAGCTCTTTAAAGAATTTTTTATTTGTTAATTTGCTATTAACATCCAGAGGTAGAAAAATATTCATCAAGCAAACCGACAGACACAGAGAGCTTACAGCTTCAATTAAAACATTTTTAGCCATGAGTCAGATATAAAAACACAGAAACATAAAACTCACTAGTTTATATAAAACAGCTGTCTGTCTTTTCTTGCTTCACTCTTTTTTCCTCTCTCTTAGAATATAATTTATTTTTCTTGCTTACCAGAATTTTTGTTCTTGGCAGATGGGACAAGTAGAAGTTATTTATTTACTATCAGGGCTAAAACTTTCTCATCATAATTTATGTAGGAGACAAGATTTTCTTCACCGCAGGTAATCTTACAGAAACTTTGCCCTGTTCTCAGGCCTACTTGACTTTCAGCTTTATAGTGAAAGAGGGGTCTGGTAGGTCCCTTTCCTTGTCAGTGCAACCAGCTTTTGCTACCTGAAGTTACTATCTGAGATCAGGTAGCCCTGGATCACATGTACTCAAATAAATTCTACAGTCTTCTATGAATATCTGCTGGACTTGTTTGAGGAACTCTTTAAGTATATCTCTTAATTCAGTTCAGGTCCAAGGCTTAAATTCTGCTGTAGTGGACAGTAAATTTCCATTGAAGCCTTAATCTCTAAAGGTGTCTGGACCAGATCATTTTCCCTCAGGAGGTCAACAGGGCTGGATACGGAAAGATGGGGGAGATATAGGTTTGGTTTGGACTTTGTTGCCCTTTGTTCTGTTTTTGGCCTTTTCTTTTCCTACTGAACCTTTAAGTGAAGTTATCCTGGAGGTGGATTATCCTCTAGCAGCCTCCAAGGAACAATCTTGACCCCTCCTCCCCGCCCTTCTTAAGGCACCTCTCAAGTACACAATTTTGCTCCAATAAAGTTTCGCAAAGTGGCCACTACAAAGACAAATGTCCTTCATCAGATCCACCTATGAGCAGAAAGTCACAGGTCCATAGTGCAAGGATATGTAAGAAACAGGAGCTTTAGCAGGGGGAAGAGAGGGAGACTTAGAACAGGGAGAACACATCATGCTCTTGGTCAGTTGAAATGTTTCTTAGGTCCCAGGCCTTTTGGTTCAGCCACTCAGACACTGCTCAGTCTTTAGCAGGATCCCCTGATGAGTGGAAGTTCCAAACAGGTGTCTGGAACTGAACACAGGCAGCATAATAGGTTAAAACAAGGCCCATTACACAGGAGGGAGAGGACTGGCAAACGGCCCACCATATGACCCAGGTTGGGGGTTGACTTAGCAGGCTTCATGAATTCCCAAACCCTGTGTCTCTGAGAGACAGAGAGAAAACTAGAAAGCTGGAGGGAGAAATGAAATGAACCATATGGAAAGGTTGGACAATAGAACTGAAACCAAACCAAACCAAACCAAAGTTACCTAAACCCCCAGATAAAAGGCAATGGAACTAGACTCAAATTAAAGAGTTCAGATATAGGTAGGGGTTACCTGGAGAATGTGGAGCCTTGGCACTTGGACAGCTGACTTAAAAAGGTCTTTCCTGGTCACCTCCCCTGGCTGGTGACCATAGCATGCAGTCTCAGAAGGCACTTTCTTTATCTAGGTGGGACCTCCAAACAGGGCTTTCTCAATAAAATTTATCACTTACTATGTGCCAGGCTCTGCATTTACTCCTCATAAAAATACTATGCAGTTGTACTCTTATAATCCTAATTTTATTGATGAGAAACCTAAAAAGGAATTTTCCCAAGGCCACACAGTTAGTAAACGGTGACTCTGGAACCCATAAGCATAGGTCTGACACCAAACCTTATGTTTTTACCTAATCTGCTATATTTTGCTTCACAAATATGCTATTTCTTTTTTAGAGTCTTAACTACAAAAAAAGTTGCTCTTTTATATTCAATGGAAATTATTTTCCATGTAACCTTTAGCTACTAATCATAATTTGGTGCCTTAGCAATGATGGGATAAATGTAGAATTTAAAAAATTAGATGATGTAAAAATGCCTGACAAACAGCATGTGTTCAACAAAGATTAATCTAAATCCATCTCACAATAGGCATACCAGTCATTAATAAAATATTCAACCAGACACAGCCAGCACTAATTGCAGCCTCACCCAGTTTGTACTTCTCTATTTAATACAGAAAACTATCAGACAAGGATAAATACAACGTTTAAATCCAGATATCCTGTGGCTATGACATTTTCTTAATCCATCAGCCTTGTCAAAAAAGGAAATGAGACCTAAATTGAATAAGCAACAGATAATTGGAATTCTTGCAGGGGGGGTTAGGGAACATTAAATAAAGTTTTAAAAAAATAATGTGCATATTTTTATTAATAAGCAAATCTACAAAACCTAGTAAATGTTGCCTTTCTTTATAAATGGAAAAAATTGAATTTGTGAAAAGATAAAATGTCACTTATACTGGAAGTTTACCCAAGGCTACAAGAGAACTAAGTACATAATCACAATTAAGAATATTAAGGTTATTAAAGGATGCTTTTCAAAATGGTAAAATAATAATATTAAATGAACACTTCTTAAAGATTTTGATACTGACCAAAGGCAGGTTCTTTTCTCCCAATGTGCCCTTAAAGCCAATTTCTGAGAACCCGGTTTCAAAGCAAGGGTTTGTTTGCACAAACAAAGGAGGTCAGTTGCCTTAGACAGTCCAAAAACTGCCACCTGGATCTGAAGAAATTCTAATATTTTATAACATCAGTGTGCTAAAGAATAATTGGGGTAGAGCTAGACACAGGTTTCTTCACTGATAAACATTAAGGGACTGAACAGGATCCGGGGTAGGCACCAAACCAGGCGGAGTCACAAAGTTAAAATCATTATCACAGATCAAGTCTGTGTGACAGAGTAGAGGTCAATAACAAGGTTTTTCCATATGGATAGTAAACAGGAAGGTGTAGTGTTTACCATTACAATAGTAAGCATACACAAAGGTCATCTAATTTATAAACAAGGTTAAGGTCAATTTAGAATTACCATCACAATAGTGAGCATACCCAAGGATGAGGCTAAGTCTACAGTAAGGGGTGAGACCTATGTAGAATGACCCTCACAAAAGCAGGTCTAGGCTAAATCCAGCCAGTTTCAGCAATTTCAGATAGTAATCCTTTGTTATTTTATAACATAAAGGTATCTATATAATGATTTTTAGAATTACAATTATCTGTTAATTCTTAACACTCAGTTACAATTTTATTTAACTCATTATTTAATGAAGGAACATGTAAGATATTACTATATGGTTAAAGAAGAATCGGAAGAAAAGACTTGGGAAGTGGACTTGGCCCAATGGTTAGGGTGTCCACCTACCACATGGGAGGTCCAGGGTTCAAACCCAGGGCCTCCTTGACCCATGTGGAACTGGCCCACAAGCAATGCTGATGCACACAAGGAGTGCCATGTCACGCAGGGGTGTCCCCTGCTTAGGGGAGCCCCATGCACAAGGAGCACGCCCTGAAAGGAGAGGCGCCCAGCACGAAAGAAAGTGCAGCCTGCCCAAGAATGGCGCCACACACACACGGAGGGCTGACACAACAAGATGACGCAACAAAAAGAAACACAGACTCCCGGTGCCACTGATAAGGATAGAAGCAGTCACAGGAATGCTGAAGTGAATTTGCTTATAGATTCCCCAAAAAGGTAGACCTTTTTTTTGTAATGTTTGGAATAATTTTTTCTACAGCAAAGAAATCAATTGTATCTCTATGACCAAATTTCTTTCATTTTGATGGACAAGAATAATTTGCATTTTACTATCAGTTTTCCACAACTTAGAGAATTGTAAAATAGCTCAAAGACAGTCAAAGGCCAGGCCCCAATGGAATCAGTTAACATTAAAGGATCGACTAGACAGTGCCCTGCATTCCATTGAAAAGATAGCCAGTAATCATACCTGTGGCAGTTTGAGATTACTTGTGATCCCAAAAAAGAGAGATTATGTTTGTAAACTAATCAATTCCTCTAGTTGTGATGCCCTTTGAATGCATTAGATTCAGCTGACATTTCTTGATTAAATTACCTGTTAAGATTAAGGCTTTAATTCGACCATGTCAGAAGGGCATGACTCAGACTGAGTCCCTGCCCGCTTGATGGGCTGACATAAATGGACACTCACTCAAGAAGACACATGGGAAGACAGAGAGCTCCACAGATGCCAGAGGAGAGAACTTTGTCACGTGACAGAAAGGAGGAGGCTCATACAGCTAAAGCCCAGGGAGAGATAAGCCATTCACCTTATGGTTTGCAGCTAAAGAGAACAGAGCAGCTGAGCAACTGAGAAAGCCTGAGACCAGGCAGAGATTGCCCACTATCTTTCTTCAACACATGGCAACTGACTTTGGTGAGAAAGCAGCCTTGAGTTGGACCTTTCTGGCCTTGTAACTGTAAACTTTCATCCGAAATAAATACCCTTTATAAAAGCCAACAGATTTCTGGTACTTTGTATCAGGACCCCTTTGGCTGACTAATACAATACCCATTTCAAATTTTTTCACAATTCTTCTTGACAGCGTTCCTATAAGGACTTCAAGAAGAAAAACTGGGAGAGCCTTGTTGGTTAAATGAAATTTTACAATGCTTACCATTTTATAATATTTTAAAAAGAAAATATGAGAATCTACAAGAAAAGGATAACCCCAGGAAAATTATAAAATTATTTTTTTAGGTTCTTTGGCCCATTCTTCCAACAAACCTGTTAATCAATCTACACAAGATCACATAGCAACAGAAAAAAAAAAAAAAAAGAAGAAGAAGAAAAAGAAAGGGAAAATTAATAAATTCCCTTTATATACCTTCTCATTCATCTGCCAAAAACTGTATCTAAAAGGTGATGTTATTTACTTATGGCATTTCTTATGTCCAGATGACCCCAATACTCTGGAGAAAAGATTTTCCTGTATTGTTAGTGTTAAAATATCAATAGTTGTAAGTCATATAGTTTTTATAGCTCTTTCAGGGCTCCAAACATTTGCAGCTGTCTTTGATTTTTTTCTCTCATTATATGCTAATTGATTAATAAGCATTTATTTGAGAGCTTCTGTACT
The DNA here is from genome assembly GCF_030445035.2 of Dasypus novemcinctus. Taxonomy (NCBI): domain Eukaryota; kingdom Metazoa; phylum Chordata; class Mammalia; order Cingulata; family Dasypodidae; genus Dasypus; species Dasypus novemcinctus. Next base: position 87,083,989 of record NC_080677.1, read on the forward strand.
CAGCACTATGCTAGGCATACCAGGAAATTCAAAAGAATAAGTTGTCTTCCTTTCCCTGATAGATTCAATTTAGTTTTCCTAAATTGGGATTAAGAGAAAGTTGTTTAATTTTTGTACGGTTCTGTTTTCTTTTGATGGGAAGGGATTAATAGGTGTGTTGAGGGAAAAAAAATCCTTTCTCTTTATAAATAAATGTGGATGTTTAATCATTAAACAATTATTAAATGAATTTTATGTTTTCAGCAATGGGACTTCTCATAGCCTTTAATATGCTAATGTATATTTTGAATCTCCAAGATGGGTCTTAGTAAGAGACTTATTTGATCAGTTCTTTGTTCTTCTGAAGCCCAATTACTTAACATCTCCCTGTGTACTGTGCCTAAAGAAGTGGAGCTACAGACTTGCTATGTGGAGGATTCTCTTTATAAAGGGCTAAACTTATTATGCAAGCTATAATTATGGTATAAATGTGCAGTTTATTTTACCCCAGAGTATTATAGGGAATACAACTGTACAGGATTATTTTATGCATTTTTTAAAACTAAAAATGTAGATTAAGCATTAAATAAAGTCAATAAAACTAACTGTTTGTGATCGTTAGGCTAACTCAATTCGGCCAGGTAATTGTGCTCAGTTGTTTGGTCAAGCGAGCACTGGGCTAACTGTAATACAAGGGCACTTATGGACTTTAGTCGCCACTGACTTTATTGCAGTGGTAAATCATAGATAGCTGATTACAATTACATCAATCAGGGAGATTGCTGTCAGCACTGAGTGATGCTTTATCTAATCAATTGAATGCCTTAAAAGGGGAAGTGATTCTAGCATTGAGTGAGAATTTCCCAACTCGTCTTTGGATAGCCAATGTCTCCTAGAACTCTGTCAAGATCCTTCACTGGATTTTCATGGGAGCCCCTGGTTGCAACCTGCCTCTGGAACCTGGACTTATGCATCCCCACAGCCATGTCAGAGACTCTTATAAAATCGCGTACTACTGACGTATCTCTTGTTGATTCTGTTTCCCTAGAGAACTCTGACTAATGAACTTTCTAATGTAATTTTTTATTTCTATTTATGGTTTTGTGTCTCCTTTAGAAAACATTTAATATTTAGGAAAAAAGGCCAAGCCCATTTTGGGAAGAGGAACTAATGGAGATTTTATTGAAGATTATGATGCTGACTTTGAGGTATAAACATCTAAAATTTTTTGAAAATAAAAATTTGAACACCAACCCTCATTCATTTCTTGACAAAAGAATTCATACCAAGTTGTATCCCTATCAACGACTTTAAGGGCCTGTAATTTTTCTGCCTTTGGATAATTGCAATGTTTTTTGAGACTGATTCTTTTTTTTTCTACCCTCATCCCCACTGTTTTTTGCTGTCTGTGTCCTTTTGCTGTGTGATCTTCTGTGTCTGTTTCTTTCTTCCTTTTTTTTTGTCTTCTGTTTTTATCTAAGCTTCACTGGGATTCGATCTTGGGGGCCTCCAATGTGGGAGAGAGGCAACTTGTCACCTGTACCACCTCGGTTCCTGGTTTTTGTCATGTCTCGCCTTGACTGTCCTTGCATCTCTCTTTTGTTGTGCCATCATCTTGCTACGTCACTCGCTGCTGGGCCTGGCTCACCACATGGACATGCCTTTACCAGGAGGCCCTGGGAACTGAACCTGGGCCCTCCCATATGGTAGACGGAAGCCCAATCAGTTGAGCGGCATCTGCTTCCCAAGACTGATTCTTATTGCATACTTTTAAATAGGGCTCCATTTCCCCATTATAATACCTAAACTTTAGTTCACAATCTTCAAAAATATATTTCTAGAATTCTTTACATATTCGCTAACCTTGTATCTTTTCTTCACAATTAAAAACTGTTGACCAATTTAAATGTGACTATACAATTGAAACTAAAGATACAGCACATTTAAACCTACTTCATGATTTTAATATTGGTCTCTATTATATTTTCACTAGTAGTATCATTTTCATGTTTATAAATTATTGAGAGTAAAATGCATGAGAATATTTAAATAATTGTATAAATATTATTAAGGGAGAGAGATGATAACGTGCCAAATCAAACAGTAGGCTGCAGGCCGCAGCACCCTGTGGTGGTGTGAAATGTTTATCAGTGAAGGATGTAAGTCCAGATTCATACAGGAAAGATTATTTAGGTATGTAGATCTACATTGGATTGAGGTACAAGCTATCTAAAATTCAAGAATTTTTGGGAAGCAGATGTGGCTCAACTGATAGAACATCCGCCTACAATATAGGAGGTCCAGGGTTTGAACCCAGAGCCTCCTGGCCCATGTGGTGAGCTGACCCACGTGCAGTGCTGCCGCATGCAAGGAGTGCCACACGACGCAGAGGTGTCCCCTGTGGGGCTGGACACAGAAGAACACACAGCAAATGGATACAAGAGAGCAGACAATGGGGGGGAGGGAAGGGGAGATAAATAGATAAAAAAATAAATCTTTTAAAAAATAAATACTGTAAAATTCAAGAATTTTAAAACTGAGGATGGTCTGAAATAGAGGAACAAACTAACATGCTATAACAGTTCAAGGATTAATTCCTACTGGATGATTGGGGACACCTTCATGGAGGAGGAGATATTTGGGCTTGATCTGAGGGATAAATAGGATTCCCACAGTCTATTCAGGCTGAAAAGAAAGGCTGACATATGAAACTACATGGTGTGTCTGAAAAAGTAATTTGTTAGTACAAAGTATAGACTGTATAAGGGATACAGATGTAAATGAAACTAGAGGAAAATAGATAAAGGCCAGTTCATTAACGCTAACAAGTTTAGACTCTATTCTCTAAGTAATTGGGAGTATAGAAAGTTTTTGAGCAGAGGGCATGATCCCTGTTTCAGAACAATTACTCTGGTGTGGCCATAGGGAATAGATGAGACTGGAATGAAGCAGGGGGGCTAATTAGGATGTTATAGTTATCTAGGGAAAAATGATGAATACTTGATTGAATAGAAAGGAAGCGATTTCAAAAAGAAAATTAGCTGACCTTGGTGAGTGAATCAATTAGAAATGCATTTGGATACAAAAAGCAGAATTTCTGCTGAACAGGGCTTAAGAAAAAGGGGCTTATTTTACTCAGGTAGGTGCAGATAGGTGGCTGCTAGTGTTGGCACAGAAGCTTGACAGTATCAGGAGCAGCACTTCTCAGTTCTCTTGATTTTTCCTTATTGCTGCTGCAGCTCCAGCCTTTAAATCCACATTTCAGACAGAAAAAGTAGGTAAAGAATTATTCTAACATCATCAGTCATTTTTTCCAAGGGAGGTAAAAACTTTCCCTGAACAATCTTCTCTACATCAGATTTTAGGTGACATTGGCCAGAACCAGGTCACATGGCAGCTCCTAGCTGCAAGGGAGGCTGGGAAAATTGGGAACAAAATTATCTTGCGTGCCTGAGACTTACCATGGCTCATAACTAGAGGTTAAGCACATTGTCCTTTTGAAAAAAAAAAAATCAACATAGGATATTACATAGATAATTTATAGAGTTTGCCACAGTGACTAGTTGGATACAGGGGGTGAAGGAGAGCAGGAAGTTGCAAAGTATAGGTGTCTGTGGGGCTCTCAAGACCATACGTTGAGCATGTACAGGTGGTATTTGGGAAATACTCATATAGATAGGTTAGTCAGGAATTGGGATTATTGATTCAAGATTAAGAAGTAGGGTAAAGAAAAAGAGATAGCTGAGAGAAGAAAAACCATCAAACAATGGTTTATAATATAAAATAAAATTAAGTTGTAGTGTTTAATTGCCCACTTCAACACAATTGCTTCCCACCCATTTCTAGATTCTATTTTTGTCTGAAAGGAATAGATGAGAAAGCTAGCATTATTGAGGGTTAATGAATTTGGCCTTTGAGGACAATGAATAGCTACAAACTAAGTTTAGAAAGAATTATTAGTGGCTCTTTGATTTCCCATTTGCCTTAGTAGCAAATTTATCAGCACTTTCTAAACTGTATCACAGATTACTGTCTTTATTAGGTTTTTAAAAAATATGGAAACAAACATTAAGAATAGAGTTACATCCTCAGTGTTTCTAATACAATTTCTTCAAATTCATAGTTTCATATTTATCCTACTGCATTGTAACTATCATTCTGTCTCCACCTCTGGAGTGTGAGTTTGTGGGAAATACACCATTTTTATTCATATTCGTATCTCAATTAACTAGCACAATATTCAGCATTTAAGTAATTTATGTAGTAATTGTTTGATGGTTTAACAATAACAATATGGTTTAGAGCACAGACTCTGGAGCAAGAGTCCGCAGATAATTCTGGTTCTACGACTTATTAGCTTTGTGATCTTGGGCAAACCACTAACTCTCTTCTGGGTCAGTTTTCTCATCATAATGTGAAATAGTAATAAGACCCTCCTCATAAAAGTGCTTCTGAAACTTAAACACTAAGTGCTTAATACAGATAAGCACTTAGAATAGTACCTGGCACATAGTAAGTGCTCTGTACTTGATACAATACCAATAAATAGGTTATTGAATTATTAAGCAGAGCAAAGCCTTTTGGCATTGTCTATTCTTATCCAAAGAATACCCTGCTTGTTATTTCATTTTATATCTTTATGTTTATTTTCCTCATGGCAGTATCATAATCTGAAAATTAAGTTGTCCACTAGAAAGACAGTCCCATAAGGGCATCCACCCATCCTAGACTTAAAATAGCATCTACACATAGTGAAAATCAGTAATTTGTTAAGGAATAAATTGATGAATAATCCATTTTATCTCCTGTAAAGTTTAATTGAAATCTTTCTCATATAGCTACCATTTGAACCTCCTCCTAATTCAAAGTTAAAAGAAAGTGAAGTTCCAGGAAGAACAGGCTTTCTGACAGATCTGAGAAAGGAGGCTTCCTATGATTTCTAGGACTACCTACCATAAAATAGGATAACAACTTGCATCGTTACATTAACATATTCATTTTTTATCCCCCTATTTCTGAGGGTAATGACTCCAATCTCACACCTTCTATCCCAACTTTGACTTCCTGTACTGGCAGCTCTTCAAGGCAATTTTGACATTGGAATAACAAATAATAATATTATTTTCTTAACAAAAAACTGATTCACTCACTAGAGTAAAGATAAAGGTTATTTCATGTAAAATTTCTCCTTTTTTAGTGCGATTTGTATAGAGGGAGAGTCAGTGCTGAGGTACCAAGTATTTTTAAATTGATCTCTCTATCAGGATTCTAAAAGGATTTGTGAAATTAAAAGTAATAGAATCTTTATAGCAACAAAAGTTTCAAAACCAAATGTCAAAAACACTTATTCAACATAAAGTCTCTTACATTGCTTCTTTCTACCACCCTTCTATATATTTGCCCAGAAAGGACAGCAACAAAGGGAGAATATGTAAACATTTTAATCATTTCTAACTTGCCATCTGTGACAATTTGTGGTGTTGAAATCAGAAAGGATGGGATCACTTTTCCATTTCTTTAAGGTCACCAAGGACAGACAAGCTCAGGACATACTGTATTTGTCAGAAGCAAAAGAGATGACTGGTGAGGTGACAGTGACAAATCTGTTCCAGGCTCAGCTCATTTTACTGAAGAATGTGTGTCCCCTCCTGACATTTATCAAAAGAAATTCAATTTTATAAAAAGAAGGATGTCAAATAATAGTACATTGCTAACACTCATTCTGCTGCTGTCAGAAGGGTAGATGGGGGCAAAAATGAAAAGGGTGGACAGAAGAGAAAGTCATTCTAGCAAGAAAGAGAAAACCAAACAGAGTAGAAGGTCAGGGTTAATACACTTACAGGCTTGGATACATTTCTAATTAAATAATCTTTTTAAAAATAATAATAAATATGTGTATATATCCATGCTAGTACCCAGTTGACACTTTGGAATACCGTTTTTTCATTTCCTCCAAATGTAAAAATGATATAAAGTGGTGGTTTTTTGGTTTTGTGACTACCTTTCTGCAACATCAGGGAAGAAAGCTAATGAAACCTGTTAATGACCCACAGCACCTAATACAATAACATGCACCCTATGGACAAGTGATCAATAGTTCTTTTGGTGATGATGATGACTTTTCTCTGGCAGAAAGGATGTTCTGGGTCAAAAAATAAACCCAAAAGTTGTGACAGAGATAGTAGAAAAATAAGTCAGATAAAAATCAAAGGAAGGAATTCTTTTAGGAGACTAATGATGAAACTGACAAAATACTGTAACAAGTAATTGTGTTTTGCCGTACTGCATGAAAATATTGGATTAAGGTACAAATTAAATTTCTTTCTCAGTGAGGGCTTTCTGCAGGACATAAGCAATTAGACTGCGATCTAGAGAAGGCAGGAAATTTGATTAACAGATCCAAAAAGGCAGCAGAGGAAAGATGGGTTTAACAACAGGAGGTGAAACACCAACTGTTATGCAAATCGACTTTTCCCAAAATGTTGGATAATTTCAATCAAGGACTGAAATATACTTTTTTCCCCCCACATCAATGTTCTCTGGCCTCAAACTAGTCATCAAGAGCTGAGGGAGATTTTTATTAAGTAAATGCTAGTGAGGCATGTATTGCAGTTACTGTCTTGTGAGGTGAATATTAAGACTCTACAGAAAATTAAACCATGAAATAGGCTTTTGCTTCTACATAACCAAATTTTCAAATCTTCAGAGGTAGCCTAGCTAAGTGTGGTTGGGCTGGCAGCTTGTGGGACCTTATAAAGGGTGCAGCAGACACAGCAATAAAGTATTTGCCTATGATCTGTTCTGAGTGCTAATGTGTCTGGAAGGTGCCCACTTATTGCAATACCTGGCAGTTTTATTTAGAATAGGCCTCTGAGAAGTGGCTACAATTAGTCAAACAAACAAACAAACAAACAAAAACTTCTGTGCATTTTTCCCACAATAAGGCATTGCACTTGGTCCAGAGACACCATAATTATATTATTCAATCTCCAAGTCTGTACTTAGTGTAGTTGAGATTTTCAAATTCAAGGTCCTAAAAGCTATTGTAGAATATTTAAAATTTTATCTGTTATCAAGTATCTTTCAATGAACAAAATAAATTAAGTTCAATAGGATATAAACCAGAACTTTCTGCTCTTTCCTGGAAGATTTTTATGAGAATTAATATTGTCAAATAAACTCTCTTCTACATGACATTAATATAATTATCTTCCCAAGTTTTACTACCAGCACAGCCCTCACATTTTGAAAGTGGCATTGGGCTGGCCATAAATATTTGCAAAAATCCTTTTTGAAACATAGGGAATAAATACTCAGAATAAATTAACATACGCATTTTTAATCCTTCGCGTCAGGGATCTGATATGAAGAGCTAGATAGTAAATACTTTTGCCTTCCAGTAGTCTCTCACAACTACCCAACTCTGTCTGCTGTTGGAGCATAAAAGCTGCCGTAGGCAATAGATATTCATGGTGTCTGTATTTCAGTGAAATTATTTTTTACAAAAACAGGCAGTTTGGCCTGAAGGTCATCGTTGGCTAGCCCCTGCTTCATATCATCTTTTTCCTTCATTTCTTTTCAGTCATATTCTATCAGATTCAAAGGCTTGCACTCAACATGTAGCAAAACTGGGACTTCAAGGCCAAACATTGCAATGGAAGATTGCAGGGGGTGCATCTTGGGAATCTGTGGTACATCATTAATGAAACAGGCACTGGAAAACCTAGAGTTAACAACCCATTTCCCCACCCTGCTGCCTGAGTGATACTTTGAAAAGACAAATTTAATCGCAGAATGATCTTGTGTAAATAGCTTCACCTGCACATAACAACCCTGTCTCCAGCTTGTCATCACTGGCTCCTCTATGGCTGACCCTGCTTTCCTCCTTATCTCGTCTCTTGCCATCCTTTCCTTCTCACACTCTATGTTCCTTATCTACCGAAGGACCTGCAGTTTCTAGAATGAAACCTACTCTCTTGCCTTCTAACCGATGCACTTGCTATTCACTCTGTCTTCTCTAAACATCCCTGATCTTGCTCACTCCTTGAAGACTGAGCTTAGGGATCTTAGGTGACTTTGACTTCCAAACTCTGCTTCCAAGGCACTCTGTATACCAGTATCATAACAGTCTCACCACTCTCTGTAGATGATTATTTGTCTATTCCTAAAATAAATTTAAAACTCTCGAAAAATGAAACTACATTTTCTTAAAGCATGGTGCTTGGCACAGGGAGGAAAATCAGTAAATGATAATTAATTGACTAATTAATTAAATGAGCTTTTGACCCTTCCACTTCAGCCTGTAACTTCAGATGTTCCTAACTGTGAGCAATTTATTTTCTTTTGCACATTACCTATAAAAGATGCCCAAATAACTAATAGAGAAGTGTTGAAAAAATCAGTTAAACAAGTTACTCAATATCTTGTAAAGGGAAAACCTTTTCCACTCAATTAAAAATTAGTTTTCAGACTGAAATTAGTCATTTTAGCTTTTTATTGTTAGTGTTTTTGTTCCTATAGATAAAATCTTAGGGCCACTGCTGCAATAATCATCAGTATTAATAAAGCCACTTTGCATTTACCCCATAGGTAGGAATCTTTTATCAACTGCTTATCATAAGACAACCACGCTTTATTTGAAAAGCAATTAAACATTTATGGGATCTACAGAAGACATGAACAGATGCTATATAAAGATGCCCAGAAAAACAGACTATTGGGGAAAAAATGTGTTTCAATGGAAAACTGTATTGTCAACATACAATATATTCTTCTAGGTTATCAGATTCTAGCCTTTCATAATCCTTAAGCTATTCTGCAACTCTTTATAAATTATTAAACATACATATTCTATCCTGAGTTTCAATTCACTTCCTTCCCCACTTGGGAAAAATAGGTTTGCTGCGATTTGCAATTCAATTCCTTTATGCTATACAAATTCATGCCTTTTGACTTTTCCTAAGCCAATTATAACATCTGCTTGGTTCCTCACTGAATTAATAAAATAAAATCTTTAACACATGCTAATTTTTATATCTATATAAGGGTCATGATTTTACCTTTTTTTCTGAAAATTATCTTTTAACATTGGTGGTTCCACCAAATGCCCAATGGATTCACCTACCAGAGCCAGGTAAACATCATATATAGAGAAGTATATTAAAACTGGTGATTTAAGCTCAGATGTGTCTTTTCTTGACTCCCTGTGCTGAATCCACTTTGCTGATTCTCTGTTTTTCTCATTTTAATTTTCCTCTCTGTTTTGTGTTTTGATTTTGATCTGTTTGTGGCTAAGTTATTCCAAATTGATGGCAGCAACGATTGGGAATTTGGTTTCATGATCTGATCATTTGATAATCTATGTAAGTGGATTAATGGTTTATAGAGATCTCTGCTGGGTTAGCAATAGCAGAGAATTTGGTACGTTATATCTTGCTGTTTGTCTTATTTGTTTATTTTGAGTTCAAATGAGTAAAAACATTTATGCTAACTGGGAAGGGAATATCTACACTGGTAATGCATATATATATATATCTGTATTTACTTTTGACCCATGCTTACAATTTTAGAATTTAAGTAAAAAGCTTTCTCTCTGTGTCTGTCTGCCTGTTTATAATTTAGAAAGGCCTTTATATCTCATTGTGTGAGTGTGTAATAGTCTGGATGGGTATTAATTAATTAGATTATAAAATCTCTTAAATTAAAGAAGTTCTATGCAGATTGGCTTATAGGGATATACAAACACTTATAAAATTAAAATATTCCTAAAATTCTCAGAAAATAAGGAAATTGAACTTCTAATACTTTCAATGTGCTAATTTAAAAAGTATTCTTGCAGAAACCAACTCAAGCATGTTTTAAGAATTAAAGTCCACATAATTTAGGTAAATCTCTGGCAAACAAAACTAGTTTAATATTTTTAGCTTAATAAAAACAGCTATGTCTTCTCTGATTTGTCATTGTTAAGTAGAAGAGTAGATTTTTAATATACATGGGTATGTTCTTTCTAATCTTATTCAGGTTTCCTGATAGAATAAACTTGCATTATTTCTACTTAATGTTTAAGATTATGAGAAATGTAAATTTGTATTTATAAATAAATTAAATAACTGTATTCAGATTGAATCATTTTTCTGATAAACTTTATTTCAATAGTTATTATGTTTTATAGTATGTCAGCTTGAAGATACTTTCCAAAATCTACAGGTAACTTAAAACCTTGGACTGTACTAAATTAAATTCATTAATGGATATTCATTAGATACAGTGTAAGATAACTATCTTATGATAGTGAGATAGAACGCTGAAATACTGATTACTTAATATATATAAAATATATATATATACACACACACTTTTTTTTTTTTAGGAGGCACTAGGGATTAAACCGGGGACCTCGTACATGGGAGACAGTCACTCAACCACTTAGTGATATCCACACCTACTAATATAATTTTTTAAGTATGTATTTTTTGCTTCTCATTTTTATGAGGCTGTCTGTAATGAACATATTCATTTCTGCCACTTTGAGAAGTTTATAAATGGTGTGTATAGCTGTAGAAAGCTATGCTATATGTGCACATGAGCATTGCTACTCTGATGCAAAATGCTGGTACATGACAGACAGTGCATAATTTTCCACTCCACTACCCAGTTTTCTCTGTGAATTTGAAGTTAGTTTCTTGGGTTAAAAGTTATAATTAACATGTGGTTTAACTATTTGTAGGAGCAATAGTTTAGAAAAATACAACTGTATATATACTTTTTTTCAAGGAAAAGAATAATTTTGTCCTAAAGGAGTGGGGTTTTTTAAAAATTTAATTTAATTTAATTTTTTATAGGAATGGGGTTTTTTTGATCTCCAAACTCTTTGTATTCTTCAAGCTTATTGAGGACCCCAAAAAGCTTTCTTTGGATGTTTACCTTATTGGAAATTGAAACTGAGAAGCATTTTAAATATTTATTTGATGATCAGAGCAGTGATGAATGCATTGCATGTTATTAACATCTTGGTCTTATTATAAAATTAGTTCTGACTTAGAGTACTACCTGAGATTGGCTCTGAAGTATCAATTCCACATTCACATTTTCAAGCCTCTGTAAATTTCACATCTATAGGCATCCCCAGGAGGCCAAGGCCCACCTATACATCTGTTACTCCTCGATTATTCTGACCCTAGCCTCCTTACAGGTAAACAATCTTCAATTGGTGGAGGCACTACTTTCAAATATAACCAGCCAACTCCACACTAGCATGTCCCTGGCCCATTGGACAGCACCAGTAAGCAGCTGGACAACTCTGAGTCATAACTTGCCCTAGACATTTGTCAGATCTGATAGAACAGTGGGAGACTGTCCACAGATAGCCCATGAGTCTTGGGTTGCCTGTGGGGCTGGTGTGGGATTTGGGATGACTCCCTCTAAAAGGCAATGCTGGTGGGGTAGTGGCTTCTGTATTGTTTACCTTGCATCTGTCACTCCATCCCCTGACCCAGTAGGCTCTCAAGGGACACATCTTTGGATATCAGTGGCACTAAATCTCATGAAGAGAAAGTAGGTACTTAGATAAAAACAAAAGCCACAGTAGTTCTCTCAGATCCTGACTCTGTCCCCTCTGAGATTCAGTGGGATAGCCTGGAAGAGGCAGCATTCTGTGAGGCAGCATATTCCTCATTTACATTTTTAATTGACTTCATTGATATTAATACTATTACTTGCAATGTGACTTTAGTTTTTTTTTTTTTGTTTGTATGGTTTGAGGAATAGGCAACAACAGATTATTATTGCTTCCCATTTTTGCTTATAGGGCTACTGGCTTTTAATTTATATTTTTAATGCTTGCACTGGTTTTGCTATTAGCATTTTAATTGGAGCAGGGGCTGTAACTTAAGGTGTTGAATTTATTATTTTTTAAAGAGATTTATTTTATTTATTTCTCTCCCCTTCCCCCCTACCCCCATTGTCTACTCTCTGTGTCCATTCGCTGTGTGTTCTTCTGTGTCCATTTGCATTCTTGTCAGACAGCACTGGGAATCTGTGTCTCTTTTTGTTGCATTCTTTAGCTGCGCCAGCTCTCCGTGTGTGCAGTGCCACTTCTGGGCAGGCCATGCTTTTTTCATGCGGGGTGGCTCTCCTTGTGGGATGCTCTCCTTGTACATGGGGCACCCTTATGCAGGGGCCCCCTGCGTGGCACAGCACTCCTTGCACACAGCAGCACTGTGCATGGGCCAGCTCACCACACGGGCCAGGAGGCCCTGGGTATCGAACCCTGGACCTCCTATATGGTAGGTGGATGCTCTATCAGTTGAGCCACAGCCACTTCCTGAGGTATTGAATTTAAATAGGTTAAGGTTGGAGACAGTTTCTTAGTTTATTGTTGTAAAGATTTTTTATCATCTTTTATTTGCTTTTTTAAAAGGTCATTCATCTTTTTTATAAGACTTGTACTAGTGGGGTTGTAAGGCAAATGCAAAATTTAAACAATATTTTGATTTATAACCTAAGACTGCATGAGGTGATCAGTAAATGGAGTTTTTTTGTTACTGTTAATTTGGGCTGGCACCCAAGTAGGGTACTTACTTTTTTGGGCTTGTTGCTTGTTGGTTACAAGAGTTCTGTGGCAGTGTTTGTGGCAGTGAAAGCATACCTTACGGTGGGGACTGGCCATCATGCTATTGGAGTCTGTGTTTGGCCAATATGTTTTCTAGTAATTGTTGCAGTTATTGGAGTGAGTATGATGGACACTCATGGGTGATGCCCATGCGCTGCTGGCGACTGAAAGGTTTGCTGGAACTGCTGCCACAGGGTCTGGTAGCCATGATGTTTGTTTTTTCTTGAGGCATTACTCTGCTGCTTCTCAGGTTTCAATGGCATGGTTTAGATTTTTGTGAGGGTATCTGTCTCAACATTCCCAAGAGGGTATTAGAGGAGTAGTTAGGGACATGACAGACAGTTATGTGTCATCACTGGCAGAGTTTTAGATGTTTTTTTAAAATAGATTTTCCTTCCACAGAGGGCAGTCTACAACAGTTCATTGTTCTTGTTTTGTTTCTAGTATTTGCAATTCACCCCTGCATAGGGATGATAGTTTTTAGAGTGACCAGACACTATTGCGTTAAGCCCTCTACTTGTAATGGGGCATAGTATATTGTATACAGTTGATTTTTTAAGGGGCTATATAATAATTTGGCCCCCTTCCACAATTGGGACTAAAACCTAAGGGGTATTTTCTTACAATGTTGCTTTTGCTACAAACCCTATCCAATGTAATATTGGTGCTGGCTACATTTAAGACACAGGGTAAGTTAGGGTTCACTCCTTTTTGCTTTTTAGTCTGTGCTATTATCCTTTTATTTTTTTTTTAAGCAGCTTGCTGTGGTTTTTTTTATTCTTATGTACAACATTTTGTGATTAACATATACATATTTGAGCTAAATGAGGGATGAAGTGTTTCCAGTACCCCCAACAACACTAAAAAGGCCATTAATTGTTTTTGGAGTTTTAGGACTCCAAGATTAAAGCACAAAAGTTATTTTGATAAAATAGACTCTCTGCTTTTTTAATAATAATGTAAGTGCTTATTTAATTTTTTTGGTAATTTGAATAGAGCTCTTTTAAGAATTTTTATTTGTTAATTTGATATTACTATCCGGAGGTATGAAATATACATTGAACAAACACAAAAGAGTTAAGATATAACAACAGAACCATAAAGTTTACTAATTTGACTTACAATTCTTACTACTTTGGTGTGGTTATATCATACCAAATCATTTCTATCATTTTACGTCTTTGATTTTTATTGTTTTTAAGATCTTTGGGGCTGAAGGGGACTCACACAGCATTAACTCACAACTTTTTAGTTTCTTTATTTTTTGACAACTTAAAGAAGATATGACCACATGGGAATTTTGCCTATTTTTCTTGTTTACAAAATAAGTCTAATTGCAATACAGTGTTAAAATTTAAGCACCTATATTTTCGGCTAAAATTTTTCTGTTATTTAATCTATACTTAGGTTAAGTTTCATTATTAAAAAATAATTAATTTATGTTTCCTGCAGCCCAGATTTCTTCAATTTAGATCAATTTTTCAGGATGCATCTTAGTAGTGAGCACTTGGATTCCAACACCTTATCCCCCATGACAGCAGAAAGAAAGAGAACAGCTAAAACAAAGGCACAAAAGGCAATGGGCTTGTCCTTTAAGGGAGTGAGGGACTGGGATTTAAACCTACGAAACCTCTCACCACTACCAAACCTTTGCTACCTTAGCAAAGGTACACCAAATGCTAACTTGCTGTTAGCCAAAACTAAATAGTGGGTTTCCCCTTTAAGGGAGTGAGGGAGTGGGACTCAAATCTACGCGCCTCTCCCACTATAACCAAACCTTTACTACTTTAGTGAAGGTAAACTAAATGCTAACTTGCAGTTAGCCAAAGCTAGAGAAATGGCAAAACTGAAATTAAATGCTAACTTGCTGTTAGCCAGAACTGAAGAGAAGCGGTAAAACTGAAACTAAATTCTAACTCATGGTCACTAGAAGAAAAAAAACAAACAGAAGTAATAAATAAAGGAAAGAACTTACCTGTCAAAGGAAGGAGATGAACTGGTTCTCTGTCTTAACTTCATGAGCCGATTCCATCAGTGGCTGGAAAGGGACTCTGCCTTGGGTAACTTCCAAGTCCTTGGAAAAATCGCGCGTGGCTGCTAGAGTTGAGGATGCCCCAGTGCAGACAACCCTCTCCACAGTCCACCTTGGAAATGTTTTCTGGTTACTACTTTTATTCATTTATTTTGGTCCCAGCGGAGTTGTCAATTTGTTAGGCCCCAAAGCCTGGGCCTTTGGGGATAACCAGAGGGGAAAAAACTTTAACACAAGAATTAGGCAGAATTTACATTTATTATGTCTGCAGACAGGAGCCAAGGTCGGTTTAAAGCCACTCAGACCCGACTCCCTGTGCTACGGTTTTACTGTTTCGTGAATACTTAAGTTACTACTTAGTATTTGCTGTGATTATGCATTAGCTTTCATGCATATGGATGAACATACATAGCTAGTTACATAACTGTATGATTAGTATGTTCAAGAAATCACAAGTGCACACCCACTGCATGATCAAAAATAGGGTGGAAGAGGTGGGAATTTTACTATGTTAATTAAGCAAGGTGACGAGAGGACAGCAAGGGTCTTCCGCGCAGGTCCAGCCAACCAGCAGAAGCTGGTTTTCATATTTCATTGCTTCAACAGGATGTTCTTGACCACCAAAATTGGAATTTAGCACTAAGGGAGGGTTACATTTCATTAACTTTTAATTACATATAATTCATTCTTTTGTATCCTAGCAACAGGGAGAGAAACAAGTTACTTTCAGGTATTTGGTCATCCTACATCCATCAGTTTCGTGTTGATTGGGGCTCCCTCCAGCAAAAGGCTCTAAAATCTGTCCAAATCACAATGTAATAGGCACGCCTGTTTGTGGCCTCAGAGATTCTTTTTACTCTAATAACATCCTCTTTTGCCCCCTAAAATCTCTGAACTATCCATAGTAGCCATGGGCTTCTGATGCAAGAAACTGCTCTCCTTATCCCCATTCTATATAATATTAAGAGTGTCAATTTTTGGCCACATTCTGGCCTATCCTGGAAATGAAGACTCTCTCATTCCCTAAGCCTGTGACCATCTGAAAAGCAGCACCTCACATGCTCAGCACAGCTACTGAGGCCCCTTTGATACAGGACAGAGCCAAACCTGGGCTCTCTGGCATCTTTCATCTGCAGGAATGGCTGAGGTTCTCCTGTCCTCAGTACCTTGCCAGATGCCATAGTGCCAGCAGAGGACACCCCTCTCTTGGCAGGAAGCCCCTGAGTGGACAGCAATAGTTCATGCACTGTGCAAATGGCACAGCCACTATCGTAAGCAATGGCACTGAGTGTAATGTTACTGCTTTCCATCCCTTAATCAGATGTCCCTAATAAAGGATAGGACTCAAGGTTCAGTACAATTGGACAAACTTCAGGCAATCTTCTTAGCACTATTGTCATTGCCAACAATTGGCCCCGTCTATACATTTTTATAAATTCTTGGGTCATTGCCTGAAGTTGTCCTCTTTGGGGAAAAAATCTCTGAAAGTCTCTTACTTCATGATAGATATGAAATAAATCAAATAACAGATATACTAGGCCTACTATACCAAGGCCACAATACAAGCTTTCACCAAGTCACCCCTTATCACCTTCCTTCAGAGTTCCATACATTACTGATAGTGACCAAGATACACATTTGCTTCTCAAGATACACAATGCTAGACTCTTGAAAAAGGCATTCAAGAGAACTTTCATCTCCCCAGGAAGTTCCAAGCTGGCAGACCTAATTGAGAGACCAATGTTGTCCTGAAACAATTCCTTTGTTAAGTTCCATTCTGGCAAGCGGACTCTAAGTGGATCTCTCTCTCTCTCTTTCCTTCCACAAGGTTTTCTTTTGTTAAATTCTAGACTTTTGGGCTTTAAGATGTGCTACAACTTCCTTAAGCCCCATGACTCCCCTTGGTAGAGGTCAAGGATGAACTTAAAGACTTTCATGTCCATGATGATTCTATTTCCATTTTTACCTCCTTTTTTTCTATTTCCAATTTCCTATCATCCTACCCTCCCATACAGGCTGGTGGTCTGATCAAGGGCAGATAATACTTTATGACCCAGTTATCACAGATCCTTCCTTATATATGTTATTGTGGGATCCACAAGAAGACAATGACTCTGCTTTTCTGATCTTAAAGCATTGCTAGATTTCTCTGGGCATAAATGCTCATTGATAATGCCTAGTTCCGCCTCTGATGCCTAATAGGAAATAAAAATTATTGCCCTGGGGCCAAACACCAGGAATGGTGTGGACTACCAAAAGAGGAGACAATAATTTACACCCGGGAAATGCCAGCCATATCCAAAATTGGCCAGAGAAAATTTTCTCATTTTCCAATAGAACCACATAGCCACATTCAGATAGACTGCGATGGCCAAAGGCTGCTTCCACCCCCTCAAACAAAATCTAGTTGCCAGATTCATAGATGCATAGAAGTCCTCCAAATTGCCCAAACTCATTTTAAAAGCATAGATTTTAAAACTAGAAGCGTCAAACAACCCTGGTGGATAACACTGGGGAAAAATTTCTTGGACCAGATAGATGGCATCATCTCAGGCAATGGAGCTCATCATTGGAAATGATCAAAAGACCCCTCTTCTTAATCCCATTGTTTACAAAACTAGTAAATTTTATATTATATATATATTATGTGTTATATATAAATTATATATTATCCATTAAGATTATATATTCTAATATATGGTATCATAAAATATGATAATTTTTATAAAACTATTATATATAGAAAACATAAAATGTTACTTTTTAAATAGGTGTAGAGGGAATAGCTGCTAGAACTACCAGTCTAGTCAGACAAAACCAAATTATTCAAGCCAACTAACAATAATTTCAGCGTACACCCCTCCTTTGCCCAAAATGTATACATGGTCTTAAATCTAGTTAATCAAAGAGAAGACTCATTGGCCTATATGGTACTAGATAATGGACTGACATTTGGTTATCTTTTAGCCATACAAGGGAGCATATGCTCAATTAATACAACTTCCTACTACACGTAGATTAATAACACTGGACAGGTCTCCAAGATTGCAAAATACCTGAAGAAAGATATTCATACTTTCCATACTATCAATAAATTATTCAACGAATACCTTTAGCCCCTAAAGTTTCTGATTTATTTTCTTGGTTAGTCCCAGGTAAACAGACTCGTTGGCTTGAACAGGTCTTCAGAGACTACTCCTTATTACAGTGGGCCTTTGTGGTATTTTAATTGTAATCTGCTGCTACACACATCTACAAGATTGATTTATTACCTGTACCTTACAAGGATCTTCCATCCAAACAGGTTTCCTCTACACAAATATCTTCTATAATCATATCCAAAGATTCCCCAAATACTCATACTAAGGATGATGTTAAAGTACCACAGAGTCAATTGTATTAACCATGTTTTCTAGCTTCTGTAAATTAATGCATCTATAAGAATCCCCAGGTGGCCAAGACTCACCCATACATCTGTTACTCCCAAATCATTCTGTAAACAATCTTCAGCTGGCAGAAGTGTTGCTATCAAACGTAGCCAGCCAATCCCACACTGTCATGACCCTGGCCCATGCTGGCCTGCTTTCCAAAGAAGCCGCAGTAAAAACACTGTCCTGCTTGCTCTCTTTCTGGTGATCAGCCCTGGCGTGTTCCCCATGTGGCCCTGCGTGGTGTGCTGCCCTCCCCTTAGGGAACCATGAATATAAACAATCTTTCAAATTCTTCTGGTCTCTCTCTCTCTCGAAATGCAGCTGGCCTTACCATACCTCACACAAAGTGGTATGAACAAAACAACAATGAAAGACAAAACTTAGAAATGAATTTCATTTGCCTTGGTTTATCATATCTGAGTTTGGAAGCTGTGAATTGTGTTAAAATCTTAGCAAAGTTTGCTCAATTTTAACAGGCTTGTTTCCTTGGTTTGCTATTTATTGCCTTTACCTACGACATGAAGGCTTATGCTCTTTTTTTTTTTTTTTTTTTACTGTGTAATCTGCCTAGAAAGCAAAGATTCTGTGTTTTACCGGAATAACCTTTTCTAGCTTGTATTTATTATTTAAGGAAATAAAGGTTTCTTACCTAAGAAAGAGCTACGGTTTGATACAGTCGCGTTACCTTTTATGTTTATTTTTTTTTAAGTTTTATGGCATCTTTGAAATAAGTAGCTCTCAGGTACCCAGGAGATTCTTAAGTGTTCAAATCTCCTGACAACTTTTGAATTTTGCTTTCCCAAAACGGAATTCTAAATATAAAATGAAATCAAATAAATACAATGAAACATTCAGGATGTATTTTGCACCTGAAAATATCTTTGAGATTTTCCAAAGGGCTTCCGTAAAAATCACAAAGATTTGCTCTTTCACCTTATGAGAAAGGTATTAAAAATCTTTAGGTTTATCTGATATGATGTTACTGATGTGTTGCACAGAAAGAGTTGTCAAATCTGTGGGGACGAACTTGGGTGCATATGGACAAGGATGAAATCCGCTGTCCAAGCTGCAATCATTCTTTGAGTTTGTCACACTTCAGCTCAGGTGGTGGGTGCCCTGGAGGCCGCTCAGACCCGTGGGAAACTGACCTGCCGGCCGGCCTGGCGGGGCCTCCTGCCGCCTCTCGCAGCCCCTGGTTCCTGCGGGCTGGCGCCGAGGGCGGACGCACCCAGCACCGAGTTACCACCAGCCCTCTGCACGGCGCCCCTGTTCTGTGGGTGCCGTCTGGGGTGACTCAGAAGTCACCAAACTGAGGGTCAAACTTTCACCCAGAGGGGAGAAGAGGGGTGCCTATGATCCCGAATCGCCCGCACTGCGAGTTCCTTCCCAACTTCGCCCACCCCCGGTGCCAGGGACGTCTGCTACTTCCCGGAACTCAGACTGGCGCGTCTGGTTTGAAGCTGTTTGTGACCATCGAGATGGAGACTCTCGAGCGGGGGCCTGGGGGCGCTGGAGCCGCCGCACCGTGTCGGCGGGTGAGTGCCGGACCCCCGCGCGGCCACGGCTCCACGCTGACCTCCTGTTCCCGACAGAGGCCCTTGGGGACAGCGGGGGGCAGCACCAGACAGGCCCTCCTCGAGAAGCCTGGCCGCTCAGGCCTGCACGGCACCACCGTGCACCCCCCAGCGCTCCCTGGCAAAGAGCCTCTGCGCCGCCTTGTGTCCCCGCGCTTGCCCTGCGGGGGGGCGGCTCCTCCTACCCTGGGCCACCCACTGCCCCCTCCTCTGGGCTCTTCCTGGAATGGGTCCTGTGGGAGGCGTGAGCCTGAGTGGCCCCTGGTTTCACGCCGCGCAGTGGCTTGTCATTCTGAGAGGGGAGGTGGTCCTTCGAGAGCCTCCGCCACGTGCCAGGGCAGCTGCCGTGCAGGGCGGACCCCCAGGACCCCAAACTCTGCTAGTTCCCTGCACTTCATTTCTTTTTAGTGCAGAATGTTATACCGTTGTATGGATAATCTGCATTTTATTTGTACATTTATCAGCTGATGGACGTTTGGGTTCTCTACATTTTTTGACTATTGTGAATTATGCTTCTGTGAACATTCCTATACAAGTTTTTTTTGTGTGTAGAAATTTGTTTTCATTTCTCTTGGGTATATACCTAGAAGTGGAATTGCTGGGACATATGCTAACTCTATGTTTATCCTTTCGAAGAACTGCCAAACTCTTTTCCAAAGTGGCTGCACCATTTTACATTCCCACCAGCAGCTAATGAGGGTGTCAATCTCCACATTTTTGCCAACATTCCTTATCTTTTTAAAATTTTAACTATCCTAGTGGGCATGTCGTGGTATCTCGATTTATATTTGCATTTCTTGATGGCTAATGATGTTGAGCACCTTTTCATGTGTTTATTGTCCATTTGTATATCTTCTTTGGAGAAATGCTTATTGAAATCCTTTGCCCATTTTTAATTGAGTTGTCTATACAGTGAGTTGTAAGGTTTCTTAAGTATATATTCTAGATAAAAGTCCCTTATAAGATATGTGATTTGCAAATACTTTCTCCTATTCTGTGTGTTGTCTTTTTACTTTTTTCATGGTAGCTTTGAAGCACAAATTTGATGAAGTCCAATTTATCTAATTTTTCTTCTGTCACTTGTATTTTTGTATCACATTTAAGAAGGTTTTGCATAACTTAAGGTCAAAAGATTTACCTCCTATATTTTCTTCTAAGAGTTTCATAATTTTAGTTTCTACATTTAGGTTTATGATATATTTTCAGTTCCTTTTAGGGGATGATATGAGGAAGGGGTCCAACTTTATTCTTTTGCATGTGGATATCATTATCATATTTCAGAATGATGTTTAATTAATTAAATATAACCAGAGACTTTTAAGAAACTAGGGATTTAGATTCATGAAGCCAATGTTTACAAAGTCCTCTCAGGGAAACGGGCTTATCTGGCTATGAGAGTTCCCAACGTTCCAAGTGAGTAGGAAAATCACTTCCCGGCAGGCTGAAGAATCTTAGAATAATTAGGGGAACACTGAGAAGAGAGGAATTTGCCCAAATGTATAGATACTGCATGTGAAAACTGGTGGTGAATTCTTAGCTGTCTTCCTAGCCTCAAGACAGGAAATAAGAAAAGGACTTCGAAAAACCTATCTGGCATCCCTTATGAAAACTTTCAGCAGAGTCAACTTAAGGAGGCCTATATGGTAAGGTAATACTTTTAGCACCTCTGTAAGTAATCAGGAAAAATCTAATAATACAAGTCTTATTTTGTGATCAAGAATAATCTTTCATGATTATTTTTTATTAAAAGAGGGGAAACTAGAAAAAAATTATATTTCAATGGAAAATTATGCATTATCTGCATATAGAGCGTCCTTCTGTGTTATCAGATTTTAAGCTTTCACTGTCTGAGCTATTTTTAAAGTGAAAAAGCATAAATTCATATGGAGTAAAGGAATTGAATTGCAGATGTAGGCAAAACTGTATTTTGCACAAGAAGGGGGAATGAAATTCTTCTGTGTGTCTATTCTACAGTGTGTCTATCAAATTACAAAGACTTTTCCTTTGAACCAGTTGTAACATTTTCCTACTTCCCTCATCAAATGAGTAAAATAAAATCATGAACATAATTAATGCATAAAACAAATAAGATTGACCAACAAACGTGAAAATGCTCAACCTCACTAATGGTCTCAACTCCCCCCCTTTCCCCCCCACCAAATAAAAATACCGAGCATATCTTTTTGTATCTAAGAGGTTGGCAAAGACTTAAGAGTGATACTGTCTGGTGCTGGCAAGGAGATGGCAGCTATAGGTACGCTCCTGCTTTGTGAGTGAGAGTATAAGTTACAATGTCTTTGGGAGGATAATTTAGCAATATTTATTAAAATTTAAATATAGATACCCTTTAACCCAGCATTTCTACTTTTAGATATTTAATAAGTGAAGTACTTGTGCAAGTATGTGACATTATTTACAGTATCATTTGTAACAGGAAGATGGGAAAAACCTAAAATTCTATCAATAAGGCATTGTTTAAGAACAGAATGTGGAATAATGCAGTTTTATTTGAAAAACATATTAAATGTGGTTGTCTTAGATGGGAGTATGGAAGTTGTCTATTATACTTCTGTTTTATGTGTTCATATTACTTTTGCAACATGAAAAAATAATGTAATGAAAATATAACTGTAAGAGATCCAATTTTTGAACTTGATGCCACATCTTTTCCACTATTTCATGATGGGCCACATCATACAATTTAATTCATCTTTTCAATATACTGATGGAGAATTGTCAGTGGGGATGAGGAGAGTTGTAGAGCAGCATTCTGGATTTTGACCAATATGGAGTTGATAGTCATCATTACTCATTAGTCACTGAGCAGATTTTCTATATGATGTACAAAATATTCAGGCAAGGATTTAATGAAGATCCATATACTCTGCCTGAACTAATCATACCTTTTCCTAACCAGCTAACTAATGTAGGTCTTTTAGCAGATAACCATGAGAATTATACCCAAGTCATTTTGAAATGCTTGTGGACTATGGAATATATATGTGTGTGGTATGTATGTTTGCAAATAACTAGGCATATTTTGACTATAGAACCTATGAAATTAAATGGAAAACACCCAAATGAGAACAAGCAAAGGCTATTTATTCAGAGCTTGCCATGGCAAGGAGTCAGCCACCATCACCTGCATTTGGAAGACATTCAAACACAGGCAGAGGGGTGGGAAAGCTTTATAAGAGAAAAAAGGGAGGGCTTCAGGTATACCCTATTTGGAAGTTGTTGGCATGGGTAAGCTGGAGGTGGGTTAAACTAGAAGGAGAATATCCTTTGTGATTGGTGTGGGAGCATATTTGCCTTTCTTTGATTGGTCCTAAGTTGGAAATGGGGGC
This sequence comes from Dasypus novemcinctus, assembly GCF_030445035.2. Classification (NCBI taxonomy): domain Eukaryota; kingdom Metazoa; phylum Chordata; class Mammalia; order Cingulata; family Dasypodidae; genus Dasypus; species Dasypus novemcinctus. The sequence goes on from NC_080677.1 coordinate 87,106,962, forward strand.
AAAAATTAGGGAAGTTATCTTTTAGAAACAGTTATTGATTAAATCCTGGCTATTTGGGCCAATTACCACAGGATTTAACTACCTGGACTGCTTATTGTAGTTGGTGGTTAGTTTCCTGGACAGGTTGCTGCAGATAATGATTCAGACTTTCCTGGTCTGGTTGGTGCAGATAGTGGGTCAAAGTTCTATTTTTATATATGGTCTATTTATATATTCAATCTCACAAGCTCATTGAAGAATTGCTGGATGATGAATTAGTGTTAAATGGTCTGAATACATATCATGTAAATAATCACTTATGAATTAATATAATTCAAATGGTTTAACATTCTTTAAAAAGTTATTTGTGGCATGATTTGATTTCAAACAGCATATACTCCAATTTTAAAATTGAATCATTTGAAGTAGAGCTTTTAGTAGGTGCGTAGCGTATCATTTTTCAGAAGTTAGATCATAAGTTATACTTAAAAGCTATAAGAAATACATTTGATCAGTAAATACTGCAAATCCATAAATACCAAGGTAAATAATATTATTTAACATTCAATGCTTAGTGCATCGAAATTCCTTCTGTCAGTTGTTCTCAAAGCAACCCAGTAAGATAGGTAATGATTATCCTGGTTTAACAGGGAGTAACTTGAAGCACATAGTGAGAAAATGATTGACTTCAGATTACCCTGGGAGTGAAAGCCAGTGTTCAGACCAATATTCCAGAAAACAGCTCCATAATCTTTTTATTATTTAAGGAGTCAGATTTTTGAGTGTTCTACTTAATAAAAACAACTTTGGAAAAGTAAAACACATATCCACATGCAAAACCCTCAATGAGGCTTTGTATATGTTTATAAGCTAGATAACAAAATGTTCCTTGAGTTTCTACCCCAACTTTACTCGCTATTCAATATACACAGATCCCAACTGCTTTCTATTTGCACTAAAGTGGAAGCTAGAGGAAATGTACATAATGTGGAACAAAACTCATGTGGGGATGCTGTACAAAACTTCTTGGAGGTGGTGGAGTTTAGCTGTGTCCTCTGCAATCTAATTCTCCTCACATTGCTTAGGACCAGGCTCTGAATACAGTAAATAACCAGTGGGTGCTTTTGATAGACCAAGAGTACTGGAATTGTCACAAAGGGATTTTGGAGACATTCTTTCCCAGGAAAGCCTGAACAAATGTTAATCTGTCAAGAGTGAATATTTCGTGAGGAAGCTCTTGGGTCTAGGGTACTAATAGATGGCACTTTCAGGACTATCATTCTTGAGGAAAGGTTTTGTTTGTTTTTTTTCCACTTCATGATTGGTTATAATATCTAAATAGTTAAATACTGCCTCTTCCTTTATGGTACTTGTCTGCCACCCTCCCCCATTAGAGAAACTGATTTCTGAATAATTTCTCTTGTATATGCATTTTAAAGGTGTGTAATTAACTGGGAACAGGTTGTTAGGTAGCTGATGAGGTGTGAACCAGCCACTAATTTGTTTTCTTTATTTACAACTTTCCTTGCACTTGAAGATGACAGCATGGTGTTTTTCATTCCCTGCTTATTTTACCAGATTAAAAAGTGATTTGTGAAGCCATTTTTAATTCCTCAAATTCCATTAAAAAGGAATATCCAGGGGAGTCTTAATCAAGACATATGGGCACTAAAATGTGATCACACAATTGCATTTCTAATGTGGGCCTCTTTCAGCTGTAAGGTTAAGGGATTGCCTCTAGTTAACTGAACTCAGCCCTACCATTGAACTATAACTTCTGAAATAACTTCTGTTCAGTTGGCAGTGACTATATTGCAAATGTTTGCAGCTAACAAACTTTTTTGCTGTAAAACTTATTGCATAACCCAAAGGGAAAATTTGTTACTAAGTTATTATTATGGTGTTATCAGTAATATAATTTGCTTTACCCTTTAAATTGCCTTGTCTCCTATTTAATAATAAAAAACATCAGTTTGAGAAGAAATTTTTAAAAAATGTAATGGAATGATAATTGCTAAAAGCACAAGACTAGAATACTAAAAATGCAGCTGAAACAGAAATGGCTAAATGTAGAATCAGTGTAAAACCAAAAGGGATAGTTTCGAGCCAGGGAGAATATTGAGGAATTGGGTAAGTTTGAGAAAGCCAAAGGAGAATTAAAACTCTTTCCTTGACAAAAACTAAGCTATAGAATAGATGAAAACATATATCTAGAACTGCCTATACTACTTGGATAGACAGTTAACAAAACACAAATATTAGTTACATGGCAACACTTTCTTTTCTGTCAAAGCCTGCATCAGTACCTCCATCTAAACCACAATGCCCTCCAGGATACTATTTTTAAATTCAAATATGTCTTGGAGTATTAGCTCCACAAGCTGATATTGGTCATCATTTTCATATGGTAATAGCCAATACTTACAAGTTTCTTGATTTATGATAGGCATGTTTTGAGGGCTCTGTAGTTTTAACTCATCTTCACAATGACACGACATATATTGCTATTAGGATTTCCATTTTATAGATCAGGGAACTTAAGCACAGTTAGTAACTTATCTAATAAGCAATGGGCCTGCAATAAGAACAAGGCCTAGAGTAGCATTGTGCCTGGGGGTTTCCTCCTGACAGCCTTCATGTTACTCAAATGTGGCCACTCTCACAGCCAAACTCAGCGTGTAGATGTGATGCATTCCCCCCAGCGTGGGACACGACACCCGGGGATGAGCCTCCCTGGCACCGAGGGATCACTACCACATACCAGCTGAAGAAGCAACTAGAAAATGACCTTGAATTAAAGATTCAATGCGGAACAGCAGAATATACCTGTCTACATATAATAACATGACTTCGGGAAGTGGTTTGACCTAATGTAAGGGGGAAATGGAAAGGAGAAATGAGATTATAAGGCTGTGAGTCTCTAAAAAAGAGTCTGGAGGTTGTCAGAAGGAATACCCCTATGTACAACTGAACAGAGTCTAAGAGACAGATAAGGTAGATACAACCCCAGGTATTGGTTCTTTTGAGGGATAAAGAGACCCACGGGTTCTATGGTCATGGCAGAAGGGGTTCACTGCCATGACAGATGGCCCTTCTTTGGAGCTGGTGTTTCTGCGTGATGGAAATGGACTCAGAGGGGATCTCTTTTCACAAGACTTGCATGCTACTTTATTGGAATTGTAGTTGGTGCTGGGTTTAAGATATATGTAGGGGATTTGAATCTCTGGACTGATAATATGACACCCAGGCCCAGAGCCTCAACAGACTTCAGCTCCTACACTTTGACTTATTGGACTTACTCCACTCAGCTAACATGGAGTTGAAGAAGGTCAACCACCACAACATGGAGCCTAGAGTGTCTACAACTAGAAGCGGGAAGAGTGCATCCAGTACCCATGTGCAATCTAAGCCCTCACTTGACATAGGTGTGCAATGGACACAACCAATCCAATGTCCACAGAGAAAATGTGGAATGGGTGTGGGAACGGTAGCCATGGGGGCTGCTGGGTGTGGGGAACGGGAGGAAGAGATGAGATGTGGAGGCGTTTTCGGGACGTGGAGTTGTCCTGGATAGTGCTTCACGGACAATTACGGGACACTGTAGATCCCCCCAGGGCCCACTGGATGGAACGTGAGAGAGTCTGGGCTATGATGTGGACCATTGACTATGGGGTGCAGTGATGCTCAGAGATGAACTTACCAGGTGCAATGGATGTATCACGATGATGGGAGAGAGTGTTGCTGTGGGGGGAGTGGGGGGCAGGGGCGGTGGGGTTGAATGGGACCTCATATTTTTTTTTAATGTAATTAAAAATAATAATAATAAATAAATATTAAAAAAAAAAAAAAAGCAATGGGGTTAGAATTCAAATCCAAGCAGGCTGTCTTTATTGCTCTGTTTCTTAATAGTACTTTATTTATTGTTTGTTTATTTGTTTATTTCTCTCCCCTTCCCCCCATTGTCTGCTCTCTGTGTCCTTTCGCTGTGTCTTCTTCTGTGTCCGCTTGTATTCTTGTCAGCGGCACCCAGAATCTGTGTCTCATTTTTGTTGTGTGTCTTCTTGCTGCATCACTCTCCATGTGTGCGGCACCATTCCTGGGTAGGCTGCACTGTTTTTGCACTGGGCAACTCTCCTTATGGGATGCATTCTTTGCGTGTGGGCCTCCTCTACCTGAGGGACACCCCCGCATGGCATGGTACTCCTTGCGCACATCAGCACTGTGTGTGGGCCAGCTCATCCCATGGATTAGGAGGCCGTCGGTTTGAAACTTGGACCTCCCAGGTGGTAGGCAGACACCTTATCTGTTAGGCCAAATCTGCTTCCCTTAATAGTACTTTATACTGACTCTCTAAGTTTGTCAAAAATCTTTTCTACTTGGAAGCCATTGGAGAGAGGAGATGCATGGTGAGATTCATATATATACTTAACAAATGTTTATTGAGTATTTATTAAGTTCCAGGCATTTTGCTAGGTACTACAGATGCAATTATGGATAAAATAGACAAAAATTTTGTCCTGGCAGAACTTAGGGTCTATGTAAAGACTCAAATTGAAGAGTTTTTCAGATCCATCAAATATAATTGTGATAATTGAAAAGTGAAACATACAGTGTTTTTGAGAGCAATCACAAAGGGAATTGAGAGGGAATTTAAGCTAGTCTAGGTGATCTGGAAGACCAAGTTGAAAACAGGAGGTTTGGGAAGGAAAGGAAGACAAAACAGGGATGATCTGAAATTTAGATTGTTAAATAGATTGAAGTAATGAGATTAAAAACTAAGCATGTCACTATCTTGGAACACATTCTACCAGAATGAAATAACTTTTGACAGTACACGTAAAGTCTCATAATTTAATCACCATATTCTTATTTCAATTCAGTGTGCATTTGGTGAACACCTTTTGTGTTCAAGGTACTATGAAGGCTGACAAAATGAGCAAGACATTACCACTAACTTCCAGGAGTTTAAAATACAGGAGGCATATTTTTCTATTTAGGTTTTGGGTTGAATTCAGTAAGGCACTTTAGAAAACAGTATTCCAACCCTTTAATTTTTCAATTAAATTTTCCAAGACTAAGGGAAAAAAAGAAACTGATAACTCTGTTCACCTCTGGCTGGGGAATTGAGTTTCTGGGAACAGAAGTATGGGTAATTTTTCACTAAATACTTTTTTGTACTTTATGAATTTTGAATGCTATGAAAGTATTACTTATTAAAAATAATAAAATATAAAAATAAAATATAGAGCTAATATAGTTCTAATTTACCCATGGGGAAAAAACATCAAAAACTATACCTGTAGGCTGCTTTAGGAACTGAACACAGCAACCATTTATTCAACAGGTATTTATGGTGGAGTATCTTTGAGCCATCTCTGTTCTAGGCACTGATACTAAAGCAGTAAATGAGAGATGAAATCTTATATTCCAATGGGGAACACAGACAACAGACAGGGAAATAAGCTTGATAATTTCAGATTGTGACGAGTATTGTGAAGATAAAATATTTCTGAATGGCATCCTCTGAAAAGAAATTTCTAATTCCAGATTCTACGATACAAAACAGAGTTATAAAACATCTCTCTAGATAAACACACAGACACACACTTTCATAGTTTACTGATTAGCAGACTTGTTTTCTTTACCATCAAGGATCATGGACCCTGGAAAAGAGTTTATTATGCACCTTGTAGTTGGCAGCAGGAAATGCCCAGGAGTCACAAGATGAATTGATATTGTATTCTACCCAGCTCTCTTTCTCACCCAAGTAACAGTACTGTCTCTGGGAAAAATTTCAGAGTAGGCCAAAAGTTCCTTCTAACACCTCCACATTTCCCTTCTGTGGTATTTTAACCCAATTTTTTGTTCTTTCCCAAACCTACATCGAGCTCTTCTCTCTAGCATCCACACAGCCTCCTCTAACTACTACACTATGCCCTAAAGATCTAATTTTTCTTGCTCTCTCAAGAAGGAAAAGAAAAGAAGCAATGGTTGTTAATTGCCTATGAGTTTTTCATTCTTCATTTTAGTGTGTGCAAGAGTATGAAAAAATGTTCAACATCATTAACCATTAGGGAAATGCAAATCAAAGCCACAGTGTGATACCACTTCATACGTAGTAGGATGACTATTGTTAAAAAAAAAAAAAAGAAAGTAATATGTTGAAAATAAGGCAGAGAAATTTGAACTCTTGTGCATTATTGATGGGAATGCATAATGGTGTAGCCACTGTGGAAAATAATATAGCAGTTTCTCAAAAATTAAATATAGAACCTGGCAATTCCAGTTCTCGACATATACCCAAAGAAAGTGAAAACAAGGACTATACTTTCAGGGATCATTTCTATAGTTCGTTACTAGAGAAGGTTCTCTGAACGTGTAGGGCCCCGAAAAAAAAAAAGAAAAGAAAAGAAAGAAAGTGAAGACAAGGTCTCAAACAGATACTCATATCACAATTATTCACAATAGACAAAAGCTGTAAACAACACAAGTGCCCAACAAATGAATGGATGAACAAAATTTGGTGCATACACACAATTAAATATCTCTTGGTCATAAGAAAGAATAAAATTCTGAGGCCTGCTGCAACATGGATGAACCTTGAAATATGCTCAGTGAAGTAAACAAAGACAAGTACTTTATGGTGTCACTTATATGAGATATCTAGAAATAACACATTCACAGATATAAAATAGACTAGAGTCTAGGTTACCAGGGATGAGGGAGGAGAAAAGTGGGGAGTTTCTGCTTGATGAGTATTGGTATGCTTGTAAATAAAAATTAACTTGAAAAAAAAAAAAATATGAGAGAGGAAAGGGGTTCACCAAGTTCCTGATACAATAAAATTTAATAAATTCACAGGCCCCAGGGAGCAGATTTTATCATCCCCCAAGTCTGAGAAAACTGAAGCACAGAATGATTGAAATGACTTCCCTAAGAGCACTCTCAGATAAGAAGCTAAACCAGTCTGAGTGGCTTCAGCATGCATGGTAATGCCCACCAAAGGAATTAATTGCTTTTGAAATCCCACTAGACTAGGTTAGAGTCTTCTAATATTTACCAAATTTCTAACTGTGCATTTGTTTTGTGATTAATTGATTAAAGTGTATTTATTCCATAGACTAAGTCCTATGAGGTATGGAATTGAGTCTGTTCACAACTACAAATGTATTCAGTGTTAATCAAAATTCCTGACATATGGTAGGCTCTGAGTACATATTTATTTAATAACTACATTAATAAACCAATTAATGATTGAATAATAGAGTGTCATGAAATTGTCAAAGACTTGGAAATGAGCAAAACAGATTAATGGGTATCCTTTCAGTGGAATGCTGGGTACTGTCTAAGAGACCCTCTGGGAATTAACTGATTCTGGAGGGATGTGAACTTTTAATTATCTTTAATTGCCTAGGTGATTTTACAGCTCTGTAGGAATAGAAGTTAAGTTGTAGAAAACTGATAACAGTGCAAATGTTTTTGTCCATAATAATATAAATTATTCTCTTCCATAGAAATGCAAGTTAATTTAAAGTTAAAATTGATTTCTATCTTTTACAAGAGGATCCCAAAATATTATATATATATATTTTTAGATTTTTTATTGTCTTTTTTTAAAGATGCATAGATCACAAATCTGTTACAGTAAAAAATATAAGAGGTTCCCATATACCCCACACCCCACCCCATCATATTCCTCCCATATCAACAACGTCTTTCATCATTGTGGCACATTCATTGCATTTGGTGAATACATCTTGGAGCACTGCTGTACTGCATGGATTATAGTTTACATTGTAGTTTACACTCTTCCCTAGTCCATTCAGTGGGTTATGGCAGGATATATAATGTCCAGCATCTGTCCCTGCAATATTATTTAGGACAACTCCAAGTCCCAAAAATGTCCCCACATCACTTCTCTTCTTCCCTCTTCCAGTGTTCAGCAACTACTGTGGCCACTGTCTCCATATCAAGGATACAATTTCTTCCATCACTAGAGTCACAATAGTTCTATAGTAGAATACCATAGCCATATAGGATATATATTTATAAATTTTTTATTATAGTAACACATGCACAACTCAACATATCCCATTTTAACCACTTTTTTCATTAAAATTTTTATTAAAAAGTATATCATTCATTCATGAACATTCATAAACAATAAGTGCATAGTGAAAGTTGTAAACTTACAAAACAAACAATGCATATCATCACACAGGTTCCCATATATCACCCCACCACCAACACCTTGCATTGTTGTGAAACATTTGTTACAAACTCTGAAAGAGCATCATCAAAATACTACTACTGCTCTCTGCCTAGAGGAACCTGCATCAAATCATGGTGTCTATTTCCATTGTCCTTCTCTCTCATTTCTCAGCAAGCTCTGTTCTTTCTCCCCGTTTATCAATAAATTCTTTTTATTGACCTAACAAAAAAATTTACTATTAACTATAGCTAATATCTTACATTTGGTATATTTTCCCCCAACCTACCTGATTAACACCCTGTATTAATATTATATATTTATTGTTCATGAGAGAAAGTTCTCATATTCTGTTAACTACAGTCCATCTTCCACCATAGGGTTCAGTATGCTATACAGCCCCATGCTTTGTACAATCCATTCAAAGTGTACAGTCAGTGGTGCTCATTTTCATCACAGAGTTGTCAATTATAGAATGTTTTCATTACTTCAAAAGGAAAAAAATCCCATGTGCCCTTAGACCTCCCCTATTGTTGACTCTTAGAATTGATATATCTTCTTTGCCATTGCTGAAAAAATATTACGGTGTTACTGTTACCTATCATCCATAGGTTACATTAGTCATAAATTTTCCCTTGTATCACCATATTCTCTTTTTTTAAGATTTATTTATTTATTTCTTCCCCCACCCGTGTCGTTGTTTGTGCTCAGTCTGCTCTATTTGTTGTATGCTCCTCTTCTTTTTAGGAGGCACTGGGAGGTCCCCAATCACTTGAGCCACCTCCCCTCCTGCTTGTTGTGTACCTCATTTTGTTTCCTTGTTGTGTCTCTTCATTGTATCATCTCATTGCATCATCTTGTTGCATCAGCTCACCATGCCAGCCTATCACATTAGCTTGCTGTCTTGCTTGTCTTCATTAGGAGGCACTGGGAACTGAATCTGGGACCTCTCATATGGTAGGTGGATGCCCAACTGCTTGAGCCACATCCACTTCCCACACCATATTCTTAATACTTTGTAAAAGAAGAACATTCTTATATTTATATTATTGACCACAATATTCATCCCCACTGGAATCACTTTCTACAGGCTGTGGATTATTCCTTAGCTTCCTTTCAATGGACATTTATGTCCACAGGCTACCCTTTTCAACCACATTCTTATTGATAAATCAGCAGTGTTATACTGACTAATGTATTAACATCAACTGCATTCATTTCCAAACTTTTATAATAAACCTTATGAAAAATTCTACATAGATTAAGGATGAACTACCTATCTCAACCCACATTCTATCTCTAGTAGCCTATACTTAGGGCAGGGGTTCTTAACCTTTTTTGTTCCACAGATCCGTTTGCCAGTCAGATACAAACCACAGACCCCTTCCTAATATATTGTGTATTATTTAATAAATTTATCACATCTACACCAACATGTCCCCACAAGAATAATGTTTTTTAAAAATTTCATTTCAAGCTCATGAATCCCTTTTTTGAGAACCCCTGATCTATGGTTTACCCCAGTGAGTTTACTCATCATATTTAGTTCATATTAATAAGCCCATACAATATTTGTCCTTTTGTGTCTGGCTTATTTCACTTAACATAATGTCTTCAAGGTCCATCCAAGTTGTTGCATATATGAGAACTTCATTCCTTTTTATGGCTGAATAGTATTCCATTGTAGGTATATACCACATTTTGTTTATCCATTCACCCATTTATAGACACATAGTCTATGTCCATATTTTAGCAATCATGTATAATGCTGCTACGAACATCGGTGTGCAATTGTCAGTTTGCATCCTTGCTTTCATTCTTCTGAGTATATTCCTAGTAATGGGATTGCTGGATCATATGGCAATTCTGTTTTCAGCTTCTTGAGTTACTGCCAAACTTTTCTGCAGAGGCTGCACCATTCTACATTCCCACCAATAGTGAATGAGTGTTCCTTTTTCACTATATCCTTATTCCTTTCTTTCTGCTTGCTTTGGGATTGGTTTGCTCTATTTTTCTAGTTCTTCCAGGTGTTCAGTTAGGTCTTTGATTTTAGTTCTTCTTTTTTTTAAATATAGGCATTGAGGGCTATAAATTTCCCTCTCAGCATTGCCTTTGCGGTATCCATAAGTTTTGATAAGTTGTGTTCTTGTTTATTTGTCTTGATATCTTCTAATTTCACTTGCATATTCTTCTTTGACCCGCTGATTGTTTAGGAGTGTCTTGCTTAGCCTCCATATATTTGCAAATTTCCCCTTTCACACCACTATTGATTTCCAGTTTCATTCCATTATGATCAGAGAAGGTTCTTTGTATAATTTCAATCATTTTATATTTATTGAGACCTGTTTTTGACACAACATATAGTCTATCCTGGAGAAAGATCCATCAGCACTTGATACGATACTGATTTGGGTTGCAATATTCTCTATATGTCTGTCAGGTCCAGCTCTTTTGTCCTACATTCAAGTTCTCTATTTCTTTATTGATCTTCTGTCTAGTTGTTTTACATATTGCTATGAGTGGTGTGTTGAAGTCTCCAATTATTTTTGTAGACTTTCAATTTTGCTAGTTTGTCTCCTGTATTTTTGGGCTCCCTGGTTAGATGCATATATATTTATGACCATTACTCCTTCCTGGTGGATTGTCCCCTTAATTAATATATAATGAACTTCTGTATCTCATCACTTTTTTGTATTTAAAGTTTATTTTGCTGATACCAGTGTAGCTACTCCTGCTCTTTTGATTACAGTTTACATGAAACATCTTTTTCTAACCATTCACTTTCATCCTATTTGCATCCTTGGGTCAAAGATGAGTCTCCTGCAAACAGCATATGGGTGGCTCATGGTTTTTGTTTTTGCTTTTTTATCCATTCTGTCTGCCTATGTCTTTTGACTGAAAACTTTAGAACATTCACATCAGTGTTATTATTGTAAAGGTGGTATTTGCTTCAAGTATTTTATCCTTTGGCTTTCATATGTCATATCTTATTTTGTCTTTTTATCCTCTTAGTTATCCTTTCTGATAGTCTTCCCTTCTACACATTCCTCCAAGACACTCTCTCCTGTCTTATCTTTTCTGGCTGCAGAATTCCCTTTAGTGTTTCCCGAAAAGCCAGATTCTTTTCACGAACTCTCTTAGTTTCTGTTTATCTGTGAATATTTTAAACTCACCATCATATTTGAAGGACAGTTTTGCCAGATAAAGAATTCTTGGCTGGGAAGCGGACTTGGCCCAGCTCAGTTTTTTCCATTATTTTTCCTCTATTCTCTCTCTCCAATTTCAGCTGTTCTTCCCTCTATTTCACTGGTTCTTCTATTATTTCTAATCTGCTATTTTATGTCTCTATTGTATTTTTGATCTTACCTATTTTCTTTCATTCCTATAAGCTGTTATTTTTCTGTTCAACTTTATAAAGTCTTATTTGTGCTCCCCCAGTGTCATCTTAATATCTTTTATTTCTTTAGCCATGTTGTCTTTCCACTACTTGATTTGATTTAGGAGATTTGTATGAACATCATTGATTAGTTGTTTTAAGATGTGTCTCATTTGAAGCTTTGATTTGTTCCTTTATCTTAGCTATATCTTCCTTTTTCTTATCATGGCTTGTAATTTTAGGCATCTAATTATAATGGTAAATTTACTTAGATGGTCAGTTTCTCTCTCTTACCTAGGGATTTACTATAAATAGCTGTGTGCTACCAGCATTCTTTGATTCTTGTTTCAACTTATTCTAGATCTTTAGGATCACTCCTATTTAACTGCTTAAACTAGGACTATGGGCCCAGTAATGGGGTACAGGCCAGTGCGAAGGGCCTTGGAGAGGGGGACAGTAAGGGCACCACATTGCCTCTTTTATTTTTAAGATTTTTAAAAATTTATTTCTCTCCCCTTCCCACCCCAACCCCCTAGTTGTCTGCTCTCTGTGTTCATTCACTGTGTATTCTTCTGTGTCTGCTTCCATTCTTGTCAGTGGCACTGGGAATTTGTGTGTCTTTTTGTTGCATCATCTTGCTGCATCAGCTCTCCGAGTATGTGGCGCTATTCCTGGACAGGCTACACTTTCTTTCGTACTGGGTGGTTCTCCTTATGGGGTGCCTTCCTTGTGCATGGGGCTCCCCTACACAGGGGACACCCCTGTGTGGCATGGTGCTCCTTGAGCACATCAGCACTGTGCATGGACCAGAGCACCACACAGACCAGGAGGCCCTGGATTTGAACTTTGGACCTCCCATGTGGTAGGCAGACTCTCTTATCAGTTGAGCCAAATCTGCTTCCCTTCTTTGCATGCATTTTCCTGGTCTGCCAGCAGATGGAGCATCAGACCCCAGATGCCAGGGGAGAATGCATTCACTGTAACCCAGCTGTGGTGGGTGGAGCAGAACCAAGAATATTATGTCCTTCAAGGCAGGCTACTGAGAGCCAAGCCTGGCAAATCAAACTTTCTCAGAACCTCCCCTCCCTCCTTCCTACCTCCTTCCATGTCAGCAGCAATCAGTCCAGGTCAGTAGGAAGAGTGTTTGAGAAGCCAGGGTATCTTTAACTCTTTAGGGACCCTTAGGATAAACAATGTTGCAGCCCCACCAGGCCTTGAAGTGCGGGACCCCAGGGATGCAGCAGACAGAGTTTGCTAGCCCAAATCTGAATTTGCTGTAGGCTGTGTCCCTCCTTTTCCTCTTTCTTGGGGAAGAGGACCCCTGCAATCCCCTCAGTCTGTAGCCACCTCCCAGGGGCTGGAGGACCTGCTGCTGTCTGCTTTCAGGTTGGCCAGATGGACAGCAGCAGCAGTGGCTGCTGCAACTTTACTCATGAGCTCTTCCCAGTCATCTGAGTTCTTTTCCTTTACTCCTCTCTCTTTTGGGTGTTGTAGAGCCTTCCCCAGGTGTCTTATGCCCTAGAACAGTTTGCCAGGCAGTTTTTCTGTCCTATAGGTATTTTTCTGGGAGAGAAGTGAGCTCTCTGCCACTCTAATCCTCCATCTTCCTGGAAGTCCTGGCATTTTTCAAAATATAAAGGGTCATGTCTTCTGTAAATAGAGATAGTTTTACTTCTTCCTTTCCAATCTGGATGCCTTCTCCCTATAGGATATTAATTACTTTGCATCTATTAACAACTTAATTTCAGGATTTCCCTATGTATGTCAATTCTTCAGATTTTTCTTTGAACTGATTTTAATATCTTACTAGTTCTTTTATTAATTAGGTAAAGGAAAAATTGAAAATATTTAACATATGTTCATTTTATATTTGTGTAAGAGTCAATTATAATTTGAAATTTATAGTGTACTTGAAAGTGGACTTGGCCCAATGGATAGGGCATCTGCCTACCACATGGGAGGTCTGCGATTCAAACCCTGGGCCTCCTTGACCCGTGTGGAGCTGGCCCATGTGCAGTGCTGATGCATGCAAGGAGTGCCGTGCCACGCAGGAGTGTCCCCCATGTAGGGGAGCCCCACGTGCAAGGAGTGCACCCCGTAAGGAGAGCTGCCCAGTGTGAAAGAAAGTGCAGCCTGCCCAAGAATGGCACTGCACACACGGAGAGCTGACACAACAAGATGACACAACAAAAAGAAACACAGATTCCCAGTGCCACTGATAAGGATAGAAGCGGTCACAGAAGAACACATAGCGAATGGACACAGACAGCAGACCAACTGGGGGCAGGGGTGGGGAGGAAAGGCAAATTAAAAAAAAAATCTATAGCGTACTAAGTGTGATGTAACGACTAATATCACATGTTCAGGTGAGGACTCTTCCTGGTTTAACAGTAAATTTTAAAATGTGACCATATATCCATTATATTCCTTTATATTGGTCTCATGAAATGTTCATCAATCCTTTAAGCTCTCATTCCAAATGTCTTTTGACTTCAGAAATCACACTCCAAGAAGTTTTCTTATGCTTATTATAATCCTAAACAAATTCTAAATTTAAAATGATTTGAGGGATGAAAGACATAAACCAAAAGGAAAAAAAACAATAAAAACTATAACCAAAAAAGGGGGGCAGGCACAGAAAGATGGCTTTAAATTTCCATACTCTTAGTCAGTTTTAGCCACCTCTGAGAAATTATTTTCCTCACAATCCTTGTTTTCTCTTCCTTCCAGGTACCCCTTTATAAAACATGTTAATACAAATCAGTGCACTGCTGGTCCTCTACATCTTATCTTTTTAATTTTTTTATTGTAGTGTATATGTGTGTGTGTGTGTATATATCATTCAATTTGCCATTTTAACAATTGTTATGTGAACAAATCAGTGGCATTAGTTAATTTCATAATTTTGTGCTACCATTTCTATTTTCCACTACTAAAACTTTTTCATCACCCAAAACAGAACTCTATATCCTTTAAAAAATAACTCCCCATTTCTCCACCCCTCAGGCTCTGGTAAACTCTCATATTCTTGTAGTCTCTGAATTTGCATATTCTAGATATTTCATATATAGAGAATCATACAAATTTGGCCTTTTATACCTGGTTTATTTCTCTTAGCATACTGTTTTCAAGTTTCATTCATGATATAGCATGTATCAGAACATCATCCCTTTTTATGCCTGAAGACTAGTCCATTTTATATCTACCCCTCATTTTGTTTATCCATTCATCTATGGATAATCACTTAGGTTGCTTCCACCTTTTGACTTTTGTGGTCGATGCTGAACATTGCTATACAAGTATCCGTTTGAGTCCCTACTTGAATTCTTTGGTGTATATACCAAAGAGCAGAAATGTTGGGTCATATGATAATTCTATGTTTAACATTGAGGAACCACCAAATATTTTTTCCATGGGTGCTATACCATTTTACATAACTACCAACAATGCTTGAGTGTTCCAAGTTCACATTCTCACCAACATTTATTATTATCCATTTTTTAAATAGACATTTTAGTGAGTATGAAGTGGTACCTCACTGTGGTTTTGATTTGCATTTCTCTGATGACCAGTGAGGTCGAGTATCTTTTTGTGTGCTTATTAGCTACCTGTATATCCTCTTTGGGAAAATGTCTATTTAATTCCTTTGTCCATCTATTAATTGGGTTGTCTTTTTGTTGTTGAGTTGTAAGAGTTCTTTTTATATTCTGGATAATAACCCTTATGAGTTATATGGTTAACAATTATTTTCTCCCATTCTGTTGGTTGCCTTTTCACTTTCTTGATAGTGCCCTTTGAAGTCCAAAAGTTTTTAATTTGATGAAGTCCAATGTATTTCTTTTGTTGCTCATGCTTTTGATGCCATGTCTAAGAATCCCTGCTATTACAAGGTCCTGAAGATTCTCCCCTGTTTTCTTCTAAGAGTTAGATGGTTTTAGCTCTTATTCTTAGGGCCTTGATCCATTTTGAGTTAAATTTTGTATATAATGTGAGGTAGCAGTCTAATTTCATTAATTTACAAGTATATATCCAGTTTCCTAGCATCATTTGTTGAATATACTATTCTTTCCCCATTGAGTGGACATGGCATCCTTGTCAAAAATCATTTGGTCATACATGTGTGGGTACCATCTTAATCCTTCCATTCCTACTCCTCAAATTTTTCTCAGGTCACCCTGCATTCCTGTGTTTGCCTCCATCATCATTTAAACAAAACACAGCACTGAAAGTCCAGCCCATCTCTTCTAGTTCTAATTCTTCAGTCATTGGAGGAGGCATAGAGAAGTGATCATAGTTTGTTGGTTTGAACCTCTCAGTAAGTAGTGCTTATTTAAATGTAATATCTGGATTTCACTATAATTCTGATCCCAGTAAGACATAAATAAGGCCACTATAAAATACTTTGAACATTTGGAATCTGCTGTTGAAATAGAACTAAGAATGGAAACTCCCAATTCCAAAACCTCTCCGCAAAGGTAGGAGAGAGAAAAGAAAATTTTATTATTGAATAAGCATTGAAACCAGGATGTGACATTTCACAGGCAATCTGCCAAAGAAATTGCAAAGATGGGAAGATGGGGTGCTAGGGGCAAGGCTCCTATTTTAATTCAGAATTTTGTGGTGGGACTTTCTGAGAGCATTAATGGTGCATTTAAAATATGCAGATTATTTTACCAACACACCCACCAGCTTTTGCCCAAACATCAAAAAAGAAAGAAAAGTTTAAGGCATTGTAAACATGATGGCATGCTGCACAGCTGCCCTTGATCTCAGGTGCTCAGTAACAACCTCAATTCGTCTTCTCCCAGGAAGGCATGTTTGTAAACTGCATCAAAGTGATTCTGGTCTACCAGGCAGGCTGACTGGCCTGGATTTCTGAAAGCTCTCATTTGTAGTATATTAGTTTCCTATTATTTAGTATATCAGCCAAATAGGAAAATGCCCAAATATCTGTGCTCACTGCATTGCATGATCACTGCTCTTACATGAAAGATTTAAGAGGGAGATGATTACCTTGAAGGGCCTGATAATAAGAAAGATGCGCATTTCTGTTAACAATATCCTAACTGTGTGTTTGGTTAACTTTCTGCTGCAGATGTTTTTAAACATTCTACTCCATATTATCCCAGTGGTATAGTTTCAGAGTTTAATGGAAATAACACAGTTCAAAACACATTAAAAATATTTTAGTGAGTAAGTTTAAATTCTATCACTTATGCATTTTAGAAATTCTAGGAAAAATTGTTTATTCTTTGCAAGACTGTTTCATACTCTGTCAAGAGTGTTCAAGAAAAACAATACGTTTTCTTTCCATTTGTTTCTAAACAATCAAATAATGTTGTCACATATTTTGTTATATAACTCTAATATAAAAATGTGTGTACACTGGGATAAAATTATCATTATAAAATGCTTCCACATCTACCTACCTTTGTTCACATTTCCCTAAATCTTCTCATATTTAATTAACAAAACATATCTTAAGACTTAAATCTTACTTGAGAATATGAATGCCATTTTTCAGGTTCCTTTGCATATTGTCATACTGGCTTATTGGTAGGTGGGTAGAATTTGAAGAATAGTGAAGAATTGCAGGTACCTGTAAATGAGGCAATTAAGTCTTTCCTTTCTAGTACTACATTAACTCTTTCAAGCTAAGAGAATACTATTTTCTAGATTACCTTTTTAGCTAGATTTCCCCAGTACCCTAAACCAGAGGTTGGTGACATTTCAGGGTGTTATCGAGAACATAGAGGGATATTGTCAGAAGTATAAAAATCAATCAAGAAACCACTTACTTTCGAGTTGTCAGGTTCAGAAGACTTCTGAGTTCAGCCTGAGTCTGTTGGTAAGAAATCAGTCAATTGTTCTCTTTTGAGAATGGTATGATTCCCCCACCCTCCCGGACAATTTGATGTGGTATGTTAAAGTACTTTACGAAAAAAAAGTACAACTTCTCAGTCAAAGCTTCTTTGAGTAACCCTTTTAAATTGAAGGGGATTCGTTTGTACCACGCAGTACTCTCATTTTTAAAAAAAAGACTGATATAATACTATATTCTAAAGTTTTAAGATTATCGCGTTTGGGTTGGGGGAGAGGCCCAAGGTATGGAAATAGTTGCCATTAATAGGTAAGCAGAGTGGCGTGCTTCAATTGGGGAATTTCACTTTCACATTTTTTTCAGGGACCAGGAATTAAAATTTTAGGGGGAAGAAAAAGAAAGGGTGGAGATAGGAGAGTGTTATAGGACTCTGCCTAACTTAACACACAAACTAATTAGAGAAGTAAAACTTACCAAACCATTTTAACCCATGCTCTCTTTTGAAAAGAAATTAAAATAGCTTCGGCTCTCACCCCCATCCCCACCCCCACCAAAAAAAAACTATTTGTCATTTGGGGAAACTTTCATTTCCCTCAATAAGAGTCTCCTAAATGAAGAAGATACAGCCTTTTTCTATTTTTAATCATTTCTACAAAAGAGGATTTTACTGGGCTTTTTTCCCCTACAGTTTACATTTCAAAAATAATAATATAATTTTATATAAAAATATTAAATCGTAAAATTTTCTCCCAAAATCCTCTCCCTCCACCACCCAAAACAAACATTTCTCTATTGACCAACTTTAGAAACTAAAATTTCCACATTCGTTAAACCTTTGAATTTGGGCAATGAAGGGACCCTTTTAAAATGTAATTCTGCAACTAGCACTTTTCATAGATATTGTTGATCAGGATTGTCCAAATCCCTAGCAGAGTTATCATTTGAAGAAATGAGGATACATCCCAGGTGGAGCTGCTTGGTGAAGGCAGCCTCAGATAAGGTACCACTGAAGGGGGCCCGAGGTAGTTGTGGAAAGTAAGGAAGGGAGAGTTTAAAAAGGGGCAGCTTGTGTCCTTTTTCTTTTACAATTATGACATTTGTGTAGCACCTTGTAGGATTAAACTGGGTGATATATGACAGGCTTTTCTGCTTGCCCCTGGGGCTCCAAAATATGTCACCCGAGATGAAGTAAACAGAACTAGCTGATCTGGATCTACAATTTGTTGCAAATCCAACTGGCTCTTTCTTGCGCTGTTGGATATGCTTAGCTAAGTCAGTTTTCTGGTAGAAATGTAGCATGAGGTAGGCTACCACGATTGAGGAGATTTACTCTTTTCATTATGACCACAGGACTTACCATCCTCTAGAACAGAAAAATGGCAAACATACTGTGACTCTAAAGCAGAGAATCAGTATGGAAGCCACCCCTTCCCCCATATTCTTGTATAAGTCACTTAACATAATAAAATTTGAAAAGTATAGAGAAAATCAAACACTTGTAAATGAAATATTCTGTCATTGACTTATGGTTTAAAAATATATACTGCCATTCAATATAACTCTTGACTTCAAAGCATTATGAAAACTCACATATTTAACAGATAAATAAAACTGTAATAAAATAATGGCATCAAATAGTTAAATATATATATTTTAAATTACTCTACCAAATTAAAAAGTAGCTAATGGCAGTGAAGAATGGGAAAGAACCCAATGTTTTTAAAAGAGTCTCAAAGAACAATTTTAATCAGTGTATGACTTCTCATGCTAGTTTATTTAAATGATTGGTTTCCTTCCAGCTATCTCTAAAAGTGGTAACAGCCAATAACTTCAACAACGAAAAGCAGCCTTCATTTTCTAAGCATTTGCTCTGTGCAAAGTAATGTGCTAAGAGAACTTCATGGATTATCTAATTTTATCTTAAAAACAATTTAATATTATTACTGGTGAAGCTATTACTAGACATACAGGTGTATGGATTTTGAATTATCTGTTACTCTGCAGTATTTTTCAAAGTATATTGTTCAGACCACCTGAAATCAGAATCCCCTGATACCCTTTTAAAAATTTATCTTCTTTGGGCCCCCCCATCCTCAAAGATTCTAATTCAGAGGTTTGGGGTAGGACTCTGAAGTTTGCTTCTTTTTAGAAGCACTTCAAGTGACTCTGATGCACAATAAAATTTGACAATCACCTTGTGCATAATCATTATTAATAAAACTGTGTATACTTTTTAATAGAGAAAAGTATTAAAGTAAAAATGGCCTATATTTCCAGTCTTGTCTAAAAACAAATATGTACATGGTTAGACAATTCAAGTAAAACAGAAAGGTAGAATTAAAGCCTCCCTACTTGACACACAATTCATCACCAACATACACACATACTACTCATGCACAGAAAAATTCCCTCTCTCCTAAGTAACCACTGTTAAGTTTCTTTTTATCCCCTGAAAAATGTTAACTTTTATATGCATATACTTTGTATTATATATAGAAAGTGGATCACATTATATACATTGTCCTGCATATTTTTTTAATTTAAAATTTTTTTAAAAATTAAAGTTAATAGATCACAAGGAATGCTACATTAAAAAACATAAAAAAACAAAAAACATAAGAGGTTCCCATATAACCCACTCTCCATCCCCCACCATGTTTTTGTAAATTGTATTTTTTTGAAGATATATACATCACACACAAAAAATGTTATGTTAAAAAATAAAAGAGGTGTCCTGCATCTTTTTAAAATTTAATATAATTCATGATCTTACACATAAAGCTTTACCTCATTCTTTTACTGCTGCATAGTATTTCTTTAAAATATATTATTAAGCTTCATTTATCTTCAGTTTTTTTGGTATTATAAACTGTTTCTTTAAAAGTGTAAATCTGTATAAAAATTATCCATATAGAGGAATGAGATCATCAACATGGTGATATAAGAAAACCCCTGAAAAAGCCTCCCCAGAGATTAGTTAAAAAAAAAAAAAAAAAAAAAGACAAAAAGACAAATCCCACTTCCACTTGCTTAGAACTCTGGAGGATGGTAGAGATTAGAAAAGGACTCCACAAATGCTGAATCAAAGAAACAGAAAAACCTCAGGTAGGATAATTCCATCTGAGACCACTGGTGGGTTCTTCCTGTCCCCCTCCCCCTCACTAGGTCCCATGCAGTTTGGGAGTCCCACAGAGAGAGCATGGCTCAGGTCCCTCCCACCACGGACAGAGACTGTAGAGTGACTCAGAGTAGCAAATGAGAACTCCACACATAACCTGGCATGGGGACCTATGTCTTCAGAGACTCAGGGTGGAAAACAAGCTGCTGACAAGTGCTGCACAAAAAAGGGCCCCCAGGGGAAAAAGAAAAATATACATGTCCAAGAAGGGCAACATACTCTAAACAGAATAAACCCTAATTGAAATGTCAAATGCCAAAGGTAAAGAGAAAATTCTGAAAGCAACAAGAGCAAAGTTATTCATCACATACAAGGGATCATCAATAAGATGAATTGTTGATTTCTGATCAGAAACCATGGAGGCAAGAAGGCAGTGAGTGATATGATGTGTTCAAGGAACTGAAAGAGAAAAACTGCCAACCAAAAGTTCTTTATCTAGCAAAATTGTCCTTCAAAAATGATGGAGAGTTTTAAATGTTCACAAATAAACAGAAACTGAGAGAGTTTGTCAACAAGAGACCTGCTCTGTAAGAACTACTAAAGATAGTTCTGCAGGTTGTAAGGAAAAGACAGGAGAGAGCAGCTTGGAGGAGTATGAAGAAATGAAGATTATCAGTAAGAGTAGCTAAAAGGTTAGATGCAAAACACAATAGTACTGTATCTTCAATATACAACTCTACTCTAATTCAAATAAGAATCAATACAATTGAACAAGAAAAATGCATGTTTCCTGATAATGGACACTCAAAATATAAAGTAGTAAAGTGGGACAACAACAACATGAAGAGGAGAAAGAGAGCAATACAGGAGCAGATAATGTGTATGTTATTAAAGTTAAGCTGCTATCTTTTCAAATTAGAAGGTTGCAGATGTAGGTGGTATAAAACACCCAAGTTTATATTACAGTATTAAAAATATATATAAAGGAACAGAAGTAGGAAAGTCATTAGTCAGATATTTCACAAAAGATCAACTAGGCTGACAAGATTGCAATAAGGAAAAAAGAGTCAGAAAAAAACACACAAAACATGACATAAAAACCAAAGAACAAAATGACTGAAGTAAGTACTGCCTTTATAGTAATAACCCTGAATGTTAATGGCTTAAAATCCCCAATCAAAAGTCACAATTTGGCAAAGCGGATTAAAAACCATGATCCAACCATATGCTATTTACAAGAGACTCACCATAGACCCAAAGACACAAAGCGATTGAAAGTAAAAGGATGGAAAAAGGTATTTCATGCAGATTGGAACCAAAAAAGAGATGGGTGGCTATACTAAAACCAGACAAAATAGACTTTAAGGTAAAAGCTGTTATAAGAGACAAAAAAGGACACTAAAATTAATAAAAGGGGAAGTCCATCAAGCAGAAAGAACAAACAAAAATATTTATGCACTTAACCATGGTGCCCCAAAATACATGAGGCAATCACTGGCAAAACTGAAGGGAGAAATAGATACCTCTGCATTAGTAGTTGGAGGGAAACAGATGTGGCTCAAGTGATTGGGCTCCCATCTACCATGGAGAAGACCTCAGTTTCAATTCCCAGGGCCTCTTGGTGAAGGCAAGCTGGCCCTGCACCATGGAGAGCTGGGGCAGCAAAATAATGGAGCAAAGGGAAAGGAGTGGACACAGAGATCAGATAGTGCAAAAACAACAAAGGTGGGGGAGGGAAAAAATGTAAAAAAATAAAAAAAGAGTCCTTGGGACTTTCTCATTTTAAAAAATTAATAGTAGTTGAAAACTTGAATGCACCGCCCTCGTTAATAGAACATCTAGACAGGAGATTAGTACAGATGTTCAATAAAAAAGCAGTGAACTTGAATATTAAGTGAACTAGTCCTAACAGATATATACAGATCATTGCACTCTAATATAACAGGATTTACATTCCTAAATGCAGATGGATCATTCTCCACAGAGACCACATGTTGGGTCACAAAACAAATCTCAAATCTGAAAGATTGAAATCATACAAAGTATCTTTGATCATAATGAAATGAAACTGAAAATCAATAACAGAGACTGGGAAAATTTACAGATATATGGAAGTTAAACAACACACTCTTAGTCAGTGGGTCAAAGAAGAAACTGCAAAGGAAATCAATAAATACCTTGAAACAAATGAAAATGAGAATACAACATACCATACCAAAACTTATGCACAAGCAGTTCTGAGAGAGAGCCCTAAATGCTCATATTAAAAAAGGAAGAAATAGCTAAAATCAAAGACCTAACTGTACAACTGGAGGAACTAGAAAAGAAAGAGCAAACTATTTCAAAGCAAGCAGAAGAAAAATAACAAAAACTAGAGTAGAAATAAATGAAATTGAGAATAAAAAAAAAAATAGAATTAACCAAAAGTTGGCTCACTGAGAAGATCAATACAATTGAGAAACCCTTAGCTGGATTGGCAAAGGGAAAAAAGACACAAAACCAGAAAGGAGAAGATGAACATTACTATTGATCCCACAGAAACAAAAAGGATCATAAGAGAGAACTATGAACAGCTATATTGCAACAAATTAGACACTCTTGATGAAATGGACAAATTACTAGAAACACAGGAACAACCTACACTGACCCTAGAAGAAATAGAAGTCCTCAATAGACCAATTACAAGCAAAGAGATTGAATCAGTCATCAAAAAATCTCCCAGGAAGGATTGCATCCAGCATCCAGGTGGAATCTGAGCCTCCTCTTGACATAAAGGTGCAATGGACACAACCAATCCAATGTCCACAGAGAAAATGTGGCATTGGTGTGCGAAGGGTGGCCATGGTGGCTGCTGGGTGCAGGGAATGGGAGGAAGAGATGAGATGGGGAGGCGTTTTCAGGACTTGGAGTTGTCCTGGGTGGTGCTTCACGGACAACTTTGGGACATTGTAGATCCCCCAGGACCCACTGGATGGAACGTGGGAGAGTGGGCTATGATGTGGACCATTGACTATGGGGTGCAGCAATGCCCAGAGAAGTACTTACCAGGTGCAATGGATGTGTCATGATGACAGGAGAGAGTGTTGCTGTGGGGGGAGTGGGGGGTGGGGGCAGTGGGGTTGAATGGGACCTCATATTTTTTGAATGTAATATTTTTTTAAAAAATGAATTTATAAAATAAAAAAAATAAAAAAATAAAAAAAAAAAAAAAATCTCCCAGGAAAGAAAAGCCCAGGACCAGAAGGTTTCACAAGTAAATTCTACCAATCATTCCAAGAATTAATACAGATCCTGCTCAGACTCTTCCAAATAATTGAAGAGGAAGGTACTTTACCTAACTCATTCTATGAGGCCAACATTACCCTAATACCAGAGCCAGATACTGATACTATAGGGGAAAAAATTTATAGACCTAATTTCTCTTATGAATGTAGATGTAAAAATCCTCAATAAAATACTTGCAACTTGATTCCAACAGCACAAGAAAAGAATTACACACCATGATCAAGTAGGTTTTATCCCAGGTATGCAAAGGTAGTACAACACAAGAAAATAAGTTAATGTAATATATCACATCACCAAAATTAAAAATTAAAAAAGGAAAAACCATCTGATGATAAACATTTTCTAAAATTGATTGTACAATTCTGTGAATACACTAATAAAAGTCATCAATTGTAGACTTTAGATGGATTGTATGGTATGTGAATATATATCAATAAAACAGCTTTAAAAAATTATCCAGGTAGAGACTTCCATGTTTTCTAAAAACCTGATAACTCCTCTTTTTGACTTTCTGATAGAATGGAAGATAAGATTCTTAGCAAGTATGGTACCTATTAAACCAGTTGGTTTTATTTTGAGTTGAAATATATCGTAGGAAAACACAACCATATCAGTTTTGGATTTAATAGGACCTTAAATAAAAAAGAAAAACAAAATAAATAGGAATAAAGCAAATGGAACTAAACAGAGCCACTTAGTAAATCTCGAGAAAGCAGAATTAGAAAAGACCCAGAAAATAATGCTTAACTGAATAGACTGATTATTGGAAGGATGATTATTTAGGCAACATAGGGATCTGCAGTGATGATTTCAAACATATATACATTTAACTTTCACTGAAATAACTTATGCATTTGTTCATTTAGTCAGTAAAAATTTGTGATTAGGCACTGTGCTAAATACAAGGATATATGAGGAGAAGACATAGTTCCTTTCCTCAAGGAGCTTACTGTGTATGGGAAGACAAACAAAAACCAATTGCTTGAAAAAACAAAAACAAAACCATACAATGGCCCAGTAGTTAGACAAAGAATAAATAAAAGGAAAGTAATTAAGGATAAAATATCTATATCAATATATAAATGCTCAGGAATGACTACACAAAAGCATAATGAAGTAGTCCGATATTTGTACCTATATGTGGAATCATTGTCAGTGACTCAGACCATCATGCCACTACACTACTATCTTACAGAATGTTGGGAAATAGCTCATCTTGGGAGCAGTATTGGAGATGGCCTTGTAACGCTGATGGCTTTTCAGCTTAGCTTTGAAGGAAGGATCAAATTTTCAAAGGTAGAACTGAGGCAAG
This sequence comes from Dasypus novemcinctus, assembly GCF_030445035.2. NCBI lineage: Eukaryota > Metazoa > Chordata > Mammalia > Cingulata > Dasypodidae > Dasypus > Dasypus novemcinctus. Next base: position 87,132,062 of record NC_080677.1, read on the forward strand.
AAGAAAAGGGCATCCCAACCCCAGAGAAAAGCACAAACAGGACATAGAAAAAGGAAAATATTGGACATCTTTGGTTTTGACTGCAGTAGAGGCTGGATGGTGTTGGTGTGTGAAGCTGGAGAGTTATGTTCCAGCTAAAACGGTGGGACTTTGAAAGTCTATCAGTTAGACTTTAATCTCAGTTGTAGTTTTTGCTTGCTTTGGAATGTTCTTTTTTATTTATTTATTTATTTATTTATTTATTTATTTGTTTGTTTTTGTCTTTATTTGCCTCTTCAATATTACATTCAAAAAATATGAGACCCCTATATACCCCTCACCCCCCCACTCCACCCCTCCCCCCACAGCAACAATCTCATCCATCATCATGAGACACTCACGGCATCTCCAAGCACCGCTGCACCTCACAGTTAGCTGTCCACATCATAGCCCACACTCTCCCACGCTCCACCCAGTGGGCCATGGGAGGACACACCATGTCCGGTAACTGTCCCTGCAGCATCGCCCAGGACAGCTCCAAGTCCCGAAAACACCTCCACATGTCATCTCCTCTTCCCATTCCCCACACCCAGCAGCCACCATGACCACCACTTTCTCCACACCAATGCCACATTTTCTTCAATTACTAATCATTATAGTTCATGAATAGAATATCAGTAAGTCCACTCTAATCCATATTCTATTCCTCCATCCTGTGGACCTTGGAATGGTTGTGTCCACTCTGTATCTATATCAAGAGGGGGCTTAGATTCCACATGGATGCTGGATGCAATCCTCCTGCTTTCAGTTGTAGGCACTCTTGGCTCCATGGTGTGGTGGTTGACCTTCTTCAACTCCATCTTAGCTGAGTCGGGTAAGTCCAACAAACCAGAGTGTAGGAGCTGAAGATTGTTGAGGCTCAGGGCCTGGCTATCATATGGTCAGTCCAGAGATTCAGGTCCCCTGGGTATATATTAAACCCCAGCACCAACTACAGTTCTGGTAAAAGTAACAGGAGAGGCTTGTGAAAAAAGATCACATCTGAGTCCAGCTCCATCATACAGAAACACAAACTCCAAAGAAAGGCCAACTGACATGGCACTGAACTCCTTCTGCCATGACCATAGAACCTGTGTGTCTCCGTAGCCCTCAGAAGAACCAATACCCGGGGTTGCATCTACTTTATCTGTCTCTGGGACTCTACTGAGGTGTGCATAAGGGCAACCCCTCTGATAAGCTCCCGGCTCTTTTTGGAGATTCATAGCCACATAAACTCATTTGTCCTTTCCATTTCCCCCTTGATTCAGGTCAAAAGCATTTTTAATTCCTGGTATTACATGTAGACTGAGATATTCTCCTGGTCCAAGTTGACCCTTTTATTCAAGGTCATTTTCTAGTTACATCATCAGCTGGTATTTGGTAGTAATCCCTCGGCACCAGGGAGGCTCATCCCCAGGAGTCATGTCCCATGCTGGGGGGAAGGTAATGTATTTACATGCTGAGTTTGGCTTCGAGACTGGCCACATTTGAGCAACACAGAGGCTCTCAGGAGGTAACTCTTAGGCACCCTGCAGCTCTAGGCCTTGTTCTTATTTCAGGTGCACAGGCTCACAAGCATAGTCATTAGTATCAAGGGCTCATTGTTGAACCTTCATTCTTTTTTGGTCTTTGCCATTGCACTTGGGGGATTGCTGCTGTTCCTTTAGGGACTGTGATAGAGCTCTCCTGGCTAGGAACTCAGCACTCCCTCAGTTGTTGTTTTTAATTGTAGCCACTATGAAAATATCCAAACATTTTTATGCACCCTGGACGTATGCCCTGCAGAAATCCTTTGCCAACCATGTGTCCCCTGTCAATAAAATCCCACACCAGTATTCCTCCACTACCACTGTTGAACCTCTCTGTGATCCAAAACTTCCTGAAAAGTGAAGCCCAATATATTTGCCAGGTTCCATTAATAGTAAAATGGAATATAGCGATGAGTTTAAAGGTTAGATATAGAATACATATTAATTTGGGAAAATTACGGTAAAAATAAATTGAGGTATCAAAAAATTTAAAAATGCAAAAGGTTTATTTTTGATGTTTTGTCTTCCATCACTGCAATAAGTATTGCCCTGTATGCAAATTGGCAAGGCAACTACTTCCGTCTTTTCCTCAGTGTCTACATCCTATCTTTTTCTTTTCTTTTTTCTAATTATTAAGCTTATCTTCACAAGAGTTTTAGATCACAGTAATTCATATATACAATATACAGTACTCCCACATACCCAACATAAAACCTTTTCCCTTCCACAACAATAATCTTTTTACATATTCATACTATATTTACTGAAACTGATGTATAGATATTGAGACAATAGCTTTCAAACAAGGTAACATTTGTGTTTACATTGTGGTTTATATTTTTGACTATACAATTTTCTAAATTTTTAGTTATCTTATGTTTTACAGTATGATTTACATTTTAGCCTATCAGCCCCTATATATTTTTGGTGCAATTTTACATGTCTTATATCCATCCTTGCATACTTTTGTGGAACACTTCTATTGCCCTCACAGTTACATTGGTTCCATCATTCAATACCTCTTTCCCCCTGCCCTTAAGGCCCACAGTGACTGTCAATCTTTATTGTTTGAAGGGCTATGTTCAGAGACTCTTCCAACAGTGTTGAGGGCTTGACATGCTCAACTGCCCCAGTGCCCTGGGAGCCACCATTTCTCTTGAGAGATATAGTTCCCTCTATTTGAGGGCATCAGTCCTCCCCAAGATGTGGGCATAACTTCACTCTCATTATATGGGTCTCTATCCAATGATATAACCCATTATGGCAAAATGAGCATTCACATATTCCCTAGGAGCCTGTCCTGCATCAGATTATCCCCTTTAAGCATCTTAAAAAGGTACCTTTCCTTATTATATTTTTGAAAAGGTTTTCTCAGCATTATACTCTCAACCAAATACCTGACAATCTCCTATGTTCATATATTGCCCCACCCTCCCCCCAATTTCTTGGGCAATATTACCCATCCTCCCATCCCTAGCCCCCCTCAAGCCCGTAAAGCCCCACCCAAAGGTAACCCTATGCCCCCATTTTATCCCTTCCTTGTACAAATACTTACCTCCAGCTTATCATAGATTTCACCCATGTAGGTGTCAGCTTACATCCTTCCTCTACCCCCCAATTTCCTGTAAGCCTATCATCTAGTCTCTAGCTCTCTGAGGCAGCTTGGTTTACTTATTTCATATCATGGAATGTTCTTTGCATTAATCATCTTCATGAATAATTTTATTTTCCCATAAATATTGAAAAGATCATCTTTAGGCTAGCCTTCCCCGAATTATCTCAAATTCTGAAGTTTAAATTTATGAGATTTTATTGTACAACTGATAAAGCTATACTATAGTTTAAAGGGAATGAGTGGAAATAAGAATAGATTTCCTGTCTTCTCATATATTGTCAGACTTGAAAGTATTTTGTTTTTTTTCTTCTGGATAATAATCTGAGAAGAAGACATTTATGATCTCTGCTGGCAATGATGTCAAGAGAAGAGTATAAAGCACACAGATGATAAGTGCCAGTCTTAGAGAAGAGAATGAATTCTATTAAACAATTTCCTAAGAGAGGGCCCATGTTAACATTCTATCATTTAATCACAGAAGTTTTCTTTTTAAAATGGAAAGATGTATTATATAACAGATTTAACAGTCCTAGGAGTTTAACTATTCTTGCTGTAAGAAAATAAGGAATAAGTTCACTCAAGCAATATTCTTCATAGAAAAATTAATCTCTCTCTCTCCATTTTATTTAATTTTGCCTGAAATGTTCCATTAGGTTTTTAAAGCCATATCTACCTTCTCATTAATTGTCCACTTGGGTATGGACTCAACCCACAGAGTCAGGAATAGAGAGCTTAAACTACTTCAATACATTTTAAATCTTATAAATAATTGTGATACAGCTGATTGTTGCTAGACTTCCATCCAGTTCCACTTCATCCTATCCCATTATAGTGTAATTTAGATTTGTTTGGTTGTTTTTTGCTTTTTTTAATCCTACAGGGAGTAGCTTTTGATGATTGAATTGCCATATTTAATAGTACCTATTCTGAGGCAATGACTTTGAAGTATTTCATGCCATTTCTTTTCATATGTTTGAACAAAAGAATAAATAGAATACCATGCTGGCTACAGCACTGAAAAAGTTACAGAGAAAATGAGTAGGACCTGAAACTCCCTCTCCCTGGTGACAAAGTGACTCTCAACTTCCAGTCATTCTGAGGAGAGAGATCTAAGCTAAATTAAATTAGTTCCTCAGGTGGAAATCAACAACTGGTGAATAAAGTCAGGTCAGCACTGAAACATTGTTAGTTAGCATATTTTTCTTTACCCCAGGAACACAGGTGAGTTCCTTCTTCAGATGCTAACTCTGATTGGTAGTAGTTATCTAGAGCAAAGATCTACAAACTACAGCCTGTGGGCTAAATCAGCCAGTCACTTGTTTTTGTAAGTAGTTTTATTGGAACACAATCATATACATTCATTTACATGTTGTCTATGGCATTGTTCAACCTATGAGGAATCAGTAGTTGTGACAAAGACTATATGGTTCACAAAGGCTAAAGAATTTACTGTCTGGCCTTTTCAGAAAAATTTGCTGACCTTTGGTCTAGAATATTATGCTGAGAAAGTTGCTGAGGCCTCAGTTAATCTCAGGAGGACAGAATGCTAAGATTGATTTTTTTAAAAAAATGATTGATATATTTATGTCTACCATATTTATATTAGTTTTCCAGATCTGCAATCATAAATACCACAAACTGGTTTGGCTTAACCACAGGAATTTATTGGCTCACGGTTTTGAGTATTCCAAAATCAAGATATTGGTAAGGCTTGCTTTTTCCTGAAAGACTGTAATATTCTGGTGCTTGGCTTGTATTTCTACCTCCTGTCACACAGTTATGTCCTCTCCTTTCTGGCTTCTGTGATTTGTGGGTTCTCTTTATAATCCAGTCATATGGATTAAGACCCACTCTCATTCAGTTGGCCCAAACTTAACTAAAAATAACATTTTCTAAAGTTCCTATTTACAATGGGTTCACATGTATAGGAAGAATGTGGATTAAGAACATGTATCTGTTGGGGTATGATTGAATCCATCACAATGTAATGGAGGAAGGGTGTCAGGTATCTATCGTCACTATTCTCTCCCTTTACCCGAAGTAAGAATGCTAGATGAAGGGAAATAGGAGATGTAAAAGAGGGGGTCCTGGATCAAACCCAAAGCCTAATTATCTCCATCCTGTTTGGGAAGTCACTGAATGGCATATCAAAAGAGTTTGTGGTGACTCCAGCACCTACAATCTGATTTATTGGACTTACACACTCAGCTAAGATGGAGTTGAAGAAGGACAACCACCACACCATGGAGCCTAGAGTGATTACAACTGAAAATGGGAGGATTGCATCCAGCATCCAGGTGGAATCTGAGCCTCCTCTTGACATAGAGGTGCAATGGACACAACCAATCCAATGTCCACATAGAAGAGGTGGCATTGGAATGGGAAAAGTGGACATAGTGGACGAAGGGTATGGGGAAAGGCAGGAAGAGATGAGAGGTGGAGGTGTCTTTGGGACATGGAGCTGCCCTGGATGGTACTTCAGAGGCAATCACCGGACATTGTAAATCCTCACAGGGCCCACTGGATGGAATGGAGGAGAGTATGGGCTATGATGTGAACCAATGTATATGAGGTGCAGAGGTGCCCAAAGATGTACTTACAAAATCCAATGGATGTGTCATGATGATGGGAACGAGTGTTGTTGGGGGGGGAGAGAGGGGGGGTGGGGGGATGGGGTTGAATGGGACCTCACATATATATTTTTAATGTAATATTATTACCAAGTCAATAAAAAATAAAAAAATTAAAAAAAAAAAAAAGAGTTTGTGGCAAGGATTCAGGAAATTTGGTGAGGACAAAGAGATAAATTGCCAATGAAGGGAAGCGGACTTGGCCTAATGAATAGGATGTGCACCGACCACATGGGAGGTCTGCAGTTCAAACCCTGGGCCTCCTTGACCCATGTGGAGCTGGCCCATGCACAGTGCTGATGTGCACAAGGACTGCCGTGCCACACAGGGTTGTCCCCTGTGTAGGGGAACGCCACACACAAGGAATGTGCCCCATAAGGGGAGCCGTCCAGTGCAAAAGTAAGTGCAGCCTGCCCAAGAATGGCACTGCACACATGGAGAGCTGACACAACAAGATGATGCAACAAAAAGAAACATAGATTCCCAGTGCGGCTGATAAGGATAGAAGTGGTTACAGAAGAACACACAGCGAATGGACACAGAGAGCAGACAACTTTGGGGGGGGAGGGGAGAAGGGGAGAGAAATAAATTAAATAAATAAATTTTTAAAAATCTAAAATAAAATAAAATAAATTGCCAATGAGGATGATAGGAAACTTATAAAACCAAATCTATCCTTTCAAATATAAGGGCAATAAGTTTGGTATTCTGTGGATTGAATTACATTCATTAGGAATATGGAAAAATTTGGAGGAAAATCTATGAGTTTTACTAAAAAGAAAGAAAGAAGTGGAAAAGAATTCACTGGTCCTTAAAAATGTGTGGCTCCTTCCCTCTGTACTTCCCTCACATGCATACATACACTCACACACACACTCCATCACACAAAGGCTGCTCTCCTGGAGTAGACACTTCTTTGCACTGAAATATTGGAGTCAGAACTGGAATATAAAAATAGCCCCTATCTAATGGTCAGTGATTATTTGTTTGAAGTGAGCTTAGATAAAGCACTTGAGAATAGAGAGAGGAAATATTTTCATAACTTTCTGGACTCTAAAGGCATACGCTTATATCATGTTGAGTCCAAATAAACCTATTAAAAGACAATCTAAAACTATCTGTAGATTTTAAAAATAGGATGCTAGAGATGCTAATCAGTTAGAATGCAAAAACCTCAATTCTGGGAAGATTCAAATGATCCATTGATTGGCAAATGAATGAATAAGAACTGTGGTTACTAATGCGCCTTTATGGAGGAACAGACCCAGCCAAGTAAGTTTAATTTCTTTCTTTGACAGACTGACAAAGGGGTAGCAATAGATGTAATATATCCAGACTTCAGTAAGGCTTTTGATATCATTTCACATGACATTTCTTTTCAACAAGCTGGTAATACATAGCTTGGATTATAGTGCTGTCAAGTGACTGAAGAGTTGCAATCAAAGAGTAGCTATCAGTGACTTCTTGTCATCCTGAGGACGTTTATCAAGTGGGGTCCATCCAAGAGGACTGGTTGCGGGCCAGAGTTGTCCAAAAGGTGATGGAAGTAAGTGCAAGTTCAATAAATCTTCTGATAACACCAATCTGGAGCAGCTGCTTACACCTGGCAAGATGAGAAGAGCTATCAATGACCTTGATTAAGTCAGGCTGGCGGAGTGGTACAATCCCAGAGCCAGGATACCAGGCTAAGACAAAGTGGACAGATTTTCTAGGAAGGAGGGCTTAGGCATGTTGCAGTAAAATTCAGCAGTGTTTCATTTCCAAACTTTTCTGAGGCTCTATCATTAATTAACAACTCCCCATGATGCCAAATGGTTGAGAGCTACTTTTTTTCTTCTTTTCTTTTTTAATTAAAGTGAATAGATCACAAGGAATGTTACATTAAAAAACATAAAAAAACAAAAAACATAAGAGGTTCCCATATAACCCACTCTCCACCCCCATCACATTATTTTTGTAAGTTGTATTTTTTTGAAGATATATACATCACAAAAAAAATGTTACACTAAAAAATATGAGGTTCCTGTATACCCCCAACCCCTCCACCCCACTCCTCCCACACCAACAACCTCTGCAATGATGAGGGAGAGCTACTTTTATTATACTACTTTCCTAATTTGCAAAATGGAGACTCAAAGACCATTTTCACAGCATTCTTTTAAAATTTAGATAAACCCTGGAATGTGTCTGACACATCTTGGGTGCTAAATACTAGTTTCCTTACTCCTTCCTATTTTATTCCCTTGTCATAGTGGGTCCAGCAATGGGAAGGAAAATCCCTCACAACATTTCAGAAATTCAAAAGCAAAAGAAGAATCTTTGAAAAAATAAAATATTGGCATTGAGCCATAAAGCACCCTCTGGCTTAGGGTAACCAATATGTTATCTTTAATTAGTAATATTTTAGCCGTCAAGTAGAATAGTTTTGCAAGGAGTTTCAAAATTGAATTAGTGATCACAGAAATTTTAAGCAACTCATCTTCAACAATTATGAAAGGCAGCGAATTATTCCTTCATTTTGTGGATCCTGCAGAACATTAGTCCCATGCACATAGTGTGTACTCAATAGTTTCTTGTTTTATTTGTCATGTGAATTCTCAGAATGAATGGAATTTTTAAAAATCTGTGCTTGGAAATAACTCTAACGCAGGTTTTCTTAACCCCTTTGGGGATTGGGCTTTCCTTTGAGAAAAGGAAATAGTAACGAGCCAGTGGTACATTTTAGAAATAGCTTTGTTCATCTTATAAGTCTTCGTACAAGCCTAAATAGAGAAAAGATAAGTATTAAATTGTATCCCCATTAGTGACAGATCCTCATACCTCAAACAGTGAAGTGGCAGATAAAGCAGTGAAAAAGCTGGCTGGTGCTCTTGGACAATCTTTTTCAAAAATAAACTACAAGATATCCTTTAATTGCAGATATCTTCTACTTGAGGTTGAGGTAGAAAGGCTCCTGCCTAAAATTCCTTAAATTCAACTTAGGAAAATAAAGGACCACTGTTAGAAACAAGAGATTCTGGCATTTACTATACACTTTTCTTATCCTCATTCTGTCGATTGTTCTTCTTTCATTGAAATAAGTTGACCAGTCAAAAAGAGTTTCCTTAGTGTGATGGTTTGAAGCTGTATGTACTCCTGGAAAAACACGTTCTTAATATTAATCCATTCCTGTGGGTGTGAACCCATTATAAGTGGGATCTTTTGACAATGTTACTTTAGTTAATGTGTGACCCAGCCCAATCAGAAAGGGTCTTAGTATTATTACTGGAGTCCATTATAAGCAGAGTGAAATTCAGACAGACAGAGAAAGCTACCAGAAGCAAGAAGCTGAGATTGGACAAAATTCCCCAGCATGAAAATTTAGAAAATGAAGAACAGAAGTTTGAGGTCAGAGCCTTGGGACTTTCCGATGTTTAGAGGTCAGAGGAGAAGGGGGATCAAACCAAGGAGCCTGAGAAGGAGCAGATTCACAGAAATAAGAAGCAAAGGATATGTAACAGAACTGTGAGGCCACAAGAGGCTGCCATGTGCCTTGCCATGTGACAAGCTAAGAACCAAAGATCACAAGCAGCTGTTCCCTGAATGCTACAGTCTTCAGGGAAAAAAAGTCACCCTGATGATGCCTTGATTTCTTTTAGCCTCAAAATCATAAGCAAATAAATTCCCATTATTCAACCTCACCTATTTCATGTATCTGCTTGAGCAGTCTAGGAAACTATTAATAAAACACTCACATTCCCACCACCAAATCTAACTACCTATTTCTATCTATAAGCAAAAACTTGGTCTTCTTTCTTGTTACAGTGACTTGTTTCCTCCTCTGTCTAAAACCAACTTGTGTACTGATTCTATTCCCTTGCATCCCTGCCTTATCACTTGCTCCCTCTGTTGGATCATCCCCATCAGCATAACACTCAACCCAGAAACAATAACAGACCAACTCACAAAAAGCCCTCCTTACATCTATCTCTAGTAATGTTGTAGTACTGCACTCTTTGGTACCCTTTTACCTCACAACTTGTAAAAGAGTTGCCTATATTTTTGTCTCCTCTTCCTCTCCACACAGTCCCTCTTGAATGATTCCATTCAGACTTTTTTCCCTCTACTGTACTCGGTTACTATTAAGATATTAATTACCTCTAAATTGATATTTCCAGTGATTCTCAGTCTTCATTTTCTTAAGCCATCAGTTGGTCATTCCCCTTTTTTCAAACACTTCCTTCATTTAGCTTTCAAGATACTGCTGTCTGCTTTTTTTCCTACCTTACTTAGACTGTTCTTCCTCAGTCTTCATTTCTTGATCCTCCTCCTCCTCTGACCCCTAAACATTGGAGAGACCCAAGGCTCTGACCTCAACCTTCTGTTCTTCGTCTCCTAAATTTTCATGTGGGAGATTTTGTCCAGTCTCATGACTTTATAATCCACCTCTACACTGTCAATGCCCAAATATGCATTCAGCAAGACATTTCCTGTGAACTTCAGACTCATATATCTAACTTCTTGACATTTCCACTTAGATACCTACTTTTTAAAAAATTATTTATTTATTTTGTCTTTATTTATTTTTTTAATGTTACATTTAAAAAATATGAGGTCTCCATATACCCCCCATCCCCCTCACCCCACTCCTTTGCCCATAACAACAACCTCCTCCATCATCATTAGACATTCATTGCATTTGGTGAATACATCTCTGAGCACTACTGCACCTCATGGTCAATGGTCCACCCCATAGCCCACACTCTCCCACAGTCCACTCAGTGGGCCATGGGAGGACATAGATATCTATTTGACATCTCAAATGCAATGCATTCGAAGCTAGATCCTTGCTGTGGCCCCCTTCCTCAGACTGCTCCTCTCCTAGTCTTTCCCATCCCAATAAAGTCAACTCCACTCTTCTAGTTGCTCACATTAAAAGAAACCTGGGAGTAATCCTTGACTCTTCACTTTATTTTTTCAGATAGAGTAGTCTCCAACTAATCTCCCTTTTCTACCAGTTTCTCTCTCCAATCTCCCGCTGCTCCTACCATCACACACTTTAGTCTCCACAGAGTACCCTAGGGGAACCTTCTAATATTTAGGTTAAATTATTGCAAACCTTCTGTTGAAAACACTCCATTTGCTTTCCATCTTATTCAGAACAAAATCTGGTCTTTTCCATGACTCACAAGTCCCTACACAGCCAATTCCTGGGAATTTCTCTGTCTTCATCTCCTACCACTCTGCCTGATTCACTCCTCTCCAGACATACTTCCTCCCTTGTGTTCCTCTAACACAATGAGCACTCTTCAGCCTCAGAGCCCATGTGTTTGCTGCTCCCTGTGCCTAGAAATTTTCACTCATAAATCTGTATGACTTCTTCTTTTACTCCATTTAGATCTCTGCCCAAATGTTGCTCATGTCAAACACCCTATGTAAACTCGCATAAACCCATCTCCTCTCATCACTCTCCATTCCAAAGCAGGGTAACTGCTTTAGTTTTACTCTTGGCACTTTTCACCATCTGACATAGACAAACAAATGTTTTATTTATCTCCTTCAACTAGGATGTAAACTCCATGAAAACAAACATCTTTGTCTCTTATTCTCTGCACTATCCTCAGCACTTAGAACAGCACTTTGCACAGAATTGGAACTCAAAAACTATTTGTTGAATAAGTACTGCCTAGTGCAATTGCTCAGAGCTACAGCCTTTATTTCAGGAGATTTATTTGAAACTAGGACTCCTTGGAGGACTTTAAAAATCAATCTACAACATTCAAATCTTTTCCCTGGAATAATCCTACAAAATAAATGTGAACACTTGACCAAAATATTTTATTGTGGATGTTACTTCTACAAAAATACAAAAATGCTTCAGATTATTCCAAACATGTGTGTATGTGTATATATATATATTTATATATGCATATATAATATGTTATAAATATATTTAAAATGTATACTATCTTTATAGTATTTCATAATCACAATCAATTTCAATTCATCAGCTATAGGTTCTCTTCAAATTTTTCATGCAATTAATTAATTAATATATATGTTTTGATTGACTTCTATGTACTAGACACTTTTCTAGGTCTTAAAAAATGTAATAAACAAGATAGGTAAGATCCCTGTTCCCATGGGAAGAAAAGGACATCATAATAAGTCCACTGATGTCATTTCCTCAATTCAGAATATTCTTTCATCTCCTCACTGCATATTGAAATTTTCCTTATTTTTTAAGGTCTGGTTCAAAACCAAATGTCCAAAGAAAATTGTCCTTATTTCTCTATTTCCATAGTACTCAAATCCTCCATTTATAACACATCATTAATTCAGGCTGTATTTATGATTTGTGTGCTTTGTCTCTTTATTTATCTAAGAGCTCCCTGAACATACTGGTTTGCAAGAGAGTAGTGATCAATTAATGTGTGAAGTGATTTCATATAAGGAGGTCAAAGATATATGATGAATAACAATTAAAAATGTACTTTCACCATTAAAGTTACCCATTATGTTTGGGGGAAACTCTCCTGATAAATTGCTCCATCAGTTCCTTTAATAACAAGGTCATACATACTCAAGTATTACACTCTCTAAACAAACTAAGAGGTGAGTATAGGAGTTTCAAATCAAACTTTCTCTGGAGATAGCTCAACAGAATCTGGATCTCCTGATTGACTGTGGCCTAGAACATCAGTGTTACTCAAAGTTCTTCTGGGCTTGGAAGCAGGTGTAAAGGTTAAGCTGTGGACCAAAGTCTTAAACCCCACAGAAAGTTCACAAGGCTTGTGGTTATTAGAAACTATTAATAAAAGGGTTTAAAAAACATTGTGATCGATATAAACTACATCAGTTTGGAGATCTTTGTTAAACGTGTATATTTCCATAATAAGAGCAAATCTATCTATCTATATATATTAACAGGTGTATGCTTTTCTATTTTTATCAAAAATATTGTTCTTGAATAGTGCACATTGATGTCACATTTTGTTTTGGTAATTACTAACTGGTGCAATGTCACAGGATAAGACAGTGGTTTATAGTCATACAATATGCTGGAATAGCTTTTAGAAGTTAATATATGCCTGAGTAAATGACTAAATAATTAAAAATAAAAAACTTCTAAGCCATGAACTGCATTTTCCCAACAGTTGATGCAGTATTTCAGCAATGGCTGTCTTTTTTCAAGGAAAAAAAAATGTTTCAGTAGCCTTTTGAAAGACTTGAAGTTCTTAATCTGTTTTTAGTGTAGATTCGGCAAGAACTATTGAAAAACAAGGTCAAGAAAATACCAGCAATAGGAATATAACTGCCCTAACAGATTGACGCCAGTAGCTCTAATTTCATATTTCCATTTTTTCACTTTGATCTGTGAGAAATTGTAATTCAGAATTTGGCTGAGGTCACTGTGCCCTTTCAAATTGAAATAAAATTGATTTAAGTTTCTTTGTCCTCTGTCCTGTGGAAAGTATAATATGCCCTCTCCGGTATTTTCACAAATCTCTTAGAACTCATGCATCTATGGATGCTTTTCCTCTGTATTCCCACCTCCAGATACCTTTCAGTCTCACTTTGTCTGATCTCCTTTCCCCATCCCAGCCTTTCTCTTTTCTCTGCCCTTCACTGACCAGGTGTAAATGACAGCTTCTTTTCCTTCCTAAGAAAATCATGCATATACAGCATTTGGGGATATATAGTAGGTTTTATAGAAGATGTGGGGAAGCAGAGTGGTTAAATCACAGCACTGGTAATAACTTAAAATATATACTAATCACCTTTTACCTGTCATAGCTCTTTCTCTTCTTGTATCCTCCCTCCTTTGTTCCTTCCTTTCTATTTTCCCTCACTGCACATTTCTGTTATTTATTATTCAGAGAAATTCCCTCTTCTTACAGATCATATCTCAGAACCTCAGTTTCCCTCTTAAGATATTTAGTGAAGTATAGTCCTAAACCAAAGATACTAACCCTTCAAAAGAGAGTCTGGGGGCAGCAGTTAAGTAGTTCTTTGATTCAACGCTCAAAGAAGGTGGCAATGGATTCTAGTTCAAAATTTGTCTCTTTCTCGTCCTCTTTCTCTCTCTTAAGTTGCATTCTCCAAATACCAAAATACTGAAGGACTTCCTGTGGTTTTTGCAATATCATCCTTTTCCTGATTCCATGATAAACATCCTCTTTTGAGGGCTGTATTGCCTGTCAGAAACTCTACCATATATATCCTTATACCTGCAAATAGATCACAGGTATATATTCTTTGTAAGCTGAGAAGCAGTGTGTCTGAGATGACCTATAGATTATCTGTAAATATTATCTGTTCTACTGTTGAAGGTTCTCTGCTTACATTATTTATATTAGTTTAGAAAACTAGAGAGCAGAGTTGCACTGTCATGTTGGAAAATTCCAGAAGCATCAAATTATAAATTAAAGATGCTTGAATCTTAACATCCTTCAATACATGGAGAGTGTGTGGGCACCTTCAGCAGGATCACTAAAAACTAGTTATTGATAAATCCAAAGATCTTAGTTTAATAGTTGCTCAAAATAACCGTTATATCTTGGAGCAAAAAGTACATTTTAAGAAATGATTTGGTAGAACATTTGGATCCAGTTGGAGCTTCCAGCTTTTCAGAGAATTTGTTTCTTTTATGTTGGAAAATAATCTGTGTTTACTTTGTGCCAAACATTATATTAAGTTATGCTTTACATGAATTAAAGGATTTCATCCTCACCACCAGTCAGTCAAGGATGCAGTTATTTTTGTTTCCATTTCATATATGTGAATACTGAGGTTTAGGGAAATTAAACAGCATGTCCAAGATCAGTAAGGAGCAGAGCTGGTATACCTAGGCATATCAAACAGGGCCTGACAAGAAACAATTGATAACTTGAATGAAATAATGGAGGGGAGTTTAATGAAGGAACTGCTCATCAAGGTAGGGACAGGAATAATAAGGATTTGCAAGGGCTGGCCATGCATGCAAGGGCTAGCAATAGAAGGAACCATTTCCACCCCTAGACCATCATGGGCATGGGGAGGGAGTACTCGCTGGAATCTGGAAAGAGCTGCAACCATGGGTGAGGATACACCCAACAGAAGCTGTGGTCTTAGGTGGGGTAAAGCAGACACTGCTAAGCTGGCACCAAAAGCATGATGTTGAGGTGAGAAATACCTTGAGCAATCTCCCATCACACCCTCTATCTCCTGCTAGTGTCTTCCACTGATCAAACGCAGCCTGAAGGCAGAGGCCAAAGGAGCCTGGGTGATACAGTCCATGAAGATGAGCCTCCAGAGAAAAGAGCAGGGTTGAGAAGGATGGAGAGTGGATCTGGAGAGGAAATAGACCATTTAGCACACCAGGTTTTTCTGAATCCAGACCCTGAGCCCTTGACCACCACAATGTCCTCTCATCTTGGTAAGTGTGTTGCTAATTTCCTCAAGAAGGGTTATTCTGTAAAAACATGATAGTGGGAAAGGGACACTGAAATGGAAAGTCTGTAAAGGCCTGGCACAGAGGAGTAACTAAATAAAAATAAATCTCTCTTCCCCTTAGAATGCGCATCATGACGTTCCCAACACATGACCTAAAAGCCCCCAAGTTAAAGTGTAGATTGAAGGGCCAAAGCCTTGTTATACAGTACATTTTATCAGGCTGTACATGATTTGGAATGTAAATCTCTGAATAATAATGGCTGATGTGCCTTCAGTCATCCCATAAACTCTCAAGTATGTGTTTTGGTAAAACACAGGTACTAGGAGGCTGTAATGTGAAGCACATCAGGAGTACCATGTACTTCTCTTGAGAGGCCTGCTGTAGGCGAAATAATGATGCCTGAACATGTCCACATCCAAAGCCTAGACCCTGTGAATGTATTACAAGGCAAAAGGGATTTTCCAGATAGGTTTAAGGTTAAGGACCTAAAAATGGGGAGATTATCCTGGATTTTCAAGGTGGACCCAATCTAATCACAGCAATCCTTAAAAGCAGAGAAACTTACTCGCTGCAGAGAACCAGAGGAACATCAGTGAGAGAAGGACTCCAATCCTGGTGGCTGGCTTTGACAACAGAGGAAGGGAGCCAAGAGCCAGGAAATATGAGCAGCCTCTAGAAGCTGGAAACACAAGGAAATAGATTCCCCCCTAGAGAGTCCAGAAAGAAATACAGCCCGGCTGACACATTGATTTTAGCCCAGTGACACCTATGCCCGACTTCTACCTAGAGAATTTTAAAATAGTAAATTTGTCTGGTTTCTAAGCTCCTAAAGTTGTGGCAATTTGCTATGGTGGCAATAGAAAACTAATACAAGACCCTTCATCTTTTTGCTTCATAGTAGAAAGAAGCCCCCAGTATGTGAAGTTCTGAATGTATAATGACTAAGAGTTCAATAGGCCCCAAACATCCATCTTTCAAAATAAAGTTTTACTAAAGTATATCATTCATACATGAACATATATAAATAATAAGTGTATAGTAAAGGTTGTGAACTTACAAAATAACATGCATATCATCATACAGGGCTCCATATATCATCCCCCACCCACCATCAACACCGTGCATTGTTGTGAAACATTTGTTACATAAATGAATGAGCATTGTTAAACTATTATTATTAACTGTACCCTATTTCTTACATTGGGTATGTTTTTCCCCAAACCCACCTGATTTTTAATAGCCTGTATTAGTATGATTTTTATAGTTCATGAACATTCTCATATTTGTCCTGTTAACCACAGTCTATCTTCCATCACTGCATTTCCTGTGCTATACAGTCCCATTTTTGTACAATCCATTCGAAGTGTAAAGTCAGTGTATCTCATTTTCATCAGAGTGGTGCTATCATTACCTCGATTTTAGAATGTTTTCATTATTCCAAAAGGAAAAATCCCATGACCTCTTTATGCCCCCTGTATTAGTCAGGGTTCTCTAGGGAAACAGAATCAACAAGAGACATCTGTCAATAGTATGTAATTGTATGAGAATCTCTCATGTGACTGTGGGGATGCATAAGTCCAGGTTCTGCAGGCCAGCTGCAACCAGGATTTCTGATGAAAGTCCAAAGAAGGTTCTTGACGAATTCTGGGAGATGTTGCCTGTCCAAAGACAGCTGGGAAATTCTCACTCAATGATGGAATCACTTCCCCTTTCAAGGCATTCAACTGATTGGATAAAGCATCACTCATTGTTGATGGCATTCTTCCTTATTGATGCAATCAGCTATCTATGATTTACCACTGCAGTAAAGTCAATGGTGACTGAAGTCCGTAAATGCCCTTGTATTACAGTTAGCCCAGTGCTTCCTTGACCAAACAACTGGACACAATTACCCGGCTGAGTTGACACACTAGCCTAACTATCAGTTTACTCCTTGTCAACTTGGAAACCATACACATTACCTTAAACCATACTAGATCTCTAAGTAAAAACAATAACAAACATGCATATATATATATATGTTCAACTCTCCTGCATACAACTGCAAATACATTAATTCCATACAGAATAGGGTGGAAGTTCTTGGATAATGTTCACTCTTAAACTTGACATCCTCAGATATTATCACATGAAACTTATACAATTTATTATATGATAAGGGAAAAGTTGGGGGAAGAAGGCAAAAGAAATTCATTTTGTGTACATATACAATCATCATCATAATGAAACAAGGAAGAAAGGTTCTTGACCATTACTGTCCTCGTTTCTGTAACTAGTCACGTGGTCGAAGTTCATATTTATCACTACCTTCTTCCACTACCATTCATGTTTCCATTACCCTCAGCAAGCACTTCAGCTGGCTATGGTTCTTTGCCTGGTAGGGTGACCCAAACTTTCATTCCTGAAGATCCTGGGCTATTATTAGTCCTGCTTGAATTGGGTTGTTGCAATTTCCCATTGACTTTAATCATAGTACATGGCAGTACTAGGAGATACCCTAGGGGATCTCCTGTATTCCAGGCAAACTCTTTTTTATCCCCATTATGTAGATGCAGTCCTATTTCCCAATGATAGTCAGGATCAACCATCCTAGCCAGTACAGTAATTCCCTTCTTTGACTGTTGATTCAGAGGTAAGAGGAGCCCAATGTGGCCAGGTGGGGTAGTTTTAACTTCCAGTTCAATGGAATTGTTGTTGTGTTTCCTGGTGACGGCACTCTTCCTTTTGGGACTAAAACCTACAGACCAGCAGAATTTGAGGTTGCAGGGACAGGAAGCAAAAATTTTCCTAGTGGGTCATTAGGGGTAATAGTAAGTGGTGTCACTCCCATTTCCACCCCTTGCTTCCTTGACCCATGGATCCTGGTTATGGGAGAAACAGCACCATAGAGTGGATGCTGATTTAGAGCATACACAGCCTCCTGGAGAACACTGCCCCAGCCCTACAAGGTTTTGCCACCTAAGTGCCACCTAGGTATTGGCACCATAATTGAGTCTTCAAAAGGCCATTCCACCATTCTACCAATCCACCTGCTTCAGGGTGATGGGGAGCGTGGTAAGACCAGTGAATTCCATGGACATGTGCCCATTCCCACAATTCATTTGCTGTGAAATGGCTTCCTTAATCAGAAGCAATGCTGTGTGGAATACTGTGGCAGTAGATAAGACATTTGGTAAATCCATAGATGGTAGTTTTGGAAGAAGCATTGCATGCAGGAAATGCAAACCCATATCCAGAGTATGTGTCTATTCCAGTTAAAAAAATCACTGCCCCTTCCATGGTGGAAGTGGTCCAATGTAATCAACCTGTCACCAGGTAGCAGGCTGGTCACCTCAAGGAATGGTGCCATATTGGGGGCTGAGTGTGGATCTCTGCTGCTAGTAGTTAAGCACTCAGCAGTGGCTCTAGCCTAGTCAGCCTTGGCAAGGGGAAGTCTGTGTTGCTGAGCCCATACATAACCTCCATCCCTACCTCCATGGCCACTTCGTTCATGAGCCCATTGGGCAGTAACAGGTGTGGCTGGGGAAAGAGGCTGAGCATTAGCCACAGAGTGGGTCATCTTATCCACTTGATTATTAAGGTCTTCCTCTGCTGAAGTCACCCTCTAGTGAACATTCACATGGGACACAAATATTTTCATGTTTTTTGCCCACTAAAAAAAGGTCTATCCACACACCTCTTCCCCAGACCTCTTTGTCACCAATTCTCCAACCATATTCCTTCCAATTCCCTGACCATCAAGCCAAACCATTGGCAACAGCCCATGAATCAATGTACAAATGCACCTCTGGCCATTTCTTCTTCCAAGCAAAATGAACAACCAGGTGCACTGCTCATAGTTCTGCCCACTAGGAGGATTTGTCCTCACCACTATCCTTCAGGGATGTCCCAGAAAGGGCTGCCATGCTGCAGCTGTGCATTTTTGGGTGGTACCTGCATATCATACCAAACAGGTAATCCAGGCCCGAGTTTTCTCTTCCTCGGTCAACTGATTGTAAGGGACTCCCCAAGAGGCCAAAGCTGTGGGCCAGTAAAGAGAAGGTAATATGGCAGGGGTGGTGACCATAGGCATTTGGGCTACTTCCTCATGTAACTTACTTGTGCCTTCAGGACCCGCTTGAGCCCTACTCATATATACCATTGCCACTTTATTATGGAGTGCTGCTGTGCACACCCAACTTTATGGTTTGGTGGGCCAGACAATACCCAGCTCATGATAGGCAACTCAGGTCTCATGGTAACTTGATGGCCCATGGTTAAGTGTTCAGTCTCTACTAAGGCCCAGCAGCAGGCCAAGAGCTGTTTCTCAAAAGGGGAAGTAGTTGTCTGCAGAGGATGGCAGGGCTTTGCTCCAAAATCCTAAGTGTCTGCATTGTGATTCTCATATAGGGGCCTGCCAAAGGCTCCAGACAGCATCTCTACTTGCCACTGAAACTTCTAGCACCATTGGATCTTTTGGATCATATGGACCAAATGGCAGTGCAGCTTGCACAGCAGCTTCAGCTTGGACGTGATACAGAACCTCTTCTTTTTCTGATCCCCAATCAAAACTAGCAATCTTCCTGGTCACCCAGTAAATGGGTTGGAGTAGCACACCCAAATGAGGAATGTGTTGTCTCTAAAATCCAAGAGACCAACTAAGTGTCGTGCCTCTGTTTTGGTCATAGGAGGGACCAGATGCAACAGCTTATCCTTCACTTTAGAAGGAATATCTCGACATGCCCCACACCACTGGACACCTAGAAATTTCAATGGGGTGGAAGGACCTTGTATTTTAGTTGAATTTATCTCCCATTCTTTCTTATGCAAATGCCTTACTAATAAGTCTAATGTCTTTGCTACTTCTTGTTCACTAGGTCCTATCAACATGATATCACCAATATAACGGAACAGTGTGATATGGGAGGGAGAGATGTTCAAGATCCCTGAAGACAATATTATGACATAGGACTGGAGAGTTGATATACCCCTGAGGCAGGACAGTAAAGGTATACTGCTGGCCTTGCCAGCTGAAAGCAAACTGTTTCTGGTGATCCTTACTAATAGCAATTGAGGAAAAAGCTTTCACCAAATCGACAGCTGCATATCACTTTCCAGGTTACATGTTGATTTCCTCAAGCAATGATACAACATCTGGGACAGCAGTTGCAATTGGAGTCACCATCTGCTTAAATTTATGATAATCTACCATCATCCTCCAAGATCCATCTGTTTTCTGTACAGAGCAAATAGGAGAGTTGAATGGGGATGTGGTGGAAATCATCACCCCTGCATCCTTCAAATCCTTGATGGTGGCACTTATTTCTGCAATCCCTCCAGGAATCCAGTATTGCTTTTGGTTTACTATTTTGCTAGGTAAGGGCAGTTCTAGTGGCTTCCACTTGACCTTTCCAACTATAATAGTCCTCACTCCACAAGTCAGGGATCCAATGTAGGGATTCTGCCAGTTACTGAGTATGTCTATTGCAATTATGCATTCTGGAACTGGGGAAATAACCACAGAATGGGTCTGGGGACTCACTGGACCACCTGTGAGATCAACCTGAGCTAAAACTCCATTAATCACCTGACCTCCATAAGCCCCTACTCTGACTGGTGGACCACAGCAATGTTTTGGATCTCCTGGAATTAATATCACTTCTGAGCCAATGTCTAACAATCCCTGAAATGTCTATCATTTCCTTTTCCCCAGTGCACAGTTACTCTGGTAAAAGGCTGTAGATCTCCTTGGGGAAAGGTGGGAGGAAGATTAACAGTATAAATTTTGGGCAGTTTAACAGGATCCTTTCCCAAGTAGACCTGGCCTTCTCCTCATTCAAGGGGCTCTGGGTCTGTAAACTGTCTCAAGTCTGGGAATTGATTAAGGGGACATGATTCTTTGCATCTGTAATTTGAGTTAGGGTTTTAGAACTCTTCTGTTTATACAGATCCAGAAGAAATTTATCAGACTGACCATCTATTTCACTGCTAGGTACCCCATGATATATTAGCCAACACCATAACTCTACGTGACTCAGACTATTTTGAGTGCTTTTTTCAACCTGCCTTTCATTGCGGTAGTCATACCCACCTTGACTTTGGTGATTAACTGCCAGTACATGACTTTTACCAGACCAACATCCGATCATCCCCATAATGTTTCAGAATTCTAATTCCATAACAGCCCTCCCTAAAGTAATATATGGACTACAGAGAAGAGCAACCACACAGCTCTTCAGGGAAGATGGAGTTAGCCTTATAAATTTACTAACAGTCCTAGTTAAAGGTGTGTCCTCTGGACATTCCTGGAGTGGGTAGGCAGTTCTCAAATGGTAAATCCATTCTAGCACTCCAATCTCCCTAAGCCTTTGAATTCCCTCTTCTACTGTATACCAGGGCAAATCGGGCATCTCAACCTCAGACATGCTAGGTCATCTTTGGCCCATGTTTCAGTCAGCCACCCAAAGAAACTGTAAGAGCACTTTCTAACCCCTCGAGCTACAGCGTTGAATCCAGAATTTCTGCTTAGTGGGCCCATATCAATAAATTCAGCCTAATCCAACTTTATATTCCTTTCACCATTATCCCATTCCCATACATATTCTCCTGATTTCTGTCTATATAGTTGGAAAACTCATGCAGTTCTCTCTGAGTATACCTTACTTTCTCATGGGTCACACTTTTTACTTCACCTTTGGGGACTTGTGATTTTAGTCTAGTACTAGGTGTTGAAGACAAGAGAGGTGGTGGGGTGGGTAAGGAAAAGGATTAGAAATGCCTTACAAGCTACTGACCTCAGGGCATTCCCTTGCATTTTCTCCTGGTGAGACAGGATTAATTTTTCAGGCAGGGTTTGGAAAGCAGTTTTCCTCAGGGCAGACTGGAGGCTTGGCAGTGCATGCTGGAGTTTGGCTGGTATGTACCTCAGGGCTGGAAGGAGGTCCAGACTCCCTGTGGCAGGCTGGAGGCTGGATGATACGTTGACAAGGTGTCGTCTGGACAGGGCAGGCATTGCAGACTTATCTGGTAAAGTCTCAGCAGAATTCAGGGTTCCAATGTTTCCACCAATATTTTCATCATCCCATATGTTTCCACCCCAATTCTCTGGATTCCATTCTTTTCCAATTAATGCCTTCACTTAAACTGCAGAAATCCTGTGGGGTTGAAATTTTAGTCTCCTTTGTAACTCCACTATTCATACAATGAGAGTCTGAGTTTGGTTCTCAGATGAGCCTGTGACTGCAGGAGAAAAGATTTTCTTTCAGAGCACACACAGAAGCTTCCTCATTACTTATGCAGCATTTAAGTTTCAAATTTGAAGCCTTTAACTCATCTCTTTCTTTTGTAACAGTATCCAGAGTATCTAGGGGGAGCCAGCCAACATCATTATACTGTTTGACTCCACAAAACTCTGTTAAGGTGTTGAAGACACTCTCACCCATATCCTTGCTTCTTATAAGTGAGGAAGTAGGGGAATTCAGTGATGCTATTTTGTGTATCTCGATTGCCAACTCATACCATGAACTGTTAGCAGCCTCTTTGTTATTGGAAAGGGAGTCGTCAATACCCTTGAGTTCAATTAGAGTAGAGAGCCAACTGCAAAACTTCCAGAACCACCTCAGACACCCCATGTTTAAGACTCTGTTCCTCAAGAACCACTCCCAGTACCAAGCTGTATTAGGGTTCTCTAGGGAAACAGATCAACAAGAGATATCTGTCAATAGTATGCAATTTTATAAGAGTCTCTCACATGACTGTGGGTATGCACAAGTCCAGGTTCTGCGGGCCGGCTGCAACCGGTCTCCAATGAAAATCCAAATAAGGTTCATGACGAGTTCTGGGAGATGTTGGCTGTCCAAAAATGAGCTGGGAAATTCTCACTCAATGCTGGGATCACTTCCCCTTTTAAGGCATTCAACTGGTTGGATAAATCATCACTCATTGCTGGTGGCAATGTCCCCGATTGATGTAATCGTAATCAGCTATCTATGATTTACCACTGCAGTAAAGTCAGTGGTGACTAAAGTCCATAAATGCCCTTATAGGACAGTTAGCCCAGTGCTTGCTTGACCAAACAAATGGGTACAATTACCCAGCTGAGTTGACACATTAGCCTAACCATCACACCCCTATTGTTGTCTCTAAGAATTAACACAATACCTTAGTTGCCATCACTGAAAAAGTATTACAATAATACTTTTATCCGTAAATTATATTAATTGTAATTTTCCCATGTGCTACATTATTAACACTTTGTAAAAGAAAAACATTCTTATATTTATACTATTAGCCACACTCTTCATCCACCACCAAAATTACTAAGATATATATTCCCTAGATTATTCTCTAGTTTCCTTTCAATTGACATTTACATCCACAGACTACTTCTTTCAGTCAGAATCTCATTTCTAAAACAACAGTGTTAGACTCACTATAATGTGTTACCATCAACTCTGGTAGAATTCACCTATGAAGCCATCTGCTGCTGGGCTTTTCTTCTCTGGGATGTTTTTGATGACTGCTTCTCTTTACTTGTGATTAGCTTGTTGAAGTTTTCTATTTCTTCTAGGGTCAGTGTAAGTTGTTCATGTGTTTCTAAGGATTTGTCCTTTCATCTGCACTATCTAGTTTGTAGTGTACAGCTGTTCAGCTGTTCATAGATTCTTCTTATGGTCTCAGTTTTGTGGGGTCAGTAGTAGTGTTCCTCCTCCAATTTCTGATTTCATTTATTTGTGTCTTCTCTCTTTTTTACCTTTGTCAGTCTAGCTAAAGTTTTGTTGATTTTGCTGAACTTTTTGAAGAACCAACTTTTGATTTTGTTGATTCTATTTTTGTTTGTTTGTTTTCAATTTCATTTATTTCTGCTCTAACCTTTATTATTTCTTTCATTTGGATTGGTTTGGGATTAGTTCCCTGTTCTTTCTCTAGTTTCTCCAGGTGTGAAGTTAGGTCTTTCATTTTAGCTCTCTTTTTTAAGTTATTTTTTTTTAGGAGGCACCAGGGATTGAATCCAGGACTTTGTACATGGGAAGCAGGTGCTCAACCACTGAGCTACACCAGCCCCCTCTCTTCTTTTTAAATGTAAGCATCAATGGCTATAAATTTCCCTCTCAGCCCTGCCTTTGCTCTATCCCATTGGTTTTTTATTTTGTTTTGTTCCATTTGTTTGTTTATTTTTTAGGTACTGGGGCTGGGGATTTAACCCCATACCTTGTATGTGGGAAGCCAGAGCTCAATCATTGACCCATATCAGCTCCCCTGAATTGTTGTGTGTGTGTGTGTGTTTGCTTGTGTTTTTTGTTTTTAGGAGGTAGTGGGAACTGAACCCAGGACCTCCCATGTAGGAAGTGGGTGCTAACCCACTTGAGCCACATCCATTCCCTCCCTTAGGTTTTGATATGTTGCACTCTTGTTTTCATTTGTTTCAAGATATTTAGTAATCTCTCTTGCAGTTTATTCTCGGGCCCACTGATTATTTGAAAGTGTGTTGGGTAATCTCCATGTATTTGTGAATTTTCCCTTTTTCCATCCATTGTTGATTTCCAGCTTAATTCCATTATGAATAAAGAAAAGGTTTTGTATAATTTCAGTTTTTATTTTATGAGACCTGTCTTGTGACCTTAAAAATGGTGTATCCTGGAGAAGGATCCATAAGCACTTGAAAAGAATGTATATCCTGCTGTTTTGGTGTGTAGTGCTCTATAAATGTCTGTTAGGACTAGTTCGTTTATCACATTATTCAAGCTATTTATTCTCCACCCAGATGTTCTAACCAATGCTGAGAGTGGTATTTTGAAGTCTTCAGCTATTATAGAGTTTTCTCTTTCTCCCTTCAGTTTTACCAGTGTGTGTCTCATGTATCTTGGGGCACCCAGGTTAGGTGCATAAATATTTGTTATAGTTATTTCTTCTTAGTAAAATGCTTCTTTTATTAATACATAGTGGCCTTCTTCATCTCTTATAATAATTTTGCATTTAAAATGTATTAGTATCACTAATCCAGATCTTTTTTGGTTACTATTTGCATGGAATATCTTTTCCCATCCTTTCACTTTCAACCTGGTTGTATCCTTACATCTGAGGTGAGTCTCTTATACACAACATGTAGATGGCTGATGGTGTTTTATATTAAAACACCATCAGCCATCTACATGTTGTGTATTATATATATATTCTATCAGTCTATGTCTTTTGATTCAGTAGTTCAACCAATTAAAGTTCAATGTTATTATTGTAAGAGTATTACTCATCCATTTTATTGTTTGGCTTTCTGTTATTATGGCATACAATTTTCTGTCTTTTTACCCTTTAATTTACCCTTACTAATAATCTTCATTTCTACACACTTCTCCCAGTCTTCTGCCCTTGCTTTTCCCTTTCAGGCTGCAGCACTCCCTCCTTTAGTATCTCTTGTAAATCCTGTCTTTTGGTAGCATGCTCTCTCGGTTTTTGTTTGTCTGTGAAAGTTTTAAACACACCCTCGTTTTTGAAGGACAGTTTCACTGGATAAAGAAGTATTGCCTGGCAGTTTTTCTCTTTACCTTATATAGATCATATTACGTTTTTCTTGCCTCCATGGATTCCAATGAAAGGTTGGCACATTTGGGCTTTTCACATTTCCCTTGTATGTGAAGCATTAGTTTCCTCTTGTTGATTTTAAAATCCTCACTTTAACTCTGGTATTTGTCATTCTGAATGGTAGGTGTCTCAGAGCAAGTCTATTCACATTTATTCTATTTGGGTTGTGTTGTCCTTCTTGGATTTGATATTTCTGTCTTTCATAAAGGTTGGGACATTTTCAATCATTATTTCCTCAAATACTCTTTCAGCCCCTTTTCCATTCTCTTCCCCTTCTGGAACACTGATATTATATTTGTGTGTGTGTTTCACATTGTCATTCAGTCCCCTAAACCCTGTTCCAGACTTTACATTCTTATCTCTCTCTGTTCTCCGAGCTTTTCAAGTTCAGATGCTCAGTCCTCCAAGTCATTAATTCTGTCTCCCATCAATTCAAATCTGCTGTTATATGCATCTAATAACTTTTAATCCACCCATTGTCTTTTAGTTCCATAATATGTTACCTTTCTTTGCAGCCTTTCAAATTGTTCTTTATACTCACCTAGTATCACGTAATATCATTTGTCTCTTTTGTCATAATTTCTTTCAACTCTTTGAACTGATTTAGGAGATTTGTGTGATAATCATTGATTAGTTGTCTCAAATCCTGTATCTTTTCAGGATTTTTTATTTGTTCCTTTGCCTGGGTCATCTCTTCCTGATTCTAGTATGGCTTATAATTTTTTTCTGATATCTAGGCAACTGAATATGTTGGTGAATTTACTCTGACATTCAATTTCTTTCTATTGCCTAGTGTTTTTTTTTTAAATAGCTCTTCTTTTATTTTTGGTTCTACTTATATTAAGTCTTTAAAATTGCCCACCTTAAATTATCAAATTAGGGCCAGGGACTCACTAAGGGGGCACAGATCCACTCCAAGGTGTTGGGATGAGAGACACCTAAAAACCATTTTTCTCCTTGTTGTTTCCTGGCTGACTAGCAGATAGTGCTTGCTGGTGAATCTTTTCATGCATGTGACTTTCAGCCTCCACTTTCTCATAATTCTGGTCTGTCCAGAGCTAAGATTCACAGCAGACTTTGCTGGCCAAATTCACTGAAGAGAAACCACTCTCTGCCCTTTGCTGCACCTTTCCTCTTCCCAGGGAGGAAGATGTCTCATCCCCATTCAGCTAGCTGCAATTAGCCAAAGATTTATCCAGGCTGCTTGCCTTGAGTTTGGGGGATGGGTACTATTCTGGGAGTGGGACTTAGTAACTCATGGTTTTCTTTTTGCTTCTTCTTTTATTTTTTTAATTTTTTTTTTCCCCCATTTTGCTTCTTTGTCTCCATTCCATGCCCTCCTGGGAGATAGTCAGCAATCACCTGGTCTGCACACCCACAATTCTGGTCACTAGGAAAGATTTTTGCCCTTCCTTCCCTGTTTCTGTGAGAGAGTTGACCCCTGCCTACCTATTCCTATGCCATTTTCTCAGAAGTCCCAAATATGAGTGTTTAAGCAGTGGGTCTATTCAACTTCTAGAATATAAACTGTATTCAATTGTATACAAACATTTCTTTAGAGGAAATTGATGCTTTACCCTGATATTTTAAAAATACTCTGTCTCATCACTAGAAAAAATTTTGTTTGTCATAACAATAAAATAGTCAGGGGAGAGTAGTACTTAGAAAAATTGTTCCAGAACTCTAAGACTAAATGCTGACCATGTTTAAGAGGAACCAACTTTTAAAATACCTAACAATTTGACCAAAGAGCTTTTACTATATAGTACACTGTTGTCTACTATATGGTATACATATTTTGTATCTGTACATAGATACAGAAATATCTCTATATAGACATTCTTGCTTCTGCTCTGGTCAGACACAAAAATGTCTGAATTCTTGATCTATCTGGTATTCACTACCAGTGTAATAAAATACACATGTTCCTTAAATGCCTGATGGCTCTAAATACTGCTTTACCTTGCCACATGTGAAGTGTAAATGGAGTGAGTTGTTTTGGCTCAAACCACCTGTGCCCCCAGGTGTACAAATAATTAAGATAATAGGGTTTGGGGGAAGACCTAAATTATCCAGGTAATTGTGTTAATTTCACTCTTCATTATGCATATGTAAATGTAGCCCTGAAGTGTATTGAGTGGTAATGGCCTCCAGAAGGACATTTGAATGGTTTGGCAACCTCACAACCTTCAAAGCTCAATTCGTCTCAAAAAAGAAAGCTAATTTTGCCTTTGTATTAGTTTCCTTTGTGTTTTGTTTTGTTTTGTTTTTCTGCTTCAGATATGATTTTGGAGTTTGAAGTTCTAAGATTATAGATGAAAAGAATTTTAGAGTTAGTTAAGGGGGTTCACTACATCAGAATGCCTGTGTCCAATCACATAGAGTGCCCACATGCTGAGTGGCTGATTAGACAAAGGCCAAGGAAAGAAAAGAAGAAAACTGGCTGCATCCGGATGGGGTATTTGAATTTCACTGCACTTATCACCTATTTATTGTTTTACTTATAATCAGAGTCCAAGGGAGAAAGGGGAATTATGTTACCCCTAACCCAACATCATAGTATACCCACTGGAGCAAAGTGCAGGAGTATGCTGCAGAGGAACAGAGCAGTGAAATCAAAAGCTACCTGTTTATTTTTGTTTGTTTTTGTTGCAATTGGTGTTATATTTATAAAATGTTTGTATTTCATTTATTTCCTCTTTAAAAAAATTTTTGGTACTCAGCATCCTTTTTGTAAATATGACTGGTAAACTAGAGATCAGCTCCTTTAAGCTAATGCTTATGCCAAGTATATTATATCTATTAAGAGTGGCTATTATTACATCTCCCAGAAAATTTATTTACACATGTTCATAGCTTTTGATTATTTTGTCACATGTTTTTGTAGATATCAGAAATGTGCTTGTTTTTCTAGAAAATGAGAAGCTGGAGTGGAAATAGCATATATTATACCTCTGATCTTTAAAACAATCTTTGCATTTATGGGGAGATTAAGTGTGCTTTTTAAAATAAAACTTTATTTTGAAACAACCCTAGATGAAGATGAAATTGTAAAAATAGTCCAAAGAATCCTGTTTATTCTTTTTTTATTAGAAAAGCTATAATTTTACAGAAAATTCATGCAGAAAATACAGAGTTCCCATATTCTACCCTATTAATATCTTGCATTAGTGCAGTACATTTGCTGCAATAGATGAAAGAACATTTTTATAATTGTACTATTAACTATAGTTTATGGTTTACTGTAGAACTCACTGTGTTGTATAGTATTATGGATTTATTAAAACTTTCCCCCAGTAACACATACAACCTAAAATTTCCTCTTTTAACCACATTCAAATATATATTTCAGTGTTGTTAATTATGATTACAATGTTTCTAACATCACCACCATCTGTTATCAAAACTTTTATATGACACAAATAGAAACCCTGTACAATTTAAGCATTGACTCCCATTCCCTACTACTACCCTGGCACCTGGTAACCTGTATTCTAGTTTCTGAGTCTATGAATTTGCTTCATCTAAATATTTCTTATCAGTGAGACCATGCAATATCTGTCCTTCAGTGGTCAGGCATATTTCACTCAAAATGATATCTTCAGGTTTCATCCTTGTTGTCACATATATCAGGACATCATTCCTTTTTATTTGTGAATAATATTCCATTATATGTATATGCCGCATTCTGCTTATCCATTCATCTATTAATGTACACCTCAACTGCTTCCATCCTTTGGCAATTTTGAATGATGCCACTATGAATATAGGTATGCAAATATTTGTGATCCTGCTTTCAATTCTACTGGCTATATACTTATAAGTGGGTTTGGCGGATTATGTGATAACTCTATACTTTCAGAGGAAACACCAAACTGTTTTCCAAAATGGCTACATGACTTTACATTCCCCAAAACAATGAATGAGTAACCCTAGTTCTCCACTTCTCTCCAAAACCTGTAATTTTCCATTTTTGCTGGAAGTAGCCATTCTAGTGCCTGTGAAATGCTGTCTCACTGTGGTTTTGATTTGCATTTCCCTAATGGCTAATGATGCCAAGCATGTTTTCATGTGCTTATAGCCATTCGTATATCTTCTCTGGAGAATTGTTTAGTCAAGTCTTTTTGTTGAGTTGTTATTTATATATTCTGGATATTAAACCCTGATCAGATATGTGCTTTCTAAATATTTTCTCCCATTCTCTAGGTTGTACTTCCATGATGAAATTCTTTGCACAAAAGTTTTAAATTTTGATGAAGTCCTATTTATCTATTTTTTCTTTTGGTGCTTGCAAAACCATTGCATGACACAAGATCTGGAAGATGCTTCCTTTGTTTTCCTCTGGGAGTTTTATAGTTTTGGGTCTACAGTTTAGGTTTTTGATTTTTGAGTTAATTTTTGCATATGCTATGGGAGAGGGGTCCACCTTCATTCTTTTGCATATATATATATCCAGTTTCCCCATCATCATTTGTTGAAGAGACTATTCTTTCTCAATTGAATGGACTTTACCTTTGACAGAAATCATTTGGCCATGACTTTTGGGAAGTTGGAGGATTAGGGAGACACAGGACTCACTTCTTTCCCAGAAAAATAGCTGGAGGACAGGCAGAAACAGCCTGATAAAAATTCTAGGGCTTAGTACACTGGGGGAATTACACCACCCAGAAGAAAGAGGGGCAAAGAAAAAGAAAAATAATGTACAGGGGGAAAGTTTCCTACCTCCCCAAGGCCCAGGATAGTGGGTCTGCAACCCATTACTGAGTCCATGGCCTGGATTTTTTGTTTGGTTTGGTTTGGTTTTTTAAAATTTTAAAGATACTTAGATTACATAAATATTGCATAAAAATTATAGGGGATTCCATATACCCCACTTCCTACCCCTCCCACACTTACCCACATTAACAACATCCTTCATTAGAGTGGTACATTTCTTACAATTGATAAACACATATTGGAGCACTGCCGCTAAGTGTGGATTATACTTTACATTATAGTTTAACTCTCTCCCATGCAATTTTGCAAGTTATGACAAGTTATAATGGCCTATATCAGACATTGCAATGTCATTCAGGATAATTCCAATGTCCTGAAAATGTCACCATATTACACCTATGTTCCCTTCTCCCTCTCCTCAGAACCTTCAGGCCAATGATGAAAGTTCTTCCATTGCTAGAATATCAATAAGTCTATAGTAGAATTACAGTAAGTCTACTCTAGTCTATTGTTCATTCCCCAATCCTAAGGATTCTGGGATGGTAATGTCCACTCCACCTCTATTTGAGAAGGGCTTAGATCCTATGGAGCAGATGGGTGGGACTCTCTTGCTTACAGTTGTACACTTTCTCATTCCTTGGGATGGTCATTGTCCATCATCATTTCCTTGTTAGTTGTCTTGGGTGAGTCCAGTGAACTAGAAAGCAGTTGAGATTCAGGGCTTGGCTGGTACATGGAAAGCCCCAAGATTTAAGTCTCTTGGACATACACCTATCAACTCTAGTACTAACTATAGGTTCAAATAGAAGGGGCAGAAAAGCCATGTTTAGGGAAACCACAACTGAATCCAACTCTGTCACACTGGGGAGCATGAATTCCAAAGTAGGGACCACTGTCACGGTGCCAAACTCCTGAACTGTCAGCTTTGCCCATGTCTGGATGTCTGTAGAGCCCTCAGTAACCCCACCATTTGAGGCAATATTTATGTGTCTGTCAATGGGATCCTGCTGAAACGTGCATAAATCTAACCTCTCGAATGACATCCCGACTGGCTTTGAAATCTCTTAGCCATATAACACATTTGTCTTTACCCTTTGATCAAGGTATTTTCCCAGTTGCATTGATAATTAGTGCTTGGTAGTAGTCCCTCAGTGCCAGGGAGGCTCATCCCTGGGAGTCATATCCCATGAAGGGGGGAAGGTAATGCATTTATGTGCTGAGTTTGCATATAAACTGGATTTGACAGCTAAACAGAGACAATTTTAAGAAGTTAGAACAAGTTGAACCATGAATCAAAGAACACTAGTAACACATTGCCTCCTGTCACTAAATCCCTATGCAAGGAAGAGAAATTGAGCGTCAGAGTAAACTCACCATTATAATCAGATGCCTAGACATTAGCAAAAAAATTACAAGTCATACTAAGAAAAAGGAAGATCTCACGCAAGCAATGGAATATATCAAAACACTAGATGAGACATAGGCTTTAATGCAACTAATCAATGAGATTCTTACAAATCTCTTAAGTCAAATCAATGAATTGAAGAACTTTATAGCTAAAGAGATAAAGGACATCAGGAAGATACTGGGTGAGCACAAAGAAGAATTTGAAAACCTTAATAGAAAAATAATAGAGCTTATGGGAATAAAGGACAAAATACATGAGATTAAATGTACATTAGAGACATAACAACAGCAGACTCTAAATCATAGAAGAAAGAATACGTGATATATAAGAAAGAACAGCTGAAATTGAAGAAAGAGAAGTATAGAGAAAAGATAGAAAGGAAAAATTGTCAGGGGCTCAGGGAGTTGAATGGTAAGATGTAGCACATATGTGTCATGGGAGTTCCAGAAGGAGAAGAGACAGAAAAAGGGACAGAAAGAGTATTTGAGAAAATAATAACTGAAAATTGCCCAATTTTTATGAAAAACATCAATTTACCTGTCCAAGAGTACAACATACACTAATCATAATAAATTCCAATAGACCTACTCCAAGACAAATACTATTCAGAATGTCAAATGCCAAATAAAGTGAAAATTCTGAAAGCAGCAATGGGGAAGGAAATCATCACATACAAGGGATGCCCAGTAAGTCTTAGTTCATCTTATCAGTAACCATGTAAGGAGGAAGATATTGGTATGATATAGTTAGGATACTGGAAAAGAAAAATTGCCAGCTGAAAATTCTTTATTCAGCAAAATTGTCCTTCAAACATGAAGATGAGTTTAAAATATTCACAAATCAGAAATTAAGAGAACTCTTAAAAAAAGAATCCAGCTTTGCAGGAAACCCTAAAGGGAGGCCTAAAGCCCTAAAGGAAAAGACAGGAGAGAGAAAAGCTTGGAGGAGTGTGTAGAAGAGAAGACTATCAGAAAGGATAATCAAAAGGGTAAAATGACAGATGAATTTAAGATATGACTTATGAAAGCTAAAGAATAAAATGGTAGAATAATGCATTTACAGTAATATCATCGAATGTGAATGGCTTAAACTCCCAAATCAAAAGATATAGGCTTACAGAATGGATTTTTAAAACAAGCTATCTACATGCTGTTTACAAGACTCACCTTAGATCCAGGTGGAAAGTGAAAGGTTGGAAAAAGATATTCCATGCAAACAGTAACCAAACAATACAGGGGGTAGCTTTACTAAAATTTGACAAAACAAGCTTTAAATGCAAAAAAAGTTAAGACATGCAGATGGCCATTATATACTAATGAAAGGGACAATCCACCAAGAAGGAGTAACAGTCATGAATGTCTATGAACCTAACCAGGGTGCCACAAAATACATGTGGGAAACTCTGACAAAATTGAAGGGAGAAAGACATCTCTACAATAATAATTGGAAACTTCCACATGCCATTCAAATCAATAAGAGACTTCTACATGCCACATCTCTACAATTATAATTGGAGACTTCCACATGCTACTGAAAACAACTAGACAAAAGAACAATAAAGAAACAGATAACTTGAACAATATGATAAATGAGAAAGACCTAACAGACATGTACAGATCATTTCACTCCAACTCAGCAGATTATACATTCTTCTCAAGTGTTCATGGATCTTTCTCCAGGATAGATCACATATTGGGTCACAAAGCAGGAATCAGTAAATTTAAAAAGATTAAAATTATACAAAGCACCTTCTCAGATTATACTGGAATGAAGATGGAAACCAATAATAGGTGGAAAAGGGGAAAATTCACAAATGTGTCATGGCTAAACAACATATTCCTAAACAATCAGTGGGCCAAAGACAAAATTGCAAGAAAAATTAGTAAATATCTTGAGACAAATGAATACAAGAACACAACTTATCAAAACTTATGAGGTACAGCAAAGTTAGTGCTGAGAGGGAAATATACAGCCCTAAATGCATATATTAAAAAAGAAGAAAGAGCTAAAATTGAAGACCTAACTGAACACCTGGAAAACTAGGAAAAGAACAGAAAACCAATCCCAAAGCAAGCTGAAGGAAAGAAATAATAAAGATTAGAGAAGAAATAAATAAAAGCACAAAAAAATAGAGAAAATAAAATCAAAAGTTGGTTCTTTGAGAAGATCAATAAAATTGACAAGCCCTTACCTAGAATAACAAAGATAAAAGAGAGAAAATGAAATAAATAAAATCAGAAATGAAAGGGGGAATATTATAACTGAGCCCACAGAAATAAAAATAATCATAAGGGGATATTATGAGAAACTGTACGCCAACAAACTAGACAGCCTAGATGAAATGGACAAATTTCTAGAAGCACTCAAACAAACTACACTGGCCCTAAAAGAAATAAAAAACCTCAACAAACCAATCACATTTAAAAAGATTGAAGCAATCACCAAAAATAGCCCAAAAAAGTAAATCAAGGACAGATGGCCTCATGATTGAATTCTACCAAGCATTTTGAGAAGAATTAATAGCAATCCTGCTTAAACTCTTCCAAAAAAATTGATGAGGAGGGAAAATTACCCAACACAATTTATGAAACCAACATCACTCTGATACCAAAGCCAGATCAAGATACTGTAAGAAAGAAAATTACAGACCAATCTCTCTAATGAACATAGATGAAAAAATTCTCAAAAAAAAGCAACAACTTACAAATAGAATCCAACAATATATTAAAAGAATTATACACCACCACCACATGGGATTTATTCCTGGTATTCAAGGGTGGCTCAACACAAGAAAATCAATTAACATAATACACCATATTAACAAATTGAAGGGAAAAAAACACATCATCTCGATCAATGCAGAAAATGCATTCAACAAAATCCAGCATCCTCTCTTGATAAAACCACTTCAACAGATAATAATATATGGAAATTTCCTCAATATCATAAGGGCATATGTGAAAAATCCACAGCCAACATCGTACTCAATTGGGCAATGTTGAAAGCTTTCCCTTTAAGACCAGGAATAAGACAAAGATACCCACTGATATCACTGTTATTCAACATTATACTAGAAGTTCTAGCTAAAGCAATTAGACAAGAAAAAGAAGGAATCCCAATAGGAAAAAAGGAAGTAAAACTCATTATTTGCAGATAACATGATCCTATATTTAGAAAATTCTGAAATGTCTATACCAAAGCTGCTTAAGCTAATAAGCAAGTTCAGCAAAGTGGCAGGATTCAAGATAACATACAAAATTCAATAATGTTTCTGTACACTAGTATTGAACAATCTGAGGAAGAAGTCAGAAAAAAAATTCTATTTACAATTCACCAAAAAGACTCAATTACCTAGGAATCAATTTAACCAAACATGTAAAGGACCTGTATTCAGAAAACTACAAAACAGTGCTAAAAGAAATCAAAGAAGACCTAAACAAATGGAATGACATTCCATATTCATGGATTGGAAGACTAAATTTCATGAAGAAGTCAATCCTATCCAAACTGATTTATAGATTCAATGCAATACCAATAAAAATTCCAACAACCTACTTTACAGAACATAGAAAAGGCAATTACCAAATTTATTTCAAAGGGAAGGGGCACTCAAATAGCCAAAAGAAATCATGAAAAAGAGGAGAGATTTTAGAGGACTCTCATTGCCTGACCTAGATACAGATTACAAAGTTACAGTGGTCAAAATGGCATGGTATTGGCGGCATACTTGGCCCAGTGGTTAGGGCGTCCGTCTACCACATGGGAGGTCAGCTGTTCAAACCCTGGGCCTCCTTGACCTGTGTGGAGCTGGCCCATGCATAGTGCTGATGCACACAAGGAGTGCCATGCCACGCAGGGGTGCCCCCCGCATAGGGGAGCCCCACACACAAGGAGTGCGCCCCGTAAGGAGAGCTGCCCAGGAGTGGCACCGCACACATGGAGAGCTGACACAACAAGATGACGCAACCAAAAGAAACACAGATTCCCAAGCTGCTGACAACAACAGAAGCGGACAAAGAAGTGCAGCAAATAGACACAGAGAACAGACAACTGGAGTGGGGCGGGGGGGAGAAGGGGAGAGAAATAAATAAATAAATAAATAAATAAATAAATAAATAAATAAATCTTTTTAAAAAATGGCATGGTATTGATATACAGATATGAGTAGAATTTATAGTCCAGAAATAAACCCTCACCTATATGATCAACTGGGTTTCACAAACTTACCAAGTCCATGTTACTGGAACAAACCTTTTCTTCAACAAATGGTGGTGGGAGAACTGGATATCCATAACCAAAAGAATGAAAGAGGACCCCAATCTCACTCCCTATATGAGAATCATCTCAAAATGGACCAAAGACCTAAATATAAAGCCAGGACCATAAAACTACTAAAAGACAATGTAGGGAAACATCTTCAAGATCTGGCGGTAGATGGGAGTCTCTTAATTCTTATACCCAAAGTGCAAGAAATAAAAGAAAAATAGATAACTGTCAAAATTAAACACTTTTGCACCTCAAAGGATTTTGTTAAAAGGGGTGAAAAGGCTGCCAAATTAATGGATGAAAATATTTGGTTATCACATGTCTGGTAAGGGTTTAATACCCATGATATAGAAGGAGATGCTAGAACTCAACAAGAAAAAGATAAACAACCTGATTTAAAAATGGACAAAAGACTTGAATGGACATTTGTCCAAAGAAGAAAGCAAATGGTGAAAAAACATGAAAAATGTTCAACATCATTAGCTATTAGGGAAATGTGGATCAAAACTACAATGATACCATTTCACACCTATTAGCTGGCCATTATTAAAAAGACAGAGAACTACAAGTGTTGGAGAAGATGTGGAGAGATATGAATGCTTATTCACTCTTGGTGGGGTTGTAGAATGGCACAGTCACTGTGGAGGATGGTTTGGCAGTTTCTAAGGAAGTTAAATATAGATTTACCAGTTTCTAAGGAAGTTAAATATGGATTTAGTATTGACAATACCAATACTAGGTATAAACCCAGAAGAACTGAAAGTAGGGACATAAACAGACATTTGCACACCAATATTCATAGCGGCATTATTCATGGGACGCCAAAAGATGGAAACAGCCCAGGTGTCCATCAACTAATGAATGGAAAAACAAATTGTGGTGTATGCATACAATGGCATATTTATTTGACTATAAGAAGAAATAAAGTTGTGATTCACATTACAACATGAATGAACGTGGAGAACGATATGTTGAGTGAAGCAATTCAGACACAAAAGGACAAATATTGTTTGATTTTGCTCTAATCAACCAAATGTAATGAAGAAATTCAAGGAGTTGATAGCTAGAATATAAGTCACCAGAAAATAGAACGTGGTTAGAGAATGGAAAGCTGAGGTTTCATTATATGAATATAATGAAATTCATATATTTTTGGAAATAAATAGAAATGGTGAAAGCACATCATAGTGTTTGTAACTAGCAGTGCTAAAAATGGCTGTGACAATGATTGAAAGAGGTCTGTTAGTATATTACTAGAGGGAAAGCTAAAAAAATTTAATATAGGACTCTATAACATAGTGAAAACTCATGTGAAATATGAGTATGGGTAATATTGCATATATGATTATTTTTCTTTGAAACAAAACAAATGCATATTAATGCTTCAAAATTTTTGTATCAGGGAAAAATACAACCAAAGCAAAGTATAGACAGTGGTGTATATTAATATATTAATAATCTTTCATTAAGGGTAAACAAAAAAGAAATATAAGTGAAAGAAGCTAGACAAAAGGTACTTCCCTTCCCCCGCACCCCCAGTTGTCTGCTCTCTGTGTCCATTCACTGTGTGTTCTTCTGTATCCACTTGTATTGTTGTCAGCGGTACCTGGAATCTGTGTCTTGTTTTGTTGCATCATCTTGCTGCTTCAGCTCTGCATGTGTGCAGTGCCACTCCTGGGCAGGCTGTGCTTTTGTTGCATGGGGTGGCTTTCCTTACAGGGCACACTCCTTGCACGTGGGGCTCCCCTACGCGAGGGACACCCCTGCATGGCATGGTACTCCTTGTGCGTATAAGCACTGCATGGGGGCCAGCTCATCACATGGGTCAGGAGGCCCTGGGTTTGAACTTTGGACCTCCCTTGTGGTAGGCAGATGCCATATCCGTTGGGTCAAATCAGCTTCCCACCCTTGTGGCTTTTTGAGTGCCGTCTGCTCTCTTTGTTCTCTTGCTGTACGTTCTTCTGTGTCTGTATTTATTTTATTTTATTTCCCCTCCCCCCTTGCAGCTTGTTTTGCTGTCTGCTCTTCTGTGTCCATTCACTGCAGGCTCTTCTGTATTCTCGCTTGTCTCCCTTCTTTTTGTTGCGTCACCTTGCTGAGTTGGCTCTCCATGGTGAATGCAGGCTGAGTGGTGCTCTGCAGCATGCGGGCGAGCCTGCCTTCACAAGGAGGTCCCGGAACACAAACCGGGAGCCTCCCATATGGTGGACGGGAGTTCATTTGATTGAGTCAACAGCTGCTTCCCTGCTCCCATTCTTTTTTATTGTAAGCATTTAGAATTATAAATTTCCCTCTCAGCACTGCCATTGCTGCTTCCCATAATTTTTGGAATATTGTGTTTTCAGTTGCCTCAAGATATTTTCTAGTTCTGCTTGTGATTTCTTCTTTGACTCATTGGTTGTTCAAGGGTATATGGTTTAATTTCCACCTACTTGTGAATTTTCCACCTCCTTCCATTACTGATTTCTGGTTTCATTCCATCGTAGTCAGAGAAGATTCGTTGTATGATTTCAATAATTTTTAATTTTTTAAGACTTATTTTGTGACATAGCATATTGTTTTTCCTGGAGAATGATCCATTTGCACTAGAAAAGAATGTGCATTCTGCTGTAGGGTGAAATGTTTTAAATATGTCTATTAAGTTCTACCTGGTATAGAGTATTTTTCAAATCTTCTCTGTCTTTATTGATGCTCTGTATTGATGTCTATCCATTATTGAAAGTGGTATATTAAAGTCTCCTACTTTTACTGTGGTACCATCTATTTCTCCCTCCAAATCTTTCAATATTTACTTTACATGGTTTAGGGCACTGCAGTTAGGTTCATATATATTTATAATTGTTATTTCTTCCTGTTGAATTGACCCCTTTATCAGTATATAATGACTTTCTTTGTCCCCTGTAGCAGTTTTATACTTAAAGTCTGTTTTATCTGAATAATATAGCTACACCAGCTCTCCATAGGTCACTTACTTGCATGGTATATATTTTTTCATCCTTTCACTTTAAACTTGCTTATGTCTTTGAATTTAAAGTGAGTCTGTTGTAAACAGCATATAGTTGGGTCATGCTTATTTATCCATTCTGTCAGTCTCTGTCTTTTGACTGCGTAGAGTTTAATCCATTTATGTTTAAAGTAACTATGGATAATGCAAAAGTTTTTCCTGCCTTTTGTTATTTTGTCTTTTCTTTTTTTTTTATTTATTGAAGTATGTCACTCATACATAAACATACATAAACAATAAGTGTGCAGTAATAGTTGTGAACTTACAAAACAAACATATATAACATCATACAGGATTCTAGCACATCACCCTACCACTAATAACTTGCATTGTTTCTAAACCTTTTTAACTAATGATTAAAGAGCATTGTCAAAATGTTACCCAACCCCCATTATTATTATTTTCTTTACATCATTTATATATGAACATACATAAATGATAAGTGTATAGTAAAAGCTGTGAACTTAAAAAAGCAGACATGCATAGCATCATACAGGGGTCCCATACATCAATGCTCCATCAACACCTTGCATTGTTGTGAGATGTTTGTTACAAATTATGAAAGAATATTGTCAAAATCTTACTACTAATTTTGGTCCTTATCTTACATTTGGTGTATTTTCCCCCCTACCCACCTTATTATTATTTTTTAAATATATTTTTTTATGACAGAAGTTGTAAACTTATAAAATAATCATGCACATGTGCAGAATTCCCAAACACCCCTCATCAACACACCACACTGTGGTGGAACATTTGTTACAAATAAAATAATATCTTCTGATTGTTACCACATCCACAGTGTACATTTGGCTCACATTTTCCATACTGCCCCATTATTAACACAGTACATCTTTGGCATGGATGCAAGAATATTATATTATTACTGTTAACCACAGTCCATCTTTCCCATGCTTTTCCATATTCCCACCACCCTGCAATAGTGATGTACATTTGCTCTAGCTAACAAAGGACACTCTTGCATCTGTACCATCAACCATAATTCTCATCCACTTCTGGGTTTACTGTGCTATTCTGTTCCTAGAACATTCTCTAGCATTCTGTTAATCGGCATTTACACAGCTAGATTACCATTTTCAGCCATATCACCATGTATAAACTAGCTTTTACTCATTATGTGTTACCATCCACTCTGTACATTTCCACACTTTTACAGTAAAGCTAATTAAAACTGCTACATACATTAAACATCAGTACTCCATCTCAGTCCTCCTCTTATCTCCTTTAAGAATCCACACCTACCACCAAGTCTTGAGGCTATATTTGTACAATTTCTTCTAGAAACTTTATGATTCTTGTTTTTATTTTTAGGCTTTTGATCAATTTTGAGTTAATTTTTGGATAAGGTGTGAGATCGGGGTCTTCTGTCCTTCTTTTGGGTATGAGTATCCAGTTCCTTCAGCACCATTTGTTGAATGGACTGTTCTGCCCGAGCTGTGTGGGTTTGACAGGCTAGTCAAAAATCACTTGACCATACATGTGAGGGTCTGTTTCTGAACCACCAGTTTGGTTCCATTGGTCTATGTGTCTGTCTTTATGCCAGCACCATGCTGTTTTTACCAATATAGCTAAGTAATATAATTTAAAGTCTAGAAAGGAGAGTTCACTTTTTCTTTTTAAGATGTTTCTGGCTAATCAGGACCACTTACTCTTCCAAATGAAGTTGATAATCATGTTTTCAATGAAAAAAATGCTGGTGGACTTTTTATTGGGATTGCATTGAATCTGTATCTCATTTTGAATACAACTGACATCTTAATGATATTTAGTCTTCCAATCCATGAGCATGGAACGTTCTTTCAATTATTTTGGACTTTTTAAATTTCTTTTAACATTGAGAAGCAGTTTTCTGAATACAAGTGCTTTACCTATTTGGTTAAGTTTATTTCTGACTATTTGAGTTTTATCTGTCATATTTTATTTTCACCACTCTTTTGACACTTTTAGTTACTTTTATTGATATAATCTTCATTTCTAGACTCTCTTCTAGGTCTCTTCTCCTTTCTTTTCTTTTCAGGCTCTAGCACACCCTTTAGAATTTCCTGAAAATCTGGTTTATTGGTTAGAAATTCTCTGTTTCTGTTTACCTGTGAATATTCTAAACTTGTGCTCATTTTTGAAAGACAATCTTCCTGGATATAAGATTTTTGGCTGGAAGTTTTTCTCTTGCAGTGTCTTAACTATATCAGACCACTGTCTTCTTGCATTCATAGTTTCTGGTGAGAAATCAGCACTTAATCTTATTGAGTATTCCTTATATGTTATGCATTGCTTTTCTCTCGCTGTTCACAGAATTCTCTCTGTCTTTGGCATGTGACATTCAGATGAGTATGTATCTTGGAGTTGGTCTATTCAGATTTTTTCTAATAGGAGTAAGTTGTGCTTCCTGGACATAGATATCTATGTCTTTCAATAGGGTTGGGAAATTTTCAACCACTATTTCTTCAAATATTTCTTCTGTCCCTTTTCCTTTCTCTTCTTCTGGCACACCCATAACACATATGTTTGCATATCTTTTACTGTCATTTATTTCCCTGAAATCTTATTCAATTTTTTCCATTCTTCTCTTCATCTCTTCTTTTGTATGTTCACTTTCAGAGGCCATTTCTTCAAGCTCACCAATCCTTTCTTCTGCCTCTTCAAATCTGCTATTATATGATTCCAAAGTTTTTAAAATTTCATTTATTGCATCTTTCATTCCCATAAGATCTGACATTTTTCTATGTATGCTTTCAAATTCTTCTTTGTGCTCATCCGATGTCTTCTTAATATCCTTAATCTCTTTAGCCATCTCATTGAATTTATTAAGGAGATTTGTTTGAACATCTGTGATTAGTTGTCTCAACTCCTTTATGTTATCTGGAGGTTTATCTTATTCCTTTAACTGGACCATATCTTCCTGTTTCTTGTGTGGACTGTAATTTTTTTGTTGGTGTCTTGTCACCTGGCTTACTAGAGTATTTATTCTGGGTGCAGTTTTTCTCTTTAGTTTAGGGCTTCCTGCCTTTCCTCCCTTGCTAGTTGTGCAGTAGGAACCAAGGATGTAGTTGGTGCTATAAGCTGTGGAGGCTCAAGCTGCCATCAATACCCCAGGGACCTATGAAGCATCTCCCAATATTCTCCTTTGCCAGGGGTAGGGACAGAGTCACAGCTGTTTGGAATGATCCAAGTCATGTAGGCCTAGACTCTAGTTGTCCAGAGAGACTTATGAAGCTTCACAACCCTTTCTCCCCTGTCTGGGGCAGGGATGGAGCTACAGGTGTGGGCAGCAATCTTTGCAGCACCAGCCCAAGATGACTGCTGTTGTCCTGGTAGACCTCCAATTTTTCAGTCTGTCAGTCAAAGGTACCTACAGTTACCTGGATAAGCTGGTGCAGGCCCTGCCATCCTCCTCCCTGCCAGAAGTGTGGCTGATGCCTTG
This sequence comes from Dasypus novemcinctus, assembly GCF_030445035.2. Classification (NCBI taxonomy): domain Eukaryota; kingdom Metazoa; phylum Chordata; class Mammalia; order Cingulata; family Dasypodidae; genus Dasypus; species Dasypus novemcinctus. The sequence continues at coordinate 87,174,662 of NC_080677.1, forward strand.
GCTGGTCCTGCAGGATGATCCGGGTGAAAGAAACTGGTTCCTACCATTGCTGTGATATTCAGTCAGCCCAGCTTCCCCTCATACTGGGGACAGAGTCAAAACGGCAGCTACCAGCCTCTTTCCAACCCAGACAAGTTCAAACTTTAGCTGTTCATAGGGTTATACTCTAGGCAGCTGAATCCACCAATCAGTAGCTGAAATTGGTGCCAACCATCTCCTCCTCCCCTGTTTTGGGGAGATGGAGCTTCAAATTCCAACCACAGGACATTAAATGTGTGGAACCAAAGTAAATGGGGGGTAAGAGAGGAGTTTCTTGAGAGTACACAAGGATGGATATAAAACATGTAATATTACACCATAACATATAGGAGATGACAGACTGATAATGTAAACCATAATGTAAAACATAGGATAACTAAAAATGTAAAGAACTGTGTATCCTAAAGTATGCACCATAATATAAGCACAGATGTTACCTTGTTAGAAAGCTAATGTCTCAGACTCTGTACATCACTTTAAGTAAATATGATATGAATAGGGCGTAAGAGTATCACTGTGGAAGGGAAAAGGTTTTCTGGTGGATGTGTGGGAGTGCTGTATATTATATATATACATTGCTGTGGTCTAGGACTCCTGTGAAGAAAAGCTGAATAATTGGGGGGGGGGGGGGGGGAAAGATAGGATGTGGAATTTTTTCAAGTCAACATTCTTTATCTAAGTTCTTTATCTAACTTTATCCAAGTTCTTTATCTATCCTTTAAACCCATCGCTATATGCCATTCCCTAGTAAGGGACCATGACATTATATTGGGCTTCAAATTTTGGGGAGTTCTGGATCACAGAGTGTTTCAACAATGGCAATGGAAGGATACTGGTATGGGATACCAATGACAGGTGAAATATGGCTGACAGGGAGCTGTACAGAACATATGTCCAGGGTGCATGGTAATATTTGGATATACTCATAGTGGCAACAATTAAAAACCACAGCAGGGGGGGTACTGGGTTCCTGGCCAGTGGTGCTCTGTCGTGGTCCCTAGGGGAGCAGCAACAGTCTCCCAGGTACAGTGGTGGGGACCGGGAGGGAGTGAGGGTTCAACAGTGAGCCCCTGATGCTAATGACTATGCTTGTGAGCTGATAAACCTAAAATAAGAACAAGGCCTAGAGCAACATTGTGCCTGGGAATTTCCTCCTGTCAGCCTTCATGTTACTCAAATGTGGCCAGTCTCGAAGCCAAACTCAGCATGTAAATGCAATGCCTTCTCCCCCAGCGTGGGACATGACACCCGGGGATGAGCCTCCCTGGCAACGAGGGACCACTATCAACTACCAACTGATGATGCAAATGGAAAATGACCTTATACGGAAGGTTCAATGCGGATCAGCAGAATATCCACATCTACATAAAATACCATGACTTTAAAATGCTGTTTGACCTAAAGTAAGGGGGAAATGAAAAGGAGAAATGAGTTTATATGGCTACGAGTTTCTAAAAAAGAGTCTGGAGGCTGGCAGAAGGATTGCCCTCATGCACAACTGAGCAGAGTCAGAGAGACAGATAAAGTAGATACAACCCCCAGATATTGGTTCCTTTGAGGGCTAAAGAGACCCATGGGAGTTATGGTCATGGCCGATGGGGTTAACTACCAGGGCAGATGGCCCCTCTTTGGAAATGGTGTTTATGTGTGATGAATCTGGACTCAGATGGGATCTCCCTTCATAAGACTTTCATGCTAATGTGTTGGCGGTGCAGTTAATGTTGGGGTTTAAGATATATTTAGGGGATTTGAATCTCTGGACTGACAATGTGATAGCCAGGTCCTGAGCCTCAACAGACTCCAGCACCTACAATCTGATCTATTGGACTTACCACACTCAGGTAAGATGGAGTTGAAGAAGGACAACCACCACACCATGGAGCCTAGAGTGATTACAACTGAAAATGGGAGGATTGCATCCAGCATCCATGTGGAATCTGAGCCTCCTCTTGACATAGAGGTGCAATGGACACACCAATCCAATGTCCACATAGAAGAGGTGGCATTGGATTGGGAAAAGTGGACATGGTGGACGATGGGTATGGGGAAAGGCAGGAAGAGATGAGAGGTGGAGGCGTCTTTGGGACATGGAGCTGCCCTGGATGGTGCTTCAGAGGTAATCACCGGACATTGTAAATCCTCACAGGGCCCACTGGATGGAATGGGGGAGAGTATGGGCCATGATGTGAACCATTGTCTATGAGGTGCAGAGGTGCCCAAAGATGTACTTACCAAATCCAATGGATGTGTCATGATGATGGGAAAGAGTGTTGTTGGGGGGGGGGGAGAGGGGGGGTGGGGGGGTGGGGTTGAATGGGACCTCACATATATATTTTTAATGTAATATTATTACGAAGTCAATAAAAAAAAAAAAGAAAAAAAAATTCCAACCACAGAATAGCTTCTGGGGCATCTTGTACTGCCAAAGTAGGATAATCACTGGCCTTCGTGGGTTGGTGGGTAATCTCCCAGAGAGACTAGTGTAGGTCTCCCAAGCTTCCTCCATGCCAGAGGTGGGGTTGAGGCTCATGCTAGAGTTGCAATCTGATGTGGATGGAAAGAAGCCAGTCTCTACCAGCACTGTGATTTTCAGTCTGTCCCACTTCCCCTCATGCCAAGCACAGAGTTAAGGTGGCGGCTACTGGCCACTTTCTGGCTTGGACAAGTTCAAACTTCAGCTGTTCTCAGGATTATACTTCAGCCAACTGAATTTACTCACCAACAACTGAAGTTGGTGCCCAACCATCTCTTCCTCTCCCATTTTTGGGAAATGGAGCTTTCAATTCTAGCCATGGAACAGCTCCTGAGGTGGCTTGTTTCTCCTGTGGAGGATGGGCACTGGCCTCCGAGGTGTGGAGTGCTCTATTTATGAATCTTCTCTGCAGATGGGCAATCTCCTCCTTCTGTTCCTTCGAGTATGTTGCAGGATGCTCTTCTGGTCTCCTGGAGCCCCCAAACTGGTGCTTCAGTTAGCTCCAGATAGCTCTGGATGTTTACTAACTGGCCTGTTGCAGGAGCTGACCCTAGGATCTCCTTACTCCACCGCCATCTTGCTGGTTGTCAATTTTATGCCTTTTTTACCCCCTCCTTCCATTAATGCCTATTTTCTTTTTTGCTTATTTTTTGTGATGTACTATATTGTATTCCTTCTCATTTCTACTGGGTATATTTTTCTTATATTTTGTTTGTGGTTACCCTGGGGTTAAAACTTAATATCCTAGGGAAGCAGATGTGGCTCAACTGATGGAGTGTCTGCCTACCATATAGGAGGTCCAGGGTTCAAACCCAGAGCCTTCTGGCCAGGTGGTGAGCTGGCCCATGCACAGTGCTGCCGCACACAAGGAGTGCCATGCCATGCAGGGGTGCTCCACACACAAGGAATGTGCCCTGCAAAGAGAGCCGCCCCAAGTGAAAAGCACAACGTGCCCAGGAGTGGCACCACACACATGGAGAACTGGCACAGCAAGATGATGTAACAAAAAGAGACAGAGATTCCCAGTGCCACCTGACAAGAATGCAAGCAGACACAGAAGAGCGTGGCAGATGGACACAGAAAGCAGACAATGGTGGTGGTGGTGGGGGTGGGGGACAGGGAGAGTAATAGATAAAAATAAGTATTTTTAAAAAAAAAAAACACAACACTTAATTCATAAATCTATAATAATCATTTTAAATTGATGGTTAACATTGATACTGTGCACATGTAATATTCCTACATCCCTACATCCCTCTGCCTTTTTTTTGTACTTGTTATAAATTACAACTTTGTAAATGGGATGTCTTAAACCTCAGATCTACCATTTCTTTGTATACACTTGCATTTTAGCACTTTTAAGAAGTGGAGTTACATACCAAAAAAATACATTACTAGCATTTATAATTATCCAAATGATTACCTTAGTAAGAGTTCTTTATCTTTTTATGCCACTTTGAACCACTTTTCAGTGCCCTTTCCTTTCAGTCTGAAGAACTTCCTTTAACATTGCTTGCAGTGCAGGTCTAGTGGACTCCCTCAGCTTTTGTTTATCTGGGGTTATCTTAATCTACCTCTTATTTTTGGAAGAAAGTCTATTTGGATATAAAATTCTTGGCTGACAATTGTTTTCTCTCAGCTGTTTATGTATTTCAACCCAGGGCCTCCTTACCTCCATGGTTTCTGATGAGAAATTGGCACTTAATCTAATTGGAACTCCTTGTACATATGTTGCTTTTCTCTTGGAGCTTTGACAGTTTGACCACCATGTGTCTGGGTATATTTCTTTTCAAGTTAATCCTGTTTGGTGTTTGATAGGCTTCTTAGATGTACATATTCATGTTTTTGTGGGGGTTTTTTTTGCCAAATTTAGGAAGTTTTCTTTCATCATTTCTTTGAATATTCTTCTGCTCCTTTCTCTCCTTCTTCCCACTCTGGGACTCCCAGAATGCATATATTGGTATACTTGATGGTGTCCCACACTTCTCTTAGGCTATTTTAACCTATTCTAACTATTTTTAATTTCTGGTTTTCAGCCTGACTAATTTTAATAGTCTTACCTTCAAGATCATTGATTCTTTCCTCTGCCAGCTCTAATTTGCTGTTGAATCCCTTCTGGGAATTTTTTCCCCCCAGTCATTGTGGTTTTCAACTCCAGTAATTCTTTCTTTTTAACATTGCTATCTCTTTACATAGATTCTCATTTTGCTTATTCATTGTTTTCCTGCTATCCTTTCATTCTTTCTCTGTAATTTCCCTTATCTCCTTGAGAATAGTGAAGATCATTTTTTAAAGGATTTTGTCTGTTATGTTCACAGTCTGGTCATCTTCATTGATGTTTTCTGGATTTTACCCTCTTCCTTTGGATGGGACATAATATCTTGTTTGTCTTGTAATCTTTTGTAGCACACTGTACATCTTAATATTTTAAAATATTAATTCTGGGTTTTAGTTCCTGAGCTTGTGTTTGTGTACAGCTGGTGACATGACAGAGAATTTTTTGAGTGCCAGGAGTTAAAAAACCAAACAAACCAATGCAAAAACACCATTCACAGTCTTTGCAAATTGCTTTGCATTGACTGATATACTCTTTCAGCATTCAGCTCTCCCATCAAGAATGCCAGCTGAAGGTGAATACAAAGTGGAAGGTCCTCCCATTTTTTCTGGGCCTGGATCTTGTTCCGGGATCATGCTTGTTGTAACCTTTGGTGTTTCCCTGTTTACAGGAATTTGAAAGCCCCCTTTTCTCCCTAGAAAATAGACCTCCTCCCTCTCTTGGGTGTTCCACTGCAGAACTTAAAGTAAGCCTTTGTGCCAGGCTGCCCCACTCAATTGTTTCTAAACCACTTTAGCTGTCTCAGACTGCTTTTGCTTGGAGGATAAATTTGGGGGATAGTGATGGTACAAACTGAAGATGAGTTTCCCAGGTCTGTCTTTCCCAGCTGGGAGGCAGCACTGGCCAACTTATACTGTACTGGGTAGGAGAAACAAGAGGGGTTACTAAGGATGCTTCTCCTGTGGCTCTTTGAAGCTGTGTTTTCTTGCTTCAATATTTTCCCAGTAAACATAGCCCTTTAACTGTTTTTCATGGTTTTGAGAAGGATTTTTAAATCTCATCTACTCCTTTTTCCCAGGGTGGGCTGGAACAATGGCTACCTTCAGAGCTGGGTACCCCAGTCATCTGAAGTAGCTAATCTGAATCATTGATCAGCTTTTGGACTGCACACCCCAGATCTTGGTTAACTAAATCTTTATGTCCCATCCTCACACCAGCAAGCTATACCAGGGGCCAGGGTTGGGTATCCCCACTGCTGCCTGCTGCAAGGCTAGGGGATAATGGGTGATGGTAGCCACTGCTTGAAGAGTGTAATTCATTGGTATTTACTACACATTACCAGCTTCTTCCTCCTACTCTTTCCCAGATGCTGCACAGTGTTCTCCCAGACTCTGGAATTTCAAAATAGTTTATTCAAACAGTTCCTGCCTGTTTAATAGTTGTTCAGGTGGAGGGACTGGTTCCTGAATCTTCCTACTCTGTTATCCTCCCACAATCCTACTCTTGTTCACTCTTTACCTAGCATCCTCCAATGGGGACATCTTAAATAGCTGTAATGTAATATCAAAAGCTGGAAGTTGACATTGGTGTGATACTGTTACTTAGACTACAGATCTTATTCAGTTTTCACCATTTTCTTAACCTGCATTCATTTGTTTGTGTCTGTGTGCATACCCATGCTTAGTTTTCTGCAGTTTTATCTCATGTATGTATTCAAGATACAGAGCTGTTCAATTTCCAGAAAAAAAGTCTCCCTCGTGCTCTCTCTTTGTATTCTTATCCAACCCCTGCCCCTGTCCCCTGACAACTGCTAATCTTTCTCCATCTCTATAGGCTTGTCATTTGGAGAATGTTATATAAATGACATTTTGAGATTGACTTTTTCAGTAAGCACAATGTCTTTGAGGATTATCCAAGTTATTACACTTAGGAATAGTTTTTTCTTTTTATTGATGAATAGCATTCCATCTATGTTTAAACCACAGTTTCTTTATTCACCTGTTGAAAGATATCTAGGTTGGTTCCTGTTGGGGCTATTATGAATAAAGTTCATAATAAAGTTCCTATGAACGTTAGTTTATAGGTTGGATAAATGCCCAAGGATGCTCTTACTCTTTTTTTTCTTAAACCCACAAAACCTGGGACCTCTGTATGTGGGAAACCAACACTCAACCACTGAGCCACATCAGCTCCCCTGAGTTGTTTTTTTTCATTTGTTTTCACTTGTTTTGTTATTTTTCCCAGGAGGTATGGGGAACTGCACCAGGATCTCCCATCTGGGAAGCAGGTGCTCAATCACTTGAGCCACATCTACTCCTGCGATAGTTTTAATTTGCATTTATCATGTTTTCAATTAAGTAAATAAACCCTCCCTGTAATTGTCCAATGATATCAACTTTCTGCTTCAAATTTCAAGGTATTTGTGAGTTGATATGTTCTATACTCTAACCTGCTATCCTGGGAATAGATCTATACTAGTGAATATTGCTTTTCTAGCCTTCCATAATCTGACCTATGCTTACCTCTCCAGTTTGACCACTCCTCCTCTTCTAACACCTCCTCCTCATGCATTTCTCTCCAGATTATACAATAGGTAGTTCATTAAAGACACCAAGCTCTTTCTTGCCTCCATGGCTTTGCATGTACTCTCCCTCTTTCCATATAATCTCCCATCCATCCTCAGCCCCAATACGGTTGACATCAGAATTTGAGGTTTCAGATTAGATGTGATGCTATCTGCCCCCAAATCTGAGGTAGCTGCACTCCAGTGCTCTGTCCTTACCCTGTTTGCCGTTCCATATTGTGATTGCTGGTTACCTTTCTCTTGCCTCCAGCATTTAGCACAGTGTGCAGTATGCTTGCTCAATAAATAAAAGATGGATCTTAACTCACAGAGAAACACATCAAGAAAAACTCTTGCTTTTTATTCCTCCCTCCTTTTGCCTTCTCTTGCATTTCTCAGTATTCACTTCTAGGGACGTGACTATTTCTCTAATGTGTTTCATGTTCTTTGTACATCTGCTATGATGCTCCTCTTCATCATTTTGAGAAAGTAAAGGTCTGGAGCCAAGAACCAGGCAATTCACTGACTATGGGATAAAAGTGGGAAATTGGAGTCTTAGGAAATAAGGAATGGTGAGAAAATCCATTTTCAACACTCAAAGCTCTTTGAACATATTGCCATATATTTTTGCTCATCTTCCAAATAACCAGTATCTAAAACAGCATAGTTCAATACAGTAGCCACTAACCAAATGTGGCTACTAACATTATAATTTAATTAAAAATTCAGTTCCTCAGTTATGCTAGACACCTTTCAAGCACCCAATAGCCACAATATATCTACCGATTAATATACTAGACAGTACAGATACATAGAATATTTCTAGGATTGCAGAAAGGTGTTTTTGGATAGTGCAGGTTTAGAACATAGAAGGTTCAACATGGTGCCAAACTCCTTTCAGTGGAAATACACATTTAAATTGGGAAATTGGGCCTAAAACCTAATTGTACTAAATATTATTCCATAGGCACACTTTTAATTGGAGAATCAAGTCCTAACCACAGTTCATGACCAGCAGTTCCAGGAAATTTTGGAAACTCCATTCAATTTCTCACTGCTATACATAATTTTCAGAGTTAATAAGTTGTCAATGGTAAAATTACTTGGGGATTGGTTCTTAACTTTTGCTTATGTCATAATAAGGAAATGAAATCTTAGGTTATTCAATTTTATTTAATCTACATAATACTGGTTTGATAAAACCAACTATGGTTTGACATATTTTTCTTACAGTCTATTTCATTTCAAATGAAGTTTGGAGTTTAGATAATAACTATAAGAACAAGTATCTTGCTCACAATATTTTCCTCCCACCCCACCTAAATTTGAGTCTATAGTGTCATCAGAAAAATATGGAGGATATTTTCTAATTGTGGCCATCCCCATTTCAGGGAAAAGCACAGAGCAGCCCCATAAAGGTAGCTGGGGTGGAGATTAAAGGGGAAATACTCTGTTTCAGAGATCATCTTCTTACTTCATTTAAAAAAAAATCAATCTTACTTTAATCTGAAAAATGTTAAGAACAAGGGAACTCATTGGTAGAGAAAATCTGAAAGCATAAGGAAATGGTTATTTGCTGTAATTAAAAATAGACCCCCACCTTGATGCATTTATATCAAGTTCACAGTCTCATGAAAACAATGTCACTTAAACAAGTATATCAGGATCTAGGTACCAGGCAACAGGAATGAGCAAGATATAACAGCCCTTCAGGGTGGAATTGGTAGCCAATGAAGAATACAGAAAATAAATAAGGAAAATAACTTCAAACAGTGATATGTAGAAGTACTCTATGTGGAAATGATACTTTGAGCAGAAGCTTGAATTTTGAGCAGGAAATAGTTATGCAAAAACGTGGTAGGAGCAAAACTATTTGGAGGATTAAAAATGATAGTGGAATCAACCTGCGCATTTAATAATAGTTAACATATATTATGAGGTTCTCTGGGTGAAGCAATGCTTTAAGCATTTATTTGTATAATCTCATTTATCCTCTACATACCTTTGATATAGATATTATTCTTATCCCTGTTTTAATATATGAGGAAGTTATTTCCTAACAGTAGATTTACATGATTAACAGAAGAAATTTTTTTCTGAGATGCTTATCAAAACGTCCCATCCTGGAATCAGAATCTCTGCTTTTATAATCCCCCTTAGTTTTTCTAATGCATGCCAAAAAACACTCTCCTGGAGCATTCCTTTCTGTTTCTTGCCACTATAACCTTGGTTTTGTTCCTTGGTACTAGAAATGAGATACTCAGAAAAGTTGCACCTAGGTCCATCAGCTAAATCATGGTCAATCTTAACCAAACAAGGCAATCTTGTTTTTTTCCCTAGGTCTTGTTTCTAGCCAAAGACATAAGGGACATCTCTAGGATCATGTGGAACACAGTTTCCTTCCTTACAGGAAGAAGACACACACAGTTGATGGACTTGGTTATTTGGGGAAGGGATGCCTAGAGCGTTTTGAGGATAAAAGTTTTCAAGCCTTGGGAAAAAGTAACTATGTAGGGCATAGTGGAGCAGAAGGATGGATAGGCATGAAGGCTTGAAGTCTTGGCTGAGCCTCTGAACCAACCTGGAGTTTACCTACCTACGGATTTCTGTTATGATGGACAGTAACTACTTTGTTTGGATATTCTCGTACTTGCAGCTAAGAGCATGCTAATTGATTCACTAAGGGAACACTAAACAATTTTTTTTTTTTAAAAAGAGTTATATCTTTGGTAGAAAATGAAATTTTAAAGTGTCTGGTTTCTCTGAGATCAGATATTGTGTTAAATAAAAAAGTATACTCAAAAGTAACAGCATGGGAGCGTCTTCTTACATACAAGTTCCTGGGCTCATTCCCCGGCCATAGTATCATTTAAAAAAAAAAACAAAAAACTAATCCAAAGAATGATTTTTCAATTATTTTTAAACAATAGGAGGAAAAATATAGAGATCAGTTCCAAAACTTGTGAGGTTGTCATGAAACCGATATTCTCTAACCTAGCTGATAAGAGGGTAAACTGGAAAAACCTGTTCTGATGCAATTTGGGAATTTTTATCAAATGCTTATAAAGATGCCCATTTTAATTGATCCACTTGTGATTTTTGTTTGTTTATTTTGTTTTGTTTTTCTCTGCCCTTTCCCATCCTCCCCCTCTCCCCCAGTTGTCTATTCTCTGTGTCCATTTACTGTGTGTTCTTCTGTGCCTGTTTACATTCTTGTCTGCGGCACCGAGAATCTGTGTCTCTTTTGTTGCGTCATCTTGCTGCGTCAGCTCTCTGTGTGTGTGGCACCACTCCTGGGCAGGCTGCACTTTTTTTTTTCCGCTCTGGGCAGCTCTCCTTACAGGGCTTGCACATGGAGACACCCCTTCGTGGCAGGGCACTCCTTGCTTGCATCAGCACTGTACATGGGCCAGCTCCACACGGGTCAGAAGGTCCTGGGTTTGAACTCTGGACCTCCCATGTGGTAGGTGGATGCTCTGCCCATTGAGCCAAATCCGCTTCCCTGGATTTTTAATTTTAAGGAAATAATTCAAAACATGGACAATGCTGTTACACGAGGCTGTCTTTTACAGTATTAATGTATCTATATTATAATACTCATTAAATTGAAAGTTATTAAAACTATGCTGCAACATGAGAAAATATGACATTTGAGTATTTGCAGCTTTGTGAAAAATAATCTGAGTCATGCCAAAACATCGAAGTCAAAATGAGGGACATTTTGCAATGTAACTGGTTTTAATTGTCAAAAATATTCTTGCTGTGAAAGATAAAGACAGGCAGATGAACAGGTTCATATTGAAGTAGACTAAAGAGATGTCACCATAAAAGGTATTGTATGATTCTGTATAGGATTCAGGACTGGAATAAAATTGGTATAAAGAACTTAATTGGGATGTAATGGCAAAAAAGAAATTATATTTGGTACCTCCTCATCATACCTGGCTTAGTCCTAAGTTTCTCTTTGAGCAGCCACCCCATTCAGCCCTGACTTGGGCATAACCTCAACTAGCAGAGCCTACTATTCAAGGGTGCTTGCATGATAAGAGCCCCCTTGGCTTCTCCAAATGGCCACTTGCCCTTTCATGCTGCATAATTTACTAGCAAGGCCTGTATCTCCACATCACTTGAACAATAAGAAGCTGCCCTCTGCTTCTCCAAATGGCTCTTGCCACTTCTGCTTTTTGTGCCCTGTAGTTTGAAACTTCTAATTCTGGTATCCGCGGGGAAGCCCTCCCCCTCCCCTCTGGGTCATAATAAAGGGAAACAGCCCAATCCCCACGTGTGCTTCTCCCCTCACAGTACCAGTGGGCTCCTCTGCTGCCCTCAGTCTCTCTTCTCCCCCTCAGGGCCTTTGATCTAACAGAGCTGTCCTTTCTTGCATTCTCCGTGGATTGGCTCTCTGTGTTTGTGCCGTATTACCCAAAGAACGTCTACATAACCTTCAAAACAACTGCTGCAGCAGGGGGATTTGACCTTGACTGGTGGCTGCCAGGTGGGATGCCTTCATGCTGCTCCCGCTCACTAACCCGCCATCCCAAGTGACCGGCATCACTTGGGAAGGCCCCACCGCTTGCTGGCCATTTGCGCTGCCACCCTTTGTGTCTGTCCAGTGTTGCCTAGGTTACCCATTGCAAATTCAGATCCATTAAAAGCCTGGGGACCTGTAGAGAGGCACAGGGCAGCCCCAGGTGAGTGCTTAATTCGGCCACCTGCCTTCACCTGCCTTCGGCCCTCTCACTCCCCTGAAAAGGAACACAGGACTGTGTGAGATCAAGCAAATTTGGTATAAATTAATTGGCTGTTATTCTGCAAAGATATAGAGACCCACATAAAATAGAGGTGGGGCTGTTCCCAGGTCTAAGTGTATTGGGCTGCCTAGGAGTAAGGGTGCGGGACCTGCCATTGGCTGTGTCTATCAAATCACCAGAGGCCCAAGGATGGCATTGTAAGCAGATGGTGCATCTGCTGAGTTTCCTGCCTGGGCTCTGTCTGCCAGACCTTGTCTAAGGGTATTTCCCCTGCCAGAGTCCCTGGGGAGGGGTATACCCCTGACTGGAGTACCCCACTGGCATGTGTCTGAATTATTAGTAGCCCCCCCAAGAGATAACACAATTAGCAGGCATTGTGAGGAATCCAAACTACCTAATTAATTCTGAGACCCTCCCACAACCACCGCGGTTCTATATTTAAAAGAGAGGGGCTATTTCCATCCTGGGATTAAAAACTGAGGAACCAAAGGATCTCCTACTTAAAATAGGAGTGGTACAATGGGTATATCCTTTTGATGCCCACGCTGATAAAGATTTGCTTCAGGGGGACAAGGAAAAACATGCAGATTAGTTATGAGAGTTTTTACTATGGGGTCAGAGATGCCATTCTCTTCATCAGAGGAAAAAAAAATGAGGCAATGGGCTGGAATCACTAAAGACTCCCAGCCCTTCCCCACCAAGGCAGATGCCCACTGACAAACAGTTAATGAGGCCCAAGTATTACTTTAAAATATGGAGATGATTCAGTGGGCATAGCATTTCTCTGAGCATTCAGAAAAAAGAGACCCAGAGTTTGTCTTGCGCTGTCCCCCTTGGACACTGAGTCACGAAAAACTTTCTTACAGGGAGCCCCTTCCCCCAAATTACCAGGCAGCCTTGCTCAGCCATCTCAGCAGGACTCACACTCTCAGCAAAGCTGTGGACAGGGTGGCACTATTGGCAGGACATGAGAGGGACACAGAGATCCTGATTTCCCGGGCCTGGGTGGCCACCCTTCGGGCGACTACGGCCGCCTCCTGCATAGCAGAAGTCCAGTCCCCTGCCCTCCTGGGAGTTGTAACTATTGGAACAATTCTTATTAAATAGCTGGCCAACTGGTGGCACTTCTATTCTTACTCCCCCACTGCGGTATTGATACATTAACCTTTGCCTGGAGTAAGATCAGATCTTTGGCTCTCTTAGTGGGCCACGGCAAACAGGACCGTGGTGGAACTGCCCCACCAATAGAGGTGATAAACGTGTCAGTGTTGCCTGTGACAAGGTACTGTGGGGCTCTGGCCTATAATCCAAGATCTTCTGAAAGAGAGAGTCATTATAGCTGCTATCTCCCCTTACAAGAGCCCCTTTCCACCAGTTCTTAAAGCCTCCAACAATGAAGGGCGATCACCATCAATTATACCAGCCTTAATATACAAGTCCTGCCAACCAATGGTCCTATTCTTAACATCATCTAATTAATAAAAGATATATACAGGGCCATGGGCAGTTGCTTGCTGTAACTGACCTCCAGCATGTTTTACTCAGTGCCAATACCTAAAGAGAAAAAAAATCCTCCTGCTGTCACCAGGAACTTAACAAATGGTCTTTAAAAAGCCACTTAATCCTGGTGCTATAGAGTGACATCTGATTAAGGGGTGAAGCTAAAGAGGACCTTTGAGAGGACCTAGCCATATTCATTCATCATTTATAAAAATGAGGCTGGGCAATAGCACCCCATTAAATATAAGGGCCATCAAACTCTGTCAACTCCCTGGGTTTCACCTGGTCCCGTAATGGCAGCTAGATTCCTACTACCATCAAACACAAACTCAGCTCAGACACTAAGACACACACAATACTAATGAGGTTTGTTCATGTTCTAGAAGTAAAACATCCTACATCTCTCACTTTCTTTATAGCCCATAAACAAAATCCCACACACATCTACAGCTTTCTACTGGCAGAGTCCCAGCAATGCGCCTTAAAATTAGCACAGTAGGCCATTTCCCATCCCATACTACTTGTCCCACTGGGAATGGATTTTAAGTTAGAGACATTAGTTATTTCAGAATATGCCTCTTAGAGTTCTTGGATTAAGCATGGCAAACCCTGGCTGCTTATTGGGCTCTTAAAAGCAGAGGTGCTTACACGGCCAGAACTGGTCAACCTGTATATGTCAATTACCATAATGCCATGGGTGAGACAGAATTCATAGCAGGAGCTCAGCAGGGCCACTGAAATCTCACTGGTAAAATGGAAATGGTACCTATAGGACAGGGCTTAACCTGACAAACAGGGCCTTTCCAAATTACAGGCAGATGTGGCTTCCCCATGCTCAGCCCCTTGCCCATAGGTCTTTGCCACAAACACTCACCTATCAGAGACAGCCATTTGGGGTCTATACAACTGGCAGAGCTGGAAAAGGTCCAATTAGCCCTCCAGGATGCTATGAGCAGTAAATTGTTCCATCTCTACATCTTCCCTCATTTTGGGGTGGTGGCCAAAGGACTAGCATGGGGTCAGACCAGTGGAAACAAAATAGTTGTCTTATTATAAAAGCTTCTTGATGGGGGATGCTTCACATTTGAAAACAGCTCATAGCCTCATCCATTTCCACACACATTCCACTTACCACACCAGAGTCACAATTCAGTGACATTACTGATAACCGACCTAAAATGCATTCTTGCACAGCACATCTGACGGGACCCCTGGAGACTGCCCACTCCGGCTCCCCAAATCTTCCCTACTATCACTGGCCAAAATAGTTACAAAGGCTGGAACTTGTGCTCCAAAACCAAATATTGGCATCCCGTGGTTGGGGTCATGTCCCATAGGTGGGGGCACATTCCACAGGGTGGAATTAAACCCTTCTCCCATTATCATATTTATTACACAGGACCACTTCCCATCACTGCCATGGCCACCAGGAAGTAGAGACTATAGCTTTCAAACCAATAGAACAGTCTGGGTCACCTTTAGAGGTAAAAGAAAGGTATGTCTGGTGGATGCCAGTCACATAAAAAAATGCTTTTTACTCTGCCATGAGTGCCTGTTTCTCATACAATGCACAATACCTGGACTGGCAAGCTCCGAACCTAGAGCAAGACCTGAGAGAAAGCATCATGCAATTTCTTAGCAACTGAAAAACACCACCATCCAGCTATCATGATGCAAGCAACAGCCCCAGAGGCTGGTCTTCAAGGACTGGAGCATATCAGGGTTCACTCCGGCTGTGGGTTTTACTCATTTTGCTGGCTGAATGGGTCATAGGTTTCTTTACCGACCCACAAGGCCTCACCGTGCTGGCCCAAGAATGTTCAAACAATTGTTCAGGTAATCCTAAAATTGTTCCCAGGGATGGGACAGAGGAAGTTGCTGGCTGTCATTCCTCAAACACCTGTGTCTAGCATGCCACCAAGCATGGCTGAGGACTCAGAACTATCCAGCACATATATCACATGGCTCCACTGATACCAATGCATAAATGATTCTCCACCCAGGCACAACCTAGGTCAGAGTTTCATATAGCACCAGTGGCCTCACAAATGTAATCAAACCAAACCTGCATGGCTAATTTCCTCTACCTCAGCCTGCCAGGCATACTATTCTAAGGAATTTAGATTTCAAAGAGGGTCCACAAAAAAAGTTTAACTCCTAATTGGCATATAAGGTTGGACAAAGCATATTCTCCCTGTAAGGGGAAATGCAGAGGGCTATACCACAACATACAGCCAGAGCCTTTTCTAGATGCATTCTAGACCTAGTAAAGTCTGAGGTGGCAACCATTTTACAAAAAGCCTATAGAGGTATCATGACTAGAGCTCCCCAATGACATTTAAAAGCCCACAACAAAATTCCCCATCCTTTATGGACTGCTCCTTGGGAGGGATACCCATCCCCCAGTTAGCTCCCAGTGATCACCGCTTCGCCTCAGTCGACCCTGTCCCAGCCCATGTACCTTGTCTCTGGGGAGGACTTCACTTCTGGTTGAATCCGCCATAGGTGTTAGACTACAGGACTTAGGGCACTGCAGCCCTGGTACTCAGTCTTGGAATTATACCCCACAGAGATTGCCAACCGTCTGCCCAGTGGGCCCATAAGATCCCTTAGAGCCTGCAAAACTGTAAGCCACCCTTCTGCAATTGTCGACTCATCTCCTGGCTAAGGGAGGGGAAGTCTGAGCTATGGCCAGCACAGCCTGTTACACGTACATCAACAACCCGGGGTAAGTTCAATATAATTCACAAAAACTACCACAGGTACACATTAATGTCTCTAACATATTTGTTTAAACGTGTAATTCCTCCCAAACTCTCCCAAATCCTCTATCTTCAGGCCTCCATGGGACCTTTTCTCATGGCTTAGCCCCACTATCTGGGGAGACTGGCTCTGCCAGGACTTCCAATTACTAGTCATAGGACTAGTTTTAATTATGGTTATGGTTCACCTATTTAGGCTGATCATTTGAACCATAATGACCAGCTTTAACATATCCTTATATATCTCTACTACTCAGGCCAAAATCATCTTTAAAAAATGATGCCAAGGCTCCACAAGGTGGACTGTAAGGGCATAAAAGAAATTATACTCAGTGCCTCACCATCCTGCTTTCCCTTTGAGTGACCTCCCCAGTTAGCCCTGTCCTAGCAGGACCTGTACCTGCAGATGGTTGGGATTATAAGAGCTGCTGCCTAGTTTCTCTGAATGGCACCTGCTGCTTTTTCTCCAAATGGCCCTAGCCACCTCTGTCCTATGGCCTTTCCATAGGACTTGAGTGATAAGAGCTACTCTCAGCTTCTACAAACAACCCTTGTTGTTTCTGCATTTTGCACGTTGTTGTTTGAAACTTTCAATCCCTGATATCTCTGGGCAAGTCCTACCCCTCCCCTCTGAGTCACAATAAAGGCAAGAGCCTAGGCCCACATGTGCTGCTCCCCACCCTGCTCACGGACCTCACAGAAGCCTGGGTTAGGTAAGGCCAGTGGGCCCCTCCACTGCCCTCTTTTTCTCCCTTCCCCGTAGGGCCTTTGATCTAACAGAGCTGTCCTCATACATTTTCCATGGCTGGCTCTCTGTGTTTGCACCTCATTTCCCAAAGAACTCCCATATAATATCCAAAACAAGGAACAATTAAGAAAATTGTAATGTGTACTATAGATTAGATAATAGATAGATACCAATGTTGAATTTCTTAAATTTTATGATTAGGCTGTGGTTACGAGAGAGATATACTTGTTATTAATATACACTGAAATATTTAGTGACAAAGGGACATGATATATGAAACCCACTGAGAAAAAAATCATGGAGAGAGGGAGAGAGAGGATAAGATAGTATCAGTCAGCCAAAGGGGTGCTGATGCAAAGTACTAGACCTCTATTGGCTTTTATAAAGGGTATTTATTGGGGTAGACGCATACAGTCACAAGGCCATAAAAAGTTACTTCCCTCACCAAAGTCTGTTACCATGTGTTGAAGCAAGATGGCTGCAGTCTCTATGAGGGTTCAGCCTTTCTCTTCCTCTTAAGGCTCCATGGTCCCACTTCTTCCTATCTCATCTGTAGGTTGGCATAAGGTCATCTTTCTTTCTGGGGATTGTCTCTTTCTGGGCTCAGCTGCTTTGCTCTCTTCACAAGGCCAGCTGTAAACTATCAGGCAGATGGCCGTGCTTTCTCCCTGGGGCTCCAGTATCAAAACTCCTCTCCTCTGCCGTGTCTTTTTCTGGATGAGTGTCCACCCACCAAGGGGTGGGGGGGACTCAACACCCTACTGACATAGCCAAATCAAAGCCCTAATCTTAATTTAATCAAGTAAATATAACCTTTAAATTTAATACAATCAAAGGGTATCATGCCCAGAGGAACCAAGCAGTTTATAAACATAATCAAATATCTGTTTTGAAATTCATATACAATATCAACCTGCCACAGAGACTGATAAAGCAATATGTGGCAAAATATTAAAAATGGGTAAATCTGGTAAGGGGTATATAGGTGTTCTTTGTATTCATCTTTTTGGAAACTTCGAGGTTATTTTTAAAAGTCACACACTCATTTTCACATATACGTATATACAAAATACTTAAATGAAATACATCAAAGTCATAACTAATGTTATGCAATAGTGTTAAAGCAGTGGGGTTATAGGCAATTTTTGTTTTTCTCATTTTACAAAATATTCTGAAGGTAGTTATTTCATCACTTCAATTTTTTAAAAACTTTTTCTTTTGAAATACTTACAGGAGTTACAAAAGTAATACAAACCTCTTACAAAAAACTCCAACACACCCTTTCCCCCCACCCCCGATCCACCAATTTTAACATTTTGCCACATTTTGAATATCATTCTATTTGTCCATCCATCCATCTGGCCATCTACCTGTCTATCCATTTTTCAACCAGTTTTCTGAACACTTGAGTATAGGTTCTATACATCATGCTCCTTGAACATTTACTACTGCCACGCACACCTCCTAAGAACAATGATACTCATTTATGTAACCACCTTAAGTACAGTAATCAAGTTCAAGAAATTCAACATTGTTATAAAGTTTACAGTCTATGTGCCAACTTTTTCATGTGTCCCAGTAATGCCCTCTGGAGCATTTTCTTTTTCCTTGTTAGATCCCATCCAGGATCATGTATTGCATTTAATTGTCATTGACACTTTAGTTCGGGGTTCTTAACCTTTTTTGCTTCACAGGTAAAAACCACAGAGCCCCAAGTCCATACTATACTGTGTATTATTTAATAAATATGCCACAGCCACACTAACATGTTCCCATGAGAATAATGGTTTTTTTTGAATTTCAATTCAAGTTCACAGACCCCTGGTTAAGAACCCCTGCTTTAGTTGCTTACTCTCCCTTTTTTTTCTAATTGTGAGAACATCTATACAACAACTTTCCTATCTCAACCACTCCCAAACATACCATTCAGTGGGATTAATCACGTTCACATTGCAGTACCCTTACCACCATCCATACTAAAACTTTCCCATCCCCTTAAGCAGAAACTTTTACCCATTATACATTAATTCCCCACTCCTCCTGCTTCCCATCCCGAACCTGTATTCTATGAGCTTACATATTCTCTGATAATTTCTTTGTAGTTACCATGGGGCTTAAATTTAACACCCTAAATCTATAGGATAAATCCTAAATTATCATTTCCAATGCTTTGATACCAACTTCAGTGGTATATAAAGAAAATGTTCCTATACCTGTCTATCCCCTCACCTTTATGTAGTTTTTGTCACAAATCGCATGTTCATACATTATGAGTACAAACCACTGATTTTCATTACATGTCATGCATTTGCCTTTTAGATACTGTAGGAAGTAAAAAGTGAAGTTATAAACCAAAAATAGAATAGTCTTGGGATTTATATTTACCCATGTCATTATCCTTTCTGGAGATCTTTATTTTTTCAGGCAGTTTCAGTCTATTGTCTGTGGTTCTTTTCTTTCAACTTGCAGAGTGCTCTTTAGTGTCTTTTGTAGAACCTGTCTAGTGGTAATGAACTCCCTCAGTTTTTGTTTATCTGGGAATGTCTTAATCTGTCCCTCATTTTTAAAAGACAGTTTTGCCAGTTATAGAATTCTTGGGTGGCAATTTTTTTGCTTTCAGCATTTTAAATATGTCATCCCACTACCATCTTTCCTCAATGATTTCTGATGAGAAATCAGCACTTAATTTTATTGACTCTCCCTTGTATGTGACACACTGCTCTCTCTTTTGGTTTTCAAGACTCTTTCTTTATCTTTGGCATTCAACATTTTGATTATAATGTACTGTAGTATGGGTCTTTTGGGGATTATCCTGTTTGGAGTTCATTGAGCACCTTGGGTATATATATTTGTGTCTTTTTAAAATTTATGAAGTTTTCAGCCATTTTTTCTTTGAATATTCTCTCTGCCCTCTCTCTCTTTCTTCTCCTTCAGGGACTTCCAAATGCAAATGCTGGCAAACTTGATGGTATCCCATAATTCCTTAGGCTTAGTTCACTTTTCTCTATTCTTTCTTCCCTCTACTATAGAGACTAAATAATTTCAATTTTCTTATTTTCAAGTTCACTGTGTTTTTTCTATCTCTAATCTGCTGTTGAACCCCTTTAGGGAATTTTTAATTTATGTTACTGTGATCTTCAGCTTCATTTGGTTCCTTTTCATAACTTCTTTCTCTCTATTGATAGTCTTTTTGTGTTCATCTACCATTTTCCTGATTTCCTTTAGTTTTTTGTCCAAATTTTCCTTTAGCTCTTTGAGGATATTTAGGATCATGTTTTTAAAGTCTTTGTTTGGAATGTCCCAGGTCTGGTCCTCCACATGGATGGTTTCTAATGCTTTAATCTCCTTTGACTAGGCCATTGCTTCCTTTTTTTTGGTATGTTTTTCAGCCTTTTGTTGAAATCTAGATATTTTGATATTTTAATAAGTTATCACTGGAATTTATACACTGAGGCATCTCTTCCTTAAGCTTGTATGCAAGAGTGTTTTTATTTATTTATTTTTGTCTTTACTTATTTTTTTTAATATTACATTAAAAAAATATGAGGTTCCCATATACCCCCCACCCCCCTCACCCACTCCTCCCCCCATAACAACAATCTCCTCCATCATCATGAGGCATTCATTGCATTTGGTGAGTTCATCTCTGAGCACTGATGCACCTCATGGTCAATGGTCCACATCATAGCCCATACTATACCACGTTCCACCCAGTGGGCCATGGGAGGACAAACAATGTCCCATAACTGTCCCTACAGCATCACCCAGGACAACTCCAAGTCCTGAAAACGCCTCCACATCTCATCTTTTCCTCCCATTCCCTACCCCCAGCAGCCACCATGGCCACTTTCTCCATACCAATGCCACATTTTCTTCAATTACTAATCACAATAGTTCATGAATAGATTATCAGTAAGTCCACTCTAATCCATACTCTATTCCTGCAGGAGTGTTATGACTGTGCTTTCTTTAAATGCCAGGAACTAACACACACACAAAAAAGTGGGGGTGAAGAACTTGAGAGAACTTCTTTTCCAGCCTTTGAAGGTTGACCTATGCAAGTGTTCTCCTTCAGAGCCTATCCACACAATGAGGATATAGCTCAAGGCCAAAGCATAGGAGCCTCCCTGATCATTTCTGTACAAGTGTCTTATCTGGGGCATGTTCATGTGACCCTAGGAATCCCCTCAATTACACATATATCAATGTCCCCTTTCCCCTAGGAAATAGTGTCCTCATGGTCCTGAGCACTGCACTCTGTCCTATAGACAGCAATCCCTTGCTGCAAATAGCCAGAATGGGACTGCTCTCCCACAACATTCTGTTGGAGAGTTCTGTGAGCTGCCTTTTTTATGCAGGGCAAGTTCTGGGATGGCAAGGTTGTGATTAGTATCCTGGTTAAGTTCTTTGAGCCACCACAAGATAGATGGGGCCAGATATATATGCTCCTAATACGTGCATGAGGGTTACTCTGCTCCCTCTGGGACCAGGACAGGGACCCACTCACACTTCGAGCATGTATATCTCCATGCTGAGCCAGTAAGGAGGTCCAAGAGAGGCCAGCCAGGGTGCCATGGGATCCTACCATTTTCAGATTGCATTAGTCTTGATTCAGTACTTGCCCTGTTACTGCAATCTTTTAACTTTTCTAAAGCTTTGCGAAAGGTGTTTCTGCCAATTCTTGCTGGTTGTTCAAAATTTCTGTGAGGGGATGAGCCTTGAAGCTTCTCAGTCTGACATCTTTATCAGGGCTTCATCATTTCAATTTGACATTTTAACTTGTTTTCAGTATATATACTGAAAATACATATATATGTTTTTGCACAAAAAAATGTATTATAACTCAAATCAGTCTACCTTCTATTATTCCTCAGACTTTGCCTCATCTCTGTAGTAGAATCATATGATAAAAGATTTATGTAATGGGGAGCAGATGTAGCTCAGTATTTGAATGCCAGCTTCCCGCATATGAGGTCCTGGGTTGAATCCCCAGCCCCAGTACCTAAGAAACAAAACAAAATAAAAAAGAAACAAAAAACCACCACAAGATTTATGTAATGAAGTGCAATTTAGTTTTTGTTGGAAAACAATCAAATAAGAAAGTCAGCTAAGAATTTATCTAAAGGCATGATAGAGATATGAATATCTTGATCAACTGAGGACAAACTGACCAAATTTTAAATTGGCACCTACAGATGAAGCAGATAAGCTTTCCCTAAATTATCATTAAACTGTATATCTGTTTACTTTAAGGAAACCTATTCTGGATTTTTAAAATACCTAGTTCTAGTATGAGTACTAAAAGCAAGAGAAAATTTTCATAGATAATAATTCAAATGGTTAAATTTGACATTATAAGGACTTCCACTTGAAAACAAATTTAGGGATAGATGTGCATGATAATTCTAAGATTCATATAGATTTAAATATAAATTAATTAACAAAAAAAATGTGCATGTGCTTTTTACATTTGCCCAAGATCAAGTTGGAAATGAGATCTATTTAAAACAGATCTAAGAAAAGGTGGCGGTGGAATAATTTTTCAGCTATAGTAATATAGCCCCTTCTATATATGTACACTACCTGCTTTATTCTTTCTTTAAAACATCTAACATTTTCTTAAATGTATTTTTAAAAGAAGTTTTAAATCACTACCATAAATTGAAAAACATTACTACTTGCAATGAATAAAAGATACCACATAAATAAATAGAAATAGATACTAAGCAATGTTCTTAAATTCTAGCTGGTTACCATTGTTTCCTAAATTATTTCATAAAGAGATTTTCAAGTGCCAATACCAAAATGAGACTTTTATCTTGGCATAAGCATAAGGATTAACAAAGAATAGAAAAGGAAATCATCTTCTCATTGTGATTCAGCATATACTTATGTAGTTTCGATGGTACCTCCTAAAACCATCAGAAGTATCAAGCATAGCTGGAGCTTAATGTCTCCTCTTTTTCACACAATTATTATTGGTTGTCTTCTACAATTAGATACATGAAGAAAATCTGTCTTGCCTGGGACTGAAAGTGAAAAATGAAGTCTTACTTTGCTAAATGCTTATCTAGGTAACATCTTTGGGATGGTCCCACCGAACCTGTTTTGAAATATTTTGGCAAACTATAGTTAGAGTGTGTATTCCTTAATCGTCTGGGTTCTGTGTTTATACGGTATCTGCTCTCTGTTCTTCCAAGCTAAGTTCATTCGCCTGTGCAATGCTTCTTTGGAACAACATTGTCTCTAGGCACTGGCACCTATAGTATCAAGAGTGACCAGCAAAGTTTGAGAATGGGCACTAGACAGCAGGAACACCTGTTGACCCCAAAGGTCAGAATATGGACAAACCAACTTGTCCCTCCCTAGCTCTGCCTGATGTTTTTAGTCAGTTCTCATGCACTCAAGACATGAGAATGATGGGATCATAGAAAGCAATATGGCAAGTGCAAAGACTGTTACAAGGTTTTGTGGAGGATTCTTTTTAGAATTGAGGTCCAGTAGCCATTGTCCATCAGGAAAGGCTTGGCTGCTTCCCTTGACTAATGGGAAGCTCCCCAGCTATTGGCAGAGGAATTACCCAGGGGCATTTAAAATACCATGCCCTGGTCTTGCCCTCAAAGACTGTGCTTTAATTGGTTTGGGGTAGGGCCCTACTGCAGACATAATTTTAAATAGCTCCCTCCGTGGTTATGCAATGAAATCAGGGTCAAGAATCAAAGAAGGCATCATAAACAGCAGACAGTTTCCAACACTGGAGCTTTAATGGCAGTTGAGGGGTTCCCAGTCCAGGTGGAAGTACAGATGTGATGCAGGTTCCCCTGGGTTAAATGCCAAGACAATGCTGGTAGCTTGGGAAGGCCAGTTTTGTTGTCAGCACGCTGGGAAACACATAGCCTCCATGCTTGGCCAGAAGTGTCCACTGTAATAATTTATAAAACAATGTTTTAAAGAAAATGACTTTTTTAAAAAATTCCCATGTAGACTTTTAACTTGGCTTAACAAGAGGAGGGCCCTTTTTCTTCAGCCTCAAGCATTTTGATCTCCAGTTGACAGTTCATGGCTAGAAAGGAGTGGCCCACCCACCCAGCTATTTCTTTCTTTCTTTCATTTCTCTGTTTATCTGTTGTTGTTTTTTAAGCTAAAGTTATATTTGTATGTTTGGAAAGTGGGATGAAATCTATGTATATCTAGAAGAGATACCTCCCAAACTATGTTCTGGGTAATTTCTTATTTTCCATATTACCTTTGTTGGAGTATTATAATGCTTATCTACATAAAGTTTAAAACTGTGCTACTAAAACATAGTATTTATTAATAGAATGAGATAGATAGAACATTGGCTTTAAATTGATTACAAAACATTAATTCTATAAAAATCAGATCAGCTATTCAGAATCAAAGATAAAAATAAGTATCACCACGTTCTGTGTAACTAAGAAATGCTCGATAGGAAAAGTCACCCCATTTTCCTTTGTTATAGCAAGCAGAGGCAGCATGGTGTCATTTATAATTCTGGCACAATCAGCACATATTGTCCTCCTACAGGTTAGAGCTCTAGGTACTGATTCTGAGTGACAGGAAGAAATGTCATCCCAACTACTGTCTCAGCATGAGGACGACTCCTGGATATAATGCTGGACCTCTCCCTCACTGCAGTATTGCAAAGCTTAATTAATGTTTGCAAAACACTTGGAGGGCCTTATATTGAAGTTCCTATGTAATTGCAAAAGATTACTGTAAGGGGAAATGCTAGTACAACTTACTGGGAGAGGAGGAATGTTTAATTGGTTAATCTTGTGCTTTTCTTTGGAAATTGTATCAGGTAGAAGTGAATTGACTTTGTAAGTACCAAAGAACAAAGGAAGTGATCGTAATAGTGGTCTTGGGAAGTGGATTTGGCTCAACTGACAGAGCTTCCGCCTACGACATGGGAGGTCCAGGGTTCAAACCCAGGGCCTCCTGACCTATGTGATGAGCTGGTCCACACACAGTGCTGATGCACGCAAGGAGTGCCGTGCCACGCTGGGGAATCCCTGTGTAGGGGAGCCCCAGGTGCAAGGAGTGCACCCCATAAGGAGAGCTGCCCAGCGTGAAAAAAGTGCAGCCTGCCCAGGAGTGGCACCGCACACACAGAGAGCTGACACAGCAAGATGATGCAACAAAAAGAGACACAGATTCGCGGTGCCGCTGACAAGAATATAAGTGGACACAGAAGAACACACAGCGAATGGGCACAGAGAGCAGACAACTGGGGGTGGAGGTTGAGGGTGGGGAAGGGAAGAGAAAAAAAAGAATAGTGGTCTATATATCCAAGGTATTATTAAGTTTCATGGCTCAGTTTAATTTTGCTTAAATTCATACTAATAGGACAAATTTAACCAACTACATTAAAACCATTTGTTATAGAGATTAAAATCTCATATTTATATGATATCTAATGTCTAAAAAGTCCTAGTGTATAACAGATTCTTTATTTTTTATGATGTTCAACTGGAAAACACACCCCCATTACCAAAATGGTAATTGGATTTGCTTTGAGCTCTTTCCATCTCCACATAGCTTTTGGATGCCCTGTCAGGACTGCATATTACCTGGTTGGATTACTTCTTGGGAAACTTCAGCATTATCAGGAATGTCTCTCATTTTATTAGTTTTTGTTTTGTTGTTGTTGTTGTTGTTGTTCTGAAGCAGAACATCTGAGGTGAGCTTGTTTATCTGATAACACAATTCCATAACCATGTAACTTAAGTGGCTTTTTTTTTTTCTTCCATTACATCTTCTGGTACAATGTTCATCTTACCCATAAATTCTCATTTCAGGGCTAAAGGATTAGTTAGAATCATTATTTTATCTAATTCATATGAGCCAAGGTTTGTAAACCCCCGGGAAAGCAAACCAGGGGTTTACTGTGTGTTGCAGGGCTGAACTAGCCCATAGGTCCAAAGCAGCTTCAGCCTTGCTCAGCCACAAGGAGCTAAAATTTAGACCACGAGGAGCAGCCTTTGCTCAGGCTGTGGGGCCACACCCAACCATCAAGAGAACAGTGGGAGAGTTCTGCTGCAGAAATCCAATATGCCAATACCTATCCTTACCCAGGAAGGGCAGGAAGGGCTGTTTGTCTGAGACATCCTCGGTATGGCTTAGGGGCTGTGGCCAGGTATGAGATCTAGGTAGTCTTATG
Organism: Dasypus novemcinctus; assembly: GCF_030445035.2. Lineage (NCBI taxonomy): Eukaryota > Metazoa > Chordata > Mammalia > Cingulata > Dasypodidae > Dasypus > Dasypus novemcinctus. The sequence goes on from NC_080677.1 coordinate 87,200,738, forward strand.
GTGGGGACAGAGAGATAAGATTCTCTAAGGAAAATTAGCCAAAATATGGAGTTGTCTTGTTAGGAGCCAATGTCTCAGGTGTGACTTGGGGAAGGGGTAGGAACTAGAGAAACTATGACACAATGCCTACACTGGGATCCAGAGAACTTGGGGTGTTATCAAAGAAAAAAGTAACGAATAGGGGCGTGTGAAAGGTCAAAAACAATGGGAAGCAGATTTGTCTCAACTGATAGAGCATCCATCCGCCTACCACATGGGAGGCCCAAGGTTCAAACCCAGGGCCCCCTGACCCGTGTGGAGCTGGCCCATACACAGTGCTGATGTGCGCAAGGAGTGACATGCCACACAGGGGTGTCCCCCACTTAGGGGAACCCCACACACAGGAGTGTGCCCCTCAAGGAAAGCCACCTTGCGTTAAAAAAAAAAGTGCAACCCTGCCGGGAGTGGGACTGCACACAGAGAGCTGATGCAGCAAGATGACACAACAAAAAGACAGAGATTCCTGGTGACACTGACAAGAATGCAAGCGGACACAGAAGAACACAGCGAATGGACACAGAGAGCAGATAAAGGGGGAGGGGAATCTTTAAAAAATAAAAAAATAAAGTCAAATGATGTTAAAAAAAACAAGTTGCCCTGATGGGAGCAAGTGGGTACAGGTGGTTCTGGTGCTCTTCTGTCTACAACACTCATCTGGTTAGGTCTCACCCCTGCGTACAAATCTAGAGTTCCTTGTATATCCTCTTTGGTGCATACCAGGATGAAGTCTGATGGTGCTGAACTCCATCTGAGCTGTGTGCTACACGAAAGCAACAATAGTAGGACCCCTCCACACACACACCCTTTTGTGACATTTTTATGTTCTGAGAGATGGCTAACTGCAAAGGACCACCGAGATAAGATCCATCTCCATCTTTCCTCCGTGACTCCCATGTTTTATAAAACCCCAGGGGGCAGTGGCTGAGGCTCAAGTAGTTGGGTGCCCATCTACTACATGGGAGGTCCCAGGTCGGTTCCCGGTTCCCGGTGTCTCCTAAAGAAGACAAGCAAGACATGATGGCCTGTTGCAGTGAGCTGACACAACAAGATGATGTAATGAGATGACGAAATGAGGAGCCACAATGGGAGACAAACAAAACAAGGAATGGAAATGGCTCAAGCAATTGGGTGCCCCTCTCCCACATGGGATGTCCCAGGTTTGGTTCCGAGTGCCTTATAAAAAGAAGATGAACAGACAGTGAATGCAAACAATGAGAAAGAGAAATAAATAAAATAAATCTTTTTAAAAAACTTTGTTTCTTGCCCTCTGTTTGAGACAGCTCTCATTAACAAATGTGCTCCCTGTTGGCCTTGTCTGAGTAAAATAATCTCTTTAATTGTCTGGTGCAGTTTGTCTTTCACAAGTCCTAATTCTTTAGCATTTCACAAAAGACCCATTACGATCCAACTCCTGCCTACATCTCCACACTCACATCTTGCCACTACTCAGGCAAACCCTGTAGGTCTCACAGTCTGCTTGCATGTTAACAGAAGTTTCAAGTTTTCCTGTTTTGCATAAACTGCTCCTACCAAGCAGAACTTATTGTCATCTCATCTTTCCACCTAGCACCCAATCAGCCTTCTAGACTAAGTTGAGCTCTCCCCTCTTTTCGGAAGCCTTCTTGGCCCCCCTCCACACCTCATAGCATCCTGCTTTTATCCATATCAGAGTGCTAACCACACTATTTTGGGTGTACTCTATTAAAACTCTCGTTTTCTTATCTGTTTTCACCTCTAGACTGCACTACACAGTGTGTGGTGAAAGGGTTCTTGATACGTGTTTGCTGAGAAACACCTGCCTGACTAAGGATCATGGGTTTAGAGTGGATGTCTGTGGCAGTAACCACCTCTGTGCTTTTTATGTGGAACTGAGCATCGCTGCTGTTCTGATTTGATTGATAGCACTCACCCTTTATAGATTAGAAGCCCTAATTAAATGTCAAAAGGGGCGAAATTGCAAAGCATGAATTGTCTCTTAATTAAAGAGAGCAATTGAATGAAATGACCTGGTAATTGTTTAAAGTGACCATGCTGAATCCTTAGAATTAGCCTCCGTTTCTGTCTTGCAGAGTTCAGGATTAGAGGTGAAGGGCAAACATTTTAATGTCAGAAGCAGGGCCTGGAGAAAAAAACCTTGGCTTCCTAAACCGGAAGATTCCTTGTCCTTCAGCCTCCCTTTTATCCTCCTCTTTTTGTTTCACACTTCAGTTCACTCTTTCCCAACATTAGAACCTAAGACGTTTTTATAATTCCTGTCAGATCTATGTAGCATTCATATTTTTCTAAGATTCATATTTTTATTTTATAGATATACACAAAAAGCAAGCTTTTTATATGACTACTTTAAATAGTAACCAGTGTTACTTGATATGAGCTAAAGGTAACAAATAATTGATTGAAATTAGCCAGACACAAAAGGACAAATATTCTATGATTCCACTCATATGATTACCTAGAATATGCAAATTCATACATAAGATTACAGGTTGGGGGTTGGCAAATGGGGAGTTATTGCTTAATGTATAGAGTTTCTGTTTGGGGTGATGAAAAAGTTTTGGTAATGGGTCATGGTAACAGTAGCACACTATTGTGACTGTAATTAATAACCACTGAATTGTACACTTAAAAGTGGTTAAAATGGGAAATTTTGAATTGTATATATGTTACCAAAATAAACACTTTAAATAAATAGATAATAAATTTTTGGTCCTCTAGCCTGCCAGGAAAACAGCTCCTGGCTGATGGAGCAGAGGAACTCAACATGGCTCCGCTCTTGGACTCTGGTTACCCCTAGAAGCTTTCCCACCTTGGTTTTCTGCTTTGTATGAGTTGAAAGCTGCATTTGAAATTAGGACTCAGGTCATATTTTAAAGAAAGTCAGTTAATGCATCTCCAGTGGAGTACTATGTACCACTGCTGATACTGTACCACACTTCAGGAGATGCTGCTCTTGTTTCTAGTCTAAAAATTGATGAAATCTATTTCTATCTTGATTGTTCTGTGTCCAGGAGGAATTCTGATTTTATACTTGTGCCACAAATAATTCTCTTTAATTTAACGTCTTCCAGATTTTACTTTCCACCTCTTTTAACCACTTCTGATGCTTAGCTGTAGGACACCTTATGTTTCTTTAAAAAAATCATGTAGCTAGAATTTGAAAGGAAACTGATATTTATTAAGTACCTATTTTAAGATAATTTGCATCACCTGCCTTGAGAAATAGGAATTGCACTCCCTATGTTACAGATAGGAAAACTTTGCTGAACTTTATAGCCCAAGGGATGCAAATTACCCATTCATTTAACCCCTACTCCACACCACCTCTACAAAGTTGCTGGAACTTCATGGCAGCATTGCCTCACCATTCCTATTTGCTGTATTCCTAATGGTATAATCAGATAGGCTATACCTGTGAGTCATGTTCAATTTGGGGTCACGATGACCATTTCATCCACAATGTCAAATAGGTTTCATATGAATACCAGTCCCAAACAATAGGGAGCTCTTGATAAACTCTCAATAAACTATTGAGAAGTTTATTGTCCTAGTTTGCCAGAGATACCACACCATAGGTTGACTTAAACAACAAGTGTACATTGTCTCCAGTTTTGAAGTTCAAAATCAAGATGTCAACAAGGCCGTGCTTTCTCCCAAAGTCAGTAGTGTTCAGGTTGTGGCGTTTCTCTGTCACGTGGTTAGCTCTCTTCAATCTGTCTCCTATTAGATGTCTCCAGCCATGTGGCCCAAGGACCACCCTGATTCAATTTGGATTTGGCCACACCTTGACTAAATATAACATCTTCAAAAGGTCCTGTTTATAAAAGGGTTCTCACCCACAGAAACTCAGGTTAAGATATGAACTTGTCTTTTGTGTGTGTGTTGGGGGGAGGGGGGGGGATACGATTCAATCCCCAACAGTTAGGAAGACTGTTTCTGGGCTTGGCAGGAAAGGATGATTAATTAGACATGTATTTCATAGTCTCTGGTGCAGGGAGTGGTAGCACAAGTACTATGTATTTGCCATGCTTGATGTAATCTTTTCTGGAAGAACTTGCATTTTCAATCATTTCCCAATTAACTCTGTATACATATGCACTGTATTTTTTCTTTTTAGTTTTTGTTTAGCAGGGGTCTTTTTGGTTTCAGATTACTTTTTTAATTAAGTTACTTTTTCAACTTCCAAAGTTTTAATATTTGAATCCAATTTTGTGAAGTTTCTGAAACAACTTATTTCTGTTCACATAACTTGATTTTATTTGCATACCTAAGGTAAGATCAAATAAACCTAACGCAGGTACTTGACATAAACAGACACTAGGACTATATGCCTCCATTAGATTTTATAATCTGGTAAAATAAATTTCACAACATTTTTAATAAGGTTTTGCCAATTTTTGTGCTTGTGATTCCTTTTTATATGTAAAGTACTAAATCCAGAATTATTTTCCTTTGACTGAACAAGTGTAATATTAAATGGGTTACATAATCCATTTGCAATTTCACAGATGAAATTTGCCCAAGTTTGAAGACTAGCTTATGGGCTCAAAAACAAACTTAGGTTGTCTTAAGAATTTTACTGCTTAACTCATTAGGTAGAACTCAATAAAAGTGATTTTTAAATTTATCTATGGTTTTTAAAGCCCCAAATCATTTCTCTTCCATTTAAAAATTAACTGCACCCAAGATGCCAACTAAAAATGGACTTCTAACCAATATCTGAGAAGGCCACATTTTCAAATACCCACACAAAGAAAATAAATGTAGTCCTTTTCCCTGAAACGAATTTTTTATAAGTAGTTGTATGTGTGGCAGAAAAGGAGTGAAAACATATATGTGTATGTATACTATGTTTACAAGTAAAATAAAAATTCTTGAGTTTTTCTAGAATTAGGAATGCACAGTATTTTTTCCTATAAAAATGTTCTTAAATATACTTTTAGAGGAAGAAATTCTAAAAACTTTTTGATCCTCGTGAGCCATACATAATTAGAAAAAAATCTGTGCTTTATATTTGTACACTGAATCTTGGTTTAAAAAAATGTTGGTTCTAGAAACTAAAATTACTTGCTCCAAACCATAGTATTTTCTTTGAGAGTTTTGCTCTTCTCAAGTGTCCCAAGCAAAGGCAAGTGAAATAAGATAGAGCACAAGTCACATGGCAACCTCAAGAGAATATTCATTTCAATTGCATTGACCTTACTTCATAAGGTTAAACACAATTGTTCCCCACATTATATATCATTTTTATTGAGGTTAATGTTGAGTCAAGATTTAATTTCAGCAGCTTCTTAGTTATTTGAACTGTTCCCGCAAGCTATATGATGATACTCACTGTTCATTTAAAATCCTGATTCACATCTTATTTCACTCATATATAGTTGGATATGTTTTTAATAAATACTATGATTCAAAATTTGAGCACGTAGGGAACAGAGGTGGCTCAAGTGATTAGGCACTTCCTTCCTACATTGCAGATCCCCGGATCGGTTCCCAGTGCCTCCTAAGGGCACAGCATATAGCAAATACAAACAACGAGGGGGTGGGGAGAAATAAATAAATAAATAAAATCTTTAGGGAGCAGAGGTAGCTCAAGTGATTAGGCACCTCCCTACCACATCAGAGATCCCAGGCTCAGCTCCTGGTGCTTCCTAAAGAAATAAGGAAGACGAACAGACAAAGTAAAATTTGAGCTCGTCCTAGTGAAGTAAAGAAATTTCCTAAGCCTTCCACATTTGAATGATGGCAAACTTCCTAGCATGAAAAACTTGTGGTCATTTTTAAATATTTGAAAACATGGCCTCAAATTCTTTGAGACTGCCCCCATCAAGAGTTAAAGTCTATGCCCCTCCCCTTGAATTTGGGCAGGCTTGTGAATGCTTCAACAATAACATTCATCAGAAATGACAATAAATAATGAGTCTAGGTCACAGAAAGTTATGCAAATTGTTTGCTGGAATATTTCTTCTTGGAGCTCTGAGTCACAATTCAAAAAGTTCAGCTTACCTAAGTTTTTACTACACCATGTTGGAATGGGCAAGTGTAATTTTTTCAGAAATCTGTCCAAGCTGAACCTAGTCTTCAAGCTATTCCTGTAAAGGCATGAGTGAAGAAACTTCCAGATGGTTCTGGCCTCCAGCATTTGTTACCCTAGCTATTCAAGTCTTCTGAACTGAGACCCAGACAACATGCAACAGAGACAAGCTATTCCCACTGTGCTTTGTCTGAATTTCTTACCTATATAATTCATGGGCATAATAAAATGGTGGTGATTTTATGCCTCTAAATTTTTCAATTGTTTTTTTTTCAGCAATACCTAGCTTGAACATAACCTGGTACCTGAGAAAGGGCTCTGTCATAATAAAACTTGAAACATGTGACATTGACTTTGGAAATTTTGACAACATGATCATCTATGATAATGTGGAAAATAAAAAACATACCTAACAAACTCAGTGATCTAGCTAAAGAGATTTCTGTGCAGAATATTGAAGGTGTCCCCTGACTTCATTCATCTGCCTCTAATGAAATGTGAGAGAAGAGCAATGAAGCAAAGAGTAGAGTTTAGGGAAAAATAAAAAGGCCACAAGAAAATTATTCCAGCCTGTGAAGGATTCTCAAATTAGGAAAGGACCTCAGGGAAAATGTCAAATTCAAGTTGCTGAAAGAAAATGTGACTCCGTGAAAAGATGGAACCCAGAATGTGAATTATAAATCTTTGTTAAGATCTCACAAAGATTTAAGGGTGGGCCTCACAAATCCTCTTGGGAAAAAAAAAGTTCTTCTAAAAAACGTTAAGGGTATTCCTTGCAGACTCTCTTCATTAAACAATTAGCTTTCTAAGAGAGATAGATGAACAGACGAATCTAAGAATCTTAAGTGCATGGGTCCAATATGAGCCTCAGAGGAGGCCTAAACTAAGGTAGAGAAAGACTTTCTAGAAAAGATTTGTGGGTATGTCTAATGAAATGTAGTGTAAATTGATACACAAGGAACTCATGAAATTTTAAGTAAATTACATCAGTTTAGAATGAAATGGACAGAAACAGTGCTAAATGAAAGGAGGCCATGAAATTCTATGGACATAAAGAAAACAGAATATTTATCAGATGCAAAATGGGTTATTTATTTTAGGAAAGGTGGAACTCAGAAGGTAGAAGTAAAAACCTAGAAGATGGAGCCAAGAACCATGGTGAAGCATTTCCAGGAAGGCCCTGGTCACATGGGTGTAACTGGACTTCGGATTTGCTTTGGTTCAGTGCCTGTTGTGTGTTGGTCTTCTGGTTCCTGTTTTTTGAACAGAAGGATCTATTGCAGTGATCCCACACCTGGCCCGTCACTGTATTTTGGGTAAGTAGGGGATAGAGAACTTGGCACCTGTAGCAGTTTGATAGTTATGAATCCCAAAAATAGATAGTGGATTATGTTTGTAATCTGGTCTGTACATGGGCGTGATAAAACTATGATTAGGGCTTTGATTGGGCCATGTCATTAGGGCATTGAGTCCCTACCCCTTGGTGGGTGGGGACTCATAGATAAAAGGCATGGCAAGGGACAGAGTTGAAAGTTTTTGATGTTGGAGTTTGATGCTGAAGCCTTAAGCTGGAGCCCTGGGAAGTAAGTTTACAGATGAAAGAGAAGCCAGCCCTAGGAAGAGGGGCACCCTGAGCCCAGGAAGAAGCAGGCCCTGGGAAGAATGGAATCTTGAACCCAGACAGAAGCAAAGCCCTGGAAGGGAGGAACCCAGGAAGCCTGAACCCTCACAGCCGTCAGCAGCCATCTTGCTCCAACATGTGAAAATAGACTTTGTGAGGGAAGTAACTTATACTTTATGGCCTGGTGTCTGTAGCTCCTACCCTAAATAAATACCCTTTATAGCAGCCAGCAAATTTCTGGTATTTTGCATCAGCATCCCTTTGGCTGACTAATACAGCACCCATGGCAATGTGTGCAAACTTCTCTTCCAGGTCACCCACGTCATTGAGGTTGGAGGTGAAGAGAGACAGCTATAGGTTCCAGCTTGTCACTGCTCTCTGCCGATTCATATCCAGCTTTTTTTTTTTTGGCAGTACCAGGGATTGAACCCTGGATTGTATATGGGAAGCGGACATTCAACCAATCACTCAATGACTGAGCTACACCCACTCCCCTGTAACATCCTTTTAAGTGCATGACAGAAAATACAAATTAAAGAGGGAATCGAAAAATAGAGAAAGCAATAATAATTTTAACTCTTACTGTGCTGTACTATAAAGATTTAATAATGTTGTTATCCAAACATTTTGCACTTAATTGCCAGGCAGGGACAGGAGAATATCTTGGACATAAGCAACTTGCATAGTTGGAACTGAGAACCCCAACACCACCACCACTTGAATGAAGCCAGCACTCTCTACAGGAAAGGGTAGGCCAGAAAACAATCTATCTGCATGTGTAGATAACAAGGAATCTTGAATAGCTCACTCTGAACTGTGTGTGAAATAAAGTTTTCTCAACAAATTTATTACCATGGAATTGGTCCCATATGACTTTACAATGTAGCTTTCAATATGTGGACAGGAAACACAAAACTAAGAAATTTGCGTACATTTTTGTCTAGGCTTGTTTTCCCCTGAGATGCCTGGTAAAAGCAAAATCTTTCCTGGGAGCAAACATCTAGGTGGCCTATGGAAATAGAAGTCTTGCTGTACTCAAATCCACAGTCCAAAAACTGTAAAACACACAAGAAAATCATTCACTCTAAGCAGGAGACAGTTAAAAAAAAACAAGTGACAGAATTAGACTTTCCCCACCACTAAAATACCAGGCAATAAAACTATTGGGTAGACTATAAAATTAATATTTTTGAAATGATTAAAAAATTAGAAGATAAAATTAAAAACACAGAAAGGAATAGGCCACTATCAAAAGTCTAGAAAAGCTTAAAAAATGAAATAGAACATCTAGAAATGAAAAAGATAGTTAATAGAAGGAAAAAACAAGTCATAAATTAGGGGAAAATATTTCTAAAACAAAGGACTTGTATCCAAAGTATGCAAAGAACTTTTAAAACTAAGAAAACAAACAAAGAATAGTTAAATTGGCAAAAGATCTGAAGAGATTCCTCACCAAAGAAGATCAATAGATGTCAAAGGCTATGAAAGATGATGAACATTGTATGTCATTAAAGAATTGCAATTTCAGCATACCTGTAAGAATGGCTATGGCTAAAATCCAAAATACTGACAACACCAAATGATGGTGAGGATACGAATCAACAGGAAATTTCATACATTGCTGATAGGAATATAAAGTGGTAGAGCCAATTTGAGAGACAGTCTGGCAGTTTCTTACAAAGCTAAACTTTGGCTTACCATATGATTCAGCAATTGTCCTCCTAGATATTTACCCAAAGGAGTTGAAAATTGAGATCCACCCAAAAACCTGCACATGAATGTTTATAGCACCTTTATTCATAATTGCCAAAAATTGGAAGCAACCAAAATGTCCTTCACTAGGCTACTGGATAAACAAACTGTGGTAATCAGTACAATCTAGTATTATTTAGCAATAAAAACAAATGAGCTTTTCAGCCATGAAAAGACATGAAGGAAATTTAACTGCATATTGCTGAATAAAAGAAGGTATTCTGAAAAAGCTACATACTATATGATTACAACTATATGATATTCTGGAAAAAGCAAAACTAGAGATAGTACAAAGATCAGTGGTTGTAACTGGTTTGGGTGTGTGTGTGTGGAATGAATATATGGAACACAGTATATTTGTAGGATAGTGAACTATTATGTATAATAATGTAATGGTGTATATATGACTTTCCGCATTTGTCAAAACCCATAGAACCATATAACACAAAGTGAACTGTAATGTAAATTAGAGACTTTAATGATAACGTATCAATATTTATTCACAAGTGTAACAAATGTACTACACTACAGCAGAAAGTTAATAATACAGAAATTGTTGAGGGGAAGGAGGAGAATATGGGAACTTTGTAGTTGCTACACAATTTTTCCATGAACCTAAAGGCTCACTTAAAATCTATCTTTAAAAATTCAATATGGGGGGTTTGGGAAGATGGCATCAGATTAGTCAGACAAGGCTCAGCTCTCTCACAAAAGCAATGGAGAGACAGCTGCCCCAGTTACCTGCTTTGGGAGTCAGCAGACAAGGGCAATGTTTCACAACTCCCAGGAGGGTGAGGAATAGAGAGATGAAGAACCTGAAACAACAAACTGTGAATTATTAAACCTCCTGGCTGCCTGGAAGGGCTCTTCTCCCCCACCCCTAAGATAATAAGCAGAGGTAACCCCCCTGGCTCATTGCAGCTGAGAGGGATACAGACATCTTTCTCCCCATCAGTTGATACAAGGGAAAAGGGAGGGTGAGTCAAGAGCTTTTTTTCAGTGTATTCAGCCAGAGGAGCCCACCTTGAATCTCAGCTCCAGCCAGACCAAAACAAAGGAAAACCAAGAGAAATACATCTCCTGGAAAGGTGCACCAACAAGCACCATCTGCTGGCTGGTCTAGAAGTTGCATGGACAAAAAATGCACTTGGGTTTCTCTGTTCTCTAACTTCTGGGAGAAAATCTGCACCCCTGTTAGTGAGGCCGTGGCATGATTTTGATAACTTAAGCTAGGAAAGACTTAGGATAAGTTGAACCAAATATCAAAGAAGAGCTGTGAAAAAAATAGCAAAAGACTGAGGGAGAAATTGGTCATCAGAGTAAATTAACCAACATATTCAGATGTCTAGACATCAGCAAAAAATTACAAGCCATACTAAGAAACAGGAAGATATGGCTCAGCCAAAGGAGCAAATCAAATATCCTGAAGAGATTCAGGATTTAAGATAATTAATCAATGATAATCACACAACTCTCCTAAATCAATTTTAAAAATTAAAAGAAAATATGACTAAAAAGATAAAGGATATTAAGATGACACTGAGTGAGAATAAAGAACAATTTGAAAGTCTGCAAAGGAAAGTAACAGACGTTATGGGAATGAAAGACATGATGTATGAAATTAAAAATACATTAAAAGCACATAAGAGCAGATTTGAATTGCTCAAAGACAGAATTAGTGATTTTGAAGACAGAACATCTGAACTGGAAATGAAAGGAGGACAGAAAGATAAGAGAATGGAAAAAAATTGAACAGGATCTCAGGGAATTGAATGACAATGTGAAATGCACAAACATATGCATTATTGTGTCCCAGAAGGAGAAGAAAATGGAAAAGGGGCTGAAAGAATATTTGAGGAAATAATGACTGAAAACTTCCCTACCTTTATGAAAGACATAAATATCAATATCCAAGAAGGAGCAGCGGACTTGGCCCAGTGGTTAGGGTGTCGGTCTACCACATGGGAGGTCTGCAATTCAAACCCTGGGCCTCCTTGACCTGTGTGGAGCTGGCCCACACACAGTGCTGATGCGCACAAGGAGTGCCATGTCATGCAGGGGTGTCCCCCACGTAGGGGAGCACCACGTGCAAGAGTGCGCCCCTTAAGGAGAGCTGCCCAGCATGAAAGAAAGTGCAGCCTGCCCAGGAATGGTGCCGCACACAGGGAGAGCTGACACAACAAGATGACGCAACAAAAAGAAACACAGATTCCCATGCTGCTGACAACAACAGAAGCAGATAAAGAAGATGGCAGCAGACACAGAGAACAGACAATGGGGGCGGGAGAGGAGAGAAATAAATAAATAAATCTTTAAAAAAAAAAAAATCCAAGAAGGACGATGGACCCCAAAGAGAATAAATCTGAATAGAACTACCCTGAGACACCTATTATTCAGAATGACAAATATCAGAGATAAAGAGAAGATTCTGAATGCAGCAAGGGAAAAGCAAAGCAACACATACAAGGGAAACTCAGTAAGATTAAGTGCCAACCTCTCATCAGATTCCATGGAGGAGAGAAGAAAACAGTATGACGTAATTCAGGTACTGAAAGAGAAAAACTGCCAGCTAAGAATTGTGTATCTGGCAAAGCAGTCCTTCAAAAATAAAAAGGAATTCAAAGTCTTCATGGAAAAATAAAAACTGATAGAATATGTTATCAAAAGACCAGAATTACAGGAGCTACTAAAGAGAGTGCTGCAGCCTAAAAGGAAAAAACAAGGATGAGACACTTGGAGGAGAGTGAAGAAACAAAGTTTATTAGAAAGGGACAATAGTACGATATGACAACAGAAAGCAAAATGCTAAAATGGATGATGTAAGTAATGTCTTTACAGTAATAATGTTGCACGTTAATGGCTTCAACTCTCCAATCAAAAGACATAGCCTGACAGAATGGATTAAAAATTTTTTTTTCCTTTTTTCAGTTAGGTGCTGCCAGCTTGTCTATTGTTTCCTGTGCTTCCTCATCCTCAATCTCCTCTTTTCTGTATGTACTGATTTTGGTTACCAGCACTGTCTCTTTTTTACCCACATCTCTGTATTCCACCTTCTGTTGTTGCTCTTACATACCCTCTCTTTATTTAGTCCCCATTTTTTCTGGCTTTTCACATCTAACATTTCTATTTTGTTTTCTATCTTTTATTAACTCTTTATCATATTGTCCTTTCTTTTCCCTTTCCCTCTCTCCTGATCACGCTAGCCTTTTAATTCATACTATATTCTTCTCCATATTCAGTTTCCCACTTCATTGTAGGTACTCCACTTCTCATTCCTATAACTATACACTGCTTACACAAGTTTAATATTTATTCTCCTAGGTCTTATAGAGTTCTTCTGCTAACATTTACTATGAATACTACTATTATACTTTTTCTTTTCTTACCTCATTTGCTTTCCTTGGCCCTAATCTTTTTCCTTCAAGGTAATAACAGCAAGGTAATAGAATAAGAAAAACAAAGTGTCAAAGAGAAAAATTAACACACACACACAAAAACAGCACCTAAAAAACCCTGAGACTAGAAGGAGAAACTAATCATCTGAAGAAACCCACCAGGTAAAATGATGACCAGACAGCAACAAAAAACTACAAACCAAACCAATAATCAGGAAGACATGGCCCAATCCAATGAACAAATTAAAAACCAGGAAGAGGAGCAGAACATTGAACAACTAATCAAAGTTCTCCAATCAAATATCACAGACCAACATAGTGAAGTGAAGGAAGTGATTAAGGATATTAAGAAAATGCTTGAAGAGCATACTGAAGAAATTGTAAACATGCACTTAATGGATTCAGAGAGATTGAAATCATACAAAATAATTTCTCTGACCACAGTGGAATGAAGCTGGACCAGAAACCCAGATTAGGAACCAAGATATGGAAGTTAAAAAACACACTCTTAGACAAACAGTGGGTCAAGGAGAAAATCTCAAAAGAAAACAGTAACTATGGCGGTGGACTTGGCCCAGTGGTTAGGGCATCTGTCTACCACCTGGGAGGTCCATGGTTCAAACCCCAGGCCTCCTTAACCCATGTGGAGCTGGCCCATGTGCAGTGCTGATGCACACAAGGAGTGCCCTACCACATGGGTGTGTCCCCCATGTAGGGGAGCCCCACGTGCAAGGCCCACACACAAGGAGTGCGCCCCATAAGGAGAGCCACCCAGCGCAAAAGAAAGTGCAGCCTGCCCAGGAATGGCGCCACACACACGGAGAGCTGATGCAACAAGATGACACAATAAAAGAAACACAGATTCCTGTGCCACTGACAACAACAGAAGTGGACAAAGAAGAAGATGCAGCAAATAGACACAGAGAACAGACAACCAGGGTGGGGAGGAAAGAGGAGAGAAATAAATAAATAAATAAATCTTAAAAAAAAAAAGAAAACAGTAACTACCATGAAACTAATGAAAATGATAACACAACATATCTAAACTTATGGGATGCAGCAAAAGCTGTACTGAGAGGGAAATTCAGAGCCATAAATTCATACATTAAAAAAGAAGATGGGAAGCCTGTGGTTGAATCAGTTGGGCTTCTGTCTACCATATGGGAGGCCCTGGGTTCATGTCCTGGGGCCTCCTAGTGAAGGCAGACTCACCCACACACTGCAGAGCACCACACAGCCTACAAACACCACCCAGCCCACACCCACTGCAGAGAGATGACTCAGCAAGGTGACGCAACAAAAGAGGGAGACAAGCAAGAACACAGTGGAACATGTAGCGAATGAACACAGAGAGCAGACAGCAAGCAAGCCACAAGAGGGGAGGGGAAACAAAAAATAAAATAAATACAGACACAGAAGAACCCACAGAGAATGGACACAGAGAGCAGACAGCATGCAAAAAGCCACAAAGGGGTGGGCGGAGATTAAAAAAAAGAAGAAGAAAGAGCTAAAATCAAATATCTAACTGCACACTTGGAGGAATTAGTAAAAAACAACAAGCTAACCCCAAAGGAAGTAGAAAGAAAGAAATAACAAAGAACAGAGCAGAATTAAATGAAATAGAAAATAAGAAAGCACTAGAAAAATATTTAAAAAGAGCTGGTTATTTGAGAAGATCAATAAAATTGACAAACCCTTAGCTAGACTAACAAAGAAAAAAAGAGAGAAGATGCAAATACATAAAATAAAAAATGAGAGAAGGGGGATATCACCAGTGACCCCACAGAAATAAAGACTATCACAAGAGGACACTTTGAAAAACTATATGCCAACAAGAAGGACAATTTAGAGGAAATGGACAAATTCCTAGAAAGACGTAAACAGCCTGCATTGATGAACGAAGAAATTGATGATCTCAACAAACCAATCACAAGTAAAGAGATAGAAGCAGTCATTAAAAAAACTCCCAACTAAGAAGAGTCCTGGGCCAGATGGCTTCACAGGTGAATTCTACCAAACGTTCTGGAAAGAACTAACACCAGTCTTGCTTAAACTCTTTTCCAAAATATCAAAATAGAAGGAACATTGCCTAACTCTTTCTATGATGCCAACATTATCCTAATACCAAAGCCAAACAAAGACAGTACAAGAAAGGAAAATTACGGACCAATCTCTATAATGAACCTAGATGCTAAAATCCTCAACAAAATACTCGCTAATCATATTCAACAGCACATCAAAAGCATTATACACCATGACCAAGTGGGTTTCATCCTAAGTATGCAAGGATAGGCCGACATAAGAAAATCAATGTAATACAGCATATAAACAGATCGAGAGAAAAAAATCACATGATCATATTTTTAGATGCAGAAAAAGCATTTGACAAAATACTGCACCCTTTCTTAATAAAAACACTGCAAAAGATAGGAATAAAAGGAAGCTTTCTGAACATGATCAAGGGTATATATAAAAACCCACAGCTAACATCATTTACAATGGTAAAATCCTAAAATCCTTCTCTCTAATATCAGGAATGAGACAAGGATGTCCATTATTACCACTCCTATTTGATACTATGTTAGAAGTACTTACTTGAGCACTGAGGCAAGAAACATACATAAAAGGCATTCAAATAGGAATGGAAGAAGTCAAAATTTCACTATTTGCAGATGACATGATCCTATACATAGAAAGCCCTGAGAAATTGACAACAAAGCTTCTAGAACTTATGAATGAGTTCAGTAAAGTCACAGGTTATAAGATCAAGGCGCAAAAATCAGTAGCATTTCTGTACACCAATAATGAGCAATCCAAGGAGGAAATCAAGGGAAAAATACCATTTATAATAGTGACTAAAAAATCAAATACCCAGGAATAAACTTAACTAAAGATGTAAAAGACATACACAGAAAGCTACACAACAATGTTAAAGGAAGTCAAAGAAGACTTAAATAAATGGAAGAATATTCCCTGTTCATGGATAGGAAGACTAAATATCATTAAGATGTCTAGCCTACTCAAATGGATCTACAGATTTAATGCAATCCCAATTAAAAATCAACACAGTATTTTTTACTGAACTGGAAAAACTAACTATGAAATTTATTTGGAAGGGAACAAGACCCCAAATAGCCAAAGACATATTAAAAAAGAAAAATGAAATTGGAGAAATCACACTACCTGACTTTAAAACATACTACAAGGCTATAGTCGTCAAAGAGGCATGGTATTGGTACAAGGATAGACACAAGGACTGGTGGAACCAAATTGAGAGTTTGGATATAGATCCTCACATATACAGTCATCTGATATTTGACAAGGCCAGAAAGTCCACTCAATTGGGAGAGAATGGCCTCTTCAACAAATGGTACTAGGAGGACTGGATATCTATGTGCAAAAGAATGAGAGAGGATTACCATCTCACAACTTATACAAAAACAACTCAAGATGGATCAAAGATCTAAATATAAGAGTCAAGACCATAAAAATCTTAGAAGACAATGTAGGGAAGCATCTATAGGACCTTGTAATAGGAAATGGCTTCATGAACTTCACACCCAAGGCATGAGCAGTGAAAGAAAAAAAATAAATAAATGGGACCTCCTCAAAATTAAGGCCTTTTGTATCTCAAAGGAGTTTATCAAGAAAGTGAAAAGAGAATCTACCCAATGGGAGAAAATATTTGGTAACCATATATCTGATAGGAACCTAATATCCAACATATATAAAGAAATCCTTTATCTTGAAAATAAAAAGACAAACAACTTATTCAAAAATGTGCAAGAGATTTGAACAGACACTTCTCCAAAGAAGAAACACAAATGGTTAAAAAGCACATGAAGGGAAGTGGACTTGGCCTAGTGGTTAGGGTGTCGGTCTACCACATGGGAGGTCCACAGTTCAAACTCTGGGCCTCCTTGACCCGTGTGGAGCTGGCCCTTGTGCAGTGCTGATGCGTGCAAGGAGTGCCGTGCCACACAGGGGTGTCCCTGCATAGGGGAGCCCCATGCACAAGGAGTGCGCCCCATAAGGAGAGCCGCCCAGTGCAAAAGAAAGTGCAGCCTGCCCAAGAATGGCACCGCCCACACGGAGAGCTGACACAACAAGATGAAGCAACAAAAAGTAACACAGATTTCCATGCCGCAGACAACAACAGAAGCGGACAAAGAAGAAGATGCAGCAAATAGACACAGAGAACAGACAACCAGGGCAGGGGGAGAGGGGAGAGAAATAAATAAATAAATCTTTTTTAAAAATTTATTTTAAAAAAAGCACATGAAAAGATGCTCAACATCACTAGCTATTAGGAAAATGCAAATCAAAACTACAATGAGATGCCATCTTACACCCATTAGACTGGCAGCTATTGAAAAAAGAGAGAACTACAAGTATTGGAGAGGATGCAGAGGAATGGGAACCCTCATCCACTGCTGGTGGGAATGTAGAAGGATCCAGCCATTCTGGAGGACAGTTTGGTGGTTCCTCAAAAAACTAGCTATAGTTTTGCCATATGACCCAGCAATTCCACTGCTGGGTATATACCCAAGGACATGAACTGATATATGCACACTAATGTTCATAGCAGCATTATTCACTATTGCCAGAAGTTGGAATCAACCCAAATGCTCATCACATGATGAATGGATAAACAAAATGTGGTATATACATTCAATGGGATACTACTCAGCCATAAGAAAGAATACAGTGCTAACACATGGGATAACATGGATGTCTAAAATGTAAACCATAATGTAAACCACAATGTAACCAAGAATTTAGAAAAGTGTACAGTCTAAAATATAAACCATAATAGAACTATGGTTAGTAGCTAGGTTTCAATATCTGTACATCAGCTGTATAGCAAATACAACATCCACATGTAAAAACTTCATTGTTGGGGAAGGAGGAAAGGGTTTGATGTTGGGTATATGGGAGTCCTCTATACCATATATGTGACTTTTCTGTGATGTAAAACTTTTTGGAAGACAAAATGAAAAATTCTTTTAAAAAGGATGCAGACACTCAGGAAGGAATGGAAGAGATTGCCTTGCCACTGCGCATGCAGGGCAACACCTATTACTATAATGAAAGGCAAAAGGTCAAAAACAAAGTTTATGATATTTTTCATTTTTAATATCTCAATTTATTTTTTACTTTATTTTAGTTTTTCTAAATTATTATGTATTCTATTTTGAATCTTTAAGCCTGTCAATGCTATTTCATTTTCCTACTAATTGAATTTGGCAATATATTAGGCTTCATTTTTGAAGAAGTTTTGGATCACATAGGGGTTCAACTATAGCAGGAGAGGAGCACTGTTGTGGAGTGTCATTGATTGGGAATGCATGGGTGGGAATGATTTCCCCAGGGCATGCATATAGGACATATAGGTATGTCCAGATGTTTGTTGGGTATTGTCATATGGATAGAGTTACGCATGACAACTGAGGGAGTGCTGAGTTCCCATTTGGGGGAGCCCTGTATGATGATATGAAATGTTTGTAAATTCATAACTTTTACTATACACTTACTCTTTATGTTCATGTATGATTGAGACACTTCAATAAAGTCTTATTTTTAAAAATTTCAATAATGTAAAGGAATTGGGCATATACATTCATGATACATCCTAGAAACCCATAACAAAGATTTTTCATTTTTTCATTTCTTTGATACCCCAATTTATTTTTCCTTTATTTACTTTTTCTAAATTTCTAGGTATTCTATATCTAACCTTTAAACGCATCACTGTATTCCATTTTTTCTATTAAAGGAACCTGGCAATATATGGGCTTCCTTTTTGAAGAAGTTTTGGACTACAGAGAGGTTCAACTATGGCAGGGGAGGAACACTTGTGTGAGGTGTCATTGATGGGATGCACATAGTTGGGAGGGAGTTCTCCAGGGCATGTATACAGAGTACATAGAAAGGTTTGGATATTTTTGTAGTGGTTTCAGTTGGAAACCACAGATGAGAGAGTGCTGAATTCCTGACCAGGGGAGCTCTATCACATTCCCCAATGGAACAATAACAATCCCCCAAGTGCAATGGCAAAGACCAATAAAGACAGATGGTCCAACAATGAGCCCTTGATACTGATGGCTCCAATTATGAGCCTGTGTGCCTGAAATATGAACTAGGCCTATAGCTGTGGGGTGCCTAAGAGTTACCTCCTGAAAGCCTCCATGTTGCTCAAATGTGGCCACTCTCTAAGCCAAACTCAGCATATAGATGCATTGCCTTCCCCCCAGCATGGGACATGACTCCCAGGGATGAGCCTCCCTGGCACCAAGGGATTACTACCAAGTACCAGCTGATGATGTAACTAGAAAGACCGTGAACAAAGAGGTCAACTCAGACTGGCAGAATATCTCAGCCAACATGTAATATCAGGTGTTAAAAATTGCATTTTGACTTTGGATAAAAAGGGGGAAATTGAAAGAACAAGTAAGTTTATATGGCTAAGGGTCTCCAAAAAAGAGTCGGAGGTCATCAGGGGGTGATGCTTATGCATGCCTCAGCAGGGTACCAGACATAGCCAAGGTAGATGGAAACCCAGGTGTTGGTTCTCCTGAGGGCTGCAGCTACCCACAGGTTCTATGGTCAAGGCAGATGGCTCTGGAGTTCAGGGCCATGTCAGTTGGCCCTACTTTAGAGTTTGTGTTCCTGAATGTGATGGAGTTGAACTCAGATACAACCTTTCTACACACGCCTCTTTTGTCACTTTTACCGGACCTGTGGTTGGCGTCTGAGTTGGTGTATACTCAGGAGACCTGGATCTCTGAACTGTCCATGTGACGGCCAGGCCCTGGGCCTCAGCAGACTTGTAGCTCCTACCCTCTGGTTTCTTGACTTACCCTGGCCAGCTGACAGGGAGGTGAAGAGGGTCAACCACCACACCAGAGAGCCAAGAGTGCCTACAGCTGCAAGCAGAAGAATTGCATCCATCATCCATGTGGATCTAAACCCCCTCTTGATGTAGAGGGGGACAGGACATAGCCATCCCAGGTCCACAAGATGGAGGAATAGAGTATGGATTGGAGTGGATTTACTAGTGTTCTCCTGGGGAGCTATTGTGATTAGTAAGGAAGAAATTGTAGTAGTGATGTGGAGAGGGTGGCCACGGAGGCTGCTGATGGCTGGGAGAGGGAAGAAGACATACAGTGTGTGGGCATTTTCAGGATTTGGAGTTGTCCTAGGTGGTGCTGCAGGGATGGATGCTGGACATTGTGTGTCCCGTCGTGGCCCACTGGGTGGACTAGGGAAGAGTGGACTACAATGTGGACCACTGCCCATGTGCTGCAGCGGTTCTCCAGAATGTATTCGCCAGGTGCAGTGGATGTGCCACAATGATGGAAGAGTTTGTAGATGTGGGAGGGGTGACATGGGTGGGGTGGGGGGTATATGGGGACCTCATATTTTTTGAATGTAACATTTAAAAGAAAAAGAAAAAAATACAAAAACAAAAAACAAAAAAAAACCCACAAACCCAAAAAACAAACAACATTTCAATAATGTAAACGAATTGGGCATATACATTCATGATACATCCTAGAAACCCATAACTTCTAAGACACAAGAAGAAATAGAAAATTTCAGAAATCTATTTGAAAGAAATTTAATTACTAGTTAAATACTCTATCTTTCCCTGTTCCCACAAACAAAAAAGTTAGCTCTGGAAGATTTTGCAGGGGAGTTCTATCAGATAATGAAGGAAATATCTCAATTTTAACAAACTGGTCTAGAAAATAAGAGGGAATACTTTCTAACCCATTTTATGAGACTAGTATATCATTTACATCAAACTCTACAGGAACTGTATGAGAAGAGAATAATATAAGCCCATCATACTGAGGACCACAGATACATAAGTCTAGGAAAACCCTGGTATCAAAACCAAATAAGGACAGTATGAGGAAAAGTTATAGTACGATTTCGTGATTGAATTTGTCTGTTAATATTCAGCACCATCCCTGCCCTTTTGAATTCTCTTCCATGTAATACTCATGCTACAAGTGGGGAATCTTCTCAGGCTGCCTTGTCATATGGGTTCTGGTTTAGGCTCTGCCACTGCAAAGTTGATAAAAGTGAAAGGAAAGTTATCCTTTCTTTATCTGGCTTGACAGCTTTGCAAAGGTCTCTGTGATTCTGGCTGGTTTGTGTGGTAAAGTAGCAGAGGACAGGCTCCTGCGAGGTTATAGTAGCTGCTTTCTTGAGTTCTTGGTCTCTGAATATACGTCTTCTCTTTCTCTCCTATACCTCTTCCTATAATTTTTTAATTTCCTTATTCGAATTAAGTCTTTCTTTGCCTAAAATATGTACAGTGGTATATATTTTTCCTGACTGAAACTTGACTAGATGAAAATCCTATATAAAATATGACCAGATCAAATCCATCAGCCATTTAAAAATTCACTACCTAACAGACTTGTTATTAGAAAAGCCTATTAATATAATTTTCTATATTAAAGAAAAATTGGATTTTCATCTCAATAGATGCAGAAAAGGAATTTGATAAAATTCGGTACCCATTCATGAGTTAAAAGAAAACAACACCTCTTAGCCAGATGGAAAAGAGGTTCTTTAATGTGATAACTGATAATATGGCAGGTACCAAAGAATCTATAGCAGTTGTAGCCACCCTCTAAAAAAGGGTGGATCCCCTACCCAAATTTTTTTTCACTGTTGAGACTGATAATTCCATTCATGCATTGAGAGAGTATGAAGAGATTTATTAACCATATACAGGCTTTTGGGAAGAGCGGGACACTCAAGCAGGTCTGAAAATGGCTTGAGAAAGTAGGAAAGAGAGATTAACTTGACTTTTATAGTGGTTTAGGTTGGGGTCAGGGTGAGGGGTCCCATATGCGTGGGCTGGGGTTTGTAGGCTTGAACTTCCCACCAGCATCAAAGGAGAGAGCACTTCAATGAGGGCAGGAAAGGAAAGTTGTGGTAGGGTTCAAAACCTGTATACAATCAAACATCAAAAATGAAGTCATGACTCTTTATTATAATACCAAACTTAATAAACAAACTGTTTAAGCCAAGAATAAGGCAGAGATGCTCTATATCTCAAATGCTTCTATTTAATTTATTCAGTATTGACCTGAAGGTGCTAGCAAGGGCAGTAAGACATTCCTTTTCTCCCCCAAAACGGCATAAGAATTGAAAAAGAAGAAAAAACTTAAAATTTTGCAGGTAAGCTTGTTTTCATGTTGGGAATGATCCCAACATTCACAAGGAATTGCAAAGGACCAAGAGTTGCTAGGTTTCTAAGACAATTTTGAAGATTAGGTGAGGAAACTTGTCTTACCAATGTTTAAAGCTAAAATAATTAGGAAAGTAAAGTATGGATGTAGCAATAGTCTGAAACCCTAATGGGACAGAACAGAGAGCCCAGAGAAGATTGTGTATGACATAGGTGGCATTTAAATCATTGAAAAAAGTATTCTGTAAACTGAGCTGGTTCAATTTATTGTGCACAGGGAAAAAAATAGGTCTCTACCTAACCACAATCAGAAATTCCAGAAGGATTAAAAAGTTAAAAGTGAAAAGAAGAACTTAAAAGATTTTTTAGGTGAAAACATAGATGGATATATATATCATTTCAGGATAACGAATGATTTTGTAAATAAGATACAAAAAGAACTTCTGATAAAAGTAAACATTAATATATTTGGCTAAAATTAAAAATTTCAGTACCACCAAAGAATAATTAACAAAACTAGAAGGCAAGGGCAGACTGGAAGAAAGTGTTTACAACAGATATCATCCACAAAGGATTTTATATAAAGGATTATATAAAGAGTTACTACGAATCAATAAGAAAAAGAAAGACTATGGACTCAATGGAAAAGGTCAAAGGATTTGAACAGGGAATTTACTGAAATAGAAGCACAAATGAATAAAAAAAGATGAAAAGCTCCTCAAATTGGTTAGTATCCAGGGAAATGGAGAGTAAGGTCCCAATGAGATATCATTTCATACCTATAAATTAAGCAAACAATAAAGTTAATAATATAAACTACAGTGAGAATATGAACAGTAGGAACATTCTCCCACTTGTGAGACTGAAATTTATGCTTCCATTTTGTTTCACCATTTCTAATGAATTTGAACATGTATGTACTAAGACTTAGTAATTTTATTCTTTAGTAAATACTGTAGATAAAATCTCTTACTCATGCACAAGGAGAAACAAACAAAAATGCTCACTGCATCATTTTAAGTATGGAAAATAGAAATAACCCAAATATCCATCACCAAGAAAATGGATATAAATCAGATAATTTCATGCAATGGAATCCTGTTCAGTGCTTAAAATAAGTGGAGAGCCCATGTATCAACATGGATAAATGTCAAAACACCCAACATTGTGCAAAAAAAAAAGAACAAGCTGTAGAAAGATACCTACTACATGATATTATTTATGTAAAGTTAGAGAATAAAGAATATCTGAATCTAGCATCTAACAAACCTGGGTAGTCAGTATGTGATGTTTGTTATTTTGTCCCTATACTTTCAGTAGGTTGAAAGTGTTGCATCATAAAAAAGGAAAAATGCTTTGCGATAGTATTTTGACTTAGTTATTAAAAAGTCATTTCTTGAACACATCTCATGTTATTTCTATGGGTTTTCCCCTCTGCCCTCCTAAAATTCTCCAACAATACAAAATATCAAAAGGTATTCTATTATTCTAAAATATTGATTATAATAGAGCATCAGTTTTACTATATACATATTCTTCTGCTAGCTAAATCAAAGACACAAGTGGTTTTTATTTACCAAATATTTAGACAGTATATACTAGCCAGGTACTGTGACAGGTCTTGCCCACAAGTAATAAAACATGGCCCTGACCTTTAGGCACCTGACAGTGCAGAACCACGCTGGCATGGACAATCATGACATAACCAAGATAACTGCTGCTGGTGCGCTGGGAACCAATAGTCATGTAAACCAGCCTTGGCGAGAAAGGGACATCTGGGAGTGCTTTCTGGAGGAAGCACTGCATGAACTGAGTTCCAAAGGATGAATAGGAAATAGAAGTAGGACATTCATGTCTAAAGTAGCTTCACTTACAAAGTCATAGTCACGTATGAAACCACAGCATTTATGAACATTTGGCAAGCTTCTTGAGAGATCTTCTTGAATCTCTTCTTACTTGGCCTATGGTGAGGGAGAAGTATTCACCCCACGACCTGGTTGCTGAGAAACTAACATATTCACAGCATGCCATTGCCCTCTGCAGACCCTTTCCATTTTGACTGAAACTCCTTTGTACTCTCCAGAGAGGTGATGGGTTAATGTTGGCAAAGCTAGTTTTATCACCTCTCACAGGTCTTGTTTGCCTGAAGCATCTAGAATAGGGGTCAGGCCTGCCACCTATTTTTGTAAATAAAGTTTTAACTGAAAGACAGATGTGCTCATTCATTCGCATAGTGTATGGCTGCTTTCATGTTACAATGAAACAGAGTTGAGTAGTTGTGACAGAGATCATATGGACCCGGAAGACTAAAATATATACTATTTGGTCCTTTAGAGAGAAAGTTTGCTGATCTCTGGTCTAGAACTTTACTTTTCAATATTGTAACCAGTAGAGATGTAACTATTAAAATTAAATTAAATAAAAAATTTAGTTCCTCAGATTTCTAATCACATTTCAAGTGCTCAATAGCCACATGTGTCTACTGGCTACTATATTGGACAGCACAGAGAGAGAACATTTCCATAATCAGAGAGCTTTTTTGACAGGGTTTTTTAGAGCTATGCTTTAGTATAGCATATACTTGGCACCTGACTCTGTGTGTGTGTGTGTGTGTGTGTGTGTGTGTGTGTGTGGCCTTTTGACTTTAACCAGAACTAAGACAGAAAAAGTCTCATTTTTAACATATTGCTATACATGTAGTTTACTCATTTAATTGTTGCTACAACTCTGAATTACAGTCCCTCTTTAGAGAAGGCAAAATCGAGGCACTTGGAGGTTAAAAATTTAAAAGATCACAAGTCAACATTTTCTTTTTAGAAGGAGCACTTTGACAGCATGTGAGGAGTGGATGTGAGACCAAAGGTAGAAAAGCAGAACGCTATCACATCAATCTATCTAAGAGATGATGAAGGGAAGAGCTAGTATAGAAGCAAGATGTACTTTATCAACAGTTTGGAGGTCTGAAGAGTCTAAAATAATTTGCAAGTTTGGAGCTAGAAAAACCAGCAAGAACAAGAGAGAGACACCTAAAGGAGGAAACTACTCTAGGTGGGAAAATGATAGTATTTGATGCCTGTGGGCTGCCTCAGCAGAGCTTTTCAACAGAAGTGTTTGGGATAGATATAAAGATTTGTGGGTCTTTGGTATAGAGGTGAGAATTAAATCTTTGAGTATGGAGGAGATTGCTCAGCAGGGAAGTGAAGATTGAGACAGAAAAGGGAGGGCTGAGAACAAGCCCTGGCATGGGTACAGATATTTCAGGGGTGGTAGAAGATGAAATTCCCATGAAAGAAACTGAGAATGAAAAACCAAAAAATTTAAGAAGAAAACCAGAAGGAAAGAATATTATGGAAGTTAAAGGGGCAACGCATTTCCAGAAGAAAGGAAGAGTCAGCAGTGCTAAATGCTTATGACAATTAATAGAAGGGATGAAAATGATTTAGGAATGATGTTGTAATTGGTAAGACCACTGGGAGCAGAGGCAAATTGGAGTGAATTGAAGGGTGAATGGAAAGAGAACAAGTGGAGAAAGTGAATGTAAGCAACTCCATCAAGAAGCTTGCCTATGGAGGAAGGCATTTTGAATGATAGCTATAAATTAGTATAAGAGCAAAAGAGGTTGTTGTTGGTTTTCTTTTGTGTTACTTATTTAAGATAGGAGATATCTAAGTTTGTTTAGATGCTGAGAGGTAGAGTCAGGAAAAAGAAGATTCAGGAAAGAATGGGGATTATTGCTGGAGCAAGCTCTCTGAAAGGGAAGGGGGGATTGAATAAACAGATTAGACCAAAGGAGTGACACATCTTCCCCTGAGATGGGGAAGGAAGGCCAGACTGGGAATAGTGTCTGCTAAATTTAGGAGGATGGGGCAGAAGTTAAATGGAGTTCTTACTTCATGGCCCCTATTTTGTCAAATGAGAGCCAAAGTTGTCGAGCTAAGACTAAACGATAATAAATTTAAAGTGTTCCAAGAAATACATTTTTTTCTTTTATAACAGTGATTGTTTCTCTACTATTTTATCACTTGGGATTTAAATTGTCTTTAAAATCAGCTTTAAAACTTTAAAATCTGTATAAATCATTTTGGTTTGACCTAGAAATTCATCATCCATTATTTTCTCAGGGCGATTGCCTCTGTTCTGTTGTGAATTATTACTGCCCTCATTGCTCATGTTAGATGCAGGGACTCACGTCCAGGGAGGCTATAGGCTGGTCATGGTCAACCACAATTTTCTGGAAAGGTTAAAATTTACTTAGCTGTTTTTTATTTTATCTCTGTTTCTCACAAGTGATAATTCAGTTGTCCATTAAATGCCCTAGTGGGGTGTGTCCTATTCCAAGTTTTATCAACAAATGAAATGAAGGTATTAAAAGTTATAAGGGTTAGATAACATCAAAGATGACAAAATTATGATTTAAAAATGCTCTCAACATGCTAAAATTATGGTCAAAATAAAAGGTAATTTTTAAGGGATGAATATAAAGTATTACACTTAGTTTTTATAAAAAATCAATCACATAGAGAAGATATGTGTGACTGTAATATTTTGGTACAGGAAAGAATAGACAGATAGTCCAATGGAACCCTAAAAATCAAACACATTCATATGTGGAACTGTGATATATGACTGAGCTACCATTGGTCAGTTAGTGGGTAAAGGGGGCATTCTTCAGTAAATGGAATGATTGGCTATCCATGTGAGAAAAATAGCTTTGTATTCTTACCTAATACTATATTATACTACTAATATACTATACTATATTATAATACTAATACAAAAATTAATTCCAGATGGAACAGATATTTTAATGGGAAAGGCAAAGCAAAATTTTTGAACACTATAGAATAGATGCATAACTTTGAAGTATGGAAAGATTTCTTAAATAAGATTTTAAAAGTATAAATCGTTATTTAAAAGACTGATGAGGGAAGCGGATGTGGCTCAGGTGATTGGGCTCCAGTCTACCATATGAGAGGTCCCAGATTTGTTTCCCTTGGCCTCCTGGTGAGCTGGCACAACAAAAGAGTCAAAAAAGAGAGATAATGAGAGACACAACAAACCAGGCAGCTGAGTTGGCTCAAGTGATTGAGTGCTTCTCTCCCTATTGGAGGTCCCAGGATCAGTTCCTGATACCTCCTAAAGAGAAGATGAGAAGAGAAGACAAGCAGACACAGAGAGCAGACAGCACAACAAGGTGGGGGGGGAGGGGGGCAGGAATTAATAAATAAAATAACTCTTTAGGAAAAAAAAGATTGATGAATCTGACTACTCTGAAATTAAAATTTTATGCTAATTGTAACAATTTGAAGCTGGGTGAATCCCAACAAATCATGTGCGTGTAAACCTATTATAGGGATCTTTTGATTAGATTCAATAAGAGGTCTTTGTTTTGATTAAATAACTTAAGTAGTGCATGACCCAGGGTGGGCCTTAATCCTCTACTGGAATCCTTTTTCAGTGGAAGAATAAAAAAACAACAGACACAGAAAGAAAACTGAAGAACAAAGAGAAGCCTCCAGAAGTTGATGAACCCAGGAGAGAGAAAAACCACAAAAGGAGCTGCTGAAGCTGAAGGCAATGAGGCCTGGAGGAGAGGGGAGAGACAAGTAACACTGGCATGTGCCTGATCATGCACAGCTGCACTTGGGGAGAAAATGAACCTGGAGAAGAAGGCAGAGACCTACAGAGTCTCCATTGTGCCTTGCCATGTGGCAGAAGTCCAGGATTGCCAGGAGCTAACCTTTGGGGGAAGAAAGCTTCACCTGATGCTTTGATTTGGACATTTTCTCAGCTTCAGAACTGTAAGCTTTTACCTTAATAAATCCCAACATAAAAGTCAACTCATTTCTGGTAGATCACTTTGACAGACCTTAGCAAACTAAAACAGTCATCAAAAGCATCATAAAGAGAGTGAAAAATATTAACTACAAACTAGAAGATATATATAATGCATAACAATGTCAAAGATTACTATGCAGAATATGGAAATGAATCCAGTAACCAATAAGTCAAATATGCTACCACTCAATAGCAAAAGGTATGATAAAGCATTTCACAGAGAAGAAACAAGAATAGTCAATAAACAGATACAGTGATGTTCAGCCTCATTAGTAATAAGGGACAACAAATTAGTCATAGTGATATAGCATTATATACCCATTCAATTGGAAAAATTAATTAGTCTTAAAAAAAACAAGTATAGCAAGAATATGTAACCATGGACCCCTTATACATTGTTGATGAGAGCACACTGGTAAAATGATACTGGGAAACAAATGGATATTTCCCAGTAAAGGTGAATGTATGTGTACCTTACATCTCCCTAGGTATATATCTTAGCAAATTCTTGGACATGTGCATAGTGAGACATGTGCAAGAGTGTTCATAGCAAAATTTTTAAAGGAAAAAAACTGGAAATGACCCAAATACCCATCAACAGGAGAATGGATAAATGAACCAGTGAAAATTAATAAACTATAGCTACATGTGAAAAATAGTGTACAATGAAAAAACCAAGCCACAGAAAACTATAAATGGTATGGTTCTATTTATACGATGTTTAAAAATCAGATAGGGAAACGGACTTTGGCCCAGCGGTTAGGGCGTCCGTCTACCATATGGGAGGTCCGCGGTTCAAACCCCGGGCCTCCTTGACCCGTGTGGAGCTGGCCATGCGCAGCGCTGATGCGCGCAAGGAGTGCCGTGCCACGCAAGGGTGTCCCCCGCGTGGGGGAGCCCCACGCGCAAGGAGTGCGCCCGTGAGGAAAGCCGCCCAGCGTGAAAAGAAAGAGCAGCCTGCCCAGGAATGGCACCGCCCACACTTCCCGTGCCGCTGACGACAACAGAAGCGGACAAAGAAACAAGACGCAGCAAATAGACACCAAGAACAGACAACCAGGGGAGGGGGGGAAATTAAATAAATAAATAAATATTAAAAAAAAAAAATCAGATAATATTAGCAATATATTGTTTAAGGATACATAATTTAATAAAATGATAAATGAAAGGCAGAGGTAAATACAAAATTGAGACTAGTGGCTTTCTCTGGTGGGAAGGAGTGGAGGCAGCTTCTTTCTCAGACTAGTTAGTGAGTATACAGGTGTTCACTTGTTTGTTTATTTTTATTACCTCTTATCTACAGATTCACTCTTTGATATATATATTTCACAGCTTAAAAATGAAGTAAATAAAAATATACCTTTATATGTCGGATATATTTCACAATTTTAAAAAATCAACACATAAAAAAGAACAACTAGGGCTCACTAAGCTGCATCTATGTCTTGGATTCAGATCATTGAAATAACAGCCTCATTCTTAAAATGAGCTTAACTGCATATGGTTCTCTAGATCCACTCTTTCAGTTCTGGAATTTCACTTGCCATTCTGAGCACCCTGCACTAGAGCTGGTAGGGTCTGTCTCAAGGAAGTAAGGGCTCCTGAATCCCTGGCATACAAAATGTGTTTGAAGGAATGTGGAGTCTGGGAAAGAGCAGACTAAGCTGCCTTCATATAACATTTGTAGAGTTGTCCTTGAGACAACTAGAGAAGGAGCCTTGTGTTCTAGAGAGCTAGGATTTAGAAGGTGAATATTGCAGCAAGAAAGCCTTGGATCAAAGTGCCCCAGAACTCCTCAGTAAGAGAATACAAAGTCTCATGAGGGAGTGAGACAAGGTAGGCTCAGGCTGGGTGACCATCTACTATAGCAAAGTCCCTTCCAGCTCTGAGATTCATGGACTCAGTGACACTTATCAATTAAATTAACAAATTATTCCGTGCTAAGCACTTTTTTTAAAAAGTGGGGGGAGGGTTCAGTATATATTTCCTAAGATATTACGTTGGTCAGACCAGTAAATGTGGTTAATATTGGACTAAGCCACTTACTTGAACATTTCAACAAGGCTCCCTCTACTCATCTGCTGCTATGTGATGGGCATTAGCTATGACTCAAGACTTGAGGAAACTGTTTACGCCTTCCTTAGAGATCCTTGTGTGAGAATCAGTGAGGTGCTCTGACTGTGCAACCTCCTGCTTGTAGAACCAGGCTCTTGTGTCTGTGAATAATAGAAGTACACTTCAAACCTGCATAAGCAGCAATGCGGAAATTATCATAAATTTCAACAGAGGTATTTCACCAGGATCCAAGGCCAGGAATCACAGCAGTGACCTGATAGAATCCAAATTGAGAAAGTAATGAGGCAGCCACTCTCAATTTTTCTCTATTTCTGTCTCTCTTCGTATCTCCCTATCTCTGTGACCACATGGTCATTTTATAGTTTGTTAATCAGCCCATCAGCTTAATTTTTTTTCTGCATATGAGCTTTCTTGAGTTCTCCACAGGCAGAGCTACCTCACAGCTTATAGACAGTGCAAACTTAGAGCCAGCCCCATTTCCAAATTTCCAAAATCCTTGCAAAGTCTTGATTGCCTGAGCTTGGACCAGGTGTCCACTCCTACTCTGGATGTCCAGTGGTCAGTGTAGGTGATGGAAATGTGGTTTCAGGATTTGTCTCCATTGGTAGGGGGTAGAACTTAGAGAAAGGGAGTAAGAACCATAGCAGATACCCCAAATATTTTCGGATAAATTTATAGGGTTGTTGTGAGGATTAAATATTAATGTAAGAGACATAGAGTATGTGGCCCGTAGGCACCAAATTAATGCTAGTTTCCTCTCTTGCTCTCCTGCCTTATTTCTGAGTCTCAGTTTCTTTCATATGTGTTGGCCAAATGCAACTACTCTGACAATTTTGGCTCTTTCCTTCACATTATACTTAACAAGTGACAATTGCTCACATTTTACACACTTGTTTTGATATTTCAGCCACCTTAAATAAATAAGTCACTTTTATTTAGTCATTATTCTATAATCAGACAATGATGGGGTTGTGTGTAATAGGCATAGTCCCTATTCAGCTCATTGGGTATGTCACACTATTTGAATAAGTTACACTTGATTAATATCATGACATAGAGATCAAAATATTGGTCTCTGAGAGTTCAACCCAAGGAAATATGGAATAAAATAAAATCATGAGCCACACACATATATATGCATTATATATATGCATTATTTATATGCATTTTATATATGCATTATAGTTTTTGTTGTCATAATAAATATACACAAACAATACTTTTATATTTGGCATTATATGAAATATGGTAATTTATATAAATGGATTTCCTTAATATTTTCTACTGTCAAAGACATGAAAAAAATATTAACCATGTTTGAATGTTAGTTTCTCTAAAATATATCATGTAGATCTGTTTTAATTACAATATTTCTCTCTTCAACTCATGTAAACTATTCACTTGTTAAAAATTTTTCAAAAAGTTGGGGGAGGGTTCAGTATATATTTCCTAAGATATAACGTTGATCAGACCAGTAAATGTGGTTAATATAGGACTAAGCCACTTACTTGAAGATTTCAAGTTTGCACCTACATAACAACCAAACATACATTAAAATCAACAAGAAGAATTGTTTAACGTGCAATATCTTTGAAACACTTTGGGGAAAGTATTAGATAAATTGTGATATTTTACTCAGAAACATCTGTTGTTTCTTGGTGAAACTTCATTGGGAATCTCAAA
Organism: Dasypus novemcinctus; assembly: GCF_030445035.2. Lineage (NCBI taxonomy): Eukaryota > Metazoa > Chordata > Mammalia > Cingulata > Dasypodidae > Dasypus > Dasypus novemcinctus. The sequence goes on from NC_080677.1 coordinate 87,232,384, forward strand.
ACCATCCCCAAAGAGTTAAAACAGTCTCAGAGGCTGAGGAATTTGCATTATGAGAAAATATAATCCTGGAGCTCTAGAGTCTAAATTGGTGGGATTTTTATATGACAAAGCCAATTATAGGCATATCCACTCTCTACTTACTGAAAGCTCATTTAAGTTAACATTTCATATAATATTCTTTGGAGACTAAATTCTTTGCTTCTTAGGTAATGTAAGTAAAACTCTTTTTTACTTCAAAGGAAGTTTTGCCTACATTAGAAAGTGGATCATGTTTCTAGGCATATTATCATTGTGTGATCTCCCTTTTCTCTACAGTTCTTTTTAGTCTCTTGATGTCCGAAAATTCTGACACACTATATATTAATGGATAAGTGCAACTTCCATGCTAGCTTGTACTAATATCTCTCCCCAATACTTGAACTGCTCAATAGCTTTTTTTTTTTTTTTAAAGATTTATTTATTTATTTAATTTCCCCCCCTCCCCCGGTTGTCTGTTCTTGGTGTCTATTTGCTGCGTCTTGTTTCTTTGTCCGCTTCTGTTGTTGTCAGCGGCACGGGAAGTGTGGGCGGCGCCATTCCTGGGCAGGCTGCTCTTTCTTTTCACGCTGGGCGGCTTTCCTCACGGGCGCACTCCTTGCACGTGGGTCTCCCCCACGCGGGGGACACCCTTGCGTGGCACGGCACTCCTTGCGCGCATCAGCACTGCGCATGGGCCAGCTCCACACGGGTCAAGGAGGCCTGGGGTTTGAACCGCGGACCTCCCATATGGTAGACGGACGCCCCAACCACTGGGCCAAAGTCCGTTTCCCCTCAATAGCTTTTAAGAAAACAATTCTGTTGGCATGCTTCTGGAAAATTGCATATTGTAGTAGATATAATTATCTAAAAATATATTAATATGTATGCTAGGGGATGTGTTATTTAAAAAAATATATAATCTACCGCATTGACATGGCAAACAGATACATACATTATTTCTTAACTCTATTGAACTAGTAAAGCATTTCTTAAAAGTTATATCAAACGATTGAATTCCACCAATTACTTGATATTTTTTTCATAAAATATAGTCCATTGGCTCTTCAAATTCCTTTCAGTTGAAAATGCTTAATCAGTCTTCCTGTACCTCTCTGAAAAGCGAGCAGGAACTAGACTTTCTCTCTTTGCAAGTCAAGCCTAATTTCACTCAATGGTTTTATGCAAATTGATATTTCAGATTAAGATGTCTCAAACAAAGGTCAAGAGAATGCCCCAGACTGAATTTGGTTTCAAAGGGCAAATGGAAACTCCAGACCCATTTGTTTTCATTAATATTTTGCTGCATCCACAATACACATGTCATAAATTCAAAGCAGAGAAGCCTGCCCATTGCCCCCTTATAGGTGGGGATGCCTGGTTCTAGGGTTGAGAATATTCATCTGACAAGCCTATTCTGTTCCCCTCCTTGCAGTCAGTCATCATTTTATTCCAGTTTAGGAAAGTGATGCCAAGCTCAGTTATTTGACTTGTTTTCTTACTTAATTGAGAGTATGTGATCCTAAATATGATTTTGGCAGCAATGGCTATAACAGACTTATTAATGATGATCAATTATGACCAGGTGGACTTTTTGACAGCTGATTTTTACCTGACAATATGTGTAAAGGCTTTAATTAGATAAATATAGCTAACAAGCTGACCTCACCATCTGCTGTCATTTCTCTAGCTGGGTAGATTTTTTCATTCATTGCATATGGAATTTTAACCCTGCTTCAGTGCAGGCATCTTCAATCAGCCCTGCCCAGAATTTACCTGAAGTACCTTTCACCCTATTTATGGCCACACAACCAGAAAACAATTTTCTAAAGCCAACTGATGAAGATCTAAACAGTTCCATTCTTGTTTCAAACAAAAAGGAATAAATTAGCCCCTTTTCCTTTTTTCTAGTCAATGATAGCTTCTCATCAAGGGATTCTGAGGCCTGAAATATTTGCTTTGCTGTGAGAGCTGGTGCAGTTGCAGTGACATGGAGTAATGATGACAGCAGTACAAAGAAGCACAGGTAGAGTGCTGCTTCTGCCATGTAGTCACTCAGATCCCCTTCAGGACTTATGCAGTCATTTCCCCCGCTGCTGGGAGAGTGGGCATGGATGGCTCACCGTGTGTCCTTCGCCAGGAATTACCCTCAGCTAAAGAGAGTTGTCCCCCAGCAGTCCCGATGCAATGACTGGTCAAGGCAGGAGTAAAAAGACCGTCCACCTCACCTCAATCTGAATTTGAGAGGCCACTTATCCTGCAGCACTCCCATTGGGCTCAGCCACAGCTTCTATGGCAAGGGCGTCTCAGTTCAACTTCTCCCTCTGCCGAATCTTGCTTCTCTACCCTCTTACAGTGCCATTCCTGAGATTCCCCCCCCCCCCCCCCAAAATCTGCACCTTAATCCCTTTCTCAGAGTCTATTTCCTGGGGACCTAGTCATTGGACCAGGTGCAGGCTGGTTTGTATGCCTTAGGACTGAGTGCACATTTCTAGGTGTCTTCTGTACTGGTAAGAGAGAGATTACAGCTTTATTATGTACTTCATTAGGGATTTAGTATGATAAGACCACATCTTATCTGAACATTTTCATACATACTCTCAATGCATATGGCCATATCAGATACACCTAAAATTCTATGCATTCATTCAAGAATTTCAAGGCCCAAAATGACACTTGGAAGTCTTCTGCCCATGTCTTGTCCATTTCTATGAAATGTCCCTTCATTTCCTCCTTCCCTATGGTCATCTACTGCAATTTTTAGCTGTTCCCCAAAACTACAGTTTTGTTCCCAAAGTTACTTTGCTTCAGAAGCTTGGTTTTAGAGAAACTAAAATTGACCTCTTGTAAGACATTCATCCAGAGATACCAAGCAGTCTTTTGGATAGAACAATCTGGAGCTCAGATAAGAAATGTGGATATTAGCCTAAAACTGCTATATGAAACCGTGAGAATGGAATTAGGTAATCCAGGGAGAGAAAAGGGAAAGAAGAGGGCCTAAGATAAACTTGGATGACTCATTCTAGAGCAGGGGTTCTTAACGAGTGGTCCCTGAGATTGAATTGAAATTCAAAAAAATATTATTTTTGTGGGGACGTGTTGGTGTGGGTCTGATATGTTTATTAAATAATACACAGTATAGAGTGGACTTAGTAAGGGGTGGTTTTCAGCTGACTGGCAAAGGGGACAGTGGACCAAAAAAGGTTAAGAACCCCTGTTCTAGAGGTCTGAGAGAGGGCGTAGGGACAGCAAAGGAGACTGAGAAGGAGGAACCAGAGAGGCGGAGAGAAAAAGTGGGAGAGTATGGTGTCCTTGAATCTGAGAGCACTTTTAGGAGGATAGGGTGGTCAACTGTGAGTTTTTTAAAATAATAGCTCTATTGAGGTATAATTCTCATACCATAAAGTTTTAAATAGTAAAATTAAATCATTTTATTATATTTACAGTGTTACACATCCATCACAACTGTTTATTCCAGAACATCTTCATCCCCTTCAAAAATAAACCCCATACCCATTAGCAGTCATTCCCTACTTCTTACCCCCAGCACCTGGAACCACTAATCTACTTTTTGTCTTTATAGATTTGCTTATTCTGGACAATTCCTATAAATGGAATCAGATAATACATGGTCTTTAGTGATTGTCTTCTTTGCCTTAGCATATCATTTTCAAGGTTCATTCATGCAGTAGCATGTATCAGTACTTTGTTCCTTTTTTATTGCCAAATAATATTCCATTGTATGGATATACCACATTGATTTATCCATTCATCAGTTGGGGGATGTTTGTGTTCTTTCCAATTTTTTAAAATCATGAATAATGCCACTGTGACTATCCATTTCCAAGTTTTTGTGTGAACATAAGTTTTCAATTCTCTTGAGTACATATACCTAGGAGTGGAACTGCTGGGTCATATGGTAACTCTATGCTTAATATTTTGAGGGACTGCAAACTGTTTTTCAAGGTGACATTGCTGTATTATATTCCTACCAGTAATGTATGAGACTTCTAATTTCTTCACATCTGTGCCAACACTTGCCATATTCCATCTTTTTTCTTATGGCTATTCTAGTAGGTTTGAAGTGGTATTTCGTGTTTTGATTTGCATTTCTCTAATGGGGAATGATGTTGAATATCTTTTCATTTGCTTATTGTCCATTTGATTATCTTCTTTGAAGAAATGTCTATTCAAATCCTTTGCCCAATTTTTGATTGGTTTACTTGTCTTTAAAAAAATATTGAGGTAACATATTTACAATTCAGTGGAATTAATTATGTTCATAATGTTGCGCTAACCATCCACACTATCATTAAGCATCCACTAAAAACTGCACCATTTTACATTACTAATAACAATGTACAAATGTTCCAATTTCTCTACATCCTCACTAACACTTGTTTTTGGTTTACTTGTCTTTTTATTGTTGAGTTGTAAGGGTTCTTTATGTATTCTGGATAAATGCCCCTTATCAGATATATAACGTGCAAATATTTTCTCCCATTCTATAGGTCATCTTTTCACTTTTTTGAAGGTGCCCTTTGAAATAGAAAAGTTTTAAATTTTGATGGATTCCAATTTTTCCATTGTTTTCTTTTGTTGTTGTGCTGTTGGTCTTTTGGTCAAGGTAAATACAAAGAGAAATAACCCCTGGGCTTGGCAACAAGAAAGTTATTTGTGATCTAAGGAGAAAGAAAACTGTTGGAATTGGAGTAAATTGTGAGGAGCTAAGGCAAACACCTAAGTCAACTTGTTGTCCTGAGTATGAAGGAGGAAACAGCCTCCATTTGGAAAGGCTGCGACTTGCCAGGGAGGAGGTCCTCAGGTCACCTCGGGAGAGGCCTAGAAGGAATTCTAACTGGTCTTTTGTCTTTGCATTACTAGATCAAGGTTCAAAATCCACAAGTGATATATTCACCTGGAGATCTCTTGTAGTCAGGGAGTAGAGAGAGGCAGGATCTGGCATGCTTGGCTCTATAGAGGGAGGTAGAGTACTGCCTCCCTCCCAAACAACTCATAATGGAGGCTTCCCTCGTGTGGGAGTGCATGGATTCTTGGTAATGCTCCCCAAAGAGACAAAAATCTGCTACATAGACTATTTGTTAAATTTTTGTGTCTACCTTAAGAGAGTCTTTTGAATAAAAACCTCTGGAATAGTGACAGATTCAATATCAAGTCAAATTCATATAGAAATATCTGATTTGTTGTTACTCTTACCTGTGTATGTTGGATCTGGATGGTTTGAGAAATGCATTAAATTAGGCTAGATATTTTCTTTTGGAAGAATGTAATCTTTAAAAATATTTTTAAACCATTAAATATTCCTATAGTTGGTAAGGTATTTTCAATACATGCATACACATACAAAGAATGTTTGAAAATACTCTTTTGTGCATGTGTAAAAATACGCTAAATGTCAGCCTTCATTTATCCCATTCTACCTTTGACTTACTGTGGTGAAAAAAAAAAAAAATCCAACAGAAAGTCTTCTGCAAACATGGTTTGATTTTACTGACATGACTTGCACCAATCCTCTTATTCAAACTACGTGTATTGGTTAGAATTTGGTCTAAGCTGCTTAAGTATTTCTTTCACGTAATAATCCAAAAGTTCTAAGATAGGTAAAATGGCTCTGCTCCATGATCAGCTGTCTTTGTCCTCAGTGGGTAGCTTCCACCTCTAGGTCCAAGGCCACCTACTTCCCACTTTCAACTGGTGACAAGGAGAGACTTTTATCAATGGAAAGTAGTTTATCTTTATGTTAGAGCTGCCCCAGAATTTGCCCACATTATTTATTCTCACAGCCCATTGGCCTTAATTTAGTCACATGGTCACTCACAGTTGAAAAGAAGGCTGGGAAATGTCCTCTCTGCCATGATCGCAGTTAAAATACAAGGGTGTTAACACTCAGGAAGGAGAAAATAGATGCTAGGGGATTAGCACTTGGGGCACTGCTGATGTGTGAAAGTTTTTCATTTTTCCATAGATAGCTCAGTCCTTGCTGCAGTGAAGTGCCCAGAGGAATGAACAAGGAACTTTTCCCTGCCTGTTTCTTAATGAGAGAAGAGGCAATAGGTATTAGAGTGAAGAGAGTGGGGGGTTATCTGCGCTCATAACCCAAACTTTGCTATTTACTGACTCTGTGACTTTGAGCAAATTTCTCATCTATTCTTTGCTTCAGTTTCTTCATAAGCGTGATAGGGACAATAATAGTACTTTGTAAGATTATTGTGGGATTAAATAAGACATGCACAAAATGTGCTTGGAGCAGTGCCTGGGTTATAGCAAGCACTTGATTAATGTTAGCTAATATTCTAGCAGCCACTGAGGCCTATTAATTGCTTTTTTAGCTAATATTTTCATTGTTAAAATATGCTGAATTTTTTGTTTATATTCTAATATGGATAGTACTTTTTTAAAATAAAATTTTATTGAAGTATATCACTCATACATAAACTTACATAAGCAATAAGTGCACAGTAAAAGTTGTGAACTTACAAAACCATTGTGCCTAACATCATACAGGGCTCTTCATGGTTCTATCCAATTGGCTTCCTTGCCATCTTCTGCAACATTTCCAACTTCATCTCTTCTTACTCTTTCCAAAGATTCCCTCTTTTTCTAACTTTGCTGCTTCCTGTCTTGACTCATTCTATTTTTTCCTACCAAACCCTTCCAAAAATGTCATGTTCTGAATTTCCTTAAACATTCATCTCAGATACCCACCCAAGTAACTCTTGTCCACTCCCACTGCTCCAACATATTAAGCTCTCCTACATTCATAGATATCCATTTGATTATCTCCTCTTGTACCAGTTGTTATGACACTCTCATCTCCCTAGCAAACACAGTTAATTGTCTCCCCAATATCCATTACCTTTTTTTGTTTGCTATTACAAACCTAGTTTTATTCAAGGCAATAATATGTCTAGTCCCAGGTTAAATATTTACATTCCTACTCCACTTTGCAGCTAGAAATAACCATGTGAAATAGTTCTTGCCAATGAGATGTACTGGGGTGTGTTTAGGCTTTGGGAAAGCTTTTACTAATGAAAGAACACATGACTTTTGTTGTCCCTTCTTACTCCTTTTTCCTTTGACATTACACATGATATCTGAAGCTGCAGCAGCTATGTTGTGCCCATGAGGTAATATACAGGAAAAAGAAAGCCAGTCCACTAAAGATGGTGCAGTACAGATAGAGAAAGAGCCAGAGTGCCTATTAGAATCATTACACAGTTGAACCAATGACAGAGACAACCTAACTCTTCATTCCTCCCGTCTTTGCCTTCCCCAGCTGCACACTGATAAATGCACCAATGCCACATATTTCCCATTCAGCTCAGGTGAAAGTTCAGTCCTATCCAGGTCCAGAGTTAATAATAATGGAAGCAGAAAATAATTGTAGTTTGCTTCTGCCCCATATCCCACTTCCTGGCTCCAGCACTGACTCACTTTACCAATTAATCTGAGCCAGGTGGCATGGGGTTACAAGGCATTCCTCATGAGACTGAGAATTATGTTCTCAATATACCTGCTTCCTTCCTCATCTGAGATGTGGTATCCCAAGGATTGCTGTAGATATCTGACCTGCTCTCAGATATAGGTCACTTTCCCCTCCTACCTGTTCTCATGAGGTTCTGAGTCTTTAAGACAAGCATTCCCTGTCAGTTTATAGAAGTGAGCTTCTCCCTGCTCCCCAAACTGACTTTCAGTTGGGACCCTGCTGGATGTTTGCTGTCCCAACCTATCTAGAGGCTAGCAGCCTACTCACCTTAAGTAGAACCCACAGATACCTGTAGGACATCCTTGCCCACTTGTTGTGACCCCTGCCTTCTCACCCTGAGTTTGCAGCATGGATAAACTATGCCTTAAGTCATTTTTGGATATGTCTATAAGCTCTGGGCTTTGGGCTTTTCTCTGTCCAGACTATGCTGGGATGAACAGCCCCTCCAGCTGCTCAGCTCCTCCAGCAGCAGGTCTGACCTGGCAGGTGGGTCGAGTGCCCTGCCAGCCCCACTGGCCTGGTCTCATTGCAGGAAACCTCAAATCCTTTGGCACCTTGCTAACAATACTAGTTACTTGGAGTTTGTGATTTTTCCCTTTTAACAATACCATTGAAGCCCTGAGGTTTGGTCAGTCCCCCTTTCTACATTTTTTGAAAATGAACTCTTAGAGGGTATTTATGAACATATAATAGGCTCATAATAATAGTAGAATGAAGGAATAACAGGACACTAAGGACAGGGAAACCTCTAGGTCAGAATGGCAGTGTTTTCTTTTCATATTTTTGTCTTCTGAACAACTTCAGGGAGTTTGGCCTGGTGGTAATTGATAAGGAAAATAGGAGTCTTAATTCTTTACAGTGCTGCCTCATTTGATTAACACCATGATTTATGGCCTGTGGTTACATGAAAAAATGTTATCTTGGCACATAAGTTAGTAATTCCAAATGTGACAGAAATGACATGGACACTACTTATGATAGAAAATATGAAAGGAGCTTAATTTAAAATCCAACCTTCGAGGCCTTTTGTAGCCACCTCTGCTACTCAGGATCCATTCACGCCTGACTGGCACCACTCCCTCGTTTTAATCTGCGTGTCTGGTTCACCAGCTGTTTCTTGGCTCATTACATTCAACAGGGTTCCCAAGGCTGTGAAACTAAGCCTCCTTAACACTTTTTTTCTCCCACCAGGGAGAGGAAAAGGAACATTTTCATCTTCTTATTGCAGTTTTTAATGGAATGTCAACATGTTTTTTTTCCTGTCATATTTGAAGTGATGACTAGTCAGTGAAAAAGTGTTGGACCATAAAGCCAAGAAGAGATGGTAGGAATAAATGGCAAATTGCCATGGAAGACTAAAAAATAAATGGGCTCACTCAGCCCCAGTTAATGAGGGAAGATCTCAAGACTTGCCCCTCCATGCTAGAGTCAATAACTGTTCATCTGATTTATTGTCACTTCTTTGGAGATAGAAATGTTTGAAAGCATGACTCCTTTCTATTGAAGAAGAGTTTTTGAGCAATACCAAAAAGAAATCTGCAGTCCAAAGATTCCTGTGAAGAAATCTACTGAAATGTTAAACTGTAGTCTCCCAAATGAAAATTAAATTCTGAGGAAGTCTACTCTACAGTGTGTATGTGACAAAGAGTGAGCCAGGAGATTCTACTTCACCTCTTTTTTCCCCTACAGATTCTGACTCTCAGAATAAGAGAAATAATTGAGTACTTAGACTAACAGAAAATCAAAGGTCTCTAAAGACATGATCAATAGTATGTTTTAGTGTAGAAATCTATATTAGTCTTTAAATAATAAAACAGCTAAAATAATAATTGTATTTATTCTAAGGAAGCACTCCTTGAGGGCTAGTATAGTAATTTACATCACAGTGAAAATCATGGTTACTTTGCTGCCCTGTGTTTTAATTTCTGACATTTGCCTCCCCTCACCACCAACCATTTACTTCCAAGGTACCCTCTGGACTGCTGATCACCCAGAACTGCTGTGAAATGATCTCCAATACGCCATTCTCTGCCCATAACTTCATCCCTTTCAGCTCTCACTCCTCCTACAGCCCCTCTTTGGCCCTATCCAAAACTCTCTCAGGTTCTTTCTATCAGGGACTCACAAGTTTTGACTTCCGTCTCTGCCCAGGCTGGCCCAACTGCCCATTGAATTAAATGCGTCTCTAGACCCTAGTCCCCAACCATGAATCAGCCCAATCCACCATCTGCCTTTTTGGCAGCTAACTCTTGGTCACTGAATGCTGTTGGAGGAAGTCACAAAACTGTTCCAAGTGCTGCTATCACAAATTCATGATTTCTACCCTTAGTTGACCTTCCACACTGCCAGTAATTCCTACGGGTGTTTAGACGTCACCAAATTTGTTGTTTTCGACCCAACAAATTGGTTCAAAACTTCACAACTTTCCTCAGACCTACTATACTGGTTCATTTTCCTCACTCTCAGCAAATACTTCTGCCTTCTACTATATGGATAAAATAGGAGCCACTAGGAGGGAACTCTTTAAATCCCCAAAATGGTGGTCCGTGTTCAGCCCTCAGAGTCCCTCTTCTGTCCTCCTCTAAATCCCATTCCCATCTTCAGGGACATCTTTACCCATGCCATGGCCACAACCTATTATTTCTAAGGCAGATAAACCTCTTAAGTTTGTCCTCCCTTCTTCCCTACAACCCTGCATTTGGAGAGACTCTCTCCTCATTTCTGATCCATAAGAGCCCCCACCTAGCTTTCCCATCTCTTCCATTCTCTGCCTTTTCCAATCTGTACTCTCACCCCTTTTGAGTGATCTTGCACAGCAATCCTTATAGAAGATAATTCTGAGCATGCCTTGTCTCTATTTAAAATCCTTTGTATATTCTTTATCACCATTACAAAATAGTCCAAACTCCTTGGCCTGGCAAACTATTCTGTTCATGATGTGCTTGTTGCCTACCTCTCCAGCTCCATATCTCTCCCTCTGTTTGCAAGCCTCTGCTCCTCCAGTCAAAGTCCACTTAACAACCCCAAACTCTACCAGTTGCCTGGTTTCTGTTCATGCAGTTCCTCTGCCTGGAATGTCTTTTCCTTCTCTTGTCATTCCTGCTTAGTCTCCAGATCTCTGGTCCAGAGCTACCACCTCTATGAAGCCTTCTCTACCCCACTTCACCTCATTACTCCCTTTCTGGGTTCAATGCCTCAGCAATATCATGGCATCCTCCAAATGATTCCTTCACAGACCTTATCATGCCTTATTAATCTATTTAGCTGTTGATTTCTTTATTTATACAAATTAACCACAAAAAAAATGAAAATACACATAAGCAAAAAGAGAAAAGAATAACAAATTCCTCTAGCCAGATTTAATCAATACTAAGCTTGTGGCATATATTTCTAAGTGTGTTTATGTAAGTATAATTATTCAAAGATAAGTTCACACTATACATGGTGTTATATAATATAAATGTTCAGTTAGCAGTATTGTAAATATCTTTCCATGTCAGTAAATACACCTCATAATCTTTAATAGCTACACAGTATTACATTTTATGGATATTTTATTAAAGCTGTTCTCTTCTGTTAGCCACTTAGAATAGTTCAAATTTTTAAAATTATAGTCAGTGTTGCAATAATTATGCATAAATCTTTGTACACATTTCTGATAAGGATATTTTCTTAGAAAAAATTCTTAGAAGTGGAATTTCTCCACCAGGGGAACTTAAGACTGCTGATAGATATTTTTGCCTGATGAATCAGCCAGTATAATTACTTTTTTTTCCCCATTTGCCTGGAACCTCTTTGGAGGTGAAGGTATCATCTTGTCAGTGTTTATGATGTAAACATAATTCTGCCAGCATTTTGTAATTTCTTAAGCTTAGAAAGCTGCCTTACCAAAAGAAATAAAGAGAGAAAAACAGAAAAAGGAAGTTATCCTGTTGTCTGAGGTTGTTAAGGATTCAGTTATATTTGTTCTGGTTGTCAAGTCCAGCCGACAAATCCACTAGATGAGTGGGGTCAAATGTCACAGACCCCTTCACCCTCTCACTATAAGTGCTCAGAAGTGATAGAGGGGACAGGATCAAATGTGTGGGTGGAGAGCACACCCCCAGTGGGTTTGGCACAAGGGTCTGAGTATGTTGTGTGGGGTAAGGCAGGGGGCTGTGGTAGTGCCCCCTGAGGACCAGGAGGGGGGGAGATTGGGTATAACAGGAGACCCTCAGCCAAATTCCCCTTTATTGTAGGTTTGAATCCCTAGTACTCACCATGTATTTACTAATTTTTCCCCTCTTGTGGCTAAATTATTAAGGACTATTCACTCTTATTCCCAAGTAAGTTGGGCCAAGACTTGTGTGTGTTTCTCAGAATGAGAAAATTTCCATGATTGCCACAAATGGAACTTGTAATATTGGTAATACTTGCAGATATACTTTCTGAAATCTCTACCCAAAAATTGTTTCTCTTGGCTGCCTAATGCTGCCCCAGAAGCCCACTGCAAATGACTTAATAGGATTGAATTTTGCTGGTCTTAATACCAATCACTTCTGCTCCATCGGTCCAAACACTCCCCCTCCCCCTTCCACTCGCCGTACTCACATCTGCAAAGCAGACAAGTAGACACCTGTTTGCAAATTCTCTATATGCACCACCCAAAGATGTCAAGATCCAGATCAATTCTGTTAGATGAAGGAGAAAAGGAAAGAAGAAAGGAAAGGAAAGGAACAATCTCACAAGCAAAAGAGTGAAACTAGTGTGATAGTATCTGAGTGTTGTATAATTATTATTTTTGTCGTTCCCTTAAAAGGTGCCAAAGTTATATATGCATATAATTCTACAATGCTCATTGTGAAAAATAGGGAGGTCTAGCAAGATTGATTCCCACAGCCATTCTCACCCTCCAGAGGCAATTATTTTAAATATTTTTTTTAGTTATTTCTTGGTATTTACTCTTTTAGCTCTAAATGACAAACCATCTTATATTGTTACTTCTTGATTTTTTATTTTCATTTTTAGGCATTATCTTTTGTCACCTCTCTATGGAAGAAGAGAATTTAGTTTTCCACACACTAAAACACCTTCCTTCTCCTCATCCTTCCAGTATAATCACATTACAGTTTGGGGGATCAATACTCAGCTTTTACTTTTCCAGGAGTGTGTAAATATTATATGTAGCTGAGCCATGTAGCATACTGTGGTTGCATTTATTTACTTTTTTATATGAACTTTATTTGGTCTCTCTGGAATTATGGTTTGTTTTTTTCCACTTGCATAGCTTTCTAAGCATGTCTCTCATCCATCCCTAAACTCTCTGATATAAGTATAAATCTCCCTTCTGTAAGTTCAAACACAACAGGCATTTCATCAGCTTCATCTTCTTGGAGACAGTGCACTCAGCTGACTTTCTGATCTCTAGGCCTGCTGTGTGGTTAACGTACCGGGATCTCCCTTGCCATCATTCTGGGGATTATCCTCTTCTCTTTTGTGTTGAATTCCTTGTTTTCTGAATTGCATGTCTATCTTCACTCTTTTCCTTCCCTCCCACCCTCTCTTCCTTCCTTCTGTTTAGTCTCTCTCTTTTTAAAAAAGATTTATTTTTTCTTCATTTATGTAACTCCTCTCCCAGATGTTTCTCTCGCCTGTCTGCTCATTGTTTGCTCACCTTCTCCAGGAGGCGTCAGGGACCAAACCCGGGCCCTCCCAGCCTAATGGCCTGAGCCACATCTGCTCCCCATGAGTTGCAGAGTCTGCTGGCTTGTGGCATCTGCTCATGTAGGTATCTGCTCGTTTCAGTAGTTGCAGCATCCAGAGCATTGAGGCAGGTGCAGCATCTGCTCATCTTCTTTAGGAGGTACTGGGACAAAACCCAGGACCTCCCATGTGGTAGGCAAGTGCCCAACTGATTGAGCTACATCCACTGCCCAAGTCTCTTATTTTGGTGGAACACTTTGCCCAGTAGCTTCCTGGAAAATAGTTCATATTCTTTCAAGATCTTGCGTTATCTTGAAATATCTTTATTCCACCATCACACTAGATTGAAAATCCATTGGGTGTAAGAATTCTAGATTGGAAAATTTCTTCAGAGTTTTGAATGCCTTGTTCCATTGTCTCCTTATTTTGTGTTACTTTTGAGAGCCATGAAACCAGTTGTGATAGGTGGAATAATGGTCCTCCAAAGATGCCCATGTCCTACTCTCCTGAACCTGTGAATATGTTAAATTACATGACAAAGGGGAATTAAGGTTGAGGATGGAATTAATATTGCTAATTTTCTCACTTAAAAACAGGGAAATTATTCTGGATTATCCAGGAGGACCCAATGGAATCACACGGTCCTTAAATTTGGAATAGGGAGAGAGAGGACCTCCGTCAGAGGGAGATGTGACTGTGAATGAGAAAACCAAAGAGATGGCTCTGTGAGGACTCAAAGCCCAGCTGTTGCTGGCTTTGAAGATGGTGGAAAGGGGTCACAAACCAAGGAAAGTGTGAAGCCTCTAGAAACTGGAAAATTTAAAGGAATGAACAGAAAGTACACCACCCTGCTGACTCTTTCATTTTAGATAAACTATACCTTGTCAGACTTCTGACCTAAAGAAGAGTAATAGAATAAATATGGGGAAGCAGACTTGGCCCAGTGGTTAGGGCGTCTGTCTACCACATTGGAGGTCTGCAGTTCAAACCCCGGGCCTCCTTGACCCATGTGGAGCTGGCTTACGTGCAGTGCTGATGCGCGCAAGGAGTGCTGTGCCACACAGGGGTGCCCCCCGCATAGGGGAGCCCCATGCGCAAGGAGTGCACCCCATAGGGAGAGCTGCCTAGAGTGAAAGAAAGTTCAGCCTGCCCAGGAATGGTGCCACATACACGGAGAGCTGACACACAAGATGATGCAACAAAAGGAAACACAGATTCCCATGCCACTGACAACAATGGAAGCAGACAAAGAACACGCAGCAAATGGACACAGAGAGCAGACAAAGGGACGGGGGGGTGCAGGTTGGGGGGGAAGGAGAGAGAAAAAAAGATGTTAGAATAAATATGTATTTTTAAGTCACTAAATTTGTGGTGATTTATGATTGAGCAATAGAAAACTAATACACCAATTATTTCTGGTCTTTGGATGTGATTTGCTTTTCCTATCTGTAAATTTTTACAGTCTTTTCTTTGCTGCCAATGTTCTGAAGTTTCATAGAATTATGAAGGTGTTTTTAGATCTTGGTGTTAAGCATGGAAAGTGAGCTCTTTCAATCTGGAAAATAATTTATTTAGTTCTGGAAACTTTCCATAAATTGTTTGAAAACTTTCTCCTTCTTCCTGTTTTCTTTTTCTGAAACTCCCATTATTTGATATTGGACCTCTGGAATTGATTTCTAATTCTCTTAGCTTTCTCTCCTATTAGCTCTTTCTTGCTCACTCTCTCACTTCCTGAAAGATTTCCTCTATTTTCTCTCCAACCCTTCTATTGACTTTTTCATTCTATCATATTTAAAGTCTTAAGAGTTGTGTTTTGTTCTCTGGTAGTCCTTTTTAAGCCTCCTATTCTTGCTTCTCTTCTCTCTGAGATTAATTCAAACAATTTTATTTTGAAAGAAAGAGGAGTTCCCCTGTACCCTTCGTCCAGTTTTTCCCAATGGTAACATCTTCCACTGTTGTGGCAGCAGAGAGAAGTCAGTGACATGGTATTGAAGACCAGGCCTGGTGGACTTCTATCCAAAAACCTGAGCCCTGAGCAAGATTTCCAGGTCCTTTTTATGCAGAGGATTTAGGAGCAGGGGTCAAGCAGCGCTTTTGGCATGAAAAGGACCTTGTTAGTTTCTTAGGGTTTTTTTGAATACCAGGTAAGCTTGAATTAACAGACCGCCCACTTTTCATCTGAATGTAAGCTTGAATACACATGCAGTCTACATCCTTTCTGAATACACAATGCCTATAGAATCTATATCACTTAATTGGCTTTCTGGAAAGTAGGCAAACTTGGATACAGAATTAGATAAGTTTGAATACATACACAGGCCATATTAGCATAAAATACAGTGCATAGTTAAAACTAGGAAATTGGCATTTAAACTATCCAGAGTTTATTCAGATTGCACCTGTTTTACATTTACTCGTGTGTGTATGTGTGTAGTTCTATGCAGTTTTGTAACACTTGTAGAGTCATGTAAACACCACCACATTCAAGATCCAGAACTGTTTCATAGCACAAGTCTCACTCGTGCTACCCCTTGTAGCTACATCCACCTGCTTCCTTTCATCCCTCAACCCTGGCAACCACTAATCTGCTTTTTCTCTATAGTTTTTATTTAAGAATGTTGAGTAAATGCAATAAAATAGGATGTAACCTTTGAAATTGGCTTTTCCCACACAACTTTATTTCCTTGGGTTCCATCCAAATTGTTGTATATATCCATAGTTTGGTGTTTAATTTTTTTTTTCTTGTTGTTTTTATGATTGAGTAGAATTCTGAGGTAGGGATTTCATAGTTTGTTGAACCACTTCTTGAAGGACACCTGGGTTGTTCCTAGTTTGGGAATATTATGAATATGGGTGTTATGAACATTCATGTTCAGGTTTTGTGTGAAAATAAAGTTTGTATTTCTCAGAGATAAATACCCAAAAATGCAACTTCTGGGTCATATAGCAGTTCAAATGATAGTCACAAGTTTAGTTTTATTAGAAACTGCCAAACTGTTTTCCAGAGTGGCTAGACCATTTTACATTCCCACCAGCAACTATGAGTGACTGAGAGTCTCCACATCTTCCCCAGCATTTGATGGTGTCACTAAAATTTATTTTAGTCATTCTGATTGCAGTGCTCTCAGGGGCTTTAACTTGCACTTCCCCAGTAGCTAATGATGTTGGCCATTTTTTGAGTCTATGTCGTCCATATATCCTCTTTGGTGAGATATGTTCAAGTTTTTTGCTCATTTTCAGTTTGGATTGTTTCCTTACTGTTAAATTTATGGATATATATGTTCTGGAATGATATATTTTTGAAGTCTTCCTCTCCCCACATATTTTGTCTCAAGTCTCCTTTTTGATTTGATCTCTGTGTTTCATGTTAGGGCTTTCCTCAAATACCTGATTATGTTGGTGTTCTGCTTTTACTTAAAATCTGGGCACTAAGCTGACTGGAAGTTGTGTGTATATGTTGTTAACTGGAGGCTTTTGCTAGGGTGATTTCATGGGGCTATTTCATTGGGGCACCCATGATGGTCAGTAAATTTATGGCATATTCCTTGAGCTGGTCAGATTTCCCAGAGAAGAATATTTTTGTCTCCTATTTGGAAGGCCAGAAGTCTGGCTGCAGCATTCTGAGAGCTGAGAGACAGATGTTGAGGAATCTAAACTGTTCAGTTATCAACTTTACTCCTGACATTTTCAGAATGTCGTGACTGCCCGCACCTGTGCCTAATTTCTTGGGAGGCTAGTTGCCCAGCTGCATAGGCTTGGGGAGGAAATCTGGGGGTCCAGCTGCTTTTTAAGTATATTTCCAGCCAATCTGCTCCCAATCAGCCCCACCATTACCCCCACTGCAGAGGTGCCTGGTACCCCAGGTTGTGAAGCTTAGTCTTCTGTGGAGCAAATTGGGTTGTTCTGGGCTTCTCCCACTTCCAGTTTAGATTAACACCTGTCCCTCTACTTCCCCAGCTTTTAAAATTTTGTTGCAATAATTTTCTTTCTTGTTTTCATGCGTTTTTGAACGCCCCTCCTCAGCAATCTCTTTTTGTGATTTGAATGGGATTTGGGAGGAGAAGTAAGTAAAAGTGTAATAATCAGTTTACTTTCTTTAGAAAACTTTTTGAAGAAAATAGTACCTGTTTTTTATTTTATTTTACTATGTGTCAGACACTATTCTAAGCACTTGACATATATTAACTCAATTAATTCTCCCAGCAACATCATGAGGCATAATCTATTAATGTCTCAATTTACAGATGACAGAATAAGGTAGTAATAATAAAAATGAAGCAGAAGTAACTTTGATCTCTAGGCATCTCAAGGGTACTGAAATTTCTACTTCATTGTTTATATCAAAAGAAGGAAAAATTAGGTTTAGCTAGAGAAAGGAGTCTCTCCTTACTGGATAAGGTATTTGAATAGAATTTTGAAGACTGAGAATAATTGATTACAACAATGGAAGACAGTTATTCACAGATAAGAAAAGGCTTTGCTCAGGAGGTTCTCAGTGAAGTGGAGGTGAAAATCATTGGCAAAGAGGTGTGGCATTTTCAATCTATGGGTCATAATCTTCAATAAATATGCATTTCTTACTGGTCAAAAATCTTGAGATCCAACAACCAGGGTACAAAATGAGTATTTCATGCATAAGTTGAAGTTTGCCCTGAATGATGATGGAAAAAGTTGGGATTGAAAGAAAGACTATAAACAACTTGTCAACTGTGGAGACAATGTAGGGCTGGCAGGGGAGGAGGAGTAAGGGTTGGGAGACAAAACTTTTCATTTGACCTCACTGCTTGCTCTTCTCTGATGCTGCAACTCTCCTTTTTTTAGAGATGTTCAAATTTTCTCTTAAAATACTTTAAACATTTTATTTTTCAAATGACAAAAAGTAATACAGGGAAGCGGACTTGGCCCAGTGGTTAGGGCGTCCGTCTACTACATGGAAGGTCCACAGTTCAAACCCCGGGCCTCCTTGACCCGTGTGCAGCTGGGCCACGAGCAGTGCTGATGTGCGCAAGGAGTGCCGTGCCACACAGGGGTGCTCCGTATAGGGAAGCCCCATGCACAAGGAGTGCGCCCCCGTAAGGAGAGCCGCCCAGTGCGAAAGAAAGTGCAGCCTGCCCAGGAATGGCGCCGCACACATGGAGAGATGACACAACAAGATGACGCAACAAAAAGAAACACAGATTCCTGTGCCGCTGACAACAACAGAAGCAGACAAAGAAGAACACGCAGCAAAACAGACACAGAGAACAGACAACTGGGGCGGGGGGTGGAGGGTGGGGTGGGGTGGGGGTGGAAATAAAAATAAATCTTAAAAATATCACTAAAGAAAACTTGGAAAACACAGAACAGCCCAAAGGAGGATAAATCACCCATGACCCCAATATTTAGGAGATAAATCATTGGCAAGATTTAGACTATGCTTTTCATTCCTTTCTCTATTCTCCATTACAGTACTTATCATAATCCACTTATTGTTACTTATCTCTGCCTTCCATTTTCTTATCTTTATTCATACCAGTGCCTCATAGGATGCCTGGTTCAAAGAAGGCTTTCAGTAAATAGTTATGGGATTGCCTATGCATAAAGTACTGTAATAAGAACACAAAGATAATAACAGTTGGTCTTTGTCTTCAAGGAGCTCACCCTTCAAATAAAAAAAGAAAGTATTACACACACACACACCTTAAAATTGTATCATATATATACCTAGCTTCTTATTCAAGGTATACAAATATGATATAACCTTTCTTTTTGATTAGGGGTTAAGATGATTAACATACTTTATTTACAATATTGTAAAGGTTTCTACTATAAAGATGTCGTTGTCCTCTCCAATAACTGGCCCTAAATTGGTATGTTTTAAAGGTCCTTAAATGATCTTTTTCTCATTAGGCACTGTCAGAACTTTTTAAGGTTAAAGTGTGTGATTTCTAGCAGTTTCCCCATCTTTCCTTTCATTGCTTCTCATCTCTTATGAGCCAAAATCACAAATTAGAATTATTTCTAAAATAATAAGTAGGCTGTGAATAAATATATTTCCCTAAGAAATCAAGTTCATGAGCTCTAGTGAGTGGACTGTGGCTTTTATTTTGGTTGTTCAGATTATTGTCTTCACTTGTAGAGGGTTGGCTACTTTAGGGGTAAACTCTGGATATGAGGTGCACTTGTGTTCAGAATGCTGTGGATTTTCTAGTTGGCCACATGCCATATAAATAGAGAATCTAAATTGTCTTCCTAGCATCCTAGTAAACCAGGGGCAGGAAAAACTGGTTTGTGGAGCTATTTACTAGAGGGGATTCTCTTATATAATTTATGTTAACTGAGGGATTTATAACATTGCTGTAACCAGATACCTTCCTTGCCCCTCACTGGCAGTTTCTTTATTTCCATTCCTTTTTTTTTTTTAAAGATTTATTTTATTTAATTCTCCCCCTCCCCCGGTTGTCTGTTCTCTGTGTCTATTTGCTGCGTATTGTTTCTTTGTCTGCTTCTGTTGTCTTCAGCGGCACGGGAAGTGTGGGCGGTGCCACTCCTGGGCAGGCTGCACTTTCTTTCACGCTGGGCGGCTCTCCTTAAGGGCACACTCCTTGCACGTGGGGCTCCCCTACGCGGGGGGGGGGGGGGGGGGGGGGACACGACACCCCTGCGTGGCAGGGCACTCCTTGCGTGCATCAGCACTGCACGTGGGCCAGCTCCACACTGGTCAAGGAGGCCCGGGGTTTGAACCGAGAACCTCCCATGTGTTAGGCGGCCACCCTAACCACTGGGCCAAGTCCGTTTCCCTATTTCCATTCCTTTACTTGGTATCTTATGTTAACCAAGTGGTTTACAACTCTGTTGTAACCTATAACCAAATGCTTCCCCAAGCTGACTCTTGTCAGGTGTCAAGGCCTTCTGACCCATGCTTGCATACTCTCTATTAACTGTAACCAAAACATAACCAATTCTTAAATGCCAACTTAAATAATGTCACTATCTCCACCTCCCTTAGTTTGAATCCCACAAGAACTCTAAGCTCTTTAGAGGCTCCTATCTCCATGCTGGTTGATCTTGCATTAAAGCTCTTTTCTCAAAATTCGGAAGTCATGGTATTGACCTCTATGTGCGTTGGACAGCAAGTCCTTGCTTAGCAACATCCTCTCTGAATGAAGTATTTTCAATAGGTGACATCCTAAGTATTTTTAAAAAACATTTTCTTGTGGTAACATATATACAAACTCAAAATTTCCCATTTTGACCCTTTCAAGTATACAGTTCAGTGGTAATTACATTCACAATCTTGTGCTACCATCAGTCCCACCATCATCCTAAGTATTCATGCTTGTTACTTTTTTGTCTTTTCATTTTTTTTATAAGGATACAAATTTCCTTAGTACACAACCCTACAAAATACTTAAATTCCTTATGAAAATTTTCTCCAGTTTTGGGTAGGATACCAGTTTCTTCTTCCCAAATGTTAAATTAACAAAAAACAAAGAAACAAAACACTGCATCAATATTCAATTTTTGGAAAAATTGCCATGAAAATATTAGGCTGAGGGCACTAAAAGTGGTACAACACTTTTGGGAAATGATTTGCCAATATGCAAGAGAACTAACTACAAAATCATCATTCATTTGCCCCTGCAATTTCAGTGTGGGAATCAACTTTGAGGAAATAACCCAAAACATGGGAAAACTAAATGTAAGAAAGTGACCGTGCTGTTATTTGTAGTAGTGAAAAACTGAAACAAGATAACGTATATTAATAGGGTAATGGCTAAATCAGGGGATACATACTTCACTTTTTGTATGAAAATATTTAGTATAACATTAAATTTTAAAAAATGAGGGTAATGAGTGCAGCTGTGCTGTGATTGCAACTTGTAAAACATACATGTAGAAAACCAAAATATCTATTTTCTATCCCCATGCAGCTTATGTCTACATTAACATGATTTTACTGTTCCATTGTCCTCATTAGCATAACTTTACTCTTCCAGGAGACTCTTGACCAGGCACATTACTTTACTGTATAGGAACTTCTCAGCAGACTCAATTTCTCAGTAGAATAGAAGTATAAATCAACAGCTTATATCCCAAGACCCATTGAATTCTTTGTTTCAAAATCTTTGCCTTGCTGTTTCCATCAGTCTTTTATTTTTTTTTTAAAGATTTATTTATTTATTTAATTTCCCCCCCTCCCCTGGTTGTCTGTTCTTGGTGTCTATTTGCTGCGTCTTGTTTCTTTGTCCGCTTCTGTTGTCGTCAGCGGCACGGGAAGTGTGGGCGGCGCCATTCCTGGGCAGGCTGCTCTTTCTTTTCACGCTGGGCGGCTTTCCTCACGGGCGCACTCCTTGCACGTGGGGCTCCCCCACGCGGGGGACACCCTTGCATGGCACGGCACTCCTTGCACGCATCAGCGCTGCGCATGGCCAGCTCCACACGGGTCAAGGAGGCCCAGGGTTTGAACCGCGGACCTCCCATATGGTAGAGGGTCGCCCTAACCACTGGGCCAAAGTCCGTTTCCCTCCATCAGTCTTAAATGATTATTATATCACGATTTTTGCCCAATCCTAATTAAACACCCCTCTCATTGAAAGATCCACCATCATCTAAATTCCAAAATTTCAATAAAATCTGACCTTGCCCTCTCCCCTCTGGACACTAGCACAGCTCTGTCGAGGGGGTGCCCTCCCTCCTGTTAGCTCTAAACTTGGCCTTGTCTTATCAAGAGATTGTGTTGGGATATCTGGGGAACCGACACTCAACAATGGAGAAAAACTATGAAATACATGTAGAAAGAGACAAGGAATATGTAAAAATAATAATAGTTATGGATCAGTTTTCTGTTGACTTTTCAAGGCTTTTTTATGGTATTCTTATATAATGAGGGCAAGGTTTACTTCAGTCAATAACTAAGAATTCATTTGGCACAAGGCACCTTATAATGTGTAAAGATCAAATAAAAGCAAAGCTGTGCAACTTGTTATTCTTTGTTGTGTTTTGTAAAACAATCAATAACAATCCAGAGAGAAGACTACTTAGGAAACTGAGTGATTCAGACTGTAATTACGCTTGTAGAATCGAAATACTTAAGGGCTCAGTTATAATGGAAATGAACCAAAAATGTTCTAAAAATCACTTAATGTTGAGAAACAATCAGGAGGACATTGACAATAGCCTTTACATGGGTTTTGATATTGGCCTTTTAATAGGAGAGAGCCTTTAGACAATGGTGTGCTTAGTGTTGAGTTACACAAATGTCTTCCACCTAACGTGGCACAGACAGCTCAAATGGGCTTTATTTACAGAAATCTCACTGTCACTGGGTTTTGCAGTATTGGTCAAATATATTTCCTGTCATTTTATGAAATTTGGAAAAAAGCTGGCATGCAGTAAAGCTGGAAGTTTTCTATTTTGTGTCAAGTTTTCTAATGCAAACTCTGATGATTTGACTGTTTAATTGGTTCTGTTTAAGCCAATTAATGTTAGCTACTGAGGTAAATATTACCTTCTTCACTGAATATTAACCCACACCTTTTCAACCTCGGTTCTCAGTAGCATAAATGGACTTTACAGTGAGGATGTAGTACCTCAACTAGGGCAATGAAAACCAGATCTGAGGCAGGATAGAACAGGGACTTAAGAAAGAAGGAGACAGAAAACCTAATAAGCTTGGTAAAAGGAACCTCGGAGGCACTGGCCTGTTTACTAACATTAGCCGGCTGAGCCACACAGGCACGTTAGAAAGGGGCAGCTTACAAGCACACACGCAATGGCTGTGTTTTCAGAAGGCAGCCAGCAGTGAGAGAAGGGGCATCACCACCGCCCTCCCTACCTAGCTGTCAGGTGACCTCATGCCTCACGGACAGTGACCAGAAGTTAATCACTGCCAGTCAACACACCTGCAGAGGTCACAGACAGCAGCCAGAAGCCAATTGCTACCAAAGAGCATCCCCCACACCTCAAGCTCTTGCTTATCAGTGTAGACCCTGGAGTCCTGTACCCCCATAAAACAGAGGATCCCAGAGCAGAACTTCGCATTTCTCCTCCTGGAGAATGCCCGCCTTCATCTCTTAGAAGGTGTATACTTTCTTTTCCTTACTTTACCTCCCACCCCTTACCCCCCCCCCAATAAATCCTCTGCTTGTTTAATTAATTTGGGCTTGTCCTTAAACGCTTTCTTGTGATGAACCAATAACCTTGACACTGTGTCTGATAACAGATCTACCAAAAAGGAAGTCTGAAAATGTTACTATATTTAGATCAAGAGATTTAAGCAGCTCCTGTCCTAGGTACAAATGATAAGAATAAAGACATTAAGATTAATCAGGTAATTTTATTTAATATTTACCATTCAGCAGCAACCAACATGAACATATGAGTAAAGAGAATCTCTTCAAATGTTCTGCTATATAGCTGCTTCAGAAATACACGCACAGGATAAATTTGTTCATTGCCAGAAAATTTTTTAAAAAAGCTTCAAGAACAAATAACACTGATTCATACTGTGCCCAGGCACTAGTCAACAAATCTATTAAATTACACAGGAAAAGGAAAACAAAGAAGCTTTGTTATCTTATGCATGTCTCCTTATTTAAATGGAAGGCTTTACCTCTTTGAAGCAACAGAAATATGGAGCTTCCTATATACATATATATAGATATGTATCTTAGGATGTGATTACAAACACAAAATGTTATCATTAAAAGTAAAAGCTAGTCCAGGAAATTTCCAACTGCAAAACTTGCAAGATACAAAGCTAAAATTCATATCTTCCTTTTCTCAATTATGAATACTATCACTAAACATAAATATTTTAACATATATTAATTTTCTGACATTCAAAATTGTAAAGTCAATATGGCAGAATTGTTAAAAGCACATATGTACAAATATTCTTTTCCATACATAAAGTATTTGGCATAATTATAACAATCATACTGCATCCACAACTGTTTGCTTTTATTACTTTTTTTTTTTTTACACATAATGGTATCTCTTATTAAAATTAACCAGTTATGTACAAAAATACTTGAACATTTATTATAGAAAACCTCTATAACCAGCCTCACCTGGTTATATGCTCACTCAACAGCATATACCTGCTGAATGGTTTCATTAAGAGAATATAAAAAAGTGGTCACTGCCTTCCAGGTAAGCTATCAACAACAACAAAAAACAAACACGGTTAAACTAAAATGAGCTTCCCAACAAAAGAGGGAAAATATTTAACAGTATGATTTAAAATACAGTTTATATATCTATTGTCAATTGAGAGTTATAAACAGTCAGTAAAAGAAAAACAGATACAAAATACATTACTACATACAAGGTGCTTTTTTCACACTACTACAACTGTGGCATTAGCATTGCTATGTAGATCTAAGATGCTATGTTCCTAAATTCAAGCTAGAACACTCTACAGCCATCCTCCTCCAACCACAGGATCATCTCAAAGGATAAGCTCCACTGGTAAGAATGGAGAGGTGTGAGGAATTTATTTTGTGCAGAATTGAAAGTTAATGCCCTTGCCTTTTCAAAGTCCTTTTGCCATTTAATCATGCTAATGTATTTCCTCAAGGTTTTTCCCTTCATTTACGCTATTGACTTAATACTGTCCTGTATTGATTCCTGAATTCTTGTTAATGGGACACATTAATTTGTGCCTATTTAATACTTGAACATCCGCTCTTCTTCAATGACAAATTTTGTATAGGAAACTATCAAGTAAGGAAGCACAAAATTCAAGTAAACATTTCTCCTGGGGTCTTTTGTTGATTGCAACTCTGAAAGCAAATTGCATCTTACAAAAGAAGTGCAGTAGATACCATGTTGTCAGGATACAAAAGGATTCACCAACCAATTCACAAAGTAGAGTTTTAAGAATGTAGACAGTTGTCAAATGTCAAATGTAACCATAAAGAAGTAATTTGTTTCAAGAACAAAACAACTTCCAGTCCCAATCCTTGCAACCCCTTAAATATATTGTCCAAATAGCCAGCTTTAACCTTTAATTTTGATGATGTGCATTGATCATTTTGCTGTGGAAAGAGCCAGAAACCTCACCTTATTTACATAAGTCTCCTAAAATAAGAAACATTGTGTTAGAATGTGCACTGACTTAATAAGCTTTCTCCCAGTATCAAGTATTCAGTAGAAAGTATACATTATCACACTTTGTATTGTTTGACAGTATTGTATTGGTTTTAAGATTAAACTACATTAAAAAAGAACCTAAAAAGATACAAAAGAAGTCTGTCACTATTTACCACGTTCAAATGAGAAACATTTTAATGAAATTCAGCCATACTTCATGTAACATCTGGCATTCTACATCAGTAAGTTTTAATATTGTGCAACATTATATTAGTAAGCGAGTTTGAATTTCATTCATTTAAAGGGAAATCTGAGTAAGTTATTAAAGTGCCTACACTAAATGTCTTTCTCATCATCATATTCATTACTTTGTAAACGACAAAGAATTCATTGAAGGTAAACAGAAAAGTGACTTATAACTGCGAGACTTTCCGGGGCAGCGGCCTGGGCCGCGGGCCGGGGTCAGTCCTCCGGGTCCCGTTCTCCAGGTGGCTGGAGCGCGCGGCCAGGGGCTTGGGGGGCAGAGCGGGCGGCTCGGCCGCGATGGGGATGGAGAGGCTGTGAGGTAGCGGGACCGGGCGCCGCAGAGTCCGCTCGTAGACGCTGTACGGGGGGGGCGTTTTGCTCTCCTTGCGCACCGGCTCCTCCGGCCCGGGGTAGCTGGGCACCGGCACCGGGGCCGTCTGTTCATTCACCTGATTTTCAAAGCCTGAGGTTTCCGACGTGCTACAACGGCTGAGAGAGGAAATCCCGCTGCTGTAGCTGCCGGACAAGACCGGGGAGTTGGAGATCAGTCCCGGGGAGTGGTACTCCACTGGAGAGGGGGTGAAAGACTGCACAGAGCCCTGCTGAGAGGAAAACGGAAATGAGGGGAGAGAAAACCAAGAGGGGAGACAGAGCAGAAAGTCATTAAACGGAGACTCCAGTTGAGGGTTGTCATTCAGGGCGCTGAACACACCTGGGGCATTTACCTGGCTCACGTTCATTCAGTTCCCTGACCCTTCTTATCGTTGTCAGGATAGAAAGGGGATAAAAGTAATCCGAAAAGCGATTTAGAGGCATGTGATTAGTCCTATAGTTTGGAAGACAGGGAATTGGGGGACGGGATGGGGAGCTTTGGGGGTGTCATTGCCCCTGTCACTCACAAGGGTAGGGCGCGACCCTCTTCGGGAGCCTCGTCCTGTCCTGAGGTTTGTGGAGTAAGCCCTGCACATATTCCTGGATCCTAACTCCCGCCTCTTGACCTGAAGCAGCAAACTGGCACCCCACATGTTATAACCTGAGATGTGAGTTGTTTTATCAGCAGCATTTTTGTTCTTTAAACTGAATTAGTTGATAGCTTTTTAAAATAGAAAGATTCCACATATAACTCCAGATTTCTGACATTTCATAAAGAAGCAGGGTTCCTAGCAATAACAGCTTATACTCTCTAGATGGAGATACGGTTTTGAAGCTGAGCAGAAGGTGTCCCCTTTAAATGGGACATGGATTCTTTGGTTTGTCACAGTGGCCGCCACTCCACATTGATTGCACACAGCCTCCTTCATTCAATTATTTTAGGTGTCTGTCTCCATTCGGCATGTGAATTCGCTAACTTTCCAACTGGTGTCCATAAGGGGTCTGAGTCCTAAGGGGCGCTCTGTGAAAGAGGGCTCCGCTGGGAAATGCTGCGTACCACAATATATACTCCTCTTGCAGTTCCAAAGCATTTCAGCCTGTTAAAGTCTTACAATAAAGAACTCTGCGTAACTTTGTTCAGCCAGGATTTTTCTAAACTTATTTGAACATAGAACCATTTTTTCACTTATCAGATAATGTCCTATAAAACTAATGTTCTGTGGAACACACTTTGAGAGATGCTGCCTTAGACTAACTTTACCTTACTTTCTCTTTTTTAAACAAAATACTGCTAGGGGACAGAAATCCTTTGAATTAGCAGGAGTCTGAAGTTAAGCATGCCCGATTAAGAGATACAAATTTGATGTTGTCTTTGTAAAAAAATTACACCCTCCCTCCATTTCAAAATAAGGCTGATAAACTCAGTCTTCTTTATAGGGTTAACTCCATCACTGAATTACTGGGGCGGGGGGAGAATACTAAACTCAGTGAGTTAAGGCAGCAGACTGCATTCCAGTCGTAGAAAAACTATTAATTTGGTAGCAGTGTGCCCTCTAACGTAACCAAGGAGTTACAACACAAACATTGGATCAATTTTTTCTGCTTTCAGATCCCATTTGTAAAGACATGGCTATAAGGTTATGAATGGTCAGTAAAAATATATGTAGGTCTGCAGAGAGACAGTACCCACCACGTTGCTAATTAGGACTATTTGGTAGTTGCTTGAACATTTTCAACTCTTGGGTTCTTTTAATTTCTTAAGAACTAAACTCTAAGACTTCTTACTGTCTCATTACTACTCTGCAAAATCAAGGTGAAAACCACTGATGTTAATTCCATAGCAACGTGGGAGCTGTTTGCTAGTAACGGTAAAGGTTGAAGAAATGAAGAAATGGCATGTTGCTTTCCTTAACATACCATCAAGATGACAGTCTAAGGTTTCCAGAGCATATGCTGTTACATGTGCTTTCTTGTTTAACAGCCGCATTGCAGAATGACAACAAAACTAGCAAATAATTAGCATTCACCAGCAAATTTCTACATCAGAAAATTTGGCAATGCAAATTAAATCACACTTTGTGATATCTTTCTCTCCTTCTAGATTCTCGATTTCTATCAAGTATCCTTTGCACCACAGATGCATTGGATTACAACCTGCCTGTATGTGTTTTTAGATCATTTGCCTTTTTCTTTCACGTTAGCTAGAAATATCTCACTGGCAAAAAGGACATGGAGCATGTAAATCCTAAGTCACTCAGATACAAACCATTCTTTCAGTGCTCACTTCAACCCCCTATTTGCTTCTGGTTGGTGCAGCATCTCTGAACACCAGCCTTTCTTTCATATGTACTTAGAATCCTTGCAGCCAGTCTGATTCAATTTGGATAGAGACTAAATATTATTCTTTACCTTCATGAGGGATTGTCTGTGTTTAGAGATGTTAAACAGCCTATGTCTACACACCAATCCAAACATCTGACCTTTAAAAGCCTGCCAGTTTGTTCCCCAGAAATGTTTTTGTTCATTTTACCTCCTTGTTTTTTCAGTATCAGGTATTTCTAATGTAAATAATATCTTTGGTATAGAATATTAAGAGGGAGAAATAAAGTTGGGTTTGGCTCTGTCAAAATGGGTGAGGTTGATAAGGGCAAAAAGGCACAGAAAATACTTAGATTTTGATTACTGATGCTTTTCTATTTAAGTGTGTGTGTGTTTTAATGTATCATAAAGCAAAAGACAAGGCTGATAATGTGCCAGGAGGTGCATGGGGTCCAGATTTCTTTCTTAGTTCAGTGTATAACTGACAGCTGCTTGAACATTCTTATCTCCACCCTTTGGAGAATGAGGCTGATAATCAGAAAACCAATGGCTGCCGTCATGGTGGAGGCTCCCCAGGGGGAAAGCCGTGTGCTGCTTTCTTACTCATCTTCCTCTATCCCTTCTTTATATGCTGTTCTTTGCCTTGTATGTATAAATAAAAACATCTTTTGATGTACTGGGGATGAGTCTTATGGAAAAAAAAAAAAAAAAAAAGAACTGGGGCCAGCCACCTAGCCTCATCTAAAGAAGGACCTGTACCTTCATTGGAGATCGCCCGGCAGAGGAGGGGGATACTGATGTCGTGTGTCTTGCCGGTGAAGCTGTAAACATAGACAGATATTTCAGTGGAGGAGAATCAGACAGTTGATTATCTGCAAATGCCCTCTGTGTGTACAAACCCAGATAGACGATCCAGTGCAGAAAGACCTCCTAGGCAAGAGTGGGGCAGAAACTAAATGT
Organism: Dasypus novemcinctus; assembly: GCF_030445035.2. Taxonomy (NCBI): domain Eukaryota; kingdom Metazoa; phylum Chordata; class Mammalia; order Cingulata; family Dasypodidae; genus Dasypus; species Dasypus novemcinctus. The sequence goes on from NC_080677.1 coordinate 87,261,563, forward strand.
TGCCTGTCCAAAACAGATTCCTCCCAAAAGATGGCATTAAAGAGACATGGAACAGTCAGTGGAAGTTATTGGTACATACATGAGGCTTTAACGAAAGTGAGAGGGTCCAAAACTGGTCCGGTGTCCTTTCCATTTCCCCAAAGTCCAGATGCCTCTCCACCTCTATTATAAGGCGCTTCTAGGTGTGAGGTGACAGGGAGCAGGACTTGGGGGAAGAGCTGCTCACTGTGGCCTAAGCAGCAATGGAAGACCATGGGAATATTTACACCCCTGTCCCCTTTGGTACCCCCAATTCTGCCCAAAACGCAGAGAAAATCCTTGGCCATAGTCATACAAGATGTAAGCAGTTTTCCATTTCTCCCCACTAGTGCTTGTACTTCGGGTTCCCCTTTATTCCCCTGGATGGTGGTCCTCAATGGATTTCATCACCACGGCTAGGAAGAGCTATCTCTTTGTTTCTCCTGCTAGATTTTCAAGCCCTGTACTTCGGAGACAGCATGGCAATCACACTGCTTTCTGCTTGTGGAGCCAATTCAGCTCTCTAAAGCTTAACTGTATGCCGTAAAAGCCTCCCATTACATGGTCAGTAGGTTAAGTGTAAGCCAGATTTCCTAACTCATAAGAAAACAACAGAAAGACTGAAGGAAAGACAGACAGACGGTTACAGATCCCCATGACAGTGACCACGGATGATGACGCAAGGACAGACCATGAGAGCAATGAGTACAGAAGGGAGAGCAGCCCTGCCAAAAGTTAACTTTTGTAAGCTGTAAGGTCACCACATGCTCGGAATCCTGAGGGATCAAGGAGAGTGGCCCACTATCACTCCATGGGCTTGTGTATCCTCCACCTTGTGTGCTGGAGCACAAAGTCAGCACATGCCATTTCTCCCAGCCCATCAACTGTGGTGTGTTGACTATAGAAGAAAATCATGTACATCAGGAGAAGCAGACTGTGCTTAATCTTAATCTTCCACAGTCACCGTGATACACTAATGCAGATTATCAATAAGCCTGAAGTTATTTTTTTTTTGCTTTTCAAAATTAGTGACTTCTAGCTTTGACAAAATAGAACAAAGTTGATAGCATATAGTTTACTTCAAAAAGAGGGAGTGTCAGTTTTCTTTTCTTAATAAAAAAGATGAGATGCTAGAATACAAGTGAAACATGAATGGTCAATCTGGAAAATCCATGAAGGAAATAATGCTAAATTTTCTCACGTTTCCAGGCCAATTCCTATTTGTAAATCCTCAAAACTACTGGAGACTTAACATTATTGAAAAGACTCTCCCCATCACTAGAGTAGGTAAAGACAGCAGAGTATAGCAGGCTTTCTTAAAAACTGTCACAGATGTAGGTCACCAAGCAAATGGCTTATTGCAAGGGAGGAAAGGGGGCTGTTATTACTATAAACCCCCAAAGGAAGTTTCCTAAGCACCATTTTCAGGGGTTCTCAAATCCTAGTAGGCAGAAGAATCACCTGAAAGGAATGGTAAAAATCAGATTCTAGGATCTTACCCCAGAAAGACCAAAATTTTGACTGAGTAGTTCTAAGGTTAGGCCCAGGAATTTGCTTCTTAAGCTGGCACCCCATAGAAGGCAATGCCCTGAATCACCCTTTGAGAAATGTTACCCTTGAATACATCTTTTTATCTACAGGTATCAGGGAGCTGTGGGTACAAGGTAGTTGCTCTCACAGCCTATCAAAGTTACTGTTAGCCAGTCCCTGTTTAGGGACAACTTGAAATCTTCCTGAAGAATCTTCTTAAGGAAGAAATCAATCTTCCTGAAGAAGACTGAAGGAAGTAGCTGAATTAGCAGAGGCTGGTAAGAATGAGGTGGTTAAAGCAGAGAGAAAATGTTAGTGGCTTAGCAAGGTTAGGGCACCTCCTCAAATTTTGAGGATGGCATCAAGGAGGTACTTAGTAAGAATGGACCACACTTGGCTCAGTGATATCCCTTTCAAAAATAAGATAAGAATAGATGTTCAGGGAAAAGGGAGAACCTTGCAAATGAATTGGGCAGCTACTAAAGTTTTTACCGCAGAAACCAAACGCCTACCTTTCTCTGTGGAATTCAGGACAAGTTGGAGTAGTCATTAAAAGTTATTTTATAAAAATGCTTGTTTAAAGGCTTCAAATACCCACCAGTCTGTGTGGGTCTTGGAGGGACAGGGGGAGAGATAAGTTTCCCACTATCCGACAGGTTCTTGGCTTCTTTCCCACTGTCCAGGCTCCAGCTGCTAGGGGTGGGATTCACAGCTGGAAGGGAATAACACAGCTAAAAACACATGGTCTAGCTTTGCCCTTCGAACACGTGAAATGTTATATTAGAAAGCAAAAACTGTCCAGAATGAAAAAATGAAAAAATCAACTGGACTTAAAAAGAGAAAACCTCCTGAATACTAAACCTTTATTTAAACTGGTTACCTAACAGTTATAGTTGACATTTAATTGGGTGATAGCACATCTTTCTATTTCCCTCAAACTGTCAAACAGAACTACAAATCTTTATGCTGGAGTGTAGAAATTTGTTAAGAACTACAAATATGTTTAGATGCTGGATAACAGATGGAAGATGTAGTCCCTGGACTATTTTAAAACTTGTTTTTTTAGTGGAAATTTCTGGACAAGTGGCAACCAAAAAGGCAGAAGGCAGTGACATACTAACATTTCAAATACTTGGCAGAATAGTTGGGCAAGAACAGCCTTGCCAAGCCATCCTGTCAGCCAGCCCTTTGAGGAAAGGATGATTGTTCCTGAAATGAATGAACTGTACTGCCTTTATATCCCCCAAATAATTTGGAAAACTGATATTATTATTCCTTTCTTTATAATCTGTCTGCTCCATGCTTCTATAAGATGCAGAAAAATGGAGCAAGCCTGTTAGGAACAAGGGAAGGACACACAAGGTTATAAATAGCTGCCATACAATGAAGTTTTACAAAATCAGTAGTAGACACTGCCATCTAATGGATATGTCTAGGATTTCAAGATTATACCACTCAAAATATTTTTTTTCTCTGTTTCTTAAAAATTTGCTCTGTCGTTTTCTTGGGTAGACAGGATAAGAAAAATACCACCATCCTTAAATTCTACAGCCAAAGATCACCATTTGACTTATAACATTCTAGCTAAATCTGCATCGTAAAATAATTTTGGCTAAGGTCTCACTAATTTCCATCTTCCAAAAAATGCTTTAATATTAATATGTCAGTGTACCCAAATGACAACAATCTAGTTCTTACTATGGGTAATTAAAGAGCAATTCACCAGGACGTTTCATGAGTAACTCCTGATTTACTGGCCTGTGGGCCCTCTCCTATTTTTGAGGTTTCACCCTAAGAGAAGTGAATGGGTGACTTGCTGCAAGTCCATAGTTGAGGAAGTCATACTTAATCTGCTCTTTATCCTCCGTCCAATTGCACAGACTAATGCTAATTGGCTATTTACAGCTATGAATGTGTTTGGTTCTTCTTTTTTGCATGACCTTGAGGCAGGGCACACTCTATTATGCATGGATAGCAATTCTGAAATAGTATTTAATTGTACAAGAGCCAGGCCTGAGTCACGGCAAACAACAGATGAACTGGCAGAATGAGCTTTGTAAGGGAGACAAAGGAAGGGACCACGAAATCAATCTGGGAAGTTGCTATTTTCATTTTGCGAACAAGCAGCCTAATTGGCAACTTTCTTTTATAAAGAGCAGAAATTGCCTCAGTGACTCACGGAGGCTGGAGCATGAATAACTGTCTTTCATTAATCTCCTAAAGAGCAAACTTGTCCTGATAATTAAAGATCTCAAGGAATTGCCTTCCACACAGATGCACAAAAGACTGGAGAAAATGAGGACAAAACAAACCCTTACCCATTACAGGACTGATGACAGGCTGGCCTTATACCCACCTTTCTCAGGTGCAGAAAGATTAGGGTCACTGCGTGGCAAAGCCCCATCTCCAATATGATTAAACAGCATCCTCTGGAAAGGTACAAGAGTCTATTTTTTTTATGATGAAATAGGCTGACATGTGAGACCTTTTAGAAAATAAGATAATTATTTCATTACTGAAAAACCTTTTGTTCAAAATAATTTTTGTATGGTATGATGAACCTGGGAACAAAGAATTTACGTATGTTTAATGAAAAAAGGGGAGATGAGGCTTATGCTTTGAGAAGGAACACAGTGTTTAAAAAGTTTGTATTAGATTTTAAATATAAATGGTAAGTACATTTTCATAATAAAATGTAGGGGGAAATAAACAGTATATAGTGGTTTATGCTATAAAGCTCTTGGTAAACACAAATGCTGGACTGGTAATATGAAATGCAAATAAGAGTGAAAGGAGAAACATAAACCCAAAAAGATCTAGTAAATGGATTTTAACTCCTTCATATTTTAAATCCTCTATTAGGTTAAAATGTAAGAAATGGCTGATATCTATAATTTTTTAATCTACGGAAGTGCCAGCTTTACATCTTTCTACCTAATATATTAAAGGAAAGAGTATGATGTCCTTAAAAGTCAATGCACGAAAGCAATCCATAATATTGAAATTTGGGCAACATATACACTGCCTCAAATTTTACCAAAAGCAGAAATCTGGGAAGGCTAATCAGGGGAAGCTTTGAGTCCCCTATGCTGGCAACATGTTCTCCTAGGGCAGATGGAATGGTGAAATTCCCTTGCAACATCAAGTAACAAAGAGAAATAAAAATGGTTAGCTTGTTCAGCCAAATGCGCTCAGATATCATTTCTGTGAGACATCAGTGTAGCGCCGATGAGGTATACTGGGACTTTCAGGAAGAATACACAATCAGCAAAGATAAACCAATCATGCCTAATCCCACTCCCTCTCATCCATTTCCATCTGCAGTTACAGACTTTCTGCCAGGATGGTGTAGAAAAACAAAGAAATTAGCCAGAGTCCAAATAACTCTTGTTCTCTGTTTCCCAATTATTCCCAAACAACCTGTGAGACTATGGGCAACATAAGAAGCTTCGATTTTGAAACTACCCTTTGTTCAAAGCCCTTGAAGTACCCAGAGGGCCACGCCCATGGCCCAGTCCTCACTCAGATGAGGAAGGATCACTTTAAACCAGATTGGGTGAGGGCCCGCTGCCTGACTCCGGAGGAATGCAGAGAAGGCCCAAGGACTCAACTCTTCCCTTCCGTGTGTTAAAGGAGAGGAGCAAAGGCAAACAGAGACTCCCCCTTCACTCATGGCTTCCTCAGAAAGGAACCAGCTGCAGCTTTCTCAAACTAGGTACGGGCCCAAAAGGAAGTCTGCTGGGCGGCGGCATGGTTCTCCTCCAGGGTCTTCCAATAACAAAAAAAGCTTCCCACAACCTCTGCTATAGACACACGCAAACGCACACACAGGCAGCAACTCACCGAACTATCCCTTCTAAAGTTTAAGTAGCAGCAATAGAGTCAGATCGAGGAGGATAAAATCTTTCCCATTTCCCTCTCAGCTCTGCTGTGCAGGCAACAACCTATATATTCCTATCAGTAATCAGGCCCAAACAGGAATTCCTAGTAATGAACAGAGGTGCTCTCTTCACCCAGCTAGACTTGTCTGACACAACCCATCTGGTTGCTTCCGGCAGCTAACGTTTGTTTCTGAACAGATATGGAAGGAGTTCCAGACTTTTGCCTGTTTTCTGATCTTTGTGTCCTTCAAGGACTACCTGAGAAGGTTCCACAGGCGTTGGATAGATGGCACTGCATGGTCTCTCTCTTGGGGACAAGCAAGAGTTTTCTCTGGAATGTTTGTGTTTGTCAGACAACAAAGGAGAAGCTAGAAAGAAAAGAAGAGAAAGAACTATGAGCGTGGTGGTGGTGTTAGACCTTCGTGGAGGGGCGAGCCTGAGTGCTGTGGCACAGTTGAGCAGTTTAGGAAACTGAAATCACAATTTCCGGGGTTGGAGGGTCCTCTGGGCACCCTTACTCTACCCCTCACACCCTGGCACTGACCTCTAGCACTCGATGGAGCAGAACTGGTCACGTTAGGTGAAGCGGAGTGGGTAGAACTCAAGCTTGAGGTAGATGGACTTGGCTGTAAATACACAGAGAGCTATTATCATATCCCATTTAGAGGCTTCCAACAACAGTGACATTTGAAACAAAATCACTCACATTTTTTTCCAAAATAGCAAAATAAGGTAAACACTGAGAAATATAGAAAAATCTTAACTCAATCTGAGAAGGAGTCCACTCTCAATTAATCAAGAATCTGAGATATAGATGACTGCCAACACATTTGTGCAAGTTTCAGCTGCATACAGTGACTCAGTGCCAGTGAGCAAAGCACTCCCTGGCTGAAATGTAAGCAGAATGGCTCCCAGCCTTAGGCACATAAATAGGTGAGTGTTCCTAAAAGGGTTAGAGTGTGCCTTATCATCTCCCAAAAATGTCTTTTTAGCATTAATTTGGCAATATGTATTATGGCTATCTTTGGGAAAACAAAGATGGTGATGAGGAAAATTTCATCTTTTTTCCCCTGAATTATCATAAATGCCAAATTAGCAGTGTCTCAAACATTTCTGTTATGAGTCAAACTGGCTCTAAAATCCCTAAAAATGTTAATTTCTTCTTTTTTAAAAAACCTTTTAAAATAGAAAATTTCCAACATAAACTAAGTCGAGAGAATTTTATAACAATCCCCCAAACCACACAGAACTGTTAGGGGCAGTTAGTATATGGTAACATGCTCCGAGAGGCCTGGACTAAAGAATCAAATCAGAGCTGGGTCAAAGCTAACCCCTGCACAGCTTTTTCGGGCTTTTCCATTGCTGGGTTATGTCTTCTCAGAGCAGACAGGGCAGTTTGGAAAGAAACATCTTTACGAAGACTCCAAAGACCAATAAAGCAATATGAAATGTCTGTCCCTAAGTCCAGTTCTCGCTCTTAGCTCTGTTCATTAGCACCTCAGAATGAACAGAAACTCTTGAGACAAAACAGGAATAAGCACGACTAGATAAAAAGCCAGTAAAGTACCTGCATGTTAAAGACTTCGTCAGAGCTTTCTGACTGCCCTGTAATATTGCTTACTTCAGCAGAAGCTTGTGAGGACAGGGAGGAGGAAGAGTATCGGTTGACAGCTGGGTAACTTAATGGGCTGTTTCGGAAGAGAAAAAAAATGGCCGTTAACTCAGTCTCTGAATTGTACTTTATCACATGCTAGCTTGGTATAAAAGCAAAAGAAAAAAATACATCCTGTTTTGTTGGGTCCTGTCTGCCTTGACATAATCAAATGCTGGAGTTTCTTTCTTGTGCTGTTGCTATTTTACCAGTGGCAGATGTCTGCAGCTGCCTGGTGGGTTAATTATTTCATTAAGAAATAGCGTTTTTGACAAATTGCACCATAAAGAAGGAAAGAATTGTTCCAGATCATCTGGTGAAGATGCCAAATTGTAAGATAATTCAGAATATGACTTACCTGCGTCTAGGAATTACCCTGGTACCATCTGGACTCATAGAAGCAGGTGCTGAATTCCTACACACGCGAGGGCTACCATTAGGAAAATGGACTGGACTGGCTTGAATACAAGCAGAGAACTCCTAAAGATGTGGTAAAAAATATTGTAGAACAGAAATTATGTGGGCAAAATAATTTGTGAAATCTGTTAGCAGACCAGCCACACATCCTAATTGTGAAATCTTTATTTAGGGATGTATTAAGGTAAATTTCAATATTATTATACCTTCCCTCATTTACCTTCTTGTTTTCATAAAGGGGGTGTGTGGAAAAGAGCAGGCAATGTGATTCTCATATTTGCATGTTCCCTGGTAAAATGGTGCAGCTTGGCAGAAAAACCAAAAGATGTCACTATTGGACACTTCATCCTCCCTCTAACCAAAAAGCAAATAGCCAGGCTGCCCCACCGTGGACACTTGGTGTACGAACCTGTATTCCTAAACTCGACTTCATCACAAAGAACTGATCAACCAGCTTTTTGTGAAGGGGTCTCATATCTTGAGGCACAAACTTCTCATGGACTGCCAAACCAAATTCCAGAATCTGCGCCTTGATAAGAACATAAGGCAAAAACATAAGTCAATGACTACTACTCCCTAAATGCCTGCTGGGTGCCAAGTACTAGGCTATGCTTTTTGTGAACATTATCACTAAACCTCTCAATTCTATAAACTAGGAACCATCGGCACCTCACAGATGAGGAAACTGAGGCTCAGGAAAATCCTATATGTAGTAAAAGACAAATGGAGATGTGAACTTAGGTCTGTCTAATGCCCAAGACTGATTTTCCCATGGATGTTAGATCTGTAATAACAAGTTTTCTTAATAGTTGTGTCCCTTTGGCCCTTGCCAAGATGGGGCAGGGAATGGGGGCAGAAGGGCAGGCATTTACCCCAGGGATCCTTTTTCTGATGATACCCCTCACTTCCACTTCTCTCTTCTGTCAGGTTCTGTGTCTTTCCCCATTCCACCCCAGATTTTAAAAATCTCCAGAAAGTGAGGAAAAAGACAAAAAATAGGAATCCTATAATATTTACTGTGCTTTTGTTTTTTGTTAAATTGTTCACTAATACTGAAACAAGGGAGCAGCTACTACTTAAAAAAAAAGTTTTCCAGCTATGAGCACCCAAAAAGAGATGAACATAAACTTTCACTGCTTTCCCTGGTTCAACTATCAATAGTGCTTAATTCCTTTGATTTGAATAACAACTGTCTTTTACATTAAAAAAAAAAAGCCTCCATGCCAAAGTAGTCAAAAGAACCTATTCCACAGGCTGGGAGGAAAACAAATCACATTTCACCACAAGGCCTTTTATCTTTACAGCTTATGAAGATTCCAGACTGAAAGCTCAGGTCAAACAGGCCTGATCCTGGGGAGTTAGAGAACCCAGCACCTTCCCTACCCGGCCCGGACTCTGTTAGTTCCCCTTCTTGTTGCCAGCACATGTGCAGGAAGATAAAAATATCCTGGAATTGATATCCAGGACACCTCTGACAGAAATAGTCTGAGTGGAGTCTATGTCTGAGGCATAGAGGGGAGAGGCTGACTGCTGGGATGAGAGGGTAGAAGGGATGAACGAATGAGCTGACCTTAGTGTAGGAGACTCACCAGCTGTTAGGTGACCTCTCTTTTGCCTAGAAAATGTTGCAGGCTGGGTTCTCTGAGAACAGACTCTGGCAGGGACATTAGGATGTTTATTAGGGAAATGCCTTTGGGACCAGTGCCAGCGGGAGAGAGGGACAGCAGGGAGAAGTCGGGTTGCAATGGCTAGGCTTTCTTCTATCCCTTCCTCAGAGGCAGGAAGGTGGAGACCTTGGGTGAGGTAGCTCCCTGCAGCTGAGGCAATCCCTGAAGGACCTGACAGCTGGAACTTCTGTTGCCAGCTCTCCTAACAGCTGAGGCAACAAGTCCTACAAGGAAGGAGAATGGCAGCCCATCCCGGTGCTCCTCTTCACAAAGGCCCAAGGAATGGTGCTGATATCTATGAGAGAGTACTAATGTTTCCTAGGCCATCGCTCTTTCCACAAGACCCACGTAATACAAGCAGGCAGGATGTGGAGGAAATAAAGGCTGCCAATTTTATTTTTCTTGAGCAGCCTCTTGGCACTGATTCACCATTTCCAGTCAGGCTGAAACAACCGATAGAATCCTGGGGAGAGCCAAACTACTCATAAGAGATTCTTTTCAGATAAAGCATTGATTTTTAAAAATTCACAAAGGTTAAAGCCATCCCATAATCCTAAGTGTTAGATGACCCAAACTGCTCACTTTTACCATCTACATTACCTTTGGGGAACTGGGGGCTTGATTTAGTCTCTATTTCCTTGCAGGGCAACTTTAAGTCACTCCTTTCTCCTTTCCAGAAATTGTACAACTAAACCCTTTCTAGCCATGTCTCTTGCCCATGATTACTTTTCTCTCCCCAGTATCGGGTTTTGTGGACTAGGCCTGCACAGCAGAAAATACAAGCTGAAATGAGACACAACATCATTTGCTAATTCAAAAGAGCATGCTGATTTTGTTAATTTGGTACTATCAAGTAGGAAGAGATGCTTTTGTCATATTTTATCATACATATTCCACTTTTCATGGTAATAAAATATCCTTCTTTATTTCTTATCCAACCCAGACTTCCAACCATAATGTCTCCTACCTCAGAGGTTTAAAACCTTTGTCGGGCCAAGATCTACTCAATAGGGACACAATAGGCAACAGATCACTCACTCCAGCCCTTAGCACTTGATGGTTCCAAATAAGTAAAGATAAACTATGCTTCTTTGGCATAGAAAATGACGATGTATCTGGTTGTGCTCATATTATATAATCTGTAGGCTTTAGTCAGCAAACATGATACTGTTTTAAAGCAAAGTCTACTGATTTCTTACTTCCTTATTATAACAGTCCTGTTCATTAATTCTTCTGATTGGCCTGAATCTTATTCGAGCTCAAAGTTTTGAGTGAAAAGTCAGCACTAAGCCTACAATTAGTCCTTAGGGAGAGAACATTCAAGGAACCTAAGAGACTACATGAAGCTGTTATTACAGAATGAGCTGCCATGGTCTACTCATTGTTAAATTTATTTTTACATCAAAGTGGGAAGAAAAAGTGGAAGTAGCAGGTTGGGATACTGTAACCCTTGACTGTCAGCTCCAGTTAGGCCACAGATGTAGAAAACCATGTAATGGGTCTCTGGATAAGCAAGCACATCTCCAGGCAGAGTAGAGAGAAGGTGCTCGGCTCTGCTACCCTTACCTGCTCAAGCATCAGCTCTCTTAACCGTGCAATTTTCTCTCCATCTTCAGGGTGACTTAAAATATATTCTTTGACGAAGAATGCCTAGAAATAAAGGGACAGTAAGTCTACTTAAGTTTAGTTATAAAAGAAGTGACAGAGTCATTTATAAAGATTTAAAATCTTTCAAAGAAATGACACCATCACAAACCAAGTTTGGCGACAGATGGAGTGATTCTTAGTGTGGGCAGCTGGTCAGAAAAGGTTCATAAGGAGAGGGTTAAAGGGAGTAGGAGGTTGTGTAATGAGTACCTTTGGTAAAGCAAATAAGCCCAAATCAACATGCTTTATGGCATTGTATCACAAAATAAACTGCCTTAAGATTCAGTGTGACCTGGGTGGTGAAACATGGATGAATCTTAAAGACATCATGTAGAGTGAAATAGGCCAGACACAAAAGGACAGCTATTGTATGATCTCACTCATATGGAATAACTAGAATGTGCAAATTTACAGAGACCGAAAACAGATTATAGGGTAGATGAGGCAGGGGGTGAGGATGGGGAATGGGGAGTTAATAGTTTATGGGTACAGTTTCTGTTTGGAGTGAAGGAAAAATTTTGGTAATGGATGGTGGTGATGGCTGCATGATAATTTGAGAATGTAATTAATGCATACTTAAGAAGCATAAAATTGGGAAATTTTGTATTTTATATATATTACCATAATACAAATTTTTTAAAAAGATTCAATGTGACCAAGATGGCAGCCTCACCTCCCAGGTTATTAAGCCTTTGTGTTTAATACTAAGAGATTAGATAAAAAAAGTCCACTTAAAATATCTTCTAACCAAGACCAGACTTTTCTACGTCCATTGGCCTCTTTAACCACGGAAATGATTTAGATGGGCACTCATTAAATAACTCTGATCTCCTCTCTTTTATTCTTCCTAGAACATATATATATGTACACATACACATATACCCACTTTTATCCTGAATCTATCACATCTCGGGAAAGTGGAAATAAAGTGGTCATGACAAATGGCTCTAGTTTGCTCTATTTAAAAAGTGACTCTGTCAATTGTAGCCTCTTGTCTGCATGCTTACATGTGTACGTATTTTGAAAAAAAGATTCATGAAACCCTAAGAAATCACATTGAAAACCTTTTCTCAAACAATACTTAATCCTCACCTCTTGGTACCTGGAAACCCCACCATTAACCGCAGCATCTATAACTCCATTCAGACACATGGTCAGGGGATTAATATTTTGCATTTGTCTTGTCTGACACTGACTAATCAGAGTCTTCAACTGCTGATTCTTATTTTCCAACACTTCAATTGCATTTTCCAGAGGACTCATTTCTACCTGAGAAGAAAATGAACATAAATATATATATATTGAATTTTGTGGCACTCAAGAAGACAGACAAAGCAGATTATCTACATTCTGAAGTATCTGTGCCCCCCGCCCCCCAGCCCCTGGATCCCATCAATATATCTATCAGGGGATATCCAGCATAATACACAAAGATGTGAAAGTCAAATTAGCTGTTCCTTAGTAAGGTTTGGAAGAATGGTGATTATACTCATCCACTAGAAGATAGTTTGGGTAACCAGCAACCATTAATTATACATTAGCACAGCAATAATCAGTATAATCCTTAAAAGAAAATCCAAGCATTTTCATATCTTTTGTTTTCTTTTGAAGGATTATGTATTTATAGACCTGTATATTATTAACAACTTCTTCATCGTTGTCATGATGAAATGGACTAGATGCTTAACTGATGCAAAGGACTATTGGATATAGAAAGATGCATTTACAGATCCTGTGGTGTCAAAGAGCTTTCAGCCTAGCTGAAAAGATGAGATGTATGCCCATATGAACCTCATACGCATATATAATAGCACCATAAAGTGGCACAAGATGGCACACAGTTGAAAGTTATAGAAAACATGATTATATATGCTAGAGGATCTATTTGTTGAAGGAGAGCCAAACAGAACCATAATGACTTCAAAACTGAATTGTTTTGGGGGAACCTACTTGATAAAATGATTAAAGTGCTCTACAAATGTATGGTGTTAGACTGTTGTTACTGTCTTCGATGTTCTCTTTGAAAAGAAGGTCTGCCAAACTCTCAGTTCTAAAGTAATCCAGGCTTACAAAAAGCATATTTAAATAATGGTCTTTCAGTTAAGGAAATGAATTATAGTTTTTAAAGGTAACTTAGATCATCTTAAGCCAATATTGGAAAGTATAGAATAATGTGACGATATCAAAATTAAGAATGCATATTGGGACTTCTGGAAGGATGGCAGATTAGAAAGACATGAGACTCTTGTCTCTCCTAGAAAAATAGCTAGAGGACAGGCAGAAATGGCCTGGGAAAAATGTTCTAGGATTTAGGACACCAGGTAAAGGCTGGACACCACCAAGAAGAGAGAGGGGTATAGGGAAAAAAAGTCTTGATGGAAAGACTGCGAATAGAAGCTGCAGATGCAGTTGCCAGCACCCTTCCCCCACCCTATGAGCAGACAATTTTTAATTCTTTGGCCTTGGGCTGGTGGCTACAGACAGAGGTACTCATAGGAATTCATCTTCCCAAGAAACAGGAGAGAGAGGGATGCAGCCTAAGGCTGATTCAGCTCTTGACCAACAAATTTCATCTGCTGTGTTCCATGAGCACTTCCAGGCTGGGAGGGCTTGTGCCGTTGTTTGCCCTGAGAGCAGGCATGCACTAAAGAGATCCCACCACCCTCTCAATCATCTTTCCCATTGCCCAGGACTGGTTGTTGAGGATGCAGAGGGAAGTGGAATTATTCCCTACCCAGGAAAAAGGAGGAGGCTGTCAGCAAAAATTGGAGAACAGCCTCGGAGAAGTGTGAATTGTGAGGATCCAAATAGCTTCCAGTCAAGATCTCCTGTCACATTATTACAGCCGGTGTGGCAGGGACCACCCTCTGACCAGGCTTTGAACTGAGAAGACTGCTGAAGAATGCCATCTGTTGGCAGACCAAGAAGTGCATGTGAGGGAATTAAAATTAACTAAGAGGCTTTTTCTGGCTGTTATAGCCTCCCTCCCCAAGGCCCTTGAAAGTGGGACTGCAACCCATACTGGGTCCATGGCCCAGATTCGAGCAACTAACAGGGAATGTCCTAAAGACCTACAGCACAGTCTCCTGCCACTAAACTCCCACAAAAGAGAGAAATTGAGCATCACCATAAATTCACCATCATAATCAGATGCTTAGACATCAGCAAGAAATTACAAGTCATACTAAGAAATAGGAAGAAATGGCCCAAGCAAAGGAATATAACAAAACCTTAGATGAGACACAAGATTTGAGACAAATAATCAATGAGATTCATACAAATTTCCACAATAAAATTAATGTGCTGAAAGATATTATGGATAAAGAAGTTAAGTATACCAAGAAGACAATGGGTGGGGACAATGAAAAATATGAAAACATGAACAGAAAATAGCAGAGCTCATGGGAATGAAAGACACTACAGTTGAGATAAAATCATGTTAGAGGCATACAACAGCAGACTTGAAATGATAGAGGAAAGAATAAGTAATAGAGAAGACAGAATAGCTGAAATTGAAGAAAGAGAAGGACAGGGAGGGAAAAGAATGGAAAAAAATTGAGCAGGGCCTTGGGGAGTTGCATGATAACATGAAGCACAAAAACACATGTGTCAAGGGAGTTCCAGAAGAGTAGAGAAGGGAAAGGGGGTAGAAAGAATATTTGAGGAAATAATGCCTGAAAATTTCCCAACTCTCATGAAAGACATGAATTTACATGTCTAAGAAGTGCAGCATGTTCCAGTCAGAAAAAATCTGAATAAACCTACTCTAAGACACATACTACTCAGAATTCAAACATCAAAGATAAAGAGAAAATTTTGAGAGCAGCAAGGAGATGCAAACCATCACATAGAAGGGACACCCAGTAAGATTTAGTGCAGATTTATTATCAGAAATCATGAGAGGTAAAAAGACAGTGGTAATGATAGAATTAGGATACTGAAAGAGAAAAATTGCCAGCCTAGAATTCTTTATCTGGCAAACCTGTTCTTCAAATACAAGGGTGAGTTTAAAATATTCACAAATAAACATAAACTAAGAGAATTCATAAAAAAGACTCTACCTTTGCAGGAAGTATTAAAGGAAACCTTATAGCCCCAAAGAAAAAGACAGGAGAGAGAGGCATGGAGAAAAGTGTAGAAGGCCAGAATAGCAAAAAGGATAACTGAAAGAGTAAAAAGATGAAAATAAGATATGACATATAAAAACCAAAGAATAACATAGTAGAAGTAAATAATACATTTAATAGTAATACCATTGAATATGAATGGATTAAACTCCGCAATCAAAAGCATAGGCTGACAGAATGGACCATCCATACGCTATATATGGGAGACTCACCTTAGACCCAGGAATACAAACCAGATAGAAGTGAAAAGTTAGGAAAATATACTCCATGCAAACAGTAACCAAAAAACATCAACAGACTTCAAATGCAAAAAAATTACAAGAGATACAGAAGACCATTACATATTAATAAAAGGGACAACCCACCAGGAAAAAATAATACTCATAAATATCTAAGCACCTAAGCATGGTGCCCCAAAATGCATGAGGCAAACTATGGCAAAACTGAAGGGTGAAATAGACATTGCTACAATAATAGTTGGAGAGAGACTTCAACACAACACTCACATCATTAGATAGAACAACTAGACAGAAGATGAACAAGGAAACAGAGAAACTGAGCAATACGATAAGTAAGCTAGACCTAAGAAACATATACTGAACATTCCATCCCAAATCAATGGGCACAAACTATAATGTGAAGTATAATCCACAGTTAGTGGCTATGCTTCAATATGTGTTCATGTAACAAATGTACCACACAAAAGAAGAATGCTGTTAATGTGGGTAAGTGTGGGAGGGAGAGGGAGTGGGGCATATGAAAACCCCCTATATTTTATGTAACATTTATGTAATCTAACGTTTCTTTAAATGTTGAAACTTATGGGATACAGTGAAGACAGTGCTGAGAGAGAAATGTATGCCCTAAACACCTATATTAATGAAAAGAAAAAGCTAACATTGAAGAATTAACTGAACAACAAGAGAAACTAGAAAAATAACAGGAAACCATTACCAGAGCAAGCAGAAGGAAATAATAACTATTAGAGCAAAATAAATGAAATTGAGAATTAAAAAATAGAGAAAATCAACAAACCAAAAGCTGGTTCTTTGAGAAGATTATTAAAATGGACAAACCCCTAGCTAGAATAACAGAGAAAAAAAGAGAGAAGATGAAAATAATACAATCAGAAATAAAGAGGGGAAGTTATGACTGATCACACAGAAATAAAAAGGATCATAAGAGTATATTATGAGAAACTATATGCCAACAAACTAGACAACCTAGATGAAATGGACAGATTCCTAGAAATGCACAAACCACCCACACTGATGCTACAAATTAAATACAAGAACTTAACAAGCCAATCACATTTGAAGAGATTGAATCCATCATCAAAAATCTCCCAAAAAATATAAACCCAGGACCAGATGACTTCACTGGTGAATTCTATCAAGCATTTTGAAAAGAATCAACACCAATCCTGTTTAAACTCTTGCAAAAATTGAAGAGGAGGGAAAATTACCCAACACATTTTATGAAGCCAACTTCACATTAATACCAAAGCCAGATAAAGATATTACATGAAAAGTAAATTACAGACTAACCTCTCTAATGAACATAAATACAAAAATTCAAAACAAAGTACTTGCAAATTGAATCCAACATATATCAAAATAATTATACAACATGATGTAGTGGGATTTATTCCAGATATGGAAATGTTGTTTAACATAAGAAAATCAATTGATGTAAAATACCACATTAACAAATTGAAGGGAAAAAAAACAACATGACCATTTCAATTGATGCAGAAGAGGCATTCAACAAAATCCAGTTTACTTTTTTGATAAAAACACTTTGAAAGATAAGAATAGAAGCAAAACTACTCAATATGGTAAAGGGCATATATGAAAAACCCACAGTCAACATCATATTCAATGTGGAAAGGTTGAATGCTTTTCTTCTGAGATCATAAATAATACTGCTCACTGTCACCACTGTTATTCAGTATTGTGATAGAAGTTCTAGCTAGAGCAATTAGATAAGAAAAAAAAAAAGGTATCCAAGGAGGAATAGAGGAAATAAAACTCTCACTATCAGCAGATGACATGATCCTATATTTAGAAAATTCTGAAATGTCTACAACAAAGCTACTTGAGCTAATAAATGAATTCAGCAAAATGGCAGGATATAAGAACAACATGCAAAACTCAGTAATGTTTCTGTATACTAGTACTGAATAATCTGAGGAGAAAATCAGGAAATAAAATCCATTTATAATAGCAACAAAGAAGACTCAAATACATAGGCATAAATTTAACCATAGTAATTTAGGATATATATTCAGAAAACTACAAAACAATGTTAAAATAAATCATAGAAGACCTAAATAAATGGAAAGACATTCTGTGCTCATGGATTGGAAAACTAAATAGAGTGAAGATGTCAATCCTACCCAAACTGTTTAAAGATCCAATGCAATACCAATCAAAATCCCAACAGCCTACTTTACAAAAATAGAAAAGGCAACTACGAAATTTATTTTGAAGGGAAAGTGCACCCAAATAGCCAAAAGCATTCTAAAAAAAGAGCTGCAATGTGAGACAAATTTCATTGCCTCACTTTGAAACACACTACAAAGCTACAATGGTCAAAATATCATGGTACTGGCATAAAGAAAGACACTTTGATCGGTGGAATAGAATTGAGAGTCCAGAAATAAAGCTTCACCTCTTTGGTTAACTGGTTTTTAAGAAACTTACCAAGTCCATGTTATCAAGACAAAACAGTCTCTTCAACAAATGGTGCTGGGAGAACAGGATATCCATAATCAAAAGAATGAAAGAGGACCCTATCTCACTCCCTATACAAGAATCAAAATGGATAAAAAACCTAAATATAAAAAAAGCCAGGACCATAAAACTACAGGAAGAAAATATAGGGAAACATCTTAAAGACCTTACGGTAGGTGGTGGTTTCTTGGATCTAACACCCAAAGCACAAGTAACAAAAGAAAAAAATAGATAAATGGGAACGCCTCAAAATTAAACACGGTGCACCTCAAAGGAGTTTGTCAAAAGGGTGAAAAGCCAGTAGACTCAATAGGAGAAAACACTGGGAAATTATATATCTGATAAGGTTTAAAAAGAGATTTTACAACTCAACAATAAAAGTCAAGTGACCCAATTGAAAACTGGGTAATAGACTTGAATAAACATTTTTCCAAAGAGGAAATACAAGCAGGAAAAAGCACACAAAAACATGTTCAACATTACTAGTGATTAGGGAAATGGAAATCAAAGCCAACAATGAGATATCATTTCACATCTATTAGAAAGGGTACTATTAAAAAGACAGAAAACTAAATGTTGGAGAGGATGTGGAGAGATAGGAATGCTTATTCATTATTGGTGGGAACGTAGAAAGGTACAGCCATCGTGGAGAACTGTTTGGCAGTTCCTAAGGAAGCTGAATATAGATTTGCTGTGTGACACGGCAATACCACCTACTAAGTATATACCCAGTAGAACTGAGAGCAGTGACATGAATATACATCTGCACACCAATGTACATACTGGCATTATTCACAATTGCCAAAAAGATGGAAACAACCCAAGTGTCCACTAACTGATGAACAGATAAACAAACTGTGGGGTATACCCAGAATGGAATATTCTGCAGCTATAAGAAGAAAGGAAGTCCTAAAGAATATGACAGCATGGATGAACCTGGAGGACATTATGTTGAGTGAAGCAAGCCAGACACAAAAGGACAAATACTGCATGATTGTGCTATTATGAACTAAATATATTGTGTAAATCATGGAATTAATAAAAAATAGAATGAGGTTAGAGAACAGGAAACAAAGAGAATGGTTAACCAGTGCAGAATTGTAAAAAGGTTGTTTGTTAATCTTTGGAAGTAAACAGAGAAGGTGAAAGCACAACATAGTGTTTGTAACTAGCAGTACTATAAATGGGTATGACAGTGGTTGAAACGGAAATTATAAGGTCATGTATATTACTAGAAAGCTAAAAAATGTAACACGGGACTGTACAGCATAGTAAAACTTCATGTGAAATATGAATGTGGGTAAATACTGCATATAGAAAGAAGACTGTTTTTCTTTGAAACTGAACAAATGGATGTTAACATTACAAGATATTAATATCAGGCAAAAAACCCCCTCAACAACTCAACATTATATAAGTGAAAGAAACCTGAGAAAAAGTTCTACATATTATATAATTCTACTTATATAAAATGTAAATATAAGTCAATTTATAAAGAGGGAATTTTATTAGTGTAGGCCTGGGGAAGGAAAGAGAAATTGAGAGGTGATTTCTTAGGGGTGTGGTTTTTCTTTTTGGAGAAATGAAATTGTTCCAAAATTTTTTCTTGTGATGAATGCACAACACTGTGATTATACTAAAAGCCATTGATTGTACACTTTGGGTAGATTGTATGGTATGTTAACATATCTCAATAAATTGTTTTTGAAAAATGGATGTCCATCAAAAGGCACAATAAAGAGAGGGAAAGATCAGTCAGAAAGCAGAAGGCATTTATAACATGTATAACCATCAAAGAGCCTATGTACAGAATATATAAAGAATCCTGCAAATTGGTAAGATAAAGCAAATAACCCAATTAAAAAATGGGTGTAAGACTTGAACAACCACTTTACAAAGGAAGAAATCCAAAATGGCCAGAAAACTATGAAAAGGTGCCTGACCTCCCTTACATACTCACAAGAAAAAACAAATAAGACAATATCAATTATAGGTAAGAACATGAACAATAGATCTCTCCGTGTTAGAAGTTCGACTGGTTCAATCACCTGGGGAATTATGTATTAATGTCTGGCATTATGTATTAATGTTGAAGGTATATACATCTTATGATCTGGCTATTTTACTCCTACACATATATCCTAGGAAAAGTGGAGTAGGAGATGTGGCTAGGAAATATGCACAAAGATTCCCAAAGAAGCATTGTTTATAATAGACTCCAATAATCCATATGCCTATCAGTAAGAAAATGTATAAACATATTGTTGTATGTTCATACAATGGAAGGGTACAGAGGAATAAAAACAAACTTCAGTTACCTGCAAGAACATGGATGAATATTGCAAACATAATATTGAATGACTGAATCAAGTCCCAATAAAGATTATATGCAGAATGTTACCATTTATATAAAGTTCAAAACTGGGCAAAGCTAAAATGATGTGTTTAGAAAGGCCTGCATAGATGATATGCTAGGAAAGAAATGGATACCATAATTATTTGTGACATTAAAACTTTGTGTTATATATACAAAAGATAATCAGTAAAGGAAAATCTGAGAGCTTTTAATTAACTAAAGTTAAAAAGTAAACAAAACACAGACAACAATTTGGGATAATATTTCCAACATATATTCCAAAGTATTAATATTTCCAAAATATTGGAGAAAGAAAACTAGATAAAATCAAAAACAGTGCTTTAGGAAAAGAGATAGAGTAAGCATATGAAGACATATCAGTTTCACTAGCATTCACTAAACGCTAAGAACAAACAAACAAACAAACATCCCCCAAACCCTAGATCAATTATTTGGAATGATTTAAATAACCAGGGAAGTGGATTTGGCTCAATTGATAGAGCATCCACCTACCATATGGGAGGTCCAGGGTTCAAATTCAGGGCCTCCTGACCCATGTGGTGAGCTGGCCCACATGCAGTGCTGCTGCACGCAAGGAGTGCCATGCCATGCACAGGTGTCCCCCGTGTAAGAGTGCCCCACATGCAAGGAGTGTGCCCCATAAGGAGAGCCGCCCTGTGTGAAAAAAGCACAGCCTGCCCAGGAATGGCATCGCACACACGGAGAGCTGACACAGCGAGATGAGGCAACAAAAAAGAGACACAGATTCCCAATGCCGCTGACAAGAATGCAAGTGGACACAGAAGCACACACAGCGAATGGACACAGAGAGCAGACAATGGGGCTAGGGGGGAAGGGGAGAGAAATAAATAAAAAATAAGTCTTAAAAATAAATAAATAACCTACACCACTGAGTGCTGGAGAGGATGATGGGAAAATGAGTACTGAAAACAGTTACCCTACTGATTAGGGAATAAATTGATATATCTCATCACTCATATGAGTCAAAAGTTAAAATGTGAATTCACTTCTAGAGAATTATCCTAAGAAGATGTCAAAGAAATGAACAAAGATATGTACTAAGAATGTCTATCAAAGAATCATTTTCCCCTAGCACCAAGATTGTGATCTCTAAAAATTATCACTTAAAAAAAAAAGTCAGGAGTCATTGGAGAAATGACTTTTTGCTGGTCTGGGAAGGAGATATACCAGATGAACCTGAAACACCTTATCATACCAGAAAGCAAGGAAGGCATCTGGGAGGTAGGAGTTAAAACATTTGGTCTGCAATCCATCCTCCCTTTACTTGGGGGATGTCCTTGGGGAACAGAAAAGAAGGCAGGTGCCAAGGTCTAATCTCCTTGTCAACTGAACCTCCAAATAAATAGACTAAAAATAATTGCTTGCAGGAAGTGATGTTATTTATGGAATACCGTTAGAAGAAAGTCCCCAGCTAAAGGATTGCTTATAGTAAATAAACTCATGAGGCCCAATTCCCTGGAGAATGTCCCTGAGAAACATTGTATAACTCTTGGAAGTATAAAATGGAAAGGTCCCATAATTTAAATGTGCCCTCTCTGTGAGGAATCCCTGTACCTCACTTGGAGACTCTTATCTATTATTTCAGATTATTATTATTGACGTGGGAAAGAAGGAGCTGAGGGAGGA
The DNA here is from genome assembly GCF_030445035.2 of Dasypus novemcinctus. Lineage (NCBI taxonomy): Eukaryota > Metazoa > Chordata > Mammalia > Cingulata > Dasypodidae > Dasypus > Dasypus novemcinctus. The sequence goes on from NC_080677.1 coordinate 87,283,260, forward strand.
CCATGTTTAAAGTCTCACATATCTCTTGGCTTCATTTGAGCCTCTGGATTACCTGGAAATTATTAGTAAAGCTTGATTCTGGGCAAGATGGCTGATTTGTACATCTGACTTGACAATCTGATCCTTTGTGCTCATTCATTAACAAAGTCTACTTGAATCCTGCCAAATTGACTTAGGGACCAATTTGAAGAGACCTCCAATGGCCAAAGATGGAACAATTTGAAAACCAGTAAGGATAGTAGCTACAGTAGATTGAAACAAAACAAATAAGGACAGTAGCTACGGAGGACTGAGATACTAATGATACTAGAAACAAACCCAATCAAACAAAAAGCCTTACTCTTCACCTTTATATGGTGCAAGGGAAGCAAATTATTTTGAAAACTGGTAAATAAAAGGAAAGAATAGAGGATTATAAGGCTAATTTCCTATAACTTAAGGGAGGGGTTCTAGGCCTTTTTTGTTCCAAGACTCCTTTGCCAGTCAGGTGAAAACCACAGACCCCTTCTCAGAATGGAGTAGCAGATAGTTTTATGACACTCAAGACCTGAGGTCAGAGAAAATAAAGATAGTAACTTGACTTTTTTTTCAACTCAAGCTCATGGACCTCCTGGAATCTTTCCAAGGACTCTTGGTTCAGAACTCCTGCCTTAAGTTAACCAAATAGTTGACGAGGGCAAGTTGTTTTTTGTTTTTTTTTTAGGTACTGGGAGCCAGAAATTGAACTCGGGACCTCATATGTAGGAAGCCAGTGCTCTACTACTGAGCCACACTGACTTCCCTGAGTTGGTTTTTTCATTTGTTTTGCTTGTTGTTTGTTTTTGTTTTTTCAGGAGGCACGGAGAACTGAACCTGGGACTTCCCATGTGAGAGGCAGGAGCTCAACCGCTTGACTCACATCTGCTCCCAAGTTTTTTTTTAATAGGAGTATTTCAAATAACTAATAAAGAAGTGATAAAATATAAGTTTTGCAACTCTTAATGAATTAATAGATCTGGGTAATGATCAAGGCTGGGGACATCACAAAGAGAGACTAGAAGCACATAACACTGCCTATTATGATGTAGTCTTGCAAAACCAAAACATAAACACAATACTGCTCCTTCACCAAGTCTCTAGATCTAACCAGCAATTTACAGGAAAAATAAAGAAACATGTAAAATGACCCCACTGGGATGGTGTCTGCAAAATTCTGGCTGGGAAACATGTCAGGATAAACAACCTGGTTTCTTCAATGACAACAAAAAAACTGCAAGGGGGAAAAATTATGTGGAGGGAAACTATAGCTCAAGAGAGATCTCTGAGAACTTCAACTAACTGAAATGTATATGGGCCCTTATTTGGATTCAAAAACCAAATAGAAAAAAAAAAAAGATAAGACAGTAAATGAACATTGACTGGGATAATTTATGAGTAAGGTGCTATTGTTAGTTTTTCAGATGTGATAATGATTTTGTGGTTATGTTTTTTGTGAAGATATACTGAAATATTTACAGATGATGATATGATGCATGAGATTTATTTCAAAATCTGCTGTGGGAGGGAGTGGGTGAAGATATACCAAAATTCGCCTTTTTGACAATTGAAGATGATGAGTAAATCCGGTTCATTATATATTTTCTCTACTGTTGTAAGATAGAGGTTATGTTTAAAAGGGCACACTCTAGCTGCTGTGTACAGAAATTACTGTGGGGGTAAGGGTAGAAGCAGGAGACCTGCTAGGACACTACTGAGTGTGAGGTGGCAGCATCAGTGGAGGTGATGAAGAGTGGCTGGATTCCGGGTATGTTTTCAAAGTAGAGCCATGTGATTTTCTGATGGATCTGATGTGAGGTGCCATAACTTTCTCATTATCTCTAGTTGGAATTTAAAATATTATTATTTATAGATTTTATTTTTTAGCTTTCTATTTTAACAATTTTTTTGAGTTTTTATTCAGAAAAAAGATAAGTCTTTTTTGTTGTTTTGTTTTGAAAACAGTGTAAGTAATACTAATACTGAGGAAACAGTAATTCGAAGGCACTGTTGTCTTGGGAAAAATTTAGTAAGTTACTCTGGGGCTATGACTTAGAAAATAAAGGTCCATAATCTCATCTGAAACCTCTGGTGCCAGATGTTTCAGAATTTCAGAAAGTAAGATAGAGTAGATATCCTATATTTTATAACCTCTAGCAGGGTCTCAGGCAGTTTCCTTTAAACAACATATTATTATTTCTGAGCAAAACATGTAAACATTCACACAAAAGGGTATAGAGGTCATAAACAGTCTTATATTACACTAGGTTAGGTTTTATTACAAACGAGTTTTGGAGTCAAACTTTAAATTTTCAGAATCTTTAGACTTTAGCATTGCAGATAAGGACCTTCAATGAAATGTGACATATATTTATTGAGTACTTACTACATGCCCCTATTCTTGAGGACTTTGTACATGAGGAATTAAACCAGTAAACTGATAACTTTAATGGCAAGTGGCACTGCAGACAGTGGGAACAAGAGAAAGACACAAGGACCCTTACAGGCCCAGCAAGATGGCGCCGTCTGTGTTGCTGCGTCCTCACTCCAAGCAGCTGGCCCTGTCCCGGTTCTCTAATGGTCCTTCATCGCAGTCAAAGTTCTACGTTCGGAAGCTGCCGCATAGCAGTCCCGACTGCCTGAAAGCTGGCTTGACCTTCGGCACCACCATCTTTCTGTGGGGCTCTCATCGACCAACATAATGAAGATGTTTTAGAGTACAAAAGAAGAAATAGGTTGAAATAAACTTTTGAAACACTAACATAGTATGCTCCATGTAGTGATTACAGTAGTTCCTCTGCGTTCACCAATCTTTTCCATTGTAAATGCAAATGAAAAAGTTATATGTGAATATATATATAGTCAGCATTTGTGTGTTGCATCATTAAATGAAAAAAGAAAAATATCTCTATTCTTAAGATAATGGATACTGTGACAACTTATAGAAAATACCAATTCTAAGGTACGTTGTTAGAAGTATTTCAGTGTGGAAAATTGGCTTAAATATACAAGTTGGAAAATGTAATCAATAAATAGAAAGTTCAGTGTAAGTTCAACCTGCTACCTAATGTTGAATACTTGCAGTGATTTTTTTAGGACATTGATTATTACCACCTGATGACAGGATCAGTAGACATTGAGGACATGGTAAGAAAACTCATTATGAATATATACCAACTTTTAATTTCCAGTCAAAACACCTTATTCTTTAGTTTCTTCTGACCCCAATGCATTGAAGTTGGATGATTTACAGTTAGGCAATGTTTTTTACTCAATATCTATGGCAATGCCAAGTCTGTTGTCCCTTTTTTTGCTAATTTGACTTTCATCCAATGGTTTAGCAAACCCTTTTTTCCCCCCAGCAAATCAAATTTATTGACACATATTAATAAAGCATACAATTCATCAAAAAAAAAAAAAAAAAAAAAAAAAGAGTAGGCTATGTTCGGGGAACAAATTAGCCCCAGTTTGGTTTCTTTCGTTTGTCAGAACATAAGATTGAATATGCTAACAAAGAATGCAGCTGATGTTTGAAAGGTTGGGTTTAGTAACAATGCTTTTATCATTATCAGCATGGTACTTTTTATTTGCATTGTGTGTAACATTTCAGAGGCTCGGGCCATTGGCGAGACTTCCCAGGACTTAACGATCTAGGTAGTGAGTGGTTGAAAAGGCTCTCTGAATCATTAATGCAGCATGGGATGACTAAGAACACTCCTGTGGGTTGGGCCCATGCCATTCAGCAGGAAGCATAACAATAAGACCTTCTGAGCACTGTGTTCAGCAGCCTCCCCTCTTCCACAGAAGGCACCAGGGTGCACCATGTAAACAACCAGCTCTTGGGGACCCTTGACTTAGACCATACAAGAAGTGAAGTGCACTGATCCAAGCTGCTGAATTGAAGGAGCCGTATTAGTTTTTTGGCACTGCAAAATGAAAATCCCATTCAATCCTTACCTTAATTGAACACAATATGCTGAGGGTAGTCTCAGTGCTGAGAGAGAGATACCAGGTAGGAAAAACCATTCCTGGAAGATAATCTGGGAAGGTGCTGCTCTTGCTTATTCATTGGTATAACAGGCTTATGACCTAAATAAGAAAGGAGCTGAATAATCTTCACAATTGGCCCATTCTCTGCCAGGCAGAGAACTGAGGCCATCAAAGAGGTGGCCTCAGCCATAATGGATGCGCCAACAGAGGGAGAAGGGAAGTGTCAAGGTTGCAGGGCTGGCAGTTGGAAAGCAGGACAGGCAGCAGGACGCGGTCTCATCCTGGATGTGGCCGCCTTCAGAAATGAGGATTGGTGATGGGGGCATGTTTTGTGTTTTTAGGAGGTACTGGGCATTGAACCCACGACCCCGAACATGAGAAGCAGGCACTCAACCACTGAGCTACATCTGCTCCCCTGGGGGTATGTTTTAAACCAGGTGGTTATTTTGGGTGCTATGGCTACCAGGATCTGTAATGACACCCACTGAGCTCCAGTTAGTGCACCATTGAGACTGCTCAGTAAAACTAGTCTACTACCATGCCTTCTAGGCCTAACTGCATTAGCACAGATTTACTGGGCTTCAGTACTGTACTGGACTTTACATGCATGAATACAACCAATAATCTTATTTATCCCCAAGATTATGTGGCAACTGAGTCTAAAAGAGAGGAATGTAACTGGCTGTGGAGTGAGAAAAATCTGGGTTCAAGTCTATCCTTTTTCAAGGTCCTTCTAGGTGGCTTTTGGCAAAGGCTTTTAATCTCTTGTTAAAAACTGTGGTCTAGCCACACAAGGAATATTATTCAGCCATAAAAAGAAGAATACTGCTGGTACAGGCTAAAACATGGATGAACTTTGAAGATAGCATGTGGAGTCAAATTAGCCAGGTACAAAAGGACATAAATTGGATGATATCTCTTATATGAAATACTTAAAATAAGCAAATTCATAGATACATAAAGCAGAATAGTATTTACCAGGGGTAGGGAGAAAGGGGAAAAAGGAGCTATTGCTAAATGAGTATGGGTTTTGGTTTGGGATGATGAAAACAGTCTGGAAACAGATAGTGGTAAAAGTTACAGAATTGTCAAGGTACTTAATGTCAGAGAAGAGCCCAATTAAAATGGTTAAAATGATTTTTGTTATGTATATTTACAATTAAAATAAATATTTTAATTATTTAAAAACTTGTTAAACTAGCAATAAGAATCCATACCTCATAGCTTTGATATGATGATTAAATAAGATAATGTATAGGTTCTGCTCTTAGGCCTGAGAGAATAAGTATTGAAAGTTACATAGCTAAAGTCTTTAAGGGAGCTGGATTTCCAGTCCTTCTAACTCAAGGGCCCAGCCAAGTTCTTTCCATGCTGTGATCACAGCAGTTTTCAAGGATTTCCTCTGACTGGATGTATTAGGACAGTATTTATACTCACCTTTGCCGGCCTGGTAATGGTCAAGATCTAAACATTCCCTAACTCACTCTGAGTGCTTTCACAGCTTTTAGTCAAAAGCAGAGGCAGTTAATTTACAGCATGATGTCAGTGGAGCAACTCTGATGCAAAAGTATTTGAGAATAATCTCTGATCCTTACCACTTCGCGCTTTTCCACTTCAAACCAGCGGGAGATTCCAGGTAAACTCTGCACCAAGTATAAGGATGTTCTCTCCACCCAGAGACTCTACAAAATACAAAACATATCAAATCCCTGAGTTACCCTTCTTTCTAGGTTCCTAGGCTATGACTAATGTTTGCCATTTCAATTTGATCAGATTTCTCTTATTTCTCTCAGCTTTTCTTTAGTTTTCATTCTGCAATTCAGTAATCCCGTCACACTCATGAAGCTAAAACAGTAAGATATTGCTGAAGCTTATAATTCCACTGTATATTGTCTGGAAGTTTTAAAAATCTTTGTAGGATTGTAGGATAAATGATTTCCTATTTCAGACAGCAAGCTTGAAAATACACAAATAGCTATATTCTGTTTCTTTAAAATTCTAAATTCAACTTTAAATTCTCTTCACTCCACAAGATCAAGGCATTTTTATCTGAAAGGGATAATGGCATCAGCTAGTCAACAAGGATTAAAATAACAGAATCTAAGAGGAGGAAGGGACTTTGGGAATCCCATAGGTCAATCTTTCTATTTTAAAGATGAAGCTGCCAAGCCTCAAAGAGGCAATGTAACCTGCTCAAGGTGACATTCCAATAACTGGTAGGGCTGGCACTAGAACCCAGCCACTAGGACTTCTGACTCTTCCCCTGCTCTACCCTCTGCACCACATTTCCTCATGCCCATCTGAACTGCTGTAACCAGGTGGATGGAGAGTTTAGAGCCTTGTTCCCGGCCTCCCACACAAGGCAGCACATCCCCAGTGAGCTGTGGTAAGAGCTGCTATTGACGTGTTTCTCTTTTGTCACCCAGGTTTTTGCATCCATGCCTCATTTTTCTTATGTAAATAACATGTATTACCAAGATAATAAACTTGACAAAATTCCTGAAATGGAGCCATTTATTCAATAATAGGAAATGGAAGGATTTCTTTGTGCTTGCCAAAATGTAGAGTCCCTGTGGGAGGAGCTCACAGTGTTCTGGCGGTGACAGCAAGGTAAGCAGAGAAATAAGAGGTAAAGCAAGGAGTGATCAAGGTGCTGTGGGAAGCAGAGGAGGGAGCAGGCATGCAAGCCATCCTGTGGGAGGAGGACAGTGCTTCTCCGAGGAGGTGACACATGAGCTGAATTTTTGAAGAGTAAGTAGGAGTTTGCCAGGAGGAGAGAGTGGGGGAAGTGTCGCAGGCAGCGGGAAGCAGCATGCACAGAGCCATGGAGTGATTTGTGAAAGCGCAGGGCAAAACATGGAGAGAGAGGTTCAGCGTTCCTGGAGCAAAGTGGGAGCATGGATAAGAGGGTTGTGGTGGAGAAGAGGCTTTTGGAGGGACAGTAGGGAGCCAGATTCTGAGGAACCTAACTGGCTCTACCAGAAAAGGCAAACCCACTGAAGGCTGGAAGCACAGGAATAAGGAGGCCAGGTTTATTTTTTCTTTCAAGTGAGAGTTCATCAATAAATACTTAGAGATGGCGAGAAGGAACTGTGGTGCAGTGGAAATAGCAATGGAGGAGTCAGATGTGGTTCTAGAGCTGGTTTACAGAATGTGACATGAGAGTAAGCCAACTGCCTGAATCTGGGGCATCTCTGACTTCTAATTCACTGAGAGGAACTGCAAGGACAACTATATCATGGACTAACTAGATCTTTACTTGGTTTTGGAGGGCAAAAAGAAACATATAAATATCTACAAGGGGCTGGAAAATGATCACGGATCTTTTCAATAACATTCCAGTGGTGGTTTCCAATCGTCTCCTCACCTTGTTATCTAACACATCAAACCTTGCACAGGGACAACTCTTTATTCAGCCCCATCATAACCTTACAAAACCATCACAACTTCCCCTTCTAATCACTTTGAAACAAATAATTCCTGGAATTAATCCTGTGAGCACTGGGAGCTGACACTTAGGCACAAGGTGAATTGCACAGTAATACAATCATTACTGATAGAGTTAAGACAATGTTTCCCAGTTTAACTAGAAAACATCTGTGGTAAAGGAAGCTAGGCAAATTAACCTACAACATTTAGTTTGTTTTACCTTCTTTAATGGGGAAATACTCACTAACTGGGGATCTATTTGGTCTTACTATGTCACTACTGTCAAGGAAAAGGACAGATTATAATTTATCTGCTGAACAATTTTGACCCTTTCTTCCAGTGGGAAGTAGGGTAAGAAATCTCATCCATTTCTTGTTGAATTAGCAAGACCTATTGTAACTACTCAGAACAGAAAACTTAACACATGATAGAGACCCAAGATTTGTCTTACGCTGGGTCCTTTCAGTTCTAATTACATATTGTTCTAACTAGAAAAAGCAGTAAAAGATAGCATGAACTTTCCCACCAGACCAGCAATCCACCCAACCCGCTGTTCTGTCTTAGGAATCATCATTCTCTCTATTCATTATGTATTCTTTATTTACTGCATATCATAATGTGTGAGAATATCCTGAGGTTCCTATAGTAGTACAAAATGAATGAATAAGAGGACTGAGCTCACTCATCAGTTTTTAAAGGCTCATCTGAAGACCACTGGGACTTCCTCCCAGACCACGAAGTCGGAACTCCTGGGCTGAGGCCCCCAAATTTACTTGATTAGAAAGTACCCCATTTCACTCTAATATACAATAGACTTTGAGATCTATTGGACTAAATGTTTTCTACCATCCCTTCTGGTTCTGTCACATTATGTTATTCTGAGTAAACATTTACTAAGAGTCTTGCTCTCAAGGAGCTAATAGTTTATCTGAGATACTAGGTAATAAGAACTGCATGGTACCTTGAATTCATTCTCCTTATCTTTAGTTCCTTTATGAAATGGTCTGTCATAGCGAAATTTCCAGATATGATTCACTTTATAGAAACTTTTGATGTTGTCTGGAACACCCTCTCTCTGCAGAACCTCTTGGCTCTCTGGAATGGGAGTCACAGCATATATCTGCAAATCTAGGAATAAAGAGTCAAGGAGGGAAACCGGCTTGGCGAGCTCTATGGAAGACTGGATGGAGCTGGGCTGTGGCAGAGAAGAGAGGATGGGTAACAACATGGCATTCCCATTTGGGTCAAAGTAATTTAAAAACTGCCGCAAATTTGCCAAAAGCATAGTTCATAGCAAATCCTTTCTTAAACTACAGGCCTTGGACTAGATGATTCTGATAAAACCAGAGGCTGAAAATTATATGACCTGTGAATTTCATGGTGGTGTGGTGGTGGGAATGGCTTGGCTCTCAGGTACTTCAAATTAGAGTAATCCTAATCCTTGGTCATGGGATACATTTATCTTTAGTTCTTGCGTGGTCCATTTTTGTTTGTTTTTAGTAATGTGTAAATTATTGCAACTGCCAACAAAGAGAGAAACAAGACAGAAACTGATAATAACTTAGATTTATGGCATGACCTTCCATGCCCCAGCTTCCCAATATTTTTAGTAGCAACTGTTACAAATCTTGAACTGATAAACAGACTGTTTAGTTATAGTTGATATTTTAAAAAATATGCTAAAAGGGTATCATATTTACATATTTCCTCTTTTTTAAGTCAAAGGAGGAGAGCAAAATATTTTTCTGTAAGTAATTTCTTGCTTCTCTTGCATTTTGGTTTCTGTTTTGAAAAGGTGTTCATAATTATCAATGGGAATTTCAGGTCTTCTTTAAGACCATCCATTTCAGGAGGAGGCAGAGGAATTCAGAAAGGAGTATGGGGTGAATTTCCTTTCTTTCTAACTTTTAGTTTCAGTTGAGGAGCTTCATGTATAGGCAATGGAAGTGGCAATTATACAGCAATTACTAAAGGCTGTCCGGGATGCCCCCAAAAGATACTGGAATACCTCTTTCTCTTGCCTTCTTCATTCCAGAATTAAAATGTTACAGTGAAAAGGATGAATGATGTAATCGTAATTCTACCATTTCTTTGAACTGAAATAGTTTCAACAGGGTATGACCAAGGAAAATTATTCTTAGGACAATAACTAAGAGAGCTTTAAAAGAAAGGTTAGATACAGAACAATTAAAAGGAAAAAGAATTCATCAAAAGATTTCTTTTCAACCAACATGGTGATTAAAAACAACACAGAACAATTAAATTCTCTTCAGAAGGAGTTAAACTAAAATCAAGATGATGAGAAAGAGGGCTTTATAAAGGAACCAGTGGCTGATCAACCTTGAGCAAAAATGCTCTGCAGCCAGTGGCCACTGTGACCTAACTGGAATTCAGCCCTCCTGCAGATGTGGATACACTGAGCTTCTGCCTGGAAGATGGTCTCATCGGGCTGGTTGGCGTGCTGCATGGCGACGGCGTGGGGGAACTCATTCAGCATCCGCTGTTGGAAGGCCTCCAGCCTCTCATAGTCATGCCCTCGACACACAAATTCCTTGTTCTGGAGGTGAAGCCAAAAAAGAAATTATGTCTATATAAATGGTTTTATATATTAATTAATTAGTAATTAATATTAATCAAAGTATTAATTACATAGGAAACAAAAAATATGATACTTGCAGTAACTGACCACATGCCCTACATCAGTACACTATAACAACAAAAAATATGATACTGTAACAGTGTGAAAAATTTGCCCAAATATTAAGGATTTAGGATGAAGACCATGAACTTTGCTTTCTAATGTTTTATTTAGTAGCATGACCCTTTCCAAGTTCACAAGCAGGAGATATAAAGAAGTATCTGATTCTTAAAGCACCACAGTATAAAAACAAAGCAATCGTGTTCACTCTAAATGTTAATGAGCACTTGTGTTAAGGATTATTTTTATAAATTGAATCCTGACCTCATGTGGATATATTCACAGTCTGGAGAAAAAGTAAGTTAATGCTATCTTTGAAATGCATGTTATTGCATTCTTCAAGAGGCCACAGTGATCAGCCTTAACACTTTCAGTGACTGGAGCCCATACCAGAAGAAGACTGGGCCCTTCTGTGTTCCATCTCTCAGAGGGAATGGACAGGAAGCTTCTCTGCCATAATCCTGCAGCCAGGAAAACTGGCCAAGACTAAGATTGAGGATTTTTAGGGCTTTGTTAAGTGTTAGCCATATTTTTTACTTTTATCTTTCTTTTCTATAATTTTTTTAAAAAGATTTATTTATTTTTCTCTCCCCTTCTCCGCCCCCCCCCCCACCCCGGCTGTCTGTTTTCTGTGTCTATTTGCTGTGTCTTCTTTGTCCACTTCTGTTGTTGTCAGCGGCACGGGAATCTGTGTTTCTTTACGTTGCGTCATCTTGCTGTGTCAGCTCTCCGTGTGTGCAGCACCATTCCTGGGCAGGCTGCACTTTCTTTTGTGCTGGGCGGCTCTCCTTACGGGGCGCACACCTTGCCCCCACACGGGGGGCACCCCTGCATGGCAGGGCACTCCTTGCGCGCATCAGCACTGCGCATGGGCCAGCTCCACACGGGTCAAGGAGGCCCGGGGTTTGAACCGTGGACCTCCCATGTGGTAGACGGACGCCCTAACCACTGGGCCACGTCCGCTGCCCAACTTTTATCTTTCATTTAAAAATATCTGTAAGTATTTGGAAGGTCAGGACTCTATCATTCAGGTAGGAATGGTGAAGGTTATTCCTGAGTAGGCGAGAATCCTGGAAAGATGGGCAGATTTCTAAAAAGTGCCTGATTAGATCAGATATGATGGAAAATCTTTCTGACAGTTTAATGACAATGAAATTACAATTGCTTAGCATAGTCACTGACTAGGTGCTTTTCACATTTACTCCTCTCATGTTTGAGAGGCTGTCACCCCACTCCCTCCACTCCATTTTATAATTGGGGAATAGAGGTTCAAAGTCATTAAGTACCTTGGCCAAGATAAATGCTTTTGTGTACTAGATTCAGCTTGAGTCTGATTCCAAGTTCTGTCTACTCTAAACACAGCCTGGTAAGTTCAGGATAAACTACTAGGAGATATCAAGACCAAGGAACTCTGTGGGATTTCAGGCCCTGAAAATCTTAAAGGAAAGGAGAATGGTCAGAGGTCGGAGAGGTTAAGTCTCCGGGGTTCTGTTTCTCAGCTCTAAGAGAACGTCTTAGAGCGTTAGTACATTAGAGGCCCTAAGGAAGAACCCTGGGCCAAAGTGAGGGAGTTAGAATCAACTTGTGGGCAAGGGGTGCAGGGTGCAGTTAAGAAAAAAACAGCTGTAGGCAAGGAGAGGAAAATGGGAGTGGGACAGGGCACCAGACTGAGAACCTGGCACAATTCCCCACAATTGTGATCTTTTGAAAAACACAAACTAAGGCAGACTTTACTTAGTAATCAGGACCCCAAACATTTCTATACTGAAATCTTTCTAGATAGAAGTTGTACCTTTTGAAGCTTTAGTGTTTTATCCTACTCAAAAGATAATAACTTTGCTTAAAAACATAAAAGATAATAATACATCTCTTCCAGCCTATTACAGGAGTCCCTCAATGAAAACTGGGAGGTCCTAATAAGAGAAACATTTTAAAACAGTGCTTATATGTAACAACAGTTTGTTTCAGTGACTTTTAGTACATTCACTGATTGTACAACCATCAACACTACCTAATTTCAGAACATTTTCACCACCTCAAAAGGAAACCTTGTGCTGATTAGTAGTCAAGCCCATTCTTTCCTCCCCCAGCCTCTGGCAACCACTAATCTACTCCTGTTTCTATGACTTTGCCTACTCTGGACATTTTCATATAAATAGTCATACAATATTTGGTTTGTAGCATATGTCTTCTTCACTTAGCATGAAGTTTTCAAGGTTCATCCATGTTTTAGCATGTTTCAGTACTCATTCTTTTTTTTTTTTTTTTTTGAGGTAATGGACCTGGGGATTGAACCTAGGACCTTGTATTCCGGAGACCGAATATAGGTCAACTATTGCGCCATATCAGCTCCCCTGAGTTGGTTCCTTATTTGTTTTGATCATTGTTTTGCTTGTTTGTTTTTGCTCATTGTTTGCTTGTTTTCCTTAGGAGGCGATGGAAACCAAACTTGGGACCTCAAGTGTGGGAAGCAGGTGCTCAACTTCTTGAACGACATCTCCTCCCCACTTCATTCCTTTTTATTGCCAAATAAGATTCTACTGTAAGGGTATACTACATTTTGTTAATCCAGTCATTAACTGACGGGCATTTATTTGGGTTGCTTTCATTTTTTGGCTATTATGAATACTGCTGCTGTGAATATTTATACACAGTTTTTTTTTTGTGTGTGGTCATATATTTTCAATTGTCTTAGGTATATGTATCTAGGAGTAGATCATAAGATTATATATATATGTATTAATTTATTTGAGCTTTACAAATTATTTTGAAATTGATCAATGAAAGAAAGTTTCTTTTAAGTTGTTTGTTTCTAAGTGGAAAAACAGTTTGGAATTTGATTTCCTAATAATGGGTCTAGCCTCCTTTAGAAACCAAGAGAGGGTGAGCCTTCTCTTTTATTTAGAAGGATATGCCATTTATATTTTGTTTTTAAAAGATGATATAGAGATAGATTTATTCTAATTAACTTAAGAAAAATTTATTCTGTTAGCTTGTGCAGTTTTCTAATTTGCTAAACTCCCTTTAAAATTTTGGGTTTTAAGCTACTTCTGATTTTTGTTTAACTTTACACTTTTAATTGACATTAACTGCACTTATTAGATAGATATGTAAGGTACCTCACAGTATACTTGCTAGGCAAACTCAGGGTTTGATCAGGGCTGCATCCTGAGTTTTGATGCCCTTAGACAATTTTGTCTTTGTGGGTCCTATCCTCCACAAAAAAATATTAAAAATTATATTGTAGGACTAATTTGGTATAAAGATGAATATGTTGGTATCAATATTATATAATTTTTAATTATATAACATACAATATTATACATATATTATATAACACTTTCTTCACCCTAAAAGTTCATTTTTTTCCTTCCGTTTTTAAAAGAAATTAAAACAGTGTCACAGACCTAAAAAGTTATGGTCGCTAAGCCCTGTACTTTCTGTGCATAATGATCAGCCAGCTGGGTATGATGTGGAAGAAAATATAATTTTTTACATTGCATGATATTGTGGCTGAAAAAGTGGCCCTCCAGCACAGAGGTGAGTCTGGACCGTCCTGTGGGTCACCTGCCCTCAGGGCTGCTTATAACTGCAGAACGCTCGCCCCTCGGCACTTGTTCCGTGCTCAGGGCTGCTTATAACTGCAGAACGCTCGCCCCTCGGCACTTGTTCCGTGCTCAGGGGGCTGCTGCTGGCACCATCCTAGCATGTCCCTTTTCCACACTCAGTCCACACTAATTTTGATCCAGAATCAGGCCTTCCTGTTTTTAGGAAGGCCCAGCTGCTGGGTCAGCTTTGTGACCAGGCACAACACTCCGTGGATTTTCTTTTAGAGGAACAAGGAGATTTAACATTATATCTGCGTGGCACACAAATGGTCATTTCAATCAATTAAAGAAAAGAACAGTCTATCATTTGACTGTTCCATGTGACACTAAAATGAACTTTTGCCTATGATACTTGGATATTTTGGGGCATATACTAAAATATGTTATTAAGGTGTTTTTATGCATTATATATACATATTATATATTACATTAGTTTGTTAATTAAGATAGCAATACCTATCCATATTTTGGGATATGTGTTTATATGCTAATTCTAACCTTTATTCTGATAGGCAGGTAAGTTAATGATTATTAAACAAATTTGACTTTTGAAATCAAATCTTTGTCCTCTCTTTTCTCTCTCAAGGACACCCCTCCTATATCTATTCATATGTGTTGACACATTCAAAGAAAAATTTTGGGTAACACAAATACCAAAATATTTGTATGTTGAGATTTAAAGTTGTAATAAATTGACTCAGTTTTATAAATTACCCTGGGGGAGGAGTAATTATTGCTTGGGGAGGTACACTTCCTCTTTCTACCAAGATTTTATATAAGGAAGATGTTACACATTGAAGTATTCAATAAATATTCATGCATAAAAGATACTACTTGGCACCAATGTGAAAAATGGGGAGAATGGAGTCCATTATTTTTTTATCTAATAGGTGTCGAGAACGTCCAGAATATTTTCCTTTGCAGAAATAGTTTATAGGAGCAATGAATCGGATCTCCTTGCTAGGTAACATTTACCTTTTCAGAAAATAATCAAATAGGCCAAGCAACACTCTTCACATGATTCTGGAGGCAGGGTTCCCATGTGATGTGAAACTGCAATGCTTTCCACAGCCAGCGTCCTCCTGCCCCCTGCAGCACCCCATTTTTCTCTAATGCTTGCTTAAATGGAAATCACAGACTCAACAGAATAGTGAATATTACACAACTACATTACTATGTGTCAAAGTGTTCATAAAACCTATAGTACACTTAGAAGGGAAAAGGTTGATAACTTGGGAAATTATTCAAAACAAGGCATTCTAGATCAGTATGGCATTTGCAAACTAAAAGGTTAAAATAAAATTCCATGATGTTATTATGTATCCTTAAAAGGATATGATATCATTAATATCTTAATTACATAGTATATTACTTACTCTTAAGAAAAATGGAAATTTTTTCCCATAAAACCCCACTCTGAAGAATTCTGGTTCAAGACGTTGCTGATCCATAATTTTGTCATATAAAGAGGCTTCCATCATCTAGGAAAGCACAGGAGAAGTTCTACTAAACATTTTATCTCATTGTTTAGCTCTACCATTTTCTAGAAGAGGATGTTTCTTCTATATATGTGATAACTTCGTTTTAATTCAGTCTGCACGTTTGTCTCCTTTTATGCTTTTTTTTTTTTGCTTTAAGCAAACTTATTCTATAAATGGCAGACAGCAAATATTTTAGGCTTAGCAGGCCATATTGTATCTGTACAACTACTGAAGGCTGCCAGGCCCACAGGCTGGAGTTTGCTGACCCATTGAAGGATTCAAGTTTTATCATCAGAGAACATTATTTCTATGCATACATAGTATATCCAGGAATTTTTTTTTCACAATTAAATAAAAATTAACATGAACTACTAGAAACAAAGTCTTCCTGGAGAATTCTGGTGCCAGGTGTACTCACCTATGGATCTGCTTCCACCTTGCACATGTAAATTCAGAACATTTGGAAGGTAGAACCTTGCTCAGGTTGGACAAGGATAAATAGGCTAACAAATTCAAAGGAGGCCCATAGTGCAAAGTGTGGTCTATGCTGAAAGCTCTTAAGTGTGTCTTTGACATGTTGAAACTATGAGGCATATAAAACTTGTGGTTTCCCATTCATGGTATCATCACCCCCAGGGTTTCTAGAGAAAGACTAATATTTCATTTGAAGATTCTTCCCTTTTTCCCCCCATCCCCAGTAACAGCACCCGAAAGAGCAGTTGGCATGAAGTGTAATGGTTTGGGTTTATAAAATTCTTAGTGACTATGACACCCAAGGGCTTTCACGTGTAAACATTGTAAGAGGATTCCAAGAGAAGCAGAATAACGTTTTCATATAAAACTTCAGTGCCTGCCAAAACCGGCATGATGGACTGAGGTTAAAACAAGGCTTTTCTCTTTGATTTTCATGTCAGGAGAAATACTGAACTACTGATATGAAATACTATGTTAAATGTATAGGGCCAGTTGAATAAGTTACTTGTGGCATAAGGAATTTTATGAGCTGTTGAAGGTTTAGGGTATAATCTCTTAAATTGCTACCTCAAAATTAAAAAGCCATATCAAAAGGCAACACTACAATTTTTTTAAAATACAGAAAAGCTGATGATCCTATACTAGAAACCCTAAATAGCTTAAGCACTTATGAGGACCTTGTGTATTATAAGATAACACAAAATGTTCATGATTCTAAAGAATAAGGACTTGGAGAGCAGGGGGTTTGAATCTGAAAGCAAAGTAGATATAAAACATTTGTTTCAGGGACATGGACACAAAATATTAAATTCCTTGAGCTCTTGGATACTAAGACTTTGGTTTAGGTTTAATGAATAAAGACATATTTCTAGAGCTAAAGAGAGTCAATACCCATAGAATTTGGCCCGAAATTATTTAGAAATGGATCGGCTACATGTTCTTTCATAATATGTAATAAATGTTCCACAAAAATGTAAGGTGTTGGGGTGATATATGGGAATTCTGTACATTATGAATGATTGTAAATTCACAACTTTTCTAATTAAAAAAAATGAAACAAGAAAACAAATGGATCAGTTAGCCATTTATACTATTTTGCTTTGCAGATTAGTATAATCTTTATAATATACTGTTAGAGATTTCTGTACAAGTGGGAGGCTCTTCAAACAAGGTGGCAAATTTCCACAATAAACTAAAAGTATTAATCCTGGGTTAGATTTTCTATTATTGATGACGTGTTTTAGGATAGATCAAGGGCTCACTTTCTGTATATTAATAGAAAGCATCACATAGATCAATTTGCTATTTCTCTTTATAAACAGCAGAATATGCTTCAGCAAAAAGAAATACTTGTCTTAAAAATAGGCTTCTGTAAGACTTATCAAGATGATCATAAAGTGAATTTCATAGAACCCCACCAGAAAGCCAGTCACTGAGGGGATGCTGCAGCCCGATTAGGATGCAGCCAGATACATTACCCTCATCTTGCTCAGGTTTCTGTAGTCGTAATAACTCTCGTATTGCTCAGCAATCTTCCGGCACAAGATAATGCCATTCTCCCAACACTGCAGATGAATGAATGATAAAAATGTGTTACATTCATTGCATTTGATGAGTACATTTTGGAGCATTGCTACACAGCATGGATTATAGTTTATGTTGTAGTTTATACTCTCTCCCAGTCCATTCAGTGGGTTATGGCAGGATATATAATGTCCTGCATCTGTCCCTGCATGATCCCACGTTTAGCTTCCACCCCCGGGTCCTGATAGGATGCTTTCAAATTACCAAGCCTTACTCCTTAAACTTCATACCATATCTTTAATAAATAATTTAAAGCATGAAAATAGCAAGTAACATGTAAAGTCTTAAAAATCTTCAGAAAATTGGACATGACAATCTACTATATCAGTTATTAACATACAGTACAGGAGCAATATTCTTTGGTATCATTTCTGAATTATCTTCTTGAAATAACTACAGTTCCACAGTGGCCAAGTACATGAATATAAACAGACTCTCAGTGCTAAGGGGGTAGCTACCACTGACCCCCAAAGTACAATTATCCTCAACCAGCATCTCGGACTCCTAGCCTGTTAAACTGCACTTGTAAATTGTCATTGTTTAAACCAGAAGAAATACAAAGATTCTTTGATCTAGTATAGGGGTTGGCAAACTTTTCTGCAAAGGACCAGATAGTAAGTATTTTAGGTTTGGCGGACCATACAGTCTTTGTCACAACTACTCAACTCTGGCATTGTAGGGCGAATGCAGCCACAGATATGAATGAATATGGTTGGTTTCCAATAAAACTTTATCTGTGGACATTGAAATGTAAATTTCACATAATTTTGACATCACAAAATGTTATTCTTCTTTGAATTTTTTTCTACCATTTTAAAATATAGAAGAAATTCTTAGCTTGTGGGCTGTACGAAAATAGGCGGTGAGCCAGATTTGGCCCATGGGCCATAGGCTGCCAAACACTGATCTAGGAAAAACTCCTAAGAATGGACCAATATACACAGGCAGAGATTTTTTAACAGTTTATCCTATAGTTGGAAGCTTTATGCCAAAAGGGCATGAAGGTATATCTTCTGCTATTAACATAATAATATGTCAATGTAGTTAGATAAATAAAAAAAGAGGACATGAAAGAAGCAATTTCTGTGCATTGAATTTTCAGGTGTACCCAATTATGTTTTGTAAAAAAAAAAACCTGACAATCACTGTTTAACCTTGGCAATTTGGAAGATATATTTAAATCTAAAACACCAAAGCATCCAAATGTTCAAATCAAATAAACAACTGTGGTCAGATTCACAATTTATTTTTTCCCAAAGAGCACAGTAAGCCTTTGCAGAGGGAGAGGAGGTGGGGCAAGGCAGTGTTCTGAAAGGCTTTATTTTATTAAGTCAGTGAGATTTTTCAATACCCTTTGTATCTCAAACCATTCAATGGAATGTCAAAAAATTCTTTAATGAAAATCAGTTTCATTTATTTTACCTTAAAAAAATGGAATGGGGCAGAACACACAAGAATTTTGGCGAGTAGGGTGGGCGATGATGAATTTTCAGAAAATAAAATACTTGGGTGTCAAAACCTTTAGATCACTGTTTCTCAAACTATGATTCAAGGCTCACCCACATAAGAATCTCCTGGAGTCCTCTTTAAAATCAGATTCCCTGGGTCCATGCCAGACTTACATAATCAAGCTGGAAGGGCCTGAGAATCTACATTTTACAGGTTCCCGGGTGATTTAACGCAAATTTAAATTTGAGGACCACTGCTCAGGGAAGTGGGCATCAATGAACTAGAAATAAAAGGAAAAATGACATCAACAAAATCACCTTAGAAGAAAGACCACAGGTCAGGCAGGGCCACTTACTTTGCCTCTGTCAAAGTTCTGGATGATGGTGAGGTGCAGGTGCTCCTTGCGTTGCCATTCAGTTTGCATGGGGTAGGCCAGAAACTCCCTGAGGGGCCGATCAGACCATTCCAGCAGCTCATCATATAACAGGAGAGTGTATGCGGCCTCTGAAAGTCAAGGGGGAAGGGAATGATTGACACAAGACCCCAAACAACCTTCTCTCAAATGGGTTGGCTTCAGGCAAATTGGAGAAAACATCATTTTCTGAATTTCATTATATAGAAGAAAAATGTCCAGAATAGACAGATTAATGAATGGTGACTTGCCCTAAGAGAGGGATTATCAGAGGTTTGTATTTAATTTTTTGCTTCCCTGTATTTTGAGTTTCTTTCCCATCCCCTTACAATGGCTGTATGCTACTAGTATAAAAATATTTAAGAATACTTTGTTGAATCTGGTTCAGAGATATAGGGAAGACATGCCTTTCTTTGCCAGGGGAGTTGACTGGTTAAGTCTCTTGGGATGGTACTATGAGCATCTTTAAAAAGACATGCTAAGAAAACAAAAAATGGATAATAAAGGGCTGAAAAATTTGTAACTTGTATCTGTGTATGTGGGGGGGAGGAGGGGAGGGGGTGTGCAGGCAGAATTCAGAAGGGGCAAAGAAGCCAGAGAGTAGCTGAGTGCAGAGGAGGGATTGGAGAGGGCAGAAGTATTGGATGAAGGCTGCTGAACTCATTACATGTGTGTGGTTGGATTTCTTCTGGAAATGAGTAAAGAGGTAATTTTCTGAATATAGAAGTGGAAATGATGACCTATAGATTTAAGCATAGTTGACATACAGGTAGTACATTTATTTAATAGAATACTTGCCATTCTCCAAGTCTGGTTTTTTTTTTCCTGAATGATAAATATTCATTTATCGATAAAAGGAACCAGAATTCATGCTACTGGTGAAGGATTATAATGAAATTTTCCTGTAACATTTTAATAATCTCCTCATTCACTAAACTGAATAAAGTAGACACATATTTTTGCTCTTAATCCATCTGACAACAATCCAAAAGGCTTTATCATAATAGCAATCAAATTCATAGTAGTAATTTTTTTCTTCTTTTGCCTTAAGAGTAACTAAACATAAAGGGCTAAAGTAACCAGCAAAGTTTTAGAACTGCTTTTGCCATCTCAATGCATAAAATATTGTAGTAATAAAAAGGTCCAGATACCCTAGCCCTTTTCTGTTGCCTCAAGTGTAGATGTCCCATGATTCACCAACCCTGAGAGTTTGTGTTTTTTTTTAATTTTCATTTACATTTGATGAGCTCATATAATCTCCTGGCTTCAATTATTGTTGCAAAGCTTTCCTAACTTAACCCACCAGCAATCTCTTATCCCATCTCCATTCAGTTTGTGCTGTTGGCAATATTATCTTTCTTCCATGCCAATGATTGTGCTGCTTCCCTGATTAAAGCCAGCCAAAGGCTCTCAGTAGCTAGGAGAATAAATCAAGACCTTCAAAAGTGACAGAAAGTTGTCCATGATCTGGTCCCTACCAACCTCTCCTCTCTCACATTTTCTCATTTTTCCTCCATGTAGTACAGGTAAAAAAGGAGCCCACCACATCTCTTCTCAGAAGCTGCAGCAGCTGCTGAGCCTCCAGTCCCCATATCTGGAGCTCCTGGACCCCATTGTCAGCTTCAGCGGAATGAAGCAAGATACATCCTGATGCAGAGGCAGCCAGGGACAAGAAGGCTGCCCAACAGGGATGCCTTCTGTTGAACAGACACCGGACAAACTCTCTTGTGAAGACTGAATGTGAGATGTCCAAACAGAAATCCCCTAAAGGGTGCCAGCTGACTGCTAGATGCAAAAACAGAAGTGAATCATCACAGTGTAGGTTGCCAAGGAATACTGCTTCTGAGAGAACAAGAATTATAATTGCTGTATCCTAAAGGTTTTCTCCGGGACCTCTGAGATGATTTCCTAATCTTTAATTTCCCACATATGCTTATAATACATGCCAAGAATCTAAAGAAAATCTTGTATGTATCTTTGTTCCTCCTTCTACACCCTGTGCTCTTGCCACCTGAACGGTGTTTCCCTGCATACCACACCGCTTCATACCTATGTGTCCTCACAGCCTGTTTCTTCAAGCCTTTCCCTGTGAGCCTTGAATAACTCTAACTTTCTTTCAAGGACCCAGGTCAGCAGTTATCTTCTTGTCCTTCAAATTTCTTTTGTGTCTCCGCCAGCACCTGAACACTCAGAAAACAGCCTAGAGACTATGTGCTCATTTCAGTCACAGAGTAAATACGGCTAAGGGAAAAACAGCTGAAGCTCGCAGCTGCCCGAAGAACATGACTTAAAGAGCAATGAAAGGTTACCAGTCCCCAAACCGCTTTCCAAATCATGCTTGCCCTGGGAAGGTCCAGGGGATGACTGGAGGGTAAGTGTAGGTGAGTTGCCCCTGGGAAAGTCTGGGAAAACAAGGAGGCATTGTTTTCCTATCAGTGGCCATCAGAGGAATCTGACAAATGACTAAACCATGACTTGAGAAAGGTGTGAAGACAAATCACACCTGTTTCAGACATTATACAATTAAATATGGGCCATATCATCCCACCATTTTGACAAGTGTACAGTGAACATACTAATATGCAAAAAGAAACAACACAAGAGAAGAGTGGAGTTGAATTAAGAATGGAGGGCACTGACATAAAGAGCTAGAAAAGGGTTAAGTCATTTAAACAGAAACCTATAAAGGTAGAAAATTTAATGTTCCCTAAGGAAATATATCAAAATAGATCTGTTACATTATCTGGAAGAGTTAGTCTCAGTTCTCTCATTTCTTTTTTTTTACTTTTATTTTTATGGACTTTGAAATAAAACAAGTCTACTAAGTTGTTTCCAAAGATATAAAAACTAGATTCACCATCTTTCCAAAACAGGGGTTCATAACAAGGGGTCCCTGAGCTCAAATCGAAATTCTAAAAAACATTATTCTTGTGGGGACGTGTTGGTACAGGTGTCATATATTCATTAAATAATGCACAGTATAGTGCGTACTTAGACAGGGGTCTGTGGTTTTCACCTGACTGGCAAAGGGGTCTGTGGAACAAAAAAGGTTAAGAAGCCCAGCTCTAAAACATTGGCTACTAATGACTTAAAATGAACATTGAAACTCTCTGGTATAACTCTCAGTCAGATTAATAACCGTAGGGCATTAATCAACCCATCAGCACATGTGTGTGAAGAGATACTGCCACATCCTTAGTGATTCAGGTACTATCAATACTAAGGGAGACAATCTGCTCCTTAGGTTAATTTTTAAATTAATTAATTTTAACTCATTTTTACTAATGATCCTTTTACTCTTTTAAAGCTAAGGAAGGGGCGGTGATTCAGAGTTTCTTGGGAAGACTACTGTAGCAAAGTCCACGATGTACAATACTCTAAATCTAATTAAACTTTCTGGTTCCCATTAGTTTGGAATAAGCACACTCCATCCTATCTTTGCCACTGATTAGAACTAAAATCCCTGAACAAAATACAAACAAAAACAAAAACAAAAAACAAAACAACAACTATTGGATGACTCTGTAAAGTAAAATAAATAAGAGCAGGGCAACTGAGAAGGAAAATCAAAACTAAAAAAAAAATGACCATGCCATGGTGATTTCCCTGTTTATATAGTTTTGCCTTTCATATCTCCTGGCTTAAACTTCCCTACAACTACAAACAGGCACTGAGAGAAAAGCAACATAAAAGGTAAATAACAGCATACAATAGACTTTCTGTCCCCTTAAGTTATTTAAAATAGGTAAAACTATTAAAAACAAAAATTGTGAAATTATCTGATCAATTCTTGGCTTTAGCCAGAGTGCCAGGAAAGGAGGTCCCTGGGATGTGTTAAGTGTGGGGAAGAGATTATAGAAAAGAGAGAACTGGAGAAAGGGATATTTTAATTCTGTGTATGAAGTCCTGGGTTTATCCCTAAGCTGCAAATGTGTAAAACTGACCAAAATCAGCATTATAAAGATTTTGAGAAATGAAATATGGTATAGATCACATCTCAGGCCCCAGACTTCCTCCTGGATGGCATATACATAGGACAGATCAGAATAGCACTACAAAGACTTTGAAAACTGACACTAGAAGAACAAGCCACAGAACGTGGTTCAGTTTGAACTTAACTGGACTGATTATTGGAAATTTCAATGCACATAGGTATAATACATACCACAACCAGAATATAAATGGGGGAGGAGAAAGGTCCTATATGGTTTTAAAGTTCTTATATTTAACTTGAAGTGGTAAACGTTAAGGCTAAGTAGGCTGTGAATGTTAGGTATGTATTTTGTAATCCCAAGAGTTACCTCTTAAAATACTATGCAAAAAGATATAGTCAAAAAGCCAATATATAAATTAATATGAAGTACTAAAATTACAAATAAATTTCATTTTAAAAATAGAACAGCTTCAGTTCTCAACTCTAATTATAAAAAGCAGAAAAGATTTCATGTTTAACATAATGATGTGGGCTATGGGTGGGAGGCTCTTTGTCTCTTCAGAGATAACCTAAGCTCTCTGACTTGTGGGTGTGACGTAAGAGGCTGCAGTCCTGCCCTTGGTAACAATGGCAAGGACTCCAGTCCCAGGAAACAGTTTAACAATGCAAGATCTATAAACTTTAAGTATTTAGGGGAAATGCAAACTAAATATGCTAAAAGCTTACCAAGAATGTCTGAAGTCCATGCTAAAAGCTTACCTAAGATGTGGAAGATATATATGCTAATTGAAGCCTATTGAGAACTGAAACAAAGGGACCAATTGGCCTTTCCTCTCTGTATAAAAGGGATTCAAAAATCTTGTTCGGGGGTCGGGATTGAAACAGAAAGCTCTTGAGTCTGGCCGGCAGTCAATAAACCATCTTTCCTTCTCAAAATCATTCCTGAGTCCTGGCCTCTCTATACGCAAATAATTGAACCTCTCTCAATTTCTACAACAATAACAGTGTCCAACTGAGCTCCCCCAACCTGGGCTGAAAAACAAAAATTACCTGTGAAGTTCTGTGCTTTCAGGTGCAGATCATAGAGTTTATGAATGTAGCGTATATACATCTCTTCTTTGTTCAGTTCAGTCTTATAGAAGTTCTGTAAAAAAAATAAAAGCACGGCTAGTTCCTCAATAGGCCAACAATTATCTTCCTTTTATTCTTCTGAAGTTCTATGTGCTGAACAAAGAGAACTGAAGCGTTTTTTTTTTTTTTCTATGTAAAAGGCTTTTTAAAAATTAAGTAAGGAAGCCTAGTGTCAGATTTTCAATTCAACAGTGTGTGGGTTAAACATGACCCAGCAATTACTGGATGAGGTGGTAGTTCTTGGGGTTTGTTATTACCACCAATTCACATTTATTTTGTTACTTTCTAATATTTTTGTTAGTTTAACTGTCAATGGACATTCTTTTCCCCCTGAAGAATCAAATGAGAGATAGCAAATGAAGATGCTCTTTAGTGTTAAGGCTTTATTCTGTGTTTCATACTTCTGGAAGACTTCACATGTTTATGTCTAAAACATAAAGGGACTAACAAGAGATTTATTTCAAATTATAATTACATGGGCATACTTACTAAAATTTTTATTTATTTATTTTAAAAACTCTGGATCTTCAAACACTTCTCTAAAATGCCTGAATATTAGTTATTCAAAACTCAATTTTAACTTACCTGGACACATTATAAAGGGATTTTTTTTAAAAAGATTTTTTATTTTATTTACTCCCCCCCCACCCCCACCGCCATTGTCTGCTCTCTTGTGTCCATTTGCTGTGTGTTCTTCTGTGTCCTCTTGTATTCTTGGCAGCACGGGGAATCTGTATCTCTTTTTGTTGTGTCATCTTGCTGCGTGAGCTCTCTGTGTGTACGGCACCACTCCCGGGCGGGCTACGTTTTTTTTTGTGCTGGGCGGCTCAATGTGGGGTACACTCCTTGTGCGTGGGGCTCCCCTACGTGGGGGACACCCCTGCGTGGCACAGCAGTTGTGCATGGGCTAGCTTACCACACAGGTCAGGAGGCCCTGGGTTCAAACCCCAGACCTCCCATATGGCAGAAGGACGCTCTATCAGTTGAGCCACGTCCGCTTCCCATGAAGGGATTTTTAAAGGTATATTTATAAAAAACCACACTTACTACTTCACCACACTAGACAGCATATTAGTCCTAACTGAACTTAGTAAACATGGTAGGAGTTGAATATGAATCTGGATTTCAGCAAAAACATGCTGTTGAGTCTCCAAATGATGCACTTTTAATGAGCAGATTATTGTACATTATAAAATCCTTTCTTAAGACATTCAGCTACCACTATTACTTATGCTTATTGTTGTCATTTTGAAAAGAGGACTAACTGATGCTATTTGCTTTGTGGAAGAAGGGAAAGTGAGTAATGACGGAGGGGATAAATCTACTGACTTGAAGGAGTAACAGGTTTTTCTAAGAGGAAACGTCAGGAATCCTAGAACACCTTGAGGCTCATTAGCTACATAGAGCTTTGGCAATGGACCAAACTGGTCAATGTGGCTGCTTAAACTGTACTTAGGCTTGAAGCCCAAGGACCTTCTGTCAAATGTCGAATGATCTTTCTGCTCACTACCCACAGACGTCAGTTCTTCAATCTAAGGACCGGCCTTTAGAGACTGACATTAAGTTGAACACATCATAGGAAGTATTTTTCTTTCCAATTTACACCACCCACCCTCCCCCTTATCCTCTTGTCTCCTGTAGATCTTGGCATTCTTTAAATTGCTAAGTAAATAATGTTATTCACATCTCCCATATTATAACCAAAATCGTTTCAATTAGCAAGAATTGTTGTACCATAAACACAAGTCTAACAACCCCACAGCAGGTTTTTACATTATTAAGGGATGATTTGCTCTAATAGCTTTCTGGTAAGAAACATCTTTCTTTGAGAACAAAACAAATGACTACTCTGTAAATGAATAGCTTTTTAAAAAAAATAAATAAAAGGTCTCTTCAGTCAGCAGATGAGAATCTTTCACATATATCTGGCAAACACTTGTGACACAAAGAACAAAACAATAATTACATTTCCTAGTATTAGTCATGTTGAAGATTACGCATTTTTAACAATTTAACCCTAGGGTTTAACTCTGATCTTGTAAGGGAAACCACAGTGCTCCTGAAGGCCATCAATCTGGAACTGATCTTTCCGAAGAGGAAGTGAATAGCTGAAGAGAACCATATTGCTGCTAGAAAACATCAAGAAATTTCCATATGGAGCAGAAGTTAAAAAGATTAGCTTCAAAGTGATATATTTGGTCCTTTAATGATAAGCATTTTTGTGCTAGTTTAAAATTAGAAGAGCTTTCAAAATGTTAACATTTCACATGAAGACTATTTCTGATCAGTACAAAACAATCAGGATAAATTCGTCGTCTCAAGTCAATACTGATATGGCCACTGATTCTATTAAGACTATGGCTGTTTCCCACTGGGAAACTAAAACACATTTAGGGCAGAGTATTAATTCTTTCTTCTCAGGAAATGATCTGTTCTGTTACACCAATTGAGAAAAATGAATTTCGGGTCTACACTTTTTCATCTTCAAAAGGAAGGTATTTGTGAAAGTAGATGGAGACAATGGAAGAGGACTCTTTTGGAAAAAGGTAAAGGCTTTCCTTTAGGCTATTTATGAGAACTTGTGTCTGGAGTTGGGGAAGAGCTAGGGCTAAGGAGAGAAGCTAAGAATGTCTACGTTTTACAGAGTACTTGGACTTTCTCACAAAACAGTGGTGTACAATAGGGATATGGAGGGCCAGGCTGAGGAGATACCATGTAACCACTTGTGAAAGAAAGGCTGGCAATAGCAGACAAGGCACTGGGGAAACATACACAGGAGATTTAAAAGTGGGAAAGGCTATGTTCAAGGTTAGAAAGGAGCATGCTAGGAGGAAAGGTAAATTTTAGCCCAAAGAGGGCAGGGCTGATGGTCTGGAGGGCACTGTTGGGTCTGATGACAAAAATTAAAGGAGAAAGTGCCTAATATGTGAACAAGATGTGACCTGATAGAGTACCTTCAGGTCTCACTATTTTTAGTTACTGATAGTGGAGGTGGAGATATACCAATTAAATTCAAAATGAGATGGAAGTGGTGGGTGTGAGAAAGATGGATATGTTCACATGCGCAGAGATGAAGAACAGCAAGGCAAGAAAAGAAATTAGGAAACAGATCAAAAGATGATTATGATGAGAAAGTGAAAGATCTGAGCTTTGAAGAGGGACTGTGAGGGGAATAAACAAAACAAAAGACTGAAACCAATGAGTTAAGATCAGATAGAATCAAAGTAGAGGCAAAACAAAATTTCAAGCTACCTGAAAGTAGAGAACATTAAGATGTGAGAAATTACTCAAATTCTGAGTAAGAATAAGATAGTCTGTGAAGTTACTTAGAATAGAAGGCGAGGTTTCATTTTTTTTTGCAAAATATAAGAAAAAAGCCAACATGACATTCACAAATTTAGGATTGGAAGCAATCACATTTTCCTGTATTTCAAGGATGATTAAAGGAAAATTTCAAAGACAATTAAAACCTATCTTTTATTATAATATGAAAAATTCATGTCTTAAGGTATGGTCATTCTTCTGCTCTGTGGTGAGACTACCATTATACTTAACAATTAGTTATGTGACATTTTATAAAAGTTTTGGTTTGTCCAAGGCAGTTCTGATTTAGCCTGTTAGCCTTATGTAATATTTAATTTAATTCTCTAAAGTATCTCATTTGAGTGATAGATTACATGGTCACCCTAGTTATAATCCAAACCTTAACAACAGTGGTGTTATGAATTCAGTTTACAAAGGAGCTAGAGAGTGCAAATGACTGTGTTAAACAGAAGACTGTCATTTGTTCCTGAAAGAAGAGACTGTAGAATGAATTTAACACTGCAAGAAACGGAAAAAGGGTAAAAAAGAAACTGTCTACACGGAAGTAAAAAGACTAAAATTGTGCTCTTTCCTAGGAGAGGACGCAAGGTCCAGGTAGGTAAAGAACACACAAATCACTTTGCCACCCCTAAGGGATCTGCTGGCAGGAAAGCAGTTGGTGCATTCTGCAATGCTCAACCCTGAGAATTTTCTGGGGTTTAACTCAACAATGAAATTTGCTATTCTTCTTAAGAGTAAACTTATTTCTAAAGTCTTGTAAGAAACAATCAGATAAAAACACATTGTGGATTAAAAACAAACAAAACATACTATTTCTGTGATAAAAACAAATGTTAGGATTTAAAGAGGAAAAGGGGAAGTGTTTACTAACCAGAAGGCTAACAGTACAGCCAATCTTTTTGCCATCTACCTCTCCCATTTTCATGCAGTCCCTAAAAACAAAAAGCAATAGTCAGAACTCAGAACTTCCTTCCTAGAAGCAAATACAATTTGTTCTTTTGTGGGGAGAGGGGTGGTAGGGAGGGAGGGAGGACTGCCTGAGACCAGAGGCAATTTGCAAATTGCTGTTCAATAACTAGGTGAATTACTGGAGGCTGAATGATCTATAGTCAGATTAGCGTGTCCAAGACTCTGAACCCCAGTTTCTGCTGCGAAATGAATTTCACTTCCAGGTCAAGATAGTGCTCACTTTCAGCATTTCAACCAACAGGGATTCATGCAGTAAAAGGAGCGGTGTGTTTTTATACACCTCCTAAAGTGGGGTGAGAATCAGATGGTGACCCTGGCCATCTTCAACAACGTGAATGAGGGTTTCTCTATTAAAATAAAACAAAAACACCATGCATTTTAATTGGATAAGTTGCCTGAACAGTTTAGATTATTTAAAAACCAAAAAAATTATGTCTATGAAAGGTGACAGTGGGAGTTTCACCTCTTTCTTTTATAGAACATTATAGTTGTACAACTCTCTATCACATTGTCTTCACTCTAAAATGGACAGTCTATCGGTTCTACTGGCTAAGTCTAAACACACACAAAAAAGGGGGGGGCGTGGGAAGCAAAGATGCCTTTTTTAAAGGAACTAAGATCCCTCTCACTTTTCCAAGAGTTTGAAAGAACTGTTATAAAACATTTTTAAAAAGATGAAAAAGAACAAAAAACTAGAATAAAAACTGATTAGAAGTCCATTATCTCACTGCAAATGGTTTCATGGTCTGATTATTAATTCTTTGAGTGATTAACTCATGTGGGATATTGACTGTATTCTCACTATCTGGTTTTCTGACTGGAGCACAGCATATCAGGAAAACAGGGGACTCGGCTTACCTGTAATCTAACAATCTCTCCATTAGACGAGTTACTGTGGCAATTAATGAAACGCCACTTTCCCTCCATGTTTCCCGCTCAATTTTCTTTAGTAGACTGGAAAAGAAAGAACCCAGGGCATTTTCAACATTTATTTTTATCAGTCACCATGACAACCATTTTACTTTCATCAGTACTTTAAATGCCTTAGCAACCACTGCAACATCTCACAAGTAGCACAATTTACAAACAATGTCTTACCTAGGATAGGGACCAAATAGTGGAATTCTAATCCAGGAAGCATTGACAAAGCAAATTAATTTTCAGATTATCCAAGTCGTAAAATATGAACACATTCACAAAATCATATTTGAAAAAAAATACAAACACCTCACAGCTCAAAGATATTTTTCCCTAGTTTCTCTCTGGCACTATCAGAGGCTTGTGCCTCACCGCATCAAATAACGCTGCAAAAAAGCGGACAACAGGAGGACCTTAAAAGTACCAACTTTACTTTTAAGTAAGATCTTGCTTTATTCACATAAAAATGTTTTCCTACCTCTCAGTGGAATGCATCTTCATCCAAGTATTTTACTGCAATGCAACTGCTACAGGAAAATCCTTGTACAGACGGTATGACGTTTTGCATTTTTTCCTTTCACTTAACATTTGCCCACTCAATACATATTGTACTATCTGTGCACTCACTCAACAGTTTCATTCATTTTGTCATTAATCACAGAGGATTTTCTATGAGCTTGTTACAGCAGACCGATGACAAGTATCAAATCACATCTCTCCTCCCACATTTTCCCTCATTTTAAGTACCTTTGAGCAGAGGCAGTAAGTAAACACAAAACAATAACAATCAAAATAATTAGGATCTGTGTTACTTTCACTCCCACCTCTCAGCAAATTAACAATATGCTTGGCAAAGCCTCTGTAACTGAGCTTTCCACCAAAAGATAAAACTAAGAACATAGCAAGGCAATGTGAAGATACTTCCCCTACTCCTCTGAATTTAAAGATCATCATTTCTGTCTAAAATCTTGTTTCCCTTTCATCTTGGTTTCAGAAAAAAAGAGAGAAAACACTTCTTACCAGTGCAATCTAAGCATATCATATATTGTGATTAGTGGAAGAATAAACAAAGAAAAAAGCTATTCTATCAAAGCTTTCTTTTGCTGTGGATATGTTTCTCTCCCAATTCCACTGCCCACCCCCACCCCAGCCTCTTTTTCTTGCTATTGCCATTCCAGTGCCCAGCCTTCTGTCTTGTTTCCTCATCTGTTGCCCAAGATCATCTGTTTTCCTGGTTCATTCTGAACTGCTTCCTAGATTAAGAGAGGAAGGGTAGCATATGGAAGGGATGTAGCTTGCCCTGACTAATCCTCCATGGGAAGGTCCCTTAGTTTGTTCAAAATGTGTTTTCTTTTGAAAACCTCTGACGAGCACCTGTTTCATGCCTAAATGCCAAAATGGTATTAAATCAAGTACTCAAATGAAACCCTGCCTGCCAAAGCAATGCAGGAAGATGTAGAAATTTTCCCAAGTAAAAGCCCACATCTCTCATACTGCAGAGGCTGAAAAACAAAGAACCCAAGTAATAATAATTCTAAAAATACATGGAGACTTCTTTTATGGGCCACGTTTCATTAATTTGCAGAGCCTCCTGATGCAGTAAGGAATCAGAGCTACATAATACTCTCACAAGAAGAGGAAGAGCTTTGCCCAGTCTGCTTTCATGACTAACTCAACACCCAATGCTAGGACCTCGACTAGAGACCAATTCATCCATGTCCTTAGCCAGGGTTGTTCTTCCTGTTGGGATGCTTGCCATTTCCCAGTTCATTTGATACAAACTCGGAAGGGGAGGTTATTGGCAAGATGAGAAGAATCTTTCATTTGGTCTAAGATCATGTTCATGTGGGGGTAGACAGGGTGCACATCTAGGAATGGTGAACGGTGGTTTCTCATTGCTGATTGACAAGGCAGGTGCTATCTGCAGTGAGACTCCATAACATTTGGGAGCAGAGTAAACCTCGTTCCTGAAGAAAGACATACTGCTCTCTAAGCCTTTATTCTATGAAAGGCTTATAAGGGGGTGGGGATGGGAGTGGGCTTTGACCCTCAATCCACCTTTCTCTGTATTAGAACTATGCAGAGGCCATCATTCTTGTATATAATACCTGTGTCTGTGCATCCTCTTCTTCAACAATCCAGAGAGGAGAGTTCAATACCTGAAGTAGGTGTTACATAGCTAATCTTCTGCCTCCAAACTTAAGTATGGGATGACTAAATAAAGATCTCTGAAATGATCTGGGGGGTCTTACTGAGTTATTTAGAGCAACAGATGAGGAAGCAGAGTAAAGGACTAGAGAAAGAATGGAGATGGATACACCTCTTCTGGAAAGGCCCTGTAGAGCCCCTAAGGCTGGGTTAGGTAATCCTACTGTGTGCTCCCTCAGCAGTTACTGAAGCATCCCAAGAAACGTGCCTGGTGTACAGTAGCTTCTCAATAAATAAAGATGAATGAGTGACGCAAGAGGAGCCAGGGTAAGCAGAGTTTAGTTTTGGTCCTCTACTTTGGCTATCACTCACATCGGTGTACATGCACCATGATTTCAGTGTTATCAAAAAGAATAATACCTCACTCATACTTATTTCAAAAGTATGGGCAAATGAAGAAATTGCTGGGCGTAGGGAAAGATGAGTTGAGTTTTAGGAAGGATGATGCTATAAAAATTTAAGGTCTAGCTCTGGGGGCTATTTTGGCAGGTACATTTTTGAGAGGCAGTGAGCTCTTTCCAGCTTTTTCAGCTTCTGATAAAACTTTAAGAAGGTTTAGGCATGATTATAGAGAACAAATGAGAATTTATACCATAATGGCATGTGTTCCTAATGCATAATGTGTGCAGTGACTCATTGTGCTTATACTAATTCACTGTGATTTCTATTGCCAAAAAAAGCATTTTATTATTTTGTGAAATATAGTTAGGTTTTCACTTTCTTTCCTGAACCCAGGTAGAAATGATATTTAATTATTACTTTAGATTTGATTTATTCCCAATATAGTGATTATAAAAACACGAAAGAAAAATATTTATATTAACATTTCCAGTAATATGATAAAAATCAACAAAAGACTAAAAACCTCTATTGAATGAATCAGGCACCTTAAAATACTCCTAATTATAGAGGCTTAATATTTTAATCATTGGTTTGATTCTAATGTCAAGGTACATCTTCTATTTCAAAGTCATATTTACACACAAGCAATCCAAATTGCAAGCTACCAGGCATTTATTAAAACAGATAAGAGGCACTATAGGGCTATGAGTATTTATTAATCTTGTGATTTTATTATAAATAATTAATCACAAATCTCAAGAGATTCATTTCACTGAATGCTTTCTCATTTTAGTCCTTTGTTCAAACCAAGGACTTGTAACTGAAATGAGAGCAGTTTTCAAAAGCCAATTTATTATATTGGATGAGGTTTTAATCAAAATTCTTGCTAAACACCAGCTGTCATGAAAGACAGATTTTTTGCACACTAGAATGAATGAGGGCCTGGTGAATAATTATTGAAAGTTCTGGTTTAATTACAGTATCAGAAGAAAATGGTGTTGATCAGGATTCAGTACAAAGAATGCATATTATCACTCACTCACCACCATGAGAAATAAATATATCCCTTCTTGGCTTTTCTTTTCAATATAATTTTCCTTAAAGCTTCAGGAATGATTCTGAATCAGGCAAGATGAAATCTCTCCAGTCCATCAGTCAGTGATAATACTTTTCAAATCTCTCTATTAATAATTCCACTGCTCCAAATTAATAATCATAGGATGAATTACAGAATTTTGCATCTGGCCATCAGTACTAAAGTATTAATATT
Source organism: Dasypus novemcinctus (assembly GCF_030445035.2). NCBI lineage: Eukaryota > Metazoa > Chordata > Mammalia > Cingulata > Dasypodidae > Dasypus > Dasypus novemcinctus. The sequence continues at coordinate 87,316,496 of NC_080677.1, forward strand.
TAGTTTTAAGTGATGCTTGGGTATAATACAAGTATTTTTTGGTAGTAGAAAAACATATTGCTGTACTATTTTTGCACTTCTGAAAGAACTTTTCCGAAGCACAATGATCTAATTCTTCTTTCAAAAAGAAACACTTTATAAGTACACTAAGGTTTGAAAATGACTAGCAGCCATAGAACCCCATAGAGAAAACAAGCATCAGAACTGAAATCCCATTTGGCACAAAAACATTCTCACATGTCCTCTCTAGGCATTTCACCATAGCAGATGAATACCTGGGTACATCCAATTCATCCTGTGACTGTATCAAATCCTACTGGCAGAGACAACTTGAAAGTCCCTTTACACAACTCCATTATTTCTCTCGCCTCTAAACAAATCCAAATCAGAGAATGTATTAAAAGTGTTTTGCTTCTGTAATGTTCTAATAAGAAACATTTGAGAAGCAATTAATAATGCTGAGCAGGCAATCAGTATCGATGAATTAAATCAACTGTTGAGGAACAGACACAAAGTAGGTTAATTTCCTAAACAGCACATCAGCCAAGGCTATCTTCATTTGAAAGGCATTGCGCATGAACATTGTAATCACACCACCGTTTCCTCTCCTACTCTAAACCCTACTTAAAATCATTATTTTGCAGTCCCAATTTAAAAATTATTAGGCTTGAAAAGAGTGAGCTTTGTTGTGTAACACATGCACCCTGTCCTAATCAGAGATTAAAATGAGACATATCTAATCATCAACATAATAAGATCCATTCGCCAGAGTTAGGCAATTATCCTTTATTTCACACTCCAAAAAGACAAAGCACTCCTGAGAGACCAAAGCCGTCTTTGTAGCTCTCAGCTACAGCGGTGCAGAACAGCTCAACACTGACACCAAATCCCCTGAATAAAATCAACTTGAGATAAGTATATTACTCACATACTATTGAAGAGCTCGCGGTAGGTTTCATCCCCTTTGCCTTCTGACATGAGGCTATCCAGTTTGTCAATTAGTTTGGCTTCCACCTGAAACATATCTAAATATTATTCTCTCTTTCCTTCTCTTAACAAGTAGAAACAAATTTATTTCTGTAAGGGAAAAAGTCACGTTAAATTTTGTAGAGTAACATTATCAACTGGGGTTAATAGCAGATACCTCCTTGAAATCTAGGGGGTTAATTTAGATGGAGCTACACGACTTTGAACTTCAGGCTGAGTCACAATTTGCTACCACCAAAGTATCCATCTATTTATTGATTTAAACACAAATGCTTACAACCCAGTTTAAATGTTTGTCTTTTTTTTAGGGACTACAAAAACTAGCAAGTCTCATTTCTTTTTTTTTTTTAAATCATTGTATATATATAAAAAGAACATCAGCAAATAAACATATCCACAGAGATTAACTTAAATATTTTATTTGCTTTGCTTTAGATAAACTTTCTCAAAAAGTCTCAGGTTACACTGATTCTTTGCCAAAGTTAAGAACTTTTCCTATCCATGTACAAATGGTAGGTCCGTGGGAATATTCTAAGCAAGTAAGAAGCAATATCAGAAATAAAAATATTCAAAAAAGACTAGTCAAAACATTTGAGGACATAAATGTTTTGGAGTTTGAATATCAGGAAGGGAAAAATATCCCTTTATCTATCTGGGCAGCTGGAGAGAGAGAAAATGAAAAACCTCTCCATGTCCAGAGAGATTAAGACAATTAAAGATTGGTGATGTCCAATGAGATTAAGACAATTAAGGATTGGTGGGTATGTTTGATTTTTGTTAGAGGATTAAGAGCAATGTTTCCTTTAACTAAATTTCAATGAAGAGATAAAGACGAGGGGGAAGAAAAGTGTTTTATTTTTCCCCAACGTAATTTTTAAATAGGCATTCACCTATCAGCTCTCTTGAAAATAAATATAGAAATATAGAAATATAAATACAGGTGAGATGCACATACTTTTGGCAATAGAAGGGTTCTATGTATGTGCTCATACAGTTGCCAACAAATTCTAAGATTTGAGGAAGGTTCATCTGGACCAGTGAGAAGGAGGGCCAGATTTCAGGGGGGAGCACACAGAGCTAGTAGAGTGACTGTGTGAACAGATAAAAGGCCTTGTATCTCCAATCTGAGGGACCTGGTATGACAAAAGCAGCTGATTCTTTAGAGATCTGGTTGTGTATTAAGAACATCTGTCATTCCAGAACTGGATCAGAGCTCTTAGAATCTACATCAATGAGAAATCATAGGCACATCCCATCAGAATTTCCTTTATAAGATGCTTTCCCCTTTAAATTCATTCTCAATGCTTCGAGCAACAAAACATACTGTCAACAAAATGCCCAAAGTTAACTTATTCACCAAAAACAATGTGCAGGCCACTGAGAGCTCAGCGAATTTAAGAAGCATTACCCTTTGATTCATCTGTGCTGTGTCCAACTGGGAATAAAACAAGTCTCTACCAGCTAGTATAGACGTGGGAAATCAGAAATTTTTAGCTGAAAGGGAACTCAGATGGTTTTGCAGGGCTTGGAGGCATAGGGAAACCTGGGATCAGTGAGAAGTATCCAAGGCCATGGCAAGGAAGGGGGCAGGCCAGGCCAGAACCTGGGTCCCATAGCTGTCAGTCCAGTGCTCATTTGCCAACTCAGGGTTGAAAGTTTAGAGAGGCTTGAGGAAAGCTGACACTCTTCCAACTGCTCGAAGGAGCACTTCTGCCTACCTGTTTAAAGTTGCCACTGCGCCTCTGCTCCCAGTCCATCATATCATGAAAAATAGGAATCATGACATTCCGGAGATCTGGTTGAGGTATCAAGGTCACTTCTAGGAAGGGGCCAATCAGGGCAGGGATGAAATGAAGCTTGTGTTCTCCTAAATTGAATAAAAATATTTGAGTTTCAGTATATTTAGTTTTAAGTTTTCAGAAAATTAATCTTATAAAATTTCTTTAAAACTGTTGCTACAAGTTATAGTCAATTTTAGTTGTCCCCCAAGCAAGTAAGCATTTTCCTAAGCAGTTAATATACACAGTAAATTTCCATAAATTGAGTACTAGTTTTTATAATTTTTATTAAAGAATTGGAAAGTAATTTTTCATAGTTAAAAAAGCCATGCAATAACAATAAAAATTATATAAATCATCAGGAATTGGTTATGTATACTATTGTTCATCCCTAGATTGAAATGTTTATACAGTCATTAAAAATGAGGTTGACCTATTCTGTTAATTAAACTTTGGGAAACTGAAATGGGCTAGGAAAGTGGTTGGCTAGAAAAATACTGTTGTGTTCATTTATGTCCTGGCCTACAAAATGGAAAAAGAAAAAAAAAAGGGGGGTTGAAGAACGATGTTAAACACATGGGAGAAGTGCTTAAATACAAGTGAAAAGCAAGTCATGAAACAGTATGTACAGGTCCATCTTTCATTAAAAATATTCATGTTTTTATATGATAATCTAGAAGATTATACTCCCTAACATTAACCACAGTGATTATCTCTGGGTGATGACATTACAGATGATTTTTATATCTGGAAAAAAGTGGTCCCTATTTGTATTATGTAATTTTTCTAAAATACATGTGCTTTTTATACATTAAGCACATAGCCTAAAAAAAATCTAAATGGTGGTCCAATAAAAGGATATAACAATTTCCTGGAAAAGACTAAAACATCAAAATAGTGAACTCAGGGAAACGGACTTGGCCCAGTGGTTAGGGCGTCCGTCTACCACATGGGAGGTGCGTGGTTCAAACCCCGGGCCTCCTTGACCCGTGTGGAGCTGGCCCATGCGCAGTGCTGATGAGCACAAGGAGTGCCGTGCCACGCAGGGTATGTAGGGGAGCCCCACGTGCAAGGAGTGCACCCTGGACCGAGAGCCGCCCAGCGCGAAAGAAAAGTGCAGCCTGCCCAGGAATGGCACCGCCCACACTTTCCATGCCGCTGATGACAACAGAAGCAGACAAAGAAACAAGACACAGCAAATAGACACAGAGAACAGACAACCGGCAGGGGGGGATTAAATAAATAAATAAATCTTAAAAAAAAAAAATAGTGAACTCAAAATGGTCTATTATCAAGGGCTAAATGGCAAGAACATGAATGAGTTATGAACAATCCTTTTGAAATTTGGCATAGAAAGCAGCACTGACATTAACTTAGCCCTTAAGTAAATGGGGCACACAACAACTCCTGGACAAGCAGTAAAACTGCTTAAACATTTTAAAACCATACATGAGCACAGACACATGCAAACACACACATACATATGCATATTTTTCTTTAGTCTAAAAAATTCAGTATCAAGGAAACATTTCCTGATTAATTCTTTTTTTTTTTTTTAAAGATTTATTTTTATTTATTTAATTCTCCTCCCCTCCCCCGGTTGTCTGTTTTCTGTGTCTTTTGCTGCGTCTTGTTTCTTTGTCCGCTTCTGTTGTCGTCAGCGGCACGGGAAGTGTGGGCGGCGCCATTCCTCGGCAGGCTGCTCCCTCCTTTGCGCTGGGCGGCTCTCCTTATGGGTGCACTCCTTGCGCGCATCAGCACTGCGCTTGGGCCAGCTCCACACGGGTCAAGGAGGCCCGGGGCTTGAACCGCGGACCTCCCATGTGGTAGACGGACGCCCTAACCACTGGGCCAAAGTCCGTTTCCCAATTAATTCTACTCCATGGAACTCATCCTCTAGTACATCCACAGAGTACTAGCATTTCTATCACCATAAAACTCTCCCTATTTCTATGACACTGAAGGAAAACTACTGCATGTAATTGAATATTTCAGAAGTTCTAGGAGGTCACGTTGCAATGCTGTCCATGCCACCACCATGAAAGAAGAGCACTTAGAAATACTTCTCTTGTGGGGAGGTTTCGGCCGTGGGTGGTGGTGACTAGTACAGCTTTGTTTTGCAGGAACGTAACTTTGGGGCAGTGTGGAAGATGGACTGCACTGGAGAGAGACAGATGCTGGAGGGCCAGTTAGGTTACCCAAGAAAATATGATAAAAATTAGACAAGAGCAGCAGTCAGGGGAATGGAGAGAAGAGGCCAGATTTGAAGGATAATCCCCATGTGAATGTACAGAGTGAGCCAGAGGATAGAGACTATGAGGGTGATGTTTGGGAGGCAGAGCAAATACTGCTATTACATGAGACCAAGTTCACAGGAGAAGGAGCCAGTTTCAGATGGGGAGAGGGTTAATGGCTTCAGTTTGGGGCACACTGGAGATACTTCTAAATCACTGCATATTCCAACAGGCAACAAAAAGCCTGGTCTGGGGCTCAGGACAGAGGTCCTGGCTAGAGATGGAGATTTTAGATCCATCCTTCATCAACTAGGTTTGATGTCATCTAAGTAAATGAAATCATGCTGGGGAGAATTTAGCAACACACAAGGACTAGAGAAAGCTGAGAAGAGGAGGCTAAGAAGAAGGAAACCCTAACATATGCCAACTAAGGAGATGAGAGGGGGAAAGGAGGGAAAAAGTGTTGACGGGAAAGGGAAGGGAAGGGAAGGATTTCATAAGGAGAGAGAGACAATAACAAATGCAGTGGTGACTTTTTAATAACAACAGCTGACACATGTAAGCACCTACTCCTGGCAGGCACACCTTTGGGCTTTTACATTTATTCCTCACCATAATTCCAGAAGGGAGGAACTATCATTCTTTCCACTTATAGAGAAGGAAACTAGGATCCTGGGAAGTTAAGCAACTTGTCATTAGTGTTGCCAGCGTGTGGACGCAAGCAGGCTAGCTCTAGAAGGAGTCTCTTAATCACTATCATATCTATGGACGGGACCAAACACAGGCCTTTAGATTTAGCAGAAAAGTAATAGCATAGGAAATCTGATTATCATGAGTTAAAGAGTAAAAAGAGTTAAAGTAAAAAAAAAAAAAAAAAAAGGAAAACAAAGAGTTGAAAAGTAAATAGAAAGAGAAAGGGGAGTCCATCATTACTTTTAAAGTCATCTGAGGGAGGCAGACTTGGCCCAATGGATAGGGTGTCCACCTACCACATGGGAGGTCCACGGTTCAAACCCCGGGCCTCCTTGACCCATGTGGAGCTGGCCCATGTGCAATGCTGATGCACGCAAGGAGTGCCGTGCCACGCAGGGGTGTCCCCCGCGTAGGGGAGCCCTACACACAAGGAGTGTGCCCCGTAAGGAGAGCCGCCCAGGGTGAAAGAAAGTGCAGCCTGCCCAAGAATGGTGCCGCACACATGGAGAGCTGACACAACAAGATGATGCAACAAAAAGAAACACAGATTCCCGATGCCGCTGATAGGGATAGAATTGGTCACAGAAGAACACACAGCGAATGGACAGAGAACAGACAACGGTGGGGGGGGAGGGGGGCGGGGAGGGGAGAGAAATAAAAAAAAATAAACAAAGTTATCTGAGAGTAAGGCAAGTTAGAAACTTGAAGAGGTGGGAAGGTAGAGGGAATTTTTTTTTTTTCCAGATAGGAGAGTGCAGGGAACATTTGTTGTTTAGCTAGCATCCTGTCCTTTGGGGAGCTATTTGCCCATCATTCCATGATGGGCTGGGAGAAGGAAGCATATAATCTGGGTTTTGTTCAAAAAATGCCTTCATCCCTGCTCTCCAGGACTTGTTCATGATGGGCACATCACCCAGCAGGACAAGCAGTGGCCCTGAGAACTTTTCTTAGACGGTCTTTGGAAAGAGGAAGTAGGTTATAAATTTCAGAAGCCATTTTCCCATGAACGGAGAGAGCCTATCTGAGAATGAAGCCAGAGCTGGGAAATGATGGAGCCACAGAGCCCTGGAGGTGTCTGAGTCCTTGAAAATAGTCATGTCTGAAGCCAGACCCATCTTCAAGCTTCCTTTTAACATGAGTTTTGGTGTTTTAGAGGTTAGGGGTTGTCAGATGCAAGCAGCAGTGCTCTGGTCCACTAGTGCGAAGGTAAGCATCAACTCCCTGTTTCAAAGACTCTGTGGGCAGGGCCTTGTCCATCCCTTGGAGACCAACTTTGCATTTAAAAGGAAGTGGGAAGAGTTTGAATTCCCTCTGGATTTCCTTCCATCTAGAAAGGGTGCCTTTGATAGAGACCACTGGGCTGAAATGCTTCTATCTTGAAGATACCTAGGGGGGCTTTGTATCAACCTCCAATCCACAGTGTGATGTTGCCCCAGGGCTGCCCCCCCAGCTAAGGACTATCTTTTCTTGCCCTGGCCTTTGCCCTGTCCTGATTGTCCTATGGGACCAAGTCCTCATGATTTCTACCAGCAATATGCTCACTACCTGGTTTAGCTAGCACAGGCACAGTGCCCCAGGGCATCTTGAGGTACCTCATTCATGGGATTGGATGCACACTGCAGACCTCACACTACCAGGGAGTTATCCCTATTGCACTTGGGGACCTGGTGATTTTAGCTTGGGTGTCATTTCAATGTGAAAAGTGCATAGAGCCTCTGGACAGGGACCCAGCCATGGACACAACCCCCATTTGAAAGTCCCTTTACTTGACATCACTGAAGCCACACAGTCCTTTCTTCTATCTTTGAGGTTTCATCAAAGGTAACTTGTTTCTCACCATCTCTAAATTACTCTTCCTTATCCATTATATGTGAGGAAGAAAAGTGGCTTGTAATTCCTTTTTCTTTCCTGCTTTTATTTTTTGACTCAGGTAATACTTATCTTTCCCAAGGGACTGCTTAGTTTTCCTTATTAAAGGAAGAATACCTACTTCATACTCATCAAAAGAAACTTCCCTATTAATCTCATCTTGTATATTTTCTTCCAAAAGAATGAATGCTTTCAAGACCGACACTGTGGTTGGAATACATAGAAATAGCAATTTACATTTGTTCTCCCTATATTTTCTCCCATCCCCCAACGTACACATTTCAGGTATGGGATTTGCAATTCCTTTCCTCAGATATTTTTGTCAGGGTGAAAGCAGAAGCAACCTGAACTCAATCACTCTTGCTCCCATTTGTAAAAGTCTAGACACACTGTAAAGCTTATTCAGGATGTCCTGAGAGTTGAGGGGAAGGAGAAGGGAGATTCCTACATGAGTAAAACCTTACAATTCTTGAGATTAGTGGGCATTTCACTTGTTATAAGACCCTGCCCCATGACCCTGCCCAAGATGGATGCAGGGGCTCAAAGCCTGGGCACAGATGGCTGTGCCGCAGGAGGGCCACTGGAATGAAAGGGCCAAGTATGCCAGGACAAAAGACAGCTTGGAAGTTGACTGGTAGCCAGCAGGACCTCTCTGCTGCCTTCACACAGTGTAAATTTTCAGTCAGCCTAGACAGGTCTCGCATATGTGAGCTGGTGAAATGAGATTTAAAGCTGCTATATTACTGCCTTGGCCAGGTTTTCATCTTTGCTGAGTCTGGCAGCCTTTAGTTTCTTTAGTGTAGGCCATCAGTAGCATGCACTTATTTTATTTACCACCATTTGTTTCAGTATTTCTTATCTACTTCTTATTAAAAAAATCTCTTCTAATAATGGACATTTTACAAGCCTATTTTCTTCTATTTGAAAAATTTCAAATGTAACCAAAATAGTACAACAAATCTCCAGGTACCCATTGCCCAACTTCAAAATTACCAACACTTTTGCCAATCGTATTTCACCTATCACCCCAACTTTTTTTTTCTTCTTATTTTAAATAGAATCTGAGACATCACATCATTAGACTTGTAAACACTTCAGTAAGCATCTTTAACAGATAGAATATATTATAAATGTAGAATCACAATGCCTTTATCATACCCAACAAAGGTAAACAGTAATTCCTTGAATTAATCTAAAATCCAGACCACATTAAAATTTCCCTGATTGCCTTAAAAGACATAACTTATAATTGGTTTCTTCTCATCAGAGTCCAAACAAGGTCTATACAGTGTATTTTGCAGCCTGATTTTCTGTCGAAAGTAGGAGGGTCATAGAGAAGCTACGCCTACATTTCTATCATTGTACAGAAATTCATGTGGATGGCCTTATTTGCTGAAAACACTCTTTGGGAACATGGAAGCCATGCAAGCCTCTCCATCCACAGAAAATTTAATTCCTAACCAACCAGCAAAGCAAAATCTTGAGCTATGTATGGCGACAGCAAAATAAACTTCATTTAAATGATTTCTTTTTAAACGGCAGATTTAGTATAGATTTAGTATACTTTCCCCATCTTTAATTGTCAGCCACATGGTCTTGTTTTGAAGTATTTAGGGCACCTGCTACTTGGGCTGTTAGAGTTTTATATTTATGCACACAGAACAGCCTGCTAGGGAAGTATTGATTTTTCTACAGCAGTTATAAGACACTGTTTGCAAATGTGAAAGAAAGAACCCATTTTATATTTAGTAGAAATGAAAAAGAAAAAACTTAACCCTGCAGCAAGAAGAATGCCAAAGGTGGGTCCCAGTAGAAAAGACTAACTTTATTTTCTGGCTATACTTGCAAGTATAGGTACAAATGGATAAAATTTAGGGGGAAAATACATGTTCTCCTCCATTTCTTGACAAAATACTTTTAGTTCTTTAAATTAAAAAATGAAAATATTGAAGAATAACATATTTAAGATAAAGCATTCACTTAGCACTACCTGGTCTTTACTCTTGAAGAACAAATTATTTTAATTATGTGATAGGAATTCTGTTGTGTCCATAGGTACTAGAGATAACCAGTATAATTCAAAGCTCCAGGGAAGAGCCTGAAGCCTCTCTGCTATCTTTCAAGTGAAGAAAGAAAGCCCTGCTCTGTTAATCTGTTATTTAATGATCAGATTAGAAAATCCTACAGCTTTATGCTTAAATGTAGACTAGTCCCTAAATCCTACTTGCTGTTTTCCCCTGTCTTTGGCAGAATGGTAAAACCAACTTATTTCTAGCATATGGAAGAACGTCCACACCTCTGAGTTAAACACCAACAACCAAAATCTCATTTAAACATAATGTCCAGTTAAATTTGTATCTCCAAATTTGACAAATTGGATAGTGGCAAGTGGAAAAAAATGTATTAAGTTACTCTGGGCCTGTCCTCCCCTGAATTTATTTTTTAAATTTTAGTGCTCTTTGTGTCTCTTAAAAACTACTGATGATCTTGAGTCATGAAATCATAAATGCTTACTTCGTTTTATTAAAACATGATACATTTTGTCTTTCTCACGCTTTCTCCTGTTCCATATAAACTGAACAAAAATATTTAAAAATGTTAGATTTTTAAACTTCTTAAAAGTTCTTAACAGGTACTGACCTTATATTCCCCAAAACACCCCGCACATAGCCAGTGCTTCAGAAGCTTTGTTAAATTTAATTAGTTGACTGATTCCATTGGAAAATGCAAATTTATAATTACCTGAATAATTCTCCTTTAGCATCCAAAATATTCAACGTGACATATTTATAGGTAAACCAAATTATAAGTAATGTATTTTGATATTCATAAAAACTAGAACATTTAAGTCTATAGCAGATGTCAAATAGTATAACACTTAATTCTTCTTGTCATTTAAAAAATATATATATTGGAAAAGAAGCTTTAACATTTTGAACTTTTTCCAATTCTCGCTTTTGTACAATAACAATGGCCCTTAAAATTCTCCTAATGTTTGGGAAGTTTCAGAAGTCATGACACAAATCTATGGAAATATTCATGCAGAAAGCAAGGAATAAAGTGAACATTTACAAACACTACCCTCAAGCTATGTCATGCTGGGAATTTGTAAGTTAAGTAGAATGAGCATTTTCTAAGAGTCCAAGACTGTGCTAGAGCTAGTTTTTAGATGTGGAACCTCAAGGAAAGGCGATAGTGTTGTCTAAAGCATCATCTTTGCAATCTCTAGCTAAAAGCATGAGAATCACCTACAGAACTTGTTGAAACTCAGACTGCTGTGTCCAACTCCCAGAGACTGGGTTTCTGCAGATCTAGAGAATCTGCATTTCTACAAGCTCCCAGGTAACTGGGATGTTGCTGGCCCACCTTGAGTAGCATGGTTCTAAAAAGTGTTGACAAATAATGCTTTATGGGGACCAATATCCTCCAGAGATTTTCCACATCCTCTAGATTTCTAAGTAAAAGGAAAGAAGTAATTTAAAATGAAAACCTGAGAAACAGAGGTATTTTTCTTTTAGAATAAAGACAAAATGGTGACATTCATGAAGAATACAGTGACTTCTTTAGAGATTTTGAAGGGGCCAGCTTTATTTAGCGGGCCAAATGTCATGGGCCTAAATTCACAGTGATACTGGCTTGGATCAAGATTTATGTGGAAAGAATCATATATGACAATTTATATACAAACATGCAGAAGCAGAAACCTGCCATGTTTTCTAACATTTGAGGAACTTAATCTGTCCTGGTCTTGTCACTTGAGCTCTGACAAAAGCCTAGACAACAACAATTGCTGTCCAACAGCATTTCGATGCGGTGTTCTTTGAGGAACATCTTGCTAAATTAAAGCAAGATGAACACTACAAGAGCCTTGATCTACACTTTTGGAAGAAGAAGGACATAAAGAATAAGCAAACATGAACTTAGAGGAGTACTCTCCAACAAAGGCAAACATTTGATGTTGTTTTTCACCACACTCTAAGAACAGACCATGGCCTTGTTCTGGTTGGCCTTAGACAGTTGAAGGTTATTTTCAAGATGCCAACTCGCATTTCTCCTGAAGTCACCAGCAAGCATTGATGATGCATCAAGGTTCTCTTAACTCGCTATGCATAACAGTAACAATCCTGGTCAGAAATCACCCTGTAACATGACTTGAAGGAAAACATACTGGTTCTATTTTCACGCACAGAAAACACATCCTGTTATCTCCAAGCTGTGCTTGAATGAGCCCAAGAGAAAAGATGCTTTCAGGTTATCACATATCCAATTCAAATAAGTCAATCCTTTTAATAAACTACAAGGAACAATTAAAATGCATTATGGTAAATTAATACAAAAGCTTGCATAGGTAACATGCCAAATAAAATAAGTGATGAATCTCTAGAAAGAGACTCTATGCCAATGAGATTTTGAAACAATTTATTTTCTAAATACTACTCTTTTCTTCACAACCATATCTATGCTATCAATTTGCTAGAATAATATGATCAATCTGCTATGCAAGATTAACAAAATTGGATCAACAGTCTTTTAGCAACTGAAGATGCTTTTAATCCTTTTCATTGTATTTTTTATCACATAGGTCAATGGTTTCAAGTAGCAATGCTCAAGTCAATGTTTCATGAAGTTTAAATTAATTAGGATTCATTGCTTCAATTAAGAGTTCCCAAAATTCACACCACCAAGTTCTGAAAGGTTAGCCCAACCCTAGAAATAAACGGTGTGTTATTGGAGCAAAGCTAGATTATAAAATGCATCATTCATTAATAACGAAACAGAAAGATAAGATGAATTCTCAGGCACTCACATATTAGATGCTACCTTATTCAATGCTAAAGTGTAAATTACTTTCCATATGTATCTTTACTGATTTTGACATTTGGTCTCAAATGCTATCATGGGTAAATTGCTCTTCTTCGTTAGTATGCTTCAAAGTACAGTGATGTGTGGTACAATGGAAGTGGTTTCTCTTTTCATTACTTACCCAGGTTTTGCCACATGCTGAAAATTTCACAACCCATCGTTACCCGCATGTCACCATACCTGAAATAGAACAAAAATAAAATGTGACACAAAGTCTCCAGAACAAATGAGTATTTATGTCTCATTGAGATACAATCTATCAATCTGAAATCTTTAAAGAAGTTTAATCTATGTGTCTTGATGCCTCTAATTCAAATCCTCTTACAAATCCTTTAGTAAAACACATTTGTTTATATATTTTTTGTCTTCTATAATAATTTTGAATCTGAAAGACACACGACAAAAAATATAAATATTTCAAAATATTGAAATTTCCAGAAAAAATTGCTTCTTGTCTCCTTGCTTATTGCCTCTCTACCATGTGACTCTTTTACCATAAAATTAATTGTGGACAGTTTGATTTATGAGCCATTTGAACTAAACATCCTTTAAAAGGCACAACCTCTAATTCCCACCTGATTGTACACTGGTACTTACTTTTCTAACACTTTTTTCTTTTTGGAAGGTGTGAACATCTCCAACTGCAGACACAACTGATTTATAAAAATGACTGCAAGGTAAAAGTAGGAATCCCAGATCTAAAGCAAAAAGAAGAAACGTAAAATACTACAATGTTGCAAAAATATTTATAGGTGAAATGACATGATTTCTTGGATCTTCTTCGAAGGTGGTAAATGGGTGGGGGTTTAGTTGAAATGAGATTGGGAATGAGTTGATAAGAGATGGAGTTGGATATGAATATATGAGGGTTTGTTATACCATTCTCTCTATTTCTACACATGCTTGATATTCTCTGTAACAAAGAAGTAAACTCAGTAGCTGCTATGTATTGTTTTAAAGCCACAGGCCAGGTTTCATGAGCTCTCTGGTATATGCCAAATGGCAGATGTTTTGCTATTCTTATACATGTCTGAGTATCTCCAAGGAGGCTGAGGTATAAGATGGATTACTTTATTCTTATGTGAATTCATTTTTGGAACTACTTTTAATGTAGAACTTTTAAAAAATGCATATACTTCTTTGGATATGCTAATTGCTTTACATTCAGAAAGTATATAAAATTTCCCTGCCCAGACAAATCTTTTGGATCTTTGTTTTATTATATCAAATACAACCTCAGAAAGTACCCCAAAATCAACGTGACCAAAAACATATAGAACATAATCAGAAAAAAATGACTTCTCTACTGATATGATATAAAATTAAAGTACAAAACTATACAAAAATTAGGAGAAATAGGACAAAAAGTTACTGTTTTAATTCTGTCCTATTAATAAAATCTAATTAATTTTATTAATATCAATAAGGTGATTGATCTAATTATTAATATTCTATTAATATATTACAATTCTATTAATTCCAAAAAGCTATTACAAAATCAAATTATTTCTTAATGGAAGTCAACATAGGCATTGTCCATCCTAGTCTATCACTTACTATATGCCATTTGAAAAAGTATATTAATTCTTAGGCATCTTGGCATAAATCACATTAGAGTATAGCTGTGCAGAGAGTTTTGCCATTATGAATTTTACTTTCTTTTTTTTCCTTTCTACTGATTCATTTAAAAAAATGGTAAGATAGAGAAGTAAAGGATTGAAGGGCTTACTTTGTAAATATTTTCTTCATATAAACTCTATTGAAAATTGTTTTAAAAACAGTGCTTTAAGTCCCCTTGGTCATGTACAGGGATTATACAAAAGAGAGCTAGAATTAACACGAATACTGATATTATGAAAGTACTATCTCTTAAGCACTATGATTTCTACCAGATTGTAAACATTATTATAGTTATAACTTGTATACAATTATAAGGAAAACTGGTCTAATATTACTCAAATTTAAAATTAATATGGTCCAAGGTTAGTTTGAGGTAGCTGGAATAAATTTATTTTCCTATTAGTAAGAGAAAGAAAATACATTAGGTATTTTCCTAAGGCACAATGTGAAACCTTTTAACCCAAGCAGGAATAGTCATCTAGATGGATGCTTACCTTATAGTCAAAGTTTTCATTTAAGAAGTTCTTACGAAGTGCATCAGAGAGGTACAGAACTGTTGTGATAATAACGCTAGTGATAAAGAAATGCATTTTAAGTTGAAAACAATATTAGTGAAAGTCATTAGATAAGAATAAAAGGCTATGAAGATAAAAGAAAATCTACTTCATTAAACATGTGGAGCACATTAGATAAGTTGTATCTGAAATAAAAAAGAAAAAGGACACCAGACAAAAAAAACCTATCACTCGAGTTGGATGCTGTGTAAAATTATACATAGAAAATTCTAACACTTCATAGGAATCAGAAATATTATTACTATCTCAGTGTTTCATAAGGCTTTTATTAATTTTCAAACAAAGCAAAACAATTTAATACAAATACAATATTCTACATTTGATTAACATGGGTGAAAGTCATGCTTTTTTAAAATACAGAAAAAGAAATGGAGCCCAAAGAAGAAAATAGTGGGCTAAAATGATAAAAATTACTGAGTATTTAATAGCTGTCTTCTCTCTGCTCTCCCTCATGTGAGGTGTTAGGGGACATACAAGGATTATCAAAGGCTGATTACCTGTCTCAGGGAGACAAGACTGTCACAAAAGGAACAATTACAGACTGTGAAATCATCTATGATCAGGTGCTAAACTGTGTGAAATCGACTGTGAGTGCTATAGCAATTCAGAGAAAGGAGCATCTCCAAGTCTGGAAAAGTTAGGAAAAGCTTTACAGGAGGAACATAGAAAGCCACATATATCTTGTGGGGAGATGAAAAAATGGACCTGTGTATAGATAAGCATCTAGGAAACAGTTCAATTGACTGTTAAAAATAAAGATTTGTTGAGCATTCCTGGCTAATTCTAGAGTTCTGTACTTTGTTCAGAATCTGCTCATTTTTACAGCTATAAGAGTATATATATTAAAAAAAATCCTCAAGATTGGAGAATGAACAATGGACTAAAGTAGACTTATTATTGTTCTACTATAGACTTATTATTATTCTAGCAATGGAAGAATTCTTATCATTGATGTAAAGGCAGTGAACACCAGAGGTTCTCAGGGATGGGAGAGGGAAGAATAAGTATAATATGGGGGCATTTTCGGGACACTGGATTTGTCCTGCATGACATTGCAGTGACGGATACAGGCCATTGCATATTTTATCATAACATAAAAAAATTACATGAGAAAAAATATAAATTATAATGTAAAGTGTAGTCCATGTTTAGTAGCAGTGCTTCAATATGGGTTCATCAAATAAATGTACCACACTAATGAAGGATGTTGTTAATGTGGGAAAGTGTGAGAGCAGGAGGAAGTGAGGCATATGGGAATCCCTTATATTTTTTATATAACATTTATGTAATCTAACGCTCCTTTAAAAACAAACAAAAAAAATTAATTATAAAAAATAAATAAAAAATAGTATATATTCAAAATTGAATGTATTATCAATTTATCCATTTAATATTAGGTATGACATTACACTGAAACAAGACAGACCACACCCAAATTACTATAAATTAAGCACCAAAATATAAAACTCTACCAACTTCCCATCTTGATCATCCCACTGGTAAAATATATATTAGAAGAATATTTACTTTCTGGAGTTGTAAGCCTTAAACAAGATAATGGGTGAAAGGCATTTCAAGTCTTTGAAGTACATAATGTTCATTATTGCTGTTATTTGATAGAAAATTTACCAGAATAGCCTTCTTTTGGGGTAAAGGCTATGGGTTTGGATGATTGAATGTGGAGGCTCAAGATAAAGAAAGGGCAAGAGAAGAAAACCAACATTTCTTGGGTGCCTACTTTCCCATCAGCAGGCACTGCATTACATGCTTATGTGCATTTCGTGCATGCTATTTACACTCTTTCAATGAATCTTCCTCTGAAAGTTAAGGATGAGTAAAGCCTGTGAGATCGAGAAGTCCTGTGGTTTCTTCAGACCAGAGAAGGCAACTATGATCACTGAATTTCATATCAAAGAGAGAAATCACCTGCAACTAATGGTATACAGTATCAGTGTGTCATAGACACTGACAAAGTCAATAATGGTAACTGAAGAAATCATTAAAGTTCTCAAAATGGTTTACTAAATTTTACTCCATGAGAGATTTTACTAAAGCTTAATTATCAGAGAATGAAATACTATGGACCAGTGGGTCTCAACTTGGTCTGCTCCCTGGAAACACCTGGGAGCTTTCAAAATCTAATTGTCTGGATTGCACCCCCCAGAGACTCTACATGACTGGTTTGGGGTGCAACCTGAGCTTCAGGATTGTTCAAGCTCCTTGGGCGATTCTCATGTGCAGCTAGAGTTGGGAACTGGTACTCTGGACTACAGCAGTGCTTCTCAAACTTCCACTGAGATCCGGTGATCTAATTTTGATTCATCCAGTCTGGGGCCGGGCCAGAGATTCTGTAACTCGAACAAGCTCCCAGGTGATGCTCATGTTGTTGGTCCACAACCCACTCGTTGAAGAGCAAAGCTCTAGAGAGGCCTGAGTCAGAAAAACACTCCAACAGACTGTGCCGCAGCACTCGCCCCGCTTCGAGAATTTTAGGCAGATGACTTTTTCTGATTCACCATGCCTGCAGTCCTTAATGCCTAGATTAAACACTTTGCCCTCTCATTAGGGCTGCTTTATCCTTGGGCACAAGGCCGACAAACCTTAAAGGAGCTTTGGAAAACAGCGAAACCTGAAAAGATGTTATAGGACTAAAAAATAAAACTGCAAAATAAAATCTCTATTACATGGCCACAAAACGTGACATTATCAATTTCATTACCTGTTCAATTTAGTATTCATACAACTTTTATTACATTTAAAAACAACTTGTAGGTTACTTTTTATAACTCTGTAAGAATTCCAAGATAGACACTAAGGCTGAGAAATCCCAGCCAATTGGAATGAAATTAGTTTCTCATAGGCCAATAATTTAAAAATCAAAAATTTTAAAGTGTTTCTAGTTTTTTCCTCAGCAAAAATATATCTAAGGTGCATGGGGGTCTACTTAATATGTCTGCTGTGATAAGGGACAGGGCCTCCAAAATAAGGGCATGCAGGGTTAGAAAGACCTTAATATGACTCTACTTCAAGCACTTTTTGTTTAGGTTTATACTGTTCAGCCCAAATCACAGAGGCAGCTACTAGAGCTTTTTATGGTAACCTAGCATCGAGACACAGTTTCCTAATTCAAGGGTCCTAAGCCAGGGAAATGCATTTTATATATTATTGCTCCTTCATTCTAGTGGATACTTACGGAGTTTGGGGACCTTTCTTGTTCCAATTTATCCAAAACTATGTGGCTCCTCTGGTTTTATTCTTTTTCTCATTATTTTGTTTCTGAATAAGGGGCCATTTCAAATCTCAGTGCTCCAATTCAATAGCCAAGGAAAGTTTGTAATATGCTACCACAATGGTCCCATTACTGATTTCTGCCATAGAAATGCAGGCACAAGGATCACTCTTGACATCCATAATCTATGGGCATGGCATGATAAAATTTATATGTAAAAGAGGAACTAGCATACAGAGAATTGAAATTACTGTTTGGTGGTTTTCTAGTTGTCTCCTCATTCTGGGCTTTAGGAAGTATCTAATCTTATCTCCCGCCTACCAAAACCTCATCTCCTAGTATTTGTCCTTGTGAAAACTACTCTAACCTGATCATCTGTATTAGCAAAAACCCATCTCAAAAAATAATACATAGACAGAGAGTATCACCTTTGTGGATAAACTGGGCATCAATAATGCTAGTGATTACATATTGAAAAACTAAGGAAATCTTAACCTTGAGTACAATGACTACCCGACAACACAGGTGGGATGGATGGGCGCAGAAGAAATCCACACAAAGACATTTAGAGGAGATGACAAGTCCTGAATAGCCATTAAGGGAATTTATTCAACCTAGTGGTGATTAGACTTCAGTGTTCAGGAGAATCACCTGAGGGATACCTAAGACTTCACAACCTCACCATTGCCTATGGCCTGAGGGGGCTGCCATGGGTCCTAGCCATGATGCCGATGCAGGTAATCGTTGTGTATCATTCTGAGAACTGTTACAGATGGAAGAGAAGATGGACTAGAGTTGGAACTTAGGGAACAATGACATATGGGGGATTTGGCTTTGTTTACCACTGTGTCAGCCAGGGCCTGGCCTGAGAAATGTCTTTTGAATGGCTATAGCCTCAAGGCTATTTTGGAATCTGTACTTTGTTTTATTTATTTGTTGTATTATACAATACTAAAGTGTTAAACTTGTAAAACTCTTAATTTTTTAGCTGTTTTGAAAAACAGACTGAAATTAGACAGGCAGAGCTGACGGAAGAGGCATTCCAGGTGGAGGACATAGCATCAGCTAAAGCATGGAAGCAGAAGGAGTCATTCTGCTTTCCACACAGTCAATTAAGCATGCAGTGTGGGCGACATAAAGAGAATGAAAGGGGAATGAAATGCAGAGATTTTAAAAACTCCCTGCACCTACTCCACTGGGCACTACCAGTAGAAACTTACTTGTGTGGCAACAGCCTCTGCTTCGATCTATTCCATTCTCACCACCAGCCCTTCAAGGCTCATCGGGAGATGTAGTGTACAAGTAGTTTCTGTGCAAATATTTGCTCTAACTAGGTTTGGCACACTCATCTTAGGA
Organism: Dasypus novemcinctus; assembly: GCF_030445035.2. Taxonomy (NCBI): domain Eukaryota; kingdom Metazoa; phylum Chordata; class Mammalia; order Cingulata; family Dasypodidae; genus Dasypus; species Dasypus novemcinctus. The sequence continues at coordinate 87,335,700 of NC_080677.1, forward strand.
ATATCTAGTTTTAATAAATATCGATATCTTACCTCTCCCTGGATAGTAAAATCTTTTAAGAATAGTTACCCTTAATAAAAAAGTGATGATAGTAGCTGTGTTAATGGATGCTCAACAGCTACTTTATCACCTAAGCCTCCAGTTCTTCAGGTTCAGCATCATGTACTCTGCCTTTCTTCCTATTACCAAGGATAAACTGTCCATGTCCCTAGCTAAGGTCAAGCTTTCTTTGTGTGCTACTCTAAGCTAGGTAAGCATTCTTCATTAAGAAAAACAATGTCAGCTCAACTAAAATGCACACTAAAGAGACAAAGGTGATTTATTTTCTGGTGTTAAGCGCATCTCTTCATGGACATTAAGGGACAGTTCTTGGCCTGTACCCTGAGCAGTACTGCACTAGATCCCATCCTTTGCTTGCCTATCCAAGGACATCATTCCTTCAGTTATCCCTGTGTCCTTTAGCACCATCAATTTCTCTGTTTTCACTGGGTCATTCCTACTGGTAAATCGACAAGCTGTAATATTGCATAGTTGAAAAAGTATCCTCGACCCCATATCCCCTTCCAGATAAAGCTCAGTTTCTCTGCTCCCTTTTATAGCAAAAGTCTTTAGAAGCACTGTCTACAATTGCCATTTTTTACTTTCTTGATTCCTATTTGTTCTTGAATTCACTCTAATCAGGCTTTCACCTCCACCACTGCACTGAAAACAGTACTTGTCAAGGTTACAAAATCTACCACACTCTCAAACCTCAGGGCCAACTGCCAGTCCACCTCATTCCCAACCTCCCAGCAGCTGTTGATACACCTTCCTCCTTGAAATACTTCCTACTGAATATTAAATTCTGATGGTTTTCTTCCTACATCACTGACTGCTCCTTTTCAGTCACCTTTGCTGAATGTTTCTCCACTTCCTGACTTCCAAATATTGGCATGCCCCAGGGTTCAGCCCTCAGCCCTTTTCTTTTTTCAGTCTAAACTCTTTTCTGGACTCATCTTATTCAATTCCACTATCCATATACTGGTGACTGTCAAATGTACATCTCTAGCCCTGACCCCTTTCCTGAGTTCCATATAAGTATGTCAAGCTTCCTCCTCTACACTTCCAGTTGGGAGTTTAATATCATGTAGAGTACAAGCACTTCTCTCAGTTTTTTTCAACTAAGTGAATGGCACCACCATTCATCATTTTGCTTAGACAAACAATCTAAGGGCTATTTTCAGTTACTTTTTTCTCTCCCACCCATATCTAACCCACCTGCAAGTCTTGTCATCTTCATCTATCTCAAATTTAACCACTTCTTGCTACCTTGCTGTCTACCTGTCTAAGCCACCATCATCTCTTACCTGTATTGCTACATTAACCCCCTAAGTGGCTTTCCCTGCTTTCACTTATGCCTCTCCACCTCCCATATTTGGATCATGTCTCTTCCTCTTCCAACCTCACCTGTACTGGATCTTTCCCTCCCCACACTTTAGCTACACTAACAGCCTTCCAGTTCTTTGAATATTCCATTTTCACTCTGATCACAGGACTTTTGAATAATATGCTATTCCTATTGACAGAACATTCATCCCTTGCTCTTTGCCTACTATCTCCTGCATAAGCTCTCAGCTCAAGTTTCACCCCCTCATCAAAGGCCCTTGCTATGCCAGTCCAGAACAAAGTTGCTTTCATAAACACCCTCAAAGAACTGGGCATTTTATCTTTATAGTATTTATTTTACATATTAGGTACTGGAAAATATTTGATGTATAAATGGTTAGTGAATGAATGGATGACCTTCCCCAAGAATCTTTGATTCCACAAACCACTTATTATGTAGATCTCATTTGAAACCCAAATTGGTTAAAGACAGTCAACTAAAACAATTCAAGTGTTTGGTGGGAGGGAAAAAAAACGACAAAGAAAAACGTATATTTGAGCCCAACATTGCACACAAGATAAACATACAAATAAGGGTCTGAAATTCCAACTGAAGGGCCAGAGTTTTTACTTTCCTCAGTAAGCAAGTATGTTATAAGCTTTATCTCCCTTGAAAACATGCATAAAGCTGTGACTTTATTTTTGTACTTTATTTTGCAATGTGTATGGGAAGGAGGTGGAGAGAAGCTTGTCTCAAAGTGTCCTGTATTTTTGGTACTTAATTTTCATCTCCCTTATGTTCCTTTTTGCAAAGATGAGCAGTTATCCTCATCAGAAACATCTACCAAGAACTTCCAGTGGGCACTATAGCATTACAAGAAATTAAAAAATAAAAAAGGCACACTTCTTGCCCTTGTGGAATTTAGACTGGACACATTCGCTATGTTACACAATAGTAGACATTCAGGTGGAAATAACAAAAAAAAAACACCAAACATCTGGTCACAGCAGTTGGGAGGACTTCAATAAAGCATGGATGCTATGGGATATGGGAGAACACAGGAAAATGGAATGAGTTAAACGTATTTCACTTACTTGAGAACACAGGAAGCACTTGGACATAAGAACGCTCATTTTGAAGGATGAGCTATTTCAGCTGAGTTCAAGGGTAGGACAATGGAACCTTCACAGCTAAATGCTATCAATTTAAAATTTAATAACTATATAAATAGATTAGTAGAAGAGAAGTTTTGGGTTAAATGCCTCTTTTTTTTTTAAATATTTTTTTATTGACTTTGTAATAATATTACATTAAAAATATATATGTGAGGTCCCATTCAACCCCACCCCCCCCACCCCCCTCTCCCCCCCCAACAACACTCGTTCCCATCGTCATGACATATCCATCGGATTTGGTAAGTACATCTTTGGGCACCTCTGCACCTCATAGACAATGGTCCACATCATGGTCCATACTCGCCTCCATTCCATCCAGTGGGCCCACCATCTCATCTTAAATTCCACCCCTGTAGACATCGTCTCATATCCTTCCTCCATTCTCTGATTTCCTGTAAGCCTATCGTTCAGTCTCTTGCTATCTAGGGCAGCTTGTTTATTTCATATCATTGAGGTCATGTAGTATTTGTCCTTCAATGTCTGGGTTGCTTCACTCAACATAAGGTTCTCAAGATTCATCCATGTTATCACATGTGATTGTAGTGTGTTTGTTCTTACAGCCGAGTAGTATTCCATTGTGTGTATATACCACATTTTATTGATCCACTCATCTGTTGATGGGCATTTGGGTTGATTCCAACTTTTGGCAATAGTGAACAATGCTGCTATGAACATTGGTGTACATATATCGGTTTGTGTCCTTGTTTTCAGTTCTGCTGGGTATATACCCAGCAGTGGTATTGCTGGGTCATATGGCAAATCTATGGCTAGATTTTTGAGAAACCTCCATACTGTCCTCCAGAACGGTTGGATCCTTCTGCATTCCCACCAGCAGTGGATGAGTGTTCCCCTTCCTTCACATCCTCTCCAGCATTTGTATTCTTCTGTTTTTTTCATAGCTGCCAATCTTATGGGTGTAAGATGGTATCTCATTGTAGTTTTGATTTGCATTTCCCTGATAGCTAGAGATTTGGAACATTTTTTCATGTGCTTTCTTGCCATTTGTATTTCTTCTTCGGAGAAGTGTCTGTTTAAGTCTTTTTCCCATTTTTTAAATGGGTTGTTTATCTTTTTATTTTCAAGATATAGAAGTTCTTTATATATGCAAGTTATAAGTTTCTTATCAGATATATGATTGCCAAATATTTTCTCCCACTGTGTGGGCTCCCTTTTTACTTTCTTGACAAACTCCTTTGAGGTGCAGAAGGCTTTAATTTTGAGGAAGTCCCATTTATCTATTAGTTCTTTTGCTGCTCGTGCTTTTGGTGAGATGTTCATAAATCCATTTCCTATTACAAGGTCCTGTAGATGTTTCCCTACACTGCTTTCTAAGGTTTTTATGGTCTTGGCTCTTATATTTAGGTCTTTGATCCATCTTGAGTTGATCTTTGTATAAGGTGTGAGATGGCAATCCTCTTTCATTCTTCTACATATGGCTATCCAGTTCTCCAGACACCATTTGTTGAATAGGCCACTCTCTCCCAGTTGAGAGGGTTTGGTGGCTTTATCAAATATTATGTGGCTGTATATGTGAGGTTCTATATCAGAGCTTTCAATTCGATTCCATTGGTCTATGTGTCTCTCCTTATGCCAATACCATGCTGTTTTCACCACCGTAGCTTTATAGTATGTTTTGAAGTCAGGTAGTGTGATTCCTCCAATTTCGTTTTTCTTTTTCAGTATGTCTTTGGCTATTCGGGGTCTCTTTCCTTTCCAAATAAATTTCATAGTTAGTTTTTCTAGTTCCTTAAAGAAGGCTGCGTTGATTTTTATTGGGATTGCATTGAATGTGTAGATCAGTTTTGGTAGGATAGACATCTTAATAATGTTCAGTCTTCCTATCCATGAACAAGGAATAGTCTTCCATTTATTTAGGTCTTCTTTGATTTCCTTGAACAATCTTGTATAGTTCTCGTTGTATAAGTTCTTTACCTCTTTAGTTAAATTTATTCCTAAGTATTTGATTTTTTTATTTACTATTGTGAATGGTATTTGTTTCTTGATTTCCTCCTGATCTTGCTCATTATTGGTGTACAGAAATGCTACTGATTTTTGCGCATTGATCTTATAACCTGCGACTTTACTAAACTCATTTATGAGTTCTAGAATCTTCGTTGTAGATCTCTCAGGGTTTTCTATGTATAGGATCATGTCATCTGCAAATAATGAAATTTTGACTTCTTCCTTTCCAATTTGAATGCCTTTTATTTCTGGTTCTTGCCTCAGTGCTCGAGCAAGTACTTCTAAGACAATGTTAAATAGGAGCGGAGACAGTGGGCATCCTTGTCTTGTTCCTGAGTTTAGAGGGAAGGAGTCTAGGATTTCTCCATTGTAAACAATATTGGCTTTAGGTTTTTCATATATACTCTTTATCATGTTCAAAAAATTCCCTTGTATTCCAATCTTTTGGAGTGTTTTTATCAAGAAAGGGTGCTGTATTTTGTCAAATGCTTTTTCTGCATCAATAGATATAATCATGTGATTTTTTTCCTTCAATCTGTTTATATGGTGTATTACGTTGATTGATTTTCTTATGTTGAACCATCCTTGCATACCTGGGATGAATCCCACTTGGTCGTGGTGTATAATACGTTTAATGTGTTGTTGAATACGATTAGCAAGTATTTTGTTAAGTATTTTTGCGTCTAGGTTCATTAGAGAAATTGGTCTGTAATTTTCCTTTCTTGTGATGTCTTTGTTTGGCTTTGGTACTAGGGTAATGTTGGCATCATAGAAGGAGTTGGGTAATGTTCTTTCCGTTTCGATGTTTTGGAATAGTTTCAGCATGATTGGTGTCAGTTCTTTCTGGAATGTTTTGTAGAATTCACCTGTGAAGCCATCTGGCCCTGGGCTCTTCTTAGTTGGGAGATTTTTGATAACTGATTCTATCTCTCTGCTTGTGATTGGTTTGTTAAGATCATCAATTTCTTCTTTCGTCAATATGGGCTGCTTATGTGTTTCTAGGAATTTGTCCATTTCCTCTAGATTGTCATTTTTGTTGGAATATAGTTTTTCAAAATATCCTCTTATGATAGTCTTTATTTCTGTGGGGTCAGTGGTGATATCGCCTTCCTCATTTCTTATTTTGTAAATGCCTCTTTGAGAGGCCCTGGTCAAATGTTTGTCTTAGACAGCCGGTAATGTTTTCCTTAGACAGAAAACAAGGTGGCCAACTTCAGAGACTTTTGGCTCCTGCAACTTGCTTCTATGTAGTTGCCTAAATGGGAACTTTTAGGCAAACAGGAACCTTTTCTCTCTATATTTTTCTTTTGCATATTTAATATGTCTTTAACATAGGGGTTCTTACCAAGGGGTCCATGAGCTTGACTTGAAATTCAAAAAAACATTATTCTTATGGGGATGTGTTGGTGTGGGTGTGATATATTTATTAAATAATACACAGTATAGTGTGGATTTAGTAAGGGGTCCATGGTTTTCACCTACTGGCAAAGGGTTCCATGGAACAAAAAAGGTTAAGAACCCCTGCTTTAACATCTTTCAGAAATCTATTTTTCTACCAATATTACAGAGGTTATTATTTTTTACAGGTACAGCATAAATAGTTGAGGGTTTATTTCTGGATTGCATTGCACTTATAAGGCAAGAAAAATCTCATATGCTTTCATAAATAGGATGGGAAATAACTAGGGCAGTTAAACGAGGAGAGGGGAGGCAAGTAGAACTGCAGACAGCAGGAGGTCTGCTCTAACTTGGCAGGTGTTCCTCTGGCCCTCAAGTCCCCATGTGAATTAAGCTGGACTTGCAGCTGCCAGCCATCACCAGTGGAGAAGCAGTGACAGATTCCTAACACACTCACTTGGGTGGCAACATAATATCACTGCATTTAGCATAGGCTGGACACTTTTCCTTGGGTTTATCACAAGAGTAACCTTTTGTTCAAATGTATTGCACGGAGTTCACCTCCAACAAAATCATGTTCCTACTTTGTTTACACTGTAGATGAAAATCCTGAACATTATGTGGCTACTTAAAAGCAGAATCTGTACAGAATGTGTACGCCTGTTTCCCATTTGTGTGACATGCAGTCTTCCTAAATGATGCAGAGAAAAAGATAAAGCATTTAACATAAAAAAGCCACATTGCTGTCATGGTATGATGGTTTATTTCAGGTGTCAACTTGGCTAGTTGATGGTGTCAAGCAAGCACTGGCCTGATTGTTACTGTGATGGCACTTCACAGATAGAGTTTCATCATTATTCAGTTGATTGCATATACAACGATGACATCCACAATCAACAAAGGAGTTTGCCTTCGACAATGAGGGGAGTTTTGTTTTCTCATCCAATCATTTAACAATCTTAAAGCAAGAAGTGAGAATTTTAGAAGTCTGAGACAATTTCTACCTTTTCTTCAACCTGCCAGATTCCTCTGGGAAATTCAACTTCACCTACATTGGAGTTTCCACCTTGTGGCCTGACTTACAGAATTTGGACTCACCAATCCTCATAGTCTAAGTGAGACAATTCCTATAATAAATACCTCTCTCTCCTCTCTCCTCTCCCCTCTTCCCTCTCTCTCTCTCCAACCCCCCTTTCTCCCCTGTTCCCCCTTTCTCTCACATCCTAGGAGTCTGGTTATCTGGAGAGTCCTGGCTAATACATGTGATTTTTGAGCAAGCTCAAGCGAAGCCTGTGTACGCAAGAAACAAAATGCCAAATTTACTTCCAGTTCTTATTACTTCCACTGAAAATTCTAATTCAAGTCAAAATATCATCTGCACACAAGGCAGACAGAATGACCAAATGCTGAGGCTGTGAGATGATGATGTCAATAGAGTAGAACCTTCCCATCTGGTTCCTGGATGACTTAGCCCTTGTCATATACCCCCAGTGTATGATGCTCAGTAATAAGGCCAGATAAGTGAGCAAAAGCCCCCACCAAGAACTGGAGCACCTGTTGTCCATCCAGACGAATGTCTCTTCTACTCACAGATACCAAACTAAATATGCTAAATTCTAAACAGAGCTATTTCAGTAGTCTCAATCAGTCTTCAAAATGGAAAAGCTGCTTCTGTACTTATGTAAAACATAATATACCATATTATACTATTTGCTACTTCACTAAGTTTCTAACACATCATTTTAACACCTCTTAGTCTATAAATGTATACTGCAGCAGAAGCCATATTAGGCATACCAATCAAATTGAAACCCTACATTCCCGGGGCTCTCACCCCCACCATACCCGGGCATCTGGGAAATACATATGGTAACCTTAGCCTATGGATTGATGCCTACAGAATCCAACCTTCACCCTGAGCATGAGGATGTTGGGAGCTGGGGAAAAAGGAAGGGCAAGGCAGGGAAACGTGGACTTGGAAAGTAGGAGTATTTATGAAATAGGGTAAACAACAGCTTGGAGGTGAAGAGCAGGCCAGTTTCCTAAAGAACTGAATCTTCATTTTGCATCCTGAGACCACAGAGAAAGGAATATTACAGAGCAGATCGATCCATGGCATTGCCCGCTCCTGCCCCTCAATCGCCTTCCCAGGCTCCTCTTCGTGCAAGCATTGCCCTCAGATCCATTTTAGTTTTGCTGGTATGCTTAACATAAGCCGATTTTATCAACTCTCAGAGACTGAAATATCAACTTTATGCCTACAACTTCCCAAATATCTGAATCTAGTCTGACCTTTACTCAGACCCTATTTTCAGTTCTCTACAGGCCATGCCCCTTGGATATATAATAGCAACTGCAGTCTTTGTGTGTCTGAATTAGGGGTCATGACTTATTCCCAGTGCTCAGACCATGGTAACTACTTAATGTATTTAAAATAGAATTTAAAAAGAATGGAAATTAATCAAGTGTCCTGCAACAGGGAACTGTTTAAATAAACAATGGTACATTCATTTGATGGAATATTATACAGCTGAGAAAGAAAAAAAAAAGGATGAGGAGCTTTTTATGCATTCATGTGAAAAGACCGCCAGGATTTTTTTAAAAAGTGAAAACAGCAATGTGAAGAAGAGTGTATATATAATATTATGCTACCTGCTAGGCTCTGCATAAAGGAGCACTAGAAAGATATGCAAGAAACTAATGAAGGAGGTTACCACAGGCTGGGGTAGGGAGTAGATGGAAACAGAAGTGAGAACGGGAGGCCTCAATTATATTTAGTTTTGATTTTGGGACTATGTTATTTTATCACTTATTCAAAAGTAATAATCATAACTTAAACAAAAGATGTAGAGAAGTTAATTCAGAGGCAAAGGAAAAGAGTCCCAGGACTTAGAGACTGCAAACACAACATCAAGCTAAAAAGATCATTTTTTACTCTCTTCTCCCCCCATACATTGAGCTATAATGATGATCAATTTAAAAGTCTTACTTGTTAGCAACCAAGCGCATAACAGTCCAGTCCTTTGGAAACATCTCTGGGCGTATCAATATTCGGAACACAGTAAATATCTGCAGCAGGAAATCCTTGGATAAGGAGGAAATAGACCATTTTACTGATTTTATTATAACTGTCAATTCTCTCTCTCTCTCTCACACACACACAAGAAATAAGGTAACTACTATTGCTACCATTTGCAAAGCAATTACAGAAAAGACTGGAGTCAAATGCTCTGTTTACTCAGGAGAAAGAATCATCACTCTTCCATTCCTGCTTGTTACCTTTCTCAAATGTTCACCTTTCAAAATTGTATTCCTTCTCATGAACAGTGGCAATGACTTTCCTATTTATAGACTCTAAAAATTTAGGTTCTTGAAATAAAACTGGAAAGCAGTGATAGAAGGATAGCAGGCAAATATATACCCTTTCTTCTGTTTAGTGGCCTAAATACCAGAACTTCTCAACCCAAAAGAACTATAAACAGTCTTGGTTCAGGTCTCCTTTTTTTTAAGTAGAAGTCAAAATTTAGAAAATTACGTTCATAAAAAAAAAAAATTAAGCAAAAACCTGTGTTTCTTAGAGGCTATTTTGAAGATGCACTATTAATAGGATGTTTGTAGTTTGCAGAATTTAAGTGGACTACTCTGAGCGTACTATGTAGAACAAATTCAAACAAGGATGTGAGCTAAGTTGAGCCCAGTGATGATTACTTAGTAGCCCAGAGAGTGTCAAGATGCCACACAAAGGGCAGTGGATTTACTGAGATGTTATCATTAAACTGGTCACCTAGAAAAACTTTTGACAAAAAGCTACTGTCAGACATGAAAATATCTCTTCTCAAAACATTCCCAGAATAGGACCAAATATGCTGTAGCACACAATACTTAAAGGGGGATCAAGGAGAGAACATACTATATGTAATCAATGAAATGGACCCTTCTCTACTCAGAAACGAGTTGGCTCAATCTAGCTATAACTTAGATATTAATTAGAAAAATTAAAGATTTTTGTAACCTTAACCTTTTGTAACCTTAAGATGCTAGGAAAGTATATTTCCCTAACAGCCTGACTGAAAGCAACAGTGTTGCCTGAAAGATAAAAGGAACCCAAAACACAAGAGTTTTATTTATCAAACCCAACAACACATTATGTTAAATATGTAAGCTGCTTGAATATAAGATTACGGTTGTCACTCATACCAACAGAAGACAGAAAAATAGAATCTAAAAACTGAGAACCATGTGGTAACTTTTTGTCTTTTTACATACTCTAACAGCTTCATCAAGCCCATAAATATTTTGACAAGAACTTATTTTAGCTGCTTTGGCATCCACACACATAACACTTATATGTGGTATGTGCCATATGGCAATGTGCCCACTAGGTCATCTGTCTTTTTTGCTGGGCCAGGCCAGTCCAGCTGTGTCTGCAGGATTACGGGAGACAGAGTTTCTCAAAATACGTTCTACTGCAGTTCAGGTAATTTGGGGGAACACCTGGCACTCTAGCTCTCCCTTGGGATAGTGGACCACAGCATATTGAAATTATGAGAAGACATTTAAAAATGCACTCCCAAAACTTATTCTAACAGTTTTTCAGTTGATCCTTTTGGGTTTCCTAGATATGAATACATAGAATCTCTGCAAAAAATCACAACTTTGCATTTACCTTCCAAAGAATTATACAAACTTCCGTTTTTTATATTATTGCATTTGCTAGGATAGATATGAAAGGAAAATCATTAAAGTGGGAGTCATTTGTTTTGACAGACTACAATTAGGAAGGGTTTAAAGAAGTTTTAAAATACTGAAGTTTCATCTTTTCTCCTAAGAACTTTTCACAGAACTGGAGAGTGGAGGTGGAACCCTTTGTGGTAACATATACGAGGCAGGTGGAGGAGGGGTGTTGTGATGTCAGTTGGACAGAGAAAAACTGGCTGAAAGGACTGGCCAAAGAAGGCAAAGCACCTATCCATGGGCTAATAACTGGCTATTCCACTTCCATAGTGCTGGGACAAAGGAAACGCCACTCCAGGTGTAGGAGTCAGTGACAAACAACCTGTTCTGTACTATCTCATTTTCCCATTTCCATTTACCTCACAAAATAAAAGGGCCTGGCACCATGTGACATTGTGCCAAGGCCTGTGCACGGACATAACTCTATTTTCTCTAAGAAACTTATCAGTTGTTTCACAGTAGCTTTCTAGGATATCCACTGAAACGTCTACTAATTTAAGAGAACTAAACACTCATCTACATTTATCTGATGATAAAACTAAAAGAACCTTATACTGAGAGTCAGAAAACCTAGATGCTAAGCCTGGCTCTGCAATGAGCTAGCTCAATGCCCTTGGGAATTTGTTTGCCTTCTCTCAGCCTAAGTGTTCACACCAGGAAAACACAAGGAGCTTTAAGCTCCCTCATAGTTAGACGAGAAAAAAATTATATACCTATTCATTTAGAGGGAAAAGTGATTCTTCCAAACTGTAGGTTAATGTTTCATTAGATAGCAGTGTGATAACACAAACATCTTCCACTGTGGTACTTACATAAACAACTTAGTTCAACAAGTACACTTATTGTCAACTGCCATGTAACAGGATTCATTTCAAACTCAGAATTCCAATATTTTAAAGCACTAAAACCTAAATGCTTGAACAACTCTTCCCCACCCTCAAAACACAGGGGTATTTCCTTGTTTGTCCTCTTCAAGTACTTTTCAGTTCTTCATTTCACCAAATCTTTGCTCTTGCGTAGATACATGCAATTATTCTGCACATATAACAGTAAGTAACAGATTCTTTTTAGAATTTAAAAAGAACATTCCATGCCTATAATATTCCCATTTGGATAGCACACGTCAGTGTTTTATATGCCACCATTTAAAATTGGTGGCCTGAGAGCACTTTCTTTTTCAATTTGTTTACTTCAAATAGCACAACATGGCAACAACTGTATTATTACTGATATTCTTCAAATCAGCATTCAAAATAAAAAGGGGAGCAGATATAGCTCAAGTGGTTGAGCACCCACTTCCCACCTACAAGGTCTCAGGTTCGATCTTTGGTTCCTCCTAAAAACAAATAAACAAACAAATGAAAAAACCAACTCTCATTGGGGAACAGATGTAGCTGGTTGAGAACCTGCTGCTTCCCACTGTCCAGGGTTCAATCTCCAGTACCTCCTAAAAAAAGAATTGGAAAAGAAATGCTCCTCTACAGAAGCACCTTTTTTCTAGTGCCAGAGGTTCAAGAAAGAAAGTTCTTGTGAAAATTCTCTAAAACAATAAAAAGTCTCATATTCAAAGGAAGAAAGTAGGAACAGTTATGATTTTTAGAAATAACCAAAAACATTTATTCATTCATAAACATCAGGTATTTATAATGTGCCATGCACTATGTTAGATGCTAGGGATACCTGATAGGGTAAGAGTTTTTTTTTTTTTTTATTCATTCATACAAGTGTTTAGGAAGTGTCTGCAACATGCTGCACAGAGCAAATAAATCAAATGTGATCTCTGCCCTCAAGGAGCTCACAGTTTGGGAAGGGAGACTGATATTAATCTAATAACCAGACATGCATATAAGCATTACAAACTAGCATAAATCTTAAGGGCAGCCATTCCACACAGAGGGAAGAGCATTTGCAAGCCTCAGACGCAAGATAGAGCATAGGGTTGTCTGGATTACAAGGGGAAGTGGCAAGAAATGGGACTGAAAAAGAAACAGGGACTAGATTGCAAAGGGTTTTGTCCCTTACTAACTATTTCGTGGTCAAGAATTTGGAACTTATCCTGAAGGCAACATGGTGACATGGAAGGGTTTTATGCAGAGGTGTAAGAGGATCAAATTGTATTTTAGAAAGATTTTCTGACAGCATCATATAAAAAAAAATTTTGTTTTGTCTTTACACATAATACTATGGCATTAAGAATGGCACAAGATTGAAATTCAGTTTATGAAACAGAATTAGACACATAAGATGGACTACTGAAGTTATGAAACATGAGTTATGACAGACAGGAAAAAAAGCAACACAAGGCAAGTGGTCAGACTGGGATTTGTCTCCTTGTGTGGGGCGCAATGAACAGGGACAGAGCCTTCTAGGGACACATTTCCTTTACTTATGATTTAGATTATGGTCAAATGTTATTTTAAAATTTTGCCACAAATTTCAAAAGTTTAACACCCTTGATATGAGGTTGAAATTCAATTATAGGATACTAATAATTATCGCATTTAAATTTGAAAGCCTTAAAGCTGAATCTTTAAGTACATTATGTAAAAATTACTCCCAAATGGTCTTCTTAGAGAGCTAAAGAACTGTGTTTTTCTGTCATCAATATATTCAAATAAAGACTATAAATCGAAATAACGATATGAAAAAAAAGATGGCTCATGAGGCAGGCAAAAGTCCTCATTTGTTAAGAGAATTCAGTCATTCAACAGATACTTAAAGTTCCAGGCTCTGTGCTTAGGACACAAAGACAGGTGCTACTCTGCAGAAGTCCACAGTCTTAAAGGAATACCAGGAAACAAACCCAGGAATTAATTCCACTGCAATGTTGTGTGCTACTACATAGGGAAGTCTGTGTAGGCTTCATGAAAAGATAACTAAACTGGATTTTGTAGCGTGAGTTGAAATCAGAGAAGAGATTACCAAGGGTACAGAATTAGGAAATGAAAGCAGGGGTGGTGGAAGAACAGCTATCTCAGGTAGATAAAAAAAAAAGATCCGGGAATTAACAAATATATATATGGCTTGTTTGGGAGATACACTGAATAAGTCGTGGGGAGTGAAAGGTGTTTGGAAGGGAGTGGAGAATAATTAGGTTGGAAAGTAGCCTGAGGATAAGAAAGTCCAAACAAAGATATTGGACTTCGTCCTGTAGGTCATGGGAAGTCTTCAGAGTTTTAAAGTTGGATAGTCACTTGATCAGATATGATTTTCGTAAACTAGTGAGCTGGTTTATGGGAAACAATGAAAAGTTACAACAGTATTGTATTTAACTTCCAGAACACATATCATCTCAAGCTTAAAAAGCCAGACTCCTGCAATTCTATATGAAAAGTCATGTCTCAGCGCTATGTATACATGAAATACTAGGACTAATGGACAAAACTTGAGCCCCAATACAAGGTGGGTGTATAATAAAACATTACTGACTAGAGAAGGATTTAAAAAAATCCTAATCACTACCTACTTTTTGCTTTTGTTCATTTTTCAAATAATGTTATGCTCTAGAGAAGGAAAAATTAAACGATGTGGAGCACGGCCCTCCAGTCTTCACTCCCCCACACTTTGTGCTCTGACACTGACTCACACTGTGACTTTTTCAAATACCCGAGGGCCAAGGAGAGGAAATGGCACACTGCACAATGCCAGAAACTACTCCAACAGCGAGCCTGGAGATCTCTAGGTTCGTTAAGCAAGAATGGAGTTAAAACATTATTAGTCTTTGTATATACTTGAGAACTACGTACTTTCAAAATTCATTCTAATTCACAGAACCATTGGGAAATATTAAGCCAAATCTTTATTTGAATTGGTAAAAACAGAGAAAAGCAGTAATGTTAAGAATAAAGAATAGCACAGATAATAACTTGCAAATCTCAATATATAATTTGTCAGTATCTACTAATTTAAAATATATATATATCCTGTGATTCATCAATTCTATTTCCAGGAATTTATTCAACAGCAATAGGGACCCAAGCCCACAGAGATATATATAATAAACTGTTCCCTGAAGTATCCTTTCTAATAGCAAAAATTAAACACTCTGAATGCTCATCAAAACCAAATGATTAAAGAAACTATATTGCATACATACAATGAGATCCAGAAGGATGAGGTAATGGTCTACATAACACTCATGACAATTATTGTATGAAAAAAAGAAATGTAGACAAATATGAATAGAATGATTCCATTCTAAAAATATAATCTCTGTGTAAAGATAATAGTCTACAAGGATATATCCTCTCTGTCAACAGTAAATACTTCTGTGGATTAGGATATATGTGTATATGTGTGTGGGAGGGGAGGGCTATACTTTGATTTATCACTTTTTTAAAAAGTAGGGTTAGGTGGGATTTTTAGTAGATAATTCCAGTATCACTTGTAATTTTCCATTAACCATCACTCTACTAAGTTGTATTTTCTTTTTAATGAATTTCTAATCTAAATGTAGACACAAAAAATTCCTAAATACCCTTCCCTATACTAATCTGGCATTTCTCAGACATCTCCACTCCATGCCTGGAACTATCTTGTTACCTGTGAAGAGTTGAAAAATGAAATTTTATACAATTTGGTAAGATTTTGGTCTTAATGTTTAGGAAAAAGCTGAGCTAGTTGCCTGAGCAACTAACTTAATTAATTCTATTTACTAATTTATTAATTCTATTAATTAAAAATATTAATAGAATTCCTAGCCTTCCCAATCACATGGGAATAAAAAGAGTCCAGCACAGCTCATGATGGTGGGAGTGCTCTATAAACGCTAGACTTTATTGTTATTGTAACTTATTTACTTATTATTTTTTCCTTCAAGGAGGTACTTCACTTTTAACTTAATGAGACGCCCTTAATAAGAGAGATTGTTTTATTAGTCTTGATGTCCCTAATGTCTAGCTAAGCACCCAGGTACTCAAATAATGTTTGTGAATCAAAACACCCGCAGTCCAATGTCCTCAAACAATGTCCTCAAAACAAAGTCCACACACATACAGAGCCTTATGTATTACAACTCCCTTCCTCATTCTCTAAATTCTGTCAGTCAGGAAATATTTCTTGAATGCTTACAAAATGCTGGGCATGTTCCAGGATCTGGGTTACAGCAGTGAATCAGCTTTAGATACCAAAGAGCTTATGGCCTAGGGGTTAGGGATTGGGAGATACACAAATAATCAAAAATAGTTTAGATGGAAGGTTTTTAAAAAGGGGTCAGCGAGCTTGAATTGAAATTCATAAAAAACATTATTCTGTGGGGACATGTTGGTGTGGGTGTGTTAAATTTATTTAATAATATACAGTATTGTGTGGACTTAGTAAGGGGTCCATGGAACAAAAAAGTAACCCTGTTCTAGATTCTGTTAAGTTTTACAAGGTGGGCAGGGAGGGAGAGGGCGATGTCAAGGCATTCAAGTGACATTCTCTTTGAGAGATCTGATTGCCCACATCTTGCGGCTCTCAGCTGAGACTGCCTCTGGGGTGTTTTTCCCATTGCCTTGAGTTGGGTTGGCAGTAATTCCTAGGTGCTTCCACAGCACCGCATATTTACCACTCCTGAGTGTATTCACTACCCGTGAATAGGGAACAGTTTATTATATATACTACAATGTGTTACTTGTCTGATTCTTCTCTCTACAGGGACTGGACTTCTTGCCCCTGCTTAACTCCCTGGTACGTTACACAGTGCTTGGCACGTTTGCACTGCTCAATATACACCTGCTGAATGGTGGAATAAAGTACTTAAGATCAAAAATTTTTCTAGCCTGAAGGCCCAGCAAATTTTGAAGAGAGAAATAATATAATAATACATCCTTTGGAAAGGCTGTTTTGGCTTACTGAAATGAGAGAAATTCACAGTCGTAACTTCTGATTGCTTTATTGTTGATAATATGAATATTACAATATAAAACTCAGTACATGGGTTGAATTAGTTGTCTTTCAATTTATGCTTTTCTGTTATTATTTTATTCTCAGGTCCTATATAAATATGTGGCATTTTCCTGTGCGAATCTTTGAAACATGAGATCATATTCTTCATAATTAAAATCTAATGGCTCCTCGCTGTGCTAAATATTCAACTTCTGGTGAAAGTGAATGAATGCACAATTATCTTCCTCTTGACAACATAGATTTCTATCCTCAGAGGGGGCAAATTCTAAGGCCTTTTCTGTCCATTTTTATTTATAACCTCAGAGTGATTCAGACCCTGGACACACACTAACTGATTGCTAGATAGATTAGATCTGCCCAAATCTATTCATATGACTTAGATTATCGATTGCTCCAAAGCAGTTGAAAGTTTCTTCTAAGATCATATAAAATCTTCCAGTTATCTAAAAGTTGAAAATAAGTGACTCATATGCACTGTCCATCTAACAATCTACAATGTTCTCTTAAGACACTGAGAAGGTGTCCAATCACACAGATGTTACAGTGTGTCTGTACCTGTCGCCCTATCATTTTCTATCACCAAGCATTTAAGCAGCCATTCCATTATGATAGTTTACATGTGAAGTGGTCTGGGAAAGTGAAGATATGGAAGAAAAAAAAAAAAAAAGAAAAATAAGTAAGCACAGATGACATGTTCTCTTCCACTGAGGGGAATCAACTTCTAAGCTTTTAGTGAATACCATGAAGAAAGAATTAAAATTCCCCACATCTCAGCAAAGATTGCATTTTTATAAACCTAGCATCCATATTGTCTATTTAATGTCAGCCTTTCAGACTAGTACTGCAGACCGATTAGGCTAATAGAGAATATCAATACAACTTTGCTTCCCTAGTTAGAATGTTGTTGCTAGAACGTCTCATTGTGTTTTCAGAGAAATGAAACTAACTAGTGTATTATATGTTCTCCCTTATCATCTATTGAGGAAATATTTTTAGGTCTACTTTACTAGAGTTAACCTATTTGTTTTTATCTCCTTAGTTATATTATTCTGTTTTTAGTTTATTGAACTTTGATTATAGGTGTTTCAAATCCTTTGTCCTAGTCTAAAATTAGAGTTAAATGCTCTGCTTGCATAATAGAACCAACAAGTTAGATGAACTGATCTGTGATGAAGTTGAGAAAAAGTTATTTAGGATTTAGTGGAAGCAGGTAAAACAACTGTCAAGGGACTATCAGAACAATTATGGTAAGGACAAGAGAAATGAAAAAGACATAATAAAGGAAATTAAAAAAAAAAGTCACTCACCCTTAGTTCTTCCTTTGTATTGAAACTATCAAGAAGCTGTTGATAATGTCTATCCGTCATTTGTCGTAAAAGGGATAGGAGACAAGCAACAAACTCCCCCTAATAAAAAAAGCATATTGTAAAATAAGATACAAAGGAACAGCAGCAATTTACCCTAAACCATCGTCAAACAGAATACAAAAAATACTATGATCCAAACATAGTCTGAAGAATTCTTAATCTAAATTACCCACAATATCACAGCCAACATTTTCTTCCTGTGATGAATTATCATTCACTTGGTATACAAGTTTGTTTTTTGTTTTTTAAATTACAGTGGATTTTCTTCTTGGGTGGCAGCTTTTCATTTGGCAATTAACTCCACACACTTAAAGGAGGTAAGGCAACAAAGTCCCCTATTTCTGATGGAGCATTTAATATACCTTCTTTCATGATCTCATTTAAGCTCACATCAACCCTATGAGATAGGGGATATAATACTTACTGAAATTCATCCAGATTAAAAGACATTCCCAAAGTCAGATAGCTAGAAAGTGGCAAAGATGGGAGTCTGACTCCAAAGTTTTTCCTGTAACTTCCTCCAACTTGGAGGAACACTGATCATTCATTTATCTGGCACTATGTCTACATGGCTAGGGCTTTCTTTAGAAATACCAAATCCCTAAAAATATTAATCAGCTGGGGTTATAAATTCCTGCCTCCTAAAATGAAGAAAAGTGAACTCAATTCAAATATATTTTGGTGACTTTAATTTTAGTGAATGCTAAGTCAGTGATATGCAAAGCAAGGTCTACCAAAGTGTATAAATCTGCCTTAAATGGACTCAGGCTCCTGTCTTTATATATACATACATATATCTATACACACGCACACACCCATACACACACACACACACGTTTAGTTTCTCCATCTTCCTTCTTTCCTCCCTCATTCCCAGGCTGATCTTTGTCATATTACCCTGATAATAGTTTGTTTAAATCTGAGTAATTCTGTTCCTCTGTTTCCTAACTTGTTACTTCTCCTCTTAAGGTTTCAAGAAACCAAATAACCCAGCTTGAATTAGATGAGAATTGTGCTTCAAATATGAGAAAGAAAAATGCTTCATATGAGAACTTTATGGATTCTCCTTTGAGTAAAGACAGGTAATTCTATATTTAGATTTCATACCATCTATTTTATGGCTCAGTCTTTACTATTTAGTGTCTTCTTAATAAGAAAATCTGTGTATATAAAAAGACTGTACTGATTTCCATATATGCAGGGGATGCAAAAATTCCTGTATGGTTTTTGTTGCCATAAATTCTTGAGCTTTGATTTTGCCTAGTGCCCACGACAGACACCAAATGGAAGCTGGCTTGATGGAAGATGGTAGTACTGGAGTGATGGGTCTGGAAAACACTTACTAGGATTGTTAGCTCTAAGTCCTTTAATATCACTATAGGGTATTGAAAGTATCTGCACAATGAAATTAAATAAATTTGGGTTCAAATTCCACCTCCATTAATGTTCCTGAGCCTCAGTTCAGGACTACTAAACTGTAGAACTACCCACCTGTTTAGGATGATTAGAGATAATGTACATAAAATGTCTAGCATAATTCAAGTATAGTCCTCAAGAAATAGGAACTTGAGCAAAAGGCCTTCAAGTACACTAGAGATGATCATACAATGTAATGTTGCCTTCCTTCTCCTTTCATTTGGAAGTTGCCAACAGATGGTCTTAGAACAGGGGTTCTTAACAAGGGGTCTGTGAGCCTGAATTTAAATTAAAAAAAATCATTATTCTTTTGGGGACATGGTGGTGTGGGTACAGCATGTTTATTATACTGTCCACACACAGTATAGTGTGGACTTAGTAAGGGGTCCATAGTTTTCACATGACTGGCAAAGGGGTCCATGGAACAAAAAATGTTAAGAACCCCTTTCTTAGAGATTCTTCTGAACAAGCTCTTTTCCTACATAATTACATTTTATTTTTGTTCCTCAATGAACCACTTAAAATGGAAGGTTTTGAAACTTCTGCCTTTCTTTAACAAAATCATAATTAATAAAGAATCCTGGATACTTAAAAACAGACTACAAATCTAGGTTAGGTGAAATGGTTGGCTGAGATCATTTAGCTTTTCTGTGTCTCACTATTTCTCCTGTAAAATGTAAAGCTCACTGAACATTAGCTATTATTATTATTCAGACTAGTAATACCTAAAACTTTGCCTTCTTGTGTGTAAAAAGTGAGTATTTACTTCATAGAGTTGTTTTGAGGATCAAATGAGATGATGCATGTAAGGTTTATAATGCTTGGCACAAATTATAAATCTTTGTTATTAAATATAAAATCTTTTTTAAAAAAGCTATAAAGTGTTTTCCAAACCACAAGTAACAACCTACAAGTGAGTCATGAAATAATTTGGTGAGTTGTAATTGGCATTTTAGAAAACAAAATAGAAAATATCAGAGAGTATCCAACATAATGAAGATAAGTATTATTGTTTCAGTACATAGCCCAAATTTAATGCTTCCCCTTTATTCTTAACCCTCCGCTTTCTTGCCTTTTGCGAGACACAGTAATTCTGATATGAATGCTTTATTCTTGCTTGTGTAAAACTTCACTGAAGGTCAAGGTCATGTACTTTTTTTTTCCCCCAGGGAAAACATTCATCAAAAAATAACTTTAATCATCATTTTTTTAATCTGAAGGGAAACGACAGGGACTATCAAATGTCATTACTTTGAGTTTGGTTAAATTAGATCCATTCATTAATGGTAAAAGCAACCGTAACACATTCTTGAGCATGAACTTTTCAGATTTTTTTGGTTATTTATTTAATATTACATTAAAAAAATATGAGGTCCCAATATACCCCCCACCCCCCTTCCCCCACTCCTCTCCCCATAACAACAACCTCCTCCATCATCATGAGACATTCACTGCACTTGGTGAATACATCTCTGAGCACCTCTATACCTCATGGTTAATGGGCCACACCACAGCCCACACTCTCCCACAGTGGGCCATGGGAGGACATACAATGTCTGGTAACTGTCCCCGCAGCACCACCCAGGACAACTCCAAGTCCCGAAAACGTTTTAAAAGCACAGCCAGAGTCTTCGTACAGTACAGCTTCTGGCAGAAGCTGGTAACATGATGACCACACCATCGTCATGCTACAGGGGTCCCTTAGGAAGTTGAATATTCTATTTTTTTAGATGAGGTCCCTGCCTTTCATGCCATCTTGGTTAGCATGTTACAACATGCTTCATTCGGACTTACTCTAGAGAAATATTGAAAAGTTATAGCTGCTGCGACAGACACAGCAGGGTGGTTTCACCTGTGCTCATTCTTGGGCCCATGGTGATTACTATTTATATTGAAAATATGGGTTTGGGTCCATAAAACTCACGTAATGAGAGGTTGAGTGACTTTTTTTTTTTTTTTTTTTAAAGATTTATTTATTTATTTAATTTCCCCCCCTCCCCTGGTTGTCTGTTCTTGGTGTCTGTTTGCTGCGTCTTGTTTCTTTGTCCGCTTCTGTTGTTGTCAGCGGCACGGGAAGTGTGGGCGGCGCCATTCCTGGGCAGGCTGCTCTTTCTTTTCACGCTGGGCGGCTTTCCTCACGGGCGCACTCCTTGCGCGTGGGGCTCCCGCACGCGGGGGACACCCTTGCGTGGCACGGCACTCCTTGCGCGCATCAGCACTGCGCATGGCCAGCTCCACATGGGTCAAGGAGGCCCGGGGTTTGAACCGCGGACCTCCCATATGGTAGACGGACGCCCTAACCACTGGGCCAAAGTCCGTTTCCCTTGAGTGACCTTTTGTACACTTGAGATCAGCTAAGAAGAGCCAAGACCAGTCAATACCGCAGAGCTTCATCATCTGGAGTGATCCTAGAACAGGCAATTTCTAGGAATGAACTCAATCTATGAATTCATATGGCTTCCTCTAACTCATGTTTGCTAACTTACATGGTGTAAAGAAAGCCATACATTGCATAGTTTTGATTTCAATATTCTCTTAAAATAGTTTAATTGCCATCTTTTGTGGCTTAGACATTATGCAATTTAGTCCTTAAAAATTAATAATGAACAAAAAGTGTGTGTGTGTGTGTGTGTGTATTTGGCATCCATAGACCTGAAGATCTGGTAGTTTTAAAAACTGTTCTCATTTGCATTTCCCAATGCACTCCTAATTAAAAGTGTTTATGTTTTCAGTGTAACCTTTTGCTCAGCAAGTTATCCACTTTTAATCAGAGCAACAGTATTTAAAAGAATACAAGTTTCCTATTGTTATTTTTTTGAACTTGAAATAAAGTTTGAATAAAATAAAATAAAATAAATTTAAGTAAAAAAAATAATATGAGCACAATTAAAGAAGCAATCAGTGGACTGGAAGACTCGATATTGTCAAGATGTCAATTCTCCCCAAAGTGATATACAGAACATACAGAACTAATGCCATCCCTATCAAAATCCTATCATTCTTTTTTTGAGGGGTGGGGATGGTGCTAGTTGTTGTGGTGGCCTAGAAACTGATAAGTTTATTTTAAAATTCATAAGGAAACATGAAGAACCTAGAATAGTTAGAACAACTTTGTAAAGGAAGAACACATTTGGAGGACGTACACTACATGACTTCAGGATTTATCATAAATCTATGGTAATCAGGATAGTGTGTTATTGGGGTCAAAATAGATAAACAGTAATGGAAAAGAATAACTAAAAGACTTTATGGAAGAAATATACCTGAGTTTTTGGGTTATATTTCAAATTAAAAAAAAAACTATAAAAGTATCTGTCAGCCTGATAACCAATATCTGTATTTTTAACCTGTCTTTAATTATGTCTTGACTTAAAAATGCAAATCTAGTTGGTAAGAAAACATTTAAATTTTCATCTCTTAGAGGGTTTCCCCATCTTACCCACACTATCTCTAATATATCTACCAAATCAATATTCCAAAAATATTTATTTAATAGATGATCTTGTGAATGGAAAATATCAAGTTGGAAGAATTATATATGATTTGAAGTAATTTTAGCAATAGGAAAAAATTATTCAATAATGAATAGACTTTCTTTGTCATTATAGCCAATGAACATAGGTGAACACCTCTTTGAATACAGATTATTAACTGTTTATTTGTCATATCTGGTTTAGGCCCACTATAAATAATTTACCACCCTGATATATAATCTCTGTCATACCTGTGATGTATCAATCCTAACATCTACTCTACAATGTTATTTATTCATTTAATCTATTTAGGAACTCTAAGCACTATTAACCATATGATGAGGCCTAGGCTTCCAAAAAATGTGATTTCTTCATTTTTAAGATATTTTAGGAATGTACCAATATAAAAAACCCTAGATTTATAATTTTGTAGAAAAGAAAAAAAAACCTTCTTTGCCCAAAATTCACTTATATTTGGTGTGGGAACTCCTCATTTACAAATCACTTTTAAAACTATATTCTCCAGTGGCTTGCAACCATTATATATTTAGGCTTAGTATAATGGGAGTTTATATCAGTAATTATAAATAATGAATATTAGATGGCGACAACAAGACTCTTCAAGAAATTTTCCATTATAAATATGGATGATTTTTTTCAGATATTTCTTACAGAATTCTCCTGCATGCCTTTCCCTCCCCCAAAAGCCAATGCTGCATGAAAACTTTAGGTAAGCACACCAGAATATCTTAGACATGGCCTATGATGAACTTAGGCCTATGCTGAGTTTATAAAAATACCTTGTACTATTATAAAAGGTACTTAACAAAATTATGTGCAAAGAAAAAAGCATTTATAAATTGTAAGGGACTCGGGAGTCCAATTACTTGAGGGTGAGAGGCAAATGGCCATGTACACTGCTTTATAAAATCTGTTTCCATGTACAATAAAACTTTTGAAAGGAACTGATAATAGTGATGCTTTTTTTCTTTTCCAGCTGGAGAGATCATTTTAAAGTTTAAAGAACAGTTGGTAGAAGAACAAAAAGTACAATCCTTTTAAACTAAAAAAAAAAAAAAAAAAAGGCTGCTGTTATCTAGAATTACGGTACATGGGAAGCCAGCCGCCATGCGGGTGTTGCTGGAGAAGAGGTAACAGCTATGGTGTTTATGGAGTGCGGCACGATCATCACGACCGGCCGTGGGCACTGCTCCGATGCCCAGTGTGTCCACACATCTGTCGCACGTGTGTAAGGAAAGACTGGAAAGGTGTTCACTGTTGAACCATGTACTGACTCCCTAACTGGAGTCAGTTCTCTGCAACAAAATAATGAGGAAATTAGATAGAACTTCGGTGCCTAGAGAGAATGGACTCTGTGAAGGACTGGATCATATTTCTTGCCATAATATAAGTTATAACAACAATAAGAACAATTATCACCACTTTGGCAATCATAGGACTGCTGTTGCTATAACAGTTTGGCTAAACTTCATGAGTACTGGGCCATATATGATTCTTACATGTTATTTGATGTAATCTTTACCAACTGTGAAACAAGTACAACTAGTTTCTCTGTTATAAAGACAAAGAAACTGAAGCTTTAGAGATGCTAAATAACTTGACCAAGATCATATAATTAAATGGCAGAGTAGGATTCAACCCAGGTCTGCTTGAGTACTCTAGAAAAATGTCTTAAAGCATAAAACCGAAGATGTCAAATAATTTAGGTGAGTGTTTCTTAGCAAATTTCATGCTATGTACCTTGAGGGAGATTGGCTTTTTCTTTCATCTTTTCTTTTTCTTTTCCTATTTCTTTTAATTTGAGACGTTGTGAGTTAAAAAAAACATGGAACGCTTCATGAATTTGCATGTCATCCTTGTGTAGAGGCCATGCTAATTTTCTCTGTATCTTTCCAATTTTAGTACAGTTCTGCCTACGCAAGCATGAGAGCTTGGCTTTTCCACATAGCAAGGGGTACAACATAGTTACATGCAGAAAGGTCTCTCTTTGTATGATTTTCCTAAAATCTGGTGAACAGGATGATCACCCTGCTTGCCCTATCCCTAATCACATCCACAAACCAGAAACATTCCCTTCTTCCAGTCTCAATTTGCATTGATTATTTTGCTGTGATGGCCTAAATACCATGTATATCCTCTATGGATTTGGTGCAACAATAACCCTGCACATAGAGACAAAGCAGATTTTAAAACTGTTTTAACTTTTGGCTTCAGGTGGTCTTTTACTATGCCTAGCATTTGCTATGATTCTGTATGAATATACAGAAAATATCTTGTTTGCTGGGGCATTATAATTTCAGAATTATGTAAGGTCTGTTGTGAAGAAATAGTTAAAATGTTACTATCAAAACCATAATGAAGGTGGGCTAGAAATACTTTAGCCTACTCCTCCTGCTAAGTACAACTAAAAACCCTGCACATTATATATAAAACGAGTATAAGAAGACTAAAAAATGGAGAGAGAAGGCAGATTAGCTAAGGATCTTGGGATCCATGGAACAGCTTGGTTTCTCTGGATCTTCTTTTGAATACTCTATCCCACACATGGAGCTGAGGAAGCTGGCAACCTGAAGTATCAGTGGGTACAGATGTAAAAGAGTCTAACACTCACTCAGTATAAAACAGATCATAGAAATGATCCTATATGTATTAAGAAAATTTAATTAGTTAAAAACTCCCCTAAATAATTCTCTATGTCTAGGTGGCTTCACTGGAAAATTCCACCAAATGTTTAAAGAAGAATTAACACCAGTTATACACAATTTCTTCCAGAAAATACAAGAGAAGGAAAGCGTTCCTAATTCATTTTATGAAGCTTGTACTATTCCGATACCAAAACAAGACAAAGATAGTTAAAAAAAGAAAAAGAAAAAGAAAAAGAAAACTATAGACCAATACCCTTTATGAATATAGATGCAAAAACTGTAACAAAAGATTGGAAAATAGAATTTAGCACTATATAAAAAGAATTATACACTATGACTAAGTGGGGACGTCTTCTAGGGATGCAAGACTTGTTCAATATCTGAAATTAAACCAGGGTAAGCGATCATATTAACAGGCTAAAGAAGAAAGAAATCACATGATCATATCAATCAATAGAAGGAAAACAGTATTAGAAAAATTCAGCACCCATTCATGATAAAAGCTCTTAGAAAAATATGTATAGAAGGGAATATGCTTACCTTGAGAAAGAGCACCTAAAAAAACAACAACAAAAACACCCTATAGCTAACATGGTGAAAGTATGAATGTTCTTCCTCTAAGATCAGGAACAAGGCAAGGAGGTCTGTTCTCACCACTCTTATTCAACATACCACTGGAAGTTCTAGCCAATGCAATAAACCATGAAATTGAAATCAAAAACAAACATCTGAAAGGAAGAAATAAACTGTTCCAATTTGCAGGAGACATGATTGTCTACATAGAAAATCTCAAAGAATCTACCAAAACACTTCAGTAAATGAGTTCAGCAAAGTCACAAGAGCTAAGACAAACATTAAAAAACCAAATCTATATACAAGCAATGAACATGTGGAGACAGAAATTAAAAATACAATAACATTTACAATTTTCAAAAAGAAATGAAATACTTCTAAATCTAACAAAAGATACACAGGACTTATATATTGAAAACTACACAATGCTGATAAAAGAAATCAAAGATCTAAATAAATGGAGAGACATAATATGTCTGTGAATTAGAAAACTTGGCATAGAAAGATTTCATTTCTCCTCAAAAATATATATGGTTTAACACAATTCCTAGCAAAATCCCAGCAAAATGTTTGTAGATATGGATAAGATTTTTTAAAAAAAGTATGTGAAAAGACAAAGGAACTAGAATATCTAATATAAATTTTAAAAGGAAGAATAAAGTAGGAGAAACTCATTTACTTGAATTCAAGACTTATAATAAAACTACAATAATCAAGACTATGTGGTATTGGTTGAGGGACAGATACAAAGCTCAATGGAACAGAATAGAGAACCCAGAAATAGTCCCACACAAATATTCCCAAATGATTTTTGACAGAGGTACAAAGGCAATTCAATGGAGAAAAGATAGCCCTTTCAACAAATAGTGCTGGAGCAGTTGGACATCCACAGGCAAAAAATGAACCATGGCCTACATTCATATCATATACAAAAATTAACTGAAAAAGGTTCACAGGCTTAAAAGTAAAATGTAAAACTATAATACTTTTAGGAAAAAAGTAGGAAATAATCTTCAGGATATGGGGCCAAAGAGTTGCTATGCAACAAGAGTTTTTAGACTTCACACCAAAAAGCACGATCTATAAAAGGAAAAAATGATAACTTGGACTTCATCAAAATAAAAAACTTCTGCTTTGCAAAAGACCCAGTTAAGAGGATGAAAACACAAGACACAGAGTGGAAAAAATATTTGTAAAACAATATTTGTATATCCAGGAAAGTTCTGGAATATATAAAGAACTCTCAAATTCAACAGTAAAAAATCAAACAGTCCAATTAGAAAATGGGCAAAAACATGAAGAAGCATTTCATTGAAGAGGATGTACGAATGGCAAATAAACAAGTGAGAAGATGTTCAACATCATTAGCTATCAGGGAAACGCAAATTTAAACCACAATAAAATACTACAATACACCTGTGAAAATGGCTAAAAAAAGGGGCAGGGGGGTGAACACCAAATGTGTGAGGATATGGAGATACTGGATCACTTATAAACTACTAGTGGGAACATAAAATGGTACAGCTTAAATAATGCAGTTAACATACAACAGTAGTAATTGTACTACTGGGCATATATCCCAGAGAAATGAAAACTTACGTGCACACAAAAATGTGTCCATTAATGCTAATTGCCCCTTTATTCATTATAGCTTCAAACTGGGTTTCCTAAATATCTCCAATAGGTGAAGGGTTAAACACATTATGAGACATCTACAGCATGGAATTCTACTCAGCATTATATAAGATTGGTCTATTGATAAACATAGCAACCTGAGTGGACTTTCAGATAATTATGTTGACCAAAAAAAGCCAATCCTCAAAATGCTACATACTGTAGGATTCGATTTATACAATATTTTTGAAATGGCAAAGTTATAGAAAAGGTAAGCAGATTTGTGGTTAGGGAGTGAGTGGATGTCGGAGAGAAAAGTGAGTCTATTAACATGAGGGATTCTTGGGGTGATGGAAATATTTTGTATTTGTCTGTATTAATGTCAATATCCTGTTTGTGATATTATACTATTTTTCTGAAAGTCTTAACTATTATGAAAACTGAGTAAAGAGATATATCTTATTATTTCTTGTAACTGCATGCAACTCTACAATATCACAAAATAAAAAGTTTTAAAAATGAAGAACAACATAAAAAATACAATACCTCAAGCCTAAAACCCTCAAACTCATAATGAATGAATTTCAGTGGCATTAAGTCATAACATGTTTTGAGTATTTACTGTGGACTGGGTAGAGTGCTAATTTACATATATTTTCTCTGGAGTCTTTTATGGACCACAGAAAATATGTCCTTAGGGTTAATCCATTCCTGTGCATGTAAAGCTATTGTTGGTGGGACCTTTTCAGCATATTACTTCAGTTAAGGGCCTTTGATCAGATCATGCAACCTAGGGTGGGTCTTATTCCCTTAGTGGAATTCTCTATAAATGAAAGAATAAAAGACTGCAGAGACAGAGAGGAATCCAGAAGCTGAGAAGGCCCTGGGAGCCAGAAGATGAAATCAACAGAACACAGAAGCTGAGAGAAGGCCTCTTTAGTGAGAAGCCAAAAGTAACGAGACCTGGAGGAGAGGGGAGACAGGAGAGAACACCGCCATGTGCCTGGTCACCCATTGCTGCAGCTTGGTGAGAAAGCATCTCTGAATAATGCCAAAGAACTGTAAGCTTTTAAATTAATAAATCACCATTGTAAAAGCCAATACATTTCTGATATATTGCTAGACAGTCTAACAAACTAAAACGAATACTTTTTACAAAACTGAGAAATCAGTACCATTTTAAAATGAAGCAAACCCATGAGGTAGGTACCATTTTGCAGATGCAATTGCATCAGACCAAGGAAATTCCATTAGACCAAATTAATCGCTTATTCTTTTCTTGAAATGAGGTAGAAGACCCATTACATCTAATAGGAACTTTTTTATATACCATCTTTAACCTTATTTTGTAAAAAGAAAGAGTTTAACTTACTTCCAAAAACCAAAACTCAGTTCCCTCAGGTATATCTTTGCTCTGGGAGCAGATAAAAAAAAAAAAATTCAACACAATATGGCCACTCTGAAACTGCCAAATTTAACACAAGGGCCAGCATGGGCCTTTTATCATTTTAAGTAAATCAAAATTATTTTCATCAAGGGCCAGGTGCAAATATCCTTTTTTTAAGGAGGTACAGGGGACTGAATCCAGGACTTTGTACATGACAATAGGCACTCAACCACTGAGCTACACCTGCTCCACTGGGCAAACATTTTAAGACAGGGGTTCCATAAAACACTATTTGTAAAAATGATGGCAGGTGTTGACATTTTGTAAACAATAAATATGTGAAAACTATAACATCTATTATCATTTCTGCAAATGGTATCACTTGCTTAGAAGAAAATTCTTAATCAGACCAAAAAAAAACCAAACAAACAAACATCAGCTTTGGTCAATTGAATATGAGTTTTAAACAGAAATACATATATTCTAGCGTAAGATTTTATATGAATCCTGTTATATTAGACCCAGAAAATACAGGAGCTTGAAGGCATATTAAAAAATTACCAAGTCAAACCATCTCATTTTATAGCTGAGGAAACTGAGGCTGAAAAAAAATTAAGATGTTGACTAATTGTCATGAAAAAAACAAAATTTGTGCTTGGGTCCCCTGATTCCTCTTGCTCTAGTTCACTAGTCTCACATCCTTAAGCAAGTCAATGGGTGAAACAAAGTAAAGAATTACCAATTTGATTGGGGATATAGAATGATGAATTAATTTAAATTTGACAACATGACTGCTAATATCAGTTGGTGTTCTGAAATCAAAAACTCTTAATCTAAGATTTTTAGCAAACATGCCTCATGTCCTAGTTTCCTGGCAACAATGAAGGCAACCTCATATATATTTAAGATGCACACAGGTCATTCTCCCCCAGGCCATATTTCCTACATTCTCCTTGCAACCCTCCCTTAAAGGGATGGTAGCTTGAACAAGCACAACTATGACGTGTTCTGCGTGTCATTTGCTTAATGGTCTTACAGTGACGTCCTGGAACTGGAGCCGCATTGCTGAGCTGGATGGCTGAGGTCGACTGGTGATCTCCAAGATGGTTCTCAGCAAGATGTCCAGCAGGCTGGCCACTATCACA
Organism: Dasypus novemcinctus; assembly: GCF_030445035.2. NCBI lineage: Eukaryota > Metazoa > Chordata > Mammalia > Cingulata > Dasypodidae > Dasypus > Dasypus novemcinctus. The sequence continues at coordinate 87,365,865 of NC_080677.1, forward strand.
TCAATTTCCTCCAGCACAGATTTTTCCTGAAAGAGAAAAAAAAATGGGTTCAGGAAATTGTAACTTAACATGCATATTGATCTTTCCTTAAGGGAAAGAGAGAAAAAGCACGTTTCCAAGAGCACAGATCCCTGAGATCTAAGTAAAAAGGAAAGTAATGTCATAGATATTATGCCAGGCAAATTCACACCACCACCTACCCTAACAACAGGGTGTATGACTGTGACAGTTTAGTTTGCCTCTTTGGACCTTGTAGCAGTTTAATAATATTGACGAATTCCAAAAAGAAATATTGGATTATGTTTGTAAACTGGTCTTTTCCTCCAGGCATACGAGATTATATTGGATTCAGAGGTTTACTTGATTACTTAACCTCTTTTCTTGGTAGGGCGTTAAGTCCCCACCCCTTGGTGGGCTCACAGATAAAAGGCAGGGCAAAAGACAGAGTTGGAGGGTTTCTGATTTTGGAGTTTTGATGTTGGAGTTTGATGCTGAAGGCTTAAGCTGGAGCCCCAGAAAGTAAACTCACAGAGGAAAGAGATACAAGCCCCAGGAAGAGAGGAACCCTGAGCCCAGAGAGAAACAAGATCCTGGAAGGGAGGAGCCCAGGAAGCCTGAACCCTCACAGACGCCAGCAGCCATCTTGCTCCAACACGTGAAAACAGACTTTGGTGACGGAAGTAACTTATGCTTTATGGCCTGGTATCCTACCCCAAATAAATACCCTTTATAAAAACCAACCAATTTCTGGTATTTTACACCAGTACTCCCTTCAGCTAACTAATACAGACCTGATTCTTTAAAAGGACTTCTTAGTATTGAAAGTCTTTAATTCCTTGATTTCAGAATGTGCTTACATTCACTCTTGGCATCACTGGAATTACACAGGTCATTCCCTAAATCTTTATTTTAAATGCAAAAGACTATTTCTTTTAACAATGATCAACAAAATCCCTCTATGTAAATATTGCAGAATGACATTCAGTCTAGGTGATTGCCATTAGCTGCAGACTGGACCTCAGGTCAGTCCCCACCGTGGGGGCTGTTCCTGAAGCAGAGTTAATACTATCCAAGCAGCCAGGACTTGAGAGAGAGAACCACGCTGCTCCGCACGGACTGTATGTTGTGTGTGTGGGCCTCCTATTAAACCCGTGCCAGATGAAATTTTCTGTACACAATAAGATAAGTCATTGTAAAGAAGACTTTTAGAAAGTTGTGACTTTGAAAGAGCTGTTTGGCTGGTATTTTATGGTAAACTTTCTTAAACTTCCAAGAAAACTACCAAGATTTTTGCCTCAGTGAATTGGTTTCTGCTCTGAATTCCTTACCAGATAAGTCCAAAAACTAAGTGCAACTTCCAAACTGAAATAGACAAGAAGTTAAAAAAAATCAAATCAACTCTACCAGTGCGATATTTTTTCTCAGTTTTCTGCAGTGAACTATCTGTTTATTTACTTTTTTACTCTTGGCAATTATAGTTTGGAAAAATATTCTAACTAGGCATGGGTAGTTTCTTTATTGGATGGTAGAGAGGGAGATTTAAAGCAAAATTAATGCCTTCCACCTCTCATCACTCTTCTCTGGTCCCAAGACACCCTTGGGGATTAGGGGTGTGTATGTAAAATTCAATCATCCCTTCCCATGTAGGTCCATCTTGTCACACTTTAAGACCTTTTTCTTTCAACTCTGTTTCCATAGTTCTGAGGTTCTATCTATCTCTGCCCAGTACTGAAGATCCATCCCAGCTCACTACTGAGCCCTTCAAAAGCTGTGACAAAAAATGAGGAAATATAGCATAAATGTAACAGGGAGGCAAAGAAACAGTTATCTCAGTACTCTGCTTTGTAATACTTGTTACCAGTGAATATGCTTAATTAACTCTTGTAGACTGACAAAATTGGAACAGGACATCCTTCATATGTGGATCTCACATCAGACCCCTGAACCATGAACATGAAACCTCTGAGTTGTCCCCATTTATAAGCAAGCATGCAATTTCTCTTTAATTGCATTGCTTACTCTAACACAACTGCTCTGCATCAAGATTCAGGAACATCTACTAGAATCCCCCAAACCAAAAACAATTAAGCGATTATTGTGGGAGCCAAATAATGGTTGTGCTGCAAGATACCCCTGGTCTCCTAGGATTTAGCTCTTCTGCCACAGTCTCCATGAGACCTGGCCCAAGAGCCACAGTCACTCTCAGGCATTACCATGTTTTCTTTCACAGAATGAGCCAAAAAAGACTTCATTTTGCAAGCAGTAATTTATTCTTGCCACAAGGCGTTCTTCATATCAAGATTAAAGACTTATGTAGGAGGCTTTGAGAATTCTAATTTTTCTCACTTGGTAATATTCAGTCCTTTCTTGAAATACAATATTAGGAAACTTAGGTTATTCGGGTTATAGCAATCCCACAAGGCTGAAAAAAAATTTCCTCACAGAAAAAGTGAAAAAGGAAAAAGTCCAACCTAGTTGGAAATAAAAGTGAGAGTCTCAGAGGGTTATTCTTTAGTGTGCTTTCTTTGGAGACTTTAAAAATTTTATTTCCAGAAACCATTTGATGGGAACTACATACTCTGACCTGTATTTACTTACTGAGCTATTTTTCTTGATGAGACAAAATACGTTGCTAAGGATACGTGCACACATGATCAGGTCCTTCTGTTCTTGCAAGTGCATGTGGAGGTGATGTAAAACGACAGGCAAGAGAATGTACCGGGAATCTGAAGAGAGAAGAATCATTAGTGTCACATCTGTTAAGAGGCCCACGCAAATCTTGGGCAAATCCTTACCTGCTTTTAAATTTAATTCTAATTGTTAAAATATTAAGTAGTTTAAAAAAGTGATAGTTCTATAAGACTTGTATTGAAAAACAGTTAATTCTTTGCTCCACCTTTCCCCAACTCATGATTCCTGTACTCAAGAGGCAGTAACCACTTTTGACTTTTTAATTGAAATAGATTTCTTAGTTTTTCTTAATTGTTTGTTTTACCTTCAGATTTCTCAATGGCATACTTCTCTTGCTCTTCCCTGATCTTTCATCTGGGAAATGAGATGGATCATCTACTGATTTCCAATTGTGGTAGATGAGGAGAACGCATCTCTACCTGTCTTTCACTTCGCAGTCTCTCAAAGCAGCTGTATCACAATTTCCAGCTAAATTAACATTTTGGGTTTGCTGCCATTCTGATTTCCAGTCCTTTGTATATCATCTGATTTTTACTTTTGTTTTTTTTCCTCTTTGAAAGCTTTCAGGAACTTACCTTTATTTTATCCCTGGTGATTCAAAATTTCATGATAATGTATGCTGGCTTGGCCCTTTCAATCTGAAAGCTCATGTCCTTTAGTTCTTGAATTCTGTGATTATTGCCTTCTGTTTTCTCTGCCTTTTGTGTGAAACTATATTCACATTGTGAATTTCTTAAACTATCTTCTACTTTTCTCAAATATTTTTCCATCATTTTATCTAACTTTTGGGATGATTTCCTTATTTTATCTCCAGTCCTTCTATTTAATTTTCTTATTTACATGATCATATATGTAATTTCTGAGAGTGCTTTCTTTACTTCCAGAGTCAGCTTCATGGGCATGCAACCTGTGTAGGCACATGGGGCTCCGCCCTCAAAAGGGCCCTGTGCTTGGTTTAATGCTCTGCTACTGTTGTCTTGAAATTCTTAATCATTTATTAACAAGGGGCCCATTTTCACTCTGTAGTCATACTTATTTTTCAGAATGTTCTCTATGGCATCCTGTTCTTGTTTCATGAATATATTTTAATCTCCTCCTTCTCTTTCTTTCTCTCAGTCATAAACTATGCTTTGACAGTTTTCTGTTCTCTAAGTTATTTTTTCTTTTATATTCTTTTGTTGTTGTTTCATTATGACCTCTGCCTTTCATGTTAAAGTTTTTCTCCAGTGTCTGGTGATCTTTCATTGTCCATTCATCTTTTCAAGTGAGGTAATAAAATGCTATTTGGAAAATAAACTCCCCCCCCCCCCCCGCTTCCCCCCTCCCCTGCATGGCTGTTTTTGCTGTCTGTGTTCTTTCACTGTGTGATCTTCTGTATATATTTCTCTTTTTTGTCTTCTTGTCTTTCTCCTCTAGAATTCACAGGGATTTATCCTTGGGACTCTGATGTGGAGAGAGATTCCCTGTCAATTGTGGCACCTCAGTTCCTGGTGCCTGCTGCGCTTTCACTTTGACTTTCACCTTCGTCTTTCTTCTGTCACATCATCTTGCTGGATGACTCACTTGCATGGGCACTGGTTCACCTCATGGGCACTTGGCTTGCTGTGCAGGCACTCAGTTCATCACGCAGGCACTGGCTCACTGTGTGGGCACTGGCTCACCATGTGGACACTCACATGGGCACTTGGCTCATTGTGCAGGCACTGGCTCACCATGCAGGCACTCATGTGGGCACTTGGCTTGCTATACGGACACTTGCATAGGCACTTGGCTCGTTGCATGGGCACTTGGCTCATCACACGAGCACTCGCGTGGGCACTCAGCTTACCACGTGGGCACTCAGTTCACTGCGTGGGCATTCACATGGGCACTCAGCTCACTGTGCAGGCACCTGGCTCACCACATGAGCACCGGCTCACCGTACAGGCATGCTTTCTCTTCTTCTTTTTCATCAGCAGGCCCGAGGGATCGAACTGGACATAGGCTGAGGCCTTATCAGTTGAGCCACATCCACTTCCCAGAAAATAAACTCTTTGAGCCTAGGCAAGCTTGTGCACTGGTAAAGTTTTACTGGAAATGATGGGAAGAATGTTTCATTGGAGAATCCACAAATTCTGATAACTAAGATGTTTTCTCTTGGGCCGTCCAATTTCTCTAGAGAAGAACTTGTCAATCTCCTCCCTGGATAGCACAAACCCATCTTCTAGTAATTTGAAATCAAGAAAAGTGGCAGGGAGGTTGGGGTTTCTTCCTGTTTAACTGTGAGGCTGTTTTTAATAAGGAGCCTCATCCCCAAATTTAGCTGTGCCTGGTGCTCTTGAATTCAGGCCATATATTGTTTATTTTCTTTAAAAGTTTAGAGTGTAAAATTTTTTTTTTCTTTTCTGGAATCAATGAGGGGATTGGGGCAGGGTGGAGTGGATTGCTGGCTATTCTTTATAAAAAATTTTAACCAATTTTCATATTTATAGCATCCTTAGTCTTCAGAGGTACCCAATATTTTCAATTCCTGAGCCTTTCTGAAGCCTTCCTGAGTTCTTTGAGGTTTTCGCCGCCCAGTGCGAAAGAAATTACAGCCTGCCCAAGAACAGTGCCACACACACGGAGAGCTGATACAACAAGATGACGTGACAAAAAGAAACACAGATTCCCGGTGCCGCTGATAAGGATAGAAGCAGTCACAGAAGAACACGCAGCTAATGGACACAGACAGCAGACAACTGGAGGGGGGGGATTAATTAATTATAAAGTCATTTACTGTGCTTTCATCCGGGAAGAAAAAGAAATGCATGTGTGAATATAGATATAAAAATCTATATAAAATTTTAGTAAAATTAATCTAGTAGTATATATTTATATTTATAAAGCACTATGACCAAATAAATTTTTTCCTGGAAATCCAAAGTTTTTTGAATATTTGCAAGATAATTTATCAGATTAGCAGTAGATATAGAAAAAATATGACAAAATTTAGGATCCATGAATAATAAAAACTCTCACCAGTGCAATTCAGCATTTTACTGGAGCTCCAAACCAGTGTAACAAGGCAAAAAAACAAAAAACAAACAACAACAACAAAAAAGAGAAACAAAATGCTTATAGAGTAAAAGGAAGAAGTAAAACTGTCTTTATTCACAGATGGCATGTTTGTCTACATAGAAAATACTGTGGACTATACAAAAAAATTACTACACCTAATAATGAGTTTAGCAATGTCACAGAATATACAAGGCAATAAACAAATGTCAATTATATCACTATATACTGGCAACCATTAAAAATTTAAATTAAAAACTGTAATTTACAATAGTGTATATGAAATATTATACATAAGAATAAATTTAACAAAATATATGCATAATATTTATACATGGAAACTACAAAATCTTGATGAGGGAAGTTAAAGAAGACTTAAGTAAATGGAAAGATAGACTGTACTCATGGACAGAAATTCTCAACATTAAGATATAAATCTCCACATTTTAATCTGTAGATTCAAGACAATCCCATCCATAACCCTAGTGGGTGTTTTAAAAAGAAATTGGCATGCTGATTTAAAAATTTATATGAAAATGTAAAGGATGAAAAACAATCAAAACAATTTTCACAAATAATAAATTTGGAGGATTTAAAGTACCTGATTTAAAGATTTGTTATAAAGCTACAGTAACAAAAGTAGTATGGCAATATGACATAAGGTTAGACCTTATGTCATATTGGAACAAAACATGGAACAAAACAGTATCCCAAAATAGTCATATATATGCACTATATATATTATCAGCTAATTTTCAACAAGGGTGCCAAGGCAATTCAATGGAGAAGGGATATAAGGTGGATGGGGAGGTTTGGCGTGGATGGGGTTGACAATGCAGTAGTGTGAGTGTGAGAAGGGCTGGGAAGGTTGGATGGGCTATCCACAGACCTGGGGAGAGGTTTGGAGGAAGGAACAGGTGAACTCTAGGGAGGTAGAGGACTATGGTTGAGAATATACTTGTAGGAGTGTTCTTTTGGCAACTATGGCGGGGGAGGGTCACTGGTACAGGGTGTTGGTGATGGGGGGATGTGTGAGGAAGGGTACACATGAGGCATGCCTCTATGGAATATGGAATATGGATGTGTTCATGTGGTCATAGGTCATAGTGGGTCATCTCAGACCCACTCAATAACCAACAAAATATTAAATCCCCATCCTTGGGAGTCCTGCTACAATCTCTAATAGAGGGGTGAGAATCTCTAGAGTACATAGGCAGTGCCTAATAAAAGAAAACCAACCAATATGTCAAGCTCCTGATTGTAATGCTTGTACTTAGGAACCTTATTCTTATAAAATTAAAACTTAACCCAATAATATCTGTTGCCTAAGAGTTACCTCCTGAAAACCTTGTTACTGAAATGTGGCCTCTTTTTAAGCCAAACTCAGCAAATATACTCACTACCTTCCCCCTGGCATGGGACATGACTCCTGAAGATGAGCATCCCTGGCACCAAGGGATTATTACCAAGCAATGCATTTGGAAAAAGATCTCAACCAAAAGGGAGAAACATTAACAACAAAAGAGTTACACTTATGCACTTCTCAGGTGGATATCACTAACTGCCACAGTTAAAGCCTCAAACAGGGGTATTCCCAAAGGCTCTGGAGATATCTGGACACTATAGGCAAGGCACACAACCTATGAAATCAGCACCTTGTTGGTTGACCTTACTTTGGAATATATGATAACCTATTTCCCCAATGTAAGAGAGTTATACTTATTTATAATTTCCCTAAACATTTTTCTACCCCTTTTATTTGAACCTATAATTAGCACTATAACTGCTAAATACAGGTCTCAGAGACTTAAGTGTTTGTTCTGTTCTATGCTGTTTGAGCTGAGATGTCAGCAGAGTTGCAGTCAACATCTACTCTCTGGTTCATTGGACTTGCACAGGACAAATTACAAAATAATGATGATGGACAACTTCCATCCCAAAAAGCAAAGAGTATCTATAACTGCAAGCAAATCAGCTCCTTCCATATGCCCCATAAGATCTAAGCTCCCTCATAATCTGAAGCAGAGTGGACATCACTATCCCTAAATCTGAGGAATGAATAAACGTAAGTGGGGAATGCAACACAGACCAAAGTAGACATTATTACTGTAGTAATGGAAGAGCTTTTAACACTGATATAAAGATAGTAGTTACCAGAGGTTCTGATGGGAGACAGAGAGAAAACTAGGAGGAACATAGGGCATTGGAATTGTTTTGCATGATATTGCAATTACGCGTTTTGCCAAAACCTATAAAATTGTATGGTGCAAAGTTTAAATCATAATGTAAACTATAGACCATGGTTAGTAGCAATGCTTCAATATTTGTTTATCAACTACAACTAATTTAAGATGTTATTAATAGGGGAAAATGAGTGAAGGGGAGGGTGTAAGGTATATGGGAATCCCCTATATTTTCTATGTAACTTTCCTGTAATTTAAACTTCTTTTAAAATATAGTTAAATATTGTACACATAACTATGTGATTATACCAAATACCACTGATTGGACATTTTGGATTTGTTTTTTAAAAAATACAGTTAAAGATGAATGGATAAATTGTGGTGTATACATATGATGCAATTTTATGCAGCTGAAAAAAGAAATGAAGTTGTGGAGTATATGAAAACATGGATGAACCTGAAGGACATTATGTTGAGTGAAGCAAGCCAGACACAAAAGGACAAATACTGTATTTTGTGCTATTATGAACTAAATATATTGTGTAAACTCATGGAGTCAATAATTAGAATGTAGGTCAACAGAAAATAGGAGGGCAGAGAAGGGAAAACTGAGGGTTAATCAGAATAATTGGTAAAAAGCTTGTTTTTAAATTTTTGGAAATGAATAGAAATGGTGTAAGCACATCATAGTGTTTGTAACTAGAGGAGCTATTAAATGGGTATGACAGTGGTTGAAAGGGAACATCTAAGGTCATGTGTATTACTAGAAGGAAAGCTAAAAAATGTAACATGTGACTGTATAAGATAGCAAAACCTCATGTAAAACATGAATATGGGTGATATTGCATATATAAGACTTTCTACAAATATAAATACAAACTTACTACAGAGAAGGAAAAAGAATAGCAGCTATGTATGGCAGGGGAAGCATAGAGATATTGAGAGATGACTTTTGTTTTTTGTTTATTATTATTGCAATAATAAAAGTTTTCTAAGAATGATTCAAGTGATGAATGCACAAATATGTGAATACACCAAATACCACTGATTGTACACTTTGAATGGATTTATGCTGTATTAATATGCATTAATAAAATTGATTTGTTAAAAAAATACAGTTAAAAAGCAGTGGAGAAAGGATAATCTTTTTAGCAAATGGTACTGGAACTACTGGATAGCCATATGAAAACAAAAACAAAAACAAATTAACCTTGACCCTTACCTCACACCAAATATTGAAAAGAGAAAAAGTTGGAATGGATCATAGACCTAAATGCAATAGATAAAACTATAAAACTTCTGGAAGAAAACATAGGAGAAAATTCTAGTGACCCTGGGTTAGCAAAGATTTTTAAAATAGGGTACAAAAGGCAGACTGTCAAAGAAAATAATTCATAAACTGGATTCACCAAAATTAAATATTCCACTGATTCTGTTCAGGTTCCCTATGTGATGCCTTCTTTCTCTTTATGGGCCTTAGAATCAGACTGCCTGAATCTAGAAGGGAACCCACACTCACTAATTGTGTTGGACTATGCCTCAGCCTTTTAAGCAAATTGGGGATAATATTGATACCTCCTCCTGTGACTGTTTTAAGGATTACATGAACTAACAGTATTTGGCACATAGTGTGTGCTATATATAAGGGTTAATAATGATATTATTGCTATTATCCTTTCTCGTTTTTTCAAATTTTACCTATAAATCTGTATCCTAATAAAAAAAATCATAGGGGATACAAAGTGTCCATGGTTTGGAAAGTGCCTTTATCAGTACTTGCCTGATTTCCCTTAATTTCTTCTTGATTTCTTTTAGAAATCAGCTTTGAAGTCTCATATTTCTTTTGGTGACTGTCATGGGGACCCCAATAAAAGAAGGTCTGGCCTTAGGTTTACCACCAAAACAAATGCCATATGCATAGGCAAGCTTTATTTTAAGTAAATAAATACAGAATATTAAAATCCAAACTTGTAATAAAATAATTCCTTGAAAGAGTAAGCCTCACCAGGGAACTTACAAATCAATTACTTGATGAAAAGAATCAGGAAAAAAAAATGTGAACGCTTAAGTGACAGAAATCACTGCCTAGTGATGTTTAATTAGAAAGGAAGATAAAGCTTATCTGGTATGTTCCTGCAGCAGTGGGGTTTGATTTCTAAAAATTCAATTTGAAACCAACTGTTAAGAAAACATCTACTGTATAAAAGTGAGCTAGACATTCACGTGTGGTATATATAAAAAGAAATTATATACTACCTAGCCTGCAGATTTGTCTTTTCTCCATTACTAGGACAATGCAAAAGCAAAAGAAAGAACCTGTGGGAATATACCAAACAAGTAACTGGTTAAAATCCTAATGCTTCCGTTTAAAAGAAAACACCTGGACCCATCATGCAGGGCGCCTAAACAAAACAACCACAGCTGAACAAACTTTAACTTTCCACCCCATTAACAATAGAATCTTTCAGGCAATTTCTTTCTTTGAAAGGGTGGATACACTCATATTCCAAATGAAAGCAAGCTGTACTTTAAGTCTCACTGAGTCTAGGAAGGAGTGACTCTCATTTATTTTTATTTCACCTGTGCACACTTAAGTGGATAAAGGCAGCTCCCATCAGTAATTCCCAATGGCTGTGGGGCTACAAAGGAGGAGGGGCAGTTAGGAAATGCTGATAAATTTCCTCGTCTGGGTTAATTCTGAGGAGATTCATACGCTGACCTTTGCCTCCTCCATCAACAAAAGTTTAGGAGGATCCTTGAAGTGAGTATCTGTTTGTGAGAAAGTAAGGCTTGTGAGTCCCAGGGTGTCATATGTGGATGCCAGTTACCCTCCACAAATTGAGTCCTGCATGGGCTGGATGCCAGTTGTACTGCAAGGCAGCTGTTACCTGAAGCCTCAGGAGGACGAGATGGTAACCGGGATGGTCAGGAGGCCACACCAAGGCACAGCTTTGCATGCTGGTTGCAGAGAAGCACCAAAGCTGCAGAAATTCTGCAGTCAGACCTGGGTTGGGCCTTTGTGATCAAAGAAAAGGAACTGAAGTGTCCAAGTCACAGACAGCAACAACACCTGCATACAAACCTTTCAAACACTATTTTTAGGGTAGAGAAAACATACACTCAGAGGAGAAGGACTACAGGTGCAGAGTGGCTACATTCTCTTGCAGACATCAGAATCACAAAGGAAAACACCAGGCAAGGGGTCAGGATGATTTCTGTATGTGGTTTACAGATCTCACGCACTGGTTTTAATTCCACCCTGGATGCTTCCACCACATGGTATACCCTTCTAAAGCAAAATGGATGCTTATACACACTTCTTACTTTTGTCAGTCGTGGCCTGGGACCCCCATAGTTTGTTCTGCCATACTCATGCTCATCCACAGCTCAGAAATTGCTTTTCCAATAAGAATTTTATTTTATTCATACACATTATTTATTCAAAAGCTACACCTGTTATATCCTGATCCCTAGCACATGACCCAGTATATCATATTTTATTCACAAAATATCTACCAAAGCACCTACTATGTGCCAGGCACTGTTATGAAAGTTGCAGATACAGTGATCAAGATAACTGTGTCCGGCTACCACATGGGAGGTCCAGGGTTCAAACCCAGGGCCTCCTGACCCATGTGATGAGCTGGCCCACGTGCAGTGCTGATGAGTGCAAGGAGTGACAAGCCACACAGGGGTGTCTCCTGCATAGAGGAGCCCCAATGGGCAAGGAGTAAGGCCCTGTAAGGAGAGCCACCCAGTGCGAAAAAAGTGCAGCCTGCCCAGGAGTGGCACTGCACACACGGAGAAGTGACGCAGCAAGATGATGCAACAACAAGACAGATTCTTGCTGACAAGAATACAAGCAGACAGAGAAGAACACACAGTGAATGGACACAGAAAGCAGACAACTGGAGGAGGGGGGCAGGGAAGGGGAGAGAAATAAAATGAAAAATAAATCTTAAAAAAAAAAAAAATAAGGACCTTCTCCTCTGGGGTTTTCCTTCTGGGTTGAGGGAGAGAGACAGGCAGTATACTACTAATGATACAATTTCTGTTTTGTAGTTGCATTAGGTGATCCAAGACACAGCATAATGTATTATGAGAGTGGTAATAGGACAAGAAGGAGACAGATAGGAGGGTCCTTGAGAAAATGACAGTAAGGCCAAATGCAGAAGGCTAAGTGGAGATTAACTAGGGGCAGGCAGGGGCTGAAGAAAGCGGATTCCAAGCAAAGAAAAGTGGTAAGGAGAAACAACCAGTGAAGTGTGCAGTGCCAGATGAAAGGGACATGGAGGGTATAAATTCTGGAGGGTATCCCCCAAACAAAACAAAAACAACTAGGATAACAGAAAGGGATTCTAAATGGTAGTGACATCATCTGCTATGATGTTTTGAAAGATAACTTTGGCTCCATAGGAGAAAGGAGATATGGGAGATGAGTACAGAAAGTACTGAAGCAGTTTAGACCAGAAAGTGGCTCGGACTGGAAAAGCAGCAGTGAGGAGGGAAAGAAGTGGCCAGACGTGAGATGCTCTGGTAGCATGGCAGGAGCCTTGGGCTGTGAGATCTTGGGGCAAGGAGAGAAGGAGGTTTCAAGAATGATTCTGCTGTTTGGGGAGTATGCAACTAGGTGAATGGTGTTGCTATGTACTGAAACAGGAGAGAAGCAGGCTTAGAGAGACAAAAGTGGACATTTTCACTTTAGACATGCTGATTTTGAGAAGCTTGTGAGACCTCCACTTAGAGATATTGAAAGGACAGGTGGACACTAATGTTTAGCACTCTGAGATGTGTTCTAGAAATACACATTTTAGAGCCACGTCAGCACACTGACGGTTAACTGAGCTTAGGCGGTGGGATGCCCCCTAGACTCAAGCAGGCCTCCCTGCTACATGGTGCCCCATACGCTTCCCCCATCATATCTTATCATAATTACTGGTTCAACATCTGCCACAAGCAGAGTGAGGGCAGGGACGTTACCTGTTTACTTTGCAACAATATTCCTAACATAACACCTGGAGTAAGGTCTGCCCACAACAAAATTATTGAATGAATGAATGAATGAATGAATGAGACTTATCATGAGTTCTACTAGACATTGCAGTCCACTGAAACAGAGCCTAGCACTTCTGTCTTCATGTTTCAGCATCGCTTGAATGGAAGAGATGAGGAGGCACATTATCACAATCTGGTTTACAATGCCTCCATCTGCTGGTACTCTCGCTCTGAGTCACTAAGAGAATTCAGTTCTTCTCATCACCATGGCTAGACACAAAATGCAGCATCTTCTTTGGGCACTGGAAACAAGACACATAGCCATCCCTACCCCCAAGCCCTCTTAAAAACTGTGCAAATGTGGATGAGGGATATATAAGAAATGAAACAATGTAGGCTTCATCCTTTCCCCAGAATGGGCTTAAAGTAATGTGTTTGTGAATGCCAAGTGATATTGAGAAGTTCAGAAATATGGTAAGAGCACTAAATTTAAATTACATCAAGAGTAGCCCAAAATAAGTGAGTTTATGTTTATTTTCAAAAAGTAAGGTAAAACCAAGATCACCAATGATTTTATTGATGCTTATTTTTCATCTTAAGTTCTACATTTGGGGTAAGGCATCTAAGCAAAGAAATAGAAACTATTTTCCAAAAAGCCCCCTTTCTATCACTTCAATAAAAAAGTGCACTTAAACATGGCTTTAGCTAATACACACCTTTGCTTCAAAACAAAAAAATAACAAACTATTGTGTTGGTAAATCTTTAATAAAGTCCATGGATACAGCCTAAAGAACTTTGAAAGCTGTACTTTCAGAGCTCACTGATGATGGAGGACACCTAGAAAGGTCATAATTACCCTTGAGTTTCTCTACTTTGGAAAAGCCTAGGAAGGGAGAGGAACACAATTAAGGGTGAAGAGGGGAGATAAAAAAAATTGAGGGTGGGGGGTACCAACAATTTTAACCAAAGGCTTTCTTGAGGTCCCAGGTAATTTTTTTTTTTTTTGCAAGAGCTTTTATTTTTTTAAGATTTATTTATTTATTTCTCTCCCCTTTCTTCCCCACCCCAGTTGTCTGTTCTCTGTGTCTGTTTGCTGCATGTTCTTTGTCCACGTCTGCTGTTGTCAGGGGCATGGGAATCTGTCTCTTTTTGTTGCGTCATCTTGACACATCATCTCTCCGTGTGTGCAGCGCCATTCCTGGGCAGGCTGCACTTTCTTTCATGCTGGGAGGCTCTCCTCACGGGGCGCACTCCTTGCGCGTGGGGCTCCCCCACACAGGGACACCCCTGCGTGGCAGGGCACTCCTTGCGCTCATCAGCGCTGAGCGTGGGCCAGCTCCACACAGGTCAAGGAGGCCCGGGGTTTGAACTGCAGACCTCCCATGTAGTAGATGGATACCCTAACCACTGGGCCAAGTCCGCTTCCCCCAGATATTTTTTAAAAAGTATTTTCATATTGGATAACCAACATGTAATCTCCAATAAAAACTAATATCTGTAAACATTTCCCAATGCTTCTGGAGAAAAGAGAAGCTCTTATTGAGACAATTCTACTAGTCTTAAAAAGGCCCATCTGCTACTATGCAAGCACTGGTTAACGGAAAAGTTTTCAACAAATGATATTTTCAAATATGAAAGAAATTGAATCATCCCCCCAATACAAACTGCATTTTAACTACAATTCTAAGAAATAAATTCTACTGGTACAGATCAACTGTAGTAAGATTTTATTCAAGTTGTCAAATTAATAGATATACCTCCCAAACACCCTTCTTTTATATTATGGCCTGGAATGGAGGGAACTAGGAGGCATTCATTTCCTGAATATACTTTAGAAATAGTTTAATAATCTGCCTTTCTCCCTCACCTTATTTTTTATCGCGGCCTATTTGAAAGACATAAGACTGGTAATGGGGACTGGGGAATTTCCTGCCAAAATGGTGGTGGGTGGGGGGAGTATATTTGGCTACTTTTTAAAAGAAATTTCTACCCTAAAACACTGGATTTTTTTTTTCCTAGGTAAAAGAATGCAGCACCTGTGCTTTGGTTCATGCTCAGTGAATTCAGGTTTTTGCACTTACCTCTATTATCTATGTTGAGTTTTGACAGGTAAACTGCACCATCATCCCAAAATAGAAACATATATGATTACCTTCTTAGCAAGAAAATAGTTCAGCAATGACTGCAGACCTCTGCTAAACAAATCATCAAGTAGTGGGCAATAGAGCCAAATGCAAAGTTAATGCAAAAACCACAGCTCTAGCACAGCCTGACCTTGCACAGCTTAGGAGACTCAGGCCCCTGCAGGCTCTCTGCCATCACCCTCATCTACCACCCTCACCTCCCACCCTGATGTGCCTCCCTCCTTCCCTTTCAAATCTATTCTTTTTGCCATTGCCAAAGCTGGCTTCTCCAAAAATTAGACCCTGCTATTCCGAACCTTCAGGAAATAGAGGAAGAGAATTGTGGGGAGAAAGGGAAAAATGAGTTGCCTAATTTCTATACCTTAAATAAGTCTGCCAGTATTCCAGTTCTTTCAAACACTAGATACCAATCTACAGAGAGTCCAGATCCTAGCTGTGTCCTTTAGATTTGGGCAGAAGTCCTAGACTCTGATTTTGGCCACCCCTTCAAGATTAAGGCAGTGGGGGGGGGGGGAGTCTGGCTGTGGGAAGTTCTTCTTGCCTGCCCCAGTGACCCTTAATTCAACCAAGCTTTCCTCCTCCCTTCTTTGATGCTGACCTTAGTATGTGTCCTTCCTTCCATCTTCCTTAAGTATTAATTTCCAAGCTAAGCTCAACCAGGAGTATTCTACAGTCATGCTGGTTCCTCTGTGGGCCTCTTTTCACTTTTTTCCTCCTTGGGGTTCTAGTAAAATGACAACTTTTAGAACTTTCTAGCTCTCAGATCTTGTTCTCCTGTGTTTGGACATTTATTTTCTGAATGTGGGCCAACTGTACTTTTTATTCCTTTCTCTGGCTTAAATGAACCCCTAGAAACAAGGTTACTTTCTCAGATTCTTCTATCTTCTATCTCACTAATCAGTATTTCTTTGCTGTACAGAATTAAGCTCGGAGTAGCAAATGTTCACACTATTCTTTACCTTCTGAGAACTGAAACTGTCATTAAGGTAGGTCAAGAATTTATGAAGTGCTTTGTCTTTAGCTAAATTGATTCAGTTGACACCTCAAGAGGTTCTTCTCTTGGCCTCTGTTTCAGATTTGTAATTTTAATTAGGAAAGTATAACCTCAACCTGGCCAGTATATGTAAATTACTGTTAACTGTAGCCCTTCTGCATTTCATTTCTTTTACTTTCAATAAATAAGTACATAAATAAACAAAAAAACAAATAAAATTTCTTAGATATCTGAGTATTTTTTGCCTCCTTATATGGGGCTAAGCCATCCCCTACTATTAGATTTGGTTATTTTACCCATAAATGGTAGGCAGAATAAAGGGCCCCAAAGATGTCCACATCCTAATCCCTAGAACCTGTGAATATGTTTAACTTATGTGACAAAAGGGACTTTTGCAGACGTGATTAAATTAAAGACATTGCGATGAGATTATCCTGGATTATCAGGGTGGGCTAATGTAAACAAGGGGATCCTTGTAAGTGAAAGCAGGAGGCAGGAGCCGCAGAACTGGGGAGATTTAAAGATGCCACGCTGCTGGCTCTGGAGATAAAGGGGACCGTGGGCCAAGGAACGCAGCTGGCCTCTAGAAGCCAGAGAAGACAAGAACATGGACTCTCCCTTAGAGCCCCCGTGGAGGAACGCAGCCCTGCTGACATTCTGATTTTAGCTCAATGGAGCTCTGATTTCTAGAACTCTAAGTTAAACATTCTGTATTGTTTTAAGCCACTAAGTTTGTGGTAATGGTTGCAGCAATGGAAAATGAATATCCCATATGTATATCCTAAACATGAATCTGATTTCACTATATCTTGATGAGGCAATTAATTTTTTATGCTCCTAGGTAATTTTTACTCATTCTCTGTTTTGAATACAGTAACTTCTGGAGAATTGTGATTAAAAACCAGGCTTTCAATACCAACCCAAACTCCCTCAAAACAAAAATAAAAAATAAAAATCCTTTCTCTGTCCTAAGTGTGTGTGTGTGCATGTTTTTAAGGAAGGGTCAAAAGTGTTAGTTAGAGTAACCCTTTTACCTATTGTTTCCAGTGGACTACTACCAGGCCTTCTAACTATGGCATATCCCCACTTAGCAGTTATGCAGTTTTATTGGTGTTCCTCTCTTTCTTCCTCCTCCAGTTAGACAGAATCTGCCTAGTCCTTATGCAATGTATCATGGCCTTTGCAGGGATTGCAGTCTCTTCTTAGCACAGTCCAGGACAACACACCCTGTTCCTTGACACCATCTATGGAGCCTGCTATTTGTGTTGCACATATTCTTTGCCTTCCAATAGCTCATCATTCAACTGGACAACACAGATATGTCCCATCGATCCCCTAAGTATACAGTTTCAACTTAGAACTTGAAAGTCACCTGAAACACCTCTGGGTTTTCCTAACACTGTCATGTGGCCCCATGCGATATAGACAGGGCATAGTTCGAGCTCTGGAAGGCTCTCAGGAACACTTCCTGTTTTTCTCCATGCAGACAGGCTCCTTCCTGATATGTCTTGCCACATTTATACATGACAGTCTCCGTTTCCTTCAATGATGAGTCACTAAGCATCAAGCCAAGCTTCAGGCCCCTGGGAACAACTATAGAACTCTTTCCTCTTACCAGCATTTGCTTGTACCTCTTAGTGTTTCTTTGATTGTAAGCTGCTTCATCTTCTCCACAAGTTTATGATTCTCTATAACCATCCTCCACAGGTAGCATCCCATACAACATGAGAAGGCAGGGTTTCGTCTTTTCCTTTTCCTCCTCCATGCCAGAGTTACAATCATCAACCTTCCAACACTGGCTCTGAGCCTCTCCTCCAAGGGACTGGCACAGACCCTCCAGGGTCTGCACTTCTGGGTCTTTTCGAATCCTCCCAACCCACCTCAATAACTATTCTCATCAGCTCCCACGAAGACCCAAAATATTGCTCCTGGACTGCAGAAGCTCCTTTTCTATCTCTGCAGGTCTGATTTCACTACCATGCAATGAGTGACAAAAATTGATAGGAACTGAGTCCATATTCAGAGCACATCTCTCAGAGGCTCATAATGAACACAATTTATTATGTGTGTGGTTCTAGTGGTGTAGGACTTAAACCTAACAAAGTATTACCTGGTCAGTATGGGAGAAATAAGGCAGAAATCACCAATTCCTCTGAGACAGAGGTAACTGTTCTTAATTTGATGAAAGCATAGCTGGTGTATGGTCTAGACCTTCATGCTGTCCACTCCATGGTTCCTGCTCCCAGCCCTAGAAGGAATACTTGGTCACTGCAATAGAACCCCGAGGGCTCTTAGAAGCACAGTGTGAAAACCACTATAAGAAATATCCTTTCTCTAGGATAAGGTGTGTTTCTATGGGCAGAATCTGAAGGATGAATTTTCTTTTATATTGACTGCAGCATTACTTGTTTCATTAAGAAAAGGAAAAAAATTAGGAAGATACTATAAGTCTATCAACAGAAGAAAATTAAATCATCTACAATATAGTCATCCTGTAGAATACTATGTAACAGTAAAAAATGAATGAGCCAGAGCTATATTTTTCAGCATGGATAAAACTGCTCTATGGTATAACATAAATATCATTATATCAAGTTTGAAAAGATAAAAAAAAATGCAATATATTTTGTAGCTATGTAATAATAAGTTGTAAAAGCATAGAAAATAGAACTGAGACTCTCTGATGAGAATTTCTAAGCAGCAAGTGAGAGAAATAAATCAGGAGAGTGTATACAAAAAGACCTTGAGTATATCTATAATGGTAGATTTCTTAATAAAAGATATAAAGCAAATGCCTAACATTAAGATTTGTTAATATTCACATATCATGCTCTATTCTGGTCTGCATGTTTCAAGTGCTTTATGATAAAACAATTTAAAAAACAGGTTGTTCACTATATCTGAAATCCTACTTAAAAATATACTTAAAGTATATAACACATGCTTTCAGTGGAAAAATAATTTTCATAGAATCCACTTTAAAAAGATTTTGACTTGATGAGGCTATTGGAAACTTCTTAATATAAACTTTAAAGTTAGGTTTGTACTTACTCTATTATTTTCTTCAGGAAAAATAGAAGAAAACAAGAGGCAATGGGATTTAATAACCCATATTATTAAAGAATCAATTTAATAAGTGATCATTTGCTGTTAGGATAAAATAAAAAAGGACAGTACACAAAAGCTTTCACCCAGTTTCAGAACACATATTCATGGAAAACTTTTTGAGAACAAACAAGACAAACAAAAAAAAGATTATATCAGATACCCCTACCAATCTCTGAAAGAAATTGTTAAATTTTGTTGAACATAAAAAAGAAATCTATAACAAGAAAAAGAGCATGCCCTACTCACAAATCATTGAGATTAGAATCAATAGTTTTTATTCTTTCAAAAAATAAAGTTTTATTAGCCACCCTATTTTATTTAACTGGTAAATAAATTTATTCTACTATCCAAATAGATAATGCTTTAGAGTACTTTCCATATATATGTGTTTTTATTGCTTCTGCTGACCTAGACTTCAAAATGAAAATAATGGCTTTCTATAAACAAATTCATCCAAGAGTTTCCTCCCCCTACCTGGATTGGTATACAGCTGGCTCTCCACGGTTTTGCCAATGCACTGCAGTTTAATGGCCTGCAGGGCATCATCCACGTTCACGATGGTGGGCAGACAGCCCAGCGTGTCCTGAACCAAGTTGGCCACTTCCCGGACATCAAAGAGCTTCAACAGCTCTGAGTACACAGCTGGGAAGGAGCTCAGAAACACAGCCTTAAAAAAGAAGAAATGTAAGTCACCTCCCATGAGAAATGAGCTATAATATGTCAGTGAGTTTAAGGACTGTTATACGTATTTTGGAATGACAGGGAAAAAATGTAAAATATTTCTGTTATCTAACACTAACGGGGGAAAATTAAAACAACAACAAAAAAGCAGAATGGGGATTTTTGGAAACGTCCAAAGGTATATAACCCAATAAAACTGGGAAATTCTGGAAAATCACTCACACTACACACAGAATCAGAAAAATGGAGCATGACTGAATGGAAAGAATGCTCAACCAAGACATGGCTCAAGATTATATTTCATTCCTTTTTGGAGAAACTTTTTGCTTGAAGTACTCATTTAAGTTGCATTTACCTTTAAGAAACCCAATACGTTAATTCCCTTTAAGTCTCAATTTATTATAAAAACAAAAAAAAAACATGACATTGGCACCAGAAGACCTAGGTTGTATGCAGGATTAGTTTTGTGTCTAATCAACTCTATAACCTTGATAAGTCATTTTACTTCTGTAGGCTTTAGTTTCACCATCTGTAAAATGAAAAGATCATTAGAATGACCCCTTAGGCTCCCTCAAAACCTACTGTACACCAAGGACATGTGTCCAGAGAAATAACTATGTTCTTTATGTACTTAAAGAAATTCTGATAGTTTTTAAGGGAAAACAAAAATGATGCTAACATCAAGTCCTCAGGGGAAATAACTAAAAAAAAAGGAAAGAAAAAGAAAAAATTGGGCTGTGAGTATATATTAAAAAAGAAACAAACTCAGACTTAGAATTCTACAAAGAGAGGGCAGTGGAAGAAAGAGCTGGCCAACCTCAGTCCTACTGAGTGGAGGAAGGAGGCATGTGTTTCTAATATGCTGGTTTACCATGTAGCATACTCAAGCGTTGGCTGATTTACCAGTGAGATCTGACATGAGTGGAAAGTAGGTCAAGGCGACATGTGCTGCTGATTCAAACACAGACTCAAATTCATAGTCATAGATTTAAGTATTTATCTACACAGCAGCAGCAAAAATCTATAGAAGAGACAAGACCTGCTTTTGAGGCCAGAGACATTAAAATGCTTAAGATGCTGCAGTCAACAGATATGTCCTCCTTAACATTTAAAAATTATAGATTTCTTTGAATATGTTCAAAACTAATCACTTGGTATTCCCTGTTAAAGGCTATACTTATATAACCTTCATTTCACTCTGCAAAGAGCTGAGTCATACAGATGAAGCTGAAAAATAAAATGAGCCCAGCTTTCTGATCCAATATACTGAAAAATTACCTAAATTGACTTTCCTCAGAAATCCCTTAATTTAACCATTGATTCTTTTTTTTTAAATATCTATTTCAAAAAAAGCTTTTGAATGTGCCTGCAATGTAAGATACATATATATTTGGACTATTAATAAAAATAAGGGCCTTGTGGTGAGGGCAGAAAGAAAAAAGGCATTTGTACCAGGGAATCTAAGCTAAGGGTTTTTGCTGCAAGTGAAAATAAAGGTACAGTTTGGTTTTGACTTTCTGGTGGCCAAGACAAACAGGGAAAGATCAATTTTAGGGATCTGGGTCAGAGCCTGTGATTTCAGCAGCTCTTTCAATCATTCCTTGTTTTTTCTTGCTGGGTGCCTGTGATAGGGGTCTGGTCCACAGAATGGGAAACCAAAAACCATGGCTACAAGAGCTGAGGCAGCATTCAGCCCTGCTCAGGACAAAGGTCCCGGGGGTAGCATCACTAGCAAGCAAGGTTTAGGCCTTGCTGTCTCTCAGATCTGGTCATCCTGGTCCTTGTGAGGAGGGACTAAATGAGCCTCCTCAGACCCAACCTGAAGGACTGCTGGGACAGCTGCTCTGTCTCCAGGAAACAGATTTTACCTTGAGTTGTAGCTCACATGGAAAAGGTACAAAATGGAGCAAGGAAACTGGGTTTCTGCCTGTAAGGTGGCCTGACAGTAAAACTTGGACCAATGGCCATCCTTGGCTTTGGATGTGGTAGGTGGAATTCTAAGAAGGCCCTCATGATCTGTGCACCCTATGTTTCTCCTGGGACTATGCTACATTATATGGCCAAAGACATAGGATGTAATGAAGGTTGCTAATCAGTTGACCTTAAGATAAGCAGATTATCCACTTGGGCAAAATATACTGGATCAATCAGATTAGTAACATCCTCCTCCTTTGAAGAGAGAGTCATGAAAAGTGAGGGACCAAAGGGAACCTGATATAAAAGGAGGTATGTAGCATTTCCTGTCTCTCCAAAATATAGAGGGATGCTTAGCAGACTGACCACTTCATCACTGGATATGAATATGACTTTTTCCTTAGCATCAAACAAAAAATAAAATTACCACTTCAAAATTTACATGGAAGGAATATTGTGTGATGGAGAATGACTTCATTAGAGTTTACAAAGATATTCAGACACTTTATGTACACATTTTATGTACTATCTTTGGATAAAAAGATATGGACAACAAAGAAAAATCAAACGTGGATATCTGAAAATGCAACAGTTATTTCTCTAATTTGAATTAAGGACGGATCTTAGAGAAGCCAGAACAGTGGAAGTCAATATGCTAAAGAGATAAAAGCAGAGCTGTCCCATCCCCTGTACCAAGGAGGCCTGAGTCACATTGGGAAGACCAATGGATTCAGTGGAAACACTACTGAGCTAAAGGGGGAGAATTCTCTTGAGCCACTAGGAAGGTACCTGTGGATCTGTGAGAAACCATGATAGAAGGACCCAAGAGTAAGGAAACACCTTTCAGCTGTGAACTAGCACTGCAAAAGGTAAGTTTTGTTCCTGTAACTGGTAAAGGTTAAAATGAAAATTCAAAATAAATAACTTTCATAGAAGTAGTGAATATCAGAGAACAATGATATGAAGGAATACATGGCTAGTCTGTTGATTTATCCTTCTCAAATATCAATTATTATAAGCAGGGTTTGGCTAGGGGGCAATTTGATGCTGAGGTCCCCAGCAAGTTCCTAAAGTGCTGAGATTTTATTGTTGACTGCAGGGATCTCAAAATGAAAGAGCATGAATTGTATCCTTGTCCAGTTGGAAGACCAGTCCCTCTCTGCAAAGTAGAGAGTAACAAGAATAGCTAGCTGCAGAATAGCTCCCTAAACAGAGAAATGCAGGGCTGGTACAATTCTGGTTGTTTGTCATTACTCATTATCATGCCTTCCAAATGACACATGGCACCAAATTATAACAATATTCTTAGGGATCTAGTTTAATCTTCCAGTCTCCCATTGTATGTCCTATTTCTCAATGATTGTAAACCTCCAGGGAATGGTAGCAAAGCAGCTGCTTTTCTTTCTGACTTGTTTTTAATGAAGGTATTAGACTGAAACATGTACAAGAAGGGATGCAAAATAACAAATATTTTATGTTTTCACTTACATGAAATATCTAGAATAAGCAAATTCATAGAGATTAAAAGTAGAGCAAAGGTTGCCAGGTGGCAGGGGGAATGGGTGACTATTACTAAATTGGTACAGAATTTCTGTTATGGGTCATGAAAAAGCTTAGGTAATGGATAGTAGTGATGGTAGCAAAACATTGTGAATATAATTAATGCTACTGAATTGTACATTTCAAAAATGATTAAAAGAGCAAATTTTATGTTTTATGCATGTTATCACAATAAAAAAGTAACTATTTTTTTTTTAAAGTATATGAGAAAGATTAAGAAAAGTGTATAGGAAAACATTTAGAATTATCCCTTAGAATGTATTGAAGGTAATGCAATTTGGAAAATAGATGGAACCTGTCCTTAAACAAAACATTTAGTGTTTTCCCCAGTAATAGAACTTGGCAGAACCCTTTCAGGGCTGGTCATATAAAATCAGTACCAGGATAATTAGGGTCAAATTACATAAATGAAAACAGCATGCTGTTTAGCTGAGTCCAATACAATGAGCCTGAAGTTAAAAGATGAAAATGCAGAGTGGGGCTTGGGGAAAACAACTGCAATAGACTGGCTCAAGGGAAATTCCTTCCTAAAGGGTGGTGGTGAAAGCATGTCTAATCATCAGTATGCATTCTGGCAATTGGAAATGAGGCTGATGCTAATGAATATCCTCTCCATTCAGAATGGTCTGAGGAAAGGCAACCCACTTCTGTTTTGCTGGTATGCCAGAAGCTGGTGGATCTCCCCCCACTCCCCATCCCAGTCTATTCAAAATCAGTGACTCTACAAATATAAACAGGCTCAAGATTTGTCATAGAGAAAACATTCAATTATGTCACTATGGGAAAATAAACCACACCCATATTTTTCTTCTGTTCAGCAGAGATGAAAAAAAAATTACCTGTGATTGAGATAATGCCCCAGACCCTTTGCTCTCTTGTGAAAGAAAGAAACGGACTGACATAAGGAGCTCCTGAATGCAACAGCGGAATTCCTCTTCATTTTGTCCACCAGTAGCAAGGGAAAACAGCCTTCGAGATTGAACTATATACTTAAAAATATATTCTTGTGCCTTAAAACAAAATTTTTGAAGTTAGCTTCAAAGGAGACCAAGACTATTTATTTAACAATGACTTGGCATAAAAACCATAGTAGCATTAACTTTTAAATTACTGATTTAAACACTAAGACCCCATGAGATTTTTGAACATTTTTTACTTGTAATAAATGTTTTCTGATGCTTAATGACAGTAAACTGTAAATAATTTTAAAATTCTTCATAATTCTTGGGAGCTATGAACACTCAATATTTTTGATCCTCAACTTTTACAAATTCACTCAACAAAGATGGACTATTTTTCAAAATTAATTTTGCTTTGGTGGCAGGTATTCCTCCCACTTAGCCTTTTACCTTGAACTAGATAAAAGTGATATATTTATAATGAACAAAATGATTGTTTTATAAAACAAATATATAATTTTACCCACTGACGTCAAATAGGATGTTACTCAACAATAGGAATCCACGTAGGGCTCAGAGATGTGGGCAGCGTTAAACCCTCAGACCCAGCAGAACTCTGGGTTTCTTCATTTTGATTCCAAAGCCACCTTATCATCTCTTAATATTTAAGATCAATGGTTCTCAAATTGCCTCTGCCAGAGCCAGGAACCTCTAAGTGTAATTGCCCATTTGCAATCTTCTCTCAAAAGCCCTCCCTCCTGCCTTCCCAAGGCATCACTTCAATCATTCAGAAGCCTAAAGAGCAAGAATTCAATCCTAAGCAGGTTCTCTCCCGAGCAGGTTCCAGCAGACTCGTCTAGTAGGGAGTCTGGCAAAGTTCCTTTCAAATATCATCAGCTCTGAAGTTGCCATAAACTTATTATGATCCTTGAATCTGAATGTCAGTAATATATCATGACCAATTACCGCCTGTGCAGAGGAAACCAATTAGCTGAGGCATCACTATGCAAAAGCTTTGTTTGACTGTGTTATTTTTCATTGACAGGAAGTTATTACCTTCAGCACTTCTTGGATATGCTCCTGCCGCTCTGCTTCTGTTATTCTGTCCACATACCACTTGAGCACTTTTATGAGATCTCTAGAATACAGGGGTAATGCCAAAATGTAGAAATTGGTCTACTTCTCAATTAAATGCCAACAAACCAAATACTGATTTTTATCATGAGAGGGCCTCTTTTCTCATCAGCTCTCAGAGTAAAAAATTGTTGCAGATAAAAGCTTTATCATTAAATTCACATCTGTCAAACTATCTAATAATTTTATGAAGTCTGTGTGGCAACAACACTGCCCCTTTTTGAAGCTTAAGAGAAACAACGCTTCCTCCTATTGAGATTCTTCTCAATTTGGACATATTCCATTGGCCCTGCTGTTGTGGCAATGCTCCCAAATGGTTGCACTCAAAGCACAGAGAAAAGGACTGGCCCAGAAAGTGCCTGGAAGTATGATAATCAAGGCCAATTTTGGACAATGCCTAACTGGGGATCTTGTCCCCAGTGACTGTGTAAACTGGGTAAAAGAGCATTCAGCTAGAGGTAAAGGGGGATTGGGGAAGGATGAAGGCAAAACTTCTCTACTTTAAGTCACACACCCATGAATTTATTCAAGCCAAATCTCTGACATGTGAGGACAAGACTTACTGTTAAAGTATGCCTTCATAGGAGAATTTCCAGATAAGTTAAGGGTTTTGTTGTTGTTTTTTTAAAGAAACAGAAACTGAATTAAAAAACAAAAACACAAAAACTCCTACTCAAGATTGCAGACTTACCCCTTCAACCTTAGTCAGCCCTTAGTTTCTTGGAAACATGGTTCACATGGCAATTTAAAGAAATGCTTCACTTTTCTCTCAGTTAAGAAAGGATACTGCTCATCTACTACTCAGCAGGTGGCTGCTGCTGAGAACTCTGTTTTTAAACATGTTAGTGAGTTTCTGACCACCTCCAGCCTGAGAAGATTCCACAGGACTTATTTGTCTTGTTAGGACTGATTATTCTGCTTACCTGGCTAACTCTGAGGTGTGAGAAATGACACTCTTGTTCTCTAGCCTCCCATGATGGTTTCAGTAGGAGGCAGTGATGCCCACACATTAGGACCCACACTGTTAGGCCAGTGGCAGAGGCATATCAACATTTCAAACTACTCCTGCTGTTACATTTCAACCTCGGCATAAAGGATGGAGGGTCAAGTGTTGCAAAAATAATTACATTCATGTAAATACTGGAGGCAGAAATCTTAATATGTCATGATTGGGAATACCCAAGTTAACAGGAGCACTTTAAAATCTGCTGTGTGAACCACATGTTTCCTAGAAAACAAGGCCTGACCAAGGGTAAAGGCAACAAGTGCGCAATCTTAGGAGTTGGAGGTGTATTGTTTGTTTGTCTGTTTTAGTTGAAATCTTGTTTGCTTATTTGACTACCTACTGTCCTTTCTACATCACAAAGATTGGGAAAGAAGGCAAAACTCAAATTCAAGCTCTTTGAACTTGCCTCTGGGCATAGATAAACATTGTGCATGTACATACCCATTGGTACTTAAGATACAAGGTGAAAATGTGGGCAGAACAGCAATGACAATGTTGTATGAATGAGTAGACAGAATATCAAGGTACATTCCAGGCTTGCATCAAAGCTGGGCCAAAAGACTGGAAAGATGTTATAGATGAGACAAAAAGAGAGAAGCTGTTGCTTTTTGGCGATAATTAACTAGGCTGCATGGAGAAAGGAACTAAGCATATCATTATTCATTCACTTTCAGCCTTACCTGCACAAACGGAGCTGGTGGGAAAGGAGGAGTTGTTAAAATGGCAGCTGCTGTCAAAAGGTGGATTCCAGTGACTGAACTGCTAGTGATCAGGGACCAGATTTTCCCATTATAAGGATAATGTATAGCATCTGACATGCAGTAGGCATTTGATAAACAATAAACATGAATGAATAAATGAATGGATGGATGAATGAATCAATTTAAAGAGGTATGAAGGCAAAGGCTGCTTTCTCTTTGTATTTCCTGAAGGCCTCAACAATCACCAAGAAGTGCAGTGATTAAATGGGTCTCCATTTAATCCATTTTAGACCAAAGAACATCAAGTGAAATAGAGACAAGAAGAAAACACTTTATATTTAGGTCTCAAGAATAGGATCCATGAAGTTCATTCGTTTTCCTTTTAATCAAAATAAGTTCTAGCCATTAAAAAAGGGTAGGTGAAGGGAAGATATTGTCTCAAGAGACTCTTCAGTTGTTGTGCTTCATTTCTTCCTACACTCCCTTTAAAACTTTCCTACAGAGCTGGTTCTGCTTAGAAAAACTCAAAAGGAACTGCTTCTAAACCAATTACAAGATAAAGGGCTTTACCTGTATGCAAGTGCCCCAGCAAAATGACTCTCAATGTAAGTGTCCATTACAGGTTTAAAATGATGAAATTTGCTATCCTGCAGCAAATTTATTATGTGGACCTGAAAAGAAAATTGAGGTTTATAAAACGGATGCAAATTAAGATTATTTCTTGGTTATTTTTAAATGAACTGTTAGGCTATTAAGTGCATATTCCTGAAATATGATAATCAAGATGGAGAGACAAATATGTTAAAAAATAATTAAAGCAAATTTAAACTCACCAAAGAATCAAACACTTTAGACCCATATTTTTGGGAATTTTCATCTAAAATTCCAAATAAGGTATCCAGAGTATCTTGCAGAAACTGTTACATAAAGAAGAAGTAAATAAATAAATAAAATAACTCCAAACGTTATCTATTCTATGAATTTCCAAGAAAGGAGTGACAAAATCACATGTACCTTTACTATCTCTGAGCCATCGATTTCTTTTAATTTAGAGAGACAGCCTGTGATCTTGTCTGGGTGGGTTCTCCATTTCAAAAGATCAAGCATATCACCTTTCCAAACAGACAAGGAAGATTAATTGCCTTCATAGGGAACAGCTCCTCACGTTAAAGTGTTCTCCTGGTAAAAGCTGAATTCTCAAACATGTTTTCCACCCTTCCTTGTCACCCGAGCTGTAGCTCCCACAGACTCTGAACAGCCCTCTAGGATGGCATTTATTACAACACATTATAACGTCTTCCTCGTTTCCTATGCTCTTGACTTACAAACTCCTACTCATCCCCTCAGTACTCAGGTTAGATGCTACTTCCTCCAGGAAGCCTTTCCTGCAGTCCCCGGGCTGAATTGTCTTTCCTATGTGCTCACAAATCACAGCAGCACTTACCTCACAACTACAGTTATGTGTCTATGTCTATACTAGACTATAAGCTCCAAGAAGAAAACCAACATGTTGAGCTTGGTCCTACTGTATTCCTAGCCACCAAAAAGATAGCAGGCCAGAGCAGGTGACTGATATAAAATTTATTGACTAGTTTTCTGCCTTCTCCAGGAGAATGGAAGTTTGTTGAGGGCTGGGACCCTGCTTAATTCATACTTGTCCTATCTAGCAACCAATTCTTCCTGGCAATGAAGGCCTTCTTGACAATCTGACCAAAGCCTTGTAGGACCAGGAGGTCCCTGAACAATGTTGACAAGCACAGTGAATTGTCGGAATTCTCTAGTGAGCTTTCAGACCCAACAGTGGCAGTTTCTGGACTCCCTGGGCTCGCCCTCCATCCTAGATTCTGGGCACATGCAGGGCCCTACAGTTCCTTCTCCTTCCTAAATGGACAATATGTAGGGTATGAGTCCAGCAGGGCCTTAGCCTGTTGGGGGAATAGATTCTCCCCTTGTCTTTCCTGGGCAAAAGCTGAAAAGGCTCCTGAGGACAGTGCTCATGACTCACTACTCTCCAAAGGGAGCAGGAAGGCAATGACAGCTGAAGGTCAGTGAAGCAGTAAGAACTCCGACGCTCGTGTGACAGGGGATGCTGAGGGTGGTGGGACTTGGAGGGCTGGCCTTCCAGTACTCAGCGGGCTGGCTGCATAGCACAGTCAAGAGAGAACCCAGGAGGGACTTTCCCAGGTTTAAAAGCGAGCAAGTTGCTTCAGAGCCCTTGCTCCAGGAAAATCCCAAATGGGACTGGCTGAGAGACCACTAACGGGGAAAAAAACAAGAAATCAAGGAAGTAGGTATGAGGATAAAAGAAACAGATGTAGAACAGAAGTGAGAAAAAAAGCACAAGGACCTCAAGAGGAAAGAGATGCAAGTTCCATGAAAGCCAGAATTAAGGAAGAAACTTCACAGAGAACTTAATTAAAAGAAGTTTAGTGCTAAAGAGGAATGTTTAACTACAATAAACAAGGCTAAATAGAGGAGGATGGTGATTTAGAATTAGTAAAGCTAAGGGATTTTCAAAACAATGACTGAAAAAGAGGTTTCTGAGGCTTTCATAACAACAACAAAAAAACCATGAAATAGGTTTAATGTTCACGTCTATGCAGACATCCTGGGGATATGATTGGAACCCTTTTTAATATGACTGGCTGTATATCAAATATTAGATATTTCCACAGAGCTAGACCCGAGGTGGTGGAAGCAGAATGCTGTTATTCTCCCTGCTTGCTTCCTCCCTCCCATCTACTTCCTGCTTTCTGCACCCACCTTCCGGGTGCCAGCTGACCCTGGGGCTGTACTCTGTAATTCCCCAACACATCTTCCCCACCATCATGCCTCACTTCCCACTCCTTCTCCATTCCAGCTCACTCCTTCTCCTTGCTCCCTTCCCTTCTTTTAAGAGCAAGGCAGTCCAGTGGCACGCAGGGCACTGCCCATTGTGAGGGGTGGGGAGTGTGGGGACAAAATGGTGCCGTCAGGGGAGAAGTGGGGTCCAGGAGTAGGACTGTCATGAGCTGGAGAAGAGGTCACAGGGGTCCAGACAATGAGGTCAGAGCAGACTGTTCATCTTTATTGCAAGAAGTCTAGTCAAACTCTAGATTACTCCTCATGAAGCAAAGGGAAGCGTATTACGGCGTATTCTTCTGGACATGATAAATGATGTATGCCATGTGCTCACAGTTAAGTCAAAATTGCCATTTCCAGGATGTGTGTTTTAGCTATTGGAAGATATGTTAACTGCAACTTGGGAGCTAGGACCTACCACCAAAAATATGACTTTTATACATTTCATTCAATAAACATTTATTAGGCATCTACTTATGTCTCTAACCTACCGAGAGTTATAAAATAGGTAGTAAAATGACAACTCTTAAGAAGCTTAAAATCTCTACTTGACCTGGGACTCAGATGCCCAGCACAGTGCTCTAGCCTTGGTACTCTATCCATGAACAATGCTGGGTAAAAGAGAGAGTGTGCAGACAGACATTCTATAGGGATTCTGAAATGCAGCTCTACTCTAGGAAACTGTTCCTAGAGATGAATCACTTACTAAATGTCCAGTTGTAATGGAAATGGGATTTGTATATTTTCCAAGTAGAGTAAAAGAAATACTTCCTTCTCCCTCCCTTTCCACATCTTAAAACACACTATTCACTTTCTAGCTCACTTGGAGCTGTCACATTTACAAGGTTGATCAGAGCCAAATGATAATTTAGCACTTATCAGTCTCTAAAAATGAGCCAGGTATTACACTGAATTTTGATTCCATCTTCCACATTGTGAGATGTTTAATGCAATGATTCCATGGATACTTTACCCATATTTATCTGAAAATGTTCTTTGCTTTTGCAAAGCAGCAACTTCTAATTATCAGGATTTGATTCTGTCTTATGTTTACAGGTCTGCCTGACATCCTAAACCCTAGAACAAGAACAAATTCAGGATGCTGAGCCAAACTTTTTTTTGAGGTACCAGGGCCAGGGATTGAACCTGAGACCTTGTATGTGGGAAGCTGTGTTCAACCACTGAGCAACATCAGCTCCCCTGAGTTGGTTTTTTCATTTGTTTTGTTTTGTTTGTTTTTTAGGAGGCACCAGCGACCAAACTTGGGGCCTCCCATGTGGGAAGGAGGTGCTCAACCACTTGAGCCACATCTGCTCCTGGGCCAAACATTTTGATGGCAGAGAATCTACTGTTAATTTTACCTGTGTGGTAGGCACTATAATGGCCCCTCCAAAAACACTCACACTCTAATTTCCAAGTTTGTGAATATGTTACCTTAACATAGAAAAAGGGTCGTTGTGGATATGATTAACTTAAGGGTTTTAAGATAGGACAATTATCCTAGATTATCCAGGTGGACCCAATGTAATGACAATGGTTATTAAAAGATAGAAGAGGGTCC
The DNA here is from genome assembly GCF_030445035.2 of Dasypus novemcinctus. Taxonomy (NCBI): domain Eukaryota; kingdom Metazoa; phylum Chordata; class Mammalia; order Cingulata; family Dasypodidae; genus Dasypus; species Dasypus novemcinctus. The sequence goes on from NC_080677.1 coordinate 87,397,314, forward strand.
TAGAGAGATAGGAAGATGCTGCACTACTGGCTTTAAAGACAGAGAAAGGGATCCTGAGGCAAGGAATGTAGGCAAACTGCAGCAGCTGGAAAAGGCAAGAAAACGGATTTGCCCTGACAGTCTCCAAGGGAATGCAGCCGTGCTGATATCCTGATGTTGGCCCAGTGAAACCCTTTTGGATTTCTGACCTCCAGAACTGTAAGATAAATTTGTAGTAATTTGCTAGGGAAGCAATAAGAAACTAATACTACCTGAAAATATTCTACTTGACATTCAGTTAAATGCCAACCTATGCTCTATAACACACACAGAATTAATCCATGGAGGATGAATAAAAATTCTGCGCTAAAGGAGAAATAACAGGTTACTTTCATTCTCCATGAGGGTAGACTGGCCCCATAAAAAATGCCTGAAGTTTAGTAAGTGCTTTATAATAGTTTAGAGATTTTATGTAAAGAAAATCATTAACCATTACTGATAAATATAATATAACAAAATATCTTGCTAAACTGTGATAGCCACTTTCATTTAAGTTCACTGAAAATAAATCATGCAAATTTTTAAAAATGTCTTTGAAAGGAAAGAAATAAAAACTAATAAAATATAAAAGAATCATTTGTCAAACTCCTACATAAATACTGTAGCATTATATCCTGACATTGAGAATTATTTCAAAAGAGGTCAATATTGTTATGTTACATTTTGCCTTTTCCTTGAAGCCACATTCTAAGGGAAGACGCACATTTTCTACTACAAATGTTGTTCTATTCTATTCTATGACACAGAAAAAAGAACTAATAGCACTTAAAAAAATGTTTAGGCACAGGAGCAACTTCATGAGACACAATAACTTATTATAAAGTGATTTTCCTCAAGATAATGAATGTGACTTATTAATATGGCATCCAAGATGCTAGCCAGAAAACTTAAACATGGCAACCATGAAGAACTCAAACATGTTTAATTTACTCCCTTCATTATGGACAATGTTCTCATAACAATTTGCCAAGGAGAAGAGTTTGTTTTATTAATCACAATAACTTGCTAAACAATCACTGATATAAAAAGTAATGCTAGAACAGAAAGGCAATATCCATCTAATCAAACAAAAACAGTCTTTAAAGCCTGCAATTAGTACTGTTTACAGTATTGTTTAAACCTTGTTTAACCTTTAAGGTAGTTATATCTTTGTCTCTTTTCTTTTTTTTTTTTGAAAGCAGCTGGGTTTTGACAGTTTATTTCAAGAGTTGTGTTCTTAGTTCCTGTCACTGGGCTAATTTTGAGGTCCTTCTTAAATTACATGTATTCAACAGATCATTGGGCCCATGGTTTCCATTTTATTGAAAACCACAAACAGAAGGATTAACAATTTTTCTGGTGCAAAATTCTTAAAGATAATTTTACTGTTTATTGAATATGCCTACGCAAATCCACATGAGAACTTAAGCAGAAGGGCTTTCACATAAAAGAGTATCATACGTTACCATTTTGTGTGAGTTTTGTGGAACATAGAAAAGATGTTATCCAAAAAGACTCCTTTGTGGCCTTCATGGCTTGATTATTATTCCCAAGGAAAATGCCCTTGGAAAAGGGAAGTTTGAGGTAGCGGGTAGTATCCTGCAGGTTTGTGTTTTCTTCACACTGTTAAAAATATTGAAAAACCAAAAGGAGAGGGGAAGAGACCTCATAAGAATTATTAAGGAAATTTTCCATTTTTAGTGTTTATGTACTGGGAAACATTCCAAACAGCTTTACAAAATAAATATGGCTTTTAAATAAAAAGTAATAATAAAGAAATGTTTAAAAGGAATTAAACATGGATTCTGGAAAGGCAGAAAGATTTGGGTTTAAATCCCAGGTTTGCTACTTCCCAAATGAGTGACTGTATCAAGTTGTCTAACCACTCTGGAGTTCTGTTTCCATCTTTAAAATTTCATTGTGTTGTCATGAAATTGGATTAAAAGCCTTTATTCCAGTGCCTGATACATTGAGAAAGCTCAAGAAATATTTGCAGTGACCACAGCATTTTCCAAAAAATGCTTAAACTCTATCAATATCCCATTTGAGGAAGCTTAATTAAACAGCACCTTACTCTGAAAACCGACAATTAAAGGAAACTCTATTTTGGGATAATAGTCCCAATTTGTGAGGAAAATCTCTACTTCATGCAAGTATACCAGCTCACAAATATAGAAGAAATTAAAGATTTAGAAAATATAGTACCATATCCCTAATGTAATTGTTCCTTTAGTTGAAAAATGTCAGTGCTAAAACCATCAGAGAATTATTGCACATTCATATGATGTCTAAGTACAGCACAGAAATTACTCCTAATGGCAAGAGGACAAATGTAACCCAACATGGAGAAGTGAAGATCAAGTTATCATCAGGCTAATGCAGGGCAATGCAAAGAAATACATCTCTAGCTTTTAGGTTGGTACAAAAGGAATTGCAGTTTTGGACTGTGAACTTTAAATCATTATAACTGGGCTCAACCACATCTTTATTAATCAAAATAGGAACCATTATAATTAACACATTTTTTGCCAATGAGAAATAAGTTTGTGTATTCCTCTAGCACAAAAGTTTGTACTTCAGTATTGATGAACTCTTGGAAAGCATTTTCTGCATCCTGCTGGTTGTAGAAGCGTTTTCCCTGCAAAAAGTTGTTGAGATGCTTGAAGAAGTGGTAGTGGGTTGGTGAGAGGTTAGGTGAATATGGCAAATGAGGCAAAACTTCACAGTCCAATTTGATGAACTTTTGAAGTGTTGGTTGTTTGACGCACAGTCGGGCATTGCCATGGACAAGAACTGGCCCTTTCTGTTGACCAATGCAGGCTGCAGGCATTGCAGTTTTCAGTGCATCTGATTTGCTGAGCATACTTCTCAGACGTAATGGTTTCACCAGGATTGAGAAAGCTGTAGTGGGTCAGACCAAACAGTGACTATGACCATTTTTTGGCCCAAGTTTGGCTTTGAGAAGGATTTGGAGCTTCTTCGCATTCCAAACACTGAGCTGGTCTTCATCAGTTGTATAAAATCCACTTTTTGCGCATGTCACAATCGAGAAATGGTTCGCTGTTGCTATGTAGAATAAGACGACACTTCACAACAATGATTTTTCTGATTTTCAGTCAGCTCATGAGGCACCCACTTATCGAGCCTTTTCACCTTTCCAATTTGCTTCAAATGCCAAATGACCATAGAATGGTCGACATTGAGTACTTCAGCAACTTCTTGTGTAGTTGTAAGAGGATCAGCTTCGATGATTGCTCTCAATTGATTGTTATCAACTTCTGATGGCCGGCCACTGTGCTCCTTATTCTCAAGGCTCTTGTTTCCTTTTCAAAACTTCTTGAAAACTGCACTGTACATTCATTAGCAGTTTCTGGGCCAAATGCGTTGTTGATGTTGCAACTTGTCTCCACTGCTTTATGACCCATTTTGAACTCAAATAAGAAAACCGCTCAAATTTGTTTTTACTCTAACATCATTTCCATAGTCTAAAATAAATATAAAATAAACAGTAAGTAATAAGTCCTTAGCAAAAAAACATAAAGCAAGAAATGCATATTAAAGTGATGTGTAACATAACCACATTTAAGAATGTATGCCAATATCAAAAGGCAAATTTCAACAATGCAAAACTGCAATTACTTTTGCACCAATCCAATACAATATATTCCTGATAAAGATGCTGAACCTGAATCTATTACATCCATAGATTCAACTTCTACTTCTCAGGAAACACAAGGGATACAGCAGCATTCTAAAACCAGACAAATCCAGAAGGCAGGGTTTTCTGCAGGATGATTGCTGTTCTCTCAAGCCAGTGCTGCAAAAAAAAAAGGATTGCTCTAGACAAACACTTAAAAGACAGACAGCCAAATGCAAAATATTGTCCTGGATTAGATGTTGGTTTGGACAAACCTGCTGAAAAGGATACTTTTGGAAATCTGAAAATAGATTAAGTTTTAGATGAGATAAAATTTACTGGGTGGCAAGATCATTAACTGAAAAATAGATTAAAAATCAATATATATACACATACAGTGCCACTGAAATGTACACTTAAAAATGGTTAGTGGCAAACTGTGTTACACATACATTACCAAATAAAATCAACATATACTATATAATAACATTTGCATTAAAAATCCATATAGAAAAACAACTAGAAGAATATACTAAGAGGCTAGCAGTTACCATCTTCTCAGTGATGTGAATACGTTTTATTTCATTTTATTTTGCCTTATCTATATACAGCTTCTGTACTAAAAAAATTGATGTTAATTAAAATTCTGAAAAAAATCTAATAGACATAGAGCTGGTATAGCTTGAATTATTTTGAGGATAAATTTTAAAACTCATGCAATTTATTCTTTTAAATTTGTTCAAATATATTTGAGGCTAGTATCCTGGTTACAGGCAGGAATTTAAGCACAGAATTGCTTTGGTATTCTAGATGGCTTTGTGTGATTTAAAAATATTTCTTTGTTATTTTTGCTATAAATCTTTAAGAAAGACCTAACAAAGTTTAGAGAATTAGAATATTGCAAGATGTTCCCACAACAGGATTCCCATGTAAACACAATAAGCAGCCTCTATAATTCTCTTACGTCACAACTGCAAATGCTTTATTTTATTACTGTAAGATATTTCATATTGACAGAAGAGTTTATAAAACATATATATGGTTTAAAAATAATTATAAAGTGAATAGTTTAAATGCTTTTTTCAGAAAAAGTGCTTAGGCAAAACAAAGTACTGGGATCCTGAATCTCAACTCTCCTTTTCTGTCCCCCATCCCCACTCCCACCGCTCCCCAGTCTTGTTTCCTTACTCCTTCTCTCAGGGCCTGGGGCATAACAAGTCAAAGCATGAGTCATGGCACACCAGATTTACCCTCTTCCCTGCCTGGATCAGGCATACAGGGTGAGGAACATGCTTGGATCCACCACCCCTGGCCTGACTCGCGCTCCATATGCCAACCACCATTTTCTGCTGTGACTAGTGGTCTCACTCCAAACACAGCCCAGCCAGCCCAGACACACCGTCCAGGCCTCCTCTCTGAGGGCTGGAGCCCACCCAGGGGGGTGCTCTTATTTGTTCCCAGAAATTCTGTCCCTATTGCTCTAGCTTAGTATACCTGCCTCACCCCAAATTAACTACACAGTTCTTGAGCACTCTGGCAGCTTTCCTTCGGTTCCTGCCTGATATGTTCATCTAGCTCAACTGGTCAGGCCTGACCACTTGGCTGATTGTAAAAGTGACGGCTGTGTCTTGAAGGCATAGCCTTCTCCTGGGACAGTCACAGTGGCCAGGTCAGTTCCACCAACCCTGGTTCACTTCACTTCTTCCCCAATCTGGGGGGACCAAAGCCCCAGCATTTACGTCTTTCTGAGGCATGACACTTTGTTAGCTTCTTACAGCTTAACTCTTTCCACCTCACTCAAGTACATAATACAATAATATAAACTGATCTCCTGAAAACAAACATTATTTCAAGACCTTCCACAAAGGCCACTGGGGCGTGTGTTTGTGAGAGAGAGACAGAGAGGTCTTCCCATCAGTTCAGTAAAGAAAAGCAAGTTACACTCTTTGGTCTTTGTGAACTCTGATATAATATCTACCAGGGATTCAAAGCTGTTTTTTTGTCCAGCAGGAGTCAAAGAAGACATGCTAGGTATGGGGTTAGAGCTAAACTTTAAATCCACTTCTGAAGAACCTAAAGGGCATTAAGAAGTTGTTCAGAAAATTGCACATCATACCTTTCATTGTTCCTTGAAGTTTTTAGCATGCATACTTAATATATCATATAAATACTGAAGGTTTAGGAACGCTTTACTGTATGCCAGGCCCTACTCAGAACTTTGCATTAATTTTCTTATCTTCGGAACACCCCTACGAGGCAGTATGTTGTGACCTGGAGAATTTATACTTTGTCTCATGTCACAATATTAGTGTTAGGACCAGGATTTGAACCAAAGTCTGTATGGTATGGAAAACTGTCTCTTTCCATTGTTGTTTTGATGAGGTTTCACGTTGTTTTTTTTTAACTTTCTATTTTAAAATAATTTCAAATTTAAAGAACATTTGCAAAAATTATATAAATCCCATAAAGAGAACACCAACATATACCCACCTCCCCCAGATAAGCAGATCCACCAATGTGAACATTTTGTCACCTTTCCGTATCTATCTATATTTATCTCATCCCCCCTCCTTCCATTCTTTTCCTTCCCTCATTCCTTCTCTCCCTGCTTCTGAGCATTTGAGAGCAGCTTGTACACATCATACTTCTTGAACACTTAATACTTTCATGTATATTTCCTATGAAAAAGGCTATTCACAATTATAATCACTTAAAGTACAGTTACCAAGGTCAATAAATTTAACATTGATGTAAAGCTTTTATTCTATATTCCAATTTTTTCTCATCCCTAAAAATGTCTTTTTGAGCCTTTTCTCCTCCATTCTTAGATGCCATGCAGTATCATGCACTGTATTTAATTATCATTATCTGTTTCCTTTCCTTTCTTTTCTTTCTAAACTGTGGAAATAGTTTATATATATATATGTTTATATGCAACATAAACCACCCCATCCCAACCATTCCCAAGCATACTGTCCAGTGGGATTAACCACATTTAAAGTGTCACAACACCCTCACTACCATCCATTACTAGAGTCCTACATTCATTTTGCATTAATTCCCCATTGTTCCAGTTCCCAAACTCCTGGTAACCTGTATTCTACTTTCTGTCTCTATAAGCTTGCATATTCTCTGATATTTTCTTTGAGGCTACCACAGGGCTTAAATTTAACATAAAATCTATAACAATATAGTTTGCTTTGATAACAACCTAACTTCAATAGTATACACACAATGTTCTATACCCTTCCATCCCCCTAACTCTATGTAGTTCTTCTCCCAAATTACATGTTTATACATTATGAGGCCCAAAGCACTAATTTATCATTGCATTATGTGCATCTGCATGTTAGATCCTGTACGAACTAAAAACTGAGCTTAAAACCAAAAAATACAGTAGTACTGTATTTATTTTTACCCACGTCATTATCTTTACTGGAGATCTTTATTTCTTGTGTGGCTTCAGACAATTGCCTAGTGTCCTCTCCTTTGTCTTTGGTTAAATTTCGGAAGTTTTCAACCATTATTCCTTTTAATATTCTCTCTGCCCTTTTTTGTCTTTCTTCTGTGACTCCCATAAGGCATATACTAGTACAGCTGATGGTGTCCCACATGTTCCTCAAACTCTGTTCACTTTTCATTCTTTCTTCTTTCCACTCCTCAGCCTGGATGATTTCAGTCATCTCATCTTTAATTTCAATGATTCTTCTGCAAGCCCCCATTTGCTGTTGAACCCTTTCAGGGAATTTTTAATTTCTGTTATTGTGGCCATCAATTCTGTTTGGTTTCTTTTGATAATTTCCATCTCTCTATTGATATTCTCTTTGTGTTCATCTATTGTTTCCCTGGTTTCCTTTAGTTCTTTATATTTTCCTTTAACTCTTAAAAAAAATTTTTTTTTATTTAAAAGAAGATTTAGATTACATAAATGTAACATTGAAAATTTAGGGGATTCCCAAATACCCATCCCTCTCCCTCTCACAGTTCCCCCATCAACAACATCTTTCATTAGTGTGGTACATTTGTTAAAAATGATGAACACATTTTGAAGGACTGCTAGTAACCATGGTCTATAGTTTACATTATGGTTTACACCTCATACCACATTTTATAGGTTTTGACAAAATGTATAATGGTTTGTATGCATCATTGCAATGTCATGCAGAACAGTTCCAATGTTCCCCAAGTGCCCCCATGTTAGACCTATTCTTCCCATTCCCTTCCCTCAGAACCTCTGGTGACTACTGTCTTTATAGCAATGTTAAAGTTCTTCTATTACTAGAATAATAAGTCTACTTTAGTCCATAATTGTATTCCCCCTTACATTTGTTTATCTCTCCATCTTGAGGATTTGGGGATGGTAATGCCCACTCTGCTTCCAATTGAGAGGGGACTTAGATCCCATGGGGCAGAGGAATGGAACTGTCCTGCTTGCAGTTGTAGAACTCTGTTCTGTTTATTGGGATAGACATTGTCCATCATCTTCCTTTTGTTAGCTTATTTCTGACCATGTTTTTAAAGTCTTTGTCTGGTATGTTCCTCTTCTAGTCCTCCATACTGATGGTTTCTAATGCTTTCATCTTCTCCTTTGCCTGGGCCATTGCTTCCTGTTTCTTTGTATGTTTTGCAATCTTTTTATGTTTTGCTGAAATCTGGACATTTTGATAGTTTAATGTGTTATACCTAGAAATTTAGACTCTGAGGCATCTGTTCCTTAAGCTTGTATTTAGCTAGTGTTATGATACAGCTTTCCTTGAATGCCGGGAGCTATCAAAAATATAAATAAAAGAAAGAAAGAAAGGAAATACCTTTCCCAGTCTTTGCTCTTTGCGGATTAACCTGTGTGAGCACACTCCTTCAGATCTTAGACATGCAAAGAGTTCAAAGAATAGCTCCAGGCCAAAACAAAGGTACCTCCCTGGTCCTTTCTGTGCATGTGGCTCTAGGAATTTCCCCATTTATGTGGATAGGAATGTCCTCTATTCTCCAGGAAATAGTTTCCTCATAGACCAGGTATAGCAGTTTGACATGATTATGAATTCCAAAAATAGATAATGGATTATGTTTGTAATCTGTTCTGTACCTGGGCATGATTAAGTTATGATTAGGGCTGTGATTGGGCAATGTCATTAGGGCACTGAGTCCCCACCCCTTGGTGGGTGGGGACTGACAGATAAAAGGCATGGCAGAGGGCAGAGTTGAGGGTTTTTGATGTTGGAGTTTGATGCTGAAGCCTTAAGTTGGAGCCCCAGAAAGTAAGCTCACAGAGGAAGGAGAAGCATGCCCCGGGAAGAAAGGAACCCTGAGTCCGGAGAGAAGCCTGAGGAAGGGAGGAACCCAGGAAGCCTGAACCCTTACAGACATTGGCAGCCATTTTCCTCCAACATGTGAAAATAGACTTTGGTGAGGGAAGTAACTTACGTTTTATGGCCTGGTACCTGTAAGCTATTACCCCCAATAAATCCCCTTAATAAAAACCAACCAATTTCTGGTATTTTGCACCAGCATGCCAGGGCACTGCACTGTATGTCCTAGAGCCAGCAATCCCTTGCTCCAGGTAGCATGACTTTGCTGCTCTCCCACAGTAGGAGAGCTCGCTGAGGTGCCTTCTACACACAGCAAGTTCTAGACTGAGAGCCTGCCATCAGTGACCTGGTTCAGACCCTCAGGCCACCACTAGACAGACATATGTGCTCATAGTATGTTCAAAAGGGTTGTTCTGATCTGTCCAGAACCAGCACCAGGGATCCACACTGGGAGTATAGGCCAGCTCTGCACACCGTTATCAAGGGGTGAGGGAAGGGCCAGTCAGAGTACCCTCTTCTTGATTCAGAGTTTGCCTTGTTACTGCAGTCCTTTATTTTCTGGAGCTTTAAGAAAAATGATTCTGCCAGTTCTTGCTAGTTGTTCAAAGTTTCTGTAGGGGGATGCAGCCTGAAGCTTCTCACTCTGTCATCTTGATCAGGGTCTGGACTTAATTTTAAGGTAGAAGACACAGAACTTTCCAAGCTTTAAGTTTTGGTGTGACAAACTTAAATTTTATTGATTTATAGATAAAATATTGAATGGTCTTAGAAAGATGAAAAACGTTTGCCTTTCAAAAAAAAGTGATTAAGGTTGTGGAAGACATCCTTGGGAGAGAGGGCTTGGAGTGGACTGTGGAGCTGAAATAATTTGAAATGCGATAAGCTTATGAGTCAGGGATCAAGTGGCCTGGAGGTAGTGGAGAAGACGGCTGAGAAGAGCAGGTAGAGCTTGATACAACAAATGAGCAAGAGATCATTCATTCATTTAATGAGAGAAAAAGGGATTTAGCAATAATGAAGAACAGAAATGAGTCCTAGATGACAGACTTGTCAAGGGCAGGGGCAGGTGTTGGCGAGAGGTTAAGCCAAAATATTATTTGGTCTCTTAGCAGGAAATGCACAATTCACTAGCAAAAGCCCGGGAGTGGGGAAGAGTCAGCAACAAATTCCCCAGGTATTCTTCAGCTAGGTAGGGGAAGGAACTGTGCTGATAGTGAGATTCTGAACTGGATTGTGGAAACAAAACCTTGTCATTGCCACAGCAAAGGATAATTCTCTGTACGTACTTTGATAGATTGGGATCTAAAATGCAAGTCATTTTACAATAGCATAGCATTAGCGTATTACAAATTAGAGAGAAAGGTCATAAGAACTAACTCTCTGCTTTATAGAGTTGAAACTGAAATGAATCTTACAGGGGAGATGTGTTCCCTCAGAGAATTACAGAAGAATTAAAATGCAGGCTTTCTGGTAGCAGCAGTAGCCTTGATCTTCTTTGAACTCATAAAGTTGCCTCATAGGCTATTTCTTTCTCCAGAATTAAAATCAGTTGGTACAGAAATGAATGGTGCATTATGCTCTAGGTGACTTTTATGACCACTGTCATAGACATGTGCAAGAGAACTGCAGTGGCCAGTTATAAACAGTGTTCCAGAAATACGATACTGCAATAATGGAAGATACTATTTGAGAGATCTACACCTATACTTTATTAAGAAATGAACTGACATAAGAATACATGCTTTATTAAACTATTTATGGGGTCTGTAATTTACTGGTAGTAGAGAATCAAATTAAATAAAATACAGTAAGTTTAATCAGCTAATCAACACCAGATTTATATAACTGTGGTGGCAAAATACCTTCTCTGGGGGACTTTTCCAATATGACTAATCATATATATTACAGGTCACTAACATCCTTATTAAACATGTATTAAATTCTTACTATTTGGCAGTCCTTGAATGGGGAATTAAGAATGTAAAGAGGAGATGAACACAGATGATGTCACTGACGCCTGCTCTGTGCACTCATCTGTCAATACTGATGACAAAGCTGTGATTAACATCCCTGGATGGACACCAGCACTGCCAGGGCAGGAAAGGGAGGCCAAGGGATAGGGACTAGGTGAACTCTGTCTTAAAGAATAAGTAGGTCACTAAGCAGGCAAGGGAAGCATAGGCCTACCAGATGCAAAGAACAGTAAGGTATAAAGGCATTGGGGGAATAAAAGTATGTAGGAGACTATGAAGACATGACAGTAAATTCAATGTGGGATCCTCAATTAGATCCTGAGACAGGAGGAAGACATTAGTGGGAAAACTTGTGACACCCGAGTATGTTCTGTTGATAGTATTGTTATCACAGTTAACTACTTAGTTTTGATAAATACGCTATGGTTATATAAGATATTCATATAAGGAGAAGCTGGGTGAGGGGTATATGGGATTTTTTGGGGGTACTATTTTGGCAACTCTTCTGTAATTCTAAAATTTTATTTAAAAATTAACTGTTAAAAAAGTACATGCATATTCAGGCAACTATAAGTAGTCTAGTATGGTTAAAACTTGGGATTTTTCAATACAGAAAAGCTTGGGACTATCACAGATCTTTTAAATAAGAAAAATTCCAGGTGATTTTGGTATACCCTGATTTAAATTTCCTGAATGCAAGTATTATCAAAGAGGTAGAACTGACTAGTAATGCAAACTGATTAGATATGAGAGAGAAGTTGAGAAAAATTTTCAAGACTTTATTTATGGCATGGATGGAGGGAGAAGGGATTAAAAAGCTCAGTTTTGGACATGCTGAGTTTGAGGGATCCTGGGAAGCCCAAATGAATATATTCAGAAGGTGGGTAAAAGTTATGTAGTAGAAATACATATTTGGCACACCAGCACTGAGATGTGGTAATTTAATCCACGGAAGTGAATGAGATGACTCTGCAGAGTATAGACCTGAAAGGAGAGCCAAGGTTTAAATCCACAATAATACCAATATTTACAGTGTGGATAAAGAGAGAAGAATTCTCAAAAGAGAGGAAGGAAGGAAGTTCAGGAAAACATTGTCAGACAAGCCAAAGAATGTAGAGTTTTTACAGAAAAGAACTTTCAACGGTGTTGTACACTACAAGGATGTCAAGTGAGCACAGGAATTTAAAGTATCCAGTGGCTTTAGCCTCTGGATGGGAACTAGCAATTTTGGGGAAAGACACTTTGGTTGAGTACTGGGAACAGAAGCAGTGTGAGGAGCAAAGGGATACAAGGGGTCGAGATGTGAGTAAAGACTGGCTTTTTATGTAGATGGCTTTGGTATGTGAATTAGTCAGGGTTGTCTAGGGAAACAGAGTGACAGGAGATATCTATAAATGCTATGAGATTTTATAAAATTGTCCCATGCAATTGTGGGAATACAGGAGTACAAATTTCATAAGACAGGCTGTAAGCTGGGAAGGTTTTCTATGTACTCTCCAGGAGAAGAACCATGTTCTCGGCTCTACCCTCATCAAATGGGTGACCACTGAATTCTAGGCCCCACCCTCTGGGAACACTGGGGTAGCAGTCAGAATGTTCCAATCTCCAGGACACAGGCTCAACCACCTCAGAACAGTGGGATGTCGGGCAAAGTCTCCCCAATCCCTGGGGATTGCGCTCCACACTCTGAAGCCTGGGGCAGCAACACTCTTGCAGGAAAAATGGGATGGAAGGCCCACTCTCTCTAAGCCCCAGGGCATACTCACCATGTCTGCACACAGGGGTGGGTTTGCTCCCTGGGCCTGAGAAGATGTCTACGGTCCAGACCTCAGCTTCCATTATACTGCCTTCAAAGTCATTTTTCCTTCAATCTGTCCCTTTTAGTCCAAGCTAGCAGTCTTTGTGTGCATTCAGATCACACACAAAAAACGTGTAGGATTCACATGCAGGAAGTAGGGGTCATGCCAAGTCATCAGATAGTAAGACGTTCCACAGATCCTGGATAACTGCATTTTGAATCCTGACTTATAAAGAAATGACTGGCTGGTTCCATGTTCAGTTAAAGCCTCATATGGGCACTATTCTCTGAAGACCCATTTTCTGGAAGCTCAAAATGTCTCAAACCATTAAATTTTGGTTTCTTTGTGCTCAGCAGTTCAGTTCTCAGCTTATTCTTTTCCTCTCACATTTTACTATAAATTGCAAGCAGTAGCCAGGCCACATTTTGCACATTTAGTTTGGAAATCTCCTCAGCTAAATATCCAAGCTCATCATTTTCAAATTCTGCCTTCTGTCTAACAGCAGGAGTCAATTAAAATGCCAAGTTTTCCACCACTTTAAAATGAGGATCAGCTTTCTTTTAGTTTGCAATATCACATTCATCTTTCTGTCTAAGGCCTCATGCAAAGTATTAGTGTTCATATTACTACTAACAGTCTCTTCAAAGCAATCTAGGTCTTTCTTTCAAGCATCCCATAATTCTCCCAGAATCTTCTCCTTACTTACTTATAAAACTGTTCCAACATTTTTGGTATTTGCATTGCAGCATGTACCCCATTCTTTCTGCACCAATTTCTGTTTTAGTTTGTTAAAAGGTTATCAAAGCAGTATACCAGAAATGAATTGGCTTTTATAATGTGGAGTAATTAACATAAACTTATAGTTGTAAGGCCGTGACCAAATCAAGATCATCAGAAGAAGCTTTCTTCCCAAGGTTTAGCAGTAGGTGATCAGGCACATGGCAGCCTCTGCTTTTCTTTTCCCTCTTCTCTGGGCCTCACTACTTTTAGCTTATGGTTAAAGTAGTTTCCTCTCAACTTCTGTGTTCAGTTGATTCCAGCTTCTAGCTCCTAGGGCCTCTCTCAGTTTCTGGGCATTTCTCATTGAGCTACTGTGTGTCTCTGAGGCCTTCTGTCTTCTTATTACTCCAGTTTATAAAGTACTCCAGTAAAAGGATCAAGACATACCCTGGGACACATCTTACTGAAGTGATCTAATAAAAAAGAAGGTCCCTGGGGAACTTTCGGGAAGATGACAGCAGAGTAGATAGGCAGGGCTCAAGTCTCTTATAAAAAGGGCAGAGCAGAGGAAGGGCAGAAGCTGTCTGAAGGAGCTGCTTTGGGGATATGAAGACCAGGAGAGTGCTATGTGCATTTTTATGAAGGGAGTAGGGACACAGAAACAAAGGCTGAAATGAAAACTGTGAGTAACTTACCCCTGTGGCTGGAAATGGTGCCTGTCCCCCACAATGGAGGTGAATAGCCTCAGTAAAACCCTTGGCTGACAACGGTCAAACTTAGAAGGGAAAGGAAGAGGGAGGGTGCAGTGGAGCGCTGAGTGTGATTTATCTTCAGTGAATGTAAACAGCAAGGCCCCTCTTTGAACCATGGCAATAACTGGCCCAGAAATACCAGCCAGTGGAGGTTGAGTCACCTCCATGTAAAGGTTCACTAAAGAGTGCCATCTGCTGGTAGGCCTGGAAAGTGAAGGGAGAAAAAGGCTTCGAAGTTTCTCATGTCCATATCCCCAGCTCATCCTGGATCTGGTCTGTGCCCTGTTAGTGGGTCCCTGGACCTATTTTAACTTAAACTGGGCAAAGTTAAAGATATAGAATAAGATGAATGAAAATTCGAAGAAGAACCATGAAACAAAACCATTAGGCAAGAGAGAAAAACTGACCATCAGAGTAAACTCACTGAGACATTAGCAAAAAATTATAAACAATACTAAGAAACAGGAAGAAATGGCCCAGCCAAAGGAACAAATTAAAAATCTTGAGAGACACAGGATTAAAAACAACTAATCAATGATATTCACACAAATGTCCTAATTCAATTCAAGGAATTGAAGAAAAATATAGCTAAAAAAAAAAAAAAAAAAGACTAAGTGCCAAACTCTCATCAAAAACCATGGAGGAGAAGCAGATTTGGCTCAACTGATAGAGCATCTGCCTACCATATGGGAGATCCAGGGTTCAAACCCACGGCCTCCTGACACAGGTGGTGAGCTGGCCCATGCGCAGTGCTAATGCATGCAAGGAGTGCCTGCCATGCAGGGGTGTCTCCCATGTAGGAGAGCCCACACACAAGGAGTGTGCCCTACAAGGAGAGCCACCCCGCATGAAGAAAATGCAGCCTGCCCAGGAGTGGCACTGCACACATGGAGAGCTGACGTAACAAGATGATGCAACAAAAAGAGACACAGATTCCTGGTGCTGCTGACAAGAATGCAAGCGGACACAGAACACACAGCAAATGGATACAGAGTACAGACAATGGGGAAGGGGAAGGGGAGAGAAATTTTTAAAAAAACAACCATGGAGGTGAGCACTGGTATGATACATTTAAGGTCCTGGAAGAAAAAATTGCCAGTCAAGATTTCTTTATCTGGCAAAAATGTTCTTCAAAAAACGGGGGTGTCTTTAAAGTCTTCACAGATCAATAGAAACGGAGAAAGTTTGTCACCAAGACTGGACTTATAAATAATAATAAAGGCAGTGCTATATGCTGTGAGGAAAAGACAGGAGAGAGAAGCTTGGAGGAGAGTGTATAAATAAAGATTATTAGTAAAGATAACTAAAAGGATAAAAGATAGACAATAGTAAGATGTAACAGTGGAACACCAAAGGAAAAACTGGATGAAGTAAGTAATGCCTTTATAGTTATAACACTGAATTTTAATGGATCAAACTCCCAATCAAAAGGCACAGACTGGCAGAATGGATACAAAAATAAGTCATCTATATGCTGTGTACAAAAGACTCACCTTAGACCAAGGACACAAATAGGATGCAAGTGAAATGTTGGAAAAAGATATTCCACATAATAGGAACCAAAAAAGAGCTAGGGTAACTAAACTAATATTGGACGAAATAGATTTTAAATGCAAAACTGTTAGAAGAGACAAAGAAGGTCATTATATATTAATAAAAGGGTAATTTATCAAGAAGAAATAACAATAATATTTATCCACCTAACCTGGGTGCCCCAAAATACATGAGGCAAACCCTGAAAAACTGAAAAAAAGAAATAGATGTATCTACAACAATAGTTGGAGTCTTCAATACAACACTCTCAATATTGTAGAGAACACCTAGACAGAGTATCAATAAAGAAACAGAAAGCCTGAATAATATGATGAATGGACTAGAATAACAGACTTACATAGAACATTATACCCCAAAAGAGCAGGATATACATTCTTCCCAAGTACTCATGGATCCTTCTTTGGGATAGATGATACTTTGATCACAAGATAGTTCTCAATACATATTTAAAAGATTGAAATTATACAAAGCACTTTCACCCACCTTAATGGAATGAAGCTGGAAATCAATAACCGGCAGAAAATGGAAAATTTAAAAACATGGAGATTAAACAACACACTCTTAAATAATCAGTGAATCAAAGAAGAAACTGCAAGAGAAGTCAGTAAATCTCAAGATTAATGAAAACAAGAACACAAAATATCAAAACTTAAGGGATGCAGTGAAGGCAGGGCTGAGAAGTAAATATATAGCCCTCAATACTTACATTAAAAAGGGAGAAAGAGCCAAAATGAAAGGTCTAAGTACATCTGAAGGAACTAGAAAAGGAATAGTAATCTAATCCCAAATCTAGTAGAAGGAAAGAAATAACAAAGATTAGAGAAGAAATAAATGAAAATGAGGCCAACAACAACAAAAAACAATAGTCAACAAAACCCAAAAGTAGGTTCTTCAAGAAGAGAAACAAAATAGAAAAACCCTTAGCTAAAAACGTCAACAAAACCCAAAAGTAGGTTCTTCAAGAGGATCAACAAAACAGAAAAACCCCTAACTAGACTGACAAAGAAAAAGAGATGCAAGATGTGAATAAACAAAATCAGAAATGAGAGGGGAAACATTACTGACTAGACAGAAATAAGAGAGATAAAAAAGGATAGCATGGATAACTGTATGCCACCAAACTAGAAAATGTAGATAAAATGTCAAATTCCTAGAAATACAAGAACAACCTATACTGACTCTAGAAGAAATAGAAGATCTCAACAGATCAACTACAACAAAGAGACTGAATCAGTCATCAAAAACCTGCCAACAAAGAAAAGTCCAGGACCAGATGGCTTCACAGGTGAACTCTAAAAATCATTCAAAGAAGATGTAATACAAAACTTACTCAAACTCTCCCACAAAACTGAACAAACTCATTCTATGAACCCAACCTCACCCTAATGCCAAAGCCAGATAAAGATGTTACAAAAAATTTTTTAATGAAAATAGATGCAAAAATACTCAAGAAAATAATTACTAAATGAATCCAAAAACACATTAAAAGAATTATACATCATGATAAAGGGGGTTTTATCACAGGTACACAAGGATGATTCAACATAAGAAAGTCAACCAGAGTCATATGCCACATTAACATATCAAGGAAGAAAAACTACATGATTTTGGTTAACACAGAAAAGGCATTTGACAAAATACAGCATAGTTTCTTAAAAACATTCGAAAAGATAGAAGTAAAATTTCAAAACATGATAAACTGTATACATGAAAAAACGCACAGCTAATATTGTATTCCATGGTGAAAACTAAAAGCTTTTAAGCTGAGACTGAAAAAAGACAATGATGCTGTATTAGTTAGCCAAAAGGGTGCTGATGCAAAGTACCAGAACTCTGGTGGCTTTTATGCAGGGTATTTATTAATATTTGGAGTAGAAGCTTAGTTACCAGGCCTTAAAGAATCCATCTCAAGGTACCATAAGAGGGGCTTTTTCACCCAAAGTTAGTTGACACATACTGATGCAAGATGGTGGGTGATATCTGTGAGGGTTCATCTTTCCCTTCCTCATAAGGCTCCGTAATCCCAGCTTCTTCCAATCTCAGCCGTAGGCTGGCACAAGCCCATCTCTCTCCTGGGGCTCATTTCTTTCTGGGCCCAGCTGTGCTGGTCTCTTCACAAGGTCAGCTGTAGACTATCAGGCTCATCTCTCTTCCTGGGGCTGTGTCTATGGAGCGTGCTCTTCCTGCTTATCTTCTGTGTGAAAGTCTGTTTTATCAGCGCAAGGGGCTGGGACTCAAAGCTGAGATGCACTCTAATGATGTGGTTGAATCAAAGCCCTAATCCGATATAATCAGCGGTCTCAGCTGAATTTAATACAATCAAAGGGTATCACGCCAGAGGAACAGACCAGTTTACAAACATAATCAAATATCTCTTTGGGAATTCATAAATAATATCAAACTCCCACAGATGCTCACTGTCACAACTGCTATTCAGTATTGTGCTAGAAGTTCTAGTTAGGGCTATTAAACAAGAAAAAGAAATAAGAGGCACCCAAAAAGGAAAGGAAGACAAAAAAACTAATGGTATTCATCGATGGCATGATTCAATACCTAGGAAATCCCAAAAAATTCACAACAAAGCTACTAGAACTAATAGGTGAGTTCAGCAAAGTAGTGGGTTACAAGATTAATACATAAAAATCAGTAGTGTTTCTATACATTACTAATGATCAATGTGAGGAGGAAGTCAGAAAAAAAATTCCACTTCCAACAGCAACTGAAAGAATCAAATAGGAAGAAACTTAACCAAGGACATAAAGGACCTATAATCAGAAAACTATAGGAAGCAGCCATGGTTCAAGCAATTGTGCTCCCGTTTAACATATGGAGGACCCAGGTTCATTCCCTGGACCTGGTAAAAAAAAGAAAAAAGGCATCCCAGACCTGAGCAGTGAGGCACAGGCCCTCGTGTGGCAAAGTGATGTACCAAAAATGATGATGACGCAACCAGACAGAAAAAAACCCCTACAAAACATTGTTCAAAGAAACCAAAGAAAACCTAAATAAATAGAAGGACATTCAAGGTCCATAAATTGAAAGACTAAATATTATTAAGATGTTAATTCTATCAAAATGGATTTACAGATTTAATGTGATCCCAATAAAATTTCCAAAAGCCTTCGTGCAAAAATGGAAAAAAAAATTATCAAATTTATCTGGAAAGGTAAGGTCCTCTGAATAGCCAAAAATATTGTTCTCACTTCCCGACTTTAAAGCATATTTTATGAAAGCTAGAACTCCTAGAAGAAAATATATGGAAATAGCTTCAAGATCTTGTGGTAAGTGATGCTTTCTTAAACCTTACACTCAAAGCACGAGCAACAAAATAAATAAATAAATAAATAAATAAATAAATAAATAAATAAACAGGACCTCCTCAAAATAAAACACTTCTGTGCTTCAAATGACTTTGTAAAGAAGGTGGAAAGGCAGCCTACTCAATGGGAGAAAATATTTGGAAACCACATATCCAACAATGATTTCATATCCATGTTATTTAAAGAGCTCATACAACTCAATGATAAAAAGACAAGCAACCCAATTAAAAAATAGGCAAAGGACTTGAATAGACATTTTTCCAAAGGGGAAATATAAATGGCCATAAAAGCACACGGAAAAATGTTCGACACACTACCTATTAGGGAAACACAGATCAAAACTACAGTGAGTTATCATTTCACACTTCACAAAATGCCCTTTATTTTTAAAAAACCAAACAGAAAGCTCCATTGCTAGAGAGGATGTGGAGAAATAGGAACACCCTTTCACTTTTGGTGTGCATGTAGAATGGTGTAGCCACCATGGAAATCAGTTTGGCGGTACCTCAAGAAGCTGAATATAGAAATGCCATATGAATCAAGAATCCCATTACTAGAAACTATTCAGAAGAACTGAAAGCAAAGGTGCAAAGTGACATTTGCACACTGATGTTCACAGCAGCATTATTCACAATTTCTAAAATATGTAAACAGCCCAAGTGTCCATCAACTGATGAATGAATAAGCAAAATGTGTTATATACATACAATGGAGTACTATTCAGCATAAGAAGAAATGAAATAGGGATGTATATGACAACATGGATGAACCTTGAGGATAGTATGTTGAATGAATATGCCAGACACAAATGGACAAATATTGTATGGTCTGACTAATATGAACTAAATACAATGAGTAAACTCATAGAGGTAAATCGTAGAGTATAGGTTACTAATGTAGGTTGAGAATAGGAGCTGATGCTCAATGTATGCAGAATTTTTAATAAGGCTTACTGTAAAGCATGGAAATGAACAGAGGTGGTTGTAACACATAATAGTAAGTATAATTAACAGTGCTGATTAGTAAATGTGATTCCAGCTGAAATGGGTAGTCCATGGAAGTAAATGTCTGTTGAAAGGAAACTAGAGGATAATCTAGAGAATGTATAACATAGTAATTTCGGTGGTGGATAAAGACTGTGGTTGGCTAATAGTATAAATATAAGAATGCTTTTCTATTCCAAAGTGTTAAGAATATGGTGATGCATGGGAAAATTACCACTATATTAACTTACAGACAACAGCTAATAGTATATTATTTTTGTAAAGAGCAAAGAAGATATATCAATTCTAAGGGACAGCAAAAGGAGAGAAAAGGAGTACAGGATTTTTCCTTTTGGAGTAATAAAAACATTATAAAATTGATTGAAGTGATGATGGCACAAATCTGTGATAAAAATGAGAGCCACAAAGTATACACTTTGAATAGATTGTACAAGGCATGAGACTGTGTAACATCATCAATCCTGTGGTGGAAGATGGACAGAATATGAGAATATTCTCTCAAGAAATGTAACAAATAGCTAACACTAATACAGGTTGTTAATAATTGGGTGGGTTAGAGGACAAATATACAAAATGTAAGGTACCGGCTACAGTTACTAGTAATATTTTGAGGATGATTTTTCATAATTTGTAACAAATGTTTCACAACAATGCAAGGTGTTGGTGGTGGGGTGATATATGGGAGCTCTGTATATAGATATGCATGTTTCTTTTGTAAGTTCACGACTTTTACTATACCCTTATTGTTTATATATGTTTATATTTGAATGATACATTTCAATAAAATTTTATTAAAAATTTTTAATAAAAAAAAAATGGAGGAATAAATGGGCCAAAGACGTCAACAGACTTTTAGCCAAAGAAGAAATATTAATTGCCAGAAAGCACATGAAAGAAGGTTCAACATCAGTAGCTATTAGGGAAATACAAATCGAAACCACAATAAGAAATTATTTCATGCATTATAGAATGGCTATTATTAAAAAAAAAAAAAAGAAACCTACAAGTTCTGGAGAGGATGTAGAGAAATTGGAACACTCTGTCACTGTTGGTGGGAATATAGATTGGTACAGCCTCCGTGGAAGACAATTTGGTGGTTCCTTAGGAAGCTAAATATAGAACTGTCTTATAATCTTGTAATCCTATTATGAGGAACATATTTGGAAGAACTAAAAGCAGGGATGTGAGCAGACATTTGAGTACTGATGTTCTTAGCACCATTATTGACAGCTGCTAAAAGATGTAAACAACCCAAGTGTCCATCAATGTATGTGTGGATAAACAAAATATAGTATATATACAAGTAAAAGAATTTCTTCTATGATTAGAACAAATGCACACCCCTATTACAAGGTATTAAAAATATGATACATGGGAAAACACAACTAATGTAACTTATGGACTATGGTTAACAGTAATACTGCAATATTTTTGCATCAATGGTGTAGTAGTTTGATATTATTTATGAATTCCAAAAAAGATATTTGATTGTGTTTGTAAACTAGTCTGTTTCTCTGGGCATGATACCCTTTGAATGTATTAGATTCAGCTGAGACCTCTGATTAAATTATATAAGATTAGGGCTTTGATTCAACCACACCATTAGAGTGTGACTTAGCATTGAGTCGCAGTCCCTTGTTGATAAAACAGACTTTCACACAGAAGCAGATACGCAGGAACAGAGAGTGCTGTATAGACATGGCCCCAGGAAGAGAGATGAGCCTGAGAGTTTATAGCTGACTTTGTGAAGAGAACAGTATAGCTGAGCCTGGAAAGAAATGAATCCCAGGGAAAGAGATGAGCTTATGCCAGCCTACGGCTAAGATTGGAAGAAGCTAGGACTACAGAGCCTTAAGGAAAAGGAGGAAGATGAACCCTCACAGATATCACCCACCATTCTGTATCAATACATGGCAACTGACTTTAGGGGAGAAAGTCCCTCTTATGGTACCTTGAGATGGACTCTTCAAGGCCTGGTAACTGTAAGATTCTACTCCAAATATTAAGAAATACCCTGCATAAAAGACAACAGATTTCTGGTACTTTGCATCAGCACCCCTCTGACTATGTCACAAATAGCAAAGAAGGTGCTATATCAATGCTAAGGATCAAAATAAGTTGTAGAAGGGGGTATGGGACTTTTTCTTTTGGAGTTATAAAAACATTTGAAAATTGAGGTTATGACAGCATAACTCTGTGATGAAAATGAGAGTCACTGAGGATACACATTGGATGGATTTTTACAAGGCAGGGGACTGTATAACACAGCAAGCCCCATGGTAGATAATGCGGTGTGGTTAATAGCACAAATATGAGAACATTCTCTCATGAACTATGACAAATAAACAATACTAATCCATGGTGTTAACAATAGGGTGGTTTATGGGAAAAATACACCAAATGTAAGTATGGAATATAGTTAGCAGTACTATTTTGATAACAGTGTCTCATCATTTGTAACATATGTTCCAGAACAATGCAAGGTGTTGATGGTGGCGTGATATATGGGAATACTGTATGGATTGCTTTGTGAACTCACAACTTCAATAATAATAGGAATAGGAAGGTCCCTTCTCTGAATCTAATCAAAAGTTTCCACCTACAATAGGTTTACACCCACAGGAATGGATTAGCTTAAAAACATAATTTTCTGGGGTCCACAAATGACCCAAACAACCACATTATGTTTATAACCTAAGAGAATACTGCCAGAAGAGAGAAAGTAGTCATAAGATACAGGAGATAGAGAGAGGACATTAGAAGAGCAGGGTTCCAGAGCAGTCAGTAGGGAGGAAGATCCTGACAGAAGCAGGTGGAAGAATTAGCCTTGGAGAGGAGTCTTGCCCATCCCCTCCAGGAAGAAGGAAGGAGAGGAAGGACACAGATAAGCTGGCAGCTGGCAGGGGAGAGAACACAGGAAATTAAGGAAGTTCCTGTCTGATGGCTTCTGTTTTCTCTCTTAAGGAGATGGGAAGTGGTGGGTTAAAGACAAGAGTAAAGTCATGTAAATAACTCTTTTGGGGATTGAAAGGGAGCTGGTTAAGGACAGTGATTCGGCCTACTGGGCTGACAGTCCTGCATCTATAATCATCAGATTTATGCTCATCTATAACAACTCTAGATTAGCAGATCATAGCAGTGCCCAGCTGCCTAGGCCTGGGTGTAGTGGGGGATGGTGTTAACAGATTGATTCAGGGTTGGTTTCTTCCTTCCTATGCAGGCACAGCAGAATTACAGATCATGGGATAACCTGGATAGGAAGGGGGGAAATGTGAAGTCAGGAAGAATCTATTGTAGGAGACTGAGACTGAAAAATAGGTATGGTTAGGATTTGAAGGTTGAAAGGTTGTGGCCAGGATAGAAATTTAAGATTTCTGTTGTGATGTGATTCTGGATGACTCCATCCACCCATCCATCCACCCATCCACTCATCCACCCATCCACTCATCCATCCATCCATCCATCCACCCAACTACCAAGTATTTATTTAACAGCCACATGTGAAATCCTGCTGGGTGGGGATGATTCAAAGGCCCGGGAAGTGGCCATATTGAAGTACAATGTTGTTTTAGTTTCCTAGGCTGCTCAAAGCAGATATCATGAAATGGTTTCACCTTAAACAATGAATATGTATCAGTTTACAAGGTAACAGTTTTGAGGCTGTGAAAATGTCCAAATCAAAGCATCATCAAGGCTATGTTTTCTTCCTGAAGATCAGCAACGGCAATCCTTGGCTCCTGTGCCACATGGGTGCTGGTTCCTTTCTTCTCTTCTCGGTTTTGTTGCTTTCAGTTTCTTGCTTCTGTGGCTTTTTCCCCACTGTATTTGTCCCATATTTTAAGGACTCCAGTTAAAGGATTAAGAACCATTCTGAATGAGGTAGGTCACACCACACCTAAACTGAAGTAGCCTCATCGAAAGAGCCTACTCACAATGGGTCTATAACCACAAGAGTGGAATAACTTTAAGAACGTGATTTTCTGGGGAACATACAGTTTCAAACTAAGACAAATGCAAATGAGGGTCGCTGGAGGTGAAATGGCCAAGAAAACAAGAGGCTAAGGGCATGTCAGTAAAAGACAGTAATTAGGAGGGTAGAAAGTTGCAGCACTGTATATAATGAGTCTTTATGGGTTATGAAAGTTCTTTATAAGGCATTGGAGCACTTGGAAACAAGCACCTGCAGACACTGTACACGAGTCTTCAGATGAGATCTTTCCACTCCAGAAGCTACACAAGAAGCCCTCTCAGCCAGAGAGTCAGGTTTCAGTTATGGCAAAATGTTTGGTAAGAGTAAAGATATAGACTATCGGTTAGCATTGGAATGAGCTTTCTGGAAGTCATGAATAGCCTTAAGTGCTAGAACCATGATCATCTATTAAAATATCTTAGCCTTTTTTTAAAAAAAAATTCTACTTCGCCTCTGTGTTTAGCTTATATGCTTTCATGTTAAACTTACCAGGTTATTTACTTCTTTTCTTTTTCAGGTGCTTATTTCTCAGTTTCTCTCACAGTATACAGTGAAACAATCGATTCCCCTACACCCAAGCCAGATATGTTTCTGGCTTTTCTAAGATCTATGGATATATGGTTAGAGAGGAAGTCTTTTTCAGAATAGTTGGGCAGCATGTAGAATTTTCTGGACAGTGACATAGGTGGCAAACCCAACAGTCTATCTCAATTTTTTAGATTCTCATCATTATTTAATTTTACTTGTCAGTGCAAACACATCATAGGGAAGAGCTATGGTGAAAATAAGTGAAGTTGGGGAGCAGTTGTATCACAGTAGTTGAATGCCTGCTTCCCTGGTACCTACTTAAAAAGAAAAAAAAAAAAAAAAGTAAGTGAAGAGCAATAACTTCCAACCAAATTCAAGAAGTTCACCTCAAAGACACTGACCAGTGACAAGTGGCTATGCTGGACCCCTGCAGACCAAGTCGGGAACTGAGATATAAGAAATGGGAAATCTGTAGGAAAAATATATAGGCCATAAGGGTATATAGACAAACTTTTGGGTAGCAAAATAAATTAACCTTCAACAGATCTGCAGGCCAGCACATGAAATTTATCCTACCACAACCAGGACACAAGATCATCCTTTATCTGGCTGATTCTTATTTAGCTGCCCCTTCTCCTGCTCAAATGCCCTGGATTGGGAAGCCAATAAATCCCACCATAAGGAATCATATTATCTACTAAGCAAAACCACAGTCTGGATGAACTGGACCTCTTTAACCATGGTGGTATTAGACAATCAGTAATGATGAATTTATTAAACATCCATTTCTCAAAGGCAGATTGTATTATGATGATTATTATTATACTGGACTGAAGGTGTTTTAGAATGTACTTCTAAAAACTAAAAATCCTCCACTGGAATGAGTCAGAATGGAGACTTAAGTGCACAGCTACTGACTTCCTATTCTCCTTTTTGGCTTTGCACATCATCTTCCTTAAGAAACTTGAATTTTGGACAATAATTCTCTTATACTCATTATTTCAGTCTCTTAACTTGCCTTCCAGTAGGTTACTGGAGAGAAGAAGCCAAAAATATCCCTACAAAGTTAAGGAAGACAACAATTCTAACAAAAAGTAGCAAAGAAAAAAGCAATAAGGTTAAATACTGTTATTAGCTAATTAGCAACTCCAAAGGGAGATTTTTTTACTTAGTCAGCAGCGATTTGGGGATACTACTGATATTCAGAAAGCTGTCAAAGAGGCTCTAAAACCTCAATGATGAGTAATCAAGTTATTTACTTAGATTTCCAGAAATATGACATTAAGTTTTTTGTAGATTTCAAAGTTTATCTCCTTTGGAATCGACTCCAAACATTTTATCAATTATTTAAAGTTGAAAATGACCTTGAAAGGAGTCTTTACCCATAGGATTCCTTAGATGGTGCCCTAAAAGCATGACTCTAAACACCTCTGTAAGAATGGTTTCCTTAGGAACACTCTCAGAAGTGGAGTCTAGTCGCAGTCCCTTTGTGGGAAATTCTGAGATTTTCCTACAAAGGGGAAAATCTCTCCCAATTTTAGGCCCACATTAAGCTACTAAACAGCCTTCAACATGTCACAACAGATTTCTTCTGTTGTGCCGAACTGCACAGCTAGCTCATTGCAGAATTGAGGTTTTTAAATACCTTGCACAAGAAATACATAGGTTTTAACCATTATACCCTACTATGAACCACAATTATTCTCTGTATGAAATCTGCAAGAAAGATTTAAAGATACTTTACACAACATTTTAAAAATTTCTTATCAACCATTGATATCAAAGACTGTAAATGAAAGATATGGAAAATGGTTTACAAAGATCCAAGGCAATTAAAGTTTCTTCAAAAACCTTATCAAAAACATTACTGTGAAGATTATGGAAGTAAGAAAGGTCTTTAGTTAGAAGAAGGCCCAGAATTAAACAGTATAAATATGGCTAGATCTTTCTGTCTCTTCCCAATTTTATTTTTTCAGAATGAAAAAAGGTTTTTTTAATGATATGAAATGATGATTGCCCACTAACAAAAAATCTAAGCAATGTAAAAATAAAAATAAAGTCAGTATTAATACTTTAGAAAATCCTTTTATGCAGCTTTCTATGAATATATACACACAAATATGGAGTTAAACCACAAAGAAATGTTATTATACTAAAAAGTGCTTTCTATGAACTATCGGCTATTTTTTAATGTTATAAACATTTTCTATGCACATAAAATTTTTCAATAAACAGTATTTCAATAAGTATACACTATCCCATTCATTATATGGATATAGCTAATTTATTTAACCAGACCTATGCTACTGGCAATTAAGGTTTCCAAGTTGTCCATATTTTAAGCAATCTATAATGGTCATCCTTGCATCATCTCTGCTCATTTTGTCTGATTATATTCTCCCAATGCATTTCAAGGTATGAGATGGCTGGGTCAACTGCTATAAACAGTTAAAATTTAGCTATGTATTGCCAAACTGTCCTACAAAAAGACGGGAGCAATTCACACTTACTGTGAGAACGCAAGAGTGGTTTATTCTCCCTTAACCTCATTCCCTGGTTCTGGGTTTTTATAATCTTTATGAACATGATAGGCAAAAAGGTTTCTCATTCTATATTTAATTTATGCTTCTTTGATTATTCATACATGTATGCATTTGCATTGAATATTTCTGAACTGCCTATTTGTAGCAGTTTTCAATTTCTCTTTTTCTTACTTATTTGTGACAATACTTGGTAAACAGGGAAATAATAGCC
This sequence comes from Dasypus novemcinctus, assembly GCF_030445035.2. Classification (NCBI taxonomy): domain Eukaryota; kingdom Metazoa; phylum Chordata; class Mammalia; order Cingulata; family Dasypodidae; genus Dasypus; species Dasypus novemcinctus. The sequence continues at coordinate 87,424,649 of NC_080677.1, forward strand.
TTTTGTAATCTGTGTTGCAACTATATTCAGTTTATCATGTGTCTTTTAACTGTGAGTATGATGGTTTCATCAATAAAGATATTTCAAAATTTGCATAACCAAATTTGTAATATTTTTGTACGTGATTTCCTAATATATGAGAAATTCTTAGAAAGGAATTCTTTACCTGTAAATTATAAAAATGCTGACCCATATTTTTAAGTTCTTTTTTCATATTTTTACATCTTTTAACATTTGATCTGGAATTTGTTTTGGTATATAGAGCAAGGTTTAGCGATACCCCAAATGTATAAGGCAGTCACCTTAATACCATTTATTAAATGGACTATTCTTTAGCCAATGAGCTGAAATCTGTGTCTTCCACCCCTTTTTTCTTTTTCTATAATAAATTCAGAACTGCAATGATCAGTTTGGCTGTATGCCTTCTTCTCATGGCATAATGCTGGTAATAGGTTTTATAATCATAAATTATAAGTGGCCTCACACAAAAATTGAACTTGATAGTGTAGTACTAGGAGAAAGAAAATCATGGTATCAACCAGACGAAAATAAAAGTTGTTATACTTGGCAAGTATCTCACAGCTCTTTAAAGAAGCAACACTAAATAACCCTATTCACAAAACAACTCAGCTGCTTGGGGGTTCTCTGTGGAGCTAATTATTTCCTGACGGGTCCATATAATGCATATCTACCCCAAAGGAGACAACCTACAGGAACCATTCTGAGCTTCCTTTGGGGGTGAAGAAGAGCATTGTGAACAGTTGCCCTTGAAACTGCTCTAACTCAAATAAATTTTACTGTGATTTATGGATCAGAATTCTGGATACTCAGTCAAAATTTATGCAAGGGCTTCAGCTGAATCAAAGATCCGTTTTTGAAAAAAGTTTTGGCACTGCTGGTAGGGAGTCTCTGGTAAAGGAGTAAAATGGTCGACTGTCTGGGAATCAATCATTCCAGGTTGTACTTCTAAATGTTCCCATGGAGAAGCATGGTCTGCTACCTGTCCTCCTGGAATTTAAGCATGTGGCATTCTAAATAGCAACTGAGGATCTTGGCACTTTTTCTCATTTAGAGGAGTCGATCCTGACTTTACAGAAACCTAACAACTGGGGGGAAAAAAAGCACCCTTGGACACAGATGTGAGAGAATACATAGTACATAAGTGACATGCTATAAAGAAGTGATTCACTCTTCAATATATAATTTGGAAGCTGTGAGCCCAGTTTTAATTAACTTAGCCCTCCACAAATATGCCCTTACTGAGTCAATATTTCATGTAACACAGAGGCAATACTGAAAAACATCTTATGCCTTTCAGAAAACCACTGCTGAAGACCTTGTCTGTCATATTATATATCTCATATAATGGAAACTCAGACCTAAGGTGAGACAAATAGATTATTGTAGGATCATCTAGTTCCTTTGTTCATTTTCCTAGTTATTCTGCTTTAAAATTATTTTTTTATACTACTCTAAGCAATTTTAAGTTACTTTTATAAGTAGAGAGAATACAGAATGCCATAAATGTAAAGACCTTGATTTATTTGCCACTATATTCCCAGTACCTTGAACAGTGTCTAGTTTATAGTCTGTGGTCAATAAATGTGTTGAATGAATAAATAGAGAATTAATGATTAAACAAATACATATACATGGACATAAAAACAGATATTGATGGGCACTGTGTCTTGCCACTCATTTCATTATCAATAATCCAAAGGTAAAGAAAGTTTTGTTTTTTTTTTAATCTCCTTCATTCATTCAATAAGTCTTCACTGCCCATCTACCAATTGCCAAAATCCCTCTGACAGAGTCGTTGCTCTTAAGGGGTTCATCAATCTACTGTGATAGGCTGATAGATCAACAGATTATTATGGGACAATGTAATGAGTACAAAGGTAAAAGACGTGTGTAGATATCAAGGGAGCTCAGAGAAGAGTACCTGGCCAGCTGGGAATACAGGGAGTGGGAACTGCAGGACAGGACCCTTCCTAAAGGAGGTTGTGGCCAAGGTGAGCCTCAGAGGATGACCAGGGGTTAGGCTGGGGGAGAGGGATGCATAATTGGAGCATGTCAAGGGCGGAAGTAAAGCAGAGAGAACCAGTATACAGAGAGTAAGGAGCTAGACGGAGCCAGATGTGGCTGCAGCATTAAGTAAGGCAGGAAGTGGCAAGAAGTGAAGCAGTAGGGAGGTGGGAACCTGGTGAACCACTGGGAAGCTGGGATTTACTCCCTTGGCAATGGGGAATTTTTGAATGAGTCTTAAACTAAGAAGTGACTGGTTGGATCTGCACTTTCGATGGTTCACCCTAATGGCTGGGCAGAATATGGACTGGGGTAAGCAAGACCAGTTAACCCAGGGGAAAGTTTCTAAGGACTTTCAATTTCACATGGTTACAGAAATGGAGAAATGAAAAGGAGAAATATTTTTAATAAAACTATGTACTTAAAACTGCTAATGTTATCATGACAAAGTACAGCCACTTCTCTGCTTGCTTAGTAAGAATAGCAGACAAGTAAATTGATCTGCTAAATTCACCTCTGGGTATAAAGGGATCTAGGTAAGAAAACATATTACTTAGAAATTTATTTATAAGGTTTATTTAATCCTATCCCAGAAGTGGAAAGGACTTTAAGGTCCTCATACAGAACTAACCAAATATGTACCTCTAAATTCAGATGAAAAATCACATTTAAAATATGTTTTACCATGATCATCATCCACTACCAAAAAACTTTTCCATCACCCCCGAAAGAATTTATAAAAAGTTATATTAAAAATAGGTTTTAGAAAAATAACATAGATATAGAAGCAATATTTTTCAAAAGACACTCCCACGCCAGCAACCTTCCTGAAAAAAATAGTCAAAAGAAGGGTTTTCCCCATCATTTTTTTCTCTTTTCTGAAGTGGATGATAAGATAGTGGGTTAATCATTCAGCCCGTCATCAGCACCTGACTGATGGTACCTTATGCACGATGAGCTCATGAGTGCCATCTGGAAGAGTCCTACCATCCTCTTGCATCAGGGGGACAAAAGAGAAGCCAAACAACTTCTTCTCTCCTTTCTCCTTTGCTGTGAAGAACAAAAACAAAAACAGAGGAATCGCATGCTTATTTAAATGCATGCTTACCCATCTGTCCTTACAGACACAGACTGTCAAGAAGCATGGTCATCAGGAAATATAACCCACACCCACCAGCTCCCGTATACAAATGAGAACAGCTTTTATGGTGGGACCTCAAAGTAGTCACCTTTTAACCCCATTCCTGCCTCCTAAACTGCAAGTTACATTCCTTGCTTAATGTTCATCATGGGACTCACTATCTGAAATTAAGTTTTAAAAAAATGTGTGGGCTGTTGCTTCTTCAATATCCTGTCCTCCACCCTCTGGATGTTAGCACCATTGAGGGAGGGATGCTTGTCTGTTTTATTATATGCTTGGCATCTCAAATAGTGTCAAGAACATAAATATATATTAAATAAATGAGTAAATGAACAAATGTGAAATGCAGTGTTTTACCCACTAACCCATGCAATGGGAGACTCTAAACTCGGCCCAGGTTCATGACAGAACTTCTTTCTCTCCCACCTGTGAGAGGACAATGAGCCCTGTAGAAATTACTTCCTTGGAATAAGGCACACTGAAAGGCACCATGAATTGTAATCTATGGTTTACTAAGGGCTTAGTATAGTGGTATTCTGGAAGGCAGAAATGAGGTGATGAGGTTTTCAGATGCCTAACTAAGAATTACAATGGCTAGAAATGCCAAGGATCATTAGCAATTATTTATAGATGAGGAAATTGAGATCATATTAGGTAACTTGCTCCAGAGCTCTTGAGTACCACTCCAGTTTTTTCCACCAAGCTTCCTTTTCTCCATTAATGGAGAAACCATTCAAAGAACCTTGTTTGTTCAACTCCACTCTCTTCTTGTGTTTAGATATGCAAGGAGGAGTTGTGCAGGGTCACAGGCTGGGAGTTACTCTTTCCCATGCAAGTGTGGAAGTGGGGTGTTACACTTCAATAGAAAAAAGTCTGGCTTTTGGATACAGTAAGACCTGAGCTAGAGGAGCTCGATAAGGCGATCTTAAAGACCAAATGAGAGGTTTTTGTATAATGTTGCTTCCTTACAACTGCTTCCAGTGTTTGACCACAGGGAAGGGAACCCTCACACAGAGAAAAGTAATTTGGGATGGCTGGCTTTGGCCCCTAGAAAGAGAGCACCACCAAAAATGTGACTTAGAAAATAATTTTCTTTAAGAAGTACTGGGGATTGAGCCCTGTATCTTGTGCTGTACCAGATGCTCAAACCACTGAGCTACAGCTGCTCCCCCAAATTTTCTTTTAAAATCATTAATTTCATCCTCACAGAAAACCTGAGAAAATACTAATATTCTTTAAAGTTAGGCAAAAATAGCAAAGATCTCTGGGAAGGTATTTTCACAACAATGAAAGTTCTGGGTGGAAATTATGGTTTGGGGGAGATTTATTTAGGAATAATTACCTAAGCTTTTTGACTATCTATTATTGTGCGTGTTTTTGGAATTCAATTCAGAAATATAAAAAGGCCCACAAAGATTAAATTAGCAATGATAAAAACAAGCATTACCTTCTTCAAATTTGCCTTCTTTTATAAAATAAAACTAAGTAGCAAGCAAAGTTTAAAGTACATGTCCTTTTGTTCTGAGCTATTGGATCACTATTAATAAGCTGAATGGATTATTAAACAGTCATCAAAAGTGATGATGGAGATGTATATACTTATAAATGTGGAAGGACATCTATGATATCTGGATAAGTGATACAAAATAATGTCATATACAATATGCACAGTACGATTACCCTTTGGCCAATTTTTAAAAAATCAAATTTATAGGTTGCACGTCTTAATTTATTGATTCATTCTTTCTGGTATCCCAATTCCAATACTTTTTTTCTGTCCTTGAGACCTCCAAATCTTTGACTATCCTCTCCTTCCCCATCCTCACATCCTCACTTCCTACCTTGCCTGGCTCCATTTCTAAGGTCCCTCTTGTAGTCACTTCCCTGCAAATATCCTCAACCTCTTTATTCCTCTACATTTCCATTTTATTCACATGGTAAAACTGCAACCCTGGTTAAGGCCAACTTGCAGTTTACTCCATGCCTATACCACACTAATCGCACATTAATCCACGCACACTAACCAAAATGGCCCTTAAGCAGGCAAACCTTTTACATGTGGTCCAATCAATTCTCCCACTTTTCTAGACAAATTATTTCATCCTTCCTCATACGCCCACTACCTCTGCATTTTCCTTACTCTTAGCTGATGTGGCATGAACTCTCATATGCTCCTACGCCCACCTAGGAACTGTTTGTCCCTGTGCCCTCCTGCGGTCTGCCTGAGGGGTTCAGCTCCCAGCTAAGGCCAAACCCTCTCCTTGTGCACTGGATCCCATGCTTCTTCCCCACCCAAGAACAATGCTCCTCCAGCTGTCCCCTCTCTCTTCTACAATGTCAGTTTTCCCCTCAACTTAATTACTTCTATCAAACAAGGGTGCTTTTGAAAAGCAAACATCAGTAACATTTCTATATGCTACTGATGAGCAATCTGAGGAAGAAGTAAAAAAAAAAAAAAAAAATTCCATTTCTAACAGTGACTAAAATAATCCAATATTTAGGAATAAACTTAACCAAGAACATAAAGGACCTGTATTCAGAAAACCAAAAACATTGCTAAAACAAATCAAAGACCTAAATAAATGGCTACTCCTTCTTAATCTCACACTGGCTCCTTCTCATTCTCCCAAATTCTGAATGTGTGAGTGCCCCAGAGATCTATCCTTGGACTTCACTTTGCCATCTAAACTTACTACTTAGGAATCCCACTTACTGTCATGGCTTAAAAAATTACCTCTGTCAGTGATGTGCTGGAGTTGGCTCATTCTAGCTCACAAGAATTGACAGTGTACATTTTTCCCCCCAATTGCATACTTAGTTATGTCATGTTAGTAGACTGAAATTAGCCATGACAGGTAGTATTTACTCAAGGAAATCAGCAAATGCTACAAATCAGAACACCCCTCTTCAACCCCTCCTCACAAGTACACTGGTTATAAACATTTTCAATATACCACTGACCTATATATTACCCATTCCCAAATTTAAGCCCCCAACCTGGACCTCATCTTCAATTGCCTTGACATTTTTTGAATGTTTAATAGGCAACTCAGAATGAATAAATCTAAAATGGAATACTTGATTGTTTCTTTCCAAACTGACTCTTCCTGTCGTCTTCCCAATTTTATTAAATGACCACTCCATTTCAGGGCTCACATCTTCGAGTCATTCTTGACTTTTCTGCTTCTTTCACATCCAGTCTGTCAATAAATCTATAACATAGAATTGAACCACTACCATACAAATCCAAACCACTTTTATCTCTTTTTTAATTTTTTAAGTATTTTCTCATTTTATTCCCCCGAGATGGCTCCCTCCTCTGTTTGCTGGTTGTTTTGTTTGTTTGTTTTTTAAAGATTTATTTATTTATTTCTCTCCCCTCCCTCCCCCACCCTGGTCGTCTGCTCTCTGTGTCTATTTGTTTCTTTTTGTCAGCTACTGTTGTTGTCAGCCGCACGGGAATCTGTATCTCTTTTTGTTGCGTCACCCCGTTGTGTCAGCTCTCTGTGTGGGCGGCGCCGTTCTTTGGCAAGCTGCACCTTGTTTCCCGCTGGGCGGCTCTCCCTTGAGGGCACACTCCTTGCGCGTGGGGCTCCCCTATGCGGGGACACCCCTGCATGACACGGCACTCCTTGTGCACATCAGCACTGTGCATAGGCCAGCTCCACACGGGTCAAGGAGGCCTGGGGTTTGAACCGCAGACCTCCCGTGTGGTAAACGGACCCCCTAACCACTGGACCAAGACCGTTTCCCTGCTGGTTGTTTTTGCTTGTTGTTTGCATTCGTCTGCTCACTGTGGTTTTTTGCTTGTTGTATGTTTTTCCTTTAGGAGGCACTGGGCACTGAACCTGGGGCCTCCCATGTGGGAGGCAGGTGCTCAACTGCTTGAGCCACATTTGTTCCCTGCTCATTTATTTTTTTTTTGTTTGTTGTCTGATCATTGTTTTTGCTCCTTGTCTGCTCGTTGTTTGTTTGTCTTCTTTAGGAGGCACTGGGAACTGAACATGGGACCTCCCATGTGGGAGGCAGGCACACAACTGCTTGAGTAACATCTGGTCCCCACTTTCATCTCTTGACTGGACTACTGTAAAAGCCTCCTAAATGTATTTCCTATTTCATTTCGTCCCCTAAAATCTATTATCCATAAAGCAGCCATACTTACTTTCCCCAAAACCCTCTAATTGTTTCCCATCTCTCTCTAAATGAAATTCAAAGTTCTCATTTTGTGTAAAAGACACTACAGCAGAGGTTCTTAACCTTTTTTGTTCCACAGACCCCTTTGCCAGTCAGGTGAAAAAAAAGGACCCCTTCTCAGAATATAACGGCAGATAGTTCTATGACACTCAACATTGGCAAGCCTTTAAATTAAATTTTATGATTATTCAAAATTATGTTTTACAACTTTCCCATAATTTTAATACCTGATAACCTAACACAGTTCAGCATCAGCTCAAATGGTAATTTATGGCAAATATTTAGAAATTACAGTTTTCCATGGCATCATAAAACCATCTCCACCATCCTTACCAACCTTTTTGAAGGCGGTTATCCACTGCACTAACACATTGCTGGGAAGTGGATTTGGCTCAATGGATAGAGCGTCCGCCTACCACATGGGAGGTCCAGGGTTCAAACCCAGGGCCTCCTGACCCGTGTGATGAGCTGGCCCATGCACAGTGCTGATGCGCACAAGGAGTGCCCTGCCATGCAGGGGTGTCCCCGTGTAGGGGAGCTCCACGCGCAAGGAGTGCATCCTGCAAGGAGAGCCACCCAGCATGAGAAAAGTGCAGCCTGCCCAGGAGTGGTACCGCATACACAGAAAGCTGACGCAGCAAGATGACACAACAAAAAAAGACACAGATTCCCAGTGCCATTGACAAGTATACAAGCAAAGAAGAACCCACAGTGAATGGACACAGAGAGCAGACAACTGGGGGGGTGGGGGTGGAGGGAGGGCGGGCGGGGAAGGGGAGAGAAATAAATAAAAAATAAATTTTTAACAAAAAAGAACACATTGCATGAAAATAAAAAATCATACTAAATTCACACTATACTGTATATTATTTAATAAATCACACCCACGCCAACACGTCCCCACAAAAATAATGTTTTTTTGAACTTTCAATTCAAGCTCACAGACCCCCTGGTTAAGAACCCTCATACTATAGGGTATGGGTCCCCTGCCACACTCTCCTTTAGGTACACTGGCATCATTGCTTTTCCCCCAAAATGCCCAACAATTTGTAATCTCAGGTCTTTTGTATTTACTGTTCTTTCTACCTGGCCCATTCTTTCCCCAAATATCCCTGAGGCTCATGCCTTCACCGCTTCTTTGCAGCTGGTGCTCATATATGGCCTGATCAGTCTTTCCAGGCTTCCTTAGGCAAAACAGCAGCATAGCACCGCCATCACTTTCTAGCCCCCAATCCAAATTCAATTTTCTCACTGCACTTATTACCTGCCATAGTATATGTTTATTTGCTCATTTACTATCTCTCTTCCCCCCACTAGAATGAAAGCTCCATATCAGGTGGTGGTATGGTTTGTTCACTGATGTTATCCCCAGTGCTCAGAAAACTGCTGGGCACGAAGTAAGTATTAAATAAATATTTGCTATATGAATAGTGATATTTTTAAATAAATAAATGTATATACATACAGAGAAAAATATTTGGAAGCCCATGCAATAAAATGATTACACTGATTATTTGTAGGTTGTGGGATTATGAGGATTTTCTCCTTTACACTTTGTGTTTCTTCTAAATTTTAACAATAAAATTCAAAAATCAAAAATAATACATGAACAGTATTTGAAGTGCAAGGAAAAAAGGGCAGAAAACTGACAGGTTTTCCTGAAAAGACTCTCACTTTCCAAGTTCTGAGTTATAATAATTTCCTCCCTTTCCTGTTTCACCTATATTTTCCTCTAGCTTTTTCTTACTTTAAAGTTCAAACCTTGTATGAGGTCCAAGTGAAAATTTATAACAAAGATTGGTGAAAGGAATGGTATAGCAGAATTCCATGCCCTCTACGGTGTTCCACTTCAAGTCCTATATATGAAATTCTTCTGGGAATTTGGAAGAATAGTAAGGCCCAGGTAGCCATCTTCCTGCATTCTGAAACCTTCACAAAAGCATAATTCATGACCTCTGAGGAGCTCTCAGAAGCCAAATCCCGAAACAAAGTCCTTCTCTTTTGCCTGACCTTAGATGAGTTTCCTATCACTCAGGTCAAGTCACTCCACAATTCTTAGCAATTACCCATTCCTTCTAGACTGGAGATGAGCCTGCTGCTTCTCTAAGCAAGTGACTCTTCTCTATCTTCTTGTTATAATGTTTCTGATGCAAGGCTCACCTGAACTTTCTCTGGCCACATGTACACTGACAGTACATGTACACTTAGGGACAAAGAGTCTATCAGAGTATACCCAGATTGGGAATGGGGAAGTGCGGGGATCAGGACATGAGAGCTTGAGAGGGTGGTAATGCGTATAAAAGAATGAAAATGGAGGCATCAAGAAATGACTTTATGGGTAGTAATATTCATGTGGACAAATCCTGCAACATTATGAAGCTTGTTCTTTTTTTAAATCTATAAAATGAGGTGATTACTTTGTATTATCTCAAAGACCTATTCCAGCTGACATTACTTCTCATTGGAATTCATCCTGAGACTACACAGTAATATGCAAATCAGATATCAACCCATGCATAAAACTGGCTTTCCTAGTAACTCAACCCCCAGAAAAGTCCCAGCAGGCTCCCCTGACCTGTCCCCAGATTGGTCAGAGTTGCCTAAGATCCCCAGAGCCAGTAAAGTACTTAACGTTATGTCTACCCTTTCTGCGGCCTCCTTCTAGAGTGTGCAAGAAATAAACTGATTTTTATGAAAGTAATCACTTTAAGGAGAACGCTGTCAATTTTTCATATAACTTTTTCTCCCTCTTTCTCATCCCTTTTTGCTTGTGAGAAGTTGTTGGCTCTTCTTGAAGGAGTGAGCCCACTCCTCTCTTCTAAGGATTCCCACTTGCCCTCATTTCTTCCTCCCGGAAGTCTCTCTTTGCTCCTGCCTTCTGCTGATTAACGTTCCCCATCATCACAGCTCAGGAAGCAGACTGGCCCAATACCACTAAGCTGTGTAGCCAATCCCCCAAGACACTTACTGGAACAATGCCGAAACTCAAAGCGGATGTGTGCGCCCCTGAATTTATCCACAGGAATAGGAAGTTTCAGCAGTTCGGACCACCTGGGACTGTTGTTATGATAAAGCACAAAGGAGTGGTACTCGCTGGCTGATGGCTCTCCAGAGCCAAAGGAGATAAAATCCTAACAAAGGAAACAGGCAAGTTAAAGACAGCTTCATTTAAAGATTATTTTGAAAACAGCAGAGCAAATTACTTGGCTCCCTAAATAGCACTTCATGTGAAATTACCTCCTCGGTCCTGTGTAGTGTAGTTTATGCCGTTGCTCCTGCCTAGCAGGCTGCCAGCCTCCCAGAGCCTATCGTGTCGTAGTTCAGTGGGCCTCGGTGATGTGTACAAAGTGGGCAATCGCATACTCGATCTGGAGTTTAACTACGCGCCAAAGTTCTCAAGCTGATGCAGTTAAAAGCCTGCTCTGTGCCTAAGTGGGTGACTCAGGGAGCAGCCGGGCCAACCCTCTCATTTGAACTTCTCTATGAAGAGGGGGCGCAACAAAACACTAATTCCAGAGAGGAACCTGCTAGGATCACCTTCAGTAATACCCTAATCTTCAGGCTCTATTTTGGTCAAGATAAAAAGACACAGGATTAAACATCACAGGCTTTTTTGTTTGGTTGGTTGAGTATTTGTTTTTACCAATAACAGAAGAAAAAGTACTCATCTCTCAAACTAAGACAGATGAAAGGGGAAAACATGAAAGGGCATACAAATACTGCGTTTAAAGAATATGAGGAAACTGTTGTCACAGTGAATTAAAAAATTAAACCATAAAAGCCTATTTTGTTTTTTTCTACTTTCTTTTCTGAGAGGCATTTTAAGGATTTTTTAAAAAAAGAAAACTATGCAGGAATGGAAAAGAAAATTAAAATAGAAAATACTGCAAATTAGAGAGTATCTGATCCATCAAAGATGAACCAAAGCAAGTATGTGGAACTGTTTTACCAAAAAATATCTGCTATAGTGTACCTTTAAGATATGGCCACCGCAATCTATAATGAACATGGTAACTTCCACATTTCTGGCCACGCTCTTGCCTCCTTTCTCAAATTCTCCCCTTTCTATAGTGATATATAAATCATTCCTCATTTCACCTGTTAGGAAAGGAAAGTTAAAACTATGTGATATATACTAGGAAATGCAGTTCTCTATCAAGAAAAACTTTTTAAAAAGTATTTAATTTTATATTATACATATAAAAGCACAAAGATAGCATCTTACTCTTTTGTAAAAGGGTCCCCCACCCTCACTGCCAATATCTAAGAAGAACAAAACCCAGCTTCTGCTATTCTGATTTAGCAATATTGAAAAATGCACATCTAGTTGATGAATATTAGAATTGAAAAGTGGTGTCGGTCTCACCATTTTTCTTATTTCCCTTACTTAATTGATGAGATGTAATTACAAAATGACAGATTAGCAGGAGTGGCTCATAGCAACCAGTCTTATTACTTTATGGTTATAGCACTTAGAGCAGAAGAAATACCTAAATGGAATAAAGGAATAAGACTGCAAAGGGTACAATTACAATTTAAATCCATGGACAAAATGATCTCACTGCTGGAAGGATCCAGGTTAGTGTTTTATGAACACAGATGTAGAACAATTCAGTCACACAGATTCAACTTAATATTTCAAGTACCATCAAGCTATGAACAAATGAGAAAACTGATATGTACTATGTACATGTATACCATCTTTTTTTTTCTTCATAGGTTATTTATAGAACTTGAATGTTTTTTAATCCTTACCATTTTCTTATTACTGCAAGCAAAAGAAAAACTTGATTTCTCTAACAAACTTAGGCAAAAGTGCTTATAGTATGCCTTCTTTTATCAATCATATACTGTTTTATTTTTTAACACATTTTATTAAAATTAATAGATCACACACAGTGTTACCTACAGTATGCTTTTTCTTCTTCTGTAAGAGTTAAATGAGGGAGAAGTGGTGAAGGAATGGAGAAGTAAGAAATAAAGTTCTATCAGAAAGATTCTGAAGGTAAATTTTGGTGATATTAGCAAGGTTGGATTTACTTTTACCCAAGATAGCTTTCAACCAGTTAAAAAATCAAAAGTAATACTTTTTCGTAAAAAAAAAACCTCCCCATAGGAATGAAAGTCATTAGGGGAAAAACAACAACAACAACAAAACCCACAAAAAACCAACAACTATACAACTATCCCCACAGTTGGGAGGTTTATAAAACCTCCTTACCAAAGTATGTATAAGAAAGTACCCTCAGCTTTTCAAACAGTAGGGGAAAACCAATGAGTCTGGCTGCCTTCCTCTAAAAAGACCCACTTTTTCTGGTGGCATCGTGTGAATGACCTGGGCTGACCAGGAAACAGATGGGCCATAAAAGAGAGGAAATGAGTTAAATCTAAAAGGATTAAATATTTGACAAATAGTACATAAAATATACAGTGATTAGTGGAAAGAACTGATACTGAGTACTCTGGCTTATGAATTTCTAGGGCTCTCACACAGATGGTACAAACCAACTTGGGATGGTAATGAACTTGATCCAAGGAAAAGTCAACATAGTTCAACACATTTAAAATTACTTTTAAAAATGCTTTGAAAGCTTTTTGTTTTAACTGTATCCCTTTTTTAATTTTTAGAGAATTAGGTAAATACATTTTATATGTTTGCCAGATTTTTATAACTCATTTTATTATTGTATCTATTACTATATAAACTTACACATACTAAATGTTGCTTGTTTTTAAAAGAAAGGATACTTATAAACTTTGACCTCTCAATTAATCAAACTCAACAGACTTAAAATAGGTCTGGCACACATGCTATTTCAAAATGTTTCAAAGGAAATTTTTGACAATATTTTTGCCACTAATGGGCTTGACAGGTATAAAAAAGAAACCCACATTCAAATCAAGTGCTTCAGAGCAATGATGTTTGTTAACACTAGCAAAGTTCCTTTGCTTCTTGGGAGTATGTGACATTTAATGAATAGCTATGCTTTCCTACAATGAATACTTTACAAAGAGACATACATATAATATATATATGTATATAAATAAGAAGGTAGTTATATGAATTTTTACTTTAAGAATTCCTCATAATTACTCATAGCTTGTCCAAACCACATAGGGATTAACTTTCCTGAAAAATGAAGGGTAAATGTTCCTTGGGAGGGAGGCTTCCACTCTCACCTGCTGGAAGGATGCCAGCAGCTGCTCTGACTTCAGCAAAGGCAAGTTCTCAAGACGTGATGGTTAGGCTAACAGTGTCAACTTGGCCAGGTAATTGTGCCCCAGTTGTTTGGTCAAGCAAGCACTGGGCTAATGATAATACAAGGACATTTAGGGACTTTTAATCATCAGTGAGCTGATTGCATAGATAGCTGATTACAACTATGAACAACCAGGGAGAGGGCTGTCAGCAATGAGCGAAAGTTTTATCCAATCAGTCGAATGCCTTTAAAGGGGAAGTGATTTCTGCCTTCAGAGAGAATTTTCCAGCTCAACTTTGGACAACCAACATCTCCTGGGAACTCATCACGGAACTTCATTGGCGTCCCAGGTTTGCAGCCTGCCTGTGGAATTTGGACTTGTGCATCCCCATGGTCACGTGAGAGAATTTTATAAAATCTCATACTATTTACAGCTATCTCCTGTCTGTTTCCCTAGAGAACCCTGACTAACACACAAGGCAACCTCTTTTCCCTAGCCTGTCAGCTAGGCATGAAGGAGGGACAAGGAAGCACTGTGCAGCCAGTGCCACAACATTCTATTTCCATGTATCCATTCATCAAATATATCTTGAGCATCAACTCTTTTAGGGTCTGTGGATTCAGCAGCGGACAAAACAAAAACCCCCTTGCCACAGAGCTCAGATTCTAGTTGAGGAAGGCCTATAAAAAATAAGTAAAATGTATGGTTTGTTGGGTGATGATATGTGCTGTGGCGCTGTGGCTAACGGTAAGACCAAGAAGGGGAATAGGGGAGGGTGAATATGGGTGGGGTGAGTGAATGTAATTTTAAACAGGGTGAAGAGAAGGCCTTGCTGAGAGAACTGGGTAAGCTGTAGCACATTTTGACAAAGGAGCAATGTTAAAAAATGGCATTTGCTTCCCAAGCCAACACCTAAAGACGATAGCTCACAACTTAGCTGAATTAATCCATTTCGTCCTTACAAAATAGATTCTGAATTCTAGTAAGTGTAAAGCATGTACGGTCACAGGAAGAAAAGAATAAAGAGAGCTAGGTTCTAGACTTCTGCTCTGCTACTTTACACAATATTAATATTGTCAAGGAATTATTCTGAACCTCAGGTTTTCATGTTGTTAAAATGATAGTGAGGCAAGGGAGGAAGCAGGAACGGTAGGTCAGGACAAAATTATTTCTAAGGTTCCTCTGTGTCCCAAAATTATGTTATGATCTTTCTTTGACTTACAAAAGAACTTCTGGAATGTAACACATTCTTAAATTAAACATCTTATGCATGTAATTTAATTTTGTTCTTTAACTGTCACCCTTACCTGTAATCCTCATTATCTTTTGCAAACCTCTTAAAAATAAAACAAGATTTCTTTGAAAGAGAACACATGACAATAAGAACATTTCTCCTGGACGACATTCTACATATGCCTCTCTCCCCAGGAATTTAACAGCTTGCTGAGGGACAAGAATGCAAGGTGCCATGTTTTACCAAAATACTCAGAAGGATGACGTTGAAATAAGTGCTAATTAAAATCAATACACTTGAGGTAGGCTCAGGAGGAAACGAAGACTCAAATGGTATTAGGAAAGCACCTTGGGTAATTAAGAGAGAAATCATAAAGTGCATATGAAATGGAGTCATCACAGCAGTGTAAAAACAATTTTCCTGACAATGTTTATTAACATCTCCTAAATTTATTACTTTATAAACTGGATGTTCACAAGACTTTCCTCTGTATAGCAGGTCCACTGGCTAGGAAGCCTGTACACACTTGAAGGATTCTCAAATTATCATTGAAATCAAGATAATGATAAGGTCTCATAATGAGACAAAGCTGAACAGTTCAGTGACAACTGTTAAAGGGAGTAAATTAATAGCTTGGCCTCAACTGGCAGGAGATTTCCATCAGCAGCTGAAGCCACTGATTCTTGATTCTGGCCTTTGAATGGTGTGGCTAAAAGCACAGAATGCATGCTCACCTCACAGTGTAAACCACTGTACACAGCCACAGGGGCCTTTTTGCACTAGAGACTTGTTCTTGTTTTTGGGATTGGAAAATAAAAGTATCTGTCCATCAAAAAAAAAAAAAAACAAAAGAACACGTGTAAAAGACTTAAGGGTGTTTTGTGATCTTAGATTATTCATGAATGAAAAGATGATAATAGCAGTAGCAGTCATTGTCTAGCAGCAGTGCCATTTACTGAGAGCTGCTCTGTGTTAGGCTCTTTGCCAAGTAGATTTATCTCATTAAATACTCACATAAACTGCGTAAGAAGGCACTATTACTATTTTCCTTTCATAGACAAGGAAAAAATGTAGAGATTCAAAATCCACCCAAGGGGGTGGCAGACTTGGCCCAGTGGTTAGGGTGTCCGTCTACCACATGGGAGGTCCGCAGTTCAAACCCCGGGCCTCCTTGACCCGTGTGGGGCTGGCCATGCGCAGTGCTGATGTGCACAAGGAGTGCCAAGCCACATAGGGGTGTCCCCTGCGTAGGGGAGCCCCATGCACAAGGAGTGCACCCGTAAGGAGAGCCGCTCGGCATGAAAGAAAGTGCAGCCTGCCCAGGAATAGTACCGCACACACGGAGAACTGACACAACAAGATGATGCAACTAAAAGAAACACAGATTCCCGTGCTGCTGACAACAACAGAAGTGGACAAAGAAGATGCAGCAAATAGACACAGAGAACCGGAGTGGGGGGGGGTGGATGGGAAGAGAAATAAATAAATCTTTAAAAAAAAAATCACCCAAGGAATTATTAGTCTCCCCCACTTTACAGATGAGGAAATCAAATTCACTGGGGTGAGAAGAGCCATCCAATGAGCTAGTACAATTCAGCCCTCATTGCCAAAAGACTAGCACCTGGAACAAGGACAGTATTCGTCCCACTCTATCCAGCATTGCTCAGATCTGTCCTGAAGCACTGATTTCGGTTCTGGGACCATCTTTACAGGACAAAGAGAACATAAACTCTTACTATCCAGAACATAAGCAAGATGGAGAAGAGACTTAGAACCCACCAGAGGAAGGGTGAGAGAGGTAAGAGCATTAACTGGATTTAAAAACATGAAGGTGGCTTATGGAAGAATTAGTTCTTCTTTTAAGTTCCAAGAAGAAAAACTCAAAACAGTGGAGAGAAGGTAGAGGCAGACTGGTCCAACGTGAAAGAGGTCACTGCAAACATTCAAGCGCGAGCTAGAAACCTACCAGCAGGACCCAGGTGCATGGCTGGGCTGGAGGGCCCTTCATGTGTGTGGGAGGCAGAATAATGAGCCCAAATATGTTACCTTACATGGAAAGGATCTTTGTAGATGTGATTAAGGTAAGGATCTCAAGGTTTTCCTGAGTTACTGGGTAGGACCAATGTAAACTGAAGGGCCCTGGTAAGAGGAAGGCTGCAGGATCAGAGACACAGGACAGGAGGTGATGAGGAAAGTGGAGGTTGGGGTGATGCCAGTCCACAAGCCAAGGAATGCAGCAGCCTCCAGATGTTGGAAAAGGTAAGAACAGTTTTTCCCCTAGAGCCTTCAGAAGGATAGCTCTGCTGACACCTTGCTTTCAGCCCAGTGAAACTGATTTGGGGCCTCTGATCTCCAGAGCTATAAGGCAATAAATTAGTCATTTTGGGGCAATTTGTTAACAGCATTCACAGGAAACCAAAACAATGTGCCTTCCACACCCAAGCTGCCATCACTTCATAATATATCAAGGGGAGTAGGGGTGGGGCAAGGTTCAAAGGTAACTTGAGATTGAAGCAGACCACAGACAGGGAAAATTTATGGATGGATTGAAGTGTTAACTATAATACTTCAGATTTTTCACATAGAGGACACTTTAGTTAAACACATGAATGTTCTTTTTTTTGGTCATTCTCATTCTTGGTTTGCTTTGTTTTTAAAAAGTACTATGAGACAATGATTTTGGTGGTTTTTTTTTTTTTAGTAGCTTTTAATTTTTTGTTTCTGACATTATGCAAGCAAGGGCAATGATCTATTGGCACCAACACCAGGTCTTCCAGAACAGTTTTGCACAGAAGCAGAGCAGGGGTGGGGAGTGGTTCCCATTGCCCATTATTCTCTGTGGCAATGTGTGGAATGCAATAGGGTTGTTTGAAGAAAGTCCTACATCCTTAGGTGGTGGGGCCTGAAAACATCACGATTTGGGAAGTACCAGCTCTGCCCCTGGTTCAGTCAGGGCTGGGATCTAAGTGTAGTGTGACATGGTAGAACCTTAGCCTCCCTTCCTCTTTGATCACTGGGGATTTACTGGTCAAAAGATCACTACCCCTTTCCTTGGCATGATCAAGGGTCTTGGGTCCAAGCATAGCAGCTGCACTTATTTAATAAATGACTTGGTGACTTGGAATGGGGGGCAGTGAGATTTGGTTAGATCTAGGAGATATATATATATATATAATTGAGAGGAGGCTTAGATCCCATGGGACAGATGGATTTAGGATATGTTTTTAAGGAAGGTCAAACCATACCAAACTGGATTCCCCCTGCTTTCTCCAAAAGGAGGTTTTCCCCTGGTTCCACTGCACCTGTTGATTTATGTTTCTCTATCAGTAACTTATAAAAGCATTTATATTAAAAAATGATATTGCTCACCTTCTTAAATATGAAGCAAACATATTTATGACACTTCACTTATGAAAGTTTGGAAATCATTATCTAGTCAATTTTGACCAAATAGAAATTTGATTGATCTGAACCATGGTTTAAAGATCAAATAAGGGGAAGCAGATTTGGCTCAATGGATAACGCGTCCGTCTACCACACGGGAGGTCCAGGGTTCAAACCCAGGGCCTCCTTGACCCGTGTGGAGCTGGCCCATGTGCAGTGCTGATGCACGCAAGGAGTGCCGTGCCACGCAGGGGTGTCCCTGGCGTAGGGGAGGCCCACGTGCAAGGAGTATGCCCCGTAAGGAGAGCCGCCCAGTGCAAAAAAAGTGCAGCCTGCCCAGGAGTGGCGCTGCACACATGGAGAGCTGATGCAGCAAGATGATGCAGCAAAAAGACACAGATTCCCAGTGCCACTGACAAGAACACAAGTGGATACAGAGGAACACATAGTGAATGACAAAGAGATCAGACAACTGGGGGGGGTGGGGGGGGGGTGGCAGGGAAGGGGAGAGAAATAAATAAAAAATCTTAAAAAAAAAAAAAGATCAAATAAAAAGGACACTTACTCTGACTGATGTTTGTAAAATGAACTTAAATCTTGAGCTCACTATCAAAACTACTCTTCTGGTACCCATTTGACACACAGGGTCTGCTAATTACTTGCAGCTTAAGCCTTTAGATCCCAACCCTCAATTCCTACTTTCTGCTGCCACTCCACCATTTTTGCTCAATTCTTTTCAGGGTTTGGAGTATCAAAGATCCCATGCTAAAAGTGAATGAATGTACCTGAAGGTACTTATTAGCTCCCTTAACAAAGAGTAAGAGTTTAGTTAGTGGTTAAGTGGAAGCAAATCTCCAGGGGAACAGGGTACAGGTGGGGAAGATGGAATAGGGAGGCCATGATAAAGGTAAAGAAAATTTTTCCTTCACAGAATCATAAACTTGAAAGAATGGACGTTGTGGGTGGGTTTAGGGTACAGAGCTTAACCTTCCATGACATTCTGGACATATCAGCTGGCTGCTGCTCCAGAATACATGGTAGACTGAAACTTAGTCCTTTTTGATATACAGCAATGGCCCAGGTCCTGCTCTGCACAGTCTATTAAGATATTTGGAGCCACGTTGCTGTCTGATATGGTAACCAATGCCACATGGGGCAACTGAGCACGTGAAAGAAAGAAGAGAGATATGCGGTAAAAGTAAACTACTCTCCAGCTTTCAGGGACTTAGCAAAAAAGAAAGTAAAATATCTGCTTAAATTTTGCACTCATTACCTGTTGCAAAGATACTATTTTGGATGTATTGGGTTAAATCAAATATAAAATTAAAATTAATTTCACCTGTTTCTTCTTACTTTTTTTAAGTGGCTACTAGAAAAGTTAAAATTATATTTGTGGTTTGCATTATGTTTCTTTTGGAAAGCATTAGAGTTAAAACTTGGATTTAAATATGTTCAGTGCTTTCCTTCTTACAGGCTCAGAGACCAGACCATACAAACTCCCTGTTATTTGGCTTGCAGCCGGCAGTAATGGAACATCACAGCAAGTGCCTCGTCTTTGGAAATCAGATACTCTAAGAAATAAAGCACTGAAAGGCAAACTCTTAGCAAGAGTCATGACAGCTCAAAAGGCAGATCTCCTCACACAAGGCTACAAAATAGAGACCTTCCTGTGCCCTGGGTGAGACCAAGGAGAGAATTTCTGTTTTCATGTTTTTCCATTCCCAAAATACTTTGGCATTGATTACATTCTGTGATCCTCAAAAAGAGTTGTGTGCATGCTCCTGTCAGTCTTAGGACCACAGATACCGTGTTCTGCAGAGGCAGCGTGTGAACCATCTTGGTCCTGTTGGTACAAGCATGTGCCTTACCTGTCCTCACCCCTATCAGAACACCAAAGGAGCAAATTAACTTTGAATGACAAGTATAGAAAATCAAAATCAAAATCATGCTTGCAAACTGTCAGAGTAATATTGGGATCACAAATGCTGTTCATGCACATTTTCTAATTGAAGAATTCAACTCAAGTTGTCATTATATTAAAAGCCACTGATTAAAGTTGATTAAGTCAATATTCCGATAAAAAACAAAGGAAAACAAAACCATGATTGTATGTTTTGCAACAGAGAAAACGCCAGTGAATTTTATCATTGTTTTAAGCTGTCTAAGTAAATATGTACATCAAGCCCAGCCCCCTCCCCGCCCCCATTTGGAAGATTAAGACGACCAAAAAAAAAAAAAAAAGAGAGACAAGAAAGAGAAGGAAGTGCTTAAAAAAATCTCTTGGTAATGGATGACAGTGATGGTGGCACAACATCGTAAATTTAATCAACACTACTGAATTGTACACTGAAAAATGGTTAAAAGGGAAAAATTTATGGTTTGCGAATGTTACCACAATAAAAACAATAAAATTTTTAAAAAAATAATCTCTTGCACCTTGCAACCTTTTCTCTGAGAGGACTGTCTCCCTGGACAGTGTGAACCCTGCCATTAAAACACTGGGGAAGGAAAGGGACATAGGCGAGCCTTATTCCATAGGAAGTTCATTTCCGTCATTAAAGAAAGGCAAAAGCACATACCAGATAATTACCCAGCAGATGAAGTGTCATCTTGCTTGATATTTATCCATTTCTCAATTATACTGCCCAGAGACCAAGCTGAGGAATTCTAGCAGCTGGCTGCATTTTGCTCTAAGACATGTTTTTTATATTAGATTTGCCCATCAATTTGCTACCCAGTGGGGATGAAATTTTTTCTTTTTTGTTAAAGAGGAAATACCAGTTATTTATAGCAACTGACGGAAATAATGAACAGTTCCAAGAGCCACTGAATAACATGCCACCAAGTAAACAGTTCCATAAACAGTCATTTTCAACAACAGTAACATGATATGCTCAGGCAGACTAGTCAGGTCATCTCAGGAAACTTTACAGGCTGTTCTCTTAGCCTTCCCTGCATGAATGAATTTCAATCCAGAGATCCCCAAATACTGCAATAGACAATGCTAATATGTTTCTGCATCATTTTATGTCTTTATTCACAACAACCCTATCATCGGGTCTCATGGCTCGGCCAGTGCCTTGCCAGATCCTTCCTTTACTTGATTCTACATATGGAATTTAAACAGTGGTTTAGAGTACCTCATTAAAAAATACTGTCAACAATTTGTCTATTTTATTTGGTATTTCTATTATTCTCCCTTTTCTTTGTTGTGGAGAGGGTGTGTGGAGAACTTGGAAATCCTACTACTTAATCCTGCTACTACCATCTAAACACAGAGGCAGAAAATCTTTGATTCTATGGAAGATTAATTCAAACACAAGGTGAAGTCCTTTTATAAGAAACTTCAATGATTAATAAAAATATCTTTCCCTGTTTTGTAAAACAATGGGAAGGATGTATAAATGTTTTTCAATAAATACAAGCTACAATAACTTGTATAGCTTAATACTATTTAAGGTTAGATTAGGAGGGGAGGAGAGGAAGGAGGAGGAAGAGGAGGAGGAGGAAGGAGAAGGGAAAGGAAGAAGATGATGTGATGAGGAGGAAGAGGAGGAGAAGGGGCAATAGCTGCTACAGAAGAAGAAGGGGAGGAGGAGGAGGAGAGAGGTAAGTCAAGAAAGGAAGGAAAAGAAAAAGAAAACAGGTGGTCTAGACAGACACAAAGGGCAAGACAGGCACAGAGGGAGGCAGAGATCGGTGAAGGTAACCCAGCCAGGCTGTAGGTTGCTGTCCTCAGGGACAGAGCAAAATGCTCAGAACTCTAACACTTCTGCTTCATTAAGAAATGGCAGTTAAGACTTTTTTAAAAATTGTTTTTAACTTTCAGACTTCCAAGGTTTTTGCAGAATTTCAGAAATTCAAAAATTTTAGAATTTAGAAATTTCCTTTTAACATTAGGAGTGACCCTGTTAGTTGTGACTATACAGTCTTTGAATATTAAAACAAGTGTTTGCTATTAGCGGAGGATATTAGCCTGGGCCTAGACCCATCAGCCTTTAAGACTCTGCTCAGAGACCACGGGGAAGGGAATTTTTTTTCTGTTGTGTTCTTACATCTAGAAGAATGCTTGAGCAAATGGAGAGATCTCAATAAATATCTGTAGAATCAATAAATCAATTTTTGTATCCTTAGTCCCTGGCACAGAGCTAACGCTCAACCAGTGCTTGCTGAACTAAACAGTGGTGTGATTTGCACAGTTCATTTATCCTCTTTCCTCATCAGCAAACTATACCATTCTTGCCCAACACATCAGATTGTACGTGAAAACACTCAGAAGCCCTAAACTTTGGAAAGGGATATGTATACTTAAAACAAACAAACAAACACCTTTTGGTTGAGAGATTAGAAATGTCGTAATCCAAAATCCATCAAAGTTACAAGGTTCAAGGTTTCAACTTGGCATCTATTTTACAATGGGAATTTCTTTAACCTGTACCCTCCCCGCTTAGAAAATAAGAACTTTTTTTAGATGCTAATATAGATCTGAATTATATGCACAAATAAAGGTAGAAAAGATGTAGAAATATATATGGTACATGCAGACAGATGCATATTTATATATATATATACATCTAAATCCTCCATGAAAGGTTAACTATTGCTCAATGACTGTACTTAGAAAATTTATGAAGATTTTCTCTGACTTCACCAACATTTCCACCAAGAGGTAAAATATTTTCCAGACCTACCTTCTTATCATGGTCACATGGTAATAATGAAATGCAGTCATGGCCCTCCCAAGTTACCCACCCTAATATAATTAAAATATAAAGATATTTTATTCTTAATTTTCCTTGTTATTACATACCTCATTTCATCTTTCACCATGGCTCATTTGAACATTTCAAATCTGACAGTTTGAAAACAAACACATTATTTCATCATTTTGGTCACCCCAAGTCACCTACCAGGCATAATAATATTAGAAAAACCCAATTTCCTCGTTATGGATACTCCATGAGAAAATACTGATGAGTATTCTCTTCTGATTTGTTCAATGTCTCCATGCAATAGCTGTAGGGAAACTGCTAAACCTGAAACAAATGAGAGAGATCAACATAAAAAAGAGAATAGCATGAAGCGATAATGAACTTCTTCAACAAGACCAAATTTATAGGATCATTGTTTTATTTTATTTTTTTCATCTTTGAAGTTTCATTATAATACCAATCTAGAAATTCCTGCAAAGATGACATGATGTAGCATTTCCACTGACACACTCCTTTGAATAGTCTGAAATACAGCATCATTATATTGAATTCCATGCTATAGAAGAGGATTACTATAGCAAATTCCTGATGTTATTTATAAAATATAACATTTATATAACACTTTGCAAATTATAATGTCCTTTTACCAACATTATATCATTTTGTTCTTCTCTAGAGTCTCAGACACCATCTTGCCCCACCTCCTCATTTTTTTAAATTAAGGGTTAGCTTTCAGACAATACCAATAGCATCTATAGGAATAATACCTAGATAATTATTTTCTAACTTGAATACATGACTTTCCCCACTTATAAAGAGGTTCATAGCAACTGGAGACATTTCAGCATAAAAACGCACAGATGAAGGATGGATCCAGCCCCCACACCCTCTTCTCAACCCACAGATGGATCATAGCATATCTCAACACTAACGGCATCCCACCGTCCAAGGACGGCTCTCTGGTCCTAGAGGATACTGACATAAAAATCTGAGGTTTTAATTTTTTAAACTTCTATAAAGCCTATGAAAAATTACCTATCAGATATCACTAAGATGAAAAGAAATCCGAAGACATATAATAATTCAAGAATTTTAAAGATATTCATGGAGATTTTCCTGAAACTTAAGAAACAAAGGTGATTATCATGAAACCAAGATGACATTCTTAAGACTCTATCCAGGGAAGCGGATTTGACTCAATGGAAAGGGCATTCACCTACCACTTGGGAGGTCCAAAGTTCAAACCCCACGGCCTCATGACCCATGTGATGAGCTGGCCCACGTGCAGTGCAGATGCATGCAAGGAGTGCCGTGCCACGCAGGGGTGTCCCCTGTGTAGGGGAGCCCCATGTGCAAGGAGTGCGCCCTGTAAGGAGGGCTGCTCAGCGTGAAAAAAATGCACCCATGAGTGGCGCCACACACACGGAAAGCCAATGCAGCAAGATGACACAACAAAAAAAGACACAGATTCCTGGTGCTGCTGACAAGAATATAAGCAGACACAGGGACACAGAAGAACACACAACAAATGGAAACAGAGAGCAGACAATTGAGGGGGCAGGGGTGGCGCGCAGGGAGAAGGGGAAAGAAATTTAAAAAAATAAATCTTAAAAAAAAACTCTATACAGCAGAAACTCACAATGCTATTATTTTCTAATGAGAAGAACATAGCATGATGTAGGTCTTTATTTTTTATTTTTTTTTAAGGTACTGGGGACTGAGGATTGAACCTGGAAACTCCTATGTGGGAAGCTGGCACTCAACCACTGAGCCACATCGACTTACCTGAGCTGGTTTCCTTTCTTTCCTTCTTTTTTTTTTTGCTAGTTTTTGTTTTTTTTAGGAGGTACCAGGAATCGAACTGAGGCTCTCCCACATGGGAAACAGGTGCTCAACCATTTGAGCCACTTCCACTCCCCCGATGCAGACCATTTGACAACACTCCAAGGGAATTTAGCTAGTAAAGTAGTAATATAATCTGATTTTTGAAAAAAAAACTCACTTAAAAGTAGGACCCCAATTATAGTGGAACCCCAGTAGGATATATTGAAAATTAATGACAGTTTTTTCATAACTTATTTTCCAACACTCAAGCAAGAACTACAAAAAGAATATTAATTTCAAATATTTGTGAATGTTTGTACGTATATTTCAAAGATGCTACTCATCTTTCAGCTTTTTAATTCCATCTTCCTTTTGTTTCCTGTTATTTTAAAATAAGAATGACAAAAAAATCCCTCACGGTAGTGATAGAAAGTGAACAGTCAATGGTGACAATTACTTTAAATGAACAAACAAAAAAACATTTGCTCCTCATTCACCTGAACTAAATTTTAAAATGAATTTGGAAAACAAGTTTGTATTGCATCATTAGTTATCAACATCTTTCACTCATAATGTAGAAATCATGTGCCAGTTATCACTTATCATTAATGATTTAAAGTATTACAGTATTATCTGAAAACTCAGGCCACAGTAACAACAACAATCACACAGGAATGAAAGAGAAATGTAAAACTTATTTGCCACACATCTAGATTAGTATCTTCTTTTCACTCTTCTTCAATAATATGAACTAAACAAATGAACGACAACAGCAAAAAGCAGTACTTGGTGTGGTTTGCTTGCTTGCTTTTGAAAACAGTGCTTAAAATACAAGGAAAATTTATAAAGGAGCATAGGGCTCAGAGAGAAGCTGGACCCTCTCCTGGGGCTCGAGTGCTCTAGATGAGGCCTGCCCTAGGGGCAATGACACAAGAATGATTAGGACATGACCACATCATTGGGTCCTCATGCCTTTTGGTGTGTGGCTCTAATAGAATGTTTGTTTCAGAGAGATGCTGTTGAGAGTTGCATAATATCTGGCAGGTAGTCAGGTGCTTTCATTAAACTTTTAGTTAAATTTGCATTTCACTTTGGCCTAGCTCTTCCCTATCTTCCCTCTCCCTCAAAACCCACCCAATTCGCTTAAGAATTGGGTGACTACATGGAATGAAGCAGTAGGAAAATAAGCATTCTGGATGGTTTGATGGAGACAACTGTCAGTACAGTTTTGGGATACTTTATGAGGTACTACTTGTTCCTTTGAAAATGCAAGGCAGGAAAATGAAGACAAACAAACGTGATTTAATCCATCTTTCCCAGCAGCTATCTTTTCCTGACTCACACTCACACTTCCCCCACCTCATTATGGGTACCACTGTTTTCCTCCCACTTCTGTCCTTTTGCCTTCAAAATACTCACCCACACTGTCACCACACTGTTAGCATCACGAGCAGTTGGTATCTGTAGAAAACCAGTGCACGGGCACATGAGAACAGTCCCCCGCACTGGGGAGAACACGTTCAAATCCTAGTATACTCTAGGCAATGTTTGCAAGTAGAGAATCAGATGGGTTTAACTAAATTCCTGAAGTCCTGGAATCTTTGCAACTAAAGATCATTTTACCGTGACTTATCAAAGGATCTGATCAGAGACACTAACGGCATGATGTGGCATGTGTAGAGGAAGAAGAGAAAAGAACTCAACAGTAATGGAAAAACAGAGCATGCTATTGTGGGTAGGGGCTGGAGGAAGGCTAACTAATCAGGATTCTTGTTTGGACCTATGGGAATCAGCATTCATTTAACTTAGCATTCATTTTAGAAAGTGACCTTTTTAAAAAATTTAAGCTGAATACTTTAACGAGGCTGTGACAAAATGACAAAAGCATTCCAGTCAGAGACAAAGTGAATCCTGAAGAAAATTAAAGAAGGAAAAAGAGGAAATATATGTTTCCAGGAAAGGCAGCTAGAAGGAGAGTAAAATGAACAAGAGGAATTCATCAAAGTTCACTATTAGCAGGAACCACTGGGATGAGAGGGGGGAGTGCAAAAGAACTCTCTCCTTTTTATACAGAGAGAAGCCAGCAGGCAGTTGAGGGAAGCGAGAGGTAAAATAGGCAAAACAGTTATGGGGGAGAAAGGAAACTTAGCATTTAAGAGTTGAATATATCCTAAAATTTGGTCAGATGCGGCAGTCAACCTCAACCCTTACAAAGAGAGATAAAAGCCATAGGTGTAATGATTTCATTAGTCTAGCCAAGTAATAATTTGGAGGAAGAACTACCATACTGGAGAACTTTTCCATAATGAAGAACTTCCAGACAGCCAAGAACTGTAAAGGTCAAATGAACAGACGACCTGACCACAAAGTACTTGTCTCTTCCCACATCATCGACTCAGTTTCCATAAAGAAACCACAAAGCTTAACTAAGAAACTTCAAAGAATGTGTGTAATTTAAACAAGACAAAGAAAAAACATACTGCTATTGGTGAGTCAATAAAGACCAGCACACAAAGAGTCATTGCAATACTATTTGTTTTTCAATCAGGGAAACTCCTGATTCTATTTTTACAACAGTCTTAATTATCATAACCACAATCAAGAGGTCGGATAAATGAGTCACCAGAACAATAAAAAATAATGTATTAAGACTAAGAAACTACTCATCACTACAAAGGAGAGACTTAGCAAATATTTACACAAAATCAACTAATTGAGGATTGGTCCTATCCTTTCAAGACTAGTGGTTTATTTCACTGGGTATGCTCATAACGCAAATTTTTTTCTTTTTAGTCTCTTCCTTGTCAGGCTACTTCACTGTCTTGGCCTCACCTGCTATCTCTGGGAATATGGTAACTTCTAATTATTTTATCCACATATTTTACTTTACTCCAGCCACAATCAAATTACCAACTATGGACAAGCCATAATTTATGGCTTGAGAGGAAGATGGAGGGTGGGATATAAGAATGTATATGGGCACAGCCTCAACAGACTTGCAACTCCTACCATCTGATTTATTGGACTTACCCTGGCCAGCTAACAGGGAGGTGAAGAAGGTCAAACACCACACCAGGGAGCCAAGAGTGCCTACAACTGCAAGCAGGAGAAATGCACCCATCATCCATGTGGAATCTAAGCCCCCTCTCAATATAGAGGGGGAGTGGACATAACCATCCCAGGGTCCATAGGCTGGAGGAATAGAGTATGGATTAGAGTGGACTTACTGATGTTCTACTATGGAACTACTGTGATTAGTAACGGAAGAAATTGTAGCATTGATATGGAGAAAGTGGCCACAGTAGCTGCTGAGGTTAGGGAAAGGAAAGAAGAGATATGATGTGGGGACATGTTCAGGACTTGGAGTTGTCCTGGGTGGTACTTCAGGGACAGATGCTGGATATTGTATGTCCTGCTATGGCCCACTGGGTGGACTGGGGGAGAGTGTAAACTACAATGTAAACCACTATCCACGTGGTGCAGCAGTACTCCAAAATGTATTCACCAAATGCAATGAATGTGCCACGATAATGAAAGAGGTTGTGGATGTGGAAGGAGTGGGGTGAGGGGGGGGGAGGCGTATATGGGGACCTCATATATTTCAAATGTAACATTTAAAAAAAAAAGAAGGAAAAAAAAGAGAATGTATATGGGGGAGTGGTTGTAGCTCAGTGGTTGAACACCTGCTTCCCATGTAAAGAGATCCTGGGTGCAATTTCTGTTACCTCCTTCAAAAAAAAAAGGATGTATATGACAGAGTTCCTGCTCCTGAGGAATTGATACCCTAAAAATGAAAGTAAGGTACGCATACACATATATTGTGGTATGTTGAATTAAGTACCCCAGAAAAAACATGTTCTTAATCTCAATGTCATTCCTGTGATTAGGTCATTGTAAACATTGTAAACAGGACATTTTTAGTTAAACAGTGGCCAAATGAATTATGTTGGGCTTTAATCTATATTCCTGGAGTCCTTTATAAACAGAAAGAAAGTCAAGCACAGTGAGAGAAAGCCATAGGATAGGGAGAAGTGGGTGCTGGAGTAGACAGAACTCAGAGGGGAAAGGAGAGGACATTGTATGCACTGGGAAATCCCAGAAAGCCCATGGACTGTCAGCCAGAATGCTACTGGCCCCAGGAAGGCTTCCTACTTCCAAAACTGTGAGACAATACATTCTCATTGTTAAGCCAACCCATTGCATGGTTTTATCATAGCTACTAGGAAACTAAGATATACATATATGTGACAATATAAAGTCAAGTGGGTTAACGGTATGAGAAAAACATTAAAACAAGAAAATTTATTGCTGACTGGGAGAATTTGGCAGTTCAGGAAAGGATTTTTTTTTTATACAGGGATTTGTGACAACCAGTAAGCTCAAGAATTAGGTTAAATATTTTACTTCACAAAATATATAACTTCACAAAATATATAAACAGTGTTTTACAATTACCCTTTCTGGTCCTTTCTATATGTGCCCAAAATGAAATTGCTAAGGGAGAAATGTCACCCTTATTAGAAGAACCATAAAAATTAAACTGAAATTTTATACCAGCCTAGATATTTAAACACCAATTACAAGGACTTGATATCCACTTTTACACAAAGCCATAGTCATTAATTAATCTGGTGTGTGCCACAAAGCAACATATTCTAATGATTAAGCTCAACTTACAGAGTAGCAGCACAGGAAAGAAAGGTCTGGTATCTGTTTAATAAAATGTGGTTGATCATTTGGTAATTGTATGAGAACGGAAGCAAACTCATTCTAGGTTTCCTTTTTTTTTTTTTTTTTTTTTAAAGATTTATTTATTTATTTCTCTCCCCTTCCCCTCTCCCCTCTCTGGTTGTTTGTTCTCTTTGTCTGTTTGCTGCGTCTTTTTCTTTGTCCGCTTCTGTTGTTGTCAGCTGCACGGGAATCTGTGTTTCTTTCTTTTCGTCATCTTGTTGTGTCAGCTCTCTGTGTGTGTGGCAGATTCCTGGGCAGGCTGCACTTTCTTTCGCACTGGGCAGCTCCCCTTACGGGGCACACTCCTTGCGCGTGGGGCTCCCCTACTCGGGGGACACCCCTGCGTGGCAGGGCACTCCTTGTGCGCATCAGCACTGCACATGGGCCAGATGCACACGGGACAAGGAGACCCCGGGTTTGAACCACAGACCTCCCATGTGGTAGATGGACACCCTAACCACTGGGCCAAGTCCACCACCTAGGTTTCCTTTTAAATTCATGAAAGTGTGCACTTTTATATTAGAAATGGCAAGCAGAATGTGATTTATAAATTAAGAGCAATTAATTTTAGACATTGGAAATTTTGCCACCGGCTACCATAATATGTAGCTGTGAATGTGTATCAATGCAAAACTGGAAAGTACTGCCAAATATTTTTGATAAATACACATTGCTATTAAATTTGCAGTTTAAGAAGTATAACATATGGCTCCATGACCCTGTTTTAATGTTAATTTCTCTGTATCTCGGGTTCCACATTTGTAAAACAAAGATAGTAATAATACCACATAAAATACTTTGGGCAAGGCCTGGCACATATGAAGTTTTAAAAAATGTTGGCTGCTGTTGCTACTACTGTCAATGCCACTACTATTCTACTATACCATTGTTTCTGATCTTATCCTTCCTTACCATGATTGGCAACAAAATATAGCTTCCATTAAAAGATGGTCCATTTTAAGCAAACAATTCAGTGGCATTAATTGCTTGTACAAGGTGGTGCTATCATCACCACCATTCATTACCCAATCTTTTTCATCACCCCAAACAGAAGATTTCCATTAAGCAAACTCTATTCTCCCCACTCCCCTCAGCCCTTGGTAATTTGTAATCTAATTTCTGTCTCTATGAATCAAAGACAATATTCCTCTTAATGGGCATGCCCACTTATCACTAGATTAAGCCAAATTTTGCATAGCCCCTGGATATTTGAAATACTAAGTTTCTTTTTGTTTATAAAGGACCAATTGAGCCCTGAATCTCAGAGTTGCAGCCAAAACCTACTCTCGAGTTCATCGGACTTGCCCAGGACAACTAACAAATGATGATGGACAACCCCACCCCAAAAAGCAAAGTGTATCTACAACTCTTAAGCAAAACAGTTCCTTCCATCTGTCCCATAAAATCTAAGGCCCCTCTCAATCTGAAACAGAGCCAGTATCACCATGCCCAACTCCTCAAGATTGAAGAGCAAACAAACATAAGGAGGAAATGTAACCATTGACCAAAGTAAACTTATTATTATTGTAATAATATTGTAACATTGATATAGGGATAGAGGTTACCAGAGTTTCTAAGGGGAAGGGGAGGAAATAGGTAGAACATAGGGCATTTTTAGGGTATAGGAATTGTTCTGCATGATATTACAATGACAGACACAGGCTATTATACATTTTGTCAAACCATATAAATTTGTAAAGTGCAAAATGTAAACCATAATGTAAACTATAGATATTGGTTAGTAGCAATTCTTCAATATGTGTTCAAGTGTATCCAATGTATCACACTAGTGAAAGGTATTATTAATAGGGGAAAATGTGAGAGCAAGACAGGGTGGGGTATATGGGAATCCCCTAGCTTTACAATGTAACATTTCTGTAATCTAAAACTTCTTTAAAAATAAAGTTGAAAAAGCAAATCTGCCTGTCTACCAAGAGCAATACCCTAAAATGGGAGACTGAACAAACATATAACTGATAAACACAATGTATGTAAAATAGGCATATGTGAAGATGGTGAAATTCTAAATGACATAAAGATTCTGAGTTTGTGCTCATTATTAATAAGTCAAGGCTCTGAACAAGCAGAAAAAATTTAAAATACCTTGAGAAGATATCTAAGTATATAATTTGGTGAAGGGGAGAAGTTATTCTACTCTCTTATTTTGTGTGTTCCAATGCTCATAATTTTTATTTCTTTTTAAATTTCATTTTTAGGTTCTAAATGCATGGGGTTTTCTGATTTCCCTTATTTTCCACTCTGCTATTCTGAAAGTTATGCATTCTTTAAATATTTGATATAAATAGTTGCCTTAAAGTTTAAATTTAACCAAGAGCTCTAGTATTCTTCTGAACAATTCTGGAAATTTAGATTTTTAAAATTCTGATGATAATGGTGACATTTTTAATTGTTGTTTACAGCTGATACTAATTTAGATTTACCCTAACATTTATCATTTTCTTTGCACACTATTCCTTCTTGCATTCCGTTTCTTCCTTTCTGGGATAAATTCCTTTACTACTGATGAACATCTCTAAATATCCTTTCATGAATGTGTGAGTGGCAAATTCTTTCAATTCTTATAAGAAAATTTCAATCTTTATCATTCCCAATTTTTAAGTAGTAGTTTAGCAAGTACAGAATTCAAAGTTGGTCATTTTCCCACAGCAATCTTAAGGTATTATTAATTCATGATGCTCTGAGTTCTAGTACTGCTGATGAGTCTGATTGATATTTATTTTTTGGGTGATCAGTTTTTTCTCCCAGGTTTCTAGTTTTGTCTTTGGTGTTCTATAGTTTTATCACAATATATGTAGATATGACTCATTATTAATTATGCTTATGACTTTTGCTTCTCTTATCAGAGGTGTCTTATTATATGCGAAAGTTGTGCAAAAATCCCAGCTGTTATTTTCAAATATTGCAGCTTTTGTCCATACTCTGTTTGCTCCTTCTAGAATTCCTACTAGAAGCAACAAAGGTCAGAGCATCATGAAGTATACCTTAAGATTGCTGTGGTTTTCAGGTTTTTCCATTGTATTTTTCCTTTTTGCTGTATTCTGGGTAGTATTTTTAACTATCATTTTAGTTCATTCTCTTTTCAACTGTGTTCAAAGGCTATTCAACCTATGTGTTTATTTTCTTTTTATTCACTGACTTTTAAAAAAAGAATTCTAGAAGTTGTATTTAGTTCTTTTTAACCACTGGAATGTAAACACTAAGAGGACGAAGATTTTTGTTTGCTATGTTAAATGCTGTTTTAACTAATGCCTTAAATAATGCCAGGCATATAGATGTTCAATTAATATTTTTTAGTACATCAATTTTTTAAATCTCCTTGTTCATTTTTAAATAATATTTTCTTTTTTACTATGAAACTATTCTTCTACCTCTTAGTTGGTCTTTTCCTGATAATTTTTTGCTTCTAATTCTAGGCCATGATTTTCCTATTTGCTTTATTTGCTTACTCTGCCTCATTGTTGATTGTTTCTTCATACATATATATATGTATATATAGTACACATATATATTTAATTGTGTATAATCTTAAGTGGGAGTTGCTTTTTGTACAGGAATCCCATGTATTGTGGGTACGGAAGTAGCCATATAGAGGTTCTCCCACAGAGAGGAGGCTGAGGAACCCTGCACTAGCCTACACAGGTAACTGCAAATAACTTTGGCTGGCATAGACTGAAAATCAGAAGTCTACCAGGGCAGCTGAGGTCATCTTGGACATGCACTGCATAGATTGCTGCCCACACATGCAGCTCTATCCCCGCCCTGCGCAGGGGAGAAAGCTTCATCAGTCTCTCTGGGCAACTGCAGTCTAGGCCTGCACATGGATTATTCAACAGCTGTGACTCTGTCCCTACCCCTGGCAAAGGAGAAATTTTAAAGAAGCTTCCTTGCTCCCTGGCACAATGAGGGCAGCTTGAGCCTCCACAGCTTACAGCACCAACTACATGCTTGGCTCCTACTGCAAAAAAAGCAAGGGAAAAAGGATAGGAAGCCCTGAACTAAAGAGAAAAACTGCACCCAGAAAAAACACTCTAGTAAGCCAGATGTGAAGACACCAGCAAAAAATTACAATCCACACCAAGAAACAGGAAGATATGGCCCAATTAAAGGAATAAGATAAGTCTCCAGATGACGTAAAGGAGTTGAGACAACTAATCATAAATGTTCAAACAAATCTCCTTAATAAATTCAATGAAATGGTTAAAGAGATTAAGGATATTAAGAAGACATTGGATGAGCACAAAGAAGAATTTGAAAGCATGCATAGAATAATAGCAGTACTTGTGGGAATGAAAGGTGCAATAAATGAAACTTAAAAAACATTGTAATCATATAATAGCAGATTTGAGGAGGCGGAAGAAAGGATTGATGAGCTTGAAGAAATAGCTTCTGAAAGTGAACATATGAAAGAAGAGATGAAAAGAATGGAAAAAATTAAACAAGGTCTCAGGGAACTAAATGACAGCAAAAGGTGTGCAAACATACATGTCATGAGTGTCCCAGAAGGAGAGGAGAAGGGAAAAGGGGCAGAAGGAATATTTGAAGAATAATGGTAGAAAATTTCCCAACCCTATTAAAGGACATAGATATCCCTGTCCAAGAAGCACAATGTACTCCCATCCAAAAAAATCCAAATAGACCAACTCCAAGACACATAGTCATCAGAATGTCAAAGGCCAAAGACAAAGAAAGAATTCTGAGAGCAGCAGGAGAAAAGCAATGAGTAACATATAAGGGATATCCAATAAGATTAAGTGCTGGCAAAGAAAAGGTGGCATTGGAGTGGGAAAAGTGGACATGGTGGCTAATGGGTATGGGGAATGGCAGGAAGAGACGATATGTGGAGGTGTCTTAGGGACTTGGAGCTGCCCTGGATGGTGCTTCAGGGGCAATCACCGGACATTATAAATCCTCACAGGGCCCACTGGATGGAATGGGGGAGAGTACGGGCCATGATGTGGACCATTGACCTTGAGGTGCAGAGGTGCCCAGAGACGTACTTACCAAATGCAATGGATGTGTCATGATGATGGGAATGAGTGTTGCTGGGGGGGGAGTGGTGGGGTGCGGTGGTGGGGTTGAAGGGGTCCTCATATATTTTTTTGTAATGTAATATTTTTACAAAATCAATTTAAAAAATTAAAAAAAAAAAAAAAAAGATTAAGTGCTGATTTCTCACCAGAAACCATGGAGGCAAGAAGACAGTGGTCTGATATATTTAAGATAGTACAAGAGAAAAACTTCCAGCCAAGAATCTTATATCCAGCAAGACTGTCTTTCAAAAATGAGGGTGAAATTAGAATATTCACAGATAAACAGAAACTGAGCTGATTTCTCACCAGAAACCATGGAGGCAAGAAGACAGTGGTCTGATATATTTAAGATAGTACAAGAGAAAAACTTCCAGCCAAGAATCTTATATCCAGCAAGACTGTCTTTCAAAAATGAGGGTGAAATTAGAATATTCACAGATAAACAGAAACTGAGAGAATTTCTAAGCAAGAGACCAGATTTTCAGGTAATACTAAAGGGTATGCTAGAGCTTGAAAAGACAGGAAAGAGGGGCCTGGAAGAGAGTCTGGAAATGAAGATTATATTAATAAAAGTAACAAGAAGTGTCAAAGGAGTGGTGAAAATAAAATATGACAGATAAAACTCAAATAGGAATAAACTTAACCAATGATGTAAAGCACTTGTATTCAGAAAACTGCAACTCAATGTTAAAACAATCCAAAAAAGCCCTAAATAACTGGAAGAACATTCCATGCTCATGGGTTGGAATAATAAATATCATTAAGATGTCAATTCTACTCAAATTGATATACAGATTTAATGCAATCCCGATAAAAAATCCACCACCATTAAAGAAAAAATTTAAAACAAGATCATTAAATTTACTTGGAAGGGTGAGTCCTGAATAGCCAGAAACATCATAAAAAGGGAAAGTGAACCCTCATCTCCAGACTTTAAATCATAATACTTACCTATTGTGGTAAAAACAGCACGGTACTGGTCTAAAGACAGACACAATAGACCAATGGTACCAAATGCATGGTTCAGAAACAGATCCTTACAGGTATGGTCAAGTGATTTTTGACTAGCCTTTCAAACTCACCCAGCTCTGGCAGAACAATCCATTCAACAAATGGTGCTGAAGGAATTGGATATCCATAGCTGAAAGAAGGAAAGAGGACCCCTACCTCATACCTTATCCAAAAATTAACTCAAAATGGATCAAAAAACTGAAAATAAAAGCAAGAACCATAAAACTTCTAGAAAAAATTATTGGAAAATATCTTCAAGACTTGGTGGTAGGTGGAGGATTCTTAAAGGAGATAAGAGGAGGACCGAGTGTACTACTGATGCTTAATATATGTAGAAGTTTTAATTAGCTTTACTGTAAAAGTGTGGCACTATATAGAGTGGATGTTAACACACAGTAACAGCTAGTTTATAAATGGGAATGTGACTGAAAATGATAGTCTAGTTATGTAAATGCCAATTGACAGAAGCTAGAGATTAACCTAGGAACTGGATAGCACAGTAAACCAAGAGGAGGGTGAGATTGTGGTTGTGGTACAGATGCAAGAGTGTCCTTTGTTAGCTAGAGCAATTGTATATCACTACTGCAGAGTGTTGGAAATGTGGAGAAGTATGGTAAAATACAGCTAGAGTGACCTATGGACTGTGGTTAGTAGTAATAATATAATATTCTTGCCTCTATGAGAAAGATGTACTGTGTTGATACTGAGGCAGTATGGAAAATGTGGGCCAAATGTACACTATGGACATGTTAACAATCAGATGATATTATTTTATCTGTAGCAATGTGGTATGTTGATGGAGGGGTGTTGTTTGGGAATTTTGCACATGTGCATGGTTGTTTTATAAGTTTACAACTTCTGTCATAGAAAACACATTTAAAAAAATAATAATAGGGTGTGTTGGGGGAAAACACGCCAACTATAAGCTAAGGACTATGATTGGTAGTAAGATTTTGACAATATTCTTTCATAATTTGTAACAAACATCTTATGACAATGCTAGGTGTCAGAGGGTTGATGTATGGGACCCCTGTTTGATGTTATTCATGTTTGCTTTGTAAGTTCACAACTTTTACTATATACTTGTTTATGTATGTTCATATATAAATGATATAAAGATAATAATAATAGGATTGGTTGGGGAAAAAATACTTTGTTTAGTAGTAATATTTTGACAATGCTCTTTAATCATTAGTTAAGAGGTTTAACAATAGTGCAAGTTATTGGTGGTAGAGTGAGTTATGAGAGTCCTGTATGATATTTGTTTTGTAAGTTCACAACTATTACTATACACTTGTTTATGTATGAGTGATATATTTCAATAAATTTAAAAAAAAAAGATGACGAGAACATTCTCTCATGAATTGTAACAAGTATATAAAACTAATACAGTATGTTAATAACCAGGTGGGCTGGGGGATATATGGGAGCTCTGTATGATGATAATCATGTTTGCTTTGTTACTTCACACATTTTACTACACACTTATTGTTTATGTATGTTCATGTATGAATGATAAACGTCAATAAAAAAAGTGTTTTAAAAAATGAGAGAGAGAGAGACCAGCTCTTGCAGCCAGTATTAGAGGACTCAGTTCTTTTTTTTTTTTTTTTAAATACTTTTATTTTTTTCTCTCTCCTTCCCTGACCCCCTAGCTGTGTGCTCTCTGTATCCATTCAGTGTGTGTTCTTCTGTGTCTGCTCACACTCTTTTCAGTGGCACCGGGAATCTTTGTCTCTTTCTATTGCGTCATCATGCTGTGTCAGCTCTCCGTGTGTGTGGCCCCATTCTTGGGCAGGTTGCACTTTTTTCACACAGGGAGGCTCTCCTTACAGGGCACGCTCCTTGCGTGTGGATCTCCCCTACACGGGGGACACCCCTGCATGGCAGGGCACTCCTTGCGCGCATCAGCACTGCGCATGGGCCAGCTCCACATGGGCCAACTCCACCTGGGTTTGAACCTTGGACCACCCATGCGGTAGGCGGATGCTCTATCCATTCAGTCAAATCTGCTTCCTGAGCACTCAGTTCTTAATGCCACCTGTAGAGACCTAGGCCATGTCTTCTCTTCCACAGAAATCTTAAAACTGAAGCCCCCAACTGTCAGTCCCTATATTCATGCCCTGCATCCCCCGTTCCCTGTCAGAGCATTTCCAGGAGCATTTACTCTTCTAGTTGAGCTTCCTCTTCATGCCTGTGAGCAAGATTTCCCCTTTCTTTCTTTGGACTTTGGCTCTTTATTCTTTACCATGTCTTGTTTGTAATTCATGCAGCATTTTTATGTGTTTACTATGGCAGGGCTAGTCACTATAGCCGAGTCTATCAAGTTTTAGAAAGATAACTTATTTTTAAATTCTTTAAACCCCTATTGTTTTCCAATAACACAAGGGGTACATGATCAAAGTATAATAGTAGTACCTTCAATGTACAATTAAATTACAACTATAAATTGGTAAATTAGCTAACCAAGCAAAATATTTAGCTAATTACCTAGTATTTCAAGGACTATCAATCTCAGTAAAGTTTAATTTAAAAACTGTCCTAAAACTTTTATAAGTATAAATCACAATATTGATTAAAACATTGACCTAAGAAAGGTAGAGCAATTAAAAAATATTTAACATTATATAATTGTTTTATTCTTTCTAATTCTCCTGAGTTTCTATATATAGGAGAAAAAATAATAGGATTTTAAAATACATGTTCTAAAAAATATTTGTGCTAAAAATATATATGCTTATAATATAAAAAACATTTTCACAAGAGGGGCATGTAAAGGTCACAATACAAACAAGAGGTAATCACAAACAATCCCTTAAATTGACCTATGGAGGAAAACAGTTGGAAGATATGGATTAATCCTTACTAATTTCACCTTCTTAATTAGAATATTCAAGAATCTTGATGACTAAACTGAAATGGTCTTCTCTTTCCATTTTCAGCATTTTAAAATATCCATATGCTAAGAAGAGGCAAAAAGTTGCTTAATTTTACTTTTTCTCAAAATAGATATAATCAAATAGAGAACCTGAATTAGACTCTTCATCTCAACTCAGCCGAGATATTCAAAAGCTTAAGAAAACTCATTTCAGAAAATGGGTCTAGTTGAACAAGGGTAAAGAGACTTTTAAAAAGTCACAATATATAATATGGTGCAAATTTAAATGGAAAAAGGAGGTATTTTATTAGAACCAAGCAAGGACGGGACAAATAACAGCAGGAAGTCATGAATAAAGAAAGAAATTCATAGAATGTGTAAGATATGTTTTTGCCATGTTTTTTTCCCAATTCCTGTGGTCTTCTAATTTCTAGTAAAATCCGCCTACCACATGGGAAGTCCGCGGTTCAAACCCCGGGCCTCCTTGACCCGTGTAGAGCTGGCCCATGCGCAGTGCTGATGCAAACAAGGAGTGCGCTGCCACGCAGGGGTGTCCCCCGTGTAGGGGAACCCCATGCGCAAGGAGTGCGCCCTGTAAGGAGAGCCGCCCAGCGTGAAAGAAATTGCAGCCTGCCCAAGAATGGTGCTACACAGATGGAGAGCTGACACAACAAGGTGATGCAACAAGAAGAAACAGATTCCCAGTGCCGCTGATAAGGATAGAAGAGGTCACAGAAAAGCACCCAGTGAATGGACACAGAGAGCAGACAACTGGGGGGAAGGAGGGAGAGAAATAAATAAAAAATAAATAAATCTTTAAAAAAAAAAATCTTTAAAGGGTCTATCATTAATTTGGTTTCCAAGATAGCTGCCATGTTACCCTAAAGACAGGTGCTTCTGTGGGTATGGAAATTTATAGTATCACAACTCAAGGCTGCTACTAAAACCAGAATTCAAAGAAGGGTGTATCGCTTTGAGGGTAGAAATGTAAGGAGAGGCTAGAAGTGGGGCTACTGTAAAGGGGACAGGCCAGCTCATGAAATTCTGCATGGAAGGTCACATGAAGGGGTCAAGGTGGCATCAGAAGTGGGATGCATCAATGAAAGCTGAAATGGAAAATGAGATGAAAAGGTTCTTTACATGAAAATGAGGATTCTGGTGGTGCCATGAAAGAAGAACTGGCAGGAGACAACTTACGGATTATTATAATAGTCTAGGCAAGAAATACTGAGGTATTAAACTTAGTATCAGTCATGATTACAGAAGATGAGAACTAACGTCAGCAGGTTCCCTTGGGCACACAAAGAACGGCAGAGTAAGCACTTAATGTTTGTGGAAGTACATCAACATAAAAAGCTAGTCTCTTCTACTCAATCACCAAACAATTCTTCCCTCCATTTTCCATTTTTATTAATACTGCCATTTTGACTCTTCAGACTGCAAATCTACAGCCAAATCCCTTTTTATTTTGGTATGTTGAAAATTCTTATTTAAAAAATCATCTCATTTCTAAGGCACTCTTTAAGGACATATCCCCAAACACGGAAGATATTCCTCATAATAATACTCAAAAAGGTGAAAAATTCCAGGTCACTTTAGAGTCCAATAATAAGAACTGGAATAAGTAAATCATGGCTTTAGGTCTCTGGGTCAGGAAAAATTATACAACCGCTTGAGGACCTGGTATAGTTTTCATGTTACATTTGTTTTTCTTTGTGGTAAAGCAGGTAGGGAACCACAGAAACAAGTCTGAGGTCTACATTTAATAACAGTATTTTTTGTTCATTCATTTATAACTGAAACACTTTTTTAAGTGCCTACTAGTCATGAAACATTGGACTTCTAAAAATTTAACTAGATTTTTAAAAATTTTCAAGGAGTACATGCTATCTTAGTTTGTACAGGGCTGCTGATGCTAAGTACCAGAAATGGGTTGTCTGTTATAATAGGAATTTTATTTAGGGGAAAAGCTTACAGTTCCGAGGCCATGAAATATCCAAATCAAGGCATCCGCAGAGCTGCTTTCTCACCAAAGCTAGCTACTGCTGATCCTAGCATCCTGCCACATGGCAAAGATGGCCGCTGATCTCTGCCTTCCCCTCCAAAATCTACAATCTCCCAGAGCTCAGCTGAGGGCAACCAAGCATAGGGTTTGTCTCTTTCTGGGTCTTCTCTCTCAGTCTTGGCTCCTCTGCTTTCTTCCTAAGTTCAGCTGTGGGATATCAGGCATAGGGCTCATTTTGTCAGCCTTGAGTTGCTCTGTGGGCCTAGCCCCTGGGGGCTCTCTTTCCATGCTTCTGTGCTCTGCTGATTCCAGAATCCTGGACCTCTCTCAGCCTTTCGGGCTTCTCAACCTTTCTGCAGCTGTAGGAAAACCTAGGGATTTCACTCTCTTTCCTTTCTTTCACATCATAGGATAAAAATGCAGCTTCCTTTCTTTGTGTCTCTTTCTCTGTGTCTCCATTTATATAAAGCTCCAATAAGAGGGCGGAGACTCAACCTAAGTTACACCTTACTGATGTAGTCCAGTCAAAAGGGACCCACCTCCACAGGAATGGATTAGTTCAAGAGCATAATCTTTTTCTATTTGGGATTCAGAAAATAACTTCAAATTGTCAGACATGCATATGTTAAACAATTCAAATTGTACAAAATGTTCTATATAGAAGTAAATCTATTCCTCTACCTCAATTCTTGAGTTTAATTTTTTAGAACTAATCCATGTTAAAACTTCTGCATCCTACTGGAATTTTTTCCTTTTGGTTATGATAAGTGTTTCAAAAACAACAATAACAACAAGAAACTGAGGTTAAAAAGAGAGAGGGTGAATAGTTACAGAAAGCATCTCCAGGAAAGTAACAGTTGAGTTTAACAAAGATGGCAATGCAAAAAAATGAGGAGACAATATTCCAGGAAGAGGGAAGAGTAGGTGCGTAGACCCTCTGACAGGAAAGAGGTCAGCATGATGTAGAAACTGCAAGAAGGCCAGTATGTCTGAAGCAATCAAGTCAAGTGTGGCAAGAGGTGAAATTAGAAAGATAAGCAGCAGCCATGGAAGCCACAGTAAATTACCCTTATTCCAAGTTCAATGAGATGACACTGGAGAATTTTTTAAGAAATGATTCAATTTATGTTTCAAGAAAGTAGCCTTGGTGTTGCCAGGATGGAATTGGGAAATAGAAGAGAAGAACTAGTGAGCTCAGTTCAAAGGCTATTGCAGACATAGAGGCAAGAGATAAGGGAGACTTGTGCTAACATGACTGCAACAAAAATGAGACAAACTGAATATAAGAATTCATATGTATTAATGATATATTAAATGTGGGGGCATAAGGGAAAATGTGGAATCATGGAAGATCCCTAGTATCTGACCTGAGAAACTGTACATGATGGGACTGCCTACTGAGATGAGAGAGTAGGACATAGCAGAAATCAAGAGTTTTGTCCTGGATAGGCTAAGCTTTAAATGTCTTTCAGGTGCTCAGATGGGTGTTCTGGCGTTTCATGTGTATAATGTCAGCATAACAGGGGAGTGGATGTGATCACTGTTGAGAGGGAAGAGGACTCAGGCTGTACCTGGAGGGACTATGGCATGTGCAGTCTGGACAGAGACCAGTGCATCATTCCTTCCTTTACTTCTTTAATAATGGTTTCCTTTTGCTCTTCAAACTAATTTTAATGACTGTGTTGAAGTCTTTGTTCAATCTTCTCTTTTGCCTATCACAGGCAGATTCTGTTTGGCTTCCCAATATTCCTTACATTCTGTCCCATGTAAGGGTAATATTTTCCTGTTTCTTTATATGTCTCATAATTTTGTTGAAAACTGAATATTTCTGGTAATAAACTATAGTAACACTGGACAGTGTCTCATTCCTCTATGTCTTGTTTTTGTTGTTGTTTGCTTGTTTGTTTAGTGATGTGGATGGATTCTTGTAGGGAAATCTATTTCCCCTGCAGGAAGAGCCTTCTGATGTTGTTCCTCAAAGGGGACAGCCTTGGGCATGAGCACATTCACCCTGCTATGAGGGTTTTAACAGGGCTCTTTTAGACTCTCTCTTTCCTCAGTCTCTTCCTCTGTTGGCATCACACACAGTTGTTAGGCTCTACTAGTTGCCTGCTGATTGCTCTCTTGCTTTCAGCAATGCCTCAGGGCTTAAATTCTTCCATTGTTTGATCCAATTAAATCTAGGCCTCTGTGTAGGGGTAGATTTTAAAGCCACTCATTTTACTTGTTCTGACCCAAGGAAGGCTCATCTTAGCAGCCTCTTTTTCTGGTTTTGTCTGTTAAGCCAGCCAGCCTCTTAAATGCTTATCGTCAGAATCTCCACTGGTTTCAAGGGTGACTTTAGGCTTGCACTTTCAAATCCATTGTTTCAAATATTGTCAGTTCTTTCGGGGAGGGTTTCTAAGTTCTCTATTCTTATGGTGTGCCTCCCCACTGAGCAAAATCTCTGAGCCACTGTTTCAGAGCTGAAGGAGTGGACAGCAGTACACTTCTCTTGAATGGTAACCCTGCTTTATGAGCAGCAAGGCATTGGGTGGGAGAAGTTCCTCTGGTCTTCTTGGTTTGCTTCTCCCTACAACCTCCACCCTATGAGCAAGGTAAAGCAAGGGTATTGGGGCATCAATATTTTTGGCCTGCTATAGCTGGAGTAGAGCCCCCATCCTACGAGTGGAGGTTTTGTAGAGGAAGGGAGTGCCCAACATTTCAGCAGCACTCACCAGCAATTTAGACTCTGCAACTCAGAGCTGGGAGGGATTAGAAATGCTGGCAGCCTAGCCTTTTCAGTAAACAACAGACTTCTTGACTGGGAACTGAGGGGAGAAGGAGCTCAGTCTTCTTGGCTATATGCTTTCACCATGCTGAGCTGGGGGTTACCAGACATTCCTGAATATTTATTTATTCACTTGCTCTATGTTATTAGGATAATTTCCAGAGACTTTACTTTTTTTGAAATATAATTTTCATCATTCATGACTGTTTCACTGGGAAGTGGGTCCATGTAATTTCTCATGCTGCCATTCTTATAGAAGAATTCTCTGTACTTGACAATACTTGCATACTTGGTATGTTAGAGAGGTGGAGGCAGACGCCACACATAATGGGTAGTATTCCTATTCCTTAACTTTTACAACAAAATTACTAACATACATGAAGTATCAGCAAAACTTCCTAAAGACCATATTATTAGACACTTTCAGAAAATAACCTTCAGTAAAATCTGTTGATTTCTGAAATGCTTAGAATATCTTTATTATTAGAGGAATGATTTTCACTTCGACTCCCTCTTAGGTGCTTGATTTATAGAAATAACCACCTAAGTTTTACTTCAGGACCATTATGAGTGTACCTTTAAGATAATTTACTTTTTAAACAAATTCACTAGAACTGTAAATTCTATTTGGGTTCAACTCAGAGCTGGAAAACTTTCAGGGGTACTGAACACAAGGGCCTATACTAACTAGTAACATCCCAGCTGGATCTGATGAGGTGTTTCCATTGGGAGGTTAGAGGCGGGTCTCTGGAGCAGAGGAAAGGAAGGAGGACAAATGTCTAGCACAAGTGGTGTCAAGTGAGACAACACTGTGGAAATGGATGAACAGAGGAAAAACGAAAAGTATTAGGAAGAGACTAGAGTGTAGAAAGAGGCTGTGATGGTTAGGCTAATGTGTCAACTCTGCCAGGTAATTGTGCTCAGTTGTTTGGTCAAGCAAGCACTGGGCTAACTGTAATATAAGGGCATTTATGGACTTTAGGCACCATTGACTTTACTGCAGTGGTAAATCATAGATAGCTGATTATATCAATCAGGGAGATTACCATCAGCAGTGAGTGATGCTTTATCCAATCAGTTGAATGCTTTAAAAGGGGAAGTGATTCCAGCATTGAGAATTTCCCAGCTCGTCTTTTGACAGCCAAAGTCTCCTAGAATTCATCAAGAACCTTCATTGGAAGTTCATTGGAGCCCCTGATTGCAGCCTGCCTGTGAAATCTGGACTTGTGCATCCCCATGGTCACGTGAGAGACTCTAATAAAATTGCATACTATTGGCAGATATTTCTTGTTGATTCTGTTTCCCTAGAGTACCCTAATACAGAGTCATCTTAGATAAAGAAATTAAGATGGCAGCCACAAAAGTACTAGAGGTCTATTTTAATGATGTGTTAGTTAGATGATGGTGGAGGTCTAGTAGCTTA
Organism: Dasypus novemcinctus; assembly: GCF_030445035.2. NCBI lineage: Eukaryota > Metazoa > Chordata > Mammalia > Cingulata > Dasypodidae > Dasypus > Dasypus novemcinctus. The sequence continues at coordinate 87,469,233 of NC_080677.1, forward strand.
ATGCCTCTATCCAGGAGAAGCAGCAGATTTTTCAAATGACAGTTGTCCTTCAACACTATCACCTTGGCAAGCTAGTTCATTAATGACACCACTGCTCATATTTGGGAAGGCATCTCCTCTTTTGGATGCATGGACATTCAGAGACAATATTAGGTCAGGAATTTAAAAAGAAGAAAATCACTGTTCTTTATAGCCACACCTTTCTTACTTCTAGCCAGCATGATTCAAATTGTGAATATGCCTAACATTGACTGCGTCCTTAAACCAAATTAACTCTTAAAGAATGCAATTTTGACACCACTGAGGAAAATTCAAAGGCTCTGACAAAAGGATTACCTTCTGAGGAGCATCTCCCTGAGATATTCTTTTAAGTAGATGACCCTATCCATTAGGATGCCTACCTTCTAGGCATGGAGAGGCACATAAAAGCTGTGATAAATATGATAAACATAAGAAAATCATCTTGTGATTACATCTGCTGTCTACAGATCTGCTATTTCTAAATTTCACAGTCTGGGGAAGACTTTGATGTTCTCCCTAAATAAGTGGTTAGCCCATGGCTAAGAGTTATAGCACAAATAAGACTGAAACCATACATAAGTCATGGGATATCAAACTAAGGGGCATAAGAGACATCTGAAATTATTTACTTTCATTGCATTTTAACTTGAAAAGAAATTTACTGACTAGATTCTTGCTATAGTATCAGAAAGCAACACAACCACTTTCTGATGTTATTTTTGAGACCACAAACTAGCAATATTCTTCATTATACCTAATTGTTGATATGGTTATCCCTTTTACCTGGCTGTGAGGTTCCTGAAAGGAGAACGGTTTTTCATTCAACATTGTACCTACTTAGCACCTGGTAAATGCTGAGCACAAAAGTAGGCATCCTATAAATACTTGTCCATGGAGTTGCACTGCAAAGTCAAGGGCTCTTTCTAGTAAATTTTAATTACCAAGCATGCTTGTTCTGGGTACAGAATTACCATGTTTAGAGGAGTTAGCTAATAAATAATTTTAAAAATTGCAATATAAAGTGGAAGTTTTAAAGTCAAGTCTGATGTAGTGATTTTTAACAACTTCCATTTAATCACAATACTCTCAACTGTGTAGCCTCTTATATAGTTTAAATTCAATTAATAAGGACACTGGCCCACATAATTCTTTGTTGTTGGAAGAGGAAGTGGCTATCCTGTGCATTGTAGGATGTTTGGCAGCATCCCTCGCCTCTACCCATTGGATTCTAGTAGCATTCCCCTGGTGATAACCAAAAATGTCTCTAGACATGGTCAAATGTCCCTTGGCGGGGGTGGGGGGTGGGGTGGGGGAGATGACTGCCCACTATTGAGAATGACTGGTATAGAGCTTGAGAAGGGCACAGTCCTGGCATGGTTTGAGGCATTGTTTTTTTTTTTTTTTTAGTTCTATACAATTTTGAGCTTAGTATTTAAAGACTACATTATAGGTATAGGTATACCTATTACATGGTTAGGGGGTTGTAGAGACTGGTCTGTTTGAGTCCACTGCTGATCTGTAGTTCTATGTTAACTCAATTGGTTGATGCCTGATATATGGTATTTCCTCAACAATGCCCACTTAGTAATGGTCAATCTTCAGGCACTGACTGGACCCCCATTTGGCCTCTGGCACTGGCAAGTCACATGTTCTGCCCTGATCCACAGAAAGGGTGGCTCGACTCATCTTCCTCTGGTATGTATATCCCTGTCCTGGCCATGAGAAGACATATCAAGTCTTTCCTTTCAAGTTTGGAGGTCCATAGGAATTCCCAGATACTTGGGCATGAAGTACACTGGTGGCATAAACTTTTGAAGTACAGTGTCTCTCTACAAAATTCCAGGAAAGATGTGGGAGTTAAGCCTTTACACTCAATTTTACTTGTAAACAACCACTTCTTGGGAGAAGAAAGTTTAGGGGCCGGAAGCATAAGCATCACAGTGCTTCTAACTCTTCTTTCTCTCCTAATTTTCCTTCCTCTCCTATTTAGACTTCTACCTGAAGGGGAGTGGTGGGTAAAGTTCTGGAAATTCCTATTTCATACTTCCTTGCCCATTTTTCTTTTTTTTTTTTTTTTGACCTCACACCTAAAATTGTGGCTCTTAAACTCAAATATTAAGGGTTTGGCAACTTTTTTCCATAGGTTGTTTCTGATAATTGCCTTCAGGGCAAATAATCAATCCTTGTCTCTGATATCAGAATGAGGAAGGATCATAGACTTAAGCCTGTATGAGAAAGCCCACCAGCTGATAGAGCATATCATTGCATATTTGCACATGATCTGTTAATATTTTAATTAAAATATTCTCAGCACCATACTATAGGCTAGTTGATGAAGACATTAATATACTCCATTTATTACTGTATTTCAGGGAACTAAGCAGATTAAGGCATTAAAAACTCTAGCTATATAAAAACATTTTTTTTTCCCTTCATGAACATCTTCAACATTCTGCTTCACTCCCTACCTGTATATTTACTGAGTATGTTTTCTGTGTTAGGTCCCAGGTCTGGTGCTGATGATGGCAGAAAACTAAGTATAGAATGGAGGGGGAAATGCAGAGCAATGGATCCTCTTACAGAGAAAAGTACTGGTGCTACATGAGCACAGGCAAGGGAGAGACTGATCCTTCTGTGGGGCAGTGGGAAAAGTGAAGGGACAGCAGCTCAGAGGAAGAGACAGAGAGATAGAGACAGAGAGAGAGTATGCACACAAGCAGCATGAGTAGGAGCAGAGATAAGTGTGTGATGGACCTGGAGAAAGGTGAGTGGTCCAGGGCACCAAAATACTGGGTGCATGGGAAGGAGGAGCAGGAAGGGAAGCTTGTGACCAAATCTTTAGTCCAACATATGTGCATGCTGCAGTATGGAGGATGGACTTTATCCTATCAGAGGTGAGGAACATTCACTGACTTGCAAACAGGTTAATAATACAACTTCTTAAGGCAAACATCTAAGTGTTTACTGTGTACCAAGCACTGTTAAAAATATCCACTTAATCTTTACCATCTTTCTAAAATTGTCTGCATTATTTTGATCCTTGTTTTATTGGACTTACCCTGGCCAGCTAACAGGGAGGTGAAGAAAGTCAACCACCACACCAGGGAGCCAAGAGTGCCTACAACTGCAAAGCAGAAGAATTGCGCCCATCATCCATGTGGAATCTAAGTTCCCTCTTGATGTAGAGGGGGACTGGACATCACCATCCCAGGGTCCACAGGATGGAGAATAGTATATGGATTAGAGTGGACTTACTGGTGTTCCGCTGGGGAACTACTGTGATTAGTAATGGAAGAAATTGTAGCACTGATGTGGAGAAAGTGGCCACAGTAGCTGCGGATGGTAGGGAGAGGGAAGAAGAGATATGATGTGGAGGCATTTTCAGGATTTAGAATTGTCCTGGGTGATGCTGCAGGGACAGATGCTGGATATTGTGTGTCCTGCCATGGCCCACTGGGTGGACTAAGGGAGAGTGTAGCCTACAATGTAGACCACTGTCCATGTGGGGCAGCAGTGCTCCAAAAGGTATTCACCAGGTGCAGTGAATGTGCCACGATGATGGAAGAGGTTGTGGATGTGGGAGAAGTGGGGGAAGGGGGGTGGTGGGTATATGAGGATCTCATATTTTTTTAATGTAGCATGAAAAGAAAATAAAGAAGAAAAACTAAATAAATAATTAAAAAAAAAAAAAGAAAGAGATTCAAGACGTGAGCTGCCCAAGATCATAGCAGTTATTGAAGATAGGAGGCAGGATGTGAACCCGGTGAGACTCCAGAACCCTTGCTGTTTGCAATGCACTATTGTGTGTCTCAGGTAAATCTGTGTTGGCTGTTCTATGTTCTGTTCTAGAAGGGTAACTCCTGGTGGGGAGGAAGTTGATGTGAAGATGGAGGAAGACAAAAGAAGATGAGACTCTGCAAAACCTTTAGAAGAAGGCCTACACCTCAGTGCACATGAGAAGATGCTGGGGTCATTGATGGGAGTAGAGAAGGCGTGACCACCACTTGCCCAAGGAGAAGATATGCTGTGAGGACAGCGGTGCTGGGCAGGCACAGAGACAGGTGTCCGTTCCTCAGTCCAACACTAAGACAGGGAGCTGGAGAGGCAGCCATCAGCATACCGTGAAAACTATAATTGTGGAAGTGTAGGAGACCATTCAGAGGGAATTCAACATCTTTTTTACTAAGGGAAATTTTTTTACCTTATTCTGATTTCGGATATCAACATTTCAATGGTCTAGACTGAGGATTATGTCAAGGTTAAAAAGAGCTTTGTTTTATTGTAATAATTATTTCCCATTGGTTATTTTTTCATAACACCAAGTACATAGAAATTCACAAGCTAAAAACTTCTTTTATGTAAAAAAACATACAGCATAGCATATATGAATGTAATTTAATATCTGATTATTTTGATTTAAATACTGGCTATAAGCTGCATATTTTGCCCTATTTTAACAAATATTCCGAATAGTATTTCTAGTGATTATACCTATATTAGCAAAATATAACTAAACTAGAAAATAATGTTTAAAGGAAAAAAAAAGATAGAACAATTGCACAAAACATATTGTCCTGCCTTTTGTTAAGGACTACATTAAAATTTTTTGGCAACTTCTTCCATTAGTGTGGTACATTCATTGTATTTGATGAGTACATTTTGGAGTATTGCTACACAGCAAGGATTACCGTTTATGATGTAGTTTACACTCTCCCCCAGTTCATTCAGTTCAGTGAGTTACGACAGACTATAGAATGTCTTGCATCTGTCCTTGCAATAAGTGGAGTATATGGGAACCTCTTATATATATATATATATATTTTTTTTTCCCAAAGATTTATTTATTTCTCTCCCCTTCTCCCCGCCACCCCAGGTGTCTGTTCTCTGTGCCTATTTGCTGCGTGTTCTTTGTCCGCTTCTGTTGTTGTCAGCGGCACGGGAATCTGTGTTTCTTTTTGTTGCATCATCTTGTTGTGTCAGCTCTCTGTGTGTGCGATGCCATTCCTGGGCAGGCTGAACTTTCTTTTGCACTGGGCGGCTCTCCTTATGGGGCACACTCCTTGCGTGTGGGGCTCCCCTGCGTGGGGGACACCCCTGCGTGGCAGGGTACTCCTTGCGCGCATCAGCACTGCGCATGGGCCAGCTCCACATGGGTCAAGGTGGCCTGGGGTTTGAACCGCGGACCTTCCATGTAGTAGATGGACGCCCTAACCACTGGGCCAGGTCCGCTTACTCTTATATTTTTTAATGTAACATTTTGTTTGATCTATGTATCTTTAAAAAAAAAAGGTAATAAAAAAATGGAAAATAAATAAAACCAAATATTTGGAAAGAGAAAAAAAAGTATTTAAATTGTTAGGATTTAATACAAGAAGGTCTTGGGTAGCCAGCTGTTTTTATAACACCTTATAAATAATATCTTTTTTTTTTAAGATTTATTTATTTCTCTCCCCTCCCCCCCTCAACTCCCCGCCTTGGTTGTCTGTTCTCTGTGTCTATTTGCTGTGCCATCTTCTTGTCTGCTTCTGTTGTTGTCAGTGGCACAAATAATATCTTATAATATCTATTACTTGCTGCACATTTTTGATATTCATAATAAAAATGTTTAGCAATGCATGTTGATTTTTAAACAAAGTGAATTTTTATGTTGCCTTTTTATTATTTAATAGAATTTAATAAAGCAGTAAAATGCAAAAAAAAAATTTTTTTGGCAAACTCTGAATACAGCCTATAGATTAGATAACACTATTGTATCAGAGTTAACTTCCTGATTTTGATAATTATACTGAGGCTATTTTCCTTGTTTTTAGGAAATACACATAGAAGTAGTGGTAGAATGGCATTGTATCCACAATTTATTCTCAAACAGTTCAGGAGAAATAAATGTGCATATGTATATGTATATGTATATTTGTGTGTGTGTTACTGTGTATCTCAGGAGCTCTGCTATAATCCTTAAGAATTATACCATGTCAGTAATAATGAATTAAATGATGATGGGGGGGAGGAGTAGAGAAAGGAAAAGGCAAATTTAGTAAAATGTTAATGTTTTGGAAATCTGTGAAGTGCATTAGGAATTCTTTGTACTATTCTTGCAACTTTTCTGAAAGTAAAAGTAGTGAGAATACAAAATTTTAAAGAATAAAAAAAAAGCATGGCTGAATAATCAGGAAATTCCAAAAATAAGCAAAAATGTCCCATACTGTATTTCTAGCCAATAGGTGGTGCCCATCAGTACCACTTTCCTTTTAATAATATTAGACAGCTAAGTTTCTGAAGGTAATGTTCAAAATTTAGGAGCACTAATTTTTTTTAAGATTTATTTATTTTTCTCCCCTCTCACCCTGTTGTCTGCTCTCTCTGTCCATTTGCTGTGTGTTCTTCTGCATCCGCCTACATTATCAGGCGGCACCAGGAAACTGCGCTGCTTTTTTGTTGCATTATCTTGCTGAGCCAGCTCTCTGTGTGTGCGGCACCACTTCTGGGTGGGCTGTGCTTTCTTCACGCAGGGCAGCTCTCCTTGTGGGGCACACTCCTTGCATGTGGGGCAGCAGTATTACATGTGGGCCAGCTCAACACACAGGTCAGGAGGCCCTGGGGATTGAACCCTGGACCCTCCACAGGGTAGGTGGATGCTCTATCAGTTGAGTCACGTCTGCTTACCTGATATAATTCTTAAGAAGGGTACTAATTCAGTAAGATTGAATTAAATTAGTATGTGTACACTGGTACATGCTGATAGCATCCTCAACCAAAAAACCACAAATGAACACTCCCAAAAGTTTCCTTTCACCTCAGTCAAGTTAAGAACACTGTTTATTTCTTGTGCAAGTTAAGTTGCTCTCCTTATATGCTGAGGACTTTTTATTGGGATTATTCCTTTTAACCTTTTTTGGAGTTAGAAAAGTATAAATGGCAGGAATACAACCATGCACACCATCCTACTAAAGCAGAAGATTCCAGAAATGTACCTGATTAGGAAATACGATCTCTTCTAGTTATAAATTGCATGTACAAGTTAGAGGAAATAATATTTCATAACTACAGAGATAACATGAAAATATTTGAAGTTCCTCTTAGGACATATTGAACCTTAGCCAGTGATTTTTATACACTATTTCAAGTCTTAGAGTTGATTTCTCCTCAGTAAATTATACTGGCTCAGTCTTATTTCACATTCCTAGAATTCAACTACTAATGCTTATCAGAGGTGACATTTATAATAACCATTTGCTCAAACATAAACTGGGATGATTTTAATGAATGTTTTTAGAATTTCCAATTCTTATAATATTACTTTTTGATTTAAAAATTCCTATATGGTCTAATTTGGAGGCTTCAAAGTATCTAACCTAACTAAATATAGCCAGAGAGATATATTAATTTAATCATTTTTAATCTTTAAGAGTTAAATGTATCACAGTTTTCTCCCAGTTTCTAAATTCATCAGACAATGGTTAGTGTAACTTTGCAACCTAGTCTTGAGTTAGAGGGAAAGAAGATCAGTAAACTAGACAAACCCTTTTATCTATTAAACTGACAAGATTATAACTTCAAGAGATAGGAGAACATCAAATGAAGCATTAAGCACCTGGAAATTAGCTGGGAGACATTATTTTCCAGACTATTCTCAAAGTTATTCCTTTTTAGTACCAATGACCAAGGAATAGCAGGAGGAAAGCAAGAAAAAACAGTACTTCATGCAGTGAACTCAATTTTCTTAAAACGTTTGACTGCACTGTTTCCATTTAACCAATAAGTACATGGTCCAAGGAGAAAACAGTGGAAGTCAGCCATCTAACCACTGTTAATAGTTTGAACATTAGGCACCTCAATTTCCCATTTCAATTTCTCTTTCTCTTGCTTCCCACACTATTTTTAAGTAAGGCATTAGAGTGCCTCCCTTTCCATAAAGAAGCAAATAGCCTCCTGAATATCTTTCCGCTGGCCACACAATTCTCTCCTGCATAACAATCTCCTCCAGGAGTGAACTAAATCAAGGGGACATGGAACAATCACCCCCCCCCCCCAAGACTGAAGGGGGGAGCAAAGGGTTTATTTATTTAAGGTTCATCCTGAACTTTCTCTCTTGAACAGTATTTTGGGGTGTTGAGGCTTCTGGCTGGGTTTCTCTTGGTCTGAAAGACCAAAAGGGTTAGTGAAGATGAAAGACAAGACAGAGAGATATTGACTGTGTCAGCCTGGCTTGGACTCAAGCTTGAAGGGAGAAGGATGGGGCGTGTCTGGAGAGCAGATAGGACTTTGAAGCACAAGTCAGGTCTAAAGTGCATACGTTTGGCTGCCCAGGAATCTAAGTATCACAGTGATCAGCAAAATGGACACTGGATTATGCCAAAGGAAGGGGAAACCCTTTATACAATTAAACAGGATTTTGAGGCTCTACTGTAAAATGGTTTCTGTCACTTTTCCTAAAGATGCAATAGGTAGCACAATAGCTATAAACAGAATAGATAAGACTCAGGAATAAGGTGGCTTGGATATTTCTGGTACAGTCTCACTCCAGATTTTAGTAAGCGTAAGGGAACAGTCAGTAAAATTGACGAAGCACAGGGAACAGGTCTAAGCACCTGGGGAATTGCCCAAGGCAATAGAATATGCTGCCCTTCCTTCCTGGAGTTAGTTTTTGTAATCAGAAGGAAAATAATTAAATTGAAAAGACCTCACAAGCGATATTAACAATCAAATCAACAGAGAGGAGATGGAAGTAACAATGAGGAGGGGTTAGTTCAATGACTCAACCTATCAAGAGCCCAAATGTATTATTTTCCAAGCCCTCTTTAAGGGGATTAAATCAGGATTCACTTTGAGAAAATGAAACAAGGTGACCTGAATTTAGAGGAAGGGCCAGAATATTCCAGATGATGGCTCTGAAATAAATAAAAACACTTAAAACAGCTAACATTTAAGACATACTCTTTATGCATCAGGCCCTTACTAAATGCTTTGCATACATGTTCTCTTTTAATCCTCCCTTACAGGAAAATACTGCTATTATCCCAGTAAAACTATGATTCAAACCTAGGCCATCTTGACTCCAGAGGTAAAGCTCTTACCTACCACATTATACTCTCTAAGAGATGGCTCCTGTCAGCAAGCAGAGGGAAATTTGTTGGTTTGGTGCGTGGAACCCTGACTCCTAACAGAGTCCTCACAGAAGACAGGTGATGTTAGGAAGTCATGTTAGGAATCTACGTGGAGGTCCAAATCAGAGCCCATCATGCAGAAATTTACCACAATTCAAGAGGCAACTGGGGATCAGAATTTGGACAATGGAAATGATATATTCAAACATTTCAGTAACAGCTGCGTTTTGTTGTCCTGAATGAGGCATAACTGAAAGGGGCAAGGCTTGGGAGTTGACAAGGAGTTGGCAAATAAATGTATCACGCAATCAAGACTCCCCAAAATAGTAACAGAAATATACATAAAAATCAGGTCAGGGTTATTTTTATATTTATTGATTTACATAGGAGGCAAAAGCAAGCAAATTAAAACTAATGGGACTCTTGGAGAGAAAGAATAAGATACACAGTGTCTCCATATTCTTCCCACAGCTGGTAGGCAGAAAGGAAAGGGGGAAGGCATAACATATGTGTTTGTGAGGTACATAAAGAATTTAAAAAAACCAAAACTTTAAACCAAGTCTAGAGCAGCAATGTCCAATAAAAATATAATGCAAGCTACACATATAATTTTTAGTTTTCTAGTAGGTACATTAAATTTAAAAGAAGCAAAATTAATTTTAATATATTTTATTTAACTCAATATATCCAAACTGTTATCATTTCAACATGAGATATTTTATATTCTTTTTATTGGACCAAGTCTTTGAAATCCAGTATGTATTTCATACTTAAAGCATATCTCAATTCCAGGGTTTTATCTATCAGCAACATATCTAGTGCTCAATACACACATATGCCTCATGGCTACCAGATTGGACAGAACAGGTCTAGAATGTATGTAATGATAAAATAAGGGTCAATGGTATAAAGAAGCACTAAAAGGTTTAGAACAGTAATTCTGAATTCAGCTAGAAGTCTACCAATGAATTCAGCAAGATGTTTTTAAAAAGCAGTAACTTTGTCATCTTACTGAATGTACACTTAAACCATTTAGTCTGTACACAACAGATACTATTATAATCATTTTACAGTAAAAGGGAAAACTGGCATGGGTACCAGTTTCTAAACTATATTATTACTTCATCTTTCATCATACTTCATCTGTCCCCAACCGCAAGTGCTCCAAGTCTCATGTTTATTGAGTGGTGCATGTAGAATGCTGTCCACACAAATGACCATCAGAATCAAACCAAACCGAAGGTATCTCTCCAGCTCTTGGGAGAGGGAGGAGGAAAATGACCTCACCATACATCATGGCCTGAAGTGCTGCCACATGACTGAGCTGTGGACACTTAACGGCTCTTCCTGAACTGAACCACAAAGCTGCTGCCTTAGCTACTTTCTCTTTGTGGGTCATTTTGGCCTAGCAAGATGTTCACAGGTCTGAATATAAATTATGGCTTTGCTAACTGCCAGGCAAATTGGACTACAGCACAAATATCTATCTTCAAGGTACTTTAAAAACCAGTCTTTGACTTAAAAGTTCAGTCCAAATAACAGCTTACTTAATATAAAGTTTCTTTACATCAATTAAAATACACAACTGCACAGTTTGTTTTCTTTCAACAGGGGTTGAAAAGGGATAGGAAGTAAACAATATTCATCAAGAGATAGGAAGTAAACAATATTCACCAAGGGATAGGAAGTAAACAATATTCACCAAGGGATAGGAAGTAAACAATATTCACCAAGGGATAGGAAGTAAACAATATTCACCAAGGGATAGAAGTAAACAATATTCACTAAGTTCTTGTCTACTGACCAAGCTATTTAACGCTGCAACTAACCTATATATGCATAAACTATAATATTTTGTATATTACAGAATATAATATATAATGTGCTCTACAATGTACCACATTATATATAATCTATAATGCTCTATAATATTTTGGTTCCTCTCTGAAAAAGCGTGTTTTTCTCTATATAATACTGCAGTCAACATTACTTTCCTTCTAAGCCTGTTTCAATATGTGAACCTGCATGCTTGTTCTCAGTACAATAACGTTGCTCACCAGCAGCTAGTTAAAGGCAGTGAAACATGTTTTATTGGACCTTTCTGACAGATTTCAGTTTGTCAGTGCTATTCCACACAACAGTTCTGAACCCAAGCATATTTGCCATTTGGTTTTTAACTCTCAGTAACAACTTACTTGTACCACTGGGCAAATTCAGATTCATCTGCTTTGTTTGAAACCAGGACAGAACACATTATTTTAGAGCGAGTTAGAACAAAAGCTCTCTTGGCCTAGGGTGACCTATCAGAATGCTCACTAAACTTTTACAAAGTAAAGGAGTAAAGAGAACAAGTAAGTACTTACCATCTCCCCTTCACTCACATAAATGAAAGAAAGAGCCTGAAGTGCAGAGTGTAAGGAAAGTCAGCCAACCCCATATAATTACCTGCATTGGAGCCAGTCAAATTATAACGCGCATTCAGCTTTTTGATGATGTTCTCATGGATTTGGTACCATTCACTCTCTGTGTTACACCTACGCAAACAGAAGCACTTGGTTAAGCTTTAATCATGCATGAAACCACTATAACATACTTCTCTAAACCTTCTTGGACTCTCCAACAACCTGCTGCAGGTATTGCCCATTTTACCATGGCTGTTCCTCCAACAACCTGCTGCAGGTATTGCCCATTTTACCACGGTTGTTCCTGATGAACAGGCATGCCCACACTTGGTAATGCCTTACCACCTACCTCAAGACAGAAGCCACTGGGATGAACAACTCATAGATTATAAATGGATTAAACACCTCAGAGAACTATGCATTTAGTGGAAGGCAGTGTAGACTAAGAGTGTGCTTCCCTGGATTTGAATCCTCACCATTTACAGAGTTATATTCTTTGAGCAAGTTATTTACTGTTTCCTTGTCTGTAAAATGGGAGTAATATGCTAGAACATTAAATAATCATGGACCTAGGATAATGACTGGTACATAGTAAATGCTCAATGCATGTTCATTTTTACTAGCAAGTCTCCATCTACTATAACATGATCAGGAGTGGCTAGAATCAAAATGTAACAAATCCAGCAAAATAGAGAGTTAACACAACTTGCACTTGCAAAAGGCTGACAGTATTTACTAAAGGTAAATCTTTCAAGATTTTCCACATCTGGGCTGTAAAGCATGTTTCTCCATTCTCACCCTCATAGCCACCTGTAGCTCTTGCTTTTGGCTTGCTCATGGTACCTTTATTTGTGAACATGATGTCATGTGCTTAGAATGCTGCTTTGGTTCTTGAGGCTTGAATCTAGGACTGGTTTATACGTGTCCCTTTTTGGGACTTTGAACATTGTGGGTGCTTACAAAACATCAGCTGAGTGAATGAACAGATGGATGTCCCTCTGGCAGTAACTCCTAATGATTCATGCAGTTTGGGCCTGCTAGGCCCCTTTACTTGCATGGCTGCTCCATTAGGCTCATCGGAACATGTATGAAAATTTGCTACAGTCTTTTATTAACCATGAATGCTCCAAAATTTCTATAGTACAGATTCCTTTTCTTAATGATCTTTTCTGTAATAGTTAATTCACAGTTTGCTTACATATTTATTATTTTATCACCACAGGATTTTCTGGGATGAATATAATGGAAGTTATTGTTGAGCCAGTTAATAGCAGGGTACCAAAAAGAGCACTGAATCTCGGAAGGCCGGAGAATTAAGATGGAAAGAAACATTCCACCTATCCAATTGCAAGACACCAAATTGCCATTTAGTACATTCTGCTTCCAGTTTTCTTATTTCAGTCCAGTGGGGAAGGAAGAAAGAAAGCTTACTTTCTATGAAATAGCTAACCAACTCCAGAATCTATGCTTTTAACCTACAAACTCAATAAAGTCAGAACTCCTGAAGTATATGACTGAAGTATCTTTCAGGCTCAGACAAGGCATTTGAGACCATTCTGTATTTGAGTCCCAGATTGTCTAGGGGTGTGGTCCCCTTAGCAAATAGAAATCTCTTCCAAACTGTTTTTAATAGGCACTTTCCGGACGTTTTACTAAATTCACAGTTACTTCTTAGTCTATATAGTGACTGTTTTGACTGCCTAGTATTCCTTCCTGTAACGGCTTTGAAATTGGATGAATTGTCACTTTGAAGGGATCGCTCTTCTAGCAAGAATTACCCAAAACCTTATTTGATGCTTAAGAAAAAACAGACAATAAAAACCACAAAGTGCAGCACAATTTATTTTTATGAGAGTGTCTCCCACTGGCATAGCTGGAATTCTTGGGTCTTCAGCTGCCTGCCTCCATCAAGGGTAATACATGTAATTGTCAGATCCTCAGTTTTCCCAATGGCAAGATAAATGCAACACTTGCTACCCACACCTAGAAAAAATATTCTAAGAAGTGATGAGATTGTACTTGTGAAGAATTTTAGCTTTCTTTACAAGCAGTGCCACACAACAGCATCATTACTGTGTCACCGCACAGTGGTGTGAGGTAATACCCTGAAACAGACAATTTGACAACAACATGAGCGCTCAGGTTCTTCCTTATTAGCTGTGTTACTATAGGCAAGTTATTTAAACTCTCTGTGTCCTTATGCGTACAACTAAGAGAATAGCAACTATTTGAAGGGTTTGTTGTGAGGATAAAGAGACATGACACATGCAAAATGCTTAGCACAGTTATCAGCAAATAGCAAGCACATGGTAAGTGTTGGCTATCATCAGTATTATTTAAAATACATGATGTTTTAGGACTTCTGGTGGAATTTGGAAAGATTATTATGGATTTAGGTCCAACCACTGAAACTGAAAAGTGTCACGTGATAAAAACAGCAACAGATTTTATTATCCACTGGTTTCACCAGAAGTTTTTAAATTTAAAATCCAGGCCACAGGTTTTATCCCTGTTAACAGAGATAAAGAACATTTCTGCTGCTAAACCACAGGCTAGAGATAAATCTTTGTCAAGTAATTAGCAAATGTGTATATAGCAAAAGTCCTGGAGCAACAGTAGGTAGGGAGTGGATAGATACATAAAACTATGCAGCAGTGGTGAAAAAGCAACTTGAGGCAGGCCAGTGGTGTTACATCCACATGACAGAGGTTGTATAAAGCAACACAACCGCCAGAATGGAAAACTAAAGCAAGCTTATTCCTGGAGGTTGGGAGTGGCATGGTTCTCAAAACAGGAGGGTGGACATCCCAGTGAGTCTGCTCCTGAGGATTTCACTGTAGGTCAGTTCTCAATCACCAAACTAGTGGGGAGATGCTCCATGTAGAGTGAGCTAAAACCAACAGTATTCCAAGAAACATTGAACATGATTTGGAAAACATTAGGCACCTTCTTTGTAGAGTAAGGAGGGAAATCAACTGAGCTTCCCTTTCCAAATTCTAATTAACTTACGTTAAAAACCAATTTATTATAATAGGGTAATATATGGGAATCCTACATTTTATATTTGCTTGTTCTGTAAAGACACAATTTCTCTAATAAGAAAAAATATCAAAACAAAAACAACTATTTCCCTTTTCTAAGAACTACTGACTTTTTGGGAGTAAAGACATGTTCAGTTTGAAACTCACAGGAGATACTCTATGCAGCACACAGTGAACATAATGGATAAACCATCTGTATTTACTGCAACTCAGGATTCTTTAATTCCCCTGATAGGCAAACAGACTTGTGGGCTCACATATAGCAAGACCACACCTTTTTGATTTCTGAGGCATGGTTCATGAGCCCAACTCATCCCTGCTCTTCCCACATAAAGTAGACTTCACCAGCAGAATCCACATGTACCCTGTGCCCACCCAGTCCCTACCATGCACACTTCTTACATGTACACTTTCAGGATGAGGTCGTCCTTTGTCTCTCCCGTCAGTAGGTCAGCAATGCTAAGAACAGCACAGCCAAAGGGCCGCCGGTACTGGACGCTGCAGGCATTCTTTTTTTCTCCAGCCCCCATTCGACCTGTCCAGTTAAAGAGTACACATGACTCATGAGGTCACTCGATTAGGTGCATCTTCTTTTTTGAAGTACCGGAACCTGGGACCCCATATGTGGGAGTCTGGCACTCAACCACTGAGCTACAGTGGCTCCTTTGAGTCCGTTCTTTCATCTGCTTGCTTGTTGTTTGTTTTTGTTTTTAGGAGGCACTGGGAACCGAACCTGGGACTTCCCATGTGGGAAGCAGGCACTCAACTGCTTGAGTCACATCTGCTCCCCAATTAGGTGCATCTTAATGAGAGACAACTACAAGCTAGCCCATATGAATGCCACTGGGCAATTGAAAGAACACTGGTTTGGGGCAACAGAAGATGTTTGAGTTCCAGACCTTCCTCCCCAAGCACCCATTGGGGGAGCGGTTTAAGCTCTATGTTTCCATCCATAAAACAGGATTGGAGAGGATCCCATGTGAACCCTGTGGGGAACTGTGAAGTCTTCCCAAGAGGTTCACGCCATTCAGGGCAGTAGTGGTGCCTATTTGATTTTTCACCTTTAAAAGAATTCACATTTTAAAAACCACTTCAAAAATTCTGCCTTTGAAATGAAGCAGTTTGAGATTGTCTGAAGTAAAGCAAATACGCACAGGTAAGGTGGTGGTTAGTGGCAATCAAAGGAGCATGCTCCTAAGTCAGTTAATCACTGGACTTTTCTGGGATGATTTTGAGTTTTATATCATTTTAAGTTGTTTAAATTACATATTTTAAATATCATTTTAATTTATTATTGATATTTAATTATGAATTCATCATTCTGAAGACAGAAAGCAGAAAGTACACTGATGCTGAAATATAACAAGTTAATGCAGGGAGAAATAATGAAAAAAATCTGCAATTCTGCCTCCAGATGCTTGCAACAGACCTATAAGCTGTTTCTATGACATCAAGATGTCTCTAGTACGTCCACATACCAATGTTAAATAGAAAAAAAGGGATGGCAATATCTAATTTGGCTCTCATTTATCAGTAATAAAGGTAAACAACCTCTGCAATATGTGATTTTCAGGTAAATGCTTACAAATAGCAGCCTGAAACCCTCTCATTGTATTAGTTAGAATCAAAACTAAATAACAGTCAAAATAAGTCAGTTGGTTTTTAGACATGTAAACCGGAAAAATTTCAAATATCAGGTTTTGATGACTGGATACTGTAATGTGTGGCATTTCAATCTATATTTTAATATATATTCTGCTTGCAAACTAAACCCTTTATAATGCCATATGTGAATTTACTCATCAACCAATCATACTCTTACTTACAGAATTGATTTAAACAAACAGTGGTTCCTCATTAAATGGGAAAAAAAGTCTCAAGTTACCTATAGTTTGAATATTATTGCAAATTCTTTTAGGATGAAAGATACATATTATTCTTTCTCAATATCATTATCAAAAACAATTTTTAACTTAATCATTTCTGTGTAAAAGCAAGATAACAAAGTGATTAGATTTCTGAGTGGAGTTTTTCAGTTTTTAATGTAAAAGAAGTTCATTAGCCAAAACAAAACAAAAATCCAAACAAAAAAAAAACCTTGGCAAACTGAACAAGATTATTCCTGAAGCCTTTTGTACTTCTAAATTCCTGCAAGTTTATATAAGGGCACCACCTGCTTGTTAGTCATTTTTTGTCCCCATCTCCTTCAGCTAGAACAGCATGAGAGAAAAATGTAAGAGAGAGATTGCCGCCGTAAGGGAGGGGCTAAGCATTACTCTCATGACAACTGAGAAGGCTCTGGAATGAGGTTTCTGTCACCCTCTGAGGCCTGAGAAGAATTACTCCCACATCTTCACACCACTCAGCTTCTCAAAATCTCAATTTTAAGTTTTCTTTCCTGGCTATGTGAACATCAAAGCTTTGGATTGCCCCAAGTTTTGGTCCAATACTATAATGAAAAGATAATTGATGCCAGCCCTAGTGCCCCCAATTCTAGGATCCATAAGAATTCACAGCTCTGGTCTCATTTCTGAAGGTAGGAGGAATGCAGGAAGGTAAAGGTATTTAGCAACCTGCCAAAAGCCAAAAGGGGAGACAAAGAGTTTGCAAGAATAAGTGCCATGAGCAGGAGAATATATAAAACTACTAATTGCTCCTTTTTCCTTCTCCTTCTTTCCAAATCAAAGATCTGGACTTAAATTCCCAAAAGCAAGGTGCTATTATTCTTGCTCTCTGCAGTCAATGACAGTGATTGTGTCCTTTTCCCACAAAAGCTGGTACAAGGGACATTCCATAAAAAGTAAAAAGTACTTGTCTCTGACAAATATTCCTCCACTCCTCCATGCCACAGCCTCAAAGGAGCTGCAGACTGAGCCTGCACTTTTCTTAGTGTCTTGCCTGAATCTTAGGTCTCTAAATGTCAGACCAAAAAACATGATTAAGCAAGTTTTTGTAATAATCCCTGAGAAGTACAAAAGTGGGGGTGGGTAGGTAATCCCTGACTGAATATTCCTTCAGACTATTTAATGACCATGAAAATCCTATCAAAAAATACAATCACTAATAAAATGCCGTGTATTTGAAAGGCAGCCGTGTGATGGGTAACACTACTGAGGTGGCTTCCTCTGTCATGACTGTGCCAGTGAGGGCAGAGCTGGCCAGGCCACCATCAGGCAGGCCATCAACCCACTCTGCCACCTTATTTCTACCAGTAAAAACCTGTAGATACCCTTCAAAAATTTTTTAGAAGTAGTTTATTTTTCTTTCAATGCTATACAAGGTGATATTAAAATTTTAGCTGTGTTTATACAAGGATATATAAAACCATATTATAGGGAAGCAGATTTGGCTCAACTGATAGAGCATCTGCCTACCATGTGGGAGGTCCAGGGTTCAAACCCAGGGCCTCCTGACCCGTGTGATGAGATGGCCCATGCACAGTGCTCACGCGTGCAAGGAGTGCTGTGCCACGCAGGGGTGTCCCCATGTAGGGAAGCACCACACACAAGAAGTGCGCCCCACAAGCTGCCCTGTGCAAAAAAAGTGCAGCCTGCCCATGAGAGGTGCTAGAAACACGGAGAGCTGACACAGCAAGATGACACAACAAAAAGAGACAGATTCCCAGTGCCGCTGACAAGAATGCAAGTGGACATAGAAAAACACACAGTGAACGGACACAGAGAGCAAACAATAGGGGGGAGAAGGGAGAGAAATAAATTTTAAAATATAAATCTAAAAAAAAACCCATATTATATATTAACGATGGGTATTACAAACCTGAATTTAATCACACACAGAATTACAGAGCAAAGTATACCCCTGCCATCCTGTGAGTAGATAGACGTCATCTCAGCAATACACAACAGAATATATTTCAAATTTTTAAAAACAGATACTTTACAAAAGTACTCATATACTCATTTAAAAAGAAAAATTACACACTTAAAGTATGTAATTTCTCACACTTATTTAAAAAGAAAAATTAAAATGAAACCAAGAAGAGTTTACTCTTTAAATTTCTACTGTCCCACAAATACAAAAATAGCATAAAATGAAAAAGGGCTTTCAGAACCGATTTTCATAAGAAAAAAATATGCATAAAGCCTACATTGAAATGGCAATGTTACAGTTTCAATGCACAATGCAATAGTAATGTTTATAAAATAAAAGACCATAAAAATAGAGAGCAATATATAGGCTTGCATGGTGAGATATTACTGTCCTAAAGAAGTATTCCCACACATGTATACAGTTATATAGCTTATGTAATGTAGCACAGTTAGTGAAGAGATGGGATCCAGTTTCCCATATCAGCTCAGCTTTAGTAATAGAGAAACTGTGTAGGCTACATATACCATGTCTCATTTTACCTAGTTCCTCTGCCACAAAATGCCTCCTTTTAAAGCATGTATAAAAATTAGAGAACACATTCTGGTTCTGTTGTACAAATTCATCATAGAGTAGTATTTCCCAAATGTGTTTTGTAAGACGTTAATAAATGTTTCATTAAAAGACTTCATGATTAAATCAAACTTGGGGAAAGCTAGGGTCAACAAAGTTGGAGAGGCATATTTATTTTTCCCTGTTGTACTTCTCAGAATCTTGGCTATGCAAGTCAAAGGAAAAAATACAGTTTTTATAAACCTTTTCTTAATATTTTTATTTTTATAACATATATATATATTAACACAAAATTTCCCATTTTATTTGTACAATTTAGTGGCATGAAGCACATCCACAATTTTGTGCTATCATCATCACCATCCCTTACCCAAACTTTTTCATCACCCCAAAGAGAAACTCTAAGCCTATTAAGCAATAAATAATTCCCCACCCCCAGTAACTGCTCATCTCCTTTCTGACCATGAATTTGCTTATTCTAGGTATTTCACATAAGTGGAATCATACAAGATTTGTCCTTTAATGTCTGGCTTATTTCACTCATCATAATGGTTTCTGGCTCGTCCATGTTGTAACATATATCTGCACTTCATTCCTTTTTACAGTTGAATAATATTTCATTGTATGTATGTACCATGTTTTGTTTATCCATTCATCTACTGATGGGATGTTTTTTGTTTCCATCCTTTGGCTACTGTGAATCATGCTGCCATAACGTTGGTATACAAATATCTGTTTGAGTCCCAGTTTCCCATTCTTTTGGCAATATACCTAGAAGGAATTACTGCATAATTCTTTCCTTATAGCACCTTCTGGAATAGTGCTCTCCGGCATTCCGCACTTTGGAAAATGCCACTTGATGTAAAGCTTTCATACACTTGTAGAAAACCCAGTTTATTTTATGCTGTTAATAGAAATTAAAATTTTAAAAGATGAATACAAAATTTTTAAATCAACTATTTTTAGGAGGACCAACAGAATAAAATGAAACACAAACTACCCAAAAACTTATAGAAAGAAACCCAAATCTATCTTTGGTGGTTGAGGAAGTTGAATGTGAGGTTGGGAAGATCAGGCAACGACTCCCAAATTCAGATTATTCTTGGATTCAGAACTAACCTTGACTTCTTCGTAATCCAGATAGCAAATGCATCACAACTACATAAAAACCTTTCAGGGTTTCTTCTCCCTTTTACTTGCCCCACCATACTGACAACTGCTGTACCTACCGATTCGGATAATGTGCACAGTGATATAGATGTCCTTTCTTAGCTCGCTGCTACCCAAATCCTACCAAAAAATAAACAAAGTCTGGTCATTTTATAACTCATAACTTACAGAGCAGCATTTAAAGGGCATAACCCTACCTTCACAAATAATAGAAGAAAGACTAAGAGGAACATAGGCACTCTAAATGGAATTTTTGAAGCAGCAGCATTCAGTTCACATCCTTTTACAAAAACATCACTACAATCAACTTTACTTTAGGTCCACAAATGGCAGATAATACTTAAAAGTAAAGCCCATTCTTCATTTATTCACCAATTCATTCCATAATTCTTTAAACATTTATTAAACCTATACTACATACCAGGTGCCATGCTGTGACCCAGCATCATCACTGCACTTTGGTAAATGGTACAACAGGTTATAACATACACTAAGGGAACAAAGGAGTGATTGTGAATAGTGGTATTCAGAATTCTGGGCACTAATGTAGTCTGTGTACTTACAAAGCTTAGGCAAATTCATTATGTTCTCTTACAATAAATTATTTCTGCTAAATAACATGAAGCATAATTGGAAGAATTCACCTTGTGAATGAAGAGAGGTCCACTTACCACAAAGAGAGAGCAATGCCGCTCTGGTTTGTCTGGGGCTTTGGGGAGCCCATTTCTATTCAGCCTCAAGAAAAATCTCTCACTACAAGAGAAGGGAAGTTTAACATTATGAAGATTATTTAACATTTAAGGATCCGTTCCTTTTCTAATTTTTCTTCATCCTAACAGTTAAGTTCAACATTCATTAGAACATCCATTTAGTATCAAAATTGCTTAAATAATTAAGAGAGCTCCCAAGACAATAAACATTTATTTCTCTTCGGATAAAACTGCAAAAGCAGAAAATATAAATAGATACAAGAGAAGAAAAATTAACTTTTAAAAGAATAGGTTTCCATGTCAATGATATTGTTATTATTTTTAAAAAGAAAATAAGTGCGCTAAAGAGAAAATATGACAAAGTGTTTTGTTTGTTTGTACCTAAGATCTTTTTTCCCCACAGTTTCGTGCATATTATTTCATTAACATTAAGGAAATTATTCTGAGTGGCTAGCCATCATTTGGATGGCTTTATGCCTTATGCTTTTATGAGTCTATAAATCAAAACACAAAAAGACGGCCCAAGAAATTAAAGTTGAATATAGTAATTCTTTGGTCCACAAAAGAGATCTCAAATTCTCCACTGACTTGCATTTGAAAATACAGTGCCACCTAGATTAAATGGAAGCACAAATGATGCTTTGGATCAACCCTGACTCAAAGCCAATCAATACTGTCAGATACCATTCAGATCCATGGTGATATGTTAGGCATTGTATGGGAAAACAAGACTAAGTGAAATAAAGTCCTTCCTATTAAGAAGCTTAAAATCTGTTTGGGGGGGGGGGGGTATGATTTTTTATAAAATACTCTAAGGAAAACCAGAATTATTAATAAGTGGCATAAAATACAAAGAACTAAAAGGACTAACGAGGATATCTGTCGACGGCAAGGAAAAATCTACTTTTGTAAAAAGGTGTTCTTTAATGAGTTTCGAGCAATGGGAAGTATTTTAATAAGTGCAGACCTTTCTAGAGAGATGAAACAGTGTGGTCAAAGGTATTGTGGTGGAATTACATTGGAGTATTTTCATAGAACACCCAACAATCTTATTTATAAGAGAATAAGATACACTAAGGGCAATGGGAAATAAAATTGAAGTGGTAAATAATACTGTATATAATATTGTGGAAGGTCTTGACCAAAAGAAAAACCAGAAATAAATTAATTTATGTCTGAAACTGAAACAGTGATAGTAAGTCATATTATAAGCCTTATAAATACATGAAATTATATAAGCTTCCACAAGAGACCTCCAAGATCATATTTTAAGAACCATTGCAGGCTTTCTACTTCAAGAGGCTATTTCAAGAGTGATTTCCAATCTCTGTATCTTTTATTAATTAACAATAATTGCAATTAACATATTCTGATCATTCTGAATGTGCTAACTATTGCAAACAGCAAGAATACAAAGTTTGTACTCTTTGTCTGAAGATATATGCAAAACGTATGTGCCAAGTTCATCAAGAATAACTGTTATTTATATAATGATAGAGGTGGCTTAAGAACTTCATCATCTTCTGAGAACAAAACTTTTAAAATAATCAAGTAACGTAAAATGTGTCATCTCCAGAAAGAATCCACAGTCAATTAAGGACTAGTATGTCAAGATTCTACTCAACTCAGGAATTACCCAGTCTGGAAGCTGGCCAGACTCCTGCTGTGGCAACCTGATCTTATGTCTAATTTCAAGGACCTTTACAAACGAAAATAACAGTACCAAGTGGTAACAAGCTAATGATCCAACAAAGATCAATAATCACTTTAGGCATTCAGAAAAGAAGTGATCTTCGGAACAGTTGGTAAAGGTCTCATAGAAGAAGCAAGTCTTTGTTGGCCTTGACCAAAAGGGAAAAGAATGGAATGGCATTTTTACAGGAGAATGGCTTGAACAAAGATGGAAAGTTTATTTTTATTGACATATCCACATGTAAAATTGTTTGGTGAATGAGAGTTTGCCAAGGAAGAAGTACTGGATAAGACTGGAGATGAGGGTCAAAGTCATATTATAGGTACACTGTAAGAGAAGTGAAGAAATTTAGATTTTATTAAGCAATAGGGAGCTACTGAAGGCTGTTAAATGAGGGGACACTGACACTCTAAGAGGATGCAAGCAGCTGGGCCTGAGATGTAATTTTTACACTCTTATTTTAGAAATAACTACACAAATTCAGAATTATTATAGCTTTTTCTTTAAATATTACTTAATGTTTAACACAATTACCAACAGAAAAGTCTAAATATTTTTAAAGCAGCAGCAATGTACTTCAAGGAAAAATTAGTTTTTTAAAAAGAATTTCTTTCTTTTCCAGAACATTTTTTTAATGTATGCTCAAAAAAGTAATTCATATCAACCCAAGAAAAATCAATATGCCAGATACCAGGAGCTTCAAATCCCAAATGAAATTTAATATCCTGGTGCCTATGATGGAAAGAATCACACAGCTGACTGCCTTAGGCAAAGAACACACAGCCAACATCAACAGAACATGACATTTTCACATGGGATAGTCTCCGTTAGTGTAGCTTCAGCCTAGGATGAAGTAGGGAAAAGAAGTTTAGGACATCAGCAAAAGGCTCAAGATCCACAAAGTCTCTACGCTAGTTCATCACCAGACATGTGCCTTAAAATCTCTTCTCTCATGCAAAGGGGAGAAATATGGACCAGAACAGATTCCTAAGGAAGCATACGGATTTGAATTTATGACTGCCTTGCAACACATTTATTCTCTTTGGTGATCTAAATCTAGAGAGATTTTTATTTTTATTTTTATTTAGTTTTAAAGAAACTTTAGATTACATAAATGTTACATCAAAAATTTAAGGGATTCCCATATACCCCACCTGCTTCCCCTCCCATACTTTTTCCCATACATCTTTCATTAGTGTGGTTCATCTGTTACAATGGATGAACACATATTGAAGCACTGCTAGTAACCATGGTCTGTAGTTTACATTAGGTTTACACTTTGCACCACACAATTTTATAGGTTTTGACAAAATGTATCATGGCCTGTATCCATCATTGCATTGTCATGCAGAACAATTCCAGTGTCCCCAAAATGTCCCATGTTACACCTATTCTTTCCTCAGAACCTCTGGTGGCCACTGTCTTTATATCAATGTTACAAGTTCTTCCATTACTAGAATCATAATAAGTCTGCTTTAGTTCAAAGTTGCATTTCCCCCTTACGTTTGTTCGTTTCTCAATCTTGAGGACTTGAGGATGGTGATGCCCATGCAGTTTCTGATTGAGAGGAGGCTTAGATTCCACGGGGCAGATGTATGGAACTGTCATTGCAGTTGCAGATACTCTGTTTTTTGGGGGTATGGGTGTTGTCCATCATCAGAAAAATATATTTGACAGTTTCAACTACATGGCTTACCTTAACTTTTTCTTAAATGATGCCTACTCCTGACCTATCATATGAGAAAGAGCAACCAATACGCATATCTGTGAGGTCATTTCCAAACCTATTACCTGTTTTTATCTACAGAGCAGGTGGCTGATGAGTATGAATGAAGAGAATACAAATGGCTACTAGGATCTTCAAGTGAAGTTAAAGTTTCCATACCGTATTATTTAGAAGCTGAGGTTGGGAATGACAGATACCCAAAATTACCTTGGGATAAAGAAATTGCATTTTAAATAATGATATAATTAGGTAATACTTTTTTTGAGACTCCACCATTTGCTGCCACTCTGATAGGCACTTTACATGGACTAACTCATTTTATCCTCACTATGCCCTTAAGAAGCAGACACTCTTATTATGCCAATATTATAGTTAGGAAAACTGAGGAATAGTAAATAGTTTGCCCAAGGTCACAGGGCTGATGAGTGGCTAAGCAGGGACTCTAATCCACGTATTAATTTAAAGCCCTTGCACTTCACTTGAACACTAGAAGGTAAATGCTGTCTCTGCTCTACAGAAATATCGAGGAAATATTTCCAGACTATTGAGATAAAGAAGTGAGAATTCATTCACTGGTAGTCAAACCTGGTGCTAAGAATATAAAGGTAACACACTCCATGCCATTAACCGTCTTGGGCTAAGGGGAATGAAATAAGTGGGGATCTTCATTTAGCAGGTTTCAAAGTGATCCTGGTTAGGAACTGTTCTTTAGGAAGTTTTTTCAATAAAAATATACCTAGAAAAAAATGACTGGGGAAATTAATTTATTTTACTAAACAAAAACAAAACTCCAAAAAGATTTAAGAACTTGGTTTTAGTCAAAACTGCTGAGGTTTAAAACTGGTTTTAGGTTTAGCTCCTTAGTCATCAGCCATCTACTAATAAAAAGTGTTCATTGATTCTATTTTATAATCCAAAACACAAGCAATGTGACATTCTCCTTTCCATTTAGTGGACAGCATGCTTTATTTTATGTTTCTTGATAGGCACTTAAGTTTGAGGTCCCTCTCTATTCTTAATACTTGGCACAAATTTGACATAACGGGTCAATCTAAAATGATGAATACCAATAAGATTATTAATATGCAAAAGTGAACAGGGCACTCTAGATATTACAACTTTAATCTGATATAACATATACTCCGTTATCTGTTAGTTTATCAATGTTCTGGTAAACAATGTATCTTAAAGTATTCTTTATCAGAAAGGGACTTTAGCTCTGTCATTACTTTAATTTCACTAGCCTACACAGAATCCAAATTATCCAAGTATTATACTATAATCCACCCTGCTTCATAAAGAGCATCAGTATATACCAAGCATGACTTAAGGAAGAGTTGAAAATAGAAGATCTAATAATAGAGAAATAAGTCATAAAAACATTTTTTTTTTAAAATCAGACTTCTTTTAAAAGGAAAAAAAAAGAAAACATTTTGGCCTTTTTAAATTTTTTTTATTTTTGGGTGACTAGGGATTGAACCTGGGACCTTGTATGTGGAAAGTTGGCGCTCAGTCACTGAGCCATATCAGCATCCCTGTGTTGGTTTCCTCTTCTTTTCTTTTTGCTTGTTGTTTGTTTTTGTTTTTTCAAGAGGCACTAGAAACCAAACCCAGGGCCTTCATATAGAAGGCAGGCAAATAACCACTTAAGCCATATCTGCTCCAATCCGCATCCAATTTTTAAAAAATCCTTTTTATTCATTTGATGACATGCTGTAGTTATACAAAATCAATTTCACTCCGGCTTTGGTGTTATAGCAACTATTTAATCAGAAAATGATTTCAGAAGAAAAAAAGAACTATAGTGAAGCATTTCAGAATTATCCACCCACACTCTCATATACATTTGAAGTGAAACAGAATCTGTACCTTCAAGACCAGGATAAAAACTGAACAACTCAATGGTATTTCACTTTGGTCACATACCAAGTTATTTTTGATAGTTTACTGTAATCCAAAGGTTGGCATGTCTCTTACCAGAAAACAACTAGATTGCATGAATTTTAGAAGTTTCCTATTATGAGAGTTATATTCCTCCACTACATTATCACTTTTCCCCCCTAATTATAAGAGGTTTGTATGTTTCTTTTTTATTATACTCATGAGCTACTAAAGGACAGGTCATGACTAATAACCTTTACATCCCCAGATAGTACTTCTCTGGTGTTTAATATGTATTTCTCTGGCTAGAACTAAGACATTCTTTTAGTACAAAATACAGCAATATCAAAATAACTAGATGATTCAACTCCCACCCAACTTTCCCTCCCTTCCCCAAAATAGCCTTTGTTTTATGGTAAGGAAATGTATGAAATTCTCCAAAGAGTCATTTCAACTAATGGTGGTTCACCACCAAACATGAGGTTCATCTAATTAGAACTTCATGGCATCTTCAGAGCCTAGATCATGCCCTTTAACCCTGTCCTCAAATACATTTTATATTTCTTATTATGTTATATATATAGGAATGGAAATAGCTACAGTGACATAATATGTTTTCAAGTGAATATAACACTTTTAGAAATGAAAGCTGATATTAATACTGATGTGGGCTATGGGTAGGAGGCTCTTTGTCTCTTCAGAGATAACCTAGGCTATCTGTGACTTGTGGGTATGAGACGGTAAAAGGCTGCAGTCCTGCCCTTGGTGACCATGGCAACAACTCCAGTTCCAGGAAACAGTTTAACAATGCAAAGTCTATAAACTTTAAATATTCAGGGGAAATGCAAACCAAATGTGCTAAAAGCTTATCTAGAATGTATGAAGTCCATGCTAAAAGCTTACCTAAGATGTGGAAGATATATATGCTAATTCAAGCCTATTGAGAACTGAAAACAAAAGGACCGTTTAACCTTTCCTCTCTGTATAAAAGAAACTCAAAAGTCTTGTTTGGGGCTTGGGATTGAAACAGAAAGCTCCCGAGTCCAGCCGGCCGTCAATAAACTATTTTTCCTTCTCAAAATCATTCCTGAGTCCTGGCCTCTCTATACACAAATAATTGAACCTCTCTCAAATTCTACAATAATATCAGCAAAGAAAATCATCAG
The DNA here is from genome assembly GCF_030445035.2 of Dasypus novemcinctus. Classification (NCBI taxonomy): domain Eukaryota; kingdom Metazoa; phylum Chordata; class Mammalia; order Cingulata; family Dasypodidae; genus Dasypus; species Dasypus novemcinctus. The sequence continues at coordinate 87,496,548 of NC_080677.1, forward strand.
GGAAGTGGATCTGACTCAACTGAGAGAGCATCTGTCTCTGATATGGGAGGTCCAGGGTTCAAACCCAGGGCCTCCTGACCCATGTGGAGAGCTGGCCCATGCAACGTGCTGTTGCGCGCACGGAGTGCCATGCTACACAGGGGTGACCCCCACGTAAGGGAGCCCCACTTGGAAGGAGTACACCCTGCAAGGAAAGCCACCCTGCATGAAAAAAGGGCAGCCTGCCCAGGAGTGGCACCGCACACATGGAGAGCTGATGCAGCAAGATGATACAACAAAAAAGAGATGCAGATTACAGATTCCTGGTGCCGCTGACAAGAATACAAGCAGACACAGAAGAACACACAGCAAATGGACAGAGAGAGCATGGGGGGGGGGGGGGGGAAGGGGAGGGGAGAGAAATAAATAAAAAAGAAAAGAAAAGAAAATCATTGTTTAACTTCCCCATATGCTGCCATGCTCTACCAGAGGAAATTTCACTGAAGGAAAAATTTAGTGTCCACCTGAATTCCATGTGCACACCATTCTAAATCATCATATTATAAATCAATAATGATTCATTCTTTCTTTGGAAACAAGGAATAAGAAACCACAATTATTTATTATTTATAATATGTCTTCTAAAAAGGATTTGAAGAAACCAAGATAATGAAAGAAGAAAGCAAATAAGCAGGCCTAGCCTGGCTCCTGGGGAAAAATAATGAAAGCAAATATGTGGCTTATGCTTTACACAGATTTTCTCATTTAATTCTCACAACCTCCCTGTGAGATAGGAACCACCATAATCTCCATTTTACACTTGAGATATCTGAGACTTAGAGACATTAGTAAGTTGTCCCAAGTTGCATGGACTGCCAAGGATGGAGCCAGAATATTAATTTCCACAGTCTGGCCCCTGAGTCTCTGCTCTAAACTACAAAGCCAGGCTGAAAGTACAGATGACCCCAGAAATGGACAAAGACGAGCAAGACTAAGTATATCACCTGAATGAAGCATTTCTAAAGTGAAAATTTCCAGCAACATAACAAAAATAATAATAATAAAATCACATGATGCCAAGGAAAAAATAAAGCACAAATATATGTGTGTTTAGGGAGTTTATGCCTATGATCAGCTGCAGACCCGAACTTCTGACATTCTGATATACTCAAAAAGATCTCTAAGAATGAAGTGTTTTGACAGCACAGTCTGGTAGAAATTCCCAGAGATGGAAATGATGTGGGAGGCACAGAAGGGATTGGAAGACCCTCCTGGCTTCTCTCCACTCCTCAGCGGATGCTCCTGTCCTCCCACCCATCATCTCATTAGAATCGCTCAGAAGCAGGTGCCCTTCTCTTACCACTCTCTCCAGGAAGGCCCTACCTAGGGACTGGGAGGCCCCCAGGCTAGATCTGGGAGGGACCTGCCAGCCTTCTGAGTAATCATATCATGACGCTCTCCAGGTCAGGGTGTTCCTAGTACAACCTCACATAGAACCATGTACTTAAAAGACACAGATGGCCAAATGCCAAAGGGATTTTTATATTTCTCTATATAGGCTTGTGTTTATCACACCGCAGTTCACCTTACATGAGAAACAAAACTGTCTAGTAATTTAATGCCTGCAAGTGACCTGTTGTTTTATGTTATTTTATAAACCAATTGGACTAAAAAACACTTCATATAGCATTTTGAAAAAGCAAAGTCACCTGTCTTAAAAATTTTTATCTGGGAGGATAATAACACCTATTCTCTACTGTGTAGTTATGAAGGGCGAGGAGGCATCAGCAGGCAAGGAGGAAATGCTTGAGAACAAGGAGGGACAAGGGAAGAGTGAGAGGAGGTCAGAGAATAGGGCAACAATACTGACACTACAGCCTCCATAAAAGGACAAACAGTACAAATAAACAGTGATCTGAACTGCTTCTATTTCACTGCTTCTGCATTTACTTAAATGCTTTCTGATTGATGGTGCAAGGTGTTTCCAACCATATGTGAAGGGGCTGTTACTGTGTTTTTTCCTAGAATGGGTAGCAAAGGACAAATTAAAATGGGAACGCACAAGCAGCATTCTGAGCTGTGGTAGCAGGGCCCCCAGAGGCTGGCATTACTGATGAGATCCTTAGGGGAAGTGGCTGGAAAGCGTGCTGGCAGCCCCGGGCTTTGATGATATCCTGAGGTAAAGAAGGGGAAACATTCAAGTAGCAAACAACAGGTCTTCTCTTCCAGGGGGCTCCTAACCTAGCTGTGCATAACACTATCCCCAGACCCTTCTAAGGAGATCCTGATTTACCAGGATAGGATGGACCTGAACGCTCCCTGTATAAAAGCTCAGTTATGCTCAAGAACCAGTTTTGATCCAAATGCCTAGGTCCCAAAGGCTTACAAGTGCTGACTATCCTTTCTGATACTCATATCTATATAGACAGAAATATATACCAGAAAACAGACATCAAAAGCCTGACATCTTTGGGCCGAAGGCTTTCCCCCTATCTTTTCCCAACCACATGATTGATACAAATGACAGTTTTTCCTTGGCAATAAATGAAAGCAACTCCTCAAGCAACTCTTCCTAGATAAGGCCATTAATGTGGTTTCTAATTTTAAAACTAAACATTAAAGTCATGGGCTCTTCTGATTAAAGGGAAATGGAAAGAGGAAGATCCTTGTCTCCATAGTAGTTTACTTAAATAAGAAATAGAGTCTTGCGTGTTTTGTTGTTGTTGCTGATTATTTCTTTTTTAATATTAATGTCCAAGTCCAGGTTCACTTTACAAATATATTTGAGTATTGAAGGACTAAGCAACCAACTAATGTGGTGGCTTTGTTAGCATAGGAAAGGATTTGGCTTTCGTTGAATGATACCAAGGGGGGTAATTTTTAAACTAACAGTCAACTGTACAGCCAATTTTGAATATCAGACCAATTCTTTCTTACTACTTAGGATGATTTTAAACCACTTCCTGCTATTTTTCTTTTCAGAGAATAAAGATATCCAAATCAAAAAGCTTTTCAGGAAGATAAAACTTCATGAAAAACATGAACACAATGCTCTTTCAAGTTATAAATAATGTTCAGATTACTTGCTGTTTCACATTACCAGACCAAACAATTGACTGTGAGTTAAAGCAATCATTTGGCTTATCTGCTGATTTGCAAAAGAAAACAATGACTGTATGTTTAGAAAACTTGAGACTGAACCAATGTTGACTGCAAGTAAAATCATTAGAATTGGCTATCCTGTTTAACTGAATAGTGTATAACAACTCAGGAAAATACTTGCTTAAAACATGTCTCCAGAGAGCTTGTTAAGAATTTTGCTAGAAAACAAGCTTCTCAGAGAAAACAAAAACAAAAACAAAAACAAAAACTAGGTATGATAGGATCTGATAAAGAAATAAGAAGGCCTATATGAGACAGAACTTCTTATGCTTACTCCTCTGGGAATTCACATAATTTGATCATTGTAAACATTGACTCCCTGACATTTTGTGAAGTAAAAGCCATTCTGATCTATAGACAGTAATTATTCTGACCTTTCTAACAAGGCCTCTTTCCTAAGGAAAGCATCTGTAATGAGGAATCTTGAAAGTAAAGCAAACCTGAATTCTTTACAAATATTTTGGGTTGAAGCATGCAGTTTTCGAAAAGGTAAAAAAGTCTTTTAAAAAATCCAAGAAATTCAAGCCCTGCAAAAACAGTAAGTATAATAAATCTCCCATACATGTACCGCAAAAGGATGTTCTATTTTTTTAAAAGAAAACAACCCAAAATCACATTTCCCTTTCAACAGCTTAATGATAGACACCAGATTAGTTATATTCTTTATATCCATTACAACTTTAAAAAATGAAAACTGTCTAAATCATCATTAAATACTATTAATTAGATGACACATGCAATTGTACCTTTTTAAGGTCAGATGCTTTTTTAAATCAGGGAGCTAGAAAAGCCTCTGAAGCAATTCACAAATTTTGATGTACACTATTTTCTGAAGAGGTCCATAGTCCTCTTAAATTTGAAAAGGGGCCTTAATCACTGAAAAGTTTAGGAGGCATTGCTTTAGACATCAGAAATACTTTTGTGAAATGAAAATTGAAAACTGGAAACCATACACAAAGGATGGTATAGAAACTCTGGTCTTTAAAAATGTTTCCTCACTCAAAGCTTAACAGTATTTTGAACATCTACAGAATGTATACTCCCTGAGAACAAGAATATTTTTTTTCCGTTCTATTAATTGATGTGGCCCCAATGCCCACATTAGTGCCTAGCCCTGAGAACAATGATTGTTTGCCAAATGAATGAACATCAGCGATTCAACAGGAATAGTGGGAAATCTCTGAGGCGCAATTGATGGAAAATGATGCCGACACTCTTATCTGTAGTAAAAAATCTCTAGCTGGAGATACATAGGGTGAGAGGCTATAGGTTCATCTGACCGTTTTTATTTATTTTTAGCAAGGCAGGTTTTGCAAATCATGGCCCCCTAGAGACAGGTCTGAGAATGTAGTTCTGATTAACACAGTGTAACCTTAAACAACTCCATGAACATTTCTGACACACTAACCGCCTTGAGTTCTCTCGCTCATTAATAAGCACACCCCATTAGTGTAAAAGGCAGAGAGCACGAATCAAGACAAAAATGGCATGATATTCTAATGCTTTGCCTCAGTAACAATGAAAGACTTGTAATATTTCTTTACTGCATCAACCCCACCTCCTATTTCCACCGAAAATCTTAGGCTGTGCCAGGCACTCTGCAAGGTGCTCGAGACATAAAGATGACTGAGAATGGGTGGCTGCTCTTTTGAGAGGGTAAAGCTTTATCTTCAGAAAAGAAGCCAACAAAGGATGCGTCGTTAATAATTCCTTTGTCAGCTGTAAATCACCCTACAACATAAATGGAGTTGAATACCAAAGAAGTCCTTGTGAAGTGTGGCACGATGTGTGACTAAAGCTTATCCCACAGGGAACTTATCTCTGTTTCCTGTAGGCAGCTAGCACAGGGCAGAGGAGGACAGACAGGGATGACCAGAATCCTGGTGTAAAGAACATCAATTTGGTCATTTTTTACAACATGGGAATAGGAGTAAAAAGGCCTTCTGGTCACATTCTAAAATACTACACTATTTCAGCAAAAAGAGACAAGCAAGTCTGAAATAAGCACTTGGAGCCAAAAGGAAGGAGGAAGTCAGTTCTCTGAATCTGTTTACTCTGAGTTTTCAGATTTCTTCTTTCTTGCATTTCTAGCCACTTCTTACTATAATAATGCAACAATTAATAATTTTTTACAAGTATATGGTACTGCAAGGCTTTCAAAATGCTGCAGAGAAAAAGTGTGGTTTGGTTCTACTCTGGGTGATCTCTGAATGAAAAACCTATTTCTTTGCTTGTTTTGTTTTAATTTAGATCATCCTCCTGATCTACCTCCTATTTACCATCTCTCCCACTAAGGACATCACCATTTGTCCAAAGCAATTATTTTTTAAGTGACTCACTCAAAAGTGTGACCAAGGGGGAGTAAACCACAAAATCTGACTAACGCCTAAGTATCAACAGTCCCAATTTTCATGCACCTGCTGGAACAATCAAATGATAGAGAGGAGAAGAGAATGGAAAGCAATAGTGTCTTTATACAGGAGGCCCGAGGGAAGGTCACTATGGGTCACTGTCTATAGAGACCCACAGTGAAATCTGTGCCAGCATGTCTAGACACAGCAGGAAGTGCTCTGGGCTGTATGGAATAGTTGATATTGCCACAATACAAGGAGGATCCCTGAACATTTGCCTTCTGCATCTATTTTTGTTCTCAAATGGGGCTGTACTCCTTGCATGTCTGGCCAGTCAGACTTTTTTCCCCTATACTGTTGCTTTGCATTGGAAGGGTTCGAATTTTGAGTTAGGTTTTTAACATAAAATTATAAAAAGAGGTCAATGCCAACTATCTTTCCACATTCAAAACAATAAATGCCCCTAATTTATGGAAAAATATAGACGCCAAACTTGTGTGATCACACTATAGTAAGTTGTAAATGATGTATGAAATGAGAAATTCTTGCATAGTACATAGAGAATTAAAGAACCAAATATGCTCTCTTAGCCGTGTGTGTACACTGCAATAAATACACAAAAATAGTAGCATTTTCCTAGTCTGGACTGAATAACTATTCTCCCTGTCCACTCTCTCATACAACCTCTTTAAAAATTTTTTTTCCAGTAACTGATTCTTTAAAAAAAAAAGCACAAGTTCTTTGAAAAACTTTAATTTGCTTTTAAAATAATGAAAAGGCTACTGACTCCTACCAGCCTCTGAAGAGACCTACTGGGAGCTCTGATTATAATTCCTTTGATTCTCCTCATCATTACGTCAGATTCCCAATCTTCTCACTCTTTCTGTAAGTAATGCTGGATGTCTCCAGTCCCACCACCTGCTTCCTATCCCTATTTCCTCAGCACTATGGAAAAGCTCCTAATGTGGTGGCCTGGATTCACTTCTAGAAGGGTCTCCGCTTTACTCAGCAATTCTGATTTGTCACTAACTTACCTCCTATCATATTCCCACTCAAAGTCCACTTACCATGCTCCTGCCACTCAGTTTCAGACCTAAATTCCATTTGACTTTCTGCTCTCCAATGGCCAGTGATCTTGTTATTGACTTGTAAAAGATCAAGGTCACAAACTCGAAGTCCCTCTTCTCCACCTCAACATTTTATGGTCATTTCAACACCACGGCCTCCCTTCCTCCCACATTAATGGAAGAAGGGTCCTTCCTCTTTTTCAAAGAAGATTCCTTCACTTGTGTCCCACATCCCTTCTGCCATTTACTCCAGGATGCATCTTTGGATCTCCAGGAGGACTGCACACTGCACACACAAAACAGTGACCCAATACAGTATACTGCTGGGATGAGGGAATGAATGAATGAGTGGATGGTTAGAGGCATGAGCCAAGCATATAACTAGGAGAAATTCCTCAACTTTGATAGCACCAGCTATATTTATTTAGAGTTTCTAAGAGGGTGGTCTATATAAGACACACAGGATTATGCTGAGCATATAAAGTATTTTTTTTCACAGAATCTTCACTAATTTTCTAAAAGTTGCCTCTTTTGCTTTATATTTGAGACAAATTCATGCTTTAAAGGAAATATTATTATAATGTATAGGTTATATAATACTGAACACCCTAAACCATCCTATTTAGTTTTTCTTCCTAATTTGGTGAAATTGCATTACCAAAAAAATTTCATGAGTTCATGTGAACCCAGGAATATTATTCTAAATGGGATGGAATCCAGACCATTTATGGGGCTAGTACCTGGACCAGACTAATAAACCAGCCTCCTTTAAAGAGACCAAAAAAGAAAAATGCCTGCATTCATTGCTTTACTGCTCATTTGCAGAAAATATTAATAAATTCTAAGGAGGTAATTCATTAATCACACACACTATATGTTAAAGGTTAAGTCAGGAATCCATACCTTTCACAATGGGATTCACAACCACTATTTTGTCATACTTGCTCTACCTATCCCTTCTTCTTTTTTGTTCTTTTCTTTGTTTGCTTCTAAAGTATTTCAAAATAAATTACACCCCTAATGTCATTTCACTTGCTTCCTTAGTACATTTGTCTAAGTCTTACATAATTGAATGCCATACACCTAAAAAATAACAATAATTCCTTAGAATACACTATTTCTTTAAGAATTCAAAAGCAACCATGCCATATAACTTCTGATTATCTTAAAACACATTCCCTGCTTTGTTTCTTTAAACATCATTATCATTACTGTCAACATCATCATTAAGATTTATTGACTAATTACCAGGTGTCAAGCATTTCACTAAAAGGTAGATATATTATCTCATTGAGTCCTCAAATAATCTTCATTTAGTAGATGAGAAAACAGGCACAGGGACATGAACTAATTTGCAGCTATTAAGTGGCAAAGCCAGGATTTGAACCCAGGCCATTTAACTCCAGGGGCTACTTAGACACAATGTAATTGTGCCAGCACAAGATACAGGGAGATATGTCTTGAGGATGGATAGAAATCCAGATATAGATCATATTTGAGTCTTATAAAAAATGTGTGCCTTACCAATAGTACTATTTATCTTTTTCTTAAATCATAGAAATGGGGGAAACGAACTTGGCCCAGTGGTTAGGGCGTCCGTCTACCACATGGGAGGTCCGCGGTTCAAACCCCAGGCCTCCTTGACCCGTGTGGAGCTGGCCCATGTGCAGTGCTGATGCGCGCAAGGAATGCCGCGCCACGGAGGGGTGTCCCCCGCCTAGGGGAGCCCCATGCGCAAGGAGTGCACCTGTAAGGAGAGCCGCCCAGCGCGAAGGAGAGTGCAGCCTGCCCAGGAATGGCGCTGCCCACACTTCCCGTGCCGCTGACGACAACAGAAGCGGACAAAGAAACAAGACGCAGCAAACAGACACAGAGAACAGAACCAGGGGAGGGGGGGGAATTAAATAAATAAATCTTAAAAAAGAAAATCAGAGAAATGGCATAGCATACTAAAAAGAAGGTAATGGTGGGCAATATAAAATTCATATGGAAATAAGCATTTCAAAGCAAACGGAGAATTCAAACTATATGGTGGTAGGGGGAAAAAGTAACTCTAGAAAAGCATGTGAATAAGGTGTCAGCAGAAAGTAAATTTTATCTGTATTTAAGTATTAGGACCAGACTTTCTATATTTAATTAACAGGACAAGACTTTTTCCAGAAGTATTACTCTGCTGCTGTTCTTGCAAATAAAAGCTCATACCAGCAGCTTGCATATATGAGCAGCCTTATACCAAGCTGAGTACCAATTTGTGGCACTGAGGTCCTATTAAATATATTTTCTGATGAGAGTAAAATACAGTTATGGATTAGTCCTGAGACAAATTTACAACTTTAATTAATGAAGGCTTATAACATATTAATAAACAAAATGGTGCAAGTTATAAGAGAGGTAGTCAATTGTTGAACTATTATGTGAACTTGTCCATATTCATGGACTGTTGTAGATTAACTGACATATATCAAAACAGGAAATGTAAGAGTTAATAAGTTCACTACTGTTCAGCCTATGGAAAGCACAAAGGTTATGTCTATTTCTTTTACCACATAATACATGGCGGCCACTTTTAAATGCAAGCTAAAGGATACAGCATAGCATCTAATGCTAAACAGTTTTTTAATATGACAGAAACTTATATTCCCAACCTGATCCCTCAGTTTATGCATATTCACACCCTCCTCTCTCCCTTTCTTGGCCCAAGGCTAATCTCTGATCTTGAACCTGTTCCTGAAGCCTGCTAAGGGACCCTGATCTAGCAATGATTTCCTGTCCCCCAAGTTAGCTTCTGCCTCATTAGTGGATTCTTTGTCAGTTCTTAACAAATTCAGACTCTAAACAAGCAGACTTGCAACAGACCCCTTACTCTACACTGATCATTAAATTTGACTGAGGAAAAGAGAGCATTATAAATATGGTGGCTAATGAGAATGTTGATGAAGAATACTCATTCTAGACCAGACTGCAGGGTTCAAATACCACCTCTACCATTTATCAGCTGTGGGAGCTTGGGCAAGTTATTAGCCAGTCTGTGCCTCAGTTTCGCCATCTATAAAAAAATGGGGATATTAATAATATCAACCATACAGGGCTGTTCCAAGGGTTAAATAAGTTAAAATGTTTTAAAGGATTTAGAACAGTGTCTGACACATGGTAAGAATTTGTTAAATGAATAGAATAAAACAAAAGTACAGATGACATCCAGGGAAATGCTTCCCAGCCATTTCCAGCTATACTCTGTGGACTGGCAAAATTACAAACTATCAATCAGCCAAATGTTCTTTAATGTTTTAGTTTTACTCATGTAAAACAATTTGGCAAACTCATTATTTATTAATTATCTTTAATAAAGAAATTATGTCAAGACTCTACAAAACTCAAATAAATATAAGTGACTTATTTTTGTGGTTTATTGAGTCCAAAGTAGCTGTACCTTGATGTACTTAGGGCTGATGCTGCAACACAGACAACAGAGAAAGGTAAAATGGAAAAGAGATATGGGGAAGATGTATGTTAATAGGATGTTGTCAGAAATACACCTGAGGGAAGTAGATGTGGCTCAAGTAATAGAGCTTCCACCTACCATATGGGAGGACCTGGTTCGATCTCTGGGGCTTCCTGGTGAAAAAGAAGAAGAGAAAGCTTGTCCATGCGACAAGCCGGTACCTGCCTGGTAAGCCAGGTCCCGCAAGAGTACCCATGCAAGTGCCTGTGTGGTGAGTCAGTGCCTTGTGCAAGTGAGTCACGCAGCAAGATGATGATGAATCAAAAGAGAGACAAGAGGCGAAGCGCAACAGAAACTAGGAACTGAGGTGACACAATTGACAGGGAATCTTTCTCTCCATCTGAATCTGAAAGTAAAGAAAATGAGAAGACAACCTAGATAGCAAAACAAAACAAAACAAAACAGCAGGGCAGGAGGAGGGAGAGGGGGGGAAATAATAAATCTTAAAAAAAAAATATGCCTGAATGTCTACAAAATTTTTACAGCAGGAGGTGTTTTCAACATGCATCATAAGCTAACACTTGAATAGGAAGATTCAGTTAACTGGTGTGAGGTAAAACAAAAAAAGGAACAAACAAGGAATAACAAAAAACACCCTTCCTGGAACTGAGGAGATGGTATGTGCCTTATAATTCCACTGAGTGAACTAGAAGGGGATTCTTTTTACATGCTAGTTCCTTTTGTATTTGGTATCTCCAACTAATGAATTCAAGATTTTGATCACTAGTACGTAGACAGAGCCAATGTTGCACTGCTGTTCTTAAAATATTTTGAGGACTCAGTTTGAAGAACAAAGTTCTATAGCATAGTGTTTCTTGGTCCCTATTAGTTTCAATATTGCCCTTATCAGTAATTTATAACAATTTATTATTAAGACTACCTGCCTTTGAAGCTCTACCCCAGCCACTAAAATTCTGCTCAAATAAGGAAATATTCAGGAAATTAATGAATCGCATAAGGAGTAATGTTTTTTGTTTTTTTAAGGATGTACCAGAGATTGAACCCAGGACCTCATATGTGGGAAAGAGGCACTCAACCACTGAGCTACCCCTGTTCCCCAGAAGTAGTTTCTGAAGAGGCAAAATAGTGTAGTAGCTTTGGGGCCAGAATGGTGAGATCAGTAACTCCACTTCATCCCTTGCCAGTTACATATGCTTAATCTCTCTGTACCTCAGTTTCCTCACTTATAAAATCATTATTAACAATATATTTACAGCACTTAGGGAAAAGTCTGGCGAAGGCTAAGGTTCAATAAATGCTGGCAGTTTGTGTCTTACAGGAGGTAAGTTTAAAAACAAGTGAGAGGAATAAACATTCAACTTGCTAATTACTCCTCTACAAGCTGTGCACTTGTTGGCCTCTCTACCTGTACTGAACCAGATACCTTCCTGTGATCAATAGTCAGAGTGATGACATTGAGATTTTACGTAAATTTTATTTTATTTTTAACTACAACTGTAAAGATCCTACTTCACAATAAAAGCACGTGCTTAACTACGTCATCTTTTCTTTATTGCTTCCCTTTGGAGTTGATCTTTGAACTCTCAAAAATCAATCAGACAAATGGTATGGTTTCTTCAACAAATGTATTACAAGGAAATGGAAGGGGGTAAGGAAGGAGAGAGAAGCTACAGATGAAAAGTGACTTAAGAGACAAATAGGGAAGCGGACTTGGCCCACTGGATAGGGAGCCCACCTACCACATGGGAGGCCCATGGTTCAAACCCTGGGCCTCCTTGACCCATGTGGAGCTGGCCCATGTGCAGTGCTGATGTGCGCAAGTAGTACCGTGCCATGCAGGAGTGTCCCTGAGTAGGGGAGCCCCACGCACAAGGAGTGTGCCCCGTAAGGAGAGCTGCCCAGCGCAAAAAAAAAGAAAGTTCAGCCTGCCCAGGAATGACACTGCACACACGGAGAACTGATGCAGCAAGATGACACAACAAAAAGAGACACAGATTCCCGTGCCGCTGACAACAACAGAAGCAGACAAAGAACAACATGCAACAAAAAGACACAGAGAACAACTGGGGGGGGGGGGGGAAGAAGGGAGAGAAATTAAAAAAGAAAAAAAAAGGAGACAAGTAGACCATCTGCAATATATGAACAATGAACCAAGAGGGGAGATGTGAATACCTATTTGAAATGGATATTTGATGATGTTAAGATACTATTAATGTTTAGGTGGTGATTCTTTTATATATATAACCTGAAATATTTGTGTTAGAAAATTATATATTAGAGATTTCCTTCAAAATAATCTGGGGCAAAGAGAAGGATTGTGGTTGAAAGAAGATCAGTCCTGAACTGAAAAATGTTGAAGTTGATATTGGGTACAAGAGGGTTCATATACTTTTCTGTTTTTCGATGTTTGAAATTTTCTAAAATAAACAGTTAAAAAAAAGAAATACATGATGACTTTAAAACAACCTCGCATCCCACAGCGCATCCACTGTTGGGAATAAGAAACACGACAATGCATCAAGATCATAGCTTATATTGGCAGTACCATTTACTGAGAAGATGCAAATGCAACACACTCCCTAGCAGTGCCAGAAGGAATGAAGAAAGCAAAAATTGCCACCAGCTTTGAGATAAAGGGAAAGAGAAAGCAAGTGAAGGATCAGGGCAGCAGCAGTTGACTGCAGAGGCAAGAAGAGCCCAGTCCTCAGATCTGTGCTCCCTTCAGCCCCCTCACAAGGTGAAGCTGATTCTCTGCTCTAGACAGTTTAGACCAAACCAATTGATAGGAGGGTTCTGAAAACTCCCTAAATGAAAATAACCACTACGGTACCTGAAGCCGCATCATGAAAATAAGTCTGAAACTTTTCTAAGCACCTCATAAGCATATTTTCCAAATACCCAGTAAGGAGAATTTCATTCTCATTCATTTGTTTCCCAATCATCGATATGGTGATTGCAAGTTTGGGAGGTGAGAGCCAATGGCCAAACTAAGGGACTACAAGCATGAGAAAGGGGGTGGAGCAGGCACGTGAGGTATGTGTGGTGGCCCAAACACACTACAGAGCAGGAAAAAGATCTGGCTCCTGGTCTCAGTTGGGAACCACAGTGACAGTATTTGGGGGATACTGTACCCAGGTTATTTTTCTACTTTCACCAATTAAATAGGAGTGAAACAAGGGAAATTCTGGAGTTCAAAACCTAAATAGGAGGTATAATCAACAATTCAAGGTAAGACATCCTCTGAAAGAAAACCTCACCAGAAATACAGAGAATATAAGGACAAATATCACTTCCTTAAACTCTAAAGGACAGTAGAGCCATAGAGAATGGAGAAGGAATCCACAAATGCTGAAAGGAAAAAGAGAAAGATAACAGGTAGGAAACTTCTGTCCTGGACAGGCTGGATGTCTTCCCCAGCCTGGTCCCATGCAAAGCTTAAGAGCCCTCCAGAGGCAGTAGCCTGGGTCTCTCCCAACTGAGATGCAGTCTACAGGGGAACTCACAGTGTTGAGTTAGAACACCACACATATCCAGGCACAGGGACCCAAGTCTGCAGAAATCCAGGGCAGAACACAGCTGCTGAGGATTCCCGCACACAAAAGTGTCCCCCCCAAGGGGAGGGGCAGAAGAGAAAAACCATGGCAGAATGGCGGCCCACAAGAGGCGTATTCACTGAATCCAGTTATTGTCACAGAACTCCATAAACATGAAATGACCTTTTCTGGATTTACCCACCTTTCTGGATTGATCCTGTCTGGCTTCCCAGGGCAGGATAACCTACTGGGAAAGAAAACAGAGGCAAAAAACCTCACAGAGAAAAAAAGCCAGGGACGGATTAAACTGAACTACTATAAGACTTGAGGTTCCTAGAACTGAAAAAAGTAAGGAAAAAGGGACACTGAGTAAGGAAGCAAATTTAAACAAATCATAGGACCTGGGGGAAAATTTTGCACAAAAACAAACAAAACAAATAAAGATTCTCAGAGAAGGAACAGAGGAAATAAAGCTTTCTCCTGGAGGTGAAACAATTACACAAAAGGTACAATCTTAAAATTTATACCACATATACAGGGCAAAAATCAGATGAAAAAGGGCTCAGAAAATCTATCAGCTAAATTCAGGTTATTCTAGAAGGAAGGTCCAGAATAAGATGGACCAAGCATCGAAGAAAAGCCTTAACACAAAGTCAATTAACAATAAAACTCTAGACAAGAGGGAGAAAGTGATTTTCAGCATTAACTCATTAAGATAATCAGATTACTAGACATCAGCAAATTATTAATATCTACACTGAGAAACAGGAAGATATACCTCTGCCAAGGAAACAAATTAAAAATTCAGAGAAGATATGCATAAGAAATAAATATGCATAAGAGATAAAGGATATTAAGTAAACAATATGTGAGCATAAAGAAGAATTTGAAAGTATAAAAAGAAACATAACAGAATTATGGGGATGAAAAATACATTAGAGGGAAGTGGACTTGGCCCAGTGGTTAGGGCGTCCATCTACCACATGGGAGGTCTGCAGTTCAAACCCCGGGTCTCCTTGCCCTGTGTGGAGCTGACCCACGTACAGTGCTAATGCGCGCAAGGAGTGCCCTACCACGCAGGGTTGTCCCCGCACAGGGGAGCCCCACGCGCAAGGAGTGCGCCCCCCGTAAGGAGAGCCGCCCAGCACGAAAGAAAGTGCAGCCTGCCCACGAATGGTGCCGCACACACGGAGAGCTGACACAACACGATGACACAACAAAAAGAGACACAGATTACTGTGCCGCTGACAACAACAGAAGAGGACAAAGAAAAACAAGCAGCAAATAGACACAGAGAACAGACAACTGGGATGGAAGGGGGGAGAGAAATAAATAAATAAATCTTTAAAAAAAATACATTAGAGGCATACAACAACAGATTTGAACAGGCAGGAGAAAGGATCAGTGAACTAGAAAGACAAGGAAATCAAAACCATGCAATCAAAAAAGAACACGCAGCAAATGGACACAGAGAACAGACAACTGAGGAGGGGGAAGGGGAGAGAAATAAATAAAAATAAATCTTTAAAAAAAAAACAAAAACCATACAGTCAGAGAAACAAATTTAAAAAAAGAATAGAAAAGATTGACAAGTGTTTCGGGAATTTGAGTGACAGCATGAAACACACAAATATATGCATCATGGGTGCCCCAAAAGGAAGAAAAGAAAAGGGGCAGGAAGACTACTGGAAGAAATAATGGCCAAAAATTTCCTAACTCTTATGAAAGACATAAGTATACCATCCAAAAAAAGGCAACATACTCCAAAGAGAATAAATCCTAACAGAACTATTCCAAGATACATACTACACAGTATGTCAAATGCCAAAGATATAAGATTCTGAAAGCAGCAAGAGAAAAGCAATTCATCACATACAAGGGACCCTCAAAAAACTAACTGCCAATTTCCATCACAAAACAAGGAGAGAAGACAGTGGTATGAAAAATTTAAGGCATTGAAAGAGAAAAACTGCCAGTCAAAAATTCATCTGACAAAACTATCTTTCAAAAATGAAGGAGAGTTTAATATATTCACAGGTAAACAGAAACTAAAAGAGTCTGTCAACAAAAGGCCTGCCTTACAAGAACTATTAAAGGGAATTCCACAGGTTGAAAGGGAAAAACAGGAGATAGTGACTTGGAATAGTGTGAAGAAATGAAGATTCAGAGAATAAGAATGTTATTAAAGCTAAGTGGGTATCTTTTCAAATTAGTGGGTTACAGAGGTTGGTTGTGCAATATAAACCTGAGGGTAAGTACAAAGAAAGTATCTTAAAAATATACAGACACAGAACAGAGAAAGGTATCAGTCAGACACATCATAAAAGGTCAACTATACAGAAAAGGAGGTTGTGCTCAAGGATAAGAGAGACAAAAAAGATATGACATATGTAGCAGTATGATATGGTTATGAATTCCAAAAATAGATATTGGATTATGTTTGTAATCTGATCTGTAATATGGGCATGATTGAGTTATGATTAGGGCATTGAGTCTCCACCCCTTGGTGGGTGAGGACTCACAGATAAAAGGCATGGTAAAGAATAGAGGTGAGGGTTCTTAATGTTGGAGTTTTGATGTTGGAGTTTGATGTTGAAGTCATAAGCTGGAGTTCCAGGAAAGAGACAGAGCAGTTCGCCTGATAGTCTACAGCTGACCTTGTAGAGAGAGGCAAAGCCTATAAAGCTTCATAGTCTACAGCTGTCCTTGTGGAGAAAACAGGAGCTGAGCCCAGAGGAACCCAGGAAGCCTGAACCCTCACAGACATCAGCAGCCATCTTGCTCCAACATGTAAAAATAGACTTTGGTGAGGGAAGTAACTTGTGCTTTATGGCCTGGTATCTGTAAGCTCTTTCTGTAAGGAGAGCCGCCCAGCGCCAAAGAAAGTGCAGCCTGCTTAAGAATGGCGCCGCCCACACAGAGAAATGACACAAGATGACGCAGCAAAAAGAGACACAGATTCCCGTGCCACTGACAACAACAGAAGCAGACAAAGAAGATGCAGCAAAGAGACACAGAGAACAGACAACCGGGGTGGGGGGCAAGAGGAGAGAAATAAATAAATAAATAAATCTAAAAGAAAGAAAGAAAGAAAGAAAGGCATGCAAACTGGAAAGGAAAAAGTAAAATTTTCCCTATTTGAAGATGACATGATTCTATATATAAAAGTTCTGAAAAAGCTACATGAAGGTTACAGAACTATTACTAGAATTCAGCAAAATGGTGGAGTACAAGGTCAGTTTTGCAAAAATCAGTAGTGTTTCTGTACACTAGGAAAGAGCAAGCTGAGGAAGAAATCAAGAAAAACATTTCATTTACAATAGCAACTAAAAGAATCAAATACTAGGAATAAATATAACTAAGGATGTTGTGCCAGTTGGAGATAATCAATTCCAAAAAGAGAGATTATGTTTGAAAACTGGTCTGTTCCTCTGGGTTTAATACCCTTTGATTGTAATAGATTCAACTCAGATGCCTTTGATTAAATTATGTTAGGATTAGGGCTTTAATTCCACCATGCCATTAGGAAAACTCAGTTTGAGTCTCCACCCCCCTTTTTGGCCTATATTAATAGACACTCAATCAAGGAGACGCACAGAAGTAGATACACAGGAGAAGAACACAGAGGAAGAAAGACAGCTCCATAGCTGGGAAGAGAGATGAACCATTCACCTGATAGTTTGCAGCTGAGAGACCAAAGCCCTAAGTAGCTGAGCTGTGTGGAAAGAAACCAGCCTTCTAGCCTACAGCTGATATTGGAAGAAGTTGGGCCCAAGGAGCCTTAAGAGGAAAGAGGAAGGTTGAACCTTCGCAGATATCAGCAACCATCTTCCTTCAACACATAGCAACAGACATGTGGTGAGGAAGTACCTCTTATGGTACCTTGAGTTGAACTCTTTAGGGCCTTATAACTAAGCTTTTACCCCAAATAAATATCCTTTATAAAAGCTAACAGATTTCTGGTACTTTGCATCAGCACCCCTTTGGCTGACTAATACAGAATTTGGTACCAGGAGAGGGGCATCGTGCAGTTACCAAAATACTGGAACGGTTTTATAAATGGGTAAGGGGTATTTTTTGAAGGAGTTGTGAGATGATTGATGGGAAAGCCTAGGTTGCTCTGAAGAGACTGTTGGTAGGAATATGGACACTAAAGAGACTTTTGATGAGGCCTTAGAAGGAAATGATGAAGCTATTATTGGAAACTGGAGGAAAGGTGATCTGTGTTTATAGTCACAGAGAACTTTGCAAGATTGACTCCTGATGTTGTATGGTGGGCAGAATTTGAAAACTACAAGCTTAGATATTTAGCCAAGGATATTTCCAAACTAAATGTGGAAAATGCAGCCTGGCTTCTTCTTGCAACTTATAGCCAAATGTTGGAGAACAGAGATAAGCTAACAACTGAATTGTTGGGTACAAAGTAAACAGAAACTGATTCCTGAAATTTCAAGCCTCGGTAAATCAACCCACCAGATGACAGTGCCCCATTTGGGGAATCAACTAAACTTAGAACTTGTAAGTCACAATTGAAAATGCAACTATCCAGGAAAGACTTGTGGAAAGTTTTACTGTCTGATGGCTTGGATCCCTACTTTCTGTATGCTAAACCAATAAGCTTTTGGAGAGAGCTGTATGAACAAAACCACTGTCAGCCTGCAATAAAAGGGACATGTTGGGAGAGATGAAGGGGAAAATGGCTTTAAGAGGAAAACCTGGAAGCTGAGGTCTGGAATTAAGACATCTCCTGGAGCCAAGAGAACTCCACCCATGTACACAGAGAGGGTGAGTTTGCCCTAGCAGTTGAAGAGGGTGGATGTTCCAGCCTGATGTTCAGGGAGAGTGTTGCCACCCCAGGTTAGAGAGCAGGTGGAACAACATTCTCCAAGGGTGGGGGAGAGTGAAGTCGACACTCCATAGGTCTGAGAGGGGTGGGCCTGTCCCCCATGGATTAGGGAAGGCCAGGTCGCCAACTCATTGCTCTGAGAGGGTTGGGCCTTTAGGTCACAGGTTAGGGAGAATGTTGCCTCCACCTCACTGTACTAAGGGGCTTGAGACTCTTCCTCAGAGACTGGGTAAAGTGTGGCCATCACCCCAACATTCTTGGAGGGTGAGGTCTGGAGTTTGGTCGCCACCCAGATGCTTGATGAGAGTAGAACCAATAAAGTGGCCATTGGAGAAGCCTGTTGGAAGGATACATCCCCATGAGGCCCCAAGGATGAGAAGAAACCATCTTAAGAATGACTCTCAGACTTTGAAATCTAATGGAGTATGCCCTGCCAATTTTCAGAATTGTTGGGGACCAGTGACTCATTTTTCCCTCTCAAATTCTCCTTATGATAACGCAAATGTTTATCCCATATATGTCCCTTTGTATATTAGAAGCAGATAAATTGTGTTCTAAGTTTCACAGGTCTACAGCTAGGGGGGACTTTGCCCCAAGACAAACTGTATTTCTTTAAACCTGCTAGGATATGATTTTATACTTAGCATTGCTAACTGAAAGGATTTAAGGTTTTTTGAATATTGTAATGTCTTTCTGGAATTCAGAGGGTGGAGTGTGGCAGTTTGAGACCGCCATTCACTATCTATGAATTCCAAAAAGAGAGATTATGTTTGTAAACTAGTCTGTTCCTCTGGGCATGATAGCCTTTCATTGTATTAGATTCAACTGTAATTCCTCAGATTAAATTATGTTAAGATCAGGGCTTTGATTTGAAGACTTCCTTGCAGCAACTCAGTTTGAGTCCCAGCCCCCTTTGTGAGCTATATAAAGGGATACTCAATCAATGATACAGAAGCAGATGCACAGAAAAAGAGCTCCATAATCATGGAAGAGGACTTTGATCCTGTGGCCCAGGAGAGAGATGAACCATTAGCCTGATAGTTTGCAGCCTGCAGCTGAGATACACAGAAGAAGCTGGTTCCACAGGGACTTAAGAGGAAAGAAGAAGGCTGAACTCTTACAGATATGGCCTGCCATCTTCCTTCAACATTTGGCAACAGATTTCGTGAGGAAGTACCTTTTATGGTAACTTCAGTAGGACAGTTGGATTCTTTAGGGCCTTGTAGCTGTGAGCTTCTACCCCAAATAATACGCTTTGTAAAAGTCAACAGATTTCTGGTACTTTGCATCAGCACCCCATTGGCTGACTAATACAGATGTAAAGGACGTGCACACAGAAACATATACGACATTGCTCAAAGAAATCAAAGAAGACATACATAAAGGGAAGGACATTCAATGTTCATGGACTGGAAGACAAGATCATTAAGATGTCGATTCTACCCAAAATGATTTACAGATTCAATGCAATCCCAACAAAAATTTCAACGGCCTAGTTTTCAGAAATGGAAAAGCCAATTATCAAATTTATTTGGAAGGGTAAGAGGCCCTGAATAGCCAAACATCTTGAAAAAGAACAAAGTCAGAGAACTCTCACTTCTAGACTGTAAAACATATTACAAAGCTACAATGGTCAAAACAGCATGGTATCACACAAGGGTAGATATATTGACCAACAGAATTGAAGTGAGAGTACAGAAATAGACCCTCACATCTATGGCCAATTGATTTTTTTTTTAAAGATTTATTTATTCATTTATTTCTCTCTCCTTCCCCTCCCCCCACCCCAGTTGTCTGTTCTCTGTGTCTATTTGCTGCATGTTCTTTGTCTGCTTCTGTTGTTGTCAGCAGCATAGGAATCTGTGTTTCTTTTTGTTGTGTCATCTTGCTGCATCAGCTCTCCGTGTGTGCGGTGCCATTCCTGGGCAGACTGCACTTTCTTTCGTGCTGGGCGGCTCTCCTTATGGGGCACACTCCTTGCATGCATCAGCATTGTGTGTGGGTCAGCTCCACATGGGTCAAGGAGGCCCGGGGTTTGAACCACGGACCTCCCATGTGGTAGACGGACACTTTAACCACTGGACCAAGTCTGCTTCCACCAATTGATTTTTGACAAGACTGACAAATCCACTCAATTTAAAAAGAACAGTCTCTTCAATAAATGGTGCTAGGAGAACTAAATATCCATGTGCAAAATAATGAAAGAGCACCCCTATCTCACACCATACACAAAAATCCACTCAAAATGAATCAAAGACCTAAATATAAGAACCAGGAATATAAAACTCTGAGAAGAAAATATAGTGAAGCATCTTCAGGATCTTGAATTTGGCAATGGTTACTCAGACTTTATACCCAAAGCACATGCAATAAAAATAAAAATAGATAAATGTTACCTCCTCAAAATTAAAACCTTTTGCACCTCAAAGAACTTTGTCACAAAAGTGAAAAGACAACCTACTAAATGGGAGAAAATATCTGGAAACCACAAATCAGATAAGGGCTTAGTATCCATAATATATAAAGAAATCCTACAACTCAACAATAAAAGGACAAACAACCCACTTAAAAAATGTGCAAAAGACTTCAACACATTTCTCCTAAGAGGATATACATATGGCTAAAAAGCACACAAAAAGGAAGATGTTCAACATCAGTAGCTATTAGGGAAATGCAAATAAAAATCACGAGATATCATTTCACACCCACTAGAATGGCTACTGTTAAAAGAAAAGAAAATTACAAGTGTTGGAGAGGATGTGGACAAATAGGAACAGTTACTCATGGCTGATGGGAATGTAACATGATGCAGCTGGTATGGAGACAGTTTGGGAGATCCTCAGGAAGCTAAATATCAAATTACCATGTGACTCAGCAATCCTACAATCCTACACATATTCCCAGAAGAACTGAAAGCAGGAATTCAGACAGATATTTGCATATCAATGTTCACAGGCATTATTTACAATTGTAAAAAGATGGAAGCAATCCCAGTGTCCATCAACTGTATAATGGATAAACAAAATGTGGTATATACATACAAAAGAATTTTATTCAGCTATACAAAAGAATGAAGTCCTGATGCATGCAAAAACATGGATGAACCTTGAAGACATTATGCAGAGTGAAATAAGCAAGACACAAAAGGACAAATATGGTATAATTTCACAGATATGAACTAATTATAATATGCAAACTCAAAAGTCAACATGTAGAATATAGGTTGCTGAGGGACAGAATGGAGGTAGTGAATAGGAGCTGATGTTCCATTTGTACAGAATTTCTATTTAGGTTGATTGTAAAGGTTTAGAAATGGATGGTGATGATGGTAGCATGTTATTGTGAATACAATTAACAGCACTGAGTTATATAGGTGAGTGTGGTTAAAAGAGGAAACTTGATTGTATATGTTACTAGAATAAAAATTAAAAGGTAAAATATAGGACTTTATAACATAGTGAACCCTACTGTAGGTGAATGACTATAGTTAATAGTGTAAGTATAAGAATGTTCATTCATGAATTAAAACAAATGTACAACACTCACACAGGGTGTTAATAATAGGGTGGTATATGGGCCAAAAATATACCTATGGTAAAATATGGATGATAGTTAATAGCACTATTTTAATAATCTTTCATGAAGTGTAACAAAGGTAACACCTAATTATAAAAAACAGTACAATTATAAAAAAGTGCTATCATTAATCCTAACAAATGTTCTATACCAACACATGGTAGAGGTGGAATGGTATATGACAATCTTTTTTTTAAAGCATTATTGGTCTATACTCCTACAACTTCTTTGAATTAAAAAAGAAAAGAAAAAAGAAACAGACCAAAAAAAAAGAAAACCTAAATAGGAAATAATTTAATTTTGAAAAAAATCTATAACAAGGCAAAAGTGAAAGACGAGCTAATACTAATACTGAATGTCACATCAATGCAATTTAAGGAGTAGTAGCTAAAGGCAATGTGTATTCCCCCCAAAATATTAGCCTAATAAGAACAAGTAAAACAATGACTGAATTTCTGTTTTCTATTTCATGTAGTTTGTTAAATACAGGTTAAAAAGACCACTTATTAGGCAGAATATTACAAAGGTTTTGTTAAATTAAACTGTCCATCAACCAAGCTAAGACAGTCTTCAATATGTAAGCATATATTATCTCTAAATAATTATTCACATTTCTATAGCAAATCCTGAGATGTAATGTGGATGAGCCTTTCATGCATTTAACTTCTCTTTTTAGTGTTAATTTGTGAGGGAAAGATCTTCTAACCCACTGATTCGTTTCCTCTAACAGTATATAAAGTAGAGTTTGAAACTGTACTACTATTGTTATTTCCACACCTCATAAATTCTGTCATTGCTACAAAAAAGTACCACTGTCTAAATTCTACAGACACAGTCCACTGTCAAGAAATAAAAACTTCACTTACTGGAAGAAAATGACTAACATATAAATTAATTCACCAAAGAGTTTATGGCTATAGAGACATTAAAAATAAACTTCACACATATTTCCCAGAAAAAGCAATCTGTTTTACCAGAAATGTTTCAGATTATGTAACAACATATTTAGCTCAGTATTACTTAAAATTGTCAACACTTACTACAGAAAGTAAGCTACAGCGGTATCATTTACATGTGATTTGTGTAACAATTTTTTTAAGGGTAGGCAAGGGTTTTTTTGGAGGGGTAGGCAAGGGTTTTTAATTTTTAAAGTGGAAAGGTTTTTTTTCCTTTTTAAGGTTTTAATTCTTAATTTTTAATTCTTAATTTTAATTCTTAATTTTATTTTAATTTTAATTCTTAATTTTAAAATTCTAATTTAAAAGATGATACGCTTTGTGTTCAACTTTAAAACAAAATAAAACTATTTATAGTGACTAACAAGAGTTAAGACTTTTGGATAGCCATCAAAATATCCACGATAAATCTTTTCCTATGTACTGACAGCTTGCCAGAAGAAAACTGCAACAAATAAAACACAGAAAATGAAGGAACAAAAAACATATAAGTGCACATTGTGAACAGTGTTTACCACTTGAGAGCTCTAAAACTCCAGTGGAAATATTTCTAAGTATTTAGTAGTCTCTCAGAATCATTATCTTGATGATGGCAAGATAAAAATAATTTGGTTACTGAAAATTTGAAAAATACAACCTGTTAGTCCTAATAAACAACCGAACAACAAATCTTGGACTTTAAAGATATTATGACTTCTTTGCAATATCAAAACAAAATGCCTCAAATAACAAAATTGATATCATTGCCATAATTTCATTCAATAATTAAAATATTGATTCTATAGCCTTTTTGAGTTTTTCAAAGAACTTGTGCATTTATCAGCCCATCTAACTTGCATGGAAATCTCCAGAGGATAGGCAACTTAGAAACTCACAGAGTTATTTAGATAACAAAATTGAGGCTGACAGAGTGACTTGTACAAGGTCATATATCTTAAAAGCTTACCAGTCACCAATACCCACCATTCCAATATTGAGAAATTCACATCATAGTTCCATGGGTGGTTACCTGATCGGTCGATTTTCTTTACTATCAAAGAGTGAGAAGATGACCTCCAGCTCCTCTCCCAGGTTGGAACACATGAGACTCTTCATCTGCACAAAGAGGTGATGACTGCTGGCCTGCACTGGGGTGTCTTTCTTCCGATGTCGATGCTCCATCTGAAAGATACCCCCAAGAAAAAAATTATTAGGATGGACTGAAGAAAATAATGGGACCCAATGAACTACTTAGCTATGGTGTGAATCCAATGCCCTAATCTATCACTTTTTTCCTGTAGATTCAGAGTCTAGTTGGCTTTTAAACTCCAAATTTTCTTCCAATTAAAAAAAAATTAATAAAAAAAAGTATGGTGTTAGTAGATCATAAGGGAATCCTGCTTTAAGCATTTTTTTTTAATCATTAATGTTCAGATGATACCAACTGAGTAGGTTCAGGCAACAAGAAGTTCAAAGGATTCTGTTGCTTTCTTATCAACTTCCAGGTTGAGAACAAATTATTAGTCCTATTTTAAACATCAGACTAAATTATATTACCAACCACTTCATGGATGTTTACCAAATAAAGCAGCTATGACTTCAAGTTTCTCATAATTAAAGTGCTATTAAGTTATGAAATGGGTAAAATGTGGTAGTTTCCTGAGACAGGCTATGGCAAATGATATTCAATCAGAGGAAAAAAAAAAACAACCTTCTAACTTGCTGTGACAGCTTGAGATTATTTATGAACCCCCCAAAAAGATAAGGATTATGTTTATAAATTGGTCTGTTCCTCTAGGTGTGATGCCTTTTGACTGTACTAAATTTAAAAGGTTTTATATTTACTTGATTAAATAAAGATTAGGGCTTTGATTTGGCCAAATCATTAGCGTGACTCAGGGTTGAGTCCCTACCCCTTTGGTGGGTTATATAAATAGACACTCACACAGGAGAAGACACAGAAGGCACAGGAAGAAAGAGAGTGCTATAGACACAGAAAAGAACTTGGTCATTTCACTCCTGCCATGTGACAGAAAGGAGAAGGCTCAAAAGCTAAAGCCCCTGGGAAAGCTGAGCCATTTGCCTATAGTTTACAGCTGAAGAGACCAGAGCCCCGAGCAGCTGAAAAGGCCCAGAAAGAAAGAAGCCCTCCAGCCTACAGCTGAGATCAGAAGAAGCATTAAGAGAGAGGAAGAGTGAACCCTTACAGACATCCTCCACCATCTGCTTCAATGTGGCAACAGACTTTGGTAAGAAAATACCTCTTATGGTACTTTGAGTTGGACACTTTAGGGTCTTGTAACTGTGCGCTTCTACCCCAAATAAATACTTTAGAAAGCCAACAGAGTTGTGGTACTTTGCATCAGCACCCCTTTTGGCTGACAAATACACTCGTTATGGAGGGAAAGGAAAACCTAAGAAGGCCAGTATGTGGTCTAAAGGTAGGACTTGCCTCTCACATTCCAATCAATCCTCAATACAACCAGTCTAAGCAACACTTGGTTGGGAGGCAGGACCAGAAGTGAGAGTTCCTACAGGATGCTGGAGGAAAGAACTCACCCATGGCTCTGGAATGAGGAAAATATGGGATGATCATTCATTCAACATATATTTAAGTATCTAAGGATGCAATGATGAGTAAAAACAGAAATGACCCATGCTTTTATGGAGCTTATTTCTAGTAGGGTGAGCAGGCATCAACAAAATTGTCACACATACAAAAGTAAAACTGTAATCAGAACAAATGGAGTAGAAGAAGCAGATTATCATGGCAGTCTGGAAAAAGGCATTTGACCTGAGACTGGAAGTATTACCTACAATTGAGGACCAGGGTCTTTCTTCCTTAATCCACTGTAGACTGATACTTTTAAAAACTGTTATTAAAATGCCATGATCATGTCACATAGCTGTAAAATTTTCAAAACATTTACTCTCAATTTTTGTACCAGGACCAGTTATAAACAGTTTACATTTCATCCAGCTTTTGGCCAACACTTTGAGAAGCACAGATTCACATCATGGGTAGAGGGAAAAGAGTTGTAAAGACCTGTGTATTAACAGAACAGGTGCTAAGAATATGCAGGCTTATTTCTTTCATTACACAGATTACTAACGAAGCCCCCTCTTTTGGATCACTTGACAATTCAAAAAAATAGCTCTAGGATTTTAAATCCACAGTAAAGGAGCCATATTCTCTGTTCAGTGTTAAAGTACCCAAGCCCATTTTTGCATTAGCCATCTTTTTAAGGTTACAAGAATCATTAGTTCAATAACAACTAATTGAAGGACCAACATTTGAAAGCAAAAAAATGCCAACCAAATATACAGTAGCAACAGTCACAGCATAAAAATCATTGTAATTTTTTCAGGCCTTCAACCTTTAATTTGAACTACTTGAAAAGCAAAGAGTGAAATACTTGCAATCAACCAAATGCATCCAAAACCAATGTATAAACAGGTACAATCAATACTTCCCTGCTAAAGAGGTTAAGTCAAATTTACTTTTTAGGTAGATCTCAGCATTGTGTTATGTTTTGGCTGAAATTACTAGAAAAAATGACCCTGGAGAAAAATAACCTAACTGCAGGGGAAAAAAGGTATAATTCTGGCTTGTTTTCAATGAAGGTTGCTCTATTTGGGGCTTTTTTTGTTTTTTTTTTTATAACTATGGTATATGAAGCATCATACATTCATGAAATTATCTCTCTTCAATCCACAAAGAAGATTTTTATTGTTGTTGTTAAAATGCTCATTTACTGATTAAAGTCTGGGGTAATATAGCACAAGCTACTTATGAAGAAGTAAGTGACTATTAAAAGTTAAACTGGAGAGGCAACCAGCAAGATGGCGGTGGAGTAAGGAGCTCCTAGTCAGCTCCTGCTACAGGGCAATTAGTTAACATTAGAACTATCTGGAGCTAGCAAAAGCACCTCTTTGTGGGCTTCAGGAGGCCAGAAGAGCATCTTGCAACATCTTTAGGAGTGGAAGGAGGAGACTGCCCATCTGCAGAGAAGACTCCTAAGTAGAGCGCTCCACGCCCCGGAGGCCAGTGCCCATCATCCACTGGAGGCACAAGCCACCTCGGGAGCTGTTCCCCGGCTGGAATTAAAAGCTCCACTTTCCCAAAACGGGGGAGGAAGAGATGGTTGGGCACCAATTTCAGCTATGATGAGGAAAATCAGCAGGCTATAGTATGTTCCTGAGAACAGCTAAGGTTTGAGCCTGTCTAGGTCAAAAAGAGGCTGGGAGGTGCCATCTTAATCCCACGCCTGGCATGAGGGGAAGCAGGGTGGACTGAGAATCCCAGTGCTGGTGGGGACTGGCTTCTTCCCATCCAGATCTTATTGCAGCTCTAGCCTAGGCCCCAGTGCCATCTCCAGCAGGGAGGAAGCTGCAGGGACCTGCGCCAGCCTCTCAGAGCAATTACCGGCCAAGCTCTGGAGGCTGGTGATCATCCTACTCTGGAGGCGCAAGCTGTCCCAGGAGCTGCTCTGTGATGGGAATTGGAAGCTCCATTTCCCAGTAACAGGGGAGGAGGAGACCGTTGGCTGCCGATTTTGGCTACTGATTACTAGGAGACTTAGCTGGCTAAGAAATAACCCTGGGGGAAGCGGATTTGGCTCAACGGATAGAACGTCCGCCTACCACATGGGAGGTCAGGGTTCAAACCCAGAGTCTCCTAATCGGTGTGGTGAGCTGGCCCATGTATAGTGCTGATGTGTGCAAGGAGTGTCGTGCCACGCAGGGGTGTCCCCCGCATAGGGGAGCCCCATGCACAAGGAGTGCACCCTGTAAGGAAAGCCACCCAGGGTGAAAAAAAGTGCAGCCTGCCCAGGAGTGGCACCACACACCGGGAGAGCTGACACAGCAAGATGACGCAACAAGAAGAGACACAGATTCCTAGTGCTGCTGACAAGAATGTAAGTGGACACAGAAGAACACACTGCAAATGGACATAGATAGCAGACAACTGGGGTGGGGGGGAGAGAAATAAATAAAAAAATTTAAAAAAATAAATAAAAAGAAATAACCCTGGGAACAGCTGGGGTATGAACCACCCCAAGTGAGAAAGAAGCCAGTAGCTGCCATTCTGACTCTGCCCCCAGCCTGAGGAAAAGCTGGGCTGACTGAAATTCAGTGTCTGCAGGAACCAGTTTCTTACACACAGATCAGCCTGCAGCCCAACTAGGCTTCAGCCCCACCTCTGGAGGGGAGTAGGCTGAGGAGCCCTGCACCAGCCTATACAAGTAACTACAGGGAACTCTGGCTGGCATAGACTGAAAATGAGAAATCTACCAGGGCAACTGCAGTAATCTTGGACTCACACTGCATAGACTGCTGCCCACACCTGCAGCTCCATCCCCACCCCAGGCAGGGGAGAAAGGGATGTGAAGTTTCATCAGTCTCTCTGGGCAACTACAGTCTAGGCCAGCACGTGGATTATTCCACATAGCTGTGACTCTGTCCCTACCCCTGGCAAAGGAGAGAAAGGTGGAAGAAGCTTCATTGCTCCCTGGCGCAATGAGGGCAGCTTGAGCCTCCACAGCTTACAGCACCAACTACATGCTTGGCTCTTGCTGCACAAC
This sequence comes from Dasypus novemcinctus, assembly GCF_030445035.2. NCBI lineage: Eukaryota > Metazoa > Chordata > Mammalia > Cingulata > Dasypodidae > Dasypus > Dasypus novemcinctus. The sequence continues at coordinate 87,525,045 of NC_080677.1, forward strand.
CAGCAAGGGAGAAAGGATAGGAAGCCCTAAACTAAAGAGAAAAACTGCACCCAGAATAAATACTCTAGCAAGCCAGATGTGAAGATAGCAACGAAAAACTACAATCCACACCAAGAATCAGGAAGCTTTGGCCCAGTTAAAGGAACAAGATAAGCCTCCAGATGACATAAAGGAGTTGAGACAACTAATTACACATGTTCAAACAAATCTCCTTAATAAATTCAATGAGATGGCTAAAGAATATAAGGATATTAAGAAGACATTGGATGAGCACAAAGAAGAATTTGTAAGTATGCACAGAAAAATAGCAGATCTTATGGGAATGAAAGATGCAATCAATGAAATTTAAAAAATATTGGAATCATATAATGGCAGATTTGAGGAGGCAGAAGAAAGGATTGGTGAGCTTGAAGAAATTGCCTCTGAAAGTGAACATACAAAAGAACAGATGAAGAAAAGAATGGAAAAAATTGAACAAGGTCTCAGGGAACTAAATGACAGCAAAAGGCACGCAAATATATGTGTCATGGGTGTCCCTGAAGGAGAAGAGAAGGGAAAAGGAGCAGAAGGAGTATTTAAAGAAATAATGGTAGAAAATCTCCCAACCATATTGAAGGACATAGATATCCATGTCCAAGAAGCACAACGTACTCCCATCCAAAAAAACCCAAATAGACCAACTACAAGACACATACTCATCAGAATGTCAAAGGCCAAAGACAAAGAAAGAATTCTGAGAGTAGCAGGAGAAAAGCAATGAGTAACATATAAGGAATATCCAATAAGATTAAGTGCGGATTTCTCACCAGAAACCATGGAGGCAAGAAGACAGTGGTCTGATATATTTAAGATAGTACAAGAGAAAAACTTCCAGCCAAGAATCTTATATCCAGCAAGACTGTCTTTCAAAAATGAGGGTGAAATTAGAATATTCACAAATGAAAAGAAACTGAGAGAATTTCAAAGCTAGAGAGCAGAATTTCAGGAAATACTAAAGGGTGTACTAAAGCCTAAAAAGAAAAGACAGGAGAGAGAGGCCTGGAAGAGAGTCTAGAAATGAAACTTATATCAATAAAAGTAACTAAAAGTATCAAAAGAGTGGTGAAAATAAAATATGACAGATAAAACTCAAATAGTCAGGAATAAACTTAACCAATGATGCAAAGCACTTTATTCAGAAAACTGCAACTCAATGTTAAAACAAATCAAAATAGCCCTAAATAATTAGAAGAACATTGCATGCTTATAGGATGGAAGACTAAATATCATTAAGATGTTAATTCTACTCAAATTGATATACAGATTTAATGCAATCATGATAAAAATTCCACCAGCATTAAAGAAAAAATTGAAAACACGATCATTAAATTTATTTCGAAGGGTAAGGAATCCTGAATAGACAGAAACATCATAAAAAGGAAAAGTGAACCCTCATCTCCAGACTTTAAATCATAATATCTACCTATAGTGGTAAAAACAGCATGGTACTGGTCTAAAGACAGACACAATAGACCAATGGAACCAAATTTATGGTTCAGAAACAGACCCTCACAGGTATGGTCAAGTGATTTTTGACTAGCCTGTCAAAGTCACACAGCTCGGGCAGAACAATCCATTCAACAAATGGTGCTGAAGGAATTGGATATCCATAGCTGAAAGAAGGAAAGAGGACCCCTATCTCATATCTTATCCAAAAATTAACTCAAAATTGATCAAAAAACTAAAAATAAAAGCAAGAACGTAAAACTTCTGGAAGAAATTATTGGAAAATATCTTCAAGACCTGGTGGTAGGTGATGGATTCTCAAAGGAGATAAGATGAGATAAGATAAGGACTGAGTGGACTACTGATGTTTAATGAATGTAGAAGTTTCAATTAGCTTTATTGTAAAATTGTGGAAATGTATAGAGTGGCTGGTAACACATAGTGAGTAACAGCTAGTTTATAAATGGGGATGTGACTGAAAATGATAGTCTCATTATGTAAATGCCAATTGACAGAATGCGTGAGAATAATCTAGGAACTCAATAGCACAGTAAACCAAGAGTTGGGTGAGAATTTTGGTTGATGGTACAGATGCAAGAGTGTCCTTTGTTAGCTAGAACAAATGTATATCACTACTGCAGGGTGATGGGAATGTGGAGAAGCATGGGAAAATTACAGCTGGAGTGACCTATGGACTGTGGTTAGTAGTAATAGTGTAATATTCTTGCATGTATGCAAAAGATGTACTGTGTTGACACTGAGGCGGTATGGAAAATGTGAGCTAAATGTACACTGTGGACATGGCAATAATCAGATGATATTATTTTATCTGTAGCAAATGACATACCACATTGTGGTATGTTGATGGAGGGGTGTTGTCTGGTAATTCTGCACATGTGCATGACTGTTTTATAAGTTTACAACTTCGTCATAAAAAATATATTTAAAAAATAATAATAGCATGGGTTGGGGGAAAAAAACATACCAAATGTAAGATAAGGACTATGATTAGTAGTAAGATTTTCACAGCATTCTTTCATAGTTTGTAACAAGTGTCTCATGACAGTGCAGGGTGTTGATGGAGGGTTGATGGATGGGACCTTTGTATGATGTTATGCCTGTTTGCTTTGTAAGTTCACAACTTTTACTATACACTTAATTGTTTATGTATGTTCATATATAAATGATGTAAAGATAATAATTGGATTGGTTAGGGGAAAAATACTTTGTTTAGTAGTAATATTTTGACAATGCTCTTTAATCATCAGTTAAAAAGGTTTAAAAACAATTCAAGTTATTGGTGGTAGGGTGAGATGTTATATATGTTTTTTCGATGTTATATATGTTTTGTAAGTTCACAACTATTATACATTTATTGTTTATATATGTTTATGTATGAGTGATATATTCCAATAAATTAAAAAAACAAACAAACAAGCAAACAAAAAGTTAAACTGGAGAAACAATTGTAACAACTTTAAGAAAATAACACACCTCAAGGACGGGTCTGCTCTGTACTTTAAACTGTGCAAAATCCCCAGCAACAGTCATGACATTCGCTAAAAACTGAGGGGGAAAGTTAGGCTCCTTAAATGAGTAAGGGACTCATCTAACAATCCAATATATCTAGATCAGTGGTTCTCAACCTTGGCTGCACATTAGAATTGCCTAGAGATCTTTTTAAAGTATGTTAAATTGCTCTGGGATGATGGCAGGGCCTCATCCCAGAGCAATTAAATTAGAATTTCTAGGGGATAGGGGCCCAGATAGTGACAGTTTTAAAGTTCCCCTGGTGATTCTAATGTTCAATGAGGGCTGGGAATCACTTGTTGAGATCACAGACAGAAAGATGGAAGTCCAAGCAGACTAAAATATGTACTATTGAATCTTTTGCCTAATTACTGCCTTGGACCTGTGGTCTCCACAGGCATTCTAGTAATAAGCCTATCTGAGTCCACCTTTTGTAATGTGACATGGGCTTTCGCATCTGGCGCTTCCTGGCATCAACATCTGTCCTCTCCCCTCACCCACCATTCTTTCAGTTCTGGGATCAGTTTGGGCTTAAGTAGGCTGTGTCTACTTCCTTATGTCTTGGTAATTTACTACTTTGGAGCGAACTAAAAATATCTTTGTGAAAATATTTATTATTGTGATAAAATTTAAAAAGCATGTTCATATTTCAAGAGGTATAATTTGGTCTATGTGCTGTAACACATATCAAAAATCCATCTCAGAAACAATTTATGATTACAAATATACCTACCAGTTCCACTAAATATGCCCTTTAGAGTTTAAATAGACCTTTTATTAGGAAAAGAAAAAGATTCTTTCCAGAAATTTATTTGACTCAAAATTTTAATCCTCATATAATACATTCATTACTGGATGGATTGTCTATGCCAGGGTTTGCCAAGCTCAATGCTGTTGATAATCTGGGCTGCATAATGCTCTATTGTAGAGCCTGTCCTAGGCATTGCAGGCTGTTTAGCAGCATCCTTGGGCTAAACTCTCCAGAAAACAGCAGAGGCCCCTCCTCCAAGGTGAAATAACCAAAAGGTTTCCAGATAGTATCAAATGTTCCCTGGGGGGCAAAACTGTCTCCTGTTGAGAACTCTGGTCAATATACTGAGGATCACAAAGCAAGCAGTTAATGTTATCTTATAAAAAGTTACAGATATTCTACAGGCACAAATATTCAAAGAATTCAGCTAAAAAAATTTTTTTATTTCTAGAAGGACTGCGATCTGGCCTCTGTACTAAACCAAGCTTCCCAAGTGGACATATGTTAACACCTTGGAGTTTAGCACTTTTTACTGCTTAGATTAACATAATTAGGTGAGGAAGACTGGCTAACAGGGCTATCAAAAATCTAAGTCAAGACATTTTTTTCCTAATGATGCCATATGGATTTAATGAGATAACTAAAGCAAGAGAAGCAGCAACAACTTCTCAAACATCCTCTGCTGGGGCACTTTGCCCCCATGGCATGGTTCTTGATCCATAAATGACAATAAATTGCCTAAATAAATAAATCAAGAGATCAGTGAGGGTGCCTTCCAACTCTTCCTGGTGAAGTCAGTATAGTCATTTACTCAGTCACTTTTACGTTGCACAGAGAAAAAGAAGAGGGCTACAAAGAACCTGATTATTGCCAGGCCATGGTACCAACAGGAACTTGAAAAAGAAACTGCCTTAAAGAAGATGACATTCCTTCTGAAATGTATAATCATTTGGGTTTTCCTTGAGTTACAGCCTTTGCTTTAGAAATAGTAAAATGCAACTACTACTGGGGGGCATTTCATTTTCAAATAAAATCACATTTTATTTTCCCCATTTGTAAAATGAAGACTTCAGACTAGCATTTGAACTGTAAAATACTAACAAACCCCTCCTGCTTTTCCTAGTAATGGCAGACATTGCCAAACAATCAGAGCCCAGATGAGACTGCACAATCTTATCAACTTAGCACTCCAGGCAGCCACCACCAACAAACTGGGACGCCTGCAAGAGATGAAATCAATTTCCCATCACATACATAATGCTTAGTGAAAAGAAGAGAGAGACCAAACTGCATGCACGGAAAATTATACAAGGGAAAATATAATTTCTTTTTGGCAGCTCTTGTAGTTGCTTATCAAATATTTTACATCGCCAGCTAGATTTGAGTATATGACTAAGTTCTGGCCAATGAGATGTAAGCCCAAGTGTTGTGTGGAACTTCCAGAAAGGTTCATTAAAGTAATCAAATCAGCTAAGAAATGAGAACCTTTCTCATTTATACTGCCTGGAGTGCAGGAGCTCTTGCATCTGTATTGTCCTTTGAGGTATCCTTAATGATAGAAGCTATGCACTACATAGCAGAAGGATAAGAGCCTGTATTCCTTTTGACACTATGAAACTATTAATACAAATAAGCCCAGAGCTTCCTACCTCTGAACTTGTATTTTTAAAGGGAGAAATTAATTTCTATCACGTCTAAGCTTCTATTATTTATTACTTATTTCATTAAACACAGCCAAACTAATCCTAAAATTTAGCATATGAAGTATCAATTATTCTTACCATAATACTACCACGCTCTCTTAAATATGGATGAAATAAAGATAAGGAAAGAACAAAGATCAACTGAATGCTTAAGTGCTTTGCAAACACAACATTCCAGGGCAAGGCATTTGACATGCATTTCTTATGTAAGCTTCATAACAATCTTGATAGGAATTATTTCCCAATTTAGTGGATGAAGAAACTAAATCTCAGAGAAAATGAGCAATAGGTCCAAGATCACTGAGCCAAGAAACGAAAATCCAGGATTCAGTTGTGTGGATTCAAACATAGTTGAATGGATCACATCCATTTCTTTTCATTATACCTTAATGACCTCAAAAACATTGAAGGTTTTTTAATTTGCAAAGCACTACAAGGTTAACTTGAGTATGATATAGGAAGTACAAGATAGGGTGCTCACCCTGAAGACACTGAAAACTGAGAGATTTAAAAAAGAAGAGTATGAGACAAAGTACAATGTCCAAAGAGTTAAACTAATAACAATAAATAAAGGTATCTCATTACAAGATGTGACTGACAAATGAATAATACAGATTACAAACGTCATATAAGCTAAGAAGTAGTAATAACTTTAATTTAGAATTCTCTTCTTTTGTTCCTTCCTCCCCTCCTATCTCCCTCCAGATGACCTTTACCTGTGTTTTTGCTATGTGCTAGATATTCTGTTGAGTGCTAATGTCACAGAGGTGAATAGCATGCAACATAAATTTCAGGAAAATCAACTAAAGAAAATGAAATGGAAAATACAAAATCAGAAATCACTCCAACTGTCCAAATTACGTGTAGATAATCTGAAGAAATAGCTGATTAAGGAAAAAACTGAAATCAATATTTACCTGCCTTCTGAAATCAGGCACCATTCCTGATAGACTGATGATTTTTCCCCAAAAGTTTTCAGATACCGACAATCATCAGGTAAGAAAATTCTTGGAAAAATACTGTAAACTTGGAAAGCTACCCAAAAGAGGCAGGACCCTGCCAAAAGGATTCTAGTATTTACAACGGATGCTATTCTTAGGAGCATTATGGTTAGACAGTATGACTACATCAAAGTAAAATTAAGGTTGGGGTGACTGTCTCTGAAGGCCCTTCCCAGCCACCTTCTCCATTTTTGGGTTTTAAGATAGCTTAGCTAATATTAAGAGATTAGAAAAATTTTATACAAATAGCAAGAGTCCAGGGCTGGATACAAGGGAGTTTGGATCAGATATGAGGAACCTAGATGCCAGACAAAAAAACTGAACTTTAACATACCATGTAAATGAGAAAAAACTCAAATCATAGGGGATGCTATGATGGGCAATATGTTAAAATATTTTGAGGTTATTAACAAGCTTCAGTATTAAGAAAACAAATGGGTCCTGAGCAGAACAAGGGTAAGACGAGCAGGTGGTGATCAAGAAGATACCTTCAGTGGACTTTGCATATAATGATAAAGGGGGAGGGAAGTTTAACATGTCAGTAAGCAAAGAGTGGATACAACTTGTTGCAAAGTTGTCCTGAAACACAACAGATTAAAACTTATGACTTGTAAACAATTCACCAACAAGGCACAAAGTACACAAATCTGTAAAAGAACTTAAAACTTCCTGAATTTACTTCCTGGTGCTGGGGAGCTGAGGGCTAAATAGAGAACATCACGTCATTCTGAGGCAGTTAAAGTATTTTGGTACTGTATCAGGGCATGGTCACCTCGGCTCTCAACTGTCTTTACCCTCTCTCCAAGTTAAACCTGGAACACCCTGTTCCTACAAGTATGAAGAGTGTCATGGAAACCACAAAAGTTGTAGGGAAGCTAGGTGCCAAGATTTCCTGCACTTACCAATCGGTAGAGCTCAGTAATGCTGATGTCCTCTGGATCCACCATTGCGTACTCTTTCCTAGGCACCAGGTCCAATCCCAGCTGTCTAGAAAACCACAGTTTAGGGAATAAGTCACCTTTATCAAATATATTAAAAATATTAATTTACCATATCACCTTGAAATTAGGTATCTTACCTACATGCTTCTCTTACCCATATCTTTACCTTATATTACCTGTCACCACCGTTGGGGCAGCCAATGTTACTGGGCTGGACACTGGGCACTACTTGAGAATAAAGATAATGAAGGTAGGCGAATCAAGGGTGGGGTTCATGAGTTGACACTCTCAGTCAAGTGCCACTGCCCCTGGGGCCCTGGCACAATATTTTGGACAGCCTCCAGCAGACAATAAACTATCAGCAGAGAAGTCCTTCCACATTAGAGTGGCGAAAACTAGAACTGGACATAATTTGGTTCTGGAAACTGGAACTGAATAGAGAGGAATGCTTAATGAAGAGAAGTCTCTCATGCTTAATTCTCTGAGAATGATTTATTTTGAATCTCTTTCATATCCTCACACACTCTAACATAAGAGTCTTCCTGCATTGCACATCTGATTATAGAGATACAGGTTTTGAAATTTTGTATTTAAAAAAAAAAATCCTGAAACTGTACACCCTCAAATCTTATTAGAGTTCTTAGTAAATAAAATGTATTAATTCAGCACCTACTTTAAGCCAGTCACTGACCCAGCTACTCTGGTAATCACTTCTTCAGGAGATTAGAAGTCTATGACCTTCTTGAGGGCAGAACCATCTCAGATACTAAAACTGTTTCTTGATCTCCTTAAATTATGTTTCTCTTTGAGAACTTAAAAATCACAGTCCTATTTTTTAATTTCTGCTAAACTTTCAAGTCACAAGTATTGTGGTTTGTTTTCAAAATATCCATGTTCCCCCTTGCTCCCTCACCAGTGATTCCACTAGGGTCTATTCCACTCTCCATTCCCCAACCCATCCCAAGAGAGAATCAATGCACTACCTAAAGACATCATTTGGCATCCAGTCAATATTGCTGATGAAAGATTATCTAACAAAGGAAAGAAAATGTGTAAACATACGAATTGCAGCACTTGCCTTACCCATAGTCTCCTCTATGAGAAGCTACTCTGCCCACACTCTCTGCTGGGAAGGGCGCCGGCAGCCAGGAGATCATCTGACCATCTCCCCTTCTGGAGTCACGCATAGCTGGCCCATGGGTGGGCACATGACTTAAGGATAAATAACCTGAGCACTGGCCAGCAGCCTACGTGTGATGAGTGGCATGGTAGACAATGGTCAGTCCAAACAGGGATACTTTATACTGGCAACACTGATGAGACTCCTTCCGTGTGAATCTGAACTTGCAAATTCAGAGAGCATCAGTCTTGTGGCTTGAGGAAGAAAAGATATGTGAAAGGCAGCTGGCTTACACCACTGCAGAATGAGTGAGTGAAAACTAACTCCAGCTGCAGGGTTTGTGGTGGCCAGAACCTTCCTGGACTTTCAGGCTCTGGGAGTGTATGTTCTTTAAGTTCCTTTCTCCAAGAAGGCTTGATTGCTCAACTTCTGCTGGCTTCCTCAAAGTCCTGGCTGTGTGGAGAATCTCATTTGTTTTTATTTTGACTTGTTAATTCCTAGGATAAACCTCCCACTTTTGAGATTTCTTACCTCACAGAACAGGACCAGGGCAGTGCTTTACAAGTACAGTAACAAATAAGTCAAGGAAAGAAGGGACAAGATAGGGAACTCTCATAGGATATGAGAAGCCAGGAGTGGGGGGTCAAGCTTTCCTATCAACTCTATCACTAAACTGCTCTGTGACACAGGGCAGAAAGGATGACTTGATTCTCTCTATACCATCACAGGCCTCTAAGGGAACAGATCATGACAATGATTTTAGCTTTGTCTGAGCTCCCAGGTAAGTATACTTCTGCTGGCCCTAGGAGCAAACAAGATGGATTATCTCCTCCTCTCCCAAGCTTCCCACATCCAGAGGGCTTCTCTTCACCACTCTTCTATAGTTTGATAAACAACTTGAAATTGAACATGTTCTTAAATTATGTTTATCCAGAGATCTACATCCTGACAGATAATTTTGCAGGACAATTTGATCTGGCTTAATTTGCAAGAAAATTATCTTAATTTGCTTTCCATTTAGCAGTGTTCAATAAGAAACAAATTTATACTTTTCTAAGAATGAAGTAAGGTGACTATAATCTGCATGCTGTAAAGCTATTTTTAAATACCTGGTCAAAGAAATTCAATGAAAACAGAATGAGAGCTCAGAAAATTCATGAATTTTCAGAAGATCTAAATAAATCATATTGGTCACTTTCATGGATCAATGTTTTACCCATCTTACCATAAATTAGTCAGAGAACTGTCCAATGTAAAAGTTTGAATTTATGCAAGGCAAAACTGAGTCATGATTCAGTCATAGTTAATGTTTTCCCTTCCTTCCCTTTTCTTTCTGCCATCATCTCCTTTTTAAAACTGAAAAAGTATCATTCTCTTGCTTGCTCTACATTTCTAAGTTATTTTGATAAACTAAATCCAACTTCCTTATTTAAAACTAGTCTTCTAAATGAGGACCAGCATGATGACTAAACACCAATCTAATTCAGTGAAAACTCAAAAATCTTCTCAAAATAATAAAGAAATACCTGAAAGGCAGGCAGCATAGGACACACTGAGGCAGTTGCCCATTCTACCCCTCACATACTGCTCCATCTCACACAGTAAGATGGAGGCTCAGTGCAAATGGCTGGCAAACCTAATTTCTCAGGAGGTGGTTATGGTTTTGAATTTTATCACCTTGGAGCTGAAAGGGCCCTGAGTTGTGGTAATAACCTCTAGTTCAGCATATTCTTTTGACAGATGAAGAAAAATGAAGAAGGGTTCAGGAATTTTCCCAAGGTCTTAAGAAAGCAGTGTTCCTAATCCAATGCTCTTATTGCCACTCCTGTTTTATGCTCCACAAGGAATATATCTTCTGGAGATGAACAAAATGGGGTTACTCTACTCATTGTCTATAAAAAGACAAATGGTACATCTTACTCAACAAATTGCTAGAAGTACTCTGGATGAGATAGACGTTTAAAATTCATTAGTAGGTATAGCATATTTATATTGTATAAATACATATTCATGTATTCATATTTATTAATATAATGTATAATATGTCCTCAGGAATCAAAACTGGCTTCTGATAAAGTGACTTCCTGTGAAATGCTTTAGTTTCAAATCAGTTCTTCTAGACTCAGTAAAAGGCAAATTTCTTTGTGGTGTACTTCCTGCCTTCCTCCTTTTCTTTCTGCTTTTTTTTTATTCTCTCTTATTGGACCTGTAAAGCTTCAATAGTAAATGAGGATTGGAGGAAAGAAAAAGGAGGATATGGCCATGTAGGATATTAAGGGACCATTTAACATTCTTAAACTTAAGCCTTATGCAAGCCTTGGATCATAGTTAAAGTTGGCTTATTTTTAGTTCTCACCCATAATTTAGCATTCATATTTAGTGTAGTACCAGCCTTGGTCACAGTGTTAAGAGATGAAATTTACTACTGAAAGTTCTTGGCTGTTATTTTAAATTAATCACTTTCAGTTGTATTTCACAGTTAATGTTGGTCAAAAAGGGCTTTCTATTGAGTTCTCCCAAGCAGCCCCTCAAAGTGCCTAATACGCATGCAGAGGACTACTCTCGGCAATAATGAAATGCCCCGCTGGTGCATGTGCCATAGACTTTTTGTTTGTTTCAAATCTACCTTTTTTTTTTTAATATATTTTTTATTTATTTTTAAAAGATACATAGATCACACAAAATGTTATATTAAAAAATATAGGAGGTTCCCATATGTCCCACTCCCCACTTTTCCCACACCAACAACTTCTTTCATTAGTGTGGTATGTTCATTGCATTTGATAAACACATTTTGGAGCACTGCTACATTGCATGGATTATAGTTTACATCGTAGTTTACACTCTCTCCCAGTATATTCAGTGGGTTATGGAAGGATATATAATGTCCTGCACCTGTCCCTGCAATATCATTCAACTCCAAGTCCTGAAAATGCCCCCATATCACACCTCCTTTTCTTCTTCCCAGCCCTCAGCAACTCCCATGTCTCCATCTCAGCACTGGCATCTTCCTCTGTATTACACTGGGGACCTACTGCTGTGATATAGTAAAAGCAAATGTACATGCCAAACCTAAAGCTTGTTTGAAACTAAGACCCGTTTTAGCCAGAGCCGTATCTATTTTTTTATTGTGAATATTTCATTTTCCCTGAGCATGTGACACTGCCAGGCCACATGGGGCACTAGAGAACAAACAGCATCACAGAGTCCACACCAGCCCTGGAGGATGTGGTTCTTGGCTCCAGCAAAGCCAGTTTGCACTCAGCCTCAAAAGAGTGAAACTGGAAAAGCCCCATCTGGTTTCCCCTGGTGATCCTATGACATACTGGGCCACACTGGTGTCACTCCTGTTGCATTCACTCATCAGAGAAAGTCACTGCGATGGCCAATACTCACTCATTGCCCCAGTCGAGGCGGGCGGTAATGTGGCGCTTCACGTCCTTCATCCTGTCGTGGGTGAGATGGCCCACCAGCACCTGCCTCCGCAGATCCAGGATTTCATTCATGATATGCCATAGGCGGTGGAAGAGATCACCTTCATTTCTCTAGGAAGATTGCAAAGGGGAGATTCAGAATTTGGTCTGCATCCTGAGGTGGAAGGTAACCCAAGAGGAAGCAAGGAGACAAGTCCTGGTTACCCTCTCCATGCTTGCCGCTCTATGCACAGAATCTCCTTGAAGAGATTCACTCCTTTCTCATTGTTCTCAAATGCACTCACTGTTCTATACCCTTCCCTCCAAGCTTCATCTCCTTCCAAGAACCCAGCATGTATGCTCTGCGTTCCTGTGTCATCACTACCCTCCACACCCGCATGCTTGGCTCGGTTTCTCTAGGTTTACTTAAGTTCCTCCCTTTCCACCTCAAGTGTTCCTTTCTTCAGCTCCATCCAAATTCCCCCTATCCTTCAAGGTTTGGCCTGCCTTCTGCCTCCATCAGGAAATCTTTCCTGATGACTCCTGCTCACATTCTTTTCTCCCTTATCTGAACACATGCAATTGAAGCCAAATTCAAATCTTGCTTCCCAATTTTTCTTACATGTTGTTCTTACATGTTTTTTAGGAGGTACGAGCAATTGAACCTAGGATCTCATGCATGCAAAGGAGGCACCCAACGACTGAGCTACATCTGCTCCCATCACATGTTGGTCTTACTGCTTTACTGTATCTCCTAGCAGAAGTTGGGCATTCAATGAAAGATAGACTTTCACTAGCTATTATCTGCTCAGTATTTAGACCCTTAAAAAATGTTTCTTACTTTGTAAACATTCATGGATTCAATAATCTCCTGTGAGGGGCAATGGACACAACCAATCCAATGTCCACATAGAAGAGGTGGCATTGGATTGGGAAAAGTGGACATGGTGGACGATGGGTATGGGGAAAGGCAGGAAGAGATGAGAGGTGGAGGCGTCTTTGGGACATGGAGCTGCCCTGGATGGTGCTTCAGAGGTAATCACCGGACATTGTAAATCCTCACAGGGCCCACTGGATGGAATGGAGGAGAGTATGGGCCATGATGTGGACCATTGTCTATGAGGTGCAGAGGTGCCCAAAGATGTACTTACCAAATCCAATGGATGTGTCATGATGATGGGAACGAGTGTTATTGGGGGGGGGGGGGGAGAGGGGGGTGGGGGGGGTGGGGTTGAATGGGACCTCACATATATATTTTTAATGTAATATTATTACAAAGTCAATAAAAAAAAATAATAATCTCCTGTGAAATTTATCAAGCAATGTGGCTTCACAGAAAGAAGACAGGTTAAACTTCTGCTTAAAATTCTGGTTTTGCCACTTAATCATTTTATAGGGTTGAGTATCAATTTTCTCATCTGTAAAGCAGCGCAGTACTATCATCTTGAAGGGTGATTTTTTGAATTAGACATAATGCTTGTGAAGAGAGCACAGACTCCAAGCCAAACTACCTCCATCTGAAGCCCAGTGTTGCCATGTACTGGCTGAGAAACATGTGGCAATTTATTAAACTCTTTGGGTTTAGTTTTCCTATCTGTAAAATAGGTGTCATAGTACCTATCTCACAGGGCTATTAGGATTATTGATTTAATATCTGTAAATATGCCAGAGACACCCAGGGAAAACCTGGTACAAAAATCTACTCTTCATTCTCCTTAATTGCAAACTATGATTTACTTACCTAGTGTTATGAAAGTATTGAGATTATCATTTATCTAAAACCTTCTACAGCTATAAGCTGCCAGAATTATCAATTTCTGTGGAATGAATAAGGATATTCAGTCATAAAATACTTTTATTTTAAAAAATAGAGATGGGTTTTCTGCTTTAGCAAACCTTTGTGTCTTCAAGAGTTTCTATGTACTATGCAGGCTAAGCAAACTTGGCAGCCAAACAAGAAGCATTCTCTGTGACGGGATCCTTGATCCTCTTGAGTTTTAAATAATCTTGCTCACCTCTCCACTTCTAAATAAGTCTATCAAGGCTGTTCTTCTATTACTTCTCACTTTTTACTCATGTCATACACTCCCAAACAAATCATTACTAGGACAAATGTACTGCCGAACACTTGTAATTAACTGTCCACTGAACGTATTTTCCATTGGGCTGTTAGCTCCCAAAAGTGATGGCTGTTTCTGCCTTGGGTAGCCCCACAACCTGGGGAAGGAGGGAAAGGAAGGAAAGAAAGGAAAGGAAGGAAGGAATACCTTGATTTATATGTGTTGTTTTTTGAGGACCTCAATGTGTGAGTTCTGTTTAGATCATCAAAAAGAATAAGCAGGAAAGTGGATGTGGCTCAAGCAATTGAGTTCCTGCCTACCACACGGAGGTCCCAGGTTTGGTCCCCAGTGCCTCCTGGAGAGGACAAGCAAGACAGCGAGCTGGCGTGATGGGCTGGCATGGTGAACTGACAGAATAAGATGACACAAGGAGACACAAAGAGGAAACACAATGGAAGACACAAGGAGACACAAAGAGGAAACACAATGAGAGACACAACAACGCAGAGAGTAGAGGTGGCTCAAGTGATGGAGCACCTCTCTCCATCATGGGAGGCCCCAGATTTGGTTCCCAGTGCTTCCTAAAGAGAAAACAAGAAGACAAACAGACACAGAGAGCATACATCAAATGGACACAGAGAACAGACAGCAAACACAGAAACAATGGGGGTGGGGGGGGAATAAATAAATAAAATAAATCTTAAAAAAAAATAAGGGAAATTTAAGAAACACTTGAAGTCAGTGGTCAGAACGAAAAACTCATTTGAGTCAAAGAAATCTTTAAGAAAGATTAAAATATAAGTGAAATTTCATGCAGCAAAGGAAAGAGCCAGCAACCTCTTAAGCTGTCACTGTGAGAAGTCATCGGTCCTGCTTTTGGGGAAGGCATTCTGCAGTTGTCTGTAGGCAACTTGACTTTCTAATGATGTCACCTATTGCACTTGAGCTCAGGAGAATGCTGAGATGAGAAGGAAGCAGGATCCTTTATAAAAATGAAAGCCAGTTGCTCAGATTTCCCCTTAGGGAAGAAAAACCAGAGATGGCAGACACACTGACAACCTGCAGCCCAGCCAGCAAACATGCCCTACCATGATATAAAAATAGCACACATGTGATTTAAAATCTGGTCATAAAATTGGACTTAAAAAATTGGATAGTTAAGAAAACTATGGAGAAATCTGAAAAATGCTTTTGATTAAGTGTTAAGTAAAAAATAAAAAGCATGACGTTAAACACTGGGAACAAAACAGTATCTAAAAAAATTCTGAAATATATCAGAGATAAGGCAAAAAGTTAAATTCAAGCATTTAAGCATTTTAGAAAACGGATATGTTTTTAGTTGTGTCATAAAGAAAGCAGGAGGAGCCGATGTAGCCAAGTGGTTGAACGCCCGCCTCCCACATGGGAGGTCCTGGGTTTGGTTCCTGGTGCCTCCTGAAAAAACAAAACAGACAGCAAGCAAGCAAATAAAAAGACCAACTCAGGGGAGCCATTTGTGGCTCAGTGGAGTGCTGTCTTCCCACACATGAAGTCCTGGGTTCAATTTCCAGTTCCAGAGAAGGGAGGGAGGTAAGAAAGGAGGGAAGGAGGGAAGGAGGGAGGGAGGGAGAAACAGCACAGGTTTTGGCAGCGTCTTATCTGGATTTAGATTCAGGCTTTACCACTTAGCCTGAGATCCTGAGTAGACTAAGAAAGGGATCTCCTCGATAAGATTCAAGAATAAAATCTGGCAGAGCCCCAGAGAAGAGATAAAATACTCAGAGATAAAATACCCAGCCCAGCCCAGGGCCTGCACAAAGAACTCAGTAAAAGATGGCCGTTGTATTTCTCTTAAAATTTTTTCTGCTTATATTACTGACATTTTATTAAATGATATTTTAATCAGTTTTAAAGAACATTATGTAGGCCTTTACCAATGTTATAAAAAGAGCAACTATCATTTCTCCAGCATTTGCCATGGGCTTTTGTGCTAAATAGTCAATATATATTGTTTTATACACAGCTTACTGCTTACAAGGTATTACTGCCATCCTCCAACATCTTCCAGTGGAGAAGCTAGGTTGGAAAAGGACACGGACAATACCCAATATACTCAAATATGATGAACGTGAAACAAAACATGTAAACACTTGGCACAAAGCATTTACAATCAAATCAAGAGAAACCAAAAGGTCCACGATGGCTGTTGGGGACCCATGACCCCACAAGATGTATTCAAGCCCTAGCACCTGTGAGTTCGGGCCTACAGGTATGAACTCATTCATGAATAGCATCTTTGAGGATCCTATTTAGATGAGGCCAAACTGAATCAGGATGGGCCTTAATCTGCATGACTGGAGTCCACAGAAGGAGAGGAAATCTTGACAGAGACACAGACTATTGAGCTGGAGACTCCGAAGCCAGAGGAGAGAGAGACAGTCACGGGACAGAGGTTTGCCAGAAAGCCATCACCAGAGCACTACAGACTGAGAAGGCATAGTCTTTCAACAGCTTGATTTTGGACTTCTAGCTTTCAAAATACTCTGAGCCACACAATTTGTGTGTGGTGTCTGTCATAGCAGCCCTGGCAAACTAAGACAATGGCCAAGTCAGCCTCATTCCCAATCTCAAAAATCTGTTATCACCAGGTTGAACTTTACATTTGTTCCAAATATAACTCACTACCATTCCAGTATCCAGGGAAACTTTAAAATAATTCTATCTTTTTCTCATTAGTCAGGACACCAGGAGGAAAGGAGGCTACTCTTAGCATTTACTACAGACACATTTTCAAACCAACTAGGTATGTCCCCAAAATAGAAGGTCACCACCTCAAAATCAGGTAAAAATAACTGGATAGGGCAGATTCAGGAGAAAATTCAACTGTGTTCCCCACAGGCAGCTACATAAAAGGAAAAGTATTGGTGCTCCAGTTCAACTAATGGGTGACACTTGAGGCTCCCTATTATACCCTATTGTTTTTATAACTCTCTTATGTTGGATATTTATGATGCAGTGGTTTGAAACTTTTGAATAGTTTTTTTTTTCTGTGTTACTGCCATGCACAATGTTATTTTAAGTGAAATTATACTTAGGTTTTTTTATTCTTTTCAACCCAAAATTATAGTCTCCCAGTACAGGGCCCTTGAGGTCAATAATCTGGACTCAGCATTTATCTCATTCCAAAAAGGCTGAGACTCTAGGATTCATCTAAGACTGTTTTGTGGATTTGAACTGTGAGTCCTAAAACCCCCAGTTCCAGGAGGGCTATAGTCAAAGAAATCTAACCCCAACAGGGTTTTTGTTAATGACTTTTTAAGATTTTCTTGTTTCAATGAAATAAACTATTGCATTTTAGATATAACAGACAAAAACTGTAATTCTGTGTCAATGTTACGCGTCCTATTTGATTAGATGCCAGGAAAATGTTCTTTTATATTTCTGAGGTATGAAAAAGAACTTAGAAAACACATGCTCACTGGTCACATGGATTACAACAAGACTGTCCCTGATGACCCGAGGGGAACTAGTGACTCAGTGCAGGTGCTCGAATATTAGTCCATGCCTCTCATGTTCAGACATTTCTTAAAACAGTTCTCTACTACAATGATCTTACCATTAAAGAGTTACTCACCACATAGAGTTGTTTCCACATGGCTCCCCAGTCTCTTAATGTTGAGGTCATTTCTGTGATAACAGAGTCTTCGGTGGGGATAACCATTTCAAACTGTCTGTGAAATTAACAAAGAAAAATAAGGTAGACATGAAATATCATAGACATCAATTTTGTCTGAAACTCCTTAATAAGTGCACTAGATCCTGGTAATTTTTTTGGTTCTGCACACAGTGACCTGGACCTGAGCACGAATTTGGGTGAGGAAGGCTATGTGTGTTATGGCAATACAATACCAAAACTATCAGCCACCGCAGTCAGATCAAGTTTGAGCCAAGTGGTGGAGAAGAAACCACATCAGAAGAATTCTGCTGTGGCTTTAGTTTGATCACCAGCCAGCAAGTCATTTAACCTTCCTGAGCCCAATCTGTAAAATGAAGTCACTGGGATACATAAACTCTAAAGTGACTTCTGCTTCTCAAGTACTATCACTGAAGGACTCAAATAAGTAAAACACTTGTTCAGTTCATCAGGATATGAAGGTTGCACAAGGCAAACATCCAGACTAACTCAATGTTATAAATAACTAGTCAACAAGGTATTGATTTAAACACTCACTTGATCTCGTTAGCACTTCATTTTTATTATTCGCAGAGGCACCAAGAAAAATGACTACTACTGCACTGTAGAACTTATCAAGGGCCTAAGACATCAGATACTTGAATACCCATTCCAAAACATTCCTCTCTATGATTAAGTTAATACATTCTTCCCATTCCTCTAAAAAAATTCAGAAACTGAACTTGGAAAATACTTATTGAAGTGTCTAAGGAGGTATTTATGGTGGTCCTAATTTTAAGAAGATATATAAGGAGACAGGAAAAACATAGAAGATTCAATTTGTTCCCTGTATCCTACCTTGGTATACAATAATGT
Organism: Dasypus novemcinctus; assembly: GCF_030445035.2. NCBI lineage: Eukaryota > Metazoa > Chordata > Mammalia > Cingulata > Dasypodidae > Dasypus > Dasypus novemcinctus. The sequence goes on from NC_080677.1 coordinate 87,543,577, forward strand.
CCTATATTCATTTCCTTTTTCAATTTTTTTTTTCATTTTTGTGCAGATAAAGGTGGTTAAGTGGCCATTATTAACAAAGCTTTTCAAAAGAGTGCTACTAACTATATTGATGGGGATTATTATATTTGAGTATATTTTTCTAAAGGACATCTAATATGTAGAAGGTAATAGCATATTAGACATTGAAACAGGTTGTCTAGATAGATGATCAAGGGAAAATTACTTCTTAGCATGAGGCTAATAACTGCTCTGCTGCTCCTTTTTGATGTAATGTCCAAAGTACGCATAACTGTCATTTGTAGAATCTTAACAGCAAGAATAAGAACTAAAATCCTGCCTTGATTTCTTCACCAACATTACTTCATTTCCTCAATTCATACTGCTGCTAAAATACATGCCCTGTAAATATTTGTCTACTTTCTAGAGCTTAAAAATAGCTGAAAATGTAATACTGGGGTTTAAAACTAGAAATAAAACAGTAATATATGAACTGTGACACATACTGAACCTTTTAATAAGACTACATATGGCATTTTCAAATGGCAGTGCATTTATTTTGCTTTTGAAGCAGCTGTTGCTATTTAAATGATGAATATTTGAAGATGGAGATTATAAAATGATCCCAAGCAAGGTAACGGAGGGAACAATGAATTTCCAGGAAAACTTGACAACCCATTTCACATTTAAAGAGTTATATGACCTCAGCAAGAATTAAACAATACAGAATAGGCCTCACTGTTCACAAATTATAATTTAATTTAAGGACCCCCATTAGTCCCATATTGCTCTAAAGACCCAGGAAAGACTATCAAGGCAATTCAGTCTGTGGGAAACTGATATGTTTTTCTCCAACCAAAATATAAATTTTTAAAAAGTGCAAAATTGCAACTTCTGGCAAGGCAGCTGTTTTCTATTAATTATACCCTAATCAAAATAAATATTCAAACAGTCTATCTTAAGAAGTCACCCCTGAAGTTATATTTGCTCAGGTATTCGGGGATGTACTATGTAGCTATTTCATCCTGGTAGGCTATTGGGCTGCTAATACACTTTAAAAAACCACATAACACCAAAATCCCAAAGAGGTTCTTCTCTGAGAAAGCAATTGCCTAGCAATATGTGACCTCCAATGTTTTCTGGCTAAAGTTTTTCTTCCAGTTAACAGTCTTACTAGGATCTCAATCCCAGTACTTTTTGAAAAACAGTAAATTTAGTAATACCCTGAAGCAACTGTGCTACACCATATCCATCATGCCTGGTGTCAGGTGGAATACCCACAAACAAGTCATAAACTGACACAATCAAATTTTGAGACACTGTAACCCACATTTAAACTTCAGCGGGACTCAGGAAAGGTGGCCAGGTCTGTAACAGTTACTGATAGGAAAAAAAAATAAGGTACTTTTTAGAAACTATGTCCTACCTTAACCCATTTAGAGGGGTAGAACTTTCACTGGGTGTAATGACACTTGGGATTGTCTTTGCTAAATCTCTTTTCTCTTTCTCAGCCAGAGTAGAAGGTAGAGCTGAGTAGCTCTTTGTTCTGGAGAGTTGAGGAGCTCAGAATCGGGCTAGGAGCAGCTGGTTGTGTGGGCCTGGTCTCGTTGATACTTTAAGGGACCAGATAGGATCCTTTGAGTTTCCATACTGCCTAGTCCAAATTGCCAGGCAGAAAGGGCTGAATAAAGAGTAAGCATGAAGCTGAAGTGTCCTTTGGAGTGTCCTCTGGTTTACTTGAGGGGTGCTATGCAGTATCAAACCAAGGCAACTCAAAGAGCAGTGACAACTTTGCTCAACTCATTTTTTTTTTTTAAGACTTATTTATTTCTATTTATTTATTCCCTCCTCCTTTGGCTTGTTTTTTGCTACTGTTCTCTGTGTCCATTCCCTGTGCTTTTTTTTTCCCCCTCTGTCTGCTTGTCTCCCTTTGTTGCATCATCTTGCTGCATCAGCTTTCCACGGGCCAGCTTGCCTTCACAAGGAGGCCTCAGGACGTGAACCCAGGGCCTTCCATATGGTAGACAGAAGCCCAAATGACTGAGTCACATCCACTTCCCCCAACTCACTTTTGGTGGATAAAGCTGCAGAGCATTTTTGAAGGACATACATATATTAAAAAGTTGAGTCAAAGCATACAAAGGAAAGAAAATGGAGGGGCTGTGGCCTGTGTTTAAGTGCCTCTGGGCGATCATCTGCAAGTTACTTACATTCTCTGAGCTCCAGATTTCCACTCATTTTCCTCAAGTCTCAGCTACAGAGGTGTTGTAAAGACATAAAGCCCCAGCAAAGGACCTTTATTATTGGTATTAGTAGACATGGGGGGTAGCTTATTAGTTTTAGAATTATAATATCTTCAGTCTACTATTTTAAATAATTACTACCACTAAAAATAATATTGCTTAAAGAAGCTGGCATGAATGTCATACAGCATAATGATTCCCTGATCTTTTTTACTCACATAGGATAGATCCAAAGTATTTACACCATAAATTCTCAGCCACTCATAGTCCTCTCACTGAAATAAGATTTAATACTATACCTTTATAGAGGGTGGAAACAAGAATTATCCATTTAAATAGCATTCTTGAAACTTTATTGATAAAACTCTAGTTTGAAGATATCATTTATTATGCTTTAATATGGCTTAAGAATTCAAAGAATAAATTGCTATGTATTGCAGTTAGAGGGAAAAATGCAATTTCTGTAGCTGAATCTACATTCTTTCTTTTGTCATAAAAAGAGAATTATGTAACAATCCAATGCACTTCCTCTGGGGCACAGGCACCAAACTTAAAACAATTTGAGTTAACCACTTAAATAGGCAAGTTCTGCTATTTTATCTTACAAGATCTTATTTGAATAACAGGTTATCCTGAAAGTTGCTTCAAGACCTTTTGGAAATAACACTAGAAAAACTTTTAAAATGATAAGAAATCCTAGTTAATCAATGAGCTCAATCAAACAAAAGATCATGTAAATTCTCTAAAAGTAGGATAAGGGCCTTGTGAAGTGGTCACACCACAAGAAATGTTATTATGCCCATTTAGAGAAAGAAAGGCAGATTTAGCTTCTTATAATCAGTGGTGAATCTAGGAAATTCCTGGGTTTTGAGACTGCATGACTCAACATTTAATGGGTCTAACTGCCATGCTTCCTTAAGTAGCAGGAAACCAAAAACTCCTTCTGCTTAAGATTAGGTGGAGTCTATGATTTGTGAACAATGAGAGACCTCCAGTGTCCTCAATGCTGCTGATGCCCAGCATATGCAGGCATGATCTTTAATTACCTCCGCCAGCTGCCTTAGGTCAACATAGCTTTATCAAATAACTCGGACAACAGTGTGATCGCCTAGAATTCATTTTTCAAGACAATTACTAAGCCTTTCAAATCCCAAAATAAGCAACAGTTCTGTGAAAATCCACCAACTATTAATAAACCTCATTTCTTCTTACCCTTTGTTCTTTACACAGGCATTTTTCAAGTGAACGTAGCTGGAAGGAAATATACCCTAGAAGAGAAAGCACAAAGGTTATGGTGCTAGCTATCTGTTAAGGCAAGGTTGGTTTCACAAGTCCTATGCATAAAATACAGCCACACAGCCACAATGATAGCAGGAACAGGGGAAAACCCCATCTCTATCACATTCTATAAGTTAACATCTATTATCGCTTAGGTCCCTCCCTTTTATTTTTCACTATTCATTACTTAACAAATTGAGAAATACACTGAAATAAATATAATTGAAAAATTAAATCTCATTCTTTACAGATGGAAAATTTAAAAATTCGGGAATTCTACAAAAAATATGTTATATTGAATATTTTTTCTGCATGGCTTAGAAACAGGACTGTTGGTGGGGTTTTGTTTTTGGTTTTGGTTGTTGTTTTTTTTTTTTCCTCTTTTCTCTTCTAAACACATTTCTATTTTAAAGATACACTAAAAAATTACCACCGTGAATTTGGAGATAATATGAGTATTATGTGTTACGGAAGGTTTGATGAAAACACCGCAGCAATTAATCACCATGCTGCCAGCCTGATGGAACAAAAATTACACAAAAGAAGCCACTCTAGCTTAAAGCTTTTTATTGTAGGGAAAAGACAGGGCAAAGAAATTATTCCTTTGTTCTAAATGGAAAATTGAAAGAAACAAAAAAAGTGAGCCATTTTATTGTCCATTAAGTGACAATATCTTTTTAAGGATTTCTAATGTATAATCAAATGACAAAGTCAATCAATTATTTAAGAAAACAAATGCCATTTGAATACATAATCATTATTGTGGATGCAAGTATAATATAAAATTTAATAAGAAAATTCTGTGTACTCAACAGTAGTAAATAGATATAAAATGCACTTATTTTTCTTCAAAACTTAAATTCCTTTAATATGCTAGAATTAAGCAATAGGGTATTCATAATTTAAAAGGAAAAGTCAGAACTTGAGGTTTAATTGTTAGAAGAGTGATAGAAGAGAGATGTCATAAAAGATGTTTTCTCAAACATGTTCTAAATGAATAATTAAAATACCAAAGTTGTATTTGCATGTGCTTTACAGATGTCCAGAAACAACTTTAAATGAGTACTATTTTTTCTTATTTAAATTTTTCTTTTATACTCTTTTGGCCCTCAGGCTCTCCTTTAGAACAACCTAAAAAAATTAATAAAATGAGATAATTAAATATAGTTGGATGATTCAGAGAGAAGTATAATTAATTAAAAAGGCAGGCAAAAGAGTTTAGATTACCCAAATTGTATTTTGAGAATGATAGAGAATACATATTTTTAATCTACAATTCTAAAAGGGCCAAAATTAATCCACAAAATGAACATAACATATATCAAAACATTAGAGAAGATGGGAAATTTGGGTGAGAGCTAAGGAAATTAGAATAAGGTAGAAAAACATAGATAATAGTAAGGATTAGTGTCAAAATCACAAACTATACAAATGAAAGCCTAAAACTAAAATCACATTACTTCCTAATATAATTCCTGAGGATTTATGTGAATTTATAAAGGATAATGAACCTTAGTTTCTGTCTGGAATGGTAAGAAGGAAGGGTTTTGTATAATATGGTTTTTCCACTTCAGCTCCCCAAAATCAAGGGGACTCTTAACATGCCACTAAAAGAGACATGTCTCTTCACACCAGTTATTTAAAAAATGGTACCACAGGAAACTTAAAGAATAAATACATGTATTCAATAATTCTTTTGGAATATATATTTCCCCTGTCTGAATTTTAATTTAGCTCTCTGGGAAACTTACACTTCAAAAATAATGTTTATATATAAAGAGCTTATTAAGGTTTTCCCAGCCTACTTTTTAAGAGCCATGTAGGATTATCATTTGAATAGCACACTTTAACTATAATCCAAGTTCAAAGAAATTTCCAAAATTAAGAAAATCTGTATTGCTATATGGCATTTTAATTAAGATCCCCATCATAATTTCAATCCTATAAGAAAGTAAAGTAAAATAACTACTGATCTTTTTAAATGTCCCATAGTTATGGTTAGAAATAATAATTTTTACCTTGATATTTGGGTTTTTAAAGGCAAATCCTCTGTACCAGCCTGTGGAGAAACAATCATTGTTACATTTCAATAAACAATTATATTATTTTAAGAAGAGCAAAGTAATCTGTTTTTTGCTGATGGAATTTTACCATGCATGTAAATATTCTATGTATAAATATTAAGCTAGGCTATAGCTCAAGTGACCATTAGTTTAAATAGTCTATTCATAAGACTGCCAAAAACATTGTATTGGAAATTCATATAAGAAAATATAAACATGCAGGGTGGAAGTAAATGCTTTGGAATCAGAGCATTGGCCTTAAATTCTGGCTTTGCCACGTTTAGCTATTTAATCTTGGGCAAGTTACTAGACCTCTCTGAGCAGTTGCTCCCCCTTTTATAAAAGGCCACATTAAGTCTCAGGAAAATTCAAAAATGTGCACAAGATTTTAAAAATTTCCAAATTCTGTCTGCTTCACTACAAAGCTGAGACTATTGCCAAACTATAGCTTGTGGCCAGCAGTAATAGAGTAAATTCCTGCAGCCCCACCATCTTGGGGTAGGACCAGCTTGATATTTTAAGAAGAGTGAAGCCAGCTTCATTCACTAATAGAATTAGTCTTTCATCAGCATAATTTTCTACCAGCTGAGCTCAAAACAATTTTTATTCTTTAGCATGCCTATGACAAAACCCCTGAGCAACTGTGAGTCAATTTAACAGCATTATCCTTAAAGGGGAGCAAGTCTTCTTAGAGTTTAAAATAATAAAAGGTATATATACCTGTATGAATATATGTATGAGTAACACATAGCTCCCTTTAAAATATATTATTTCCAAATTGAAATTTTTTCAAATATAGAAATCATTTTGCTTATTGGTAAGGAATTATTTTACTATGTAATAAATATTCTATCCAATTGAATTTTTTTTTTAAGATTTATTTTTTTATTTATTTCTCTCCCTTCCTCCACCCCCCAGTTGTCTGTTCTCTGTGTCCATTTGCTGCGTGTTCTTTTTTGTCCACTTGTGTTGTTGGCAGCAGCACGGGAATCTGTGTCTCTTTTTGTTGCGTCACCTTGCCGCATCAGTTCTCCATGTGTGCGGCACCAGGCTGCACTTTTTTTTGTGCTGGGTGGCTCTCCTTAGGGGGCGCACTCCTTGCGCGTGGGGCTCCCCTATGCAGGGACAGCCCTGCGTGGCAGGACACTCCTTGCACGCATCAGCATGGGCCAGCTGCAGCCGGTTCAAGGGGGCCCAGGCTTTGAACCGTGGACCTCCCATGTGGTAGACGGATGCCCTAACCACTGGGCGAAGTCTGCTTCCCCCAAATGAATTTTTTAAAGCAAATATTTTAAGTTCGTATTTATATATTTTTGTTTCTAAGTTTTCTTAACAGGACAAGTGTAATATCATATGCCTAATACCATTTTAAAACCAGTGTGAAAAAATAAGTATAAATTGAAAATCAGAATCTCTGTATCTCAAGGTTTTGTTAGATCCCATATAGAGTTATACAAAAAGGTTTTGAGTTTGCAAAACAACTCCCATTTGCTATGGGGGAAATTTTCATGTACCAATTCAACACAGATTTCATATCCTTATACAAAGTAGAAATAGACAAAAATATCTGACAATGATAAAGAAATCCCCTTATATTTCTAAAAGTATCAATTACAGTAAAATAATCATCCATTAATATATTCTCTATTGATCTCATTCATCGTGTCTTTCATTCCCATAAGCTCTCTTATTTTTCTATGCAGGCTTCAAATTGTTCTTTATGTTCACCCACTGTCTACTTAATATCCTTTATGTCTTTTAGTCATATTTTCCTTCAACCCCTTGAACTGATTTAGGAGATTTGTGTGATTATTATTGCATTTAAGTCTGGGTCTCATGAGGATTTCTGGTTTGTTTCTTTGGTTGGGCCTTCTCTTCCTGTTTCTTGGTGTGGTTGTAATTTTTTGCTGATGCCTAGGCATCTGAATACGTTGGTGAATTGACTCTGACAATCAATTTCTCTCTCGTGCCTAGTGGTTTTGTTTCATGACTCTTCTTTGATTTTGGGTTCAAGTTATTCTAATTCTTTAAAATTGCCCAGCTTACATTATCAAAATAGGGCTGGGGACTCACTAATGGGGCACAGATCCGGTCCCAGGAGTTTGGGACAAGAGACACCTAAAAGCAGTTTTCCTCCTTGCAGTTCTTGGCCCACCAGCAGATGACACCATTGGCAAATCTTTCCACAGAGGTGACTCAACCTCCACTTGCCCAGACCTGAGATTCAAAGCAGGCTCTGCAGGCAAATTCATTGAAGAAAAATCACTCTCTACCCTACGCCACACCCTTCCACTTCCCAGGGATGAAGACATCTATTCCCCTTTCAGTTGGCTGCTGTGAACCAGGAGTTTTATCTAGGCTGTTCATCTTGAATGTGGGGGATGGGTGCCATTCCGGGCCAACCGGGTTAGTTAACTCAAGGTTTACTTTTCGGTTTCTTCCTCTCTCTGTACTTCACCCTTCAGGGGGTGCACAGCTCTCTCCTGGTCTGCAGAGCCCTAAAGCAGGTCCCTTGGACAGTTTTTATCTTCTCTCCATTGTTTCTGTGAGAGAGTTGAGCCCTACCTACCTATTCCAACACCATCTTTCCAGAAGTTCTCCGACATTCACTATTTTTTTTAAATTTATTTATTTTTTTATTACATTCAGAAAATATGAGGTCCCATATACCCCTCACCCCCTTCAACCCACTCCTCCCCCCATAACAACCTCCTCCATCATCATGAGACATTCATTGCATTTGGTGAATACGTCTCCAAGCACCGCTGCACCTCTTGGTCAATGGTCCACATCATAGCCCACACTCTCCCACGTTCCAGCCAGTGGGCCATGACATTCACTATTAAATGCCAGGTTCTAACTAAATGTAATAGTTTGGTTTGGGACATACAATCTAATCTATAATGAGTCATGATATGACACTCATAAACTTTTAATTAGGAAAACCTTTAAAGAGGAAAATGGGTACTTTTGGATATATGAATAAGGCTTCAAAACGACTTTTTTTTTTTTTTTAAATAAGAAAGGGTAGTAATTTTATCTAGGATCTTTTTAAGGACTGAAATTAAGGATTCCATGTTTTTCATGTTTCATGGAAACATTTTGAACATATTAGGTGTCTAGATTTAATGAGTTACCTGATACACAAATTAATAACAACCATACAAATTTACATACATATTCCCCTAATACTTCAAATGCAATGAGTTTTTTTGTTTTTAATATGATTTTTTATTTTTATTTTATTTTTATAATGAATATTTTTTATTCTAAATGTGGAAAGCAGAAAAGACTACGGGACTAGAGCAAAGGTAGCCTGGGCAGAAGTCCTTCCCTGAGACCTGTAGATACCCAGCCTCAAATAAGCCAGTTCTATTCTGGACTTCTGTTTCTTCCTCTGTAAAATCAAATCTGTCTTTGGAGATCTGCTAGATCCTTGAGATTCTGAGAAAAACCTTCAGGTTTAGCACTGAGTCGTGAACTCCCATAAAAACAGTAGTGGCTTCGACAGCTTTTTATATTGGCATCTACCAAACAAGCAGCAATAACATAAGAAAAAAAAGAAGTACAATCAGCTTTAAAAACACCAAATGATGCTTTTTCATAAGTCAAATAGTGAATATGAAAGAAAAAAGTTATGTCAAAAATGGTTAGTTGTCACTATTGAAAAACTTCTACAGGTTAATATACGGGTAAAATTTGTAAACTCTGTGAACTTTATGAACTCATTGAACACTACTGAGGAACTTGTTCAAACAACTTCAAACTCTTACCATTAGCCCACTTACCATCACACTTCTCTAGGATCTGAACCGTATCTCCAATTTCCAGTGACAGGCCATATGGGACAGTTCCTCGGAAACTGGCAATAACTGTAAGAAATGATATAAAAATATATGAAGACAATCCAGTGAATATTACTTACTATTAAATGTTATTGGCTAGCAAAAATTAATGGATAGGAAGTATACTTTGGTAAGCTAGTACCTGCTGTTATATTTCAATTTCATATATTTTTGAAGAGAGTCAATTTTTAAAATTCATCAATCTCTTAATTTATGTACTTCGCCAACTTCTTGGTCAAGTAAGTATCACAAATATGCATTTCAAAGATGTGGAATTTATCAAAATATTTTACAAAATATCACGAATATTGTCCAACCACCACCCCAGAATCCTCAGTATTGAGGAATGAATAATGGACTAGAGTAGACTTACTGTTATTCTACCATAGACTTATTGTGATTCTAGCAATGGAAGAACTTCTGTCATTAATGTGAAGGCAGTGGCCACTGGAGGTTCTCAGGGGAGGGACAGGGAAAAATAGGTATAATATGGGGACATTTTCAGACTTGGGAATCGTCCTGAATGATACTGCAAAGACAGATACAGGCCATTGTATATCTTGTCATAATTTACAAAATTGTGCGGGAGAGAGTATAAACCACAATGTAAACTAAAATCCATGCTTAGTGGCAATGCTCCAAAATGTGTTTATCAATTGTAACAAATGTAACACACAAAGGAAGTATGTTGTAAATGTGGGAAAGCGTGGGAGGGGTAGGGAGTGGGGCATATGGGATTCCCCTATATTTTTTTAATGCAACATTTATGTAATCTAAGTATCTTTAAAAAAAAATAAAACGTGTATGTGTGTATATATATATATATATATATATATATATATATATATAGTGGTATGCCCCTAGGCAAGCCATAGCGTTTCTGGACATTAGCCCTTCATCTGTAAAATGATGGCTTTCAGTCTGAGCAGTATTTCCTAAGCAGGTGTTCTGAATCTTTCCAGAATACTCAAAGGTGTTCCAAGTTTCAAAAATGCTAAAGGCATTTGTTTCCTTTCAATCACTAAAAATCAACAAATAAAATACAAACTTCCTTTCCTTAAAAAAAAAAAAAAGATATCACTCAAGAACATGTAAGCAACAGCATTGCCTGAAGAGTTCTATAAGGCACATCTTGTGCCCATCTAGTTCACCCCCCCATTGAAGTGTCTACCCACAGTAGCTACCCAATAAATATGTTGCCAATAATAAATAATGTATACATTTCTTGCTTGTTATTAAGCTTGATCTATCTTTCTGTTATTTTGCTTGAGGAGATTTATTTTCCCTAGATGGTAAGCTCCTTACAAGCAAGAACTACGTCTACTTGCTCAATATTAGTTCCCAGAGCCTAGCACAGCATGTCGCACAACAGCTGTCTTCTGGGATATTACTCACTGGGGACATTTACAGAAACTGGAGCCTCCCCTAGGAATAACCACTCAGCCACCACCACAATTTCCACATGCCTTGGCTCTCACTATTTGGAATGGGAGGGGGAGGTCATCATTTGGCCCTACCTCATGGTTACATATTAACTGGTTTCTGAAACATTTCGAAAGGCTAGGTAGGACTAGGATGAAATAACAGGAAGTGCACAAAGATTCATCATCCCTTAGTGACTTAAGGACTTTATGGAGAGAAAGAAACACAGTTGAAACCCCCCAGTAGTAATAAAGGAGAAGAGATGAAGAAGTAAAGAAAATACACCACAAAACAGGAAAATAGAAAAGACATCCCCTACTGAACAGTATGTATGCTGAAATCAACTTACAATTACCTGAAAAGGAAATTACAGGGAAGTGGATGTGGCTCAAGTGATTGAATTCCCACCTACATGGGAGGTCCCGGGTTTAGTTCCCGGTGGCTCAGGGAGAAGATGAGCAAGACAGCAATTGGCGGGATGGGCTGGTGTGGTAAGCTGATGCAATAAGATGATGCAACAAGGAGATACAAAAAGGAAACACAATGAGAGAGACAACAAAGCAGGGAGTAGAGGTGGTTCAAGCAATTGAGCACCACTCTCCTACATGGAAGGTACTGGGTTTGGTTCCCAGTGCCTCCTAAAGAGAAGACGAGCAGACACAGAACATAGAGCAAATGGACACAGAGAACAGACAGTGCAAAAAATGGGGGGAGGGGGTGTAAATAAAAAATAAAAATAAAATTATAGTAAATGCTTTGACTAGATGATTTTTTTAAAGCCCAGAATCCTGGAAATGATTTTTATAATTTGTTTCAGATTGTTAGTGAGATTTAGCTACAACAGGCATCCCAAAAGTAAGTTACTGCTACTATTGCAAATATATTTTAAAGCTTGAAGGAACACATGAATCTGTCCAAAATCAAAACAGGACAATAAATAATGGGCTTTCAGAGAAGTCTAAAGCCCTTTTGTGATCTGAAAACAAAATTAACTTTAGAGATCAAAGCATAGGACAGAAAACATAACCCAAAGCACATTAGATGGATAAAATAACTACATTGTAAACAATTTAGAACATTTTAGAAAGACACTAATTCATGATGTCATTTTCTAACCATAACCATAAATACCATATGGCTTCATATTGATGTGCTAGAAGATGTTTGCTCGAAAAATGAGAGATACTTCATATCCCTTTCATGGATCTCTTCTTACAAGGGATCAATAACTAAACAGACAGTAGACGGATTGCAACTGAAAAGACTTCAAAACAAGCTTTTGCCCAGAATTGCCTTTCTACACTCCTGAAGTCACCTTAACCTCTCATAACCCTGGTGTTCAACACTGTGCACTATTGATGCTTCTATTAGAAGTCAAAGTACACGGACTTCCTAATCCAGTTCTATGCACAGCTCTTACCCCTCACATAGCACCCTCTAAACTCCTAAAGCTCCTGAAACAATTCCCCCACTGCTGGCTGCCCTCTCCCTCCCCTCATCACCTCCTACATAGCAGTATCATTCAAGGATTTCACTTCTTTACCGCCTCTATGACACATTCCACAAGGTCTGGCCTCACTGTCTTCTGAAACTGTTCTGACTAATAAGGTCACCTCACTGTGACCACATTCACCACCCTTTCAAGGATCTTTCCTCTCTTGAATCTTTTACTGCTTCTCTCACACCCTCCCAGTCTTATTCTCTGGACCTTCCTTGTAGAACTTCTCTTAAATGTGGGTGTAACCGAGGGTTCTATCCTTAGGAGGCTATGATATAGAGGCTGGGGTGTAAGGAAATGAGCACTGAACTTGACATCATTCATGTAATATAGGTGTGAAGCCTGATTTTACCACTTATTAGCTATGTGACCTTGGTCAAGAATCTCCATTCCCTCATCAGGCAAATGGTGGCACCAAGAAAGGAATAGCAAAAGAGGCATTAAATAAGTCACCCATCTGAAATAATTTACCATATTGTCTAGTATATTTTAGTTATTTAATAAAGACCCCAGGGATTTAAACTGTACTATCCATTCTTCCTAGACTGAGAAAATTCTGAGACTTCCGTCGTCAACTTTTGATATATGACTTGCTAACTCTCTCCAGTCCTGGTATGTGTCCTGAGCTTTTGACACTGCCATCATGAATACCTCTGGTTAGACGTCTAAGCACCTAAAACTTAGCATGCCCCCAACTGAACCCATTCTCTCCCCTCATTACTCAACCAGACCTGAGCTATTCTCCCTCTCACAAACATCTAATCTAAAATGTTAACATCATCTACTGAACCCCCCCCCCACTTCTTTACCCTGATATTCCTAGATGGACACATCTCTCTGATTCACCTTCCCCTCTGCACCCCTACTACCCCTTCTCTGGATCTCTCAAAAGGGCAATGCAAAGCCTTTCAGGAGGTCTCCCTGTCTCTACACTTCCCCTCCTCTGATACCAGGTCTACAATGCCGCCAGAGTTACTTCTGATTCTGTCATTTTTACATCTAAGATTTCTGCATGTGGCATCAGGAAAAATTTGACCTTCCATTCACCAGGTTCAATTATTTCATAATAAAGGAAAAGGCAATAAAATATAACATGTAATATTGGGCAGCACCTTGATGAGGTTAATCATTTTCCTCTTATTTCATGCTGCCATTTAGTTTATACAATACCGAAGTGTCTCCAACTGGATCACCTTCCAGTGTTCCCTATTGTGTTGAATAACAGTACCCTCCAATGACTGTAGAAGCCTGAAACCCAGGGATCATCCTATCCCTCCCTCATTTATTTATTTTTTTTAATTTTTTTATTTTTTATTGACTTTGTAATAATATTACATTAAAAATATATATGTGAGGTCCCATTCAACCCCACCCCCCCACCCCCCCTCTCCCCCCCCCCAACAACACTTGTTCCAATCATCCTGACACATCCATTGGATTTGGTAAGTACATCTTTGGGCACCTCTGCACCTCATATACATTGGTTCACATCATGGCCCATACTCTCCTCTATTCCATCATGTAGGCCCTGTGAGGATTTACAATGTCCGGTGATTACCTCTGAAGCACCATCCAGGGCAGCTCCATGTCCCGAAGACGCCTCCACCTCTCATCTCTTCCTGCCTTTCCCCATACCCTTTGTCCATTATGTCCACTTTTCCCAATCCAATGCCACCTCTTCTATGTGGACACTGGATTGGTTGTGTCCATTGCACCTTTATGTCAAGAGGAGGCTCAGATTCCACCTGGATGCTGGATGCAATCCTCCCATTTTCAGTTGTAATCACTCTAGGCTCCATGGTGTGGTGGTTGTCCTTCTTCACCTCCATCTTAGCTGAGTGTGGTAAGTCCAATAAATCAGACCTCCCTCATTTATACAGCCAATCCATCACCACATCAAGATGATTTTATCTCTTAAATATCTCAAATCCGTCCTCTTCTCACCATCTCCATCCCACTACCACCAGCACCCAATCCTTGCTATTACCTCTTGCTTGGCCTTCTATAGCAGCTTCCTAACAGGTCTATACTCATATACTCAGGTTCCTCTCCAGTCCATTTCCCATTCAACAATCAGAGGGGTCTTTTCAACATGCTCATCTGATGAGAATACTCTTCTGCTTAATTAAATACATCAAAGTTCTGAGAATAATACCGGAATTGCTATCATGGCTAGGGTAAGGCCTGCCCTTCTCTCTGGCCTTATCCTGCACCTCTCAACCCCCACTGCCTGTACTCTAGCTACAATGACCTTGTTTTAATACCTTCCTCACTATTTTTCTCTCACATGATACTTTGTACATGACTATCGCCCTGCATGGAACACTGTTCCTTCCTCCTCTTGCAAGGGTAACTCATATTGTCCTTCAGATAGCAGTCCAGTTGCCATTTCTTCAGGGAAGTCCTCTTTAATCTCCCCTCTCCCCACCCCCATTACATGCACTCACATACCATATGCCACTCAATCACACTACTTAGTTGTGCAAGTTCTCGAGCAATAGATTGTAAGTTCCATGAAAGTAAGGATGGTGTTGGTTTTAGTTCTTAACTGTATACCTGATTCAGTACAAGCCTGGTGCACAGTATGAGCTCAGAAATAATCACTGAATGAATGAATGAGGGCATGAATGAATGAGGGCATGGCTGTGACTGTTAAATGTTCTGGTCCTCAGCAGCTGGGCTGCTTTACTACTGGCAATACCATTTTAGGAGGGTAATCAAAATTCTAAGAATTAAACTATAATACTTGTAAAAAGTAATTCTTTCATAGGAGCGGTTTAAAACTGTGGTTTATGAACCAGTTTGTCTGGTTCATAACGGTGAATTATCTTATTTCTTAGTAAAGTGGTCTATCAGGGTGAATTCTGATGATTTTAACCTTTAGCTATACCATATTTTATAATAATTAAAAGAAAGCTAATAAGTTCTTCTTCAGTCTCACTGGATCTCAGAAGCCTCTCTATTAAATAAAGTGAACTGAAATTCTGAGAGTCAGCAACAGACCTTTCAGCTCAGCACTAACACAGCACAGTAAAAACTGAAGAACTCTGTCCCCAAACCAGCCTTGCTCTGGTTTTAGTACTGCCTACAGTTGAATGGACCTGTTCCCTGCAACAACCATCTGACAGAACAAGAGGACATCCTCAGCATCTCATACAAGGCTCCTTACAACTTTTGCCTCCTACCTTTCCAGATCACACCCCATCCATTTTTCCACATACTGCCCAATGCCCAGCAGCACTCAAATTCTCTGCAGCTCTTTCATGCAGGCCCTAGGCTCTCATACACATCTGATGGTTTTTGTGGATTGCCGCCACCATTTCTTTTACACTGGGAACTGCAAATCAGCCTTCATTTAAAGCTGAGCTCAAATGTTAGTTCTACAGCAGATCTTCCGACCCTACTGCTTCACTTCCCACATCCTTGGACCTATATTTAACTGATTACTGTCATCTGTGCTTCAAGGACACTTCGACCACATCTCAAATAGAAAACGTTATCACACGGTACGGTAGCGTTTATTTAAGTCTTTCCACTTGAAAAACTGAACTATTTCTAATTCATCTTTGAGGATCTAGCATGAGTGTCTGAGAGTATGAACAGAGAATCAACAGGAAGCAGCTGTGGCTCAAGCAACTGAGCTTCCATTTACCATATTGAGGACCCAGGTTCGATCCCCAGGACCTCCAAGTAAAGAAGAGAGAAAAGGCATCCCAGACCTACACAGAGAGGCTCAGGCCCCAGCACAGCGAGCAATGCACCAAAAAGACAATGATGCAACCAGATAGTAAAAAAGAGAATGAACAAACACATGAATGAATGAAGCCACTGAGAAACAGTGACCCAGATTTTAATGGATACAGGAAGACTTAATAACTAGCAAATATTATTAACCTTGCAGACCACACTGGAGAGTAACACTTTCAGGATGCAGTTCAAGGAATGACTTTGAGTATACACTCTAAAATGGTAAGATACTCATGATCTTTAAGTTGTAGGAGTAATTTCACCTTACTGTATACTGCACTAATGAATAGATGGATGAATGCTCTACCCAGGAAAGGTATTTAATCTTCAAGTTTTGAAAGAGACAAGATAAAAGATGGAGGAAGTTCAAGGCAAAAGTGCAAAAAGAATGTGAAAACATAACGGCTTGTGTTGGTTAGTGGTAACATGTAATGTGTCATGAACTAAAGAATATTGGTTTAGAAGAGCAAACATTTGAAACCAACATACATGTTAGTGAAATGCCAATTTGCATTTCCATTATTTGCCCTTAAATCATATACTATTTTTAGATTCCATTTCAGATACAACTCTTAAAATTAAATCTCTTTAAATTCTTCCAAGTGTTTTTACATGAAAGAATTCATTTCATGAATGAAAATTCACTGTTGTCCACAATTACTGTAAAGTAGCTATTTCTTTATATAAAAACACTTCTCATTATATGTCTTCCAGAGGCATTTCCCCCCATAACAATGGGGTATTTTTTTTTATTCCCCTCCCCCTTGTGGCTTGCTTGCTGTCTGCTCTCTGTGTCCATTCGTTGTGCGTACTTCTGTGTGTCTGTATTTATTTTTATTTATTCCACCCCTCCCTTGCAGCTAGCTTGTTGTCTGCTCTCTGTGTCCATTCACCGCACGTCCATTTTGTTTGTTGTTTTTTTTTTACTTGTCTCCCTTCTTGTTACATCACCTTGTTGAGTGATGCAACAAAGTCTCTGGGGCACTTGTGGGCCGGTGGCCCTCTGAGGTATGCAGGCAAGGCTGCCTTCACAAGGAGGCCCCAGGATGCGAACACAAGGCCTCCCATATGGTAGACGGGAGCCCAACTGACTGAGCCACAGCCACTTCCCACATTGGGGCTTATTAAACATGATCACACCGTGTCTTGATCCCTTAATTTCCTTTTCTTGCTTGCTGTCTTATAAATAGCATAATTTTAGTGGTTACAGATAAGGTCATAGAGATTGAACACTTGATAGAATTGGAGTATAAAGGTCCAGTACTGTTGTTTTAGTCATAAAAGCCCTGCGAGTACAATTTTATACAGCATTTAAATCTGTTTTATGGTTTTGGATTCATCTCTACCCATTTGCTACTATGTAAAAAATTTATGTGGATTAATAAATCTATATGTACATAAAGCTAGTTTATATCCAAGTACTTACAAAATGTATGACACCTGAAATCACTAAATTTATTCCATAATCATCTAGAAAAGCATTACTTAAACAGCTGCCTACTGGCACTTAAAATGCCATTCATTTATATAATGGTATCAGTTTAGTACCTATTGATAGTTTATTAAAAATTAAATGACTGTGAGGAACATTCTTAAATACAACTACTAGATATGTTTCTATTTAGAAGGTAAAAAGAAAGTGAAATGGTGCTGGGAAGTCTGAACTTGTTTCTCAATTTCAGTGATACTATTTGCTCATGCAAAAAACAATTCCATAATTTAATGCTTTTAAACTTTGTAGAGAAAAAATCATTTACAGGGTTCTATAACTTTTTAAATGGAAAATAGGGACACATTATAAAAGCTGTTGTAAGTCAATCATGTAACTCTAAATCTCAGACAGTAACATGATCGTTGTTAAAATACTATTTATGACGATTCTATTTGCCACATTCCATTCAAGCCTGACAGACACTGCTCTTGCCCTTTATGGGCTGACAGTCTAAGATGAATGGAACACTGTGTAGAAAAAAAAAATAATGAAAAAACCTTGTTCCTCATGACATGAAGGAAACAAACTCATCCTTCAAAGTCAGAAGAGACACTATGGCTTAATCTTGAAGGATCTCCAACTCCTGAACAAACTGGGTCTGAAAGGTCACTTGTGAGCTGACTCCTCTAACAGAGAACACAACACTATTGTTCTCAGGTTCTGAGGTTATCCCACAGAATCCTAATAAGTACAAAATGAACCTGCTGCTGGTTCACAACAAAAATAAGCTATGACTGCACCAGAAATTAGAGCAAAAATTTTACAGGAGATAGCTGCAAAATACTCAACACTGGTGCTTGAAGAACAGTGACAATTAGAAGGTAACAAGGCAGATGCTGACTTTGTGGAGATTCTAAAGGAACTCTACAGACCTCCCAGGACATTTAAAAATGGTTCTTTCCTACTCCAAGCTCATTTTACCTAGTACATCTGGTTCATGGTTTGTCATAGATGTATCTGATTTTTATCAGGTATTATGAAAATCATTTGGGGAGCACACAAATGGAAAGGGGAGAAAAATGTAGAATTTCTGAAGTATTGAATAAGAGCTAAATGAAATAGGGTAAAGGGAAAAGGTGGTTAAGGCAAACTAAATTCTTTCCAGGTATTTCATTTTATTTCATGAATGGTGAACTGTGGAAGAAGAAAAGAGGTCTCTTCCTTGGTACATGTACAAATATCCCCTTGTAAGGAAAAATAAAATATGGTGCAGAAAACCAAGTTAATACTCTAATCAAAGATTCTCTCCTTTTTATAGCTGCCTGGGGTAGGGCTTGAGGGATGATAGAAGTCATTTGGAGATTTCTCATTCGCACTTTCACTGTGAAAGCACAGGACAGAAATGTCTCTCTCCCTTATCCCTACTGTCTTTCCACTCTCCAGGATGAAATAAAGAATGAAGTGGACATTTCTAACTTTGCCAGACTCCCAGCTGGCTATACACATGACACTAGGACTATGAGACAGGAAGTCCAGAAAAACTGAAAAAAAATCAAAGGAAACATGGGAACAGGAGATGAGTTGTTGTCTCCTGGATACTGCTCTAAGGCTTAAAATCAAGGCAGCAGGAAAAATTAGGAAATGCTGTATGCCATCCTCTGGTCCTCAGACTTGGTACACATTTGGGATCTACCTTTGTTCTGGTAATGGCCTTGCAGTCCTTAAAGGCACACCTGGGAGGCACAGATGTATGCGCAATTACAAATAGCATTCTCATTCTTATACCAGTTACCACAGTCAGACCTTAACACATGCACAAGGTTAAGTAACCATGAAACTCAGAATCATACTTAATAAAATGTCTTCGTTTCTGACACTTTACAAATTCCACCTGCAAATATACTGCTCTCCTTGACTGGCAAGAGGATTCTACCATCAGGGATCAAAAACTTCACCATGTTTGAACCACTGCCATGTGGACTCAGCAAATGTAAAGCACGGCTGTGGGTTCCCTGATGTGCTGCCCAGATCCTCTTCAGACATGAAGGACGGAGTGCTGTGGCACAGAGCCCTCAGCCACCAGCCTCTTCTGGGAATTCTTCAGTTGAAGAAAGATTCTTTGCCCAAGGTCATGTCCACTTTCAGAGCAGCCTGAATCCAATGACTGATTAGCATGAAGGTTCAAAGGTCAGGACCTGGCATCCCAATTAGGAAGCACTCTGCCATTCTAGCTCAAGTGATTAAGGCCATCACCGGGCATCACATCACAGCTCAACTTCTCCCTCTGCCCAGTACTAGTTCTTTCCCCTTCCTTCCAGAGGGAAAGATCCCAAGATCATTCCCCAAATAACATCTTTCGAGCTAATCTCCTAGAGTTTGCACCCTGGAACGCCCGGTCTGCTACAAGGAATAAAGATTAACCAATTTGGAACTGAGTTTTTTGCCAGACTTATTTTCAAGGGAGAAGTATTTTATGTTTAGGGTTTTGCTAAACTCTTTATTGTTTCTAATTTTCTTTGATGAAGGTGCTTTTTATTCCCATTGTACAGAGAGAAAGAGGAGGAGAAAAGAAGCAAACAAGGAAATGAACTAACAGTATCAAGAGATAATTATTCCACATTAAGACTGATTTGAAGACAATTTCACTGTGATACTAAACGAACCAGATTTATTCCCCAAAGAGTCATAAACATGCCCTTCGCCTCAGTTTTCACGTTATAAACGCCAAAGCACTTTCCTAAGTGCTACAAGAGCAAATGAGGGTCAGAAAAATTAAATTTTGATCAAGTTTTATTGCACCCAAATATCAGTCCTTTTAAATAACAATATATTAGAAAGGTTATGGTTTTGGCAACTGAAAGGCAAGGGGAGCATCTTGGAAGAGACAGAGTTTAAATAATTACCCCAAAAGCATCTCAGCACTTAGGAAATGGAGATAATGTTAAATTGAGTAAGAGATTGGCTATAGTTAGTAGTAATGTTTTGGCAATGCTCTTTTATAATTGTAATAATTGTTTCACAATAGAGATAGCGCCCTGAGATTCAGTTCTACTACTATGAATCATGTGTTTCTTGGTCCTTGAATTTGCTAACCACCTGCCCTGCCTACCTCACAGAGATGTCACAAGGTGCAAACAAATGTATAATATGTAAGCCTATAAATATAAGCATATATGAGACTTATTAAAAAAAAATCTCATTGCAAACTGGAAATTTAGAGGCTGAATTGGGGTCTACTATGGGCAAAGGCAGTGTTCCATTTACAATAGTAAGTCAAAAATCCTTTCTTTGTTTTGTTATTGCAGCTTCTTGGAAATCATTATTAACAAGTAAAACTGAGAAAGATTCAGGCTTATCTACTCAAGAGGAAGAAAAGCTGATATTACTGCTTTTTTTTTTTTTTTGATAAAACAGAAAAAAAAATTTAGTGATGAGACTGATAAAGGAAGGTAATGGTGCTAAAAGGGATTTAGAGATAGGAAGGATTGGAGATTCAGCTTTTAAAATTCATTCAACCCCAACAATGAATTATTTGCCCAAGAGATAACAAGAGCACCAGGAAAAAAGGTGGGGAGAGACAATACAGCCTTCATGTCACAAAGTGGAATGAAGCTATAGAATACAATAATTACTTGCCCCATAATCCAAATGAAAAATTTTCATCAAGAAGATATTAATATTATTTTCCAGTCAACTATATCAAATCTACCACAAACTATTGGGTGAAAAAAATATTATGCACCCTTTTCCAATGTGAGATGATAAATACATTAAAACAATATTATTTAAGAGAATTCTTTGCAATACGGGAATAAATTTCTTGAAGATTTTTATTTTTATGATAAGGAAAAGCATAAAAATATAATCTGTTACACCCTTCTGCCTTTTTTCTGATTTATCTTTCCAAGAACTAAATACTCAAGGTTACAAAACAGATAGCACAAGGGAACTGGTATAGTATGCCCAAGTCAATTCATCTCTGCCCTCTCCACACTGCACCAGGGTGACTCAGCAGTCCACTCCAATACAGGTAGAAGCTAGCTAGCTTGTGTTGTTTCTTCTAATATTGTGCCTAATCTAATATTTAGTCCTGTCTCATCTCAGGTCATTCATCCTCCTCACACAACTAAGTATTCATATATCTGAGTTTTATTCCACAAATTTTCTCTTTGCAATTTGAATTTTGACTTCCATTCCCAATGAAATTTTCAATCGGTCACTAGAATATTGCCGGCAAATTGCCTAACTCCCATCTGATTGGAGAAAAATTAAACTCTAAGTCTCTATTATTACTCTCCCTTCTCTCTGGAGATCAAGCCAATTTCCAGTTTTGACCAAACACTTGTTTTAACTAGTTCTGATTAATGAAAACTGGTGAAAAACAATTTCTCTAGGAAATGGAAAGCCAGTAAACATTTCAATGAAGAAATAGAGAAGAAAAGTCCAAAGTTCCTTCTAAAGCTAGCCCCTGACCACTTTTCCATTCTTGCCCTTTACAAACTACATTCAGCAGTCACGCTGAACTTATTTATGCCTAGTGAATGCTTTTCCCACTATTTGGATTCTGGCCTCTTATTGTCTTTCCCACCAACTGCTCTTCAAAATAACCTAAAAATCCTCTGGAAGGAAGGCTTACTTCACCCTCAACTCCACCCTGTCCCATTTGTATCCCTCTAAAATGGTATGCTTTACATTGCAACCACCTCTAGGTTTTGGACTCCCTTTAAGTTTCCAGAACCTAGACAGTGCATGGTCCCTAGTGCGTACTCAATAAATGTTGGGTGGAAACATACAAGAATGAAATCGCCAAGGTACAGTGTTTACTCCTTTAGTTAATGATCACCTTCTATATACCAGCACTCTGCTAGGCACTGCAGAAATGCACAGTGAAAATAACAGACTTTGTAAATGCTCCATGAAAAACAATGTTTCCTACATCTTTTGTTTCCCACTAAATACAGTTCAGAGTAAGCAGATGAGCCACTATTCTGTTATTTGAATTTCACCACTTGAGCATTCAATTTTAGGTACAACTTATCCATTTTCATATTTATCAATTTTATTAATTTCTAATATCTATAGGAGTCCAACAAGACTAAACTAATAACACATCTTCAAGAAAGGGGCTAATACTCCAGTAGAGCACCTAGAAATGTGGTAAACCTACTGATAAACAAATATCAATCACTTAAGTTAACTGGAAGACACTGACCCAGGTCACACACTGTTTTAAAGTACCAATACCCTCCCCTACCAAAAATATTCCCCAAACTATGACTCATACGTGTAAAGATTTACTAATTTATTCTCCTTTCTTCTCTTCTGTAATTTATATCCTGTAATTTTTAAAGGTATACATAAAATGTACACATTTATAGTCTTATTATTTTTTTGTAGAAATAAAAGTGAGGTCCATTGTCTACTTTTTGGGTGTCTACCTTCTGTCTACTTTTTGAGAAACAGGCACTCAACCACTGAGCTACATCTGCTCCCCTATTTTTTTTAACTTTTGATTTTGAAATAATTTCAGATTTATGAGAAAGTTAAAAAAAAATTATAAGTATAGAGTACCCACATATCTTTTGCTTAATTCCCCAAATAGTAACATTTTAAATAACTATAGTACAATGATCAAAACCAGGAAATTAATACTGATACAATTCCATTAACTATTCTACAGATCATATGCAAATTTCACCAATTGTTCCACTAATGACCTTTTCTGACTGAGGATCCAACACATGATTCCACATTACATTTTGTAGGTATGTTTCCTCATTGTCTTCTAATCTGGGCCAGTTCTTCAGACCTTGATGCTTTTGAAGAGTCCTGGCCAGTTATTTTGCAGAATGTCTCCGAATTTAGCTTTGTCTGATATTTTCTCATGATTGAATTTAGGATATGCATTTTTGGCAAGAACACCAAAGTAGTGATGATGCACCTTGATAGGGCCATTTTTCAGGAGGCATATGATGTTAATGTCTCATTACTGGTGATGTTGACCTTGGTAACTTGGTTAAGGTAGTGTCAGAGAAGTTTCTCCACTGTAGAGGTTCTATTTTTTTCTCCTTTTGTAATTAAAATTATCTTGTAGGTAGATACTTTGAGGCAATGGAAATACATAATTTCTCAAGATATGTAACAGAACTCATTGATGATTATTGCCTGCAACATTAGCCATTTTTTTAAAAGATTTATTTTATTTATTTCTCCCTACCCCCACCCTCCCGTTGTCTGCTCTCTGTGTCCATTTGCTGTGTGTTCTTCTGTGTCCACTTGCATTCTCAGTGACTCCGGGAATCTGTGTCTCTTTTTTTGTTGCATCGTCTTCCTGTGTCAGCTCTCCATGTGTGCGGTTCACTCCTGGGCGGGCTGTACTTTTTGCAAGGAGCGGCTCTTCTTGTGGGGTGAACTCCTTGCATGTGGGGCTCCCCTATGAGGGAGACACCCCTGCATGGCACAGCACTCCTTGTGCGTGGCAGCGCCACACGTGGGCCAGCTCACCACACGGGCCAGGAAGCCCTGGGTTTGAACCCTGGACCTCCTATTTGGCAGGCAGACACCCTGTCAGTTGAGCCACATCTGCTTCCCAACATTAGCCATTTCTAACTCATATTTTTCCTCAGGGTCAGCCAGGCACTGTTGGATTATTTTAATAACAAAAAAAAAAAACGATAATGAGTTCTTTTTGAAGTAGGCACAATATATGGCCCCTGAGATGGCTCCCTCATCTGTTCTGCTCATTTTTTGTGCTCATTGTCTGCTTTTGTTGTTGTTATTGCTGTTCATTGTCTGCTCTTTGTCAATCTGTTTTTTTCTTTAGGAAACACCAGAAACTGAACTCAGGACTTCCTATGTGGGAGGAATAAAATTAATGCACAACGACAGTCATCTTTGAAACGACCTATTCAACATACCAAGTAAAATAGAACCACAACCTTAATAGTTCATGTATTTCAGAAAAAGAAAAAAGTTAAAATTTCTGTCCAATTTTCAGCACACTACATGACACATTTAGATGCTACTTCCTTAAAAGAATTTGTATACATGTGTTCAGTGGAAAACGGCTTTTGAACTATTTCAGTCAATATTTTCAAGGAAAATTGGATGGGTTCTATCACTACCTCTAGCAATCTGCAGGTACAAATTAAACCCTTCTGTCTTCACTGCACTTATCAATGACTACAAGGGAATAAGGGTATACTTTGATATTCCTTTTATTTCATTGTAGGAATTTCACCTACCTAATATACTTATTTTTAGGCCTTACTGGTATTTACAACAATTATCATAAGTTATTAAGTTATTAATTCTCATGCTCTTTACTATATTAGAGCTGATTATTAAAATCTATTCACATGTCTTTTTTGTCACTTTTACTGAACCTGTGGTTGGCACTGGGGTTGGTGTATACTCAGGAGACTTGATTCTCTGCACTGTCCATGTGCCAACTGGGCCCTAAGCCTCAGCAGAGCTGCAACACCTGCTCTCCAGTTCGTTGGACTTACCCAGGTCAGCTAACAGGGAGGTAAGGATGTTCAACCACACCTGGGAACCAAGAGAGTCTACAACTGCAAGCAGGAGAATCACATCCATCAGCCATGTGGGATCTAAGCCCCATCCCGATTTAGAGATGGAGTGGACATTGCCATCCAAGGGTCCGCAGGATGGAGGAATAAAATATGGATTAGAATGGGCTTACTGGTATTCTACTAGTATAGAACTATTGTGGCTCTGGCAATGGAAGAAATTATATCACTGATGTGGAGACAGTGGCCATGGGAGTTGCTGAGGGCAGGGAGAGGGAAGGAGAGGTGTGATATGGGGGCATTTTTGGGACTTAGGAGTTGTCCTGAATTAATATTGCAGGGACAGATGCAGAACATTACATATCCTGCCATAACTAGGGAAGAATGTAAACTACAATGTAAACTATAATCCTTGTGGTGTAGCAGTGCTCCAAAACGTTATTTATCAAACGCAATAAATGTGCCACACTGACGCAAGAGGTTGTTGATGTGGGAGGAGTGGGGAAGGGGGGAGTGGGATATATGGGAACCTCTTATATTTTTTAATGTAACATTTAATGTGATCTATGTATCTTTTTTAAAAAAAGACAATACAAATAATATTTTTAAAAATCTATTCAAATTGAGACACTGACAATAAACTACATCAATTCTCTAATTTACAAATGATTTACATAAGAAAAATTTTAAAGGTGGCTATTTAAAATCTATGATTGGGTTCTCAAGCTACCTCATAATAACTTAATCTATTCAGCAGCTGAATTCATAACTATTTATTCAATGAAAATCATGGGATGGGTAGGAAGACTGTATAGGAAAGAAGGTATAGAAAAGGGGAGGTAGAGGTATTGGCAATGTGTGGAGGCAACAGGCATGAGCTAACTCCTCCCAATACCATGTTTCTCATCCTGATCTTCTAGAAAATCCTGATCCCAGGAAAGGTCGCCACACCCCAATATTGTCATGACCCTGGTGATCCATCCACACTGCTTAGCGCCCCAATTCAGATTCTTTAACCAGGAATTCGCCTTGCTCTTCTTCCATCATTTCCTTTACCCCAAGGGAACCTAGATGCACTAGGAAAACCTCTCTCAATCCCATACCTACTCCAGTCCCCTGGGAAGAAGAGGAGCCACCCAAGGAATGGACACCTAGTGATGAACGCTGTGGGAGTCCAGAGCAGCCGTTCTTTAGACACATGAAGTGTTAGGACAGGTAACCTTACAGGAATAATCACATAATTGCACATTTGGTACTTTAAAATATTCATATGGCTTGTATTACCCAGGAAATTAGTCTGGTCCTGTTATTTTCACTGTATAATTTCTGCATTAAGCCTTTCTGCTTGCCCTTGGTAACTATTTATTAAATTAAAAGATATTAAGAAATGTTGCTCATTTATCTTGGAGATTTTTGACAAATTAAGGCAAAACTCATGATACTATACTAAAAATCAGAAAACCGGGGGGAAATGAGCATTCCTGACTCAGCAATTACCAACTATAAACTTTAAAATCTTCTCTCAGGGTCTTCCCCTGGAGAGCAAGCATACCTTCTGCTCACCTTTCTAATTTTATAGACTAATAAAGTGGTTGCTTTCCATTCCTTTCTTCTCAATGTAAACTTCAGCTCACTAATGATCTCAGATGTTGTCCATAATAATTAAAATCTGATAGTCTTTGGATAGAACAGCAATATTTAAAAGAAACGTTAAAAAAAAAAGCAAAAAAAAACACCTTCTCGCCTTTCTCCTACCCCCTTATTTTTCCATAATAATTGGAATCTCTTTGGGTCTAAATCTTCATAAATATTTATCCTTGCCCCCCCTCTGCTATCAACCCCACCCAACAAATTAGATAAGTATTCCAAAATATCTTCAAAAACAGACAACAGGTCTAGTGTTAGTGCCACAAAGAGTCACTTATTTCACAATATGTTAATTAGGGACAATCCATCTATTGCAGTTCTTTGGTCTGAATGATAATTTTACATTTGCTTTTATTTTTCTGACCATCAGTAGAGGTGACTCACTCTATTCATGACTAAATCTGACAATGTGAATGCCCTTGGACTTACACAGAAAGTAAAGTGCCTCTAACATTCCAGCCAATACAGACTGAAATAGCAAGTATCCAGAGACAACAAGATTAGAAAGGGAAAAATATTTCAAACAACATAGAAAATTTTATTTGAGAAGAAGAGAACTTCAACCTTCCAAAAATAACCTCAACATAGGAAAAATTAAATTGAGGGAGAGATGTCCTCTTTTGCAGATGTGTGGGGATTTAAAGATCAATCAATTAACAAGAAGAATTAGGAGCTGAGATTTCTGAGATTCACCAGAAGAACACAAACATGAAAAGTCCATGTGAGAAGATATGACTACAAATGAAGGTATCTTGTTTTATGACCTCTAGCTATAACCATGTAACTTACCCTTTATAAAGCACTGACAATTTACTAAAAGTTTCACTATTAATAAGAAATACAGGGTAATGTAGTGAATTCTTAAAGTTAAAAGCAATCTATATAGGTAATATAGTAATTTACTCACTTCTTAAATACAAATGATCAAAAACTTGACTATATAGGCTATCCAAACTCAAAAACTATATGCTTAAAAATTCTGAATTTAGCACAGTCTTGTAAAATACAAATAAAAATAAATTTAAAATCAATCAATAAATAAATCTCTGTCATCTTTCCTAATTCTAACTAGTATAGCTGAGTCAAATATTAATAAAAGATTAAGATCCCTCTAGAATGGATTTTTTTAATCACTGAGTTTTCAGGCCTTTTTTGCATTATAAATATTTGTTCCTTTTTTAATCTTTCCAAAGATTCCAGAATATTGGATTTGGTCTACTGTAGAAAACAGGTTTTTTTGTTGTTGTTGTTTTTAATCTACATTTTACCATACTTCCTCAAAAAACGCACAGCATGGAAGGTTATGGTTTGTTTGTTTGTTTGTTACTTAGGAAACAAGTGTTGAACTAGGTTTATAAAATGTCCAGAAATTTCAGATATTAAATTCAGTCGGCAATTGGAACATTACAGTTAAAAATATCCAACTTTGAAGGAAAAAAATTACCTATATTTACATTTGAAACTGTGACAGATACATAAAAGAAGTGCTTCTAAATCATCCCCGCCCACCTCCCCTAGTTCAAATAAAACACAGTAAACATTTCGTTATAGGTTAGTTAATCAAGAGTTCATCAAAGTAGATGAGATTAAATTCATCTACCTGTCCCTTGCCATAAAATTGAAACTTGTTTAGTTCTCGATACTTGTGTAGAAATAATAGATCATTCTATGTGTCTTCCAATGACGAGTGGGGTCTAGTTAGAAGTAACATGGCAAATTACTTAGTGTGCATCAATCTCTAACCCCATAGGTGAAAAAATAGGACTTCGTACAATTCCATAGTTGTGGAAGGTCTCTGTTCCTTTAAAACAAGACAAACAAAAACTGCTCATTTTCAATCCTTGATGCCCTTCATGTTATCTGCAGCTTGCGTTCAGTAACCTTGTGAAAAAATAAGTTTATGAATTTACTTTTGTTTTTGGAAAACAAGTAAATGCCAAACATTTCTGGAAGACTGGTATTTGGCTTAAATTATCACAACTTAGTACTCCAAGCCTATTAAGATCATTAGGCATAGGAAACAGACTGACACTGATTTTGCTATGTCAAAAAGCCACTCATATCCTAAAATTTAAAAATTTTTAAATAAATTAAATAAATGAACAAAAGCTGGGTAATAGAGTATTACCAATGAGAAGTTATGGTAGGTACAAATCACAATGGCCTGGCTTTAAACAGCCTTTCAGTTCCTGTCACCATCTGAACCCTGATGAAATATAACCTAATCCTAAATCTCATCTCAGATCTTTCAACATAACTCTTGAATTTCCTCTATAATTTTCCAAGAATTCATACTTCAATTCATCCCACTATCCTTCATAGAGAAAGAGAAGAGTTACAAGAACAATAGTAGCTCCACAGATTATGCCCTCAAAAATTTAAGAGGCTACAAAATAAAACAGATTTTTTTAAAAGTCAGAATTGGCCAGTGTAATCAAAAGAATATCCCTCTGTCTACAATCCCACCCTCCCCTCAATTCCACACCCCCACTATGCAACAGTGTTATCATTAATAACTTTCAATATCAAGAAATGGAAGGGAGGTTATCCTTGAATTTACCGGTTCACACGTACTCAGACAATATTTTTACACGTTCGTATTTTCCATTCCCAGTCATTTCTTATGCCCCTTAGCTCTTCTCCCTCTGAGTCAGTGGCATTGTTTCAGGGGACAGCAGAAAAAAGGAGACACGCTCAGTGTTGACTTCCCAAACAGGCCTGCTCAAATCCCAGTCAATAGCTGTGAAAGTCAAGGCTTCCATTTGCCCAGGCTTTCATTAGCAAGAGCGTGGCTTTGCTGAGAGAAGTGATTTTTAAATTTCTGAAGTTCTCTTTTAAACATTAAGAATTAGAGGCTGGAGGACTCAGCGTTTGCTGTAAGCTAAAAGGCATGGAAGATGCAGAATGGCTTCCCATTACAGGAAGGAGAAAAGCTCTTCCAGGAGTCTATAAACAGAGAAAAGAGTAAGTGTGGACAAGTTGGGGGTGGTAGTAAGGGGGGGGGAGAGGCAGGCAGTTAATACAAAAACCTAGGCGCTGCTTGGCATCCCACTGCAGACAAGACTCAGGAATAGGGAGGTGAGAGGTTAAATAGATTCCCAGATGGGATTTGACTCACTGCTTTATGGCCCTATGGGTGGAGTACAACAATATGGACAGTCGAAGTGGAGTGGAAATGGCCTGCATAGTGTAGTTAAGAGGGTTGAATTAGCTGACCTCACCCTCCCCCCAAGACAGTATCTCCCTCTTGAGAGTATAGGAAAAGGTAGCTGAAAATACAGAATCACATTCTTGTCAGTCTACAGAGGATGTGGGGTGAGAGCCCAGAGTCCAAGCTGCATGGAAACTGCAGCTGAGTTTTGGAGCATCAGCATCACCAGTTAGAGCTAAGGTGGGGCCAAGTTGGGGAGATGGCCCATTACCATGTCCTTCTCAGGTTGGGAGACAAACACCAGAAGAGGACACATGTAGGGCAAAAGTCGAGGCCCAAAGCCATTATAGATTTTTCTCTTCTAAATTATTTTGGCCCAGATGTCAGCCCTTTAAATAGAGACATATAATAAAAAGAATTAGTACATGCTACAATTAGCATCATGAGCTTTAGCATGCAGACTTCAACAAACCCATTTTGCGTGTTTCAGAGACTTGCTTGTTAGTTCTCAGTCACCTTCTATACAGGTGAGCTGAGTCCCAGAGACATGAAATATTACTCTGTAAGACTGAGTACCTGTTCTCAAAAGGATCAATAATGTAGGTGAAGAAGAAAAGGCAGATACCAATGAAAAATAAGTTAAAATATCTGTCTGTATTTTGACTAGCCGACAGAAAAAAGTATAATAGTATATGAATTTCATATATAACTCTCACACATAAACTGAATAAAAATTCCCCAGGATACTTGTAGTATAGGAGGAAGTCTTACGTCTTCCAAACAGCAAGTTAGATTAATATACCCCATAAGTCAGCTTAAGCATTTTTGTCATAGCCATAAAGGATCTCATTATTTCAATAAATTTTCCTGTGTCTACTCAGTAAGCCAATTTTCCTCCATTTCTCAGTAGCTTCCTTAAAATCTATTTCTTTTAATTTATTTCAGCACAGGGAATTCTGGCCCAGTATTTTCTCAGATTTCCAAACCAGTTCCATCTGTCAATAACAAATACGCACAAAAAAGACCAAGGCCCTTTCTCACCAATGGCCTGCAGAACACCTGTTTCCTGCTTTGATGGATTTCCACCATCTGCAGGAGACCTGGGGAAAGACGCAAGAGAGTCCAACATTGAGCTGAATTTTAAAACAAGAATTCTTAACAAAGGGTCCATGAAAAGATTTCAGGGGGTACATGAGTTTGAATTGAAAATTTAAAAAACATTCTTGGGGGAATGTGTTGGTGCAGGTATGATATATTTATTAAATAATACATAGTACAGTGTGGACTTAATAAGGAGTCCATGGTTTTCACCTGACTGGCAAAGAGGTCCATGGAACAAAAAAAAGGTTAAGAACCCTTGTTTTGGCATTGTCCAGTGGGTGGAGATCCGCACAATAACCAAAGAAATATCAAAGTCCCATCCTGGAGAGCTCTGCCACATTCTCTAATGGTACAGCAAGAATCCCCTGAGTACAGGGGCAGTGACTACTGAAGGAGGATGAACCATCCTTGACTGTGGTGACTATACTTATGAACCTTTACTTTTGAAACTGAAACTTAGCATAGTATTGTAGGATGTCTAAGTGTTACCTCCTTGTTGCTAAAATGTGGCCCCTCTCTACTCCAAAACTCAGCATATAAATGCATTGCCTTCCCCCCCCCCACCCCCCCGTGTGGGGCATGACTCCCGGGGATGAGCTTCTCTGGCACTGAGAGATTATTACCAAGAACCAACTAGCAATGCAACTAGAAAAAGACCTTGACCAAAAGGGGAAAGGTGAAAGACAAATGAGTTTATATGACTAAGACTTCAAAGTGAGTCAAGAGGTCATTTCAGAGGTTATGCTAATGCACATTTCAGCAGGAACTCATTGACTGCCAAAGTAAATATTACCTCAAATACAGGGGCTTCTGGGGGCTCTGGAGACATTCAGACACTATAGGCAGGGCAGACAGTTCAAGAGTTTGGCACCCTGCCAATGGGCCCTACTTTGGAAATTACACTCCCCAGTGTGATAGAGTTGGACTCAGTTGTATTTTCCCAACACATGGTTCTGCTGCCACTCTCCTGGAACTTATAGTTAGTACTAGAGTTGATAGCTGTATGTCCAAGAGACTTAAATGTTTGGGTTGTCCATGTGCCAGTTGGGCCCTGAATCTCAACAGAGTTGCAACACTTACTCTCCAGTTCACTGGACTTACCCAGGAAAACTAACAAGGAGATGATGACTGACAACAACCATCTCAAGGAACAGAGAAAGTCCGCAACTTCAAGCATGAAAGGCCCATCCATCTGCCCCAAGGGATCTAAGCCTCCTCTCAATTAAAGGTGGAGTGGTCATCACCATCACAGAATCCTCACGACTGGGGAATGAATGATGGACTAGAGTAGACTTATAATTGTTCTACTGTAGACTTGTTGTGATCCAAGCAATAGAAAAACTTACCATGGATGTGAAGGCAGTGGCCACTGGAGGTTCTAAGGAGAGGGAAAAGGGAAATATAAGAGTAATTTGGTGGCATTTTTGGGACTTGGGAATTATCCTGAATGACACTGCAATGATAGATATAGGCCATTGTATATCTTATAATAACTTGCAAAAATGTGCAGAAGAAAAGTGTAAACTACAATGTAAACTACAATAATTGCTTAGTGGCAAAGCTCCAATTGTGGCAAATGTACCACACTAATGAAGGATGTTATTGATGTGGGAAAAAGTGGGAGGGCTAGGGAGCAGGGCATATGGGAATTTCTTATATTTTTTGTGTAACATTTATGTAATCTAAGGTTCTTTCAAAAATTAAAATTAAAAAAGTATATTAAAAGAAAAGAACCTATTTTAAAAGATGGGCATGCTAAATGCTATATTTAAAAACCATGCATTTTATTATTTATGATTCTAATTAACGTAAAAATTGTAAGCAGATAATGACCACCAGCCATTAACAGAGACACACGTTATCGGCATTATTTTGTGTTATGTTGGTGTAAGAAACACTTAGAATTGAAAGTTTTCCCTTCCCTTTTACAAGTCCAGCTCCTCTGTTCCCACCTGGATTTCCTCCAGGGAATGATATGCTATGTGTTAGCATGTTATAATCATTCACTGGATAAATATTTATTAAGCATCTACCATAGACTGGGTTCTGCTCTAGGTACTGGGGCCAGACATATCCACAAATGTATTACAATTACTCCTCATAGCAACTCTCTGATCTGAAGTATGCATTATTGTCTGTATATTATATTTTATAGATAAGGAAAGCTGGGCCCTAATAGGGGAAGTAATTTGCCTGAGGTTATAAGTCTGTAAATGGTTCATAGGAGGGTTCAACACCCTCCCCCACCCCCAGGGGCTGACGTACATCCCAGCTGTGGTTACTGGTCCTCTAGAGATGAACAGGCCCCACTGTGAAGAACACGGTTCAGACTTCTGCATGGGTGGATTCAAATCTCATTTCCTCTACTTTAATAATCACATGTCCTCAAGCAAACTATTAACCTTGCTGTGCCTTAGTTTCCTCAAAGTGTAAAATTGGGATAATAACATTATCTCTCCCATAGGGTTATGTGAGGATAAAATGAGACACTGCATGGAAGGTGTTCAGTGAGTGGTGGCTAGTGTATGCGAGCTGTCACCATTGCTATGGGGTCTACCATCACCACTACAATCAGTGCACAAGTAGTTCATACTAGTAAATATTTCCCCAGTGAAACACCATTTGCTCAAAATGGCTAAACTCTGTGATTTATGGGCTGTAATTTTCTACTAACCAAAGGTCTGCAAATTGCCCCAAAATTCAAGTACGACTCCTATCAAAGAGATCCTTTTCTACGTAACCTTTGTGATAGGATTTCCAGAGCTGCTCCTTGAAGCTAAGGGCAGCAGACATAAGCAAAAAGCACTGAAGCTATGAACTGTCCTTGGTGCCGACTACCGCAGAAAGAACTTTGGCAAAAGGCTGTTCCCCCCCCCCCTTAAGATTTGGCATTCACTCCCATTCAAGTTGTAAAAAGCATCCAAGGAAACCAGGAAGGGGATGGTACAAAGGTACATTTTCACTAGGAAGGACAAACCATGTATTTTTCATGGGGTAAAAAGTCAGTAAGATAACGGCATGCCCTGTGGATCAGAGAAAGGTTTTAGGTTATTGTGCTTTCTGCTGTTTTTTAAACTCAGTGATGGTAAAAGGTTTGTGGTGTGTGTTTGTTTTTTTTTTCCAACTTTGTCCTTGGAATCCAATCAGTAGAATACTAATGAAAGAAAGACAGGCATTTTGTACTACTAGTCTCCTAAACAGTGGTAGTTTGTAACTTGTGCAGCATTATTTCTGCAATGCAAAAATCGTCGTGAAGAAAATCCTCAGCTTAACACTTCATGATATGTCTTTGTGGAATTAAAAAATAATTCTCAAAGATAGAGTTTCTCTTTAATCTACACCCTAGCTCTTTTCATGTCATTAAAAAAACAAAACAAACAAAAAACTACCAACTCTTGATATTTAATGCTGCAAACTGACAGGCAAGGCGCCAGTAAAGAAGTCTCTCTCTCCCTCTGTTTGTAAGTCATATGTTAGTCAACAGCTTTCCCTCCTAAACGGCTTTGTTTAGCAACTGCTTTGCCTTTCAGTGGCTAGGTTCCTACATTCCTTATAATGTACATGATGATTCTGCTTTGCATCTTGTTTTTCAACAAAGACTACTTATGTATGGGTCTTTCAAAAGACAGGGTCAAAGACATAATGTTTTCAATTTGCTAATAAAAATAATCAATTTGTTTAAAAACTTAATGATTATGTAATTTAAACGTCATAAGAGACCTTTCACAGCTTCCAGGCTTTATTTAGTATTATCTGAATACTGATGACTCGTAAATTTATATTTTTAGTCCATACCTCTTCCTTGAACTCCAGATTAGTATATTCAACTTCCTATTCGACACTGTCACTAAACTGAACTCCTAATCCCCCCTTCCCATCCTACCTATTCAAAACTCTCTACTCTCAGCCTTCCCATCTCGGGAGATGGTCACTGCATCCTTCTAGCTGCTAAGGCCAAAAACCACCCTTGCCTCCTTTCTTGTATATTCTTTAACCAACCCATCAACAAATCCTGTACTCTATTTGAAAATATACCTAGAGTGTGACCGCTTCTAATCCTTCCACAGATATTGATCTGGTCAAACTCCATCATCTGTAGCCTGGATAACTGTACTTCCTAAAGCTCTCCCTAATTCTTAAATCTTGACTCTCTATTCATCTATTCTCCAAATAGCAGCCAGAGTGACTATTCTAAAATTTAAGATAGATTATGCCATGCCTCTGCTCAAAACAACACAATTTCTTCCTCCACTGTACTTTGACAAACACTGATTATTTTCATATTTTGGGGCCTCACAAACAGTGCTGTTATCAAGAACCAGAGTTCTTAGTCATATATAAGATATAATTAGCAAAGAGATATAAAACTGCTCTGAACTATGTCTTACCTTTTATATTATAAGCTACAGAACTTCTCAGGAAAGGACAACTCCTTCCTCATTATTTCATGCTAACTACACTAAAAAAATAGCCAAGGGAAGTGGACTTGGCCGAATGGATAGGGCGTCTGCCTACCACATGGGAGGTCCGTGGTTCAAACTCCAGGCCTCCTTGACCCGTGTGAGCTGGCTCATCCATGCACAGTGCTGATGCGCGCAAGGAGTGCCGTGCCATTCAGGGGTGTCCCCGCGTAAGGGAGCCCCACGTGCAAAGAGTTGCACCCCGTAAGGACAGACGCCCACCGCAAAAGAAAATGCAGCCTGCCCAAGAATAGCGCCACACACACGGAAAGTTGACACAATAAGATGACGCAACAAAAAGAAACACAGATTCCCGGTGCCACTGATAAGGATAGAAGCGGTCACAGAAGAACACACAGCGAATGGACACAGAGAGCAGACAACTGGGGGGGGGGGGGGATAAATAAATAAATCTTTTAAAAAATAAATAACCAAATTTCCAAGTTCAGAAACTTGGTTTGCATAACACAGTTGGTCACTGAGAAAGCACTAATCAACAGAAAAGTTAAAGATCAACCTAAACTATTTAGTGACACTGATGATGGTACAGATGTTTTCCAAATGCTGATACAAGCCACATTTTTAACATTGACTCAGCAACTACCATATGTTGGCCCCTGCTGGGTGCTAAGGATCCAGTGATGGATAAAACAGCCATGCTCTTTACCTCATCATCATTGGGTTCTCTAAGATCTCACTGTGCTATGAATGTGAATTGCTATGTGTTCAGGGATACAGTGGATGAAGACAATGAATAAAATAGACTCAGGTTTTTTTTTGTTTTTTGTTTTTTTTAATGCTATGAATGTGAAAATGCTATGTGTTCAGGGATACCATGGATGAAGACAATGAATAAAATACTCAGTTTTTTGTGGTTTTTTTTTACATCTCTATTGTTCATAGTAGTTACACACTGTTTGAGCTATTCTGGCAGTGAGACCTACAATATTTCTTGGCTTCTTCGTCTCAGTTCCCAATGCTTAGTTATCACACTGGCCAAGGAGAAGATAACCTAGTCCATCTGTGTGATAACCCCCTTTTGCAGCCACCCTGCTCTGCTTCCTCCATTCAGCTGCAAGGATGACTGACCCAAAATACGCCGACCAAGTCTCACCCACATATGACCCTTCAGTGACTACTCGTGACTGCCCAGATAAAATTCACATCCTCTGTGGCTTGAACTTGCTGCCTGCCTTGGCGCTTCCTCTCTCACCATCCTTTATTTTTCATCAGGAATACCAAATCCTTGTGGTTCCTCCTTCTCGCCATGCTGTTAACGTAACTCCGAGTTGTTCATGTGGCTTACTAGAAATCACTTTAGACTCAACTAAAAGAGTGCTGCCTTCACCATGAAGTCACCTCTGCCTATTCCTACAGCTATCCCTCCACCCTCAAGGCTGAGTTAAGCATCCTGCCTTGGTACTTCCATGATGCCCAATACAAAACCTACTCAATGCTCTCCTGCCTTTATTTGTACATGTCAGTCTCCCCCACTAAACTTAAAGTTCCTAGAACCTTGTCAAACACATTGTACATTGTCTAACACATAGGAGGTGCTTAATAAGGGCTCCAAAACTACCTCTACACCTGTCCTCTAGAACGGAGGTCAGGAAACTATGATCACATCCAGCCTGCCACCTGTTTTTATGAGGCTTGTGAGCTAAGCATGGTTTCTACATTTGTAAAACCACAGTCTGGTCAAGCACAGAGACATGAGACCCGGTAATTATGATTCAGTGTGACACAGATGGAATTGGAGGTGTGCAACAGAAGAGGGATTTATGACCCAACTGGGAGAGAGAAGATAAAGCCTCCAAAATGAAGATGACATTGGAGTTGTGTTTTAAAAGATGAGTAGATTTGCAAGATTCAAAAGGAAAGAAACAGGAAGTCATTTAGGGAGCCACAAGTAGCTAAGTATTACTAGAGCAAGAAGTGTGGTTCTTAGAGGGACAGGAAGGTAATGGAAGTAGTGAATCAGCTTTTTAAAAGATTAACTTGAAGAAGGCCCCCAAATCTTCTTACTCTATGAAAACTTCTTTTTCCAAGAAGTGAAGCTTTTTGTCACCAGAGAGGAGGTCAGAGCTTGCATCAAAAGGACCAATTAATATTTGTTTGAAAACTGTTTACTCCTTTATTCCAAATGCAGAGAGACATCATCTCCCTAGCAGGACCTCAACACTAAAATTTCTTAGCACAAGTAATTGGCTGAACTGTAATTGCCTAAGAATGCCTTTAAAAGATCTACCTTTAAAAGATCTAGCTAATCTTGTCGCTTAAAGAATCATCACTTGGCTGAAATCAAGTGGGAGAAATTTCAACCGGAGGAAAACTTGTCTAGCTACAAAGACTCTTAAGTTGGCCTCTGGGGCTTCCCTTCCTCCTCCTCTCAGCATGGAGGCCACACGTTTCACACTGAATCATAGTACAACCCTGCCTTGCTCCTGTGTTCTTCGGTTTTTGTTTTTTTAGACTTCTCCATCATAGTTTAAAGATAAAAATGCTGTGGTTCATAGTTTCCTACTGACTACCCCAAAACATAAATAAATTAGTTGCCCAGCAGGGCTGTCCTGCACTACTATGGGATAAGCAGGGTACATGCTGAGCTTTCCCTCCTGTCTCTCCAGACCCAGCTCCTTCCAGGTGCCCTTGAAGAACCTGCCACGGAGCTGGAGGCACTCACCATCACCAGGCCCACGGATCAGACACGAGGCTGAAAAGTCAATCACTGTGAGTGTGCAAGTATAGAAAGGCAAAAGGGCCATGCCTGGGAAGCACTGTCACTTCAACTGGTGCCTTCTGTGTGAGGAAAGCACCTCTGCCCGCCATGTACACAACGTGTACAGTTATTACCTCCATTAATATTGCTGTCTGTTGGAATTAATGAATTTCCACCTAATTTCAAAAGTGACTCCTGGCAGACATTTCAAGTCACCTAACCAAACTGGCAAGTTCTGTTCTTTGAATTACCCTAGAAGTCCAAGGGTTAAAACAGTTTTTATCTAGCATCACTTTGTTTTTCTGAGCGATGCTATAAACACCAGTTGTAGGTCCTGTGCTGAAAATGAATGGTGACAATATATGAACTATTTTTCCCATTTATTTTCAACCCCTGAGGCTGCTTAGGATTTTTCTTTTCACAGAAACAGCTTCATATTCAGCACCTGCCTATGTACGAAGGCATCCTATGCTACATTACTTGGGTGGTTCAGAATGTTCTTCTTCCCCCTGTGAAGATGATGCTCTGGGTGTGTCTACTGACACAAGAAGATACTGTTATGAGTCAATCCGATCCCATTAATCCATGGAAATATCAATACAAGGGTAAACAACCAATATATTAAAGAAAGAATTTGTGAGAAATATGGCTGAAACTAATT
Source organism: Dasypus novemcinctus (assembly GCF_030445035.2). NCBI lineage: Eukaryota > Metazoa > Chordata > Mammalia > Cingulata > Dasypodidae > Dasypus > Dasypus novemcinctus. Next base: position 87,582,370 of record NC_080677.1, read on the forward strand.
GGCATCATGATGCATTGTTTTTCTAAGCCTTTATGACAATTTAGTAGCTACAATATTTCAATAAATGATCTAAATGTCTAAATAATTACAAATGTAACTTTTTGATCCAGGACAACTTGAAAAATTGGATTTCTCCTTAATACTAGCAAAGTGATTCAGTAGACAAAGCATTAGATCTGAAGGATAAACTTCACTGATGACAAGACTTCTGCTACTGGCAGGTCACTTCTCTAATTCAAATCCTGGCTTCAGATTCATACCGACTAGTAGAAAGGACCACGATCTTGGTTTTGCAGAGAGCAGAAAAGACATGCTTTTCAGTCTATACTAGTATCTGGGTGTGGAACAGCAAGCTCTACAAGAATCTATTTCCTAAGAATATGCCTCGAAAAATGCACCACGAAAAGGGCTGGCAGCTCTTGTTGATTTTGAACAGTGAATGCTCAAATCTGAGACACATATTCATCACAACTAAAGTTCCTGTCCCACACATACCATAAAGAACCCACTCGGTATTGTTAATGCTGCCTCAATTTATGCAGCATTAAATGGATTAACATTTTTCCAGTGATACTAATTCATAAGAAAACTACAAAAATCATGACTGAGTAACAGGATGACTGTAGAGAACACATGCTGTTTCTTTAGTTTATCTTTCATCTTTTCTTATCATTCTGCTCATCATCTGCTCAATCTCCGTAGTTTCAGGGAACAGGTTTGACAAATTTTAACCCTTCTGCAGCCAGGCAATGAGCAAGGTCTAAAAGGTTCTGCTCTCAAAATTCAGCCAGAGGTGGTAAAAAAGATCTTTCATCTTTTGGAACTCTGAGCTCTAAGAGAAGTGAAAGGCTGGAGCCGCTAAGAACAATCATTCCACCATATGGACAGAGCCTGTTAGAAAAGGAAGCCTCAGATGGATGAAGAGAGCTCTGATGATAAAACTGAACTCCTGGATCCAGCAGGTGCTGAAGTAAGAGTCAGTTCTTTGAATTTCTCGGTTAATTAATTTTTCTTTCTTTCGTCATTTTTTTTTTTTTAGCTAGCTTGAATTTTGGGGGGATTGTCACTCGTAACCAAGAGTACTATCTATTTTCTATAGTAAATACTGTGTGAGGGCGGCAATGGAGGACAGGGGATAGAGCCCTTTTACTTTCTTGCAATTCATCATGGTGAACCAATGGCCTGTCTGTCCCCTTCATTTAGTAACACCAAACCAGAACAAAGCAAAAGGAAAATAGCAGAAGTCAAAACTCGCATACAACCATGGCCTTTTCTACCAATAACTAGGCCCAAGAAACCAAGACACCAGTAGAAAAGCAAGTAGCATGAACACCGGATACAAGAATGCCAAAAAAGAGGGGCTGGTTCAAGTCCCCAACAAATAAGGGTGGCCTTCACCCCAACTCATTGCTGACTCAATTAAAACATCCTTCATGGAGTCTCTCGACTCCCTTCTTTGTGTGGCAGTCTTTAGTGGAACTGATGCATCACTCTCTCACATATTTAAGGCAAGACGCTGAAAGATTTTTTCTTTAGGAAACTTTAATTTCACTCCCATTCTTGACAGCCTTCTCCTTTCCTTCCTTCCTTTCTTCCCTTCCTCCCTTTCTTTGTCATTTCTTGTATAAGCTTTATATTGTTAAATATTGATTACATTTTCCTACAACCTTTTCAAAAAGAAAAACAGACTCAGTTTTTCTAATCTTTTTGTGTATGTACTGCTTTCTACCTTTTAACCCTCTGTGTTTGCTCACCACACTGTTTTTCTTTCTCTTGAGCTATTCACAGAATACTTTCTTTCAAAGAGAATTTTCTATGTGTATTTCATCCTTCAGCCTCTTCAAATTAATCTTATTTCTACCAGGTGATTATTTGCTTTACTATAGAACATTTCTGAAACTATTAAATTAGCCCATGAAAAATACAGTCTTCTAAGGGAAATGTTGACAAACCAGAATTAATGTGAGGCAAATGCATCACTAAAATGTCTCCTGCCAAATTACTGAGGCACATGCACTGTACATTAGAGAGTCAAATCAACCAAATCAAATTATTTTGCTTCCTGAAGAGTCAAAACAAAAAGCATGGCTACCGAAAATAAGGCGGTATTGGGTCTGCATGACAAAGCTAGTCATTATCTCCATAGGAACAAACCTGGAAAAAACAAATACAAATGCTGAATCCACTACAGTCTGTGGCAGGAGATTCACCAGGATTTTTAATCTTGTCATAAGACCTCTTATGTAGGTCATAGCAAGCTTAAAAATATTTGACAGCAAGAAAAGTGTGATGAGTGACAATGAATAAATCGTTTTGGAGGAAAAGCAGTATTTTGTTATTCTGACCAAACTTCAGCTACATTAGAGCTATGAAATATTTAGGAAGAGAATGTGCAAAAATATCTAGTGAAACACAGAAACTAAAAGAAGTTCTGAATCATTTTCAACTAAAATGTTTGATATTGAATTCGGCTTTAGGTGCTGCTTACCTTAAATTAGAAACTCTAAGTGAATAGCTATAAACTCCAAATATAACTAAGAAATTAAATACATAAACATGTAGATTAAAACATGAAGGAAATGTTTCACATATACATGCCTCTCATATGAATGCTGTCCTTGGCCTCTTATTTCTGGGGCTGTTTGCTTTATTTTACAAAGGGCCTTTTGGTATTTTGGTATTTGTTGTAAGGCACCAAAGAATCCAGGATGGATCTGTCTTATTCTGAAGTCCTCCCTATATATTATTGTGTTGCAGTAAGATTTCTTTGTGCCATGTGCACACCATATAAAATAGCAAGTAAGTATGTTGTTGAAAGAGAATAGATTTTCTTTTCAGCCACACCATTTTGACCCTATGTTACTTATCTTCCTTGTCTCATTTCTCCCAGTGCACACACTCACCTAAAAACAATGGAGGGGTAGGAAAAGGGTGAAAGTAAAGGTATTGCTTTTATCATAGATTCAAATTAGCATTCAATTATCAATTGAATATTTTTTCTATAATATATTTTACTTTTTATAGGGAAAAACATTCTAATCTCTGAGAAAAGTCTTTCATACAATATTCCCCATGAAACAGGGAGGGAGGCCTTAAAGTACTCACTTATTTAGCTAATAAAGGCAAATCAAAGAAAACTCATTTCAATCACTCTGACTTCAATCACTAAATGAATCTTTACTTTAGCTGTAATAAATATTAGCAAGCAAACAAACCAATAAGGAATCAAGGAATATAATTCTGATAGAAAACATATACTATACAGACAAATACAACAAAATTCTAAAATAAATCAAGATGATCTTTCTAGAGTATAAAAATAGGATTAAAAAAACATAAATACACTGGATCAAAGGTGACTCAAGCCATTCAGGTGCCTCCCGCCCACATGGGAGGTCCCAGGTTCGGTTCCCAGTGCCTCCCTAAAAAAAGATGAGCACACAACAAACAGACACAGAGAGCAGACAGGGAGCACAGAACAGTGAGGGTGGGGAGGGGAGGTGGGATAAATAAAATAAATCTTTAAAAAACAAACAGAGATATCATCATTGTATCATTTGCAATGATTCCTCACTTTCACTCAAAACTTTCAACATTAACCTCTTTTCAGATTGTATTATTATAGCACTGTATTCCTGATCCTATCAATTAAGAATGAGCTTCTCTTTCTTGACTTTATAGGTTATCACTGTTTGATCAGCTCCCGTGGTCACAAAATCACTAAAGCAGTTCTGCAAAAGAAATGGACTGATAGCCAGCACGAGTTTTCCAATGTTCACACACTTTGCCTCAAGTAACACAGCCTTTGGAAATCTGAGCCACTATTTCACTGTTGGGAGATCATAATCTTCTTTATACTTAAAAAATAAATCTCATGAGAACGACTAAACTCAACACAAAACACACACTAGCAGTAATGTTTCAGTGTTATATACAGTGCTCAATCGGAAGCAATCCCTAGAAATTGTTTCAAATGACAACATCTTAATTTACAAATCCTGCAATACAAGAGTGCATTTCCAAGTCATGGGCTAATCTATTGTGTTTTTAATTGGGGTTTGACTCTGAGCTCTCTGAAACATTTTTATTTAAAGGTTCTTATACGGTCACTTGTAAATCTTTAACAGGAGGTGAGAAAGAGGTATCTATGTGTGTACCTTGTGGGTAGGATGGGAGAAGAAAAAAGAGAGTATATATAAGGAGAAATCATTTGACTGAGATAGCCAAAGTTTTATAATGGACAAGATAACAAAGAAGAATCAATCAGGACTACAGAATTACTGCCTTAAAGGGCTAATGAAAATTTTTAAGTATCTTTTTTTGGCAACTAAACAAGGAAAGAGAACCAATTCTATGCCATCTTTTGAAAAGGGGCAGCTGAAAGAAAGGAGCAAGACTCTAGCAAGGCTCTGAACCCTGCCTGCATACTGTGCACAAGAAATGTTAATAAGGGAAAAGGATGAGCTTACTAAACCCTGAACATTTTCATTTAAAGTCTCTAAGTTAGAGAGAAGTAGAATTGGAGTTGAAAAGTCCTAAAGGAAAAAAAACTAAGACAAGAATCACAAGATTCTGTAGTTACCAAGGGACACTACATATACTAGATCCAGGATTCCCGGGTGGCTACCTGGAGTGGGCAGTGGCCTAGGGTATTTCTTGAAATTATAGAAGAGATCCAGGCAGTAGATCTCTAACCATCCAGTTTGCCCAGGACTAAGGAGTCTCCGGTGAGATGGGACTTTCAGTGCCAAATTTGGAAAAGTCTGAGATGAACCAGGATAGCTGATCACCCTAGATCAGGGCTTCATAACCCTTTTTGTTCCATGGACCCCTGTGCCAGTGAAGGGAAAACCACAGACCCCTGCTCAGAATGCAGCAGCAGATAGTTACAGGATACTAAACATCAGCATATCTTTAAATTAAATTTTAGGATTATTCAAAATTATGTTTTACAAATTTTTCATCATTTCAATACTGATAACCTAACATGGTTCAACATCTCTTCAAATGGTCACTTTCAGCAAACATTTAGAAATTCTAGTTTTCATGGCATCATAAAACCATTTCCACCATCCTTTCCCAACCTTTTTGCAGGCAGTTATCCACTGCACTCAGAACACACTAGATCAAAATAAAATCATACTAAGTCCACACTAAACTGTGGATTATTTAATAAATCTATCACATCCACACCAACATGTCCCCACAAGAATAATGTTTTTTTGAATTTTCGATTCATTCTCATGGACTCCCTGAAATCTTCCTGGTTAAGAACCCCTGCCCTAGATCCAGGCCCCCAGCAAAGACTGTGCTCAGTTCCAGTTGACTTCTCACCTACTCCCAAACTCTTGGATTAAGAACTTTGCCTGGAAGCTGACAACCAGCCCTCAACTTGTAAGGAGAGATTTGGGAAACAAGCTCCAAAGTAGAAACAGGATCACAGTGAATTCACTTCTACTTTATTAGAGAAAACAGATGATATGGACAGAGTGCCTCCATGATACATAAGTGAGATGAAATAAGGACAATTATAAAACTATATTACAACAAAAAGAGTGAAGCAAAGAAAATGGTATGCAAAAGAAAATTGAGAGAAACCAAGATTGTAAGGAACATAACTCCAGAAACAGAGACTTTCAGTGAGTGTTTTATGTTCTATAAAACTTTATAAAAATGTGAATTCTATGAAACAAGAAGTCAACAACTAGATGAAAGAACAAAAGGAATTAATGCAAAAAGGATTGTAAAAATAAGGAAATGCACAGAAAACAAAAACACTACCATTATGGAGTTAATAAACAAATAGAAATAGCAAGGGGCATAAGAAATGAACATCGAATTAATGACATGGAATATAGGCTAGAGATAATCATACTGATGAAATTAAAGGAACTAGGGAGAAGGTGATACATAGATAATCAAGATACATAGATACATAGATACAAGATACATAGAAGGTGATACATAGATAAACAGAAGGATAGGGTTGTTCTTGAAGCAAAAAACCCAAAATTTTTAAAAAGGGAGAGAGAAAAGGAGAAACTTGTTCAGAAAACAGAGAAATATAAAGATTTATAATAACACATAAAAAAAATTTCCAAAATAAAGGGAGAACTGAATCTGCAAATTAAAATGGCATTCCAGGGAGTAGTATATGGGAATCTCTTATGTTTTTTAATATGACATTCTTGTGATCTATTAACTTTAATTTTTTTAAAAAGGCATAAAAATTTTTTAAATGGCATTCCTATGCCAAAAAAATTTATACAGAATAATAATGAAAGAAAATCAAGCCATAGCTTAAGTTATTGGAAATAAGAATAAAAAAATTTCTTCAGGCATCAAGTAAAAAAAACAAAGTCATCTACTAGAAGGAGAAAGAAAAAAAAAAAGAAAAGCTGACAAGAGACATCATCACAATGATAGTCAATGTCAGAAGACAGTGGCACTATTTCTTTAAAAGAAGAAGCAAGAGTGTCTCAAGAATATTAAATCGAGCAAACTCACAGTTCAAGTACAAAAGCAAAAGGCAAAAAAAAAAAAAGGGCAGACATTTGCAAACATTTTTAAAAATCAGGATATAGAGCATGCATGAGTCTTCCCTTAGAATAAACAAACCAAAAAACCTACTTGATAATGAAATCTGAATAAACAAGAGATAAATCAAGATAAAGAATTCATAAATAGAAACTGTGACAAAAGGCCCCATGGTAGGGATGGAATCCATTTAAATACAGAACAAAAACTAAACAACTGGGGGGTTATGATTGCATATCAGAATATGAATGTCGTGAAATCTGAACATAGAATAATACAAGCAATATAAAGCAAGGTAGGAGGAAGCACAAATGTTAATCTCCTCTTGTTTCATAACAAGAAGACAATCCATTTACATCCAAAATGTTAACATTTAGCTTGTTTTTAAAATTCTTTAATTGAAATACAATTATGTATAATAAAATGCATATATCTTAAGAGTACACTTCAATAGGCTTTGAAAAGTCCATTTGCATAATCAACCAATGCCCTAATTTAAATGCAGAACAATGTTGTCATCCCAGAAAGTCCCCTCCTGGACCTTTCCAAGTCAATCCTCCTTCCCCTCATCTCACAGTCAACTGATGTTCTGGTTTATCACCACAGGTTAATTTTGCCTCTTTCTGAAGATTATATAAATGGACATATACACCATATATTTTTTTGTGTCTGCTTCTTTCGTGCACCACAATGTCTATGAAATATCCACATCATTGTGTATGCAAATAGTTCTTTCCTTTTTATTGCTAGATACTATTACCTTGTATGAATGTACCACAATTTATAAAATTGTTTATAATTTGATAAAATTTGGTAAGTGTCTCCATCACCATATAGGAATAATCTGCAAGGAACACTCTTGCACAAGTCGTTTTGTGGACATAAGCTGTCATTTCTTTTGGAATTACTGGATCATAAAAGAGGGGTACACTTAATTTTTTAAGAAATATTTTCCCTTAGGGACTTGTGTGTACAATTTCACATTCCCACCAGGAGTGTACGAGAGTTGTAGTTGCCCCACATACTCATACAAACTTGGTATTACCAATATTTTATTTTAGCCATTTTAGTGTGTATGTGCAGTGCTAATGCCATAACAGCTCCAATCGCCTGATGGTTCTTCTAAACTCTTTTCCTTACCTTGGAGATATCATTTTTTAAATTAGTGTTTTTATGATAAAATTACCAGGAAAAAAAAAAAAACACTACCAAAATTTCAAATATTCTTCCAGCTCCATTTCCTTAAACATGATACTTTAAATTTTAAAATAGGATGCATAGCCTGATCATATTGTTGTAAAATTATTCATGCCTGTCTCCTGAGCCATTCATTCATCCTTTTGTGCCTATATGCTGAAAGAGAGCTGTCAGGGCTGATATTCTCCAAAGGTAACAGTTTATTGCAGCCAGGTAAGATTTGGAGGTGATTTGTATTTGAAGGTTTTCTTCTTTGTATTTTTCTATATTCCTTGAATTCTAAAAAATGAGCATGTCTAATATTTGACAAAAATTGTAAAGCCATTACTTGTTCAGCGGGGGTAGAAAGCAATAGAAATACGCATGGAGAAAAATATGGAGGTGAAATTCAAGTGTTTTGATTTTTGTGGTAAAGAATACTATTGTCACCCTGTCACACAGTTGGATCAGGACTGACAAGAATGGAGTGGCTTGAATAGGGAGTACTGTCACCCAGCATCACCACTAGTTGTGGACCTCTGACTGCACGTGGGCAAGTTCACACCCTACACTAATGTTGGGTGCGCATCCACCTCAGAATAAAGACAGTATCTTCATTCAGAATTAACCTTATGGGACTGTCCTTCAGTTTGCTACCTCCTTTCATGAAAACCAACACCAATGGGACTATGTTTCTCTTCTAAGCCACTACCAAAGTGATATAAAGTGTAAAATCGAAGGAGAAACAGGATAGTCCTCAATCAGAGAAGTCAAATCCTTATTGGGTTCAATAGAAAGGACACAACCTTTTGAGCCAGCTACAGCTGATTTAAATTCTTGCATCTGGGTAGCAGATACAGCTCAAGTGGTTGAGTTCCTGCTTCCCACATGGGAGTTTCTGGGTTTGGTTCTCTGTGCCTCCTAAAAACAACAAAACAACAAACAAATGGAAAAACCAACTCAGGGGAGCTGATGTGGCTAAGTGTTGAGCACTGGCTTCTCGCGAGGTCCTGGATCAAATCTCCTGTAGGTTAAAAAAAAAATCCTTGCATCTTCATCACTGACTCTCATGCTTGATGGATAATGCTTTATGCATAGAAACAGAATCATGGCTATTCCAGGAAATTTGTAAAACAGTAGCATATTTAGACCAATGCCACTATTTTCTGGGCCTAAGAAATGATGCACAGCAACAACATCACCCACATGGAAGTGCTCATGCTCACTTAGGCTGGTCTTCTGCTTCTGAGGGGGTCTCATCTTTTCACAGAAATAAATAATAAATAAGGGCTTGGGGGAGGCAGAACAGAGAAGCTGTGAATATACCATGATATATTATATTGTTTCAGGCACAGGCAATTTCCACGATCCCCAAGAATTGCCATCCATATTTAAATACATGCTTTAAATGCATTTCACACTTAAGTATAAAGCATGTCTGAATTGTCTCCAACTCTTTCATTATAATTTCAATGGAAAGATATTTACTGATTACCCTGTCACAATTCCTGTTGATAAGGAAGAATTATTAAGCACATGTAGAAAATTGAATGTTTTAAAAAGATTTCATTTGGGGCCTGTAAAATGCATAAATATAGTGGTAAACTGCTATTCTTCCTTGTTCTTTCTTAAATAATCACCAACTTGAAATCTCTGGTTTTCATAAATTACACCAATCCTTATAGGAACCCCAGGAAGATGGAGATAGGAAACAAAGCCTTCTCTTTCTGACCCCTCCCAAAAGAGAGAACATGCCTCTCAGGCTACCGCTCTCTAGACCTATGAGATAGAGAAGGGCCACAGGTGTCTCCTGTTTGGGCGCAATGTGTTTTAAAACAAATTTAATTATTGCCAACATTTAAGTACTAGCTTTTCAGACATTTTTCACTCTTCCTGAAAAATCAGAAAATCCAGCTACACTGAGCCCTTATTTCCACATGCGAACAACCTCACTCAAGTTAAATAATGGCTAACTTCAACCCTTTCCACTCCTGCCTGGCCCCAGAATGTATTTGAGTTTTCAATCCCACCATATTTCATGTGTATTCTACTGTAATTACTTTATTTTTTTCTTTTTTTTTTAAAGATTTATTTATTTATTTAATTCCCTCCCTCCCCTGGTTGTCTGTTCTCTGTGTCTATTTGCTGCATCTTGTTTCTTTGTCCGCTTCTGTTGTCAGCGGCACGGGAAGTGTGGGCGGCGCCATTCCTGGGCAGGCTGTACATTACTTCGCGCTGGGTGGCTCTCCTTACGGGTGCTCTCCTTACAGGTGCACTCCTTGCACGTGGGGCTCCCCTACGCGGGGCACACCCCTGCGTGGCACAGCACTCCTTGCGCACATCAGCACTGCACATGGGCCAGCTCCACACGGGTCAAGGAGGCCCAGGGTTTGAACCGCGGACCTCCCATGTGGTAGACGGATGCCCTAACCACTGGGCCAAGTCTGTTTCCCTGTAATTACTTTATTTATACTGTTGTTTCCATTACTAAAATGCAATTGACTCAGAACACAGTCTTAAGCCATTTTACATATATGCCACTATCTGGGAAAATACAGACTCTGTATGTGTATGCTGACCCAATTTAAAGTGAGGGCAAAATGTTTTACAGAGAAAATTTAATGACACTAATATTAAATAACAAAAAGTGTTCAAATGGAAATCCTCCAACAGGATTCTCAAGCAATGAAGACTAAAATTACAGTTTCAGTACTATCAAATCTTATCTTCTAACTGAGTAGAATCCTAACCAGAGAGGTCTTCATATTTAAATGACACAAAAGCGTAGAAATTAGGGCAAGTGTGCACTCTGCACTTTGGTTTTAAAATGTCAAATAACAGGGGTTTAATTAAATAAATCTTGATGCTTGATTCCAAGAGAAGATAACGGTGGTGTAGAAGGAAATTTAACCACATGAAAAATTGATCAAGAAGTATCATTAGATGAAAAGAGCAGATCTAAAATAGTATTTGTAGTATGCTATTTAGAGATGAACACTGCTGACAGAATTCCTTCCTGAGTCACAAGTACCCATCTATTGTGACAGGAAGGGCACAAAATGCCAATTATTATTATTCTTTTCAAGAGAGGTGAGACCCTGAGGTGTAGCTGTCACAAGAGATAAAAATATATGATTATAGGAGTTAAAACACTTATTTCCTCTGACCTTAAGGAAGTTGGGGAAGAAGCAAAATGAGGTCATGGTAGTTTCCAAATTAACCAACATTTTTCATTAAATAACAAGGTTGAGTGAAATTTTAGTGTCAAATAAAATAGGCTATAACTCAATATATATGAACAATGTATATGAACAGATGGTTGTAGCTGTATATAGCCCAGAAAAGTATGTTCTTAAAGTTAATCCATTCCTGTGGGTGTGGACCCTGGAAAGTAGGATCTTTTGATGAATAGGATCTCCAGATGTGACCCACCTCAATCAGAGTGGATCTTAACTCTCCTACTGCAGTCCTTTATAAAAGTAAAATTCAGAAAAAGAGAGAAAAAGCCACAGAAGCAAGAAGCTGGAAAAAATGAAACAGGAAAGAGAAGGGAGAGACCAGCAGATGCCACCAAGTGACTTGCCATGTGACAGAAGAGTCCAGGATAACTGGCAGCTGGTCTTCAGGAAGAAGGTATCCTCCTGATGATGCTCTGATTGGATATTTTCGTGGCCTCATTGCTGTGCGCCTGTAAGCTAATAAATTCCCATTGTAAAAGCCAACCTATTTCTGGATTGCTCTTAGCAGCCTAACAAACTATAACAACAGATGACAGAAACATTCAAAGTCTTTGACAAATTCACCATTCAATGGATAAAGAACAAGTTCAAAAATGATAAAAGTTCATTATTCTAAAACATACACTATATTCGTTTCCTAGCTGCTACAACAAATACCACACAATTGGTTGGCTTAAACAATGATTTATTGGCTCACAGTTTTGAGGTTAGAAGTCCCAAATCGAGGCATCAGTAAAGCGATGCTTTCTCCCCAAAGGCATTCTGGGGCTGGAAACCAGTGAGCCTTGATCCTTGGCTTTTTCATAACATGGTAATGCACATGGTGGCATTTTCTTTCTTTTCCAGGTTCCACTGACTTCTGGCTGATCCCTGTGGCTTCCTCTCTGTGGCCTTCTCTATAAGGCCTCCAGTAACAGGTTTAAGACCCAATCTGATTTCAGCTGGCCACATATGAAACTAAAAAATAACATCTTCAAAAACTTCTATTTACAATGAGTTCACAACCCCAGAAGAAGAACACATTTTTCTGAATACGTAACTACAAGTCTACAAGCCACCATATACATCAGTATGTAACAACAGCCTTGGACATAAAACCCAGATCTTTAGATTCCAATAATATTTCTAACCTATCATTCTGCTTCTTATTCCATTTTAATATGGGGTAACACAGGACTAAAATTACATTTTAGTTATGGTTCCTGGTTTGCTACTACATTTCACTTTGACAAAGAGATTTCCCATTTATGAATTTCCTTTCCTCATTAACAACGTGAAGGAGCAAACTTGCATGATTTCCACAACGTTCCCAGTCCTAAAAGTCAATGATTCTATGGCAAAAGGAAGACACTACATCACACCCCAGGTTGATCCCTGTTCCACCACAAAACCTACTTCTGGAGAGCCAGGTCATACCCACATTAAGAATGGCAGTCTGTGCGTTCATATGGGAACACAGCCGCCAACCTAAAGATTTTCCAGTCCTAAAATGTAATGAAAATAATACCCAGTTGCAGAGTGATAAAGACTAATCATCTCTGAGGAGGTTTAGCCTTCATACTAATGAACCGCACTCTACTCAATAGAACACTGGAGCAGGTATCACTATAGACCAGAGGAACCGGGGGACAGAAGATAAAGACACTCGGCTCCAAGCTCATGCCTTACTTGCCTTAACACAGGAAGATCATATCAGAAGTTTAAAAGAGTACATTGGAGAAAAAGGATTAAGATGTCACCCAAATAAATTGGGCAAAACTCACATCTAAGACAGCAAAGGGGGGGGGGAGTGAGGAGAAGAATTGTCATTAATATTAGTGGTAGTAGTAATAGTTGTTGCTGTTTTTTTTTTTAAGATTTATTTATTTATTTCTCTTCCCTCACCCCCACCCCAGTGTCTGTTCTCTGTGTCCACTCATTGCGCCTTTGTCCACTTCTGTTGTTGTCAGCAGCACAGGAATCTGTGCTTCTTTTTGTTGCATCATCCTGTTGAGTCAGCTCTCCCTGTGGGTGGCGCCATCCCTGGGCAGGCTGCACTTTCTTTCGCACTGGGTGGCTCTCCTTACAGGGCGTACTCCTTGCACGTGGGGCTCCCCTATGCGGGGACACCCCTGCGTGGCAAGGCACTTCTTGCACGCATCAGCACTGCACGTGGGCCAGCTCCACATGGGTCAAGGAGGCCCCGGGTCTGAACTGCAGACCTTCCATGTGACAGACGGACCCCCTAACCATTGGGCCAAGTCCACTACCGGTTGTTGCTGTTATTATACCTGCAGTTTCATGTGGATAGTGTTAACTACCTACCAGGTATTTTTGAAGGATTTTACATATGTGTCATGTCAATCTCACCAATTACTCTATGACACAACTGTTACATTTCCAGATAAAGAAAAGCTAGGTCATTTACCCAAGAGCACACAGCAGGTGAGCAGGAGAAGCAGATTTGAACCCAGGAAGTTTGCTCCAGAGTTTGTACTCTTAAACATTGCCCTACATGACTGCTTACCATCTTTGGCTTTCATGTTAATGGAATTCCCACTCTCCCTTATTACAACAGCATGGACACAACAATGTATACTGAACTGAACCTAGAATTAGAGGAGGAATTGATTGACATGGGTTCCACCAACATCATGTGTGTTTTTGGGTACTTCATTCTATTTCCCTGGGCATCAGGTTCTTCACTTGTATAAAAAGTGGTCTATATTAGATTCTTAAATATTATTTTTATCTAATTCTCATCAAGGTGCATGAGTTTGTTTCATCTACTTTCATTATATTATGTCACAGCAAACTTTAACTCTAGCACAAGCCTCTCCTCTCACTTTAACTTCATAAATCCAAGTGTCTACTTGACATCTCCATATGGTGCCGCACACACGGAGAGCTGACACAACAAGATGACACAACAAAAAGAAACACAGATTCCCATGCTGCTGACAACAACAGAAGCGGACAAAGAAGATGCAGCAAATAGACACAGAGAACAGACAACTGGGGGGGGGGGAGGGGAGAGAAATAAATAAATAATCTTTTTTAAAAAATTCAAATGTCCTATCATCAAATCTGGTGTGTGATAGGCTAGTGAAAGTAGTCTTTTATATTCAAGAGAGAACCACTGACTAAGAAAACGCTAGCAGATATCAATGGCAGAGCCACAGCAAATGCTACCATTTAAAAGATATGGGAATATAGGTCAACCACTATTTCCAAAAATCAAAAAAAAAAAAAAAAAAAAAGTACTTTCAGATCCATGCCTCATAATGTGAAATTAATTAACAACATTTTTTGGTGGAGTGGAGAGATATCTAGTTCCCTTTTACCATAGCATATGGAACTACTGCTTAGGGAAATCAGGCTCAACACTTTATCTCTTAAATAACAACTATATTTAAAAATAAATAGAAAGCCTTGTCAACTCAAAACCCACATCCTATTTGTGCTTTTTTTTTAAGATTTATTTTTCATTTATTCCTCTCCCCTTCCCCTCGCGTTGTCTACTCTATGTGTCCATTTGCTGTGTGTTCTTCTGTGTCCACTTGCATTCTTGTCAGCAGCACCAGGAATCTGTGTATCTTTTTGTTGCGTTATCTTGCTGTGTCAGCTCTCCGTGTGTGCAGTTCCACCCCTGGGCAGGCTGTGCTTTTTTCATGCAGGGCAGCTCTCCTTGCAGGGTGCACTCCTTGCCCATGGGGCTCCCCTACACAGGGGACACCTGCGTGTCATGGCACTCCTTGCGTGCATCAGCGCTGCGCATGGGCCAGCTCACCCACCTGGGTTATGAGGCCCTGGGATTGAACCCTGGACCTCCCATATGGCAGGCAGACGTTTTATCAGTTGAGCCAAATCCACTTCCCTGCTTGTTTCTTTATTGGATATGGTTGGTATTTAATGATTTCTAGGACCCTTTTACTAATTCTGCTAAAAAAAAAAAAAAAAAGAAAAAAAGGCACTATCCTGGTCCTTTATAATCCATACTAGATGATAGAAAAGGCAACAGTCACTCATAACCATTCAAACATAATCATCATCTACTCAACTTTGGAATTAACAGATAGCATCCATCTAGAGATTCTTAGTACTAGCTAGGTTTGGTCCAAGTCAGGGGCTGGTGTCGACTGAAAGTCTGCCTCATTTATTCCACCTTGAATCACTTAAGAAAATTCAAAAGTTGAAAAGTTAGATTTAGGAAAATTATATTCTTGTGATAAAGGATAAGGGTTAATAATTTTTAAAAAAAATAAGAACAAAATATATGGGGAAAAAGTATCCTAGGAAGCCAATTAAGAGGAGAAGAAAAAAAATTATTCAGTGGAAATTTACAATAATAATTTTGCTTCCAGCAAAAATGGAATAGCAGGAATTGGATTTAACCTGCTGCCCAAGAAACACAAGAAAAACTCGGTAAAATACATCAAACAATGGTTTTCAATACAGTAGCATGAGGCATTGGGAGGACAGTGATCCTTAAGAGAGGGGATACACGTGGCATGATCCCTGTGGTTGTCCCAGCTAGCCCTGAAAGAATTTTCAGGCCACGGAGCTTGGAGAAGGACCCCTAGTAGAGCCTGGAAGAATCTGTGAGTTAAGGAAACAGAGTTGGGAGTCTGAGGAGAATAAGGCACTAGAGTTCACAGAAAATAGCAGAGAGGAGAGAGCTATACGGAGAAAGAACTGCAGATCTGCAGAGGTTCTGCCTTGAGTTCAGCTGAGTATTGATTAGTGTATGCATGTGAGGAAACTACATGAGAATAAAAAGAACCACCCTAAATTATTAGAAGGAACAGTAGCTGGAAATCACATAGGGGCTGTTTCCAAGAGCCAGAATGTAAAAAAATTATTTTAATAAATAGCAGCTAAATTTTTTCCAAATTTGATGAGAACATAAACCCAAAGATGAATGACAATATTAGCAAAAAAGCCTGGCGGGGAGAAATGGAAGTACACCATTGTATAGTTCATATGGTAAATGTGAAGTGGGTATAATATCACTTGAAGGTAGACCGTGATGCTAAAGGTGTATGCTAAACCATTATATCAACCATTAAAATAACAAAACAATGAGTTATAGCTAATAACCTAACAGAGGAGATAAAATGGAACCATTTAAAAATACCCAATCTAAAAAATGACAGAAAAAGAGTGAAAGGGACTAAGAACAGATGCGATGAATAGAACACATATAGCAAGATGACAGATTGTAACCTAACCATGTCAATAAACACATTAAATATGCATAGTCTAAATACTACATTTAAAAAGAAGAGATCATCACATTGGATAAAAAAGTGAGACCCAACTGCATGCTGCCTATAAGAAAAGCATTTTACATCTAAAGGCATAAATTAAAAGTAAAAGTATGATGTGCCTGGACAGGATTTTTAAAAGCAAAGCTTTCACAATTTGTTAAGCTGCCTTCTGTATGTTATTTTTGTTTTTGAAGTTGAAATAAAGTTTTTTTAAAAAGTATGGAAAAAGATACAGTATGTTAACACTAATAAAAAGATATCTGGAGAAGTGGATGTGGCTCAAGCAGTTGGGCATGTGCCTACCACAAGGAAGGACCCAGATTCAGTTCCCAGTACGTCCTAAAAAAAAAGACGAGGAGACAACAGAGAGCACACAATGAAGAGACACAGGGAGAAGACAGCAAGCACAAAACTAGGGGGATGGGGGGAGAAGAAATAAATCTTTTTAAAAAAAGATATCTGGAGTGTCTATATTAGTATCAAACAAAGTAAATTTTTCAGAGCAAAGAATATAAATATGGATAAAGAAGCTCCTTTCAAAATGATTTAAAAAATGTCAATTCATCAAGAAGTCATAACAATCCTAAACATTTATATAAATGATAACAGACCTTCAAAATACATTGAATTACAGCTCTAACAATTCAAATGAACAGAAAGAGTACAGAGTTTGGAAGCTCAGAAATAGGAATCTGAGTATGTCTTACCACTACTAGCTTTGTGACCCTGGGCAAATAATAGAAACCCTCAGAGCTTAGTTTACTCATACATATTTAGGAATACACATACCTCTCTGTTCTAAGGATCTTTCTCAACACTTAGCATAATGTTTAGAACAGAGCAGACACTCAACACAGGTTATCTTCCTCTCCTTTTACTAACCACTGTACCTATTTTAGCTTTCCTTCTAACCAAGGGATTCACCATGGCAAATAAAATCTGGATTTTCCCTCAGAATATAAAGAGCGTTTCCTAAAAGTCTTTAAAGAATTGGTCATCTCTTGACCAGCCTTGTTTTTTCTTACATTTCAAGGGAGGCCTCTCTCATTGACGAAAAAAAGAAAGTTTCCCTGAATGTGGTGGTAACTCTGTTGCTATCCATTGCTAAGTTCTCAGGGTTCATTCCCTGACTTATGAACTGTATGAAAATCAGAACAATCTTAAACTGGGTGTTTACTTCCCCAAAACCATTTTAGTGTTCTAATTTAGATAGGTTACATAACACTGCACTGATATCTGCCCCACCACCACCACAACAAAAAAAAATACTGTTGCATATTTTGGGTATTGAATTTCAATTGGTCTCCCATATTGTCAATTTTTAGGTAGAAAAATTAAAGGCAGTTATTCTGTAAATTAGTTATAGAAGTAGTCCTAATAATACTTTTTTAAACAAAAGTCAAATGTTGGAATATACTGGGAAGTCTTAAAGAAAGGGAGGGCTCTAGTTTCCAAAGTATATTTCCTCTTTCAACACCAACTTCCACATTAAGGAAATTGCTAGTGTCAATTCTGATATTTCACTGATTTAAAAGTCTGCATTTATGAAAAATTATAATTGTTACTAAAATCCTAAATCCGAGGCTAGAACATCTTTGAGCTGTTTAAGTTTAACTCAGTATTTCAAAATCAGTGCCTTACAGCAATATGACTTACCAGGTACACAAAGTTGTAAGAGTAAGCTATGGTCATTGCTCACAATTAAAAAAACCAAGACGGTCTTAGTTACACATGTGTTAATATTAATGCTATACAACTTCACTGTACTATTACTCTTCAGTACTATGCCCACACATATAGTGAAGCAATCTAAAATAAGCCATTATTTTTAGTATTTAGGAGTCAAGGAAAAAGGAATGGCAAAATCAGAATGGATAGGAATTGTCAAAAAGGTTTTGTGCATGAGCTGGGAATTCATCAAGGCTTTGGGGTAGAAGGTTAAAACTGCCACAGGACAAGACAGGTCATTTTAACAGCAATGGGGACAAAAAGAAAGAACACTTGAAGGCAGGATTTATTGACAGGATAGAGGGTAAATTTAGATAGGCCCAATGACACCAGATTACAAACCTTTGAAGTTTCTGCATATGCATTAGCCACATTTTTCAGATGGAGAATTATCCGTGACACTTACATTTTCTTTTTAAATTATTTCTTTTATTCAGGAGAATTACGAAGAGTGAAGAAAGAGTTCAGAGAAGAAGATGTGAGCCTGAGACCTTTTGATATTAGTTTCTGAAAAGAGATATCTGAAAATGATTGCAATCATTTTTAGAGAAGCCATTAATAGGTCAGAAAAGGATCACAGAAAAGAATGGCATTTTCTAATAATAAAAAATTTAATTTGCACTTGGCTGCAATTTTTCCAACAAAAACTTGGGAGCACAAAGGGAAAAACCTTGGAGTTGCTCAAATGATACTACACTATTATATGAGATAATTTTATTTCACTATGAAACATATTCAGGCTTTCCTCCAAAATGGTTTAAAAAAAAAAAAGTTACATCTTCTTAAGATTCATTTCAATTTATTTCTCAGGAAACTTACTTTTAATTAAAGATTTCTTAAAAGTAAGTCTAACCCTTGTTCACTGCTGATGAAAATACAAAATGGGGCAGCTGCTGAGAAAAAGTCTGTCAGTTCCTCAAAAAGTTAAACAAAGTTATCATAAAACCCAGCAATTTCATTCCCAAGTATATATGCCCGAAACAGAAACAGGGACTTAGCTACTTCTACCCCAATGTTCCTAAGAGCATTATTCACAATAACCAAAAGGTGAAAAATCCATGTGTCAATCAACAAATGAATAAAGAAAATGTGGCATATACATACAGTGGAACAGTATTCGGCTATAAAAATGTTGTTAGAGATTTACTGCTTGATAGAGTTTTTGTTTGGGACAATGGAAAAGTTCTGGTAAGGGATGATAGTGATTGTTGCATGACAATGTGAATATAACTAACGCCACTAAGTTGTCCATCTAAAAATCATTAAAATTGCAAATTTTGTCTTTTATATATGTTACTGCAAGAAAAAAATATTTTAAAGGTAAGCCTAACTAGATAGCTAGATATCTATCTATATATATTTTTTTATCTATATTCTACAGACCTCCATAGAAAACTAAGATTGATATATAAGCCATATTTACACACAAACTACCTTTTAACATACAAATCCCACTATTCTTCTTACAGAAAGCTTTATAAATACAAGTAATGTTCATTCAGTAGAATTTTAAACTTTATTCAACTTTCTTTCCTATCTTCCCTTCTTTTCCTCCCTTTTGGGCATACACTGAATTATAGATTCCTTGTGCTGGAATTTTGAAACCCATTTTAAAATTATGCTATTTTGTTCATGGATCCCAGGCCAAAGTTGGCCAAACCTGTCTCCAAAGTACCAAGTTACCACCTGCATCCTTATAATTCATTTGAAGCATCCTAAGACCCAGCCCTGAACTAGTGTACAAAACACTTTGCTGCTTCCCACACACCCACCCAAAATAAAGGTTAATGTTCCCTCAGACAGAAGCAGTTGAGCTTGTACTTTCACCCAACCATCCCCCACTCTGATACGTCCCTGCATTTATTTCACACTCCCTTCCAATATTATCAAGCTTTTAATTCTTCCTCTCAACACTTTCATTTACAGTTTCACAAATGGCCAATGATATTTATGTAATTTATATCAAATATAAAGTCTTTTTTTTTTTCAGAATTGACAGAATACACCCCATATGAGTCCAAATTCCATATCTGCCTTTTACTCCACCAGACTCACAGGAATTAAAAAGATGAGTAGAGGGAAGCAGACTTAGCCCAATGGATAGGGTTCCGCCTACCACATGGGAGGTCCGCGGTTCAAATCCCGGGCCTCCTGGACCTGTGTGGAGCTGGCCCATGCGCAGTGCTGATGCGCGCAAGGAGTGCCGTGCCACGCAAGGGTGTCCCCCATATAGGGGAGCCCCACGCGCAAGGAGTGCGCCCCATAAGGAGAGCCACCCAGCGCAAAAGAAAGTGCAGCCTGCCCAAAATGGTGCCACGCACAGGGAGCAGACAAAAGATGATGCAACACAAAGAAACACAGATTCCCGGTACCGCTGATAAGGATAGAAGTGGTCACAAAAGAACACACAGCAAATGGATACAGAGACCAGACAACTTGGGGGGGCGGGGGGAGAAATACATTTTAAGAAGTCTTTAAAAAAAAAAAAAGATGAGTAGAAAGCCAGTTAAAGGCTATATTCCCCTGTCCAGTATTTATTCATTTTAGTTACTGTTATTTCAAAGGATTGGTAATAAGATTAAAGTCCCTTAACCCATTCAAAGCCTGGAGCTAATAAAAGGACTAATTCTTACTGCCTAGCCATCATTCAGGACAGGCAATGGCAGCCATAAACCTTACTAATTATAGCACAATATTTAGCCATATGCAAGACCCCAGGATGCTATTTATACTTTACACCTCAGATCAAGTTCAAGGGTTTGAAGTTCAAGGGGAGAACAAGTGAAGTGTCCCGCCACAAAACTAAACACAAGGCAATTTAAAAACACCCTTGCTCATTTCATTTTTATGATTTAGTGTGCGTGCAGAGCTATGATGCTTGGCTTTGTTTTGTTTTGTTTTTTCAGGAAGAAAAAAATCATTCCTCTCATTCCCTCCCTACCCCAATCCCTATTTCTCAAAAGTCAGTGTACTAACTCAGCCCCCTCCCTCTTGGGGGAAAACACCACTAACTTGTATAATTCCAAATATCATCTAGTTTAACACACAGTGTTATGAAATATAATAAATGGCTCCTCCCAAGCACTTAATACTCAACACATGCTATAAAACATGAGGCTTTATTTCTATAGTTTATTTAGAGTTTTGCTTGCTTTTAAACTCAATTGCAACTACAAGATGTTGTAAAAAGTTATGTCCATCAGACACTGTAAGAGAAAGGTCCAAGGGAAAGCCACTACCAGCAATATTATTATCATGCCCTGAGCCAATTACTTGGCTTGGGGTCAGTCCCAAGCACATGGGTCAAGATTAAAGAAGTGGGAAATCCTAAGTGAATGTAGAAGCTGTTCCTGGAAGAAGGTGCAGTAATTGCTGGAAAGTCAAATAGCAGATATTCAGTCAGTCACCTGCTAAGCTTCTGAAACAACTTTTGCGTCAAGTCTCAGACATTTCTCACGAAGCACTTCTTTGAGGAAAAAACAACAGATTAATGCATTCCAAACAGTGAAGAACAGAAAACAATTGCTGCTATTCTGAACTGGATCATAAAATAGTGCTTGCTCAGCATTAGATTTGGGACAGTAAAAACTTAAATTCTTTGCATGGGAGTCATTTAATACTGTTTTCCAATCCCAAAACGATGAGGCCTATTATTACATACCTTTATAAATCTCATGTTTCTCTACTTATGACTGACCCCAAATTCCAGAGAAAAGAACTGCCATTCTCCAAGTAATCCCAGCACTAAATTTCTGACCTTATTGCCAAACACAACAAAAGTCACCACTATTTTAACAGACTTCCAACATATAAGCCGAGGGCCTCTGATGTTCCTCTTTTTTAAACTAGGTTCCGGACTGGGTATTACTGACCAATGATGAAATATAATGATGTATTTTCAAGGACTTGCAGGGAGAAAAAGAAAGATTTTCAATCAACACTGGATTTACTAACCCCTTCTCTCAAATCCTTTTAATTAAGTTGTTCACTAAATTTTGAATAAATTTATTTTATAATTTATATAGAATTTCTTCCAAAAATCTTAAGGTTCATTTATGGGCCATTATAAAATAGGCTATATTTTCAAAAGTCCTTATATTTCATCCCTGTCCTAATTCCACAAAAATTATATTACTTTAAGATACATATAATACAGGAAGTTAAAATAAATTTAGCTCACTTAATTTAAAAACAAAGGTATAAATTATAGAAATGTGATGCAAAGAAAAATAAAGGTAAGAAAGTAAGATGAAGCCAGGCATACATTGCATGCATTTTTATATACAGCAAAGAGGGAAGAGGCTCTAAGCTCTTCCCAAGAATCCTGCTGTTATAAGATAAAAACAAAGAGTTAGCAAAGAAGGACATTCTTACCTGATACTCAGATCAGAGAAAAGTTTTTCCTACAACCCTAGGCCAAACTTCTCTGCAAACTTTGGTTGGGAATTTAGCAGAATAGTGGGTAAGGAAAAGAGGCAGGTAAGGTCAGGAGAGTTTCAGCTCCTTAACCCCCTGTCAACCAGAGCAGCTCTGCTTAGTTTTACATAATTGGCTTCTGGGCAAGGTGTTATTTGATAACACCTTGTGGCTTTATTTTAAACAACCAACTGACAATCACTGGTAGATTAAATCCACACAATTAGTCACTGGGCCACAGGATGAACAGAATTTCTCTGTATAAAAATATGTGTGTATACTTTTTACCTTTCAAATAAACTAAGCTCTCCTAGCTTATGATATGGACTGTCATTGGTAAATTCCCTAAATCATGGGGTGAGGCCTCCAGAGGGCAAAGGGGTAATTCCACCCACAGGGCCCAGTTCATGCATCCGCTCACGTTCATCAGATTGTGAGAGACTGAAGTGCACCTGGGCCTGACTAAGTGAATTTGCAAACAAGATTATATGATCTCAGTGAACTAATTCACAGACTGGGCAAGTGGCTTAAAAAGATTCCTGTGAAGACGTCATGGATTAAGGAGAGCACAAATAACGTAAGCATACACACACAAAAAATGGTAAAACTGACACTTCCGCGGTTTTACCTTATCAGCCAGATACTGTAGGCCTGAAGATCTAATCCAGGGGTTCTTAACAAGCAATCCAAGAGCTTGAATTGAAATTTAAAAAAAACAAAACATTATTCTTGTAGGGACTTGTTAGTGTAGGTGTGATGTTTCTTACACAACACACAGTATAGTTTGGACTTAGTAAGGAGTCCATGGTATTTATTCCCTTGACTGTCAAAGGGGTCCACGGAACAAAAAAGGTTAAGAACCCCTGAGATCCAAAAAGAAGGTGGCAAAAACCAAATCTCATACCTACTCAAGTGAAATAATCAAGAACTCTATTTGAAATATGGATTTTACATCAATTCTCATTAATAATGTATGGTGCCTTAACTGTATCTCATGTATTAGATATAAGCTATTAAAACTAACTATCAAAATTAACCACATAGTTCAAAACTCTTCAAACTATATACTTTAAAAGAGGTGCAGTTTATTCTATGCAAATTATACTTCAATAAAAAGAGGAAAAAGATAATAAACAACTTAGAAACCAACCTTCAAATCCCCATATCACAAAGAATTAAGCTAAGGTTAAAAATAATGAAGCATATTTAATGACACTGCTCTCACCAAAAATATATGATTACATGATTCAAAGAGTTTTATATCATTAATAAATCTAAATGTCATAGTTTATTTTACCTTTATCTCACCCTATAAATGATCTATTTTAAGTACTTTATACTATATAAATAACAACAGGTAGTATAAGTATATATATTGTAAATAAAATACATATATTGGGAGTGCAGACTTAATTTTTTTTATCAATGGCGTTTCACTAATACAGAATATAGTGTATAAAACAGAAGTGTCTAGAAAATATTTGGATAAGTAGTTGGAGAGAGAGAAGCCCTGTAGCAGAGATAAGAACCTTATCTTTGTTTCTTCTCTTTTTCCATTTGTTACTCAATTTTGATCTCCACCATGGTAAATTTACTTTTATAATGTTCATGGTCTGAGTAATTTTTTTTATAAATAACTAAAACCTCAGTTTTAGGGAATAGCATTACCTCTTCTACTCCCCAAAGTTTCCAAAAGCAATAGTGAAGTGATGATATAATGTAATATGTTTTATTTTCTTAATATAAATTACCTTTGCATAATTTACATCAAATTTCATTTGTGACCTTTCATCTCAACCACCCTGCTTAATTAGAATCTCTGGTATGTCTTTTCAGCCCTTTCAAATGCTTACTATCCTGAATGGGACTTCCACAGGCTAAATTTGTCACCTGCTCCCCGTTTAATTAATTCTATCATGAGCACATTAAATATGGAGTCCCTTGGGCAAAGGCCTCATGTAACCAATCCTCACAGCTTCAATCAGGCAAGAGCTTTGATTATGAGTTTGTTTGCTGTCATATAGGGGATGTGCACCGATAAAAAGCAAGAAGACAGTAACAGTAAGGCATGTAGAAGAAAGGGAGAAAGGAGGAAAGGAGAAAAAGACAAATCTAGTTGTGGGTTCTTGGGGTATATATACACTAGAAAAGGTCAAAATCAGCTTTCATTTCCTCTTTCCACCTCTCCAAGGATCAAACTGTCCTCAAAACTCGGCTCCTGGGCAGGGGGAACTGAAGAAAGGGAGCTACAGTTTAGAGAGAAGGAAAAAAGCTCTTACCACGTCATAGACCAAAATCCTGGTGGAGAAGCCAATCTGGGTGAAAAATTAAGTTCCATTGCAAAGACATCAGGAGCTTCCTAATCAGATCTGGTCTAAATTTCAGAAGATTCAGGAGGACAATCTTATTTTAACCGTTTCGTAGTACTCACTTTGGGCCTGTGGTAGACATTCAATCAAATTGGTTGCTATTTTTTAAATCCTTTTTATAAAATCTCAGGATGTTCAGAAGCAAAGGAAACTATAATAATGTTTTTTTAAACAAATATAATAATTTCATATTCATAAAATTACATGGTAGCGTTTCAGAATTTTTAAAATGCAATGAATATATAATCACGTGTCAGAATTTAGAAACCTACTCCCTTTCACCTGTCAAATCAAATAGTGGTAATAATCATCCTATATTTTCATTCATTTCATTTGACAGAAGTGATATATAATTATTTCACCAAATCATGATATGATATAAATGTATACATGCTCTGAATATAATTTTTAATGAGTATTCTAAAGTGAAACTACACATAATCACATTTTTCAGTGCTTCCTGCCACTCTAAATGTGACCTCTTAATCCTTCAGAACTACTTTACTTTCCATTTGAGCCACAATCAAAAATAATTCTTGATAAATAGGCCTGAGTTCCTTGTCTCCTCAAAGAAGCCTCTCCAGTCCATTTAACAGGATTGGTTGATTATAGCAACAATTTTTTTATTAATATAAAATTGATTTAAGATTTTAGATAAGCACGTAAAGGCCAAAAGAAAAAAAGATGAAAGCCATGGGAAAAGGAGATTGATCAACAGTTATAAAGTTAGGGGTAGGTAGAGTCGGTGGGGTAGTAGACTTTTCCAAGAAAGAGAACTCTTTCTTTTCAGATAGCATTTACACCCTCACAGAACACTATAAAATATGACCACTCACAACCACTGCTCTCGAACTCTATATAAACTCAAAACAAAAAGGAAGAAAACACATGTAAGAGCCAATGTTTAAAAATTACGAAATTTTTAAGAGAAAAGCTCAGGAAATTTCTTTGGTATAATGGAAAGAATTAAGATCATATCCAAGGAAAGTACACCATATTCAATTCAGGAAATGCACAAGTTTGACAGCAAGTCCCTGTCTGAACACACTTTACAAATAGGCAGAAAGAAAGCACACTAGGCAAAGGGTTGCCAGCTCCGACAAAGAACCAGTTTCATTTCCAGCATCTTGAAGGTGGAATTACAGAGAAAAGAATGAATGAGTTTTCAGCCTTGATTTATAAATCATTTAAAGGTTAGAAAGCAAAATCTAAGAGGAAAAGGATAGCTTGAGTTCTTAAGGTTAAGATGTATTTGATATAACTGTTAATCCCTCATTTCTTTATCATCTTTTCATTCTCTGTATTCCTTTATTTCACAAAAAATGAAAACTTTCCAGTATAAAAGGGAGAAGATAGAGTTAAAAACTACTCCTTCCCCATCTGCAGGTATCTTTCCCACAAAGTAACGAAGACAACATAAATCAGGATTTCCATTAATTACCATTTCGGATGTATCCAAGGCCCACATACAAAAAGTGACTGCTGCACACTCTTTGGAGAACAGCTGCATCCTGCCTTGCATGGCCTGCCCAGTGCCCTCAAGGACTGCAGAGGTGGGTCACAGGACCAAGGTCACAGAATTAAACAGACATTCATGGGCAAGGAATAACATCCAGCACACCATGCTGGGAAAAACAGGATCAGAGCGCAAGGATTTTGTTCATGAGGTATCTCAAGACAGCTGATGAGGAGCAAGAAGCAAAGAAGGCTTTCCTCCAAGGGAGCTAAGCTCTGGGCTTGCTACACACTAGCTTTTCTGTCACCTGCTTTCTACAATTCCAGCCTTCCATCTAATATCAAATAAGTGAATACACACACAGCAAATTCTTTATAAGTTTTGAATAGCCACTAAAAACGTTTTCAAAAATACTGCTTTCCCTTAAAAAAAGAATTACAGATATATCTGTGATTCACAGCAGACTTTCCCAAATATTATTTTGTGGAACCAGATTCTGGGAAGACATTAATAATGTCCCACACAAAAAAAAGGTGGACATGGTTAAGAACATGTCAACAGGTTGTTTTGCTGGAGACCTTCCCAGCATCTTTGTTATGCTAATCATCATTGAGAATCTTCCAGAAGGGAATAAAGTGATGATGGTGATGATAGCAATGTTTACTGAGTGCTTAATCTGAAGCCAAACCAACTTCATCTCAAGTCTAAAATGTAATACATTACCTGGGAAACGGATGTGGCTCAAGTGATTGAGCCCCCCCACCCCACCCCACCTACCACACAGGAGATCCCTAGTTCAATTCCTGGTGACTCCTACAGAAGACAGCAAGATGGCTTGATGGGCAGGCACAGCAAGCTGACGCAATATGATGATGCAACAAGAGGCAAAAGAAGGAATACATAATGAAAGACACAAAAAAGCAGGGAATGGAGGTGGCTCAAGCAATTAGGTGCTTCCCTCCCATATCAGAGCTCCTGAGTTCAGTTCCTGGTGACTCCTAAAATGAAACAAGATAAATAGACACAGCAAGTGCAAACAACAAGGGGGTAAAAAATAAAAATAAATAAATAAAATACATTACCTTATTTATATTCTCAAAACAGATCCATGAAGTAAGTACTATGTATTACTGATGAGGAAATAGAGGCTTAGAGAGATCAGGAAAGCACAGCTATGGAAATAGAAATACGAACCCAGATCTGACTCCAAAGTGAGTGATTTCATTCATTCAGTAAGTAGGTATGTAAGTTAATATTTACTGTGTGTAGGTCACTCCTAATATGTATATTGCTCTAATTATAGTAATAAATATGGCCACCAGTTTTCTTTCCACCAACTTTGTATTTTTAAAAATTTCAGACCTAGGGAAGGATTGAAAGAAAGCCCAACAGACATTCCCCAATATGAAATTCACTTTGTGTAAACTAAGTTTCAAAAGAGAAGAACATGAAAAAAGTCATAGAAGTGGGAAAAGGTACTGAGTGTATTCATAACACATTTTGAATAGACAGTCCTGTCTCTAGTAAAAAAAACAATGTTAATTTCTCAGTCTTAGAGTTTACTCTAAAATTAAAGAAGTATCAATGTTTGTATATGTAGCCAGTGCTTCAAAGAGAATCTTATGATGAATATATTTCAATGTCATCAAGATGTGCTGATATATCTTAATCTCCACTGTATCTCCAGCACCAAAAACAGTGAAACCACGAGTGACAGTGGAGGGTCAACTTTGAACTATTTGTAAATACATACTTTTATAGAACTATATAGTCTATGATTTTTGCTATGTCTTTCCTGATAGTACAAAAGAGTTCATTGTCTTTAGATAAGCTGTGTAAGGGCACATAATAACAATGTATCTGCACACAGTTGCCCCAGAAAAGACAGAGAAGTTAAAAGCACATAACTAATTAAGGGAGAGTTCACCTAAAAGACACAAAGAACACAGAATTTCCCAGTATAAAATAAGCCATACTAAGTGAAGACATCCACAATACCTCCCACTCTGACCAACTGGAAAAGACCATCCTGAAGATCACAGCTTTGGTTCAAGAGGAGCCTCACCAAGGAAGCCCAAGGGCTCAAGGCTGCTGAACCCGCACTGGCTACATGCTAGACTTTTTCTTACCACCTTCTAACATCCTTCCACCTTATATCATGCAATCATAAAAATGAAGGGCATTTATTGATGGGATTCTTAAAACTCCCTATGTTTCATCTGCTACTTTATGCTTTTTGATTCTTGTATGTACCCTCTCAAAGATGTAATAGACTATGAAAACAAACCCTGGTCATGTTTTATAAATTTGCAGGGTTGAAGTGGGAGATACAAAACATGACCATATATTAGAACAGGGATCGCAGAGGATATCAGTCATATGGCATTTATGGGTACACAAACTCTGGCTTACTTTTGATTTTTTACATTCTTTTTTTAAAGGAAAGTGGCTAGCTTTGATAATTTTCTTACTTTGTGAATCCTGTCTCCCCAAACCTCCCTTGCAGCTGGAGTACAGTCAAGAAATTGGGTTCCATTAGTCAGATCCAAATCTTGATTTGAAAGGGACCTAGGTGAGGAAACAAGCTGAGCCCAGGGCATCCGTTTTGCTAGCTGGTGTTGGCAGAGACAGGTTTCTGCCGTTCAATGTGGCAGCAGCTTTGTGGATGACAGCAAGGCAGTGTGGTGTTGGGGCTGGCAGCCAGCAGCAGCTCTCTTGTCAGACCAATCCTGTGGGGGTGGTTCTAGGAAATGTTCATGGAAATTAGCCTAGAGCATGTTTCTGCATCCTTTCATAGAGTCTATAAACCAGTTCATATCCCATAATAAATCCCACTTAAGCCAGTTAGGTTGGATTCTATTGCCTGCAAAGAACCCTGGCAGATACAGGACCCTCTGGAAAGAAAAGGTATTTTAAAAACTGCAAAAGATCCCGGCAGTGGAGCAGAAGTTTCATATGCTAGCTCACCGTCACTATACTGGAGGTTGCAGGGATGCTAAGTCTCTGTTTTGTTTAGGATCATTTCAATCAAAAAAGCAAGAGAGATTTCCCTCTTGGTCCCCAGAAAAGGTGGGAAACAAGGGCTTCCTATACTTGATCCTTTGTCAAAATGTGAGATTCTGTCAACTACAAGAAGGTAGCATAGTGGCGACTGGACAAGCAATCAACAGAGTTGAGTTCTAGCCTTCATTCTGCCAGTTACGAATGTGGGTTCATGGGTAAATTGTTAAAACAACTTTAAACTCATCAACGTACTCTCCCCTCTCTCACTATGTTCTCATTTCTCAAATATGCCAAACTTTTTCCTCACATCAAGGCTTGTGTGTGAGGCTTCCTTAGCCTGAAGACTCTTCCCCAGATGTTCTCATGCACAACCAGATTTGGGGCTACAGAACTAGATGACTTCCAATGTTCATTACAACACTAATTCATGTCCATAGTACCTGTATCATGATACTTTTTTCCCTCAAGTCATCAAACCATTCCAAAATAAAGAAGAAAAAACACTGTTGGATTTAAGGGAGAGCCACGGACATTATTGTATGATATGACTCTTGGCATCCAGAATGGAGTTTCTGTCCAAGGATTAAAAAAATTAAGGGAGTGCCATGGGCCTTACCATGTGATGTAACATCATGTGCACAGAAGGGAGCATCTGTCGAAGGACAGAACAAACACACACACTGACTTTCATACTTGAGATTGAAAGCAAATCCCCACCCCACCCCCAGTGTTAGCTGTGATTATCTCCAGGTGGTGAGCTCATCGGAGATTTCCTATCCCTCTTTTTTCTCTTGTTTAAAAATGTTACACAATGAACGTGTTTATAAAGATGAAAAACAATCATATTACTTTAAAAAAAAAAAAAAGATTGTGTTTCTAGAATCAAATTGGGTACTGCCATCATACCAAACAAGCAAAACACACAACACTGGAACATCTAGTTGCTGGTCTGAAAGGCCATCGGGCAGTGCTTCTTCCTGATGGTTGCCAGAAGAATGAAATGTGCCCTGGTGCAGGCGAGAGAGGGGTGTGAGGGTGAGCCAGTCAGAAAGGTATTTCCAGAGGAGGTATGACTTCAGCTAAGTCCTGAAGGGGTGGAAAATATACGAAGAAAAAAAAAAAATAAAGCCTTTTACATTCTCACTAGATGATACCTGGAGGGCTTAAGGGAAAGAAAATAAAAATGTATAAATGGCATGGTAAAGTACTGGGACTGCTGCCTTCCTCTGAGCAGTATTACTTGCAGGAAACAGGCAGGGACGGGTTTCCTGTCAGCTCTTCTAGAACTGATAGCTTTGATTTGCCAACAGGAAAACTCCCCAGAGCAGGAATGACGTACAAACATGCCTTCAAAGGCCACCACTTGAAATCCCCCGGTACTCTTAAACCCGTACCTTGCCACTGCAATGGGAAACTACAGTAGACACCTATCAGCAGGAAACTCTGGCTGCTTGTTGCCACTAGGAGGTTAATTATTAGCACTTCTGGTGAAAGATACTGAATGACTTAGGCGGCTTCAGTGTAGCTACAGCCAATCTTAGCTCATTAATCATGTACTTAGAGTGTTCCTCTCAAAGCAGGTATGTAATTATACACAATGCCAAAAAAATTATGTGTGTCCCACACAATAAGGGAAAGGGAAAATAAAGCAAAATATAATAAACTCCAGATCACTTTGTTTCTACATAATCTGTTGTCCCTATTTGTTTACTTACTATGGGGAAGTTGTATAAAAAGGACCAGACTGTTGTATATTCAGAACCCAGTATCACCTGTATGTAGGGGTATACCTTTAGTCCAGGCACGATGTCTCTGGATCAGTTTCTTGAATGTAAAATGGGAAGAGTGTCCTCTATCACTCATTGGGTTCCTGAGAAGATCAAATGATGTTAGAGCACTTTGTAATGTTATACATTCCTAGATTGCATTGGCTCAGAGAGGGAGGCAGTACCACACAGTAGGTAAGAGCACTGGCTTTGGGGCCACATAGACTGAGGGTGAATCCCAGCCCCAGCCTTCTCTAGGTATGCAAAAGTGTGAAAGTTATTTAACCTCACTAAGCCTTTGCTTCCTCTTCTGTAAGACAAAGCTACTATCTACCCACAGTTTACTGTGAAAATTAAAAGAAACCATGCAAAGCGTTTATAGTTCCTGACATGTCAAAAATGGATACAAATTATTCTGATAATTATTACTTCTGCCTCCAGCCAGGATCTGCCTACAATGCAACCTAAAGTGCAACGGGTCTTCTCTGAAAGAAACTTTCAGGAAACTACTCATTGGCTGATGGGAGACTCACCATCCTTGAGACAGAAATGGTGACTTATTCATTCCTGCAAAGAGTGGATGCTCAAATACTGATTACAGTAATGGTCCTCAGATCCCTCTTGTGGATTCTGAAACCTTGTTATAAGGAAAGTTTCCCTCTCCCTTGATTATCCCCACATGATTCACCAAGGAATCATTTCTTTATCATAAAAAGACCCAGTTAAAAACAAAACAAAAAGCAGAATATTAATGGATTATATCATTAGGATAATTTCCAACTTCTAGCACTAATTCTTCACCCCTACACAAAATGTGCCTTCTTCAGAGCAGTGCATGTGCCTCCCATTTGAAATGCAGTCTCATGTACCTTGAAGAAAGTGGAATGGCTCTCCTGACATCACAAATGATCTGCTGCCTGACATCTGCACTGCTAGACAATGATCAAAACAAGTAAATTTTTGTCTTCAGGTAGATGATGAACCAACACTTTTCTTCTGAGAAGAATGTGTTACCGTGGCTACATGGCCTAAGTAAATTCTTAACATTCACACCTTTGCTCATTTTTTCTTATTCAAGCAGCCACTCAATCAACTATTATTGAAAGACACAATTCTTGCATTCAAGTGTTCTTAGCCTAATGAGGGAAGCAGTACTTTGTGAAAGTTAGAAGACAGGGCTTTAAAGGAGGGGTTCTTAACCTTTTTTTTTTTTTTTTTAATTCCATGGACCCCTTTGCCAGACAGGTGAAAACCATGGACTCCTTACCCACACTATACTGTGTATTATTTAATAAATATATTACACCCGCACCAGCGTGCCCCCACAAGAATAGCCTTCTTTTTAATTTCAATTCAAGCTAATGGACCCCTGTGGCTAAGAACTCTTGCTCTAGCGTTCAAATAATGTTTGAATCTCAATTCTCCCTCTTGCTAGCATGACTCAGGAAAAGTAGGTGAACCTCTCAAAGTCTGTTTCCTTATCTATAAAATGGGGGAAATAATACTTGTCCCACAGGGTTATTATGAGGACTGAATAAGATAAAACATATATAGTATAAAACATATACAGAGTTTCTTACACAAAGAGTTTTAAAAATGTCGGCTGCCTTAATATTTCGTAGTAGTAGTTTGTAGTCCTGATGGTAGACATGCAGTGGCAGAAGCATGTATGGGCCGGTGTGAGAGCACAGATGCAGGATGCCCAATACAGTGGAAGAAGACAGAAAGGACTTCCTGGAAATGCAGACACCTGCTACCCACCTGGATGGAAATTGTCAAATCGGCAAGGAAGAGGGAACAGAAAAGGTTGCAGTGAGATGTCCAGGCACATTTCCCCAAGGTCATACAGTCCATGCTAGGCAAAATGAGGAAAGGTGGGGCATAAAGGTGGGAAGGAAGGCTGGATTTTTTTTTGACAGGAAAAGTAGATCCATCTAGCTGAAAGGTAATGGTGATCCCTTGAAGGATCTGAAGCAGCTGGAAGAGAATCACATTTTAACAGCTTCCTGTTAGTGGCAGTGTGGAAGATGGATTAGATGAGATGAGAAAGACAGTAAGATTAAACAGGAAGCAGCTACAAGGTCAGGGAAGAAATCTTTTAAGCCAAACTGATGTAATGATGAGAAGGATAAAGGGGCAATTAATGAAAAAGATATTTAGCTCAAGCAGTTGAGTGCCTGCTTCCCATATAGGGGGCCCAGGTTTGATCCCTGTTACCTCCTAAAAACAAAAAATAAACAAACAAACCAACAGAAAACACCAATTCAGGGGAACCGGTGTAGCTCAATGGTTGAGCGCCAGCTTCCCAAATACGAGGTCCCAGGTTCAATCCCTGGACCCTGATACCTCAAACAAACATTTAGGAATTGGACTTAGAAGGATATGCATGCCTCAGCAGAGTCCCAGAGACAGATAAAGTAGATACAACCCCAGGTATTGGTTCTTCTGAGGGCTACAGAGACCCACAGGTTCTATGGTCATGGCAGATGGAGTTCAGTGCCATGTCAGTTGGCCTTGCTTTGGAGTTTGTGGTTCTGTGTGATGGAGCTGGACTCAGATGTGATCTTTGTCCACAAGTCTCTCCTGGTACTTTTACTGGATCTGTAGTTGGCGCTGGGGTTTAGTGTATACCCAGGGCACTTGAATCTCTGGACTGACCATGTGATAGCCAGGCCCTGGGCCTCAACAGACTTCAGATCCTGCACTCTGGTTTATTGGACTTACCCCACTCAGCTAACATGGAGTTGAAGAAGGTCAACCACCACACCATGGAGCCAAGAGTGCCTACAACTGAAAGCAGGAGGATTGAAATTGCATTCAGCATCCATGTGAAATCTAAGCCCCCTCTTGTTACAGATGTGGAGTGGACAAAACCATTCCAAGGTCCACAGGATGGAGGAATACAGATTAGAGTGGACTTACTGATAATCTATTCATGAACTATTGTGATTAGTAATCAAAGAAAATGCGGCATTGGTGTGGAGAAAGTGGCCATGGTGGGGGTAGGAAATGGGAGGAAGAGATGAGATGTGGAGGCGTTTTTGGGACTTGGAGTTATCCTGGGTGATGCTATAGGGACAGTTACTGGACATTGTATGTCCTCCCAAGGCCCACTGGGTGGAACGTGGTAGAGTGTGGACTATGATGTGGACCATTGACCATGGGGTGCAGCGGTGCTCGGAGATGTGTTCACTGGATGCAGTGAATGTCTCATGATGATGGAGGGGATTGTTGTTGTGGGCGGAGGAGTGGGGTGGGAGGTATGTGGGGACCTCATATTTTTTTTAATGTAATATTAAAAAAATAAATAAAGACCAAAAAAAGCACATAAATGATGATGTCATTCACTGAGAGAAACTATGGGAAGCACTGGACTTTTTGGGGGGGAATTATGTTTTGGTTGTGATGAATTTTAGATAGCTATGGAATAACAAGTTAATAATACTCAATGAGAGGTTGATAATATGGATTTTTGAAGCCCAGATAAGAGGCCTTCCAAACAAAGAGAGTTAAAAACCATATATGAAGCTATGGTTTGTTTTAGTAGCAGTGTTTTGACACTTAAAAAAAAAAAATCTAGGCCATGGGACTCAGAGATGATATATAGCCCATATAAGGAAGTGAATGTGAAAACAAACTCCCTCCATCTACAAGGAAAGGGGAAGTCTTGGGCACGTTAGCTCTACCCATATTCTCCTCCTACTTTTCCCAGGATCTTCATGAGAATTTTGTTCCAATGACAATTGGAAGGTAGGTACTTGGGGTTGAAGTAGCATGACAAAAGCAGTAACGACTACGCATTGAAGAGCCCAATGATGTGTGGGCCATTCTGTTATAACCTTTTTCTACCTACAAAACAAAAAAAGCCTGCAGACACTTAGAGAAAAAAAATTAAAGAACTTGGTGCAGAAGATGTTTTTTGTATAGAAACTCTTGCACTCAGATCAACAGTGCTTTGGCTTACATGACATGACTGAAGAAAGAAAAAATACTTCCTCAACATAATTTGTAAGTATAATACCTTGAAATTTAACTGATCCTAACCAAGTTAAATTACAAAGCTTTACCATTCCACCACTGAAATAATCAATCAACATTTTTAAAGTTCTATTATTTTCACTAATTAAAATGATCTAAAAAATTATTCTATTTCAATAGGAATATTGTACCAATTGTAAAAGTATTACATTCTCAGAGAGATTTTCAATCTTCTCAAAGGAATACAAGTATAATTCTCATAAATATTTTCTAACCTCTGAAATCATTTTTATTCAGTTATCTTCCAATTTTTATCTTCTTACTTACAAGTCTTTGCCCTTAGCATAGAAAAACAAAAAATGCACTAGCTTTAGAAAAATGTTCCAGGACCAATAGGCAATACCGACAGAAATAAAGCTATGAAGAAGTTACCATAAGAAACTTGTCAAAAGAGTGGAACCTTCCTTACATTTCCAGTTAAAATGTTAAAAATGATTATAATAAAATAAAAAATTACTCTCTGTCTATATATTTACAATTTTAGCGGAATTCTTTGACTAAAGGTTGAAGTGAGACATATACCTTTTATCCTGTTGAACTCTGTTGAACGCACTTTACTGAAAACGAATATGAAAATTAATTCTTAAGCCATAACCTACTTCGATAACATAGGAAATGGGAATTCACAATATCTTCTGTTTTGTTTCTCAGAGGCTCTTATAAAAGAGTTCCCAATTCTGGTTCTAAAGCTTTAATGAATAAGCATTATTTCCATTTTTCTAAGCATTCAGCAGTTATAAAGAACTTATAAATTTAACACCTCTTTAGAAATCTCACATGTAAAAAAAAAAACAAACAAAAACAAACCCTATCTATGACCAGCTTGGAAATAACATGATAGTAGCAAGTTAGTCAACAATCTATTCATTGATTCTTTACTAAACACCTATACAAGACATTATACTAAACAATAGTGACCTATGATCTCTTATCTGGGGATCAGATGGTTGAGAAATTAAGAATTTTTCCCAATTTTGAAAAGTTGTTTTAGGTAAATATCATGTATAATTAACCTTCTCAGCCAGGTGTTCAGGATCCAGGCAGAGCTAATATTTCCACAGCAACATGTATGACTATTATATCAAGAGGTCAGATTAAATTTTACTGACAAATGAGTTGTAAAAAGATTTAGATTTTCAGATATTTGGGGATTTGGGGATGACAGATAAATAAGATACAACTTCTATGTCAAGGAGCTGATAGTCAAACAGGAGGAAGATATTAATTTACTCCACTGTGTAATGACGTTATGAAGCTATCAGCTCCAAAGTCACCCTTATCACCCTGTGCTCTGAGATGCTAAGCTGGGACTCTGCAAACCACATTTCTGCTGAACCAGTTTCTGGCCCAGGTTAGGATCTGCCATTAGGGATGCTAGTGGGAGATTAGAACACTGAGGAGGGAGAAGGGACACAGTCCTTCTGGCCTAAAAACCTCCTATTTGCCTCCTATCCACCATTCCCAGGAGTGTCCCCGGGCAATGCCACTTCACCCCAGTAGTGGCCGCCCCTCTAGCGGCATTGGAATCTATTGGGCAAGCATATTCGTCAGGGTTCTCCCAGAAAAACAGAACTGACCGGATATTTATTATAGGAATTGGCTCACAAACCATGGAGACTGGCAAATCCAAATTCCCCAGAAAAAGTGGCAAGGTGGGAATTCTGATGAATGCTTCTATGAATTCTCCAGAAGCTGGCTGGTTAAAGTAGAAATGGAAACTCTCTCTTATAAATGCTGAAATCATCAGTTCTCCTTTTAAGGCCTTTAATTGATTGGATAAGACTTCTCTCATTGCTGAAGGCAAGCTCCTTGGTTGATTGTAGACGTAATCAAGTCATAGAGGAAATTACCTAATGGTTTAAATCCATGAAATGCCCTTAACAGTAACAATTAGGCCAGTGCTTGCTTGACCAAACTGGACACTATAAAGAAGCCAAGCCAACACTTTAACCATCAAAGCAGGTGTGGCAGTTCGCAATTTTATGAATCCTAAAAATAGACCGTTTGAAACTAATCTCTTCCTCTGGGTGGGATAATCTTTGATTGCACTAAATTCCATTGAGGGGCCTCTGATTCAATTACTTGAGGTGATTGCTTTAGGGCTTTCAATTGGACTAGGTCAGTAAGGTGTGACTCAGGTTGAGTCTCTACCCCCATGCTGGGTCTGCTATAAATGGACACTCAGACAGAGAAAAAAGGGAGCCAGCATATTTGATTCTGCAACGTGAGACAGAGGAATGCTTAAGCACGAAGCCCCCAAGAGGCTGGGTCTACAGAGCAGCTCAAGAGGACAACAGCCCTGCTATATGCCTGAGAGCTGACAGCTGAACTTGGGAAGAGAGAGTAACAGCCGAGACAGATAAAGGAAGGCTGGAAAGAGATAAACCCTATGTCTGGTTGCTCACAGCTGAGCTCCAAGAGACGGTAGATTCTGGAAGGGAAGGCAGAAACTTCCCCAAAGATGGTTGGCCATCTTGCTTCACCATGTGGCAACAAAACCAGGATCAAAAGCTGCTGACTTTTGTGAGAAAGCACCTCTTATGGTGCCTTGAGGTGGGCTTTTCACAGTATTGGAACTGTAAAGATTTTATCCCAAATAAATATCCTTTATAAAACCCAACACAGGGGAAGCGGACTTGGCCCCATGGTTAGGGCGTCCATCTACCACATGGGAGGTCCGTGGTTCAAACCCCGGGCCCCCTTGACCCGTGTGGAGCTGTCCCATGTGCAGCGCTGATGCGCACAAGGAGTGCCCTGCCACGCAGGGGTGTCCCCCGCGTAGGGGAGCCCCACGCGCAAGGAGTGCGCCCCGTAAGGAGAGTCGCCCAGCGTGAAAGGAAGTGCAGCCTGCCCAGGAATGGTGCCGCACACACGGAGAGCTGACAAAACAAGATGACGCAACAAAAAGAAACACAGATTCCTGTGCCGCTGACAACAGAAGCGAACAAAGAAGAATACACAGCAAATAGACACAGAGAACAGACAACTGCGGGGGGGGGGGGGGGGGGGGGGAGGGGAGAGAAATAAATAAATAAATAAATCTTAAAACCTACCACATTTCTGGTAGTTTGCATCAGCAGCCCTTGGGCAAATTAAAACAACACTTGCAGAATCAGCCTCATGTGTCCCCAGACCCCCCCAACCAGAGAACTCAGCACCAGCTGTCCAGCTACCCCTCCTCAAAGGTCCACTAGGACCCTTTAAAGGTCCACATGGACCCCCTTCTCAACTCAGCTACAGGAGCACCAGAAGAACAGCATACTACCTCAGAGATCTGTTTCAGTTCTGCAGGGCTTCTCTAAATTTCTGAGCTTTAATCATCCAGCCTTTTCCCTACAGCTGCAATCTCACTGATGCTTCAGTGTTATCTTCTTTCCTTGTCAGTTTCCTAGTTAGCACCTTCATACCAAAGTTAACAAATCTTTAAATTAAAGTATCTCTGTTCAAGTACCTGGTGTAGTTTCTGTCCTAAATGGACTCTGGCTATAGCAGGCTATAATTAAAAAAGGAACACAGATGATGGAAAATACATTCTAACAGTGGGGTCAGGGAAAGAAAGTGAAGGGCTAATATTTGAGCTAGGTCTGACCAAGGCAGAATGGAAACCACCAGAAGAATGGAAAAAGGAGATATTCTAATAAAGATTTAACAGAAAACAACAACATGAAGTATACAGCCTATATAGTAGTATACAGTATATATTTTGCATGGGAAAGAGGCTAAGTAATGTTTTACCTAGACAAGAGAGAGCTATGGAGACTCACATCAGTTCCCTGTTTTAGATAGCACACACAGCACTGGCGGTAGCATAGAAGAGGACTTGGAGATCAGCTAGAAAGCTTCATGCTAACACAAAGTCTATCCTCTGAAGAGTAATATAACTTAACAGGAAATTCACTACTCATACTCACTAAATATTGTATAATTGAATATAACTGATTCCCATATTTGGGGCCACAGATCATCAGCTAATAATGGAATGTCAGCCACCCCAAAAGGTAATATGACAACTTTAAATTTCCGAACCAAAGATTTTCATTAAAAAGTACTTCCATCAAGGTCCAGCCACTGTCCTCTCTTAATATAAACTCACAATGAAACTTGTGATGTGTATACACATAAGTGGGGCTAAAGTTGGCCTTTTAAAAAAAAATGTTTCCTAGACAAATAAAGAGTATAACAGGAATAAACTTTCCAACCCAAAAGAAGTACACAAACTATGCAGTGATTACTGATTTCTCATCTCTATTTAACTCCTACACCATATAAAACTTTAATACGATATTATTCACTCATGTCCTTGTACTGTTATTTTATGTTCTTTCTTAAGTTAGATCATAAAATTACTTTGTCAAGGGGAAGTGTCACATCTGACACTCTCTCTACATTAACATTGTATCTGTCACAAGGAGTAAAAATTCCTAAAATGTTTGCTGACTTCAATTCTAAAAATAAAATCTTTTCAGCTATTGACTTAGATAATTCTATAATAAATATTACATGGAACTCTTTAGCTAGAATGGTTCCCAGTAATTTGAGGGTGAACAGCATGATTTTATTTACCTTTATATTCCCTGGGAACAAGCATAACACCTTGCTCATAGCAGGCCCTCAATAAATATTTCTGATTTGGATTGACTAAGTAAAAGAAGTCAGGGTCTTTAAAATATTTTGAAATCAGACTCTTCATTAATATAGGGACTGGAAAATCAGAGTTATAAAGACATACTGGATTTGGCAAAAATGGCTAAGTTTTTTTGGGAATCTATTCCCATATTTAATGGGTTGCTTTAAAAACAGATGAAAAAAGCTTAGGATACCTTGGCATACCTCTACTGATTATTTGATGATCTAAGACATCTGGCTTTTTTGATTATTTTATTATTTATGGGATTCCACCCTAAGGCTGACTTAATATTTTCAAAATATGTTTTGCAATATTTGGACATTTTCCAGGTAGCTCACTTTAATACACATTTCCCTAAATATTCACTGTATCAGGAATTTTGATCATTATTCCTTTATGAATCCTAAATTCAAGGTAATATGTGTGCAGGGTTTAATGAGACAAAATGAAATTTTAAAAAACCAATTTCTGTTTTGTTTTTAAATTTCTGTTAACACCAGTAAGATTTCATTTAAAGCTGAAATTAAACTTAGAACTACTCAATTTCTCAGTTTCTCGTAAGTCTCCTTTTCTGAATATACATTAGGAAGAACTAAATTTATACAGGGTTTAATTTTTCAGGAAAGAATACTACATTTTAATTAAGAGATGGCCAAATATACCATTTCTTAAAGATTTACAAGCACACCATAATTTATACTTATTTCCAATAGCATTAAACAAAGATAGTACAGTCTAGAGATTTTTCTCAAAGGAATCTCTTAAACACAAATGGCAAGTTATGTATGGTAAGTACAGTAGTTAGACTACTTGATTTTATTCAATGGGAAGCCAAGATGGGAATGAGAGAGAGAAAATCCAAAGGGAAAGGGAAAAGAACAAGTGAACACCAACTGATAATCAACAAACAAGGTTAATACATGTCAGCAGACAGAGGTTGGAAACCCAAACTGATCTTAGGGATACGTCTTTCCCCCAATGACAATTTGAATGAATACCTACTAAATTAGATTATCCAGAAAGGAAAAAATGCTACCAAAGCCGGAGAAAAATGATACCAAGGAAGAATGCAACACCTCTCGGTTCCTTCTGAACATTAAGGATAAAAACAGAACAGTACATACATCGACAAAATGTCAAATTTACATCTGCATGACAGGAAAGACAAATTTATATAAAGGGAAAGATTCTCATTTTATACTACTTTATTATAAAAACATTTAAAATGTTTATGGAAACTAACATGTCTTCTAAAATATATTTTTCATAAAATGGAAAATTATGAATCAGCTCTGACTTGTGTTTAAGAATGACAGAATAAATATTCAGAAAGAATCATTCATAAGCATACTATAATGAGTGGTGGTACCATGTATTACAAAATCACATTTTAAATCACGGTATATAACAGACCGACTTCAAAGAGCACCTATAATTTATTTATGCATGTGTGTGTACACATGTATTCTTCTGTATATATTTTTAACACACCTATATTTCATCTAAAGAATCACTGAACATTCTACATTGAATGTTGACATTGGAAAGCATTAATACTTATAATTTTCTCTGTAATGATCTTGAATATTTAGAACATTA
The DNA here is from genome assembly GCF_030445035.2 of Dasypus novemcinctus. Lineage (NCBI taxonomy): Eukaryota > Metazoa > Chordata > Mammalia > Cingulata > Dasypodidae > Dasypus > Dasypus novemcinctus. The sequence goes on from NC_080677.1 coordinate 87,623,573, forward strand.
TTTATTCCCATACCTTTGGAAAAATAAAAGCTATAATCAGTAAATTTAATATATAAAACGTAGCTAAGAAATGTCAAAGCAGACCTGAAAAGAGAATAACAATAAGCAGCAATCACTTTGTGGTAGGTATTCATTAAAAGTACAATCCTAAGTGAACAAAACTCTGAATACATATTATATTTATTGAACATACCTGCGCAGATGTTACACTAGTGATAATGTTGAAAAATACGGAAAATTGGTCTTTAATAAATGGATCATCAATGATAACTGGATCAACATACAAAAATTTATCTGATTCTTATTAAAATTTTAGGACTACGAGGTATATAAATATGATCTTTTTTCTTTCCTTTGGTTCTTATTTTCTTTAAAAAAAAAATAGCTGGTAAAAGACACTTTAATTAACATCAAATGTAAGCATTCCTTAAAATACAAACAAGAAAAAGTACCCTACATCTGAGTATATTATGCCCCCAACTACATTCAGATGCCACTAGAGGTATATTTTCTTACATAAAATAGACATAGTCCACAATTCTCCAGGTAAATAATTTTTTTTTTCTTAAAATTAACTCTCACCACTCTGATACTAAGAACAAAGTATAATCAGTAAGTCTAATTATTTGGGGAGAAACCTAACCAAAGTTACAGCAGCAAGCAGGGCACATAAAAAGATGGTGATATAGGCTGATAAACCCAATTAGGCAGCTCACTGTGAATTACTAAAACAAGATTTTTTAAGAGCTTGTCGGGTTAGAAGGGAGAAAAATCGCTACAGATAGAGCAAACCTTCTCCCCAAAGACAAAACTGTCAAATGGTATATTCACACTGATACCACACCACCGTCCATACACTGAGGCTGACTGGGAAGACAGGCAGAGCCATACGGAATGTCCAGAGAGAAGGAAGAACACAGGAAGGGCACACACATGTACTTTTCTGTTCAGTCTGGTTCTCTGTCTGAACACAAATTATTACCATCATTCTGATAGTATAAAACATTACTTAATATGATAGAAGGCAGGAAGAGTGAGAGAAAACAAAACAATTTACTTAAATAATACAAATCCATGTGAACTCCTGTACATTTGTTTAAAAATGTATATAACTGCAGGTATAGAAATCGATGGAGACGTCATTCTGTGTAAAGGACTGTTTCATCTCAAAACTAAAACTTCAATCAGAGTCAACTGTGTTACATGAAAGCAAGCCAAGAAAATAAAAACTCATATAACCACTGAGCTCACTATTAGAAATATAACATTCAGTAAAAAAAAAGCCATAAAAAAATCCCACTGTACCCGGATCATATATATATTACTTGTGAAATTTGGGCAGTAATGTATTAGAGAATACCTACAAGCCACAGCAAGCTCAGAGTCGAACAATGAGGACAAAAAGGGGTCCAGAGACAGTGCCCTATAAGGAGCAGTAGAAAGAACTTGGAGCTTGAAGACTATAAAAAAGAAAATACTTGAAGAGTTGACAGATGTAGCCTTGGTTTAGCTAATTAACTTTTCTGTGCTTTACTTTCCTAAGCTGTAAGACAGAAATAATGAAAGCACCCTATGGCTGGTGTGAAGGTTAAATTAGGTAAAACATACACTAGAACAACACCTAGTATATAATTGCTCTTATTAAGTGTTGGTGATTATTAACATTATTTCCTTATTTTCTATAGCCTCCAGAGGGCATAATTAGGAGCAATGGGTAGAAAAAGAGATTTTGGCCAAGTATTAGCTATAAATCCTACTTTCATATTTCAAAGATTCCTTATCTTCATTTTTTATCTAATCTAGCTGGAATGACTTCCAATAGGTCAGCATTAAAATTCCTATTCTTTTTTAGTTATGTATATTAAATTTCTTGTAGAAAAACTTAAAGCAAACTTTTTTAAAGCAACACTTCATTTACAAAAAGAAAAAATACTCTAATTTAGCTATTCAATAAATATGGATAATTAGAATTTCTTAAAAGAAGGACTGTCAGTAAAATACACGATACATATTTTGCAACATGCTTATATTAAAATGTAGTCATTGTTTATCTGAAATTCAAATTTAACTGGGACTACTGTGTTTTTATTTACTATACCTGACAACCCTGCTTAAAAAGGGGAATGTTAATAAAACTAAAAAGTAACTGAAAATGCTTGGAATATAAGTTTCTTGAGTCTACTTTTTTACTTGAGATGTTTTCTCATGTCAATAGGAAAATGTTACATATCTACTATTTTTTTTAACATTTCAGAAATTTTTCCCCTCTGACACATCCTTTAGTAATGCTTCAGATTTCCTGTGCAAGCTTAAGTTCCTCAAGAAGAGGTTGTGATCAGCTGAGTACTTGTGACAATATGTAGGAACATGACTTCCCATGAGACTAAAGGAAGACAAATGCTATGGAGACTTTTGCTTTCACCTCTATGAGGCACAGAAAATACCGTTTCTCTGTTCTAGCAAATATTTACACAACCAATGTGTTCAACTATTTTAGATGACCATGTCAAACAACATGTATTGTGTCATTTTCCTCCAGCTCTACAAATACAGCCATCATTTGAATGCTGTAAAATAGTAACTGGAGACAGCAAGAAATCTGATGTTTCAATTATATGCATATTTATGTCACTAAAAACTTGTGTATTATGTGACATTTGAGGTATGAAAAGCAGATTTAAAATAATTGTTCCAGCTGTTGTTCAACATTATAAAAGAAATTTCAAAAGAACTATAATGACTGTTGTCCTCCAAGAACCCATAGACCACAGATGGGAGCATGAAATCTGAGGAGACAACAAGGGTAAAGATGGCAACCGAAGCACTGAGACACAAAGGCCTACAAAAGAAGAACTGAAACAGGAAGAAGGAATGCAAGTGAGAGGACTGCAAGTTCTGGGGACAATTCAAGGAAGCAGTGAGGTTTGGAGGAGCTAGGAAGAACCTGGGCAAGCTGTCTTCCATGACTCAGTTTCCACATAGCCACTCCTTTCAGGGTTGTAAGGAACAAACAAAGCAATCATGTGAAAATATTCCAGGCACTACAAGATCTGTAGGAAATGCCAGTTACCATGGTCAAGAGTCAGGGCTCAGGGTGAGGAGAGAGTCCTCAAGGAATATATGAGATGGAAAATGCAGAATGGGTATTCATTATGTCCTCAGAACAGAACAGCAGAGAAAGAACATGGAAGAACTAACCCCCACAGGGACTATTCTAGAAAGCCTCCATGAGGGAAGTCATATATCTTGATGGTATTTGTGACTTTTATTTTAATTGTGGTAACATATATATAACAAAAATCATCATTTACCATCTTAAGTGTACAATTCAATGGCATTAATCACATTTACAATGTTGTACAACCATCACCACCACCCATTACCAAAATTTTTTTCGTCATTCCAAATAGAAACTTTGCACCTATTAAGCAATAAGCCCCCATTTACCCTTCCTCCCGGTCCCTGGTAACTTCTAGCTTTTCTGTCTCTTAGAATTTGTCTATTCTAGATATTTCTTATAAATGCAATCATGCAATATTTGTCCTTCTGTGTCTGATTTATTTCATTTAGCTTAATGTTTTCAAGGTTCATTTATGTTGTAGCATATATCAGAACTTTATTCCTTTTATGGGTGAATATTATTTCATTATATATATTCACATTTTCTTTACTCATCTGTTGATAGACACATAGATTTTCCACCTTTTGCCTACTGTGAATAATGCTGCTATGAACATTGGTGTGGAAGTATCTGTTTGAGTCCCTGTTTCAATTCTTTAGGATACTTAGGAGTGGAATTGCTGGGTCAGATGATAAGTATATATTAAGTATATGTTTAACTTCTTGAGGAGTCACCAAACTGTTCTCCAGAGAGAGTACACCATTTGATATTTCCAGCAGCAATGCACAAGAGTTCCAATTTTCCCACACCCTAACACTTGTTATTTTTTAATATTCTGTAATAAAAACTATCATAGTGGGCATGAAGTGGTATCTCAATGTGGTTTTGATTTGCATTTCCTTAATGCCTCATGATGTTTGAACATCTTTTCATGAGCTTATTGGCCATTTGTTCTTAGGCGGAATGTCTAGTCATGCCTCTTCCCATGTTTTAATTGGGCAATTTGTCTTCTTGTTGTTGAATTGTAGGAGTTCTTTATACATTCTAAATATTAAGCATTTAGCAGATATATGATTTGCAACCATTTTCTCCTAATCCTGTGAATTGTCTGTTCACTTTCTTGACAATGAACTCTGATATATGAAAGTTTTAAATTTTGACGCGGTCCATTTTATCTAGTTTTTCTTCTGTTGCTCATGCTTTTGGTGTCATATCTAAGAATCCATTGCCACATCTAAAGTCATCGTTGCAGCAAAGCCAGGAGTTTTGAATGGCAGAGAAACCCAAATGGTACTCAGAAAGGTGGAGGAACAGATTTATTACGCGTGGGCCCAGACGAGAGTCAATCTCCAAATTCTGAGCCCCATTTTCAGTTTTCAAAGGTTTATACAGGATTTTGTGTGGAATCAGCATGACTTTTGCTCATTGGCTAATGTTGGCTCATTGGCTAATTTTGCTAGGCAAAATTTTGCAACTGGGGTTACAGAAGTAGAAGGTAGGTGCAAAGTCGCAAGCTGATTTACAGAAGTGGGGGGCAGGAGTGGTTTGTTAGATTACAGAAGCAGGAAGCAGGAGATGTTCATTTGATATTCTCCTGCAAGGCCCTGTTCTCACAGGCTGATTTACAGAAGCTGGCTCATTATTTTTTTCTGCAAGGTTATGCTTTTTATTTCTCAACAATTTCCCCCTTAATGCCCTTCTAATTTTTATAGGGTGTTACTTGAGCTAAGTGGAAAAACAACTTAAGGTAGTAAAGCATTTTACAAAACACAAGTATGTTATTAAGATTAGTATCCTTTTAACTACATTGCAGTCTTTGGGAGCTGTAGTTGTTAGTCTAGTCCCAAACAGTAAGCCGAGCAGTCTGAAGAGGAACAGGAATCACAGGGAACAGGAGTTCAGTTAGTCAGGTAATAACAATTTTCAGTGGTTCCAGGCAATTTGGATTTTAAGGACAGTCAGGTACAGGGTGAGTTGTCCAGTCGTCTTGTTTTTCGTTGGAGTGTGTTCTTTTAACCTTATTATGATGAATCCAAGGGGCAATACCTGAAACTTTGAGAGCAGCGGGGGTTACAAGGATAACAGTAAGTGGGCCCATCCAGGTGGGCTGGAGGGACTCCTTCCAGCCTTTTACCTAAACTAGGTTTCCATATAAGTGTGGGTATACTGGCTGACCTAATGGTATGGGATCCCGAGACAGGACAGTTTTGTGTATTTGGGCTAGTTGCTGGAGAGTAGAATCCTGGCCGGTTTTTCCTAGGAGCCTGAGATTTCCCCTGAAGGTTTGAATAATTGGGGATGGTCATTTAAACAGAATTTCAAAAGGTGAATAGCCTGAGAGTGCAGGGGTGCATCTGACTTTAAGGAGGGCTATTGGGAGAATTACTCACGAGGCCAGTTTTTTTACAGAACTTGGCTAGGGTGGTTTTGAGGGTACTTTCCCTGAGCTCTGGCACTTATATGCTGTGTGGATCTTCCACTTAATTCCTAATATTTTTGCTGGCTCTTAGGTGATGGCTGTTATGAAAGCTGGGCCATTGCTGCTGCCTATGGATAAGGGTATCCCATGCTGGGGAACTATTTCTGGGAGCAAAGCTTTAGTTACTTCTTCCTTTTTTAGTGCAGGTGGGAAAGGCCTTGACCCGGCCCGAGAAGATGCACATCACTACTAGTACCTATATTTTCAGCTTGGTTTTATTTTTGTAAAGTCTGTTGTTAAGTTTTTAAAAGGGGCAGTTCCTGTCTGTTGGATGCCAGCTGGGGTCCAGGGACCTTGGGAGAGGTTGTTTTTAGCACAGGTTTGGCATTGGCTGTTAATAGTGGTACAGAGAGAGGCTATCTGGCAATGTACAACATTTTCTGAGCAGGGCTTTTAAAGCAGTTTTTCCCAGGTGGGTGAGCCAGTGGTGTTGCTGAACAAGGGTGTCGGCAGCCCCCTTTGGGATGAAGACGGCTATTTAGGAGTAGCCCGTTTCTCCCTGGGGTCTGGTGTCTTTTTTTTCTCTTTGCCCACTCCTGTTTTTCCCAGGTATAGTTTAGTTTTTTCAATGTGTTGCCCTAAAAGGGACAGGTGAGGCACTGGCAGCGGGACCTGCAGTTTGTGGGCTTTCTTGGCTGCCTGTCAAGCCGCTTCATTGGCTAGTGTGTTTCCTTTAGTAACTGCATCCGTTTCCTTCTCATGTCCCCGACAGTGTATGATGGCGACCCTGCTTGGCTTCCAGACTGCCTTCAGTAGCGGAAGGATTTTTTCTTTATTTTTGATTTATTTTCCCCTTGCAGTTAGGAGTCCCCTCTCCTTATAAATTGTTCCATGGATATGTACAGTAGTGAATGCATACTTAGAGTCAGAGTAAATGTTTACCGTTTGATGTCCGTTGCTGCCTGGGCGACGAAAGCTGCGTTGACTATTTTCTGGCTTTCCGGGGCTTCTGGGTTGAAGGGGGTATAAATCTTGAAGACTTTGCAGAGTTGCTCATAAAAATTTCCCAGAGGTTTTTCAGGCTTTTGAGTGACAGGAGGCTGCTTGGACATGTTTGTGTGCCTCCTCGCTTTTTTCTGCACCCTTCTGAGGAGGGCTTTTCGATATCGCTGAAGGGCAGCCCGTTCCTGATCTGCGTGAAAGTCCCAAGCTGGCTGAGCTCCTGGTGCCGCCTCTCGGGCCCATTTCTCTGGCTCAAAGACACCTGTGGGGGCCTGCTCTTACAAGCACTTCCTGGCTTTCACGAGGATCCGGCATCTCTCTATCGTATTGAACAGGGTTAGGAGGAGTTGGTGGCAATTATTCCAAGGGGGCATGGGTTTGGAAAATGGACTCCATGAGGTCAATAAGAGCCTGAGGCTTTTCTGAATATGACAGGGTGTGGTGCTTTCAGTTTAGGAGATCTGTAGTTGTGAAAGGCTGATAAAACAGGATTGGCCTTCCAGGATGGGCTGTTTCATCTGCACCGATTTGGGCTGGACCCTGTGTTTCACGGAGGGGCATCTGAAGGGCAGGTTGCGCTGATCCCAGTTTTTTCTGCCAAAGGGGTTTCAGGAACCCCCTGGGGGGGCTGATGGGGCTGGGGAGACTGAAGGTGGAGGAGGTTCTGGGAGATTTGCTTGTGGAGGCTCCGGGGCAGGGAGATGCCCTGGAATGGCTGGAACATACGGCGGGGGCAATGGTTTTCTTCCAGAGATTTTTGTAGAATAACAGGTTTTTGAGGTCCCGCCATTTGAGTTACTAGGACCCTACTCTGACCCTTCCTTCCAACACAGAATCAAACCTAAGGGGGCAGGGTTTGGGTAATTTCTAACCAGAAATTGATACAGGGAAACTGATCAGGGTGGCCAGGCATCCCAGTGACTGCCTGCCAAACTGCACGAACCTTGGTTACATCTAGGGCTCCCTCTGAGGGCCAGTCTACACCAAACTTACGCCACTCTAATTTGCACAGAGTCCGGAGAGATCTGGGGGACATACAGACACCATAATCCCCGGAAAAGCTTTTCTTGAAGTTTTTTAACACACAATTTAAGACTGTGAGTTTGGACTGTGATGATCCCATCCCTGACTGGTGTTACAGGATAAACAAAGGAGGGGATCCTCTCACGAGGCCACTCAGATGCCCACCTGTCCACATCTCTCACGAGAACTTAGGCTCGTCTTAGCTAAGGCGTCCGTGTAGAGTCCAGATTAGCTGTTATGCCATATGATATAGCCGCAGAGTACAGGTTGGGGCCCACTCAGACTCCACAGCACAGGCCGTGGAGCCACAAACTGGATCAGCAGAGGCAAGCCTCTGCAGTCCCCATTCATTCACTCAATCACTCAGAGGTTACACAGTCCCACCCAAGGGACTACCTTATCCTGGAATCTCAAATCTCGAGATTTTGGGAGGTGATCAGTCTCCCCTTCAGTCCGGAGACGGGCCTGACTGGGACTCAGAACCCCCTTATCTTTCCAGCGTCTTCTTATGTTGTTTAGTCCACCTCTCCACCAAGTCAGGCCGGGGCAGAGGAAGTGGCCCACAGGAATCCTTCCCCCTGTGGGAGGCCCCATCAAGGGGACCAGTGGCGCCGCCCCATTCGTGTGGAGATCTTCCCTGGCCACGCCCACCAATACCAAGCCAGAGGCTCAAAGGGCCTGCTTGGTTGGGTTTCCCCGTCAGGGAACCAAATGTTGCAGCAAAGCCAGGAGTTTTGAATGGCAGAGAAACCCAAATGATACTCAGAAAGGTAGAGGTACAGATTTATTATGCGTGGGCCCAGACAAGAGTCAATCGCCAAGTTCTGAGCCCTATTTTTCAGTTTTCATAGGTTTATATAGGATTTTATGTGGGATCAGCATGACTTTTGCTAACTGGCTAATGCTTTGATAGGTGAAATTTTTCAAGTGGGGTTACAGAAGCAGAAGGCAGGTGCAAGGTCTCGGGCTGATTTACAGAAGTGGGGGACAGGAGTGGTTTGTTAGATTACAGAGGCAGGGGACAGGAGTCATTCATTTGACATTCTCCTGCAAGGCCCTGTTCTCATGGGCTGATTTACAGAAGTGGGGGCAGGAGAGGCTTGTTAGATATTCTTTCTGCAAGGTTGTGCTTTTTAATTCTCAACATCATGAAGATTTCTTCCTATATTTTCTTCTAAGACCTTTATAGTTTTAGCCCTTCTATTTATTAGCTCTTAGATTCATCCATTTTGAGTTTATTTTTGTATATGTTTCTGAGGTAGGGAAAATACCTTCATTCTTTTGCATGTGGATATCCAGTGTTCCCAGCAACATTTGTTGAAGATGCTATTTTTTTCCCATTTAATGTACTTTGCACCCGTGTCAAATATTAATTGGCCACTGATGTACAGTTTGTGACATATTTTTATTCCTTTCTTATTTTATGTATTTTATCAGTGGTCTCCAATATTGCATAGTCTGTAGCAGAAATAAACAAGTTTTGTAGCTCCAGCCCCTAATATAGTACTCCCACATGGCTAATGTTTAATAAAAAATAATTAATTAATTTTTTTGTCTTTAAGGGGCCAAAAAGAGATAGCAATTAAACTTGGGACTCAAAAAGCAGAAACAGAAAACTGCTAACAGTATAATAATCCAAAATGTGAGACCAAAAAGAAATATTGCACAGTAATGGGGCAATGATCCCTCACCATCAGCCCCAGAACCCCAATCTTGGGGAAAGAAGTGTATCACCTTGATGACTTCTTGATTTGGACTTTTTTCCAGCCTTAAACCATGAGCAAACAAATTCCCATTGTTTCTCCTGACCCATTTCATAATATTTGCTTGACCAGTCAGGAAACTAAAATAGATAGTAAAGGGAGGAATAGTAACTGCACATTAACATAGAAGAACCGTGGTAGATAACCAAGTCAAATGACCCTGGTCACTGTGGTAAATTAGATTAGTGTTTGACAATTATTTACTTCCTCCCTCCCCACCTTCTTAGAAGAAGCATTCTTCCAGGTTCACCTGATGTTAGGTGTAATAATGTGGCTTACTTTGACCTATGAAATGTAATCAGATGCAAGCGAAGTAGAAACTGGAAGCATGCTCACACAGTTGGGTTAGTCCTCTTATACTCTACTATCACCCTAAGAAAAATTTTCTCTGGTTGGCTGTCTCTTCAGATTGGGCCCCAGAATAAACATATGTGGACCTGACCTGAGCCTAAACCACAGTGAGGAGCCAAGTCCAGGTAAGCCTGCAACATGAAGCAGAATCACACATCCAAGCCCAGCCTCAAGTTCCCCCACCCCTACCCCACCCATGCCAACGTGCATCCTGTAGATTGAGAATGAATGACCATTATTTTAAGCCACTGAGTTGTGAGATTGTTGGTTACATAGCAATAGCTGACTGGTACAGACAAAAAGAAAAGGCTAAAAGATGTTTAAATTACCTCTGTTTAAAACAGTTCCACTTAAAGTAAAATTTCTAGTAGAAGCTATTAAACTACCCTAAAGCTTAGCATTAAAGAGAACGCACTTTTCACTGACTGGAAATTCATTTATATAGAAAGCATCCCCAAATCACTAGCTAACAGTGTGACATGGTTCTTATAAGTTGTGTGTCCAGAAAACAGAACGAGCACTTCCTTTAAATAAAGTCTGCTTAGCTTTGCTGAACAAGTGAATAAATTTTCATCTGAGGCTCCATGCTGCTGACTAGCCATAAGAAACAGTCACATGATGCTGCAGGCTGAGGAAATGTTTACTTCACTTCCCACAAATAAACTAAGGCAGAAAATTTCCAGACCAGAATAATGAAAATGAAAGCAAACCCTGTTTTCTTAGAAAATCCCCATTCATGTTTACACAGGATAAAGTAATAGAGAGCTAGAGTTAATGACAAATCACAAGGATGTTCCCTGCTACCGTTTTTATGCTTCCACTTACTGAGCATTATCCGTGTGGCAAGCATTGTGCTGAGTGCTTTACTGGTATCTCTTCGCTTACACCATATGACCACCCTGTGAAGTATGCATTATTACCATCTGCTCTTCAGAGAATGAAAAAACTAAGTTGTGAAGAATGTACGTAACTTGACCAAGCTGTATGGCTAAGAAGCGGTAAGCAGAGATTTGAAGTCAGGCAGTTTTACTTTAAACAGTGTGCATAAACCCATATCCTATACAATGAGAAAATAGTTCAAGAGTCTTTATTTTAACACCAGAAACTACCATATAAGTCTGACCACAATACACTAACCTAATTTTTTCTCCTCAAATTGAGGAGATCTAACATGGTAACATTTAGAGGAACATTTGATAGCTTCTCCCCAGGCCTTAAATGCTTCCTTGTAATCAAACTGACAAGATACTAGAGAACAATTTCAAATACTCTTCAGAAACCAATAAACAAAATTAGAGATTAAAAATCCATAGCTGATCAAAACTAATGGGGCCGAGTCAAAAAGACAAAGGGGCTACTGGCAATGTGAGCAAAAGAATAATGATGACAACGGAAAGACATCCAACATATAAAAATTCATGAGTGCATGGGAGTGAGAGAGAGAGAGAGAGAGAGAATAATAGAATAAAAACACTTAAGAAATCTAACAACCAATGCAAAGAGGGACTTTAGTTAGATCCTGAATTAAAAACACGCACACAGCAAAAAAAAAAAAAAATATATATATATATATAAAAACACATCCTTTAAAACAACAGAAACATTTTAATATGGACTGGGTATTAACATGATATTAATTCTTAGAAATGTTCATTACGTCTGGCACAATGATGAGATGCAACTTAGTATTTAAAAAAAGAGTCCTCATTTAAAAACGCATACTGAAGTATTCTGAGGTAAAATGAAATACTCTTTAGTAGAATTTGCCTTAAAATATTCCAGAAAAAGAAAAAAAGGTAGGGGGAGTAGATGTGGCTCAGGCAGTTGAGTACCTGCTTACCACATGGGAGGTCTCAGGTTCAGTTCCCAGTGCTCCTAAAAAACAAGCAAACCCAATTCAAGGGAGCCATTGTGGCTCAGTGGTTGAGCATCAGCTTCCCACACACAAGGTTCCAGGTTTAATCCCTGACCAGTACCTTAAAAAAAAAAGTTAGTACATGAGGTTGGGTAGATGAACTATGGGCAAAATCTGAATAATTCTTGAAGTTCAGTAAATACACAGACTCATTATACTATTTTTGTATAAATGTGTGTGCAAATTTTCATAATAAAATAAAATAAAAGGAAGATAGGGAAATAAATGCTATTTATTTATGTTACCATAAATGCTATTTATGTTACCATGGGTAACATTTTTTGAAATACAGGACTATTAGTAAAGCTTCAATTAATATCCTGTCTGTCTCCATCTCTATTTTAGAGCTGTAATTTCACATTAAATAACTGAATTTGGGTAAGACTGTGTTTTGTATAACATGAGAGAGTACAGTGGACATAATCATCCCAGGGTCCACAGGCTGGAGGAATAGAGTATGGATTAGAGAAGACTTACTGATATTCTACTATAGAACTATTGTGATTAGTAATGGAAGAATTATAGTATTGATGTGGAGAAAGTGGCAATGGTAGTTGCTGAGGGTAGGGAGAGGGAAAAAGAGATATGATGTGGGGGCATTTTCAGGACTGGAGTTGTCCTGGGTGGTGCTGCAGGGACAGATGCTGGACACTGTGTGTCCTGCCATGGCCCAAAGGGTGGACCAGGGGAGAGTGAAAATGTATTCATCAAATGCAATTCACCAAATGAATGTGCCATGATGATGAAAGAGGTTGTTGATGTGGGAGGAGTGGGGTGAGGGGTTGGGGGGTATATGGGGACCTCATATTTTTTGAATGTAACATTAAAAATAAATAAAGAGAAAAAAAATAGAAAATTAAATTAAAAAAAAATTTAGAGAGGGGAAAAAAAACAAGAGCAACAAAATACATACATTTAGTACATATTTACTGATTCCCTACTATGTATGCCCTTCCCAGTCAAAAATCCAAAGTTGTGGAAATACATCAGTGTACATGACTCGGTTTCTCTTGTTAAAATAGTGGTTGCAAAAAAAAAAAAAAAAAAAAAAAAATCTAGCAAATGTCAGCTTTACGCTTAGGATCAGAAATCAGGATGTGGTAACAGAGACAACTTCCCAAATTAACTTTGGCCTGTAAAATGCCAATAAAACCCAGCTCAGAAGTCACATCTAACTAATGCTGGCAGTGCTTACACTGAACCAAGACCACCTACATGCTTAACTGTTAAGCACATAAAGGGGAATTCAATACCATTTAGAGGTAAGTTTACATGGTAAGTAGCATAGGGATAGAAAAAGACAAACACTCCTCAAGACTGCCACACTCCACCATTCTTACTCAAAAAAAAAAAAAAATCAGGGACAGACAGGATATTATTGATTAAAACTACATGTTGAATCCTGGGCACGAAGGAGGAAAAGTCAGAAAAATAAACAGAGGAAATCCTCAGGATTCTCGGTTCTACATTTTGTGGTATGGAGAGGGCAGCTCACCCCACCAGAGCTGTGGTGAACCATTCCATTTTTTAACATTCTAAGATGCCCTTTGGCATGATGTCAGCTCCAGGCACCAACCTCTATTTTCAACAGCCTAATCTGTAGTTCTGGATTAATCCCATCAGGATAGTTTTATATATTAACTCTTGCAAACTTTCTTGCTAACACCTGAGACTCAAGTATTGAACGGAGGGCATTTCCTCTCCCACTACTTCTCTCACTAGAGGCAGTACATTGCCTTGCCCTGGTGCTAGGGAACCTGCACAACATAAAGGTGCCCTGGTCAAATTTGAAAATTATCTTCTAAAACAAATATATGACACTTCTGAAAGTAACTTTAAAGTGTCAAAGGTCAAAAATAGAGAGTGACAAGTCGGGAAAAAAGGAGAAATTTCAGTTCTTTCTTTTCTCTAATGAGAAAAACATTCCCCTCCCCAAAATACTATTTGCAGTGTGACAGATTTGTCAGACTTCATTTTGGATCACATCCCAAATAGAGCCACCCTTTATCCTGAGCCTTTCTCTCCAGCCACTATCCCCAACTTGGGTATCCAACTTTCCAGGCTTAGACCATCATATTAATATTGTATTGAGTTCATTCACTCAGTTGTTCAACAGCAATTATGGGCCAACCCCACCTGCCAGGAGACACAAAGTGGCTGTTCTGACAACACTTAACAGGCAGGTGGGATGGGATGCAGATGGGAGATTTACAATTCTCCAATACTGGGTGATAAGAACTATGATGGAAGTAGACAAAGGGTATATGGGAGCATAAAATAGTGTCTAGACAGAGAGGATCATCCCCAAAGGCACTGACAGTGGAATATGTTTTTGAGTAGATAACTGGAAAGAGAGGTGACAAAGTGAGCCATTGATGGGATCACAGAACAAAGTCCCATATCAGGCAAAGAGCACAGCAAGGTGAATTCCTTATATCTTCAGGAAGTCCACACTGTGACCCAAGGGTCATGTTTAGAGTGACGTTTTAATATATGGCCATTCTTAAAATTTAAACATCCAGAAAAGGTTACCAGACATGGACAGTCCATGGCTAGGATATATTAACAGACGATATATAGAATTACAAAGCTTCCTTGAAGATGAGTTTTTGGTTAATGAAGTATTTTCCTTTAAGTTCTTTAAAAGACTAGCTGCTTATAGACTAGAAAACGTATTTGCTAAATAATTAATGGATTTGCTCACCCTCTCTCTTTTAAAATACATAAAAGAAAATGCTTATTTGCACACATATAAACATAAAGTACCAGAATTCCTCATTGAAAATTGCTATAAATATATAACAGGCTTCATATGCAATGATGATAGTATCATGACAAAACAGTATTTGCTCTAATTTTTCCTAGGTATACTATGAGATTTAAATAACTGCTCAATCACTTACTAGTTTGTATTCTTCAGCAAGTTTCCTCTCATCCAGTTTCCCACCTTGCAGGACTGTGATAAAGATTAATTGAGGCAGGGTAGTATGTTGGTTAACAGCATATATTCTAGAACTGGACTGCCTGAGATTGTATCCTAACTCCGCCACTTAGTTGCTCTGTGACCTTGGCAAAATACCTTAACCTCTCTGGGCCTCAGTTTCCCCCTCTGTAAAGTGCGGATAACAGCAGTATCTATCACTCAGGGTACTGAAAGGCTTAAATAAGTTGACACACTTCAAGAGCTTACAAGATGCAAGTAGTAAGTGCTCAATGAGTGCTTGTTGCTATTACATGTTGTCAATATATACATCAACTAAACTCCTCTGAGGTAAAAGTTAAAAATAAAAGTTAAAATAAAATGTAGAAGGACCAACCAAAGATTTTGCAGTGAGCCCCAAATTCTGCTGTTTACATTGCTTCACAGACTTGACCCCAAAGTTCCTGCCAACAAAACTATAGCAAAACTAAGACATAATCCACAAATATTCCAGCCCTTCTCTTTAAAAAGAGAAAGAGGTGCCTGATACTTGCGCATCAGGGCCTAGAATGGATTGGTGCTGTTGGAGACTGGGTCGGGCAGAAGCAGCAGGAGATGACGGGGCCTCCAAGGAAAACTTCCGAGGCCTTCTGCACTCTGGGAGACTCACCGAGTCCTGCCTGCATGCCTAAAACCTGCCAAAATTCTAAAAAGAAGTACCGTTCAACTCGATTCCTGACCTTAAGGATTTTAGAATACTCAAAGCTGCCTCCTAGAGTAGATGCTTTTGCTGCCTGCACATTCCCAAGACAGACTGACTCTCACTGAGGAGCCCTTCTGCCATTATCGCTTCCCACAGACTCAGCACTGGAGCCACGCTGAAGCAGCACACAATCTGAAAAAAATCAAGACACCCAGCAGTTCCACAGCCCTAGAAAGCGCAGAGGAGATTCGCAAGGACTATTCTCATATCTTTCTTCACCTGGAGAAGGAGGCTCTACCCATTCAGGCCCCCAGCTAACAGCATGCCTGCTCTTGAGAGGAATGGCAGTCCTTAACTTACATCCAGAATCTTTTTTTTTTTTTTTTAAAGATTTTATTTTTATTTATTTAATTCCCCTCCCCTCCCCTGGTTGTCTGTTTTCTGTGTCTTTTTGCTGCGTCTTGTTTCTTTGTCCGCTTCTGTTGTCGTGAGCGGCACGGAAAGTGTGGGCGGCGCCATTCCTCGGCAGGCTGCTCCCTCCTTCACGCTGGGCGGCTCTCCTTATGGGTGCACTCCTTGCGCGTGGGGCTCCCCTACGCGGGGGACACCCCTGTGTGGCACAGCACTCCTTGCGCGCATCAGCACTGCGCATGGGCCAGCTCCACACGGGTCAAGGAGGCCCGGGGCTTGAACCGCGGGCCTCTCATGTGGTAGACGGACGCCCTAACCACTGGGCCAAAGTCCGTTTCCCACATCCAGAATCTTTCCTGCCCCTTCTGATGGCATCAAGAACTGAAAAGCATCAAGTCTAGAGAGCTTATTTCTTAAGGTCATTATTGATTTCTGAGTGTTAAAAGAACACTCTAATCAGCCTTGCCTTTGCCCTATTTGACCATATCACCAAGCCACACTGCATTTTGTACTAAGTGTGGATGCTCTCACTATGCTACCAAATAACCAAATACCAGTAAGGACTCCCCAAGAAAAAAGTTGGAGGCTCTTATGTGTTAAAGAGTCAGGATCACCTCTAGCCCTGCTCTCTAATACCCCCCACACCGAGGAAGGTTGATTGTGTAGTAACACTGTTTAGTAAATGAAGATGCAAGGGATCATCATGAACTGCTCTACTGTAAATGTACACAGCCAGGAAGTATGTTTGCCACATCCACATGGGTCTGTTATCTGAGGGAAAAAAAAAAATAAGCCCTTTTTTTTGAGCACCTACCATATACAAAGCCTGTGCTGAGTTTTCACATTTTACTTTTGAATCCCCTCAAACAACCCTGTGAAATATTTTTACCTACATTTTTTAACAGATAAAGATGTTGGAATTCAATTATATATACCCCAAACAGCTCCCTTCAGAGCATGCTTTTGATATCCTGTATTAGAGAGCTCTGGCCAATTGAACAACAGCCTCTCTACCTGAACAGGAAGCACCTGGGCTCCTGCTTGTCCTTGGACCTACACAAAGACTCTGGGCCCAAAGTATCAGGTCTTTTCAAAGCAACGTCTAAAAGCACTCAAGTGAAAATAGTTTCTCCAAAGGCTACTGCACTGTGAAACATCTAAAGATGACCCTGCCTCAGAGAGACACAAGATTTGCATTAAACTTCTCTTCCTTTTCTTTTTTTAACATGCCCAACAGACAGGAGTAGATCAAAAAGCCATAATCACTATTCCAGGTTTGAAATTGTACTGTCCTTCTACCCTAAGAAGATGGGATAAAAATCACAGCAAGCAGGTTCTGGGCACCAGTAAATTACACCCCCCACACCTCAGGATGTCAGAGAGGTTTGACTTTCTCAGTGGGCATTTGTAAGAAATGGAAAAGAATACTGAAATCTCCACCAGCCTAGAAATTCAATGTGTTGTAAGGAATCAAACTCCAGTTTAACAATACAGGATTTATCTTTCCATTTCTCATGTATGGACATTATTATAGAAGATGCAGAAACATGGAGATAATTATATCAGAAGGCAAAAAAGAAACTAACCAAAACATGGTTGGGGTATGTCACTGCATTCTTAAATAGGCAAGCATTCACATTGTTGCTTGAAAGGATACAAATGGGCACAATATTACCTGAAAATTGCTTTAATGGTCACCTGATCAGGAATAAAGGTTAAGTGGTTGCCATCACATGCACAATCTCTCAATCTCCCACATCCCCTCTACCACTCTCCCTATTAACAATGAAGTTAATTCCCTCAGGGTACCTAACTTTTTTAGAGCAGCATTTAAACTGGCATACAAATCATCCCTGATAGACTCTTTCCAAAAATTAACCACTACTTAATATTGCATGCTAAATTAAAAGCTGTAACACATTTAAAGGGGAAAAGGCAATTATATTAATATCATCACATTGCAGCCTGCTGATGACTACCCACTGATGGCTTCGTATCAGCTAACAGTTCTAACAGGACATGAATTGGTTTTCCCTGTTTTAAAACATTTCTGCAGTAGAGCTAGTAGTCAGCAAAGATGTTGTTGATTTTAAAGAGAAAAATGCTGTATAAGCAAAACTACCTTTCCATAAGGAATCTCATCACTGTAATATAGTACCTCATATGCTAGTACGAAACATCAGTGATTTTGATCCCAATTTTTAAGGACCATAATGTCCTATGCCAATATTAATTCCCACCCTAGAAAAATACTGAACCTAGATATTATAAGACCATTTGACTTACCTATCACAGGTTAAAAAAATGCACTAAAATAATGACAACTGATTGACAAATATTTATATTAAAATATATAGCAACAATTTTTTTCCCAAAAGCACATTCATGCTTACTTTCCTTCAAAAGCAAATCCAGGGGAGCAGATGTAGCTCAAGTGGTTGCACATCTGCTAACCATGATAAGGTCCCAGGTTCAATCCCTGGTACCTTCTAAAAACAAACAAAAAAAACAACTCTTATTGGGGAGTGGATATAGTTCAGTGGTTGAGTACCTGTTTCCCACATACAAGGTCCTGGGTTCAATCTCCAGTACCTCCTTTAAAAAAAAAAAAAAAAGAGCAAATCCATAATTCACTTAATCCTACTACAATAAAATAATCCTTACTTCAATAGCAGTGTCTTGTCATAGGTTAAAGTAATAGTAATCACAAGGAAGAAAACAAAAACAAAAACAATTGCAAAAATATGTCAAGGCTAG
This sequence comes from Dasypus novemcinctus, assembly GCF_030445035.2. NCBI lineage: Eukaryota > Metazoa > Chordata > Mammalia > Cingulata > Dasypodidae > Dasypus > Dasypus novemcinctus. Next base: position 87,641,958 of record NC_080677.1, read on the forward strand.
AGATGAGCCACAGTTAGTTTTATTTTTTGATACAGTGACAAGCTCTATAGATGTGTGGGGGATATGAGAAAGTAAGCTTCATTTCAGCAAGGCCCATTCCTTCTCAAATAATATTCATCAAATTGAGAAAGTCTTAGGTCAAATTATCTGTATTAGTCAGCCAAAGGGGTGCTGATGCAAAGTACCAGAAAGTTAGCTTTTATAAAGGGCATTTATTTGGGGTAGTTACCATAAGAGGTAATTTCTCACCAAAGTCAATTGCCACGTATTGAAACAAGATGGCAGGTGATCTCTGCCTGGTCTCTGCTTCCTTCTTCCTCTTAAGGCTCTGTGTGTCCACCTTCTTCTGATCTCAGCAATAGGCTGGCATCGGGCTCATCATCTCTCAGAGCTTTCTATATCAGTCTGGCATAAGGTTCATTTCTTTCCAGGCTTTCTCAGCTGCTCACTTGCAACTATGAGGTGAATGGCTTATCTCTCCCCAGGGCTCCAGGATCAAAACTGACAGAGTTCCCTCTCTCTTCTTCTTATTGAGCGAGTATATGCTTATACCAGCCCACCAAGGGGGCGGGGACTCTAACCCTGAGTCACACCCTACTCATGTGGTCAAATCAAAACCTTAATCTTGGGAAGCGGACTTGGCCCAGTGGTTAGGGCATCCATCTACCACATGGGAGGTCCACGGTTCAAACCCCGTGCCTCCTTGACCCGTGTGGAGCTGGCCCATGCGCTGTGCTGATGCGCGCAAGGAGTGCCCTTCAACTCAGGGGTGTCCCCGCGTAGGGGAGCCCCACGTGCAAGGAACGTGCCCCGTAAGTAGAGCTGCCCAGCATGAAAAAGGCACAGCCTGCCCAGGAGTGGAACTGCAGACACAGAGAGCTGACACAACAAAATGACGCAACAAAAAGAAACAGAGATTCCCACGCCGCTGACAACAGAAGCGGACAAAGAACAACACACGCAGTAAATAGACACGGAGAACAGACAACTGGGCGGGAAGGGGGGGAAGGGGAGAGAAACAAAATAAAATAAATGAATCTTAAAAAAAAAAACCTTAATCTTAACAGGTAATTTAATCAAAGACATCTCAGGTGAATCAAATACCATCAAAGGAGGTAACATTCAGAAGAACAGACCAGTTTACAAACACAATCTCTCTTTTTTGGATTCATAAATTATCTCAAACAGCCACAGCATCTGTCAAAGATTTTGAGTTACAACTAGGGAATCTCTGGTCTTTATCAATACTGTGACTTGGAAAAAGGCACTTTTCAAATTATACCATCTTGAGTTTAGCAAATTTGAAAGTCAGAACTATAACAACTATATATTAACAGAGGATGTATACCTAGGGATAAAATATATATACATAATATAACAGAATCTGCAACAAAGTAAGTTCTGAAACTCAAAGCTGTCCAAAGCCTAACAGTATGTTTTAACTATCCTAATGGGGACTAGCTAATAGAACAAAGCAATAATTTGCAATCCTGAGAAAAATCCCTCTACTTAACCTACCATTGACTGGTCTTTCAATGGATTAGAGCTAAATAAATAAAGTATATGGATTAATTTAGGCTTCCTTGTTTAATATAGGACATGGATAAGTTGGAGTCAAAGAAAGGCAATACAATCTAGTTGAGAGACTAATGTTGAATTAACTGTTGTGGGCCCTGGGAGAGCAGCGGCAATCCTCCAGGTGCAACGGCAAGAACCAGGAAGGAAGGAGGGCCCAACAGTGGGCTCTTGATACTAATGGCTACACTTTTGAGCCTATACACCTGCAATAAGAAGAAGGCCTAGAGTAGCATTGTGCCTGGGGGTTTCCTCCTGACAGCCTTCATGTTACTCAAATGTGGCCACTCTCACAGCCAAACTCAGCGTGTAGATGCGATGCATTCCCCCCAGCGTGGGACACGACACCCGGGGATGAGCCTCCCTGGCACCGAGGGATCACTACCACATACCAGCTGAAGAAGCAACTAGAAAATGACCTTGAATTAAAGATTCAATGTGGAACAGCAGAATATACCTGTCTACATATAATAACATGACTTTGGGAAGCGGTTTGACCTAATGTAAGGGGGAAATGGAAAGGAGAAATGAGATTATAAGGCTGTGAGTCTCTAAAAAAGAGTCTGGAGGTTGTCAGAAGAATACCCCTATGTACAACTGAACAGAGTCTAAGAGACAGATAAGGTAGATACAACCCCAGGTATTGGTTCTTTTGAGGGATAAAGAGACCCACGGGTTCTATGGTCATGGCAGAAGGGGTTCACTGCCATGACAGATGGCCCTTCTTTGGAGCTAGTGTTTCTGCATGATGGAATTGGACTCAGAGGGGATCTCTTTTCACAAGACTTGCATGCTACTTTATTGGAATTGTAGTAGGTGCTGGGTTTAAGATATATGTAGGGGATTTGAATCTCTGGACTGATAATATGACACCCAGGCCCAGAGCCTCAACAGACTTCAGCTCTTACACTTTGATTTATTGGACTTACTCCACTCAGCTAACATGGAGTTGAAGAAGGTCAACCACCACAACATGGAGCCTAGAGTGTCTACAACTAGAAGCGGGAGGAGTGCATCCAGTACTCATGTGGAATCTAAGCCCTCACTTGACATAGGTGTGCAATGGACACAACCAATCCAATGTCCACAGAGAAAATGTGGAATGGGTGTGGGAACGGTAGCCATGGGGGCTGCTGGGTGTGGGGAACGGGAGGAAGAGATGAGATGTGGAGGCGTTTTCGGGACGTGGAGTTGTCCTGGATAGTGCTTCATGGACAATTACGGGACACTGTAGATCCCCCCAGGGCCCACTGGATGGAACGTGAGAGAGTCTGGGCTATGATGTGGACCATTGACTATGGGGTGCAGTGATGCTCAGAGATGAACTTACCAGGTGCAATGGATGTGTCATGATGATGGGAGAGAGTGTTGCTGTGGGGGGAGAGGGGGGGCGGGGGCGGTGGGGTTGAATGGGACCTCATATTTTTTTTTAATGTAATTAAAAAATAATAATAAATAATTAAAAAAAAAGACTAAGAGGGAAGAAATGGGAAAGGGTTAAGGGACTTCAATTGCTGTAAGAAATATTTATGTTAGAATTAATTCAAAATCAAAGGAGAAATGGTGAACTGGACACAGAAGGAAGTGAAAAATAAAAGTCAAACCACAAAGTTTTAATCTGTTAAGAGAGAGAATACATAACTAAGTGACCCATGACATTTCCTCAAGCTATTTGGCTCTGTGCATCTATGGCTAGAGAATCCATCAAGTATTTCACAGAAATCTTCCTCCTGTCGCTGCAGTAGAACCTCCATCAACAAATGGCTTCAATCTTTCTAATTCATACATGCTAATATGAAATATTTTTATCAAGTTCATTAATGTAGATGATAGGACAAAATAAAAGCAAGAAATCTTAAGAAACTGTGAAATAAAAAACTTTCATCATATTCCCTTAAGAAGACTGAATGAGCAAGTTTTGTGAATTTAGATGCGTTTTGTGGTGAAAAACATAGGTATAATTAGGTCTCTGTCAAGCAAGTTCTTCAACTATACCAAAGGTGCATAGATGTATATATTTTTTCTTTAGTCCACTCTTTCCTTCATGATATATCATGTACTATTTTATTTGGTTCTCTCAATGGCTATGTGGCTTCAGAAGTTGATATCAGGTCTCACTCATCTCTTTGTCACTCATAACACAAAGCACTGCCTTGTACACAGCTGGTGCTCAATAAATGTTTACTCAGTCAAAAAGAATTCTAATTCCTTTGAATTTTACCCAGGGAAGCAGACGTGGCTCAACTGATAGAGCATCCACCTACCATATGGAATGTCCCGGGTTCGATACCCAGGGCCTCCTGACCAGTGTTGCAAGCTGGTCCATGTGTGGTGCTGCCAAGAGCAAGGATTGCCATGCCATGCAGGGGTGTAGGGGTGCCCCACGTGCAAGGAGTGCACCCGGCAAGGAGAGCCGCCCTGCGTGAAAAAAGTGCAGCCTGCCCAGGAGTGGTGTCACACACACAGAGAGCTGACGCAGCAAGATGACACAACAAAAAGAGATGCAGTTTCCCAGTGCCACCTGACAATGCAAGCAGATGAAGAAGAACACACAGCAAACGGACACAGAGCAGACAATGGGGGGAAAGGGGAAAGAAATACATAAAAATAAATCTTTAAAAAAAAAAAAAGAATTTCATCCAGTTGCCAGGACGATGTAAAATGTTGATGAAGTATTGTAGAATGAGTGAGATTTGGTACTCGTCAGGCCAAAAACTAAGAAATGAATGATTAAGGAAGGCCCCAGTGAGATCAGGAAAGACACAGACCAGGCTAGCACTGTGGAGGGCAACTGGACCTTGCAGGAACCGACTACATCCAAGAACAGAAAGTTATCTGGTGTCGTGGAAGAGAAGTAGTCTGTGTGAGGGAGGCAGGCTCCAGGAACAGAATTTCAGTCCCTAGTGGGGGGATCTGTCTATACAAAGCAAGACTCAGATCCCAGAAGAAATGGATCACATAACAGAATATCAGATGGAGCACATAACAATAGTGGAACATGGAACCTGGTTACCATAACTAAGAGCAGACTCTTGGTCCACAGAAAAAGAGAAGAAGCTAAGACGACAAAATCCTTCGTAACCAGTCAAAAGAGATCAGGTGAGAAATGTATTATGCTAAGCCATTAAGCCATCAGGCCATCAAATTAAGGCTTTTTAAAATTTCCTTGGCTAGGAAAAGGATTGGTCCCAGATACCAGGGAAAGTCTGAATTTACGAAGGTGTAAATAGTTCTAGGTAAAGAGATTAGAAGGATTCAGATCCAGGATCTCTGATACTGTGTATGTTTGAACGTTATTTTTACAGCAACAGTTTCATTGTACAAACTTTCGCTATTCTGAGCAGTACTGTTTATGATGATACAAGTAAAGAATGGCCCAAACCTTTAAAAAGTCATTACTGGGCTATGAATTCAAGGCCAGTTGGTACATCAACACAGCTAATAGCAGCTCATTAGTGACTTTCTCATTTTTAGGCTAAGAGGCAGGAAGGAATACTGTCAGAATGTCAGAGTGACTCCCAATCCTAACAGCATTTAGGATACACAGGATTGCCCAGCAGAAACTGACAATTCCTTGGTGAAATTCAAGGAGATTCCCTGTGTATTTCAATATTGAAAACTTCTCATATAACCAAAGCATTAAAATGTTGTTTATATGTATTTATATATAGTATGCTCTTTCAGGAACACTTTCCTTCTCTTCTGCCCTTTGTCTCAAATATTTCCATACTTCACAATTAAAATAGTTTAATTGTGAATAAATGACAAAATGAAAAGTTATAAACTCTAAAGAATACAAGGACAATACACATCCCTGTGCTCAAATTCTCTAAAAATAAACTATTCGCTGTTAAAAGAAACATATATAACATATATAGAAATTATACACACTAAATTTGAAATAATCCAAGAAACACTTTCATAAAACCAAAAAGAAATCAAAGTATAGAAGAAATCTAAATTCCTAGAGTTATTTTCATTTACCCTAATTTATAGAAAGGGAAGTAAAAAATAGTGCACAGCAATATCAGAAAAGGCCAGCCCTGATAAGCCTATCTATATTAGGACCCTATCACACACATGCCTCTCTTTAATAGTAGCCCCCCCCTAGGGAAACAGACTTTGGCCCAGTGGTTAGGGCGTCCGTCTACCATATGGGAGGTCCGCGGTTCAAACCCCGGGCCTCCTTGACCCGTGTGGAGCTGGTCATGCGCAGTGCTGATGCACGCAAGGAGTGCCGTGCCACACAAGGGTGTCCCCCGCGTGGGGGAGCCTCACGCGCAAGGAGTGCGCCCGTGAGGAAAGCCGCCCAGCCTGAAAAGAAAGTGCAGCCTGCCCAGGAATGGCGCCACCCACACTTCCTGTGCCGCTGACGACAACAGAAGCGGACAAAGAAACAAAAGCAGACAAAGAAACAAGATGCAGCAAATAGACACCAAGAACAGACAACCAGGGGAGGGGGGGAAATTAAATAAATAAATAAATCTTTAAAAAAAAAAAAATAGTAGCCCCTTATTCTCTGTAACAGGAAAAAATAGTTTATTGTGTTCCTCAAGACAATTAATAATTATATATTTACTTGTTTGTTTACCCATTCAATGCCTGTCCCAGTACTTCACTGCAAGTTCTATGAGGTCAGGGAAGGTGACAGCTTTGTTCACCATCAGCAGTTATGAAAGCACATGATAGGCATTCAATGAAACTGAGAGGCTGAATGAATCATGAATAAACAAACTCTAGTTTCTTTTAGGTTCACAGACCTTATATAGACATACCATTCAGCAAACCTTGCCTTTCAAATTAACCAAGATTGAAGTTGGCCCAGAAACCCCAAGGAAAATAAGAGATACAATTAGTTACCTAGGTGGATACAAAAGATAAAGCTACCCCCTCATATACATTTATACATACAATTGGTGGTGTTTGAACCCCTTGATACATTACTAATGACATCATTGTAGGTAAACTGTAATAGATTAGGAATCAATGAAAAATTAATGAGCAGGTTTTGTTTCCTGGATTTATTGCACAAATTAAACAATGATAAATATTTCCAAAACAATAACTAGCAAATACGATTTTATCCTCTTAATGTTCTAGGTTATTATAATTTTACAACTATATCTTTATATTTAGGTTTCATGAAATAATTTAACAAAAATAAATTCTGGCAATAAAAGCAAACTGTTCCAAGCCTAACATATGCCAACTATCATACCTCCTTCCAAGTGTGAATAAGGAATATTATATTATGCATGAGGCCTTTCATATAATGTTTTGATATAGTTATGATTCATGTATTATCTGTGAATATCACTTCAAAAGCAATTGTTAAAACTCAATAACCCCAAGGAACAATGACACATAGTTCTCCCCAAAGACAAGTTAATTGGGAGATTGCACGTTTCAGAGCTCTGGCACTCCTATAAAATTCAATGTGGAATACACATGGTTTTGGATGCTGAGTTAAGAGAGTATATCAAACTACTCATTCCCTTTATGAAGAAGACAGAACAGCTATTGAAAGCCAACTGGTTCTCCAGCAGAAGCAAATGGGCGTGGATGCCACAGTTTTTTATCTAAGCCAGGAGAGACCAGCCTCCATCTTCTCCCACTGCGTCTGTCTTGGAAAACTGTTTCTTTCCTAACACTCAGCTCTAGGGCCTCCTCCAGTCAGGATGGCTTCCCTGGCTTCTACAAAACTGAGTAGGCCACTCCTTTCTCTGGGCTCCTATTCCACATCCTGGATGGCATATAACAAACTGCACTGGATTGCTTGTTCACATCCACGGCCCCCATTAGACGGAGCTCAGTGACTTCCAGGCCATACTCATTTCCATTTTCCCATGGCCCGGGCACTTACTAGATAATTCAGATGCTTCCCAAAGACAAAGGTAAGGTCAGAAACTGTAAATAATGAAATGCATACATGGTATCACAAAAAAATCATCAGGGATAAGCAGAGCATTTGAAATAAATTCCAACCTTAAAGAATGGTTCATATTCCAAATTCAGAGCTTTGATTTCAGACTTACATAACCAAGTGAGCAGCCAACACTGAGAAGTTTCTAGAGAATAGCCATTCACACCTTTTGAGTCTCCTAGGAACTGAATCTGGATGTTATGTTATGGAAGGATGGGGTTGGGGTCGGGGGTGGGCACAAACACTGAGAAGATTTCTACTTTTAGAGATAAGACTTATCATGATCAACAACCCATCAAAAATAATATCAGCTGCTCAGAATTAACAAGCAATTTTATCACAGGCAGACAGACCCTCAGTATAAATTCAGCTCCTCGAGTGTAAGGTCATGCTCATTTACTATACATTTCACGCGCTAATTAAAAAACTCATCTATACTATATCACTCAGAATGTCTTTTGAATCAAGATAATGGTGACCCTGCCTACACCATAGCCCTGGTCCCCAGAGAGGCAAAAATATGTTATAGAGAAGAGAGTTTTGATTTGTATACACAGTTGCTTAGCATCACGTACTTTTACATCAAAAGACAAATGGGGCAAGTAAAATAGCTTATTACAAAAGTTACCAATCAGCCTTAGAAAAGTCATGACCCAGCGCCAACTTCCCAAAGCAATTCTCTCAGTTGAATTTAATGTTTACTGTTGTTATTTCCCCTTGGCATTCTTAAACTCCAATACCTCATTTTCTGTTAACTTTTTAAAATGTTTCTCATGCTGGCAAATAACTTGTTTTTCCTTTTGCCTGCCAACAGACCTGTAGTCTTGTGAGCCTTCTACTTTTTAGACCCTCTGGTCAATTTTTCTTATAGTCTGCTTTTGCCCACCCCAACCTCCTCCTATCTTTTAAATGTTGGTGCTGAGGCCTTTCCCTGAGATTCCCATGCAACTTCTTCCCCCAGCAGCGTGGACCTCTCCCTTCTCCTTACCCAGCATATATGCTCCTCCTGTAGCATGTTCCTCTCTGCAGTTGTTCATGGATCTGTCTCCACTGTCAGGCTGAGGTCTTTGGTGACAGGACACATATCCTACTACAAACCCTATAGCAAGTCTCAATAAATTTAAGACTTAGAGATCAAGTGATTAGAAAATAACTGGGTGAAAAATGAGAAAGGGAGAAACATTGAATACTGAAAGTAGGCATGGCATACTGGTTAAGAGGAAAGACTTCAGAGCAAATTAACTGCCAGGGTTCAAATCCCACCCCTATCACTAGCTGAAAAATGAGAGCCAAGAGGAATAAGGGAGTTACTAGACTCCAAATGCTTAGAAGAGTGCCTTTAACCATTCTAAGAACTAATGAACAGTTATACAATGGATTAGCCCTCTGAAAATACTAGATATTTAAGTCATTAACAGAATAAGAAGTATAAAATTTTTTTATTTAAAGTTTTCTTCTTGAAAGAAAACTAACCCATAGATGCCTAGACTTCTGCCTTCGGTAATGGTAATTTGTGCACGTCTAGATTTACATGTTAACTCCAAAGACTTCACTTAAAATATTTATAAATTATCTCAAATTACATGACACAATTCCATTTTTTAAAACATGGATTATACCACTTTTCTCGTTATAGGAAAAATTGCACTTAAAAAAAAATTCTCAAATCAAAGTTCCCAAATGGGGAGGGCTAATGATAAGAACAGTATAGAGTTTTTCCAACAAGAAAATATAGATGCCAGAGATACTGAAAATGAGTGGGAACTGAGCCCAGAGGAGAGGGTATAACCATAAATGCAGAGCATCTCCATTCTTCCTTTCTAGTTCCAATTCCAGGCTCCCAAGAGACAAAAGGAAACCCCAAATATGGGGTCCTGGCCATGGCAAGGGGCCTCGTTTACCTCAGGGATGGTGCATGATATTTGATTCTGACCAAAAATTTCATTCTTTGCTACAGGGTTGGCTGGTGACAGATGACCTACTGTAGAACTGGAAAAAAAAAAATCATAAAACTGATGCGTGCTCTTGCCCAAAGACCAGTGCTAAGGAATCCTTCGTCTCCCCTGGGAGGGGTCCCAGGCCTGCCTGTCTCCTCAGGACAAACACAGGCCCAGCTTCTCAAGGAATTATCAAATTTATCCCAATAGGATGGCAAATCTAAGGTACTACTATATGCCATATTTAACTATCTTCTCCCTGCCGAGGTAAAGCGTTTGCCCCAAAAGAGTCAGGCTCGGCAGAGAAATTCAGTCTGAAGGTTTTCCTATAATTGTGGTCATTAGAGAACAGGGGTTAGGTAGGTTAATGCTCTCTCAATTTTATAAGGGTACTTTCACAACAGATGTGTTATTGCTACTGTGTGTTCTGGAATATGAATCATAACATGCAGCAATTATTACTGAATTACTTTTAAGTACACCACTAAAATAGAATGCCTCATTAACCAGCCTTGCTCTCTCGATTTACAAACTAATCATTAAAGTAGAGCCCTCTAAGGGGAGGGGGAGTCAGGGTGGGGGTGGGGAGCGAACCACCAAACTCAGAACCTTCAAAGCCTCTTTCAACATAATTGCAGGCCGCAGCTGTGTAACCTGGCTCTCTGATTGCAAGGAAAGCACCAAAACTCAAAACTAACCTTGGCTGCTCTGAAGCTGAGAATCAGTCCTCAAAAGAAACCTCTTTTTCTCTGCTTATATTGGATGGCATAATTTGAATTGACAAGTATAAAATACCACTTTTTAGGAGAAAGATATCCAAATGACCAACTGTGTTTTAAATTATATGTTAAGGAATACAGGAAAAACATATAGCATAAGGCATCTGTCTCAAACGTTTATAATCTGGGTGAGGAGAATAGACTAGATAGGTGGGAAAAAAATTTATGGTAGTATATAGTTGACCCAATGCTAAATTGTGTGATGGGGTAATAAGCACTAAATGGACTTAAACAAGGTTTAGGTCAGCGATGTTGGGGACTGGTAGGTTCAAGAATAGCTATAATGATTCAAGAAAGGAATTAAAGCATCGTTTTAGATTATCCCCTAAAGACCATTGGGTTAATATGCTACTGGATCATAAAACCCAGGAAAATGCTAGCCATTACCAGAAACATGTCAGAGAGCACACTGAGGGCATTCTTCTGCTCTTGTATCCAAGTAGGAAACATCCTGGACATCATCACTTTGGAAGGTGATCTGAAATATGTTTAAGTTAACTCACAGATGATGGAATCCTGTTATTTTTCCTTATTTATCAGATTATTTTTGTTTTTAATTCTCAAGCGTTCTTTAAATAGGTTACAGAAAATTACAGTAAAGGACATAAAAATAATTTTAGGGAAACAATGAAAAATCAATGTGAAAATCTAAAACTATTTTAAAATGAAAAGTACATTTAAAAACAACACATGAGACACCATGAGGCAAGCTGGACAACAGGTACACGGGACCTCTCTGTGCTATTTTTCCAACTTCTTAAGTTTATAAAAATATAGTTTATAAAGAGTCTATTTTAAAAAAGAGTTTATAAAAAGAAAAATAAAACCTTGAAAAATTACCTCAAGGAAAAAGCATATGCAAACACTGTAACTTTATGAGCTAACTTGAACAGCTTTGAGTTTCATATTTGGTTCTAAGCTGCCTTGGACCAAGGGCATAGAGCCACCAAATTCTAAAGAAATTTCCTTTTTGAGGCTTTATTCTTATAAGAAGAGATGAAAAGGGATGTAATGAAAAATGGATTCCATGGTAGATTCCCTTTGGCTGTTGCTGATGCAGCCATCAGCAGAAGAAAGCATAAATTCAAATTCATTTAAATTCCATTGCTGGGGAGGCAGCAATGGAATCCAAAAGAATCTGGTATCTCAAGGGGCAAATGGATCTCTGTCCTTTCTCAGGCAGGTTTATGATAAAAGCTGTGTGTCTGAAAGGTTGAGGTTATACTGTAACCTCCCTCCAGAGACTGGTATTCCAAAATGCTGACAGAGATCTCCACGCAGTCAAGTAGATATCGGGCAGCAATTGTTAGTGAAGTTCAGAAATTTAACCAGATCCTTCCAAACAAAGCATACACACACAGAGGTAAGGCACCAAAAGGATGTAGTAGCTAAACAAGACATTGTCTTAGGCAGCAGCTAAAGTGTCTGCTCTGACATTAAAACATGTTTGATAAAACATCCAGGATCCACACCAAGAAAGATGGCAGAATTGCTGTGAGTCACGTAAGTTTTCAAAATGCGAGGTACCAATTTCCTAACCTAGCCAATGAGAACTTCAGAAATATTCCCAAGGAACCCCTAGTTCTGAGTAGCATGGCTTTCTGATGAGGTCCTTGAAGTCACTACCCCAGAGAGTTGAAAGAAGTAGCTTGTTACACCCAGATGCTATTTAACCTTGGCCAACTGCACTACAGAGAACAACTGCCAAAGGCAGTGAATACACGTGTATAGCTTCAGAAAGTGGACATATTAAGTTCTATCTTAACATCTGTTTTCACTTCGCCTTTATTAGAATGAGAGAAGATATGTGTGCAAAAGAACAAAAAGCATTAGTTAAGTGTGAAGGGAAAAAGAAAGGCAGGAATAGTAACTTATTATTCTGGCAGTGTTTTTATTTTAAATCACTTAGTAGCATTTGGCCAAATCCATAAAGTAATTTTAAGTACTATATTTTGGCCATAGAGCATTTCCCTAAAAATCTAATAGCTACACTAAATCACTGAAGGGTTGATTTAATTAAAATTACATTCAACATTTATTTATTATTTACCACGTATAAGGCATTATATTAAGACAAGATAAGCCTAATTTGTACAAAGCACTGCCTTTGAATACCTCTCAATATAATAAAGGGAGGGAAAGAAGAGAAGATATATAACATACAAACAGCTAATCTGTAAGGGAAGTAATGATACATCTACTATAGGAGGAAATACTTTATTTAATTGGAAGAATCAGGAGAGACTCCAAGGAGGAAGCACCTGGGATGGGCCCTGGAAGATGGGGTGATTCTGAAAAACAAAAGCGAAGCAAGAGCAAGAAAAATCACTTTCCCAGGCATAAGCCAAGCTCGCAGTGTAACAAAGCAAAGGGCATTTGTAAAGCAGCCAGGTGCCCTGTTTGACGATGTGCTGATTTATGTGGGCAAGAAAGTGAGAACCAATTAAAGACATATAACCAAGGGCTTTGAATGTCAGTGTAAGGAATTTATCCTGTATTTGGTTGCAGCAGGCCACATGTAAAAAGTAATTATTCAGCCTTCAGGTATAACAGGAATGACTATTTCAGAATATAGAAAAGTACCTTATATAGATAAATGAAGTTACTAAAGTATCTTAGTTTTCCTTTAAAGAAACAAAAACATGCTAAAGTTCTAAGAATAAATTTATTATGAGTCTGAGTATAATAAAACAGTTTTGAGATTACATGCTAGGATATACATTGAAAGATATCATTTCACTACAAGCTCGTCTGAATCCTGAAGAGCTTGCAAAAATAAATGTCACTTTCTAAAAAAAGGATACTAACATGAATTCTAAATTCATATTCATTACATAATCTGTTAGGTGTCACACAGATGACACTGGTGTGATACATATCCTTCGAGGAAACCGAATAAAAAGTGACTGAACAAATCTCTCATTATAGCCTGCTATGCCTTTAAACTTGACAGTGCAAGGAGACAATTTCTACCTCTATTAATAAATAAGTTGGCTTAATACTTTATATCATTAATTACACTATTATTAGACCATTGAGGATACTGTTAATCACCCTCCTGACAAGAAAACATTTACTTATACTGTCTTAATTTTCACACCCCAATGAAAACTAGATAATTAAAACTGAGGTCATTAAAAGGACATTGGTCAAACACAGCAAAGTTTCCACAGATAGAAAAATAAAAATAAAACCCCTTTTAGGATCTGACCTTTAACTACATCCTTTCTATCTATCATAGACAAATGTCAAAATAGTCATACTATTGTATTCCAATGCCAGTGGAAACCTAACAGTTGCTAAAGTAACCATGAAAATGGATGTTATAAGCCTGCTTCTTAGGGATGTAACCTAGTATAAGGTAGGGGAATTTAATTTGCAGTAAATAAAGCCAGACCCCTTATTTCAGGGCATTGTTTAGGCTCAAGGATGTAAAGATGACCAATTACTTTCAGTGTCTGGTACAGATTTAATTATTAGGGGAAGTAGGGAGCAGCCAAAGAGAAAAGTCAAAAAAATACCCCTACCCTGTCTCACTTTAAAAGATTAATGTGACGGGAAAGTGTCTTTGCCTTTTTTGCAGGATTTCTCTCAATAAGAGAAGTTTCTTCCTTTAGAAGGAGGAGAAAATCTCTGGCTACATGGCAACATCCCAGCGGCATGGAAAGGGTTTCCCAGTGCAGAACAGCCATGCTGGTTGCTTGTCTTAGTTTCCTAGGGCTGCTACAACAAAGTACCACGAATATGGTGCTAAAAACAACAGAGATTTAGTGTCATAGAGTTCTGGAGGCCAGAAGTCTGAGATCAAGGCTATCCACTGGGCTGCACACCTCTGAAAGCTGTGGAAGAAAATCTTCCCTTGCCCTTCCTATCCTGCTGTGGTTTGCAGGCAATCCTTGGTTTCTTGCAACTTCAACTTTCAGTCTCTGCTTCCTTCATAAACTGCCTGGTTCTCTCAGTGTCTGTGTCTGTTCTCACCTTGTAAGGACACCACTCAGATTGAATTAAGGGCCTACCCTACCCCAGTATAACCTCATCTTAACAATTCCATCTGCAATAACCTATTTCTAAATGAAGTCATATTCTCAGGTACTAGGGGTTTGGACTTGGTGACAGTTTGAAGCTCTGTGGACCCCAGAAAATCGTGTCCTTAGAGCTAATCTACTCCTGTGGATGTGAACCTACTGTAAGTGGGACCTTTTGATTAGACTGGCTACTTGAATTTAGGGCCTTTGACTACATTACTTTAGTAAGGCATGACCCAGGGAGGGTCCTAGTCCTGTTACTGGAGTCCTTTAAAATGGGATGAATACAGAGAGACAGAGAGAAACCCCCCCCACAGAAGCACAGTCAGAAAAGACCCAGGAGTGAAAAGAGGAACCCACAGAAGCTGAGAGAAGGCCATGAGAGCAAGAAGCTGAAATCAATATTATCTGGGAAAGAGAAAGCAACAGAAGGAGCACCCGGAAGATGAAAGCAACAGAGCCCGGAGAAGGCAGAGACCAGCAGACAATGCCATGTGCCTTCCCATGTGACAGAGAACTCCAGGATCACCCGCAGCCCATCTTCTGTAAGAAAAGCATTGCTGGGAAGCAGACTTGGCCCAATGGATAGGGCATACGCCTACCACATGGGAGATCCACAGTTCAAACCCCGGGTCTCCTTGACCCGTGTGGAGCTGGCCCATGCACAGTGCTGATGTGCACAAGGAGTGCCGTGGCACGCAGGGGTGTCCCCGCATAGGGGAGTCCCATGCGCAAGTAGCGCGCCCCGTAAGGAGAGCTGCCCAGCACAAAACAAAGTGCAGCCTGCCCAAGAATGGCGCCACACACACAGAGCTGACACAACAAGATGACGCAACAAAAAGAAACACAGATTCCTGGTGCCGCTGATATGGATAGAAGCAGTCACAGAAGAACACACAGCAAATGGACACAGAGAGCAGACAACAGGGGAAGGGGGTGGCCGAATAAATCTTTAAAAAAAAAAAAGAAAAAGAAAAGCATTGCCTGGTAAAGCCTTGATTTGGACTTTTTCATGGCCTCAGAACTGTATGCCTGTAAGTTAATAAATCCCCATTGGAAATGCCAACCCATTTCGGGTATATTACCTTGGCAGCATCTGCAAACTAAAGCAGACTTCAACGTATCTTTTGGGGGTCAGAGTTCAACCCATTATGCCCATAAGCACTGCACCAATCCCATCCTCCTGCACTTCCCCAGGCGAAAAAAAAATAGGAAGGAAGTACAGCTGCCCCTTTGCCAAGTGCTATACAGGCAAAATAAAAGGCCTTCACTGGTTGGGATTCTTCCCTCCAGTTAGGATTACAGAGGAGGCAGCACAGAGGGGTAGACCACTGGCCAACTCAATTCCTCCACAGGCCCCAAGTGAGACACAGAGAAGGGGAAAAAATATACATGGTAAGCTTAAAGTATAAAAAGCAAGACTGTTCTTTTGAAGAAAATGCTGTATCAAGCCAGGCCATCTACCATCTAACATGAACTAGCTTTCATGTTAGAAACTCCTGGACCACTGATTCTCTCAAGGTAAAAATTACTGAACTAAAAATAAGAATGTATTGATTTTTAGGGATATTGTATCTCAGCAATAAAAAAGGGCCTAATGTCTGAAGAAAGCTTGGAGGGTGGGAGGTTATTGGACAAATGTTATGGATCTGTGGGTGACCAGTGTACATTTCTATATATAGCACTATTCTTGCTAAGCTGCAGTAAAATCATCTTTAAACACGGCATCATATCTAAAAGCAAAAGCAAAGTCGTCTGTGGAGGCCCTCACAGGATATCAAACAACTGCTAAACATAAGAATCACCTAATGAGCCTCCAAGACTCGTATTACTGTTTTCTTTCATCAAAATATAACTTATTAAGTGAAAGGATAACTTTCCAAAAGATGTAAAATATTTAAATACTACAAAAACTGCTCTTAAACCATTGCAACAGTTGCAGAATTCACTATGATTAAAATAAATGTTCAAAGAAATGAGTATGTCATCATGCACTGCATACATACACTCACATTTGTCACACGGATTGAGTCCAGGATAATATGCTTAAAGGTCTACTACTTGCCCATCCATCTTAGCGCCTAAGTCTTCAAAGACATGACTAGATAATTACACGCCAAGAAGCCAAACTAAATAAATTCCCTTGCATTGGCACACTGACATTGGACCTATCCAGGAAAGAGCCACATGCATAACCACAGAATCTTCAGGCCACCTTCCTTAGGGGCTGAGGCAGCAAAAGGCCAAATCTAACAAGTATCAGGCACAGGGGGAGGGACTCAGGAATTCCTCAGCCAAGGAGACGGGCCGCATTTTCAGGGAAAAGGGCACGCCTGCTTCGATGGACTTTCTGACTGCAGCCTACAAAACTGAATGTTCCCTGCCCCACCACTGACCGCCCTGAGGACCTGTCTTCAGACACTCCCACTACAGATCCAGTGTCCACAGCTCAGGGATATCAGACCAGAACCTAGGACAAGAAAGCAGGAACAACAGGAAAACTGGGAATCCTGGTAAAGCAACTGGGTTGAGGAGGAGAGGATTCAGGGGTTCAGATAATAGGCCAGAAAGGGCAAATTTTTAACATCATTAATGTTAAAAGAAAAGAAAAAAATAAAACAAAAAACTAGGATTATTAAGACAAGTTAAAAATCATCTACAAAAATTATTTTTCCTATATCTGGTTCCAAAAAGGCCGTCTTAAAACAGAAAGCTTCAGTAAGTTTAGATTCTTGTCAGAAAAAAAATTTATAGAAGAATAGGAAAATTTCATAACCAGACCCCACCAAAAGTCAAACATCATTTTCCTGTAGCCCCAACCAGCTCCCTCACTTGACTTCTATGTTTCATTAACTGCACTAACTCTTTCCAAATCCATTAGGCTAGAAACTTCGGTGTCACTTTTGGCTTTTCATCCAACTATCCTATGTAGGGGCCCAGTTGTGAAAATTCCAGTGTCTTCATTGTGTTCCATGAATGAAGGCATGAAGAAATGAGCCACTCAGTGGCCTCATCCTGGCCATGCCTTCTTGGCACAGTCCTCCCAACAACTAACACTGGAAAATATTGATTCACATCAGAATGCAGATATTCCAGTGTTGATACATTTCATTACACAATATTAAAATATCACGAAATCTCATAGGAAAGTTCTCAAGTTAGTAAATTTTAAAATTAGTAAGTTGCTAAATTCACAGTGGCAGGTAGAAATTTTCCAAAATTTTAATTTATGCTTGAAAGCTCAAGTTTTATTATTGGCAATAAATCTGTCAATTGATTGCCCAGAAGTGACAGGCCCATGTCATTCGTTTCCAAGAAAATCTCTGCTAAATAGCTGTGTCTAAAAAACCAGAGTTTACCTGTCTGACAGTTTTCCAAGTAAAAATGGTGTGCCATAAAAAATGTACCTAGTTTGGCTCACAACTCAAATACTTGGACAAGTGCTTTTCCCTCAGGACAAACAACATTCTTCAGTATGCAGGAGTGCTTTATCTATGCTTCTCATTTCCTCCTATAGAATATTAAAAAGATGTGTACCTAAAGGTTGAGATATTTACTGCTTCATCAAGGACATTTTTAAGTGAAACGAGCATTTTTCTTCTTCAAATGCATGGAAATAGGAAATGCAAAGACTAGTACATTTCAGTGCGCCATGATAGCCTTGCCTAGTGCTAAGGTGCCAGCAGTTTTCCCAGCTGTTTTAGTTTCCTAGGTTGCTCATACAAATATCACGAAATGGACTGGGTTAAACAATGGGAATTTATTATCTTATGATTCTGAGGCAAAACTAAAGTCTAAATCAAGAGAGCAAGATGATGCTTTCTGCTCTAGACTAGTGTTCTGGGGCTGGCTGCTTGCAGTCTTTGGTCCTTAGCCTGTCACATGGCGGTGTCTCCTCATCTCTCCCATCTCTTCCAGGTTACACTGCTTTCACCTTCTGGCTCCTTCCCTGTCTGAATTCCACTCCACTTATAAAGGACTCCAGTAATAGGATGAAGATACAAAGTGACTGAGGTGGGCCACACCTTAGTCAAAATAATCTCATCAAAAGGTCTCCTACCTAACACCCACAGAAATGGATTCAATTTAATAATATGTTTTTCAGGGAAACGGACTTTGGCCCAGTGGTTAGGGCGTCCGTCTACCATATGGGAGGTCCGCGGTTCAAACCCCGGGCCTCCTTGACCCGTGTGGAGCTGGCCATGCGCAGCGCTGATGCATGCAAGGAGTGCCGTGCCACGCAAGGTGTCCCCCGCGTGGGGGAGCCCCACGCGCAAGGAGTGCGCCCGTGAGGAAAGCCACCCAGCGTGAAAAGAAAGAGCAGCCTGCCCAGGAATGGCGCCGCCCACAGGTCCCATGCCGCTGATGACAACAGAAGCGGACAAAGAAACAAGACGCAGCAAACAGACACCAAGAACAGACAACCAGGGGAGGGGGGGAATTAAATAAATAAATAAATCTTTAAAAAAATAATAATAATAATAATAATAATATGTTTTTCAGGGGTACATACAGCTTCAAACCACCACACTAGCACTGTTTTTGCATGAGCACAAATCCCAAACCCAGTGAAAAAGACAAACAATGTTTCAGTATCATTATGAAAATAGTTTTGTACTTGTAGATTCAAGAAACGGTTTCAGGGTTCTCTAAAAGCCTACAGAACCCACTCTGAAAATCCCTGTTCTAAAGCATTAAAATAAATCCCGAGGACAACCAGCAAGATGGTGGCAGAGTAAGGAGCTCCTAGAGTCAGCTCCTGCTACAGGGCAGTTAGTAAACATCCAGAGTTATCTGGAGCTAGCTGAAGCACCTGGTTGGGGACTCTGGGAGGCCAGAGAGTATCCTGAAACATCCTTGAAGGAATGGAAGGAGGAGACTGCCCATCTGCAGATAAGATTTGTAAGAAGAGTGCTCCACACCAGGAGGCTGGTGCCCATCCTCCACTGGAGGCACAAGTTACCTCAGGAGTGTTCCATGGCTGGAATTGGAACTTCCACTTCCCAAAAACAGGGGAGGAAGAGATGGTTGGGCACCAGCTTCAGCTACTGATGAGTAAATTCGGCAGGCTAAAGCATAATCCTGAGAATAGCTACAGTTTGAGGCTGTCCAAGTCAGAAAGAGGCTGGGTGCCGCCATCTTAACTCTGTGTCTGGCATGAGGGGAAGCAGGGTGGACAGAGAATCCCAGTGCTGGTGGGGACCAGCTTCTTTCCATCCAGATCAGATTACAGCTCTAGCCTAGGCCCCAGCCCCACTTCTGACAGGGAGGAAACTTGGGGACATGCGCAAGCCTCCCTGGGAAATTACCAGTCAAGCCATGGAGGCTGGTGATTATCCTACTCTGGTGGCACAAGCCACCCCAGGAGCTATTCTGTTGCTGGAATTGGAAGCTCCATTTCCCAAAAACAGGGAAGGAGGAGCGGGTTGGCTGCCGATTTCATCTAAAGATTGGTAGACTCGGTTAGCTAAGATATAACCCTAAGAACAGCAGGGATATGAATCTGCCCAAATTGGAAAGAGGACAGTGGCCACCATTTTGACTCTACCCCCAGCCTGAGGGGAAGCCCGGATGACTGAAAATCACAGTGATGGTAGGAATCCATTTCTTTCACCCAAATCTGCCTGTACCCCCAGACTAGGCTTCAGCCCCACCTCTGGCAGGGGAGAGGCTGGCGGTAGGCCTGCACCAGCCTATCCAGGTAACTGCAGGTACCTTTGCTGGCATAGACTGAAGATCAGAAGTCTACCAGGGCAACTGCAGTCATCTTGGACTCGCAATGCATAGAATGCTGCCCACACCTGCAGCTCCATCCCTGCCCGAGGCAGGGGAGAAAGGGGCATGAAGCTTCAACAGTCTCTCTGGGCAATTACAGTCTAGGCCTGCACAACTTAGATTACAGCTGTGACTCTGTCCCTACCCCTGGCAAAGGAGAAAGAAGGGAGAAGCTTCATTGGTCCCTGGCACAATGAGGGCAGCAAGCATCACAGCTTATAGCACCAATTAAAACCTTGGCTCCTACTGCACAACCAGCAAGGGAGAAAGGGCAGAAAGCCCTAAACTAAAGAGAAAAACTGCACCCAGAATAAATACTCTAGTAATCCAGATGCCAAGACACCAACAAAAAATTACAATTCACACCAAGAAACAGGATGAGATGGCCCAGTTAAAGGAACAAGATAAGTCTCCAGATGACATAAAGGAGGTGAGACAACTAATCTTTTTAGATTTTTTTTTTTTTTAAATTTATTTCTCTACCCTCCCCTCCCCCCAATTGTCTGCTCTCTGTGTCCATTCGCTGTGTATTTTTCTGTGACCGCTTCTATGCTTATCAGCAGCACCGGGAATCTATGTTTCTTTTTGTGGCATCATCTTGTTGTGTCAGCTCTCCGTGTGTGCAGCACCATTCTTGGGCACACTGCACTTTCTTTCGCACCGGGTGGCTCTCCTTACGGGGCACAATCCTTGTGCGTGGGGCTCCCCTACATTGGGAACACCCTTGCGTGGCACGGCACTCCTTGCACACATCAGCACTGCACACGGGCCAGCTCCACATGGGTCAAGGAGGCCTGGGGTTTGAACCAGGGACCTCCCATGTGGTAGGTAGACACCCTATCCATTGGGCTAAGTCCGCTTTCCAAGACAACTAATAACTAATTTTCAAACAAATCCCCTTAATAAATTCAATGAGATGGCTACAGAGATTTAGGATCTTAAGAAGACATTGGATTAGCACAAAGAAGAATTTTAAGCATACATAGAAAAATAGCAGATCTTATGGGAATAAAAGGTGCAATCAATGAAATTTTAAAAACATTGAAATCATATAATAGATTTGAGGAGGCAGAAGAACAGATTGGTGAGCTTGAAGAAATCGCCTCTAAAAGTGAACATACAAAAGAACAGATGAAGAATGGAAAAAATTGAACAAGGTCTCAGGGAGCTAAATGACAGCAAAAGGCATGCAAATGTACATATCATGTGTCCCAGAAGGAGAAGAGAAGGGAAAAGGCGCAGAATGAATATTTAAGAAATAATGGTAGAAAATTTCCCAACCCTTTGAAGGACACAGATATCCATGTCCAAGAAGCACAACATACTCCCATCTGAAAAAATCCAAATAGACCAACTCCAAGATGCATACTTATCAGAATGTTAAACACCAAAGACAAAGAAAGAATTCTGAAAACAGCAAGAGAAAAGCAATGCATAACATATAAGGGATACCCAATAAGATTAAGTGGTGATTTCTTACCAGAAGCCATGGAGGCAAGAAGAGAGTGATCTGATATATTTAAGATACTACAAGAGAAAAACATCCAGCCAAGAATCTTATATCCAACAAGACTGTCTTTCAAAAATGAGGGCAAAATTAGAATATTCACAGATAAACAGGAACTGAGAGATTTTCTAAGCAAGAGACCAGATTTTCAGGAAATACTAAAGGGTGTGCTAGAGCCTGAAAAGAAAAGGCAGGAGAGAGAGGCCTGGAAGAGAGTCTAGAAATTAAGATTATATTAATAAAAGTAACTAAAAGTGTCAAAAGAGGGGTGAAAATAAAATATGACAGATAAAACTCAAACAGGAATAAACTTAACTAATGATGTGAAGGACTTATATTCAGCAACTCAATATAAAAAGAAATTTAAAAAACCCTAAATAACTGGAAGAACATTCCATGCTCATGACCTGGAAGACTAAATATCATTAAGATGTCAATTCTACTCAAATTGATATAGACTTAGTGCAATCCCAATAAAAAATTCATCAGCATTAAAAACAAACTGAAAACATGACCATCAAATTTATTTGGAAGAGAAAGGGGTCCTGAATAACCAGAAACATCATAAAAAGGAAAAAGCAAACCTTCATCCCCAGTCTTTAAATCCTACCTAGCTACAGTGGTTTAAAAAAAGCATGTTACTGGCATAAAGACAGACACATAGAACAATGGAACCAACTTTATGGTTCAGAAACAGACCCTCATATATATGGTCAAGCGAT
Source organism: Dasypus novemcinctus (assembly GCF_030445035.2). Taxonomy (NCBI): domain Eukaryota; kingdom Metazoa; phylum Chordata; class Mammalia; order Cingulata; family Dasypodidae; genus Dasypus; species Dasypus novemcinctus. The sequence continues at coordinate 87,664,201 of NC_080677.1, forward strand.
TTTTGACTAGCCTGTCAAACCTACACAGCTTAGGCAGTACAGTCCATTCAACAAATGGTGCTGAAAGAATTGGATATCCAGAGCCAAAAGAAGGAGAGAGGACCCCTATCTCACATCTTATCCAAAAATTAACTCAAAATAGATAAAAAATTGTAGGAAAATATCTTCAAGACATGGTGATAGGTGGTGGATTCTTAAAGGAGATAAGAGGAGGACTGAGACGGACTACTAATGTTTAATGTATGCAGAAGTTTTCATTAGCTTTATTGTAAAGTGGAGAAGTATGGAAAAAATACAGCTGGAGTAACCTATGGACTGTGGTTAGCAGTAATACTATAATATTCTTCATCTATGTGAAAGATGTACTGTGTTGCTGTGTTGATAATGAGGCAGTATGGAAAATGTGAGCCAAATGTACACTATGGACATGTTAACAATCAGATGATATTATCTGTAGTAAATGTCCAACACAGTGTCATGTGCTGATGGAGGGGTGTTGTTTGGGAATTCCGCACATATGCATGATTGTTTTATAAGCTTACAACTTCTGTCATAAAAAAAATATTTAAAAAATAATAATAGGGTGGGTTGGAGGAAACACCAAATGTAAGATGAGGACTATGATTAGTAGTAAGATTTTGACAATATTCTTTCATAATTTGTAACAAACGTCTCACGACAATGCAAGGTGTTGGTGGAAGGTTGATGTATGGGACCCCTGTATAATGTTATGCATGTTTGTAAGTTCACAACTTTCACTATACACTTAATTGTTTATGTATGTTCATATATAAATGATAGAAAGATAACAATAATAGGGTTGGTTGGGGGAAGATAATTTGGTTAGTAGTAATATTTTGGCAATGCTCCTTAATCATTAGTTAAAAAGGTTTAACAACAATGCAAGTTATTGGTGGTAGGGTGAGTTATGAGAGTCCTGTATGATGCTATATATTTTGTTTTGTAAGTTCACAACTATTATTATATACTTATTGTTTATATATGTTTATGTGTAAGTGATATACTTCAATAATTTTTTTAAAAAGGAAATAATAAATAAATCCCAAACAAGGCTCCCTGTCTCCAGTCTCTCTATACCGCAGATAACTTTTATCTCAAACCACAGACCAGATTTACCTAAATAAAGCATAAATACAGATATTCCTTCTCCTTTCTCCCACCACCCGCCCATCAAAATTTTTCAAGTCCTTCCCACTGATGGCAAAATTAACTGCAGATTCAAGATGTCCATGAGGTTGCCTAACCTGCCTTTCCCTCTTGGCTGCCTCCATCTCCTTTGCTCAGACCTTATTGTCTAGTCAAACAGAACTTGGGTTCTCCCACCTCGGCATCTGCTCTTGGCATTCCCTCTGCCCAGAATGTACCTCTTAATATATGACTGATTAAACCTGTGACTCTCACCCCTGGCTGAGAACTATGGGGGATCTTTTTAAAAAAAACCTATTTCTAAACCCCTCCCTCTCCAGAGGTTTTAATTGAAGGAGGGCGGGGCAGGAATAGGCATTTTTAAAGGATCCCTCAGTGACACTCCGATGGGACCCAATGAGTCCATCATTTGTACTCCTGCCTGCTGCAAAGCCATTTGGATTCCTCCAGAAAATCAGGTACATTCCTTTGGACACCTGCAGCCTGTTTTTCCCAACTCCTTCACCATTTTTCTCATTTCCTCCTTGTAGTCCAACCATTGTTCTATTTATCTCTTGTCCCCATTGAACCGCAGACTACTTTTGACGGAGGCAGCTTGCCTTGCTCCTCACGGAGTCGTCTTCAGTGTGGAGCACAGGACAGAGTCAATGCATACTGTTGAGTGTGGGTGGTAAAATACACGTAAGACAGAACTTACCACTTCAACCATTTAGTGGCACTAAGTACATTCGGTATTGTACAACCATCACCACTATCTCATTCCAGAACGTTTTCACCATCATATAAGGAAACTCTGTACCCAGCAAGCAGTCACTCTCCATTCCTTACCCTGCCCCCACTAACCTACATTCTCTCTTTACAGATTTGCCTATTCTGAATATTTCATATAAATGGGACCATATAATACGTAGCTTTTTGTGGCTGGCTTCTTTTACTTGTCATAATGTTTTCAAGACTCATTCATGCTATAGCATAACTCAGAACGTCATTCCTTTCTATGGATGAATAATATCCCATTGAACAGACAAACCACATTTTACAGTACCTCAGTGATATACATTTTGAATACATACCTACTTTTACCTTATAATGTTCACCTTATAGTTAATGACCAAAGAAAAGCACCTGCCTGCCCCTCTCCGTCCCAGGAAGAAAATGTATCTTAAGTGGGGAAAGTCAGCAAGTGACAGGAAACATGACATGGAATGCGAATATGCCCTGGCCACAAACCTGTTTATTGCATATATTCACAAGTAAGACAACGAGAAATGTATTCTTTAGATGACATTAAGGGTTTGTGTTAATATGTATCAAACAAAACCAGAAGAATTTATTGTACATTTAATTTTCCTATAATGCTTGTTTTGAAAATGCAAATTTATTCCAATGAGATTGTAATAAAAGGGAACAATTTGAGCATAAAGCAAATTTTATGTTTGTTCAACGCAATTTCTCCAAGAGAAATGCTAGGTAAATGCACCCAACTGAACCAAGCTGCACAGGAATACACAATATGCACATATGCCCAAACTTTAAACATTTACCAGCTATCTAAGTTCACTGCTTTTGTTTTTAGCCATACTCACATATTGTGTAACACCTACCCTATGAGCTTGGATAACCCTGGTTCCACTACATCCCAATAGCTCACAATCCACAACCCTCTGAAGCCCACCTTTACCAGCCAACTTCAGCTGTTCTTTAAAGTTAAAGTAGCATATTTATGTATTTCTTAACCACTAAACATGTGTAAAGCCATGCTATCCCTTTTATGAGGTTCTATCTCTTTGTTTTCTGTATCTGACAGAGTTTTTGAATATTCTGTCCCTAATCCCATTTCCCCATAAGTGTTGTGGTATTCACTGCACAATTTTGTGTAGTATGGTGATTTTTAGGAATGCTGATGTTGGGTTATAGCAAGACCGACTGTATGGCATTTATTTCAAAATAAAAGCTCAGGCCCAAGACCAAGTTTCATGGCCTCTTTCTTCACTCTGAGTCAATCTTGGACTGTTAAACAAAGACATTACTGCACTTTCTACAAGCCTCTCTCCACTGTTTAAACTTTCTTTTCACATCACAAGTGAGAACAGCATCGTCCTCCATATTCAGAAAAATTCATGTACACTAAATACAAACCAACCCTATTTTCCACAAAAAAATCTCTAATCTGCTTGCAGATCTCTTACTTACAAAGGAATGACAACAGAACCAGAGAAACAAGAATGAGGAATCATTTCTCAAAAAATCCCTAGAGATTACTTATGCTACATTTATGCTTCTCCTTCTTATATTCTAGAAAAATTTTGCGAATCATTAAGTAATTTATTACCATACTTAATAAGACTTAGACTGTTTCAAATGAAAATCATTAATTGGACTATTTCAAAAGAAAATCAAAGAGATGATGAAGGAAAGGAAGATAAATTTCAGATTAATTTGGAACAAAAATAAACTTTTGACCTCTCAATTTACCCAAATACACAATCAAAATAAAATTCATGCTTCATATTAAAAGAGGTAACAAACACTCCATGGATCTATATTATACATATGAGTAATCAACAACAAAAAAGCCTTCCTCCTGTATCTTAGAGTCAGAAGCACTGGGACTTCTCTTCCTGTTGGCTTCAAATGCCCCTTCCTACCTTCTTCCCCTCTGTAATACAGACTGAGATGCTTTCTTTCTTTTTTTTTTTTCTCTCCCCTTCCCCTCTCCCACCCTGGTTGTCTGTTCTCTGTGTCTATTTGCTGCGTCATCTTCTTTGTCTGCTTCTGTTGTTGTCAGCGGCACTGGAAGCTGTGTTTCTCTCTGTTGAGTCATCTTGTGTCAGCTCTCCACGTGTGCAGCGCCATTCTTGGGCAGGCTGCACTTCCTTTCGCGCTGGGCGGCTCTCCTTACGGGGCGCACTCCTTGCGCGTGGGGCTCCCCTACGCGGGGGACACCCCTGCGTGGCAGGGCACTCCTTGCGCGCATCAGCACTGCACACGGGCCAGCTGCACACGGGTCAAGGAGGCCCGGGGTTTGAACCGCGGACCTCCCATGTGGTAGACAGACACCCTAACCACTGGGCCAAGTCTGCTGCTTTCTACACTCCTCTAACTCCTAAAACCCTAGTCCAAGGTATCTCCTCATCCAAGATCCAAACAAGCAGAGGCCAGTGAGACAAAAAACAAAGAAACAAAAACCCACCACACAAAAACACACGCTGGCACCCAAGCACTGAGGCAAGGAGGGAAGAAAGCAATATAACTGTCAGTACTCCACCCCCACCCCTACTGCTGCTTCCCAAACTTTACATTTACATGTATAAACAGAGTCCTAACCCAGCAAAATCTTCGTTTTCCCTAAATGTTGATGCTCTTTCCCTAGAAATCTGAATATTCAGTGGCCCACAAATATCTGATCTTTTCCTGTTGAGACTGTGAATTTATGTAAGAAAAAGGGGGGAGGGGGAACCTCATCACCTTAGCTCCCTTTCACTCATTGTTGGTAATAAAAACACCCTTAGGCAGCAGTCAAGGGGCTATGTAATTACATCAGGGAACTAGAGCTGGAGAACAGATATGAAGTTCTCAGAGGTAGGAGGAATTCATCTCCAAGATAAGAAATGGGAAACAGAGCAGATGGAGACAGGGAATTGGCTGGACTGCAGAATCCCAACAGCTTTGCTAGAAGCTTCGACCTCCTCACCCATTAAATCTCGGAGCCATTTAAGCCTCTGTCCCCACCTCTCTTCTGCAGTAAATAACCACCAGCCCAGACAGCAGACGGAGGGCTACACAAGGGGCTAAACATGCCGAGGACAGGGCAGCATGGAGGAGAGGGAGGTGCCTGGCAGCATTACCTCAGGATCTCAGGATGGCTCTAGGATCTAGACAATTCCTACCTCAGATACATTAAGGCAGGCTCAAGAATCTTAAACTGTTCGGAACATAGTTTCTATGGCAACGTTTGCCAAATCCAAGCAACTGTATCCTAAATGAACTTTGGAAACAGTCCTTTCATAAGGAGGCAGAACAAGTTAGGGAGGAAGAGTGCAGGCGCTGAAATCAGACAACCTGGGTTCAGATCCCAGCTCCACTCCTGTGTGGCCCTGAGGGAGTCACTGAACTATATGGGTCTATAGTTTCTTAATATAAAATGGAGATAATATTGGTGCCCATCTCCTGGAGCTGCTAAGGAATAAATGAAGGCACATATTAAGTGCTCAAGAAATGGTTGCTTTTTATTATCCTTATATTGACTAGTACAATGAATTCCTAATTGGCCTCCTTACCTCAAACCTATGCTCAAATATAATTATTACTAAACAAGTAAGAGCCAAAGTTCAGAGAAAATAAAATTTAATTATGGTCAGGAGCAGGTATGGCTCAAGCAGTTGTGTGTCTGCTTCCCTACATGGGAGGTCCTGGGTTTGGTTCCAGTGCCTCCTTAAAAGCAAAACAAAAACAAAACAAATAAGCAAATGAAAAAACCAACTCAGGGGAGCCAATGTGGCTCAGTGGTTGAGCACCACCTTCTCGCATACAAGGTCCCAGGTTCAATCCCTGGACCAGTACCTCAAAGAAAAAAAATTTTAATTATGGTATCATGTCCATTTGGGTCACATTTAATTTGCTGGAATTTCTGAATGAAACTATTTTAGTAGAGCTATTTTAAAACTAAGTTGTGATGAAAAGAAAATCTAGTCCCAAATTCCACTACTGTGTGTGTGAGAGAGACTTATTTCTTGTTGGAATTAGTAATCTCAACAAAAAAGATAAAATATGTTTTCATGTTTATGTACTCAAGATCAGACACTAAAATCCCTATGCTCATCTGATACAAAACTAAACGGATATTTCTAAAGGATATATTTTATGGACAAATATAACTTAAATAAATCTACCTTGAAATGAAGATGGCTTCTAATTGTACTAATGAGGTGTAGACTGTTCAACAATCATTCAAAACTGACTTTGCACTGCAAACTACACACACATACAGACAGATGCACACTCATATATGGATTTAGGCTGATACCAAGAATGCATAATAAAATGCTTGACTGTAATATACCTGCTGGATGATAAGATCTCTGAAGCCTGATTTCAAGATCATGAGGACTTCTTCAAAATTTATTTGCTAATTTTAGCATAATTCAACATTTGAAGAGAGTGCTAAAGGAAATTTAGATATTCAAAGCCTTAACTATGTAGTTATCAGAGTAAGATCTCTCCAACCATTTGACTGTATGGAACCAGGGAAGTATCTTTATATTTTTCACTCCACAAAAATAAGAAATTCAGCCCAGGGAATTTACCCCATGATTTCAGGTATCTTATCATAAAGGCTACTTTTATTAACTATCTCTAACTTAATTAATACTTATTACATGCTAGACACTATGCTAGATATTTCATATGTTATATCCTTATAATATAATGGCAAAATTAAATAATTCACCCACCATCAAATACGTAGAAAATGGCAAAGCTGGGATTTGAAACTAGAGTCAGTCTGACTCCAAATCTCATGCCTCTTTTTAGCATTTCCACATTATAAATGATATAATCTGTATCCCTCAATGAAGAGTCTCTAACCTCTAAGTTGTCTTCTTTCTGCAGGATTCCATCTTGTAACTAGATCAGACAAAATCTCCCAGGTATACTGTGGCGCATAGGGCCCCAGCGCTCCTTAAGGAGGTCCATATCCACTCTTGCTTTAGCACAGCTTCACACATATCCACAGGATGTAAACTTTCTTCTCCTTTTCATCTACTTTATGTATCACAGTCACTGACCACTTGACATTCAGTTTTATTCTCTTGGGCTTCAGACCCTTTCTGTCCAGGCTTCCCACCACTATTATTTCATCATCCTTGTATAAAGATACTTCAGCTCACTCTAACATGACAGAGGATAGAAACACACTGCTTAAATGCTTTTACCTTTTAAGAATTATATTGCATTTTCACACATCAGCAGAGAAAATAACCCAACACAGTAAGCCTTATAAACCAACATAGGGTATTTCAGGTTCCCTGCATCCCCACTCTTTGGTTCTTTTTCATTCCTCTAAATGAGACATGTGGTTTTGACCCCCCACCCCATCCCCACCAATGAAACTGCTCGCACCAAAGTCACTGATGACCTTCCTGGTGCAAAAGTATATATGTGATCTCTTATTTAATACTGACGATATTCCCTCCAATTTTAATGTAGAATATGAAAGTTCTCTACTAATACTGTATTTCAACGAATTTCTTCATCCACTTCTATTAGTATTTGATTTCTATTTACTCCTGAGTGCAAAAACTTTGCTAACAATGTAAAATATTTTCCACCTTTAACCTGTTCTCTTGAATTCTGCTTAGTCTAATATTAATATTGTCATACCTGGTTTTCACTTGCAGTTGCTTAAAAAATCTTAGCCTGTCCTTTTATCTTCTAGTTTTGGTGGTTCATTGTGTTTTAAGACTCTCTTAGGGAGAAGTAGCTGGATATTAAAATACAATATGAGTGTTAACCCTATAAGAGAGGCATTTAATCTAATTGCATTTATTGTGATAACTGATATGCTTGGATTTTATTTTTGTCGTTTTATTTAATTCTTTTTCTGTGTTTCTATGCTAGGTACTTTATCTTCCATTTCATTATAAAGGCAAGGTTTTTGTATGCTTTTATTTACTTCAGTATTTTGGAAGTTGGGTTCTTGTTTTAATTTTACTAGTAACTATCTTTATGTTATCAATTACATCAAATATTATCAAATACTACAAATAGTTCTCTAATTATAAAGTCAAGAACAAGATGATTATCAATTTTCTCACATCCAGGATAAGGAATGTCTCATATATCACAAAATGTGTGACATGAAAGGATGCTTTTGAAAAAAGGACCATGAACAAATCTTTGACTTAAAGTCAAATTACAGTCAAAATAAACTAGTTGGCTAATCCATTTTTCATCAGTCATTTCTAAAAGTCAAGCAAAGAAAGATCATATCTGGAAATTTAGCTATCAAGTCAGGAAAACCTCCACCTCTTGTATAAAAGAAAAAACAATTTACTAAATGATTTCACTCACTGTATCACCTATCTACTCAATAAATTATTTTCCACTACCTACTTGCGGTAAACTTCACACCCTGGATCCCAGTATGGCCTTGAATTATCTTCCTACAATGGCCTCCTGTTACAAATCTAAGCAGGCAAACTAATTTCAATAGTCCCCAAAATCAGCTGTAATAAGGAAGGAAAACCTGTTTTAAGGAAAGCAAAGAATGTGTGAGACATCAGATAATGGTTAGCATGGATACACTTTGGTCACTTATGTTTAAATAAGATTTGAATTGGCTGGAGTATTCCACCCATGACCTCACAGCCACACTAAAGGATACTCCACCCAGCATAACCCATCTCTCTGGCAAAGGACTAAATCCCAGCTCTAGTTCCCCTTCCCCCAGTATAATAAAGGGAAAAGTGTGGCCTGGAAACAGAGGAGCAGTAAGTGAGCTCCTTGGGAAAGCTCCTTATTTGTAAACCACTTGCGAAATCTCATATTATCACTTATAAAATGGGGATCATATCACTAACTACTTCATGAGGTTGTTTTAAGGATAAAATAAAACAATGCACAGTACTTGGCCATAGTAGGTATTCATTAAATAGTGTGTGTGTGTGTAGAGTCAATTTGTCTTTCTTTGATTTTTTAAAAACCTACACTAATGGAAGTAATATATTTACTGATAACATTTTATGCATAATTCAGTTTCTATTTTTATTTTTCACCACTTTCCCAACTATAACCAGCTTAATTGCTTTTAAAATATAGGCTGCATTTGAATTTATTAGTGTGCTGAAAAGTGATAAACAATAAATAACAGACTTACACGAGACTCTCATGCCAAAAATGGATTTGGTTTCCCAGGAATCAAAAAGATCTTTCCAAAAGAAGCTTCATGTATGAGCAAGTCTCATGTATAGACCTAAAGCACTGACTAAACTGAGGTCTCACTGTGAAAACAACAAACCTGAAATTCCATAGCTTCACCAAATTTGAAATTATAAACACTACTGAATTACACATTTTAAAAATATGTCCCTGATGGTCAGTTCATTTTCAGGCAATTGTAGTATCTACTACTTTCTATAATATCTTTATGAATTAAATTAGTGTTGTAGGAAATCATATGTTTTAAAGGCAAGGCTTCATCACCACCACCTCCTCAAGATGATCCAAGGCTTTCTATATCATGGCATTAAAAATAATTATCTTGCCTCTCAAATATCCAAACTATTTAAAAAATGCCAAGATCAGTCAGATTCTTTCTTTCTGAAACTCCAGATGATTTCATTTGTGCAGTTACTTCCATTGACCTCCCATCAAAGTTTGATTGCACTTCTTAGTACATTACCTTCCAATGACTGCAGAACATCTATCTGGTGGTGCTCAGTATAGTTACATCAGATATCTATTTATACCATGCACTGGACAAAACATTGACAATAATCAACAGGTATGGGTTAATGATTTCAAATTGAGCCTAGGTTCAAATTCCAGCTTCACAAGATAAGACCTTACTCGAATTACTTAAGCTTTATAAGTCCCCGTTTCCCTCATCTGAAAAAAGAGGATTACATCTGTTATGAAGTTTAAATAGGATAGTTAATTTATTCTAATCAAGCACAGCATTGCACTGGATAAATGTTCCCAACAAACAATAGGTTCATCATCACTATCCTTTTATTTTATCACTATTCTTATTACTAAAAAATTGTTAATGAATTTTTCTCTCTTCTATAAACTAGAACTAATGGAAATATTAGCCATATAATCAGCATAAAAATTAATAAAAAACAGATTCTCAAGGACAGAGGAACTCTCAGTACCTATTATAACCCAGGAACCACCATATCTACCCTATTTAGTCCTCATGACTAGACACCACACAGCAGAAGTGGGAGTAAAACACTACTTCTCTCACTCCAAAATCTATATCCTCACGTTAGATCATGTTGCCCCCCTTAGTGTCTGCTACTAACATCTTACACTGATGTCTGCTAAAGAAAACATGGAAGAACAACAACAAAATAAGTATTACATCACAAATAAATACATGTTCACGTGTCTTTGGAAAGAATGCCTATACTCATGGCTCATTTATGTGAAACAACATTCTGTTAAACAAACAGCAGTAAAGCTTTGTTTGGCAGCAAAGACTCCAGAACTGCCCTTTTCCAAAAGTTGCCCAGAGCAGTTTTGAAGAACTAGAGAAAATGAGTTGGCTGCATCCCAAAAACAAGGAGCATCTCCAACTGCAAGCAAAATAATTCCATTTTTCTTCCCCATTGTCTTAGTTTGCTAAAAGTTGGGGGGAGCAATATACCAAAAATGGGTTGGCTTTTACAATGGGAATTTATTAAGTTAAAAGCTTACAGTTCTAAGGCTGTAAAAATGTCCAAATCAAGGCATCATCAGAGATACTGTCTCACTAAAGGTCAGCTGCTGGTGATCCTGGGCTCCTGCCACGTGGCAAGACACAATGGTGGTTCTGCTGGTCTGGGGCTGCCTCCTCCTCCAGACGTACTTATTTCCCAGGCTCAGCTATGGGCAGTCAGGCATATGGCTCATCTCTCCCCTCTCCTCTGGGCCTCCTCTCTTTGATTCTACCGATTCCAGCCTCCAGCCTCCAGGACCTCTCTTCCAGCCTTTTAGGATTTCTCTGTCTCTGCTGCTTTTTCTCTGTGTGTCTCTGCTGTCAGTCCTCCTTTTAAAAAGGACTCCAGCAAGAGGACTAAGATCCACACTGGGGCATGCCTCACCAAAGCAATCCAATCAAAGTGTCCCCAACTGAACCCAATCAATCAAAGGGTTCCATATCAAGAGATATGGATCAGTGTCAAGAACATGATCTTCTCTGGAATCCAAAAACATCTTCAAACTGTCATACTCATAATATCTACATCCCAACTCAGCCTGAAGCAGTCAAAGTGGACATCATCCCAAATCCCTCAAAACTGAGGAATGAACAAAAATAAGAAGGAAGAGTAACTACTGACTAAAGCAGATTTATTATTATTATAGTTACCATGTGTTAATTGAGTAACTTGTATTACTGACATAAAAATTAATTAATTAAAAAATAAATAAAAAGATTATGTAAAATTGCAGAGTACCTCTGGAAAACAGTTTAGCAGTTTCTTAAAAACTAAACATAAAGTACCATACAACTTAGCAATTGTACTCTTGGGAAATTTATCCCAGAGAAATGAAAATTTGTAAACACACTAAAATGTGTATATGAATATTTATAACATCTTTATTCATTATAGTCCCAAACTGGAAACAACCCAAAATGTCTTTCAACAGGTGAGTGATTAAGCAAACTCTGGTACAACCACAGTTTCAAATACTATTCAGCAACAAAAAGGGATGGGGGAGTGGATGTGGCTCAAACAGTTGAATGCCTGCTTCCCACATGGAAGGTCCCAGGTTCAATCCCAAGTGCTTCCTAAAAATTAAAAAAAAAAAAGTAAAACAAACAAAAACAAAAACAACTCAGGGGAGCCAATGTGGAGCAGTGATTGAGGACCAGCTTCCCACATGTGAGGTCCAGGGCTCAATCCCCAACCCTGGTACCTCAAAGAAAAAAAAAGAATGAACTATTGATTTGATGAATCTGAAGGCATTCCACTTAGCGGAAAAAAAAACAATCTCATAATGTTACATACAGTATATTCCATTTATATGGCATTACCAAATTGACAAACTTACAGAGACGAAGAACAAACAAGTAGTTCTGAGGAGCCAGAAAGGGGAAGGGATGGGTGCACTTACACAGGGACAGCACAAGATACCGATCCTCATCATGACAGTGGTAACATGAATCTATACATGGGGTTAAAAAGCACAAACGTATACACACACACACATATACAGGCGCACATACAAACAGGTGAAAACATTAGTTAACAGTAGGGTACCAATTGTATTGCAGAGATAAAAGATTTCATCGCCAGGGAAGCAGGGTAAAGGGATGGGATGGACTTTGTGCTATTTTTGTTTTTTAATACCCAGCCCACCTAAAAGACCCACAAAAACATATTAACTTCTATCTGGGTTTTGAGTACAACAAAGTCAGCACCAAATACTAAGAATGGGCCACTCTGCTGAAAATGATAGCGTCATTATACCATTTAAAGAGAGGTAACAGCGAGATTGCATACTGCATGTATCAAAATCACTCTGGAGAATTGTGTCCCTTTCTGAGCAACAAAACTTAGGGTTTATGTCCCTATTTTTGCAACCTCCAGTGAATCTATAATTATAATATTTCAAAACTAAATAAAAATAAAAAACAGATCTCAAACAGCTTTTCTCCCCTCCATATGTAGAAACACGTAAACTGACTGGCCAGAGTTCATCTTTTTATGAGGCTTGTGATTTCCCCAAGGTTACTCATTCAGGAAGCAGACCAGAGTCTGGGAACTGACCCATGGCGCCTACCTCATAGTCCAATCCTCTACCACACTGTTTAAAATAAAAGAAAATGAAGAGGTAAATGTATTAATATATCCATATTAATTTTGTTTTCAGTAAAGCCATTTGCCCCAAGGTCAAATGCTTGGGAATTCTCACCCAAATGAACAAGGCCTTGGGTATATCTAGATATGGAAGCACTTTACTCTGCCAGAAAAGGTAGGGGAGGCTACCCCCAGGAGGAGACATTTGAGCTGAGTTTTGAAGGTTGAGTAAAACACCTGACAGACATGGAAGGAAAGAGCATTCCAGGAAGCCTCGGGCCTGGGACAGCACCAAGGGTTTAGAGAGCTGCAAGGGGTGGGACTGTAATGATAGTACAATACACTTGTAGGAAGAAGGAGATGAAGGTGGGAAAAAAGCAGGAATAATATATACCTCCCAAACTCCACTAATGAATATGGTTTCTTAAAGCTTCTTCTCTCTGAATTTTTAGATATTTATATTACATTTCTATTCCTCACATGAACAGCATTTGCTATTTGTAAAGTCGAATAGGAAGGTCATGTGGACAGCAATTCTTGGCTTGCAGTATTGAGAAGGCTCTGTTTCCCCATTTCAAATGACAATGAACAACTGGGGTTTATGCAGTCTTAATTTCCCTGCCACAGACTTTAAGTCACAAAAACAAGCTTCCACCATTCAAATATAACAAACACTGATTCTTAAGAATACATTTTTTTCTTTTTAGAGTAATGAAAATTTTTATGGTGTTGAATGCACAACACTGTGATTATACTAAAAGCCACTGATTATATATAATACTTTGGATAGATCATATGGTATGTGAATCTATCTCAATAAAACTGTTTACTAAATAAGTAAATATTCGTGCAAGAATAGCTAGAAAGAGAAGCTATGTACAGCAGGGGAAACAGAATGAGAGATGAAGAATTTTCTTATTTATCTGTCTGGTTTTTGTTTATTATTATTGAGATGATGAAAATGCTCTAATAATGACTGAAATGATGACTGCACAACACTGTGATTATATCAAATACTTCACTACATACTTTAGATGAATTGTATGCTTTATTAATATGTACCAATAAAAATTCATTTGTTTAAAAAAATATATGGGAGAGGACAATGAAAAGCGTGAAACAATTCCTCTTTAAAAAAAAAAAGAATATACTTAAAGGCTACAAATGCAAACATGGTCTTAACAACTCTCTGAATCATTATGATACTGTGATATTTTCTCAGTTTATTTTCAAAGCAGAGCAAGTAGATTCTTTGGGCAAAGTAAAATTAAGCCAGTAATGGATAATATCAAAATTACTAGTCCACATAATACACAAAAGCTATAATAATTTCATGTATCACAGTCCAATCATATCTATTTTGGTTCTAATCTTGCCCCTTCATAAAGTTAGTCTATACTCTCAAAATAGGGAGTGGAAATATGGCAGAGTAGGAAGCTCAAGGTACCGGTCCCTCTGCTGCACTGGCAGGAACTGTCTGGGGAACTCAAGTCTGCTGGAACATTGCAGCCATCCAGGGAAAAGATGATGAAGAGGCTGGTAAATTGCAGTAATTATGGGTAAAATTCACCCTCCCTGCAGAAGCTACTCTCCCCACCCCCCATCCTCCAATTGCATGGCAGGCAGCAGTGGAGACTGCAGTTCTGGCTCCTGGTGCAGCTGGCAGTTACCAGGATGGGATGTTAAGGACCTAGACCTCCCAAATCTGGGGATGTGTATTCTGTTCTCTGATCACAGCACTTCATCAGCTACCTCAGATCACTGTGAGGCCAGCTCTGAGAGTGGCCATTGTTCTAACACCCCTCAGGCAAAAGTCAGCAAAGAATCTTAGAGACTCAGTCCTTATTTTGTTGCTGTTATTTTTCTCTTTTCTATTTCCATTTCCCATTTGGGAACAAAAAATTATTTGGAAAAGTCACAAATCATGGCTCCAGCCCTCAACAACAACAAACAAACAAATGAACAACAACAACAAAAAAACCCTAGCAATCCCAGGGGTGTAGGAAAGCTTGATTTCCAGAATGATAACAACATAATATTCAGAATGTCCAGGCATCAACAAAAAAAATAACAAAGTACACAAAAAAACAGTAAAGCTTGGTCCATTGACAGGAAGGAAAAAAAAAAAGAATTTGCCAAAAACTATGCCTGAGAAAGTTCATAAATTGGAACTACTAGTCAAAGACTTTAAATCAACATAGATATGTTAAATGAGCTGAAGGAATCCATACATGAAGAACTAAAGGAAATTAGGAAAACATATGAACAAAAGAAAGAAAAAGAAATAAAAAGAAACTAAACGGAAATTTGGGGGCTTCAGAGTGCATTAACTGAAATGAAAAACTCACTAGATGGATTCAACAGCAGATTTTAATAGGCAGAAGAAAGAATCAGTGAACCTGAATGCAAGAAAATTGAAATTATCCAGTGTGAGAAGCAGGAATCAAAAAATAATGAAGAAAATGAACAGAGCATGAGGAACCTATGGGACACTATTAAGCATAACGGCATACACATCACTGGAGTCCCAGATAAACAAGAGAGAAAGAGAGAGAAAAACACAGAAAATGCATTTGAAGAAATAATGGATGAAACCTTACCAAATTTGATTTATTTATAAATAATGTGTGTATACGACTAAACATATCCAGAATGCTCAAAGACTCTAAGCAGTGTACACTGTAAGAAAACCACATAACAAGACACATTATAGGGAAATTGTCAAAATCCAGAGATAGAGGCTTTAAAAGTGGCAAGAGGGAAGCGATCTGTCATATAACAAGGGATCTCCAATAAGATTATCAGCTGATTGCACATCAGAAAAAATAGAGGCCAGATAACAGTAAAGTGACATACTTAAATTCCTTAATGAAAAAAAGCTCTCATCTAAGAATTCTGTATCTGGCAAAATTAACTTTCAAAAATGAAGGATAAATTAAGGCATTTACAGGTAAAAGCTGAAAGAGTTCATTACCAGAAGACCCACCCTACAGGAAATGCTAAAAAGAGTCCTTCCAGCTGTAATGAAAGGACACTAGAGAGTAAATCGAAAACATAAGAAATCACACTGATAAATATAACTACATAGGTAAATATAAAATCCTGTATTACTGTACTTTTGATCTGTAAGAGATCCCACCAATATAAATTAGCAAGAAAATGTATAAAATAAATTTAAGTCTATGTTAATGGTCATTCAGTATATAAAGAGTTAACCTGAGACAAACACAATAAAAAGGGGAGAAATACATAGAGAAATAGAAACATTACCAGAAAAAGGTTGGTAATCATTGAATTAGGTGTTACTAATTTAAGATATTAGTGGTAATTACAAAAGTAACCACAAAGAAAATAAAATTACAGAGAAAAGGGGGAAAAGAAGGAAATCAAAATGGTACATTAAACAAAGCAATTAAATACCTACCAAAAAAAAAAAACAAAAGGCAATAACGGAGTAACTGAAGAACATAAAAGCATACAAAGCATGCATAAAACAAATACATAAATAGGAGAAGAAAATCCTACTTCCTCAGTTATTATTTTAAATGTCAATAGCTCAAACTCCCCTATTAGAGCGCAGAGATTGACACACTGGAAGAAAAAGCATGATCCATTTGTTTCCTCTCTACCAGAGACTTTAAGTACAAAGACACAAAAACATTGAAAGTAATTACAGAGAGCCGCCCAGCGCGAAAGAAAGTGCTGCTCAGGAAGGGCGCTGCACACACAGAGAGCTGACACAACAAGATGACGCAACAAAAAGAAACACAAGATTCCCATGCCGCTGATAACAACAGAAGTGGACAAAGAAGACACAGCAAATAGACACAGAGAACAGACAACAGTGGGTGGGGGGGGGGGCAGAGAAGGGGAGAGAAATAAATAAATCTTAAAAAAAAAATCAAAAGCAATAATTTAAAATATGACTAAATACAATAATACTGAAATCATAAAAAGTATATTCACAGACCACAGTACAATGAACCTACTATCAATGACAGAAAGAAGGTCAAAAAATTTACCAATATGTGGAAATTAACACATTTTTAAACCAATAGCTCAAAGGAAAAAAAAATCCCAAGGGAAATCAGAAAATCTTGAAATGAAAAAGAAAAACAACAAAACACAACATACCAAGCTCATAAGATGCAGTGGAGGGGAAAAGGACTTGGCCCAGTGGTTAGGGCGTCCATCTACCACATGGGAGGTCCGCGGTTCAAACCCCGGGCCTCCTTGACCCGTGTGGAGTTGGCCCATGCACAGTGCTGATGCACTCAAGGAGTGCCATGCCACACAGGGGTGCCCCCCACATAGGGGAGCCCCATGCGCAAGGAGTGCACCCGTAAGAAGAGCCGCCCAGTGCGAAAGAAAGTGCAGCCTGCCCAGGAATGGCACCGCCCACACTTCCCATGCCACTGACGATGCCAGAAGCGGACAAAGCAACAAGACGCAGCAAATAGACACAGAAAACAGACAACCGGGGAGGGGGGGGGGATTAAATAAATAAATAAATCTTAAAAAAAAAAAAAAAAAGATGCAGTGGAGGCAGTGCTTAGAGGGAAATTTATAACTCTAAATGCCTACAATAAAAAAGAGAAACAGATCACAAATCAATAACTTAACATCATACCTAAAGAAACTAGAATGAGAACAAACTCAACCCAAAGTTAGTAGAAGAAAGGAAATAAAGATTAAAGCAGAAATAAATTAAATAGGGAATAGAAAAACAAGAAAGGGAGCAAATGTGGCTCAAGCAGTTGAGTGCCCACCTCCCACATGGAAGGTTCTGGGTTCAGTTCCCTGTACCTCCTAAAAAAAAGACAATGAGCAGACATCAAGCAAAAGAAAACAAAAACAAGCAGGGACCAGATGTGGCTCAAGCAGTGGGTACCTCCCACATGGGAGGTCCTGCATTCAGTTCCTGGTCCTTCCTAAATTAAAAATGAGCAGACAAAGAGCAAAAACAAAGATCAAAAAGAGGAGGGAGCCATCTTGGGGGGAGGGGAGGGAGGAAGGGATAGAGTCATTGGGGAAAAAAAAGAAAGAAAGCAAAACTATAAGGAGAATCAATGAAACCAAAAGTTTGTTTTTGGAAAACAGCAATAAAATTGGCAAACCTTTAGCCAGACTGACAAGAAAGAGGGAAAGGACACAAATAACTATAATGAAAGTGTGGACATTACTACCAATCTAACAGATATAAAAAGGATTAAATGCCAAGAAATTAGAAAACGTAAATGAAATGCCCAAATTCCTAGGAACATACAAATTATCTAATCTGATGCAAGAATAAATAGAAAGTACTAACAGACTTGAGATTGAGTCAGTAATCAAAAACTTCTCAACAAAGAAAAGTTCAAGACTATATGGTTACACTGCTGAGTTCTACCAAACATTTAAAGATTTAATACCAACCATTCTCAAACTCTTCCAAAGAGGAATTACTTCCTAACTCATGCTATGAGACCAGTGTTTTTTTTTAAGACTTATTTTTCATTTATTTCTATGAGACCAGTATTAACCTAGCAGCAAAGTCAGATGAGAGCACAAGAAAAAAAAATTATAGACCAATATGCCATATAAATAAAAATGCAAACATCCTCAACAAATTACTGGCAAACCAAATCCAACAGTATATTAAGAGGATCACATACCATGACCAAGTGGGATTTACTCCAGGAATGCAAAAGTGGTTCAACATAAGAAAATCAATCGATGTAATCCACTACATTGATACAAAGAAGAAGGAAAAAAACAAACACAAAAACAAACACAAGATCATCCCAGGCATATGACAAAATCCAACATCTTTTTATGTGTAACACTCAGAAAACTAAGAATGGAAGGGAACTTTCTCAACATGATAAAGGGCATTTATAAAAAGCCCACAGCAAAATAATAATGGTAAAAGCTTTCCCTCTAAGATTCAACATTATACTAGAAGTTCTAGCCAGAGCAATCAGGCAAGAGAAAGACATAAAATACATCCAAATTGGAAAGGAAAAATAAAATTATCCCTATTCAGAGATGACATGATCCTATATAATATAGGAAAATCCCAAGGAATCCAAAAGAAAGCAACAAGAACTAATAAACAAATTCAGCAACCATGCAGGATAGAAGATAAACATGTAGAGCTTAGTTGAGTTTCTATACACCAGTAATGACCAATCTGAAAAGGAAACCAAGAAAGCAATTCCATTTACAATAGTATTTAAAAGAATAAAATACCTAGGAATAAATTTAGCCAATAAGGTAAAAGAAAACAAAATATTGCTGAAAGAAATTAAAGAAGTCCTAAATAAATGGCAAGAAACTGTGTTCATAGATTGAAAGACAATATTTTAACATCTCAGTACTGCCTAAAGTAATTACATTCTTAGGTAAATACCCCAAAGAATATCCCAAAGAATTGAATACAGAAAATCAGGAAAATATTTGTACACTAATGTTCATTGTGCATTATAGTCAAAAAGTGGACACAACCCAAGTATCCATCAACAAAGGAATGGATAAAGAAAATGTTGTGACATTGCCTCACGCTGCAAAAAGCTATATCCCCACCTCCCACCGTAACAAGCTAGACTCTGTCCCCACCAAAACAAGCAGAGGCCACAAGCCAGCAGACTCTGCAGCCCATGGGAAGCAGATAGAGAGCCAGTTCACTGTGCACTCTACTCTTACGTGGGAGGTCCTGGGTTCGGTTCCTGGTGCCTCCTAGAGAAGGCACTCAAACAATGAGCAGACAGACAAACAAACCATCCAGGGAAGGTGGGGATAAATGAAAGTAAATTAAAAATTAAATTAAAAAAAGGACAAATATTTTATAATTTGTCTTACATAAAATACTTGAAATAAGCAAACCCATGGCTACAAAATGCAACATAGTGGTTACCAGGGTTATGGGGAGGGGGAAATGGGAACTTATTATAAAATTAGTTTTGGTTTGGGATGATGTAAAGTTTGGAAATAACAGTCATGAAATTTACAGAGTATTATCAATGTATTTAAACTCAACAAAAATCATCCACTCAAAATGGCTAAAATTAATTTTATGTGATATATAAATTACCACAATGAAAAATAAATTTTAAAACTTTAAAAGGAATAAGCTATATTTTAAGTTAGTAAATCTTGGGGAAAAAAGTAAAACATCAGGGGTGAGTAAAAACACAGCGGCATTCTGCCAAAAGGAACCAATAATTTAAATTTAAAAGGCTTGCTCACTTGGGCAATAAAATATTAATGGCATTGCAAAGTTGACTTTATATGGGCAGTAATTCACAGTTCCAGAAATGGAGTCTTTCTTGTATGTAAAGTCATTACATCAGCAAAAGTTACCAAAAATAAATCCATTTGACTTCCAATATTTTAGACAATAAATAGAGCCATTTCTCCCGATGTCAACTTAGCTTGAAATACAAAGCCTGAAACAATGAAAACCTACATGAGATCAAGGAAATGGTATGCCATATCCCATAAATATGTCTTAAAACTAATAAATTAAGTCAGCTTCTTGTCATTTTTAAGGTATGGTCTGCTCTTTGAATTAATCTAAAAGTCTCAGAGTAAGATGTAAGCTGTGTCATGAGTTCAGTTCTGCTTTCAGCACTTGAGAATACTTTCAATTGTGGTGCGTATCATGATTTAGCAAACATTCTACAAATAACTAGGGCATCAAACGTATTGGATTTCTTATCTACCTGGGGAGGGCAGAAGGAGACAAGCAATTCTAACAGGGTACAGGATGCCAAATCAACAGTTAAAACACCAGAGTGGATCATTCACCAACAAGAGAAACCTAATTGCCCTTGGTTTTATAAAACAAGAAACCAAAAGACTTCATATATAATAGACCACTGGCTTCTCAGGGGTTCTAAGGAGTATCCTCAACCTTGAATATGATGTCAAGCATATGACAAGCTCTTGATAAATGATTTTAAACTAAATGAAGTCTTTATTTCTTTATGCGACTTTGTCTAGCATTCTTTCCTTTCAGGATGAAGAACTCCCTTTAGCATTGCTTGGACAGCAATTCTACTGATAATGAATTCCCTCAGGTTGTTTTTTTTTTAAACCATAGCACTTAAAAAAATTTATTTATTTATTTATTTCTCTCCCCTCCCCCCATTATATACTCTCTGTGTCCTTTTGCTGTGTTTTTCTGTTTCTGCTTGAATTCTCATTAGGTTGCTCTGGGAACTGATCCTGGACCTTCTGGAGTGGGAGAGAGGCGATCATTCTCTTGTGCTACCTCAGCTCCCTGGTCTGCTGCGTCTCTTATTATTTCTCCTCTGTGTCTCTTTTTGTTGAGTCATCTTGCTGCGTCAGCTCTCCGCGTGGGCCAACTTCTGTACAGAGCAGCACTTCGCACAGGCCAGCACTCCACGTTGGCCAGCTTGCCTTCACCAGGAGGCACTGGGTAGTGAACCCTGGCAGATGGGAACCCAACTGCTTAAGCCACATCCACCTCACTCCCTCAGCTTTTGTTGGTCTGGGAATGACTTAACTTCTCCCTCATTTTTTTGAATGAAAGTCTCACCAAACAAAAAAAATTTTTGTGCGTAATTGTTTTATTTTAGTATTTTAAATATTTTATACCACTGCATTCTGCCTTCATGGTTTTTGATGAGAAATAAGCACTTAATCTTACTGGAATTCCCTTGTACATAATTCTTGCTTTTCTTGTGCAGCTTTCAGAACTCTCTCCTTGACCTTGGCATTGGAAAATTTGATCACTATGTGTCTGGACATGTTTCTCTCTGAGTTTGTCCTATTTGGAGTTCATTCAAATGCCTTAATGTATATTATATTCATTTCTTTTGTTAAATTTGGGAAATTTTCTGCCATTATTTCTCTGAATATTCTTTCTGTTCCTTTCTTGCCTTCTTCTCCTTCTGGGACTCCTATAATGTATGTGTTGGTATGGTGGATGGTACCCCATAGTTCTCTTAGGCCCTGTTAATTCATTTTTCTTTCTGTTCCTCAGTATGACTAATTTCAACTGTCTTGCCTTCAAGATCACATCTGCCAGCTCCAATCTGCTGATGAAACCATCTAGAGTATTTTTCAATTCAGTTATTGAATTTTTCAACTCTAGTATTTCTGTTTAGTTCCTATTGAGAATCTCAAAGAAATTCCCACATTGTTCACTCATTATTTTCCTCATGTTCTTTAGATTTTTTTTCTGGTTTTCCCTATCTACTTGTGCAAAATGTGGAACACTTTTTTAAATCTCTATCTAGTAAGTACAAAGTCTGGTCTTCTTCCTTGATGGTTTCTGGATTTTTATCTTATTCCGTTAGATGGGCCATCATTTCCCGTTTTATTTGTCTTGTTATCTTTTGTTGTACACCTTACATTTTTAATATTTTAAAACGTTAACTCTGGAATTTTTTCCCTGAGCCGTCAGCTCCTTAAGTTTATATTCAGGGAAGCGGACTTGGCCCAGTGGTTAGGGCGTCCTTCTACCACTTGGGAGGTCCATGGTTCAAACCCTGGACCTCCTTGACCCGTGTGGAGCTGGCCCACGTGCAGTGTTGATGTGCACAAGGAGTGCATGACATGCAGGGGTGTCCCCCGCGTAGGGGAGCCCCATGCGCAAGGAGTGCGCCCCGTGGGGAGAGCCGCCCTGCACGAAAGAAGTGCAGCCTGCCCAGGAATGGTGCTGCACACACGGAGAGCTGACGTGGCAGGATGACGCAGCAGAGGGAAACATGGATTCCCTTGCCACTGACAACAGAAGCGGACAGAGAACACACAGCGAATGGACACAGAGAAGAGACAATCGGAAGAGAAGGGAGAGAAATAAACAAATAAATAAATCTTAAAAAAAAAAAGTTTGTATCCAGATACTGATAGGATAGAGATTTTCATGAATGCCAGGAGCTAATCAAAACAAACAAACAAAGCAAAAGCACATTTCATTGCCTTTGCAATTTGGCTCTGCTTTGACTGGTGGTCTCCTTCAGTGTCTAGCCCACCTACCAAGAAAATCAGCCCAAAGCAAACACAAAGTGTGCAGTCCTAGTTGTCTTATCTGATTCAGCCTGAAACCACAGAACCAGTTTCTCTTCCTGGGTTTATGCTTCCTTGAGGCCTTGGGAATTTTCCCATTTACACTTTATAGGAGTGCTAGTGAATGCCCCCCTCCTTGAAATAAACTTTCATTGCCTTCTAGGTTCACTCCAGTGACTTGTTGCAGGTAGTCCTTTGCTCCAGGCCACTTCAACTTAATTATTTCTCAAGCTGTCCCAGATGTCTGCAAGCTAATTCTCTGTCCTCAGGACAAACTCCAGGAGGGCAAGCCAGAGTAAATTTCCCTGGCTCCATCTCTCAGATTTCCACCTGAAAGAAAGGCACTGACATACCTGCATCCTAGCATGGAAACAGGGCAACAGACCCACAATGGGAGGGAAAGCTGGCTCCACCCTGCTTGGAGAGGGACTGCAGCTGAGAAGCCAGCAAAGGTACCAGAAGCTTCTCTATGGCCTTTAAAACTGCTTTTCTTGAATGAGCACTTATGCAGTTAATGCAGGCTTTTAACTCTAATCTGTAGTTTTTAGGAAGGTTATTGTCTTTAAGATTCCTCCACTGCCTTTGCCCAGGGTGGGTGGGAACAATGGCCGCCCTCAGATCTGGCTCACAGAGATCTGAAATAGGTACTCAAAAGCATTAATCTGTGACAAGACCATACAGTTCTTCAGTTTGGAAGACTAGGTCTTTATGTCCCACCCTGGCATCAGCAAGCTTTGTCGGGAGTCCAAGCTACAATCCCCATTCCTGCCTGCCAGGAGGTGGGAGAAAGTGAATGGTAGCTACTTCAAGGAGGGTGAAACTCATTGGTCTATATTGCAATTTATCAGCTTCTTCCTCTGGTGTTTCACCAGACTCCAGAGTTTCGAAGTGGTTGATTCACAGATTGTCCAGTTCAATAGTTGTTTTGGTGGAAGAATTAATTTCTGGGGCTTCCTACTCTATCATCTTCTCACAATCTTCATTTATTATTTTTTTTAATTTATTGAAATATATCACTCATAAACATAAACAATAAATGTATAATAGTTATGAACTTAACAAAACATATATAACATCAAACAAACATGTATCACATCTAACCCTACCAATAACTTGCATTGTTTTTAAACCTTTTAAACTAATGATTAAAGAGCATTGTCAAAATATTACTAGTAAACAAAGTATTTTCCCCTAACCAATCCGATTATTATCTTTATATCATTTATATATGAACATACATAAACAATTAAGTGTAAAGTAAAAGTTGTGAACTTACAAAGCAAACATGCATAACATCATACAGGGGTCCCATACATCAACCCTCCACCAACACCTTGCATTGTTATGAGACGTTTGTTGCAAACTATGAAAGAACACTGTCAAAATCTTACTACAAATCATAGCTCTTATCTTACATTTGGTATGTTTTTCCCCCAACCCAACCTATTATTATTTTTTAAGTATATTTTTTGTTGCAGAAGTTGTAAACTTACAAAACAGTCATGCACATGTGCAAATTTCCCAAACAACACCCCTCCATCAACACACCACAATGTGGTGTGTTATTTGCTACAGAGAGAATAATATCATCTGATTATTGCCATGTCCATAGTGTACATTTGACTCACATTTTCCATACTGCCTCAGTATCAACACAGTACATCTTTTGCATAGATACAAGAATATTATATTTTTACTACTACTAAGAATAGTCCAAAGGTCACCCCAGCTGTATTTTTCCATGCTTCTCAACATTCGCGACACCTTGCAGTAGTGATATACAGTTGTTCTAGCTAACAAAGGACACTCTTGCATCTGTACCATCAACCACAATTCTCACCACCTCTTCGTTTACTGTGCTATCCAGTTCCTAGATTATTCTCAAGCATTCTGTCAACTGGCATTTACATAACTGGACTATCATTTTCAGTCACATTAAACATATAAACTAGCTGTTACTCATTATGTGTTACCATCTACTCTATACACTTCCAGAATTTTACAGTAAAGCTAATTAAAACTTCTATATACATTAAATGTCAGTAGCCCTCTCAGTCCTTCTCATCTCCTTTAAAAATCCACCACCTACCATCAGGTCTTAAAGATATTTTTCAATAATTTCTTCTAGAAGTTTTATGGTTCTTGCTTTAATTTTAGTTTTTTGATCAATTTTGAGTTAGTTTTTGGATAAGGTGTGAGATAGGGGTCCTCTTTCCTTCTTTGAGCTATAGATATCCAATTCCTTCCGCACCATTTGTTGAATGGATTGTTCTGCCAGAGCTGTGTGAGTTTGAAAGGCTAGTCAAAAATCACTTGATTATACCTGTGAGGGTCTGTTTCTGAATCATAAATTTGGTTCCATTGGTCTGTTGTGTCATTTAGGCTAGTACCATGTTGTTTTTACCAATATAGGTAGGTATTATGATTTAAAGTCTGGAGATGAGGGTTCATTTTTCTCTTTTATGTTGTTTCTGGCTATTCAGGACTCCTTACCCTTCCAAATAAATTTATTCATCATGTTTTCAATTTTTTCTTTAATGCTGGTGGAATTTTTATCATTTTATCGGGATTGCATTAGAGTAGAACTGACATCTTAATGATATTCAGTCTTCCAATCCGTGAGCATGGAACATTCTTCCAGTTATTTAGGGCTTTTTTGATTTAACACTGAGTTGCAGTTTTCTGAATACAAGTGCTTTACATCATTGGTTAAATTTATTCCTGAATATCTGAGTTTTATCTGTCATATTTTATTTCCACAACTCTTCTGACATTTTTAGTTACTTTTATTCATATAATTCATTTCTAGACTCTCTTCCAGGCCCCTCTCTCCTGTCTTTTCTTTTTAGGTTCTAGCACAGACTTTAGTATTTCCTGAAAATCTGGTCTCTTGCTTAGAAATTCTCTCAGTTCCTGTTTATCTGTGAATATTCTAATTTCACCCTCATTTTTGAAAGACAGTCTTGCTGGATATAAGATTCTTGGCTGGAAGTTTTTCTCTTGTACTGTCTTAAATATATCAGACCACTGTCTTCTTGCCTCCACGGTTTCTGGTGAGAAATCACCACTTAATCTTATTGGATATTCCTTATATGTTATGCATTGCTTTTCTCTTGCTGCTCTCAGAATTCTCTCTTTGTCTTTGGCCTTTGACATTCTGATGAGTATGTGTCTTGGAGTTGGTCTATTTGGATTTTTTTCAGATGGGAGTAGGTTGTGCTTCTTGGACAGGGATATCTATGTCCTTCAATAGGGTTGGGAAAATTTCTACCATTATTTCTTCAAATATTCCTTCTGCCCCTTTTCCCTTCTCTTCTCCTTCTGGGACACCCATGACACATATATTTGCATGTCTTTTGCTGTCATTAAGTTCCCTGAGACCTTCTTCAATTTTTTCCATTCTTTTCTTCATCTGTTCTTTTGTATGTTCACTTTCAGAGGCCATTTCTTCAAGCTCACCAAACCTTTCTTCTGCCTCCTCAAATCTGCTATTAAGTGATTCCAATGCTTTTTTAATTTCATTGATTGCACCTTTCATTACCGTAAGATCTGCTATTTTTCTATGTATACTTTCTAATTCTTCTTTGTGCTCATCCAATGTCTTCTTAATATCCTTAATCTCTTTAGCCATCTCATTGAATTTATTAAGCAGATTTGTTTGAACATCTATAATTAGTTGTCTCAACTTCTTTATGTCATCTGGAGGCTGATCTTGTTCCTTTAACTGGGCCAAAGCTTCCTGTTTCTTGGTGTGGATTGCAGTTTTTGGTTGGTGTCTTTGTATCTGGCTTACTAGAGTATTTTTTCTGGGTGCAGTTTTTCTCTCTAGTTTAGGGCTTCCTATTGCTTCTCCCTTGCTGGTTTTTGCAGTAGGAGCCAAGCATGTAGTTGGTGCTGTAAGCTGTGGCGGTTCAAGCTGCCCTCATTGCACCAGGGACCAATGAAACTTCTTCCAACTTTCTCCTTTGCCAGGGGTAGGGACAGAGTCGCAGCTGTGTGGAATAATCCACGTGCAGGCCTAGAATGTAGTTGCCTGGAGAGACTGATGGAGCTTCACATCCCTTTCTCCCCTACCTGGGACAGGATGGAGCTGCAGGTGTGGGCAGCAATCTATGCAGTGCGGGTCCGAAGATGACCGCAGCTGCCCTAGTAGACTTCTGATTTTCAGCTATGCCAGCCCAAGGTACCTGCAGTTGTATAGGCCGGTGCAGGGCTCCTCAGGCTCCTCCCCACCAGAGGCGGGGCTGAAGCCTAGTTGGGCTGCAGGCTGATCTGCATGAAAGAAACTGTCAGCCTGGCTTCCCTCAGACTGGGGGTGGAGTCAGAATGGCTACTAGCCTCTTTCTGACTTGGGCTGGTTCTCACCCCAGCTGTTCCCAGGGTTATCTCTTAGCCAGCCGAGTCTTCCAATCAGTAGCTGAAATCAGCAGCCAACCATCTCCTCCTCCCCCGTTTCTGGGAAATGGAGCTTCCAATTCCCATTACAGAGCAGCTCCTGGGGCAGCTCCTGCTGCCAGAGTAGGACAATCATGGCCTCTGTGGCTTGGCCGGTAATTTCCTGGAGAGGCTGGCGCAGGTCCACGCAGCTTCCTCCTTGCTGGAGGTGGCACTGGGGTCTAGGTTAAACCTGCAATATGGTTTGGATGTGAAGAAGCCGGTCCCCACCAACCCTGGAATTCTCAGTTCGCCCCGCTTTTCCTCGTGCCAGGAGTGGAGTTAAGATGGCAGCTTCCAGCCTCTTTTTGATCTGGACAGGCTCAAACCTTAGCTGTTCTCAGGATCATACTGTAGCCTGCTGATTTTCCTCATCATAGCTGAAATTGGTGCGCAACTGTCTCTTCCTCTCCCGTTTTGGGGAAATGGAGCTTTCAATTCTAGCCATGGAACAGCTCCCAAGGCAGCTTGTGCCTCCAGTGGAGGATGGGCACCAGCCTCCGCAGCGTGGGGCACTCTACTTATAAGTCTTCTCTGCAGATGGGCAGTCTCCTCCTTCCACTCCCCCAAGGATATTGCAGGATGCTCTTCTGGCCTCCTCGAGTTCCAAAAACAGGCACTTCAGCTAGCTCCAGAGAGCTCTGGGTGTTTGCTAACTGCCCTGTAGCAGGAGCTGACTCTAGGAGCTCCTTACTCCGCCACCATCTTGCTGGTTCTCCTCCATTTGTTTATTTTTTATATTATAAACATTTTCCTGGCACCTGCAACCAAGTACTCTGCCATCTAATGAGGAGAAGACAAAAAATAAAATAAAATCATATGGCACAGGCTCTGTTCTCAAAGAAGCTTAAAATGCAATAGGAGAGACATGAACTCAAATGATACAAGAGAAGAAAAGGGAAAAGCAAGTATGAATGTAATAAATGAATGCAATTTATTATGATTGCAATAAATGAATCAATCTCAAGGTTTGAAACTGACACAATAGTATATAGCAGGGAAGAGGAGATGCTTTTGAAATCTTTTCCTTGATAAAGGCCCGGTGTCCTGTGGGGAGAAAACACAGGGTCTGGGGGTAGAAAACAAAGTCAGACAAAAGGGATCCTTCCTATGTGCATCATCACTACGGGACTGAATGCTTTAAAAATCTCATTTCGGACAGGTTTTTCTAATATCTGCATTAAGGAGTAAGGTAAAAAGGCATTGGGAAAGGGACTTGGCAGATCCTTAGACCATTAGGAAAACAGCAGACTGTCATTACAGTGCTCAGCTCAGGAGTCTGCTTTAACAGGATCCCTTCATCCTGCATATGCGCTGGCTTCCTACTTCAGAGGCAGAGATCATTTTTTTCTTTGGTTGTTTTGTCTTAACTACAGGGATTCCTGAAAAGGTTTAGTTTGCATGGTTCCAAAAGTATAGTTTTGCTTAAACAGTTAAAGAAGAACAGACTGCCATCCCATAAGGATTTCTAGGTATGAAGAGCAAAAGAATGGGGCTCAATCAGGAAAAACCTGGGGGCAAAGAAAGAACAGGACATTTGGTCATCTCAGGCTTGCAGCAGCTCACACAAAGAATGCAATGTTAAAAATAGAATAAACAAACATCCACACAGAGATGGTATCTAGAAACAGCACAAAGATTGATGGCATCCCTGCCCTAAAAAGACCTAAAAGGAGGAAACTATAGAAAACAGGCATACAGCAAAACATTTTGACAAATGCTGTAAAGCTTGAAAAGAAAATAAGGCCTTCAGTCTTGCTATTTCTACTACTTTCAAGGAACATGAGGCAAGGAAAAAGGTTAGTAAAGGATATGTCTTAGGAAAATTAACTCCCAGTTTATAGTGCTCCTTGGGTACTTTCCTCCACAGCTTGCTAGGCTCGCTATTCTATGAGGATTCCTTAAGCAGGAAAGCCCACATAAGCCAATCCATCTTTCCTTTCTCTTTTTAGGAGTTCCCAATATCACTCCTGAGTTTCAATTGACTTGGATTGGCTGTGAAATGGACAAATCCAGACGTTTGTAGCCAGGTCCCTATGAACTTAGAATCCTTAATCCAGACGTTTGTAGCCAGGTCCCTATGAACTTAGAATCCTTAATCCAGGATCACCAAATACCTCTGAACTCCAGAAGAATTATCTACTTCTCTAAAACTTAAGTTTCCCCAGGATTGCTGGGTCTTCTTTCAGCATCCCAGAATATGGATATAGGTCGTGTCACTCCTCTCCAGTACTGGGCATGAGTGGATAATGGGCCAGGATGATGGGAGCCTTCTGGGTACAGGTGGGAGACACACAGCCCCTCAAATGTTGAAACACTCCCGGGTGTAATTCTCTAGCTAGATGGAAACCCAAATAGAGCCCAGGACTGATCAAGGCAGAATTTTAACTTCCCACTCCATAAATGTTTTTTTCATGAGCCTTAAACTTCCTCAAATAAATAAGCCAAGCTTTCCCGTTCAATCCTATAATTAGGCTCTCAGTTTTTACACCTCCTTGCATGAAAGAAAAAAAAAAAAAACTGGTACAAGAAGGCTGCTTGGAAAAATGCACTGCTTATAAAGGACAAGGATTACTTCTTTGGAAGAACGGTGAAGACTGGCAAGTGTTTATTAAATAATTTGGATTAGTGTTTCTCAAACTGTGACTTATATCTCATTAATCGTTCCTGAAATGGTCATTAAATCAATTTTTTTAATGGAATCGAATGGAAAATATTGCAGTGTATCACATGTCGTCATCAGTTTTTGGTGAAATCTGTGCCATGGTAGAAGGCTAAGAATCTTTTTTTCTTAAAAGTAAAAACCACTACTTTGGAGGATGTCAACTTGACATTTTAAAAAATGTAAATTTAATGTTCAAAGTACTTTAAATTCTTCCCTCTATTACAATGCTTCAGAATAATTTCAACTGTAATCAGACAAAGTTCCAGGCTCTTTATAATTTAGTCTTAAAATAGAAAAGATTAGGGGATAGAGGTGGCTCAAGACATTAGGCTTCTCCCTTCCACATCAAAGGTCCCAGGTTCAGTTCCCAGTGCCTCCTAAAGACACAGCACACAGCAAGTACAAACAACAAGGGGGTGGGGAGAAAAAGAAATGAATAAATAAAAAACAAAATCTTAAAAAAGAAAGAAAGAAAGAAAAGATGGATATACTGGGTTTAGCCTTTTCTACAGTAAAAACATTCCTCCTTCCTGAGGCATGGAAACCCAGGAGTGACACCAACAGTTTGAGGGAGGGGTAAATCCACAGCAATCCAAAACCATCAACACCAGACATCTTATAAAGTAATCTGATCCACTGACATCAGAATTCTACATTGTAGACTGACCCAGACAAATGGGGAAGAGTGTTTTTACAAGCTTTTTAAAATTTATTTAAAAATTCTAATAGGTAAAATGTCTAAGAAAAGAATATAAGGAATTGGATTATAGGATGATGCAAATATCAAAGTGCATTTCAAAAACCCTCATGTGCCTTACCTTCATTTAATGAGAAAATGCCTAGCCTATGATCCATAAGCCATTTCTCAGTATAGCAATAATATGTCCATGATAAAAAAAAATTCCGTAATTTTCTTAAATCAGCATTTACTCTTGACTGCCGTAAAATTTATTTTACCCTTAAAATATTTACATATATTTTAAGTAAAAAAAAACAATTTGCTTAATCAATAAAGCCCTTTCTGTATAATCCATTCTTTCCAGCTCCTTGGCCACATCAGTTCTGTTTTAACTAAAATATAATTACATAATTATTCTGATTGGGCCATTCAAATTAGCAATTTATATTACAAAAATAAAATTTTAAAGGAGGTACCTGGGATTGAACCAGGGACCTCATAACGTGAAGCAGGCACTCAACCACTGAGCTACACCCACTCCACTACATTGCAAATTTGAAAGACCATGTATTTTTCAAGTAAAGAATATTCAAATTTATTAATACAAATGGACTGAATTTTTAATGAGGTTTTTAAAAAGCTTAAACCATGGAAACAAATGGCTTTTTATTAATATGGTTGTTTTACTTTTTTGCCTTCTTTATGCTTTTGTCAAAAGTAGAGCAATAGGGAAGTGAAAGTGGCTCAAGTGATTAGGCTTCCACCTACCGCATGGGAAGTCCAGGTTTGGCCCCCGGTGCCTCCTGGAGAAGGCAAGCTAGAGTGTCTGGCAAGTATGGCAAGATGATGCAACAAGATGACACAACCAAAGATTCACAGAGGAAAGACAATGAGCGGCACAAAAACCAGGGAGCTGAGGTGGCTCAGGTGATTGGGCACCTCTCTTCCACATGGGAGGTCCTAGATTTAGTTCCCGGTGCCTCCAAAAGAGAAGAGGAGCAGACACAGAGGACACACAGCAAATGGACACAGAGAGCAGACAGCAACCCCAAACGACAAGGGGGAGGGGGTAATAAATAAAATAAACCTTAAAAAAAAAAGTAGAGCAATAAAAATATATATGTGTATGTACATTTATAATTTCCCTGACACAGTATCATATACATAGTAACTACATCAGAAAAAACTATTTTCTGAATGAAAAGATTGCATAACACACCTTAAATTTATTCCGATGCCCAATTATAGTCTAATTTATGCAATAAATTTTATTCTCTAAAGCAAATTTTTATTAGCTATATAAATATTTCCTTTAAAAAACAAAATTCAGCAATCCAAACATTCAGTATTATATCCTCTCAACTGACAGCTTACTGCTTGATAAAACTGTCTGCAGGCCCTATGGAAAGTAATTAAGAACATTTAGAATAGAATTCAACCATCAGAAACTTCTAAAAAACACAAACACAATAGTTTTTCCTAACCATCTCTAGTTCAAGGGTTTCATAAAATTCTAATTACTCTCCTCACCAAAAAATTTAAATTACTCCAAATTACCCTTAAAATCTCATGATGAAAACTAAATTTTATTGCTTTTCCAGTGCATAACAGTAAGGCTAACTGAAAAGAATGTAGAAAATTCTAAGGAACCAACTCATCGATTTCTTTCCACATTATTCCTAATTTCAGGACACCTGTCCCAAAATAATAATCTAAATTTTCTGCCAAAAGGAGAAAACCATGTATTAGGCAATATTCAAGAACTAATCAGATTTTTGTCTTGTGTCACACACCACTGCCACAGGTTCAAAGGGGGGTTCTTTGGGCCAATTTACAAAGATGACAGTGTACTGTAAACATTCTCTTAAGAATTTTTACCTCACTGCGATTTATAACCCAAATCAAAAGCCTGCAAAATTTCAAAGCTCTGAAGAAACTCAGAATAAAATAATGAAGCTTGTTTTGTTTTATATCCTATATAGGTCTTTTTAGTTTAAAAAGAAATATAGAAATTATGAAGGACTAGCCACACACAAAAAGCCATAATCTATTAGTAGATTTTTCTCTCTGTGGTTTATTCCACATCTGCAATCCCAGGCTGGCTTGCTGGTTTGTAAATCACTCAGCCTAAAATCATGCCAAACTTTCACTCCCACAAACAATTACAATGCACTCAGGAAACACAAATTTTTTACTAGCTTCGTCCAAGCATTTACAAAACGCCATCATTCATCTATTCACTCATTCATTCATTCATATATTTGACATCTGTTTCATGTCAAGTTCTCTGTTGGTGGAGGAGGTAGGAACTTGTCTCCACCCTCAGAGCTCATAATCAAGCAGTGGATGAAAGACCAGATATAAATAACTAAAATTCAAGGTCAAATAATGTAAATACCATCAGAATAGTATAAATAAAATATTCTGAGAGTCGAGAAAAGACAAAAATTATGACTGGTTTCTGTGATTCGGCAGGGTTTTTTTTTTAAAAAAGACCAAAATTTAAATTAGATCTTAAAAGATGGAAAGGATTTTGAAGAGACGGATGGATAATTTGAAAAATGCAGAGAGAAAATGCTGACATTTCCCAGAAGGCTAGTATGTATGCCAACACTATGCAATGAGTTTTTATTTATGCTATAATTTTTTTCCAATGGGAAAGCACACTGGGACTCAGCTATAGGATTTTGGAGAGAAATAAAAAGGTAAGGAAGATGGGTTGGGTGAGTGTGGTGTGTCTCCAATGAAGGGCCAAAAATCTGGACGTTACCACAGGGACAAAGGGGAAATTACCAACCAGGTTTCTGAATGCAAAAAAAACCCTCAAACAAAACAAAACAAAACAAAATAAAAAAACAAAAAACAAAAAAAAAACAGCATACACACAAAAAAACCCACAATAAAAAACCCAAGAAAGAAAGAAAGGCTTTAGGATCATACATATTGCTGTAAGTAATTGCTACAGATAATTGTGAGGGAATATTTTTTTAAATTGTGATCACATGGTGCTTGTGTGCTCCAAGGTCATTTACTTTATTGTCTACCCAACTAAATAAATCTCTCTACATCATTTCAGAAAGATCACACAGCCAGTCTGAACACTTACACAGAGGGAACCCATACAGTGAGCTCCTGCTAATGTGTCAAGCCCACTGACACACAATGTTAATTTCTCACCAGCACCTTGAGTTAAAATCTTTCTACAACTTGGTCCTTTGGTCCCAGATCTGAAGGAACAAAAAACAACATTTTCCCATCTATTCTAAGATATTTTCTTCACATTTTAACAACTGTAAAACCAAAGGGAGCCTTACAATCAATTGATGTCATAATTTTAAATGATGGAATTTTGTCGTACTTAATGGGAAATTAAAACAGTGCATCTTATAATCAGTGATATCATACAACACGATACAGAACAGTACCTTACTCAAGCTTGTTCTAATCATTTCTCAATGCTTGATTCATCGTTCATGTTTGACAAATGTTCTCAAAAGGAGAGGAAACAGCCTGGGCCCTGCAATCATCCCCCACCTACTAGCTGTATGACTTCGAACGGGTTACTCACATTTCTTTGTACTTCAATTTCCTCAATTGTAAAAAATGGGACTACGGACAACACCTCCCTCATAGGCTTCTGTGTGTGCATTCCATAGGATAATCCAGTTACAGTGGATTTGACACCAAATCAAATTCAGTAAAGCATTAGCCATTACTACCATAATGATCATCTTTACCTGCATGCTCAACAATCCCCTCCCTGCAATCATCCCCCACACGACAAGGTTTCTAAAACCATTGCCATTTCTGGGTCCGCTCCAATTTGCCAACATCCTTCTAAAACATGTTGTCAGGAAATGAACACAATATGGTCTCAGTGGTTTGGCTTGTATATCGTTCAGAAAGACAATTACTTCCCTTATTTCTCAGTAAATATCAAGCATTATACCAGGGTTACGGTCTCTAAACTACAGCTGAAATAAAATGACTAAGTATTTGCAGGAAAAAAATTAGCATTTATATATTCATGTAACACATATGGGGAGCAAATACAAATAACAGAATGCCAAAATATTCTATGGGGAAAAGGATAAGACTTTCAAATGGATTAGAAAAGATGGTTATGCGTCCAGATTCTAGGAGGAGCCACTTTCAGCACACCTGTCCATGCCCAACTCTACCACAGCCACCAGCTCCTGCAAAAAGCTGTTATCAGCAGCAGCGGCAGCAGTTTCTGCACTAATGTATGCACATTAACAAGAGGGCCTCTGGGATCGAGGAAGCAACTGCTAACAGCATGGAATGTGGTTCTCTTTGAACGAACAAAAACCTTACCTCCTGCCTATAAAATTCAAGTACAAAAAATACCCCCAAGATGGGGTGATTCCTTTGATCAAAAACATTATTAATCCCCAAAGCAAGGAGGAATGACACAAAGAAACAGGATTTCTAGATTCAGTATCCATTAATCCCAATAGCAGGCACACACACAGGTCTTCTTTGCAGCAGTTTCATCAAAGTCATCATTTTCTAAATATAATGGGCAACAAGTGGACAAGACAGGGAAGCAGACTTGGCCCAATGGATAGGGGGTCCACCTATCACATGGGAGGTCCGCGGTTCAAACCCCGGACCTCCTTGACCCGTGTGGAGCTGGCCCGTGCACAGTGCTGATGCGCGCAAGGAGGGCTGTGCCACGCAGGGGTGTCCCCCAAGTAGGGGAGCCCCACGCACAAGGAGTGCGCCCCGTAAGGAGAGCTGCCCAGTGTGAAAGAAAGTGCAGCCTGCCCAAGAATGGTGACGCACACACAGAGAGCTAACACAAGATGACGTAACAAAAAGGAACACAGATTCCCGGTGCCACTGATAAGGACAGAAGTGGTCACAGAAGAACACACAGCAATTGGACACAAAGAGCAGACAAATGGGGCGGAGGGGGGAAAGAAATAAATAAAAATAAAAAATAAAAAAAGTGGACAAGACACAGCTTAGGGAAAAGGCAACATCTACTTCTAACCTTGGAAAATGTGAGAATGGAATTTCATTTTATCTAACCTAAAATGAGAGGGAACAGGCAAAGTATCAAATTAACAAATTCAGTGGCAGCCTGTTACTTCTATAGTCAGGTGTGACAAATAGTAATTGCTTTACAGAGTTACAGTGCTAATTGAAAGTGTTCCTGAAAAAATATATAGTCAGGGCCATACTACTAAGAGGATCAACAAAGATGTGATGAAAGGAGGGTGAAGTCACTGACTGAGGAGTCACAGGGAGATAGTATAGTAAGAGGCTGGAAGACAGCAAGGGATCAGAGCCTATTAACAAGAGAGCAGCTAATGCAACACACTGCAGGTCTGAAGTAGATAAAAAGGAGAAGCCTGGGACTGCTGTTAGTTGGGGGGAAAACCAAGGAATCAAGGATTGTGAAAGGCATCAACCAAGCTACAGGTTTTTGACATGGTGCAAATAATTTTTAAAGAGTAAAATACAGTCTCTCTCAAATTTCAGCTACCATCCAGCTCAACCCACTTTTGTCTAAAATGAGGAAACAGAGGCCCGAGTGTCATGCCTAAATCTGCGGAGCTAGGTACCAACAGAGCCAAGACTGGATACCAGTGCTCTCAAAATCCAGAACCACTGCTCTTCCCCCCCAAAGAGTGTGATGTAGTCCCTGAGTAAAAACAGACACAGCTGAAAGAAAAAGCAAGGGCTAATCCATATAGCACTAAGGAAAAAAGGAAGTAAAAGATCCCTTAGAATAACAAACAAACCAACAAACCAATACAAGAAATGGTGGTGCCATAAATCCCCTCTGTAGGACTCTGTCTTCCACTCTGATGCAGCAATATCTGCCACACCCAGAGCCAACAATGACTCCAACACTTCAGTAATGACTCCTACACTTCCTCCCCAAGCAATATTATGCTTGGGGAGGAGATGCAGCTCAAATGTCAAGCGCCTGCTTCCCGGTACCTCCTAAAAACAAACAAACGAAAAACCCAACTCTCTTTGGGAAGCGGATGTAGCTCAGTGGTTGAGTACCTGCTTCCCATGTATGAAGTCCTGAGTTCAATTCCCAGGACCTCCTGGAAAAAAAAAAAAAAAAGAGCATATTGCTTGGGATTAAACCCAGGCTGAGCTGCTAGGGTTTGTGTCATTCCTGGTGGTTAATCTTCTTGGGTCTTCTGGCCAGTCCATTGTTTCAGGGAAATAAAAACACGAATATTTAGCATTTTAAGTTGCAATAAATTCTCAAAAGACAGGTAGAAATGGAGTCATTGAGAATCCCTACTCCCCACCAAAAAATAAAACATCAAAACAATAAGAAAAAAAAAGCTTACCTAATGTATTTTTTTTTTTAATGCAGGCAAAAACACAGAGAAATGGAGGGGAGCGTATTTTTGCCTTGCGCTTCACTCTCTATAAAAGCTCTGCACAAATCTCTTAGAAACAAAGAAGGCCTTTGGCAGACGTCCTTTTAAGCCTTACTGGCAACCTTCCAATACACAGAGCCACATGAGGCTAACAGTGGAGAGAGGTATTCAGAACCTGCATTAATACCTGACCTTGAACAGGAATAGCACACACCTGTACACCTGGTTTACACGATGCTCCACAGCTGGTGAAGAAATCCATTTCTTCTTGAATGCCCTGTCTTCTCCAAAATTCCCCGAGAGTCTACATATGACTATTCCCATCCCTGAAAGGCACAGTCACAACTTCCAAGCCCAGCATCTGTCACCTGCTACCTAGAAGAAGAATCCTACATCATCAGTCATCAATGTGCTGCCTCTTATGCCAGATCCCAGAACAGACACACAAGAGATTTATGTGCAAAGCTCAACGGTTCTCAGATCTTTTTTATCTTCAACTCCTTTGAAAAATCATAATTTGTACCATAATCCTCTACCACAAGGACATGAAAATGCCTAGTCGATAGGCATTTTCCTGTCTCTTGTGCAAGTCTGCTCAAAAAGATGCCATCCAATTCCTTCTTTGCATCACTGCTGATCTTTTAAAATGAGGCCAACAAACTCATAGGACAAAAGGGCCAGGCAGGTAATATCATTGGAGGAAGGGACTGTTAGATAATAAATCGCAATAGTCAGGCTGCCTCAGTATCCAAAACATACAGGGAGTGCTAGGAACCATGCTGAACTGGGGACAGTTCCCTAAGAGGTCAGTGGTGTCGCTAGGCAGCACCAGCACTGCTAGATGTTCCAATTGTTCACCAGAAGCCAGAAATCCATGTTTTAAAAGTGTAAAATCCCCCTTTGTAAGTATTGGCAACGAATTCAAATTTAAAGCTCCTAATAATCCAACTTTATGGAAATCAAATAAAATGAGTCTGTGAGCCAGATGGGAGAGGAGAGGAACAAGTTCTTTGTGTTCTACATGTATTAACTCATTTAGACCTCAAAATAATCCTAGGAGGAGGATACTATTATTATTCCCCTTTTACAGATAAGGAAACTGCAGGAAAGAAGTTAAACACCATCAAGGTCACAAAGCTCTTAGGTGAGGTAGCTGGACGTCAGCCCTGACAGAGTAGTTTTTTTTACTGAAGAGCTTAAAGAACTTTAATTTCATTTCTGTGTTTTATAACAGGCTTGTAAAGGCAGACATAGAAACTTTACCAGTGGAGAAACTGTGACACAGAAAACTTAAGACCTGTTATAGGTCTTACCCGTACAGAAGAGACAATAATTCAACAGAAGCGTCCCCTTTGCCTTTCACCTTAGAAAAGGCAGCACTCTCTCAGGAGAGCCTAATCACTGAGGCCATGCTAATGAATGACCTCGCTGACCTTTTAGTATTATTATTATTTACCAATTTAAAATGAAGCATTTTATTCATTGAAAAAAGTCTAGAAAATAACATCATGAATTCCGAAGCGCCTACCACTCAAGTTTAAAAACCTAAAAGTTCAAAGTGCAATAGAAAGCTCCTATGCATTCTTTACTACAGAAGTAAAAAGAAGGGAAGCAGATTTGGCTCAACTGATAGAGCGTCCACCTACCATATGGGAGGTTCAGGGTTCAAACCCAGGGCCTCCTGGCCTGTGTGGTGAGCTGGCCCACATGCAGTGCTGATGCACGCGAAGAGTGCTGTGCCATACAGGGTGTCCCCCACGTGGGGGAGCCCCCTGCCCAAGGAGTGCGCCCCACAAGGAGAGCCGCCCACACAAAAAAAGCACAGCCTGCCCAGGAGTGGTGCCACACACAGGGAGAGCTGACACAGCAAGATGATGCAACAAAGAGACACAGATTCCAGGTGCCACTGACAAGAATGCAAGAGGATGCAGAAGAACACACAGAGAGCAGACAATGGGGGGCGGGGAGAGAAATAAATTTTAAAAAAATAAAAATAAAATTATAAAATTTTTAAAAAAGAAGTAAACAGGAGCCTAAATTTTGTATCATGAACATGCCTGTCAAGTATTTCTTTACTTCACATGTATATATACCAGCAGTATCACTTTGTATGCACATATATCCTTCTGCATCATACTTTTTTCTCTGTATTATTTTCTCAACATTGACATTCATTTATTTTTACAATTGCATAGCACTCCAATGTACGAAAATATCACAAGGTATTTATCCATTTGCTTGTTATTGGGTGTTTAGGTTGCATTACGCGCAATGCAGCAAATAACATTCTTATATGTGTCTTCTGGCAGACAAGCGTGAAGCTTTCTCTAAGAGTGTATTAAATAGGAGCGAATAAAATAATTATAGTATGGTCATGTAAGATGTTAACATTAAGGGAAGCAGAAGGAGTGAGGGATGTAAGAACTCTGAACTATTCTTGCAACATTTCTGTAAGTCTAAAATTAGTTCAAAAGAAAAGAACTTCTTTGGGTTACTCAAAGCAATTCTTCATAGGACTGCAAAGCTTTGGGCTAAATCCCAGGCACAGACAAGACCTCCACAGTCAGAGGAAACAGGAAAAAGGCGGCTCCAAAGCACCCAATCCCAGAAATGTCACAATGCGATGAAAACATGGCTATTTACAACACCTCACATAGCTATCTTTATATATGGTCAAGTATGGTTAAGTAAAAGGAAACTAATTCCTTGAAAATTCATAGACCAAGACAGGAAGATGTTATTTAAATTAAAAAGACAACAAAGACCCATTAGAGTTAACAAAAAAAAAAAGTCTCAAGCTATAGCACATTTATATTCAATATATGAAATGACTCATCTTTTCCCTAGGTTTAAATTGAACCAGATAATTTGTTTAATCCTATGCATATGAGGGTACATATAAAATGTTCAAGACCCATTCAACTATTAATATTTTTCCTACTATTCTTTCCAACAAGTCACATACTCCGCTATGAGGAAATCGTGTTTATGTAAAGGTCCAGAGAGGGGGAGTGAGAAGTGCTACATGGGCCAAACCCAAACCCAGCATCTCCTGTAGGAAGCTGCCAGGGCTAACCTCATCTGAACCACATCACTCATCTCCTCCTCTCTCCCTTTGGACTTACACATTCTCTTTGGCATCAATCACTTTGCACTTGTGGATGTTTTGATTGGGATCATCTGTACGTCCCTGTTATGTTTCCTCTCCCTATGTGGACTATAAATTTCACAAAGCATTAAGTTAATCCATCAACAGAGGCAGCTGACAGAATATAGTATAAAGAAGCTGAACTGGAAAGGAGGATAAGACTTGATTTCTAGTAATAGTTCTGCAACCACAATCTAAGATACTATCTCTTTAGGTCTCAGTTACCTCATCTTTCCTCCCATTAAATTCTATTTGCATATCATCCATTCATTTCACCACCCTCTACTGACAGTTTATTATTTGCAACATACATGAACCCTGGGATACATAATCCTTGCTCATAAGAAGCATCTAATCATTTTATCATCTTTATTGATACCTCCCACAACGTAAGTAGCCCACTATCAACTAAACACTATCAATAAATGTTGGTTAAAATAACAAAGTAATAAGCTTGTGGCTCAGGAACAAAAAGCCTCAGCAGATCCTTTTTCTGAAGTGTGCTTCACTATCTAGCCTCCTCAATCATGGCCCACACTCAGGAGCAGTCTGACATTTTAGTACCATATGGCTCAGCACGGATCCAAAGGCCACACTAAAAATTGCCAGGCCATTTGGCATTTCCCACGTTTGCCCATGTGGATGGCACCAGGCACCCAGCTCACAGCTGCGGCCGGAGTCAGGTCTAGGAGGACTTGGGGTCTTTCCAGGATGCCAAGTCAGCAAATAACCAGGGCAGCAGGCAACAGAACTTTATCATTCAGAGCTGTGATGCCAAAACTAATATTCTACTGCTCATTTACCCAGATTTCTGAGAAAATATACTGGTGGTTTTGCAACCAACTGTCTTTCCATCGGAGGTATCCTATAATCACGCCCAACACTGAAATGCCAAACCTCTGAAGCACAGTGCGGTATGCTAGCTCTCTTTGGGATGCTTGGAAGCATCAAAGAACTTATTAAGACTATTGGGAAAGAGCAAGCAGAGAGCTGTGAGAAAAGGGATCCCATCCCAAAACTACCTCCCTTCTCGTATGCCTGGATTTCATCACTGGGGAGTTCTTCCCACTAGATTATGAACACCTCTTGCTTGGTAAAATTTGAAAGTGCCATACTTTATAAACTATAAACTCAAAACTTTTCCTGTGCCTGTGGAAGAGCAGCTTCCTATGTAATGAAACAAGATCTATGTGGTGGAAGGGAGGAGAGCTGAAGATGGATGCAAGGCAGGGAGTGGGTCTTTTTGGGATATATATAAATGCATCAAGTGCCTGGTCAAAGTGGTCACAAGGGGCAGGAGAGCACAGCAGAAAGGAAAGGTGAGTGTGAATCAAAGACAATCTGCCTACTCGAGATCTGTAATGAGGGTATTTAATAAGCATTAAGTGTTTGGTTAGGCTGAGATCACTGAACCACATCCCTAAGCAATGCTTGCTTTAACTAGTCCAGCCATGTCTCATTACTCCAGACCTTAAAATCTCTCTTACTAGTCCAGCCATGTCTCATTACTCCAGACCTTAAAATCTCTCTTAAACACACACACACTAATAAGCTCCCTAACTAAACTTAAGATTGGTTTGGCTCACATGAAACTGAGCCACATGCAGGCATATGTTGTTCAGGAAAAGGGCCTTAGGGCTTGCTATACTGCAATGTTATACTCAGAAGTAGAAAAGAAGTCTTCCCAGTTTATACTGTCAAAGCTGGCTATTCAGACTATGAGAAATTACACGCAGATTTACCATTCCTCATTAGTAACAGTTCTGTATAAAAACCTAACAGGGGAAGCAGCTGTGGCTCAATGGATTGGGCTCCTGTCTATCACATGGGAGGCCCTGGGTTCACATCTCAGGGCCTCCCTTGTGAAGGCAAGCTGGCCTGTGCCTGCGGAGAGCTGACAGCATGCACACATGGAGAGCTGGCACAGCAAGATGATGCAATGAAGACAGTCAAGCAGACACAGAAGAATGTGCAGCAAATGGACACAGAGAGCAGACAGCAAGCAAGCTGCAAGGGGGGAGGGGAGGAGAAATAAAATTAAAAATAAATAAATCATTAAAAAACAAAAACAAAAAACCTAACAGGATCATTAGGTGGGAATGTTGTACTTCCTTCAGGCTTACCTATTATCATCCTTTCTCTAGCAAGCTTCACATTCCACTAGACATTCTAAAGACGATTTTAGAAATACGTTGTGCATGGAAATGCTTTCTTCATCTGACCTCTCCAAAGTCAGAAGTCCAGATTTCCAAATGGACAGTATCCAAGCACAACACAGGTACCTGAAAAGGGAAAAATGGGGTGGAGGGTACGAGGACAAGTACTTAAATGTATTAATGCCAATTATCTCAAATCATCTAATTTCTCTTAAAATGTAAATTTTTAGAATGTGGTCAAACGTTTATCTGTTATCCTGAATATGAGAGAAATACACTGGAAAACATAATATTCTAACAGGATAAAATGTGCCTTCCTTTGCGATAAAGCCCATACTACAAATCCAAGGATCCAGCATCTAAAATCACAATATGGCAGTATTTCTCAGACATTATTAACAACACAGATCAATTCTTATGACAGGAATCCAAAGTACTTTTACAAAAGGACTCAGCTTTGCAAAAAGGCTGATAGTAAATGCTTCCCCAGAAAGTTTATTCAAACCAACCTTTTCTAAGGTTGGCATAGGGAAAAGTTTCAAAGTCTCCAACCCAAGGTCCGTAATACTTGGTCAACCTGGAAGAGGCAAGATTTGATCCCCAAATCTTCTGGTCACCCTGATTTCAGCAATGCCAAACAGAAGGCAGGCATTTCAGAGCCTTAAAAGTTGTTTTGTTGTCAATGTAATAGAAAGAAATTTGAAGCAAGAACATTTGATAACCAGAGTCTGGGCAGACTTAGCTATCCATTAATCCTGTCTAATTTCTTCCTTAATTTGAGCATACATGGTCAAGAATTTGTGATGATTTAGGTAAGCTGAACATTACCCAAATTTTAACATTCTATTTTCTCTAAAGGATATGATAGGAAACCAATAATGTAAATATAAATAATTTTTAAGATTTAGGAATAAAAAAAAAAGATTTAGGAGAGACTTAGTAGTCACAAGGCACTTCAAAAACATTTCTACTTACAAAGGATCTGTAAATATGGTGTAATTATTTGTTGAAGCAGGAGCCCTAGTAATATCTCTTAGATAACACTTTGTTATATTAGATTCAGTTATTAAAACTATTAGAAGGCAATACAGTTGTCTTATTTAATAATATTTATGTTTACTGATTTGTCCCTAATTCAGATATTCTCAATTAGTCTAAATTCACTGCTGTCGTTAGAAACACACTCAGGTAAGCAGTAAATTATTGGTTTCATAGAGAATATAATCTACATAAGTCTAACTACTCATTAAAACCAACTTTCACAATTGGTAATTAAAACATATTGAGGGTTTCCAAGGAGATTCAAACTTAGTTTCTGCTATTACCAGAATAAAATTTTTAAATCCTCTAGAATTAATTTTAAGCATAGACATTTATAGACATATCACCAGTACATGCCTGTCATTATAAATACTGTTCTATACCCACCTGACCTGTAAAATTTCCCATCTGTCTTGACAGTCAACTTTCTTACAGTTATGAAATATTTTACCCAAAAATATTTTATTTTGAAAGGGCTTTTACCTTTTACTCAATTCTTCCAATGACCCTCGGTGGTAATCTCCTACAACTCAACAGATTGCCTACTTTATTCTGTTCAGTATAAAATCTGGTAAGACTAGATTCAGTAGACTCTGGCTATAACCTTAATTAAAATAAGGGCATTATCTGAGAGGCAAGGGAACCTTCACAGAAAACCCTGAACCACAAAACCTCCCTACTGAATTCAAGTAATTGAAGAATATATGGAGAAGAATCCATTCTTAATTATACAGGCACAGTTCCCAAGAGTAAATGCAGGTTTTGGTAAAGAGAAGCCCTCATCAGGAGTAGAATGGAAAGCACCAGTTTAATCACTTCTCCAACCCCGGTGATTCCACCCTCTTCACTCTTTCCCCAACTTCTTCCAC
This sequence comes from Dasypus novemcinctus, assembly GCF_030445035.2. Taxonomy (NCBI): domain Eukaryota; kingdom Metazoa; phylum Chordata; class Mammalia; order Cingulata; family Dasypodidae; genus Dasypus; species Dasypus novemcinctus. Next base: position 87,708,261 of record NC_080677.1, read on the forward strand.
AGCCTCTACCAGCGTCTCCCACAGGCCTCGTTTTATCCCTTTACACAAGCACGTGTCCTCTCTCATTCTCCTCCACACTCATGGCTTAATGTTGCCTGCTTTATGTGCCTCACTCTCACAATATCCAGCTTTTCAGTCACTAAATCAACACCTTTCACTGGAAATGTAGGTAGAGGATACTGTACTGGAGAGATGAATCACTAAACAGCATTTCTTCTGGACATGTAAAGCATAGACAAAAATAGCCAAAGAAGTTTTCATTGCTGAGGTTAAGAACACAGTAGAGATACCAGGGATGTGATGAAACCCAGGTTAACACTGGACCTTCCAAGACCCACATCTCAGCTCTCCAGGGTGCAAAGGGAAGGAGAGGTGGAGAAGAAGCTGGAAGAATGGGTAAGAAGTAGGACTAATAGCAAAATACCATGGAACAGGGTTTTAACCCCAGACTCCTTTGGCAATCTGGTGAAGCCTATGGACCTCTTCTCAGAATAATGTTTTCAAAAGCATAAAATAAAATACATGGGATTACAAAAGAAACCAATTGTACTGAAATATAATTATAAAAATATTTTATAAGTTCTGACATAGATGTATTTGTTGTGGTTCCTCATTGAAATACAATGATATTTAGCAGCATGTCTCATAAGTACTATAATTTCAAATGCAAAATACTACCATGACATGTTGCCTACATTTGTAATTGAAGAAAATGCTAAATTTCAGTTAGAGATTAAAGAAAATGAAGATTATTCTTCCACTGAAGACCAAAGACCCTAGAATTCTAACTATGGGCTTCTTGGTTAGGAACCCTTGTCACAGAATTATTCTTCCCAGATGATAACATGATTCAGCTCTTTAAATGATTTACCCCTAAGTTCACTGTCAATGCCAAACTCAATGCCAGATCCAATTCAGTGATAAGACGGCACACAAACTACTGGACCAAAGGAATAACATTAACGCAGTGTTTAGTGCACACAATCAAGTCCCTGTAGTACAAAATTCTTATTCTCTGGGACTAAGGCGAAACCCCTGGCCACTGAACATGCTGCTCCTTCCTTCAAAAGACAGGTATAGCCGCCTCCTTCCTCATTCCTAGACATCAATTTTGTACTTCTCGAACCAAAGACAGATAGGCATATTTGTATGGATCCACGAATTACTACATTTTCTTGTTCAAAGACAACATTGATCAAACATTGCAACTTAAATAAAGTTTTTGGGGAGCAGGGGTGGTAATATGACATTTTTTAGGGTGCATGGGTAATATGACATTAAATACATTGATTGTAAGACACATCCAATTTTCAGAAATAGTAAAGCATGGGCTAGAGGGGTAGGCAGAATGCCTCAATATGGAACTGAATAAAAATAAAAGTTATTTCATGTTATTGTAATTATGTGAAATGTGCTTAGGTTGAAGATATTTGATGAGTCAAATGTTAAAGGTTCAAAATATTAGCTCCTTGCTTTTATGCATTCATGAACTCCATCAAATAACATATTTAAGCAATGCTTAACCATATATTAGACATATGCAGAAACAACCCCACTAGCCAACTCAGCAAATTCCCCATTATTATAATAATTATTTTAAAGACTTATTTTATTTATCACCCCCCCCCCACCAGCATTGTCTGCTCTCTGTGTAGACTCGCTGTGTGTTCTTCTATGTCCGCTTGCACCCTTGGTCGCACCGGGAAACTGCATCTCTTTTTTGTTACATCATCTTGCTGCGTCAGCTCTCTGTCTGTACAGCGCCACTCCTGGGTGGGCTGCGCTTTCATCACATGGGGCAGCTCTCCTTACGGGGTGCACTCCTTGAGCTTGGAGCACCCCCACGCAGGGGCGTCCCTGCATGCCACAGCACTCCTTGTGTGACAGCTCTGGAGTGGATCATCTCACCACATGGGTCAGGAGGACCTAGGTATCGAACCCTGGAACCTCCCATATGGTAGGCAGATGTTCTTATCAGCTGAAGCACGTCACTTCCCCAAACTCCCCATTATCATCAATTTTTAGTACTTTATCACCTAAAAAACATTAACAAGCACTTACATAGTGCCAGGCACTATTCCAAACACTTTATGAACATTACCTCAGTTAATAATATTCAAGACAAGCCTATCAGACAGTAGCTAATATTCCCATTTTACTGATGAGGAAACTAAGGCACACAACAGTGGGTGGCTTGCCCAAACTCATGCAACTACTAAGTTGCAGCACTTGGATTCAAACAAGGCAGTTTGGCAGCAAGGTTCGTGTTCTCAACTATGTTCTAATGCTTAGTCTTGCTCTGTTTCTGATTATCTAAACAACACTCGTTTTGTTGCATGTTTGGTTTTTACAGTTTTAAGAAATGCTGTTTGTTAACACATCTCCTTTGGCACGTGGACTCTGGAGTTTCTCCACAAAATGCTTCATGTCCATGAACAGGGACCTGTGATTCATTTATGTCTGTGGAGCCAGGAGATGGTGCAGCTGCAAGACCACTCTGTGAAAGAGTGTCACTACTATCCTTTGTCATTATGGATTCTTAGCTTTCCACTTGAATATATCACTCTTTATCAGCTCAACCACTGAGCCTGTCGGCTGATATAAGCAAGCACTAGGGAAAAAAAACACAAGACAGTCATGCTTTCAGTGATTGGGCCTTTCAGACTACAGACCAGACAGAGCAGACATGATAACTATTCCATCCAATGTAGGTCTTATAACCCCTCTGTTTATGAGAATACAAGGTCTTCAGAGAGTCTCTGTAGGAAAGAAAGATATATAAAGATATTTAAAAGAAAGGGAGTGAAGCGGATGTGGCTCAAGCTACTGGGTTCCCATCTACCATATGGGAGGTTCAGGGTTCGATTCCCAGAGCCCCCTGGTGAAGGCAAGCTGGTCCACATGGTGAGCTGGCCCAAGCGGAGTACTGGCCCATGCAAGAGTGCTGGCACAACAAGATGATGCAACAAAAAGAGACACAGAGAAGAGACAATAAGAGACGCAGCAGACCAGGGAGTTAAGATGGCACAAGAGATTGAGTGCCTATCTCCCACTCCAGAATAAGTGCCCAGTGCCAGCTAAAGACAAGCAGACACAGAAGAACATACAGTGAATGGTCACAGAGAACAGACAACAGGGGGGAAGGAATAAATAAGTAAATATTTTTTAAAAAATAAGAAAAGAAGGTGAGAACAAACATTAAAAGTATATAAAGTATCTTTATTTTGCAGAAAATAAGACTATTAAAAAGAAGACTGTAGGGAAACAGATGTGGCTCAACTGATAGAGCATCCACCTACCATATAGGAGGTCCAAGGTTCGAACCCAGGGCCTCCTGGCCTGTGTGATGAGCTGACCCACACACAGGGCTGCCCCGCACAAGGAGTGCTGTGACACACAGGGGCACCCCCCACATAGGGGAGCCCCATGCTCAAGGAGTGTGCCCCTCAAGGAGAGCCGCCCCATGCAAAAAAGCACAGCCTGCCCAAGAGTGGCACCACACACATGGAGAACTGACACAGTAAGTTGCCGCGACTGAGAGAGACACAGATTCCCAGTGCCGCTGAGAACGCGAGCAGACACAGAAGAGTACACAGCAAATGGACACAAGAGAGCAGACAACGGGGTTGGGGAGAGAAAGGGGAGAGAAATAAATAAAAATAAATCTTTAAAAAAAAAAAAAGAAAACTGTAAACCATGGACAAGAGAAGTCAGAAATAGCTGTGAAAAGAAACTCCATTCCACATTAGAGAATATAATAATACTTCTAATGTGCCTACTTCCTGGACCCACGATATCTTGAAGGGGACTGAAAAATATCCATAGAAGAAATAGGAATGAGATTCCTAGCCAAGCCACCCAATCTGCTTGTCTGATCAAGAGGCAAGCACCCAAAGGCTTCTGCAGTACTGCCCAGTGGCCACCCCACAGTTTCCTAGGCCAGGTTAAATTGCTGCTTCAAGTGACTCAGGCTTAGAGGATGGGAAGAATGGTGAGGAGGAAACAGCTGCTGGCATTTACCGCGCATTTACTATGGGGAGGCAAGGTACCAAGTGCTTCATACACACTCTTATTTAACCCTCAAGAAAGCACTTTGGGGGTGGTGGGGTTGAATGGGACCTCATATATATATATATTTAATGTAATATTATTACAAAGTCAATAAAAAAAAAAAGAAAGCACTTTGTACAAAGTGTTATTACTGAAAAGAAAAGACAGGTTAGAGAAGTGGCATGCTTCACATAACAATACTTATGCTCTGAGGCTTGGACTGGACCTAGGTCTGACTCCACAGCTCATGCTTTTTTAAAATACTTTCCAGCTTTGGGAATTTCTCCTCTAAGACCCTAACTCTGCCTTTCTAGGAAAGGTTAGAACTTTTGGATAGAAATAGAACTCCGAAAGTGTCCAATGCAGTACAGCATCTGTAGTGTTAAATGCATATTATTTTAATATAGCTGACAGAAATATCAAGGTTCAAATTACCACCAAATTAGGTCATTTATAGGTAAATACTTCAAATTACTCAATTATCTTCACTTCTCTCGTCAACACTCAGTTCCACACTCTTTGAGTCAGCTGGTTCAGAATCTGCCCCTCATTCTTGGAGATAACCTTGTTCCAGCTTGCTTTACACCACTGTCCTCCCGGGCTGAGTTATCGCTTCCAACAGCAGAAGCAAAGTCCACCATTTCAACAGCAAGTTGGTCCTGCTCCCCTTGCAAATCCCTGAATTCTGACCATTTAACACTCCAGTTCCCACTCATATATATATCTTCCTCGAAGGCCTGTCCAATCTGCTCAGCTCATTTATTATTCATCTCTTTCTCCTAGAGTTTTTGCTACATTCCCAAGTCCTCTGCTCCAGCACTCCTCATCTCTAGGTACCAGGATTATTTCACAAACACCATCCTCAACCTTCCCAGGGCTTTCAAAGTATCAGTGTGACCACAGTCATTTCTCAGGGCTCCCACACATTCAGACATTTCCTAGTCACGTTCTTCTAAAACACTAGCAAGACCAACATCTCCAAACTTATTTATAAGGAACTACTTGGCCCCAGCCAGACTGGGGATGATTTGGGAAAGGTTGTTTTTGTTTAAGGCACAGACACTCCTTGAGGATCAATCTTGCAGAGTTAAGTGGAGGGTGCGAGGTAGCACTTCCTTATCTCCACTAAGAGCAATACACGTAAAGCAAGTGACTTTGAACTGTGGGGGCAGTAACTTAATTCTGTACCCTTTTATTATATCCTGGAGCCAGTTCCTAGGAAAGCATAAGCAATATCCTTCTTTGAATCAGTTTTACAACAGGAAAGGTATTTATACCTGCCCTAGGACAGTTTTGTGGTTAAAGTATGGGACACTGGCATCAGAAACTAGGTTGGTAGCCCACACCCAGTAGCAACATTGGCCTCTTGGAGTCTCAGCTGCATCAATGTATAATGAGCTACCCAATAGGATTGTAGGGATTGAATAAATAATGAATGTTAGGTGCTCAACAGAGCACCTACCAAAAAGACTATACCACAAATATAGTAGATATCAATAGTGGTAAAAAGCGGAGTGACTCAACAGCATACACACTGCCCAGAAACTACCATACAGCTAGGGTTAAGAAGCACAGTTGCAGAGGGATGTGTTTAATTTTTAATTCAATGTCAACAGAAGTACGTTTGAAATTCACACAGACACCGCTGTGCCTAGAGCTCTTCCCCAGTGTGCATGTCTAGTGCAGTAAGTCAAGAACAGATGGAGCGTCCTTACCCAAACTCCATATTGATGCTGAGGTTCAGTCCAGCAAACAAGATGAACATCTTGTTATCATAGGTCTCTCTGTAGGCTTTTCTTATCGAGAGTGCTGTCATTTCTGTTTTTAGCAAATAAGTGTCTTTTTTCAATAATGAAGAAAGGTCAGCAAGAAGCAAAGATGTAAAGAAAATGTATGGCTTAACATAAAGGTTCCTATGACCCAAACATCTACACAAATGTAATTATCAAAAAAGAACCTGCTGTTCTTTCATGAATTATAAGAAATGTACCACACTAATGCAAGGTGTTAATAATAGGGTGATACATAGGAATTCTGTATTTTATCTATTTTAAGCATGACTTTTCTGTAAACCTACAACTTCACTATTAAAGAAAAGAACCTGTGTCTGGTTTTAGGTTCAGCACAGTGGAAAGGAACAGCAGTCACATGCAGTTGCAGATTTAGAACCATGTATCTTTAAAGAACCAATGCTGCTGATTTTTTAAAGCCTCACTCCAGCTTAATAAAGCTAATATGTAATAACTTGATGACTAGTTACATTTGAGACAGAGGAAAAAACTAAAATCCAATAAAAGACATATACAAATGAGCAATGAAGACTGTTTTCTCAAATGCCCTATTCATAAAAGAATATTTATATAAAGGCCCATTCTCAACTCTAATTTTGGAAAAACTGAAGAAAATGAAACTCTTCCATTTACTATGTAAGTAACAAACTGAGAAAATGGACAATAAAACCATTCCATGAAAGTACTAGCATTGAACAAATTCATCTACAAAAATAAGCAGCAATAAACAGTTTCAGCACAGCTGGCTTCTGAGATTTCAATATTAACAAACAGACAATATTCTTGATTTACTACAGATTTTCCATCAAATGAATCAGTCATGGTGATGGTAATTGGAGCCACATGCCACACAGCATGTCTCCTAAAGATAAAATTCGGTGGCGTGATGGGGCACAAGTCACAGAGTCGAACAGGAAGGCGATGTGTACAACAATTCTTGGTTGGCAGTATTGAAAAGGCTCTGTTTCCCCAATTCAACTAAAAATGAACAAATGGAGTATGTGCAGGCCTAATGTCCCTGTCACAGATTTTAAACCACAAAAACAAAACTCATCCACCATTCAAAATACACCAAAGACAGACACTTAAGAACATATCGAAAGTTTACAGACACCAAACAAAATGGTATATCTTAAGTAGTAAAATATGAAAATATCAACATTTCTTCAAACTAAGATCTTGTGAGGGTATATGCATGAAGGGTGTATGGTATAATAAAAGTCTATTCTTTTAGGTTTAACTTTTTTTTTAATGTGAAAAATATGATCAGTAATCACACATAGTACCAATGTCCATTTTCACAGTCTTTTTTTTTTAAGATTTATTTTCTTTATTTCTCTCCCCTTCCCCCCACCCACCCCAGTTGTCTGTTCTCTGTATCCATTTGCTGCATCTTCTTTGTCCGCTTCTGTTGTTGTCAGCGGCACGGGAATCTGTGTCTCTTTTTTGTTGTGTCATTTTGCTGCGTCAGTTCTCCGTGTGTGTGGCGCCATTCCTGGGCAGGCTGCACTTTCTTTCGCGCTGGGAGGCTCTCCTTATGGGGTGAACTCCTTGCTCATGGGGCTCCCCTACGCGGGGGACACCACTGCGTGGCACGGCACTCCTTGCGTGCATCAGCACTGCGCATGGGCCAGCTCCACACGGGTCAAGGAGGCCCGGGGTTTGAACTGAAGACCTCACATGTGGTAGACGCACACCCTATCTACTGGGCCAAGTCCACTTCCCGCCATTTTGATAGTAATTTAAATACTACAGGGTTTGGAATGGCAGATGGGAAATATAATGTAGGCCCTTATACTTGAACATTATTTTACAATAAATTGCATTTATCTTTGCAGGGTGTAGCACAACAAATTCTTAGAAAGACGTATGTCTTTGTTACCACCACTATATACTAAGTCTTCTAGTAATACTCTCTACCAAAAAAAGGCAAACCAGTAAGTGAGTAAAATGAGACTATTTTTAAAATTACATTTAATTGAAAAAAAAAGAAAAACTAAAATCCACAATGCAAAGAGAGAATTAAATTTAGCTCTTCTATTGGTGGCTAAATTTCTATATGTTTCAGAAATAAGGCTAAATTTCGTATGAAACGAGCAGGTTCATACAGAGAAAGTCAGAAAAAAACTGAAATTTTAACAGATATGAAAACTATTTGGAATTTATATTTTAATAATGAACAGGTAATTCCCAACCTGCCACGTTAAGTTCTGAGCTATGGAGAATTTAGCTCTGAGTCAGTTTTTGAGAGCAGCTTGAGATTCTAGATCTGATTATTCTCTATCAGCCTAGCCATACTATGGGTTGACTTGGATTTCTACCAACCCCTACTGAATGAGCAAGCAGTGTGTGAAAGGCATCTCAATAGGTACTAAGCAGAATGTTTCTGGCAGCAACAGTCTCCAGATTAAAAGCCACCAATAATAAAAATGGACCTCTGTGAGAGTGTGACTAATTTTCTGTCCTAATAATGTTCAAATAATCTAAATTGTTCAAAATGTTTTTATTTTTTTAGGTGAGAGGGATAACTTACCTTTAAATGAGACCATACCTAAAGAAATCTTAGGTTTGGGAATTCCAATAATCAATAATCAAGAGACTGTTCTTAGGCAGTTGAAAGCAACATCTCTATATTGCTTAGATATTATTTGAAAAATACTGCCTTTTTCTTTGTACTTGCCTTCTGATATTCATATTAACATGAAATTCTACACTGATGTTCCATACTTTCACAAAGTCCTTCTAGGTCTATCTAATAAAAGTATTGGACAACTTCCCCCTTTCATTAATAAAGATAGCAGTTGATATATAGAGGCCTGTCTACTACATATCGAAACAACTATTCTCTGCTAAAGATCTGCTAAGATGGTTACGGGTATTTATTCCTCCGTGAGATGAAGACTCTCTCATCTCTCAGGAATATTGGCTCAGGATGAGCAAGTTCATAAAAGGGAAGACAAATCATGCAGCCCATGCTATCAGGGCAGCTCCTCCCAAAGTAGTTTTCATCCTGTCAATCACATTACTACTGACCCTGACTTAAGCACAAGATTTGTGTGGCAGGCCAGAGACAGGCAACAGCAGGGAGCACACTTAAAAGAGAGTTGAGCCTGACACAGCACCTGTTGTTCTTCAGATTTACCAAAAAAAAAAAAGAGAGAGAGAGAAAGAGCACGCACCTTGATGGGCAAGACATCTTCACTTTGCACAGCACTGGTAGTCTCCCAAGTGCTCCCATATACTATATTTCATTTGATTCTCCAATGACTATGACAAACAAGGGAGATGTTAATATTTCCACTTTTGGATGAAGAAACTGATCAAGAAATTGACAAGGCTCAGAGGGACCAAATGACTTCTTAGAGATCGGCAATAAAGTATTTCTTCTTCTTTAGGATACTGTCTCACTTATTAAAATGACCTCTTCTTCCAACCACTTTCAAATGCCATGATAATAATAAAATAGAGAGAGTAGGTTAAAACTCCTTTCATGTAACCCCCCCCCCCCAAAGTCCTTTAAAAAGTCTATTCCCTGTATCTCATAAAAACTTCCTGAGAATATTAAGGATTAATGTATGTTTGAAATTCACCAGAATATACCCTGAAATTCAATTCTAACTAATTTCTGCCCATTTAGTTTACCCCTCCCTGATCAAATTAAGATCCTGCACAGAGTAAACATTAAGCAAATGGAAAGGAATAAAAGAATATTTTGTACCTGTGAGATGCACACTTTGGCATTTACCATGCAAAGAAATAGTAATCACTACTCATCTCATGGTCTGATCTTTGGCTAATGTTTCATATAAATTATTATTATGGTTATGTTGCGATTACCAACCAGTGGGATATGTAATAAGCCCTCTCCCTTCCTTCAGACAGGAGTTCCAGACTAAGGACAGGGTGGACTGAGGAGTTTAAAAAGATACATGAGTGCATGAGTGGGTAACAATGGATATAAGTGAAAATCCCACATAAGTATTTCTATGTTTATTAGTGATTCCGTTAATGAAGATAATGGACAGTAGTCTCCAGAGGCAGTCTCCAGACCAGTGCTGTTCAGCAGATCTTTCTGTAACACGGGAACACTCTGTATCTGCACGATCCAATTTGGTAGTCAATACGTGGAATGATCACTGGACACTTGAAAAGTGACCCGTGTCATGGGGCAACTGAATTTTTGTCATTTTACTTAATTTTAATCAATTTAAATGTAAATATAAAGAGCTACAAGTAGACAGCACACCTCTAGAATAAGAACATCACTTTCCACAGGGGAATCATATGGCCCAATTTTTTTCACAAGGCTCACGGACCCCAAAGCACCCAGAAGTAACAGAAAGAGCAGGGTCTCTTACAATCTGCCTAATTTGAAATTTTACTTTACTGAGTCTCAGTTTCTTCATCTCCATTTTATGAGAATCTCAATATAACCTCTTAAGACAGGTGAGAGGCAAGGGCCTTCCTCAAACTGTCTAGCACATAAGACATTTCATATAACATTAGTTTCCCTCTTCTGTCCTTCCTCCAACCCACTGAATCCACAAAACAGTATTCTTGAAATTACCAGGCAATTACGAGATATAATTTTATGAACAATCTATAAAAGTGTCTAAATTTCTTAGATGTTAGGTAATAAGAAAAAAATCACACCCGGGCTTATATTTTAACTTAGTAAATCTTTTTAGTGCATCAAAAAATTATGAACTATAATTACTTTCTACTATTTAGTTAATTGCAACTTCACTTTATCAATGAGCCAGAAAACTAAAACATGATCTTCTCTTACCTCATAAAGCATGATATTCCATAGTGGAAACTATAAAAATGTTTAAATGTTACTTTATAGATATAGCCTTTCCCAGTTGTAGATTTGGAGACTCCACATTCTGTGTAAGTAGTGAGCTACCCAGCATTGTTCTAGTGCTCAATAAATGTCTGATTGTAAAATAGATGAAATTTGAGAGTAATTATTGACATCCTCAACTATATCCAAACCTGGCTAAATAAATAAATTAAAATATAAATTTTAAAACCTGGATATAGAGGGAAGCAGCTGTGGCTCAATCAGTTGGGCTCCCGTCTACCATATGGGAGGCCCTGGGTATCCGTCCTGGGGCCTCCTTCTGAAGGCAAGCCCACCTGCATGCTGCAGAGCGCTGCCCGCAGAGTGCCAAATCAGCAAGGTGATGCAACATAAAAGGGAGACAAGCAGAAACACAGAAGAGTGCGCAGCAAATGGACACAGTGAACAGACAGCAAGCAAGCCATGAGGGGGGAGAGGAAATAAAACAGATAAATACAGACACAGAAGAATGCACAGTGAATGGACACAGAGAGCAGACCACACAAAAAGCCACAAGGGGGGGGGCAATTAAAAAAAACAAAAAACCTGGATACAGAGATTTTTTAAAGCTAGCCTACCACACATACATACGCACACACACACGCACATACCCAAGATATCTATTACCATTTTATTTATTAAAAAAATATGGATATCTTAACATTCAATAATAGTACATAAGTAAGCAAAGGTACATCCATTTAATAAAACATAAAGTCATTAAAACACTCATCAAGAGTTGCTAATGAGAAAACTTTACAGTATAATAAAGAAATAAGCTTATAAAACTGTATACAGTATGACTAAAATTTTTGAAAATATATATGGAAAACAACAAGAAACCAAATTTTAACCGCTTTTTCTTTAGCAGACAGAGGAGCATGCAATTTTTTTCCCCACGTGCCTTTTCCTGTCATCTTACATTTCAACAGTGAGTATGTATGGCTGTTATATGGGAGATGGGGGTTTACAAATGTTTTTTGAAGGTTATTGACTGTAGTTGAGCCCCAGTCACCTTTGTTTACTGTCATTTGTCACAGTATTATGTGAGGACAAAAACTCAAACCAAAATATCTTAAAATGTGTTTGACCTCGAGGAGTCTGGCGAATAATTAGAGGGCTCACCTGACATCCTCCTTTGTAGCTGCCATTGGTGACATCATCTCCCTCCTGCCCTGAGTGGCACACTGCTGGCCAGGTTCTCCACAAGCCCTTGGCTGACTCCTCAGAGGCTCAAACAGTTTAAGGGCCATCCTAGAACAACTACACACCTAAGTAATCAGCTGGAAAGGTCTTCATTTGGTATCAAAGCTTTTTTAAAACATGAAATCTGTGCTCATTCACAGGAGGAGCAGTAAGCAAAGGACACTGAAAGCTCAGAGAACCGAGCCCCTAAATCCGTCTGGGATGCTAAGGATCCACTGTGTTCAGACGTTAAGCATGAACAGAGGCTCACCAGGCAAGGAAGAAGGAGAAGGATGCGAGGCAGAGAGAATAACCAATTTAAAGGCTTAGGTGCCAGGGTACATTCAAGAAACTGTGGAATAACTTCCATAAGGCTAAAGTGCAGGCAAGTGTTGAAAGGAAGTAGTACTGGAAAAGCAGGCAAGGTCCAGACCCTGAAAACGCCTACCAAGTCATGCTAAAGAATTTGGATGCAATCCCATGTGACCAACGACTGAATGATTTGAGGGAGTTAAGTGACTGGGAACCTAAAAATGATCCTTCTGGGTGCGAAGCAGGGGATGAGCTGGGGAGGTAGGGAGTGTCCTGATAGGGAGAGCACTTGAGTTGTAATTGTAATATTTTATGAAGAAGATGAATGGTTAAGCTAAGTTAAAAATCTGGGAGGTGAGAAAAAAGGGCAGATTTGAGAATTACCACAAAGGAAGAATCCACAGGTTTTGGGGACAGACTGGAGAATAAGAGGGAAAAGGAGGAGGGAGAAGGGAAGGAATACAGACGAACAGGGATTCTTAACCTTCTCTGTGCCATGGCCCACTTTTGTAGTCTGGTGAGGCCTATAAGCTCTTCTCAAAATGTTTTTAATTGCTTAAAAATAAAATGCATAGAATTAAAAGGAAAATAGTAATACTGACATATAGTTTTCTCCAATGAAGTCCAGAATAAGAATGTCTACTAGAGCGGTGGCTCTCAACCTTTAGGCTGCATCAGAATCACCAGGAAAGCTTATTAAAACACAGATTGCTGGTCCCCACCTCGAAATCCCCAGGTGATGCTGATGCTACCGGTCTGAGAACACATTTAAGAACCACTGTACTGCAGTGATGTCTAGGCCTTTGGCAAGAAATCTAAATAGACTTGGCACTACTGACAGTCTTAGCTCTGTACTCCTAGGACTTATAGCTTAGCCCACAGTCTGAATTCAATATGTCACACTTCTTGAACAAATGAAGAAGGAATATAGGACAACAATGAATTATCACTTAAAATGTCTGGAAATTTATATCTTTCTTTGTTTTTTGTTTTGCTTTTTTTTTTTTTTTGTAGTCTTTAGTATTCCTAAAGAAAATGGTGGTTATTTATGTGTCTGTGAGTTTCAGAAAAATGATCTTCAAATTATCATATTCTTCTATATGGATAAATACTTATAGCATGCATTTACTTTTCAACATACTACTTGAACAATCAATCAGTTTAAATGCTTGACTCTCCTTTACTCATACAGAAGAAATGTCCTGTTAAGGCTAACAGTCTCAAATACTGAAAATTTCAAAGAACCTGTCTTTTAATATACATTCAGCAAAACTCAAAGAAGTGTTCATTAAAAGTCTCATGGAGAGAAGTGGATGTGGCTCAAGTGATAGGGTTTCCACCTACCATATGGGAGGACCTGGGTTCGAGCCCTGGGGCCTCCTGGTGAAAAGAAGAAGAGAAAGTGTGCCTGCGCGGAAAGCCAGTGCCTGTGCGAGTGCCCGCATAGTGAGCCAGTACCCAATCAGCAAGCCGAGTGCCTGTATGGTGAGCCAGTGCCCACGCAAGTGAGTCATGCAGCAATATGACGATCAACAAAAGAGAGATGAAGGGGAGAGTCAAGGTGAAGCACAGCAGAGACCAGAAACTGAGGTGGTGCAACTGACAGGGAACCTCTCTCCACATCAGGGGTCCCCAGGATCGAATCCCAGTGAATCCTAGAGGAGAAAAAATGAAAAGAGAAGACAAAAAGAGAAACAGATACAGAAGGTCACACAGCAAATGGACGCAGACAGCAAGAACAGCAGGGTGGGAGGAGGGGAAGGGGGAAATAAATAAATAAATCTTTTTAAAAAAATAATCTTCAGGGAGCCTTTTGTAATAAGTGGCAGAAACTATTCTGAATTAGCATCTCAGTTGTATAGTTATGTTTTTCAAGCTTCTCACATTGCTTAAAAATCATTTGTTTCCATAAATGTTTTAAATATTCCTTGTCATTCTCATTTATATTATCACAGTGGAAGGTCTATAGCTAAGGTAAGATTAATACCTTCAGGTAAAATAATACAAATCAACTATGAGAACCCCTTACTGAAGTCAGTATATATTAGTAAAGTGGACAGCTCTGTTGGTTGCTATGTAGGATGTAACAGAAGCCCCAAAGATCTGTCACAATTTAGCCTTGTGAGTGTAACCAAATCCCTTCAGTGTTCTACCTATCGGTGTATCACTGCAAACATGCCCTTCTCTGAAATGCCTACCTTCTCTTGGAACAAACCTCCAGCTCTCTTCCAGTCAAACCACTCTCCAAGTTCCACAGCCCCACATCATTGGTGGGGCTATCCTTTCTTCCTTCACAATCTCACATCTGCCTTCCTTTCCCCTCCCACCCCCATCAACCCTGTTCAAGTACCTCTCAGCTGGACCTCTGCAGCAGCCTCTCATCCCCAGTTACTCCCTGATGTTTTCCCCTCACACAATGCTCCAGCCTACACTCCCCACCAAACCACCTTTATCACCTCACTCTTTTTCAAGCACCTTCATGGCCCAATCAAAATCTTCTATCATTTGCTCCCAACCTATTTCTTTCTGCTCCCCATAAATTCTTCACTCCAACCAAACTGTCCTACTTGCCATTATCCAAACATGGCATGTACTTCCATTTGTCTGTTGCTCTAACTGTTCTCTCCCTGACAATGATGTCCTGCATCTCAGTCTTACCCTTCTGTTGAGATCTGGAGCATGTAGATGACCCCGACATTCCCAGAAACCTTCACTATCCCAATAGCAACCCCCTCTTCTCACTTTCCACAAAATTAATTGCCACTCAGATCATTGTGCACAATTTCCTTTCTTGACCAGATTTAGGTTTGAACACAACAAGAGCTGCATATGGCACTTACTAGTACCCATCTGTCCACCATAGTACACTGCATTGCTCCATAAATATTTGACTTCAGGAACCATGCTTCCACGCCCAAGTTCATCAGCTAAACACAGGCACCTTTTATACCTTTCTCAAAGGGTTTTTGTAAATGTCAATTGAAAACGATAAAATATTTCTCCTGAAAATACTCTACACATTGAACTGGTAGTAGAATACAGTTGGGGAAGCAACTTACATTCACAAGGCACTAAAGAACCAAATAAGATAGTAATATATCAAGCTCTAAACAGTAGTGACACAGGAATTCAAAGTCAGCAAAGACCACTCCAAGTCCCATGGCATTATTAGGGGACATTGTCCCTGGAGAGATGGATTGGAGGGAAGCCTTGTGAAGGGTGGAGGATCCATATTAGCAAACAGGAGAGGAACAATGAGGACAATAAAGGCCTACCAAGCCTGCCTAGTTTCTTTGAAATGCATCTTAATATCCTTAAAATTATCAAAATCTGGACATGGCACTCAGAGGTCACATAGGAATCTATGTGTGTCCACTATGTGTGACCACTGTGTGGTCTCCTTAAACAGGTATCACCATTTCCCCAGTTAGAGGTCTGTGGCCTCAGCAAGAAAGAAAACAGAATGTTCCTTCAGCAAGGAGCAACAATTAATTTGTTAAACTTTAGCTTTCTATATACTTATCCTTCTAAAGCAACTCACTTGTATTGGGCTATAGCTTCTAGGAGAGAACCTCTCACTGCATTCATCAGTTCGCATTCTACAACTTTTTCCTAGGATCCAGGCTTATAAAATATTTCCACCTGGTCAACATGGACTTTGGGCTCTGTGAAAACAGGACCCAAGGCCTCATACTCCAGTGCAGACATTTAACCAATACTTGCAGGGTGGCGAAAGAATTAACAACCCAAGTGAGTCATAATATTTTACAAATTAAAAATTAACCTTGAAAGCAGACATGGACAGAAAAAGCCTAGAAGTAATACATTTTTTGTCCTTCCTGCTCTTTTTTCTATCTGGTGATAACTAGACTTCAAATATACCATATACACAAATATTTCCAGAACACTGAACACATTTGTTACTACCTATGTAAGACCAATATAAGAGCAGGTCAAGAAAACACTTCTGGGGAAGCGGATGTGGCTCAGGTCATATGGGAGGACCCGGCTTCGATCCCTGGGGCCACCTGGTGAAAAAGATGAAGAGAAAGCATGCCTGAATGGCAAGCCAGTGCCTGTACAAGTGAGTCATGCAGCAAGATGATGATGCAACAAAAGAGAGACGAAGGGGAGTGTCAAGGTAAAGCACAGCAGAAACAAGGAACTGAGGTGCTACAACTAACAGGGAACCTCTCTCCATATCAGAAGTCCCCAGGATCGAATCCCAGTGAATCTTAGAGGAGAAAAAATGAGAAGTCAAAAAGAGAAATAGATACAGACAATCACACAGGGAATGGACACCAACAGCAAAATCATCAGGAAGGGGGAGGGGGATAGAGGGAAAATAAAGAAATCTTAAAAAAAGAAAACACTTCTGTGGACTAGTAAACTTGTAATTGTTTAGAAAACTGAATATGACATATGCCTACTGCAGAATCCAAGTTAGATCAAGACTGTACCATGTTATATGGTGACAAGGAGCGAGAAACAATCGGCTGGGCACACAGTAACAGAAAGGAAAGCTAAATACATCTTTCATGGCTGGTATGGAAAACCTACTAGATGGGGACATTTCCTATAAATTCCAAATTAGACTAGAAAGGGTAATCATAGGATTTTGCTTAGATCCTGGGATCTGTTTTCATCACAGTATCAACCTGTGAAATACAAAAGTAGCTTAATAATTCTGCATTCTAATTTCCAGCAGCATAAGTCTTTTAGGGTGGAACAAAATGCAGTCCATGCTCACTATCTAGGGAGGATGGGTTAATTTAGGTGATGTAAGGGATGTTTTATTATGGAAGGAGGGTAAATTAAGCTCTTCTGGGATATAAACTCCAGCACTAGAACAGTCTCTCAGGACTGCTTAAGCAATATCAATAGTTCACTTATGACATTTATACATCTTGGTTAATGTGGCATAACAAAACTTAAGGACCTTTATGCCAAAGTAAATTTTCTCCACAATAACTTTAAGTAAAGGATGATGAAGAGTCTTCACCCTGAGCATCCTAACCAAACAGTATTCTGAACTCAGAGTTGCTAATCCCCATCCATAGTGGTTTCAACCTTACCACTACAGTTGTTCAAAAGCTGGTGAAAAAGATTTCACTTCACATTATAGCATAAGTATTAAAGAATAATTAACAAAAAGATATCGTAAGTAATTTTTTAAATGCATCACAATTTTATTTTGCATGTTCTCAAAGACAGTAACTAATTCCTAATAGTGTGAAACCTCATTTATCTGGCATCAAGAGAGTGGAGCTCTGGAGGAATGGTTTCCTGAATAACAAACACTCTACCATTCATTTGCCTGGAGTGGAAGAGTTGTCTCTGTCTGCCAACACTCCTCCCCTAAAGAAACCTCCCCTCCTCCACTCTACAGGCCAGGGCTTGCCTGACTCTCATATCCCAGCCCCCTTTGCCTCAAAGATAACACGTGACCTAGGCTGGACCAATCACAGTCATCAGCCCCCGGGATGTAAATTTAGTAACTGTAGAAGTAGACATGTGGACCCAAGCAAGACTTGTAATCTTTCACTTAATTTTGTGTAGGAAGTTGGGAGTAAGAGGGTATCTTTTTTTAATTCAAAAGTCCCAATCATGTAGACTTGGAGCAAGAGAGACAAAGCTCTAAGAAATTCATTTCATCTCCTGAATCCTACTTTGCCCAAAGTCAGCTTTGCCCTTGACCTGCTGATTACATGAGTCAACTTTTTTTCTTAAGATTTATTTTATTTATTTATCTCCCCCCATCATTATTTGCGCTTGCTGTCTGCTCTCAGTGTCCATTTGCTGTGTCCTCTGTATGTCTGCTTGTCTTCTCTTTAGGAAGCACTGGGAACTAAACCTGGAGCATCCCAGGTGGGAAAGAGGTGCTCGGTCATTTGAACCATCTCAGTTCCCCACTTTGTTGTGTTTCTCACTGTCTTTCCTCTTCGTGTCTCCTTGTTGCGTCAGCTCACGGCACCTGCCCATCACATCAACTTGCTGTCTTGCTCATCTTCTCCAGGAGGTACCAGGAATCGAACCTGGGATCTCCCATGTGATAGGTGGGAGCTCAATCACTTGAGCCACATCCACTTCCCTATATGAGCTAACATATTCAACATTTTATCACTTGCAACTAAAAGAATCCTGATTCATACAATGCCCAAACGTTACCTGATCAAACTTATTCTGATTTTAAAGGGAATCTTCCACAAATAAACCATAGGCTTCTCTACCTTGGATTTTTTTAAAAAGCATAATAAACACAATTTAACTTTTTCTAATTAAACTAAAATAATTTATACTGTAACACAGAATGTTCCCAAACACTATTAAATTATCCAGGGATATCTGACTCCACTAAAGAGGAAAACACTGCTTTGTAAAACATTCTTTTGTTCGTTATAATTAGACAATGTAACACCTCTTGTACCTCTACTGTCATATCCTTTAACAACAGGTGGTTTTTTTGTCACTTTTTAAAAACAACACACTGTCATTTAAACATGCCAAGATAGTTGCTCTGAATGACTAATCACATCATTCAATTTGTCTCACAAGGAGCACAGCTTCACACAAGTTACAAGTCAAACAACAAACACAAAGATGGGGGGCAGGAAGTGCATGCTTCACATGCAGAGGCACTCCAGCATTCTCACCTCCTCCTTGTCCTCTCATTTCTCTGTTTTTCTCTGCACATCATGTTTCACTCTCATCACTGCTCTGGCCTATGGCATCCCCTTGTCACATGCATCTTTTAATGGCCATCCTTGTTGCTGGGTTGTAAATTCCCTTTCTCACAGCTAACTGGCGTAATTCCACAAGTTGCCAATTATAACTTCCTGGAAGAGGAACCTGGCCTAGTTCTTCTTTTCGAGCTAGACCAAAGTCATGCCAATGTCAGCTGAGGTCAGCTGATAGATGGCTGCCTCTGGGTTGTATATCCATTCCTGGCACAATTAGTGGTAACTAATGAAAGGTTGTATTTATTTAATAATTTATTTAACAAACATTAAATAGAGTTTAGGCAAGACAGACCCTCTTTTAGGTGTTTTACAAATATTAATTAACTTATTATTCATAATAAGCCGACAACGTAGGTACTATTATTACTCTCATTTTACAAATGAGGAAACCGAGGCATAGAAAAGTAAGTAAATTGTGCCAGGGCACATAGCCAGAAAGTGGGTTTGAACGAGGCTGTCGGGTACCACGATTTATACTCTTAAACACTATGCCATGGAAAAATGCATTTTAGGACAGAGAGGGGCTAAGCAAGCAGGACTCTGAGATGTGTCTAGCATACACATTCATCTATTCATTCACTGAAAACTTTTGAGCATCTATTATGACACTGAGGACAAGGAACAAACAAAACATACAAAGAACTTACCTAAGAGGAGTTTATATTCTGATTATTTTAAGATTACCCTGAACATCTTTATTGTTTGGATAGTACACTAAGAGTTCTTTAAATATATATCTTGGGAAGCGGACTTGGCCCAGTGGTTAGGGCGTCCATCTACCACATGAGAGGTCCACGGTTCAAACCCTGGGTCTCCTTGACCCCTGTGGAGCTGGCCCACTCACAGTGCTGATGTGCGCAAGGAATGTCCCCGCATAGGGGAGCCCCACGCGCAAGGAGTGCACCCCGTAAGGAGAGTCACCCAGCGCAAAAGAAAGTTCAGCCTGCCCAGGAGTGGGCCCGCACACACAGAGCTGACACAAGATGACGCAACAAAAAGAAACACAGATTCCCATGCCGCTGACAACAACAGAAGCGGACAAAGAAGAACACACAGCAAATAGACACAGAGAACAGACAACTGGGGGGGGGGAAGGGGAGAGAATTTTTTTAAAAATTTAAAAAATATATATATCTTTATTATTGACATACTGAATATACAGCCACATCAATAAAGTGTACCTTTTGTATACTTTTTCATAATTGAATAATTAGCAATAATCATCGTTGTTATTCTCTAACCTGTCTGGACCACTTACTCCATGCCAGGAGTTGTACTAAGTATGTGTTACTTCATTTATACATAAATGCTCCAAGCCTACGTTCGCTACCTAAAATTCAACAACTGGATTTCCATCTCACCTAATCAATCTTGAAACTGGCCAGAAAGCCTGTCTCATGCTCAATAATTACATTTATATTAACAAACCTTTCTAGAGCACAGGCTCTATGCTAAGTGCACTACTTGTTTTATTGCATTTCATTGTCATGGTCATCCTAGATGGTTACTACTCTTCCTATATACAGAAGAGAAAGCTAAGGTTCAGAGACAGTAAGTAACCTGCCTTAGGTCATACGCCTAGAAAGTAGCAAAGCCAGAGTATAAATCATGGTCTGCCTGAGCTCCCCAAAAGATGGGAAAATATCTCAACCTTTTAATGGTGATGGGTAATGTTATTACAACCTTCTGGAACACAGAGCTATCCAGAACAACAACAACAAAAAAAGATTTTTCTTTCTTAATACTGACACCAGCAGGAACCATCTAGATAATATTAAGGAGAATGTCATTTTGGGCTTTAATCTATGACTACAAAGAAAAATTGCCCTATATGTCTACAAAGAGAACTTCGTTTCCTGCATTGTAAATTCAAGAAAATGAGCACTTTCATTCCATTCTCTTAGCTTGATATTTAAATATCAGGTGCCTTGTATAAAGTGACATGTCAGGAGGACAAAACCTGAGAGATACTTACCTTTCTCTGAGAAATGGAATTAAACATAAGGATTAATTCAGTTAGATATAGACTAAGGTAAATGAGAACATCTAGAAATCACGCAATAACAAAGTTTATCAAAGAACTATGCCATTTAAACATCCTTCTTCACACTCCTCGTCCAGCGCCAGGCCAGGGGATGCCTTAGGACCCGAGCCTCCAAGTAACACAACATAGTCACGATTGCTACTGAGGAGTAAACAGGTTATTCTCCTGAGAGCATTTCTATCATATCTTTTCTCCCCCTTTCAAAAGGAAAATCACTTTAGACTTCTTTTTGTTGTTACTGCTTTTTAAAATTATTTCTATAAGAGGCAAAGAAAATGATGAGCCCTTAAACACCCAGTTTCCACTATACAATCTGAAACAGGCATCCTGAGAAATTAAGACATGTTTTAAATATAAGATAATCTAATTAATGGGACTATGTTATTAAAAGAGAACAAAAACATCATTGAGTATTCTGTTTTTCTAAACAACCACTCTGGAAAACTTCTATATTTACTTTGGTCATATCTTGTCACTGGAAATACCTTCAGAGACTACAGTGTATTTCAAATCAAATCCTTTATGAGAGGATTTGACTTTTTAAATTCATATCTCAATTCTCTTTTTTTAAAGATTTATTTATTTCTCTACTTTTGCACAAACCCCCCCCCCCCCATTTTCTACTCTCTGTGTCCATTCACTGTGTGTTCTTCTGTTTCCACTTGCATTCTTGGTGCACCAGGAAACTGTGTCTCTTTTTCGTTGTGCCATTTTGCTGTCTCAGCTCTCCATGTGTGTGGCACCACTCCTGGGTAAGCTGTGCTTTTTTCATGTGGGGCAGCTCTCCTTGCGGGGTGCACTCTTTGCATGTGGTGCACCCCTATGGGGGGGCACCCCTGTGTGGCACGGCACTCTTTGTGTGCAGCAGCACTGCATGTGGGCCAGCTAGCCACACGGGTCAGGAGGCCCTGGGTTTGAACCCTGGACCCACCCTATGGTAGGCAGATACTCTTATCAGTTGAGCCACAACCGCTTCCTTTCATATCTCAATTCTATTAGGAGAATGAGGTGTAACAATCCAGCTAGAAAACTTAAGGTTTAAAAAAGAAAAGTGCAACCTTGTTTGGCTGTAAAAGTTTCTTAACATGTTTTCAATAATGGAAGCATCAATGAAAAACAGGTTAAATGTTCAAAGTTAATTCTCATAGGTGATAACTGTTACCTAGAATAATAGATTCTGATAATTATACCAGTTTGAAATTCTCATTACTTTCATGAAATCCGCTGTCTAATTGTTGGAGTAGGGAAGAAAAGTGGGTGAAATGGCTTACAACTTTCAAAGTTCCTGTTAGACATATCTCCTAAAGTTCTCAACTACAAAAGAATTCATTAGTAGACAAAATTTCCATTCAGCCAAATGACTGACAGTGACTTAAGACCAGTATCTAAATTAAGAGATGTTATTCATCAGAAAATCAATAACACCAATCAACCTTTTATCTCCCCCTTCCAAGTTCTTCAAGGAATTTTTTGAAACTGATGTTGCTGCCAGAAGAACAAACAACCTCCACTTGCAAGCGAACAGAAAAGCAGAAGCAGGTGGTCAAGTAGTTAAACTGGCAGAGCTTCTTGCCAGCGGTGGATGGCCTGAATTCAGTCTTTACTGAGGTCACCAGTGACTTCCCAGTGCACAGCCGTACAATGGCTAGTCTTACCTTGAAAACAAATTGCTTGTGAAACACAAGAAAAGGCATGGCATGGCCAAGACACACACTTTATGAATCTGCTAATGCCATAGTCATTTTAAATGCTCATGGCAAAAGGTGGAGCAGCAAGGACACCCAGATACTCGCCAGCTTGGTGGGTTGGGGTCACATACATTCAGGGAATTTATTATAAAATATCAATAGTCAAAATGCCCATCTCTCTCACACTTAGTGATACTCCTTTAGAGTTCATTTTTAATGGTTCTGGGCCTTTGTGCTGTTTCCTCAATCTCTGGTTCAGGTCCAACCTGCGTCAACTTAAGTAACGCTATTAATTAATCTGGGCTTTGGTTGTCTCTTCAGAAAAAAATGAGGCACTAAACCATTAATAAATAATCGCTAAGACTTTTTAAGCCTTGAAATGCCATCATTTTAAGATGAAAGCTTTCTGACTCTCCTATTCCACTTCCCACTAGCCCTTCCTCACACCAACCTCCAAACTGCCTTATCTTCTAAAAGTTAATGACTGTCTCATCTAAATAAAAATGTGAAAACAATATCACTTTTTTTCAATCATTAAATCTACTGCACATGACATTTTCTGGCAGAAAAATACTACGCCTTCTAAGTATTTTGAAATACTATTCTCTCTCCATTTGGAATAAAAGTTGTCTGGTATTTATTAGTGAAAAATCAAGTATTAATTGAGTTTTTAAATGTCTTTATAAAACAATCTCAAAGTAGGTTTTTAATATTCTTCAAAATGTTGAATAATTCAATTGGAGTACACTGAATGGGTACTAAATGTTTTTGATCCCTCACATCCACCCCAGCATCTGTGCTTTCACCTAGATATACTGTTTAGAACTACATAAAAGTCTCTAGAAGACAGTGATCCTTCATTTTGAGTGAACTGCCAGCTCATATGCAAAAAGTTCCTCCAAAAGCAAGATTAAGCAATATAAGAAATTAGGCGAGGCATATGCTGACCTTGGCTGATGAAGAGAATAATTCTGAATTCAACTTATAAGCTATATTTATAAACCACTGAAGGGGAAAATCAGGTACATCTGTTATCCCACTTTGGGCCACAAGTCCATGAAAAATTACACGTTAAGCATGATAATACTCTAAAAAAAATCAGACCCCTGGACTGTCCTTTCTAGGAAGTTACAAATATTATTTGCATCATCACTACTGTTCCTAAGCTATTGTTTTCCAGGACAAACTAGCAACAACAGAGTTGAAGGATGAAATTTTAAATACCAAAATTAAAATGCCACTTACAACATGACCATTTAATATTTTGAAGGATTAAATTAGGAATTTTACTCCCCAAATATCTGATCTTTAAATGCAGCAGCACCTGTGGAGGAAAAAGAAGATTGTATTAGTTGTTCTGTGGTTGGCTTCATGAAGAACTTTCTGAAAAACAGCATGCCAAGAGTTAAGAGATGCAGAATTAGGCAAATGAGTCTCAATTATACATTAGTCAACCATCAAAAGCCACTTGTTCCTTCCACCTTTCTCTTACAGTTTTTGATGAGACTTTTGGTCTCTATTCCAAAGTATAAATTAAGAGTGGGAAAAGCAGAAACTTTTCTTTCTCAACTGCAGAAATGGAATGGTCCTAGCTGATAAGGGATGAAGGAGACAAATCATCTCTGTATTTCACAGACCCAGTGCTTTGCCTACAAGAGACATCCAGGAGAAGTTATGTTAATCAGAATAGCTGAGCAACTCATCTGGATACCTTGAACTCCATGAATGATTTTTCCACAAACACAGTTTACACCTCTCAGGCACAACCACTATAAATTCAATTATTACAATTCCAATCCCACAGCAAAGCAGAGGCAGTAAATTAAAAGAATGAAAGGGCTACAAAAAGCAGCAAGGACAATTATAACTGTTGTTCTGATAACAGAACAGGAGAGAAACAAGTATAAAAGGCAAGGAAAGCATTCAAAAAGTATTTATGTTTAGGGCTATTTACTATAGGAGCAAACCACACATCTCAACAGCTCCAAAGACATCATTATATCAGAGAACAAGAATTGCCTTCATAATGAGAGCCTTGTGATTAAAAGGTGATAAAAGGTGAAAATACATTCAGAATACTCTAAAAAAAAAAAGATATATAACACATTTTACAAAAATTTTCGTAAGAAATAAAGTTTAATTAGAGTGCTAAAAGGGAATTCTTAGGTATCCAGAAAATCTGATTATACAAAATGACAAATTTCTAGTTGTTTTATTATTTCTGCTAAAATGAGACAGGCATAATCTGTAGCTTCTATCAATACTATTCCTATTACCAGTATCATCACAGATCATAGAAAATGGAGATAAATCAACATAAAAGAAAAGTATGGAGACTGAGTGTTCAAGCCATTTAAGCAATGCTAACTCCAAAATGATTCCCCATTAAAAATTATCTAGATATTGAGATACACAGGAATATTGTCAGCTACAATCTCAGAAAATAATATACTTAGAAGCAAAAATGGTTTTTCTAGCACAATAACCCAGTTAGAGATTTAAGATTTGA
Source organism: Dasypus novemcinctus (assembly GCF_030445035.2). Lineage (NCBI taxonomy): Eukaryota > Metazoa > Chordata > Mammalia > Cingulata > Dasypodidae > Dasypus > Dasypus novemcinctus. The sequence goes on from NC_080677.1 coordinate 87,733,425, forward strand.
CTCTGTATACCTTGTGAGCATCGCTACACATTTAAATGTATCTAAGCAATGTGCAAAATACCAAGTCACAGTGAGGAAAAAAAAAAAAAAGCAAAAATGGACTTGACTGTGGATTGGCCCCACTTCCAATAAACACCTAACACCCACAACTTAACATTGCAGGGCATGGTATATGTTTTCAATTCTAAATGTTAGAAAAACTTTCACAAACAGTCCTGAACCTTATTCACAGCACAGACATTTCAGGATCACACTTAAAGAAGGTTCAAGAAAAGCTTCTGCATTTTCTTATCATATTGATGAAGCTAAATGGCTCACTTCTGATATTATTTTTCCTCTTAAATGGAAAATAAACACCCTCTAGAATGGCTACTGTTAAAAAATGGAAAATAACAAGTATTGGAGAGGATGTGAAGAAATAGGAACACTCATTCTCTGCTGACAGGAATATAAAAAGGGGCAGCCACTGTGGAAGACAGTTTGGCGGTTCCTCAGAAACTTAAGTATAGAATTACCATACAACCTGGCAATACACTTCTAGATATATACCTAGAAGGATTGAAAATGGGGACTCGAACAATATTTGCACACCAATGTTTACAGTAGCGACCCAAGTGTACTCCAACTGATGAATGGATGAAATGTGGTTTTTAAATAAAATGCAATATTGTTCAGCCTAAAAAAGAATGAAGTCCTGATACATGTAACATATATGAATCATAAAGACATCATGTTGAGTGAAATAAGCCAGCCACAAGAGAAAATATTGTATGATCTCACTGATATGAAAGTTAGCTTGTACATATGTTACTAGAATAATTTTTTTTAATCCATGGAATTATACAACACAGTGAATCCTAAATTATACCATGGATTATAGTAAATAAACAGTACAAGCATAAAAATTTGCTTTCATCAATTGTAACAAATGTACCACACCAGGTGTTAATAATAGGGTGGTATATGGGAATTCTGTATTTTATGCAAGATTGTTCTGTAAACGTACAACTTCTCTAATAAAAAAGAGAGATAACAAAAAAAGAGAAAGAATTAAACTATTTCCCATAAAGAAATAATTAATGAATACAATTACAATCTGGTTCACAGCATAGCCCAGTTATTGAAAATAAAAACTACAGGGAAGCGGATTTGGCTCAACGGATAGAGCGTCCACCTACCACATGGGAGGTCCACGGTTCAAACCCAGGGTCTCCTGACCCCTGTGGTAAGCTGGCTCATGTGCAGTGCTGATGCATGCAAGAAGTGCCCTGCCATGCAGGGGTGTCCCCCCCATAGGGAGCCCCACATGCAAGGAGTGCGCCCCACACCCAAAAAGACGCAGCCTGCCCAGAAGTGGCGCCACACACACAGAGAGCTGATGCAGCAAGATGACACAACAAAAAGACACAGATTCCCGGTGCCGCTGACAAGAATACAAGCAGACACAGAAGAATAACACAGAAAATGGACACAGAGAACAGACAGCGGAGGCAGGAGGGAGGGGGGGAGAAATAAATAAAAAATAAATCTTTTTAAAAAAATGAAAATTAAAAACTACATAAATGAATAACAATTCCTTTATTTAAAAGATTTATTTTTTTATACTCCCACTCATTGTTCTCTGTATCCATTTGCTGTGTATTCTTCTATGTCTGCTTATATTCTCGTTAGGTGGCTCTGGAACCTTCTGGAGTGGGAGAGAAGCGATTACTCTCTTGTGCCACCTCTGCTCCCTGTTCTGCTACGTCTTCTTGTTCTCTCTCCTTTGTGTCTCTTGTTGCATCATCTTGCTGCGCCAGCTCTCTTGTGTCCTCAGCCACTCCTGTGCGGGGCGGCTTTCTTGTGTGGGACACCATTCCCACGCATGGTGAGACTCCTGCATGGGGTGACATTCCCTGCATGAGCCAGCACTCCACATGGGCCAGCTTGCCCTCACCAAGAGGCCTTAGGCATCGAACCCTGGACCTCCTATATGGTAGACGGGAGCTCAATTGGTTGAGCCACATCTGTTTCCCTGAATAACAATTCATAAAGAATTCTGACCACGTCATAATTTATTGCATGAAATAAAACACATGTAAACAAGTGTTTTTCCTTTTTTAATAATTAACTTTTTCCTATTATCTTTAATACAACATTTGATAAATAGAAAGTCACAATGTTACATATACATAAGTTATAAAGCACAATAATACAATGGACCACAAAGATCTGATCTGACCATACAACCCAGGAAATAGACCATATTCCAAACTCTGCACACATCTAGCTATAACCCTCCTCTATCCATTCTCGTACTCCCTAAAGTATTATCTTCACATACACACTGGAAATGTTTCCACATTATTAAATTTGGAAAATATCAACTTAAATATTTCAAATGATTCTTCTAGTTGCCCAAACGAAAGTTAGAACAAACATTTCAATAAATTTCCTGGGTTATACATTTTGGGATACTATTCAGCAATTGCTGGAAACACCCTCCATACAGAAGGTTAACATCCCTTTGGTCAAGAAGAAGGAATACCCACAGAAACAAGAGAAGGACTTCTAGAATAAGAACAGCTAGAAGCATTCTCTCTTCCTTATAGCCTCACTTCACTGTATCAGTCTCTTTTTTGCATCCTGGAGCATTTCCCTGTGAGAAGGGAGTTTTGACCTGATTCCTCAGAGAGCTTGTCCTCTACCTCCAGTGGAAAGTGAACCATTAAATGCACTAGACTTAGATAATGAACAGATAATCTGCATTTCCAGTGTATGAAGAGAATAAATCGCTTTTAGATACTTACGGCCAGTGTTAGAAACGGAGGTAAGTCAGGTCAATTGCTCCCCCCAAAACCAGACTACACTAATTACCTACAATTACAGTAATTCACATTTTCAAGTATTTATCTTTTACAATAAATTCATTAGCTTGCAACCAATCTATCATTAAGTGGAACAATCATAATACCAAATAGTAAATAACATATGAGCATGTTATTATAAAGGATATGCCAAATTCATAAATAAAAGATTTAAAGACAGGAAGGAAATACCTTAAAGAATAACTATAGGTTACTTCTGATAGTGGGATTATGAATAACCTTTGATTATTTTCTTTAAACTTTTTGATAACTGCAAATTTTCAATCATAAAATGTTATTTTCTGTTACACAGGTGCACAGGTAAAAATGACAATCTGTTGTACAGAAGGACCCCATGGATAGTCCAGAGTCCACAGTCTCAGACCCAAACAAAACCTAGGTAACTAGAAACGAGTTTAATTACATCCTGTGAGCCCCACATGAGAACTAATTTGATCATATGAGCATTTATTATGCACTGATATTTCCAGCATCTGACATGTCAGCTCAAAGGCCAGGCAGTGATTACCCAGCACCCAATGTAAGCACCCTGACATTCTATACAGTTTGCCTGATTAATTTTTAGTGGCAGGTTTTACAGGGGTAAAGAGCTGTTCAGAATCATGGTCTCCCTCATGCATTGTGTGAGTAAGAAACAGCAAAGTGATGACTTTTTACCCCCAATTTAGAATTACTTTTCCATATTTCAGCACAACTGTTTCAGCTCAAAGGAAGGAGAGAAATGTCACATCCAGACAAGAGCCCTTGTTATAATATTATTTTCTATTGTCTCTTCCTAAAGACTTGGTAGTGAGGCAGCTGTTTTGTAGGTAGCATGTCCTCTTATGCAGGTTCTCAGAGGAATCATTTCATAAAGAGATTAATGACAGAGTCAAGCAAAAGTAGCTTTGAAGACTGAGCTGCTCTTTTAAAGGCAGCCAGCAGTTTGAAGACATTCCACTGGGATTTAGCCTGACTTTCCAAACAGTTATTAGTTGGACAATATTTAGGAATCACCTGCTTCCAAAAGCTACTGCATACTCTAAACACACCACAAAGGCCAGCAGGAGACCATGGTCATGGGCATGGTAGCTGAAGGAAAGCTTGCAAACACCAAGGGCAGGCACTGTCCCAGCCTAATGCCACAGTCAGAAATTTTTATTGGCAATTCCAAGTAGGATATGGCCCCAAGAAAGGCTACGCAAGCAATGCAGTAATCAAACTAGACAAATGAATCCAGCAAGCAAGCAGGGTATCTGGGCAGCCTGACAACAGTGAAGTGCTGACAGGACTGGTGGTCCAGGCCTCCAGCAGCCTCCTCAGCATGTGGCTCACAAGGATGCCTCAGGGAGGACCTCCCTGGCCCTTCCAATGCAGGTTTTTCCTTCTTCTTACCCTTTCCTCACCCTTCCTTTGTGCAGATTTCCCCTTGATTCTCCACCTGTGTTCTGCTCTGCCTCCACCTGCGAGGTATGGTTTGGACCGTGGCCAGCTGCATAATGCCATCTGTGGGCTCACACCCTGACTAGCTCAAAACCTTCAACTTCTCAGTTGGTTGTGGGAGTCTGTGGCATCTCATCAGATGTTAGTACACAAGCTAAGATGACTCCTGTTTTCTAAAAACAGAATTGTTCACACACACACACATAATTTGGAAAAGATTCTCATGCTCCTCAGTACATACTCTGCCCTTTCTAGCTTGATCTTTTTTCTCTCAGTGGCTTTAACAACTCAGAAGGTCATCCAACTCACTGTTCAATTTAAGGGGCAGCTGCTGACATTTTAAGATGGAAAGGTATGTGGGTGCTATCTTGCACAAAATCACAAGCTCATTGATTTTTATCTTTGTCTCCTGAAAGAACCAAAAATCTTCCCTGTATCATCACACCAGAACAACCATCCATACATATGCCTGCAAAAGAAAACATGATTTTAGGGAATTAAGGCAGGCTTTTAAAAAAAAAATAATACTAATTATTATTACTATTGCCATTTTTATTTTAGTTAAAAGCCCTCACCACCACCTTAGGATAGTGGAAGATGATTTCCCAACACATCCTTTTATGTGACCCCACACGGTTCCAGAGGTTTGTGATACCAAAAAATTTTAGGGTTCCTTCTCACTTACATACTACATTCTCAAACTGGTTCCCTGATGCTCATTAGATAATGCTTTATTTCAGTGTATGTCAAAGGTTTTTTGCTTGCATGCCTACAAAAAGAGTTATAACAATTGTATTTCCCCTTGTACATTTTTAAGTCAACATCTAAATTTTTTTCAAGTCAAGTTTAAATGGTTAAAAAGAATCTGACTTCTAAGGTATGATAAAATGTCATTTGAAAATTAAACTATAACATGATCACTAAAACGTATCTGAAAAATCAAAACACCATAGCTATTTGCTATCTTCTATCATTAATTAAAAACAGAGAGAAAGCTCTTGTGTAACAAATTTTACAGTGTTCCTTTTTCTCCTTGAATTTGTATTTCCAGTCTACTATTCCCACAGAATTCTACCTTAATGTAAAATATCCTTATGTTTCAGTTTTATTAATCATATCTTTCTGCAAATTAAATATACATAATTAATATACATAATTTGCAGAAAATTTTTATATTTCTATATATACCTTATTGTGACAGAAAACTTATTCACATATCAATATAAATATTTTATGGTCATCAAAACATTTTAAATTTACACACTTAAAAATAAGAATATGAATTTTTAAATTTTTCCTGTGACCATGAGGCTCTCATTATTAATTTTTCATGTGATTTATCATTATAGTTATTAGTTGTGTGCAACTGATAAAAACACAAATACTATATATTTTATAATTATTAAAAATAAAAATGAATTATTTTAGACATGCATCTCTTAGCAAAATGATGAGGCTTTTTTCCCCCACTTGAATTATGCATTTGTAGATGAAGATTGGTAAAATGGGACAAAATTTAGCATTGATTATATTCCTATCCACTCCCCCCCCCCCTTTTTTTAATCTAAAGGCTAAGAATACATGTTCATACAAGTAAGTACATAGAGATTAAAATGTGTTGTAATAATTTTCCTCAATAGTTTGAATCCCTTCTGGAACATATTCCAAAAAAATCTCAGGGTGATCTATCATCAAAATTAATTTTAATGATCAACTGACAACTCAATTAAGTCCTCTTTCAGTTTTGTGGAAAATAAAGAATTGGACACCACCTGAATTGCAGACGTATTTGTTATCCTGTCATTAGAGTCATTAATTCTCATTAACACTAACCCCCCATTTCAGTCATCCCTTTGTTTGGTTCCCCAGGAGTTTTCCCACCTCCAAAGTCCCTGCAGGCACCCTAATAAAATTTGGGATGCATGGAAGGCTGGTCTTTCTTTTGTTGAACGGGATAAGGTCTACTGGGGAAGAGGAGGTAGGAAAGGAGACTAAAGGTACTAAGTAAAAAGTACATATGAAAGTTGAGATCTGGAAATGAATTCCCTTAAATCTACCAATGTCCCAACCCCCACCCTGTACCCACTGGAAACTCTCTGTGTCCATGTATCCCTGTCTCAAGAACCCCTATTGACCCAAGAATGCTCTATTTGGTCCTGTCTCCAAAGACAACTTGGGCCTGAGAGCTTTGTTCTTTCCTCCTCCACTAATGCTCTCAGTCTGTATGACCTTTCATAGTATCTTCCCTATTATTAATAACAATGCAACATTTTTCATGGCCCAATTTCTCGTCACTGAAAAATGTATTGGGAAAAAAATCTCTCATACCTACAATGCTCTTATTTGGCCTCTTTAAAATCAAAAGTGAAAAACCTATAGCTTGCACAAAGCTGCTAATTACTGTATTTTAATTACAGAAATGTTTTAAACCCCAGAGTCTTCTAAACACCAAGTCTTCTCAGTACAATAAAAGAACTGACCTTTTATAGTAAGCTGCCTCCTGAGTACCCATCTCTTTTAACCATGTTCATTTGCTCTGAGATTACTATATTCAGTGTTAAGACTGTACATAAGATAAAAATGAGTTTTGTTGTGGTTGTTTTATTTTTAATGCAATCATCACACAGATGTTGATCACCTAGGTGATCATTTTCCATTAAGATCTTGGGCAAAGTCATCATTTTGTGATCCTAAGTTGTCTAGGCTATGGATAGTGAGGGTAGGAAGAAAGATAATTTCCTGCCAACCAACTTCTAATTCCAGTCATCACAGTCCAACAAATTAAGCTCCATGGCACACAATTCCAGCCAGAACGAGTAGTTGGGGAGAGTAGTTGGAAATCGCTGTTGTCCCTGCAGAGTAATGCTCATCCTACTATAAAAGACGTCAGGTAAAAATCGGTCTAGACTTAAGGATTTGTTAAGAGTTAGTGCTCTGGAACCAACTTCTCTAGAAACCAACTCAGATTATATGTCAAATGCAATAGAGTAAATTCTACTATTTTTGTTTTCACAGAAACTTGAATACACTGGTATAAAAAAAATTTTTTTTTAAAGTCACCATTTGGAAAATCTAGATCTTTATCAACACTTTCCTTTCGCTTAAAAGAAAGGACACCTGCTTTGCAAAAACACTACTCCTGTTCATGCTATTAATAGATAGTGCTATGGCTAGTCTCTTGGGCATGACTGGCCACCAGCCCTCATCTGCTTAGCAAAAGCTGCACGTGTGTGCAGCGTGCATGCGTGAATGCACACAATACATTCCGGGAAACTCATCCCCTGAGACTTACACGGTATTAGTAAAATAGCTGTGGGACCATGGTTAATCCAATAACGGTGTATCCAGTATCAAGATACAGGAGAATCCCAGATGCTTTACAGACACCAACAGCACTCTCTCATTTCCCAAGATCTTTCTAAAGCCTATTCTAGTCTCATTTTCTTTTATCACGGTTGAAAGGATGAATGTATTTCAGTGTTACTATGTCAGTGTCCAAAAGAGTTGTAGTATTCTATTATAGGGCCATGAGGAGGTAGGCCTATAACTCATCTATATTCTTTTGAAATGAAGCTGTGGCACACTTTTTATTTTTACTACTCAATATTAAAATGGTCCAAAATATTAAGACCATATTTGTAATGGTCTTAAGTCATGTTATAATTTAAATGAATAACTAGTTCTCCCAAAAGAGTTCTTCAAGAGGTAGAGGAGATTTTAGCAGGGAAGGGTGGAAAGTGGAAAGAAATCAAAGATGCCGCCAGCAGCAAAGCCTCTAACCACTGCCACATGGTGTTCAAAAAGACACTCTTTGTAAAAAACTATGTGCCGTCTCTCCTTCCTACCCCTCCAACTTAGCCAGGTATAGAAATATCCACAAGAAAAGAGCAGCAGAGCAGCACTAGGAAAACAGCTGAACTGAACATAAAGTTTCCTCATATTGCTCATTTAGTCCCAGACACATACTAACATACACCGAGCCCCAGTCTGACAAAGAAGATGGCTGCACTACCATAAAAAGGACATCATTTTGGTTTTGGCAGCAGCACGTCACATGAAAATGACTAGGTTCTGTGTGCTTTTTAAAATAGCCATCATACTTGCCTTCATTCCTCTCTTTCATCCTTTCATTCAGAGCTACAGAGCTACAGAGGAAGAGCTCAAACAGAGTATATATAGCAGACTACCAAATTAGCTTTTGTAAAGACCCTACGCTAAAGATCTTATGCTGACTCTTCCATAAGAAATCAGGTCCACATTCAGTATAAAGGTCAACTGAAAGGTACCGCTACTTCAAATATAAAAGGAGCTTATGATAGCAAAAAGAATGAAAATTTTTAAAAATTGTATTTGAATTTAGACATCTCCTCAAAAGTTAGGGTAAGAAGTTCACAAAGAGTTAGGGTGCTTATTTGGGAATAGAAATAAGGATGGAAGTGACCATAAGAGAAAGACCTCTAAGTGAACTCTTCAGAAACTTTGCCAAATAGATATTGAGTAACGAATATATCAGTATTTGTTAGGGAATCTCAGCAAAACACCCAGCACAAAGATTTTCTTAAACTTAGCTACATGAACAAAAGTCCGGAGGCAAACTAAAAATGCCTGGCACTCAAAGAACCCCTTCAAGGAGAACACAGCTGCTTCAAAAGGAATTTCTCCAGAACTGTTATGTGATTTTTAACTGACACATAAGGTCACCTCACAACCCTTTTTTCTATCCCTACAAAACTCCAACTTAATTAGAAAAAGGGAAATAAAACTGAGATTTGGATAACTTTATTTAAAAACTGCTCAAAATTGGGAATGTACCAATGCAACAGATACCTGAAAGGTGATGAAAATTAAACCTAGGCTCAGATTGCTTTAGCATCAGCACTTTTCAACTCGTAACCTTCATATTATATGTACTTCTGACATGTTATTGGTAAACTGACAAGTTGCCAATCTTATTTAAAAAGGGGGGGAGGAAGGGGACATCAGTTCCTTATTCTGTGGTAAATTAAGTCCAAAAGCTAAAAGAGAACATGACTGAAAAACAAAAATTCCAAAGTTAAAATTTGATGGCTTCAAAGTCAATCACTGAGCAGTCATCAATACCATGTAGCCACAGTTCATTTTTTAGAAAAATGACTGCCAAAGAAATGGCATCCACTGAGCACAGGTTGGGAAGCAGCAGAGCACAGACAACAAGCCAGCACACCTCAACCACGAGCTCCCTCATGGCCACAAAACCATTCCGGGGAGCTTGCTCTCCAAAACCACGTGGCAAGCTGACAGAGGACCAACCAAACACTTCAAAAACATAGGCACAGCACACCCTTATAAACAAAAATACCCTCTTCCTTCAACAAACAATCTTTTAACCAACAGGACCATACAACACAATCTGGGACCTGTCCTGCAGATCAGGCTGAAATTCTGTTCTTCCAGGTTCGAACGTAAGTGTCATGTTACTCCTATGGAGTAAGAGCACTCTGAAACAGAATCTGTGGGAGGTAGTTAAAGACACTGACTTTTCTATAGAACACCAGCACAGGGAAGAACACTGTCCAAGATCAAAGCACTAGCTCAAGAGTCACTTACCCAGTTTTCTAAATTCCATGCTGACAGCATCCACTTTCTGTAATCTTCACCACCTTAGGAAAAAGAGTTGATAAAGCAAACTGATTTCTGTCTTAAAGGGCAATGAGTACAGACTCCAAAATCAATAAATACTTGTCCCTCTAGAAAGCAGCCCCATGTTGGTGATTTGGCAGAGGTCATCCGAGTTTTCCTAAATGATAAAATGGCACAGAACAGCTGGATTTTTAAGGAAAAAGTATGGAAGCAATTTCTTTTTAAAAATATACCCATATAACCTAAAGAAATTTATTGCTTGGATACTGGTAAATTCTCTTCATAGAAACTTGGAATTTGGAATTGTGTTTTAACAATTACAAAGTACTTTAACAGACATTTCATTAGCTTTCCTTAAAGATGATTTTGGCCTTAATTTCTAATGCTAGAGTGACTTATTCCCACTGGCAAACTCACCAAATAGCAGAATTGTGTATAATATCTGGCTATTACCAAGTTTTCCAATCTCATTACTACCCGAGCAGTAGGAGTCCAGATTGAACGTAAACCAGTGTGACTGTGGACACCTGCTCCTTAATGGAAGATATTTCTCAATCAAAAAGAAAAAAACAAGAAGAAACCACATGTGCCGAATGCCTTACATGTACCTTTCCTCCTTGACAATCAAGTGAACACAAACAAGACTGGATAAGCTGGGAAGTGAATGTGGCTCAACTGATAGAGCATCCATCTACCATGTGCAGGGTCCAGGGCCTCCTGACCCATGTGCTAAGTTGGCCCATGCACAGTGCTGCCATACGCAGCAAGTGCCGTGCACGCAGGGGCACCCCTACGTGGGGGTGCCCCACACACAAGGAGTGCACCCTGTAAGGAGGCGCAGCCTGCCCAGTAGTGACACCACACACACAGAGAGCTGATGCAGCAAGATGACACAACAAAAAAGAGATGCAGTTTCCCAGTGCCACCACATAATGCAAGTGGATGCAGAAGAACACACAGTGAATGGACACAGATAGCAGACAACAGGGAAGGGGAGAGAAATTAATAAAAAATAAATCTTAAAAAAAAAAAATTTAAAGAGCATCCCTTTTGACCCAGCCAATTCTACTTCCAGGAATATATGTTACAGAGATATTCACTCATGTATAATCACAGGGTTGCATGTATTTGCATATATTAGTATAAATGCAAAAATCTTTGAGGTAGCACTTTTTAGAATAGCAAAATATTGAAAACCACAAAAGGAGGTGTTTAAATAAATTATGATACACACTGTGGAATAGTATGCAACTATTAAAAAGAAAGAGTTGAAGGATTACAGGGTTGAAATTGTGGGCAAGTAGACTTTACTACTTGCATTTCACTGTTATAAAGAAAAATCTTTTTTAAGTGCATAGACAGCCAGCCTCCTGAATATTCTATGTTATTAGGTCTGCAGTAGAACCAGGCATTTATACCCAAAGGGTTCAACAATGAACCAACAGAGGGCTGCCTCTGAGACAAGAACTAGGGCACAGGATCTACAACCTTAATTGTCACTGTATCACTAACATTTTGAACCTTTTAAATTTACACCACAGGCTGTCAAGTCTAACATTTAAGAGTATGCAGTCAAAGGCCATGCCACCTGACCTCAAATATCATTCTTATATATTTGCTCAATAAGACCTTAGGCACATTATTTAATCTCTGGGCCTCAGTTTCTTCAGCTGAAAACTGGTAATCACAACAGCTTGTATTCCAGAGGGTTATTGTGATACACACGAAGGGCTTCAAACAGGGCCTAATATACATTAAGCCTCAATTTTATGTATTGTTATCATCATTATTACATGTAATTTTTCAAGTAAACTAATTTTTAAAAGCCAGCTGTATTCATATTGTGTTTATATGGAAAGATTTCTCTATAATGTAATGTTAAGAAAAAAGCAAGTTGCGGAACATAAATAATACGATCACATTTTTTAAAATGCCTATGTCAACAGATTAGAAAGAGATCTGAAGGAAATGGACTTGGCCCAATGGATAGGGCATCCACCTACCACATGGGAGGTCCGCGGTTCAAATTCAGGGCCTCCTTGACCCGTGTGGAGCTGGTCCATGCACAGTGCTGATGCCACACAGGGGTGTCCCGAGTGTAGGGGAGCCCCACACGCAAGGAGTGCGCCCCATAAGGAGAGTCGCCCAGCGTGAAAGAAAGTGCAGCCTGCCCAGGAATGGCGCCACACACACGGAGAGCTGACACAACAAGATGACGCAACAAAAAAAAGAAACACAGATTCCCGGTACTGCTGATAAGGGTAGAAGCGGTCACAAAAGAACACACAGTGAATGGACACAGAGGGCAGACAACTGGGGGGGTGGGGAAGGGGAGAGAAATAAACAAAAAAAAGGGGGCGTCTGAGAGGCTCAATCCCAAAGCATTAACAATGACAATTTATAAGAAAGGGAATGGGGGAAGGAGATGAAGGAAGACTTCAGCTTCATACCCTACATTCTTCTATACTGTTAGAATTTTTCATCACAAGCAAGTATAAACTATGTGTGAGAGAGAATATTTAGAGCTCACTGAGTCCTAAAGCCTCGTTTCACTAAGGAAACTAAAGGTCCAGATAAGTAGTAACCCCTTTCATCCAGTGGAGAGCGAGAGGAAGTAGGTCAACTGATGAGGATCAAAAAGTCGGCTTTACTACTAATAAACACCACACTGAAGGACACAGCTAGGGGTGCAGACATTTGGCTCGCCATCAAGGCAGGGCATTCGAGACACAGAACACACAGACATAGAACACAGTGACAGGACAATGGTGCCTTCTGGAGTTGTGCAACAAGGTAGCTAGATGCTGCGATGCCAATGTCACTGCTGAAATTAGCAAAAGGAACTGCTTGAGTCCCAGCACAGCTGTGTGGGCCCAGTAGCGCTCTGACTGCCTTCCAGGTTCCACCTGTTCCCTTTGTGCAGTCCACAACCTGTATCACTGTACACAGCACCTTGCTAACATGCCCCTATATTGAGTTTAAGTCCCAAAGATGCAGGCCTCCCATACCACCACCAAACTCATAAATCAGAAGGCAGCTTCTGCAGAAGGGGAGATTCTAATGGACTTATTTATTTATTTTTATTTCTCTCCACTCCGTTGTCTGCTCTCTGTGTCCATTTGTTGTGTGTTCTTCTGTGTACGTTTGGATTCTTGCCAGCAGCACCGAGAATCTGTGTCTCTTTCTGTTGCATCATCTTGCTGCATCAGCTCTCTGTGTGTGCGGCACCACTCCTGGGCAGGCTATGTTTTCTTCGTGTAGGGCGGCTCTCCTTACGGGGCGCACTCCTTGCACGTGGGGCTCCCCTACGCAGGAACACCCCTGTGTGGCACGGCACTCCTTGCACACCTCAGCACTGTGCATGGGTCAGCTCCGCATGGGTCAAGGAGGCCTGGGGTTTGAACCGCAGACCTCTCATGTGGTAGATGGACACCCTAACCACTGGGCCAAGTCCACTTCCCTTTACTGTTTCTTTATCCAGGAATGCTCTCTCCTATTTCTTCCACCTGGTTAACTCCTATCATTCCTTCTCAACTCTGTTCAATTATTACCTTCCTCAGGTAGTCTTGCTTGTCCAGGTGTAAGGGGTCATTCCTCTGTGCACACTGTGCATACTGTGTTCCCAGTGTGTTATGTACGTAGCAACATCCCCCTCCAATCCACCTCATAAGGATGCTAAAAGGATCAAACAGGACAAGAGAGAGCATTCCAGATAGTAAGAAGCCCCATATGAATGGAACGAAGTATTATTTTTCTACACACAGGAAAGTTAAGCAAGTCATATTCTATCAGGCCTGATGACATCACAAGGGAGTTAGAACATGGGTTAGATGAGAACACCTCAGTGAGCTATCTAGGGCAAAAGTAACTTGAAATAAAAGACACAATCTGACCACAACACTTTAATTATACAATACTGTAGTGCTACCATTGTACTGCCATAGATCCATCCCTACAAGAACCACAGACCTCTACTTTCACTCATTTCATTTTCACAACTTGCCTTTTCCCAAATTATCCACGCACAGTCCTAAATTGTCTTTCCTAAGTGGAGCGCAGTCTTTTATAGATCACCTGGCACAGGGCAAAGAAGGGTCCCTTTGGCAGGGAGCCTTCAGAGCTGCACACTTAGGGGCTCTGCCTGGCAGCTCCCCAGTCATTCCACACTTGTCTTTACACTTCCTTGCCTTTGCTTTTACTGTTTCTTTATCCAGGTGTGCTCTCTAGAGCATAGAGAGCTCAGAGTTTCACACTCCCTCTTCCTGAGCACTGCAGCAGATGGGCTGAGCGGGGGAACCTCACTGGGATATCACGAAGGTCCTCAAAAGGGAACATATGACTGAGGGCACACAGTGCAGAGGTTTCAAGATTACAAGCTGCCCAACAGCTAGCCCCGGATCTGTGTCAGTAGTCACCTTATAGCCCAGAATCCTACTGCCTTGGTCTCAAGAGAGAGAATACATGTTTCAGTTAACTATGGATTCTGTTACTCACTTAACTTTATGGTAGTGGACACCCCTAGTCCACAATTCCTAGCCTACCATCACCTAACCCTAAGTAAAACAACGAGCTAACAAAAACATGACCATGGAGTGGCTTTGTGGTTAAGAGACAGGGTTTGGGAATCAGATAGCAAATCACAACTCCACAACTCATTAGCCTGGAGATGTTGGGTAGGTTCTGTAACATATCTGTGCCTCAGTTTCCTCACTTATAGGGATAAGAATAGCACTCACATCACACAGCTGTCATGAGCACTGAAGTGATGCACAACCTTGGCACAGTGCTTGACACACAGTAAGAGTTCAGTAAATGTTTATTATAAAAAGCAAGGTACTGCCTATAATTGTCCATAATCATCACAAAACATGGTGACATGAACAATTTGAAATCAAGTTAACATTAGTCCTAACGTAGAAATTTAAATGTAAGAATCTTCAGTTATGCTGAATGATGCACCCATAGAAAACTATAGCATTTGGGCATAATGTTCACCAAATATTGCATAACAGTTTTCTTTTCAGGAAACATTAAAAACAATTAAAAAAAAAAACCTTTTAGAGTAATGGTAAGAACTCTGGAGGCTGATAGCATTTCAGAGACATATAAAAGAAGCTCCTCATTTATTAGATATAGAAACCAAAGTCATCCAGGAAAAAATGTCATGGCTATTAGAAAGAAATAGAGAGGAGGGGAGAGAGTTCCTACTTTAACATTTTTAGCATTTGTTTCCTCCTTTTTTTTTTTTTTTACAGTTTTTTAAAGTTAATAGATAAGAATTTTCTTTTTTTTCTTCTTCTTCCCTTCCTCCACCCTGCTGTTTTTGCTGTGTCCATTCTCTGTGTGATTTTCTGTATTATTTCTCTTTTTATCTTCTCTTCTCTATCTCCTCTAGGATCCACTGGGATTTGATCCTGGGGACCTCTGATGTGGAGAAAGGTTCCCTATCACGTGCGGCACCTCAGTTCCTTGTTTCCTCTTTATTAAAAAGCAATTAATACTGATATGTAGAGGAAAAAATGAGTGCAATATTTTTAAAAGTCAACCATGAGAAAAATAAGCATTTGTCAATTACCTTTTTCTTTTAAATATTGCTTAAAATGTGCAAAAGCCTAAATAAATTTTAAGCATGCCAAAACACTAAGAAATTACAAAATTAAATACCAAAATAATTCATGTGTTACAACCATAATTACTTTTATAGTTAGAAAATTATTATGCTCATAAGAAAATCCTGGCAGAATGCTTATAATACTTCCCTTCTGAGATAATACAGGTGGAAAAATGAAAATTCGGAGTCCGGTCATTTTTATGTCCTCATCCCTAAAAAGACTTTATTTCCACCTATATGAAAATAATTTCAAATGTCTTTGTCTATGCAATTTCCACATTTCCTTGGTTTATGAGGGTTTTCTTCTATTCCCACCCCATTTTCATTTTCACAGCTGTTCCTGTAGAATAAAACAAAGGAAAGCTTGCTTTCTCTGTTTCTGTGCCCTGTTTTTTTGCAAGTCTTTTGTCTGATCTACTCCAGAGAACTACAGCCAGAAAGGAAAGAAGGGAAAGTGGGGAGAAGAGAGGTCTTTGCTTTTAGAAGCCACTGTTTCTCAGGTGGAAAATAAGAATGTCAAGCCATGATGACATTTTGCCTTGTGTCACAATGATTAATAGCCCTAATTTTTTCCAATTAGGAAAGTAAAAGCAACCAGTCGGTGGAATCTGACCAATCTTGCACAGTATGATCCGTGAGTGCTATAATTTGGATGTGGAATGAAATCTGATTCTTTTCCTTTTGACATCTATTATATTTCCATACATGAGCTCTTTCTTCATAACTGAAAAAGAAAATAAGCCTTTCAGAAAAATAAGAAATTATTTTCTAATTTGACCCCTTAAACCAATATATTTTCTTTGATTTGGTACAATATGACTCAAAATTAGAGTATGGGGTTTAGCTTATTATTTTGATTAAGCTAACCCTGGCAATGCCTTATTAAAGACAGAAAGACTTAAGAGAATAAAGTAGTTCAGTATGATAAATATCAAACACTTACCAAACTCCATAGGGAATTGCCTAAGAGCCATCTCCAAGATAACACATAAAGCTACAAAAGCAGCACATTGTCTGGTAGAAGGCACCAGCACTAGGAAAAAATATCTCATACACCTCACCATTATCTATCAGAACACAAATCAAAACATTTCAGAGGTTGAATATTCAAGGTAATTCAACCGACATCTAGTCAGAGTTCCCGTATTAGTCAGCCAAAGGCGTGCTGATGCAAAGTACCAGGAATCTGTTTGCTTTTTAAAGAGTATTTATTTGGGGTAGAAGCTTACAGTTACAGGGTCCTAAAGAGTCCAACTCAAGGTTGCTTTCTCATCGGTCAGTTGCCACGTGTTGAAGCAAGATGGTCCCTGATCTCTTTGAGGGTTCAGCCTTCCCCTCCTGGTTTCCTCTCTCAGCTGCAGTGTGGCATAGGGCTTGTCTCAGAGCTTCCTCTCCTTCCTGGCATAGGGCTCATTTCTTTCCAGTCCTTTCAGCTGTCCTGTTCTCTTCCTAAGGTCTGCTGCAAACTATCAGGAGAATGGCTCATCTCTCCCCGGGACAGAGCTCTCTCTCTTCCCGTGTGTCTTCTTGAGTGAGTGTCTGTTTATATCGGCCCACAAAGGGGCAGGGATTCAACCTGAGTCACACATGACTGATGTGGTCGAATCCAAAAAAAGCTCTCGAAGCAATATTAACAGACGATTAATCAAGGACCCCTCAACTGAACCCAATATAATTAAAGAATAACAAACCCAGAGGCACAGATTAGGTTACAAACATAATCTTTCTCTTTTTTGGGATTCATAAATAATATCAAACTGTTACAGTCCCCAAGGAAGTCACTTGCTTAACATCAAATTTTAGAGTTCCAAAGACAACTGTAAATCACTTCATCCAACTTTTGCATTTTCCAGCTGACAAAACTGAGGCCCTAAGAAGATAAAGTTGGCCCAAGTTCAGTTTTAGAGAAAGAATCAAAATTAGAACCCTGGGCTCTTACTTGAATAAGATAAATTCACATTAATCCTTTCAGAAAGATACTTACAGTGTGATGGTATCAAACAAATGATTGGTTTTTTGCCCAGACATAAATGGTTTTATTACATCAATATAAATGGAGCAAACTGTTCCATGCCACATGTGCTCTGGAAAATGCAACAATATACAAGATAACTCACACTACCACCACCCTCGAACCAGAAGATTTTCAGCAGCCACTTAAACCAGAATAATATCAGCTCATCAGGAAAATCTTGGCAGCAACTTTAAAGTTTGTGTAATAGAATTTTACCTGCAATATACCAGTCTCATTTCAAAGCATTCCCCCAAGCCAGTGTTTTTCAAACTTAGGTTTTCGCAGCAGAGTATTATTTCGCTTTTTTTTTTTAATTTTTTCAATGAACTCTTACATAGAACTTCAACATATAAAACCAATAAAAATAGAATTTTACCCTACTAAGCTTATTTTGTATTTTCAAATTTACATTTTCTCAGTAAGAACAAGGATGAAGGCTCCTGCTAGCCCATACCACACCACTATGCAAATTACAAAGAAGACTTCCCTTCTGCCAGGCTGACATGCCCCCGTGAGGACATGAAGCCTGGTGAGCCGAGCATGGACTGGATTCCCAGGAGACTTGTGCAGGGCACAACCTTCAATACCATACATAGGGTGCATGACAGAATCTTAATAAGGTATTCTAATGAATAAGGCAATTTGAATGAAAACAAAAATAAAAAAATGGGAAGCTGCAAAATAGCATGCCATATAGTTCTGTATTTTCTTTTGGTTGTACAATAGACGGAAAATTCTGTTTCTCACCAATGGCTAATTGTATTTTGGTAGTACTTTTGTTTCTCTCTTGCCTTACAATCTCAGGATATTCTTATTCTGAAAAAGCAGTGGTGGAAAATTTTAATTGCAAAGTTGAATTACTAAAAAGTTGGACAGCACTCAAAACTTGAAGTAAGGGCAGAAAATGCTTAAGTAACAGTGTTAACCAAAAGGTATTGTAAGAGTGACCATTACATGGCGGCCAGAGCATGTGACAAACAGATGTGCCTAAGCCTCTTCTGGTATTTAAATGGAGTACAACAACAGCCATAGATGCTGTTGTAGAGACTTCACTTGTATTAAAAATTTAAGCCTGCACACACCAACTCAAATAACACTTATAATTTATTATGTGGCAGATACTACGCTAAGAGCACAGGATACAATAGAAAAAGGAAAAAAAAACAAACCAAAAACCCAATCCTGTCTTCATGGAATTTACAATCTAGTAATTATCTGAAGGTTTCTTCATGAAACAGCTCTCAAAACTCTCGTTTTTATTTTCTATCTTGATATTTTTTAATGGCAATTTTACATGGTCACAAAACAAACAGAACTACGATGTATGTTTCAGAATTATATATGTAGGTAATTTCATAGACTTTTGACAAATTCTATCACTTTTCAGGCAAATATTTGCCTGCCTCTGGGTTGAAACTTTTTGGGAATATGAGGGACATGCCCCAACCAAGTCAGGCCTTCTTCATCTCCTCAAAGTCCGGTATAAAAACCTACCTTGTATGTAAACTAAAATAACTACAACACATTGAGCTTAGGGTTTTCTCCCACCTCCATGGAATCCATTCATTCATTGATTCAACATTTACTGAGCCTACTAAATGCCAGATCTATATTAACCTCTACAGAAATCAAAGCTGAACAAGACAGCATCTCTGCACTCAAGGGTTTCGCTAACCTGTAGCAGAGGTAGTTTCTAAACAGCAGTAGCAAGAGCCCCAAGAGAGAAAGCTGCAGGCGCAGATGTGGAATGAAGAAGAGCGGTTTTTCAATTCTGCAGGGAAGAGTCAGAAAGGAAGCTCTGAGAGAAGAGACATTGCAGGAACATTTTCTAGGAAAGGGCATTGAGGGGGTTGGTCACCCCAGGCAGCATTCCAGCAAGCGCAGAGGCACAGAGTCCTGCAGAAGCAAAGAGTCCTGCAGAAGCAAGGCAGCCCTAAGGAACTGTGAGCGCTTCCCTGGGATGGGGCACAGAGTGTATTAGGATGCGCTGCACAACACAGGACAGGACTTGCAGGCAGGGGTCAATTTAAGAAGGGCCTTGTGTACCATGACTTTGCTCTCTATCATCACTGCAGTAAGGAAATGTTAAGGGTTTTGGTTTGGTTTTTCCAACGTGAACTACATCAACAAATTAGTTTTAAAAAAACGATCACTTGTGATCTGGTGCAAAGCCTGTACTTGAGAGAGGAAGACTGCAGAAAGGGGACAAATGAGGAAGCTACTGCACTAATTCAAACAAAACAGGTGCCTATCCTGCCCAAGGCCATTTATTCACTGGCTCCTTGGTGGTGCAGGACAGAGCTTCTCTGAGCTTGGATGGGGCAGAGTATGAAACTGTGGGTCGGTACAGAGCAAGGCCTTCCAATATCAGAACCACAAACCTCACAGATCAGGGTTTCTGCGGCTCCTCCACTCAATACTGATCCTCTCTCGCTTCTAGCTCCCCTCCTTATAGTCACCCCTGTCACTGAAAATTTGATTTTTTTACTCTAGGGTTCCTCCTCATGCCTGGCCAGACTTGGCAGGTCCATTCCTCACCTGCGGATGCACAGTTATTCCTTTCAGGACATTCAGCACCGTCTGATCCTCTGCTCTCTTTCCCAATTCCCCCCATCCCTCCTGGCACCCATCCCCATTTCTGATCCTACCTAATGGCCCCTCCAGCACCGCCATGCTCCATATGCCCTGCTCATGGGCAGGGAGCACATGAGGTGGCGGACCGTGACCACCAGACACTAATATTGGAGCAAAAAGACAATGCGGGTTCTTATTTCACATAACAGTTGTATTCACACCAGCATCGTCTTTAAAAAGTACAGTATAGTGATCAATTTTTCTATCTTGGACAAGCGATTTAACTTCTACAACCTCATTACCCTTATTTGTAAAAGAACGATAACAGCACATCTACTTCATAGGTTGGAAAGATCAAACGTTTATAATGTAAGGATTAAATGTAAATGTCTGTAAAGAGCTTAGAGCCACGAGTAACACACAGTTAAGCCTTGTGATTCTGCCTGTTGTGACTGTTGTTAATATTAGTTCCTCAGATACTGTTACACCTGAGAGAGTGCCAGGGTCAAAGTTTCATTTAAAGGGGTCCAGGCATTGACATTTTGTACAATGCACTCTAGATGATTCTAAAGCACAGCCTGGTTAGACCCACAAAGCCAGGTAAAAATTGCCAGGGTGGAAGAATTAGTCCCTAAATGTAAGGGAATTAATCTGGCCCCTGGCCCTGGAGAAATAAAGGAGGAAAGCAGAGAGAAAATCTAGCCACGGGTGAAGGAGGTGTGTGAAAACAAACGTGTAAGGCATTGGTTCTCAGTCTTCGACTGCACCAAAAGTAGATACCTACTCCTACCCCCAGAGATTCTGATATAATTAGTCTGGAGTTCAGCCTGGACATCAGGATTCTTAAAAGCAACCTAGTTGATTCCAATGTGCAGTTGAAGTTGAGAACCACTAGTGGGCTGGGAATTGGTCCTGGAAACCCTTTTTACACCCCACCCCCTATCTCATGTCCCACACCCTCCTCAAATAAACACAGACATCCACACTCACACCCACGTATACAATTCCTGATCATTCTACCACACCCTCCTAGTTTCCTTAGTGTCCCACCCCTGTTCCTCTAAGAAGACCGGATCCTGCAGCAATGAACATAGAAAGGGGACAAAACTGGCTCTGGGGGAAATACCAGTGGCTCAGAAACTCATTCATTCACAAATGTATATTAAGCACCTATTAAGCCTTGGAATACAGCAGAGAACAAAGCATACACACATTCCTGTGGTGAAGATTACATTTAGTTGGGGAGACAGACAGTAAATGCAATAAATAAGAACATTTTGAGACACATTAGAAGATGAAAGCTCTATGAAGGGAAGCAAAGCAGAAAAAGGGGGTTAGAAGGGAGAGTTGGGGAGGGTAGATTACTCCACAGCCCCAGCAAACAAGAAAATGGAAATTAAAACAAGATTCTTCTAAGAATTTTAAATAGAAGAGGAAGTAATAGAGATAAAACGCTTTCTAAAGATGGCGTTTTGTTCATTTCAAAATTTTGAAGCAGCATAATTCTGGGTATTTCTCAAGAGTGCTTGAAAACAGCATGGTAAAGTGGAAAAATGAGAACCAGCCCGCAATCTCCACTGTCCAGAGAACCCTGGAACCTGGAACCAGGCCTTTCGAATCTCCCACATCTCCCACGGCAGCGGGTCTGAATCTCAACTCTGCTACTTACCAGATGGATCACCTTGAACAAATCCCTCACCATTTCTAGGCTTGCTGTAAAGTTTGAGCACAAACGCACAAGGCCACTGATGCGGTGCCTGGCGCCTGTAAGCATTTTACAGTTAGTTTTTCCGCTGCCTGTCCTCTCTCCATCTTCTTTAATTTAAACATATACTATAGTTTTTATTTATTGCTCCAAAATTCTCTTGAATGGGAATAAGCCCTGAATCCATCTTTCTTCCTCTGCACAGTATGAGAAGGAAATCACAAAGGAAAAAGAAAACCTGTTGTCCAAGATATTTAACCTGGGTCAGTAACAGAAATGAATAGGGATGGGGGAGGGGTAAGAGACAGAAATTACCCAGAAGGAAGAGGAAGAAGGTTTTCCAGCTATTTAAAGTACAACTCCATTCAGGTGTTTACATTGGACAATCTAAGCCACTGGTATCTAACTCCTATGGGGAGTATCTCAAAATGAAACTTCTATTCTTATGTGCAAGTTCTGAGTTTTCCAGGATATGAGACACTCCCTCCACAAGGTTGTTTCCTCCGCCCACAAGTGAATAGCATCACCATCCCAAGTCCTTATCTCCCTTTTAAAGCTTGAGGGGCAAATATCTTCCTTAACCTTCACACTGATTTCTCTGTGATATGTCTATGCACTGCCTTACTAAACGAATGTTAAAAAAAGGGGAGGGGGGGGGAAACATGGAGGTAACAAATACCTTGAATGAATGTTGTAAAAATTAGATGAAACTATTAAACATTTCTAACTTCATCACACATCCAGGAAGCCAGTCTACATCTCTGCTTGCCCAACAACCTAGGACAATTTATTATACGTAGAGGGCATATCTAATAAATACTCATCTAACATAAGCATTTCCATCAGTGTGTCATAGGACATGCCTTTCCATTTGTCACTGAGAAGAAATTATGCAGCAAGTGACCACTTAGAGAGATTTACTAAATGCCATCAGTAAACATGTATTTAAGGACAGTAGAAAATATTGTTTTTCCTCAAATACTGACTTAGACTCTTCAGGGACCTGGCATTCCACATCCAAGCTTATCAAAAATAAAGTACACTCCAAAGTATGCCTCAAACCAAATAATAAAATTTCATCTACCTATTTTAAGTGCTAACACAGATGACAAAACTTAAACAATTATACCAGGGAGACACCAAGCATTTCAAGACCCTATTCTGCTGGTTGCTTTCATGCCATCCAAAGTCATTTGAAGGCTCAAAACAGTGTGAGCAACTTTATAATAATGACATTACTCAGATAAACATATGCCTGAAGTTATTAGTAGATAACCACCATCAAAAAGTCTGACTCGCTTAAGTATGTGCTGCTGGGGGTGAGGCAGGAGAGTTAGATCTCAGACTGATTAAATCTATGACACTGAGGTCAAGGATTCTGCTTCTATTTTCTTTGTCCTCTCTACAGTGCCTAAAATTATTCTAACCCATGAACATGCAGTAATTCCACACAATTGCTAAAAAAAAGCTGTGGACTCTCTACAATGATAAATTTTTCCTGCATAAATGATGGGAGTTTACAGTCTCTGAGGACAAAAATAAAAGGAGAAAGTGAGCAGTGACATCAATGTCCCTCTTCTGAGTGAACCTTCAAGGAGAGAGCAGCATTTTTATCTTAGATGAGCTGGTTTGAACATCTTTTTCAAAAACACATAAGACTTCTCCAAAGAGTTATTCCCAAGGCCACCTGAAAGGACAGATTCTCTCTGGCTACTGGGAGATGATCACCACAGCAACCTCACAAGTAATCAAGCTGTTGTAACAAGCAGATATGTCTGGCCCAAGCTGTCTGGAGGTGGCCTGAGGACTTGCTGGCCAAGAATTTGCCCTGCATGTGTAAGGCAGCTCACCAAGCTCTCCCACAAAGGGAGAGCAGTCAGGTGGCTGCCTGGGGATGACACTGCTGGCTTTAGGACATACAGTACAGCACTTGGGAAAATGAGGAAATATTTTCCTAGGAAAGAGGAGAAATTCCTATCAATAAGTCCACATGCACATGCCCAAAACAAGAGACATATGCAAAAAAAATCATGGCAGCCCTTACATTTTGGCCTCAAGGTATATTCTAAGCTCATAGTTGGATAAGCTCTGAAGGAAAGCATTTGCACAGGTCAATTTGCAAAGACTGGGAAAAGTATTTTCTCTTTTCCCTCCATTTTATTTTTTCTGGTTAGCTCTTGTCATTCAAGGAAAGTTCTGTCATAACACTAACTGGATACAAGCTTAAGGAACAGATACATCAGAGTGTAAAGTCTAGCAATAGCACATTTAAATATCAAAAGGTCCAAGTTTCAACAAAAGATTGCAAAACATACAAAGAAATAGGAAGCAATGGCTCAGCAAAGGAGAAAACTAAAACATTAGAAATCATCCAAGAGGAGTACCAGAACTGGTAGATACCAAAGACTTTTAAAAATGGTCCTAAATATGCTTCAAAAGTTAAAGAAAAAAAGAAGAACTAAAGGAAACCAGGAATAAGATGGATGAACACAAAGAGAATATCAATAGATAGATGGAAATTATGAAAAGGAATCAAACAGAGCTGAAGACCACAGTAACAGAAACTTAAAATTCCTTAGAGGGGTTCAATAGCAGATAACAGCTGGCAGAAGAAAGAGTCAGTGATCTTGAAGATAAGACCACTGAAATCATTCATTATGAGGAGCAGAAGGAAGAAAGAATGAGGAAACTTGGACAGAGCCTGAAGAACCTTGGAACACCATCATCAATATATGCATTGTGAAAAATCCCAGGAGAAGAAAGGGGCACAAAGAATATTCAAAGAAATAATGGCTGAAAACTTCCCAAATTTAACGAAATAAGATGAATATGCACATCCAAAATGCTCAACAGACTACAAACAAGATAAACCTAAAGAGTTGACTGTGGTAGTTTGAGGCTTTTATGGTCCCCAGAAAAGATCACGTCCTTAGAACTAATCCACTCCTGTGAGTGTGAACCTATTGTAGGTGGGATCCTTTGATTAGATTGCTTCAATTAGGGCCTTTTGATTAGATTACTTAAATAGGTATGACCCAGAGTGGGTCTTAATCCTCTTACTGGAGTACTTTATAAACGGGATAAATATGGAGAGAGGGACCCCAGATACAGCGAGAAACCCCCACCCCAGAAGCTGAAAGAGAGAATCCCAGAAGTGAGAAGTTGAAATCAGCAGAACCCAGGTGACAGAAAGCCACAGGGACAGAGAGAAAGCCGGGGGAAGCCAGAAGCTTAAAGCAATGAAACCCAGAGGAGATGGGAGAGACAGCAGAGGCTGCCATTGGGCCCTGACATGTGAAAGAAGTCCAGGGCCATTAGCCCGTCATCGGACAGAAAAGCATCACCTGATGAAGTCTTGATTTGGACATTTTCACAGCCTCAGAACTGAAAGCTTATAAGTTAATAAATTCCCACTGTAAAAGACAATCCATTGGTATATTGACTTGGCAGCCTTTAGTTAACTAAAACAGACCCACAAGGTGGCATATCGTCATCAAACTGCTGAATGCCAAAGATATAGACAGCATTCCGAAAGCCTTAAGAGAGGTTTTCAAGCAACATGTCATGTACGAGAGAGCCCCGATAAGATTAAGAGCCAATTTCTCATTGGAAACCAAGGAGGCAAGAAAGCAGTAGAATGAAATATTTCAAGTGCTGAAAGCAAAAAATTGCCAACCATGAATTCTATATCTGGCAAAATCTTCCTTCAAAAATGAGGATGAGATTAAGATATTCCCAGGTAAACAAAGGCTGAGGCATTGGTCCCCAACAGACTGGCCTTACCAGAGATGCTAAAGAGAGTTCCTCCGGTAGGAAAGAAAGGAAAATAGACGATAAATGAAAGTCCCGCAAAGAAATAAAGAATGTTGGTGAGGGTAATGACATGGGTAAATATAAATGCTAGTACTACTGTGTTTTCAGTTTGTAACTCCACTTTTTAGTCTCTACAGGATCTAAAAGGCAAATGCATAAAATATAATAATAAATCAGGGAAGTGGACTCGGACCAAGGGATAGGGCGTCCGTCTACCACATAGGTGGTCCGTGGTTCAAACCCCAGACCTCCTTGACCCCTGTGGAGCTGGCCCACATGCAGTGCTCATGTGCACAAAGAGTGCCGTGTCACACAGGGGTGCCCCCCCACGTAGGGGAACCCCACACACAAGGAGTGTTCCTCATAAGGAGAGCCGCCCTTACAGGAGTGAAAAGAAAGTTCAGCCTGCCCAGGAATGGCACCGCACACACAGAGAGCTAACACAGCAAGATGATGCAACAAAAAGAGACACAGATTCCAGTGCCACTGGCAACAACAGAAGCAGACAAAGAAGAACACACAGCAAATGGACACAGAGAACAGACAACTTGGGCGGGGGAAGGGATGAGAAATAAAAATAAAATAAATCTTTAAAAAATAATAATAAATCAGTGGACTCAATGTATAAACATTTAATTTGTGACAAAAATTGCATACTGGTGGGGTGACAAAGAGGTACAGGAGCACAGCTGTATTCTATTGACGTTAAGTTGGTATCAAAGCAAACGAGAGTTCCAGATTTAGGATATTAAATTTAAACCTCATGGTAAATACAAAGAAAACATCAAGGAATGTGCAAACACATAAAGACAGAAATTAAAAGCACAGGTTGCCAGGGTTAGGGGATAGGGGAAATGAGGAGTTAATGGAAAAGGAATGCTTGTTTGGGGAAATGGTAAAGTTTTAGTAATGGAAGGTGATGAGGGTATCACACATAGTCAGTGTGAGTAATCACACTGAATGGTATGGTTGGGAGTGGTTGAGAGAGGAAAGTATATGTGGTATACACATTCCCACAAAAGGAAAGGAAGAGAGGAAGGAAGGGAGGAAGGGAAGGAGAGAACGAGGGAGGAAGGGAGGAAGACTGAAGAAACAAAACAATTAAGAATGGGATCTAAGAAGGAAGGAAAGAAAGTTCAAAAGAATATTATTGGGGCATGAAAAAAATAGAATATAGACTGTAAGCTTTTTATCAAGGTTAAAGTTCTTGAACGTCATAACTGTAAGGTGAATACATGAGTGAATATCTTTGTTCTTAGGAAATGTACATGGCAGTATTAAGTGTTCAAGAAGCATGATGCATACAACCTATACCTAAATGTTCAGAAAATGGACTGATAGATATAAGGAGGGATGGATAGATTTATTGATATACTGACAGATCGAGAGACTGATAAGGCAGAAGTGGCAAAATGTTAAAAATTGGTGGATCTGGTTACCTGGGGGGGGCGGGTATGATGGAGTTTTCTGTATGAGGTTTGTATTATTTTTGTAACTGTCATGTAAGTTTGAAAGTATTTTCTAATAAAAAGTTTAAATTAAAAAAAAAAATTGAGAAGGGGCAAAATTTTACCATGTGTGTAATCTTGTAGGAATCCTCCTATCTTAGTAGTTTTGATGCAGACTCCTGCAGAAAACTTCAGAGTTTAGTGTTTGATTGAACCGCCAACTTTGTTTGGGGTTTTCCTGTTCCTTCGGGAGCTGCCCTCATGGAGTCTCCATAGACTCCTCAACCAACTGTGGCTCTCTCAGGAGAACAGGGAGGAGAGTCAGCAATGTTCTCTCCAGGACCTGGGTGGGGCTACTTTTAATTGCCTCATATACATTTATGCCTATGTTCCCAAGCATATCCACCTCTGGTTACCAATGACAGTGTTCTAACTTTGGAGACAAAAGGACATAGAATCAAATCTCTTCATTTCTGCTTAGAGATTCAGGGTGACATTTTAAGGTCAATGCCCAATTAATACTCTGGTTTACAGAAATAGTTGACAACTTGGGGAAGGAATGATTATCAAATTCACCCAGGAAGATTTTCAAATGCCTTATCCAGGAGAGTTCCTGCCAACCACCCTCCCACCAACGTTCTCTTTCTGACACAATCACAAGGAGATATGAAAGAGGTGGAAAATAAATGCACATGTGTAGCTGTTGGTTGAAAAAGTCTCCCATGTGAATGTCATGCTCTCCTTCTCCCCTTCCCAGCTGAGAAACAACCATTGTTTCACTCATTATTAAGAGACAGAAGCCTATTTCCAGATTTAATTTTGCTTTCCTTCTTCCATGAGGATGCAAATGAGTAATGCAACTTGGATCCTGAATCTTCCTAAAAAAAAGGTATGGGGCTGAAAACAAAGGTGTGGCTTCAATAGCACTTTCAGGTCTTCATTCAAAGGTTGCTTAATATGCACAGATTCTGGCCAAGTTCCCATTGTGTATTGGCCAACACAAACCATGGTTTTTGGGCAATTCAGGTGAGATCATCTCTTATCCCACTGTTTGTTTCTCTGTCACAAATAGACTACAAGAAAAACTACAATACTGCTACTGTAGTGTTTCAAGGGCACCCATGAAATCACTTTTCTTTTGAAGACCACAGAGCACATCTCAAAGTGGCATCTTCTGTACACTCTTTCCCACTCACCTTCCTGTCCCAGTTGTTTCTGAAAATGGTCATCTCTCAATGGAAGTATAAAGATAGGGTGATAAGGGAAGGACCATGAAGACCTCGGCAGTTATAAGATGTACTCCAAGCTGAATGTGTGACCCAGTCTCTAACGCTGGACACAGAAAACGGGGAAGGTGCAATGCGTGTTCCTGCCATTAGTTTAAGTTTGCTAGGCTGCTTAAAGCAGAAACCATGAAATGGGTTGGGTCTTTAACAATGGAAATTTATTAGCGTACAGTTAAAGGCCATGAGAATGTCCAAATCAAGGCATCATCAAGATGATGTTTTCTTCCGCTGGACCAGTTGCCAGCAATCCTGGGCTCCTCTGAAACATGGAAAGGCACATGGCAGCATCTGCTGATCTCTCCCTTCTCTTCCAGCAGCTTTTAGCTTGTTGCTTCTCAGGCTTTTTTTCTCTATTAGCCCCATTTATGAAGGACTCCAGAAAGAGCATAAAGACTCATCCTAAATGAGACGGGTCACACTTAAACTAAATAGCCTCATCAAAAGACCATAGTTACAATGGGTCCATACCCAGAGGAATGGATTAACTTTAAGAACATGCTTTTCTGGGGACCATACAGTTTCAAACAACCACGGCATCTTTCAGGTCACTTAAGTCACTTTCTTAATGAAGGGATGCAGAGAGAAGCCACTTACTGGTTTTCTTTTTTTTTCTTTTTTCTAAAGATTTTTTTATTTATTTCTCTCCCCTCCCCCCCCAGTTGTCTGCTCTCTGTGTCCATTTGCTGTGTGTTCTTCTGTGTCCATTTATATTCTTTTCAGTGGCACCAAGAATCTGTGTCTCTTTTTGTTGCGTCATCTTGCTGCATCAGCTCTCTGTGTGCAGTGCCACTCTTGGGCAGGCTCTCCTTTTGCGCTGGGCGGCTCTCCTTACGGGGCGCACTCCTTGCATGTCGGGCTGCCTACGTGGGAACATCCCTGTGCGGCACGGCACTCCTTGCACGCATCAGCACTGTGCTTGGGCCAGCTCCACAGGGGTCAAGAACCTGCCATATGGTAGGCCAATGTTCTATCCATTGAGCCAAGTCCGCTCCCCCTACTGATTTTCTTAACCCAGTTCAATTTGCCTTGGGGAAATTCCTCCCAAATTTTGGCAATAGGCATTCTGTCAGACTTAATTTTTGGTATTATTAATGTTTGCCTTTTTTGTATATTTACTGGTATTTCAGTGCGAAGTTACAAAATGCTACATTAGGAGAAGGTTACCTAATGCCATCTTAAGCTAGGACCCGTTACTTCAAATCACATATTTTTCAGGAGTGCAAAGGTATAACTTTGAGAACTGTAAACTTGACCTAGTGGTTCCGAAGAAGTATTACATATTTACCATAACATGTCTCTACACACAAATATTTTGCTTTGGATATTTGAGCATCTTCCTCTTTTGCAATGTATGTATATACTTACATGCTGTTTAAGGGATATATAAATCTCATTTGCTGAAATAGTATTTGTGTATTGCGTTTCAACATTTTGTTGGGGAAATCCCATAAACATGCATAATCTAGCATGAGATATTTGTTTGGAAGAAACCTGTCACAGAAATAGAAATAACAAATGCCTTAGTCAGGCCACGCACTAGCGCAGGGGTTCTTAACCTTTTTTGTTTCAGGGCCCCTTTGCTAGTGAGGTAAAACCATGGCCCTCATATGAAGTCCACACTATACTGTGCATTACTTAAGAAATATATCACACCCACACTAACACATCCTCACAAGAATGTTTTTTTTAATTTAAATTCAAGGTCACAGACCGCTTGTTAAAAACCCCTGCACTAGTGGGAAGACCGTAAAATTTACTTTAGTATCAACTGTACTACCAACAGCTAACATTTTTTGTTAGCATCCCCTGTATCCATATTAATAAAATGCTTCAAGATGACTGTTTGTTAGAAATGTTGGGTCTGTCATTTTAAAACTTAGAATAGAAGGGCAGATTGCATGATCAAAGTCAATATAATTAATAAAGTCTCACGGTGGTTCACCAAGTCATCCCACACAAAACAAATGGCTCAACCCAGAAACTCTCTCCTTTGCTCCTCAGCCACTTCCCACGAGATGTCCCCATAAAAATGTTCTACAGGTATGGCATTTTTGCTTACAAAAATTTCTCTTTTGTTAAATGGCATCTGTATTCACACAGTTGCCCAAGCCAGAAACCAGAAAGGCATCCTAAATATCTTGCTTTCCCTAACTCCTCACATCAGGTTAATTACCCAACAGGTCAATTACCATCTTCTAAATATTTCTCACATTTACCCATTTTTCACCATGCAAGGGACATTAACCTGGTTCATTTACTTATTTCTCACCTCAGTCATGAAAAAACCTCTCCACTCATTTTTATCTATCCCCTTTTATAAGCAACATCTGGGCTTTAATACTGCTAATATTTCCAACCAAAAGTCATTTTTAAAAAGGAATTTGCTGATAACCTCCATATCCTAATAAAAGGATTATTCACACCTGTGTGTTAACTGCATCTTCATCTACACATTTTTATATGGTTTCAATCATAGTTTATATTTACTTTGATTGCTTTTCTCACTTAACATTAGATGCCTGTAATATATTTTAGAAATACTGTTTTTATGAAATTATCTCATTTCCTGGTTGCATAATACTTTGATATGCTGTTAACCAAAACTGACTAAACTATTCCTGTGTGGGGCATTTATGTAGTTTCGTAAACAACAGGGCAATGAATAACTCTGTACATAAAGTATTTTGTTTCTTTTGATTTCTTTTTCATATTTACTTTGAGGAATGGGATTACTGATCCAAACTCCAGCTAGTGACTGTCATATTAGGCAATGAGGCATAGCGGCAAGAGGGCAGACTCTGTGCAAGCCTTCTTGTGTTTGAATCATAGATTTGACAGGTTACTTAACCTCTCTGTTTCAGTCTCCCATAAAATGTTTGAGTGAAACTTCCCTCATGGAGTTGTCATAAGGATTAACTGATAATACACGACAAGCTCTTAGGTCTGTGCCTAGCATGTAGGAAATGCTCTACAAATGTTATCTTATAAATTAGTTTCCATAAGGATATCAATTTTCAATACAACCACCAGGGTACTGCATATTAGTTTTATGGCAACCCTATTGCCAAAGGGCAGTAACACTTTTTTAGTGAAATTTATTTACTTAGTAGGTATCCAATAATACTTTAGCATACCTCTTTTTTTTTAAACATGCTGGAGAGTAGAATAGTCAGTTGTTCTTCAAGTGAATTTAAATTGCTTAAAAGACATGCTTGGGGAACTCTACTCCTTTACTCTTTAGTCTTACTCCAGCCAAATAAGCACACCAGATCAGTTTTTTAAGTTATACAAACTATCTTGTTCCTTCTAATAATGATCAGCAACATGAAAAAAAGGTAGAAGAGAATGGTAGGTGGTAATCCAAAATTGGCAATGTATGTCAGTGGACTTATTATAGTTATTCTCCTCTTCTCATGGCCGCAGAACTTTATCAAGGAAAATTATATGTAAGAGTCCAAAACTGGTCATTATGCAGTTGATCACAATCCTATCAAAAAGGTCCAAGTAGGAAGAAACTCATGAACTGAAAGAGAAATGTATACAGTGTAGCTAATGGCTTTGAACATTTGCTCCATCTTTCATAAGAAATATAATGTAAAAAGATAAACAAAATATGTGATTGTTAAAAAACCAACATCAACATCAACTGCATGCCAGTGTCATGAACGTTGACTAGAAACCCTTGACTGAGTTCCAGGCTAGCCTGTAGAACTAAGTGGCAACTAGGTGATGTTTTTCAAACTGTAGGTCAGGACCCATCAATGAGTCATTAAGTAAATTCAATGACCAGTATTTCTGTTTAAATGAAAAACAACAGAATATAGTATACATCACACTCATCATGGACAAGTATTGTTTCAGCTGTATGTGTTTGGCAGGGGTGGGGGGACAGGGTGTTTGTGTCTATTCTAAATCAGGGAAGTAAATGTATTTAATATGAACCATAGCCAAAAAAGATTAAATGGCACTAATGCAGAGTAAGTCACTTAACCTCTATGAAGCTGTTTCCTCATCTCTTAAATGGAAATTACCATTCCACTTTAAAAAAATTCCACACACAACATTTTTTCAACTATAAAATATTGTACAGAATATATTACAGTTACAGTATTTTGGTTGGGTTTCCTCGGAGTCTAATGTTGCTCTGACACATATGCCGGCAGCACAAAGTCCATATGTTAGGAGCTTGGACATACTGTATCAAAGATGATTCTGATAGATTTGCCATGTGGCCCTGCAATACCACTATTGGTTATATACCCAGAAGAACTGAAAGCAGTGACATGAACAGATACCTGCACACCAATGTTCACAGCGACATTATTCACAACTGCCAAAAGGTGGAAACAACTCAGGTGTACATCAATAGATGAATGGATAAACAAACTGTGTTCTATTCACAGGATGGAATATTATGCAGCTGTAAGAAGAAATGACGTCATAAAGTATATGACAACATGGATGAACCTGGAGGACATTATGTTGAGCAAAGCAAGCCAGATACAAAAGGACAAATACTATATGACTGCATTACTATGAACCAAATATATTGTGTAACATATCGTATGACTAAAAAAAAAAATGTATAGGTATCCAGTATATTTAATTGAGATATGTGTATTTTTATTCAACTGTATTTTCTTTTTAGTTTTTAACTGTTCATATTTTCAATTATTAAATGTACAAAATAAAGTTTAAAAAAAAAGATGATTCTGAAAGTAGTCTCTTTTTGGTAAGGAGTAGAGCCAGAGACAGGAAAATCTAAGGTTTCTTGAAAATTTTATAATCTCCTTTGTATATCCCATATAAACACTATCTGCTAAATCCAAGACCAGAGAGAAAGGATAGCTTCTCTCTGTTACTGTGGGACCTTGTGAAAGCATTACCACTTAGGGGAATGACTAAAAGAGGGAAACATCTTTATAGGCTTTTCCCACAGGATGCCAGATCAAGGACATCAGTTGCCATCCCATTGTCTATACAGCCCTTTAACGGTATTTTACTTGGAGAAATAAATCACTCCTCTTCTCTTACACTTAAAGTTTAGAATCCTGTGCCAGGCTCTAAATGCCACAAACAATTCCAAGAAGCATGTCATTATTTGGCTCCTCACATTATCTACACTCATCATGGTAGCACAAACAGGAAACACTTTAAGAAACTGTTAGCTAGGAAATGGAAAATAGCTAAAAGGAAAGGTCCACTCTCAAAATTCTCTTCCACACAGCTACCATTACAGAGCCCTTCTGAACGGAAGTCCATTCTAATGATCCTGTATAAGAGAAGGTACCACTTTCCCTAAAAGCGAAGGTGTTTTCAAAAGGAACATGATTCCTACTCAGATGAATTAAAAAATCAGTTCAAGAGATGTGAAGAACGGGAACACTCATGAGGGCTAAGTGATACTAGTATTATAATACTTGCTTTCTAAAATGACACTTGTGGGAAGCTGATGTGGCTCAAATGAATGGGCTCCCGTCTATCATATGGGAGGCCCCAAGTTCGATTCCCAGGGTCTCCTGGTGAAGGCGGCTGGCGACCCATGCCGCGGAGAGCTGGTGCAGCAAGATGATGCAACAAAGGAAGACGCAGAAGAAAGACAGTGAGAAACACAGCAGACCAGGGAGATGAGATGACTCAAGGAATTGAGTGCCTCTCTCCCATACCAGAGATCCCGGGTTGGGTTCCTGGTACCTCCTAAAAAAAAAAAAAAAAAAAAGAGCAAGATGAGAAGACAAGTAGACACAGAAGAACACTCAGCAAATGGACACAGAGTAGATAGCAAACACAAACAAGGGAGGGGAATAAAGGTTAAAATAAAATGACACTTGTGACCTTCAGATGAGCTTGTTCTGAGTTTTATTTCCAGTAAGGCTCGTGGAATTTTTGTACTAGTCAATCCAGCCCATTTTCTTCCAGCCAAGCTTAACCAGGCTCATACATGTAAAGCATCTGGCTGAGTATCTTAGACGCAGGAAGACTCACTGGCTCACCCGGAAACAGTGTGCATAAATGACAGTTAAACAAATGCATTTGGAAACATATTTTCAATGATCTTAATGTTCTCTGTGAATAATTCTGACCACTTTGGGGGGTAAGGGGGTGGATGACAGATGAGGGAATGCAGAAGGTAGTGATCATGAGGAAATCTGTGCAGAGGTGAACAAGAATGCTTTAGTCAATATCCATGGAACACCTACTGGAGAAAGGAATCATACAGATTGAGTAAATAAGCAATTATCACATCATTTCTGGCAGCTTGCCATATAGCTTTTGCTTACCTATGATCTGAGTTTAAAACTATGTGGCATGTGTGACAGCAAAAGTGTCTCTTTCATAGCAATCTGAACAATGGAGATGCTTTTCCATCCAAAGGACACATTAAGTTGGAAAAGCTCTACAGAATTAGCATTGGGAAAGACCTTTGATGTTATTTGACACAGAGGCTGGTGACCAGAGAGGTTAAGTGACTTACCTAACATAACTTACCTAACAACATAATGTAACACAGATGGCAGAAGTATCTAGATTAAGACCAAGAGTTAACTAGACTCTCCCAAGATACAAAACCATCTATGATTGTGCCTACTAACATGGTTTTAAAGACAGTAGCTTCAATGTGCTGGAGGTGCAGTTAATGTTGGGGTTTAAGATATATTTAGGGGATTTGAATCTCTGGACTGACAATGTGATAGCCAGATCCTGAGCCTCAACAGACTCCAGCACCTACAATCTGATTTATTGGACTTACCACACTCAGCTAAGATGGAGTTGAAGAAGGACAACCACCACACCATGGAGCCTAGAGTGATTACAACTGAAAATGGGAGGATTGCATTCAGCATCCAGGTGGAATCTGAGCCTCCTCTTGACATAGAGGTGCAATGGACACAACCAATCCAATGTCCACATAGAAGAGGTGGCATTGGATTGGGAAAAGTGGACATGGTGGCTGATGGGTATGGGGAAAGGCAGGAAGAGATGAGAGGTGGAGGCGTCTTCGGGACATGGAGCTGCCCTGGATGGTGCTTCAGAGGTAATCACCGGACATTGTAAATCCTCACAGGGCCCACTTGATGGAATAGAGGAGAGTATGGGCCATGATGTGAACCAATGTATATGAGGTGCAGAGGTGCCCAAAGATGTACTTACCAAATCCAATGGATGTGTCATGATGATGGGAACGAGTGTTGTTGGGGGGGGGAGAGGGGGGGTGGGGGGGTGGGGTTGAATGGGACCTCACATATATATTTTTAATGTAATATTATTACAAAGTCAATAAAAAATAAAAAAATTAAAAAAAAAAAAAGACAGTAGCTTCCCTATTTCTAAGGTCTGTAGATTTATCACTATACCTAATTTCCTAGAATCAGAACACCTAGGTATGTGATTGAGTATATATTGTTTTAAGATAATTTGATTAAATAGAGAAGATGGTGCCTATCTATCACAAGGGTCCAATCTCTATCTCTGATACATCT
Source organism: Dasypus novemcinctus (assembly GCF_030445035.2). Classification (NCBI taxonomy): domain Eukaryota; kingdom Metazoa; phylum Chordata; class Mammalia; order Cingulata; family Dasypodidae; genus Dasypus; species Dasypus novemcinctus. The sequence goes on from NC_080677.1 coordinate 87,769,265, forward strand.
GACTACATGGATAAAATTTGTATCTATGTTTACAGCATGTTGCTTGAAATTTAAGCATAAATATATAGACACAATTATCCCATACATACATGATGGCAGATAAGAAGCATCACTGCAGAAATAAGCAATTTATACTGAAACTTTAGGTATTCCAAGCTACAAAAGCTGACTGATTTCAGAAAATGAGGAAAGTGAACTACTACTATACCTGATAGCAATCAAATATCTGTGCCCATGTGTTTATAAGGAATAGATAAGAAAAGCATATATACTAATCAAGGTTTTTTTTAAAAAAAACTAACTTGCAGCTTAGACGGCTACAAATAGTGCCCTCCATGGTGAAAAATAAAGTCCACACATAAGTATCCTAACAAAATTTTCTCAACACACACACACTCACAGCCTAACAGATGGATTCTAAAAAACAACTTCCATAAGCCAAATGCTCAAAAATTAATAAAAGATACTTAGCATTCCTGTACGTGTGATATTGTAAAAATGAGCACAGCAGCAACAATCCTGGGCAGAAGATCCCCCTCTGCTCTCTCTCTTACTCAACTTCCTTTTCCCAAATGTGTAGACCCTTCCATCTCCTCCCCAACTATGCAAACAAATCACAACCAGCAAAAAGCAAGGTGTCTGCTGCCGCCCAAAATACTTGACTGATAATATCTGGTTTGCCATTCCAGGAAATCCCAGAGTGGTTTTTAAGCCTCTGCCCACAGCTTGTAGAAAGGGGAGAGAAAAACTAATCAATACCAGCACCCCAGCTGTGACCTGGCACATAAAGAAATCAAGAAAATAAATCCTATCCACAATCTGTATAATTTAACACTTGGAAGAAAGGAACATCTAGGATTGATTCCAAGCAGGACAGAGTTGCCTGGATAGGTCTTGAGGCGATGCTGTCCAGTTCTTCACCAGTGCAGCAATGACAGTCTTGCCCTAACAAGGGTAGATCTACCCAAAACAGAGGAGGGTGAAGAGAAGGAAAATAACAACCACCCTGCATCTCCTCCTTGCTGGGAGAATGCCTAGGAAAGGCTTCCCTCAGACTTTTATGAGAGGGAAAACTGAAAGCCCTTTCCAAAGGCGGGTTCAGGACAAATTATTGTCCTGCTAACCCGGCACAATCCAGAATGGAAGGTAATGTAAAATACGGGATGACGCTGTTTAATCATACAGTCCTTCCACAGACCCCAAAGTCCTGTCCCCAGGAGAAGTTGAAAAAACAAATCCCCCGTGACTGACTCCCAGGACAGGCTTTCCAGATTTTTTTAATTGTAGGAAAGTGAATTTAAAACATAGGCAGATATCTTTACATGTCTAAATCACTAAATGTGCTCACCACCACTCCAAAAAAGTACACCAATGGGCAAGACAGGATATTAAAGGAAATAAAGATTGTTAGTAAAATGTATGTTTTCTCTGTTAGACCTTCTGGGAGGTTATAATTGCATTTGGCTGCTGCGGATTTGTCAGAGCCTGGCTTCTTAACAGTCACAACCCTAAAAGGAGTAACTGTCAAGGGGCAACCCAGCTGAAATCAAACAACAAAAACGGGAACTGTAATCGGCCTGAAATGGGAGGAGGGAAAGGAAGGGAGACTCCGGTATTCATCAGTCAACATTAATGTCCTTTGTTGTTCACCTTTGCACAGAACAGCGAGCGCTACTCTATTCCTTTTTCTCCGAACGCCAGGCGAGATAGACCCTTCCTAAAAGCTGTCTGCCTGCCTCGAAGACCCAGGCTTTCAGGGTCCCCTCACCATAATCACTCCACAGCCACTCTTATTCCTCAGCCAAAAGAGAGGCCAGAAGTAAAAACACCTCTGAAATATCCGTTCCTCTCCAAAGACAAGAGAGCCAAGCGGCGCAGATGTTGAAATTTACCAATCCATCCCCCCCCCCCCCCACCTCCAACACACACGCCCCCATAAACCCGGTATGGGAGGAAAGAATGGGGCTTGCTCTGGGCTTGGTCTGTCAGAGCGGCTCTTCTGAGGACTGTGCCACATTCACTCCCGGTACGCTGTCTGGAACCAGAGGAAAGGTTCTGCGCCTCCCTTCTGTTTTGGGGGTGCTCCCTCCGCCCGGTTGTTGTTGTCTCCATCCCCACCCCGCGAAATCGCTGCAGCCCACTGCCGTCTCCCCGCCGCTTGGAGAAGAAGCGAGAGGAGCGCCCTTCTTCCTGCTCTTCCAACTTGACACACACACACGCTCCGTCACCACTCCAAACTCCGCAGGCAGAGCCGGGAGCGCGCCAGCAGGCTCGCACGCTCCCCCGGCCGTCCGGGCGCTCCCGGAGCCGGCGCAGGGCGAGACCTCGGCAGGCGGCGCGGCGCGCACCTCCCGGCTCGAGGCTGGCTCTGCAAAGCCCGGGACCCGCTGCGCGAAGCCAGCATTAGGCATTTCCAGCCGGGCGGAACGAGAGGGGCGCGGGGGCAAGGACGCGAACGGCGCACCCGCTCCGGCCAGGGGAGAATAAAAGTTCGCCCCACGGAGACTCACCCACGCCGTATTTCTCGTGCTCCGTAGGTATCCACATGGCTAAGGAGGGTCACCGGGTCTTCAGGCTTTGTAATCCACGCACCCCTTCTCCGGCTCACAACAATGCACAGCGCGGGTGTAACGGCTGCAGCGCTGGAGCGCGGCGGCTCCGCGCGGGCTGCGGGCGCTGGGCAGGGTCTGCGCGCGCTGGGCAGGGTCTGCGCCGGAGGATCCCGAGCCCGGCGCTGACACCGCGCCGTCGAGACTGCGCCGCCCGCCGCTCTCCCGGCGGCGGCTGCTCACAGTCCTCCGACGCGCTCCCGTGGACCCGGCGGCGCAGTCATTGTTCTGATTCACTGAACTAAGCGAACACGCCGGAGCACTCTCGGGCGCACCCCCCGCCCGTGCCTCTTCCAGCCCTCCCTTCACAGCGCCCCCGGAGCACGCTGGGAATTGTAGTTCTCCGCCTCTCTCCCGGAAAGGGGCGTGGCGTTAGCGGTTGGGGCGGGATTAGGTTCCACTCACCGCCCCGAGCTTGACGGCGCGGCGTGGGCGGGAGAAAACGCAGCCCTGATAGGAAGTTCGTCTCGAGCTGCGTTTCCATTGGTGCTGGTCCGCCCCATCCCCGCCCAGCGACCCTCCCTTTCTCTTCAGCCGCGTAATGGCTGCCGGTAACACCCAGGGGGCTGCTGCGGGCGGGGAGGTGGACTGGAGTGGCAGCCGCGGCGGAGTTGGGAGTGTCCGTGATGACGGTGAGTTTGGTGCCCCTGCGGTGTGGATGGTTTGTCTTCCGTTTCTCTGCGTAGGAAAGCGGCCGGCCGCTGGGCTGACCCCCTGATCACTCCAGCTCTGCCACCTGGACGAGAGGGTGCCCCGGCGGGACCGGGATAGGGTAAGGGGCGTCTCCTGTCCTGAGAGGGCGGAGAAAAGGAGGTGGTGGAATCGCCTTCCCCGCCCCCGGGGAAGCTCCCCGGAATTCGCTGTTTCGAGCTCCGGGCTTTGCGCTCGCAGCAGAATGGGTGTGGGTCCCGTGCGCGGGATTAGCAGCAGCTCTTTTTCCTGTCCAGTACCCCGCCTCCGCTTTGGTTTGCTTGATTTGGCCTCGGGAGAAGTGTTTTAGTTGGATTTCGGCGGCTTTCCAGTAGCAAACTAATCACTGCTCGCTCCTGATTTGACCAGCCGCTGCCTGGAGTGGCCTCTGAAGGAAAACAGTGCGTGTCTCACAGCTTCCCCCATCCGCTCATTGACTGCCCTGGGTGTTCTCCAGAATTGTGTGTGAGCCTGGGAGATCTTCCCTTGCGGGGTCCTGAGAGAACGGGGAAAAGAAGTGGTTCTTTGCACTCTTGGCTTCAAGAAATGAAAGGGGTGATGACAGTCATCACAGAACCTTTGAGTCTGCTTGACTTTGAAGGTGTCCTCTGATCCATTTATCACTGTAAAGATCACAGACCAAAACTTTGTCTTTAGGAATACCAGTCCCATTCGTTTACCTTTAATCTGTCCCCTCCAGCTCGACTTTTGCTTTTGGTATATAATTTAGCACAGCAAGTTGTCTTTCTGATTGACAAGGTTTGGGGCTTAAATTTGGTTTTCTGTCCCTACTGAAGTTTTTGTTTCCTTCTTTCTTTGATTTTGCTTTCACGACATTTAGTCTTAAGTTTTCATCTCGGTCCACAGATAAAAGTGCACTTTCTTCCCACTTCCGCTCAGTGGAACTCCCCTACCTCTGAAATTATTCATTTCGGTTGCTCTGTGTTATGCTGAGTTAAATGTTAAATTTTATTCACCCCCTGTACAGTTAAAAATTGGGTTCCTTGTTACCCATTTTGGTTGGCCATACATCTGGCAAACTCTTATCTGATAGGTTTTCCAGATTCTGGAAATTCCTGAGGACTACTCATTTAAGATCTAAAGATGAAATCTTTGGTGAATTTATCTCACAGATTAACTAATAACTAAGAAAACTGGGCATGCCTTTCAAGAACATTGTAGAAAATCACTGGTTATTTTTAAATAATAAAAGTTTTCATTGTAAACATTTCAAACTGTTCAGAGGGGTATAAACTAAAAGTTTCTGCAACACATAGTGCCACTCTCAAAGTGTTAAGGGTTTCTGACATATTCCTATATGACATTCACTAGAATGGTTTTGATTTTTTTTAAAAGGAATCATTCTGTGTAGACTTAAAGATCTGCAGCTTGTTTTCTTTCAATAGTCTATCGTGGACACTCTTCCATATTAGTACATTTGCTGCTTCATTCTTCTTAAAGACTCTGCCCATCATGTTCCATAAAATGAATGTGCCATACTTTAACTCTTATTAATGAACATTTAGGTTGACTTTAGTTTTTCACTAATATTTCAGTGAACAGCTTTATATATTTGTCCTTGCCCACTGGTTCTTGAGGAGGAATTGCTGCGTCAAAGGGTATGCACCTTCAAAATTTTTGATACGTGCCAGATTTTCCTCTTAAAAAGTGTCTGCAAATATTACCACCAGTAGCTTAATATATGAGAGTACCCTCCCTCCCCACTCCCCACCAACTTTGCGGAAAACATTAATCCAAGACCCGTGCTTAAACGACTATTGGACTGAATTGAGCCACTGCTAGAAACCTTAATTTTAAGTTCAAATTGGTATTCGAAAATATTGAGCAGCTGTGAATTTGGGATATCTGTAAAATTTAAAAAAAAAAAAAAATTCTTCACCCTGGATCAGAACTGCCCAGTAATCTCACTGACGGTGTAGCTGTCAGTGGGAGACCTTAATGGTTGATTTTTATTTTATGTCTATAAGGTAAAGTTATAACTAACTGGACCCCTTAATATAATCTATTTATCATCCTATGACTTTATGCAAATTTTTTCAAAGCCTGCAAAGTGTGATATAAATTTAAGGTGGAGGTAATAATATTAAAAACATATTCATATTTTTGTTAGTGCTTAGATTATCATGTCTTTCTTTGTAAAATTACATGCCAGTTTAATTTCTAGAAAACTCTTGTTTGAGAGGTTTCCTTCTATTTCTAATTAAAATGTCAATCAGTGTGTTTAGTATCTTGGGACAAAGGGGACTAGGGAGTCATTTTATAGAAATTCTTGTAATCTACATGATCTCTGCTGAAATGAGCCCCTGTGTGGTATGCAGGCAGGTACAGCACCTTCACTGGGACCCCTGTATTGCCACACTTCCCATGACTCTGTCCCTCTCCTGCAAAGTCCCTGAACTGATTGGTTCTCAGTTCAAATCTTTCACAATACTGCTTTCCATACATAATGAAAATTAACTCGAATTTCATATTGTTCTCCTAAAATTAAGAACAGGAAAATTAAAAACAGGTAGTAACGTGTGGAGCTGGCCCATGTGCAGAGCTGATAAGCTCAAGGAGTGCCCTGCCATGCAGGGGTGTCCCCCGCGTAGAGGAGCCCCACGCACAAGGAGTGCGCCCCATAAGGAGAGTCGCCTAGCACAAAAGAAAGTGCAACCTGCCTAATAATGGCGCCACTCACATGGAGAGCTGACACAACAAGATGACGCAACAGAAAGAAACACAGATTCCAGGTGCTGCTGATAAGGATAGAAGCGGTCACAGAAGAACACACAGCGATTGGACACAGAGAGCAGACAGCTGGGGGGTGGGGGAGAGAAATAAATTAAAAAAATAAATCTTAAAAAAAAAAAAAAAGAACAGGTAGTAAATAGATTCAACCTCTTACAATGCCCAGTTGGGGTAGGGGGGATGGGGAACAGGTTGTCTTTTGCCGTTTTGAGTTAGATGTTAGTAAAATAACACATCTGTGGTTTATTAATTGACAGTGCCTTTAGGAGGTTTTTTTTGACTGAGATGATTTCTTCTGACAATGTTAACCTTTATCTCCATGTTATAATATGCTGATAGAGACAACTTTTTTTTGGCCAAATGCATGCCCAGTAGATGATGATCATGATAATGTTAATTTGAATTTATAGCGCTTTTCCTCTTGGGACCTTATTATCGCATTTGTGATGTCTCTAGAAGAAATGGAGGGTAGCAGGTGGTGTCAACTCTTCTTGCATTCCCTATTTCATTGAATGGCATCAAACATAAGCTAGAAGCCTAGGAAGCAGCCTTGATTCCTATCTTGCCCTTAGGTCCTGAATTTGATCAGTTACAGAGTCTTATTTTTCTGCACCTTTAATATCTTTTAAATCTGTTCCTTCTCTTTATCTCAACTCCAATTACCAGACAAAAGTGGGGTTCTTGCCCAGTGCGCTTTAAATGACCAATTCCTGAGACATCAGAGGTTCAAAGAGGAAAAGAGTTTATTGCCAGATCATAGCAAGGAGCAAACGCACTAATGACCTAAAATTGGTCTTCCCAAATTTGAGGAGTTTAGGGTTTTTATAGACAAACGGGGAAGGTGGAGTGGTTACCATCACATTAGCAAGTATATACAAGGATGAGCCTAGTTTAGAATAACCATAAACAAGGGCGAAACCAGCCTAGTGAGTATAAATAATTTGAGGTATTAATTTTTTACTATTCTATAACATACTAGAAAATCTAAGAAAAAGCATCTATATGACAATTCAGTAATAGTCATTTAATTCTTAACTCAGTTACACTGTCATCTATTTCTAAGCCTCACCACTGTTATCCACCACTGCCCTTTCTGTCCACCACCCTCAGCGCCCAGACTGTGCTCTTAAGGTCTATATCCATGTCATATTTGTTTCTGCCTGCCCAACCCTCTTGGCACACTGTCAGTGTTTAACAAATGTTTGACCAGACTGAATTTCAGCTGGACGATTGCAAAGCCTTCCTATTGATCTCTCTCTTGATTTTCCCTTCTTGATCTATATTATGAAACAATCCAGATTTTAAAGGATATTCGTGGCTTATCACTTCAGAGCTTTGTAACTCTAATGAACATATAATTAGGTCCAAATTCTCCATGTGGCATTTAAGGTCCTAGTCTACTTTTCCAGTTTTGTCCCTAGTTACCCCACTTCCCTTCCATATCTCCACTGTCACATTTACATTAGACTGTAGTTATCTGGCATCTTTGTCTGCCCTATAAACTATGAACTTCTGGAGAGCAAGAGATGTCTTATTTTACTTGCATACATCCATTGTTTAGCAGAGCTGCAAGTAGTAAGCTCTCTATAGTGGTTTAACAGTTAAAATCTGCTTAAAATTTATTCAAAGTACTTAAAATGAAGCTATTTTAAGCCAAGGAATTGAAGTAGAATAAAAAAACTAGATGTTTCATGTTTGTGAAAGTTATGCATACCAATTGGAAAATGCAGAAGACAATCTCCCAATGATATTCTGCCGGAAGTAATCATTGTTAGCATTTTAGCATAGTTTTCTAGTGTTCCTTTTTAATGGAGTTTTAATGTTGTTTAGATAATGATTAGATTTCTTAAAAGAATACTTCAGACCTGGCTTTTAGAACCTTGAACTATCATCTAATGACTTGCTCTATAGACCTTGAAATCTGGGTTTCATCATCTTTATGGCTATTTTCCAGATTTCCACAGGCTGTTATCTTATTTCCACAGACCAGCATTAAGTCCAGTCTCACATAGTTAGCATGACAGTGGAAAGGGGGCTAGACCCTATGCTGGAAAAAATATATTTAAATTTTAATTCTGATAATTAGTAGCTTTGTAACATTGGTAAGTTGTATGGACTGCCACATTTATGGAAATATAGATATAATACCTACCATGCATTACTGTGATTATTTCTTTGCAGTATATATTTGTGAAAGCCAGCGTATTTCCTGTTTTAAAATTGGATATCAGTAAATATTAGTTGATTTCAATGTAAAGATATGTCTAATGGAGCAATAAAACTGCCTGCTCTCTGATACTTTATTTGCTTAGGAAGCAATCTAAATTTCTGAATCACATGGTGTAACCCCGGGGGAGCTTAGGAATGTGTTGGTGGTAACTGCTTATAGTGCCTATGCATTTGTGGAATTTGGGGGTTGTCGGAGAATCTGCTAGTGCTAACTACTAGTATTGTAACTATGTGCTCTGAAAGCCATTTATATTATCTTCCTTATCCTTTCTCACGCCTACACAGTATTCCCCTCATGTCCAGCTTCCACCCCACACCAATGCTCAGAGTCAGCAAGAAGCTCAGGTGACCTTCAGAACACTGAAGAACAGAATATTGTTCCTTCAGAACATCCCTTTATTTTCCTGTAACACATGGGACCCAAGCTTGTAAGATATTAGTAGGAGATTATGTAATGATGCTGATGATACTGATGATGGTAACTAACATTTCCTGAGCTAACTTTTGTTGAGAAAGAACTGTGCCAGGCACTATTTCAAATGCTTGCAACAGGCTCTTACTAGCCCCTTTTTATTTGCAAATGAAGAAACTGATGCAAAGAGTAGCTTATGCACGTTCTACACAGTAAGTGAAAAAGGACTTTAACCTGTTCACAATTATTATAATGATGTCTCATAGTGACTAAATTCCACTGGATAAAGCCTGAAACAGACTTTCCTTAAACATAAATATGTTCTAAAACTAATGTGGCTATGGAAAGGAACAGTATAGTGAAAAGTATGCATTTGAAGTTGGGCTGACTTGGGATCAAATCGTGGTTACCTACCAGCCACAGATAAGTTTCTCATCTGTAAAATGAATATAATACCTGTCTTGCTGGGATATTGATTAGGTGAGATGAGAGGTATACAAGCCTCATCTTCAATAAATGGTTAAGTATTATTAAGTCATAGGTGTAGACACATCTTTGACATGTATGCCAGGGGTGGCACAGGTCGTGATTTTGAGTGCTATAATCTTGATATTTTCCACTTCAGGAGCAGGTATCTATTGAGGGATTTGGTCGATTTAGATAAATCAAGGCACTAAATTTATATAAACTTCTCATTGTGTTAAATAAACCTCCTCTTTATAAAAAAGAATAACTCTGCCACTGATAGCTCACACTTTTACATATGCTTCCACCTTGAAATACTGTGAATTTGATGTTGATCAGATTCATATAATTAAATCATGCTTTCTTTTTTTTTTTCCCCTCTGGCTATTCTTGCACAATTATTTATTTATTAAGCAGTTTTATTGAGATGTAAATACATATGATCTATCCAAAGTGTATAATTGATGGCTTTTAGTATAATCATAATGTTGTGCTTTCATCATCTCAAAAACTTTAGAACAATTTCATTACTCCAAAAAGGAAGACTCTACACCCCTTAGAATTCCCTCCTCAGCCCTACATAACCACTATTCTAATTTCATCTTTATAAATTGATTCATATTTACATTTTATATAAATGGAATCATGCAATATGTAGCACTCTATATCTGGTCTCCTTCTCTTAGTATAATTTTTGTCTTATAATAGATTTTTGTAGTATTTTTTTTTTCAAATTCTCAATTCATTTTTTAAAAAATATTACATTCAAAAAATATGAGGTCCCCATTCACCCCCACCGCCCCCACCCCACCACTTCCCCCACAGTAACACTCTCTGCCATCATCATGACACATCCATTGCATCTGGTGAGTACATCTCTGGGCATCAAATCATGCTTTCTTTTAACATAATCCATGGGACTGTGGAGACAAGAAATGTTAACAGACTTCCATCTCTAGCGATTGAGCCTTTAAATGTTTTTATTAGGTGTACTTGAAGAACTTTGCCATAGGGTTAGGGTTCATTTTGCTATATTTATTTGATAAACGTATCTGACTCTGAATGTGTTAATATTGCACTGACAGTGCCTTAAAAACCTGCAATCTCTTGCTTTGTGATCGATCAGCTTGCAAGATAGCCACCTGAGATTGGGTGTCATTTTTAGCTCCGGAACCTGGTAAAGTTTTCTGGAATTAAACAGGACTTACTTTATTGGTGAGAATTGGGAGGGGAAGTCATCAATTGAGAAGTGTTAGATATTTTAAATACTATAAGATAATGTGGGATACTCTAGGCTTTCTCCATGAGTTGCATATTTAAATTAATTGAGTAAGCAGGATGTGTGGAAAGAAAAACTGTAGTAGGTGTCAGAAGACCTGGATTCTTATCTTGACTTTGCTTCTTAGCAGTAGTGTGAACTTGGAAAAAATCTTTTAACTTCTGTTTTAGTTTGCTAAAACCTCCCAAAAGCACTATACCAGAAACAGGTTGACTTTTAACAATGAGGTTTTATTAGATTGCAAATTTACAGTTCAGAGGCCTAAAAGTGTCCATCATCGGCCATGCTTTGACTGGCACCTGGAGGCATGTGCTGGTCTTTCCCTTTGCTTCTGGGTTTCGTTGCTTCAGCTTCTGGCTTCCACTCTCCTGGATTCTGTTGATTTCAGCTCCTTGCTCTCCTGGCTTTCTCTGCTCCTGTGGCTTTTTCTCTGTTTCTCTCTGTAGTCATCCTGTTTATAAAGGTAAAAGGATTAAGACACCCTGGGTCCCGCCCTGTTGAAATAATCTAATCAAATGGTCTGCCTACAATCATGTTATACCCACAGGAATGGATTAGCTCTAAGGACATGATTTTCTGGGGTCCATCCAGCATCAAAACTGTCACAACCTCTCTGAACCTTGATTTCATCCAAAAAAAAAATGGTACTCTTTAAGAACCTTGACAGTTTCATTATGAGGTTGAGTAGAGCTGTGTATGTGAAAGCACTCTAAACCTTGAAGCACTGTGAATATATAAGGAGGAATGATGCTGATGGTGATGGTGCATCACAAAAGGCCGTAGAGGGTACAGGCCCAGTCTTTGGAATTAGAAAGACTAGATTCAAAGGTAGTTGTTAAAAGCTGTGTGACCTTAAGCAAGTCTTATGACCTCTATTATAATTACTGCTACTACTAAAACGAAAGCCTGGATATGATTTTAAGATGATTCTAGAGTAATCAAAGACTGTTAGAACTTGAATCAAGTTCTGTGTTTTGTAACATATAAACCCCTAAAGGACAGTGGCTCCTTCGCCTATACCTTTGGATGACCCAATCCTCTAGAACACTGCCATACTGTGATGGTGTTTTGGTGCTGGTTCAGTGGTGAATGTGGATTGGCACCTTACTAGATGCTGTATGGAACACAAAGAAGGACCCATGGTTGTATCCAGGGACATCTCAGTGTAGTTGGTGGGGCTCTGCATTCATATATTATCAGATATAATTGGAAAATGCTTTCTTTTTCCTTTCTCAAGGGGGGAAGAAATGGATGCATTTGAATATGTGTACATTTGATATATTTGCATTGATGGAGGAGCTGAGCAAACAAAAGCTTTTAAATGCGTTTATTTTAAAAGAAAGAAAATGCTTGTAGAGTGTCCACGTTTCTCTAACACTGTCTTAGTTTCCTGTTTTTCCTTAACTGAAAGATTAGTCCTCCCCTCCCTCCAAATAATTATAGAGATCCTGCCTTTTTTTTTTAGTGTTGTTATCCACATACTCAGAGAGATTTGTTTTTTAAGAGTAAAGATCTCAGAATTGTAATTGTGGTTATTTATTTAACAATCTTCTGTTATATAACAAGCTGCTATTCACTGTAATAGCCAATTAGAAAATATCTTGTACCCCGTAGTCATAATTACTGTTATAAAGCAATTAATAGCAGGAATTGCTGCTGAATTGTAATGTAACATCAATCAAGCTATTGTTGCTAAAGCACTATACAACTGAATTTCCACAAATGGAGGAGGAGGAGAGGGAAAAGGAAGGAAGGTGAGAAAAAATCTGAATGTTCATATGAATTTCTTACAAATCAGCTTAAGAATGACTCTTGAAAGCCTTATAAATACACACCTACTCATGGGGGGGCGGGAACGGTAATGACTTATTAGTGCTGGAATTTTGAGTTATTTTTCAATCACTATTTAGTGAAAATCTCACTGGGCAAGGAGTTGAAAAACCTGAGTTTTAATTCCACTTCTGCTTCTGGCTCTGATTTTAAAGAAGTCATTTGCACTCAATGGTCGAGATTTCCTGGTTTGTAAATGAGAGCATTAAGATTATATTAGCATCCTTTCAACTGCATCTTCCAGAAACTAGTAAAAGAAAGAAAGGAGGAGGTAGATACATAGGTAGAGAGCCCGCATTTCATAACCTAGAGTCTGTGTGAAAAAAATGTGTCTATGAGTTTGCCCATAAGATTTAGTTACACATGTGGCAATCATTCGTGAGCTATATCAAGTTACAAGTGGTTGAGAACCACTGTGGTAGATGGCTTCTGGGGTCCCTTACTCCCAGAGGGGATGGACAGATCATTAGTACACATATCATCTCACCCCTACCTCTCAATATTTGTAATAAACAGTGCAAACCTGTAAGAGCTATTGATAGAACTGAAGCTTGGTTTATTAAAAAATATTTATTAAACATCTGCTCTGTGTACACTTATTTGCTACATGCTATGGAATACAAAGATGAAAACAATATAGGTCTTGCCATCAAGGATCTTATTGTCTAAATAGGAATACGTAATAAGTATATAAATGACTGTATTACAAGCTAGTGCTAAGGAACATCAGAGTTGAGCAAGAAACAGAGTATTCCCAACCAGTAGTACCAGGCCTTGAAGCTGAATAAAATTTGAACACACACAAATGAGAAAGAAAATATTCCAGACCTGGGCAAAGAGAGGAAGCAATAGAAAAACTAAGGGCCTATACAGTCAATTCATTTTGCCTGGAGAAAATGGTGGGTTAATTGGAGCAATGGAAGAGAGGTTTGGAAAGGTTAAATTGAAACCAGATCAGATAGTCTCAAATGCTGCAGCTTGACCCTACAAGCTGTGGGGTTTGAAAGTTTGGGGGAAAGGAATGACAAGATGAAATAAACTTTCAGGTAGCAGTATGCTAGAAGAGGGGGTTGAGTGAGGAAGAGCAAGAGATATGAAGCCCAAATTCAACATTCATAATATGCCTTTGTATTAAGTTACTAACAAAGAAATAATCTGGGATATATGAAAATTTTATTTTGATAGGTAGAGTTCTGCTTGGTTTCTGTCATCAGGAAGGAAGGTCCTAAAGGCTAAAAACACCAGAACTATGATAAAAGACAAACATCAGTAAGAATTAGAATACAGTCCAGTGGAGAAATCAGGTAGGAGGGACCAAGTGACAAGAAAAGTAGACTTTAGGGGCAGAATTGAGATCATCAGAATGCTTTAAAGAAAAGAGTTTAGAGAAACATGGATTCTAGGTGGTCCATCAAGTCTCACACCCTGATCCAAGTATCAGGTCTCACACCATGATCCAAGTTATGGATCAGGGTAGCAGACTGAGGACATAGTTACTAGAAAATAAATACAAGTTGGAATTTGTTTCCAAGAAATTAGTCAGGTGGAGTTGAAGTGAACAAGACTGGGTTGATGCAGAGCCACTAGATGGGGGTTGGGGGACTGCTTGCTGGAACAGAGCCAAGACCACTGGTGGGTTTAGGGACCCCTGCCATGCTGATTGGCAACACTGACAGGGACTTAGAGCCAGACAAGTCATTACAGTTGCCCATCTGGCCACTGAACTCCTAACCCTGAACTCATTAATTTTAAATAATCAGCCAGTTGTAATATAATTCTCAAGTATAAGATGATAATACCCTTTCTTTTTCATGACTCTTAAAGTACATGAAATTCAATTCCACAGAGAGATTCCTGTTCTTGATCTTTTTACTTGTGAAATGTCTTGGAATATATTAACAGAACAGCTTAAATTATAATTTTAATAATTTCCCTCATTTATATTTTTGGGTATCAGTAGGTATAGTTGTTTCTATAAATATATCACAGTCCAGTTTTGCTTTCTTTATATGAAACCCAGAGTACATCCAACCATGCAAGTGTGTATGTGTTCAGAGCCTAAATCAATTAAAAATAAGTGAAAACCTTTTAGGCAATGAATGAACTGAAAAGAAATCATTTCTTTGCTAACTTGCTTTTGAGAGGTTTTCATAGAAATTTGTGTTTTCCTCATTTTTGTTCATCTGTGTGATTGAAGCAGACAGGGCCAGTGTAAATTAAGCATGCCATTTATGTTTTTAGGGACAGTATTCTAGAACTCCATAGAATTATAAGACAGAAAGGAGCAATACCTTTTTACACAAAGTGAATTTCATGACCCAATAATTTGCAAATACTGGGTTGAATTACATACATTACATGCTCATTTATGTGACTGTCTGAGATAAATACTGTATGCAGTTTTCCAAATATTTGATTCACCACCTTTTCCTCAAGTAGTACATATTAACATTTCATTAGGATGCTAGTGTTCCATGGAATTTGACTTGGGAAATACTAATCTGGGTCATCTCCCACTTAAACAGATCATATTTGTTAAGAGCTTAGACATCTCAAACAGTTCTTTCTGTAAGAATAGATCATTCACCTTGTGTCTAAAATAATGATCATTGCTATACAGCTTTTTAGCTTTCCTATTTTACTTCATGCCCTTAGTGGGAAGAAAATAAGCATAGGATGTTAAGCATAGAGTAAAACCAACACAACAAACCTAAGTATTTTTTATGCCTCAGGGAGATGTGTCATCCTTTAAGGAAGATTTTTTTCCTCCCTTATATCCAGAAAGTCAGAGTTCTTTGTAAATGTTCAAGGTACCAGCGAAATAAATATTTGTGTAAACAAAACCCTACCACTTTACCACAATATGAGAACATTTATTCTTTTAATCAGTGTTCTTTGTTTTTTTTATTTTAGTGTCCTTTCTCTGGTATATTTGAATTAAGATTTGAATATCGGACAATTATAAAAAGGAAAGTATGCCTAAGTAACTAGTTTCTGACCCTTTGTTCCAGAGTACTCAAGCTTGTGATTCTTAAGTCAGGTAACCATAGCCTTTAATGCATTATTTAAGATTATAAAAAGTTAATTTGCGTCCCTCTATTAGCTTCCACTGACTTCAAGAATTTAGGTTATTTGGACGTTTTTTAAACTGTGTTTGGCACCATTGTCGGAATTGTTGGAGTTTCTTAATTACTGTTTATTAATGAAATGAGGAATCTAGGCATCATTTGCTGATAAAATCCACAACTCGTATGGTGAAGAGGAATTTTTTAATGAAAATTTTTTTTAAACAGCTTAGAAATGATTCATGGAGCCATTGCTGTTCACTTCTGGTTAGCAGTATTCAGAGCCAAGGACAGTCTCCATTTCTTAAGGATTCTTATTTACATTAAATGTGGTTTCGAAGTAAACTGATTTAAGCAAGCAGCATACCAGGAAGACAATTGGATTACTTTCTTTGTCTTTTTAACTTTTCCTAAAATCACATGTTTGCTAATAACCCTCATAACAATACATTGATGAGTCAGATTCTGAATGCATCTTTATGTATGGATAGTTACAAAAATAATTATAACTTCATCAATATTAGCTGATCCTTGGACCCTACTGTGACATTCACTCATATTTGTGGAAATTCAAACACATTTTCATTTACGTGTGGGCAACGTCATTTTTTTATAATTATATCCTTTATAAATATTTAATCCTATTTATAAATGAGGTGCCATTAAACGAATTACCACAAACTGGGTGGCATAAAACATCAGAAATGTATTCTCTCATAGTTCTGAAGGCCAGAGGTCTGAAATCAAGATGTCTTCAGGGCTACACTCCTTCCAAAGGCTCTAGGGGGAAATCATTTCTTTGTCTCTTCGGGCTTCTGGTGGTACCACACATTCCTCTCCTCACATATCCTTCTCCCCTGTGACATCTCTGTTTGTCTTCTTTTCTGCCTCTTATAAGGACACACTTTATTGGATTTAGACTCCTAATTCAGGATAATCTCACCTTGAGATCTTTACCTTAATTGTATCTCCAAAGACTCTTATTCAGATCAGGTCAGATTCTGAGGTTCTAGGTGCACATGCCTTTTATGGATTACCATTCAATCTACTATATATACTGAAGATAGCTCCCATAGTTCCAAATAGTCTTCTTTCTGAACGGCTACAGGGTGTGTGCACGGGCAAGTACGTGTTTTTATGTGAGTAGCGGTGACAGGGTTCCTGTAATTATGTTTTTTGGGGTTTTTTTAGCTCTCTACAACAAGTGGTGCCTGCTAATTGATGTTATAGACATTGGGACTTAACACATTGACCTTATTGTCATAAATATTGAACTCTTCTTAGAAAATTGTGCCAAGAATTTGGATGTGGTTTATTAAATATGCATAGAATTTACAATCCTTATCTTTTATTGTTTTAGGTACTCAAATGTGCATAGTATATGCTGTCCTTTTTCATGTTAACAGATAGCTGTGTTTGTCCTTTGTGCTCCTATCCCTCATGGTTGATCGCATTCCAGGATGAGAACATAGTGTGGTGCGAAGAGCCCCGAACTTATAGACAGAAGAATATGGTTCACATATTACTGGTGTGACTTTAGATAAATCACTTACACTCCCTGAATTTCATTTTTCTCATAGCTAAAACAATTTTCTTTCTTCACAGGATTATTGTGAGGTATTTAGGAGATGATTTTATAAAAAGTTAAAGGGTTTTATCAATTAATAGTGTTATTAATATCCTGCATAAAGTGACTGTTTTGTATTTACTGACCAGTGGCTTTCTATCCTGATTATGCGACATGACTACCCTCTTCTCCCTTTAAACTGATGGTCATTTATCATTTAATCTAAATATTTATATAGTATCTGTACTGTGGGTTCATGGAGATAAATCATTTAGGGAAATATTTTAAAAGTACACGACCAGTTTTGTCTTCTTTGAGCTTGTCGGTTAACTGAAGAGACAAACATACCAATATGAAACAAGTAAGTGGATAAAGAAAATATTATTTTAAAAGGAATGATCATAGTAGGCTTCATGGAGGAAGTGAGACATACCAGAGGAAACACTTTTAACAGTCATGTAAACAGATATCTAGTACCTGAACATGGTGTAACAGCTTGCATAAAAACAACAATGCGAAAAAAGAGCAAGAAGGCTTTATTAGTCATCCAAAGGGGTGCTGATGCAAAATACCAGAAATTGGTTGGTTTTTATAAAGGGTATTTATTTGGGGTAGATGCTTACAGATACCAGGCAGTAAAGCATAAGTTACTTCCCTCACCAAAGTATTTTCACATGTTGAAACAAGATGGCTGCCGACTTCTGTGAGGGTTCAGGCTTCCTGGGTTCCTCTTTTCCTGGGGCTTGCTTTTTTTTCCCTCTGTGTGCTTACTTCCTGGGGCTCCAACTTAAGGCTTCAGCATCAAACTCCAACATCAAAAACCCTCAACTCTGTCCTTTGCCATGTTTTTTATCTGTGAGTCCCCACCCACTCACCACCCTAATTTTGTGGCCCAATCAAAGCCCTAATCGTGACTTAATCATGCTGCTAACTTGTCTGGAGGCTGCAGTGATACTTGGAGGTGATGTCTAGGGAAAGAGAGGTCTTTGCCAAGTGGTCAAGGGTGATTAGGCCTCTTCTAAGCATATGAGTAAAGCTATATTACCAAAGGCTAAAATGAAGTGATGGAGTCAGAGACTAGGGTAGAGAAGTGGGCAAAGACTGGATTAAAAAGGACCTTGTAGTCACTGGTTCAGATACCGGTGCTTCCTAAAGAAGACAGCAAGTTGGCACAACAAGAGACACAAGAAGAAAAAATGTACTGAGAGACACAACAAAAGCAGGGAGCAGAGGTTCCTATTGCTTCCTAAAGAAGACAGCAAACTGACACAGAAGAGACATGGGAGGAAAAACAGAATTAAAGACCCAACAAAGCAGGGAGCATAGGTGACTCAAGCAATTAGGAGACCACAATGATACATGGAGGTGATGTCTACATCAGAGATACATCAGAGGTCCCTGGTTCAGTTCCCTGTGCCTCCTAAAGAAACAAGTAAGATGAACACAGCAAGTGAAAAGTAACAAGGGGGTGGGGAGAAAAAAATTAAATGAATCTTGGGGGGAAAAAAATTAAAAAGGACCTAATAGGCCATGCAAAATAATTTGGATTATCTCCTACATAAAAGGAAGCATTTTAGGTGATCAAATACTACAAATCAGATTATCTGGATAGAAACATCCTTCTGGCAGTCCTTTTATGAAGATGGATGCATAGGCAGAAAAGGTAGTTAACATACTCTTGTTACTAGAACATATACCTTACACTGCCCAAATTGGATGCCAAGCTAAGTGAAGTAGCAGACTGGTAACCGAACTGTGACCCCTTGGTAGAGGGATCCTGAACCAACCAATAGGATAAGAGATTTTTCAACCAATAGGATCCATTACCCTAATTAATAAACGACCAATCAACACCTCCCATAGTCAATCAACACTTCCCAGTTAGGATACCCTATTAACATAAAATACTAATCTAATTTCCAAAACCTAACCAATGCCCTCGTGCAGACCCAGTGATTGACCAAGCAGAGTGTCACAACCTGGGGCTCCACCCACAGTGGCGGCAACATGGTGAACCTAAAGCCGTGCGCGCACTTCCATCTTCACCCTGGCCAGGTGAACATTGAGCTGCTCCTCCACTGGAGGTTCACTCCGAGGAAACTTCCACTGGCGCCTCAGCCTTGTGCCTGGGCCAGGCTTGAGCTGTAATACTGGGGGCACTTCCACTAGCACCTTGGCCAGGCTTCAGATGTAACACTACTTCCACTGACACCCTGACCAGGTTTGAGCCACAACACTAAGCTGTAATTAAAAGGATATTTGACTGTACTGGGGTCACATTTCTTCATTCTGAAGTCTGTCCTAACCAAAGAATAAAAGTGGCAATAATACTAAGTAGTTCTAAAATGTTTAAACTATTATATAATCTTTCAGTTCAAAAGGCTACAATGATTTCTCTGTGACTATACTAAAAAGCCCAAAGTTAAAGCATATCTTCAGGCCTTCTTTGCCTAGCCTATGAATTTAATCTCCTCCTGCTTCTCAACCAAAGAGAGAGCTGAGATTTTCTTTCTCTCCCTTACTTACAACCACTCCTCAGATGTAACTCTCACATTAGAAGAATAATCTGAGGCAGTTTGAGGTGTTAAATCTACATTCATTGAATGGACACTTGGCCTTATCATGTGAATACCTACATTTTTACATTTTCTTTATTTTCTACTTGGAAGTAAATTTTTTTTAAGTCATGTTTTTCTTAATTAATTCTAAGAAATTTCACAGTTGATTTCTTTTCCATTAAAAAAATGACCATACATCCCAACATTTCTTAGTTCTGTTTTTTTGTTTTGTTTTGACCAATCACAAATTTTACCATATATTCCTAATTAAGTTCCAGATTTTGCACAAATCTAAGAATTGTCAAGATTCTAAATTATTTGGAGGGAAGGTGATTCCATGTCCTTGAGATATATATAGATATATAGATATAGATATAAAGTACTCTTTAAAATGTTGATGTGTTCGAGTGATTCTGTTTTAGCACAACTGATAAATCCAAGGTCACCTTATCCAATTTGCAGAGGTATTTAAACTTAAACTTTGGTACTTCTCGTTAATGATAAGCTGCATGTTTTGTGAGAGCTCATCTGCCTCTGAAGTCTCTGGTGAATGCGATCCAGTCATAATTATGGCTTGGAATTTTCAGATTGTTTTGTCTCCTTCTGTCTCTCCATTCCCCTAATTTGTTTTCCACCCATATAACTTATTATTATAATAGATTACTTCACTACCTATGAATGTTTTTTCTGTTTTTCTTTAAATTGTCTTAACATGAATGACATCTTTTTTTATTCCTGAAAGTAAGTGAATATACCCACATAATACTGTTGTACATCATGTATTAGTGTCAAGACAACCATAGGACTTTGTAATTCAAAGACCCTTAATTGATCAGTGTACAGCTTACCTTTCTTGCAAATGTCAAGTATATTTACTTCAAATACGTGATTTTGCAGGGGAAAACCTCTATTATTTCAAAAATAGAAACAAGAAAGTAGTTTCCAGTTCATTAGGAAAGGAAATTGGTATCAATTTACAGCATTTTGCTGCTTTCTCCAATTAGTTCCCTTGGTGAAAATAGCAGAGATATTCAGAAACTGACACACACAGAGGACCACTACCCCCTTTAACTGAAAGTGACTTTAAAGCCTTTGTCCCAGTAATGGATCTGGCTCAAGCGTTGAGTGCCCACCTCCCACATGGGAGGTCCCAGGTTTGGTTCCCGGTGCCGCCTGAAAAAAACAAGTAAAACAAATGAGAAAACCAAATTAGGGAAGCCAATGTGGCTCAGTGGTTGAGTGCTGGCTTCCCATAGACAAGGTCCCAGTTTCGATCCCTGGCCCCCCAATACTCAAAAATTTTTAAAAAATGAAAGGCTTTGTCCCCAAAGTGTGAAAAGACTAGACAGATTATTTTAAAAGTGGGTATTGAGATCTCAAGAATTAAAAATAGAAAATGGGAGTCAGTGTAATTGGAATTAAAATCTCAGGGGGACACAAATAGAATATGAACCGTAAGAAGAAATAAGATATCAACCTTACAATAGAAGAAATCCTGTGACATCAAATAAAATAAGTCCCTTTGAGAATTAGAACAAAGTAGTCTGTCTGAAATAGCCTGCCGATTAACAGTTAAAATTCATGTAGGATAATGCTCTGAATTTTCAAGTGTGTCTCTCCAAACCTATTCTGAGTTCACAAATGAAGAAAAGAGAATTGAGGCCACTTCTCTGAGGATCCTAGAAGTGTGTAAATGTGTACATTCACAGACAATAGCATACATTAGCAGGTGATGACAGTCTAGGCATTGAAAGGCAAAGATTGGAACTGGCTGCTGTCTGAAATGTCCTTTTCTCAAGATCCTCTTGAGTCTTGAATCTGAATAGCAATTTAATAGCAACTTTGTTGTTTAGAGTGGTTGTGTATCACGTTTGTGTTCTTTGTCTAAGTCAAGAACCTAATGATGCTGTTCTTATCCCATCAACCTCACTATCCTGAAGTTGTGCCTGCACTCAGTAGAGTACCTTTTTATTTTCAGAATGATGGGTAGTGGTTCTAAAAGCTTAAGGTTTCTTGATCTGCTTCTGTTATCTCTGCATATTTTAAGAAAGTTTAAGTTGATAATCATCTAATCAGTGCTGTTTTCCAGTCTCTCATTCATCTATTCTCTCTGCCTGGAATATCTTTCCCTGCCCTGTTTAACCTCACCATCTTACTCATCTTAAGCATACCTCAAGGCTAAGTTCAGATAACATCTTCACTTTTTCTGAGAAATGTTCTTGCTGACTCTGCTGCCTCCACTATCAGTTTCTGATTTCAACTCCCATGTTAGGATTGTCACTGTGAAAACATTGTGCTCTTATGTTTTAGTAAATGGCATTAATGGTTACTCCTGATTTGGCTCTTATCTGTTTGCTATATGTCCAGTGCTGAAACTGAGGCACCCCTGCTTCCATGTTCTTCACTGGCCTTGCAAACTCCTCCACCATCACATTTTCTGAGCATGAATCCATATTTGGTCATATTTTATCACCTCAATCAAGTTTAGGAGATGAGTGACTTAAGAAACAAAAATCAAAATTTGCGTGTCATCCTTGGACAGGGGCCGTCCTTGTCTTCTATCATTCCAGTTTTGGTGTATGTGCTGCTGAAGTGAGCACCCCCTATATGTTTAATGTAACATGTATGTAATCTACAGCTTTCGAAAAAAAAATTTTTTAAGACTTTTTAAATGAAAGAGTGAAGTGAGCACTATGGAAAAAAAAGGTAGTCAAGCAGTTATGTTATGAAGACAAATGTCACTTAGAGCTTTTTTGTGTTGTGATGGCAGGTTTTAATATGAACATTTGAAAAGATGCTGAGTGACTCTGAATCTTTTATCTACATTGAAAAATACTTTCATCTTTGAAAATTCCTGGATTTTCCAGTTGTGTTTGTAAGACTGTTCAAAGGACCCAAAAGCAAAATTTCATTTTATATACTTTTCATGTATTAAACTGTATTCTCAAAGTGTTAAAAACAAAACACTGTATACTCAGTATAATTATATTGCTTCCACAATAATGCAAAGTATTAATAATAGGGAAAACTCTGTGTATAAGGGGGGTTTATGGGAACCCTGTTTTTTTGTATGATTTTTCTGTAAATCAATAACTTCTCTAATAAAAATTCAATAAAAAGAGCACAAAAACTTTTTTTAAAAAGATGCAAAAATCATCGGTCACACAGCTAGTTTTTAGCAGCAGCACTGTCGTTGGAACCCCTAAATCTGTTTGCTCTTAGTACAATGTCTTTTTTTTTTTAGGATTTTATTTTTTTTATTTCTCTCCCCCCCATTGTCCGCTCTCTGTGTCCATTTGCTGTGTGTGTGTTCTTCTGCGTCCGCTTGCATTATCCAGTGGCACTGGAAAACTGTCTCTCTCTTTTTTTTTTTTTAATATTTATTTCTCTCCCCTCTCCCACCACCCCCCAACCCTGCCCCGGATGTCTGTTTTTTGTGTCTATTTGCTGCATCTTTTTCTTTGTCCACTCCTGTTGTTGTCAGCGGCTCGGGAATCTGTGTTTCTTTTTGTTGCGTCATCTTGTTGTGTCAGCTCTCCGTGTGTGCAGCGCCAGTCCTGGGCAGGCTTCACTTTGTTTTGTGCTGGGCAGCTCTCCTTACAGGGCGCACTCCTTGCACGTGGGGCCCCTACACAGAGGACACTCCTGCGTGGCATGGCACTCCTTGCGTGCATCAGCACTGCACATGGGCCAGCAGCACACAGGTCAAGGAGGCCCAGGGTTTGAACCGTGGACCTCCCATGTGGTAGACAGATGCCCTAAACCACTGGGCCAAGTCCACTTCCCTTGTGTCTCTTTTTTGTTGAGTCATCTTGCTGCATCAGCTCTCCATGCATGCAGTCCCACTCCTAGGCAGGCTGCCCTTTTTTTTTATCACACGGGGCAGCTCTCCTTATGGTGTAGACTCCTTGCACATGGGGCATTGCTACGTGGAGGCACCCCTACATGGCACGGCACTCATTGCGCGTGGCAGCACTGTGCATGGGCCAGCTCACCACACGGGTCAGGAGGCCCTGGGGATTGAACCCTGGATCCTCCATATGGTAGGCAGATACTCTATCAGTTGAGCCACATCCGCTTCCCAGCACAATATCCTTATATCAGTTCACAAATCCTCTCCCTTATCAGCAGTATTAGTATTGCTGTTCATTCAAATCCCTTAAAATGGTAAAATGATTCATTTTTCTTTTGAAATTGATTACATTATTATTATATTTTTGATGAACAGTTTATGTACAGATTATTCAGAGCCTTTTATCTTTAAATAGTGAACCACAGTTTCCAGGTTCCAGTTTTCATTTTTGAAAAATCACCATTTCTTCCATTTATATCTCTTTCTCAAATTTTGCAATAGGTATCTCTTACATGAGACTATTAATGAAAGTTCTGTTCTTTAGTTATTAGTGCACTCTCTGTGTGCTATTTTTGGTAATTTTAACTACTACCTATTTCAACTACTAAGACTTTTACCATATTGTTTTGGGGGTTTTTGTTTGTTTTTTTTTTTTCAAGAATCAGTTCACTGATAGTATAAAATAGGTTTAATATTTTTTAAGAAGTTGCCCACCAGGTTTCTTAACTATACTATGCTTTGTTTAGCCAGCTCATTATTAATGAACATTAACATTATTACAGTTACTTTGGAAGTATGAAAGAATGCTACAGCATTACCAAATTTCCATCTTTGGAAACTACACTAATTTCCATTCCCAATAATATATGATAATGCCCATCCTTGACACTCTAGTGTTATTATCAGACTTGTTGATCTATGTCTGATAGTTGAAAAGTAGTACCTTATAGTAATTTGCACTTTTGCTGTCAGGAGTGAAACTGAGTATCTTTAACACATTTAAAGAATTAGTCTATGTCCTTTGCTCATATTCTGTTAAGTTTAAACATTAATATGTAAGAATGCTTTAAATATATAGGACAGTTGTCCTTTTTTCATTTGTTGCAAATAGTTTCTCCAGTGTGTTGCTTGTTAATTATTATTTGACATTGTTATTAATGGTGTGTTTTTTTTTTGCCATGCAGAGTTATATTTTACGTGTGTGTGTGAAATTGTCAATCTTTCGTGGACTGCTGTATTTCATGTCCTAGAAAAAAAATCCCACTCCAATATTATTCTAAATTCCTGTGTTTTCTTTTAGTTTACTTTTATGTTTTAGTATTTTCTTTAGATCTTTATTCTGCCTAAAATTTATTTTGTATTAAGTGGTGTGGTATGGATCCAATTTTAATTTTCCTAGATCCTACATAGTTGCCTTAACACCATTTATTAATAATACATTTATGCTTTAACCAAATTAAAATGCTCCCTTTATCACATCGTTCCCATGCACATTCACTCTTTCTGGTATATCTCTTCTTTCACTGTTTTTTTGATGTTGTGTTTTTTTTGGTAAGATTTATTAAAAAATAATCCACATTCCATTAAATTCACCTATTTAATGTGTACAGTTCACTGGAGTTTAACATATTCAGAGTTGAGCAACCATCACTACAATCAATTTAGGAACTTTTTCATCACTGATTCTCCCAACCTCCCAGCCCCTGGTAACCGCTAATCTACTTTCTCTATAGATTTGCCTAATCCAGACATTTTATATAAATGGAATCATGTAATATATGGTTCTTAGTGATTGACTTCTTTCACTTACCATGTTTTTGAGGTTCATCTATGTTGTAGCATGTATAAGAAATTCATTTTTATTGCTGAATAATATTCCATTGTAGGGACAGTACCATATTTAATTTTACTTTCATTTAATTGATGGACACTTGAATTGTTTCCACATATTGGCTTTTATAAATAAAGCTGCTGTGAACATCCATGTACAAGTTTTTGTGGGGACATGTGTTTTCAGTTCTCTCAGGCATATAATCTAGGAGTAGAATTGCTGGGACCATATGGTAATTCTATGTTTAACATCTGTAAAAACTGCCAAACTCTTCTAAAGAGCTGCTCTATTTTACATTCCCCCTAGCAGTCTAAGAAGGTTCTAATTTCTCCACATTCTCACCAACATTAGTTATTTTCTGTCTTTTTTACTATAGCCATACTCGTGCATGTGAAGTGGTATCTCACTGTGGTTTGAATTTGCATATATCCCTACTGACTAATGATATCGAGCATCTTTTCATGTGTTTATTGGCCATTCCTATGTCTTCTTTGGAGAAATGTCTACTTACATACTTTGCCCATTTTTTAGTTGAAGTATTTTTTTATTATTAAATTTTAGATTTCTTTATACTATTAAATTTTAGAGACCCTTATCAGTTCTGTGACTTAGAAATTTTTCCCCCATTGTGAGTTGTCTTTTCATTTTTTTTGATCATATTCTTTGGAGGACCAAAATTTTTAATTTTAATGACATCAAATTTATCTATTTTTTCTTTAGCCATTGGTGATCTTCGTGCTTTAACTAAGAAGGCATTTCCTAAATCAAAGTCACAAAGAGGTTTATAGTCTTAACTCATACATTTTAGGTTTATGATCTATTTCAGGTTAATATTTGTGGGGTATGGAAGTAGTACAATTTTATTCTTTTGCGTATGGATATCCAGTTGTTCTAGTACCATTTGTTGAAAAAAGTATTCTTTCCCCCATTAAATTGTCTTGGGATACTTGTCAAAATTCAGTTGACCATAAATGTAAGGGTTTATTTCTGAACTCTTAATTTTCTTCCATTGATCTACATTCACCTATTTCTATGCCAGTACCATACTGCCTTGATTACTGTAAGTTTTAATAAGTTTTGAAATAAGTTAAATGTGAGTCCTTAGGGGAAAAAAAAGTGAGTCCACCACTTTGTTCTTCCTTTTAAAGATTTTATTTATGTGCCTGCTGAATTTTCCAACATCAGCACACATCAAAAAAAAAGAAAATAGTAACCCTTTTTTAGCATATAAGTAGTAAATACTCTCTTAAAAGCTATTCTTAGTGGACTATTTTCAGGTATTATTCCTTGGTTACACTGGACTTAGGTATATGAATACCTTTTGGGGTCTTAGTTTTTTTCTTGTGTTCAGAGGTAAAATCAATTAGATACCCTTCTAGCTCTATTTCTTCTAGAGTGCCTCTAAAAATTTACTCTTTATAATCTTCCTTTCTTCCTTTTTAATTTGAACATGTAATGTGTAGAAGAGAGGGAATTTTTTGGTAAGTTTGTATTAATAAAGCAATTGTACCATACTGTACAATTGGTAGTAAGTTTTAAAATGGAAAGCTAGAATGACTTTGAGTGTTGTGGTAAATAACCTGAGTTTTGGTGACTATAAAAATTCTCAAATCCTTTTTCACTAATATTCATGTTAGAAATTAAGCACAATATAATATTTTAACTTAGATCCCAAAGGGCAATTTTAGAAACATTTACGCTAGTTAAAAGGTCTCTGGTTGTGCATAGATGTTTTTCTTATGACAGTGAGTGAGATATTAAACATGATTGCAATATTAGGATATTTATATTTCTGACAATTTAACCCTTATATCTCATAACAAGTAGTTCTTTTTCCTAAGTTCTCTGCTTATGTAATCTGTTGAGATTTGAAGTCGTTCTTTATGTTGTTATAAGTTTAGACCATACATAATTGTGTTCAGCGTGAACCCTTTGACAACCTGAATACTGGTGATTTTTATTTTTTTAGAATTAAAACAGAGAAATTTGTAGGCATGAATTTATAGATACAGAGAAAGATATCAGAAAGAGTAGAAAAATAATACGTATATTTTCCCTAAGAAACTTTTTTTAAAAATAAATCATGTTTGTATATGGTTTTCTTTATTATGTCTTTCTGGTAAGGTAACTGAAGATCTTTCTGTGTTGTCATTTAGCTGCCTAACTTTGGTAAAATATCTACACAAGAATTTATGATCATGTGACTAGCTGGTTTAAACCATTAACCTACACTTTATACTTTTTTTTTTTTTTAAGATTTATTTATTTATTCATTTCTCTCCCCTTCCTCCCCCACACCGGTTGTCTGTTCTCTGTGTCTCTTTGCTGCGTCGTCTTTGTCCTCATCTGTTGTAAGCAGCACGGGAATCTGTGTTTCTTTTTGTTGAGTCATCTTGTTGTGTCAGCTCTCAGTGAGTGTGGCGCAATTCCTGGGCAGGCCGCACTTTCTTTCACGCTGGTCGGCTGTCCTTAAAGGGCGCACTCCCTGTGCGTGGGGCTCCCCTACACGGGGGACACTCCTGCGTGGCAGGGCACTCCTTGCGGGCATCGGCACTGTGCATGGGCCAGCTGCACGTGGGTCAAGGAGGCCCGGGGTTTGAACCGCAGACCTTCCATGTAGTAGACAGATGCCCTAACCACTGGACCAAGTCCGCCGCCTACACTTTATACTTACAATCTTGATATATATGTTAAGTGTAATTTTTTTATAATTTGCTAGTTTAGAGCCTCATAATAAGTGATTATATGATTACAAAAAATTTTCACAAAATAATCATAAATAATTTCCAGAAATGTAGTGTAATCTGTTTCGTCCTCTCTTGTATAGAAAAAGCAACACAAATCCTGTTATTATTTATGGGCACAGAAGACCACAAATTGTTTATCAGGTAAAGTTTGTTTCCCATGCTCAAACAAAAAAAACAAAAAAAACACCTTTTTCTCACACTTTCTTTTCTCTTTTCTTACCCTCTTTTCAGAAACTTATTCTACTTCCTGGCTTTCTGATTTGTCAGTAATTACTCTTCTTCCCAGAATTTTGGCTCATGTCATTATTTCTTCCTTTCAGTTATCCCTTCACCCCAAGACAAGGACAGCAGTCAGGGCATACATTGCTTTGCAGTCCATGGAACAAGGGCCAGTGCAGCTGAGTGAAAGTGAGAGACCTTTAACCTGAAGTTCCAGCTGCCCTCCTACCTTATTGGGCCCCTCACACAAGATGAAAAGAGGGAGAAGGAAAGGAAAAGAAGGAAGAGCAGGGAAGCGGATTTGGCTCATCTAATAGAGAGTCCACCTGCCATATAGAAGAAGTCCAGGGTTCAAACCCAGGGCCTCCTCACCCATGTGGTGAGCTGGCCCAGCGCAGTGCTGATGGGTGCAAGGAGTGCCATGCCACGCAGGGGTGTCCCCCGCAGAGGGGAGCCCCACATGCAAGGAGTGCACCTTGCAAAGAGAGCCGCCCCGCGCAAAAAAAAAGCGCAGCCTGCCCAGGAGTAGCACTGCACACACAGAGCTGACGCAGCAAGATGACACAACAAAAAGAGACACAGATTCCTGGTGCTGCTGACAAGAATGCAAGCAGACACAGAGAGCAGACAATGGGTAAGGGGAAGGGGAGAGAAATAAATTTAAAAATTTTTTTAAATAATAAAAAAAGGAAGAGCAGGCAGATAGAAAGGAGTAATGAAGAACATGTAGTTGTATCCTCTAATATCCATTCTGCTGTTCTTTCTGGGCCATTACAAGAGTACCAAACTGAAAATTTGTAACGAAATGGTGCCACAGAGTGAGGAGAAAATTTTAACAAATCCCAAGAAATGGGGAGAAAATTCTGCACAAAACAACTGAACAGATCGGAATTTCCAGAAAGGAAGCTTTTTCCTGGAAGTAGAGCGATTGCATATAAAAGGGCAGTCTGTGCTGCATGCCCAGGACAAGAAACAGATATCGAAGACCTGAGAGAATCTTAACATTTAAACACAGGCTGCTCTAAAAGCCCAGTAGAAGTTGGAGCAAACATCAGAAAAGGGCGTTGACAAATAGCCAATCAAAAATAAAACCCTAGACAAGGGGGGAAACTAATCTTCAGAGTTAGCACATTAAAATAATCAGATGCCCAATCTGAAAGTGAGAGGTAGGCCAGGAAATAGTAAAAGGGGAACCCAGCCATGGACTAGCAATGAGCACATTTCCTACTGCTGTGATGATGTAGATGACCAAAAAACACAGCAAATATCATTTTCTACATGTATAGATTCTCTGTAAGCCCCAATAGAATAAACTCTGTCATATTGTTTCTATTCTCCATGAATGTCATATGGCTCTTATTTACATTACCTGAAAATATAAGTTTTTTTAAAGCAACGTTGAATTTGTTAAACATTACCATTGTAAGAAATAATAAACATCTAGACTCTATTAAAAAATAATAACCAGATGCTGAGACATCAAAAAATTATAAACCATACAAAGAAACAAGAAGATATGGCTCCATCAAGGGAACAGATTAAAATTTCACAGGAGAGACAGGCTTTAGGACAATTAAAGTTCAAACAGATCTCCTAAATCAATTCAAGATGAAGGAAAATAGGGGTAGAAATGAACTGATAGTGCATATAGAGCAAAAGGACAGTAAGAAGATAATGTGTGTTGGGAAGGAGACTTGGCCCAGTGGTTAGGGCATCCGTATACCACATGGGAGGTCCACAGTTCAAACCCTGGGCCTCCTTGACCCATGTGGAGCTGGCCCATGCGCAGTGCTGATGCGCACAAGGAGTGCCGTGCCACGCAGAGGTATCCCCTGCGTAGGGGAGCCCCACACACAAGGATTGTGCCCCGTAAGGAGAGCCGCCCAGCGCGAAAGAAAGTGCAGTCTGCCCAAGAATGGCGCCACACACACGGAGAGCTGACACAACAAGATGATGCAACAAAAAGAAATACAGATTCCCGGTGCCTCTGATAAGGACAGAAGAACACAGAGCGAATGGAAACAGAGAGCAGACAACTGGAGGGGAGGGGAGGAAGGGAAAGAAATAAAAAAAATTTTTAAAAAGATAATGTGTGAGCAAAAGGAAGAATTATAAAGTTAAAAAGAAACAAGAAAATGGGGTGGAAAGCACAATAATTGAGATTAAAAATACATTAGAGGCATAAAACAGCGTATTTTAACAGGCGGAAGAAATAATCAGCAAACTAGAAGACATGAAAATCAAAATTATAGGCAAAACAACAGATAGAGAAAGGAATACAAAGAATTCAGCAGTGTCCAAGGGCTTGAGTGATCACATGAAATTTACCAACTAGGAATAGGCAAAAAAAAAAAAAATTTTTTTTGAGGAATAGTGGCCCAAAATTTCCCAACCCTTTTGAAAGACATAAGTATACATGTCCAAGAAAATGCAATGTATTCCCAGCAGGAATAGGTCTGCTCTAATAGACCTACTTCAAAACACATACTAATCAGGATGCCAAATGCCAAAGAGAAGGAAAAAGCAGCAAGAGAAGTGCAATTCATCAAATCCTCAATAAGCCTAATTGCCATTTTGTCATCAGAAACCATGGAAGCATGAAGGCAGTGGTGTGGTATATTCAAGGTACTGAAAGAGAAAAACTGCCTGCCAGAAATTCTCTGTCCAGCCCAACTGTTCTTCAAAGATAAGGGCTATTTTAAACTGTTCACAGATTAGAGTTCCTCACCCAGAGACCTGCCCTATAATAATTGTAAAGGAAGTTCTTCTGGTTTAAGGAAAAGACAGGAAAGAGTGACTTGAAGCAGTATAAAGAAATGAAGATCTCAGTAAAGGTAAATAAATAAGTGAATACAAAATCAAATAATAATGTATTCTCAATATATAATTCTACTCTTTAAGTCCTTTATGAGTTAGAATACAACTGAATAAAAAATCATATTTGGTGATAATGCACATGCAAAATATAAAGAGTTAATGTGGGGCAAAAACAACATAAAGAGGGGAAACAGGGATGTGGAGGCAGAGAACATGTAAGCTATTGACCTTTTAGTAGGTTATAGAGTTAGGTTGTGTAACACAAACCCGAGGGTAACCATGCAGAAAGTATTTTGAAAATAGACGATGTGGAGAAATAGGAACACTTCTTCACTATTTCAGGGAATGTCCACAGCTTCTGTGGAAAAGACTTTGGTGATTCCTCAGAAAGCTAAATACAGAACCACTGTACAATCCATCAATACCTCTGCTTAGAAATATATCGAGAAGAACTGAAAACAGTGCTAAAAATAAACATTTGCCCATGGATGTTCATTGTAGCATTATTCACAATTGCCAAAAGATTGGGAACAACCCAAGTGTCCATGACCCAATGAATGAACAAAATATGGTATATACATACAATGAAACACTATGCCTTTGTAAGAAGAAATAAAATTGGGACACATCAATAACAATCCTATATAATCAGTGGGTCAAAGAAGAAATTGCAAATGAAATTAGTAAATATATTGAAACAAATGAAAATGAGAACTCAACTTATCAAAACTTATGGAACACAGTGAAAGCAGTCTTGAGAGGGAAATTTAATTTATAGTCCTGAACACCTATGTTTAAAAAGAGGAAAGAGCTAAACTCAGATTTATCTAAAGTAATAGAGAAATTAGAAAAAGAACAGCATACAAATCCCAAAGTAAGCAGAAGGAAAGAAATAATGAAGATTAGAGCAGAAATAATGTATAGTTGACCACAAAAAAAACAAGAGAGAAAGGAAACAAAACCAAAAGCTGGTTCGTTGAGATCAGTAAAATTGGCAAACCTATACCTACGCTAACAAAAAAAAGAGAGAAGTTGCAAATAAATACAATCAGAAATGAAAATTGGGATGTTAACAACTGACCCCACAGAAATAAAAAGGATCATATGAGGATATTATGAGAAACTGTATGTCAACAAACTAGAGAACCTAGATGAAAAGGACAAATTCCTAGAAATATACAAACAACCTGAGCTGATGCTGCAGGAAATACAAAAACTTAACAAACCAAAAGAGATTGACTCCATCATCAAAAACCTCCCAATAAAAAAAAGTCAAGGACCACATGGTTTCATAGGTGAATTCTACCAAGCATATTTTGAAAAGAATTAACAGCAATCCTGTTTAAAGTCCTCCAAAACATTGAAGAGGAGGAATAATTACCCAATACCTTTTTTTAATTATCTCCCCCTCCCCCCACTTGCAGCTTTGTGCATACTATCTGCTCTCTACGTCCATTCACTGTGTTTTCTTCTGTGTCTGTATTTATTTTTATTTATTCCCCCTCCCCCCCTTGCAGCTTGCTTGTTGTCTGCTCACTGTGTCCATTTGCTGTGTGCTCTTCTGCATTTTTGCTTGCCTTCCTTTTTGTTGTGTCACCTTGCTGAGTCAACTCTCCCTGGCACTTGCAGGCTAGGCAGCACTCCGTGGTGCTTTGTGGGCCAGGCAGCACTCTGATGTGTGCGGGTGAGCCTGCCTTCACAAGGAGGTCCCGGGACATGAACCCAGGGCCTCCCATATGGTAGGCGAGAGCCCAACTGATTGAGCCACAACCGCTTCCCAAATACCCAGTACATTCTATGAAGCCAACATCACCCTAACACCAAAGCCAGATGAAGAAACTACAAGAAAAGAAAATTACAGACCAATCTCTCTAATGAACATAGATGCAAAAATACCCAACAAAATACTTGCAAATCAAATCCAACATCCTACCGAAAGAATTATACATCACGACAAAGTGGGATTTATTCCTGTTATGAAAGCTAATTCATCATAAGACAATCAACATAATATTACCACATTAACAAATTGAAGGGAAAAAAACACATGATCATCTCCGTTGACGCAGAAAAGGCACTTGACAATATCCAGCATCCTTTCTTGATAAAAACAATAGGAATAGAAGAAAAATTTCTCAATATGGTAAAAGTCGTATATGAAAAACCCATAACCAACAATGTACTCAATGGGGAAGAGTTGAAAGCTTTCCCTCTAAGATCAGGAACAAGTGAACGATGTCCATTGTCACCATTGTTATTCAGCATTGTACTACAAGTTCTAGCTAGAGCAATTAGACAAGGGGAAAAAAATTAAAGGCACCCAAATTGGAAAAGAGGAAGTAAAACTCTCCCTATTTGCAGATGACATATCCCATATTTAGAAAATCCTGAAACATCTACAAAGAAGCTATTGAGTTCAGCAAGGTGGCAGGATACAAAATCAACACACACAAATCAATAATGTTTTTTTTTTTAAGATTTATTTATTTCTCTCCCCTTCCCCCCGCCCCTGCCCCAGTTGTCTGTTCTCTGTGACTATTTGCTGCATTGTCTTCTTTGCCCGCTTCTGTTGTTTTCAGTGGCACCAGAAATCTGTGTTTCTTTTTGTTGCATCATCTTGGTGTGTCAGCTCTCCATGTGGGCGGCACCATTCTTAGACAGGCTGCACTTTCTTTCGCGCTGGGCAGCTCTCCTTATGGGGCACACTCCTTGTGCGTGGGGCTCCCCTACGCGGGGACACCCCTGCATGGCCAGGCACTCCTTGCACACATCAGCACCATTCATGGGCCAGCTCCACATGGGTCGAGGAGGCCCGGGATTTGAACCACGGGCCTCCCATGTGGTAGACAGACGCCCTAACCACTGGGCCAAGTCCACTTCCCTCAATAATGTTTTTGTACACTAGTGTTGAACAAACTGAGGAGGAAAGCAGGGGCAATAATTCCATTTACAATAGCAAAAAAAGATTCACATATCTAGAAATCAATTTAACCAAAGAAGTACAGAACCTATATGCAGAAAACTACAAAACAATGCTAAAAGAAATCTATGAAGACCTAAACAAATGGAAAGACACTCCATGTTTCTGGATTGGAAGACTAAATATGGAGATGTCAATCCTACCCAAACTGATTTATAGATTCAATGCAATACCAATCAAAATTCCAACAGCCTACTTTACAGAAATAAAAAAGGCAATGACCAAATTCCTTTGGAAGGGAAAGTGCACCCAAATAGCCAAAAGCATTCTAATAAAGAAGAGCGACACAGAGTTATACTGCCTGACCTTGAACATAATACAAAGCCAAAGTGGTCAAAACAGCATTTTATTAGCATAAAGATAAACTCATAGAATTGGGAATCCAGAGATAAACCCTTACCTCTACAGGCAACTGGTTTTTGACAAACCTACCAAGTCCATGTAATGAGACAACGCAGTCTCTTCAACAAATGGTACTGGGAGGACTGGATATCTATAACCAAAAGAATGAAAGAGGACCCCTGATTCACTCCCTATATGAGAATCAACTCAAAATGGATCAAAGACCTGAATACAAACACTAGGACCATAAAACTACTAGAAGAAAATGTAAGGAAACATCTTAAAGACCTTGTGGTAGGTGTGGTTTCTTGGACCTTACACTCAAAGCATGTGCAACAGAAGAAAATAGATAAATTGGACCTCCTCAAAATTAAACACTTTTGTACCTCACATGATTTTGTCCAAAGGGTGAAAAGGCAGCCAACTCAATGGGAGAAAATATTTGGAAATCACATGTCCGATAAGGGTTTAATATCTATGGTATATAAAGAAATGTTACAACTCAACCATAAAAAGACAAATGGCTCAATTAAAAAATGGGAAAAAAACTTGAATAGATATTTGTTCAAAGAAGAAATACAAATGGCAAAAAAGGAAACACTTAAAAATGATCAACATCAGTAATGATTAGGGAAATGCAAATCAAATCTACCATGAGGTTTCATTTCTCACCTATCAGAATGGCCTCTATTAATAAGATAGAGAACTACAAGTGTTAGCGAGAATGTGTAGAGATAGGAACAGATAGGAACACTTATTCTCTATTGGTGGAGATGCAAAATGGCGCAGCCACTGTGGAGATCTGTTTGGTATTTCCTAAAGAAGTTGAATATAGATTTGTCACATGACTTTGCAATACCACTACTGGGTATATATCCAGAAGAACTGAGAGCAGTGATATGAATAGACATCTGCATGCCTATGTTCATAGATGTGTTATTCATGATTACCAAAATTTGGAAACAACCCAGATGTCCAGCAATCGATGAATGAATAAACTGTGATGTATTCATATGATGGAATATTATGCAGCTATAAAAAGAAATAAAGTCATAAAGCATATACGAACATGGATGCATCTGGAGGATATTATGTTGAGTGAAGCAAGCCAGACACAAGACAAATACTATATGACTGCATTACTATGAACTGAATATATTGTGTAATGTATTGTATGATTCCATTTATATACACTGTAAATGTAAGTTAACTTATAAAGATAAAATTTGATTAGTGGCTATGTAGGCCTAGGGAATGCATCTAAGGGGTGTGGAGTTTTTCTTCTTGGAGTAATGAAATAATTCTAAAATTTTTTGTGATGATGAATGCATAACATTGTGATTATACTAAAAGCCTTTGATTATTCACTTTAGATAGATCATACAATATGTAAATATATCTCAGTAAAACTGCTTAATAAATAAATAATTGTGCAGGGATAGCCAGAAATAGTAGCTATGTGCAGCAGGGCAACAGAGAGATTGAAAGGTAAAGAATTTTCTTGTTTGTCTGGTTTTTGTTTATTATTATTTATTATTATTATTATGGAAATAATGAATATGCTGTAATGATGATTGAAGTGATGAATGCACAACTATGTGATTATACCATACACCATTGATTATACACTTTGCATGAATTATTATGCTTTTTAATATGTATAAATAAAATTGATTTGTTAAAAAGAAAATATGAGCAATAAAATTGACAAACTGTTAGACTGACACAGAATAAAAGAAAATATGTGATTAATTAAAATGAGAAAGGGAACATTACTCCTGACCTAATAAACATAAAAAAGATTATAAGACGATACTATGCACAATTATATGCCAACAAGTAGACCACCTAGAGGAAATGGGAAAATTCCTAGAAGCACACAACCTACACTGACTCTAGAAGATCTAGAAGATCTAGAAGATCTTAACAGACCAATTACAAATAAGGAGATTGAATCAGTCATCAAAAACCTCCCAAAAACAACAAAAAAACAGAACCAAATGGCTTCACTGGTGAATTCTACCAATCATTCTGTAACAGTTTGGTGTTTATGAATTCCAAAAATAGGTACTGGATTATGTTTGTTCTTATGGTCATATTAGATTGTGTTAAATTCAGAGCTTTCACTTTTCTTTGATTAAATTATGATTAAGTCTCTGATTTAGCCACATCAGTGGGATTTTGAGTCCCTTCTCCCTTGGTGGGTAGGGACTCACATAGAAAATGACACTGCATTGGAGAGTTTTAGAGTTTTGATGCTGGAGACCCAGGACTTAAATATATAGAGAAATGTGCATATGTAGTACACATATGGATTTTTTAAATGGGATTATTCCATAAATTTTGTTTCTTAGTTTGTTTTGTTTTTTTATTGTTGTTGCTGCTGTTGTTTAATCTCCTACATCTTTTTAAATTTAACTATGGTTCCTCATCATTTTTGTTAACTATATAAAGTTTCCTTGATCTTCAGCTCTTCATCTCAAGAATGCATTACCTCCTTTGTTTTTGTTTCCAGTGGCTTCTCACTGCACAGAAGAAATTTATCTTATGAAACACAATGCCATTTCTTTTCTTGCTACCTATGCTCTTCGTTTTGCCTGTCACTTCCATCCTGTTGACTCTCCTGCTCTCTAACCTGGACTGTCAACCTCAAATCCTGCATGTTTCGGCTGGACTTCACATTTCTCTCTCAATCGTGGGTAATGCTGGCTGTGGTGCAAAAATTGGTTGTATCCAGCAAAGACGAAAGACTCACCTGATCTGAACTGCTGTGAACCATTCCAGCTAAAACCTCGGCCTTTCCTAATGGTAGTATCAGTCCTCAAATGCCACTCTTAAGTGTTTATACTCAGAGTTTTCTGCCTCAAGTACCTTGTGTTGAAGGATGAGCCTAGGAAATGAGAGCCCCTAATTACTCATTCTTTCCCCTTTTGAGTTCTAATCAATAAATATATTGATCCAATAACCTAAATGGATAATAAAATATTGGCTTAATTACTCAAAGTAAGGTGTTCCTTAGTAAACCATGCTAGTGGATTTTACTTGGGACTGTGTGAAGAGTATTCCTATTCCTTTCCTGCCTCAGGGGTTGGAAGAAAGGAGTCTTCTTCCAATAGATATTTAAACCACATGTTTACATAAAGAATGGTATTATGGAAACCTCATTTTATACTGTAATGTTTTTTGTGCTCTATGTATCTTCCAAAAAAATGCAATTAAAAGAGGAAAAAAAATAGCTTTATAGACCTAATTGCTAGTAGAGAGATGGAAAGAACCTAGAAAAAAGAGAAAAACCTAAATAATGTGTTCAAACCACAGATAATCGAAGAGAAAGTGATGGGAGAAAGGGTAAGGTCTTTGTTTTTCATTTTTTGCTTTGCTTTGCTTTGCTTTGCTTTGTTTTGTATTAAACCTCTCCTCTTTGGGGAGGAGTGAGCAAAAGTATAGGGTGAGAACAGAAATTTCTCCAAGTTGGTGAGATTATTGGTGAAAATATTGGACTAAGTTGAAAAGAGAAGGGTTCCTCTTTCAGTGATAATCTTTTCTCTATCCAAACTGTCTTGCATTTGCTATCAGCCTCCCTTTAAGTCTGCTTTCATTATATCAGTTCCTAAGATTAAAAACCTTGATGGCTCACTATTTTCTTTTTCACCAAATCTCAACTTTTGTGCCTGCTTTACTGAAATGTTATTAACATTTTTGGTTTTTATATAAATGTTTTGTTTCATAAATTGGACTGGAAGCTCCTTAAAACTAGCTTATCTTGCTGTTCTTCATTGTGCTTTAGCTCATTGGTCAGCAAACAGGGTGCATTCTATTGATTGACTCATCTATTGAATTCCCTTTGCAAATATGTGGGAAAATTCATACCAAAAATTCACACCGAGGATGCCAGTGATACAGTGTACTGCTTCTCTCAGTAACATTTTAAAAATAGCTTATAGCATGGGGTGGTGTGTAGCAAAAAGGTATGAATGGATCATTGATACTATGATTTAATACATCGGTGGGATACATTTTTTTGAAAAACAGGTCTCTCCAGTTCTCCTGGAATCAGGCCATATAAATTAGCTGTTACTTTATGAGATTTGCCTACCTTCAGGATGGATAGCTAATTTCTCAATCCTATTCATGCCTTGTGAGTTTATTTCACTTTTTTTTTACATTGAAGCATAACTATGAGAACAGTTCACTGGAGCATTTTGCTGAACTACATGCAAAGCAAAGACAAATTATTTGTATGTATATTTGTTTATGTAAGGTACCAGGAGTTGGGGATTGAACCTGGGATTTCATATGTGGGAATCCAGTGCTCAACCACTGAGCCACATCCACACCCCTATTTGTATGTTTTTTAATTTCATTATTTAAGAGATATAAGGCTAATGAGACATTGATGTAACCATTTCCTTTGGTTTACAACTGGGTTTGATATGCAAGAGGTTACTTTATTGCAATTAAGGTAAAGAAAGACAAGGCCAACAAAGTGGAGTACTGAACTGAGAATAAAGTGGCATTGTCACCATGGAGTCCTGCTATTCTTAAAGCATTTCCTTAAAAGGATGAATGAATAGTATAACATGGCAGTGTTGTTCCTGTATCCAGTACCTGGGTAGAACTGTGGTTTTCCTGAAACACTGAGGAAAAGAAAAACCTCTTTTCTGGCAAAAAGGTACATTATACATTTATGCCCATAGTATCTCGAGGAGAAAGACATCTCTATCTGATTCCCAAAATCTTTCAGGGTTGAATCTGCAAACCCAGAATCTGGGGACCTGCCATGTTCTCCACTAGTGATACCTATGGACCTTAGGCCAAAAACATTTGGTACTTCTTCTGTTTCCTTATCTGAAAAATAGTAATGAACTATACTTCTCAAATAAAAGAATATTTAGGCCTTTCTATCTAAGTGCAGTGATGTAATGTAGACAAAGTCCTGACCATCAGCAAGATGCTGAAGCTATTCAGCATTTTGGGTTTTGTACAATCAGTGAGTGTGAGTGAACAAAGGAACAAATGTATGAAAGAACATTTCCAGAGCACCTAATTACCAGAGTGTCTCAAGAACTAGGCTAGCTACTGGGGATAGAAAAAGTATATAAAATATGTTTTGTTGTCCTTGAGGAAGTCAGTCTGAGGAGAAAAGCAGACATGTAAACCGGCACATCACCATACAGTTTGTTAATCTATGTCTTACAAATGGAGTTGATGGGCAGACAGATATGTTTGTCAAGGAAGACATCACAGAGTAGGTGATTATGATTGTGAAGTCTTCATAAAGGAGGCATTCTGAAGACATTCAACATCAGATTCAAGGTATGATAAATCTAGGTCTTCTGTTGTATAAATATGATCCTTTAAGAATTTTGTTGGCATCTTCTAACATTAAAGATCTGAAATTTGACGTGGAAAATATGGAGAAACTTCCGTGGAAACGTGCATTTTTGTTTGCTAAAATTGGATGAAGTCTAAAATTCTAACACAGGCATCTCTTCTAAGAGCAATGTCTAATGATACTTGCACCCTAATCCTTTTAAATCTACCTTCTCAAGTTATTGCTCCTCATCCAGGTTTTCTTAGTTTCCATTATTTGAGAAACTGAGCAACCATCCATTTCCCCACTTCCCTTCCCCAATCCCCAGAGCTGTGGTTTATAGCATCCTGAACTTTCTATATCCTATACAACGCAAAACTGATTTCACTTGAGCAAATAAAATAGCTCATCCTTCCCATATAGTCTCCAGCCTTTGGTCAGCATGCCTCTCTGTACTTAATAAAAGTCTATCCTATGATTTCTGGCACTTTTCCTTCTTTTTTTTTTTAATTTTGTTTTTGTTTCCCTTCCTGAGTCAAAAAGGATTATGCATCTTCTTTTTATTTTTTTATTTTTTTATTTTTTTTATTTTTTTACAAGATGCATCTTCTGAAATGAAGAGATCTATACGTGGCTGTATCTCATTGCTCAGTGGAATTTATTCCTTAATTTATATAAATAACAGAAGATGAGCAATATGACTTTGCTTTATTTTCTAAGAATCTTTTT
The DNA here is from genome assembly GCF_030445035.2 of Dasypus novemcinctus. Lineage (NCBI taxonomy): Eukaryota > Metazoa > Chordata > Mammalia > Cingulata > Dasypodidae > Dasypus > Dasypus novemcinctus. Next base: position 87,809,552 of record NC_080677.1, read on the forward strand.
AAATTCATCAAATCCCCTCCCCTCTCCCCCTTTTAGTCTCCTGTGCTGATGATTCCTATTGATCCCCATAGCAACACTGGATAATGCTAATGAAACTAACATCTTAAGCTCTCCCACAGGGTGTTTCTGTTTAAATAGCCATGAAAGTTACATTTCTCTTATTTTCTTTCCTTAAAAGATGGATATTATGGAATCTTTTCCATGATCTAGACTTAACTTCTTAAACTGTCTGGCTAGAATTGGAGTCTAATATTCTTAGGAGGTGATAAACCATAATTGGGATACCACCTCATGTCACACCTACACCCCATATTGGTATACAGCAGTGGTTCTCAACATACGGTTCTGCAGCAGCAGCATCACCTGGGAACTTGTTAGAACTTCTAATTCACATGCCCCACCCCAGACCTACTGAATCAGCAGTTCTGAGGGTGGAGCCCTATAAACTGTTTGAACAAGTCCTCCAGGTGATTCTGATTCATGCTAAAGTTTGAGAACCGCCGGTGTATGAGCTGGACAGTGCTGTCATAGGCAACAACATCCTATCCACCTTTTGGGTGTGTCCTTGGGTTCTGCTAATCATAGAAAGGATTTTACTGTTTGTTTTTTATCACCTTTATTTATACTATGAATACCAATTTGTGTTGAGATAAAATGACAGTGAAGTGCCTGATTGCTTTTAGCTACTGAAAAAAAAGTTTCCTATTTATCTGTTATTAACAAATACAAGAAAATGCCAAGAAATTGCCAGTAAGTATGAAAATAGGTGCATGATGTTGTTTTGTTATTGTTTCTTAGGTGAACAGCTAATCTGTTTTGATGTATGTATGCTGGCAAGTATCTACCTTTTTGAAGAGTATTTTAAATAGTTCCTTTTCTGCCTGTAGTTAGTAATTTATCTTTTATATTCTGAAAAACACCAGAAACATGGAGTAAAAGCCAGGGTCTTTTGGAGGCATGACTTAGAGAACGAAAAATAGGAAGCAGATATAGAGAATTGAAAAAATGTCAAGTTAACTTGTCATGTAAAGTTTTTTGTGTTGTTGTTGTTTTAAGATTTACTTAACCCCCCCCCCCCCAATGTTTATGCTCACTGACTGCTCTCTGTGTCTTTTCGTTGTATGCTCTCTGTGCCGCTTGTATTCTTTTTAGGTGGCACTAGGAACCGAACCTGGGATATCCTAGGTGGGAGGGAGGCTTAAGCCACCTCCACTCCCTGCTTATTGTGTCTCTCATTGTATCATCTTGTTGTGTCATCTCCCTGCATCATCTTGTGTCATCTCACTGCATCAGCTTGCTGTCTTACTTGACTTCTTTAGGAGGCACCGGAAACTGAACCCAGGACCTCTCTTGTGGTAGGTGGGTACCTAGCTGCTTGGCTACATCCGCTTCCCAGTCATATAAAGTTTTAAGGGGTAGGCAGACCACAGAACATGGAGATCCAATCAGACATTTGAGCTGGAGAGTATCTGAAAATTAAGGTGCTTAAATCTTTTATCTCACAAAAACCGAATATAAACCATGATGTTGGAACAGAGCTAAAGAAATTAGTCAGATGGTCAGGCAATGTAAAACAAAGCCAAACATTGTTCAGAGATGAAGATAAATAAGGTCCATCTAGTCAGGAATCTGGAGGTTGGTTAGTTCAAGAACACTGGCTGCAAAGTGATTCTGACCACCCAGGCACAGCTGATGTAATCAGCATCTGTGATTTGTTCCTTCATCATTATACCACTTCCCTAATTCATAATTCAGACACTCATTCCATCTCACCTGGACTATTGAGATTTATTCCTTATTAGGGTCAGATCACTACTAATAAATCATAGTTTCCTGAATATGCTGCCTCTGCTTCCATGCAGTATTGCTTCTTAAACTGCCGATGACTCTTCCCAACTCTGTTCATTCCTCTCTCGTATTCATATTTGCTCTGAAGGTCTTGGTTCAGATAATTAATTTTGTGGTGCATTTTTAGACTGTTAATAAATGTAATATTTTGTAATTGTTTGTAATTATTACCTGTGCTTTGCAATCAGGATCTATGTCTTCATTTCTCTGGCCTTCTTCTAGCTTAGTGCCTATTACACTGTAGATTTTCAGTAAATATTTTTTAAATGAATGAACAAGAGATTTTTACATATTATAGATATGGGAAACCTACATGATGGATTTTCTGAAATAATTGTGATTTGAAATATTTTGTCCTTTTCTCTCAACTCTCAGTAATTTTTAAACTCAAATATTGCAGTGCCCCCAAATTTATCTCCTAAATGTTTTCTCATACTCGGAAATAACAAAAATCCTTTGTCAGATTGTGTCATTATGTCTTATTAGGAAAGTAAAGTTACCATATATTAGGGGCCTGGAAAGGATAAAGAATGCATCTCAACTCTTGAGAAATCTCCCGGGAAGTCCATTAGTGAAATTTTAAGCAGGGGGATGTGCTTGTTTTAGAGGTTTTAATCCTGTGTTTCTGGGAACTGAATTATTCAGACCATATAGAAAACTTTACTTTCCTCTCTTTGCTCTTCCATCCCTTTCAAAATTCAAAGCATTTGGGAAATGTGATTGGAATTGATTGGAATATACAAAACAGTTCTAGGTTCTTTCCATGGGGTAATGGATTATGATGTCTTTTAATTTATCTGACAACATCTCAGAAAGCAAGACAGTGTTTTGTATTAGAAATTGACCAAGTATCTGAAGACTATGGTTTCTTTTTTTTTTTTCTTTTCTTTTCTTTTCTTTTAAGTAGTTATTTTTTCCCAAAGGGACTACATATTTCATTGACTAAAAACATCATCTCTTGATGACTATCAACATAATTGTCACCTAACAGTCACACATACATCAAATATTCCTAAATTGTTCTACTCTTTTGTTTTTTATTTAAATAATTATTCTTGCTTCCCCCTGTTTTGTGATCACTCATTTATTAAGCCATTGTTTACCAGCATCTCCTTTGTGCTGCACACTGTGCTAGGTAACAGTACTAGAGGAATGAACAAAACAGGTAAGCTTTCTACCTTCACCAAACATGAAAACTAGTATGAGAAAGAGACTTTACCTACTCTTCAGCTTCTCTCCATAACATCATTTGTGGTTTCAGATCTGTTGTTTAGAGAGGTGGACATAAAATGAATATATGTAGCAGAGACTAGACCATGAACTAAGAGCCTACTAGGAGTTTGCCAGGCAAATAAGTGAGTGAAGCAGAGTGAAAAACAGGATTAATTGCAAGAGATAAATTTCATCTACTAGTGGATACTTTGAATTAATACTACCTTGAGCCTGATGCTGGAATAATAGTGAGTGTTGAGGCAAATAAGAACATACCTACCTTGTCTAAGGAAACAGACCCCCCATCCAGATCCAGATTGTTGACATGTAGAAAAGCACTCGTGTGTGAACTATGTATCTTTAAAAAATAAATAAATAAAAGATTTTTTGAAAGAATAAAAAGAAAGAAAATACTCCCAGTGCTGTCAGAATTTCTAGTATTTCCATTTAAAAAAAAGAAAAGAGGCAGATTTATTTTAAAGAATTGGCTCATGCAGTTCTGGGGGCTGGCGTGTTTGAAATCTATAGAGGATTGAAGTTTGAAATTGTAGAGGTGCCTGGAACTCAGGTAAGGTTTGAGGTTGCTTTCTTGAGTCTGAAATGTGTAGGGCAGGCCAGCTGGCTGGAAACTCAGAAGTTGATGTTGTAGGCTTGGGGCAACATTTCATCTCCCAGAAACCTCAGTTTTTCCTGTTCAACTGATTAAATGAGACCCACCCAAATTATTGAGGGCAACATCCTTTACTTAACTGATTGTAGATACTAAGCACATCTACAAAATACCTCAGAGTATCTTTTTTTTTTTTTTAAGATTCATTTATTTATTTATTTCTCTCCTCTCCCTGCCCCCCCAACTCCGCCCCCCCCCCAGCCCCACCCCAGTTGTCTGTTCTCTGTGGCTATTTGCTGTGGTGTCTTCTTTGACACGGGAATCTGTGTTTCTTTTTGTTGCATTATCTTGTTGTGTCAGGTCTCCGTGTGGGCAGCGCCATTCTTAGGCAGGCTGCACTTTCTTTCACACTGGGCGGCTCTCCTTATGGGGCGCATTCCTTGCGCGTGGGGCACCCCTGTGTGGCACGGCACTCCTTGCGCACATCAGCACTGCACATGGGCCAGCTCCACACAGGTCAAGGAGGCCCGGGGCTTGAACCGCGGACCTCCCATGTGGTAGACGGACGCCCTAACCACTGGGCCAAGTCCACTTCCCTATCTTAAACATCTAAACTACTGTTCAACCATAGTTCAGGCTAGTTGACACACAGAATTAACCATTACATCCAAAACCTAAAATATTTCGAATTGTATACTCTTTCAGTTTTAATTATGGTAACTAAGTAAATTAAAACTCTGTGCCAATCAAATAAAATGTATTAGAAGGATAGATTTGGCATGAGGGCTGCTGGGTTGAGGCACTGAGTTCATACTTGAGCCTCCTGTGAGTTAAGTGCTTGAGGTTTAGCATCTAATTTGAACCCACAAAGCCTTTTATTGCTTCCTTCCTAGTTAGCATTGCCAGATACAGCAAATGAAAACGCAGGACAATATCTTGAATTTCAAATAATAAATAATTTTTTTAGTTTATGTCCCAAGTATTGCATGGGATGTACTTTGTGATATTAGAAACATTTGGGACATATTTACCCTAAAAAAAAATCATTTATTTATCTGAAACTAACTGTGCATCCAGTAGTTTATCTGGCAGTCCTATTCTTAGTTCTGGTAACTATTTTGAATTTAACTCTTCCAATACATGGACCATATGTAAACGAAGTGTTTGTTTGTTTTTAAAATTTATTATTAACATAAATAATTAACTTTTCATTTTATTGCATGCTCGTTGTGTACCAGGCTGGGCTTTTATATATAATAAACGTCTATAAATGTTCTTACATATTTTTTTTTTCAGATTTTTAAAATTATTTATTTCTCTCCCCTTCCCCCCACCAAGTGTCTGCTGTCTGTGTCCATTCACTGTGTGTTCTTCTGTGACCACTTCCATCCTTAACAGCGGCACCAGGAATCTGTGTTTCTTTTTGTTGCGTCATCTTGTTGTGTCAGCTCTCCGTGTGTGCGGCACCATTCCTGGGCAGGCTGCACTTTCTTTCATGCTGGGTGGCTCTCCTTATGGGGTACACTCCTTGCGTGTGGGGCTCCCCTACACAGGGGGCACCCCTGCGTGGCACAGCACTCCTTGCACACATCGGCACTGCATGTGGGCGAGCTAGCTTCACACGGGTCAAGGAGGCCCAGGGTTTGAACCACGGACCTCCCATATGGTAGGCAGACACCCTATCCATTGGGCCAAATCTGCTTCCTACATACTTTATTATTTGAAATAAATATATTCTTTCTGTGGTGTCAAATGAACTTTGTTCTTATCTAATTATCACTATGCTACCAGTTTGCCTTTGTGGCTTTGTTTTAAAACATATCTTTGTAAATGTCTTCCTTTCCATGTTTAGCAAATTGATTCGGGTTTTAATTTTTAAAAAGCAAAGCTCTCAGCCCTTTGTTTCAAATAGTATTCTTCCTGATGCCTTGTTACTTTGCAATTGTTTTATACTTTTTGAGGTTCTCTTATTCTTTCCTTGCTGATATTAAACCATCTGTATTAATTAGATAATAAATCAGGCCTGTTGCTAATAAATTGATTCTTTCAACTGCTGCATTTAATTAGAAAGACATTTCACATGTCAGCAGATGTTCTGATTTCGTTTCATTATCCCCAAATATAATAAAATAAAATGCAACAAATTTTTATATTTTTACAAAAAGTAAATCAAGATTCGTTACTCTGGTATGTCTTATAAAAGACCAATTAATGGAGTTTTCTTTCCCACGTATTCCAAATCAGTTTCCTCTTGGAAGCCCTCACCTAACTCTTAAGTGGCACAAAAGTAAAATCTAGGAGTAAAGAGTGGCATGATCTTCAAGTTTCTAGAAAGGAAGCTAAGCTACAGATGTAGCCCAAATGTTTTTTCGGTGTTTTGATAGATGATGCATTTTCTAAATTAATTAACTACTAAAACAATTAAGAACTATAATTCCAGAGATGCTATCAAGTGGCTTCAGTTTTTTATTGTTGGCTTTTTGTGATTATATTCTCCATATCCAGAGACTTTTATTTTAAAAAGAGAATGAGAGCGCTAGAGAGAAAGGCAAAGTTTTAGGATGTATTTAAATGTTCAAGGCTTTATTAGAGAAATTGGTAGGGAAAGTTATAAATATGTTGGTGCGTACACAAAAGTAACAGTTTATACATACTGAGACATCTTCATTTTGGACCTTTCATCCTCTAATATACCCTCCCTAGAAAAGTAATAAAGTGATAAAAAGAATGTCATGCAGTGCCCCAGATAGCAAATCAATAGATAGTATGAATTAAACAATCTCTGTTTAATTTTTACAGATTATTTTACAAATACATTTTTGGGGGAAAAAACTATTAAAATTTTTTACTTAATGAACAAACTCATTTATCCTTGGCAAACGTCCTGAGATTCAGGCATAAAGGCTTCTATAGCAACAAAAGATTAAAAAGAAGAGGAAGAAAGTCAAAGTAATTCCTTTACCCCTTTCCAGCGTAGGCTTTTTTGTTTGCTTCATTTGGTAGGTCCTTTTGTTTAAAGATACATAGCATATTTTACAAATAGAGATCATATAAATATGGTTTCATACATTTTTTTCATTTAATATTATATCTTGGGTATTTTCCCATGCTATTAAATCTCTCAAAACACATATTTGGGAAATGGATGTGGCTCAACCATTTGGGCTCTCATCTACCGTATGGGAGGTCCAGGGTTCGATGCCCAGGGCCTCCTGGTGAGGGCAAGCTGGTCTGCATGGTGAGCTGGCCCATGTGGAGCACCGGCCCACACAAGAATGTCACGCCACACAGGAATGCCACCCTGCATGAGAATGCCACCCAGCGCAGGAAAGCCGCCCTGCACAGGAGTGCTGGCCAACATGGAAAGCTGACACAGCAAGATGACGCAACAAGAGACACACAGAGAAAAAAAGAAGATACAGCAGAGCAGGGATTTGAGGTGGTGCAAGAGAGTAATCGCCTCTCTCCCACTCCAGAAGGCCCCAGGATCGGTTCCTGGAGCCGCCTAATGAGAATACAAGCAGACACAGAAGAACACATAGTGAATGGTTTCTAACATTAAATTAACACCGTGTACATTCCTGAATAAACCCCTAAGTCTTATTTTATGGGGCAATTATTTCTGGGAAGGGGTCAGCCTTACCAGTTAAATTTTAATTTTCAAATTTAATTTCGGAGTATAAGGAATGTATCAATTTCCTAAGACTAGTCCAAGGTGGGAATGAAATCAGAAGAAAAGACCAGACAGCAAGCAAAGATATGATGGAAACAAAGTTGTGCCTACTTTGGTACCTGCACCATCATTTCTCCCTTACAGTTATATCATGTAGCAATATGGTTTTCATCTAAGGTTTGCTTCTTATAGGTTAGCAATATTTTCCTTTTGGTCTTAGCAGTTCTTTCGGGAATTGGTAGAATTGTTAGTCATTCTAATCCAATCACAGAAATGTGTCTGAGAAAGAGATTAGAGTTTGTGATGTAGCCCATAATTGGTTTCTAGTAGAATTTCCCTCATTGGTTAGTTCTCGTGCTTAAGAGTTTGCTCAGGCAGCTTGGGAAGATTTTCCTCACCCGAAAATCTTCAGCCATTGGTAACTTCTTACATTTTAAAGGTATCTTTTTAGGCACTGCATTAAAGTCTTTGAATTCCCTTCTGGGTTTCCTCTATTATATATAGGATATCAGATATCATCAGCTTCAACCAGGTACTTGGAGGATGGAAATGAAGTTTCAACTTTGATCTTTTTCCTTAAAAATTGACAATAATACACCTGGAGACCAACTGTGTGTCTCCTTTCACCATTTTGTAAGTCTGTTTTACTCAAACAGCTTAAGATTTAGTTTTCTGCCAATAAAAAGAGAGAGAGAGAGAGAGAGAAAGGCAGATAAAGTTACTAAATTCCTTAAAGAGCTAATCATGGGGAGCAGATGTGTCTCAAGCCATTGAGCACCCACTTCCCATATGAGAGGTCCCAGGTTCTGTTCCCAGGGCCTCCTGAAAAAAAGAACAATCAAATGACAAAACCAACTCACAGAAGCTGATATGGCCCAGTGGTTGAGCACCAGTTTCCCACATATGAGGTCCCAGGTTCAATCCCTGGCCCCTGGTACCTAAAAAAAAGAGTTTATGATGGCCATTTCTTGCTTTTTTGGAATCTTCAATCTCTGTATTAAAAATGGAAAGAGAATTTTCATTTTTTTAGCTTTAACCTCTCTCTAATTTATTTTCATGCTTCTTATCTGAATATTACCACGTGTAACATTTCCCCAAGAACCTTATGTTCTTTAACCTTTCAGATTCCTTCAGTATTGTGTTTTTATGAATTTCTTCATAAACTTTTATCTATTAAAAGACATCACCCATTTGTTTAATCCTCTTGAATATCAAAATCTCATTCATTCTGCTTGCTTTCACTTGAATGTTCTAATTGAAACTTTTTTAAATAAGATGGCCTTAACTACCCTTTGTTCCAAAAAGTGAATTTGGTCTTAAAATAACATCCTTTGACTTATACCAGAGCAATACGCATCTTAGAATTCTATTTCATTTTTTTGACACTATACTGAAGGTTTAGAGTAATTCTTCCATTGAGTATCCTGTAACATATGATTATCAAGGGATATTCGTTTTCTGTAGAATTTGGTGTTCCATAATCCATTACTTTATATTGCTCTACAAGTTCTTTATACAGCTCTCAACCTGCATGCATTTAAAAGCTCTCCTTCCTGCAGTCTGCCTTTCTAGTTTTGTAGCCTTGTTAGGTTTTCTCATCTCCCTCATATTCTGTCTTCCAAATTACTAAGACATTTTAAAAAGCAATTTAAAAAAAAAATTATTATTACAGAACCCTATTTATAATCTGCTTGTCCATGTTCATAGATCTTAAAATTGCCCAGCTACTGCCCAGAAATTTTCAGCTTTATATTAAAGCTCAGAATGAAAGCCAAAGTGGGACAGAGTATTACTATTACAAAGAGAACTTTGAACTTTACATCCAATGTTTTAAATTTGAATTTGTTCTTAGATACTGCCTATTTGCCTTTTTTATTTATAAAAAAATACTATATGTGATTTGTTATCTACATTGATACATTAATGATTTGTGTATTCATTACAACAATAAAGATGTTTTAATGATGGAAAAATTTTGTCCCATGGGATTGTGTCTTGGAATGTTTTGTAAATATAGAAGGTTAATATTTTTAAGAAAATATTTAAAGTATTTTAAATATTTTTATTAAAAATATTTAATTTTCTTATATTTTTGTACTAAAATATCTTCAAAGCTTAACATTTAAGAGATTATGTTTTTACTTTGTTTAATTAAAGGTGTGGCTAACTCTGACTGTGAAAGTTGATGAATAATAACTTTATAGGGACTTAGCGATTCACAGTGGCCATAAAACAATATTAAGATCAGAAAGTAGGAATAATAAATTACCATTTACTCCATTTAAATAACAGCATTCCTGTGGCCAAGAAGGTAGAGGCAAACCAGGTTCTGTCCATCATTATCCAAATGTTAAGATATTTGCTCAGGCACATTATAATCACTCAGAGCTTGATTTTCAAATTCTCCTTTGTGCTTGCCCAGTGTCTTCTTGATGCCTTTATCTCTTTAGCCATATTGTCTTTAACTCGTAGATGTGATTTTGGAGATTTGCATGAACCTTGATTGGTTGTCTCAAATCCTGTGTCTTATCTGGGACTTTGATATATATTCCTTTGCTTGGGCCCTGTCTTCCATTTTCTTAGTATGGCTTGTAATATTTTGCTGAGGTCTAGGCATCAGATTATGATGGTGAGTTTACTCTGAGGCCCAATTTTTCTGTCTTTTGTAGAGATTTAGTGGCAGGAGTTTGTATGTTACTGCTTTTCTTTGATTCTTGGTTCAAACTGTTCTTGGTCTTTAAGATTGTCCCTGTTGCTCAGATCCAGGCCATAGACCCAGTAATGGGTTGCAGACCTGCTTCCAAGGGTCTTAGGAGGAGGCTGGAAAGGCCGGAAAAAGCCTTTTATTTACTTTTCATTTCCTCACAGGCGCTTCCTTTGTCCACCAGCAGATGGTGCTCTTCTACAGCCCTCTTATTTGGAACTCTGGCATGTGTTCCCTGTAACACCAGTAGGAACCATGTGACAGAGGATCCTGTCTGGAAGCTATTCAGAACCTTTCAGTTCATACTTTCTCAGAGACTGTTCAACCTTTGCGGGTAGCCCCTTCCATTTTCCTTGTGGCTCCCCTCTGTCTGTAGCTGGGCTGGAGAATTCAAAGCTGTCTGCTCAGAGGGTAGGGGGAAGGGGACTGGCAGCTGCAGGTGCAGCTTCTACTCACAGTCTTTCTATTGAGAATCTTTTCCTGTGCCTCTCTCTCTCCTGGATGGCATCCAGCCTTCCTGGTGTCTTAAACCCTAGAACATTTTTCCAGGCTGTTTCTGCCTATCTTTTAGCTATTTTTCAGGGAGAGAAGTGAGTCCTGTGTCTCTCTAATCCACCATCTTCCCAGAAGTCTTCAGTTCCTTATTGGCTGTGTAACTTTAGACAAATTTCTGTCAAGAAAGAAGTCCTTTCTCAATATCTATAACAAACAAAAAACTGGTTTTGTTTCTAGACAGTAAAGACCTATATTTGTTAGCTTATACTTTCTGAACGTAGTGGACCTCTGGTATATAACGTTTTGGGAATCACAGAGGTCAGGGACTGGCAGACTCTCATATCTTATTTTAGAAAAGGTTTGAGGGAAGCGGATGTGGCTCAAGTGATAAGGCCTCTGCCAACCATATGGGAGGACCCGGGTTTGATCCCTGGGGCCTCCTGGTGAAAAAGCAGAAGAAAGAGCATGACTGTGCGGCAAACCAGTGCCTGCATGACAAACCAAGTGCCCACGCGGCAAGCCGAGTGCCCATATCAATGCCCACATGGTGAGCCACTGTCCACACATGTGAGTCCTGCAGCTAGATGATGATGAAACAAAAGAGAGATGAAGGGGAGAGTCAAGGTGAAGCACAGCAGAGACCAGGAACTGAGGTGACACAATTGACAGGGAACCTCTCTCCACATCAGAGGTCCTCAGGATTATAATCCCAGTGAATCCTAGAGGAGAAAGACAAGACAAGAAGACAAAAAGAGAAATAGATACAGAAGATCGCACCACAGCAAATGGACACAGGCAGCAAAAACAGCAGGGCGGGGGAGGGAGAGGGGAATTAAAAAAAAAAAAAAGGATTTGAGTGTGTGGGGATTAGTGGACCTGTAGCTAAAGGAGGGTAGTTACTGAATGAAACTGGTGCAAACTGGCTAACTTTCACAGGTGAAGTTACAGAATTGAGTTGTCACTGACCCATTGGCATGAAGTGTGAAACTGGTTATGATTCTTATTACTTAACAGTAACAAAACTGCCTTCCTCATAGAGCTTTTCTGATCATTAAATCAGATATGGTATGTAACTTCCTGGCACATGCCTGATAGACACAAACCATCAATTGATGCTAGTCACCATCTTCATCCCTCTGACCTTGAAGACAGTAAGCCCCTAAAATATGAAAACCCCAGCTTTTAGAACTTTAGATCACTCACGTCAAATTTGGCTCACTTCCCAATGATATATATTTCATGCCATTCATTTTCCCTGTTTCTGTGTGTTTAATGTACATCTCTACAATACCAGCATTTTATGCATGATTTATTGCTTTCATTTATCATTTATTTTCTAAACCAGTGAACTTTTCATGGGTTTGTTTTGTTTTTAAGTTATCATGAGGGTCAAGAACCCTTGCCCCTGAGAAATGTTTATGTGTACAGTTTTGTATACAATTTCTTGGGTCCTCTGACTCCATGAATTGTCAGACCCTGCTCTTCAGAACCAAGCCTCTATTCAGGAAGATAGTCTTAGCCAGAATCGTCACATCTAGAAGGATAAGTCTCAGTTGCAGGACATTGGGTAGTACCAATAAAATCAATCCTGTATGAGAGAAAACATAAAGGGTGTCTTGGAGTTTGCAGCAAAGGGAGTAGAGGCTGAAGGTTGAAATGAGTTAGTGGGAAGTGGGAGCCTGCTGTTGTACAGGAAAGTGTCAAGTCTGAGAAACCATGATGGCTCTTTCTAGACAACAGCGTAGGTCAGGGCAATGGGTTTTGAACATTAAAATACATAAGCACCACCTGGGTATCCTTTTCTGAGTCCTAACACCAAAATCAGATTAATTAAGTATGATGCTGGGTGATTCTGATCCTGATCACTCTTTGGAAAAAAAAACTGAGTTACTTCATAAATCCCAAATATTATGCATAGCAAGTCCTCCCTGACCTGTCAGCTACCTTTCTCTCCAGTCTTGATTTTTTTGCCTCTACCCCTCTTGCACCTTATAAACCATGTGAAATAACTTGAGTTTCTCAAAGCAATCTTGTGGGGAGAGATCATGTTGGTGGTGTAAGTCATTCAAGGGTGCCATTCCTCAACAGAATCTTTGAACAACTACCCAAATCTGGCAGAGCCATCGTCCTCAAAACTCTGGAAAAAAGGTCAAGAGTTGCAGTAACTGAGCAAGGGCTAAATCAAGAAAATACAGCTTTAAAAACAATAGGAGGGGGGAACAAAAAACAATAATAGAGGGAATGGATGTGGCTCAAGCCGTTGAATGCCCACCTCCCACTGAGAGGTCCCGGATTTAGTTCCTGGTGCCTCCTGAAAAAAAAAAAAAAAGGGAAAACAAATGAAAAAACCAACTCAGAGAAGCCAATGTGGTTCAATGATTGAGCACTGGCTTCCCACATGCAAAGTCCCAGGTTCAATCCCTGGCCCCCACTACCTCAAAAAAATAAAAATAAAAAGCAATAGGGAAACAGATGTGGCTCAACCAGCTGGGCTCCCATCCTCTATATAGGAGGGCCAGAGTTCGATGCCCAGGACTCCTGGTGAGGACAAGCTGGCCCACGTGGAGTGCTGGCCCACACAGGAATGCGGCCTCGTGCGGAAGTGCTGGCCGACATGGAGAGCTGGTGCGGCAAGATGGTGCAACAAGAGACACAGAGGAGAGAAAATAAGACATAGCAGAACAGGGAGACGAGGTGGCACAAGAGAGTAATCACCTCTCTCCCCGTCTAGAAGACAACTAGACACAGAGAGCAGACAACGGGGAGAAAAGGGCAGGGAAGAGAGAATTAATTTTTTTTTTAAATCTTTGTATTAGTCACCCAAAGAGGTGCTGATGCAAAATACCAGAAATCGATTGGATTTTATAAAGGGTATTTATTTGGGGTAGGAGCTTACAGGTACCAGGCCATAAAGCATAAGTTACTTCCCTCACCAAAGTATTTTCATGAGTTGGAGCAAGATGGCTGCCGACATCTGCAAGGGTTCAGGCTTCCGGGGTTCCTCTCTTCCCAGGTTGTCTTCTCTCTGGGCTTAGGGTTCCTCTCTCCCGGGGCTTGCTTCTTTGCAGGCACAGGGTTCCTTTCTTTCCAGGACTCCAGCTTCAGCATCAAACTTCAACATCAAAACTCCAACATTAAGAACTCCCAACTGGGAAGCGGACTTGGCCCAGTGGTTAGGGCATCCATCTAGCACATGGGAGGTCTGTGGTTCAAACCCCGGGCCTCTTTGACCTGTGTGGAGCTGGCCCATGCTCAGTGCTGATGCGCGCAAGGAGTGCCCTGCCATGCAGGGGTGTCCCCCACATAGGGGAGCCCCACGCACAAGAAGTGCGCCCCATAAGGAGAGCCGCCCAGCGCAAAAGAAAGTGCAGCCTGCCCAGGAATGGCGCCGCACACACGGAGAGCTGACGCAACAAAAAAGAAACACAGATTCCCATGCCGCTGACAACAACAGAAGCGGACAAAGAAGAACACACAGCAAATAGACACAGAGAACAGACAACTGGGGTGGGGGGGGGGAGAGAAAAATAAATAAATAAATCTGTAAAAAAAAAAAGAGAGAGAACCTCCAACTCTGTCGTTTGCCATGCCTTTTATCTCAACACCCTAATGACATAGCCAAATCAAAGCCCTAATCATAACTTAATCGCACCCAGGTACAAAAGAGATTACAAACATAATCCAATATCTACTTTTGGAATTCATAACCATATCAAACTGCTACAATCTTTAAAAAAAAAAAAAAAAAAACAATAGGAGATGCTCCTGGGGCCCGTGCTGACCCCTCCCCCACCCCAGCACTGTGGAGTCTGCCTGCATTCCCATTGTGGATCCTTGACCCAGTTCCAAAGGGAGCAGAGTAACCCTGTGTGCATATTGGCGTACCTGTATATTGGTACTAGTCTATCAGGTCGCAACATGAAGACCTGAAACAGGAAACTTGTCTCTACTTCACCCTCCCAGAACTTGCCCTGCAAATAGAAGCAGCTTGGGACAGCTAAAGCAGTGTAAGAAGCAATTAGTCAAAACAGCCTGGGACTAAGGATTACCTGCTTTAAGTCATACAACAGAGCACCCAGGTTTGGGAGGAAGGGGGCCTATTTCATGGGGAGTAGAAGAGGGGACAATCAAATTCCTCTAAACAAGAGAACTTCTAAAACCACAAGCAAGCTCAAGCCCTGGATAAAACACAGGCTCAGAAAAGATGAAGAGGACCCTGCACTTCCCATTCACCTCAGGCCAGTTTTGTTAGAACACCAGCCAACACAGCCCCAATATGCAAAGACTGAAAGATTTTTTAATTCTGAAGACTGTGGAGTTACTGTCTGGCTAATAGATCACTAGCCATGGTCTCGGGTTATTACTGGATATAAAATCACAAATCAAAAAATGAATAATTTTTTTGACACTGGGGTAAGTGTTACTACAGTTTCTGAAATTTTAGGTAAGGTATTTGAAAACCTCACTAGGATACAATAGCAACAAACAGAATTTTGAAAATAATTATAAATGTTAGGTGTGGGAAACATTGAATTACCCTGTTGACACACTAAATTTGTTATACTCCTAAAGCAATTGCTTCATAAAAAAACTATAAGTGCCAATAATGTCTTCCTGTTTTTCTAAAAATAAATATGCCTTGACTATTTATATTTCTGGTTCTCCTCTAAAAATTATTAATGTGACATATACATTAATTCTTAAAGAAATCATGCTTGAATATTAATTTCTTAATCTACTATATATATATCTTTTAATTAATATAGGAATCATTTCTTTGAGATTAATAAAAAGATTTGCGATTTCTTATTTTTTAGTAAAAGGATTTGTTCAACCCAATGGCTATGACCTGGAGGAGTGATTTTCTAAACTTGCTAAGTTATTGTAATCTTACCCTTTTCCACAGTTGTAAATCACTGGTTTAGAACACTGCCAGGATGACAACGGTCAGAGTCAGAGCAAAGTACCCTTCTTCTCTGTGAAAAATTCCTTTAACAACTACTGTAGCCTTATACTTTACAGTATCTTGGGTATGAATAGAAGTATTGTTCCACTAACTCATCTTATACAACCCAAATAACTTTTCTGTTTCATTTTCTGTTTCATTTAGTAGCTATCATGCATGATCGATATTGTTCATAGAGTTACAGGAGTTACAGGATTTGGGAACTGAGTGTCTTTTGATACTGATCTCATCGGTTTCATCAATCAAACACCTCCCCTATTATGTTCTAACTTAAGAACATTACTGTAAATTACGACATTCTGTTCAAACGGTTTTGTGTCTTAAATGCTTCAAGCTTTATAGAAGCAGAGCTGAATAAGAAGTGGTTAAAGAAGAGAAGGAAGAAAGGAAGGGCAATGCAACAACCTTTTTAATAGCTTTAGATAACTTCTAACACTGCATTAGCTCTTGCTGGATTCCATCCCCGCCCCCACTTCTAAATGTCATCTTCATTTTTTTTTCCTTTTCCTGTTTTTCCTTTTTTTCTTATTAGTGTGCTTCTCATTGCTTAGGAATACCAGCTGATTGGAAGAGGACCAGAAGGTTTCAAGCCTCAGACCTGAGAGGCATAGAGGAAAACAGGGTTTATTCTAACTACTACGAACATTTTCTTGTTCCATAAGGGGAACTGGGCCCACAGCAATTAATTGTAGTGGCAGCTTGGCCCAATGGAGACCTCCCCCAAAATTTCCTTAGATGTTCCCACGGATGATTGAAATTCTCAAGCATCAGGAACTCAGCTTTTCCTTTCATAGGGAAAGCTAAGCATTTTTGTTAACTTTGGTCCAATGTAAGATCAGTTCAAATGAGTCTGAATTTCTTTTTTCTTTTTTTTTTTCTTTAAAGATTTATTTGTTTATTTAATTCCCCCCCTCCCCCGGTTGTCTGTTCTCTGTGTCTATTTGCTGCGTCTTGTTTCTTTGTCCGCTTCTGTTGTCATCAGCGGCACGGGAAGTGTGGGCGGTGCCATTCCTGGGCAGGCTGCACTTTCTTTCGCGCTGGGCGGCTCTCCTTACGGGTGCACTCCTTGCGTGTGGGGCTCCCCTACGTGGGGGACACCCCTGCGTGGCGCGGCACTCCTTGCGCGCATCAGCACTGCACATGGGCCAGCTCCACACGGGTCAAGGAGGCCCGGGGTTTGAACCGCGGACCTCCCATGTGGTAGACGGACGCCCTAACCACTGAGCCAAGTCCGTTTCCCCTGAATTTCTTTTTTCAATGCCTCTAGTTGTTAGTTTATTTCTGGAAAGTAAAAGGTACCTCATGCCAATTTGCTATGAAGTTGTTTAACCTTCCCGTAAGTCAGATTGATGCCTCTCATTGAGGGATAGCCCTTCACCTAGTGACCAGTGACAATGACAGTGTATGAGAAAGCGAAAAAATGGGAAGAAATAAAAGTTACCCTTCAGGGAAGAAAGCTCATTTCAGATTCATGGGGAAAGTACTCCACATGCATATGTGTACACCTACATATATATGCACATATAAATAAAGCTTATTGGCTTAAGTATTTGGAAATTTGCTTTTTAAGTTAAAAACTATAGGGTTAATTGGTTTTGTTTTGTTTTTTAATTAATTTGAATGAGACTTTCCATTAAGTAAAGAACAGTCTTCCTCTGGAGCTTGGAATACCTAATACTATTGTCTATATTTTCCTTAACAGTTTCTAACATGCATCTTTTTTATTTCTCTGTTCTTCTTGTACAGGGCTTTATTTTACATAGGATCATTAGACAAACACTAGAAAGTTTGAATGATGTTATAATGCAAGAAGTGCACGATTTAGTTTGTAGATCATTTTTTGATATTTATATTTTTTGCATGTACAAAATTAAAGTACACAGTAGAAAGATATTTCTGGAATCATGTTAACTACCCTCAGGTCAAAGTTAAGACCTACCAAAACCTTAGTACTGTTTGGTTTATACATATAATCCTTCCTTGGCTTACTTATTTTTTTAGGTAATTGCTGTTTATCTGTTTTATGTGGTTTATATAACCATCTGGTTAGGTTTCATTGGTTGCCACTTACCTTTAAATAAAGTCACTTGAATATTTTGTTTTAATCTAGAATTCTTGAGCAGTTTCTTCACCTTCAAAACTCTTTGCCGTTCTTTGATATCAGTATTTTTTTCCATGATTCAATATCCCAGATTTTACTGACTGGGAATATTGAGTGATACTTCATCATCTTTCTTCATTTAGTATTTGTATCTTGCTATATGGCTTTTTTTTTTTTATTCATTCCAGTAAATTTGGTTAATAAAGCATGTTTTGGTAAAACAAATATGCAGAATAAAATTGCACTGCATTGGGGAGGGGCAAAGTATCTTACTGACTTTGTTGTAGCTTGATGCAGAAACAGTTGATAGTCATAATGGATATTGACAAATACATTTGATAAATAATGGTTATTGATGTATACAGGAAGAATTACTATATACACTTCACTAGGGAGGCAACATGGCACAGCAGCAGTAAGTTTTTGGGCCATAGTTTTCTTGTCTCTAAACTGGGGTTTGAGCCTAAGGTCAAAGCTGTAATATACTGCTTTTTAGTATCTGGTTTACCCTGATTCCCTAGTCCCAGCTTCTTTTATCAAGGGCATTTCAAAGCTGAGTTGTATTATCAAATTGGGCCAGTAGATGCTTTCCTCTGACCCAATGTATTCTACCCTAAAAATAATTTCAGTTATGTACAGGTACTTCTGCTTTAATATTATATATGCATTCTTTAAAATTTTTGCGTTCTACAAAAATCATATAGTAAATATAACAAATCTTGGGAGGGAAATATGGATAGGCAAAGATCATTCAAAACCATTGGCATTTTGTAATGAGAGCAATACCAAGGAAAAGGATAGAATGTTTAAATCTCCATTGAATTTGCATCCAGAATCATAGGCAAGTGGATTGTTCACATCCTTTTAACTCTGAAATTCAGGCTTCCTCTTTCAGAATATAGGTCTTTGAGGGCCTATGGAAGACAAATTTCATCAAAATTAAATATGAGACCCAGGATATTAATTTCTATCAATCAGGTGTTTTTTTAAATAAAGGGAGAAATGCCTTTGCAGTTTCTGCATTCTCATCTTCAACTGATAGCTTAACGCGTTGGAAAGTGTAGCAGTTCTTAAAGCCTCTACTTACTGTAAGTACTAGATAAGGAAGTACTTACCTAGAATTTCCCAGGGTTTCGTTAAAGAGTCGCTAATGCTTTCTTTTAATAATGAGAAAGCTTGTCTCTGATTTGCTTCAAACTATTGTGATATATGCCTATGAATCAATACAATCAATACAACTTCTAGGTTGTATCCATTACAAAATATTCCTTTTTCTGAAACCTGTCAAAAGGGTTATGTCTTTCCCAAAACCAGATACCATTTTTATCCTCTTTCCCCTCAAAATGGTTACCTTTTTGTATTTAACACTGAATTATAAAATCATAGTATTGATCCTATCAGGTTTTCCTTAGAACAGTGGTTTGTAGCTTTATGTAAAAAATGTCCCAGCTACTGTAGGGTAATTAAATTAGAATCTCTGAAGTGGGTCCTGAACATACGCATATTTTCAAAACGCCCCAATTGATTTTAGGGTTGAGAATCACTGCACAAGAATAAAGAATAGCTAATTATTAATAAGTGTATCATTTTTAGTAAAGGTCACATTTAGACATTCCAGTGAAGTCAGTGCTAGTCAGATTAGCCAGCAGCAAAATTCAGTGTTTGCTATTGCATGATAATGTGCAACATGTGCCATTTGTCTTAACTGTCTTCTAGTTGTTTTTTTAGAGGTATGAGATCTATATCATTTTTTTAACTCATCTTGTAATTGTGATCTAAAACCCAGGAAACATTATACTGTATCTGAAATTGTGGGACTAAAATCTGTTATACTTTGTTTTATTTTCCATAATCATTTTAGTTTCTCATCCTTGTATTAAAAGTCAAGTCATTTTTCCGATGTGGTCACATTTGTAGATTATGTAACATCGTGGAGCTAGGATTTATGATACTAAACTGAGATACAAGAGATTGCCAGTAAACAAATAAATTGAAGAATAATGCTTTTTTAAATGTCCTGAAAACGTGTCTGAAACTCAAGTGTTTTAGAGAAGGTTTGAAAGACTACTCATAACTTTGTCTTTATAAAAGCAACTCAGATCCTAGCAGGTCCAAGTAACTTGAAGGAAAAGGATTTGTTAAATGCCTCAAAGTAAGGTCAAACCACATGCCCTAGCAGGCTGTATATGACTGGAGCTGTAGGAAATGAATCCAGTGCTTCAGTATCTTATTTTTTGGAAATACACTATCTTAAAATTGCACATTGTTGTTTTCTCTCCTGTGGTGCTTCTTACATTCTACGTTGTCTTAGGTTTATCTGTGAACATGACCAGCATCCCTGATGGAAAAGATATGAGCTCCTTAAGGGTAGGGTCTCTAATTTTTCTTCAGTTGTTCCTCAGTATCTAGAATAGCCTTTTGCCTGAAAGAAGGCTGGTTGGGAGAAATACTTTGCAGGAAAACACGTTTATAAAATAGGGGTCATAAAATGATTATCAGACTTTTGCCTAATTTTAGGCAAATCTCTTTCATGCATCAGGACTAAGGGACAATTTGTTAATATTTTCATTCTCAAATCTTTTAGAATCTTGTTATTGCAGAGTAGTTCTAATGCCAAGAGTTAATAAGGCAGTCTTCTAGTATTTAAACAATTAGAATTCTTAGCATGGAAATCCCAGCTGACTTAGTGCTGAAAATCTAGTAAATAGTATCATAGCCATGTTCTACCATATTAATAATAACTTTCTTTTAAGTGGTTAGACTAAATTAATATTTGGTAACTTTAATATCTCAGCAACAGATCAAAATCACTTGGCACAAATATGCTTAATTTAGAATTTGTTGTGGTGGTTGCTGTTTAAGATGGCAGAATTGCTCTTCAAAAGAGCAAAAAATATATTTGATGACTTTTCTCTAACTGAAAAATCCATTCAACATAGATGCTTATTTGAAGTTACCAGTAGACTTTATTCTAAATTATTTCTATGTTACGGACATAAACCATAGAGACAAGTGCGTTTGCACAGTTGCCAACAGAACAGAGTACTTTCTTAGTAGAAGGACAAAAACTAATTTTTAAAAAACTAATTGATATCTAATATGTACGAGTTTGAGGAGTTCAAATGTTCTAAAATAAGAATGAAAATTAGTGGTTTTGGGAAGCAGATTTGGCTCATCTGATGGAGTGTCCTCCTACCATATGAGAGGTCCAGGGTTCAAACCCAGGGCATCCTGACCTGTGTGGTGAAGCTGGCCCATGCACAGTGCTAAAGCGCAAGGTTTGCCATGCCATAGAGGGGTGTCCCCTGTGTAGGGGAGCCCCATTCACAAGGAGTACACCCCGTATGGAGAGCTGTCCCGCGCGAATAAAGGGCAGCCTGCCCAGGAGTGGTACCGCCAACACGGAGAGCTAACGCAGCAAGATGATGCAACAAAAAAAAGAGACACAGATTCCCGGTACTGCTGACAAGAATACAAGCAGACACAGAAGAACACACAGCAAATAGACACTGAGAGCCGACAACTGGGGGTCGGGGGGAAGGGGAGAGAAATAAATAAAAAATAAATCTTAAAAAAAAAAATTCGTGGTTTTGTGGTACTTTTGAAAATCACTGTTTATTAATGTGTTTTTCTATACCTAAAAAAAGATCATTCTTTACCTGTACCATAAAAAATCTATTGTACTGAAAATTATTCAAATCATGAATTAAGACATCAAATACTTGAAAATAGAATAATGCCCTAAAGTAAAAAGATTGCATAGCTATTTAATTTTTTAAGTAGAGATATATTAGATATATTGGAACTCAGTTATGATTCCATCAAAAACACAAATTAAACTTAAAGGGATTATCAGATAAGTAATTTACAATTTTCTAGTTGCCAACCCATTTTATTAGAATATTTTCTAGACTACTAATTTCAAAATAATTAACTGTCAAATCAAATCAATTAAATTAGGTTAAACCCAACCTCTGTGGTTGCACCATGAAATTATCACTGGATACCACTTATTTAGAAAGCATAAGGCAGGCCAATAACCAATCATATCTTTCTGAGTTAGAATTTACTCAACATTCAACAATCTACTGTGTTTCCCCATTCCTGCCAAAAAAGACTTTTGGTCTTTTGTTATGTTGGCCCTCCTGTGAGGATCACCAGCATTGTTTGCAATAGGTTATTCTGGTTAATTAAATTTACGGTTAACTGAGGTTAAAATTTTAATGCTGTTTTTGTTGTTTTTTATATCCAGCTTTACTTTTGAAAAATCATTCTACCGTTATATTCCCAAAACCCTCATGTCTGCCCTCCTGACTACCTCTGCCCTCTACTGGTACCCTTAGCGGGCAACTCCATATTATACTTCAGAGAATAAATAGATATACTCATACTTGAATTCCACTTAAAGCCCAAACCTTAATTCTCACCCTCTCCAAGAACTTGCACTAGTTTTCCTTTTTAATGCTCTAAAGAATGTTTGATAGTGTTGAGTAGGAGTAGTATAGGAATTAAGTATTTTTGATATGAAAGATTATTTAAAATAATCATATAACGTAGAGTATGGTCCTTAATTCTTTAATATGTCATCTCCTTAGATTCTAAATAACTTATCATTATTAAATATTAGAGCTAAAGAAAGTATTTTTAGAGAACAGAATCCACTAACCTTCAATGTTTTAAAGCATATTTTTTTGCAGTCAGAATCTTGTCTGAAGTGTGAGGAATTTAAATTCACAAATAAATCAATCCTTTATCATATTAATAAGTAGAGATTTGTTTTTGTCCATTTCCTTTTTCTTCCTAGGATTTATTTCGCTCTAAAACGTCATGAGCTTACAATATTTCAAGGAGCTGCTGCTCCCACATTATTGTTACTACTGTATAATCAAAGTAGATACCACTGGTTCCTCATGAATTAAGATAAGAAGATATAATGTATAAACCAGGAACATGGAATGTGTAGCCAAAAAATGAAATCTGCGTACTTCAGTTGTGTGCTTTTGCATAAAGGTTACCTGATAAAAGAAACTTAATAGTAACATTGTCACCATTACATAGTTTTCTTGGTTTTTTAATAAAATTTTATTGAAGTTTATGTGAATATACATAAACAGTAAGTGTACAGTAAAATTTGTGAACTTACAAAGCAAGCATGCATATTATCATACTGAGCTCCCATACATCACCCCACCACCAACATCTTGCATTGATGTGAAACATTTGTTACACACTATGAAAGAGCATCATCAAAATATTACTACTAATTATAGCCCATATCTTTTATATTTGGTGTATTTCCCCCCAATGCACCCAATTATTAACACCCTCTATTAGTATTATATATTTGTTATCATTCATGAGAAAACATTCTCATATTGTCCTGTTTTTTTGTTTGTTTGTTTTTTCTCTTTATTTCTTTAATGTTACATTCAAAAAATATGAGGTCCTCATATATCCCCCACCGCCCCACCCCATTCCTCCGCCCATAAAAACAACCTATTGTCCTGTTAACCACAGTCCATCACCCACCACCAGGTTCCCTGTGTTATACAGTACAGTCTATTCAAAGTGTATATTCAGTCGCTCTCATGTTCATCACAGAGTTATGTTGTCATCACCTCAATTTTATAACGTTTTCATTACTCCAAAAGGAATAATCCCATACCCCCTTATGTCCTGCTATTGTTGTCCCTTAGAACTGAAATAATAATCATCTTGCCATTGATGTCAAATATTACAATATTACTGTTAACTATATTCATAAGTTACATTAGTTGTACTTTTCCCATGTATCACCATATTCTTGGCATTTACCATTACATACTTTTGAAAGTAAGAAACATAGCACAAAAGGAGGTAGCAGTTAATAAATTTAATTGTGCAGTGCTTTGCTAGTATAATAAGGAAATGGAGCTTGATCCATATGATTTTATTATCGATGAAGTCCACCCATAATATGGATGGGAAGTCAAGCCATTTCTACAAAGTTCACCTTTAATCTTCTCTATAGTTTGCTTCTGAACTCCATGTTTTAGTTGCTCATTTAGAGTTTTGTAGATGAATTGATCTCTACAGATAAGCAACTTCCCTGCCCATTCTAGAGAAATTTAATGGGGCTGGACAGTACTTTAGGGATGTGTGAGAAAGCAATTTCTGGGGATTTCTAGAAAGGTTGAATATGTTGATGGCTTTAATATTACAGGAGGATGATTGCAAAATATTCTCTTTTAGTCACTTGCCTTCCTGACTCATCTTTGCTGTTGCGTATACTTTCATATAAACTGGAGAAACCTGCTTGAGGTAGAAAACTATAGATGGTAGAAGATGCTATAGAAGTTAACACCTAAAACATACCTTTTCTTTATAAAATGGGGAAAGTAAAAAAGGAAAATCTTTGAGGAGCAAGAGAATTGTTAATCCTGATCCTATGTGAAAAATATGCTGCCTTTTCTCAAATAAAGATTTACTCTAGACAAGCAGAATTACCAATCTGTCCCTTTTAAAGAAGGAGCTCTTTAGAATGCATATCCCCATAGATAAAGAACCACTCATATCATGCCTGTTTTCAAATAATAAATTACTGTGTTTATATAAAAAATGATATTTTACTTCCAAAAACAGTAGTCTAAAGGGTTAAGTTTAATGGTGGAGATTACAGGCACTGTAATAATCAGATTGTTTGAAAAAAAAATTTTTAATCTTTTGCCAAGGGGTTTTATAGGTAGTTTTCATATTATACCTGTAGTGATTTGAGATTATTTATAAATTCCAAAATGAGAGATTATGTTTGTAAACTGGTCTGTTCCTCTGGGTGTAATAACCCTTTGATTGTATTAGAGTCACCTGAGACATCTGATTATATTATGTTAAGATTAGGGCTTTGATTCAACTATGTCATTAGAGTGCAACTCAGCATTTAGTCCCAGCCCCCTTGGTGGGCTGATAAAACAGACTCTCACATGGAAGTAGACACACAGGGGAATGCAGAAAAAGACACAGCAGAGGAGAGAACTTAGTTTTATGCTGGAGCCACGGGAAGAGAGGTGAGCCTGACAGTTTACAGCTGCACTTGTAAAGAGAACAGAGCAGCTGGGTCCTGAAAGAAACGAGCCCCAGAAGAGAGATGAGCCCTATGCCAGCCTCCAGCTGAGAGCAGAAGAAGCTGGGCCCACCAAACCTTCAGAGGAAAGAAGGCTGAACTCTCTTGCATCAACATATAGCAACAGAGTTTAGATGAGAAAGTACCTTTTATGGTATACCTTGAGTTGGACTCTAGGCCTTGTAACTGTAAGCTTTTACCCTAAATAAATACCCTTTATAAAAGCCAACAAATTTCTGATACTTTGCATCAGCACCCTTTTGGCTGACTAATAAAATACCCTGCATAATTATTGCCTATTCTGTCTTCAGGCTGTCTCCTGCTCTGGCTACAATGTGAAATAATTTAAACCCTTTTCCAGAATGGTGATTATAATTTAGTTAATTGCCTGAAATCCCAACTTGAGGACACTATCCACACATACATCCTGAATCAAAATGTCAGACCTAATTATAGAAAAATATTGTGTAAGAGACATGATGTGTGGTTGTTAAACTTTTGGGGGTTTAAAATCCTTTAAAAATCTACTAAGTCAGAAAGCCTTCATCCCAGAAAAATACACATACACATAATTCTGAATAACATTTCAGGGTGTTCATTGAACACCAGAGTCTCAATCAACTAGGTGCTTGTGGACCTAGGTTAAGAACTTCTGCACTACCTAGAGCTATGCTATCCAACCAATAGCTACAAGCCACATGTTGCTATTTAAACTTAAATTAAATTAAAATTTTGTTCTCCAGTCTCACTAGACACATTTTGAGTGCTCAATAGCTACATATGGCTAAAGACTCCCATATTAGAGCAGATATAGAAAATTTCCATCATCACAGAAAATTTTATTGGCAACACTGGGATAGATGGTTCTGAAATATTCTATTTAAGAGTCTTATATATATTTGTGTATATGTGTTTTGTGTAGAGCTGTATTATTTGACAACCATTTAATGTATGTTGCATGAAAGGGCGCAGAATACAAGTCTGTTGCTGAAACATAATTATAACTAAAAGTAAGACAGCTAGCTGACCTCAGCTGTGCCTTTAGGACTACTCTTCAATCATTTGATTTTTATCTTGTTGCATCTCATTTCATTCTCCATAGTAGTTCTAAATCTCCACATTTTCCCTTAAATTTTTTGTCTTCATTATCAGTGGAGACTTTACCTCATACTGGTGCAAAAACTGAGACCATTAAGATAAATTCATCAACGTCCCTTATCTCTGTATCAGAAATCTCAGTGTGTTTTTTCCTTTCTCTCTTCTTTTATTATAATGTGGTACAGAAATACCAAGTTGATAAGGGAATGCAAAAGCCTTTGAATTTTGTGTAATCCAGACTAAAATGTATTATAAATAGATAGTTGGCAAATGAACATATTCCTTCCTGGAAGTCTGGACTCCATTCTCATGTGATTCTGATTCTTTAGGCCTGTTTTGGAACCCTGAAATGTATAGCTGAATTAATCCACAGACATTTCCAATACAAGCAGCACAGATGATGCCCACCTTTCTCCAGTCTCAAACTTAAATCCATAGTCATTATTATCAGTAATAATATTAATATGCACTCATTTTATTGAGAACTTACTGTGTCAGGCTCAGTGCCATGTGCTTCACATTAATTTCTTAATCTAACCCTTAGAACAACTCCCTTAAGTGGATATGATGATTAATTCATTTTAGGTTGTATTGTCTAAGTGGTGGTTAATAGGAATTAATGGGGCCAAGATTCCTCCAACCTTGACTTCAGAGTCACTTGATTCTTCTTTCCTCCTCTCCTTTTCCATGCATTTGATTTCCAGATCTTAGAAAATCTTCCTACTATTCATATAGGTGATTGTTACAGCCACAGAACTGCTCTCTTGGCTTTCTAACTATCTTTTGTATTTGCAATTCTCTATATTGTTTCAGGAAGGTCACTTTTGAGCAGAGCCTTGATCACTTTACTTTCCTGATCATAAACCTTCGGCATGTACCCACACTTCAAGTGTAAACCTCTGGCCTAGAATTAAGGCTCACCAGCCTGTGATCCACCTACCTTTACAGCCTTTTCTTACTTTTACTCTAGCACTAATTGGTCTATTTGATATTGTCAAAGTATTTTTTAAATTATCCATATTCACTTGCTAGAATTCTGTACAATTTCAAAGTCTTCATCTTCCACGAAGACTTTCCTTCCTTTCTCCTGACTTAAGTTCTTTCTTTCCTCCCCTATAGCCCATAGTTTATATGATCAACTTGGCATATATTGACTTGTATTATAATATTTGTGCTCTGTCTCATGTATTTCTCTGGACTAAAACTTTTTCAGGATAGGGACCTTCAATATTAATCAGTTTTGTATTTCTGATAGTACTTAGCATAATCTTTCTACATAATAGGTATTCAATTTAAAAGTTGTAAAGTTAGTCAAAATTGCATATCTTAAAAGTCAGGACTTAGACGGTGACCAGATAAAATTGTGCTTGCTTCTTTCTCTGTTTACTTATTTATTTATTTCTCTCTCCCCTCCCACCTCATTGTTTGTGCTCGCTGTCTGCTCTGTCTATTCATTGTCTTCCTTTTTTTTTAAGAGGCACATAACAGTGCACATGTGGGAGGGATGCACCCAGTCACTTGAGCCACCTCTGCTCCCTGCTTGTTGTGTCTCTCATTATGTTTCTTTGTTGCATCATCTTGTTACATCAGCCTGTCACACCAGCTTGCTGTCTTGCTCATCTTCTTTAGAAGGCATCGGGAACTGAACCCTGGAGTTCCTGTGTGGTAGGCAGGTGCCCAACTGCTTGAGCCACATCTGTTTCCCTTCTTTCTCTTTTAATCTTGTCTGTCACCATCACATTGAAGAACTAACTCATCAGATAACATGGGCTCTAATAAGATGATTTCATTATTACAGCAAACTTTGGATAAAGAGAAAATCTGTTCAGAATCTCCAATTGTTTCTCTTTTTGCATATTTTCTTTCAAACCTTGTATTTGTATGTGAGTATATGTACGTATACATTTGTTTATTGCGTGTGTTGCAGATATTGTGTGCAGTTCATTGTAGATCTTTTCAGTTAATTTCAAACTTTTTTTGATATTTCTCCATGGTCCTCACAATTGTCATTCAGTAAATACATAATTTTCTATAGCACAAATGTACCATACTTTATAGAATTGATTTCAAATTGCATGACATCTGTGTTGCTTCAGTTTGCTTTATAAGTAGTGTATTAAATTAACTCCTTAGATTTTCAAGCATGGGTTTGTTAGCTTTAAGGGTATGAAATGCTTGTGAACCTGTTTTTGTGCCAAAAGAAAGTGGCAAAACTGCCATGTATGCATGAAGGTGCTAATCCAGCACAGCCTCACTAGCTCCCTCAGCATGGCATTGAGGGCGTGGTTTATTTAAATTCATCTCCATACATTCTCCCACTCTTAGGAGGAATGTGCAGTAAATTAATCTTTTAAAGGATTGGTCTCAATAATTTATTAAACAAATTGTTAGCATAGGAGTAGTTTAGAAATGGCCCTATATTCTGCCTCTGAGCTTTGAAGATAATTTCTATTGATTGGCAAAATAAACTAGACCCATTTTCCAAATGCATCCGCAGGGGACAGTCACTTAGAAATTGAAGAGCTGGCTTGCTTAGGAAGTAGAAGACCATTTTTTTAGTACAAGAGAGAAGTACCCTCAAAAATTTGAAAATAAGGTTACATAAATTTTTAGAATATAATCAACACATGAAATTCACGAGCCATTGGAGTCCTATCAAAGGTTAAAATGTCTTGTCAGTTTTAGAGAGCAAACCAGTCACTTAACTATGACTGCAAGAAGAAATCTTTTCTCCTATGACTGAAATACCCATCTAAGATTATGATAGAATGCAGGATAGCAATAATGAATGAAACATCAACAATACTAGATCGACAACATACATAAATTTGATGTACATTAGGAATTAAAGTTTTATTGCATTGCATTTCTAATTATACTTATCTTATTACAAAAATATTTCTCCTACAACCGATCTATATGGTCCAAACCAAAATGTCAAAACCAAAACATAGGCTATTGTAGTAGTAACTTCTTAATACTTGTTCTTAATAATCAAAGTATTATTTAAGCATTAATAAAAACTATATTTAGGTACTGGTAGTGTCTGTATGCTGTTTTTATTGGCTTAACAGTAGATAACCTTTTAATAACAAATTACTCTTGGGAAGCAGATGTGTCTCAATGGTCGAGTGCCTGCCTCCCACATATGAGGCCCCAGTACATCCTTAAAAAAAAAACGTTTTTAACATTTAGCAGTTTAACTTGGTAAATAATATTCTAGCCATACTCTGAAATATTTTACATATGCTTTTAACTTGGGCCATGACCAGACAGTCTATTCTCATTTTTATAATGAGACTTCTATAAAAATGGCACGAACACTGAATTAGTGAATACTGAACTATTGCTCCTAGAGGAAATACAGGTTTAGGTTCCTCAGGGAACATTTGTGTCAACCAATCATTATATAACCGTGTTTTATATGTATTCTGTATAAAGATACCTTAATATATATTGCTGATTGATTAAACATTGACCACAAAGCCAACAGCACTTTTTAACTCATGCCTGAATGAAGCTTATCTAACACACATATTTTCCCCATAAGGCACATCACAGCCTTCTTGCACTTAGGAACACTAGGCTGCATGTCAGCACTATACTTGGGGGCCATTTTGAACAGCAAAATCACCAGCAAAAACCACCAGGAAAATGTGAAAAATGTGCCACTAAATGTACAGTGAAATGAACACTTGTTTACAGTATGAGAACTGAAACAAGAACGCAGAGTGTTGCATTGTTTAACATCAACTGGGAATATGTGCATTGGCCAACTCAAAATTTTATTGCTCCACCCATGTCCATGAATGTGGGGGTTGCAAATAAATTTTATCAAGTAGGCAAATTAGCAAATATGGAATCATGAATAATGAGGATTACTATGAATTACTTTTGTGGATTAGTACCATGAGTGAGTGGGTCTGTAGGTAAAACCTTGCTACTCTAAGTGTGGCTCATGGGTGGGCAGATTGGCATCAACCGGGAACTCAGATATACCGAATTTCAAGTCTCCACCCAGACATACTTTGTTAGTTCATGTCCTCTAAGAAGCATATGTTAAGGTGGGATTTGGCATGTAAGAGGTTTATTCAGTGAATACATCAGAGGAGGAAAAACTGAGAGGTGATGATGTAGGTAGAGGAGAGCGGGAAGACAGAGGAGGGGGTTGAGCAGAATCTTGAGTGCAGCACGGTTCTAAGCAGATTTCTGCAAAGCCAGTGAGGAGTCCTCATTCCAAAGTCAACTGTCAGAGAAGTACCTCTTGCAGGAACTTGTCTGTCTTAGTATTTCTCCTGCATTCAGTCATTGGCTCAGAGCAGCCTGTGGGCAGCTTGGTCTCTGTGCAATTGGGATTTCAGCACACAGAACCTGAGGCCATCTGTCAATTATATGCATAACAGCATGAGATTTGACTGGCGCATTTCCATGGCTGCCATGCCTACTGAATCAGACTCTGCATTTTAGCAAAATCTCCGGGTGATTCATGTACACATTAAACTTTGAGAACTACTGTCCTAGAAGAACAATTTGATACTTTGGGGATATTGCCCAGAGTGAATAAAACTTTTTCAGGATCTCCTAAAAAACTCAGCGTCCTTGAGATAGTATTTTTATGGGTCTTTTTTTTTTTTTTAGCAAATTTTTAATTGTCTTTTTTTTTTTTAAAGATACATAGATCACATAAAATGTTACGTTAAAAAATATAAAAGGTTCCCATATACCTCACTCTGGACCACCCCCACTCCTCCCACATCAGCAGTCTTTTTCATCAGTGTGGCACATTCATTGCATTTGGTGAATACGTTTTGGAGCACTGCTACACCACATGCATTATAGTTTACATTGTAGTTTACAACTCTCCTCCAGTCCATTCAATGGGTTATGGTAGGATATATAATGTCCTGCATCTGTCCCTGCAATATCACTCAGGACAACTCCAAGTCCCGAAAATGCCCCTGTATCACACCTCTTCTTCCCTCTTCCTGCCCTCAGCAACTCCCGTGGCCACTGTCTCCACGTTAATGATACAATTTCTTCCATTGCTAGAGTTACAATAGTTCTGCAGTAGAATACCAGTAAGTTCACTCTAATCCATATTTTATTCCTCCATCCTGTGGACCCTGGGATGGTGATGTCCACATTCAGATCTATCCCATCCAATGTTTATCATCCTCTTTTGGAGTGGTGTAACTTACTTTGCTTTCCAAATGTCCCTTTTTCCTTGTTTACTGGAGAAGAAAAGAACAGCATAAATGCTGTGGACATGAAGAGTAAAACTCCTAAATTTAACATTTTTATTATACTTAATGTTTATTGTTATGTTGGAATTCTATGTAATCTTTACATTATTATTTATTAATTACCAGTGGGCCTGTTATACCAAGGCCTACCGAACTAAAGCTCTGACTATAAGTATACTTGGACAACCCTCAATCCTGGGCAAAGAAAGTTCCCCCAAAAAACAACTGGTGTTTCCTGAAATGGATTTCCCTAGGAATTGAGTTAAAGGTAGAACTCTAGTTGTAAGTACCTCTGGTTCATCATTCTTCCATTTCTTCATTCAGTAAATATCAAATACCATTTATGTTCCTGGCAGAATACATAAAAGTTCACAGTGACTTATAAATATATAAATATTCAAAATGGCATGGAACATACATATTGAAGAAACATCAAGGAAGAAAATGCAACTCAGAGAAAGATAGCAGTGATTGAGTTTAGGCTCCCAAGAAAACTTGGGAAATTATTTAACTTTTCTAAGTCTCAATTCTCCCTTATAGCAGATGGGGTTATAATAGTACTACTAAATAAGATAATATTAATTGAAAACGTTCCCTAAGGCACTTTGCTGGTGATTTACAAGCAGCAAGCACCAGTAAGCTTTAGTTCTTGCTGTTGATGGTAATTATTTATTCAATCTGCTTGTTTTCTGCAGTCTGCAAAATTTACAGATATCTCCATCAAAATTTTGGAGAATGCTGGAATACAGTACTTATTACCTATATGGCAGGCAATTTTTACTGTTACCTTTATTCAGAGTATGCTGCCTTTTGTTGTCATATTCTAGTGAATGTAAAATATTTTATATCATTTCATAAGTATATTACTTCATTACTTCTCTCTCTCTTTCTCCCCCACCCCTAATCCTGTTTTTCACATGCAGGTCTAAGTTCCTCAGATTTTGTAGAATTTTTTTAAGATTTGTTTTTATTTTACTTTTCTCCCCTTGTCATCGTGGTCCCCATCCCATCCCCCCTCCTCCCCTCCTCCCCCCCCCCCCCCCCCCCCCCCCCGCCGATGTCTCCTCTCTCTGTCCATCTGTTTACTGTGTTTTCTTCTGTATCCGCTTTCATTCTTGTCAGGCAGCACAATCTGTGTGTCATTTTGCTGCATCATCTTGCTGCGTCAGCTCTCCATGTATGTGGCACCACTCCTGGGTGGGCTGCACTTTTTTTGTGCAGGGTGGCTCTCCTTGCGGGGTGCACTCCTTGCGGGGGGAGGGGGTGACATCCCTGCGTGGCATGGCCCTCACACAGCAGCACTGCACACGGGCCAGCTCACCACACAGACCAGGAGGCCCTGGGTACCGAACCCTGGACCTCCCATATGGTAGGAGGACACTCCATCAGATGAGCCATATCCTCTTCCCAAATTTTGTAGAATTTCATCTATACTGAAGAATTACAGAATTCTAGAACTCCTTGATTCCATTACCTAATTTAATAAATATAATAATTGGTAACACATAGATTTTGTTAATGCTTCTAAAGTGCTTATGTGTTTTAAATATTCTCTCTTCTGTAATATATACCATTTGTTTTCACTTTCTCTAGTATTAATGATTAATTTTATGAAACAAAAATAAACAATTTGATTAGCAAACTAATCTGAGCAGAGTGTGTCCAAGTGATGTATTAGAGGTCACCTTTCGTGGATTGTCTTCCATCTCTAGCTCAGTTAGGTGACTTCCTCCATCTTTGTGCTCCCATAAACCTTGTATATTATCTGTCATCACACTTTATCCTTTTAATATATCTTTAAACAAATTGTGAGTACTTCACCCTTGACTGTAAGGACCATGTCATTCAACCTTCAAAAGTAGAGACCAGCATGCAATAGATAAGAGCTGAATTTTGTCAAGTGTGTGAGTGAATGAATTCTGTCCCTTACAGTACTTATCTAACTTTTAGGCCATGATCAGCAAGGCACCAGTGACTTATTTAATGAATAATTCAATTAAGAAGGCCTTAAAAAATAAAAATAAATAAGGTAAAAATAAGATATGAAAACAGGACAATTAATAGTAACCTAATTCAAAAGACTGTGAATAACTGTCTTTCTGAAGAAGGTTTCTCTGCCTTTTGTCAAATGTCTTAACCTAAATACCTGGTTACTAATTAGACTGCATAAGGTGACAAGTCTAGCCTTCCTCCCTAACAGACTAAGGGTGCTCAAGATGCAGCTGGCTGTACTTGGAGACCCTGAGTTTGGAGCTGTGGATCTTACCAACCTCACCTCTTGAAGATACTCTAGGCAATGTTAGGTAAAGACATAGCCCAGACAGGAAAAACATTTACCCCATATGTCTAGTAAATTAACGTTCATCTCCTTGTTTGCAAGAGCCTGAATTATGATACATCGTTGTACAATAAGCAAATGATACACATAAATCAACATCGAAAACTTCCATCTGGGCCACCCTGCACATGTGTCAATCCAGTATACAAGCATTCATCTTTGCACATGAAAAATAATCAGAAACAGAAAAGAGTTTGCAGGTGCAATAGGAAGCAAATTAAAAGGTTGGCCTGGCTTCATCTGTAGCCTCAAAATATACCATTTACTTCCCTTAGTGTGATGACTCTCAGCCATAGGTCACAACTGGGCCTTAGAACCTTAACCCAGTGTGTTGCAGCTTTCCTCCTCCAAGTACCCCAGTACTGCTGCCATTGGCCAGGGTCCAAGAAGGCTTGAACAGCTGCCCTGAGAGAGTTTTCCCCCATTCAAACTAGCAAGTGGAGTTTGAGCTGCTTTGCAGTACTCCCAGCCTCCGGGTTGCAGAAGCTGTTTAAAATGATAAAGTATCCTACTCTAACATGAGATAATGATGTTTTTTTCTTTTTGGAGATACATAAATATCTTAAGGATCCTTTTAATGCAGGAGGTGAGAAATCATCCTTCCAAAGACTGGGTTTCAGCTTTCCTTTTTTCTTTTTCACTCTCTCTCTCTTTTTTAATCTCTCTCTTAGACAGTAAGGATTGTATCCTGGAGCCGCTTTCCCTGCCAGAAAGTCCAGGTGGCACTACCACTTTAGAAGGTTGTCCATCTGTGCCTTGCATTTTCTGTGAAGAACATTTTCCTGTGGCTGAGCAAGACAAACTTCTAAAGCACATGATTATTGAACATAAGATGGTCATAGCTGATGTCAAGCTGGTTGCTGATTTCCAAAGGTAAGTTTCTTTTTGTCTGTGAAAGCTTTCAGTCTTCTCAGACTTTAAAAAAAACCTTCTTACTCTTATTTAAGCGTGTAAGTAGTGTTTGAGAATGTCACATGCTAATGCATTTTATACACATTTTGGAAACAGCAACTTCCCAAGAGCAGATAATATTCCCTTTGCCACATTTCATGAGATTGTTGACATTATTGATCTCTATCTGATTCGTGTTTTAGTTTGCTAAAGGGTGCCAATGCAAAAATACCAGAATAGGTTGACTGTTATAATAGGAATGTATTAGGTTGAAATCTTAGAATTCTGAAACTATGAAAATGTCCAAATCAGGGCTTCCTCAGAGATACTATCTCACCAAAAGTTGTCTGCCAGCTGATCCTGTACTCCTGCGACAAGGCAAAATGGTGAGCAGACTCGGCCTTCTCCTCTAGGCTCACTTTCTCCCCGAGCTCAGCTGTGAGCTCTCAGGCATATGACTTGTCTCTTCCCAGGTTATGTCTCTTCAGCTTCTGGCTGCTCCACTGATCTTAGCCTCTGAGGGTCTTTCAATGGCTTTAGGCAATCCTGGAGTCCTCTCTAACATGGCAGGGTTAAAATGGCAGCTGTCTTTCTCTCTGTATTTCTGCTTTCAGTTCTTTGTATATATAAGAGTACAATAGAGGTGCCAAAACCCACTCTGGGTCACGCCTCACTGAAGTAGCCCCATTAAAGGCCCTAAAGCAATCTAACCAAAAGTGATCTAATCAAAAGATCCCTAACTGAATCTAACCAAAAGGTCCAAGATAAAATAGGCTTACATGCACAGGAATGTATTAGCTTAAGAACATAATTTTCTGAGGTCCACAAAAGACTGAAACCAGGACAGTGTTCTCATTTTTCAGGCTATAGATATTCTCCAGTTGAGCTAATGCTTCCGGAGAGGCCAAAACGTTACAGTTGTGCAGACATTGTAATATCCCTGTGTCTAGACAATGTCCCAGGCCATGTCATTCCTCACAAGCAACTCTTCTTATATTGAGGTTGCAAAGCAGCAGACTATATTATTATTATTAACAGTGGGCTATGAAATCAGGCAGGCCTAGTTGTGTGAATGCAGGCTTGGTTATTTCCTGCCATGTGACCTATAGCAAACTACTTAACCACTCTAAGCATCAGTTTCCTCTTGTTTGAAATGTGGGTAACACTGGTTCTCATAAAGTTGTTCATGATAATATTTTAAAAGTTAAGCATAGTACCTGCAACATATTATATACCCAATAAATTATAGCAAAAATTTTAATTATATTTTGGTTTTCACAGATACATTTGAAATCTTAGTTTCCAGCACCTGTAGCTTGAATTCTCAATAGGCATTTATGCTCATCTGAAACCCTGTAATTATCAGATGTAAACTTTAACTTTTGAGAAAACTCAGTGTTCTAAATAACATAAACTTTTAGAAAGGCAGTTTATTTTTAAATTGGAATAGCCAGAATACTCACACAGATAGTATAGGCTATTCTGATCTCTAACCCTAGACCCTATCTTTTATCCCTTTCTTAACTACCTAGCACCAACATTGAATATCTGTGTGAACCTTCTATGTCATGGCCCCATATATCCACTCAGCATTTACTTTTTTAGTAGATATAGTCAGGAACATAGATGGAGAAGAGTAGGGGAGGGGGATTATATGAATGATAAATGCCACCAACTGGGGAATAAACTAATTCCTTATATACTTTCAGAGGAGGTACTCCATTTTTCCCATTCTCATGTTATTCTTTATTTTCATTATTTAAGAAAACTGTATATTTACTTCATGAAGCTAAAGATATGATTGACTCAAATTGACAAGATATATATCTAAGTAAATACAGTTGCTTTTGAATACCTTTTAATATATCCAGTCTCCTTAAGATAATACACTCCTATGATTTAGGGAAACTAAAAATTATTTTCTACAATATGAGTAGCAATTAAAGTTTGAGCTCAGAGTTAAATTGGAATATTCCCAATGTTTTATGTGACTTTTTCCTAACTTCAAAGAGGAGGGGTTTTCTTGTGTGTGTGTTTTTTTTTTAAAGATTTATTTTTATTTATTTCTATTTATTTCTCTCCCCTCCCCCTCCCATTGTCCATTCACTGTGTGTTCTTCTGTGTCTGCCTGCATTCTTGTCAGGCGGCACTGAAAATCTATGTCTCTTCATTGAATCATCTTGCTGTGTCAGCGCTCCGTGTGCGGCGCCGCTCCTGAGCAGTCTGCCCTTTTTTTTCTGCACAGGGCGCACTCCTTGCACATGGGGCACCCCTAGGGGGCGACACCCCTGCATGGCACAGCACTCTGGCACATGGCAGCACTGCACGTGGACCAGCTCACCACACAGGCCTGGAGGCCCTGGGTATCGAACCCTGGACCTCCTATATGGTAGGTGGACGCTCTATCAGTTGAGCCACATCCACTTCCCAGGAGTTATTTTTATTTATTTATTTATTTATTTTTAAGATTTATTTTTTTATTTATCCCCTCCCTCCCCTCCTGGTTGTCACAGTGTCCAGTCACTGTGTGTTCTTCTGTGACTGCTTCTATCCTTATCAGCAGCACTGGGAATCTGTGTTTCTTTTTGTTGCGTCATCTTGCTGTGTCAGCTCTCTTTGTGTGTGGCGCCATTCTTGGGCAGGCTGCACTTTCTTTCGCACTGGGCAGCTCTCCTTGTGGGAGGCACTCCTTGCACATGGGGCTCCCCTACACGAGGCACACCCCTGCATGGCAGGGCACTCCTTGCACGCATCAGCACTGCACATGGGCCAGCTCCACATGGGTCTAGGAGGCCTGGGGTTTGAGCCGTGGACCTCCCATGTGGTAGGTGGACGCCCTATCCATTGGGACAAGTCCACTTCCCAGGAATTATTTTTAATTTCATACATTTCTAATGGTTTGCTTGCCATAGAGGCTGAAAGGTTTGCTTCTTTAACTAATGTTAACATTTTGTAAAAATTCAAAAAACAATGAGTTAGGTGAAGAGGAGGGAACATTAGAGGTTCATTTGGCATGAATTAATTCCCTCAGAACTTACTTACAGGTTGAGCTATTCTGACATATAGAACTTCTTGGTAAGAGTTGTTGCTTCCTAAAACAATAAGTAATAAAGAGGCTAAATAATAGATTAGATAGACTTCCCTTTGCTTTACAAGAAGTAAGCTATAAGTTTTCATATTAAGTATATTTTTTGCTTACTTTATTGAAACAAAGGAGTGAAACCTCCTGGGGTAGAAGGAATAAAACAAAAATAAAAATCTTTCCTTTGAGCCTATTTAACATGGTTATTTATACTGAGCTTTTTCCTAGCTTTATTCAGTATAAAATTGTTCCAGAAGATAAATATTAAAAACTCTTTAATACTTGCCCCTTTCTATATTAAATTCCACTTGTAAACTAATTAACAACCATATCTCACTTCTTTCTGCTATGCCTCTCAGTGAGCATACCAGTTACAGTGGGGGTCTGGGCAGGCAAGATATTGTTTCAATTCTATGAAGCATGATTTGCAGTTCTTAGAAAGTATTTGCTGATGACCTTGTAATTGCTTTTGTGACTTTTAAATAAAGTTTGAAATGTGTTGATAACTGTCATTACTATATATTATTTCTTAGCAGCCTTTATATATTGAGTAGCTACAGTAGTATTTGTGTTTGGAGGCTAAACTGAGTCTGAGGTGTGTGGTTTTCAGATCTTTTAAGAAAAGGTTCAGTACTGTTCTATAAAAGAAAGGGTTATCTCCCCTTATTAACCCCATCAGGATTGCCAGTATGGTTGTATGTGAGAAGAAAC
Organism: Dasypus novemcinctus; assembly: GCF_030445035.2. Taxonomy (NCBI): domain Eukaryota; kingdom Metazoa; phylum Chordata; class Mammalia; order Cingulata; family Dasypodidae; genus Dasypus; species Dasypus novemcinctus. The sequence continues at coordinate 87,847,623 of NC_080677.1, forward strand.
AACAAAACATATTGTTCACTTTTTATAAACTATTTATTCATTTACTTCTTTTCCTTAAATGTTCTATACTCAGTGTTGTCATTTATATTTATACTTGATGTCAGCTCATATGAGGGTTCTCTTTCTCAGACCTTACGCACAGCACAGATATGTATGGTAGTGGTTTTTTTTTTTTTTAATACATGAATACTCTTTTTAGAAAGAACACCATAATGTTGGGAAATTAATGTTAAGAAAAAGGGAAAAATAAGGAAATAAAAAGGAAATAAAATATTGGAAGTTAGGAACTACTTAGAGAACATTATAGGAATCTTTAAATGCTCTTCTACCTCTGAAACATTTATTATGAAACTCCTATGTTCAAAACACTACTAGATACGATATAGAGCCCTTTAAAATGTCCATCTTACTATTCTTTCTGTGTACGTCATCTGGTTCAGTAAGTCCCATTTCTTTTACAGGGCTTTGGTTCTTTGTTGTTTCTTTATGCATCTGACAATTGTGGAGCTTGACGAATTGTCAACTGTGGAGTTAATCTATTTCTTCTCTACCCGGGAAGGAGACCTCATTCTCTTTTTGATACCATTTGACAAATGAGATTACAGTTGTCAATAGAAATCTCATTAGATAAATGGAACAATGAAGAGATCATTGAATCTTGTCATCTTACTCTTTCATCAGAAATCCAGATCTGGGTGTTATGTTTTGCTTTTAAATTTAGCTGGTATGCTTCTCCTAACTCTACTCTTTACATATAAGAATTGTAACCTTGGCCATTTTTCCAAAGGATACGTATGCCTTCTTTCAGACACAATGTGGACACACGGAATTTTTCTACCATGTTATAGGTACTGAATTTACACTAATTTTTTTTCACTGTTATTCTTTTATTTTTTTTCCTAAACAAATCTGTTTTACTGATACATATTAATAAAGCATATAATCCATCCAAAGTATACAATCAATGGTATTTGATATATATCACATAGTTGTGCATTCATCACTTTAATCATTATTAGAGAATTGTCATTATTTCAATAATAATAAAAAACAGAAGAACAAAAACACATTCAACACTTCTCAATCTCTCTGCAATCTGCTGTACATAGCTGAGATTTCTGGCTATTCTTGAACATTTTCTTTTAAAGCAGTTTTATTGAGATATATTCACATACCATACAATTAATCCAATGTGTATAATCAGTGGCTTTTAGTGTAATCACAATGTTGTGCATTCATCACCACAAAAAATTTTAGAATAATTTCATTACTCCAAAAAGAAAATCTCCACACCCCTAAGCTGCCTTTTATAGCCCTATGTAACCACTAATATAGTTTTATCTTTATAATTGATTTATATTTACATTTTATATAAATGGAATCATACAATATGTAGCACTTTGTGTCTGGTTTCTTTCACTTATCATAATGGTGGTTTTTTTCTCTGATACTAACATTTCATAACAGTAATGTACATTTGTTTAGTTACAAAGAAAAACAGTCTTATATGCACAATATTACCCATATTCATATTTCACATGTGGTTTTACTGTGCTGTATAGTCCTATGTTACATTTTTTCTAACATCAATTTTATTGATATATATTAATAAAAAATACATTTCTTCCAAAGTGTACAGAGGTACTTGGTATAATCACATGGTTGTGCATTCATCACTTTAATCATTATTAGAGCATTTTCATTATTTCGGTAATAATAATAAGCAAAAACAGACAAACAAGAAAATTCTTCACCTCTCAATCTCAATCTTTCCCCAACTGTACATAGCTGCTATTCTGGCTATTCTTGCACAAAAATTTTTTTAAGCAGTTGTATTGAGATATATTCACATACCAATATGTTGTACCTTAAGTGTATAATCAATGACTTTTAGTATAATCACAATGTTGTGCATTCATCATCACAAAAAAATTTAGAATTACTTCATTACCCCTGAGAGAAAATCTCCATACCCCTTAGTATGACTTCCCTACCCCTACATAACCACTAATCAAATTTTGTCTTTATATATTGATTTATATTTGCATTTTATATAAATGGAATTGTACAAATGTTATACTTTATATCTAGTTTATAGGAATGCAATTATATAGCATTTGTCTTTTTGTGTCTGGCTTACTTCACTCAACTAATGTCCTCCAGGTTCATCCGTGTTCTCATAGGCTTTGTGGTTTCATTTCTTCTTATAGCTGCATAATATTCCATCATGTAAATACACCACAGTTTGTTTATCCATTTTCATCGGTTGATGGGCACGTGGATTGTTTCCATCTTTTGGCAATCATGAATAATGCCTCTATGAATGTAGGTGTGCAGATGTCTATTTGTGTCACTGCTCTCAATTCTTGGGTATATACTCAGTAGCGGTCTTGCACGGTCCTCCGGCAAATCTATATTCAATTTCGTTAGGAACTGCCAAACAATCTTCCACAGTGGCTATACCATTCTTCATTCCCACCAACAGTGAATAAGTGTTCTTGTCTCTCCACATCCTCTCCAACACTTGTAGTTCTCTGCCCTTTTAATAGTGGTAATTCTGATAGATGAGAAATGATATCTTGTTATAGATGTGAGTTGCATTTCCCTAATCAGGGGTGATGTAGAACATTTTTTCATTTGTTTCTTTTTTTTCCATTTGTATTTCTTCCTTGAACAAATGTCTATTCAAGTCTTTTTCTCATTTTTTAATTGGGTCATTTGTCTTAATATTGTTGAGTTCTAACATCTATTTTATATCATGGATATTACACCCTTATCAGACATGTAATTTCCAAATATTTTCTCCCTTTGAGTTGGCTGCCTTTTCACTCTTTTTTTTTTTTAAATTAATTTATTTATTTCTCTCTCCTTCCCACTCCCCCACCCCAGTAGTCTGTTCTCTGTGTCTATTTGCTGCATCTTCTTTGTCTGCTTCTGTTGTTGTCAGCGGCACGGGAATCTGTGTTTCTTTTTGTTGCGTCATCTTGTTATGTCATCTCTCTGTGTGTGCAGCACCATTCCTAGGCAGGCTGCACTTTCTTTCATGCTGGGCGGCTCGGCTCTTCTTACGGGGCACACTCCTTGCGCGTGGGGCTCCCCTACGCAGGGGACACCCCTGCATGGCAGGGCACTCCTTGCGTGCATCAGCACTGCGCATGGGCCAGCTCCACACGGGTCAAGGAGGCCCGGGGTTTGAACCGCGGACCTCCCATGTGGTAGACGGATGCCCTAACTACTGGGCCAAGTCATCCGCCCCGCTTTTCACTCTTTTGACAAAGTCCTCTGAGGTGCAAAAGTGTTTAATTTTGAGGAGATCCCATTTATCTATTATTTTCTTTTGTTGCATGTGCTTTGGATGTAAAGTCCAAGAAACAAGCACCTACCACAAGGTCTTTAAGATGTTACCCTACATTTTCTTCTAGTAGTTTTATGATCCTGACTTTTATATTTAGATCTTTGATTCATATCGAGTTGATTATTGTATAGAGAATGAGAGGAGTCCTCTTTCAATATTTTGGTTATAGATATCCAGTTCTCCCAACACCATTTGTTGAAGAAACTGTTCTGTCCCGTTAACATGGACTTGGTAGGTTTGTCAAAAACAAGTTGGACATAGAGATGACACTGTATTTCTGGATGCTCAATTCTATTCCACCCATCAATGTCTGCCTTTATACTAGCACCATACAGTTTTGACTACTGTAGCTTTGTAATAAGTTTCAAGTCAGGCAGTGAAATTCCTTCCATGTCTCTCTTCTTTTTTAGAATGCTTTTGGCTATTTGGGTGCACTTTCCCTTCCAAAAGAATTTGGCAGTTTCCTTTTCTGTTTCTGTAAAGTAGGCTGTTGGAATTGTGATTGGTATTGTATTGAATCTATAAGTCAGTTTGGGTAGGATTGACATCTTCATGATATTTAGTTTTCCAATCAATGAACATGGAATGTATTTCCATTTGTTTAGGTCTTCATTGATTTCTTTACTATTGTTTTGTAGTTTTCTGCATATAGGTCCTATACTTCTTTGGTTAAATTGATTCCTAGGTATTTGAGTCTTTTTGTTGTTATTGTAAGTTGAATTTTTCCCCTGCTTTCCTCCTCAGTTTGTTCAATACTAGTGTACAAAAATGCCACTTTTCTGAACTCATTTATTAGCTGAAGTTCTTTGTCTTAGACTTTTCATAATTTTCTAAATATAGAATCATGTCATCTACAAATAGTGAGAGTTTTACTTCCTCTTTTCCTATTTGGGTGCCTTTAATTTTTTTTCTATTCAAATTGCTCTAGCTAGAACTTCTAGTACAATGTTGAATAACAGTGGTAACAGTGGGCAGATATCCTTGTCTGTTCCCGATCTTAGAGGGAAAGCTTTCACCCTTTCCCCATTGAGTACGATGATGGCTGTGGGTTTTTCCTTTATGCCTTTATCATATAGAGTAATTTTCCTTCTGTTCCTGTCTTTTGCGGTGTCTCTTTCAAGAAAGAATGCTGGATTTTTGTCGAAAGCCTTTTCTGTGTTGATTAAGAGTCTTCAAAAAAGAGCTGGGAGATCATCAGAGAGGTCGTGCTTACGCACACCTCAGCAGGATCCAAGAGACAGCCAAAGTATATACAACCCCAGGTACTGGTGCTCCTTAGGGCTATAGAGACACACAGATTCTATGGTCATGGCAGATGGCTCTGGAGTTCAGTGCCATGTCAGTGGGCCCTACTTTGGAATTTGTGTTCTTGAGTGTGATGGTGTTGGATTCAGATATGACCTTTCTACACATGCCTCTTCTGTCACTTTTACTGAACCTGTGGTTGGCGCTAGGGTTAGTGTATACTCAGGAGACTTGAATCTCTGAACTGTCCATGTGCCAGCTGGGCTCTGAGCCTCAGCAGAGTTGCAACTCCTACTCTCTGGTTCATTGGACTTACCCAGGTCAGCTAACAGGGACGTGAAGATGGCCATCCACTACACCAGGGAACCGAGAGTGCCTGCAACTGCAAGCAGGAGAATGGCATCCTTCATCCATGTGGAATCTAAGCCCCCTCTCAATGTAGAGGTGGAGTGGGCACCACCATCCCAGGGTCCACAAGATAGAGGAATAAAATATGGATTAGAGTGGATTTAACTGGTATTCTACTATAAAACTATTGTGACTAGTAGTGGAAGAAATTGTAGCACTGATGTGGAGAAGGTGGCCATGGTAGTTGCTGAGAGCAGGGAGAGGGAAGAAGAGTGTGGTGTGAGGGCATTTTCGGGACTTGGAGTTGTCCTAAATATATCGATATTGCAGGGACACATGCTGGACATAATATATCCTGTCATAACCCACTGAATGTACTGGAGAAGAATGTAAACTACAATGTAAACTGTAATCTTTGCAGTGCAGCAGTGCTCCAAAATGTATTCACCAAATGCAATGATGTGCCACATTTCACTGATGAAAGAGGTTGTTGATGTGGGAGGAATGGGGTGGGGGAGAGCGGTATATGGAAACCTCTTACGTTTTTTAATGTAACATTTTTTGTGATCTATGTATCTTCAAAAAAATGGGGTGGGGAGTGGGGTATATGAGAACCTCTTATGTCTTTTAAGGTAAAGTTTTGTGTGATCTATTAAATTTTAAAAAATATAATTAAAAATATAATAACATTTAAATAAAAAGAAAGAAAATGGCTATTTAGGTGACGATAAAAAAAAAGATGGTCATATGGTTTTTTTCCATCAATTGGTTAATGTGGTTAATTATGTTGACTGATTTTATATTGTACCAGCCTTGCATAACAGAAATGAACCCTACTTGGTCATGATGTATAAGTCTTTGATATGCTCTTGGATTCAGTTTGCAGGTATTTTGTTGAGAATTTTTACACCAGTGTTCATTAGAGATATTGGTCTGTAATTTTCTTGTCGTATCTTTATCTAGCTGTTGATATTAGGGTGTTGGCTTCATAAAATGTGTTGGATAATTTTCCATCCTCTTCAGTGTTTTGGAATACTTTAAACAAGATTGGTGTTAATTGTTTTTGAAATTCTTGGTAGAATTCACCTGTGAAGCCAACTGGTCCTGGACTTTTCTGTTGGGAGGTTTTTTTTGGGGGGGGGAGTGGAGTAAAGGATTTATTACAAGCACACAATCACCATTACAAACATTTAGGAACGTTTTCTACATTACGTAGAATGTAGAAGGAATCCCAAAAGAAAGGATGCCTTGGATTGTATAAAGGAAATGTTGCAATGATGATGAAAATCTTTCCCTATGGTGCAATCCAGTTTAAGGCATTTGAACATTATAAAATGTTAATCACTAAGAAGCTGGAAGTTTCTGGTCCTGGACACAGATTAATGGAAGGATCCATAGCAGGTATGAGGGCCGTTATCAGTACATAGAGCTCGCCTAGCATCCCAGGTGAAAGGGGAACACACACACACACACACACACACACACACACACACAGGAATTATTCATGCATTCCAAACAAGTTATGCAAAGGAAGGTGGTTTCCTTGACTTTTTTTTTTAGCACATTTTTTAATTATCTTTTTTTTTTAAAGAAGATAGATCATACAAAATGTTACTTTAAAAAATGAGGTTCCTATATACCCCACTCCCCAACCCCCCACCCCCACTCCTCCCACATCAACCTCTTTCTTCAGTGTGGCACATTCATTGTATTTGCATTTTGAAGCACTGCTACACTGCATAGATTACCGTTTACGTTGTATTTTGGGAGATTTTTGATGATGTATTCAATCTCTTTAAATATGATTGGTTTGTTAAGTTCTTCTATTTCTTGTTGCATCAGTGTAGGTTGTGCATTTCTAGAAATTTGTGCATTTTATCTAGGTTATCTTACTTTGTTGGCATACAGTTTCTCATAATATTCTCTTATCCTTTTTATTTATGTGGAGTCAGTCATAACTTCCCACCTTTATTTCTGATTGTTGATCTTCTTAAAGAAACAGCTTTTGGTTTTATTGGTTTTCTCTATTTTTTATTTTCAATTTCATTTATTTTGTATAATTTTATTCTTTCTTCCTTCTGCTGGATTTGGGATTGCTTTTCTGTTCTTTTTCTAGTTTCTCTAGTTGTTCAAATAAATCTTTGAGTTTAGCTCTTTCTTCTTTTTTAATATGGGCATTTAGGGCTGTAAGTATCCCTTTCGAGACTGCTTTCACTGTGTCCCATAAGTTTTGATAAGTTGTGTTCTCGTTTACGTTTGTTTCAATATATTTACTGATTTTACTTGCAATTTCTTCTTTGACCCACTGATTATTTAGGAGTGTGTTGTTTAACCTCCATACATTGGCAAATTTACCTATTTCATGTCTTTTATTGATTTCCAGCTTCATTCCATTATGATCTGAAAGGATGCTTTATATAATTTCAATCTTTTTATATTTATTGAGAGCTGCATGTGGTCTATCATGAAGAAGGATCCATGGGTACTTGAGAAGAATGTATATATATCCTGCTGAGTTTGGATGCAATGTTCTGTATATTCTGTTAGGTCTAGCTTGTTTATCATAGTGTTCAAGATCTCTGTTTCCTTGTTCATCTTCTGTCTACTTCTGCCTAATTATGTGAGTGGTGTGTTGAAATTTCCAATGATTATTATAGAGATGTCTGTTTCTCTCTTCAGTTTCACCAGAGTTTGTCTCAAGTGTTTTGGGGTACCCTGCTTAGGTGCATAGATATTTATGACTCTTATATCTTCCTGGTGGATTGCCCCTTTTATTAATATATAATGGCCTTTGGTACGTCTTGGAACCTTTTTTGCATTTAAAGTCTGTTTTACCTGATAGTAGTTTAACTGCCCCTGCTATTTTTTGGTTACTATTTGCATGGAGTATCTTTTTCCAACCTTTCACTTTCAGTGGTTCTTATCTCTGGGGGGGTCAAAGGTGAGTCTCTTGTAAGCTGTGTATGGATGGCTCATCGATTTTTTACCCATTCTGTCAGCCTGTATCTTTTTTTTTATAGATTTATTTTAAATATTTATTTCTCTCCAGCCCCTTGTTGTTGTTTGCACTTGCTGTGTCTGTTTGTCTTCCTTGTTTCTTTATGGGGCACTGGGAGCCAAACCCAGGACCTCTGATGTGGAAGGAAGGTACCTAATCACTTGAGCCTCTTCCGCTCCCTACTTTTTGTTGTATCTCTCATTATATTTTTCTTCCCTGTATCTCTTACTGCGTCAGCTTCCTGTCTCCTTTAGGAGGCACTGGGAGCCTATGCTCCCTGCTTTGTTGTGTCTCTCATTATGTTTTTTCAAAACTCTGTGTTTCTTGTGTCAGCTTGCTGTGCCTGCCTGTCATGCCAACTCTCTATCTTTGTTAGGAGGCGCCTCATTTGGTAGGGAGGAGCCCAGTCACCTGAGCCACATCTGCTTCCCAGCCTTTATATTTTGAATGGGGAGTTTAATCCATTCACATTCAATGATATGACTGAAAATGCATTATATACTTCCACCATTTTCATCTTTGGTTTTCATATGTCATCATATTAATTTCAGTCTTTTCACTCTTTTGGTTATCCTTTCTGCTATTCTTTCTTCTATATTCTTTTCCAGGTTTCTCTCTCCTGCCTTTTATTTCAGTTCTAAGGCTTCCTTTAAAATTTCCTGCAAAGGTGGATTCTTTTTTGCAAACTCTGTTATGTTCTGTTTGTTTGTGAATAATCTATACTCACCTTCATATTTGAAGGACAGCTTTGCTGGATAAAGAATTCTCAGCAGACAGTTTTTACCTTTCAGTATCCTAATTGTATCATACCACTGTCTTCTTGCCTCCATGGTTTCTGAAGAGAAATCTAGGCTAGGTCTTACTGGGCATCCCTTGTATGTGATGATTTGCTTCTCCCTTGCCATCTCTTTATCCTTGACATTTGACATTCTTAGTAGCATTTGTCTTGGAGTAGGTCTATTTGGATTATTCTAATTGGTGTATAGTGCACTTCTTAGACATGTAAGTTCATTTCTTGTGAAGTTTTCACCTATTATTTCCTCAAATACTCTTTCTTCTCCTTTTCCCTTCTCTTATTCTTCTGGAACTCCCATGACATGTATGTCTTTGTGTTTCATGTTGTCATTCAACTCCCTGTGAACCCCTGCTCAATTTTTTCCATTCTTTTCTCTCTCTGTTCTTTCCTTTTTCAATTTCAGCTGTTCTGTCTTCTGTATCACTTACTCTTTTTTCTATCATTTCATGTCGGCTGTTGTATGCCTCTCATGTGTTTTTGAACTCGCCTATTGTGTCTTTCATTCCCAATCGTTTTGTTAGTTCTTCACTCAGGATTTCAGATTCTTCTTTGTGCTCACTCAGTGTCCTCTTGATGATGTTCATTTCTTTAGCCATATTGTCTCATCTCATTAATTTGATTTAGGAAATTTGTGTGCATCTCATTAATTAGTTGTCTCAAATCCTGCAACTCTTCTGGGACCTTTATATATTCCTTTTCTTGGCCATGTCTTCCATTCTCAGTATGGCTCATACTATTTTGCTGATGTCTAGGGATTTGATTAAGATGGTAGTTTAGTTAGATGCTCAATTTCTTTCTGTTTCATAGAGATTTAGTATCAGGAAGCTGTGTGTTATTTCTGCTCTTTGATTCTTGGTTTGACCTCGATCATTAGGATTGTCCCTGTTATTGCTCAAAACTGGGCTCTGGACCCAGAAATGCCTTGCATACCTGCGTCCCAGGGCGTTGGGAAGAACAGCAATAAAGGCTGGGAAAAACCTCTCGTTCTTAATTATCTCACATGCACTTCCTTGATCTGCCAGCAGATGGCGATCTTTGGCAGCCCTCTCAATTCAGTGCCTTGTTAGAGTGTGTTTGCTGCAACACAGACCTGATCAGTGTGATAGATGTTCCTGCCTGGTCGCTAAGAGCCTTGTGATTCAAACTTTCTCAGAGATAGTTCTCCAGCCTTCTCTGGCAGCCGCCTACCTTTTCCCTGGGTAAGAAATAATTCCACTAACCTCTCTGTCGTCAATAATTTTCCCCATTAATAGAGAAGTAGATTGGGAGGGTCGTATCTCTTTAGCCTCTTGGAGGCTCCTAAAGCAAACAAAAGCATGGCCCCACCCAGCCTGGAAAGGTTCCTGGGACACAGCAGACCAAATTTATGGGTCAAAAACTGAGTCAGCCTTAGGCTGTTCCTCTCTCTCCCCTTTCCTAGGGTGGTACATCCCTGGAACCCTTTTTATATCCCATTCAGAAGCCTGGAATCCTAAAGTGTCTTTAGTGTGAAGGAGGGTGCCGGCAGTAGCAGCTGCTGGTTTCAACTCATAGTTTGCCTCTGTAATTCCCCTCCTTTGCCTCTTTCTCTTTTGGGTGGTATCCAGCCTTCATCTGGTGTCCTAAACCCTGGAAGATCTTTTTCCAGGCCATTTTAGCCTGTCCTTTAGCTATTTTTCTGGAAGAGAAGAGAGAGTCCCTTGTTTTTCTTCCTGGAAGTTTCTCACTGTTATTCTTTTGACTTCTGTTATTTTGATGTACAGTTTTTTCTTTATTGGAGAGTGTGTGATAAAGCTGATTTAATAGTTTTTGGATTTTAAAGTCATAGAAACTTAGGTGTCATTTTAGAAAAATTCATTTTCATATGCATTTAATTCATTTTAACTTTCCCATATGTCTGTTATTTAATCAGGGATAGTAAAGTGTAATCATTTCCATGCTTTTACAGGGTAATTTCATTTTATTAAATACTTATTTCAGATTTATACAGTGCTCTACTGTCTCTCCTTCATAACCTTTCTAGCAATTTTCAGTCAATATTTGATTTGTTGCTTTGGGATAATGAAATACTTTTTATAAAATCCTGCCATCCTAAAAAAAGTCCTGTGTTGAGACGTCTCACTATCCTTCCTTTTTTATTGTTCTAAGGTATATTTTCTATTGGAGGAAAAGGTTCACTGAGCAGCCCATCACAGATTTTTGTAGTGTGATAAGGATCAATTCCACAGCTCCATTTGGTAAGTGTCCATCTTGGCTACCATCTTTTGCCTGTACTCCAAGAATTTAAAGAAATAATCTTACAGTCTTAAATTAGAGTTGTCTCCTACCCTCTGGTTTAATGAACTTACTCCAGCCAGCTAACAGGGAGGTGAAGAAGGTCAACTACCACACCAGGGAGCTAAGAGTGCCTACAACTGCAAGCAGGAGAGTTGCATGCATCATCCATGTGGAATCTAAGCCCCCTCTCAATATAGAGGTGGAGTGGACATAACCATCCCAGGGTCCACAGGATGGAGGAATAGAGTATGGATTAGAGTGGACTTACTGATATTCTATTCTGGAACTATTGTGATTAGTAATGGAAGTAAATGTAGCATTAATGTGGAGAAAGTGGCCATAGTAGTTGCTGAGGGTAAGGAGAGGGAAGAAGAGATATGATGTGGAGGCATTTTCAGGACTTAGAGTTGTCCTGAGTGGTATTCCAGGGATAGTTGCTGGATATTGTAGGTCCTGCCATGGCCCACTAGGTGGACTGGGTGAGAGTGTAAACTACAGTATAAACCACTATTCATCTGGTACAGCAGTGCTCCAAAATGTATTCACCAAATGCAATGAATATGCCCCGATGATGAAAGAGGTTGATGTGGGAGGAGTGGGATGAGGGGAGTGGAGGCTCTATGGGGACCTCATATTTTTTTAATATAACATTAAAATAAATTAATTAATTTTTTTAAAAATTAGAGTTGTCCTCTCTCTCATAATAGCTAAAATGAAATTTCAGTGTTTATTTTGCCTGACTTGTACAAAACTAAAACATTACCATATAATGGAAGAATCCTAATATACATACAAAAAAGGGGAAAAAAAGATTAAATCCTTCTGGAAAAGATGATAAATACCTCCTTTTTCCTTTTATTTTCCTAATCTCTTAACAGAAGAACAAGACAATTATTTTTTGTTATGTGACGTTTTGCCAGAAGATAGAGTTCTTAGAGAAGAGCTTCAGAAACAGAAGCTGGTAAGTATTGTTTTAAAGGGTGGACAGTGTTGGAAATACATAAAAATAATTTTTGTTATTGGTTTTTTGGGGTTTTTTTACTTTTGATTATGGAAATTATCGAATTTACACAAAAGAGAACGTAACACATAAAGATCTTAAAAGAAAAAAAGTATATGCTTGACCGAAGATTGAAGTGTCTCTCATTTATAATACAGAGAGAAGTTTTGGCTTTGTTTTGCTTCCTGGGTTATCTCTAAAATAACAATAGAGCTTATATGTTTTAGTATAATTTTAGCTGTCTGACACATGCTAGAGATCAACAGCTGTGAAAAAAAATGCCCTCAGCTAAAATTGAATTAAGTTGCGTTGATTAAGCTTTTTCCCCCATCTTCACTGGAATGTGCTATGCACCAGCGTTTCTTTTATTCCCCTTTATGAATTGAACATATGGTTTGAATAACATAGTAGCCTTTCTCATTTTCATGTTTAACCATAAGTTAGCTAATTTGTAAACTTCAGCATCTTTAATCTTTAAAAAAAAGATAACAGTATAGCAAGTGTGAAAATTTTATTTTCATAAATTAATCAGAAGATGAGTTTTAAGTTAATAATTTAGTTTAAAAGTATGCAGTTTGCTATTATTTGTAATGTAATCATTATTAATTGAGATCGACTTGCTCTTCCTCTAGTGGTTTCTTACAAGTTTTCTTTATATTTTTCGTCTTGGCTATGTAAGTTATGAGAGAAAGCTGTGACTTTAATGTTTTTGCTTAAATCCTCAAGAGATCTAGGAGGAAGAAAATGAATCTACCAAAGTCATATGATTTGAGAGTGTCAAATCAATGTTCCAAATGATTATTGCTCCTAGTAAGGGGAAACAGTATTGCCAGATATTGATTTATACATATGAAAAATGATGCTTTTACTGTAATAGCAAATCCAGTGAAAGATCAGGACTTACTGAATTTCTTTTCTCTTCCTAAAGCAGTGTCTTGAAATCTGCAAAATGGGCTGAATTTATTCTCAGAATTTATGAATTTGTTTGCTTGTACTTACTCATAATTGTTAATTTCATTTTTTTTCATTCATGCTCACTATAGCCTTAGTCAAGAATGATCAAGCTAAGATAATCCTAACATAGTCCTAGTACCATCAAGCCTTTCTTCCTAAGAATTTACACCCTATTACTTCAGCCATTGCTGTTCCTCAGTCCTCAGAATCTTTATGTCTGTAGATAGACTTAGGGCCATACATTTTCTCATCTTGGTCATAATGGAGATGTTAGAATCTATCTTGTAGGCTTTGTGAACGTTACGTGAAATAATGCATGTAATACACTTAAAACAGCACCTGGCACATCAATAAATGTTAGCCAATAATACAAGTAACAATAATAATGCTGTGTCCTAACAATGAAAAGGATTCAGGTAAGTAGAGAGGAAAAATGCATATGGAGCCAAACAGTCAAAGCATATTTAGTAAAGTTAAATAAGGTAGTCTAGCTGAGTTGACAGTTTTTTTATGGGGGCAACTATGAGAGATTTGAAGAGGTAAGGTAGAGCTAAATTGCAAAAATCCTTTGGTGTTAGGAACATTGACTTTGCAACAGTAAAGACTCATTAATGTCTGCTCATTGCCATGAGAGTGGCATGAAGAAAGGATGGTAAATGTGGCTGTATAAAAATCCATTTAAAGCTTGCAAATCCTGGGAAAAAGCAGACCAACTAGGTGCTGTAGAAAGCCATTAACAATGATTGAGTGCCAGCTACTTGTTATACCTTGCATTGGCTTCTTGCTTCATAACAACCCTATGAAGTGGCTTTTAAATGCCATTCTGTTGATAAGGAAATTGTGACATAGAAAGATTAATTTGCCCAGGATCACATGAGAAGCAGAACTCTTTTAAACCAAATGTGCCTGGTACATTCCTTTGTAAGCCCTACCATTCCAGTCTAGTAGTTATTTATTCAAACTCCCACATGCCTAATACCATTCTCGGCACTGCAAATTTCTCCATCCTCAGTACTTATAGTTTGGCACATCTTTGTGAGGAAGGGATTCAGACTAGGATTGGAGTTTAGGGAAAGTAGAGCAGGTTTACTGATAGCCTGCCATTGGGAATCATAACTAGAGGGTCAACAACAAGCAAAAAGCCCCACGTGCAAGGAGTATGCCCTATAAGGAGAACCACCCAGCATGAAAGAAAGTGCAGCCTGCCCAAGAATGGTGCCACGCACATGGAGAGCTGACACAACAAGATGATGCAACAAAAAGAAACACAGATCCCAGTGCCACTGATAGGGGCATAAGCCATCACAGAAGAATACACAGTGAACGGACACAGAAAGCAAACAACCGGGGCAGGGGAGTGTGGGAAGGGAGAAAAATAAATAAAAATTAATCTTAAAAAAAAAAATATTTGCCAAGCAGCAGTAAGGTTGAATTTTCAGTCAGCAGTTTTATGCTGTGTAGTGTAGAAGCATGAGGTTGGTGTGGGTGGTCCTCATTTGGGAGTTGGCAGTGGTTACAGGATGACTATTTTACATGAAGAGCTCTACAGATCAGGAACAAGCAGTTCCAGAAAGATGTACAAATGGTCACAAAAAAAAAGAACTTTCAACAAAAATAGCATAACTTTTTTCTTCTGTCAAGTTAACAAAGATTTAAAAATAATACTGAATGGTGGCAAGACTATTAAGAAACAAACACTCTTTTAGCTTCTTTTATGAGTGAACTGGGGTAATGTTTCCCAAAGGTCCTTTGTCATCATATATTGGAACTCTAAAAGTTGTTTATGTTCTTGGTCCATATTCTCCTTCTAAGAACTATTTCTATGGGAATCATACACACAGAGGTTTATGTAGTCCCCAGCTCTACCAGTTTGGTTGGTTTTTCCCTTATGTTGCTATTAATTATATTTTATCAAACAATTCCCCTTTATTAATCAGAATTTCAGTCTAGCTTCTGAAGAATGTAATTTAAACCAATCAAATTGCTTTATGGCAATGGAAATATAATCCCCACTCCATGTTTGAAATAAACTCACTTCAGCATCAGTAGGATCTCAAGTCCATCAGGGAGAACCCTCTTACTAAAATATCAGTGGGCATTTTCCTTCCTGGTCTGTATTGATATGACTTGCTTTTATATCAGTGTTTGATATTTCTTTTCTCGTTTGGAACTCTAGATAAAGATGTGGTTGAAATACCTTTATCTGGTTGGCTCTCAGTTCATAAATGACTTTGTAACTTCTTTGAGGACAGGAAATGTCTTTTACTTCAACATCCTTCATAAGATTCAGTATACTACAAAATTCATGTTAACCTTTTTCCCCGAACCACCCCTCCCCTTTTTTTTAAATCTCTGTTTCTAGGTAAGTAGTTTGAGGCACATAGGGTCTAAACGGACCACATAAAGTCACATAACATTTCAGTAGCAGATTTAAGGCTAGAGCCACATTTTTTTTTCTATTTTCTTCTAGGTCTCAGTTTCCTTGACATTTATGAGATTTGCATGCACTCCTAGTTTTCCTTTAAAGAGCTTGATTCCTATTTGACATGTCTTTGAATTTTCTCATCTATATTCTGAAGGAAACTACAGAATTAGGAAAGATTCCTGAGGGTTTGAATAGCTTGCACACCTTCCTCCCTTGAGCTTCCTTCATTAAAAGTTTTCCTTTGATCTTTGTGCATTGTTCTCCTATTTCTGATCAGTCTAATTTAATCTTCTCCAGTAGCTGTTTTCCTTCTTCTCTCTTCTTAACTATATATGTCTTCCAAGGTCTTACCCCATCCAGCATATGCACTCCCATAGCTACCAGTGCTACGCTGATGGCTTAAATTCTAGTGCTAGCACAGAGTAAATATCTGTTGATTGAATGTATCTATCTACAGCTTTCTTCCTGGCTCACCTCTCAAACCCAAATAAAAATTTCCATGCATTAAGCTTGAATTTCCAGGCAACACCTGTAGTTTAATGTGCATAATAAAACTGAGTGTATATTTTCCCTAACAAATTTGCAGAACCTGTTCTCCTTTTTAAATTATAATGGTACCACCATTCCCTTGCACTCAGTCTGGAAATTTCTAGAATCATTTACCCCTATACCTAAGTCATTTGTCAAGTCCTGTGACTTCCACCACTGCGTCCCATATTCATAACCTTCTTTGCAATCCTAGTGCCTTTTATCTTATCTTGTC
The DNA here is from genome assembly GCF_030445035.2 of Dasypus novemcinctus. Taxonomy (NCBI): domain Eukaryota; kingdom Metazoa; phylum Chordata; class Mammalia; order Cingulata; family Dasypodidae; genus Dasypus; species Dasypus novemcinctus. The sequence goes on from NC_080677.1 coordinate 87,863,763, forward strand.
TGTGGACTCTCACCTCTCCAACTGACATTCCATCTAGAATTTTAATATTAAGGTCTGTGGCAGATCATTTTATTCTCTGCAAAAACCTGCAATGGTTCTTTATCATCTACATATTCTTAAGCTTTTCTAGTTGCAAACTATATCCGTAGTGCTTTTTCCCCTTCTTTCAACTTCCCAATATCCAGTTCATTCATTTCTTCAACAAATATTTATTTTTACAAGACATTGGTCTAAATACTGTTGATAACAGCAGAGAATGAAATAGGCAACAGTCTACCCTTGTGGAGTTTATGCTCTAGTAAACACACTTATCTCACCTTAACTCAAGTATGTTAGGTACTTTCAGGACTCTGCTTCATCAACCAGGGATACCAGCCCCACCTCCCCCACCTCTGTAAATACATACCCCTCAAGGTATTGCTCAAATGACAAATTGTCCATAAAACTTGCCAGATTCTACCAGTCAAAATTAATAACCTCTTTTTAAGCTCTATTAACACTGTAACTTTATTTGGCTTTTGTATTACAGTTTTAAAAATCTCTCTTCCTTATTGTATTAGATACCCCTTAAGGGTTGAAATGTCTAAATCACTTTTGAATCTTCTCTGAGCCCTGCTCATAGAATACTATCAAGTAGGTATTTCTATAGTAGTCAGATCTCCCTGATTTAAAAAAAGAGATATAAAATAGCCGAGACAGACATTTTAAACACAAGAAGGCTGCACTTGTGAAATCTTTAAAAAATAATTGTTTTTCCATTTGCTTACAGGAGAAGACATGTGACATTCATAAGTTCTCAGTAGCAAGATTTAACTTTTAATTAAATTAGGAAAAGGAGAAACATCCATTCAAATGAGTGGAAGATTATTTTTTCAAAAATCACTATTATTATAAATGTCAGTTTGGGAGGTCTTTCGTGACAATAAACATTTTATGGAAGTTTAACTCAGCAAATTGATCCTCTGGGAAGAAATAGTGGTTTGCTTTTAATGCTACTTCATATATTCCATCTCTTCCACAATAAAACAGCAACAAAATATTATTACATATATCTTACTGAGGAGGTATTTTTTCCTTTTACCAATTTTCTTTGTAGATTTTAGAGACTTTTAGTGAAGGATCTAATTATTTTATAACAGTTACCTCAAAATAAAACAATTTACATTTATTCCTTTCTTGCATAACCCCTAATTTTGTAGCACAATACAAATCCTAATACTGTATCTTGATTAACTACAGATGCCACTAGAATGGTGCTACTGGCAAATGAATGCTTTGGAAATGCTTCTGGAACACAAAGACATTTTGAGTAAGATAATGTTTTCCATTGAATGTAACAGATCAAGTTAACTAGAATGACCATTGAGTGACTTTAACTTTCAAGTTAGTGTTTTCATTTGGGAAACAAAAGTAAACCTAATGTGAAGTAAAGCTAATCTGAATCATAAGACTTAACGCTTTGAACTCCTTCAGCAAGAATTTATAGTTGTCTATAATTTACATGTTATTTTCTATATGCTTGGGCACTATGAAATTAGTAAAGCGGTCTTATCTCTTTATAGATGGAAAAGCAAAGTCAAAGCTGTTAGGAGATGTAAAAAAGACCATGGTTATAGGCCATATTAAATAAGAAGAGAAGCAACTCAAACTCTGATTTTCTACCCTCATGCGCCATTCTCTTTCCAGTAGATCAGGATCCTTTATCAAATTTGATCTTCCTCCTCTAAACAAATCTGGTATTTTCTAAGTTGACATTTGGTAGAATTAAAATTTTATTTACTAAAAATGTGTGAACAACCCAAAAATACATATGTAAATAAATACTGCTTTATTTTCATTGCTAAGAGATTTTTTTTTAAGATTTACTTATTTATTTATTTCTCTCCCCTCCCCCCACCCCAGTTGTCTGTTCTCTGTGTCTATTTGCTGCGTCGTCTTTGTCCGCTTCTGTTCTTGTCAGCGGCACAGGAATCTGTGTTTCTTTTTGCTGCATCATCTTGTTGCGTCAGCTCTCCGTGTGGGCAGCGCCATTCCTGGGCAGGCTGCACTTTCTTTCGCGCTGGGCAGCTCTCCTTACAGGGCGCACTCCTTGTGCGTGGGGCTCCCCTACACTGGGACACCCCTGCGTGGCAGGGCACTCCTTGCGTGCATCAGCACTGTGCATGGGCCAGCTCCACACGGGTCAAGGAGGCCCAGGATTTGAACCGTGGATCTCCCGTGTGGTAGGCGGATGCCCTAGCCACTGGGCCAAGTCCACTTCCCTAAGAGATCTTTTTAAGAAAATCTGATTTCTTACTCATGATCCTAGGTAAGTAATAGGACTTTCTCATTCATTTGGGCCTCTGCTTCCTTCTTAAATTTTCTTTGAAAACTTAGAGATAATGTGTTTTCAGGGTTTCCTCTCCCTTTAGAGAAACATAGAGCTGTATCTGACCTTGGGCTTATCCAGGAAAATACTTCCTCAGGCAAGCAATGCTGTATTGAGCCATACCATGCTGATGGCTCTTTCTTTCTTCTAAAAGATGATGTTTTAGTCTGCTAGGCTGCCAAAATACAATATACTAGAAATGAGTTGACTTTTACAATGGGGATTTATTACATTATAAGCTTAGAGTTTCAAGGCTGAGAGAAATGTCCAAATCAAGGAATCATCAGGTGATACTTTTACCCCAAGACTGGCTGCTGATGATCTTAGACTCCTCTCTCACATGGCAAGGCCCATCTAGCATCTACTGGTCTCCCATTTCTTCTGGGTTTTGTTGTTTTCAGCTTCTGGCTTCCTCTGACTTTCTGTCTGCTCTTAAGGCTTTCTTTCTCTGTGTGTGTCTCTCCATATTCATCTGGTTTAAACTCTTACTAGAATAAGATGGTGGTATAAATAAAATAATCCCAAACTTCAGAGATAAGCCTTGATTTTAGAAATAAATAGCAGGAGACAGAAAATTCTGCTGCATTTGTGTAGGAACTTTGGGCCATTGGTATAACTTTAGAAGGGAAATTGTTGTGTTCTCTATTGGAAAAGCACTGCTGACTCCTAGACTGAGAATTCCTAGCACATTCTGCTATGCTGCTGCTGCTTTTGGACTAGATTAGGAAGGAACCTTAGGCATGTGTTATTTACTCAGATAATCACTCATATACCTTATCAACCTGTATACCCTACAGTAATATGTTACTTGTCAATATGTAGGATTTTTTTTTTTGGTGGTAATGTGGCTGGGGATTGAACCTGGGACCTCATATGTAGGAGGCCAGCTCTCAACCACTGAGGCACATTGGTTCCCATGAAATGTTTTTGATATCTATAGTTAATAACATCAGTTTTAGTTTTGCTTCTTTTTGTTTATCCAAGCTTTTCCATTGTTTTTGTCATTCTAAGCATGAGTTTTTAGCTTTGAAGTATACAAATTCTTAACTAGATTGACATTTTCTAAATTGCTCTTTCCTAAATTGGCTGATTTTTGTAATTTATAACCTAACTAACTTTTCCGACCTATACATCAATTCTCTATGACTATATTAAATATCATCTGCTCTTTCATTGTTTCCTGTGCTTTCAGTTTATGAATAAAGATGAAAGACTAAGCTCTGACCCCTTTGGGACCATACTTGACATTTTTTAGCAATTAGACAAACATACAGCTTATTGTATTTCTTTGCCTATACATAAGCTGATCTCATGGTCTTACAAGTATGATTTTCATTTGAGCCTATTTTGCCATGAAAATTTTATCTGATTTCATCAGCTGCTTTGACAAATTCAAACATACAGCATCTACAATATTCTTTTTATCCTTCTATTCTATAAATCCATGAATAGAAACTAATTTATCTGCCCAGCATGAGATTGTTTTTTAAATAAAACTAAAAAGCTGGTGGGATTTTGATTTGCACATCTTTGTGCTTTCTATAGATATTATCATATTTTTTGCATGTATAAGTGACTTCAAACATAAGCTACAATTAATCGTATCAGATACCAAACTTTACAAATTAAGGAAAGAAGGGAAGAGGGGAAGGAGACAGGAAGAAGAGGAAAGAGAAGGAGAAAAGAAAGAGTAGACAGGAAGGGTTGGAGGGGAAAGAGCAAGAAAAAAAACTTTGTTATTTCTTGACTGTTCAAGTAGCTTCTATTCAATATCTTCCTCACTAATACTGATCAACAGCTGTGAACAGTTTTGCCACCAAGTACCTATGTAGCTTTGAACAAGTTACCCTAATATCTTTTTTTTTTTTAATATATATATATTTTTTTAAAGATTTATTTTTATTTATTTAATTCCCCTCCCCTCCCCCGTTTGTCTGTTTTCTGTGTCTTTTTGGTGCGTCTTCTTTCTTTGTCTGCTTCTGTTGTAGTCAGCGGCACGGGAAGTGTGTGCACCGCCACCCTGGGCAGGCTGCACTTTCTTTCGCGCTGGGCGGCTCTCCTTACGGGTGCACTCCTTGCGCGGGGCTCCCCTACGCGGGGGACACCCCTGCATCTTTTTATAGGGAATTAGTAGTTAGTTTCATGAGGTCCCTTTCAGCTTTCATGTTCTGAAAAGCCAGTACTTAATAGTATTGATCAGAAAAGAAATCTTATTAGAATAGAAAGGTTAGGTTTAGTAAGTAGAAATAGAATATATTAATGGGAAGACATTGGGAAAATAGCCAAGAAGAAATAGGCAGAGTATTCACATTACAACCACAGGACTGAGGTGTTGCAAGAACATAAGTTGAAATTCAACAAATGGAACAGTCTAGCTAAAGATAAACTACAAATTCCCCATGTTCAATATTCCCAATTATAAGGCCCATCCTCACATTGAAGATATTAAAATGAGAAAAACCTTATGCAAGTGAATTGAAATAAACAGCAAACGTAAAGCAACAAATGATTTAAATAGCTCCCTTCGAAAGAAGACCTGCAAAGGGTTTGAAGAGTATGGCCAATAGACAAAAGAGAAGATCTTCAAAGAATGAACTTAGGTAAAAATTAAAGGATTTTTTGCTGAGTCTGCAGTATCAGGGATGACTTGGCTATGGCAGAACCCTTGTCTTTCTTGTTGGTGTGGTTGTAGATAGTGCAGATAAGCTAGCTGAGAATCCGCAGTACCATGTCACTTCTGCAGGGAAGGAGCTCCAAAACCAAAGAACAGAAGAACAGCATGGTTTAGTTATTTGCTGTTAAGGTGGCTCCTTGCTTTATTGCCCTTTCTATCCTATGCTGCATCTAATCTACCAAAGTATAAATTAGGCTTTTCTGAGGAGAACTACTTCATATACAACCTCAACTGTCTACATTTTAAGCTTAGGGAATTCTGTGTCAACTGATAAACAACGTAAACTTAACCTAAGCAAACCTTAGGTGGCTTAATATCACTCAGGTTTAGATTCACACATCCTTTATGCTTGTCAAAAGCAAAGAAATATTTGCATGGTATCATCACCATCATGAGGAATATGAACCAGAATAATTTTTAAGGAGCATTAACAACTCTTACAGGCTGAAAACAAGAGCAAGGCAGGGAGAAGACATGTACATCCATAACTGCAGCATAGTATTAACAATCTTGATCTTTTTATTAAGAGCTTTATCTGCTGGATATTTGGTTTTTCTGCTAACAGAGTTGTCATAGGGTTCTGAAATTTTTTTTTTCAAGTTATATCGTGTGTTTATAAAGTTTAGTTTTCTTTTTCTAATACCTGCTTTTTTAAAAAAAATGTTATTATCAGTTTTATGTAAAGTTCACTTACATAAATTTGGAAACAGCAATTAAGATTATCTGATACATTCATTTTATCCCTTTTATTTCTCTTGCATTTATCTGTGAACTACCAGCATAAAGCCTTGTCTTCGTTTGCCTAAGCCACTATTACAAATACCACAAATTTATATTGGCTTGAACAACAAGAATTTATTAGCTCACGTTTTTGAGGCCAGAAGTCCACATATCAGCAAGCCTTGCTTTCTCCCCAAAGACTATAGTATTCTGGTGCTGCTGCCTGCAACCCTTGGAGTTTCTGTCATTTGGTGATGTCTCTCCATTCTCCCTTCTGTGACTTTCTGAGTCTCTTGATAAGGCCTCCAGTAATCTGGATCAAAAGCTGTCCTCTTTCAGTTGGGCCATACCTTAACTAAAAATAACATCTTAAGAAATCCTATTTTTAGTGGGTTCAAACCCACAGGGTTGTGGATTCAGATTAAGAACATGTTTAAATTGGGATACGTAATTCAATCTACTACAGCCCCAACCATTCATGAACTAAAAGGGTGTTTGTTTATATTTGCTATATGCCTTCCCCCCCCCCTTTTTTTTTAAATTATTTTTTAAAGATGCATAGATCATACAAAATTTTACATTAAAAAATAGGTTCTCATTTACCCCACTCCCCATACCCTCTACTCCTCCCACATTATATGCCTTTTTATAAACAACTCACCAGCAGAGAACCCATCTACCAGCCCTCCAGCCTCAGTTCCATAGCCCTCCAAGCCTTGTTTACATTGCTGCCCAAGTAATCTTCTAAACAATAGACAGTGTCATGTTATTTCATTGCTTAAAATTCTTCTATGGTTTCTCATTATATACAGCAGTAGTTCTGAACTGTTGACCACTTGGGGTCCCTGTGGTAAATTGAATTATGTACCCCCAAAAAATACACAATCTTAATCCTCATCCCTATAGGTATGGACCCATTGTAAGTAGTCCCTTTGAAGATGTTTTTTAGTTAAGGAGTAGAGAACTAAACCTTAATCCAGATTACTAGAGGCCTTATAGAGAGACCTTAGAAGTTGTAGAACTGGAAAGGAGAGGAATCACCCTGTGATGGGAGCCAGAGATAAGCCAAGGAATCCCAAAGTTTGCCAGCAGCCTGCAACAGAACACTACAGACTTTGGAGAGAAAGCATCACCTTGCTGCACCTTGATTTTAGTTTTCTAGCCTCAAAACCTGAGCCAATAAATTCCCATTGTTTAAGCCAAACCAGCTTGTGGTATTTGTGATAGCAGCTCAGACAAACTAAGACAGACCCTGAGATCTTTACAGGAGTCCCTGTGGTTAAAACTGTTCTTACAGTAATAGTAAGACATTTTCCTTTGTTCTCTGTGTTGACATTTGCACCAAAGGTCCAGACGCAATGCTGGGTGAAACTGCTGGCACCTTAGCAAGGATCAAAGCAATGGCATCAAACTGTTCTAGTAATCATAGTAGTCTTCACTGATACGTTCTTACAGTAAAAGAGAGAGGTCAATTTTACTTAAGAATATATATATATATTTTTTAGGTACCGGGGGCTGAGGATTGAACCTGGGACCTCGTATGTAGGAAGCGGGCACTCAGCCGCTGACCCACATTGTCTCCCCGGAATTGGTTTTTTGTTTGTCTTACTCATTGTTTGTTTTTTAGGAGGCACTGGAAACCAAATCTGGGGCTTTCCATGAGGCAAGCAGGCACTTAGCCACTTGAGCCACATCCACTCCCTTTAAGAATATTCTTGATGGAAGAGTAAAATTAATTAATTTTTAAAAATCTTGACCCTTGAGTATACATCTTTTTAACATTATGTGAGACAAAATGGGAAGTGTTCATAAAGCACTTCAACTATATATCAAATCCCAATGTTTGTCTTAAGGAAAAACCACTAATGTGACTATTTGAGTCATAAGCTGAATTAGCTGCTTTTGTTTGAGGAGCACCATGTTTTTTTCTTAAAGGAATGACTGATAGATGAAGAATGGGTATTAGACACTATCTTGGAAATGGAGAAAGTGAGTCTGTCACCTCTAGGAAAACAACTGACAATATTTGTTGTCAGTGATCAAATTCAAGCTTTCAAGCCAGAAGTAGGCTTTAGAAAACTTATATCCATCACTTTGACCTTGACAACTTTCCAGTAAAGATTTCCCCAATAAGATCAGAATAGGTGACTATTGAGTGTGTGTTTTGTTGTTGTTGCTGCTGTTTTTAAAGGTTTATTTTATTTATTTCTCCTCACCCCCTTGTCGTTTGCACTTGCTGTGTATATTTGTCTTCAGAGAGAGGCGCCTAATTGCTTGAGCCACCTTGGTTTCCTGCTTTGTTGTGTCTCATTATGTGAATTTCATCTTGTGTCTCTTGTTGCATCAGCTTGCTACATCTGCCATCTCGCAGCTCTCTGTCTTGCTCATCTTCTTTAGGAGGCACTGAGAACCTCCATTCCCTGCTTTATTGTGTCTCATTATGTTTTTCTTCCTTTATCTCTTGCATCAGCTTGCTACACCTGCCCGTCGCACCATTCACTATATTCTTTAGAAGACACCAGGAACTGAACCAGGGACCTCCCATGTAGTGGGCAGGAGCCCAATCACTTGAGCCACATCTGCTTCCCTGAATGTGTTTTTTATATTGTGTATTGAAATGCCAACATTTAGAAGATCTACATAACTCAATGTACCAATATTTTCCAGTTGACCAATGTATAAGATTATTAAAGCATACATATATATAAAAGATCCAGTCAAAGTTGTAGACCAGTGGATTTTTTTAAAATTATTTTTTATTTATTTATTCCCACCACCCCCCCTTGCAGCTTGCTTGCTGTCTGCTCTCTGTGTCCATTTGCTGTACGTTCTTCTGTGTCTATTTGTCTCCCTTTGTTGGGTCATCTTGATGCACCAGCTCTCCGCAGGCACCGGCCAGCTTGCCTTCACAAGGAGGCCCCAGGATGTGAACCCAGAGCCTCCCATATGGTAGACAGGAGCCCAGTGGATTGAGCCACAGCCACTTCCCAGACCAGTGGATTTTGTATGGAGTTTATTGATATTATTTCAAATTTCACATGGCATCCAAACTTTAAGGAACCATACTTGTCACCTTTCGATGTAGTATCAAAATATATGTACAATTATTTGAAAAGGATATTAAAGTTAATGTATGTTCATGTGTGAATGATATACTTCAATAATTTTTTTTTTAAGGTACCAGGGCTGAGGCTTAAACCCAGGACCTTGTATGTAGGGAGCCAGCACTCAACCACTGAGCCACATCAGTCCCCTGAGTTGGTTTTTTCATTTATTTGCTTGTTTTTTGTTCTTGTTTTTGTTTTTAGGAGGCAACAGGAACAATACCCAGGACCTCCAATGTGAGAAGCAGACACTCAACCACTTAACCCACATCCGCTCCCTTCAATACTTTTTTTTTTAAGATTTATTTATTTATTTCTCTCCCCTCCCCCCTCCCCCCGCAGTTGTCTGTTCTCTGTGTCTATTTGCTGCGTCTTCTTTGTCCTCTTCTGTTGTTGTCATCGGCACAGGAATCTGTATTTCTTTTTTTGTTACGTCATCTTGTGTCAGCTCTCCGTGTGTGCGGCACCATTTCTGGGCAGGCTGCACTTTCTTTCGCGCTGGGCGGCTCTTTTTACAGGGCACACTCCTATGCGGGGACACCCCTGCATGGTAAGGCACTCCTTGCGCGCATCAGCACTGCACATGGGCCAGCTCCACACGGGTCAAGGAGGCCCGGGGTTTGAACCGCGGACCTCCCATGTGGTAGACGGATGCCCTAACTACTGGGCCAAGTCCGCCGCCCTCAATACTTTTTTAAATTAAAAAAACTACTAAAATTCTCCTCCCTTTACCAGCTGTGTATCTGTGAGAGCCCAGATTTTCTTCCTCTACTTCAACCACAACAATCTATTGCAAAACAATGAACAGAGAAGCAAACATGAGGAGCTGTCTTCTATAATACCAGACATTAGAGAGATTTGCAAAAATGTACGAGTGCAATTCTTCTAAGTTGGATTGGTAGGTTTTGAAAACAGCCCCTTATAGGTCCTCAGTTTTTACGAGTATTAAAGAGATCCTCAGACCAGAATGTTTGAGTGTTGCTGACCTGCAGAATAAAGTCTGAATAGCCTACCAACCCATCCACCACAGAGTTTCTGCTAACTTCTCCACATTCTCACTATACATAGTCCTTGTACTTTAGGCTCCAAGTATACCAAACTTTTCAGTTCCCTTAAAAGTGCCTTTTTTGTTTCATCAAGACCTCTTTTCACCTGCTTCTACTCTGGAATTCATTTCACCACCACCTGTTTGTGCTTCACAAATTAAGAATAGCCATTTATCCTTTTGCTCTCCAACCACACACTGTCATCATCTCATCTTAATACTCATTTCTTGGTTTTTCTAGTGTGCCTCCCCATATTAGGGTGCGAACTTCTTCGAGATCAAGATGACACTTTTTTTTTCTTTATTTTCTTTTAAATGTTACATTCAAAAAGTATGAGGTCCCCATATACCCCCCCACCCCATCCATTCCACCTCTTCCCCCATCAACAGACTCTTCCATCATTGTGGCACATCCACTGCACCTGGCGAATACATCTAGGAGCACCGCTGCAGCACATGGACAGTGGTCCACACTGTAGTCCACACTCCCCGAGTCCACCCAGTGGGCCACGGCAGGACACACAACATCCAGCATCCATCCCTGCAGCACCACCCAGGACAGCTCCAAATCCTGAAAATGCCCCCCACACAATAAGATGACACTTTTTTATTCCAAGTCCCTAGTATAATGGCAAACATTGAGTTACAGATCACTTAATCCCTTATTCCAAATAATCATGGCCTGGACATAGCGCCCAGCACTGATTGGATCAGGCAAATATCCTCTCATTTTTCCAGTATCAACAGAGGGGAGAATTAGAAGAATCTAAGATTCATAAAGAAGATTTTTTTTTCCTCTCTGGTCAATAAACCACCACTGCACATATACATGCCTTCTCTATGCCACACTCAACCGTGTAGACTTCTAATACCAAGGCCTCTTTTTTATAGGCCTTTGAAATGCTATTTCTTCTACCTGAAAAATCTTTCCCTACTTCCTTTTTCCATCCTTAAAGATTAAAAAAAAAAAAAAAACTGGGTTAGATGCTTCTATATTCTTTTATATCACTTTGTCCATGATCCTATCTTCAAACTTATTCTACTCTATTATAAATATCGACTTACTTGTCTTTTTCGCCTATTCAAATGTAAGCTCCTCAAAGGCAGGAACTATGTCATTATTTCCACAAAAGCTGCTATGTAAGTGCTCACTAAAATATTTGTGGAATCACTTGGTGAATATTTGTGCAATTTTTAAGTATTGAATCTGTTCCTTCGCTGAAGAATTCCATGGCATTTTTTTCCCATATAGAACCCTAAAATTTTAGGCTGTTAGTACTTGGAGAATTAAAAGCCAACAGGGCTTTGCTTATTTATTCATATGTTTATAGAGTTATAGAAAGAAAAGAGAGAAGGTTCTACTAATAAACATATTTAGACTACAAAATGGACATAGTAACAAAAAGACATTAGATTCTTTGTGATCTATCAACTTTAATAAAAAATTAAAAAATTTTTAAAAAGACATTAGAAGCAAGGAAAGAAGACAGAACAAGAAGACAAAACAGTAAGGATATAGATTTGAAAAGCACTATCAACTTAATAGTGTGTCTCTGTAATATTTTTCTTTTTGGTTTTCAGAAGTTTGTGTTATGGCTGTTTGCATGTTTATGCTACTTGAAGGTTGTTGAATTTCTTAGATCTGTGGGTTGACGTATTCCATCAAATTTGGAAATTTTTCAGCATTATTTATTCAAGTAATTTTTTCTGCCCCAGCATCTCTCTCCTTTCCGTTTGTAACTGCAATTATACATGTGGTAGACCACTTGATTTTGCCTCACAAATTCCTGAAGCTGTTCGTTTTTTCCTAACTTTTTTTCTTTTTGTACTTCAATTTGGATAATTTCTATTTTCCTGTCTTCAAGTTCACTGACCTTTTCTTTTTCAATTTCCAGTCTTCTGTGAAGTCCAGACAGTAAATTTTTCATTCTAGGTATTATACATTTTCCATTCTAGAATTTCCATTTGGTTTTCTTTGTTTTAATTTCATGCTCTTGCCAAGATCTTCCCTATATATGTTCATTCATTGTGTCCATATTTTCCTTTTATTTCCATATTTTATTATAGCTGTTTTAAAGTCTTCATCTAATAATTCTATCATCTGTAACAACTCTGAGTCTGTTTCTGTTGCCTATTTTTCCTCCTAGTTATGAGTTATATTTTCCTGTTTTATGTATATCTTAGTAATTTTTCCTCATATGCTAGGCAGCATGGATCCTATATTATTAAAGTCTGGATTATATTGTTTTCTTTTGAAGAACTTTGAGTTTTGTTCTGGCACACAGTTAATTTACTGGGGAATCATCTTGGTTTTGTTGAGACATGGTGTTAGGCTTTGTTAAGGGTAGCCCAGACTAGCACTTAGTTTAGGGCTAGAGTAGCCCTACTCCTAAGGCCTGACCTTTATAAGGTTTCAGCCGAGCCTGAGGTGCTCGGGAACATCTTTCCATTCTGCAGTCTTCACCGCCCCTAGAAACTCCTCTGTCAGGAGCCCTGCCCCATATGTGTGCAACTTAGTATATGGCCAAAAATGAAGAGGCTCCCAATGCATTTTCTTAGGCTCCATCTCTGCAGCTCTCTTGAGCTCTTTACAACTTTGTCATGCAAATTCCATACCCTTCGGCATCCTGATCTCCGATCTTTGTTTCCTGTACCCAGTAGGGTAGCTGCTTTTGGTTTGGGTTTAATTTTTCTATGTTGCAGTTTAGAGAATATCCCACAAAGTTGGGAAATGTGTGATTCTTTTCTCTCAAGGATAACAGCTTTGCTATATATCATCCAATGCCTGAAAGCAGTTAAGATATTTGAAGCAATTTGTTTTTATAATTGTTTACTTTTGGAAGACTCAGTCTGATAACCATTATCCATCATGGCTGAAACCAGAAGTTAATTAAATAGATTTTCATCATGATAGCTTCTTAATTTGTTTTACATGAATGGATTAATAATTCTAGATGTTTGATGATGCATTGTCAGAAATACCACATGGAATTTGTTAAAGTTCTAGATACTGGCTCATTTTTATACTGTTTATAATATCAGCAATAACTTTATGAAGTTCCCATTCTGAACTCCATGTTATAAGAGGAGCTGGATAGGTGTTTGCAGATGCAATATAAAAGTAGCATAGAGACTTTATTTTAACCTCAAAGAGCTTTTCAGTTCCCTTCAGAAGACAAAACAGGCAAAAGATGATGGGTCTTAAGCAAGGGAAATTTGATGTGGGCTAAATAGTTAATATCAGATATTTAATGACCCATATCCAACTTGAATTCTTTACATTATCTGAGTTAAGCCTCTTAATGCTGTGAGATGTTTTTATTTTCATCTTAAAGTGAGAAAACTTAAGATTAAAAAGCTTAAGTAAAAATATGTAGTAGAAAGCCGTATTTCAAATCCAGGCCTGCCTGTTGTTTTAGAGCTTGAGTTCTTAATTCTTGTACAATAGTCAGAAATGAATGCATGATAGAAATGGGAATCAAGTTGAATTTTGAAGAACAGGTAAGATTTGTAGGGGGGGAAATGCAGAGAGAAATAAAAACCTTAAAGAAACATAACATGTAGAGCCACCCTGATTAGAGTAGGATATTACCAGAGCATATTTTAAAATTGTTTGAATTCGACTGCTACATGAAAGAGTCATATAAAAATAATGTTTAAGAAAAGTTTTCCTAGCAGCAGAAGGAAGGGTGGATTGGAATAGAAAAGGGATTGAAATCAAGGAGATCTTCCAGGAGACTTATTTTTAATCCCAGAGTGTCTTAAAAACTGGACTGATTGATGACATTGGGATTGATGGAATAAAGTAATATGAAAGGTAGTTCAAGTGAATAATTTATCAGACCTTTATTAAAAACTAAGCTGAGAATTAAGGAAATGAGCAAGTCAAAGATCCCACCACATATTTTATTTTGGAGGATGGTAAGAATGGGGGACCACTGGCAAAGACTGAAGTCTGCAGGAAGGATAGGGAAAAGAATGGTGGTGAGACCCTGTTAACTTTGAGTTTCCTACATGGTGGCCCACGTGGAGTGTTCTGTAGCATTTAATGGAACAAAATTAGAGTTTGAATGCAAGGACAAGAATGAGGAGAGAAATTTGAAATATTGTCAGCTTTCATTTACTCATTTGTGCTTCCATCCCAGTTTCCTTCTATCCAGACTATTACATTTTTCATTAGCTAACTGCTTTTTTTATGAAGGATAATATCATAAATCTTTTTCTACTTTACAGAAAGAAATTCTTGAACAACAGCAGCAAGAAAGAAATGATAGTAGTTTTCATGGCATTTGCATGTTTTGCAATACAGAATTCCTCGGAAACAGGTTTGCCTTTTGCGTGTCTTTAAATATTACTATTTTTCATTTGAAAGTGTCCATAACTCTTGATTTTATAAATTAAGTTCTCTGGGCTGGCTCGAGACTTTGTTCTAATATGGATTTTTTTTTTTTTTTTTTTGTCTAACATCAAAAGTGAACTGTAGTTTGCTCTAAACAGAATAGGGGAATAAATTTTAGAAGCTGCCAAAAACAGACATATTTTTGTATATTTTGCATATTGTAAATAGGCTTTTTTAATTGGTTGACAGGACCATGTGCAACAAACTACTTCAGATACACCTGTCTGTACAAACTTGTAAGTCTACACCTTTGGCAATTTGGGGTTGTTTTCACTTTTGCATATCAAAAATAGGGGGAGGAAGCAGATGTTGTGGCTCAAGCAATTGGACTCCCATCTACCATATAGGAGATCCGGGGTTCGATACCCAAGGTGAAAGCAGCAAGCTGGCCTGCATGGTGAGCTGGCCCACGTGAGTGCTGCCCCACACAGGACTGCCGCCCTGTGCAGGAGTGCCGGCTGACACAGCAAGATGATGCAACAAAAAGAGACACAGAGTAGAGACAATAAGAGACTTAGCAAAACCAGGGAGTTGAGGTGGCGCAAGAGAATGATTGCCTCTCTCCTGCTCCGGAGGTCCCAGGATTGATTCCTGGAGCTGCCTAATGAAAATATATACAGACATAGAAGAAAACAGCAAATGGACACAGAGAACAGACAATGGAGGGGGGGGTGGGAATGAATGAATGAATGAGTGGAGCAAATGTACTCAGTGGTTGAGCTCCTGCCTCCCATGTATGAGGTCCCAGGTTCAATCCCCAGTACCTCCTTAAAATAGTCATCAACTTTTTTTTTAATTGGAAGATTTTCAATTAAATAGCCAACACTCAACCTCTTGGGGAATGGGTGTAGCTCAGCACTTGAGCACCTCCCATGTCCGAGATCCTGGGTTCAATACCCGGTACCTCTTAAATAATGATAATGACTTTTTTTTTAAGTTTTTGTAATGTTTACATGTGCATTCACTTAAATATAAGTCATGAAGTTGTAACCTCCAAGAACTAGAAATAGTTTCAGTGACTCAACATACAGTGGACAATCTAAAAATTTCATTTTCTGCCCATTTGAAAGAAAGCAGTCTCCAGTAGCATCCAGCTTAGTACAGTCACTGACATTGCTGTATGAAAAACATTGAAAAGGAAAGGTAGCTGCTAATTTGAATTTTTTTTCTTTTTTTTTTGTCTTTATTTTTCTAATGTTACATTAAAAAAATATGAGGTCCCCATGTATCCCTCACCCCCCTCACCCCTCTCCTCCCCCCATAGTAACAACTTCCTCCATCATCATGAGACATTCGCCACACTTGGTTAATACATCTCTGAGCACCGCTGCACTTCATGGTCAGTGGTTCACACCATAGCCCACACTCTCCCACAGTCCACCCAGTGGGCCATGGGAGGACATACAATGTCCGGTAACTGTCCCTGCAGCACCACCCAGGACAACTCCAAGTCCAGAAAACACCTCTACATCACATCTCTTCCTCCCACTCCCTACCCCCAGCAGCCACCATGGCCACTTTCTCCACACCAAGGCCACATTTTCTTCGATTACTAATCACAATAGTTCATGAATATAATATCAGTAAGTCCAAAAATATGGAACGTATCATCCTTTCACAGGGGCCATGCTAATCTCTGTATTGTTCCAATTTTAGTATATGTGCTGCTAAAGCGAGCACTAATTTGAATTTAAAGAATGCTTCAGTTGAGATGTTAATGCTTAAAACACCAGTGATAAGACTTATATAGATAGGTTACCAATAGAGAAAAATGTGTTAGGCCATTGATTATGCTTCTCTGTCTTCCATTTCAGAGGGCTTTTGGGAGATTACAGTGAGGACTAGGCTTGAGAGTTGTGTTTTGTTGTTTGTGTTTTTGTTTTTAAGATTTATTTATTTCTCTCCCCCTGCCCCGTTGTCTGTTCTCTTGTGTCCATTTGCTGTGTGTGCTTCTCTGCTTGCATTCTTGGCAGCTCCAGGAATCTGTGTCTCTTTTTTTGTTGAGTCATCTTGCTGTATCAGCTCTCCATATGTGCGGCACCACTCTTGGGTGGGCTGCGCTTTTTTTGCACAGGGTGGCTCTCCTTGCGGGGCGCACTCCTTGTGCAGGGGGCACTCCTGCATGGCATGGCACTCCTTGTTCACGGCAGCACTGCACGTGGGCCAGCTCACCACGCAGGCCAGGACACCCTGGGTTTGAACCCTGGACCTCCTATATGGTAGGTAGACGCTTTATCAGTTGAGCAACATCCATTTCCCTAGGCTTGAGAGTTTTGATGGATCAGTGAAAATCTACCTCCAACTATCAGAAAATGTATCCAATATTGCTTCTGACAACCTTTTAATAGGTTATCTTTTTTTTTAGGTTAAGGTAATTATTAATCTAGTGAAGAGACATGATTAGTCTTAGAGATCCCCAGTGCTGACATATGAGAAGCTCTAAATGGTATTCTTCATTTCTGCAGCTTAAGTTCTCACAATAAATGTGGCTACTGATATGATGGAATATCTACCCTTATGATATTAACTACTGATAATATTAAGCATTTGAATATATTGTATGGTGGTGTTCCTCTAGACCCTCATGTAATCTCTTCTTCTTTTCTACCTAAATCTATATTCTCTAATAAGTTGGGACACATGGGAGTTGGGTGAGCTCCTTAGCAATTTTGACTATCCTTATTCTCTAATACAAGAAATTTTATTAAATTAACCAATGACAAAGATAAGAGGGGTCTAGTTTTTATAAAATATCCCCTAGCCTTCAGTAGTTTTTGTTTATGAAAAGGTCCATTTATAATAAAAGATTAAAGATACAACTTGGTTCCAGCTATATATTGTGTTAGCAGTGTTTTGGCCTACATTTGTGTCCTCCCGACTTGGTATAAATAAGAATAGAAACACAAAGAAGATGAGTAGTGGACAAGGATAAAGAAATGAGTATGTTCTTGTCTTACAGCTATGCTTTCCCCTCTGCTTCCCACTTCTAACTCTGAAATTTCTAAAGCTATTCCTTTCAACCCACTTTTGTGACTTTGAATCTAAAGTGTGTGTCTTGTAGGCAGCATATGGTAGGATCGTTGGGTTTTTTAAAATCCATTCTGCCAATATCCACCTTTCAACTGGACCGCTATGTTTATGTCTAATGTAATTACTGATAACAGGATTTACTTCTACCATTTTGCTATTTGTTTTCTCTATGTCTTACATATTTTTATTTCCTCCTCCATTTCTGCCTTCTTTTGTGCTAATTAGTTAGTATCTAGTGTACCATTTTAATTCCCTTGTTTCTTTCACTGTATTTTTTGAGTTTTTTCCTAAGTGCTTGCCCTGAGGATTACAATTAACATTTTAACTTAAAACATTTTAATTCAGATTAATACCAGTTGCAGTGCTAAACAATTGCCACAAATATTTTTGTCAAAGTGCCCTGAGATAGGGATTATCTCAGTGAGCAACTGCCAGGCAGGTTAAATAGTGTCAATTCTCTAAGACTTGAGCTTTTGGAGGGTGCTCCAGACCCATTCTGCTTCCTCCATTGGCTGCTTGACTCTGGTTTTCAAGGCTAATATGAACCTGGAAAGAGGAGAGTAGGAATAGGGCAAGTAAAGACACTACAAGGCTTGCTGTTCTTATCATAATTTAGCCTTTTTCTTGAATAAATGTTCCTCAAATTGTTGCAGGCCTTTGGTTAATTTCCAGTGTTCTAAAAGGTTGGTTTTGACTATTTTTTTCTCATTGCTTTTATGGAGGAATTGATTTTCAGAGATACTTACTCCACCATTCCAGAAGTGCTTTACTCGAAACTCTTCCTTTAATTTAATCCCTTATTTGCCCAAATCACATTTTATACATTTAGAGAGTAATGCATGTCATTTTAAACCAGAGAAAAAAATAATGAGATTGGAGATAGCTATGTAGGGATATCCTTATTCCTAAAGTGCAAAGAGGGAAAAATATTTGAAAAGAAAAAAACTTGAAATGTTAAATAAAAACTTAATTTTAGTCTGAAATGTATGATTATAAAAACTACGTTTTGGGAGCAAGTATAGATCAGTTGGTTGAGTGCCTGCTTCCCATGTATGAGGTCCCAGATTTAATCCTTGGTGCCTTCTAAAAAATAAAAACAAGGTTTTTTTCCCCCAAAGATCTATTTATTTATTTCTCTCCTCCCCTCCACTTCGGTTGTCTGTTCTCTGTGTCTATTTGCTGGGTCTTCTTTGTCTGCTTCTGTTGTCGTCAGCGGCACGGGAATCTGTGTTTTCTTTTTCATTGTGTCATCTTGTTGTATCAGCTCTCTGTGTGTGCAGCACCATTCCTGGGCAGGCTGCACTTTCTTTCTTGCTGGGTGGCTCTCCTTACGGGGCACAGTCCTTGTGCATGGGGCACCCCTACGCGGGGACACCCCTGCATGGCAAGGCACTCCTTGCGCGCATCAGCTCTGCGCATGGGCCAGCTCCACACGGGTCAGGGAGGCTCGGGATTTGAACCGCAGATCTCCCATGTGGTAGACGGACACTCTAACCACTGGGCCAAGTCCGCCGCCAACAACTAAGTTTTATGTGAAATTTGTCATGTAAAGAAAAACTGATTAATGATAAAATTAAATTTAAAAAGTAGGTAAGAAGTTAAAATACTGGTTAGAATTGTCATGCATTTAATTTTCCAGAGATTAAAGTTGAGTTGACATAAGGGTAAATGAAAAACTTAAAAGAAATAAATTCAACAATTTAGGGAATCATACTGGCTGATATCAAGAATTGAAGAACTTCAAAATCTCAAATGTAAGCAGATCAAATAAGGTACTACCTCTATTCCAAAGCATCAAAGATTATCATGGCCCTTTCTCAACTAGTGCTGTGACTGAAAAGGGTGAATAAAGGTGGTCTCAGCCCTTCCTTCCTTCTCACCTCAGGCTCTAATAGTCTGTATCAACCTACTTTTTGTATTTTTTAGGGTTTTTTTGTTTATGTTTTTTGTTTTCTCTGTCTTTTTCTCATCCTACTTTTGAATGAGCTAAAAGTATTAGCTAGCAAACTACTTCAGTATTGGAATAGAGAGTCCCTTCTTGAGCCAACTGCCAGCTTTCCCTATATCTGACCCCCTTTTTCTGTGACTGGATATCAGGCTTGGAACCCCTGGGCCATCCTGGCTGGGTAAGGCTGGGCCATTCCTAGGAGCTAGAGAACATCAAAGACTACAACCAGATGAAAGTGTGGGGCCAAGTAAAGGCTGTTAACATCACCAACTCTCTTCCTCGCACTGGTTCTGCCTCCACCCCATCCAATTCCAGGTCTGAAATGTCAGCCCTGGAACCTGTGGGCAGGCCTGACTCATTTAGTCCCTTGTGGAACTCTCCTTGGTCCAGAAGACCCGAGGGAATGTAGCACCTGAGCAGTAGGGTAGGGAAAGCCTCCCAACTCACCCACCTGCTTCTAGACAATTGCCTGCTAATCCTTATCCCCTCACTTCCAGGATCTGGACGCCTGTCCAATAGGCCCCAAAAAGGGTCAGGAGGAAGCCTTGGCTCCTATGGGCACCATCTCAAGTTCCCTAAAAGGCAAAGGCCCCTGCCCCAGCAGAGCCTGGGATCAAGAGGAAATTCCCAATGCAGCAGCACCTCTTGAACCAGCTGCTGACTGGTTCGAGAATCCTATTCTAGTGCTTCAATGTCAGACCCAAATGCCCTGGGTAGTTCTGACTTATGCCCGACCAATCTTGGGGGAACTCCTTGAAGTAAAGAAATCATGGGGCCTGTCCTTGCTGAGTATGGGAGCAGGTCCTGAGCGCTATCAGTTCTACCCCTGTCCCTACAGCTCACTGATGGTTGGGGCTTAATGCCTTCTGCGCCAATCCTGTTATATTCTAGAAGCCACAAGGGCTTGCTCCATCAGAGCCTGAGGGATGGGAGAAGCCTCCAAACCCACCCATTCCTTGAGCCAGCCACTTGTTCAGCTTCCATCTCCTCACTTCCAGACCACAGATGCCAAGCCAGAGGGACCAGAAGCAGGACTAGGTTCCCTTGGGTACATTCTGTGTGGCTCTTCAAGCAAGAGATCCTGATCTTATATACAGTGAGGATAAGAGAAACTGCCCAACCCACCCACACCCCTTGAGAAAACTGTTATTTCTGACCCCTTCCTGCCTCAATCTAGGGTCTGGATCTTAAACTTGGACATCCTAGGCATCTAACTATAGCTTTGGCCACTCTAGGGAGAACCTTCCTGGATCCAGAGGCACTGTGGCTGCCTCAACAAAGCCTCAGGTAGGGGAAGCTTTCCAACCCACTGCCACCTCCTCTGCGGCTTGCAGGGGACTCCCAGTTCTGCCTCTACCTGGACCCTTCCACAGCCTTGGTCTCAGGCCTGGAACCCCTGTGAAGATCCTGCTCTGTCTGAAGTACCCGTGGGGGAACCCCTGTGGACCCAGAAGGCATTCTTAACTAAAAGTTAAGCAGTTAGGCAAATGCACATATTAAGTACAAGATTAATAAACGCCACCTATACATATATATTTTTAAAAAAGAGGATCGCCTGGCGCGCTTCCTGCAGAGCGCGGCCGGCGCGGCCGGGGCGAGGCAGGGGGAAGGGCGCCCTCGGCGCTCGCCGGGAGGACGGTTCCTGCGTCCGGAGCTAGAGGCACGAATCGCTTAGGTGGGCTCTGTGGGCGCCGCCCCGTGACGGCGAGATGATGCGTACCTTGGCTCCGAGGACGTGGTGAGGGAGCTGAAGAAGGCTCTGTGTAACCCTCACATTCAGGCCGATAGGCTGCGCTACCGGAATGTCACCCAACGAGTCATTAGGCACATGACTCAGGGCTTGGACATGTCTGGTGTTTTCATGGAGATGGTGAAGGCCAGTGCCACTGTAGATATTGTTCAGAAGAAGCTGGTTTATCTGTACATGTGCACATATGCTCCCCTGAAACCAGATCTGGCTCTCCTTGCCATCAATACACTATGCAAAGACTGCTCAGACCCCAACCCAATGGTGAGGGGGCTGGCCCTACGGAGCATGTGCAGCCTCAGGTGCTGAATTAAGTTAAAACCAGTACTTTAGGAGCTGACTGACTCTGGAATGTGCTGCCTAGGATGCCTGGTGTGCAGGGGATATATCCAACAGCCTATTCTCAACGGTTTACGGGATAAGGCTTCATATATCAAAAGGGTGGCGGTCCTTGGCTGTGCCAAGATGCATAATCTTCATGGAGACTCTGAAGTGGACGGTGCCTTGGTAAATGAGTTATACAGTTTGCTGCGTGACCAGGATCCAATCGTGGTTGTGAACTGCTTGAGGTCCCTAGAAGAAATTCTGAGGCAGGAAGGAGGCGTTGTCATCAATAAACCCATTGCACACCATCTCTTAAATCGAATGTCAAAACTGGACCAGTGGGGCCAGACTGAAGTATTGAACTTTCTGCTACGCTACCAGCCCCGCAGTGATGAGGAGCTGTTTGACATTCTCAATCTGTTGGATAGCTTTCTCAAGAGCAGTAGCCCAGGTGTGGTGATGGGGGCCACCAAACTCTTTCTGATCTTGGCAAAAAACTTCCCCCATGTACAAACAGACGTGCTTGTGCGAGTCAAGGGGCCTCTGCTGGCTGCCTGTTCTTCAGAGAGCCGCGAGCTCTGTTTTGCTGCCCTCTGCCATGTGCGCCAGATCTTACGCAGCCTGCCAGGTCACTTCATCGCCACTACAAGAAGTTCTTTTGCTCCTACTCGGAGCCCCACTACATCGAACTGCAAAAGGTGGAGGTGCTGTGTGAGCTGGTGAATGATGAGAACTTGCAGCAGGTGCTAGAGGAGCTTCGAGGATACTGCACTGACGTGTCTGCTGACTTTGCACAGGCTGCTCTCTTTGCCATGGGTGGCATTGCCAGGACCTACACAGACCAATGTGTGCAGATTCTAACAGAGTTGCTGGGGCTTCAACAAGAGCATATCACCCCAGAAATGCACCCACAAATCTAATATTAGTTCTTAAGAACAGCCGTGGAGGCGCTAACCTCGTGCCCCATGTCCTGGTCTGTGTTGTAGTGGTGGTGCAGACTTTCCGTGACCTGGTTTGGTTGTGTCCTCAGTGTACCGAAGCTGTGTGTCAGGCGCTGCCCGGCTCCTAGGAGAATATTCAGGACAGTGAGGGGAAGCAGGCACTTATTTGGCTACTTGGGGTCCATGGGGAAAGGATTCCCAATGCTCCTTACGTGCTGGAGGACTTTGTAGAGAACGTGAAGTCTGAGTCATTTCCAGCTGTTAAGATGGAGCTACTCACTGCACTGCTGCGCCTTTTCCTCTTACGCCCTGCTGAATGCCAAGATATGCTGGGCCTTTTGTTATATTACTGCATAGAGGAAGAAAAGGATATGGCGGTACGGGACCGAGGACTCTTCTATTGTCGCCTCCTCTTAGCGGGCATCGATGAAGTTAAGCGGATCTTGTGTAGCCCTAAGTCTGACCCTTCTCTTGGCCTTTTGGAGGATCAGGCAGAAAGACCTGTGAATAACTGGGCCTTAGACTTCAACACACTGGTACCAGTGTATGGCAAAGCCCGCTGGGCAACCATCTCTAAGTTACAGGCGCAGAATGCCATGGCCCAGGGATTCCCAGCACTGCATCCTTTACCACGTCAGGACCCCTGATTCCTGAAGGGAACAAGGAGAAGGAATCAGGACCCTTGATTCCTGAAGGGAACAAGGAGAAGGTACAAGAACTCTCTGATTCTGAAGCCCTTTCACTAGTCCCTAATCGCCAGCTTACTGCCGAGTATTTTGAGAAAACTTGGCTTAGCCTCAAAGTTGCTCGTTGGCAAGTGTTGCCTTGGCAGGGAGTAGTCCATCCTGACACCCTCCAGATGGCCCTGCAGGTAGTGACCATCCAGACCATCGCCACGAGCAGGACCGGGGCCCAGCCGTGGAAAGCCTACCTCAGTGCCCAGGACGATACCGGCTGCCTGTTCTTAACAGAACTGCTGTTGGAGCCCAGGAATTCAGAAATGCAGATCTCTGTGAAACAAAGTGAGGCGCAGCCTGAGACACTGAACAGTTTTATTTCTATATTAGAAACTGTGATTGGAACAATTGGAGACATAAAATCATAACAGCACCTGGCTGCTTATCCTGAGTGGAGGTGAAGAGCTATAGGAGTTCCTCGGTTTTCCTTACTAGCACTGCTGGATAATAGCAGATGCAAAGGAGAAGGGGAAATCTAGGAATCAGGGTTTCTTATGTTTTTTCCAAAGACCGTTGACTTCCATGGCGATATTATAAAGGTTAATGTTAGTGAAGGGATACTGTGGTTTGGGGATGGGGTTGGGTTATTTTCTGATCAATATGGGGGATTGTTTTACTAATCAAAGGTGCCTGATATCTGTGGAAACTGATTTCCATATGTGGGGGTCATCTTTCCTTCCCTGGATTATGTTGGTAAACCCCTGGCTGTTCTCAAAAAAAAAAAAAAAGAGGTTGTTGCTTTATTTCACTTTCTTAAGGGAAAAAGAAACACTAAAAGCAATTCTCTTTGGAGGCTAGCTAATGTTTAAATAAGCTAGATAAAATAAATTGTTTTAACATGTCACTACGCATAGTCTATCAATGATATAGTACCAATGATTTCCAAAACTCACCTTTATTTTAGGAACTAAAGTTATGATAAAGGCCCAGAAGAATATATTTTGCACATATGTTCTTTTGCTATGTAAACTTTATATAACTTAAAATTTTCCTTTTCTGCATAAGCTAGTAAACGAGGTAGTCATTGTATTTCTAAGTTATAATAATGCTTTAATGTAATTAGATATGTTAACTGTGGGTTCCAGGTCTCCGTACAGTAATAAACTAACTAAATGTCCATGATCCCATGTCATTGCAGGTCACATGTCTCTTGAACTGCCGACAGTTGCCTTTTCATTCCCCTGATAAATTGTAAAAATGCCTAAAGTACAGTTTATTCAGTAGTTTAAAGAGCGAAACCCAATTCCCCTAGATTGTAACTCTATTCAATGATGGCAGATAGTGGAACAAAGTTGGCCTCCCTTGAAAGAACTGATATGATTCTGTGTGTTTTTATATACTTTACAACATATCACTCTTTCATAACCCAGATATGTGTGCCATTGGTTAACATTTGCTTATACTTATAATTTGAGATGTTATACAACTGCTATTCCTAGCCTGATTTGTTAGGTGAGTTAAAATATTACAAATTGTTCAAATTTCTTCCTAGATCTGTTCTTTTGAACCACATGGCCAGAGAACATGCTTTCAACATTGGATTGCCAGACAACATTGTAAACTGCAGTGAATTTCTACGAACATTACAGGAAAAGCTTGACAAGTAGGTACTGTTTTGTGAAAGACAGCCCAAAGCTATTTTAATCTTGAATTCTGTTGTGAATTTTTAAAAATTAATCTAATAGTCGAAAGTAATTTCAAAAATGGAACTTACTCATTTATCATGGAGGAGTTTGCATTTTTCATGCCAATTCTCATTTTATCTAGATCATATTACCTTACAATGTTTTTAAAGTTTTTAATAAAATACGTTGTATATACCAGATATACATATATAAGTATATAACTTACCATATAAAGTAGATCATATAAAATGTAAAGAATATATTCACCCTCCAGCCTAGGAAATAACTTTATTAATTGATTTGAGTCTCCCTGTGTCCCTTCCCCATTCGTATCCCCTTAGAAACCACTACTTTTAATTTTGAACCCATAATTCCTTTACTTTTCACTTTAGCTTTACTTTTCAGTATAGCTCTTCTACATATTTAGTAAATATGTTGTCAAACTGTTGTATGTTATGCTATGTGAGACGTAGCATACTGTATGTGCATTCATCTGCCTCGTAGTTTGCATTTACATTTACATATTATAATACTCCAGTTTTCCAAAGGTAATATTCTGACAATTCTGGGATCTAGGACTTAGTCTGTAGAAATAAGGAAGGGAGTTCTGTAGATTATCCAAATGGCTTTCAAAAATCAATCCCCTTTAATACCTAAGAAGACATTATTAGGACATATGAAAAAATTGGAATATAGACTATAAGCTTTATGTCAATGTTAAAATTTTTTAACTTGATAACTGTACTTAAGGTGATTACATAAGTGAATACCTTTGTTCTTAAGAAATATGCATGGAAGCTTTAAGTGTTCAAGGAGCATGATGTCTACAGCTATTCTTAAATGTTTAGAAATTAGATAGACGTACAGACAGAATGATAGAGGAAATGGAGCAAAAGGTTAAAAGTTTGTGGGTCTATATGGGGATATGTTAAGGTTCTTTATATGAGTTTTGTGTTATTTTTGCAACTGTACTATAAATTTGAAAGTATTTCCCAAAAATTTGAAGAAAATAAAACCCAGAATGTAAAACAATCAATCCACTTTTCATTCTAGGGAAAAAAAAAACCAGAGTTTTTCTGTCAGAACCTAGTCTTGTCACTTAAATATAGTTCTAATGAATGTGGTGTCTCAGTCCATAACATTTGGAGCAATAACATTTTTTTAAAAACTTATCAAGGGAACAGCTATGGCTCAAGCAGTTGAGCACCTGCTTCCCACATGGGAGGTCCTGGGTTCAGCCTCTACTGCCTCCTGAGAACAAAAAAACAAACAATAAGCAAACAAATGAAAAAACCATCTCAGGGACACTGATGTGGCTTGGTGTTTGAGCACCAGCTTTCCACATACAAGGTCCAGGGTTCAATCCCTAGCCCCAGTACCTCAAAAAATTAAAAACTTACCAAGTGATATAGAGCAATGTATAAAAGTTCTTAATTCAAATTCTCATATCAACACTATGTTAAAACAAGTCCCTTAAACCTCTCGTTAAATGACCCTTCATTTATAAATTAGACCAAATGTGTTTTCTAACAGGATAATTAATAATGGTTCTCCCTGATCAACTTTATTACTCATAGATTGTTTACTGTTAAAGCATTTAGCTATTTCTGTGGCATAAGAAATAGTTTAAAGGGTGTTGAAGATAAAGAAAAGAATTCAGAATTGGCACTATATTAGATTTCAATCATTTGAAAGTTTTCATGTAAAAGAGAAATTAGCCTTATTCTGTGTGGCTCCAAAATATAGACCTGTAATGACTTTTGGGTAGAAGTTACAAGCAGTATCAAGTGTAAGACTCAGTATGAGAAACATATTTTGTTAATAATCTTTTCAGAACTGGTAATGACTTCCTGAAAGTAATGATTCCCAATCTTTGGAAATATTCTAGCAGAAAGTATATGGGAATGATATGATAGTAATGACAGCTACCATTTATTGAGCATATACTGTGTGCTAAGAGCTGTTCTAGGCATTTTTATTTTATGTATATGTGTATAGATAACACACATATTAGCACACACATATTAATGTAGATTACCGTAACTGTTTTTCAAATGTGGGTATTATCTTCAGTTTAGGGATCTGAAAATGGCATTTTTATTTTATATATGTGTGTGTACAGATAACACACATATTAACATGTTAAATTATCATAGCGGTTTTTATTAATGTTAAATTATCATAACAGTTTTTCAAAATGTAGGTATTGTCTTCAGTTTAGAGATCTGAAAATGGCAACAGAGAAGGCAAGTAATTTGACCAAGTCCCACAGCTGGTAGGTACCAGAGCCAGGCATCCCATCCTATAAACCAGCTCACAGGATATACAAAACCATGGATTAATTGTTATACTCAATAGGGGTAGTCAGTACAGTTATCATATTATTTAAAGAGCATATTTACAGGGAAGTGGATGTGACTCAACTGATAGAGCATCCATCTACCATATGGAGGGTCCATGGTTCGATCCCCAAAGCCTCCTGACCCATGTCGTAAGCTGGCCCACGTGCTGTGCTGTTGCACACAAGAAGTGCCATGCCACGCAAGGGTGCCCCATTAGGAGAGCCGCCCTGCATGAAAAAAGCGCAGCCCTCCCAGGAATGGCGCCACACACGCACAGAGCTGATGCAGCAAGATGATGCAACAAAAAAGAGACGCAGTTTCCCAGTGCTGCCGGATAATGCAAGCAGATGCAGAAGAACATACAGTGAATGGACACAGCAGACAATGGGGGAAGGGGCAGAAATACATAAATCTTAAAAAAAAAAAAAAAAGAGCATATTTACATTTTCAGTTTTAAAATAGGTCATCGATTAGTAAAACACCAAAATACATTTACACATGCGCTATCTTTGTCGCAGTTTTAACTAGCCAACCTAGCCAAATCAATCACACCACAAAGCCAAATGAATGAAGGGAGCTCCCAACAAGGATGTTGAAGAGTGACATTCTACTTCGATGGCTGATTATACTCACCTTCCAATGCCCTTCCCATTTGAAGATCCTGTGTGACTTAAAATGAGTAGTTATAAAACCCAACGATAATAAAGGGCTTTTGAGGAAGTGGATGTGGGTCAAGCAGTTGGAAGCCCGCCTACCACATGGGAGGTCCTGGGTTTGGTTCCCAGTGCCTCCTAAAAAAAAAGACGAACAGAGAACACACAGAGAATGTGAACAGTAGGGGAGGGGGATAAATAAATAAATCTTTTAAAATAAATAAAAGACTTTTGCAGCACTGTCTAAGTGACTTGTTCCATCTATTTGTGTTTGTGTGTTTCTTTCAGCTTGCAGTGCTTGTACTGTGAGAAGACCTTCAGGGACAAAAACACACTTAAAGATCATATGAGAAAAAAACAGCATCGTAAGATCAACCCTAAGAACAGGGAATATGACCGATTTTATGTCATCAATTATTTGGTAAGACTTTCTCTTCATAATTTAAAATTGGATTGCATTACTGCAAACAGAATGTTTCCAAAGGCTAACTAGTTTTGAACAAGCAGAATTACAAAAGTCATAATGTAATCGCAGGGCACTTTTGAGCAGTGATTAACTTCAAAATGGTTAGAGAACGTAATTTGATTTGTTGATATGCAAGGTATTTTTATAGTAAAAATTCTTTAGAACTCACAGTGATCTTGACCCCAAAAAAAAGAACATAAAGCACTTGGTTATTCCTTTCCACCACCATCCCAACCCCATCCCACCCCATATTGTATTTTCTGTTATCTTGGGGGCACAGACTTCACATATTCTAACATTTGTTGAACACTGGATGTCCTAAGTGGTATGCTTGGTAATTTTTAAAAAACAATATCTCTACTCTTCCTCCTTCTCCCAACTGAAAAATAATGTATCTTTATCATTCTCTTGGGCCAGCCAATTTCTTAGAGAAATTTCAGGGAAATCATGTCATTTTACTATGCAAGGGGACTTTCATTTGTTTGCCTAGTAGGACTAACTGGGTTACCGTGCCAAGGGTTTTTAATGCATTAAAAGGTCTCCTTGCCCAAAAACTTCAATATCATTGACAGTCCCCTTTGGTCAAAAAGAGAGATTTGGTTAGAGGCAGATGTCACTGGGGAGAATTTTCAAAGATGGGAGGGGATTTTTGATTGACACAATGACTAGGGAGTGCTACTGGCTATCTGCTCCCAATCCACTGATTTTTTAGTTGTACATAGCAGGAAGGAAAACTGTTCATGTAAAGAGAAGGGTTAAAGCATTCTCCAGTGGGATTGGAAGAAAGATGGGTACTTATAGTTCTAACTTGTTCTTTTCCTAAGCAAATGAAAATTCTTCTTTCCCACTCAATATGAATGAATTAAAATCCAAACCCATTGGTCACAGAACATTAACTGAATATAGTCAGCCATTTTATGCATTGGATAAAAACAAGCATATCCTAAATTATGTTGGAAATCTCTGCTCTAAGGTGAAATTTTCGTGTTCTGATCCTGATGTGTTGTGTTAAAATAAAATTCCCCTTGAGAAACAAGTTTAGCATGTGTTGAAGATTGCCATGGTTTGCTTCCATTGCTGTACAGTCTGCTACAGGCAAAGGGAAATGCATACTCCAAGTTCTTCAGTCTTCTCTTGAGATCACTCAATCACATCACTCCTAGAGCAAGCATTGCTTCACAGCTCAGCCCACTCCAATAGGAAGTGGACTTCAGTGTTAACTCTCTCAGAAAGAGCTACTGCAGAAAGCTATGAGAGTAATTTAATAGGAGTTCTTCCTTCTGGGGCTCTTTTCAACTATCATTCAAGAGCTTGGGACTAATGGAACATTATATAGCTGGAAGTGTTTACCTTTTAGACGATTCTTCAAAGAGGCTGCTCACTCAAAATCTGCTGGCACTTTTTTTTGAAAAGTATGATACTTCATTCCCTGGGCATCAAGCCGTGTGGCCTATCAAAAGTGAAATTACCTGCTGGGGCAAGCTGTCTCTAGTTGAACATGCTCAATTACACTGCCCACGGTGTGCCCAGATCTGATGCAACACAATCATGGCTTAAGAGTGGTGCTCCAAAAGGAGGTGAAGGTTTCAATAACATAAAAATGAAAATTAAATCGTGATTTTAGGGTAATATTGATGAAGTAATTTTTTTTTGAACTAGCAGAAACTTGAGTACTTAAGTGCTGGGCACTGTCCTATGGACTTAACACCTGTTAAATCATTTCATCCTAACCACATCCCTTTGACAAATATATTACCACTTCTGCTATTTTATAGAATGGGAAACCAGGGCACAGAGAGGTTAGGTAATTTTCCCATGGTCACATAGCTAAGGCAAATTACTTAACCTCCTTGTGAATAATCGAGAAAATGTGGCATTGGTGTAGAAAAAGTAGCCATGGTGGCTGCTGGGTGCGGGGAATGGGAGGAAGAGATGAGATGTGGAGGCATTTTCGGGACTTGGAGTTGTCCTGGGTGGTGCTCCAGGGACAATTGCCAGACATTGTATGTCCTCCCATGGCCCACTGGATGGAACGTGGGAGAGTGTGGGCTATGGTGTGGACCACAGGCCATGGGGTGCAGCGATGCCCAGAGATGTACTCACCAGATGCAATGGATGTGTCATGATGATGGGGGAGAGTGTTACTGTGGGGGGAGTGGTGGGCGGGGGCGGTGGGGGTGAATGGGACCTCATATTTTTTTAATATAATATTTTTTTTAATGAGTAAATTGAGTAGAATTTGGAGAGAAAAAAAACCTCCTTGTGTATCAGTTTTCATAGTTTTTGCAATTGAAGTGATATTAGCAGTTACCGCTTATGTTTTGGGTTTTGTGTGTGTGTGTTTTTCTGTGTGCTTTTTTTTTTTTTTTGGTCACATAATGGTGATGAATTCATTCTGATCTATTCACTCTCCATTGCCTATTTTTTTTTTATAACTAACTAGAAAGTAAGCCACAGTCATAATAATGTGACTTTGGTCAGCCACAATCTTAGCCTTTCTTAGCACTTAATGCTTTCCCACAGAAGTATATAGTCAACAACAACAATAATGATTAAAAAACAAAAAAACTAAAAGTTATTATGCCTTAGCATTATGAAAATGGCATAAACAACTTTGAAAAGGATTAAAGAAGTAATAAAGTCTCTAAAGATGCATAAATATCCTAATTTAGAGGAGTGCTTACCAGAGGTATCAACTTCAATAACATTCTAGAATGCTTAAGGAAGATTGTGATATATATTGTTATATATGTGTAATAGATATAGTATTATAAACATAGAATGAATATATGAAAAACTGTCCCAAATACTAACAGTGTATAGCTAGAGAAAAATGAAGGTCAAAGGTCTCTCAGCATCGTATTAGTTTTATTTTGGATCCCTTTAATGAAGACTATTGGATATGAAGAATAAATCGTTAATAAAAAAGGAAAGAGAGAGACAGAGACAGCCAGTGTTTCTTTGAGGGAAAAAACTGACCTAAATGTGAACAAAAGAAGAAAGAATTGTTTTATTGATAGCCACTGTCTGAACATTGATTTTTCACATCCCTTCCTATCAGAAGCAATTTCATTGGCTCCCTACATTCTACAAACATTGGAGTGCCTTCCCAGTACTAGATGCTGGAAGAGAAGGAAATTATTGCAGACAAATATATTGCTAATTTGAGTTACTACTCTCAGGAGTTGAGAGGTTGGTAGGGAAGACAGACATGTAAGCACATAAATTTTTTTTAATATTTATTTATTTCTCCCCACCCCCTGGTTGTTTGCACTTGCTACATCTGCTTGTTTTCCTAGTTTTTCTAGAAGGCACCAGGAGCTGAACCTGGGACCTACAGTGTGGGAGGGAGGCCATCTCCATTCCCTGCACTGTTGTGTGTCTCATTATGCTTTTCTTCTTGTGTTTCTTGTATTATCTTGTTGCGTCATCTCACCACACTTGCCCATTGCGTGAGCTCACTGTCTTGCTCATCCTTAGGAGGCACTGGGAACCTCTACTCCCTGCTTTGTTGTGTCTCATTATGTTTTTCTTCTTGTGTCTCTTGTTGCATCATCTTTTTTTTTTTTAAGATTTATTTATTTATTTCTCTCCCCTTCTCCGCCCACCCCCCACCACCCCGGTTGTCTGTTCTCTGTGTCTATTTGCTGCATCTTCTTCTTTGTCTGCTCCTGTTGCTGTCAGCAACACAAGAATCTGTGTTTCTTTTTTGTTGTGTCATCTTGTTGTGTCAGCTCTCTGTGTGGACGGCACCATTCTTAGGCAGGCTGCACTTTCTTTTGCGCTGGACGGCTCTCCTTATTGGGCGCACTCCTTGCACATGGGGCTCCCCTACGCGGGGACACCCCTGCATGGCAGGGCACTCCTTGCGTGCATCAGCACTGCGCATGGGCCAGCTGCACACGGGTCAAGGAGGCCCGGGGTTTGAACTGTGGACCTTCCATGTGGTAGACGGACGCCCTAACCACTGGGCCAAGTCTGCCTCCCTGTTGCATCATCTTGTGTCAGCTTGCTGCGCCTGCCCAGTGTGCCAGCCCAGCGCGCCAGCTCGCTATCTTCTTTAGGAGTACTGGGAACTGAACCACAGACCTCCCATGTGGTAGGTGGGAGCCCAATCACTTGAGCCATATCCACTTCCCCACATTAATTTCAACACCTTGTAATGGTGCATACAGAGTTAATATTTTGACCTTCTTAAGGCAGATATGTGGAGTGTTTGGGTCACTAACCCACCTCTACTTTAAACACATGTTGAGTCTCCAGACCAGAGTTGATAGAAGCATCCAAGCTATCCCTGGCAAGATGCACTCTAATAGTCTTAAATGGTGAGAGCACAAAGGGACAAGGAGGCCTTGGGCTCTCCTCTCAGTTCAGCAAATAGATTCCTTTTTTTTCCCCTTAGGTGAGATATTTCCATGTTTAATTATTCATGAGTTTTTTGAATAATAAAAGACTCACAAATACATTAAAGGTCCTTTGTATTTTCTGATTTACCTACTTCAAGCTCTTACTTTGTTTGCTTATAAATAAAAGGGCTCAGCTGATAGTAAGGATGGTTAGGGGACAAGGTACCAGGCAGTTCAGATCCCTCTGCTGTAGAGGACAGCAGACTGCCTCACATTATCATCAAGGCTTTGGCTACATAGTCCTGAGTTTTTCTAACAGGAACTGTTTTCACAGTGGTTTCATTATTCTTTGATTTAACTTTTTTATTCTTAAGTATGCAAAGCCATTTATAACAAAAGCAGGCTCTTAAGCTCTATTTCATAGTCTTGTAGTTGTTTCTAAAGAAATAATTTATTTACATTTAAAATACTTCTCTTCCTCTGTTCCTAATGAGTTTTTCTTGTAAGCACGTTAGTGTGTGTATGTTAGAGGCGGAGAGGTGCTGGGTGAAGTGGATTTTTTTTCTTTTTGTTTTTCTCCACCCTCTCATTGATCATAAGCCATCTGATGCAGGGGGTGGAGGGGGTGTTCTGAACATCTTACTGGCATGCTGTCCAAACTTTGTTTTTCTTGCAATCTTTCCTTTCCTGACATGATTCATTAACAGGCACGCTGCGTTAATTAGAGTTGGTTATGTGGTTTGGCTTTTTTTTCTCTCAGTTTTGCTCCTGTAATAAATCATCTATTTAACTGTACAAAAGCAGAGCACTCAGGGAAAAGTCTGGGTCACTGATTCATGCAAATTGCTTGTTTCCTGATATACTAATCAACATAGATTTCTGTTTTCCTCTCAAGTTGTAAATGGTTAATGCAGTATAGCCTGGATAAATCTTTACATGTACTGAATACTGCAAAATAATAATTAGGGTTTTAAAGTTTGGCAGCAAAAGATACTTTTTGTCACTTTTGAACAAAACATTTATTGATAAGCAACATTTGCCCATATAGTTGACAATGATAACACTACAGATGGTCCATCCTTGAGTAATATCTTATAGCAATAAAAGCATGGCCTTAAGTCCAAGTCCAGAGACACCAGTGGACTTCAGGTATCCATGGATACCTAAAAGACTTAAATTTATCACCAAAAATAAGGATCCTGTTGGTAGTGTTAAGACCATTCTTGGTGTCCTAGAATGAGGTACAGACCCTTTATGACAACTCCAGGAAGTATCTTATATAATCCAAATTAACTGTTTCTAATGACGTTATGGTAGATCTCTGCATGTCTGAGTTTATGCACCATTTAGCTGCTAGGTAATGACAGCTTCCAACCTTCTCATTAAATTTGATGAATAATGGATTTCTTTTTCCCCCTAAATCATAATGGCACCAGTAGTTCTTTGTTTTTAATTTAAGTGAATACCTTTATTTAAGAGGAAAAAATGTCCATAATTGAGAGTGAATTTTTGTATTTTTTGCATGTTTTTTTTTTATCCCAGGAAGGACATTCGACAACAAGGATAGTTGTGCCTGTAGCAGGTCAGGTTGGCCTTGACCCCATCCATAGTTTAGCTGCTTGGAAAGGTGTCCGCTGATATTTCTTCATCCCTCTGTAGTACCATTGTCTGCTTTTACATGGATCACAGTAGGACTATTGAGTGGAGAGAAAAGGAACAAGAGGAGAGGAAGAAATAACTCAAAGGAAAGAACAAATGGATGGTTGGGGCAAAGAAATCATTCCTGCCCATCACTCCATAAAGTTTTGCTGAAACTGACTAGACTTGCCAGACATAACCCTAAAAGGGTAGAACTTCTCCACTAACTGTAAGGGATAAAAGGAATTTGCATAGCTACTATTGCCCAGAGTTGTGCATTTCATATACATTAACTCACTCATTTAACCACCTTACAGAAATCTTTCAAAGTAGGGTCTAAATTGGCCTCAGATTTTTAGATTTCTCAGTTACAATTCAATTCAACAAATGTTTATTAGTACTCACTGTATTCCAGGCCCTTTAAATACAGCAGTGAACAAAGGCCATGTCCTCATGGGCTACATTCTAGTGGGGAAGATGGATAGAAAATGAGAAAAATAAATACACAAAATGATTTCATGAAGTGATAAGTAAAATAAAAAAGTGACTTGGAAGAGGGGTTTCATTTTAGACATAGTAGTCAAAGATTGAAGTGGTAACATTTGAGCAGAGACTTAAATGTCTATGCTGTGCAGATATGTGGGGGAACAATTTTCTGGCATTTCAGGATGTATCCATCCTTATCACTGAAATAAACATTGTAATATATCTTACTTGTATTGTTTTAAGACCATTTGGGTGTGTTTTTTGTTGTTTTTTAAAGAACCCTTTGTCTATTTTCTCGTCTCCTTTTTCCCATTCCCTCAAAGCACACACACACCGCCCCTCAATCTCTTTATTCCCTCTCCTCTTCCCTCATAGGAACTTGGAAAATCTTGGGAAGAAGTTCAGTTGGAAGATGATCGGGAGTTGTTAGACCAACAGGAAGAGTAAGATTTGTTATTACTGCTAATTAACTACAGTGCTTCCAAGAGTGAAAAACAGCTCTTTAGTTTGTTTTAAAATTATCATCGGGGAATGTTACGTGAAGAGACAGAATAAAATGAAACAAAACCTTTCTCTCTGAGCTATGCATCCTTTCATGTAATGTGGCAAAACTTAAAAATTCAAATGGCTTTGAAATAAAAATTATTAAAGCAACTGTTACTCTAAATAGAGTTTTGCCGTTAAAGCAATTTATTAATTAAATATACAGATAATATATAATTCAGGGAAAAATACATTCCAAAGTGCTTTACTTACTCAAAATTGGTCCCCAGACCTTGAGGTGATATGATCTTTGAACTCTCCCTGTTGCTTGTTATTGAATTAGAGAATATAACTGAACTGAAATTAACCCTGTTCTGTGTTAATCCCATTGATGACGAACTTAAAATATTCACAACGTCTTTGGCTGAAATTATAATCTTGGGCAGTATTCTTTTTAACCTAAAAGAATTTTCTGTTATTCATCCTCTTTTCACGCAAAGCTAATCTACCTTTTTTCTCTCCTGAGATTTTGAATTAATATTATTTTATTAAAGTAAGCCCAAAGTTGGAGAGTTGCCATTTGCTATATTTCTTTGATGCATAGAGATTTAGACGGTAAGGTGTCCAGACTAGAATAAAAATATTTCTCTCCCATTAGGGTGCATGCTACTTAGAATATTTAATGGATGAAGGTTGACCCTTTAATAGCATAAAAGTTTATAAATAGTAATAGAATGACCTGGAGCAGATGCGCTGGTGACTCCCTCCTGGGAGGATAGGGTTCAGGAAAGAATTCCCCTTTTTCTCATAGTAAAGAGCTTAGGTATGAATTGAATTAGATTAATCTTCACAGTCATAGCAATGATAATTTCTGAACTTGCCATAATAAATTCTCCCCTGTTTGAATTTGAATGAGTAGTTCCTTGTCTCCTCAACTCTTCCCTTCTGGCAGTGTTCCTGTTTTGAGAATGATAAGAAGTTGACAGTATCTGAAAAGATAAATATAAAGAGGAAAACTGGTTAAAAAAGAGAGAGACAGAGCTCCTGAATGCTTTTTTCTTTCTCTCTGCTACTACTAGATTTAATACTTGTCCCATTTAAAATGATCAGTATTTCCCTCATGAAAAATGTATGGTTTGCCTTTTTAAAATACACCATTTGTCACGCAGAAGTACACTCCCAGCCTTGCGCCTTCACAGCGTGTGCACTCAGTGGTTATGGCTAATGAGAGAGAGCATCACATCCCTTTATGTGTCTCCTTTGCAAATTAAACCTAGTTGTGTCAGAAAGAGATAGCTGCAATTCAGGAGTGAAAGAGCTGCTCAGAAGAGAGGTGAATATAAGAAAGTGGAGAAGCACTTGTTATTTATATCAATTTCATGATGCAGCTTTGAGTTTCAAAAGTTGTATCAGGAAGTCATAATATGATGTGATAGTTTTTACGAAAACATCAGAGTTGAAAGGGATTGGCAGAATTTCCTAGGAAGGAGAAAATAGTATCAGGGCACTGTGGTATACACCCTCTCAGTGAAGGGAACCTCATATTTTCTGTTTTCTTTTTAACACAGTGACTGGTCTGACTGGGAAGAACACCCTGTCTCTGCTGTCTGCCTATTTTGTGAAAAGCAAGCAGAAACAATTGAGAAATTATATGTCCACATGGAGGTGCGGTACTTTTACTCATTTGAAGTTGGTTTCTCTCTGGCAGGGAGAAGCTGATAATTATTGCACCCTCATTGGCCTATACCTTTAACTTCTGTAGGCAAAACAGAAGAGACAGGCCAGGTCCACCAAGGGAACCAATTTAGTACAGATGACTAGACTTGGGCAAGCTGTTGGTGTGGGCTTTCTCAGAGCACTGACGTAATCACACCTTTGAGATGCGTACGAGGTAATTCTAGCTCAGAAGGTGGCATCGGTAACCATCATTTGGTAGGACCCACAATTCTCTTATCCATGGATTTTGACAAATGAATGCTTTTCCAGTGCCTCCTGTACTGGGAATAAGGAGAACAGAAAGGAGGGGAGGAAGCTAGCTGCCATTAAAAACCTCCAATGGAAGCAGAGGCCCCTTGGGGGTACATGGGAGAGGGCAAGAGATGCAAGAGCATCTCTTTTGGGAGCAAGGACTAGAGAGAATAAATTTGGACTCATTTGTAGTCTGTGTTTCCCTTTCTGGATGCCATTTTTATGTTAAAAGGAAGCTTGAAGCTAGTAGTTCTAAACCTTTTTTACCCCATTCTATCTGAAAGAAATGGCACACTCCCTACATCTCTGATCATCAAGTGCAATGGATGTAGGAAAGGAGAATGCCCAGTGCTTCATGGCAGTATCACAGCCTAGGGGCAGAGGAGTGATTACAATAGAAAAATATTACCCAATGATTCTGATATCCTCATCCACCATCCCCCCGCCCCACCTCTGCCCAGAGCGGAGCATATTCTCTTAGTTCAAAAGAACAAGGAGCTGAAGATGTTAGAGACGCCATAGACTTTTACCCTTATGAAAGCAAAGTCAGTTCCTCTGAAACAGATTACCACTAGTATGTGTATGTAGTTTGCTATGTTTAAATTTTTCATAATATCCTTATATCTTTTAATTGAAAGGTACTATATACCCTACCCTGTGTGTAGGGATTCCAGTCTCTGTAACATCTGTGGCAGGTGTCCTCTACCTTTTCTTAGCCACCTTCAGGTATTGTATCATGGAATTTCTAATTAACATCCTGCATATGGTGCCACACTAGATGTCATGCACAGTGATTTAGATGGTCTTTGTTCTCTATGAGCTTATAAGTTAAAACATTTACACAGATAGATGGATAATTGAAGGCTTGAAACTGACAGAATAAAATAAAATTCTCTGCATTGAGAAAATCAAAAGAAGTGTAATTTATAGGAAGATGTGAGTAAAGAGTATATTTAAGAGAAAAAAAAGAGTATATTTAACAGCATAAAATGAAAAGCAGAATATGTGAAAATACCTACCTGCTTGTTGAATGAAAAGCCTGTATCCATAATTCTAGTCCAGACACACAACTGCAGTAGTGCCACATCTTACCTAGAGACTGAGGACACTTTTTGCCAGACTGCACAATATATACATAATAAATGGTAAATGCTGCAAATATAAGCTATGAATAATTAAAATGTTTCAACTGATTGGCATGTTTGGACTGTACTTAAAGAAGCAATGGATATGGGGGAAAGGTAGTTAGATTTAGGGAGAAAAAAGCACAAAATGATGGACTCAGCCTGAGTTTCTAAAATGCTCTAACTCCTGAATAAGCTGTGTCTATAACTTCAGCACAAAAGATTAAATAATTAATATGCTTACAGATGTATTCATTACTTTTTTTTATTAGGATGCACATGAATTTGATCTCCTCAAAATAAAGTCAGAACTTGGTGAGTTTGATTAAGAAGTTGTTTTTCCTGATGGTGCATTTCTATATACCTTTTCTTACAAACAGTGCCTAAGTTCTCTAGCCATAGTTTGGAGAATGCAGAGCCAAAATGTGTCTCCATACAGATGGTTTTAACAGAACTGTCTGAAGTAGTGATTCTCAACCATTTTGAACTGTAATATTCAAATATGTTTTTCCATTCTTAGTTTTTATTCCTCCTTCCTGTATATGTGAGTCCTTCAAATAAAATACAAGTTAATGGTTTAATACCTATCATAAAGTGAAAGAGGCTTATAGAAAGAATGTGGATTTTAGAGTCAGATTAGAGTTCCTATTCCAGTTCCAGTACTTACTTGTTATGTGACATTGGGCCTCAAATCAGAATGTTGTTGGAAGTGTAATGTATGTAAAACGCCTACTGCACTGCCTGGCAGTGTAGCTACCATTATTTGTAATAAATGGACCCTATTGTATTGTTCTCAGTATCAGTAAGATAGAAGGATTAGAGGCATTAAGACAAAGTACTGACTTGGAAATGGATTCACTACAGTAAAAAGCTCACTTCCAGTAAAAAGCTTAGTAACTACTTTTCTAGACTATAGGATATATTACTTTACTTTGCTATTCTTATAGATATGTATGTACATTTTATTTATAATTAGCTTAGTAGTCAAGAACATGACCTCAGGAGCTAACTCCCTGCTGTCAAGTCATCCCTTCACCACTTACTAGCTGTGCAATCTTGGGCAGTTTCCTAATTCCTAATATGTAATTTAGGTATATCATATAGGGTTTAAAATGTACAGAAAGTGATTAGTACAATGCCTAAAATATAAGCCCTATATAAGTGTTGCTGTTATTTGGTAGCTATTATTTTGCTTTGTAATTGCAATGCCTTTTTAAGATGACTAATAAAGGGAAAATGGCCTTTTAAGAAATTATAACAGTGCAAAAATAGGTCTGACCAATTGTCTGATGATTCAATATACTGTCATTCTCAGGATTAAATTTCTATCAGCAAGTGAAACTGGTCAACTTCATTCGGAGGGAAGTTCACCAATGTAGATGTTACAGCTGTTGTATGAAGTTTAGATCCAAAGCAGATTTAAGGACTCACATGGAAAAAGCTAAACATATATCACTGCTTCCTGAAAGAAAGACATGGGATCAACTGCAGTAAGTACAGTTCATTTTAAAGTAATCCTCCTCTTACAAATGAGAACCAATTGTTTCCAAATTTATGGTGTGGGGGTAGATATAGATGCAGCTAGACATAGAAACAGATACAGATTTTTAAATCATATCCTAGTTATATTGTTTAT
The DNA here is from genome assembly GCF_030445035.2 of Dasypus novemcinctus. Taxonomy (NCBI): domain Eukaryota; kingdom Metazoa; phylum Chordata; class Mammalia; order Cingulata; family Dasypodidae; genus Dasypus; species Dasypus novemcinctus. Next base: position 87,903,567 of record NC_080677.1, read on the forward strand.
TAACAAAGTTTTAGAGGTATCTTTCCATATCCAAAATGCATCTATTGCATCATTTTAATGGTTGCCAAGTATCTGATTGTATGAATATACCCTGGTTTGTTAGATATTCGTTTCTTCCTTTTTTTAATAGTGATACAATGAATGTTCATTTTTGCCTATTTGTCTAATTAAATCATTTAAACAAATTCCTAGAAATAAAATTACTGCATCAAAGGCTATGCACATTGCTAGGACTATCTACTAACACTGTAAAAATATTAAGCAGCTGGTCAGCTGGTATGTACTTAAGTAGATATTGTCAGACTGCTAGCTATCCTTTGCCAGTCCAACCTTTCTGGGATGGCTCTCACACCGTTCTGGATAACCTCAGTTGAGGGGACCTCTAGGAGGCTCTGGGTTTCCTCTATTATCAGAGAATTTTAAATCAGATCTGCCAGAACACTATCTAAAAAGCTAATTTTCCCCTTCAGAAAATCCCAGATTTGTGAGAGCAAAAGTCAAACCTGGATTGAACTGACATCCTGTTCCTATAATTCTTGAAGAGATTCTCTGAGGCACCCCAGAATATCTCCAAAGCATGTCTAGAGAAGGAACCAGAATAACAAACTTCCAATTCTACAGACATTAAATTTTTTGATCATGTAGAATGAAGGAACCAGCAATGATTAGGTTGAAAAATAAAATACACGGGGAAACATAATCATTTTCATTGGATATTTGAAGAATTCATGTATGAAAAAGTAACTCTATTTGAACTTTGTTAACCTTTAGGGAAGACCTGGGGCCTTTGAGTTTTAGCTTCATATAAAGAAGTGTTATCTAACAACTAGAGCTGCCCAGTTCTAGACTAAGCTACCTTTTTTTTTTTAGTTTTTTTTTTTGTCTTTATTTTTTTAATGTTACATTCAAAAAATATGAGATCCCCATATACCCCCCACTCCCCTCACCTCCCCCTATAACAACAATCTCCTCAATCATCATGACACATTCATTGCATTTGGTGAATACATCTCTGAGCACCGCTGCACCTCATGGTCAATGGTCCACATCATAGCCCACATTCTCCCACAGTCCACCCAGTGGGCCATGGGAGGACATACAATGTCCAGTAACTGTCCCTGCAGCACCACCCAGGACAACTCCAAGTCCCGAAAACGCCCCCACATCACATCTCTTCCTCCCACTCCCTACCCCCAGCAGCCACTATGGCCACTTGCTCCACACCAATGCCACATTTTCTTCGATTACTAATCACAATAGTTCATGAATAGAATATCACTAAGTCCACTCTAATCCATTCTCTATTCCTCCATCCTGTGGACCCTAGAATGCCCATGTCCACTCCACATCTATATCAAGAGGGGGCTTAGATTCCACATGGATGCTGGATGCAATTCTCCTGCTTTCAGTTGTAGGCACTCTTGGCTCCCTGGTGTGGTGGTTGACCTTCTTTACCTCCATGTTAGCTGAGTGGGGTAAGTCCAATAAACTGGAGTGTAGGAGTTGCAAGTCTGTTGAGGCTGAGGGCCTGGCTATCACATGGTCAGTCCAGAGATTCAGATCCCCTGGGTATACATTAAACCCCAGCACCAACTACAGTTCTGGTAAAAGTAACAGGAGAGCCTTGTGGACAAAGATCACATCTAAGTCCAGCTTCATCACACAGAAACACAAACTCCAAAGTAGGGCCAACTGAGATGGCACTGAACTCCATCTGCCATGACCATAGAACCTGTGGGTCTCTGTAGCCCTCAGAAGAACCAATACCTGGGATTGTATCTACTTTATCTGTCTCTGGGACTCTGCTCAGGTGTGCATAAGGGCAACCCTTCTGATAACCTCCCGGCTCTTGGAGACTCATAGCCATATAAACTCATTTGTCCTTTCCATTTCCCCATTTTATTCAGGTCAAAAAGCATTTTTAACTCCTGGTATTTTATGTAGACTGAGATATTCTGCTGGTCTGAGTTGACCGTTTTATTCAAGGTCATTTTCTAGTTACATTATCAGCTGGTACTTGGTAGTAATTCTTCAGCACCAGGGAGGCTCATCCCCAAGAGTCATGTCCCACGCTGGGGCGAAGGCAACACATTTACATGCTGAGTTTGGCTCGAGACTGAGTAGGCTACCTTTTAAGATAATGAGTCTCTTAACACAGTAGATATCGAGCAGAGACTGATGTCTGCCAGTAAAAGTCAAGAGTAAAAGCAATTCAGTTGTTTCCCTTACAATCTTTGCAGAATGCCATCAAAATGGTTAACAAGTAAACTTAACAGAATTATAATAGTGTATATCAGCTGCCTAGAAATTGCTTGGATAATTTCTTAGTTTGATTATTTAAATATATCTTTGGTTGTTTTTAGGTATTATTTTCCAACCTATGAAAATGACACTCTGCTGTGTACATTGTCTGACAGTGAAAGTGACCTGACAGCTCAGGAACAAAATGAAAATATTCCCATCATCAGTGAAGACACATCTAATCTGCATGCTTTGAAACAAAGCAGTATTTTGAATCAGTTGCTCCTCCAAGAATGCTTGAAAAACTAGAAGAAACTGCTACAGTAGGATGTTTTGCATGTTTTCTCCTATGAGACAAACACAAAAGAATAGTTGACATTGAACATCAGCAAAGAACAAAGTCCTTGACACAATAAACTTTTAAAAAATATATTCATTTCAGAAAATGAAGTAGAAAAATAAAAGGACTTGTATCTTGGCTGTAAAGTTCTAATGTATAATTATTTTAAATGAACTTGTTTCATTAAACTTATTATCTATAATAAGGAGGATATGGAAAACACAAATGAATGAAATGTTCAAATTATTCATAAACATACTTTAACCAGTAGTTTCACAGCTCCCCCAGACCTTCTTTTTCCAAGTCACAGAATATGACAAATTTATTCTTTCTGTACTATATTTGCTATGCTGTAAATGAAGTGACCAAAAGAGCCATAGAAGAAAGGAAAAATAGTTAAAGACCTGGATAATGCAAAAATTGAAATTACTATTTCAGAGTAATCAGAAGATAGCTGTATCATCATTACTGATTTGTTCCTAGAGATTTCAAACTCACTAGAAATGGGCATCAAGCCAGTTAACTTCCCCTTCCTTGACTGTAGGTAAAGGACATCTGACTGGTCTGGGTTTTGTTACTATCAGATAAAATAAATTCTGTCTAACTCAGAAATCTCTTCTGCTTGTGTCCTTGCCTTATATTTGAATGTCTTAATGTCACCATTAGTTAAACTAAAGGCTATTAAGCCATTTTGTTTTGTTTCTTTTTTCCTGCAATGATCATCACACTGATGTTTAACATGCATTGGAAATTCTGTTTGTTAACCTGAAGAGGTTCAAGTGTGACTGAAGGAGAGTGTCAGTGTGGTTTTGAGCCAAATTTTGGTGGTTTGTGCGCTCCTGCTATTTTGATTGTCAACATAAAAATTCCAGAGGTAACTGAACAGAAAAGAGAATACTTACTCAAGTACTGGAATCCATATGGTTTATATTGTATTAGGAAAGCCTGCCTGCCTCAATTACTAAAACACTAATCTTAGGTGAAATCTGGCCTAAAGTATAATTTTGTCTTTAGTTTTTATATTTGCTTAAATGCCAATAGTGCTAAAGAGTAACCCTTCATCCTCATTAAATGTTACATCATTTTAACTTATAATACCAAAAAAAATATTGTTTTTTGAAAATATTCAGGGAGATTATATTATTACGGAGTTTTCCCAGTTGTAATATTCTCAGCCAATGATTCCCCTACTCCACACGCCAGAAAATAAAGTCTTCTGACTGTAACCTGCAATGCCTGAATCCAAAATGGTTCTTCAGGGCCTTGCAAATGAGAGTAAGCTGTCAGAGACTTTATAAACAACCACATAGATCTACTAAAATATCTTAGAGTGCAAGCTGCTGAGTTTGCTTTTGAACTACTCAGGCCCAGTTTGACCTGGTATTACAAGCAAAACTATGTCTTTTTACAATATTACCAGTTGTGGGACAAATATTATGTGCATCCTGATACCATGCAGTAAAGAAGACAAAATATTACCTATTGATTCCTACCAAAAATGCATAATCTGAATATTATCATGCAGAAACATCAAACACACATTGATGAATTGTTGAATTGTCAACAAAATAGCCTTTACTCTTTAAAAAGTATCAAGGTCATGAAAAACAAAAGACTGAAAAACTACAGGACCCCAGATTGAATCATAGACCAAGAAAAAAATTTTTCTTTTGTTATGAAAGACAGTGGGGTTAAAATCCTGATTTTGATCATTGTTTTGTGGTTATGTGTGAGAATGCCCTTGTTTTTAGGAAATATACACCGTTTTAAGAAGTAAAGGGCATTTTGTTTGTTTGCAACTTTTAAAACAGTTCAGATAAAAACTAATATGCGTATAAAGAGTGATAAAGAAGTGGTAAGATGTTAACATTTGAAGAATCTGAGTGAAGGGTGTATGAAATTCTTTGTACTATTGCAACTTTAAGTCTGAAATTATTTCAAAATAAGTTTTTTGTCTTTTTTTCAGTTGGTTTGTTTGAAACTGGATCCAACTGTGAGCCACACCCTGCATTTGGTTGGAGTGATCTTTAAGGGTCTTATAATCTGCAATTCACTACCCACCCCCCCCCCTTTTTTTTTAATGTCCTACTTTGTGAATTTGGCTGATTGTATTCTCTTTGTGTTATTTAACATGCTCCTCTATCACCCATTTTTCCTGCAAACTGGTAGTTAGATCTAGAAACTTCAATAAATTTGGGTTCAAATTTTTTTTTGCAAGAATACTTCATTGAGGAGGTAATGTGGGGTTCCTTTTGTCACATCTGGCATGTAATACCTGGTTTACCACCTTTAGTGATGTCAAAATTGAATAGCGCATTCAGGTGTTTACAGACTGATAAATTTCCCCCTTGATCTTTTATCTAATTATTTCAGAATCTGTTGATAACCATTGCCTAGATGATTTTGGTATTGCAGAATGGTGATTTTCTATTTCTATCATTTCTTTGCATGTGAGTTTTTTACACAACATGGGGATTACAGAGGTGAGGTTCTAGTTTCCAATTGTTAATGCCAGCCTATGTAGGTGATGCCCCAAGACTAGTCTTGCAGTCCTGTGGCCTGTGCACAGACTCAAAAGTCACCTCCTTCCATTCTGTGATCCTAAATTGACTAGATTTGTAAATTACATAGTCTCTGACTCTGGTACATTTCCAAGCCCCAGCTGTGTTGCATACATACCCATTTAAGGCTGGCACATCTTTAATAAAGAAATAGAAGCCTTTATAATAATAATTTTTTTAAAAAGTCTTTTAAGGCTGAGTTGATACAATTAAGTTAAATTGTTTCAAACCCAAAGGTTAAGAAAGCAATAGGACCTGTGCCTAGAATCCTTTGTCTCTAGGAATCAGATTTGTCCAGGAAATCAAGGAGGATCTGAAGTGTTTAAGAAGAGAAAGATTTTTGAGAGAAAAAGTTGAGATTGTAGATGACAGATCAGATAGATATAAAAGGAAAAATGAAATATTATGGGACAGACCAGTCAGAGAAAAGATGGGCTTAGTTCATGTAAGAAGTTATTTTTAAATTGGACTTAAAGACATTTAACAAGAATAGAAGCAAAATCCCAACAGACTATAATGACTCTCGGAGGAAAAATATAGACCACTACTGGTAAAGTACACCCTTAGAACTACACAGAGACTCCTTGGTAAGACCACTGGGGAAGCACTCATTAAAGACTGGGACAGTGATACCCTGAAAGTCTGGACGTTTTGAGAGGAGAACATGAGTCAGGTGAGATTCAACTATTTAAGGAATTATTGGATAAGATTCCAGGTGTTACTGTAATTGTAGTTAAGGACACCGGTGTTCCCTGTGTACCTGAAAATTTTTTAAAATTAAGACTCTTAAAGCAACAAGAAAGGTGAAACATAATAGAAGAGAGGCAAGCAGGACTGTGACAAATGAAATCCAATCCTGTTTAACTGTTAGTCCAATGGAAGAGATTTGCTGGTTAGGATTATCTAACTCAGAAAGGGGAGGGTGGGCAAGATAGATAGATAGATATAGATATAGATAATTTTAAAAAAATAAATGATTGCTTTTGGCAGACCCAGAATCTAGTGACTTACCTCTCAAAATGGGAGGCCCCATTCCATTAAAATCGGGGATAGAATATTAGATAAGCACATGACTGGGCCAGAAAAGAGTTATAAGTAAGTAAAAGAAGACATCAGATCCCACAAATAGCATTTAACCTACATATGTTACGGAGGAAAAGAGATCAATGTAAGAAGGATGTTATGTTATAAATTCAGCTGTTCCTCCTAAAAGTAGAGAACAAGATGAGGGAAACCAAGCACTAGGGCATAATGTCACTATTGGTGAAAAAAGAAAGCATGGTAGACAATTACTGCTAGAGGCCTGAACCAGTCAAAGGCAGGAAAGGTGTTCTAAGGGAAGCTCAGCCGAGGTATTGGTCCTCACCAAGTCCTCAGCGTGACTAGTCTGGTAGTTCAGTTGCCCCCCAATATCCAATCTCCCTTTATTTAATGATTTTAGAAAAATGTTTAGTTGGGGATATGGTTGTCCAAAATGAAGACTACATGTCACAGCCTCTCTTGCAGCTCAGAGTACCTGTGTGTCTAAATTGTGGCAAATGAAATGTAAGTGGCAGGTCTCATGTGACAGCTTCCAAGAGTCTTCCTTAAGATATTGGACACAAGTACCCTCTGCTTTCCTTTTCATCCCCTCCTACTTACTGTTGCCTAAGATGTACATGTCCTCATGTGGGACAAAGAGGTCAAGGCCATGCCAGTGGGTAGCAATGTCAAAGGATATGAATCCCTGCCACCATGGATGGATAGATATTTTGTGAAAGAAATAAAATTCTACATTTGCACCATCATTATTTCAGGTTTTCTGTCATTCCAAGTCAAACCTAATCCTAACCAATATTCCTAGGAATACAAGTTGCAGACACATCAAACAGCTTTAGTTCATGAATGCGCTGAGGATATTTTCCAGCTGAAACAAATGAGAGGATAAAAAAGAAACTTCCCTTAGAAGACAGGCTTCACAAGCCTAAGCAATTCCACAGCAAATGGCAAGAGGAGGAGCCACTGACAAAGAACTGAGAAGCATGTACAAAGGGGAATGTGGAAACAGAGGGCTCAAAGAGGAATTAAAAGTTCTGAGGTTTTGAAAATACAGAATGGGAAAGAAAGTCCTCTCAGAATAGACCCTGTGAATGGGCTTGCCATCTTTCTGTATTTCTAAACTTTGCAAGAATGCAAGTGTCTCGTATGCTACTCCTTAGAGACAAATATCTGGATTCTTCCCACAGGAAATGTAAAACATGTTACCAAAATGAAGATTCCTTCCAAAGACTTGAGATAACTTCACAGTTTGACTTTGGTGAAGCCAAAATCAAGATATCACCAAGTATGGAAAATGCAAGGTAATCTTTGAACTTTAATTTCTCCCTGGGAAATTCACAGTGATAGAGGAGTTATATTTAAATTTGAGACAATATTTTGTTGGAATGTTATTGAATCATCTTAAATTGTCATGTGATCTCCTTGCCAAACCTCTGATAGACTGCTCTGAGCCACATGGCTAGAAATAATTAGGAAACCAAAATGGAATCAGAGTGAACTTTCAACTGGGGTTCAGTGTGGCCTGGGAATTACTTCGTTTAGTGACTTGCCTTCTTAGGGCAATAGCTTTGCTCTTTGCCACCTGTATTGGTCAACTAAAGGGGTGGTACCAGAAATCTGTTGGACTTTATAAAGGGTATTTGGGGTAGAAGTTTACAGTTACCAGGCCATTAAGTATAAATTACTTACATCACCAAAGTTTGTTGTCACGTGTTGGAGCAAGATGGCTGCCAATATCTGCAAGGGTTCAGTCTCCGTCTTCCTCTTATGGCTCCATGGTCCAAGCTTCTTCCAATATCAGCTGTAGGCTGGGATGAGTCTTGTCTCTCTGGGCTCATTCCTCTCCAGGCTCAGCTGCTCTATTCTCTCCATAAGGTTAACTGTAGACTATCATGTGACTGGCTCATCTCTCTTTCCAGGCCAGGGCCTCTGCTGTGTCAAATGGAGTCTTCTCTTTTCCCTCACGTATCTGCTTCTATGTGTAATTACTTCCTGGGGCTCCAGCATTAAAAGTCCACTGTCTGCTAAGCCATGTGGGTTTCTCTGTGAATCCCCACCCACCAAGGGGGTAGGTACTCAATGTCCTACTGATGTGGCCCAATCAAAGCCTTAATCATAATTTAATCAAGTAAAAGTGAAACCTCTGGATCAAATACAATCTAATATAGCCAGAGGAACAAACCAGTCAATAAACATAATCCAATATCTATTGTTGGAATCATAAATAATGCCAATCTGCTACACCACTGGTCTCAGAAGAATACATGCAAAAAAAAAAAAGAGTAGTTGGCATTCAGGTAGGAATGAGAGAAGCAGTATCCTAATAGATGTTTGGTCTCCTCCTGCAAAGGATCTAGTCACACCCTTGGTTGATCATGACCTTGATGGTTAAGCCTAGTGAACTAAGAACAAAATCTTGGGGAATGTTAGAAAGATGAAACCACCTTTCTCCTTGTATCTGTTTTTATTTTACTCATTTTAAATGGAAACATTATTGTACTCACTTAACTGGAAACCTATTTGGAAATATATTACATGTTTTCGAGATTTCTTAAGTAGGTTGTATGGAATATAATTAAACCCTGTTTTAATGACTCACCCCAGTGGTATTGTCTGGCCAACCTTTATGTTTGAATACAACAGACCTCTCCTATCTAATGAGCTCTCTGACTACACTACACATTTGCTGTGGTCTAAGAAATCAGATAACCTTTTTTATTCGAACTGTATTTAAAGTAAGATTCAGCGGCGGACTTGGCCCAGTGGTTAGGGCGTCCGTCTACCACATGGGAGGTCTGCGGTTCAAACCCCGGGCCTCCTTGACCTGTGTGCAGCTGGCCCATGCACAGTGCTGATGAGTGCAAGGAGTGCCCTGCCACTCAGGAGTGCACCCTGTAAGGAGAGCCGCCCAGCGCGAAAGAAAGTGCAGCCTGCCCAGGAATGGTGCCGCACACACGGAGAGCTGACACAAGATGACACAACAAAAAGAAACACAGATTCCGTGCCGCTGACAACAACAGAAGCAGGCAAAGAAGACGCAGCAAATAGACACAGAGAACAGACAACTGGGGTGGCGGGGGGAAGGGGAGAGAAATAAATAAATCTTAAAAAAATAATAATAAAGTAGATTCAAGGTAGTGTGAATGATCACCTGAATGTGTCTCTTACAAAGTAAAATAATTTAAGGTTTTTGTTTTTGTTTTTGTTTTTATCACCACTGTAACACAGGAAGATCAAGCCTGGGAAGGCTGACCAAAAATTTTAATATTCCAAAGAAACCACATGGGAGGCCAGAAACAGTCACACCATTTAATTTACTCACATATCCAGGTGATGGCCAGTTGGATAGCTACCGTACAGTGGGAAGACAAAGATTATATAGGGCTAGACAGCACAAAGAGAGGGTTTAGCTAATACATAGAGCAGCTTGAGGGTACATGTAGTCTAGTAAATGATTAACTGTGAGTGTGTACATATGGGGAGAATTGTGTGCGTTCCCAGAACAGTGAGAGGCAGCATGAACACAGGTTAATGATTACTACCCCTAGAGTCCTGTGTGCACTGTAGCAGAAACTGCCAGGATGGACTGCTGGCCAATTCCACCCCACCCTTTCCAGCAATCTACACAAATAACTAGTGAGAGGGGGAAGTGGGCATTTCATGCCCCTACACTCCACCCCAATGCCCCTTCCACCTTCATTCTATGTGTAAATCTTCTGAGATACCACCTGAGCAGTTAGGGCATTGGAATATTGCATCCAGATTCTACAACAACATAAAAGACAACAGAATAGTAGGGGTAACATATGCACAACATTGAACATTAATGCTTGACAGTGAAATTACACAATTCAGGGGATAACCATTCCATATTACAGATTTTCTCTTGTTGCTTCATACAGACAGGGGCAGATTATACTGGCCTAACAGTATATAAGAGCACTTTCATTAGTAGACAACAAAGTGTAGTGGAGAAATTCGGGTATGCGCGGTTTCGAAGGCCAGGACACGAGAATACCGAGAAGGAAGTTGGTTTATTTCGACCGGCCGGGCTCAGCGGACTCTTGTCCTAATAAAAACCGAGCCCCAAACAGCCTTTTCCAGACCCTTTTATACAGAGGATATAGGATTAGGAAGACTAACAGTGATGGTAAACAGACCTTTGGTTAGGTTCTTCAGTGTTTGATCTTAGTATCAGATAGGTTATTTCCTCCAGGTGAATTACATATTCTCCACATCCAAGCCAGTTTGGATTAGCATATCTTCCACATCGTCTGGAGGCAGCCCTGAATACACACTCAGTCTCACATCCCTTCTGAACATTCAAAAGACTGTAGGGCCTATATTACTTATTTGGCCATCTTGGAGACTAGGTACTCTTGGAAATAATTTTGATTTAATGCACAGGCTATATCAAAAGTACCAGGTAGGAGGGCTTTATGAGAAGGTTTCTAATACTATTCATTTTCCCCTTCTAAATTCTCTGAGTTTTCTTTAGTGACATTAAAAACTAGGTTAGGCATAAAAAGAGTTTACATAGATACACATAGGGTTCTAGTGGGAATAGGAGACCTTGGGTTATTAATAAAATTCTTATTGACATTTGTTGTATAAACTATGATCTCATAACAATATTTTCGGTGACTCCTATTTCCAATGGGCTTAAGATTCCCAACCAGGGGGCTGCATAGGCCAGTATCACAGCCAAATGACCTCATTTTTCCCACTTTGTATAGTTTGAGGCATAGGCAATAACAGGCAGCTGGAACTGCTGCCACAGGGTCTGGTAGCCACAATGCCCATTTTTCCTGTGGAGCCACTGTGATGCTTCTTGGGTCTCAATTGTATGGCTCTGGATCTTCATGACAGCATCTGCCTCAATATTCCCAAAAATGTTGATAGAGTTACCTGTCACCACTGGCAGGCATCCCAATGTCTTTCCATAGATCTCTCCCCCCTGCAGAGGGCAACTTAAAATAGTTCATTGTTCCTGTCTTGTTTCTAGTATCTGCAGTCCACCCCTTGATAGGGATGGCAGTCTTCAGAGTGACCAGACACTATTGGGTTAAGCCCTTCACTTGCAACAGGGCATGGTATGCTACACATAGTTGCTTTTCTAATCATACTTTGGCGCCTTTCCACAATTGTGACTAAAACCCAAAGGGTATTAGAATGCTGTCTTTGGGACAAACCCCACCCAAAGACAATATTTGTTCTAGTCATATCCAATTCACAGGGTAAGGTCATGGTCCAACCCCCACCCCCTACTGCTTGAGCCTGTGTTTTTGCCCTCTTTGCTTTGTAAAAAGCAGCCTACTTGGGGGAGGGGGCTCATTTCTTTGCACAATCTTTCTGGATTAATACATACAATGGTTTTAATACCTGAGCTAAATGAGGGATGAAGAGTCTTCAGTACCCCCAAACAACCCCAGAAAGGCCATTAATTGTTTTCAGTTTGTGGTGTGGGAAAACATGATACTTTAATAACACTTAAGAGTTTGACAGAGCAGCAGGGACCTTGCATCTTGTCCCAATTGTTTGCCCACTCCAGTCTCTTAAGATAACATTGTTTCTGATGCTTCTTTTAATTCTGAAAAAGAATTTCTGGTTGACATAATATCATTAATATAGTGAAGTAGCGTTACAGCCACAGGTTTCTTCTGCTCAGTCAGATCCTTTGCTACCAGGCCAAGGCAGATAGCTGGGCTATACACATAGCCTTGGGGAAGCACTGCAAAATCCACTGTTGGTCTCCCCACATGAAGGTGAATGCAGGCTGGCTTGACTTGCCTAAGGAGATACTAAAGAAAGCCTTAGCAAGTTCTAAAATGAAATGATAGTGACACAACTGGGTGCTAATTTCTTGCAATAAACCAACAATATTTAAGAATGCTGCATACAGCAGTGGTGTTACTTTACTTTACAATACTCTACTGTTATGCACCATTCCTGGAAGCCCCCGGTAGCCACTCTCTCTCTGCAGCCATAGAGCTGCTGCTTTAGTGTAGGTGGGGCAAATCAGATGACTATGAGCCAGAGCTTCTGCCTCTTGATTTCCAGGTGAAGAGGTTGTTTCTGTGACACATACCATTTTTTAAAATAATTAAAACCATGATTAACAACATTATGTTTTTAATTAATATTATGCAGAAACATTGTTACATTTTTGGGAATTTTAAGACTCCCAGTGGAATTAAGAGTCTCTTCCTCAGACCACAATTTTAATATGCAGATTAAGGTGGCCTCTTACTGGTTTTCCTGTTATGAAGTTACTTTTTGTTATCAACAAATTCAGGTTCTATTTAATAATAGTTTCCTGGAATTAGCCATTTAAATATTTCCATTTAAACAATACTTTTACAGACTTCTTAGAAACTATCCATAACCACATAGACTATAGTTACTTCATCTCAAGACAAATTTCAGCTTCACAGAACACATTCCCTTACTTACTGCTCCCTTCTACAATACCTTCTATAACTTGCCATATGCATTCAAGTTTTGTCCTACATACTTCCATTCTGATTTTATGAAAACCAGCCGTCTTAACTTAGGACAAAACACACACTCTTAATCAAACTTATCAAATTTAGTCAGCACTTCCATAAAACTTTTACCTCTTTCTACATCCATTTAAATCTCATTCCTCATTCCATTCTGTGAAGAAAAAATAAACTATTCATTTCAATTTAGGGAAAAACAACTTTTTTTAAAAAAGAAGATTGTAGTAATTTCATTAGGAAAAATTTATAATTTTCATCATTTTAAAGATTTAACACACATAATGCTAATTTATCTTACTAGTATATATACTTATTTACCAATATAAGATCTTATTTAACTTTTTGGTCGTTTGAATAGAGCTCTTTTAAGAATTTTCATTTGTCAATTTAATATTACCATCTGGAAGTATCAAAACATACACTGAACAGGCAAACACAAAAAGAGTTAAGACACACCAACAGAAACATAAATCTCCCTAATTTGACTCATAATTCTTATTCCTTTGGTAGGGCTGTTTCCAATATCTCCATCATTTCACATTTCTGATTATTACAGCTTTTAAGATCCTCTCTGGAATCATTGTTACCTGTAATATGCAAGATCATTCTTGGAAACATTTTATTTATTCCAGTTAGGAATGCTTGAGCAGTATAAATGCAGTTAAGTACTTTAGCAGTTTAGACAGACATACATTTAACATACATCTTGGATTACTACTCTTTAGGAGTATACTTAGGCTCAAACCTGAGGAGTAAAACTGAAAATTCCTTTTAACACCTTGATCAAAATTCTGATAAAAAAAAATGTGACTTAAAATATTGTCAAAGTACCATCCCATTTAAACTTTTCCACAGTTTAAACAAGTATGATGGGCTTTCAGTCTGTAATATATTTTTATTGCAGGTATACAAAAGCTGCTAGCATTGTTCTTTTTTTTTCTTCAGAGTTGTCCAGTTCTAAAGTAACTCAACTTTAACGCACTAATTTTATTAATATGGCTATTCAGGCCCAATTAAAATTATCATGGAAACAAAACAGAGAACATTAATATTGCTAGGTTTTTCAACTTCTCCAGCAGTTTAATTCTATCAGCCCCCACTAACCCACAGCCACATCATTCAGGCAGCAGGCGAGTTGCAGAATTGCTGCTGGAAATTAGTTAACTCCTTAGCAAAATGTTTTCTTACAAGCATGGTTTCACTGTCAAATACCTTATTTAGCGCTTCTACTTGTATGGAATGTCATATCTGTGATTAAGTCTTCCTTTGCACAAGCGGTTTGATGTGATTTAAGGATTCTTCTATAGTTTCTACATCTGAATCACTATCTCATTCATATCTAGTGGCTCGGAGAGATCTGTTACTATGGCAGAGGTGAAAATCTGCACATTCCTTTCTAGTTGTAATTCTTCTTTGCTTTAACCCAAGCATTAATGTTGCTAGATTTTTCTACTCCTCCAGCAGTTTAATTCTATCAGCCCCCATCCTGTTCCAACCTCACCTCTTCCTCCAGTCACCTTGGCCTTGCTTCAGCTGCTAATTGTTTGTTAGTACTATCACGCAAGGCAAGGAGGAGGGACCACACAATGGCTGCAGCCACCGCACATTTTTCTTTCTTCTTAATAAAAGTTCCCTCTACTCTCTTCTCTAAATGCACTAATCCAGCAGGAGTGCATGGGGCGTGCCCCAACTCCTTCATGGGTCCCTAGGTGTTTATCAGCTGGGCTAGCACGTACCACATAGATGTTCACAGCCGCCCTGGAATTCCCCCCAGACACTCCCCCATGTGCTGGAGGGTCTCCCCTACAATATCTAGAATGGCTGACATGTTTTCAACTGCCTTATCCCCAATGGGATTCTCTGGAAAGTCCTGCTGACTATGCCAATTGTAAAACAGGAAGGTTGAGCCTGGAAAGTTGATAGGGGCAGGGCCCTGACAATACTATACTGCTACAAACAGAGGAGCTGCATTACTACAAAAGAAAACATTTAATGTCGAGTTAGCAATCCTCACAACTTTTCCATGTATCATCTCACTTGACACTAAAAACTGTTTTTTGGTTTTTTTAAAAAAGATTTATTTATTTATTTTTCTCCCCCCCCCCCCCCCCCGCCCCAGTTGTCTGTTCTCTGTGTCTATTTGCTGTGTCTTCTTTGTCTGCTTCTATTGTTGTCAGCGGCATGGGAATCTGTGTTTTCTTTTTGTTGCCTCATCCTGTTGTGTCAGCTCTCCATGTGTGCGGCACCATTCTTAGGCAGGTTGCGCTTTCTGCGCTGGGTGGCTCTCCTTATGGGGCGCACTCCTTGCGCGTGGGGCTCCCCTACATGGGGACACTCCTGCGTGGCATGGCACTCCTTGCGCGCATCAGCACTGTGCGTGGGCCAGCTCCACACAGGTCAAGGAGGCCCGGGGTTTGAACCGCGGACCTCCCATGTGGTAGACGGATGCCCTAACCACTGGGCCAAGTCCACTGCCCTCAAAACAGTGTGGTAGGGTATTGAGTCAGAAATTTTTATCATTATAAAGGATAAATAGAGGATAAAAAACCTAAAGATCAGAGAGAGTGACTTTCAAATAAAAAAACAGCTCAATAGGGAAACGGACTTTGGCCCAGTGGTTAGGGCGTCCGTCTACCACATGGGAGGTCCGCGGTTCAAACCCCGGGCCTCCTTGACCCGTGTGGAGCTGGCCATGCGCAGTGCTGATGTGCGCAAGGAGTGCCGTGCCACGCAAGGGTGTCCCCCGCGTGAGGGAGCCCCACGCGCAAGGAGTGCGCCCGTGAGGAAAGCCGCCCAGCGTGAAAAGAAAGTGCAGCCTGCCCAGGAATGGCGCCGCCCACACTTCCTGTGCCGCTGACGACAACAGAAGCGGACAAAGAAACAAGACGCAGCAAATAGACACCAAGAACAGACAACCAGGGGAGGGGGGGAAATTAAATAAATAAATAAATCTTTAAAAAAAAAAAAAAAAAACAGCTCAATAAATATATTTAATGTAATATTTGGGAATTTCAAATGAGAAAAAGCCAAGTCCTGAATTTTCTTTTAATGAATGAATGGACAAACAGTAACTCTTTGACTGAGTAGAACTTGAGAGCAGAACAACAATGAGTTTTTTTAACCTAAGTGCTTTGCTGTACTTATATGCAGAAATAACACATCCAGTCTACTTTCATCAAGGGCATCAAATTGCTGCTTTGTTTGCTTAGTCTGCAAAAAAGAGCCACCTTACATCCTTAAAGTATAATTCAACTATTTAAATAAGCTTTAGATTATAGGTAACTAGAGGATTAAACCAGGGGCTATAGTAGAACTCTTGTGCTTTATAATTTATATTTTGAAAAGCTAAAGCATGTTCATTTCTTAGTGATAGCAATTTGTAAGATTGAATGGCATTACAAGCATGTTAATTCAAACCAAAAACATGCAGCTAAGCTAATATTAATTTCACAATGTTTTGAGATTCAAGTGAAGCTGTATCTTTGAGCTTGTAATTTAGACAAAAAAATATTTTTGAAGATATTCTTAGTCAACTGACTTGGTTCAAGGTGAAAACTTCATTAAGGATAAAACCTTAATATAACCATAGATTGTGATTTTGGTGTTTTCATTATTTGAGACATAATAAAAGAATAAAAGAATATGCTGTGGTAATTTTTTTTTTTTTTTTAATGGAGGAGGATATATTGGACTTCTGGGAAAAGGTGGACTAGAAAGACATGGGACTCTCTTTTCCTCCAGAAAAATAGCTAGAGGACAGGCTGAATCAGCCTGGGAAAAGATCTTCTAGAGTTTAGGACGCCAGAAAAAGGCTCAACACCACCCAGAGGAGAGAGGGACAAAGGAGGGGGGAATGGCGAGGACAGATGTGAGTTGACACCAGGAGCTGCTGCTGCCAGCACCTCTCCCCACACACTACAGACGCTTTAGAATTCTCAGGTCTCAGGGCCTGCCCTACAGACAGAGGGGGCTCCTGGGACCCACCACCCCAAAGGGGAGAGAAGGACACAGCCTAAGGCTGACACACTTTCCAACCCACGCATTTGGTCTGCTGTGTCCCACCAGCACTTCCAGAATCCATGGGACCATGGTGTCCCTGGGAGCTGGCACAGCACGGGAGGAATCCCACCCTCTCCATCTCCCTCTCTTCTTGCTGGGCTGATCGTGGGGGATGCACCTCCCCAGTAAAGGAGAGAGAGAGGGACACAGCCTAAAGCTGACTCAATTTTGACTCACAAGGCTGACTCAATTTTGACTCACGAATTTGGTCTGCTGTGTCCCAGGTACCTTTCCAGGGCAGGGCAGGCCACGCCATTGTTTGGGAGCTGGGAAGGGGCTGAAGATATATTATAGAACTGTCCCAATCTCCTTCTCTATTAGCCAAGACTGATTGTTGAGAATTCAGAGGGCAATGGAATTTCTTCCTACCCAGGAAAAGGGAGGGGATTGCCAGAGAAGGCTGGAGAACTGTGTCAGAAAGTATGAATTACAAGGCTTTTAGCCTCCAGGCAGGAAGCACTATCACACTGCTCCAATCTGTGTTGCAACAAATATACTCCAGCCAGGCATTGCACTGAGACTGCGTAAGATCGCCATCTGCTGGCAGACCATGGCAGTGAACATGAGAAAATTAAAATAAGTAAGAGAGGCTTTTTCCAGCCTTTATAGCTTCCCTCCCCAAGCACCTAGGAAGTGGTTCTGTAACCAGTTACTGGGTCCAGAGCCCAGTTTTAAGTAACTAGCATGGGCAATCTGAACAATCCAGGTCCAGCCAAGAATCAAAGAGCAGTGGTAACACACAGCCTCCTGCCACTAAATCCCTATAAAAGGGAAAGAAATTGATCATTTGAGTAAACTACATCCCAATCAGACACCTAGGCATCAGCAAAAACTTATGAGCCATATTAAGAGAATGGAAGACATGGTCCAAGAAAAGGAATATACCAAAGCCCCAGAAGAAAACCAGAATTTGAGAGAACTAGTTAGCAAGATGTGCAAAAGTTCCAAAATCAAATTAATGAGTTGAAAGACAATATGGCTAAAGAGATAAATGACATCAAGAACACTTTGAGGGAAGTGGATTTGGCTCAATGGATAGAGCATCTGCCTACCACATGGGAGGTCCAGGGTTCAAATCCAGGGCCTCCAGGCCCATGTGGTAAGCTGGCCCACTCACAGTGCTGATGCATGCAAGGAGTGCTTTGCCACACAGGGGGGTTGCCTGTGTAGGGGAGCCCCACATGCAAGGAGTGCACCCTGTAAGGAGAGCCGCCATGCATGAAGAAAGCGCAGCCTGCCCAGGAGTGGTGCTGCACACACAGAGAGCTGACACAGCAAGATGATGCAACAAAAAGAGACAGATTCCCAGTGGTGCTGACAAGAATCCAAGCAGACACAGAAAAACACACAGTGAATGGACACAGAGCAAACAATGGGTTGGGGGGAGATAAATAAATAAAAAATAAATCTTAAAAAAAAAAAAAAAGAAGATATTGAGCAAGCACAAAGAAGAATTTGAATCCTGAACAGAAAAATAACAGAGTTCATGGAAATGAAAGACACAACAAGTGAGATAAAAAACACACGAGAGGCATACAACAGCAGGCTCAAAATGATAGAAGAAAGAATAAGTGATACAGAAGGCAGAACAGCTGAAATTGGAGAGAGAAAAGAATGGAAAAAATTGAGCAGGGGCTCAGAGAGTCGAATAACAAAAACTAAACACAACAACATATGTGTCATGGGAGTTCCAGAAGAAGAGAAGGGAAAAGGGGCAGAAAGTATTTGAGGAAATAATAACTGAAACTTTCCCAACTCTCATGAAAGAAATTAACTTACAAGAAGTGCACCAAACCACAATCAGAATAAATCCAAATAGACCTACTCCAAGACACATACTACTCAGAATGTCAAATGTCAATAATAAGGGGGAAATTCTGAGAGCAGCAAGGCAGAAGGAAACCATCACATACAAGGGACACCCAGTAAGACTTAGCAGGGATTTCTCTTCAGAAACCATGGAGGTGAGAAGACAGTGGTATGATACAATTAGGATACTGAAAGGGAAAAACTGCCAGCTGAGGATTCTTTATCCAGCAAAATTGCCCTTCAAATATGAAGGCAAGTATAAAATATTAACAAACAGAAACTAAAAGAGTTTGCAAGAAAGAATCCACCTTTGCTGGAAATATTAAAAGAAGCCTTAGAACCTGAAATAAAAAGGCCTGAGAGACCCAGAAAGAGTATAGAAGAAAGAATAGTAGAAAGGATAATCAAAAGAGTAAAAAGACTGACATTAGTATGATATGGCATATGAAAACCAAAAATGAAAATGGTAGAAGTAAATAAAGCATTTACGATAATTTCATTGAATGTGAATGGATGAAACTCCCCAATCAAAAGATACAGGCTCAGAGAATGGATAAAAACAAAACAAAACAAAACAAAACATGAGCTCTCCATATGTTGCTTACAAGAAACTCACATTAAACCCAGGGATAAAAACTGGCTGAAAGTGAAAGGCTGGAAAAAGATACTACATGCAAATAGGAATGAAAAAAGAGCAGGAGTAGCTATACTAATATCAGACAAAACAGACTTCAAATGCAAAAAGTTCTAAGAGGTACAAAAGGCCATTATATATTAATAAAAGGGACAATCCAGCAAGAAGATATAGTATTCATAATTGTCTATGCACCTAACCAGGGTGCCCCAAAATACATGAGACAAACTCTAGCAAAACTGGAGGGATGGGAAGCAGACTTGGCTCAATGGATAGAGCGTCTGCCTACCACATGGGAGGTCCACGATTCAAAACCAGGGCCTCCTGACCCATGTGATGAGCTGGCCCACGTGCAGTGCTGATGTGCACAAGGAGTACTGTGCCATGCAGGGGTGTCCCCTGCATAGGGGAGCCACATGTGCAAGGAGTGCACTCCCATGGGAAGAGCTGCCCAGTGCAAAAGAAAGTCCAGCCTGCCTAGGAGTGGCACTGCACCCACGGAGAGCTGATGCAGCAAGATGATGCAACAACAACAACCAAAAAGAGAAAGATTCCCATGCCGCTGACAAGAATAGAAAAACACACAGTGAATGCACACAGACAGGGGAGGGGGGTAGGGGAGAGAAATAAATAAAAATAAATCTTTAATGAAAAAAATAACTGAAGGGAGAAATAGACATCTCTACAAAAATCAAAGGAGACTTCAAAACCCCACTCACATCATTAGATAGAACAACTAGTCAGAAGATCAATAAGGAAACAGAGAAATTGAACAATATGATAAATGAATTAGACCTCACAGACATATACAGTACACTATATCCAAACTTAGTGGGTTATACATTCTTCTCATCCTGGATCTTTCTCCAGGATAGACCACATGTTAGGGCACAATGCAGCTCTCAATAAATATAAAAAGATTAAAATTATACAAAGCACCTTCTCATGTCATAATGGAATGAAGCTGAAAATCAATAATTTACAGGAAATAAGTAAATTTACAAATATGTGGAGGCTGAACAACACACTCCTAAATAATCACTGGGTCAAAGAAGAAATTGCAAGTGAAATTAATAAATATATTGAGACAAATGAAAATGAGAGTGCAAGGCATCAAAACTTACAGGATACAGCAAAAGCTGTCTGAAGAGTAAAATTTATAGCCCTAAATGCCTATATTAAAAAAGAATAAAGAACTAATCTCAAAGATTTAACTGAACAACTAGAGAAACTAGAAAAATAACAGCAAACCAATCACAAAGAATGAAAAAAGAAATAAAGATTAGAGCAGAAATAAATGAAATTGAGAACAACAAAAAAAAGAGAAAATCAACAAAACCAAAAGCTAGTTCTTTGAGAGGATCAATAAAACTGACAAATCCATAGCTAGACTAACAAAGAAAAAAAGAGAAGATGCAAAAGAAAAAATACAATCAGAAATGAAAGAGGGGGAGATACAACTGACCCCACAGAAATAAAAAGGATCATAAGAAAAACTGCCAACAAACTAAACAACCTAGATGAAATGGACAAATTCCTAGAAATGCACAAACTACCTACACAGATGCTAACAAAATATAAGAACTTAACGAAGCAACCACATTTTAAAAGATTGAATCCATCCTCAAAAATCTCCCAGCAAAGGGAAGTCCAGGATCAGATGGCTTCACAGGTGAATTCTACCAAGCATTTTGAAAAAAATTAACACCAATCCAGTTTAAACTCTTCAAAAAACTTAAAGAGGAGAGAAAATTACTCAACACATTTTATGAAGCCAATGTCACCTTAATACCAAAGTCACATAAAGATACTACAAGAAAAGAAATTTAGAGACCAATCTCTCTAATGAATATTGATGCAAAAACTCTCAACAAAATACTTGCAAATGGAATCCATCAGCATATCAAAAGACTTATACATTGACCAAGTGGGATTTATTCCTGGTATGCAAGACTGGTTCAACATAAGAAAATCAATCAATGTAATACATCACATTAGCAAACTGAAGGGAAAAAAAACACATCATCTCAAAAGATGCAGAAAGGCATTCCACAAAATCCAGCATTCTTTCTTGTTAAAACACTTTTAAAGATAGGATAGAAGGAAAATCCCTTGATATGATAAAAGGCATATATGAAAAACCCATAGCCAACATCGTACTCAATGGGGAAAGGTTGAAAACTTTCCTCTAAGATCCAGAACAAGACAAAGATGCCCACTGTCACCATTTTTATTCAATATTGTACGAGAAGTTCTAGCTAGGGAAATTAGACAAGAAGAAAAAAATTTAAAGGCATCCAAATAAGAAAAGAGGGAGTAAAACCCTTATTCTTTGTGGATGACATGATCCTGTATTTAGAAAATTCTGAAAAATCCATGACAAAGCTACTTGAGCTAATAAATGAGTTCAGCAAAGTGGCAGGGTTAAAGATCAATACGCAAAAATCAGTAATGTTTTTGTACACTAGTACTGAACAATCTGAGGAGGAAATCAGGGGGAAAATTCTATTTACAATAGCAACAAAAAGACTCAAATACCTAGGAATTATTTAACCAAAGAAGTACAGGACCTATATGCAGAAAACTGCAATACAATGCTAAAAGAAATCAATGAGGACTTAAACAAATGGAAAGATATTCTGTGCTCATGGATTGGAAGACTAAATATTGTTAAGATATCGATCCTACCTAAACTGATTTGTAAATTTAATGCAATACCAATCAAAATACCAACAGCCTACTTTACAGAATTAGAAAAGCCAATTACCAAATTCATTTGGAAGGGAAAGTGCACCCAAATAGCCAAAAGCATTCTAAAAAAGAAGAGTGACATGGAAGGAATTTCTTTGCCTGACCTTGAAACATATTACAAAGCTACAGAGGTCAAAACAGCATGGTACTGGCATAAAGATAGACAAATCCATCAATGGAATAGAATTGAGAATCCAGAAATAAACCCTCACTTATACAGCCAACTAGTTTTTGACAAACCTGGCCAGTCCATGTTATTGGGACAAAACAGTCTCTTCAACAAATGGTGCTGGGAAGTGGTTGTGGCTCAACTGATAAAGCATCCGCCTACCATATGGAGGGTCCAGGGTTTGATACCCAGGGCCTCCTGACGTGTGTGGTGAGCTGGCCCACGAGCAGTGCTGCCGCATGCAAGGAGTGCTGTACTGTGCAGGGGTGTCCCCGTGTAGGGGTGCCCCATGTGCAAGAAGTGCACCCTGCAAGGAGACCCACCCAATGCAAAAAAAGTGCAGCCCGGCAAAGAGTGGAACTGCATACACAGAGAGCTGACACAGCAAGATGACGCAGCAACAACAAAAAAAGTGACACAGTTTCCCAGTACCACACAACAAGAATGTAAGCAGACACAGAATAACACACAACAAACAGACAGAGAGAGCAGACAATGTGGGGGGAAGGGGAGAGAAATAAATAAAATAAATCTTTAAAAAAAACCAAACAAATGGTGCTGGGAGAACTGGATATCTGTAACCAAAAGATTGAAAGAGGTTTCCTATCTCACTCCCTATACAAGAATCAACCCAAAATGGATCAAAGACCTAAATAAGAAAGCTAGGACCATAAATCTACTAGAAGTAAATGTAGGAAAACACTTTAAGATCCTGTAGTAGGTGGTAGTTTCTTGGACCTTATACTCAAAGCACATGCAACAAAAGAAAAAATAAATAAATGGGGTCTTCTCAAAATTAAACATTTTGAACCACACAGGACTTTGTCAAAGGATGAAAAGGCAGCCAATGCAAGGGGAGAAATTATTTGGAAATCACATGTCCCATAAGGTTTAATATTCAGGAAAAATAAAGAAATGTTATAACTCAACAATAAAAAGACAAACTACCCAATTAAAAAATGGGCAAAAGACTTGAATAGACATTTGTCCAAAGAAGAAATACAAATGGCAAAAAAAACACATGAAAAAAATGCCCAACATCCCTGATGATTAGGAAATGGAAATCAAAACTGCAATGAGATATCATTTCACACATATCAGAATGGCCACTATTAAAAAGACAGACTACTACAAGTGTTGGAGAGATAGGAGCGCTTATTCACTGTTGGTGGGAATGCAGAATTGTACAGCCACTTTGGAGGACTGTTTGGCAATTCTGAAAGAAGTTCAATATAGACTTGCCACGAGATCCTGCAATACTACTACAGGATATAAATCCAGAAGAACTGAGAGCAATGACACAAACAGACATCTGCACACCGATGTTCATAGCAGCATTATTCACAATTGCCAAGAGTTAGAACAACTCAGGTGTCCATCAACTGATGAATGGATAAAGAAACTGTGGTGTAGTCACATGATAGAATATTATGCAGCTATAAGAAGAAATGAAGTTGTAAAGTATATGACAACATGGATGAACCTGGAGGACACTATGTTGAGTGAAGCAAGCCAGACACAAAAGGACAAATACTGATGATTGCGTTACTTTGAACCAAATATATTGTTTAACATGTTGTATGATTTCATAAAAATTTATATTTATCCAGTAAAACAAATAAACAGAAAACCAGTATTTTGACTACTTTGATGTGTTTTTTAAAAAAATAATTTGAATCATATAGTTCAACTCTTCAGTAACCTTTTAGTAAGAAAGCAGCTATGGACAATATGTATGCAGAGTCTTATAATTTGCTTTTTGGTCATCCAAGAATAGTTTTTTGAGATTTACCATTGTTGATGTGGATGACTGTGGGCCATTCATTTTCGTTGTATGGATTTATCACAATTTATTTACCCAATTGATTGATGATGGACATTTGGGTTGTGTCCAGGTTTTCTTTTTTTTCGGTATAATGAAAGATGCTACAACGAATATTCTTGTCCATGACTGTGCAAGACCAGAGTGGGATTTCTGGCTCATTTAACATGTGTATGCTGAATTTTATGAAATAAAGTCAAACTCTTTCAAAAGAGAAAAAAATAAATAAAAGGAGAAGGAGACAGAGAAAAGTAAAAGAAAAAAAACAAAAAATATTTATCTCTCACTCTCACAAAAAGCAACCCATCCCAACATCCACATCATTGTCTACAAAGACAAAATCCAAAGCTTGCCATTTTAAACTCCTTACCATCTGGCCAAAACTGCCTACTCCATCACCGAATCCATCAACATGTCCTCTCAAGTCTGTATCCAAAATGTATCTGTTTTTACCACCATTGTCTCTGGACTGAACTACTACAAGAGTTTCCTAACTGACCCCTCTTCTTCTGTCTCCTCCAATCCTTCTCCCCATTCTAGCTAGAGCGATCTTCTAAAAAATCTCTCCACGGGATAATAGACTTTCTTGGTTACTTATCCAGAATACACATTCTCCTTTCTTCCTTTCCTTATAGTTTCCAAATTAGTCTTTGGAGAACCACTCCACTCGTTAGATAGCAGCCATGCCATTTGGAATTGATGCCAGCCCTAGCTTCATTGGGAAGAAAGAGATTGGTTTAGGGATAAGCAGTTACTAAGCCTACACCAAATGGGTGCATAGCGAACCCTGGTCACTATGGTTGATCCAATCAGAGTGAAGTTGAATATTTCTGTTAATGACTCACAGAAGCTATACTCTCCCTTTCCTGTGAAAAAGGAAACATGTACCCTGCCCATGTTGCTGCCCAAACCTTCTTGCAACCTTGAGAGAAACTAGCCCAAGGACTCTGTGAGGAGAACAAAGCCAAGAGAATGTCAGAGAAAGATGCCTTGACTGACTGAACTGACCTGAAGGCAGACCTTCCTCTGGACTTTTCCTTTACTCAGTCCAATAAATTCCTTTTTTGTTTAAACCCTTTAAGTGGGTGTTTTAATCTGTGAAAAGCTGCTAAGCAACATTCCAGAAGTGGGTTGACTTTTAAAATGGGGATTTATTCATTTAAATTTAAATTTCATGGCTTTGAGGCCATGAAAAGGTCTAAATCAAAACATCATCAGGAGATGCTTTCTCACTGAGCTGCAATTTGGGTGACCAGACACATGGTGACTTCTGCTTGTCTTTCTCTGCTCTCCCAAGCCTCATTGCTTTTAGCTTCTGGCTTTGGTGTTTCCTCTCAGCCTCTGTGTTCTGCTGATTTCAGCATCTGGTTCCCAGAGCCTTCTATCCCAGGATCTGGGTTCCTCTCTGTCTCTACTGCTTTTTTCTGTATCTGCAGCTTTTTATTCCTCCATTTACAAAGAATTCCAGTAAAAGGATTAAGAACCATCCTGGGCTATGCCCTACTGGACTAATCTAATCAAGCACCCTTTAATCGACCTATCTAATCCTATCAAAGTTTCACAACAGGTTTAATTTTAGAACATAATTTTCTGGGGTCCACATAAGGCTCAAACTACCACAGTGAGTTTTCAATTACATGCAGTGAAAACTTCCCAGCTAATACAGATGGCTTCTCATTGAACACAGAATCTGGTCTAAGCTTTTCATCATACATGACCTGCAAGGCCCTCATGACTGGCCCAGCCACGTCTCCAGCCTCATTCCATGCAGTTCTACATACCTATTGCTCTCCAGGCAACCTGGCCTCTTCCTTTACCTAGACTAGACCTCACTTTTTCCTACCTCAATGTTTTTGCGATATTCTTTCTATGTATTCTTGCCTGGCCTCTTTACATTACTGTTCCCTTTTCATGCAGGTGCCACATATTGGACTGATCCACTTCTATTCCTACACTGGCTAGTTTGCTCCCAGTGCAGTTTCAAATTCACTAACCCCATAAGAAAAGAAGAAAAGGAGAAATATTTTGGGCCTGCCCTGGACAACTGACAAAATGATGGCAATGGACCAGCCCTCTCCCAAAAGCGAGGAGTATCTTCAACTGCAAGCAAAACAATTCCATTCCTCTGCCCAATAATATCTATGTCCTTTCTCAGCCTGAAGCAGTCACAGTGGACATTGTCCAAAATCCCTCAAGATTAAAGAATGAACAAAAATAAGAAGGGGGTACATGACTGCTGACTATTATTGTCGTTTTTACCTTGTGTTAACTGAGTACTTGGGAACATTGATATAAAATAATAAATAAAATATAAAATAAAATAAGAGATGGATAGGCCAGGCTGTGAGTTGGAAGTAGCCCTGGTTGCCACCAGCAAATATTACATTTGGTCTTCCCTCTCTCACCCTTCTGGGAGAAAATTATGTAAGATTTGTGAGGTCATCAAATTTTTTCCTGGGGTAAGATGGAGAATTTTATTCACAAGAATTCCAGGAGGATGAGCCCGTTGAAACAAAAGCTCTAGTAAGAAGCCTGACTCCACTTTCCCACCAGCTTTGTGAGGCCTGAGGGGTCCTGTGCTGGGAAACTGGTGAGGAGGAGCTCTTGAAGAGTAGGGGAAGGGAGTGAAAGCAGCAACGCAGTAAAGAGCTGGAAAAAGACTGCAGGGTCAGAGAGAGGGCATGTTGTTTAACAATGGAGAGAGTTGAGGACACTGAAGCTGTTTTGTTGTTCAATGTGTGGGGTCCAGGTGTTTTCCTTAAAAAAAAATTCCACTTCAGGGTGAAACCCTGTGTCTCCTTTTGCCAATAAAATTCTGAGGCACTTAATGAAATTGTTTTTTGCCTTTC
The DNA here is from genome assembly GCF_030445035.2 of Dasypus novemcinctus. NCBI lineage: Eukaryota > Metazoa > Chordata > Mammalia > Cingulata > Dasypodidae > Dasypus > Dasypus novemcinctus. Next base: position 87,930,343 of record NC_080677.1, read on the forward strand.
CAAGTCCTTACCTGACAATCAATGAGTGGTTTAAACTTTGAAGAGGCTCTAGCTCATTAATTTATAAAATTCCTTTCATCTTTACACATTATTCTTTTCCTCAAAATGTACCAACTTAGTTATTTTAAATCTCCCTTGAAACAAATGACATTGTTAATCATGTTTTTTTAGTGAAATTCCTTCATTCAATTGCATGTTATTATTCCACCACTGAAATAACCCAGATTAAGTTATTAAAGTGACCATCACTATGGTGCACACATTAATTATGGCTGATGATTAGGTCGACCCATGTGAAATTCTTTTGTTTTTGCATTTAGAACCTATAAAAAGAGCAAATTAATATAGGTCAACCTAAGACGATTGGTTTTAAAAGTTAAGGGGGGTACACAGCCTGTCAAAATGAATATTTTCTTTGTATTACCCTAGAATTATAAATCTCATCTCTAGACAGATCTGAAGTCAAAATCTGATGTGCCTACGAGCCCAGTATTTAATGCAATGAGCGAGGTAAGCCAGGCAGGGCCTGCAGTGACCCAGGAGGCATCCCTGTCCATCTTTCAGGCCTTCCACCAGGGGCTCACTGCTCAGCTCTCATCTGTTTTTCCCAATCAACTCCTGCTAATTGCTACATTGGAAACTCAGGCCCAGGTGTCCAAATCTGTTTTTCAAAAGAAGGCAGAAATCTGGATTTCTATGTGAAATTTTCTGATTTTCAATTCCTGTGTGAGGACTAATTCCAGTTTGTGACCCTTTATATGACTGGCATAATAAAATAGAATAACTAAGTCATATAGCATTGACTAATCAATCAGTGTTCTCGAAAGTAGAGTGGGCTGTATGTACAATGGGGATGCTGGGAGAAATATTAGAATTTCTAAATATATTCATTTATTTATATATTTCTAAATATATTCATTTATCAAATTTCTAAATTTATTCATATCCTTTTTTCATTTGTATTTCTCTGTATATTTATTTATAATGTACATAACATATTAGAATGATTATGCCTATATATAAATTACAAAGAGTAATTTGTATAGAATACATATAATTTGGAATGAGAGAGAGAGATCACACTAAAAGAACAATTTAAAATGTTTGATGGATACAGGTGTGGAATCAAAAATTTCAGAAAACCTCTCCTGGAGATGACATCGCAATAATAATACATCATGGAGCAAAATATCTCAACTTTTGATGGACTTGAAAAACTTCTATCAAATGCATATTCCAGGGAAGTGAATGTGGCTCAGGCTCCCACCTACCACACAGAAGGTTGCTGGTTTGGATCCCGGTGCTTGCTAAAGAAGACAGAGCTGGCATGATGGGCAGGCATGGCAAGCTGACATATAACAAAAGACACAAGAAGAAAAAACATAATGAGTGACACAACAAAGCAGGGAGCAGAGGTTCCCGATGCCTCCTAAAGAAAAAGTGAGTTGACGCACCAGGCAAGTGTGGTGAGCGGACGCAACAAGATAATGCAACAAAAGACATAGGAGTTGAAAAACAGAATGAGAGACACAACAAAGCAGGGAGTGGAGGTGGCTCAAGCAATGAGGCACCTCCCTCCCACATCAGAGGTCCTGGGTTCAGATCCAGATACCTCCTAAAGAAATAAAGAAGACAGACACAGCAAGTAAAAAACAACTCTTAATAGGTGGGGAGAAATAAATAAATAAAATAAAATTTTTAAAAACATGCATATTCTAGATGTCACACCATGGGGAATGAGAAATTTGCCTCTTTTAAGATTTATTTTATTTATTTACTTATTTCCCCACCACCACCACTGCCCAACTCCCCCTCTCACTGTTTGTGCTTGCTGTGTCTGTTTGCTGTATGCTGGTCTTCCTTTCAGGAGGCATGGGGAACTGAACCCCAGACCTCCCATATGGGCAGGAGGTGCCTAATCACTTGAGCCACATCTGCTTCCCAAATTTACCTTTTAAACAAAAGCCCTAATTGATTCTGAATCAAAAAATCCATGGATCGGACTTAGTAAATACAGACATATTGTTAAGAACAGAGGCCCTTGAGTCAAAAGGTCCTCAAAAGTTCCTGGGTTCAAATCTTGGTAGTGATACTTTTCAGCCATGGGACTTAAGAAAGTTACCTTTAATCTCGCAAAACCTCGATTTTCTCATTTGTAAATAGGATGATAATAAAAGCTATTGCAGAAATTTGTAAAATGATGCACTGCACTTGGGAAAATTTCAGAAAGCATTAACTATTTTTATATCATTTGTTTTATACTTACATCCATAAGAAAAATGCTCCCAGGGCAAGGTGATTTGTTGCTCTCTTGTTGCCCTGACTGCCCATCTTACAAAGACCCTTCTTCTCACACCCTCCTTTTTTTTTTTTTAACAACCAATGGTATTTGGTATAATCACATAGTTGTGCATTCATCACTTCAATCATTATTAGAAGATTTTCAGTATTTCAATAATAATAACAATTAAAAAAACATAAAACAATTAAAAATAAATAAATTCAACTATCAATGTTTCCTCTGCTGTATATAGCTATTATTTCTGGCTATTCTTGCACAATTATTTATTTGTTTATTAAGCAGTTTTATTGAGATATATTTGCATACCATACAATCTATCTAAAGTGTATAATCAATGATTTTTAGTATAATCACAATGTTGTGCATTAATCATTACAAAAAATTTTTAGAATTATTTCACTACTCCAAAAAGAAAAATTATAAACCCCTTAGCATGCCTTCTCTAGCCCTACATAACCACTAATCAAATTTCATCTTTATAAATTGATCTATATTTACATTTTATATAAATGGAATCATACAATATGTTAAACAATATATTTAGTTCATAGTAGCGCGATCATATAGTATTTGTCCTTTTGTGTCTGGCTTGCTTCACTCAACATAATGTCCTGCAGGTTCATCCATGTTGTCATATACTTTACAACTTCATTTCTTCTTACAGCTGCAGAATATTCTATCATGTGACTACACCACAGTTAGTTTATCCATTCATTTGTTAATGGACACCTAGGTTGTTCCAACTTTGGGCAATCGTTAATAATGCCACTATGAACATAGGTGTGCAAATGTTCTGTCACTGCTCTCAGTTCTTCTGGTTATATATCCAGTCATGGTATTGCAGGGTCCTGTGGCAAATCTATATTCAATTTTGTTAGGAACTGCCAAACAGTCCTCCACAGTGGCTGCACCATTTTACATTACTATCAATAGTAAGTAAGTGTTCCAATCTCTCCACACACTCTCCAACATTTATAGTTTTCTGTCTTTTTAATAATGGCCATTCTGATAGGTGTGAAATGATTTCTCACTGTAGTTTTGATATGCCTTATTCTAATCATTAGTAAACATTTTTTCATGTGGTTTTCTTTTTTTTGCCATTTATATTTCTTCTTTGGACAAATGTCTATTCAAGTCTTTTATTCATTTTTTATTTGGGTTGCTTGTCTTTTTATTGATGAGTTGTAACATCTCTTTATATATCATGAATATGCAACCCTTATCAGATATGAGGTTTCCAAATATTTTCTTCTATTGAGTCTGCTGCCTTTTCACCCTTTTGAGAAAGTCCTGTGAGGTGCAAATGTGTTTAAATTTGAGGAGGTCCCCATATTAGTCAGCCAAAGGGATGCTAATGCAAAGCCAAGGAAATCTGTTGGGTTTTATTAAAGGTGTTTATCTGAAGTAGAAGCTTATGGTTACAAGGCCATAACATACAAATTACTTACCTCACCAAAGTCTGTTGCCGTATGTTGGAGCAAGATGGTTGTGGATGTCTGCAAGAGTCCAGCCTTCGTTTTCCTCTTAAGGCTCTCTGGTCCCAGCTTCTTCCAATTTCAGCCTTAGGCTGGGATAAGTCTTGTCTCTTTCCCAGGGCTTGTTTCTTTCCAGGCTCAGCTGCTCTGCTGTCTCCACAAGGCCAGCTGTAACTATCAGGCAAATGGCTCATCTCTCTTCCCAGGCCTCTGCCACATCTAATGGAGCCTTCTCTCCTCCTTCATGTATCTGCTTCTCTGTGTCTTTACTTCCCCAGGCTCCACAACAAAACTCCAACTTTCTCCTCTGCCTTGTCATTTGCCCTTGGTGGTAGGAACTCAACATCCTACTGATGGGGCCCAATCAAAGCTTTCCTCACAATTTAATCAAGTAAAAGTGAAATCTCTGAATCCAACACAATCTAATAGGCCCAGAAGAACAGACCAGTTTACAAACATAATCTAATATCTATTTTTGGAATTCATAAACAATATCAAACTGCCACATCTCATTTATATAGTTTTTCTTTTGTTGCACAGGCTTTAGACCTAAGAAACCACCACCTACCACAAGGTCTGTAAGATGTTTCCCGGCATTTTCATCTAGCGGTTCTATGGTCGTGGCTTTTATATTTTGGTCTTTGATGCATTTTGAGTTGATTCTTGCATAGGGAGTGAGATAGGGAACTTCTTTCAATCTTTTGGTTATAGATATCCAGTTCTCCCAGCACCATTTTTGAAGAAACTGTCCTGTCCCATTAACATGGACTTGGTAGGTTTGTCAATATGAGTTGGCCATAGAGGTGATGCTTTATTTCTGGACTCTAAATTCTATTCCACTGATCAATATGTCTTTCTCTATGCTAATACCATACTGTTTTGACCATTGTAGCTTTGTAGTACGTTCAAGGTCAGGCAAAGAAATTCCTTCCATGTTGCTCTTCTTTTTTGGAATGCTTTTGGCTTTTCGGGTGCACTTTCCCTTCCAAATGAATTTGGTAATTGGCTTTTCTAATTCTGTAAAGTAGGCTGTTGGTATTTTGATCGGTATTGCATTGAATCTATAAATCAGTTTAGGTACGATTGATATCTTCACAATATTTAGTCTTCCAATCCATGAGCACAGAATGTCTTTCCATTTGTTTAAGTCCTCATTGATTTCTTTTAGCATTGTTTTGTAGTTTTCTGCATATAGGTCCTGTACTTCTTTGGTTAAATTGATTCCTAGGTATTTGAATCTTTTTGTTGCAATTGTATGTAGAATTTTCCGCCTGATTTTCTCAGGTTGTTCAATACTAGTGTAAAAAAACTTACTGATTATTGATTTTGTATCCTACCACTTTGCTGCACTCATTTATTAGCTCTAGTACCTTTGTTGTGTACATTTCAGAATTTTCTAAATATAGGATCATGTAATCTGCAAATAGTGAGTTTTACTTACTCTTCTCCTATTTAGATGCCTTTAATTATTTTTCTTCTCTAATTTCTCTAGTTAGAACTTCTAGTACAATGTTGAATAACAGTGTTAACAGGGAACATTCTAGTCTTGTTCCTGTCTTAGAGAGAATGCTTTTACCCTTTTACCACTGAGTATGATGTTGTCTGTGTGTTTTTCATTTATGCCTTTTATCATATTGAGGAATTTTCCTTCTATCCTATCCTTCAAAGTGCTTTTATCAAGAAAGGCTGCTGGATTTTGTTGAACACATTTTCTCTGTCAACTGAGATGACCATGTGGTTTTTCCCCCTCAATTTGTTAATGTGGTGTATTATGGTGATTGGTTTTCTTATGTTGCACCAGCCTTGCATAACAGGAATAAATCCCACTTGGTCATGATGTATAAGTCTTTGATATGCTATTGATTTGATTTGCAAGTATTTTGTTGAAAATTTTTGCATCTATATTCATTAGAGAAATTGGTCTTTAATTTTATTTTCTTGTACTGTGTTTATCTGGCTTTGGTATTAGGGTGATGTTGGCTTCATAAAATGCGTTGGGTAATGTTCCCTCTTCTTCGATTTTTTGGAACAGTTTAAACAGAATAGTTGTTAATTGGTTTTGAAATGATTGGTTGGAGTCACCTGTGAAGCCATCTGGTCTCAGGCTTTTCTTTGTTGAGAGATTATTTCCTCAAACACTCTTCTGCCCTTTTCCCCTTCTTTTCTCCTTCCAACTTCCATGACACATATCTTTCTGTGTTTCATGTCGTTCTACTCCCTGAGCCCCTGCTCAATTTTTCTTCATTTTTTCTCTCTGTTTTCTCTCTCTTCAATTTCAGTGGTTCTGCCTTCTGTATCACTTATTCTTCCTTCTATCATTTCAAGTCTGTTGTTGTATGCCTCTAATGTGTTTTTAAAAATTATTTATTTATTTAATTTATTCCCCCCACAGATGGTTCCCTCATCTGTCTGCTCGGGGTTTTTTTTCTTGCTGTGTTCTGCTCATCTTCTTCAAGAGGCACTGGAAACCGAACCCAGGACCTCCAAATGAGAGGTGAGTGCCCAACAGCCTGAATTACGTTTGCTCCCTGTGGGCTGTGGTATTTGCTGGCCTGCAGCATCTAGCTTATTTGGGCAGATGCAGTGTCTAGCTCATTGTGGATGGCTGCAGCTGGTGCAGCATCTGCTCATCTTCTTTAGGAATCACTGGAACCCAAACCCAGGACTTCCTGTGTGGTAGGTGAGTGCCCAACTTGTTGAGCCACAACCACTTCCCTCTAATGTGTATGTGTGTGTTATAAGGTTTTATTTTTTATTTTTTATTTATTTCTCTCCCCTTCCCCGCCCCCTCCCCCAGTTGCCTGTCTCTGTGTCCATTCACTGTGTGTTCTTCTGTGTCCACTTGTATTCTTGTCAGCGGCACCTGGAATCTGTATCTCTTTTTGTTGCATCATCTTGCTGCGCCAGCTCTCCATGTGTGTGGCACCATTCCTGGGCAGGCTGCATATTTTTTTTGCACTGGATGGCTCTCCTTATGGGTGCACTCCTTGACTGTAGGGCTTCCCTATGCAGGGGACACCCTTACGTGGCATGGCACTCCTTGCACGCATCAGCACTGCACGTGGGCCAGCTCATCACACGGGTCAGGAGGCCCTGGGTTTGAACCCTGGACCTCCCATGTGGTAGGCGGACACCCTATCTGTTAGGCCAAATCCACTTCCCTCTAATGTGTTTTTTATCTCACCAATTGTGTCTTTCATTCCCATGAACTCTGTTACTTTTATATTCAGGTTTTCAAAGTCTTCTTTGTGTTTGCTCAATGTCTCCTTCATGTTTATCTCTTTAGCCATATTGTCTTTCAACTTAGTAATTTGATTTTGAAATTTCGTGTACATCTCATTAGTTTTCTCAAGTCCTGTGTCTATTCTGGGGCTTTGAAATATTCCTTTTCTTTGGCCATGTATTCCATTTTCTTAGTATGGCTTGTAATTTTTTGCTGATGTTCTGACTAGGACGGTGAGTTTACTCAGATGCTCAGTTTCTCTCCCTCTTGTAGGGAGTTATTGGCAGGAGGCTGTGTGTTACTGCTGTTCTTTGATTCTTAGTTCAACTTGAGTCTTTAGGATTGTCTCTGTTAGTTGCTCAAAACTGGGCTGTGGATCTAGTAATGGGTTGCAGACCCACTTCCTAGGGTCTTGGGGAGGGAGGCTGTAAAGGCCAGAAAAAAAGCTTTTTCTTCTTCTTCTTCCTCTCCATCTTCCTCTCCTTCCCCTCTTTCTTCCCTTCCTCCTCCTCCATCTCCTCCTTTTCCTCCTCCTCCATTATTATTCTTATTTACTTTTAATTTCCTCATGTGAAAATCCTTGGTCTGCCAGCAGATGGCGTGCTTTGGCAGCCCTCTTAGTTCAATGCCTTGTCAGTGTGTGTTTGCTGCAACACGGACTGGATCAATGTGATAGAAGTTCTCCCTGGAGACTAAGAGCCTTGTAATTCACATTTCTCAGTGACAGTTCTGCAACTTTCCCTCCCCTTTCCAGGTAGGAAATAATTCTACTTTCCTCTGCATTTTCAACCATCAGTTCTGGTTAGCAGGGGAGACTGAGAGGGTCAAATCTGTCTAGTCCCAGGCAGGTTCCCAGGACAAACAATGGCGCAGTCCCAACTTGCCTGGAAGGGCTCATAAGAACCAGCATACCAAATTTGTAGGTCAAAAGCTGTGTCCCACCAGGCTCCACCAGAGAGGTGGATCCCCGTGGGCCCCCTTTTCTGTAGCCTCTGGACCAGAGGACCAAGTATTCAAAATTTCTTTTGTGTGGAGGAAGGTGCAGGCAGTAGCAGCTGCCACTTTTAACTCCCAGTTTTGCCATCACAATTCTTTTCCTTTGTCCCTCTCTCTTCTGGGCAGTGTCCAGCCTTCCCCTTGTGTCCTAAACCCCAGAAGATTTTTTTTTCCAGGCCATTTCTGCCTGTCCTCTAGCTATTTTTCTGGGAGAAGAGAGAGTCCTGTGTCTTTCTAGTCTACACTATTCCCTCCATTTTCTGTTCTTTCTCAATTTCTTTTCCTCTTCAAAGCAATCCTTGGTGTTTTTTTTTAACTTGATTTCAATTATATAAAAATATTCATGGACATGGGCTCTCCTCATATTAATCTCTCTATATATGAATATGTTTGAAATTATCCTTATTCTTTAAAGTCTATATTTATATGAACTGCTCCAAGTGCACCCTTCCTGAAGGCTAGTTCTGCCTAAGATCACATGAAATTTATACCTAGGCAATGAATTTCAGCCAACATCTCTTGAATTTCCTACCTTGTGTGAGTCATGGGGATTGTTGCTGATAACTAATATGAGTAAATTACGACCCTCATTCATGGCCCGGGTAGACACACTGTGAAAAACATCATCCATCAGAGCGCATCTAATGCCAGTTTGTCGGAGTTCTTGGAGCTGGTATTTCCAGGCAGACCGAAATCTGGCTGCTGGGATGACCCAGTTGGCCAGGCTCTGGCCTCGGACCAGGGGCCAAATCCCTAACTCCAGTCAGGTACCCCACAAACAAGATAATGATCATAGCAGCAAAGAAAAGAATGTTCTGTATTACTACTAGAAAAGAAATTCAAAGCACATGCTTTACTTGTCACAATCCATTCATTGCTAGCATCTTGTAGTCTCTTGAGCACATTTTTTAAAAAGATAATAGATTTGGAGGTATAGCTTAAAAATCACCAAAAAAAGTGAAAAACAGAGACGGGTGGGCATTGGATGCTAGACACACAGTGATATTCTCTTCTCAGATAAGTGTTTGGAAACCTCATTATATTGATCTCCCAATTCAAGAATTCCAAATGAACCTCTTCCCCCAAAGTTAATTCTAATAGTTACAGGCTGAGCACTGTAACAAAAAGACCCAAGGATACATTAGCTGTTAGAAGAGAGTCTATTTCTCTCTCATGAGTCTAGAGGTGGTCCAGGAATGTAGGGCTCCTGGGCAATCTTTGTACAGGGCTTCCAACTGTAAAAGGAAGAGGCAAAAGAGCCACAGGGGCACATGTGTGTTTCTTTTTGGGTGCCTATCTCAGAAGTGCACACATCACTTCTACTCACACCCCCATTGAACTGGGATTTGTACTTGCCAAGATGGATTTCAAGATCAGTTCTCCTTGTTTTCCTAAAAATGCTACCCCTGAATGAACTGGATTTGATAAATAGGACAAATAAGACCTTTACCTTCATCAGTTTCCATGTAGTAAACCAAACCCATTCACTGGAGCTCAAGCTTTATGTCCCTAAGAGGTGTGAGGCTGTGGGATTCCCCTTATCTCTAGGCATGCAATTAAAAGAACTGCCTTCCACTAAAATCTATACTTGCTTCTCTGAGTGAAGATGGATAACAGTTCTCCACCATCACATAAAATCTCCCCAAATGTGTGGGCTTTATTCTTGCTCATGGCACTCATTCATGTTGATGGCTTCGTTATTCCTTTAAAGCCCCATTAAGAAAAATAAAGGAAATATTTGGAAATTTCCCTATTGACCCAAGAATATACCACCCGAACATTTCCTTCACGGTCTGACATGTTATTTCAGACCCTAAATGGGAAGTCTTTTTCTTATTTTAAAGATTTATTTATTTATTTATCCCCATCACCTCGTTGTCTCCCTTGTTGTCTGCTCTCTGCATCCATTTGCTGTGTGTTCTTCTGTGTTTGCTTGTCTTTTTTTTTTTAATTAAAATTATTTATTTTTAAAAATTACATTAAAAAAATATGAGGTCCCAATCAACCCCACCGCTCCCACCCCCCACGCCCCCCACAGCAACACTCTCTCCCATCATCGTGACACATCCATTGCACACAGTAAGTACATCTCTGAACATCACTGCACCCCGTAGTCAATGGTCCACATCATAGCCCACACTCTCCCACGTTCCATCCAGTGGGCCCTGGGGGGATCTACAATGTCCCATAATTGTCCGTGAAGCACCACCCAGGACAACCCCACGTCCCGAAAACGCCTCCACATCTCATCTCTTCCTCCCATTCCCCAAACCCAGCAGCCACCATGGCTACCCTTCCCACCTCCATTCCACATTTTCTCTGTGGACATTGGATTGGTTGTGTCCATTGCACATCTATGTCAAGTGGGGGCTTAGATTCCACATGGATACTGGATGCACTCCTCCTGTTTTCAGTTGTAGACACTCTAGGCTCCATGGTGTGGTGGTTGACCTTCTTCAACTCCATGTTAGCTGAGTGGGGTAAGTCCAATAAATCAAAGTGTAGGAGCTGAAGTCTGTTGAGGCTCTGGGCCTGGGTGTTTTATTATCAGTCCAGAGATTCAAATCCCCTAAATATATCTTAAACCCCAGCACCAACTACAATTCCAATAAAGTAGCATGCAAGTCTTGTGAGAAGAGATCCCCTCTGAGTCCAATTCCATCATGCAGAAACACCAGCTCCAAAGAAGGGCCATCTGCCATGGCAGTGAACCCCATCTGCCATGACCATAGAACCCGTGGGTCTCTTTATCCCTCAAAAGAACCAATACCTGGGGTTGTATCTACTTTATCTGTCTCTTAGACTCTGCTCAGTTGTGCATAAGGGCATTCCTTCTGACAACCTCCAGACTCTTTTTTAGAGACTCATAGCCTTATAATCTCATTTCTCCTTTCCATTTCCCCCTTACATGAGGTCAAACAGCATTTTGAAGTCATGTTATTATATGTAGACAGGGATATTCTGCTGATCCGTATTGAACCTTTAATTCAAGGTCATTTTCTAGTTGCATCTTCAGCTGGTATGTGGTAGTGATCCCTCGGTGCCAGGGAGGCTCATCCCCGGGTGTCATGTCCCACGCTGGGGGGAATGCACTGCATCTATATGCTGAGTTTGGCTGTGAGAGTGGCCACATTTGAGTAACATGAAGGCTGTCAGGAGGAAACTCCCAGGCACAGTGCTACTCTAGGCCTTGTTCTTATTGCAGGTGTATAGGCTCAAAAGCATAGCCATTAGTATCAGGAGCCCACTGTTGGGCCCTCCTTCCTTCCTGGTTCTTGCCGTTGCACCTGGGGGACTGCCGCTGCTCCCCCAGGGTCCACGACAGTGACCCCCTGGCCAGGGGCCCAGTACCCCCCCAGCTGTTGTTTTTAATTGTTTCCACTATGAGTATATCTAGACATTACTATATACCCTGGGCATATGCCCTGTATAACTCCCTGTCAGCCATATATATCCTGTCAATAACATCCTATATCAGTATTCCTCCGCTGCCATTGTTGAACCACTCTGTGATCCAAAACTTCCCAAGGAGGGAATCCTCCACACGTAGCCGGGATCTCCGTGTATATTTCACAGACGGATCCTCTCTGTTACCTTCCCTCCAAATCGATGTCCAGACACCTCCGGACCAGCAAAAATCCCGAAACAACCCGGTCCCCAAGAGTCTCCAACGCTGCCCAGCCGACTCCCTGCAGGAGACCCTAACAGGGAAGTTCACTCAGCCGCCATCTTGCCCCTCCCTCTTGCTTGTCTTCTCTTTAGGTGGCACCGGAACTTATCCTGGGACCTTCCAGAGTGGGAGAGAGGTGCTCAATCTCTTGCACCACCTCACCTCCCTGGTCTGCTGTGTCTCTTATTGTCTCTCCTCTGCATGTCTTTTTGTTGCGTCATCTTGCTGTGCCAGCTTTCTGTGCAGGCCAGCACTCCTGCATAGGCCAGCACTCTGCATGGACCAGTTCACCATGTGGGCCAGCTTCCCTTCAGCAGGAGACCCTGGAAATTGAACCCTGGACCTCCCATATGGTAGACAGGAGCCCAATTGCTTGAGCCACGTCTGTTTCCCGAAACAATGTCTTTTGAACGTTTTTCAAGAATAAAATGTACAATGATTTCTGTGGTGTGCTGTTGAGCTTGCTAATGGCAGCTGGTGCTTATACTCCAGCTGGTCGAGGCTTTCATTTTCCAAAGGGGTGGGCACTTGAGGCGAAATAGCTGAGTGTACTTTCTCACTCCACCACTTCTAAGCTTTTTGCCCTAGGGAGCCACTTACGTTCTCCAAGCCTCAGCTACTTATCTAAAACCTCATTCGTATGAGGTTTAAAGGAATGCAAAAGGCCTGGCACAATGGCATTTGACAACTACTCAGTCATTTGTTATTTTTGTTGTTTTAGTGCTCTTTGGTGTATTTGAGGAAGCCAAGGGCTTCATGCAGGCCAAGTATCAGTGGTATTATTACATAATTGCCGCCTCAAAATTTTCATTAGAGGTATTCTTTGGATTAGAACCTTTTTTTAAAATACAAATACCTCAGGGGAGGTACTTCATTAAGCTATTTGCACTAATTTACATTTGTAGGATATATGTAATTGGGATGAAAACATAACATGTGAGTGTCCACAGCTTCCTCTCCCTTGCATTGGCAGTGAATGTGAAAGAACTTCACATTCTAAGAGAAAGACAGTGTGTGTGGGGTGGGAGGGGTACAGAGCAAACCGGTTCTCTAATGGGCCTAGAGCACCATATGGTTGCTCCCAGGTAGGGTTCAAGTTTGGCGGTTCACTTTCAACTCTATGACCTGGGGAGAGAGAACGAATACTCTGGGGGAGCAAAGACTAGGATGACATAAAGTTAAGGAAGAAGGTTGACGAGAACAGGGGAAAGGGAACTTAAAGAACTATTGCTGTGGTTTGTGGTTCCCATAGTCTTTGTGTCTTAGTTTGCCAGGGCTGCTGTGACGAATACCACCAAACAGTTGACTTAAACAACAAGAATTTATTGTCTCATGGTTTTGGAGGCTGGAAGTCCAACATCAAGGTATGAGCGGGGCTTGCTTCTCTTCAGAAGCTGTAGTTTCTGGCAATCCTCTGTCCCGTGGCCATCTCTCTCTGTCCTGTGTCTGCTCCTCTGGTTTCCACTGACTTCTGGCTTCTGTATCTGTGTCCTACATCAGCCATGTGGACCATGGCCCACCCTGATTCAAGTTGGCCTCATCTAAATAGGGTCTTTGAAGATTCTATTCACAAATGAATCCAGACCTTAGCTAATAATAGCTATAAAGGTCCTATTTCCAGATGGGCCCATGCCCACAGGACCTGGGGTTAGGACTGTAGCATGTCTTTATGGGGGACATGATTCAATCCCCAACACCTGGTCACAGGTTGGATTCTCACTAAGATGGAGTTTGGGATGTAAGATACTTATTAACCATCTTCACCTGTGAAAGAAAGAGGTAGCAGCAGCAGAAGAACTGAACTGGTCTGACAAAGCCTCAGCCAATCCCGTGTGGAGCTCTGAGTACTGCCCCTCACTGTGGCCCACATCAGGCTGGAAGGGCCAGGCCTGCATTTGCCTACCTTACTGACTCACCGGGTGGAGCCTGTTGTACAAGAAAGGACATGACCTTAGCCAAGGTCATCTCTAACTGGGGCAGACCCTGCAGAACTGACAGCTGGAGGCTGGCTGCTGACTGTGCTTCCTGCAGCTGACAGGACTGTGGCTACCACAGACTCCCCAAAGCAGCCAGATTCATCTCACCAAATGCATCTGAAGAGCAGTTCCTGTGGCTCCATGGGCCTCTCTTCCTAAGGGGAAACTTGGAAGAAGGAGAAGAGTGAGACAAATTACAGCCACCATGGCTGTAGCTGGTCTCAGGGCTGCAACTGATACTGTCTCCCTCCTTCACTCGCACCCTCAGCTGCTGTCTGCTGGTGCTGTGGCCCAGATGCTCATGCCACAAAGACTAAGGCCTGGTCACCCTTCTTAGGCTCGGGTGGCTACACTTGCCTGCCTTCTTGATAATCAGAGGCAATTACCCCTGCCAGGATGGTAAATCCAGTTCTTCCTGCTGTCCCTCGAACACAAGCCAAACTGCCCAGGTGGAAGCACCAGGATCTCTAACTCTACAGAGCCCAGAACTGAAGAAGCACAAAGCACAGTTGGGTCATTGAGAGTGATGGTGAGTGGGTCCATTCCTGCTTCCATCCTTCGTTTCCTTGTCCCATATGTCTTTCTTTTGAAGACAGCCTGGCAGTTGCTCAAAAAGTTAAACAAGAAGTTACCAGATGACTCAGCAATTCCACTCCTAGGTATACACCCAAGAGAATTGAAAACATATGTTCATAAGAAACTTGCACACAGTGTTCATAGCAGCATTATTCATAATAGTCAAAAAGTGGAAACATTCCAAATGCCTATTAACTGATGAATGGATAAACACAATGTGATGTACCCACACTAGAACATTATTTGGCAATAAAAAGGAATGAAGTACTGATATATGCTGCAACGTGGATGAACCTTGAAAACATGCTGAATGAAGGAAGCTAATCACAAAATACTACATATTATATGATTCTATTTATATGAAGTGTCAAAAATAGATAAATTGGGATGTAGATGTAGCTCAAGTGGTTTAGCACCTGCTTTCCATGCACGAGGTCCCAGGTACGATCCCCGGGACCTCCTGAAACAAACAAACAAATGAAAAAAAAATTCTCATTGGGGAGTGGATGTAGCTCAGTGGCTGAGCACCTGCTTCCCAAGTACTGCTTCCTGAGTTCAATCCCTGGTACCTCCTAAAAAAAAAAATTGGACAAATCTATAAAGACAGAAAGTAGATTGATGATTTCAGGGGGGACGGGGAAGGGAGAGGAAAATGGGGAATGACTGCTAAAGCTTACAAACTTTCTTGGGAGAGAAGATTAAAAATGTTCTAAAATTGATTGTGGTGATGACTGCACAACTCTGAAAATATTTTTAAAACATTGAGTCTTGTACTTTATTTACTTTTTTAAAGATTTATTTATTTATTTCTCTCCACTCCCCCCCCCCCCCCCCCCCCCGCCCCGGTTGTCTGTTCTGTGTCTATTTGCTGCATCTTTTTCTTTGTCTGCTTCTCTTGTTGTCAGTGGCGCAGGAATCTGTGTTTCTTTTTGTTGCATCATCTTGCTGTGTCAGCTCTCCATGTGTGTAGCGCCATTCTTGGGCAGGCTGCAATTTCTTTCACGCTGGGCGGCTCTCCTTACGGGATGCACTCCTTGCACGTGGGGATCCCCCATGCGGGGACACCCGTGTGGCACGGCATTCCTTCTATGTATCAGCACTGCACATGGGCCAGCTCCACACGGGTCAAGGAGGCCCAGGGTTTGAACTGTGGACCTCTGATGTGGTAGACGGACGCCCTAACCACTGGGCCAAGTCCGCTTCCCATCTTGTATTTTAAATGGGTGAATTTTATGGTATATGAAGTATTTCTCAATAAAGCTGTTAAAAATTAATAGATTTCAACCAAAAACAGATTGCCTTGTGTTGATTCTGACCTGGGCAATCCCTGAAGTTGTCGTCAGTTATGAGAAGGCTGTACATTTTCTCTTACTTCTTTGGTTTGGATCTGTAAGATTGCCCTTTCAACATATGGAGTTTCTTTTAGGTAGATGCCAGGAATTTGAGCAAGCTTTTGCATAGAGATTGATGGTGACTGAGAGGTAGCATGGTTGTGGCACTGACAGTCGATTTCTCGTGGATGTGATGAAGGTTCCTATTTAATATAACTGAGGAATGTGCAGCCCTCTGACATCACAGATGCCTTAGCTAACCCACTCATCTATCCGCCCCCTCCACCCATATATGCATCCATCCATCCATCCACCCACCCACCCACCTACTCACCCGCTCACGTATTCATACATCCATCTATCCAGTTAACATGTACTATGTGCCTTACCCCTTGTGATTGCTGAAGACACAATGAAGAACGCGTCAGTCATGATTCTTTTCCTTAAGTTTATAGTATAGTGGAGAGACAGTCAAATTAAAAGACCATTCCAACACTGTGATTTATGAGCTATGCGACAAGCATAGAGGTTATGAGTAAACTCAGGTCTTCCTCAATAACTGCTCATCTCCCTCAACATAGATGACCTCCTTCAGTTTTCTTTCTTCCTTTCCCTTCCTAATAACCTTTTTCTTGTCTTCATCTAAGATATAGCTCTTTAATGAGTAATCAGAATATCAATTTCTTACTCTAAATAAATCACTTTAATAAAGTACTCTCGGGGTATTATAATTTTGTATCAGATCATTGTTGCTGTATTATAAATAGATGACCACACTGCCAAGGTCAAAAGTACATCAATGTTTCAGAAACTGTGTAGCCAGGAGAAGCTCAAGTTCATGGAAATAATTGGATTAATTACCTTCTCTTCTGAGACTTGGAATTTTTCTTCCCCAATAACTCTCTTTAGAGGAAGTTTTATTGCCCAGGCCCATGAATTAAGAGTAGGTTACCAACAGCATTATTTTGAGCACATCCTCACCTGTGTCAATTTACTTCAGAGTTCCTTATTTTCTTACCAATTACTGTATCAATCTCTGTAATAATGACTGAGTTTTTAAGTATTACAGATGTTTTTCATAATTTATTGTTTTTTATTTATTTAGGTTCCCAGTTTGAAAGAAACCACTGATATTCACAATTCAGGAAGACCTGGGCAAGTTCTGAAGGTTTGAATCCTTTGAAGTTGGACACTGAAGGAGGTATGCTATTGCTAGTTTTCTTTATACTATCTCAACATTGAAAATTTTGAAATGAGAAGAATTTATAAAATATCGAGATAGATATTGCTTTAAGTGATGGTAAAAATGGCAAAGTAGGGAAGTGGACTTGGCCCAGTGGTTAGGCTGTCCGTCTACCACATGGGAGGTCCGCAGTTCAAACCCCGGGCCTCCTTGACCATGTGGAGCTGGCCCATGCACAGTGCTGATGCATGCAAGAAGTGCCGTGCCACACAGGGGTGTCCCCCGCTTAGGGGAACCCCATGTGCAAGGAGTGTGCCCCATAAGGAGAGCTGCCCAGCATGAAAGAAAGTGCAGCCTGCCAAAGAATGGCGCCGCTCACGTGGAAAGCTGACACAACAAGATGATGCAACAAAAAGAAACACAGATTCTTGTACCGCTGACAACAGAAGTGGACAAAGAAGAAGACGCAGCAAATAGACACACAACAGACAAGCGGGGCAGTGCGGAAGGGGAGAGAAATAAATAAACAAATAAATCTTTAAAAAAAATGGCAAAGTAATACTATTGATTTATAGGATGAAATTATAATGTATTTCTAAATAATTTCCACAATAAAGCTCATTACTATGTTTAAATATAATATGCAAATTTCATGGTTTGGGAAAATGGAAGTGGTTCAACCAATTGGGCTCCCATCTACCATATAGGAGGCCCAGAGTTTGATGCTCAGGGCCTCCTGGTGAGGGAAAGCTGGCCCATGTGGAGCACCAGTCCATGTGGGAATATGGCCCCACGCAGGAGAACTGCCCTGCATGAGACAATGCCACCTCACACAGGAAAGGCCGCCCCGTGCAGGAGTGCTGGCAGACGCAGAGAGGTGGTGCAGCAAGATGACACAACAAGAGACAAAGAGGAGAGAAAATAAGAAGACGCAGCAGAACAGGGGAGCTGAGGTGATGCAAGAGAATAATTGCCTTTTTTGCACTCTGGAAGGTCCCAGGATCAGTTCCCCGTGCTGTCTGAAGAGAAGACAAGCAGACACAGAACACACAGCGAATGGACGCAGAGCAGACAACAGGAAGAATGTGTGTGGGGGGAGAGAATAAATAATATAAATCTTAAAAAAAATTTCATTGTTTGTTTCCAATCCAGTTATTACTTTAAAAATTATCCACAATTCTAGTTGATTCTGCTTCATCAGAGCAGTTTCCTCAAACTGAAATTAAGAAAAAAGAACTAAAATATTTAATTATTCAAGATTATCTAATTTGATATTCCTGTCTATAGGACTCAGAGTTTTGTTTTGTTTTTTTTTTAAAGATTTATTTATTTATTTAATTTCCCCCCCTCCCCTGGTTGTCTGTTCTTGGTGTCTTTTTGCTGCGTCTTGTTTCTTTGTCCGCTTCTGTTGTCGTCAGCGGCACAGGAAGTGTGGGCGGCGCCATTCCTGGGCAGGCTGCTCTTTCTTTTCACGCTGGGCGGCTCTCCTCACGGGCGCACTCCTTGCGCGTGGGGCTCCCCCACGTGGGGGACACCCTTGCGTGGCACGGCACTCCTTGCGCGCATCAGCGCTGCGCATGGCCAGCTCCACACGGGTCAAGGAGGCCCGGGGTTTGAACCGCGGACCTCCCATATGGTAGACGGACGCCCTAACCACTGGGCCAAAGTCCGTTTCCCTGGACTCAGAGTTTTTGAGCTTTTTTATAACTACATAATTAGTGATCTTATTGAAATGATGGCAAGAAAAATAAATATATGGAATAAATATAAAATATGCTATAAATTACACATCTTTTTTGATTAGTTTTCCAAACATCACTGAAACTTATTAGATTAAAAGCTTACAGTTCTGGGGCCATGAAAGTGTCCAAATCAAGGCACTTACCCTGAGCTGCAACTGTGGGTGATCAGGCACACGGCAGTACACACACAATGGTGGCAGTGACATCTCTCCCCTCTCCCCTGGTCTTGTTGCAGAAGCTGAAAAGCTTCTGGCTAAAGTGGTTTTCATTCAGCTTCTGGCTCCTGGGGCCTTCTCTCTTAGCTTCTGGGTTCCTCTCTGTCTCCGCAGACTTCTCTCTGTATCTGTAGATTTTTATTCCTCCATTTATAAAGGACTCCAGTAAGAAGGATTAAGACCTACCCTAGGTCATGTAATCTAACTAAAGGCTCTTAACTGAAGTAATTTAATCAAAAGTTCCCACCTGCAATAGGTTTACATGCACCAGAATGCACTAAATTTAAGAACAGGATTTTCTGGGGTCTGCAACTACTTCCAAGTGTCATACCAGGTAACTAAGTTTACTAATTTCTTGTATCTTCTATATGACTAAAACAATATATAAATATAGCTTCTTACCTCCCCCCCTCTTTTCTATAGAACTGTTAGCACACTTTGCTATCATTCTACACTTTGCTTTTACCACTTAATGTATTTTGGAAATTTTTCCATTATGGCACATGAGAAAATTTCTCAATCTTTTAAAATAACTGCATTGTATTCCATTATACCAATAGACTATCAATTATTATTTAACTAGTCCGATATTCCGAAGGACTTTGGGTTATTTCCAATCTTTTGCTCATACAAACAAAATTCCATTGAATAAACTTCTATACTTCATCATTTTGTTTTTGTGCAAGTAAGTCTGTAGGAAAAAATCTGGATTTGCTGTATTAAGAGGTGTAGCAGTGTCTCTCTGCTAGTGACATGTAGGGTGGGAAAACCTTCATTGTTCAAGACTGTCCTGTTTATTGTAGCATGTTAACAACACTGTTCTTCACCCACCAAATGCCAGTAACACCCTCTAGTCACTGACAATGGGTCCAATGAGGTCAACTAATGTGTGCTCTCACCTTTCCATCTGCCTCCTGGTGGGGAGGCATAGTACTGTACCCAGTGTGTATGTATACTTGTAATTTTATTTGTCTTTGTAATTTATTTATATTTCTAATTATATTTCTATCTGTATGGTTGATAGAAGCTGTCAAATTATTTTTCAAAAGGTATGAACCAATTTATATGTTCTTTAGCAAAGGCTGAGTACCTGTTTTTCCACAACCTTGCCAATAGAGTGTTTTGTCAAACTTCTAGATTTTACCAATCTGACACAGGGAAAATTATATCTTAGTATAGTTTCTATTTGTTTATTTATCTCCCCCTTCCTCTCCTCCCCTCCCCCCTGCTGTTTTTGCTGTCTGTGTTGTCTTCTCTTCTCATTTTCTCTCTTTTAGGAGTCACCAGGATTCAATCCTGGAGACCCCTGATATGGAGAGAGGTTCCCTATCAATTGTGCTACCTCAGTTCCTGATGTTGCTGTGCTTCACTTTGACTCTACCCTTGTCTCTCTTTTGATGTGTTATCATCTTCCTGTGTGACTCATTTACGTGGGCACTGGCTCACCACATGAGCACTTGCATAGGCACTGGCTTACCACGTGGGCACTCGTGTGGGCACTGGCTCACCATGCAGGCATACTTTCTCTCTTCTTTTTCACCAGGAGGTCCCAGGGATTGAACCGAGGTCCTCCCTTATGGTAAGCAGAAGCTCTATCGCTTGAGCCACATCTGCTTCCCTGCATTTCTTTTATAATGTGTGACCTAGGCATTTCAGGAAGCTTATGAGCCATTTATCATAGTATAGTTTCTATTTGTGTTTCTTTTATAATGTGTGACCTGAGCATTTCAGTATGCTTATGAACCATTTAATCCTCCTAATGGTTTCATTATTTTAGGTTTTACATTTAAGTCTTCGATCCCTTTGGAGCTCATCCTGTTGTGTGGTGTAAGATATAGATTCAACTAAATTTTTTTTCCAGGGAAGGATATTTCCTAGGTCATGGGCTTCTCAAATATATGAAATATTCTACCTTATAAAAAAGATTAAGTAATTTGGAAGATACTCCTGACAATGTCTGTTTCTGTCACTTGTCCAAGGGGAAGTGTAGAAGAAAAGCTGCAAGTTTGAATTGCCTCTGGATGGCCAAAAGCTATCCACCAAAATAAACTAACTAAACATCTGTAGGGAATTGGTTAGATAAGTAATGATATATCTTTATAATTAAGTATTATTTTTACATTAAAATGATAATAGTTAATCTTCTTGCATGCGGGGTACTATTTTTAGTACTTTAAATGTTAATACAGGGAAGTGGACTTGGCCCAGTGGTTAGGGCGTCCGTCTACCACATGGGAGGTCCGCGGTTCAAACCCCGGGCCTCCTTGACCTGTGTGGAGCTGGCCCATGCACAGTGCTGATGCACGCAAGGAGTGCCGTGCCACGCAGGGGTGTCCCCACGCAAGGGAGCCCCACACGCAAGGAGTGCGCCCCATAAGGAGAGCTGCCCAGCGTGAAAGAGAGTGCAGCCCGCCCAGGAATGGCGCCGAACACACAGAGAGCTGACACAACAAGAAGACGCAACAAAAAGAAACACAAATTCCCGTGCCGCTGACAATAACAGAAGCGAACAAAGAACGTGCAGTAAATAGATACAGAGAACAGACAACTGGGGTGGGTGGGGAGAAGGGGAGAGAAATAAATAAATAAATAAATCTTTTTTAAAAAATGTTAATACATTTAGCCCTCACAACACTTCTGTGAGGCAAGTGGTGTTATTACCCCCATTTTGCAGATGAAGGAAGCAAGGCACCCAGATTTAAATGACTCACCCATGGCCACACAGCTGGGAGTCATGGAGCTGGGAATTGAACTCAGGCAGTCTGAAGCCAAAGTCCACACTCTTGATGGCTCTGCTATACATAATCTTAAAAAGAGTGAGGCAGATTTAAACTCCTAATCTGGAGACATGACCAAGAAGTCGGGACAGGGGGCACAGGGAGGACAGTAAGCATAATTCTAATTCACTGTTTAAGTAATTATGCACATGTATGTAAATACATATAATATAATTATAATGAAATATATTTTTATATAAGGAACTATTAACATGCAGAAAAAAGCCCAGAAGACAAATTGTTAATTATGATAAACAATGAGAAGAATTAAAGGGAATGATTTTTTTACTTCATCCCCGCTGTAACTTCTTGGGGAAAATGCAAGAATAAATAAGCATTATTTTGGGAATCAAACAAGATAAAAGGGAGCACAAAAAAACAAAGAGATCCACCACTACCCACTTGCCTCTCCCCAACGCTTTGTCTTTAATCCTCTACTTTTTATACCAGCGACAGGGGTCAGTGTCCAATTGGTCAATTTGTCTGATATATCTTATCAGCAATACCCTTTGCACTCTATGCTTGCCTAGCTCTAGACCTTTGGAATTTCTTTGTCCTCTTCCCTAGGTATTTAATATTTCACCAGTAGCAGCTGGTATATGATCATATGTAAGCAGCTTATAATTTTAATTAGGGAAAAGGACTTGGCCCAGTGGTTAGGGCGTCGGTCTACCACATGGGAGGTCTGCGGTTCAAAGCCCAGGCCTCCTTGACCCGTGTGGACCTGGCCCATGCGCAGTGCTGATGTGCGCAAGGAGTGCCGTGCCACGCAAGTGTGTCCCCCGCGTAGGGGAGCCCCACGTGCAAGGAGTACGCCCTGTAAGGAGAGCCGCCCAGCGCGAAGGAGGGAGCAGCCTGCCGAGGAATGGCACCGCCCACACTTCCCGTGCTGCTGACGACAACAGAAGCGGACAAAGAAACAAGATGCAGCAAATAGACACCGAGAACAGACAACCAGGGGAGGGGGGGGGGAAAATAAATAAATACATAAATCTTTAAAAAAAAATTTTTTTTAATTAAAAGCAAACACCAATATGGGACACAAATAATCCAAGCAGTGGGGCATGTCAGGCTGAATGTTCCCAATGATCATGTAACCCCATGTTATAAAGTGAAAATATCTCATCTCTTTGGGTCACACTTTAACTTTCTATTTATGAGTCAAAAAATCATCATTTTTCTGGGCTGTGGAGCCCTTAGGGTGGGTGAGGTGCTTGGCTCTAAACAACCTGTTCTTTACTGCGGCTCCTAACCATGCCCTCCCTCACCATCTATGCCTTTTCCCTGCTTAACTTTACTTTCTTTCTTTATCCTTACTTCTCTGATGCTTCACCTGCTCATCTCAGTTTGGGCACCGTCTTAGTTTGTCAAAGACTGCCAATGCAAAATACCAGAAATGGGTTGAATTTTACAAGAGTTACTAGGTTAAAGATTTACAGTTCTGAGGCTATGAAAATGTCCAAATCAAGCATCATCAGACCTGCTGTCTCACCGAAGTTCGGCTGCTGGTGATCTTGGACTCACGTCACGTGGCAAGGCACACTGGCAGCCGGTCTCTGCCTTCTCCTCCAGGCTCACTTTCCCACCGAGCTCAGCTGTGGGCCATCAGGCATATGGCTCCCCGCCCCCCTCTCCTTTGGGCCTCATTGCTTCAGCTTCAGCTGCTCCACTGAATAGAGCCTCCGGCCTCTCTCAGCCGCTTGAGGTTTCTGTCTTTCTGTGGCAGGTGATCCTGGAGTCCTCTTTCACATGGCAGGGTAAAATGGCTTCTCTCTTTCTCTGGGTGTCTCTGCATGCTTCTCCTGTTTATAAAGGACTCCATTAAAAGGGCCAAGCCCCACCCTGGGTCATGCCTCACTGAAGAACTTCAGTCAAAAGCCCCCAACTGAATTCAATCCAATCAATGGGTCCCACACCCACACGAATGGACTGATTTAAGCACATAATTTTCTGGGGTCCACATAAAAGGCTCAAGCCAACAAAGGCACCATCAGGTTCACTGTGAGGGTGCTGTGTGCTGGGGACTCTAACAAGGTGGGAGTCAGACCTCTGCCCCTCTCTGCTCTAAGTGTCCAGTGCCTCGGCATTCACTCAGAGTAAAAGCCAAAGTCCTCCCAAGGTCCTGTGGGACCCTGCGTGACCTGGCCTGCCACCACCTCATTTTCTGTGGCTCTCTCTCTTGCTTACTCCGATCCTCGCTATTCCTTGAGCATGCCAGTCAGGCCCCCACTTTGGGGCTTGGCACTTGCTGCTCCTTCTGCCTGGAAGGCTCCTCCCCTGGGCGTGGCCTGGCTCACTGTCTCCCTGTTCCACGCCTCAGCTCAGGCGTAGTACTGCTTTACTGAAGCCCTCACTGAACACCCTATTTTTAACAGCATCCCACTGTCTCCCTTCTCTATTCTTCTCCCCTACTCTACTTTTCTCCTTAGCAGGCATTTTTTACTTTCTGCGCACTGGTGAGTCCCGAGCACCTTGATCAGGGCTGGGCACACAGGAAATGTAGCGGGAGGAAGGGTGGTCCCCAAAAAGACACGTCCCTTAGTCCCCAGACTTGGCCTGTGAAGGTGATTTTATTTGGAAAAAGGGTCTTTGCAGATGCAATAACTTAACATCATCCTGGATTATCATGGTGCCTCTGAAATCTAATGTCAAGTGTCCTTATAAGAGCCACAGAGGAGGCTCCCACAGGGATGAGGAGGAGAACCCACGTGAGGACAGAGGCAGAGACGGGAGTGGTGCCCCCGCAGGTCAGGGAATGCCTGGAGCCAAGAAGCTGGAGAGTCAAGGGAGGGAGCTCCCCTAGAAGCCCCAGCGGGAGTGCAGTCCGTTCATGTTGGACTGTGGCCTCCAGAACTGTGGGAGAATAAATTTCTGTTGGTTTAAGCCACCAAGTTTGTGGTGCTTTGTAGCTGCAACCCTAGGAAACTAATACAGTAGGTCTATATTACAGACACGAATTTATTGTATTTTTTATAATCATGGGGGTCTTCAGATAAACTAAGCTATTTTCAATACAATTTGGTCTCTGAGGCCTTTCGTTATCTCAATATTGACTGTTATTACAGGTGGTTGAGATACCTGATTATTGAAAAATGACTCCTGTGCCAGGACGCTGAAGCTGAACAGGAGGAAGTCCCTACTTGAAGGACTGTGCGGTTCAGTCACACGGGGGAGGCTGGGAGTGGGGAAGACAACAGGCCACTTTCAGAGAGATGCTGGTCAAGCTGCATGAGAGTTTTGGGAAGTCTCTGTGTCCCACCTGCTCAAAATCTAGCCCCAGGCTGAGCACCAAGCCCTGTAGGCTGATACTGATGTCTCCAAATGGAGGGCAGAACTTCACCAGCATGAGCAGCTCACCCTATTTCCCTAATCCTGCAAGGGCATAATTCAGAGTTGACATCCAAGCACACCGCACCTAAGCCCTTAAAAGAGGAGCTTACTTTAGAGGTGCAGTGAGTCAAACTGGAAGACCTAGAACAGCCACCCACTCACCTCTTTACACCCAGATTTGAGGGTAAGATATCTTTTTCCGGATGATACTTCTCCAGTCTGGAGTATCGTTCATGCAGAAACAGCAGGTGCTCGTTTTGCCAGGGCCAGGCAAACAGTTCTTAGACTTATCTGAGGGAGAGCATGAAGAGCTGGGTCAAGTCTGCCCTGGCTCCAGAAGCCCTTGACATTGACCGCTCAGGTCTGGCACTGTTATTTGCAAAGCTCTGTTTCTCAACATCAGAGAAGGAACCTGTCCTGAGACTGGTCAGACCAGATGATTGTAAGGGGCTCAACGAGGATGGTCCTTGCCCCTCAGTATTAAGAAAAACCCCAACATCAGGAAATCTTTGTTTTGTGTTTTGGCTTAGCAAATCCCCTAGTCCTTCTCCATCTTTGTCCACAGAATGGATCCAGTACCCCACACACGAGATTAATCCTGTAGGTCAATGGGGGACCTTTTGGACACCCTTGTCTTTCCTAATCATAGCACCTGGCACCCTCCCCATAGACGTGCTTGTCGGAAATGGTCCGTTTTCCTGACAGGAAACATTCCAACGTCAGCTTAGTTAACATTTCACTAATGCTGCTCAGTTTGTGCTTACAGACAAGACAGGCTTAATAATTCCAACTGTTAATGAAAACTAACAAGAAGATTGCAATACAGTTTACTGTACATTAATATGAATCTGAGCTGTGGGGCATATCTGGAAAGGAGAACATTTTAAAAAATCATTTCATTCCAGGACCTGATACCTGGAATTTTGTGTTTTTGATTCTCTCTTTACCCTCCCCTCCGTGATTCATTTATTCTCTCTCCCTGCAAAACTTTTTTGTCATGTTTTTGCTAATTGACACCACCACAGTATTAAGTATAATTGTATTGTTAGTTTTATCAAGCAGGGAATGCTTATTTGTTTGATAGTTTGCTTATTACTATGAATCAGTTCAAATATGTATTAAAATGATATTTTTTAAACACGGGCTTCTTAATAAGGAGTCTATGAGCTTGAAATTAAATTTTTAAAAAATTCTCGTGGGGATGTCATAGTGTAGGTATGATATATTTATTTAATAATACATAGTATTGTGTGGACTTAGTAAGGGGTCTGTTGTTTTCACCTGACTGGCAAAGGGGACCATGGAACAAAATAGTTAAGAACCCTTTTCTAAAATGTTCTTAGACTATGGTATATGCAAATTTTCTCTATAGATTCACACTCAAAGTTCATTGCCTCTTAACATTTTTATGCCTGTTGGTATAATCCAGTAGTTTAGGTGATACATTTCTTTTGCTGTTTTAGAAAATATAATGAAAATTATAATTAAAGCTGTTGTTAGAACAATGCATGAAATAAATAACATAACAATCTCACTCTCAGATACTGTAAATTATAATTCAATATAGTTTATACCTAATTTTTAAATTATTCATTATTACTTATTTATTGGACTGAAAGAAAGCTTACTCTGAGGTTTTTGGATGTCTGCCTAGTCATTTTAGTGTGGGTATGATAAAATGTTGCCAAATTCTATAGTAATATATATGTGTGTATGTTTATATGTGTATGTATATATATACATATATGTGTGTGCCTATGCTTATGCATACATAGACACACATATTTAATTTATTTTGACAGACTTCCTCGTATGAGGGAACTGTTCTACCTTATCAATTAAAACTTGTTAGTGAAACTGCTCATTTGCCTAGTGAAATGATGAAGTACATGTAATGTCCTGAGGTTTAATAAGCAGTTTCTGGAAAGTTGCACAGTTGTTTTAATGTAACTATTACTACAAGGTTATTATTATTTGATTAGCTCATTACAGAGGAGTCTTCATCTGAGATTTTTTTTTCCTTTCAGTTTATTAATTTATTTTGCAGGAATCTTTGACTCTTCAAATATGTACTGTTTGGAGGTACAATGCATGCATAGCCTTTTTTTTTTTTAGAGATTTATTTTTTCTTTATTTCTCTCCCCTTCACCCCGCCCAGTTGTCTGCTCTCTGTGTCCATTTGCTGTGTGTTCTTCTGTGACTGCTTCTATACTGATCAGCGGAATCTGTGTTTCTTTTCGCTGCGTCATCTTGTTGTGTCAGCTCTCCGTGTGTGCGGCGCCATTCCTGGGCAGGCTGCACTTTGTTTCGTGCTGGGCGGCTCTCCTTACGGGGTGCACTCCTTGCACGTGAGGCTCCCCTACGCGGGGGACACCCCTGCGTGGCAGGGCACTCCTTGCCCGCATTAGCACTGCGCATGGGCCAGCTCCACACGGGTCAAGGAGGTCTGGGGTTTGAACCGTGGACCTCCCATGTGGTAGGCGGATGCCCTATCACTACGCCAAGTCCACTTCCCTGCATAGCCTTTTAAATGCCTTTGTACAATTTCATCTCAAAATAATTTCATGCACAGCATACACAGAAATCTAAGAGACTTGGTATTTACAAGATTAATAAATTCTTGCTGTTTTAAAGAAGAAACTGATCAATTCCTTACAGGAGGAAAACATGGACATTAGGTGTCATTATAAATAAGAATTCAGAATTTTCAACTGAGATTTTGCCATAGATCACTGTCTGCATTTAACATTTTCTCTCTTGGCAAAGGGGACCAGCAGTATCTTCTGGAGGCTCAATCCCAGGATGCTGCCATCTTACCCTCTCAGGCAGCACCCCAAGTGTGATTAACTGCTTTGGTGGCTGGTTAAAAGTGAAAATGAATTGCCCAGGGGAGCAGACGTGGCTCAAGTGATTGAGCAACTGCTTCTCACATGGGAGGTCCCAGGTTTGGTTCCTGATGTCTTAACAAAACAAAACAGAAAAAACAACAAGCGAAACAAATGAAAAAACCAACTCAGGGGAGCTGATGTGGCTCAGTGGATGAGCATTGGCTCCCCAGGTTCAATCCCCAACCCTGGTACCTAAAAAAAACATAAAGCGAATTGCCATAGTCTAACTTGGGAAAAGAAAATATTTTTCTTCCCTGGATGCTGATAATCTCCAAAACAAGTCTTGAATATACTGAAGAAGTATAATCAGCTTTTTGAATAGTTAGAAACATGGTAGAGGGAAACAGACGTGGCTCAAATGATATAGCGTCCGTCTCCCATATGGAGGGTCCAGGGTTCGATCCCCAGGGCTTCCTGATACATGTGGTGAGCTGGCTCCCACACAGTGCTGCCACACACAAGGAGTGCCGTGCCACGTGGGGGTATCCCCCGCGTAGGGGTGCCCCACGTGCAAGGAGTGAGCCCTGCAATGAGAGCTGCCCCATGTGAAAAAAAACTTAGCCTGCCCAGGAATGGCGCTGCACACACAGAGAGCTGACACAGCAAGATGACACAACAAAAAGAGACACATATTCCCAGTGCTGCTGGATAATGCAAGCGGATGCAGAAGAACACACAGCAAATGGACAAAGAGCAGACAATGGGGGGAAGGGGAGAGAAATAAATAAAATAAATCCTTTAAAAAAAAAAAAGAAACATGGTAGAAGTGTCACTTTGGGTAACAGATCTCTGTCATTCAAGCACACCCTATCTGTTATTTTTTGTCTCAAACCCAGCCCTAGATGACTTTGGGATGCCAAAGGAAGAAGAACCATTGATGATTAAGGAAGGTTGCATGAAAGACACAGCTTTGAACTGGATCTTAAAGACTGAACAGAGTTTTACAGAAATAACATTTAGTGTGGGAGAACGTTTAAACTATAATGTAATTTATAATCCATACTTAGTGACAATGCTCTAATATGTGTTCATCAATTGTAACAAATGTACCACAGTAATGAAAGATGTTGTTAATGCGGGAAAGTGTGGAAGGGAGTGGGCATATGGGAATCCCCTACACTTTTTATGTAATATTTATATAATCTAAGTATCTTTAAAAAAAAAAAAAAAGTCAATACTAGTGGGGAAAAAGAAAAAGGAAAACATTTATTCTATAATTGTTTTAATTACAAAAAGGAACCACAGAAGTTCTGGAAAATATAGATGAGAACAAAGAAGAATATTTAAAGGTACAAAGTCTTCCGCAATCACCTTTATACACAATAGTGTGATGAGCATCCTTTTGCATGAATTTTGTGTGTGCTGCAGATTATTTTCTTAGCATGATTTCCAAGTGGTGAAATTGTTGGGTTAAATGTTTCTGAAATGTAAAAGCTAAATTGGCTTTAGCTATACTGACTTTTCCTTGTACCTGTAGCACATGAATGTCCAAAGCCCCTATGACCTTAGAGAGATATGGGGAGAAATGTTCTTCCAAAGCAGTTGTGCTGAAAGCCCTGCTACTGTTTCACCAAACCCTTATGGAACTGTAGTGGAAGCAGAGAGGATTCAACGATCGCGTACTGAAGGCTAGGACTAAGGAAACTCTGAGAAGGAAGGTTTATTATGACCTGCCGGGCCTGGTGGACTCTTGTCCAAAAAGCCAAGCCCTGAGTAAAGTTTTTAGGTTATTTTTATACAAGAGACACATGTGGTGGGGCCAGGAGAGGTTTAGGGGTCAAAAAGACTTTGTTAGTTTTTTAGGGTTTAGCTATTTGTTTGAATACTAGCTAACCTTGAATTAGCATATCGCGCACATTTCAGGTAAGCTTGCATTAACATATCCTCCATTCTCCAGGTAAGCTTGAATTTATGTATTGCCCACATTTCATCTGGATGTAACTTTGAATACACATTCAGTCTACATCCTTTCTGAATATTTAAAACCTATAGGGACTATGTTACTTAATTGGCTTTCTAGCATTTGGATATAGAATTAGATAAGTTTGAATTCATGCACAGGCTATATTATACCCCCCTTTGATGAATTGCTTAAGTTTATTAAGCTTTGGCATCACTATTTTCAAGTTATGAGGTGGGCCGCTGTATTATTAAGGGGAGGAAGCAGGGAAGTATGATGAGAGCATGGGAGGAGTTTCAGCTGTCCACCGTTTTGACTGCTAATTTTTCTCATTAATTTTTTCAGGAGGACTTAATGATAAAGTTTCTGGAAACATCCAGGGCTTCTCTTGGCTTTTGGAGGAAGTCTTCTTCCAGGTGGTGGAATCTTGGGGAGATTTTTTGCTAGGTTCCAGATCTGTCTACCGATTTCCTATCTTACTAGCCTGTTCTATTTTTTTCTTTAAAGAGTTCACACCTTTCATCTTAAAGGGGGTGCAGAAGGGAGGTGATCTTTTTTCTGTAGCTACTTCCTGCTGGTCAGGGGCAGTTGACCCTACCTGAGAAGGGGTGAAACTCTCTTGCTATCTTATGTGGGTTGGAGGAAGATGGATCTGGCATCCTGGGAGAAGCGGATGAAGTTTTCACATGGCTAACAAGATGTTGATTCTGGAAGAAATAAACTTAATTAGAATTTTGAGAATATATGGTTCCACTAAGAGCACTCTGGACCACAGAAGTAGAAAAGGTCAGATTCCTGCAAAGGCAACATTTTCCTAAAGTTGGCGGGAAACAGTATATATATTTTAAGTTATTTTATGCTGTTGGTTAATTGTAGAGACAAATTGCAATAGACAATGGGGTTAGGTATAAATTGTCAATATCAGTTTTTATGGTAGAGAAGAGGAATGAGAAGAGGCATTTCTCTTTTCAGTTAAGCTAAAGGAGATGAAAAGAGGCAAGGTTTTTAAAGGGCAGTCTGGTTTGCCTTTTTTCCTAGCAATAGACATTTGGGCTAGAGTCAGAGGAAACAGTCAATTTTGACATAGACACTACTTAGCTTTGTCTTTGAAGAGGTATCTCAGGCTGTTCAATGACTGGCACTTGTGTGTTTCATCAGGTGCTTCTGGTGAACTGGCACTCTCTTGGGCAGCTGCCATTATTCAAGATTAGTGCACCAAGCTGGACATTTCTTTAGCTTTAATAGCTGTGGGAGTGATCCAAACTACAAAGTTTTTATATTTTGGCTCAAATTGAGCAACTCCTGGTAATTTTTTTTACTGTTTTTACCAAGGTTTGTCTTTTGAAAACCCATTTGGCTTAGCTGGTTAGGGCATCCCTCCCCAGATGAGTGCCTTGGTGAAGGTCATGAACGACTGTCCACTGCACTGCTCTTGGCAGGTACACTTGAGCATTTCAACAAGCCACCCATCAGTTTCCAGGGTGAACCCCAGCCTAGCTGCCCTGTTTGTTCACCCCGGGTATACTGTGGAACTTTAAGGACTGGTACAGGGGCTGGAATAAGGGGTAGGAGGGAAACCTGGGTTTGTGTTGCTGCTTTAGCAGCTGCGTTAGCTTGAGCATTTCTTCTTGCTAAAGCAGTGTTTGTTTTCTGATGCTCTGGATAATGCATAACTGCTATTTCCTGAGGTAACAGCATGGCTTCTAAGTAAATTTAGGATTTTTGTGTGTGTTTAATAGTTGAGTTATTGTTAGTAAGCACGCCTTGTTCCCGTTACACAGCAAAGTGTGAAGGAGAAGGAAAGCATACTTAGAGTCTGTGTAAATATTAGTCCATTTCCTAGCTACCAGCTTTAAACTTTGGCTAAGGGCAATTAGCGCTTCTTTCATGGCTGAAATTTTAAGGGGGAAGACCTCTGCCTTTTATGGTTTTAAATTGAGAAACCACTGCATAGCCTGCCTTTTTAATTCCTTTCTTAATAAAACTGCTTTTATCTATGAACTCTTTAATGTTTGGGTTAACAAGAGGCTCATCCTTTAGATCTGGCCTGCTTGAGTAGCTTTGGTAAAGAGTCTCAAGGC
The DNA here is from genome assembly GCF_030445035.2 of Dasypus novemcinctus. Classification (NCBI taxonomy): domain Eukaryota; kingdom Metazoa; phylum Chordata; class Mammalia; order Cingulata; family Dasypodidae; genus Dasypus; species Dasypus novemcinctus. The sequence continues at coordinate 87,962,008 of NC_080677.1, forward strand.
AGGAGTAGAGAAGGGGTCCTTCAGGATCTGACTTTGGGCCCTCTACCAGTAGTAGCGTGGCTGCATTGAGAGTTTGACACACCCTTATCAGCACCTTGGGGATTTTTAGTAATTGAGCCTGATATTAATTAACTGACTGCCTCTAAGTTACCAGTGGCCCTGGGTTTAAGCACATCTTTCCCCTGGTGTGGGATAAAGATTGTGAGAGGTTGCCCCCAAGTTAATTTGGTGTTTTTTTTTTCAATTAAAAGGGCTGTTGTCCCCACTGCTCTCAGGCAAGGTGGTCATTCCTTTATCTTACAGACATGTTCATTACTCAGAAAATGAAGTTGATCAGTTCTTTTAACATATGTTCAATGTCCTTCTGCATGTGATTTTCTAGAAGTATTACCATAGTCATCAGACATATATTTAGAATAGGATGTAAGTACAGTATTTAATACTAATTAATGTACTACTTAATGCATAAGTTTCTCCTTGAGCTGTAATTAATAGCTTTAAGTTTCAGGTTTGCAATACCATACAGGTTATCTCTCCTTGGGAGCAAGCTATAGTGCCAATTGTGTTTAAGTTCTTCTCACAGTACTCTGGTATTCCTTGCTCCACTTTGTATGTTCTTCACAGAGGCTGCAGCACCATTGACCCTGGAGAGAAGCCAGGAAGTAGATTTTACCAGCCTTGTGCATAGCGCTCTTTGGCACTATGAAACAGTGCCCGTCTGGAGATGATATCCATTGTACATTTGGCTGTACCGAGCCATTGTTGGCTGCTGCAGGAGTCTGAAACTGCAACAAAGTTCCCATCCACTTCAGGAGCATGACCAGAGATGTAGTAGAAACCTTTATTGTTTTAGGGGTCACTGACCAACCTAGCCAATAACCCCATATGGAGTGACAACCAGCTGTGTATTGGACACCTGATTTGAATGCACAAGAGGGTTTGACAATGCTGAAGTCTATCGATTTTTATATATCTTTTAAATATTTCTAATGCAATGTGTTATATATTAAATGAATTTTTAGGACTTGGCTTTTTACTTCTATACTTTTACTAAGAAGATGTTAATTACACAGGTATTTTACTTTAGCAGTAGAGGAAAAACTACTTTTTCTATTTTTAAAATGAAAACTGAAGATTCCCAATGGAATCAAGGTAACTTTTCATTACCACCACTTGAATATTCACATTGAGGTGACTTCCAGACAGGTTTTATTGCTATGAAGTTACTTTTTGCCATTAATATTAATTTAGGTTTTTAATTAATAATGGCTTTTTAGAACTAGCCATTCAAATGCTTCAATTTGGAAGATGCTTTTACAGAATTTTATAATTAGACACAACTACATAGACTGGTTAATTTACTTTAGATTACAGTTAGCAACCGATGGATATTACTTTATGCATTTATGAGAGGGCAAATGTACATTTCTTTAACTTAATTTCATTAAACATGAACTTACAGCCTTTATCATTTTAAAGATTTAATACATATAATTTTAATTTATTAACTTGATATTTTATAAAACAAATAGATAACACCAAAGTTAAATAAATTGGAATTGTTATTGTTTTTTTAAAAAAGATTTATTTATTTTTAAAATTTCTCTCCCCTTTCACCCCACCCCCACCCCCAGTTGTCTGCTCTTTGTGTCCGTTTGCTGTGTGTTCTTCTGTGACCACATCTATCCTTTCAGCGGGACAGGGAATCTGTGTTTCTTTTTGTTGTGTCATCTTGTGTCAGCTCTCTGTGTGTGTGCCACCATTCCTGGGCAGGCTGTACTTTCTTTTGCGCTGGGCAGCTCTCCTTATGGGGTGCATTCCTTGTGCGTGGGGCTCCCCTATGGGGGATACCCCAGCATGGCACGGCACTCCTTGCACACATAAGTGCTGCACATGGGCCAGCTCCACACAGTCAAGGAGGCCTGGGGTTTGAACCGCAGACCTCCCATGTGGTAGGCGGATGCCCAAATTGTTATATTTTATACAAAGAATGCTTTTTTTTCTTTTATTTTCAGGGGCCTAAAACCTCTTGTCTTTGATAAAATTTTGAAACCATTAATAATCTTAAAAGCATACTGACTTCTAGGTTCTGGAATATATTATAATTATTTAATTTGCTTTAATTATAATTCAGTGAAGATTTTTTATAGCTTTCAAGGACTATTTTTTACTTACTGAAATTTGGTAATAGGATTAGTAATCATTCTTATTTAAAGCTGTTAAAAGGTTTAAAATGGGGAACTACAGGAAAATCTGACTTCATTCTCCAGCCTAGAAGACAGAGTTTTAATCTGCCAAACGCTGGCTCCTCCCTCAGAGCTCTTGCAAAGAGAAGGCCCTGGGGGCTGGGCAGGTTAAAGAGCTCAAAATTTTTTTCCCTTTGCAATAGTCTCTATATTCAGATTTCTATGACCTGTTTATACTGTTTAGCCTAATTAGGGTTCTAGGAATGTTTTTACATATATAACTACATATTTAATTTTTAACAATTTGAATAGAGTGTTTTTTTAAAAGAATTATTTGTTAATTTGATATTATTATCCTGGTATATTAAGATATATGCTGAGCAAATAGACAGACATGAATAGTGTGACACGGAAACACAACTTAGTTACTTAAAAATTTCCTTTTCTTTTTCTTTTTTTTACAAAACAAGTTCAACTGTAAAACAATGCTTGAAAGATTTCCCTGAAGACTTTCCACTGTGGGCTTCTCCAGACTATGGGTTCTGGGTTTCCCCCCTTTGTGGCTTTCTTAATTAATGGCCTATGACCAAAATGTTTCCAATGCTATGATACAATTTTTCTTTGCTTCAGACCCCTAACCAGAGGCAAGGGGTGGAGCGAGACTTGGAATAACCATAAACAAAGACAAACTCAGTTTATAATTACCATCACAATAGTTGAAGTCTAGGGGCTAGGTGAACTTAGTCATAAAATAACCATAATTAAAGGTAAGTTGAAGGTATAATTACAATTACTGTAATAAGCTCTAGATAAACTTGAAGTAGCCATAAACAAAGGTAAATTAGTTTAAGATTGCCATTACAATAGTTGAAATCTAGGCTACGTTTACTCCATTGTAATAATTTCAGTTTATATATATATATATATATAAAGGCACTTATGCAATGATTTCAACTTTTAGTTTCTAGAAAGTTTTTACTTAAAATCAATTTGGGTACCTTTATTTATTAACTATGCAATGAAAACAATTTTATTAGTAACAACTTTGTGTAGTTTTTCTGCTTTTCTAGCTATTAAATAAATTTCACTTGTGATTTATGCATTAAATCCACTAGTGAGACAGTATTGGCACTTTAAGATTCATTTTTAGTTTACCTTTCACCATTATCCAACTTGTAATAGGTGAACCCCAAATCTGATTTCCTAGGCGCAAGCAAATTGACAAAGTTAAACACAGATTTCAAGGTTGAACACAAGGTTATGCACTGAGTACAACAGAAGAATTTTATATCTTTAGCATTTCTAGGAATTCTTTGACTTTAATTGATGGCACATGTAGTTTCTTTATTTTGATCACTATTCACATCTTTCATAGGCATGACTAGTTTAAGCTGAGAAGTTTGACGTTTATTTCCTCATTTTTAAAAAAGAGACAGAACATGAGGTTTCTAGGTTTCAGATCTATCTGTTCCTTTTTTTTTTTTTTTTACACTGGTTTAACTGGAGTTTAGGGTTACACAGAGGCTGCTATGTGGCCATGTGGACCAGCAACAGGCAGAATTTCCTGATTCCTGAGAAAAGACTCCCATGGGGACCCTGCTGGCATGCCAGAAGCCATGCTTATCATTCTAGGAAGAATAAAGAGACACACCTTTTAGTTGACTGGCCTTGCATCCCAGAGTTCCAGCCTAACCAAAGTTCACCATTTTACACAATTTAATACCACCATCTGGAGGCATGAAAACATAAACTGGCATTGAATAAACTGACAAACACTAAAGAGCCATAGCACACAGACAGAAACAAAGCCCATCAATTAGACTCACAATTTCCATTTCTCCGGTATGGCCATTTTTGAGCTTTTCACTTTTTACTTCTATTTCTAGGATTTTTCTTTGTTTAACCTTTGGGAAGTGCTATGGGGGGAGGGGCTTATCTTTCTTTAATGCATACCAGGGAAATTGAGATACAGCTTGTTGATTATTGCAACCTTAGGGAGGAGGAACTGCTAACTGGACTCTTTGCCTACCCTTGCTATTTACAAAACAAGCTCATTCACAATCCAGCACCAAAACAAAGACCAATTTCTGGCCAAACGTTTCCACTGCTTAACTCATATTCAGACCAAGCTTCATTACAAAAAAACCAATCCAAGCTTCATTACAAAAAAACCAATCCATTTTTCTGTAACCAAGATCTTCCAAATCCAGACCAATTTTTCAGGATGCATCCCAGTGGAAAGCACTGGGATAATGATGCTTCCTTTCCTATGGCAGCGGAAAGAGAGAAAGAGAGGGGGAGAGAGAGAGAGAGAGAGAGAGAGAGAGAGAGAGAGAGAGAGAGAGCAGCTAAAATAAAGGCACGAGAGGCAGCAGGCTTTTTCTTTTCTTTTTTTTAAGTGAGGTAGGGAGCCAGACTTAAACCCATCAATGCCTCTCCCACTGTAACCAAACCATCAGTATCTTAGTGAAGGCAAACCAAATGCCAACCACACTCAGCTAAAACCAAACATCAGGCTTTTTTTTTCTTTTCAGACCTGGAGAAGATTGCTTCCCCCCAAACTTTTGGGGGTACTAGGATCCTATTGGGGGCTGATCAGGGCCCCCTTCTAATGTTCACAGTTAGGCTTTTCTTACACAATGTCCCCATGGGTCTTACCTGTCTGGCATGTGGAGTTCCTTTTTAGTTGTCAGGATTTCCTTTTGGACTCTTTGGTGTGTACGGTTTTTTCCCATGAGGGCTCCAGTGGAGCCCATGCCCTCTTTCTGGACTAAAAGGGGTCCAGGGCTGCCCTGGGCTGGAGTTTGCCTGAGCCCCCCTGGCTTCCTCTGAGGCATCTGAAAGGGGCAATGAAATGTTGCCATCTCTGGCATTCATTGTGATCCTGGGTGAGCCCCCAGGAAATGTAGTGGAAGCAGAGATGATTCAATGAACTCATATTGAAGGCTAGGACTCAGGAAACTCTGAGAAGGAAGATTTATTATGACCGGCCAGACCCGGCGGACTCCTGTCGAAAAAGCTGAGGCTTGAATAGAGTTTTCAGGTTATATTTATAAAAGAGACACATGTGGTGGGGCCAGGAGAGGTTTAGGGGTCAAAAAGACTTTGTTACTTTTTTGGGGGGGTTTAGCCATTTGTTTGAATACCAGGTAAGCTTGAATTAGCATATCGCCCACATTCCAGGGAAGCTTGAATTAACATATCGTCCACCCTCCAGGTAAGCTTGAATTAATATGTCACCCACATTCCATCTGGACATAACTTTGAATACACGTTCAGTCTACATCCTTTCTGAATATTTAATGTCTATAGGGCCTATATTACTTAATTGGCTTTCTAGTACTTAGATATAGAATTAGATAAGTTTGAATTCATGCACAGGCTATATTAGAACAACTATTTGGGAATTGTTGGCAATCAGATTACGTACCACATAAGACTTCCTCCTTTGTGATCAGTTACCAAAGTTCTTTTTTTTGTTGACTGTATTGGTTTCACTTCTCTTCATCAAAACTTTGATGAAAACCTTATTCAACAGAAGTAAAAACCTATCCACACAGAGATATGCAAGTGAAAATTTATAGCAGGATTATTCATAATAGCCCAAAACTGGGAAAACTACATGACCATCAGCCAAAGAGTGAATAACCATTCCATTCACTGTATGAAATACTACTCAGCAATAAAAAGAAACAAAGTATTCATACATATTACAACATGGATAAACTTCAAAAACACTAGGCTAAGTAAAAGAAGTCAGTCACAAAGGACCACATACTGTGTGATTCAATAATATGAAATCTCCAGGATTGGCAAATTCATAGAGACAGAAATAAAATCAGTGATTGCTTAGAATGGTGTGTGGGAGTGGGAATTAACTGTGAAGGGACACTAGGCACCTTTATGGGGTGATGGAAACATTCTAAAACTGAATTTGGGCGATGTTGTATGACTCTCTAAGTTTATTTAAAAATCATTGACTTGTATACTTATACTGGGTGGATTTTATGGTATACGAATAAAGCTGTTAAAAATAAAAATCTGGTCAACAGAGTTGACTTGGCTCTGAATGTCCCTAGACATTCCTAAAATTCCTCACTGGATTCTTCACATACCAAAGGGACTGAGTGGAAAAGGAGTTTCAAAAAAATTCGGAGCAATAGCAGCATCAGTGTTCTCCTCACGAGGCTGGTTTAAGGGAACAATCCTCATTTGGACGTCCCATGCCAATGTATTTATTGTGCAGTCATAAACTTTCATGGTTGTGCCCAGTATGAGATTATTCTCCATATACACTATGCAGGCTCTAAAAAGCTGAGGAACAGTGAGGGCAACTAGACTAGATGGATCTCAAGGCAATTGCCAAGTCACAGAACTAAAGACATCCCTCCCTTCCATGATAAGGGAAGTTTCCCCTAATTAAGATATTTACACAAAACTAACACAGACTTTTATTTTTAGAGCCTGCATCAGATTGAAGAGTGTTCCCCCAAAATTCAAGTCCACCAGGAATTTCAGAATATGATCTTATTTGGAAATGAGGTCTTTGCAGATGTAATTAGTTAAGGTGAGATGATACTAGATTAGGGTGGGCCCTAAAGCCAATGAGTGCTGTTCTTATCAGAAGACCATGTAGAGACAGACACAGAGGACAAACAGACACATGGGGACGGAGGTGGAAATCGGTGTGATGCAGCTGCAAGCCATGGAACACCAAAGATCATCAGCAACCACCAGAAACTAGGAAAAGCACAGGAGGATTCGTGTCTAGAGCCTTCACAGGGAGCCTGGCCCTGCTGACACCTTTGATTTTGGACTTCAAGCTTCCAGAACTATGAAAAATAGATTTTTGTTGATATAAGTCACTTGCCTTGTGACAATGTGTTACAGCAGCCACAAGAAACTAAAAGCAGAGCTCATTTGGTCATCCCACTTTGAGAGCAGTGGGATACAGGACTTCCAACTCACTCTACCACTATATATGTACCACACACAAATACATCTCTTTGGCTCAAAAATGACTGAAATTCTTTTAACCTTAGCCAATATGGTGTAGAGGTAAGACCGTATATTCTACTGCAGGGGTTCTTAACCAGGGACCCATGAGCTGAATTGAAATTTTAAAAAAAATTCTTGTGGGGAAATGTTGGTGTGGGTGTGATGTATTTATTAAATAATACACAGTTTAGTGTGAACTTAGTAAGGGGCCCATGGTTTTCACCTGACTGGCAAAGGACTCCATGGAACAAAAAATGTTAAGAACCCCTGTTCTAGAGACTGCTTGGATTTGAATCCTGGCTCCACCACTTACTACCTATGTGTCGTTAGGCAATATTTAAACTTTCCATGTCTCAGTTTCCTCATCTGTAAATGGGAATGACAAGAGCACCTCCCTCCATAGGATCTTTTTGAGGATTAAATAGGTTAATGCATGCAATGTTCTTATAACATTGTTAGAAGCATAGTAAGCACTCAGTAAGTATTAACCATATTCAGGTCCTGAATTCAACCAGTACCAGTATTGTTACCCTGGGGAGAGGTTGAATCTCTCTGGTTTGGACACATGTAAAGTGGTGAGGAGTCTGCTCTGCTTACTTGTCAGGGCTGTTGTGAAAATCAATAAAGGGCAGCCAGTGTGGCTCAGTGGCTGAGCACCGGCTTCCCACACACGAGGTCCTGGGTTTCATTCCCAGCCCCAATACCTCAAAAAAAAATTGATGTGTTAGGGATGCAGATGTGTCTCAAGCGATTGGGTTCCCTTCTACCATGTGGGAGGTCCAGGATTCAATTCCTGGGGCCTCCTGGTGAAAGTAAGCTGGCCCTAGTGAAGAGCTGGCACAGCAAAATGATGCAACAAAAAGAGAAACAGAGGAGAGACGATAAGAGACACAGCAGACCAGGGCGCTCAGGTGGTGCAAGAGATTGAGCGCCTCTCTCCCACTCTGGTAGGTCCTAGGATTGGTTCCTGGTGCTGCCTAAAGAGAGGACAAGCAGACACAGAAGAACACACAGCGAATGGACACAGAGAGCAGACAATGAGTGTGTGTGTTTGGGGGTGGGGATAAGTAAATAATTCTTAAAAAAAAGTCAAAATTATAAATGGAAAGTGCCTTGAAAAGCAGAGACCCTTATGTAAATACCTGGTTTCCTTCTTGTTAGCTCAGGTCTACAAATGCCTTGGGAGCATGGAGATTCTCATACTTGTTGAGAGATCAGAAGAGTATATTCTCCTTTGGCTAATTCCTTCTATTTCAAGTCTCAATTTAGATGTCACTTCTACAAGAAAATTTCCCTAACCTCCCTCTTGGCCATATTTGTGTTAGGTATCCTTTCATGCAGTTAAACATCCAGTAGCTGTTATCACAGCAGGTCTTATTTACGTAAATGCTTGCTTGTCTGATATTGAGATCCTTGATGACAGGAATAACCATGCCTATCTTGCTCACCATATGTGTTCTTCACGCTTACCACCACAATGTCTAGAATGTAGTATGTGCTCAGTACATATCTATTTAACAGATAAATGGATGGATACCTGGATGTCATGATCTTCTTTGTGGAGCAATACAAATATAGATAGAAAAACTGACCTCAGAATAAATGAAACAAGAAAATCAGATGCCTAGATGCCAGCAAAAAATTACAAACCATATTAAAAAACAGGAAGATACAGCCGAATCAAAGAATCAAATTCAAACTCCAGATGAGATACAGAATTTTAGACAACTAATTACACATTTTCAAACAAATCTCCTTAATTAATTCAATGAGATGGCTAAAAAGATTAAGGATATTAAGAAGACATGGGAAAAAAAATAAAAATTAAAAAAAAAGGAAAAAAAAAAGAAGACATGGGGTGAGCACAAAGAAAAATTTGAAAGAATGCAAAGAAAAATAACAGATCTTATGGGAATGAAAGGCACTATAAATGCCTGTTTAAAATACCCTTGAAGCATACAATAGCAGACTTGAAGAAGCAGAAGAAAAGATCAGAGCTAAAATACAAGGCTTCTGAAATCAGACAGACAGAAGAATGGATAGAGAAAAGAAAGGAAAAAATTGATTAGTGTCTCAGGGGACTGAATGACAGCACTAGGAGCACAAACCTAGGTGCCATGGGTGTCCCAGAAGAGAAGGGAAAGAATACTTGAGGAAATATGGTCAAAATTTCCGAACTCTTTTGAAAGACAGAGGTATCCATGTCAAACAGTGAAACATACTCCAATCTGAATAAATCCAAATAGACCTACTCTGACACATAATAATCAGAATTTCCAATGCCAAAAATAGAGAGAATTCTGAAAGCAGCAAGAGAAAAGCAATTTCCACATATAAGGGGCACCCAATAATGGGAAACGGACTTGGCCCAGTGGTTAGGGCATCCGTCTACCACATGGGAGGTCCACGGTTCAAACCCCGGGCCTCCTTGACCCGTGTGGAGCTGGCCCACACGCAGTGCTGATGTGCACAAGGAGTGCCCTACCACGCAGGGGTGTTCCCACATAGAGGAGCCCCACACGCAAGGAGTGCGTCCCGTGAGGAGAGCCACCCAGCGTGAAAGAAAGTGCAGCCTGCCCAGGAATGGCACCACACACACGGACAGCTGATACAACAAGATGATACAGCAAAAAGAAACACAGATTCCTGTGCCACTGACAACAACAGAAGAGGACAAAGAAGAACACACAGCAAATAGACACAGAGAACAGAGAGCTGGGGTGGGGGGAGAGAAATTTAAAAAAAAAGATTAAGTGCTGATTTCTCATCAGAAACCATGGAGAAGAGAAAGCAGTGGTTTGACATATTTAGAAACCATGGAGAAGAGAAAGCAGTGGTTTGACATATTTAAGATACTGAAAGAGAAAAACTACCAGCCAAGAATTCTATATCAGGCAAAATTGTCCTTCAAAAATGACTGAGAGTGGAGCAGGTATAGCTCAGTGATCGAGCATTTGCCTCACATATACAAGGTCCCAGATTCAAACCCCAATACCTCCTAAAAAAAAAATGATGGAGAGTTTAAATCTTAACAGATAAACAGAGACTAAAAATTTGTTAACAAGAGCCCTGCCCTACAAGAAATACTAAAGGGTGTCCTGCAGGCTGTAAGGAAAAGACAGGAAAGAGAAACTTGGAAGAGAGTCTAGAAATGAAGATTATCAGCAAAAGTAAATAAAGTGTAAAAAGAGCAATAAATATGACATATAAAAGTCAAAGGATGAAACATGTGAAGTAATTCCTTTACAGTAATAACATTGAATGTTAATGGATTAAACTACCTAATCAAAAGACACAGACTGGCGGAATGGACAAGAAAATATGAGCCATCTATATGCTGCTGACAAGAGACTCACCTTAGACCCAAGGATACAAATAGGTTGAAAGTGAAAGGCTGGAAAAAGATATGTCATGCATGCAGTAAACCAAATAAAAGTTGGACTAGCTATACTTATGTAAGATAAAATAGTCTTTAAAATCAAAGCTGTTATTAGAGACAAGGAAAGATATTCTATATTAATAAACAATTCGCCAGGAAAAGACAATCATAAATATATGTGCACCTAATCAAGGTCCCACGAATTATATGAGGCAAACAATGGCAAAACTGAAGGGAGAAATATATCTCTCTACAATAATAGTTGGAGATTTCAAAATATACCACTTTCATCATTGGACAGAATATTATGGGCAAAGGATTAATAAGGAAATAGAGAGCTTGAATAATATGATAAATGAACTAAACCTAATAGACATATACAGAACATTCCACCCCAAAACAGCAAGATATACATTCTTCTCAAGTGCTCAAGTTTCTTTCTCCAGGATAGACCATACATTGAGTCACAAAACAGATCTCATTAAATTTTTAAAAATATCGAAATTATACAAAGCAGTTTCTCTGGTCATAATGGAATGAAGCTGGAAATCAACAACAGGCAGTAAAAGGGAAAATTCACAAGTATTTGGATTTAACAACACACTCTTAAATAATCAATGGATCAAAGAAGAAATTGCAAGAGAAATCAGTAAATATGTTAGGACAAATGTAAACAAGAACACAACATATCAAAACCTATGGGATGCAACAAAGGCAGGACTGAGAGGGAAATTTATAGCCCTCAATGCTTACATTAAAAAATCGTAAAAGCTACAAAGCAGTGACCTAAATACAAAACTGGAGGAGCTAGAAAAAGAAAAGCAAATTATTCCCAAAGCTAGCAGAAAGAAAAAATAACAGAGATAAGAGCAGAAATAAAAGAAATTGAGAACAAAAAATATAGAGAGAATTAAAAAAAAAAAGTTGGTTCTCCAAGAAGATAAACAAATTGACAAACCCTTAGCTGTACTGACAAAGATAAAACAGCAGAAGAAGAAATAAACAAAATCAGAAATGAAAGGGAGGACTTACTACTGACCCCGCAGAAACAAAAGAGATTATAAGAGGATACTATGAATAACTGTATGCCAACAAACCAGACAATATAGGTGAAATGGACAAATTCCTAGAAACAAACAACCTCCACTGACCCTACAAGAAATAGAAGACCTCAACAAACCATTTATAAGTAAAGAGATTGAAACAGTAATCAAAATCTCCCAAAGAAGAAAAGCCCAGTACCAGATGGTTTCACAGGTGAGTTCTACCAATCATTCAAAAAAGATTTAATGTGAACTCTGCTCAAACTCTTCCAAAAAAACTGACCAGGAGGGAACAGTACCAAACTCATTATATGAAGCCAATATCACCCTAATAACAAAGCCAGATAAAGATACTATGAAAAGAGAAAATTAAGACCAATTTCTTTAATGAATATAGATGCAAAAATCCTTAACAAAATACTGGCAAATCAAACCCATCTGCACATTAAAAGAATTATACACTATGATCAAGTGGATTTTATCCCAAGTATGCAAGCATGGTTTAACACAAGAAAATCAATAATGTAATATACCACATTAAAAAATTGAAGGAGAAAAATCATGATCATGTCGATTGACACAGAATAAATTAAATTAAAATGTAATATATTTCAATTTTTTAAAATTTTATTTTGAAAGAAGCTTTAGATTACATAAATGTTACATTAAAAACAGAGGGGGATTCCCATATGCCCCAACCTCTCCCTTACTCCACTTTTCCCCGTTAACAACATCTTTCATTACTGTGGTACCTTGTTACAATTGATGAACACATATTGTAGCATTGCTACTAACCATGGTCCATAGTTTGCATTATAGTTTACACTTTGCACCCCACAATTTTATAGGTTTTGACAAAATGTATAATGGCCTGTATCCATCATTGCAAGTTCATACAGGACAATTCCAATGTCCCAGAACTGCCCCATGTTGTACCAATTCTTCCTCTCACTCCCTTTAGAACCTCTGGTGGCCACTGCCTTTATATCAGTGATACAAGTTCTTCCATTGTTCGAATAATCATAAGTCTACTTTAGTCCATAGTAGCATTCCTCCCCTTATGTTTGTTCATTCCTCAGTCTTGAGGACTTCTTCACTTCTTAATGTAGGATCCTAAAACTCTGCCCTAAGCCCCTTTCCCTTCTCATATTATGCTCTTCCTGTGAAAATACCATGACTTCTGCCTGTGAAAATACCATCAGACCTATGCTTTGAGAGATAATTTACAAGGACTGAATATGAAGGACCTCCTGGACCATCTCAAATTAGGCTTCCCAGACATATCACTTGCTAATGATCTTCATATTTTTCACCATATCAGTATGCTTCCTTTATAATTTAATACTTTTCTTGAAATCCCTCTGCATTTCACTCTTCAGGTAGCCAAAGAAATGTCAGTGAAATCAAGATTTTTGCTAAACTGCATTGAAATAAACAAAAATAAACATAAAAACAAAGTTTCTGTCTGGACCATCTAAAATCATATCACCTACCACACTTTGGGAGATTAGGATTTAACACAACAGCTTCATTTTGCAGAGGAAGAAGCTGAGAACCAAAGAGGCTAAATGGCATGAGCAAGGTCATGTTTTGAGTTGGCAGTGGAGCTCTGAGTCTGACTTGGATGCCACATTACCTCCAGGCCAGAGCCCTGTCTGCAACCCTGGACCAACCTTCAGACTGCCCACTCTCACTTCCCTTACAAATTCCAGCAGCACATCAATTCAGTGCTGAATGGAACTCATTTTCCCCTCCCAAGAGCTGGTCCTCCTCTTAGCTCCTGTCTTTCTATCATTTCTACCCAGACTTAAAACTTCAAGCATCTCTTTGACTGATTCTTTGACTCCCATGTCAACTTGCAGTCCAGCCCGTCGGTTCTACTCCCTCATTTTCTCTCCTATTGAACCCGAATGGCAGTCATGTCTCTCACCTCTCAGCTCCCTTAGCACTTTGCATATTTTAATTTGGTGGCATATATACCTACTATTTAGCATATCTTTTCTTTCACATGTTTTATCTGTGAATCCTCCACAGTTTGTAACACATGTATCCAGTATGCACTATAGATGACTGAATGAATATATAAGTCAATAGATGAATGAATAAATGAGTTCACTATAATTAAGCAGGTAGTAAGCAGGGGAGAGAAATGATTTGAAAGAATTCTATTGTTAATATTTCCATTGCAAAAATTAAAAAACAACTTAAATATGTCTTCTTATGCTTTATGACTCAAAGGCAGTTAAATATAGAGTTGGCCAAACTTGGCTCCAGGTATGAAATACGAGACATTTCTACTTCAAAGATAGCCAGCTTCATTTGTTATTTGTCACTGATGACCTATGATGAAGGTACCATGTGTTAGTCAAACAATTAAACTGTTTAAAATTTAAGCAGGAGGATAATTAATACATTTGTTAATTACTCTTTCAGGTTGTGGACACTGCCAGCATTCAGCTTCTTTTTTTTTTTTAAGATTTATTTATTTATTTATTCCCCTCCCCCGCCAGTTGTCTGTTTTCTGTTTCTATTTGCTGCATGTTCTTCTTTGTCCACTTCTACTGTTGTCAGTGGCATGTGAATCTGTGTTTCTTTTGCTGCGTCATCTAGTTGTGTCAGTTCTACGTGTGTGCGGCACCATTCCTGGGCAGGCTACACTTTCCTTCGCGCTGGGTGGCTCTCCTTACGGGCACACTCCTTGCGCGTGGGGCTCCCCTACGCTGGGACACCCCTACGTGGTGGGGCACTCCTTGTGCGCATCAGCACTACGCATGGGCCAGCACTACGCATGGGCCAGCTCCACACGGGTCAAGGAGGCCCGGGGGTTTGAACCGCGGACCTCCCATGTGGTAGACGGACTCCCTAACCACTGGGCCAAGTCCGCTTCCCAGCATTCAACTTTTTTAACTCTAACATATATATTCTTCTGGTGGCAAAACTGTAAGTCTGTAATATTGTTATTATGACACCTTATTTACAAACTTTTAAGTTGAGTTACACTAGAATGATGTTCCTGAATACTCTCTTTCTTCTTCTAGAATGCCAGTTCCTTTCCTCTTTGCCCAGGAAACTCTATATATTATTCAATATATAGTTTATATGTCATCATCTTCCTGGTGCCCAGCAAAGAACCTACATATCTTCATTTAACATTCACCACACATGACTCTGATGCACATGGTCCATAAGCCACAGTTTGAGGAACCCCACACAAAACTGTAATAGTTGCAAGGACTAAAGTTTTTTTTCCCATTTATTTGTATCCTCAAGCCCTGCATGATATGTAGTAGATACTCAGTAAATGAATAAATGTTTGTTGATTGAATGACCTCAGCAACCGCTGAGTGTGTGTGGGTGTGTGGTGGGAACACCCATCCAAAAACCAACCCTTAATTTTGTTCTTCAATACAGTTCATTAGCTGCTTTCTTGCTATTTGCCTTGGTATGCAGTATTAAAACTTCCTTACACTTATTTCAGCATCAGTACAGTGTGATTTATTTAATATAATTTTTAAAATTATATGCATTTATTGTGTAAAACCAAATTACAAAAACAAAACAACCCCAAAAGCCCTAAAACCAATTACAGGTGGAATTCACCCTGCAGTACACCCGTGGTCCATGTCTCTGACCGTGTATGTTTCTTGTTTTCTTGTTTCTTATACTCTTTACTCCCTTGCCTACCTTATGGTATGTCCTTATATTGTTTTATGTGACATAAGCAAGAACCTAGAAGCCCAGAAACCAGAGCCATCCGGTAACATTATTTGGTGAGCCAGGCCGGGAGACAGAGAGGCAAGTGGCACCTCCGACTCGGGCTGAAGACTGAATCAACGCCTTATTAGTCATGTGGGAATTTCATCCAGTTCCAGCCATGGTGCTGGTCCCATCTTCCCTCAACCACAATAGAATAGCCAGAGGGTTTTATACCTCGTAAGTAGGGCTTATGCCCCCTAACAAGCAGGAAGTGGTTACAGAAGAATGACCATTCAGCTTCAGCCATACCTTAAGAAAAAGGGTGCCAACCCTCTGAGGGGGAGTTGAGGGAGGTTAGTATAAGGAAAGGGGGAAGGTGGCTGGCCCAGCAGACAACGTGGCTGAATGGCCGACAGACCACATGACCATGAGACACCCGCCCTTCCCTTTCCCCTCCCCCTTCCCCTGCCCCCTTCCCCTCCCCGCTTTCTCCCTCCCCCAACCTCCTGAGAAGAAGGCTGCGGAAAAGACACTGTGAGATCCTGGCCATGAGAATCTCATTTGGTATGAGAAGGAAAACCCCGGATGGTCTCGAAAGACCTCACCATTGGCCCCCTGAGAAGTGACATATGGGTCAACCAATCAGAACAGCAAACAGACTCTAAAAAGCCCTGGCATAGGGTCCTCCCCACACAACTCACCTGCAGAACCCCTGCATTCCATGCCTCAGCATAGCCCGTGTACTTTTCCCCACTTTCTTGTTTCTTAATAAACTCTTTACTCCCTTGCCCACAAAACAAAAACAAAAACAAAACAAAACAACAAAAAAACAATTACAAAAGTAGTATGTCCTTACAGTAGAAAACAAAGGGAATAAACACCCGAAAAAGAAAATACAAGTCACCTGAACTTTCTCCCACAGAGATGACCATTGAAAGCACAGGCCCATAAGTGATGACTGAATTATATCTAGCAGTCCTTTGCATTTTTTAATTAACAAAGTTATTTTTACCACTTCTCTTTGGAGCAGATTATTTAAAAATAGAGACTCATTTCAGATATGAAGAGTAGTGACACATTTGAGGAGTAAGGACTTTTTCAGTTAGCTTCCTGATTAAATTTTTTATTCATTAAGGCTCTTGCTTAAGCAGCAGATACTTTCACTAAGTTAAGCAAAAAGAGGCTTTAGTAGAAGAATTTAGCAATGCTCAAGAAATTAAAGTCGGGCTAAAGAACAGGGCTTATACTAGACAGGGATCTGGCAGTTGCAGAAGGCAGCAGGGACCAGGAAACGGTCCAGCCTTGGCATTCCTTCCTTGCTTGCCCCTCTCTTCCGAGGAATCAAGTGTCAGGAAAAAGTGTTTTTGTCTTTGTAAACTTAGGTTACCTAAATTAACTGGCCTTGGCGATAGTGACTGTGGTGGGGGGAGGGGAGAGAAAAGGAAGTGGTCAGGAATCATTTCCAAAATTCTGGCTCACAAAAATAAATTTTCAATTGTGCCATTCTTAAGACTGGGAACAATGAAAGAGTACCAGGTTGGATAAATCTGGGGAGGGGTTGGATACATGGTTTGATTCCTGGCATGTTGAATGTGGGGCTTTTGCAACATGCAAAAGATGTTAAATAGGCAGTTGGATATACGGGCTGTGCTCTCATTTTCTGTTTGTCCTTCCAGACCCACTCTCTGCCCTTGCCCACCCTGCTCTGTGCCCCGGGAGGCTGATCTTTCTGGCTGGAGATTAAAAGGGGAAGGAGATGAAGATGGTATTTCATCTCTGGCTTCTTCCCTGCAGGTCTCTGTGGCTGGCTGCAACCCTGAGCCAAAGGTGGTAGCTCTTGTCGGGTGACTCTCTGCACAAAGCCCCCAGCCCAGGTTCTGGTCCCAATTTTGATTGTTCAGAATACTGCACTCTCCTTTATAATTTCCTTATACCCTGCTCATGCTTTTGTAAATATTTCTTTTATCTCCTCAAATTATCCCAATTTGAGCGTATCATCTATTTCTCCCAGGGTCCTGACTGATACATGGGTTTGGAATTCAGGGGAGAGGTTCAGGCCGGCGATGTATTTTGTGAATCATCTGTTTAAAGATGTATCAGAAGCTGATGTGTGGGTGATAAATTCCTTTGTGGGGGAGCACAGCCAAGAAATGGAGAGAACCTAGGACTAAGCTTTAAGAAATTCCAACTTGTCCTCCATACACACACAATGAAACAGGACAGTAAGAAGGACTTGATGAAAGGAAGCTCCAAGGACTCCCTTGGATCCATTAAAGGCAGAATAGGGGCCTGTATTGACCATCCCTCCGTGCCTTTACAATGGGAGAGTGTCAATTCCCTAAAAGAAATCAGAATGCTGCTGAAATGGGAGAATGGATGTTGGGTGGTTGGATCCAACACGTCCACACGTCCACACATGCACACACGTATGCATACACATCCACATAATTTTATTAAAATGGGATCCAAATATCCCTGTTTTGTCAATGAGATTAATTCTGGTGTGAGTGACAGAAAACCCAAAATGATAGTGACTTAGACAAGATAGCAGTTTATTTTTGTCATGTAAATGAAGAGTGAAGATAGTCCAAAGTTGGTATAAGGCTCCATGGTGTCAGGAATAAAATTCCTCTAGCTTCCTATTTCATCACCCTCAACATAAAAGTTCTATCTCATGGTTCAAAATGGCTACTTGTTCTCCAGTCATCTTGTCTCTATTCCAGCCAGCAGGACACTTTGCAGATATTGCACATGTAAAACTACTGCTTGCATCTCATTGGTCAGAATTTCTACATATGACCACATCTACTGGAGAGCTACCTTTATTTCAGATGTTTGTGTGTCCTGTTTAAAATCAGGAGTTCTAATATAAAGGAAAAGGGGAAAATGGAAATTGGGGGATCACTAGTGGTCTTTGTCAAAACATGTTATTTTAAAACTGTTTTCTTTTTCATGCAAATATTTTTCCAACTAGTTTTTTTTAAGATTTATTTTTTATTTATTTCTCTCCCCTTCCTCCTCCACCCCGCCCCCCCATCCTCATTTTCTGCTCTCTGTGTCCATTCGCTGTGTGTTCTTCTTTGTCTGCTTGCATTCTTGTCAGCGGCACTGGGAATCTGTGTATCTTTTTTCTTTCATCATCTTCCTGAGTCAGTTCTCCATGTGTGCGGTGCCACTCCTGGGCAGGCTGAACTTTTTTCGTGTGGGGGCAGCTCTCCTTGAGGGATGCAGTCCTTGCGCATGGGGCACCCCTACACGGGGGACACCCCTGCATAGCACAGCACTACTTGCATGCATCAGCACTGCATGTGGGCCAGCTCACCACACCGGTCAGGAGGCCCTGGGTTTGAACCTGGACCTCCTATGTGGTAGGTGGACGTTCTATCAGTTGAGCAAAATCAGCTTCCCCCAACTAGTTTTGATGACTTCCTGCAGATCATAGTTATATTATAATATTCTTCCATGCACATTCTATCTCCTAACCCAAAACACACAAGAAAATATCAGATAATACCAAGGATCCAACATACAGCTCACATAGCTTAGGATTCCTTAGTAACTAAGCTGGTCCACAAATCTTACAATATTAGGGCCAAAAGGACACTTAGAGAACATCTTGTCCTGAAATGGAGCAGTGGCTGTTCAGGCACATATTTCAGCAAGTGTAGCCCCAGGTATAAAAGCCTGACTTTCTGTGATTTAAAAATTCTAGAGCAAGTTTGATTTATGGGCACAGTTTACATACTACTTTTAGTAGATATGAATGTACACATGCTACCCTCTGGCTACACATCAATTTCCAGACAGGAGCAAAGTACTCACTGCTTCTTTTTCTAGGAGGTTTATGATGCTGTGGTGATTGGGACCATAAATTTCTGCAGGAGATGAAAATTCCACAGTAGGCACTCATTACCATGTCATTGGAATGCCTTTTCCCATAACAAATGTAGTGCCTTCTGTTTATGGGGCGGTGGGGAAAGTAGCCACTGGCTCAGAGAAGATGGCTCATTAAATCAGATAAAACAACCGTAGAGAAATTTCTTAAGCAAAGTGGAAAAGAAACAACCTCAAAGTCCAGCCAAGAGTCGATTGGGAAGGTAGCAGACTGGTAGGATTTTTCTCATTATTATGAAACTATTTACATTTTATGCAGGCATTTCATGTCTTAAGGGATCAACAACTACTCTGTGTGTGATAAATTAAGCTTGCATGCTAGAGTTATCAAACCCTGTCCTAGATGCTTGGCAAAGAAAGTAGCACGATCAAAGAGGCTAATAATACAAATAACACCTAGCACACAAGATTGTTGGAGAGAAACAAATGAAACTGAGAATGACAATATTATAAACTTTAAATTGCTCTACCAATGTTATTTCGATAATCTTTACCTCATGTCTCCAGTCCAGATGTTATCAGTTAGCCAGCAGGAGTTCTATGTATTAGTCTGATATAATTATTAGGTCCCAGGAAGTCCTAGGTTTTAAGTCCAAAGGTACTGTATTAGCCAGATGGCTAGAGTTGTGTGTGGCTCTGTTCAGTGGGGGAAGTAGTGAGTCATCATGTCATTCCGCCCATTTGTGAGGGTAGAAAGTAGTTTAATTTCAACCCAGCATCAGCAATTAAAGCTATTTCTCTGGAGCACTTTTTAAAGAATTTAATAATTCACTAAGATTATAAAATGTTGGATGATAGTGATGTTACTTTGGTTCCAGGAAAATTCTATCCTCTCTATCACATTGCTCATCACTGTTAATGAACAATTTATGGTGCCAAATTATCACAGATTTTGAACCTCCATTTAACAGTTATTGATCTATCAGTGGATCCACAAACATATGACACACAAAGCAGCAAGTAGAATTATTTTCCCCTACATTATGTAGAAAATGTCCTCAGGATTTATTCGCTAATAAGATATTTAAACTGCTCAATAATAACTGTATTAGTTGTCTATTGCTGTGTAACGAATTACCCCAACCCTCAGAAACTTGACACAATAAATATAGAATTTCTGTTCTGTGGGTCAGGAACATGGGCACAACTTAGCTGCGTGTCCCTGATTTAAGGGCTCTCGTGAAGTTGCAGTCCCGCTGTTGGCTCACCTAACAGCTCAACTCTTTGTGTTGCTGGCAGGTCTCAGTCTTTCACTCGTTGGGCTTTTCCCCCGGGGCCACCTCTGACATGGCAGTGGTCTTCCTGCAGGGCCAGGAATCAGAGAGGAAGAGAGAGAACAGAGCCCAAGGCAGAAAACAGTCTTTTTAAAGTTTCAGCTCATGAATGACATCCTATTTCTTTTGTCTTATTCTATTTATTAGAAGTGTGCCAAGAAGTCCAGTCCACACCCAAGAGTGGCTAGGACACAAGGGCACAAGTGTCGGATAGTGGGGCTCTTAGGCATGATCACAGAGACTTCCTTCCACAAATGAGTTGGAATTTTATGTTTTTGAAATAATTATTTGACAGATGGCCTTGATTTTTTTAACAAATCAATTTTATTGATACATATTAATAAGCATACAATTCATCCAAAGTATACAATCAATGGTATTTGTTAAAATCCGAGTTTCGCTTTTATCACTTCAATCATTATTACAGCATTCTCATTACTTCAGTAATAAAAATAATAAACAAAAACCAGATAAACAAACAAACGAGAAAATTCCTCACCTCTCAATCTCTCCATGCTTCCCCCACTCTACATAGCTGCTGTTTCTGGCTGTTCTATCCAAAGCATATAATTAATGGCTTTTAGTACAATCACAATGTTCTACATTCATCATCTCAAAATTTTTAGAATGATTTCATTACTCCAAAAAAGAAAATGCTCCACACCCCTTAGCATTCCTTTCTCAGACCTACCTAACAAATAATCTCCTTTCATCTTTATAAATGAATTTATATTTACATTTTATATGAATGAATTCTATAATATGTAGTACTCTGTGCCTGGTCTCCTTCACTTAGAGTAATGTTTATTTATTTTTTTCTGTCTGATATTAAATTTTTTACATAGTAAGTAATGTTTAATATTTGTTTAGGAAGTTAGATCCTGCAAATTTAGGAATCTGCTAATAATCCCTGAGAAATTACTTAATATGTCAGGTTTCATAACCTACTTGCAGGTACTAAAACTATAGAGTCCATTTAGACATTTTTTAAATGGTTTAATACATTTAACCCAGTAAAGTCTCCTTCAGTGAACTAAACAGTAAACAAATTTCTATTTCTATTAGAGTTTTTTTTACTAATGACCAGAAAGTAAATTTTCATGATGAGAATATTGTTATGTTTAACATGACTAGGCTAAATGTTATATGCACTTCCTAAAAAATAAAAACAAGTGTTTGTGCATGTATATTTGTTTATATTTATTCATTTCAAGTGGTTTTTATCCATTAGCAGAACATATGGTATGATAAAACTAATTTAATTTTTTTTTTTTTGCCTGAACTTCATTTAACATTTCTTTTAGTACAGTTCTGCTGACAATGAATTCTCTCAGCTTTTGTTTATCTGATATTTTCTCTGGGTAAAGCAACCTACTTTGACAGTTTTTTTTTTCAGTACTTTGAAAACATTGTTCCAGTTTCTTCTGGTTTGCACTGGTTTCTGATAGAAAGTTTTCCATTGTTCTTGTCTTTGTTTTCTATAGATAATATTTCATAATTTGCCTTGGCATGGTTTTATGTTTATGCTCCTTGGAATTTGTTGAGAATTCTTAAATCTGTGGATTTATAGTTCCCATCAAATCTGGAAAAAAATCTGACCATTATTTCTTCAAATATTTCCCCCTCCCTTCTTCCTCAGGGACTCCATACACATAGGTGATTTTTTTCCATTTTTCTTTTATTCTTTTTTATTCCTTTTCTCTGTACTTCATAGATAGTTTACTAGCTTTCTATTGCTGAGTAACAAATTACCACAACATCTGTAGGTTAAAACAACACCCATTTATTAGCACACAGTTCTGGAGATCAGAAGTCTGACACAACATAGCTGGGTTCTCTCTTCAGGTAGCACAAGACTGAAATCAAGATATTGGTTGAGGATGAATTTCTTATCTGATGCTCAGCATCCTCTTCCAAGCTCACTGGTTGTTGGCAAAATTCATTGTCTTTTGACTGTAGAATTAAACGTCCTGTTTCTTTGTTGGCTGTCGACAGAGAGCTGGTCTTAGCTCCTAGAGGCTACCCAAGATCCTTACAACATAGCACCCTCCACCACCAAGCCAGTAACACTGTTTCCAATCCTTCTCTTACTTTATTCAGCTTCCTCTCTGTGACCAGCAAGAAGAACTCTGCTTTTAAAGGGCTCATGTGATTAGCTCAGGTTTCCAACTACAAATGTTGGAAGTGGACACTGCTCTGGTGTGAGGATTTGAGCAGTAGAAATGACTAGGAAAGAGAAGACAAATCAATTAACTTAAATGCTTCCTCTCAGATAACTTGAATGCAATAGATCCTCACACAAATGAAATATTTTTTTCAGGAATGCCAAGTATTCATTTTCTTGCTTCTTCTCATGTTCCAACTTGAAGTTCCAGTATTCACAATTATATAGGATAGCCAAAAAATATTTTGCAATATTAAACAACTCAAATTACTTTTAAGTTTTTTGTATATATGGAGGCCTAGATGTAACATGAATAAAATGCAATGCCAATTCTTTATACTGTCAACTAAATGGATATAGAATGCTAGAATTCTGGGCCAGTTTGGGTCTTCTGGAAGCAGACACCAAGACAGAGTTAGGAGTGCAAGAGATTTATTTGGGAAATTCCTATGAAACTTAAAGGGAAGAGAGAGCAGGAAAAAACAGGAAATGACTTCAGACCACAATACAAGTCGAACACCTGTTGAAGGAGAGTGAGAAGGAAGGAAGTTTGGGTAGGAAGAGCCTCTGACTGCAACACAGAGCTCCACCAGCCCAGAGAGGAGCTCTGGTGCAAAGCTTGCCAGTACAGGAGTCCCATATTGACTGGAAATGGCCAGGTCCTGGTACCCCCACACTGCAGTCACTGGCAGGGCTTCCTGGGAAGAGTATAGTCTCAGCTTGCACGCAGAGGCAAATCCTAGGGGTGCCGAAACTGGAGGCTGTCATTTAACTGCATGCTTCAAGGCAATTTTTGTTTTGAAGGGAGAGCTGAGTGGCTTACCTCCATGGTTGCTACAAATTATGAGTAATTTTAGTTTTATCAAAATAATGAGGCTTATTTATATTTCCAAAAATTATGTGAAAAAACAGCTTTCTCTATGTAATTTTAAATTTTTGATTATTCATTATAATTAGTATTTTACCTTCAAATTTTAATAGAAAGATTTGGAACAAGTATGAACAATAATTTCAATTTATACCCTTTTCCTAGGCCCCATAAATGATAAGGCAAACCTCCATTTCTCTCAGACCTAGACCTCCTCTCCTAAGTACAGCAACTTGGCCATAACAGTCTGCTTTTTATGCCCACCTTGTTATTGCAAAGTATGATTTTAATAGGCTTGATTCTTAACTATAACTATAAATCTCCCAGTTGATTTAAAACAGTGCCAATCCCCTTCCTCCTGGCCCACACTGGATGAAGCAGACAGAGGAAAGGGTCAAACGGGGGTGAAGGGAGCCTCGAAAAGGCAGGAGGTGAGCCTGAGGCAGTGATTGGTGTAAAATGTTGCCAAGATAAATGAGCTACATTTATCTTGGAAGATAGGGCATTATAAGCCTGACAAATTAAGAGAGATCTTGACTATAGTGCATACTGACACATTGCGAGTATTTTATTTTATTTTATGAGGAGGTACTGGGGATTGAACCCAGGACCTGAAATGTGGGAGGCAGGTGTTCAACCACCTGAGTTTTGACTGCTCCCCTTTCCATTTGTTTTAAAGAGGAAAGTTGCCTCATGGCCCACTTTTAAGACAATTTTAGTTGTCACTTTAAGAAGATATTGGAACAAATGTGGCCTTGGTACCTAAAATTAAAAAAAGAAAGAAAGAAAGAAGATGTCGAACAGGACTATGCATATTCAGAAATATTAACTGAAAACTTTGAACTCCTATAAGGGTAAAGCCACATTGGGTAAATAGGAATAGAACTACATTGGGAGGCAGGAATTGCAGGCGCCTTCAGATAAATAAATGACTTAAGGCAGCCTCCAAGGAGAGTGCTAGTAAATAACTCAGGACTGCCCACAAGAAAAGTGCCGATTAATAACATGGGGCTTTTAGAAAAAAATAGATACGCTATCTTCAGCTAAGTGCAGTGTTCTGCTTCTGTGCCTGCTTGCTTGCTCGTAAACCACCTCCCCCTCCTAAAAGACTATAAAAACACCTCTTCCCTGAGACTCGGGGCTGCTCTCTCCTCTGCGTAGGATGGGACAATCGCCGCGCAGCTAATAAAGCTCTCAATTGGAACTATATTCAAAATCTTGAGTCTGGTCAATATTGACAATCTGTAACACTCCTTAACGTTTTCATTAAAACAGACCTACCTGGTTCTTTTGGCAGGAGGAGTAGTATTTGGGGGAAATTTAGCATTGCATATAAGAGAGCAAATTGGTTGTGTCCAGAAAACATTGTTTTTTAGGAGCACAGTACTAATAAATACAACATAACAGGTCCAGCTGGTGACATCCTGATGGCAGCACATAGAAGCTGTTAGACTTTGGATTGGTCGCTGAACTTCTCTGTGCCTTGAATTTCTCATCCAAAAGACGGGAGGAAAATAATAGTTCATCTCTCAATTGACTATTGTAATAATTAAATTAGGTTATGCATGTGCATAAAATACTACAACAGTGCTTGGCATATACCAAGTGTATTGGTCAGGGTTCAGCAGAGAAACAGAACCAACAAGATATATATATGCACATATGTAAACATTAAGAGATTATAGAGATTCACACCCATTGCTGTGGGGATGGGCAAGTCTGAATTCTGTAGAGCTGGCCACAAAATGGAAACTTGATGAAGGTGATATGGAATTTCCCAGGATGGGGGAATTCATGTTGGGAACTCTGATGAAGGTGATGAAGTCCCCAGGAGAAGTTGGTTGCTGGCTGAAGCAGCAACAGAAATTCTCTCTTCTGACTGCAGAAATTCTCAATTCTCCCTTTAATGCCTTCAACTGATTGGATGAGAAGACTCTCCTTGCTAAAGGCAATCTTTGCTGATTTTAGATGTAATCAGCCATAGATGCAATCAACTGACCAATCATTTAAATCCACAACATAACCTTACAGTAACAACAATCAGGGCAGTGCTTGCTTGGTCAAACAACTAGACACCATCACCTACCATCTTGATACAATAAATTAACCACCACACCAAGCCTTCAATAAATATTATTTGTATTTATTGGTTTTGTATCCATTTGGCTTTGCTTTTGCCCATGGACTGATTACATTTCTAAGTTCAAAAGGCTGCCTTGAAAAATGTGCTCATTAAGAGAGTGCAGACTGGATCTGTTTAAACTTCTTACCACCACAAATTTTAAATCACACAGCTCAATAATTCCATGATCATGGCAGTAGGTCACTCCTGCACCAAAAAGACAGAGTATTAGATTAGAGTGAATAGTCCATTTTAAATTGCTGCCGTAAATCTAATATGCAAGTTTTGAAAGATCCTTCTAAAGAGCATAAAAGGAGTTTATTTTTCATGCCTGCTCTTGAAATATGTTACAGATGCTTGAAAAATGAGGACAAGAAGTGGGAGGCAAAAATTCTTGGATGGATGTTAGATTTAAGATTAAGTGTCTTAAATCATTATTTCACAGAGACACTGCCAATGAGTTTGGGTCTGTTTTTCTTATACTTCAAAATTGTATCCCCATGGGTCTACATAGAAAAGGTGATTGAGCAGCTGATGAGAAAAGCAAATAGCTCTGCCTGTCAGTCCAGCTCCACCTCTATTGACCATTTACCTCCCAAGGCTGAGGAGCCTTGGGGCTAGCACTCCCTTATATCCTTTGGAATTCCAAATTGATGATATCAACAGAGAGTATGGAACGAGGAAGCCCTGAAAACAACTTGAAATCATTAAATTCTATTCAGCTGTTTAGGTTTACTAAGATTTCTTCTGTTCTGGTCAACCTCACAGTGTAATAGGAACCCAAGTCTCTCCTGTTCACCCCCAGGTAACTGGCCATTTTTTTTCTCTGAAATGCAGACCTTAGCGAACAAGGCCCTGAGAGATACCGAGAAGAGTATATTAAAAGAGGCACTGGTTAAGAAATTTTCCAAACTGACAAAGACTTCAAGCCACATTTTAAAGAATATCTGTATTAAATAACTAAGCCAATCATTTATTTCATTCTTAGAGATTATGTCCAATAGTTAGAGCTATAATATAAAAATTAGAATTATAATTAATATCTATTGTATTCAAATTATTATTTACATTTATAAATGTTTGTTGCTATGCTCTCTATTTTTTATAATTGATTATATTAAATCTAACCTGGCCTTGAAATTTGTAATTTCTTTCAATCTGTTTTTCTATTTATTTTACAATTTTACAATGAAAGACTTTTAACAACTAAAAAAAAAGCCATTGATTATACACTTTGGACAAATCATATGGTATATAAATATATCTCAATAAAACTGCTTAGTAAACAAATAAATAAATTGTGCAGAATAGCCAGAAATAGCAGCTATGTACAGCAGGGGAAACAGAGAGGTTGAGAGGTGAGGATTTTTTATGTTTGCCTGTTTGTCTGTTTATTATTTTTATTGAAATAATGAAAATGCTCTAATAATGATTGAAGTGATAAACACACAACTATGTGATTATATCAAATACCATTGAGTGTACATTTTGGATAAATTGTATGCCTTATTAACATGCATCAATAAAATTGATTTGTTTTCTTAAAAAAAGAATATCTGTAAACCCAAAGCAGGGTAAATAAAATTTTAAAAATGCACCTAGACAGGAAGTAACTGGCTCAATCATTTGGGCTCCCATCTACCATATGGGAGGCCTGGGTTCGCGTCCTAGGGCCTCCTTGTGAAGGCAGGTTCGCCCACACACGCGGAGTGCCACCTGGCCCGCAAATACTGTGGAGAGCTGACTCAACAAGTGATGCAACAAAAAAGGCAGACAAGTAAAAACACAGAAGAGCACACAGCTAATGGACATAGAGAGCAGACAACAAGCAAGCTGCAAGGGTGGGGGGAATAAAAAAAAATACAGACACACAGAAGAACACACAGCAAATGGACACAGAAAACAGACAGCAAGCAAACTGCAAAGGGTGGGGAGGTAAATAAATAAACATGAATAAATAAATAATTTTTTAAAAATGTACCTAGACGGAAGCAGACTTGGCCCAATGGACAGGCCATTCGCCTACTACATGGGAGGTCTGCGGTTCAAACCCTGGGCCTCCTTGACCTATGTGGAGCTGGTCCATGAGCAGTGCTGATGTGCACAAGGAGTGCTGCGCCACGCAGGGGTGTCCCCCATGTAGGGGAGCCCCACACGCAAGGAGAGCCGCCCAGCGCAAAAGAAAGTGCAGCCTGCTCAAGAATGACGCCGCACACATGGAGAGCTGACACAACAAGATGACACAACAAAAGAAACACAGATTCTCAGTCCCACTGATAAGGATAGAAGCGGTCACAAAAGAACACACAGCGAATAGACACAAAGAACAGACAACTGGGGTGGGGAGAGGGGAGACAAATAAAAACAAATTAAATCTTTTTTAAAAAATGCACCCAGACACATTACAGTAAATATGCTGAAAAACAGACAAGGAGAAAAATATTAAAGGAGTCAGATAAAAAAGATATGGTATCATCAAAGGAGTAACAATAAGACCAATAGCTGGTTTATACAAATGACAGAAGTTGAAAGTCATAGAACGATAAATTAAAAATGCTGAAAGAAAATAATTTTCAATCTAGACTTCTATATGGAGTGAAAATGTCCTTCAAAAATGAAAGGCTTGGGAAGCAGATGTGGCTCAAGCAATTGGGCATCTGCCTACCACATAGTAGGTCCTAGGTACGGTTCCTGGTGTCTCCTAAAGAAGATGAGAAAGACAGTGAGCTGACATGACAGACTGGCATGGTGAGCTGATCCAACAAGATGATACAACGAGATGATGCAATTAAGAGACACAATGAGGAAACACAATGAGAGATATAATAAGCAGGGAGTGCAGGTGACTCAAGCGATTGGGTGCCTCCCTCCCACATGGGAGGTCCCAGGTTCATTTCCCAGTGCCTCCTAACAGAAGATGAGCAGACAGAGAGAGCACACAATGAACAGACACAAAGAGCAGACAGTGAGCACACAAGGGGGGAGGGATAAATAAATAAAATAAATCTTTAAAAAAATGAAAGGCTAAATACAGACTATTTCATAAAAATTTAAAAACTGAGAATTCTTTGTAGTAGACCTGCATTAGAAATAAATTCTATCAAAAATAATAAAATATGTAGGGATAAATTGAACAAAAGAAGTATAAGACTTGTAGACTGAAAACTACAAAACATTGCTAAAAGAAATTAAAGAATATCTAAATACATGGAAAGACATCCCATATTCATGAATTGGAAGACAGTATTGTTAATTTGGCAGTACTCCCCAAATTGATCTATGCAGATCAACACAATCCCTATCAAAATCTTAGCTACCATTTTGAGAAATTGACAAGATGATTCTAAAGTTTATATGAAGGTGCAAAGGACCAGAATAAAGCCAAAACAATCTTGAAAAGGAAGAACAAAGTTGGAAGATTCACACTCCTCATTTCAAAACTTACCACAAAGCATCAGTAATCAAGACAATGTGGCACTGGAATAAGGATAACATATAGATCAATAGAATAGAACTGAGAGCCCAGAAATAATCCCTTACATTTATGGTCAATTGATTTTTGACCATGATGCCAATACAATTTAATAGGAGAAGAAAGTTTTTTTTTCCCAAAAATTAGGGCTGGAGGAAATGAATATCTACATGCCAAAGAATGAAGTATGATCCCAATCTCACACTATATATAAAATTTGACTCAAATGGATCATAGATCTAAATATGAGAGCTAAAACTATAAAATTCTTAGAAGAAAACATGTGACTAAGTCTTAGTGGCTTTGGATTAGGCAATAATTATTTTAGATATGACACCAAAAGCACAAGCAATAAAAGAAAAAAAATAGATGAATTGGACTTTATCAAAATTGTATTTTTTTTTTGCTTCTAACACTATCAAAAAATTGAAAAAAAAATCTACAGAAGAGAAGAAAGTATTTGCGAATCATATATTTGATAAATGACTTGTATCTAGAATATATAAAAGAACTCTTACAACTCAACAATAAAAAGTCAAATAGCCCAATTACAAATTGAACAAGGGATTTGAATAGACATTTCTCCAAAGAGATGCAAATGGCCAATAAGCACATGATAAGGTGCTCATCATTAATTAGAGAAATGCAGATCAAAACCACAATGAGATATCACTTCATACCCATTGGGATGACTGTAATAAAAATGATGGACAATAACAAGTGTTGGGAAGCGGATGTGGCTCAAGCGATTGGGTTCCCGCGTACTACATGGGAGGTCTGTGGTTTGATTCCTGATGCCTCCTAAAGAAGACAGCAAGCTGGCACACCAGGCAGGCATGACAAGCTGACACAAGATGATGCAACAAGAGACACAAGAAGAAAAACATAATGAGAGATACAACAAAGCAGGGAGCAGAGGTTCCCAGTGCCTCCTAAAGAGGACAAGCAGGACAGCAAGCTGGCATGATGGACAGGTGCAGTGAGCTGATGTGACAAGATGATGCAACAAGAAACACAAGAGGACCCAACAAAGCAGGGAATGGAGGTGGCTTAAACGATTAGGTGCCTACCTCCCATATCGGAGGTGCCAGGTTTGGTTTCCAGTGCCTCCTAAAGAAACAAGGAAGACTAACAGACATAGCAAGTGCAAACAACGAGAGGGTGGGGAGAGGTAAATAAATAAAATAAATCTTAAAAAAGAATAACAAGTGTTGATGAAGATGTGGAGAAATTGGTACTTGCATACACTGTGGGAATGTAAAATTTTACAGTCACTTTGGAAAACAGTCTAGCGGTTCATCAAAAAGTTAAACTTAGAATTATCATATGAAACAGCAATTTTACTGTTAAGTATATTTAAGAGAATTGAAAAAATATATCCACACACAAAAATTCATGCACAAATGTTCATAGAAGCATTCTTCACAATAGCCAAAAAGTGGAAGAAACCCAAATGTCCATCAACTGATGAATGGGTCCACAAAATGTGATATATCCATAAAATGTAATATAATTCAGCTATTAAAAAAGGAATGAAGTGCTGATATGTGCTACAACATAGATAAACTTTGAAAATATTATGCTAAGTGAAAGAAGCCAGGCACAAAAGGCTACACATGGTATGATACTAATTATATGCAGTGTCCAGAATAGGCAAATTTATAGAGACAAAAGTAGATTGGTGGTTTAAAGGAGGAGGGTGGAAGGAAGAATGGGGAGTGACTATTAATGTGTATGGGATTTCTTTTTTTTTAAGATTCATTTTTTATTTATTTCTCCCCCTCCCCCCCCCCGTTGTCTTCTCTCTTGTATCCATTCGCTGTGTGTTCTTCTATGTCCACTTGCATTCTCAGCAGCACCAGGAATCTGTGTCTCTTTTTGTTGCATCATCTTGATGCATCAGCTCTCTGTGTGTGTGGCGCCTCTCCTAGGTGGGCTGTGCTTTTCTTTTTCACTCAGGGCGCACTCCTTGCATGGGGCTCCCCTATGCAGGGAATGCCCCTGTGTAGCATGGCACTTCTTGTGCGCGGCAGCACTGTGTGTGGGCCAGCTCACCACATGGTCCAGGAGGCCCTGGGCTCAAACTCTGGACCTCCTATATGGTAGGTGGATGTTCTATCAGTTGAGGAACATCCACTTCTCTCTCTTTCTTTCTTTCTTTTCTTTCTTTCTCTCTTTCTCTCTTTCTTTCTCTCTCTCTCTCTTTCTCTCTTCCTCTTCCTCTCTTCCTCTCTTCCTCTTCCTCTCTTCCTCTCTTCCTCTCTTTCTCTCTTTCTCTCCCTCCCTCCCTCCCTCCCTCCCTCCTTCCCTCCTTCCTTCCTTCCTTTCTCCCTTCCCTCCTTCCTTCCCTTCCAATAAATCCATTGTATTGAATATATATTAATAAAGCATAAATCCATCCAGAGTATACAATCAATAGTATTTGGTATAATTACATAGTTATGCATTCATCACTTCAGTCATTATTACAGCATTTTCATTATTCTATAATAATAATAATAAACAAAAAGCAGACAAACAAAAAAAAGCTCGTCACCTCTCAATCTCTCACTGCTTCCCCTGCCGTACATAGCTGCTATTCTGTTTCTGTCTCTCTAGTTTATTTGTACTTATATTTTGTAAAAACAGTGTAATATATGAGATATTACCCATATTCATATTTTACATTAGGTTTCACTATGTTGTACAGTCACATGTTACATTTTTAAGCTTTCCTTCTAGTAATATAACTGACCTTAGACATACCCTTTTAACCACTGTCATTCCCATATAATAGCACTGCTGGTTACACACACTATAATGTGCTTTCACCATTTCTTTTCATTTCCAAAGATTTACAAACAACAGTTTTAAAATTCAGCACAGATTAACCCTCAGTGTTCCATTTTCTACCCTCCTATTTTCTGGTGAACTATATTCTAATTTTTTTTTTTTTAAGATTTATTTATTTATTTCTCTCCGCCCCCCAACCCAGTTGTCTGTTCTCTGTGTCTATTTGCTGCATCTTCTTCTTTGTCTGCTTCTGTTGTTGTCAGCGGCATGGGAATCTGTGTTTCTTTTTGTTTCATCATCTTGTGTCAGCTCTCCGTGTGTGCGGCGCCATTCCTGGGCAGGCTGCACTTTGTTTCACGCTGTTTCACGCGGCTCTCCTTACGGGGCGCACTCCTTGTGTGTGGGGCTCCCCTACCCGGGGGACACCCCTGCATGGCACAGCACTCCTTGCGCGCATCAGCACTGCACATGGGCCAGCTCCAAACGGGTCAAGGAGGCCCGGGGTTTGAACCACAGACCTCCCATGTGGTAGATGGACGCCCTAACCGCTGGGCCAAGTTGCCACCTATATTCTAATTATTAACTCTGAGTTCACACAATATATTTAGTTCATAATAGTGTAAACAGTATTTGTCCTTTTGTGTGTGGCTTGCTTCACTCAACATAATGCCCTCCAGGTTCATCCATGTTGTCATATACTTCACGACTTCATTTCTTCTTACAGCTGCATAATATTCCATCTTCTGTGTATACCACAATCTGCTTATCCATTTGTCAGTTGGCAATGGGTTGTTTCCATCTTTGGGAAATTGTGAATAATGCCACTATGAACATCTGAACAGGTTTTCTTAACCTGAGACATATATGAACTTTTTTTAATCAAGAAAGAAGAGTCAGTGTGACTAAAGAGTAAGGTATGTGACTGACTTGTATTTCACACCTTAAGTAGAAGCCCCTTGCCTTATTTCTTTCATACCAGTGAAAATCGCTAGGCTTTTTTTTTTTAAGATTTATTTTAAAATCTTTCCCCCTGTTGTCTGCTCTCTGTGTCCATTCGCTGTGTGTTCTTCTTCATCTGCTTGTATTATCAGGCAGCACTGGGAAACTGCGTCTTTTTTGTTGCATCATCTTGCTGCATCGGCTCTCCATGTGTGCGGTGCCACTCCTGGGTGAGCTGTGCTTTTTTCACATGGAGTGACTCTCCTTGCGGGGTGCACACGTTGGGCGTGGGGCACCCCTACCCGGGGCTGCCCTGCATGACAGGGCACTCCTTGCACGTGGCAGCACTGCACGTGGGCCAGCTCATCACACGGGTCAGGAGGCCCTTGGGATGGAACTCTAGACCCTCCATATGGTAGGGGGACACTCTACTAGTTGAGCCACATCCGCTTCCTGCCTTAGGCTTTTTATATCTGACCTTTCACTAAGTCACTTCCTCAGAGAATGTGTCTCACCCTGATAGAAACAAAAACCTCCCTTCTGGGAAATGATTGTTTATATATTTGTAGATATCCTACTGGTGTTTTAACAATTTGTAAACCCATGCTAATTTTTCTGAGTACCAATGATGGCCAGACGACAGCAATTCTGTTTATCTCGTTTGGGGGCCTTGAAAGTCAAACTACTTCCTTGTTGCCTTCTCCTGATGTTTCTTTTTAAAGTGGGAAAGACTGTTGGACAAAGTGACCTTCAGGTACAGCTCTTCACTATTTAACGTGAGGCATAACAGCTGTGTTCTGTGAAATAAGCAGCTTTTGTCAAACAATGACCCTTATTCATCATTAAAATTTTCACAAGGAGGTAAAAACAAATCACCACTAGATTTAAAATGGGTTAACCAAATTTGCAGACCACATATTTTAGCATATTGTATAACTGTGCACCAATAATAGGTAGAAAGGCACAGTCTAATGGCTGTGGAGAGTATAGTAATTTGTTCGCATGTGAAGGATTTTCTGATGAGTTACAAGATGATTTTCACTCCGGAGCAAAAATCTCTGATAATCCTGGAGGCATTGTAAAAACAAACAAACAAATGCAGAGCTACTTTATACACAATAATTTTGACGTTTTATCATTTTCCCATTACAATCCCTTTATCTAAAGTCCTGGCTCAAAATTCTTGTACTTATAGAAGAAGCCCAGATCGAACTTTGTTTTGCATTTCAGAAAGATGAAAGCACTTTGACAAATCTTAGAGTTCCGTCCTGGGGAGGGAGCGAACAGTGTGGTGCTGCACTCTGTTGGGCAGCTGTGGAAACATACAGGACACTTTGCCAAGAAAGTCTTCCCTAGGAAATATTTCTAATCACTTCCCTGAGAATAATCTGACAATTTTCTTTAATACAGAGCTTCTTTCATTGGAAGGTCAAAAGGAGCACAGCCTGGATTTGTTCAAGTCAAAAATCCCGGCAACCACAGAGTCACTACATGGAGTTTGGTTGTAAAGTGGCGGGGCATGAACATAACATACACAGAGGGTGTTTCTTCCATTGGCTGACTGGGTATCTGATTTCCCACAAGTTAAAAAGAATTTTACCAGTCAGTGTTTGTTACTCATTATAATACATTTAAAACAAAACTGTTAAACATGGTGAATATAACTAATGCCACTGAATTGTGTATTTGAAGGTGGTTAACGTATTATGTTGTATACAAGTTACCATAATTAATAACAACAACAAAACCATTAATTAGCTTTGTTTGATATTACAATAGAAGAAGCTGCATCAGAGGCTGGGATACCAAGTTTCTTTTGGAGACTGGCATGTACTTTAATTTTCTAGGACTTCATTAAATCAGGGAAATTTGTAAAATGGGAAAGAAAACAAACTTCAAAAAAGCATCAATATATTTGAATACATACAGATAACAGGATCTTTATATATTACCATTGTTACACACACACACATTTCAATTGGCTTTTTTTTTTCCATTAGGGATGGGTTTTGCTGATGGAGTCATATTTTTTCTTCCGGATTTCATATGATTAAGGGCACATCACTGCTGGTTAGATGGTAATATGACCTATGTCTGGCTTTGGAACAGAATACCAGACTTTGGTGTAAGTGAGGCTTATTTACCTGGACCTTGTTACCACTATTGTCTATTCAAGTGATTATAAATTATTCTTAAATATTCTTTCCTCTTTCAGATCCAAAGATTCCTAGAGATATAGAGTGGTATTGAAAGGCTCTTAGAAACATGTTTGTCTGGCTCCCTAATTTTGAAACTGAAAATCAGATGTCTTGGGTCATAATCTCTCCCGAAACCACCCCCAGCCCTCATTTTCACATTGCATCTTAGTCTATGGTTCTTATCTTTCAAAACTCATTAGGCTCGTCTCCTTCTGTAAGAAAAGCAGTGAATTGGTAGTGAATCAGTTACCAGTCCATGAATTTCTATCTCATATAGGGTCAGAAAAAACCTTACAGACACCTTTGGAATCTGGTGTGCAAAGAATCAAGCTACTTCAATTTAGTTCCACTCAGCTGGAGGAAAAACAGTATCGATCATCTTCTCTACCAAGAGTGGTTTCTTGTTTTCAATCTCTCAGTGCCACGGTTAAGTTTAATCATGGCCATCTCTTGATCCAGCAGAGAAACACTGTCCCCAGGGATTTTTGTGAGATAATTTGGAAGACAACATCGATTGACCCCCTAACATAAGCCTTCTCCTTCCTCTTTGGAAACAGGGCTCTGGTTTAGTTCAGCAGCAATGTGCCCAGCTCTAGGGCACGAGGCAGGCCGGATCTAAGTCAGGGGAAGAATCTCATTCCCCTGGCTGAGGAAGACACGTGAGCTAGTTCTGGCCGATGACGTAGGAGATTTTCCTCCCTGATGAAGGGCAAGAGCTGTGTGATAGGAACATCGCCCACCCTTGTCCCTTCCTGCCTATGCAGCCATGAACTGAGGCGGAGCTGCCTAGGACCCGGCAGACGTTTCGTCACCATGAGGTGTTGACGGTGTAGATGAAACTGCTGAGCTGCGGGACCACCCCAGGAACAGTCTAGCTCTGAACGTCTTGTTCCTTATGGTTTAAGCACTGCGATGGAATATTCTGTTACTTAGAGCTGAATACAGTTAGTTGCTACAGATGGTCTAAGCCTCAGTAGGAGGTAATGCTTCTTCACGTGGTAGCCTGGAGGCACATTTGAGGTTTGCTAACCTGCCTTCCACTCATTCTCTTCTACTTAAATTGCCCAGCAGCCCTGCAGCCCTATGGAGTAAGGCTTGGGGATTAGTAAATTCAGCCTGTATTTACAACCTGAAGCGGGGCCTCCAAAAGTTTCATTTGAAAGGTCCTAAAATCCTTTATCCAGTAAATTAAAATAAAGTAAAATACATAAAATAAATAAAATACAAAACAGTCCTTGTTAACTACTTTCAGATCTGAAATTCTGCTTGTAGAGAATAACTTCTTAGAGTCTTCAAGGGTCCTTTCTGAAGCTACATATTTTCTCACGTGGGGACAAGAACCCTATACTCTTTTTTTAAAGAAATTAATTAATTAATTGATTTCCCCTCCTTCCCCTCCCCCTGTCCTGCTGTTTTTGCTGTCTGTGTTGTCTTCTCTTCTCATTTTCTCTCCTCTAGGATTCACTGGGATTCGATCCTGGAGACCTCTGATGGGGAGAGAGGTTCCCTGTCAATTGCACCATCTCAGTTCCTGGTTTCTGCTGCACTTCACCTTGACTCTCCCCTTGTCTCTCTTTTGATGCATCATCATCTTGCAGCATGACTCACTTGCACAGGGCACAGGCTTATCACATGGGCACTGGCTCCCCATGCGGGCACTTGGGTGGGCACTGGCTTGCTGCGTGCATGCTTTCTCTTTTTCTTTTCACCAGGAGGCTCCAGGGATTGAGCCCATCTACTTCCAAATGGTAGGTGGAAGCGTCCTTCCAAATGGTAGGTGGAAGCTCTATCACTTGAGCCACATCTGCTTCCAACCCTATTCTCTTACCAGATAACATGTTAACTGAGATGGAGAACTTCAAGTTCGGGACCAAATGAATATAATCAGAATCTATGTGTTGGTAGGGATCTTTGTGGTCACCTAGCCTCACACCTTTATTTTGGAGATGAAAAGAACTATGGCCTAGAGAGGTGAAATGGTTTGCCCAGATAATATCTACTTTAGAGACAAACCCAGGTTTCCAGACAGCCAGCCTAGCATATTTTCCATCTTGTCCCAGCCCTAAAGAGAGTGTGTAAACAGCACATTTTAATGCCTGAAGGAAACTTGCTGCAATTTCTCCAGTTGGGTCTGGAGTCTGTGGACTTGAAGCCTCATTTGAATAGTAAGTATTGTTTTTTTGCAATGATGGTGATGGCAGTGGTGATGGTGGTGGCGGCATGGCTGTGGTTTGAAAGGGAGGTGCCAATTGATATTGGAAGGAGCAGACACAAGGGCACTGTTGCAATGTCAACAGTAATCAGTCTCTTTTTGGCCATATCATTTTAAAGATATATTCTTTTTTTAAAAAAATCCATATTCAAGATTATTTTTGTTGTTTGTTTTTGCCAAGTGTTAGGGAAATTCAATTAAAAACAAAATCTGTTCCCAATCCAGAAAACCTATCCATAAAGGTAAAAGAGAAAAGATAACACTTTTATTATGAATAAGTATTCAATCAGAATGTAATGCATAGCAGGCTATCCGCTAAAGAGATTGTCAAGAAAGAAAGGAATCTCATCCTTTCATACAGCTAAGCAGCTACAACCCATTACATTCATGATCTCATTACATATATGGTTTCAAGATAAATGAGAACTAGTCCTCAAGCAAGAGGA
This sequence comes from Dasypus novemcinctus, assembly GCF_030445035.2. NCBI lineage: Eukaryota > Metazoa > Chordata > Mammalia > Cingulata > Dasypodidae > Dasypus > Dasypus novemcinctus. Next base: position 87,999,671 of record NC_080677.1, read on the forward strand.
CTTGACCAGCATCATTTGTCACAAATAATTCATCTTAAATTCAACTAGTACTTGGGGTGGCCTTGTGTTTGCTAATTGCCTTTACCATTGGAATAATAAAACAATTCGAAGTCAGACACCTAAGCTAAACTCCATGGAGATGGGGTGAGAAGTGTGCTAACTCCCTTAATGTTTACATGTCGGAGGGATAATCCCAGGTCCTTGATAAGATGGTCTTGGGTGGTAAGGCTGGCAAAGGCTTACTTAGCTTTTTTAAAAAAGATTTACATGCATCTCAAAGGTGCAAAGGAAAAATTTATAGTTACGACTTTTCTGAAGTAATTACCTAAGAAAAGGGAAGGGAGAGGGTCTCTTTCTCTTTTTGCACCAGGGAAAATTAATTTTTTTTCTTTTTTTCCATTTGTTTTTACCCATACGAAAGACATCTACTTAGGCAGTCTCTTCCAAACATTTCTAAGACCAGAGATCCTGGAATGGTTTCTGTGTTCTCTTGCCCTCTGCTGGCTAAATTGACACCTTCCTAAGAAAACAGACTCCTGGTGGGTGATCCCCCATATACATCCTCCCATCCTGCTTGCTTGGTAGATTAAGAAAAAAACCTTTATACCAGAGATAAAAATCCAGCTTTTGATCCAACCACCTCCTCCATATGTCCATGAACTGGTGGACCCAGTTCACAGAGATTGATCCAGTCTCAAGCCTCTTGTATTTACCATCTGCATTTTAGGATTAGCAAGTTATTACATAGTGTACTATTCCTGGGTTGTCTCTACTACATAATTTAGCAAATTACCATATCAGTATGTAAACATAAAATATATCATTCTGTTTTGCTTATTAGGTGCTCCATGTTTGTCTTGTTTTCTCAGTGCTCCCCTAAATGCTCTCGACTTTTTACCTCAAATAACTGGGTTCATACCTGGGCCTTCCAGGGTGATCAAGAGGTTGTTGAACCCCTTGCACACCCAGGTGTCCTCCGGTCCACCCACAGGGGTCAGAATAGAGTGAACTTGCTTGGGTAAGATCCGTCCTTTCCCAGCAGGGCCAAGGGGCTGAAGCGATGCAGCCACTTGCATCCTGCCCCCCACGGCCCTGCTGGCGGTGAACCCCAGCTCACGTTATTTAGGTTCTGCCACAGCTGAGACCCTGCTGTTTTTTCCTCTCTCCCTTGTGATTCTCACAAGTCCTGTGCTGTAGCCTTGAGAATGACTGCTGCTCTCAGATTTCTACTTCTCCATTTACATCCAAATTGAAGACTCTACTATGATTTGTCTCCCATTTATTCTGAAGGTACAGGTTATTTGCTCTCTTCCTTGATCTGTATTTTTCCCCTGGGGGCAGGATGAGGATATATGCAGAGATTTTCGTTTGGCTGGCTGAAACTATGGAGAAACTGCAGAAGTTCTCTTTCTATCTATTTGTTTGTTTTGGTTTTTCTTGGGGAAGTAGGGAAAACAAGGCAATCAGCTGAATGAGGACTGGGAAGGAGACAGGAGGTGTGAAATAGTTGGAGACTGAACTAAGGTGCCACTTGAAGTTTGTGGTAATAAATTTAAATTGAAACCGACAGCTTGGTCTTGGGCTTTCTCAGCCCATGTTTAGCTGCTTCTTATTGTCGTTTTGCCAAATGAGTAAAAAAAAAATGTGCAGAACAAATGAAAGGAAAAGTTTAAAGCACTCCTGGAAACACAAAAGTAGAGTTGAACAAATGGAAAGACATCCCATGTTCTTGAAAAATCTTTTGACATGATCAAAAGTATATAAATTTATTTTGATCACATTAAAAGCATGAATTTATTTATTTTTCCTGGAGCCAGAAGAGTAGATTCTAAAGTACACATGAGAAAATAACAACAAGGAAAAGTGTACAAAGAAGAAAAAATTTTAAAAAAGAGAGAAATTTCCTTATGTTGAGTGAAATAAGCCAGACCCCAAAAGACAAATATTGTATGGTCTCACTAATAAGAACTAAATACAGTGAGTAAACTTATAGAGGTAAACTCTAGAGTATAGGTTACTAGGAAATAGAATATGGGCTGTGTTAGAGGTTTGCAATAATTAACAAACTGTAGCTCAGTTTCCCTTGATATGCACTGGGGAAAGGCTAACCCCATCCCCCATAAGCCTACATGTCTAAGGGCATGGCGCTTCTCCAAAGGTTAACTAAAGAAACCACATAGAGACGCGAGTAAAGGGAAATGGAAACCTTCCTGACCTACTGTATTTGAGGGAGATAAAATTCCTACAGAACAAAGAAACACCTGCTCCTGCAGCATTCCAAGGAACCATAACTTCTTAACCCACTGTCTTCTAGTCACTATCAGGGAAAGTTACACCTCTAGGGCTTCCTATTGGCACCTGCACTTCACTCGGACCCTCCACCCCCTCCCACCAACTATCATTCCCCTGCCTAGGAAAGTTCTGTATAAATTCAAGTTCCCCCCTTCCAAGGGGGGGCTGAAGTCTGTTCTTCAGACCCCCTCTGTTGGGAGAGTTTCTCAATAAATTTTTCTTTGTCTATAGTCATTTCAGTCTCCGTGTCCCAGTAAGCGCGGTATTTTTTCCAACAGGATGAGACTGGGAGCTAAGACTTCATGTACATATAATTTTTAACAAGGTTTATTGTAAAAGTGTGGAAATCAATAGAGTTGATGGTAACACATTATAGTGAGTATAACTTAACACTGATGATTTACAAATGTGGTTTTGAAGGAGGTCAATATATGGAAAGGGACGACTTGGGTCAGAGCTGAAGACCTGGCAGACAACATGGCCGACAGACAACATGGCTGACACACAACATGGCCGACAGACAACATGTCTGGCAGACCACATGGTCATGACACTCCACCCGCAAACCTCCTGAGGGATCCTGGGAGACCCTGGAATGAGAATCTCATTTGGAATGAGAATCCCCTTCAGGGTCAAGGGAAAGTCCGGATATCCTCAAAAGACCTCATTACTGGCCCCCTGAGAAATGACAGGTGGTACAACTAATCAGAACAGCTCCTACACAGGTCACTCACGCTGCTGTATGCCTATAGTCCATGCCTCTGACTGTGTACTTTTCTTGTTTTCTTGTTTCTTAATAAACACTTTACTCCCTTGCCTACCCTATGACATGCCCTTAAATTCTTTTTATGCCACATAAGCCAAGAACCCAGAAGGCCAGAAACCAGAGCCATCCAGTAACATTTGTGACTGAAAGGTAGTCTGTGGACATATATGGCAATTGAAAGGAAGCTGGAAAATAATCTAGAGACTGTAAAACATATTCAGTAGTGGATGAAGTTTGTGGTTAATAGTATAAATAGAAGAATGTTTTTTTACAAAGTGTTAAGAGCATGGTGATACATGGGAAAATTATAACTAATGTAACTTAAGGGTGACAGTTAACAGTGACATTGTAATATTTTTGCAGCAATGGTAAAGAAGATATGTCAATCCTAAGGGACAACAATGGAGGTTAGTGTAGCACTAGAAAAATCCAGTATAGTTTAAATATTGAGGCATTTTACTGAACCTTTGAAACTGAGGGTTAAGAATTACATAGATGATTTTATATTATTAAAAAATAACAAAATGTTAATATCTGAAATTGTTGAAACTGGCTGGATTTAGCCTAGATCTGCTATTATTATTATTATTTTTCCTACCCCCATCCCCCGCTGTTTTGCTGTCTGTGTCCCTTCACTGTGTGATCTACTGTGTCTGTTTCCTTTTTCTTCTCTTCCTGTTTTCTCCTCTAGGCTTCACCTGGATTTGATCCCGGGGACCCCCGACGTGGGAGCAAGGTTCCCTGTCGCTTGCACCACCTCAGTTCCTGGTTTCTGTTGCATCTTGCCTCGACTCTCCCCTGCGTCTCTCATTTGTTGCATCATCATCTTGCTGTATTGTGGGTGCAGGGCATGCCTTTACTAGGAGGCCCCGGGGGTCGATGGAAGTGGTAGATGGAAGCCCAATCGCATGAGCCACATCCACTTCCCCAGACCTGCTATTATGATGGTCATGTTACTGCCCAACTCCTGAAGGGCATGAGTTGGTCTGGCCACAAGACAAAGAACACACCTGACATTTAGTCAGGCATAAGCTTTATTGGGACTTATGGACAAAAGAGAGTTTCTGGTGGTGGCAGTTCAGAGAATGAAGTTAGCACTCCGCAAAGAGATGGGAAAATGAGGGGTGCTATATTAGAGGTTTCATAACACAGACATCCCATAGGGTATGAGAACAGAGTTTCTGCTAGGGCCACGTGAAGCACACACATGGGGTGTGGTGATGTTTTCAATATGCTGGTAGGAAGGACCTTTACCAAGGACATTTGCTGCTTTGGGTAGATTATAGTTTATTACAACATCTATACATTATCTGGGGAGGGTTGTTAACCATTAACTTATGCCTCGTCACACAGGCAGGCTGAGTACTTGGGTGGGCCGGCTGCCCACAGTCATTCTAAACACGGCTCATCCCTACTTATGGTTATGCAAAACTTTGCCTCTCCCTGGTGTGTAACCACTCCACCTTCCTCTTTGATATCCACATGGAAAGACTTGTGACTGGCCTCCACTCTGTACTTTCCTATCCCAGAATCTTCTCTCTGATAATGATTGTAACGCACCCTGATTTTGTACCCACCTACCATGTTCAGCCCCTTAATACTTATTAATGAAGGAAACTGTGTCCAGCTCCACCCCAATTATTCATTAGCATCCCTATGGTATAAACTATTAGAATTTCTGCAACCGGGGAGACTGATTTGAGATTCTACATCTCGGTCTCTTGTTGGCAAATAAATCCTCTTTTCCTTCCTAGTCTAGGTCAGTATTCGGTGTGTCTGTCTATTCTGTCCCACCAAGTGAACGAACCTAGCCGAGGACCAGCCCAGCCCCTCTTTGGTATAAGGAGGTATGGGATTTTTCATTTTGGAGTAATGAAAGTGTTCTAAAATTGACCAAGGTGATGACAGCACAACTCTGTGATAAAAATGAGAGCTGAGTGTACACTTTGGATAGATTATACAAAGCATGGGGCTGTATAACACAGTGAGGCCTGTGGTGGCAGATGGATTGTAGTTAACAGAACAAGTACAGTAGCATCCGCTCATGACCTATATAACAAATATATAAAATTAATACAAGGTTTTAATAATCAGGTGGGTTTGGGGAAAATAGACCAAATGTAAGCTATGGGCTACAGTTAGTAGTAATATTTTGACAATGCTCTTTCATAGTTTATAACAAATATTTCACAATAATGCAAGGTGTTGGTGGTGAGGTGATGTATAGGAGCCCTGTAGGATGATATGCATGTTTGTTTTATAAGTTCACAACTTTTACCATGCACTAATCATCTATGTATGTTCATGTATGAATGATATACTTCAATAAAATATTTTAAACAACAAAAAATGTCCCTTAAATATCTGAGAAGCTGCTTAATGTCACTGATATTAAGAGAAAAATGAATTAAATTGTACTCAGATAGGTAAGAAGCCTATCTGATTGGCAAACTTAAAAAATTTGATAATATACTCTTGTTGGTGGAGAACATGTGACATTATAATTGCTGGTGGGAGTGCAAAATGGTATAGCCTCTATGGAGGAAAATTTGGAAATAACTTGTAAAATTACATTTGCATTTACTTGACTTAGCAAGTCTACATTCAAGAATCTACCCTACAGATACCCTATAGGTACAATTCTACAAATTCAAAACAGTATGTACAAGAAGTTTCTCTTGTGGCATTATAAATTATAGCAAAAGACAATAAACAATCCAAATATCTGTCAAGAGAGGACTTGTTAGATATACTACGGTACATTCACAAAAAAGAGAACTGAGCAGCTATCTAAGAGTGTGAAAAATCTCTCTACAAAGCAAGATTTAGAACAAAAGATATAGATGGATGGATGATGGATAGATAAAAGTTATGTATAGAGTGTATTTTTTTGTAAGAAAGAAGGCGGAATAGGGATATTTGCTTACTGTTGCTCAAAAAAGTCCTGGAAGGAAGAAAGCACAAACTAGGGAAAATGATTCCAATATAGGGCAGGAAAAGAGATCAAGGATTTAGTGAGATATAATTAAGGATATAAGGATATAGTGAGATATAATCAAGGAGATAAAATTATTTTGAACAATGTAAACATTTTACAAATTTAAAAAAAAGAAAAAGAAAATAAAAGGAGACCCTAATATTGAAAACAAATGGTAAAAAAATGAAGTTAAAATGAATATCATATTGGGGACCCCTTCTCTCTTCACACCCAAACCATTGGAGCTGTGGAATTTGCACAACTCACTTCATTTATGTTTATTGTTTTTGTCTATTTTTTCCCACTAAACAACGCCAGGGAACTTTGTCAATTTTGTTTACTGATGCTCAATAAATATTTGTTGTGGGAGCCGATGTGGCTCAAGCAAATTGAGTGCCCTCCTGCACATGGGAGTTCTCAGGTTTGGTTCCTGGTGCCTTCTAAAAGAAGACAAAACAAACAATGAGCAGACAACAAGCTAAAACAATGAGCAAAAAACAAAAAATGAGCAGGGAGCAGATGTGGCTCAAGCAGTTGAATGCCTGCCTCCCACGTGGGAGTTCCTGGGTTTGGTTTCTGGTGCCTTCTAAAGAAAAAAAAAGACAATGAGCAATGAGCAGAAAACAACGAGGAGACAATGAACAAAAACGAGCAAACAGAAGAAGGAGCAATCTGGGGGTGGGGGTGAAAATATTTGTTGATAGAGTGAAATACCTTGTGGCAAGGAAGCCATTTATTGTATGTCCTTTTTTCATGCCCCAAAGCCAGCATAGAGCTAGCACAGGCTTTGCTTAATATGTATTTTTCCTGAGCACAGACTTTTCCGCAGAAGTACAAGCACATTTCTGTCCTTAGCGATATCAATTCAAGTGTGCCAATAGCCCTGGACGCTGCTGCTGTGACTTCATTGCCCCATGCCTGCTGTGTTGAAAGTGGTCTAAAATGCCAAAGATTTACTCTCTCTTCTCCTTTAACATACTTCCAGCTGAGCTGCTTTATGGATACTTCAGAGCTGTCACTGTCTTCTGGTCAGTTTACAATGACAGGCAATGATATTTTGCATCTAAAGTGATCATAGAGAAATATACTTCCTTTTTTTTAGTGACTGTATATATACAACAAAGAAATTTCTTTTCAGTAGTTCTGGTGTAATGATACACTGAATAGACGTGGCTGTCACTAAGACCAGCATCAACCTCCCCGCATACCTCTCTCAGCAATTCATTCTCTCCACAAACTCCCCCCAAAGGCTTTAATTGAGAACCCTTTTTAAATCAAGTGTTGCCTTGGGAGTGAGATAAATGTGGATTTGAGTCCCAGATCGGAGAAGTTACTAACTCACCTTATGGGGACTCAGTTCTTACAATTTCTTCAACACCTTCCTTTCTGAGTTGTAAAGATTCGGAAAAAAAAACTTAAGCCATTTACCTAGAACAGGGCGGATTCTTAAACCGAGGGGAGCTATTAATGAAAACAGACTTACTGAAAAAAATGGTTGGAAAAAAGCATCGGAAGGAAATATATTGAAATGTGGACAGTCCTTGCCTCTGGGTGGTGAGATGATTGTGCTTTTTATCTCGCTGGTTTAACCTTTCCTGTACTTTTTATGTCTTGTAAAATGATTCTGTGGTAGTTTTGTAATCAGTAACTGTTAATAAAAATAACAACTAGTATACCCCTTAATATTTAAAAACTTAAAAAACAGCCTGCAAACAAAATATGAATAAGAAAACAGAGGACTTGACCCTTAGCACATTGAATTCAGACCTTTCAGGACTTAGTGAAGGGAAGGCAAGCTTTTTAAACCGTAGGCCAAGAAGAACAATCTTGAGATCAGGGAGAGGCTCTATCTACTGAGTGCCGTCTGTGAACTAGAGAAGTGAGGTGGGGAGGGGTAGGGGAGCAGAGCCCTCTTTGGTGGGAAAGCATCCCCCTCAATGGCCTTCTGGAAGGACCGGCAGTAGCTGTAGGGAGGAAGCACACACCTCTGCAGCTGCTCAGTCACCACACTGCGATCACAGCAGAGAGAGACACAGCCTCCACGAAAGGATGGCTATTGTTTACCTCACCGAGGGGGGATATTACCACTGGCCAGGAGAGTGCAAACTCAGAGATTGGCACCCGCGGAGGGGAGGAAGTGGCAGAGATCTTGGTTGTTGTTCTTTGAATTGACCAGCCACTCCCACGGCCTGTGGTCAGGGTTGCAAGAGAAATACTGGGGAGAGAGCATTTGTGACCACTCAGTCCTCACACAGGTCTAACTTCCACTCTGCATTTCACAACCGAGGAAACAGGAAGTGAGGGGCTGGGAGGAGATAATCAAGACTTTAAGGAAGTCTTTTGCCAATAGAGGTCCTCCAGCAAGGGGAGATGCTAAAATGCGTTTCCCTGGCTGTTTTTTTCTCGCAGGTTGTCCACTCTACAGCTCCTAGCATCCGCAGTCTGTCAGAGCTCTGCAGTCCGAGAAGCAGAATAAACTGTTGTGCATTGCACAGTCCTATGGAATGGAGCAAGGGTCAACTAGTTACCAGAATTGAGTTTATTATGGGGAGAATTTCTAACAGAAGAGATGGCAGGCCATCTTTATAACTCCAGCAGCATCCTTGGATTGCACAGATAAGATTAGGTAATTGATAAAGTATCACACTCCATCTATCTTCTAGGAAACACATCAAAGTTTTTTCTTAGCTCAATTTTATCCATTTCCACTCCAAGCAATTCTTTTATTGGCTTTCTCTCATACCCTGCCCCACCTCCTCCATTTAACTCTTTTAAAGGAAGCCGGTGAGGAATGTTACAAGCAAAAAATTTATAAGCACCCTTTTTCTGCTCTGGGTATCCCTTGGTTCAGAGGTGGAAATTCCCAGGTTTAAGAGCACCTGGCCATTTGCCTATGGTTCAAGAGCTGAATTCTGGAGGCTCGGGCCCAGTGGAGGGAAAAAAACCAGTTAGATCAGTGGGAGGGAGAGGAGAGCATAAATAGGGCTGAAACAAAGAGAAGGTCAGCGCTAAGTCGGTCAGGAGATCAGAGTGGGCAGAGCTAGTCCTGGAATGCTCTGCTGGGCGTCTAGCCAAGGAGGACCTCAGAGTCCCCCCCCCCCCCCCAGGGGCAGGATGACTCAGCACTTCCTATTATTATTAGGGCCAACCCCAGAGGCCCTAGCAAGGCCTGACTGCTGTTGAAACCAGCTGGTTCTCCTTCTGGCCTCTGGTTCATCTTGGGTATTGTGTAGCAAAAGGTTTTTCCAGAAGGGATGTATGTAACTCACCCTAGTGTTTACTGTTCCTATATTTATTTATTTATTTTGAACTTGGGCCAGCAGCCTGAACTGACCAGGCTTTGGGGTGCTGCCAGCTCTCTTTCTGGTAGCGTGGTCACAGAATAGCAGCCAGCTTTTACGCAGCAGTCGTTAGTTACCAGACCTTGAGTGAAGAACTTTACACGAAGGTCCAACTAATTCTCAGAAGCAGACCACAAGGTAGGCATTATTATTTCTACTTGCAGATGAGAAAACTAAGGCTTAAAGAGAAGTTACCTAAATTGCTCAAGGACTGAGAATTTAGCTCAAGCCCTTGACTCAAAAGTCTGTGCTCTTCACCTGTACCCTCTCCTGACTGACAGAGATTAGAAACAATTTATTGAGCTTAAATTTAAAACCGAAAGGGGAACATATATGCGGGAGAACATGGGGAAAGTTCAAAGCAGTGGGCCAGGAAGGTGATGAGAAGGTAAGGAGAGCGGGAGGGAAACATATGCTCCTGACAAAATCAAGGTGGCTGAAACCAGCTCGTCCTTTACGGCGGTAGGAGCCTACCTAGAGCTCGTTTACCTTCCTAACATGTTTTCACGATGGACATGTTTCATTGCCTTCGTTTTCCCTGTATACACTTGATAGATTTATTATGTAGATCTGGATTCCTCCAGCCACCTGAGGACAGGTGTGTATTCCGTGTGCCTGGAGAGAGAGCCACCATACAGTTACTCCATTTCCTACTTTCCCTGAAATTTTCATTTAGAGCAAATGATTCCTCTGGGTAAAGCAGCAAAGGCAGAGACAGTGTCTTTAGAAGGTTATCATCAAATTGTACCTGCTATTCTTAAATGCAAACCCCAGGAAGGCAAGGACGTTGTCTTGTTCACCTCCAGATCCCTAGCTAATTTGACCGTAATCCATATTTATGTATAAAATTAAGAACGCATGAATAAATGAATGGAAGAGTTGAGCAGGAGGCAGGGGTCCCTTTCCCTGAAGACTTTACTATTTGTTAATACTCTGTGTAGTGATTGACTTTGCAAAGTAGAGAATGGAGAGGAATGGGTCACAGGACAGATATCAGTTTGCTGGTTTCCCCTTGTGTTCCTCTCCCCTTCTTCCTTTTATGAATTGAGTTCTTTCAAGTTTTAGCTGGGCTTATGAATGCCCAGCTAGAGGCAACATTTCCTAGCCTTCTTTTCAGCTAGGTGTAGACATGTGTCCAAAACCTGGGGGCAACTTATAGCTTCCTAAAGGCTAACTGCTTGTTCTGTCCTTCCTCTTTTGTTCTCATTTTGTTCTCTTTTGTCCCTCCCTCATTGCCGGCAGGGAATTATCTTGGAAATAGGTGCAAAGATGCAGGACTGGCATGTTGAGAATATCAGTGCTGCCCCATCTGCCTTGGACTCATCACCTTTGGACCCTTACATGAGAAAGAAATAAACTCAAACCTACTTTTTTTTTTTTTAAGATTTATTTCTCCCCACCCCCTTGTTGTTTGCATTTGCTGTGCCTGTGTGTGTTTGTTCTGTGCTGGTCTTCTTTTTTTAGGAGGCACCAGGAACGGAACCTGGAATCTCCCATGTGGGAGGGAGGTGCCTAATTGCTTGAGCCACCTCCACGTCTTGCTTTGTTGTGTCTCTCATTATGTTTTCCTCTGTGTATCTCTTGTTGCGTCAGCTTGCTGTGCCGGCCAGTCGCATCAGCTTGCTTTTTGCTTGGCTTCTTTAAGAGGTACTGGGAACCAAACTCAGACCTCCCATGTGGTAGGTGGGAGTTCAGTCACTTAAGTCACATCCACTTTCCTCAAACCTACTGTTAATCATTTTATTTTGATGTCTCTTTGTTATAGCAGCTTAGCCTGTACCTAATAAACTCCTTTATTTCTTCTTTAAAAAGTAATATGGGGGAAGCTTCTGCCTACCACATGGGAGGTCCAGGGTTCAAACCCAGGGCCTCCTGACCCATGCAGTGAGCTGGCCCACGTGCAGTGCTGATGCACACAAGGAGTGCCATGCCACACAGGGGTGTCCCCCGCATAGGGGAGCCCCATGCACAAGGAGTGCGCCCCGTGAGGAGAGCCGCCCTGTGCAAAAAATGCACAGCCTGCCCAGGAGTGGTGCTGCACACATGGAGAGCTGATGCAGCAAGGTGATGCAACAAAAAGAGACACAGATTCCCGGTGCCACTGACAAGAATACAAGTGGACACAAAAGAACACATAAAGAATGGACACAGAGAGCAGAAAATGGAGGGGGGTGAAGGGGAGAGAAATAAATAAAAAGTAAATCTTAAAAAAAATGTAATATGCATTAATGCAGAAACTCTAAAACTTGATGATAAGCAAAAAGAAGGCAACCATAACAATGCCTTCTGATCCTGCTACTTTTCTAATTAATTTTTCTCAGGTGTTTGTACTGAATTGACCGTTTTTTTTTTTTTCCTTTTTTTAAAGGCAGTACTGGGGATTGAACCCAGGACTCTGTACATGGGAAGAAGGCGCTCAACCACTTGAGCTACGTCCACTTCCTGAATTGACTTTTCTTTCTCCTACTATAACCTTGAGCATATCCCCGAACTAAGTTCTCTCTTGTCTAAATGGCTAATTTAGTGATTAATTTAGTTATTAATTTGTTCATTTAAAAATATATTTGGTGAGGACCTACATTCTGCTAAGTGCTGGGGATACAAAAAATGAATTAGGTATGGCTCCAACAATCTAGGAGAAGACAGGCTGGAGGGGAGGGGACAAGGCAGGCACTAACATGTCCTTTTAATGTAATGTGCTAAGTGCTGTGAGGGAGATCTGCTGTGGGGTCACAGGAGGGTACATAACCAGCTTGGTGAGGGGCCTGGAGGGGTGGGTGTCAGTGAAGGCCTTCAAGCTGTCTTAAATGATGAGTTAGGCTGGTAAAGGGGGAAGGAAAGGAAGAGGAGTGTAGAGAAAGGGAGGTGATCCTAGCCCAGGAGGTCAGCCACAAACTAAAAACCTACATTGCAGAACTTCCAAGGCGTTTGCAAGGAACTGCAGGCAGTGTGGTGTTGACGGCAGAGAGGAACAAGGGTGATGGAGGCTTTGCTCTCAGGCCAAAGAGGCTCGGGCCTTTGCCCTGGTGAGGTTCCAAAGAAGGGTACTGAGCAGAAGCATCATGTAATCAGATCTATCTTTTAAATAGACTGAGTTTTCTGGTAAGAGGGGATGACGGCTAGAACAAAGGTAGAGGCATTAGGAATGAAGAGGGGGAAATGAATCTGAGAAATATACATTTAGGGGGAAAAAAATCCATGACTTGGTGACTGAAGAGGAAACAAGAGGAAGGATTAAAGATGGCCCCTAGGTTTCTAGCTTGGGTAGCTGAATAGATGAGGGTAACACAGTGTTAGTGACCTTAGCTATCAACGACTCAAAAATAAAAATAGGTAATGAAGCTTAACCTTCAGACCGCTTTCCTTGTCTGGGCTCATTCAAAAGGCTCTGGAAGGGGTCTATTAAATCTGTATTGTTTCTCTTCAAGAAGACCGATCCCCATGCTAAGCTTGTATTCTCTTCAGATGCTTCAAAACTTGAATCCACCTCTGCCCATCTCTGTTAAATTCACTCTCTTCATTACCACTAGATTAATCTTTCTAAAAAAATTTATCATTGTGTCAACCCTCTTTCAAAAGCTGTCTCAAAAGCCTATGTCCCCTTGACAGTTTTACCTTGGGATCGCCCTTTACCTCACCTCTATAAAATCATCTCAAACAAATACTTATGTTTTCAGAAAAAAATAACTTTGACCTGTAAGCATTTACAAATCTTTAAAGTCCTTGGTCCTTCAGGACCGATCTACTAGTAGAGCTGCTTTAGTTACAATTATTCTGTTGAACTTTGTTTACTGCCATCATCTTGCTTCATTTTTTATTCTAATTGTGGCTTTTGTACCTTAATACACTTGTCTAATCTCAGATTTGGCCTTTCAGTGGTGACTGCTGGTTTGGGAAGGTTGTACCTATAGAAAGGGTCTGGCATAAGCAAACTTCATTATTTATTGTGGGCTCAGGGCACATCCAGCATGGAATCACACTTTAAAATTCTGTTTTTGATCATGATGAATTAAAGACAACTTGCACTGTGGAATATCTGGTCTGAAACTATATGTGGGTTACTCCATAGTTCCAATATATAATATCCACAGCCACAGAGCTATCCTGGACCATACTCTCAGCTAAAAAGAAGAGTTGTCTTCATTGTTGTTCACTGCATTGCCTCCTGATAAATTACTTCTGAGGATTTTTCTGCTATCTGAGCAGCTACTATTATGTGCATGAAAAATCTAATTTCGCTTTCTAAGCTTTTTTCCAATAATGTCCTGTCTGCTTCAATAGATTCTCACTCAGACACATTAAAATGGGACTCATACTATCAATCTGAACAATCTCAATAAACACGGCAGTTTCACCACGTTCTTTTTTTCATTAGGGAAAAGGGCAGGCCTATCATCTTTCTAAAAAAGAACATAGTGTATGGGCTCATGTTGCAAAAATTTGCAGATTGGTTGAATTTTTCACTGCCTGTCTTTAGCTTTTCTTGCAAGGGGATGATTTATTATGAAGAAAAGTTATGTATATAAAATAAAGATAGAATGTTACTATTAGAAAACATGTCTGAACCACAGAGCACATTGCTGACGTTTCATATCAGATCTTTCTCATCTCCTTCCAAGCTCCTTTGGGGCTTCTTTAGTCTCCCTAGAGAAACTCTATTATATTTTGGCAGATCCTAACCAGAGGTTCAGCGATGGTACTTGCAAAACCCTAAGGGCTTCTTTTGGATAAAGGGACATGGGTCTGTAGTCCACAGAAGAAGCAAGTGAGCCAAGGAAAGCAAAAAATTATGATCCTAAGCAACATAGAGCAAACATAAGACAGCAGGGGCTGACCTGCTTAAGTGCTGAGAAGTGGCCTGGCTTTAGGCTGCTGGCTGAGGGGACAAGAAGCAGCCAGGGCAGAGGTGCGGAGCTGGAAAAAATTCCTTGAGTTCTCATAGAAATACCTGGGAAAGAGAACCTGGTAAAAGATTGAACTTCGACTTCCTTTTTGGCACATGTGATGTGAGCACTGATCTTCATTACTCTTTGAAGACTAGAGAAGTCTTTACCATTTGGCCCTCCCAGAATACATACTGAGAAACCCATGTCCAGGAATGGGCTAGGCTAATTCCCCAGCTATGTGGTGTGGGGGTGTGGGGGCAGACACAAAGGTATTTTATAATAAAGGAACAAGAAGGATGCCTTATATCACCTACTTATGGTTTGGGATCCCCAGAAGTGACTCTGAACACACATGTAGCCTGGCATCTGAGAAGATTCTCCCAGCATCCCATTTCACGTGTTTTCCAGGAGTTTGATGCAGATGCTCCCCAAAGACTAGTGGGAATGGAAGGACCGTTTCTCAGAGCTCCTGCTCTTTCAGCTCAGTGTTTTGCATAATTAATCCTTGAGAATGGAACTTGTTCATATTTTTTCCCTCTCTCCCTCTTTCTTCTCTCTTCCCTCTTCTCTCCTCCTTCCCATCTTCCCTCCATCCTCTCTCTATCTTGGTCAGGACATGACCCTAGGACATTTTCTGCTATTCATTTCTCTAGCAGTGCTTTTGTTACAGTATCTTGCATTCCCTATTGTGGCCAGAAATCTGCTTGCTCCATCACTGACTTGGAAGGCAGTAAGGGGGCTAAGCAAGCTTAAGACTAGGCCTGGAGGTTACTGCTTAAACTTTTTTCTTAGAGATCACTGTATGAAGATATATAACATTGTTTTGGCTATATGTAATATTTATATTTTGAATGAAGATTAATGAATCTCAATATATAAAAATATGGCAACAAAAATCAAATTGATATTTCACTATAACAGCCTTAGGTTTTTCCTCCTGTTTGATAAATAGGACTCAAGTACAGCGTATGGAGAATAAGTATGACACGCATCAGTTTGGAATGTTTCAGGTGACATCACCTAGAAATCAGGGTTCAGATAAGCTGTGGTTTACCCTCCCAGAGCCCCTTCCTCATATCTACATAGCCCTCCTTCCATCGTGTTGTAATAATGGGCAACTCCCTTATTCTCAACTTCATAATCTATACGATCTGCATTTATGATCAAAGGTCAGAGAGACTACCTCCCTCTGCCTAAATGGGTGGGAACAGAAAGGTCCACAGTTATGAAAGCAGCATTTGAAATAAAGAGAGGAAAGGGGCTACTAAGTGTCCTATCTGTTCATTATGTTCTGGTTTGAATCTCCTTTACAAGGAATCTCTAGTCATTTCAGTCCTCAGATTCTTGGAAAGGAAGCAACTCCATGTTCTATTCCTGACTTATATGTACTTGTCCATAAAATTTTATACATTTTGCTTTATTCTACATCCTAGGTGCTCAATAAATACTTCCTAAATGAACAAGTGATTCTTGCTGCCTAGAATAGTATTGGGTTGGAGCTATGAGCACAGTTTAATACTAGGAGACCTTAGTCATCATGCCAGCCATTTAGCCGTGCCTTCTTTTTTGCCAAGTTCCATAATTAGATGATAAATACATGGGCATGAATGCCCATAGCATGTTTGCTACGGTATCTATTTATTTAGACAATCAAAAGTCAGTTATGGTGACTTACTATGTATCAGACACTGTCACTTTATATACACTCTTTAATTTTACAATAGTGTTGTAAAGAATTATTATCTGCATTCATCATTCACTCATTAGTTCATTCAACAATTGTGCACCAGGCTCCTCTGTGTTAGGTGCTAGGGGTAAAACAGAGAAAAAGAGAGGCAAGATTCTGGCTTTCATGGTACTTAGAAGCTGAGGCTTAGAGAAGTAAGTAACTTGTTAGTTAGGGGACATACTAAGTGACCAAGCCAGAATTTGAATCTGATTCTAAAACTCGTGCTGCCTCTGAAAAATAGTGATAGTCTCCTTCAAAGACTCTGCTAAGTGCCAACCCTTTACAACTTTGCTTACTTTAAAACCTGCAAAACCAATCCCGGGTGTTAATGTGTTATTATCCTCATTTTACAAATGAGGAAATGAGACTCGGGGTGACATAACTTGCTTAAGATTATAGAGATAGTAAATGGCAGGGCTGACATCTGCACGCAGGTCTGCCTGGCTCCAGAGTGCAGCCTGCTTCCACTTGACCACTCTGCTGCCCAGCATTCCGAGAAGACAAAAGTGCACAGGCCCTGCTCCATGGGAGCTTGTAAGTCAGCAGGGGAGAGAAGTAAAATACAATTTGGTATAAAGCATTATGTAATAAGGTCACAAGGGAAGTATAAGCAAAGTGTTATGGAGTTGAGGAGGGATCACTTCAGGCTAAGGTGCCCTTGATAGTAGAGGACAAGGGAATGTGCTCTATTTAATATACAGGTTATTATCTTCCAGGTAGGAAATGAACACTTTTTCTGAGTGAAGTAATGATAAAGAGAAGTTAGGGATAATTTCACTGCTTTAGTCTTTTTTCTCAACAAATATATTAATTATGTAAAATCTATTGAGTGCTGGTTGGGAATAGCATTAGGCACATTACAGTTTCATAGATGTTAAATTATTTAAAAATAATCAAATACTATTCTTTTTTAATATAATTGTTGAGTCTATCTTTGTCTCTTTTCAAGATGTTTTAATTAGAGAAAGTGCTAAAAAGTCATTGTCCAGTCTCACTTTCACTGGGATCCCTGGGGAGCTACAATGTATAGTTGTACAATTTGTACACTGCACAAAGGTAACCAGCCAGGGGGACTGAGAAGGGACTGAATTCCAGCCTGCATTCCCCTTGCCAAACAAAGCTTCCCACTGCAGGGCTGCCATCCTCCCACCAAGAGGATGGGCATCTGAGTGCCACTTTCTAATTTATATGAATTAGAAAATGATTCTCCGTGGACTAACAGTGGTCCTTGGTCCCACAACAAGAACCATGATAGCGGTGTCGCAGCCTCCAAGGTTACAGTGTACTTCATATAGTAACATTCTTTTTATATGTCTACTATAGATCTTCAAACACTAGGAGCTTATAAAATTCAAATCACATTTAAGACTAACTCAATAATTAAGTAATCACTAGCATTGTAAAGTCTATGAATGAAAAATGGTTCCATGTTACTACATACAGACAAATTGTAATATGGGATAGAATTAAGTAACTTCAAATCTCAACTACACAATATTTTTGCATATAATTTTGCATACAATTTCAGGGGTTTCATAGGCCATCTGAATCTTATTTATAATTTTTGGACCTCTGATTAGCATACTCATACTATTATACAGAATGATTAAAAAAGAACTGAACACTTAAATATGCACGTGTTGTCAAAACCTACACTTTCCCTATGGCTATACCCTTCAAAGGTCACCCTGCAAGCTTGGCACATAAGGACTATGTATTACCTGGTTACTGAGTAATACATTTTGTAAGTGTTCATTTTTAAAAATCACCGTGTATCATTTAACAACTTTCTATGAGAGGTTTTAAACACCAATTTGGCACTCCTAGTTTGGGTACTGTTGTGCTGTGAATACATATTTATTATGGCTCACTTAGCAAGGTGTCTTTTATAGGTTGAATTAGGGATGAACAGATTAGTATCTTATTGGAAGATAATAATTGTACATTAGATTTCAAAGAAAGTTACTGCAGTGACAGTGGCATTACATCCCCACCACAAACCTCAACACTCCTCAAAATCAGATCCAACACATAATCTTTGTGCTGATCCAGGGGATCATAGTTGTCATAGTAACCATCAAATTATGAGCAATTCCAGGGCTCATTCACATTGAGGGTGAAGTTTCCCAGGACAGTTAGTCATTATTTGAGGCTCAAAGCAGAGAGAGCCCCTAAATCGTTCCCTTGTTAGCCAAGTGTGTAAGTGTAAAACATGGATGTGACAATGTGGTGATCATCATTAGCCACATGGTGCCTTCCATTTCATAGACTGTGTCATGAAAACTGTCATGTTAAGTGTTTATTTTTCTGGCCACATGTCATCTTTAAGAAATAGTATTTCATTGGAGAGTTTGCTAAGAGGAGACTGGTTTAAGAATTACCAGTTCAAAACAGAGCCAGAGAAAATCTGAGAGGGGTGGAATGGGAAGAACTAGTTGAAAATGCCATGTGATTTCTCTCCAGTCACTCACATTAGCTCAAGCAGCCAGTGTTAACTAAAGTTGACCTTAAGAACAATATATTTATCTATTTGGTTTAGATAATTGCTTTTATAAAGTTTTAATTGGCGTGTGTTTATATGAATATTCATACTTAATTGTATTATTCATTTTGAAATGTTTTATTTATCTTAGTCTCTATCAGTATTTTTCTTCTTGAGGGTATTGTGTAATGTTGACTTATTAAAATAGATCATATTCCTTAAATTTTTCCTTCTAAAATATGGGAATATTTGTTCAAAGAAGACATGTTTCAATCATGAATGAAAGCTGAATGCAACAAATGCAGTATAAGATCACCAAGGCACATGCCAAACATTTTGCTTCTCTGCCCAGAGAAGCAGGGATGAGAATGATTACTGGGGGTGGAGAGGGGTTGTAAATTAGGGATATGCACTATGATTGAATGGGGGGGGGCAGTTTTTCTTGCCTTACACATACATGAGCCATATATGTTTACATTTTATTCATTCAATAAATATTTCTTGAGTTCCTCATCTGTGCCAATGACAGTGTTGGGTGCTTGGGATACAAGGAAGAATAAGGCCAAACCTCATGAAATAAGAATAAAGCAGAACCTCAAAAAGAGGCAATGGCTACTGTGGGAGCATAAGGAAAGAGGGATTAGCTCTTCTAAAAGGTGGCCATAAAGTCTGGAAATGTAGATATATATAACCCTGCATTGTAATGAAACACAAAGAAACCATTTATTGTACATTTGTCTGAATTTCTAGACTTGGGTCAGGAAAGACTTTAAAGGAAAAGATACTTGATTTGGGTCTTGAATATCACTAGAAGTTCACTAGGTAGGGAAAGGACCTACAGAGACATTCCTGGTCCTAGGAAATGTCTGTTTGGGGGAACTGAAAGTGATCTTGCTTCGTTGGAGTGTAGAAGAAAATGAAGCTTAATCTATCTAGCAGCCAGATTTCAGAGGTCGTGTAAACCACGCTGAAGTGTAGGAGTTTTATAGTACAGGTGATTGGGAGCCCATGAAAGTTTATGAGCCATGCTGTAATGTGGCCATTCAACCAAAACTTGCTTATGGAGTGTCTGCTACTTTACAGGTCAGTGGCCAGTGCTAGGTGCTGAGGCTACAAAGATGAATCAGACAGAAGGAACTCAACACAGTAAAGAAAAACATAAACAAATTATCACAATAAATTGATACATTTTCTGTAAAGATGGTGGTGATGATGATAATAACTTACATTTATTGAGTATTGACCATGTGCCAGGTATTTCCTATGTACATTAATTATCTTGCCTAATCCATCCAATCACCCTAAGAAGCATTATTTATCAGCACCATTCTATATAAGAGAACTGTGTAGTGTTTCGATAACTTTCCCCTGGTAAATGGTAGAGCCACTGAAATCTTAATAGTCTGACTCCAGAACATGCACTTTTAACAACTAAAGATTATGCTGATTCCCCATGATGGAACTTTGTCCAGATCACCAGTGGCCACACTGGAGAGGACAATCCATTTAGCTGGAGCAGAGGTAGGGATTTGGAAAGACTTCACAGAAATGGTGGTGGGATTTGTATTAAGAAGGATCACTCTGACAGCGTGGAGATGAGAAAGCCTAGAAGAAGGAAGGTGAGTTAGGAAGCTAACAGTTGGTAGTATCAGTGGGAAGGAGAGGAGAGAATTGTGCCAGAGATCATTTAAATGTGAAATGGTTTAGTGTGAATGAGGGTGGGTATTTTGCTTGGATGTTGAGGTAGATGGTAGGACCATTTACCATGATTCATAACGGCAAAGGAGAAACAGGTAAGAGTGGGGTAGGGGTAAGTAGATGAATTTTGAACTTGTTAAATTTGAGGAGTCTTAAGGACAGTAAATAGAAACGTTAGTGATTGGAATATAGGATTCTGGAGTTTGGGAGAAATATTAAAGCTAGAAGATGGCATTGACTGTCACTAATATAATATATATAATTCAAACTAATATAATATATACTATATACTAGAATTAGTGTCAAATTCTAACTATTGATTCAATTTAGAAGTTGGGGCAAAATTTAAAAAAAGGAAAATATCAAGAGAATGCAAACAATGAGGCTGGTGAACTATACTACCTCATTTTAAAGAAAATATATAGGCATACTTTAACTCAGAGGGCTGCAAAAATAGTTCTTGATGCACTGTGTATACCTTTTGGGAAAAAATACTGGGGGCAAAGAAAAGTGAATTAAGAGAGAGGACATAGAACCTAGGAGAACATGAGTAGAGAAAGAAAGAACATTTCTGAATGTGACCTTAAGCTTATAAAGAGCACAAAAGTATAAAAGTTGTTGGTTCACTTCCAATTTTGAATGTTCCTTGATCAGGCAGGGACTTCTTATAATACATCTTAAGAAACAGAATTAGTAGAGTGGACTTACTGATATTCTATTCATGAACTATTGTGGTTAGTAATTGAGAAAATGTGGCATTGGTGTGGAAAAAGTGGCCACGGTGGCTGCTGGGTGCAGGGAATGGGAGGAAGAGATGAGATGTGGAGGCATTTTCGGGACTTGGAGTTGTCCTGGGTGGTGCTGTAGGGACAATTACTGGACATTGTAGATCCTCCCATGGCCCACTGGATGGAACGTGGGAGAGTATGGGCTATGATGTGGACCACTGACCATGAGATGCAGCGATGCCCAGAGATGTACTCACCAAATGCAATGGATGTGTCATGATGATGGGGGAGAGTGTTGCTGTGGGGGGAGTGGTGGGGTGGGGGCAGTGGGGGTGAATGGGGACCTCATATTTTTTGAATGTAATAGTTTTTAAAAAATAGAAAAAAAAAAGAAACAGAATTAGGAGACAAAGGCAAATTTATTTGCTAGTGGATAGATGCATGAATGGAAATAATTTATGACGAGAAGATAGCTCCTTCATAAAAAAGACCAGGCTATGAAAATCAAGCCAACAAATAAATGTTAATGGAAATAACAGTCATGACCTATAACTAGAGCCAAATTTAACTCTATTATCATGTGGGTGGAGTATATTTTATTCCCCCAATTTCTGAAATATAGAGAGGCTGCCATTATTCTGGTACCACCTATCCTGGCAGTCCTTGTTTAGAAGGAAAACTGCCGTTTGCTGAATTGACAACCTTAACACAACAAAATGTAGCCACCTGGGATATCACTGATGGAAAGCATGATTTCTCTCACTGAAAGATAATTCAATTTTATTTTTAAATTTATGCTAATTAACAACAGTAACAACAAATGATCCTATTAAGGATCTTTAAGGGAAATGAAAACTCTTAGTTAAGAACGCCAAAGATGGAAAAAGAGCAGAGAATGAAAAGAAACCAACAAAATACTCATATACAATAATAGTGGGAGTGGAGGAAAGGAAATTCTTTAAATAAAGAGTTTTGGCAGGGTGTCTTTGGACAGAATTCTGTGGAGGTGGCATGAAGTGGGCTGTGACACTATGTTGCTACATTCTATGCACAAAATAGATAGGAGTGAGGATTTCAATGTCATTTTTTTTCTTGGAACATATGGAAATTTTAAGGATGGTAGGGGGTTATTTGGGGGATATTTTTATTTATATATTTATTTTATTTTTTTATCTCCCCTTCCCCCCCCCCCCCCCGGTTGTCTGTTCTCTGTGTCTATTTGCTGCGTCTTCCTCGTCTGCTTCTGTTGTTGTCGGCGGCATGGGAATCTGTGTTTCTTTTTGTTGCATCATCTTGTTGTGGTAGCTCTCCGTGTGTGTGGCGCCATTCCTGGGCAGGCTGCACTTTCTTTCACACTGGGCAGCTCTCCTTATGGGGCGCACTTCTTGCACGTGGGGCTCCCCTATGTGGGGACACCCCTGTGTGGCAGGGCACTCCTTGCGTGCATCAGCACTGCACGTGGACCAGCTCCACACGGGTCAAGGAGGCCCGGGGTTTGAACCGTGGACCTCCCATGTGGTAGATGGACGCCCTAACCACTGGGCCAAGTCCGCTGCTGCTATTTTTTTTTTACCCAAGCCATTTTTTAAAACATGTAAGAATGTTTGAAATTGCTGAATGCTACCATCATCTTAAAGGACTTTAGATATCATATGTTGGGATGTTTTCAGCCCTGACCCTGAGTCTCAAAAATCTCCATTTCTAATGACCTTAACTGTTAAAGGCATTTATTATCTCATACAGTACAGAGGCATTGGATGGTATAGGTTGGTTAATTCATGGCTCAAAAACTTTTTTTTTTTTTGCCTTTCCTGGTGTATGGGCTTTCTCTGCTCCCATGATCAGGAGATTGTAGACGTTCCAGGCATAGAATCTAAATATTAATACATATAGAGGAAGATAAGACCGTCTTTCCATTTGTATTTCTCTTGAAAAGGAGGAATTTTCCCAGAGACCCCTCAGCTGATTTACCCTTACACATCATGGGCCAGAATTGTGTTGCATGCCTGAGACAAAAACAATCACTGGTTACAGAAATCCATGGGACCAGTCATGTTCCAACCCCTACAGCTGAGGCTGAGTCCAGCCTTCCCTGAAGCACATGGCCTTTCAAGGTAGGTTGGCTATCTGGACAAAATTTGGGTTTTGGAGTAAGAAAGGAAGGTAGGATGGATTTGGAATGAGCAGTCACTGGAGCCTGCTACAAATTTCAGTGGAAGGCAAAGTATTTACTAAATTTATCTTATTAATAACTGTATCAGTCTTTTAGCCTGTGTTCAATGGCCAATTTTCTCTCTTGCTTTTAGTAAAACAATTAAAATAATTGTAATTTTACTACTATTCAATATAAATATCTCAGTGTGATAAATTGGTATGGTCACTTCATTTTGGCTTGGGTTTTTTAAGTGCCTTTTCCGATTTCTTTTGGCTGGGTTGGCTTACAATAAATATCACTGATGATGAATAAAATTTGGCAGCCCACTCATTCTCCATCACTCAGAATGCTAACCTGACTCAAAGTATTGGAGAATTTGTTCCTACTTCCTATTTCTGGTCTGAATGTAAAAGATATACTTTGCAAGTCCCACCTGAACTGCCTACACAGTTTCCTGGGATTGCAAGAGATACTAGACTCAGAAAACAGGGGAGAGCCAAGAAAAAAAGCATCAATTACTTTGGCTTGCAAGAAATAGAAACTGACTCAACCAACTTAAACATAAAGAGTTTATTTTTTAACAAATCAATTGTATTGATACTTACTAATAAAACATACAGTTTGTCCAAAGTGTACAATCAATGTGTACAAACTATTTGTATAATCACATAGTTGTGCATTCATCACTTTAATCATCATTAGAGCATTTTCATTATTTCAATAATAATAGTAATAAACAAACAATAAAAATCCTCAGCCCTCGAGCACTCTACACTTCCCCTGCTGTACACAGCTGCTATTTCTGGCTATTCTTGCACAATTACTTATTTACTTATTAAGCAGTTTTATTCGATATAGCCATATACCATACAGTTTATCCAAAGTGTATAGTCAATGGCTTTTAGTATAATCACAAATGTTGTGCATTCATCACCACAAAAATTTTTAGAACAATTTCATTACACTCCACACCCCTTAGCAGTCCTTCCCAGCCCTATATAACCACTAAACTAACTTCATCTTTATAAAAAATGGATTTATATTTACATTTTATTTAAATGAAATCATACAACATGTAGTACTTGGTGTCTGGTTTCTTTCCCTTAGCGTAATGGTTTTTTTGTCTGATAGTAACGTCATGTGTTAACATACATTTGTTCAATTTCAAAGAAAAAATCTCTTTATATACAATTTTACCCATATTCATATTTCACATGTTTTACTATGCTATACATTTCTGTGTTACATTTTTTAGCTTTTCTTTTAGTAACATATCTTAGATTTTCTCTTTAAACCCCTAATAAGAGTTTATTTTAAAAGTTCCAAGGTTTCTCCTGGAGTTCTAGGACAGGAATTCAGCAGTCTCAGGAATCTGCTAGCTGGAAGTAGTACCTCATCAAGAGTGGGCAGTTCTATCTCTGATCTCCAGTTCTTTTTTCAGTCCTGTTTTGTTCTTTTTTCTCTGCAAACTGGCTTTCTCACTTTTTTCATGCCTACAGTGGGTAGATGATAGCTACTTTCCCCCCCTTGATATTACATATCCTCTGGCCAGTAGACTAGCCCAGACTCTGAATGTCTCTAAATACTGATTCTGAATTCTCAGGAGAGAGAATCTGATTTGCAAATGAGGAAACAGTGGCTTAGATTAACTTGCACAAGGTCACCCAATTAGTAAGTGCCAGATAAGCCATATTGAGTCTAGGTCTGTCTGGCTCTAAAATATGGTGACCTTCCAACAAAATATGTGGCTACCAACAAGGTTTTCAGAAGTGTTGGATGCCTTGTTGATTCAGTCCAATGTTGTCTTTGTAAGTAAGTTTGATTTGTGGAGCTTGGTGCAGTTCCTCCTCTCACCCCTCTATGAACTCCCAGCCAAAAGATCTTCCCATGCTTACTGTTACCTAAAATTCCATCATTAGGAGAGTAATTTCTTTCGCTTCTACAAGGAGGAGCTCATCTTTACGGAGTACTTGGCAGTTTACAAATTCCTTCACATAATGATCTCTTTTTATTTTTATGACAACCCAGTGACATGAACAGGGCAGGAATTATTTTCTCCCCTTTTACAGATAAGGAAAGAGAGGTACACAGGGAAAGGTGACTGGCTCCAAAAGAGAGGACTCATCTCCCTGGGGAGTCTGTGGACTAGCTGCTTAGGAGGAGATGAAACACCTCCTTGTCATATCCCTATGGGCAGTGGAGGCTGATTAGTCAGGAGAGAACCAAGAGTATCACCTCCAAGTGGGCTGAGAAGACTAATCTTTCCTGCCCAGGGTTGTTGTAAGAATTACATAAGATGTGTGAAAAGAGCCTAGAATAGTGCCAGTGAGAGAATAAATGTTAGTCCCATTATTCCCCTTAACATTATGCTCCTTTGCCTTTAAGGAAACTGCTCGGATACAGAGAAAAATCACTCTCTCATTCGGTTAAACATACATGATTACTCTCTCCCAGGGCTGCTTTGTACAGATGTATAGGCTGTGCCCAGCCAATGGAGAGGGGGTCTGAACTCCAGCCCACTACCACTCATCAAACTGGGTACTTGGTTGCACAAAGGTACTACATGTGCTTGTAAAGCCCTGGTGTCTGTTTGAGAGGTGACAAACTTGTTCTTTATCCACATGGAGCTTACCTCTGATGGGGGAAACAAAATTAATCAAGAATTATAGTATATGTAACTAATGCTATCACATAGATACACACAAGGCACTACAGAACAGAGACGAGAGACATTTAGCTCAGACAGTGTGTGTGTGGTGTGTGTGTGTCCAGGATCCGTGACTTAGAGGATGAGGGGAAAGGCTGTTACAGGCACAGGAGTGACATTTATTTATTCATTCATTCGGTAAATATTAATTGAATGTCTACTAGGCATCATGTTGTACTGTTCCTGTACTGACAATACAGCAATGGATAGAACAGAGAGAATCCCTTTTCTCATAATTCTAACATTCTAGTAAGGGAGGGAGACAATAATAATTGAAGTAGAAAAATATTAGATGTGACATGCAATTGGGAGAATGATATAGGTCAGACTGGGAGTGGTGGTGGGGGGGGTGAGGGAACTACTTGAGAATGGAGGGTTCGGGAATCTTCTTTTGGGAGAAGTCCTTGAACCTAAATCTGAATGGACAATTGTGGGAAGCTAGGGGATGATCACATCAAGCAGAGAGATGAGTTGTTTCAAAAGTCTTAAGGGGGAATGAACTTTGTGTTTTTTTGAGTATCTGAAGAAGATCAGTATGGCTGGAGTGTAGTGGGAGAGAAGAGGTACAGGAGATTAGATGGAGAGGTAGATGGGTGCCAAACCTGAGTGAGGCCCAGCAGCTTGAGCATGGTGTGTGGAGACCTGCTAGGAGCTTGTTAAGGCTGAAGGGAAGGGACTGCATTGTTAGGTGATGAGAGGTGAGTTGGGAGAGGTGGGCAGGAACCAGATTATGAGAAATCTTATATGACAATCTGGGAAACACTGACTTCTGCGTAGAACTACGCAAAGATTCCCAGGAAATCCATGGTTTAAAGTCATTCATAGAAAAGCTTTCATGTTTATGCCTTAGTTTGAATACTAAGCCTTATTTGTGTTACTCATTCTTGAACTAAAGTCCTTAACACACGGATCCCATGAGAGTTCAGGACTCTTCTCAGGTGTGTCCCCAAATTCTAGTTAATGTAAAATTTATTTTTGCAACATCTGAGTTTAATTACTGTGATGGTGATATCAGTAAGATGGAATGTTAAACTGAGAAAAGGCTGTGTTGTATAGGAGAAAGATATATCTAACTATGAGTAAGAGGTAAGAGGCAGAGTATAAAGTTGATAACAAACATGTTTATTTATTAGAACAAAGGAGAACTTTGCCTCATGGTATGTGAGGCAGACACTGCTAGTTGCCTACCTTATATCCATGATCTCCATTTCATGTTTATTAACAGAATCTCAGATTTGTCAATGAGCCCTTCTTGTCTTCTAGACTCCTTAGCAGTTAGGGATCATCATGTGCCGCAATTGTGACCAATGAGATGTAAGCAGAAGTCTCACAGGAGAGTGTTCTTTCCAGAATAAAAAGGCAAAACCTGGTTAAGAGAAAGCCCTTTGTGCCTCTCCTTTCTTTCTGGTATTTGTAGTTACTTGGGGACTCAATGTTTTTTGGAGTATTCTAATTTCTTTAAACATGCTGCAAAATCAACATATTGAATTGAGGACCACTGTCCCCTGAAGACTAAGGCTAATCTTTTTGATACTTGTACTGATCTGAACTTAAACTATAGACATAAAAATACAATAAAGTGATTTTATCAAAAGTATTTCTCAATGTTCATTATTGAGAAAGTTAAACCACATCTCCAGATCAATAAGGAATGGTATGTAGTTCATGCCTTTTCTTGATCCAGAAAACCTAGTCAACAATTATTTCTTATTCATTCAATATATAAACCAACCATCTACAATTACAGACACAGCACTTCCTGATGTGCCATCAAGGATGTATCACAAGAAAATGGAACAATGTGAGTGATGAAATGGAGGCAGGAGAGCAGAGCTGCATATTGGGAATGGACAGCAATCCAGTTTGGCTGAAGAAAAGGGCAGTGAAAGATGATGATGAGAAGGAAGTCAGAGCCAAGCTGAGAATGTTGACATTTAATTTGTTAGTAATGGGATCCATGGAGTGTTTCTGAGGAATGATCAAAGCAGAAGATTAGTAAATTATGGGATACACAGATAAATCTGGCAGCGTGATGATGAATGAAACATAGGTAAAAGAATCTGTAGATCTCTTAAAATGCCCATGTATGAAGTCATGTGTGAATGGAGAATACGAGATGAGTTTAAGAGTTTTATTGTAAAACAGATTGATTTGGGGGCACTAAAGAGATAGAAGAACTATGTATGAAGTTGAGCTTTTGAATTTGGACATGTGGGAGAATGGTGGTAGCACTGGAACATACATAGGGGAGTCAGGAAGAGGTAGTGATTTGAGGGAAACTTTTAGAGATGTTGAGCTGAGGTGCTGGTGGGACATTTGAGTGGAAATGTGCTACAGACAATTGAAAATGTTAAGAGGAGCTCAGGAGAGAGGTGAGTCAGTGATTTGGGTCTGTCATAAGCATTATATAAGAACATAACAGGCCCTAAATATATGACAAATGTTGAAACAAGGAAGACTGAGATTAAGGAAGAAACAGTGATTATGGGTATTTATAGTTCATGTTTGTTTTACCAGCTGTTACGTTCTCAGAAACCAAGCCTTATCCCAAATTGACCTCCTAGCTGGCAGGCAGAATTGTCACATTCTTATATAAAACCTGTAACATTGACTCGCTAGGTATTTCTGTTCTAGAAATTGAGAGACATGAACTACACAAATAAGTAAATGAAAGCACACTTTTTGTTTCCGGGAGTTGGGGCTTGGGGAGAGGGCAAAGGGGAATTCATAGTCCTGAACCAAAGTCAAAATCTAGAGACCGATGATCACTAAACGAATTCCACAACTAAAACCATGGAAATGTTCCCAAAGAGGGTAGGGCTGTGCCTTGGCAGAGATCGCAAGGAAGTAGGGTAAAGGTTAAAGAGAACGCGCGAGGCAGGAGAGAAAGATGAGTAATGCTGACTGCGTAGCTCCCAGTGGAATCTACCCTTCGTCATCGGGCATACCTGCCCTATTAATCATTACCCGTGACCACCTCAATCCATTCCGTAGCAGTGGCCGCCGGGAAACCCGGGAGGGATCGTGAAAAGGGAAGACAGTGGGCCGAGCAGCGCGTCGGGAAGAGCAGAGGGATGGGCCTCTACTACATTTTCCAGCATCCAGTGCGGCAACGAGCACTGAGCGCTGATGGAAAACTTGCGGCACGGGATTGGTAGTCAGGCTCCACCCGGCGGTCCGAAGTAGGGCTCTGGTGGGGCGATCTACAGGGATTGGCTAATGAGCGTTCGAGTCCCGCCCACAAATGGTGACGACAGGCGGGGGGGGTATTAGTACTTAAGGCGTCGTGGCCTCGCCCGCCCCGCCTTAGCTCCCGCGCTAGAGAGAAACATGTGTCGTTTCCGATCACAGCTCTTCACGGGGATTTCTGCTACTGCCACCACCCACTCGTACCCCCGCCGCTTCTCGCCTCTGTTGTTAGTCGAAGACTCGCCTCTCAGCCGCCCGCCGCACAGACGCACGAGTAAAAAGTGCAGCTCCATCGGCTGATCCTCGCTAATCTCCGAGTTCAGGCGGCACCGGGCGTCCCACGATGCCGAAGAATAAGAAGCGGAACACTCCCCACCGCGGTGGCAGTGGTGGCGGCGGCGGCGCAGGGGCGGCTGCAGCGACGGCGGTGGCAGCAGGTAAGGAGATAACCCAGCCACCGGCATCCCGGTTGCGGGCCGGGCTAGTGAGCCTTCTAGCATTGGGCACAGTGGGAGTTGTAGTTCTCTCCCTTGGACGTTTACGTCTCGAGGAAGCCAGGCCTGATGAGCGAACTACAATTCCCAGTGTGCCCTGGGGACCGTGCTCTCGCGATGTGAATCTGGCCTGCCAGCTAGACTCTTGGGCACCGGCCGTGGGGGAGGGGAGGAAGCCAGTGGGTCCTGGGCCCTAGAGTGGGTCGTCGTCGGGGGTTGACGGAGTTAGGCGATGTGGGAGTTGCTTCAGGCTGGTGCGAGTCCTCCGCGACGAAGAGTTGCGTTTGGACTGTCACTGGCCGCCTCTGACCGCGAACTCCAACAGGGAGTTCTCGGGAATGTTACCCTCCCCGCGCAGTGAGGAATGTCGGGCCGGTTTGGACAGACACTTGAGTCACGCGGTCTGGACTTTGCGCGATGGGGCCGATGTGATGCAGAGGCACGCGCGGGGCATCCTCATCCCGCCACCGCCTGCCTATCCCACGCGTCCACTTGGCCGGGCGTAGGCGCAGGAGGCGGTGTCAGTGCCCCTCGATTCTGCTCCTACACTTAACTATCCCGCGGAAGCCGCGAGACCCGGGCCGCCGACCACCGCCTAATGAGCTCTCCTACTCCTCGGGGCAGGAACCGCCTTCTCCTTTGTGTTGTGTCCTACTGGGTTTCTGCAGTGAGCCCAGGATAGGCTGGGGTGGTGAGGAGTTCACAATACAATTGGCTAAAAGTTTAGGGGTTTTTAATCTCTACTGCAAAGTCCTAAATGGGTAGGTGTTTAACGGAATTTAAGGTTCTCTGCCTACTAATCAGTCATCCAGTTAAGAAAAAAGCAGAAAGTCTTTCTGCGGAACACTCCACTAAACCAAGTAGAGTTTTAAAGTAAACTAGGTACAGTCATCTCAGTAATTGTTTTGCTGAGGTTATGGAGCTAAATAATGAAATATCCTCACGCATTACTACATATGGTAGCAATTTTTAGCTGTTAGGTATTTGTCGACGTAGTTGAACCCTCCGAATGATATACTTTGCTCATTAGAAAGTAAATAGGCTGATTTTCTTGTTAAAGGTGATTGAAAACTGGCATTTGGAAAAACTTTCTTATAGGACTTTTAGTAGCCCTAAAATTTAGGATTATTTATTAAACAATAGTTGACTAAGAATAGATAATTATAAATGCTCTCGATGTTCTTGAATTTCATTCTTTATCAAGATGTAAAACAAATACGTTTGTTTTGGAATTCAGTTGCTTTGTGTGACAAAAGGATGCCTCTTTACTTATCCGTGCTTCAACTTTTTGTCACCTGAAGTAAACATTTGAATTCAATCTGCTTCCTGAGAACAAGGACACATTTATTTAACGACCTTAAGGACAGTTATCAAGTTCAAGAAATCTAACACTGATAGAAAGTAGGCAGACTATATTACAATTTTTTTCAGCTGTCCCAATAATGTCCTTTTGGGTATTTTCTCCTCCATTATTAGATCCAGTCCAGGATTGTGCATCGCACTTAATTGTTACTGTCTCTTTAATCTTTATTTTTTAAATCGTGCTAACATATATATAACATATTTCCCTATCTTAACTACTCCCAAGCATACAATTGAGTAAACACTGAAATTTACCATATGTAAGTAAATGAAAAGTCATCTTTGATTAGTTTGTAAAAATATACATGTTTTGCAGTCAGCTGACATAGTCCCAAAGCCCTCAAGATTGAGGAATGAATCAAAATGGGGTTGGGGAAGGATGTATCCACTGACCAGTCCTGTTGTTATTTAAGTTGTAATTAATAATTGTAACATTGATACAAATAATAAATTTAAAAAACTTTATGTGCTTTGAATTTCTTTGGACTTTTGTACTACAACTTGCTGTCTATGGTTGTCTGAGTAGAGCTGGGGAAAGGTTTGGTGTGAGATTTACTTTTTTGTAATTTTAATTAGCTTCCATATGAATACTTAATGAATACATAAAAATTGAGAAGTAGAGTTGGAATATTGTTTCACATGTGTGCTTGTTTACTGGCCACTTTCTTTCTGATTGGTATTTTTAAATGGCATCTAGAAAATATGGGATTCAAATGAGATGTCCATATGTATAATCTAAAAAGATTTTCTTTATCGTCTTAATGGATTTTCCATTTAAACTTTTTTTTCTTTAAGATAACGGAAGGTTCTAGCAAGCTAATAATCACTTTTTAGACAAGATAATGAAATGTTTTGAACTCCTGTTTCCTCTGACTAGAATGATCCATCTCCTGATTGTTCTCATTCATACAATACTTTTTTTAAAAAAAATTATTTATTTCTCTCCCCTTCCCTCCCCACCCCAGTTGTCTGTTCTCTGTGTCTATTTGCTGCGTTGTCTCTGTGCGCTTCTGTTGTCAGCGGCATGGGAATCTTTATTTCTTTTTGTTGTGTCATCTTGTTGTGTCAGTTCTCTGTGCGGTACCATTTCTGGGCAGGCTGCACTTTCTTTTCACGCTGGGCGGCTCTCCTCACGGGCGCACTCCTTGCGTGTGGGGCTCCCTTGCGCGGGGACACCCCTGCGTGGCAGGGCACTCCTTGCGCGCATCAGCACTGCACATGGGCCAGCTGCACATGGGTCAAGGAGGCCCGGGGTTTGAACCGGGGACCTCCCATGTGGTAGATGGACGCCCTAACCACTGGGCCAAGTCCACTTCCCTCATCCAATACTTATAACCAAGATTCACCTCAGGGTAACTTGACTTCCTGGTCTGTTTTAAATTCTTCTTTGGAACTCTTTGGCTTCTCACATGTAACCTCTTTGAGACATTTAATTACATTTGCACAATAAACATTTTAAGGAAAGAACAAGAACATGGTATTAATATTAAGTGAGCCCTCCAGAAATAGACCTTAAGTGTCTAGAGTACCAAATCATTGATAGTACTTAGGATCACAAAGTAGATGAGTTTCAGGCATTCACACAGAGTTATTTTTCTTGATTTTTTTTTTTATCCCTCTGTTTTATTTTATTCTCCCCCCACCCCCATTGTTTGCATTTGCTGTCTGCTCTCTGTGTCTGTTGCTGTGCTTGTCTTCTTTTTAGGAGGCACTGGGAACCAAAACTGGGACCTTCCATGTGGGAGGGAGGCACTCAATGGATTGAGCCACCTCTACTCCTGCTTGTCTCTCTTATCATGTTTCCTCTTCATTGTTTCACCTCAGTGCCTTGCTTGTCTTCTTTAGGAGGCACTGGGACCTCCTGTGTGGTAGGCAGGTGCCCAGATTCCCAGTTCCTCCTTTCTTTGAGGTTTGGAAAGAAACCATTGAAATGGATTAACTAAGAGAAGGGAGCTGAGTAAGAACTGACATGAGAATAGTCTTCTTGGCAGTATAGAAATAGTTTTAGTATAAATGCTAGTAAAAATTAACAAGGTGACTATCAACAATTGCCTAAAAATTGTCCTGAACTCTTAAAACAGCTTAAGTTTAAATAAGAGGATTTTTAAAAAGCTTAAGAGTAAACGTTGAAGAGCAAAACAAAAGAGTAAATGTCACACAGTTTTTGAACACAGGGACTTAGTGGTTTTTGGCACAATCTTTTTTATTGATATGAGAGCTTGGGCTCAAAGGTAAATCAGTTGACTTAGTCAAGGTCATTTTTTTTTTAACAAATCAATTTTATTGATACATATTAAAGCATACAATCCATCCAAAGTATAGTCAGTGGTATTTGGCATAACCACATCGTTGAACATTGATTACTTTAATCATTATTAGAGCATTTTCATTATTTCAAGAATAAAAAACAAAAAACAGACAAAAATTCATCACCTTTCAATCTCTCTATGCTTTTCCAGCTGTACATAGCTGCTATTTCTGGCTATTCTTGCTCATTTATTTATTTTAAAGCAGTTTTATAATGATATATTCACAGGTACCATACAGTTTATCCAAAGTGTATAATCATTGGCTTTTAGTATAATCACAGTGTTGTGAATTTATCACCACAAAAAATTCTGGAATAATTTCATTACTCCAAAAAGAAAAACTACACTACTTCGCAGTCACCTCTCAGTCCTTCTTCTGTTCTTCCCCAAGCCTAAATAACCACTACTCTAATTTCATCTCTATAAATTGATTTTTAAAAAGTATTTATTTCTCTCTCTCTCTCTCCTCCCCTCCACCCCCACCCCGGTTCTCTGTGTCTATTTGCTGCGTCGTCTTATTTTGTCTGCTCTGTTGTCAGTGGCATGGGAATCTGTGTTTCTTTTTGTTGCGTCATCTTGTTGTGTCAGCTCTCCGTGTGTGCGGCACCACTCCTGGGCAGGCTGCACTTTCTTTCATGCTAGGCGGCTCTCCTTACGGGGTGCACTCCTTGCACATGGGGCTCCCCTACGCGGGGGACACCCCTGCGTGGCAGGGCACTCCTAGTGTGCATCAGCACTGCGCATGGGCCAGCTCCACAGGGGTCATGGAGGCCCGGGGTTTGAACTGCGGACCTCCCATGTGGTAGACGGACGCCCTAACCACTGGGCCAAGTCCGCCGCCATAAATTAATTTCTATTTACATATTCTATAAACTGAATCATAAAATATGTAATACTTTGTGTCAGATTTCTTCAGCTTAGCCTGTTTTTTTGTTTGCTATTAATATTTTCTAACATTAACATTTTTCCAGTTTCAAAGAAAGAGTCTATTATATACACTATTACCCGTATTCATAGTTCATGTATTTTACTTTGCTATACAGTCCCTTTACATTTTTTAGCTTTCCTTTTAGTAATTTACATGACCTTAGACTTTCCCCTTCAACCACTGTCATACCCATATACTAGCACTGCTAGTTACAAGCTTATGTTGTGCTTTCACCTTTTCTATTCATTTCCAAAGATAAACACACATCCATTTAACCTATTCTGCACTAGTTAACCCTCAGCTTTCCATTCTCTGACCTTGTTTTATTAAAGTGTTTTGGTTTTTTTTTTAAAACCTAGGACCTTGTTATGGGGAGAGCCATAACAGTGGTTAACCACTGAGCCACAGTCGGCTTCACTGAGTGGGTTTTATCCTTTGTTTTTTTTTTGTTTTTTTGTTTTTTCAGGAGGCACCTGAGCCCAACTGGGACCTCACATGTGGGGTCACTGCTTGATGAGCCTCATCCCTGCCCAAGGGACTTTTTTCTAACTCCTCAATATAATTCATGACTGAATAATTCTTTGTTTAAAATCCCTACAAATCCCTGAAAAATAACTCATTATGCATTTATTTTTTAAATTAATGAAGATTCTAGTTTATAGATTTTAAAAAGGAAATTTTGTTTTATAGTAATAAAGATATTTTAAATATGGATATTTTGGAACCTTTTAAAAGTAATTTAACAGACTTTTATAAGCTATCAAATGGTAAAACTTTTATTTAAGCCTTTGTTTTCTTCTCTCACTGTTTAAAACCACCCTCCCTTAACTCCTTAGGCTTTTTTCACTCCTGCATATCTCTTCACATAAGAAGCCTGTAACCTAACTAAAAACTAACCCATTCACCAGTTTGTTTACTCAGGCTAGTCATTTCTCTTTTTTTGGGGCAGGAGCTTACAGATACCATAAAGCCATAAAGCATAGGTTACTTCCCGTACCAAGTCATTCTCTTCTATATTTTTTAGATTTATTTATTTCTACCCCCTCATTTGCATGTGCTGTCTGCTTGTCTTCTTTTTCGGAGGCACTGGGAACCAAACCTCGGGTCTCCCATGTGGGAGGGAGGCATCTAATTGCTTGATACACCTCTACTCCCTTATTCTCTTTTATATTTTTTCTACTCTTATGATGCATTTCTTGGTATATCTTCTGGATTTATCTTCATTGTTTTTGTGATTTGAAGTCATGGTTTGGAGTAATTTTTGTCTTTGGTGTTAGTGTTTTATCATGAAAAACTAGTGCCTTCTCTTAGGTGATATATTTCTGAAGTTGACATGTATTATCAATCGTTGCTACACTGGAATACATGTTAGGTGAATTGACTCCTATTCAGGAATATTTAAGTATGCCCTTTCATAGTACAACTATCCCTTTTTAAAAATAAGTTTGGATTTTTATTACTGCATTTCTCTAAAGTAAATTTTTAAATTCCCAAGTTGACTATTTGCATAAATGGCAACAAAACAATCTACTTCTCTACTCTTTTTTTCCCTACTAGGTGGCCAGCATCGAAATGTTCAACCTTTCAGTGATGAGGATGCATCAATTGAAACAATGAGCCATTGCAGTGGTTACAGTGATCCTTCTAGTTTTGCTGAAGATGGTATGATTTTAAGATTATTTTCAACTTTAGATAAAAGGTTGTTTTAGGTGAAGGAATACTTGCAGGCATTACTTGTGTCCTATCTTTTTTTTTTTTCTTTTTAAATTACAGTGATTGGTTTATTTTATTCTTTAGGACCAGAAGTCTTTGATGAGGAAGGAACTCAAGAAGACTTAGAATACAAGTTGAAGGGCTTCATTGACCTTACTCTGGATAAAAGGTAGGAAATATTGGAAACTTCATTCTGAGTGATTCTAATAATTTCCTTACATATTTGTATTTGCACTTCTCTGATATAACAGTATGCTTTTTCTGAACTTTATTTGTTTTACAATTTTCTATTCCTTTGTTCTTTTAATGTAAAGCTGGAAAATGCCACTAGAATTTAGATTGACTCAGATTGCCATTGCCAGCATAGTTCTAGCATAACTGTATTTTGTTATAATCGAAATGGATTTGTTGGAATAAAAGTTAATCTTCAACTAGAAAGGACAATTAAACTTTGCTTTAAGCTTCCTGCCCACTAATCTTGGTGCACACCTGAAAAATGTCAATGTTAAATTGATTTTTAACATCACAGTAGCTCTAGAACTGATTTTAAACAGATGGAATTAAGATGCCCAGAAGATGCACACATGAACCCTAGACATTTTATTAAAAATGTATAATATAGAACATGTCTTGTACATTGGAACTATAGAAAATATAATAGTTACTTAAAGTTGTGGCTGTTAAAGCAATAGACAAATGCTGTGATAGGGTAGCTACATATTGTGTGCAATAAGGTGAGTAGTATATAAAAATTACACTATTGAAAAATTGTTAGAACTTGAAGACAGATAAGAAATCTTTAGATAGAAAAATTTAGAAAGAAAAAAGCTAACTCCAAGTGGATCTTTATTCTCCTACATTTTGTTTTAAATAGTGCGAAGACAAGGCAGGCAGCCCTTGAAGGTATTAAAAATGCAATGACTTCAAAAATGCTTTATGAATTTATTCTGGAAAGAAGAATGACCATAACTGATAGCATTGAACGCTGCCTGAAAAAAGGTAATGCCCTTACTTTTGAGTCACAGGCGTAGAACTAATTTTATATTAAGATTTTGCTACCTTTCCTTATAATAACACTTGTTAATGGCACTAGAACACTGTCTTACTCATAACTTTTTAATTGTCAAAGAATACATGATGCATGTGTTCTAGAACTCAAAATGAGACTTGTTTGAAATTTTGGTTTTTGTTTGTGTAACAAACAGCTTAGAACTAGGAAAGATTGGGGGAGGATTGCCACGCGTTGCAGTATCAGAAGGGGTGAATGCCATCTTGTTATATCAGAAAGGCTTGAAAGTGTGTTAAATGTAAACAAACATCTTCTAAAATCTAAAATTGAAAAAAAATGGTGTAATTATTGCATGTTCCTTTGTAATTATCTTAAACATTGATCATATCTGTGGATGACATTATTTACAGGATCTCCCTTGGCATATTTGAATTATAGAACTTTCTAATAGAAATGCTAAAATTCATATTGCTGTAATCATAGAACTTTTAGAATAAGGAGTGGCCTAAACTAATGTTACCAGCCTTTTTAATTTTAGGAGCCACTAAAATGAAAAGATTTGGGTCTGCTAGCTTATTTTATTTGACCAAGTTAAGGGCATTATGAAAATAATTAGCTTGTATCACTATCACTTTATTTAAAAAATGTTTCTAGCACCAAAATGGTAGGAAGCACACATGCTTCTTTAAATTGGATGACCTTAGCTTTATGTCTTTATTTTTCTCATTTTGCCTCAAGTGAAAGCTTTTTCA
Organism: Dasypus novemcinctus; assembly: GCF_030445035.2. NCBI lineage: Eukaryota > Metazoa > Chordata > Mammalia > Cingulata > Dasypodidae > Dasypus > Dasypus novemcinctus. Next base: position 88,037,188 of record NC_080677.1, read on the forward strand.
TGAATGAGTGTTTGGAAATACTTAATCCAGTCTACCCCGGTCATTGTACAGAATAAGGAAAAATCTAGGAAAAGTGAGACTAGTTTAAGGTTGCATAACTTGTTAGTGGTGTATTGTCGATAGCAGAGCCAACTTTTTTTTGGGATATATAATGATTTTGTTAAAAAGGTGTTTTACATTGAAACTGTCTCCTAAAATGAATGGGTAGTTGGATTAGGTGACTTAAAAATTCCATTCCAACGTGCATATTTTATAATTTATAATTTTAAAACATCCCTTATTTATTAAAAAAATATAGGGGGGAAACCCTGAGAGTGTGTATCTCATAGGCTGTGTATGTCTGAAATGCTTGGTAAATTAATTCAAGGAAAGCTTTATTCATATGACTACATTAAGAATTTGGAAGGTACAAATTGGCTTGAAATGCATTATTTTTGTTGAACTATTACAGTACTCCCTCTTAAGATTTGTTTTAATCTCCATTTTACAGATAAGGAAACTGGTTAGGAAATGAGTAATAAATAGAAGTTCATTTGGCTAGTTAGTGGCAGATCTAGGATTTGACTGAAATCTCTTTCTACTGTTTGAGCTCTTAACTCCTAGGATGATAGCTTCTGTTAAGGTTTGAGGTGTAGGAAGAGTTTCATAAATGGTCGGTGCTGTTTTAAAATTGAACAAATTGGGGGAATTGCTGTCTTTATATGTTAGACTGCTGAAAATAATTTGTCATAGTTGCATATTGGCTTGTTTTTTAGGTAAGAGTGAAGAGCAACGTGCAGCTGCAACATTAGCATGTGTTCTTTGTATTCAATTGGGCCCTGGAATTGAAAGTGAAGAGATTCTAAAAACACTTGGACCAATCTTAAAGAAAATAATTTGTGATGGAACGGCTAATATCCAGGCTAGGCAAACTGTAAGTATAAGATTTTAAAATTTACAGATCTAGGTATGACACCCAGATATGATTAAAATCTAGGAAAATAGCATTTGTTAAGTAGTGGGTTTTTATTAATATCTCATTCTTATTTGTCTTTTAGTGAGTATACGCAATATGACAGTTGTCATATTAAGACAGATGTCTTCTTGAACAAATTTCTACATCTTTGAGATTAAAGATCATGTACTATATATTGAGTTATTTAGGATGATTGTGGAATAATTTTGATTGGATCTTGAAGGAATGGTCTAGACACGTTATTGGGTGATTATATTTTATTCTAAGAAATGTAATGGAGGGGGAAAGAAATTGTTAAAATAGAAATTTCCTTGATTAGTGACATATATATGTTTTTGTGTATATGGACTAGCAGTCTTATTTAGAAAGCTGAATGCCATTATTTACACAGATGGATTTGCTTAGGAAATGCTGATTTAACGAAATATTCATCTTGTTTTTAATTTCTAATAGTTTGATATTTCTCATTCTTTAACATGGCTTTAGATTGCAGTATGTTTCTTTGGTCTGTCTTGTTTTTGGTGAGCTAATAAGTGATTTATATAATCATGTGAATATGTTTTGTATCGCAGAAGTATTTGAAGAGTTAGTGGATTTGGAAATTAATATGTGAATTCTAAGCTGCTTTCCCAGTGTCAGTCAATTGAATTTTGAAACTTTTTAATATTCTTAACACTGATTATTCAAATTAGCCTCCTCTTTTAGCATTATAGTGACATTTGACATAAATCTTTGTATCAGATAAACCCTGCAGTCTCAGTGGCTTAACACATTAAAGGTTTAATTCTTGTTCATATCACTGCCCAATGCCATTTGGCAGAGCTCTAGGCCTCTATTCTGTGGCCTTGTCCCTTGTCTGGATTGTCTATATATAGCAGCTAGGGAAAGTGAACAGAGGCTCAGGCTAGAACACATCACTTATGTGCCCACTCCCTTGGTTTGCTCAGCTTCATGGAGGCTGGGAATAGTATATCTTTCCCTGGAAGAAAAAAAAAGGAGTTTGATGACTTCATAGTTTTCTCTGTGCTCACTAGTAGGTACTAGTCTTAAAATACTTAATTGGCTATTGTTATTTACCCGACCCCCCCTTCTTTGGGTATTCTTTCTTCATCTTTTAAATCGTGTAGAACTATAGGTGTATTATATTTTTTGAAATCTCAGAAATATAGAATGGTGCCCACTCTGCAGGGTAGATAATTGGAGCAATCACTTAATTTTGGTTGTGAGTTTGTTGTGGTGTTATTTAAAGGCATTTTCTTCTTGAGTCTTGCTCTGTTTTGTTTGTTCATTTTCTTCTTGAGTCTTGTTCCATTTTGTTTCGCTGATCAGCTCTCACATTAGCAGAAGGAATCTATTTAAAACTGTATGTGGTCCTAATTTTTAATGTAATTTTTCTTAACTCATCAAAAGGAAAGATGTGGCCTTGCATCTGCTGTTCACTTTATTTTCCTTTACTGAAAATAATGCTTGGGCTGCTTTTTAATTTTAAACAGTGTCCAGCGAAATACTGAAAATAAAATAATGACACCAAGCAGTTCATATCATACATGTCCTCATAGTGTACCGGACTAGAACCAGCTATTAATAAAGGTGGAAATGTGAATGAATGATGACTTTAAAGATATAAAGCTTTAGTGGTACTTCTCATAATATTGGGAACTTCAGTGCTATACACAGAAAAATCTCACAAATTTAAATATTCTGACCAGTTTTAAGGAGTGGGGATGATATATTTAAAAAAAAAAAATACCTTACAGGTACATATAGATGGTAAGAGTATGCTAACCCATTATTCCTGATAATATTTCTGTTTTTAATATGATTTGTTAAAACGATATTCTCGGAATTGATGGTTCCTGTTGAAAGCAGATTGTTTGTATAGAAATATTGTTTTCTGAGTCTATTAGGTAAGGATCGTAATCTTGTAGTTTACTGTGTTGCTCATTTTTTCTCAAAGGAAAAAAAAGCCAATTATAGGTTCCTAACCTCTTTTGAACATATTCCAAAATGAGGGCGGGCTGAATTACAGAGATTCTTTATAAGATTGGGAGGTTTGAGGACAGTTTAAATTTTATGAGATTTCTGTTCCTATGTGGTCTTGGAAACTTAGTTCTTTTAGACGTTTTCTTCTTGGTGTCTACATAAGAGCAAAAATGTACATAAATGGCTTAAAAGGCTTTAAAACTTACAGTAAATGTAATGAATGTACCACACTAATGAAAGAAGTTGATGTGGGAAGGGGGGCATATGGGGAATAGGGTATGTGGGAAGCTCCTATATTTTTTAATGTAACATTTTGTATGAGCTATGTATCTTTTAAAAATAAATAAAAAATATATTTTAAAAAACAGCAAATTTTATGTATTTTAAAGGGTTTTTTTTTTTTAAGATTTATTTTTTATTTATTTCTCTCCCCTCCCTGCCGGTTGTCTGCTCTCTGTTTCCATTCACTGTGTGTTCCTCTGTGACCGCTTCCATCCTTACCAGCGGCACTGGGAATCTGTGTTTCTTTTTTGTTGTTGTTGTTGTGTCAGCTCTGTGTGTGTGTGTGGGGGCGGGGCACCATCCTTGGGCAGGCTGCAATTCCTTTCACGCTGCACGGCTCTCCCTACAGGGCATACTCCTTGTGTGTGGGGTTCCCCTATATGGCACGGCACTCCCCTATGTGGCACGGCACTCCCTGCGCGCATCAGCACTGTGCATGGGCCAGCTCCACACGGTCAAGGAGGCCTAGGGTTTGAATCACGGACCTCCCATGTGGTAGGCAGACGCCCTATCCATTGGGCCAAGTCCGCTTTCCTTAAAGGTTTTTAATAGAGTCAGCTTCTTTACCTCAATATCTAAAGTTTTTCTGTCTTTGAGGCAGAGTTTTAATTGATCTGTTAGGCATCTGTACTGCATGTGAAAAGAAACTCATGAGAGTTAAATCTCTCTTTCAGAATGCTTTACTCCTATAGATTAAGAAATGTAATTCAATAATCTAAATCCTAGAGTATGGAGCTGAAATGGATTTAGAAATTAGGTAATTGATTTGTACATGCTGATTTTATGAGAAAGGAAAGCCCCAAAGAAATGGAGTTATCATGCCTAAAGTCATGAGTTTGGTAGCAGAGCCTGGGCTGAAACTTTTACCACCTCTAGATTTTTGGTCCAATATTCTCTTTCTTTTTTAATGAGACCTAATATAATCCTGTATTTGAGAAAATTTTCACATTGAACTGTAAAAACAGGAAGATGTAGAAATAATAAGAAAGTTATAAACATTAATAGCTGCATTTTCTTTTTTTTTTTAAGTGTGCAACTTGCTTTGGTGTTTGCTGTTTTATTGCCACAGATGACATTACTGTAAGTATAAAAAGTTTAAGTTATTTGCATATTTCTCATTTAAGATGGTTATCTTACTTCATATTCTTATGCATTAGGAGCTATATTCAACTCTGGAATGCTTGGAAAATATCTTCACCAAGTCATATCTCAAAGAGAAAGACACTAATGGTATTTGTAGCACTCCTAATACCGTGCTTCATATCAGCTGCCTTCTCACCTGGACATTATTACTGACCATATGCCCAATTAATGAGGTGAAGAAAAAGCTTGAAATGTATGTATTTTTAGTTTCATATTTTATAGAAACATTCAGTGACATAATTGGTTGTGTTCATATAGTAATGAATAACTATTTTCTAGGCATTTACATAAACTTCCAAGCCTACTCTCTTGTGATGATGTAAATATGAGAATTGCTGCTGGTGAATCTTTGGCACTTCTGTTTGAATTAGCCAGAGGAATGGATAGTGTAAGTATCTAATTGGTGGAGGAAAATGTTTGTGTCACAAGGACTATTATTCCATTGTTACTTTCATAATTAAGAATTGGATGATAACTTTGGAGCGAGGCCAGGGAACCTAACGATTGATTGTCCTGCTTCTTGGTCGTGGTTATATAATTCTTCTGAGAGCTTAAGCCAATAGGGATGATAGAGCAGTAGTTGAGTGTAGTTCATTATAATGAATTATGCTATAGAACTGAAGTTTAGGAATGCTCTCTGCTATTCATAGAAAGAGTTGTATTTAATATAATCTATATGGATCTGCTTCGATTTTTCAGACAGAGTACACATTATGGTATTATGGCATGGGTATCTTATATTAAATATTAGACAATTGGATGAAATGTTAAGTTGGCACAGATTTGGGATCAGGTGAATGCAGTCACTGTATTTTAACTTTCTTAAGTCAAAGATGGAAACAAACATGATCCTTTAGACTGGGGTATGTGCTTTGCTTTTCCCTATCTACTCCCTCTACTCACTGATATTAGTTACCCACTCACTTGGCTCTTGAAGATATTTGACTTGATGATAAGTGGATCATCTGTTCTGGTTTGCCTTGTGCTATTCTCGTTTTAGCACTGAAAATCCAGTATTCCAAGAAACCCCTCTGAGACAGTTGATCGCTTTAGCTTTGTGACCTCTAGTCTAAGGATTGCAGAAAGAAAGGCTTGACTCAAATCTTAGAACTGGGGTGTGTGTGGGGGGAGGGGCAGGGATTTGTTTTTACATGTGTGACAGATAGTGTGAGGATATTTAGAATGAGCAGCTTTTACTGACATCACTGAATTATAGGTGTTTATTGTAATGATGACCTAAGAAGAATCAGTAAATATGAGATACTTATAGAGGCTTTTTAACTTTTCCCACAACTAAGAAACTGTTAAATCCAAATTGGATTAATAAAGTGCTCTGGGTTGCCTGCCACCGTTGTGTTCTCATTCCATTCTAGGTCTGCATTTGGAAAATATTTAGGCTCTTAAATTTTTATCTGTGTCCTCCTTAGACCCCATCCCCTTTTCTCTCTCTTTTTTTTTTTTGAAGGATAACAGGTAGGAATGGAAAGTAAGGTAGTGCCATAGCTAATGATTTTCCTTATGTAAGAAATTGGACTCAAGTTTAGCAGTCAGTTTAGTTTTTGTGTGTGTGTGTGTGTTTATGTCTCTTCTGGGGCTTTGGTATATAGTCTTTTCCTAGGGCTATTTCTTTAGTTTAAGTTTTATTGAGCTAATTAATGATCTCTTAACCTCAAGGCAGAGAAACCAGATGTCCCAACTTTTAATCTTCAATCATGTGTTCCTCTGCTGGCTAGAAATGGTTAATTTGTTTCTTTTCTTTATCCTTTGAAATGCTTTTAAGGGAAATAATCATGCATATTTAAACTGAATTTGTTAAAGTATATGTAAACATTACATAATACCACCACATAGCTTTTGTTCCTTGGTTTCATAAATCCTGTGGAGTACCAGAGAAATCATCCGAACATGTTTAAGTCCTTTTTCAAGGGCAAAAATGAACTAGATTACGAAACACAGAACCTAGTATTTTGTTCGCTACTTTTTATTACATAAGTATTTTGAAAGGAGTGTGTAGAGAGGGTTGGATAGTTATAGGGTATTCAGAAAATTAAAGTGTTGACAAATATATAAGATTTAAAATAAGATTTTTGAAGCAAATGAGTGGCACTAAATTATTAACTTTTTGCTAACCTGATTACTGTATTAGAATTATTAACCCTGAAGTCTTGCTATATAATGAACTCTGCCTGGGAGGCTTAGACTAACTTCTGAAGAGCTGTCTTAGTTAAGAGTTGATTCTGGGGCCATAGTGCCTAGGTTGAGATCTCTCCTCCTTAATAGTTGGATGAGATTGGGCAACTTCTTTATACCTTAACTTTAAAATGGAGGAAATAGTAATTTCCTCATAGGATTCTTGAGAACACATTATATGTGCAATATAAGTGTTGGCTGATACTATAACTGTTATTGAATCGAGAATTCTCTCCCCTGCTAATAGTCTAGTGGTGGCCTTTCAGGAACTCTATTATAACTTCAGATAGAACATGGACTATTTGGTGGGCACAATTACAGGGTCAAAATATTCCAAAATGTAATATGTAGTCAGACCATCCCTAATGCTCCCTGCTCTATCTCAGACCTGACCTGACAGAGGAGGGCAGTGCTGCAGTATATATATATATATATATATATATACACACTCTCATTTTCTCTCTAAATACATAGATATATATATACACACATATATTTCATTTTCTCTCTAAATACATATATGTATTTAGAGAGAAAATGAGAGAGGGGGGGAGAGAGAGAGAATCTTAGTTTTTAAGAGAGAGAGAAAAAAAAAATTAAATTACTTAGGTTTTATACTTTCAGAGATGGGAACTTAATTTTCTCCTTATTGGCCTTGTTTGTTTACAAGATACCTTATGTCTCCCTACCTTGACAGAGATTCTACCTCATTAGAGCATGCGCTTGAGTAGTCAGATAAATCCAGCACTTTGTAGTGAATTGGGAAGGGATCAAAATCTGTTTTAGGGGAAGCAGATGTGGTTTAATCAATTGGGCTTCTGGCTACCATTATCGGAGGGCCGGGGATTAAGTCCTGGGGCCTCCTGGTGAAGGCAAGCTGGTCTGCACAGGAGTGTTTGCCCCAGCAGAGAGCTGGCGTAGCAAGATAACGCAACAAAAAGAGACACAAGGAGAAGACAGTAAGACACAGCAGACCAAGGATCTGAGGTGGCCCAAGAGATTGAGCTCCCCTCTCCCACTCTGGAAGGTCCCAGGATCAGTTCCAGGTGCTGCCTAAAGAAGACGAGCAGACACAGAAGAGTACACAGCAAATGGACACAGAATGCAGACAACAAGGGGATAAATCTTTTTAAATAAAAATCTGTTCTAGGGGAGCGGCTATAGCTTGAGTGGTTGAGTGTCTTGTTTCCCACGTATGCGGTACCTCGATCTCTGGTATCTCCTAAAAACAAAACGACATACCCAAATCAGGGGAGCTTTGGTAACTATTTTTCTAGATTCAGTTCTTAGTAGCTGGTGTTTGATATCTCCAGCGACCTCTGTCATTGGAGGGTGAAATTGGAACATTAAAAGCAATATCTAACATGAATATGCAATCAGAAATACTGATAATAAGAAAGTTTTTATGTACTTAAAAGTTATAATATCCATGGCTAGTTTCAAGTTCATTTTCCACCATCTTAATAATCTTTCATTTTAGACATGAAAAAAAAATGAATAAATTAAAATGTTTCTTCTTAAAAAGATTATATTTCTAAAGCAGCAAAGGAGCCCAACTGATTGAGCCACAGCTGCTTCCCTAAAGGCATACTTTTTAATTTAAGCTTTTGGCAGTATAGATAATTGGTGTTTTGGGATTTGAGGCTTGGGGACTGAGGACTCAAAGGACAGAACCATTTTAATATCATGTGTGTCATTCTCTCACTGAACATTGAAATCCCAGCAGTGTCTTAGATATAGTAGGAGTTCAGTAAGTATTTGTTAAGATACCTGGGTATACTTGGAGGGGCTCTGCTATTTTGTGGCAATAGTATATATCATGCAGTCAGTATTTCTAGGGGAAGTTATAGTATAATAATGTAAATACACGTACTCAGATTTCTTAACAGCTTGAAGATTCATATTGCTCTGTTGAGCAATGCTGGGTATTTTCCAAGGTGGACTGTTCTTTATTAGCTCTAGAAGAGATTGAAAAAGAAATGTAATAACCAAACAAACTTGTTTTTTTTGACCAGGACTTTTTTTATGAAGACATGGAGTCTTTGACTCAGATGCTTAGAGCATTGGCTACAGATGGAAATAAGCACCGGGCCAAAGTGGACAAAAGAAAGCAGCGGTCAGTCTTCAGAGATGTTCTAAGGGCAGTGGAGGTAGGCCTCTTAAAACACTTTGATGGCCATTCATTTTGTGATACTGGATTATTTCAGGCTAAACTTGAGATAAAGGTCATTTTGTTTATAGAACTTCACCTTGATCAAAATAGAAAATTTAAGACTGACAAGTTTTTAACAAGATAAATGAAAATGTTCTACTTTTTAAACAAAGGAAAATTTAGTATGGTTGTATAGAGGTACTTTTTAGGTTTGAAAAAATAAAGATACATAATGATACAAATACATTTCAAACCTTGGTGTACCTGACATTGTTTGAGCAATGTTTAGTACCAACGTACTTAGTAGAGTGCTTTTTGTGAATGTAATAAACATTGCATTCACAAAACATTGCCTATACCTCAGTCCACAATTTGACCTTACCTTTAAGTAAAGACCTTTGTCCTCTCCCCTGAAGGTGAGACACTAAAAACTGAAATAACAAAACCCAGCATCTTTCGATGGTCACTTAAAGTTGTTATCTGATACTTGAATCCCTTCAGTAGCCCTCAACCTACATGGCAAATAAGTTTCATTTAGAATCCTTCAGGGAATAAAATAAATGATTAAAATAAGCTTAAGACAAAGGCATTTTCAGTATGGAGAATACTAAACTTCTTTATAGTTCTTTTTGGTAAGAAATATTTCTTGACTTCAAAGCATAAATTCTCAGGTCGTTATGATCTGATATAGCATCATGCCCTGGATTTTCTGGATTAGACCTCATTCAGATGCACCCTCCTGGATAGTGGATAGTAAGGGTCAACTGGACCAGACAGATGCCATTGAGCCTGTTGGCCCCGGCCAGCCTCAGTACTTGGCACTGGTTATTCTGAGAGAGACTCAAGTGAAATTTCAGCTTGCACCAGCCTTAACAGGCCTCTTGTGCCTGCATCCTTGAGGCACTGCTAAAAATGAAAGCCCTCACTGGTTACCTCATAATCCTATCCTATAGTGATCTACCCTCTCCAGCTGTTCCCACCCCCTCTTTTTCCCAGGATTAAAGTTCCTCTTCTGCCTTTTGACTGTTTCTCCTGCCTCTGTTTCAATGCCCCTGCCAAAGAAACTCCTTATCCTCACCTTTTCTAAGTTTTCTTGTCTCTGCTATTACTGAAACCTACCTTTCTCTGGAGGACCCTACTTTCATGGATCTTTTAACTGAAGGTTGTTCAACCAAGACAGAGGAGGACACCTTTTAGCTTCTGTTTGTTGCTAGTACACTGTTTCTTTTCATCCAGAAACCCCTCTTGAAGCACACAAGCTTTTATATTGTTAGTTGCTCTGACATAAAGTTTTCTTGTTTTTATTCCTTGATAGTTCTTAAGCAATAGAATTGTATTCTTTTAAAGGAAAAATGGGGAAAATAGAAGTAAAGAACAGTAAGTAGCAGAGTTGAAATCTGAACCCACTGTACCGTGCTGTCTTTCAGCAGAGCCAAATGCTGTATGTAGATAGGTCAGGTAGGAGAGTCAAAAATGTCTATTGGATCTGTCAGGAGGTTATTGGTGACCTTTATAATCAGCAGCTTCAGTGGAGTTATGTGAGAAAAGCCACATTGAAGTGGATTGAAGTGTTGGATGAGAAGTGAAGAAGTAGAGATGGTGTGCATCCACCACTCTTTTTAAAAGCTTGTCTGTAATGGGTAGGGGAAGGGAGTTGGTAGCTGAAGCATGGTGCTGGATTATAGGAGATGTTAGAGATAGCATGTAGGAGAAGGAACCAGTGGAGAAAGGAGCATTTGAAATATAAGCAAAAGATTGGGAATGTGATGTGGTTCAAGATTAAGGATTAGCTTTGAGTAGGGTTTGGGGTGCTTTTTGATACAGAAGGGAAGAATAGGAAAGGAAGCAGATGAGTTTATAGTGAGTGTTTGGGAAATAGCTCTTCCTGGTGTTTCAGTGCTTTGTGAAATTAGTCATTTGTAATAAAAGAATATAATAATTGAGCTGTTGTTAAACACTATGGGCTTTATGTGCTTCACAGACATGCTTTCTCTTATACCTTTCATAACCCTATGTGTGGTATAGGTATAGGTGGATATCCCCGTTTATCCCCATTGTACAGGCAGTGGAACAGACTTAGGGAGGTTATGTTTTTTGCCAAGGTCACAAGCCAGCGAGGGGCATATCCATGTAATTCTATCGTTCATGTTCTTTTCTATCAATATATAGTGCATCTGCTGGGAGAGACACAGGCTGGGTAGATGTGCGGTGGCAATTGTAGTGGTCTTGCTGCTTCAGGCTCCATCACCTTTCTGTCTTCTCTGTGGCTGTTGGGTATTCTCTTCTGGTTCCTCTTCCATATTCATGATTCATCAAAGAGTTAAGCAGCCAGTGTTCTCTTTATACCAAGTTCTGCCACCGTTCTGGGTGACTTCTCTATCCATTTGGAAATCCCTGTACTCTGTTCCAAAGACTTTCACCTCCATTTCACTTGGATCACACTCTCACAATTAGACCTTACAAATTGTTTTCTGCCAGAATTGTCCCATCTCTGAAATCTAAAACTCAGATGTTACCCCTCTTTTTCTTAATGAGCCTACTTTTAGACCTCTTAGAGCTTTTTAGTTGCTGGGCCTCACCTTTTTGCTTAATCTGTTAACTCCATTTATCTCTACTTTACCTAGAGCCCTGCTGTCCATCAATTCAACCACTGCCTTGTGGCATCTTGTCTTTCTAACTTGTCCTGGAATGCCTATCTTAGATCATTACAAACATCTGACTCTTTTTTGAAGTTTGTTGAGTGCTGTTGAAATTTCAGAAACAAACAGAAAACCACAACAGTGTGGTTTTGTTTTGCCATTACTCTATATTCAAACTCAGTTGTGCCTTCAGTTCCACCACAACCAGACAAATTCTATACTCTTAATATAGGATAGTACCTTCAAGTCTGTTCATATCTCAGGTATGAAGGTTTCAGTTGAAACCAAATTGTTTATTTACCTAAACATTTATATGTCTTTTTATAAATTTGTTTACCTAGGGTCTCTAGGACATTTTAGTGCTTCATATAGTTTTGGTTCTTTTGTTGGCTAGGAACGAGATTTTCCAACAGAAACAGTTAAATTTGGTCCTGAACGCATGTATATTGATTGCTGGGTCAAAAAACACACCTATGACACCTTTAAGGAGGTTCTTGGATCAGGGATGCAGTACCACTTGCAGGTATGTGGATGACATACTTTATATTTGTTTGCTTTTAAATTTGGAACCAATTTTGAATGTAGCTCATTTAATTGGCTTTTGAATGAACTTTTTTTTTTTTAAAGATTTATTTTATTTATTTATTTCTCTCCCCTTCCCCCGCCCCCACCCCGGTTGTCTCTTCTCTGTGTCTATTTGCTGCGTCTTCTTTGTCCGCTTCTGTTGTTGTCAGCGGCATGGGAATCTGTGTTTCTTTTTGTTGCGTCATCTTGTGTGTCAGCTCTCTGTGTGTGCGGCACCATTCCTGGGCAGGCTGCACTTTCTTTCACGCTGGGTGGCTCTCCTTACGGGGCACACTCCTTGCGCGTGGGGCTCCCCTACGCGGGGGACACCCCTGCGTGGCAGGGCACTCCTTGCATGCATTAGCACTGCACGTGGGCCAGCTCCACATAGGTCAAGGAGGCCCGGGGTTTGAACTGTGGACCTCCCATGTGGTAGGCGGACGCCCTAACCACTGGGCCAAGTCCGCCAGCTGAATGAACTTTCATCATGGATACAGAACGGTAAATCTAGTTTTAAAAGTAAAATTGAATAAATATGAAACTTGGTTTTTTAAAATTGTGTTAAGTCTGATGGACTAATTTAGGCCTCCAATATTGATATCTTTTATGAGCTTTCTTGGATTAAAGGCATTGAAAAATAATTTCATCTCATACTGAGAAACAGAAAGTAAGTTGCCTAAGTTCATATTTATAGGTGTCACATAGCTTCTATGAATCAGATTCTTTCTGTAGCCAAAAGCCGTGTGATACTTAATACCAAACCTTAGCACCTTTTCTTCTTTTTCATAAGTCAAATGAATTCCTTCGAAACGTCTTTGAACTTGGACCTCCGGTGATGCTTGATGCTGCAGCGCTTAAAACAATGAAGATTTCTCGTTTTGAAAGGGTAGGTTTTGTATTTGTTTTTGACTGAGCTAAATGTGCCAAAGCTTTGATTATGCCAGGTGAACAGCCATTTAGCCATGTATAGGCCTATGAGGAGTTTGTTTTTCATGATGTTTGAAACAGAGGCTGTACTGAAAGTGCTGAAGCATTTAGATAATGGGGGGTTTTTAATAAAAAAAATTTTCCCCATGGTTTTACAATTTTAGCATAGAAATTATTTTTCATTTTTTACCTTTTATTCTGTGGCATTTTAATATTTAAAAATAAGTATTTATATAGTATTTCTTTTGTATGCGATGTTGAGCATACTAGTAAGTACCAGATATGATATGAGGACACTAAGTGGTCAGAGAGTTTGTGACATTAAATAGTAATTAACATTGTATTTTCATTTTGTTCTAAAATTCTTAATCATATATATATATTTTAATTGAGGTAGTAGTCACATAACATAAAATTAAACATTTTAAAGTGTACAATTCAGTGGCATTTAGTACATTCAGTGTTGCGCAACGATTACCTTTATCTCATTCCAGAACATTTTTATTACCTCAGAAGGAGACTCTTTCAGTGAACCCTTCCCATTCCCTTCTGCCCCATCCTGCAGCAACTGCTAATCTGTTTTCTTTTCTGAATTTACCTATTCTGGATGTTTCATATAAATGGAATCACACAATACATTTTGTGTCTAGTGTTTTTCACATAGCATAATATTTTTGAGGTTTATCCAAGTTGTAGCATGTATCAGTACGTTATTCTTTCTATGGTTGAGTAATATTACATTGTATGGCTATTCTACATTTTGTTTATCCAAATGATACTTTTGTATTGTTTCTACCTTTTGTTGATTGTCAATAGTGCTGCTTTGAACATTCAAGTACAAGTTTGTGTTTGATTTTTTCAATTTTTCCCCTCCTTTTACAACATTTTTATTAAGTGCACAAATTTGGTACATATGGAAAAGCAGTAAGAAATAATCTTTTCTATAGAAAACTATAATTCAAATCCCCTGTTGATTTAGGGAGGCAGTTTTATGTTATTTAAACACTTGGTTTTTATAATAACCTTGTTATTTTAATTGACAGCAGGTTTGGACTTTTTCACATTACTTTATATGATGTCCTTTTTTACTTTTTTCATTGGAATTTTCTTGGTGCTTTACAAATTTGATTTATTTTCTTAATGTGGAATAGCCATTAACCATTATGTTTTAACAACCCCTCATTTTGTTCTTTTTGTATGTGTTTTATAAGCATTAAATTCCCGCCCCCCCACCCCCAGCCCACCCCCAATTTGGGCGCTCTGTATGTATTACTTTGCTTGAAAGAGAATCCCAGGACTTCCCTCCTTTGTGTTTTTGACCTGCTTCCTCATGGTCTGTGATGCCAGCTGAGGTTGGAATGGTAGCATATTATTCTGCCATTTTTCTAGTTGCACTCAAATCTGGAACTAATCACTCCACATTTGTTTAACTTGTATGTAAAGTTCACAAAAATTTTCCCAGCTCTTTGATCATCAGTGATTTCAGATTTGTCAGTGTAACCATGCTTCACCATCACAATTTGAACCAGATGATGACTTTGAAGCACAGCCTGATAAGAACCTGGTGTTTGCCTCTCTTCTCAGCATTGCTGACGATGCTCTTGGGAGCATTGCCTGGGCCATTCACGTGCACCATTATGGTGACATGGAAAGATGGCCAGAAGGAGCATTTAAAAATTGTGTAGGGTCAAATTAGTTCATTTCTTTACTTTGTGATTCTTCCCCCCTCATTTTATAAGAATATGTAAGCCTTAGTGACCCACATTTATTTTCCTTTCTTCATTTCAGCATTTATATAACTCTGCAGCCTTCAAAGCTCGAACAAAAGCTAGAAGCAAATGTCGAGATAAGAGAGCAGATGTTGGAGAATTCTTCTAGATTTTCAGCACTTGAAGAATATTTTCTAATTTCCTTATTTTTTTGTTTTTTGTTCTTGTAATTTCTAATGTATTTAAACTCTAGAGACAGTTTTTATCTTGGATGAATATAGATAACTTTTGTAGCAGGGCTTATATTACCTATAATTTAATGTAAAGTATTGGAAATGGTGAGTTCTGATTATTGATTATGCTCTGTAAATAGAATCAGTAAACATGAATAAAATGTTTGTAATGTTTGGTCATATTCTGTGAAGAGAAAAAAGTCTGTTATTTCATTTGATTTCATAATGAGAAAAACTGTTACACGATTAAATTTCTTATACTGTGGTTGTCAGAAATACTGATTGATTTTAATGAAGTATACCTACAAGGCATAAAATTATGATCTTAGACAAATGAGTTCTGGATATAATTTTTGGGAGCTAGTTCCTCTGAAAAGGCTGCTATCTTTTAAATTTTAAATGAAACATAGCTATTTTAATATTGTCACTGGGCTTGACAAAAGGAATTATACCATGAGATCTTTCACCTCACTGAAAGGCGATTCAGTTCAGCTGTGATGAAATAGCATATGCCAGAAAGTTTGCAAACATTAATCTCTGAAGGCAGTACCACTAATTTTTTTTATCTGCTGTGCAAGACTTTGGGCTCTTTACTTTGAAATAAAGTTCTTTTCACACTTAAAGTGCTTCTTTCTTAATAGAAGAAATATTTATGGGTTAAGGTAGCATGAATTCAAAATGACCAAGCCAGGTAGGGGGTGAGACAAAGTTTCATTTGTATATCTGAAAACACATTCAAAGAGCTGAAAAAGGATATTACTGCTTTATTGCCTCATGAGGTTTTTTTTCTTTCCATTTTATGGGAACTTGTAAGCATTTCGACAGTGCATTAAGGACTTTATTATTATTACTTTTAAACTATAGATAATTGTATAGCATCAGCAACGTTTGCAGTTGAGAATTCATAAGACTTGTTTCTTTGATATTCTTACTGCAGCAAACAGTGATGGGGAAGGGTGGGTTGAAGGTGGAGAGGCATGTACACTCCAGAGGAGAGGTATAGAAGGGAATTTTTCCAACAAATACTCTGCACTCACACCCCCAACTTCTGGATGGTCTGATGTGCCCCCTTGTTGAAATCGTTGGCTTGCTTACAGAGTCATGGTTGCTGATGGGAGGGTGAGTTCTGTTTTTCAATATAGTGGAATGGAAAACATTTGGAATCTCTGACTTGGGTTTGTGTGTTATTACATCCTTATATTCCAAGTAGGTTAGAACCATGGAAAAGAAATGGCAGTGTTTTCTATATTTTTAGTTTTAGATATGTATACATATTTTTTAATGAGTTTTTATTAAAATGATACACATGGTTTAATAGTATTTAAAGGTTCATAATGTAAAAAAGTTAGTGCCCTGCCCATCTTTTCTTCAGTCACATCCCAGGAGGCATTTAGCCTACCATCTTGGTTTCAGATTTCTAAATAACATTTAAACCATGCTGTTCCTTAGTTTTGTCCTTTTAGGCATTTGTCAATTCTCTATTACGATATGTGAGAATTTGTCTTTTTAACTTTTCCTTTCCCATCCTCTCAGGCCTCTCATCCTTGCAATAGGGTTTTAATTTTTTCTGGTTAAATCAGCATGATTGTTTATATTGTAACCATACTTAGGTTCACTCCTGAGCTAGATAGTTTACTTAAAACTTCTATTGTACAACTTTTTCTGGAGTTAACGGTTTATTTCTTGGCTTTTTACACACCTCTTAATTCTTCCCAAACAATCCCAAATAGATATATTTTCCAAGTGGTCAAGCCCTTGTAGAGTAAATGTGTTTCCTGATTCAGTCTAGTTTCTCTTATCCAAGTATACACTTGTTCTGAGATTTTTACTATCATCCTGGGGATTTGTTTTCCTCTCCCCTGGGTTGGATCCTTCAGTTCCTGGATCTTTGTTCCTCATCATTAATTTACAACCGTGATAAAATGGAGCACATTAGCTACCTGGGAATGGGTGCATGAAAGGTCCATTGTTTTTAGACTATATTTCTGAATGATAATTTGGCTTGGAATAAAATTCTAGATAGAAAATCAGATTTGGGATTTTGAAAGCATTTCTCCATTGTCTTCTAGTTAGCAAAGTGTTACTGAGATGTTATGCAAATTTTTATTTCTGAATTCTTTGATTTCTTTTTTCTTCTTGAAGTTCTTAGGAGTATCTCTGCTGTTGTAAAAATACATAAACTGCTTTGGTGAACTCTAGTAATCTGGAAGATATTTAAGTCCCCCCCCCTCTGCTGCCCCCAGATGGCACCCTTGTCTGTCTGCTTGTTCTTTCCACACATCTGCTTGTGCCTGCTAGTCCTTGCTCATTGTATCTGCTTATCTGCCCATCTTTTAGGAGGCAAACCTGGGACCTCCCATATGGGAGGCGGGTGCCCAGCCACTTGAACCACATCAGTTCCCTGTGCATTATGTCTGCTGGTTGCATGAGCTTGTCTTATTTAGGAGGCACTGGGAGTTGAACTTGGGACCTCCCATGTGGGAGGCGGGTGCCTAACAGCTTGAGTCGCATCCACTATCCTATTTTTTTTTTAAACTTCTTTTCTGCCCCCCGCCCCCGTCCCCCATCTGCTTTCTGTGTCCATTTGCTGTACATTCCTCTGTGTCTGCTTGTATTCTCATTAGATGTCTCTGGGAACCAATCCTGGGACCTTCTGAAGTGGGAAAGAGGCGATCATCAGTCTCTTGTGCCTCCTTAGCTCACTGTGTCTCTTACTGTCTCTCCTCTGTGTCTTCCCCTGTTGGGTCATCTTTTTTTTTTTTTTTAGTTTCTCTCCCCTTCCCCCCCATTTTCTGTTCTCTGTGTCCATTCGCTGTGTGTTCTGCATCCGCTTGTATTCTTGTCGGTGGCACCTGGAATCTGTGTCTCCTTTTGTTGCGTCATCTTGCTGCATCAACGCTCCGTGTGTGTGGCACCACTCCTGGGCGGGCTGCACTTTTTTCACGTGGGGTGGCTCTCCTTACGGGGTGCACTCCTTGTGCATGGGGTACCCCTATGCAGGGGCACCCCTGCGTGGCATGGCACTCCTTGTGTGCAGCATAACTGCTAATGGGCCAACTCACCACATGGGTCCGGAGCCCTGGGGATCAAACCCTGGACCCTCCATGTGGTAGGCAGATGCTCTGTCAGTTGAGCCACATCTGCTTCCCTGTTGGGTTGTCCTGCTGCTCCAGCTCTCTGCGTGGGCCAGCACGCCTGCATGGGGCAGTACTCTGTGTAGATCAGCACTCCACATTGGCCAGCTCACCACACAGGCCAGCTTGCCTTCATCAGGAGGTCCTGGGCATTGCACCCTGTACCTCCTATATGGTAGACGGGAGCCCAATTGCTTGAGCCACATCCACTTCCCCTATTTAAGTTTTTAATCCCTCCTCTGCTTCTCCCAGATTTCTTTCTTCTGGAACTCCACGAGATATTGGATCTCCTGGATTGAGCCTTTGGTATTAATATTTCTTTTTCTTTCAAGTCTTTCCATTGTATTTTATTTTTAGTTAATGTTAAATTACCTAACTGTATTTGGCACCATGCTTCACTTTCCTCCAAGTCCTGGAACCTGCTGGAATTCAGTCAGCTCGGAACTTAGTCACATAATAGTAGTCCTCTGGATGTCTTCAAAGCCAGTTACCAATTCATTTCCTTTCCATAGTCAATTCATTTTTTCCAGTATTGCTTTTCCGATTTTTATTCTTGTGCTTTCGTAATTTATTTTCCTTCTTACTCTTTTTACTCTGATTTTCTGGAGGGAGAGGAGATGAACAAGTGGTTAATCTGCAAATCTAATATCTACATATAAAAAATAGGTACTGTTTTATTCACAAAACTGATGGGTAATTGCTAGACAAAGGTTACTGGGGATTCAGTGTATAAGAACATTAAAAAATATGCTTGAGTTTTCTTGAAAGTAGTAAAATGGTGAGTGATACACCCGTTGTGTTTTGCCTGATTTTTCAGTTAATTTTGCTGGTTTGAAGGAATTTAAAATGCCCCTGCCTCATAAATTCTTTCTTTTGAGATTCAAGCAATAATTTTGAAGCAGTCAGCATTTGTGACTCATGACTTTGATGGCACTTACGAATTTCTTGGGAGTTGAATCTTTTCTGTGAATGAAATACAATGCAAGAAATACTTGAAATGTACCCAGATTATACAGTTCATGTGAGAATACCATTTTTTCTCTTTGTGACCCCAAGCCTTCTACTAAATACATAATAGCTAAAGTGGGGTAGATTATTTTGCTTTGATATTAGGAGGCTCTCCAGATTTTCAATTTGTCACAAAGGCTAAGAAGTTTCAATCCCCTCATGGTGTAAAAGTGTGGTTGAATTAATCTCTGCTACTTACTACTTGTGTATCTTCAGACAAATTCCAAAGGCCTCACTTTCCTCACCCCTGAAGAGGGGATTAATGGTTCACAGGGCTGTAAGATTACAGGAGAGAGAAAACATAGTAAATAATATGTCTTCAAAGGATAGATGTTTTAAGACAGATCAAGTAGTTGAGAGATTTTTTTTAATGGCCATGATTATGAAAATAATTGCTAAAATGAACATTTTCATTTTTCAGAGAAAATTGGCACAGCTTTTTAGTGTATAATGCGCTTCTGAGAAAACATTTACTTGTTATATTCTTTTTCTGTGAATTGGTCCTTCAGTATAGAGGGTTAAGAAAGTGACATTCCCTTTTGCCAAAAAAAGGAGTGTAGTCCATACTGAATATAGGTGTAAAGGACAGTTTGTGGAGCAAACATTTTCTAGCTGATGTGAAAAATGTTTCAAGAATGAAGTGTCCATCCAGTTGTGGAATGGAGGGTAGGATTACAGAGGGCTGCATAGTAGTTCACAACCTAACCCTTAGCATCCATAGACCTGTGGTCTCGGATCACAGATCTTGATGTGGACTATGGGTGGAAGGCTCTTTGTCTCTTCAGAGATAACCTAAGCTGAAGGCTGTGGGTGTGGAACGGTAAGAGGCTGCAGTCCTGCCCTTAGGGACAATGACAACAGGCTCCAGTCCCAGGAAACAGTTTAACAATGCAAGGGCTATAAACTTTAAGTATTTAGGGGAAATGCAAAAAGTAAATATGCTAAAAGCTTATCTAGAATATCTGGAGTCCATGCTAAAAGCTTACCTAAGATGTGGAAGATATATATGCTAATTGAAGCCTATTGAGAACTGAAACAAAGGGACCATTTGGCCTTTCCTCTCTGTATAAAAGACGTTTGAAAATCTTGTTCGGGGCTCGGGATTCAAACAGAAGTTCCCGAGTCCGTCCGGCCTCAATAAACCATTTTTCCTTCTCAAAATCATTCCTGAGTCCTGGCCTCTCTATACTCAAATAATTGAACTTCTCTCAAATTCTACAACAATCTCATTGTAGCATCTTTTATGCACACCAGAGGGCAGAAGCTCCTTGGCATGTATGCCAGGGACCACACAAGAGAAAGACCGATCTTCCTGAGAAAGGAGGATGCACGAAAACTCAGAATAAAGCCTTTGGAAAGGAAAGGGAGTTGATGAGACAAAGGGCTTTCATCGCCAGGATTGGGCGGGCTATATCCAGGCAGTCTTCCTACTCACACACTGTTTTGTAGCAGCTGAAAGCCCTTGGAGTCCTGCCCTGCTCTCATCCCAGTTAGGACCTCTTTCTGTCCCTGTCAGTTGCAGTTCTCTGGTTTGTCTGAAGTCCTGCGCAAGGTAATTCTCATAGTGGCAGCTCCATCCTGCTACAGGATATTCATATATGGGAGTATACCATGGCAGAAGTGCTGGAGGGAAATGTGGTGTCGCCTTACACAGTAGCTTCAGCCAAATAAGGACATGAACTTCAGTCCAATAAGAATCTCCTCAGGCTTGAATCAGGGCATGGCGGATTTTTTTTTTGTTTTTTAAAGAATAGTTTCAGGAATCTATTTAGTAAAAACCTTAGGCATTATTTTAAAAGTCGGTATTTGGAATCTTATACTACTTGGCTAAAATGAACACTAAATATAGATGAACAGTTTCGTGCTGGGGTTTGTGGACCTTATAGGAGCACCCATGCACTAAAGGAAGGCAAAGAAAGAACTACAGACTTTGTACAAAGTTTTGTTGTAGCTGCTATCGAATTGTTTTGTTTTGTTTTGTTTTCTGGTAACCTAGCAGTCAAAGCTCACATTTTTGTAAGTAATTTGCATGCTATTACTCTACTGAGACTACATTTATGGTTCTTAAGGGTGGGAAGTTTCTGCTGCATGTGCTTTTAACTTTTAATAGAAATTACTTAGACTTGATTTGAAAATTTACTCCTGAATTTATATCTTTGAAACGGAACTAAAGAACAAATTACCACAACTCAGTGAAGCATCCTATTTGGCTTATTAGCTTTGAATTAAGCCCTATTCCAAAAATTCTTATTTTGTGGTTGGCGATACTGGGGTGAGTTATTTCTGTGGTTTGAGACCAAGCACCTGTGGGGAAAAAGAGTAAAATAATTTTTCATAGACAGCTATTTTTGTCAGAATATTTATTTGTTGGTAGTCAGCAATTCTTAAATGACAGAGTCAGCTGTTAGCATAGACCTAAATAGGAGGAAAATGAATGTACTTACACATTTCAATTCAAGGTATTAGAAAGGGTTCTGTTAAAGAGGGCTGCTTCAGTCAATCTTAGTAAGCAAATTTGCGGAGTTGGGAAGGAGGGTCGAGATAGAATGCAGCATTGCTAGTGACACTGGCTTCTCCAGTCTGAGTGGATGTGTCCAGATGCCCTGATATGGAGATGCCAAAGATAGCAACAAACTGGTGTCAGACAGCTGCGGTCCGGGTTTTAGGGCCATGTGAACTGTATCCATTTACTAGCAGCAGAGTCATCTGGGCTCTTGGCCACCACAAACCACACCCAATTCCTTTTCCTCTGCTAGTTCCTTATTTTATATTTTGTGCCCTATGGTTAATTTTAAAAAACCAAAAACCAAAAAAACACATTGAAATAGCATCTATTACATTGTGACTACACCCCAAAGGAGAAATTTTCTTTCAGAGCCCTTCACAGTTCACTCTAGCCTGTTGTCTTAGCTCTTTTGGATTTGATGTTGCATTGAGTCGCTTTTTGAGTAGGTAGCAAGTCCTTAAGTCAGTTTCTGTAGCTATGATTTTCTAGCTAATCTACTTTGTAAACACTGATTAAGCTTCAATATGAGATTTAAGCAATGGTACTTATGTATGTTACTGAAGGGGAAGCTAAGGCTCAAGGGTTTTAAGTCAGAGATCCAAAAATGAACCAGACCCCAAACCTAAAATAGAAGCCATGCGTGCAATGATGATGTGACAATACAGTTTATTCCTCCATCAGATATTAGTATTTAGGATAATGCAGTATAAAGAGATAATAAAATATATAAAAAACTGTCTAAATGAGTTTAGAACTTATTACAACACATTTGGTCTTTGCTTTTTATCTATAAAAGAATGAGATTTATCTGTCTCTAAGATCCTCTGTCTACTGCTGCTGCCTTTTTTTTTTTGTCACTTCAAGTCATTTCTTTAGAAACCCTCCATGAAGCACATTTGAAATTGAATTATATCAATATTTGAAATGCTACAAAAGTATCTTATCTAAAATACTCAGGGAGTTGTGTGTTCTTGTTAATTAATATTTCTAGATAACTGAAACACCCTTTGTAGTTTTAACTCTGATTGAAAAAATTTAATTAGCTCATGAATTTTCTATCTCTCTATTTTCTTTAGCTTGAGTTTTGAGAGCACTTTTTTTTTTTTTTAAACAAGTAGTTGTATGTTTTAGGTACTATGAAATTGCTGGGTTTTACTTTAAACTGCAGTTTAAACTGTTTAGTAGAATAACTGATACTTTCTTCAGATCTTCTCAAGGCATACTAATTTTTTCCCTGAATTTAGTTGCTTTAAAAACTCTCATTATATATCCTATTTTGTAGCTGGGTATTAAAAGCAATTAAAACAATGGCAGCAGAAAGTAAATAGTGTATTGTCGCCTGTAGAGACAAAGTTTATTGTACTGACTCTGCTAGAGTTTAGATGGACTTACAAAAAGATTTTTTAACCTCAATCTTATTTCCACCACTGTACTTATTAACTGCCTCAAATTCTTGTGAAAATCATGAGATTTGAATCCTAATTAAATGAAAATTTTAGATTTTCTAACAATAATAGCCACTGGTTTCTAAACCAGACCATACACATTTGAAGAAAAATAGGATTGATCTCTGCCTTCAGGAATTTTTAAGTATACTGGGAAAATAAAAAATATAAGCCAATAAGTGAATTAAAATATTATAGCTGCTCTGATAGAAAATTGTACGGGATCTAGCAAGGGCCCAAAGGAGGAACAGGGGCTACCTTTTAGAATGGGGACTCATATCATATTGAGGGGGAATATAAAAATTACCATTTTATGCAATTCCTTATAGAGTTAGAATGGTCCACAGTAATATTCTCTGCTCAGAAGCTGTATTGCCACATCCTGACAAGCTAAATTTTATCTTGTCTTCTGAATGAAGGATTCGAGGCATCTCACTAGACTACAAACTGTGATAAAAAACCAAAAATTTAAAAATAACCAAAATAATTTAAAATTTAAATTTAGAAAACCAAAAATAAAAAGCAGGCCTGGGGAACATATGCGCGGAACTGAGGTCTGAGGAGGAGGAGAGGATATGTGCAGATAAGCAGGGAATATACAGCTCTTAAAATTGGGCTACTCCTTTAACTCTGAGCTTCCTAGCAAGCAAAGCAAAAAGAATCATCATAAAGTTGTCCATAACAGGAAATCATTTCTTCTGGAGAAGGAAAGTTTTCTTAGACCTTTCAGTTGAAAATGATGTTTGTGGGCAGTTCTTTGTATGCCTGTCCAGCTTCCTACTGGCTGAGGTTCTTGTGAAGTTAGCTCCCAGCCTGAGCCTCTTGTGTCTAATATCAGTGTTTTCTTTCAGGAACAATGAATCATTCTTCCCAGCACACTGACTCCCATGGCTTTCATGAAGATGGAAAGCTTTATGTTGTGGATTCCATAAATGACTTGAATAAACTAAACCTGTGTCCTGCCGGCTCACAGCATCTGTTCCGTATGTGTGCCCCTGATGGCCTGGCTGTCAGGCCTGGTTTCTAGGCCACCTAAAAATAGCAAATGGCTAACCTGGATGTGGGGGTGTGGCAGGGGGCACTCGGAATGGCTTGGCACTGGACACACTATTTATTATGAGGCAATTTTTGCTCTTGTTCACCAAATATTTGGCAGGATTGTGGGCTTTCCTGGCTCCTCAGCAAGATTTGAACTTTTGTCTTCAAAACTTCTGAGAAGGCCCTGAGAAGTTTCTGACCCTGGAAAGAGGTGGAGTCTGCAGAGGTGGTCTCCCAAAGCCTTGTGCATCCCTCTTAGCTATTTTGCTTTCCAGCGATCACAGCCAGGTCACCAGTGATACTCATTCTTCTAGAGGAGTCTTATTTCATAGTGGATTGCTGAGAAAACCACAACTCACATTCACCTAGTTTTAAAAAAAAATCTTTAAAATTTCATTGGACAAAAAGGCAACTTTTATTTTCTACTTAACAAATAACAGAATGTCCCAATTAAAAGGTTAGGAAAAGGAGGAGCAGAGCAAAACAAAATCCTACTCAATCCTAAGTGTGTCTCTTTCCCCATAAACATTATAAATGAGCTCTCCCAGATCATTCTGAGGCCCTTTTCTAGTTTAAATGCTGACATTCAAACACAGGCGTTTTTTGCCCACTTGACATTTGTTGCATATGGACTCTAAACTCTCATCATCCCAACTTTATATCTTTCATCCCCCTTCTAAATCCCTTCTGAGTTATTGCTTTTTTCCCTTCTAAAAATGCATCTCATTTTCACCTCCTTTTATTATAGTCAGTTCCAATAAAAATAGGTGTTTGGGTGCCAGCCTATGCCTTTGCTTTGAGGGGGTGACATAGGATGTGCTTATAAGGCAAACATGGATCATTAGCCACCCACCTATCCATAATCAAGTAGCACAATTTTTAGAACTGATACAAAGTGGGAGGAGATACAACAGAGTCAGTTCAGTGATCTCTCGTCCCCAATTTGGTCTGGGTAGTATTAGGCAACTAAACCTTACACAATGGTGACCAAATGCGACAATTCATGGTTTGGATGAACCAAGCTGTTGCCTAAACATGAGTTACATTTTCAGTTCAATTGCAAAGTGTTTTAAAGAACCTTGCTTTCAGAGTACACCCATCCTGGACCAGCTTTAAGAAATTTAAATTTAAAAAGTGGATGTGGGAAAAAAAAAAGAGAGGGAAAAAAAGTATATGTAGACATAGTGTTATTCAGTCTTATTCCTGAGTCACCTTGGGAAAAGATCAAGAGAGCCTCTGTCACTTTTAAATCTTAACTTCTTTATTGCTTCCCAAAGGAAAAATCCATGTTCTGCCACTTCAGTGCTAACAAGATCTCCAAAGAAATTTTCTGAACAGGTCTAAGGAAATAGCTTAAGTCTGCATTTCTCTGAATACCAACATAGTAGAAGGTATGGAGTAGGTGTAGCTCTGTGGCTTAGCTCCTTCCCATGTATGAGGTCTCAGGGTCAATCCTGGTACCTCTTAAAAAAACATTTCACAGAGAGCTCCCAGCTTAAACACATGCCCAAATCATGTCACTTTCCAGGGCGATCAGAGGGATGGGTATATCCGTTTAATTAGTGTATCTATCTAACAGAGGAGTACTGTTCATTCCTGCTGACAGGGTTGTATTGCTGAGAAATTTTTGTCGCTTGTTTCACGTTAGCTCTAGAAGAGAAAATCCCAGACCGCGGCACTCACTCAGGAAATGGAAGTCGCAGTCTGTTCTTTGTGGGGCTGATAATTATGCTGATTGTCAGCCTGGCGCTGGTGTCCTTCGTGCTATTTCTAATAAGTAAGTAACTCTGACATATTTTTCACTAGTTGTATGTGCTTACTTCATAACTGGTTGTGTAGCTTCCCTCCTGTCAGAAATGCTTTCTGGGAATGAACGCTTAAACAGAAAGACAGGGAGAGTGAACACTCCTGTGGACCCAGTCGCTCTGGGACAGGGTCTCAGGGGCACAAGCCCACTGCGTAAGTGTTGGAAGTTCAGAAACTCAGTTCACAAACTCACACATATGTGAAATATTTCTATAACACTTTAGTTTCTGACTTGAAACCCCCACATGGTAGGCAGCGCATTCTAGCTAATTCCAGGTCTTCTCAAACCAATACATTGATTTCTCCATTCATTCAGGTCTATAACTTAGTCCTGCTTAGGTTTAAAATTCCCTTCCAGATTTGTTCACTTTTATACCATTCCAGAAATTATGTAGAAGTACCTGGGGGCTTGTGTAAAGCTCCAAAGGCAGTGTTGGGGATGGGAAGAGGACAGCTTATTTCCTGTTTGACACTGCCCTGGATCAGTCCTAGGGGGCCTTCTGCTCCTGAGATAACCCACCCTGTTGCTCTTGGTCTTGAGTGGTGACCCAAGCTCCTAAGTCAAAAGATGTTCCAGGTTTCAGTGTCACCATCTCTGATTCAGGGGAGGAGTGTGTGTGGGTGATGTAGACTTGCTGATAGCATCTCCTCCTTCTGGATGTGCCACCTCCAATCAAGCCCACCAGTTTTCTCTCAGTTCATCCCTATGTACCCTCATTTGGAATTATTTCGATTCCCTCCCACACAATATAAGAAGGAAAGGAGCCTGGAAAGGTGAGGGGGAGGCAAATCTTTGACACTTGCCCAGATCTACCACACTGCCATTTCTTCTGCCCTCTTGTGCTTTGCAGACCTTGTAGCCTTCAAAAATTCTAAATGAGAAGTGGAGCCCACATCTTTGGAATGCCTTTAATTTCATTTCATTCTGGATTAGAGGAGGCAGAGCTGGTGATGACGGTGGGAGGGGAGGGGTGAGTAGAGTACATGACCTTTTCACTGCTTTTAGCCCCTGCCCTTCTCCAAAGACCCCTTTCTCCTACCAGCTTGAAGGTATTTTGTCTGGGGCTGAGGCTTTGGGGAAGGAGCATAGGCACATATAACTGATGCCCTTTTGAACTTGGGAGCTAAAATGTGAACTATCCTGACAATAATGGTGCCCTTGCTCCTGGCTATCAGTTGGGAGGGGATTGGCAGGGGAACCTGCAGGACAGGAAGGAGCATATGTATCACCATTCTGAAATGTCACCCCACATAAATGAGTGCTCCACATCTCTGGATGGCAACATCCAGGAGGGGATGGTATCAGCAAGTTGATGTCACCCCCCCACACTCCTCCCCCAAGTCAGAGATGGTGAAACTGAAACCCGGAACACCTTTTGGCTCCACGTACCACCCTGCCACACCTACTAGGGGGTAACGGCTTAGTTTAACTACTGGGAAGTTCTGGGTATGCCTACAGGAATGAGAACAACTCAAAGGAAATTCTCTCTCCTCTCTGCCTCCATATATGTGGGATAAGAAGTAAGATTAAGGGGAATGATAATAATAAATGCTATATATGGTGTGCTTATTCTGTCACAGGCACTGTTAAGTACTTGATTTATATTTGCTCACAACCTCATAATGGCTCTATAATGTAGGATCCATTATTATTCTGATTTTATCAATGCTGAAAACAGAGGCTCAGAGATATTCGTTAACTTGTCCAAGGTCACACAACTAATAAGTGTGGGATCAGGGCACAAAAACACTCCTGCCTGACATCAAAGACCATGTACTTTATCACTATAATTATATCCCTATTGTGGAAATAGGATTTATTTTATATTTTCTCTCTAGCATTTTTGTATTCAGGGCAAAGTCATAGTAACTAAGAAACAGAAAGAAGATGTAAATTGGATAATTATTCTATGCCAGACACATTACATTCATTAGCCCTAATCCTTGATGTATCCCCTCCAGGTAGTGTCTAATATCTTTATTTTACTGATGAAAGGCTAGGGCCTAGAGAGTTTACTTTTCCAATTTCAGCTGGCCCATAAGGGGTAGAGCTGGGATCAAACCCTGACCTGTCTGGCTCCAGAGCTCCCCTGTACTCCACTGCCTCTCCTGAAATAAAATAAAGGCTTTCTGTGGTTTTCAGACAAACCTTAAACCAGCTTAATAATAAAGGCTTCCTGTGGTTTTCAGACAACCCTTAACCCAGCCAGAGTTGGCAGAGGCATCTGTAAAAGAACTCGGCCTGTGCACATCTTTAACAAGGAAACCTTTTTGCCATCAGTGGGATTCAGAGAAAACTTGTACTCTTTTAAGTGGAGTGCAAGAACTTGTATTCTTTGCAATTCTAGCATTTTAATGCAACAGAAATGAGTCTATGTGATATTGGATCCCAATCTTATTACAATGCTGGGTCTTTGTGTTTTTGCCACCATCTTTGCCATAAACAGGAGTAATGGTTGGCAAGAATAAATTTCTGTGGATGGGTGTTTGCGTTGGTGGCAATTTTGCATGGCAGTATATTACAAAGGATTCTATGGTCAAATGAGTTTGGGAATTGCTGGGTTAGAAATGCTCAAGGTTTTTCTCTTAACTTGTTTGTACATGGAACTCTTTTTCTTTTCAGGGAATTTATTTTGGGACCAGTGTATTGTAAAACAAGCTAAGGCAAACCTGGCAGTTCTTCCTTCTTGTGTTTGATGTAGGAGTTTCCAAGAGGAAAAAGGCTGCCACACAGCATGGATTTACTTCAGTTTCATGCTTTTCCCCAGAAGCAAGTTGTAGCTTTGCCTAGTTCTGCAACAA
This sequence comes from Dasypus novemcinctus, assembly GCF_030445035.2. Classification (NCBI taxonomy): domain Eukaryota; kingdom Metazoa; phylum Chordata; class Mammalia; order Cingulata; family Dasypodidae; genus Dasypus; species Dasypus novemcinctus. Next base: position 88,065,704 of record NC_080677.1, read on the forward strand.
AGCTCAGTTAAACTCTTCCCTCATGTCTTGGACTCTAATTCAGCTGACATAATTTTTCAGACACCAGGGAGAAGCAGCTGCTGGGCAGCCTATTTGACCCAAGGCTGGGAGGTGAACCTCTAATGTCTAATTTACCTTTCCATGTTAGTTTATCAGCTAAGCCCAGTAGCATCTTAAACCATGTCATGAGTTCCTGAAACTTATCTTTGAAAAGTCCTGTTTGAAATGGAAATGATAAGGAGCTCAAACATAAAGCACTGATTTTGTGTTGCATTTCTTGGAAACTTTAACTTTGGTACACAGATTTCAAAGTGTTCCATTTCCTAGGTTACAGTATTGCCAGGGTTCTGGGTTCTGTTTATTTAAAAACATTGCACCTTTGCTCTCGGGGTGGTCTGAGGGGAATTTTCACACATTCATTGAAAATATGTAATTCAGAACAAGTTGAGCTCTGTCAAAATAGGCTGGAATGCAATGTCAGTGCCTAAATGAAGCACAGAAATCCTTTTCTGAGAATGGGTTTTGAAATGAGACAACATAATCACTTCTGGAGGGGATAATCAGATACACTGGTAGTTTCCTTTGGTTGCTCACTGCCCTGTCTTTCTCAGCCAAACTTTGTGTGGAGCTGCCACAGCTAGTCTAGGCTGGCACCAAGAGGTTGTAAAAATAATCCACTTGATTGGTAACTTCAGTCTTCAACAATTTCTCCCCTGGGCTTCTGGACTGTGTGGGCTATTGGGGCAGGGGATTTGCCAAGATTTTCAGCAATACAAGGCTCTGATGAGTCCTGATGGAACATGCTGGAAATCAGCATAACACCGTCTGTTTTCCATTTTGAAGTTCAAACTGGACGCAAGATGGATGATGTGTCAAGAAGATTAACAGCTGAGGGGAAGGATATAGACGATCTTAAGAAAATCAACAGCATGATCTTAAAGCGACTCAACGAACTGGACTTGGGACAGAACTAAAGAAATTCTCTTTCAAGAGGAACTGGTGACACCTGGAGCTTCTCCTCACTATTGTAACTGAACAGGGCTAAGCACTGACAAAGTGCATTTGCTTAGGCAGCAGACTATCTGGAAAGTGAACCCAGCCCTAGGAAATACTTTCTGCTGCAGGGATGGGAGCAACATCAAGACATGGGGATTGGGGACTAGTGGTCAGAAAGGGGCAAACTTATCTCAGCCTCATTTAATGGTAGTGTCCTTCAGCTTTAATGAGGTAAAGGGTGGGTGATATGAGCAAGTGCCAAGCAAGGAGGCGAATAGTGAGAGAGAGAGTTTGGCTATGTGCCCACAACTTCTCTTACAAAAGGAGCTTTGTTCTTAGAACTTCACTGTGCCAATCAAGTTCGTGGTGCCTTGTGCACCTTCATAGATTCCTGTGAAAACCTAAAGAATTTATGTAGTTACCTGAATTAAAGGAACCAGATGATCATTTTCTTTAATAAAAGAGATTCTGTTCGGGTACCTGGACTTTGACTCATTTTTCCAGGGACAGGGGATGAGTGGACTTCGGAGCTGTTTGCCAAATGTGTTTGCTGATGGAACCTGTAGTAGGTGTGTATGGTGGTGGAGAGGGAGGGGTCAAAAGACAAAGCTTAATTAATTAATTTAACTAATGTTTATTGAGCTCCTACTTTATGCAAACCACCCTTCTCTAGAGGAAGTTCGAGTGAGGGAAAAAGGAGATGTACATAAATAAAATATCAGATGAAAATGGTAAATGCTTTCAGAGAAGAGTCCAGAAACTGCACAGCAGTTCAGAGGAGAGAAAGAATTCTGTCTGGGGGTGGGTGAGTGGGCTGGGGCTCAAGGGATAAGGGAGGACCTCATGGAAAAAATGGCTTTTGAACTAGATCTTAAAGGGCAGGTATGCATTCTATTTTAGACGTATAATTATATAAATTTTGTTTACTTTGTTTCTCATGAAAAAAGAATCTTTCAGTAGCTGCTGATGAATTTTGAAGAAATTTGATCCATTTGTAGCTTATGTTAAAATATAGTAGGAAATTGTTTATTTGGAGTATTTGAAATTGGACTCATTTTAGCACAAAGCATACAGGATATGACCTAAGATATGGTACAAAATAAATGAGTTTAAAAAATACATGAGGGGAGCAGATGTATCATAGCTCAAGTGGTTGAGTGCCTGTTTCCCATGTATGGTCCTGGGTTCATTCCCCAGTGCCTCCGAAAAAAAAAATACACGAGTCTTAGGAAACCACACATGAATGCACACATTTTACAACCCTAAATATTTAATTAAGTAAGCACAAGACATTTTTTTTTAAAGATTTATCTTATTTCTCTCCCCTTCCCCCTCTCGTCTGCTCTCTGTGTCCATTTGCTATGTGTTCTGCTGTGTCCGCTTGCATTATCGGGCAGCACTGGGAATCTGTATCTCTTTTTTCTTGTGTCATCTTGCTGCGTCCACTCTGTGTGTGTGTGGCGCCACTCCTGGGCAGGCTGCACTTTTTTCATGTGGGGTGGCTCTCCTTTTTTCATGTGGGGTGCAGGGTGCACACCTTGTGTGTAGGGCACCCCTATGTGGGGGCACCCCTGCGTGGCACGGCACTCCTTCCACATGGCAGCACGGTGCATGGGCCAGCTCACCACACGGGCCAGGAGGCCCTGGGGATTGGACCCTGGACCTTCCATATGGCAGACGGACGCTCTATCAGTTAAGCCACATTTGCTTCCCAGCACAAGACATTTTACTTACCCATTTTTGCTCTCAGAAACATGTACTGTATACTCACTTTCTTAAAATTGATAGATATCATGCAGAACATTTAAAAAATCTAGTTTGTGTTTACTGGAAAATTCTTACTGACCTATTGATAGGCTGTGGCAAAATCACTTGTTAGGATTTGTTGTAACATTGTTTCAGAAACCACTGAGGTTCTCATGTAACAGTTCTTGAAAAATACTCATTTCTTTCCTTTCACCTGCTTGTTCTTAAGCTTTTCTTTCCTTTTCTACAAACTGGTGTATTTCATACACAGTAATAAGGACATTTATTCCAAGAAATATGTTATCTTACAATATGAAGTAATATCTGATAGGCCATTTTAAATCCATCATCCTTTTATTTATTTTTTTGTGCTGAATATTTTTATATTTAAAAGATACATAGATCACACAAAATGAATCCATCCTTTATGGTGACAACTCCCCCACCCCCCAGGGTTTCACCCCCCCACCCCCGTACACTTGCCTGGGGTGTAGTGATGCACCAAAAAGATGATGACATAACCTGATAGAAAAAAAAAGTCATGAAAAAGAAAAGCTGTAGGACTGTGTATTAGTCACCCGAAGGGGTGCTGATACGAAATACCAGAAGCCTGTTGGCTGTTATAAAGGGCATTTATTTGGGGCAGGAGCTTACAGATACCAAGCCATAAAGCATAAGTTACTTCCCTCACCAAAGTCTATTTCCATGTGTTGGAGCAAGATGGCTGCTGATGTCTGCCAGGGTTCAGGCTTCCTGGTTTCCTCTCTTCCCAGGTCTTGCTTCTCGCTGGGCTCAAGGTTCCTTTCTTCCCCATACTTGCTGCTCTTTCCTCTGTGTGCTTACTTCCTGGGGCTTCAACTTAAGACTTCAGCATCAAACTCCAACATCAAAACTCCAACATTAAAAACCCTCCAACTCTGTCCTTTCTGTTTTATCTGTGAGTCTCCACCCACCAAGGGGGGACTTGATGTGTTCTAATCAGAGCCCTAATCATAATTTAATCATACCCGGGTATACAGACTAGTTTACAAACATAATCCAATACCTACTTTTGGAATTCATAGCTATATCAGACTGCTACAGACTGTGAGCTTTCTTTCACAGAGTTAAGGAAGTGTGTTTGAAAAAAGGAAAAATGAACATTTTCTTTTTGGAAGCCATGTTTCCACTTATTTGGTGAAGAGAAACCTTGGTAAAATTTTTTTAATTTGGAAAACTAAGATGTAATTCTACTTTTTTCTGAAGGTGAAAAACATTTTTTTAAAAGCAATGAAAAACAATTCAGAACAAACAATTCAATGTTGTGTGCCCAGCGCTCTGCTGAACACTACCAAGGATCCATGGGGAGGCTAAGACTCAAGGTCCCGTCTCCAAAGGGGCCTCCTATCAGGTAATGACCTTTAGCCCTGAACAGGAGCCAGCAGTTCCTCAAGGGCCATTCAAAGGATCACCTGGAAGCCTTAGCCAAAAATAAAAAGCAAACAAAGGTAAAAACGGATTCTTGGATCCTACCCTCAAAGATTCTGATTAGGCAGCCACGGGGTGGGATTGAGGACCAGGTTTTTAAAAAGCTGCTGCAGTGATTCTGATGCACGGCCTGGTCGGGTGGCTGGACAGATGATGAATCTGGAATAAACTTGGGTTCAGATGCTGATCTGTGGGTGGGTGATGGCGTGGCCTTGATGATGTCCCTGAACCCACCCGACTTTGAGGGTTTTCCTTTGTAACAGTCAGGCTGAGACCACTGGTGAGAGGAGGGAAGGTGAGAGAAAGCCTTTCAGGCTGAGACGTTGTCTGTTTAAAGACGGGGACAGCTGAAGACATTTTTAATCCCTAAGGAATAATAATAGTCTCTTGTAAAGTGTCTTCAGAAGAACAGTCCACTTACTCCTTCAATTATCTTCTGTTTCTCTTCATCCCGGTCCCTCCTCTTCCACACACCCCATCCTCTTCCCTTGCCCTTGGTTTAGGCTCCAGTGTAAGGAGAGATTCAGATCTTCTGAAGGATGGTGGGGGGCAAAACTGATAGTAAAAGGTCAGAGGGAGAAATTGGGGAAGATGAAGGGTAAGTAGCCTGGGAAGAGGCCACAGAGGGAGCCTGGGACCCGCAGGTTGAGAAGGTAGCACTGCTGGCGCCCTACGGGACCGCGTGTTACCCCCTTCGGCCATCCCGGTCCACACAACTTACGTCATAGCCACCCCGTCGCTGATTTGAGTGGAAACTGGCCTTGAAGGTCTTCACCTGAAGACATTTTACGTATTGGTCCTTTGGTAAGGGACTACTGACCTTGCCTGGGAATTGAGAATAATGTCTACGACTGATCAGATGTCCCTCCTTTTTGGTATAAGTGACTTAGAAACAACTGCTCCTCAGAGTGACTGGAGAAAAAAAATAAAACCCAAGCAATAGCAAAATATTCAATAATCAATCAAAACCTATGATGAGACAAAAATGGTTAAAATGAGCAGTGACTACCAGCCAGTGTAATACTACTTATAAAACTGCAAAGAGAATAAAACATGTCTTAAATTTAGTTGAGTTTTCTGTCTTTGCAAAGTGTCAGTTTGGTAAAAACTTGTGTTACACTGAACTAAACTCACCACCTGATAGAAATAAAACTGGACTTATAAGAAGTCACACAATTGATTGGAAAGAAATTCAAGGAAGCTTTTTATTTTTGTTCCGTTCCCTTTTTATTTTTTCCTTCAAACTCAGTGTTGCCAATAGAATACTAAGGGGTTTTTCTGCAGACTTCTGCTTTTAGGCCAGTAATGTGGGCAGTAGGATGTGAAGCTGAATAAGGGCAGAGAAAGCAGCCGGAGCATGGAATGTAGAGCCCACCTGTAAGGCTGCAGCATTTGAAATCCTCTCAGATAAGGAAGATGGGTGTCATTTCATGTCTTCCTGGGAGATGAAGAATGAATGGGCTGTGAGAAACACAACTGAATTTAGGGAAAGGAAGATAGGATCCGAATTTTTAAATTTTGAAACATGATTGTTCATGCATGAATCCATAAAGAAATGGACTGTATCAAGCTCATTCTATCAGGAATATTCTTCCCAAATGTGGAGTGTGAACATTTATTATCTGATGAACAAATGGAGCAGGCCAAACAATTGAAAAACCAGTTAATAATGTGTGGCTTCTCAAGTGCTAAAAATGCATAATATTTCATATCCTAAAATGGTTTTAAAATATTGCCACAAACAGGCTAACAGAATTCTACTTTTTCCTCCTAAACCTGGCAAGCTTCTTTAGCATTCACAAATTGAGGTCCATTTCTGAATTACTGTATTTTATTTATGTACTAAAAAAAAAACAGTTTCTTACAAACTCAGAAAAAAAGTGATGTGATAAGACATGAGGCAGCCCTTTATGTACTCTCTAGTACCTTATTTACTTTCAGTTCATCCAGAAATCCAGGGGTTCTTAAACTTTTGTCCTGCAGACCCTGTAGGGTAAATGAGGGTGGGATGCCCTTTCTGTGAACCTGAGGCCCTGAAGTGAGGATGGGTTGGTCTGCTCAGCCACCTGACCCTCACAGACAGGGAGTTGCATGTAAGCATAGAAGGAACACCTGCGATAATAATCAGGAGGTCTGGTAATTGCTAAGTATAACCCTGTGTCCCACTGTTTGTAACCTTATAAAAGCTGACGTGTCTGGTAGGCGGTGTGGAGCAAGGTGGGAGACTCCTGCGCGGCACTCGCTGGGTCCTGCAGGTAGGCTGAGCCCCGGCCTGCCGCCACCGGGCTCTCTGTGTGAGTAAGTAATAAAGTCATGACTGTTGCTGGGTTCCCATGTGGTTTCTCTGGAATATCAAATTAGTTGGTCGGGCTTGACTGCCTGTGTGACAATTGGCAGAGTCGGCGGGCCAAGGTGAAACCAGAGGCCCTTAATAAATCCACACTATACTGTGTATTATTTAATAAGTATATCACACTTGCACCAACATGTCCCCACAAGAATGTTGTTTTGAATTTCAGTTCAAGCTCATGAACCCCTTGTTAAGAACCCCTGGAATAGATGATGAACACCAAGGTTTTTCCCTTATCACTGGTAGAAGTCACGAGGAATCTTTCATAAATGTTTCCCCCACAAACTTGATACAATCTACTCCTCCTTTGAGCCTCTTGTATTTTGCCTTCTAATTGTGTATTTGTGTTGTACCCTTTCTGACTTTGTCTAGGCACCTGTCAGGGTATAGTACATTGCCCAATAATGTGAATTTGTTTGAGTTAAACTACGAAGAGTTTCTAGGCTGTCTGTATTGCCTCCTGTTTGAAATTAGAAGATGCAAAGTGGTGCTCACTAATAGGAGAGGAGGGACACCTGGTGGCTGTTGGTTATTTCAAGGGGATGAGGTCTGTTTGAAAGGAAGAAAGAAGGCAAGAGAAAAAAAATAGTGTATGTGATACCGGACGGGGAACCAATATTGCACAGGCCAGCTGGAGCCTGCGTCTGGGCAACACCAAGGTGAAAGGCCACATAGTGAAGACTGTGGGCGGTGGAGTTGAAGGATCTGCATTTGAATCTGGCTCTACTGCTCACAACCTGCATGACATTGGATAAGCTATGTACCTATTCTGAGTCTTGGTCACCTCATCTATAAAATGGAGTAATACCTACCTCACTGGGTTGTTGTGACAATTGAACAATATGATGCCTAGCACAGGGTAAGCACTCAGTCATTGCTTTTCACAGAAATGGGTGAGTAGGGCTCCAGGCCAAGGAGAGGTTTTCTCTTGGTGAGGTGTGGAGCTGAAATTTCCCTTGTATGAATTGGAAGGAGCCTGCCCCATCCCACTTTTAGAAAGGTTGCACAAAGGAACCATATTTTCAGGCCTCTTCAAGGGGAAATATCTTATAGTGAAGCAAGAAGAGTTTATAAAGCTTCAGTGTCTTTTCCCCATTCTGCTCACGATATACTTCTCTCCTAGAGCTTACCCCTACACGGGGAGACAAGATTAGCATGCAATGGCAAAACGAATCATATGGCATGTCTAAGTGGGAGGTCACTTCCTTTAGCAGACAATAGGCTGACTGACCATCTGGGAGATCCCTCAGTCCCTAGCAAATTGAGAAGCTTGCTCACTCTACCTTTAGAGAGAATCTCGAAGCCATCTGGAGGGTTTCTCTGCATGTCCACCTTCCCTCTATAGACCTATCTACTATCTCACCCCAACTTATGGCTTTTCCTCAAGGCTCAGATCCAGATGGACCTCCTGTTCAACACCTGCCCTGTCCTCTTAATACCAATCTCCTTTTCTTCTTAAGATTTATTTATTTATTTATTCCCCCTCCCTCCCTCCTTTGTCTGCTCTCTGTGCCCATTCACTGTATGTTCTTCTGTGTCTGCTCATCTTCTCATTAGGCAGCACTGGAAACAGATCCTAGGACCTTCCAGAGTAGGAGAGAGGTGCTCAATCTCTTGTGCTACCTTAGCTCCCTGGTCTGCTGCATCTCTTATTGTCTCCCCTTTGTGTCTCTTTTTGTTGCGTCATCTTGCTGTGCCAGCACTCCTGTGTAGGGCAGCACTCCATGTGGGCCATTCTCCACTTGGGCCAGCTTGCCCTCACCAGGAGGCCCCAGGTATTGAACCCAGGACCTCCCATATGGTAGATGGGAGCCCAATCGCTTGAGCCATATCTGCTTCCCCCAATCTCCTTTTCTTAACCTAGAACAATGTTCTATGCAATCACCTTGTCCCTTTTCATTCGTTCCTTCTTTTCCTATTGATACCTATTCAAATCTCTCCAATCTTAATAAAATCCTCTCTCATTACCCTTCAACCAACTTCTTTTTTCTTACCTTCCATCCTTTCTGGACTTCTCAAAAAATGGTTAGGTTATTTTCACTGTCTAATTGTTTAAACTCTCATCCATTCCTCAAACTCTGCTTCAATCTGACACCTATCCCCACCTTTCTATTGAAATTGTCCTTGCTAAGGTTATTACTGATGACCTCACTGCTATTTCCAACGGCCATTTCTCAAAGTTTTTCTTTTCTCTTGAGGTCTTTTAACTGATTAAAACAGGCCCATTCAGATTATCTAGGATAATGTCCCTCAATTAAGGTACTGATTATGGACTTTAATCACCTTTGTAAAATATGTTCACAACAGTACCTAGATTAGTGCTTGACTGAATAACTGGGGACTGTAGCCAATTGACACATAAAACTGACCATCACAGTGAGTAATTTTTTGTCGTATTTGACACTGTTGATTATTCCCTCCACGAACCTATTCCACAACGCCACGGTTTCTATTTTGTTTCCTGCTAAGGCCCCTCTCGCTTTGCCTGTTTCTCAAGCATTGCTGTTCCCCAGGGCTTTACCCCCTGCTCTTCTATCTCTGAGTTCATTTATTAATTGATGATTCTGCATTTATTTCTTTAATCCAGATATTTTTACTGTGCTTCAGACATAGAGCCAACTCCCTGTTTAGCATAGGGACATGGCTTCTTACATTAGCATTTAACCTAACATGTCCAAAATGAAGCTAATCATCTTTCCACATTAAATTTATTCCTCTTCCTGTATCCTTTGGCTCACTTGGGGACACCAGCATTTGTCAAATTACCCAAACAACAAACTTAGGGGTCCTTGACTCCTTCCTTTCCCTTACCTATCACAGCCAACAAGTCACCAAAGCCTTTTGATTTTGCCTTCTAAAACATTTCTCAAATGCATTCTCTCCTGTCTATCCCACCATCTCTGTTCTACTTATGAACATTATTTTTTGCCTGAATGATTGCACTAGCCTTCTAAGAGGTCTCCCAGACTCCAGTTTATCTCTTTCAAGTCCTCATTCACAAGGCCATTAGAATATTCTTTATAAAAATGTAAATCCATGTCCTCCCTGGTCAAACTCTTCATTAGTTCCCAAATTCTGCTTTGAAGCTCTGTACTCACAACCAGTTATTTTCCACTGCAGTGTATTTGCTCACAGGGTACCATCTGTTTGGGGCACCCTTTCTTTCTTTTTTTTTTTAGGATTTATTTTATACCCCCCCCCCCCATTGTTGTTTGTGGTCGCTGTCTGCTCTCTGTGTGCTCTCTGTGTCTTCTTGTCTTCTCTTTAGGAAGCACTGGAAACCGAACTCAGAACCACCCAGGTAGAAGAGAGGTGCCCAATCACCTGAGCCACCTCAGCTCATAACAGTTTGTTGTGTCTCTTGTTGTCTTTCCTCTTTGAGTCTCTTTTGTTGTGTCATCTTGTTGTGTCAGCTTGCCTTCTCCAGGAGGCACCAGGAACTGATCCCGGGACCTTGCATGTAGTAGGTGGAAACCTAATTCCTTGAACCACATCTGCTTCCCTGGGGCACACTTTCTAATCCCTCCTTCTGAATAGCTCTTCTTCACATGTCCAGTTTTCTTAAACATATCCTCTAAAACGTTTTTTTTTTGGTTTTGTCTCTTTAAGGACACCTACCCTAATACTTTTAGGCAGACTTTGGAGTCAGGCGAACTGGATTAGAATCTTAGCCCTGCTTCTTGACGGCTGTGTGGCCTTGGGAATGACTCTCAACCTTTTTCCATCCCAGTTCTCTCCCTCTAAAATGAGGGTGATAATCATCGACCTCATGGTAAGTTTGTAAGGAGATAACATGTTTATGAAGCCCTTAGCATGGCTCTTGGCACACAGCCACCCACTGGATGCAACCACCTTGGGGATAGAGAGCATGTCTGTCTTATTCATTTCTGAATCCTCAGTGCCTAGCAGTGTTCTGAATAAACAAATAAAGAAACAGTAGTTACTAGGAATGTATTTGTGTGTATGTATTTCCTACAATGTGGTTTGGGGATAAGAAATCTGATTCTCCTACCCCTTGAAGTTTGTATCTCTTATTTGCTACTGTATTTCTTTACTTATCAAAGGCAGGTTTTGGATTCTGCTAGAAGAAAGGCAATTTAAACTGGAAAAATTAGAGATGGAGTTGACCAGATAAAGACTCCAGTACACATCATGACTTCTGTGGAGGAATCCACTGTTTAGTGAACTCTGATAATGGAGTTGTGTTGTCAAAGCACATCCTTCTTAACCTAATGGCTGCGGTCTTTGGGGAAAGTCCAGTCAGCAGGTAAAATAGAAAGGGGGTCTTAAAGAGAAGGCAGGTGAAGGCATAGTCCTTGCTCTTGCTTTGGTCTTTTTCCAGATTTGTCTCTTACTTTAGATGTCGGGGAACATATTTATCAGTAGGAATGAAATTCTTTGTGGTAGAGTAGGATTGGCTACAAAATTTGCAGGGTGGGACCAGTGCAAAAGGAAAATGCAGTCCCCTTGTTTAGAAACTATTGAGAATTTCAAGATTGTCACAGCAGAGCATTCAACCAGACAGGAAGCCCTGTGCAAATGCATGGGTTGCATGCCCATGAATCTGCCCCTGGTTTAGAGACTATAATAATATTGACAGATAAGAAAGTTTATGTGTTCCTGGCATTGGCCACAGTGTCAGCTCAGAGTCTCATTCATGGACTTTAGAAAGACAAATACAGCCAGAGGATCCTTTTTCCATAAGGCTGGGCTACACTACCTGTAATTTATTTCCAGTGTGTGTGTGTGGTTTTTTGTTTTTTTGTTTTTTGCTCATGACCCCGAACATCCTTTCCATTATGGTGTTAATCCAAGTTTAATTCTTTTGTTCTTCTGCTCTCATCCTTTCTTTTAGGAATTGGAATGTGCGCTATCACTAAATTTCATCTGTGCATCTTTCTATCTTGATCTTCCCTGTTTCTTAGCCAGATTTCCCATCTTTGAGTCTTTTATATTGCCTTAAAAATTGGCCCTTCTATTCTTTGGGTTCCTTCCAATTTCTATTTGTTCTTCAGCAAATGAAGTGCTTAAAATGGAGTCTGGTATTCTAGGAGCCATGGCTGTGTAGGTGGTGCCAGGCTGCCTTGTTTTAGAAGACTCAGTTTATCAATGGGTGGCTCGACAACCCCCAACCATTCTTATGGTTCAAATTATATCCGTATGTTTTTCTCACTAATTGGTTCCTCTCACACAATATGCTCGGTGTATTAGTCAGGGTTCTCTAGGGAAACAGAGTCAACAAGAGATATGTCAATAGTATGCAATTCTATAAAAGTCTCTCACACAGCTGTGGGGATGCACAAAGTCCATGTTTTGTACGCAGGCTGCACCGGGGGCTCCAGTGAAAGTCCAATGCAGGTTCTTGACAAGTTCTGGGAGATGTTGGCCGTCCAAAGATGAGCTGGGAAATTCTCTCTCAATGCTGGAATCACTTTCACAACTGACTGGGTTAAGCATCACTCATCGCTGATGGCCATTCTCCCTGACTGATGTACTGTAATCAGCTATCTATGATTTACTACTGCAGTAAAGTCAATGGTGACTAAAGTCCATAAATGCCCTTGTATTACAGTTAGTCCAGTGCTTGTTTGACCAAACAATTGGGTACAATTACATGGCTGAGTTGACACAGCAGTCTAACCATCATAGTCTACCCTTTGTCAACTTGGCAACCATACACATTACCTTAAACCACACTTAGTCTCTAAGTAAAAACAATAACAGACATGCACATATATATATTTCTGCCTAACAATGTTCAACTCTCCTGCATACAACTGGAAATGCATTAATTTCATACAGAATAGGGTACAAGTTCTTGGGTAAGAGTCACTCTCAAAGTTGACATCCTCAAATATGATATGAAACTGATAGAACTTTTTATATGATAACGGAAAAGTTTGGGGAAGAAAACAAATTTGTTTTGTGTACGTATACAATCATCATCATCATGAAACAAGGGAAAAAAGACTCATGACCGTTATAGTCCTCATTGCTGCAACTGGTCATGTGGTCTAAGTTCATATTTATCGCTACCTTCTTCTACTACCCATTCTGTGTTTCCATTACCCTCAGGAAGCACTTCAGCTGGCTGTGGTTCTTTGCCTGGTGGGATGACCCAAACTTTCATTCCTGAAGATTCTGGGCCATTGTTAGTCCTGCTTGGTTTGAATTATTGCAATTTTCCATTGACTGTAATCATAGGACATGGCAGTACTGGGAGATGCCCCAGAGAATTGCCTATATTCCAGGCAAACTCTTCTTTACCTACATTATGTAGATGCAGTCCTATTTCCCCTTCATAGTCAGGATCAATTACCCCAGTCAGTACAGTAATTCCCTTATTTGACTGTTGATTCAGAGGTAAGAGGAGACTAAAGTAGCCAGGAGACAGTTTTAACTTCCAGTTCAATGGAATCACTGCTGTTTCCCTGGTAATCACACTTCTCCTTTTGGGACTAAAACCTGTAGACCAGCAGAGTTTGAGGTTGCAGGGACAGGAAACAAAACTTTTCCTAATGGATCACTAGGGGTAATAGCGAGTGGTGCCACTCCCATTTCCACTCTTTGATTCCTGGACCCATGGATCCTGGTTATGGGAGAAACAGCACCATAGAGTGGATGCTGATTTAGAGCATACATAGCCTCCTGGAGAACAATGGCCCAGCCCTGCAAGGTATTGCCACCTAGTTGGTGCAATAATTGAGTCTTCAAAGGGCCATTCTGTCACTTTATAAATCCAGTTACTTCAGGGCGATGGAGAACATGGTAAGACCACTGACTTTCATGGGCATGTGCCCATTCCTGCACATCATTTGCTGTGAAATGGGTTCCTTGATCAGAAGCACTGCTGTGTGGAGTGCCATGGTGGTAGATAAGACATTTGGTAAGTCCATGGTTGATAGTTTTAGAAGAAGCGTTGCATGCAGGAATTGCAAACCCATATCCAGAGTATGTGTCTATTCCAGTTAAATCACTGCCCTTTCCATGGGGAAATGGTCCAATGTAGTCAACCTGCCACCAGGTAGCAGACTGGTCACCTTGAGGAATGGTGCCATGTCAGGGGCTGAGTGTGGGTCTCTGCTGCTGGCAGATTGGGCACTCAGCAGTGGCTGTAGCCAAGTCAGCCTTGGTAAGAGGAAGTCCATGTTGCTGAGCCTATACATAACCACCATCCCTACCTCCATGGCCATGTTGTTCATGAACCCACTGGGCAATGACAGTAGTGGCTGGGGAAAGAGGCTGGGCATTAGCCACAGAGTGGGCCATCTTATCCACTTGATCATTAAAATCTTCCTCTCCTGAAGTCACCCTCTGGTGAGCACTCACTTGGGACACAAATATTTTCATGTTTTATTGGCCACTCAAAAACATCTACCCACAAAACTCTTCCCCAGACCTCTTTGTCACTAATTTTCCAATCATGTTCCTTCCAAATTTCTAACATTCAGCTAAATCATTGGCAACAGTCCATGAATCAATGTATACACACACCTCTGGCCATTTCTTCTTCCAAGCAAAATGGACAACCAGGTGCCCTGCTTGAAGTTCTGCCCACTGGGAGGATTTGCCCTCACCACTCTCTGTCAGGGATGTCCCAGAAAGGTGCTGCAGTGCTATAGCTGTCCATTTTTGGGTGGTACCTGCATATCATGCAGAACCATCTGTAAACCAGGCCCAAGTTTTCTCTTCCCCAGTAGACTGATTGTAAGGGACTCCCCAAGAGGCCAAAGCTGTGGGCTGGGAAAGAGAAGGTAACATGGCAATTTAACAGGATCCCTATTTCTGGTACCAAGCTGCATTAGTCTCTAGGGAAACAGAATCAACAAGAGATATCTGTAAATAGCATATGATTCTGTAAGAGTCTTTCATGCAGCCTTGGGGATGCACAAGACCAGGTTCCACAGGCAGGCTGCAGCCAGGGGCTCCAATGAAAGTCTTGATGAGTTCTGGGCGATGTTGGCTGTCCAAAGATGAGCTAGGAAATTCTCTCTCAATGGTAGAATCACTTGCCCTTTTAAGGCATTCAACTGATTGGGTTAAGCGTCACTCATTGCTGATGATGTAACTGTAATCAATTATCTATGATTTACCACTGCAGTAAAGTCAATGGTGACAATAGTCCATAAATGCCCTTGTACTACAGTTGCTTGCTTGACCAAACAATTGGGCACAATTACCTGGCCAAGTTGACACAATAGTCTAATCATCACACTTGGCATCTCTTCTTTTCAAGCTTTCTCTACCTCCATCCAGTATTGGTTTACTGGATATAGTTTCACCTTCAATTATTTTAGATTGCACTCACCTCAGTTCAATTTTGACTGATTTGGGGTCTATTTCTTGATGCTCTTTGGCTCCATATCAAAATATTCTGTGATCTTAATTGTAGTCCTAATGTAAGAAAAGCTACCCAAATTGGATTAGTTCAGAGATTTATTTAGCCTAAAATTTTGCCTCTGGAACTCAAGGATATTTTTTGGATAAATATGGTGGTTTTCCATAGCTTCTCTAAATTATTAGAAATTTTAAAAACATTATGGATCTATAGTCTATAACATCGCTTAATTTCTTCTTTGTAGCTACTTATTTATATATTTTGAGTTTTGATTTTCTGACTTCCCTTGAAAAACTATGGCCTATATCAAAATTGTAAAACATCCCTGCCTTTAATTCTCTTGCCCCTTTTCAGAAGTGAAGGTAGACATGGGAGGTTACTAATATTGAAACCCCTATGCAGACTTTCTAGCCTGGGTTTTCTTCCAGGGTCAGGAAAAAGGTGGCTACCCTTGCACTGAAGGATTTAAAAGAACAGTAGACAAAAATGCAGTTGTTATGATGGAACTTCATGAGGTCTGCTTGTCCAATGTGTCAGAAGCATCTGCTTAAGGGAAAAAAAGGAATTTCTTTGAAGAACACTGGTTAATATGATGAAAACCAAGGAAATCTGAACAACAAGGCCTTAGGAAATGGAAGCAGGTGCTTCTGTTTCTGCTGAATATGTAGTAACTGAGACCAGATTTATCCTCCCATCTCAAAAAACCAAAACACAGACAGAGTATATGAAACAGTGGTTTCAAGACACTGGGCATCAGGTAACGAAGGACTATTATTTCTGAAACACAAAGGGTGAGCCCTAAGATTGTCCAAGATAACTGCCTGGAATGGTATTCCATATGTTAAAGAAGTTAGCTGTGTGGAAGATATAAACACCCAAATCAAGCATCTACAGAAGAAAACTACAATGTGTGGGATGGAAAATTCACCAGATGGGTTTAACAGCTGATTAGTCATTGCAGGATACATGATAGTGAACTTGAAGATTAAAATGGAAACCATTCAAAATGAAACATACAGAGAAAATAGAATCAACAAAAGTTGACAGAACCTCAGTGAACTGTGGAACAATTCCAAGCAACATAATAATCTCCAAAGGAGAAGAGAAAAAAATATTTGAAGAGCTAAAGACAAAAAATATTCTCAATTTTACTGAAACTATATATCCACAGAGACAATAAAATCAATGAAACTCAAGTACAAGAAACATGAATAAAATTGCACTAAGGCACATTGTAATCAAATTGCTCAAAACCAGTGATAAAGAGAAAATCTTAAAAGCAGTTAGAAAAAAGAGATCTATTAAATATAGGAGAACAATTATAAGGATGACAGTAGATTTCTTACTGGAAACAATAAAAATGACAAAAGTGTGAAACACCTTTAAAGTACCAAAAAAGAAAGGGACAGCCCTATTGTATTAGTCAGCCAAAGGGGTGCTGATGCAAAATACCAGAAGCCTTTTGGCTTTTATAAATGGTGTTTATTTGGTGTAGGAGCTTATAGATGCCAAGCCATAAAGCATAAATTACTTCTCTTACCAAAGGCTATTTTCATATGATGGAGTAGGATGGCTGCTGACATCTGTGATGGTTTAGGCTTCCTGGGTTCCTCTGGGCTCAGCTCTTCTGTTTTCTCCACAAAGTCAACTGTAGACTATGAGGCTTTCTAGATTTTGTCTTTCTCCACAAGGTCAGCTGTAGACTATCAGGTGAATGGCTCTGTCTCTCTCCCTGGGGTTTCTGCTGTGTCTAAGGAGTGGTCTCTATTCCTCTGTGTTCTTCTGGTTCAGGTCCTCTCTTCCCGGGGCTTACTTCTCTTTCCTCTCTGCGCTTGCCTCTAGGGGCTCCAGCTTAAAGCTTCAGCATCAAACTCCAACATCAAAAACCCTCAACTCTGTCCTTTGTCATGCCCTTTATCTGTGAGTTCCCACCCACCAAGGGGCAGGGACTCAATGCCCTAGTGATGTGGCCCAATCAAAGCTCTAACCATAACTTAATCATGCCCAGGTACAGAACAGATTACAAACATAATCCAATATCTATTTTTGGAATTCATAACCATATCAAACTATTACACCTGCCAACTCAAAATTCTGTACTCAGCAAAGATAAATTTGAAAAACAAAGAGAGAAATAGAGACTTTTTCAGACAAAACCAGAAAGAATTCATCACCAAAAGACCCAGACTATGAGAAATGTTAGACAGTCCTTCAAGGGAAAGGAACTAGGGTCACTGATGGAACTTGTATTAGTCAACCAAAGGAGTGCTAATGAAAAATACCAGAAAAATTGGTTTTTATAAAGGATATTTATTTGGGGTAGAAGCTGACCATTACTAGTCCATAAAGTGTAAGTTACTTCCCTTACCAAAGTCTGTTGCCATGTGTTGGAGCCAGATGGTTGCCAACATCTGCAAGGGTTCAAGTTCCCTGGATTTTCTCTTCCTGGGGCTGGATTTTTTTCTGGACTCAGCTGCTCTGCTTCTCTGCATGCTTACTTTCTGGGCTCCAGTTCAAAACTCCAACCTCCCTTCTCTGTGGTGTGGTTTCTCTGTGAGTCCCTGCCCACCAAGGGGGTGGGGATGCAACATCCTATTGATGTGGCCCAATTAAAACCTTAATCACTATTTAATCAAATAAAAGTGAACCCCCAGAATCCAATATACCCTAATATGCCCAGAAGAACAGACCAATTTGCAAACATAACCCAATATCTATTTTTGGAATTCATAAACAATATCAAACTGCTACAGAACTCAAGATGGTCATTTCCTCAGTCTGTTTCCTCAGGGGTATGTGTTTCTTTCATCTCTGCTTCATTCTACTTTCTCTGCAGACCAACATCTGCTTTACTATGGAATAACTTCCTGACAGCTTCCAGGTTTATATATCCTCAGTACCAGGAACAATCTATGTCTCTTTGAAACCCATTCCAAACTTCTAGTAGTATCTGTGGCCCAGTTTGTATCAGATTACTGAATATTTTGGGTCCAATCACATGTGGCTAAGTTGGGGTGTGGGGTAACATTGTACAAACATGACTTTGGGAGGGGGGATAATTCTCAGAGAAAGGGTTGCATTACAAGTGAGGCAGAATTATTAAATTTGTCTAATTGGGAAGCGGACTTGGCCCCGTGGTTAGGGCATCAGTCTACCACATGAGAGGTCCACGGTTCAAACCCTGGGCCTCCTTGACTGTGTGGAGCTGGCCCATGTGCAATCAGGCATTGTACCTCGCCGACATAGTCGAATCAAAAAGTTTCCACACCCACAGGAATGAATTAGTTCAAAAACTTAATCTCCTTTTTGGGGTTCATAAAAGAACTTCAAACTGTCACAGTTTCCATTAGAAAAGGCAGTGAAAGTATCTGTGTTGAGAAGGGATAACTAGTAGTTTCCTTGAATTAAAAAGTAAGAAGAAAAGGAAAGACACAATTTTAAGATACCAGGCATTCATACATTAAGTATGGAAATGACTTAAATTTCTAGAGTGAAATGTGAAAGCAGAAGAAGATCTGGGGAAATAGGAAACTCTTTCATGGTGCAGGAATTCCAAGTTGAATGAATCAAATATTAAGAGATTTGTAACTCTTGGATACTCAAACACACCAGCAGAGAGAGACACATGTGGCTGGACATTTTACTTCAGGTCCTATCATTCCTATGTCACTGTTCCAGATTTTTTCTTCTACCCTGACTGGGGTCCTCCCAGACTGGACTCAGTGATAGAATAACCTGAAACCAAGATTCCATTTGGAAGAAGGAAGGAAAAATGGAAAAGGGTAAGGATCTTATTTTTCTTTTGATGCCAACTCACATTGACAGTGCTAGAATGGATTGAGGGCTCCCAGGAAATCTGCCATTCCCCTGCCCCCTTTTCTTCCCATTGTCTTAGTCATGTCCTTGGTTCATAGTTTCTACAGCAGGTTTTGTGCCTTCAACACTAATGCCTGTGATGGGGTAGTCAAATGAAATAAAGCATTGGAATAGGCACATCTATGAATAAACATAGCATTGTTATATTTTCATTGTAGAAATGCAACCTGAAAATCTACTGAAAGAATAGAACCTTGCTTTTCTCAATTTGAAGGACTCCCTTAGAGTGCCTGTGACTTAATAGTGCTTAATATATGCAAGAGATTAAAATTACACCTCCTGTCACCCACTTGTGCCTAAATCTCGATGTTTTCAATACTAAACAAGCAACAAAAGAAGTCCTCACAATGAAGGTCGAGCTCTGTATTTCATGGTAGCTACTGTCTATCAGGAAACTATAACATTGTTGAAGACTTTAGGGCCAAAATTTATACACTTTTGATTGATTAAAGGTATTATAATAGTTTACTCCTTTAAAAGTAAGTTTTTTTTCTTAATGCTCTATATATTTAGCTAATGCCTAACAGCTAATGTACTCAATTTTAAAAAGGCTTTAAAAGTAAAAAGTGGAGACTTTTTCCACTAGGTGGTAGGATTTTGCCATGGTCATAAGTCCTAAAACATTGGGAGGAGGAACGCTAATTAAGAAGAGTTGAATTAAGATAGAAAGTGGCTGTAATAATAACACTACATATCAATCGAATAGATTTTTTTTCTTAGTACCAACACAGAAAATTGCTCCTAATGCTATTCTTGAAATTGGCCCAAAATAAAGCAATTTTAGGATTCTAAGTTTTCAGAAGAAAACTGGGTATTATAAGGAAACTCTTGCAGAAAGACAGTTTGTATTTTATAGTCTTTTGTATCTATTGGGTTTTATATGTGCAAGTTTTACATATTTAATAAACGGGTAGAATTTTTACTTTGTTTACTTTTTAAAGAACCCTTTTGAATCTCTGTGAGACCCCAGTCATGTCTGATTTTAGAATGTGTTTTTGCAAGCATACCTTTCCTGCATCTGTCAGAATTGGTTATTTTATTAATAACTTATTTTTTACATTAGTGGTTTTGAAAAAGAAAACTCAGAGCCAGAGAGAGAAAAATCCCAGTATGTTATGTGGCATCATTCTTTACTTTCAAAGTAGTTTTATTGAATTTCTAGGTTTCATTTTAAGAAATTAAATAACTCTCAGGGAAATCTTCATTTCAATCCTCAGTTTCTCTTGTCTGATTTATTTCAATGTTGTTGCTATTGGTGGTAATAACTATTTTACATGTCACAAAACATACTTTAATCCATTATTCCTATTCTAATAAGGAAATAAGATTAAATGACATTCTTTGTTTATTTTTTAGGTTTTTACTTGACAGATGAATCCAGTTATTCTGAATAAAACCTTGGCTCCTTAGCTAAACACCCATAATTTTTCCTTATCAAATAAATGATCATTTATTTGTTCTCCTGTGTGATACTCTGACTCTTTTCCCTAGATCTTTTGAGCACCATAAAAGTTTCTGTCAAAAACAGGATTCATGTCTAGTCTCAATAGATTTGGGTCAGGCTCTATGATTAATAATTAATTTCAGACCTTAGATAAAGGTCGGCCAGACATTTTTTTCCCTCTCTCAGTCTCTTTGTGGTCTAAACTCACAATATAATTTGCCATCTAGAGCCATAGCCTCGACCTTTCAGCATTTCAGCTATCTGGGGCTTCCTTCCAGTGCAGAGCTTGTCTTCCTTTTATGAAAAATTCACAAACTGAAAGCCAGTTTTATAGCAGAATTGGGTCTAGGCTCTTATCAACCCCCACGCTGACCTGAGGAACTCTCCTTCATGCATGAAGCTGGCGCATCTGATCACAGGGGTGCTGTTCTGGGCGATTTCCTCCTGTTGTATTGGCAAGTCTTCTAGTGTTCTTGTGCACTCCCTTTATTCATGAGTTCTTGGACAAATATTGCTGTCTATTTTTGTGCCAAGCACCGAGCAGAGTGCTGAGGATGTATAGATTTATCAGGTAAATGTAGCCCGTCTTCACCAACTTACTAGGTAATGTGAGGTAGAGATGTGGAACCTGGCAATGATAATTTAGTGTGGAAAATTAGGGTAGGAAAGGTGTAAGATGTGACTGGAGATCAGAGAAGGGGAACCTAACCCAGATCTGTTGTCTAGATTCCATGTCTGGTATATCAGTTACTAAAACTGGGTAGCAAATTATCCCAAAACTTAATGCCATAAACCACCAGTTTATTATGCTCTCAGAAGTTGGAGGTCAGAAATTCAGTAAGGGCTCAGTGGGGTCAGTTCTGTGCTCCACAGTGTCAGGGACCTCAGCTAGGAAGACTTGAATGACTGGGGCCTGGCATTGGAGGTGTCTTTACCCACATGTCAGGCCACTGGGCAATGGTTGTCAATGGGTGCATCTACACGTGGCCTCTCCATGTGGCCAGGGGTTCTGCTCAGCATCATGGCCCTCAGAATCTTTAGATTCCTTACATGGACAGCTCAGATCTTCAAAGAGAATGCAGGATAAGAGATGCCATGACTATTGTTGGAAAAGACAGTGTGCCAAAGAATACTTTACAGAAGAATCAAACTCTAAGCAGACCTCACAGACCTGTAGGAATTAGCTGGGTAAAGCAGAGAGAATAGAATTCCAGGGTATGGAAAGGACTGTAGGAAAGAGAGAAAGTTTGGTGAAATAGAGGGACTGGAAGAAGTTCAGAAGTCTTGAGTATGAGTAGGAAGTGTTGAGTGAGGCTATTTAGGAAAGTGGTGATGGTGTGTGGTAGAGAGATCACACAGGGCAGTAGGGAAATACTAGGTAGAGTGTCAAGATTTCTGTTTTATTAAAAACAAATTGGGGGGAAGTGGATGTGGCTCAAGTGATAGAGCTTCTGTCTACCATATGGGATGAACTGGGTTCGATCCCTGGGGCCTCCTGGTGAAAAAGAAGAAGAGAAAGAATGCCTGCATGGCAAGCCAGTGCCTGCACCAGTGCCTCTGTGGTGAGCCAGTGCCTGCGTGGTGAGCTAGTACCGTGCAAGTGAGTCATGCAGCAAGGTGATGCATCAAAAGAGAGACAAGGGGAGAGTTAAGGTGAAGCACAGCAGAAACCAGAAACTGAGGTGACACAACTGACAGGGAACCTCTCTCCTAATCAGAGGTCTCCAGGTTCGAATCCCAGTGAATCCAAGAGGAAAGAAAATGAAGAGAGAAGACAACATAGACAGCAAAAACAGCAGGGTGGGAGGAGGAGATGGGGGAAAAATAAATAAATCTTTAAAAAAAACAGAAAACAAAAAAAAACAAACTGGGAAGTGGATGTGGCTCAAGTGATTGGGCTCCCGTCTAACATATAGGAGGTCCAGGGTTCAATTCCCAGGACCTCCTGGTGAAGGCAAGCTGGCCTGCATGGAGAGCTGTCTCAGCAAGATGATGCAACAAAAAAGAGACAGAGGAGAGACAATAAGAGATGCAGCAGACCAAGGAGCTGAGGTGGTCCAAGAGATCAAGTGCCTCTCTCCTACTCTGGAAGGTCTGAGGTTTAATTCCCAGTGCTGCCTAAAGAGAAGACAAGCAGACACAGAAGAATGCATAGTGAATGGACACAGAAAGCAGACAGTGAGCCCAAAACAATAGGCAGGGGAGATAAATAAATAAATTAAAAAAAAAAAAACACACAACCCAATCATTCTGGTTGTGGTGAATGGACTGGAGAGGGCCAAGAGGTGTGAAGGGAAGACCAAGAGGCAGGAAGTTGGCAATCCATTGAGAGAGGATTATGACCTCAGGGAGAAGAAGCTCTGGGAATGGAGAGAAACTAGAAGTAGAATGGGTGATGATCAGATGAGGGAGACAGAGGAGTCAAGGATGGTTTCCAGGTTTCTGACTTGGGCATCATGGGACAATACTGGAAAGAAGCAGGTTTGTGGGGAAGTTGATAAGCTCTGTTTTGATGGTGTTAGGAAAACCCTGAGACCAAGAGCAAATGTCCCTTGGTGGTTGGAGATATGGGTCTGAAATTTCCAGTCTACGTTTTCTGCATCTATAGCTTAAAGTAATAGCTCATACACAAGACTGGTCAGAAGAGCAAGTACAGCCTTGACCAGCAGCACTAGCCCTTTGTTAGTCTCTGTCTTGGTTAAATTTCACTATGATTGGTTATCTGTTCCTGATTTGCTAAATCACAACCTTAATTTGCATATTTCTATATGTTTAATTGTAAATAAATTTTAGCCACATCTTTCACTTGTTACTTGGTCTTGGCTGGACACATGGCTATTTCATTAGACTGAAAATAAATGATTAATCACTTACAATGTCCCAGATTTTGGAGATTTAAAACAATAACAACAAACGAAACTGCTCTCAAGTGGATTACAGCTTTAGTGGAATTTTAAAATTTCCTCTTAAGACTGTCCAGTGTCAAGGAATCTCTACATATGAGCTCAATTCTAGGCTCTGTGAAAGAAATACAATTAGTAAAATGCATAGTATCCAAGCTCAGGTGTGATCAGCTTGACAAAAACAATTAGTAAAACTGGGTTGTTTCTAATGAAGTGCCTAGTGGTGAAGACTCTGCTCTAAAGGGTCAGGGAAAGGTCAGGTATTAGAGTAAGCTTTCCTGAAGGATAGTTTCACTTTACATAGGCCCTTCATTACATGTTCAGACAGCAGAAAGGGCCAAACTCAGGCCAAGAAACGGGAATAAAGTTGTCATTTTTTAGGGATAAACTTCCTAGGGCACGTTTGGAATGGGGTCTTTGGAGGAGAGTTTGAACAGGAGTGGGAGCAGAGATATTGCCAAGGGTGAAGCTGGCTGCAGAGTTTCTATTTGATCCAGTGGAAAGTGAAGATTTTTGATAATGAGGACAAAATACTGAAAATGGTTTATTTTATGGATGGTATTGACATGGCAAATGATGTAGAATGTTTGGTGGGCAAGGGAAGTTTAGATTAGGAAGTAAAAAGACTTGGATGGTGAATTAGTTGTCTATTACTGTATAAGAAATTACCCCAAATCTTAGTGGCTTAAAACAATAGCACTTATTATATGACAGATTCTTGGGTCAAGAATCTGGACACTTTAGCTGGGTTCTTTTGCTTAGGACTTCTCCCAGACTACCATCAATGCATGGGCCCGGGTTGTAGTCATCTCAAGGCTTACCTTGGGCAGGATCTGATGGCTTCCCTGTTAGTCTAGGAGTGAAGTGATGAAGGTGGAAAGTGAGAGAAGGGATGGAGCAGAAATATTTTGAAGGGAGAATTGATGAGCTCATTTAGTCTTTCTGGTGAATGTGTTGAAGGGTAGGGTTAATGAAGAAGAAAAAGTAAAAAGTAACCTGGTGGATTTAAGTCTGGGTGATTGAGAGAAGAGAGGTACTATTATCGGAAATAGAGCCAAGGAGTAGGCCTGAGTTGGGAAATGAGGACAGGAAGGAAGGAAGATGCATGTTAATTCAGTTTTAGAGTTTGAGATGATGGTCCAACACCCATGTTAACTCTTCTCCGAATGCAGTGGTGGTGAAGGTGGCAGCCCTGTATCAGTGGTATGGGAGGCCAGTGGCAAAGGTGAGAAGGGAGGCTGGTATTAAACAAGACCCAGAAAAGAGAGGGTGGGGGAAGTTTCTAGGGCACCAGGAGCTGCCACTTAACTGCCTGGCAAGTCTCAGATTAGGAAAGTGACTTCTGAACAGTCCTCTTGCTACCACCAGTCCCTTTTGGGGTAGCCCTCTCCATACATGCTTGCTGTTCTAGTTTGCTAAAGCTTACCAAGGCAATATACCAGAAATGGATTTTTACAATGAGGATCTATTAGTATAAAAACTTATATTTCTGAGGCCATGAAAGTGTCCAAATCAAGGCATCATCAAGAAATGCTTTCTTCCCAAGCTGTAGCTTGTCCCGGCCAGCGGGACGATCAACAGGAGCTCCGGATCCTAGGAGGGAAGAATGGTATGGGACAAGAGAGACACAAGGAACGACAGCAAGACAGTATTCTGATCAAGCTGCAAAACTTTATTGAGGGGACTGAGCATATATACTCTAGGGAGGAGGGAGGGGTGGTGGG
Source organism: Dasypus novemcinctus (assembly GCF_030445035.2). Lineage (NCBI taxonomy): Eukaryota > Metazoa > Chordata > Mammalia > Cingulata > Dasypodidae > Dasypus > Dasypus novemcinctus. The sequence goes on from NC_080677.1 coordinate 88,090,548, forward strand.
TAAGGATAGGTGGCGGTCTGGGATTGGCCGCTGCTGTTGCTAGGGTGGGAGGCAGATTTGAGGTAAGAACTTTTGGCATGAACTGGTTCTGTAGAGAAGGGGGAAGGGTGACCTAAGCTATTGTATCAGCTCGGGCGGCCATGTTACTGGCATTGCTGAAAGGTAGATTCTATGCATGCTGCCTTAATCGCCCACAACAGTTCTGAGGCCATGAAAGTGTCCAAATCAAGGCATCATCAAGAAATGCTTTCTTCCCGAGCTGTAGCTGTAGGTGATCAGGCACATGGTGGCACCTGCCAGTCTCTGCCTTCTCCTCTGGACTCTGTGGCTTTCAGCCTTAGGGTGCTCTGTCTCTGGCATTTCTTTCTCTCCTGGGTTCTGTTGATTTCAGCCTCTAGAGGTTTCTCTGTCTCAGCAGCCTTTTCTCTTTGCTCTTATCTCTCCAAATTATTCCTGTTTGTAAAGGACTCCAGTAAGAGGATCAAGACCCAACCTGGCCCATGTGTACTGGAGTAATCTAATCACGTGGCCCTCAAAAATCTAATCTAATCAAAGGTTCACATTAGGTTCATGCCCACAGGAGTGGACCAACTCAAGAACATAATTTTCTAGGGTCCACAAAAACTAGGGAAGCGGACTTGGCTCAATGGCTAGAGCATCTGCCTGCCACATGGGAGGTCCGGGGTTCAAACCCAGGACCTCCTTGACCTGTGTGGAGCTGGCCCACATGCAGTGTTGATATGTGCAAGGAGCGCCGTGCCACACAGGGGTGTCCCCTGCGTAGGGGAGCCCCATGCACAAGGAGTGCACCCCATAAGGAGAGCCACCCAGCGTGAAAGAAAGTCCAGCCTGCCCAGGAGTGGTGCTGCACACATGGAGAGCTGACACAGCAAGATGATGCAACAAAAAGAGACACAGATTACCGTGCCACTGATAAGAATAGAAGCGGACACAAAAGAACACACAGTGAATGGACACAGAGAGCAGACAACTGGGGTAGGGGGGAGGGAGAGAAATAAATACAAAATAAATAAGTCGTAAAAAAAAAAGAAAAGACTCAAACTAACCTGTCATATATATGTTTGGGTCATTCAATCATCCTGTGAGAAAACTTTATTTACCAAATTTATGTGAATTATTTTCAAATCAATAAAGTCAATAATATCTTTGATGTTTCTTTTATTTCAGGTTTTTAAAAAATCTCCATTTCAATTTATAATTTGTTCAATTTCAGCAGCAGTTCTGTCTTTATCTAGAAGTCCATGGCATACTGATCACAGACTGGTTTCTCTCAGTAACTCCCAATCTTTGTTTTCGTAGCAGAGCCATATAACTGTCCATTTGTACTATCTCTTACTTAACATTAGTCTATATTTGCCTTTAAGTTTTCTTTCTAAAGATGCTTTGGGAATTAACAGAACAACAATACCTCCCCTGGGTGTGTTTTGCTTTCTCTCTTTTCCCCTACCAAGCTAAATTTCCCAAGATCCAGGACTTCTTGTCTACAGAGTTGCCACTGCTTTTGCCCAGGGCTTTCCTGATGATGGCAACAAAAGTGTAAATTAGCTGAGTCAAAGGCAGGGATATAAACGGGACTCTGCAAAGCCCCAAACAGCTATTCATGGAGCTTGGAAAACAAACATGAATGAACTCCTGATGGGCTGAGGCAGGAGACAAGGGCCCTTCTGTTCCCCTTTGTTTGCTGGGGCTTGAAGGAAACAGTGCATTGGGTCTCTCATTCTTCCGAAAGGCTGCCAGTCACCCTGGTATTTAACATCTACCTCTCCCTTGCAGGAACAGGCCACACAGCACCTCTTCCCCAGTGTGGAAAGGAGATGAGCTCCCTAACTGCCCTGTGCCCTCAGCACGTCCGTACATTCAGCCTAGTTTTAAGCGGAGGGTAGCTGCTTCTTGAGGAGATGTCCCCTGAAAGCCAAGCAAAGCTACCTGATGGGTGATCAGGAACTTTCCTGTTGATCTTGGTCACATCTACTTACCATCCTCTCCCCAGCACTGCCTCTCACTCCCCGTATTACACCTGGTCTGCCTCTCACATTCTCTTTAGGTAACAGGCTGTTATTAACCAAGAGCGGCCCCCTGTCCCCAACTTTTCTTCCAGAAGCACCTAATGGAAATGTAATTAGTAGACTTAACAGAAAGCAAATTGGTAACTGTGTGTAAGTAACAAGGTCTGGACTAGAACTGAGAGGCAGCTATATCTGGCATGAGGAGGTAAGTGTCAACCTTCCCCCTCAAGCATCTATTTACATCCACTTATGTAACAAGGTTCTCCAGCAGGGTGCTCCTGTGAGCAATTCTCTTCCCTCCTCTCCTCCTCTCTTCTCCCCTCCTCTCCTCTTCTCTCCTTTCAATTCCCTTTCCTCCTCCCCTCTTCTTTCTTTCTCCCTGACAGGTTTCATTTGTATCCAGTGAGTGGGGGTCACATCAGAACAGATTTTTAACTGAAGCGTCAGTGGATTGAGTGCTCTTGGTTTCTGAATTTAAGGCTCTGGGAAAAGGGGTGAAAGGACTTTTTGTCTGACTTGGCAGAACCAATCACTCCTCTTGGTGTGTAAGACTTGAGGGTAGAGTGATTTTCATAAGAAGAGGATACCCACCTCTTCTAAGATTCAGATTTATGTCAAGAAAATCTGAGTGAGCATGGGTGGCTCTAATCAAGGCCCAGGGGCTGTAACTCTTTGGGGCAGCTGAGCATAATCCAGAGAGAGGCCACTCTGGTCCTGTATCCTTTCTGTAAACAGTCTCTGAGCTGTGGAGCACCTCAAGAAGTGAGGTCAGAATTGCAGAGGGCAGGGCCACAGGGAAGGGCAGAGCAGCAGAGGCTAGTGGCCAGGGGCAGCTCCTGCCAGTCCGAGGGAAGATGTGCCATATTTTTAGGGATTCCCTTAAGACTGAGGGGAGGCAGAGAGGTTTTCAGGAGACGGGGATGGAATTCCTGCCTGATCAGAACAGGGGGTCTTAGAGTCAACAAACGTTGAGCTTAAGTATTAATGGTTATGTTAATTTCCTGTGGCTGCTATAGCAACAACCATAACCTGAGTGGCCTAAAACAGCAGATAAATATTCTCTCACAGTGCTGGAGGAGGCTGGAAGTGTCCTTGCAGAGGCTCCAGGGGAGAATCCTCCCTTACCTCTTCCAGTCTGTTGACATTTCTTGGCTGTGACTGCATCTCTCGCGGCTCCATCTTCACATCATTTTCTCTGTGGTGTGTATTTCCAACCCCCCCTCTGGTTTTTTAAAAGATTTATTTATTTCATTTCTCTCCCCTTCTCTCCCCACCCCCCCCCAGTTGTCTGTTCTCTGTGTCTATTTGCTGCATGTTCTTTTTTGTCCGCTTCTGTTGTCAGCGGCACGGGAATCTGTGTTTCTTTTTGTTGCGTCATCTTGTTGTGTCAGCTCTCCATGTGTGTGGCGCCATTCTTAGGCAGGCTGCACTTTCTTTCACTGAGCGACTCTCCTTACGGGGTGCATTCCTTGTGCGAGGGGCTTCCCTACGCGGAGGACACTCCTGCATGGCACAGCACTCCTTGCACACATCAGCACTGCACATGGGCCAGCTCCACACGGGTCAAGGAGGCCTGGAGTTTGAACCGCGGACCTCCCATGTGGTAGACAGATGCCCTAACCACTGGGCCAAGTCCGCTTCCCTGTGTGTGTGGTGTTTTAAGATTTATTTCTCTCCCCTTCCCTGCGCCCCCATTGTCTGCTCTCTGTCCATTCGCCGTGTGTTCTTCTGTGTCCACTTGCATTCTCATCAGGCAGCAGGGGAATCTGTGTCACTTTCTTGTTATTGTTGCATCATCTTGCTGTGTCAGCTCTGTGTGTGTGTGGCACCACTCCTGGGTGGGCTGCGCTTTTTGCATGGGGCGGCTCTCCTTGTGGGGTGCACTCCTTGCACATGGGAATCCCCTATGTGGGGGACACCCCTGCATGGCATGGCAGTCCTTGCATGTGGCAGCACTGCACATGGACCAGCTTACCACATGAGCCAGGAGTCCCTGGGTTTGAACCCTGGACCTCTTATATGGTAGGCAGATGCTCTATCAGTTGAGCCACATCTGCCTCCCAGTGGTGTGTATCTAAACTCCTTTAGCCTCACTCTTACCAGGATGCATGTGATTGCATTGAGGGCCCAGCAGCTAATCCAGGATAATATCAATATCCTTAACACGGGAAGCGGACTTGTTCCAATGGATAGGGTGTCCGCCTACAATATGGGAGGTCCGCGGTTCAAACCTCGGGCCTCCTTGACCCGTGTGGAGCTGGCCCATGTTCAGTGCTGATGTGCGCAAGGAGTGACCTGCCACAAGGGGGTGTCCCCGCGTAGGGCAAGGAGTGTGCCCCTATAGGGAGAGCTGCCCAGCGCAAAAGAAAGTGCAGCCTGCCCAGGAATGGCACTGCACACATGGAGAGCTGACACAAGATGACACAACAAAAAGAAAGATTCCCAGTGCCTCTGATAAGGATAGAAGCGGTCACAGAAGAACAAACAGTGAATGGACACAGAGAGCAGACAACTGGGGGGTGGGGGGAGAGATAAGAATATATATTTTTTAAGATTTTTAAATTTAACTCAATCATTTCTTTTGCCATGTAAAATGATATTCACTTTTCTCCCATATAAGGTAATATTCACATGTCCCAAGTGAATATCTCTTTGGGTTAGGGGGCATCTTTCATGCTTCCATCATGAGACATCATTTGTAGACAAAAGCTGCAGGATCTGGGGTCATTCAGCAAAATTCTCTGAGGTTATTCCTTCCTCCCCACTGCATGGCTAAAGGGGTGGACTCTCTTCACCACTTGTCTTCTCAACATTTGGGGGTTGCTCCATTCCTTTTAAGTCCCCATGTACTCAGCCAGGTTCTTGGTCCCATGGGTTGCTGTGAAACCCCCCACTCATATACCAGGCCTCCAAGCATGGGGAAAGTGCATTTCTTTTCTGGGCAGTCCCATCTTCCCAGGGAGAGAGTCCTCTATCTAAGATTTTATGCTCTTTCAAACAGTCATTTTTTCATCTTCTTTGTGTTGGATCTTCTAAGTCAGTCCTCCAATCTCCTCCTCATAACACATTCCTAAATGCTATTTCATACTCTCTGTGGATAGCTTCTATTCAGGGACTATGTCATGATCATAAGGAATAAGAGACTATTTCTGCAGCTTCCCTCTTCATGCATCAGGGAAGGGGATACAGTAGAGTTTTCAGCACTTGTCTCATTCCTCTCTTGGGCTTGGGGAAGATATTCCTAAGAAGCAGCCTTGGGCTATAGGGAATGAAGGCTACTGACTCACAGCCTCGCGAGCCCTGCCAATCACCCACTCTGATGGGTCAGGATGTTTTTGCTGAAATCAGTGGTGATAATCAAAATATTAAACAACTAGCAACATATCCTGAACAGATGTTGACCATAAACCATAGGTACTGCCATACAGGTACAAACTAGGTAAATATCAGCTCTGACCCACACCTCATAGGAGGACAACTCTAACTGGGTGAAATAAAAAAGAGCTATGGTAACCTGGAAGTAGAGGGAGTGGGAGGGGTGGTATGGCTTTAAGCATGGGCTCCAATGATGTTGCTGAGGCTTTGTGCATGCCTCTTTTAGTCTCCTGCCTCTAACTTCCCTGTGCGGGTTGGTCTCTTCCAGCATACCAGCTGTCCTAGTGTAAGGAGAAAGATAGTTGCTGAAAGTCCCATAGAAACATCCTTCCAGTTTAGCATCCCCAGTGGGAAAAGGCCTAGATGTCAACTAGAGAAGAACCCTGATTGGTCCACCTTAAGCCATGTGTTTACATCTAGACCAATCATTGCTGCCAGTAAGAGGCAATACTATGGTCAAATTTGGGTAACTTTTTGCTACTGTGTATGTGTGGCTTTGGGTGATTGAGTAATGAGAATAATATGGAACAGGGAAAGAATAGGTCCCCGAAAGAAATAGAGGGGGTGCTGGGTGAGTAAGAACAAAAACTATCTCCCATATACTTGTTGACTGATACCAAGACGTAAGGTAAAGAATAGAAGAGCTTCTCTCACTGAAACTTTGTGTACTGCTGTACTTGAATCAACCTATATCTTGACTGCTACTTCTAAAAGAGGTGGGGGAGAATCCCAGAACGTCCACTCCCCATGATTAGAGCGGTGGAGGGAGGAAGGACCATCTGTGTGGCCTGGTTTCCTTCTGTGGGTCTGTAGATGAAGAATTGGGTACTCTGCCTCTCTCTTTTCCTTGGGGGTGTCTGGAAGTCACCTGTGCAGGGAAGATGAGGGGGCCTAACCAACCTCTCCAGCAGCATTTTCACAGGAACTGTCATCCACGCAGACCTCCCTGTCTTGCCCATGCTGTGTTTCTGTGCAGTACATGGAGACAGTCCTCCTGGAGTGCAGTGAGGAGATGCTATATTAATATGACTCATTCTGTTTTTTGAAAGGCTTATTTTTATCAACTGTGGTTGGGTTAGGGTAGTTGATCGTGTTTAGGTATGAGTGGGAACCTGCCTCCTATTTTCATTCACTATAACTGGATGTGATGGGTTTTTGAGAAGAAGGTAGGATAAGAGAGGGCTTAAAGAAAGAAGGGAAGACCCACACTGGGAGATTACAACTGGGCAGAGCACCAGAGAGCAAGGAAGATTTATAACTGGATATGGGCGAAGCAAAAGAAAGGGCAAGTAGGAAAAGGTATCTTCCTCGGAGTGAAGGGAGTAGGTGGAGATGGATGGAGATGCAGGGAGCGAGGAAGGTGCAGAGAGGGGCTGGTGGAGGATGTGTTAGCCACGAGTGATTTAGTGAAGCAGTGATATGGAAAGAAGGATTGGGGGAGGGTTGTGATTGTGAATTAGCTGTCTTGATAGAAAATGTGTATTGGATTCATGGGGCATATGAAGTAAAACCTGAGAGAGAAGATTACAGATGACTGTCCACAGTCACCTCACTTTACGAATTTGATTCTGCAGCCCTGTCACAGTAGCTAATTTCCATTAGTGAATGCTTACTGTGTGAATGGGGCTAAGTGCATTAATAGGATTGTATCATTTAATCTCCATAACAACCCTACAAACTAGCACTGTCTAAACAATCCTATTTTACAGATAGAAAATAGACTTAAGACATGTTAGAGCAGGGGTTCTTAACCTTGTTTGTTCCATGGACCCCTTTGCCAGTCAGGCAAAAACTACAAACCCCTTACTAAGTCCACGCTATAGTGGGTATTATTTAATAAATCTATCACACCCGTACCAACGTGTCCCCATAAGAAAAACATTTTTTTGATTTTCAGTTGAAGCTCCCAGACCCCTTGTTAAGAACCCCTGCCTTAGAGTTAAGCAAATTGCCTCAGATCACAGAACAGGACTTTGAACCAAGGCACCTAGATTCCAGTGCCAGGGGATGGAGTCTCTCCCAACCACTCAGACTTGCTTGCTTGATCCAAGAGAAGGGTCCTGAGTGTGGGCAATGCTTGCAGCCTTGTCCCACCTCCAGCTGAGCCTTTGGCCAAGCCCCCTTGCCTGGTGATGCAGGTGTGCCCCTGGCTCTGCTGCTGGCCCTGGGGCTCAGCTGTGGTATGCACACTGCAGTGAGGCCCTTGGCCTGTGGGCTGGATGGCTGCCAGCCTGCAGGTGTTACTGCCCCTGCTGCCACGGCCAGCTGTGTCTTTTTCATCACTGCTGGGTCTCAGTGACCTGCTGGAGAACCTCCAGCTGTTTGTTCAGCATTTTTGTTTGTTCTCTGTAAAATAGACTCTCAGCCTCCACCTTTGTGTTTCTTTGACTAGGATGACTGTGTAACTGTTTAATAAGTGGTTTGGATAATGACTTTGCCTCTATTGCAAATGCACCATGATTAGTTTCCCGCTTCCTATCTGAGGACCGAAAAGGGGTATTTCCCTGTTAAGACCTCAGGAAGGCAAATGTAAACAGTATACTGGCTTACAGGTCCCATTATCTTTAAGAATAAAATCATCAGCATCCTCTTTCTTAGGCTGACTTCAAATGCTAGAGCCTGTTGAACTAATTTTCTTAGCTGGTGGTTACGTAATTTTCATATTTGATTGGGAACTGTGATTTGAATGATTCTATTAACTACCCAGAAAAGTCAGCCTCATTCTTGTCCCTCCTCTTTCTGATTTGGAAGTCTGTAGAGGACATACACAGCCACATTCCCCTTTACTGTATAATGTTCCAAGCAGCAGCCAATAATGAAACCCAATTAATGTGTTAGGCTGTTGTGATTCTAAAAATATTTCACAGCCCCCAAAGGGACTGAGGAAATTGGAAGAATCTAGGTGTTACAGCAAACTCATAATTTGCGGAAAGGTTCTTCAGTCATTTTGGAGATGGTAGATTTGTTCTTGAGGAAACAAAAATAGATCACCTCCCCAAAATGAGGTTGTCCCTGAGATCATTCTGATGAGCCTTTATTCAGACACCAGACCTGGTGTGCAAGTGTAATGATCCCTCGGTTCAGATATATATGAATTATTAAGGTCAGTTAATTAACACATTTTTTCTTCTGCTGAAGTAATTAGATGAATAGAGCTCTTGCCCTCTTTTTTGCTTTCCTGGCAGTTGCTCAGGGCTGAATAGAGGCAGTAAACATATTGCCACACAGATGCTAACCAGAGAAGGTATTTTTCAGTTTCCGTTTGATTTCTGAAGTGTTGTCTGTGACTGAAGGCAGCTTCTACTTGGGGAATGTGTGTGTGGAGGAGCAGTGGGGAAATAGAGGAAGGAGAGGGACGTAAAGAATGAGCAATAAGCCTCCATAAAAAGTTGCCTGAAAGTATCTTCTAGATACTCACATATTCATTTGTCATTCCACATAATTTGAAGTTTCATATTTTACAATTTTGTGTCTCCATGTCATTTACAGAAAGGGTAGTAAATGGTTATTAGCTGTTTGTAGTAATAGTCCAAGGTCATTTCCTTTCTGTCCCCAGTGTGGCTACCCTTTTTTTTCAAGTTGGGAGAAATTAGAATTTGGTATGTTTAAAGTAATTTGTCTGTAATTTATGTTTCCTAATTTTCTAGGTTACTGGTTCCTAAGACTGTCTTTGTACCAGAATCATCTGGGAAGCATAACAAAGTACAGATTCTGGCCTTTAACTCAGATCTATTATCTCAGAATCTTTGGGAATGGAGCCTGGAAATCTGTGTTTTAAAAATATTCCAGAGTGAATTTGATGCTCAGTCAGGACTTGGAAACTCCTGCTCTTCGTGAGGAATACTCAGCATCCATTATTTTCTTTGTGGCAAGAAGCCTGCTATCATTTGAGCCATCAGATTGCCAGTCCAGAGGGCCTCCCTAGTCAGTCCATGTGCACACACAAAATGGCACTGGTGGCTGGGTCTGTGGGTGTGGAAGGTCCTGCTCTGCCTTGCTTGAGGTTTCTGTCTCCAGGGTTTCTGCTGGCCAGAGCCACCAGCATTTTATGGAAATTACCCGTTGTGAGAAGTCTGGATGACTGAGGAGGCAGTGCTAGGGAGGAGAGAAGTTTTAAGACCTAGGTATGGGAAGTAGATGTGGCGTAAGCAATTGGGCTCCCATCTACCGTATGGGAGGTCCAGGATTTGATTCCCGGGACTTCTTGGTGAAGGCAAGCTGGCCTGTGTGGGGAGCTGGCCTGCATGGAGAGCTGGCATAGCAAGATGACCTCACAAAAAAGAGACACAGAGGAGAGACAATGAGAGACATAGCAGATCAGGGAGATGAGGCGGTGCAAGAGATTGAGTGCCTCTCTCCCATTCTCGAAGATCCCAGGATCAGTTCCTGGTGCTGTCTAAAGAGAAGACAAGCAGACACAGAATGCACAGCTAAAGGACACAGAGAGCATACAATGGTGGGGGTGGGGTGGGTTGGGGGGGCAGGGATAAATAAATCTTAAAAAAAAAAAGCTACCTAGGTATGAACTACCTGATTTTCCAGAGCTTCAGGTTCCTCACCTTTACTTTTTTTTTTTGAAGATTTATTTTTCCCCTCCCCCACCCTCCTGTTCTGGCTGTCTGTGTCTACTCACTGTATGATCTTCTGTATCTATTTCTCCTTTTTTTCTTCTCTTCTCATCTTTCTCCTCTAGGATTCAGAGGGATTCAATGCCGGGGACCTCTGATGTGGAGAGAGGTTCCTTGTCAATTGTGCCACCTCAGTTCCTGGTCTCTGCTGCGCTTCACTTTGACTCTCCCCTCGTCTCTCTTTTGTTGCATCATCATCTTGCTGTGTGACTCAGTTGTGCAGGCACTGGCTCACCGCGTGGGCACTGGCTCACCTCATGGGCACTGGTTCACTGCACAGCCATGCTTTCTCTTCTTTTTCACTAGGAGGTCCCAGAAATTGAACCTGGGTTCTCGCATATGGTAGGCAAGGCCTTATCACTAGAGCCACATCCGCTTCCCACCTTTACCTTTAAAATACTTTTAATGGTAACTATCCCATGTGGCTGTGAGACAGAAACAAGGTGATATATGTAAGAAACCTAAATAAATTTTAAAGCACTATATACATGGAAGGATGATCATGATAATTTTTGCAAATCGCTGATAGAGGCAGAGGAATGGAAGGAAGGGATGGAGGAAAGGAGACAGAAAGCATGTATCGGTCTTAGGGTAGGGCAGGTGGCCTAATGGTGCTGGGCCTGGTCCTTGGTGCTTAGTCAAGATATATTTCTCACTCTCTTGGTTTGCCAAGTTGCTATGACAAATGCCACAAAATGAGTTGACTTAACAATGGGAATTTTTTGGCTCATGATTTTGAGGCTAGGAGAAGTCCAAAACTGAGGGGTGAACTAGGTGATTCTTTCTCCCTTAGGTCTGTAATATTCTGGGTTGGTTGTCAGTGATCCTTGGGGTTCCTTGGCTTGTAACCCTGCCCTATATCACATAGCGATGTCCTCTCCTTTCTCTTCTGGGTTCTGTTGACTTCTGTCTCTTCCCTGGGACTTTCTAAGGCCTTCTGTGATTCAGATTATTGGTGTCCTTTATAAGCCAAAGAAATTCAGACATAGTGAGAGAAAGCCACCAGGAGTAGCTGGAAGCCAGAAGTCAATGGAGCCCAGAAGAGAAAGGAAAGGACATTGCCAAGTGACAGGAAAACCAAGGAACTTCCAGGACTGCCAGCAAGCCAGCACCAGACTACGTTTTCAGGGAGGAAGCAAGCCTTGCCAGGATGCCATATTTCAGGGAGAAAGCATGGTCTTGCCAAGGCCTTGATTTTGACTTCCAGCCCCTGAAATTGTGAGCCCATAAATTCTATTGTTTAAGACAGCCCTTTGGGTGGTATTTGTCATAGCAGCCTAGAAATTGAGGCTCTGACCATTGGCTGACTGAGGTTTCATGTGGTACGCCCAGTATTTCCTTCCCATCTTTTATAATCACTTTTGTTGATTTTAGCCCTGTTTTGCTTTCAAAAATATTGGGAAAGTTTCCACGATGTGATTCACCCCAATCCTCTGCTTCCTTCAGGGAAGGCCCTGCTGTCAGGCCTATGATTCAAGGCTGGGGCTGAGGTTGAACTGTAGTACCCATCTCAGGAACTCATCTTAGGAACCTGGGGACTTCATTAGGGGCCTATTTGTATGAAAACTTACTAGGATTCCCACGAAAAATGGTAAGCTAGATGTTATGATTGGTTGTAGGGCTCATAACCTATAAAGATTAGGACTCATGCTCAAAGGGGGGAATGAAGACACCTCCAGCTTTGGAAACTCTTCTTGAGATAGCAGATTTGACACACTTGGGTGTGGGATCTGTAACTGGGATACTGGGTCACATTTGTTGTCAGTCTGGAGGAATGTCAGATTCTAAGTGCTTTATATGAATTACCTTATTTAATTCTTACAACTATGAAGCAAGTAACAGTATAAGAGGCGCACAATTCCTTATCTACAATTCTGAAACCTCCAAAGCCCTGAAAATCTCAAGTTTTTCATCACTCATTTGAATGCAAAACTGATCTGACCTGAAATCTTTTGGGAGGAAAACCTGACTTGAACTTCCATGAGGCTATTTATAGTTTTGATTCATCCCACTTAGTGTGAATATTCATGTTTTGCTGAAAAAATATTAATGGATGGGGTTTTAGGGAACTGCATTAGACCTAGCTGGGTAAGTTATATATGTTAACCTGGGGTAACATTTTCTAATCCAGAAAACCTGAATTCTGAAAAGACATATGACCCAAAGAGTTTTGGATAAGGAATTGTGGCTCTGTTCCTCCATTTTTAGGGAAGAAACTGAGAATAAAAGAGGTTAAATAATTTGCCCAAGTTCACAAAGCAGCTGAATTGAGAGTTATGGTTCAAACCCAGGACTGTTGTGAGCTATTCTACTAAGAGTCACTGTTTCTACCTGGGCTTTAAATCTCTTCGCTTATTCCCATCCCCTCCTCCCCCATTTGTTATGCTGGTGTGAATGGCATGCCCAGGGTGTGTGTGTGTGTTTGTGTGTGTGTATCGGAGTTAGATCTTCCTGCTTAGTTACCTACCCTCACTCAGCCATCCAATCTCTAAACCAGGGTTTTTAACAAGGGGTCCGTGTCCTTGAATTGAAAGTCAAAAAAACATTATTCCTGCAGGGACATGTTTGTGCAGGTGTGATATATTTATTAAATAATACATAGTATAGTGTGGACGTAGTAAGAGGTCTGTGGTTTTCACTTGACTGGCAAAGGGGTCTGCGGAACAAAAAGGTTAAGAACCCCTGCTCTAAAACTCTGTCCTAAAACACAATGTCTTATCATTTCATTCACCTGCTTAAAATCATTCAGTGTTGCTAGAGAGTTAAGGCTAAATTCTTTATTATGGGATATAAAGTCCTTGCTGAAGTGGCTCCTACCTGTTGGTAGTAGGGTAGTAGGGTAGACTCCGGAGCCAGATCACCAATGGGCAAATCCCTCCCTGCAGCCCCTTAGTTTTATGATGTTGGGCAAGTTATGTTATTTTACATTATCTATAAAATAATGGTGATAGAGTTAACTATCCCTAGGGTTGTAGTGAGGACAAAATGAGTTACTGCAATGTAGGATGTTTAGACCAGTACACACAGTAAGCATGCAACTAATGTTAGTTCTTATGGTTATTGCTTCTCTTGCCTTCTTGCTTGCTGTTGAGATTCCTTCCTCTCCCAACACCCCGCCCCCCCATGCTTTGATGGTGTCTCCCAGAACATGGAAGACTGCTGCAGCCTCATTGTCCTTGTTCCTACTTTTCCTTTTGCCCTTGCCCTATTGCCTCCCTGTCAAATACCCATTTATCTTTTACAGCTCGCTCAAGTATCATTCTCCTCTTGAAGATATTCCCACTATACCTCCTCCTTCTCTATCCTTTATGCCACTATTATGCCCACATTTGTATTTTTGACAAGGCCTTTAGTGGTATTTTAAAGTGCTTATTGGTTGGCACATCTGCCTCTTGCCCTGAGTTCTAAGCCCATGGAGAACAAGTCCTGCATGTGTTTGTATCCCCAGCCCCTGGCAGAGACTCTGACATAATCCACCTAATTGAGGTGTGTGGGTAAATACTGTGGAGAGAGAATTATTTCCAACTTGGGTAGGAATATCTGTCAGGGTTCCTATTTACAAGCAACATAATTCACTTTTGATAAATTGGGCTGAAAAGAAATGTATTAAAGGATATTAGGTAGCTCACAGATTTTCCAAAAAGCCAGGGAATAGGGCCTTGGATGGTTTATAGCCAGGAACAAGATTCATGTTATGTCACTGAGCTGTGCCAGGGGAGGCCCTCCTGCCAGACTGTGGGGGATTTTCCCTGCTGACATTGAGCAAGGGGCACTTCTTCCAGACTCTTGTCACTGCTGCCTCTGAAAGCTGAATGTCTCTTTGCCATACTCCCCCATCCTTGTCAATAGGTAGTGCCTGGGTACTGTTTCCTAATTGTGTCTCTTTCATCTGAAAAAAAAGTTCCATGGGTACACCTGTCTGGTAGAGCCTACGGCACATGCCTATATGGAAGGTTCAAGGGGTGCTGGGAAAGGAAAAGCTTCTAATTTGAGAAAACAGAGTTTTGAAGTAAAGGTGCCCTAATACAGTTTTCGAAAGTGCTGTGATGGTTATGTGTCCACTTGCCTAGGTTATGGTGTCCAGTTGTTTGGTGAAGCAAGCATTAGCCTGTTTGTTACTGTGAGGGCGTTTTGTAGATGCAATCAACAAAGAAGATTGCCTTTAGCAATGAGAGGAGTTGATGGCCTTAAAGGGAGAACTGAGGATTTTAGCAGTCAGGGAGAAGAATTTCTACCTCTACTAGAGGCAGCCAGCTTCTCCTGGGGAATTCAATGTTACCGTCATTGAGTTCCAACTTGTGACTTGTCCTTCAGAGTTCAGACGTGCCAATTTCTGTGGTTGTGTGAATCAATTACTATAATAAATCTCAATATTTATGTTTGTATTTGGTCAGTTCTGTTTCTCTGGAGAACCCTGACTAATATAGGTGCTGAGAAACCACAGTGTCTTGGGTAGTAAGAATGATGGTTGTGGTTGTAGGAAGAAATGGGTACCAGTAGCAGTGGTGATGGCAAGGGGGTGATGGTTGCACAAAGTTGTTAGGAGGTGGAGCGGAGAGGGGAAAGCAACAGAAGAACTTTAATAGAGTCAGAGTGTGAAACTTCTAAGACTATACAGAAAAATGAGGGGACATATTTGAGCCTAAAGTTCTAGACATCTGATTTTGTTACCTATGCTCTTATCCGTCTCCTCACCAATCTTCCCTATCAAGACTGATGTTATCTGGAGAAATGAGGACAACACCCATGCATCATACTTGTTCTCCTGTGAGGGATTCCATTAATAATATAGAAAAGAGAGAAATTGTTCATTATCTAAATCAATGCTTTCCAACAAATATTCTATGTTTGCACTATCCTTTGTGGAAGCCACTAGTCACATGTAGTTATCCAGCACTTGAAATGTAGCAATATGTGACTGAGCAACTAGTTTTTTTCATTTGATTTAATTTTAATACATTTAAATATAAATAGCTGCATATGTCTAGTGACTACTATATTGGATAATGAAGCTCTAGATAATTTGACCTGTTTAGGAAGTCAAAATGGATCCTTATTTTTTTAAGTGAAAAAGTATTTAAAAAGATATTATAGAATCAGAATCTAGAATATAGGTTACCATGGGACAGGGTGGGGATAGGGATTAGGGAGTTAATGCTTTAATGGTCAGAGTTTCTATTTGAGATGATGGAAAAGTTATGGTAATGGATGGTGGTGATGGTAGCACAACATTGTGAACATAATTAACAGCAGTTATATATTTGATTGTGTTATATATTTGCTACTAGAATAGAAAATATACCACAAATCAACATATAGCCAAGTGTGGCTTCTCGGCAAATAAAGCCTTTTTTTCTATTGATATAAATATTCCATTAGTTGTTGGTTTAGCAACACATGAGTAAATGGTGAGACATTGGTCTTAATTCCCAATAGAGATTTCTCACTTTAAGATTTGTTAAGCTAAGAATGTAACAGCTGGAGTGTGCAATAACAATTCTTTGCAAGTAAACCACATTGGAAAATAGTTGTTTTTTGTGTGTTTTTTGCCAAAAAAGAAAAAGGATGAAATATTTAGGACAGGTTCTCAAACTTTAGCATACATCAGAATCATCTTGAGGGCTTGTAATATCACAGACTGCTGGGCCCCTATTGGGGGACTGGGAATTTACATTTCTAACAAGTTCTCAAGTGTTGCTGCTGCTGCTGCTCTGGGGACCATACTTCCTGAACCCCTGACTTGGAAAATGTTCTGTCAAACAAGATTAAAGTTTTTCATTGTAGGGCATCTCAGAATTTCTTTTGCAAACTTCATACTGTTACTCTGAGGGTTCCAAAGGGCATTTACCACATTGGTTTTGCTCATAAAACCCTTTTCTCATAGGATATCCTATGAAATTCAATTGAGTTAAACATAAAAGATTTTCATTCTTCCTCTTCTTCTATCTACCTATTTGATTGGAGTCCTCCCAGGCTCAATTCTTAGCTGCTTTCCCTTCTCCGTTGTCCCTCTCCTGATAGGAGATGTCATCTAGAGCCATGATTTTAAATGTCAGTGATACCCAATTTGACATCGCTAGCCCAATCCCTCCTCTGAACTCCACACAGTATATCCAACTGCCGACTCGGTATTTTTATCTCAAACAGAGCGTGTCCTGAACTGAACTCTGTTCATAACTCCTCACCCAATTCTATTCCTCTCCCTATTTCGCCTGCTCAGTAAGTGCATCCCCATTTGTCCTACTGCTCAAACCAGGTATCTAGATTGTCATCAAATCTATCAGCAACATCTGTCACTTCTGCCTCAAAGAGGCATATATTTATGAGTATGGGCATGTATACACTTTCATATACACAAATGCACACAATTCACATGTGTGTGAGTGTGTGAATGACCATGGATATAAATAAAATGTCTGCTCTTATTTATCTACAATACTAGTTCAAGACATGAGTCTTTTTTTGAATACATCATTACATTTTTATTTAAATGGTGTCACATATACCCCAAGCTATGTTATCCTGGAAGTTACAATGGGGTCATAATGTAAGAGAAAAAAAGATATTTCTCTAGCTCTGTTCTCTTCTATAGCTGTGGAAATGCAAATACTTCTTAGATGGTTCAGGAGGCCTCTGAGATGGCTCACATGTGCTCAGGAACTAGTCCTCTCTTCCATCTTACCCAACTGCTCCCTCAGCTGTGGGGACGTCTCCCATAACCCAGTGAGGGACTAGGATGCAGTTGTTCTCACCAGAATGGGGCAGCTCCAAGTTCTTTCTCAGGCCATTATATCCATCTGCTCTAATAAGCCACATTTCCCTCAAGCGGAGGAAGGTTGCTTAACTCCTCTATATTTGGTGACACAGGCTACCAGCAGTGCTCTTTTATGCTCTAGATCTAACTGAAAACTTAGTGAAATTGATCTTTTATTTTTCAGTTCTTATATTTCAGGCTCTTTCCTGTGACTAAAGCAAGAGTAATAGATGTCAACTGTCTCTAAATCTCCTGTCTTTTCCTACATTGACCTATTGCTTTTGGAACAAAATTATGTAATTTTTTTCTCCTTTCTTTTTAGGAGGATTTTTTTCTTTTTTAAATGGCTTCTCATTCCTCTTACAAATACAGCCATTGGAGGTCTGCCCCCAGACTTTCATGTTTTCGTCCTGGGGTGTACCCAATAACTTGCTTCCCATGCATTGTACATAAATGTTTATGTCCCTGTGTCTGTCCATGTGTGCAATTATATAGAAATGATATGTCTGCTGCTCTCCATGTTATTAGCATTGCACAGTAAAATCTACGACTGGTTACTCTGTAGGCTTCTCTTTCTGTCCTTTCCTTTTGGAGTGGCCTGAGTTGTTCTTAGTTACTTTCAAAAACATTGTGTGAGGGCTGAAGCTGTCGATTTTATCCTCCCCACTATGTTGGAAATCTAAAGATCTTTATGCCCCAAGTACAGATAGATTCTTCAGACTTTATTGACCGTATTCACATTAAGGAAAAGAGATTGCAACCTGAGCTTCACAGGAGACTGTCATTGATGGCAGGACTGTCCACCTGCCTTTCCTTGTCCACTCCTCAGCTAGGCTGTTTGGACCAGCACCAGCCTTCTTGGCAGCACACAGGACACGTGTGTCATGGAGGCTGCCAGGAGTCATGCAGGTAGAGTGGGGCTTGAAGCACAGCCTAGCCCCAGTGCTGCCCTGATTACTCCTCAGAAAGCTCTGTGGACAGATGGAGGCTCTTTTTAGTTGGTCACTTACTAGCAGTTTGTCATGTAGCATAATCTTATTTAGGCAATGTGGTATAGTATGGCTATGTAATTTAGAAGATCAATGAACAAAGAATGAAGAATTCTTGAATTAAGCGTGGTGTACATTTTTTCAAATGTAGAACAGAACTAATAGATTTAAAACTCACATTTAAAGGGAAATCTTCTCTGCAGTCAGTTAGTAGGCTTTCTGTGGCAGTCCTAAATAATTGATTCATTTGTTTAGATGCTATGCCAGTTTAATCCAGAATTATTGGTGTTATTGGATGGTTCTGATTTTTCCTTGAGACATTTTCAACAATTTTAAAAAATCTTATAATAGAAAGATAAAAATGTCTTGCCCTATATGTTCAAAGAAAAGAAGATTCTTAATCCCTGGGAAGAGTATGGGAAATGTTGAGCCAAAAAGGCCAGTCCTGACTTTGTTTGTCCTGAGCATTCTGAATGCCTGCTTTAGTAGCATTGCAGTCTACCAAATGTGTCATTAACTTTATATTTTTCCATCAGAAGGGTGGTTTCCAAACCTGGTTGGCAACAGAATCACCTGGGGAGACTATTTAAAAATACAGACTCAGTCCATTTTGGAATATCAGATTCAGTAGATTAGAGTCAAGGTAAGGACCCAAATCTCCTTCAGAGCAGGGAACTGTCAGTTGAATGTTCTTACTGCAGGGATTTTTGCCTAGATGAAAACAAGCTGAAGATCTGCTCTTCCAGTCTTTCACTAAAGCCTAAACTCACCGAAGAGCTGTCACTGCTTGGTGACTCCAGCCTCAGTGGGATTTCTTATAAAGTATTTGGGATAGCTTTCCATTTCTTCTCAATTTTCCTTCAACTTTCTTTTAAAACTAGATTCTGTGTTCAAAATTTTGTGCTTGCCTGGAGACTATTTAGTAGGATACCATGTAGCCCCCCCCCAAAAAAAGTCCTCATTATCGTTAGTGACTATTATTAATTATTAATTGCTTCCAAATAACATCTTTTAGTGTGTATTGATTCTTGGCAATATCATGCAATGCTTTTAGAATGATATTTGTTATTCAAAGATCTATTCATAGTCTGTTGGACTATGATTTATTATTGGTACTCGTTTACTCAATTTAAATTTCAGCATATGTTCTCTGTGTAATAATAATGGTATTTCAAATATATATGTGCAGGATGTTTGCTTTTATTTTTATGTGTGTGTGGGTAAAAACATAATCAACCATTTCCTCTCCAGAACTGACATGTAGAGAAAAATGTAATCTACATCCTGATATTAGTACTGTGTTTTGAGAAATGGCTTGGTAATCAGAAATATTTTAACATTAGATGCAGAAGTAACTATACACATTATTATAAACATTTTTCTCTATTTGAATATTCAAAATGTACAAATTCTCATCATATTTCTGTAAAGAGTGATTAGAGGAGACAATCATCTATGGTTAATGCAAAAACCGTTTGGAACCTTGTAAGTTTGCTTTCTTGTTAGTATGAAGCTAATTTGAATAATCTGTGTTGTGCTTTTTTTGGTAGTATAATCACCTTTAAATTTTTAATTCATCATTCAATACAGGACTAACATCACCTATGTACTCATTAAATTTAAAATAGGTATGATTATGTTTTACCTTTGCTTTTCTACCCTAATCCTTTTTCTTCACCAAGAGAACTCTCTGTCCTCTGTCAGGTTAAAACATATGCCTGATGGCCAATTGTTTGGAGTGGCTGGTAGCAGCCAATGCTTGTTGATTCACAGAGGAGTGATTTCTAAGGAACAGAAATTACTATCCTTTCTATTTCACACTTGATTTCCACATAAACCATTGATAAAATTCTATCCAAAGCTTGTGATATATAGCATTTAAACATCTCTACTTCCCTTTTTAAACAACCTGGCTGTTTTTCATTTTTTCTTCAAGGTTTGCTTTGCCTATGGAATGCAGAACGTTCTTACACATAACAATTTTTACATCAAGGCAGTTCTTCCTCTAGGGAGCACTTGGTACATATAGTAGAAGAAATAGACTCCTTTTGGGTGCCTGCTCAGCTCACTATAACCACTCCACCCACCACCTGCATCTGGTATACAGTGGTGGCTCACCAGTCACCATGTTTATCCTTACATCCTTGACTACCTTCTCTAGCCATAGGGGGTTGACATTTGACTCAAGATTGTGGGAAGCTGCCTCTGGCACCTGTGTTGTATTGGCAATCTTTTTGCTAAGCGCTATTTTTAGATACTAACCCTGGTTAAGTTTCCCTTTCCCCACCCTCGTTGTAGCAATTAAGTTTCTATCCTCATGCTACTCAGACGGTTTTGTTTTGAAACATCCTTGAAAAGACGTGACGTGGACCAATCAGATCTGTAGTGCGAAACCTCATTCATCCCTGGCTATAAATACCCCTGATTGACCCTCAATAAACGAGACTTGATCAGAATCCTGTCTTGTCTCTCTATTCTTTGTGTCTCTTGTCCCTTTTCATTCCCACTCCCTCCCTCAGGTCTTGGTTCGACTGATCCGTGGGTCAGGTCAAGTGGTGCCGGAACAGGGACCGGAGTTCGAGGGATGAAGTGAGGCACGCCGATCCAGGAGCCGGCTAGGATGCGAGAATTGGAGGACGCCCCGAGGGAACCTGCCTCTCGGTTGAAGCCTCGTAAGTGATCAGCGATCATGGGGCAAGAAATGAGCCAGCATGAGACATTTGTAGAGGATCTCCAAAATGCATTAAAGACACGAGGAGTAAAGGTGAAAGTAAAACAGTTATTGAGGTTTTTTGAGTTTTTGAAGGAAGTATGTCCATGATTTCCTCAAGAAGGTACTATTGATGAGAGAAGATGGAAAAGAGTAGGGGATGCTTTACAGGACTTTTACAAAACTTTTGGCCCTGAAAGAATCCCAGTAACCACATTCTCATATTGGAATCTCATTAATGATATTTTAAGTATTCGCCATAGGGACATGGTGGTGGCAAATGTTATTAAGAAGGGTGAGGAAATTTTATAAGAAGGGCAGGGGCTGGAGGCTCTAGCCACCAACCCTAAGAAATCAGCAGACTGCCCAAAGTCCAACCCGCCTGATGCACCCAGAGCGACCGGTCTGGAGGAGGACTTGATCTCGCTAGATAGCGAGGAGGACAGGAAGCCTACCACCAGGCCAAAGCAGCCGTTAACCCATGCAAACAAAAGATCCTGTAGGGAGAATAAAAGTAAAGGAAAAACTAAAGCCATATCTAGTAGGAACCCATACCCTGACCTCAGAAAATTAAAAGTGGAAACTGATGATGAATCTTCTAATATAGAATCGGGTGAATCTGAGGAGGAGACAGTAAAGTCTCAACCTCTGCCATACGTTCCCTATCCCGCAGCCCCACCTATAGTTATGCCGGTAGTTGACCCAAGGAAGGAGTTGTTAGGAAAAATAGAGAAACGAAAAGAACAAATTTGATTAGAGGAAGAACATCAGGAATTCATCTCTCAGTTAGAAAGGTTGAAAATGGGAAAAACTAAAAATGAAAATAAAACTGCAGAATCCCGTGCCAAGCCACCTGCGCGAGGAGCTGTGTTAAGGAACCCCCAGGCTTCTAATCCTTTAACTACCTTAAGTGAACCCGAGGTTTTTCCTGTAACTGAAACCACAGATGACCAGAATCAGGCCTGGAGACACCATAGCGGCTTTGACTTTAAACTCATTAAGGAAATTAAAACCGCGGTCGCCCAATATAGAGCCACCGCTCCCTGCACCCTAGCTGTTGTAGAATCCATTGCTGAAAATTGGCTCACCCCCATTGATTGGCACACTGTTGCCTGCGCTACTTTGGAGGAGATTATTTGTTATGGAAATCAGAGTATGTTGAGCTTTGCAAAGATACTGCCAGGTGCAATGTGCAAGCGGGCAATGGGTGGATCCTAGATATGCTAATAGGAGAAGGAAATTATGCTTCCAACGAAACCCAAATGCAATATGATGCAGGCTTATTTGTGCAAATTCAAGCTGCAGGCACTAGAGCCTGGAGAAAATTACCTACCAAAGGAGATCTTAGTTCCTCCCTCACTAGCATAAAACTAGGACCAGATGAGCCTTTTGCAGACTTTGTACATCTGCTCGAGGTGGGGAGGATATTTGGAAATGCAGAGGCAGGCACTGAATTTGTAAAACAATTAGCATATGAAAATGCAAATGCCGCTTGCCAAGCCGCAATTAGACCATATAGAAAAAAGACAGACCTATCTGGTTACATCAGATTCAAAAGAACTAGATGCAGCCAGGTGGCTGCCGGAACGATTGGTTAAACAAATGGATAATAACAATCTATCCAGGGTAGAGGACGCTCCCTGAGATGAATACTGCTTTCTTGTAGGAGAGTAACCAACGCTAAAACCAATGCAGCTGTGCGGCCCCCCTGGAATCCTTCTATGCAGCTTCGTCACCATCGTTGGAGCCCTTCTGTTATACGCCAGCCAGACCTGCGTGGCCCCCGATTACGTGCTGTGCAGCCCTGAAATGCAGGAGCAGCTGCTGCCCATCCTGCAGAGCGCCATCACGTGCTTCTACGGTGACAGCCCCTTGTGGAATGGGTTGAATGGAATGGGTTGTTGAATGGGTTACCCTACATACTCCCCCTCTTGGGACCTCTACTTGGCTTACTAATACTTCTATCGCTAGGACCTATTCTCTTAACAAGATTATGGCCTTTTTAAAGCAACAACTGAATGCCATAAAAATGCAGCCCATCCAGGTCCATTATCATAGACTGGACATGGCCGACTCTGACGAGGGGTCTGACCACTACTTGCAAATGGATCCAGCCGGTAGGCCTGATCCCAGACCATGAATATCTCGTCAGTATCTTCTGAGCCGCTGGACTGGTTAGTCAATGATGGGCAACTGGGCCAGGCATTCTCACGATGACAACCACCTAAGACAGAGATGTGGCCTTTCGCTGCCACGATTCTCAATGACGGGTAAGGTCTAATGCGATCGTCTGTTTGCCAACCCTGACCTCAGACAGGCACAGTCCCCCCAGAATGGGCCGTCTTGTCAGTCTTCCTTTTCTGCTAAAAATATTAAAGAAAAGGGGGACCAGTGGGAAGCTGCCTCCGGCACAGGTGTTGTATTGGAAATCTTGTTGCTAAGCGTTATTTTTAGATATGAACCCTGGTTAAGTTTCTGCTTCCCCACCCAACTGTAGTAATTAAGTTTCTATCCTCATGCCACTCAGACGGTTGTTTTGAAACGTCCATGAAAAGACTTTGTGACGTGGACCAATCAGATCTGTGGCGTAAAACCTCATTCATCCCTGGCTATAAATACCCCTGATTGACCCTCAATAAATGAGACTTGATCAGAATCCTGTCTTGTCTCCATTCTTTGTGTCTCTTGTCCCTTTTCATTCCCACTCCCTCCCTCAGGTCTTGGTTCAACTGATCCGCGGGTTGGGTCACAAGATGAACCAAACTGTAGGGTCTCTCCCCAGAGAGTGAAGTTGGGATTCAGATACAGATAGTTTCTGTGGCTGGCTATAACTGTAATGTGTCAATTAACTATGGGCACAATAATGCTGTGAAACAACCACAAATCTTGGGGGCACAGAATCATCAGCATATATTTGTGCCCATGTGCCTGTGCTTGACTGGGCCCAACCAAGTAGCTCTACTCCATGTCCCTTTTTATCTACCTCCTGGAATCAGTGGTCTAGGTCAGAAATGTTCTCAAGGCAATGAAAGAAAGATAAGAGTACAAGTGGAAATATAGTAGGACTTTTAGAGGCATCATTCTGTTGGCACAGTAAGTCATTGGTTGAACCCAAAGTTAAGAGTAGATAAATAAATTCTGCCCATTTGGTGGAACTGCAGAGTCATATGGCAAAGGGCACGGATAGGGTTTAAGGGATGGGTAGTGGGTGGTAAGACCAAAGCCAATGATATAGTTCACGTATGATCTTGGGTTTACCTATGGGGTGGTCAAATCCCTCCATGTGGGCCAGAAAACAGAGAGATCCCATCTCTCCTGAGAGGGAACATAGGAGCAGAAAGGAGGGATACAGAGTTGCGATGAGTTCTCTGCTCTTGGTCCTGGTTCCAGGTCTTTTCTGAGTCCTAGCTGCGTTTCTGACCTTGGTTTCCATGTAAAATCTCTGAATCTTTTTTGTTTTTTCTTTTTTTTGCATTTGAAAAATCGAAGTAAATTGATATAACAAAATTATTCATTTTCTTTAAAAAAAAAATGCTGTTGTGATAACATGTATACAACATAAAAATTCCCATTTTAGCTACTTCCAAATATACAACTCAGTGGTATTAATTACATTTTCAGTGTTGTGCAACCATCCCCACTTTCCATTACTAAAACTTTTCTATCACCCCAGATGCAAACTTTGTACTCCTTAAACATTAATCCCCTATATCCCAATTTTGCTCCTCAAACCTGAAAATCTGTTATATACCTTTTGTCTCTCTAAATTTGCATATTTTAGTTATTTTACATATGTGATATCATTCAATATATATTTTAAAAAATCTATTAAGCAGTTTTATTGAGATATATTCACATACCATATGATCTATCTAAAGTATATAATGATAAATGGCTTTTAGTATAATCATAATGTTGTGCATTCATCATCACAAAAATTTTTTGAATTATTTCATTTTCACAAGGGAAATTCCACACTCCTTAGCATTACTTTCCTAGACCAACAGAACCACTAATCAAATTTCATATTTATAAATTGATTTATATTTACATTTTATATAAATGGAATCATACAATATGTTACACAGCATATTTAGTTCATAGTAGTGCAATTATACAGTATTTGTCCTTTTGTATCTGGCTTGTTTCACTCAACATAATGTCCTCCAGGTTAATCTATGTTCTCATATGATTACAACTTTATATCTTCTTTCAGCTGCATAATATTCCACCATGTGAATATACCACAGCTTGTTTATCCATTCATCGGTTGATGGATACCTGGATTGTTTCTAACTTTTGGCAATCATGAATAACGCCACTATGAACATTGGTGTGCAGATATCTATTAGTGTCACTGCTCTCAGTTCTTCTGGATATATACCCAGTAGTGGTATTGCAGGGTCATGTGGCAACTCTATGTTCAACTTCTGTAGGAACTACCAAACAATCCTCCACAGTGACTGTACTGTCCTGCACTCCCACCAACAGTTAATAAGTATTTCTATCTCTCCACTTCCTCACCAATACTTGTAGTTCTCTGTTTTCTTAATAGTGGCCATTCTGAGGGTATGAAATTATAGCTCATTGTAGTTTTGATTTGCATTTCCCTAAGCATTAGTGATGTTGAACATTTTTTCATGTTTTTTTTTTTTTTGCCATTTATATTTCTTCTTTGGACAAATGTCTATTCAATTCTCTTGCCCATTTAAAAATTGCATCGTTTGTCATTTTATTGTTGAGTTGTAACATTGCTTCATATATAATGGATATTAAACCCTTATCAGATGTGATTTCCAAATATTTTCTCCCATTGAGCTGGCTGCATTTTCAGCCTTTTGATGAAGTCCTGTGAGGTGCAAAAGTATTTAATTTTGAGGAGTTCCCATTTATTTTTTTCTTTTGTTGAGCATGCTTTGGGTGTCACGTCCAAAAAAACCACTACCTAACACAAGGTATTTAAGATGTTTCCCTACATTTTCTTCTAGTAGTTTTATGGTCCTGGCTTTTGTATTTTTGTCTTTGATCCATTTTAAGTTGATTCTGGTATAGGGAGTGAGAGAGGGGTTCTCTTTCATTCTTTTGGTTATAAATATCCAGTTCTCCAAGCACCATTTGTTGAAGAGACTATTTTGTCCTGTTAACATGGAATTTGTAGGTTTGTCAAAAACAGTTGACCATAGAGATGAAGGTTTTGTTTCTGGACTCTCAATTTCATTCCACTAATTGGTGTGTCTGTCTTTATCCCAGTGCCATGCTATTTTGAACACTGTAGTTTTGTAATATGTTTCAAGGTCAGGAAGTGAAATTCCTCCCACATCACTCATCTTTTTGAGAATGCTTTTGGCTATCAGGTATACTTTCCCTTCCAAATGAATTTGGTAATTGCCATTTCTATTTCTGTAAAGCAAACTTTTGGAATTTTGATTGGTATTACACTGAATCTATAAATCAGTTTGGCTAGGACTGACATCTTCAAGATATTTAGTTTTTCAATCCATGAACTTGGAATGTCTTTCCATTTGTTTGGATCTCCATTGATTTCTTTTGGCATTACTATTTAGTTTTCTGGATATAGTTCCTGTACTTCTTTGGTTAAGTGGACTTCTAGGTATTTGGTTCATGTTGCTATTGTAAATGGAATTTTCCCCCTGATTTCCTCCTCAGATTGCTCAGTACTAGTGTGTAAAAACTTTACTGATTTTTGCACATTGATTTTGTATCCTGCCACTTTGCTGAACTCATTTATTAGCTCAAGTAGCTTGGTTATAGACATTTCAAAATTTTCTAAATATAGGATCATGCCATCTGCAAATAGTGAGAATTTTACTTCATCTTTTCTTATATGAATGCCTTTAATAGTTTTTTCTTGTCTAATTGCTCTAGCTAGAACTTCTAGTACAATGTTGAATAGCAGTGGTGACAGTGGGCATCCTTGTCTTGTTCCTGTCTTAGACTTTTTCCCATTGTACCTTTCCCCATTGACTATGATGTTGGCTGTGAGTTTTTCATATGTGCCTTTTATCATATGGAGGAATTTTCCTTCTATTCCTATCTTTTGAAATGTTTTTATCTAGAAATGATGCTGGATTTTGTCAAATGCCTTTTCCCCATTGATTGAGATGATCATGTGTTTTTTTCCCTTCAGTTTGTTAATGTGGTGTATTATGTTGATTGATTTTCTTATGTTGAACCAACCTTGCATACCAGGAATAAATCCCTCTTGGTTGTGATATATGTCTTTTGATATGCTGTTAGATTCAATTTGTGAGTATTTTGTTGACAATTTTGGCATCTATGTTCATTAGAGAGATTGGTCTGTGATTTTCTTTATTTCTCTAACTTTTAAATTTTGTAAATACTTTAGATTGCATAAATGTTACATAAAAAATATAGGATATTCCCATATGCCCCAATTCCTACCCCCCCCCACTTGCCCACATTAACAAGAGCTTTCATTAGTGTGGTACATTCATTGCAGTTGATGCACACATTTTGGAGCATTGCCACTAAGCATGGATTATAGTTTACATTATAGTTTACACTCTGTCCCACATGATTTTGTAAGTTATGACAAAATATATAATGGCCTGTATCCATCACTGAAACATCATTCAGGACTATTCCAATGTCCCCAAAATGCCCCCATTTTATATCTGTTTTCCCCTCTCCCTCCTCTCAGAACTTCCAGTGGTCATTGCTTCCACATCAGTGATAAAAGCTCTTCCACTGGTAGAATCACAATAAGTCTATAGTAAAATAACAGTAAGTCTACTCAAGACCATCGTTCATTCCCCAACCCTGAGGATTCTGGGATGGTGAGGTCCTCTCCGTTTCTAATTGGATGAGACTATCTTACTTACAGTTGCAGACTCTCTCTGTTCCTTGTGATGGGCGTTGTCCATCATCATCTCCTTGTTAGTTATCCTGGGTGAGTCCAATGAACCAGAGAGTAGATATTGCAACTCTGTTGAAATTCAGGGCCCAACTGGCACATGGACAGCCCTAAGACTTAAGTCTTTTGAGCAGACACCTATCAAGTCTGGTACTAACTATAGATTCATATGAAAGGGACAGAAGAGCCATGTGTAGGGAAGCAAAAAATGAGTCCAACTCTTTCACAGTGGGGAGCATAAATTCCAAGGTAAGGCAGAATTCTCAGGGCGCCAAACTCTTGAGCTGACTGTCCTGCCTATAGTGTCTGGATGTCTGTAGAGCCCTCAGGAGACCCACTATTTGAGGGAATATTTACTATAGCAGTCAATGAGATCCTAATGAGATCTGCATAAGCATAACCTCTGAAATGACTTCTTGACTCACTTTGAAATCTCCCAGACATAAGAAATCATTTATATTTACCATTTCCTACTTATGATCAAGGTCTTTTTCCAGGTGCATTTCTTGTTGGTGCTTGGTAATAATCCCTCAGGGCCAGGGAGCCGGATCCCCAGGAGTCATGTCCCCCACTGCGGGGGGGGGGGGGGGGGGGGCCGGTAATGCCTTTATACACTGAGTTTGGTTTAGAGAGAGGCTACATTTGAGCAAAAAGGAGACTCTCAGAAGGTAACTCTTAGGCAACATATAACACTAGGCAAAGTTTCAATTTTAAAAGAAAAGTTTCATAAGCCCAATCATAAATATTAAGGGCCCAGTGCAATGGTCTGTCCTCTTTCACTAGGCACTGCCCCTGTACTTGGGGGATTCTTGCTAAATGTAGCAGAAATCCCCAGGATAGGAGTTTTATATTTTTTTCAGTTATTGTGTGAATCTCCAACTACCAAAACAATGCCCCATAAACACTTGAACACATTCATATGCCTTAGCAACATGTCCCAGGTGACTCTCCTCCCATGCATCCCCCATCACTGACACCCTGCACCAATGATCCTACCCTGCCACAGTTGTGACCGTTCTGTGATCTAAAACTTCTTCAAAAATGAAACCAACAAGATAATCAAATAAAATTAATAAGAAAATGAAATAATGATAGTTTTAAAAATAACAAATAAAATTTAAAAAATTGAAATCATTTGAAATAAGAAAAAAATATTTTTTGACATTGTCTTTCATCACTGTAAGATCTGTTTTCTTATATGTACAATATTTTCTTATGAATATTCCCCCCGTGTCTTATATTTTTCATCTTCAAAGAAGCTTTAGGTTACAGAAAAGTCATGTACAGAATATAGTGGATTCCCATATACCCAACATCCTCCCCCTTTCCCCCTCTCCTCCATTAATAAGATTTTACATGTAGAAGGTATATTTATTCTAATTGATATACAAATATTGAAGCATTCTACTAACCATGGTCAATGATTTACATTATAGTTAATATATTGGACCATATACTTTTATATATTTTGATGAAATTTAAAGTGGCCTGTATCCATTGTTGCAAGACCATACAAAACAATTCTAATGCCCTAAAAACACTCTATGTTCCATCTATTCTATTCTTCCTTCCCTCTCCTCTTGGGGCCTCTGGTAATCAGTAAGTTTCACTTTTTGAAGAATAAGATTCATAGTTATTTGCAATAATATTGAGGGCTTGACATAATTGGTCTGTTTTTAAAAATTAGGCTCTGTTTATATTCCCGAGGGATTCTTGTCCCTCTGTTTGAGAACACGGCAAGACTGTCTAAGATGGGAGTTTAATATTTCTTGTTTATTTTGTGGGTGTTGACCCACTGATATAACACATCATGACAAGATGAACACTTACATATTTCATTGTAAGCCTCCCCCAGGTGCGCCCTGTCCTCTATGCCACCTTCCTGCCCCACATCCAATACCCTACACCTGTAATCTTTCCCTGCCATATTTGCCAAAAGAACATTCTCAATGTAGTTTTAACCACAGACCTGCAAATCCCTAGAATTCACCTGCTCCTTCCTCTGACCCTTCCCCCAGTTTCATGAATAGTCCAAAACAATCCTCCCACCCTAATCCCTTCACAGACCAGCACCACCGAACCCAATAGCATCACTGCACTGTCATGACCATTCACTGAACAGCTACACTTTTCCACTTTATCATAGATTTTGCCCATACGGGTGTTAGCTCACAATCTCTACTCCCTGTCTGTCTCCTATAAACCTATCTTCCAAACTCCAGCTCTGTAAGTCTGCTCATTGTGCTTAATTCATATCAGTGAAGGTATGTAACATTTGTCCTTCAGTGCCTAGCTTACTTCACACACATAAGATCTTCAAGATTCATCCGTGTTATCGCATGTGTTCACACTGCATTCTTTCTTACAGCTGAATATTCCATTTTATGTATATACCATAGTTTGCTTATTCACTTGTCTGTTGATTGGCATTTGGGTTGTATCCAACTCTTGGCAGTAGTGAATAAGGCCACTATGAACACTGATTTGTTTCCCTGCCTTCAATTCTTCTGGGTATATACCCAGATATGGGATTGCTGGATCATATGGCAGTTCTATAGTAAGCTTTCTGCAGAACCACCAGATTGTCCTCTGCAATGGCTGGACCGTTCTACATTCCCACCAGCAGTGGATATAAGGGTTCCCTTTCCTCCACATCCTCTCCAACACTTGTAGTTCTCTTTTTAAAAAAATAGCCACCAGTGTAATGAGTGTAAGATGATATTCCACTGGAGTTTTGATTTGCATTTTCCTAATAGCTAGTGACATTGAGCATCTTTTCATGTGCTTTTTATCCATTTGTATTTCTTCTTTGGAGAAGTGTCCACTCAAATCACTAGCCCATTTTTAAAAATCAGTTCTTTGTCTTTTTATTTTTGGAATGTAAGATTTCTTTATATATGCTGGATATTAGGCCCCTATCCTATAGATGGTTACCAAATATTTTCTCCCATTGAGTCAGTTGCCTTTTCACTTTCTTGAAACTCTTTTGAGGTGCAAAAGTTTTTAATTTTGAGGAGGTCCCATTTATCTATTCTTTTTTCATTGCTCTTGCTTTGGGTATAAAATTCATGAAACCATTTCCTACTATAAGATCTTGTAAATGCTTCTCAACATTATCTGCCAAGATATTCATGGTCTTGGCTCTTATATTTAGATCTTTGATCTATCTTGAGTTAATTTTTATATAAGGTGTGAGATGGTGTTCTCTCATTCTTATGGATATGGACATCCAGTTCTTCAAGCACTATTTGTTGAAGCAGCCCTTCTCTCCCAGTTGAGCGGGCTTGGTGGCCTTGTAAACACAATTTGATCATATATAGAAGGATCTATATGAGTTTTGTTCTATTGGTCAGTATGTCTATCCTTTGCCAATACCATGCAGTTTTTAAAAAAAAACTATATTTTTAATTTATTTTCAAAGATACTTAGATTTATAAAATGTTACTTAAAAAAGATATGAGAATCCCATATGCCCCACTCCCAACACCTCCCACTTTTCCTCACATTAACAACTTCTTTCATTAGTGTGTACATTCATTGGAATTGATGAACACATTTTGGAGGATTGCCATACAGCATGATTATAATTTACATTGTAGTTTGCACCTCTCCCTCTCCATTCTGTAGGTTATGGCATGACATAAAATATTCTGTATCTGTCATTGCAATGTCATTCAGGGCAATTCCAAGTCCCAAAAATGCCCTCATATTACACCTCTTTTTCCTTCTCTCAGCCTTCAGCAACTCCAGTGGCCACAGTCTCCACATCAATGATATAATTTACTTCCATTGCTAGAATACCAATAAGTCTATAGTAGAATACCAGTAAGTCCACTGTAGCCCATATTTTATTTCCCAATTCAGACAATTCTGGGATGGTGGTGCCCACTCCACCTCTAATTGAGAAGAGGCTTCGATCTCATATGACTGATGGATGGGACTCTCTTGCTTGCAGTTGTAGACTCTCTCAGTTTCTTAGTGCAGTGGTTGTCCACCCTCACCTCCTTGTTAGTTGTCCTGGGTGAGTCCTATGAACTGGAGAGTAGGTGTTGCAACTCTGCTGAGACTCAGGACCCAGCTGGCACATGGACAGCCCAGAGATTCAAGTCTCTTGGACATTAGAGTGGACTTAATGATATTCTATTCATGAACTATTGTGGTTAGTAATCGAGAAAATGTGGCATTGGTGTGAAAAAAGTGGCCATGGTGGCTCCTGGGTGCGGGGAGTGGGAGGAGGAGATGAGATATGGAGGCATTTTTGGGACTTGGTGTTGTCCTAGGTAGTGCTGCAGGGACAATTACTGGACATTGTAGATCCTCCCATGGCCCACTGGATGAAACGTGGGAGAGTATGGGCTATGATGTGGACCATTGACCATGAGGTGCAGCGATGCCCAGAGATGTACTCACCAAATGCAATGGATGTGTCATGATGATGGGGGAGAGTGTTGCTGTGGGGGGAGTGGTGGGGTGGGGGCAGTGGGGATGAATGGGGACCACATATTTTTTGAATGTAATATTTTTTAAAAAATGAATAAAAAATTAAAAAAAAAAAAGGACAGGACTGGGAATAGAACTCAGGTTTCTTGACTTCCAGTACAGTGACCTTAACATTGAAAACCAGAGAGTGGTTTATTCAATATGAGGGATTATCATTAAGAAGTAAGAGGAAAATAACAGTGATGATGATGTTGATCATAGCTTATATTTGCATATTTCTTTATAGTTTACCAAGAATTTTCACATAAAACATTTCATTTAATCCTCAAAAAAAAAAAAAAAAGTCTCTTGGACATACTTCTACCAACTCCAGTGCCATCTATAGGTTCAATAAAAGGGACAGAAGAGGCATGTGCAGAGAAGTCACATCTGAGTCCAACTCTATCACACTCAGGAGCACAAACTCCAAAATAGGGCCCACTGGCAAGACACCAAACTCCAGAGCTATCTGCCATGCCTGGGTGTTTCCAGAGTCCTCAGGAGCCCACTATTTGGCATAGTATCTACTTTGGCTGTCTATGACTCCTGCTGATATGTGCATGAGCATTACCTCTCTGATAACCTCCCGACTAATTTTGAAGTCTCTTAGCCATATGAATTCATTTGTCTTAACCTTTTCCCCCTTTTATTCAAGGTCTTTTTCTGGTTGCATCACCAGCCAGTGCTTGGTAGTAATACCTCAGTGGCAGGAAGGCTGATCCCCAGGAGTCATGTCCCATGCTGGGGGGAAGTTAATGCACTTATATGCTGAGTTTGGCTTAGAGAGTGGCCACATTTAAGCAACATGGAGGCTCTCAGGAGGGAACTCTTAGGGACCCTACAACACAATTTCAATGTCAATTTCAAGAGCAAAAGCCTCATAAACATAGTTGTCAATATCAAGGACCCATCAATGGACCATCCTTCTTCACTAGTTATTGCCCCTGCGCTTGGGGAATTGTTGCTGTTCCATTAGAGAATGTGGCAGAGATCCCCAAGATAGGAATTCAGTATTGTTTTGGTTGTATGAATCTCTTCCCACTGTGGCAATGCCCCATGAACATTTGAACATATTTATATACCTTATACTTATGTCCAGGTGCATTTCCTCCCATATATCTCACATCACTGACTCCCCCCACCAGTGATCCTCCCTTGCCACAGTTGTAACCCTTCTATAATCCCCAGTTCCATGGATCTCTGACCATCCTCCCCACCCTAGGCCCTATCAAGCTTGCACCACCCAACCCAATAGTATCCCTACATCCCTGTCTTATCCTTTTACTGCACAACTACTCACTTCCACTTTATCATAGATTTCGCCCATGTGGGCATTGGCTTACAAATGTCTCCTATTTCTTTTTATTTATTTATTTATTTGTCTTTATTTTTTTAATATTACATTAAAAAAATATGAGGTCCCCATATATCCTTCTATTTCTTGCAAACCTATCTTCCAGACTCTAGCACTATGAGTTGGCTCAATTTGCTTAATTCATATCAGAGAAGTCATGTAATACTTGCCTTTCAATGCCTGATTTACTTTACTCAACATAAGGACGTCAAGATTCATCCATGTTACCCCACGTGTTAGTACTGTATTCCTTCTGACAGCTGAGTACTGTTTATCCATTCATCTGTTGATGTGCATTTGGGTTGATTCCAACTTTTGGCAATAGTGAATAATGTCACTATGGACATTGGTGTGCATATATGCTTTCAATTCTTCTGGGTATATACCCAGCAGTGGAATCTCTGGGTATTATGGCAGATCTGTAGTTAATATTTTGAGGAACCACCAAACTGTCCTCCACAATGAATAGAAGCTATATTCCCACCAGGAGTGGATGAGGGTTCTCAGTCCTCTACATCTTCTCCAACACTTGTAGTCCTCTGTTTTTTTAGTGACTGCCAGTCTAATGGGTGTAAGATGGTATCTCATTGTAGTTTTGATTTGCATTTCCCTAATAACTTGTGATGTTGAGCACCTTTTCATGTGCTTTCTAGCCATTTATATTTCTTCTTTGAAGAAATGTCTTTTCAAATCATTTGCCCATTTTTTAAATGGGTTGTTTGTCTTTTTGTTTTCATATTATAAGATTTCTTTATATATGCTGGATATTAGGCTCCTATTGGATGTATGGTACCAAATATTTTCTCTCATTGGGTAGGCTGTCTTTTCACTGTCCTGATCAACTCCTTTGAGGTGCAAAAGGTAATAATTTTGAGTAGGTCTCATTTATCTATTTTTTCTTTCACAGCTAATGCTTTGGGTGTGAAGTTCATGAAGCCATTTCCTATTACAGAGTCATGTAGATGCTTCCCTACATTATCTTCAAAGGTCTTTATGGGCTTGGTTCTTATATTTAGATTTTTGATCCATCTTGAGTTATTTTTGTATAAGGTGTGAGATGGTGTTCCTCTCTCATTCTTTTGGATATGGATATCCAGTTCTCCAAGCACCATTTGTTGAAGAGGCCATTCTTTCCCAGTTGAATGGGCTTGGTGGCCTTGTCAAATATAAGATGACTATATATATGAAGATCTATATCCGAACTCTCAATTTGGCTCCATTTGTCAGTATGTCTATCCTTGTGGCATACCATACAGTTTTGAGCACTGTAGCTTTGTAGTATGTTTTAAAGTCAATTAATGTGATTCCTTTGATTTCATTTTTCTTTTTCAGTATATCTTTGGCTATTTGGGGCCTCTTGCCATTCTAAATAAATTTCAGTTTTTCCAATTCAGTAAAAACAGTCGTGTTGATTTTTATTGGGATTGCATTAAATCTGTAAATTAGTTTGGGTAGGATAGACAATTTAATGATATTTTATCTTCCCATCCATGAACAGGGAATAGTCTTCATTTATTTATGTCTTCTTTGATTTCCTTTAACAGTGTTGTGTAGGTTCCTGTGTATAAGTCTTCAGTTAAATTTATTTAGGGATTTGATTTTATAATATACTATTGTAATTGGTATTTTTTCCTTGACTTTACAATTTATTATTGTGAATGGTATTTTTTCTTGATTTCTCTAATTTTTCTCCTCAGATGGATCATTATTGCTGTATAGAACTGCTACTAATTTTTGTGCAATGATTTTATATCCTGCAACTTAACATTACTCATTTATAATTTCTAGAAGCTTTCTTGTAGATTTCTCAGGGCTTTCTATGTATAGGATCATATCATCTGCAAATAGTGAAATTTTGACGTCTTCCTTTCCAATTTGGATGCCTTTTATGTCTTTTTCATGCCTCCATGCTTGAGCAAGTACTTCTAACACAATGTTAAATAGGAGCAGTGATAGTGGGCATCCTTGTCTTTTTTCTCAATCTTTGAAGGAAAACTTTTAGGATTTCACCATGGTATATGATGTTATCTGTGGGTTTTTCATATATACCCTTTATTATGTTCAGAAAGTTTCCTTCTATTCCTATCTTTTGCTGTGTTTTTATCAGGAAAGGGTGCTGTATTTTGTTGAATGCTTTTTCTGCATTTATAGAGATGATCATGTGATTTTTTTTTATCTGTTTATGTGGTGTATTACATTGATTGATTTTCTTATGTTGAACCATTCTTGCATACCTGAGATGAAACCCACTTGGTCATGGTGTATAATTCACTTATTGTATTATTGAATATAATTAGCAAGTATTTTCTTGAGGATTTAGCATCCAGGTTCATTAGAGAGATTCATCTGCAATTTTCCTTTCTTGTGGTATCTTTGTTTGGCTTTGGTATTAGGTTAATGTTGATATCATTGAATGGGTTAGGCAATGTTCCTTTTTACTTCAATTTTTTTGGAAGAGTTTAAGCAAGACTGGTGTTCTTTCTGGAATGTTTGGTAGAATTCACCTGTGAAGCCATCTGGTCCTGGGCTTTTCTTAGTTGGGAGGTTTTTAATGACTGATTCTATCTCATTACTTGTGATTTGTCTGTTGATTTCATCAGTTTCTTCTTTCACCAATGTAGGCTGGTTGTGTGTTTCTTCTAGGAATTTGTCTATTTATTCGAAATTGTCCTTCTTGTTGGCATATATTTTGTCAAAGTATCCCCTTGTGATACTCTTTATTTCTGTGGGGTCAGTGGTGATATCTCTTTCCTCATTTCTTATTTTGTGTATTTGCATTTCCTCTCTTTTTTCCTTTGTTACTGTAGCTAAGGGTTTCTCAATATTATTGAGCTTCCAAAGAACCAGCTTTTGGTTTTGTTTATTTTTTCTAGTACTTTCTTATTTTCTATTTCATTTAGTTCTGCTCTGATCTTTGTTATTTCTTCCTTTCTACTTCCTTTGAGGTTAGTTTGTTGTTCTGTTTCTAATTCCTTCAGGTGTGTGGTTAGGTCTTTGAATTTAGCTATTTCCTCTTTTTGGTATATGAATTACTGCTATGAATTTCCTTCTCAGTACGGCTTTTGTTGCATTCCATAGATTTTGATATGCTGTGTTGTCATTTTCATGTTTCAAGGTAGTTACTGATTTCTTTTGAAATTTCCTCTTTGACCCACTATTTGTGTAAGAGTGTGTTGCTTAACTTCCATATCTTTGTGCCTAATCTGGTTCTTTGGCCCTTACAGATTTCCACCTTCATTCCATTATGGTCAGAGAAATTACTTCTTATGACTTCAATCTTTCTGAGTTCACTGAGAATTTTTCTGTGGCCTAGCATGTGGTCTATCTTGGAGAATGATACATGTGTACTCAAGAAGAATGTACATCCCACTGTATTTGAGTGTCGTGTTCTGTATATGTGTATTAGGTTCAAATTCTCTAATGTGTTATTCAAAGTCTTTTTTCTTTATTGATTCTCTGTTGAGATGTCCTGTCTAATGGTGATAATGGTTCACTAAAGTCCCCCACTATAATTGTGGAGTCATATATTTCTCCACTTAGTTTTTCTAGTTTTTGCCTCATGTGTTTTGAGGCTCCCTGGTTGGGTGCTTAAATGTTTATGATTGTTATTTCTTTTTGAAAGATTACCCTTTTACTATTATATAGAGTCCATCTTTGACTCTTACAAGAGTTTTGCATTTAAAGTCTATTTTGTGCAATATTAGTATACCTACTCCTGCCTTTTTTGGTTATTGTTTGCTTGTAAGATTATTTTCCAGTCATACGCTTTCAGTGTCCTTGAATCCTTGCATCTAAGGTGAGTTCCTTGCAGACAGCATATAGATGGGGTTATATTTCCTTATCCATTTTGCCAATCTGTGTCTCTTGTCTGGTGAGTTTAATGTATCAATGTTCAGTGTTATTACTCATAAGGAATTACTTACATTAGCCATATTTTCTTTGAGTTTATGTATGTCATATATTGTTTTTATTTCTCTTTTTGTCTTTTAGTTGTTCTTACACTCTTCTCCAACTCTCTCTCTCCTGTTTTTTCCTTTCAACCTGTGGAACTCCCTTTAGTATTTCTTGAAGGGTAGGTTTCTTATTGGCATTCTCTCTTAGTTTCTATTTACCTGTGAATATTTTTGAACTTTCCATCATTTTTTAAAAAGATTTATTTTATTTGTTTATTTCCTTTCCCCCACCATTGTCTGCTCTCTGTGTCCATTCACTGTGTGTTCTTCTGCATCCACTTGTATTATCAGGTGGCACTGGGAAACTGTGTCTCTTTTTTTGTTGTGTCATCTTGCTGCGTCAGCTCTCCATGTGTGGTGTGACTCCTGGGCAGGCTGCACTTTTTTTTTCATGCAGGGCGGCTCTCCTTGTGGGGTGCATTCTTTGTGCGTGGGACTCCCCTATGCAGAGGTACCCCTGTGTGGCATGGCACTCCTTGTGCATGGCAGCGCTGTGCTTGGGCGTACTCACCACATGGGTCGGGAGGCCCTGGGTATAGAACCCTGGACCCTCCATATGGTACACAGACACTCTATCAGTTGAGCCATGTCTGCTTCCTTCTCTGTCATTTTTGATGCCAGCTTTGCTGGATAGAGCATTCTTGGCTGGAAGTTTTTCTTTTAGTACCTTAACTATGTCATACCATGACCTTCTTGCCTCTTTGGTTTCAGATGAGAAATCAGCATTTAATCTTATTGGGCTTCCCTTGTATGTGATGGTTCGCTTTTCTCTTGCTGCTTTCAGTATTTTCTCTTTGTCTTGAGCATTGGACAGTTTGACAAGTATATGTCTTGGAGTAGACCTGTTGGGATTTATACTGTTTGTGGTGTGCTGCACTTCCTGGATATGTACATCCATCTCCCTCAATAAGATTGGGAAGTTTTCAGCCATTATTTCCTCCAACACTCCTTCTGTCCCTTTCCCTTCTCTTCTCCGTCTGGGATGCCTAAATGCATATATTTGTGTATTTTGTGTTGTTGTTCAAATCCCTAAGTCTCTGCTGGATTTTTTCTATCTTTTTAAATTTATCTGTTCTACTATCTGATTTCAAATGTACTGTCTTCCACATTGCTAATTCTTTCCTCTGCCTGTTTAAATCTGCTGTTATGTGCTTCCAGTGTGTATTAGTAAAGCAAAGGGGTGCTGAAGCAAAATAGCAGAATTTGGTTGGTTTTTATAAAAGGTATTTATTTGGGGCAGGAGCTTACAGATACCAGGCCATAAAGCATAAGTTACTTCCCTCATCAAAGTCTATTTTCATGTGTTGGAGCAAGATGGCTGCCAACGTCTGTGAGGGTTCAGGCTTCCTGGGTTCCTCCCTTCCCAGGTCTTGCCTCTCTTTTCTTTGTGTACTTACTTCCTGGGGTTCCAACTTAAGGCTTCAGCATCAAACTCCACCATCAAAACCCCTACATCAAAAACCCTTGATGCTGTCCTTTGACATGCCTCTTATCTGTGAGTCCCCACCCACCAAGGGGCAGGTACTCAGTGCTCTATCGACACAAGGGGTTTACTTGATTAGTTAATCAATATAATCTCATATGCTGAAAGGAAAAGGCCAGTTTACAAACATAATCCAATATTTCTTTTTGGAATTCATCAATAATATCAAACAGCTACACAGTGTATTTTTAATTTTTTGGATTGTGCCATTCATAACCATAATATCCATTATCTTTTTATGTATGTTTACAATTTCTTCAGTATGTTCTTCCAATGTTTTCTTAATATCCTTAGTCTCTTCCTTCATGTCATTAAATTGGTCCATGATATTTGCTTGGACAGTTTTGATTAGTTGCTTGAAGTTCTGTATCTCTTCCTGGTTTTTAGCTTGTTCATTGGACTGGGCCATGTCTTCTCATTTCTTGGTATGGTTTGTGATTTTTGTTGCTGTCTGGTCATCTTTTCATCTTGATGAGTTCATTCAGTTGATTAGTTTCTTCCTCTACTCTAGGGTTTTATTTAATTGATGTTTTTGTATGTGTGTTTTCTCTTTGACACTTTGTTCTTCTTATTCTATTTCCTTGTTTTTGTCTATG
Organism: Dasypus novemcinctus; assembly: GCF_030445035.2. Lineage (NCBI taxonomy): Eukaryota > Metazoa > Chordata > Mammalia > Cingulata > Dasypodidae > Dasypus > Dasypus novemcinctus. The sequence continues at coordinate 88,129,791 of NC_080677.1, forward strand.
TTCCCTTGAAGGAAAAAGATTATGGCCAGAGAAAGCAAAAGAGGTAAGAAAACAAAAAAAGGATAATAGTTACAATAATAGTAAAGCTAGAAGAGGAACTGTATGAGGCCTAGGAAAATGAATATTTAACTCATGTAAGCAGTGTAGGGTAATAGGAATAAAAAAGTGAAGTACCTACAATGAAATGGGAAACTGAATATGGAAAAGAATATAGAATGAATTAAAAGGCCAAAATGATGAGGAGAGAAGGAGAGAGAAAAGAAGGGATAAAGAGAAAAAAAGCTAATAAAAGAAAGAAAACAGAAGAGTTAGAAACAAAAAGCCAGAAAAATTGAGGACTAAACAAAGAAAGGTAGAATGTAAGAACAGCAACAGAAAGCAGAAGATAGAAAGATATAGGAAGATAAAGAGATAGCATTGGTAGAAGAAATTGGTATGCACAGAAAAGGGAAAATCAAGGAAGAGAAAACACAGCAAATAAGAAACAAGAGAGCAACACCTAATTTTAAAAAAAAGAAGAGGGTAATGAATAAAGAGTACAGAAAAACAAGAAAACAAACAAACACACAAGCAAGCAGTCAAACAAAACCTAAGGAAAAACATCTTTCCCTCTTAACATCCCTGTGGAGCTTCTCAGGCTGCCAGTTTTCATTAATCAATTACCCTGCAACCTGCCCTCTGTAGGTTTTTAAGCAGGTTTTAGCAAGTAAACTAAGTTAAAATTTAAAACAAAAGTAACCTTCTTTCCCCCAAAGGTAACCTTTTTTTTTAAATGAAAAATAGGAGACCCAAGAAAAGTGACTAATATCTATGTTTTCCCTGTCTTAATGTATCAGCTGGATATTTAATATCCTGATGGATCACTACTCTAAGAGGAGCTGGCAATCAAACTAGGGACCTTGTATATTCAAAGTGGAAACTCCTCTATTGAGCTAAACTTTCTCCTTGGGTCAGTTAGCTCTTCAGAAAGCTATATAGTCACTTTCCCTTTGGCAGGTTTAATTCTTTGCAATTGGATAAATTCCTGCTGATTAGGAGTCTGTTCCTGCCCCCATTCTATTCTTATTGCTTTCTCTCCCAGGGTGGTAGGACTTAATATCCAGTGTGAGCCTTCACTTTTGAGATTCAAATGGGACCCTGGTGACTTAACTTACCACAGGAAAAAATGACTCTTAATCCTTTTAAGAACAGACCCCCTCCCAGGGGACCTTAAGTAGGCTCTTAGAAGTTCATTAAGCACTTCCTACTGCTTGCCTCTCTTAGGGGACTTGACATTTTGGTAGTTTTTAGCACTGGACTAATCAATTGCCTGTCTCCACCTTCTCCCAGGCCAATTTTCTCTGTCTCAGGGTGGTTAGATAAATCAGGCTGCCTCAGCATATTTGCCTGTCTCCATTTTCTAGCACCAACTTGAGCCAGTTGGTACACTCCTCAAAGCTCAGAAAGGGGGTCCAGGCAACCAAACCCACAGAAAGGAAGCCCCTCTCCATTCTTTGCCAGTACCTTCCCACTCTTGGAGAATGCCTCCTCTGGTTAGGTGACCCACAGAAGTTGGGGCTTTCCTCAGCTTTTTGCCTTGAGGTTGGGGCTTAGCTGTCCCACAGTTCCAGCCTCAAGGGCAAAAAACTCACAATTTTACCTTGACCAATTTATCTCTTTGTTGAGCTTTCCCCAGATCAATGCCCTGAAGCCTCCTGCTCTGTGGGTTCCCAAAACAGCTCATTTGGACAGGATCTTGCCCTGACTCAGCCATTTTTTTGGGAGAGAGATGGTGAGCATGCATTTAATCCGACACCATCTTGTCCCTCCCTTGCCAATACCATGCAGTTTTGACCACTGTAGCTTTGTTGTATGTTTTAAAGTCAGGTACTGTGATTTCTCCAATTTTGTTTTTCTTTTTCAATATGTGTTTGACTCTTCAGGGCCCCTTGGCCTTCCAAATAAATTTCATAGTTAGCTTTTTCAATTCAGTAAAGAATGCTGTGGTAATTTTTATTGGGAATGTGTTAAATCTGTAAATCGGTTTGGGTAGGATAGACATCTTAATGATGTTTAGTCTTCCTATCCATGAACAGGGAATACTCTTCCATTTATTTAGGTTTTTTTGTTGTGTTGTGTAGTTTTCTGCATACTAAGTCTTTTACATCTTTAGTTAAATTTATTCCTAGATATTTGATTCTTTTAGTTGCTGTTGTAAATGGGATTTTTCCCCTTGATTTTATCCTCAGATTGCTCACTATTGGTGTACAGAAATGCTATTGATATTTATACATTAATCTTATAACTTGCCACTTTACTGAACTCATTTATGAGCTCTAGAAGCTTTGATGTAGATTTCTTAGGACTTTCTTTGTATAGGATCATGTCATCCCCACATACTGAAATTTTTACTTCTTCCTTACCAATTTTAATACCTTTTATATATATTTTTTGCCACAGTGCTCAAGCAAGTACTTCTAAGACAATAGTAAATAAGAGTGGTGAAAGTGGGCATCTGTGTCTTGTTCCAGATCTTAGAGGGAAAGCTTTTAGGATTTTCCCAATGAATATAATGTTAGCTGTGGGTTTTCCATATATACTCTTTATTGTGTTGAGGAAGTTTCCTTCTATTCCTATCTTTTGAAGTGTTTTTTTAAAATCAGGAAATGGTGCTATAGTTTGTCAAATGCTTTTCCTCCCTCTAGAGATCATCATGTGATTTTTTTCTTTTGATTTGTTAATGTGGTATATTACAATAATTGATTTTCTTATGTTGAACCATCTTCGCACACCAGGGATCAACCCACTTGGTCATGATATATAATTAGTTTGATGTGTTATTGACTATGATTAGCAAGTACTTTGTTGAGGATTTTAGCATCGAGATTCATTGGAGAGATTGGTCAATAATTTTCCTTTCTTGTGGTGTCTTTGTGTGATTTTGGCAGTAGCATGATGTTGGCAGCATAGAATGAGTTAGGCACTGTTACTTCCACTTCAATTTTTTGGAAGAATTTAAGTAGGATTGATGTTAGTTCTTTCCAGAATGTTTGGTAGAATTCACCTGTGAAGTCATCTGGTACTGGGCTTTTCTTAGTTGGGAGGTTTTTGATGATTAATTCAATCTTGTTACTTGTCATAGGTCTGTTGAGTTCATCAGTTCCTTCTTTCATCAATGTAGGCTGCTTGTGTGTTAGCCTGGGCCATGTCTTCCTATTTCTTAGTATGGCTTATAATTTTTTGTTGGTGTCTAGGCATCTGTTTATCTTGATGGGTTTCTTTGGTTGGTTAGCTTCTCTTTCTACTCTAGGGTTTTATTTTGTGTGTGTGGTAAGGTTTCTCTTTGACACTTCATTCCTCTTATTCTGTTTCCTTGTTTTGTCTGTGTTCTGGTTCCTTTAGTTTCTATCTCCCCAGTTCCTTCCTGGAAGCAATTTCATTTTCTTATATTCTCTTTATCTCACTTTGGTATTAGGGTGATGTTGGTTTCATAAAATGTGTTGAGTAATTTTTCCTCTTCTTTAATTTTTTTTGGAATTAAATAGGATTGGTGTTAATTCTTTTTGAAATTCTTGGTAGAATTCACCTATGAAGCCATCTGGTCCTGGACATTTCTTTGTTGGGAGATTTTTGATGGTGTATTCAATCTCTTTAAATGTGATTGTTTTGATAAGTTCTTGTATTTCTTGTAGCATCAGTGTAGGTTGTTTTGCATTTCTAGGAATTTGTCCATTTTATCTAGGTTGTCTAATTTGTTGGCATACAGTTTGTCATAATATGCTCTTATAGTTTTTATTGCTGTGGGGTCAGTCATAACTTCCATCCTTTCATTTCGGTTGTATTTATTTACATCTTCTCTCTCTCTCGTTGTTCTAGCCTGGGGTTTGTTAATTTTGTTGATCTTCTCAAAGAACCATCTTTTGGTTTTGTTGATTTTCTCTTTTTTTTATTGTTGTTTTTCTCAGTTTCATTTATTCCTGCTCTGATATTTATTATTTCTTTCCTTCTGCTTGCTTTGGGATTGGTTTGCTGTTATTTTTCTAGCTTCTCTAGTTGTTCAATTAAATCTTTGAGTTTAACTCTTTCTTCTTTTTTATATAGGCATTTAGGGCTATAAATTTCCCTCTCAAAACTGCCTTTGCTGTATCGCATAAGTTTTGTTAAGTTATGTTCTTGTTTTCATTTGTCTCAATATATTTACTGATTTCACTTGCAATTTCTTCTTTGACCCACTGATTGTTTTGGAGCATCTTGTTTAGCTTCCACACATTTGCGACTTTACCTATTTCCTGTCTATTATTGATTTCCAGTTTTATTCCATTATGATCTGAAAGGTGCTTTGTATAATTTCCATCTTTTTCTATTTATGGAGAGCTGCATTGTGCCCTAACATATCGTCTATCCTAGAGAAAGATCCATGGGCATTTGAGAAGAATGTATAATCTGTTGTATATTTCTATTACATCTAACTTGATTATCATATTGTTCAAGGTCTCTGTTTCCTTGTTGATCTTCTGTCTAGTTGTTCTATCTAATGATGTAAGTGATGTGTTGAAGTCTCCAATGATTGTTGTAGAGATGTCTATTTCTCCCTTCAGTTTTGCCAGAGTTTATCTCATGTATTTTGGGGCACTCTGGTTAGGTGTATAGATATTAATGACTTTTGAATCTTCCTGGTAGATTGTCCCTTTTTAAAATATATAATGACCTTCTGTATCTCTTATACCTTTTTTGCATTAACTTCTGTTTGTCTGATATTAGTATAGCCACCCCTGCTCTTTTTTGGTTACTATTTACATGGAGTCTCTTTTTCCAACTTTCACTTTCAGCTGGTTCATATGCCTGGGTCTAAGGTGAATATCTTGTAAGCAGCCTATGGATGGCTCACGTTTTCTGTAATCCATTCTGCCAGCCTATATATTAAAAAATTTTTTTAATTAAAAAATCATACTTAGATTACATAAATGTTACATAAAAAATATAGGGAATTCCCATATGCCCTGCTCCCCACACCACCCACATTTACCCACATTGAGACTATCCTTCATTAGTGTGGTACATTCATTGAAATTGATGAACACATTTTGGAGCATTGCCATTAAGCATGGATTATAGTTTGCATTGTAGTTTACACTCTCTCCCACACAATTCTCTAGGTTATGGCAAGATATACAATGGCCTGTATCTATTGTTGCAATACCATTCAGGACAATTCTAAGTCCTGAAAATGCCCCTGAATTACACCTGTTTTCCCTCTCCCTGACTTCAGAACCTCCAGTGGCCACTGCATCCACATCAATGATATAATTTCTTCCATTGCTAGAATCATGATAAGTCTATAGCAGAATGGAAGTAGACTTTTGTTTTCATAATCATAGCATATTAAAGGAAGCCTTAGAGCTGGAGTTCTTAATCTTTTTTGAAAAAGAAGAAGAGAAAGCATGCCCATACACAAACTAGTGCCCATGTGAGTGCCTGCATGTTGAGCCAGTGCCCACACAAGTGAGTCTTGCAGCAAGATGATGCATCAAAAGAGAGACAATGGGAGAGTCAAGATGAAGTTCAGCAGAAACCAGGAACTGATGTGGTACAATTGACAGGGAACCTCTCTCCACATCAGGGGTCTCAAGGATCAAATTCCAGTGAATCCTAAGGGAGAGAAAATGGGAAGACAGCACAGACAGCAAAAACAGCAGGGTGGGAGGAGGGGAAGGGAGAAAAATAAATAAATCTGTAAAAAAAAAAAAAAGTTAAGAACTCCAGCTCTAAGGCTTCCTTTAATATTTCCTGCAAAGGTGGATTCCTTTTATTTCTGTTTGTGAATATTTTATACTCACCTTAATATCTGAAGAACAATTTTGCTGGGTAAAGAATTCTCAGCTGGTGGCTTTTCTCTTTTGTATCCTAATTGTATCATATCACTCTCTTCTTATCTCCATGGTTTCTGATGAGAAATCTGCACAAAGTCTTACTAGGTATCTCTTCTAAGTGATGGTTTGCTTTTCCCTTTCTGCTCTCAGATTTTTCTCTTTCTCTTTGACATTTGACATTCTGAGTATTATATGTCTTGGAGTAAGTGTATTCAGATTTATTTTGATTGGGGTATGGTGCACTTCTTGAATATGTAGTTCATTTCTTTCATGAGAGTTGGGAAATTTTCAGCTATTATTTCCTCAAATACTCTTTCTCCCCCCTTTCCCTTCTCTTCTCTTTTTGGAACTCCCATGACACATATGTTGTTGCTTTTCATGTTGTCATTCAACGCCTGCCCCTGCCAATTTTTTCCATTCTTTCCTTTCTCTGTTCTTTTCTCACTTCAATTTCAGCTGTTCTATCTATCATATCACTTATTCTTTCTTCTATCATTTCAAGTCAGCTGGTGTATGTCTCTAATGTGTTTTTTATCTCACCTATTGTGTCTTTCATTTCCATGAGCTCTGTTAGTTTTCTATTTAGGATTTCAAATCTTCTTTGCTCTTGTTCAATGTTTTCTTGATGTTGCTTATCTCTTTAGCCATACTGTCTTTCCACTACTTAATTTGATTTTAGAAATTTGTTTGGATCTTGTTAATTAGTTATCTTAAGTCCTGCACCTCTTCTGGGGCTATGATATATTCCTTTTCTTGGGCTATGCCTTCCATTTTCTTAGTGTGGCTCATAGTTTTTTGCTGATGTCTAGGCATCTGATTAGGATGGTAGTTTACACAGATGCTCAATTTCTTTTTCTTTTGTAGGGATTTACTGGAGGGAGGCTGTGTGTTACTGCCATTTTTTGATTCTTGGTTTGATCCAGATTGTTAGGATTGTCCCTGTTAGTTGTCCAATACTGGGCCTTGGCTACACAGGATGGAAAAGGTCTCTTTTACTTATTTATTTTCAATTTTCTCACATACACTTCCTGGTCTTCTGGCAGATGGCGGTCTATGGCAGCCCTCTTAGTTCTATGCCTAGTCAGAGTATGTTTGTACCAACACAGTCAGGATCAATGTGATAGTGGTTCCTGCCTGGAGGCTAAGAGCCTTGTAATTCAAACTTTCTCAGAGACAGTTCTCCAGCCTTCTCTGACAGCCCCCTTCCTTTTACCAGGTAGGAAATAATTCCACTCCCCTCTGTGTCCTCAACAATCAGTCCAGGTTAGTAGAGAGGGAGATTGGGAGGGTCAGATCTCTTTAGCCCCTTGCTGGCTCCAAGGCAAACAAAGGCATAGCCTCACCAGGCCTGGAAGGGCTCCTGGGACTTAGCAGTCCAAATTTGTGGGTCAGAAGTTGAGTCAGCCTTAGTCTGTGTCCCTCTGTCTTCCCTTTCCTGGGGAGGTGCATCCTCAACAATCAGTCCCGTTTGGAAGAGAAGGAGACTGAGAAGGTTGGATATCTGCAGTCCCCTGCTGTCTCCCAAGGCGAACAACAGCATGGGCCTGCCTAGCCTGGAAGGGCTGGGGCACAGCAGACTAAATTCATTAAGTCAAAAACTGAGGCAACCTCATGCTGTCCCCCTCTCTCTCGCCTTTCCCGGGGTGGTTGATCCCTGGAGCCCCCTTTGTGTGTAGCTGGCCCAGAGGCCTGAGAATTCTTAAATGTCTTTAGTGTGGGGGAGGGTGCTGGAAGTAGCAGCTACTGGTTTCAACTCAGAGTTTTGCAGTCGCTCTCTCTTCTGGCAGTGTCCAGCCTTCTCCTGGTGTCCTAAACCCTAGAAGTTCTTTTCCCAGACTGTTTCAGCCTGTCCTCTAGCTATTTTTCTGAAAGGGAAGGGTCTCATGTCTTTCTATTCTGGCATCTTTCTGGAAATTCCTTTGAATCTTTTTAATAAACCATTGTGTGGATATGAAATGGAAAATGGAAAGGAGAGTATGATAGTTAGATTTATGTGTCAACTTGGCCAAAAAATATTGCCTAGTTGTTTGGACACCAGCCAGCATCTCCTGAGGAACCCAACGAAAACCTTCATCAGAGTTCCTAACTTGCAGTCTACCTTACAGAATTTGGACTTGTGCATCCCCACAGTCTCATGAGACAATTTTATAAAATCTCATATTTACAGGTATCTCCTGTCACTTCTGTTTCCCCAGAAAACCCTGACTAATACAGAGGGGAAATGGAGTAAGCTAATTTTCTCATAAGGGATCACAGCACCAGTAATCACTCAGAGTTCCTATAGCTATAATGAACAGTCACCTGGGTGAGTAGAGGGCATTTCTCCCAAATGCATTTCTAAAAGTTGGTACAGGGAGTGGATGTGGCTCAAGCAATTGGGTGCCTGCCTCCCACATGGGAGGGCCTGGGTTTGGTTCCCAGTACCTCCTGAGGAAGAGGAGCAGACAGATGAGGGAGATATGGGGGGGAGGGGTGGAGTAAAAAAAAGTTGGTATAGATCAGGAACTTAAGTAGCTTCCTGTTTCTTCTCAACAAAGCAGAGCCAGTCAAAACAAGCTTTGGATACTTCTACAAAAGAGGACTTTTGGGAGATTTTTGACCATTAACAAACTTAACACTTTTCAACAGAAAGACTTAACTTCCCTTGGGTACCTTTTCCCAGTAGGATAGTAAATAAAATGCAAAGCTTTATTGGTCAGATAGACAAGTGGAAAACTTTGTTATTGTTATTATTATTACTTAAGATTTTATTTTTTAAAAAAATTAATTCCCCTCCCCCCCCACCCCCGCTGGTTGTCTGCTCTCTGTGTCCATTTGTGGTGTGTTCTTCTGTGATTGCTTCTATCCTTATAAGCGGCACTGGGAATCTGTGTTTCTTTTGTTGTGTTATCTTGCTGCATCAGCTCTCCGTTTGTGTGGTGCCATTCTTGGGCAGGCTGCACTTTCGCACTGGGTGGCTCTCCTTCCGGGACGCACTCCTTGAGCGTGGGGCTCCCCTATGACCCCTGTGTGGCACTGCACAGCACTCCTTGCACGCATCAGTACTGCACATGGGCCAGCTCCACACAGGTCAAGGAGGCCCAGGGTTTGAACCATGGACCTCCCATGAGGTAGGTGGATGACCTATCCATTGCGCCAAGTCTGCTTCCCGAAAAACTTAATTTTAATGTGTGGTATCTTATACATGCTTGATGACCTCTGAATTTCTCCCTCTAGTCAGTTCTGTCTTCCTACTGTAGGCTCTAGATTTGAATATCCAAGTGACTTTTTTGACACCTCCATTTGGATGTCTCATGGACATCTCAAACTTAAAGTGTCCTAAACAAAACTCTGACTCACCACTCCCCCAAACTTGCTCCTCCCCCATTTTTTTTTGCCACTACAGTATGTGGTACTCTTTTCGTATGGTTGCTTAGGCAAAAATTAAAAGACATCCTTGATTTCTCATTTTTCTCCATCCAACCCACCAGCCAAATACTTTATTTTCAGAATATCCGTGGGCTCTGACCATGTATCACCTTTACTTTGTCACATTTGCCTGATCCATTGCCATCTCTCACTGGTGCCCTGCTAACTGGTCTCCCTGTATTCTCTTGCCCCTCTAAAGTCTATTTTCTTTTTGGCATCCAGAATGATCTTAAAAAAACAAACAAACCATCACCAGTCATTTCACTCCCCTAATAAAAGCCTTACAATGACTTTCCATCTCATTTCTAATAAAACTCATATTCCTTTTGGCTTGCTCCTTCACTTCATGCAGGTGTTTGCTCAACTAATGCCATGCAGAGCAATTTTAGCTCATCATCTTCTCTAAAATGATTCACCTGCTCCCTTCATCCCCTGCCAATTTCCTTAACCTGCTTAGTTTTTCTTCTAGCATTACTGCTATGTGAAGATAGATGTTTATTGCTTACTTGTTTATTGTCTCTGTCTCATGAGAATATAAAACTTATGGTTCAGGAATTACTTTTTTTTTGGTCTTTATTTTTTTTTTAATATTACATTAAAAAAATATGAGATCCCACATACCCCCCACCCCCTTCACCCCACTCCTCCCCCCATAACAACAACCTCCTCCATCATCATGAGACATTCATTGCACTTGGTGAATACATCTCTGACCACCGCTGTATCTCATGTTCAGTGGTCCACACAATAGCCCACACTCTCCCATAGTCCACCCAGTGGGCCATGGGAGGACATACAATGTCTGGTAACTGTCCCTGTAGCACCACCCAGGGTAACTCCAAGTCCCGAAAATGTCCCCACATTACATCTCTTTCTCCCACTCCCTACACCCAGCAGCCACCATGGCCACTTTCTCCACACCAATGCCACATTTTCTTCGATTATTAATCACAATAGTTCATGAATAGAATATCAGTAAGTCCACTCTAATCCATACTCTATTCCTCCATTCTGTGGACCTTAGAATGGTTGTGTCCACTCCACATCTATATCAAGATGGGGCTTAGAGTCTACATGGATGCTGCATGCAGTTCTCCTGCTTTCAGTTGTAGGCACTCTTGGCTCCCTGGTGTGGTGGTTGACTTTCTTCACCTCCATGTTAGCTGAGTGGGGTAAGTCCAATAAACCAGAGTGTAGGAGCTGCAAGTCCGTTGAGGCTGAGGGCCTGGTTATGACATGATCAGTCCAGAAATTCAGTCCCCTGGGTATACACTAAACCCCAGTGCCAACTACAGATCTGGTAAAAGTAACAGGAGAGGCTTGTGAACAAAGATCACAGCTGAGTCCAGCTACATTACACAGAAACACAAACTCCAAAGTAGGGCCAAATGACATGGCACTGAACTCCATCTGCCATGATCATAGAACCTGTGGGTCTCTGTAGCCCTCAGAAGAACCAATACCTGAGGTTATATTTACTTTATCTGTCTCTGGGACTCTGCTGAGGTGTGCATAAGGGTGACCCCTCTGATAACCTCCTGGATCTTTTTTGGAGACTCATAGCCATATGAACTCATTTGTCCTTTCCATTTCCCCCTTTCATTCAGGTCAAAAAGCATTTTTAACTCCTGGTATTATATGTAGACTGAGATATTCTGCTGGTCTGAGTTGACCCTTTTATTCAAGGTCATTTTCTAGTTACATCATCAGCTGGTACTTGGTAGTAATCCCTTGGAGCCAGGGAGGCTCAGGAATTATTTTTTGTGTCACTGTATCCTTAGCATCTAGAACAAAGTCTGGCACATAGTTGGTACTCAATAAATATTTTCTGAATGAAGGAATAAATGAATCTTGGAGTGCAAGCTATTCAGGACCACCATGTTGCACAACTCCATTGGGCTCCATTACTTGAGAGTCATGCATGGCAGTCCTGAAGTTTGCAAAAGACCAGTCTATAAGTCCATATTTTACAGGTTGTTTGCTAAAGTTATTTCTGTACATTTTTGATGAAGAGTTGAGGGACTGGATGGTACTCCAAGTAGCTAGGTAGCAAGAAGAGTTGTAGATGAGCATGTTCCTGGTATTTATAAGATGGAATAAAAGTCATCTCCATAATTTTCCCTTTATCCCAACCTTCCATTTTCACTTAGACCATGTCAAGTTATTTTGCACAAAAGAGCTTCTGGTCTTTCTTTGGCCACAGAGGATAGAAGTAAGACCTTTTATATCTCATAAAAAACATCATTCAATTATCTCAAAGTAGTTCATCTAACTCAGACTGGAAGAAATGATGATTCTCAACATAGCCTTTTGAGAGCTGTTGCATTAGGATAGGATGAGGAATTTCTGGGTCCCTTGGACACCTACTGGGGTTGTCCATATTCATGCATGAAAGACTTACACATGTTAGGTATGCGTACACCAGAGCCTGCTGTGTGTCCTTGTTCTTCACCTTACTTATGTAATAAATTACTGTGGTTATCTAGGAGATCACTTTAACTCCCAATCAACATTCCTTTAGACACCTTAACTGACTCAAAGCCCACCATGCCTGAGATCTAAAGTGAGTGGTGCTTCTTGAAGCCTCCTGACCATCTGCAGGGTTCTTCTTCAGCCTCTCGGTTTGTTGCCCAGCAGCTCACTGGAAGTAGTCCAACATGCCCTGCAGGGTCCATAAAAAATGAATGACATCCTCATGTTTTGAATGTTTCCTTTCTCCTCATCTATACCTCTTAGCCCCTGATGGCAGCTCAGTGTCAGTGCATCAGCTTATGCTAGAATCTTAGTTTCTCTAGAGTTACTCCTTCTTAATTCCATTTTTACCTCTGTTGCCTGGAAGTTCCCATTTTTTTGGTGTGTGAATTTCTGATAGAATTGAACTGACTAGAAGTTCTTGGAGTTTTCTACCCTCTGTTTCCTCCAGAGTCTCCCTTTTGAGGTCTGTATTGACCGTGAGATCAAGACTCTTATGGAGGTTGCCTGCTAAGAAATTTTTATTTGGTACAATATCTGAAATCCTATTGATTTTGCTATCTTGCTCACCTAGCCAGCCAAGGGTGCTCTTAATTCACCTGAAATGTGCACAGGATTTTTTTTTTTTTAAAGATTAAGCAGAAGCAGTAGAAAGTTCTATATGAGAGGTCTTAAGCAAATTTACAGCTACAAATGTTTACTTGAAAGTCAATGCCAAGTGAAAAAAATTTTTTTTTTATAATTACTGTAGTGTGTTTTGACCCTTTTCTGTTCTCTTTCAAAAATACCCTGGCTACATATACACAGCCTGGTATCTTTACAAGACAGTGTCTACTTTCCTTCATTCCTGAAAGGAAACTAAACTCTTATTTAATATATTATTGACCATTGCAGGTGGGCAATGGAATTAATGAATTTTCAAATACTCTAAGGCCTCACCGTAATACAAATTTAGGAACAATGTTAAAGAATTATGTTCATTTAAAATATAGTAAAGCAAATTTTTTTTCCCTATCTGGTTGCATCATTGTCGCTTCGCTGAGCTGCACAGGTCTGTGACGCTTTTCTTCTTTTTTTACTAGGAGGTCCTGGGGATCAAACCCGGGTCTTCTGTATGGTAAATGGGAGCTCAGTTGCTTGAGCCACAGTTGAGTAAAGCAATTTTTTGAGAATTAAAATCTGTAGGCTAGAATCTAAGACTTATTTTTGTCATATACCATATAACATTTTCAAGCTTTTTGGGGCTGGGCTAAATGGGAGCCCTCTAGCACTCTTACTCTGCTTCAGAGAAGTCACTTAAATTAACGGTAGACTTGTATGTGCAAAAAGAGAGCAATGACTCTTCTACTGCCTTCTCAGAAGATTAGAAATGAACCAGGGATTAGAATATTTTAACAGTTTGTATTTTATTGAAGAGATTTAGCACTGACTTTTTTTCAGAAAAGATTTCATTTTTATAAAGCATTTTTCTTTGTAATTTTACCACATTTCCCCATGGGCTATTTACATGGCTAATCATATTCTCTTGTGATAGTTTTGGTATTACTCTTATTTAGATTAGTTGTCTAGCCTACCACAAATTCAGGATTTAATTGAGCTTTTCAATAGTTTCCTCTGGATATAAACCTTGACAAAATAAGCTTATGGGAGGATAGATGGTACATGAAGTTCTGAGGTGGACTAATATGCAAATGATTAAGCATTCAGCTTTTTAAAAATCACCAAACAATGAAGGGTGCCATAAACTCTCTCACCCCAATCCCACCCTCCCAGCCAGGTGGGAGGTTTAGGGAAGTCTATTACATACATTTCTATTTCTTGTTTTAAAAAAATGAAAAATTTTTACATATTAATGAAACTGCTTCAAAATAACTACATCAAAATTTCTCTCTAAATCAACATAACAATTTTAAATTCAGCCTGTCATAATGACCTGCTTTGGAAACCATTTCAGTTGAGAAACCTACATTTAAAAATTAAGTCTTAGCAACAAAAAAGTACCTGGTTAATTGGTTTTGAAATCAACTTATACTCAAATGCATGGAAAACACAGTTATGAATATACAACAGAATATAAATGGTATTAGTCATGAAAATGAAAACCGAAGAGGCAACTGTCAATGGATGGAATGTGGAAGAGGAAAAGGGAAGTCGGGTGTGGGGGGTTTAATACCCTTGTTTTGCAGGCTTTGGAGTCAAGATATTGTGTTGAAATTGCAAGAGGATTAATTAATAATTTAAAAGTATAAGGATAATCAATAGATGAGTTAAGGTTCCAGGATTGATTCCTGGTGTTGCCTAAAGAGAAGACAAGTAGACACAGAAGAACACACAAATGGGTGGACACAGAAAGCAGACAGTGAGCACAAAACAAGGCGGGGGGGGGGGGGGGAATAAATAAATCAATAAATCTTTAAAAAAAGATAATTATCTAAATATCAAACAGTGAGAAGCAAGGGGAGGGAAGGTGGGTGATGGTGTAAGCTGAATACTTAAGTGGCAGGACACCAATAGATATGTGTGGTCTAAAGTTGACAAATCAAGAAATAGCAGCATGAGTACATTATTAAAAGATATTGAGGTAATAAGCCAAGAATTTAAACCAGAAATGGGGTAACAGGACCGGGAATCAGGGGATTTGGGTGAAAGAGAGTTATTATTATTAGAAGTTCTGCGCCATTCAATGTTTTTCTTTCTCTCCTCCCCTCTCTTCTCTCCTCCCCCCATGTACATGAATTCATTTTAATTTTTTTAAATCAAAGAATATGACAACCTGAAGATCTGAAAGTTATTTCTCCAGGAAGAGAAGGGCCAGCATCTCCTGCAGCCCAAACTTTTGCTCAATATCAACAAAGGAAATCTCTAAACTCTGCTGTGGAAACCTTCTGAATGTGACATTTCACAGTTAATCAGGGAGTGGTGAAAGGTCTTGACAGTGAGACTGTCATTTTGCCTTACAGAGAGAGAGGTTTGGAGCGGAGGAGGACTATCCTTGTGCCCACCCAGGACTGACTTCCTGCACAGAGGGCCTGTTCTAGGGCAGTCTTTCCCTTTCCCCTCATTTCCACCAAATTATATCCACCTCATCCAAGTCCCCCAGGGCCCATTTGCTCTGCAAAGTTTAGCTATAATCAGCTAAAGTAATGTGCCTCAATTTGATAAGAGTAGTTATTTCTTAATGGGAAAGAGCTAGCTCCAAAAGTCTTTCTCCTTTTTTAGAAAGGGACTGCTTGACTAGCTGCCTTTGAAACAGTTATCCACATCTTTCCTTGTCTCCCCCCCACTTTGCCCTTTTTTTTTGCTTGCTGTCTGCTCTCTGTGTCCATTTGCTGTGCGTTCTTCTGTGTTTCTGTATTTATTATTTTTATTTATTTCCCCTCCCCTCACAGATTGTTTGTTGTTTTGCTCTCTGTGTCCATTCTCTGCATGCTCTTGTGTGTTTTTTTTACTTGTCTCCCTTTTTGTTGCATCACCTTGCTAAGTTGGCTCTCCATGGCGCTTGCGGGCCAGGCGGCACTCTGCAGTGTGCAGGAGAGCCTGCCTTCAAAGGAGGCCCCAGGATGTGAACCCAGGGCCTCCCATATGGTAGACGGGAGCCCAACTGATTGAACCACAGCCGCTTCCCTTTCCTTGTCTTTTAATTGAGATTTTATTGAAGTATATCATTCATACACAAACATATATAAATAATAAGTGTAGAGTAAAAGTTGTGAACTTACAAAGAAAACATGCATATCATCATACATCACCCCACAACCACCACCTTGCATTGTCGTGAGACATTTGTTACAGATTATGAAAGAATATTGTCAAAATATTACTACTATGTATATCCCATAGCTTGCATTTGGTGTATTTTGCCCCAAACCCATGTGATTATTAACACTCTGTATTAATATATTTATTATAGTTCATGGGAGAACCTTCTCCTATTTGTCCTGTTAACTATAGTCCTTCTTCCACCACTCGACTCCCTGTGATATACAGTCTCATACTTTGTACAATCCATTCAAAATGTACACTCAGTGGCTCTCATTTTCATCACAGAGTTGTGGTGCCATCATCTCAGCCCATTTTTTAATATTTTCATTATTCCAAAAGGAAAAATTCCATACCCCTTATATTCCCAATAGTTTCTCTTAGAATTGATGCATCTTCTTTGCCATTGCTGCAAAAATATTACAATATTAATGTTAACATTGTCCATAAGTTACAATAGTTGTAATTTTCCCATATATCACCATATTCTTAAAACTTTGTGAAAAAAGAACATTCTTATATTTATACTATTAACCAAAATCATCATCCACCACTGAAATCACTGTTATATGTACCCTAGATTATCTTGTTTCCTTTCAATTGACATGTCTACAGACCACCCCTTTCAGGCACAATCTCATTTATAAATCAGCAGTGTTAGATATACTCACTATAATACATTACCATCAATTCTATTCATTTCCACACTTTTACAATAAACCTTATAAAAATTCTACAAACCTTGAGCATCAGATTCCATTCTCAACCCACATTCTATTTCCTAGTGATGTATACTCTAGAGTTTATGTCCGTGACTTTACTCATTGTGTTTTGTTCATGTCTGAGACTTGGTCTTTCTTGTCCTCTGCAACCACACACCTACTTTCCCTCTTACATTTTTGGCCTTTCCTCCTGTGACTTTGCTGGCGTGGGCCTCGGGGCTTGGTTTTGGGTCCTCTTTTAAATCTGTAGCCTCTCATTCTCACCTATGGCTATAAACATAAGAAGAAGATTTCAACATTTACATCTCTGCCCAGGCTCTATATTTAATTATCTATTTAACATTGCCATCTGGGGCAACTCAAATTTAACTTATCACAGACCGGACTTTTGACCTTGCTTCTTTTGAATGAATAGCAATAAATGAATAGATTGTGGTCTTCTGAAGACAGTGCTGTAATTAACTGGATCTGGTGGGGAACGTTTTAGGCATAATTCAGGCTGTTGGGTTAGGTGGAATAATTTCATCTTATATAATGTGATTTATTTAAAATATGGTCTCTATCTTTCATATTTTAGACTCACTAAGGAAAAGTATGGTTCCTCTTTTACAGTCTTTGTGTATCTATTTTAGAAAGATGAGCCATTGAAAGGAGGCGGGTGAAGATGTAGGAGAAGACATTACAAGAAGGAGGACCTGCCTTGGAGAAAAGCTGGAGATAAGCTTTTGTGTGTGGAAGGTGGAGACACTGAAGGTTGAAGAGCTGAAGTGGGCAGTGGTGTAATTTCTACCTTTCTTTCAGACAGAGAAGGGAAATGGAGGATTTCCATTTCTGTCAGAGGAAAACAGATGGGTTCCCATACGGGACAGTAGCCACCCCATGAGGTTATAGGATCTGAGAATTATTCCTGAAGGTTTGGTTACTAAGCACATGGCCCAGTCAAGCTTTGGATAGAGGGAGTGGAGTCCCATTGAAACCATTTGCCTTCCAGTGGATGGCGATGCCTACATGGACTGAGAATCAGGTCTCCCTACCCATTTTTCTAGATCTTGTAAGGCCTGGGATTTTTGGGTGATCCCAATGGAAGAGAAGGTTTCCTTGAAAATTCAAAGATATATAGTTTCTTTCCAACCTTGTTAAGTGGGGGACAGGGTGGGTTCAACTCATATCTATTGTGAAATATTGCTTTTGGAGAGTCGGGAGGCAAATCATATCTGTTCTGTTTGTGGTGACATCCAATTATCCCAGATCAATATCTTCTCTCTTGTACAGATTGAACCAGGGAATGAATTTCTAGTTGCTGAAAGGACAAAGGACTCAATCATACAAAATGCAATGAAAAATTTTTCTTCAGAAACCACGTTAGTGACACTCTAATAAAGAAGTTTTAGTCACGTTCTTCAAGTGCAGAGCAAAAGAAATAACTTTTTACTATCTTCAAAGTATTTGTGCTTTAGGAAAGTTGTAGTTTCTGTCTGAGAAGAGCACATGGTAAACACTTTGTTCCTTTTTTGGTCTGAAACTGGGAAGTTTTGTTGCAAAGATATTTGGGGAATAATTCATAATGTATTGATCGTCCTCTCAGCCAAGACCTAGCCAGGTCCATCTGAAAACCTATAGTATATAGCTTTAAGTGAAAATAAAGCAGATAGGGAGGGAGAGATAAAGAGCTAACAAGTGTGCACAAGAAAAAGAGAGGCAGAATTGGAGGTAGGTCTTGAAAAACCCAGCACTGCAATTCCTAGACAAAGTGACAATAGACCTAGAATGGATTTTAACTCTGTAAGGAGCATTTCAAAATCTGGGAGAATAAGAATTCTTATATTGAGGGGACAGGAAATCTAGAAAAACAAATTCTTGGCCTTATATTTGCTAGTATGTTTTGCATGCTGAGTAGCCATGGTAGTTATTTGTGGCTCAACATCAACCCAGAGGACCTGGTGGCTTGCCAGCAGATTGAGACTGAGCAGTAACTCAGGTCATCTGATTTGTCAGGGGTAGAGAAGGGGAGGAGTGTCACATCTGGATTATATTAATAATATATAAAATCCCTCTATGATTCTCTATGTTAGTCAGATCCTTGTTATATTACATCTATTTTTGGTCAAATATTTTAGTCAGATAATGAAGAAAATGAAAAGGACTTGAAGAGGCTAAGACGATCAAAAGATATAAAGTACAAAAAAATCTTCATTAACTGTAGATGCAGGTCCTTATTTCTGTTGAAAATATACCAAGTAAGGGGATCTCATAGGCTATATTTTTAAGATCAACTTTGGCAATATCAACATAATAATAAGAATAATTGCTGCTAGTTATCAATTTGACCTTTAACCAAGCCAACAAAAAGATTTATTAAACATTTTAAGAGAAAAACCACTATGCTTTTACCTAATTATTCTACTTGGGTTCTAATATATATATATTTTCCTATCTGGTTGTGTCATCATTTTTTTTCGACGTGTTGCTTCGCCGAGTGGGGCTCTCCATGTCTTGCAGGGGCCTGCGCCTCCCCACGCAGGTCTGGAATACCTTCTTTCTTTTTTTATCAGGAGGTCCAAGGGATTGAACCCTGGTCCTCCCTGTGTAATTGGGAGCTCAGTTGCTAGAACCCCATCCACTTCCCATTGGGTTCTAATACTTTAATGTAATATTATAGGTGTTGAAGTTACTTTGTACCTTCCCAAATCTTATTTACTTTTTTTCTTCTTTCTGGAAACTAATCCACTGTCTTGAAATGTTTTTTTTTTTTCCTGTCCAAGTTATACACTTAATACATGTGTATGTATTCATAAACACTAAAAAATTTATTTCATGTGTTTTGTAAACTTTAAATAAATGGTATCATACTGCAAATATCATTGTACAAGTTTTTTTAAAATTTATTTTTAAGTTTTTAGCTTTATTTTTCTCTTCTTTATTTTCTTTTAAATGTTACATTAAAAAAATGAGATCCCCATATACCCATCCCACCCACCCTAGCATACTTCTGAGTTTTAAACATGTTGACACATGTAGCTCTAGTTCAATCATTTTAACTAACGTATAGTTTCCAATATATATATATGCCGTATTTATTTATGCTTTGTGTTTTTAATATTTTTCTTTTCTTTTCTTTTTCGCTATTGCAAATACTTCAGAGAAGATGCTTACACATGTTTCCTAGTTCATGCATGCTATAGTTTTCGAGTGGCTTCAAGTAGAATTATTGGCTCCTGAGGCAAGTTCAAATTGTTTGAAAAATTTTGGCTATTTATGCTCTCACTCGCTTATGGAAGTTCTTTCTCCTCCCACATCCTTCGTCAGATTTGTGATTGTCATATTATTTAACTTTTGTTAATTTGGTGGGTATAAAATGAAATCATTTTAAATTTATATTTTTCATGTTTATTGGTTGATGGGTTTTCAGCTACAATTTGCCCATTTTCACTAATTTTTGCCTATTCTTCTATTGTATTTCTTGATATGTAGGAGCTTTTTATATATTCTGGACACTAGTCCTTTGTTGGCTTTATATAGTACAAATATCTTCTTCCAGTTTGTGGCTTATCTATCTTTATGATGTTGTTGTACAGAAGTTTTAAATTTAAATGTCACATTTGTCAATGGGTTTCTTTGTAGTTTGTACTTTTTCCTCTTTTTCAAGAAATCCTTATCTTAAGGTCATAAAAATATTTTCTTGTATGTTCTAAAGTTTTTATTATTTTTTAAAGATTAATTTTTTATTCATCTCTTTCCCTTTCCCTCCCATTGTCTACTCTCCGTGTTCATTCGCTGTGTATTCTTTTGCGTTCACTTGCATTATCTGCTGACACTAGGAAATTGAGTTTCTTTTTTGTAGTGTCATCTTGCTGCATCAGCTCTCCGTGTGTGCGGCGCCACTCCTAGGCTGGCTGCACTTTTTTCATGAGGGTCCGGCTATCCTTGCAGGGTGCACTCCTTGTGTGTGGGGCTCCCCTAAGCAGGGATGCCCCTGTGTGGCATGGCACTCCTTACGTGCCGCAGCACTGCATGTGGACCAGCTTGCCACATGGGTCAGGAGGCCCTGGGGATCGAACCCTGGACCGTCCATATGGTAGACAGATGCTCTATCAGTTGAGCCACTTCTGCTTCCCCTAAAGTTTTTAAAGTTTTGCTTTTAAACGTAGGTCTTTCCTTCTTCTGGAATTTAATTTTTTTTTCAGTTGTGGGGGGGTAGGCATCTATTTTTCCAACAAAAACAAGTAAAGGTCTCAGTACCATTTATTGATTAGTCTAGTTTGAGTCTATTTTTCTTTCCCTGTTTTATAATTCTATCACTGTTAACTACCAAGTTTTAGTATATGTGCATACTGGACTTTCTAATATTTCATATTGGTCTTTTTGTCACTACATTGTTAAATGCTGCTTTATTCTCTGGAATGTGTGCATATACATGTGGTATAAATGTGTGTGTAAAATGTAATTTATTATTAGTATTATTTTTCCTTAGGAGGTACTGGGGATTGAACCTGGGACCTTGTACATGGGAAACAGGTGCTCAATCACTGAGCTACACCTGCTTTCCTAAAATGTAATTTAGAAGGGAAGGAGAGAGTGAATGTTACTAATGCTTTTTTGTGTATTTATTGGGACCGTAAGTTTTATCTCTTTAATCTATTAGTGTGTTTAATTTTACTGATAGTTCTTTTCTCTAAAAATTGACTGAGAAATGTATAACGCATATAGGAGAATGTCTACATGAATGCATTATATATTGTATTATACATTAAAAACATACATATATCCATACACATACAGTTTAAACATGATAAAAAGAAAAACCTATGTACATATTACTCCATTTCCAAAGAAATTTACTAGTTCCTTTGAAGTCCCCTGTGGCTTACTAGTTTATATCTCTTCCTGGTCTGACATAAGAGCGATTATCCTGGACTTTATGTTCCTCATTCTCTTGCGTTTCTTTTTTTAAATTAACTTTATTGAGATAATGTTTGTGCACAATAAAATCCACCAATTTTTTTCTGATTTCCTATTAAAAAATTAATTAGAGAGGTTGTAGGTTTACAGAAAAATCATGTAAAAAATACAACCTTCCCATATACCCCCTATCGTTTTGTTCCCCTACCCCTGCTGTTTTGCTATCTGTGTCTATTCACTGTGATCTTTTGTGTCTGTTTCTTTTTGTGTTCTCTTCTCCTTTTTCTCCTCTAGTCTTCACTGGGATTTGATCCTGGGGACTTCTGATGTGGGAGAGAGGTTCCCTGTCACTTGTACCACCTTGGTTTCTGGTTTCTGTTGCATCTCGCCTTGACTCTCCCCTGCATCTGTTTTTCTTGTGTCATCATCTTGCTGAGTGTCTCCCCACCTAGCTCTGGCCTGCTGTGCGGGCCTGGCACTCCTTTACCAGGAGGTCCTGGGAATTGAACCCGAGTATCCCATATGGTAGATGGCAGCCCAATCTCTTGAGCCACATCTGCTTTCCTCCCCTATTGTTGACACTTTGCATTTGTATGGTAACTTTATTTACAATTGATAAAAGAATATTAAAATTGCACTACTAACAATATTTACATTAGCTGTGTTTTCCCCATATAGCACCCTATTATTTTCAACTTGCATTACTGTGGTACGTTTGTTATAATTCATGAAAGAGCATTTTTATACTGGTACGATCAACTATAGTCCACTGTTTACAATAGGATTCATTATTACACAGTCCTATTTTTTTTAAGGTTTTTAATTTTGAGGAGACCCAATATACATAGTTCTTTCTTTTATGGTTTGGGCTTTTTATTTTTTTAAGATTTATTTATTTATTTATTTATTTATCCCCTCCCCCAAGTCTTTCTCTGTCAACTCATTGTTCACTCACCTTCTCCAAGAGGCCCTGGGAACTGAACCCAGGATCTCCCACATGGCAGGCAAGTGCCAAATGGCCTGAGCCACATCTGCTCCTCATGGACTGCAGTGTTTGCTGGCTTAAGGCATCTGCTCGTTTTGCGGCAAGTGCAGCGTCTAACTCATTGTGGCGGGTGTGGGCATCTGTTCATCTTCTTTATATTTCATTTACTTATTACAGATTTATTTTTTTATTTATTTCTCTCCCCTACCCCCTGGCAGGTGTGGGCATCTGTTCATCTTCTTTATACTTCACTTATCTATCTATCTATCTATCTATCTATCTATCTATCTATCTATCTATCTATCTATCTATCTATCTATCATCTATCTATCTGTCTGTCTGTCTGTCTGTCTGTCTGTCTGTCTGTCTATTTGTCTGTCTATCTATCTATCTATCTATCTATCTATCTATCTATTACGGATTTATTTTTTATCTATTTCTCTCCCCTCCCCCCTCCCCAGTGTCTGCTCTCTGTGTCCATTTGCTATTTGTTCTTCTGTGTCTGCTTGCATTCTTGTCAGTGGCACCAGCAATCTGTGTCTCTTTTTGTTGCATCATCTTGCTGTGTCACCTCTCCATGTGTGCAGTGACACTCTTGGGCAGGCTGCATTTTTTTTTTTTTGCATGGGGCATCTTTCCTTGCGGGGCGTGCTCCTTGTGTGGGTGCTCCCCTACGTGGAGGACACCCCTGAGTGGCATGGCATTCCTTGAGTGCAGTAGCACTGCATGTGGGCCAGCTCACCATATGGGTCAGGAGGCCTTGGGTTTGAACCCTGGACCTCCTATATGGTAGGCAGACGCTCTATCAGTTGAGCCACATCTGCTTCCTGTTATTGTTATTTTTGACATAATGAAATGGAGGACAGCCCAGGCCTCAGCCACTTGCCCACTCCTACCCCAGTGTTTTTTTTTTTTTTACATAAACAATAAGTTTATAATAATAGTTGTGAACTTACAAAACAAACATATATAATATCATACAGGACACTCATAACTCACCCTACCACCAATATCTTGCATTGTTGTTAAACCTTTTTAACTAATGATTAAAAATCGTTCTCAAAATCTTACTACTAAACAAAGTATTTTCCCCCCAACCAATCCAATTGTTATTATCTTTATATCATTTATATATGAACATACATAAACATATAAGTATATAATAAAAGTTGTGAACTTACAAAGCAAACATGCATAATATCACACAGGGGTCCCATACATCAACCTTCCACCAACACCTTCCATTGCCATGAGATGTTTGTTACAAATTATGAAAGAATATTGTGAAAATCTTACTACTAATCATAGTCCTTATCTTACATTTGGTGTGTTTTTCCCCCAACCCACCCTATTATTATTTTTTATGACAGATATTGTAAACTTATAAAACAATCATGCACATGTGCAGAATTCCCAAACAACACCCCTCCATCAACACACCACAATGTGGTGTGTCATTTGCTACAGATAAAATAATATCATTTGATTGTTATCATGTCCATAGTGTACATTTGGCTCACATTTTCCATACTGCTCCATTATCAACACAGTACATCTTTGGCATAGATGCAAGAATATTTTATTATTACTGCTAACCACAGTCTGTAGGCCACTCCAGCTGTATTTTTCCCATGCTTCTCCACATTCCCAATACCCTTCAGCAGTGATATACATTTGCTCTAGCTAACAAAAGACACTCTTGCATCTGTACCATCAACCACAATTCTTATTCACCTCTTGGTTCACTGTGCTATCCAGTTCTTAGATTATTCTCTAGCATTCTGTCAATTGGCATTTACATAACTAGACTACCATTTTCAGTCACATCCCCATTTATAAACTAGCTATTACTTATTTTTACCATCTATTCTATACACTTCCACACTTTTATAGTAAAGCTAATTAAAACTTCTACATACAGTAAATATCAATAGTCCATCTCAGTCTTTCTCTTATCTCCATTAAGAATCCACCACCTACCACCAGGTCTTGAAGATATTTTCTTACAACTTCTTCTAGAAGTTTCATGGTTCTTGCTTTTATTTTTAGCTTTTTGACCCATTTTGAGTTAATTTTTGGATAAGGTGTGAGATAGACATCCTCTTTCCTTCCTTTGGCTATAGATATCCAGTACTTTCAGCACCATTTTGCTGAATGGACTGTTCTGTCTGAGCTGTGTGGGTTTGACAGGCTAGTAAAAAATCACGTGACCATACATGTGAGGGTCTGTTTCTGAGCCATCAATTTGGTTCCATTGGTCTATGCATCTGTCTTTATGCCAGTGCCATGCTGTTTTTACCACTATAGCTGGGTAGTATGATTTAAAGTCCGGAGATGAGGGTTTGCTTTTCCTTTCATGATGTTCTGGCTATTCAGGATCCCTTACCCTTCCAAATAAATTTACTAATTGTGTTTTCAGTTTTGAAAAAATGCTGGTGGAATTTTTTATCAGGGTTGCATTGAATCTGTATATCAATTTGAGTAGAACTGATGTCTTAATGATATTTAGTCTTCCAATCCATGACCATGGAATGTTCTTCCAGTTATTTAGGACTTTTTTGATTTAACATTGGATTGTAGTTTTCTGAATACAAGTGCTTTACATCATTGGCTAAGTTTATTCCTGACTACTTGAGTTCTATCTGTCATATTTTATTTTTATCACTATTTTGATACTTTTAATACTTTTATTGATATCATTTTCATTTCTAGACTCTCTTGAAGGCCTCTCCTGTCTTTTTTTTTCAGGCTCTAGCACACCCTTTAGTATTTCCTGAAAATCTGGTCTCTTGCTTGGAAATTCTCTCAGTTTCTGTTTATTTGTGAATATTCTAATCTTGCCCTGATTTTTTGAAAGACAGTCTTGCTAGATATAAAATTCTTGGCTGGAAGTTTTTCTCTCATAATATCTTAAATACATCAGACTACTTTCTTCTTGCCTCTCTGGTTTCTGGTGAGATATCAGCACTTAATCTTATTGGGTGTCCCTTATATATTATGCATTGCTTTTCTCTTGCTGTTCTCAGAATTCTCTCTTTGTTTTTGACATTTGACATTCTGATAAATATGTGTCTCGGAGTTGGTCTATTCAGATTTTTTTGGATGGGAGTATGTTGTGCTTCTTGGACATGGATATCTGTGTCCTTCAATAGGGTTGGGAAATTTTCTACCATTATTTCTTCAAATTTTCCTTCTGCCCCTTTTCCCTTCTCTTCGCCTTCTGGGACACCCATGACATGTATGTTTGCACATCTCTGGCTGTCGTTTAGTTCCCTGAGACCTTGTTCAATTTTTTCCATTCTTTTCTTCATCTATTCTTTTGAATGTTCACTTTCAGAGGCTATTTCTTCAAGCTCACCGATGCTTTCTTCTGCCTCTTCAAATATGCTATTATATGATTCCAATGTTTTTCTAATTTCATTTATTGCACCTTTCATTCCCATAAGATCTGCTATTTTTCTATGCATGTTTTCAAATTGTTCTTTGTGCTCATCCAATGTCTTCTTAATATCCTTAATCTCTGTAGCCATCTCATTGAATTTATTAAGGAGATTTGTTTGAACATCTATGATTAGTTCTTTCAACTCCTTTATGTCATCTGTAGGCTTATCTTGTTCCTTTAATGGGACCATAGCTTCCTGTTTCTTGGTGTGGATTGCAATTTTTTGTTGGTATCTTGGCATCTGGACTACTAGAGTATTTTTTTTTGGTATAGTTTTTCTTTTTTGTTTAGCGCTTTCTATCCTTTCTCCCTTGCTGGTTGTGCATTAGGAGCCAAGGAAGTAATTGGTGCTGTAAACTGTGGAGGCTCAAGCTGCCCTCATTGCCTCAGGGATGGATGAAGCTTCTCCCAACTTTCTCCTTTTGAGAAGTAGGGACAGAGTCACAGTTTTGTGGAATAATCCAAGTCGTGCAGGCCTAGACTGATGCCCAGAGAGACTGATGAAGCTTCATATCCTTTTCTCCCCTGCCTAGGGCATGGATGGAGCTGCAGGTGTGGGCAGCAATCTATGCAGTGCAGGTCCAAGATGACCGCAGTTGCCCCACTAGACTTTTAATTATTCAGTTTGTGCCAGCCAAACCTACTCTCATTTCCCTGGATAGACTTGTGCTGAGCTAGCCAGCCTCCTCTCTGCCAGAGGGCTGTAGGCTGATCCTGGTGAAAGAAACCTGTTCCTCCCATGACTGTGATTTTTGGTCAGCCTGACTTCCCCTCAGGCTGGGGGTGGAGTCAAAATGGTGGCCACTGGCCTTTTTCTGACTTGGACAAATTCACACCCCAGCTGTTCCTAGGGTTATTCCTTAGCCATTTGAGTCTACCAATCAGTAGCTGAAATTGGCAGCCAACCATCTCCTCGTATCCTGTTTTTGGGAAATGGAGCTTCCAATCCCAGTCACAGAACAGCTCCTGGGGTGGCTTGCACCACCAGAGTAGGACAATCACTGGCCTCTGCTGCTAGGCTGGCAATTTCCTGGAGAGGCTGGCGCAGGTTCCTGTAGCTTCCTCCCTGTCGGAGGTGGCACTGGGTCTTAGGCTAGACCTGTCATCTGACCTGGACGGAAAGAAGCTGGTCCCCACCAGCACTGGGATTTTCAGTCCACCCTGCTTCCCCTCATGCCAGGTGCAGAGTTAAATGGCAGTTCCCTGGCCTCTTGCTGACTTGGACAGGCTCAAACTTTAGCTATTCTCAGGATTATACTGTAGCCTGCTGAATTTACTCATCAGTAGCTTAAATTGGTGCCCAATTGTCTCTCCTTCCCCCGTTTTGGGGATGTGGAGCTTTCAATTCCAGCAACGGTATAGCTCCCAAGGCAGCTTGTGCCTCTGGTGGAGGATGGGCACTGGCCTCTGGGGTGTGGAGCACTCTACTTATGAGTCTTCTCTGCAGAGGGGCAGCCTCCTTCTTCCATTCCTTCAAGGATGTTGCAGGATGCTCTTCTGGTCTCCTGAAGCCCCCAAACAGGTGCATCTTGCTATCTATCGACTTCATTCCTTTTTACAGTGTAGTAATATTTCGTTGTATGTGTATACCCCATTTTATTTATCCATTCATCCGTTGATGGACATTTGGGTTTCTTTCATCTTTTGGCAATTGAAAATCCACCCACTTTAATTGTACATTTTGATGAGTTTAACAAATTTATACACCCATATAATCACTACAATGAAAACATAGAGCATTTTTACCAACCACAAAGTTCTCTTGTGTCCTTTCCAGTTAATTTCCCTGTCCCCAAACACAGTCCCAGGAAATACCTGATCTGCTTTCTGTCACTATAGATTAGGTTTGTCTTTTCTAGATAGTCATATAAATGAAATCATACAAATGAATTGATTGTGAGATTCATTCCTATTGTCACATGTATTTATATTTAATTCCTTTTTATTACAGAAGAGTATTCCATTTTATGTATATACCACAACATTTGGGTGGTTTCCAGTTTTGGGCTATTGTGAATTTACCTTGTATGGAGCATTTTCATTTCTTGATATCATAAAGGAGCTGAACTCTTGTTCCCTTTATCTCCACCTGCACTTTAAGCCAGTCAGATCTGGAGTTTCATCTTTGCTCACTGCACTGAATTTCCATTGTGATTTTGGTCCACAGGGATATTTAGAGTCTATCCTTAAAATTTCCTCCCTTTGTATTTTGTTTGTAATTACCAATATGTTCTGAATGAGAGAGGTTCTGTGTTATGTTGGAGATGGTTTTACTGGCTCATGAAAGTCCATTGTTAAATATTCAGGAATTTTTTGTGTCAGTCGCAAAACATTCATTATTAAACATTTAATTGCGTACACCTACAATTAAATGAATTGTATTAAAAGAAAAGTAATAATACTCAAAACTCATCACTTTCTAATTATTTTACTGTGCTCTTGAGGTTTTTTATATCTACTGTTTCTGTATGGTGAAAACACAATATGGTGGTATTATGCCTCTCTTCCCACCTTCATGTTCAATGAATTGACCTTGATAGCTCGCAATCAGCCATGGTGGGAGAGTTCTCCCCATGGAGATTGGTAACCTACAAATCATGGTTTTTTACTTTTTCAGCTGGTTGTTAAATGAGCTGGAGAGGGGGTGTTCAAAACCTTGAACCTACAATGACAACTTGAATGGCTATTTTAAAAATGTACTTTATTATATGCTTTCTATGTCAATAAGTTTTATCCTAGTAATAAAGATAAAAATAATATTTTGTTATGAGCGTCATAGTTCTAAAACACTATATATTAAGAATATTAGAGAATTATACCAAGTACTGAAGAATTTTGTCTTTATAAAAATATTGCTTAAAAAGGCAAGGGACCAAATCCAGTAATATTCAACCAAAAGTTTTAAAGCACTAACTGTGGGTCTGGTATTGTGATTGACTTTCACCTCAAGAAGCTGACAGTTTAAAGAAAAAGAAAGAAAAAGCACAATCATTTATACATGTGGACACAGAGGAGGAAGTGATATGTTTTTGTCCATATATTTAGGAGAAGTTTCATTGTATTTGGTTCTCGAGGTGAAGAAGGGATTTTTGAGTATGGGCTATGAGGGCAGAAAGGACACCACAAGCTCTTTAAACCAAGGAGGTGTGAAAATGCATGCTTGACAGAGAAAGGAGACGTGTTCATTTTTGCTGGAGCCTATCAGGGGTTGATAGAGTAGTGGAAGATAATGCTCCTTCTCTTTCACTGTCTTGTATCTTTTCTCCGATTCCCAGTTGTTGTTATCTCAGCTTCTGGTTTGAAGCTTGGAACAGAGCAACACTTAGAAAGCTTTTGAGGAAAGAAGACCTGATTGGAGGATGGCCTGGGGCACAGCCGGGGAGGAATCTGTGTGCTAATGAACTGGAATTTAATCTATAAAGACATTAAAAATGTCTTCCATTAACTGTTTATCAGTGAGAAGATAATAAGATCAAATTTAGGTTCTTAAAAAATGAGACCTTGGTTTGAAGGATGGGTTGGCAGAAAACCAGCAGGAGATGGGTAGAATGGTTTAGGGGTTATGACTGGGCAGGAAAGAAATTACAAGAATCCACACAGGATCTTAGCAAGGGATAGGGTGGGCAAGGTAATTTAGAGGTAAATTGATGGAACTTTGTGACAAAATGAATGTGAGCATAGAGGTTAAGGATTAGGGTAGGGGATATAGCATCACTGAAATAGAATATGCAAAGATGGGCCCAGGTTTTTTTGGTTTTCTTTAGGAGGTACTGGAGAATAAACACAGGACCTTGTACATGGGAAGTCGGCGCTCAACCACTTGACCTACATCTACTCCCCAGGCCCGGGCCTCTAACACAGCCTAGACTTTGGGTTTGAGATTAATACTGTCAACTTAGTGGGAAAAAAGATTAGGTGAACGAGAAGGTAGTGGGTCTGGGTTTAGACATGTTAGGTCACAATTTATAAAACATCTTCCTGCATATGTAAGTGCAGTTAGATTTCTCATTTCTTCCTCTACTTGGCTTTTAAGAATCTACATCGCTGTGAAATCATGTGCATCTGAAGAAAATTGTTTACGTAAGTGTCCTCAGGGCTGGACTAAGACAAGTAAACATTCTGAGCAGTATAATAATTTGGTACTGTTCCACTCAGGATGTGTTATCAGGCTAGGTTTTGCTGCAGTAACAAACAATACCAAAATCTCAGTGGTTCAAGACAGTGGAAGCAATGTATGATTGCTCTATTTTCATTTATTCTGCACACTTGAATACATTTATTTTTCTTTAAAATTAGCCTATAATTTTACCTTTTCACCAAACTAGATGGGGGCTCAAGTGAGCCAAATCAGAGCTGCTCCTCTTCTGAGCCTCATCAGTTTAACACACATATAACAACTGAGAGTAAAATCTGTTCTAGAGCAGTGTTT
Organism: Dasypus novemcinctus; assembly: GCF_030445035.2. Classification (NCBI taxonomy): domain Eukaryota; kingdom Metazoa; phylum Chordata; class Mammalia; order Cingulata; family Dasypodidae; genus Dasypus; species Dasypus novemcinctus. Next base: position 88,159,756 of record NC_080677.1, read on the forward strand.
TTTATCCTGACTGCATATCATACTCTCCTGAGGAGATTTATACAGTCCTGATACCTGGTTGCCACCTTAGAAATTCTGGCTTCATTGATTTGGGAATTGGTTTGGGATATAGCCTGTGTGGTGAGAGTTTTAAAAATTCCCCAGGTAATTCTAATGTATAGTTATCATTGAGAACTACTGTTCTAGATTAATGCCCACATCTATTAAGTGAGAGTCTATTAGTCAGTGGTGGTAGAAATATAACTATAAATAGCTTTAAAAAAAGGGCGAGTGGGGGCTGATAGGCTTATGAGATCATGGTGTTTGCAGAGCTGGGAATAACTGGATCCAGAAACTAAGGCTGCCTGGATCCTCTCTCTCTTTTGTCATTGTTCTCTCTGTGAGTGGAGATTATTCTCTACTACAGAAGTGGGTTGTTTCCATAGTGTGGTGGAACTCATGTAGCAACAGCTGCAGAGACAAGAGCATCTTTTCTCATCTAGCTAGAGCCAGAAAAATCCCCCAGGAAAGGTTCTGATTGCTGGGGTGGGGTTCCTGAGCACCTCTGAACCTGTCACTACAGCTGGGAGCAGCTACCCTTGACTGCCCTGGCCTGGGCACATGGCTCACACATGGTAGGCAATTTGGGGCACAGACTTGGGGGACACATCCTGAGAGCAATTTACCCAACATTTAGACTTTAGCTTAGAATATAGCCACGAATACGACATTAAGAAAAAGTCTCTAAAGTGATGGAAACAATAGTCACAGGAGAGGTGTGAAGCCATTTTTATGCTCTTGCCAACTGACTTAGTATTGTGTTAAATTATGTTCCTCGTTTAAAAATATTAGTAATTTGGTTTCCCCTGGCAAGCTGCCTAGGTTTCAGGAGAAGAGCTACTAGGAGGAGGCAGGGATCATTGCTGAAGATGATAGACTACAAGTGTTCGTTTGTACCAAGGCGGGAGAGGAAAATCACTGCTTTTAAAAGCACGTCAGCCTGGGGCTGTTTAGTATAGGTTTAATTAGTCCTTAGGGGCCCCCAGCAAGAAATGATGTGTAAAAAAGCAACTTTCACAAGATTGAGGGTAATGCCTGGCAAGGCGAATAGACTTTGAAATCAGACACAACTAAATACAAGTTCTGACTATATAATGTTGTTGTGGATCAAGTCCATCATTGTAAACCCGAGTGTCTTTGTCTGTAGAATAGAGATGACCATCAATGCCTAGTTTATAATGTTATTAAGGAAGTTAAGTGTTATGTGTCAGGCACGTGGTAGTGCTCAATAAATGTTATGTCTCTTCCTTTCTGTTAGTCAAAATGGAACATTATTATTACCACAATAAATAAAGATCATCATGATGGCCCTGACATTTCAACCAATTGTAGTACATGTCCAGTGTACTGTGGATAGGGAAGGTAAGGAAATTGTAGTGAGATTTACATTAAAAAGAAGACTAAGTATAAAGGTTTAGTTCCTAAAGTAGTAAACGATTACCTGGAGAAGTCACTGATACAAATAAGGCATTTCTCTATATCACAAGGCAGAGAACTTTGAGAGGTCAGCTTTATATTTTTTCTAGGTAGCTATAGTTTCTAATTTATTTATAAGTAAGCAAGCTGTTCTGTCATACATCCGTGTGATTTCATAAAACATTTCCCATTGACATGCTGACATAGGCCAGTACCGAAGAATTGGGTGAACTCTTCTCTCTCAGCTTTGTGGAAGCCATGGAACGTTCTGGATGACCCGAGGTCTGAGTGAAGAGGAGGATTGCTGTGTCCTGGGCCACTACTGTGGTGGAGGCTTCCAGGAGGGCTGGGTGGATGGTTTCCAGGGTGCCCCAGGGGTTGCCCTTGGGTACGTAAGCCTGAGGTCCTAAAGAAAACCCAAACCTAGTGCATTCCTAGACCCTGCTTGGCTTGGGATGATCTGATGAGGAAAAAAGACGCAATCAGGCCCTGTCGCCTGAGGCTCACCTCTCCCTTGCTGCTGGCTCCCCCCTGGTTTCCCTACAAACTCGCTGGTCCTTCTTTTCAGTTCTTCTACCCCATCCTACTACTTTTTTTTTTTTTCTTTCTCATTCTACATATTTTTCCTGGTTCTCTCATTTCTCCTGTGTGTTCACTCACTAATCTGTATTTCTAGACCTCAATGCCTCTCCTAACCACAGTTTTCACACATGCGACTGCTGTAACATGTTTCTAACTGGGTGTTTCCCAAGCCTCTCTGACTTAGCAGCTTTCCCAACTTTCCCTGCTTCCACCCAGACCTGTTTTTCTTTATTTTTGGTCCTGTGAAAGGCACCTCTGTTCATCAGTCATGCAATCCAGAACCTGGAAGTCATCCTAGAAGCCTCCCTATTTCTTGCCGCTCCCGTCAAATGTTACTAATAATATGAATAACGGCCATTTCTATTAGTCTTACTAAGCCAGTATTATTTATAATGCAGAGGTGGGATTAAAGTGCAGGCTGCCTGGCTCCAGTCTTGCTGTTTTTTAAAAAGCAGTTTTATTGAGATATACTCACATACTATACAATTCATTCAAAGTGTACAATCAATGGCTTTTAAGTATAATCAGTGTTGTACATTCATCACCACAAAAAATTTTATAACAATTTCATTACTCCAAAATAGAATCTTGCTATTAATCTTTGTACTTTGACAATCAGTTCTCAAACTGTACTGATTCTACCTGGTTGTTATATTTCAGATCCTCTTCCTTAGTGTGTAACATTTGTTCCATCCTTTCAATCCCTTTCTTACCATCTTAATCCAGTCTCTTAAGGGTCTCTCTGCTCCAGGCTTGCCTTCTTTCAAGCCCCTCCAGACTGCAGAAAGATCTGAACACCTCTGAGATTTACCACAAACCAGGCAGACCTTTGAAATTTAATCTTCTGTGTTGGATGACTCCTTTATACAATCTCAAAGTGTAGCAGTTTGACATAGTTTTGAATTCCAAAAATAGATATTGGATTATGTTCGTAAACTGGTCTGAACCTGGGCATGATTAAGTTATAATTAGGGCTTTGGGGGAAAACGGACTTGGCCCAGTGGTTAGGGCGTCCGTCTACCACATGGGAGGTCCGCGGTTCAAACCCCGGGCCTCCTTGACCTGTGTGGAGCTGGTCCATGTGCAGTGCTGATGCGCGCAAGGAGTGCCCTGGAACGCAGCGGTGTTCCCCGCGTAGGGGAGCCCCACGCGCAAGGAGTGCACCCCATAAGGAGAGCCGCCCAGCACGAAAGAAACTGCAGCCTGCCCAGGAATGGCACCGCCCACACTTCCTGTGCCGCTGACGACAACAGAAGCGGACAAAGAAACAAGACGCAGCAAAAAGACACAGAAAACAGACAACCGGGGGAGGGGAGGGGAATTAAATAAATAAAAATAAATCTTAAAAAAAAAAAAATTAGGGCTTTGTTTGGCCACATCGTTAGGGCATTGAGTGCCCACCCCTTGGTGGGTGGGGACTCACAGATAAAAGGCATGGCAAAGGACAGAGTTGAGGGTTTTTAATGTTGGAGTTTTGATGTTAGAGTTTGATGCTGAAGCCTTAAGCTGGAGCCCCAGGAAGTAAGCTCACAGAAGAAAGAGAAGCAAGATCCTGGAAGGGAGGAACCCAGGAAGCCTGAACCCTTACAGCTATGGGCAGCCATCTTGCTCCAACATGTGAAAATAGACTTTGGGGAGGGAAGCAACTTATGCTTTATGGTCTGGTATCTGTAAGCTCCTGCCCCAAATAAATACCCTTTATAAAAACCAACCAAATTCTGGTATTTTGCATCAGCACCCTTTCGGGTGACTAATAACAAAGCAAATGTTTTGTGTAATATTTTACCCACCTTCTCTTTTCTTCTAGAACTCAAATGTGATAAAAATGTTAATTCACTTTAAATAGTAGCTAATCAGGTGTTCTATCAGTGTTTAGCCTGAATATGTTTAGTATTCACAGAGGATTCATTTCAGCCTTTCTCAGCAGCTGGCTGAGTTCTTCCTGGCTACAGCTCTCATTGATGGAGATGAGTTCTGTGGGGCAAGGGAATTAGATGAAATATGGTCTCACAATCTCTATCAACATTGGGACTGAGATTTACATTAACATGGGAAGTAAGACTCAATGGAGGGCCAACAGGGAGCTTTGGAGGAGCTGGTACTTAGTACCAATTGCTGATTTTCAAGTAGAGATGAAATTCTACACATTAGAATCTTCCCCCGGGGCCATTGTGATTAACTGTGATAAGAACAGGCTAAGGGTCATAAGATGTTCTGTAACTGACGGTAAACTCTGCTGGTTGGTAAACCACTCTAAACAACAGCCTGCTTTCTTTAAAAAAATTAAGGTAAATTAAGAGTTGATTAGAATTTGTTAATGTGCTACAATTTTGGTTGACTACTAATGAGATGTAAAGCCTACTATTTGCCACAAATTACTTTCTAGAGGGTTTATGGAATACATAGACTTTTAGAAACGAAATTTTTGAATAAGTAATATGTCATACAAAATTCAAATAGTGCATGCAGAAGGGTATATTCTGAAAATTAAGTCTCTTCCCCAGAGATAAACCCTGTTAACAGCTTCTTGGGTTTTGAGAGATAGCCTATCATAGACTAGATTTTGAGTAAATATTTATCAAGATAAGCATCTCTATTTTCCCAATACCATGGGCATTGCTTGTTACATAGTAGATGTCATATAAATACTGAATAAAAGGAATCTATTTCTGAGGAATGCTTTAGTGAATTTTATGAAAGTCCTTTTTCTAAAAAAAGATTTATTTATTTACTTAATTTAAAAATTTATCCCCCTCGCACTGATGGTTCTCTCATTTGTCTGTTCTTTGTTTGGTCTCCTTTTCAAGGAGGCAGTGGAAATGGAACCCAGGACCTTCCACATGGGAGGCAAGTGCCTAACAGCCTGATCCATATCTGACAGGTACAGAGTCTAGCTCATTGCAGCAGGTGTGGTGTCTGCTCATTTTCTTTAGGAGGCACGGGGATCTGAACCCTGGACCTCCCATGTGGGTAGGTGGGTACCCAGCTGGTTGAGCCACATCTGATTCCCTGAAAGTGTTTTAGCAAGTTAAAATTTCCCTTTGCTTATATACAAAACCTAAAGCAGCACAAAATTAAAGTATGATAAAAAAGGAAAAAAGGTCTAAATAGTTTGAATTGTTTTGTTGCTCTAAAATCTCTCAACATGCAGTTAGAACAGCCAATTCCATAATTACACTACTCTAATTTAATTTTAGACTATAATTGTATTTTCTTTTAAGCCTTCAAATATTTCTTCAGGGAGAGCTTGGAGTTTTGAAAAGCTTCCTAGACACTGTGGAGTTGTCATAGGGACACTTGCCTCTGTGAGCAGGTCTAGGTGTCTGGACAGGGAGCCCTTTCAGAGACAGGTACTCCCTGACTTCATGCCACCCTGCATTCTGCCATTAGCAACCCACATGCCCTAGGAACATCAGGGATTAACCCCTGATTAGCCCCTGACATCCAGATCTCAAGCCACCAGAATCTTTTTTTTTTATTTTTAAAAAATTTTAAAAAAGATTTATTTATTTATTTAATTCCCTCCCTCCCGCCCCGGTTGTTTGTTCTCTGTGTCTATTTGCTGCATCTTGTTTCTTTGTCCGCTTCTGTTGTCGTCAGCGGCACGGGAAGTGTGGGCGGTGCCATTCCTGGGCAGGCTGCAGTTTCTTTCATGCTGGGCGGCTCTCCTTATGGGGTGCACTCCTTGCACGTGGGGCTCCCCTACGCGGGGAACACCGCTGCGTTCCAGGGCACTCCTTGCGCGCATCAGCACTGCACATGGACCAGCTCCACACAGGTCAAGGAGGCCCGGGGTTTGAACCGCGGACCTCCCATGTGGTAGACGGACGCCCTAACCACTGGGCCAAGTCCGTTTCCCAAGCCACCAGAATCTTATCTCCCCCGTCCCCTGGGTCAAATGTTGGAATCCCAGCTTCAACTTTTGACCCATGTCATATTTGACATGACTTACATTTTCAGGAGTGTTGTTTTCAATTATTTTTCTTTGTACATCAGTTTAACTACATTGATCTGATCTCAGAACATAACTGCTGTTTATAATATTGTTTCTGTGGTATAAATTTGTCCTAAATGGTGAAGAATCAACATATTTTAGATATGGTTTTCAGTAGTTTTCTGAGCTATGGCACTAAAAAGATCAGAAACATGATGTGGCATGAGGAGATGCCTGGGTGTTTAGCACAAACCTTCAGTCAAACAAATGGCATGGGAATGGTTGTAATTCCAAAATTAATATCAGATATATGCCTCACTGTGGCAGTTTGATATTATTTATGAATTCCAAAAAGAGCTATTATGTTTGTAAACTGGTCTGTTCCTCTTGTAAACTGGTCTGTTCCTCTGGGCATGACATCTTTTGATTGCATTAAATTCAAAGGTTTTATGTTTACTTAATTAAATCAATATTTGGGCTTTGATTGGACCATGTCATTAAGGTGACTCAGGGTTGAGTTCCCACCCCCTTGGTGGGCTATATAAATGGACACTCACAGAAGCAGATATGCAAGAAAAGAGAGAGCTCTCCACAGACACAGAGGATTTGATCCTATGGCCCTGGGGAGAGATGAGCCTTTGCCTGATGGTCTGCAGTTGAAGAGAGCAGAGCAGCTGAGCAACTAAGGAAGGAGAGACCAGCCCCGCCTCTTGCTTCAGCATGTGGCAACTGACTTTGGATGAGAAATCAACCTTGAGTTGGACTCTTTAGTGCCTTGTAACTGTAATCTTTTATTCCAAATAAGTACCCTTTATAAAAACCAACAGATTTCTTGAACTTTGCATCAGCACCCCTTTGGCTGAGGAATATACTCACTCAAGCAGTTTTCAAACTCATTATAAACTAAGAAAGCAGGTTTTATGAGAAAAAAAAAACAATAGTGTACAAAGATGGTAGTAGAGGGAGTGTTTGGAAATAATTTTTTTTTCCCTGTTGCCTTTGGAATATTTTCTGTTTTTTAAAACTTTTTTTATTCAGTTACAATATGGACAATCGAACATTTCCCCCTTTTAATCATATTCAGATATATATTTCAATGCTGTTAATTGCATTCACACTATTGTGCTACTATCAACACCAACCATTACCAAAATATTTCCACTGTGCCAAATAGAAACTCTGTACTGTTTTAAACACCCCTCTACCCCCTGAGATGGCTCCCTCCTCTGCTCGTTGTCTGCTCATCTTTAGGAGGCACTGGGAACTGCTTGAGCCACTTCGCTCTCTGCTGGTTGCATTGTCTGCTGGTTGCAGCATCACTGGTTGTGGCTTCTGCTCCTTGTGGTGGTTGCAGCACCTGCTTGTTGAGACATCTGCTGGTTGCTGCATCTGCTTGTCTTCTTTAGGAGGTACCGGAAACCAAATCTGGGAACTCACATATGGGAAATGGGCACCCAGTTGCTTGAGCCACACACTTTCCCCTAAACTCAGTGCATTTAAAGCCTTAATTTTCCATTCCCTAGCCCCTCCCATCCCCAGTAACCAATATTTTAGATTCTGACTCTATGAATCTGCTTATTCTAATTATTTTAAATTAGTGAGATCATACAATATTGGTCCTTTTGTGTCTGTCTTATTTCACTCAACATGATGTCTTAAAGATTCATCTGTATGGTTTCAGTTATGAGACCTTCATTCCTTTCTACTACTGAATAATATTCCATTGTATGTATATGCCACATTTTATTTATTCATTCATCAGCTAACAGACATTTGGCTTGCTTTCAACTTTTGGTAATTGAGGATAATGCTGCTGTAAACATCAGGGTACAAATATCTGTTTGAGCTGCTGCTTTCAGTTCTTACGGGTATATACTTAGTAGTGGGATTGCTGGGTCATATGGTAGTTCTATACTTAGCTTTCTGGGGAACTGCCAAACTGTCTTCCTCAGTGACTGCATCATTTTACATTACTACCAGTAATGAATGAATGTTACTATTTCTTGGCATCCTCTCCAACATTTGTTATTTTCCATTTTTTAAAATAGGAGACATTGTAATAGATATGAAATGATATCTCATTGTGGTTTCCTTTTTTTTTTAACAAATCAATTTTATTGATACATATTAATAAAGCATATAATTTATCCAAAGTGTACAATCAGTGGTATTTGGTATAATCACACGGTTGTACCTTCATCACTTTTTCATTATTAAAGCATTTTCATTATTTCAATAATCATAATAATAAACAAAAAGCAGACAGACAAGAAAATTCCCCACCTCTCAGTCTGTTTCCCCTGATGTACATTTTCACAATTATTTATTTATTAAGCAGTTTTATTGAGATATATTCACATACCAAATGTTCTATTCAAAGTATATAACCAATGGCTTTTTATTAGCTGTTAAAAAGCCCTAACCTCCTATATTTTTTAATGTAACACTTTGTGTGATCTATGTATCCTTTAAAAATAAATAAAAAATATATTTACAAACAGTTCTTTATTGTAAAATTATAAAATAAATAGAAGAACAGATTGAAAGAAATTACAAAGTTTAAAAGAGAGTACAAGGTCAGGTTGGATTTAATTTAATCAGTCATAAAAAATAGCACAGCAACAAACATTTATAAATGTAAATAGTAATTCAAATATAATAAAAACTAATTATAACATAATTTAAATTTTATATTACAACTCTAACTATTGGACATTGTAGGGTGGCACCGTGTGGGAGCGCGGCGACAGCAAGGGTCGGCTCGTCTCCAGGCGCCGGTGCGAGTCGGACCCGGGTGGCGGGAACAGGCGTTAACGCCCTCCGCTTGGGGTTCGGGCGTACTGCCCGCCCCTCTGCCCAGCTGCACCCGCTTCCCCCTCGGTGGCCTAACCCCGCCTCTCCCCCGAGGGCCACCGCCGCGCCATGACAGCCCTGCCTCGCTGCCACCGAGAACCCTGGCTACTCCGTCTTCTGCCCGCAACCAGTGATGCACCCCTGCACGAACCTATCAGCCGCCTGCCGCCCCCCGGCCACGCCCCCTGCCCCTTCTCCATCTTCGCCCTATATTAACCGCTGTACTTCCTGAATAAATCAGACTTGCGCACAGATCCTGGTCTCCTCGGTAGTCTTCTTCCTACCACGCGTCCTCTGCACCTTGCCGGCCCCGGAGCGCCTTCTTGGAAGGCCCCTCCGTGTGTTGCAGCCCTCCGCCCGAGCCCACACCGCCCCTGCAGCGGCCCTCCGGGCGAGCCCACACTGCGACAGACATAATCTCTAAGAATGAAATAAATCATTGGTTTCATTATTTAATTTCTATTTGGGCCATAATTTTTTCTAGATAATAAATTCCTATTTGGGAATTCTTCACTTTTTATTGGAATGAATTACAGCAGATAATTTGCCAACTCATAATTTTATGAGACAATCTTGTTCAACAATAGTCATGCTAAATCATTATTGATCCAGACAGATTTAAAAAAATTTTTTAAATCACCGCCCACCATTGTTTGTGCTTGCTGCCTGCTGTCTGTGTCCATTCACTATGTTCTCTGTGTCTGCTTGTCTTTTCTTCTAGTCTTTCTCTTTAGGTACCACCAGGGACCAGTCCTGGGACCTTCTGGAGTGGAAGAGAGGCTCTCAATCACTTGTGCTACCTCAGCTCCCTGGTCTGCTATATATCTTTTTTTTTTTTTTTTTTTTTTTTTTTTAATTTTTTATTGACTTTGTAATAATATTACATTAAAAATATATATGTGAGGTCCCATTCAACCCCACCCCCCCACCCCCCCTCTCCCCCCCCCCAACAACACTCGTTCCCATCATCATGACACATCCATTGGATTTGGTAAGTACATCTTTGGGCACCTCTGCACCTCATATACATTGGTTCACATCATGGCCCATACTCTCCTCTATTCCATCATGTAGGCCCTGTGAGGATTTGCAATGTCCGGTGATTACCTCTGAAGCACCATCCAGGGCAGCTCCATGTCCCGAAGACGCCTCCACCTCTCATCTCTTCCTGCCTTTCCCCATACCCTTTGTCCAGTATGTCCACTTTTCCCAATCCAATGCCACCTCTTCTATGTGGACACTGGATTGGTTGTGTCCATTGCACCTTTATGTCAATATATCTTATTGTCTCTCCTCTGTGTCTCTTTTTTTTGCTGCTGTTGCATCGTCTTGCTGTGCCAGCACTCTGCGCAGGCCAGCTTACTGCGTGGGCCAGTTTGCCTTCACTTGGAGGCGCCAGGAATCGAAACCTGGACTTCCTATATGGTAGATGGGAGCCGAACTGCTTGAACAACATCTGCTACCCCAGAGAGATTATTTTAATTAAATAGCATGAATAAGGAAGAGTTAAAGAAAAATGAAGTATCAAAAAATATCTCTTCTCCAGTCCTCCTCAATTAAAAGCAAATATTCATTTTGTATGAAAAAAAATTACAGGATCACAGGAACAATTTGCCAGTTCCACTGAGTAATTATTTTTATTTTAGGTTTATCTGGTCTATTACAGCTTTTTTTTTTTCTTACTATTTCCATGGAATACCTTTTCCCAACATTTCACTTTTAACCTGATTATGTCCTTATTTCTGAACTGGGTTTCTTGTAGACAACATTTAGATGGCTTATATTTTTTTTATCCATTTTATCGGTCTATGTCTTTTGATTGGGGAGTTCAATCCACTAACATTCAGTGTAATTACTGCAGAGGCATTACTTACTTCATCCATTTTGTCCTTTGGATCTCTATTGTGATACTGTTCTATTGTTTGTCTTCTTATCCTTTAATTTGCCCTTCCTAACAATCTTCATTTCTCAACTCTCTCCCTTGTTTCTCCCTTTCAGGCAGCAGCAACCTCTTTAGTGTCTCTTGGAAATCTGGTCTTTTGGTAACATATTTTATCAGTTTTTGTTTTTATGTGAAATCTTTGAACTCACCCTCATTTTTGAAGGAAAGCTTTGCCAGATTCAGAATTCTTGGCTGGCAGTTTTTTTCTTTCACTACCTTAAATACATCATAACCCTTTCTTCTCTCCTCCATGGTTTCTATTGAGAGATTGGCATTTTATCCTATTACATTTCCCATGTATGTGATGCTTTGATTTTCTCTTGCTGCTTTCAGAATCCTCTATCTCTGATATTTGTCATTTTGAATAGGTGTCTCAGGGTAGGCCTATTTGAATTTATTCTGTTTGGGGTGCCTTGTCCTTCTTGGATATTGATATTTATGTCCTTACAAGGGTTGGGAAGTTTTTGGTCATTATTTCCTCAAATATTCTTTCTGCCCCTTTTCCATTCTCTTCTCCTTCTGGGATGCCAATAATGTGAATGTTTGTATGTTTCATGTTGTCATTCAATTCCCTGAAACTCTGTTTCATTTTTTTCATTCTTTTTTCTTTCTGATCTCTTGTCTTTTCCAGTTCAGATATTCTGTCTCTGAAATCACTAATTCTGTCTTCAGTCAATTCAAATCTGCTCTTATGTGCCTCTAATATATTTTTTTTAATGTATACCTTTTTATTTTAAACCATGTTACTATTCCCCCCCCCTCCAGATGGTTCTCTCATCTGTCTGCTCATTGTTTGCTCACCTTCTCCAAGGGGAACTGGGAATTGAATGCGGGACCTCCCACATGGGAGGCAAGTACCCAATGGCCTGAGCCACATCCACTCCCTGTGATCTGCGGCATCTGCTGGCTTGTGGCATCTTCTTGTTTAGGCATCTGCTCATTGGGCTGATGTGGTGTGGAGGGTGCGACATCTGCTCATCTTCTTTAGGAGGCACCAGAACATGAACCTGGGACCTCCCATGTAGTAGGAGGGTGCCCAACTTGTGGAGCTTCATCTGCTTCCCTCTAATGTATTTTTTTAAAGATTTATTTTATGTATTTATTTCTCCTTACCCCTTAGTTGTTTTGTACTCACATTGTGTGCTCATGTGTTGTGTGTTCATTTGTTGTGTGCTTTTTCATTGTGCACTCCTTCATTGTGTGCTCAGGAACCAAATCCAGGGCCTGCAATTTGGGAGGAAGGTATCTACTTGCTTGAACCACCTCTGCTCCCTGTTTTTTTGTGTCTCTCATTATGTTTTCCTCCTTGTGTCTCTTGTTGTATCAGCTTACTGCACAAGCCCATCATGTCAGCTCACTGTCTTGCTCATCTCCTTTAGGAGGCACTGGGAACTGAACCTGGGACATCCCATTTGATAGGTGGGAGCTCAATTGATTGAACCACATCTGTTTCCCTTAATGTATTTTTAAAAAAGATTTATTTTCTTTATTTCTCTCTCCCCTCCCCCATCATTGTCTGCTTTCTGTGTCCCCTCCGTATGTTCTTCTTGTTTGCTTGCACCCTTGGTGGCATCAGGAAACTGCATCTCTTTTTTATTGCATCATCTTGCTGCATCAGCTCTCTATATGTGTGGCACCACTCCTGGGTGGGCTGCACTTTTTTCACACAGGGCAGGTCTCCTTGCAAGGAGCACTCCTTGCACGTGGGGCAATGGGGATGCCCCTGTATGGCACAGCACTCCTTGTGTGCGGCAGCTCTGCACACGGGCCAGCTCACCACACAGGCCCTGGGTATCGAACCCTCAACCCTCCCATATGGTAGATGGATGCTCTATCAGTTGAGCCACATCTGCTTCCCCTTAATCTATTTTTAATCTCATCTATTGTGTCATTTATTCCCATAAGTTCTGTTACTTCTCTTTGCAGGCTTTCAAATTATTCTTTTTTTAAAAAATATTTTATTTTATTTATATATTTCTCCCCCACCTTTTTGTTTTGTGCTCACTGCTGTCTGTGTCCATTCATTGTGTGCATGTTTTCTTTTTAGGAGGCACCAGAAATTGAACCCAGGACCTCCCATTCAGTCACATAGCAGAAAATTTCATCTTGCCAATTCAGGATAAATTTAACCTCTTTAGTTTTCTCAGTTGATTCAGGCTAACTCAAGCAATTTAGTTTTTTTTTCCTTCCCCCTGGTCAATAGGTGGGATATAAGTTTCAGAGAAAACATACTACATATTATAATGCCATAATTAAAATAATAGTGGTACTATATAAATTGACAGACATATCAATGGAAAAGAATAGAAAGTACAGAACTAGCCCCAGTGTATATGGGAAACCAGCATATGATAAACTAACATTTCAACTCAGTAAAGGAAATATGGATTATATAGCAAGTGGTATTGGTGCAGCTGAGTAGTCAATTGGAAAAAAACAAAGTTGCATCCATAGTTCATTTACATAATATGTCTTTCAGATGAAGGAAAGATTTTAATGTAAAAAATAAAACTATAAAAGTTAACAGGAGAAAACATGGCAGGGAACTTGCTAGGGGGAAGTAGACTCTTGTATTTCATGAGTTTGGTACCATGTACATGTATTACCAACTCAAATATTTCTTTAATAAAGTGAAATAATTAAATAAAATAAGGATATTGTCTCTGCCTGAATATTCAAATCTATTTTACTCAAAAGATATTAACTTAATTTCTGTTGTAACAACACAAACATGCAGGCTGTGAGTATCAGACACCCTTGCTCTTGCTGCTCTCTGCATGGCAAATGGGAGAGAGGAAGTAAGAGCAAGATGAAATGCTGGCAGTGAAAGATAAAACACATTGGATAATATTTTAAGGCATTTTCCCTCTCCTCCCCTCACTCCTCACTACTTCATCTTCCATAGAGGCTATTTCTATGTTTTATAATCTAGTATTTCAAGAGAATTACTATAATTGTGAGGTTTCCTTATCAGAGAATCTGTTCTGGTCTGAGTAATTAAAAAATATAAGAACCTTGATAGAAACTGTATTGGCTTTGTCTATTTTGTTTCTCCCATTTCAAGCTGTAGCTGACAAAAACTAAGATATTTCCCTCACACAAATTCTGTGATATGATTGGATAATATTTAACAGAGAGAACCTGAAAAAGTTGATGGAATTTAGACAAAGCTTATCATTATCTTTATCCTAGACTTGTTTATTATTACTTAAATATGTTAAAGAGTTTGCTTTCAGCAATGGAGGGGTGAAGTGGTCCCTGAAATTCTAAGCAGATAACAATGATAAAAGTTTGTTAAAGAATTTTTTAAAAAAGATATTGGAAAGCATTTAAAATCAGAGAAAAGCTAGAGGAGAGTTTAATTCTTGAAACAAAAGGGGTAAGAATTGTGGTTTTGTCTAGGCCCCAGAATGGCAACTGCAGGAAACTACAAAATACAAGTACAAAATGAAACTGCACAATTTTATAAGATTTAAATAAATGGGGAGATTAAACAATGTTCATGGATTAGAAGATATAGTATTGTTAAGATGTCAATTATCCCCAAATTAGATTATAGATTTAATTAAATTCTAAGCATATATCCTAAAAGGTTTTTTAAAAAAATTACAGAAGTTGTGAGTTTACAAAAAAATCTTGCATACCATACAGGATTCCCATACATCACCCCACCACCAACACATTGCACTGTTGTGGAAAATTTGTTACACATGAGAGAACATCATCATAATATTGTTAACTATAGATAATAGTTATATCATTTTTTTTGTATTTTCCCCACAAACCATCCTTTGATTAAAACCATAATTGCTACTGTATATTTGTTATATTTCATGAGAGAACAATCTCATATTTTTATTGTTAACCACAGTCTATCATTCACCCATGGAATTTACTGTGTTATACAGTCCCCTGCCTTGTTCAACTTATGACTCTCAGTTTTATCACAGAGTTGTGCTGTCATCACCTCAGTCCATTTTAGAATGTTTTTGTTATACCCAAAGGAAAAATCCCATACCCCTCACAACCCCCCATTGTTGATTCTTCGCATTGATATAGTACTTTCTTTGCCATTGCTATAAAAAGATTACAATATTATTAATTATAGTCTATAAGTTACCTTCATTGTATTTTCCCATGTATTGCCATATTCTTAACACCTTGTAATAGAGGAACATTCTTGTATTTGTACTATTAACCACACTCCTTATCCACCACTAAAATCACTATGTTATACAGTCTCTAGATTATCCTCTAGCTTTCTTTCAGTTGGCATTTACTTCTCTAGACTACCCCTTTCAGTCACAATCACATTTATAAATCATCACTGTTAGTAATACTCAGTATAATGTGTTATCATCAATTCTATTTCCACACATTTATTTATTTATTTTTAAAAAAGATTTATTTATTTCTCTCCCCTCCCCCCCATGCCGGTTGTCTGTTCACTGTGTCTATTTGCTGCGTCTTCTTTGTCTGCTTCTGTTGTTGTCAGCATCATGGGAATCTGTGTTTCCTTTTGTTGCGTCATCTTGTTGTGTCAGCTCTCCGTGTGGGCGGCACCACTCTGGGGCAGGTTGCACTTTCTTTCGAGCTGGGCGGCTCTCCTTATGGGGCGCACTCCTTGCGTGTGGGGCTCCCCTACGCGGGGGACACTGCTGTGTTCCAGGGCACTCCTTGCGCGCATCAGCACTGCGCATGGGCCAGCTCCACACGGGTCAAGGAGGCCCGGGGTTTGAACCGCGGACCTCCCATGTGGTAGGCGGATGCCCTAACTACTGGGCCAAGTCCGCAGCCCTCCACACATTTATAATCAACCTTATTAAACATTCCACATCCATTTAGCATCAGCTCCACCTTCTCAACTCACATTCTGTCTCCTAGTAACCAATACCTAGTTTAGCTCCATGAGTTTACTCATCATATTAAGTTCATATTATTGGACCATACAATATTTGTCCTTTAGTGTCTGGCTTATTTCATGCAATATAATGTTCTCATGGTTCCTCACTGTTTTCCTATGCATCTGGGCTTCATTTCTTTTTATAGCTGAATAGTATTCCATTGTATGTGTATACCACATTTTTTTACCCACATATTGGTAAATGGACACTTGGGTTTTCCAAGTTTTAGCAATTGTGAATAATGCCGCTTTGAGCATTGGTATGCAAATCTCCATTTGTGTCCTTGCTTCCATTTCTTCTGGATATATTCCTAGTAGCCAGATTGCTGTATCATATGACAGTTCTATCTTCCATAGAGGCTGCACCATTTCACATTCCCACAAATAGTAAAGAGTATTCCTATTTCTTCACATCCTCTCCAGTATTTGTAGTTTTCTGTTTTTTAAATGATGGCCATTCTGTAAGGCTTGAAATGATATCTCAATGTAGTTTTCATCTGCATTTCCCTAATAGCTATGATGTTGAACATGTTTTCATGTGCTTTTTGATCATTTGTATTATCTCGTTGGAAAAACGTCTATTCGATTCTTTTGACATTTTGAAATTCAGTTGCTTGATTTCTTTAAAAAAAATCAGTTTTATTGATACATATTAATCAAGCATAAATCCACCCAAAGTGTACAATCAATGATATTTGGTATGATCATACAGTTATGTATTCATCACTTCAATCATTAGTAGAGCATTTTCATTATTCCAATAATAATAATTGAAACATAAAAAGACAAACCAAAAAACTCATCACCTCTCAATCTTTCTATGCTTCCCCTGCTGTACATAGCATCTATTCTGCTTCTGTCTCTCTAGTTTGTGTTTATATTTTATAAAAAGTCTCATATATAGAATTTCACCCATATTTCATATGAGGTTTTTCATATGAGGTTTCTCTATGTTATAGAGTCTCATATAACAGTTCTGCTGGTCACAAACACCATGATATGCTCTCACCATTTTCATTTATTTCCAAAGATATACAATCAACCTTTATTTTAACAAATCAATTTTATCGATACAAATTAATAAAGCATAAATCCATCCAAAGTGTAAATCAATGGTATTTGGTGTAATCACATATTTGTGTATTCATCACTTCAGTCATTCTTTTTTTTTAGTATTAAACTATTTATTAAAAAATTTTTTTTGCATTTTTTTCTCTATTATTTTTTAAATGTTACATTCAAAAAAATACAAGAGGTCCCCATATACCTCCCACCGCCCTCACCCCACTCCCACACCAACAAACTCTTTCATTATTATGGGACATTCATTGCATTTGGTGAATACATTTTGGAGCACTGCTGCACCACATGGGTAATGGCTTACGTTGCAGTTTACACTCTCCCCCAGTCCACCCAGTGGGCCATGGCAGAACATACAATGTCCAGCATCTGTCCTTGCAGTACCACCCAGGACAACTACAAGTCCTGAAAATGCCCCCACATCATATCTCTTCTTCCCTCTTCCTACCCTCAGTAGCTACTGTGGCCACTTTCTCCACATCAATGCTACAATTTCTTCCATTACTAATCACAATAGTTCCATAGTAGAATATCAGTAAGTCCACTCTAATCAATACTCTATTCCTCCATCCTGTGGACCCTGGGATGTTTATGTCCACTCCACCTCTATATTGAGAGGGGGCTATTTTCTGGTGACATAGTATATTAGTTCATAGCAGCATAATCATACAGTATATGTCCTTGTCTTCTGGCTTGCTTCACTCAATATAATGTCCTTCAGGTTCATATATGTTTTCATATGCTTCATGACTTCATTTCTTCTTTTTTTAAAAACATTTTTAATTTTTAAAAAAGATACTTATATTACACAAAATGGGGCACAAAAAAATATATGGGATTCCCAAATGCCCCACTCCCCACACCTCCCACTCTTCCCCATATTAACAACCATTTTCATTAGTGTGGTACATTCATTGCAATTAATGACCACATTTGGAGCATTGCCACTAAGCATGGATTATAGTTTGCATTGTAATTTACGCTCTCTCCCACTCAATTCTGTAGGTTATGGCATGATATATACTGGCCTGTATCAGTCATTGCAATGTCATTCAGGACAATTCCAAGTCCCCAAAATACCCCCATATCATACCTCTTTTTGCCTTTCCCTGGCTTCAGCATGTCCAGTGGCCACTGTCTCCACATCAATGATATAATTTCTTCCATTGCTAGAATACCAATAAGTCTATAGTAGAATATCAGTAAGTCTACTCTAGTCCATATTATATTCCCCAGTGCTGAGGATTCTGGAATGGTGATGCCCATTCCACCTCTAATTGAGAGGGGGCTTTGATTTCATATGGCTGATGGATGGGGTTCTCTTGCTTGCATTTGTAGACACTCTTGGTTCCGTGGTATGGTGGTTGTCCATTCCCACTTCCTTTTTAGCTGTCCTGGGTGAGTCCAGTGAAATGAAGAGTAGGTGCTGCAACTCTGCTTAGGAGCAGGGCCCTGCTGGCATACAAAGATTCAATCTCTTTGGACCTACACCTACCAACTCCAGCACCAACTATAGGTTCAAATAGAAGGGACAGAAGAGGCACATGGAGAGAAGTCACATCGAGTCCAGCTCTGTCACATTTGGGAAGACAAACTCTGAAGTAGGGTCCACTGGCCAGGCACCAAAGATCCAGAGCTATCTGCCATGATAGTAGGACCTGGGTATCTCCAGAGCCCTCAGGAACCCCACTATTTAAGATAGTATCATCTTTGGCAGACTATGAGAGCCTGCTGAGATGTGCATGAGCATTACCTCTGTGATAATCTCCTGACTCACTTTGAAGTCTCTTAGCCATATAAACTCATTTGTCTTTACCTTTCCCCCCTTTTATTCAAGGTGTTTTTCCAGTTGTGTTGCTTGTTGGTGTTTGGTAGTAATCTCTTGGTGCCAGGGAGCTCATCCCTGGGAGTCATATTCCACATTGGGGGAAAGGTAATGCATTTATATGCTGAGTTGGCTTAGAGAGAGACCACATTTGAGTAACATGGAGGCTCTCAGGAGGTAACTCTTAGGGACCCTACAGCACTAGGTTATATTGCAATCTCAAGAGCAAAGGCTTATAAGCATAGTCATCAATATCAAGAGCCCATCAATGGACCATCCTTCACTAGTCATTGTCCCTGCACTTGGGGTTTGTTGCTGTTCCACTGCAGAACATGGCAGACCGCCCCAGGATGGGAATTCAATATTCTTTCAGTTATTGTGTGAATCTCTACCCACTGTGGCAATGCTCCATGAACATTTGGACACATTTATATACCTTATATGTATACCCAGGTGCACTTCCTCCCATGTATCTCACATCACTGACACCCCACGCCAATGATCCTCCCCTGCCACAGCTGTACCCTTCCATGATCCAAAACTTCAAAAATGAAGCCAAGAATATTGCCAAATACAATTAATAGGAAAATGAAATAATGATAGGTTTAAACATAAGAAAAAATACATAATAATTTAGACAAAACTAAAATAAAATTTAAAAATTGGGATTTAAAAAAATAATGAAAAATATGAAAAAAATTTTTTTTGGCATTTTGTCTTTCATCACTATAATCTGTTGTACTGTGTGTACAGTGACATTTTCCTCCATTTCTTCCCCAGTGTCTTACTGTTTTTCATTTTGTCTTCAAAGAAGTTTTAGGTCACAGTAAAGTCATACACAGAACACAGGGGACTATCATATACCATCATCCTCCCTCTTTTCCCCCTTCCCATATCAATAACCTTTTTATATGTGGATGGTACATTTGTTACAACTGATGTGCAAGTATTGAAACATAGCCACTGACCATGGTCAATGGTTTACATTATGGTCTACACTCCAGACCATATACTTTTATAATTTTTTGATGAAATTCAACTGGCCTGTATCCAACATTTCAAAATTATGCAGAACTCTTCCATTGCCCCCTAAATATCCCTTTTTCTTTCTACTCTATTCCTCCCTCCCCCTCCCTTCAGGGCCCATGGCGACCACCAGGCTTCAATCCTTGAAGGATGAGATTCAGTTACTTGCAACAATACTGAGGACTTGACACACTGGTCTGTCGTCCTCTATTAGGAACTGCCCATGCTCTTGAGAGACACCAACTCTCTGTTTGAGAACATATCTGGCCTCCCTAGGATGGGAGTCCAACTCCTTCTGGCTCATTATGTGGGTCTCCACCCATTGATACAACACACAATGACAAAATGATCACTTGTACATTTTCTAGAAGACTGCCCCAGGTGTGCTGTGTCCCGAATGCCCTCCCATCCAACACCCTAAACCAGTAACCCTTCTTTGTCATATTGTCAAAAGAGCTTTCCAAACATAGTAGTTTCAACCACATACCCGCCAATCCCCAGTGTTTGCCTGCTCACATCTTATAGCTGAATAATACTTCATTGTGTATATATACCACAATTTGCTTATCCATTCATTAGTTGAATAACACCTGGGTTGTTTCCAACTTTTGGCAATTGTGAATAATGCTACCTATGAATATCAGTGTGCAGATGTCTGTTCGTGTCTCAGCTCTCAGTTCTTCTGGGTATAAACCTAGTATTAATATTGCCAGGTCACATGGTATGTCAATATTCAACTTCCTTAGGAAGTGCCAAACAGTCCTCTACAGTGGCTGTACCATTCTACATTCCCATCAACAGTGAATATAACTTTTTACTAGTGGTCTTTCTAATAGGTGTGAATGACATCTCACTATAGTTTTGTTCTGCAGTTCCCTAACAGCTAGAGATGTTGAGAAATTTTTTATGTGTTTTTTTTTGCCATTTATATTTCCTCTTTGGAAAAATGTCTTTTCAAGTCTTCTGCCACTTTTAAATTGGGTTGCTTTTCTCTTTATCCTTGAGTTATATGATCTCTTTATATAACATGGAAATCAAATCCTCATTTTGGATAAGTGGTATCCAAAAATTTTCTCCTACTGAATAGACTGCCTTTCTCATAATTGACAAAATCATTTGAAGTACAGAAGTATTTAATTTTGAGGGGGTCCCATTTATCTATTTTTCCTTTCATTGCTTGTGCTTGGGGTATAAGGTTTAAGAAACCACCAGCTACCACAAGAGCTTTTTTTTTTAAGATTTATTTTTTATTTATTTCTCTCCCTTCCTTCCCAGCCCTCCGTTGTCTGCTCTTTGTGTCCATTCACTGTGTGTTCTTCTGTGACTGCTTCTATCCTTATCAGCAGCACTGGGAATCTGTGTTTCTTTTTGTTGTGCCATCTTGCTGTGTCAGCTCTCCATGTGTACAGTGCCATTCTTGGGCAGGCTGCACTTTCTTTTGCACTGGGTGGCTCTTCTTACAGGGAGCACTCCTTGCATGTGGGGCTCCCCTATGTGGGGGACAACCCTACATGGCAGAGCACTCCTTGCGTGCATCAGCACTGTATGGGGCCAGCTCCACATGGGTCAAGGAGACCCAGGGTTTGAACCTTGGACCTCCCCTGTGGTAGGCGGAAGCCCTATCCTTTGGGCCAAGTCTGCTTCCCTACCACAAGATCTTGAAGATGTTTCCCTACATTTTCTTCTAGGAGTTTTATAGTTCTAGCTTTTATATTTGGGTCCTTGATATATCTTGAGTTAATATATGTACTAACAGGCTTTTTCTGTCATATATATTGAAAAGCTGATTCTAAAATTTATATGGAACTGCAAACAATCAAAACAGTTTTGAAAAAGAAGAAAATTAGAGGACTCACACTACCTGATTTCAAGATTAACTATAAAGCTACACTAATCAAATGAATTTAATTGGTGTAAGGATAAACATTGAGATTAGAGAATCCAGAAATAGATCTACACATATATGGTCATTTCCTTTTTCCTTTTTTTGTGGTCAATTAATTATTTGACAAATATGCCACAATATTTCTATGCAGAAATCTTTTTTTCAACAAATAGTATAGCTTTTGAATATCTATATGCAAATATGATAATTTCCACCCTTACTTCATACTTTATAAAAATTTCAACACAAATTGGATGATAGCCTAAATGTAAAAGCTAAAACTAAAACACTTCTAAAAGAAAACATGAGAAAATATTTGTGGTCTTCCATTATTTCTAAAACGTAAGATTTCTAAGTCAGGACACAAAAGCATGAACCATAGAAGAAAAAAATTGATAAATTGGAGTTCATCAAAATTAAACATACACTTCCTGGGACAGTCATCAATTTGTTTTCTCTCAATTCTAAATCCATCCTTCCTTCCTTCTGCTTTGTGATACTGGAGATGGAACACGTAAACATTTCTCCTTGCCAATCAATGGAATGCTATGCTTTTTTTGTAGAGAGCACTGGAATAACACTATAAGGCAATGGCAACAGAAACTTTTGGGGGTGATAGAAATGCTACACACTGACCTACAAGGTAAGCATTGGTCACACATAGCTATTTTAAATAATTAAATTAAAATGAAAAATTCAGTTCCTTAGTTCTGTAGTCACATTTTAGGTGCTCAATAGCCAATGTGGTGAATGGCTACCATACTGAACAATGCAGATATAGAACATTTCCATTATCACAAAAAATTCTGTTGAACAGCACTGTTCCATATCTTTAGTGTGCTGTGGGTCTACGTAGCTGAACATACTGTAAAACTCACAAATGGGGAAGCAGATTTGGCTCAACTGATAGAGTGTCTGCCTACCATATGGGAGGTCCAGGGTTCAAACCTAGGGCCTCCTGACCCATGTGGAGAGCTGGCCCACATGCAGCGCTGATGCGTGCAAGGAGTGCTGTGCCATGCAGGGGGGTCCCCCACATAGGGGAGCCCCATGCATAAGGAGTATGCCCCACAAGGAGAGCTGCCCCATGTGATAAAAGCACAGCCTGCCCAGGAGTGGCACCGCACACATGGAGAGCTGACACAGTACAATGATGCAACAAAAAGAGACACAGATTCCTGGTGCTGCTGACAAGAATGCAAGTAGATACAGAAGAACACTCAGTGAATGGACACAGAGAGCAGACAATGGGGAGGTTGCAGTGTAAGGGGAGAGAAATTTTAAAAAAATCTTTAAGAAAAACCTCACAAATGGTACAAAATTTGTATAATTAATTGTATGTACATTATATGAGAATAAACATTTAACAAAGTGCTTACTCTTTGATTTGATTAGACAGGTCTTTCTGGGCCAGTCTAGAGTTAGTAATTTTTATCATTAAAATTGCTCCATTATGTAAAAGGAAAATGATACCTTTTTTTTTGGCTTTGAGTCAGGAGCACTTGGTGCTACAGTGTTTTCAGTCTTGCATTTAATATTTATTCTATTTCCATTTTAAGCCAGGTTTTTCAATTCTTATCTTGCTTTCAAAAATTAAAAACTTATCCTTTGAGAGTCACATAATTTTGTAACCATTTTTAAAATGCTGTAGATAAAGCTAAGTATCCTAGGAGTACTGCCAGTCATTTAAAAGTGTTTTACCACGGTGGTTTAAACATATATTAAAAATTATTTGATGCATGAGATAAAAATCTTCGTAACTAGTTCAACTCCCTGATGCTGCATGATTGCCTTTCCCAGAAAAATAAATACCCTATGGGTGCCTCCATGAGGGACAGAGTCATGTTTGTTTTGTTCAACAAATTATATCTGGAATACCTGAACAGTAACTGACACTCAATTTTGTTGGAAGACTGACTGAGTCAATTAATGAATTCAGGTATTGGGGAGTCTGTGATTGGTGTTGGATTTTGAAAGGTGGATATCACTATCAAAAACCTGAGAGAATTGGGGAAATGTATAGCTATTATTTATCTCTTGCTGAAAAGCCTCCCTCAAATTTCTTCTGGCTGAGTCCCAGGGCTAATTTTCTAATTTCAAACCCCATTTACTATGGCAAAAGGCAGGCTTGGTGGCACATTCTGGGTGTTTAATGAACAAATGTATATGTATATGTAGTTCAGCATTTGAAACAGACATTTTGAACTATTACATTGGGACTCCTGTCCAGCTATCTGCCAAACCTTCCCCTGGATATTCCCCAGAAACCCACCATCAATGTGCTTAAACCTGAATGCTTCCTCTTTCTCTAATTACTCTTTTCTGACCTGCTTTATGCATCTTAGTGATGAGAACTACTATTTTATCTACTACAGCCAGAAACCAGGAGATTACTAGGCTCAGCCTTCGCTCCTTCCTTCTAGAGTCAATCAATTGCTAATCATTTTAATGTATTTTAACTGGACTGTCTCTAGTTGTTGATGGATGTGGGGAAAGAAGACAGAAAACCTGGTACCTGGGGATGTAGTGGCTTCCCTTGGGCACAGTCTCAAAAAAGTGACCCTTGATATTTTCACTATAGTTGTTAAGATTATGATGAAAAATCCTTAGGGGAAACAGTGTGAAGTCAAGACTGTGGCAGTATAGAGAAAATAGTTGGAGTCATGGTGCCTTTTTTACTTGTTACCTTTCCTAAGCAGCCAAGGACATAGACATGGAGCATGCCATAGTAGTTTCATTCTCTTTCTTAGAATCCCACGGCTCTAATTCATCTCTCATTTCAACTCCTTTTCCATTGCAATGTCAGAGTCATCCTCCTTAAACTAACATTTGATTGCATTTCTTCCCTCCTCAGAAACTTTAGTTGCATAAATGATAAAGCCAAAGTCACCTTAACCCTCTCTATACTCTCCAGCTACATGGCCTCATGCTCAGAAATAACCAGTCACTGGGCCCCACAAATTATATCAACACTTCATTCCCACCTCACCACATGCTGCCTCTGGATGTTCCGCTGTTGTGTGTGTCACATTGGCTCTTGCTCATGCTGCTTCCTTTGTCTAGAATGCTTTCCCCAACTGCCTTCTTCCCAAATCTTTTAGGTAAACACACAATCATCTTCTTTTTTTTTTTTTTAATTTTTTTAATTTTTTAAATTTTTTTATTTTATTGACTTTGTAATAATATTACATTAAAAATATATATATATGAGGTCCCATTGAACCCTACCACCCCCACCCCACCTCTCCCCCCCCCCAGCAACACTCCCTCCCATCATCATGACACAGCCATTGCATTTGGCAAGTACATCTCTGGGCACCCCCGCACCTCATGGTCAACGGTTCACACCATGGCCCACACTCTCCCCCATTCCATCCAGTGGGCCCTGTGAGGATTTACAATGTCCGGTGATTGCCCCTGAAGCACCATCCAGGGCAGCTCCATGTCCCAAAGACGCCTCCACCTCTCATCTCTTCCTGCCTTTCCCCATACCCATCAGCCATCATGTCCACTTTTCTCAATCCAATGCCACCTTTTCTATGTGGACATTGGATTGGTTGTGTCCATTGCACCTCTATGTCAAGAGGAGGCTCAGATTCCACCTGGATGCTGGATGCAATCCTCCCACTTTCAGTTGTAATCACTCTAGGCTCCATGGTGTGGTGGTTGTCCTTCTTCAACTCCATCTTAGCTGAGTGTGGTGAGCCCAATAAGTCAGATTGTAGGTGCTGGAGTCTGTTGAGGCTCAGGACCTGGCTATCACATTGTCAGTCCAGAGATTCAAATCCCCTAAATATATCTTAAACCCCAACACTAACTGCACCTCCAGCACATTAGCATGAAAGTCTTATGACGAGAGATCCCATCTGAGTCCAGATTCGTCACACATAAACACCATTTCCAAAGAGGGGCCATCTGACCTGGTAGTTAACCCCATCGGCCATGACCATAACCATAACTCCCATGGGTCTCTTTAGCCCTCGAAGGAACCGATATCTGGGGGTTGTATCTGCTTTATCTGTCTCTCAGACTCTGCTCAGTTGTGCATAAGGGCAATCCTTCTGACAGCCTCCAGACTCTTTTTTAGAGACTCGTAGCCATATAAACTCATTTCTCCTTTCCATTTCCCCCTTACATTAGGTCAAACAGCATTTTAAAGTCATGTTATTTTATGTAGACAGGGATATTCCGCTGATCCGTGTTGAACCTTCCGTATGAGGTCATTTTCCAGTTGCATCATCAGTTGGTAGTTGATAGTGGTCCCTCGGTGCCAGGGAGGCTCATCCCCGGGTGTCATGTCCCACGCTGGGGGGAAGGCATTGCATTTACATGCTGAGTTTGGCTTCGAGACTGGCCACATTTGAGTAACATGCAGGCTGACAGGAGGAAATTCCCAGGCACAATGCTGCTCTAGGCCTTGTTCTTATTTTAGGCTTATCAGCTCACAAGCATAGTCATTAGCGTCAGACTCTTCATTTGTCGTCTCCATATCAAAGCTTTTACCCCTTCTCCCCAGGCAGAACTGACCACTCCCTCCGTACTAACCAGGGTTCTCTAGGGAAATAGAATCAACAAGCGATATGATATCTGTCAATAGTATACAATTCTATAAGGTTCTCTCACTCAGCCGTGGGAATACACAAGTCCAGGTTCCACAGACAGGCTGGAACCAGGGGCTGCAAGGAAAGTCCAGTGAAGGTTCTTGATGAGTTCTGGGAGATACTGGCTGTCCAAAGGCAAGCTAGGAAATTCTCTCTCAATGCTGGAATCCCTTCCCCTTTTAAGGTATTCAGCTAATTGAGTTAAGCATCACACATTGCTGACGGCCCTCTCCCTGATTGATGTAATTATAACCAACTATCTATGATTTATCATCACAGTAAAGTCAATGGTGACTAAAGTCCATAAATGCCCTTGTATTACAGTTAGCCTAGTGCTTGCTTGACTAAACAACTAGGCACAATTATCCGGCCAAGTTGACATGATAGCCTAACCATCAAGGTACACCCCTTGTCAACTTGGCAACCATACACATTACCATAAACCTAGAATCTAAGTAAAAATGATAACATATGGATATATATATATATTTCCACCTAACAATGTTCATCTTTCCTGTGTACAACCAGAAACGCATTAATTCCGTACAGAATAGGGTGCAAGTTCTTGGGTAATATTCACTCTCAAACTTGATATCCTCAAATATTATGACATGAAACTGATAAAACTTGTATATGATAAGGGCAAAGTTTGGGAAAGAAGACAGAAATTCATTTTGTGTACATATACATGCATCATCATAATGAAACAAGGAAGAAAGATTCATGACCATTATAGTCCTTGTTTCTGTAACTGGTCACATGGTTGAAGTTCATATTTATCACTACCTTCTTCCACTACCCATTCTGTGTTTCCATTACCCTCAGCAAGCACTTCAGCTGGCTGTGGTTCTTTGCCTGGTGGGGTGACTCAAACTTTCATTCCTGAAGATTCTGGGCCATCATTAGTCCTGCTTGGATTGTGTTGTTGGAATTTTCCATTGATTTTAATCATAGGATATGGCGTACTAGGAGATGCCTAGAGGATCTCCTGTATTCCAGGCAAACTCTTCTTTACCTACGTTATGTAGATGCAGTCCTAATTCCCCTTGATAGTCAGGATCAATCACTCCAGCCAGTACAGTAATTCCTTTCTTTCACTGTTGATTCAGAAGTAAGAGGAGCCCAAAGTGGCCAGGTAGCAGTTTTAACTTCCAGTTCAAAGGAATCACTGCTGTGTTCCCTGGTGACATCACTCCTCCTTTTGGGACTAAAACCTGTATACCAGTAGAGTTTGAGGTTGCAGGGACAGGAAATGAAAAATTTCCTAATGGGTCACTAGGGGTAATAGTGAGTGGTGCCACTCCCATTTCCACTCCTTGATTCCTGGACCCATGGATCCTGGTTATGGGAGAAATGGAACCATAGAGTGGATACTGATTTAGAGTATATGCAGCCTCCTAGAGGACATTCCCCCAGGCCTGCAAGGTATTGCCACCTAGTTGGCACTGTAATTGAGTTTTAAAAGCCCATTCCACCATTCTATCAATCCAGCTGCTTCAGGGTGATGGAGAACATTGTAAGACCAGTGAATTCCATGGGCATGTGCCCATTCCCACACATCATTAGCTGTGAAATCAGACTTGATCAGAAGCAATGCTGTGTGGAATGCCATGATGGTAGATATGACATTTGGTAAATCCATGGATGGTAGTTTTGGAAGAAGTATTGCATGGAGGAAATGTAAACCCATATCCAGAGAATGTGTCTATTCCAGTTAAAACAAATTGCTGTCCCTTCTGTGGTGGAAGTGGTCCAATGTAGTCAACCTGCCACCAGGTAGCAGGCCAGTTACCTCGAGGAATAGTGACATATCAGGGGCTGAGTGTTGGTCTCTGTTCCTGGCAGATTGGGCAGTCAGCAGTGACTATAGACAAGTCGCCCTTGGTAAGGGAAAGTTTGTGTTGCTGAGCCCATGCATAAACTCCATCCCTACCTCCATGGCCACTTTGTTCATGAGCCAACTGGGCAATGACAGAAGTGACTGGGGAAAGAGGCTGAGCATTAGTCACAGAGCGGGTCATCTTATCCACTTGATTATTAAAATCTTCCTCTGCTGAAGTCACCCTCTGGTGAGCATTCACATGAGACACAAAAATTTTCATGTTTTTTGCCCACTCGAAATGGTCAATCCACATACCTCTTCCCCGGACCTGTTTGTCATCAATTTTCCAAACATGTTCCTTTCAATTTCCTTACCATCCAGCCAAACCATTGGCAACAGCCCATGAATCAATGTACAAATGCACCTTTGGCCATTTCTTCCACCAAGTAAAATAAACAATCAGGTGCACTGCTCAAAGTTCTGCCCACTGGGAGGATTTGCCCTCACCGCTGTCCTTCAGGGATGTCCCAGAAAGGGGCTGCCGTGCTGGAGCTGTCCACTTTCAGGTGGTACCTGCATATTGTGCAGAATCATCCGTAAACCAGGCCTGAGTTTTCTCTACCTTGGGCAACTGATTATAAGGGACTTCCCAAAAAGCCAAAGCTGTGGGCTAGGAAAGAAGAGGTAACATGGCAGGGGTGGTGACCACGGGCATTTGGGCTACTTCCTCATTTAACTTATTTGTGCCTTCAGGACCTGCTCGAGCCCTATCTCGTATATATCACTTCCACTTTATGATGGAGTTCTGCTGTATACGCCCAACTTTATGGTTTGGTGAGTCAGACTACACCCAGCTCATGTTAGGCAACTCAGGTCTCATGATAACTTGATGGCCCATGGTTAAGCATTCAGTCTCTACTAAGGTCCAGTAGAAGGCCAAATGCTGTTTCTCAAAAGGGAGTAGTTATCTGCAGAGGATGGCTGGGCTTTGCTCCAAAATCATAAGACTCTGTGTTATGATTCTTCTATAGGGACCTGCCAAAGGCTCCAGACCGCATCTCTATTTGCCACAGAAACTTCCCGCATGATTGGATCTGCTGGTTCATATGACCTAAGTGGTAGTGCAGCTTGCACAGCAGCCTGGACCTGACACAGAGCCTCTTCTTGTTCCAATCAAAACTAGTAGCTTTTCTGGTCACCCAGTAAGTGGGTTGGAGTAGCACACCCAAATGAGGAAGGTGTTGTCTCTAAAATCCAAGAGACCAACTAAGCATCGTGCCTCTGTTTTGGTCATAGGAGGAGCCAGATTCAACAGCTTATCCTTCACTTTAAAAGGGATATCTTGACATGCCCCACACCACTGGACTCCTAGAAATTTCACAGAGGTGGAAGGACCTTGTATTTTAGTTGGATTTATCTCCCATACTCTATCACACAAAAGCCTTACTAGTAAGTCTGGAGTCTTTGCTATTTCTTGTTCACTAGGTCCTATCAACATAGTATCATTGATATAATGGATGAGAATGATACCTTTTAAGAGGGAGAGATGATCAAGATCCTGTGGACAATATTATGACATAGGGCTGGAGAGTTGATATACCCCTGAGGCAGGACAGTAAAGGTATACTGCTGGCCTTGCCAGCTGAAAGCAAACTGTTTCTGGTGGTCCTTACTAATAGCAATTGAAAAAAAAACATTTGCCAAGTTGACAATTGTATACCAGGTACCCGAGGATGTGTTGATTTATTCAAGCACTGATAACTACGTCTGGGACAGCAGCTGCAATTGTAATAACCACCTGGTTAAGTTTACAATAATCTATTGTCATCCTCCAAGATCCATCTGTTTTCTGTATAGGCCAAATAGGATAGTTCAATGGGGATGTGGGGGGAATCACCATCCCTGCATCTTTCAAATCTTGGATGGTGGCACTAATTTCAGCAATCCATCCAGGAATCCAGTATTGTTTTTGGTTTACTATTTTGCTAGGAAGGGGCAGTTCTAGTGGTTTCCACTTGGCCTTTCCAACCATAATAGTCCCCACTCCACACGTCAGGGATCCAATGTGGGGATTCTGCCAGTTACTGAGTATCTCTATTCCAATTATGCATTCTGGAACTGGGTAAATAACCACAGAATGGGTCCAGGGACTCACTGGGCCAACTGTGAGATGGACCTGAGCTAAAACTCCATTAATCACCTGACCTCCATAAGCCCCTACTCTGATTGGTGGACCACAGTGACATTTTGGGTCTCCTGGAATTAATGTCACTTCTGAGCTAATGTCTAATAATCCCCAAAATGTCTCATTATTTCCTTTTCCCCAGTGCACAGTTACTCTGGTAAAAGGCTGTAGATTTCCTTGGGGAAAGGTGGGAGGAAGATTAAGAGTATAAATTTTGGTCAGTTTAATAGGATCCTTCTCCAAGGAGACCTGGCCTCCTCCGTATTCAAGGGGGTGTGGGTCTGTAAACTCTCTCAAGTCTGGGAATTGATTAAGGGGCTATGGTTCTCTGTGTTTGTCATTTGAGTTAGTGTTTGTTCACTCAACCTAGAACTCTTCTGTTATACAGAAGAAATTTAGTAGACTGTCCATCTATTTCACTGCTGGGTACCCCATGCATAACTCTACATGACTCAGACTATTTTGAGTGCTTTTCTGAATCTGCTTTTCATTGTGGTAGCCACTCCCACCTTGACTTTGGTGATTAACTGCAGATACTTGACTTTTACCAGACAGATATCCAATCATTCTGATTATGTTTAAGGATTCTAATTCCATCACTGCCCTCCCCAGAGTAATATCTGGACTACAGAGAAGAACAACCAGAGAGCTTTTCAGGGAGATGGAGTTAGTCTTATAAATTTATTCCTGGCAGTTCTGGTTAAAGGTGTGTCCTTGGGACATTCCTGGGGTGGGTGGGCAGCTCTCAAATGGTAAATCCATTCTAACATTGCAAACTCCCTAAGCCTTTGAATTCCCTCTTCTACTGTGTACGAGGGCAAATCGGGCATCTCAACCTCAGAAATGCTAGGCCATCTTTTGGTCCATGTTTCAATCAGCCACCCAAACAAACTGTTAGAGCCCTTTCTAATCCCTTGAGCTGCAGTGTTGAATCCAGAATTTCTGCTTAGTGGGCCCATATCAATAAATTTAGCCTGATCCAACTTCACATTCCTTCCACCATTATCCCATACCCTTAGCATCCATTCCCACACATATTCCCCTGATTTCTGTCTATATAAGTTGGAAAACTCATGCAGTTCTTTCTAGTATATCTTACTTCCTCATGAGTCACACTTTGTATATCACCTTTGGGGGCTTGTTGTGATTTTAGTCTAGTAATAAGTCTTGAAGGCAGGGGATGTGGTGGTGATGGGTAAGGAGAAGGATTAGAAATGCCTTGCAAGCTACTGACCTCAGGACATTGCCTTGCATTTTCTTCTGGTGAGACAGGATTAGTCTCTTCAGCCAGAGGTTGGAAGGCAGTTTCCTCAGGGCAGACTGGAGGCTTGATAGTGCATACTGGAGTTTGGCTGGTATATGCCTCAGGGCTGGGAGGAGGTCCAGACTCTTTGGGGCTGCACCTGAGACTGGGCATGGCAGGCTTCAGTTTGGCTGGTACACACCTCAGGGCTGGAAGTTGTTTCAGACTCCCTGGGGCAGGCTGGAGGCTGGATGATACAAGGTTAACAAGATGTGGTCTCTACAGGGCAGGCCATACTAGGCTTATCTAGTAAAGTCTCAGCAGAACTCAGTCTTCCAATATATCCATCAATATCATCATCATCCCAATTCTCTGGATTCCACTCTTTTTCAATCAATGCCTTCACTTTAACTGCAGAAACCCTGCAGTGTTGAGATTTTAGCTTCCTTTGGGACTCCATTACTCATACAATGAGAGTCAGAGTTTGGTTCTCAGATATTTTGAGCCTGTGGGTACAGAAGACAAGATTGTCTTTCAGAGCACACATAGAAACTTTTGCTTCATCCATTCGGTGTTCAAGTTTCAAATTCGAAGCCTTTAACTCATCTCTTTTTTGTAACAGTATCCAGAGTATCTAGGACGAGCTAGCCAACATCATTGTACTGTTTGACTCCACAAAACTCTGTCAAAGCGTTGAAAACACTTTCACCCAGATTCTTGCTTCTTATAAGCAAGGAAGTAGGGAATCCAATAATGCTATTTTGTGCAGCTCAATTGCCAACTAGCACCATGGACTGTTAGCAGCCTCTTGGTTATTGGAAAGAGAGTCATCAGTACCCTTGAGTCCAATTAGAGTAGAAAGACAATAGCAAAACCCTCAGAACCACCTCAGACACCCCATGTTTAAGACTCTGTTCCTCAAGAACCACTCCTGGTACCAGGCTCTATTAGTCAGGGTTCTCTAGGGAAAGAGAATCAACAAGAGATATCTGTCAATAGTATGCAATTCTATAAGAGTCTCTCATGCAGCTGTGTGGATGCACAAGTCCAGGTTCCGTAGTCAGGCCGCAACCAAGGGCTGCAACGAAAGTTTAGTGAATATTCTTGACGAGTTCTGGGAGATATTGTTTGTCCAAAGATGAGCTGAGAGATTCTCTCTCAATGTTGGAATCACTTCCCATTTTAAGGCATTCAAATGAATGGGTTAAACATCAGTCCTTGCTGATGGCAAATTCCCTGACTGAAGTAGTTATAACCAACTATCTATGATTTATCACTGCAGTAAAGTCAATGGTAACTAAAGTCCATAAATGCCCTTGTATTATAGTTAGCCCAGTGCTTGCTTGACCAAACAATTGGGCACAATTATCTGGCTAAGTTGACACAGTAGCCTAACCATTACACCCTCTTTTGCTCTTCACCCCACCTCCTGTACAAGTTCCTACCACAACATCATTTTAGTTTATTTGTTTACAAATTTCTCTCTCCCTTACTAGACTGTGAGCTTTTCAGTGGAGGGATATTGCTGTCTTCTTTTTCTTCTACATCTACATGACTCTGTGTAGTTGTGCACATCTGCTAGCCCTTACCTACTGTGACAGTTTGAGATAGTTATGTGAATCCCAAAAAGAGAAAGATTACATTTGTAAATTAATCTTTTCCTCTGGTGTGATATGCTTTGATCGTATAATATTAGATTCAGTGAGGGGCCTCTGATTAAGTTTACTTGATAAAATGAGTTTAGGGCTTCTGATTGGGCTATGTCAGTAGGGTATAACTCAGGTTGAATACCTACCCCCTCCATGGGTCAATAAAAATGATTACTCACTCAAGAAGACACCAGAAGAGAGACCTCTGTCATTTTTCATCCTGGGGCCCTGGGAAGAGAGATGAGCCATTTTCCTTGGGAAGAGATTCCTGCTATAGGAAGCCTTCAGAGACAAGCCCTATGCCAGCCCACAGCTCAGATCAGGAAGAAGCTGGGCTCATGGAAGGCCCAAGAGGAAGAGGAAGCCCAGGAAGGAGAGACCAAGTGGAGACCAGTGACCATCTTGCTTCAACATGTGGCAGCTGACTTTGGTGAGAAAGTGACTTTGATTTGGTCTCTTTAGGGCAGGGTTTCTTAATCTTTTTTGTTCCATGACCCATTTGCCAGTCAGGTGAAAACCACAGAATACTACTGTAACTTATTGCATACATTCATAAGTGAAGGAAACGCTAGCTTCCAGTTAGAGGTCAGAAAAAATAGACAGGAAGTTGATTGTTTTGCAATTCAAGCTCATGACTCCCTGAAGTCTTTCCATGGACTCCTTGGGATTCTATGGGTCCCTGGTTAAGAACCTCTGCTTTAGGGTAATTGTAATTGTACATTTTACCCCAAATAAATACCCTTTATAAAAGTCAACAGATTTCTGGTACTTTGCATCAGCACCTCTTTGGCAAATGAATTTGCCTCTTTGGCAACCAAAATTGGGGTTTACAATGAAAGCAGAGGGCAGAGAACCCTGGCTTGGTTTTACACTCATTCTCTGCCCCTGCCATTCTGTGGACCTATATGTTCTGGTTGTTGCTAAGGTCCTAGTCTCAGAAACTGTCCAATGCCGAACCTGAATCTTGAACTATGACCCACGTCACCTTCTTTTGGCTGTGCTATGCACCATATCTGGCCCCTGGTAGACTTGTAACTCTGGATGCTGATGTAGCCTGTGTTGTGGAACATGAACCTTGCCAGGTGTCTCCTGTTTAACTTGGTGGCCCACATTTTCAACTCTGCTTCACTCTGAGATTGATGGGAACAGGAGCTCTATGTCATGTACCTCCAAAGCTGTCCCTATCCAGTTTCTGGTTCTGCCCTTCCAGAGCAGCTTTTCCCCATGTCCAAGTCCCGAAAATGTTCCCGTATTACACTTTTTTCCCTTTCCCTGCCTTCAGCAACTCCAGTGGCCACTGTCTCCACACCAATGATATAATTTCTTCCATTACTAGAATCACAGTAAGTCTATAGTAGAATACCAACAAGTCCACTCTAGTCAATATTTTATTCCCCAGTCCTGAGGACTCTGGGATGGTAATGCCCATTCCACCTCTTAATTGAGAGGGGGCTTTGAAACCACATGGCTGATGGACGAGACTCTCCTGCTTACAGATGTAGACTCTCTTGGTTCCTTGGTGTGGTGGTTGTCCATTCTCACCTCTTTGTTATCTGACCTGGATAAGTCCAAAGAACTGGAGAGTAGGTATTGCATCTCTGCTGAGGCTCAGCACCCAGCTGGCACATGACAGCCCTGACATTCAAGTCCCTGGACATATACCAATCCCAGTGCCATTGACCCCAGCATCGACCACAGGTTCAATAAAAGGGACAGAAGAGGCCTGTGTGGAGAGTCACATCTGAGTCCAGTTCTATCACATAGGAAGCACAAATTCTAAAGTAATACCTACTGGCAAGGCACCAAACTCTGGAGCCATCTGTCTTGACTGTAGGACCTGGGTGTCTCCATAGCCCTCAGGAGTACCACTACCTGTGTTAGTATCTACTTTGGCTGTCTATGAGATCCTGCTGAGACATGCATACGACCCCTCTGATGACCTCCTGACTAATTTTGAAGCCTCTTAGCCATATAAACTCATTTATCTTTAAAAATTAGGTATCCTTTTGCAATAAGGCCATGAAAAAGATAAAATATATAAAATAACTAGTGAGTTGGCACACTCCTGGAATGTTGTTACTTTTATATATTGGGAAATGGTTTTTAGTGTGTTATTTTGTTGTCTTTTGGGTACCCATATGGAATCCACTAGGTGAAATCAGAAATCTGTTCTATGGTCTTTTGGGCAAATGTTTATGTAATACTACTTTGAGTATTATTACTCCTAGGAGCTCACAATTACAAATAGCACAGTAAAAAGAGCATCTGTGCTCGAGAACATGATCCTGTACTATGTTTACTACTATCTATACTATTCATGAGAGAGAGAGAAAGAGAAATATTTATTATAAGGAATTGGCTCATGCAATTATGGGGACTGATAAATTTGAATTACCTAAGGCTGGAAATTCCAGTAATAAGGATATGACTATGAATTTCTCAGTCTGGAAACTCAAGAACAAGTGTACAGTGTGGTCTTGGGGAGAATTCCTTTGGATCCTTGGAACTCTCAGCTCCCCTTTAAGACCTCCAATGGATTGTATGCAGCCCATCTACATCACTGAGGATAATCTCCTTTACTTAAAGTCAACTGACTGTAGATGCTAATACCATCTGCAAAATACCTCCATGCACACTTAGACCAGTGTTTGACCAAAGAACTGGCCACCATAACCTAATCAAGTTAACAGATAAAATAAATCATCACATCTGTGGGAGGAGTGGGGTGAGGGGGGTGGGGTGTATATGGGGACCTTATATTTTTTGAATGTAACATTAAAAAAAAAAAAAAGAAAAATCAATCAATCAATCATCACATGAGCTCTAATCTCCCCACTGACCTGAAAATTCTATAACAAATGTCAGAAGAATTTAGAAAGAACATGGACAGATTGCATCCGTATGAAATGAGAATAGAATATTGTAAAGGTTGGTCAAAAGCCTTTTGATACTCTTCCAAGGCTGTATCAGCCCCTAGGTCACAGGAAATACTCAGATTACTTACCCATTCCTATGCAAAATGGTTACCTAGATTGTGGTGGACAAAATGAGGTAACCAGAGCAAAGATTTCAGATTTGCTCATGGCTTGCACCTTTTGGTTATTTCTTGGGATATCTTCTTAATTAGAGTCAGATATAATACTTCCAGGAAGTGTAGTAGGATTTGGATTAGAATTTATATAGAGCAATGCCTCTTGTGGCATTTAGAATTCATGAGCCTGTAAGCTTCCTCATAAGTTTAAAATATTTGTGAGGGGGTACCATGTTAACATGAAAGATCTAGAGTTCAGTTGAAGGATTGGCCTTTTAGGGAAGGAAGAACACTTTTCCATTGTACCAAGGGGAAAGGCAGAGAAACAGGTACTGACACAGGTAGGTTTCATTTGTGAAAGGTGAGAGAGTTCCCATCTGATGACATCTATTTTCTCAGAAAGTATGGTTTAAGATCATCGCTAAGAGTCAAAATGGAAGGATTGTGGGAGGTTTTTGGAAAGGGGAGGAGGCATGAAATATGTGTCTATAAGTGAATTTTCTAGGGAAACATAGCAGACATTCTGGCAACATTATGTGCCCATTTGAGATTTCTATTCATGAATTAAAAATTATTTTCTCTAACATCATTGAAGACAGGCAGGGTTTTGTTTGGACAGTGCACTTGAAAGTGAGAGTGTCAATGGAATGATAGTGATGATGGACAGTAGGCATCTAAGCTTGGTAAAGAGCTAAGTGAAGATAGGAGATGGGTGTATCAATGACAGAAGGTCTAGATTGAAATTTGTCTCAGTGGAGGAAAAAGTAAGCTCAAAGGAATAAAAGGTGGTGGCAAGAAAGGGGACACGAAACTGACATTGTGGAACTGGTAACAACAGAATCCAGGATATGATTCTGGGACTGGTTGGCTAAAGTGATGTGGAAGCAAAGGTCCTGGGAGTTGAGGAAGTGAAAAAATTGAGGAACCAGCATGTATGATGGGTTATCCAAGAGAATGTTGCCATCACCATAAATGATGACAAAAGTAGAGGTGGCGAGGAAGACTCTGATCTGGGATCCAGGATCTAACCCAGTCAAAGAAAGTGGGAGACTAACCAGGAGATCAGAAGATGATAGCTATAGGGAGGTAAGAGTAACTGGAGTAAGAACAGCATGAGCTTTGAGCTTTGAAGTAATAGAAGGAAGTGGGAAATGATTTGAGGTTGCAATGGAAAGTATGGAGGATAATCTACGTTCTAGCTCTTACATATGTGAGATATGAGAGAGAGAAAATTCCACTTGAGAGACTGCAGGGGAAGCATGTCCTTAGGAGATAGCTCAGTCTCATTTAAGGCACCAAGGGGAAGAAAATGTTCAGAGAAAATATTAAAGATACAGTGGAGTTTAGCAATCAGGCAATTTAGAAAATTTAAGAGGAATATTTGGAAAGGAGTGTTGTAGAATTTGAGAGAAGTTCAATTATTTGTGTATAGAAAGGCCAGGACTCAGGAATGATTTTGAGAAGGAAAAATGGTTTATTGACGGCCGGCCGGACTCGGGAGCTTTCTGTTTGAATCCCGAGCCCTGAACAAGATTTTCAAATGTCTTTTATAAAGAGAGGAAAGGCCAAATGGTCCCTTTGTTTCAGTTCTCAATAGGCTTCAATTAGCATATATATCTTCCACATCTTAGGTAAGCTTTTAGCATGGACTCCAGAAGCTTTTAGCATATTTGGTTTTTGCATTTCCCCTAAATACTTAAAGTTTATAGCCCTTGCATTGTTAAACTGTTTCCTGGGACTGGAGCTGTTGTCATTGTCCCTAAGGGCAGGACTGCAGCCTCTTACCGTTCCACACCCACAAGTCAAACAGCTTAGGTTATCTCTGAAGAGACAAAGAGCCTTCCACCCATAGCCACATCATTTCCCCCTTTTGCCAAAGTTTAACTTGCTAAGCTTTGGCATAATTATTGTTGGAGCTATGAGGTGGATGGCTGTTTGTTGTTTTGATTGATTATTTATCAGTCTTTAGTACAGCATCCAGGACTGTTTTTAGAAGTTTAGAACTTTTCATTCTGGACAGCAGAATCTTGGGCAGGGGCCTTCTGCAGTTATTCTGCTGCCACTGGCACCCATGTGGATTTCCAGTCAGGTTCCAGATCCATCTATTACTTTTATTTTACTCTTAAAGAGTTTACACCTTTAATTTAAAAGGGGTGCTGAAGGGAGACGATCTCTTTTCTGTAACTGCTTCCTGCTGGCCATGGGCTGTAGTCATTGCCTAATAAGGTGTAAAACTCGTATTAATTTATTTTAACTGGAGGAAGATGGATCTGGCATTCTGTACGAAGTTGGATGAAGTTTTCATATGGTTAATAAGATGTTCACTCTGAAAGAAACAAACTTAATTAAAAATTTGGAATACCCGTTTTTAAAAGAGGACATTGGATTACAGAGGTAGACAAGGTTAGGTGCCTATAAAGATGGCACTCCTTCTTAAAAGCTGGTGGGAACAGCAAATATATTCTTCTTCTTCTTTTTTTTTAAGTTATTTATCTTTAGAGAAAAATTGCAACAGACACTTAGCTTTGTCTGAAGACACATTCCAAGCTGTTCAATGATTGGCAATCATTCGCTCTGTCAGATGCTCCTGGTCAACTGGCACAACTTGGGCAACTGGCTTCACTCAGGATTAGAACACTAAGTTGGAAAGTCTCTTGGTTTTCACCTGTGGAGTGATTAAAACTACAGAATAAAGGTTTTTTTTACACCTTGGTTTTAATTGTACAATTTCTAGCAATTTTGACTTGTTCAATAGGTGACTCAACATCAGCAAGCAAGCCTCACCTTTGCTACACAGCAAAGTACAGTAGAATATAGAAGTTGACTGAGACTGGCTGAGCCTGCCACCTTATTCTATAGACGTGTTATTAACGGTTTAGAAAATGATTTTACCAGGAATTTAACATGTCTAATATACTTCTGCACTTGATCCAAAATAGAAAAGATAACATTACAATTATTAGGCATATATTTAGTACAGGATAAAAGTACAGCACTTAATATTAACTAATGTATTACTAATGCATAAGGATTCAGAGTTGCAATTATTAGTTTTGAGTTTCAGGTTTGTAATACCTTACATGTTATCTCTCCATGAGAGCAGCCCATAATGCCAATTGTGTTTAAGTTTCACTTACAGTATCCTGGTATCATGGCTCCACTTAGCATATTCTTCAACGCAGTGAGCAAGTTGCAGCATCCTTCATCTTAGAGAGATTTTCCAGTATTCCACTAGCCTGGTGCATAGTGCTCTCTGGCACCATGGAACAGTGCCAGTCTGGAGGCAATATCCATTGTATACTTGGCTGTACCGAGTCATTATTGGCTGCTGCAGGAGCTTGAAACTGCAATATAGTTTCCATTGACTTCAGGAGCAGAACCAGAGACTGATATAGCACATATTTTAATTGAGGGGTCAGTGACCAGCCTAGCCAATAACTCACATGGAGAGGCCACCTGTAATGTATTCAAGGCCTGGTTTGAATGCACAAGAGTTTGACAATGTTAAAGTTTGTTCCTTGTTTTTATATATATTTTAAACAACTTAATGCAACACATATATCAAATGACTGTTTACTTACACAATTTTACTAAGAAGATAACAGTAGGTACTTTACTTTAGTAATAGAAGAAAAATATTATTTTTCATTGTTAAAATGAAAACAGAATATTTCCAATAGAATCAAGACAACTTTTTATTTTTTTTATTTTTTTATTTTTTTTGCATGACTCCTGTTTTGTTTTTTTTAATTTATTTTATTGACTTTGTAATAATATTACATTAAAAATATATATATATGCGGTAAGACAACTTTTTATTACCATTTACTTAAATGTGTACTTTGCAGTGGCCTTCAGACAGGTTTTATTATCACGAAGTTATTTCTGCTACCAATACCAATCTAAGTTTTTTAGTTAACAATGACTTCTACAACTAGAACTATTTAAACATTTTCAGTTTGGAAGATGTTTTTACAAACTCTTTATAATTGACTATAACCACATTGACTAGCCACCTCATGTTTAAATAAACTTACTAAATTACAATTACCAATGAAAGAAATTTACTCTTTATTTAAGAGAGCATATCTACAATCTTTTTCCTTTAGCCTAATTTCACCAATGTGAACTTACAATTTTCATTACTGTCAAGATTTTGTACATATAATGTTAATTTAGTTTATAAATTAACTATGGGAGATTATACTCAAGTTAAATAAAATTGAAACCATAATAGTTTATGCAAGGAATGTTCTCTTTTTCCCTTACAGGAAGCTAAAAACTTCTTTTCTTTGTTTAAGTTATGAAAATTAATAATTTAAAAGCATACTGACTACCAGGTTTTAAAACACATTACACAATTATTTAATTTTTTTTTTTTTTTAATCATAACCCAGGAAAGATCTCTCTATAGTTTTTATGGACTTTCCTTTACTTACTGAAATTTGTTAATAGAGCCACTAATTACCTTTATTTTGTTGGAAAGAAATCTTCTGAAAGAAAATAAGGCTCACCAGATTGTGGAGAATTTATTCTCAATCTTGCAAGAAGGTGCGCAGAGCCAGATATGGCTGGTGCCCCGAACAAAGAAAAATGACACAATTTATACCCCTAAGCCTAGCATGCAAGCTCTTCCTCTGTTTTTCCATAGATTGGATACTTCAGAAGTTACAGCTTATCTGAGATCTAACCTTCCCACGCAAAAGTTTGTGATTTAACTGCTTCCTCTATCACATTCCAACCATTTTAGTTTTTACCTGCTCCCCTCTGTCAAATAAGGAATAGAATTTAGTGCTGAAATGGCATCGACTTAGTCCTTCTTGGGCATCCTTCCACTGCCCATAGGACTGGCCTAAACTGGTCTCCTCCACTGCTGTCCAACCCGGGAGTGGGAGACTGAGGCAGCAGGCTGCCAGGTTATACCAATCAACAATTTTTTCCTTACGTGAAAATTAACCTAATCTTTGTTTTTTTTTAAAATTTATTTTATGGCTGACAAAAGGTTTAAACTGGGAAATTACAGGGCAAACTGATTCTTAATTCCCTAGCCTAGTAGATAGGTTTAATCTGCCACACCTAGTCTTGCCTTTAAAGCTCTTGCAAAGAGGAGGCCCTTTCCCAATTATTTCTATAATCAGATTTCTATGACTTTTTTATCCTGCTTAGTTTAATTTGGGCTTTAAGAATATTTACAAATATAACTGCATATTTAATTTTTAACAATTTGAATAGAGCTCTTTTAAGAATTTTTATTTGTTAATTTGATATTATCCTGATGTATGAAGACATACACTGAGCATTTTTTTAAAAATGGGCAGACACAAAGAGTTAGACACAAACACAACTCATTGATATTACTTATAATTTGCATTATTTTATATACTGTTTAGCTTAATTAATTAGGGGTCCAGAAATACATATTACTTATATAACTGCATATTTAACCTCAATAATTTGAGCAAATAGGCAGATATAAATAGTTTGAGACAAAAACATAACTTTAATTACTTTAAACTTCTAATCTTTACAAAACAAGTGTGACTGCAAACATTTCAAAGACTCCTGAAACTTTCCTTAATTTGCACTATGACCATGCAGTTTACCACAAGAATTTTCCTTCTTACTTAATGGATTGTAATAACCAAAATGTTCTCAATGCTTTAGCACCATTTTGTTTTAGAACTTTATATTTTACTTTGAAATTAGCAGAATTTTGGATAAACAACAAGATTAATCTTATATATTTACTGAGGCTACTTGAAGACTCAGGGAGACAGATGTTTCTCTCATGAATTGCCACTCTTAGGGACACTGACCGTCCAGGCAGGAGACTTCTCCCCCTCCACCCCTCTTTTGATTTTGGAGATAATAAAATCCCAGTGGTCATTTAACCTTATTCCATCAGGCAGCAATTTATTTAGTTTACACTTGAATTCATGAGAGAAAGGGTTACTAATACCAGGACAGGAGACAGTGATTTCCCAGCTCTTCTCTGGCCTATAGGGGCAGAAGCTATTATGAAATAACCAAAGGCAAAGGCAAGGGGTGAGGTTAGCCTTGAAGTAACCATAAACTAAGGAAAGGTAAAGTTTAGAGTTTACACTTAAATAATAATTTCAGTTATTACCTTTCCACTGTTTTATAATATAAATGCATTTATAAATGATTTTAACGACAAAGTCATCTTCTGTTTCCTTAACAATAAAAACACATTCCATATATCCCACATACTAAGTTACCAGGCAAACTTCTTACAACATATAATTGCCATTAATACTAAAAAAGCTTGTTAAAATAATGAACTTTTCTTCACTTTAAATACTTAGCATGTAATACCAGAAACAGTTTCTTTGGAAGCAAGTTGGCAGGGGAGGCTGGCTGCCAAATAAATTTGTTATAAAATTACCTTTTATTATTATTATTATCAATTCAGTTTTTGTTTAATAATGACTTTCTGCAATTTTCCATTTAAATACCTTAATTTAAACAATGGTTTGTAAAACCTTTATAATTACTTATACCTTTAAGACAAATTTTACCTTCACAGAACACATTCTCTTACTTAAAGTTACTACAATACCTTCTAAGAACCTGGGCAGAATGCAAACGTATTTTGGCTTTGACACCCTAAGGAGGGAACTTTACTGCATTTATTCTGATTCTGCTTTTCACCCCCTTCACTTCCCCCCTTCCAGGCAGTCGGGTGTACAACAAACAGGAATGCGGCTTATGAATAGAAGGGTGGACTCACTGGAAAGGGGCAAGCCGCTCCCCCCTTTCCAGCTTTCAGCCAAAATGGGCAGACAGAACCTACTCAAATTTGGCAACTCTCCCGGGGACCCAGCCACCCTGACTGGGACATCCCCAACAGACTTGGGTGCGTGGCGCGGACACAGATGGCCTCCAAGCCCCGGCAAAGGGCCAGACCAGAGACAAGACAGCAGAGCATGCATAAACATCTAGACTCTGCAAACATCCAGACTCCTCAGCTTTTGCCCCAGAATCATTTCACCCCCTTGCCAATGGCAAGGAAGGGCTCCAGCTCAGCTGTAATTCCACTTTACATAAGGACACAACTCCAACACTAGCATTGAGCTGACACAGACAGAAGCACAAAGGTCACTAATCTGACCCACAAGTTTATATATTTATTTTCACCACGGCTGCCCCCACAGCCATCACAAACCTCAGAACACTTAACATTTGGTATAAAGCGAATTCATTCACAAATTAGCACCATAACAAAAGATTTCAGCTAGACTTTTCCACTGTTTAACTTTACACCAAGACCAAGCTCCACTAGAAAAGCCAATCCATTTTTCTGTAGCCAAGTTTGTTTGTTTGTTTTTTTAATCCAGACCAATTTCCAGGACGTTAGGACTTGAACCTATAAACAACCCTTCCTATTAAAATCGAGACTCCACTCCTTTAGTGGATATAAGACCAGTACCAGATTCTAACATGCAGTTAGACAAACCCAAAACACCAGGGCTTTTCCCCGGTTTTCCTCCTTTTCCCAAGCCTAGAGAGAACGGCTTCCCCCCAGCCTTCTGGGGCTACTAGGGTTCTCTCGGGAGGTGATCAGCCTCCCCTTCCTAGCAATTAAAGCTAGGGCCTTCCAGACTGTGCTCACCCGGGGAGTCTTACCTTCTTCCATGTTCGGAGTTCTTTTTCGTTCCCAGAATCTTTCTCTTCAGACCTTCCATTGCCCTCAATTTTTGTTGGGAAGATTCTGGTGGAGCCCACATCTTTTCTGGATTAAATTTAATCCAGGGGCACCCAGATTTGGGGTTCACCCAAGTCCTCCCGGCTTCCTTGGGGATTTGGAAGGGGCAGCAAAATGCTACCGTCTCTGGCCTTTGTTTGTTGTCCCGCCAGAGTCACCAAAAATGTTGTAGAATTTGAGAGAAGTTCAATTATTTGAGTATAGAGAGGCCAGGACTCAGGAATGATTTTGAGAAGGAAAAATAGTTTATTGACAGCCGGCCGGACTCGGGAGCTTTCTGTTTGAATCCCAAGCCCTGAACAAGATTTTCAAACGTCTTTTATACAGAGAGGAAAGGCCAAATGGTCCCTTTGTTTCAGTTCTCAGTAGGCTTCAATTAGCATATATATCTTCCACATCTTAGGTAAGCTTTTAGCATGGACTCCAGAAGCTTTTAGCATATTTGGTTTTTGCATTTCCCCTAAATACTTAAAGTTTATAGCCCTTGCATTGTTAAAACTGTTTCCTGGGACTGGAGCTGTTGTCATTGTCCCTAAGGGCAGGACTGCAGCCTCTTACCGTTCCACACCCATAAGTCAAACAGCTTAGGTTATCTCTGAAGAGACAAAGAGC
The DNA here is from genome assembly GCF_030445035.2 of Dasypus novemcinctus. Taxonomy (NCBI): domain Eukaryota; kingdom Metazoa; phylum Chordata; class Mammalia; order Cingulata; family Dasypodidae; genus Dasypus; species Dasypus novemcinctus. The sequence goes on from NC_080677.1 coordinate 88,204,110, forward strand.
CTTCCACCCATAGCCCACATCAGGAAGGCTGGGATGGAATGCAGTTAGATTTAGGGATGTACTGAGCAGGATGAGGAAAACTGATTACCAGGGAAGAGTTCAAACTTCTAAAAGGGGTATGATAGAATTACAGATATAAGTTCTTCAGCTCTAGAAGGTACATGCAGAACTCTCATCTTGGTGATAAAGCATTGTAGGAGCCTTACTTTTCTAAACATTAGAATTGTGCAGACATTCAGTTTGGATTAAGAGTAAAGTAAGCCTCTGGGGCCTGAACCTATATTCAAATTCTAATTATGAATTTGTGCTCCGGGTAGAACTTGTTTAATAAAGATGCTGGTAGAAACTTTTAGAATGCAGAAAAAGATAAGGCATTGGTATTTGGAGACTATCTAATGATGGAAAACAACTATTTTAATAAATGAAAAATTACCATTGTTCTCCACCAGGTTAAGGTTTTCTGGAGGGAGAATTGATAGCTTTCATTAAATTTTCTGAGTGGTCTTTTTTTTATATGATCTTTTATTTATTTTTAAATGTTACATTAAAAAAATATAAGAGGTTCCCATATACCCCTCACTCCCCTCTCCCCAGTCCTCCCACATCAACAACCTCTTTCATCACTGTGGCACATTCATTGCATTTGGTGAATATATTTTGGAGCACTGCTGCACCACATGGATTATAGTTTACATTGTAGTTTATACTCTTCCCCTCTGAGTGGTCTTTGACCACCAGAGGATTACCAATAATTGGTCTACATGATTGATCATACAGCCAGGTGACATTTTTTCCCCCTCTGAATTAATTGAAATTTACACTGGATTTACTGAGACACACTTTTGTCATCACTCAGACACAAATCTTAATCTTTAGTTTACATAATTGGGTTCTCTGTAGATTCTTGTTACAGTATAATGAGAAATACTATACAGAGGAAACTAGCAATTCTCCATAATTAAAGAGAATCTTTGCATTGTATTGCACTTCATAAATTAATGAGTAAAAAAACAAAGAGACATGGTAAGCAAACAAAAGCATATTGTCCCTGTGAATGTACTTGACTGCATAATTTTAAAAAGTCATTATGAACTACCTGGGTTGTACATTAATAGTTTGAATAGTTTTCTATAGAAAGAAAGAAAGAAAAAACACCTCATTAACAGACTTCACTGGAATTGGTGATAATTCTGACCTGCGGAACAGGCTTATCTATGCATTAAGAAAAATGTGTTTGATCTGAATATTAATTATGTAAACAAGGGAAGTGGTTAGCATATTTGAATGAAGTTCCTTAGTCCAACAAGCTGTTTTCAAGCATTTGGGAAACAATATTTATAGTATTTGATTAGTACCACTGAAAATGTTAATTACAAAAGATTATCAATTAAAGGACTCGTGGACATTTTCTAAGAGCTGCAACACTGTTTCAGTCCCTTGTCAGTCAGCAATGTGCCAGTCTGCATGCTGAAAGCCCGAGATGGGCCCTTCCCTTCAGATGGTGTATATTTATGGCAGTTAATCCAGTAATGGATTTTTCTTTCCTCTCAAATCCACCAATATCAAAATAGGTAGAAATTTTATCATAAGAGATTTTTGCAGATATTCAGGCTTGCAGAGTTATTGAAAGTAATAGTTTCCTTTGTCTTGTGATAATTTCAAATGACTTGAAATGCATAAGTGATGGTTGAATAAATTAAAGTTTTAAAATAAGGTTTTATTTTCCTATTCTTAGAACAGTAGCAGATAAAGCAAATTACATAATATTATAGGTTAAAAGAATACAATTTGGAATACAAATATGAAGCTATTTCTATAACATGAGCTAGATTGTAAGTTCCATGAGGGCAGGAATCAATATTTGGAGCAGGGCCTGGCTCATTGTGGGTGCTTAACAAGTATTTTCTATAATGAGTGAATTAAGGATAAATAGTTGACATATATATATTTTACTAGAAAACTTGTGAGTTTACAAAACAATCATGCATACCATACAGGAATCTCATATACCACCTGCCACCAACACCTTGCATTGGTGTGGAACATTTGTTACAATTGATGAAGGTACATCAAAATATTACTACTCATTATAGTCCATAGCTTACACTTGGTGTATTTTTCCATAAACCACCCTATTATTAGCACCATATAATAGTATTGCACATTTTGTATAGTTCATGAAAAGAACAATATTTGTACTGTTAAGCACAGTCCATCATCTACCACAGGGTTCACTGTGTTATACATTCCCACGCCTTGTATAAGATCAATCCAAAGTGTACACTCGGTTGTTCTCGGTATTATCGTAGAGATGGGCTGTCATCTCCACAGTCAAGTTTAGAACGTTTTCATTGCTCCAAAAAGAAAATTCCATACTTCCTTCTACACCCCATTGTTGACCCTTAGCATTGATATAGTATCTTTGTTGCCATTGATGCAAAAATATTACAATATTGCTCTTAACTACAGTCCATAAGTTATATCAGTTGTATTTCATCCATATATCACCATATTCTTAACACCTTGCAATAGTGACATTTGTTCTAGTTCGTGGAAGAACATTCCTGTATTTGTACTATTAACCAGTATCTTCATCACCACCAAGGCCACTTTGTTATATAGTCCAAAGATTATTTTCTAGCTTTCTTTCTATCAACATTTACAACCCTAAACTACTCCTTTCAGCCACAGTCACGTTTATAAATTAGCCATGTTAGTTATACTTACTATAATGTGTTACCATTATCTTTATCCATTTCTAAACATTCACAATCTTATTAAAAGTTCTACAGATGTTAAGCATTGGTTGCCTTTCTCAGCCCTCATTCTATTTCCTAGTAGCCTATACTCTAGATTTTAACTCCATGAGTTTATTCATTGTATTTAGCCCATATTAGTGAGGATACACAATATTTGTACTTTTGTGTCTGGTTTATTTCACTTAACATAATGTCCTCAAGTTTCATCTATGTTGTCACATGCATCAGGACTTCATCCCTTTTTATAGCTGAATAAATATTCTGTTATATGTATATACCACATTTTGTTTCTCCATTCATCGGTTGATGGAAACATGGATCATTTCCATCTTTTGACAAATGTGAATAATGTCACAGTGAACATCAGTGTAAAAATGTCAGTTCACAGCCCTGCTTTCAGTACTTCTGAATGTATTTCGAGCAGCAGGGTTGCCAGGTCATAGGGCAGTTCTATATTTAGCTTCCAGAGGAACTGCAAAACTGTCTTCCACAGTCTGTACCATTCTACATTTCCACCAACAGTGAAGGAGTGTTCCTATTTTTCCACATCTTCTTCAACACTTGTAGTTTTCTGTTCTTTTAATAGTTGTCATTCTATAAGGTATGAATGATAGCTCATTGTTGTTTTGATTTGCATTTCCCTAATAGCAAGTGACATTGAATACCTTTTCATGTGCTCTTTAGCTATTTCTTTTTCCTCTTTGGAAAAATGTCTATTTAAGTCTTTTGATCATTTTAAAAAGTGGGTTGCTTGTCTTTTTGTCATTGAGTTGTATGATCTCTATATATCCTGGAAATTAAACCTTATTCAGATATGTGGTTACCAACTATTTTCTCCCAAGGAGTAGCTGCATTTTTACCTTCCTGACAAAGTTATTTGAAGTACAAAAGTGTTTAATTTTGAAGAGGTCCCACTTATCTATTTTTTTTCTTTCATTGCTCTGCTTTTGTGTAAGTTTTAAGAAAACACATCTTACCACAAGATCTTGAAGATGTTTACCTCTATTTTCTTCTAGGAGTTTTATGGATCTAGGTTTTATATTTAGGTCTTGATCCATTTTGAGTTAATTTTTACTTATGGTATGAGATAGGGGTCCTTTTTCTTTCCTTTGGATATCCAGTTCTCCTAGCACCATTGTTTGAACAGACTTTTCTGACCCAGCTGGGTTCACTTAGCAGCCTTGTCAAAAATCACTGGATCATAGATGTGAGGGTCTATTTCTGAACTCTCAGTTTGACTCTATTGGTCAATATGTCTGTCTTTATGTTAGTACTGTGCTTTTTTTTTTTTTTTTATGGCTGTAGCTAAGTAATGTGCTTTAAAGTCAGGATATGAGTCTCCAAAAAGAGCCAGGAGGTTATCAGAGGGGTTGCCCTTATGCACACCTCAGCAGAATCCCAGAGACAGATAAAGTAGATACAACCCCGGGTATTGGTTCTTCTGAGGGCTACAAAGACACACAGGTTCTGTGGTCATGGCAGATAGAATTCAGTGTTGTATCAGTTGGCCCTACTTTGGAGTTTGTGTTTCTGTGTGATGGAGCTGGACTCAGATGTGATTTTTGTTCACAAGCCTCTCCTGTTACTTTTTCTGGAACTGTAGTTGGTGCTGGGGTTTAATATATATCCAGGGGACCAGAATCTCTGGACTGACCATGTGATAGTCAGGCCCTGAGCCTCAACAGATTTCAGCTCCTACACTCTGGTTTACTGGACTTATCCCACTCAGCTAACATGGAGTTGAAGAAGGTCAACCACCACACCAGGGAGCCAAGAGTGCCTACAACTAAAAGCAGGAGGATTGCATCCAGCATCCATGTGGAATCTAAGGCCCCTCTTAATATACATGTGGAGTGGACACAACCATTCCAGGGTCCACAGGATGGAGGAATAGAGTATGGATTAGAGTGGACTTAGTGATATTCTATTCATGAACTATTGTGATTAGTAATTGAAGAAAATGTGGCATTGGTGTGGAGAAAGTGGCCATGGTGGCTGCTGGGGGTAGGGAATGGGAGGAAGAGATGCAATGTGGGGGCGTTTTCGGGACTTGGAGTTGTCCTGGGTGGTGCTGCAGGGACAGTTACCAGACATTGTATGTCCTCCCATGGCCCACTGGGTGGACTGTGGGAGAGTGTGGGCTATGATGTGGACCATTGCCCATGAGGTGCAGCGGTGCTCAGAGATGTATTCACCAAATGCAATGAATGTCTCATGATGATGGAGGAGATTGTTGTCATGGGGGGGAAGAGTGGGGTGAGGTGGGTGGGGGGTACATGGGGACCTCATTTTTTTAATGTAATATTAAAAAATAAATAGAGACAAAATAAATTAAGTCAGGAAGTCAGAGTCCTCCAATTTAATTCTACCTTTTTAAAGATATTTTTGGCTATTTAGGGTCCCTTACCCTTCCAAATAAAATTGACAATTGGCTTTTCCATTTCTACAAAGCAGGCTATTGGAATTTTGATTGGGATTGTTTTGAATCTATAAATCTATTTGGGTACAATTGATATCTTAACAATATTTAGTTTTTCAATCCATGAATATAGAATGTCCTTTCATTTATTTAGGTTGTCTATATTTCTCTTAGAATGTTTTGTAGTTTTGTGAATACAGGGCCTTTACCTCCTTGGTTAAGTTTATTCCTAAATATTTCATTCTTTTAGTCTCTGTTGTAAATGGAATTTTTTTTCTGATTATTTCCTCAGATTGCTCATTAATGGTGTATATAAACACTATAAAGTCTGTGAATGTAAATATCAGTTGAAGGAAGCTAGATTTTTAGTAAAACCAACACAGAACAGATGAAGCAAATAACCATTGGTAGTTTTGACATCAACATGTTCAGTCATGGCCTACCATTTTTTGGTCATGGAGCACATTTTGCCATGGATAAGATCCATGCTGTGGAAGTCGGGTTAGGCAGTTTTTGCCATGCACATCCTCAGTAATTAGCCTGAATTTTTTGAGAATAATTTAGAGAATATATAACATAGTAATTTGGGTGATAAATGAAGATTGTAGCTAATAGTACAAATATAAGAATGTTCTTCTTTTACAAAATTTTAAGAATACAGTGATACAAGGGAAAATAATAATGAATGTAACTTATGGGTGATAATTAATGGTACTATTTTAATATTTTTGCAGCAACGGCAAAGAGGATATTACAGCAATTCTAAGGGACAACAATTGGGTGGTAAAAGAGGGTATGGGATTTTTTCCTTTTGGAGTAATGGAAACATTCTAAAATGGACTGAGATGATGATAACACATCTCTGGATGAAAATGAGAGCCACTAAGTGTACACTTTGAGTGGATTGTACAAAGCATTAGATTGTATAACAGGGAATGCAGTGGTGGAAGATGGACTGTGGTTAACAGAACAAATAACTCTCACTAACTATAACAAATATATAATCCTAATACAGGGTGTCAGCAATTGGGTGAGTTGGCGGAAAATACACCAAATGTAGGATATTGTCTATAGTAAGTAGTAATATTTTGATGATGCTCTTTCATAATTTGTAACAAATGTTTTAGAACAGTGCAAGGTGTTGATGGTGGGGTGATATGTGGGAGCCCTGTATGAAATACGCATGTTTGTTTTGTACAGACACAACTTTTACTATGCCCTTATTGTTTTTTTTTAAATCTTTTTATTTTTTTAATTTTTTTATTTTTTTAATTATTTATTTATTATTATTATTTTTTAATTACATTAAAAAAAATGAGGTCCCATTCAACCCCACCGCCCCCACCCCCCACTCCCCCCACTCCCCCCACAGCAACACTCTCTCCCATCATCATGACACATCCATTGCACCTGGTAAGTTCATCTCTGAGCTTCACTGCACCCCATAGTCAATGGTCCACATCATAGCCCAGACTCTCTCACGTTCCGTCCAGTGGGCCCTGGGGGGATCTACCGTGTCCCGTAATTGTCCATGAAGCACTATCCAGGACAACTCCATGTCCCGAAAACACCTCCACATCTCATCTTTTCCTCCCATTCCCCAAACCCAGCAGCCCCCATGGCTACCGTTCCCACACCCATTCCACATTTTCTCTGTGGACATTGGATTGGTTGTGTCCATTGCACACCTATGTCAAGTGAGGGCTTAGATTCCACATGGGTACTGGATGCACTCCTCCCGCTTCTAGTTGTAGACACTCTAGGCTCCATGTTGTGGTGGTTGACCTTCTATGCCCTTATTGTTTACGTATGTTCATGTATGAATAAGATACTTCAATAAAGTTGTATAAAAAATCATACCACTGATTTTTCATATTAATCTTGTATCCCACCACTGTGCTGAACTCATTTATTAGTTCTAGTAGCTTTTTTATAGCTTTTTTGGGACTTCCCAGATATAGGATCATATCATCTGCAAATAGTGAAAGTTTTACTTCTTCCTTTTAGAGTTGCATGCCTTTTATTTCCTTTTCTTGCCTAATTGCTCTAGCTAGAACTTCTAGCACAATATTGAATAATGGTGGTGATGGTGGGCAAACTTGTCTTGGTTCCAAACTCTGCAGGAAAGGCTTCAGTCTTTTACCATTGAGTACAATGTTAGTTCTGGGGTTTTCATATATGCCCTTTATTGTGTTGAGAAAGTTTCCTTCTATTCCTAATTTTCAGAGTGTTTTTTATCAAGAAAGGATGCTGGGAAGCAGACTTGGCCCAATGGATAGCACATCCGCCTACCACATGGGAGGTCTGGGGTTCAAATCCCGGGCCTCCTTGACCCGTGTGGAGCTGGCCCATGTGCAGCGCTGATGTGTGCAATGAGTGCCCTGCCATGCAGGGATGTCCCCTGTGTAGGGGAACACCACGCGCAAGGAGTGCACCCTGGAAAGAGAGCTGCCCAGTGTGAAAGAAAGTGCAGCCTGCCCAAGAATGGTGCCGCACACATGGAGAGCTGACACAGCAAGATGATACAACAAAAGGAAAGATAGATTCCCAGTGCCACTGATAAGGATAGAAGTGGTCACAGAAGAACACACAGCAAATGGACACAGAGAGCAGACAATTGGGGGGGGGGGGGAGGAGGGAGAGAAATAAATAAATAAATCTTAAAAAAAAAAGACAGGATGCTAGATTTGGTCAAATGCTAATTCTGTCTCAATGACATCATCGTATGTTTTTTCTCCTTCAATTTATTAATGTGGTATATTACAGTATTGATTTTCTTGTGTTGAACCACCCTTACATTCTTGGGATAAAACCTATTTGATTATGTGTATAATTCTTTTAATGTGCTGTTGGGTTTGATTTGCAGATGTTTTGTTAAGGATTTTTACATTTGTATCCATTAGAGAAATTGGTCTTAAATTTTTCCCCCATATTATCTGAGTTTGGTATTAGGGTGATGTTGGCTTCATAGGACGAGTTTGGTAGCATTCCCTCCTGTTCAAATTTTTGGAAGAGTCTGAGCAGAATTGACATTAAATCTTCTCTGAATGGTTGGCAGTACTCACCTGTGAAGCCATCCAGTCCTGGGCTTTCCTTTTTTGGGAAGTTTTAATGACTGTTTCAGTCCCTTTATTTGTAAATGGTTTGCTTAGGTCTTCTATTTCTTGTAGGGTCAGTGTTGGTTGTTTGTGTGTTTCTAGGATTTGTCCATTTTGTTGACCTTGTCTAATTTACTGGTGTATAGTTGTTAATACTGCCCTCTTATGGTCTCTTTTATTTCTGTGGAGTCAGTAGTAATGTCCTCCCTCTCATTTCTGATTTTATTTATATCCATCTTTTATTTTATCAGTCTAGCTAAGGAGTGTGTCAATTTTGTTGATTTTCTCAAAGAATCAGCTTTTGTTTTTGTTAATCTCTCTATTTTTTTTTGGTTCTCGTTTAATTTATTTCTGCTCTAATCTTTTCATTTTTTCTGCTTGCTTTTCTTTTTCTGCCTCCTTTACCTGTGTAGTTAGGACATTGATTTGTAGCTTTTTCTTCTTCTTTTTAAAAAAATTAATTTATTGAAGTATATCACTCATACATAAAGATACATAAACAATAAGTGTATAATAATAGTTGTGAACTTACAAAACAAACATATATAACATCATACAGGACTCTCATAACTCACCCTACCACAAATAACTTGCATTGTTGTTAAACCTTTTTAACTAATGATTAAAGAGCATTGTCAAAATATTACTACTAACCAAAGTATTTTTCCCCAACCAACCCTTTATTATTATCTTTATATCATTTATATATGAACACACCTAAACAGTTAAGTGTACAATAAAAGTTGTAAACGTACAAAGCAATCTTTCTTCTTTTTTAATGTAAGCATTGCAATTCAGGGTTATAAATTTCCCTCCCAGACCTGCCTTCGTTGTATCCCATAGGTTTTGGTATGTTGTGTTCTTGTTTTCATTTATCTGAAGATATTTACTGATTTCTCTTACAATATCTTCTTTGACTCACTGATTATTAAGAATGTGCTGTTTAATCTCTGTGTGTTTGTGAATTTTCCCCTTTTCTGCCTGTTGTTAATTTCATTCCATTATGAGCAGAGAAATTGCTTTGTATAATTTCAATCTTTTTAAAATTTAGTAAGATCTGTTTTGTGACTTAACATATGGTCTATCCTGGAGAAAGATCTATGAGCACTTGAGAAGAATGTATATACTGCTGTTTTGGGATGCAATGTTCTATATAGGTCTATTAGGTTTTGTTCATTTATCATATTATTCAAGCTCTCTGTTTCCTTATTGATCCTCTGCTCAGATGTTCTATCCAATGCTGAAAGTGGTGTATTAAAGTCTCCAACTATTATTGTAGAGACATCTATTTTTCCCTTCAGTTTTGCCATTGTTTGCCTCATGTAATTTGTGGCACCCTTATTAGGTGCATATATATTTATGATTCTCTCTTCCTGGTAGATTGCCCACTTTATTAATATATAATGTCCTTCCTTGTCTCTAATAACAATTTTGCTTTTGAAGTCTATTTTATCCTACATAAATATAGCTACCCCAACTTGTTTTTTGGTTACTGAATGTGTGGAATATCTTTTTCCAGCCTTTTGCTTTCAACCTATGTGTATCCTTGGGTCTAAGGTGAGTCTCTTGTAGACAGCATATAGATGGCTCATGTTTTCTTGTCCATTCTGCCAGTCTGTGTCTTTTGATTGGACAATTTAATTCATTAGCAGTCAATGTTATTACTATACAGGAATTACTTCAACTATTTTATCCTTTGGCTTTTATATGTCATATCTTATTTATATCACTCTTTTTACACTGATTTACTTTTGCTGATAATCTTCATTTCTAGACTCTCTTCAAAGCTTCTCTTTCCTGTCGTTTCCTTACAGTCTGTAGGACTTCCTTCAGTATTTCTTGTAGGTCAAGGCTCTTGTGAACAAACTTTCAGTTTCTGTTAATCTGTTAGTATCTAAACCGTCCCTCAGTTTTTTAAGGAGGTACCAGGGATTGAACCTGGGACTTTGTACATGTGAAGCAAGCACTTAACCATTGAGCTACACCTGCTCCACTCTACCTTATTTTTGAAGGACAGTTTTACCTGATATAGAATTCTTAGCTGGCAGTTTTTCTCTTTTAGTATCTTAAATATGTCATAACAGTGCTTTCTCTTCTCCATGGTTTCTGATGAGAAATCAGCACTTAATCTTATTGGGTGTCCTTTTTATGTGGGAATTGCTTTTCTCTTTCTGCTTTCAGAATTCTTTATCTTTGGCATGACATTCTGATTAGTGTGTATCTCAGAGTAGGTCTATTTGGATTTATCCAGGTGGGAGTATGTTTTACTTTTTGACATGGATATCTATGTCTTTCAAAAGAGTTGGGAAATTTTGACTGTTATTTCCTCAAGTATTCTTTCTCTTTTCATCTCCTGGGATACCCATGACACACATGTTTGTGTACCTTGTGCTGTCATTCAGTTCCCTGAGATCCTGATCAATTTTTTCCATTCTTTTCTCTACCTACCATTTTTCTGTTTGATTTCAGAGGCCTTGTATTCTAGCTCTGATCCTTTTTTCTGCTTCTTCAAATCTGTCTTATACGTCTCAAGTGTATTTTTTATTTAATTTCTAGTGCCTTTCATTCCCATAAGATCTGTTATTTTTCTTTGCATGCTTTCAAATTTTTCTTTGTGCTCACCCAGTGTCTTCTTAATATCCTTAATCTTGTTAGCCATCTCATGTAATTAATTAAGGAGATATGATTGAACATATGTAATTAATTGTCTGAAATCCTGTATGTCATCTGGAATTTGAATTTGTTCTTTTTACTAGGCCATATCTTCCTGTTTCTTAATATGGCTTGTAATTTTTACTTGTGTCTAAGCATCTGATTTTCTTGATTCATTTAGTCTGAGCTCAGTTTTTCTCTTTAGCCTAGTGCTTTCTTGTTAATTGGCATTGCTAAAGCTCTTCTTTGACACTTGGTTCAACTTATTTTATTTTATTTTATTTTTATTGACTTTGTAATAATATTACATCAAAAATATATATGTGAGGTCCCATTCAACCCCATCCCCCCACCCCCCCTCTCCCCCCCCAACAACACTCGTTCCCATCATCATGACACATCCATTGGATTTGGTAAGTACATCTTTGGGCACCTCTGCACCTCATAGTCAATGGTCCACATCATGGCCCATACTCTCCCCCATTCCATCCGGTGGGCCCTGTGAGGATTTACAATGTCCGGTGATTGCCTCTGAAGCACCATCCAGGGCAGCTCCATGTCCCAAAGACACCTCCACCTCTCATCTCTTCCTGCCTTTCCCCATACCCATCGTCCACCATGTCCACTTTTCTCAATCCAATACTACCTCTTCTATGTGGACATTGGATTGGTTGTGTCCATTGCACCTCTATGTCAAAAGGAGGCTCAAATTCCACATGGATGCTGGATGCAATCCTCCCATTTTCAGTTGTAATCACTCTAGGCTCCATGGTGTGGTGATTGTCCTTCTTCAACTCCATCTTAGCTGAGTGCGGTAAGTCCAATACATCAGATTGTAGGTGCTGGAGTCTGGGTTCAACTTATTTTAGATGTTTATTATAACTCATGATTAAGTAATCAGATTTTTTCATCCCTTATTCATCTGATTAGTGCCCTGAATATACAGTACAATTTTTGAGATTGCACTATTTGTACACTTATTTCATCCCCAGGAGAAAGCCCCCCTTCCCCTGTTCTTCTTCCAGTAATGTTAATCTGTTCTGTTTATTTTTCTCTGCCTCTCTCTCTGTACTTTTTTAATCCCACCCCTCTCCCCAAGATGGCTGCCTCATCTTGTTTGCTCAAGTTTTTGCTTGATTTTTTTCTCATTGTTTGCACAGGTTGTCTGCTCATTTTTGCTCATTGTTATCTCATTGTTTTTTGCTCGTTGTCTGCTCATTGTCTGTTTTTCCTTTCAGAGGCACTGGGAACCAAACCTGGGATCTCTCTTGTGTGAGTAGGGCTCTTAACTGTTTCTGCTCTCTGCTCATTTTGTTTTTTTTGCTCATCATCTGCCTATTGTTTTTGCTTGATGTCTTCTTGTTTTCTACTCATTGTCTTCTTTAGGAGGCACCAGGGACTAAACCCATGTCCTCTCGTGCAGAAGGCAGGTACTCAATTGCTTGGGCAACATCTACTCCCTTTCTTTATTTTTAACATTCCTTTCATTTTCTCTAGCTGCTATTACTTGCAGGGCTAATTTTGTTAGTAGGGTCCCCCTGGATACAACCTTCCCAGATCAGCTTTTCTAGTCCAAACAGCCCCAGGGAACCATGAAAGTGGTGTAGATGGTTTCCAATGTGGCCAGGGGAGGGGATACTTGCCACCATTTTGGATCCTCCCCTGACATGTTTTTTTTTTTTTTTGTATTTTGTATTTTGTTTTGTTTTTGTTTTTCCTCCTGACTATTGATGAATAGAAAATATTGACAGTTCAGAGATAGAATGTCATATAAAACATTTTCTTGTTGTTGAATACACAATAAATCTGAACTTGTTTTTTATTTGATATATTGTATCAAATGACATAAAGATGTATATTTATGTGAACTAGGTAAATAGAATTAAAGTATTTATGTATGGATGCAGAAATACCAAATAGTAAAGCAAATCCTGGTTTATCAACTGTTTTTTCAATCCAAAAATTCTTGTATAAGACAGAAAAAACCTATTACAAGTATATTTCAAGGAAGATTAAAGGAGAAATGCATTTAGGTTTTAGTTAAGAGGAATGACTAAATACATTCAAATACATGTTTTCTTCTAATTTCTGTTAATTAGGACTGCTACTTGGAACCATAGGCAATTGCTTCAAAAACAAATTTCCTTACAGAATTAATAGATTCTGGTAAAATTTTAAATTTGCCTTATTTCTCCATGGGATTGAAAGTTATTTTCTTTTCCTTTTCATATGTATTTCATTATGTGGAAAAGGTACACAATATACGTTTGATATTTATTGAAAAATCATGGAAACTGGTTTTGTGACCTATTTTTATACTTGAATATTTGGATTCATTCATTTAGCAAATATTTATTGAATATGTACTGTGTGCCAGGCACCATCCCAGAACTGTGGCTACAGACACAGTTTAGAACAAAATGAAGTTCCTGCCTCATGATGCTCACCTCCCAGAGTATCAGAACTAGCCCTGATGGAGTGCTCAATCTGTGCTAGGCATTGTTCTAATATATTACGTTTTAGCTTATTTAATCTTCACAAGAGTTCTATACGGTAGGTGCTATTATTGATCATATTTTTTGACAGATAGCTAATCTGAGACTCAGATAGGTTGAGAAACTTTCCTTTAGTCATGCAATTAATTAGAATTTCCTGAGGTTCAAACTCAGGCAGCAAAGCTCCAAAACTGTCTCTGTGATGTGCTTATAACTATGTGATAAAGTGAATAAGAATAAGGTATGATAGAGCTCCAAATGTGCAGCTATTTTACTAATAGGTAAATGTTTTATGGTAATTTAGTGTTCCTTTGTCAACCAAAGATCATTTCACATGTATTGCTTGAAAAACTAAGTGACTCTCATGAGATAGTTAGAAGATTTTTTGGATCCCAGAAAAGATCATGTTTTTGGGTCGAATCCATTCTTGTAGGTGTCGGGCCCTTTGACTGAATTGCTTCAGTGAGGCATGTCATAGGGTGGGTCTTGGCCCTCTTGCTGGAGTCCTTTATAAACAGAGGACTGAAAGCAGAGACACCAGAGAAAACACTGCAGAGATGGAGAGAAGGAATCCAGGCGCTCAGAGAGGAGCCCGGGAGAAGCTAAAGTTGAAACAATGAGACCCAGAAGAGAAGCAGATCCCTTCGTGTGCCTTCCCATCTGAGAGAAGAGTCCAGGATCACCAGCAGCCAACCTTTAGTGAGACAGCATCTTTGATGACACCTTGATTTGGACATTTTCACAACCTCAGAACTATAAGCTTTTTACCTAGTAAATTGCCATTATAAAAGCCAACCCTTTTCTGGTATATTGCTCTTAGCAGCTTTTAGCAAACTAAAACACTCTCACTAGATGTTGGGTAAAAGTTATGGTACTAGTTTTTGTTCTCAGACTAAATTTTCTCTTTATAGATCAGTATGACAATTCTCATGGTTATGATTAAAATTTTTTAGGAGGAGTATGAAATTATATTCTCTCTACATAGTTTTCTTTCACACTTTACTTTCAAGGATTTGAAATAAGGAGGGCCTGATAAAGAGTAAATAGAAGTTTATAGTGCCTCTTAGGTATTCCTGAGTGGTAACAGTGGGAGAAGAAGCTTTCAGATATATTTCCAAAAAGTTCCAGTAAATCCACTTACTATAATATAAAGAAATCTATTTTTTTGCTATTTTTCACACTCTCACTCCAATTTGAGCTTACTTACTCATATCATTTGTAAATATATACTGTTCAGAGGCAGTAATAATATACTAGCATTATGACTAGAGAAATGAAGAAGGGTAGTGTTCGTTGATATCTATCTAGGCAGTCTGAACAGATTTAGAGAGAAGAGAGGGCTGAGACTAGTTTAAAAAGAAGATTGAAGCTTCAAAGAAGTTAAGCCAAGATGCATGAAAGGATAAAAAGGAAAGAGAATATATATTATATTAAGATTTGAGCTAATACAACTCAGATGAGAGGAATAATCATATCCTCAGAGGGTCTTTTCAAGCTCCACAAACTGGTGTTGAAGCAGAAGCCCTTTCAGAGCCTCACGCATCCACAGCAGTGAAGCACTGGCTGGCTCTTTACCCACTACATAAGCAGTTAGGACTGAGCTGGCAAATGGAGGCAGGAAGGCTCAAAGGGAGACACCTGAAGCTAGACCATGCTGTATTTTATGGTTAGTGTTTGGAATAGAATTCGAAGTCCTTAAGATTTTAGATTGTTGATTAGCTTTCAAAAGATTTTCAAATGGCAGACCTTAAAAGTGTTAGTCTTGTTCCTTGCTTTTTCCATGATTGTACATATTTATGAGAACAACTGAAACTTTAAAATCTCCTACTTTCATTGCCAGTAAAAGCAGCATAAGTGACAGCAGTAAAAGGTCTTGTCTCTCTTACTGAATCAATGACAAATCCTTTCAAATCCAAGTAAGCTCATGTGACAATATGCAATGGTTTGTAGCAGCATTATCACTAACAGCCAGCAAGCAAGTTTGCTATAAAATCTTTTGGAGGCAGCTTGTAATTTGGTTGTTTTATTAAACTTCACCAGCACAGATTGCAGGGGGAAAGGACTGGGAATTTTCCACTGAACTGTTACTGTAAAACCATGTTCTACTATGGATTTGATGTCAGAAACCATAACACTATTTAATATCAGATAATTGGCATAAAATGATCTTGAGTGACAGCTTGAGTCCTTGGTAAGTTAAATTAAAATTGATACTTACTTGTTTCTTGAACTGTCAAACCAATACATGCCTTTGCTTTTTTAGCATTGTTGCATCTTGGGGCAGTTGATTGCAGTTGGTAGGTAATTCAGTGCACACTAAGAAGAGGCTGGGTTTGTTTCCATTTCTTTTGTTTCTCTCTCTTTTTTTTAAACTCTAGATGAGAAAATGAGAATAATGACTATGGCAAACCATTGAGTTTGCCAATATAAGCTGGGACTACAAAAACTAAATATCTAAAAGAACATTTTTTTGGCTTAATTCATCTGTTTAGGGAGTTTACGACATGTAAAGCAGCTAATAATGGCAGAAGCTATTGTTTATTGAGTGTTTGTGCTGGAAATGAGGTAAAACTCTTCCATTCCCTCATTTAAATCTTAGGACCATATTATGGAGGAAGATAATGACACAGTTTCACAGTTGAGGAAACTTGCTAAAGTCCCTCTGCCAGTAAATGGTAGATTTGTGATTTCAACTTGGGTTTACTTGACTCTAAAGCCCATGTTTTAAACCATGATTATATATATATATTTTTTTAATTTTTTTATTTTTTATTGACTTTGTAATAATATTACATTAAAAATATATATGTGAGGTCCCATTCAACCCCATCCCCCCACCCCCCCTCTCCCTCCCCCCAACAACACTCGTTCCCATCATCATGACACATCCATTGGATTTGGTAAGTACATCTTTGGGCACCTCTGCACCTCATATACATTGGTTCACATCATGGCCCATACTCTCCTCTATTCCATCAAGTGGGCCCTGTGAGGATTTACAATGTCCGGTGATTACCTCTGAAGCACCATCCAGGGCAGCTCCATGTCCCGAAGACGCCTCCACCTCTCATCTCTTCCTGCCTTTCCCCATACCCTTTGTCCACCATGATTATATTATAATGCTTCTTGCAGGAAAATATTTTTTTCTAGAGCTGTATCCAAAAAAGTTGATTTTCTTAGAGATAGATATAAAGTATTCAATTCACCTGCTTTTAGCTTAAGAACAGGGATAAAATTAACATAATCTTACAAAAGTTAATATTTTTACTTTTATTTCACTTACATTTTATGTCTAGATTGGAGAGAAAGAAGCTATGTGAGGGAGAAAGGAAATGAAAAGGAGAAGTGGAAAGAGAGGACTTGAAGTTGAAGGGACAGGAAGAAGGGGAGGGAGACATGGAAACAATTCCCAGAAACAGTGGAGAGATGTCCTCAGAAGGCTCTTGTGCCATCTTTGACCACTGCCACTGGCTCCTCGCTCTCTTTTCTCCCTCTCAAACAAGGTCTTTCTTTTTAACAGGATCAATTTCTCCCCTTTCTTGGCTTCAGACATACACAGCTCTCTCCTAACATGAAAAAAAAAGAAACAACTTCCCTTAGTCTTGAGCACTTTCTATTCATTAGCTGAATTAGTGACTGACTTGAGAAACAAGGTTTAAGAGCCCATTTGCCAGGGATTAGCTGCCAGGTCCTAGGAATACAGAGTTGTCAAGGCAAGATTCTTTCCTTTTCACAGTTAAAGCTCCTGAATGATTGGAAGTTAAACCTATGTTCACTAACTTCATTTACTTTTTGTCCACTCCTTATGATAATTTGGTTTACACCTAACCCCCTACTAAGCCTGTATTCTTGAATGTCACTAATTACTTCCTAATTGACAAATCAAATATTTCTTTTACTCTCATAGTTTCTGTTCTTACTATTGTACATATTATATATACATATTGGATGATCTTCCCCACTTCTTCTTCCCACCCCCAAATTATTTATTTCTAAAATTATAGCTGAAATTTTCATTCCTATCCCAGAAAATTTTATCTTGAACAGGATGAACTTGGCTTGCTAAATTTGTGGCAAGCTACTCAGTGGGATATTGAGGTTCTATCTGATGCTAATTCATTTCTTCAGCTCAGTGATTTCACTCTTCTACATCTGAAATATGTCTTCTACTGATAATTCCTCTTTTGAAAGGAGATGGGGTCTTTAAAGTCAAAATCCTGATGTGTGTGATTTGGGTGGTTAATGACTGTATGTTTGATGTACACATGTCAGGAGTCCTGGATTTTAGAATCCCATTTTTATATTCAATGATTCAGGCCCTTTGACTCTGAGGGCATCAAAGGAGAAAAACAACATTACCAGATCTACCTCCATTTACATTAAACTCCCCGATTTCAGCTGAGGAATCCTTCTTTTGTGCCCTCAACAACAACATCTTTACTATAAAAACACGAACTATCTGCTCAGATATTTGGTTACATTTTCACTTATTTTTCAAACTATTTTGTGAACACTCATCATGGAGTTACTTATTTTTGGGGAATTGAGTATCCTATGGAATTGGTTATCAGGTTTGTTATAAAGGTATTTTTCTCTTTTATGCCCTTCTCTGTTAAGAATTATAAAGGATTGCATCTTTTGTTATTCCTTATGTTTTGCCTATTGACATAGTAAAGACATTTGGGTCATGTCCACATAAAGAAATAAGCAGTTGAAAAGGGAAAACAATCACTAAAGTAGTTAATCTACTATCCATATGACACGAAAGAATTGTTTTGGCAGATTCCTATTCTTGATTGATTAAATTTTCATTAAAAAATGTGGTCTAAGATATCTACTTACTAATTTCTGATTCATAACCCTCCTTTTCTGCCAATTTACTCTGAGAGATTTACCAATAGAAATGAAAGCTTGAAAAATGAGCATCAGCTAAATTGAAAAACAAGGAGCCCAGATGAAGGAAATAAAACCAATTTCTATAATAAGGCTCTAATTCATTTTCTTTTAAAAGACAGTACAAATTTTGGATTCTTTAGAATTTAATTTAGAACTGTATTTTGTTTGTAAATATCCACATTTACATGGACTATGAATAGTTATTGCTATTAGAGTAAAGCAAGTGAGGGCTGAGTCTTTATAATCATGGATAAGGTATAAAAATGAGATAACATGAACACATTTGGTGAAATATAATTTGCTATGTAATCATTAAAAACAAAGTGATGTTGCTATTTTTAACTGCCAATGTAAGGAGCAAGGAGCATGCAGTCCATGGCAGGCTGTATCAGGTAGGCTCTAGATGGGAAATAAACAGCTCATTTAAACAAAGTAGTGGAGGAGAGTTTAATGAAAGGACTGTTTACAAAGGTGTAGAGGGAGTAGCCAGGGTCAAAGAGAGTGAACAAGGAATGAAGAAGCACCTCAGAGCTACCAATAGTAGGGAGCCATTTCCTTTCTAGGCCCAAAGCAGCAAGAGAAGGGAGCAGTTACCAGGAGGGGGGGAGGGAGAGAGAGAGAGAGAGAGAGACAGACAGACAGACAGACAGACAGACAGAGACAGAGAGAAATAGCATTAGGAGAGTGTGGCCTGCCAGGAATTGTGGGCTTGGTAGAGGGAAGAGCCAAATCATGGATGAGGGAGAAGCCAAGGGAATAGTCTCCTTCCCCTTACTTGGATCTCCTACTAGTGCCTCCCCTTTGGCTGAACCGAACTGGCAACCAGAGGGTAACATAGTCCATTGATGCCATTCATTTAAGTCAGCCCCTCCAGGACCCAGAGCAGAAGGAGGATGGAGAGTGAAACTGCAGGAGCAAATAAAATATATCCAGCTCACAGGCTAAGCCTGATATTTATTGACTACTTCAATTAATTTCTATCAGCACCACTACTTCCCTTCCCCCACCTGCCTCCAAAAGAATATACAAAACTTAGAAGAGATCCTGCATCTGAATTGTTAAAGTATTTATTATCTTTGTCTTGATGTGAATACAGCACTTTGGATGATGGCTCTGGGCAAGTTTAGCAATGTACTTGGCCAAGATGAGATTACCGTTAAGGAGGCATAATTTGGCCCTTACTTTCCTCTCCAGTCTCATCTTTCACTCTTTTCCCTGAACACCCACTGTGCACATGCGCACATGCAGACACACCC
Source organism: Dasypus novemcinctus (assembly GCF_030445035.2). NCBI lineage: Eukaryota > Metazoa > Chordata > Mammalia > Cingulata > Dasypodidae > Dasypus > Dasypus novemcinctus. The sequence goes on from NC_080677.1 coordinate 88,223,685, forward strand.
CCCCCCCCACGCCACTCCACCATACTAAGCTGCCTTCTTAACTCTAGGCTCCTTACATGCTATTCTCACTCCCTGCCTTGTATTTTTTTTCCTCTTGCCACTTATCACATTATTTTATATGTGCTTATTAACGACACTAGGCCCTGAATATCATGAGAGCAGGGGTTATTTCTTATGTTTCATTGACTCCCCTGGACTTTTTCCAGTGCCTGTACATAATAGCTCAGTATCTGTTGAATTAATAAATGAATGAAGGAACTAGCAATAGGAAATATTTTATTCACCAATGTTTATAAAGTTAGTACTGCTCAGGATGATCTCATTTGTAACTTGGAAGGAATATCAGAGTCTGAATAATTCACAAATACAAGGTCAGTTTCTGAATAAGCAGCAGAATAACAGGCAGTGAGTTGCAGTGAGAGTTCCTGATTTGCTACAAGTATGAGGAAGCTGGTTGCCACCAGTGTTTCTCAGGTTAGATGGCCAACAGAATTCCCTCATTACCTGTCACAGTTACTGAAGCCAGATCTTTTGCATCCCAGACCTTCTGAATCAGAACCTCTGCAGGTTCTGAGAGTCTGCGCTTTACTATTCCACCCCACCTTCCACCTCTCAGTTGGTGGTTCTGGTGCGTACTCAGGCAGGAGAAGCTTTGTTCAACCTCTGAAAGGTCTCTTCGCTCTCTAGGGACTACTTGTGATCTTGCCATGGGGATGAGTCATCAGCAAACGTAAGTTTGTAAATGATATTTGTAAATATTCACAGTTTAATGTTTTAATTTTTTATGACTTGTAAGCTTTCCCCTGGGGAGATGTTTAATTTCCTTTTGCTATTTTGTATTGTAGGGTCTTATTCACTTGATTAATTTTTAATTGGGGAATCATGCTGAGCTATTTCCAGACTATGCATGGAGGCAGCTCTCTATTGCTTTCCCAGTGGAATTTTGATTAATATCCTTTTCTCTGTGGTCCCTGTAGACTACCAGTTTCCACTCTCCAATTATGTTTGTTCTGTTGAGAATGAGGCAGAAAGTTGGAGAATGGTAAGCACAGCTGAGCAGCATTGAGATTTGCTGGGTGGCAGGGTTTTAAAACCCGATTTTGCATGCCAGTAGGGATGGATTCACTTGTTCATTTTCATGGAATCATCTGATATAGTTCTGACCCTTTCTTATTACAATCACTTGCCTTTACTGGAGAATAGCTTACTTTAAAACTAAGCATTTAACTTCATTAGAGATTTCTGCTAAAACTTATCAATATGTATCCCAGTGAGAAAATGAATTTTAGAGTCAGTTTGGTTAGCTGATTCTTCTGCTTAGGCTTATTATTAAAGATAAGTGAATCATTTTCCCTGTAACAGCTCATTGTAACTCAACAAACAATCTTTGAAATAGTCAATGGGTGTTTCCTCCTGGCCACCTGTGACATCACCATTCCTCTTGTGAGTCTGACTTTGCATCTTTGCACAAAGCTGTGTGAAAATATTAGATAGAACATAAGGCCCCACAGGGACAGTGGATTCATTTTCTATTGCTTTGTAAAGAATTACCACAAAGTGAATGGCTTAAACAACACTCATTTCTTAGCTCTCAGTTGTGCAGGCCAGAAGATCATTATGGGCTTGACTGGGTTCTGTGCCTCTCATCTCACAAGGTGGAAATCAAGGTGTCAGCCCAGGGTGTGGGGAGACAGTCTCTTACCTGGAGGATCTGGGGAAGAATATGTTTTCACGCTCATTCAGGTTGTTGGTAGAATTTAGCTCCTTGCGTTTGTGGGCGAGGTGGCTGTGTCCTCGCTTGGGATTTGCTCTCAACTCCTAGAATTCATTCTTAGGTTCTTGCATGAGGCCCCCTCCATCTTCAATGACAGCGATGGTGCATTGCCTCTGTTTCGAATTAATTAGATTTTAGATTTGGGTACAGGTGGAGGTTGGTGTGACACAATGGGATCCCAAGGCCATAATGCAGGAGAAAAGATAATTTACTCAGTTTCCAGAGAGAGGGGGATGCAAAAGGAGGGGTCCACAGAAAGAGCAACGGGGCCCTGGCAGCTGAACCAGCAGATGGGGAGCACAGAACAAGATGGATCTGTAGGCTTGTGTCTTTATTCTGGTCTGGGGTGGAGTTCGATTTTCTGTGGGAGTCAAGGATTGGTTAGTTTAAAGCAAATATGTGGGAAAAGGGAAAGGGACTGAGGGTCCGAGAATGTTGGGATGGTTAGCTGATCATTTGGAGCCAGCTGTGGGTTTTGGGTGAGGTGTATGGGTAGTGTGGGTGGTAGCTGAGAAGATGTGGGCTTGGGGTCTGGGGGAGTTTATGCCCCAGGACTGAGAAGCTGCTTATTAACTAGGCCAAACATCAGTGCTGAGGCAAGTGGCTTAGCCAAGGTAAAATGGATGCTGAGGGAGCTTGTGAAAATTGTGATAGTTACAACAGCACCCTTTTTATGCTTCAAATCTCATAACTTCACCATCTGCTACCCCCTGGAGAAAACTCTGCTTTTAAAGGGCTCATGTGATTAGGTCAGGCCCACTGGATAATCTTGGTGTCTTAAAGTCAACTGATTTGAGACTCTAATTACGTCATCAGAATCCATTTACAATAGTAATTACATTAGTGTTTGATTGAATAGCCAGGGGATGTGAATCTTGAGAGGACACCTTTAGAATTCCTTCTGCCACAGTCAGGGACATTATTTAAAGTAATACGACAATAATTATCATTTACAAATATATGTAACCTCTATTGTATATATAATATATATTATTTAATTTTATATCCTGATAATATGCCTGCTAATCTGGTGGGAAAAAACTAGTTGTGGCAACATATAATTTCATTTTTTGTGTTACACGTAGGCCAGAAATTGCAATACAAGGATGTACAAAAGTTTACTCAATTTAAAGGTGCATTTCTACTTGAGTTTTGAATGAAATAGATCTCCCTGCAGGAAGGACCATTGGGTCATCTAAATGCTCACTCCAATGCAAAATCTACTAGAAATTTCCTAATAGCTATATACTAGGCTTAAGGTCACATTCTTTCCAAAGTCAAGAATTCATTTATGGACCATAATAACTAATACAAAAACCCTTTTCCTGATGGGCTTATATTATGTACAAACATTTAATGAAAATAACTCCTTTCCTGACCAATTCCATAGGCCAGCTAGGACACTGTATCAAAGTATTTAAAATCCTTATTAGGGAAACGGACTTGGCCCCGTGGTTAGGGCGTCCGTCTACCATATGGGAGGTCCGAGGTTCAAACCCTGAGCCTCCTTGACCCATGTGGAGCTGGCCCATGCACAGTGCTGATGCACGCAAGGAGTGCCCTGCCATGCAGGGGTGTCCCCCACATTGGGGAGCCCCACGCGGAAGGAGTGCGCCCCGTAAGGAAAGCTGACCAGTGCAAAAGAAAGTGCAGCCTGCCCAGGAATGGCGCCGCACTCATGGAGAGCTGACACAACAAGATGACGCAACAAAAAGAAACACAGATTCCCGTGCTGCTGACAACAACAGAATCGGATAAAGAAGAAGATGCAGCAAATAGACACAGAGAACAGACAACGGGATCGGGGGTGGGGGCAGGGTTGGGAAGGGGAGAGAAGTAAATAAACGAATCTTTAAAAAAAAATCCTTATTAAACATACACATTTTTTTTCTTCAAAAATATTGAGTAGCCAGGGAATGGGGTCTGTTTATGATGATGTATTTAAATGAGTAAGAGAAAATTGTTTCTATTCATTGAGTAGAATCATATTAGCTGGGTTAGAAATCAGCATTCATGGTTGAATTATGGATTTGCACATTGACATTGGGGTCAAGAACAAAAGCCAAATCAAGGTGTACAAAACCGTAATATCATTTTATATCTAATTCTGGAATGTTTGTAGACTGCATGAAACCTATAGGTGGACCACATAGGAATTGGGTCTCTGTATTCACATTTAGATTAATGGCCATCCAACATGGGCTCTGGAATTTGAGAGCAGTCCCAGAATTCAGGGGACAGCTTTTAAACAGCCTACAGAACTATAAAAAAGCAGCAATCAGCCGCAGGCATCCAGAAACTTGGTTCTGAATTTACCACTGTCTTCCACCAAGAATGACCTTATAATATACTTCTCATCATGCAGGAGACAGTTTTACAATATAATGCCGGCAAGGTCTTGCTAGAAGAACTGAGTTTAATGAGGATGGACTTGAGTGTTCAGAGTGGAATGAAGGGTGAGACTGTGTACTCAAACAGACTGAATGGGTAAACTGGAATCACCTCTTGCTTTTTCCTTTAAAGATTCTTATTCTCGTTACACATTTCTGGCCCCCTTATGGTACAATTATTAATACTGCCTGTAGTGGGCTGAAAACTCTTCAAATAACCCCAAGTTCATGTTTACCCAGAATCTCAGAATGTGACTTCATTTGGAAAAATGGGCATACCTTTGAGATATTGCAGGTTCAGTTCCAGACCACCACAAAAAAGCGAGTATCATAATAAGAGTCACATGAATTTTTTGGTTGCCCAGTGCATATAAAAGTTCTGTTTATACAATACTGTAGTCTATCAAGTGTGCAATAGCTTTATGTCTAAAAAATGTGCATACTTTAATTTAAAATACATATTGGCAAAAAATTCTAACCATTATCTGAGCCTTTGCTGATGGAGGGTCTTGCTTTGCTGTTGATGGCTGCTGACTGGTCAGGGTGGTGGCTGCTGAAGGTTGGGGTGGCTGTGGCAATTTCTTATAAGACAGCAGTCAAGTTTGCCATATCATTTCAAACTTCCTTTAATGAAAAAGTTTTCTGTAGCATGTGATACTATTTGATAGCTTTTTACCCACAGTAGTATTTTTTTCAAAATCCTCTCACCCTGCTGTGCTTTATCAACTAAGTTGATAATATTCTAAATTCTAATTCTAATATTCTAAATCCTTTGTTGTTATTTCAATAACGTTCATAACATCTTCATCAGGAGCAGATTCTTCTCGAGAAGGCACTTTCTTTGCTCATCTGTAAGAAGCAATTCCTTATCCATTCAAGTTTTTTCTTTTAAAAAAATCTATTTTATTGAAATGTATTCATAAACCATATAATCCATCTAAAGCATACAATCAATGGCATTTGTTATACTCACAGAGTTGTGCATTCATGACTGTAAACAATATTAGAGCATTTTCATTATCCAAAAAGAAAACCCTCCTACTTAGTAGGCACCTCTCAATCTCTCTATCTTTCCACTGCCATACATAACTGATAATCTATTTCCATCTGTTAAATAAAATTATTTGTGTTTACCTTTTGTATAAATAAAGTCAAACATATGCAGTACTTTCTGTGTAGTTTCTTTCCCTTATCATACTTCCTTTTTTTTTAAACCTTTGATGGAAGAATATTAATACATTAGTAAACCTTACAGTTCCTAATTTGCTTTGGTTGTATTTTTATCCAAATATCACCCCATTATTAACATCTTGTAACATTACTGTACATTTGTTCTGTTAAACATTCATATATATACACTACTAACCATGCACATTTACCACACAAGGGTTGGCTATCCTATACAGTTCTATGTTTCATTTTTTAGTTTTCCTTCTAGTGATATATATGACCTCAGACTTTCCCTTTCAACCATTATCATACCCCAATATTAGTGCTGCTAATTACAAATACTATAATATACTTTCAACATTTCTATCCTTTTCCAAGCACTTACAAGCAAACTTTAAAATTTTTAATTAATTAATTAATTAATTAATTAATTTTTTAACCAATTCTGTACAGATTAAGCTTTAGCTTTCATTCTCTATTTTCATTCTTTCTTCTGGTGACCTATATTCTAGCTATTAACTCCATGAGTTTGCTCATTATATTTAGTTTTTATATAATAGTGATATCATACAATATTTATTCTTTTGTGTCCAGCTTGCTTCACTCAACATAATGTTCATCATGCTGTCATATGCTTAACAACTCTGTTTCTTCTTACAACTGAGATGTATATATATAGCACAATTTGTTTATCTATCCAACGGTTGAGGGACATCTGCATTGTTTCCATCTTTTGGCATTTGTGAATAATGTTGCTATTAATATCTGTGTGCAGATATCTATTCGTGTCCCTGCTCTCAGTTCTTCTGGGTATATAACTAGTAGTGGTATTGCCAGGTCACATGGTGGGTCTGTATTTAACTTAGGAACTTTCAGTCTTCCACAGCAGCTGTCCCATTCCACATTCCCACCAACAACGAATAAGTGCTTCAGTTTCTCCACATCCTCTCCAAACTTGTAGTAGTTTTTTTCTCTTTTTTTAAAATAATGGCCATTCTAATAGGTGTGAAATGATAGCTCATTGTAGTTTTGATTTACATTTCCCTAATAGCTTGTGATGTTGAGTATCTTTTCATGTGCTTTTTGTCATTTGTATTTCCTCTTTGGAAAAATGTATATTCAAGTCTTTTCCCCAGTTTTTAATTGGATCATTTGACTTTTTATTTTTGAATTGTAGGATCTCTTTACATATCATGGATATTAAATCCTTATCAGTTATGTGATTTCCAAATATTTTCTTCCATTGAGTATGCTGCCTTTTCACCCTCTTGAAAAAGTCATTTGAAGTGCAAAAGTGTTTAATTTTCAGGAGGTCCCATTTATTTATTTTTCTTTTATTGTTTGTGTTTTAGGTATGAGGTCTAAGAACCTAATTCCTACTACCCAATCTTGAAGATGTTTTCCTACATTATCTTCTAGAAGTTTTATGGTCCTAGCTTTTATGTTTAGGTCTTTGATCCATTTTGAGTTGATTCTTATATAGAGAGTAAGATAGGGGTCCTCTTTCATTCTTTTGGTTATGGATATCCAGTTTTCCCAGCACTGTTTGTTGAAGATCTATTATGTCCCAGTAAAGTGGATTTGGTAAGCTTATCAAAAAACAGTTTACCATAGAAGTGAGGGTCTATTTCTGAGCTCTCACTTTGATTCCATTGATTGATGTGTATATTTTTATGCCAATACCATGCTGTCTTGACCACTGTAGCTTTGGATTATGCTTTAAGGTGAGTAAGTATGAGTCCTCTCACTTTGCTCTCCTTTTTTAAGATGTATTTCACTATTTGGGTCCCTTTACCTTCCAAATGAATTTGGTAATTGACTTTTTTATTTCTGTAAAGCAGGCTGTTGGAATTTTGATTGGGATTGCATTGAATCTATAAATCAATTTGGGGAGAATTGACATCTTAATACTTAGTCTTCCAATCCATAAACATGGAAAGTGCTTGCATTAATTCAGTTCTTCCTTGATTTTTTTTAGCACTGCTCTGTAGTTTTATGAGTAAAAGTCCTTTACATCACCGGTTAAATTAATTCTTAGATATTTGATTATTTCCTTTCTCTTTTTTTAAAAATAGAAGATACTTAATAAATGTTTTTTTTAAAGCTTTATTTTTAATTTATTTCTCTCCCTTCTCCCCACCCAGATGTCTGCTCTCTGTGTCCCATTCCCTGTATGTTCTTCTGTGACCGCTTCTACCCTTCTTAGCAGCACCAGGAATCTGTGTTTCTTTTTGTTGCGTCATCTTGTTGTGTCAGCTCTCAGTGTGTGTGGCACCATTCTTGGGCAGCCTGCACTTTCTTTCATGCTGGGTGGTTCTCCTTATGGGGCGCACTCCTTGCGCATGGGGCTCCCCTATGCAGGGGACGCCCCTGTGTGTCACAGCACTCCTTGCGTGCATCAGCACTGTGCATGGGCCAGCTCCACACGGGTCAAGCAGGCCCAGTGTTTGAACCACGGACCTCCCATGTGGTAGGCGGATGCCCTATCCATTGGGCCAAGTCTGCTTCCCTTTGATTATTTTCATTATTATTGTGAATGGAATGTTTTTCTTGATTTCCACCTCAGATTGCTCATTACCAGTGTATAACACTACTGATTCTTGCAAATTGATCTTGTATGCTGTCACTCTGCTGAACTCATTTATTAGTTCTACTAACTTTGTCATAGATAGTTCAGAATTTTCTAAATATAGTATCATGTCATCTGCAAAAAATGAGAGTTTGCTTCTCTTTTTCCAATGTGGATGCCTTTTATTTCTTTTTCTTGCCTAATTGCTCTAGCTAGAATATCTATCACAACGTTAAATAACAGTGGTGACAGTGGGCATCTTTCCCAATCTTAAAACTTTCAAACTTTTCTCATTAAGTATGATGTTGGGGGTGGGTTTTTCATATATGTCCTATATCATGTTAAGGAATTTTCCTTCTAGTCCTATCTTTGAGTTGTTTTTATTTATTAAGAAAGGATGCTGGAATTTGTCAAATGTCTTTTCTGTGTCAATTGCAATGATCATGTGGTTTTTTTTTTTCCTTTGATTTGTTAATGTGGTCTATTAAGTTAATTGATTTTCTTGTGTTGAATCACCCTTGCATACCAGGAATAAAACTCACTTGATCATGGTATATACTTCTTTTAATATGTTGTTGGATTCTATTTAGTTGAGAATTTTTTATCTATATTCATTGGAGAGATTAGCCTATACTTTTCAATTCTTACAGTATCTTTATCTGGTTTTAGTATTAGGGTAATGTTGGTTTCATAAATTGAATTGATAATTTTCAGTCCTCTTCAGTTTTTGGAAGAGTTTAAACAGGATTGGAATTAATTCTTGAACTGCTTGGTAGAATTCATCTGTGAAGCCATCTGGACCTGGACTTTTCTTAGTTGTGATTTTTAAAAAAAATTTTTCCAGAGATTACCTCATTGGAGGTGCATACAATGAAATACATCAGTGTTATACAAAATAATAAAAATATTTTGCTCTTCAATTTACAAATTAATTTCATAAACTATAATAAACATGAGAAAACTACAAAGAAGTTCTCAGTTTCCATCCTTCATGGCTAGAAAAAGAAATTATTTTAATAGAGATCTAACTCTGCCCCTGCTTGCAGAGAAATTAATGTATTACAAATATATATTTTCATATTGTCCCTAGCCCTTACACAGACTTAAGATTGGACATGGTTCTATTTTTTTTTTTACAGAGAATTATAAATAGTCTTGTAAAAGATAACTTTCTATTAATAAGAACTAAATTTCATTAGATTTATAATGAAATTTATAAATTCAATAATTCAAGTTACTCTTGAATTAATTGTGATTCATTTGTGGGAATGTATGGTATATATCTTTCAATCATCTACAATTTGATCCAACAATTATTTATGGATAGAAATTCTATAATCATCAGAAGATTTTATTCATGTTCTTTAAAGGTAGCTTTGTCCCAGTAAATATTCCTTCACTCTTTCTGTATATATTAGGAGAACAAAAAATAAATAACAGCCAGTTATTTGACTTTTGTTTTTTCTTGCTTGAAACTGCTCTGTTTTGTGTTTTATAGATTTGATCAGCACTAATAAGGCAGGATCAATGGACTTCTTCTTTTGTGACTCCTTTGGAATCATCTCGCTCTCTTTTTCTTTATTGCCTGAATAAGTTCCTGTTCATTTTGTTCTCTTTGCTGAGCTTTCTCTTCAAGGATTCTTTCCATATCTTTTGCTTTCTTGAAATTGGGATATGAGGGATTCAAACTGAACAAGCGGGAAGTTTGTATTGCCTCACAACGTTTGTAATTCCTCCTGTAATTCCTTCAGTAATTCCTTCTTTTTCATAAGCAGCTTATTCTTCTTTCCTCTCAGATTCTGGTGTCCCACAATCTTGTTATTGAAGTGTTTCTTGCTGTCCTCCTCCTCATTTATCATGAAAAAAGCTATTTCAGCCTTTTGTCTTTCTATTCCAATTTCTTCCTCTGGAGATGTGCAATCTTTTGTAGATTTCATTGATTTATTTCTCTTTATACCCTTTTAAAAAAAATTCTTTGACAAAGTATGAGTCATTCAAATTAACATCAGAGAAAAGTTCATCTTCATTGGTCTCTTCAGTAAAGAGCCTTCTGTATCTTTTTCAGTCCGTTTTTCTCTTTCTTCTTCTCTAGGAATTGTTCCCAAAGGGTTAATTTATCCTTTCCTTCCAATTTGTTTTTGACCAGCTCTTCTGCACTCTCTACAAGACCTGGAACAGACTTAATTTCCATTTCCATATTGTTTTCTTCGCCTTTTTTGTTTTTCTTGGTAACTTGCAAGAGCTGCCTGTATGTAACAAATTTTTTATCATCCTTCTGACTTTTCTGTCTTCTCATCATCTTCTACATTGACTCCATCATTACCTTGTAGCTCCTTTTCTTTCTCCTCTTCATCTTCACTTGAGGAAGCTAAGTAGCTTCAAAAATCTGTGTCCAAAAGATCTTCTTTTTTAAACTTCCTGTTGAGTGTTGTAATTCTTTCGTGATAAGTATCATCCCAAGTATGTTGACTATAGACATTCTTATTGCAGCAAATGTGAAATATTTTTGGTTTATATGCTGTGAAATCCACTTCTGAAGCTATGGCCTTGGGCATGTCATCAAAATTAATATCATCTGGTATAAACCTTAGATCTATGAAAGAACAACTACTTTCAAACTCCAGGCCATCACAATCCTTGGAAATTTTACCAGTTGTTACAGGAGAATCATAGTCTACTATTGCCTAACAGTACAATCACTTGAATTGATAATCTCTCACTTTTTCTCTAGAGGTCCAGTCCTTTTCAGGGGCATCCTTGGGAATGCTTAATAATTCTACTGGCCCTTGAACTTGCTCTTCCTTCATCCTCTCCTTTCCAAACTCTAAAGGATTTATCTTTGCAGAAAATATAACCCCTCCTTTAGGTTTAAATGAACTGAATAGAGCCAACAAATATTTTGCCTTTAATCTATCCCAGTCCAAACTGATAATCAATGTGTAATCTCAACAGTCTGAGGAATATCTATATTTAATTTTCTCCAAGCATGCTCAAAAATAGATTTCTCTGAAAGTAAACTGTCATGTTTTCTTCATCTTCTTCATCTTCAGAACTAGTTTCTGTATTTTCTTTATCCCTAGCAAGATCAGGACCATTGACACTTTCATCTTTATTCTCCTTATCTTCATCATCTTATTCCATCATCCCCATCATCATCATCATCTGAAGCTCTACCAACTCCTATTTCATCTTTAGTCTTCATCATCTTCCATTTCACTAACACTTTCTGACTCTTTCTCCAGAGTAACTTTATCAAACATTTTACCACCTGTTGAGTTTTCATCACTGTTTCCTTCCATTATGGGTGGAACCACTGATTGTATTTCTCTTCTTGTCTCAGGGCACTTGACCTTGGTAGTTTCACAGTGATGCCAGAGTCTGTGTGGAATATTGTCTTTTTTCCTATTTGGTATGTTTTTGTGTGAACTACTCACTATCCTTCTTGGGACTTCTTTTTGCATCTAACTTCTTAGATTTATATGAAATTTTCATTTTCTGAATTCTTTCAAAATTATCTAATTCATTTTTATTTACAGAATCCTTTTGATTAATTTTCCTTATTTCTTTATTTTCCTTTTTCTCCTCAACTAGATTTTTTGAATCTAATCTTTTGTAGTCTAGGATTTTTACTTATTCATTTTATTTTGGATCACTAATTTGCTATCTTTCTCAGAGAGATCTGAATCAGAATCTGAAAGGTCATAAAAGTGTTTCAACTCTTCTGTAATTCTCCAGTTGAAGGGCACTCCCTTTTATCCACGGCATAGTTCAATTTGAGCTTTTTGTCATGAAATGTGGCTCAAGATCTTTGTCATTTTTAACTTTTCTATCATTTTCTGGCCTATCCTGAAATTTCAGGTCCTGTGTAACCTGTCTAAACCATTGTCACTCATTATTTCTTGTTTGGGAATCATTTTTAAATGTCTGTACAGGACAAATGCTTGAAGAAATGAACTACTACGCTGAGCCTCCTGTTGGAATATTTTTGATGACTTATTCAATCTCTCTACTTGTGATTGGTTTGTTGAAGTATTCTATTTTTTCTATTTCTTCTGGAGAAGGTGGTTAGTACATTTCTAGGAATTTTTGCATTTCATCTGGGTTGTCTAAATTATATAAGTTTTCAATATCCTCTTATGATTCTTATTATTTCTATACAGTAAGTAGTAATATCCCCCCTTTTAATTCATGATTTTATATATTTGCATCAGCTCTCTTTTTTTCTGTTAGTCTAGCTAAGGGTTTGTCAATTTTATTGATCGTAAAGAACCAGTTTTTGATTTTGTTGATTTTCTCTCCTTTTTTTTTTTTTGTTCTCAATTTCATTTATTTCTGCTCTAATATTTGTTATTTCTTTCTCTCTGCTTGATTTGGGGTTAGTTTTCTGCTCTTTTTCCAACTCCTCAAGGTGTTCCATTAAGATCTTTGTTTTGTTTTGTTTTTTTAAGATTTTATTTTTTATTTATTTCTCTCTCCTTCCCAGCCCTTCCCCCTGCCCCCCCCCCCCCAGTTGTCTGCTCTGTGTGCCCATTCCCTGTGTGTTCTTCTGTCTCCATTTATATTCTTGTCAGAGGCACCAGGAATTTGTGTCTCTTTTTGTTGCATCATCTTGCTGCGTCAGCTCTCCATGTGTGCATCGCCACTCCTGGGCAGGTTGCACTTTTCTTCATGCTGGGTGGCTCTCCTTACGGGGTGCACTCCTTGCCCATGGTGCTCCCCTATGCAGGGGACACCCCTGCTGGGCACGGCACTTGTTGTACGCATCAGCACTGTGTGGGGGCCAGCTCATCACATGGATCAGGAGGTTCTGGGTTTGAACATCCCAGGTAGGTGGATGCTCTATCCATTGAGCCAAATCTGCTTCCCCCATTAAGGTCTTTGATTTCAGGTCTTTCTTCCTTTTTAACATAGGAACTTAGGTCTATAATTTTTCCTCTCAGCACTGTCCTTGCTACACCACATAGGTTTTGATATGTTGTGATCTTGTTTTCATTTGTGTGACACTTACTGATTTCTCTTGCAATTTTTTCTTTGACCCACTGAAGTTTAAGAGTGTGTTGTTTAATTTCCACAAACTTTTGGATTTTCCCTTTTTTCTACCTGTTGTTGATTTCCAGCTTCATTCCATATGACCAGAGAAACTACTTTTTATGTAATTTCAATCTTTTTGAAATTTAATGAGATCTGTTTTGTGACCCAACATGTGGTCTATCTTGGAGAAAAATATATGAATACTTGAGAAGAATGTATATACTGCTGTTTTGGGGTACAATGTTCTATATATATCTATTAAGTTTAGTTCATTTATCATATTATTCAAGCTCTCTGTTTTCTTATCAATCCTCTTCCAAGATGTTCTATCCAGTGATGAGAGTGGTGTATTGAAGTCTCCAGCTATTATTGTAGAGACATCTATTTTTCCTTTCAGTTTTGCCATTGTTTGCCTCATGTAATTTGTGACACCCTGTTTAGGTGCACATAAATTTATGATTGTTATCTCTTCCTGGTGGATTGCCCACTTTATTAACATATAATGTCTTCCTTGTCTTTAATAACAGCTTTGCTTTTTTCCCAACCAATATATGTATTTTAAAAGAAGCTTTAGATTATATAAATGTTACATAAAAAATATAGGGGATTCCCATATGCCCTAATCCCTCCCCCTTCCACACTTTTCCACCTTAAAAACATCTTTCATTAGTGTGGTACATTTGTTAAAATTGATGAACCCATATTGAAGCATTGCTACTAACTGTGGACTATAGATTACATTTTAGTTTACACTCTGTCATGCACAATTTTATAGGTTTTAACAAAATGTATAATGGCCTGTATCCATCATTGCAATGTCATGCAGGATACTTTAAATGTCCTGAAAATGCTCTCTTGTTACACCTATTCTGTCTCCCTCCCCTCAGAACCTCTGGTGGCCACTGCCTTTATTTATTTATTTTTTAAAGATTTATTTTATTTATTTCTCTCTCCTTCTCCCACCCCCCACTCCAGTTGTCTGTTCTCTGTATCCATTTGCTGCATGTTCTTTTTTGTCCACTTCTGTTGTCAGCGGCACGGGAATCTGTGTTTCTTTTTGTTGCATCATCTTGTTGTGTCAGCTCTCCATGTGTGCAGCGCCATTCCTGGGCAGGCAGCACTTTCTTTCGTGCTGGGCGGCTTTCCTTACAGGGCGCACTCCTTGCATGTGGGACTCCCCTACACGGGGGACACCCCTGCATGGCAGGGCACTCCTACGCGCATCAGCACTATGCATGGGCTAGCTTCACACGGGTCAGGGAGGCCTGGGGTTTGAACTGTGGGCCTCCAATGTGGTAGATGGACACCCTATCCACTGGGCCAAGTCCGCTTCCTGGCCACTGCCTTTATATCAATGATATGAGTTCTTCCATTGCTAGAATAATAATAAGTCTCTAATAGAATAATAATAAATCTACTTTAGTCCATTGTTCATTTCCCAATCTTGAGGATTTAGGAATGGAGATGCCCATTCTGTTTCTAATTGAGAGGGGGCTTAGATCCCATGGGGCGATGGATGGCACTGTCTTACTTGAAGTTGCAGAGACTCTCTGTTCCTTGGGATGGGTATTGTCCATAATCATCTCCTTGTTAGTTGTCCTGGGTGAGTCCAGTGAACTGGAGAGTAGGTGTTGCAACTCTGCTGAAATTCTGGGCTCAACTGGCACTTGAACAGACTGAAGATTTAAGTCTCTGGGACATATATTTAACAAGTGTAGTGTTAATAGGTTTCAATAAAAGGAGCACAAGAGCCATGTGTAGGGAAACTGTAAATAAGTCTAACTCTTTTACAATGAGGAGCCTAAATTCCAAAGTAAGGCCCATGGGCAGGGTACCAATTTCCAGAGCCTGCCTGCCTGCCTATAATGTCTGGATGTCTCTAGAACCTTCAGGAGCCCTGTTGTTTGAGGTACTGTTTATTGTGGCAGTTAATGAGATCCTCCTGAGATGTGCCTAAGTGTAACCTCTGGAATGACCTCCTGACTCACTTTGAAATCTCTTAGCCATAAAAACTCATTTGCATTTAATATTTCCCCCTTTTGGCCAGGGTCTTTTTCCAGATATATTGCTAGTTGGTGCTTGGTATTAATCCCTTGTGCCAGGGAGGCTCATCCCCAGGAGTCATGCCCCAAGTTGGGAGAGGGGGAGGGAAGATAGTGTGTTTATATGCTGAGTTTGGCTTAGAGAAAGTTCACATTTGAGCAACAAGGAGGCTTTCAGGAGATAACTCATAGGCAATATATAATAGTAGGCTACCTCTTGATGTAGAGGGGGACTGGACATAACCATCCCAGGTTCCACAGGATGGAGGAATGGAGTATGGATTGGAGTGGACTTACTGGTGTTCTGCTGGGGAACTATTGTGATTAGTAAGGGAAGAGATTATAGTATTGACATGGAGAGGGTAGCCAAAATGGCTGCAGATGGTAGGGAGATGGCAGAAGAGATATGGTTTGGGGCATTTTCAGGATTTGGAGTTTTCCCGGGTGGTGCTGCAGGATGGATGCTGGATGTTGTGTGTCCTGCCGTGGCCCACTGGGTGGACTGGGGGAGAGTGTGAACTACAATGTGGACCACTGTCCATGTGGTGCAGCGGTGCCCCAGAATGTATTAGCCAGGTGTAGTGGATGTGCCACGATGATGGAAGAGGTTGTTGATGTGGAAGGGGTGGGTGGGGCGTGGGGAGTATATGGGGACCTCATGTTTTTTGAATGTAACATTTAAAAGAAAAGAAGAAAAAAATTAGTAGGCTAAGTTTCAATTTCACATGAAAAGGTTCATAAGTACAATCATCAGTATTCATGGCCTGCCATAATGGTCTGTCTTCCTTCACTAGGCACTGCCCATGTACTTGGCGGATTCTTGCCTTTCTATTAGAGAGGGTAGCAGGACTCCCCAGAATGAGACTTCAACATTCTTTTGGTTACTATGTGGGTTTCCACCCATGAACACTTGAACATATTCATATGCCTTAGAGGCATGCCCCAGGTGTACCCCTCTCCACACTTTCCTCCATCACTGACACCCCAAACCAGTGATCCTCTTTGATCCAAAAACTTCTCCAAAAATGAACCAAAAAATAACCAAATAGAAATAATAATAAAATAAAATAAAAATAATTTTAAAAATAACAAATAAAATATAAAAATAAAAAGTAGAAAATAAAAAATTGAAATAAAATAAATATTTTTATACATCATATCTTTCATCACTGTAAAATCTGTTATCTTGCATGTACAGTGACAATTTCTTCTGTATGTTCCCCAGTGCTTTATTTTTTTCATTTTATCTTCAAGAAAGCTTTAGGCTACAGAAAAGTCACATAGAAAATATAGTGGATTACCATGTAATCAATGACCTCCTCCTCTTCCATTCTCTTCTATTAGCATTTTACATGTGGATGGTACATTTGTTAGAAGTGATGTACAAATATTGAAGCATTGCTACTAACCATGACCAGTGTTTTACTGGTTTACATTTTGCACCGTACACTTTTAAGTTTTGATGAAATTTAAAATGACCTGTATCCATTATTGCAAGATTATGCAGAACAATTCTAAATGTCCTAAAAATGCCCTATGTACAATCTATTATATTCTTCCCTCTCCCTCCCCTTGGAATCTATGGTAACCACTAAGTTTCAATTTTTGAAGAATAACTTTCATAGTTAACTTGCAATAACATTGAGGGCTTGACATATTTGTCTGGTTTCTTTTATTGGGCACTGCCTATGTTCTCAAAAGATTCTTGTCCCTCTAATTGAGAACATAGCAGGACTCCCCAGGATGGGAGTTTAATATTTTCTTGTTTATTATGTGGGTCTCCACCCACTGAGATAACACTCTGACAAGATGAACACTTTCATATTCCACAGAGTCATGTCCCAGGTGCACCCTATCTGCCTATCTCACGACACCCAAAGCCCTACACCAGTAACCCTTCCCTGCTGTATTTGCCAAAGAACATTCACACCATTGTGGTTTTTTTTTAAACAAAGAAAAGTCTGATTTTATTACTTTTTTTTCCTCTTAAAATATTCTAAATGATCTAAGTTTTTACTCAAATCTAGCAACTAAAAATCATCACATCTTCACAATTAATTTAGTAACACATATTAAGGCAAGGAATAGATGCTTCTGAATAAAAATCATAGAAAAATAGACAATATTTGCAATATATTACTAAGTCCTGGGATCTATGAAAACTCTTGCTTTTTAAAAGACATAAAATACAAAGGAAGTATATAAAAAGGAAGATAGCAGATACAATAAGTAGACAAATTGTGCAAGATTACTGAAGATAGAAATGGCATTTGCTCCTTCACCAACAATCTAACCTTTTGGTGGGAGGGTCAAAACACTGAGAAAGGGAAGTGGACTTGGCCCAATGGATAGGGCATCCACCCACCACATGGGAGGTCCACAGTTCAAACCCTGGGCCTCCTTGACCCATGTGGAGCCGACCCACCTGCAGTGCTGATGCGCACAACGAGTGCCCTGCCACGCAGGGGTGTCCCCTGCATAGGGGAGCCCCATGAGCAAGGAGTGTGCCCCGTAAGGAGAGCTGACCAGCACAAAAGGAAGTGCAGCCTGCCCAAGAATGGCGCCACACACACAGAGAGCTGACACAACAAGATGATGCAACAAAAAGAAACACAGATTCCCAGTGTCACTGATAAGGATAGAAGCAGTCACAGAAGAACACACAGCGAATGGACACAGAGAGCAGACAACTGGGGGCGGGGGGGGGGGGGGGCGGAGCGGAAGGAGAGAGAAATAAATAAAAAATAAATCTTTAAAAAAAACTGCGAAAAATCTAAAGGGTACCTTTTTTAAAAAACAAATTTTATTGATAAATATTAATAATGCATACAACTCATCCAAAGTGTACAGTCAATGGTATTTGGTACAATCACATAGCTGTGCAATCATCACTTCTATCATTATTAAAGCATTTTCATTATTTCAATAATAATAAAAAACAGGCAAAGAAACAAAAAAAATCCTTACTTTTCAACCTTTCTGTTTCCCTGCTGCACATAGCTGCTGTTTCTGTTTATTCTTGCACAATTATTTATTTGTTTATTGAGATATATTCACATGCCATTATGATCTATCTAAAGTGTATAATCAATGGCTTTTTTAGTTGTCAAAAAGCCCTTTATTGTAAAATTATAAAATAAATAGAAAAATAGATTGGAAGAAATTACATATTTTAAAAGAGAGTACGAGGGCAGGTTAGATTTAATTTGATAAATTATAAAAAATATAGCATAGCAACAAAAATTTATAAATATAAAT
The DNA here is from genome assembly GCF_030445035.2 of Dasypus novemcinctus. Classification (NCBI taxonomy): domain Eukaryota; kingdom Metazoa; phylum Chordata; class Mammalia; order Cingulata; family Dasypodidae; genus Dasypus; species Dasypus novemcinctus. The sequence goes on from NC_080677.1 coordinate 88,241,919, forward strand.
AATTCAAACATAATAGAAATTAATGATAACATAATTCTAATTTTTGTATTACAGCTCTAACTATTAGCCATAATAATCTCTAAGAATCAAATAAATTATTGGTTGAGTTATTTAATTTCCATTTAGGCCACAATTCTTTCTAGATAATCAAATTCCTATTTGAGACTTCTTCACATCTTATTGGAATGAATTACAGCAGATCACAATTTGCAAACTCATAATTTTATGAGGCAGAAGAACTCAAAATCTCATTCAATAATAGTCATGCTAAATCATTACTGATCCAGATAGATTATTTTAATTAAAGAGTATGAATAATAAAGGATTAAAGAAAAATGAAGCACCCAAAATTATATCTCTTATCAAGTCCTCCTCAGTTAAAAGCAAATGTTTATTTTGTGTGAAAAATAAACACCACAAGATACTGATCATAGGAACAATTTGCCAGTTGCTCTGTATAGTTATTGTTCATATAATATTGTTATTTTACATTTATCTGGTCTATTCCAGTTCTTTTTTGGTTACTATTTGCATGGAATATATTTTTCTAATCTTTCACTTTTAACATGGTTGTGTTCTTACATCTGAGGTGGGTCTCTTGTAGACAACATACAGAAGGCTCATACTTTTTTATCCATTCTCTCAGTCTATGGCTTTTGATTGGGGAATTCAAGCTATTACCATTCAGCGGTTTTACTGTAATGGCATTACTTCATCCATTTTGTCCTCCAGCTCTCTATTGTTATATTGTTCTTATGACTGTCTTCTTATCCTTTAGTTACCCTTCCTAATAATCTTCATTTCTAAACTCTACTCCAAATCCCTCACTCTTGTTTTTTCCTTGCAGGCTGCAGTACCCCTTTTACTATCTCTTGCAAATATGGACTTTTGGTAACATATTCTATTAGTTTTTATTTTTATGTGAACTCTTTGAACTCACCCTCATTTTTGAAGGACAGCTTTGTTGGATACAGAATTCATGGTTGGCAATTTTTCAGTTTGAGTACCTTAAATACATCATACCACTTTCTTCTTTCCTCCATGGTTTCTGATGAGAGGTCAGCACTTAATCTTATCAAGTTTCCCTTTTATGTGATGCTTTGCTTTTCTCTTGCTGCTTTAAGAATCTACTCTTTATCTCTGATATTTGTCATTCTGAATAATAGGTGTCTCAGGGTAAGTCTATTCATATTTATTGTGTTTGGGGTGTCCTTCTTGGATATTGATATTTATGTCCTTCATAAAGTTTGGGAAGTTTTCAGCCATTATTTTCTCAAATATTCTTTCTGCCCCTCTCCATTCTGTTTTTCAGGACACCAATAATGTGAACATTTGTGTTTCTTGTTGTCATTCAATTCTCTGAGACTACTCCATTTTTTCCATTTTCCTGTCTTTGCCACATCAGATGTTCTGTCTTTGAAGTCACTAATTCTGTCTTCAGGCAGTTCAAATCTGCTCTTTTGTGCCTCTAATGTATTTTTAATCTCATCCATTTTATCTTTCATTCCCATAGGGTCTGTTACTTTTCTTTGCAGGCTTTAATATTTCTTTATGCTCTCCCAGTGTCACCATCTTCTTCTTTTTTTAAAAAAAGATTTTATTTATTTCTCCCCACTTCCTTGTTGTTTTCCATTTGCTGTGTCTGTTCATCTTCCTTGTTTCTTTAGGAAGCATTGGGAGCTGAACCTGGGACCTCTGATGTGGGAGGGAGGTGCCTAATTGCTTTAGCCATCTCCACTTTCTGCTTTGTTGTGTCTCTCATTATGTTTTTTCCTCCCCATGTTTCTTGTTGCATCACTCACCATGTCTGCCCATCACACCAGCTTGCTGTCTTCTTTAGGAGGCATCAGGATCTGAGCCAGTGACCTCCCATGTGGTAGGTGGGAGCCCAGTCTCCTGAGTCATATCTTTTTCCCCCAGTGTCTTCTTAATATCCTTTACTTCTTTAGTCATATTTTCTTTAAATTCTTTGATGTGGTTTAGGGGAGTTGTGTGATTATCTCTAATTAATGGTATTAAATCCTGTATCTGTTCAGGATCTTTGGTTTGTTCTTTTGGCTGGGCCATCTCTTCTGGTTTCCTAGTATGGCTTGTAATTTTTTGCTAATGCCTAGGTTTCTGTATATGTTGCTGAATTATTCTGATGGCCAGTTTCTCTCTCTTGCCTATTGTTTTTTGTTTTTTTTTCTTCCCTACAGCTCTTCTTTTATATTTGCTTCAACTTATTCTCAGTCTTTAAAAATACCCAGCTTAAGTTTTCAAAATTATGCCAGGGGCTTACTAGCAAGGCACAGATATTCTCCCAGGGGTTGAATACAGAGAGTGAGAACAGTTTTTGTCCTTGTAGTTTCCAGACCTGCCAGCAGATAACACTATTCGGCACACCTTTCCATGGAGTTGTTTCAGTCTCAGCTTTCTTGTGTTTAATGTCTAGTTGGAAATTCTCAGCAGGCTCTGCTGGCTGAATCCATTGAAGAAAAGCATCTCAACCTCCCCTCCCTTTTCTCTTGAAGCAGCTGACAGGGAGGAAGATATGTGTTCCCCTCTCAGTCAGCTGCAGGGAGCTTAATATCTTGGGGTGGGGGGAGTGACCATCCTGGTCACCACTGGGAGTTGGTAACTCATGTTGGTCATTTTAGTTTCTTCGTCTCTCTGTCCCTCACCCTCTCGGGAGTAGTGTAGCACTCTCCGGGTCTAATGACTCCCAAAGCAGGTCCCTCAGATAGCTTTTGGCTCTTTCTCCATTGTTCTTGTGAATGCATTCGGCTTTGCCTGTTAGTCCATCACCATCTTCCCACAATCCCACCGTTGTAGTTTTAACCAGAAATCTGTAAATCCCCTGAGTTCACCTGCTCCTTCCTCCAACCCATCCCCCAGTTCCATGGATAGTCCAACCCAACCCCTCATCGTATTCCCCCACACAGAACAGCACTGCGGAACATTATCACATCACTGCAACACTCTCACCCCCATCCACCTTTTCATAGATTTGCCCATATGGGCATCAGCTCACTGCACTCTACTCCAGGGGTTCTTAACCTTTTTTGTTCCGCAGACTCCTTTTCCAGACAGGTGAAAACCGTGGACCCCTTATTAAGTCCAGTGTACTGTGTGTTATTTAATATAGCACCCATACCAACATGTCCCCACAAGAATACTGTTTTTTTAATTCAATTCAAGCTCATGGACCCCTTGTTAAGAATCCCTGCTCTACTTCCTTTCTGGCTTGTGTTAACCTATCTTCCAGACTCTAGCTCTGTAGGTCTGTTTAATTTGCTTAAGTCATATCAGTGAGGTCATGTAGTATTTGTCCTTCAGTGACTAGTTTACTTCACTCAACATAAGGTCTTCAAGATTCATCCATGTTATCCTATGTGTTAATACTGCATTCCTTCTTACAACATAGAAATATTCCACTGTACAAATATACCACAATTAGGTTAGCCATTCACCTGTTGAAGGGCGCTTGAGTTGCCTCCAACTTCTGTTAACAGTAAATAATGCCGCTATGAACATTTGTGTGCATATATCTGTTTGTGTTCCTGCTTTCAATTCTACCAAATATATACCCAGCAGTGGGATTGCTGGATCATACAGTTATCTCCTTGAGAGACCGCCACACTGTCCTCCATAATAGCTGCACCATTCTACATTCACACTAGCAGTAGATATGTGTTCCCTTTTATCTACATCATCTCTAACTCTTGTAGTCCTCTGTTTTTTTTAATGGCTACCAGTCTAATGGGTGTAATATGATACCTCATTGTAGTTTTGATTTGCATTTCCCTAACAGCTAGTGATGATGTGCATCTTTTCATGTGCTTTTTAGCCATTTGTATTTGTTCTTTGGGGAAGTGTCTGTTTAAATCAATTGCCAATTTTTAAAAATGTGATGTTTGTCTTTTTATTTTTGAGATATAGGATTTCTTTATATATGCTGGATATTAGGCTCCTATCAGATATATGGTTACCAAATATTTTCTCCCATTAGGTAGAGTGTCTTTTCACTTTCTTGACAAAGTCCTTTGCGGTGCAAAAGTTTTCAGTTTTGAGGAGGTCCCATATATCTTTTTTTCTTTCACTGCTCATGCTTTGGTTGTGAAAGTCATGAAACCATTTCCTATTACAAAGTCTTGTAGATGCTTCCCTACATTATCTTCCATGATCTTTATAGTCTTGGCTCTTATAAGTAGATCTTTGATCAATCTCGAGTTGATTTTTTAACAAGGTGTAAGATGGTGTTCCTCTCTCATTCTTTTGGATATGGATATCCAGTTCTCCAAGCACCATTTGCTGAAGAGACCACTCTCTCCCAGTTGAGTGGGCTTGGTGCCTTGTTAAATAGCAGATGACTATATACATGAGGATTTATATCAGAACTTACAATTCAGTTCCGTTGGTCAGTATGTCTATTCTTGTGCCAATACCATGCAGTTTAGAGCACTGTAGCTTTGTAGTATGTTTAAATCAGGTAGTGTGACTCCTCCAATTTAATTTTTCTTTTTCAATATGTTTTTGGCTACTTGGGGCCTCTTGCCATTTCAAATAAATTTCATAGTTAGTTTTCCCAATTTTGTAAAAAAAAAAAATGCTGTGTTGATTTTTATTGGGATTGCATTAAATCTGTAGATCAGTTTGGGTAGGATAGACATCTTAATGATGTTTAGATTTCCCATCCATGAGCAGGGAATATTCTTCCATTTCTTTAAGTCTTCTTTGATTTCCTTTAACAGTGATGTATAGTTTTCAATGTGTAAGTCATTTACATCTTTAGTTAAATTTATTCCAGATATTTGATTCTTTTAGTTGCTATTGCAAATGGGTTTTTTTCCTTGATTTCCTCCACAGATTGCTCATTATTGGTGTACAGAAATGGTACTGATTTTGTGCATTAATCTTATGACCTGAGACTTTACTGAACTCATTTATAAGCTCTAGAAGCTTTGTTGTAGATTTCTCAGGGCTTTCTATGTATAGGATCATGTCATCTGCAAATAGTGAAATTTTGACTTTTTCCATCCCAATTTGGATGCCTTTTATATCTTTTTCTTCCCTAAGTGTTTGAGCAAGTACTTCTAACACAGTGTTAAATAGGAGTGGTGATAGTGGGCATTCTTATCTTGTTCCTGATCTTAGAGGGAAAGCTTTGAGGATTTCATCATTGTATATGATGCTAGCTGTGGGTTTTCATATATACACTTTATCATGTTTAGGAGGTTTCCTTCTATTTCTACCCTTGCAGTGTTTTAATCAGGAAAGTACTATAAAGATGATCATGTGGTTTTTTCTTTTGATGTGTTTTTGTGGTGTATTGCATCGATTGATTTTCTTATGTTGAACCATCCTTGTATACCAGGAAAGAAACCCACTTTGTCCTAGTGGATAATTCACTTGATGTGTTGTTGAATATGATTAGCAAGTATTCTGTTGAGGATTTTAGCATCTAGGTTCATTAGAGAGATTGGTCCGTCATTTCCTTTCTTGTGGCATCTTTGTTTGGTTTTGGTATTAGGGTGATGTTGGCATCATAGAATGAGTTAGGCAATCCTCCCTTCACTTCTATTTTTTGGAGGAGTTTAAGCAGGACTGATGTTAATTCTTTCTGGAATGTTTGGTAGAATTCACCTGTGAAGCCACCTGGTTCTGAGCTCTTCTTATTTGGGAGGTTTTTGATGACAAATTCAATCTCATTACTTGTGATTGATCTATTGAGTTCATCAGTTTCTTCTTTCATCAATGTAGGCTGCTTGCATGTTTCTAAGAATTTGTCCATTTCCTCTAAATTATCCTTCCTGTTGGCATATAATTTTTCAAAATATCCTCTTAAGATACTCGTTATTTCTGTGGCATCAGTGGTGATATCCTCTTCCTCATTTTCTTATTTTGTGTATTTTCTTCTTCTCTCTTTTTTCCTTTGTTAGTCTAGCTAAGCATTTGTCAATATTATTGTTCTTCTCAAAGAACCAGCTTAAGGTTTTAAAATTTTTTTCTAGTGCTTTTTTGTTTTCAATTTCATTTAGCTCTGCTCTAATATTTGCTGTTTCCTTCTTTCTACTTCCTTTGGGGTTAATTTGTTGTTCTTTTTCTATTCCTCTAGATGTGCAGTTTGTCTTTGATTTTAGTGCTCTCTTCTTTTTTAATATATACATTTATGGCTATGAAATTCCCACTCAGTACAGCTTTTGCAGCATCCTATAGGTTTTGATATTTTGTATTGTCATTTTTATTCATTTCAAGGTAGTCACCAATTTCTCTTGTTATTTCTTTCTTGACCCACTGTTTATCTAAGAGTGTGTTGCTTAACTTCCATATCTTTGCACCTAATCTGGTTCTTTGGCCCTTGCTGATTTCCAGCTTCATTCCACTGTGGCCAGAGAAATTACTTTGTATAATGTCAGTCTTTCTGAATTCATTGAGAGTTGTTCTGTGGCCTCTCATGGGGCCTATCTTGGGGAATGATCCATGTGCACTTGAGAAGAAAGTATATCCCACTGTATTTGGGTGTAGTGGTCTGCATATGTCTATTCAGTCCAGATCCTCTAATGTATTATTCAAAGTCTTTCTTTATTGATTCTCTGTTGAGATGTTCTGTCTAATGGTGATAATAGTGGTGTGTAAAAGTCCCCCACTATAATTATAGGGACATCTATTTCTCCACTTAGTTTTTCCAGTATTTGCCTCACATATTTTGAGGTGCCCTGGTTAGGTGCATAAAAGTTTAGGATTGTTCTTTCTTCTTGAAAGATTACCCATTTTATAAATATACAATGTCCATCTTTGTCTCTTAAAATAGTTTTGCATTTAAAGTCTGCTTTTTTTTCTGATATTAGTACAGATATTCCTGTCCCTTTTTGGTTGTTTTTTGCTTGTCAAATTGTTTTCCAGCCATTCAATTTCAGCCTCCTCAAATCCCTGGGTCTAAGGTGGGTGTCTTGTAGACAGCATTTATTTATTTGTTTGTTTGTTTGTTTGTTTGTTTATTTTTATTTCTTTCCCCTTCCCCCCCCTTCCCCCAGTTTTCTGTTCTCTGTGCCTATTTGCTGCGTGTTCTTTTTTGTCCGCTTCTGTTGTCAGTGGTTCGGGAATCTGTGTTTCTTTTTTTGTTGCATCATCTTGTTGTGTCAACTCTCCTCTGTGTGTGTGTAGTGCCATTCTGGGCAGGCTGCACTTTCTTTCATGCTGGGCAGCTCTCCTTATGGGATGCACTCCTTGCACGTGGGGCTCCCCTATGCGGGGGACACCCCTGTGTGGCAGGGCACTCCTTGTGCTCATCACCGCTGCACGTGGGCCAGCTCCACATGGGTCAAGGAGGCCTGGGGTTTGAACCATGGACCTCCAATGTGGTAGGCGGACACCCTAACCACTGGGCCAAGTCTGCTTCCTTGTAGACAGCATTTAGATGGGTCATATTTCCTTATCCTTTCTGACAGTCTGTGTCTCTTGACTGGTGAGTTTAATCCATTAATAAATTCAGTGCTAATACTCTCAAGGAATTACTTATATTAGCCATAATTTCTTTGTGTTTATATATGTCATGTGTTGTTTTTATTTCTCTTTTTGTTTTAAAAAATTTTTTTTCTTACATTCTCATGCAACTCTCTCTCATTTTTCCTTTCAACCTGTAGCACTCCCTTTAGTATTTCTTAAAGGGCAGATTTCTTATTGGCATACTCTTTTAATTTCTGTTTATCTGTGAATATTTTGAATTCTCCATAATTTTTGAATGCCAGCTTTGCTGGATAGATAATTCTTGGCTGGAAATTTTTTTCTCTCAGTAGCTTAACTATGTCATACCACTGCCTTCTTGCCTCCATGGTTTCAGATGGGAGATCAGCATTTAATCTTGTTGAACTTCCCTTGTATGTGATGGTTCTGTATTCTCTTGCTGCTTTCAGTATTCTTTCTTTGTCTTGAGCATTTGACAAGTATGTGTCTTGGAGTAGGCATGTTGGGATTTATGCTGTTAGGAGTGTGCTGCACTTCTTGAACATGTACATCCATTTCCTTCCATAGGATTGGGAAGTTTTCAGCCATTATTTCCTCCAACACTCCTTCTGTCCCCTTTCCCTTCACTTCTCCCTCTGGGGTGCCTACAAAGTGTATGTGTGTGCGTTTTGTGTTGTTATTCAGATCCCTAAGCCCCTGCAGGAATTTTCTGTCTTTTTATCTATCCGTTCCACTATCTGTCTGATTTTAGGTGTACTGTTTTCCACATCACTAATTCTTTCCTCTGCCTGTTTAAATCTACTGTTATGTGCTTCCAGTGCATTTTTGATTTTTTGGATTGTGCCTTTCATCACCATCATATCCATTACCTTTTGATGTATGATTACAATTTCTTCAGTATGTTCTCCCAGTGTCTTCTTAATCTCCTTAATCTCTTCCTTCACTTCATTAAGTTGGTCCATGATATTTGTTTGGGCAGCCCTGTTTAGTTGTTCCATGTTCTGCATCTCCTCATGGTTTTTAGTTTGTTCATTGAACTGGGCCATATCTTCCTGTTCTTTAGTATGGTTTGTAAGTTTTTATTGGTGTTTAGGTAACTCTTTATCTTGATGGGTTTATTCAGTTGATTAGTTTCTCTCTCTACTCTAGGGTTTTAGTTGCTGTTTATGTGTGTGTTGTGAGGTTTCTCTTTGACACTTTCTTCCTCTTGTTCTATTTCCTTGCTGTTGACTATATTCCCTTGAAAGAAAAAGGGTCAGAGAAAGGAAAGAAGTAAGAAGAGAAAAAAGGATAATAGTAAAAGGTAGAAGAAGAACCATATAAGACTAGGAAAATGAATAATTCATATAAGAAGTGTAGAGGAATAAGAATAAAAAAGTGGGGTACAAACAATGAAATGAAAATCTCAATAGAGAAAAACATCTAGAATAAATTTATAGACCAGAAGGATAAGAAGAGGGAAAGAGAAAAGACAGTAAGAAAAAAAAGTTTAAAAAGAAAGAAAACAGAATAGAGGAGATAGAAACAAAAGAAAAAAGAAAAAAAAAGAAAAATTGAAGACTGAACAAAGAGAGGTGGAATGTGTGAATAAAAAACAGAAAGCAGATAATAGGAAGTTGAAAGAAGGAAAAGAAATAGTGTAGGTAGACAAAATTAGTGTATAAAAAAAGGGGAGACAAAGGAAGGGGGAAACACAGCAAACAAGAAAGAAGACAGCGACACCTAATTAAAAAAAGAAGATTGGGAAAATAAAAGAATAGAAAACAAACAAGGGAAACGGACTTTGGCCCAGTGGTTAGGGCGTCCGTCTACCATATGGGAGGTCCGCGGTTCAAACCCCGGGCCTCCTCGACCCGTGTGGAGCTGGCCATGTGCAGTGCTGATGCGCGCAAGGAGTGCCGTGCCACGCAAGGGTGTCCCCCGCGTGGGGGAGCCCCCACGCGCAAGGAGTGCGCCCGTGAGGAAAGCCGCCCAGCGTGAAAAGAAAGTGCAGCCTGCCCAGGAATGGCGCCGCCCACACTTCCTGTGCCACTGATGACAACAGAAGCGGACAAAGAAACAAAAGCAGACAAAGAAACAAGACGCAACAAATAGACACCAAGAACAGACAAACCAGGGGAGGGGGGGAAATTAAATAAATAAAATAAATCTTTAAAAAAAAAAAAAAGAAAAGAAAACAAACAAGCAAGCAATCAAACAAAATCTTAGGAAAAACAGCCTTCCTTCTTAGGCACTTGAGTAGCTTCTCAGGCTGCCAGAGTTCATCAGTCAATTACCCTGCATCCTGCCCTCTGCAGGTTTTGAATCGGGTTTTAGTGAGTAAACTAAGTTAAACATAAAAAGAGGGAATTTTTAAAAGCAAAATAAGAGACCCAAGAGAAACTAATACAAAAATAATGTCTACGTAGTCTCTGTCCTAAAGTGTCAGCTGGGTATTTGATAACCTGATGGATCCCTACTCCAAGGAGAGCCAGGAATTGAACCAGGCACCTTGTATATTAAAAGTAGAGACTCCTCCATAAGCTTTACTTTCTCATTGGGTCTGTTAGCTAGAGAACTATCCAGGCACTCTCCTTAGGGCAGGTTTGACTGTTTGCAGTTGGGTAGATTCCTGCTGATTAGGAGCCTGTCTGTCCCTGCCCCCTTTCTATTCTTATTGCTTTCTCTCCCAGGGCAGTAGGACTTGAATACCTGTGCGATCAGATCCCCCCTTACCTCTGCTGGTCAGGTAGAGTTCCCTTCTGAAATTCAAATGGGACCCTGGTATCTGAACTCACTGCAGAGAAATGACTCAACCCTCTTCCAGACTTCCCTCCGCCCCCAGGGGACCCTAAATAAGCCCTTGGAAGGTTATTAAGCCCTTTCTCTGCCTGTCTCCTTTAGGGGAGTTGGAATTTTGATAGTTTGCAGCACCAGACCTGTCAATAGCCTGACTCTGCCCTCTCCCATCCCAAGTTCCTCTCTCCCAGGTCAGCAAGATAAATCAGAGTGCCTGAGCAGATTTACCTCTCCCCTCTTCCCAGGGCCACCTCTTGCCAGCTGTTATGCTCCCTAAAGTTCAAAGGGGCTCCACGTAACCAAACCCATAGGAAGGAAACCCCTCTCCACCCTTCACCAGAACTCACTTACTTCCAGAGAATGCTCATCCTGCTTGGTATCTGGTGGAAATTAGGGGGTTCACAGCAACTTTTTGCCTTGAGGGTGGGGCTTCACCACCTGCTATTTCCAACTACTGGGGTGAGAAACTCTTAGTTTTCCCTTGAGCTTTTTATCTCTTTGTCTGATTGATGTCCTGAAGCTTCCTGCTTTGTGGGTTCCCAAAACAGGTCACTTAGGAAGGATCTTGCCCATTCTCAGCTGTTTTTTTGTGAGAGAGGTATTGAGTACACCATCTTACTGGATCTGATCTCCTTAGTATGATTTAAAGCCAAGGGGGGAAGCAGACTTGGCCCAGTGGTTAGGGCATCCATCTACCACATGGGAGGTCCGCGGTTCAAACCCTGGGCTTCCTTGACCCGTTTGCAGCTGGTGCATGTGCAGTGCTGATGCACACAAGGAGTGCCCTGCCATGCAGGGGTGTCCCTTTCGTAGGAGAGCCCCACGCACAAGGAGCGCGCCGCATAAGGAGAGCCACCCAGCATGAAACAAAGTGCAGCCTGCCCAATAATGGTGCCACTGACAACAACAGAAGTGGACAAAGAACACGCAGCAAATAGACACAAAGAACAGACAACTGGGGTGGGGGGGGAGGGAAGGGGAGAGAAATAAATAAATAAATAAATCTTAAAAAAAAAGTCAAGAAGAATGATTCCCCCAATTGTGCTTTTCTTTTTCAGTATGTCTTTGGCTTTTCTGGGCCTCTTGCTCTTCCAAATAAATTTCACAATTGGCTTTCCCAGTTCAGTAAAAAAAATACTATTGTAATTTTATGGTGATTGCATTAAATCTGTAAATCAATTCAGATCAGATATACCTCTAAATGATGTTTAGTTTTCCAATGCATGAACAGGGAATATTTTTCCCTTGTTTGGATCTTCTTTGATTTCCTTTAACAATGTTATATAGTTTTCTGTGTACAAGTCCTTTACACCTTTAAGTTTTTTCCTAGGTATTTGATTCTTTTATTTGCTATTGTAAATGGAATTTTTTCATAATTTCTTCCTCAGATTGCTCATTTTTGTATACAGAAATGCTACTGATTTTTCTTGTTGGTCTTCTATCCTGCCACTTTACTGAGCTCATTTATTATCTCTAGAAATTTTGTTGTAGATTTCTCAGGGCTTTCTATGTATAGGATCATGCTATCTGCAAATAGGGAAATTTTTACTTCTTCCTTTCTAATTTGGATTTGCCTTGTATCTTTTTCTTGCCTAAGGGCTTGGGCAAGTATTTCTATCACGTTAAATGAGAGTGGTGAACAGTGGGCATCCTTATCTTGTTCTAGGTCTTAATGGAAAGACTTAACATTTCACCATTGAATATGATGTTAGCTGTGGGGTTTTCATACATAGCCTTTAACATGTTGAGGAAGTTTTCTTCTATTTTTATCTTTTGGAGTGTTTTTATCAGGAAAGAGTGCTGTATTTTGTCAAATGCTTTTTCTGCATCAATAGAGATGATCATGTAATTGTTTTTCTTTTGATCTGTTAATGTGGTGTATTACATTGATGGATTTTCTTATGTTGAACCTTCCTTGCATACCAGGGATGAAAACCACTTGGTCATGGTGTATAATCCATTTGATGTGTTGTTGAATATGATTAGCAAGGAGTTTCTTGAGGAATTTAGCATCCAGGTTTATTAGATAGATTTTTCTGTAGTTTTTCTTTCTTGTGATATCTTCATGTGGCTTTGGTATTAGGGTGATGCTGACATCATAGCATGAGTTAGGCAATCCTCCCTCCACTTATATTTATTGGAAGAGTTTAAGCAGGATTGGTGTTAGTTCTTCATGGAGTGTTTGGTAGAAGTCACCTGTGAAGCCAACTGGTCCTGTGCTCTTCTTAGTTGGGCAGTTTTGATGGCTGATTCTATCTCATTACTCATTATTAGTCTGTTGAGTTCATCAGTTTCTTCTTTGGTCAATGTAGGCTTCTGTGTGTTTCTAGGAATTTGTCTATTTTCTCTATGTTATCCATCTTGTTGGCATAAAATTTTTCAAAATATCCTCTTGATACTATTTATTTCTTTGTGATCAGTGGTGATATCTCCTTCTTCATTTCTTATTATATTTGCATTTTCTTTCTTTTTTTTATTTTTTAGTGTAGCTAAAGGTTTTCTAATGTTATTAATCTTCTCAAAGAACCAGATTTTGGTTTTGTTAATTTTTTTCCAGTGTTTTCTTATTTTCAATTTCATTTGGCTCTGTTCTAATATTTGTTATTTTCTTCTTTGTACATGCTTTGGGATTAGTTGTTCTTTTTTTAATTCCTCCAAGTGTGCAGGTAGGTCTTTGATTTTAACTCTTTTCTTTTTTAATATAGGCATTTATAGCTATAAATTTCATTCTCAGCAATGCTTTTGGTGCATTCCATAGTTGTTTTTTTTTAAGATTTATTTTTTATTTATTTCTCTCCCTTTTCCCACCCCACCCCCTAGTTGTCTGTTCTCTGTGTTCATTTGCTCTGTGTTCTTCTGTGTCTGCTTGTGTTAGCAGCACCCAGAATCTGTGTCTCGTTTTTTTGTTGTTGCATCATCTTGCTGCATCAGCTCTCCATGTATGCGGTGCCATTCCTGGGCAGGCTGCACTTTTTTTCATGCTGGGCAGCTCTCTACGGGACGCACTCCTTGCGTGTGGGGCTCCCCTATGCGGGGACACTCCTGCATGGCATGGCATGCTCTGCATTCATCAGCACTGTGCATGGGCCAGCTCATCACATGGGTCAGGAGGCCCTTGGTTTGAACCCTGCACCTCCCATGTGGTAGGTGGATGAACTATCTGTTGGGCCAAATCCACTTCCCGCATAGGTTTTGATATATTATGTTCTGATTTTCATTCATTTCAAGGTATTACTGATTTCTTTTGAAATTTCCATCTTGATCCACTGATTATCTAATAGTGTGTTGTTTAACTTCCCTATCTTTGTGTCTATTCTGGTTTCTGCCTCTTAATAATTTCTGCTTCATTCCATTGTGGCCAAAGAAATCATTTTGTATAATTTCAGTCTTTCTGAATTCCTTGGGAGTTGTTCTGTGGCCTAACATGTGGTCTATCCTGGAGAGTGGTCCATGTGTGCTTGATAAGAGTACATATCCCACTGTATTTGGGTGTAATGTTCTGTATATATCTATTTACTCTAGATCCTCTAGTTTATTATTCAAGGACTCTGTTTCTTTTTTGATTCTCTTTCAAAATGTTCTGTCTAATGGTGATGATGTTGTATTAAAGTCCCCCACTGTAATTGTAGAAACATCTGTTTCTCCATTAGTTTTTCCAATGTTTGCCTCATATATTTTGAGGCATCCTAGTTGGGTTAATAATGTTTTTAAGTGTTTTTTTCTTCTTTTTTAAAATTTTATTTTATTTATTCATTTAAAAAAATATTACATTAAAAAAATATGAGGTCCCCATTCACCCCCATCGCCCCCACCCCACCACTCCCCCCACAGTAATACTCTCCCCCATCATCATGACACATCCATTGCATCTGGTGAGTACATCTCTGGGCATTGCTGCACCCCATGGCCAGTGGTCCACACCATAGCCCACACTCTCCCACGTTCCATCCAGTGGGCCATGGGAGGACACACAATGTCCGGGTGTCATTCTTTGTCTCTTACAATAGTTTTGCTTTTAAAGTTTATTTTGTCTGATATTAGTATAGCTACTCCTGACCTTTTTTGGTTATTGTTTGCATGTAAAATTGTTTTCCAACCATTCACTTTCAACCTCCTTGTGTCCCTGGGTCTAAGGTGAGTTTTTTGAGACAGCGTATAGATGATCATATTTCCTTATCTGTTCTGCCAATCTGTGTCTCTTGATTGGAGAGTTTAATCCATTAACTTCCAATGTTATTACTGTCAATGAATTATTTACATTAGCCATATTTTCTTTAGATTTATGTATGTCATATGTTGTTTTTGTTTCTCTTTTTATCTTTTTAGTTATTCTTACCAATAATCTTCTTTCCTACACTGTCCTCCAACACTCTCTTTCCTATTATTTCCTTTCAACTTGCAGAAATTCCTTTAGTATTTTTTGAAGGGCAGGTTTCTTGTTGATAAACTCTCTTAGTTACTATTTTCTGTGAACATTTTGATCTTTTCTTTATTTTTGAGTGCCAGATTTGCTGGATAGGGAATTCTTGGCTGGAAGTTTTTCTTTTAGCACCTTAACTGTGTCATACTACTGCCTTCTTGCCTCCATGGTTTCAGAGGAGAAATTAATATTTAATGTTATTGAGCTCCCCTTGTATGTGATGGGTCTCTTTTCTTGTGCTGCTTTCAATATTCTCTCCTTGTCTTGAGTGTTGGAGAATTTGACAAGTATGTGTCTTGGGGTTGGCCTGTTAGGGTTTATACTGTTTGGGGTGTGCTGCACTTCCTGGACATGTATGTCCATGCCCTTCAAAAGAGTTGTAAAATTTTCAGCCATTATTTCCTCCAACACTCCTTCTGCCCCCTTTCCCATCTCTTCTCCCTCTGGGATGCCTATAATGCATATGGTTGTGCATTTCCTGTTGTCATTCAAATCCCTGAGTCCCTGCTGAATTTTAAAATCTTTTAATCTATCTGTCCTACTATCTGTCTGATTTTAGATGTACTGTCTTTGACAAATCTGCTGTTATGTGCTTCAAGCACATTTTTGATTTCTTGTATTGTTCCATTCTTCACCATCAGATCTGTCATATTTTTATGTACATTTATGATTTCTTCTGTATGTTCCCCTAGTGTCTTCTTGATATCCTTTACCTTTTTTTTTTTTTTTTTTTTTTTTTACTTCATTAAGTTGATTCAGATATTTGTTTGGACATTTTTGATTAGTTGTTCCATGTTCTGTATCTCCTTCTATTTCTTGGTTTGTTCAACTGGGCCATGTCCCCTACTTTTTAATATGGCTCATGATTTTTTATTGTTGTCTAGGCATCCCTTTACCTTGATGGGTTTGTTCAGTTGGTTAGCTTTTCTTTCTACTCTAGGGTTTTTTGTGTGTGCATTTATGTGTGCTGTTTCCTTTTTGACACTTGGTTCCTCTTATTCTATATCCTTGTAGTTGGGTGTGTTCCAATGTAAAAATATTAAGACAATAGAAAAGGAAAGGGAAGAAGAGAAAAAGTATAACAATAATACTAATAAAATATAGAAGGCACCATGCAAAAGCCAGGAAAATAAATAAATAATAAGGGTGAAAAATCTTAAAAAATACAAAGTGATAAGAATAGAAAAGGTGGAATAAAAAATGAAACAAGAAAAAAGTAGTAAATATAGAATTTAAATAAAGCCATAAAGATGAGAAGAAAAAAATAAGGGAAAGAAAAGAAGAAAGAAAAAGTAAAGACTAAACAAGAAAAGTGGAATGAAAGAAAAGCAACAGAAGAGAAAAAAGTGAAAGACAGAAAAGAAACATAGAAACTAAGTAGAAAAAATAAGGAAAGGAAAAAAGAAAACAAAGAAAGCAAAAGATAACAAACAAAAACAAAAACAAAAAAGCCTAGGAAAAACAGGCTTCCCTCTTAGGTCCCTAGGAATCATCTCAGGCTCCCAGTGTTCATCAATCACCCTGCAGCCTGCCAAATGAGATACCTGGTTTTAGCACACACAAAAAAAGTTTTTTAAAAAAGATAAAAAATAACTGATTGAAAAATTCTGAAACAATAAAATATCTCAGTCTATACGTTCCCTGTCATAAGGTTCCAGCTGACTGCCTTATAGCCCAGTGGATCACTCTCTGGATCCCTTCTCTTAGTTACCAGGAATGAAACCAGAGACTTCCTATATGCAAGGCAGGGGTTCCTACACTGAGCTACACCCACTCCAAAGGTTAAGTGGGCTTCTGAAAGTTTCTCTGGCTCTTCATACCCTCATTCCCTCAGGTGCATTGGGCTTCTAACAGTTTGTTGAAGCAGGGCTGGTTAGGCACCTGTCTCCATCCCCTTACTGACTTAGTTCCTCTCTCTCCCAGGGTTGCTGGGTGTCAAAATCTGCCTGATTAGATTCTCTCTCCCCTCTTCCTGGGGCCACTTCATTGCTGGCTGGGTCTTTTTGAGATTCAAAGGGAGCTCAGCTGGCCAAACTCATTGAAAAATAACTACTCTAAGCTCTCTGCTAGACCCCTCTTCCTTCCAGTCAGTTGGTTGTGGTGAGCCAGGGGCTTTACTGAAGTCATTTGCCTTGACGGTGGAGTATATATGCCATTTCCAGTCACAGGGGCAAGTAACTCACAATTTTCCTTTGGCTGCTTTGTCTCTCTGTCCTTCTCCCCACTGGATGTTGTGCAGCACTCTCCTGTTCTGCAGATCCCCAAAGCAGCTCACTCAGGTAGCTTTTTGCCCTTCCTCTTGTTTGTTTGTTTTTTTGTTTTTTTGTTTGTTTTTGTTTTTTGAGAGAGTTGAGATCTGCCTACCCACTTTGATGACATCTTCCTGGAAGTCAACAGCTTTGCTTTAAAATCTATTTTATCTCATAAAGTATAGCTACTCTGATGTTTTGTATATGTGCAGTGTTTTATGGTGCAGTGTTCTGTATATGTCTGTTAGGTCTAACTCTTTTATCATATTGTTCAAATTCTCTATTTCCTTGTTGATACTCTGTCTACTTGTTCTATTGATGTGAGCAGTGTATTGAAGTCTACAACTATTATTATAGAGATGTTTATTTCTCCTTTCTATTTTGCCAGAGTTTGTCTCATGTATTTTGGGGCATCCTGGTTAGGTACATAGATATTTATGATTATTATTATTTTCCTTGTGATTGTTCCTTTTATTAATTTATAATGACCTTCTGCATCTCTTATAACTTCTTTGCATTTAAAGTCTGTTTTGTCCAAAATTAATATAGCTACTCCAGCTCTTTTTTGGTTACTCTCTGCATGAAATATCTTTGTCTAACATTTTACTTTCAGCCTATTTTATCCCTGACTCCAAGGTGAGTGTCTTGCAGATAGTGTATGGATGGCTTATATTTTTTATCCATTCTGTCTGCTTGCATCTTTTGATTGGGGAATTTAATCCATTAACATTCAATACTATTACTGTAAAGGCATTTCTTCAATCATTTTATCCATTGGATTTCATAAGTGATCTCTTATTTTTTTCTGTCTTTTTACCCTTTTGGGTACCCTTTCTGATAATCTTCATTTCTACACATTTCTCCAAGCCTCCTTCTCCTGTCTTTTCCTTTCAGGCTGCAGAATACCTTTTAGTGATTTGTATAGAGTTGATTTCTTACTTACAAACTCTCTTAGTTTCTGTTTATCTGTGAGAATGTTAAACTCACCCTAATTTTTGAAGGACAGTTTTGCTGGGAAAAGAATTCTTGACTGGCAGGTTTTCTGTTTCCATATCTTAAATATATCTTACCATTGCCTTTTTGCCTCCATGGTTTCTGATGAGAAATCCATAATTAGTCTTATTGGACATCCCTTATATGCAATGGATTACTTTTCTCTTTCTACTTACAGAATTCTCTTTATCTTTGGCATTTGGCGTTCTGAATAGTATGTGTTTTGGTGTAGGAATATTCAGATTTATTCTGTTTGTAGTATGTTGTGATTCTTGGATACATATATTAATGTCTTTCATGAGTGTTGAGAAATTTTGAGTTATTATTTTCTCACATACTCCTTCTGCCCCACTTTCCTTCTCATTTCCTCTGAAACTCCCATGACACATACATTGGTGTGCTTCATGCTATCGTTGAATTTCCTGAGCCCCTGCTCAATTTTTTTCCATTCTTTTCTTTATCTATTCTTCTGTCTTTAAATTAGAGATGCCCAGTCTTCTAATTCACTGATTCTTTCTCCTGCTATTTCAAATCTGGTGTTGTATGCCTCTAATTATTTTTTTTAATGAAATTCTTTTTTTTTAAGATTTATTATTTTTAAAAATTTATTTCTTTCCCCTTCATTTCCCCTCCCCCCATTGCCTGCTCTCTGTGTCCATTTGCTGTGTGTTCTTCTGTGTCTGCTTGCATTCCTGTCAGGTGGCACTGGGAATCTGTGTCTCTTTTTGTTGCATCATCTGGCTGCCTCAGCTCTCCATGTGTGTGGTGCCACTCCTGGTGGGCTGCCCTTTTTTCACATGGGGTGGCTCTCCTTGAGGGGTGCACTCCCTGCACATGGGGCATTCCTATGCAGGGGAACCCCTGTGTGGCATGACACTCCTTGTGTACGACAGCACTGCACGTGGGCCAGCTCACCACATGGGCCAGGAGACCCTGGGTACTGAACCCTGGACCTCCTATATGGTAGGTGGATGGATGCCTTATCAGTTGAGCCACATCTGTTTCCTGCTTTAATGTAATTTTAATCTCATCCATTGTGTCTTTCATTCCCATAAACTCTCTTATTTTCTTATCCAAGCTTTCAAATTCTTTGAGCTTACTAATTTTTTTTATGGCCTGTAAGTCTGCCACTCCTTTTTTAAACAAACAGATTCATTTTATTGATACATATTAATAAAGGATATAATTCATCCAAAGTGTACAAACAATTGTATTTGTTATAATCACATAGTGGCACATTCAATGTTTCAATCATTATTAGAGCATTTTCATTATTTTTTAAAAAAGATTTATTTATTTATTTCTCTCCACTTCTCCCCCACCTAGGTTGTCTGTTCTCTGTGTCTATTTGCTGTGTCTTCTTCTTTGTCTGCTTCTGTTGTTGTCAGTGGCATGGGAATCTGTGTTTTTTTTTGTTGCGTTATCTTGTTGTGTCAGCTCTCTGTGTGGGCAGAGCCATTCTTAGGCAGGCTGACTTTCTTTCATGCTGGGCGGCTCTCCTTACAGGGCGCACTCTTTGCGCATGGGGCTCCCCCACACCGGGACACCCCTGCGTGGCACGGCACTCCTTGTGCGCATCAGCACTGCGCATGGGCCAGCTGCACATGGGTCAGGGAGGCCCAGGGTTTGAACCACGGACCTCCCATGTGGTAGATGGATGCCCTAACCACTGGGCCAAGTCTGCTTCCCCATTTTCATTATTTAAATAATAATTATTATTATTATAAACAAAAAACAGACAAGAAAATTCTCCACCTTTCAATCATTCTAGGTTTCCTTTGCTATACATAGCTGCCATTTCTGGCTATTCTTGCACAATAATTTATTAACCAGTTTTACTGAGATATATTCAATACCATTATGATCTATCTAAAAGGTGTAATCCATGGCTTTTAGCATAATCACAGTGTTGTACATTTATCATCACAGAAAATTTTAGAATTTTCTTATTACTCCAAAAAAGAAAACCTTCATACCCCTTATCATGCCTTCCCTAGCCCTACATAACCACTAATCAAATTTCACCTTGCTAAATTGATTTATATTTACATTTTCTATAAATGGAATCATACAATATGTTACTTAATGTATTTAGTTTATAGTAATGCAATCATATTTATCCTTTTATGTCTCCCTTGCTTAAATCAACATAATAATCTCCAGGTTCATCCATGTTGTAATATGCTTTACAACTTCATTTCTTCTTATATTTGCATAATATTCCATCATGTGAATACTCCACAGTTTGTTTATCCACTCTTTAGCTGATAGACACTTAACTTGTTTCCAACTTTTGGTAATTGTGAGTAACATTGCTAAGGGCACCAGTATGCAGATGTCTGTTCTTTTCACTGTTCTCCATTTTTCTGGGTATATACCTAGTAATGGTATTGCAGGGTCATGTGGCAAATCTATATTCAACTTCTTTAAAAACTGTCAAACAGTCCTCCACAGTGGCTGTATCATTTTGCATTCCCACCAACAGTGAATATGTTTCTATCTCTCCACATCCTCTCTAGCATTTGTAGTTCTCTATCTTCTTAAGAGTGGCCATTCTGATAGTGAAATGATATCTCATTGTAGTTTCGATTTGCATTTCCTTAAGCATTAGTGATGTTGAACATTTTTTTCACCTTTTTTTTTTTTGCCATTTGTATTTCTTCTTTGGACAAATGTCTTTTCAGGTCTTTTGCCCATTTTTAAATTGGATCATTTGTCTTTTTTTTTGTTTAGTTGTAACATCTCTTTATAGATCATGTATATTAAACCTTATCAGACATGTGGTTTCCAAATATTTTCTCCCATTAAATCAGCTGCCTTTTCATCCTTTGACAAAGTCCTGTGAAGTGCAAAAGTGTTTACTTTGGGGAGGTCCCATTTATCTATTTTTGTTGTTGTTGGGCATGCTTTGGATGTAAGGTCCAAGAAACCACCAGTTACTACAAGGTCTTTAAGATGTTTCCATATATTTTCTCTTAGTAGTTTTATGATCCGGGCTTTTATATTTAGGCCTTTGATCCATTTTGAGTTTATTCTTGCTTGGGAATGAGATAGGGGTCCTCTCTCATTCTTTTGGTTATAGATAACAGTTCTCAAAGCAACATTTCTTGAAGAGACTGTTTTGTCCCATTAACATGGTCTTGGTAGGTTTGTTAAAAACCAGTTGACCATAGAGGTAAGGGTTTATTTCTGGACTCTCAATTCTATTCCACTGATCATTGTGTCTATTTTTATATCAGTGGTCTATGTGTGACCACTGTGGCTTTATAATATGTTTCAAGGTCAGGCAGTGAAATTCCTCCCATGTTGCTCTTTTTTAGAATGCTTTTGGCTATTCAGGTGCACTTTCCCTTCCAAACGAATTTGGTAATTGCCTTTTTTATTTCTGTAAATTAGGGTGTTGGACTTTTGATTGGTATTGCATTGAATCTATAAATCACTTTGGGTAGGGTTGACACCTTCACGATCTTTAGTTTTCCAATCTATGAACACAGAATGTCTTTCCATTTGTTTTGGTCTTCACTGATTTCTTTTAGCATTGTTTTGTAGTTTTCTGCATATAGGTCCTGTACTTCTTTGGTTAAATTGATTCCTGGGAATCTGAATCTTTTTATTGCTATTGTAAATGGAATTGCCCCTGATTTCCTTCTC
Source organism: Dasypus novemcinctus (assembly GCF_030445035.2). Classification (NCBI taxonomy): domain Eukaryota; kingdom Metazoa; phylum Chordata; class Mammalia; order Cingulata; family Dasypodidae; genus Dasypus; species Dasypus novemcinctus. The sequence goes on from NC_080677.1 coordinate 88,263,456, forward strand.
AGGTTGTTCAGTTCTAGTGTACAAATACATTACTGATTTTTGCATGTTGATCTTGTATCCTGCCACTTTGCTGAACTCATTTTTTTAGCTCAAATAACTTGGTAGTAGATATTTCAGAGTTTTCTGAAATATTGGATCACATCATCCATGAAAAATAAAAATTTTACTTCCTCTTTTCCTATTTGGATGCCTTTAATTGTTTTTTCCTGTCTAATTGTTCTAGCTAGAACTTTTAATGGTGACAGAGGGCATCCTAGTCTTATTCCTGACCTTAGAGGGAAAGCTTTCAACCTTTCCCCATTGAGTGCAATATTGGCTGTGGGTTTTTCATATATGCCTTTTATCATGTTGAGGAATTTGCCTTCTGTTCCTATCTTTTGAAGTATTTTTATCAAGAAAGAATAGATGCTGGATTTTGTAAAATCTCTTCTGCATCAATTCTGCACAACTATGTGGCTTTTTTCCTTTAATTTGTTAATGTGGTGTATTTTATTGATTGATATTCTTATGTTGAACCAGGCTTGCATACCAAGAATAAATCCCACTTGGTCATGATAGATAAGTCATTTGATATACTTTTGGATTCTATTTGCAAGTATTTTGTTGACTTTTTTTTCATCTATATTCATTAGAGCAATTGGTCTGCAATTTTTTTTTAAAGATTTTTTTAAAAAAATTTATTTTTCCTCTCTCCCTGTTCCCCCCATTGTCTGCTCCCTGTGTCCAATTGCTGTGTGTTCTTCTGTGTCTGCTTGTATTCTCATTAGGTGGCTCTGGGAACTGATCCTGGGACCTTCTGGAGTGGGAGAGAGGTGATTACTCACTTACACCCCCTCAACTCCCTCTTCTGCTGCATCTTCTTATTTTCTTTCCCTGTGTCTGTTGTTGCATCATCTTGCTGCACTAGCCCTCAGCATTGGCTGGCACTCGTTTGTGGGTTGGCTTTCCATGCTGGGCAGCATTCCCATGCATGGGTCACTCCTGAGTGAGGTGGCATTCCACTGTGGGCCAGCACTCCACATGGGCCAGCTCACCACATGGGCCAGCTTGCCTTCACCAGGAAACCCTGAGCATTGAATCCTGGACCTCCTATATGGTAGATGGGAGCCCAATTGGTTGGGCCACATCTGTTTCCCTATAATTTTCCTTTCTTGTAGTGTCTTTATCTGGTTTTGGTATTAAGGTGATGTCAGCTTCATAATATGTATTGGGTAATTTTTTCTCATCTTCAATGTTTTGGAAGAGATTAAACAGAATTGGTGTTAATTCTTTTTTGAAATTCTTGGTAGAATTCACCTGTGAAGCCATCTGGTCCATGACTTTTCTTTGCTGGTAGATTTTTTTAATGACAGATTCAATCTCCTTAAATGTGATTGGTTTGTTAAGTTCTTGTGTTTCTTGTAGCATCAGAATAAGTTGGTTGTGCATTTCTAGGAATTTGTCCATTTCATCTAGGTTGTGTGGTTTGCTGTCATACAGTTTCTCAATATCCTCTTATGATCCTTTTTATTTCTGTGGGGTCAGTCATAACTTCCCCACTTTCATTTCTGATTGTATTTATTTGCATCTCCTGTCTTTTTTTCTTTGTTAGTCTGCTAATGGTTTGTCAATTTTGTTGATCTTCTCAATGAAGAACCAGCTTTTGTTTTTATTGATTTTTCTCTACTGTTTTTCTGTTCTCAATGTCATTTCTTTCTGCTTCAGTCTTTATTATTTCTTTCATTCTGCTTGCTTTGGGATGGTTTGCTCTTCTTTTTCTAGTTTCTCAAGTTGCTCAGTTAAATCTTTGAGTTTAGCTCGCTCTTTTTTTTTAATATAGGTATTTAGGGCTATAGATTTCCCATTCAAGACTGCTTTTGCTGTCTTAAGTTTTGATAAGTTGTGTTCTTGTTTTCATTAGTCTGAATATATTTAGTGGTTTCATTTTTAATTTCTTCTTTGCACCACTGATTATTCAGGAGTGTGTTCTTTAGCCTCCACACATTTGCAAATTTATTCTTTCCTGTTTGTTATTGATTACCAATTCCATTCCAGCATGATCTAAGAAGGTGTTTTGTATAATTTCAGTCTTTTTATATATTTATTGTGAGCTGCATTGTGCCTTAACATGTGGTCTACCCTGGAAAAAGATCTAGGGATCATTGAGAAGAATGTGTAACACACCGAGTTTGGATGCAACCTTCTCTGTTATGTCTGTTAGGTCTAACGTGTTTATCATATTGTTCAAATTCTCTGTTTCGTTGTTGCTCTTCTCTCTAGTTGTTCTATCTAATGATGTGAATGGTGTGTTGCAATCTCCAATGATTAATGTAGAGATGCCTATTTCTCCATTCAGTTTTGACAGAGTTTGTGTCATGTATTTTGCAGCACCCTGGTTAAGTGCAGAGATATTTATGATGGTTGTATCTTCCTGGTGGATTGTCCCTTTTATTAATATATAATAGCCTTTTTAAAAATCTCATGGCATTTTTCATGTAAAGTCTGTTTTTTCTGATATTAGGATAGCTACCCTTGTTATTTTTATGGTTAGTATTTGGGTGGAGTATCCTTTTTCTAACCTTTTGTTTCCAGCCAATTTGTATCCCTGAGTCTAACATGAGTCTCTTGTAAGTAGCATATGTTTTTTAACCATTCTGTCAGCCTATATATTTTGATTGAGGAGGTTAATCCATCCACATTCAATGATATTACCGTAAGTGTATTATTTGTATCCACCATTTTATTTTTTGTTTTAATTATGTCAAATGTTTTCATCTGTCTACTCTTTTGGTTATCCTTTCTGCTATTCTTTCTTCTATACTCTTGGAGGAGAGTATAAAAGCAGAGTAGTCATAAAATTTGATTAGATTTTAGAAGATGATTCATACTCCACTTTAACGAGTGGACAGTAGGAGGCTCTGGTAGGGCCAAGGTGAGGAGTGTCAGTAGCAGAAAGTACAGGATGTCAGGGATGGTGATGAAAAATGTATTGGGTTTGACATGTATAGATTGGAGGGAGGACTTGGCTGGTGGATTGGTTGTGGGGAAGAGGGAAAGATGATTGCTAGTGTTTAGACCAGAGTAACAGGTGGATGATAATACCATTTTCTGAGGAACAGGATTTGTGAATGTGGGAAGGGGAGGGGAAAATCAAGAATTGTTGTCCAAGCACTTTGGAAACTGCTGTAGAAGGAAAAGGCGAGACAGAGGAATGGGTAGAACTAATATTTGAGAAGATTGGGACTTTCTTTGATCTCTCCTCACTGTGGCATGTAAGTCCAGGAAGTTATGTTTATAACTTACGTGTCAAGTTCCTTTCTTCAGGAACGGCAAAACTCAATACTTAAAAGTAGTGTATTCACAATAACTTCCCCCCAAGAGTTTTGAGTAACTCCAGTTTCAGTGTTATACAATGTAACTGCCTCAAAGGTCAAGCAGTTTATCTCCTCCAGGGTGATTTATGTTAGTGGTGCCGGTTGTTTATCTCTTCAGTGACTCTGCCACCAGAAATGGAAAGAAAATCCTGAGACAATCTTCTTCTTCATTAGACAGTGGGACAAGAGGTTTAAAGCCCCTGTCCAAGTTATTAATTAACCATTTAACCCAGTTCTGGAATGAGATATGAGGAGTTCTTTCTCATCACCTTATAGGAATAATACATCATAAAAAGAAAACAAAATACCCCCCAATAGATAGTGTGGTTGTGTAGTTTACTGAAAAACAGCACTAAACCCAGTTCTATAATGAGAAATGAGGAGTTCTTTCACATCATCTTTTGGAATAATATATCATAAAAAACCCAAAATATCCCCCAATAGATAGTATGGTTGTGTAGTTTACTGAAAAACAGCATTTAACCCAGTGCTATAATGAGATATGAGGAGTTCTTTCACATCATCTTTTGGATTAGTGTATCATAAAAAAACCCAAAATATCCCCCAATAGATAGTATGGTTGTGTAGTTTACTGAAAAACAGCATTTTCCTCTTCCCTGCAGTTCAGTAGTCGCCACAAAAATAATTTAAGGCTTTGAGCATCAATTAACATTTGGTTATAATTTAATCAACTTCTTCATTCATGTCACTAAAATAAGCAGTCACCAGGGGCGATATTTGGGTGCCAGACAAATGACTTCCCTGGTTTTGACAGGGACTCTGCATGGTCTTTAGGCTGGCACTAATAATAGGAGTCACAAATAAAGTTAGCTGGAATGTGCATCTCCCACATAATAGTGTGAATTTAGTTTTTTTCTCTTCCCATGTTTAACATTCAAAGACCACCAAACCCTAAACTTGTGAGGCTTTCAACAGCTGAGAATTTGAGCATTGAAGGGTTACAGGGCTTACTTAAAGCTAGGCTAGAATTAGACTCTGAAGAATCTAAGGTCATATGTGGGTGAAGAAGTTGTAATTTATTTCCAGTGACTAAGGTTGCAACCTCCCTTATCTGCATCTTTCTCCTTTCCATGGCACCTATTTTGATGTGTACTTCTTCCTGGACTTCTCATTTCAGGAGAAAGGTTTTGATTAATGAATTCATGGTTAAATTAGACTGGTGACAATAACACCAGACTGGTCCCTTCCAGGGAGAGATGTGCATTCTTATGAGTAGATACTAAGAGAAATGCTTAGTTTAAGGAGAAAATAAAATGTCTTTGATGTGGAATTTTAGTCACACAGTCACTGGTTAATGGCCAGGTGTTTGGGGTAAGGAACATCTTCCAGCCATAGTAAGTCAAAGATAGCTTGTTCTGTCATCATGAAGCCTGGTCCTAGTGCAACTTCCGTTTATTCTCTATAGCCCAAGAAGGAATTGAGATGGAAATATTATTCCTTCCACTAAAAGGGATGTTTTATTTAAAATGAAAAGAGTGTTTTCACCTGCGTCCTCTCTATCCCATATTATTTGAGAAAATAGCGCACACAAAAAAAGTTGTTTGAATTCTTTTTTTCCTGCCATGTTTCTCCCTTCCTGGAACATAAGTAAAAATAAAAGACTGCTGGTTAAATTAATGCCACTAACTGGCTGCACATGGTTCTCAAACTTGAATTAACTAATGGGAGGGCTTGTTAAAACAGGTTGATGGGCCCCACCCTCAGAGTTTCTGACTTGTTAGATGATTTACTCTTGTCTGAACCCTTACTGGAGTCTGTAGGAAGAATGAAGAGCAGTTGCAGCAGTAGCCTGGTACTTCTCACTTTGAATCAAGGAACTTAAACCTTAAAACTTACCCCCTAAATTATTCCCCACCTTAATTTTGGCAAGAACATCTATTTTAGCTGACTTTCTTTTAAAGAGTTAGGAATAATATACATGTATCTAATTACCCCTAACATCTAATAATAATACTTCTAGAAAACCGTTTCAGTTTCCCAGATACCATACCATGGATTGGCCTAACAACAGAAATTTATTGGCTCATGGTTTCGAGGTTAGGAGAAGTCCAAAACTGAGGCATCAGCAAGGCGATGCTTTCTCCATGAAGACTATGGCACTCTGGGGCTGGCTGGTCCCTGGCTTTTCTGACACATGGCAGGGCACATGGAGCATCTCCTCTTTTCTCTTCTGGGTTCCATTGACTTCCAAATTCTTGCTTCTCTGGGCTTTCTTTCTCTAGTTTTCTCTGTAAGGCCCCCAGTAAACAGTATTAAGACCCATCCTCATTCAATTAGCCACACCTTAACTAAAAATAACATCTTCAAAAGTCCTATTTACAATGCATTTACTTCCATAGGGATGGAATTGGATTAAGAATATGTTTTACTGAGGTATGTAACTCCAAGCCAACACAAGATCCCACTTAGTTTAATCATATGTATCTATTTGTCTGCTCATGAATCAAGTTTCTCTGATGTATCGAAAACTTGTATAATCTGACATTTGGTTTAAAAATCAAGCCACAAATTGACCTTAAGCAGCATCTTGATACTTTTTAGTGGATTGATAAAAAGCAAATTACCTGGAATTTTGATCCCCTTCATCTGTGCTGTGATATGTAAGGTACCTCCAGTTTCTATTTCAAATGTCAAGTTTGCATGAATTTTTTCCTGATTCACTCAGGCAGGAAGGAACCTTCTTTGAATGGTCCACAGGACCCTTAGTCCACATGCTATTGTTCATCATAGGGCATTACAATTATCTAACACATGTCTTTCTCCCCCAGTAGATTGTAAGCTTTCAAGAAAGTAATCAATCCTAATTTTTTGTAACCTCAGTGCCAATTATAATGCCAAGTATGTAATAGATGCTTAATAAATGTTGCTAAATGAATAAGTTTTCAAAAACGTTATTGTGAAACAAATATTGATAAACACCAGTCAGAGGAGGAGAAACTTGTTCCATAAAAAATGATGTACCATTTCCCTTTTAGAATAAATGATAAACCTAATTGCAAATGGTAACAGATACAATTTACTAATTTTGTGGATATTTTGAAGTATGAAGAACATTTTATAAATGAAATGGCTTTCACTATTAAAAAGATGACTTTTATTATAAAACTAATACATATTTATTGTAAGATATCTAGAAAATATCAGAAAAGAAGAAATTCTAAAAAGCCATCCCTAATTTCATTCTCCAAATCAAATAGTCATAATCATGTTTTCAAAAATTTTGTAGCTATTTTTGAACAGCTATACTTCCAAATGAATTTTCTTTTTCATGGTCCATGAAAAAATCTGTTTGGAATTTTATTTAGGTTTGTTTAGGCCTGATTTGCAATTATAGATTAAATTTAGAAGAATTGATATTTTTTATAATAATAGTAAACAATTTAATTACACTTAATAGAAATTAACTCATTGATCCTCATAACAAACCAATGAAGTAGTTACTATTTTCATTTCCATTTTATAGACAAGGCAAGAAGGCACAGAGAGGCTAAGTAACTTACTCTATTTATGTAACCAAGAAAATAATATATCCAGAAATATATAATGTCATTCCAGTTAATTAAGTCTTTAAAAATTTACTTCAACAAAGTTTTGTGATTTTTTTCTCATAGGGCTTAAGATTTAGTCCAAGGTGTTTTATAGAATTTTTTGCCAGTATGGTGAGCTATCTCCCCCATTACATTGCTGATTGGCTAATGCTAGTGTGGTGGTTTGGAGCTGTGTGTATTGGAGAAAAACATGTTCTTAAATCTAATACATTTCTGTGGATATGAACCCATTGTAAATACGACCTTATATCATAAGCACAATGAACTTCAGACGCAGGGGTAGAAAGCCATGGAGGGACCAGATAGAAGCTGAAATCAATGGAACCCATTAGAGAAAGGAGAGGCCAGAAGAGGATGCCACGTGCCTTGCTATGTGACAAGGTAAGGACCAAGGATCACCAGCTGCCAGCCCCAGAACACCACGATCTTCAGGGGAAAAACACATAAATGGCAACTTAATTTTGACTTTCTTTTAGATTCAAAACTGTGAGCTAAAACATTCCCATTGTTTGAGCTGACCCATGGCATGGCATTTGCTTGAACAGCTCAGAAAATGAAAACAGCTACCATACAGGAAAGAAGTGATTTTCAGATGTTGACCTGATAAACACCAGAGGAGGAGAACATCTGAAAATGCCCTCATCTGACTAAATGCCCTCATCAGTAATTTTAGTTTCTTAGGGCTGTCATAACAATATGCCACAAATTAAGTGGCTTAATTTACACAGTTCTGGGGGCTAGACGTCTGAAACCAATCTGCTGGCAGGGCCAGGCTCCCTGAAATGTGTAGGAGGGAATATGTTTTATGGCTTTCTCCTGGCTTCTAGGGGCCCTGGGTTTTCCTTGGCAGTCTCTGCCCCTGTCTTCATATGGGCCACTTTTTCTCTGTGTCTCCCTTTACATGGCATTCTCACCTCCAGTGTCTGTCTCTGGGTCCAAATTTACCCCTTCTTGTAAAGGCAACAGTCATCTTGGGTAGGGACCCGCCCCAACCCCGGTGGGCCTAACTTCAACTAACAACGTCTTCAAAGATCCTGTTTCCAAATGAAGTCACATTCAAGGGACAGGGGGTTAGGACTTGAACATGTCTTTTTGGGGGACACAATTCAATCTATAATACTAGTTCTCATAGCTGAAAATATTTCACAAGTATTTTATAAATATTCTCTGTGATAAATATTAAACCAAATTCAGGACATCACACACACACATGCGTATACACACTCACACAATACCCATGCATGCACAAACACACATGAGCATGCAAAATATGCTGCCCAGTGCATAAAGCCCTCAACACATCCTAGGTTTCGCCCTGCTGGCCCTGCTTCTACCCTCCATAGCTGTCCCACAGCTGTCCCTCTGAGGACCTACCACCCCAGAGCCAGGGCCTCCCAGTTGGCCTAGGTCACCTCAATACTTCTAGTGTCCACCTCCATGAAAACTGCAGTGCTTTTCCTCATTTGAGTTCTCAGCTATCTTGGGGATCCATGTGTCTTGGGAGTGGGGCTGCTTACTCCTTTTAAATTCCACAAAGTCAAAGTCTCTGTCTGCCTACTTTTGGACAGTCTAGCTTAAACATCCTTGTATAACCAGAACTTCTAGTCACAGAGCTTGATTAATTCTACAGTGGCTTTAACTTCTCCTCTACTAGCCTGGATACACAAAACTCCATCCCAGCTGGGTAAGGAGAAACTAGGTCATAGCTTGCCTGTCTTCTTGGGAAGGAGTAAAGCTGCCTTCATTCCTAATTGGTGAATTTAAGGGAATAAAAACAAAATACAAGTAAATTTCTTATAGAGCATCCTATTCTTGTGTTACTCCTAGATTACTAATGTTTATTCAGGAATAGGTTTGGGATTTCATTAAATCCCTTTTCAGCATCTATTTAGAGAATCATATAGGTTTTCTTTATTTATTTATGCAAGAAGCTAAAGTAATAGGTTTCCCGTTGTCTACCCATCCTTTCATTTTTATAAAAAGTCTTACTTGGTCATGTTATATTATTCTCTCAATATTCTGCTAGTTTTGATTTGTAATTTTAAGAAAGATTTTTGTGGTTATAATCCCAATGAGATTTTTAAAAAGACTATTTTGGGCAGTCTTTGCTCAATTTGGTATTAGTGTTATACTAGCCTTGTAGAACAAGTAATGGAGTTTATATCTATTTTATGCCCTGAAACGACTTAAGTAAAATATGGAAAACCTGCCTCTGAAGATTCTGTAGAACTCACTCATAAAGCAGTCTGGTACTGGTGCCTTTTTTAAAGGGTAGATTTTTTTAAATTATGCATTTAACTTTTAAAATTTTGTCTATTAAGTTAAGCTTCTCTGATATTATTATTAATATTAATTAATTTCTCCCTCCTCCCCTTGTTTTGCACTCACTGGCTGCTCTCTTTGTCCATTCATTGTGCACTCTCTGTGTCTGCTCATCTTCTCGTTAGGAGGCACAGGGAACTGAACCCAGGACCTCCCATGTGGTAGGCAGGTACCCACATACTTGAGCCACATCTGTTTCCCTCTGATATTATTTTGAGAATTTGTTTCTAAAAATTCTTTCTTCTAAAATTTTAAATTCATTGGTATAAGTATTAGCATTCACTTATAATTTTATAAGTATACCTTGCTCTTTGGCTTTGGTGTTTTTTGTTTGTTTTTTTTTTAGCTACCAGGCTCCAGGGATTGAACCTGGTTCCTTGAATGTGGAAAGCTGCACTCAACCACATTGGCTTACCTGAGTTGGTTTTTCATTTGTTTTGTTTGTTGTTGGGTTTTGTTTTTATCAGGAGGCACTGGGAACCAAACCTGGGACTGCCCATGTGAGAGATGGGATCTCAACCACTTGAGCCACATCTGCTCCTTTGGCTGTATTTGAATTCTTACTTCTGGTGTTATTTCTTTGTCTTCTCCCTCTCTGTCTGTCTCTTCAGAATTGCCAGGTGCAAATTTTTTTTAATGGTTTAAAACAATACAAGTTTATTCTCTGATAGTTCTGGAAGTCAGGTATCCAAAAGGATTCCTATGGTGCTAAAATCAAGGTGTTGGCCGAACTGGTTCCTTCTGGAGGCTCCAGGGGAAGCCTCAAATCCAGAACTTTAGCTTCTGAAAGCTGGGGGCAACCATTGACTTGGGACCATGACACTCCAGTCTCTATGCTTCTATTGCCACAATGGTTTCTCTGACTCTGAGGCTTTTCAAAGAAACAACTTTATCTTAATAGATCTAGTGTACCTGTTGGGGTTATTTTCTATTTAATTTCTTTCGGCTTTTATCTTTTTTAATTTTTTTCTTTCTAAGTTTTGGGGGATTTATTTTGTTCCTTTTCTAGTTCTTTGAGTTGAAAGCTTACAAAATGCATTTATTTTCTTTCTTCTTTTTCTAATAAGCACTTAAGACTATATGTTTCTGCTGGATCTTGCTTTGACTGCATGTACACATTAGATGTATAGTATTTTCATGGACATTCAATTTATCAGTAACTTCTGATGTGATTTCTCCTATAAACCAGGAATTACTTAGGAAGATGGTTTTAAATCTCTCAAACTGACTTTATTTAACCCTTACATTATATTATTTTTGAGGTACCAGGAATCAGAGATTGAGCCTTGGACCTTGTGTGTGGGAAGCTGGCACTCAACCACTGATCCACATCAGCTATCCTAAGTTGTTTTTTTTTCATTTGTTTTGCTTGTTGTTTGTTTTTTTTTTTTTTTTCAGGAGGCATCGGGAAACAAACCCAGGACCTCCCATGTGGGAAGCAGGCACTCAAATGCTTGAGCCATATCCACTCCCTAATTTTTCAATAATGAATTTAATTGCTTCTTTGTCATCAATAAGACTCTTACTTGTTTGAAGAAAATCCAAATGCTGGGCATTGTCCAGAAAAATTTAACGGATTTATTTATAATTTTTATAAAGTTAAACTGTTGATATTTGTTCACAGAAACATTTTGACTTGCATTAATGCTTTCTGTCTCCATTTTATATTAAAAATTCATGCACAAATGAAAATGAAGAAACTGCCAATACTTGCTTTCTGTCCCCTACTTTTTATTCACAATAAAAAACTTAGGTACCTTTTGACCCCAGGGGGAAAAAATGATCTAACATTCAGAACTAACAATAATAGGATATATTAGTCAGTCAAAGGGGTGCTGATGCAAAGTACCAGAAATCTGTTGGTTCTTATAAAGGGTATTTATTTGTGGTAGAAGCTTATAGTCACAAGGCCATAAAGAGTAAGTTACTTCCCTCACCAAAGTCTGTTGCCACTTGTTGGAGCAAGATGGTGGCCAGTCTCTGTGAGGGTTCAGGCTTCCTCTTCTTCTTAAGGCTCTATGGTTCCAGCTTCTTCCGATCTCAGTTGTAGACTGGCATAAGGCTTGTCTCTCTTCTTGGAGCTTGTCTCTTTCAGGGCTCAGCTGCTCTGCTCTCTCCACAAGGCCAGCTGAAAACTACCAGGCAAATGGCTTCAGCTCTCTCCCGGGGGAACCAGCATCTAAACCTAGCTCTCTCCTCTGCCATGTTGTTTTCTGTGTGGGTGTCCAATCACCAAGGGGGCAGGGACTCAACATCCTACTGATGTGGCCGAATCAGAGCCCTAACATTAATTTTACCAAGTGAAAGTGAAACCTCTGAATTTAATACAATCAAAGGTATCACAAGCCCAGAGGAACAGACCAGTTTACAAACATAATCAGTATTTCTTTTTGGAATTCATCAATAATGTCAAACTGCCATGCAGGAGGAAGAGAAAAATTTTTTTTTGTTTTGAAAATGAAATGTTTTCCACCATAGCGATTTCTTGAACATGTTCTCCCCATATCCGGTGTGCTAGCTGGCTAACTCATCTTTGGGGCTTGAGATACTGAACAAGAAAAGGCCTGGCCTTTTCAAACCTTTGCACACATAGATTCATCCTAGCAATGTTGGGTTTTGTTGAGATCCATTCTCTGAGGATCAGTGTGAAAATGAGTATACACAGACCCTTAAGACTAGTGTTACACCCGTAAGCATATTTTGTACATGATTACAGATAGTGTGAACCTCATGTCCCTTTCTATTTTCCCATCATTTGTCAACCCAGGGCTTGCTCTTTTTCTTCACAAGGAGATGGAGTCCTACCCTGATGTGACGGAAGGCCCTCTACGGTGTTTGTGGCCCTTTACAGTAAATGCACATCCCTTCAGGTTAATTAAGCTTTCTGCCCCTGGATCTTAAAACAGAATAAAGTAAATATGTGTGTGTGTATGTGTATATATACACATATAAAAATACAAGCCCTGAACAAAACAAAATCCTAGCAAAGGGTGCTATTCTTTCATAGTTACAAGAGACTTGGTACCTGCCTGGCTTCTCTGCAGTATCTTAGAGGACAAAAAGAAGAGCAGCCCTGATCTCAATGCTCCAGGCATCTCTGCAGGCCAAGCGTTCTCTAGAATCCTTTGCTCCTGGTCTTCTCTTCCTCCGAAGCCTTTTTGCTGCTGGTCCCTGCGTGCTCTTTGCATTCATCTCTCTCCTTCAGGACCAACCATATCTTCATCCTGCACACACCCTCTAAGCCTCAGGGGCCATTTGGCTAGAAAAGTGGTTCCACAATTGGGCTGGAAGTGGGAGGCCAGTGAGTACGAGAGCAGCAGAAACAGTTCAAATGGCCATCCTCCTCGCTCAAACTTTTAAGTTTTTGCCAGTCTGAGTACAAAATGCCATTTCATTGTGCTTATTTGCCTTGCTCTAATGACTGGGAAGGTTGAGCATCTTTTTATATGGCCATTCAAACTTTTCTATCAGATTGCTGGTTCATATCCCCTCCCAGTTTTCTATTGGGCTGTTTATCTTTTCATTAATGATTTATATCTGTCCTTTATTTATTTTCTGGACAATAACCCTTTGTTAACTGCATCCCAACTCTCCTTTGGTGGCTTATCTTCATTTTGTAGAGTCTTTTATCGTATGAAAGATTTTAATGTTAATCTAAGCAGTTTTCTCTTTAAAGAAGGAAATAAAATTGACTGAGAGTGTCCTATCTTCTTCACGGCCTCCAATTTCTAAGAAGATGTTGAAAGGGGAAAGTTGATGATTCACTTCTCTGACTATGATGATAAATAATAGGTGATGTTAATAGGAAAAAATGCAGGCTGTTTTTAACATTTTTATATTGGAGCTTTAAAAAGCTGCTTAAATGTCAATTTGTGCTAAATGACAGGTTTTAAAAGAAGCCCACAAAAGTAACTGTCAAGGTTATAAATCCTTAGGAAAAAACCCAAACCTTAGGTCACATGAATGTCTGGCAGGACTGAGTAATTTTTACTTTAACCACTTTTTCTTTGACAGGAGTAATCTTTAAATGCTGAAACCTTTTTATTTATAGGACATGAGAGCTGAGTCATCTTGATATTCAAAGCAAAGAGTTTAGTATGACGTGGATCTTCTTAATGCTGTAATATTACTGGGGAAACACATATAGAAGGAACAGAGTAAAAAATAATATGTCTAAAACATTCCTGCTCACATTTCATCTGCTTAGAAAGGTGGTAACAGCTTTTACATACAAAATGATTAGGCACTTAAAGACAAGGAGTTGACTATAAATAACGAAGAGGCCAAATTTTACATTTCAAAAACAAAAGTGAATCCCCCCACATGTAAAACATTTTTGTGATTACACACCTATAGGCCTGCCACCCTCACTGCAGGCTGTAAATTTAACTCTTGATGGGAGCATACACGTGTTTCTAAATCGACTTATTAAACCTGAAAGGTTGCATGTGGTATTTTTAGCAATTAAGTAGTCGTTTTTGGTTATTGTTGGCATACTTTTTTTTCTTATTTATTTATTTAAAAGTAACTTTAGCTTACATAAATGTTATATAAAAAATATAGGGGCTTCCCATATGCCCCACTCTCTCTCCTCTCACACTAACAACATCCTCCATTAGTATGGTACATTTGTTACAATTGATGAACACGTATTAAAGCACTGCTACTAACTGTGGATTTTAGTTTACATTATACTTTACACATTGTCCCAAGCATTTTTGTAAGTTATGGCAAAATGTATAATGGCCTATATCTGTCATTGCAACGTCATGCAGGACAATTCCAAGGTCCTGAAAATGCCTCCATATTACAACTATTTTTCCCACTCCCTCCCCTCAGAAACTCCAGTGGCCACTGCCTCCACATTAATGATAAAAGTTCTTCCATTTCTAGACTAATGAATCTATAGTAGAATAATAATAAGTCTACTTTAGACCATTGTTCATTCCCCAATCTTGAGGATTTTGGGATGGCGATGATCACTCTGCCCTTAATTGAGAGGGGGTTTAGATCCCATGGGGCAAATGGATGGGACTATCTTGCTTGCAGTTGTAGACTCTGCTCTTTGGGATGGGCATTGTCTATCATTATCACCTTTTTAGTTATCCTGAGTGAGTCCAATGCACTGAAGAGTAAGTGTGGCAACTCTGCTGAGATTCAGGGCCCAACTGGCACATGGACGGACCAAAGATTTAAGTCTTTTGGACATATACCTGTCAAGTATAGTACTAACTATAGGTTAAAATAGAAGGGGCAGAAGAGCCATGTATAGAGAAACCACAAATGATTCCAACTCTGTCATACTGGGGAGCATAAATTCCAAGGTAACGCCCACTAGGAGGGCACCAAACTCCTGAGCTATCTGCCCCACATAGAATGTCTGGATGTCTCTAGAGCCCTCAGTGGCCCTGCTATTTGAGGCAATATTTACTGCACCAGTCAATGAGATTCTGCTGAGACTTGCATAAACGTAACCTCTGTAATGATCTCCTGACTCACTTTGAAATCTCTTAGCCATAAGAACTCATTTGTATTTGCCATTTCCCCCTTATGGTCAAGGTCTTTTTCCAGGTGCATTGCTAGTTGGTGCTTGGTAATAATCCCTTGGTGCCAGTGAGGCTTGTCTCCAGGAGTCATCTCCCACACTGGGGGGAAGGTAGTGCATTTATATATTGAGTTTGGCTTAGAGAGAGCCTACATTTGAGCAACCAGGAGTCCCTCAGGAGGTAACTGTTAGGCAACATATAATATTAGGCTAAGTTTCAATTTCACAAGAAAAGGTTCATAAATACAATCATCAGTTTCAAGGGCCTGGTACAATGACCCATCCTCCTTCACTGTGTGCTGCCCCTGTACTTGGGGGATTCTTGTAGTCCCGTTAGAGAATGTAGCAAACCTCCCCAGGATGGGAGTTCAATATTTTTTCGGTTATTGTATGGATCTCCAACCATGTGATAAAGCCCTATAAACATTTAAACACATTCATATGCCTTAGAGGCATGCCCTAGATGAACCCTCTCCCATGCCTCCTTCCATCACTAACAACCCATGCCAATGTTCCTCCACTCTCACAGTTGTGACTCTTCTGTGAGATCCAAAACCTCTCCAAAAGTGAAGCTAAGAAAATAAACAAAAATAGTAAGAAAATGAAATAATAATGATGGTTTTAAAAATAACATATAAAGTACAAAATGATTTAATACTTTAAAAAAATAATGAGCTTTTTAGACATTGTCTTTATCACTGTAAGATCTGTTGTCTTGTATGTACAGTGACATTTTCTTCTGTATATTCCCCCAGTGTCTTTTTTTTTTTTAATTTTATCTTCAAAGAAGCTTTAAGTTACAGAAAAGTCACATAAAGAATACAGAGAGGCGGTGGACTTGGCCCAGTGGTTGGGGCGTCCGTCTACCACATGGGAGGTCCGTGGTTCAAAACCCCAGCCTCCTTGACCCATGTGGAGCTGGCCCATGTGCAGTGCTGATGCGCGCAAGGAGTGCCTTGCCACACAGGGGTGTCCCCGGCATAGGGGAGCCCCATGCCAAGGAGTGTGCCCCGTAAAGAGAGCCGCCCAGCGTGAAAGAAAGTGCAGCCTGCCCAGGAATGGTGCCACACACACGGAGAGCTGACACAACAAAAAGAAACACAGATTTCCGTGCCCCTCACAACAACAGAAGTGGACAAAGAAGACGCAGCAAATAGACACAGAGAATAGACAACTGGGGTGGCGGGGGGGGGGGGGAGGAGAGAGAAATAAATAAATCTTTAGAAAAAAAAAAATACAGGGGATTCCCATATACCCAATGCCCTTCCCTGTTCCTTCTCCTCTATTAATAACATTTTACATGCAGATGGTACATTTGCTACAATTGATGTATGAATATTGATGCATTGCTACTAACCATGGTAAATGGTTTACATTATGGTTTACATTTTGGACCATACACTTTTATAAATGTTGATGAAGTTTAAAATGGCCTGTACCCATTATTGTGATATCATGCAGAAATATTCTAATGCCCTACATGTGCCCTATGCCCCATCTATTCTGTTCTTCTTTCCCTCTCCCCTCAGGACCTCTTTGAAGAGTAAGATTCATTGTTACTTGCAATAATATTGAGGGCTTGACATACTGGTCTGTTTTCTTTTATTAGGCACTGCTTATGTTCTCAAGAGACTCTTGCCCCTCTGTTTGAGAACATAGCAGGACTCCCCAGGATGGGAGTTTAATATTTTCTTGTTTATTATGTGGGTCTCCACCCACTGATGTAACACACTATGACAAGATGAACACTTACATATTTCATACCAGTAACCCTCCCTTGCCATATTTGCCAAAAGAATAGTCCCAATGTTATAGCTTTAACCACAGACCTGCAAATCCTGAGAGTTCACCTGCTCCTTCCCCTGGCTTTCCCCCCAGTTCCATGGATTTTCAACCCCCCCCCCACAACTTTCCCCCCTCACAGACCAGCATTGCTGAACCAAATAGCATCACTGCACCACTGTCATTCCCATCCATTGAGGAACTACACCGTTCTACCTTATCATAGATTTGCTCATATGGTAACTGTCTCACAACCCTCTACTTCCTTTCTGTCTCCTTTAAACCTATCTTCCAGACTTTAGCTCTGTGAGGCTGCTCAATTTGCTTAATTCATATCAGTGAGGTCAGGTAGTATTTGTCCTTCAGTGCCTGGCTTACTTCACTCAACATTAGGTCTTCAAATTCATCCATGTTATCCCATGTGTTGATACTGCATTCCTTCTTATAGTGGAGTAATATTCTATTGTATGTGTATACCACAATTTGCTTATCCATTCATCTTTTGATGGACATTTGTGTTGCTTCCAACTTTTGGCAATGGTGACTAATATCTCTATGAACATTGGTCTGCAAATATCTCTTCATGTCCCTGCTTTCAGTTCTTCTCAATATATACCCACAAGAGGGGTTGCTGGATCATATGGCAGTTCTATATTTAGCTTCCTGAAGAACCGCCAAACTGTCCTACACAAGGGCTGCAACATTCTATATTCATACCAGCAGAGGATAAGTGTTCTCTTTCCTTCACATCCTCTCCAACATTTGTAGTTCTGTTTTTTTAATGGCTACCAGTCTAATGGGTATAAGATGCTGTATCATGGTACTTTTGATTTGCATTTCCCTAATAGTTAGTGATGTTGAGCATCATTCATGTGCTTTTCAGCCATTTGTATTTCTTCTTTGGAGAAGTGTCTATTCAAACCACTTGCCCATTTTTTAAAAAATGGGTTGTTCATCGTCTTATTTTTGAGATGTAGAATTTCTTTACATATGCTGGATATTAGGCCCCTATCAGATAGATGGTTATCAAATATTTTCTCCCATTGAGTAAGCTGCATTTTCACTTTCTTGACAAACTCCTTTAAAGTGCAAAATCTTTTAATTTTGAGGAGGTCCCATTTATCTATTTTTTCTTTTGTTGATCATGTTTTGGGTGTAAAGTTTATAAAATCATTTCCTACTACAACATCTTGCAGATTCTTCCTTACATTATCTTCCAAGATCTTTATGGTCTTGGCTTTTTTATTTAGATCTTTGCTCAATCTTGAGTTAATCTTTGTATAGGGCATGAGTTGGTGATCCTCTCCCATTCTTTTGGATATGTATAACCAGTTCTCCAGGCACCATTTGTTGAAGAGGCCATTCTCTCCCAGTTGAGTGGGTGTGGTGGGCTTATTGAATGTGAGTTGACCATATATGCAAGGATCTATATCAGAGCTGTGTTCCATGTCTCTTCTTGTGCCAATACCATGCAGTTTTGACCACTGTAGCTTTGTAGTATGTTTTATTTTTAATTTTTAAAAAAGATTTAATTATTTATCCTCCCACCCACCCATTATCTGCTCTCTGTATCCATTCACTATGTGTTCCTCTATGTCTGCTTGTCTTCTCTTTAGGTGGCACCAGGAACCAATCGTGGGACCTTCCACAGTGAAAAAGAGGTGCTCAATCTCTTGTGCCACTTCAGCTCCAGGGTCTGCTGTATCTCTTATTGTCTTTCTTCTGTGTCTCTTTTTGTTGCATCACCTTGCTGCATCAGGTTTCCACTTGGGCCAGCTTGCCATGGGCCAGCACTCCTGTGCGGACCAGCAATCCACTCCTGCCAGCTTGCCACATGGACCAGTATTCCGCATGGGCCAGCTCTCTGCTTGGGTCAGTTAACCTTCACTAGGAGGCCCCAGGAATCAAATTCTGGAGCTCTCATAGGGTAGATAGGACCCCAATTACTTGAGCCACATCCACTTCCCTGTAGTATGTTTTAAAGTCAGGTAGTGTGATTCCTCCAATTTCATTTTTCTTTGTCAATATAACTTTGGCTATTAGGCCTTTTGCCCTTTCAAATTAATTTCACTGTTAGCTTTTCCAACACGTTGTGGTAATTTTTATTGGGATTTTATTTTTATTGGGATTGCATTAAATCTGTAAATCAGTTTGGGTAGGATAGACATTTTAATGATGTTTAATCTTCCTATTCATGAACAGGGAATATTCTTCCATTTATTTAGGCCTTTTTTGATTTCCTTTAACAATGTTGTATAGTTTTTTGTGTACAAGATCTTTACATCTTTAGTTAAGTTTATTCCTAGATATTTGATTCTTTTAGTTGCTATTGTAAATGGAATTTTTTTTTCTTGATTTTCTTCCCAGGTTGCTTTTTATTGGTGTCCAAAAATGCTACTAATTTTTGTGCATTGATATTATATCCTGCCACTTTCCTGAACTCATTTATCAACTCTAGAAGTTTTGTTTTAAATTTCTCAGGGCTTTCTATGTATGGGATCATGTCATCTGCCAACAGTGAAATTTCTACTTTGTCTTTTCCATTTTGGATGCCATGTATCTTTTTCTTGCCTAAGTGGTCAAGCAAGTACTTCTAACACCATGTTAAATAAGAGCAGTGACAGGGAAGTGGATGTGGCTCAACTGATAGAGCATCCACCTATGGTATAGGAGGTTCAGGGTTTGGTACCCAGGGTCTCCTGGCCCATGTGGTGAGCTGTCCCTTGCACAGGGCTGCTGCATGCAAGGAGTGCCATGACAAACAGGTGTGCCCCCCATGTAGGGGTGCCCCACTTTCAAGGAGTGCGCCCCGCAAGGAGAGGTGCCCCACATGAAAAAAGTGCAGCCTGCCCAGGAGTGGTGCTGCACACACGGAGAGCTGATACAGAAAGATGATACAACAAAAAGAGACACAAATTCCTGGTGCCACCTGATAAGAATGTAGGTGGACAAAGAAGAACATACAGGGAAACGGACTTGGCCCAGTGGTTAGGGCGTCCGTCTACCACTATGGGAGGTCCGCGGTTCAAATCCCGGGCCTCCTTGACCCGTGTGGAGCTGGCCAATGCACAGTGCTGATGCACGCAAGGAGTGCCGTGCCACGCAGGGGTGTCCCCCGCGTAGGGGAGCCCCACGCACAAGGAGTGTACCCCGGACCGAGAGCCGCCCAGCGTGAAAGAAAAGTGCAGTCTGCCCAGGAATGGTGCCGCCCACACTTCCCATGCCACTGATGACAACAGAAGCGGACAAAGAAACAAGACGCAGCAAATAGACACAGAGAACAGACAACGGGGAGGAGGAGGTGGAATTAAATAAATAAATAAATCTTAAAAAAAAAAAAAGAACATACAGTGAAAGGACATAGAGCAGATAATGGTGGGGGGAATGGGAGAGAAACAAATAAAAATAAATTTTTAAAGAAAAATAAGAGCATTTACAGTGGGCATCCTTGTCTTGTTCCAGATCTTAGAGGGAAAGCTTTTAGCATTTCACCATTGCATATAACTATGGGTTTTTCATATATACCCTTTATCATATTGAATAAGTTTCCTTCTATTCCTACCTTTTGAAGTGTTTTTATTAGGAAATGGTATGGTATTTTGTTGAATGCTTTTTCTGCATCAATAGAGATGATCATATAAAAGCAACTAAATTTTAAAAAAACACACAAAAAATAGAGATGATCATGTGATTTTTTCTTTCACTCTGTTAATGCACATCCATGTCCCTCAAAAGAGTTGGGAAATTTTCAGCCATTATTTCTTCCAACTCTCCTCTGCCCCCTTTCCCTTCTCCCTCTGGGATGCCTAGAATGCATGTATTTGTGCATTGCATGCTGTCATTCAAATCTCTGGATTTTGTCATTGTGTTGTCATCCAGATCCCTGCATTTTTTAATCTTTTTATCTATATGTTCTACTATCTATTTGATTTCAGATATACTGTCTTTGACATTACTAATTCCTTCCTCTGCCTGTTAAAATCTGCTGTTATGTGCTCTGGGTGTATCTTTGATTTGCATTGTGCCATGCATGACCATTGTATCCATTGTCTTTTTATGTATGTGTACAATTTCTTCAGTATGTTCCCCCAGTGTCTTTTTTTCCCCAAGATTTATTTTATTTATTTCTCCCCACTCCCTCATTGTTTGCATTTGCTGTGTTTGTCTGTTGCATGCTGGTCTTCTTTTTTTAAAAGGCACCATAAACTGAACCTGGGATTTCTCATGTGAGATGGAGGTGCCTAATCACTTGAGCCACTTCTGCTCCCTGCTTTGTTGTGTCTCTCATTATGATTCCCTCCATGTGGCTCTTGTTGTATCAGCTCACTGCTCCAGCGTGTTGCTCAGCTAGTTGTTATGCTCATCTTCTTTAGGAGGTACCAGGAAACGAATCTGTACCTCCCATGTGGTAGGCAGGGACTCAATCACTTAAACCACATGTGTTCCCCCCAGTATCATCTTAATATCCTTTTTCTCTTCCTTTACTTCATTAAGTTGATTCATGACATTTGTTTGGGCTGTTCTCATTAGTCGTTCCATATTCTACATCTCCTCCTTTTTTTTAGTTTGTTAGATTGTGCCATGTTTTTCCTGTGTTTTAGTATGACTTGTAATTTTTTGTTGTTGGTGTCTAGGTATCTGCTTATTTTGATGTGCTTATTTGGTTGGTTAGCTTCTCTTTCCACTCTAGAGTTTTATTTTGTTGTTTTTTGTGCATATGTGTTTGGTAAGGTTCTTTTTTGACACATGGTTCCTCTTATTCTATATCCTTGCAGTTGTCTGTGTTTCCTTAAAAAATATTAGGACAAGAGAAAAAGAAAGAAATAAGAAGAGAAAAATAGTAATAATAATTTTTTAAAAGGTAGAAAAGAAACTGTACAAGAGCTAGGAAACAAAATAAGTAAAAAATTTTAAAAATGCAAAGGAATAAGAATAAAAAGGTTTCAATAGAAAAATGAAACAAGGAACAAAATAGTGAAAGCAGAATTATTAATTAAAAGGCTGGAATGATAAGAAGAGAGGAAAAGAGAAAAAGAAAATTAAAAAAAGAAAATTAAAAAAGAAATGAAGGCCAAACAAAAAGAGGTGAATGAAAGAAAAATAAAGAAAACAGAAGATAGAAAAAGGAATAAAAGAAATAACTTAGGTAGAAAAAATAAATAAAAGAAAAAGAAAGGAAACAAAGAAAGGGGAAAGACAAATAAGAAACAAAGGAACGACAACAAAAACAACCCAGGAATAACAGCCTTCCCTCTTAAGGAGCTTCTCAGGCTGTCAATGCTCAGCAATCAATCAACTCTTCGGTGTGCCCTCCGCAGGTGATGCACTGGGTTTTAGCAAATAAAATAGGGAGAGGGGGAAAAAAAGGAACCGATAAAAAATAAAAAAATAAAAAGTAACAAATTCAATCAAACCTAAAATAAAACAAAACAAAAAAATCTGTGTATATGTTTCCTGTCATAAAGTACCAGCTGGGTTCCTGATAACTCAGTGGATCACTCTTTGGATCACTTCTCTAAGGGGACCCAGGAATCAAACCAGAGACCTTGTATATGCAAGGCTGAGCTACACCGCTTCACTACTTCAGCAAACTTAGGAAAGTTATCCTCCCCCTTTCCTCAGGCGGGTTAGGTTACTAACAGTTGCCATGCTGAGCTGTTAAGGCACCTGTCTCCACCCCTCTCTAGATTAGCTTGGAGCGATAGCTTGCCTGATCAGATCCCGGCTCCCCTCTCCCCGCAGCCACTTCAGTGACAGTCGGTGACTCTCAGAGATTCAAGGGGGGCTCAGCTGGCCAAACTCACCAAAAATAAACTTCTCTTCACCCTCCGACAGACCCCAATTCCTCCCAGGGAATGCTCCATTCCACTCTGTTGGTTGTAGTGAGTCAGGGACTTTACCGAGGCTATTTGCTTTGAGGGTGGGGTATATATTCCTTTTCCAACCCCAGGCGTGAGTAGGTCAAGGTTTTCCTTTGGCCTCTTTATCTGTCTAGTTCCCTCCTGGATGATGCACAGCACTTTCCCGTTCTATTTCTTTCCAAAGCAACTCCCTTGGATAGGTTTTTGCCCTTTCTCCATTCTTTCTTAGTGAGAGAGCTGGATTCTGCTTACCTACTTTGACAACATTTTCCCAGAAGTCCGTACATTATTTTTAATATCAATGCATGATAAGGGAAAAACACAAAATAGGCAACTTCTGAACTAATAATTTAAGCAATTTATTTTTCTGGTCTTCTAAAAGTGACTTCTTATAAGCTCTTTCCCTTTTCCCTACTCTGCAGGACAAATTCAGCCCTATATCCTGAAACTGACCCTTTTCACAGGGCCAGTCTTTCATGGACTCTGTCCTTGTGGGGTGGGAGGGTAGGAATGAGGGTTAGGTTCCAGCAGGCCAGAGGCACCTGTGATGGTCAATTATGTCCTGCTTTGTTTCTGGATGCTGATCTGGCACCTGATTCTGTTTGCTTCTCTATTCCTTTGTAACTTCTCTACTTAATCCAGGCCTTCTTTGGCTCTACGATGTCCCTGGCTTGTGACCCTGACCCTGGGCAGTGCCATGAGGTCGCTGTTGTTCTGCATCTGGTTCTTATTTCTTTAACCCTGTCATAGCCCCAAGCCAGTTCTAAAACCTGTTTTAGATGGCGATAGAGAGCAAATTTAAATCTTTATAAAGATGTTTTTCCCTGATAAAAGTTTTGTTCTTTTTCATTAAAAAAATCAATGTGTTGATGGTATGAGAGACAAGTATCTGCCATTTCAGTGTTTTCTCTTTTCTTCAGGTAGGCCCATTCTCACCTCCATCAGTGCTAGGTGCTCTTCTCCTTAGAAAAAGGCAGCCCTGGAGGCCTTAGCTTTTGAAACGAAGGTCTTATTTTCTCCCCCTGAGTGAGGGAAGACCACAATTCCCCAATAACAAGCCCATAGTATTCTCTTGGAAGGAAAAGAAAAAATGCCTTCTGTGAAGGAGGGACAGGACTGGGTAGAGTGGGGATGGGGTCCCTAAATGGCACAGAATGTGGTGAGGCTGTTGTTTTTATTTTTATTATCATTGGTCTGTTTTTCAGTTCCCACACAAACAACTTGGGTTTTCAGGTAACAATAACTAAAATGTGTTACGTTTTCTCTAAGTGCTTTACATGTGATACTTCCTTTCATCCTCACAATGAACCTATGATACAAAGAATGCTATCATAACAATCGCCATTTTACAGATAAAAACAAGCCTTGAGAGGAGACTTGCCAAGATCAAACAGGTGGGAAGTGCCAGAGGCTGTTCAGAAGCTCCTATCAGATGAGTCCAGAGGCCACATTCTTACTCCTAGGACTCTCTCTTGCAGGTGGACTCTGCTCAGTGGCTGCATCTGGAACACTCTTCCCTTCCAGCCAACCAGCCTTGGCTAATTTTATAAGTTATTTGGTTAATTTTATACCTTAAAATTTCCTCCCTTAGAATTTGTTTTCTTTCTTCCTGCCTGATAAGGTTCACAAACATAAAATAGGATCTGGATGAGAAAGAGAAAACTATTATCAAACCCTGAGTCAACCCTATTTACCTGGCAAATGCTATATATGCTTTGTTTTATTTTACCATCTGCTAAAACAAATACCATACAATAGATTGGCTAAAACAACAGGAATTTATTGGCTCATGGTTTTGAGGCTAGAAGAAATCCAAAGTTGAGGCTTGAGCAAGGCAATGCATTCTCCATGAAGACTGAAATTCTGGGGCTGGTTGATACTGATCCTTGGTTTTTCTGTCACATGGTGCATTAGTCAGCCAAAGGGGTGCCTAAGCAAAGTACCAGAAATCCATTGGCTTTTATAAAGGGTATTTATTGGGGAGTAAAAGCTTACAAGTTACAAGTCCCTAAAGATTCCAACTCAAGGTTGCTGTCTTAACAAAGTCAGTTGTCACATGTTGAAGTAAGATGGTAGCTGACCTTTGCCTAGTCTCTTCTTCCTGGACTTTCTCTTCCTTTTAAGGCTCAGTGGGCCCAGCTTCTTCCTGGTCTTAGCCACAGGCTGCCATACAGCTTGTCTTTCAGGGCTTCCTCTCTGTCTCAGCTGCAAACTATCAGGCAAATGGCTCATCTCTTTTCCTGGGGCCCTAGGATCAAAAATGACAGCTCTCTTTCTTCCCGTGTGTCTTCTTGAATGAGTGCCCATTTATATCAGCCCACCAAGGAGGCGGGGACTCAGCCCGAGTCACTTTCTACTGATGTGGTCGAATCAAAGAGAGGCAGACTAATTAAGGGAATGAGAAGACAAATCTGGCAGATAAACATGGCTATGAAACAAGGGGCTTGAAATTCCACCTGGACTTCCCGAGGGAAAGACCACACAAAAAGGCTGTTGGAAGAATCCCAGGAGAACCCCCCATTTAGAATGAAATTTTGTCCAGCATCAAGGAAAAACCCTGGATAGTGTCAAGGGACCTTATTGTTGCCCCCACCCCCCTCCAATTGATGGATGGGGTAAATAATCAAAACAGCAAACAGCTGGGAACCCTCCCCCAAACATTAGCAAGGGGAAGAAGAATTAATGCTTAAAAACCAAGCACACAGGCTAAAATTTCTCCTCTCACTGCATGGACAAGCCCACAAGTACACCTGGGGACCTGTAATCTGTTATTTGTTCCCATTTCTCTTCTCTTCTTACATTCCTTAATAAACTACTGTCTTAACTAAACTGGAATGTTCTTAAATTTTTCCATGTAACTTAACCAAGAACCTTTAGGAAATCCAGTAATAAAAGCCCTGATCTTAACAGGTAATTTAATCAAGACATCTCAGCTGAATCTAATGCAATTAAAAGGCAACACACTCAGAGAAACAGATTAATTTACAAACATAATCTTTCTCTTTTTGGGATTCATTAATAATCTCAAACGGTCACATATGGCAATGCACATTGTGGCATCTTCACCTTTCACTTCTGGTTTCCGTTGACTTTTCTCCCTGTAGCTTTTCTCTCTGTGCGGTCTTCTCTGTAACACCCACAGAAATGGAGTAAAACTAAGAACATGTTTTTCTCCAATATACCACAGTCTGCCCTCTGGATATTTCTTCCCACATGCAAAAAATACACTCATTACATCAAAACATCCCAAAAGCCCTAAGCCATTTTAGAATAATCCTGAGTCCAAAGTCTCTGCAAAATTAGTTTTGATTGTGGCCCATCCAAGGGCAAAATTCCTCTACATCTGTGGATCTATGAAACCTAGAAAACAAGTTATCTGCTTCCAATATACAACGGCAGTACAGAAATAAGCTAAATATGTCCATTGCAGAATGGAGAAATTGAATGGAAAGTAGGAGTCATGGATCTAAAACAAGTCCAAAACCTAGCAAGGAAAACTCTAGTAGATTTCAAGATCTGAGAGTCATCTGCAGATGCATGTTTTGTCCTCTAAGCTTAATGGAGCAGCAGCGCCACCCATTCTGAGTGCTTGCTCTCCAAGCATAGGAATGGTAGCCAGGTTCTCTGTGAATGCCAGGGCACAGGCCCTGCCATCTCCAGGCATCAGGGTCATGGTACTCACCCTGAACAACAGAGCACAAGGCTTCCTCTTCCAAGTGCAGTGGCAGACCACTCTTTTCTCACACATGGCTAGGCCTTCTCTCTTGGCCCAAAAAGATCTTTTTGGTCCATTCCTTTGCTTCCATGGTTCTGATCTTAAAGTCATACTTCCTTCAATTCATCCCTTCTCTGTCCTTTTCAGTCTAGGCTGGAGGTGGTTCTGCTCATACACATTTTGTGAAAACCTGTTGGCTTTGCATTCAGTTCAAGTGGGTCCAAACCATCAGACAATAGGACTTTCCACAGATCCTGCCTGTATTTACAGTCCTGACTTCCACTGAAATGGCAGACTCGATTCATGTTCAGCCACATCTTCTTTAGCAAAGGGTTGTTCAGTTAAACTCTCACATGCAGTCCTATTCTCTGAAGTGTCACCTTCTGAATGCTCCAGGAGATCTCTGATAGAGCTGCTTTGGTCCCTTGTATCAGAACGCACCCTCTGGATAGGCTCAAAATTTTCAAAATCATCAATTGTTGATTCCTTTGCTCTTAAGAGTTTAATTCTCAGCCTATCCCTTTCCTTCTGCAATTTACCATAAGCTGCAAGGAGAAGCCAGACTGTATCTTCTACACCTAGTTTGGAAATATCCAAGTTCATCATTTTCAAATTCTGTCTTCCATCCAATATCAGATGTCAGTTTTGTCAATTTCTTTGCCATTTTATGACAAGGATTACCTTTCTTCCAATATCCAATAGCACATTCATCATTTCATTCTAAGGCCTCATCAGCAGTAGCTTTAACACCCATATTTCTCTCAACAATCTCCTCAAAGAAACCTAGGCTTTTTCTATCAAGTGCCTCAAAATGTTTTTCCAGGCTTTGCCCATTATCCAATCCAAAGCCATTTCCACATTTTCAGATATTTGTCATAGGAGCACCCTACTTCCCAGTACTAAAAACTGTAATAACAAATACCATGTGATGTCTTGGCTTAAAAATGGAATTTATTTACTCAACAGTTTTGAGGCAAGGAGAAGTCCAAAACTGAGGCCTCAACAAGGTGATGCTTTCTCCCTGAAGACTGTGGCATCTGGGGGCTGGCTGCCAGTGATCCTTGGTCCTTGGCTTTTCTATTACATGACAATGCACATTGTAGCCTCTTCTCCTTTCTCTTCCAGGTCCCTTTGACTTCCAGCTTCTGGATATTCCCCATGGCTGCTCTCTGTGTGGCCTTCTCTTTAAGGCCTCCAGTAATATGATTAAGACCCAACCTGATTCAGTTGGGTCACACCTTTACTCATCATAAGATTCCCTTTCCAATGGGTACACACATAGAGGAATGGATTAAGATTAAGAACATGTTTTTTCCTGGGGGCACATAGCTCCAAGCCACCACCCTCCTCATAGAGCTAATGTCTGTGTGGCCAGAAGGAGCTAGAAAATAGTACCTGTCAAAAAGGTGCTGACAGACTACCTTGGTTATAAGGCATGTACATAAGGAAAACAACTCCATCAAATTATGTGTGTCAGATTAATTTCTCTCTCAGTAAATGGCTTAAATGGACAGAGGAAAATTTCCAGAAATAGTTTTCATAGGAAAACAGTTTACATAAATGAATTGCTGTGTAAGACACAGAGGCTGAATTGCACCTGGCATGTCCAAGGAGGAGTAGAATAGGCTTTCAGGACCAGATCTGAGGGAGAGGAATGGGAGTTCATACTGGAGAAAGGGGTTGGACCCAGATGAGCTACGTGGTCCTTTTCCTTGTACAGATTTCAGTGCCAATGTAATACCATGTAATAAAAATATATATGTTGTAGCTTCTCAGTCTATCACTCTACTTGTAATTTTTGTAACATATAATCTTCCTGACACATTTATTAGCTCTGAAATAGATATGACTAAGCTTTTTAGACTCCTAAAAGTAGCTTGTTGCCACAGTTTGGGAGAAAGATATTTATAATATATATATCCAATAAAGAATCCCTACAAGTAAATTTAAAATTCAAAAAGATTTAACAGGCACTTCACAAAGGAAGCTATCTGAATGGCCAATAACCCTATGAAATGGTATGCAATATCACTTCTCCTCAAGGAAATGCAAATTAAAATTCAATAAAATACAGCTGCATATCCATCTGAATGGATAAAATTAAAATAACTAAAACCTTGTGTTGGAGGATGTGCAACAACTGGAACTGTCATATTTTGCTGGTGGAGTTTAAATCGGTGGAACCACTTTGGAATACTATTCTGCTATATCTACTAATGCTAAGTAAATGCCTTCCCTTTGATCTGGCAATTCCATTCCTAGGTTGCTCTATATCCTTGGATAAACTACCTATGTTCTCTGGTTTCCAAGCATTGCCCCTGATGATTTGTTTCTCTTTATATGGTTTAGAGTATGCAAATATAAAATATAAAATTATGGACTTTTGAGTTTACGAATTTATTTTTTTAATGGCAATAGATTGATACCCATGCCTATATTCACACTATAAAAATGTAATCCATGTGCTACTGTCCATCTGGTATAACTTTCCTTAACTGTAGACCTAATTCTTAGAAGGAAATACATAGTTCTTAGTGATAAATTTGCATATCTCACCTAAAAATTATCATACAAATTAGTCCTTAAGCTAAATATATTTTATAAATTTCCAGTTTGATTCTGTAAAGTAACATTTGTTTAGAAAGAGTAAAATGAAGAAAGCTGAATGAGCAAGTTTGAACTTGACACTACCATAAAATCAAAGATCTTTTTCCCTCTTTTTAATTGTGGTATTACATACATGTAAAAGTATATAAATCTTAGGGAGGTAGTTTGATGAGTTTTTGCTTATGAAGTAACACATACATATAAAAATATTTATATGATATATATTTATATTTACTTACGAAGTTACACTAAGAGTTTTATTGAATCAATTCATTAATTGGGGAGATTTCAATCACTGTGAGGTAGAGAGCAATTCTGAACAAAGGGCAATGGGCTTTTATAGACTGAAAAAGGGGTATGTTGGGAGGAAATTTTCATTGGTTAATACAGACTACATTTCCTAATATGGTACTGCAGATGGTTGCTAAGCAATGAGGAAGTTGGCTAGCATAAAAATAGGGAGTTGGTGATAGTTGACTGACTGGTTTATATTCTGTTTTCTGGGTGAGCAGGGTATTTACAGGGAATAGAAACTTAGATTTTGGTTTTACTGACGGGTCTTAGCACAGCAACCTCTGGTTAGGCATATTAGATTTTAGTTATCAATACAGTTACTTAAATTAATATATAATGTCTAAATTTGTTTATTTAACATTTTCTTTGTCAATGGACCCTTTCTAAATTTTTGCAGTTTGTCTTTTGCTTTATGTTGGTTTTAGAAAGGTCTTTGAAATACAAAATTGCAGTATGTCCCAAATACAACTTTTAAAAGTACATTTTTTAAAAAGCACATTCAAAGAAATATAAAAAGATTTTGATATAGATAAAATATTTCTTCGCATATGTTTCCTAATCTGATGATTGAATTGATTTTCTACTCACAACATTTTTCTGAAGCTCTGATTTAGTTTCCTAGGCTTCTTAAAGCAGATACCATGGGTTGACCTAACAATGGGACTGTATTAACTTACACTTTTGAGACTGAGAAAAATATCTAAATCAAGGCATCATTAAGGCAGTGCTTTCTTCTCAAAGACCAGCTGTCAGTGATCCTTGGGTCCTCTGCCACATGGCAAGGCACATGGTAGCATTTGCTGGCCTCTCTCTTCTCTTTCAGTTTTTGTTGTTTTTAGGTTCTTGCTTTCATAGCTTTTTCTCTCTCAGTATTCACTCTGTTTAATAAGGGCTCCAGTACTAGGATTACGTCCCATCCTAAATGAAGTGAGTCACACCTTAACTAAATAACCTTATCAAAAAGTCCCATGTACAATGGGTTCACTGCAACGTGAATGTATTAAAATTAAGAATATGTTTCTCTGGGGTGCCTACAACTCCAAACCACCACAACCCCTAAAACCATCTGATCCCGAATTGAAGATTTTCATCTTGGTTAATCTTATAAATTGATTCAATTTTGGCTTGCTTGCCATCAACCTTTTGTACTTTTAAATCACTATCACAATATTTACAAAGAAAGGCATTTTTCTCCTTTGCATTTCAGGAAATGGAAAATGAGCAGTGCTAGGTGTATAGCAATTTGGAGAAGGGTATGACTTATTGGAGAATCTGTTAGGACAATAAAATTTTGTTAAATTCTGTTTGTCAGAGGGATTCTGCTATTGAAAAAAATGAGGGAGTCTTACCTCACCTTAAGGAATATGAATTGTCAGAATTTTTGCTTCTAAATATAAATTAAGCAAGTTTAAGAGAAGCTGGAAGCATTGTGCTTTTTTTTTTAAACTACAAAGCTATGATTATAAGGTGTTTATTTATTCACCACTAGCATGTAAACTCTGATCATAAGGTATATTTGTGAACTCTAGACCATTTAAGAGAAACAGACAAAGATTCTGTTCTTGCACTTAAGGATAAGTTTCTAGTTTGGCAGAGAGCCTCTGAGTTTATTTAAACTCCAACATAAAAATAGTAAGTACATACAAAATTATCATATCAACAACCTTTACAAGTGCCAGCCAAGTGAAAGGTAACACAATGTAAATATGGGCCATAATTTTTGCCTTCTTCTGCCTTAATGGTAGCAGCAAATATTTATTGTGTTCATTGTATACATCACTTCAGTTAATCTTCTCAATAAATTTTAAAGATTAAGAAATCTGGAGTAAAATGTGACAGAGTTGGACTCAGATGTGACTTCTCTATATATGCCTCTTCTGTTCCTTTTATTGAACCTATAGTTGATGCTGGAGTTGGTAGGTGTATGCCCAAGAGACCTGAATCTCTGGGCTGTCCCTGTGCCTGCTGGGACCTGAGTCTCAGCAGAGTTGCAACACCTACTCTCCAGTTCATTGGACTCACCCAGGACAACTGACAAGAAGGTGAGGCTGGACAACCACCCACACCAAGGAACTGAGAGAGTCTACACCTGCAAGCAAGAGAGTCCCATCCATCAGCCATATGGGATCAAGCTCCCTCTCAAGTAGAGGTGGACCATCCCAGAGTCCTCTGGATTGGAGAATAAAATATGGACTAGAGTGGACTTACTGGTATTCTACTGCAGACTTATTGTGATTCTAGCAATGGGGAAAATTATATCATTGATGTGGAGACAGTGGCCACTGGAGTTGCTGAAGGCAGGAAGAAGGAAAAAGAGGTATAATATGGAGGCATTTTCAAGACTTAGAATTGTCCTGAATGACATTGCAAAGATAAATACAGGGCATTATATATCCTGCCATAACCTATAAAATGGAGTTGGAGAGAGTATAAACTACAGTGTAGACTATAATCCATGCTGTGTGGAATTGCTCCAAAATGTGTTCATCAATTGCAATGAATGTACCACACTAATGAAAGAAGTTGTTAATGTGGGAAAAGTGGTAGGTGTGGGGAGTGGGGCATATGGGAATACCCTGTATTTTTTTATCTAACATTTTATGTAATCTATGTATCTTTTAAAAATAAATAAAAAAATATTAAAAAAGAAAAAGAAATCTGGGGTAAATTGCTCAGTTATTCAACAGGTAAAGGAACATGATTAGAGCTGAGACACGAAGCAAGGCCATTTAGTAGCTGTTGTCCTTAACTACCATCCTTGATTGCCTCCCACAGATGCAAGAGTTGATATGCTTTTCCAAAGCCATTTCCCAAAAGGTCATCAATTAGATAGCACCTGCTAAAAGAGATGGAACTGTTCTTAGTATAATCCTACCAAAATATAGTATTGCCATATGTAAGCCTAATCTCCCTGCTCAATGGACTTTCAGGGCAACCAATTTTTATCTAATATCCAATGGAAATTCACTTTTCCCAATAATTATCTAAAAATATTTGCAAATAATTTATAGAAAGAAAATTCTCAAGGAAAAATCCTCACATGGATATTTTTGTTATTTCTAGGAACAAATAACTAATGAATTATAAAGGACTTTTCCGATTGATTCTTTTTTTAAAGAAAACCTTTACAACTTTCTGATAAATATCAAAACATAGTTCAGGGAAAGCAGATTTGGTTCAACTGATAGAGCATCCACCTACCACATGGGAGGTCCAAGGTTCAAACCCAGGGCCTCCTGACTCATGTGGTGAGATGGCCCACAAGCAGAGCAGATTCGTGCAAAGAGTGCCGCGCCACACAGGGGTGTTCCCCATGTAGGGGAGCACCATGTGCAAGGAGTGTGCCCTGTAAGGAGGGTCACCTTGTGAGAAAAAAGTGCAGCATGCCCAGGAGTGGCGCTGCACATACGGAGAGCTGACGCAGCAAAATGATGCAACAAAAAGAGACACAGATTCCCAGTGCTGCTGACAAGAATACAAGCAGACACAGAAGAACACACGGTGAATAGACACAGAGAGTAGACAACTGGGGGGGGGGAGGGGAAAGGGGAGAGAAATAAATAAAAAAATAAATCTTTAAAAACAAACAAACAAAACAAAAACAAAACACAGTTTGGCACAAGCTGGTGGAGCCTCCAATGATTCCTCTCAGAAATAGTTGGCCCTAACTCTCCCTCTCCCTAAGCTATACCATTTCTTACATTTTCCCTCTGTAAAGTCCTATCTTCTATAGTTTTTCTGTCAAATTCTTTGACATACATTCAAGGTCTAGATGAAGTGGCATCTTCTCCTCAGCTTTCTTTGGCCTCCTTGGCCGAGGGGCTCTCTTGCCCTGATGCCTGTAATATTCACTATTGTGGTTACTCATTTAATATGCTTTATACCTACCTTAGTTTTCCAGAGATGCTATGACAAATACCACACAAGGGGTTGGCTTAAACAACAAACATTTATTAACTCATGGTTTCAGAGGCTAGAAGTCCAAAGTCAAGGCATCGGCAAGGCCATACTTTCCCCCCAAAGTCGGTAGCATTCTGGTACTGGCTTGCTGCAATCCTTGGGGTTACTTGGCTTGCATCTCTGTCTCTGTCACATGATGAGCTCTCTGTTTTTGTCTATGCTCTTCTGATTTCTGATGACTTCTGACTTCTTAGTGTGGCTTTTCTCCAATTTCTGGCTTCTTTTTATCAGACCTCTAGTAATATGGATAATGGATATATGGATTAAGACCTGCACAGATTCAGTTTGGTCATACCTAAATAGGATCTTAAAATATACTATTCACAAATGAGTCCACACCTTAACTGCTAATACATCTTCAAAAGTCCTGTTTACAAAATGTGTTCACACCAAAGGAACACTAAGATTATGTTTTTTATTGTGGTACATGATTCAATCTACCACAATGCCTTTGGTGAGTTGAAGCTGTTTGTACCCCAGGAAAACATTCTTAAATCTAATCCTTTCCTGTGGTTGTGAACCCATTATAAGTAGGACCATTTGATGAGCTTTCTTCTGTTAAGATGTATCTCAGCCCAATTGTGATGGAGTCCTTTATAAGAGAATGAAATTCAGACACAGAGAGAAAACCACACAGGTAGTAGCCAGTAACTGAACTTTAACAGAATCCAAAAGAGAAGGGAGGGACCTGGAGATGCCATCATGTGCCTTGCCATGTGCCAGACTCCAGCCCCAGAACTCCAATCTGCAGAAAGAAAGCATCGCCTTGATGATTCCTTGATTTCGACTTTTTCCCAGCCTCAAACCATGAGCAAATAAATTCCCATTGTTTAAACCAAACCATTGCATAATATCTACTTGAGCAGCCCAGGAAAATAAACAATACCCAATCTTGACTTATTCACCCAAATTCTGTACTTTATAGCTCCATTTCTTCCACAGTCCTTTTCAGCATACCCTATACATAATTGTTCAATAAATGTCATCTAGGAAAATCCCAAATGCTGATCTAAATTCAGCAGGGTCCTTGTTTGTATGTTGGTGTCAAAGCAATGGCTCCTGGTAACATTAGAGGAGGCAGATCCTAAATCTAAACATTTGTTAAATATAGTGCACACCTAACATTTATCAGGAACTACTTTATTTTTCATCATACATCTGAGAATATAGCTGATTATAGAAGAGAAAATTTTAAGACCCTGTTCCCAAAATCATTTGTATACTTTTCTTCCTCTCTAACTCCTTCTGTGAAACCAGAGAGTGCTCATGGTACTGCACATCTTAGAGGCTTAATACTTCCTACAGAGCTGAGTCCTAGTTGCTTAGTGTACTTTACAGGATCTTTCATGATCTAATCCTTATCACCCCACCTGTCTTATCTCCTGCCATCCTCATTGCCATCAGCCTGTACAGTCAGCACTGCTCTAGTTGACAGAACACTTCATGTCTTATCATGTCTCTGTTCCCTTTAACTGGAATGTCATTTCTCTCTTATATACCTAGAAAGTGTCTGCTATCAAAACCCAACTCTGTGTCATGGTCTTCAGAATACCACTGCTAACTTCCCCTACTCCTCTTTTCCTTCCATCTCCAGGAGGCTTAAAACTGCTATATTGAGCCCCTATACTCAAATTGACTTTAAGTACAGGCTGTTTATATAGTTGGTTGATATGAGTCATTTTCCCTAACTTTTCTTTCATTATTTGATTTATGATACTGTTTTCAACCAGATTTCTATGAGCTGTAATATGGGATGAGATCTAATATCCTATTTTGTGACTTTTTCAACTTAATGTATTGTTGAAAAATGGTTACAATGAGACTTGGGAAGTTTGGTTTCCTCTATGAATAATTCAGATGTAATTTCCTAAAGTCCAAGTCCTTGGGGTCAAGAGTTGAAAGATACATAGAGGCAGAGAAGGAGAGAAGACTGTTACCTGGAGGGTTGGGATCTGCAGATGGCTGGCTGAGTTAGGATGCTCTCTGGGGGTGCCTAGATGGCTTTGTCAGTCTATAAGGACTCTTCATGGGAAAACATGGCTCTATGTGAGCAACATAAGAAGTGCACACTTCACGTTTCCCCATTGTGGTACGTTGAATTATGTATCCCAACAAACTCATGTTCTTAATCTTTTTTATTATTATTAAATTATTATTTATTACATAAATAGTATAGCAAAAATATAGGGGACTCCCATATATCCCACCTCCTTCCCCTCCCACACTTTTCCCCATTATCAACAGCTTTCATTCATGTGGTACATTTGTTACAATTGAGCACATATTGAAGCATTGCTACTAACCACAGTCTATAGTTTATGTTATGGTTTACATTTGCACAGTGCCATTTTATAGGTTTTGACAAAATGTATAAAGACCTGTATCCACCATTGCAATGTCATGCAGAACAGTTCCAATGTTCCTCAAATGCACCGTGTTACACATACTCTTCCCTCTCCCTCCCCTCAGAACCTCTGGTGGCCACTGCCTTTATATCAATAATATAAGTTCTTTTATTGCTAGAATAATAATACGTCTATTTTAGTCCATAGTTTCAATCCCCCCTTACATTTTTTTCATTCCTCAATCTTGAGGATTTTGGGATGGTGATGCCCACTCTGCTTCTGATTGAGAGGGGCTTAGATTCCATGGGGCAGATGGATGGAACTGGCTTTCTTACAGTTGTAGATACTCTGTTTTTTGGGGATGGGCATTGTCCATCATCATCCTTATTTGTCCTGAGCAAATAAGGGCATCTCCTGATGAGCTGGAGAGTAGGTGTTGTGGGTAACTCTACTGAGGTTCAAGGCTCAACCAGTATATGAACAGACCAAAAATTTAAGTATCTGGGACACATGTTTAATAGATATAGTGCTAATTATAGGTTCAAATAAAATGAGTGTAAGAGCCAAGTGTAGGAAAAGTATAAATGTGTCTAATTCTGATACATTGGAGGGATAGGTTATCATATAGTCCAGGGTAAGGCCCACTGACAACATGCCAATCATGTTCTTAATCTTAATCCATCCCCTGTTGGTGTGAACCCATTGTAAACAGGACATCTTGAAGATGTTATTTCCAGTTAAGATGTGGCCCAGCTGAATGAGGCTGATCTTAATCCAGATTATTGTAGACCTTGTAGCCACACAGAAAAAAGTGCTGGAAGCAAGAAGTCAGCAGGAACCCAAAAGAGAAAGGAGAGGGCATTGCCATTTGACAGGAAAGCATTGTCAGGTGACAGGCAAGCCCAAGAACCCGAAGGATTGCTGGCAGCCAGCACCAGAATGCCACAATCTTCAGGGAGAAAGCAAGTCTTGCTAATATCTAGATTTTGGAATATTTTTTTAGTCTCAAAACCATGAGCCAATAAATTTCCTGTTGTTTAAACTAACCCATTATAGGGTATTTTTTCCTTTTCTTTTTGCTTTTGCTTTTTATTTTTTTCTTTTATATATGGTATTTTTCATAATAGTTAAGGCAAACTAAAACATCCATGCTCTCTAATATTGAAATTCTACCACAGGATCAACTCTCCCAATAACATTTTCCAACCATTTGATGGTTTTCGAGGCAGATGGTTCCTTCTCAGTCATTTCAAGTTTAACTGTTGAGCCATTTCAAAAGTATTCCCTTGAGAAATACAAGAAGCAGATTTTCTCTATTTTGTTTGAAAAGGACAATGTTTAAAAATGACTCATTAAGGAAAATTCTTCCAGAAAGGAAAATAGTATATTCTAGGTTATGCATGGGTAGTTGGCCTTCATTGATATTTGGGGAAAATAAGTCACAAGCAATTGAAAACAATCTTCACTTGTTTGGCTTGGCAGTTAAAATATGCCAGCCAGGCTGAAAGAGTTTAAATTTGATGCCAAAGTTTTAATGAGTTGTGTATCCTGGCATTAGTTAGGGGAGACAACCTTATGCACTGATCTGTGTTCCTTAAAGGGTGTGTCTGAATGAGCAAATATAAATTATCCTTAATTTTCTACTCATATCAGAAGACCCTAGATAAAGGACTTCCCAAAGTCACCTAGGAGCTTATTGAAGTAGAATATGCCTTTTTATTCTGTTTTGTGCTGTTTCTCATGAAAATCATTGAAAATATGTCAGAGATAGTCTACTCTGAGCTGCTAAATTGCATCAATAGAAGAATTAATATTGTTAGTTTGCATCTGTTCAGTGCTTTACG
This sequence comes from Dasypus novemcinctus, assembly GCF_030445035.2. Taxonomy (NCBI): domain Eukaryota; kingdom Metazoa; phylum Chordata; class Mammalia; order Cingulata; family Dasypodidae; genus Dasypus; species Dasypus novemcinctus. The sequence continues at coordinate 88,300,653 of NC_080677.1, forward strand.
TTCGACAAAGTACGTTCAATCCTCAGTTCAACTGAGTCAATCCTTAGTTCAACTGATTCAAAATAATCAGTTCTACAGAGGAAACTGAGATACAAAGACTGACTAGGTAGTACATAAGTTCATGACCAGTTCTTCTGACTCCAAGTTAGTAACCACCACCTACCATGACAACTCAGAGAATGAGAAATACAGAACACTCCTCTTATCAAAATTGTCATTATGGTAGATAAGCAGTCATGGTAATGAGACAAGGTCAATAATTTACTTCTGCTATTCTAAAGTTATTTTGGTGATAGAGCTTTTGATAGTGCCACTATTTATAAACCACTTATTAGCATTTATGAATTATGGTTTAAGAAGATTAAAACAGGGGAAGTGGATTTTGCTCCATAGATAGAGCATCTGCCTACCACATGGGAGGTCCAGGGTTCAAGGAGTGTGCCCCGGAAGGAGAGCCGCCCAGTGTGAAAAAATTGCAGCCACACACACAGTGAGCTGATGCAGCAAGATGATGCAACAAAAAGAGACACAGATTCCCGGTGCTGCTGACAAGAATATAAGCTGACACAGGAGAACACACAGCGAATGGACACAGAAAGCAGACAACTGGGGGGATGGGGGGGTGGGGGGGGAGGGGAGAAAAATAAATAAATAAAAATAAAAATCTTTAAAAAAAAAGAATATTAAAACAGACCAAGTTGCAAATTCATCTTGACAAGAAGTAATGTCAATGTTATTTTCCTTTGTTAGTGCTGTAACCGAGAGCAAACATAGGTAATGCACAATTTTCTCATTCTAAGTAAGACTTTTTCAACTCAAATAATGGAGAACATGGAGCAATAGTTTTTATAGACCTTAAGTCTTGAACTTGAAATACTTTTGGATAATCTTGGTGAAAAGTTATGTTACTTCCTACATTAAAAAGTCCTTTTAGCTTTTTAATGATCTAAATATAATATGAGAAAATTCTTGTTAAATATTTGAACAATAAGGTGTATGGGGTAATAAATGTAAATGTGAAAGTTTCTTTTTAAGAGTAGACACTATATTAATGGATACAGACCCATGTCAGTTATATATTATTTAATATTTTATTAGTATTTCTCCCCTTTACCCTCTTCAAAACTTTCTCAATGATATCTTTACCATATAGAAGTTTTAAGTTTTGGTATAGTTCAATATCTAGCCTTAGCTTTATAGTTTCTGGGTTTTATGTCTTGTTTACAACACTTTCTTCTCAAGATTAAAACTTTTTTCTTGTGTTTTTTTTTTAAATTCTGTTTTGCTTAGATATTTAATTTTATATTTGATAGGGAGCAGAGGTGAAATCCTCTCCAACCCTAAAGGATAGTCAATTGTCACATTTTTAGAATAGTTTATCTTCTTGCACAGATATTAAATACCACCTTAATCAAGGATTGCATATCCATATTTATGTAGAGCAGTTTCTGACCTGCTTTTGCATATCCCAGGGCCAATTCAATTCTGTTTTCATTATCAAGGCTTTATAGTCTCTCTGAATAAATGTTAGTGCAAGCCATCCCTTTCTTTATTAAATGATTTTGAGTGTTATTGAATACATTTTTTTCCAGATGAACTTTAAAATCACCTAGTTAAGGGAAGCAGACTTGGCCCAATGGATAGGGCATCCGCCTACCACATGGGAGGTCCGCGGTTCAAACCCTGAGCTTCCTTGACCTGTGTGGAGCTGGCCCATGTGCAGCGCTGATGTGCACAAGGAGTGCCCTGCCAGGCAGGGGTGTCCCCCGCATAGGGGAGCCCCACGCGCAAGGAGTGCACCCCATAAGGAGAGCCGCCCAGAGCGAAAGAAAGTGCAGCCTGCCCAAGAATGGCGCCACACACACGGAGAGCTGACACAACAAAAAGAAACACAGATCCCTGGTGCCACTGATAAGGATAGAAGCGGTCACAGAAGAAGATACAGCAAATGGACACAGAGCAGACAACTGGGGGGAAGGAAGAGAAATAAATAAAAAATAAATCTTAAAAAAAAAAAAAGAATTACCTAGTTAAGTTATGCACACAACAAAAATCCTCTTGGGATTTTGAAAGATTGATATTTTTTTTCTATTACATATAAAAAAGTTGATTACTAGTATATCACTTGTAGGTATTTTTGTATGCTGATTTATATCTGTTTGTGTTACCAGGCTCCTTTAAAAATTGTAATAGTTTTCTCATTTAAATTTTCTTGCATTTTCTAGGTGAGCAATCATCATATTTCTTTGAAAACAATAAGCTTGATCCTATTCTTTATCTCATTTATTTAATTATCTAATTGGTTTGGATAGGATCTCAGGTACATGGCTGAATAATCCTGGTACAAGTGGACAGTTTTGTCTTGCTTATGACATTAATGGAAGAACTTCAGTGTTTTCACATTGAGTATGATATTTGTTCTCTTTCTAGTAGATAACTTATGAATTAAGAAAATTTCCTACTTTTCTTAACTTGGTGAGATTTTGTTTTGTATAGTTTTAGTCAATAAGAGGCATAGCATGTCATCAAATGGTATTTGGGCAGCATGATCTATGCCTCTTCGTTTGCAATCTGTTCAGGTAGTGAATCACATTAGTTGATTTATTACTGTTAAATTATCCTTTCATTTCTGAGATATACTCTACTTTGTCAGCATATTAGTCAATGTTTTTAGTTGTGAGCAAGAAAATCAGCTCATGTCAATTTAAGCAGAAAAGGAATTCATTAAAAATAATCAGGAAACTCTTGGAATCTCTAGGAGATCAAGAACCTTAGGTTACACAGTCCAGAACAAAGACTCATGTCATTTCATAGAACTTGTCCAGCAAAGATGTAATTGTGGAAACTGCTGAGCACAGGCACCAAAACTTACATCACTTGTAACAACTGGCGGATGTCCTCCACCACTGAACAAATGGATTCTGAATAGTCCCTGCTTCTTCGTGTCAGTGGTTCCAAATCAGAGTCTGGGGAGTAGGGAGGGATGTTTGATGGGCAAAACTTAGGTCAGTCCTTCTTGGTTTAGCTGCAAAGGAAATATGTAGCATGTGTGGCCTCTCTGGTGTGAAGTTGGGGATTCCCTATATAAAGGAAGAGTTTCCAGATATTGGCCAGCCCACAAGGAATGACTAATGTTCCTGAGAGTTTTGATATGCTGTTTAAAAATTAAACTACTGAATTCAGTTTGATAATATTTTATCCAGGATTTTTATATCAATGTTATAAATGAGATTTTTATAGTTTTCTGTTTTTGAGTTATCATTATTAACTTTTGATATGTTAGGCTATTCTTATAAAATGATAGGGGAAAGTTTCCATTGGTATTTATGCTCTGAAAGAGTTTACATGATATAAAAATTGCCTGTCCATTACAGGTTAGTAAAACTCACTTACAAATCATCTGTGACTAGAGCTTTTTAAATATTTATATATATATATATTTATTTATTTATTTTTAAAGCAGATTTAGATTACATAAATGTTACATCAAAAGTATGGGGGAGGGAGTAGATGTGGCTTAAGCAGCTGAGCACCCACCTCCCATATGGGAGGTCCCAAGTTCAGTTCTGGTACCTCCTGAAAAAACAAAAACAACAAGCAAAACAGATGAAAAAACCAACTCAGGGAAGCTGATGTGGCTCAGTGGTTTATCACTGGTTTTCCACATATGAGGTACCGTATTCAATTCTGGCCCCAGTACTTAAAATAAATATATATATATATATATATATGGAATTCCCATATGCCACCCCCTCTCCCTCCCACACTTTTCCACATTAACAACATCTTTCATTGGTGTGGTACATTTGCTAAAATTGATGAACACATATTGACGCATTGCTACTAACCATAGAATATAGTTTACATTATAGTTTACACTCTGCCATGCGTAATTTTATAGGTTTTGATAAAATGTATAATGACTGTATCCATCATTGCAGTGTCATGCAGGACAATTCCAATGTCCCCAAAATCCCTCCACGTTATATTCATCCTTCTCCCTCCCTTCAGAACCACTGGTGGCCACTGCCTTTATATAAATGATACAAGTTCTTCCATTGCTAGAATAATAATAAGTCTATAATAGGATAATAGTAAGTCTACTTTAATCCATTGTTCATTCTCCAATTTTGAGGATTTTGGGATTGTGATGCCCACTCTGCCTCTAATTTGTGAAAGGGCTTAGATCCTATGGGGGGGAGATGGATGGAATTGTCTTACTTGCAGTTGGAGACACTCTATTCCTTGGGATGGGCATTGTCCATCATCATCTCCTTGTCAGTTGTCTTGCGTGAGTCCAGTGAACTGGAGAGTAAGTGTTGCAGCTCTTTTGAGATTCTGGGCTCAACCAGCACATGAAAGGACCAAAGATTTAAGTCTCTGGGACATATATTTAGCAAGTATAGTGCTAATTATAGGTTCAAATAAAAAGAGCAGAAGAGCCATGCATAGGGAAACTATAAATGAATGTAACTCTTTTACACTGGGGTGCATAAATTCCAAAGTAAGCCTCACTGACAAGGTACCAAATTCTTGAGCCTGTCTGCTCTGCTTATAGTGTCTAGATGTCTCTTGAGCCCACAGGAGTCCCACTATTTAAGGCACTGTTTATGGTGGCAGTCAGTGAGATCCTGCTGAGATATGCATAAGCATAACTTCTGGAATGACCTCCTGACTCACCTTGAAATATCTTAGCCATAAAAGCTCACTTGTATTTAATATATCCCCCTTTTGGTCAAGTTTTTTTCCAGATGCATTGCTAGGTGATGCTTGGTTATAACCCCTCTGTGCCAGGGAGCCTCATCCCCAAGAGTCATGTCCCATGATGGGTGGGGGGGAAGGTAGTGCATTTATTTGCTGAGTATGTGGAGCCTCTTTTTAAGGAGAGCTCTTTTACAACTCTTGCAATTATTTTTAATTATTTCCAAATTCCTGTTTTTTTTCCTCTGTGTGGTTCAATTTGGTAATCTATATTTTCAAAAGAAACTAATTCATTCCACCTATATTTTCAAATTGACCAGTATAAGAAAATATTCTTTTATAATTTTGAAAATTAAATAGAAATATATATGTATCTTTCCTCAGTTACTAATGGTCATTTCTTCTATTTTATTCTTAATAAACTCTTGCAAACTTTTGTCTATTCATTGGGCCTTTCAAAATATACTATTGATTTATTGATCCATTTTAATCCTTTGTTTTCTATTTCATTCTTTTAAATTTTATCTTTATAAATTCCTTTTTCTACTTTCTCTATAGATATTCCATTATTGATTTTCCACCACAGTTCTTAAGGTGAACAATTCATTTATTCACTTTATTTTTTATTTAAAAAAATTTTAAAATATATGAAGCAAATAGAAAAGTATAGGTAATGATATATGTGACTTCCCTATACAATTTTGACAAATCCCAGTAATTTGTCAAATTTGCTTCAGATCATATTTTAAGAAATAAAATATTGCAGATATAATTAAATTCCCTAAGTATTGTTCACTAGCAATAACTACTATACTGAATTTGTTATTATACTGTTTATAGTTATTATGTTTATATATGCTCATAAAATATAGAGTTCATATAAGGATTTTTTTAACAAATTTTTTATACATATTAATAAAGCATGAATCCACCCAAAGTGTGCAATCAATGGAATTTGGTATATTCACATTGTTGTGCATTCATCACTTCAATCATTATTAGAGCATTTTCATTATTTCAGTAATAATAATAATAATAAACAAAAAACAAACAAGAAAATTCTTCACCTCTCAATCTCACTGTGCTTCCCTTGCTATGCATAGCTGTATTTCTGGCTATTCTTGCACAACTATTTATTTATTTATTAAGCAGTTGTATTGAGTTGTATTGAGATATATTCACATACCATACTATCAACCCAAAGTGTATATAATCAATGGCCTTTTCTTTTTATTTCTTTCCCCTTCCCCCACCCCCTCCCCAGTTGTCTGCTCTCTGTGTCCATTTGCTGTGTGTTCTTCTGTGACCACTTCTATCCTTACCAGCAGCACTGGGAATCTGTGTTTCTTTTTTTTTTTTCATCATTTTTTGTGTCAGCTCTCCGTGTGTGTGACGCCATTCTTGGGCAGGCTGAACTTTCTTTCTCACTGGGCAGCTCTCCTTATGGGGCGCACTCCTTGCACGTGGGGTTCCCCTATGCCGGGGACATGCCTGTGTGGCATGGCACTCCTTGTGCGCATCAGCACAGCACATGGGCCAGTTCCACATGGGTCAAGGAGGCCCGGTGTTTGAACCATGAACCTCCCATGTGGTAGGCAGACGCCCTATCCATTGGGCCAAGTCTGTTTCCCCCTCAATGGCCTTTATATAAGGTTTTAAAAATTTTATGTGATTGGATCATACAATATGTATCTTTCTGCAAATTGGCTTTATTTTTCTTAACATTATATGTTTGAAATTAACATGAAAATACAAGTAGCTTCAATTTCTAAATTTTAGCTACTCAATAGCTTCTTTTGATGAATGAGCCACAATTTATTTATACAATATCATGCTGATGAGTCTGAGAATAAAAATTGCTTTATTCAGGATAATTCAAAAAAGAGCAGAAGAGTGACTGTAGAAAGGAGATATTAGAGTTTGAAGAATGATACCAAGAGTGCAGTCAGAACTTCAATGGCCATAATGTTTGGAAATTGACTATCATCTTTCCCATTTCATTTCTTTGTCAAAAGTTTTTGTCTAAGTTTATTCAGGAAATTTTTTTGTGGAACTCAAATGGAAACCCCTTAGATCATGTGGTCAATACTATTATCATTTGCTTTTCATTCAATAGCCATAAATTTTGTATAGCCTGCTTCTTTCCCAGTTTAAAAAAAGAAAATAAAAATCTTTTCAAAAAGAGTTGAGTTTTCTGAGTTTAGGCATGACTTAAAGTAATTCTTAAATTCTTAAAGTAAATCAGCTCAACTTTTATCTTTAAGAATATGAGAAAGCTGAATTTTCATCTACCTCACTTCTTAGATTTCCCTTTTGTTCTCTCATCTGTTACATTCTACCTTAATGGCTATAGTACTGAAACAACACATTTAATGCTTGATGTTCTCTGGTTTAAATACTAATGCAGCATATTTTTATTTACTCTTTAATATAAAAATAGCTTTTTTCATCTTTATTAATTTAAAAAATTTTAACAAATCAATTTTATTGATATATATTAAAGCATAAATCCATCCAAAGTGTACAATCAATGATATCCGGAATAATCACATAGTTGTGCATTCATCACTTCAATCATTTTTAGAGCATTTTCATTATTCCAGTAATAATAATAAAAAAGAAAAATTCATCACCTCTCAATCTCTCTATGCTTCCCCTGCCATACATAGCTGCTACTGTTTCCTTATCTCTAGTGTATTTGTATTAATATTTTGTAAAAACAGTCATATATGCAATATCACTCATATTCATGTTTTCCATGAGGTTTCACTATGTTATACAGTCCCATGTTTTATTTTTTACATGCATTTTTTCTTTATTTTTAAAGAAGCTTTAGATTACTTAAATATTACATTGAAGATAGAGGGAATTCCCATATATCCCACCCTTTTCCCCTCCCACAATTTCCCCCCTAATAACATTTTTAAATATTGTGGTACATTTTTTATAGTTGGTGAACACATATTGAAGCACTGCTACTAACCATGGTCTATAGTTTACATTATGGTTTACACTTTGTACCACAAAATTTTATAGGTTTTGACAAAACATATAATGGCTTGAAGTCATCATTGCAGAACAAAATCATGCAGAGCAATTACAATATCCCAAAAATGCCCCATGTTATACCTATTCTTCCCTCTCCCTCCTCACAGAACCTCTGGAGACCAGTACCTTTCCTTCTAGTAGTATACATGACCTTAGACTTATCCTTTCAAACACTGTCATATCCCTACAATAGCTGTGCTAGCTACAAACACTATGTGTTTTCACCATTTCTGTTCATTTGCAAAGATTTACAAAACATTTTAACCAATTCTGCACAGATTAACCCTCAGCTTTCCATTCTCTACCCTTCTATTTTCTGAGGACCTATATTTTAATTATTAATTCCATGAGTTTACACAATATTTTTAGTTCATAATAGTGCAATTATACAATATTTGTCCTTTTGTGTCTGGTTTGCTTTACTTAACACAAGGTTCGTTCATTTACAGTTTCCCAACTTTTTAATAGTGACCATGGGAGGTTTTTTTTTTAATTGACTTTTGCCTTATTTTATTTTTTTAATGTTACATTAAAAAAATATGAGGTCCCCATATACCCCCTACCCCCTTCATCCCACTCCTCCCCCCATAATAACAACCTCCTCCATCATCATGAGACATTCGTTGCACTTGGTGAATACATCTCTGAGCACCACTGCACCTCAAGGTCGATGGTCCACACCATAGCCCACACTCTCCCACAGTCCACCCAGTGGGTCCTGGAGGACATACAATGTCCAGTAACTGTCCCTGCAGCACCACCCAGGACAACTCCAAGTCCCAAAATGCCCCCACATCACATCTCTTCCTCCCACTCCCCACCCCCAGCAGCCACCATGGCCACTTCCTCCACACCAATGCCACATTTTCTTCTTTTACTAATCACAATAGTTCATGAATAGAATATCAGTAACTCCACTCTAACCCATACTCTATTTCTCCATCCTGTGGACCTTAGAATGGTTGTGTCCACTCCACATCTATATCAAGAGGGGGCTTAGATTCCACATGGATACTGGATGCAATTCTGCTTTCAGTTGTAGGCACTCTTGGCTCCCTCATGGGAGGTTTTTGATGACTCTTTCCATCTCTTCACTTGCAGTTTGTTTGTTGAGGACTTCTATTTTTTATAGGGTCAGTGTGGTGGTTTGTGTGTTTCTAGGAATTTGTCCATTTCTTCCACATTGTCTAGTTTCTTTGGCATACAGTTGTTCATAGTATCCTCTATGATCTCTATTTATGCAGGGTCAGTGGTAATGTCCACCCTCTCATTTCTGATTTTATTTATTTGCATCTTCTCTTTCTTTCCTTTGCCAGTCTAGCTAAGGGTTTGTTGATTTTGTTGATCTTCTCAAAGAACCAACTTTTGGTTTTGTCAATTCTATTGTTATTTTCCTTCTTGATTTCATTTATTTTTGCTCTGATCTTTACTATTTCTTTCCTTTGGCTTTGTTTGGAATTAGTTTGCTGTTCTTTTTCTAGTTTCTCCAGGTGTGCAGTTAGATCTTCAATTTTAGCTCTTCTTTTTTAATGTTTGTACTGAGGGCTTATAAATTTCCCTCTCAGCACTTTCTTTGTGTTGACCCATAGGTTTAGATATGTTGTGTTCTCATTTTAATTCAAGGTATTTGCTGAATTCTCTTGCAATTTCTTCTTTGACCCACTGATTATTTGAGAGTATGTTGTTTAATCTCCATATATTTATGAATTTTCCCTTTTTCCATCCATTATTGACTTTTAGCTTCATTCTGTTATGATCAGAGGAAGTGTTTTGTCTAATTTCAATCTTTTAAACTTTATTGAGTCTTGTATTGTGACCAAACATATGGTTTATTCTGGAGAAGGATCCATGAGTGCTTGAAAATAATGTGTATTCTGCTGTTTTGGGGTACAATGTTCTACAGATGTCTGTTAGGTCTGGTTCATTAATCATATTATTCAGGCTCTCTATCTTTTGTACAGATATCCTATCCAATACTGATAGTGTATTGAAGTCTCCAACTGTTATGTAGAGACACCTCTTTCTCCCTTCAGTTTTGCCAGTGTGTGTGCCTCATGTATTTTGGGGCACTCAGTTAGGTGCATAAATATTTGGTATAGTTATTTCTTCTTGGTGAATTGCCTCTTTTATTAATATATAATGACCACTTCACCCCTTATAACAGTTTTGCATTTAAAATCTATTTTGCCCCATATTAGTATCACTACTCCAGATATTTTTTGGTTACTATTTGCATGGGATATCTTTTTCCAGCCTTCCACTTTTTTTAAATTTTTATTTTATTTATTCATTTTTTAAAAAAAATTTTACATTAAAAAAATATGAGGTCCCCATTTACCCCCACTGCCCCCACCCCACCACTCCCCCCACATTAACACTCTCCCCCATCATCATGATACATCCACTGCATCTGGTGAGTACATCTCTGGGCATCGCTACACCCCATGGCCAGTGGTCCACACCATAGCCCACACTCTCCCACATTCCATCCAGTGGGCCATGGGAGGACATACAATGTCTGGCAATTGTCCCTGCAGCACCACCCAGGACCAACCTTCCACTTTTAACAGGTTGTTTCCTTATGTCTGAGGTGAGTCTCTTGTAGATAGCATATTGATTGCTCATATTTTTTTAATCCATTCTATGAGTCTATGTCTTTTGCTTGGGGAAATTCAAGCCATTAACATTCAATGTTATTACTATAAAAGCATTACTTATTTCCTCTGTTTTTCCTTTTGGCTTTCTCTTGTCATATCTTACTGTAGCAGTTTGATATTGTTTATGAATTCCAAAAATAGATATTGGATTACATTTATAAACTGGTCTGTTCCTCTGTGCATATTAGATTGTATTAACTTCAGATGTTACCCTTTTTCTTCACTGAATTCACTGAAGAAATGTCTCCTGATGTCCCCTCCTTTTTCCCTTGTAACAGCTGACTGGGAGGAAGATGCCTGTTCCCCTGTCAGTTGGCTGCAGTGAGCCAGGGGTTTTACCTCAGCTTAATATCTTTGAGGCAGGGGAGGGGAACCCTTCCCAGCCACCGCAGCAGTTTGGTTAACTCGCGTTTACCAAGATGGTAACTCCATGTTCCTGGAACTCTTACTCTTAATTCCAAAACAGCTTTTTGATGGATTTTTATTTAGGCTCAAAGCTCAGTTTTTAAAAGTGGGTTCTTCTTATCTGATTTAATGCATTCAAAACTATAATGAAGCCCTTTAAATTGATAGTTTTTCATATTATCTTACAGAAACACCATTCTATAGGGTTGAACTAAGCTTAGACAGCCCATGATAACTTTTACTGATAACAACAGCAAAGGTACATGATTTAACCTACTGCAAGTATAGGGCCTAACAACAAAAGCAAACACTGGTAAAGCACCTAGTTTGTGCCAGGCATAAATACCATTGTACCTGTATCAACTAATGTAATCCACAGCATGTCCCCATGAGGTAGATTCTACTGTTTGCCTTCCTATCTTGATTCAGGAACCAAACAGGTTCAGACAAAAAGGGGTGCTACTTGAGTATCCCTATTTTAATGATGAGCAGGCAGAGGTTAGTGATTTGCCCAATGACAACTTGCTGGAGAGTTCAGATTCAAACCCAGTTAATCTGACTTGCAAATCAGGACTCCTGACCACTGCATTATACAACTTCTCCTCTCCATAATAGGATTTCAAATACCAATATAGATATGGATATTTCTCTCAGAAAATTCCTAGATGCAAGATAATCTACTGGCTAAGAGAGGGCCTGTGTGCAGCTTCAGCTGCAAAGAGATTGTCTATTTAGGGCCTGGTGCTCTTAAAGGCTCCTTCTTTACCTCATCAAAAAACATTGTGTATATTTCTGTGAATACACTTATAATATTATATTCAAAACATGTGTCCTTGTATCCTATCGGAAAGAACCCTAACCTATGCAGCCTTGTGATACTTATAAAGTCCCATGCTTCTATCTTTTCATGATCTTCTCTCATCTGATTTAGATATGCTTCCTTGGAAAAGAATCCCTTTCTTTTTCAGAAGCTTACATGAAATCCCAGCTTATAAAGGTAAAGCTTCTTAAAAATCCCAAGTCTGAAAGTCATGTTTATGCTTCTGCATTTGTTTTCATGTTAACATGGTATCTTTATATTGTAGGCAATGGAGAATCTTGATCCAAGACTAATAGCATGGTAGAGACTATAGCTACCTCAATATACCATATCCCTTTATTACTTAGTTATGAAGCTTCCAACTTATAACTGGGCACATGGCTATCCATAATAAAGATTAAATTCTCCAGCACTTTAGTATGGCTTTGTGACCAGGTTCCAGTCAATGGAATTTAAGTGGAAGTATTATGTGCCACTTCAGGAAGTTTCCTTAAAGGGAGAGACTATTTCTGTTTTAGTTTGCTAAATGCTGCCAAAGCATTTAATACCAGAAATGAGTTGGTTTTTACAATTGGGATTTATTAGGTTAAAAGCGTACAGTTCTCAGGCCATGAAAATTTCCATATCAAGACATCAACAGGAGACCCTTTCTTCACAAGCTGCAGCTGTGGGTTATCAGGCATATGGCAGGGCACAAGGGCAGCATCTCTGCTTTCTGCCTTCTCTTGTTTTTCCCCCCCGCACTGCAGCTGTGGGCAGTCAGGTGCAAGGCAGGTGTCACTTGTCTCTCCCTTGCCCTCCTCTCCTCTGGGCCTCATTACTTTCAGCTTCTGGCTACAGTGGCCTCCTGCCAGCTTCTATGTTCCATTGACTTCAGCCTCTGGCTCCCAGGGCCTCCTCTCTCAGCTTCTAGGAATTTTGCTCTGTCTCTGCAGCTTTTCTTCTGTGGCTTTTTATTCCTCCATTAAAAAGGAATCCATTAATAGGATTAATATCTGCCTGGTGTCATGCAATCTAATCAAAGGCTCATAACTGAAGTAATTTAATCAAAGTATCCTACCTACAATAGGTTTCTACACACAGGAATGGATTAGCTTTAAGAACAGGACTTTCTGATGTCCACAAAAGTTTCAAACTGCCACAGTATCCTTACACTTTTTCCTTCCTATTGAGTAGCATGCAAATAGATAGTTGGCACTGAGAAGCCATCTTGGGCCATGAAATTTTGAGTTTGATGGAGGAAAAAGACAGAGGAAGTTGGTGATCATGAACCCAATGACCCAGCCCTGGAGAGCTTACCTCTATGATTACTTACGAGAACAATAAATTTCTAACTTGTTTCAGTCACTGTTACTTTAAATTTATATTTTTAATAGCTTTACCTGATCCCAACTAAATCTACTCTCTACTCCCAAGCTGGTGGCAGGATATGCCAACCACCACCAGTCCTTGTCATTGAACTCCCCATAGACTTCTCACCACAGTCCACTTCTACCACCGGTCATGCCCTAGAATTGGGTTTTGCCTTAGCCAGTACCAGAGGATTCCAGATGTAATAAGAAGACTCCCTAATTATCAAGGAGGATTTATTATTCATGTCCTGTGACTCTTTTGGGAAGGGGAGAAACTTTGGGATTCCTTTGCTTTAGGCTTATGTTTCTGTTATAATAAGTTGCCTGAATTCTTAACTTGAGGGTGAGATGGTGACCATGCCTTATCCTTCAGTCTTAGTCTTCTTGTCATTGATCCTTTGCTGTCTAACTGTTGGCAAGGTCTCCAGCTTTACCTAACTGCAGTAAAATCCATTTGATTTCTTCCTATTTTATCTGGTTTCCTTTACAACAGAGATCTTTAGTGAGGGATTCATAGGCTTGAAGTAGGGGGAGTCTGTGAACATTCTCACATTGTAAGTGAAATTTTTGTGGATATATGCATGAATGCATTCCTTTTTTTCTGGGCGGCATGCCTACAATTTCATTAAATTCTCAAAGAGATTGCATACTGAGAAAGGATAAAGTTTTCCCACATGTTAAATCTTGGTTAAGCCCAAATTCTCAGAGAATTGCATACATGGGCCACATAATTTGGCATCATATAGCCTGCTTTTTACTGAATTTCTTTTTGGTGTGCCATCAGTTTGCATTGAAGAACATTAAAATAAATAGTTGAATAAGTAATGGTCTTTATTATAAATAAATACATCATCCCCACATCACACACTGACCTTTTTAAAAGGACCTTTTTAAAGGACCTTCCTGATGGGAGGACTTTGGGATGGAAAAATTTCTCTTAGATTATAATTTGAGAAAAGCAAAAAGCTGTATTTATCTTTAGTAATTGATATGTTTTTATGCTATGTTCCTGTGATTTCTGTCACTATTTAGCTTCTCTTTTTATTTTCACTGCAAGAAACTCAAGTAACTCAAGTAAAATTTGTGACCCATCTCTAGCCTACCTATGGCTTTATCTTCCTCAACCCAGTTGTAGCAGTTTGGTATTATTTATTAATTCCAAAAATAGATATTGGATTATGTTTGTAAACTGGTCTGTCAGAGCGTTGGGGTCTGAGCTGGGCCCCTCAGTCAGAGTGGGGGAGTCAGGACAACTAGCGAAGATAAAGGCACATGTTGCCATGGGGAGTTTATGCGTATTGAGTTTATTCCATGCTCCCACTCTTTTAAGATTCTTTTTTTAAAGATTTATTTATTTATTTTATTTCTCTCCCCTCGCCCCCTGTTGTCTGCTCTCTGCATCTATTCTCTGTGTGTTCCTCTGTGTCCACCTGCGTTCTTGTCAGCCGCACCAGGAATCTGTGTCTCTTTTTGTTGTGTCATCTTGCTCTCATCAGCTCTCCGTGTGTGTGGCCCCACTCCTGAGCAGGCTGCACTTTTTTCGCACGGGGTGGCTCTCCTTGAGGGGCGCACTCCTTGCACGTGGGGCTCCCCTATGTGGGGGACACCCCTGAGTGGCAGGGCACTCCTTCCACGCACGTCAGCACTGCTCATGGGCCAGCTCACCACACAGGTCAGGAGGCGCTGGGTTTGAACCTTGGACCTCCCTTGTGGTAGGCCGATGCTCTATTAGTTGAGCCAAATGCACTTCCCTCCTTTAAGCTTTCTTTATTCTCTCCGCTCCTCTGTTTATATGGGAGCTGCTTTTATGTTACTACTATCAGAATATATGATAGGCTCTCACAGTGGCATACCTATCATGTTACATTTATTGATTAGCTGGTGCATGGGTCAGTCGGATCAAGTTCATCCCCTGGAAGCTGAGTGCAGTTGTGCTGTGTCACTGCATCCCAGATGTAGCAAAGAAGTATTGGGCTCTTGTGCCCCCTACATTCCTTTCCTTAAACAGCCAGCATCTTAAGGGCTCGCTGCTGCAGGGCTGCACCCTGGGCCCAAAGGCCACAGCAACAATATAAGGCATAACAAAACTTAACTTACAAAGCTACAAAACCAATGCTGATTAACACAGCCTATTTGCAAATGGATCCCAGATGTTTCCACTAATACCTGGTTTGACTACTGACTACAGTACAATTACAAAGAAACCAGGGGGTCCATACTGCTGTTCTCTGGGAATCGTTGGCATGTTGTTCAATGCACTGGAGTACTATTTCCCTTAATGTTACATGTTCAGCTGGAAGCCAGCCCCTCCCCATTATATATAGCATAACTCACTAGGGGGCGTGTATGAACCGGTCGGTTGTCTGAAGTCATGTCCAATTAGCTTTGGTCCCCAGCGCAATAGTCCATGGAAGGCCTTTGGCTCCTTCTGCTGGCAGGTCAGTGGGTACCTAGCACTAGGGTATGTTGTGAGCATGGGCATAGGTATGAGCCCATGACAGTACAGTATTGGCTGCTGTCAACTTGGGCAGAAAGACAGTAGGGCCAAAGATACCATGAGAGGTAAATCACATCCATCAGGCAATATGCATGCAACCTGTTTATCTTGGGACAGAATGGTGGCAGGCACTGGTGGCCACCCTGGTCTGGAATACTATACCTTGTCTCCCCACACTATAGTTGACTGCGAAGGGGATAGCTCCACTGGGAGCAATGGTATGGGCCACATTTGCAAGACAAAAGTTCCTCTCAGAACTTTCCTTTCTGAGTTCCCCTTCTGAGAGTGCAACTCATACCTCAGATGACCGTTACAAACCCATGGTGTCATGGTCACTTCCCTCTTCATGCAATTTCCATATGGTAACAGGACAGCTCTCCAAGTGGGGCTTCAGTTACAACAGTCCATGGCCATGTCCACACCACTGTTTGTCCTGATCCCAAGGCAGTGGGGGCATGCAATACCAAAAGTTCCATCTAAAATTTTAGGAAATTCAAGAATCTGAGGTGTTCATTATTACGTGTAAGGGTGAAGCATGATGTCCCCGTACAACCAAGTTTAGGGTGACTTCCCCGTTTGCTGTGGCTGCTCATTTAGAAGGGCATACTGCCCACGGCAGGTGGGCAACCCACCCCTGCAAGGTTGGCTCCTTTGGAAACGTCATGCATAATTTGTCCTTTAACAAACCATTTTACTGTTCAATCATGCCTGCAGCCTGTGGTTGATATGGAATATGCAAATGCAAATCAATGTCTTCATTTTTTTGCCCAGGATTTCACTTTGGAACCTGTGAAATGGCTGCCTCTGTCATTCCACTCTTCAAGGGGATGCCCAGACTGGGTACCTAAAATATTCTATGCCACAGTGTTACTCTTTTGGGTTCCTATTCAGAATGGAAGGGCAAAAACTAAATCTGTATTGGTCTCCAGAGCTGTGAACAGGAACTTATATACTTTATCAGAGGGCAGGGGTCCACTATAATCTACCTGCCATAGTGTAGGGGTCTATCTCCTTGCATTACAACCCTTTCCATGGGCACCTGACATCTACGTGGGTATTGTTTAGCGCATAGCTCACAGGCTGTTACCATGTTCTTTGCATCTGCAGTTATTAATGGGATACTATATTGCCTGGCTATCTGCAGGAGGGTTTGAGCCCCCACATGTCCTATGTGCCTATGTAACCAGGTGACCCATCCATCCATCAGATAGTATAAAGTTCTTGCTTGTGCTAGACTGTTTGAAGCATCATTTCCTGGGCTTCTGAGAGTTGTATGCCTTGCAACACGATAAACAGTTAAACTGCACTTTTTGACCACCTGGACCACAAGTTCCTTCACAAATTTTGTCCTCAGAGAGGTCTTTTATAAATCATCCATTCTTGCTGCTCCCACTGGGCAACCATAAAGTTAGTCCTTTGTACATGGCCCAGCTGTCTGTCCACATGGTAAGGGAGCCAGGTTCATGCACTATAACTAGTCACATGGCTCTCAGTTCAGCCCACTGACTGATTTGACGAAATCCAGTTTCAAATCCAGTTCCAGATCTTCTGTATCCACACAGATACCTACAGCAGTCCAAGACATCACCATGCCTTTGCTGGACCCATCAGTATACCAGGCATGAGCTGGTATAATGCCCTTTTCATCTTTATATGGGCTAGGCTCTAAAGCCTGGGGACCAGGAATCCCTCTGGTTGAGGGTCAACTTGACACTCTATTGGTCCTAACATTTTCTGCAACTGTGCAGAGAGGGAGCTAGTACTCAACATTGCCTGCTGTTCCAGATATGTGCCTCACTTAGCCAATGTATGTGTCTGAGCCACCCCATTTCTGGGGGCATTCAACCATGAATAAACCCATCCTGTCACAGGGAGGGAGGTTCTCACTAGGATGCACTGTGGTCCTGTATGCACTTCACATGCCTGAAGGACAGCATACACTGCTGCTAACTAGCACTCAATGAAAGAATACCATGGTTCTGTCCTTTTCCATAGTTGGAACCAGAACCCTATGGGCACCCTGCATTTCCCATGTGTTTGCCAGAGGTTCCAGCCATACTTGGCATCATACAAGTGACATCAAGTTGGAAAGGCAGGAAATGATCAATAACTTGCAAGGCCTGAGCCTGACCAACTGCCTGCTTAGCAGCTTGAAAAGCATGCCCATGGGAATCAGTCTAATCCCGAACACTTCCTTTCTTTTGGAGGGCATATAAATGGTGGAATATCTGTGCCAAATGAGGTATAAACACCCTCCAGTATTCTAATAGGCCAGTAACTATTATGTCTGTAATGTCTGTAACTGTTTTACAGTAGTAGGTCGGGGGTACGCTAGTACCTTATCTATCACTGCCTCGGGGATAACTTCTGTCTTGCCCTACCAAACAACTACCAAGAATTTGACAGATACTACAGGTTCTTGGACATTTGCTTAATTGACTACCCAACCCTATGTTGTCAGCCTATCTTGTAGGTCCTTGGCTGCTGCTTCTAAATGTGAAAGAGAATCATAGGTTAGCATAACATAACAGAGGATTTATGCATCCAAGTAGAGAAATCTTGTACAATCAAACCATGACAGATTGTTGGGGTATGAATATACTCTTGAGGAAGCACCAAAAAGGTCAACTGGCATCCTTCCCACATAAAGGCAAATTATTCTTGACTCTCTGGTGCAATAGCTACAGAGGAAAAAGCATTAGCCAAATCCTCCATGTAATGATATTGTCCCAACACATGTGATATCTGATCCATGATCTCAGTCACTGATAGGACTGCTGCATGTAAAGGTGGAGCCACTTATTAAGTTCACAGTACTCTACCATAATGTGCCACATTCTGCCGGGCTTCTGGACAGGCCACATGGGACACTATGTGCAGCCTCCAGTCCTTGGACCTCTCTAATCAGATTCCTTGGCCTACTTGCCAATTTTCATTGTCATTGTCCTCTGGTTCTGCTCATAAAACATCTTGTAAATGGAGATGACATCCCATTAGTGGGAGCTTTTTCCCTTGCAACTTTGCATACTGCTGTTCTTACATCAGCTCCTTCCAAAGAGCTAGTAGCACTTCATTAGGATGCTGCTTTATCTTATCTGGATTCACACTGGCAACAATGAGGTCTGCCCACATTTCCAGTTGAGACACTTTCAGTGGCTTCAAGGACATGCTCTCATGGACCTGTGTTGGGGTGGTTCCTTGCCCCCCCCCCCCGCCATATGGCCCCCTCCTTGTGCTGTGCCAGAAGGGGGAGGGACCATTTGGACTCCACCGTCCTGCTTTATCCACATATGGGGCTAAGAAGGTTGCTAAGGAACCAAAATTACCTAATGGAAATGTAGCCAGAATCATGTCCTCCATATCGGTGGAAAAGAGCTTACTGTCTGGGCCGGTATAATTTAGCTGGAATATCATTCAGTACATTCTCATCTCATGCAAAATCTGAACCTGGTCCATATAAGTGGCCCATTTACGAACAGTCTCCAGGAACTTCCCAGCATTGTGCCATATCATCTGGCACAAAATCCTGGGGGTGGTGTGGGGACCCAGTCCAGGGCTCATCATAAGTACTCCCAGCACCATCAGCCTCCCCAAGAGCCATCTCCTCCTCTAATGCACTCAGGTGGGCCTCCAGTCCCTCCTGTCACCCGTAAGTCTCTGAACACAGGCTTGTGCAGCCAAAATTTCCTTGTGCTGTTCCCACAGCATAGTCAGGAACAACCAGGGTACTTTCCCAACTGATTCCTTCTGAGAAAGGGTTAATGTGGCTCCCAAGGATTCCAGTGCCTTCTCAATAAACTCTGGAGTGGGATGAACCATATCCCAGAACTCCAGAGGGGCCCATCACAGGAGAATCACTGCCACCAGATACCAAAGACCCGAAAAGGGTCACATCCAGCCCCCATCATGCACTTCAGGTGCACTGGGGCTGAAGGTCCACTCGCCGTGCTCAGAACATCCTGCCTCCTACGCCAAATGTTGGGGTCTGAGCCAGGCCCCTCAGTCAGAGTGGGGAGTCAGGGCCATTAGCAAAGATAAAGGCATGAGGAGCCATGGGGAATTTATGCATACTGAGTTTATTCCATGCTCCTGCTCCTTTAAGCTTTCTTTAATCTCTCCACTCCTCTGTTTACATGGGAGCTGCTTTTATGTTACTACTATCAGAATATATGATAGGCTCTGACAGTGGCATACCTATCAAGTTATATTTACTGATTAGCCGGTTCACAGGTCAGTCAGATCAAGTTCATCCACTGGAAGCTGAGTGCAGTTTTGCTGTGTCACTGCATCCCAGATGTAGCAAAGAAGTATCCAGGATGCTTAGGCCATTGAACTGTTGGTCTCTAGCTACCCCTATGCAGAGGTTTCACTTTTATTTGATTAAATTATGATTAGGGCTTTGATTGGGCCACATCAGTAGGACATTGAGAGCCCACCCCCTTCATGGACAGGGAGTCACAGAGAAAATGACAAGGGACAGGATTTTGTTGGAGTTTTGATATTGGATCCCTGGGAAGAGAGATGAGTCATTAGCCTGATCATTCACAGCTGGCCTTGTGGAGCGAGCAGAGCAGCTGAGCCTGGAGAGAATCAAGCCCTGGGAGAGAGACAAGACTTATTCCATCCTACAGCTAATATTGGAAGAAGCTGGGACCATAGAGCCTGAAAAGGAAGGGGAAACCTGAACCCTGGCAGACATTGGCAACCATCTTGTTCCAACAGGTGGAAAAAGACTTTGGTGAGGGAAGTAAGTTACGCTTTATGGCCTGGTAACTGTAAACTTCTACCCCAAATAAATACCCTTTGTAGAAGCCAACAGATTTCTTGTATTTTGCATCAGCACCCCTTTGGCTAACTGATATACCAGTTTTATAATCTGCTTATCTTTAACCACTTGTTTATATATTAAGTAATCTACCTAAAATTCCTTTTTAGAAGGATTTATGATAAAAATATGCAAAAACTTCTTTGAAGGATTTGTCATTAATTTCCAATGAAAAAATCTAATGTTGTATTATGTGCTTCCTTAACCATCTACACTCAACTTAAAATAACTTCCTTTTCTATCTGCAGGAATATTTAAAGCAAGGGAGATTTATTATTGGATCTCCATGATCCAAGATGATATCAGTCTATTGGTGTCTGTAGCCTGCCTGTCCATTTTGTATGAATTGAATTGCATTGATCTGGAAAAGATTATGGGATGTAAGATGGAACTAAGGACAGAGGCCTAGGAAAGCAATCACTCCTAGAGATGAATATTTAAGATTTGAGCATTTACACAAAAGGCAATAGTTGTAGCAGTAAGCATATGAGGTTTCTAGGACTGGCGGAGGACAAGAAAACCACAGATCTGAGAACCAAACCTTGGGGGAACATCCTTGATAAGAGCAGGTTGAAAAAGAGGCTGTGATAGCACGGTCAGAGAAGAAGAAGAAAAACTAAGAAGGCTGAGCTCTAAAGGTGAATGAGGGAAACGGACTTGGCCCAGTGGTTAGGGCATCCGTCTACCACATAGGAGGTCCACAGTTCAAACCCCGGGCCTCCTTGAGCCATGTGGAGCTGGCCCACGTGCAGTGCTGATGTGCGCAAGGAGTGCCCTGCCATGCAGAGGTGTCCCCCGCATAGGGGAGCCCCATGCGCAAGGAGTGCGCCCCGTAAGGAGAGCCGCCCAGTGCCAAAGAAAGTGCAGCCTGCCTAAGAATGGTGCCACCCACACGGAGAAATGACACAACAAGATGACACATCCAAAAGAAGCACAGATTCCTGTGCCGCTGACAACAGAAGCAGACAAAGAAGACGCAGCAAATAGACACAGAACAGACAACCGGGGTGGGGAGGAAGGGGAGAGAAATAAATAAATAATCTTAAAAAAAAAAAGGTGAATGATTACTAGTATCAAAAGTTACAATGGCCATGCAAGTACCCATGTGGTGAGGTGAGGACCCATACGGTGAGCTAAGTGTCTATGCTGGTGCCTGTATGGTGAGCTGAGTGCCCATGTGAGTAACTCTGTGGTGAGCCAAGTTCCTGCGCAAGTGCCCACACGGTAAGCCAGTGCCCATGCGGTAAGCCAGTGCCTGAACAAGTGAGTCACGTAGCAAGATGACGCAACAAAGAGAGAAGAAGGGGAGAGTCAAGGTGAAGCGCAGCAGTGACCAGGAACTGAGGTGCCACAACTGACAGGGAACCTCTCTCCACGTCGGAGGTCCCTAGGATCGAATCCTGATGAATCCTAGAGGAGAAAGATGAGAAGAGAAGACAAAAAGAGAAATAGATTCAGATCACATAGTGAACAGACACAGCAAAAACAGCAGGGTGGGGGAGGGGGAAAAAGTTACAATGGACATGGTTATTAATGGGGGGAAAACCCTGTAAAGAACTCTTTGGAATTGTTCACTCACTGGTGAACCTTGAGAGTACATTTGATACAATGTGGGAGCAGAATCTATGTAGGGGGTTAAAAGAGAATTGGTAGTGGGAAGTGGATATGCGTCAAGCAATTGGACTCCTGTCTACCGTATAGGAGGTCCAGGGTTTGACACCCAAGGGCTCCTGGTGAAGGCAAGCTGGCCCATATGGCGAGCTGGCCAATGTGGAGTGCTGGTCTGCATGGAATATTGCGCTGCTCAGGAGTCCTGCTCCATTCAGGAGTGCTGGCCCATGTGGAGAGCTGATGCAGCAAGATGACACAACATAAAGAGACACAGAGGACAGACAATGAGACACAGCAGACCAGGGAGCTGAGGTGGCACAAGAGAATGATTGCCTCTCTCCCACTTTGGAAGGTTACAGGATTGGTTCTCATTGCTGAGAATACGCAGACACAGAAGAATGCACAGTGAATGGACAGAGAGAGCAGACTGTGGAGGGAGCGGGGAGAAACAAATAAATCTTTAAAAAAAGAGAGAGAGAATTGGTAGTAAGGAATGACATGTATCAGAAGCCATTTTAACCGCTTGTCAGTATAAAATAAGTATGAAATTGGACTGTAACTAACCAGGAGGCAGAGTCAAGGGGAATTGAATTTCTCGTTTGGTTTGTTTTTATTTTTTCCTTTTCCCAACTACCATGAGAAATAATACTTAAACAGATGGACTTGGAGGGTGTGGCAGGTTGAATTATGTATGCCAGGAAAAAAGTGTTCTTAATCCTAATCCACTCCTGTGAACCCATTATAAATTGGACCTTTTAAAGTTATTTTTAGTTAAGATGTATCTCAAACAAATGAGGTTGGGCATTCATCCTACTACTAGAGGCTTTGTGAAGACAAAGCCATGAAGAGGAACAAAAGCTGGAAGTCAGTGGAACCTAAAGGAGAAAGAGCGGATGTTGTCATGTGCATTGCCATGCGAAAGTAAAACCAAAAACCCAAGGATTGCTGGCAGCTGACTCCAAAATGCCACAGTTCTCTGGGAAAAAGCATTGCCTTGCTGATGCCTGGTTTTTGCACTTCTCCTGGCTTTAAAACCATGAACCAATTAATTATTAACACCACTGTTTAAGTCAACCTGTTATACAATATTTGTTTAGCAGCTAGGAAACTCAGAGGGAGAAATGGGATTCTGAAGTTTGGGATTAAGGGAAATGGCCAAAAAAGATTGGAGAAAGAGCCCAGGAAGCTGACATAGTTTTTGAAGGAAGAAGTGATGTATTTTCTGATACAAAAAAATAAATAAATAAGGGATGGCAGTAAAGACATTCTAATGTGGATAGCAGTTGAGAAGGAATATATACTTGATGGCTCAATATTTTCTGGAAAAAGGTGAGGAAAAGATTTTTAGTAATTCATGTGAAAATGGTATGGGACAGGGGTTAGTTCCAATATGAACAGCTACTACGGAGTGAGAGGTATCAAAAGAGTAACAGAAAAAAATGAGGTCAGTTCAACAAACTTCTATGGGCATTTACTATGTGTACAGCATAGTACTTGGCACTGGGTCTGGTAAGATACAATCCCTTTCCTTGTGGAACTCACACCTAATGGGAGAACAGCTGCAAGGGCTTAGTTGAAAATGGATACAATGAGATATTAGCATAATCACATGGCCATCTTCACCATGCTTGTGGGACTTGATATAAAGTTTGGAAACAATCTCATGGAAGTATTGAGCATTAATCTCAGTGAATACAAAGTCTAGAACTAGGAATGGAGGTGAGTGGAGTAAGGAAATGTGTTGTTCTTATGTGAAGGGTACACAAGGGGTGACAGGTAGGGAGGTATCATCCCAAAGTAGGCTGTGAAATTAGAAATTTTTTAAGTGATAAGAGGGCCCAGGGTTAAGCCTTGATGGTGAGTCATGACTGTGGGAAAAACAGAGGCGCAAGAAGTGTCTAGATGTAATAAAGGCTTGCCCATGTCATAATAGGTTTTGAACAAATGGGAAGTGTAAAATGTTGTGGGGAGTTGGCTCTCCACAAATCTGGGAGAGACTAAGCATGTAAGGTCCTGCTTACCTATGAAAGTCTCTACATACAGAAATTCCCATCCTAAAATCATCTCCATATATAATTGCTTTTCATTTGAGATACTTTGCTGTTTCAGAGTGACTTTACAATGAAGATTCGTTACCTTTTCTTAGTTCTTCTCTTCTTCAGCCTGCTGTCTGCAACAGGTAATACTAACAATAGTAAAGGAAGTGTTGAGAAGGCAATATGAAATGACACAACCATCAATCCAGTGATGATGTTATCTAGAAGGTACTCAATGACCATTTTTGGAATGAGTGCATTGTTTCTTTAAAAATGTTCCCTTGAGAATAGAATGGAATTTGGAGCATCACAGGATGTCCTTTTTACCTCATACCAAATTTCTCACCTCTTATGAGTTAGAATTATTTCCTTGAAATTAGATTATTTCCAGGTAAGAGAATTTAGAGATTAGCTCCCCTGTGCCTTCATTTTACAAATAATGCGTTTGAGACCTTGAATTGAGGTGCTCTAACTCCCAGCAAATTTTGTTCCCACCCCTTATGTTTACCATAAGGCCCATTTCATAGAGTTTTATGGTGAGCCCAAATGTATTAATCCATGTATAGGACTTTAAAGAAGTACCTGACAAATAGTAAGTGCTCAATAAGTGTTAATTTTTATTATTATCATTAATATTTTTACTTCCTTTTTGGTTTTTTCCTTTCAGCCAGGTACAGATATGAGACTAGGAGAAAAGGTTGTGACTGAAGGTATACATTGAGGGGCCTTCCAAATAAGTGTGAGATTTAATGTTATGTGAATAAATGACTGCTTCACAGGAGAGAATTCTCCCTCTTTTCTCTTCTGGCGTGCATGTTATATTCTGGTCATGATGATAAGTGCACAGTAGTGCTGATGTTATGTTCCAAAATGGTCCCTGGGTGAGGTAGGCGAAAGTAGAGCACACAGACAGTCTTTGATGTGAACTTCTATTAGGATTGGGTGGTATGGGCTACCTCCTGAGAAACTGCAGCTAAGCTTTGAGACGCTTGGGCCTCCACCTGTCTGAATTGGCAGGAAGTCCAGCATTGATCTTCTAGAAAGTTTAGCACTGGCCTTTCCCCTTGGATCTTCCAATTACATTGGGCTTACTCAGTCAAAAGAGAGGACAATCTCCACAAATCAGGAGAACTACTGTCCCTATTATTTCCTTCTAAAAATATTATTAAATCTGATTAGGTATTTTGTTACCATGGGCCATTCTCATAAATAATTTCCCACAAAGTTTTATATTTGAATCTGTACTAGAACTTTATGAATATATCTGCAAATAAATGCATTCTCCTGGTTTTATTTGTTTATCTGTTTATTTTTAGGCACTGAAGTTGCTCATGAGATCTTGAGTTTTCTGGATTGTAAAAATCAACCCTTGTGTAAGTCTGAAAATGCAACTGGAAACTGCACTGATGGCAACAAGGAGATTGGATTATGTGTCTTGCATCTTAGAAAAAGAATCAAAACAGCTGATCAGGAATAAATAGGAAATTAGGAAGACAGGATGATCAACTGCCTTGTCTTACTAAAAAATTGTCCATTTTCTTTCTTTCTTTTTTTTTCTATAGTGACACACTCATTTATTTCATTTATTGAGATTTAGATAAAAGTTTCTTAAAGAACTAAGGCAGGATAAAGTAGGGACCTGAGGAGGAAGGGGGCAGAAAACCTAATAAGCCTGGTAAGAGAAACTGAGGCCTTGGCCTGTTTATTATTAGCATTAGCTGTGTCAAACAGGCAAGTTAGAAAGGGGCAGCTTATAAGCACACACGCTCAAGCTTGCAGCACACACCCAAAGGCTGTGTTATCAAAAGGCAGCCAGCAAAGAGGGAAGGGGTGAGAGGGGCATCACCACCACCCACCCCACCTAGCTTTCAGGTGACCTCACACCTTGTGGATAGTGACCAGAAGCTACTCACTGCCAGTCAGCACACCAGTGCCCTGCAAAGGTCATGGACAGCAGCCAGAAGGTAATCACCACCAGAAAACAACCCCCCACACCCTTAGGCACCCCACACCCCTGGGTCCCCATACCCCTGGCTCTTGATTATTAGCATAGTCCCTGGAGTCCAGAGTCCTCATAAAAATGGGGACCACAGGGTAGTATTTGCATTTTTCTCCCTAGAAAATGCTTGTCTTCATCCTTGTAGGTGTACTTTCTGTACCTTACTTTACCTCTTAATGAAGCAGGTTAGTAAGATAGGAAATCAATAGGGCCTCACTAGGGGATTGATGGGTGGTGTAATCAATCAAAACAGCAACTAGCTGGAATCCCTCTGCTGCCATTAGCAAAAGGGTGTAATAGTTAATAGTTTATAAAGCAGATCATGAGGTCTGAGCTCACCTGCACCCTGCTCTCTTGCCTCTGGACCCGTTCCTGCCCTCTGTGTGCCACTCTCACCATTCTTCCTCTGCCATGTGACCATACAAGTAAAACTTGGGTATTTATAACCTATAATGGGGAATTGTAGTCTTTAAATTAGCCCTCTTGATCACTTTTCACTCCCTTCCTCTCTACCTGGGACCCCTGATCTGTTATATTCTCCCATTTCTCTTCTCTCACCTGAAAAAATTACTGGCCTAACTCACCCAATGTGCTCTTGAAACTCATTTCTCCAGCATAGTCAAGAACCTAGATAAAATCTGGTAACACTAATAAATTCTTTGCTTGCCTGATTGACTTGTGGCTTGTCTTTGAATTCTTGCTTCTGATGAAACCAAGAACCTAGACACCAGCTCTGATAACAGAACTTTTGGTGTTTAAGACAAATTACAAAGGCCAATTTCTTTTTTAGTTCCAACAGATTAGAGAATACAGATGAGAGCATGCATGAAAGCAAGCAAGAAAGAAAGTAAAGAAACAACCTGTTCCTATTGGGTTGTTGGGGAGAGTTTGGGGGACTATGAAGTGGGAGAGGGAAAAAATTTGAGGGGACAATTATAGTGTGTTTATGAAGTATGGAGTCAGGGGCAGATAGTGTTGTAGCAGAGAGAAGTTGGGAGTACCCAGTAGTGAAGGCCGGGATGTGAGAATTCTGAGAAGGAAGATTTATTTCAACTGGCTGGACTTGGCAGACTCTTGTCCTGATAAAAACTGAGCCCTGAGAAAGATTTTTGAGTCCCTTTTATACAGAGGATGTGGATGTAGGAGTGTGGAGTCAAATGGTGTTTATATGCAAAAGGACTTTTTGTTAGTTTTTTCAAGTGTTTTATCTGAGTATTAGATGGGTTATATCCTCCAAGTAAGTTTGAATTAACACATATCCCCCACATTCCAGGTAAGCTTTTAACATGAACCCCACACATTCCAGGTAAGCTTTTAACATGAACTCCACACATTTCAGGTAAGCCTTTAACACATTTAGTTTGCATCCTCCCTGAATATCCGAAGTCTATAGAGTTTATATCTCTCAATGAGCTCTCCAGGGAACTAGGCATACTTGGATATAGAATAAGTTTGAATTTATGCACAGGCCATATAATTTCCCCCCTTTGATGCATGCTTAAGGTTATTAAGCTTCAGCATCACTGTTGTGAGAGTCTCTCTCGACTGACTGGTATGTATATAGAGTCATGAGGTGGGCAGCTGTCTGTGTTTTTACTATACCATTTATTTGGGCACATATTCTGTTTATGATGAAAGGGAGGAGGCAAGGAAGTATGGTGCATCCTCCTATGAGGAAGGCAATTATTCCCAGTACAAGCTTGAAATTGTTTGCTATAACTTCCAGGTTCCAAAGGGATTGTTTAAATTCCAGCCACTCCAGGTCTGCACTGGAACATGAGCAATTTTTACCATTTTGCTTGTAATTTCATTGAAACTTTTCCAGTGATGTCTAGTTCAAGGAAGCAGTTAGAGAGATTGAATTTTCCACAAACTCCCCCTTCAGCTGCCAGGAAATAGTCTAGGGCAAGACAGTTTTGATAGATAGCATTTCTGAATTTAGTTTACTGTTGGACTAGTAAGTTTAGAGCATGGGCAGTTTCATTAGTTATTATTTCTACCATGGCTTGTAAGTGGATGATTTGGTTTAGCATATAGATAGGGGTTTGATAGCCCCACATGCCATCCTCTACCCAAGTTGCTGGCTCATAGTACTGGATTATATGATCAGTGAGGCTTTCTTCACCTCCCCAGGTAATAACAGCTATTTTTTCTCTTATGTTTTGATACACTGGCTGGCTTAGCTCTTTCCCTTCTGCTAAGGGAATGAGGAAGAAGGAGGGTTTTATTGTATCGAGCATGCAAGTACCACACCAGCTTTGGGGAGGTTCTTGGAATGCAACCTTTCCACAAATCCAATACAGACAATTTGGGGCAGTAAAGGGACCCTTTGCAGTGGAGTTCCATACTGTGATTAATTTGGAGAAAGTACAATTTGAGAATGAGGTCAGATTCATTCCATGTTCCCCAAGGCTCTGTTGTATTGGCAGTATAATTTTGGAATTTTCCCCCTGTACATGTTAGGTTTCTAACAGATATAGAGGAGTTTAGGCAGGCTCTTGAAGTAC
The DNA here is from genome assembly GCF_030445035.2 of Dasypus novemcinctus. Lineage (NCBI taxonomy): Eukaryota > Metazoa > Chordata > Mammalia > Cingulata > Dasypodidae > Dasypus > Dasypus novemcinctus. The sequence goes on from NC_080677.1 coordinate 88,329,111, forward strand.
AATATTTTCCTATGACAGAAGTTTGCAAGGGCCACATACTATCTCAGGGGACAGCCGGGAGGCCAGTTTCCTTATACAGTTGGCTGTAATTGTATTCTTTAGTTTCCAGGGCCATTGGTCTCCCATGTTAGTACCTTCATATACATAGCATGAGGAGACATTTAGGGCTGCCCCTACTACTTCAGCTAGCTTTATGAAGAGGTTTTTTGCTGCTTGTGGAATGGAAAAGGGCTTTTCCATTTCTTTATAGAAGGAGTGGAACACAGAGTAGGCTTTACTTGTGAGTGGGTGTTCCCAATACCCAACCCAGATGTAGGCTCCTGGGTCTATTCCTCTACTGCCAATGTGGAGGCCTATTTGGACTCCCTGAGTCTGCCAGGATTCAGGGTTAAGGAGGTGAAGTTTAAGGGGTTACAGTGACCACATGGACAGTTATTTGGGGCCATACCTTTGGTGAGGATGGCTGTTTGTTTAGTTGTGTCTGTGTTCCAGGTGGCCCAGGTGACACAGGACCAGTAGGAACAGTAGTATTAACCTATGTATTTGCACCAGAAGCCCTCCCCTGGGCTGCACTTTTCATTTCTGGAGCACACATACACTTATTGTTATAAGCATATTTCTCCTCCCAACTGAGCCCTCCACATTTGGTGTTCCATGGTATCCTGGAGTCTACAACTTGACATTCATCAAATAAGAGGGACACTCATTGGTTTTGGCTAGTGACTGGGGTGGAGTTAAGTAGCTCCCCGTTTTGATTAAACACGCTTATTTCCCATTTATGGGAAACTGTTGGGGGTTTGGGGTCATAGGTTATTTGGCCAGATATATTACAGATATTATAGGAGATTCCCTGAAACTGGCAGGTGGTTATATTGCCCTTGCAGTTTTAATGGCTGTGATATAGTAATTTGGTATTGACATGGCCCCTCATTTACACTTCGGATACACGGCTTACACTCCGTGGTGCCGACTTGGGACCAGAGGAGGGTCAGGGTTAGGAGTAGGGAAAATAATGGAAGGGACATTGTAACCAGGATTAAACCAGATTCCTATTCTTCAGCTGTGCATAGACCAATCAGCTTCTGGGATGTGATTGGAGCAGGGCTGGGTGTTTTGTTCTTTTGCAAGATGAGTTTGATTGAGTTGTGGGTATCTGGAATACAGGTCCAGGACTCTGGGGCAGCTCATTTGACCCGGCTATGGTGTATCCATGGGGCGATTTCAGCTACTTTGACTGCACTGGGGGTGGATAAAATGACAAGATAGGGTCCTTGCCATTGAGGGGTTAGTGGAGCTGATTTCCAGTCTTTGACCCAGACTGCATATCCCAGCTCGTATGGGTGTATGGAGCTGCTTAAGCTAATGGGGGCCCTTTCTTGGACCCAGTGATGCAGGTTTTGTAGGGTTTTTCCTAAGCTGATCATTAGCTGAGCTGTTGGGGTTTCCTCTTTCTCTGAGATCTCCTTCTATATTTTGGATTAAGGGAGGGGCCTCCCAAAGAGGATTTCATAAGGGGTTAGGCTTAGCTTTTGCTTGGGCTGGCCTGAACTTGGAGGTCTGGTTGGCTGAAATATACTTCTTGTAATGTTTCCAGGCAGTTATGGTTGGAATTCTAGGCTCCATAGGTAGCAGGGTGGCAGGATTTAGGGTTTTTACAAGTTCCAGTTGGACAGATGGATTTTCACATAATAGGGTTTAATATTTAACCTGGCAGCTGTTAGTAAGCCAGGGTGTTCCTTTGGCTTCTAAGATTGTGATTACTGCATGTGGAACCTAAACAATTATAGACTGCCTGAGAGTTAATTTTATGGCTTTTAGTGTTAGCATTGCTGCAGCTCCTACAGCTTGCAGGCATGAGGGCCCATCCCTGAGCTACAGTGTCCGGTTTGGAGAGATAAGCTACAGGTCTTTGCCAGGAACCCAGGTATTGAGTGAGTTCTCCTACTGTGATGCTTTAGTGATTATGAATGTATAAGTAGAATGGTTTACTGAGATCTGGAAGCCCAAGGCTCTGTGCTTCCATCAGAGCTTGCTTGAGAGTGGTGAATGCATTCTGTGGGCTTTCCCAGAGCACTGGTCATGATCTCCCCCCTTTGTATCTTCATAGAAAGGGTGCATGAGGACCCCAAAATTGGGGATCCAAATGCGGCAGAATCCAGTTGCTCCAAGGAATTCTTGCAACTTTTGGTGGGTATTGGGTTCAGGGAGACTACAGATGGCTTTCTTCCTTTCAAGTCCAAATTCATGGTGCCCCTGCACTATTTTATAACCTAGATAATCTGAGATAGGCAGGTTTAGGCTTTTTTCTTGGATACTCGATAGCCCGTTTGTTGTAGATGGTTTTAAAGGACATGGGTTCTGCTAGCACAGTCTTGGTAGGTGGGGCTTCTGAGGATAAAGTCATCTACATATTGGAGGAGAAAACAGTTATGGCTTTCTGGTTTAAAGGATTTGAGATCACTGGCCAGGGCTTGTTTGAAAATAGTGGATGTATTTTTAAATCCCTGAGGGAGTTGCATCCATGTTAGCTGTTGCTTTTCCCTGGAGTTTGGACTGTCCCATGTAAAGGTGAAAATTGGTTGGCTCCAGGGCACTACATGAATGCAGAAGAAGGCATCTTTAAATTCCAGGCATGAAAAGTAGATTGCCAATGAGGGAATCAAGCTGAGGAGAGTGTACACATTTGGGACTGCAGGATGGAGAGTTATTAACTGCCGAGTTGACTGCTCACAAGTCCTGAACCAGGAGGTAATCCCCATCAGCCTTTTTAACTGGGAAGAGTGGGGTATTCTATGGAGACTGGCATGGCTTTAGTATGCCTTCATTCAGCAATCTCTGAATATGTAGCCAGACATTTTCTTGTGCTTCATGTGGAACTGGATATTGCTTTATGCTTACTGGACTAGCTGTGGGCTTTACTTCAATAATAATTGGAGAATGTCATATGTCATCCCCACTGGGTTACCCTTTGCCCATACTTTGGGCACATCTTTGAAGGGAAGCTGTGTGGTCATAGATTGGCCAGCTTTGCTGAGGCAAAACAGTCTCCATTCCTCCTGTAGAGGGAGGGATAGCACTATTTTTGGAGGGTTTGGTGGTCCTAGTGTTAATGTGGGTTGCCCAGTGGCATTAAAGGTAATTCAAGTCTGTAGTTTAGATGGCAGGTCTCGACCCAGGAGGGGGACTGGGCACTCTGGAAGATAAAGAAATTTGTGAGCAACCTCCTTACCCCCAATGTTACAAGTCCTGCCTTGGAGGAAGGACTGCTGGGTACTTTTGCCAGTTGTCCCTACAATAGTGGCTTGTCATTGAATAATGGCCCAACTGGCTTGGTCATTACAGAGGGTTGAGCTCCTGTGTTGACCATCATATATATGGTGCGACCCCCAATTTGGACTCCAACCATGGGCTACGTGGGGCCAAGAGAATAGAAGCCTGGTCTGTCCTAATAATCTCTATCAGAGTCTTCTGTTCCTACAAGTCCAATGAGCTGACTTGCAGGGTTTTTTTCTGAATTTTTATGAACCCAGTGTTTGGTTTGCAACTCTCCACTAGCTTTCCTGGCTAATGTTTTGACCACTTATTTTTCAGTGACAGGGTCGAGTGACCAGCTGGGACACTCTCGTTTCCCATATCCCTCCTCCCTGCAGTACATGCACTGATTTTGCCCTAGGGGTGGGCCCTTTCCCCTCCTTGGGGCAGGGGTTTCTCAGTTTACTTTCCTTGACATAGGATTGCTTCTTTCTACCATTGCTGCTGCAAGTAGGTATGCTTTCTTTTTCATCTTCCAGTTCTCTTCCCTTCTGATCTCTACATTATGGTTGACGTAAACCTTGGTGGCTATTTCCATGAGCTGAGAAATATTCATACCAGAGAACCCATCTAGCTTTTGTAGTTTTCTTCAGGTATCAGCCTGTGATTGGGCAATGGATGCTGCATTGACCATTGTTTTGCTTTTGGGAGCATCTGGGTTAAAGGGTGTGTATACATGGAACACCTCACCCAATCTCTCATAGAATCAAGCTGGACTTTCATAAAGAGCCTGTAGGATTTGGGTGGTTTTTATCATGTTTACTGATTTTTGGCTCCCAACTTTGAATCCTTCAACTAAGACCCTAAGGAAAGTTTCTAGTCCGTTGAGCCTGGTTGTGTTGTTGGGATAACATTGGTCCTCATCTGGGAACCGTGTGCAAGCATATTGGTTGCTGTCCATGGTTCCCTCAGGTGGGTGCTCTTTTGAGGCAGGTTAGAGCCCCTTGTGTGACTCGTGTTCTTTCTTCAAAGTTTAGTGAAGTCATGATGAATTGTTTACAATCAGCCCAGGTGGGTTTGTGGGTCTGTATGATGGACTGGAAAAGGTTCATCATGGCCTGAGGCTTCTCTGAGTATGGTGGGGTATGGCTTTTCCAGTTAAAGAGGCCCATTGTAGTAAAGGACTGGTAGACAAACATCCAGTTTCCCCCCTGACTCTAGCCATCTACATCATAATAAATTGGAACCTGGGCTTCATGGAGAGATAACTGTAGGGCTGCCCTTCTCCCTGCTCCTCCTGCCTCTGGGGCTCCCTGTGATCTGAGTTATTGTTTTTCAGGGACTCCTTCCTGACTGATATTCAGCACTACACTGCCAGGGGCACACGGCTGCAGGGATGGCTGGGATGCATTTCCTGGTGTGGATGGTGACAAAGGCAGCTGCAGGGATGGCATGGGTATACTCTCCTGTGTATATGGTGATAAAGGCAGCTGCAGGAATGGTGTGGGTGTAGTCTCTTGTGCAGATGGTGATAAAGGCAGCTGTGGAGATGGTGTGGGTATTTCACTTCCCAGCACGAATGATGATGGGGAACACTGCTTAGGGAAATTGACTCATTTCCATTCTTCGGCATGGAAATGGTGGGAGCAATTGCATAGGGTGGCAGGAGGTCATTTTTGTTTGCCCCTTCTAGAATGGGTGGGTTGGCAATAGATTTGGGGCTCACTTCCTCTGGACCCTTTGCACAGTGCTTCTTTGGCCTGTTCCTGGGACAGCACTTCTAGGTTTTCGTATTATGCAAATCTGTCTTTTTTTTTTTCAAACAAAATAGGAATTGACAAATACCTATACACTACCCAGACCAGATGTGGTAAAGTAGGAGAGTGATTTTTTTTTATCTGCCCCCCCCACCGTTGTCTCTTCTCTGTTCTCTGTGTCTATTTGCTGCATGTTCTTTGTCTGCTTCTGTTGTTGTCAGTGGCATGGGAATCTGTGTTTCTTTTTTTGTTGCGCTATCTTGTTGTGTCAACTCTCGGTGTGTGTGGCACCATTCCTGGGCAAGTTGAACTTTCTTTCACCCTGGGCAGCTCTCCTTATGGGGTGCACTCCTTGCGTGTGGGGCTCCCCTACGGGGGAGGGGCACCCCTGCATGGCACGGCACTCCTTGTGTGCATCAGCACTGCACGTGGGCCAGCTCCACACGGGTCAAAGAGGCACGAGGTTTGAACCACGAACCTCCCATGTGGTAGACGGACACCCTAACCACTGGGCCAAGTCTACTTCCTGGAAATTGATTCTTCGAGCCTGTGTTTTCTTTCCATGCTCTGGTTCCTAATACACCCATACTATCTTCAGCAGCTCTAATCCCCTACTTGACATGCCAAACAGGCCCCGCCTCCCCTAGTCACTTATCCTTGTTAGTACATTTGTGGCACCAGCTTCCCTCTGAAACTGCTTGTCCTGGTTTTAGGAAAACAACATGATTGAAAAATTCTACACATGAAGCATGCCTACTTTAAATATGAAGCTTATTGCTAGAGGCTGAATTTCAGACTACATAACTAAGACAAAAAATTTCAAGCTTATGGGGCTCTTAGAGTTCTGGCCAGAAACAGTTGAGACAAAGAGTTTAACAAAGGTCTGGGCATGGTGAGGGCAACATACAAAGGACAGAAAACTCAAGGATTAGCCCTGAAAGGAGGCTTTTAACCTGAAGGCCTAAGGGTAGAGAGTTTTAGAAACACAATTCACAGCAAAAGAAAAACAATGGCTTTTCTCTCACTATTAATACAATGGAGGGTCAGCAGTGAGGCTTAGAAATGAAAGTACTGGGGGGATTGTAGGCAAGATGGTGGCTGAGTGAGCTTACCTGACGGTCTCTCCTGCAAAGAAGTGGCTGGACAGCATTGGAGGTTCTTCGGGACCAGGCTGTTTGGGGATTTTTGCAGGGCAGGAGGTGTCTGGACATCGATTTGGTGGGAAGGTAACGGAGAGGATTCATCTATAAGATATAATTGAGACTCTATTGCACGGAGGTGAGAGCTGCACACAGGACGCTCCCTCCTGGGATGGGTGGAGCCGCGGAACTGGCACTGCGGCAGCGATTTTTGGAGGCTCTGCAGTACTGGGGAGTTCATGAGCCCTGAGCAGGCTGTTGGGGGGTTGACAGGATGGGAGGCCTTTGCAGACTGATTTGGGGAGACAAATGGGGGTTTTGTTGTGAAGCGGGGAATTTTTGATTGTGGACACAAGTAATAGCGCTTCCGCCTGGAGCCCCGCCCCCCCAAGCCCAGCTGCCGATCTGCAGCAGACTTAGATTGCTGGCAATAAAGGGATGTAACTGGGAGGCTGTTACAGGGTCTGGTGGGGTGGGAGACATCAGGAAGCCGATTGGGGGAATATTTTGCGAAGCGTGGGAATTTCGGTTTTGGACTCTGTTGTCCGAGTTTCCAGCTGGAGCCCCACCCCCAGGCCTGGCTTCTGATCTCCATCATTAAATTGGCTGCAGTGTAGAGGCGCCCCCAGGTGGCCATTCTGGGGGCTTACAGGGTGGGAGGTGTCCTGAAGCCGAATTGATGATACATCCACAGAATAGACCCCAGTGAGTGAGTAAATTGCGGGGTTCAGACACAAGATAGAGTTTGCAGATCTGACCTCATCCATAGGGCTGGCACCCAGCTGTGGGGATCCCTGAAGGCTGTATTACACTGTGGTGCTCCAGGCTCCCTGTTAACCAGATTTGAGGTTGCCAGGTCTGAGTCCCCTAAACCCTGGTGGCCCACACCCCAGAGACTCACACCTCTTGAGTCTTCAATATCTCAGACTTTCCATCCTTGAATCCATCACGCCCTGAGGTCCATCTGACGTCCTTGAATGTCCTAGCCCTCAACGTTTGCATTTTTTCTTTTTTGTTTTGTTTTGCTTTGTTTTTATTTTTTATTTTATTTTATTTTTTATTCTTTTTAATGTCCTGATTGCTAACATTGCAGTATCTCCTAGTCTTTTCTCCTAGCGTATCCCCCAAAATCTTTTTTTTTTCAGTTATTTAGGGTTTGTTGTTGTTGTTGTTGTTGTTGCTGTTGTGGTTGTTCTATATCTTTTTTTTCTTTTCCCTACTTGTTCCCCTCCCTTTACCCACCCCCTCTTTCTTTCTTCCTTTCTTCTCTTTTTTTTTTTTTTTTTGCTTCTCTCTCTTGTCCCTCATTTTCTTCTTATTTTATTTTATCTTAATTATACAATAGGCACTGCAGGAAACACCTCACATTTGCTGGGTTTCCTCACCCTCCGCTGCCTCATTTCTGTGTGAATTGATTTTGGCCACCTACACTATCCCCTTTCCCCTACATCTTGATATCCCCCATCATCTACTGTCACTCCTATATCCCACCTCCCTTTCTTTGATCCCCAAAGTGTCTAACTCTTAATTTCTAATACCTTTGTTTTGTTTTCTGTCTTTTATCCACTCTTGAAATTATTGCCTTTCTTTTCTCTTTCCCTCTCTCACGAAAACAATAGCTTTTTAATTCATACCATATTCCTCCCATATTCAGTTGACTACCTCATTATAGGTACTCTACCTACTACTATAACTCTACACAACTTACATAAATCTAACATCCATCCTCCCAGATATCATATTGTTGATCTGTTAACATATGTCACCAATACTACTTTACACTTTTTCCTTGCTTACACAATTGCCTTTCCCTGGCTGTAATACTTTCCTTTAAAGTGAACTCAACCAGCAATAAGAAATTAGAATAAGAAGAACAAAGTGACAAACAGAAGGTATAACATGCAAAAACAACAGCTAATTAATCCCCAAGACTAGACAAAGAAGCTAAGGAACTGATTAAACCCATCAAGATAAAATGATGACCAGACAGCAACAAAAATCTACAAACCAAACCAGTAATCAGGAAAACATGGCTGAACCCAATGAACAAACTAAAAACCAGGAAGGGGAGCAGAACTTCGCACAAGTAATGAAAGATCTCAGAACATTTATCACCAACAAATTTAATGAAGTAAAGGAAGAGGTTAACAACATGAAGACAACACTTGGAGGGGAAATTGCAGACATACGTAAAAAGATAACAGATATGATGGGAATGAACACCACAGTTCAAGAAATCAAAAATACACTTGCAGCAAATATTAGCAGACTAGAAGAGGCAGAGCAGAGAATTAGTGATGTGGAAGACAGTACATCGGAAATCAAACAGATAGTAGAATTGGTCAATAAAAAGATAGAAAAAAATCCAGTTAGGACTTAGGGACCTGAATGACAATGCAAAACGCTCAAACATACGTATTATAGGCATCCCAGAAGGAGAAGAGAAGGGAAAGGGGTCAGAAGGAGTGTTGCAGGAAATAATGGCTGAAAACTTCCCAAATCTACTGAAAGAGACAGATGTACATATCCAAGAAGCACAGTGCACCCCAATCGTCATAAACCCCAACAGGCCCACCCCAAAACATATACTTGTCAAATTATCCAATGCTCAAGACAAAGAGAAAATTCTAAAAGCAGCAAGAGAAAAGAAAACCATCACATACAAGGGAAGCTCCATAAGATTAAGTGCTGATTTCTCATCTGAAACCATGGAAGCAAGAAGGCAGTGGTATGATATAGTCAAGGTACTAAAAGAAAAAAATTTCCAACCAAAAATACTCTATCCAGCTAAACTAGCATTTAAAAATGATGGAGAGTTCAAAATATTCACAGATAAACAGAAACTGAAAGAGTATGCCAACAAGAAACCTCCCTTTCAAGAAATTCTAAAGGGAGTTTTGCAGGAAGAAAGGAAAAAAACAGGACAGGCAGAATTGGAGGAGAGTGTAAGAGCAATGGAAAAGACAAAAAGAGATGGGAAAAACAAACAAAAAAACAAAATATGACAAACACAAGCCCAATCAAAATATGGCTAACACAAATAATTCCTTGAAAGTAATAACAATGAATGTCAATGGATTAAATTCAAATATCAAAAGATTCAGACAGGGACATTGGATAAGGAAATATGACCCATCTATATGCTGTCTACAAGAGACACATCTTAGACCCAGAGACTCATGGAGGCTGAAAGCAAATGGTTGGAAAACAATCATACAAGCAAACAATAACCAAAAAAAGGCAGGAGTAGCTATATTAATATCAGACAAAATAGACTTTAAATGAGAAACAATTATGAGAGACAAAGAAGGATACTACATATTAGTGAAAGGGACAATATGTCAAGAAGAACGAACAATCATAAATATTTAAGCTCCTAACAAGGGTGCCTCTAAATACATGAGACAAACGCTGGAAAAACTAAGTGAAAGAATAGATGCATCTACAATTATAGTGGGGGATTTTAATACACCACTATCAACTCTGGACAGAACATCTCAAAAGAGAATCACTAAAGAAACAAAATATTTGAACAGTATATTAGAGGAGCTGGATCTAATAGTCATATATAGATCATTACACCCAAACACAGCAGTATATACATTTTTCTCAAGTGCACATGGATCATTCTCCAAGATAGACCATATGCTAGGCCACAAAGAAAGGCTTAATGAATTCAGAAAGATCGAAATCATACAAAATAATATCTCTGACCACAGTGGAGTGAAGCTGGAAATCTGCAAGGGCCAGAGGCCCAGATTTCACACCGTGATTTGGAAATTAAACAGCACACTCTTAGAAAAACAGTGGGCCAAAGAGGAAATCTCAAAAGAAATCAGTGACTTCCTTGAAACAAATGATAGTGATAACACAACATACCAAAATTTATGGGATGCAGCAAAAGCAGTACTGAGAGGGAAATTTATAGCCATAAATTCATATATCAAAAAAAGAAGAAAGAGCAAAAATTGAAGAACTAACTGCACATTTGGGGGAATTACAAAAACAACAACAAAGTAATCCAACAGGAAGAAGAAGGAAGGAAATAACAAAGATAAGAGCAGAACTAAATGAAATAGAAAATAAGAAAGCACTTGAAAAGATAAACAAGACCAAAAGCTGCAGCGGCTTGCTCGGTCGGTGGCGGTGGGGTCTGGCTGCGGACGAGGGGTCGGTCCAGCTTGGGACGAGGGGTCAGTCCAGCTTGGGAAGAGGGGTCGGTCTGGCAGCAGACGAGGGGTCGGTCTCACAGGGGTTGCGCGGTTTGGCTGACGGGGTCGCCCGGCGAAGCCGGCAACGAAGGGGTCGCCTGGAGAAGCAGGCGACAAACTGGGGACAAGGGAGGCCAGGTCCTTGTCGGGGGCTCTCAGGTCTGGAGGGCGCATGGCAGAAGAACTACCGCGGAGACGAAGTAAGCACGCAGGTCCAATTTTATTGAGGAAGTGGCTACAGTTTTATAGGGGCTGGGGAAGGCTGATTGGTCGAAGCTTATGCCATGTTCTGATTGGTTGCCGCAAGCAGTTACTGGGGAGAAAGGTTGGTGGGAGGTACTGGAAGGGGGAGGGGTGGTGGTTAGGGATTGGCTGTTGCTGTTGCTGGGGGAAGTGGCAGGGTTTAGGGATTGGTGGCTGCTGTTGCTGGGGTAGAGGGCAGACTTGAGTTTCCCGCCTTGCACCTGGCTGTTGCTGCTGTGGGGGGGGGGGAGGCAGACTGGAATTTTCCGCCCTGCGCCTGTGCAGGGAGAAAGAAGAAGAAGGGTGTTGCCTCATAAGGCATCGTGTGGCGCTATCTGGGAGGAGGGGCGGCCACGGAAGCATGGCTGCCGAGAAGGGGAGACCTGAGGGCACTCTGCGCCCATGCCGAGCTCCCTTCAGGGGTGGCGGTGAGTCTGACCAGCCACCCTATTATGGGGGCAGCGGCTTGGAATTAGGCCTACCGTGGCTGCTCCCCTGCCAGGCCAGCAAACCACACTTCAGCCTGAGGGGTGACCGCATTTTCCCCTTCTTTTCAAATAAGGGCCAGGATGGCAGCAGCAACAAGTAGCCGAGGCCCAAAAGGCAGTAAGCAATGAGGGAAGCGGGGCTGAAGAGGGAGGTGAGGATGACGGGGATATAAATGTACAATTTGGGGGGGGTGGTATCTTGCCGTTGCAAGCAAGGGTGGCCAATGTCCAATTCTCGTTGATCTCGGCGGCTATAAGGTCCATCTGCTGTTAAAAGTCCAGGATGACTGCGCGTTACCGGTAGTTGATCTCTTCTTGGCAGCGAAGAGCGGCAGAGGCAGACTGTGTGATGGTCTGGAGGATCGCTGCTGTGAGGACAAGTCGCATCAGGGCACCAGCGGCGGTGGTGGCGGCAGCGTCGGGAGTGGTGGAGACGTAGGCAAGGACAATAAGAAGGCCAAAGTCTCCACGGGCGCGAGAGAGGCCGATGTTAACGGGGCGGGCTGACATGGCGCGGCCCAATCTGCAACGCAATGGGGGTTCAAGCAAAAAAAAGGAGGGGGGCAGGGGATGAGAAAGGACGCTTTGGATGGCTGAGAAGAGGAGTGAGGTCGAGACAGGAGGAAGCTCTGCAGAAGTATGGGGAGGCAAGAGCAGAAGCGTTATTGGATGCTAGAAAGCAGGCCGCGGGCCGGGGAAAGCGGGTTGCGGGCCATTTAGCGGGGCTGAAGCTGCTTGAGAGCGATGGCGGCATGGGGGGCCACGGTTACAGAAGACTTGGGGCACCTGCAGGAAGAGTGAGCAGGAAGAGGTCGGGTAGGAGGAGGCCGAGAAGATGAAGTGGAGGGGTGTCCTCGGCAGTGGCGAGTCGCTGGTAGCTGACCTGTACGTATGTGCTAAAAATTGCATTAGCCTGATCCTTGGCGAGTTGGATGATCCTTCTAATAGCCCATGGTCCGACTGCCAGTGCAAAGAGGACAATAATTAGGGGGCCTACGAAAGGGAGGATGTAGGGAAGGATGCCATTGAATCCCCAGGAGAAGCCTCCTTGGGATTCTCTCTCCCTTTTTCGTTTTTCCAGGCCGGCCCTGACTTGGGCCAGATTGTCCTGAATGAGACCAGAGTAGTCAGCATAGAAACAGCACTCCTCGCCGAGAGCGGCACAGAGGCCTCCCTCTTTGAGAGAGGAGGAGGTCTAACCCCCTACAATTTTGAAGAACCACTTCAGATAGGGAGTTAAGCGATTTTTCTAGGTGGCAGACGGATGTTTCGAGGCGGGCGACATCCTCGTCGACGGCTGCCCTGAGAGATGAGAAGGCGGTGCTGTGAGTGGTTAAGGCTGCGATTCCGGTGCCAGCTCCTGCAAGACCTAGAAGAGAGGCGATAGTAATGGCGGTAATGATTTCTCTTTTCTGCACATGGACTGGAAGAAGATAGTGCTGCCAGGAATCAAAGAATTGGTTATTTGTATGATAGAAAACCTGGGGGAGTATGATTGCGAGCACGCAGGTTTCGTTGGTGGAGTTGAGGGTGCCGACATTAAGACATGGGGTGTGACCTATGGAGGAACACAGCCATCTTGTATTATTGGGAGGGTAAAAGAAATTTTGAGGTTACGTTAGGGGTGACTGTAAGGTTGCAAAGAGTCTTCATGGAGGGGTGAACAGCGCCTCCGATTCTGGTGACGCAAAGCCCGCTTTGAGAGACAGATTGGATTGTCAGTCCTACCTTCGTTTGGTTCCAATTACAAGAGGCGGGATTGCTGCTATCAGAAGATTGGTAAGAGGCATTGGCAGCCATGGCCTCGTAGAGAGGAAGTGAGGGGGAGAGGCATAGCCAACAGCTAACGGTAAGGTTAGAATTGGAGGAGTTAAGTGTATGAAAGGTAGCTTGGACTAGAGACAGAAGCGGGTTATGGATCTGTAGTAGGGGTAGAGGGGTAGGAGGGGTACGGACGGGATTAGAGGATTGACTGCTGGAGGTTATGTAGGAGGGAATGGTAGATGGTGGAGGAGGAGAAGGAGGATTGATGATTGGCCTCGGCGCAGCAGAAGGAGGAGAGAGAGGGTTGATGATTGCGTTGGGACCAACTGCACCTGAAGGGGTGGGAGTAGGCAATTTCTTTTTTATTATGAAGAAGGCGCCATAATCATAGCTCGACATGTAAAGCTGGATGCCATATGTACAGCCCTGCAGCTAGGCAGTGTTAGTAAGGTCTTTAACAGTGAAGATGATTATGTTCCACTGGGAAGTATTTGCAATGCGGAAGGAGAGATAGGGGTCCCGGTTTGGAGCGCCTCTCCAGCCGTATGCCATGGTTACACAGCCCCAGGAGGGGCAATAATAATGTGCTGGGTCGTGGCAGCCTCAAGCAGAGGAAGGGCAGATGTAAAAGCCTGATATAAGATGGTTGTGGGGGCCATATTGTTGCTTAGACCCCCAGCAGCTCTGCTGATTAGCGAGAGTACACATGCGTGCAGTGAAGGATGGGGCACCTGAGGTGATATTATAGGCGAGAACTCTTTCTTGTTGCCAGAGAACGAGTGTCCAATTGAAGGGCTGGTGAGAGGGGTTAGCTTGGCCAGAGGTGGCGAGGGAGAGCATAAGGAGAAGGAGAGAGACTATGTTAATTGGCTTGCCAGCATGGCGAGGGTTGCGGCGTCTGCACTGACGGTAGAGTGCGAGCAGCGAACGGACTTCAGGGTTGGATGGTTGTCTCTTGGGGTGGAGGGTGAGCTGGCTCAGTTGGTGCTGGATCACTCGCATTTGGCGCCGTTCCCTGCGGGACATCTGCTGCTGAGGTGGCGGGTTTGACGCATCTCCTGGGGACCCAGATTGGCTGAGCGGCATCCTGCGGGAAGACACAAGCAAAACCTCGGCCCTGGGTAAGGAGGGGGCACGGGCCATGCCACTGACCTGTTTGAGGGTCCTTCCAAAGGACCAGGGGGGCCTGTGTGGGGCGGTACGAGGGGCCCCAATGTCTATGGACTGCCGAGAGACCATCCTTATCAAAGGTCATGAGGTTCAGATGGATTAGGACAGTGGTGATGATGTCTCCTGGAGGAGCGTGAGGGAGGATTTCCCTCTGTTTTTCAATTTGTTGTTTCAGGCGGCAGTGGGAGCTCTCCACAATGGCCTGTCCTTGTGGGTTATATGGAATACCAAAATGGTGGGTGATTTGGTAGAGCTGAAGGAACCTCGCAAAGGACTCACTGCGATAAGCAGGGCCATTATCCATCTTTAGGTCCCAGGGGACTCCCATGAAGAGAATCCCTTGCCGAAGGGCCTTAATGCAGTGCTTAGCAGTCTCCCCAGGCAAGGGGACTGCATAGCACATGCGGGAGAAAGTGTCAATTATAACATGCAAGAACTTAAGGCGTCCAAAGGACGGGACATGCGTTACATCCATCTGCCACCTGGAATTAGGCCTAAGGCCATGGGGATTCACCCCCTGCGGTTGCAGAGGCCCCAGAGGCAGGAAGGGGGCACAGGTTTTGCATGCCCGCACTAGGTGCTTACAAGTCTCAATTGGCAACTCAGGCAAAAGGTGATGGAGTGAGGCGGCAGAAAAGTGAAACCTCGAATGCAAGGACTTAGCCTGATTGATAGCATCTCCGACCGTATCAAGGGCAAGGGCGGAGACCGTCTGATCTGCGGTGTTGTTGCCTGCCGCTAGGGGGCCAGGCAACCCGGACTGGCTCCGGATATGAGCAATATACCAGGATGCCAAGCGTTTTTCAAGAAGGGTCTTAAGGGCATCCAGTGCCTAATCAATAGGAGAGGAGGTCGGGAAGAATGTAGCTAATGCCAAGACCCTGCAGACTTGCAGAGAATAGAGGCTATCTGTAAAGATATTAACAGGTTCACAGGGGAAGGTGCGAAACGCTTCCACAATAGCCAGAAGCTCTCCCATCTGGACGGAGTGTAGGTTAATATGAGTCCGACCAGCCACCCTATTATGGAGGCAGCGGCTTGGAATTAGGCCTACCGCGGCTACTCCCTTGCCAGGCCAGCAAACCACACTTCAGCCCGAGGGGTGACCACAAAGTGCTGGTTTTTTTAGAAGATCAACAAAATTGACAAACCTTTAGTGAGACGAACAAAGAAAAAAAGAGAGAAGATGCAAATACACAAAATAAGAAAGGAGAAAGGAGATATCACCACTGACCCCACAGAAATAAAGACTATCATAAGAGGATACTTTGAAAAACTATATTCCAACAAAAACGACAATTCAGAGGAAATGGACAAATTCCTAGAAACACATAAGCAGCCCACATTGATGAAAGAAGAAATTGATGATCTCAACAAACCAATCACAAGTAAAGAGATAGAATCAGTCATTAAAAACCTCCCAACTAAGAAGAGCCCAGGGCCAGACGGCTTCACAGGTGAATTCTACAAAACATTCCAGAAAGAACTAACACCAATCCTGCTGAAACTCTTCCAAAAAATCGAAACAGAAGGAACATTGCTTAACTCCTTCTATGATGCCAACATTACCCTAGTACCAAAGCCAAACAAAGACACCACAAGAAAGGAAAATTACAGACCAATTTCTCTAATGAACCTAGACACAAAAATACTTAACAAAAATACTTGCTAATCGTATTCAACAACACATTAAATGAATTATACATCACAACCATGTGGGATTCATTCCAGGTATGCAAGGATGGTTCAACGTAAGAAAATCAATCAATGTAATACAGATTGAAGGGAAAAAAATCACATGATTATATCTATAGATGCAGAAAAAGCATTTGACAAAATTCAGCACCCTTTCTTGATAAAAACACTCCAAAAGATCAGAATACAAAGAAATTTTTTGAACATGATAAAGAGTATATATGAAAAACCTACAGCCAACATTGTTTACAATGGAGAAATCCTAAAATCCTTCCCTCTAAACTCAGGAACAAGACAAGGATGCCCACTGTCTCCCCTTCTATTTAACATTGTCTTAGAAGTACTTGCTCGAGGACTGAGGCAAGAACCAGATATAAAAGGCATTCAAATTGGAAAGGAAGAAGTCAAAATTTCATTATTTGCAGATGACATGATCCTATACATAGAAAACCCTGAGAGATCTACAACAAAGCTTCTAGAACCCATAAATGAGTTTAGTAAAGTCACAGGTTATAAGATCAATGGGCAAAAATCAGTAGCATTTCTGTACACCAATAATGAGCAAGATCAGGAGGAAATCAAGAAACAAATACCATTTACAATAGTAAATTAAAAAATCAAATATTTAGGAATAAATTTTACTAAAGATGTAAAAAACTTATACACTGAGAACTATACAAGACTGTTCAAGGAAATCAAAGAAGACCCAAATAAATGGAAGACTATTCCCTGTTCATGGATAGGAAGACTAAATATTATTAAGATGTCTATCCTACCAAAACTGATCTACACATTCAAAGGCAATCCCAATAAAAATCAACA
Organism: Dasypus novemcinctus; assembly: GCF_030445035.2. NCBI lineage: Eukaryota > Metazoa > Chordata > Mammalia > Cingulata > Dasypodidae > Dasypus > Dasypus novemcinctus. The sequence goes on from NC_080677.1 coordinate 88,345,652, forward strand.
CAGCCTTCTTTAAGGAACTAGAAAAACTAACTATGAAATTTATTTGGAAAGAAAAGAGGCCCCAAATAGCCAAAGACATATTGAAAAAGAAAAATGAAATTGGAGGAATCACACTACCTGACTTCAAAACATACTACAAAGCTACAGTAGTGAAAACAGCATGGTATTGGCATAAGGAGAGACACATAGACCAATGGAATTGAATTGAAAGTTCTGATATAGAACCTCATATATATAGCCATATAATATTCAACAAAGCCACCAAACCCTCTCAACTGGGAGAGAATGGCCTATTCAACAAATGGTGCCTGGAGAACTGGATAGTCATATGTAGAAGAATGAAAGAGGATTACCATCTCACACCTTATACAAAGATCAACTCAAGATGGATCAAAGACCTAAATATAAGAGCCAAGACCATAAAGATCTTGGAAAGCAGTGTAGGGAAACATCTACAGGACCTTGTAATAGGAAATGGCTTCATGAATATCACACCAAAAGCACGAGCAGCAAAAGAACAAATAGATAAATGGGACTTCCTCAAAATTAAAGCCTTCTGCACCTCAAAGGAGTTTGTCGAGAAAGTAGAAAGGGAACCCACACAATGGGAGAAAATATTTGGCAAACATATATCTGATAAGAGACTTATAACTTGCATATATAAAGAACTCATATAACTTGAAAATAAAAAGATAAACAACCCATTTAAAAAATGGGAAAAAGATTTAAACAGACACTTCTCCAAAGAAGAAATACAAATGGCTAAAAAGCACATGAAAAAATGCTCCAAATCTCTAGCTATCAGGGAAATGCAAATCAAAACTACAATGAGATACCATCTTACTCCCATAAGATTGGCAGCTATGATAAAAACAGAAGAATACAAATGCTGGAGAGGATGTGAAGAAAGGGGAACACTCATCCACTGTTGGTGGGAATGCAGAAGGATCCAACCATTCTGGAGGACAGTTTGGCGGTTTCTCAAAAAACTAACCATAGATTTGCCATATGACCCAGCAATACCACTGCTGGGTATATACCCATCAGAAATGAAAACAAGGACACAAACCGATATATGTACACCAATGTTCATAGCAGCATTGTTCACTATCGCCAAAAGTTGGAATCAATCCAAATACCCATCAACAGTCGAGTGGATCAATAGAATGTGGTATATACACACAATGGAGTACTACTTGGCTGTAAGAACAAATACACTACAATCACACGTGATAACATGGATGAATCTTGAGAACCTTATGTTGAGTGAAGCAACCCAGACATTGAAGGACAAATACTACATGACCTCAATGATATGAAATAAGCAACCTGCCTCAGAGAGCTAGAGACTGGAAAATAGGCTTACAGGAAATCGGGGGGTGGAGGAAGGATGTGAGTTGACATCTGCAGGGGTGGAATCTATGATGAGCTGGTGGTAAGTATGAGCACAAAAAAGGGATAAAATGGGGGCAAGGGGTTGCCTTCGGGTGGGGCTTTGTGGGTTTGAGGGGGGCTGGGGATGGGCGGAGGGGTAATATTGCCCAAAAAATTGGGGGGAGGGAGGGGCAACATACGAACATAGGAGAGTGTCAGGTGTTGGTTGAGAGTAAAATGCTGAGAAAATCGTATCAAAATATAATTTAGAGGGTTACCTGTTTAGGATGCTCAGAGGGGATGGTCTGATGCGGGATGGACTCCTGGGGAATGACTGAAGGCCCATATTGCCAGGGTGGGTTGTACCATTGGGTAGAGACCCAAGAAGTGAGAGATGGGGTGGACCCACATCCTGGGGAGGACTAATGCCATCAAATAGAGAGAACTGTATCTCTCGAGAGAAAGGGTGGCTCCCAGGGCATTAGGGCAGTTGAGCAAGTCAGGCCCTGAACACTGCTGCAAGTATCTCTGGATGTGGCTCCTTGGGAAATGGAGATTGGCTGTCACTGTCGGCCCCAAGGGGAGGGGAAAATGGATGTTGAATGGATGGAACCAAGGTAAATGTGGGGGCAAGAGAGGAGTTTCGCGAGAGTACACGAGGATGAATATAAAACATGTAATATTACACCAAAAACATATAGGGGATGACAGACTAATAATGTAAACCATAATGTAAAACATAGGATAACTAAAAAATTTAGAAAACTGTATATCCTAAAATATGGACCACATTGTAAGCACAGATGTCACCTTGTTTGAAAGCTATTGTTTCAGAGTCTGTACATCAGTTTCAGGAAATATGATATGAATAAGTTAAAAGATTATCGCTGTGGAAGGGAAAAGGTTTTATGGTGGATCTGTGGGAGTACTGTATATTGTATATATGAATTACTGTGATCTAAGACTCTTGTGAAGAGAAGCTCAATAATTAGAAAAAAAGAAGAGAAAAAGATAGGATGTAGAAATTTTTCCAAATCAATATGTACTCTAGATCTAATCTTTAAACTCATCGCTATATTCCATTTTACTAGTAAGGGAAACTGACATTATATTGGGATTCACTTTACAGGAAGTTTTGGAGCACAGAGTGGTTCAACAATGGTGGCGGAGGAATACTGATATGGGATGTTATTGACAGGCAATATATGGCTGACAGGGAGTTATACAGGGCATATGTCCAGGGTGCATGGTAATGTTTAGATATACTCATAGTCGAAACAATTAAAAACAACAGCTGGGGGGGTACTGGGTTCCTGGCCAGGGGGGGCTCTGTCGTGGCCCCTAGGGGAGCAGCGGCAGTCCCCCAGGTGCAACGGTAAGAACCAGGAAGGAATGGGGGTCCAACAGTGGGCTCCTGATACTAATGGCTATGCTTGTGAGCCTATACACCTGCAATAAGAACAAGGCCTAGAGTAGCATTGTGCCTGGGAGTTTCCTCCTGACAGCCTTCATGTTACTCAAATGTGGCCACTCTCGAAACCAAACTCAGCATGTAGAAGCAGTGCATTCTGCCCAGCGTGGGACATGAACCCGGGGATGAGCCTCCCTGGCACCGAGGGATCACTACCAAATACCAGCTGAAGATGCAACTAGAAAATGACCTTGAATTAAAGATTCAATGCGGATCAGCAGAATATCCCTGTCTACATATAATAACATGACTTCAAAATGCTGTTTGACCTAATGTAAGGGGGAAATGGAAAGGACAAATGAGTTTATATGGCTACGAGTCTCTAAAAAAGAGTCTGGAGGTTGTCAGAAGGATTGCCCTTATGCACACCTGAGCAGAGTCTCAGAGACAGATAAAGTAGATACAACCCCAGGTATTGGTTCTTTTGAGGGATAAAGAGACCCACGGGTTCTAAGGTCATGGCAGATGGGGTTCACTGCCATATCAGATGGCCCTTCTTTGGAGCTGGTGTTTCTGCATGATGGAACTGGACTCAGAAGGGATCTCTTTTCACAAGCCTTTCATGCTACTTTACTGGAATTGTAGTTGGTCCTGGGGTTTAAGATATATTTAGGGGATTTGAATCTCTGGACTGACAATATGATACCCAGGCCCAGAGCCTCAACAGACTTCAGCTCCTACACTCTGATTTATTGGACTTACCCACTCAGCTAACATGGAGTTGAAGAAGGTCAACCACCACACCATGGAGCCTAGAATGTCTACAACTGAAAGCAGGAGGAGTGCATCCAGTATCCATGTGGAATCTAAGCCCCCACTTGACACAGATGTGCAATGGACACAACCAATCCAATGTCCACAGAGAAAATGTGGCATTGGTGTGGGAAGGGTGGCCATGGTGGCTGCTGGGTGCAGGGAATGGGAGGAAGAGATGAGATGTGGAGGCGTTTTCGGGACGTGGAGTTGTCCTGGGTGGTGCTTCACGGACAACTACGGGACATTGTAGATCCCCCCAGGGCCCACTGGATGGAATGTGGGAGAGTGTGGGCTATGATGTGGACCATTGACTATGGGGTGCAGCGGTGCTCAGAGATGTACTTACCAGGTGCAATGGATGTGTCATGATGGTGGGAGAGAGTGTTGCTGTGGGGGGAGTGGGGGGCGGGAGCGGTGGGGTTGAATGGGACCTCATATTTTTTGAATGTAATATTTAAAAAATAAAATAAAATAAAAACAAAACCAAAAAAAGTACAATACAGAAGAATGGGAGATGGTGCAAGGAATAAAAAGAATGATAAAAACTGAAAAAAAAAAGATGAAGGGATCCAAAGTCTTAGAGAGATTGAAAGGCTAGAATGGAATCACCAACTAAGACCTGCCCACCCACTCCAGGAATGTCTAGAGGACATACCTTTAACCAGGATTGTGAGGAATAAATTGTGAGACTAACTTCATCTTCCCTGAAGAGCTCTGTGGTTGCTCTTATCTGTAGGTCACTATAGGAACTCCTGTCATGGAACTAGAATCCTTAAACACTATGTGAATGATCAAATCTCAGACTGGTAGAAAACAAGTAGCAGCACTTAATCACCGAAGACAATGAAAGGCAGACCTAAGCAGCAATCAAAAGAGTCTGAGTTGCATAGATTTATGACGTTGGCTAATACATCAGGGTATACCTAGAAGTAATATAGATGGGCAGTCTAATAAATTCCTACTTGATCTCTATAAGCAGAAGAGTTCTAGGTTGAGTGAACAAAAGCCTAACTTTAATTACAGAAACAGGGAGTCATGGCCCCTGTATTAGTCAGCCAAAGGAGTGCTGATGCAAAATATCAGAATTTGGTTGGTTTTTATAAAGAGTATTTATTTAGGGTAGGAGCTTACAGATACCAGGTCATAGAGCATAAGTTACTCCCTCACCAAAGTCTATTTTCATGTGTTGGAGCAAGATGGCGCTGACATCTGTGAGGGTTCAGGCTTCCTGGATTCCTCTGGGCTCAGCTCCTCTGTTTTCTCCACAAGGTCAGCTATAGACTCTCAGGTGAATGGCTCTGTCTCTCTCCTTGGGGCTCCAGCTTCAGCAACAAATTCCAACATCAAAACTCCAACATTAAAAGCCCTCAAATCTGTCCTTTGCCATGCTGTTTATCTGTGAGTCCCCACCCACCAAGGGGCAGGTACTCATTGCCCTACTGACACAAGTCAGTACTTAATCAAGTAAACCTCTGAGTCCAATATAATCTCATATGCCCAGAGGAAAAGACCAGTTTATAAACATAATCCAATATTTCTTTTTTGGAATTCATCAATAATATCAAACTGCCACAGCCCCTTAATCAACTCCTATACTTGAAACAGTTTAACATCCAGAGCCCCTTGAATGAGGTGCAGGATCCTGTTACACTGCCAAAAATGTATACTGTTAATATTCCTCCCAGCTTTCCCCAAAGAGACCTATGGCCTTTAACAGAGTAACTATGCACTGGGGAAGAGGAAATGCTCAGATATTTTGGGCATTATTAGACACTGTCTCGGAAATGGCATTAATTCCGGGAGACCTAAAACATCACTGTGGTCCACCAGTAGAGCAGGCGTTTATTGAGATCAAGTGATCTATGGAGTTTTAGCTCAGGTTCATCTCACAGTGGGTCCATTGGTTCCCTGGTCCCATTCTGTAGTAATTTCCCCAGTTCCAGAATGAGTACTTAGAATAGACATGCTCAGTAATTGACAGAACCCCCACATTGGATCCCTGACTTATGGAATGAGGGCTATTATGGTAAGAAAGACCAAGTGGAAGCCAGTAGAACTGCCCCTGCCTAGCAAAATAGTAAATCAAAAGCAACCCCAGATTCCTGGAGGAATTGCAGAGATCACTGCCACCATCAAGGATTTGAAGGATGCAGGGTGTGATTCCCACCATATCCCAATTTAACTATCCTTTTTGGCCTGTACAGAAAACAGATGGATCTTGGAGGATGACAGTATTGTAAACTTAACCATGTGGTGACTCCAGCTGCAGCTGCTTTTCCAGATGTGGTACCATTGCTTGAGAAAATCAACACATCCCCTGGTAACTGGTATGCAGTTATTGATATGAAAAATGCTTTTTTCTCAATTGTTATTAGTAAGGACCACTAGAAACAGTTTGCTCTCAGCTGGCAAGGAAAGCAATATACCTTCACCGTCCTGCCTCAGGGTATATCAACTCTCCACACTATGTCATAACATTGGCCACAGGAACCTTGATTCTTGATTGTCTCTCCCTCTCATAAGACATCACACTGGTCCATTATATTGATTATATCATGCTAATTGAACCTAATGAGCAAGAGCTGCCTCTCATGAGCTGGGTATTGCCTGGCCCACCAAACCATAAAGTTGGGCATGCAGAGCAGCACTCCATAATAAAGTGGAAGTGGTATATATGAGACAGGATTCAAGTGAGTCCTGAAGGTACAAGTAAGTTACATGAGGAAGTAGCTCAAATGCCCATGGTTACCACTCCTGCAATATTACCTTCCCTTTCCCAGTGCACAGCTTTGACCTCTTTGGAAGTTCCTTACAATCAGTTGACTGAGGATAAGAAAACTCAGGCCTGGCTTATAGATGGTTCTGCATGATATGCAAGTACCACCCAAAAATGTACAGCTGCAGCACTGCAACCCTTTTCAGGGACATTCCTGAAGGATAGTGGTGAGGACAAGTCCTCCCAGGGGGCAGAACTTCAAGCCGTGCACCTGGCTGTTCATTTTACTTGGAAGAAGAAATGGTCAGAGTTGTGTTTGTACACTGATTCATGGGTTGTTGCCAATAGTTTGGCTGGATGGTCAGGGACTTGGAAGGAATATGATTGGAAAATTGGTGACAAAGAGGTCTGCGAAAGAGGTATGTGGATAGACCTTTCTGAGTGGGCAAAAAACATGAAAATATGACTTCAGCAGAGGAATATTTTAATAATCAAGTGGAGAAGATGACCTTCTCTGTGGCTAATACTCAGCCTTCTTTCCCCAGCCACTATGTCATTGCCCAATGGGCTCATGAACAAAATAGCCATGGAGGCAAGGATGGAGGTTATGCATGGACTTTCCCTCACCAAGGCTGACTTGGCTATAGCCATTGCTGTGTGCCCAATCTGCCAGCAGCAGAGACCCATACTCAGCCCCCCATATGGCACCATTCCTCAAGATGACCATCCTGCTACCTGGTGGCAGGTTGACTACATTGGACCACTTTCACAATGAAAGGAGAATTGACTTGTTTTAACCGGAATAGTCACATACTCCAGATATGGGTTTGCATTTCCTGCAAGCAATGTCTCTTCCAAAACTACCATCCATGGACTTACTGAATGTCTTATCTTCTGCCATGGCATTCCACACAGCTTTGCTTCTGATCAAAGGAATCCATTTCCCAGCAAATGATGTGCAGGAATGGACACATGCCCATGGAATTCACTGGTCTTAGCATGTTCCCCAACATCCTGAAGCAGCTGGATTAATAGAACGGTGGAATGGCCTTTTGAAGATTCAATTACAGCACCAACTAAGTGGCAATGCCTTGCAGGGCTGGGGCAATGTTCTCCAGGAAGCTGTATATGCTCTAAATCAGTATCCACTCTATGGTGCTGTTTCTCCCATAGCCAGAATTCATGGGTCCAGGAATCAAGGGATGGAAATGGGAGTGGCACCACTCTACTCACTATTACCCCTAGTGACCCTCTAGGAAAATTTTTCCTTCCTGTCCCTGCAGTCTCAAGCTCTCTTGTTCTACAGGTTTTAGTCCCAAAAGGAGGAGTGCTGCCACCAGGGAATACAACAATAATTCCATTGAACTGGAAGGTAAGACTGCCACCTGGCCACTTTGGGCTACTCTTAACTCTGAATCAACAGGCAGAGAAGGGAATTATATACAAGGGATTGTATATGTACACAAAATGAATGTTTTCTTCTCCAACCTTTTCCCTTATCAGTTTCATGTCATAATATTTGAGGATGTCATCGTTAAGAGTGACTAATACCCAAGAACTTGCTCCATGTTCTGCAGGGAATTAATGCATTTCTGGTTGTAGGCAAGAGAGTTGAACATTGTTATGCAGAAATATATATATATGCATGCCTGTTATTGTTTTTACTTAGAGACTAAGTATAGTTTAAGGTAATATGTATGACTGTTGAGTTGACAAGGTGGACTGTGATCATTAGGCTAATGTGTCAGTTCAGCCAGGGAATTGTGCCCAGTTGTCTGGCCAAGCAAGCACTGGGCTAATTGTAATACAAGGACATTTATGGACTTTAGTCACCACTGATTTTACTGCATAGATAGCTGATTACATTTACATCAATCCGGGAGATCGCCGTTAGCAATGAGTGATGATTTACCCAATCAGTTGAATGCCTTAAAAGGGGAAGTGGTTTCAGCATTCACAGAGAATTTTTCAGTTTGTCTTTGGACAGTCAACATCTCCCAGAAACTCATCAAGGACCTTCATTGGACTTTCATCAGAGCCCGTGGTTGCAACCTGCCTGCAGAACCTGGACTTGTGCATCCCTAAGGTCAGGTGAGAGACTCTGATAAAATCTTTTACTATTGACAAATACCTCCTGTTGATTCTGTTTCCCTAGAGAACCCTGACTAATAAACCCTTGAATGTGGGTTTTAGAGAGGTACATTTAGAATTATTTTAATACTGTTTCACTGACTGGAAAGGGAAGCAGTAGGAAAGGTTGTATGACTTTTAGACAAGAAAGCAATGTATGAGGATTTACATTGTGATACATTGAAACCCAATTGCTTGGATTGAAGAAAAGAAACTTCTTTTTTTTGCAAATGAGGGAAATGAGGCACAGAGAGGTTGAATAACCTGACTGGCTTATAAAACCAATAAGTGCTGAATTGAGATTTGTGCCCAGTCTGACTCCTCCTTAACCACTGTAGAGTATTTAAAAAAAAAACTGCCCAAAGCTTTTGAGGATAATGCTTCATGGAAATGAAGAATTTGGAGAAGTGACCTAGACTGGATTTTTCTTGGTAAATGGAGAAGATATATAAATATCTGTCCTATAGGCACTTGGAAATATGTGCCTATAGAACTGAGGATATAGATTGAGGAATCCATATCCTCTGAGGATATGGATTGAGGAATCTTTAGCATAGAAATGGTAAGTTAATAGTTACTTACCATTAATAGAAATTACAATATCTCCAAGCAAGTGAACATACAGAGAGGAACAAAAGAGATGGGGCTAAACATTATATCAAATACATAGTTAAGAGAGTGGAAGGGGAAGAGAAACTAGAGTTGGAGAGAAAAATCCATAAGAACTAGAGAGGCGCTAAGACGCAGGTAGGAAAGACTCTCCCCTAACATGGACAATGCTATAGAAGGCTAAATACTGCAGAGAAATGGAAGTGGTGTGTGTGTGTGTGCAAATGAGTGAGAAAAAATAAATTTACATGGAAGGTGGCAATTGGCGAATTCCACCAAACTTTATAAATATTAAGGATAAATAGCAGTAGGTATTACTATATTTTATTTTGTTTTTTAAATCTTATTTTGCTTTGTTTTGCTTTGGTGTTCTTTTGCATGAGTGTGTTTGCTTTTGGTAGACAGAAGGAAGAAATTATTCTTGCTTCTTCAAATATTCTTGGGCCGAGCTCCAGAAATCTTGCCCAGAATTTAGGCACCAGCAAAGTCAGAGAACCAAAGAACATTAGAGGTGAGAAAGACCTCAGGACTTCATCCTGAATCACATCATTTTATTCATTGGAAAACTGAGGCACAGAGACATTGAGTGACTGCCATCCAAGATGGCCCCTGAGATGGATCTTGAAGTTTTATCTAGGCCACTGCTTTTACTGATTTATCACAACGCAGCTTTGCTAGGAATCAACTAAAAGCCTCATGCACTGTTCTGATCGCCACACGACTTGACTTGAATAGAGAATGCCACATAATGGAGGGAGACCCTAGGCTAAATAAATGGATTTTTTAAAAACCCTCCATTGTTGAATCAGAGCATTGAGCTGTGACTTATTTGCTTGGTTTATTGCTTTAGGTGTCCTGATACTTCTTTTAGATACAATAAGTGTCATGTTTAATTAGAATTAGTAGTGTCAGAAGAAAATCCACATTTCCTCCCCCTGGAAATGCATACCTATTTAAAGACTTTAAAATTGTTATACTTAATTAGCAGCGATGGAAACCAGTGGAGATAACAATTGTTGGGATTTTAAGAATGGTTTTCTGGGTGGCAGACTTGGCCCAGTGGTTAGGGCGTCCAGCTACTACATGGGAGGTCCGCGGTTCAAACCTCGGGCCTCCTTGACCTGTGTGGAGCTGGCCCACGTGCAGTGCTGATGCACACAAGGAGTGCCTGCCATGCAGGGCTGTCCCCAGTGTAGGGGAGCCCCACACACAAGGAGAACCGCCGAGCAAGAAAGAAAGTGCAGCCTGCCCAGGAATGGTGCCACACATACGGAGAGCTGACACAACATGACGCAACAAAATGAAACACATTTTCCCGTGCCGCTGACAACAACAGAAGTGGACAAAGAAGATGCAGCAAATAGACAGAGAATAGACAACCAGGGTGGGGTGGGGAGGGGAGGGGAGGGGAGAGAAAGAAAGAAAGAAGAAAGAAAGAAAGAAAGAAAGAAAGAAAGAAAGAAAGAAAGAAAGAAAGAAAGAAAGAAAGAAAGAAAGAAAGAAAGAAAGAAAGAAAGAAAGAAAGAAAGAAAGAAAGAAAGAAAGAAAGAAAGAAAGAAAGAAAGAAAGAAAGAAAGAAAGAAAGAAAGAAAGAAAGAAAGAAAGAAAGAAAGAGAAAGAAAAATCTTTGGAAAAAAAAAGAATGGTTTTCTGTATAAATTTGTGTAGTTCACATCACAGAGAGACAGGCTGCAGGAGTCAGATTGGTTTTGCCAGTTATACTGCCTGTTCTTTTGACTGTTCATGCATCTTTTCATTCAGGTGGGGAGATTTACTCTTATGTGGTTAGGAATGTGAGCTGACTGGTAACTTTCGTAGTATCGAGGTAACCATAGTGAGTGTGTGTTATTGTTTCTAAAGGGAACTGTGAGCTAGTTTGTAATAGAAAAGAACATGTTGGGAAATGGATGTGGCTCAATGGTAGGGCTCCCATCTACCATATAGGAGGTCCAGGGTTCGATGCCCGGGGATTCCTGCTGAGGGCAAACTGGTCCACGTGATGTGCCATCCCATGTGGGAAAGCCGCCCTGTGCAGGAGTGCCAGCTGATGAGGAGAGCTGGTGCAGCAAGATGATGCAACAAGAGACACAGAGGAGAGAAAATAAGAAGACACAGCAAAACAGGGAGTTGAGGTGGCTCAAGAGAGTAATCGCCTCTCTCCCACCCTGGAAAGTCCCAGAATTGGTTCCTGGAGCCTCCTATTGAGTCACAGAAGAACACACAGTGAATGGACACAGAGAACAGACAAGGGGGGAAGAGGGGCAGAGGGGGGGCATAAATAAAATAAATCTTAAAAAAAGAACATGTCTGCCATTTCAAACCACTAAATTCTTAGACTAGTGAAGGCTTAGGCTGTCCTGTTTAGGGCTCGTCACAGAGTGTGATCAAAGATTAATGGGCTGGTGGAGCAAACAGCACAGCTTTGCTGTTTTCAATAGCACTGGGCAGACCAATTCATTGGTGACAAAGGTAAAGTGGCAGAAAGGACTTCTGTTTTATAGTTTAAAATTAGCCAAATACTTGCTACTTAAAAACAAAACAAAATTTGGCATTTTTAAATCTTTCAGCTCTATGAGAGTCATTTTCATTTAGCAGTGGCTCCAAGAGAAAGTCATGCAGCAACTAGCAAGGACTGCAAAGACTGCTTCTATACCAAAGGTAAGCCTGGAGAGCAATTATTTAGAATTTTTAAAAATGTGCCAGTTGTAGGAGTACAACATAACATAAATGTTTCTAACTTCTGTTTTTTATCTTAGTACATTTTTCTGAAGATGATTGACAGCCATGTGGTTCCAGCTGTGTACATGACGTGTCTACATTATGTAAAATATATTAAATAGTCCAGTCCAGAGATCACAACACATTGCTTGGTACATATCAGGCAATACCATAAAACATTTTTTCTCACTATTTTATGTTGCTTTATGATTTTTTAAAGTAAGTATTTTTCTTATTGCAGAAGCCTTAAGTAGTCATTACTTAGAATATGGAAAATGTAGAATGGTACAAAGAAGAAAAATTCTATCACCCACACAGTCTTCTCCATTCCAGAAAGCTATGGCATCACTCTCAAATATGTAAATCAATAAGACTTTTGATAAGAAATTTTTTTTCCTTTTTTTTCCTAGTGAAATTAGACTTTCTGAAGGTCCTTCATAATAATCTTTCTCCCTGAGTGCTTAGCATGTTTCTGGCAAAATGTTAAGAACTGTACATGAATTATCTCACTTAGCCCTCACAAGAAACCAATGAGATTGACACTCTCCTGGGTAATTTTACAGCTCAGTTAGTGGAAACACAGAGTGATTATATAACATTCCCAAGGTCATGCAACTGGTAATGGGAGAACCAGGATTTAAACACAGCCCTCTGAAATTATTGCACTATCTTAATTGTGAAAGGAATAGCGAGAAGGAGCTAATTTATTGTGTTTCTCCATTACAAAAGTCACTGTGCTGGGTGCTTTACAGGCTGACCTCTTTCAATCATAGCCTCACAAAGTAAATAATGTCATTGCCATGTTACAAATGGTAGGGCTAGGGAAAAGGCCCAGCTATCTCTCTCTCCAAAGTCATCATTTATGCTCTACCATGTGATAAAATTATTTTTACATCTCTTTTCCCCACGTGGATTTATCAAATGAAAATCTGTTGCATACTTTTTAGATTTGCACACTATGGTACATAAACTGCATTTGAAGCCTCTAGCTCTCTAGAGTCATGCTGACCAAGACTTTGATGTCTGGCTTGACTCTCCAACATGATGCCTAAAGATTGTACCAAATGTACAATCTAATATCTTGATATTTTCATGTTCAATCTCAATTTTAGATGGGAAAGAATAATTTGACACTTTTGTTTAAAAGAGATAGCATTTTTTAAATGTGTAGGAGGAATTCAAGTGTATTGCTAAAGTTTTCCCAGTCAAATATGTTCTCTCATTTACAGATTAAATAACAAAAAATAATTTTTCACATCATTTAGAATATATTTTTCCCATGGAATGATTTTTAAAAAGAAAGAAATAGTAGGGAAAACAGGGTTAAGGTGGTATCATAGTTCATTGATTCTTTCAACAAATACACACTGACTGTGTACTTTTCTAAGTGCTGGTGCTATAGCAATGAAAAAAACAAAGACCCTGCTCTGGAGATTACTTTATAGTGGGAGGATACAGACAGACAGATAACAAGTTGATCAATAGTATATCAGATTAGGTGAGATAAGCTATGGAGAACAATAAATGTGGTATAAAGTATGTAAAACTCCCTGTACCTAACCTAGGGAAAGCTATTATTATTGTTTTATGAGAAAATAATCATGTCTTAGCAAGATTAAGTTCACTCAGTTACTGCTAATTGGCAGAGCCAGGATTTGAACTCAGCTAACAGATGTGTTTTCTCTATCAAAGTAAGTTTTCCACTAAAGTTCTAACTCTTACTGTACATAAGTAGCATTTAATAAGGAACGATTTTAAAAATTTATACATTAATATATCATAGACAATCAGCTTGATTAAAGTACTGGAGTCTTTTTAAAAATCAAAAAAAATACTTATATTGCATAAATGTTACATAAAATATATAGGGGATTCTCATATGTCCAGTTCCCTACCTCTCCTCACTTTCCCACATTAACAACATCCTTCATTAGTGTGGTACATTTGTTACAATTGATGAACACATATTGGAACATTGCCACTGAGTATGGATTATAGTTTAATTCTCTTCCTGTACAATTTTAAGTTATGACAAGATATATAATGGCCTGTATCCATCATTGCAACATCATTCAGGACAATTCCAATGTCCTGAAAATGCCACCATATTACACCTATTTTTTTTTTAAGATACTTAGGTTACATAAATGTTACATGAAAAATACAAGGGATTCCCATATATTCCGCTCCCCACCCCTCCCATATTTTTCCACATTACCAACATCCTTCATTAGTGAGGTACATTCACTGCAATTGATGAACACATTTTGGAGCATTGCCACTAAGCATGGATTAAAGTTTACATTGTAGTTTACACTCTCTCCCACACAATTGTGTAGGTTATGGCAAGATTTATAATGGCCTGTATTTGTTGTTGCAATGTCATTCATGCCAATACCCAAGTCTTGAAAATGCCCCACATTATATCTGTTTTTCCCTCTCCCTGCCCTCATAACCTCCAGTGGTCATTACCTCCATAACAATGGTATAATTTCTTCCATTGCTAGAATCACAATAAGTCTATGGTAGAATGCTAGTAAGTCTACTTCAGTCCATAGTTCATTCCCCAATCCTGAGGATTCAGCACTAGAGTCTTAAAATAGCATTGGGAAAGCATCTTCATGTGCCTGGGAGATACTTGAACCCAGAGGTTCACACGTAGAACTACTGTTTATGAGAGAGGTGAGGAATTTTTGGATTTTTCACTACTTGAGAAAACCCATGCTATGTGTGTGCCAGGAGAGAGGAACTTAAATCCAGGGTTTTCATCCCAGAAGATGAATGAAGATCATCTGTTTCTGTCCTTCATCCTCTTGCTTAGATTTTCTAAAATCTAAGTGGAGAGACATTGCTTCTATGGGTTAAGTAGGCAATGGGGCAAATGGCTTGAGCTCAAATCCTACATACAAGATTCCACATTCCTGAGCCTGTCCCCGCAAGCCTGCACATCTTTCTGTGCTCCCTATCTTGATTCATGGCTACATCTTCCAGGCATTTACCTGAGATAAACACCTCAGAGTTATACAAGATTCATCTTTCTCTTTTATCCAGAGACTGTCACCTTCTATCACCTGAACCTCTAAGATGCTTCTTGATTTGATCTCCTCTTTATTTCCACACCTGGACTATTGTATTAGCTTTCCAGTTAGGCTTCTTCCAGTTATCTCCTTCAAAAAATATTTTTTAAAAATTCACTTTCATATTAAGAAATTTTGGTGCCTCCTAACTCTTTGTAGGATAAAGTTCAAATTACATTTAATTTGAAAATTAAAAGCTGGTAACTGGTCTTGACTTATCCTTCTGGCTTTGTGTTCTACTTCTCTCTTATGCACTTTACATCCAATTCAGAGGCAACAAACTGTTTATGGTTCCCCTAACCCAGATGGCATTTGCATGATCCCATTGCCTTTGCTTGAATGTCTTCTATACTGTGCTACAAGAAGATAACCTCTATTATCTGCTCACATCTGTATGTCTTACTAGTCTAGTTTGTGGGTCACTCAAGCCAGGAAGGTTTGCTCTTTTGTTCTCCATGGGCTTGCAAGGTGTTTTATGTCTATTTTTCTCTGCAAGGCCCAATGTAATCTCTCAGCAATAGCATCTCCCACTGACTATTGATAACAGGCTGTCTGACCTTTTTACAAGAGGGAAAATATGATTCACCCAGCTTTTCTGTGTGTCAAGCCACAAAATCGTAGTTCAAAGGGCAGCCAACTGATGGCACTTTTTAGATTAAATTTCCCAAATCTGGTCCGAAGAGTGAAAGTCACATGGTATAGAAGGTTGCCCCTTCCTGGGGCTATGAATGGGGCAATTTATCTAAAAGGGGCTGTGGGCAGAATAGGGAATGAAAAATGTCCAGTAAGAGCTCCTAAGAACACTTCTCTATATTGACAATAAGGACTTAAAAATGATTCCCCCCAACTCAGTTATAGCCTTGGAGAATCTGAAAGGGAGGAAGAGTGGGTTTTTATTCTGAGGGCAATGTGGACTTCTTGATTACGTATGACCTAGAACTAGACCCATTCTGTATTTTATGACTTCAGGAGTCACACAGAGAACCTCCCTCTTTCTACTGTTGGTGGGGAAGGAAGGAGCCTCCTTTTATGGTCTTGGTTATCTATATTTAATGGATTTAATGTTTATTTTGTGAGAATGCCAGGACAGAAATATTCTTTCCTCTATCATTTTAATAAACATTTAAATAAAAGTTGTTGCTTCCATGCTTTGTTTGGCAGAAGAAACACCTAATATTTAGATTTTATATAGCTCTTTTTTTTTCTAGCAATAAGAGTAATTCATTTGTATAAAAAATCTGAACATTAAAGAACATATAGCTGAGGCAGACAGACTCTAAGGTGGCCCCGTGACCCTGCCTCCTGGTGCTCACAGATTCATGCAATCCTCTCCCCTCAAGCATCAGCAGAACCTGTGACTTGATTCTGATCAACAAAACATGGTCCCTCCTGTGATTATGTTGCATTATATAATATTCTATCTTGCTAGCTCTTTCCCCTTGCTGGTTTTGAAAAAGTAAGAAAACCATGAACTATACCTGCAAGGAACTGAAAACTGCCAACGATCACAAAAGCTTAGAAGATGATCCTTCCTTGGTTGAGCCTCCAGTTGAGAACACAGCCCTGATTGACACCTTAGTTGCAGCCTTGTGAGACTCTAAGCAGACCACCCAGCTAAGCTGTGCCCAGACTACTGACTCACAGAGACAGCAATGTCATGATGTGGGTTGTTTTAAAACACTAAATTTTTTTTAGTAATTTGTTATGTAGCAATAGAAAACAAATACTGAATTTGGTACCTGGAAGTAGGGTGGTGCTACAGGTAGAGTATTTACAAATACCTAAAAATGTGTGATTGACTTTGGAACCCAATATTGCATGACGGCTGGAGGAATTTTGAGAAGTATGATACAGAAAGCCTAAATTATCTTGCATACACTGTGATTAGAAATATGAACTTTAAGAATCTGCCAGAGGACAGAAATTTAATAAAATTGTTTCCTATTGTTATGTGGAAAGCAGAACTACAGATAGGGAGAGTTCTAAGCAAAGTGTTGAATGAACTTACAGAAAAATGTCAGAAGAGAGAGATAAACTGAGGAAAGAATGTTAAAAAGAACCAGGACTTGATGATTTTGAAAATTCTCAGCCATTCCCAAAGATAAAGGTACTAAAATTAAGACAATGTAGTCTAGAGAAAAAACTGAGGGTGTAACTGCACAATCTTTTGCTAAAACCTCAGAAAGATCCAAAGGTCAGTGTGTTCAGTCACCAAAAGGCTTTTGCAAGAAATTAAAGGTGTGCCTCACGGATCTTCTCAATCAAACCAATGGGACTCTAGGAAGCCTAAGTTTAACATCCTTTAGACATCTTAGCAGGAGCCAAAGATTGTAAAGGCATGTGGCTTTATTCTAATGGAATGAAACCCACTGAAATACATGGGAGAGACACAAAACTTTTGAGAAAATGATTGAGAAATACTTCCAGCTTGGACTGAAAGGGACAGGGAGAGTAAAAAATTAAGGGAGGCTGTTAAATGCCCCAAATCCTGTTGGTAAGAAGCAGGGTAATAGATATACTCTGTTGCTAACATGTGCTCCTATTTATAAAAATGAATGCCTCAAAGGGCAGAACTGAGAAAGAGTACAGAGGGCAGAATTTGAGAGCCACAGAAAATTATTTTGCCTTTAAAACATAATAAAGAAACTCCCAATTTTGTCTGGCTGTTTTTCAAAATTGTTGTGGACGAGTAACTCTTTTCTTAACCTTCAATTTTCCTTTCTGTGAAATGGAATGTCTTTAGCCATTATACCACACATGTTCTGCTGTTACATGTTAGGTTTGTTGGGGACAGATAATTTGTCTCTTTGGTGTCACAGGCCTACAGATGGAAAGGAATTGTGTCTCAGGAGCTATACTTAACAGATTATACCCAGGAACATTATCTGCTCCTGGACATGATTTAGATGGTGGGATTTTGGATTTTTAGCTGACACTATAGTAAAATGAGACTCCTGGGAACTGGGGGGTGGGGCGCAAGTGTATTTCACATGTGAAAGGAAAGGGATGTGAACCACTGGAGTCCAGAGAGTTAATTTGGCAGACTCTAAGGTGATCCTCCTTTCCCCAAGTCTTGATGTAATTCTCTCCCCATGAGTGCAGGCAGAGCCTATGACTTGATTCTAACCCACAGAATAATGCAAAGGTGATGGGATGTCACTTCCATGATTACTTTATGTGATATACAATTCTGTTTTGCTAACAGACTCATTCTCTCTCTTTGCTTTCTGGTTTTGAAGAAGAAAGCCACCATGAATCCTAGAGATGCAAGGAACTGAAAGTTACCAACAGACAGTCAAGTGGGAAAGTGGATCCTTCCCTTGTTGAGCCTCCACATGAGAAGCCAGCCCTGGCCAGGGTCTTTGTATTGTGTAATTTGTTACTTGGCAATAGATAGCTAATACAGTAGCCTGGGAAGCAAAAGCCACAGAAAATCTCTGCTTTTATCTCCAGTCTATATGAATTGTCTGAATATTACATTTCAGAAAGGAACTTTTATGTTTTATTTTAGCAAGCCTTATCAAAATCAAGCATTTTATTAGTTTTCCATTCCTTCAAAGAAGTAAAAAATTATTAAAGCCAGATTTCCACCCATTTTAATCTCCTACTTTCTTCTCTTGGCCTTTAATGTCTGCTGATTTTCACCTCCAATATAAACTACATCACAAGCCAACTCTCCCAGTCTGGCCTGAAGTGGTAAGCTCCTCACTAACATTACCTGCTCTCAAATCACCCCAGTGGCTCATTTCTGTTTTTAAAAACTTTTTCTCACTTTATGAGTCTGGGAAATTCGTGTACTATGGTATCTTTGTAGTGAAGTGCAACCATACAAACATGCCGTCTAGGTGAATAGTAATCAGAATGTAGTATGCATTTATGATCTAGATGACCCTGAGAAATACAATGTAAAGAGAGATTATGACAAAATATTCCTACTCTCAACCTTCTCTACATTGATTTAGGACATATAAGATGAGCAATGAAGGATGCTAACAAAGCTGTTTCTTTGGACAATCTGAACCCTGTAGGCATGATAAATTTTTAACAGTACAATAAATGATCAATAACAGTACACTATTCCCATGATTCTTGCCTTTATCATTTATGCTTGCATTTTTGCATATTATAATTACTTCTCCCTATTTTATGTATGTCTGTGCCACTGTATGTTTCCTTGACCATTGTGTGTGTGTATGTGTAGCCAAATGTTTAAGAGTTGAACACCTTTCTCAGTGGATCATAAATTTTATTGAGTGTAAGTGTCAGTTGGGGAGCTTGCTGGGAATACAGATTCCTGGACTATATTCCAGTCTAGTTTTTCAAGTCAGTGAATATAGTGCATCTTGAGATAAAAGAATGAAATTTAAGAAGACTTAAGTTCAAAAATGTATTACAAGCAATAGCATTACACCATAGCTGGTTCACTACGTACATAATATCCATAAAATATGCCTAAAAAACCCTTTTATTTTTACTGAAATACAATGATAATATGTTGCATTAATGTCATTAACATTTTTTATCCGAATGGTATATAAAATTTTCCAAAAAGATAAGACTAAAAGCCAGTGTCTTTAATGAATGCCAATACATGCAGAGGATGATTGCAATTCTATAGCTGTAGAAATATGAAGAACATCTGATCCAGTTCTCTCATTTAAAAGACAAGAAAATTGGGAAACGGACTTTGGCCCAGTGGTTAGGGCGTCCGTCTACCATATGGGAGGTCCGCGGTTCAAACCCCGGCCCTCCTTGACCCGTGTGGAGCTGGCCATGCGCAGCGCTGATGCGCGCAAGGAGTGCCGTGCCACGCAAGGGTGTCCCCCGCGTGGGGGAGCCCCACGCGCAAGGAGTGCGCCCGTGAGGAAAGCCGCCCAGCGTGAAAAGAAAGTGCAGCCTGCCCAGGAATGGTGCCGCCCACACTTTCCGTGCCACTGAAGACAACAGAAGCGGACAAAGAAACAAGACGCAGCAAATAGACACCAAGAACAGACAACCAGGGGAAGGGAGGAAATTAAATAAATAAATCTTTAAAAAAAAAAAAAAAGATAAGAAAATTGAGATCCAGAAGATGGATTGGTCAACATAACCTGGGCTCCACAGCAACGGTTTTGTAGAGGCCTCAACACTAGGGGGCACTATTCACCTGCTCTATGTTTAGATCAAGTGAATGAAGACCCTGGGGTTTAAAGTGCACAGGCTGCTCGACTGTACGTTAGCCTGGTCCTGTGGGTGAAAGCAACTCTAACTCCTTGTGGTAAGAATCCAGGTCTCCAAAGTCCTGGGCTGGGGTTAGTCCTATTATATGCTACATTAAGCCTCCCTTATATATGTTTTGCTTGCTTAGATTTATATTTCCCCCCCCAAAACCTAAATCTTAACCACTTTTTCCATGACCTTTGCATTTTCCAGGATGGTATTCTGTATTAGCGTTCTCATGGGGAATTCATCCAAAGAAACCAAAAGAGCCATTTAGGATTTGAATGATAACCTCAGGCATAATCCTTCTCACATATGTACCTTAATATTAAGAGGGGCCATCACGAAGTCTGAGATAAAAATTAGTAGTTTGTTGAGAATAAGGATCATGGAAAGGTAAATGCAATTTAAAAAAAAGATTTATGTGTTTACTTATTCCTCCCTCCCCTCCTCCCCACCTTGTTGTCTGCTTTCTGTGTCCATTCACTGCGCGTTCTTCTGCGTCTGGTTGTCTTCTCTTTAGGTGGCACCGGGAATTGATGCTGGGACCTTCTGGAGTGGGAGAGAGGTGCTCAGTTTCTTGTACCACCTCAGCTCCCTGGACTGCTGTGTACCTTATTGTCTCTCCTCTGTGTCTCTTTTTGTTGCATCATCTTGCTGCACCAGCTCTCCATTCAGGCCAGCTTGTGGCACGGGCCAGTACTCCTGAGCAGGCCAACACTCCTGAGCAGGCCTGCACTCAGGCCAGCTTGCCTTCACCGGAAGGCCCTGGGAATTGAACTCTGAACCTCCCATATGGTAGAAGGCAGCCCAATTGCTTGAGCCACATTCACTTCCCTCTAAATGCAATTTTCAAAAAGGCTTTTATGTAATGAATTTTAAGTTAATCCATGTTCGTCTATTACCTAAAGTTTTAGCTCTAATAACAAATGTGATATGAAAAGCACTAAATTTGTCACTGTAATTTTGGGGGAAGAAATTTAGAAATCATTGCATCATGATAACATTAACCTAGACAAAAACAAATGATAAGATAGAGTATACAAAAGTGATGTATAGGTACATCCCATGAGTTTTCAAAGTATAATCCATTAGCATACACTTTTTCCTTTTTAAATGTCTTTGAAAGATGATATTTAAATCTTTGAATCTTTTAAATATCTTTAAAATAAATGTTTGAAAGAGACATTTATGTCTTATACCTGCTCGTCATTGTCACTCTGATGGCATCTCTAAAGACACAAGAACTTTTACTTCAAGTCCTGCTTTATAGAATTTGAAGCTGTGTTTTGGTAGTGGAAGATGTAATCTCATGGCAATATGAAGTGAACCTCTTTGGGGAATGTTTTGGGTTCAATTGGAAAAAATGTAGAAAGCATAATGCTTTTATTTCAATTGGAGTTGTTGCCAAGAATCACACTCAATGCTCTTTTCTAGCCATAGCTCTTTCACCTGCTTTATTGGGTAGAAAGGCAAACTTATTCTGATTTTTGCCTCAGATCTTAACCCAAGGATTCATAGCATCATGACTGTTGATATTTCCAACCAGACAAATCTTTGTTATGGGGGACTGTCCTGTACATTTTAGGATGTTTAACTGCATCCCTGACCTCTACCAACTGGATGCCAATAGAAACTTGTGTGTCAGTTGTGACAATCCAAAGTACTTTAGATATTGCCAAATGTCCCCTTGCAGAAGGGAGCAAAAAACATTTAAAGACCATACTTCATCCCTTTGTTCGGTATAATACAGGGATTTTGAAAAGGCTCTGAGCAAAAGCAATCTTATCTCTTACTGTTCAGGGATGCAGAATCAGTTAATCTTTTCCAAGCTTGCTGGAGCCCCAGATTTCCATATACTTCATCCTTTATCTCTGGTGAATTGGCCAATTCTTGCTTGATCTCATCTCTTATAGTAATTTGCTAAAAAGTGACAAGGAGCTGCCAGTGTACAGTGACACTCTGGCTCTTTTCAACTGTTTCCTCTAGAGTCATAAGACTGGTAGGCACATGATCTGTCTTCCAAATTTTCATGTTAGAAATTTTTACCGAAAGTTTGGCTGTGACAAAACAAGGGTCATCAGATTTTTATCCTGCAATGTCTGTATTTTTTATTCCTGCCATCAAACTATTCACCCAATATTACATGTTTTAGGCTTTTATTATGGTGAGACTCAATTTCTTATAGTCTCTGTACAGATTTTTTTAACATTATTTAAAACAATTTTTTTTAAAATTTTTTAATTAAAAAAATAATTTTAAAAAGACTTTGATTATACAACTATTACATAAAAAATATAGAGGGTTCCCATATGCCTCACTCCCCACACTGCCCACATTTTCCAACATTAAAACATCCTTCATTGGTGATGTACATTCATTGCAATTGATGAACACATTTTCGAGCATTGCCACTCAGTGTGGATTAAAGTTTATATTGTAGTTTACACTCTCCCACACAATTCTGTAGGTTATGGCAAGATCTATAAGGTCCTGTATCTGTCTTTGCAATGTCATTCAGAACAATTCCCAAGTCCTGGAAATGCCCCCATATCACACCTCTTTTTCCCTCTCCCTACCTTTAGAACCTGCAGTGGCCACAGCCTCCACATCACGAAGTAATTTCTCCCATTTCTAGAATCACAATAAGTCTATAATAGAATACCAGTAAGTTTACTTCAGTCCATAGTTCATTCCCAATCCTGAGGATTCTGGGATGGTGATGTCCACTCCACCTCTAAATGAGAGGGGGCTGTGTTCCCACAGGCATAGGGCATATGGATGGGACTCTCTTGCTTGCAATTGTAGACTCTCTTGGTTCCTTGGTATGGTGGTTGTCCAGGGTGAGACCAATGAACTGGAGAATAGGTGTTATAACTCTGATGAGATTCAGGGTCCAGATTGCACATGGATAGCCCATAGATTTAAATATCTTGGACGTACACCTAGCAACTCTAGTACTAATCATAGGTTCAAATAGAAGGACAGAAGAGCCATGTGTAGTGAAACCACAACTGAGTCCAACTCTGTCACTCTGGGGGGCATATATTACAAAGTAGGGCCCATTGGCAAGTCACCAAACTCATGAGCTATCTTCCCTGACTATGCATAACTTCTGGAATGACCTCTTGACTCACTTTGAAGTCTCCTAGCCATATAAACTCATTTGTCTTTACCTTTTCCCCATGTTACATTTTGAATACCAAGAAAATGCAGTCACTTGAAGATTAAGGGGAAGATGATTTTAGGCAGAAGAAGCAGCTAGTGGGAAGGCACGAGCAGAGGGAGCATACTGGACCTCTTTGAGGAACGGAAAGAAAACTAGTATGGGTGGATCTTAGTGGGAAAAGGGTGGAGCAGTATGAGATGAGGTCTAAGAAGTAGACAGGGCCTAGATCTGTAGGTCATTCCAGTCAATATAAGAAGTATGGATTTTTTCCTAAGAGCTACAGGAAGCCATTGGAATGTCTTAAGCAGGAAAGGGGGAAAAATCTGATCATTCTGAGTACCATGGAGAAAATGTATTATAGGAAAACAACAGAAGTGGGGAGTCCTGTAAGAAGAAATTCATGTGATATATGATAATCGCATGGATTTGTATTATAGCTAAAGAGATAGAGAAAAATGAATGGGAATGGAATGTGTTTTAGAGAAAGAGTTAGATAAATTGATAAACTGACTTTTTAAAAGATTTATTTTATTTATTTATTTCTCCCCATTCCCTCATTGTTTGCATTTGTTGTGTCTGTTCAATTGTATGCTCATCTTCTTTTTAGGAGGCACCAGGAACTGAACTCAGGACCTCCCATATGGAAGGAAGGTGCCTAATTGCTTGAGCCACCTCTGCTCCTGGCTTTGTTGTGTTTTTCATTATGTTTTCCTAGTTATACCTCTTATTGCATCATCTTGTTGCATCACCTTGTGCCAGCCTGTTGTGTCAGCTTGCTGTCTTGCTCATCTTCTTTAGGAGGCCCTGGGAACCAAACCTGGGGTTTCCCATGTGATATGCGGGAGCCCAATCACTTGACCCATATCCCCTTCCCAATAAATTGATTTTTGAAAAACAGAGGAGTCAAGGACAATTTCTATATTTGGGCTTGAGTAATGAGGAATGGTAGTTTCTTTACTCAATAGAGGAAGATTCAGAGATGAAAAACAAGAGTTATATTTTGGTCAAATTAAGTTTGAGGTGCCATTAGTCAACCATGTGGTGCTATTAAGTGGCCAGTTGGCTACATGATTCTAGTTTTCTAAGAAGATGTTAGGAATAAGTGCTGCCTTAAGAGTCATGAGCATTTAAAGAAGACTGAAAACCATGGTCCTAGTAGAAGGTATTGATGGAGCATGGAGAAGAAAAGAAGGCTCAGCATTTAGAACCTGAGCACAGGAAGAGAAACAAGTGAAGAAAACTGAGAAGGGGCATCCAGAGAGGTAGGAATAAACACAGTGGTTGGGCTTCAGGAATGTGTAATGATGTGAGGCTTCTTTGTACTCATGATTGCCAGTCCCTTATCCCAGTAGCAATTTCCAAAGTATCTTTCCAGGAGGTACAGGCAGGTAGTATATACAAGGGGATGCATATTTTTTATAGATACTCAAACCCAAGTAGGATTATGCCGTAATAGTACTTTACAAGTTGCTTTCTTAACAGTACACCTTGAGGATAATTCCATGTTAACACACATATACTGACATGTACATCTTCTTTTTCATGACTTCATGGTATTTGAAACTTATTTTCAAAGTCCAAGCAACTCTCTGCTTTTCAGATGAGAATTGTAAGGCTATGTAGCATATATTATTAAAAGGATGTTCTCTTTATAAAAACACACACATGCAATTATGTAAAGAATAAGAATCCACCTGAGCATGAACGTTCCAATTTGAATTAATGAATACCTGGAGCATCAGGGCTGACTTTAACTTTGAGATTGAATAATTGCCAGAGCTGAGGATTATAGAACCAGCAACAATGTAGGATGACCTATTCAGTCTCAAGAAGAGAGAAATGTAGAAAAACATAAGAAAAGTTTTCCTTGTATGGCTGTTTCCCACTCAAAAGTAATATAATCGAATCAGTGCCCTCTGGCAATGCAGTGGAATGGAGAGTTATTAAAACCATCTAATTATAACCTCTGGCTGCTATAATCCTTTCTCCAATTAATTAAATAAAGGAGCTTATTTTGGTTTTATTGAGTATAAGTAGAAAAATTCAACCTACTGGTTTCTGAAAAAGTAGTCACATTTAAAAAATTTCCTCTCTGTGTCTGTATGTCTGAACCAATTATTTTTCCTACTATGATGAAGCAATTGGCTTTATCAAGCTTAATCACTAGATGCTTACATTACCACTAAGTTAGTCAGATTCATTTGTTAGATTGCTTGTAATTGTAAAACAGCTTTTTGCACCATAGAAATAGTCTTTGTATGATACTAAGTATACAATTAGTCACCAAAAACAAACACATTACTTAAAACAGTAATGAATTTTGAGATAAAAAATTTCTTGCACTTTTATTCACTTACTGATCAATGCCATTTAAGCATCATTAATGAAGCATTAGCAATTCACATTAGTACAATTGAGATACCATTTTTTTCTTTAATAGATTTGTAAAATATCCCTGGCTAATAAGCATTTCTTGAATGTTAAAGACTCGAAAGTTGATAAAATGGCTGATTTCTATAGCAAGTAAGTGCAGAACAGGTAAGAAAAATTTAAGCTACTTAAAAAACTTCATTGTTATCCTGAAATAGACTTAATTACTTATTTTTCATTTTGTTAGTCAAATTAGGCTAAGGAAACATATAAGGTTTAAAACTTTTTCCATTCAAAAAGGAGAGGCTGGTGGCCTGATGGAATTGGCAATAGAGATAAAGAGAAGTACACAGATTGGAAAGACATTTAAGGGATAGAACAGACTGAACTTGGAGATAGTTTGAATATGGGGAAATGAATAAAGAAAATCAAGTGTGACTTCCAAATTTCTTGATTAGTGAGAGAATACATGCAGAGAGGAAGCTATGGGTAAATGTGGTTTTGGATGAATTTGAGGTGCCTGTGAAGCATCCTAGTTGACAAATCTTATGTTCAGGAGAATGATATGTAATAGAGATTTGGAATTGTCAGTTTATCTATGGTGACTGAAGCCATGGGAGTGGATGAGATAGTCCAAAGAATGTATGCAAAGGGAAAAGAGAAGAGATCAAAGGCAAGAGCCCTAAAAATCATCAGTATTTAAGGGATGGGTAGGAGAGTTGCTTCAAAGGCAACTGAGAAGGAATTACCAGGGAAGCAGAAAGGAATCCAATAAAATTTTGTGCTAGAGAAAGAGTGTGCTGTACAATATCAGGAAAGATAAAGATGTCAAAATTTTAATGAAAAGAAGGTTTTTGTTTGTTTACCTTGCATAGAGCAGTTTCAGAAAGTCAGAGCAGATAAAAACTGGATTAGAGTAAATTATGAGTAAGTGGGAAGGATTTAGAGAAAGGGAGTTGTACTAGTCTGGGTTCTCTAGGGACACAGAATCAGCAAGAGGTATCTGTCAAGAGTATGTAATTATATAAGAGTCTCTCACGCAGCTGTGGGGGTGCACAAGTCCAAGTTCTGCAGGCAGGCAACCAAATCCATGAAAGGTTGCCAACACTCCTGTGATGGTTAGGCTATCGTATCAATTCGGCCAGGTAATTGTGCCCACTTGTTTGGTCAAGCAAGCACTGGACTAACTGTAATACAAGGGCATTTATGGACTTTAGTCATCATTGACTTTACTGCAGTGGTAAATCATAGATAGCTGGTTATAATTACATCAATCAGGGAGATTGCCATCAGCAATGAATGATGCTTAACCCAATCAGTTGTGGAAGTGATTCCAGCATTGAGAGAGAATTTCCCAGCTTATCTTTGGACAGCCAACATCTCCCAGAACTCAGCAAGAACCTGCATTGCATAGGGTTGCATAATTTCAGACCAGATGGAGTCAAGACCTTGTTTGAACTGAGAATAGGCAGAGAGCTAAAGATAATTTGCTTTCTCAAATACCCTCCCTACAGCCCTGGGCTGTTTGCTGATGAGGCAGAGAGAAGGAAGGTGGGGTTGGCTAAGGGAGGAAAATAACTTCTGAGAAAGTTTGTTTGTGAGACTTGGCCAGCCCTGACCACGTTGCTTCTGTACCACCCACTGAGGAATTACATGGAATGCATTCCTCCCCCAGCACCTGAGGTTTGAGGTGAGAATCTGCCATAGAGCACCATTTGCTGGCAGAACAGAAAAGTGCACAAAAAAGGAAAAAAATAATAAATAAATAAAAGGCAATCAGGTGCCTTTATGGTCCCCCACTCCAAGGCCCTTGGAAACTGGCCTGCACCCCATTACTTTGTCTTTAGCCCTGGTTTGAGCATTTAAAAGGGGCAATCCTAATTATCTAGAACAAGTCAAACAATGTCAAAGAACAGTGGTAGCACACAGCTACTTAACAATAAATCTCTAGGCTAGAGAGATAAACTGAACATCAGAATAAATTCAGCTTCAGTATCAGATTCCTAGATGTTAGCAAAAAAATTACAAGCTATACTTAAAAAAAAGGAAATATATGACTCAGGCAAAGAAACAAATCTAAGCTCCAGATGAGATACAGGACTTGAAACAACTAATCAGTAAGGTTCATAAAAATCTCCTAAATCAAATCACGGAGTTGAGGGACACATGGCTAAAGGAATAAAAGACATTAAGAAGTCACTGAGTGAGCAAAAAGAAAAAGTTGACAGAAAAGTAAGAGTTTATGGGAATGAAAGATACAGTAAGTACAATTAAAAATACAGTAGAGACACACAACAGCAGATTTGAAATTTTGTATAAAAGAATCAGTGACATAGAGGACAGAACACCTGAAATTGAAAAAAAAAAATGAGGGAAAGAAAAGAATCAAAGTGGGAAAAGAGGTCTCAAAGAGTTGAGTAGTAGCTCAAAGTGCACCAACATATGTGTAATGGGAATTTCAGAAGGAGAAGAAAGAGAAAGGAAACAGAAGAGTGTATTTGAGGAAATAATGGCTAAAAATTTCCCAATTCTAATGAAAGATGTGAATATACATGTCCAGGAACCACAGCATACTCCAAACAGAATAAATCCAAATAGACCTGCCCCAAGACACATAATATGCAGAATACCAAATGCCAAAGATAAACAGAAAATTCTGGAAAAAGATATGTCCCATAGACTTAGTGCAGATTTCTCTTCAGAAACCATGGAGGTGAAAGGCAATGGTATGATATAATTACAGTACTGAAAGAGAAAAACTGCCAGCTAATAATTTCTTATCCAGCAAAACTGTCCTTCAAATATGACAGTGAGTTTAAAATAATCCAGATAAACAGAAGCTCAGCATTTGTAAACAAGAATTCAGCTCTGCAGGAAACACTAAAGGGAGAGAAGAGACAGATGTTCAGAGGAGAGTAGAAGTGAAGACTGTCAGAAATAGTAAAAGGATGGAAAAAAATAGATACGTTATATGAAAGCCAAAGGATAAAATGGTTGAAGTAAGTAATGCTTTTATAGTAACAACATTGAATGCTAATGGTTTAAACTCCCCAATCAAAAGATATAGGCTAGGTGTGGAATTTTCTTGTTTGTCTGTTTTTTGGTTATTATTATTATTGAAATAATGAAAATGCTCTAATAATGATTGAAGTGATGAATGCAGAACTGTGTAATTATACCAAATACCATTGGCTGAATTGTATGTTTTATTAATATGTATCAATAAAATTGATTTGCTAAAAGAAAAGACATAGGCTGACAGAATGGATAAGAAAACATGAGCCATCCATATGCTGTCTGCAGGAGATTCACCTTACACCCAAGGATGCAAATAGATTGAAAATGAAAGGTCAGAAAAAGGTATTTCATGCAAATAGTAACCAAAAAAAGAGCAGGAGTAGCTATACAGGTGTCAGACAAACAGTCTGTAAATGCAAAAAAGTGATAAGAGATGCAGAAGGTCATTACATATTAATAAAAGGAACAATCCACCAGGAAGGAGTAATAATCATAAATATCTATGCACCTAACCAGGGTGTCCCAAAACACATGAGGCAAACTCTGGCAAAACTGAAAGGAGAATAGATGTCCTTACAATAATAGTTGGAGACTTCAACACACCACTTATGTCAATAGAATACTAGATAGAAGATCAACAAGGAAACAGAGAACTTGAATAAGATAATAAACATGCTAGATCTGACAGACATATATGGAGCAAGGCACCCCAAATCAGCAGGTTTTATGTTCTTCTCAAGTGCTCATGGATCATTCTCCAGGATAGACCACATTTAGGCCACAACACAGCTCTCAATAAATTTAAGAAGATGGAAATTATACAAAACACCCCTTCAGATCATAAGGAAATGAAGCTGGAAATTAATAATAAATAATTTAATAAAATAATAATATAAATAATAATTAAAAAAATAATAAGGGGGAAATTTGCCAATATATGAAGGCTAAACCATGCACTCCTAAACAATCAGAAGTTTAAAGAAAATATTGCAAGAGAAATTAGTAGATATCTCAAGATGAATGAAAATGATAACACAACTTATCAAAACTTATGGAATACAGTGAAGGCAATTCTGAGAGAGAAATTCATAACCCTAAATGCCTATATTAAAAAAGGAGAAAGAGCTAAAATCAAAGCTCTAACTGAACACCTGAAGAAACTAGAAAAACAACAGCAAACCATCCCAAAGCAAGTGGAAAGGAAGAAATAACAAAGATTAGATCAGAAATAAATGAAACTGGGAACAAAAAAAAGATAGAGAAAATCAACAAAATCAAAAGCTAGTTCTTTGAGAAAATCAACAAACCCTTAGCAAGACTAACAAAGAAAAAAGAGAAAACATACAAATAAAATCAGGAATGAAAGGGGGAACATTATGACTGACCCCACAGAAATAAAAAGGATCATAAGAGGATATTATGAGAAAATGTATGCCAACAAACTAGTGAACCTAGATGAAATAGAGAAAATTCCTAGAAATGCACAACCTACATTGACTCTACAGGAAATTCAAGAACTCATCAAACCAATCACATTTAAAGAGATTGAATCAGTCACCAAAAATCTCCCAGCAGGGAAGCGGGCTTGGTCCAGTGGGTAGGGCATCTGTCTACCACATGGGAGGTCCATGGTTCAAACCCCGGGCCTCCTCAACCTGTGTGGAGCTGGCCCATGCGCAGTGCTGATGTGTGCAAGGAGTGCTGTGCCATGCAGGGGTGTCTCCTGTGTAGGGGAGCTTCATGTGCAAGGAGAGCACCCCATAAGGAGAGCCACCCAGCATGAAAGAAAGTTCAGCCTGCCCAAGAATGGTGCTGCATACATGGAGAGCTGACACAGCAAGATGACACAACAAAAAGAAACACAGATTCTCGTGCCGCTAACAACAACAGAAGCAGACAAAAGAAGAGCATGCAGCAAATGGACACAGAGAACAGACAACTGGGGCGGGGGGGGGGGGCAGGGAAGGGGGAGAAACAAATTAAAAATAAATCTTAAAAAAAAAAAATTTCCCAGCAAAGAAAAGTCCAGGAGTAGATGGCTTCACAGGTGAATTCTACCAAGCATTTAAAGAATAGTTAACACCAATCCTGTTTAAACTCTTCAAAAAAATTTGAAGTGGAGGGGAAATTATCCAATGCATTTTATGAAGATAACATCACCCTAATACCAAAGTCAGATAAAGACACTACAAAAAAAGAAATTATAGACCAATCTCTTGAATGAACATAGATACAAAAATTCTCAATGAAATACTTCAAATAGAATCTTACAGTAAATCAAAAGAATTATACATCATGACCAAGGGTGGTTCAACAGAAGAAAATCAATTAATATAATACACCACATTAACAAATTGAAGGAAACAAACCACATGATCACCTTGATTGATGTAGGAAAGGCATTTGACAAAATCCATCATTCTTTCTTGATAAAAACACTTTTTTTATTAAAAAGTTAGGAAAATTCCTCATTATGAAAAAGAACATATATGAAAAAACCACAGCCAACACTGTACTCAATGTGGAAAGGTTGAAAGCTTTCCCTTTAAGATTTGGAACAAGACAGGAATATCCACTTTCACCACTGTTAAATCAGTATTGTGCTAGAAGTTCTAGCTAAAGCAATTAGAGAAGAAAAGTAAAAGGGCACCCAAATAAGAAAAGAGGAAGTAAAATTCTTGCTATTTGCTGATTACATGATCCTATATTTTAAAAATTCTGAAATGTTAAGGGCAAACCTACTGAGCTAATAAATGAGTTCAACAAGTGGCAGGATACAAGATCAGCATTCAAAAATCTGTAGTGTTTCTATGTACTAGTAGTGAGAAAAATGAGGAGGAAAGCAAGAAAAACATTCCATTCACAATAACAATGAAAAGACTCAAATATCTAGGAATTAATTTAACCAGGAATGTAAAGGATTTGTATTCAGAAAACTATAAAACACTGCTAAAAGAATTCAGTGAAGACCTAAACAAATGGAAGGACATTCCATGTCCAAGTACTGGAAGACTTAGCATCATGAAGATGTCAACTCTACCCAAATTGACTTATAGACTCAATGCAATACCAATCGAAATTCCAACAGCCTACTTTACAGAAATAGAAAAGTCAATTACCGCGTTTAGTTGGAAGGGAAAAATTTCCAGAATAGTCAAAACCTCCTTTAAAAAAAATAGGGAAGTCAGAGGACTCATGTTTCCTGACCTTGAAGTATATTATAAAGCTACAGTGGTCAAAATAGCATGTTATTGGCATGAAGACAGACACATTGATCAATGGAATCAAACTGAGTGTTCATAAATAGACCCTCACCTCTATGGTCAACTGATTTTTGATAAGCCTACGAAGTCCATGTTACTGGAACAAAACAGTCTCTTCAACAATTGGTGCTGGGAGAACTGAATATCCATAACCAGACTTGAAAGAGGACTTGATCTCATTTCCTATACAAGAATCTCCTCAAAATGTATTAAAGACTTAAACTTAAAAGCCATGACCATAAAACTCCTAGAAGACAATGTAGGGAAACATGTACAAGACCCTGTAGTAAGTGAGGGTCTCTTAAACCTTATACCCAAAGCACAAGAAACAAAAGAAAAAAATAGATAAATGGGACCTCCTCAAAATCAAGCCCTTCTGTATCTCAAAGGACTTTGTGAAGAGGGTAAAAGGGCAGCCTAAGCAATGGGAGAATGTAGTTCGAAATCACACATCTGACAGGAGTCTAATATCCATGATATATAAAGAGATCCTACAACTCAATAATAAAAACACAAATGGCTTAATTTAAAAAATGGGGGAAGCAGATGTGGTTCAACTGATAGAGCATCCGCCTACCATGTGGAAGGTCCAGGGTTCAATTCCCAGGGCCTCCTGACGTATGTAGTAAGCTGGCCTATGCACAGTGCTGCTGCGTGCAAGGAGTGCTTTGCCACGCAGGGGCGCCCCCGCATAGGGGTGACGCATGCACAAGGAGTGCACGCTGGAAGGAGAACCGCCTGTGTAAAAAAAAGTGCAGCCTGCCCAGGAGAGGCACTGCAGACATGGAGAGCTGACATGGCAAGATGATGCAACAAAAAAGAGGGGCAGTTTCCCAGTGCTGCCTAACAATGCAAGCAGATGCAGAAGAATACACAGTGAAAGGACATAGAGAGCAGACAATGGCAGGGGTGGGGAAAGGGGAGAGAAACAATAAAATAAATCTTTTTTAAATTTTTTTATTAAAAAAATGAATAAAGACAAAAAAAATTATAAAGAAAATCCTCCATAAATTAAAAGACAAGGAGTATATTCCAAATATATTTTATTCATAATTTTTAAAAGTACATGTAAAAAATGTAAGAAATATGCTTAATGTAAAGTATGGACTATAATTAGCTCAATATTAATATATTTAATCAATTGTAACAAAGTTTCCACAGCAAATTAAAGTGTCAACAACAAAAATAATAAATAAATAAATCTTTTTTAAAAAATAGGCAAAAGATCTGAAAAGACATTTTTCTAAAGAAGAAATCAAACGGTGAAAAAAGACACGAAAAAATGTTCAACATCACTGGCTATTAGGGAAGTGCAAATCAAACCTATAATGAAATATAATTTCACACCTAGTTGAATGGCCACTATTAAAAACTAGCAAACAAAACTGCAAGTGTTGAAGAGGATATAAAGAGATTGGAAAACTTATTCACTGTTGGTAGGCATGTACAATGGTACAGCCACTGTGGAAGTCTGTTTGGTGGTTAAGAAAGTTAGATATAGATGTACCATGTGACCTGGCAATACCACTACTACATATATACCCAGAAGTAATAAGAGCAGTGACTCAAACAGACTTCTGTACACCAATGTTCATAGTGACATTATTCACAATTTCTAAAAGATGAAAACAACCCAAGTTGTCCATTGACGAATGGATAAATAAACTGTGGTATATCCACATGATGGAATATTATTTAGTTGTAAGAAGAAATGAAATTGTGAAGTGTCTAACAACATGGATGAATCTGGAGGACATCCATCAGGTTTGCCTGGAACAAGCCAGACACAAAAGGACAAATATTGCATGATTTCACTCGTAAAAGCTAAATATAAAGAGCACACTCATGGAGTAAAAGCTAGAATATAAGTCACCAGGGAATAGAATGTGGCTAGAGAATGGAAAGGTGAGGTTTAATCTGTGCAGAATTGGTAAAAAGTTGTTTGTAAATGAATAAAAATGGTGAAAGCAAATCACAGGATTAGTAATTAGTAGTGTTAACATATAGGTATGATAGTGGCTTGGTTTTTTTTTTGTTTTTTTGTTTGTTTTTTTTGAGCAATGAAAATGCTCTAACATTGATTTAAGTGATGAATACCCAACTCTGTGATCATACCAAATGTCATTGATGGTACACTTTAGGTAAAGTATATGGTTTATGGAATTATATGGTTTAAGAACAAAAATATTAAAGTATGGGTTGTGGGAAAATCCACCAAATGTAAGGTATGGACTATAGTTAGTAGTAATACTTTGATGATGCTCTTTCATAACTGGTTACACATGTTTCACAACAATGCAAGGTATTTGTGGTAGTGTGATATATATGAATGTAGAGGATGCATGATTGTATTGAAAGTTCACAACTTTTACTATACACTTATTGTTTATGTATGTTCATATATGAATGATATACTTCAATACATTGTTTTTAAAATTAACACACACACACAGAATCTGTAGACAGGTCAGAAGTCTGGAAAATCAGGAGTTGATGTCCTGGAGTCCAAATTTATAGGCAGGTGGAAGGCTGGAAACTCAGGCAGAATTTCTTCTTGGTAAATCTCAGTTTTTGCTCTTAAGACCTTCAACTGATTGAATGAGGCCCTTCGATGATATTAAGGATAATCTCCTATATTTAAAGCTAACTGATTTTAGATGTGGTTAATACATTCACAGCAACACCTAGACTAGTATTTGACCAAATAATTGGCACCATAGTCTAAGTTGATAGATAAAATTAAGTAGAACACATACTATGAAAATTAATTGGGTTAAAATTTTGTGAACTTTTCTGGACCCTTCTCTTGTAAGAATATTGTCATCCTCCTCTTGTAAACACGGAATTTTTTTCATGTGGGGAATACAAAAAGCTTTATGACATCTGAGAATTCTGTACACAGGATATCCAGTGAAGTAGACTAGCAGTTTTATTTTATTTTTCCTATTAATGATTATGTGTGCAACTAAAAATGTGGGTATTGCTTGATTTTTATAAGTCAAAATATATTCGTAATGCTATAAGAAAATTCATTATTTAAAGAATTCAATGCTGAACCATTTTGAAGGGGAGAAGAATGAGCCTTTTGTAATGTGAATAATAACTCATTGCTTCATATAAGACTCAATTTCCGTCTACGGCAGTGTTGACAAACTTTTTTCTATAAGGGGCCAGATTACACATATTTTAGGTCTTTGTTGCAACTACTCAACTTTGCTGTTGTAGCAGGAAAGCATCCATAGACCATATGTAAAAGAATGGGCATAGTTGTTTTCCAATAAAGCTTCATTCACAAAAATAAGGGACAGATTTGGCAGAGTTTTCTGAATCCCTGATGTAGAGGTTTTTTTTTTAAGATACATGTTCACATCTTTAAAAATAATATTAATATGGTAGCAATTGTGTCCATGTTCCAGTTGAATATAAAAAAATCAGCCTATTGATAAAGGGTGAACATGCTTTAGTGATTAAGGGCAGGGGGTAGCCATTAATTCTCAACCTATACAATAAGTATGAGACTATATATTGAGGGTATGTTCTCCAAATTACATTATTTATGTGTTTAAGTGATTAATTAACATAAAAATGCATTATTTCCAAATTAGAATCTGTGATACTGCTATCTTTTCTGAATTTGTTGAAAGGATTGCCAGACTGAGTTGGTCCAAAGGAACAGGCTTCCTGTAGCTAGCATGGGGGTTGAGAATGCTTGGAACAAACAGAAAATACCAAAAATGTGTCTTCCAAAAGAAATGCCAATGTCAGGTAAGAAAAGCAGGTCCAAAATGGGTTTTCAAACAGAGGAGACCATGGTTAAGCATCTAAAGCTAAGATGCAAAGGTAAACGAAGTTGAGAAAATGAAGGAATGTAAGAATAGAGTTGTACAAAAGGAGGGGGTTTAGGATTAATTCCAGAATTGGCAGTCTTTATGTCCAAAGCTGTACTTCCACCTGCTTTGTAAGCAAATGCGATCGGATTGGGTTATAAGGACTGGTTTGTAGGAAATTAAGCTGAGAGTAATGTCTCAGCAGGATGGACCAGACAAGAAGCAATGTGGGGTCATGATGCCTGAAGGATGGCCAGTTAAAATCTGAAAATACTGAGGTTGACAATTCACATTAAAAGAATGTAGCTAGGAGTCTTTCTATTGTTAACTTTTGAGAATGATGCATGTTGTTTACTCTACATCAGCTCTCCTTTAAAACTCTTTGCTGGTCAACGTATTTTAATCACCCCCGACATCAGAGGGTGATCTGGAGGTCATCCTATATTACCCATTGTATCTCTGGGCAATGGCTGACCACTAAGGAAGTAGAATGGAAAAGTTGTTAGAAAATTCTGCAGTGGCAAGATAAGCAACCCAATTTACATTGTCAGAAGGAGGAGTTATTCCTCCAGCATAAGTTATTCCTCTAGCACCCACTGAAATCCTCTATCTTTACCTTTTCCTCTGTCCTCTTATTGCCTTTATTGATTTTTTTTCTTTCTTTCATTTTCTTTTGTCTTCTTCTCTGCTCCCATTTATTCTGTAGATTTTTGCATTGGCCCCACTTTTCCTGCTTACTCATTTTTGACCATAGGTGGTTTTCCTTGGGCCTGCTATTGACTTCTAAATAGGGCAGGTGGATTTTCTTGAGTCCCCTCTCTGTTTACCAGGGACTGCCCTCCCCTCAGAACCTGAGCTTAGGGCTTGGTGTTTATGCATGCTTATTCTTTGTTTTGTCCCAGCGACCTGGATAAGGATGGAAGAAAGGATAGGGAAGAAAGTTCAGGACCAGGAGACTGAACCATGACTGTTTTTTTAACCTGAAATTACATTTCAGACCTGTACAAAGAACCTTTCCATATATTGGGTTCTATGTTTTCCCACAGAGGGACACTCATTTCTGATCTAATGCACAGTCCTCTGTGGCCTCAAGTTTTGGCTTTCTCTGTTTTTTATCCCTTTCCATCTGGCCAAGCTTTTATGTGTTGCTAAGATCATTGTCATCAAAACATTTTCCTCACATCCTCTCTGCCTTTCTTCTGCTGGCAGAAATTATTAAAGAGGAGAATCTTTGTGTTTCTTTCAGCTTAGGCCAAGGCTCTGTCTACTGGCTATAGGGAAGGGGGTTTGGGTTTTAATTCTTTGTGTTTTTCACAGACTGCCCACACACTCAGGCTCTTCACACCAATCTAGGTTAATAGCCTTTTTTCCCAGATTTTTTTGTCTGCCTTCTTTAGTTCCACTATACTGTTTTCCAGGAGTCTATAGCATATTGATTCCTGGCATTTTCTTCATTTTTTCCCCAAATTATTCTGTTTTTTTTATAGTATTTCTCAAAGTGTGTTGTTTGAGTTCAGACCCTTTCCTACTGGCAGTGCTGATTGATTTTTCTTTGCTATTTTTTGTTGTTTTTAATCCAGCTGGGGAATTGGGGGAGTCAACTTCCTCAAGTTTGTAGGACCTAAGAGCTACAAGAGAAGGCATCTTATTTTATAATCTACTGTTTGCCCAGTGCCAGAGTATTTTTGAATGATGAGCCACTCTTTCACAACAGTTCTAGGGGAACATTGGAATGTGGCTGGTTATGCTGGATATCCTACAAGTCCCTGGAAACTACATTCAGTTGAGCTCTGTGGACCTACTGGAATAAACACATTGGGAAATGGATCTCTGCATTTACAATTTGCAGTTCCATCTGCCTTCAGATACCCTTGAATCTAGGTCAAGCATTGAGGGACAAGGGACCAAAAGAAAAAGGTGAAAACACTACTCTCATAGTGTACTTCCTAGTTGAAATGTATAGGCATGTCCTATTGTTCCCTTGTTCCCACACATGGACTTGAGCTGGGTGAGCAATTGTACATGATAGATCAAGACTTTTCCATGAAACTTCAATTCCTCAGTGTGCCATGACCTCCCCCTGAAGAGAGAGACTTTCCAGTGTCTGTTCTGTGAAGATGTAGAATACTTTCATTCAAGAAACCAAGTTCTGTAGAGGTATTGAAGGTACTGAGTCAGTAAATACCCATTTAATCCTCTAAGACCTCTGCGACCAGGGCTTCAAAAGGAGGTCCATTACATCATGGCACTACATAAATGCTGTATCTGAAAGCCATGCTCTATGGATGTTTATAGGAGAAAGGGGATTGTGAATATGCAGCCATTCACATTGGTTCTGCTTTGGGTACCCCTATCCCACTGCTTTCCTACTTTTAGCTTGGTAAAGCATCCAACATTTGCAAGAGATGTGGATAGAACCCAAAACTGCCTTAATCTTCACACTGAGATCTACCATTTCAAAGCCTAGAAGGAGTGGTTTGGTTTCAGTTCTTCTGTCCAGATATCCATCCCTGAGACCTTGTCGAAATTGGGTGTGTTACCAATTGGGTATATGAGGCCAATATTCATTACATATGACCACCAATTCCTCCGGAAACTCTTGACAGCATCCTATACTCTCCTTTTTCAGGTGGAGATGTTGATGGATTTTTCTGCCCCTTGATGTGAGGGTCCACCAAACTGGTTGCTTGATATGTTTAGGATGCTGTTTTATTGATTCTAGCATAATGTGTATAAATACTTTTGTTATTATAATGTCTTTGGTATCAAAGAAGAATTGGAAGAGCTTCTTTTTGGAAGTATATCTTGGAGGAGGACGGGGTAGAGCTTCCATACCTTCTTGGGAGAAATAAAATATTCATTTAAAATCTTATCTATAACTTTTCATTTACTGAGACTGGAGCCTGGTCTCAGATGGAATAAATTAGTGAGTTGTACTATTAGAGACTATAGTGTTGCAGTCACCTCCTATGTATGTAGCACCCAACTGAGGACAGGTAGTATTACACTATACTAATCTACTTAAAACATGTTTGGTAGAGTTAATTTTCAGCAGCTAGAACAATCTTTTGTTTGCAAAGTGAATTTTGAATGGTGCCCAAATGATTCTCTGGGAGTTGCCAGGTATTATTAGCCTGGTTGCCTCTGACAGTCAGGGAAATCAGAAGTACTTCTTCCCTCATCTTTATTTTAGGAGGGTTCATTTTTAAATCCCCAGAACTACAAGGGAAGATGTTAATTTTAGGCATTTGGCTATATTTACACAAATGAATACTATGTCCTGAATAGTAAATAGTTGGTAAAGTTTCTCTCCAGAAGACATAGGAAACATTTTCCCTACTTCATATGATTTTTTTCTCCACATAAGCAATTTGCATGTGAATTGACTAAACAAAAAGGTAAATGCCAGCCTACTGTGTGCTTGGCTTTAAAAAGTGGGATATACTCATGAATAAAGGAGTCCCCACCCTCAAAACGTATGGTCTAGTGAAAGAAAGCAACTAAATATATATCATATACATCTGCAATCCAATTTGATGAATTAGGTGAAAAAATTTCAAATAGGATTCAGTGATCATTGACAATAGAGATGAAAGTTGAGAGGAGTCTTTAAATTTTATTCCCCTACAGATTGGAGGAGCAGATTGATGATTTTTTTTTTTTTTAAAGCAAAATGTTTTTTAAGAATTTGGCTGAAATTCAAATTAAAACTTTGCATAAAATTTCTGGGCTTCAGAGAGAAAAAACATAAATATTTGGCAACCTAAATTTTTGTTGTTGTATGGCTAGGAACATTTTAATGTCCCCTTAGTTAATTTAAAGTAAAAGATTCACACCAGCTATTCATCATGGAAAACTCTTTGAATTCAGTTTTGTCTTTTCTGCTTTCAGCTGCTAGATTATTTCCCCCTAGCTCTTTGAAAATGAATGCTGTATGTGCAAATTACTAGATATATGGGCTAAGATGTGGGCATAAATGGTACAGTCTGGAATTGTTAAAATGCATTTTACCTAAATAGATGTTCCATGCAAACTTAACTATGCATTTTATTTACTTAACCAGAAAAACTTGCTATGTTTATTTTTTTCACATAAGGAAGCATTTATTTGAGGTTTATCATGAAATCTTACAAATAAAATTTGTATAAACATAAATCCACACCAAGGCATAACACAGGTAGCAAAGGACAAAGTAAAAACAAAGAAAACTAATTGGCAGCTGTATACAGTTGGACACAGTTCTGTCTTGTACACTGGGAAGTCTTCTACAAAGTAATCATTTTAGATCAACAGTTCCTTCTCTTTCTCCAATGTCATCCTTTAGAATGGTGGGTAATTGTTTTGGTGATTGCCACCCCCTTGAGATGCCTTGCCATATGTGCTCTGTTGGCCACTGTTGTCTGCATATCCCTATCCATAGTTTCCATGGTTATTCTCAGTATAATCATATCCACCATAGCCACTATGGTTTGATCACCACCATAGGCACTATTGTAATTTCCATATCCTTCATCATAATAGCTATTAAATCTTTGGTTCCAGTTTTGGCCCTTACCACATCTATGACCCTTAGAACTACCTCATCCACCAGCTGTAGCCCCTCTTCCTCCTTTCTGTTGTTGCTGTTGCTGCCTACATACCTCTTCGGGTTGTGCAACTTTGATTTCACATTTTCTGAACCAATTCAATGATATCTGCTTTCTAATAATTTCTTTACTGGCTCTTCATCTGTATGTGTGACGAAACAAAACCCTTTTCTTTCAATTGTTTTTGTATCACGGGCAGTTTAATATTTTTTATCCCTCTAAATACTCCAAAATATTCTTTTATTGTTTTCAGAAGTATTTGGGCTCAATCTACACACAAAAACTTTTTGGGTGGGTGGGGGGGCGGTTTCTTTCCCTTTTAAAGACTTCTCCCTTTTGGGGCCTGTCAATTTACTAACCAGTTTGTATTCTTTTAGTTCAAAACCTTATCAACACTAGCAGCATCTTTGAAAAGCACAAATCCAAATCCTCTTGATCTTCCAATGACTGGATTAGTCTTAATTGTGTGGTCTACAACCTCTCCAAATTGAGACAAATAGGTCTTTCTTGCTTGTATTGCAGCTCAGGTCTCCAATAACATCATCTCACTGATTCTTGCTGGCTTTGATTTCGAATCCCTCTGCAAATTCCCTTATGTTACTATACTCCTTCATGTTCTCCACAGTGTTGCAGTTGTTGGCAGGGGCGTGCTGGCACTCAGACCAAGTCCCAGCAGCAACGGCAGCAGAGCGTTGTGTAAAACTGGTTTTAAAATGGTGGCAAAAGAGCCACTATATTTATTTTTAGCCAATGTCTTTTCAAGATTGTATACCAAAGGCCTTGTAAAGACTTTTGCAATGAAAAATTAAAATTCTGCATTGTTGTTTTTAAAACAAGCATTTTTTTCATTCTTGCTGCTGATCCCATTGTCTATGGGAGACAAAGAAGTTGCTCATCTTTAAATTTGTAGTCTTTTTTCCCCTGTAGCCTTCTTAGAATCAGGTCCCATACTCATGTTTTTGGATGTATGATCTGAGATAAAATGAAATTAGAAAACAGAAGCATGGGAAAGCTTTATCTTTTCATCACTCTCCTTCTCCCAATGTCATTAGAGAGACAGTGAAAGCCTGTCCCAGTGGTGTGTACCAGCCCTCTTCTTTCTCTTAAAGAAGAAGAGCAGTAATACAAGGACCATCCATGTGCCACCAAGGTAAAAATTCTGGGTCTACCTACAATGGCATGAGGAGAGGGAGTTGCATGGGATGTTTTCTGTACAGTTATCAAATCTTGGAGATCTTTTAAAAAATGAAAACCTGTGGAACATTGCCCTGCACAGATTTATTTCAGCTCCATATCTGATGTGAGAATTTGAAGCTGGGTGGACCCCAGGAGATCATGTCCTGAGAGCTAATCCATTCTTGTGCCTGTGAACCTATTGTAGTGGGGTCTTTTGACTAAATCACTTTGGTTAGGGTCTTTGATTAGATTGTGTGACCCAGGGTGGGTCTTAATCCTCTCACCAGAGTCCTTTATAAATTGGAATTGGCAAGATCACAGAGACGGAGAGAAATGCCCAGAAGCTGAGAGAGAAGGCCCCGGGAATCAGAAGCTGAAATCAACAGAAACTGAGAGGAGCCAGAAGCTGAAACAACACAGTTCAGAAGAGAAGAGAGAGGTGAACACATGCCACCATGTGCCTGATCACGTACAGATGCAGCTCAGAGGAGAAAGCATCTCCTGATGATGCCTTGATTTGGATACTTTCATAGTCTCAGATATGTAAGCTTATAAGTTAATAAATTCCTAATGTAAAAGCCAACCCATTTCAGGTATATTGCTTCAGCAGCCTTTAGCAAATGAAAACATCTGAGTTTCAGGAAAAATGTGCAACTGAAACAAGTTTGACCCTCTGGTTCTCAGACCAGGATTCTACCTCTGATATTGGTGAATCTTGGTTCCTTCCATAATTTA
The DNA here is from genome assembly GCF_030445035.2 of Dasypus novemcinctus. NCBI lineage: Eukaryota > Metazoa > Chordata > Mammalia > Cingulata > Dasypodidae > Dasypus > Dasypus novemcinctus. Next base: position 88,387,846 of record NC_080677.1, read on the forward strand.
CCAAGTAATTATTGCATGCCTAGTATGTGCTAGGTGATGTTAGTTGCAGGAGATAAAATGGTAGGTAAAACCAAATGCAGTCCCTGCTCTCACAGAGCATATGCCCTAGTTGAAGGAACCTGAAGTCAAATAATTACACAAAGAAATGCCACTCATCACCTGAATGAATGAACCCAGTGCTGTGGGAGTGAATTAAAGATCCTGACCTATAACTAAAGAAAGCAAGGCTTCCCAGAGGAAATAATGTCTCTGCTGAATTAATTTGGGGTAGTGGGGTTGTGGGATGAAGGGAGGATGCTTTTGGAGAAGGGGAGAGCATGTGCAAAGGCACTGTGCCCAAAGGAGCAGGATGATTTGAGGAACTGGAAGATGGCGGCAATGTGGCCAGACTGCAGAGAGGCAGGCAGGGTGTGGTATAAGGTGAACCTACAAGGCAGGCAGAGGACAGATCATGTAGGGCCTTGTGTAATTTGGGTTTTATTATAAGAGGAGTGGAAGGGTCCTGAAGGGTTTGAAGCAAGGGGCTGGTACGGAGAACAGAAGTTAGAGTAGGGTGACATGCTAAAAGTTGCCTAGAGTCCTTGTGGCCTTAGAAGCTTAACTATTAACCAACCTATTTTTTTTTTCTTTTTCTTTTTTTCATTTTTTTTGTTTTTGTTCTTTGTTGCTGTTTGTTTTCTTCTTTGTTTATTTTTGTCCCAACCTATTTTTACTTCTTAGTCAAAGCTTATTTTTACTTTCAAATAAATGATGATTATTCTTTGTGTTTATGGTGTTCAGCTGATATTGGCTTCATAGAATGAATCTGGTATCATTTTTGCTTGTTCAAATTTTTAATAGATTTTGAGTGGGAAACAGATGTGGTTCAACCAATTGGTCTCCCATCTACCATATAGGAGGTCAGGGTTTGATGCTCAGGGCCTCCTGGTAGGGCACTCTGGCCCAGGTGGCAAGCTGGCCCACATGAAGTACTGAGGTGGCGCTAGAGAGTAATTACCTCTTTCCTACTCTGGAAGGCCCCAGGATTTGTTCCCGGAGTTGCCCAATGAGAATACAAGCAGACACAGAAGAACACACAGAGAATGTACACAGAGAACAGTAAATGGGGGGAATGTGGAGGGGGGGTGAATGGAAGGGGGGAATAAACAAAAATAAATCTTTAAAAAAGATTTTGAACAAGATTTGTACTAAGTGTTCTTTATTTTTTTTTAATTTTTAAAATTTAATTGCCTTTTAAAAAAAGACACATAGATCATACATTAAAAAATATAAGAGATTCCCATATACCCCACACCCCACCCCACCCCACTCCTCCCATATCTACAACCTCTTTCATCACAGTGGCACATTCATTGCATTTGGTGAATACATTTTGGGGCACTGCTGCACCGCATGGATTATAGTTTACATTGAAGTTTACACTCTCCCCAGTACATTCAGTGGGTTATGGCAGGATATATAACGTCTAGCATCTGTCCCTGCTATATCATTTAGGACAACTCCAAGTCCCCAAAATGCCCCTACATCTCATCTCTTCTTCCCTCTCCCTGCCTACAACTACAGTGGCCACTGTCTCCACATTTCTTCAATTGCTAGAGTCACAATAGTTCTATAGTAGAATACCAGTAAGTCAACTCTAATCCATATTTTATCTTCCATCCTGTGGGCCCTGGGCTGGTGATGTCCACTCCACCTCTAAATTGAGAGGGGTTTAGATCCCACATGGTTGATGGATGTGATTCTCCTGCTTGCAGTTGTAGGCACTCTTAGGTCCCTAGTATGGTGGTTGACTATCTTCACCTCCCTCTAACTGACCTGGGTAAGTCCAAAAAATTGGAAAGTAGGAATTGCAACCTGATGAGGCTCAGGGCCTAGCTGGCACATGGCCAGTCCAGAGATTCAAGTCTCCTGAGTATACACCAACCCCAGCGTCAACTGCACATTCAGTAAGAGTGACAGAAGGGGCATGTGTAGAAAGGTCACATCTGAGTTCAACTCCATCACACCCAGGAATACAAATTCCAAAGAGGACCCACTGACAAGGCACTGAACTCCAGAGCCTTCTGCCATGACCATAGAACCTGTGTGTCTCCATAGCCCTCAGGAGCACCAGTACCTGGGTTGTATCTACTTTGGCTGTCTCTTGGATCCTACTGAGATGTGCATAAGTGAGACCCCTCTGATGACCTGCAGACTTTTTTGAAGACTCTTAGCCATATAAACACATTTGTCTTTACCATTATCCCCCTTTTATTCAAGGTCTTTTTCTAGTTGCATCACCAACTAGTGATTGGTAGTAATCCCTCAGTGTCAGGGAGGCTCATATCCAGGAGTCATGTCCCGTGCTGGGGGGAAGGTAATGCATTTACATACTAAGTTTGGCTTAGAGAGAGGCCACATTTGAGTAACATGGAGGCTTGCTGGAGGTAACTCTTAGGCACCCTGCAGCATTAGGCCCAGTTGAAATTTTAGGCACACAGGCTCATAAACATAGTCATCAGTATCAAGGGCTCATCACTGGACCATCTTCTTCATTGGTCTTTGCCCTTGCACTTGGGAGATTGTTGCTGTTCCATTGAGGAATGTGACAGAGTTCCCCTGGCTAGGAACTCAGCACTCCCTCAGTTGTCATTTGTAACTGTAACTATTATGAAAATACCCAAAGAATATCTGAACATATTTATATACCCTATATACATACCCTGGAGAACTCCCTCCCAACCATGTGCCCATCAATAACACCCCACACCAGTGTTCCTCCCCTGCCATAGTTGAATCTTTCTGTAGTCCAAAACTTCTTCAAAAATGAAACCTACTATATTGCCAAATTCAGTTAGTAGGAAAATGAAATAGTAATGATAGGTTTAAAGATTAGAAATAGAATACATAATAATTTAGAAAAACTAAAATAAAGTAAAAAATGAATTGGGGTATTAAAAAATGAAAAATAGTTTTTGATAGTTTTTGATAGTTTGCCTTTCATCACTGTAATAGGTGTTGCCCTGTATGTACAGTGGCAAGGCAATTTCTTTCATTCCTTTCTCAGTATCTACAACTTTTTTTTTTAATTTTTAATTTTGTCTTCAAAAAAGTCTTAGATCACAGTAAGGTCACCTATACAATAATAGGGGACTCCCATATATCCAACATCAAACCCATTTCCCCCTTCTCCAGAAATGACCTTTTCACATGTTCATGTTACATTTGCTGCATCTGATGTACAGATATTAAAACACAGCTACCAAACATGGTTCCATTTTAGTTTATATTATGGTTTATACTTTAGACCATACAGTTGTCTATATTTTAGTAACATTATGGCTTACATTATGATTTACTTTTTAGAGTATTTGCTTTTATACATTTTTGGTGAAATTTAATATGTCCTATATCCATCATTGCACTATCTTGTGGAATACCTCCATTGCCCCCCCCAGTTACCCTGCTTTGATCTCTTCTATTCTTCTCTATCCCTCCTCTCAGGGCCCACAGTGACAACCAAGCTTCACTGCTTGAAGAACCAGATTCACAGATACTTGCAACAATGCTGAGGGCTTGACACACTAGACTGTCCTTCCCCGTTGGGAGTCCAATTCTCTCGAGAGACACAATTCCCTATGTTTGAGAACATCAGGCCTACCCAGGATGGGAGTACACTTTCCCATTCACTGTATGGGTCTCTGCCCAATGATATAACACACTATTACAAGATGAGCACTCACTCACATCCTAGAAGCCTTCCACTGTGCTAGATGTCCCCCATTAAGCCCCTTAAACAGGTAAACCTTCCTTATTATATTTTCTAAAGACTTTTCTCAACATTATAGTTTCAACCACATACCCAGCAATCTCCCATGTTCATTTGTTTTCCCCAACCCTATCCCCAATTCCTTGGGCCATCTGACCCAGCCTCCCAACCCTAGCCACCCTCAAGCCTGCAAAGCCTCACCCAAAGGTATCCCTGTGCCCCTGTCTTATTCCTTCTCTGTACAACTACTTACCTCTACTTTATCATAGATTTCACCCATGTAGGCATCAGCTCACAACCTTTCTTTCCTCCCTGATTTCCTGTAAGCCTATCATCCAGTCTCTAACTCTCTGAGACAGCTTGGTTTGCTTATTTCATATCAGAGAGGTCATGTAGCATTTGTCCTTCAATGCTTGGCTTGCTTCACTCAACATAAGGTCCTAAAGATTCATCCATCTTATCCCATGTGTTTGTACTATATTCCTTCCTATAGCTGAGTAGTATTCTATTGTATGTTTATACCACATTTTGTTTATCCATTCATCTGTTCATGGGTATTTGGGTTGATTCCAACTTTTGGCAATAGTGAATAATGCTGCTATGAACATTGGCATGCATATATCAGTTCGTGTCCTTGTTTTCAGTTATTTTGGGTATATACCCAGCAGTGGAATTGCTGGATCATATTGCAAATCTGTAGTTAGTATTTTGAGAAACCGCCAAACTGTCCTCCAGAATGGCTGTATCCTTCTGCATTCCCATCAGCAGTGGATGAGTGTTCCCATTCCTCCACTTCCTCTCCAACACTTGTAGTCATCTGTTTTTTTAATAGCTGCCAGACTAATGGGTATAAGATGGTATCTCATTGTAGTTTTGATTTGCATTTCTGTAACAGCTAGTGATTTGGGGCATCTTTTCATGTGCTTTTTAGCAATTTGTATTTCTTCTTTGAAGAAGCATCTGTTCAAATCTCTTGCCCATTTTTAAAATGGATTGTTAGTCTTTTTATTTTCTGGACATAGGATTTCTTTATATATGCTGGATATTAGTCTCCTGTCAGATATATGGTTACCAAATATTTTCTCCTATTGGGTAGGCTGTCTTTTCACTTTCTTGACAAACTCCTCTGAGGAGCAAAGGTTTTAATTTTGAGGAGGTCCCGTTTATCTATTTGTTCTTTTGTTGCTCATGCTTTGGGTATGAAATTCATGAAGCCATTTCCTATTACACGGTCCTGTAGATGCTTCCCTACATTGTTTTCCAAGGTCTTTATGGTCTTGGCTCTTACATTTAGGTCTTTGATCCATCTTGAGTTGATTTCTGTATAAGGTGTGAGATGGTAATCCTCTCTCATTCTTTTGCCTATATATCCAGTTCTCAAAGCACCCTTTGTTGAAGAGGCCATTCTCTCCCAGTTGAGCAGGCTTGGTGGCCTTGTCGAATATCAGGTGACTGTATATGTGAGGATATATACCAGATCTCTCAATTTGGTTCCATTGGTCAGTATGTCTATCCTTATGCCAATACCATGCCATTTTACCACTGCTTTGTAGTATGTTTTGAAGTCAGAGAGAGTGATTCCTCCAACTTCATTTTTCTTTTTCAGTGTCTTTGGCTATTTGGGGCCTCTTTCCTCTCCAAATAAATTTCATAGTTAGAATTTCTAGTTCATTAAAAAATGCTGTGTTGATTTCTATTGGGATTGCATTGAATCTATAGATCAGTTTGGGTAGGATAGACATCTCAATGATATTCAGTCTTCCTATTCCATGAACAGGGAATATTCTTCCTTTTACTTAAGTTTTCTTTGATTTCCTTGAACAGTGCTGTGTAGTTTTCTGTGTATAAGTCTTTTACATCTTTAGGTAAATTTATTCCTAGGTATTTGATTTTTTAATTTACTGTTGTAAATGGTATTTGTTTCTTGATTTCCTTCTCAGATTGCTCATTATTGGTGTACAGAAATGCTACTATTTTTGTGCATTGATCTTATAATCTGCAACTTTACTGAACCCATTTATAAGTTCTAGAAGTTTTGTTGTAGGTTTCTCAGGGCTTTCTATGTACAGGATCATGTCATCTGCAAAGGGTAAAATTTTGACTTCTTCCTTTCCAATTTGGATGCCTCTTATATCTGGCTCTTGCCTCAGTGCTCGAGCAAGTACTTCTAACACAATGTTAAATAGAAGGGGTGATAGTGGGCATCCTTGTCTTCTTCCTGATCTTAGAGGGAAAGATTTTAGGATTTCATCATTGTGAATGATATTAGCTGTGGGTTTTTCATATATACCCTTTATCATGTTCAGACAGTTTCCTTTTATTTCTGCCTTTTGCAGTGTTTTCATCAAGAAAGTGTGCTGTGTTTTGTCAAATGCTTTTTCTGCATCTATAGAGATGATCATGTGATTTTTTCCTTCAATATGTTTATGTGGTGTATTACATTAATTGATTTTCTTATGTTGAACCATCCTTGCATACCAGGAATGAAACCCACTTGGTCATGGTGTATAATTCATTTAATGTGTTGTTGAATGTTATTAGCAAGTATTTTGTTGAGGATTTTTGCATCTAGGTTCATTAGAGAGATTGGTGTAATTTTCCTTTCTTATACTGTCTTTGTTTGGCTTTAGTATTAGGATAATGTTGGCAACATAGAATGAGTTAGGCATGTTCCTTCTATTTCGATTTTTTTGAAAGAGTTTAAGCAAGGTTATTGTTAGTTCTTTTCAGAATGTTTGATGTCATTCACCTGTGAAGCCACCTGGCCCAGGGCTCTTCAGTTTTTGTTTTGTTTTGTTTTGTTTTGTTTTGTATTTTTTTAAAGATATATTTATTTTATTTCTCTCCCCCTCCCCCATTGTCTGTTTTCTGTGTCTATTTGCTGTGTTTGTTCTTCTTTGTCCGCTTCTGTTGTCAGCAGCATGGAAATCTGTGTTTCCTTTTATTGTGTCATCTTGTTGTGTCAGCTCTCCATGTGTGCGGCGCCATTCCTGGGCATGCTCACATTCTTTTGCACTGGGCCACTCTCCTTACAGGGCACACTCCTTGCGTGTGGGGCTCCCCTACATGGGGGACACCACCCCTGCGTGGCATGGGACTCCTTGCACACATCATCACTGCATGTGGGCCAGCTCCACACAGGTCAAGGAGGCCTGGGGTTTGAACTGCAGACCTCTGTTGAGAGGTTTTTAAAAACTGGTTCTATTTCTTTACTTGTGATTGGTTTGTTGAAATTGTCAATTTCTTCTTTCATCAATGTAGGTTACTTATGTGGTTCTAGGAATTTGTCCATATCCTCTAAATTGTCCTTCTTGCAGGCATACAGTTTTTCAAAATATACTTTTATGATATTTTTTATTTCTCTGGGATCAATGGTGATATCCCCTTTCTCATTTCTTATTTTGTGTATTTGCATCTTCTCTCTTTTCTTCTTTATTAGTCTAGCTAAGGGTTAGTCTAGCTAAGGTCAATTTTATTGATCTTCTCAAAAACCAGCTCTTTGTTTTGTCTGTTTTTTCTAATGCTTTCTTATTTTCTATTTCATTTAGGTCTGCTATGATCTTTGTTCTTTCTTTTTCCTTTGGGGTTAGTTTTTTTGTTTGTTTGTTTGGTTTTTTTTTAGTAATTCCTCCAAGTGTGCAGTTAGGTCTTCAATTTTAGCTTTCTTCTTTTTTGAGGTATGAATTTCCCTCACAGTACAGCTTTTGTTGCATCCCATATGTTTTGATATGTTGTGTTGTTGTTTTCAGTAGTTTCAAGGTAGTTACTGATTTCTTTTGAGATTTCCTCTTGACCTACTGTTTGTCTAAGCATGTATTGTTACCTTCTGTATCTTGGTGGCCTAATCTGGGTCTCTGGCCCTTGTAGACTTCCAGCTTCATTCCACTGTGGTCAGAAAATTATTTTGTATGATTCAGTCTTTCTGAATTCATTGAGACTTTCTCTGTGGCCTAGCCTGTAGTCTATCTTGGAGAATGATATATGTGTGCTTGAGAAGAAGGTATATCCTGCTATATTTGGTTGTAATGTTCTGTGTATGTCTATTAGGTCCAGCTTCTCTAATATATTGTTCAAAGTCTTTGTTTCTTTATTGATTTTCTGTTGAGATGTTCTGTCCACTGGTCATAGTGATGTATTAAAGTCGTCCACTATATTTTAGAGGCATCTATTCCTTCACTTAGTTTTTCCAGTATTTGCCTCATGTATTTGGAGGTGCCCTGGTTAGGAACATAAATATTTATGATTGTTGTTTCTTCTTGAAAGATTATCCCTTTTACTACAATGTTTGTCTGTCTTTGTTTATCACAATAGTTTTGCATTTAAAGTTTAATTTGTCCAATATTAATATAGCTACTCCTGCCCTTTTTTGGTTATTGTTTGCCTATAAGATTGTTTTCCAGACATTCACTTTCAACCTTCTTGAATTCCTTGGTCTAAGATGAGTTTCTTGTAGGCAGCATATAGATGGTCATATTTCCTTATACATTCTTCCAATCTGTGTCTCTTGACAGGTGAGTTTAATCCATTAACATTCAGTGTTATTACTCTCAAGGAATTACTTACATTAGCCATAGTTTCTTTGGATTTGTGTATGTCATATATTGCTTTTTTCTCTTTTTGTCTTTTTAGTTGTTCTTACACTCTCCTCCAACTCCATCACTCCTGTCTTTTTCTTTCCTCCTGCAGAACTCCTTTTAGTATTTCTTGAAGGGCTTGTTTCTAGTTGGCATTCTCTCTTAGTTTCTGTTTATCTGTGAATATTTTGAACTCTCCATCATTTTTGAATGCTACCTTTGCTGAATAGAGTATTCTTGGTTGAAAATTCTTTTCTTTTAGTAACTTGACTATGTCATATCATTGCCTTCTTGCCTCCATGGTTTCAGATGAGAAATCAGCACTTAATATTATTGAGCTTCCCTTGTATGTGATGGTTCTCTTTTCTCTTGCTGCCTTCAGTATTTTCTCTTTGTCCTGAGCATTGGATAATTTCATAAGTATATATCTTGGGGTAGACCAGTTGGGATTTATGCTGTTTGGGGTGCATTGTGCTTCTTGGACATGTACATCCATCTCCCTCAATAGGTTTGGGAATTTTTTAGCCATTATTTTCTCCAACACCCCTTCTGTCCCCTTCCCCTTCTCTTCTCCTTCTGGAATGCCTATAATGCATATGTTTGTGTGTTTTGTGTTGTCACTCAGGTCCCTAAATCCAAGCTGGATTTTTTCTATCTTTTTATCTACCAATTCTAATATCTGTTTGATTTCAGATGTACTGTCTTCCACATGACTATTTCTTTCTTCTGCCTCTTCAAATCTGTTATTTGCTGGAAGTGTGTTTTTGATTTCTTGGATTGTCACCATCATATCAATTATCTTTTTGTGTATGTTTACTACTTCTTCAGTATGCTCTCCAAGTGTTTTCTTAATATCCTTAATCTCTTAATTCACTTCCTTAAGTTGATTCATGATATTTGATTGGACAGCTTTGATTAGTTGTTTGATGTTCTGCTCCTTTTCCTGGTTTTTAGTTTGTTCATTAGACTGGGCTATGTGTTCCTGATTATTGGTACGGTTTGTAATTTTTTGTTGCTGTCTTGTCATCATTTTATCTTGATGAGTTTGTTCAGCTGCTTAGCTTCTCTGTCTAGTCTTGGGGTTTATTTAGCTGCTGTTTTTGTGTGTGTGTTTAGTCTTCTCTTTGACACTTTGTTCTTCTTTTTCTATTTCCTTGTTGTTGTCTAAGTTCCCTTGAAGGAAAATATTAGGGCCAGGGAAAGCAAAAGAGGTAAGAAAAGTATTGATAGTAAATGTTAGCAGAAGAACCATGTGAGACCTGGGTGAATGGATATTCAACTCATGTAAGCTGTGTAGCATTATAACAGTAAAAAAGTGGAGAACCTACAATGAGATGGTAAAGTGAATATGGAGAAGAATGTAGTATGAATTAAAAGGCTATTGTGGTCAGGAGAGAGAGAAAAGAAAGGACAGTAACATAAACAGTGAATGAAAGACAGAAAACAGAATAGAGGTGTTAGTAGTAAAAAGTCAGAAAAATTTGGGCTAAACAGAGAGGTGGAATGTAAGAGAAAAAATAAACAATGGAAGATAGAAAGATATAATGGAAAGGTGATAGCATTGGTAGTCAGAATCAGTATAAACAGAAAAGAGGAAATCCAGGATGAGGAAGCTCAGCAAACAAGAAACACTGCCTGTAGCACCTAATAAAAAAAGGAAAAAAAGGAAAAAGAGAAAAAAAAGGGGGGGCCGTGGGGGCATAGGAGAGGTAAAAAGGGGGGACAAAGGAAGGAAAGGCAAGAAAACAAACAAAGAAAAAAGACCAGACAAGGCCTCAAGTAAGGAATTCTCTTTGCAAGTGAATAAACTGCTTAGGAGTCTATCCTTCCCGGTTTCTCCCTTCCTCACTTCTTTCTCTCCCAGGGCAGCAGGAAGGCCAGTAAGAGCTCCCCTCTGAGATTCAAATGGGACCCTGGTGAACCAACTCACCACAGAAAATAATGACTCTTAGTTTCTTTGAGAGAGAACACCCACACCTTCCCAGGATATGCTATTGGAAACCTACCAAGCACATCCTATTGTCCCCCTCCCTTAGGTGTGCTGTACAGGACTAGTTAATTGTTTGACTCCACCTTCTGCCAGATCAAGTTTTCCTATCCAGGGCATTTAGGTAAATCAGGGTCTCTCAGCAAATTCACCTCTCCTCTCTTCCTAGCCTCTCCCTAAGCCAGCTGGCATGCTCCTCCAATCTCAAAAAAAGGGGGAATCAGACAATTGAACCTGCACTCCTCTGGGCCCTCTGCATCCCTCACCAAAACCCTCCCACTCTTGGAGTTTGCCCAAGACTGGAGGGCTAGGGGAATGCCAGGGTTCGGGGAGTCCTGGGTTTAAGGAATGTGGGCTTGGGGGAATGCGGGCTCAGGAAATGTGGATTTGGAGAACATGGGTTACTGGGAAGGCGGAGTTTGGGGAATGTGAGGTTCAGGGAACATGGGTCCGGGGAATCACGTGTTTGGAGAACAAGGGGTTCAGGGATGCCGCCATGCAACCAAAGATGTTCAGGGAATGCTGCAGCTAGGAAGGTTTTGCCTTCCCACAGCTTCTGGCTCTAATGTCAGAAACCCACACTTTTACCTTGAGCAAACACTCCTTTTGTCGCACTCTCTCCAGGTAGATGTCCAGAAACCTCCTGCTTTGTGGGTTCCCAAAACTGCTCACTTGGGCAGGATTCTATCCCCACTCAGCCAGTTTTTTGCAGGAGAGATGACAAGGGTGCACTCACTCGGACACCATCTTGCCCCTCCTCTATAAAGTATTCTTTAAATGATTGGTAGAATTCCCCTGTGAAGCTATCTGGTCCTGAGCTTTTCACTTTGGGGAGGTTTTTGATAACTCTTTTCAGTCTCTTTGCTTGTTATTGGCTTGTTGAGGTCTTCTCTTTCTTCTAGGGTCAGTGTGGGTTGTTCATGTGTTCCTAGGAATTTGTCCATCTCATCAATGTTGTCCAGTTTGTTACCACACAGTTGTTTATAGTGTCCTCTTAAAATCTCTTTTACTTCTGTTGGGTCAGTGGTAATATACCACTTCATTTCTGATTTTATTTATTTGCATATTTGTTCTTTCTTTCTTGGTAGTCTAGCTAAGGGTTTGTCAAATTTGTTGATATTCTCAAAATAACTTTAAAAAATGTCTCTATTGGTTTTTTTAATTCTCAATTTCATTTATTTCTGTTCTAATCTTTGTTATTTTTTTCCTTCAGCTTGCTTTTGAATTTCCTGTTTGCTATTCTTTCTCTACTTCCTCTAGGTGTACAGTTAGGTCATTGATTTTTGCTTTTTCTCCTTTTTTAATGTTAACATCAAGGGCTATAAATGCCTTTCTCAGCACTGCCTTCACTGTACCCATAATTTTTTTTAAGTTACTGGGACAGGAGACTTAACCTGGGACCTCGTCTGTGGCAAGCCTGCACTCAACCACTGAGCCAAAGCTCCCCTGAATTGGTTGCTTCATTTGTCTGCTTGTTGTCTACTTTTGCTCATTTTTTTTTTTGGAGGAACTGGGGATCAAACCCGGGATCTCCCAAATTGGAAGTAGGCACTCAGTCACTTCAGCCACATCAACTCCCCTCCCATAAGTTTTGACATGTGTTCTTATTTTCATTCATCTTAAGATATTTACTAATTTCTTTTGCAATTTCTTCTTTGACTCACTATTTAAGAGTATGTTGTTTAATCTCCATGTATCTGTGAATTTTCCCTTTTTTTTGCCAGTTATTCATTTCCAACTTCATTACATTATGATCAGAGAAAGTGCTTTGTATAATTTCAATCTTTTCAAATTTATTGACATCTGACTTATGACCCAACATATGGTCTATCCTGGAGAAAGATCCATGAGCACTTGAGAACAATGTATGTCCTGTTGTTTTGGGGTATACTGTTAAATAAGTGTCTGTTAGGTCTAGTCATTTATTATATTATTCAAGATGTTTCTTTATTTATCATCTATCTAAATGTTCTATCCAATGCTGAGAGGTATAGTGAAGTCTCCAAATATTACTATTTTTGTAAGTTTAAATTTCACTTCTTCTCAGTCTTTATATGACAGATCAGAGACACCAGTTTCTTGGCCTCTTCTAGTATGAAAATGAAGACCATTCTCAGCAGTCAGACTGTCAACATTCCATAAAAATGTCGACATCATGTTGAAGGGATGCAGTTATTGTGATGGTCCCCAGAAAAACCCTGTGGAAGGACTTCAATCACATTGCTGTAGACTTCAGTCTACTTGGGAAGAAAAAGAAGAGGCTTCAGGTTGACAGATGATGGAGAAATAGAAAGGAACTGGCTGCAGTTCCCACCATCTGTAGTCATATATAGAACATTCTCAAGGGTGTTATATGGGCTTCCGTTATAAGATGAGCCCCTGTGTATGCTCACTTCCCCATCAACGTTGTTATTTGAGAGAGTGGGTATCTGGTGAAATGCGAAATTTCTTGGCTGAAAAATATATTCACATGGTTTGGATGGAGCCAGCTTTTGCTTGTTCAGTATCTCAAGCCCAGAAAGATGAGCTAATTCTTGAAGGATATGATATTGAATTTGTATCAAATTCAGCTGCTTTAATTCAGCAAGCCACAACAGTTAAAAAAAAGGATATGAGAAAAAGTTTGGATAGTATCTGTCTCTGAAAAAGGAACAGTTGAGTAGGCTGATGAATGAGACCTCAGATTTGTGTAGCAGTGGAAAGAAGATGCCTATATGTGATATTTTAAAGATGCAATAAAATTCATATATTATTATTTTTAAAAAGACACCAGTTCTTGGAGGACATTACTCTCTAAGTCCATTCACTTCATATTTAGCCAGGCTGTCAGAGAAATGGAATCCCATGGTCAGGGGCTCACTTATTCACATTCCTCTGTCTCAGGTCTTTTATTGATTCATCTTTACTGTTTTGTAGCTTTAGGTCCAGGTGGAAAAGCAGGTAAACTGCCTGGAATCATTCAATGTGTGGCAAATGTTACAAGCAACAGACCCAAAAATGTATTTATTGGAAAAAGAACTGGTTCACCAAAATTCAGAGGAGACAGGAACCAAGGTAGTCTCAGGAACTTGGCAGAAATTTCATCAGGGTGCTCTTGAAACTTTTTGTTTCAGGTATTTGTGAGATGATTACATTTATGTATCGAGGCACTGGATTCATCTTAATATTATAAATGCCATTTAAAAGACCAAAAGCCAAAAATCCCAAGCAAACAGAATCCTGCACACAGAAACAAACTCATTTGTTCCATTTTTGGAAGGCATCCGAGCAACATGTAAAAAAAACTATGAAAATAATCATGCCAAATGAAAATAAAAATAATACTGATCAAATTTGTGGGATGCAGTGAAAAAGCAGCACCTGGAAGGAAATTTATAGCATTGAATGCATATATTAGAAAAGAGAAATCTAAAATCAGTCATCTAATTTTCACTCCCCTCATGGGGTAAAAGTGTGTTTGAATTCAGCTCTGCCACTTACTATTTGTGTATCTTCAGTCTGGCAATTTCTTACAAAGCTATATATAGCCTTATCAATCCTTGGGGATTGACTCATGTCCCTCACAAAAGGCACAATCCAATGGTGTGAACCCATTTGTAAATAGAGCCTTTGAAGATGTTATGAGTTACAGTGTGCTCAAACTGAATGAGAGTGACTCTTAATCCAATATTACTTACGTCCTTATAGGCAGTGGAAATTGGACACAGATGGAGAAGCTCAAAGTCAAGGAAGCCCAGAAGAGAAATGAGAAGATACCTCCATGTGCATTGTCATGTTATGGAAAAACAAAGGACCCCATGATCACCGGTAGACAAATCATAATGCCAAAGTCTTTGGGGAAAAAGCATTGCATTGCTGAAGCCTCAATTTTAGATTTTGTCTAGCCTCGAAACCATGAGCCAATAAATTCCTGTTGTTAGGCCAATCCATTGTATGATATTCGTTTTAGCAGCCAAGAAACTAAGACATAACTATTCAGCAATCATGCTTCCAAGTATTTACCCAAATGAGTTAAAAACTTATGTTTACACAAAAACCTGCACATGAATGTTTGTAGCAGCTTTATTCATAATTGCCTAAAATTGGAAGCAACCAAGATGTCCCTTAATAGGTGACTGGATAAATAAACTGTGATATATCCATACAATGGAATATTATTCAGTGATAAAGAAATGAGCTATCAATCCATGAAAAGACATGGAGGAACCTTAAATACATATTGCTAAGTGCAAGAAACCAGTCTGAAAAGACTACTTACTGTATGATTCCAACTATCTGACATTCTGGAAAAGACAAAGCTACAGAGAAAATAAAAAGATTAATGATTGCCTGTGGTACAATGAGAGGGGAGGATGAATGAGTGAAGCACAGGGGATATTCAGTGTAGTGAAATATTCTGTATGATACTGTAATGGTGGATACATGACATTATGTATTTGTCAAAACCTACAGAACTGGACAAAATGAAGAGTGAACTCTAATGTAAGCTATGGACTTAACAGTAATGTACCAATTGTAACATATCTATTACACTAATGCAAAATGCTCTTAATGGGGGAAATAATGCAATGGGAGAAAAGGGGATATTTGCAAACTCACTGTTACTTTCTGCTCCATTTTTCTGTACACCTAAAACTGGTCTAAAAATAATGCCTATTTATTTTTAAAAAGAACATACATTTGATTTAGGAGTCTCAACCTTACAGCAATAAAAAAGTTAATATGTGTTATTTATTGAATTTACATTTTTAGTGAATTTTAAAAATGCTTTTATCCTTATCTTGCACTTTGAGAGCACCTTTATAATTTATGATTCTGTAGAAATAAAAAGTTAATCAATATTAAACATATTTCCTTGATAGCTTTATGATCATAGGATTTTATGCACACATCAAATTTGTGACTTAAAGTTTCAGCAATCCGTCCCAAGGGGCAACATTTCTCAAGATGTGCAGAGTCCAAGTCACTGACTTAGGCCGAGAGGCTTAATGCATAGAAAGCTGGTTCATACCTAGCTCCCAGGATCCGAGGTTCTTTAGCTGAGAGTGCTTTTATTTTTCTTTTTCCATAGGATGTACCTGGGATTGAACACAGGACCTTATACATGGGAAGCAGGTGCTCAACCTCTGAGCTGCACCCATTCCCCAGGAGAGTGCTTTTAACTTGGAATTTGAATCAAACTTAGCACCAAAGTTCACCAAAGTGAAAGGTCAGCCATATAATGGAATATTTTTAATTAAATGGTAATGGCTTTGTGTTATATAAAAAGAAAGCAAGTTCCAAACTGGAACACTGAATAGTTAATTCTAAAGACGAAAGCAGGCATATGAACACAGACAACAAAGTTCTTATTAATTACTTTCTTTACCAAAAATTTATGGTATACCATTTGCCTCTGCATTAACTTTTATAATGAAATATATATCCTCTATTTATACTAAGTTTTTTATTACAATTTGTGTTCTTGAGTTGTCTTACCTAGAGTTACAAAACAGAATAGGTATATTGAAGATATTTTGCCATTAGAACTTGAGATGAACTGTATGTGCATTGATAATTAAAGCTCACTTTTCAATATTCATTGTTTTAAAACGAGTTTTAAGCCAGATATATTAACTCGAAGTCAAAACTATTTTTCCTCCAAATTGCTGATTTATATTACAAAGCCAGTTCCTATTTCTGTACATAGAGTTATGGATGCTCATTACTGAGTTTAAGGTTTACTCTGGGTACTTTAAACAATAGCAACCAGAGCAATTTTGTGAAGATTTGTGCTAAAGCTAAATTAAATCAGCAAGTTAACTGTGAACATAAACAAATATGCTTAGTATAAGTAATATTTAAGTGAAGCTGTTATTGGTCAGTCCAATCTTTTCAACATTTATATACCAACCACCTCCCTAACTCTCACTGCCATCTGATATAAAAACTTTAAATCTACCTTTTAGGGAAACGGACTTGGCCCAGTGGTTAGGGCGTCCGTCTACCATATGGGAGGTCCGCGGTTCAAACCCCGGGCCTCCTTGACCCGTGTGGAGCTGGCCCACGCGCAGTGCTGATGCGCGCAAGTAGTGCCTTGCCACACGAGGGTGTCCCCCGCATAGGGGAGCACCACGCCCAAGGAGTGCGCCCGTGAGGAGAGCCCAGCGTGAAAAGAAAGTACAAAAGAAAGTGCAGCCTGCCCAGGAATGGTGCCGCCCACACTTCCCGAGCCGCTGACGACAACAGAAGCGGACAAAGAAACAAGACACAGCAAACAGACACGGAGAACAGACAACCGGGGGAGGGGGGGGAATTAAATAAATAAATAAATAAATCTTTTAAAAAAATAAATCTACCTTTTAGCCAAATTACCCTATGAAAATGTTTTGAGAACTCCAATGACTATCTAAGTTGCCCATGCCAATAAGTTTTTAAAAATATATTTTAAATTGGAGTTTAATATGCAGTTAGAAAAATGCACAAATCCTAAGAGCAAGCTCAATTGTCTAAACATAACTATCATCCTTACCTTCATGATTTGGTTTTGCCTAATTTTTTGAGTTTTATGTGAATAGACTCATATGGCACTCTGCGAGTATGTGTGCATGATTTTTGTTCCACACTACATTTGTGAAATTTCTCCATGTTTTTAGTCATAGCTGTAGTTTACATCTGTCTCCTTATACTATTCCATTATAGAAGATATCATAATTTATCCATTTTAATGCTGATGGGCATGTAGGTTATAGTCAGGTTTTAACTATTATGAATAATGCTTCTATGAGCACGTTTGTGCACATATTTCTATTAATTATATACTTAGAAGCACCTAAGTGGTACTAAAACCTGAGTTGCTTTGAATGTGAGGGATGTGTAAAGCTCAGCTTTCCTGAATACCACTGCTGGGGAGCAGCACATGTCTTACAGAAGAAAGGCTTTCCACTCCTTGCAAGAAAGGCAGTGTATCTCAACAAGGACATACATTTGGAGAAAATCATAGTCCTCATTTTTCTCCATCCCATTGGGTTTTTTTTAAAGATTTATTTATTTTTATTTATTTCTCCCCCCCTCCCCCGCCTGGTTGTCTGTTCCCTGTGTCCACCTGCTGTGTATTCTTTTTGTTTTTTCTGCTGTTGCCAGAGGCACGGGAATCTGCATCTCTTCCTGCTACATCATCTTGTTGTGTCAGCTCTCCGTGTGTGCGGTGCCATTCCTGGGCAGGCTGCACTTTCTTTCATGCTGGGCAGCTCTCCTTACGAGCCCCGCCCCCCGTGCCCACGTGGGGCTCCCCCTACGCCGGGACACCCCTGCATGGCACTGGCACTCCTTGCGCATATCAGCACTGTGCGTGGGCCAGCTCCACAGGGGTCAAGGAGGACTGGGGTTTGAACCGCAGACCTCCCATGTGATAGACGGAAGCCCCACCCACTGGGCCAAGTCCGCTTCCCCTCATTGGTTTTTTTATCTGAATTATGCTGTGTTTGTCATTGAACGTAAAATAAAATGAGCCATTTAACTAAAAGACAAAAATATCAAGGGAAATCAGCTTTGCAATTACTTAAAATGGAATCTGTTCTACAATTTGGTGTTTTTTTTTAACAACTTGTATTTTACTCTTCCCAATTAGCAATACTTGCATGATATAACATGAAGATAAATATTCTGAATTCTCTCCTCTTCTTACATTAGTTCCTAGACTTAAATTGCTCCAGTACTCTGAAGTTAAAGAAATAAATAATCATTTGTCAGGATTTCCTGAAAGGGATGACACTTGAGCGGAATATTAATTAACTGGGTTCCATTTTATTCCTTTGAAAAGACAGGCATGTGATGGATTGATCTAGGTTCTTTTATCTGTATGTGTATAGAAATATATATATAGTGCTAAAATTCTGTTAGAGAAGAAAAAAGCAGAGCTGATTACCCCCACTTTGGAATGTGTCTATGCAATATATATTCCATTTACTCATGTAGCAGTTACATATTGACTTTATTATCAATGCATCAATTACCTGTGGATTTTGAGTCTTTTAAATTAGCTAATTGTATCGATCAAATGATTTAATAATCACTATCACTCTTCTAATAATTAATAGTAGGCAAAGCAGGAGCAGTAACAGTTTCTACCTCTGTAGCATTTTACATTTGACAAAGAGTGCTCACAGATTTATCTCATTTGATAAATGAGCATGCAAATGAGTGTAGCATGCATTCAACTCTCCTTTGGGAAACAAAATGCCATATTTAAATGAGAATAGTTATCTCTTTTCTCAAAACCACAGAGATTGATTTCTATTCCAAGGCCTGTTTCAATAAAATTTTTAAGTAGACAATTATCAGTTGCAACATGAATGACAGGTTTAATTAATATGAAAAACACAAAGTGAGCACTGCCTAACATCCAAAATTATTGTGCTCTACCTTCTGAGCATCGGGCTGTAATAAAGAACAGTAAAATAAGCTCTACTGCTGATTAAGATTAATCAGAAGGATGCCCATAAAATAGGAAACTGCAGAACAGTTTTGCTTTGAAAACCTTAAAATATATTTAGCATGTTTATATTTGATCAATTTATGGCTGATAATTAAAGATCAAAGAGTTTTGGGTCTAATTTTTTTTTTTACAACTTTATTGAGTATTAATTGGTTTGCAATAAGTGGCACATATTTATAATGTACAATTTGATGACTTTTGACATACACTTGTGAAACCATTGCTTCAGTTAAGGTAAGAAGCATATCCCTCACCCCAAGAGTTTTCCCAACACCCTTTGTAATTCAATCCTCACTTCCGGACTTCCTAAGTAATCTCTAATCTGCTTCCTTTTGCTATACATTTGTTTGAATTTTCTAGAGTTTTATATAAATAGAATAATGCAGTGTGTACCCTTTTTGTCTGTTTTCTTTCACTCAATATAATGAATTTGGGAATTATCCATGTTCTATGTATCAATAGTTCTTCCTTTCTAATTGCAGAATAGTATTCCAATATATAGATAGTATACAATTTTTTTAATCCTTCCACCTGTTGATGGACATTTAGATTTATCCTAATTTGGGGCTCTTATAAAATAAAACCACTATGAACAATCATGTGCAAGTCCTCATAGGGATAAATTCTTAGGAGTTAGATGGTTGGATCATATGGTAAATTCATGTTTAACTTTTTAAGAAACTGTCAAACTCTTTTCCAAAGTGGAAATCAACAGATTGCTTCCAAAATAAATACTTCTTAAAAATTGAATGTGCACTGTATGAAACAGCTGATTACCTGGAGGAGATGGTGGTGGTGGTGACTATTGTTCACACTAATTAATCAAAATTAGCCTTGAATGAGTTGATACATGCCTTGTACTTTCTGATTGAGATGTTAAAGTTCGCCCCAATAGATTTTTTTCAAGTCTTATCTGTCTGAGACATCCATTTAATTGTATAGGCTGGAGTGCAAATATATCAAGTCACTTGTCTTGCTTCTTCCCTTGCTTGTATTGACGTTAATGAAGAGATCAATAGTAATACATCCATGTTAGGATTTTCATTATATGAAGACTTTAATTTAAACACAGATTAATTGAAACCAGGGAACTAGGAAAAAGGTATCTATCTGGAAATACATTCACATTTCCTAGAAATAGTAAGTAACCTGTAGAACAGATATAGAGTTGAATGTGAATTTTCAGCTCCCCAGCTCTGCTCTAGGGAGAGAGGGTCATAAATCTTTTAACATGAAAATAACCATAGCCCCACTTCACATTCGGAACCAGCATCTCTCCTTCTCTAGTCTTCTCTACTTCTCATATTCCCGAAGATTTTGGAGCCCATGTTTCTCTTAGTGATCTCTTGCTTTAATTTCCTGCTTCTGCTGAACTCTTGATCTCCTGTGCATCTTACTTCCTGCAGCTGGAACAACCAACTTTTCTTTAATCCCACAAAGAAATACAAACACAAGGCTGTTGTATACAGCAGCGTAGTGTTAGTTTGGGGGCTTTCAGAGACATCGGAAGTAAGGGGCAAGGTATTGTATCACAGTACAGCAAACTAATTGAGTATTAAATATTATTTTTATGGAGTTCTTCAGCTATTTACCTTAGAAATTTCCTGTCCAACACCCTATTGTTCATCCCTCCACTCTTTCTTGTCAGTCTCTCCTTCTCTTAGCTTCCGGAATCCCCCAAACTCTTAATCTCAGGGTCTCAGAATTGTCTTCATTTTAATCCATAGGCTAGAGCAGAGCTTCTCAGACTTAATGTGCATATGGAGCATCTACAAACTCTCAGGTGATGTCACTGCTGCTAATCTGGGGACCGCTCTGTACTGAAGCAGTCTCATTCCTGCCCCTACCATTTCTGAGCCTGTCTATCCCAGTGGATATCAAGAGGTTGTAGGAATTTCCATGAAATACAGGAATTCTTATGGTTTTGAGAAGGACCAGGAAGTAGAGTATGTAAAGGGGACTGGGAAGAAAAGTATATTTGATCTATACTCTTATGTTAATACAACTCTACTCACAATTAATAGATTGGGAGCGTAGGCAATAAATAATTATGACTCCAAACACCCATCCTTAAGTCCAGGTGAAAGCCAGTCCCTTTGCCTAGGAAGAAATTGGACCAAAATAAAAAACAGTAGAAGTAGCTGAAGAAGAGAAAGGTGGGAATTATGCAGCAAATATTAATTGAATACAATGATAGCTACCAGATGCAGTGATGCATGAACTCACCTGAGATTTATCATTTAGTGGGAGGGACAGACAAGAAACCAAGAAATTACAGTGTGGTAAATGCTATTCCAGGGTGATTTAAATACTATGCCAGGAATGGAAGGGTGATTTGGAGGGGTACATTTTGTGTTTCCACCTAGGATTTACTATGTTTTCCTGTAAGTTTGGAAGGGAAATGTTAAAAAATAATGGTAACAACTGAAGGAGACAAAGTGTGATGGTTGAACACCCTCATCCTAAGCTTTAGCATGGGTGATGTCCTTTTTTGTCACCTCCATGTGAAGCATGTGACTGTCCCAGGACTCATTGCCATACTCATGTTCTCAGTATACCTTCACCTCCAACAACATGCCAAGAAGCAGTCTGGGGAGGAGAATGTGTGATAATTTTCTGTTGCAATGAAAAAAGTACTGGTTCACTTTGTGAGGATATGAAAGTAACAAGCTATTATATATGTTCTAAATTAATGGAATCCCAAGGAAAGAGTAAGGGCCAGAGGTTCCCACAGAATCATGGCTAACTAACTTCACTCTTGATCCTTGTCCCTGGAAGAACTAGACATGACCTGAATTCTGGAGCAAGAAAAGAAAAGCTATGGACTTGAGCTGATGGCACTTCCACCTTAGCACAGCCCCACACTCTACTCCTAAATAAGCTCAGTTCTTACCCTACTTAGCCCATATCGACCTGAATTTCCTTCAGAAAAAACTTCACAGAATTCTGATTTAACACTTTACTCTCAGCTTTTCTCAAGTGTTGATCAGTGGATGGACCATATGAAGAGCACTTTTTGCATCTTTTAAGGACTGCGACTGAGATGATGTCTATTACTTTACCAATTGTAATAAAGATCCATGTGATTTGAATTTACTGCCAGGCAAGTGGCGCTCTCTCTTGAGAAAATGGTGCAGATAGTTACAGCTGTGAAGCCACCTGCTTCAACTGCAGGGAAGTTCAGAGCTAAATTTCCTACTCAGGTAGAAAATTACATCACTCTCAGTTGCCTCTTTCTCCACTAATTTATTATATTTCCCTGTGTATATGTGTATGTGCTTTTTCTATAAGAAGATAAAATTATTTTATTAAAATAGGAATGGTAAAAATTACACACTTATTTTTAAAATGTTAATATGTTTGATAAGGTCTCTATCATTTTTCAAGTCATCCAGGTCCCAAACCTTCTAATCCTCTCTGACTTTTCCTTCCCTTCACTTTCAAAACTTATGTCACATCAATTTTCTTCTAGAAAAATCTTTATAGCCATTTCCTTCTCCACCTCCACTGCTCCCACTGTAGCTCAGTGCTTTAGTCAGTCAAAGGGG
Source organism: Dasypus novemcinctus (assembly GCF_030445035.2). Lineage (NCBI taxonomy): Eukaryota > Metazoa > Chordata > Mammalia > Cingulata > Dasypodidae > Dasypus > Dasypus novemcinctus. Next base: position 88,410,179 of record NC_080677.1, read on the forward strand.
TGCTAATGCAAAGTACCAGAAATCTGTTGGCTTTTATAAAAGGTATTTATTTAGGATTAAAGCTATAGTTATAAGGTCCTAAAGAGTCCACCTCAAGGAACTATAAGAGGTACGCTGCTCAAGGCTCTGGTCTCTTCAGCTGCAAATTATCAGGCAAATGGCTTCTCTCTCTTCCGGGGCCACAGTATCAAAGCTGACAAAGTTCTCTCCTCTGGTATCTATGACACTTCTCTCTTCCCATGTGTATCTTCTGTGTGTCTTCTTGATTGGGTGTCCATCTATATAGCCCACAAAAGTTGTGGGGTCTCAACCCAGAGCCATGCCCTACTGACTTGGCCAAATCAAAGGCCCTAAATTGATTTAATCAAGTAAACATAAAACCTTTTAATTTAATGCAATCAAAGGATATCATGTCCAGAGGAACAGACCCATTTATAAACAATCTCTCTTTCTGGAATTCATAAGTAACCTCAAACTGCAACACTCCACCCTCTGAATTCCAAAAAGACATTACAATATTCAAAAAACCTTAAATCCTTTCAGTTAGCAATGATAAATGCAAAATCACATCACAGTTATTCATAGAAACACAGTTTGTCTTAGGGCAAAGTTCCCGCTGGCTGTAGACCTGTGAAACTTACAGAATAATTGATTTGCTTCCAATATACAGTGAGACAAAGTATAAACATTTGCATTATGATAGGAGGAATTGGGAAGGAAACATGAATCATGGTCCCTTACAGTTCCATAAACCTGCAGGGCATACTTCATTAGATTTCAGTCTGAGAGTCATTCTTACATGGTTTTACTCTCAAAACTGTTTTCCTTTCTGTCTCTCTCCTCCATGTCCCTTTCAGTCCAGGCTGATGGTGGTTTTGTTCATACGGCTCCAACAAAAATCTAGTTGGTTTAGCATGCAGGAAGCAGGGGTCCGAGCCATCAGGCAGTAAGACTTTCCACAAGTTTTCCTTAGATAGCTGCATTTTCAATCCTGGCTTAAAAGTTCCAAGTTTAGTTAATTCCTCAAATGGGACACTTTCATCTGGAAGCTTGATTTTCAAAGGTGTGGAATTCTTTGTGCCCAACAATTCAGGTCTCAGTTTGTCTCTTTCATCTAGCATTTTGCTATAATCTGCAAGGAGAAGCCAGGATGCACTTTACGTATTTAATTTGGAAATCTCCTTTGCTAAGTGTCCAAATTCATAATTTTCCAAACACAGATTGCCTTTCCTCCAGTATAATAGTTTCATCATTTCCTTCTAAAGCCTCATCAAAAGTCTTTTTAGTGTCCATATTCCTACCAACAGTCCCCTCAAAGCAATCTAGGCCTTTTCTATCAAGCATCTCACAATTCCTCTAAAAAATATGTTTCCCATTTATAAAACCACATCAGCATTTTTGGTAATTGCAAAAGCACAACCCCATTCCCTTGGTACCAAATTGTATTGAATTCAGGGTTCTCTAGGGAAAGAGAATGGAGGGGAGACATCGTTAAATAGTATGAGATTTTATAAAATTCCCTCAAGTGACCATGGGGATGCACAAGTCCAAATTCTGCAGGCAGGCTGCAAACCAGGGGCTCCAATGAAGGTCACTGATGAGTTCCCATGAGACACTGGCTGTCTGAAGTTGAGCTAGAAAATTCTCTCTGAATGCTGAAATCACTTCCCCCTTTTAGGCATTCAACTGATTGGGTAAAATTGTCACTCATTGCTGGTGGCAATCTCCTTCATTGATTGCAGATGTAATCAGCCATCTATGCAATCAACTTATTGATGATTGAAGTCTGTGAATGCCCTTGTATTATAATTAGCCCAGTGCTTGCTTGACCAAACAACTGGGCACAATTACCTGGCTCATATGACACATTAACCTAACCATCATGCTCAGGTTCTTAACATATTATACCTAGATTATTACAGCATCCTCTTATCTGACCTCTTGGCTTAGATATGTCCACTGAAATCCAACCTCAATATTAATATTCAGTAAATGCCACTTTCATAGTGCTATTCCTCCACTCAAAAATGTACAATTATTCTCTATTTCTTCTCTCAGTTTTACCTTCATGGCCTGGCACCTTTGATCATACCTTGTTTGCTTGTCTGGTCTTATTTCTTTTTAAGCACTTATTATCCAAACTCCATTTGGGTTCAGCTTATTTCCTCACTTCCCCATACCCCTGTTTCCAAACCTTTGCTCATGTTTCTTTCACCAAGGATGTGTTCCTTCTTCCCTTCCTTCTTCAATCAAAATGGAACATTTTTAAAGATAGTATTTTTTAAAAAGTACTGTCTTAACAGCTGGTACCAGAGTTTCTTACAGAGAGACAGTCACCTTTGTTTAAGAAACAAATAAAAACAAGATCGTGATAAGCTAATTCGGGTGAAAAGTGAGACCTTTAGGGCCTGGGTCAGCAGCTCCTAAAGCAGAAAAGAAATTGCTAACTCCTTTGTGTTAGAGAAGGAAAGAATTAGGAATGCCAGAGAGCAGGGAGAGTAAAAGTGTGGGTCAAGCAACAGCATTTAAGGGAGATTCAATGGTCAATTTGAAATTATTTTCTTCGCTGTGATGGAAAACCTTTACACCACTTTTGCCAAACTTCACTTTCCTTTGCTCCCTACACTAAAGATTACTATGAGTGTTTTCTGTTAAAAATCACAGAAATGAACTGAGTCCCACATGTGCAATATAGCACAAAACATTTTTTTCACTTGAAACAGATTTTAAATTACTTGAGGACAGAGGTTACAATTCACATTCATTCAGAATTATCCACATGGACAAGCACAGAGCTGGGCAAGCACATCACTAGCTCACTGTGGAAACCTGCCCTCCAACAGATTCTATGAGCAAGACCCAGGGATATTCATAACTGGCAGAGCAGATAAAAATCAAATACGAGAGAAAAGTAAATTGTCACAAAATCTTTTTTAGAGAGTAAGTTAAAACTGTTCTAATTTATAGTGGGTTGGCAAACATTTTATAAAGGGACAGACAATATTTTGAGCTTTGTGGGCCATGTTGTCTTTGTTTCAACTATTCAACTATCCATTATAGCACAAAAACAGCCAAAGACAATATGTAAACAAATGACTATGGCTGTGTTCCAATAAAACTTTATTTATGGACAATTAAATCTGAATTTCATATAATTTCCTTATGCTATAAAATACTATTCTTTTGATATTTTTCAGTCATTTAAAAATAGAAAACTATTCTTAGCTTGCTAGCTGTTTAAAAACAGGTGACAGGCCAAATTTGACTTTGGGCTTTTGTGGGTGATTTCTGATTAGAAAATTTATCTTGATTCCTTGTGTGTTTTATGAAGTAAAAATATCTCATTTGTTTTGACAGAAGTTTGTTGTTGACTTTCTTTTTACCTTCAAGATTTTATTCCCTAATCTAGTATTTCAAAAGAGAGTAAGGATAATTCGTTACAAATTTATTTAGCTATTGTCTTTTTCAGACTTCAATGTAAGGTCATAAAGGCAGAAACATAACATAGTAGGTGTTATATGAATATGAGTTGAATAAACGAACTTGCCAATCTTAATAACCTCTGTCCTGATTTTTGTAATGTCTGGTGTCTTATTATATTTGAAATTCTTTATTTATGGGACCTAGATATTGCTCCTTCCTCTTAACAGTGAATTGTCCTTGTGAGTTGCGGCAGCATCATGCACGTGGCAGTGTCTTTGCTTTTTAGCCTAAACAAGTACTTTAAGAAGATTTTATAAGGAATTCAGAGTTTTCCCTTCCAAGTATACTAGTGTGGAGTGAGTTGCTTTTTGACATTTTGTGGGAACACAGGCTCAGACACAACAAAGATTTCAGCAAATGTTCATTTCATTAACATAGCCGAAGTGTCCAAAAGAGGAGGGGAAGAGGTTCAATTATGAGGGTCTTCTGTGGAAGCCAATTGCTCCATTCACAGTCCCTACTTTGCACTGGAGGGGAGGGACACCTGTGCTACCCAAGGGTTGGGTATTTATACACTCTAGGGGGAGGGTTCCTGACACTTGGAGTCTCCTCTCTGATAAGCAGCTAGAACTGCTTGTTCCAGGTTTTGGGTTCAAGATACAGTGAGACTGTTATATTAGACCTAACACCTCCTCCCATCCCATCCCAGGCTGTGGAATGGAAACATATTGGAACATCAGCACACAATAGAAAAGGAAGCAGTAGGAGATGGACGCTAGGTGTGTCTATTACTCTCCAGCAACTAGCCATTTAAATTTTTTTGAGTAGTTGCACAAGGCTGTGTAAAAATGTATTTGAATGGCTTTTTTACATATGGTGTCTGTTAACAAGTTTACAAAATTAACATTGTATAAATGCTAGCAAATGAAGAAAGAGGCATCTGTGTTTGTATAAAGACCTACAGGGGCATCCGCTGCCCCAGCCTTTGTCCCAGTGTCTCCAGTGGTACCCACTGTCAGGCCCAGAGGCTCCTGAGTTCCTCACAAATGCTGTAGGAGCCAGCATGGGATAAAGAGTGGGGCTGGGGAGTGTGATGGGGCAGAACTGACAGACCTCTAGTTCCTCCCAACTCACTCCCATGTCAACCGGAGCAACTCTTATTTTTTAAAATCTAGTTTCTACTCTGAGGATTCCATACACAATTTGTTAAAAGTTTGGGTTTCTTTCCTTTAAAAAGACTGAGAACTACTGGTAATGATTTTAGGCCATCACCAAAAGGCTGTTATTTCCTTCGAGTTACTGTGAAAACTTTGAAGTGTATATCAGTGCTATAAACTATAAAGGGCTCAAACACATGGATTGGGAGAAAACACATGCAGGGCGTGATTACTCAAGCATTTGTATATAAGATGGCCATATCTCAGAAACTAGGTCCCCACCCCCCCACCCCCACCCCCACACCAGATCTCTATAACAGTTGGAATTTCTATTCCAATTAAGTTCTCAAATGTATATGCATTTGAATCTTTGCCAGTGTTGGAGGACCTAAAATATACCTGCTTTAAATTTGTACAATATCCCTGGGCTTGGAATCTAGTAATTTTAACAACATTACATGAGTTTTTAAGCCAAAATTCTGAAGAATATTTTGTCTTCAGACTGAAAATAACGCAAAGTTGTGGTATTCTTACGGAAATTTCTAAAGTTAGGACTTTACCTGCCTAGGGAAGAAATTCATAGTTCAGTATTCCTTGTTAGGTTATCTGAAGCCCAGAAAAGTTCAAGTTTGATTCACATATTTCTACCCATGAAACTTTTATTTTGCATTTTCCCCACCAGGGGTCATTTAGCATTAAAATATCATTAACCATTTTCATAAAGATATTGCAATGTACTGAAGGTATTATTGTAAACCTTTAAAGATCATTCTGCTAATTCATTTTATGTTGATTATACCCCTGACTCACTATATTTGCAACACATTCTGCTCCAAATTTGTCCCAAAGGCCTAGAGAAAAAGGAAAGACAGAAAAGAATAATGATACCAGAAAAGTGAAAATATACTTTAGGAAACCCATTGAAAAAAGGCCTAGATATTCTCACTCCAAATGAATACAAATGTACTGGATCCCTCAATAGTACCAAATACCTGATGGCCTGCAAATGTGTATCAATACAATTTGCCTTCTTATTGCTATATTGCATTGTGTTTGGAGAATATACCTTCGAATTTCTCTAGTTTTAATATTTTTTTCCTTACTGGGAGAGGTATTTAATCATTTTATGTTAAATAAATAAATAAATATATATATATATGTTATAGCAGAGAGAAGTCGGGTGATCATGGTATTGAAGGCCAGGACATGGCCTTCCTGAGAAGGAAGATTTATCAATAGCCGCCCGGACCTGGTGGACTTCTGTGAAAAAAACCCGAACCCTGAATAGGATTTCTAGGTCCCTTTTATACAGAAGAAGTAGGATCAGGAGGTCGAGTGGTGCTTTTATACAAAAAGGACTTTCTTTGTTAGTTTCTTAGGTTTTAGGGGTTTGTTTAGATACCAGGTAGGTTTGAATTAACATATCGCCCACATTCCATCTGGATGTAAGTTCGAGGACACATTCAGTCTGCGTCCTTCCTGAATATTGAAAGTCTATAGAGCCTGTATCACTTAATTGGCTTTCTGGAAACTAGGCAAACTTGGATATAGAATTAGATAAGTTTGAATTTATGCACAGGCCATATTTTTCCCCCCGTTTGATGCCTGCTTAAGGTTGTTAAGCTTTAGCATCACTATTGCCGGAGTCTTTCTGGACTGACTGGTATGTACATAGAGCCATGAGATGGGTGGCTGTTTGTGTTTTCACTGTACTATTTATTAGGATGTGTATTCTGCTTATGAGGCTGCTATCCTGCTTATGAGGAACGGGAAGAGGCAAGCGAGTATGGTGCATCTTCCTATGAGGAAGGCAATTATTCCCACTAGAAGTTTGAAATTTTCTGCTATTGACTGCCAATTTCCAAAGGGATTACTTAAATTCCAACTATTCCAGGTTTGCACTGGAACATGAGCAATTTTTACCATTTTGTTTGTAATTTCATTGATAACCTTTCTGGTGTTGTCTAGTTCAAGGCAGCAATTAGAGATTGAACTTTCTGCAAACTCCCCCTTCAGCTGCCAGGAGATAATCTAGGATGAGACGGTTTTGTAGATAGCGTTTCTCAATTTAGTTTTCTATTGGGCTAGCAAGGTTAGAGGATGGGCTGTTTCATTAGTTATTCATTAGTTATTTGTTTTATTATTCATTATGTTATGTGTTTCATTAGTTATGTTATGTGTTTCATTATGTTACGTGTTTCACTAGTTATGTGTTTCATTAATTATTCATTAGTTATGTGTTTCATTAGTTATTCATTAGTTATTATTTCTACCACAGCTTGTAAGCAGATGATTCGGTTTAGCATATAGATAGGGAATCAATAACCCCATCTGCCATCCTCCACCCAATTTGCTGGCCCAAAGAACTGGACTATACTCTCAGGGGGCCATTCATCATCTGCCCAGCTAATGACAGTCCTTTTCTCTCTTATGTTTTGATATACAGATTGGCTCAGCTCTTTCCCTTCTGCTAAGGGAATGGGGAAGAAGGAGGGTTTTATTGAATTGAGAGTGTAATTTCCCCACCAATCTAGGGGAAGTTCTCAGAATGTGGCATTCCCACAAATCCAGTACAGACCATTTGGAGCAGTAAATAGGGCCTTTTGCAGTGGAGTTCCACACTATGATTAATTTGTGGAAAGTATAATTTATGAGAATGAGGTTAGATTCATTCCATGTTCCCCAAGACTTCATTGTATTGGTGGCATGATTTCGGAATCTTCCCCCCATACATGTTAGGTTTCCAACAGATATAGAGGAGTTTAGGCATACCCTTGAAATGCAATATTTTCCTATGACAGAAATTTGCAGGGACCACATACAATCCCAGGGGATGACCTGGAGGCCAGTTTTGTTTTATATGGCTGACTGTAATTGTATTATTTAGTTTCCCAGGGCCATTGGTCTCCCATTTAGTACTTCCACATACATAGCATGAGGAGACATTTAAGGTTGTCCCTACTACCTCAGCTAGGTTTATGAAGAGGTTTTTTGCTATTTGCAGAATGGAAAAGGGTTTTTCCATTTCTTCATAGAAGGAGTGGAACACAGAGTGGGCTTTACTTATAAGTGGGTGTTCCTGATACCCGACCCAGATGAAAACTCCTGCGTCTATTCCTCAATGTGGAGGCCCATTTGGATTCCCTAGGTCTGCCAGGATTCAAGGTTCAGGATGGTGAGGTTTAAAGGGTTACATTGACCACATGGACAGTTAGTTGGGGCAGTTCCTTTGGTGAGGATGGTTGTTTGTCTAGTTGTATCTGTGGCCCAGGTGGCCCAGGTGACACAGGTCCAGTAGGGGCAGTAGTATCCACCTAGGTATTTGCACCAGTAGGCCCCCCCTTGGGCTGCAATTTTCATTTCTGTAGCACACAAATACTTATTGTTATGAGTATATTCCTGCTCCCAGCTGAGCCCTCCACAGTCAGTGTTTCATGGTGTCCCAGAGTCTATGACCTGACATACATCAAATAGGAGGGACACTCATTGGTTCCAGGCTTGTGACTAGGGTGGAGTTAAGTAGCTCTCCGTCTTGATTAGATGCTCTTATTTCCCATTGATGGGAGACTTGGGGGCTTGAGGTCAAAGCAGATTATTTGGCCAGATTTGTTACAGACACTATAGAAGAGTCCCTGAAACTGGCAGGTGTTTATATGACCCTGGCGGGTATAATGGTTAAGATATATTGACATGGGCCCCCGGCACTTCTTGGATACATGGCTCACACTCTGTGGTACCAACCTGTGACCATGGGAGGGTCAGGGCTAGGAGTAGGGAAAATAACCAAAGGGACATTTTAGTTGGGATTAAACCAGAGTCCTACCCTTCAGTTATGCATAGACCACAATCAGTTTCCAGGCTGTGATTGGAACAGAACTTGGTGTTCCATCCTTAACCTTTGGCTGTGCATGGACCATTCAGCTTCTAGGGTCTGAATGGAGCAGGGCTTGGCATCTTATTCTTTCACAAGATGAGTTTGGCTGAGTTGTGGGTGTCTGGAATACAGGTCCATGCCTCTGGGGCAGCTCATTTGACCTGGCTATGGTGTATCTATGGGGTGATTTCAGCTACTTTAGCTACAGTGGGGGTGGATAAAATGACAAGATATGGTCCTCATTATTGAGGTATTAGTGGAGCTGATTTCCAGTCTTTGACCCAGACAGCATCTCCCTCTTGGTACGGGTATGAGCAGCTGCTTAAGCTAATGAGGGCCCTTTCTTGGACCCAGTGATTCAGGTTCTATAGAGTTTTTCCTAAACTGATCATTTGCTGAACTATTGATAAGTTTCTTCTTTCTCTGAGGTCCCCTTCTATATTTTGGATTAAGGGAGGGGCCTCCCAAAGAGGATTTCATAAGGGATTAGGCTTAGCTTTCAGCTAGGGCTGGCCCGAAATTGGAGGAGGGCACTTAAGAGTACTTGCACCCGTGTTAGCCCAGTTTCTCGGCAAATCTTGGCAATAAGTCTTTATTGTATAGTTCATTCTCTCTTCTTTCCCTGAGCTTTGAGGATGATAAGCGGTGTGCAGTTTCCACCAGATGCATAGTTCTTTGGCAATCTTTTGAGTGATTTCAGAAATGAAGGTGGGTCCATTGTCGGAGCCAAATGAGAGTAGTAGCCCATATCGAGGAATGATTTCCCTGAGCAGAACTTTGGCCATTTCTTCAGCCTTTTCAGTCCGAGTAGGGAAGGGTTCCAACCAGATGAAAAAGGTGCAATTGAGGACTAAGAGGTATTTGTAGCCTCTGGATTGTGGCATTTCGACTAAATCAACTACTAGATCTTCGAGAGGCATATTGCTGATTCATTGGACTCCTGGGGCTCCCGTGGGTCCCTGGCAAGGGTTATTCTTTGCACATGTCATGCACTGCTGGCATACAGCATGGGTAATAGACTTGGGATGAAGAAGAATCTTCCTAACACTTCTTTAAGATGGGTTTTTCCCAAGTGTGTGTTTTTGTGGTAGTCCTGAACTATGGTTGCAGCTAATATTCGAGGCACAACTATTCTGTGATTGGACAATGACCATCACCTGTTTGTTCTTTGTGTCCCATTCTCGGAGAGTATCCACTCTCTCTCAGCTTGAGTATATTGTGGCTCCCGGTGATTCAGAGGCTGGGGGAGAGAGCACCCTGTGTATACTGGAGTTTATGATAATTAAGAAGTTGGGGAATGAGGGTAGTGGCCAGGTTTTCAGATAGCGAACCTTCCAATGTGGCTCTTTTTGCTTCAGCATCTGCCCTCCGATTTCCTTGAGCAATGGGGCTGTGGCTTGTTTGGTGTCCCTTGCAGTGCATCCAAGCCACTTTGGTGGGCTCCCAAACTGCTTCTAGTAGTTCCAGGATCTGTGAGCCATATTTAATGTCCTTTCCTCCTGAGTTAAATGAGTCTTTTTTGTGCCTGCAGGGTAAGGAAGGCATATTTGGAGTCTGTGCAGATGTTAACCTTCACTCCAGCCACAAGTAGTAAGGTTTGGGTGAGGGCAATGAGTTTGGCTTTTTGTGATGATGTGCTATCTGGGAGATTCTGGGCTTCTACTGTGGTTTTGGAGGTCACCACAGCATATCCTTCTTGCCGGTCACTGCCCTGAACAAAGCTACTCCCATCCATGAAGAACTCCATGTCAGGATTTGGTAGTGACTGATCTTGAAGGTCTGGCCTGCTGGAATACTTCTTGCAATGTCTCCAGGCAGTTGTGGTTTAGGACCACTGGCTCGACAGGTAGCAGGGTAGCAGGATTCAGATTTTTTTATGAGTTCCATTTGGATGGACAGATTTTCACATAATAGAGTCTGATATTTAACCAGGCATCTGTTAGTAAGCCAGTGTGTTCCTTTGGCTTCTAAGATTGTGACTACTGCATGCAGAACCTGAACAATCATAGGCTGTCCAAGAGTTAATTTCATGGCTTCTGGTGTTAGCATTGCTGCAGCTGCCACAGCTTGCAGGCACGAGGGCTACAGTGTCCAGTTGTTTGGATAGACAGGCTACAGGTCTTTGCCAGGAACCCAGGTACTAAGTGAGTATTCCTACTGTGATACCCTGGTGATTATGGAAGTAGACATAGAATAGTTTACTGAGATCTGGAAGCCCAGGTCTCAGTGCTTCCATCAGGGCCCACTTGAGAGCAGTGAAAGTATCTTTCTGTGGGTTTTCCCAGAGCAGAGGTTCATGATCTCCCCACTTTGTGGCTTCATACAAAGGGGATGTGAGGAGTCCAAAATTGGGGATCCAAATGTGGCAGAATCCAGCTCCTCCAAGGAATTCTCACAACTTTTGGTGAGTGCTGGGCTCAGGGAGGCTATAGATTGCTTCTTTTGTTTCAAGTCCTAATTTGTGGAGCACTGGTACTATTTTATAACCTAGATACTTGACCTGAGGTAGGCAGATTTGGGCTTTCTTTTAGATACCTGATAACCCTTTTGTTGTAGATATTTTAAGAGGGCATGGGTTCCACTAACACAGTCTTTGTAGGTGGGAGAATAGGAGCCCAGTCTGTCCTAATAGTCCTCATCAGAGCCCTCCATTCCTGCAAGTTCAGTAAGCTGATTTTCAGGTTTTCCTTCTGAATTTTTGTGAACTCAGTGATTAGTTTGCAATGCCCCATTTGCTCTCCTGACTAATGCTTTGGCTGCTTTCTTGGGGGTGATGGGGTTGAATGGCCTGTTGGGACACTCCTGCTGCCAGTGCCCTTCCTCCTTGCAGTATGCTCACTGATTTTACCCTATCACTGATTTTACCCTAGGGGTTAGGCCCCCCTCCTTGGGGCAGGGGCATCCTAGTTCACTTTCCTTGACATGGGGTTGCTTCTTTCGACTATTGCTGCTATGAGAAGGTCTGCTTTCTTTTCATTTTCCAGTTTTCATCTCTCCTCGTTTCTACATTGCAGTTGATGTAAACCTTGGTGGCTACCTCCATGAGCTGGGAAATGTTCATACCAGTGAACCCATCTAACTTCTGTAGCTTTCTTCAGATGTCAGCCTGTGATTGGGCAATGAATGCTGCATTGACCATTGTTTGGCTTTCAGAAGCATCTGGGTCAAAGGGTGCATATACATGAAACACCTCACACAGTTGCTCATAGCACTGAGCAAGACTTTCATCAAGAAAGACTTAGGTGGTCTTCACCATGTTTACTGCCTTTTGGCTCCCATCTCTGAACCCTTTGAGTAAGGTCCTATGGAAAGTTCTAGTCAGTTGAGCCTGGTCATGTCATTGGGATGCCATTGAGGGTCCTCATCTGGGAACTGTATGTGGGCATATTGGTCTCTGTCCAGGTTCCCTCAGGTGGGTGTTCTTTGAACCAGATTAGAGCCCCTTGTGTGACTTATGTTCTCACCTCAAAGTTTAGTAAGGTCATGAAAAGTTGTTTATAGTCAACCCAGGTGGGTTTGTGTGTTTGTATGATGGATTGGAAGAAGGCTGTCATGGCCTGAGGCTTCTCTAAGTATGGTGGGGTGTGACTTTTCCAGTTAAAGAGGTCAGTGGTAGTGAAGGGTTGGAACACGAATGTTTGGTTTCCTCCTTGGATTTGGCCATTGGTATCATAATAAATTGGAGCTTGGGCTTCATGAAGAGGTAGCTGTAGGGTGGCCCTTCTCCCTGCTCCACTTCTCCCCTGGGGTCCCCATGGTCTGAGTTGCCATCTTTCAGGGGCTCCTTCCTGACTGATGGTCAACACTTGTGCCTGGGGGTATGATGCTAAATTGCTGGGGGCCAAGATTGGTGGAGACAGTGGTTGTGGGGGTGAAGAGGCTGCATTGCTTGGAGAAAATGGTTGTGGGAAAGATGGGGCTGTGTTGCTTGGAGAAGATGGTGGCAGGTGCAGCTGCAGGAATGGCAAGGTCATGCTGCTTGGGGGCAGCACGGGCAGGTACATCTCCATGGAACTCTTGGGGAAAGTTTTTCAGCATATAACCTAATGGGGTCCTACTTTGGGTGTCCCCATGTTTCCACCCTGTGTCAGTGCCGCACAACACTCTACTCAGCCTTTCACTTCCTCCATCTCTGGCCACTCCCCTTGTGGGGACTTACAATGCCTCTTTGCCCTAGCGGGTTGGTATAAACCCCCAACTCGGAAGAGGGTCCCTTTGCAGGGAGGCCCCCCAGACTGCCCTTGACCAGATGAGGTCACCACAGAATCATGGACTGGGACTCCATACTCACCCTGCAGATGTGTGTCTGTGTCTTGCTCCATCCCCACAATCACATGTACACAATCACCCTCCTTCCTTTCCTTTCTTGGACCTAGAGAAGATAGCTTCCTCCCTTCTCCTCAGGAGTACTAGGGTATTCTTGAGGGCTAAAGAGGCTTCCCTCCTAACTTTTCAGAATTAGGCTTTTCCTGCACTATGCCCCTGGGGGTCTTACCCATCTGGTGTGTGGAACTCCTTGCTTCATTCTCAGGGTCTCTTTTGAACCCTCCAGTGCCTCCAGTTTCTCCAGGAGGGCTCCATCAGAGTCCACAACCTCTTTCTGGACTAAAGGGGTCCAGGGACACCCTGGACTGGGGTTTGCCTGGACCCTCCCAGCCTTCTCAGAGGTAACTGAGAGGGGTTATCAACTGCCACCATCTCTGGCCTTCTCAGTGATCCTGGACAAGCCCCCAGAGATGTTATAATGGAGAGAAGTAGGGTGATCATGGTTTTGAAGTCCAGGACATGAGAAATCTCTGAGAAGGAAGATTTGTTAACAGCTGGCCAGGACCGGTAGACTTCTGTCAAATAAAACCCTGAACCCTGAATAGGATTTCTAGGTCCCTTTTGTACAGAGGATGTAGGAGCAGGGGTTTGAGCAGTGCTTTTATGCAAAAAGGACTTTGTTAGTTTCTTAGAGTTTTAGGGGTTTGCTTGGATACCAGGTAGGTTTGAATTAACATATCACCAACAATCTAGGTAAGCTAGAATTAACATATGGCCCACATTCCATCTGGATGTAAGTTTGAATACACATTCAGTCTGCATCTTTCCTGAATATTCAAAGCCTATAGGACTTATATCACTTAACTGGTTTTCCAGAAACTAGGCAAACTTGGGTATAGAATTAGATAAGTTTGAATTCATGTGCAGGCCATATTATATGGAGTTACCATCACATTTAAAATAGTTAAAACAATGAAAATATGAGATGAGGAGGTAAACAGTTCATTTAATTTACTTAAAATGTCTTTCTTCTAGATGTCGTCTCTGAATGTCCCTTGCACTACCACTTTGGTAAAACTATTCAAAAGGCATACATCCTTTACCAGCATGTATCTTACCATCTAGGTATGTATGCTTAAAGGTTGGGGCTAGACATTAATTATAAAAGCTGTCTTGGTTTTGAAGTCTTTAAAACATACAATGACTAAATAAGGAAGGGAATGTGTTTTTCCAACTGGAAGCAAGACTACCAGATGGCAGAAACAAGTAGAAAACAAGTTTGAGACCCAGCTTTGTAAAGGTGATGACAATTAATGTCAGTTTATTTTTAAAATCTAGTCAATCTATTATGTAAAAAAGTAAAACTATATTTTGGTAGGTTGACTTGTCCACCTTTTCCAACCAGTTATTTTCATGTCTTAGCCACAATCTGTGTGTTGAAAATAAACAATGATTGAAAGTGTAGGGTATGAATGATGGATGGATGCATGGGTGGGTGGATGGATGGATGGATGGAAGGGAGGAAGGAGAGAAGGAATGAAGGAAGGAATGAGAGGGGGGAGGGAAAATGCAGGAAGCAAAGAAAGAAAAAAGGAAGAGAAGGAAGGAGAAAGGAAAAAAGGAAAGAAAAAATTGGTCTCTGGGAATGGTTAGATGATTCCACCCTCCCCCTACCCCCCCCACACAGTGTCTAGTGCTAAAGCTTACAGTGACTATAAACTTAGCTCAGCTGAAGAGGGTAAAAATCAATATTCAGTTGACAAGTTTGTCCAGCAGATTATTAAGCAGTTTACATAATTTTTTGTTTGTATTTACATTTTCAGTCAAAGATAGAATTAGTCTTGATTGTATGTAACTAGATTTGAAAGAATTTAAGTTTAAAAACTGCTAATACAATGATTTTGGTAATGTTCTGCCACTTTTCCATTACCCCACTCCCATCCTGAGCCCCTCGTGGGGAAAATAAATACATTTTTTGAGATTAATAATTTCCTTAGAAATAGTCCTTAGTTAAATCTCTATCAAGTCATAGTCAAAATCAGAAGTCAGTAACTGCAGCCCGTGATTCAAATTTGGCAAGCCCCTTGTTTTAAATAATACCCACAAACTAAGAATGATTGGACATATTTAAATGGTGGAAAAAATCAAAAGAATAATAGTGTGGAATTATATTGAATTATATGAAAATCAAATTTCAGTGTCCATAATAAAACTTTTTGGAATACTTCCATGTTCATTTACATATTGTCTGTGGTGGCTTTTACACTACAACAGCAGAATCAAGTCATTGTGACAGAGACTGTATGGCCTGCAAAGTCCACAGATACTTACTAAATGGTCCTTTACAGAAAAAAATTGCCACCTCTGCTCTAGAATAGTCTTCTCCACAACCTATCTATGTACTTTAAGGTAAAAGAAAAAAATAGCTCATTATTGACTGATTTAATCTAAATAATTTGGATGATTAGGCAACACTGTCTTATTGTGCTGTACATGCCTAGCCCAGAAGATTGTGATTTAGTAAAAGAAATTAAAGAGTGAAAAAGAATAGGTATCACTGTGTTTAGAATGTATGTGAAGAGTTTATTTCATGTATATGAGATGGAGACTGATTTAAGTTTGATCTGGTAGTTTCACCCTTCTTTACCAGAACTTGTTCTAGCTCACAAACAAGTACAATGTTAAGATAGGTGAGGCTACAAATGTTAAGAACTAGGACATGTTTTTAGTATACACTTTCCTCAAGAAAAACAAATGTGGTCTTCAAACCTTTTGTATTAGTCAGCCAAAGGGGTGC
This sequence comes from Dasypus novemcinctus, assembly GCF_030445035.2. Classification (NCBI taxonomy): domain Eukaryota; kingdom Metazoa; phylum Chordata; class Mammalia; order Cingulata; family Dasypodidae; genus Dasypus; species Dasypus novemcinctus. Next base: position 88,425,696 of record NC_080677.1, read on the forward strand.
TGATGAAAAATACCAGAATTTAGTTGATTTTTATAAAGGATATTTATTTGGGGTAGGAGCTTACAGATACCAGGCCATAAAGCATAGTTTACTTCCCTCACCAAAGTTTACTTCCACATGTTGGAGCAAGATGGCTGCCCAAGTCTGTGAGAGTTCAGGCTTCCTAGGTTCCTCTGGGCTCAGCTCCTCTGCTTTCTCCACAAGGTCAGCCCTCGACCATGAGGCTTGCTAGGCTTTGCCTCTCTCCACAAGGTCAGCTGTAGACTACCAGGTGAATGGTTCTGTCTCTCTCCCTGGGGTTTCTGTCATGTTTAAGGAGCCATCTCTATTCCTTTGTGTTCTTCTCCTGGCTCAGGTCCTGTCTTTCTGGCATTTGCTTCTCTTTCCTCTGTGTGCTTACTTCCTGGTGCACCAGCTTAAGACTTCAGCATCAAACTCCAACATCAAAAACCCTCAACTTTGTCCTTTGCCATGCCTTTTATCTGTTAGCCGCCACCCACCAAAGGGTAAGGACTCAATGCCCTAGAGATGTAACCCAATCAAAGCCCTAATCATAACTTACTCCCATGTATAGACCAGATTACAAACATAATCCAATTATCTATTTTTTGGAATTCGTAACCATATCAAACTGCTATACCTTTTTTATTATGTACCACTAGCAACAAAATTTTTGGAATATACATCCCCAGTAGTTGTTTTAAGCAGCTTTATTGAGATATAATTTACATACCATACAATTCACCATGGTAACAATTCCTTCAAAGGAAACTGAATTTGATTAGATCAGTCTGTGGAACAATTTATTCCCCAGGGCATTTTTCTGAACAATAAAGCAATCAGGAAGCCATTGGTAGAACTTGAAAGCTGGGTGATCATGGAAAGAGATAGTCAAAGAGAGTACCGCCAATACTGCCTTCATTCCAGGGTAACAGTGGGAATACTCAACTTCCATTTCCTGTGGAGTAACATCAGAGACTTTCCTCTGTGTGAGGGGTTGCGGGTGGAGGGGGGAATGTATAGACTTCATTAAAATTACCCAGCTAGTCACTACACAAAGAAATAACCAAATGATAGTATTATGTCCTAGGGAAGGTGAGGTAGTACCCAGAGTGCTACAATATATTGCCTAAAGTGACCCCTTTCCAACAAAAATGATGAGATATGCAAAGAATCACAAAACTATGATCCATAATTGGGGTAAAAGACAACAGCAAAAGACACTGCCTATGAGAGTAATCAGGTGTCAGGTTTAATTGGCAAGGACTTCAAAGTAACCATTACAAATAAAACCAAAGAACTAAAGGAAACCATGGTTAAGGAAGTAATGGAAGGTTTGATGGCAATGTAATATGAAATAGAGAATTTAAATAAAGAGATAAGAATTATAACTTTTATATATAAAATGCATATATAATTTATATATAAGTTATATATAAATTATTATTCCAAATGTAAATTTTGGGATTAAAAAAGCAATAACTGAAATGACAACTTGACAAGGGGGCTGAACAGTAGATTTAAGTGATAGAAGAAAGATTTAGAGAACCAGAAGATAGACTGATAAAGATTATACAGTCTGAAAAAAAGAGAAAATATATTGAAGAAAAATGAACAGACTCTCAGAGAAATCTGGGACTCATTCAGCACACTAACATACATGTAATGGGAATACCCAGAGAAGAAGATAGAAGGAAAGGAGCAGAAAAAATTCAAAGAAATGATGACTGAAAACTTCTCAAATTTGCTAAAAAACATTTATCTACACATAGCAGAAAGCTTAATGAATTCCAAGTAGAATAAACACAAAGAATGCACAAGCACATGCATCATAATAAAAAAAAAGTTGAAAGTCAAAGACAAGAAGAAATTCTTGAAAGCAGTAAGGAGAAAAAATATGTCACTTAAAAGGGAACATCAAAAAAATTAACAGCTGACTTCTCATCAGAAACAATGGAGGTCAGAAGGCAGTGGGATAACATATATAAAGTGCTAACGGAAAAAAAAATACAAGCAAGAATCCTCTAGCAAAACTATATTTCAGAATAGGAAGGATGAATAAAGACATTCCCAGAGAGACAAAAACTGAGAGATGTCTTTGCTGAGAGACACACTTTAAAAGAAAACCTAAAGGAAGTTCTTAAGGTTGAAAGCCATTTGACACACATACAAACAAAGAAAAAACAAAAAAACATGAATAAGAGTAATTACATAATTATAAAAGACAATATAAATGCATATTTATTCTCCTTTCTTTCCTTAAGTGATTTAAAAGCAATTGTATAAAGCAATCTACATATAGTGTATTGTCGAGCCTAAAACATTAGAAATGTAGTATTTTACCAATACAAAGAGCAAACCTATACTAGGATAAGAAAATGACTTCAGGTGGTAACTTGAATCCACAAAAACAAATAAATAGGACCAGAAATGATAAATAAGGTTAATATAACAAAAGCTATTAGTGTATACTTGCTCTTCTTTCTTCTGTAAGCTTCTTTAAGAGATTAATTATATAAAGTAATAATTATAAAAAAACGTATTGGGGTTTTTAACATTTATAAATGTAATAGGTATAACAATAATAACACAAAAAAGGGAAATAGAACTATATAAGAGTAGCATTTCTATATCTCATTGGAACCAACTTGGTAATATTCTCTTAAGATGTATATGGTAAACCCTAGAGCAATCACCAGGGAAATAATTTTTAAAGTACAGTGAGGAGAGTGGGAGGGAGTGCGAGAGTGGAAGGGAGCATGAGAGTGGGAGCCACTGGCAGGCAGTTAGGCCCTGTCCTCAGGGCCAGTGAGGGGACTTTACTGTTTACAGTGAGCCAGAGCACTAGGCCTACCCTGCAGTCCCCCTGCAGTCCCAGCACTGCATGTGCAAACTGGATGCAGGGCCTACCAAGGTCCTGCCAGCTGACTAAAAAGCATGTGCATAGCGCTCCAAGAAAGACCCACAGGGACACCAGGACCAGCTGAGTGGTGATGCAATCCTGCCAGAGTTGTTTCAGCAAACTACAAAGCAGGAGGTGTCTGGATGTAGATTTGGAGAGACTGAGACAAAATTAATGCTTCCTCAAGGTAAAACTGTGGGTTTCTAACACTGAACTTGGAAGCTGTGGGAAGGTAAATCCCTTCCCCCTAGGGCAAAGGGCTGCAGCTTTCCCTGAGAATTACCAGCCACAAGGCGGAGTTCCCAATCCCATGTTCCCCTAAACATGTGAGCCCTAAGCCCGTTTTCCCTGAAACCCCGTGACCAACATCTAACAGACCCACGTACCCTGAGTCCACATTCTCCCGGACCTCTGTTTCCCAAACTCAGTACTCCAGGAAATCTGGCAGAGGCCTGGCCTGCTGGGCTAACTCTAGGAGTGGGAGGGTTTAGGTGGGAGGTACCGAGGGCCCAAGGAGTGCAGGTTCAATTTTCTGGTCCCCTCCCCACCCTTTTACTGAGTTTGGAGGAGCATACCAGCTAAATTGGGGAGAGCCTAGGAAGAGAGGAGAGGTGAATCTGGTGAGAGAGCCTGATTTACCTAAATGCCCTGGGATAGGAAACTTGGTTGGAGAAAAGGTGGAGTCAGAAAATTAACTAGGTCCTCTGTAGCACACCTAAGGGAGAGGGACAGTAGGCTGTGCTTTGCAGGCTTACAAAAGCATATTTAGGGTTCCTGGCAAGGGGTGGGTGCTCTCTCTCAAGAAGTTAAGAGACATTATTTTCTGAGGAGAATTGGTTCACCAGGGACCCATTTGAATCTCCTTCAGGAGTCTGTACACAACCTTCCTACTGTCCTGGGAGAGAGGAAAGTGATGAAGGGAGAAGGGGAAGGTGAAATTCATAAGCAGCTTATTCAATTGCAAAGAGGATTCCTTCCTTGAAGACTTGACTGGTCTTCCTTGTCGGCTTGTTTTTTTGTTCCTCCTTCCTCTTCCTACCCCCACAGACCTTTCATTTAATTTTTTCCTTTCTCTTTCTCTTGCTTGTCTTTTTTCCCCCTTATCCTTTTCCCCCTTTTCCCCCCTTCTTTTCTCTTTTTTTTATATTAAGTGCTGCAGGCAACAATTCTTATTTGCTGTGATTCCTCGTCCTCAATTTCCTCCTTCCTGCATGTACTGAATTGGCTACCAACTCTATCCCCTTTCCTTTACACCTTTCTATTCTCCATCATTTATTGTTTCTCTTACATTCCACCTCTTTTCATTTAGCCCCCAATATTTCTGATGTTTTATCTCTAATACCTCTATTCTGTTTTCTATCTTTTATTCACTGTTTATATTATTGTCCTTTCTTTTCTCTTTACCTCTCTCTAGATCACACTGGCCTTTAAATTCATTCTATATTCCTTCCCATATTCACTTTACTATCCCCTTACAGGTACTCCACTTTTTTACTGTTATAACCCACACAGCTTACATGAGTTCAGTATCCATTCTCCTACATCTCACATGGTATTTCTCTTAATATCCACCATCAATACTACTATTGTCTTTTTTTTCTTACCTCTCTCACTGTCTCTGATCCTAATATTTTCATTCAAGGGAACTTAGCCAACATCAAGGAAATAGAACAAGAAGAACAAAGTGACAAAGGGAAGACTTAACACATGCAAAAACAACAACTAACTGAACCCCAACATGAAAAAACTAATCAATTGAATAAACCCATCAAGATACAATGATGACCAGACAACAACAAAAAACTACAACCATACCAAAAATCAGGAAAACATGACCGAATCCAATGAACAAACTAAAAACCAGGAAGAGGAGTGGAACACCAAACAACTAATTAAAGCTCTCAAAACATATATCATGGACCAATTTAATGAAATGAAGGAAGATATTAAGGATATTAAGAAAACACGTGGAGAGCATACAGAAGAAATTGTCATCATGCACAAAAAGAAAACGGATAATATGGGGTTGAACAGCACAATCCAAGAAATCAAAAATACACTTTCAGCAAATAAAACAGATTTGAAGAGGCAGAGGAAAGAATTTGGGATTTGGAAGACAGTACATCTGAAAGCAAAGGATAGTAGAACAGATCAATAAAAAGATAGAAAAAATCCAGCAGGGACTTAGGGACCTGAATGACAATGCAAAACACATAAACATACACATTATAGGCATCCCAGAAGGATAGGAGAAGGGAAAGGGGACAGAAGGGGTGTTGGAGGAAATAATGGCTGAAAACTTCCCAAACCTACTGAGGGAGATGCATGTACATGTCCAGGAAAAAAACAAACCCCAATAGCATAAATCCCAACAGGCCTACCCCAAGACATATACTTGTCAAATTATCCAATGCTCAGGACAAAGAGAAAATACTAAAAGCAGCAAGAGAAAAGAGAACCATCACTTACAAAGGAGGCTCCATAAGATTAAGTGCTGATTTCTCATCTGAAACAATGGAGGAAAGAAGACACTGGTATGACATTGTCAAGGTACTAAAAGAAAAGAATTTCCAAGCAAGAATACTCTATCCAGCAAGGTTAGCATTCAGAAGTGATGGAGAGTTCAAAATATTCACAGATAAACAGAAACTGAGAAAGTATGCCAACAAGAAACCTGCCCTTCAAGAAATACTAAAGGGAATTCTGCAGAAGGAAAGAAAACAATAAGAGAGACAGAGCTGAAAGAGAGTGTAAGAACAACTAAAATAACCAAAAGATAAAAAAATCAAACAACATATGACTAACACAAATCCAAAGAAAATATGGCTGATATAAGTAATTCCTTGCAAATAATAACACTGAATGTTAATGGATTAAACTCACCTGTTAAGAGACACAGATTGGAAGATTGCATAAGGAAATATGACCCATCTATATGCTGTCTACAAGAAACACATCTTAGACCAAGGGATTCAAGGAGATTGCAAGTGAATGGCTGGAAAACAATCTTATAGGCAAACAGTAACCAAAAAAGGGCAGGAGGAGCTATATTAATATCAGACAAAATAGACTTTAAATGCAAAACTATTGTGAGAGACAAAGACAGGCACTATATATTAGTGAAAGGGATAATCTTTCAAGACGAAAGAGCAATCATTAATATTTATGCCCCTAACCAGGCTGCCTCCACATATATGAGGCAAATACTGCAAAAACGAAAGGAAGGAATTGATGCCTCAACAGTTATAGTGGGGAACTTCAACACACCACTGTCATCATTGGACAGAACATCTCAAAAGAGAATCAATAAAAAAACAAAGAGTATGAACAATATCTTAGAAGATATGGACATCATAGACATATATAGAACATTACACCCAAATACAGTAGGATATACATTCTTCTCAAGTGCACATGGATCATTCTCCAAGATAGACCAAATGCTAGGCAACAGAGAATGTCTCAATGAATTCAGAAAGATTGGAATCATACAAAACAATTTCTCCGACCACAGTGGAATGAAGCTGGAAATCTGCAAGGACCAGAGACCCAGATTTGGCACCAAGATATGGAAGTTAAACAACACACTCTTAGAAAAACAGTGGGTCAAGGAAAAGCTCAACAGAAATCAATAATTACCTTGAAACTAATGAAAATGATAAAATGACATATCAAAACGTATGGGATGCACAAAAGCTGTATTGTAAGGGAATTTCATAGCCATAAACTCATACCTCAAAAAAGTAGAAAGAGGCGGCGGACTTGGCCCAGTGGATAGGACATCTGTCTACCACACGGGAGGTCCGAGGTTTAAACCCCGGGCCTCCTTGACCCATGTGGAGCTGGCCCATGCGCAGTGCTGATGCACGCAAGGAGTGCCCTGCCATGCAGGGGTGTCCCCCACATAGGGGAGCCCCATGCAAGGAGTGTGCCCTTAAAGAGTGTTGCCCAGTGTAAAAGAAAGTGCAGCCTGCCCAGGAATGGTGCCGCACACATGGAGAGCTGTCACAAGATGATGCAACAAGAAACATAGATACCCGTGCCGCTGACAACAACAGAAGCAGACAAAGAAGACACAGCAAATAGACACAGAGAACAGACAACTGGGGTGGGGAGGGGAAGAGGAGAGAAACAAACAAACAAACAAACAAACAAATCTTTTTTAAAAAAAGAAAGAGCTAAAATTGAAGAACTAACTTAAAAACTGGATGAATTAATAAAAAAGAAACAGCAAACTAACCCCAAAGAAAGAGGAAAGAAATAACAATGATCAGAGCAGAACTAAATGAAATAGAAAATAAGAAAGCACTTGAAAAAATAAAATAAAGAGCTGGTTCTTTGAGAAGATCAAAAAAATTGACAAACCCTTAGTTAGACTAACAAAGAAAAAAAGAGAGGAGATGAAAATATACAAAATAAAAACTGAGAAAGGGGAAATCACCACTGACCCCACTGAAATAAAGACTATCATAAGAGGATACTTTGAAAAACTATATTCCAACAAGAAAGACAATTTAGAGTAAATGGACAAATTCCTAGAAACACATAAGCAGCCTACATTGATGAAAGAAGAAAACAATGATCTCAACAAACCAATCACAAGTGAAGAGATAGAACAGTCATTACAAACCTCCCAACTAAGAAGAGCCCTGGGCCAGATAGCATCACAGGTGAATTGTACAAAATATTCCAGAAAGAACTAACACCAATCTTGCCTAACTTTTCCAAAAAAACAAAATAGAAGAAACACTGCCTAACTCATTTTATGATGCCAACATTACCCTAATACCAAAGCCAAAGACACCGCAAGAAAGGAAAATTACAGGCTTATCTCTCTAATGAACCTAGATGTGAACATCCTCAACAAAATACTTGCTAATCACATTCAACAACACATTAAATGAATTATACACCATGACCAAGTGGGTTTCATTCCTGGTATTCAAGGATGGTTCAACATAAGAAAATCAATTAATGTAATACACCACATAAACAGATTGAAGGAAAAAAATCACGCAATCATATCTATAGACGCAGAAAAAGCATTTGACAAAACAGCACACTTTTTCTTGATGAAAACACTGCAAAAGACAGGAATAGAAGGAAACTTTCTGAACACGATAAAGGGTATATATGAAAAACCGACAACTAATATCATTTACAGTGGTGAAATCCTAAAGCTTCCCCCCTAAGATCAGGAACAAGGCAAGGATGTCCACTATCACCCCTTCTATTTAACATTGTGTTAGAAGTACTTGCTCGAGCACTGAGACAAGACCCAGATATAAAAGGGATCCAAATAGGGAAGGAAGAAGTCACAATTTCACTATTTGCAGATGACATGATCCTATAAGTAGAAAGCCCTAAGAAATCTATAACAAAGCTTCTAGAACTTATAAATAGGTACAATCAAGTCACAGGTTATAAGATCAATACACAAAAATCAGTAGCATTTCTGTACACTGATAATAAGCAATCTGAGGAGAAAATCAAGAAGCAAATACCATTTACAATTGTATATGAAAAAACCAAATACCTAGGAATAAATTTACCTGAAGATGTAAAAGACTTATACACAGAAAACTACACAACACTGTCAAGGCAATCAAAGAAGACCTAAATAAATGGAAAAATATTCCCTGTTCATGGCTAGGAAGACTAAATATTATTAAGATGTCTATCATACCAGTACTGATCTACAAATTCAATGCAATTCCAATAAAAATCAACACAGCAGTTTTTAATGAACTAGAAAAACTAACTATGAAATTTATTTGGAAAGGAAAGAGGCCCCAAATAGCCAAAGACACATTGAAAAAGAAAAATGAAATTGGAACAATCACACTACCTAACTTTAAAATATACTACAAAGCTACAGTAGTGAAAATGGCATGGTACTGGCACAAGAATAGACTCACTGACCAATAGAATCAAATTGAGAGTTCTGATATAGGTCCTCTTATATACAGTCATCTGATATTCAACAAGGCCATCCAACCACTCAACTGGGAGAGAATGACCTCTTCAACAAATGGTGCCTAGAGAATTGGATATCCACACGCATAAAAGGAAAGAGGATTACCAACTCACATGATATACAAAAATCTACTCAAGATGGCTGAAAGACCTAAATATAAGAGCCAAGACCTTAAAGACCTTAGAAAATAATGTAGGGAAGCATCTACAGGACCTTGTAATAGGAAAGGGCTTCATGAACTTCACACCCAAAGCACGAGCAGCAAAAGAACATAAGACTGGCCGTTATCAAAAAAAAAACAGAAGACTACAAGTACTGGAGAGGATGTGGAGGAATGGGAACACTTGTCCACTGCTGGTGGTAATGCAGAAGGATCCAGCCATTCTGAAGGACAGTTTGGTGGCTTCTCAAAAAGTTAGCTATAGATTTGCCATATAACCCAGCAATTCCACTGATGGGTAATACCCAGAGGAACTGAAAATAAGGGCACAAACCAATATATGCACACCAGTGTTCATAGAAGCATTATTCACTATTGCCAAAAGTTGGAATCAACCCAAATGCCCATCAACAGATGAATGGATAAATAAAATGTGATATATACATACAATGGAATATTACTCAGCTATGAGAAGGAATACAGTACAAACACATGTTATAACATGGATGAATCTTGAGGACCTTTTGTTGAGTGAAGCAAGCCAGGGATGGAAGACAAATACTACATGATCTCTCTGATATGAAACAAGCAAATCAAGCTGTCTCAGAAAACTAGAGACTCAAAGATAGGCTTAAAGGAATTGTGTGGGGGGAGACGAAGATTGTGAGCTGAAACCTACATGTGTTAAGTCTAAGATAAGCTGGAGGTAAGTATTTGTACAGGGAAGAGATAAGATGGGGGCTTAGGGATACAATTGGGTGGATCTTTGTGGGCTCGAGGAGCCTAGGTTTGGGAGGATGGACCAGACGCCCAAGGAATTGGAGGGAGGGCTTGGGGGCTACAGTTGAATATGGGAGAATCTCAGGTATATGGTTGAAAGTATAATGTTGGGAAAACTCTTTAGAAAATATAATTAGGAATGATTACATGTTTAAGGTGCTTTGGGGGGGGCATTTGGCACAGGGTTAAGCTGGTAGGGATTGTGTGAGTGCTCATAGATGTTTGTCATAGTGTGTTAAATCATTGCGTGAAGACCATATAATGAGTGTGAAGGTGTACCCACGTCCTAGGGAGACCTGATGTTCTCAAATGAGAGAATTGTGTCCCTCGAGAAAATCAGTGGCTCCCAATGGGTTAGGGCAGTCTAGTGTGTCAAACCCTCAGCATTGTTGCAAGTATCTATAAATCTGGTGCCTCAAGTAGTGAAGATTGTCATTGTGGGCCCCTAGGGGAGGGGGAGAGAGTTAAAGAATAAATGGAAGCATGGCAACTAGGGAACAATGGAAGTGCTCCACAAGATCAAAAAAAAAACAATTTACAAGAATGATGGGGGGTGGAGGGTGGGGTGTGGATTATATGGGAACCCCTTATGTTTTTTTTAATGCAACATTCTATGCAATCTATTAACTTTAATAAAAATAAAAAATAAATAAAATTTTTTAAAAAAGAACTTGTTTGATAAACTCATATTATTATAGTCTCTCTGTTTTAGAAATAAATTTCACTCCATCTTTGATGTGGAAGTATTTTAGTTCTAGATAAATTAGATAGCATCTTTAGAATAACGCAACTTCAAAAAGAATCTCAAGATTTTATTAATCCTAGTCTTTAATTCCTTGATGCAGCCCCAATGAGTCATGGCTGATGTTTTTCTTTAAAATATCTTGCAGGATAGGGATTAAGGGCTATAGATGAAATAAGAGTATACATGAGTTGAAGCTTATTGATAACATAAGCTTTCATGTATGTGATTGTCTCTTTATTGGTATTTAAAGTTTTCCATAATAAAAAACTTTTTAAAAATCAAGAAGAGGTTAAAAGTAAAATTACAATAAAAAATCTATACCTCCTTCTCACCGTCCCCTATGTTAACAGTCCCTTCCTCTTTCTTCATTGTTTTTTCACTGTTTTTAACCTTTCCTCCCCATCCCAAACACATAGAAATTATGGTAAGGCCTGTTTGCTTTCCCTCCCAGGCATGCTTGGTTTCCTTCCTACCCTTTTCATTTATCCTAAGAACCACCTGGGTGCATAGACTCTCGTTTTCTTTCTTGGTGATATCTGCCTCACCAACCCTGGTTTTCCTAAAAGCAGTCTTTATTCAAAACAGAATAAAATAATATTCTGGTTCTACTTGTATTCTCAAACCATTTGGTGGTGGTGGGGGGAGCAGGTATTGGAAAAATACCTAAAATGAAGAATGAAAGGCGTTCTTACCTTAGAATTAATTGGTGGGAGTGAACGTGGGAAAACAGGTCTGGGACTTTATTTTCCATTTGTATTCCAAACTTGGGTTACATTTTTCTAATAATTGTTAACGAGGCAGAGACAGCTGAGTGTACTGTTTAATATCCAGACTACCACTCAGCTCCAGTACTGCTGTTCCCTCTTAAGTAAAATGAGAATATAATTGTACTTACCCCATAGGATCATTATGAGGATTAAATGAGATAATATTTATAAAGTACTTCAAATAGTACCTGGTATATAGAAAGTGCTAATATAAAGTTGGTAAAACATAATTCCTTTGTCAAGATATCAAATCTTCCCATTATCAGAAACTGCCATATCTTATTGCCTTTTAGAGTATTCCCTTTTTAAAATAACTCCTGGCCTGTGACGGATAATGGCCGCTGCCTTGCAGGAGTCATTTGTTAGTGCTGGGAAAAAACTGAAAATTTCCTAAAGAAGAAAAAGAAGATGAAAATGGTAGCTAGGGCCACAGCATAAGAACTAGAAGACGGATGAAAAGAAACTGCAGAAAGCAGAGCTTTGCAGGAAGTTGTGAATCAGAAAAGGATCCATTTTCCTCTTCTGATGGAGCAGTAGATGCTGACAATGAGGATGATGTTGAACCCTGCGAAAAAGAAAATGAGACTGCCTCAGAATCTGTTGTTGGAACCAACACAGGCTGGGCAGATGCCATGACTAAGATCCTTAACAACAACAAAAAAAACCCTAAAAGGAAACCTACCATTATGGTCAAAAACAAAGACCTGGAAAAGGAAAAAGAAAAGTTAAAGCAAGAGAGACTCTAGAAAAGAAAACAGCTTGATAAGAAGCAGGAGTGCAAAATGATGTGCAGAGTAAAGTCAGATGTTGTCGAAGACAAAAAAAACAGAGAAACCTTCAGGGAATTGCAACAAGGGCTGTGGTGCAATTGTTTAATGCTGTTCAGAACCATCAAAAGAATATTGACTAAAAGGTTTAAAAAGCTGGAGGCTGTATTAGACAGCATGCTAAGTTGATATCAACAGTTTCTAGGAAAACTTTCATCAGTGTTCTTAGAGGAATGGATGGAAGGACAAATGAGAAAAGTTCTACTGGGAGGAACCCCAAAACCAAACAGGCTGAAATGAAATCAGAAGAGGGCCCAAGGTGGAGTATCCTTCATGATGATGATTTCATGACAGGAGCATCTACGAAAGACTGGGACAAGGAAAGTGATGGGCTAGATGGCAGCAGACCAGGATCTGGAAGAGACTCTGATATGTGAAGTTATATAGGAAACAAAGTCTTCAATCATTTTATTTTTCCTGGAAAAATTCTTTATGATCAGAATGATGGGGAATTATAAGGATACCATTTGTAAGAAAGCCAAAAGACTTTTTACTTTTACCAACTTTACTCTTTCCCTTTTTCACATTAAACTTTGTTAATAAAACAAAAAAGCAAAACAAAACAAAAAAACCCTCCTAAATTGTGAGTTTTTTCCCCTAAGTTCTCCCAAAGCAGGTGCATTTCCAGGGGATGTTTAAGACAATTATCATGGGGTGGGGTTTGTGGGAAGATGGGAGCAGAAAAAAAAAACAACAGTTCTCTTTGTATTTATATATTTATTTAATTACAAATTAGGTTCTATTAGAGTCCAAAATTCAGAGACACACCAGAGCCCTCATTCTTTCCATTAGTAAGTCTGTCAATATGAGAGGAAAATATATTAAAGGATGGTTAATATATTTAACCACCTTTACACCTTTACTACAATGAGGTGAGAGGGGCAACAGGGGTTAACATGGTGCTTATCCTCATTCATTCACTTTCAATATAATGCCAGGTACTACGGCTCATATGTGCTGGGAAAGGGAGTTTATAGTTTTATTCTCTACTTTTAATGACAGTAACCTTTACAAAAGCAGTAAACAGCTTAAAAATATTTCTTCAAAGAAACCAGAGAATAAAGATAGAACTAATAATGCGAATATAGGCAAACAGTAAGAAAATGGCAGATGTGACATTCTTTCCCTTGTATAAGCTCTTGGCAGCCCCATTACAAAGTAAAAACAATGATGATATAATTACATCTAACAAGATGCCAGCCCTCCTTAAAAACGAAATCCTCTTTGAAATATGGATATATACATCCATGAATGTTTAGGATAAGTCTTATCCTATGTATACCTTCTGCTTTGAGATACCAGCTAGTGATTGGATAAAACCATTGCTATCAATAAACCCTTTTAAAATGAAATTTTAGAACATGAAGATAAGCCTCTACAATTTATTAACAATGTTTAAGTCATAAGATGCTCAGTCCATTGCTTTACAAAATTTCCAAATCTTATTGATAAATGTTCAGAAGCTTCTTTTCTAAACCTTATAATAAAAAGCAAAATGCACGTATTATTAGAGAAGTGTCTTCTTTCAGGCACAGTAAAAATGACTAAAATAATAACCAGAGAACCATATGATGAAAAATAAAATGCATTCATTTTTCATCAGGAATTACTGGAAAACACTACTCAAGGCTTTAAGTAACAAACATTAGAACAAATTATGTAATATTGGAGATTTGTCATACAGCTGCATGGAAGTAGAGATGTTTCTAATGTGTTCTCAAATTATGGTATTTGCTAGATTGTGAAACACACAGAGCTCCTGTTTTAAGTCAGCTAAGAAAAGATATATCAGATAAGATATAATCTCAACAGTGAATGGCTTCCATTTTAAAAGTTTTATCTGAAAACTAAGATAGGTGGAACTGCTACTTTGATCAGAATAAATTTTTATAATGACTGAAAAAAAAGAAACTCTGAATATTTGTGCTTGGTACACATACATGTTATTTAGCATATTCTAGTGATTTAAATCTCTTAATATAAGATGATATGAGTTCTTCTTCTATATCATAAATTTTACTGCAACTGTTAAAGGTTAGGGCATCACCTGGTAAAAACTCTATGAAATTAAATACAAAAAGAAATTCATGAAAGTTTGTACAGATTATGATTCAATTTTGCCTGGGATAAGAAGCTGGCCATAAAGATAGAACTCCAAATCTCTTTCTAAAGGAACTGATTTCATTTGCAACAGACTGTGGAGAAGGTAAAACATAGGGTAGTCTCAAAAACAATGGAGGTTGTGATGAAAGTCAATTGAGAAGACATTGATAGACTCATTGGATATGTAGGCCAGCTAGTTTGCCAGACAGAACCAGGGAAGAAGACAGCCGGGAGGAGTCCTCCTAGGGTCTGAAAAAAATCTCAAGCACAGACCATTTAAATCATAAACTCAATAGTTTTTGTTATATTCACAGATATGTGCAACCATCACCACAGTCAAATTTAGAACATTTCCATCACTTCAAAAAAGAAATCCCATTCCCTTTAACTATCATCCCCATTTAACCCTATTCCCCCAAGTTCTAAACATCTACTTTATTTAGACTTTGGGTTGTTTCTACCTTTAGACTATTGTGAGTAGAGCTGCTACAAACAAATGTGTACAAGATTTTGTGTGGGCATGTTTTCATTTTGTTTGGATACATATGGGAGAGTGGAATTGCCAGGTCATATATTTTATATATAAGCATCAGAGGAGATGCCAGACTGTTTCCGAAGTGACTGTACCATTTTACAGTCTCATACAATAGAGTACGAAAGTTCTAAAGTCTCCACATTCTCGCCAACATATTCATTCTCACACACATTCTTACCAAGACAACTTGTCTTTTTTATTATAACCATCCTAGTAGGTGTGACCTCTCATTGTGATTTGGACTTGAATTTTCTTGCTGACTAGTGATGTTAAGCATCTTTCCATGTGCTTATTGGCCATTCATATATATTCTTTGGAGAATTATCTATTCAGATCCTGCGTCTGCTTTTTAATCGGGCTATTTGTCGTCTTGTTATTGAGTTATAAGAGTTCTTTATATTTTCTGGATTCTAGACCCTTATTAGATATGTAATTTATAAATATTTTTTCCCATTCTGTGGGTTGTCTTTTGATTTTCTTGATAGTGTTCTTTGAAGAACAAAGTTTTTTATTTTGATGATGTCCACTTTATTTTTTTTTTCTTTTGTTGTATATGCTTTTGTTTTTTTATCTAGGAAGCCCATGTCAAATCTGAGATCATAAAGATTTACTCTAATGTTTTTTTCTAGCATTTTAAAAAATTAATTAATTACACTCTATTTGTGGAGCCGTTTTAGGTTTGCAGAAAAATTGCACAGAAAGTACAGAGAACCCCATATACTGACTACTGCATGCACATGCGCGCGCGCACACACACTCCTATTATTAACATCGTACATTTGTTACAATTGGTGAACCAATATTGATGCATAATTATTTATTAACTAGAGTTTCTAGTTTACATTAGGATTCACTCTTTGTGTTGTACAGTTCTGTAGGTTTTGACAAATACATAATATTGTTGATCCACCATTATAGTATCATACAGAATAATTGTATTGCCCTAATGATGCCTTGTGCTCCACCTCCAAGGCAACCACCAATAAGGGTTTTTATTTTCAATTTGCCATTTTGAAATAATTTCAAACTTACAGAACACTTGCAAAAAATAATACAACCTTATACAGGGAATTCCAACAAGCACCCAATCCTAAATCTGCCAATTTTGCTATTTTGCCACCTTTGTCGTAGCATTCTACCTACCTACCTATCAGTCTATTGGTCGGTCTGTCCATCTATGTATCTATTTTTTGAACATTTGAGATTGGGTTGCGCATATAATACCCCTTGAACAAGTAATACTTCCATGTACATTTCTTACACATAAGGATATTCAGTTATGTAATCACCTTAAGTGCAATATCAAGTTCAAGAAATTTAACAAAGATTATAGTTTACATTTTATATTGCAGTTTTTTCTTATGCCCCAGTAATGTCCTTTTGAGTCTTTTCTCCTCCATTCTTAGATCCCTTCAGTGTCATGTATTACACTGAATTATCATTATCTCTTTAGTTTATTTTTCTCTTTTAATTGTGGAAACATAAATAACATAAATATTCATAACCTACTCCTCCCAAGCATACCGTTTGGTGGGACTAGTCATATCACAATGTTGCAGTACCACCAGTGATTACTGGAACTTTCCATTCACCCCAAACAGAAACCCTACATTCATTTTGCATTGACACCCCATTGCCCTTGCCCCCTACCCCTGGTAGCCGGTACTTTACTTTCTGTCTCTATGAGTTTGCATATTTTCTCTGATATTTTATTTGTGGCTATGTTTAGAATTTTATAAATTTAAAATCCTAAATCTATTACAATTTCATCTGCTTTGATACCAACTTAACTTCAATAGCATACATAAACTAAGCTCCTGTATCCCTCTGCTCCCCCACCTTTATGTAGTTCTTGTCAAAAATTACATATTTACACATTATGAGTCCATAACTATTGATTTATCCTAACATTTTATGCATTTGCCTTTCAGATCCTGAAAGTATCTGAAGTAAAAAGTAGAGATACAAACTATAAATACAATGGTACTTGTATTTATATTTACCTATGTCATTATCTTTAATGGACACCTTTATTCCTTCATACAGCTTCAGTCCATTGTCTAGTGTCCTGTCTCTTCAACCTACAGAACTCCCTTTAACATTTCTTATAAGGGCCAATGTGATGAAATTCCTCGGCTTTTGCTTATCTGGGAATGTCTTAATCCTTCCCTTATCTTTGAAAGATAGTTTTTTTGGATATAGGATTCTTGGTTGGCAATTTTTTGCTTAAAATTTTTAAAATATGTCCTCCCATTGCCCTCTTGCCTCCATGTTTTTCAATGAGAAATCGACACTTAGTCTTACTGAGGCTCCCTTACCGAGGCTATGTGACACATTGCTTCTCTCTTATGGCTTTCAGAATTCTCTTCCTATCTTTAGCATTTGACAGTTTGACTATAACATTGTGCAGTCTGGGTATATTGAGTTTATCCTGATTGTAGTTTGTTGATCAGCTTGGAAATGTATATTCATACCCTTTGTTAATTTGGGAAGTTTTCAGCCATTATTTCTTTGAATATTCTCTTTTATTTTATTTTTTCTCTTTCTTCTCCCTTTGGAACTCACACAATGCATAATCTGGTATACCTGATGGTGTCCCACAGGTTTCTTATGTTCTGTTCACTTTTCTTTATTCTTTCTTCCTTCTCAGACTGGATGATTTCAATTGTCTTATAATCAAGTAGACAAATTCTTCTGCCAGCTCTAATTTGTTGGTGAATCCTTCTAGGGTTCATTCTTTTTCATAATTTCCATCTAATGATATTCACATTGTGACAATATATCATTTTCATGATTTTCTTTAGTTCTTTTTCCTTGTTTTCTTTAGTTCTCTTAGCATATTGAGGACCAGTTTTAAAAGTCTTTCTGAAATGTGCTACGTTTAATCCTTCGCATTGATAGTTTCTAATGCTTTAATCTTCTCCTTTGCCTGAGCCATCAGTTCCTATTTCTTTGTATATTATGTAATCTTTTGTTGAAACTTGGAAATTTTGATATTTCAATATGTTATTGCTAGAAATTAGACTCTGAGACATCTCTTTCTTAAGCAAATATTCAGCTAATGTTATGACAGAGCTTTCTTGGCATGCCAGGGGCTAACAAAATAAAGAGGAGAAAGAAAAAAATTAAGCACCTTTCTCAGTTCTTGCAGGATGACCTGAACAAGTGTGCTCCTTCAGTGCTTACCCACATAATGAGTTTAGAGAACAGCTCCAGGCCAAAATTCAGGGGCCTCCATGGTCCTTTCTGTGGCTGCATCTTCTCTTGGCATGTGCTTGTAGTCCTAGGTATTTTCCCACTTACACAGTTCTAAATGTCACCTCTTTGCTAGGAAAAAGATCCAGGCACTGCGCTGCATGTCTTAGGTTCTATACTCAGCAATCCCTTGCTCCAGGCAGACACTGGACTGCTCTCACTCAGCATTCTATAAGAGAGTTCTTTGAGATGTCTTCTACACACAGGGCAAGTTCTGGGTGAGACATACATGCCCTCAGTATGTGCATAAATGTTAGTCTGCTCCCTCTGGAACTGGGACCAGAGATCTGCACTAGGAGCATGGTCGAGCTGATGAAGGGGTGGGAGAGGGACCAGCCAGCGTACCATAAGTTGCTACTACTGCAGTTTTTCTTGATTCGGTGCTTGCCCTGTTACTACAATCTTTTAGCTGTTTTCTGCAGTTTTTAGAAAGATGTTTCTGCTAGTTCTTGCTGGTTTTCATAGCTTCTGTGAGGGACAGACCCCTGTATCTTCTCACCCTATTTTGATCTCTAGGGGTTTCACAGTTTTGGCTCTTACATTTAGGTCTTTGATCCATTTAGATTTAATTTTTTTGTATGTGATACGAAGTAAGGATCCAATGTTATTCTTTTTTATGTAGCTATCCAATTGTCCTTTACACCATTTGTTGTAAAGAATATGCTTTCCCCCATTGACCATTAGACACATGGATTTGGGAAATGGATGTCACTCAAATGATAAGGCATCTGGGAGGTATATGGGAGAAACTGGGTTCAATCCCTGGACCCTCCTGGTGAAAAAGAAGAAGAGAAAGTGTGCCTGCACAGAGAGCCAGTGCCCACATGGTGAGCTGAGTGCATACACAGTGAGCCGAGTGCCCATGTGGTGAGTCAAGTGCCCATGTGAGTGCTCATGTGGTGAGCCGAGTTACCATGTGGTGAGCCAAGTGCCTGCATGAGTACCCATGTGGTGAGCTGAATGCTCACACGAGTGCCCACATGGTGAGGCAATGCCTGCATGGCAAACCGAGTGCCCACGCGGCAAACTGAGTGCCTGCACGGTAAGCCAGTGCCCACACAAGTGAGTCACACAACAAGATGCTGATGAAACAAAAAGAGATGAAGGAGAGAGTCAAGGTGAAGTGCAGCAGAGACCAGGAACTAAGGTGGTGTAATTGACAGGGAAACTCTCTCTGCATCAGAGTTCCCCAGGATCAAATCCTGGGAAATCTTAGAGGAGAAAGACAAGAAGAGAAGACAAAAAGAGAAATATATACAGAAGATCACACAGCAAATGGACACAGACAGCAAAAACAACAGGGTGGGGGAAGGGGAGAGGAAGAAAAAAATCTTTAAAAAAAAAGACACACGGATTTCTTTCTGGTTCTAATTCTATTCCATTGATCTATATGTCTATTATTATACCCAGTACCACACTGCCTTGATTACTGTTGCTTTGTATTAAATTTTGAAATCAGGATGTAAGTCCAACTATGTTATTTTTCAAGATTGTTTTGGCTCTTTAGGGTCCCTTGCAAATCCATTGAATTTTAGAATCAGCTTGTCAGTTTGTACAAAGAAGTCGCTGGATTCTGATAGGGATTTCATTGAATCTGTAGATAAATTTAGGAAGTATTCCCATCTCAACAATAGGAAGTCTTCTTAATCGTGGAATGTTTTTCTGTTTTTTGCGATCTTCTTTAAGGTCTTTCAACAACATTTTGTTTTCAGAGTATAAGTTTTCTCTTAAATATACATATATATGCTGTAATTGTTAACTTAATTTCATTTTTGGCTTACTCAATGCAAATATATAGAAATACAATTGATTTTGCATGTTGATTTTGCACTTTTAAATCTTTCTGATTCATTTATTATTTCTAATTTCTAAATAAATGATTTCTAATCTTTTAGAGGATTCCTTAGTATTCTTTATATAGAAGATCACGCCATCTGCAAATAGAGGAAGTTTTATTGTTTCTTTTCCTATCCAGATGCCTTTAAATTTTTTCTTTTCTTTCCCAGTAAAAATGTTGAAAAGAAGTGGTAAGAGCAGACATCTTTGTCTTGTTCCAGATCTTAGTGGGAAAGCTTTAGTTTTTTTACCATTAATATAACATTAGCTATACGTTTTTTAGATGCTTTTTCAGGCCTAGGAAGTTCCCTTTTATTTCAGTTTGTGAGACAGTTTTTTTTATGAACGGTTCTTAGAATTTTAAAGTGATTTTTTGCACCTATTGAGATAATCATGTGTTTTTTTGTTTCTTATTCTTTTGGAATGGTGTATTACTTAATTGATTTTCAGATATTAAACCAACCTTGTACCCCTGGGATAAATCCCACTTGCTCATGGTGGATAATTCTTTTAATATATTGCTTGATTCTGTTTGCTAATATTTTGTTGATGGTTCCTGCATCCATATTCATAAGAGTTATTAGTCTGTAATTTTCTTTTCTTGTAATGTCTTTGTCTGGTTTTGGTATAATACTGGCCTCATAGAATATATTGACAAGTGTTCTTTTGTCTTATATTGTGTGCAGGACTGGTGTTAATTCTTCTTTAGATGTTTTTTAGAAAACAATTCACCAGTGAAGCTATTTGGACCTCTGTTTTCCTTTGGGGTAGTTTTTATTACTAATTCCACCTCTTTACTTCTTATAGGTCTATTCAGATTATCTATGTCCTTTTGAGTCAGTTTCAGTTGACTGTGACTTTCAGGAATCTGTTAATTTCATCCACTGTATCTAATCTTTTTTTTTTTAGATTTATTTTTATTTATTTCTCTCTCCTTCCCCCCCAACCTCCCACCCTGGTTGTCTGTTCTCTGCGTCCATTTGCTACGTGTTCTATTTTTTTTTTTTTTTTGGTCCGCTTCTGTTGTTGTCAGCGTCACGAGAATCTGTGTTTCTTTTTGTTGCATCATCTTGCTGTGTCAACTCTCCGTGTGTGCAGCACCATTCCTGGGCAGGCTGCACTTTCTTTCACACTGGGCAGCTCTCCTTACAGGGCGCACTCCTTGCGCGTGGGGCTCCCCTATGTGGGGGACATCCCTGCGTGGCACAGCACTCCTTGCACACATCAGCACTGCACATGGGCCAGCTCCACACGGGTCAAGGCGGCCCGGGGTATGAACCATGAAGCTCCCATGTGGTAGATGGATGTCCTATCCATTGGGCGAAGTCCACTTCCCCACTGTATCTAATTTATTGGCATATGATTATTCATAGTTTTCCTTCATAATTTTTTAAAATTCTATAAGATAGATAACAATATTCTCACTTTCATTTAGGATTCTCAAAATTTGAGTCTTCTTTCATTTCTTCTTGGTCAAACTAGTTCATCTTCAATTTTGTTGATCTTCAAGGAACCAACTTTTCGTTTCATTGATTTTCTGTTACTATTTTTCTATTGTCTATTTCATTAATTCCCATGCCAATCTTATTTCCTTTCTTCTGTTTGCCTGAGGATTAGTTTGTTCTTCTTTTCCTGTGTATTAAAGTGAAAGGTTAGATTAGTGATTTGAGATCATTCTTCTGTCTTAATATGCATTTATGCCCATAAATTTCCCTTAAGCACTGCATTAGCTGCATCTCATAAATTTTAGTGGATTTTATCTTCATTTTCATTTGAAACATTGTATAATTTAACTTTTGGTATTCTTTGATGTATTGATAATTTAGGAGTGTGTTATTTAATTTCTGTACATTTGTCAATTTCCCAAATTTCTTTCTAGCACTGATTTTGTTATAATTTTTAATTTTAAAAAAGCTTTAGATTACAACTGTGCTGATTTTTAATGTCATTCTATTATTCCAAATTCCATGACATTTTCTTCTTAGTTTATTGACATTTGCTTTGTGTCCTAGCATATAGTCAGTCAAAGAATATGTTCCATGTACACTTGAGAAAAATGCATAGTCTGCTCTTGTTGGGTAGAGTGTTCTGTAGATGTCTAGTTTGTGTACAATGTTATGCAAGTTTTCAAATCTCATGTTGAATTTCTCCCTAGCTGTTCTATCCGTTATCAAAGTGGGGTATTGAAGTGTCCAACAATTATTGTTAAACTGTCTATTTCTTCCTTTGTTCTTATAAGTTTTTGCATCATCTGTTTTTGGTGCTCTGTTGATAGAGGCATATATGTTTATAATTGTTATATCTTCTCATGAATTGACTCCCTTATCATTATGAAGAGTCTATCTTGGGAAACAGACTTGGCCCAATGGATAGGACAACCGCCTACCACATGGGAGGTCTGCAATTCAAACCTCGGGCATCCTTTACCCATGTGGAGCTGGCCCATGCAGAGTGCTAATGCGTGCAAGGAGTGCCATGCCACAAAGGGGTATCCCCCACGTAGGGGAGCCCCATGCAAGAAGTGCACCCCATAAAAGAGCTACCCAGTGCAAAAGAAAGTGCAGCCTGCCAAGAATGGTGCCACACACAAGGAGAGCTGACACAAGAAGATGATGCAATAAAAAGAAACACAGATTCCTGGTGCCACTGTTAAGGATAGAAGTGGCCACAGAAGAACACACAGCAAATGGACACAGAGAGCGGAAAACTGGGGTGGGGGAAGGGGAGAGAAATAAATTTTTAAAAAATTAAAATAAATAAAAAATCTTAAAAAAAAGAGTCTATCTTTATATCTCTAGTAACTTTTTTGTTTGTTATAAAGTGTCTTTTGTTTGATATTATTATAGTCATTCCATTTTTCTTTTTGCTGATATTTTCAAGATGTATGATTTTTCATTCTTTTTCTATCAATCCAATTGCATCATTGATTATAAAGTGTTACCCCTGCAGACATTATGTAGGTAGATCTTAATTTTCATTTCAGTCTGACAATCTTTGGCTTTTGATTGGATTGCTTAATACATTCATATTTATTGATTAGTTCAATTTATGCCTTCCTATTTACTTTTTGTTTGCAATTTGTTTCATGTCATTTTGTTCCTCTATTCCTCCTTTTAATGCTTTCTTTTGTATTAAGTGACTATTTTCTAAAGCAGCATTTAAAATTTTTATAATTTTTCACTGGTTAACATTGTGATTTATATTTTAGACTGTACAACTTTCCGTAATAGCTAGTGTTTTTGAGCATTTTTTCATGTGCTTTTTAGCCAGTTGTATTTTTTCTTTGGAGAAGCATCTGTTCATGTCTTTCGCTCATTTTTCAAACGGGTTGTTTGTCTTTTTATTTTCGAAATACAGGAGGTTTTTATATATGCAGAATTTAAGTCTATCAGATATTTGGTTACCAAATATTTTCTCCCTTTAGGTAGGCTCTCTTTTCACTTTCTTGACAAATTCCTTTGAGGTGCAAAAGGTGTTAATTTTGAGGAAGTCCCATTTATCTATTTGTTCTTTTGCTGCTCGTGCTTTGGGTGTGAAGTTCATGACGCCATTTCCTATTACAGCGTCCTGTAGATGCTTCCCTACATTATTTTCTAAGGTCTTTAAGGTCTTGGCACTTATATTTAGGTCTTTCAGCCATCTTGAGTTGATTTTAGTATAAGGTGTGAGTTGGTAATCCTCTTTCCTTTTTTTGCGTATGGATATCCAGTTCTCTAGGCACCAATTGTTGAAGAGGCCATTCTCTCCCACTTGAGTGGTCGGATGGCCTTGTCGAATATCAGATGACTGTATATAAGAGGACCTATATCAAAACTCTCAATTTGATTCTATTGGTCAGTGTGTCTATTCTTGTGCCAATACTATACCATTTCACTGTAGCTTTGCAGTATTATTTTGAAGTCAGGTAGTGTGATTCCTCCAATTTCATTTCTCTTTTTCAGTATCTCTT
Organism: Dasypus novemcinctus; assembly: GCF_030445035.2. Taxonomy (NCBI): domain Eukaryota; kingdom Metazoa; phylum Chordata; class Mammalia; order Cingulata; family Dasypodidae; genus Dasypus; species Dasypus novemcinctus. Next base: position 88,449,532 of record NC_080677.1, read on the forward strand.
TGGCTATTCTGGGCTTCTTTCCTTTCCAAATAAATTTCATAGTTAGTTTTTCTAGTTCCTTAAAGAAGGCTGTGTTGATTTTTATTGGAATTGCATGGAATTTGTAGATCAGTACTGGTGTGATAGACATCTTAATAATATTTAGTCTTCCTAGCCGTGAACAGGGAATATTCTTCCATTTATTTAGGTCTTCTTTGATTTCCTTGAACAGTGCTGTGTAGTTTTCTGTGTATAAGTCTTTTACATCTTTAGGTAAACTTATTCCTAAGAATTTGATTTTTTAATTAACTATTGTAAAGGGTATTTGCTTCTTGATTTCCTCCTCAGATTGCTTATCATCAGTGTACAGAAATGCTACTGACTTTTGTGGATTGATCTTATAGCCTGTGAATTTACTGAACTCATTTATAAGTTCTAGAAGGTTTGTTACAGTTTTTTCAGGGCTTTCTATGTATATGATCATGTTATCTGCAAATAGCAATCTTCCTTTACTATTTGGATCCCTTTTATATCTGGGTTTTGCCTCAGTGCTCGAGCAAGTACTTTTAACACAATGTTAAATAGAAGGGGTGATAGTGGCCATCCTTGCCTTGTTCCTGATCTTAGAGGGAAAGATTTCAGGATTTCATCATTGTAAATGATATTAGCTGTCGGTTTTTCATATATACACTTTATCATGTTCAGACAGTTTCCTTTTATTTCTGCCTTTTGCAGTGTTTTCATCAAGAAAGTGTGCTGTGTTTTGTCAAATGCTTTTTCTGCATCTATAGATATGATCATGTGATTTTTTCCTTCAATATGTTTATGTGGTGTATTGCATTAACTGATTTTCTTGTGTTGAACCATTCTTGTATACCAGGAATGAAACCCACTTGGTCATGGTGTATAATTCATTTAATGTGTTGTTGAATGTGATTAGCAAGTATTTTGTTGAGGATTTTTGCATCTAGGTTCATTAGAGAGATTGGTCTGTAATTTTCCTTTCTTGTGGTGTCTTTGTTTGGCTTTGGTATTAGGGTAATGTTGGCATCATAAAATGAATTAGGCAATGTTTCTTCTATTTCAATTTTTTGGAAAAGTTTAGGCAAGATTGGTGTTAGGTCTTTCTAGAATGTTTTGTACAATTCACCTGTGAAGCCATCTGGTCCAGGGCTCTGTTTAGTTGGAAAGTTTGTAATGACTGATTCTATCTCTTTATTGTGATTGATTTGTTGAGTTCATCGATTTCTTCTTTTGTTAATGTAGGCTGCTTATGTGTTTCTAGGAATTTGTCCATTTCCTCTAAATTGTCTTTCTTGTTGGAATATAGTTTTTCAAAGTATCCTCTTATGATAGTCTTTATTTCAGTGTTTTCATCAAGAAAGTGTGCTGTGTTTTGTCAAATGCTTTTTCTGCATCTATAGATATCTTATTTTGTGTATTTTCATCTCCTCTCTTTTTTTCTTTGTTAGTCTAACTAAGGGTTTGTCAATTTTTTTTATCTTCTCAAAGAACCAGCTCTTTGTTTTATTTTTTCAAGTGCTTTCTTATTTTTTATTTCATTAAGTTCTGCTCTGATCTTTTTTCTTTCTTTCTTTCTTCTTTCTTTGGGGTAGTTTGTTGTTTTTTTATTAATTCATCCAATTGTGCAGTTCTTCAATTTTAGCTCTTTCTTCTTTTTTGAGGTATGAGTTTATGGCTATGAAATTCCCTCACAGTATAGCTTTTGCTGCATCCCATAAGTTTTGATGTGTTGTTTTCTCATTTTCATTAGTTTCAAGCTAGTTATTGATTTCTGTTGAGATTTCTTCCCTGACCCACTGTTTTTCTAAGAGTGTGTTGTTTAACTTCCATATCTTGGTGCCAAATCTGGGTTACTGGCCCTTGCAGATTTCCAGCTTCATTCCACTGTGGTCAGAGAAATTGTTTTGTATGATTCCAATCTTTCTGTATTCATTGAGACTTTCTCTGTGCCCTAGCATGTGGTCTATCTTGGAGAATGATCCATGTGCACTTGAGAAGAATGTATATCCTACTGTATTTGGGTGTAATGTTCTATATATGTCTGTGATGTCCATATCTTCTAAGATATTGTTCATACTCTTTGTTTTTTTATTGATTCTCTTTTGAGATGTTCTGTCCAATGATGACAGTGGTGTGTTGAAGTTCCCCACTATAACTGTTGAGGCATCAATTCCTTCCTTTCGTTTTTGCAGTATTTGCCTCATATATGTGGAGGCAGCCTGGTTAGGGGCATAAATATTAATGATTGCTCTTTCGTCTTGAAAGATTATCCCTTTCACTAATATATAGTGCCTGTCTTTGTCTCTCACAATAGTTTTGCATTTAAAGTCTATTTTGTCTGATATTAATATAGCTCCTCCTGCCCTTTTTTGGTTACTGTTTGCCTATAAGATTGTTTTCCAGCCATTCACTTGCAATCTCCTTGAATCCCTTGGTCTAAGATGTGTTTCTTGTAGACAGCATATAGATGGGTCATATTTCCTTATGCAATCTTCCAATCTGTGTCTCTTAACAGGTGCGTTTAATCCATTAACAATCAGTATTATTATTTGCAAGGAATTATTTGTATCAGCCATATTTTCTTTGAGTTTGTGTTTGTCATATATTGTTTGATTTTTTAATCTTTTGGTTGTTTTAGTTGTCCTTACACTCTCCTCCAACTCTATATCTCTTATTGTTTTCTTTCCTCCTGCAGAATTCACTTTAGTATTTCTTAAAGGGCAGGTTTCTTGTTGGCATACTTTCTCAGTTTCTGTTTTTCTGTGAATATTTTGAACTCTCCATCACTTTTGAATGCTAGCTTTGCTGGATTGAGTATTTTTGATTGGAAATTCTTTTCTTTTAGTTCCTTGACTAAAGGAACTGCCTTCTTGCCTCCATGGTTTCAGATGAGATATCAGCACTTAATCTTATGGAGCCTCCTTTGTAAGTGATGGTTCTCTTTTCTCTTCTACTTTTAGTATTTTCTTTTTGTCTTGTGCATTGGATAATTTGACAAGTATATGTCTTGGGGTAGGCCTGTTGGGATTTATGCTATTTGGGGTGTGTTTGCTTCCTGGACATACACATGCCTCTCCCTCAGTAGGTTTGGGAAGTTTTCAGCCATTATTCCCTCGAACACCCTGTCTGTCCCTTTCCCTTCTCTTCTTCTTCTGGGATGCCTATAATGTGTATATTTGTGGGTTTTGCATTGTCATTCAGAAACCTATCTTTTTATCGATCTGTTCTACTATCCTTTGATTTCAGATGTACTGTCTTCCAAATCCTGAATTCTTTCCTCTACATCTTCAAATCTGCTTTACTTGCTGAGAGTGTATTTTTTATTCCTTGGATTGTGCTGTTCATCCCCATATTATCCATTATCTTTTTGTGCATGATTACAATTTCTTCTATATGCTCCCCAAGTATTTTCTTAATATCCTTAATCTCTTCCTTCATTTCATTAAATTGGTCCATGATATATGTATTGAGAGCTTTAATTAGTTGTTCGGTGTTCCACTCCTCTTTCTGGTTTTTAGTTTGTTCATTGGATTGGGTCATGTTCTCCTGATTTTTGGTATGGTTTGTAGTTTTTATTGTCTGGTCATCATTGTATCTTGATGGGTTTATTCAGTTGATTAGTTGTTTCATGTCAGGATTCAGTTAGTAGTTTTTGCCTGTGTGTTAAGCCTTCCTTTTGTCACTTTGGTCTTCTTGTTCTATTTCCTTGTTGTTGGCTAAGTTCCCTTGAATGAAAATATTAGGGTCAGAGAGAGCAAAAGGGGTAAGAAAAAAAGATAGTAGTAGTATTGATAGTGGATATTAGGAGAAATGCCATGTGAGATCTAGGAGAATGGATATTGAACTCATGTAAGCTGTGTGGGTTATAACAGTAAGAATGTGGAGTACCTATAATGGGATAGTAAACTGAATATGGGGAGGAATATAGTATGAATTAAAAGGCCAGTGTGATCTGGAGAGAGGTAAAGAGAAAAGAAAGGACAATAATATAAACAGTGAATAAAAGATAGAAAACAGAATAGAGGTATTAGAGATAAAACATCAGAAATATTGGGAACTAAATGTAAAAAGGTGGAATGTAAGAGAAACAATAAATGATGGAGGACAGAAAGATGTAAAGGAAATGGGATAGAAATGGTAGCCAAAATCAGGACACAGAGGAAGGAGAAAATTGAGGATGAGGAAGCACAGCAAATAAGAATTGTTGCCTGCAGCACCTAATATTAAAAAAAAGAGAGAGAAGAAGGGGGAAAAAAGGGAAAACAGAAAAGGGGAAAAAGCAAGCAATAGAAAGATAAAGGAAAACTGCAATAAAAGGGCTGTGGGGGTATAAAGAGGAAGGAGAAACAAAAAAACAAGCCAACAAGAAAGACCAGACAAGTCCTCAAGGAAGGAATCCTCTTTGCAATTGAATAAGCTGCTTAGGAGTCTGACCTTCCCCCTTTCTCCCTTCCCCACTTTCCTTTCTCCCAGGGCAGTAGGAAGGCTGTGTGAGCGCTCCTGGAGGAGAGTCAAATGGGTCCCTGGTGCACCAACACTCCTCAGAAAATAATGTCTCTTAATTTCTTGAGAGAGAGCACCCACCCCTTGCCAGGAACCCTAAATATGGTTTTGTAAGCCTGCAAAGTACAGCCTACTGTCCCTCTCCCTTAGGTGTGCTACAGAGGACCTAGTTAATTTTCTGACTCCACCTTTTCCCCAACCAAATTTCCTATCCCAGGGCATTTAGGTAAATCAGGCTCTCTCAGCAGATACACCTCTCCTCTTTTCCTAGGCTCTCCCCAATTTAGCTGGTATGCTCCTCCAAACTCAGTAAAAGGTGGGGGGGACCAGAAATTGAACCTGCACTCCTTGGGCCCCTCGGCACCTCCCACCTAAACCCTCCCACTCCGAGAGTTAGCCCAGCAGGCTAGGCCTATGCCAGATTTCTGGGAGTACTGGGTTTGGGAAACAGGGGTCCGGGAGAATGTGGACTCGGGGTACATAGATCTGTTAGATGTGGGTCACGGGGGTTCAGGGAAAATGGGCTTAGGCCTCACGCCTGGGGCTTGGAACTCTGCCTTGTGGCCAGTAGTTCTCAGGGAAAGCTGCAGCCCTTTGCCCTAGGGGGATAGGATTTACCTTCCCACAGTTTCCAAGCTCAGTGTTAGAAACCTACAGTTTTACCTTGAGGAAGCATTAATTTTGTCATGGTCTCTCCAGATTGACATCCAGACACTTCCCTCAGGATCGCGTCACCACCCAGCCAGTACTGAGGTGCATGTGGGTCTTTTCTGGAGAGCTGTGTGGATGCTTTTTAGTCAGCTGGCAGGACTTTGGTGGGCTCTGCATCCAGCTTGTACACACACTCCTGGGACTGCAGGGGGGCTGCAGGGTGTGGGTTCCTCTTCCTAGTGGCCTGGCTCACTGTAAAAGGTAAAGTCCCCTTGCTGGCCCTGAAGACAGACACTAAGTGCCTTCCAGTGGCTCTCGCTCTCATGCTCCCTCCCGCTCTACCAAACAGATTCATAAACAAACTCTTTCACATTTTCCTACTTATTCTTTTTTTATTATTATTAAGATTTATTTATTTACTTATTTTTCATTTTTTTATTATCTTTTTTTAAAGATGTGTAGATCACACAGAATGTTACATTAAAAAATATAAGAGGTTCCCATATACTCCACTCCCCACACCCTGCACTCCTCCCACATCAACAACTTCTTTCATTAGTGTGGTACATTAATTGCATTTGATGAGTATATTTTGGAACATTGGTACACGGCATGGATTATAGTTTACATCATAGTTTATACTCTCTCCTAGTACATTCAGTGGGTTATAGGAGGATCTATGATGTCCTGCATCTGTCCATGCAATATCATTGAGGAAAACGCCAAGTCCTGAAAATGCCCCAATATCACACCTCTTTTTCCTTCTCCCTTCCTTTAGCAACTCCCGTGGCCACTGTTTCCACATCAATGATACAACTTCTTCCATTGCTAGAGTCACAATAATCCTATAGTAGAATACCAATAAGTCCACTCTAATTGATATTTTTTCCCTCCATCTTATTCTTTAAGTGGAAGGTTTTCCTTATTAATGTAATGTAATATGTACTGTGTTTCCCTGAACTTGCTCAATGATTGTAGCTGATAACCACTCTAGAAAACCAGTAATGACAAATTGTTGACAGTCACAAATGCACTTACATGTATCTGTTGGACACTCTGTATTCTGACAACAGGCATACCTTGGAGATATTGCAAGTTTGGTTCAAGGTCAATATCTCAATAAAATTAGTCACATAAAGTTTTTGATTTCCCAGTGCATACAAAAGTTATGTTTACACTATACTGTAGTCTATTCAGCGTAAAATAGCATTATATCTTTAAAAAACAATGCACATACCGTAATTAAAATGTGACACAGACATGAAGTGAGCACATACGCTGGTAGACTTGCTGAATACAGGGTTGCCACAGACCTTCAATTTGTTAAAAAAAAAAAAAAGTATCAGTGCAGTGCATTAAAGTGAAGAGAAATAAAACAAGATATTCCTGTACTTCAAAATTTAGAGTTAGATTTTTAAGTTTAGGAACAGTATGAACAATAATGCTTCAGGAGAACTAACGTGGAGTTTCCTTATTATTAGTGGGAAAAGCTCTGGAGAGCAGGGCAGACTCCCATATAAGGACCTGCAAGCAGAGGACCATGGTAAGAACGTGGCCTCAGAAAGCTGTGGAACACCTGTGGAAAGAAAGGCATTAGCCCAGCATGAGCGTACTGTGCCTTCCTGACCCCAAGAGGCCAAGAAGTTGCTGAATGGATAGGCTAGACCTGTTCATGACAATTGAATGATACAGAAAGACCTAGTTGCAGAGAGACCTCCAACAAGTACCTTGGCAGGGAACCTGCTCCTTACCTACTCCTACATTACCATGGGCACTTAGGGGGTAGGTATCAGTGTGCCTGCCACCACCTGCATGAGTGTCACAGCTCAAGGTATTGTTAGAAAAGGAGCTGAGCTCCAATCAGCCAAAAAGGAAACCAAGGGAACCTAGCAACCAAAACTGAAAATTAGGCCAAATAAAATAAATTACTAGTGAAATAGAGAGATAAATAAGATAGACTAAAAACCTGAAATATGAAAAGTTAATTTCACATAAGGATATTAAAATGGAGGCCACAAAACACCCTCTGAAGTATATAAATAGTAATAAAAGCATAAATCTTTAGTTAAGTGATTTGGTAAGTAAATTGAACTAGATTTAAATTGGTGACCTGGTGTGTCTATTGGAAGAACTATCTCAAAGTACAAACAATACTGAGATAGAAAAAAACAATAATAAGATAAAGACAAACCCCAAAAAAGTGAGATAGAAATCATGATAGAAAAAGTGAAAGACTTGGAAGATATCTCTATGAAACTCAACATGGAAATAACAGTTCCAGCGGGGAGAATAACATGGAGATAAGGCTATAGTTAAACCCAAAAGGGAAGCGGACTTGGCCCAGTGGTTAGGGCATCCACCTACCAGATGGGAGGTCTGCAGTGCAAACCCCGGGCCTCCTTGACCCATGTGGAGCTGGCCCATGCGCAGTGCTGATGTGCACAAGGAGTGCTGTGCCATGCAGGGGTGTCCCCAGCGTAGGGGAGCCCCACCCACGTGCAAGGAGTGCGCCCCATAAGGAGAGCCGCTCAACACAAAAGAAGGTGCAGCTTGCCCAGGAATGGTGCCGCACCCACGGAAAGCTGACACAACAAGATGAGGTAACAAAAAGAAACACAGATTTCTGTGCTGCTGACAACAGCAGAAGCAGACAAAGAAAAAAGAACATGCAGCAAATGGACAAAGAGAACAGACAACTGCGGTGGGGTTGGGGGGAAGGGGAGAGAAATAAATAAAATAAATCTTAAAAAAAAACAACCCAATAGGGAAGCAGAGTTGGCCCAAAGGATAGGGCATCTGCCTACCACATGGGAGGTCTGTGGTTCAAACCCCATGTAGTCTTGACCCGTGTGGAGCTGGCTCATGCACAGTGCTGATGCACGCAAGGAGTGCCCTGCCATGCCGGGGTGTCCCCCACATAGGGAAGCTCCATGCACAAGGAGTGTGCCCCGTAAGGAACGCTGCCCAGGACGAAAGAAAGTGCAGCCTGCCCAAGAATGGCACCGCACACATGGAGAGCTGACATAACAAAATGATGCAACAAAAAGAAACACAGATTCCCGGTGCTGCTGATAAGGATAGAAGGGGTCACAGAAGAACACACAGCAAATGGACACAGAGAACAGACAACTGGGGGGGGGAGTGATGGCGAGAGAAATAAATAAAAAATAAATCTTAAAAATAAAAACCCAATAGGAGAAGCTAAAGATAGCTCTGAATATTTAGCTCAAAATGTTCACCAAGTTCAATCAATGAGCAAAAACATGTACCTAGACAAATTCTAGGAAATTTCTGAATTTTAGGGAGAAATAAGAAATATTTGAAGCCTCCTGTAAAAAAAGAACAAGCTAGAGTGAACTACAGCCTCTATGGATGCAAATAGGGGCAGGCAGAGCCTGCAGAGGCGCTCACAGCGTTCTGGAACCATGAGGACAAGCCACAAGCCAAGAACAGTGCCAGTATATGGGTGGTATTGTATGGGAGAATTGCAGCCTGTAAATCAGACCTCTTTATCACTTTTTACCTTCCTCTCTACCTGGGACCCCTGATCGTTATTTTCCCCCATTTCTCTTCCCTCCCGACCTGAATAAATTACTGGCCTAACTAAAAATAAATTAAATAAATAAATAAATAAATAGTTTTTGATTCCTTGGAGAAAATATGTTTCGTTTGTACTGAAACACTGAAATAATCTGAAAACCTTAATATTATACATTTGAAATACAGATACAGAGCCTCAGATTATGTTGTCAGGGCTGTTTGCCTCCATCTTTTGATGCTTTATTGCTTTCTTTCCTGGCTTCATTTTCAGGCTGGCCCTCTCCACATGTTGCAAAAGATGACCAGTGTCAGCATAAATTTACACCCTTAAGATATGAGATCCATAAAAAAGATACTTCCTTTTCCAGGGTCTCCAAATCAAATTTTAGGAAAACACTCTGGTCTTCGCTGAATCTCCTGCCCTTCCATTGGACCAGTCCCTGTAGAAAAATGGGTGGAGCCCAGACAAAGATCATATTCCTGCCACCCTGGCACTGTAATTTGAATGAACGATGGGAGGGATATGGAGCAAGCAGAAACAACAGATGTTCACCATAGAAAGCAAGGTGAGAACTGGAAATACTTGAAGAACTTTTTTATTCCTATCACTTGATACAGTAGAGGACCAAATTTGAATCCAAATTTCAAACCATATTTCAGTGTTGAAGAATAATTAACCCTACTTCCATGGTTCATTGGCATTAAAGCAATCAAGGTGTCTGTAGCTCACTTACTTTAAAGACTGGAGAATTCCACAGGGGCCCTGGTCATACATGCAGAACATCAGTGAGGTCTATTGTATGTACTACTTTTCACTGGTAAAGGAGAAAAGATAGATTTTTTTCAGTAACTGTTGTATACCAACTTAGATGTTACAATTTTTATTAAATGTTTTGATAAAGATCTTATTAAATGTATTTTAATGCCCAATTTTATTAATACACTATTTTATTCAGATATAGTTCACATATCATGAAATTTACCCTTTTAACATAAAAAATTCAACAGTTTTTAATATATTCAGAGTTGTGCAATCATCACCATTGTCTAATTCCAGAACTTTACCTTCAAGAGAAGCCCTAGACTTATCAATTATTTCCCCTCTCCCTGGCCCCCTTGACACTTATGTACTTTTGCCTCTGAGTTTTCCTATTCTGAACATGTCACAATATTTAGTCTTTTGTGACTGATTTCTTTCACTTACCATAATGTTTTTAAGGTCCATCTACTTAAGGTCCTAGTACTACCAAATAATATTCCATTTTATAAATATACCATGTTTTATTTATTAATGGACTTTGGATTGTGTCCACTTTTGAGCTATTACGACTAATGCTATAAACATTTGTGTACTAGTTTTTCATGGACATGTATGTTTTCAATTCTCTTGGGTATATGCCTAAGAGTAGAATTTGCTGGGTCATATGATAACTCCAACTCTAACATTTTGATGAACTGTGACTGCACCATTTTGCATTCTCACCAGCAGTGTGTGAGAGCTCCAATTTCTTTACATTCTCACCAGCTGTTCATTGTTCATCTTTTGATTAGTCATCCTACTGGGTGTGACATGGTATCTAATTGGGGTTTGATTTGCATTTTCTTAATGACTAATGAAGTATATACTCATGTGCTTATTGGTCATTTGTATATTTTTGTTGGAGAAAAGTCTATTCAAATCCTTTCCCCATTTTTCAATTGTGTTTTCTTTTATTGTTGAGTTGTAAGTATTTACATATTGTGAATACAAATACCTTGGATAAAAATAATAGACAAATGTTTTCTCCCAATCTGTGGGTTGTCTTTCACTTTAAAAAAAAATTTTTTAATGAAATCTGATTTGTCTTTCTTTTGCTGCTCATGCTTTTGATATATCTAAGAAAGCACTGCCTAATCCAAGCTTATAGAAATTTATTCCTATGTCTTTATCTGAAGAGTTTTATAGTTGTAGGCCTTTGTACCAGAGAAAAACTTGGTCTTAAACTTAATCCATTCGTGTGGAGGCAAACAGGACTTTTTGATGGGCTTACTTCAGATAAAGTGAGGCCCAGGATGGATTTTAATCTTATTACTGAAAGTATTATAGGGAAGATCACAGAGAGATAAAAGCCACAGAAGAAGTAGCTAGAAGCTGAAAATTAGTAGAACCCAGAAAAGAAGGGAAAAGCCAGGAAAGGCTACCATGTGCATTGCCATATGATAGAGGAACCCAGGACCAGGGATAGCTGGCAGCCAGCCTTGTATGACAATCTTCAGGAAGAAATCACTGCCTTGATGATGCCTTGATTTGGACTTCTCCTAGCCTCAAAACTGTGAGCCAAAAAATTCCCATTGTTTAAGATAACCCATTGCACATTATTTGCCTTTAAGAACAAGGAAGCTACAAGGAAGTCCTACATTTAGATCTACGATTCATTTTGAGTTAATTTCTATATATGGTATGAGGTAAGGTTCAACTTCATTCTTTTCTTTGTACGTAATTAATTGTCCAGCACCATATGTTAAAAATACTATTCTTTACCCCATTAAATTGTCTTATTATCTTGGCACCCTTGTTGAAAAATCAATTGACTGTAAGGATTTATTTCTGGTCACTCAATTCTATTCCATTCATCTTGACTACTGTAGCTTTGTAGTACATTTTGAAATCTGGAAATGTTGTTCAATAAATTTTTTTGCTATCATGGGTCTCTTCAATTTCCATATGAATTGTAAGGTCAGTTTATCAGTCTCTCCCAATAAGCCAGCCAGGATTTTATTAGAATTGTGTAGAACCTGTAGATTAATCTGGGGCCTACTGGTGTCTCAATAATATTAAATATTCCAGTCCATGAACACATGAAATCTATTTATTTAGGTCATCTTTAATTTCTTGCAAGTATGTTTTATAGTTTTTAGTGTACAAATCTTACACTTCTTTTGTTAATCTTATTCCCAAGTGTCATACTCTTTTTTATGCTACTGTCATTAGAATTTTTAATTTCATTTTCAGATTGTTCATTGCTAGTATATAGAAAAACAATTGAATTTTTATTAAATTTTTTATCTTCAAATTATAAAAAACTAACTTAAAGGCAAAAATTATACCAACATTGAACTTCTCATTGTAACACTGGAAGCTAAAAATCAGTGGAATAGCATCTGAGAACTACTGGAGGAAATAAATTTCAATCAGAGGATTCTATATACCAACAAGAAATTATTCACCTGTCAAAGCAAAATATATTTGAGGATATGCAAGTGTTCAGAGAGAACATTCTCTAGAAAAGACTCCAATGAAAGGAAATAATTCCACAGGTCAGAACAGAATCTTTAAGATGGATGGAATCAAAGAAGTGAGAGCACAGTAATGAGCAACAAATGTTTATATTTTAAATCTAAGTATTAAGTCATTATCACCTACTCAATTAATCCAAATGGGTAAGACTGGATCAAGTAATATGCATAAGATTAGACCAAGTGTTAAAGAAGAACTCTAGAAACAGAAGGGATATAAAATAAGGGAATATCTATTGAGAGTCTAAAATTGACTGTATTTTTTTTTTTAAAGAAGCCTGAAGAATTAGCAAGGTGTAGGGTAGAAACAGCAAGGAGGAAGTGAAAGCTCTCATCCATGGGGGAGGGAAAAAAAAGAAGGAATAAGGGAGAGTGAAATTATATCAAAATCTCACCCTATTCAGATGAACAAAGAGTAGGGGAAAAATAGAATTTCTTTGTGGTATTTTGTTTTCAAGTAATAGTAGAGATGTATATGCCTTTGCTTGAGAACAGAAAAGGGGAAATTAAATGTTAATTGAAATTAGTAAAGGGAAAATTTGAATGAAGTACAACTTAATCAATCCAATACAAAATAAGGAAAAAGAAAGAGGAAAGAACAATTTGCAGAATATAAGATGGAAGGGTAAAATCAATGCCATTTAAAGGTACTAACTTATCAGTCTTATTAGTCTGCCGTTGAAGGCCAGAAAAGATGAGAGTGGGTTAAAAAATAGACTTAGTTGTGAGTGCTTTATAGGAAACACACTTAGAATTAATTAATAAAGAAATGTTGAAAATATAGTATAGAGAAAGAGATACTAGATAAAGTAAAAAACATAGGATTGGCTATATTAATATCATATAATATGGAATTTAGGGTAAACACACTAAAGTAATGTAGAGGTAATTTTATAATGAAGAGATACAGTTGAAAAATTTACAAATATAATACTGCCTGTCTCAAACAATAAAACAGTTAAATATTAAAGAATATAAAAACCACAAACTACAAATATACTAAGAGATCTTCTTAAAAATAAAGTTATAGTGGGTGACTTTGATACGTGATTCAGTTAGTACTGTTGTGGGCTATGGGCGGAAGGCTCTTCATCTCTTTGTAGATAACCTAGGCTGTCTGTGACTTGTGGGTGTGGGATGGTAAGAGGTTGCCGTCCTGCCCTTGGTGACCATGGCAACGACTCCAGTCCCAGGAAACAGTTTAGCAATGAAAACTCTATAAACTTTAAATATTCAGAGAAAATGCAAACCAAATGTGCTAAAAGCTTATCTACAATGTATAAGGGTCCATGCTAAAGGCTGACCTAGGATGTGGAAGATATATGCTAATTTAAGCCTATTGAGCACTGAACCAAAGAACAATTTGACCCTTCCTCTCTGTATAAAAAGAACTCAAAATTCTTGTTCAGGGCTCGGGTTTGAAACAGAAAGCTCCCGAATCCAGCTGGCCATCAATAAATCATTTTTCCTTCTCAAAATCATTCCCGAGTCCTGGCTTTTCTATATGCAAATAATTGAATGTCTCTCAACTTCTACAACATCTGAACTTCTAAAATAAAATTATATAATCAGAAAATATGCGTGTATGTATATGACTTACAGTCCTTGACTAGAAAATAAACTTTTTTTCATGTATTTCTGAAAGATTTCCAAAAATTGATGTTATTGGACATAAAGATGAATTAAAAATTCAAGAAAAGTAGAGATCTTACAGGTCATATTTTTTGATAAGATTAGAAATAAGTTGAAAAGAGTGACTAAAATATAACTCTTGGAAATTAAGTAATTTACTTTTAGATAAGTCATGTCAAAGAGGAATCAAAAGAGAATTTATAAACTATTTGAAAAGAAATGAAAAGATACTTTGTTATGCTGCATAAGTGGAGAACCGGTGGAAGATTATTCTGAGGAAAATTTATAGCCTTAAATATTTTCCTAAATAAAGGTATTGAAGAAAAAAAAAAAGGGACTAAGCAGTTCTTACCACAATGCTCAAAGGATCCCCCCAAATAGCACCTCTCTTTCCTGTTCAACAAGAGAAAGTAGTAAGAAAATGAAGATCATAATATCACAATATCTGACCCTGGTCACTTCCATCCACATTGGGATTGGCTAGAGCAAGTCATCTGAGCACACTTGAGTTCAAGTGGTGGGGGAAGTGAATTCTTACCCTTTGCCCAGAAGAAGAAAAAATAAGCATATTTGTGGAAACCACTAAGGATCACCACAGTTTTTATTTCCAAATGTTGCCTAGAATTTAGATGACATCTTCATATTCAACTTTCCAAATTCAAAGCCTATTTAATACAAAATGTAGGTAAAATAGGATTTATGTGGGTTTTTAACCACTGAAAATTCCAGTCCATTAACCTACATTTCCCTAAATCCTCTTGCACCTCTCCGGGTCTGATAGCTGTGTTGGATAAACCTAGATAGGTGCAGCTTTCTAAGCATCAGTGGATGAAGTGCCTGGGCAGGGGTACCAGCACTCTTATTCCTATATATGTGTCATAACAGCTCAAGTGTTAGTGAATTAGTGCTAGTGCACCTCATAGTTAATATGTCCTATAAAATTTTCTTAGGAGGTACTAGTTTGATTACAGAATATTTTTTAATGTGGGTATTTTTGTATTTAATAGTAGGCTCAATGATGAAAATATAGTATTTCTATTAAAAAGAGAAGCTCAGTATCGTACTGAATTAATAAAGGGGACTAATCTAAGATGTAGCAGTAATACGTCAACAATAAGTGTTTGTATATTTGCATTCACATTTACTACCCAATTAGTTAGAAGAGTATGCTTATATTTGGTTGTTAATTTAAATTATTATAAAAACTATTAGTCTCTGAGAAAAGAAAATTATGCTTAATTAGTTGTTTAGTATAATAACAAAAGACACACTGAGTAATTATTTTAGTTACTAAAGGAAAAAACTCAAATTTGCTGTTGGATATTGCCAAACCAAAAGGCTATGATATACAAAAATTTAACTGATTCTCTAGAGCAAGTTTTCTGAGACAACACAAAGAACTTCAAGATTATATTCTTATTCTTCTTTATCTAGTAATAAAACTTTCATAACTCACCAATGACAAAATCATCCACCATCCTTTTCTGGTAAAACAAATAAGAATAATAATAAAGAAAAAAAAATGTCCTTGATTGAAAACAGAGTGAACATAGAAACAACAAACTGTATGTACACCAAGATTATATATATGTACATATACCAAAATATTCACATATATATATTTTGCAATAATTAACAAGTTGTACCTCAATTTCTCCTGATACGATTGGGAAAAAGGTAAACCCCCTACCCCGTGTGACACTTTTCCACAGGTTAAACAAAGGAATCCCATAGAGACAGGAGTAAAGGGAGATAGATATCTTCACCATCTGCATATCAGAGGGAGATGGAGATCTTTACTACCTCTACCTGCATATCAGAGAGGAGACAGAAGCCTTCACTATTTACAAACCCTTTAAAACCTTACAGATCAAAAGAAACACTTGCTCCTGCAGCATTCCAAGAAGCCATAGACTCCCTCAACCCCCTCCCACTACCTCACTCAGACCCTCAACCCCCTCCCACTATCATTTCCCCACCTAGGAAAGCTCTGTATAAATTCAATTCCCCTCCTTCCAGAAGTGGGCTGAAGTCTCTCTTCAGACCCCCACCATGCTGGTAGGGGGAGTGAAGTCTTCAGACCCCTCCATTGGGAGAGCTTCACAATAAATAAATTCTTTTCTTATGATCAATCAGTCTCCATGTCCCAGTAAGAGCCGAATTTTCTCCAAACAATATATGTATATATCAAGAACTGCATTGCTTTGCTCTTTACAGTAATAACAAGACCTGCAATTTGAAGGTTATTTTCAACTTTGCTTTTTTTCCCTCCACCTCCTATTAATGTATCAGAATATAATCAATCTTATTAATTTTGGGATATCAACATCTTATATAAGGACATATAATCTCAAAAGGCATTCTATCCTGCAATTACAAAACCAATGTAGCTTGCTTGATTAGCTTTTATTTATTTCAACTCTATCATCAATTTTCTAAACTCACTTTTCTTTCTCTTTTTCACCACCCATGTTATTCTTTTTTGGAAGATCTTCACAAGGATCCCTCAGTAGTATGATGTTTTCCCCTCATTACTCCCTCTTCCCTCCAAATATGGGACATATTGCTGTGCTTGTCCCTCAGTTTGCCACAGATGCTCATATTATAAAGGGTCTTTAAAGCAATTTATTTAGTTTTCCTTAAATCATTTTTAAGCTAATTTCAGGTTTTTATAAGGATATTATGATCAGACTATCAAAGAGACAATAGAGCCTTACTGGAATGGAAACAGACCCATGTGTTCTTTTAAAATGTTTATTTATGATTATAGAGGAAGTATAACTTATTGTAGAAAATTTTGAGAACACAAGAAAGAACAAGAAGAAATTGTAAATCACTATAATTTCTTCATCTGATATAACCTCTTAATGTTTTGATTAAAATTGGTTTTGTCTATACTAAAGCAGACCTTAAGCTAAAACAGACTTCTGTAAGGTTAAGGTGATAAAAATAAATGTCCTTCCCTTTTTATTTGTATTCCTTTGCAGACTCCTAAAAGCAGAACTAAGCAAAGGAGAAAAAAATGAGAAGCAGGAAGAGGAAAAATGAAAGGCCACCATGTATGTAGGGTGCAGAAAAGAGAGCAATGCATGAACTTTTCCAGCAACAATATTTTCCTGGGAAAACAGTTAAATTAGGCTGGTTCTTCCACGTGGCAAATTATGTTATAGCAACTATGTTATTAGAAATATTGTGGTTTAAGATACTGATGTATGGTATCTTTGGTTAGAAAATTAGGTGGGAAAGGTTTAAATATGTGTGACTCAGTAGAAGCTTTGCTTTTCCCAGAGTTAGGCTTGCACTGATGTGGACTCTGGGTGGGAGGCTGTTCGTCTCTTAGTAGATAACCTAAGCTATCTGTGTCCTGACTTATGGGTGTGAGATGGTGAGAGGCTGCAGTCCTGCCCTTGGTGACCATGGCAACGACTCCAGTCCCAGGAAACAGTTTAACAATGCAAACTCTATAAACTTTAAATATTCAGGGAAAATGCAAACCAAATGTGCTAAAAGCTTATCTAGAATGTATGAAGTCCATGCTAAAAGCTTACCTAGGATGCAGAAGATATATGCTAATTCAATCCTATTGAGCACTGGAACAAAGAACAATTTGGCCCTTTCTCTGAATAAAAGGAACTCAAAAATCTTGTTCGGGGCTCAGCTTTGAAACAGAAAGCTCCCGAGTCCAGCGGGCCATTAATAAATTAATTTTTCCTTCTCAAAATCATTCCTGAGTCCTGATCTTTCTGTATGCAAATAATTGAACCTATTTGGACTTCTACGACAGTACCACAGACTACCTGTTTGTGATGGTAGATTTACGTGTCAACTTGCTTGACTATAATACCCAATTATTTAATCAAATACTAATCTAAGTGTTGCTGTAAAGGTATTTTGTAGAAAAGATATGAAAGAGTACTCATCAAAACAAATCATAATCTTTGGAGAAGGATCTGGGACAGGGTTCGAACTTACAAGTGTGCTTTTATCTTATTGACACTGTTTTTAACAAGAGATGTTACTCATACATATCTTGTGCAGTTAAAAGACACTTTTTAAAGCAAAACAGTTGAAAGCCCAAATAACCATCTAATCAGCATTGATGGGGGCTATGGGCAGGAGGCAGTTCGTCCCTTTGTGTGGTGTCCCACACTTGTGGGTGTGGAACAGTAAGAGGCTGCAGTCCTGCCCTTGGTGACCATGGCAACGACTCCAGTCCTGGGAGGCAATTTAGCAATGCAAACTCTATATACATAACAGTCAGTCCAGGGAAACTCTGATGGTGGTGATGCCCAAGCCTAAGGGAACTTGGACTTGGCCTCGAATGGGAAATATAGCCTGTGCATAAATTCCAAGTCATCTAATTCTGTATACAAGTATGCCTAGTCCCTAGGAATTCATTAAGTGATACAGGCCCTATGGGCTTTGAATGTTCAGAAAGGATGTAAGACTGAATGTGTATTCAAAGATGCATCCAGACAGAATGTGGGCAAGATGCTAATTCAAGCTCGCCTGAAATGTGGGAGATATGTTAATTCAAAACCTATCTGGTACTCAGGCACACACTTAACTAAAAAAGAAAGCAGTTTTCTTTCATAAAAGCACCATTTGACTCCCCACCCTGTATAAAAGGAACTTGAAAATCTTGTTCGAGCCTCGGGTTTGAAACAGAAAGCTTCCAAGTCCGGCCAGCCGTCAATAAATCATTTTTCCTTCTCAAAATCATTCCTGAGTCCTGGCCTTTCTATATGCAAATAATTGAACCTCTCTCAACTTCTATAACAAAAGGCAAACTGTTCACACAGGAGTGAATAAGATAAATAAAAGTGTAAAAGAAAAATTTTCTATCATTTCTGTTAGTATAACACATTTCCTTCAAGTGCCTACAATGTGCCAGCAAGAAGCCGGCGATAAAAAACACAAACAAGCATGGTTATCTGTCCTCCAGTGAAGTGGGTATCGCCATCAATACCCTACTTTGAGCACTTACTTTTATCCCTAAAAGCCAACATTTCTTGAGAACTAACCAAGCATTGGTTATGTTCTACCTGTTCTATGTGTTTTAACAGTATTTTTCCTCATAGCTACTGATGTGGGCTATGGGTGGGAGGCTCTTAGTTGATAACCTAAACTATCTGTGACTTGTGGGTGTGGGATGATAAAAGGCTGCAGTCCTGCCCTTGGTGAGCAGGAGACAGTTTAACAATGCAAGGTCTATAAACTTTAAGTATTCAGGGGAAATGCAAACCAAATATGCTAAAAGCTTATCGAATGCCTGAGGTCCATGCTAAAAGTTTACCTAAGATGTGGAAATATATGCTAATTCAAGCCTATTGAGAACTGAAACAAAAGGACCATTTGGCCTTTCCTCTGTGTATAAAAGGGACTAAAAATCTTGTTCGGGGCTCGGGATTGAAACAGAAAGTTCCCGAGTCCGGGCCGGCTGTCAATAAACCATTTTTCCTTCTCAAAATCATTCCTGAGTCCTGGCCTCTCTATACGCAAATAATTGAACCTCTCTTAAATTCTACAACACTACTACATATACATAAGCATTATTTTTTAATGTTTAATCCTCAACAGAACCTGGCTGAATAATTCCTACCCTTCTATAACCTTAACCTGAAGAGGTTAAGGAATTGATATTCTGTCACGCCAATTGTAGATCAGAACCAGGTTTTAAACCAGCTCTTTCTCTACTACTCTTCTTTATGATTCTGTAGAAACAATTAAGTGTGTGTGGGGTTTCGGTAAAAATGCTCTCTGGGTGACTGTTGAGCTTCTATCCCACTCTTTCTCCTGTATCTTAATCATTTCCCCTCAGTCCCTCTGCCTTTTTGACTTTCCGGCTATATCTCTGCATGTATTTTTTCCTTAACTTGGCAGCTGCTTTCTGTAGCCTTTTTCCTTTTCCTCTCATCTGCCTATCACTCTTATATCCACCCTTTCTGAATATTTATCTCAAACCCTTAACTAAAACACCAAAATTCTTCATAATTCTCAGTTTGGGAGAGGCAGGAGAGGAAGAACTTGTGTTCTTGGCTAAATTCAGGTTTTTGATGGTTGATCCATTTTTCTTTTTTTAATTAATATTTTTTATTAGAAAAGTTGTAGGTTTACAGAAAAATCATGTGGAAAATACAGAATTCCCATTTATCCCCCTATTATTGACACTGGGCATTAGTGTGGTAGATGTTTATAACTGATTATAGAATATTATTTAAATTGTACTATTAACTGTAGTCCATGGTTTAGATTATGGTTCACATAGACCTTTTTAAAAAAATTGTATTCTAGTCATATATATACAATCTAAAATTCCTCCTTTTAACCACATTTAAATATATAATTCAGTGCCATTAATTACTTTCACGATATTGTGCTACTATAACCGCCATCCATTACCAAAACCTTTTCCATCACTCCAAATAGAAATTCTGTACCTTTAAACATTAACTCCCCATCCCTTCCCCCAACCTGGTCCCTGATAACCTGTATTCTAGTTTCTGACTCTATAAAAGTAGACTCTATGAATTTGCTTATTCTAATTGTTTCGTATCAGTGAGATCATAAGTATTTGTCCTATTTGTCTGACTTATTTCACTCAACAAAGTATCTTCAAGGTTCATCCATGTTGTCGCTACAATGTTTTCTTCTTATTCATGTTCATAAGCACATGGTTCAGAGGTTTTATATGCCCACATGTGTATCCTTCTTATAAGACTATACAAGAGTTGATGGAATTTTGCCTTTATCAGTAAAAAACTGCTTTTGCCAGCTGGTGACTGGATGCTAAGATTGCCTATTGCTCCTGATTCGCATGCTGAAAACTTCATAATGAAACCCGAAAATCACAGAAGCATAAACACAGCTGCTTATGCCCATAAAGCAAGTGGTTTACAAGAGAAAGCATAATCTGTAGAATCAAGTGTTTAGTCAATTACATTAACAGCAGACAAATAGAAATCATATGTGTTTGACAGGAGGCCATTTTAAGAAACTTTATATTGGTATACTACAAACATAATGAGACATCTTAAAGAAATGTCATCCATTATTCATGAATTTGAATAAAATACAAAGGGCTGCTTGGAAAATTAAGAAACTAGAAATTCTCTTTTAAATGTAAGGGTTTTTATTTTAGTAGTTCATTTTATTTCTTAAACTGGTTCAAAGGTGGGTTTTTTTTCCTGTGATAAGTGAATTTTAAGTGATTACAACCCAAAGAGATTTAACATATCTTAAAGCTATTGTTCCAGAAAATTCTGTATTTTGGGGAATTTCCAAGGGTATAAGAAACACAATCCCTATTAGAGCTTGAATTGGATGGGGGAAGGGAATAAAAATGGCCAGGCCAAAAAGAATAGCCATGCCCACCCAGGTGTAGCAGCTGACTGAGGAAGTTCCCTCAATGGCTGATAGATGATAATTAGTAGAGACACGTGGAACATCAGGGGATGTGTGTAGAAGGGAAAGGTCATGGTCAAGCTTGGAAGTTTCATAGACCCATAGCTGGCCCATTGGTGGAAATTCAGCCCTTGGGACCCCAGAACACAAAAAGAACTGATGAGGCTGAGAAGGAACCAGGAAAGACCCTCCTGTGCAGGGACTAGGGCACAGAGACCCTGTTATTGGAATTGGAGCTCATGGCTAGGGTTTGGTAAGAAGACTGTTTCCAGGACAACCAGACATAAGGTACAGTTGTAAAGTTTAGTTTCTTAAATTCTGATGAAGAATGGGCTGAGTCTTCAGGTTCCAGGTATTTTGTCCTAATTATAGTGACTGGAAAAATGTGGGACTGGGGTAATACAAGTTGTATATGAAATGGTATGAATCCATTATAACTGCAGAGGTGATAAATAAATGATTGAGTTACAGTATGAATAACTAGTAACTACAAATTTCACAAAGCATCTCTGAAAATACTTCTAAATTTCAGATTCCAATTATTACGGGACTGGAAGTTCTTGGAGGATCGGCTTTAATAAATAGACAAGATGCATGGCCAAGTAATTAGCACATCAGCAAAGATTCCCAACCAGCTGTTTGTGAAGCAATTGCATCAGAATCACCTGGTGTTCCTCTAAAGGTAGCTTCCCAGACCCCAAGGCTACCTTACTGAATCAGAATCTGAGGGGAAGTCCTGAGATCTGCATTTTCTGCATGTTCCCCAGGAAATCACTGACACCGATGACTGAATCCCCTTTAGAACCCTGTCAAATTGAGTACACAGAGAGAATTTCAAGTGCTCCAAAGAACTTTAAAATTTGAATTCTTTGTTCTCTCAAAGAGTTTAGGCATCCCCTCATCGGATAGTATCATATATATATACTGATAGAGTCACTTGTTATACTGTAATATCTAGCTTTAGGCCAGTACTTCCCAGCATTATCAAAAACTCAATTCAATAAGTCTGGATTAATGAACCTTTGAATCCAGAAAATCATCATTCCTAAAATCCTTCTATCACGCTGTAGTGCAAAAGTATACTCCTGGGATACAACCTTCCATAGAGATGGTGTCCTTGGAATAATCCTGACTGTATTCCTACTGTGCATACCTTACCCTCCACTTACTTTCCTGTCATGCGGGGGGGTGAGTTTTGTCTGGTGTAGCCTAGGTGTAGGGGAAGACTTCATCTGGGTAATCAGAATGCAAGGACTCTACATTAGACTGTGGTCCCTGAATACAGATGACAGACAACACTGATGTACATAAGACTTTGACACCTGATAAGTTTCCTGCCCCCAAACCTGTGGACAAGTTCCCTGCCCAGCTAGCACCTGAGAATGGTTTCCAGGTCTGTTCACAATCCCTAGCAATTATCCTGGAACCCTGCACTGGTGGTCAGGAGACCTGAGTTCTGATTTTGCTTTCAGTACTAAGCCAGCTGTGTGACTTTAAGCGAATAGCCTCACTGCTCTGGGCTCTATTTTCTTGTGTTGTGGTAAGAGCAAAGGTTGAATCCTATGCCAATTCCTACTGTTTTTGTGATTTCGAGCAAGTTAATTAACCTCAAGTGCTTCTCACTTTAAAAAAGATAATAACAGGACTCATCTCAGAGTGCTGTAGGAATTTACTGAGACATTGAATGTTAAGTGCTTAACAGAGTGCCTGGTACAAATTGATTTTTCTATAAATATTAGTTAGTACATTTAGGAAGAAGTGGGGTAATACTGTGAAAAATACTTTGAAGTGGTTGAAAGTCCAGATGTACATAATAAAATGAGATGCCATATTATTAGTTATCTAATGCTGTGTAACAAATTACCCCAAAATTTAGCAGCTTAAAACTATAAACATGTCACCCACTTTTTGAAGAGAAGTTGCTTAGGTTCAGGGTCTCTCATGAGTTCAAGATGTTGGTTGGGGCTACAGGCATCTGAAGGCTTGACTAGGTTGGAGGACACATGACCAAGCTCATTCCCATGGTTGTTGGCAGGAGACATTAGTTACTTCCATGTGGGTGTTTCCATGGAGCTTGTCTTGGCATGGCAGAGAGAGCTTCCTCCAAAACAATAATCCAAGAGAGAGAGCAACCAAGACGGAAGCCATAGTATAGGATTTTTATATTTAAGTCTTGGAATTGACATATAATGACTCCTGTCATACTCTATTAGTTAGACAGACCAATCTTTACAATGTGGGAGGAGATTACACAGGAACATAAGTACCAGAAGGTAGGGACCATTGAAGGCCACCTTGGAGTCTGGTTATCGCAGGTGTGATTTTCTGGGGCAGTAACACCAGACTGCAGGCACAAGGCAGGCCTCAGTAATAGGGCAGCTGAAGCAAGGACCTGTGACCTAATTAGATAAAGGCTGGAGAGGGACAGGAGGGCGGTGCTAAACAGATCCATTCAAATGGATGTGCCCATGAGGTCAAGCGAACAAGGCGAGCACACATCAAAAGGCCAAGTGTCAGAGTAATTCCAGTGTCAGCGAGAACCAGGGACTTAAGATGCTTCTCAAGGTGTGATGCTGGGACCACCTGTATTATTGCCTGAAAAACTTGATAAACGTGCCAGGCCACCCTCAGTTTCTCACTCACTAGTTCTAAAGTGGAGTCAATACATTTTTAATAAATTCCCTGTGATTTTGATCCACACAACAATCTGAAAACCACTAATGAAGAGGTCAACAGGAATGGAGAGAGCAGGTAAAAAAACAACCAGGAAGGATTGGCAATGGCAGGATCAGGCAATATTCACAAAGCACCATACCTGCCCCACTTTTTTAGGTAAAAATGTTCCCTCTGTGATTGGGTCCAGCCTGGAAACATTCAAGGAAAGGTAACTGGGAACAAACTGAAAAATGGACAAGACTTAGTGACTGATGAGTAGGTGTGGCTCTTAAGACTGGTAGCCAGTAATGGGACCACCCTAGCACCAGGGCCAGTCTTGGCCCTCTTTTTGGCAAACATTGATTGATGTGAGAACCAGTTAAGTTGCTTTTCATACATGATCTACGTTGATTGTGGCAGATTGATTAAAACTATTCAGCTTAATTTGATCTATCTGGTTCAACCTCCTAGGGACATTTTAATTTCATTGAACTAATACTGGTACTAAAGCAAGGACTATGTTTTGGTATTGAAAAACGGGCTGGACTTCAGTAATAGAGTTCATTGTTTCAGTAATGGGAGTGATGTGGCTTCTGGCAATGATGAAGTGAATGAGGAGTTAATAAATATGCAAATCCTATTGATCAGTGGTTATCAGAGTAAAAGGATCCATTTGTAGCCTACTGGGGAGAATCACAGAGCTGAGAAATGCCCATCTCCTATTCTTGACAACATCCTGGAGCACAGGATAATATTTGTGCCTGCCATCCACAGGAACCACAATCAACAATCTAGGAAATATGAGAAAGAGTATGAAATTCTGAATGTCCTTAGGTCTGGCTAAAAAAGCCCGAAGATCTGGCCAAAGAAATGTGGACATTTACTGATTTCTTTTTGACCAGAATACATATTACTCAGAGGTCCAGTTTAATGAAGATGTTGAAGAATTTGAGAGAAGTTCAATTATTTGAGTATAGAGAGGCCAGGACTCAGGAATGATTTTGAGAAGGAAAAATAGTTTATTGATGGCCGGCCGGACTCGGGAGCTTTCTGTTTGAATCCCGAGCCCTGAACAAGATTTTCAAACGTCTTTTATACAGAGAGGAAAGGCCAAATGGTCCCTTTGTTTCAGTTCTCAATAGGCTTCAATTAGCATATATATCTTCCACATCTTAGGTAAGCTTTTAGCATTGACTCCAGAAATTCTAGATAAGCGTTTAGCATATTTGGTTTTTGCATTTCCCCTAAATACTTAAAGTTTATAGCCCTTGCATTGTTAAACTGTTTCCTGGGACTGGAGCCGTTGCCATTGTCCCTAAGGGCAGGACTGCAGCCTCTTACCGTTCCACACCCACAAGTCAAACAGCTTGGGTTATCTCTGAAGAGACAAAGAGCCTTCCACCCATAGCCCACATCAAAGACAGAGGAAATGGAAATCTACTTTTAGCACTATTCTAGATCAGATATTCTGAAAAGCCATCTTGCTGAAATATACGTAGGTCCTGGACAACAAACATACTTTAAAGAATGGTCAGGTTTACAAAAAAGTAAGGCAAATTCTCAAGAGCCAAAAGAGAAAACTGAGTAAAAATTGGGACTGCAAGTGAACACAGAAACCTGACCTACCCTGGGGGCAAATGCTGATACCCAGAATTTAGAGCTTTGGGGTTTATAATTTGTAACGAAATGAAAGATTAAGCTTTGGGCCTATGTACAAAGAGGGATCAGAGCCTGGGACACAAATACAAAGCTAGGACCTTTGAAGGGGCTATGACTTCAATGAAATAATGCATAAGGAAAAAACTCTGACAGCCAGCAAAGGGCAGCTACAAGGAAATACCAGACTGAGATGTGGCACTGGGTTAGGAAGAGTAATTACAACATTAATCTCTTTTAAGGACTTATTATCATATCCACCCTCCTGTGAGTCTGAGGTTTGAGTTTATACTATCCGTTGGGTCGGGAAAACCCCAGTCTTGGATTGGTAGTTCCTTGGTACCAGGCATAAACAAATGCAAATCCTGAAGACAGCAAGCTCTATTCAAGGACTTGGGGGGTCCTACATATTAGGATAAAACAAATGCAGGGAGTGGATGTAGCTCAAGTGGTTGCACGCCTGCTTCCCATGTATGAGGTCCTGGGTTTAATCCCTGGTAACACCTTAAAAAAGAAAAAGAAAAATTCCTCAGTGAAAATGACCAAACATCAAGAAAACAAACTATAATGAGTAAAAGTCAGCAAACACAAAAAACCAACAGATTTATACTATACAGAATTCAGATAAGGGAATTTTCCAGTAAAGAATATAAAATAACAGTCTATAAATTGCTTAAAGAAATAAAAGTTAAAATTTAAAAATGACCAAGAATGCAAAAGTAATAAAATATTAGCAAACAGAATCCAACATCCTTCACATTAAGAAAATAATATACCGTGACGAAGTGAATTTATTCTAGGAACACAAGGTAGGTTTAATATTAGGCAATTTATTAGCATTATACGCCATTTTAATAGTATGAAGTATGTATACATTTTTAGAAAAGCTTCACTGAGATATAATTAATGTAAAATAAGCACATGGTTAAAATGAAGGGAGGTTTAACACATGTATACACACAGGAAACCAGCACCAAAAGCAAGATAATGAATATATCTATCACCCCCAAAGTTTTCCTCATGCCTGTTGGTAATCCTTCTGTCCTTTCCCTTCTTGTGGGCACCTTCCCAATCCCCAGGTATTACTGATCTGCTTTCTATCATTATAGACTAGTTTGTACTTTCTAGAATTTTATGTAAATGGATCATATAGTATGTACTCCTTATTTTGTCTGGCTTCTTCCACTCAGCTTAATTGAGTTCCATTCATGTTGTTGCATATATTAACAGTTCATTCCTTTTTATTTCTGAATGGTGTTTCATTGGTTGGTACACTTTTGAGAATTAGGGGTAGATCTCTATCTGAGTGAGCGCTAGCAATTCTGCAGGGCAGAGGCAGTGGAAGGGTAGAAATGACCACCATTTTTTCTTAAGGTTTGGCTTAACAGTCAAAGGTCTATTTGGGTTTGGAAACATAGGTAATCCTTAAATTTGCTTCATCCTCTGGGAGTGAGTAGGGCTCTTATTGAAACTGGGACTGTGGTTCTCACTTGTCATAGTCTATGTCTGCAGTGAGGCAAAAAACCTGGTTAAAATGCTATGCTCTGGGTGTTTCCATTCATGAGCATGTTGGGCGACTTTGGTACACAGGCTGTATTTTCTTTTTGGTTCATTCTGAAAAGCCAAAGCAAAAACACTTGGTCAGTCTCCTCTGGCTAGGGCTGGGTCCCTCCTATTCTCATCACAGGAACCCAGAAGGAAAGAAACACAGCTTTTAGCTGAAAGTTAGATTATGGGAAAAGGAAGGAAGGAAAAGTCAACAACTTTGAAATAGTCGACAGTGTTTTGTAACTGTTCACACACTCTCATACGCCTCATCGAATGCTCAGGTAGGGGGAGGTAACTACAGCACTGGAGCTGAGAGTTCAGGGGGACTCAAAACTCTTCTCAAAGATTCAGAAACTGTTTGCAGTTCATGTAAACCTGTGGGCCCACAGCAAATTTCTCAACTATCTATCATGCTGGGTGCAACCAGTGACAGACAGGACCAAAGAAGCTGTTCCAAGGTCTGAGTGAAGAGTATGGAAATGGTGTAGGGGATTAGAAGGGTCCAGGGCCATAGCCTGGTGGCCAGGCTGAACTATCTGCCAGAAAGCAGGACCAGGATAAACACTGGTGGAGGGTCAGGAAGACAAACTCAAAGTAGGCCGCATTGCCATAAAGGGTGGAAAAGGAGAAGAGAACCAGCATGTGACCACATCAGGAAAAGCAAGCATAACTGGTGACTGATAAAGTAGATAAATACTTTCCACACCGTGAGAGGTATCAGCTAAGGTCATTAGCCCTCTCAGGTCCTGCAGCATACTCCCTTCCAACCCAGGTTGGAACCAATTCACGCAGGCTGTTATAGAGACAAACTGGAGCAGCTGTTGAGGAAATGAGGCAGCAGAGGAAAATTCACTTTCTTCTAGGTATTTTTGGCATCCTGAAAATGTGTTCAAAGAAGTTTTTTGAATCATGGTGCTTCTGGTGTCTTCACAATTATTTTATTTATACACACAATTCTGGCTTAGTAATCGATATAACATTTTAAAAAATAATGGATGTGAATCCAACATAGCTGTGACCCCCCTCTCTGAGGATAATCGCTGTTGCAGATAAACGAGAATAGTTTGTAAGTAGCAGCAGCAGCAGCCCCAGTAGGGGCCAACACTAATTTGTCTTGTTATGTGTCAGAGACTGTTCTGAATGCTTTCCAAACATTCATTTAATTCTCACAACAATCCTATGCAGTCGGCATCATTAGTCCCATTTTATAGAATAACCTGTTTTCATTTCACTGGGCTAACAATGCTTTCATTTTTTTTGAAAAATGCTTAATAGTATTTAGAAAACATTTGAAATCAATTTATCAACTGATAAATCATTTATAGTAATAGTCATATTATTACATGAACCTCATTAACTAGAGATTATTTTGGGGGTGATAAGCTGACAAGAGACTCTTAAGCAGGATGTATCTATAATCTCCATCTTTTGAAAATGAATCATTTATCTTGATTATGCACAAATAATCTGTAATTATTGTAGGCACAGAGCAGGGGGTTTTTAAAAGAAAAAATTCAGCATAACTGTCAGTGACTTTAGGATTCTCCAATGTGATGACAATTTGTTTTGGTTACCTGGGCCCATCTACATTCGAGTAAGCATAGAAGCTTTACATTTCCTAGAACAGGGGTTCTTAACCAGGGGTCCATGGACCCCCAAAGGAAATATTTCAGAGCATCCATGATTGAAAAAAATCAGTTTATTATCTTTATTTTCTCTGACCTCTAACTGAAATCTAGTATTTCCTTCATTTATGAATGTGTGCAATAAATTTTGTATTCATTTCACCTGACTGGCAAAGGGTCCATGGAACAAAAAAAAGGTTTAGAACCTCTGTCCTAGAAAATTTCATTGGTGTATGAACAGAATAAACAAATTACATTTTGCAAAGAGTTATTATTGGATATATGTAATGCAGCTTTGTGAACATAGTTGCATCTTTAGTGACTATCATTCTATAAAAAGATTTCACTTATTATAGTATCAAAGACACTGGCGATACCCATGTTCATTTGAAAGGAATAACATAAAGCATATAAAGGCAATTTTCAAAAATAATAAATTTAGTAAGCAGATAAATGAAGTGTATATAAGAGATTGATAACCTCTTTCTGCTCTGGGTACATTAAGAAGAGTATGAAATAGGAGAAAGGTCTTATTCCAGAAGGACTTTGTCATGCATGTAGGTAGTGCAAGCAGCTAGGACATAAAGAGCATGGTAATGCTTTCCTGGCTAAAAGTGTATCCTGTCTTGGGCTCCAACAGCTGGAAAGGGTAAAGCATTAAATCTGTACCTTCTATTAACAATTTGGCACCATGTTGCATCTTAGACTGTAATCCATTTACCTAACTCCTCTCCACCCACTTCCCTTGAAAGAAGGGGTGGGGAGAAAAATAATGGATAGAGGCCTAAGGGCTTAGTGTTCTTGTAAGGCAGATCCAAACTGGATGCTGCAATGGATTCAGGACTCTTGAGAGCATGGGCTACATTCAGTCTCACACAGAACATGACCGGAATGAGAGGTCCATGTTTTGGGAATGATAGTTAAATGCTGGCTTCCACATTTTTAATTCAAGCACAGACCTCTCTTCTGAGTGACAATCTAGGCAAGCTCACTCCCTCAATCTCACTCCCTATTCAACATCTCTGCTTGAGCATCCCCCAAGGCCCTAGAATCCAGCACTGAGCAAAACAGGCAGAAATTCTTATCCTCCTAGAACCTATGCTCTAGGCTCAAGCTCAGTATGTCCCAAACTAAACTCACATACCCTAAATCTGACACGTCCTCTCAGTTGCTCTCACTCAAAACCAAGTCTTGTTAATTTTCCCTCTAAAATGTTTTTCTCCTTTTTAGATGCCAACATGTTAATCCAAGCAGTCCATTGTCTCTGCTGAAGTTCTGTAAAAGTCTCCTAACTGGCCTCCCCTAATCCATTCTTGTTCTCCTCAAATCTAAGCCTGAAGGGTTATTTTATTTCACTTCATAGGATTGATCTTGTAAAACTGGAAATCTGATCACAACAATCTCCAGATGCCAATTTTTTCAAATGCTCCTTGAATAAAATCTAAAACCTACCAGACTCAGCATGATTGGACTCCTGCCCACCTCTCCAGCTTTCTCCCTTTCTCTCCAGCCGTGGTAATCTTTGGTGAGTTCTTAACTATTTTAAAAACCACCTCCTACCTCCTAGGCATCCTCTTCCTCTTTCATTTCACTTCAACTCCAAGTCATTTTCAGATCTCGGTTCAAATATAAATTTTTCTAATTTATACTTCCTGACAGTTTAGATTGAATCCCTTTATATATATATATATACACACACACACACACACACACACACACACACACATTCTTAAATATATATTTTCTTATACTTGCTAACATTGTAATTAGTTACTTATCGGAGGATCTGCTTAATGTCTGTTTCCACTATTGGCTATAAGCTCCTTTAAGGTAGGGACTGTATCTGTCTTTTCACCACAGAAGCTCCAGTGATAGCACAATGGAAATAATATGCATTCTATGCATGTGTGTTATATTTGTTGAATCTAAGGCAAGGTGAAAACTCCTTCATGTAAGCCAGAATTATACCATTAAGAAATATACATTCATCATTAAGGGAGTAATTATGGGAATAGAGTACTAATGAGCTAATTAGGGAAAAGTAACTTAAATAAAACTTCCATTGTCCAGATGGAAATAGTGAATTGATACAAATGCTGCATGGGAAAATGAATTTTGGTAATAAATAGGGTAATAGGAGCAAAGGAAGACATTGTAGCATCCCCAGCCTAGAAAGAGACTAAGGAGGATAGAGAGATACAAAATGATGTTTTCTGGATAATATAAAAGGAAACAGCCGATCTCACAGGGATTATGAATAACATTTCTAGGGATCTATTCTGCACCAAATGTCTTTGGAGCTATGATGGTCCCGCATTTAGATTATTCAGATGTGGTTGAGAGGGTTGTGTAGAAAGTAATCTAAAATCCTGAACTGGAATGGGCAGGAACCCAGGCAGCTGGCATATAGAGAAAAGAGAAATCCCTGAATAGTTTGCAGGGAGGTAGACTCCAGCAGTGACTTTTAAATATCATTTGGGATGCATAAATATTTAATAAACTGGAAAGCTGTAAGGTTGCGAGTGACCTTGTACAGGCAGAGCATAAATTTCTAGAGGTCATAACTTCTATTGACTTCAGATTTCAGGAGAACAGAGTGATTACCCACCAATTACTTGCTGTGCAGTAATGATCTCATCATGTGAATATTATGCTTCAAGGTTTAGAATTTTCCAAATTATTAAAAATTCTTCTGAAATTTTATTTTTCAACCGCAAAAGATAGTCTTTATCTTGATTTTGGGAAAAAATGTCTCAATTCTCTGAAAGCTTGTTCTTTAAACAAATAAACCAAGAAAACAACATAGTTAGGACTACATAGAATATGTTTCCTATATTTTAATCCTAAAATGTTGAGTATAACATTTGGAGTCTGCTTGATGCCGAATACATCATGGAAGTACTATTGATATGGAGCTCTTACGTCAACATTAAAAGTATTTGCAAAATTTTAATTTGACTTTATTAAAATGCTTTTCTTTCAAAGACACCTTTATAATAATGCATTGTCTTATTTTCTCATTAACTTATGATAAAAGGGTCTAAGTGAACTTCAAGTTTTCTATTCCTGAAAAAGATATGAGATTGAATGAAGATCTGTTTTCTTTTTCTTTCTCTTTCTCTTGTCTAATCAGTGTTAACAGTAAAAAGAATTACTTTTCCTTAAAATCTTTTTTATAGTCTTTTTTCTTCTTTATTTTTTTTTCAAATGTTATATTCAAAAAATATGAGGTCCCCATACACCCCCCACCCCCCTCACCCCACTCCTCCCACATTAAAAACCTCTTTCATCATCATGGCACATTCATTGCGTTTGGTTTGGTGAATACATTTTGGAGAACTGCTGCACCACATGGATAGTGGTTTACATTGTAGTTTCCACTCTCACCCAGTCCACTTAGTGAGCCATAGCAGGGCATACAATGTCCAGCATCTGTCCCTGCAGTACCACCCAGGACAACTCCAAGTCCTGAAAATGTTCCCACATCATATCTCTTCTTCCCTCTCCCTACCCTGAGCAGCTACCTTGGTCACTTTCTCCACATCAACACTGCAATTTCTTCCATTACTAATCACAATAGTTCTGTAATAGAATATCAGTATGTTACTTTTTAAAAGATGATTCCCTCCCACTCGGAAGAATTTGATAGTTCCTTAAAAAACTAAACGTGCATCTAACACATGACCCAGCAAGTGTACCCTTTGGCAACTCATCCCAGAGAAATGAAAACTTATTTTTACACTAAATCCTATATAAAACTGTTTAGCAGATATATTTGTAATAGCCCAAAATTGGCAACAATTCAAATACCCTCCAGTGGGTGAATGGTTAAACAAATTTATTATTTGCATGCCATGTAATACTACTCAGCAATAAAAAGAAATGGATGATTGGTACATGCAACAACTTGGACGAGTCTCCAGGGAATTAGGTCAAGTGAAAAAAAAATTAGCCTTGAAATGTCACATACTATATGATTTCTTTTATGTAATATTCTGAAAATGACAAAATTATAAAATAGAGAATATATTAAGTGGTCACCAGGGGTCAGGAAGGTAGAGGGGATAGGTGGAAGTGAAAAGGCAGGTGAGTGTGGTTATAAAAGTGGTCCTTGCCATGATGCAAACATTCTGTACCTTTGTTTACCCATTTTCCCATTTATGGACATTTGGATTGTTTCCAGTTTGGGGCTCCTATGAATAGCATTGCTGTAAGTACTAATGAATGAGTGTTTATATGGACAAATCTTTTCATTCTCTTAAGTAGATGCCTAGAAGGGAAGTTTCTAGTTAATAGTAAATTAATATTTAACTTTGTAAGTAACTGTCAAAATGTTTTCCAAAGTGGCTGTACCGTTTATATTCCCACTAGCACTATTATGAGGGCTCCAGATTCCTTTCATACTTTCTAGAACTGGGAATTGTCAGGTTTTTTCATTATAGACATTCTGATGGGTATGGAGTGGTATTTCGTGGTTTTGATTTGCATTTTCCTAGCGACTAATGATGCGGATTGAGCATCTTCCAATGTGCTTATTGGCCATTTATATATCTTCTCAGTGAAATGTCTTCACATATTTTGCCTGCTTTTTAATTGGGTTACTTTTATTCTTATGATTTAGGCTTTTTTTTTTAATAATGGGTGATATATTGGAAAAAATACACTATAATATAAACTATAGATCATTGTTAATACTACAATTATAATACTCTTTCATCAGTTGTAACAAAGCACCACACTAATGCAAAGTGTTAGTAATGGAGGAGATATAATGCTTGAGTTTTAAGAGTCTTTATATATCTAGATACAAACCCTTTATCAGATATATGATTTGCAAATGTTTTCTCCCAATTTGTGACTTATTTTCTTAATGCCTTTTGAAGAACAAAAGTTTTTATATTATGAAGTCCAATTTATCAACTTTTCCTTCATATTTTTGGTGTCATATCTAAGAAACCTTTCCTGAATCAACATCACAAAGATTTTCTCTTACATTTTCTTCTAGAAGTTTTATCGTTTTATCTCACACTTAGGTCTATAATTCATTTTGACTTGGCTTTTCTGTGTGATGTGCAAAAGCTCATTTTTTGCACATAGATACCCAACTGCCCTGGTACCATTTGCTGAAGACTTTCCTTTTCCCATTCAATTGCTCAGCACCTTTGTAAAAAAATCAATTGCCATAACTGTAAGGGTTTATTTCTAGACTCTCTTCTCTGTTTCATTGATCTATATGTCTTTTCTTGAGTTGATACTACATATTTTTGATTACTGTACTTTATAATAAGTTTTGAAATCAAGAAATATAAGAATTTTTTCTTATTTTCAAAATTGTTTTGGATATTATAGGTCCTTTGTGTTTCCATATAATTTTAAGATCAGCTTGTCCTTTTCTACAAAAAGTACTTGCTGATATTTTATTTGGGATGGCATTGAATCTATTGATCAATTTGGGGTTAATTGCCCTCTTAAAGAGTATTGAGTCTTGCAATCCATGAATATGCCTTATCTCTCCATTTAGTTAGGTCTTCTTTAATTTCTATAAGCAGTGTTCAGAGAACAGGTCTTGTACTGTAGTGGAGAAATCGGGTATGCGCGGTATCGAAGGCCAGGACACGAGAATACCGAGAAGGAAGTTGGTTTATTTCGACCAGCCGGGCTCGGTGGACTCTTGTCCTAATAAAAACCGAGCCCCAAACAGCCTTTTCCAGACCCTTTTATACAGAGGATATAGGATTAGGAAGACTAACAGTGATGGTAAACAGACCTTTGGTTAGGTTCTTCAGTGTTTGATCTTAGTATCAGATAGGTTATTTCCTCCAGGTGAGTTACATATTCTCCACATCCAAGCCAGTTTGGATTAGCACATCGTCTGGAGGCAGCCCTGAATACACACTCGGTCTCACATCCCTTCTGAACATTCAAAGACTGTAGGGCCTATATTACTTATTTGGCCATCTTGGAGACTAGGTACTCTTGGAAATAATTTTGATTTAATGCACAGGCTATATCAGTACATCTTTTGTTATATTTAATTGCTCAGTATTTTTTTTCTTTTTGGTGAATGGAATTGTCTTCTGAATTTCATTTCCAGATTACTCATTACTAGTATATCAAAATAGAATTGATTTTTGAACATCTTGTTTACTAAAACCCTGCTAAACTCATTTATTAGTTCTAGGAGTTTTCTGGTAGATTGTTAAGAATTTTCTGCATTTAACATCATGTTATCTCAAATAAAAACAGTTTTATGTCTTACTTTCTATCCTGTATACATTTAATTTCTTTTCCTCTCTTGTGCTGAATAGAGTGATCAATATAATGTTAAAAAGAATTCTAAACTCAAGACTTTCTGGTGGTTTTGTTTTTTATGTGCTGAAACCACCATCTTTATTTACCAAGCTATATAACAGAAAAATTAGACCTGGGCTCTGAGGTTTTCTAACCTACCTAAGGGGCTGTATGATTCCTACAGTGATGAGTCTGACTAACATAGAGTTCATTTGCACATTAAAGGGGAGCAAATTACAATCCTAGCAATAAGCATCTTACCAAAACTTTTAAAGAGAACAAAATCTTTTCCATGTTTCACTGTGAAAGAAGCTTTATATTAAACAAAAAATAAGTATCATAGGAAGACCTTTACATAAATAGCTCAGGAGGAGCATGTGACTGTCCAAGGAGCTGTACTACTGCACCTAAGTGAAAATAATAAGAGACATGGCCTGGATCCTTTGACTCAGTTGAAGTCCAGTCCGGAGACAGCAGTCACCTTAGTTATTCAACAGAAAATTTAACATGAAGAATTGCTAATTAGGTATAAAGTTTTTAATTAGGTAACTGAAAAGCAAAAAGATCATAAGGAAATAACTGCAGGAAGCAGCTACCACTCCTAGCGCTGGAAGTATTAAAACTTAGAAGCTTGGAGAAGAAGCCATGGAGCAGAAACACATCTCTGAAGAGGGGGCACCAGCAAGTTAGTACTTCTAGGGATTGCACTAAGGCTGGTTATACAAGTGTTACGAGAAGGATTTGGCACCCTCGGAGTGAAGAAGCATTGC
This sequence comes from Dasypus novemcinctus, assembly GCF_030445035.2. Taxonomy (NCBI): domain Eukaryota; kingdom Metazoa; phylum Chordata; class Mammalia; order Cingulata; family Dasypodidae; genus Dasypus; species Dasypus novemcinctus. Next base: position 88,485,086 of record NC_080677.1, read on the forward strand.
TGGGTTGATGCTCACAGGAAGGGGAAACAGAGAGGAAGCAAACAAGGAGGAGAAAATCCTTCCTTCCTCCACCTTGCAATGGGAAGAGCTTGTTATGGAGTCAGCTGTAAAAGCAGAAATGTTTTGCAAAGTTCCTGCTCCAGTATCACCTATCAGAGTAGAAAGGGTAGATTTGGTGCTGAGAGATAACAACTTAGTAAAGACACATTCATTTAACTGAAAATAAATATTTCCCCCACCTATTTGATCTTTTTGTTTTCCAAGTACCTAATATTACCGGAGCATTTTCCAGTCCCCACTTCCTTAAACTACTGTGATTTATGGCTTCCTATAATTTTAACGAGACTGGATTAAATTTGGCATTTATTTCTTCTTTTACTGGGAGTGGGGAAGGTAACAGGAAAGGGGGGAGGTTCCTTTTTAGTTCCAAAATGAACATATTATTTTTATTGTCAAACCTCAAATATATTGGAGATTCATGGAATACAAATTATAAATAAGTATAAAGTTAGCTGTGCCAACTAATAAGAGCCTCCCAACATTCCCCCTGTTGTCTAACAGCAAGTGGGTACAATTTTAGTGATGGACACTTGAGACTTGACAGCAGAGGTTGGTGGTAAAAGAGGAGCTATTTTGAGCAGACAGGTACAACACTTCTTCAATCTCAACTGCGTTGTTCATTTGCCTGAAGATCACAAGCCTGAAGATAGTGGCTTACAATTTCTGGGTGGAGAAAGTCACTTGGCAGGTATAGAAAACTACAAAGAAAGAAGATATTTAAAGTAAAAAAGGTGGGGAGTGGGTGTAGTTTGGTGATTGAGTGCCTGCTTCCCATTAATGAGGTCCTGGGTTTAATTCCCAGTACCTCTAAAAAGTAAAAATAAAAAATGAAAATTAAAAAGGTAATATTTCCTTAAATTAAAAGCAAGATGGAGATAATTCTCTTCTGAGAAGAGGTCTAAGAAATCTTCAGTTACCTTTTTTATTTCACAGAGATTTGAAAATAAATGGCATCTCAGTCAATATAGATAGGAAAGAAACTTTGAAATTACTACAAAAAATATATACTGATATTATGTGATGGTGCTTGATGTAAAACAAGATGCATTACTTAACCTCAAAGAAAGCTTTCAGTATAAACACATTTAAACATGTAGTCTTTCTCCCTGTCATCAAAAAAAAAAAAAAAAGGTCTGTAAGTTCTTAAGGATCTTGAAATTCTCCTTCTTGAGTTGAAGTGTTTATAGGAATTGGAAGTGTAGGTTATGCTGCATTTGTCAAGAACGCTGGGTTTTGACATAACATATCTCACAGAAGAAAACAGTTGAAGGATATGAGTTCCTTAGAAAGGTTTCCTAAGTGACTCTGATAGCTACCTAGTGGATAAAAATTAAAAGTAAACAAGGAAAAAGTAAGCATGTATGTGGAGAACTGCAATATCAAGAAAGATATTAAGTATCTCCATCTGATTATATTTATGTTTATGATTATTGTTTTGGGTTATGAACTCTTAATATAAGCAGAACACTAACCATCAAAACACCTAGGGATTGCAATAAGAGATTAATATGGCCCACCATATTAATGTTACTATTCTGCCACAGAGAATATTAGATTGCGCAAACCAACAGAATAGAAGTGCTGGCAATTTAATCTGGAGAGTGCTGCTAAGGGCTGACACCAGGCATACAGACAGAGCTCACAGCTTGAGGGGCTGGCCTCTAGGTGGGCGTGGGAGGCTGTGTGCCCTGCCAGGGGTCAAAAGCTGTGCCAGCTAGGGTGTCTTTTTGGGGACAGAGCCCTGGGTATGGCTTATTTCTAATTTCCCTAAAGCACACTAAAAAGGCTTATGCTGCCAGATGACCAGCCCAGCTGAGGTCTTTTTCTATTTCCACTGAGGTTTGTTAATTCTTCTACTACCAATTTGGTTCCCTTAACTTGGAAAAATAGTCTATGAACCAACCTGATTTCCACATTATCCTAACATCATAGCTCCCTATATCTACTAAATTAATCAACATATGTCAGAAAATCCTGGTTAGACGAGAACAGATGATCGAAATTCCATGGTGCTGATATCTGTGATCTAAAGTTTGTAAGGCCAATCTTTTCAAAAATAAGTCTATGAATGGTATGGAGAAATATATAAACCTGCTGAATTAATATTTGTGGGGTCCTCTGCTCCACTTTTGCAAAAGTCCTTTCATGTGTTGATTTAAAGGGAGATCATAAAATCCACTCTACTCTAGGGTTGCTGTGATGATTAAATGAGATAGCATAGAGTATTGAGCAAGAATTTTGTCAGGTGCTACAAGACTGCCTGTGCAGTGTGATGCCTTTGTTTAGGAAATCAAATAACCCAGTCAGTGATTGGCTGGAGTTTGACTATCCTGCAAGGCCTCCTGCATATCCTAGAATTCTTCTGAATATTCTTCTCTGCCTTTAATGAAATAAATTTTACACTCAATTCAAAGTCTCCATTGAAGAGAAGGAGCTTAGCACAGTGGTTGGAATCAGGCTTCAGAGCCAGACTACCTGGGTTTGACTCCTCCCCTTCCTGTAGTTCTCTCAGGCTAGTTATTTTATTTCTCTGTCCCTCATTTTTTCATCTGGGAAATGAGGGTAGTGATGGGACCTTCTTCACAGGATTGTTAAAAGAATTAAATTAGTTTATGTCAAGTGCTGACCATGGAGGCTGGCTGTGTTAGGCAATGTTCACTCTCCCAAATTAACCTGGCTTCTGACAATTCATTTGCAACTTAGTGCCAGTAATTCTAGTAACAGTAAAACTAGCTTTAACAGTTTTGTACTATCACTGATGATGAGCAGGATTATAAAATCCTATTTAAAACCATATTTTCTGCACTTAAAAAAAGTCTTATATTTAAAAAGGATTATTCTAGGGAACTCTATAAATCTCAACGGATAGTTTGCTATGTCTGTGGAACTGGCATGTCTAGAGCTCACTTTAAAAACTAATGTTTTGGCTCACTTTAGTCTACTTTGCTTTGACATGCAGAAATTTCCAAATCTGTATCTTTCAATCAATAATAGATATACCATGATACAGATGGCCCTGCTGTGTATTGTCAGGAACCTTGGCTGAAAGATCTCATGGAAATGCAATAAGGGAAAACAGTGTTATCATGATTTTTCCAAAAGCAAACTTCATGTTGTATTGACAAGTTTTAAGATCATTTCAACTACAATTATAACTGCAACATTTGACATTTAATAATTAGTAATTTGCATCACAAAACAACACTCTGGCTCATTAGTGTTCTGTTTCTCCTCTGAATTATTCCTTGAGATCTTTATATAGATGATACAGTGAGCCTCATGATGTAACTAGTTCAATTTAGGTTAATTTAAATTGTATGCTAGTAACACGTAAATGATGAACATAGGCATTAAAAATCTATCACTGATAGAACTTGGGCATAAAGTTCATGAGGCAATTCATGTTTTCTGGTCACTTTTCATCTATTATATGAGATTTTTCATTAGAAACAGGGTTTAAAGGCCAGTTTGCCATCCATTTATCTTTTCTGGTGATGATTTTTCTTTCTCTAACTTGTTCTTTTTTAATGGTTTTGGGAAAAACTACAGTCTTTTCAGAATTTTATTGTATAATATTAACATATAGTTAATAAATCAGTATCAAAGTCATTTGGAATCAAGCAGTAAAAAAGTGAAGAAAATAAAAGTGAATGTACCTGGAAATAAATTGCATGAAGGAAAAGTCCAAAGTCTTTTTTATAGTTTTAGGCAATAGAGTTCTCATTTTGTGGTAAACAGATAATGCAATCATTTCTGAAAAGGCATAGAAATAGATTGAATACCTTTAAAAGGCAATATGGTCAGAAGATAACTGTGCTGTGTGAGGAATCATAGTCAAAACCAGTTTCTTCCTGGGAAGTCATTAAAAGGGAATTGATTAGCTGATTTGATATGCTTTGCATAAATTAGATTTTATTTTGCACAAATCTTGGCTGGAAATGAAATTGCAAATTAAAACATCTTCTAATATAATTACATTGTCTTCTAGAATAAAACATTTGGGAAATGAAAACTCCATATTTAACAAGAAATGAATTTGTGTCCTTTGCAGAATTAACCAGGGGTCTAAGAGGAAACTGAAATGCATATGCAGTGTGCACCAGAACATGGGAAAACATAGGATACATGGCACCTCCAGAATTTTTTTGATTATAAGTAGCTGTGCATAGGACTATAGGCTAAGTTTGGAACACTTGTTTTGAAGATCTCTTTCTTTGTAATTTGAGCAATCCCAGGAATTTTTTTTTTTTAAAGAAGATAAATCTGTTGCAAAATGTTTGTCCCCCTGTTTCTTCTGGATGATTAAGAACCTAGGATATAATTGAACATCATGACTAAACTGTACGATATTAAACACTGGGAATTGTGCCATAGTGGGGTATGTATTGGGATTGGGATCAGTTAAAACTAGTTTGACTCCTGTTTTGGTCACTTACTTTCTGAGTAACCTTATACAAGCCTCACTTTTATATTGGGGACATAAAACCTACTTTGCAGGGTCATTGTGAGGATTAAAGACATGAAGAATGATGCAAAATGCCTTCCCAGTGCTGGGCCATGGAAGGTACCTAAGGTTCCCAAGAGGTAATAATTTCAAAACCTCTATTTATGGGAACTTATGACAGAGGTTTTCTTGGGACAAGGCAAATTAGGACTGACTAAATCAGTCTCTTTTCTATGATATTCCCATGTACTATCCTCAAAAGTCTTAAAACAATAAACACAGATTTAATTTATTTATCCTGTCTTTCTATGGTTTATGTTCTTTCTTTTTTCCTTTCTTCCTTTTTTATGGAATGATTTACTTTTTTTATTCCATTTTGTCCTCTGTTTAAGGGATATGCAATTTTTTACCCTAGAAATGATTTCAGTGAGTACTTTAACCCTCGCACCAGAAAATACAACTAATATGCTATTTCTTACATATGCTCATTATTTTAATTCTTTCTGTATTTTAAATCCCACAAAACTTCATTATAGTTATTTTCCATAGACAGTGTTCATTTAGAATTATCCACTTATTTATCATTTTCTTTGGTATTATTTCCTTTCTGCATATATAACCTTCTAACTGGTATCATTTTCCTTCTGCCCAAATACGCTTATTTCCTTCCTAAACACTGGATACAAATTATCTCAATTTTTGATTGACAATGTCTTTATTTCATCTTCATTCTTGAAAGATATTTTTGCTGGATATAGAATTGAGTTGGTTATTAATTTCTTTCAGTATATTAATTATATAATTCTATTATCTCTTGACTTATCTTGTTGCTATTGATAAGTCAGAGATGTCATTATATTTTTGTCTCTTTGAAGATAATCTGTTTTTTTCCTAGCTGCTTTAGGTTTTCCTCTTCCTTGTCTTTTCTGCATTTTCATTATGTGCCTAAATGTAGATTTTAAAAAAAAATTTATCCTACTTATGATCCATCACTAAAATTATTTCTTTTCACGTCATAGCTAAAGTTATAAGATCATTTCAATTTGGAAATACCTCATTTAAAAAAAAAAAGCCTTTTAAAACTAGTTTAACCATAATTTTCTATAATCCCAACAATACCCACTACACTCCAACAAAACAAGAATAGGCATAACACTCTTAAACTGTGGCCAAGGAGGAAATTGCAAAAAGAAATTTAGGTCTTTTGCTAGGTAGATCCTTTCATCATTATGAAATGTCCCTATCTTTTATAATTCTCCTCATCTTCAAGTCTAATTTGTATGATATTATTAATAATATACCTGCTTTCTTATGATATTTGTACAGAATATTTTTCCATCTTTTCATTTCCATCCTTTAACACTATCACTGTCTTTATATTTAATGTGCATTTCTTGTAAACAGCATATAGTTGGATCTTGCTTTTTATCTAGTTTTTTGGTTCTTAAGCAGGAGAACTGTTGCCCCCAGCAGCATCTGGAGACATTTTTGGTTGTTAACAACTGAAGGGCATGGGATGGTGCTAGTAACATCTAGTGGGTAGAGGATGGGGATGACGCTAAACATCCCACAATGCATAAGACAGCCTCCCACACAAAAAAATTATCTAGCCCAAAATGTCCATAGTACAGAGGTTGAGAAACTCTGATCTACTTTGACACTGACTTTGAGTTGGAGCCATTAACCCATTTACCTTTAATATAATTGTCAGTATGGTTAATTTTAAATTTAGCATTTCGCTATGTGTTCTGTATTTGACTTATTGGTTCTAGGCTTTTTGTTCTTCCTTTCCTGACTTCCTTGGGATTTGTCAAATATTTTTAGTATTCTCATTTATCTCCTCTATTGTTTTATTTTTCGTATACATCTTTTTAAAAATTATTTTAATGGCTGCTGGAGGGTTTAAAATATGTACACTTAACTTATCACAGTCTACCCCTAATTAATATAATATTACTCCATGTATAATGAGAAACTTAAAAAAGTGTAATTTCATTTATACCACCTCCCACCTTTTGTGCTATTGTTAAATGCTATTATTTTGCTTTAAACAGTTGTCTTTTTTTCTCCATTTTAAAAACAATGTATTAAAGTATATCATTCATACATGAACATATATAAACAATAAGTGCATAGTAAAAGTTTTGAACTTGCAAAATAAACATGCATAATATCATACAAGGCTCCCATACATCACCCTACCACAAATACTTGGCATTTTGTGAACATTTGTGACAAATTTCGAAAGAGCATCATCAAAGTATTACTACTAACTATAGTCCATATCTTACATTTGGTATATTTTCCCACAACCTGCCCTATTATTTTTTTTTGTTCATAAACCATACATTTTATCTAAAGTGTACAATCGATAGCACTTCTTATAATCACTAAGTTGTGCATTCATCACTTGAATTAGAACATTTCCATTACTCAAAATAATAGTAACAACAAAAGTCCACTATCATATTCATAAGTTAGACTGCTAATTACAAATCCTATGACGTGCTTTCACCACTTCTATTCATTTCCAAAGATTTACAAACGATCTTTTACCAATTCTACACACATTAAACCTCAGCTTTCTATTCTATAACCACATCTTTTTCCCTGGTGACTTTATTCTAGCTCTTAACTCCATTAGTTTGCTCAATATATTTAGGTCACAATAGTGAAGTCACACAACATTTCTCCAGTTTAGTTAGTTCTTTGAATTTTAGCTTTTCTGCTTTGTTGTTGTTGTTGTTGTTGTTGTTGTTAGCAGGAGAATTTAATGTAAAGGGAAAGTACACATTCAAGAATGGAGTGTGGGCACATTCACATGACTTATACAAGTCACCTGTTTTTCTTTAAAAAAGGCAAATTTCCCTCTCAGCACTGCCTTCACTGTATCCCATAAGTTTTAATATATTGGTTTCTCATTTTCATTTGTCTCAAGATCTAATTTCTCTCAGCAATTTCTTCTTTGACCCACTTATTGTTTTAAAGTGTGTTGTTTAGGCTCCACAAATTTGCAAAATTTCTCCTTTCCCACCATTTATTTTCAGCTTCAGTCTATTGTGATCAGAGAAGGTGCTTTCTATAATTTCAGTCTTTTAAATTTATTAAGGGAAGCAGACTTGGCTCAACTGATAGAGCATCCGCCTACCACATAGGAGGTCCAAGGTCAAACCCAGGGCCTCCTGACCCATGTGATGAGCTGACCCATGCACAGTGCTGATGTGCACAAGAAGTGCTGTGCCATGCAGGGGTGTCCCCCATAGGGGAGCCCCAAGTGCAAGGAGTGCACCCCTCAAGGAGAGCCCCCACATGAAAAAGCACAGCCTGCCCAGGAGTGGCGCTGCACACACAGAGAGCTGACACAGCAAGATGACACAATAAAAAGAGACATAGGTTCCCAGTGCCACTGACAAGAATGCAAGCGGACAAAAGAAGAACACACAGTGAATGGACACAGAGAGCAGACAATGGGGTGGGGGAAGGAAGGGGGAAAGGGGAGAGAAATAAATTTTTTAAAAATTTATTGAGAGCCATGTTGTGGTCCAACATGTGGTCTTTCCTGGAGAAAGATCCAGGAGTACTTGAGAAGAATGTATAACCTGCTGATTTGGGGTGCATATGTTTGTTAGGTCCAGCTCATGTATCATATTGTTCAAGTTCTCTATTTCCTTGCTGATCTTCTAATTGTTCTATCTATTGATGTAAGTGGCATGTTGTAGTCTCCAACTATTACTGTAGTGACATCTATTTCTCCTTTTGGGTTGGCCAGAGTTTGCCTCATATATTTTGGGACACCCTGATTAGGTGCATAGATATTTAAGATTATTACTCCTTCCTGTTGGATTGTCCATTTTTTTAATATATAATGGCCTTCTGAATCTCATAACTTTTGCATTTAAAGTCTGTTTTGTCTGGCACCAGTATGGGTAACCCTGCTCTGTTTTGGTTACTGTTTGCATGAAATATTTTTTTCCAACCTTTCACTTTCAGTCTCTTTGCATCCCTGAGTCTAAGGTCAATCTCCTGCAGACAGCATATGGATGGCTTATGTTTTCTTATCCATTACATCAGCCTATGCCTTTTGATTGGAGAGTTTAATCCATTAACGTTCAATGTTATTACTGGAAAGGCATTATTTAGTTCAGTCATTTTGTCCTTTGGCTTTCATATGTCATATCTTACATTAGTCCATCTTTTTACCTTCTTAGTTACCCTTTCTGATAGTCTTCACCTCTATACCTTCCTCCAAGGCTCTCTCCCTTCTCATTTCTTTTCTGGCTGCAGAACTCCATTAGTGTGTCCTTCAGAACTGGATTCTTGTTTACAAACTCTGAGTTTCTGTTTATCTGTGCATATTTTAAGCACACCATTATATTTTAGGACAGTTTTTGTTAAATAAAGAATTTTTGGCTGGCAGTTTTTCTCTTTCAGTACTGTAATTATATCGCACCACTGCCTTCTTGCCTCTATGGTATCTGAAGAGAAATCTACACTAACTCTTATTGAGCATCCCTTATATGTGATTTTTGCTTTACCCTTGCTGCTCTCAGAATTTTCTTTTTATCTTTGGCATTTGGCATTCTGCATATTATGTGTCTTGGTATAGGTCTTTTTTATTTATTCTAATTGGAGAATGCTGTGCTTTCTGGAAAGGTATATTCATATCTTTCATGAGAGTTGGGAAGTTTTTGGCCATTATTTCCTCAAATGCTCTTTCTGTCCCCTTTCCCTTCTTTTCTCTTTCTGGAATGGCCATAATACATATGTTGATGCACTTCGTTTTGTCATTCAACTCCTTGAGCCACTGTTCAATTATTTCCATTCTTTTCTCTCTGTGTTCTTATTTCTCTTCAATTTCAGTTGCTCTTTCCTCTATGTTGCTGATTCTTTCTTCCATGACTTTGAGTCTGCTGATGTATGCCTCTATTGTACTTTTTATCTTACTTACTCTGTATTTCATTAGCATAAACTTATTTTTCTATTAAATTTTCCTTTTGCTCACTCAGTGTCTTCTTAATGTCCTTTATTCCTTTAGACATGTTACTCTTTGTATTAGTCAGCCAAAGAGGTGCTGGTGCAAAATACCAGAAATTAGTTGGTTTTTATAAAGGGTATTTATTTGGGGTAGGAGTTTATAGATACCAGGCCATAAAGCATAAGTTACTTCCCTCACCAAAGTCTACTTGGAGCAAGATGGTTGCTGACATCTGCAAGGGTTCAGGTTTCCTGGATTCCTGTGTTCCTGGGGCTTGCTTTACTCTGGATTCAAGATTCCTTCCTTCCTGGCACTGGCTTCTCTTTCCTCTGCATGCTGACTTCCCAGGGTTCCTGTTTAAGTCTTCAGCATCAAACTCCAAAATCAAAACTCCAGCATTAAAAGCTCCCAACTCTGTTCTTCATCATGCCTTTTCTATGTGAGTCCCCACCCCTTGGTGGGGTGCCCTAATCATAACTCAATCATGTCCAGGTACAGATCAGATTACAAGCAAAATCCAATATTTCTTTTTAGGACTTCATCAATTATATCAAACTGTTACACTCTTTAACTCCATGATTTGATTTAAGATATTTGTATGACCTCCTTTATTAACTGTTTTAAGTCCTGTGTCTTATCTAGAGCTTTGATTTGCTCATTTCCTGAGTCATGTCTTCTTTTTTCTTTGCATGACTTGTAATTTTTTTCTAATGTCTTGGCATCTGGTTATGATGCTGAGTTTACTCTGATGTTGTTTCTCTCTCTTGTCTAGGGATTTATTGTTAAATAGCTGTATTCCATCAGTCTTCTTTGAATCTTAATTCAACTTGCTTTAGATATTTAAGATTACCCCTGTTTAACTGCCCCAATCATGGCCAAGGACCCAGTAATGGGGTGCAGGCCAGTTTCCAAGGGCCTTGAAAGGGGGATTAAAAACAACTACAGAGATATAAAATAAGAGGAAACGTGTAAGAGGACCCTTAACACAAAACAAAATAAAGCCCTAGAATAGAAAGGGAAGCTATAAACAACCAAATAAGCTCATCAAGATGAGCAGATGTCTAGGCACATCAGGAAAATAAATTACAAGCCAAACTAAGAAACAGGAAGACATGACCTAGTCTAATGAACAATCTAAAAAGCAGGAGGAGGGAAAACGGACTTGGCCCAGTGGTTAGGGCGTCCATCTACTACATGGGAGGTCCGCAGTTCAAACCCTGGGCCTCCCTGACCCATGTGGAGCTGGCCCATGTGCAGTGCTGATGCATGCAAGGAGTGCTGTGCCACGCAGGGGTGTCCCCCGCATAGGGGAGCCCCACACGCAAGGAGTGCACCGCATAAGGAGAGCCACCCGTGTGAAAGAAAGTGCAGCCTGCCCAGGATTTGGCACTGCCCACACTTCCTGTGCTGCTGACGACAACAGAAGCGGACAAAGAAACAAGACGCAGCCAATGGACTCAGAGAACAGACAACCGGGGGAGGGGGGGAATTAAATAAATAAATAAATCTTTTTTAAAAATAAAAAATAAAAAAATAAAAAGTAGGAGGAGATGCAGAATATGGTACAACTAATTAAGGGTGTCTAAACAAATATCATGAATCAACCAATGAAGTGAATGAAGAGATAAAGGATATTAAGACACTGTAGGAACATATAGAAGAAATCATAAACATATAAAAAGATAACATAGCTAATGGTGATGAAAGGCATGAAAGAAATTAAATATATGCTTGGAGCAAACAGCAGTTTCTAGTAGGCAGAGGACAGAATTAGTGACATTGAAAATATAACGTTTGAAATTGCACAGATAGCTAGAACAAATAGATTAAAAGATAGAAAAAATTCAGCGGGAACTCAGGGAATTGAATGACAACATAAAACACACAAACATACACATTATAGGCAGCCCAGAGAGAGAAGAGAAGGAGAAGGGAATGGAAGGAGAATTGGAATAAATAATGGCTGAAACTTTCTCAACTCTTACAAGGAACATGGCTATTCATGTCCAGGAAGTGTAGTATACTCCAAACAGTATAAATCTTAACAGACATACCCCAAGACACATATTTATCAAATTTTCAAATGGTCAAGACAAAAAGAGAATTCTGAAAAGAATAAGAGAACAGAGATACATCACACATAAGGAAAGCTCTATAAGATTAAGTGCTGATTTCTCATCCAAACCCATGGAGGCAAGAAGGCAGTGCTATGACATAGTTAAGGTGCTAAAAAAAAAAGCCTGCCAGCCAAGAATTCATGCACAGCAAAACAGGCATTCAAGAATGAGGGAGACTGGGAGTGAATGGGGCTCAAGCAGTTAAGTGACTGTCTCCCACATTGGAGGTCCTGGGTTTGGTCTTTGGTGCCTCCTAAAGAAAAAACAAACAGGCAATGAGCAGTCAATGGGTGCAAGCAACAAGTGCAAACAAGGAGCAAAAAAAACCACCAATGAGTAAAAACAAGCAAACAGACAAGGGAGCCATCTCAGGGAGGGAGAGATGAGGGAGAGTTCAAAATATTTAGAGATAAACAGAAACTGAGAGAGTTTGTCAATAAGAGTCCTGTCCATTAATAAATACAGGTTGAAAGGAAAAAAACAGGAGAAAGAGGGTTGGAGGAGTATGTAGAAAGGAAGATTATAAGTAAGAGTAACTAAAAAGACAAAAAGACAAAAACAAATATGACATATATAAACCTAAAGAAAAATGGCTAATGTATGTACTGCCTTGACAGTAATAACATAGAATATTAATGGATTAAACTCTCCAATGAAAAGACACAGATTGGAGTACTGTTCCCAGGAGGGCAGCGGCCACATCCACTCACCAGCAACATGCAGACTGGACACTGTCCTTCTCTAAAACAGGAATCTGGAAAGAGGATTATGTTGGTTGTTGGAAATTGTGAAGTCATGGCCCAGGTTGGTAATCAAGATGGGGAAACAAGGAATTATCAACAAAGGAGGATGATAAAGATTTATCACAAAGGGCAATTAGAGAAAAAATTATAAAGGAATATTTTTAATGTTCAAATCTTAACAAGGAATGGAACTATATAGAGAATTTGGAGAGGAAGCATGGAAATCAAGTGGAACATTTCAGACCACTGACCCTCACCTTTAGAGGAAGCCTCACCGGGAAAAGTGTTTATGAATACAATACGTTTAGTAGTATCTTCTCCTTAAAGTCTATTCCTTCTGAAACACAGAGAATGTCTTCTGAAGGAAAATTACATAAATGTGATACGTTTGAGAAGAGTTTACCAACACAGTGAATTATACAAAATAAGAAAATCAATGGTGGAGAGAAACCTTTGCAATCTAATGAAAGTGTGACAGCCTTCAGACAGAGCAAAGCTCTTACGTATTATCAGACTTATAATTGAGAATAAAATCTGTATATGCAGTGAATGTGGACAAGTCTTTGGCAATCAATCCTTAATCGCCATTGGATTATTCATACTGGAGAGAAACCCTATGAATGTCATGAATGTGGGAAGACATTTAGCCATAGCTCAACCTTTTCTTGACATCAGATAAGTCATAGTAGAAGAAACCTTACAAATGTAGTGAATGTATGAAGCTCTTTAAGCATATCTCACCACTTACTATTCATTAAAGAACTCACACTGGAGGAAAACCATATGAATGCATAGAACGTGGAAAATATTTTGGTCATGTTACATATCTCATTAACCATCTGAGAATTCATACTCAAGAATAACTATATGAGTGTCATTTATGTGAGAAGATCTTCATTCATAGTTCATCTCTCATTCACCACCAGAAAATTCATACTGGAAAGAAACCTTATGGATGTAGTGAATGTGGGAAAGCCTTTTGCTGCAACTCACATCTTACTCAACATCCAAGAAGTCACACTGTAGAGAAGTGATATGAATGCAAAAAATGTCTGAAAGTCTTTAGTAGTCTTTCATTTCTTCTTTAGCACCAAAGTATTCATAGTGAAGAAAAATCCTTTAAAAGTCAAATATTCAGGAAATCTTTCAATCAGCCTGAATCACTGAATCTGCATTTGAGAAATCCCACTAAATTGAAACCTTATGGATTCAGTTTATGTGGAAAAGCCTTCAGTCATAGGTCATCCCTGTTTCAACATCATAGAATTCATACCGGAGAGAAACTATGAATGAATTGAATGTGGGAAAACCTTCAGTTGCAGGGCAAACCTTACCATGTATCAGAGAGTCCATACTGGAGAAATCTAGTGAATGTTAGAAAGGTTTTTGTTGTTGTTGTTTTGAGGGGTTTTTTGTTGTTGTTGTTTGCTTGTTTTAGTAGGTACCAGTACCAGGGATTGAACCAAGGACCTCACATTTGGGAAGCCAGCACTTGACCATTGAGTTACACTGGCTCCTGAAAGCTTTCAGTATGGCTCAGCTCTTACTGTTCATCAGAGACTATATAATGGAGAGAAATCTAATAGCCCAGGAAGTGTGGAAAAGACTTTAGGTCAATTGGATCACTTTACATATGAGAAATCATACCAAAGGGAAACCATGATTGCAGTACTTGTCATAGTATTTTTTTATCCCCCCACCCCCACTTGCAGCTTGCTTGTTGTCTGCTCTGTGTCTATTCGCTGCATGTTTTTCTGTGTTTTTACTTGTCTCCCTTTTTTGTTGCGTCACCTTACTGAGTTGGCTCTCAGTACTTGCAGGCTGGGAGGCACTCCATGGCACTTGTGGGCTGGGTGGCACTCCACAGCACTTGTGGGCCAGGTGGCTTTCCAGGGCGGGCAGGCAAGCCTGCCTTCACAAGGAGGCCCTGGGACATGAACCCAGGGCCTCCCATATGGTAGACAGGAGCCCAACTGATTGAGCCACAACCGCTTTCCTGTCATAGTATTTTTAGAAATATTCAAGTTATAGGAAAGTCTTATAAATATAGTGAATATTGGAAGTGTAGCAGTTAAATATTATTGATGGATTCCAAAAAGAAATATTGTATTATGCTTGTAACCTGATCTGCATGATTGAGTTAAGATTAGGGCGTGGAGTCTCCACCCCTTGGTGAGTGGGAACTCACAGATAAAAGGCATGGCAAAGAACAGAGTTGGGAATTTTCTGATGTTAGAGTTTGGATGTTGGCGTTTGATGCTAAAGACTTACGCTGGAGCCCTGGGAAGTCAGCACGCAGAGGAGAGTGAGGCAAGCCCCTGGAAGAAAGGAACCTTAAACCCAGAGAAAAGGAAAGCCCCAGGAATGTAGGAACCCAGGAAGCCTGAACCATCGCAGACGTTGGCAGCCATCTTGCTCCAAATAGACTTTGGTGAGGGAAGAAACTTAAGCTTTATGGCCTGGTATCAGTAAACTCCTACCCCAAATAAATACCCTTTATAAAAACCAACCAATTTCTGGTATTTTGCACCAGCACCCCTTTGGCTGACTAATACAGGAAAGTCTTTAGCAATAGTGTAAACCTTAAATTTCCTGTCAAAGCTTCGTCCTGGAGAGAAACAATACTGATGCAGTCATTGTGGAAAGTCTTTTAACCAGTATGAATTCCTTACCTGACATAAGTAAATCCACACTGGAGAAAACCCTTATACATGTAACAAATTTGAGAAAGAGCCAAAGCAATAAGAATCCCTTATAAAGCATGTATTAACTCATACATGGAAGAAGAATAGTTGGGGGACATCTCTCAGTTCAAATACATCCCCCATTTTATGTCAATGAACTCAAACCAGAGAAAAACCTTATGTAAGTAAGAAATGTAGCAGTGTTCACTAGGGGGTCTTGTTAGACATCAAGAGATTAATGCTAAGAATGACCTGAATGATGCAGGACTTATGCAGAAATCTTTGCCATTTAGCTTTTAGTAAGCATAGAAATTCACAGGAGAGCAAACCAGCATGTAAATGAATATGCATTTCTTATAGCAGTAGCAGTTTTACTCAACGTGAGTCCTAGGTTGAAATTATTTTTAGCTAATGAGCAGTTAAATGTATTCAGTCACTCAACTGGATGCAGTAAATATGATAAAGTTGAAAAACACAGCTGCAAAAGAAGTGGTCTGAGTAAAATTCTTGATCTCTAATAAAATAATTTTGTGTACAATGATTTTTCACACTGACTTACATTTTTTGTAAAAATTTTCAGTATTTTCCTCTTGAAGCATTAATACTAAACTCACTATAGCTTTTTGTGGAAAACTGCAAAGCTAGAGAAAAATGGCCTGGTCTCTTTGCTAATATATTTGGTGAGGATAATTAATAGTCCATTTCCAATGGGCTTTATTCACACATTGCAAAAAAAAAAAAAAAAAATTGATGAACATCACTCATGTATTACATAGTGCTTTGTGCTTGGATATGATAATCCAGTAGTTCACAACTTTTAATGAGGGCTTGTTAAAGTATTGTTTGCTATGTCCCGCCTTCTGATACAATAGGTCTGAGGTAAAACCCAAGAATTTGCATTTTTCAGAAGTAAAATGTTGTATGCCTGGAAAGCATACTTTGATAACAAATGTAACAATTAACAAAAAAAAAAAGTGCTGTCCTTTGCTCATAGAGATTTTGTCTCCCAAGAGAGATAGGTGGTAAATAAATTTGAAATAATTTTGATAAGTGGTGTGAAGAAACAATATGGGTTGCTATGACAGCATAATCAGGAAACAACATAATTTGAAAGATCAGACCAGGCTTAACTGTGGACATGCTTTTAAATCTGAATTCAATGCTAATTATATAGTACTGAATGAGTATGGGTGGATCATTCTAGGTAAAACACAAGTTCTTTCATGTTTGCTGCAGCTGGACCCTATGACCCAATGTCTAGGTCCAAGTTCTGTGACTTTGAGGTAATGGTGCTGGCAGTATCCTTGGTACAACAACAACCACTTCTCCTTCCCTGGGATCGAGTTACAGTGGGATTACCTTGAAAACAATATCCTAACAGTGTCCCTATTTCATCTCCTCTAGATTTTCTACCAATTTTAAAAGCATTAATTTCAAGCAATAAGTGTCTTCTGGAAATAAAAAAGTCACATATTGACAAAATGAATAAGGAAATATGACTCATCTATATGCTGTCTACAAGAAAATCACCTTAGACCCAGAGATGCATGGACGTTACAAGTGAAAGGTTGGAAAATGATTTTACAGGCAAACAATAATCAATAAAGGGTGGCAGTAAGATATGATAATATCTGACAAAATAGATTTTAAATGCAAAACCAATGTAAGAGACAAAGAAGGACACTACGTATTTTAAAAAGGGGTAATCTCTTAAGAAGAAACAATAATCATAAATATTTATGCACCTAACCAGGGTGCCCCAAAATATTTGAGGCGAACAATGGCAAAACTAAGGGGAGAAATAGATGTCTCTACAACGATAGTGGGGGACTTTAATAAACCATTATTTCTAGTAGATAGAACAACTCAACAGAGAGTTAATAAACAGAGACCTTGAATAATACATTAAAGGAACTAGACCTAATAGACACCTATAGAACATTACACCCAAATACAGCAGAGTATACGTTCTCAAGAGCACATGGATCATTCCCAGGGTAGACCACATGCTAGGTCACAGAACAAGTCTCAACAAATTTAGAAAGACTAAAATAATATAAAGTAATTTCTCTGACCATAATGGAATGAAATTGGAAATTAATAAGGGGCAGAGAACCAGAATAGGCACAAATATACGGAAGTTAAACAACATACTCTTAAGCAGTGGGTCAAAGGGGAAACTGCGAAATAATTAAATAATTACCTTGAAATGAATGAAAATGAGAACATAACATATTGAAACTTATGGGATGCAGCTAAAGCAGTGCTGAGAGGAACATTTAAAGCTGTAAATGCTTATATTTAAAAAGAAAGAGTTAAAATCAAAGATCTCACTGCACACATGGAGAAACTAGAAAAAGAACAACAAACAAATACAAAGCAAGCAGAAAGAAGGAAATAACAAAGATCAGAAGAGAACTAAATGAAATTGAGAACAATAAAAAGCTAGAAAAAAGTTAACAAAACCAAAAGCTTGTTCTTTGAGAAGATTAATAGGATTAACAAACCTTTACCTAGACTAATAAAGAAAAAAAGAGGGAAGATGAAAATAAATAAAATAAAAATGAGAGAAGGAATATAACCTTTGATCCCACAGAAATAAAGAGTATTATAAGAGGATACTCTGAAAAATTGTATGTCAACAAAAGGAATAACAGATGAAATAGACAAATTTCTAGAAACACGCAAGCAACCTACATTGACTAAAAAACAAATAGAAGAATTCAACAGAGCAGTCACAAGTACTGAGATTGAATTATTCATCAAAAACCTCCCAATCATGAAAATCACAGGACCAGATGGCTTCACAGGTGAATTTTACCAATCATTCTGGGAAAAGCTAAAATCTATTTTACCCAAACTATTCCAAAAAATAGAAACAGGTGGAACATTACCTAACTCATTCTATGATGCCAACCTCACTGGAATACTAAAGTCACATAAAGATGCCACAAGAAAACTACAGACCATCTAATGAGCTTAGATGCCGAAATCCTCAACAAAATACTTGCTAAATCATATTCAACAACACATCAAATGAATTACACATCATGATTATGTGGGTTTTATTCCAGGTGTACAAGGATGGTTCAAAATAAGAAAATCAATTAATGTAATATGCCACATTAACAGACACAGAAAACACATTTGACAAGATACAGCATCCTTTCTTGATTTAAAAAACTTTGAAAGATAGAAATAGAAGGAAACTTCCTCAACATGATAAAGGTTACGTATGAAAAGCCCACAACTAACTTCAAACTAAATGGTGAAAGCTAAAGATTTTCCCTCTAAGTTCTGGAACAAGAAAAGGATGCCCACTGTTACCACTCTAATTTAATACTGTACTAGAAGTACTTGCTCAAGAATTTAGGCAAGAAAAAGAAATAAAAGGAATTCAAACTGGAAAAAAGTAAAAATTTTACTATGTGCAGATAGCAAGATCCTATTTGTAGAAAGCCCTGAAAAATCTATAACAAAGCTTCTAGAGCTGAGAAACAAGTTCAGTAAGTGATAGGATTTAAGATCAACATGCAAAAACCAGTAGCATTTCTGTACACTAATAATGAGTAATCTGAGGAGGAAACCAAGAAAAAAATTCTATTTATGAGAGCAATAAAAAGCATAAAATATCTTAGAATAAACTTAACTAAGGATGTAAAGGACTTGTATACAGAAAACTAAGCAACATTGTTAAAGGGAATCAAAGAAGACCTAAACAAATGGACGAATATTCCTTTTTCATGGATTGGAAGACTAAATATCATTAAGAGGTCTATCCTACCTAAATTGATTTACAGATTTAATGTAATCACCATAAAAATTACAACAGCATTTTTTACTGAATTGGAAAATCCAATTATGAAATTTATTTGGAAGGCAAGGGACCCTAAAGAGCCAAAAACATATTGAAAAAGAAAAAATTGGAGAAATCACACTACCTGAACTTTAAAGTACACTATAAAGATACAGTAGTCAAAACTGCATTGTATGGGCACAAGGATTGGCATAGTGACCAATGGAACCAAACTGAGAGTTCTGATATAGACCCATGGATATATGACCAACTGATATTCAACAAGGTATCCAAGCCTCCTCAACAAATAGTGCTGGGAGAATTAGATATCCATATTTAAAAGAATTGGATATATGACCAACTGATATTCAACAAGGTATCCAAGCCTCCTCAACAAATAGTGCTGGGAGAATTAGATATCCATATTCAAAAGAATGAAAAAGGATCACCATGTCATGCCCTATAAAAAAATTAACCCAAGATGGATCAAAGACCTAAATATAAGAGCCTAGACCATAAAGCTTCTACAAGATCTAGTAGGAGGAAATGGTTTCATAAACTTTTTACCAAAAGTACAACCAATGAAAGAAAAGCTAGATAAATGGGACTTCCTCAAAAGTAAAAACTTTTGTGCTTCAAACGAGTTTGTCAAGAAAGTAAAAAAAGCAGCTTACTCAATGGGAGAAAATATTTGGGAACCACTTACCTGATAAGAGTCTACTATCCAGCACATATTTAAAAATCCTACATCTTGAAAATAAAAAGACAAACAACTGATTTTAAAACTGGGCAAGAGATTTGGATAGACACTTTTCCAAAACAGAAATACAAAGAGCTAAAAAGCACATGAAAAGAAGCTCAGCATCACTAGCTGTTAGCGAAATGAAAATCAAAACTACAATGAGATATCATCTCACCCCTATTAGACTGGCTGCTATGAGAAACAAAACAAAACAGAAAACTACAAGTGTTGGAAAGGATTGGAGAAATGGAAATACTCATCCACTGCTGGTGGGAATGAAGAATGGCGAGCCATTCTGGAGGATGGTTTGGTGGTTCCTCAGGAAGCTAACTATAGAATTGCCATATGATTCAACAATCCCACTGCTGGGTATATACCCAGAAGAATTGAAACCAGGGACATGAACAGAAATATGCACACCCAATGTTCATCGTGGCATTATTCACTATTACCAAAAGTTGGAAGCAACCCAAGTGTCCATCAATAGAAGAATGCATAAGCGAAATGTGTTATATATATACAATGGAATATTACTCAGCTGTAATAAGGAATGAAGTTTTGACACATGCAACAACATTGATGAATCCTGGAGACTTTATGCTGAGTGTGAAGTAATCCAGTCACTAAAGGACAAATATTGCATGGTCTTGCTGCTATGGTATGGCTATAGGTAAGCCTATTGAACAGACTCAGAAATAGAGTCTAGAAGATAGGTCACCAGGAGACAGGGAATAAAGGGTGGTGAGATGATGCTCAATCTGGACAGAACCTATATAAAGTAGAAGGGGGTAGTTTGACAATGGATGGGGGTGGTAGTGAAAGGATGTGAGTGGAGTCGATGGTGCTGGAGTGTGAGGGAAGAAGGGTTGGGGAGTAGGTTGGACTATCCATGAAACTGGGGGAGGGCTGGAGGAAGGAACAGGTGTTCTCCGGGGAAGTGGAGGTCTGTGAGTGAAAATACAATTGTGGTAATGTTCTTTTGGCAAATATGGTAGGGAAAGCTCATTGGTGCAGGGTGTCAGTGGTGGGGGATGTGTGGTAAAGGGTGTTCCTGAGCATGCTTCTATGGAATATGAATGTGTTCATCTCATTAACAATGAAAATCAGGAAACTAATAATTGATTCAGTACTACCATCTGATCCTGAGATACCAGTTATTTTTCCTTATTTGTCCCAATAATGTCTTTGATAGCAAGAGGACCCAGTTAAGAATTAAGCATTTCATTTAACTATCATGTATCTTTTATAATCTTTGATCTGAAATAGTTCCTCCATTTCTTTGTTTTTCATGGACTTGATTCTTTTGCAGAGTACAGGCCAGTAATTGTGTAGAATATACTTCAATTTTTGTTCGTCCAATGATTAGATTCAGGTTGTACATTTTTGGTAGCAATACCCTGATATTTACAAAAGAAATGCTGGGTTCTTCTCCTTGAATCTTATTAGGTGACCATGTCATATTACTGATGCTGTTAATTTTGATTTCTTGATTAAATTGCAGTCTCTCAGTTATCTTCACTGTAAAGTTGCTCTTTATCCCTTTGTAACTTTTAAGTGTTTTATGGAGCATACTTTGAGACTATGAATATATATTCTACATAAAATTTTCAATTTATTCATTCATTTAT
This sequence comes from Dasypus novemcinctus, assembly GCF_030445035.2. Classification (NCBI taxonomy): domain Eukaryota; kingdom Metazoa; phylum Chordata; class Mammalia; order Cingulata; family Dasypodidae; genus Dasypus; species Dasypus novemcinctus. The sequence goes on from NC_080677.1 coordinate 88,506,275, forward strand.
GTCAAGCTGGGCACATGGTTTTTTATTTATTCAATGAACTATAGTCTATTACTATCATTGTTTATTTTGGTGCTCAAATTTTCCTAGTTTCAGTGACTCGGAGTTACTTCAAGCCAACTTCTGTGTCTTCTGACTTATCCCTATCATTCTTTCAGCATTTCTTACTTTCTAGAACTAATGGTTTCTAGGCTCTTCTTGTAATTTTGCTACCTTAGTTCAATAATCAGTTATTTCTCCCAGGATCCCTAATTCCTGTTAGTGGGGAATAATATTCAGAAGCCAAACTGTGTAAATTCATTGCTATTGGGTCACTGGTATTCTCAGGAACTCTTAGTGGACAGAGATAGAGAATATATGTGTGTAAATATATATATTATGCACATACACACACAAAATGCACACTTACATGATTTTACATAGTCACATCTATATTCTTTTCTGTATCTATGTGATACTTCCTCTTCAATAGCTCAGGGTTAATTCAATAGCTCAGGGTTTTCTCCATTTCCAGATCTGCAATTCCCTTCTCCAAAAGAGATATCTGCTCCCATTATCTTTAATATATTTACTTATTTGATAAATCCCCCTATGTCTTAGTTTCCCATGGCTGTTATAAGAAATACCATAGATTGGTTAGCTTTAACAACAGAAATTTATTGTCTCACACTCTGACACTCCTTATCAGGCATTCTCCCTCACCCCAAAGTCCTATGCAATGATTTTTAAATTTTGATAATTTATCAATTCTAGAATTCCCATTTGGTTCTGAAATTTCCTATCTATTTGTCCTTTATATATATCATTTCCTTTATATTCCTCAACATACTTCAAATATATAATATATAATATAAAAACATTCTTGTCTGTTGGTAATCTGCAAGTCTCCCATTTATTGACTGCCTGCTCTGGATTATGGGTTTCTCTTCCTTATATGTCTTGAATTTTTTATTCTGCATTGTATATAAAAGAATAGTGAAGAGTAGGGAGTAGATGTGGCTCAAGCAGTTGGGTGCCTGCCTCCCACACGAGAAGTCCCAGGTTTGCTTCCTGTTGCCTCCTAAGAAAGACAAGCTGATGCAATGAGCTGACACAATAAGCAGACACAGAGAGCAGGGAGCAAATGTGGCTCGAGTGGTTGGGCACTTTCCTCCCATGTGGGCAGTTCTGGGTTTGGATCCCAGTGCCTCCTATAGAAGACAAGCAGAGATAGTGAGTGGACACAGTGAGCAGAGACAGTCAGCACATACAGTGAGGGAACACAAATAGTAGACAGATGAGGGAACCATATCAGGGGGGCGGGGAAGAGAGATACTATAAAAAAATAAGAATAGTGGAGAGTAAAATATAATTGTGTGTGTGTCCCCAGGGAGTGCTTGTCTTTGTGGTGGTTAGAATACTTATCCTTCTAACAACTAGCTCAGCTAGTTGTTTCTTCCCTGCAAAATCTCCTGGTCTATGGTACCCCTGCTCTTTATCCACCAGCACCCAAATAGCATTTGCTGAGGAAGGGAACTTGCTATGGTCTGTTCACTTTAAAATGCAGAATTTGTCCTTCTCTGGAATTTATTACATCTAGACTTGCTTGTCAAACTCCATTAAAAAGTGTGATAATTTAATCTAGAATTCTTTTCCAGAAAAACACCTTGGCTTTTTAAAGCCTAACCAGAAGGGGAAGTCAGTTTCACCAGGTTATTTTTAATGAAATTTGCAATTGACTTCTAGTTCAAGACAGTAAACACATACCTTTATATCTTCTCCTCCAGTTCCCATTTAATTAATAGTAAAGGAATAAAGAAATATTAGATCCTCCCATTCTCTTCCTCTTGATGGTATAATCAGGAGACCAGAAATCTTAGTACACATATGGAAGACAAAATGGATAGAAGAGTACTAAATGGTGAGGCAGAAGATGCTTCTGGGGGTAACATCTGACCAGTCCTGCCCAACTTCAGAGTGGCTTTAGCTTAAGATTTCTGATAAATTGAGGAGGGTTTAAGAAGTCAGATTGAAACATCTGCATTAATAACTGAACCTATTTATACTGACCAATTTTCTCTATTCCATATACACATGTGCTTTTAGCCATGCACTTACACCTTAGGCAAAAATGTAAAACAGCTTTCTAAAGTACATGTAAGTATTTATACCCTAGAGTAAAATCGTCCTTTTTCTGGTATATGGGGGTCTCTACAGCATAAAAGCCGGCTTCCAACACTTTCATTTAAATATGAACCTTTTTTTTTTTGGACAATCTACATGGATAAAGAGATCTAAGCCAGCCTCTTTATTGCTGATCTTTTTTTTTTTAAAGATTTATTTATTTCTCTCTCCTTCTCCCTCCCCCATACCAGTTGTCTGTTCTCTGTGTCTATTTGCTGCGTCGTCTTCTTTATCCGCTTCTGTTGTTGTCAGTAGCACGGGAATCTGTGTCTCTTTTTGTTGCATCATCTTGTTGTGTCAGCTCTCCGTGTGTGCGGCACCATTCCTGGGCAGGCTGCACTTTCTTTCCCGCTGGGCGGCTCTCCTTACTGGACGCACTCCTTGCGCGTGGGGCTCCCCTGCGTGGGGGACACCCCTGCGTGGCACAGCACTCCTTGCACACATCAACACTGTGCATGGGCCAGCTCCACACAGGTCAAGGAGGCCCAGGGTTTGAACCGTAGATCTCCCATGTGGTAGACGGATGCCCTAACCACTGAGGCAAGTCCGCTTCCCATTTTATTGCTGATCTTAAAAATGTATAGGCAGTCAATGATCTTCAGATATTTGAGGAAAGCATGTAATACATAACAAAGAGACTCAGGAAAACTAACAGAATGATAACAAAAAATGTTCCAGAGGAAACAAATTCAGAGATCAGAAGGGAATTGAAAAACAAAAACAACCAAAAAACCCACCTCTAATTAGTATTTAGAAAAATCTGAGAAGATACTGAATCTGTTAAATACTGGATGTCATGACAAAGGAATTATAAAGAATGAAAGAAATTATGATGGATTAAAAAAATCATTAGAGTGTTGGAAGATAAACCCAAGGAAATTTTCCAAAATATAGAAGAGCAAAAGACAAATACAGGAAGTTCTAAATCCTAGTAATAAAAGGCTTATAAAGTGAGCACATAGAAAACAGAAGAGAGTAAAATTTTAAAAAATAGTACAAGATATTTCTGAGAGCTGTAGCAGGACATGAGTCTTCAAATCAGAAGAACTTGCTTGCCATGGAATACCAAGGAGAAAGAATCAAATATTCACTCAAGCATATGAAGATGAAATTTAAGAACAACCACAGGTAAAGAGAAGATCTTAAAAATATTTGTAGAGAAAAAAAAATTGCTGACAAAGGGAGAAAATTCTGGTAACATAGAGCAAGGGGGCAAGGTCTTCAAGGATCTATAGACTAGAATTCTATACCCAGTCCAATCACCAAGAGTGATGGAAGAATAATAATTCCACGAGACAAACTATCTAAGAACATTTACTTTGTATGCATCCCTTCTTTAGAACACGCTTTTTAAAATGTGCCAACCAAATAAAGGAGGAAACAAAAAAGAGGCCTTTGTAGAATCCAGGTAATAGTAGAGCCAACCCAGGAAAGCATTAGACAAAGTCCTATTGACAGCCTTCCAGCAGCTCTAGATAATAATTGATACTGGGATCAGGAGAGAAAACTCAGGGTGGAGGAGGAGAGGAGAAGAGATCTCACATACTAGATAATTTAACTGGGATTTGGGGAAAATGTAAGAAACTAGGAAGATTTGGGATAAAAGGGGAAAATTAGAAACTACTAAAGTTGTAGAGAAGGGAAAATATTGTCCAACATTTGGCTTTGCTATGATCAATATTTATATAATCATAATAACTTAATGTATGAGGTCATGTTATAGAATTTGAGAGAGGTTCAATTATTTGCATATAGAAAGGCCAGGACTCAGGAATGATTTTGAGAAGGAAAAATGGTTTATTGATGGCCAGCCGGCTGTACTTGGGGGCTTTCTGTTTCAAACCCAAGCCCGGAGCAAGATTTTCAAGTTCCTTTTATACAGGGTGGGGAGTCAAATGGTGCTTTTATCAAAGAAAACTACTTTCTTTGTTAGTTAAGTCTTTGCTTGAGTACCAGATAGGTTTTGAATTAACATATCAGTTTTGAATTAACATATCGCCCACATCTCAGGTGAGCTTGAATTAGCATCTTGTCCACATTCCATCTGGATGGAACTTTAAATACACATTTAGTCTTACATCCTTTCTGAACGAAATTCAAAGCCCTTATCACTTAATGGATTCCTAGAGACTAGGCACACTTAGATACAGAATTAGATGATTTTGAATTTATGCACAGGCTATATTATATTTCCCATTCGAGGCCAAGTCCAAGTTCCCTTAAGTTTCGTCATCACCACCATCAGTATGTATATAGACTTTGCACTGCTAAATGGCCTCCCCGGATTGGAGTCATTGCCATGGTCACCAAGGGAAGGACTGCAGCTTCTTACCATTCCACACCCAGAAGTCAGCACAGACAGCTTAGGTTATCTACGAAGAGACAAAGAGCCTCCCACCCATAGCCCACATCAGTCTGAGGTTCGATTCCTGGTACCTCCAAAAACAAATCAAACAAACAAAAAAAAAAAACAACTATCATTGGGGAGTGGGGGTAGCTCAGTGGTTGAGAACTTGCTCCTCATGTATAAGGTCCTGGGACCTCTTAAATTAAAAAAAAAATTGTTAACTCTTAGAATTAATCATTAAATAAAGGACAGGAGATTTTAATTATAGTTAGCAAAGAATCAAATAACAAGTTAGAGGGGGTAGGAGGAGGAAAAGGTGAGGAAATAGGAAAAGGGCCAATATCCTCATCACAAATAGCAGGGAGTCAAGAGACAGTGTCCATATTGATGGAACAAAAAATAGTTTTAAGTATATTAGTATGATGAGGAAACCAAGAGAAATATTAAAATTTTATAGAACCATTTGGAAGGATGAGGAGAGAGGAGCTGTATAGGTGAAATCAACTCTCTTCTATCGCAGCAAGTTATCAATAAATAATATCTAAAGTTGATAAATTTAAAAGACAGCATTACAGATAATAAAATTACATTATCTAAAGACATAGAGGTGATTACAAGAAGAATGAAATAGTATTGGTTTCCTCCTGTTGTTGTAGAAGTTGAGAGAGGTTCAATTATTTGCATATAGAGAGGCCAGGACTCAGGAATGATTTTGAGAAGGAAAAATGGTTTATTGATGGCCTGCCGGACTCAGGAGCTTTCTGTTTCAATCCCCAGCCCCAAACAAGATTTTTGAATCCCTTTTATACAGAGAGGAAAGGCCAAATGGTCCCTTTGTTTCAGTTCTCAATAGGCTTGATTTAGCATATATATCTTCCACATCCTAGGTAAGCCTTTAGCATTGACTTCATATATTCTAGATAAGCTTTTAGCATATTTGGTTTGCATTTCCCCTAAATACTTAAAGTTTATAGACCTTGCATTGTTAAACTATTTCCTGGGACTGGAGTCGTTGCCATTGTCACCAAGGGCAGGACTGCAGCCTCTTACAGTTGCACACCCACAAGTCAGACAGCTTAGGTTATCTCTGAAAAAACAAAGAGCCTCCCACCCATAGCCCACATCACTGTGGGTAGAACTGGGATGAGAAAGGTTGGAACAGGAGATTGGTATATTTAATTATTATTTGATTTTTTAATGGCCAAATATTATTATAATGTATATAAACTTATTTTTAAAAGCACAAATGACTAAATATTTGTCAAAATTTCACAAAATAGGAAAAAAGTACTCTAAACACATGAGCCTTAAATAACTACTGTTAACATATTGCTTATGACTATTTATTTTATTACTCTGTGAAGTATTGAAATCTTTAGAATATTTATTCATTCTCTATAAGAACATGCTAAGTCTCTTCATTTAGTCAAATCATCTTCTTTATCTTTCAGTGTAGTTATGGTTTTCTTTATATAGGTCCCCATAATTTCTGGTTAATATTAAACTCTCTATTTCTGTTACTATTGGGAAAGAAATCTTTTTCATTATTATTATTTGAAATGGGTAATTTCTGGTTTAAAAAAAAAGTTTAAATGAAGATCTAAAGGAAAGGCTCTCAGAAAAAAGGTAACTGATGACAAAGTGAGAAGACAGAGAAGAAAATTATCAAACTCAGAAATCCCTCACCCACATGGAGGATGTAAAAGGTTTGGAAACTGGAGAATAAAGGTGGATGTATAGAGGATTTCTTGGAGAGAGCTATTAAAGAGCTGTGAATACCCCCACTGAAGGGGAGTTGTGGTGGTGCCTGCTTCTCACTTCCAATGCTAATGAGAAAGACTTTAATTGGGCCAACCACATAGACTGGTATATATCCCTGCAGTTGCAGCCACCATGGACTGGTGTTGACTCTTACATGAGAAATCTGAAGAACTAGAGAAGAACCGGGCTATCTGTTGAGAGATGAGCTGAAGAAGAGGTAGACATGCTGCAATCTGCATGCACACCCAGACTTGCCAAATCTCCGTGTAAAGTTGGGAAAAGGTTTCCCATGGTCTAAAGGAGGACCATGAAAAGAGAGTGCCAGCAAATGGCCATGATAGGTCCTGGCCAGGAGGGCCACAAGAAGCAAGAAGAGGACCTCAGTTGAGAAAAGCTAGAAGTATCAGCTGAACTCCTAAGGGTATGGAAAGAGTGCAGTAAATAATCAAGTGCATCCAGTTGAGATATCCCTAATAATGAGAACATCACTGAGAACCTACAAAAGTAATCCTCAGGATGGGTTAGCTATAAACACTTGCTAGATGCAGAGAGCTAGAGACAGGTTAAAACAGGCCCAGCCAGGCTAAAACTTTTCTTATTCTCCTTTCCTTTTCGAACTCCTTTCCATCCCTCAGCCCGCAAAGGGTCAGACACTATAAGGTAGAAGAAAGGTAGAAGAGGTAGAAGTTGCTGTGTTTTCTGTTTTGTTTTGTTTTGTTTGTTTTGACCAGGAGTCAGGATCCATGGGCACAAACTCCAGCTCTGTGAGGTTCAGGGAGAACTCCAGATCCTGTATCTGTAAAACAATCTCCTTAAGAAGGTGCTTGCTAAGGCTTTTGACACCCATAAAGTTTTATTTATTTATTTTTATTTCAAATTTTTAAAAATTTCCAACATTTTGTACATTACCAAGCAACAATTCCCTGGCAACCTTTTGACTTTGTCCCTATGAATTTGCTATTTCAAGAAATTTCACAGAAGTGAAATCATATAGTATTTGCCCTTATGTGTACTTGCTATAATTTTGATGAAGTTGGAAACTTTGCCTATTATATGGAAATGGTCATTCTCATTACTACATTGAAAATGTATCTTCTAAGTTTACCCAGAAAAAAAGAATGAAACAGTTTGAATTTTGTCAGACTGCATAAAACAAACCTACCAAATAAATTTAAAGAAACAGACGGAAACAAAATAAAGTTGCTGTTTCTGATTATTCAGCATACTGGTTGCAGTACTTTGAGCACCTTTATAAAAAGTGCCTCCCACTTGTCTTTTCTGCTCTTGCAACATCTCCGTGTTCTTTCTTTCCTTGTCATATCCAAATTCCTATTGTTCTTATCTGGTTTCCACAGTTTTTGTCCTATTGTCCTAGAAGTGAATCTCTCACTCTGCCTAATTTGTGAGTGACACTCAATTTAATAGCATGCTTGGTTTTCATTTCTGTTTTTTTTCCAAGAGACTGAGCCTTGGCCTATCACCCCTTTTGGTTCCACAAACTTTAATCAGCTAGGCTCTTGGGACACCATATCCCAATGTCAGACCCACACTCTCTGACCAAGAGTAGGGGAAAGGCATAATTATCTAGCCCTCTTGTTCGTTGGAGTATTAGTCCTAATATATCTAAGGGTTATACAACTGAGCATTACCCTCCATTTGTGATCCATTCCATTCAGCTAGAACCCTCACTCCCTAGCCCATCCTAGAGTTTGGCAGCACTTCCACCTTCAGGATTTACTGCCAAACATAAGTATGGATCAATGCCTGCAACAGAATGCCAGAACCACACCCCTTGATTGTTCCTCAAGACTTAAAAGTAAGTGCCAAGAAAAGTGACTTCCAAAGACTTGGTTTGAAACTGAGCTCCAGTGCTGAGATCTTCCAGATCTTGGATATAAATTCTCATCTGGTGCAAAGGCTCTTGTTTTCCCCAAGTTACTGGGGCTGCCTCTCAAAACAATATGCCAGGGAACTTGGGGCTCTGGAAAATATTCTCATTCAGTAGTTCTGCCTAGATGTCTTTTTTTTTCCACTAAAAAATTTATTGAAGTATATCATTCATACATGATATGCTTAACAATAAGTATATAGTAAAAGTTGTGAACTTTTAAAACAAACATGCAGATCATCACAGAGGGTTCCCGTACAGTACCCCAATACCAACACATTGCATAATTGTGAAACAATTGTTATAAAATATGAAAGAGAGTAGTCAAAAATTAGTATTAACTATAGACAATACCTTACATTTGTTGTATTTTTCCCCAATCTACCCAATTATTAACACCCTGTAATTAGTATTACATATTTGTTATACTTCATGAGAAATGTTCGTATATTCTGTTAATTGCAATCCATCTTCCATCACTGGATTCCCTGTATTACACAGCCCCATGCTTTGTACAATCCAGTCATAGTGTACAGTCAGTGGTGCTCATTTTCATCACAGATTGTGCTGTCATCACCTCAGTCAATTTTAGAATGTTTTCATTAATACAAATGAATTCCATATCCCCTTATACCTCTTACTGTTGTCCCTTAGAATTAATTTCTTTGCTATTGTTGCAAAAATATTACAATATTACTGTTAAGAATCATCCATAAATTACATGAGCTGTACTTTTCTCATGTATCACCATATTCTTTACACTTTGTTAAAGAACATTCTTATATTTATACTATTAACCATAATCTTTATCTACCACCGAAATCACTGTTTTACACTCCCTAGATTATTCTCTAGCTTCCTTTCAATTGACACTTAGGTCCACAGATACCCCTTTCAGCCACAATCACATTTATAATTCAGTAGTGTTAGGTATACTAACAATAATGTTACCAACAATTCTTTTCATTTCCACACTTTCAAAATAAACCTTATTAAAAATGCTACATACATTAAGCATCATCTCCCATTCTTAACCCACCTTCTATTTCGTAGTAACCTATGCTCTAGAGTTTACCTCTGTGAGTTTACTCATCATATTTAGTTCATATTAGTGAGGCCATACAATATTGTCCTTTTGTGTCTGGCTTATTTCACTCAACATAATATGCTCAAGGCTCATCTGTGTTGTCATGTGGATCCCAATTTAATTTCTTGTAGTTTTCTGGGGCATTTTTTTTAAGATAATGGCCATACTATAAGGTGCAAAATGGCATCTTACTGAAGTTTCGATCTGCATTTCCCTAATAGTTGGTGATGTTGAACATTTTCTTCATGTGTTTTTCAGCCATTTGTATTTCCTCTTTGGAAAAATGTCTATTCAAGTTCTTTGGCTGTTTTTCAGGTGGATTGATTGTCTTTTTATCACTTTATATAATATGGATATAAAACCCTTATTGGATATGTGATTTCCACATATTTTCTCACATTGAGTAAGCTGCCTTTTTTACTTTCTTGATGAAGTCTTTTTTGAAGAACAAAAGAGTTTAATTTTGAGGAGGTCCCATTTATCTGTTCTTTTTCTTTCATTGCTGATGCTATAGGTTTAAGGTTTAAGAAGCTATTGCCTACCACAAGATCTTGGAGATGTTTCCCTATATTTTCTCTTAGGAGTTTTATGGTTGTTGCTTTTATATTCAGTTCCTAGATCCATTTTAGTTACTTTTCATATAAGGTATGAGATAGGGGTCTTTTTTCTTTATTTTGGATATGGACATCCAGTTCTCCCAGCACCAATATCTGAATAGACTGTTCTGGCCTAGTTGTGTGGGCCCAACAGCCTTGTCAAAAATCATTTGACCAAAACACAGTGGTTGCAGTGGGCATCCTTATCTTGTTCCTGACCTCAGTGGGAAAGTTTTCAGTCTTTCACTGTTGAGTATAATGCTAGCTGTAGGTTTTCCATATATATGCACTTTACCATGTTGAGAAAGCTTCCTTCTATTCCTATTTTTAGGTGTTTTATCAAGAAAGGATGCTGTATTTTGTCAAATGCCATTTCTGCATCAATGGAGAGGATCGTGTGGATTTTCTTCTTCAATTTATTAAAGTGGCTTATCACACTAATTGATTTTCTTGTGTTGAACCACCCTGATATCTGGAATATAAGCCACTTGATTGTGATGTGTAATTCTTTTAATGTGCTTTTGGATTTGGTTTGCAAGTATTTTATTGAGGATTTTTGCACCTATATTCATTAGAGGTATTGGTTTGCAAATTTCTTTTTTTGTAGTATCTTTATATGATTTTGGTGTTAGGGTGATGTTGACTTCATAGAATGCCTTTAGTAGTGTTCTTTCCTATTCAATTTTTTTGAAGAACTTGAGTAAGATTATTATTAGATCATCTCTGAGTGATTGGTAGAATTCACCTGTGAAGCCATCTGGTCCTGGACTTTCATTTTGGGAAGGTTTTTGAAGACCGTTTCAATCTCTTTACTTGTGATTGGTTTGTTGAGACCTTTTATTTCTTCTAGGGTCAGTGTGGGTTGTTCATGTGTTTCTAGATATTTGTCCATCTCATCTATGTTGTCATGTTTTTATCCATTCTATTAGTCTATGTCTTTTGATTGGGGAGATCAAGTCATTAGCATTCAATATTACTATAAAGGCATTAATTACTTCATCTACTTCATCCATATTATCCTTTGGCTTGCCATTGTCATATCTTACTATCATCTATCTTTCTATCTTTTCACCCTTTAATTTCGCCTCCCTAATAATCTTTTTTTTTTAAAGATTTTTATTTTTTATTTCTCTCCCCTTCCCGCCCCCAACCCCCCTCTTGTCTGCTGTGTCCATTTGCTGCCTGTTCTTCTTTGTCTGCTTCTGTTGTTGTCAGCGGCACGGGAATCTGTGTTTCTTTTTGTTGTGTCATTTTGCTGTGTCAGCTCTCATGTGTGCACCGCCATTCTTGGGCAGACTGAACTTTCTTTCGTGCTCGGCGGCTCTCCTTACGGGGCACACTCCTTGCGCATGGGGCTCCCCTATGCAGGGGACACCCGTGTGGCACGGCACTCCTTGCGTGCATCAGCACTGTGTGTGGGCCAGTTCCATATGGGTCAAGGAGGCTCAGGGTTTGAACCGCGGACCTCCCATGTGGTAGATGGATGTCCTATCCACTGGGCCAAGTCTGCTTCCCCCTAATAATCTTTATTGTACACCTTTCTCCAATTCACTTACCCTTCTTTTCAGACTGCAGCACTCCCTTTAGTATCTCTTGTAGTTCTTGGTTTTTTGGTAACAAACTGTTTTTGTTTGTCTGTGAAGACTAAATCCATCCTCAGTTTTGAAGGACAGTTTTGCTGGATATAGAATCCTTGGCTGGCAGTTTTTCTCTTTCAGTACCTTAAATCTTTGATCCATTTTTTAGTTAGTTTTTGTATAAGATTTGAGATACAGGCCCTCTTCCTTTCTTTTGGATATGGATATCCAGTTCTCCCAGCACCATTTGTTGAATAGACTGTTCTGGTCCAGCTCAGTGGGCTTGACAGCTTTGTCAATAATCACCTGACCTTAGATATGAGGGTCTGTATCTGAGTTCTTGGTTTGGTTCCATATTTAGTCAATATGTCTATCTTTATGCTAGTATCATGCTGTTTTTACCACTGTAGCTAAGTAATATAATTTAAAGGCAGGAAGTGAGAGACCTCCAACTTCATTTCTCTTTTTAAATACTTTTTAGCTGTTCAGGGCCCCTCACTTGCTAAATAAATTTGATAATTGGCTTTTCCATTTCTGGAAAATTCATGGGGGAGTAGAACACAGGTATTTCCAGTCTTAAGTCTAGTAGGAGATGCAGAGAGGTGGGCTCTGACACAAAGAACTCCTGAGATACCTGGCAGGACCAAGCTTTGGGTCTGGTGGGTCTGCCTAATGAGCTGGCCAATGACCCATCTGATGAGTATGGTAGGAGTAGGGAGGGTTCCCTTCACTGTGTTGTTTGGGTTATTTCCCAAGACTTTGAGTGGAATGATCCAGTCCTGTGGAGGCAGCTCTTAAAAGGCTCACGAGTAGGGCTTGGAGATGGCCCCTCCACAATGGAATTCAAGGTCATTCCTAATTAAGCAGAATTACCTAGTCTTCTGGGTCCAGTAACTAGATGACATGGAGTGGGAAGGGTACTTATGATGAACTGGCTATAGCCTCTGAATCCCTAGTCTCTCTTAGTTGATAAATTTCACTTAGACAAAAGTCCATGTGGCAACTGCTCTTAGTGTCTCCAGCTGTTGACCATGACTCTCTCCTTCCAACACTACCTACAAGTGGTCAAAAAGAAAAATTACCAGGTAAGACGGTGCATTCTATGCAGTCTGCAAGGGAACTGCTTACTTTACCCCAGGACTTAATAGTTCCCATCCTATTTTGTACCTCAGTGTGGACAAGAAGCACTATTCTGTTATAGTAAAGCCCAGAGTAGAAATGCTCCTGCCACTGGGTTAAAGTGACAAGAGACTTGGCAACATTGCATGACTTTGTGGACCAAGCCCTAGTCCTCTAGATTTAGCTCTCCCTAGATCTAATGCTCTTCCTTCTACCAGATATGACCTTCCCATCTCCAACACGGTGTTGTGGAGACCAATGGCAGTCAATTTTGTCAAGTTGTTTTTATCTATTAATCACTGTGCATGCTTCTCCTTCACTCTGTGTACCTCTCCTGGATGCAAGCATGTGGCCTACATATAACAGGAGTATACACACATTCCCTTCTTTGTGCCAGATTTATACTACCAGCACTGCCTATTCACACTGCCAAACACTGCTTCAACTGTGACTGATGTGCTTAAAGACCAGCATGTTTTTAAACCATGTGGAACTGTTTTGAAAAAATGACATTTTTAGAGATATGCAAATGGTTCTAAGCAGGGGAGAGGGTGGTTGGGATGCGGCACAAAAGGAGATGAAATTAGAGATACCAAAAACTGCTGGATCACAAAGGTAGGCCTAATATACTAAGGCAAGGAATTTATATTTTATGTTGAAAGCCATAGAGAACAGATTGTTCTGGCAAAAATATGGGTTTTATAGAAACAAAACCAGACCAGTTAAAAGGCTATAACAATAACTACTGGAAGAAATGGTGAAGAACTCTAGAAGGCAGAGGTGGTGGGAATGGAGATGAGAGGATAGCCATACAAAATACTAGAAAATAGCATTGGTAGGACTTGGGGATTAATGGTATGTGGTTAATGAGAATGAGAGAAGATCAAGGATACAGCCCACCTTTTTGGTTTGAGTAATAAAAGTGGGAGTGGTACCATTCACGTGTACATGAATAGTGGTAAAAAGTAATTTGGCAGGTAAGATGGTGAGGCTCTAATTTGGATTTGTCGAATTTGAGGAGCCTGTGAAACATCTAAGTAGAGATGTTCAGTGTAAACTGATTACATGTACCTGGTGTGCCAGAGTTGCCTGGGCTGGAGATAGATATTTGAGAGTAATTCATGAATGTAGTTCAAATCCCTGGTGTCAAAGAGGTTACTGAAAGCAGATGATGGAATGAGCAGAGAAGGAGTTTGGGAATTGTGTGATATGGGAAAAAAACAAATTCAACAAGTAGAGAAAGAAGGGCTGGCCAAGCAAATTAAGGAGTGTCCAGAGAAATAGCAAGAAAACCAAGAGTAGCATTTTAGAGGTCCAAGAGGGAGAAAAGTAGTAAAAAAAAAAAAAAAAAGCCCTAGAGATCATGTAGCACCTATTTATTTGAAAATACAGAGGTCATTGGTGACCTAATATCATTGCCAATGAAGTGCTATGGGTGGAACACAGAGTGCTATGGGGACAAGATATGATGGAAGCCAAGAAATTGCAGACTAAATGTAGAATACTCATTCCTTCAAGTAACTTAGATAATAATATTAAATAAAAAGAACTGATGTGGGATTCAGGGAAAATTTCATTGCTCCCCAAAAGCCTTGAGAACGTTTATACTGTATTTTGAGAGGGAAATGCTAGTAGAGATATTAAAGATACAAAATTGAGGGAATTAGAAGGTAATAATTAAGAGAGTTTGGAGACAAAGCTGAGTTTGAAAACCAATTTCTTGAACATAATGTGTGCATTCAGGAGTTACTCAAAACCATTGGCAGTTTCCTCATTCATAAAATAAGTATACTCACCATAAAAGTTTGTTATTAGTATTTAATGAAATCATATATATGTGCTTAGCACAGTGTGCAGAACAAGTAAACACTCAACAGCTATTGTCATTTTTATTATTATTGATGAATTGTTTTAAGTGGAAGAGAGAAAAGAATCCAAAGGTTTAGTGTTGGATACAAAGATGAAATAGGAGAGAGTGGTTATCAATGCCTGTGAATATGGGATTACGAATTAAAATCCCCACCCCATTTTCCTTAGGAATATGTAGGTATGCAGAATTTAAAAAATCAGGGGAAAGCAGATGTGGCTCAAAGGATTGAGCTCCCATTTACCATATGGGAGACCATGGGTTCAATTCCTGGGGTCTCCTGGTGAAGACAAGCTGGCCTATACCGCAAAAAGCTGGAGGCCCATGCCACAGACAGCTGGCACAGCAAGCAGATGCAACAAAGGGAGACAAGCAGACAGAGAAGAATGAACTGCGAATGGACACAGAGAGCAGACAGCGAGCACAAGCAGCAAGGGGGTGGGAATAAGTAAATAAATCTTTAAAATAAAATCAGTATATGTAAGGACTCAAAACCTAGAAACAGTTATTATAAAATTGCACTAAAATGGCATCCATATAAAATTCCATGTATGTGGACAAAAAAAATTGTTATTGCATTCCAAGTCACAAAAGAAAGGATTTTAAAGAAAATATCCTGCATTGAGTGTCATTAACATCTAATATTCAATCCAAAGAATCTTCAGTTTTCTTGGTAGAGAAGGATAAAAAAGAAATGACATTTACAAGATTAAAACAGCTTTAGAGTCCCATGCTTTATATTAAAAATGGACGCAAATTTTGCACAGTTCTCACCAATACACTGGTGTATTTTAATATAAAAGTGTTTCTCCTTAACATGGAGTAAATATTGCTGGAATAGGAAGATATAACATGTTCCTCATATTCCTGGCACACTGTTAAAAATCTTTGACTTGGGATAACTAGGTCCAGGTCCAGACCAGAAAACAATTTAAAGTTTATGAAAATTGTTCCCTCCTAATTATCTTTAAGTACTAAACACTGTGTGGGCAGCACAAGATGGTCAATTTGATAAATTTCATTTCTCCAACCAAAATGGCTTTTATGTATTAAGATATATAAGAAAACTTAGTGGTTTTCCTAGTTTTCAATTTCTAATCATCTTTGGACTAAGTAATAATATTTCCTAATTCATCAACAAAAGTGGTTCTTAGGACAACACTACAGCTTAAATTTCATTGTTTTATATTTTATTTCTACCTATTGCAACTATTGAATAGGGAAGATACCCCAAAAATTAGATAGTGGGTTTTTCATTAGCTTACCCTTAACCTGTTTATGTTTTGGAACCTATTTTTCTGACTACAATTTAGTTGTCATTAATATGCATAGCCAAATCCTTCTTTGTTCATGAGTGAGACTTTCCTGCATTTTCATTCAAACTAGTCTGAAATTTAATGTCTCTTTCCATCTTGACACATATTACTCTTTTAACTACAAATATGAGATGTGTTGTTTTCCTTTTGCTGATTATATAATATACTTTTTAAATGCTTAATGAGAATTTTAAAATATATATTTAAATAAAGTTATAAAAATAATGTAGTAATTTACAATCAAGTTAGTCCAATTTCTCCTTAAGAGTCTAAATTCAATCACACAGTCAAAAATATTTATTAAATGCCTATTATGGGCAAGGTATTCTTATAGGTAATTGTATATCAGAAAAAACAAGATTTGTAAGCCTCTTCCTAGAAAGAAATGACAGTCTAGTAGCTTTCAACTGGAAAGATTTTCTAATAGGCTCTAAGTCCTTTGAGCATTCAGCATCAACATACTTATTTACATTATTAAAATTAAACCATTTTCTTCTGGTATATATAAATATTAACTATAACATCACCTGCTGAAAGGCAATCTAGAACATTACTTTAAAAAGAACCACCAACCTCTCTACATGTTTAAAGCATACATATAAAAAGGTAGTAACCAAAACAGCAAACACATTTAAGCAAAAAATTAGAAAGAAAATATTCAGTTACAAATAGATTCTAATGAAGATTTTACTCAAGGCAAAAATCTGTTCACTAATGCATTCTATATAAATGCATTTTAATTAACAATGTAATTTTTTAAAAGCATACAACTTATGAAAACCTATTAATAAAAAAATGGTCTTCTAAGAAATATCCTTTCCAGAAAATTCTGTATTTATTAAGAACAACAACAGAGAAAGCTATAGAAAGTTAAATCCAAGTATCCCCAGGAAGGAAGAGTTTAAATCAGAGCAAGACAAAAACAAAATTTTTGAATGAAATAATAGCATAACTGAAAAGTGATGGAGAAATAACTTAGTTCCTTAATTTATCACATAATAGTGTACACTTAAAAAAATGTTTTTAGGGTTAGTGCTTTTCTGGCTTTAGCATGGTATTATTTAGGAAATTAAGCATGTTGAAAAGTTATCTCCATGTTATCACCTCTGAAAAGAGGAATGGTAAAGTTTTGCCCTAAAATAATTCCTCTCCACACAAATAACTCCTTCCTTAAACATATCACATGTAAAATGAAGCATAGGAAAAGTAGTCTCATTAATGGTCAGATTTATTTTTTAATCACTAGATGAAAGTAATCACTTTAGCCTCTTTATAATTTTCCTTCTCTGTATTATCAGTTTACTTTAGCTAATGTTTTAAAACCCAACAGATTTAATTTAGAATACATTCTTCCACTGAGCTTCCCCATCTCCAAGAGTCATTTATAGTAATTTTCCCCCAGGAGTATTCATCAAAATTGATATTTTATGACATTTTGGTTAATAAATTGGCTCATAAAACATTTTTAGCTCAAAGGTCCCTTTTGGTTGAGCTTTTATAGAAAATAACACAAAGTTAGTTTTGTGGCTCTAAAATAGTATTTTAAAATGTGATTTTTTTTTTGGTACCATCCTTATACTACTTTATGAAGAGTGCGAAATATACCTATATATTTATATTTGGCTTTTTCAGGCAAAGGGATATGCTTTAAAGCTAATTTGCTCAATAGTGGCTCATAGAGAAATTTAAAAGATTTTACTTAACATAAATTTAACTTTTTGAAGCTATAAGCTCATAATTTTAATACTTGGATTTTATAGTATACTATTTCATTTATTTGGATGATGTTGATAAAAATACTTAACCAAATACTGAAAAACTTCACATCAACCTGCCACCAAGCAAGAACTCTAAAACATGGGCATTTTTTAGTAACTATCACTTAACATACCAAAATATTCAATAACTTATTTGCAAATTAAATGAAGAATTAATTTTTACCAAAATTTTATTCAAAGTATTAGGAAAACTGTATTCAAAACTTAGGAATAATCACACTGTAACAATGCTGCATAGATAGTGGTATACAAGTTACCTGACACTAAGTGACTTCTAATTAAAACTTCAATTTTCAAGTCACCGAGGAGAAAATGATAGAGGCATTATATTCTCCCTCTGAGGTGGAAAAATGGCTTCAATGGTGAGAAGTTACAGCATTTATACAACAAAGATTAGAATATCCCCCAATTTAATTCTATTCTCCTCTTGTTATTTTTCAGAGATGAAAATCTAGAATATAAGGATTATTGGAAGGGAATAGGAGGTGAATGAGGAGATACGCTGACCAGTGCCTGCTTTAAGCAGACAAAACACTGAGTTACATTTTAAAAATTACAACCACACCATTATGCTTAACCAAAATTGCCAATACCAAATACTTCTTCACATAATACATTTACATGTATACAAAGGAAAAAAATGACCTTTTTCCTATCCTTTGACCTTAGGTAGAATAAATGTTATCACTAACAGGGATTTGAAAAATAATTCTCATGGATGAGCATGAACTCTATAGAGATCAAAATCCTGTCTGTCTTTAGATGATGGAATTAAAGGTAATTATTTTCTTCTGTGCTGAAAAAAAAAATTATCTAAAAATATATTTTAAAAATCCTTTCTGAACACTTGGCCTAAATCAGTCAATGAGAAATTGCTAATTTTTAAAAAAATAAGAGTTCTTTTTGAAAGGGAAGAAAATTTATTTGAAAGGAATTATAGCTGGAAATGTTTTTCATTAAGAAAACATTAAGTTACCCTGAGATAGACTCTTAAAATTACCAGTGTTTTCAGAGGCCTTCAATAATGAATGAAGAAGCAACTGAAAGGTTGTTGCTTCTTACAGTTACTTACACGTGAAGACTGTTTTGATTTACAAAAGTAATTTGGATTTCTCTGCTATACTGCTAACAAGTCACAACCAAAACATCTGAATGTGGTTGACTTTATAGTTCTACACATGGTCTTAGACTCAAACCTACTGTTCACATAAAAAAATTTTCAGTAAATAGACTGGTAGTTTTCCCATATTAGTAAACAAATTGGTCTACATTCTCTAATGCATGCCTGGAAAATAAGGCATTAGTAATTCTTCACTGGCCATTTGCAGAGCATAGACAACTGTTTTCTTTCTAATAAGAGGCATATGCAAACATTCTTCAAAGTGCAATGTTATTTTTAACATCTCTTATGCATTTATATAGAATCAGCATTTATAACTCCTTACATACTTTTTGTATAAAATGATGCTTACTCCCAATACCTTACATATATCATAATTAGTTGAAAAAAAGACAAAGTGAGAACAGCTACAGAAGTAGCAAGATATTTTTCCACAAATAAAAATACAGCATACAAAAAATGTCAAGTTAGTGATAATAGTACGAACTCTCAGAAATATTCCACTTTGGGTTCCAAGTTAAGATTTGACAAGTTTGAAACCTTGTCCTGTGTCCAGCACAGTAGGAAGAAACCAACTCATTTTTAATCTTTTCAAGCACCTGAAACAAGTTTTGCAGACCCAAAAAAGGTTCAGCCCACACAACCAATTTGCTAAATGCACTAGTGGATATGTAATACGAGGAAAGTGTAACATCCAGTGCTTGGCCACATCACTTCCTGTTGGCAAATGCAGAGTGTAGTCACTCCACTGTTTGGATACACCATATATTGCTTTCACTGTGCGTCCCTTTTCAGTCCAGCAGATGTTATTACTGGTGTTGCAGTTATACTCTACCCAGTCTTTTGTAAAGTCACCCAGCTGTGGTGGGTCACCTTCTTCAATATCTACGGTCTTTGTCATCTCTGCTCCTTGCACGGCAATGTACTGGTCATTAATTTTTCTCACTTCTTTCACCCAAGGGGTTGAATTTTCACTGTCTAATATGATAATAAGCCGGGAACAGAAAGAACCATTCTTTTCTCTCCACCATTCTAAAAGTGTGTCCAGGCGTAATATGTCTCCACCTGTGAACAAAAGAAAAGTGTTATTTTCTTCAAATCCTTGGATTTAAATATGTAAACAAAAGAATAGATGGAACCTTCCTTTCAAAGTATCTTTTCAGAAGACTTTTAAAACAGACTTTAAACTTCAAAAAACAAACCAATCATCCTTGTTACTCACATAATAAAGGAATATTCTATGATAAATTGTATTATAAAGTTAAATTTAGTTTAAAAATTTGGTTTTATATAAGAAACGTAAGTATCAGCAAACTCAGACCCATGGACCAAATCTAGCCTGCCTCCTGTTTCTGTATAACCTACAAACTGTGAACTGACTTAAATTTTTACCTGGTTGAAAAAAATACTTAAAAAAATACTATCTCGTGATGTGAAAATTAGATAAAATTCAGATTTCAGATAATTATTTCTTTCCATAAATAACATTTTATTGGAACACAACCACATTCATTCACATAATGTCTATGGCTGCTTTTGCTCTAAAATGGTAGAGTGGAGTAGTTGAAACAGAGACCTTCTGGTCCATAAAGCCCCCAAAATTTATCTAGTCCTTTCAGAAAAAGTTGGCAAACCACTGTTCTACAAACTGATAAATCAACCTTACCTTTATCCTCATATGTAGGTACCTATTAAATGAAAAGAAACACTCTTTCTTCCTGAACCAAGGAGTTTTAAAATGGATTTATTTTTAAATCAGTTTTATATCTGAAGAACAATAAGAGGTTAAAAATAATATACTCAGAAAGGTCTAAAGTAAATGAAATTCTGAACAAGAAACCTACCTTTATAGCTAGCAAAACCTGGTTCACTGTCAATTTTTGCATTAATTTTTATTTATTAAAATATTGCATTAAAATAATATTTCTTGAATACTGAATTTTTTAGCACCTGCCCTCACCTTACTCTAGTCCCAGCCCTGCTTCAATGGTATACTGACCCAATCATTCAAATTCTAGGAATTTATCCTAAGGAAAGATCAGAAATGTATTTTAAAAATTAAATATAAAGATCTTCTTCCCACACTATCTAAGATACTGTAAACTCTGAACAATCAGGTGGAATAGAAATAAATTTATCTTTGTGTCTAATACTTTTCCTAGGAAAAGAGGAAGCCTATATAAATAACAAGCTGCACTTTGAAAATTTATTTCCAAGAGTATCTTTAAAAAAATACTTGAAATAAATTTTAAAAGACTTAACAAGAAAAATACAAACATTAAAAATATTTTAAAATATTAGGTAATAAATCCTTCATATAAATATGAAAAAGCTTATTTTAAAATAATCTTATAAGACTTAAAAATAATTAGTATATGGATACTGCCCAAAATTATGTCATTTTTTCCATCTGGTCTGAGTTGAAGAGAGTTTATTATCAGCATTGCAGTAAGTTTTCAATAATCAATGCTTTAGGTCTGAAGTTATATTTCTATAAAGATTTTTCAGTGAACTATTTTCTCTTGTGTTCTGAGGCACAGTACACAGATATAAAGAATGTTATACTTTAATTTACCTGGAATTGAAGTAGCCATAAGCTTTTAAATTTTTATATATTTATTTTTTAGGAGGTACCGGGGACCTCATATGTTCAAAGCAGGAGCTCAACCACTGAGCTATACCCACTCTGCTAGCCATAGACTTTAAAAAAATGTTTCCTACATTCAGTTGTTAGGAAATTACAGGTCAAGTAAACTTTTTGATAAACTACATTCAAGTAGTTTGAGTGTTGAGTACCTTCTTCCACATTCCAAGTTTTTGAAAACTGATGATCCAGGCTAAAATAAACTATTTACTTAACCAGAACATGCCACTTCCCTACCAACATGGCTTTCACCCTTGGCAGCAACATAGTAGTAAAAATAAAATACATTTTAGCAGCCAGGAAGACCTGGGCTTGAGATACATCACATACCAGTGATATGACTGCAGATAAGTTATATAATCACTTTCAGAATCCATTTCATCATTTAAAAAATAAGGACAAGAGGGGTAATGGTATCCAATTCAGAGGTTCATGTTAAGATTACATCTAATAATGTACCCAGCATAGAAGTAACTCATGCTTAAAATGTGCCCAATAAATGTTAGTTTGCCTTTACTCTTTCTAGGCAGCCAGCGAATTACTCAATATTTATTTACAATTAAACAATTATTTTCTTTAGAATAAAAGCCCCAACTATAGATCTAAGAAATGAGATCACTCTGATTTAAAATTATGTCTGTTTTAACCATAAATATGTTTCCTTTCTTCTTGAGTCCTTGCACTAGCAGCTCTGTCTTTCTATACTCTATCTGCTTATATTCTGCATGGGCCCAAATATCTGTTTCAATTAAATATTTTATGACTATTTCATTATTGTATGTGTTCTTGGTTTAAAACATCTCAAATATTTTATGAAAAAAATAGGATATAATTAAATCTAAAAGAACTATTTGTAATCTAAAATAAGAAAATTATCTTTCTTTTTTGATGATTCATGTAATGACTTCATCCATCTATCAATTATTTATCCGTTCCCTACTGTGTGTCAAGCTTTGTTCCAGGAACTGAGAATATAGCAGTTTACAAAACAAAGTCCTTGGTTTATGGATATTCTATTCTAGTTGAGAAGACTGACAAATAAATTTACATATAATATAAAGAGATCTTCTGATTTCTCTTTTGGCAGTAACTCTTGAGAAAGACAACATTTTCTAGGCTCTGATGATTCATATAAGTCAAAGTTACTTTATACTTTTTTTCCTATTGCCTTAAAGTGTACAGAAAGGGGGAAAAAAAGCACTAAAATTTTAAACCTTAGAATGAAACTCGATTACTACTTATTATAACCTTTTCATTTTATAGATTAGAAAACCAAAGACTGGGGAAGTAAATTGCCTAAAACAACACTGTTTTTTGCACATCAAGAACAGAAGCAAGGGTTCCTGAGTTAACTGTCTACCATATCAAATTGTTTGCAATGAAAATTTCAGTGAACATTCTAACATAAATAAATCTTCACATATGAAGAATTACTGAAACTCTGCATCTATAACATTTAAAAACTTGGAACTACTGGTCAAAGAAGTTTATCAGCTTGTGAAAAATGTCATATTTAATAATACCAAAATTACCTTAAAGGAAAACTAATTAGAAGTCTCTGATTAAGCATTCAGATTTTTCCCCCCTCTTCATTGCAAGACATATTTCTCAAAATCATGTTGACTTCTGGCAAGATGGTGGATGAGAGAGACAGGACTCACTTCTTTCCCAGAAAAATAGCTAGAGAACAGGCAGAAACAGCCTGGAAAAAATTGTCCTATGGTTTAGGACACCAGGGAAAGGCTGGACACTACTCAGAAAAGAGAGGGGCACAGGAAAAGTCTTCAATGGGAAGACTGTGAGTAAAAGCTCCAACTATAGCTGCTGGTGCCTTTTCCTCTACCCTTGGAGCAGACAACTCTGAATTAGCCAACCTCTGGCCAGTGGCTATGGACAGAGGGGGTCATAGGGGTACACCTCCCTAGGAAAGGGGAGAGAGAAGGATGCAACCTAAGGCTGAGTCAGCTTTTTTATTTTTTTAAGATTTACTTATTTATTCCCACCCCTGGTTGTCTGCTCTCTGTGTCCATTTGCTGTGTGTTCCTCTGTGACCGCTTCTATCCTTATCAGCGGCACTGGGAATCTGTGTTTCTTTTTGTTGAGTTATCTTGCTGCGTCAGCATTGTGTGTGTGTGGTGCCATTCTTGGGCAGACTGCACTTTCTTTCGCACTGGGAGGCTCTCCTCATGGGGCACACTCCTTGAGCATGGGGCTCTCCTACACGGGGAACACCCCTGCGTGGCACAGCACTCCTTGCACACATCAGCACTGCGCATGGGCCAGCTCCAGATGGGTCAAGGAGCCCCAGGGTTTGAACCTTGGATCTCCCATGTGGTAGGCAGACGACCTATCCATTGGGCTAATTCCGCTTCCTCATTCAGCTTTTGATCAACAAATTTAGTCTTCTGTCTCCCATGAGCACTTCCAGGCCAGGTGGGGCTGTACACTGTCCTGGGAGCAGGCATGGGACTAAAGAGATCCAACCCTCTCAATCACCCTCTCTACTTACCATGACTGCTTGTTGAAGACACAAATAGAAATGGAATTATTTCCTACTCAGGAAAACGGAGGAGGCTGCCAGGAAATGTTGGAGAATAGCCTCTGAGGAAGTTTGATTTGCAAAGCTCTGAAGAGCCTTGAGGCTGGATCCTCCAACACATTGTTGCCCTCAATGTTACAGCAAAAACATTCTGTCTAGGGTGTGAACTGAGAGCACTGTCAAAGAGTGCTCTTTGCTGGAGGATTAAAGACATACATGGGAGGAAGTAAGAAGTAAATAAGTAAGGTTTTTTTGGCCTTTACAGCCTCCCTCCCCAAGACTCATGGAAGTGGGTCTGCGTTTCATTACTGGGCCTGTGGTCCAGATTTGAGCAGCTAACAAGGACAATACTAGAGACCTAGAACAGGCTGAACCAAGAATTAAAAAACAGCAGTAACACACAGCCTTCCACAACTAAATCCCTATGCAAGAGAGAGAGAGATTGAGCATCAGTGTAAACTCACCATCATAATCAGATGCCTAGACAGCAGCAAAAAATCACAAGCCATACTAAGAAAATGGAAGGAATGCCCCAAGCAAAGGCATTTATCAAAGCTGCAGATAGAAAACAGGATTGAGACAACCAATCAATGAGAGTCATACAAATCTCCTGAATCAAATCAACAACCTGAAAAACAATGAGGCTAATGAGATAAAGACATTAAGAAGACACTGGACAAACATAAAGTAGAATCTGAAAACCTGAATAGAAACCTAAAAGAGCTATAGGAATGAAAGACAGGATAGGTGAGATCAAAAACATATGAAAGGGCAGTGGACTTGGCCCAGTGGTTAGGCGTCCGTCTACCACATGGGAGGTCCGCGGTTCAAACCTGGGGCCTCCTTGACCCGTGTGGAGCTGGCCCATGCACAGTGCTGATGCGCACAAGGAGTGCCAAGCCACGCAGGGGTGTCCCCACGTAGGGGAACCCCACACGCAAGGAGTGCGCCCCGTAAGGAGAGCCACCCAGCGCGAAAGAAAGTGCAGCCTGCCCAAGAAAGATGCCACACACACAGAGGGCTGACACAACAAGATGATGCAACAAAAAGAAACACAGATTCCCGTGCCGCTCAAAACAATAGAAGCAGACAAAGAAGATACCGCAAATAGACACAGAGAGCAGACAACCGGGGGGGGGGGGGAGGAATAAATAAATAAATAAATCTTTAAAAAAAAAAAAACTTATGAGAGGCATACAACAGCAGACTCAAAATGATTGAAGAATAAATAATGCAGAAGATAGAACAGCTGAAATTGAAAAGAGAAGAGAGAAAAAAACAGAAAAAACTGAACAGGGACTTAAGGAATTGAAAGATAACACAAAGTGCAACAACATGCGTGTTATGGGAATTCCAGAAGAGAAGGGAAAAGGGGCAGAAAGAATATTTGAGGAAATAATAGCTGATAATCCCCCAACTCTCATGAAAGAAATGAACTTACATGCCCAAGTGTGGTGTACCCCAATAAAAATAAATCCAAGTAGCCTACTCCAAGATACATACTACTCAGAATGTCAAATGCCAAAAATAAAGAGAAAATTCTGAGAGCAGCAAGAGAGAAACAAACCATCATATACAAAGGATGCCCAGTGAGACATACTGCAGACTTCTCATCAGAAAACACAGAGGCAAGAAGATGGTGGTTTGAGATAATGAGGATACTGAAATGAAAAACTGCCAGTCAAGAATTCTTTGTCAGGCAAAAATGTTCTTTAAATATGAAGGTGAGTTTAAAATACAAAAAAAGAGAAACCAAGAAGAGTTCAGAAAATAGAATCCATCTTTGCAGGGAGCATTAAAGAGAACCTTAGAGTTTGAAACAGAAGACAGGAGAGAAAAACTTGCAGAAGATAGCAGAAGGGAAGACTATCAGAAAGGATAATCAAAAGAGTTAAAAAGACAGATGAAAACAAGATGTGACATATGGAAGCTAAAGAATAAAACAGTGGAAGTAAATAATGCACTTACAGGAATATCACTGAATGTGAATGGATTAAACTCCCCAAACAAAAGGTATAGACTGACAAAATGGAAAAAAAAAACAAACTATGAGCCATCCATATGCTACTTACAAGAGACTTACCTTAGACCCAAGATACAAACCAGCTAAAAATGAAGATTGGAAAAAGATACCTCATGCAAACAGTAACAGAAAAAACAGGCTTTAAATGCAAAAAAAGTGATGAGGTACAGAAGAACATTATATATTAATAAAAGGGACAATCCACTAGGAAGAAAGAACTTTCATAAATATCTATGCACTTAAACAGAGTGCCCCAAAATACATGAGGCAAACTGGCAAAATAGAAGGAAGAAATAGACATCTCTACAATAATAGTTGGAGACTTCAACATGCCACTCACATCAATTAATAGGACAACTAGACAGAAAATCAACAAGGAAACAGAGAACTTGAGCAAGTTTGACCTAACAGACATATAAGGAACACTGCACCCCAAATCAGTAGGTTATACATTCAAGTGATCATGCACGGTTCTTTCTCCAAGGTAGACCACAGAATGGGTCACAAAGCACCTTCTAAGATCATAATGGAATGAAACTGGAAATAAATAATAGATGATAAAGGGGAAAATTCACAAATGTGTGGCAGTTAAACAACATACTCCTAAACAATCAGGGAGTCAAAAAAGAAACAGTAAGAGAAATTAGTAAATACATTGAGAAATGATGAAAACAAGAACCGAACCTATCAAAACTTATGGGATACAGTAAAGGCAGTGCTGAGAGAAAATGTATAGCTCTAAATGTCTCTGGTAAAAAAGAAGAAAGCTAAAATCAAAGAACTAAACACCTGGAGGAACTAGAAAAGAAGCAGCAAACTGGTAAGAAAGCTGGCAGAGGGGAAGAAATAATAAAGATTAAAGAAGAAATAAATGAAATTGAGAGCAAAAAACAATAAAGAAAATCAACAACACCAAAAGTTGGCTCTTTGAGAAGGTCAATAATAATGACAAACCCTTAGATAGGATAGAAGATACAAATAAATAAAATCAGAAATGAAAGGTGGGAAGTTATGACTGACCCCACAGAAATAAAAAGGATCGTAAGAAGATATTATGAGAAACTGTATGCCAACAAACCAGACGACATAGATGAAATGGACAAATTCCTAGAAACACACAACCTACATCGACTCTACAAGATATACAAGAACTCAAAAAATCAATCACAATGAAGGAAATTGAATCCATCATCAAAAATCTCCCAACAAAGAAAAGTCCAGAACCAGATGGCTTCTTCTACCAAACATTTTGAGAGGAATTAACACCAATCCTGTTTAAACTCTTCCAAAAAATTGAAGAGAAGGGAAAATTACCGAACATATTTTATGAAGCCAACATCACTCTAATACCAAAGCCTATAAAAATAATACAAGAAAAGAAAATTACAGACCAATCTCTCTACTGAATATAGATGCAAAAATGCTCAACAAAATACTCACAAATACAGTCCAACAGCATATCAAAAGAAATATAGACCATGACCAAATGGGATTTATTCCTGCTACGCAAGAGTGATTCAACACAAGAAAATCAATTAATATAAAAAACCACATTAACAAACTGAAGGAAACAAACCACAAAATCATCTCGATAGAAGTAGGAAAGGCATTTGACAAAATTCAGCTTCCTTTCTTGATAAAAACACTTCAAAAGATAGGAAAAAAAGGAAAATTCCTCATTATGATAAACCGCATAGAAAAAAATCGATAGCTATCATCTTACTCAATGAGGAAAGGTTGAAAACTTATCTTTTAAGATTGTGAACAAGACAAGGATGCCCACTGTCACCACTGTTATTTAATATTGTGCTAGAAGTTCTAGCTAAAGCAATTAGATAAGAAAAAATAAAATGCATCCAAATATGAAAATAGGAAGTAAAATTCTCTCTATTCGCAGATGACATGATCCTATAGTTAGAAATGTCTACGACTAACCATTTGAGCTAAAAAATGAGTTCAGCAAAGTGGGAGGATACAAGATCAACAAGCAAAAATCAGAATTATTTCTGTATACTAATATGGAACAATCTGAGGAGGAAAGCAGGGAAAAACTCCATTTATAATGGCAACAAAAAGACTCAAATACCTAGAAATCAATTTAGCCAAAGACGTACAGGTCCTATATTCAGAAAACTACAAAACACTGCTAAAAGAAATCCAGGAAGGTCTCCAAGAAATAGAAAGACATTCTGTGTTCATGGATTGGAAGACTAAATATCATGAAGATATCAGTATAGATTCAATGTAATAACAATCAAAATTCCAACAGTCTACTTTATATTTTTTAACTTTAAAAAAATTTTGTTTTTTAAAGATATACAGATCACAAAAAATGTTACATTAAAAAATATAAGAGTTTCTCATATACCCCACACGCCACCCCCACTCCTCCCACATCAACAACCTCTCTCATCACTGTGGCACATTCACTGCATTTGGTGAATATATTTTGGAGCACAGCTGCACTGCATGGATTATAGTTTATATTGCAGTTTACACTCTCCCCCAGTACATTTAGTAGGTTATGGCAGGATATATGATTTCCAGCATCTGTCCCTACATCAGTATCATTTAGGACAACTTCAAGTCCCGAAAATGCCCCTACACCACATCACTTCTTCCCCCTCTCTGCCCTCAGCAACTACCATGTCCACCGTCACCACATCAATGATAAAATTTCTTCCATTCCAACAGCCTACTTTACAAAAATAGAAAAGGTAATTACTCCAAATTTATTTAGAAGGGAAAGTGTACCCAAATCGCCAAAGGTATCCTAAAAAAGAGGAGCAATATGGGAATACTTTCACTGCCTGACCTTGAAACATACTCCAAATATTTATTGGTCAAAACACCATGATACTGGTAGACACACTGATCACTGGAATAGAACTGGGAGTCCAGAACTGACCCTCACCTCTATAGCCAACTGACTTTTCACAAACCTACCAAGGCCATGTTATTGGGACAAAACAGACTTTTCAACAAATGGTGCTGGGAGAACTGGATATCCATAACCAAAAGAATGAAAGAGGACCCATATCTCACTCCCTATACAAGAATCAACTCAAAATGGATGAAAGACTTAAATATAAAAGCCAGGACCATAAAACTACTAGAAGAAAATGTGGGCGAAATATCTTCAAGATTTTGTGGTAGGTGGTGGTTTCTTGAATTTTACTCCTAAAATAGAAGCAACAAAAGAAAAAACAGATAAATGGGACCTCTTTAAAATTAAACATTTTTTTTTACCTCAAAGGACCTTGTTCAAAAGGTTGAAATGACAGCTGACTCAATAGGAGAAAATATTTGGAAATCTCATATCTGATAAGGGTTTAATATCCATGATTATAAAGAGATGCTACAACTCAAAAATAAAAAAGACAAACCAATTTTAAAATAGGCAAAAGACTTGAATAGACATTTATCCGAAAGAATTACAAATGGCAAAAAAACACATGAAAACAGGTTCATCACTAGCAACCAGGGAAATGCAAATCAAAGCTACAATGAGTTATAATTTCACACCTATTAGAATGGCCACTATTAAAATGTCAGAAAACTACAAGGGTTGGAGAGGATGTGGAGAGATAGGAATGCTTATTCACTGTTGATAAGAAGGTAGAATGGTACATCTGCACACCAATATCCATAGTATTCACAATGGCCAAAAGATGGAATAACCCAGGTGTCCATCAACTGATAAATGCATAAAGAACTTTGCTGTACATACATAATGAATATTATACAGCAGCAAGAAGAAATTAAGTTGTGAAGCATATGACAACATGGATGAACCTGGAGGACATTATGTTGAGTGAAGCAAGCCAGACACAAGAGGACAAATACTGTATATTTTCCCTTCTGATATGACAAATACCAAAAAAACAGAGGGTAGATAAATGGGAAGCTGAGGGTTAATCTGTGCAGAACTGGTGAAAAGGCTGTTTATAAATCTTCGGAAATGAATGGAAAAGGTGAAAGCACATCATACTGTTTGTAACTAGCAGTGCTATTATATGGGTATGATAGTTGTCGAAATGTATATTAGAAGAAGGAAAGTTCAAAATGCAACATGGAAGTGGGGAATGTGGGGAGTGGGGTGATATGAAAATCTATATTTTTTAATGTAACATTTTGTGTGATCTATGTATCTTTTAAAAATAAATAAAAAATATATTTTAAAAAATGCAACATGGGGCTATATAGCATAATGAAACCTCATGTGAAATACAAATATGGGTAATATTGCATATATAAGATGTTAATGGTACAAGATGTTAATATCAGGCAAAAAGTACAACCAAAGCAACCTATGGACAGTGTATATAATGATATATTAATGATCTTCCAGTTAGGGTTAAAAAAAAAAAAGGAAATATACTAACAGAAAGAAACTAGACAGAAAGAACTACATACTGCTCTACTCCATTTTTACTATACATATATGTATGTATGTATATATACACACATATATACACACACACACAAACTAGAGAAACAAATATAATAGCAGTATGTACAGCAGGGGAAGTATAAAGAGAGTGAGAGGTGATGGGTTTTTGTCTTTTTTTGTATTTTATCATTATTATTGGAATAATAAAAATGCTCTAATAATGACTGAATTGAATGTACAGCTATATAACGATATCAAATACCACTGTACACTTTGGATGGACTGTATATTTTATTAATATGTATAAATAAACTGGTTTGTTTTAAAAAACCTTATCTTTAGAGATTTTTAAAAATATGCTATGAAGACATGCTTGAAAAAAGAAAGAAAAAAAATAGAGCCAAAATATTTATCCTTGGTAAACTGTCTAGTGCAAAATTGACAATCCTGAACATTTATAGCTTCATAATAGTAAAATTGCCAAAGGTGGATTTACCTGCTAGAGCCCACTCTCCTGTGCCATGGGTGTGCCCACTGTAATATAAAATATATGTATCATGTCTAGGTCCATCCACAGTTCGAAGTTCAAGGAAAGCTTTCAGTTTGGAATGCAGAGTATCAAAAGACAGTCCACTTGTGGAATAGTCACATCCATAGGTCTCAATCATATGATATGCAAAAAATCTTTGGATAGCATTGAGCATGCCAGTAGACCTTAAATTTAACTCCTGAACATGTTCTGGTGGAAGAAGCATTGGCTGACCATCAGGACTGAAAGAGAAGAGAGAAAGATTACTTTGGTATTCAAGAAGTGTTCATTCTATGTCACCTTTTATGCATCATTATATGCCATTCTCCAGGAATCTTAAGAGTTGCTGCTAACTAAATGGCAGTTTTCTTTTTAAATCTAAATCATCTTTTCTAAAATTCCTACACAGCTAAGAATTAAGCTTGGAAAATAAAAATGTGGTTTCTAAAAATTATATTTCCTAGCAATAAAACAATAACCAAAATAAAAGCTAGGGGAATAATATCTCTAAATATAGATATAACTACTCTTTGCACATTATTCATACCTTCTCACCAAATGACAGATACTGGATAAGACTTTAAAAAGCAAGGTTATTATACCAATATGATCCCCAAAATGTTTCAGGAACATTGAGCAGGAACTATGAAGAAAGATTTTCCCTTGAGAAAAAAATTTTAACATAAAATGTGGAAAAAATATTTTAGAGTATGTTTAATTTCTATACTGAAAAATACAATCTTTATAAAGTTGTGTTCAAGTTTTCCTAAGTTGAGAAAAAAATTTTAACATAAAATGTGGAAAAAATATTTTAGAGTATGTTTAATTTCTATACTGAAAAATACAATCTTTATAAAGTTGTGTTCAAGTTTTCCTAAGTTGGGATACAGAAATGACAGAAGACATGATCTACTAATAAATTGCATTTTTAAGAAATTATTAAAATTTAAGTCACTGGTTTGTACTATTGGACATGGAGTATTTAGATCTGATCCTAGATCAAATGTAAAATGTGACTCCAGTAAAGATGATAAATCAAGTTGTAAGTAGCAGGATTAAAATAGAAAAAGAGGGAAAATCATCGCTCATTTCCAGAAAAGGAATTTCTATCAGGAATTTTGAAAACTTTACATTTTGTTTCATGTATTAGCAAAATATTTCACTATCACTTTAGTATCCAGTCATCATTTATAATAAAAGACAAAGTAATATATATTGGTACCCTTCAAAATTTGTTTATTTCATACCTTGTGAGAGCCTTCAACTTTCTATCAAGCTTTTAACATGGAGCAAAATATTTACTGCAAATAGTCTATTTTGGGTTTTCATGTTGAATTATTTGAAATTAAATAAAAACTTTTTAAAGTTTTTGTTTTCCCAAGGGAAAGTGTGATGAAAGCTTGGTCATCAGAATTCATTAATGGGAAACGGACTTTGGCCCAGTGGTTAGGGCGTCCGTCTACCATATGGGAGGTCCGCGGTTCAAACCCCGGACCTCCTTGACCCGTGTGGAGCTGGCCATGCGCAGTGCTGATGCGCGCAAGGAGTGCCGTGCCACGCAAGGGTGTCTCCCGCGTGGGGGAGCCCCACGCGCGAGGAGTGCGCCCATGAGGAAAGCCGCCCAGCGTGAAAAGAAAGAGCAGCCTGCCCAGGAATGGCGCCGCCCACACTTTCCGTGCCGCTGACGACAACAGAAGCGGACAAAGAAACAAGACGCAGCAAATAGACACCAAGAACAGACAACCAGGGGAGGGGGGGAAATTAAATAAATAAATAAATCTTTAAAAAAAAAAAAGAATTCATTAATGACAATTATTTTTTTCTATTGCAAAGTACTTATGTATAAGGAAAATTAAAATACAGAAATATTTAGATTTACACAGATCTCCCACACATTTGGGGGCAAGAATTATTTTCTAATAAAACTTCAAACAAATATTTATTAAATTTCATTACCAATTCTTAATCTGTTATCTCTGTGACATTTTTCAGTGTGCAGGGTAATTTTTACATTTATGTTCTCATTAGCTTTTCATAACACTCCTATGATATGGGCATAACAGATATTATTGCTGGCATTTTGGATAAAAACACCAAGATTAAGAGAAGCTATGATTTGCCCAAGGTAACACAGGACTAGGATTCAGGACTCTCAGATCCTCTGTACATTCTAATATATTTCACCAGGTTGTTATACAGAAAATTTCCAAACAATATATTCCTTTTAGGTTAGGACCTTTCCTTAGAAAATTCATTTGCATTTGCTCATTTCTAGCTAAAATATAAGCTGATCACATTTATTTTAAAATACTTAGATTGAACCCTGAAGATTATGTTATTACTTGGAATAAAGTTGTTTTTTTAAAAAATTTGGAATAAATGAAGAAATCCAATAGACTTTTATTTTGAAAATATTATAGTTTGAAAAATGAACTATTATATATTCATATTGATGCAAGTATTTTTAAAATGCTGAGTCAAATTATTACTAACTAGGCTAGATTACTGTACCTGCAGAAGTTGGTGGGAATCACAATAGCATATCCAATAGACGTTCCTCCTAAACAGTTACCCAATTCATGAAATAGCCCGTGAGCCATAGATTCCAATGGCAAAACGATTAGAAACATACTCAAGAAGATTCCATTTGTTGGCTAAAAGAAATTTAAAATGACATGTTTATACAGTTTGTATGGTTGTGTGTGTACATGCACTTATGTGTATTAGTATATACAATGTACATATAAATATTTATGATTTTTACCCATACTTCCAAAAAGGATAAAAGATAATTAACTATCTTAAAAAAAAATTATGAGCTGAAATAGACAAGTATATATGAAAGAGTTAACTAGCATAATGAGCCCTGAATTTATCTCCAAGATTCTTAGAAGTCAGGACAAAACATAGTACATCATATATTTTAGTCTGTCAAATAACATCCCACCCAAACTAAAAAAAACAAAAGATCATCATTCTTCATATGACAAAGAAAAAACCAGAAAACATCCTCTCCTGATAAAATCCACATGCCCCAAATCATTTTTCAAATAACACATTTATTCACTTTTCAGAAAGGTTATTTTTACAAAGGGCTTTTTTTCCCCATGAAAAGAGAAATCCAGAAATTACAAGAATAAAATCTTAAGAAAATTTATGATCCTAAAGCTGTCAAATTATTTCCATTCCTATGCTTAATTTAGCTTATATATAGTTTTCCCTTGAAAATCTCTAGTATCTCTATGTTTAAATTCAAAAGTGTAATAGAAAGAAAAAAGAGAAAATATTAAGTACACTTAAATATCCTAAGAACAGAAAGTAGAGAGGTAGAAAAAATATTAAAAGGAAATCAGATTAGGTAGTAATTGTAATAAAAAGCAGAGTTAAAGGGTCTATTTAAGTGAAATGGAAATGGAAGGATGTCACTCAGTCCTGAAAGAGATCTTTAGAATAGTGACACCATTCCATATTTTTTCTATGTTGCTACTGCACAAACATACAATACACGGACACACATTTTTAACATTTAACACTTGGGGGAATGGGTCATCTATTCGAAATTTTAATAAAACATAGAAGCTCATTCCCGTAACAGAAAAATGGATATACTGTCCTATTTTGGTATATTCTATCACTTGTACAAATAATAGAGTATATGTTCAATTTAGAAACATGAGAAAATATAAATAAGTAAAAAGATTAAAATTATTCCAAGTATCACCATCCAGTTACCACTAACATTTTGCTGAAATAGTTCTAGACTTCACACAATATTCATGAATATATATTTATGCAATGTGTATGCATATATATTTATATGTATAGTTTTACAAAAATGGGATAATCTAAGTTCTAGAAACTTTAATATATTGTTGAGTCTACTTACATAATTCTAAAATCATTTGTAAAAAATAAATGGCATTCCTATCATGTGTGAAATTTTAATTAGTTGAACCCTATTATTGGTATTTTGATTGCTTGTGATTTTCCATTATTATAAACAAAGTCATAATAAATATCAAGTTCTTTAGTTATTAATAAGGTAAATACTTCTGACCATCTGGGTTTCATCTTCTGTAAAGTGTTAAATAAATTAAGCCCACTTTTCCAT
This sequence comes from Dasypus novemcinctus, assembly GCF_030445035.2. NCBI lineage: Eukaryota > Metazoa > Chordata > Mammalia > Cingulata > Dasypodidae > Dasypus > Dasypus novemcinctus. The sequence goes on from NC_080677.1 coordinate 88,541,130, forward strand.
GGGGCTGCCTTTTTCTTATTAATTTATAGTTTTGTTTAGTTTTCAATATATTTTAGATAAAAATCTTTTGCTGGTTGTGCTGCAAATACCTTCTCCTCTCTGTTACTGCCTTAATGCCCTTTTTTGCTTAATATAAGTTCTTAATTATAATGCAGTCATTTTGTTCCTTATTAATCTTTCTCTACCCAAAGGCCAATATAGTATTTTACATTATAATCTTTTTGTTTTGTTTTGTTTTACATTATATTCTAAATGTAACAAAAAGTTTTGCCCTTCTCATTTAGGTCCATAAACTAAATGTGATTGATTTTTGTTTATAATAAGGGCTGAATTTAGTTTTTTCCCCCCTTCATAAACACCTAATTGTCCAAATACCAATTACTGAAAATATCACCTGTTCCACATTACACCACAGTGCTGCCTTTGTCACGAATCCTGTGTTCATGGACTTTATTTCTCCCATTTCCTTCTGGGATGCCAATCAAACACAAACGACATCTTCTCAGTGTATCCTCTATGATTCTTAACTTTTCTTCTGTACTATATTTTCATATTTTTTCCCTTTTTTGGTATCTTTTCTGCAGAGCTTCTTCTGAACTATATCTTTCAGTTCACTAATTTTCACTCAGTTGTGTCTAATCTACTGTTAAACTTGCACATTGGACTAATATATTTTATTTCTTGATTCTAGAACTATTTGGTTCTTTTTCAAATCTGCCTTGTCACTTTTTATAGTTTCTAGTCCTCCACCATTATTTATTACCTTTTGCTTTAAGAATGGCAGTTTTCTCTCTGTGTTTAATTCCAATCTCAAGACTTTTATGTCTATCTGTTTGTTCTGTTGCTCTTGGTTTTGAATCTACGTGTATGTGTATTCCTGGTTCTATTAATGAGCTGAACACTGTAAAAATTATATATGATAATTTCAGACTTGGTATAATGATATCTTCAACAGAAGATTTTTGTTTTTCTCTTCCAAATCTGACCACTTAATTCAGGTTTGGACCACTAAATGGACCCTAGGCCAGGATGCAAGTTCACGAGAAGACTGTAACACACATGGCTCCACCCTTTTCCTTCATGGTCTCTCCTTCAAATGAAAGACAATTTACCAGAGATTTCTATCCCTGGAGCCCTGAACTTTGATTTTTGCTCCTCTTGAAAGTACCAAAAAAGCAGCTCAGCTTTGAAAACCATTTCCTCTATACAACCAAATGTCACAGTGTTGAATCTTCCTATCCTGGAAGGAATAGTATATTTTCCCATTTTTCAAGTCTTCTTTTATAAACTTCAATAGAATTTTATAGTATTTCTTTATAAAAATTTTCATAAGTTTTAAAACTTAATTGTAGGCATTTTATGTCCACTGTTTTTATGAATGGGACTGTTTGCATTATGTTTTCTAATTACTGATTTCTAGGCTATTGATCTTTATATATTTACATATTATCCTTTGCTAAATTAGAGGTATTTAAAATAAATATATATTTCCACTATAAACATCTTGTTATAAAACATATAAAAGAAAAAAATGTTTTTCCTAAATTGAAGAGAATTTACAAAGTTTTTATACTGGATGGGTTGACAATAATTAGATTGGTAAGGAAAATCAATCCTTTATGACAAACATAGTTTACAACTTTAAAGGAACACAATTTTCTACAACAAACATCCTTATATACATTACTATAACATTTTAAAACTGGTTTTTCATTTAACTCAGATTTTCCAGATAATCTTATCTGAAAATATTGATAATTTTATTACTTATCAATTTCTGTAACTTCTACTGTATATATTGCTCCATAACAACAGAAAATACTTTGATCAATTAAATTCCCCCATAAAAGTATTACTTTCAAATTATGTCTGGCATTCATATACAATTATTAAATAGCCAGTAACATGAACAATATTATGATGACTTCATTATTTCTACCTTTAATATTATGTAACAAGGAATTCTCTGATCAAGAGAGCAATATAAGGAACTAAAGAATTCATTATCTTATCCCTTACAGCAATGGTCACAAATTCAAATCTACAGACAAGCAGATTTGTGATGCAGCCATAAAGTATTATAATAAACAATGTTGGGGATTCTAAAGGAAGGCACACTGCCATCTGAAGGCATACTCTTAAAAAAATATTCTGGCTAAATAAAGTATGTGTGTGTGCGTGTGTGTGTGTAGCTACAAAGAACATAATTACAGGACTTTTAAACAAACAATTACAAGGAAAGAGTACCCTCTTTAAAAAAACAAAACTGAATAACAAATAACTGTACTGGGGAGCAGATGTGGCTCAAGTGGTTGATGGGATCATGGGAGGTCCCAGATTTGGTTCCCAGTGCCTTCTAAAAAAAAACAAAAACAACAATAAGCCAAACAGATGAAAAAACCAATTCAGGGAAGCCAATGTGTCAGGTGGTTGAGCACCAGCTTCCTGCATACAAGGTCCAGGTACAATCCCCGGCCTCAAAAAAAATTTTTAAAAAGCCTTTATTCTATAGCTTCAACCTAAAAGTTGTTTGTTATAAAGGATGATGATAGACAATGCCCATCCCAGGAAGTGGAGAGTGTCTGCAACTGCAATGTAAGCAATACAATTTCATCTATCCGCCCCATGAGATCTAAGTCCCCTCTCAATCAGAGGCAGGGTGAGCATCACCATCCCCAAATCCTCAAGAATGAAGAATGAACAAACATAAGGGGGGAAAGTAACTATAGATTAAAGTAGACTTATTATTACTCTAGCAATGGAGGAACTTGTATCATTGATATAAAGGCAGTGGCCACCAGAGGTTCTGAGGGGAGGGAGAGGGAAGAATAGGTGCAACATGGGGGCATTTTTGGAACAATGGTATTGTCCTGTATGACACTGCAATGACAGATATAGCCCATTATATATTTTGCAGAACAAAATATAAACTATAATGTAAATTATAGACCATGGGTAATAGCAATGCTTCAATATGTGTTCATCAATTGTAACAAATGTATCACACTAATGAAAGATGTTGCTAACGTGGGAAGGAAAGTGTGGGAGGGAATAAGAGTGGGGTATATGGGAACCCCCTATATTTTTTGATATTTATGTAATCTAAAGCTTCTTTAAAAATAAAAAATTTTTAAGTCATTTGTGATTTTGAGTAGCCATTATAAAAAATACCCTGTAATAAATAAGATGAACTTACTTGTTTTGACCAAATAAATATAGGTACTTTGCTTTCTTTGTGTCTCTAAATTATCCTCATCTAGCAAACTGTAAGACATGGCTTAAATTCCAGAGTGGCTATACAGTGAACATACCAGCAGACCAATAAACAATTTGTAAGTAATGTCCTTTGCATAAAAGTAGTTACTAGCTATTAATTATCTTTTCAGCTAGGCTTTCAAGTCATAGCTAAAGTATTCAAGCACTTTCAATTCCTATAAGTTTTCAAATAATAGGAACTAAATCTCTTTCTGCACCTTACAGACACCAATGTCAGAATGTCATTTTAAAAAAATAGCATTTACATTAGAGACATATAGTTCTTTTTTGTTTGTTTATTAGTATTTTGGGATGTCACCTATGTAAGTCAGATTTGGAAAATATAAACAGAAGTCTAAAGAAAGTGAAGGTCAACTAAGAAACAGCATATGTTACAAAGCAATATATAAATGGAGATATTTTGGTCTTTGTGGCAGTTTGAAATTATTTTATGAATCCCAAAAAGAAAAATATTATTATGCTTTAAATTAATCTATTCCTGTGGATGTGAGACCCATTTGACAGGATTTTATGAGTGGAACATGATTCACATTGAGTTTCCACCCTCTTGCTCAGACTGATATAAAGAGAGATACAGACACTTAGCCAGACAGAGGAAAAAGGGAGCCAGTATATTTGATTCTGCAATGTGAGAAGTTTGGCTAAGTACAAGGCCCCCAAGAGGCTGGGCCCACGAAGTAGCTCAAGAGGAGACCAGCCCTGTTATCTGCCTGATAGTTTACAGCTGAACTTGGGAAGAGAGCAGAACAGCTGAGACTGATACAGGAGGTCCAGAAAGATACAAGCTGAAGCCTGGTCGCTCAAAGCTAAGCTCCAAGAGACAGTAGATTCTGGAGGGGAAGGCAGAGACCTCCCCAGGGATGGGCGGTCATCTTGCTTCACTATGTGGAAACAACACCAGGGTCAACAGTAGCTGACTTTGGTGAGAAAGCACCTCTTATGGTGCCTAGAGTTGGATTTTAAGCTTTTAGCCAAAATAAATACCCTTAATAAAAGCCAACACATTTCTGGTACTTTGAGCCCTCTGGCAAATCAAGTCTTCAACGTGAAAAACCTAGACTTAAGAAACATAGAGGGAAGAGGATGTGGTTCAAGAGACTGGACTTCTGTCTACCATATGGGAGAATCTGGGTTCAACCTGGGGCCTCCTGGTAAAGGTGTGCCCGAACAGCGAGCCACACAGCAAGATGATGATGCAACAAAAAAGAGAGACAAAGGGTAGAGTCAAGGTGAGATGCAACAGAAACCAGGAAGTGAGGTGGTACAAGTGACAAGGAACATTTCTCCACATTGGAGGTCCCCTGGATTGAATTCCTGTAAATCCTTGAGGAGAAAAATGAGAAGATAAAAAGAGAAATAGACACAGATCACACACAGCAAATGGACACAGACAGCAAAAGGAGGAGGAGAGGGGAAGAGGAGGGGGAAGGGGAAAAAAAACAATAGACAACTTTCATTTAAGAAATTTAAGAACATTAGGAAAGTCACTTTACAATATAAAAGTCAAGTGATGACTTTATTTAAATGCAGTAGGGAGTAGTGGAAAGGATTCAATCTATGAGCATATTATGCTTAGAAATTTGTGAAATATGTCTAACACAATAGATGGTAGCTATAGTTTGCAATGAAGCATTTTAAAACTGAAATGAGGTAATGATGAGCAACAATGTAAATCTAAATGACTATTACTATTTTGGAAACCTTGGTGTAGAATTGGTAGTCTTAGTAGCTGTATTAGAAATCTAGCAAGGGTGTCCCCCACGTAGGGGAGCCCCAAGCACAAGGAGTGCGCCCTGTTAAGGAGAGCCACCCAGCACGAAAGAAAGTGCAACCTGCCCAGGAATGGCACCGCACACATGGAGAGTTAACGCAGCAAGATGATGCAACAAAAAAGAAACACAGATTCCCATGCTGCTGATAACAACAGAAACGGACAAAACACACAGCAAATGGACAAAGAGAACAGACAACTGGGGGGTGGGAGAGGTGGAAGGGGAGAGAAATAAAATAAAAAAATAAATAAAAACCTCAAGGTTTCAATTAAAAAAAAAAAAAAAAAGAAATCTATTCTCTGGCTGGGTAGCCTCCGAGGAGATAAAAAGAATTTTTTTAAGACCATAATCCTAAAAAAGCTAAAAGAAGGCTGGTATGGCAATCAAACTTAGGGTCTAGTTCTCATTGTGTGACCTTAGATTGTCTACTGAATCTTACTTTCCCCATGGGCAAAACAAAGAGGTTAGATTAAATAATCTCTAAACTCTAAAATTACATGAATTTTACATATAAAATTACATGAAAATTACATGTGAATTACATGTGAAGTGATTAAGAGTGTAGGTTATGAAGGCAGACTGCTTGGACTCAGACTTACCAGCTATATAGACTTGAGCAAGTTTCCTAACTACTCAAACTAGCTTCTCCCCTATAAAAGGGAACAATAATAGTAACTATCTTGGTGTTACAAGAAATAAACTGTGTTAGTACATATAAAGTGCAGAGAATAGTGTCTAACATGTGGGAAATGGTTAATAAATGGAAACTACTATTAAAATAAGAAAAATTGAAATTTTCAGTCAAATGTTTTTAAAGTTTTTTAAAGGTGGAAAATCAGCGGGGCGAAGAGGAAATATGTCCTTACTTCATAAAGGAATTAATATTCAGAAAATTGTATTTTGAAAAGCATCATATCCTGTTTCATTGTGTTCTAGCAGAAGGGATAAATATCCAAATTAGAAGTGGTTCTCTATACATTCAAATAAAAAAATAAAAAAATAAACCAGTATCCCCTTCTGTCCCCTTTGTCATCTAGACTAAAACAACTTAAAACTTTAGGAGAAGAGAGAGAGGAAAAAGGAAGGAAAAAAATTTTTAGGAAGAGAAACAAAACAAAAAATAATGAAAACTGTACACTTTAGACTTGACAGTGGATTTAAAACATCCCTCCTCCCCATGGTAAGTGAAGTATATATTATGGCTGTTCCGTCTTATCTGTGGCTTCCATTCCTTCCTTGTATGTGAGACTGATATTGTTAACACATCAGTCTCACCTAGTGATTACTATTACTTCCCCTATAGAGGCACTGACTGTGATTACAGTTTTTCTGATTTGAGTCATAAACACTTCTACAGAAAGCTACAAACCCCCATGGAATCTACAAATGACAATGATTGCCAATAAAATGCATACAAAAACTCATTTGAAAGATTTCAGGGAATATCCCTAAACATAAGAAATGGTATGTTTCCTTAGGTATCTGGTCAATTTCCCACCTTTTATCATTTGGTAAATTACCAATTATCATACTTTCAGAAAAGTCTATGGCTAAGCAATAAGACTAGCATGAAATACTATAGTACTGTGTAAGCCTTTCTGATTTATTTCAGGAAAAAATATAAAAGAAGAAAGCAACAGCACAGTCAATGAAGACTTCAACAGCTGTAATGGTGCATTTTAAAGCTGGAAAGAGATTATGAACAAAACACAACAGAACTTAATGGTAAAATTTCAGCTTTTAAATGTAAATGACTTGGAATACTATTGACTCATTCTGAAAATGTTACTGAACTCAGTAAAACTAACAAAACAAAGCTATTCATATGGGGTTGGGCAAAGTTTCTATTCAAAAGATGTCAGGTAAAGATTTCTTAGAGATGACATAAAAAGATGACTCATTTAAATAATGGAAAAATTTTACAATACCAAAATTATACAATAAGAGGATGAAGAGACAAACCACACACTGGGAGAAAATCTTTGGAAGTCATATACCTGATAAAGGTTTTACATCTAGAATATATAAAGAAAGCTCAGAACTCAATATTAAGAAAACAACCCAATTTTTTAAAAAGGCCAAAAGATTTGAACAGGCACATCACCAAAGAAAGACATGAAAATAAGACTGGCAAATAAGCACATGAAAAGATGCTTAACTCATTATTCATTAGGGAAATACAATATAAAACCACAATGAGTTACCACTGCATACCTATTAGAATAGTGAAAACACAAACAGACAATACCAAGCACTGGTGGGTATGTGGAACAACTGGAACTCCCATATACAGCTGGTGAAAACACAAAATGTTGCACAGCTCCTTTGGAAAACAATTTGGCAGTTTCTTACAAAGTTAAATGTGTTTCCCCTATGACCTGGTAGGTAGACACCAAGTAAAATAAAATGTTCAACAAAACCCTGTCTATAAATGTTTATAGCAGCTTTATTCATAACTGCCTAAAACTAAACAACCTCAGTGTCCCTCAGTTGAGTATAAGATAAACTGTGGTACATCTATACAATGGAATACCACTTTGTAATAAGTAATAAACTACCGATATGAACAACAACACAGATGAATCTCAAATGTGTTACATTGAGCAAAAGAAGCCAGACTCAAAAAGCTCCATACCATATGATTTTATGTATATGACATCCTGGAAAAACAAAATCTCTGAGGACAGGAAACAGATCAGTGACGGTCAAGTGCTAGAGGTGTGGAGAGGGATTAACTACAAAAGGGTAAGAGGCAATTTTGGGGGGTAATGGAACTGCTCTACATCTTGACTGTGGCAGTGGTAGTCAATGCAGTTGTCAAAACCACAGCATCATACACTAAAAAGGATGAATTTTACTGTCAGTTTTACCTTAACAACAACAAAAAATGCTATGAAACTAAGTAAAACTAACAAAAAGATAAACAAAACTATATTTAAAAGAAGTTTAAGAAAAAGTGGCTAAACTCACTTTGGGGAATTAAGGTCTAAGTTACAGTTGTGTTCCATAAGACAAAGATTAATCTCAAGATTTTGTTTGGTTAAGTTTTACCACTCTAAAATGAGAGAGATAAAAATAATCTTTAAAAATTAAATAGGTTACTATAAAGTGTTTTATTAGTTACAAATGCCAGTTAGGATATAAACTCAATGAAATCCATTATGTTTTCTCATCCTTTATTTCTATCAGCTCTTTTCTGTTTCCCCAACATCTTTTTAATATTTTCTTTTAGATTATCCACCCAACCAGGTCAGAACACTCAACTCTACGTTTCAAAAATAAACGTTTAAAAAACTTTTATAAAAATAGCCAATGGGCCAGATTTGGCCTGCAAGTTATAATTTGTGGACCTCTGGTCTACAACAGTCTTTTAACTTTGTTTTTAAACAAAAGAGTAGATATCTACCACTGGGTTATAAATTATCCCAGAAATTAGTAAATTAAAATAAACATCATTCAATTCATTATCTCACACATATCTCCAGATATGGCATTGCTGGGTACATCTAGCTCAAGATATCTTATGGAGACTAGACAAGCTATCAGCCAAGGCTGCAGGTCTCTCATAGCTTCAATGAGTCTAGAGAATCTACTTTCGAGGTGATGCACTTGTGGGTTGTTAATAAATCATTGTTCTTTACTGGTTACTTGCTGGAACCATCCATTTCTCACAAAGATGACCTCTCCACAGGCTACCAGAGTGCTCACATGCCATGGCATCTGGCTTCCCCCACAGTGGTATGAGAGAGAGAGCCATAATCTTTTTTATAATTATCAGAAGTGACAACCCATCATATCTGCCATATGGCATTGTTTACACAGACCAATTTTGTTATAATGTAGGAAGGAATGGTCCAAGCATAGCTTGCCACCTTTTCCTGTTTACAAATAAATCCTATGCTTAGGGTTAGCTGTCTTAGCCTGGTGTCTAGGATGTAGGTTGATTCCCTCTCAGTAGTGCTTTGAGGTAAAATACATATCCTAGCAGATTAGCAGTCTGTGAGGATATTTCTTCCCCTTTGCCTTGAGCATATGTAAACATCCACTGGAGATAGTCAGGCTAAAGTATGTACATTTTATGGCACCCAGGTCAATAAACACTGGGTTTTTTCCTGGCAGTGAGGGAGTGACACCTGCCATGACAACACAAGAAGTGTATGCCTACACCAGCTCCCTGTATTGGCCATGAATTGAGACCTCCTGATTCATGGGGAACCAAATGCCTACTAGGTAAAGTTGACCTTACTCCATCTCTTTTCCATATAAACATACATGGTTCCATGCAGCACTATGTGAGTCAATCCCAAAACCTGTAAAGACTGCTGTTCCTGGTGGCAAGCACTGTTATACTCTTGCTATCTTTCATGTGGTGAAACCCTCCCCTAGAGAGGGAGTAATAGGTGTTTCTCTTTATAACTGACAAGTGTAAAATCCCAGGTCATGGGAATCACTAGGGACCATTTTTGAGGCTGGCTACACAAGAACAAATAAACAAATGAAAAGAGACACAACATCACTGGATATCAGAAAAAAAAGTAAGTGAAAATTAGAGGCATATTTCTATCCAAAAGTGAGGTTAAAATCTTAAAGATAATTTCAAGTGTTGGAAAACGTGTAAGGAAATGTGGATACTGATAAACAACTGGTAGGGAAGTAATTTGATACAGCCACATTGGAAGAAAATTTGGTTATATTAAAATTTTAAAATGCACAAAGCACTTCAAGTTATAAGTGAAAAGGGGCAAATCTTCTCCCCAAAAAACAAATATAAAACTGGGAAAAATTGTTAAAAAAACTATTTCAAGATTCTAGAATTGATGACAGGCAAACAACAAAAGGAGAAAGTCTGTTCATGAAAAACTGCTAGAATTTTGGAAATCTTGCCCAGACCACATCCATGATCACTCTCCTAGCTAAGTGTGTGAGAACAGCAGTTTTACCAGTGTGGGACTGGCTGAAAAGAACAGCTACTTTTCTGCCTGATAGGGAAGGCTCAATTTCAGGTTAAGGGTAAAAACTTGCAGTGGTACTCTCAATAAAAGTTGTGGTTTTCTGGTAAGAAATCAAAGGAAAAAACCTGCATTTCTGCTACCCTGGCTGGCTAGGAAACTATGCACATATGAAAGGAGACTTGAAAAAAGTTGAACTGAAAACAAAAACTAAAGAATATTTGAGAAGTTGCTACACTTTGAATGTGCTTTCTAACTCAAACACAGATGGACCAGCAGAAGGTAAAGCCCTTACAAGCACAGTGTTTGAGAACAATATCTGCCTAAATCATTGGATGATCACTAAGCTTTGAGGACACAATGGATATCCTGGGGAAGTCAAGCTAAAAAATAAGAAAATGAATTTTTTAAAAACTGAGCATAGAGATCAGTGGCTGCACTGAATCTATCCACAGTTTAAGATCAGTAAAATTGAAAAAAAAAAAACACAAAAAACAAAGTATGAAAAATCATCTCTTGGAGGGGGATTCAGTATCCATAATTGTGCCAGTATATTATCTAAAATACCCAGTTTTCAAGAAAATTTTAAAAACATACAAAAAATAGAAAACAGTAAGAACTGTCTTTGAGTGGGCTCAGAAGTTGGATTTTGAAGAAAAAGATTTCAAAAGAGCTATTATAAATATTACCAAAGAAGTAAATGAAAATATGACAATAACTCAAAGAATTGAGAATGTCAATAGAAAAATAGAAAACTATAAGAAAGAACCAAATAAGCATTCTAGAGTTAAGAAGTGTAACAACTGAAGTGAAAAATTTATAGGATAGGCTCACAGTAGATGTGATAGTGAAAAAAAAAAAAATCAGTGAACTTAAAGATAGATCAATTAAAAAGTAAACAATCTGAAGAACACAGAGAAAAAGTTTCCATTTACAACAGATAAGAAAAGCATCAGATACCTAGAAATAAATTTAACCATGGATATAAAGGATTTGTACATGGAAAACTATAAAATATTACTTAAAAGAAGTTAAAAGATACTGAAAAGAATGAAAAGACATTACATGCTCATGGATTACAACGCTAAATTTTAAGATCTCAATTCTACCCCTATTGATCTATAAATTTAACAAAATTCCAATCAAAATCTCAACAGATATCATTGCAGAAATGGAAAAGCCAATTATAAAATTCATATGGAAGGGTAAACAGCCCTGAATAGCTAAAACCATCTTGAAAAAGAACAAAGTTGTAGGACTCACACTTTCTGGTTTTAAAACTTATTACAAAGCTATAGTAATCAAATCAGCATGGTATGAGACACGAGGACACACATATAGAATTAAATTGAGAGTTCAGAAATAAACCCTCAAATCTTTGGCCAACTTATCTTTGACAAACGTGCCAAGTCCACTTAATGGGGAAGAATAGTCTCTTCAACAAATGCATAGGAATGAAGGTGGTCCCCTACCACACATCATATATAAAGATTAACTCAAAATGGATAAAAAACTAAATGTAAGAAATTAACTATAAAACTACCAAAAGAAAACATAGGGAAACACCTTCAAGACCATGTGTTTGTTGGTTGTTTCTCAGACTTTAAAATAAAAGCAAAAGCAAAAAAATAAAAAAAACAGATGAATGGGACTTCATCAAAATTTAAAACTGTGCAAAAGACTTTATCAAGAAAGTAAAAACAAGCTATGGAATGGTAAAAAAATCTCGATCTGATAAAGATTTCAATGTTCAAAACATATAAAGAACTTCTACAATTCAACAAAGAAAAAGATAAACAACTTACTTTAAAATGGGCAAAGGACTTGAAAGGCATTCTTCAAAGAAGATACACATATAGCCAATAAGTACATGCAAAGATGCTCAACATCATGAGCCATTAAGGAAAGGCAAGTAAAGCCACAATCAAATACTCTTCACATCCCCTATGATGGTTGTTATTAAAAAACAGAAAATAAGTGTTGGTAAGGATATGGAGAAATAGGAAATCTTGGGTACAAACCTTGTAGGAATGTAAAATGATAAAGGTGCTGTGGAAAACAGTTTGGTTGTACCTCAGAAAGTTAAGTATATAGAATTATCATATGACCTGGCAATTCCACTTCTGGGTGAATACCCAAAAGAATTGAAAGCAGAGACTCAGACTGTATTAGTCAGCCAAAGGGGTGTTGATGCAAAATACCAAAAATTGGTTAGTTTTTATAAAGGGTATTTATTTGGGGTAGAAGCTTACAGTTTCCAGGCCATAAAGCACAAGTTAATTTCCTCACCAAAGTTTACTGCCACATGTTGGAGCAAGGTGGCATGCTGACTTCTGTAAGAGTTCAGGCTTCCTGGGTTCCTCTCTTCCTAGGGCTTGTCTCTCCCTGGGCTCAGCTGCTCTGTTATCTCCACAAAGCCAGCTGTAGACTACTAGGCAAACAGCTTGTTCCTCTTCCCGGGACCTTTCCTCTTTCCTCAAGAACAAGCTCGTCTGTGTGCTTATGTCCCGGGGCTCCAGCTCAAAGACTCCAATCTGTCTTTTCTGCAGTGTAGTTTCTCTATGAGTCCCCATTCACGAAGGGGTAGGGACTCAACATCCTACTGACATGGCCCAATCAAAGCCTTAATCATTATTTAACCAAGTAAAAGTAACACCTCTGAATCCAATACACTATAATATACCCAGAGGAAAAGACCAGTTCACAAACATAACCCAATATTTTTTGGAATTCATCAATAATATCAAACTGCTACACAGACATCTGCACGATGATGCTCCTAAGAGCATTATTCAAAATTACCAAAAGGTGGAAGCAACCCAAGTATCTACCAATAAACAAATGGATAAATAAAATGTGGTATATGAATATAAAGGAATACTATTTGGCACTAAAAAATGAAGTTCTGATGCCTAGTACAATATGGATGAACCCTGAACACATTACATTGAGTGAAATAAGTTGACTCAAAAGAACAAATATTGTACGATTTAAAATAAACAAAATATGAATATTCATAAAGCCAGAAACCAGAATTTAGATTACCAGCAGCTGACTGGGGGATGGGAATGGGGCATCAATGTTTAATTAATTTGCAGTTTCCGCTTGGGGTGATGCAAAGTTTTAGCAATGGATGATGAGGATGGAGGCACAACTCTGTGTATGTAATTAACACCATGGAATTGTATAATTGAAAAGGGATAAAAAGGGAAATTTTAGGTTGTGTATGTAATCACACACATACACATACAAACCCACAGAACTGTATAACACAAAGAATAAACCCTAATGTACATTACATTAGCTAAAGTTAATAACATAATTATAATAATATTACTTCATGAATTATAACAAAGACACCACTCTAATATAAAACGTTAATAATATGGAAAGTTGCATGTGAGAGTGAGGCATATGGGAACTCTGTACTTTTTACATGATGTTTCTGTAAACCTACAAGTACTCTAATTAAAAAAACAAATCAACCAAAAAAACACTTGTACATTCAAGACTTCATTAATTCCCAGACAAGCTCATACATTTTGGTATAAGTCAGGACTATGATTGGTACCTGTTGTGAATCCAGAGTTTTTCATCACTTTGCTGTTGATATTGACAATACAGGCATAACATTAAGAAAACCAAGCTAATATTCTTTAAAAAGAAAGTGTTTCTGTAATTTAAGCTTAACTGATTCAAATACAACCTTTCTTGTCTTCAAGTCATCAGTTTTGTTTAATAATAAGTGTTAAAATGGTCAATTCAGTGAATTGTAAAAATACATGGCACAGACCTCTTTATGTCATTTGTGTGTTGTTTTAAACAGTAAACTTATGTTTTATATTTAAAAAACATTATATATAGAGTGGCCCCATGACCTGGGAACCCTACTTCTAAGTATATATGCAAAAGACTTGAAAGCAAGGACTCAAATAGATATCTGCAAGCCAATGTTCATGAAACATTATTCACAATAGCTAAAAAGTAGAAGCAATGCAAGTGTCCACCAGATGAACAGATTAAAAAAATGTGGAATATTAAAAAAAATTCCATAAAATGGAATATTATTCAACTGTAACAATGAATATAATAATATATATATTATTTATATATAAAATAATGTGGATGAAACCTTGAAACTATGATGCCGAGTGAAGTGAACCAGACAAAAAAGGATAGATACTGTTAATTTCACTTACATAAAATAACTATAATATGCTAATATAAAGTAGATTACAAGTTACCAATGGCAAGAGGGGAGGGGGAATGGGGAGTTAATGCTTAATGGGTACAGAGTTTCTGCTTGGAATGATGGAAAAGTTTTGTTAATGGATTGTAATGAATGTGGTAGTACAACATTGTGAATGTAATTAATATCACAATATTATACACTTGAAAGTTGTTAAAATTGGAAATTTTGGGAAGCAGATGTGCTTAAGCATTTGGGTGTGCACCTATGACATGGGAAGTCCTGATTTTGGTTCCTGTTGCCTCCTAGAGAAAACAAGCAAGACAGCAAGCTGGTCTGACAAGCTGGCACAACGGGCTAGAGCAGCAAGCTGATGCAACAAGATGACACAACAAGAAGAAACAAAGAGGAAACACAATGAGAGACACAACAAAGTAGGGAGTGGAGATGGCTCAAGCAATTGAGTGCCTCTCTCTCACATGGAAGTTCCCAGGTTCGGTTCCCAGTGCATCCTAAAGGGAAGACAAGCAGACAAAGAAAGCACACAACGAATGGATAAAGGGAGCATACAGGGAGAACAAATAATGGGATGGGGGAGAAATAAATAAAATAAATGTTTTTTTAAAAATTGGAAATTTTATGTTACTACAATTTTAAAAAATTAAATGAAACCAAAATAAAGACATTCATAGATAAACAAAAACTGAGAGAATTTGTTGCTAACAGACATGCACTATAAGAAATACTTAGGAAGTCCTGTAGGCTAAATGGAAATGACAGTAGAAGGTGAGTTGAATCCACAAGAAAAAGGAACAGCATCAAAAATGGTAAAGGTAAATAAATATAAAAGATTTATATAAAAATATAAATTTTTTTCTTTTCCGTCCAGTCCTCTAAAAGAACATGTTTGTATAAACAAAGAATTACAGTACAATTATTGTAGATTCATAACATATTATGTATAGTGCTATATATATGACATTGATAGTACAAAAGAGACTGGGGAAGGAAATGGATTTATACTAGAGCAAATTTGCTATATTTTACCAGAACTAAGTCAGCATTAACATGAAGAAATATGTAATAAATTAGTATGTATATTGTAATCTCTAGAGGAACACCTAAGAAAATAACACACAGATATCTAAAAATAAAGGATCCCAAAAATGGCATTCTCATAAATATTTAATAAAAAAGAAGGCAGTAGATAAGACACAGTAACAGAAAGTCTTATATGGTAGAAAACAACTATCAAGATGTCACATTTAAATCCAACCAAATAATTAATGGCATTCAATGTGAAGAGACAGAAATGGACAAACTAGATAAAAAAGCAACATCAAACTATATGAACAGAGATACACTTTAGAGTAAAAAAAACCAAAAACAAATAAGTTGAAAGTAAAAGGAAAAACATAAATAAGAAATACGATGCAAATTGTAATCATAAGAGAGCTGGATTGGCTACATCAATATCAAGAAAAACCAACTTTAAGAAGAAATAACACTAGAGACAAAGGTAGAGATTTAATAATGATAAAAGGCTCACTATATTTGGAACATATAACAATTTTAAGTGTGCATTCACCTAGGAACAGAGCCCTAAAATACATAACATAAAAAATGGCAAAACTGAAAGAAGAAATAGAGAATTTAATAATTGTAATAGATATTTTAATGGTCCTTTCTCAGTAGTAATAGAACTAGAGAGAAAATGTGTAAGAATATAGACACATGAACACCACTATCAAACAACCTGACCTAGTCAATCCATGGGACAACAGCAAAATACTCACTCCATTTAAATGAATATGGTGTATTATTCAGAATAAAACACAGGCCACGAAACATGTCTCAACAGATGTCTGAAATCTTTCAAACTATATTCTCCAAAAACACAGAATTAGAAATCAACAATAGAAAGCAATTTGGGAAATTCTGCAACATACTTTAAAATACCCACTGGTCAAAGAAAAAATTACAAGAGAAATCAGGAAATATCTTGAGCCGAAAGAAAATAAAACACAAAATATAAAAATTTATGGGATGCCAAGAATTATTGGCATTATGCTAAGGAGATTGTGGAATAGGAAGCTCCAGGAATCAGTCCCTCCATCAAAACCATTAGGAACTGTAAAATCAACTATTTTTGGAACTATGGCATCTCATGGAACACTTGCAGCATGCAGGGAAAGGCTGGATGAAAAAGCTAATAAATTGTGGTTAACATCTCTCATCCCCCAATCACATAGCAAGCAATGGTGGGAACTGCAACCTAGGTTTCTAGAGCAACTTGCTGGTGTCAGGGTGGGCTAAAAGGGTCTAATTTCCAACATCTAGGGGCGTGTGGTTTGATTGTTAATCGTGGTTTTTGATCAGCTACTTTAGATCACTAAGAGACTGGCACTGAGGGCAGACATTGTTACAACCCTCCTCAGGCAAAAGCAGTACAGAGCCTTCGAGAAGCAGTACCTATTTCTTTTTTCTCTGTTTATTCCCTGTGGGAGCAAAAATAGTTTGGGAAAGTCACAAACTCATGGCTCCAGCTTTCGACAAGAAAAAACACCAGTAATCTCAGAAAAGTGGGAGAACTAGTTTTCCAGAGTTACAACAACATAATACCCAGTATGACCAGTACTCAACAAAAGATTACAACACACACAAACAGGTCCATTTACAGGAAAAAAAGAATTTGACAGAAACCATTCCTGAGGAAACTCATACACTGGAAATTTTAGTCAAATGTTATGTCAACTGTCTAAAATATGTTCAATGAGCTAAAGGATTCCATACACACACACACAAAAGGAAAATGTCTGAACAAAATAAAGAGAAATTATAAAAGAAACCAAACAGGAATTCTGGAGATGAAAAGAACAATAATTGAAGTGAAAAATTCAATAGAGGGATTCAACAGCAGATATGAGTAGGCAGAAGAAAGGATCAGCAAACTTGAAAAAGACAATTGAAATTATTCAAGGAGCAGAGCAGAAAGAATAAAAGTGAATAGAGTGTGAGGAATGTGTGGAACACAATCAAGCATACCAATATAAGTATCACAGGAGTCCCAGGAGAATGAAAGTGAGAAAAAGGAGCAGAAAAAGTATTTGAAGAAATAATGGCCAAATCCTTCCAAATCAGTTGAAAGGTAAGAATATACACATCCAGGAAACTAAATGAACTACAAGGAGGAGAGACTCAAAGATATCTAAACACAGATATATATTAAAATTGCCAAGATCCAAAGACAAAGGAAGACTTTTGAAAGCAGTAAGAAAAAAATGACTTGCCATGTACAAGCAAGCCTCAGTAAGATTACCAGCAGATTTCTCACAGAAACAATTGATGCTAGAAGACAGTGGGATGAGAAATTTTATGTCATTAGAGAAAAAAAACAAAAACTACCAATAATTCTGTATCCAGCAAAATTACCCTTCAATGAAAGGGTAATGAAGGAGTAATTTAAAGCAACTGTAGATACACAAAAGATATACAACAGGAGAATACGCGTTTTTCTCAAGAGCACATGGATCATTTTCCAGGATAAACTGTATGTTAGGTCACAAATCAAATCTTAATAAATTTTAAGTATTGGAATCATACAAAGTATCTTCTCCAACCCAAACGGAATGAAGCTAAGTAAGCAACAACAGAAGGAAAAAGGGAAAATTTTTATATATGTGGAAGTTTAAAAAACTGTCAAACAAGGAAATGGATGTGACTCAATGGGCTCCTATCTACCATACAGGAGGTCCAGAGTTTGAAGCCTAGGGCTTCCTGGTGAGGGCAACCTGGCCAATGCAGCAAGCTGGCCCACGCAGAGTGCCGGCCCATGCAGGAATGTCGTCTGGCACAGGAGTGCCACTCTGCAGGGGAATACCACCCAGGGTGGGAAAGTTGCCCCACGCAGGAGTGACGGCCAATGCGGAGCTGGCGCAGCAAGATGACAAAACAAGAGAAACAGAAAAGAGAAAATAAGAAGACACAGCAGAACAGGGAGTTGAGGTGGCACAAGAGAATAAATGCCTTTCTCCCACTCTGGAAGGCCCCAGGATCGGTTCCCGGACCTACCTAATAAGAATACAAGCAGACAGAGAAGAACACACAGTGAATGGACACAGAGAGCAGACAACAGGAGGAACAGGGGGATGGAATAAATTTTAAAAATAAATCATTAAAAAAAACTGTCAAACAACTAGTTCAAAGAAGAAATTGCAAGGGAAACTAGAAAAACTTAAAAGATGAATCAAAAGGAAAATACAACATACAAAAATTTATGGGATACAGCAAAGGCAGTATTCAGAGGGAAATTTATAGCTGTAATACCTACATTAAAAAGAAAAAAAATGAAAAATCAATAACCTAACTTTATAACCAAAACAAACTGAAAAAGAAAAGCTAAACCCAAAGTTAGAAGAAAGATTACAGCAGAGATAATTAAAATAGAAGAAAAAGAGAGAATGAATGAAACCAAAGGATTGTTTTTAGAAAAGACCAATAAAATCAATATGCCATTAGCCAGACTGACAAGGAATAAAAGAGAGAATACAAAAATAAGATCAAGTCAGGAACAAAAGTGGGGACATTACTATCAATCTTACAGAAAAAAGGGATTAGGAGATGATTCTATGAATAATTAATTGTCAACAAATTAGAAAACAAGATGAAATGGAAAATTCCTAAAAACATACAAATTACCTAATCTAACACAAAAAGCAAAAAATCTCAACAGAACAAGTAGAGATTGTGTCAGTAAATAAAAACCTCCCAAAGAACAAAAGAAGTGGAACTGGATGGCTTCATTGCTGAATATTCTTTTTCTTTTGCGGTGATAAGCATTTTTTAAAAAATTTATTTAAATATATCATTCATACATGAACATACATAAACAATAAGTATATAATAGTTGTGAACTTACAAAACAAACATATATAACATCAAACAAACATACATAACATCTCACCCTACCACCAATAACTTGCACTGTTTTTAAACCTTTTTAATAATTAAAGAGCACTGTCAAAATATTACTGCTAAACAAAGTATTTTCCCCTAACCAATCCTATTATTTTCTTTATATCACTTATATATGAACATACATAAACAAGTGTACAGTAAAAGTTGTGAACTTACAAAGCAAACATGCATAACACCATACAGGGGTCCCATCCACCAACCCTCCACCAACACCTCGCATTGTCATGAGATGTTTGTTATAAATTATGAAAGAATATTGTCAAAATCTTACTACTAATCATAGTCCTTATCTTACATTTGGTGTGTTTTTCCCCCAACCAACCCTATTATTATTTTTTAAATACATATTTTCTTATGACCGAAGTTGTAAACTTATAAAACAATCATACATATGTGCAGAATTCCCAAACAACACCCCTCCATCAACACACCACAATGTGGTGTGCCATTTGCTACAGATAAAATAATATCATCTGATTGTTACCATGTCCATAGTGTATATTTGGCTCACATTTTCCATACTGCCTCAATATCAACATAGTACATCTTTTGCATAAATGCAAGAATATTATTACTACCAATCACAGTCCATAGGTCACTCCGGCTGTATTTTTCCCATGCTTCTCCACATTCCCAATACCCTGCAGTAGTGATATACATTTGCTCTAGCTAACAAAAGACACTCTTGCATCTGTACCATCAACCACAATTCTCATCCACCTCTTTGTTTACTGTGCTATCCACTTCCTGGATTATTTTCTAGCATTCTGTCAATTGGCATTTACATAACTAGACTACCATTTTCAGTCACATACCCATTTTTATAAACTAGCTGTTACTCAGTGTGTTACCATCCACTCTATACATTTCCACACCTCCACTGTAAACCCAATTAAAACTTCTACATACATTAAACATCAGTAGTCCACTCACTCCTCCTCTTATCTCCTTTAAGAATCTACCATCTATCACCAGGTCTTGAGGGTATTTTCCTACAATTTCTTCTAGAAGGTTTATGGTTCTTGCTTTTATATTTGTTTTTGTTTTTTACTCATTTTGAGTTAATTTTTGGATAAGGTGTGCGATAGGGGTTCTCTTTCCTTCTTTCAGCCATGAATGTGCAATTCTTTCAGCACCATTTGTTGAATGGATTGTTCTGCCTGAGCTGTGTGAGTTTGACAGGCTAGTCAAAAATTACTTGACCATACCCGTGAGGGTTTGTTTCTGAACCATGAATTTGGTTCCATTGGTCTATTGGGTCTGTATTTAGGCCAGCACCATTTTGTTTTTACCACTATAGGTAGGTATTATGATTTAAAGTCTGGAGATGAGGGTTCACTTTTCCTTTTTATGATGTTTCTGGCTACTCAGGACTCTTTACCCTTCCAAATAAATTTAATGATCATGTTTTCAATTTTTTCTTTAATGCTGGTGGATTTTTATCAGGATTGCATTAAATCTGTACATCAGTTTGAGTAGAATTGACATCTTGATGATATTTAGTCTTCCAATCCATGAGCATGGAATGTTCTTCCAATTATTTAGGACTTTTTTTATTTGTTTTAACATTGAGTTGCAGTTTTCTGAATATAAGTGCTTTACATCATTGGTTAAGTTTATTCCTAACTATTTGAGTTTTATCTGTCATATTTTATTTTCACCACTCTTTTGACACTTTTAGTTACTTTTATTGATATAATCTTCCTTTTTAGACTCTCTTCCAGGTCCCTCTCTCCTGTCTTTTCTTTTCAGGCTCTAGCACACCCTTTAGTATTTCCTGAAAATCTGGTCTCTTGCTTAGAAATTCTCTTAGTTTCTGTTTATCTGTGAGTATTCTAATTTCACCCTCATTTTTGAAAGACAGGCTTGCTGGATATAAGATTCTTGGCTGGAAGTTTTTCTCTTATAGTTTATTAAATATATCAGACCACTGTCTTCTTGCCTCCATGGTTTCTGGTGAGAAATCAGCACTTTATCTTATTGGCTATCCCTTCTATGTTATGCATTGTTTTTCTCTTGCTGCTCTCAGAATTCTCTATCTTTGGCCTTTGACATCCTGATGAGTATGTGTCTTGGAGTTGGTCTATTTGGATTTTTTTGGATAGGAGTAAGTTGTGTTTCTTGGACATGGATATCTATGTCCTTCAATAGGCTTGGGAAATTTTCTAACATTACTTCTTCAAATATTCCTTCTGCCCCTTTCCCTTCTCTTCTCCTTCATGTATGTTTACATGCCTTTTGCTGTCATTGAGTTCCCTGAGACCTTATTCAATTTTTTTCATTCTTTTCTTCATATGTTCTTTTGTATGCTCATTTTCAGAGGCTATTTCCTCAAGCTTACCAATCCTTTCTTCTGCCTCCTCAAATCTGCTATCATGATTCCAATGTTTTTTTAATTTATTGCGCCTTTCATTCCCACAAAATCTGCTATTTTTCTATGTATGCTTTCAAATTCCTCTTTGTGCTCATCCAATATCTTCTTAATATCCTTAATCTCTTTAGCCATCTCATTGCATTTATTAAGGAGATTTGTTTGAACATCTATAATTAGTTGTCTCAACTCCTTTATGTCATCTGGAGGCTTATCTTGTTCCTTTAACTGGGCCATAGCTTCCTGTTTCTTGGTGTGGATTGTAATTTTTTGTTGGTGTCTTCGCATCTGGCTTCCTAGAGTATTTTTTCTGGGTGCAGTTTTTCTCTTTAGTTTAGGGCTTCCTATTGTTTCTCCCTTGCTGGTTGTGCAGTAGGAGCCAAGCATGTGTTTGGCACTATAAGGCTCAAGCTGCCCTCATTGCACCTTGAAGCTTCTTCCAACTCTCTCCTTTGCCAAGGGTAGGGAGAGAGTCACAGCTATGTAAAATAATCCAAGTGCAGGCCTAGACTGTAGTTTCCCAGAGAGACTGATGAAGCTTCACATTCCTTTCTCCTCTGCCTGGGGCAGAGATGGAGCTGCAGGTGTGGGCAGCAATCTATGCAGTACACGTCCAAAATGATCACGGTTGCCCTGGTAGACTTCTGATTTTCAGTCTATTCCAGCCAAAGTTACCTGCAGTTACCTGTATAGGCTGGTGCAGGGCTCCTCCCCACCAGAGATGGGGCTGAAGCCTAGGCTAGGGATACAGGCTGATCTGCGTGAAAGAAACTGGTTCCTGCTGACACTGAAAGTTTCAGTCAGCCCGGCTTCCCCTAAGGCTGGGGGCGGAGTCAGAATGGCGGCTACTGGCCTCTTTCTGACTTGGGCTGGTTCACACCCCAGCTGTTACCAAGGTTATACCCCAGCCAGCCAAGTCTACCAATCAGCAGCTGAAATTGGCAGCCAACTTTCTCCTCCTCCCCCATTTCTGGGAATTAGAACCTCCATCTCCAGCCACAGAAAAACCCCTGGGGCAGCTCGCGTAGGACAATCACCAGCCTCCGTGGCTTGGCCGGTAATTTCCCGGAGAGGCTGGTGCAGGTCCCCGCAGCTTCTTCCCTGCTGGAGGTGGCACTGGGGCCTAGGCTAGACCTGCAATATGATTTGCATGGAAAGAAACTGGTCCCCACCAGCACTGGGATTCTCAGTTCACCCCGCTTCCCCTCGTGCCAGGCGCCGAGTTAAGATGACAGCCTCCAGCCTCTTTCTGACTTGGACAGGCTCAAACTTTAGCTGCTCTCAGGGTTATACTGTAGCCTGCTGAATTTACTCATCAGTAGCTGAAATTGGTGCCCAACCGTCTCTTCCTCCCCCATTTTTGGGAAGTGGAACTTTCAATTCCATCCACAGAACAGCTCCTGAGGCGGCTTGTGCCTCCAGTGGAGGATGGACACTGGCCTCTGGGATGTGGAGCACTGTACTTATGAGTCTTCTCTGCAGATGGGCAGTCTCCTCCTTCGACTTCTTCAAGGACATTGCAGAACGTTCTTCTGGTCTCCTGGAGGCCCCAAACAGGTGCTTCACATAGCTCCAGAGAGCTCTGGGTGTTTGCTAACTGCTCTGTAAGCAGGAGCTGACTCTAGAAGTATCTTACTCCGCCACCATCTTGCTGGTTCTTCAGTGCTGAATTTTTACCAGTTAAAGAAGAATTAACACCAATCCTTCTCAAATACTTTCAAAATTGAGAAAAGGAGGGAACACTTCCTAACTTACATTTCAGACCACATTACCCTGATACCAAGTAAAAAAAAAGACAGCACAAGAAAGGAAAATGACAGAATAATATCCCTTACAAATAAAGACATAAAAATCCTCAATCAATACTGCCAAACAGTTCTGACAGTGTATTAAAAGGATTACACACCACAGGAAAGGGGAACATATTCCAGTAATGCAGGGTGGTTCAACTTATCAAAACCAATCGATGCAATATGACACATTAATAGAATGAGAGGGAAAAAAAGACAAGTTCAACGAAGTGGTGGGATACAAAATTAATATGCAAAAATAAGTAGTGTTTCTTATACTACTAATAAACCATCTGAGAAGAGAGTCAGAAAAAAATTTTCATTTAGAATAGCCACTAATAGAATCAACTATTTAGGAATAAACTTAACCATAAAGGACCTGTATTCAGAAAACTACAAAACATTGTAAAAATAAACCAAAGACAACTTAAATAAACGGAAGGACATTCCATGTTCATGGATTGGAAGACTAAATATTGTTAAGATGTAAATTCTATTCAAACTGATTTATAGGTTCAACAGAATCCCAATCAAAATCCCAAAAGACTTTTTTTGCGGAAATGGAAAAGCCAATTATCTAATTTATTTGGAAACACAACGGACCCCAAATATTCAAAAATGTCTTCAAAAAAAAGAACAAAGTTAGAGGACTCTCACATTCTGACTTTACAGCATATTACTTAGCTACATTGGTAAAAACAGCATGGTACTGGCATAAGATAGACAGACTGATCGAATGAACTGAATTTAGAACTCAGAAACAGACCCTCACATCTACAGTCAAATGATTTTGGACAAGGCTTTCAAGCCCACCCAGCTGGGACAAAATAGTCTATTCATAAAATGGTGCTGGGAGAACTGGATATCCATATCCAAAAGAAAGAAAAGAGGACCCCATCTCACACCTCATACAAAAATTAACTCAAAATGGATCAAGGAACTGTATATAAAAGCTACAACCACAAAACTCCTGGGAGAAAATGTAGGGAAACATCTTCATGATCTTGTGCTAGGTGGTAGTTTCTTAAACCTGATACCCAAAGCACAAGCAATGAGAGAAAAAATACATAAACGTGATGTCATCAAATTTGTTCTTCAAAGCAGTTTAGCAAGAAAGCCTACATCATGGGAGAAAATATTTGGAAACCTCCTATTCCTATGGATTTGATATCCATGTTATATAAAGAGATCATACAACTCAACAAGCAACCCAATTTAAAAATGGGCAAAAGACTTGAATAGACATTTTACCAAAGAAGAAATAAAAATGTCCCAAATGTACATGAAAAATATGCTCAACATCCTTACCTATGAGGGAACTGCAGACCAAAACTACAAGATAACGCTTCATACCTATTAAAATAGTCATTATTCAAAAATCAGAAAACTACAAGTGTTGGAGAGGACGTGGAGAGAAAGGAACACTTATTCACTGCTGGTGGGAATGTAGAATGGTACAGCCACTGTGGAGGTCTATTTAGCGGTTCCTAAGGAAATTACACAGATCTGCCATCTCTGACCAGGCAATTCCACTACTAGGTATATACCCAGAAGAACTGAATAGACATCTGCACAGCAGCATTATTCACAATTGCCCAAAGATAGAAAAAGAAACAGCCCCGGTGTCCATCAACTGATAAATGGATAAACAAAGTGCAGTATATACACATAGTGGAATATTATGCAGCAGTAAGAAGAAATGAGATCATGAAGGATATGACAACATGGATCGACCTGGAGGACATTACGCTGAGTGAAGCAAGACAGACATAAAAGGACAAATACTGTATGATTGTGCTATTATGAACTAAATATATTGTGTAAACTCATGGGGTTAATAACTAGAATAGAGGTCACCAGAAAATAGAATGAGGGTAGAGAATGGAAAGCTGAGGATTAATCTATGCAGAATTGGTAAAAAGGTTGTTTGTAAGTCTTTGGAAATTAACAGAATAGGTCAAAGCATAGCATAGAGTTCTCAACTAGCAGTGCTATTATATGGATATAACAGTGGTTGAAAGGGAGTCTAAGGACATGTATATTACTAGAAGGAAAGTTAAAAGATGTAACATGGGATTGTATTAATATAATAGAGATCCCATGTGAAACATGAATATGGGTAATATTGCATATATAAGTCTGATTTTACAAAATATAATACAAATAAACTAGAGAGACAGAAGAGAATAGCAGCTATGTGTATAGCAGGGGAAGCATAAAGAGGTTGAAAGGTCATGAATTTTTATTGTTTGATCATTATTAGAATAATGAAAATGCTCTAATGATGATTGAAGTGATGAGTGCATAACTATGTGATTATACAAAATACCATTGATTGTACACTTGGAAAAATTAACTAGCAAAAAAAAAATAAAACTACTCATAACTTATAGAATGGCCATTATTAAAAAACTGAAAACTACAAGGCTGGAAAGGATGTGGAGAAATAGGAACACTCCTTCACTGCTGATGGGAATGTAGACTGTTACAGCCTCTGTGGAAGACAGTTTGACGGTACCTCAAGAAATTGAGCATACAACTGCCATATGATCCAATAATCCCATTACTAGGAATATATTCAGAAGAACTTAAAGCAAGGACGTGAACTAACATTCGCATACCAATGTTCATAGCAGAATTATTCACTATTGCTAAAATATGGAACCAGCCCATGTATCCATCAACAGATGAATAGATAAGCAAAATGTGGCATTTACACACAGTGGAATACTATTCAGGAATAAGAAAAAATGAAATTGGGATGCACAGGACAACATGTATGAGCCTTGAGCATATTATGTTGAGTGAAATAAGCCAGACACAAAGGACAAATATTGTATGATCTTGCTAAAATGAACTAAATATGATGAGTAAACTCACGGAGGTAAACTCTATAGAGTATAGGTTACTAGGAGATAGAATATGGGTTGAGAATGGGAGCTGATGCTTAAAGTATGTAGTATTTTTAATAAGATTTATTTTTAAAGTGTGGAAATGACTAGAGGTGATAACAACACATTACAGTGAGTATACCTAACACTGCTAAATTATAAATGTGATTGTGGCTGAAAAGGGGTAGTCTATGGACTACCATAGTCAATAGATAGATAGATATCTATTTCTATCTATTCTATCTAGAAAACTATCTATTGAAAGGAAGCTAGAGAATAGTCTAGGAACTGTAAACAGTGATTTTGGTGGTGAAGACTGGTTAATAGTACAAATTTTAAAATGTTCTTACTTTACAAAGTGTCAAGAAAACGGTGGTACATGGGAAAATTACAACTAATGTAACTTATGAATGACAGTTAACAGTAATATAATAATATTTTTGCCGCAGTGGCAAAGAAGATATAACATTGTATCAATTCTAAGGGATAATAATTGGGGGGTAAAAGGGGGTACGGGATTTGTCCTGTTAGAGTAATGAAAATGTTCTAAAATTGACTGAGGTGATGACAGCACAACTCTGTGAGGAAAACGAAAGCCTCTGAGTGTACACACTGAATGGACTGTACAAAGTATCAGACTGTATAATACAGGGAATCCAGTGGTAGAAGATGGCCTTTGATACTGAACAAATATAAAAACATTCTCTCATGAACTTTAACAAATATATAATACTAAT
The DNA here is from genome assembly GCF_030445035.2 of Dasypus novemcinctus. Lineage (NCBI taxonomy): Eukaryota > Metazoa > Chordata > Mammalia > Cingulata > Dasypodidae > Dasypus > Dasypus novemcinctus. Next base: position 88,568,082 of record NC_080677.1, read on the forward strand.
ATAGGGTGTTAATCATCACGGGGGTTGGGGGGAAATACATCAAATGTAAGATATGGACTATAGTTAGTAGTATTTTGACCATCCTCTTTCATAGTTTTTAACAAGTGTTTCACAACAATGTAAGGTATTAGTGGTTGGGTGATGTATGGGAGACCTGTATGATGATATGCAGGTTTGTTTTACAAGTTCACAACTTTTATTACATACTTATTGTTTATGTCTGTTCATGTATGAATGATATGCATCAATAAAATTTTATACAAAAGACTTACTATAATGTTACAGTAAACAAGACAGCATGGTATTGGCATAAAAACAGATATAAGATCAGTGGTACAGAATAAAGAGCTATTTAATTGTTTTGGACAAATATGTCAAGGTAGTTCAATGGGGGAAAGGATAATCTTTTCAATAAATGATGCTGAAAACTTGCACGAACATATGCTAAAAAAACAAAAACAAAAACAGACCCTTACCTCAAATCATACATAAAAATTAACTGAAAATGGGTCATATACCTTAATATATGACCTTAAAATGATAAAACTTCTAGATGAAAACCTAAGGTTAAGCAAAGATTTTTTAAGTGAAATGCTAAAAGCGTGCTCCATGAAAGAAAAACATACAAAGTGGTCTTAATAAAATTAAAAACTTTTACTCTTTAAAAGGCATCATTAAGAAAATAAAAGATAAGCCATGCACAGGGGAAAATATTTCTAAATCATGTATCTGATAGTTTGTATCCAGAATATATAAAAACTCTTAAAACTCAATCCTGGGAAGTGGATGTGGCTCAAGTGACTGAGCTCCCGCCTACCACATGGGAGGTCCTGGGTTTGATTCCCAGTGCCTCTTGGAGAAGACAAGCAAGACAGTGAGGTGGTACAAAAGCTAGGCATGGCGAGCTGACACAATAAGATGATACAACAGAGACACAAAGAGGAAAGACAATGAGAGACACAACAAAAGCAGGGAGCTGAGATGGCCCAAGCAATAGAGCACCTCTCTCCCACATGGGAGGTCCAGGTGCAGTTCCCAGTGCCTCCCAAAGAGAAGACTAGCAGACAAAGAGAGAACAGGACCAATGGGCACAGAGAGCAGACAGCAAGCACAAACAAAGGGAGGAGGGATGGGAAAATATAAATAAATCTTTTTTAATAAAACACCTCAATCCTAAAACAAATAACACAAAATTTTTAATGGGTAAAATATTTGAATAGACACTTTAACAACAAAGATAAGTAAATGACTAATATGCATATTAAAATATGCTCAACATCATTAGTCATTAGAGATAAACAAATTAAAATCACAGGGAAATTCTATTCCCATCTAAAGTAAGGGACATTATCAACTAAATCAATTTCAGGAAAGAGTAGACTGTAAGGTAAGACTCTGGAAGTTGAATCACTTTAAACTATCTTTCCTGATATTCCTCCTTGGAAAATTTGTATACCTCCAGTGATACGGGGACCCTATTTGAAGACCACTAGTAGAAAAAACAAAGAAGAATTTGGTGAATTGTAAGAACAAAGTTATTAAGATACCCTTAGTCAACACTCACACTGTTTTCATCATTTGGTTTTCATCATCACACAAGCTCCCTGTCCCAACTCAAATGGACTGGAAAGCACCATGTCCAGGCAACTCCCACATCTTCCTTCAAACACTTCTAGAAATTACTCTGCTGCAGAGAACTGCATCAAGGGAAGTTGGCCTTCCTTTACTGCCACACATCCCAGCCTGATGTGCTTAAATTATAGCACTCCTCACACTATAATCACAATTTTTTGTTTACATGTCTACCCCTTACCCCTCCCACTGGAGAAATGTACTTTAAGGATGGAGATATTACTTATTCGTCTTTAGAACTTTAGCACCAGTACAGTAACTGACATATACTACATAGTCAATCAGTCCAAAGAATGGAAGACTGAGTTTATTACTATAGATATAAACTCCAACTGTATGATTTGTATGTCTTCATCTATATTATATCTTTCTTCCATATTGTGGGAAGCAAATTTAGTGTTAAAAAAAAAAATGTTTCCCCCCCTTAGGAGAGTCCCTAATCTATAATTAAGAACCTGTATATATAATCACCTTTAAAATAAAGCCTTCATGGAAATGGCTGCATAAAAGAAATGTGTAGTAGGGAGACCAGTGGACTAGATAGGAGCTGGGTAACCTGGTTCTGGCTAAACTACTGATTCTGGAGATGTTTTCTCTAGATTTCAGTTTCCTTATCCATAAAATGAAAGGATCAGAGCGCAATCTCTAAGCGCCCTTCAAATGCCAATGTTCTAAGTATCTTTAATATATGAGTGATTCACTAAGGAACAATCAGGAGGTGGGGGTCACTTCACACACTGAGCATTCCTAGTATTTTGGTTCTGCTTTGCTAAAGATTGAACTATATTATCCTGTCAAGATTTACTCAGTATTCTATTCCATTACCAAAATTAAATTTAAGTGCCAAAAAATAATCTCCTTTTGAATTCAGGACCTTGACCTTAAAATTCTAATAATTCAACTCTTGAAGCCAGAACTTTATCACACATCACAGGAGATGACATAACAGATAAACATGAGAACTTACCTGCCAGGAAACTGCTCCCAAAATCGCTGTTGCAAGAAGACTAAAAAAAACTAGCTGCTCTGAAATTAAGCAAAAATGACGCATCCCTTTAGATGCCATGATTCTATCAAGGCTATTGTTATCTGCCCTGTGGGTAGCATATACTTTGTGGCAGTCATTTAATTTGGTATGGAATCCCCAAAGAGTTAAAAGAAAAATAATATGGCAAATCATCCAGAAAATTCCAAAAACAGAAAAGCCTGGTATTACAAAATACCAGAGATGAGTATCTCTAAGTTTAAATGCTGAAAGAATAAAAAATATAAGCTCAATCAATCCAGTGGAAACAACTGATAGTCTTCTGCAAATTCTTCCACGACACAAAAAGGGTTTCCACCTTTCAGTTACTGAAAGTCCACTAAAATATATGTCAAGGAAAGGATCAGTTATCAAACAAATAAAAAAACACGCAAAAGCAACTGGATTTTGGGGAGTTTCCAAAGATGAGAAAAACAACAAGACTGCAAAAATAACTAAGTTTAGAAGAGCTAGAAAAGACTTCATTCTCAGGTCAATAATCAGCATGGCCAAAGCTACAACAAGTAAAATGACACTCAGAGATTTCTCCACCAACATAGTTGTGCTGGCAATGGCAAATCCAACAAGTTCCAGAAATTCAACTGTGTTTAATAAAGTGGGTCGATGACGGACATAACCAGAAATTCTCTCTACCAAAGAGCATAATATCCTTAATACTATGGAAGTCAGAAGCAAATATTTGGTTGATTCTTCTTTCACATCATTTTTAAATGATGAGTTGTCAAGAAAACATAGGAGGCCAAGCAAGAATCCAAACCAAAGATTGGAGAGACTTAAACTTGCTGCTTCCATTGAAAAATAATAATAGAGTATGCTGGCAATTCCAAGAACAAAAAGACCAAGAATAAAAATTACCAAAATTAAGGAATTTGCTGTTTTTTCCCATCTTACATAAAGACCTAAGCAGATAGCAACCAGTAAGTTGATCCGGGCTAAATAGCCAAGATACCGCACTGAAGAATGCATGTTCACTTCTCTATTTACTTCTTCCAGTCTTGTCATTGCTAAATAGAGACAATGACTAAAGCAATAACGCAGTGATTTACACATGAAATCTGGCAATTTGGGCTTTTACCCCACTTTATGAAAATTAACTGCTTGTATTTCATCCAGCAAATCCAATGCATCCGTAATCTTAGTTCAACATTTTCTCAGGTGAAATTTTTGTTTATAATAATCTACAAAAAAAAACAACACAGAAAAAATACTTGTGTTAATTTTATATAATTTATCTCTCATATGCTTCTTTCTTACACAAAATAATGAATAAGTGGAAAATAAAGTTTCTTTTGAAACACACTTTAAAATCTATATATGCATATATTTGCATATTGAAAAAGTTAACTAACAATTGTCAAAGTCTAACTGTTTTATAAAATCCCCTCTACACTCTAACACTCCTCTCCTTCACCATCTACATTTGATCCTCATCAAGTCCAGTCCATCTATTTCCTGAACAATTCTTAAATGTTTCTGCTTCTCCCCATCCCAAGGTCACCATCCAGTTTTGGCCACCACTGTCTCACACTTGAATGTCTCCTTGTAGCCACTTGTGCTTTCTCTAAGAAGTATATTTTTTTTAAAACCAAAATTTGTCCCATCACACTGTTATGTAAAACTTTCCAATGGATTCCCATCACTGTAAGCAATAAAGTCTCAACTCTTTATTATGTCTTATAAGGACCTGAATAACTCTCATGCTTTATCTCTTTCCACTCTTCCTCTCATCCTCTGTTCTCCAGCCACAATGATATTTCAATTCAGAACTACACAAAATATTCCTTCTCCAGTTACACTCCTTTCCTTTCTCCTGGCCCCACCCTAGTCCTTTTACTTGGCCTATTCTACTCTTCAGATCTCTGCTTAAATCATTTTCTTAGAAAAGTCTCCCCTGACCTATTTTATGATCCCTATACTTCCTCTATAATAGCAAAATATTCATCATTACTTATTTAATGTCTGCATTCCCCCACAAGATCACCAGGTCGAGGGTTTTGTCTTCAATACTTTATGCTGTGTCCAGCAGAAAATCTGGCTCCAAGAAAGCAGTCAACAAATACTTGTTGACTAAAGGCTAATATGTAAATACCTACATTTAAGTAATAATGGTAATCAGTTATTGAACACTTATTAACGCACAAAGAGGATAAATAATTCGTCTAGTATCCCACAGCTAATAAGTAGTAGAGTTAGGAGAGAGTCCGTGAATATTAGGTTTCTGTTTCTCTCTCGGCCTTAATTCAGCTTTCACAGTTAAAGCTTCACCCAAATTTCTCCAAACCTGTAAATTCTCTTTTCATGCCCCACCTCCAGGGACTGACTCATTATGCAGTTCAAAATGTGTTCTCACTTGCATGAACTTTCAACTCAGAAACTATTTCTGTCCCATCTAGGGGAGGGGGCATGAGCTGAAAGAACCATACTGAGAAGCCAGGGGAATTCCGGTACTTCAGTTCTCTTTGGGTTCATGATTATTCTTTGGGCCCATTTCATACGCGTATAGCACCTCGAATAATAATTCTCTGGGCAAAATAGGGAGCAATAGCAATTTTTCGCCCATTTTGCCTTCTTCTAGCGAGAGGCGGGAGGCCGGAGCTGGAACTTGGCTGGCCACCCCTGCACTTAGGGGACAACAACAAGGAGCCCAGATGAGTGAAGAGCCTTCCATTCCACGCTCCACTGTCAACTCCTCTCGGGGCAGGTGACCCTACACCCGCCCCGGGATCTGCTGGGCGGAGCCTGGTGTACGGGCGACGCGACGCGACGCGGTATCGGTGCCTGACTCCCGCCGCCCCGCCGTTCAACGCATGGTCTCCCTACCTTGGCCGCCGCCACCAATCCTTTCCCAACCCTCGGAGTCTGCCTCGGTGCCAGCCCTGTAAAGGAAGATCTTGGTTAAGCCTGCGGCTCAGGGTAGAAAGGCGGCACGCCAGGAGGGTCGGGGGCCGGGGCCGCGAGCACTAACATAAACCAGTCTCAGCGGAAACTTTCTCAGTTACCGGCCCGGCCACGGCCGCCATATTTTCGCTGCCGACTCCACGGCGGTACGGATCGCCGCCGGGGCCAAACCGCGCGGCGCTCTTCCCTTCGGAGGCCCGTCCTTCTTACCCCTCCCCCTCCCACGTCCGCCGCGTGGAGGAGAAGCCAGGTGCGCTCGGCCTTCTGCGGGCACCAGCAGCCCCGCCCTCAGCGTGGGGTGACCCTGGTCTACTTGAGTTCCGGGGACCTGGAGTCAGTCGTGGGGCTAAAAGACCTGCAAGAATCAGGCTGATGGTGTTCATCAAACACCTAGGGCGTCTCCTCAGGCTGGGTCGAAACTGGGGCAAGACAGGAGGGACCGTCACACGTGGACTGTAAATATGCGAGAGGCAGTGCAGCTCTTTAATAGATGGCTTTGTGTTCACTGACTAGCTAATGCCCAAGCACCTCAGGTTCGCCTTCAGAGCCAGCCGGGGCCTGCTTGTCTAAGTTTCCCTTTAATCTACCACTCGGGCCTTAACTCCACTGAGGACAGGTTCCCTCCACCCTCTTTCTTACATCATCTTCTTGTGCCAAGGGTCCTTCAAACTCCAGGGCTCAAGCTCGTTTGTGCTCTTAATGCACTCAGTACACATAAGGAGGTACTATTAGGAGGCAGCATTTCACCGCGACTGTGGAGACAGATAATCTTGCAGTTTGCATCCTGACTCCTTCCTTTCCTGAGTGCCGCCTCTTGAAACCTTCCTTGCAAAGCAGTGAATATTCAGTGAAACAGTATTTTTTTTTCTGACAGGTAACAAGTATGAGTTCCTTTTCCCTCTCCACGGTGCCCTTACTTCCTGTCTGCCTTCTATGCCCACCATCATTTTCTCCACTGCTTGTAGTTTTTAAGGCAGTTAACCTCTGAGAGCCCCAGTTACCTTGTGGAAATGGAGCCTAGCAATTACAGGGAGGTTGTAGGAATTAAATTTGTATGGAAAAACAAAAACACTTTAAAACCCTGAGATGGTTTTCCATTGACCTTTGCATAATGCTCAAAATCCTTAACCTAGGTAGACAAATTATATAGCCTGGCACTGCTTTATCTCCAGTTTGACCTTCCATCACCCTTCACCGGTTCTCTGCGCCCCACCCTGCTTTGATTTTTTCAAATGCAAAAACATTGTCTGGTTTTGCTCACATTTAATTAGCCTATCTTGGCACCCGATACTTAATGGGACCTTAAATATTTGTGAAGTACACAATAGGCCCTCAACAATTACTAGTTCTCTTTTCTCCTCCTACCTGTCTTGTATTAGAGTTATCTACATAATTTCATGTCTCCCCCAAATAGAGTGTAAATTTCTTCCTTTCCACTTAGATGTTGGGGGATTGAGTGGCTAGCACATTCTATAGGGATGAACCACTCTCAGACACAGATTGCTCAAATGTAGATGAATAGTTTGAGTTATATTCTCTCCAGACTCCTGTTTAAATGTGATCACTATCTGTAGTGAATTAAAAATAAAATACGGGCTTTTTTTCCCTGTCATGATGCCTGTTTAACTTGCTAAATGCTGCTGGGAGCAATATACCAGAAATGCTAGCTTTTATAATAGGAATTTATTAGGTTAAAAGTTTGTAGTTCAAGGCTGAGAAAAATGTCCATATCAAGGCATCAGGAGAAGCTCTGTCCCCAAAAGTTGACTGATGGTTATCCTGCACTCCTGCCATGTGGTAAGACACAGGGGTTTCGCTGGTCTCTATCTTCTTCAATCGGCGTTGCTTTCAGCTTCTTGTTCTGGTGTTCTCTCTGCTTGGTGGGTGCCACCTTTCTGTCTCTGCAGCTTTTTTTCTGTGTCTACAGCTATTTATTTCTCTGTTTATAAAGAATTCCAGTAAGAGGATTAAGACCCACCCTGAACTACACCCTACTGGAGCAAACTAATCAAATGGCCCTTAACTGATCTAATCAAAGGTCCACAACAGGTTCAATTTAAGAACATAATTTTCTAGTGTCCACAAAAAACTCAAACCAGCAAAATGTCTCAGCATCTCAGACCCTGTCCTTATGAAGCAGGCTAGCAAAATAGAGAATCAATAAATGAATCTGGAACCTGGCAAGAAGTCCACGTGGACATCAATAACACCAAGATGGCTGCTGGAAGACCCTCCCCAAGATTCTGCCACTCAGAAGAAGACTTCCTCCAGAAGCCAGGAGAAGCCCTGGATATTCCCCAAGGATTTTATCATTGGACCCTCATAGGAGATTGAAGAGAGAAATAAGCAATCAAAATGGTAAACAGCTGGAACTCCTCCCCTGCTATTAGCAAAGGGGTGGGATAAGCAGCAGTTCAAAAAGGCAGGCACCAGGCCTAAGGTCTCTCATGCGCTCTCACCTATGGAACTGTGCCTGCCCTCTGTGCACCACTCTTGCCGATTTTCCTCCGCCATGTGGCCATGCAAGTAAACCTGGGTATTTATAACCTATAATGGGAAATTGTAGCCTGCAAAGCAGCCCTCTTTAATAATTTTTCAGCCCCTTCCTCTCTACCTGGGTTCCCTTATTTGTTATTTTTCTCCCATTTCTCTTCCCTCCCTGCCTGAATAAATTACTGGCCTAATTAACCGGACATGCTCTTGAAATTCATTTCTCCAGCATAGTCAAAAGCCTATATAAAATCCAGTACACTTAGGTCCCTCAGTGACTACCCCTGATACCTGCTTATATAGGTAAATACCTTCTCCTCTCCTCCCTGCATCCTACCCAGGTTCTTGCCCCTGGGAAAATCAAATACAAACTCCCCAATCCCCACTCTTGCCTAACCAACCACTACCGTTATAAGTCTTTAAAGGCATAGTCCCCAGGTCCACTATAATTTTTTTCTCCCCACCTTCCAGGTTGATCCCATGTTCCTGACATAATTCCCATGTGACCCCAGAAGGCATGCTGTTCCACTCTCTTCTAGGACCTGAGTAGAAATAAACTTTTCTTTCCTACATATCTGGTGTCACTCATCCTTGCAAAACCAGATTATCCATATAAAGATCCTTACATTTCACTACCCACCTCCCAAATCTAACTCTAGCTTTCTGGGGAACACCAGCATCACATTTCCAACTACCTGCTAGACATATCTACTTGAACATATTGTGTTGCTGCCTCCCTTCACCCCTCCTCCTAGCCTTTGTTATCTCCCTTTTCCAGCCGTTGCTATCCTTCCCGCCAGTCCCGTCCACTTAGCCAACTCATAATCTGCCCCCTTTCTTAATCACCGCCTACTTCATAGCTGCCTGCACAGTTCCGCCTATCCACTACCGCCCCGTACTTTACCCACCCCAATTCCTACCCCTCCCTTGACCCGACCTTATGTAATCAAGTGTATTTCCGCAATAAATTGGACTAGCTCATTCTCACAGGCTCTCTCCGTGGTTTTTACCGCGCGTCCCCCACGCCTGGAGAACCTAGGCCTACGCGTTGGCCTAGGGGCTCACCGCCGAGCCGTGGAAGCCCGCCCGGTCCTCGTAGGTTGCTAACTTAGAGTAGCAGCCCACAGCAGGGGTTGCTAACTTGGAATAGCAACACTCAGCAATATTGCCATCAATTCCAATTTAACTTGCCTTTAATGGGCATTTAACATTTTAATTTTTGAATTTCTGCCCCCTGAACTCCCATTCTGTGTCTGGGGAATTTTCTACCTTTAAGAGACTGGTGTCTGAAGCTGAAATGCCAAATATTTGTTCAACAAATCATGTGCACCAGCTGGAAACTAGTGACTCAATCAAATAGGCACAGAAAGCCATGCTTCCTGGACAACTGCAGAAAAGTTGCAAAATACATTTCTGGGGCAAAAATGAGGCAAGTTAGTACAGAGAAATGAGAAGAAGATGAGCCACAAAATGGCCAACAGACATGACCAACAGACAACATGGCCACGAGACCCCGCCTCGAGACCTTGACCTTGATGTCCCACTTGCGACTCTTTGAGTGGCCAAGGGGAGACCCCGGATAATTGCAAACAGGCCTTCCCATTGGTCCCGGATAACTCCACACAAAAAGTCTCACATTGGTCCCCACCACTGGTGGGGTAACCAATAACAGCTGGGGCCCCTGCCCTTAGCATTAGCAAGGGGGAGTATTCAGTAGTTTAATAAAGGTAACACACAAGCCAAATTGCTCTCTCTGCCTAGAGGAGTCCACATCCCATCTTGGTGCTTATTTCTGTCCTACTCTCCCATTTCTCAGCAAGCTCTGTACTTTTCCCACATTTCTCAATAAATTCATTTTACTGGCCTCACTAAACTGGTGTGTTCTTAAATTCTTTTGTGCAACATAGCCAAGAACCTAGAGGAATCCAACACTTTCCTGGGTTCAACAGTGTCTGGTGCAAGATGTCTTGGCAACCTTGGGGCCCTCTTGAGATCTGTTCTATGGCCTGTTATTGGATGTATTCTCTGGCCATGTGGGTCTAAGCCTCAATTTCCAGCAATCCTCCGAGCTATACAATATCCTTTAATAAATTTATTTTCCACTTAAATCATCCAAAATTGTTTTCTCTTGCTTACTACTAAGACCCCACATTGAAACAGTGCTTTTTCATCTTCTTCAAATATGTTTCTCTGCCTGGTGACCTTGAAACCATTTTTGATGCTTCTTCTCTTGGTATACTTTAGAATATTTCAGTGAAATATGAAGGTGTTTGAAACTTAACTTTAATCTGTACACTTCATGGGGTTAATTAGCATATGAAAGACACTAATCAGGAATCTTTACTACAGAGTTGGATGCACAATTGCTTCAAATATCACTGTGTAAATCTACACAAGAGGTTCTTTAGCATAATGGATTAGAAATAATGTTTCATTGTGGAGTTGAGAGGCATGGAAATAAATGGCTAGCTAGAAACATTGTCCAGGCACCTCTGTACTTGGGTAAATTTGGTATAAGTATCTGGTGAGTATAGCTGAACCTTGAGAATGGTTCCCTGTTGTAGGCTGCTCTCTAGTCCTTCACTGCAAAAAAAAAAAAAAAAGATTACCACATAATTCAACTGTCACATTTGTCTCATAGTAAACTTTTAACTCCAGATGACTAAAACAGCAGAACACAGGGACTGTAACAAATCTATGGTACAATTGTGTAACTGTTTTTGTGCCTACTTGCTGATAAATATTTGTATAGTAGCATTCCATCTGAGACTTTCATCTTTTTTCATTATAGGACCCCAGGTAGTAGCCAGGGAGGAGACATATATCTCATCAATCTTTAGTTGTTGAAGACTACCACTATTTACCAAAAGAAGCTGACAATTATGAAAGACCAAGTGTTCATTTTCATCCACAGTTCTTGCATTTATCGTTTCCTTTCAACTTCCATAGCTACAACTCTAGTTTGAGTACTAATGAAGCAGGCTAGTAAGATGGGGAATTAATAGATGGATCTGGAACCTGGTAAGAAGCCCATGTGGAGAAGCGGACTTGGCCCAATGTCCACCTACCACATGGGAGGTCCGCGGTTCAAACCCTGGGCCTCCTTGACCTGCTTGGAGCTCGCCCATGTGCAGTGCTGATGCGTGCAAGGAGTGCTGTGCCACACGGGTGTCCCCTGTGTAGGGGAGCCCCACACACAAGGAGTGTGCCCTGTAAGGAGAGCTACACAGCGTGAAAGAAAGTGCAGCCTGCCCAAGAATGGTGCCACATACACAGAGAGCTGACACAGCAAGATGATCCAACCAAAAGAAACACAGATTCCCAGTGCTGCTGATAAGGATGGAAGTGATCACAGAAGAACACACAATGAATGGACACAAAGAGCAGACAACTGGGGGTGGGGGGGGGGGGAACGGGAAGGGAAGAGAAATAAGTAAAAAATAAATCTTAAAAAAAAAAAAGTCCATGTGGACATCAATAACCTCCAAAATGGTTGCTAAAAGACTCCACTCCAAGATCCTGCCATTCAGAACAAAGACTTCTTCTGGAAGCTAAAGAGAAGCCCTGGATATTCCCCAAGAACTTTATCATTGGGCCCTCATGAAAGATTGATGGGTGGGATAATCAATCAAAACAGCAAACAGTTGAAACCCCTCCCCTGCCATTAGCAAAAAGGTGGAATAAATAATGGTTCAAAAAGCAGATGGCGAGGCCTGAACTCTCTCGGTCTCCCCACTCTCTCATCTCTGGACCCGTTCCTGCCCTCTGCACACTGCTCTCGCCGTTTTTCCTCTGCCATGTGGCCACACAAGTAAACCTGGGCATTTATAATCTCTCCCATTTCTTGTCCCTCCCTGCCTGAATAAATTACTGGCCTAACTCACCTGTGTTCTCTTGAAATTCATTTCTGCAGCATAGCCAAGAACCTAAAAAAAATCTGGTAGCATATTTGGTGAGCCAGTCAGGAGTTTATTGGTGAGACTATGGCCTACAGCTTGTTTAATGCCTTCCTTTTGTTCTATATTTTAAATGGGTTTGCCTACAAGCCCCCACAGGATGTAATCACAGGAGGGAAGGGACCGGGGCATGGGAATTCTATGCATCCACACTGCATGCCCAGGCTTGTAAGCTCTGCCACCAGCCAGACTGCTGGGTTGTAGGGCAGTGGCTTAAATCATGGCCCTGCCAAGAAAGAGGTTCTCTGGCAGAGTGCCAGGCCATGTGAAGCTTCTTTTTCAAGCCCTTTTAGCAGCCAGAGTCTTTGTCCTCAGGCCTGCCTACCATTGCCTTCTCCTGCCCTCTCCCCTAGAGTTGCATGGCAAGCCAAGGGCTTGCCCCTCACAGAGAGTCCACAGTTTTGCAAGCCGCATTCCTATCTGACCACACCAGCTACCAGGGGGATGAAGTAGGAAGGTGGTGGCAGGAAGAGCCAAAATGGATGCCATGGAAGTTCCCTTTCCCAGGGGGGTCACAGACCAGGATACCCTTGATTTAACCTTTACCCCTGTTTTACCTTTCTACTTCTTGCTACTGAAATTCTCTTTACAGATTTGTGTTAGAATGCTTTGGAATGTTTTAAAAACTGTGAAAATGGAAAGTGCCTTTGTCTTGAAAGGAAGCTATTGCCTCAGGTCCCCAAAGCCTGTTAGCTAGAGCAATTAATCTCTAATCATTTAATGGCCTTTTGATGGCTGGTTTAACTGGGAAATTATCAGACAGTAAAGTCATAAAACTAGGACTGGGTCTAAGACTTCTGGAAGGATAGGAGGAAGAAACTTTTTTTTGTCTTGGAGGGCATCTGATCTATTTGATCTGTCTTTCAAGTTCAGGCAGCCCTGGAAATGCCCGATGCCAGGGTCTCTGATTCCCAGGATGGCAGGAACCAGAGAAATAACTCTGAATGTCCCCCAAGACTTTTGAAGGCTTAGGCTCTTCAATTCAGTTGGTCTTGGACCCTGGAATATAGGTGTGTCAAGAACCAGAGCAGTAAACTGAATGGCCCCCATTCCTTGGGCCCATTGATTCAGACAGCAGCCAAATATCCCCTGGGATGGACATCTCAGGTGCTTTGATTTGGAACCACTTCCCAGTCTCCCACCAATTCGGCTTGTGTGCATTGATTTGATATCTGGAATCAAATATCACTCAGGACCTAGGCCACCCACAAGGATGCTTGTGGGCCAGATTCTGAAAATTGAAATTCTCAGGATGCTAAAACAGAGCTTCAGCTCCAATACTGTGGAGCCATGAGTGTTTTAGACAGACCAGGACTCTGGGACACCAGAACAATTGACTAAAAGGTGCTTCTTCTATCTTCCTAAAGCAATGGGTACAGTTTCTAGCATACCAGCAAACTCTGCATAGGAGTCTCTTAGGAATCAGGACATTCTGCCTCCTATTGGTCCACATGGCCACAGTATAACTGAGAGCAGCCTCTGTATAGAACCCTGAATGCCAGTTAAACCAGTGTAAGAAAGAGAACAGATAGATCTGAGGCCCAGAAACCTCATGTCATGTCTCCTTAAAGAAATAAGGAAATAAACCTCAAAATTCTGTTAGTTTAAACTCAGTTGCATTGTGAACAGTGATCAAGATAAAGAAACCCCATGTGCCATCAATTAGCACTTCCTAGAAATGCTAAACGTATAAAATTCTCTCTTCTGTTTTAATCTGTGCTTAACTTTGTGTTCAACTTTGAAATCTGTGTTTAACTTTGTCAGTTTGTTTGTGCCTAGAAAATCAGATTTGGGGTTCACCTGTTAAAAATTGGATAACAGTGAAAGGTAACCTAAAGATGAGTCTTTAAATGTCAATACTGTCTTGCTAGTGAATTTAATGCATAAATCACAAGTGGAATTTATTTAATTGCTAGAAAAGCAGAAAAATTTCACTCAGTTTTTACTATTAAAATTCTTATGGTTTAGTTATTAAAGGTACCCAATTCACCTTAAAGTAAATATTTCCTAGAAACTGTAACTAAGAGCTAAGATAATTTATAGATGCCTTTATATAATGAAACAGAAGGATAATAACTGAAATTGTAATTGGGTAGATTTAGCCTAAACCTACTATTGTAAGGTTAAATTCTAAACTGACCTTACTTTTGTTCAAGCCTAGCCTCACCCCTTGCCTTTGCTTATGGTTATTTCATAACAGCTTCTGCCTTTCTGGTTCAGGGAAAGCAAACTTGAGAAATCCCTGTCTCCTGTACTACTGGTATTAGTGACCCTGCTTTCTTTCATGGCTCCAAGTGTGGACTAAATTGCTGCCTGGTGGAATTATTTTTTTTTAAAGATTTATTTATTTATTTATTTATCTCCCCTCCCCCCATCCCAGTTGTCTGTTCTCTGTGTCTATTTTGCTGGGTCTTCTTTGTCAGCTTCTGTTGTTGTCAGCGGCATGGGAATCTGTGTTTCTTTTTGTTGTGTCATCTTGTTGTGTCAGTTCTCTGTGTGTGCGGCACCATTCCTAGGCAGGCTGCACTTTCTTTCATGCTAGGTGGCTCTCCTTACAGGGCGTACTCCTTGTGGGTGGGGCTCCCCTACATGGGGGACACCCCTGTGTGGCATGGCACTCCTTGCGTGCATCAGCACTGCGCATGGGCCAGCTCCACACGGGTCAAGGAGGCCCAGGGTTTGAACTGTGGACCTCCCATGTGGTAGACGGACACCCTTACCACTGGGCCAAGTCTGCCGCCTGGTGGAATTCTTGATGCTTGGGGTTGAAGTCCACTCTTCCAGTCGAGCAGCTGCTGGAGTCCTGTTATTTATGTTGACTGGGAAGTGAAGAAGGCCTCCTGCCTTGACTGTCGGGGTTCCTAAAAGTGGCAATTCATGAGAGAAACCAGTTCCCTGAGGCTTTGATGTCCTCAGTGAATATACATAGAATTAGTCTTGCTCATCCAAGATCTGCTAAAGTCAAAGTGAGAAAGTTCTGAAGCCAAGGAAAATTGTATTAAGGCATTGTGGACATTTGGTTATAAGCCATTAATTAAGGAACAAAATTCTTGTGCAAAACTGCATAGTCACATTGCAAATTAGAGTAATTAAAAGGAGCCCTCAAAGAAGTCTTTTAAATGTTATCTTACATTTAAGCTTATTTTGTAAGGTAATGAAAGTTATAATAGTCCTTTGTGTCAAACTCTATTTGCATCTGCCTATTTGCTCAGTATATAAGTTCTTACATCAGGATGATATCAAATTAACAAATGAAAATTCTAAGTTCATATCTAATGAAATTAAGTTTTAAAAAAGTATAAATCTGCCCTCTTTTAAAGGCATAAAGTAAATTCCATTAGTTGCAAATGGTAATCTAAGGTAAATTAGCCAGTCTATGTGGTTGTGGTCAATTATAAAGAATTTGTAAAAGCATCTTCTAAACTGAAGCATTTAAATGACTAGTTCTAAGAAACCATTATTAACTAGAAACCTAAATTGAAATTAATGGCAAAAAGTAACTTCATAGCAGTGAAACCTGTCTAGAAGTCACCTCAATGCGCATATTTAAGTGGTGGTAATGAAAAGTTACCTTGATTTTATTGGGAATCTTCATTTTTCATTTTTTAAAAATGGAAGAAATAGTTTTTCCTCTACTGCTAAAGTAAAATACCTGTGTAATTAGTATCTTCATGTTAAAAGTGTAAAAATAAAAAGCAAAGTACGAAAAGGTTAAATTCATTTGATATGTTACACACTACATTGGAAATGTTTAAAAGATGTATAAAAATCAAGAGATAAACTTCAGCATTGTCAAACTCTCTTGTGCATTCAAACCAGGCCTTCAATACACTGCAGGTTGCCTCTCCATATGAGTTATTGGCTAGGTTGGTCACTGACCTCTAAAACAATAAAGGTATCTACTACATCTCTGGTTGTGCTCCTGAAGTTGATGGAAACTATGTTGCTGTTTCAAACTCCTGCCACAGCCAATGATGGCTCAGTACAGCCAAATGTACAATGGATATCACCTCCAGACTGGCACTATTTCATAGTGCCAAAGGGTGGCTATGCACCAGGCTGGTGGAATACTGGAAACTATTTTCCTAGCTTCTCTCTAGGGTCAACAGTGCTGCAGCTTCTGTGAAGAACATACCAAGTGGAGCAATGAATACCAGAGTAGTGTAAGTAGTGTAAGTAAACACAATTAGAATTATGACCTGCTCCCAATGGAGAGATAACATGTAAGGTATTGCAAACCTGGAACTTAAATCTATTAATTGCAACAAAGAAATATTAAACATGTTAAAAGTCCTGGTAAACTTCATTTTCTAAGAAATTAATGAATGTGCTTAGCCCAGGTCTCCCTCCTAGCCCTTATTAAAGTTAAAGAAATTTCCAGCATGGTACACTAATCCTGAGTAAAACCAGCTGACCAAGAAAGTGCCAGCTCACCAGAAACACCTGACAGGATATATGAATGCCAGTCATTGGATGGCCTGAAATACCAGAAAAAGCTAAGTAGTGTCTGTGTCAAAGTCAGCTGTTCTCTCTAACACTAGCCCAAATGCCTATTGATAGGGGTAAGGGAAACCGGACTTTGTCTGTTTTCATCTCCTTTAACTTAACTAAAAAGGCAATGCCTCTTCCCATTCTTCTCTGCTACCATAAGAACTGAAATAGGCAATTTATACCTAACCCCATTTTCTATTGCAGTTTCTCTCTAGAGTTAACCAACAGCATAAAATAACTGAGAGAAAAATACTCTCTTCCATCAACTTTAGGAAAATACAGCCTTTTCACACAACTGGCCTTTTACTTTTGTAGTTCAGTATCCTCCTAGTGGGACCATATATTCTCAAAATTCTAATTATACTGTTTCTTTCAGAATCAACATCCTGTTAGCCATAGGGGACTTAATCCAGCTTCACACAGAATGCTGGATCTGTTTTCCTCCAACTAAGATAGAATAGCAAGAAAGTTTTACATCTTGTCAGGTAGGGCCTACTTCCCCTAACCTGCAGGAAGTAGCTGCAGAAGAATGACCATCTCCCTTCAGCACCCCTTTAAGAGTAAAGGTGTAAACTCTCTAAGAGGGGAATGAAGCAGGCTAGTAAGATAGGGAGTCAATAGATGGATCTGGAACCTGTCAAGCAGTCCATGTGGACATCAGTAACCCCCACAATGGCTGCTGGAAGCCCCCCCCCCCCAAGATCCTGCCATTCAGAACAAAGACTTCTTCTGGAAGCTAGGAGAAGCCCCAGATATTCCTCAAGAACTTTATCATTGGACCCGCATAAGGGATTGATAGGTGGGATGATCAATCAAAACAGCAAACAGTTGGAGTCCCTCCCCTGCCATTAGCAAAGGGGTGGAATAATGGTTCAAAAAGCAGATGGCGGAAAGTGGACTTGGCCCAATGGATAGGGCATCTGCCTACCACATGGGAGGTCTGTGGTTCAAAACCCGGGCCTCCTTGACCTGTGTGGAGCTGGCCCATGTGCTATGCTGATGTGTGCAAGGAGTTCTGTGCCATGCAGGGGTGTCCCCCATGTAGGGGAGCCCCACGCACAAGAAGTGCACCTCATAAGGAAAGCCACCAAGTGCGAAAGAAAGTGCAGCCTGCCCAAGAATGGTGCTGCATACACAGAGAGCTGACACAGCAAGATAATGCAACAGAAAGAAACACAGATTCCCGGGGCTGCTGATAAGGATAGAAGCGGTCACAGAAGAACACACAGCAAATAGACACAGAGAGCAGACAACTTGGGGAGGGGGGGAGGGGAGAGAAAGAAAAAAAATAAAATAAAAAGCAGATGGAAAGGCCTCAAGTCTCTCACTCTCCCACAATCTCATCTCTGGACCTGTTCCCGACCTCCGTGCACCACCCTCAGCATTTTTCCTCTGCCATGTGACCATGCAAGTAAACCTGGAGATTTATAATTTATAATGGTGAATTGTAGCCTGTAAATCATCCCTCTTTATTACTTTTGAACCCTTTCCTCTCTACCTGGGATCCCTGATCTCTTATTTTCTCCCATTTCTTATCCCTCTCTGCCTGAATAAATTACTGACCTAACTCATCAGTCACACTCTTGAAATTCATTTCTGCAGCGTAGCCAAGAACCTAAATAAAATCTGATAATACTAACACTTGAATTAATTTCATAACTTCTTTACCCCCTCAGTGAGAGAACACTCTGTCACTTCTTGGGTGAAAACAAGTGACATCTACAAGTTGTAGGACAAACTACTTAGAGTGGCATCTGTGGCCACTCAGGGCCTGATCTCAGCCCCTGCAGTATTATTTATACCTACTTACTCACTAGATGCAGATTTAACAACAGAGCTTAAGCTCTAGGGCCACTCACTTGCTGGGCTCCTTTTATGATCCAGGGAGGGTGCCCAACGATGTAGTTAATGAGTGTTGTCAACATGAAGAATATTTAAGATCCAAGATTTGTGGTTATGAAGATTTGTTGAAATGAAAATTTACAATTCATATGTGAAAGAAATTTGAGGGTTTCTCAAATTTGTCAACAGTTATAAAAGTTTGCATGATATTACCAATAATGGGTTGCAAGCTGGAAGAATATTTTCTGAACTGTTGAATACAAAATACTAATTTCAATCAATCATGCTAGAGGAAAGACTTAAACTTCTATTCTCTTTTTTAGAAATGATGTTATGAAATCATTGTTAAATGAAAAGACAAAGAGTCTGCAGATAAAATACAGAAAACACTATCATAGAGATGGGTCAGGTAGTCAAAAAATATACAACGAAATCTGTATAGATTTTATGTTTGTAAAACTTTTAAATTTTTTTGTTCATTTTAAACAAATTTCCACTGTCATACCTAATTTTGAATTTGTAATTTTGCATTCTTTTTCTTAAAGAAGGCCCCTAAATTGTGTAAATTACAAGCCCACAAACCCTTGGTTCCAACCCTACTGTGTTTCCTGCCCTCCAGTTTTGCTTTACCTCTAACCCTTTCAAATCCTAAATGTCCTTCAGGACACAACTCTAATATCACCATCTCCATAAAAATCTCTAGTTTTTACTAACCACTGAATTAATCTTTTACTGTCACTGAAGTATTAAAGCAGTTATCACCTCAATAATTTACTCATTTCTTTGTGACACTCTATTGCTATCAGAAATTCCTTAAATCCTTTATTAATATTGAGAGTTGTTGTTTTTTTTTTTTTTTTTTTTTTTACTCTTTAAGCCATGAAGTCCCTGATACCTTCTAACCCCTCCAAGCTTTCCTTATATGTTACTGGCACAAATTTGTTATTTCCAGGCTACATTAGGTTCAGTGCTATTCTTTTTTTTGGAGAGCTCTTCCACCAGTTCCTGATTAGTCTGGAATAATGGATTTATAAATCCCTAGGTGTAGCACTAAAGGCAAACAATGTATAGACATCCAATTATGACTGTGCATTCACAGTGCTGACATTTGGAGAAGTAGAAGTGTGTCTAGATGAACTGGAACCAGAAAGAATCAGTTTTCATTAGGGAATATAACTCGTTTAATGTGAACTAATTGCCAAATACCTACTGTGTGCTCAGCAATGGGTGTTAAGTTGAATTTTCAAAAGGATTTATCAGGTTATTTTTCTTCCAATATTCACCATTGTGATCATCTTTATAAACAACAATCTTCCTCTTTGCCTCTCTCTAGGATTTCCCACTGAGACTCCCGCCAGATTTGCTGTTGTTCTTTTATTTGGAACCTACTTCATTCACCCTGTTATTTCTTTAGGTTATGAGAGGTTCATGCTTGGGAACCCAATCAAAATGGTCAAATCAATTTGACTATTTAGAAAACCAGAATGAGAAGAGCAAAGCAAGAGAGAACAGGAGAAGGTCTCAATGACAAAGAAGGAATAACAGGACATTATATATCAATGTCTGGTTAATTCAGAATCTTATTTTCAAGTCAATACCTCCCTTAGGGATTCAGAAATGCTTCCTCCTCTCAGAGTTTGGTGGGATGCAAAATAACAAAAGGACCTTGGCTTTGTTATATGATGTTAAAAGAAATTCCTTAACCTGTCAGAGACTGCTGTATGCAACAAATAAGAAAATATCTGTAAATCCTATAACAGAGTGCATGACAAATGTTAGCTTGCTCCTTTCCAACAACCCCCACCAAGTTTCACTGTTTGCAGGTTTGAAATTTAGGAGAAAAGCCATAGGGAGAAGAGAATGAGAGTGAACTTTCTACCTCCAACCAGTCTTAAAGCCACTGCTCTTAGCTATCTACTGTGGCAATGATATGGGGCAGAACTTCTGATAAGCCTGGAAGTGTGGGAGCATTTTTAAGAGTGAGAAAAATTGCAGCCTACTGCTCCCAGATCTCTAAAATCACCCCATATGCCACCAAGGTTAGTTTTGAAATAAAAATTATTTCTCCCTCATGTAAAAGAAGTCTAGAAGTGTCCTTGGTGTTAATTTATGGAGGCAGAAGGCAGCTTACAGGTAACTAGAATAGACAGTCTCTGGCAAGGGTCAGGGAACTGTACTTGTCCCTCTGTCTCCTGGCCCGGCTTGCCAAATAATGTTACCAGATGGTTCTGGATTCTGGGCCTCTAGGTTTTTGGCATATGTTGCATAAAAGAATTTAAGGACATGTGATAGGGAAGGCAAGGGAGTAAAGAGTTTATTAAGAAACAAGAAAACAGGAAAATACTGCATGGTGATTTGTGCCCATTTCAACCACTTTCAAGTGTACAATTCAGTGGTATGAGTTGCATTCATAATATTGTGCTACCGTCACCACCATCTATTACCCAAGCTTTTTCATCATCCCAAACAGAAACTCAGCACCCATTAAGCAATAGCTCCCTTCTAGTTACCTGTAAGCTGCCTTCTGCCTCCATAAATTAGCTTCTTCTAGGTATTTAATATGAGTAAAGGATGCTTTGATTTTTGCTATAAAAGTAATACAACCATGAGTGCTTGGGCTTATTGTACTTATGCTATATTACACTGCTGATTATCACCTTGGAATAAATTCCTAGATAGGTTAAAGAATACAAACATTTTAAAGCCCTCAGGTCATACTGATGATTTTCTTGCCAGAAGGGATCCATTTTGTGCTCCAAGTATCAGTGAACTATACTTTTTTCTGGCAGCAGAAAGTCTATTATCATTGCTATTATTATTGCTAATTTTCTTTTAACATTTGGAAGATATTTTTGTCTTCTTGTAATCCAAAGATCCTGATGAAAATTCTGATGTTAATTGATTCCCATTTCTCTCTAGAAAATATATTTTTATCTCTCTTAGCTTTTAGGGAATTATCTTTATCTTAAATGTTCTGAAATTCCATTATATTATGTTTGCGTATAGGAAATTCTCTTTTTTTTTAATTTGGCAAAAATCAGTCCTTTTTTACTGAAGGATTATAATTATTCTCAAATTCTGGGAAAATATTGGCCTTTGGTTGTTTCCTTGTATTTCTTTCCTTTCCTTTTCTCTAGTCTCCTATTTGGAACTCCTATATCTAATAATATATTGGAAATGTATCTAGATTTAATATTTCTTTCATATTTTTAACCTCCTTATTTCATTGTACTGTTTTTTGGGATAATTCTTCAGTTTAATTTTATAGTTACTAGTTTACTATTTAGCTTGGATTTGTGGGACTTCTTTTTCCTTTTCCTAAGTCTTCGAGTTTCTTTTTAAAATTTCTGTTTTTGAAATGTCTATTATCTTTTTATGATCTCTTTCTCATTTTAGGGCATTTCTCTCCTTCATCTTTTGGGATATTAAACATACATGTTTTCAGTCCTTCTAAATGTTCATTTTACTCTATTTCATTGGCTTGTAAGTTTTCCCATTTGAACTTGTTTTCTATCATTCAGGATTTTGACTTTCTTCTAGTGCTAGGGATTTCTTGGTTTTCCACAGATGCTTTCTGCTGTGATCTCAGCACCTTCCTGCTTTAGCCTCTTGTGGATTTGGCTTACTGATAACAGTTTTTCTCTAGGTTACTGATATAATTTTTTCTTATTAAAACAGTCCTCACATTTTTCTGGTCCATTGAGAATTCTCCTCTGATTTTCAATGCAATGTATTTATATTAAATTATTTAAAATGTATTTTCTGTATTTCTCTGGACTCAATGAAGGAAGTGAATATTTTTGCATGTGCTTGTTCTGCCTTCTTGAAATTCTGAAATTTTATACTTGAATATTACTTTATAGTAAATGTATTTTATTACATTAAAAATTTTGGCCATCTTGCTAAATTATTTTTTATTATATTTAATAACACTTCTGAAAATAATTATAATTTATTTCCTTTCTATTGTTATGCTTCTTTTCATTTTTTTTTTCTTATTTTTAAATCAATTTTCAAGTGTTGTTTTAAAAAAGTGATTCAACCTTAAGTGAAAGTAGCCTTTCTTGTCATGGTCCTGACTTTAATGGAAAAGCTTCTAGTATTTTCACCAGCAAGTATAATGCTGATGGTTATTTTAAGGGGACTATTTAAAGAAAATATCTTTTAATTCTCATTTAACTCAGAGAAGCTTTTCCTTAGTGTCTTATTTCAGAAATTGGTTTGAATTCCATCAAATTCTTTTTAAGTTTCTTTTAAGATGAGCATATGATTTTCCACCATTGACTCACTGATATATTAATCTGTCATATATATCATCTTTTAATATTAATTTATACTTGCAATTCTGGAATAAATTCTCATTGTTCTTATTTTGAATGAATTATTGAGCCCAATACCTAAGGTCTTATTTTTGATATTTTAAATGTGACATTTGTATAAGATTTTCTTTTCTGTATTATCTTTCTGTTTTTGGTGTAAGTAGAATTTTTTTTAAATAGAATGAATTGGGTAGCTTTCTTTTTTTTCCATTTTCTGCAACAAATTATATGTATGGAAATAATTTTTTCTTGAAGTTTGAAGGAACTCAGTCTAAAACTTTTAGATTTAGAGTTTTGGGGAAGTAATTCTTAATTATTAATACTTTTTCTCTGTGCTCTTCAAATTTTTACTCGTTCTTGACTTTTAGTAACTGATGTTTCCAGAATATTGATTAATCAGGATTCTCTAATTCATCAGATAGTTTGATAAGTGCCTTCTATCACTTCATATTTTTAATTTCTAAATTTCATTTTTGAGAAGATGATTGATATCTCTTATCTATCTGTTCTCTATATACTCTCAAAAATATTTTCTCTCAAGAGCTCCACTGGTCTATTTCCTCTCTTCCTCACTCCTGGACTTAGGTATTCATGACTTATTGTGAGAAAGAGCATGGACTGTGACCAAGGACTGAGTTCTGAAGCCAGACTGCTGAGTTTCAATTCCCTCTGCAGTTCTATGAGTTTCCCCGTCTTGTAAAATGGAAATAGTAATAGTGTTTATCCAGAATTGTGAGAATTAAATGAATTAATATATGTAAAAGTATTTGGAGCAGTGCCTGACAGTTCTCAATTAATGTTAACCATTAACACTTTTACATAGATAATTTAGCCTCTCAGGACTTCTTTCAGTTTTCCCCTTCCCTCATCTTTCGGATAGTTTCTTAATACCCAGAGCTCAGTAGGGGGTCCAGAAACCAAGTTAAGCAGGGGAAGGGGAAAATGCTACAAATAATCATAATGTAAGAGATTTTCTTTTATCTTTGTCACATCTAATTATCAAAAACAAAGACAAAATAATAACTTTTGACTTTTATATGTGCAGCAGTTTGATACTGTTAATGAATTTCTAAAAAAAAGATATTATGTTTGTAAACTGGTCTGTTCCTCTGGGTGTGATAACCTTGATTGTATTAAATTTGAAGGTTTTTCATTTACTTGATTAAATCAAGATTAGGGCTTTGAATTAACCATGTCATTGGGGCTTGACTCAGGGTGAGTCCCTGCCCTCTTGCTGGGCTGATAGAAACACTCACTCACTAAAGAAGACACACAAAAGAAGACACAGTAGAAGAGAGAACTTTGTCAGTTTTGATCCTGGAGCCCTGGGGAAAGATGAGTCATTCACCTAATAGTTTATAGTAGCTGACCTTGTGAAGAGGCCGAGGCAGCTGAGCTGAGGAAGCCCAGAAAAAAAAACTATGTCAGCCTACAGCTGAGCTCAGAAGAAGCTGGGCACATGGAACCTTAAGAGAAAGAATTAAGGAGAGACCAGGCCAGCCATCTTACTTCAACACGTGGCAATGACGTGGGTGAGAAAGTACCTCTTAAGGTACCTTGAGTTGGACTCCTTAGGGACATATAACTGTAAGCTTCTACCCTAAATAAATAGCCTCTATAAAAACCAACTGATTTCTGGTACTTTACATCAGCACCTCTTTGGCTGACTAATTCAACATGTAAGGTTAGCCCAACTTTGGCAAAAATTATTTTTCCTTCAATTTGGTAACAATATTTATGAAAGTTACTTACACTTTTTTAATGTGGATTTATTTGGTCTCATTGCTCATTACATTTCCTCTCATACTACAACACAATTGTATATGGCTTGGTGGCCCCTAAACTGTGGGGGAACTATTTAAATATACACATTTTGAGACTCCACCCAAGACTTACTGACTGATAATTTTTAGGGTTGCTTTCTCAGGCAGGACCTGTGTTCTTTAAAGTTCTCATTCCCAGGAGATTCTGATTAAATGACAGGTTTAGAACCACTGTTCTAGCCAAAAGAGAAATGAAACAGAACTACAAACTCAACACTAGTATGAGGTAGAAGGAGGGTGTTGTCGATGACACCCTCCTCATTTAATTTGGAAGATGTATTCTGGGCCTCAGCCTACATTTCTTACTATATTTTCTGGACTCTGTTTGCTTTGTTTAAAAAACTGGCTCCACTTCCTTCTAAACAGATTTTTCTCTAAAGTCCATTTTGTTCCTCTTTTCCTTTTATGCTTTAGCTAGATCTTGATGTTAACTCTCATTTCTCTGGAGCTGATCCCAAGCCTATACCTCAAGCTCTCCTGAAATCCAGGTCATGTATCAAACAGAATCTCCGAAACTAAACTCTTCCTCTCTCCCTCATTATGTGTTTTTCTACCTGTATCTCTGGCCCCACCTTCCTGTTTCCACTACTTCTACCATAATTCATGCTCATTTCTTTTGAAATGGATGATAGCTTCCCTGCTTCTGATTTGTCCCTTCAGGGCATCCTGGTATCTGATTAATCTTCCTAAAATAGTGTTGTACTACATAATTCTTAAGCTCAAAGTCTTTCAGTGTTTCTATACCGTCTAGAGCTCAAATTCAATAGGTCGATAGCCAAGGTCCTCCAAAGATATGGCCTTTACTACCATTAGACTCTTAATTCCGAGTATATTTCTTCAGTGCCCTGAATGCTGTCAGATGGAAATGTTCCCTAATTAAGCGCTCTCATTTCTTTCTTTCTCTCTTCTCTTTTCCCCTTCCTTTCATCTCATTCCTCTGACTGGAATGCTTTTTTCCTCAGCTTTACTTGCCCAAACCCTAGCTTCTCCTTCAAAGCTCATTTCAAATGTTATCCCCGGACCCTGGTACATTAAAAACTAAATAAATAATAATAATCTTATTGGGATTTTTCTTAAGATTGCAATGGATTATAGATTAAATTGGGAGATTTGACATTTTGCAAATCAATATCGCCCCAAATGACAGACATCTGTGATACTGAGTTTTCCCACCAGGAACCTGCAGTCTATCCACCTATTCAGTCTAAGTTTCTTTAATAAAATTTTAGTATTTTCTTTATGTAGGTCTCAATACTTTTTTTAAAAAAAGATTTATTTTTTATTTATTTTTCTCCTCCCCTCCCCCCCAGTTGTCTGCTCTCTGTGTCCATTTGCTGTGTGTTCTTCTGTGACCGCTTCTATCCTTATCAGTGGCACTGGGAATCTGTTTCTTTTTGTTGTGTTGTCTTGTGTCAGCTCTCCACATGTGTGGTGCCATTCTTGGGCAGGCTGCACTTTCTTTTGCGCTGGGTAGCTCTCCTTACAGGGCGCACTCCTTGCACATGTGGCTCCCCTATGCAGGAGACATCCCTGAGTGGCAGGGCACTCCTTGCGTGAATCAGCACTGCATATGGGCCAGCTCCACACATGTCAAGGAGGCCCGGGGTTTGAACTGTGGACCTCCCATGTGGTAGGCAGACACCCTATCCATTGGGCCAAGTCTGCTTCCTTCAATACTTTTTGATATTCAGCTTATTCCTGAAAAAAAATTTTTTTGCAATAATGAATATGATTTATTTCCATTACATTTGCTAATTGGTTTTTACTGATTTATGATGTTGAACTTTATTAGTTCTAAAGGCTTTTTTTGGTCACTTACATCTTTTAGTTGATGATGACTTCTAAATATAGAGTTTTATCTTTCCAATATTTGTACCTTATTTATTCACCTCATCTTACTAAATTGGATGTCTGTTGGTGCAACATTGAATAGACATGTTGAGATTGGCACTGTTCTTTCTTGTGCTTTAATGAAAGTATTCTAGCGTTTTTTCATTAAATCTGAGGTTTTCTGTAGGCTTTTAGTAGTGTCATATTAAGAAGGCTTTCTTCTATTACTCTGGCTTACAGCTTATATATGAATGGTGCTGAATTTAATGAATGCTGTTTTTTGCATCCAGATGATCATGTGTTTTTTTTTCTCTTTAGTTGGTGAATATTGTGGCTTTACATTTTTACATGCCTGTATTTATCCTAAAGGGAAAAGACCCAATTTGGTAATAATGAATTGTCAATATGTTACTTTTCTTTGCTTTTCTAGTATTTTATTTAGTAGTTTTGCGTTAATAGTTCTAAGTTAGAATGCATTGTGTGGTAGGCAGAATAATGACCTCCCAAAGATTTCTAATTCCCGAAACCTCTGATTATACTACTTTAAATGGCAAAAGGGACTTTGCAGATGTGATTATGGCTTCAGACCCTGAGATAGGGAGATTACCCTGAATTATCCCTGTTGATGCAGTCTAATCATATGAGTCTTTAAAAGGGGAAATTTTTTCCTGGCTGAGGTTAGAGAGGGATGTGGCAATGGAAGAGAGATACAATGTTGAGGCGGTTTTATCTGCTATTGATGTCTTTGAAGACAGAGGAAGGGGCCACCAGCTAAGGGGAGTGGGCAGTATCTAGCTGGAAAAAGCAAGGAAATGGATTCTCCCCTAGAGTCTTCAGTAAGGAACACAAACCTTCAGACGCCTTGATTATATAGCCCACGCCACACTAAATTTGTGTTGAGTGACTAAATTTGTTTTAATTTGTTATGGCAGCAATAGAAAACTAATAGGGCCTATAATTTATTTGTGTGCCATCTAAGTGTGGAATCAGAACTACAACTGAGAATGTTTCCTTCTTTTTCAATGCTTTGGAACAGATTTTGGAAAACCATTCACAGAAGTTTGGTAGAACTCACCTGAAAACAAATGGTTCTCATGCCTTTTTAAAAGAGACATTTAACTACTTTTTCAATTTCTTCTGTGACATCCCTTTTTCTATCTTCTATTATAATTTTCATTATATTTTGTCTTCCCTAGTAAAGTGTAAGCTTCTTAAGGACATAATCTGTCTGACTTTCTTTGGTATCTAACTCATTACCTAAAAGAATGCCTTGCACAATGTAACACAACACTGATTATAGGGATATTGTATTCAACTTTGAATCTTCAGAGTACCTTATATAGTCTTCAGTGCTATGAAACTAATTTCAAAATTATATAATCATTCAGATTAGGTAACTCAGGTAATGTGGTGAGTGAATATGAGATTTGAAGTTAGATAGGCTTGGGTTAAATCCTGACTGTGGTCACTTTTCTACTTCTGTAACTTTAGACAATTACTTAACCTCTCTAAGATTTGCTTTCCTCAGGAGTAAAAGAGTGATGAGTACTTTATAGGCTTATTGAAATGTTTGTAGAGTATTAGCTCAACACCTGATACATACTAGTTGCTAAGTAAATTATAACTGTATAATTTGTTATTAAGTTATTATACAGCAGTGTCAGGGGAAGATCACTGGTGCAGGGTGTCAGTGATGTGGGGATGCATGGGAAGGGGTTTACCTGGGGCATGCCTCTAAGACATATAAATATGTTCAAGTGTTCATGCGACATTGGCTTGGTAGGTGGATATCCACACAATAAATGAAAGAGTATTGAATTCTCATCCTGGGGAATTCTGCTACTTTCTCTAATTGGACAGCAAGAATCCCCTGAGTACAAGGGCAGTGCCTAGTGAAGGAAAGCCCTTGATATTGATAATTGTGCTTATGAACCATTTCTTATGAAATTGAAACTTAGCCTATTATATACTGCCTAAGAGTAACCTCCTGAAAACCTTGTTGCTCAAATGTGACCTCTCTTTAAGCCAAACTCAGCATATAAACACATATCCTTTCTCCTAGCATGGGGCATGACTCCCAGGGATGAGACTCCCTGGCATCTGAGGGGTTATTACCAAGCACCAACTAGCAATGTATCTGGAAAAAGACCTTGACCAAAAGGGGGAAATGTAAATACAGATGAGTTTTTATGGCTAAGAGATTTCAAAGTGACCCGGGAGGTCATTCCAGAGGCTACACTTATGCAGGATCTCATTGACTGCCATGGTAAACAGTGCCTCAAATAGCAGGGCTCCTGAGGGATCTAGCGATATCCAGAAACTATAAATAAGGTAGACAGCTCAGGAATTCTGCACTCTGTCAGTGGGCCTTAATTTGGAATTTATGGTCCCAGTGTTAACATGTGTGTTCTCTGCACATGACATTTCTGCCCCTTTTATTTGAACCTATAATTAGCACTATACTTGATAAATATATGTCCCAGAGACTTAAATCTTTGGTCTGTCCATGTGCCAGTTGAGCCCTGAATTTCAGCAGAGTTGCAACACCTACTCTCCAGTTCATTGGACTCATCCAGAACAACTAACAAGGAGTTGATGATGGACAGTGCCCATCCCAAGGAACAGAGTGTGTTTGCAATTGCAAGCAAGATAGCTCCATCCATCTTCTCCATGAGACCTAAGCCCCCTCTCAATTAGGAGCAGGGTGGGCATTACCATCCTCAAGATTGGGGAATGAACAATGGACTAAAGTAGACTTATTATTATTCTACTATTGACTTATTATTTTAGCAATGATAGTACAATGACTATTTTTTCTTTCTTTTTTGCAATGATTATTGTAAGGACTTTATTTAGAGCTGAATGGTATTTTTAAAAAATATTTTTTTTTGTTGCCCCTATTGTTATTTTGTAAGCTGTTGTTAGGCCAAAAGGGGATACCAAGTCTCCCGTCTGTTCTTGTGTACAAGGCCACTATTAGGCCATAAATAACTTTAGTCAGTGGCTACAGGACAAGTACTCTCCCTGGGTTAGGCTGCATTTGAATACCTTGGAAAATGATAAAAGCAACATTAGGTGTGCTTTAGTACAGCTGGAGAAGTCAGTACTTTAGAAACTGTAGTATATTTCAAGGGTTTTCTTTCTACTAATATTGTATTATCCCTCATCCATTCCTACTTGCAAATAAAATTGATTTTCCTAATTCATATTAAGTTCCATCCTTTATATTCACGAAGCCTCCTTTAGGCTTAATAATTAGATAGTAGTATCAAAAATACTGAAAAAGTGGTTTCCTGCCTCTATGAATTTATATTTTAAAGAAATAAGACAATCTTGTTTTGAGATTTTGTTTTGTAGTTTTGACTGAAATCTTGCAGGGTAGGTTGCAGTGAACTGGATATCTTTTACATCATTTTCTGGGAATTCAAAGGGGAGAAAAACTGAAGATAAGAAAACACTGCTTAATGTGCTCAGAATGGTTCTAAGAAATGGCTATCAAAGAGAATTTGAATTGGGTGGTGATAGTGGGGATGAAATGGTCAATGTGTATGGGAAGACAGAAAAGGCACAGGGCTGTTAAAGACAACTTGCTAAAATAAGTAATAGTCTCGTGCGTTATATCCCTACCTTGTGACAAGATTGTGCCTCTTGCTTATGGAAATAATTTTAAACCTATGAATATCCCTGCAAAGCGATTTTTGTGTATTAGGAAACAGGTTCAGGGAAGAAATTTGCCCAAGATCTCATGGCATTTAGTGGTGGAAACTTGTCTGGATGCAAAGCCAGGGGAAAGAAGTTGGAATAATGTATCCTTTACATGGGTTATGAAACTGCTAGAGCACTGCCTCTCTTGTTGGATGTGAAGAGTACAGTTAGCTAAATCTTCCTTTTAAAGATATTAAAGCTAATGAGGATTTACAAACTTAAATTCTTTTATTGGTAGGCTGAGGGAGGCAGGGACCGGGTAGAACTGACAGAACTGTGGTAACAAAGTAGAACCTGAGATTCTGATACAAGAAATTGAAGTGGGCGAGGTAGGCAGAAAGGATAAAAAAAATTATCTGGCTCCACAGCACTTAGGATTGATATAAACTTCATTTTATACTGACCATTTCAGACTTTTACAAAGTATAAATTGAACTATACCTTAATTCTGGGACGATGAAGTAATAAACTAATTAATATAAAGTGGAACCAGACACCGAAAGATTAAAAAACTAAGTACCAGCCATGGTCCTGCATCACCTATTTCATTTTATAAGGCAAAAGCAAGTCATTTGCAAATATTTATCAACCATTTGCTATGTGCAAAGCACTTTTCTAAGCTGAAGATACACAATAGGATAAAGGAGGTCCCTACACATATACATACACAAGCAAAGACAAAGATAAACAGCAGATAATTAGAGCTATGTAGAGACTTTAACAAAGATGATGTGAAGAGAATAACTTTCAATTGTGTGGACTATCACACCTTTGGGGTAACATTTAAAATGAGATCTGATCTGACAAAAAGGAACCAGCCATGCAGATCAAAGGGGGAAAATTCTAGGTAAAGGCACTGACTACTGTAAAAGTGGGAATGGACTTGCCGCTTCCTAGGATCTTACATAGAAGGTAAAGGAGAGAGTGATAAATTAGAGAGGTAGGGAGAGGCAAAATTATTTTTACTTTCCACATTTCAGTAATGATGGGTACTCATATTTAAATAAATTGCATTTAGATTGGTTATGAAGAGTGTGCCAAAAGGGTCAAGAGAACAGATTTGATATGTACCACCATATGATAGTGCAAGAATATGCACCATTCATATTCTGCAATGTTGTTTTTATTCATTGCCTTGAATTAAAGCTAAAGTATTTTTTTTTTAAAAAACTTAACTACATTGTCAACTCCTGAAGAGCAGAGCAGAGTAGAGCAGAGCAGAGCAAAAAAGCCATCTATTCCGTATTGTACCTAATCTGATGTAACAGAGCAGAATTTAAGCTTCAACTAGTGAATCAGTATTGACTGAATGGTGGAAAAGTAGTTAACTTTGCTTTATTTGTTGCCACAGACTGCGTCCCTAACTCAAGCAAGCTATTTCACAAATAGCCCTCAGGCCTAGTAGATCAGTG
This sequence comes from Dasypus novemcinctus, assembly GCF_030445035.2. Lineage (NCBI taxonomy): Eukaryota > Metazoa > Chordata > Mammalia > Cingulata > Dasypodidae > Dasypus > Dasypus novemcinctus. The sequence goes on from NC_080677.1 coordinate 88,599,525, forward strand.
AAAACTCATCATTATTCAAAAACAATTCCAAGTATATGTCATAATTAATACTATATACTATCTAAAATGATCTGTCACAGATCTGTGCTTGCTCACTTCTGAATTTCTTGCTTCACATTCTGTGAAAGTGAATTAATCTACAGAAACTTTACTATGTACTATATCTACAATGCTATCTTTACTCCAGTGATGTAAAAATACTGATGCTTCCTTACCCTTGAGAAATTTTAGGGAGGAAAACATTTGCTCAATTTATTATAAAGGTCTTTTTTGAACTTTTTTGAGGTATAAAATTGATGGTAGCACTTTAGCATGTATCCAAAGGGAGTCAGCCACAAGTAATACCGAAGAGATGGCTTGTGACATTCTAATTCCCATTCTGTATTTCCTCATTCCAACTGACACCATTCTCCATGCCAACAGGGTTCCCCTACTCAGATACTATTTGTCTCACAAGCTCCAGACCATCACCTTTCCTATCGAAATGTATCATCTTACTTTTAAATCCCCAGGATCCTACTGTTTCCACAGTAATCTGCACTCCAATACTTCAGTGTGCTAATGCTTCAGTGGGGTAAAGAACATAAAGATCCTTTCACAGTTAAGAACTTCGTCCCACTTTCTCTCAGATTTTCTTTATTTTTAAATATTTATTTTATTTCTCACCACCCCCTTTTCCCCCGCCCCACCCCAGTGTCTGTTCTCTGTCATCTATTTGCGGGGTGTTCTTCTTTGTCCACTTCAGCTGTCGTCAGCAGCACAGGAATCTGTGTTTCTTTTTGTTGCGTCATCTTGCTTCGTCAGCTCTCCGTGTGTGCGGCACCATTCCTGGGCAGGCTGCACTTTCTTTCACGCTGGGGGGCTCTCTTTACGGGACGCACTCCTTGTGCGTGGGGTTCCCCTACGTGGGGGACACCCCTGCCTGGCATGGCCCTCCTTGCATGCATCAGCACTGCGCAAGGGCCAGCTCCACACGGGTCAAGGAAGCCCGGGGTTTGAACCGCGGACCTCCCATGTGGTAGGCAGACGCCCTAACCACTGGGCCAAGTCTGCTTCCCGCAGATTATTTTCTAAACATCTTTCAAGCATGCAGGCAGGCTCTTATTTCCAAGGAAAGTATCATCTATGTCTGGCTTGGTAAAAATGTTATCGCTTTTACTAATGATAAGCCCTGTGGCAATTCAGAATCTGTGATTGTTTTTGCTTTGTTCTTCGTATTTTAGCCTGTCCCTAAAAACTCTCATATCCAAACTGAGATGTGTTATAGAACTGGAATTTGAGGGAGAATTAAATGCTGGTTATTTCCATGTTTATATTCTTTCTTCTCTGTAGAAGGCAATGGGTATAGCTAAAGAGTGGCATAAGTTAACTGCAAAAAAGATTTGTAGGTCTAGAAATGTAAATATGGATTCTGTAAGACTCATACAGAATATCTAACTACAAATCATATTCTTCTAGATATCTGATTCCTACACCAGCTCAAAGGGCTAATTACACTACTGAATGATTTATACTTTGTTTTATTGCACTTTGCTTTATTGTTTATTTTTTTATTTTTTACAAATTGAGGGTTTGTGGCAATCCTGCATTGAGCAAGTCTTATTGGTGCCAGTTTTCCAACAGCATATGCTTACTTTGTCTCTGAGTCACATTTTGGTAATTCTCACAATATTTCAAACTTTTTCATTACTATGTTATAGTGATCAGTGATGTCTGATGTTACTTTTGTAATTGTTTTGGGGTGCCACAAACCATGTCCATGGAAGACAGCAAACTTAATTGATAAATGTGTTCTGTTTCACCAATGGGCCGTCCCCATTTCTCTCCTCTCCTTGGGTCTCCCTATTCCCTGACACACAATATTGAAATTAGGACAATTAATAAACTTGCAATGATCTTTAAGTGTTCAAGTAAAAGGAAGAGTTGCATACTTCTCACTTTAAATTAAAAGACAGAAATTATTAAGCTTATTTAGGAAGGCATGTCAAAAGCTGAGGCAGGCCTCTTGTGCTAAAGAGCTAGCCAAGTTGTGACTACAAAGTAAAGGTTTGTGAAGGAAATTAAAAAGTGCAATTCCAGTGAACACATAAGTAGTAAAACCAATCACAACATTCCCTTAAGCCAAAGCCTAATCCAGAACAAGGCTTTAACTCTCTTCAATTCTGTGAAGGCTGAGATAGGCAAGGAAGCTGTAGAATCATGAGGCTTAAGGAAAGAAGTGATCTCTGATATAAAAGTAAAAGGTGAAGCAGTGTTGATGTAGAAGCTGTAGCAAGTTATCCTAAGATCACTGAAGAAGGTGGCTATATTAAACAGATTTTCAATGCAGATGGAACAGCTTTCTATTGGAAGATGCCATCTAAGACTTTCATATTTAGAGAAATCAATGCCTGGCTTCAAAGCTTCACAGGACAGGCTGACTCTTGTTATGGGCTATTGCTGCTGCTGATTTTAAATTAAAGCCAGGCAGCGGATTTGGCCCCGTGGTTAGGGCATCCGTCTATCACATGGGAGGTCCGCGGTTCAAACCCTGGCCCTCCTTGACCTGTGTGGAGCTGGCCCATGTGCAGTGCTGATGTGCGCAAGGAGTGCCCTGCCACGCAGGGGTGTCCCCCGTGTAAGGGAACCCCACGTGCAAGGAGTTCGCCCCATAAGGAGAGCCCTCCAGAGTGAAAGTGCAGCCTGCCCAGGAATGGCGCCGCACACACGGAGAGCTGACACAAGATGACGCAATGAAAAGAAAGATTCCTGTGCTGCTGACAACAGAAGTGGACAAAGCAGACCCAGCAAATAGAGAACAGACAACTGGGACCGGGTAGGACGGGGGGAGCCAATGCTGAAAATTCAAGGCCCTTAAGACATACACTAAATCTACTCTATGTTCTATGAATAGAACAAAGCCTGGATGGCAGCACATTTGCTTATGACATAGTTTACTGAATATTTTAAGACCGGTATTGAGAACTTCAGCTCAGGAAAAAAAAATTCCTTTCAAAATATTACTGCTCACTGATAATGCACCTGGCCACCCAAGCATTCTGATGGAGATGTACAAGACTGTCATTTTCATGCCTGTTAACACATCAAATTCTGCAGCCCATGCATCAAGGAGTCATTTTGACTTTAAAATCTTATTGAAGAATACATTTCATAAGGCTATAGCCATGGTGATTCCACTGAAGGATCTGGGCAAAGTCAATTGAAAACCTTCAGGAAAGGATTCACCATTCTAGATATCATTAAGAACATTCATGATTCATGAGAGGATGTAAAAATATCAATATTAATAGAGTTTGAAAGAAGTTGATTCAAACTCTCGTGGATAACTTTGAGGGGTTAAAGACCTCAGTAGAGGCAATAACTGCAGATGTGGTGGAAATAGCAAGAGAACTAGAATTAGAAGTGGAGCCTGATGATGTGACTGAATCGTCAGAATCTCATGGTAAAACTTTAATGAAGAGTTGCTTATGGATGAAACTCTTTTCTTGATGCAAGTGTTTTCTTGAGATAGAATCTACTCCTGGTGAAGAAGCTACGAATACTGTTAAAATGACAACAAATGATTTAGAATATTACATAAGCTTAGTTGATAAAACAGCATTAGGGATTGAGAAGGCTGATTCCAATTCTGAAAGAATTTCTACTGTGGGTAAAATGCTATCAAACAGCACCACATGCTACAGAGAAATCTTTCATGAAACGAAGAATCAATTGGTGTGGCAAACCTAATTTTTGTCTTATTATCAGAAATTGCCACAGCCACCCAACCTTCAGCAACCACCACCTTGATCAGCAACCATCAATATCATGGCAAAGACCCTCCATGACTGCAAAGATTATGACTCACTGAAAGCTCAGATGATGGTTAGCACTTTGTAGCAATAAAGTACTTCTAAATTATGGTATGTACAATTTTATTTAGGAGAAAGGAAAGAGTAACTTTTATTATTTTTGTGGTATCATAGGCAGCATTTTGAACAGAAAAAGGACAGTAGGTAAAAACTGAGGGAATTTGAACAGATTGTTTTTAAAGCATTCCAAGAGATTCTAATGTTTTACTCAGTGTTAAGAACAGAAGAATTATATGAATGTAATGGTTACTCATAAAGAAGTGGAAAACATCAGTATTTCATTAACCATAGAAGGGAACCAGAGACAGATTGATTTACTTGTGAAAGCCTAACAAACCCTCATATAACAGGTATGTACATTTTGTACATAATGTTATTGCACACTTAATTACAGTATAGTGTAAACGTAACTTTTACATGCAATAGGAAACCAAAAAATTAATGTCACTCACTTTACTGTGATATTCATGTTATTGCGGTAGTCTGGAACTGAAACTGCAATATCTCCAAGGTATGCCTATACTAGGTTTTGACTGCTTTCAGTACACATGACATATATACAACAAATGATGCAAATATATTTTCCTGGTTTTTCTTCCATTAGTCTCAAACAGGACTGGACCTAAGAAGTACTATTTAAACACTGTTTTGCCTTTTGAGCAATGCACTCTACTATTTTTAAGATTTTCATATGGACTTTCTAATCCAACAAGACTAACAAATTTATATTTGTTGTACAGCTTTCTAATTATTAAGGATAAATGCAAGAAACATTTCTGCAGTCGATACCTACAGCCTAGATCTTACTAGATATTTTACTTTAATTTAAAAAAACCATAGAAATAGGTGCTACCTTTGATACAACTGCTGGGCTCAGTCTGAGATGTGAAAATCTTTGATACACAAGAGTTCTCAATCATTTTTGATTAGTAATGAGTACTGACATTAATAAGGAGTGTTTTATATTATTGCAAGAAGCTGAACAGGTAGCTGGTAATTTAGCAAAGTGTAATGGCTGAAAATAAAATTCAAAATAATTCACCTTTTACATTTTGAGAACAATACATCTCTCTTATCCACAATGTGTTAGTAATTTGCTAAATATTTTTTTAAGTTTAAAGCTTTTTAGGCTTTGTCCTGTTTTAGGGAAACAAATTAAGGGATTTAATCAAGCACAAAGCCAAGGATCAGTAGGCAATTTAATTCCTAGAGACATGAATTAACTATATCAAGAATGCCTGTCTTCTCCATTTAGATCATAAATTCCACAGAAACTGGGAACTGTGATCATCCCGATCCCTGCTGTTTCCCCAGCATATTGCAGAACACAGAATTCAAACATTTGTTCAATGAATAAAAAACTTTCACATAATGAGAGAGCCATTTGCTGCTCTAAAAGAAATGACATACTTAACTAAATTATTTCTGATACAACTAACTTTCAGATGCAGAGAAGTATGTCATGGCTGACTTACAATGAACTAGAATTTATGCTGTGGTCTGGGTTCTGCCATAAAAAGCATAACAATTCATAGCAACTGGGATGTCACTTGAAATCTCCAGACCTTAATGACTGAATTTATGAAATTAGGGATTTGACTAGATGAAACCCAGTTAAAAAACTCTAAAATTCATTCAACTTCAAAATTGCTTGTCAATTCTGAAATCACTTAGTGAGATATGCCAAAGACCACAAAATATTCACTTTACAAGCAATAGACAAAGATTAGAAAATTTAAAATTTTTAATAAATGTGCTTTGTTCACAAAATGTGAAAAAATACAACAAACACAAATATACATTTTCTGGTATGTGACCTCCCACCACTTGGCAACTGGTATAAACCACTTGATCTAGTCATGATCCTGAAGAATCCAACTAAATGATAATCATTTGATTCTGAAACTCCAAATTCTATTGGCAAATCCTGCCGTGAATGGAACAGGAGGCCCCTTAACTTCTTTATATCCAAATTAAGTCATTCTTAAGAGTACCTATGCAGTGTTAGAAGACCCTATTAACGTCTCATGTCATTACATATATAATCTGGCACGATGCCACACAACTGCTTATATTTCAACTCTTATAGACTGAATTGGCTTTGGTGGAATATGCATTGGTTTAAATCCCATGCCAAGGTAATTTGAATAAGCTGAATTTACAGTAACAAATGATATTTATAAATTCAAACAAATTTATATTAAGTGGAAGTAGGCTTTATAAAGAGATTTTTCTTTAAAGTACTGTTTAAAATACATCATGCATACTTTGGAGCATAAGCAGACTCAACATCTGTAAACAATCAGAAGAATTTATAGCACCAACATTTTAGTTGTAACACAAAGGCTGACTCCAAGGTCATACTTATACTAGGCTCTCAAAATCACTGTTTTCATTTATTTTCAAAGCACTTTCATTTGGTATATTGTTTTCTTTGTTAAGGTTGCATTTAGCCAATCAAAAAAAAATAAACAGTATGGTAAGAGAGTTACTACTAAAACACAGTTCTGTGTAATCCTGAACATAGTGCCTTTTTTCTTTTGGGGAAGCTGCAACACATGATCCTGTAGTACTTAACTGGAAAGAAAGTCAATCCTGATTATTAAGGAATCTTATGCTATTGAAAGTAAATGAAAAATTTCAAGTTGCTTCTGGCACATTTGAGCAATCAATATTTACTACATTTAGTCGAATGACTTTTTAGGTTAATTAAAATCTTGGTACTTGTGTCAATTTGGCATATGAAATTTATTCTGAAATATTCTGTACACACACTCAACTGTTTATATCTTAAAGGATAAATTTTGTATTTCTAAATAAAGTTTGATATTCAAAGTTAACTACAGCAATTCACAATAAGCACAAAAACATCAGTTTTACAAGAGTAAAGAAGTGCAGTTTATGAAATTTAGGATCAACTATTGAAAATCCAAGTTTCCTTTAAACATACAAACACGCACACACACACAAACCATGAAATCCGAAACTGTGATATTTCAGTGCAAAAACCTCAGTATGAGGTAATTTTAATGTAATAACCACTTGAAAAAAAAATCCACACAGTGGCACTCTTAAAAATGATAGTTTACATGACAATTGCTGGCTACAAGACAATGTGGACTCAATGTTTTTTAGCTATTTAAACTAATCTTGTCTTGTTTGGACATGTATTTCTCCTTAATCATTTGCTTCTGATTCAGAAACATGGAAAGGCATTTATCAATGCGGAAAGGGAAAATTCCCACAGCCAACTAATGATTTATATATTCAAAGAAAATTTTCTGCTAGAATGTAGATAGAAATTAGAATATTGAAAGGCTAAAACCATTTTATAAGATTACCAACAGAGGGTTAAAACTTGTTTTTATATAATTCCAGACTTGTAGTGCAGCACCTCCTTAACAGAAAGGTGAGGACCCTATCAAAGTTGGTCCAAATAGAACATAAGCTCTTTTACAAGTGCAAACCTTTTCACAAAGGTATTTTAGGTCTGTATTGAGTTCTATATTGTTCTTTGCTTAAATAGAAATTTTTGAAATTAAACCTAAATTTAAAAAAAAGGAAATGTGAACTCTAACAGATAAATATACTTAACACCAAGGCCAAAATCAACATGAAAGTTATGAAACTACTACTTTGGTAGTGGTGTTTACTGAACTGTGCTAATAAAATCAGAATACATACTTTGGGGGTAACTGTTTCCCCAATGTCTGATGCTGCCAAATGAGCTCTTTATAGAAAAAAGAAAAGAATTATCACCATTTCCAAAAAGTTCAGGAAATATTGGATCATCAGACAGAAATGAATAGAAAATGGCTTTCATTAGTTAGACAAATGAAAAAATAAGTGCATCACCAAACAACTAAACCACTCTATCTCTGTATTACGTTTAACTTGTGAATCATCAAAGTGCAATCTACAGCTTTCTACATATCTTAAAGTTTCCCATTGCAATGGTTAAAGTCAACATTGAAGAGTTGAAGAAAAGGAAAACACAAAGCAAATTATGCTTCATTTTTCACACAGTACTGAAGAGAAAAAGGTACCTTTCTATGATCTTAGTGCTAAATGCTAAATTAAGTTGTTTCTGCTATGACAGGTGTTACTCTGCATGAAACTTTAAGCTTTCTATATAAGAATAAAATTTAAAATCCAGAAGTAGAAAAAAATAGCAACTCTGTAAACCTTTGCAATTCTTCTCTGCAAACTAGGTTTTAAGTACGGAGCTCATGTTAGTATTTCCGATTAGTCTAAGCAATTAGTTTGGGAGCCTGGACAGAAAGGAAGGACCTTTTGTTGTTATATTAACTTAAAAGTAATATAGGATCCTCTAGCTCATAGAAAGGAATAGAGCTAGCTTGACTTTCTCCAGAATCTGAGTCATATGGAGCATCGGGGAGTTCTGTGAAACCATATGCTAGCTGTTCATCTTCCATATCTGATCGAACATAGCAGGAAGGGTTAGAATATTCCTCATCTTCTATACTGTTGAAATCTTGAGGAATATATAACATTCCTGGGTAGTTCCTACTAACTAAGTCACTTGTGGTTTTAAGGGAGATTTTCCTAAATGCCATCAGATGCATATGTGAAAATTTTGAATACTTGAAACGCTTAAAGCCCAGGGACTCTATAGCAATCTTCCAGCTTTTCATCATCATAGCATGACGGTTCTGATGGGAGGAATCAGGCGTGATGATAAGTAATAAACCATTCAATACTAACAATTCATGGGCTTTCTTGCAACAAATCCATCGCTGGTAAGGTGATGGAAAATAAGAAAGAAGGAGAGAGAAAACAACCACATGGAAAAGCTCTCCAGGAAGAGAATCAATAGGGTTTTTCAGTTGCTTCAAAAAGGCATCTATAGCATCCTGTGCAAGCTGGAGTGGTTGCTGAAGCTGCAAGTTCAGGAAATCACACTTATAAACACTCTAAAAAAAGGGAAAAACAAAGCATTTTAGGAACTTCAAGATTACTTCCAATTTATTAAATACATATTACAGATTATTTCACAACATTTTCACATAATTCCAATTTAGATTATGCATCTTACCCTTTTAAATTGTTTACACAGACTTACTCAACCAAAAGTTTTACTCACAAAAATCTCAAAGAGCAATGAACACCAGAAAATTTATCTTCATCATTAAGATAATATATATATTTCTTCCCACAATTTGAAATTAGAAAATATTTTAAGCATATCTTTTTAAAAAATTATAAGGGTTTATTTGAAATTTAATTTGGCATTTACAGGAATGATAGTTATTTAGAAACTCAGTCATATCTATATTCAGGTCATCATTTTCAGTACCAAAGAAAGGCTATGTAAAGTCTATAAAGCAAGTAAAACAAAAAATTGAGATGAATCAAAGTCAAAGAGGATAATGAAAGGAACATTATACAATCTGTACAAGCAGAAAGATGCCAAACCTTTGAAAAGTCATGAAAAAGGTTTTTTAAACCATTAACCTTAACCATTTTCTAAAAAGTAATTTTAGTATTACTTTTATTAAAAAGTTAATCCCTCGTTTGAAAGAAACTATATATTAAATTTAATTAACATAATCATATGCTCATGGGAACCACTACAACTAAAGGAATAAACAATATTGCATAATTTGCTGAATATTAAAACTTTATGGCAATGATTCAGAATTAGAAGGCAGTTTTAAAATAGGATAAAAATTAGTCATCCTTACTCCCTTACTCTTGTTAGTTGGTAGGAAAACTGGTCACATATTCATCTGGATAAAAGTGATATGTAATGTTTTTTTTTTTTTTTTTATTATCAGGAAAGAATTCTTGTTTTTCTTCTTCCCTTCACTCTGCTTTTTAAAATAAACAACTTAGTAAGGTATAAGTGATATGATATACAAACTCTGCACATATTTAAAGTGTACTTTTAGGAAGTTGTGACATTTATACACTTGTGAAACCATTGCCACCATGAAGATAATGAAAGCTCCAACACCCTCCAAAAGTGTCTTTGTGTATCTTTAAAACCCCTTCCTCTTGCCCTCCCCTTCTCTACCTCTACCGCCAGGGAACCATTGATCTGATTTCTACCACTAGAGATCAGTTTGTATTTCCCACAATTTTATATAAATGGAATCACACAGATGTACTCTTCATGTCTGGCTTCTTCCACTCAGCATATATGTTTTGAAAGTCATTATTTCTTTTGCATATGTTAATAGTTCACTCCTTTTTATTGCTGAATAGCATCCCAGTGTATGAAGGACTATACCAAAGTTTTGTTTATCAATATGCTCATTGATGGACATCTGGGTTATTTCTAGTTTACAAATCAAGCTGCTATGAATATTTCTGTTCAAGTCTTTTAATGGACATGCTTTTCTTTCCCTTCAGTAAATAGCCAGGAGAGGTGTGGCTAGATTATAGAGTAGGTATATGTTTAACTGTGAAGAAACTCCCAAACTGTTTTCAAAAGTTTTATATCTCCTGCCCCCTAAGAGCATATGTGAGTTATAGTTCCTCCAAATCCTTACCAACAAGGTATGAACAGTTTTTAAAATTTTAGGTGAGTAGTGATAGCTCCTAGTGGTTTTAATTGGCATTTTTCTAAATGAGTAGTGATATTCATCTTCTTTTCATCTACTTGTTTGCTATCTGAATACCTTCTTTGGTAAAGTGTCCAGATCTTTTGCCCACTTTAAAAAAACAATTGAGTTGTTTGCTTTCTTACTATTTTTTAGAGAGCTCATTATTTATTCTAGATACAAGTCCTTTTTCAGATCTACAACTTGCAAAAATTTTTTCTCAGCCTGTGGCTTTTCATTCTCTTAACAAGTATCCTTTAAAAAGCAGAAGTTTTTAATTTTGATGAAGCCCAATATATTAATTTGTTTTTCCATGGATCTTGCTTTTGTGGTTCTAAGAAACCTTTGCCTAAACCAAAATAACAAATTTTTGCACATATTAATAGTTCACTCATTTTTATTGCTGAATGGTATCCCAAAACATCAATGATTATTCTTGCTTATTCTTCAAGGTTATTCTTTTAGATGTTTTATACTTTTATGTTTCACATTTAGGTAAGATCCATTTAAGTTCATTTTTTGTAAATGGTGTGAGGTATGGACTGAAGTTTTTTTTTCTTTTGTATATGGTTATCCAATTGTCCCAACACCATTAGTTGATATACTATCCTTTCTCCACTGAATTGCTTTCCCAAGTTGGTCTATAATTTAGGCCTATTTGTGAATGCTTTATTTTATTCCATTGATATATTTCTCTCTCTTAGCACTAACAGCACACTGTTTTGACTACTGTATAATTACACTGTATTATATTATAATAACTCTTGAAATCATCTATTTTGTCTACTGTTTTTGCTTTTTATTTCACTGATTTCGAGCCTGGTATTTATTACTTCCTTTCTTGTACCTTGGATTTAATACGCTCTTTTTTTTTTTGTCCTAGTTGAAGAGTTGATGTCATTGCTTTGAGACCTTTCTTCTTTTCTAATAAAGGTGTTGAGTGATATAATATTTCCCCTTAGCATTACTTTATGACATTCCACATATTTTGCTATCTTATGTTTTTATTTATCTTCATTTCAAAATTTGCTCCTTGTGAGTCCTTCTTTGACAGTAGATTATGTAGAAGCATGCTATTTAGTTTTCAAATATTTGGAGATTTTCCAGAGGTGGTTTCTGTCTAGTTTAATTTTATACTGATTGCATGATTTGAATCCTTTCAAATCCGTTGAGACTTGTTTTATGGTCCAGATTATCATCTGTCTTAGTAAACATTCCATTTGCACTTGAAAAGAATGGATAGTGTGCTACTGTTGTTGAAATGCTCTATAAATGTTCATTAGGTTAAGTTAATTAACAGTTGTTATGGACTGGACTGTCCCCCAAAAAGAGTCCTTCTCTCCAATACCTCAGAATGTGACCATTTTGGAAATAAGGTCATTACAGATGGAATTAGCAAGTTAAAATGAGGTTCTAGTGGATCACGGTGGGCCCTTAATCCAATATGACTGGTACCCTTAAAAGAAGAGGTGTTTTCTTCACAGAGAAGAAAACACCATGTGACAACTGAGGCACAGAATGCAGGAATTGCCAGAAGCCACTGCCAGAAGCCAGCAGTAAGGCATGGGACATATTCTTCCCTACAGAGTTAAAGGAAGCATGGCCTTCTAGCTCCCAGAATTTTGAGACAATAAATTTCTATTGCTTTAAGCAGCTTAGTTTGTGGTATTTTGTTACAGTGGCCAAAGCAAACTAAAACAATAGTGATTTTCAAGTCTTCTATATGCTTACTGGTTTTGTGTCTGCTTATTCGGTAAACTATTCAGAGGAGGGTATTGAAATCTCCAAATGTATTTTATAAATGTTTATTTCTCCTTGCTATTTATGTTATTGTTTCATATATTTTGGAAGATGTTATTAGCTGCATTTTAGAATTGTTATATACTCTTTTTATTTTATTTTTTAATTATCTTTTTTTAAAGTTAATAGATCACACAAAAGTTATATTAAAAAAACATAAGAGGTTCCCATATAACCCACTCCCCACCCCCCCATTTTTTAAAATTGTATTTTTACAATTTATATGCTCTTTAATTATATTTATACAATTTATATACTCTTAATAATTATCTATCCTTATGAAATGACCATCTTTATTCCTGGTAATATTCTTGCTCTGAAATCTACTTTGTCTGATTTTAATATAGCAGCTTTTTTTCCCCTACTATTCTTCTACTTTTAACCTATTTGTGTCTTTAAAATTGAACTGCAGTTCTTACAGGCAGCATATATAATCTAAAAATCTTAATCTTTTAATTGGGGTATATAGGGTATATAATCACATATATATGATGTGACTGATATAAAACTATAATCTTCCTATTTATCAGCACCATCTGCTCAATGTTACCTTTCTCCTCTTTTTCTGCCATCTTTTGGATTAACAATCTATTTTTATGATTCCATTTTATCATCTTTGTTGGCCTATAGCTACAACTCTGTTTTATTTTAGTGGTTGCTTTAGAGTTTATGGAATATTTCTTTACCTTATTATAGTCTACATTCAAGTGATATTATCCCACTTCATGTATAGTATAAGAATATTAAAATATATACTTTCATCCCTCCCATTCTATTTTTTGTACTATTGTCATAATTTTAATTTTACATATATTATAAACCCCATTCTATGTTATTATTTTTGTTAAAATAATCAAATAATTTTTAAGGAGATTTAAATAATGAGAAAAAAACTCTTTGCTTGTGTAGAGTTTTTAAGACTTCTTATAATTCAAGTCTGCTGATGCTGATTTCTTTAGCTTTCACGTCTGTCTCTATTTTGCCTTTATTTTTTTAAAGATTTATTTATTTCTTACCATCCCCTTATTGTTTGTACTTGCTGTGTGCTTTGTCTTTAGGAGGCACCAGGAACTGAACCTGGGACCTCTGATGTGGGAGAGAGGTGCCTAATTTTGCTGGAGCCACTTCCATTCCCTACTTTGTTGTGCTCTCATTATTTTCTTCTTCTTGTGTCACTTGTTGCATCATTTTGTTGTGTCAGCCTGCTGTAACTACCTGTTGTGTCAGTTCACTGTTCACTGTCTTGCTTGTTTTCTTTAGGAGGTACTGGGAACATCTGCTCCCTGCTTTGCTGTGTCTCTCATTAGTTTTTCTTCTTGTGTCTCTTGTTGCATCAACTTGCCATGCCTGCCTATCATGCCAGCTTGCTGTCTTCTTTAAAAGACCGAGAACTGAACCATGGACCTCCCATGTGGTAGGTGGGAGCTCAGCTGCCTAAGCCTCATCTGCTTCCCATATTTTGCCTTTATTTTTGAGAGATATTTTCACTGGGTATGGAATTCCTGGTTGATTTTTTAGTACTTTAACACATTTTTTAAAAAAACATCTTTGTGTGCTTTTAAGACTTTCTATTTATCACCGGTTTTAATGAATTTGATTATGATGTACCTTGGTGTATTAGTCAGCCAAAGGGGTGCTAATGCAAAGAACCAGAAATCTGTTGGCTTTTATAAAAGGGTATTTATTTGGGTACAAGTTTAGTCACAAGGCCATAAAGTATAACTTACCTCCCTTACCAAAGTCTGTTACCCCATGTTGGAGCAAGATGGCTGCTGGTCTCTGCGAGGGTTCAGCCTTCCTCTTCCTCTTAAGGCTCCAAGGGCCCAGCTTCTTCTGATCTCAGTTATAGGCTGGCATAAGGCTAGTCTCTCTTCCTGAGGTTTGTCTCTTTCCAAGCTCAGCTGCACTGCTCCACAAGGCAGCTGTAAACTATGAGGTGAACAGTCTGGCTCTCTCCCTGGGGCTCCAGCATCATAAACTCAACTTTCTGTGTTTTCCTGCAAGTATTTACTTCCCTATCTTTGACTGAGCATCCGTTTACACAGCCCACCAAGGGGGAGGGGGGCAGGGGCAGGGCAGGTTCAAGATTTGGTTAAATAAAAGCCCTAATCTTGATTTAATAAAGTAAAAGTGAAATCTCTCAATTTAATACAATCTAATATGCTCAAAGAAACAAACCAGTTTATAAACACAATCCCGTATCTATTTCTGGAATTCATGAACAATACCAAATTGCCACATTTGGTATTAATTTTTCTTCATGTCTCTTGTGCTTGGGGTTTGTTGAGATTCTTAGAAATGTAGGTTTATAGCCATTAACAAATTTGGAAATCTTTTGGTCATTATTTCTCCAACTACCTCCACTCCTCCCCTTTTTGGGGACTCAAATTACACTTACATCTGACCTCCTGAAATTGTCTCTCTGCTCAATGACACTGGTTCATTTAAAAAAAAAAAAAAAAAAAAGATCTTTTCTGTGTTCCATTTTAGAGAGTTCCTATTGCTATGCCTTGGTATTACTTTTCTTCTGCAATGTCGAATGTGTTATTAATTCCATCCAGGTTATGTTTCATATCACCCCATCATAATATTGATCTCTAGAAGTCAGATTTTAAAAAAACATCTTTCATGTTTCCACGTAACTTTTTGAAGACAAGGAATATAATTATAATGTCTCTGTTTCCTCATTTTTGGTCTCTATAGGGTGATTTATCTTTTCACTGAAGGTCATATTTATCTGCTTCTTTGCATAGTTTGTAATTTTTTATTGGATGCTAGAATAGTGAATTTTACCTTTTTGGGCACTGAAAGGTTTTGTATTGCTATAAATATTCTTAAGCTTTGTTCTAGGATGCAGTTAAGTGACATGGAGACACTAGGATCTTTCTGAATCTTGCTTTTAAGACGTGTTAGGTAGGATGGGAGCAGTGTTTAGTCCAATACTAGTTATTTTGCACTACTAAGGTAAGACTGTGTTAACCCTGAGTTTTCTAGTTTGACTGATGGCAAAAGGCACTACTTCTAGCCTGGGTGAGCTCCAGGCACAGTATCCTCTAATCCTTTCAGGTGGTTCTTTCTCTAGTCTGTTGTAGTTTCCTCATACACCAGCTGATTAGTACTTAACACTTTACATACAGATCTCTGAAGTGTTCCCTTTGTGCAGTTCCTTCCTCTTCAGTACTCCGTCTTATAAACTCAAGTTACCTTGGTCTCCCAGGATTCTCAGCTCCACTTCTGCAACTCAAGGCATCAGCTGGATTCTGTGTCCTCCTCTGCACCATGTCTTGGAAACTCTCTCAAGGCAATATGCTGGGTTCACCTCACTTTTTTGTTTTTCAGGGGTCACTGTTTTCAGTGCCTGACGTCCGGTGTCTTCTAAATTATTGTTTCAAGTATTTTTTCAACTTTTCAGTTGCTTCAGACAAGGGAACAGGCAATAATTCTGGTCCCTTTTACTCCATCTTGGCTAGAAGTATAAGTCCCTTCTTTTTGTTTTCAGATTATAGTACACTAGACAGTGAAAATCTCATTCAATGCCTGAACTTCTGTATGGCTATTCTTTTGCCTTCCCTAATGACTATACATTTGAAACTTTATAGCCCTATATATACACATTTAATATTAAAGAAATAATATTTAATTCTGCAGTCAGATCAAACAGTGTCCTGTCTTCATTCCCTGAGGGATAGGTCATCTCTAAAGTATCTTTTGGGAGGGAAGGGGAGAAAATTCATGCAGAAAGTCCCATGAATTTTAAAACTATAGCCCTGATGGTACAGGAATTCTCTGAAGTGATAAGTTAGGAATAGCTGGTTTACTATAGAGCAAACATAAAGACTATCTTTAGGAAGAAGAGGAAATAGAAATGGTTTTATCATTCTTTTTCCCCAGTGTTGCTCATAATGATTCAATCTAGAGAGTCATGCCAGTCAAAATGATACATAATTAAAGAAAAGATTCATATGAAAGTTTAAACTTCAAGCAGGAACTTTTCAATAATAACGGCAAACATTTCTTGAGCACATTTTATATAATAAGCACTGTGTTATGTGCTTTGCATACTTTCTCTCAAGTAAACATTACCATAACTCTATGGGGTGCAGTCTATTACTAACTCCATTATGCAGATGAAACTGAGCTTACATTCTAATCTGTATTTTTTCTACAACATTAAAAATGAAATTTGTACTGGGTCTTTTTTGTGTTTGTTTTGTTGGTGCTTGGAGATAATATCAAAAGTAAAATAAAACGGCAAACATTATGAACTTATGTCATTTGGGAAAAATCTGATTTTCTTTTTCTGAAATAAAAAAATCTGTCTGCTCTGGAGTCATCTATTTTCATAAAATATTCTTAACACAAACTCTTGGCATCATAAAGGAATGTTTAAGCTGATAAGGAAGTGATCCTGGTTCAAGGAATTGAAATGGCAGTGCCACAATTAACTCACTGTGATGTTCTCTAGAGAAGCATATCTGTCATTTATTGAGGACCTATAATTTCCCAGGCCAAATTTAGTAGATGTTTATTTTCACAAGTTTTTAATATAGGTGGAGGAAACTATGTGCAGTTAAGTCATTTCATCTACTCAAGTATAAATAGCTTGAATTTAATAAAGTTCTGGCTGTCTCCACAAGCCTTGCCTTTTCCAACGTAACGTAATGGTTCTACATCACAGTACATTTCAGAAAGATGAATCAAAAAAAAAAAAAAAGAAAAACAGAAGTCTAAACACTACAGACAACTGGAAGTCTCCGTAATCTACTAAGGTTTCTTGATAATAATGATTCCAGATTTTGTCCATTTAGTTGAAAAACAGAACAAAACAAGAAAGAAAATAAAGTGCTGGTCATCTGACTATTAGTTAACTAAATTAGTTCACAAATTTTCACAGAATATAAACTTAGTTTTGAATAGAAATAATTGTTCATCAACTTGAACACAAGAATTATATTTGCTATTTTAGAAATGTAAATTACGTGTTTTTCCTTTGTAAAGATACATGTGAATTATTCAAGTCTGAAAACAAAATAAAACTATGCATACCTCTACAGCAGGTACAATGTCTATGCCAACAGTTAGAAATTCTTCAAACTTCAGAAATGGGTTAAAGCAGCTGCCAACATCAAGTAATCTGATCTTTCCTGAGGATTGTAGTAACCTAAAAATAGACATTTTATCTTATGAAAGACAAACTAAAATAAAGTAAAAGGAAAAAAAATCAAATATTTGAGAATAATAAAGAGCATACAGATCAGTGGTACTCTTAAAATTCTGGTCTCAGGACCTCTTTAAACACTTAAAAATTACCAAGGCCTCAAAGAGCCTTTGCTTGGTTATATCTATCAATAGTTACCATATTAGAAATTAATATAAACATTTAAAAATATTTATGACTACTCATAAATACTATGAAAATTAAAAATTTTATGACTTCATTAAAAATGATAAAAGCCATTGTACATGCTAATATAAATGACACTTTTTAAATGTCTGGCTTAATGGAAGATAGATGGATTCTCATATCAGCTTTTGCATTCAAACTGTTGCAATATAACATTTCATGTAGTATCTGGAAAACTTTACTGCATCCTCATGAAAGAATGAGAGTAAAAAAGGCAAATGACATCTTAACAGTATTATGAAAGTAGTTTTCCCCCTGCAGAGCCCCTAAAAGAGCCTCAGAACCTCAAATCTACACTTTGAAAACCATCTCTGTAGATGAAAGAACCCATTCACAAATCAATTCTTAGTATGCAATATAATATCATCTCTGGACTTTAATTTGTCTTTTGATTTAAAAGGACCAAAGATAAAAGCATAAATAGAATAGTACTTTTTATGTCATGAAAGTTTATTATGTACAAGAAACTTCCTCATGTCAGAAAAAAGAAGGAAAAGAAATAAAACAAGAAATTACTATTTCATAAAGTAGCAAAACTTATTTACAATGCAAATAATACGTCTATGGGCAAAAACAACAGATTTTTCTGGTCCTAAAGCCTATAGTCCTAATGCTCAGACAATAAACAACAGCAAAAAAATTTTAAGAATGTAGGTCAACTTCAGACATATGCAATTTAATTGATGTGAAGATAATTTTCTTTTAAAAATTCCTGAGTACATACTGGGGAAAAAAAAAAGAAAATGTGCAAAATAATTGGATAAATAGAATCTTGATTCCTTGAGTCTAAAAGCAGGGGAACCTCTCCAGCTTCTCTCTCATGTACCTTGGCTAGTATACACCTTAGGTCCACTAGAAAGGCTACACTACTGACAGTAGATTAAACTTCTGGAAAAGGCACTGTACGTCAAAATAGAGCTTGATGTTTCAACATTTTGTAAAAATAATCACAACCACTATTATAAATCAACTATAAAGGTCATACTTAATATAGTACATGACAATGTACAGTACCATAAAACAATATGAATCAACTAAAGAAAAGATTTTTGGTAATTTTATTTTATTTAAGAACTCTTCTGAAGAGGAACTATGAGGGTATGATAAATAGCAATTTCATGAGGTGGGCTTTCATTTTCTTTATAAACTTTACTCAGTAATCATGACTATGACCTCCACAGGAGTGTCAGTTATTGCAGGAAATAGCTTTGTGTATGTTTAATGGCCACCTGGATATTATTTTCTTGGGTAGGTGCCTGATCAAGTCGTTTGCTCATATTTCTGGTGAACATCTTTTTCTTAATGAGTCATAATTCTTTATGTATTCTGGACCCTGGATTATATGTGTTTCAAAAACTTGCAAAACTGGTAAAGAAAAGCCAGTTTGCAGCTTGTCCTTACATTCATTTTGTTTGTTTGTTTTTTGTTTTTGAAAGATTTATTTCTCTCCCCTTCCCCCCTGCCCTGGTTGTCTGTTCTCTGTGTCTATTTGCTGTGTCTTCTTTGTCCACTTCTGTTGTCGTCAGGGGCACGGGAATCTGTGTTTCTTTTTGTTGCGTCATCTTGTGTCAGCTCTCCATGTGCGCGGCGACATTCCTGGACAGGCTGCACTTTCTTTCGCGCTGGGCGGCTCTCCTTATGGGGCACACTCCTTGCGCGTGGGGCTCCCCTACATGGGGGACGCCCCTGCGTGGCAGGACATTCCTTGCGCGCATCAGCGCTGCACATGGGCCAGCTCCACACAGGTCAAGGAGGCCCGGGATTTGAACCGCAGACCTCCATGTTGTAGACGGACGTCCTAACCACTGGGCCAAGTCCACCGCCTACAATCATTTTATGATGTCTATAATGCTACATGTTCTTAACTTTAAGGTACTGAAATTTATCAATCTTTAGATTTATGACTATATTTTGCATATGTTAATCCATCTGTAGCCACAGTCATGAAATTCACTAGAATATTTTGATTGCTTTATTAACTGCCATATCCTCAGCACCTAGAAAAGTGTCTGGCCTACAGCAGGTGCTTAAGGCCATCTATGTGTGTACAAGAATGTGTGTATGGATGCTGTACTGTTTTGTGGTCTATATCTGTTGGGCTAATACCATATAGTTTTAATGCTTATAATTTTGTAATATACCTTGGTTTTTGGTAAGGCAAGTCCTCCCATTTTATTCTTTGCACTTTGTTTTTCCATGTAGATTTTAGAATTACTCTATCAAGTTCAAAAAACAAAAACGCGAACTGCAATCTCCGAATAGCTTTATCATTTTCTCTGTAAAGGTCTCATACATATCTTGTTATATATGTTGGTATCTCATATTTTTGGATATTACCTTTTCCCCCCTTTGTTACCTTTTTAAAAATCTTACTTTTTATTGCTATTTAGACATGCCATTGATTTCTGCATATTGATTTTGCGTCCAACAACTTTACCATATTCCTATTATTTTCAACTGCTTATCTGTAGACTATTTTAAGTATTCTAATCTATGTACATAATTATATAATCTGTGAAGAATGACATCTGCATTTCTTCCTTCCCTATATATCTATTCATCCATCCATACAACCATTTTTTTTTTTTTGCCTTAAAGTAGCCTGGGAAACTAGGAGGGGGTGAGGGATGAAAGGGAGGCTTATTTGCTGATTTATCTTTAACTTGAGATGGCTTCTTAGTTCATTAGTTTTCAATTTTCCTTCTTTCTAATATATGCATTTAAGGCTATAAATTTCCCTCTAAGCATAGCTGTAGCTGCATTTACAAGTTTTAATATAAAGTGTTTTTATTATTATTTAATTCAAAATATTTTATTATTGGCATTATGATTTCCTCTTCAGTTCATGGGCTATTTAAGTGGTTTACTAATTTCTAAGTTTGAGTATTTCCTATATGCCATTTTTGGTATCACTTTATAGCTTAACAGTACTAAATTATCTGTATAATTTCAACCCTTTGATTCCTGTTGAGACTTACTTTGGTAAGTCTTTTTCAAAAAGTGTCCCATGTATGGTTGAAACTAACATCATTCAGCAGTTTTTGGGTACACTATATATGTCCATTAGCACAGCTTTGTTAATCATGGTACTCAAATATTTTATGGTCTTACTCATTTACTGAATGCTTGTTCTACTAGACAGAAAGGTGTGTTAAAAATCTGCCAATATTAAAAATGAACAAACACAGAATTAGATTTATGTGAATGATTTGAGTGATTTTGTTATTTCCACATGTGCTTACTTTTGAAAAGAAATCCAGGTAGGATAAACCAGAAACTAATAAAACCTGAGATGATTTGGGAATGGGGTAGATGGTTTAAAGAAGGGATGGGACATATGAGTAATCTTCCTTTGCAGTTTTGACTTTTGAAAGTTGTTAATGTTTTACATATACAAAAAATAAAACTAAATCCATGAGGATGGGGAAAACACAAAATTGAAAAGAGAAACTAATAAACCTAACTATATATCAAGAAACATAAAAGGAAAAAATAATAATCCAAGTAATTTTGAACACAGTGTTCTGACTAGAATAATTTCGTAATTCCAATGGGTGACATAATAAGGACAAAATCCTGCAAAGAAATTCTGAATTTTACTTAGTACAACAGATGCAGTCATTCTGAAATTATTTTGTGTGTACTGTAGGGCTGAGCAAATGGGAAAATACACTGATGTTGCTGGGAGATAAAAATGCAGAATGTGGGAGAGGAGTCAAAGAACCCTGTATTCACATCCCAGCAGAAGTAAGTATACCTAATGTCTAGAATTTGGTTTCTAAATACAATTCCTCCACTAGAAGGAACTGGACTTTTTAGGGAAATGGCTTATTTAAGGGCTGAAGCAGAGAAAGTACAAGATGAAAATAAGGTAATGCTCAAAAACTAATGGGACATTTCAAAAGGTTAAAGGAGCTTAGCTTAAAGGACTAACTTGAGATGATTTCAGCATCATTATGAATAATAACAGGAATGAATTACAACACTTAGATAAAAATTGTCAAATGGAAAGAAAATTAATTTTGCAGGAATGGAGCACTTCCTTTCTAGGGAACCCGTGTCAATTATGAGATAAATTTGTGGCTTGCTTCTAACAAGTATACAGGAACCCTCCCTCAGTACCTTCTAACAAGTATACAGGGACCCTCAGAAGGTACTGTTTATATTAACCACCTTTGTTTCTATCTTATTTTTTTATTTTCCACAATCACAATATTTTTCATATTATAAAATTATACCTGTTTTTGTATATCACATATCTTTTTTGGAATATGGGCATTCTAGAAATTCTCTTTAAAGAAATTAAAACACCTTATTCAGACATGAATAAAATGAAACTGAGTTATCCAATTTCCCCCTTTCAATCACTGCTTGTACTTGTTTTACAAGAGAGAAATAAACAATTCTTTTATATTAACACTATGTAGAGCATATCCTGGTCTCTCTCAGATTTAACCTTAGTAAATTATTATAGGATTTGTAATCAGATAGGCCAAAGTAAATCAATCTTCTAAGAGCTACTTTTTTATAAAAAAGACCATTTTTATGTATGGAATCAACAGTCACGGTTTCCCTCTATGAAGAATTTAACAAAAAAGTTACTACTACTTATGCAAATTCCCAGAGTATCAATTTATCTGGAGGGAAACCCTCTTATTTGCAAGTTAAAAGGTAGTTAATGTGGTGGTTAGATATTTGGATTTCAAAAACATTGCCTTGGAAAACAAAGCAAGCAAGAATAACTCATTTAACAAAAAAAAAAAAATGCTTAAACAGTATAAATATTACCTTGATTTTTCTGAATAGTACCAATTCAACTACTCTTCCTCATTGCAGTTGACAATCAGGAAATTTCAGTATCTTGGCATCCAACCCATATTTCAGGGTATATTTCACTCACAGAATTCAAAACAAAACAAAACAAAACAAAAAACTCTTTGTCAGGTCATATCTTCTAATTTTTGATATGGATATTACTACTGCAACTATGGGGCTGTCAATTAACCTGAAAGTTCAAGCTCTACAAACAGAAATTAGATTTTAAAAGGCAATGAGAAAGATAGTTTATATTAGCTATAATTATACATATATACCTATCAAGATTGTTCAGCCTTAGCTTAGAAATCATTTTCATGCCTTGAAATTAGTTATCTGAACAGTATTTCAAATATTCTACCAAAATATCCAAGTACTTCTAATAATGATAAAAAAAAACAGCTTTTAAAGCTTAAATATCTGCGATTTGATACATATTGAATACCTATTTTACCTGATAGCCTTTGTGCTAAGAGCTTGAAATATCAAGTTGAGTAAAGAAGTCCTGATACTCAAAGAATTCAGTCCAGTGAAGAATACACATGTACAAATATGCGACATGAAAGCAATGAGTGCCTGATAGAGAAGAACACTGGTGGAAGAGAAGGGAAACCCATAGCTGAGACCTAGAGATAAGCAGGCTTTTTTCTAAGAGAAAATGGTGGTGGAGAATACAGGGGAAGTTGTTGAGGTGAGTATCCTAAGTCAGAAACCACAGTTAAACAAAGGTTTATGTTTTCAAGAAGGTATGCACTTTCCATAGAATATTGGAAACTCATTACAAAATAACTTTTGAAATGCTGTCCAGCTGATGATTTCACTACATTGTATTATTTAAGTCCACGATACTACTTTTTGTTCTTTCTGCCTTTAACACTCTTTGAAAGCTCACCTTGAATTTAAAAAAAAAAATAAAAAAATAAGCATCTAACCACTTTTCCTAGAAAAGAGGGAAGAAAATATCATCTGAAATAGCTCTTTATTGATTTGTCCAGGACTTGAAAATTTAATTTCAGTACCATGACTTATGTTTTAATAGAATAATCAAGACATAAATTACCCAAGGAAATAGAAGGTGGTTACTATGGTTACTAAGTAGGAATAATACTATAGTGTCTTCCTTATAGACTTGTATAAAGAAAAAGAAAATAGTACCTAGTAAATTTTCTTAAGGGCTATATTTCATGAAAATCTATTCTGCCAGATTTTAATATGTATCTAACAGTGGCAAAGGGCTAAGTGGCACCCTTTTCAATATGCCATAGGCAGGATAAAAACTGACATAATTATGGCATTGTCAGATCCAATAATAATGAACCAAAGGGCATCTTTCACTGTCAAAACGTAGGCAGAATGGAAAGATTGTTTGCCACTTACGGTGCAAGGGACTCTGCTTAAGACTCTAGCAGTAGTTTTAATTTTGCGGGGGGAACAAGAGACTTTTTTGAGCATCAGATGAGGTCTAAGAACTTTTCTCCCTAAAAATAATGCACATATATATCACATTTTGATACAATGTAGGGTGATTTACAGACTCCACTAGGATCATCTAAGGTTCTGGGCATAGGTAGCAATCATGTCATCGAGGGTTTACAGAATCATTGTCCTGGTCTGGTATAATTTAGTTGCAAGGAAAAGAAAACCACTTAAACTAGCTTAAGTAAAAGGCAGTTACTTTGTACAAAAAGACATCTCATAGAATTCAATTGTAATAGCCTCATGGTAACAGGAAAGCTACCAAGCAGATATTCTTCTGTTTCCCTCCTTCCTGCCTGAAAGCTGCCTCAGTTGCCTAAAAGAATTTCTTTTTTTTAAAAGATTTTATTTCTCTCCCCTTCACCCCACCCCACCCCACCCCACCCCACCCCACCCCAGTTGTCTGTTCTCTGTGTCTGTTTGCTGTGTGTTCTTTCTTTGTCTGCTTCTGTTGTTGTCAGCGGCATGGGAATCTGTGTCTCCTTTTGTTGCGTCAGCTCTCCGTGCATGCAGCGCCATTCCTGGGCTGGCTCAACTTTCTTTCGCGCCGGGTGGCTCTCCTTATGGGGTTCACTCCTTGCGCGTGGGGCTCCCCTACGCGGGGACACCCCTGTGTGGCAGGGCACTCCTTGCGCGCATGCTGCGCATGGGCCAGCTCCACACGGGTCAAGGAGGCCTGGGGTTTGAACCTTGAACCGGGGACCTCCCACGTGATAGACGGACGCTCTAACCACTGGGCCAAGTCCGCTTCCCCTAAAAGAACTTATAGATTCCAATGAGTAGAATAGTTACAATCCTGCACCCTGAAACTATTATTTTTATAAAAGTATCATTATTTCTTACTTCAGTTTAGACTATTTAGTATTTATGAACACAGCCAGAACATGAACTAGGATTATTATTAAGCAAGTAATCTTTGGGATCCGATCTCTGAATCTCTGTTTAGCAACCTTTGTTAGTATTTGCTCTTTAACCTCTCTTCTAAGACAGCACTAATCCCTCAGATAGCCTTTCCTAGGTTACACTTTTCATGCTTCATCCTTTCTCCTCATAACTTAGGGCTTATCACAGCTATATATATTCCTTTCTACCATGAAATCGCTTCAAAAATTAACATCAAATTTAACCACAACAGGCATAATTTACCACCATTAAGAATGTTCAAGAGGAATGTGCTGTAGGCACTGAGAGTAACTTCATTAAACAATTTCAATAAGTTTTGTGATTGAAAGCAGCAGTGTTAGACTATGTGTTTGTGTACTCTTGATACTACTTTGAAATGGGCATTTCAACATTTTTCTAAAAGCACACTAGGCTTTTTGTAAGCCCTAATTTGACGGTCATTTTTTTTTTTTACATCGAAGATATAATCCTGAAGTGACTGAAAAAATAATCTATCGTACCTTATGAGAAAAAAACAAAAGGGATGACTGAATTTACTGAATGTGTATGCTCCTTTGTTAATAAAGGTAAAGCAAATATTTAGAAAAATTAGTTTGCTCTAATAAGAAAATCGTAACAGATCAAGAGGCTGATTAGTCAGGAGACAGATGACTTTTGAAGAGTAAATAATGGAAATACTGTTAGACTGGTTTCTGTTTGAAGCATTACCTGCTCTACCCTTCTTCATTTAACAATCTGTAAAGTGACAAAATAGATTAGAAAACAAAGCTTGGCTAGAAGTTTATTTCAGTTATGCTGCCTCTTTGAAATGTTCACTTACACTCCTTAGTAAATGTTCACTTTCTTTAGAAAAATTTATGCAGAGAATCTTAAATTGCATTATTTAAAAATATTTCTGAAACTTAGAAATTAAAAGTCTTCTCTGTAACTTCATTTGACAATGTTTTCCTTCTCTGTATTAAAAAAACATTATAGTTAACTCAAATTCTAACTTTCTACTTACATTTCCTATGCTGTTTTTAATTCAATAGTCTTTGTTCTCTTTTCCAAAGCAGTTGTATTACCATATTTTTTGTTCTCTCGCCTTTGATTCTCCCTGCTGGTTAAGTAATTTAATAAGGAAATACAGAATTTTATTTCCTACATAATTTTCTTTCTGGCATGCTGCTACAGTCAATAACTGGATCTTGACTTTCTAAAGACATGTTGAGAGAGAGCTGTAACCTCTAACTAAAATCTTTCACTTATATGAAAATCTGGAAATATTTATCCAGGTATGCGGTTTACAATAGTGGTTTTTTTCAAAATGCTCTCTACAGAACTAGAGGTATTCTCAAGAGTCTCTTTTAAGGCTCAGCAAGAGAAATATGGGAAATACTAGGAGACTACAACTTTTCCTACACCTTTCCAAGAGAATAGTAGTGTATTTGCTTCACATGGCAGGCTTCCATAAAATGCTTCCTCTCAAGACAAGGTTCTATGGTTAAAATACTTTAAAATTAATGAATTAGACTTTATTTATCATTCCTGCTGGTTGGATGTAGAAGGGGAAAGTAAGATTTCTGTCTCATATTTTGGGGGGCAGGGAATCAAAAAGGAAATGCATTTTTGAAAGTCAGCTTGACAGTGAGATATATGAAAGCTTTTTCTAAAACTAACTTTTAAGGCTGGTAGATAACAAATAATTGGGTAATTTATTACTAGATATCTTGAATCACATAAAAATAATCAATTCCAATGTTGTCTTGTCTCAATCATTTTTTCAAGGAAACAGCAGCAGAAAAATAGTTAAAATGAAAATTCCTGACCCTAATTTAAGACTTGGCTTATTATCATTTGATCATATAGCAACTCATTTTCAGTACTTTCCATATAATCTACTTATTTTATATTCTTATCACAAATTCCTAAAATTCTGACTGGCCAAATATTATTGGCTTTAGCTGCAAGGTGTAACATCCAGACAACAGTTTCCCTTCCGTATTTTTGCAATAAAGACAATGTATCTGCAGCGGTCCACCAAATGATGGTGTTAAGATGCTCCAGGGTAGTCTTCCCCCACAGAAACTTTGAATAACTAGCAAAAACTGGCAAAGTCATTTTCCTCAAAACTCCAGCAAATGGTTTAAGGGTTGCAGTAACTGGATGAGTGCCGAATCAAGAAAACACATTTTTGAAAATAGCAGGTATAGCTTTGTGACTCATCTCTCTTTTCTTTCCCAGTACGGTGTAGAGCCATTCCACACTAAGACTGTTGGGCCCTAGCCACTGTTTTGGAAGGAACAGAGTAACCCCAATGAACATACTAGAGAGCCTATATATAGGTAATGATCTGTTGAATGGCAGCCTGAAAGGCTGATTCAGGAAACTCTTCTCTGGCTTGCCCTCCCAGAACTTGCCTTATAGGCAGAAGCAGCTTGCGGACAGCTAAACCAATTTTTTTTAAACCTAGCTGTAAAAAACAAGTCAGTCAAAGTGAACTGGGGCAAAGATTAACCTACTTTAAGAAAAAAAAAAACAGAGAACCTGGAAGTAAGGAAGAAGTCTATTTCATAGGGAGAAAAAGGAGCACTGGCATTTCTATACATGGGAGAATTCCTAAGACCACAAGCAAGTGCAAGCCCAGGACAAGACACAGGCTCAGAAAAGATGGAGAAAACCTCCATCTTGATGGGAGCGCTAAACTCTGAAGGAGCGTATCAACCAATGCACAGTTAGCTAATTTGCAAAGGCTGTGAAAAGGAGAAATAGACTGTTTATATTGATAGCATGAGACTTCAATATACCATTTTCAATAATGGATAGAACATCTAAACAGAAGATCAATAAGGAAACAGAAAGCCTGAACAATACTCTTAACCAGCAAGACCTAACATATAGAGAACATATATAGAACACTGTACCTAACAGCAGCAGAATACAAATTCTTTTCTAGTGCATATATATCATCCCTCCAGGTTATGTTAGGGTATAAAACAAGTCTCAAAAAATAAAAAAAATATTGAAATTATACAACATATTTTCTTTGACGATAATGGAATGAAGCTAAAAATCGATACAGATAGAGGTGGAGAATCACAAATACGTGACAATTAAATAATGCACTTTTAAACACTCAATGGGTCAAAGAAGAATCGTAAGGGGAATTAGGAAATATCTTGAGGTATACTTAACTATTGTGAAAGCCTAAACGCTTTCCTTCTAAGATCAAGAATACCCACTTTACAGAGTGTGGGCTATGGTGTGGACCACTGACCATGAGGTGCAGTGGTGCTCAGAGATGTAGTCACCAAGTGCAACGAATGTCTCATGATGATGGAGGAGGTTGCTGTTATGGGGGGAGGAGAGGGGTGAGAGGGGTGGGGGATATATGGGTACCTCATATTTTTTGAATGTAACATTAAAAAAGTAAAGACAAAAAAAAAGAATGCCCACTTTTACCACTATTACTCAATATTGGACTGGAAGTTCTAGCAAGGGCACTTAGGCACAAAAAAGAAATAAAAGGCATTCAAACTGGAAAGGAAGAAGTAAAACATTTTCAGATGACATGATCCTATTTATAGAAAATCCTGAAAAATCCACAACAAAGCTAATAGAGCTAATAAACAAATTCAATAAAGTGGAGGGGTACAAGGTCAACAAGTGAAAATCAGCAGAGCTTTTATATACTGTAATGAACAATCCAAAGAGGAAATCAATAAAAAAAATTCCATTTAAAATAGCAACTAAAAGAATTAGGTATCTACCAAGGTTGTATAGGATGTATATACAGAAAACTACAAAATATTGGTAAAAGAAAGCAAAGACCTAAATAAATGTAAGATCATTCTGCATTCATGGATTAGAAGACTAAATATTGTTAAGATGTGGATTTTATCCAAAATAATCTACAGATTCATTTTAGTCTCAATAAAATTCCAACAGCCTTCTTTGCAGAAATGGAAAAACCAATCATGAAATTTGTATGGAAGCGAAAGGGTCCCTGGAATAGCCATCTTGAATAAGAATGATGTTGGAGGACTTATTACAAAGTCAGTGTAGTAATACTAAAAAAAAAAAACAAAAAAAACAAACCATGGTACTGGCACAAAGACAAACATACAGACCAATGGAATCAAACTGAGAGTTTAAAAATCAATACGGACCTCTACGGCCAAGTGATTTAGACAAGGGTGCCAAGTGTACTCAATTGGGAAATAGTCTCTTCAACAAACTAAACTAGGAAAATAGGATGTCTAAGTACAAAAAAAAGAAAGAGATGATCTACCTCACAACTTATACAAAAATTAACGCAAAGTGGATCAGAGACCTAAATAGAAGAATTAAAACTATATAACTCCTAGAAAAAACAAACAAACAGGGACATCTTCAAGACCTTTTGTTAGGTAAAGATTTCTTGGACTTTACACCAAAAGCATAAACAAAAGAAAAATAAATGGGACTTCATCAAAATTAAAATATTTCATTATCAAAGGGCTTCATTATAAAAGTAAAGAGACAAACTACAGAATGGGAGAAAATATTTGGAAACCATGTATCTGACAAGGATTTAATATCCTGAATACATAAAGTACTCCTACAATTTAACAACAAAAAAGATAACCTAACTGAAAAATAGGCCAAGAATTTGAGTAGACATTTCTCCAAAGAAGATATGCAAATGGTCATTAAGCACATGAAAAGATGCTCAATATCATTAACCATTAGAGAAATATAAATCAAAATGATGAGATACCCTTTCATACTCATTAGAATGGTTACTACTGAAAAAAAAGGAAATAACAAGTATTGGAGAGGATGTGGAGAAAAAGGAACACTAACTCCTTGTTAGTGAGAAGGTAAAATGGTATAGCCACTGTGGTAAACAGTTTGGTGGTTCCTCAAAATACACAAATACCATATGACCCGGAAATCCCAGTTCTGGGCATAAACCCAAAAAATCTGAAAAGAGGGACCTGTTCAGGTGTTCAGGTATCGTTCACCATTGTTCATGGTAGTAGTAATCATAATTTCCAAAAGATGGAATCAACCCTACTGTCCATCAACAAATGACTAAATAATGTGAAAGATACACACAATGGAATATTATGGAGATGCAAAAAAGGGATGAAGTTCTAACACATGCAACAATACGGATGAACCCTGAAGACATCACAATGAATAAAAGAAGCTAAACAGAAAAGGACCAATATTGGGAGTAGGTGTAGCTCAGTGGTTAAGCTCCTGTTTACCATGTACAAAGTCCAGGGTTCAATCCCCGGGACGTCCTAAAAAATAAAATAAATATATAAAAAAGAGCCAATATTGTATGATCTTGCTGATATAAAATAATTAGCATAAGCAAATTCATAGAATCAGAAATCAGAATATAGGTTACCAGGGACTAGGTTGAGGGTGGGAATAGGGAGTTAATGCCTAATTGCTACAGAGGTCCTATTTGGAACTATGAAAATGTTTTTGTAATGGATGGTGGTGATGATAGCACAACATTGTGAATGTAATTAACAACACATATTTGAATGTAGTTAAAAGTGGGAAATTTTAGGTTGCAAATGTTAGAATAAATTAAAAAAAACATCATAGGACTATATAACACAAACTGAGCCCAAATGTAAAGTGTGGCTATAATTAGTAGAATTATAATAATAATATCTCATCAATTATAACAAAGGTACCACACCAACAGCAGTGTTAATAGGGAAACCTGTATGTGGGAGGGGGGTGGTATTTGAAACTCTATTTTCTTCATGATTTTTCCAAACTTACTTCTCTAATAAATTTTTAAAAAAGACAAAAAAGTCAGATGGTAAAAAACAAAGAAAAAAGAAAATGTAGCCAAGTGAGATTAAGTGTGGTATTTAGATGATTAAATTTTACTTCTGGACTAAACAATCTAAGGAGATGAAGTCCAGATTAAACAAGGAAAAAGGAAGACAGGTAAATGGAGTTAATGATTATATCTGATAGAACTGTTTTGCCCGAAGTGTGCTTCATGAAATAGTATTTCAAGTTACTCAGTCAATAAATGTAGGAAATGTTGTATTCTCTTTTTGAAGAGCTACAAGCATGTAACCATGCAATAGTTCTATCATTAATAAACACAATTTAGTTTTCTTTTGTTCAGTGTTTCCCCAAGTTTATTTTGCTCAAAAACTCTGCATTCAACTATATATTAATATCTTACAGTACCTCTTTGGGGAACTCTGAAATTAGAGTTAAGGAAATGGAGGTTTCATGAGTGTATTAGTCAGCCAAGGGGTGCTGATGCAAAATACCATAAATCTGCTGGATTTTATAAAGGGTATTTATTTGGGATAGAAGCTTATAGTTACCAGGCCATAAAGTGTAAATTACTTCCCTCACCAAAGTCTGTTCCTTCCATGTGCTGAGGAAGATGGCTGCCAACGTCTGCACGGATTCAGGCTTCCTGGTTTCCTCTCTTTCTGGGGCTTGCTTCTCTCTGGGCTCTGGTCTCTGTAGCTGCAAACTATCAGGCGAATGGCTTGTCTCTCTCTTCCTGGGGCCTCTGTCTTGTCTAATCAAGCCTTCTCTCTTTCCATACCTATTTGCTTCTCTTGTGTGTTTACTTCCTGGGCTCCAGGATCAAAACTCCAACCTCCCTTCTCTGCTATGTGGTTTTTCTGTGAGTCCCTGCCCAACAAAGGACTTGGCGTACTACTGACATGGCTTAATCAAAAGTGAAACCTCTGAATCTAATATAATCTAATATGCCTAGAAGGACAAACCAGTTTACAAACATAATCCAGTATCTATTTTTGGAATTCATAAACAATATCAAACTGCTACAAAGAGAAAGGCAAAGATATCTAGTTTCTAAATAAAACATATGAAACAGCTGAAAGTGTAATCTAGAAACTGAATAAACAGAGGTCAGAGAGGAGTTCAAAGAATTGAAAAGATCTCAGTTATGGCTCCACACAAATGCCCAGATTCCTGCTCTTACTGACAACATTCTTTGTTGTGCCATTATCATTATCATCATTATCATATAACAATGACAGTGGCCACAGCAGCAGCAATGTAAAAATTCTCAATAGGTAATATCACTCTCATTTTATAGATGAGAAAACTGAGACTTAGGTTAAATTACACACTGAGGATCATATATAGCTAGTAAGTGATTTCAGATGAGATTAAAGTTTGTCTGACTCAACAGCCTCAGCATTTAACCATTATGTTCACTAATCTAATATGGAAGGAATAGTTGTATACACATAAAATAAATATGCTATGGAAATATATACCATGAATATAGTTCTTTCTTTTGAAAATAAATTAACCATATGTCTTAGTTTTCTACTGCTGTGTAACAAAGTACCACAAACTTAGTTTTAAATCAACACCCAACCGGCCACTGCATATTTTGTCATTACCTACAAAACTGTGCAGGAAAGGGTATAAACTATAATTAAATTGTAATTCATGCTTAGTAGCAATGCTTCACTATGTGTTTATCAATTGTAACAAATGTACCACCCTAATGAGGGATGCTGCTAATGTGGGAAAGTGTGGGAAGAGGAGGGAGTAGGACACATGGGAATATCTTTAAAATTTTTATTTAACATTTATGTAATCTAAAGCTTCCTTAAAAAAATTAATTAAAAAAAAAATCTACACCTAATTCTGTAGGTCAGAAGTTGAAGCAGGTTTGGCTGAGTACTCTGCTGGGTACTCTGTGTAGAGTATAAAAGGCTGATATCAAGGTACCAGCTGTCCTGGATTCTTACCTGGAAGGTCCTCAAGAGAATATACTTCTAAGCTCATTGAAACTGTTGGCAGAATTCAGTTGTGTGTGAGGTAGGACTGAGGTCCTTGGCTCTTGGTGGGAGTCATTATCACCTTCTAAAGGCTGCCATAATTCCTTGGCTCATATAGCAACCAGCCATCTTCAAGCCAAATACAGTGTATCAAATACTTCTTATGCTTGAAATCTCCCAAACATCCTTTTCTCCTTTTCTGCTGCATCTGGAGAAAGTTCTCTGCTTTTGAGTGTGCATGTGATTAGATTAGGCCCATCCAAATAAATTCCCTATCTTAAGTTTAATTGATTAGTATTTTATCAATTGCGAAGTTATATTTTCAAAGTCCTTTCAAGGAGGTACCTAGATTTGTATTTGGATAAATAACAGGAATGGGTAAAAGGGCAAAGGAAGGAGGGGACATCTTAAGAATTCCACCTACCACATAATACTTGAAAAAAAACTGTTACTATTAGTTGCTAATAATTTTAGAAGGTTATTCAGAATAGTTAAGTATGTGATTAGAGGAAGGCATAAGAAGGACTCAAATTCAGGTGGTTTTTTGTGTGTGTATATGTGCACACATGTGCTACTAAAGATCACTTTGAACCCTATGCTGCTTTTTTGAAGCCATAAATAAACAAGTATAAAACTAAGTTACAAATTCAGTAAATTGAATGCCCTGATTTTGCTAGGCTGTTAAAAAGTAAGAAAAAATCACAATGGGAGTAGAAATTAATACTACTTGAATTATAGATTTTTTAAAAAGAAAATGATTTATTATTTTTAAGGATGTAGAGGAGGGAAACGGACTTGGCCCAGTGGTTAGGGCGTCCGTCTACCACATGGGAGGTCCGTGGTTCAAATCCCGGGCCTCCTTGATCCGTGTGGAGCTGGCCCATGCGCAGTGCTGATGCGTGCAAGGAGTGCCCTGCCACACAAGGGTGTCCCCCGTGTAGGGGAGCCCCACACACAAGGAGTATGCCCATACGGAGAGCTGCCCAGCGCAAAAGAAAGTGCAGCCTGTCTAAGAATGGAGCCCCCTACACGGAGAGCTGACACAAGATCATGCAACAAAAAGAGACACAGATTCCCGTGCCGCTGACAACAACAGAAGCGGACAAAGAAACAAGATGCAGCAAACAGATACAGAGAACAGACAACCGGGGTGGGGGGTGGGGTGGTGGGGTGGTGAGAAAAAAAAGGATGTAGAGGAGCAAATAAATATCAGACTAGCAATACTAGCCTTTACAAACCTATTTTTTGTCAAAGAACACTTTTTTAAGATATTAAAAAGTTGCATTTAAAAAGTTAGCAACTTTTTGTGTATATGTGATGGAAAACACAATAAAACAATATCCCATTATCTATAGACACAAAACTTCAAAAAAGAAAGCTATACAACTTGATTATGAATATTTCAATAAATGTTCCTACCAGGAAAACTAAGCATTGTGAAAATGTTAGTTGTACAAATTTCTTTGCATATTACATTCAATTACAATTAATATCTTCCCCAAAAGATTTTTTAACTAACATGAACAATGAAAGGGGGTAATTACTAGACTAATTACTAGACTACTAAAAATTAAAACTTATTTTAAGGAAACCAAATTCAAAACTACATAATACACAAAAATTGAAATAATTTTTATTATTTAAAAACAATAAAGATTGAATAATTATTAATTACTGAAGGTTGAGTATGTGTTTCACATGTATGAGGTCCTGGGTTCAATCCCCAGCACCTCCTAAAAGAAAAAAAAAAGAAAAATAAAATTGTTTTAGTTTGCCAAAGGGCTGCCAATACAAAGTACCAGAACTGAGTTGGCTTTTATAAAGGGGATTTATTTGGGGGAAAAGTTTACAGTTCCAAGATCATGAAAAGTCCAAATCGAGACACAATAAGAGATGCTTTCTGATCAAAGCCAGCTACTGTTGCTCCTGTTGTCTATGCATGTGGCAAAGCAAGATGGCTACCGATCTTTGCTTAGGTCTCAGTCTTACCTGCTAGGCTCATCATCTCCTGGAGCCCAGCAACTAGAGCTCAGCTGTGAACAACAAGGCATAGGGCTTGTCTCTTTCCTAGCCTCCTTTATCAGTATTGGCTGCTCCGCTTTCTTCCTGAATTCAGTTGTAAGCTATCAGGTTTATAGTAGGGTGGGCCCAGCCTCATGAGGGCTTCGTGCTCAAGGGATCCTCTAGCCCTCTCTCTTATACGGCAGAATAAAAAATGGTGGCTTCCTCTGCTTGTCTCTGTTTTTATCAGACCCAGTAAAAGGGTAGAGACTCAGCCTGAGTCAGACATAACTGATGCAGTCCAATTGAAAGGGTCTCATACCCACTCAAGTTGATTAGTTCACAATTACAATCTTTCTCTTTTGGGGATTCATAAAATAATTTCAAACTGCCATAATAATCATCAGGTAAATCAATATTGAATGTAAATAATAATGGCTAATATTACCAATAATGCTTAGGTTAAAATTAACACAAGTAACAATACCGAAGCCCCAGAACCCCTGCTTTTGAGAACCGGGGTGGGGTGGGAAAGCCAGGGAGAGAGAATCTAGCTAAGTTTCTTCAACAACTTGTATATTTCAAAGGAGGTTCCACTTGAGGTTTACATTCCATGTTTAGTCAAGTTCTTAAGTTTATGCTCTTAATTTTAAAACATGGCTTTAGAACTAAAGCAATTACTGTCAAATCTTCTGTTAGAATATTCAACTGTTTCCATTTTTTTTTATTCAAATAAAAAAGTTACTGAGTACTCAGTATGTACTAGGAATTCCATAGGTGTTTAGAAGTGATAAACAAGACAGTTAGTCCTCAAACTACATAGCAGGAATGTAATTTAGGTAATTTCTACATAAACGAAACATTTCAGGTTATTTTTACATGACTTTCTATAAATAGAGCGGAACTGAAGGAAAATGGAAAATTTACAGAATGTATATAGTATTACAAGAAGACTTTTACTTCAAAAAACTCATAAAGAAAATATGATTTGAGAATTAAAGTATCTAATATAGTCCTTCACATAGAGTAACTCAATGTCAGGAATGTAGACATTATCAATATAATAAGAATAATCTTGATACAAAATGTGTCATAAAATTTGATGAGGGGAAACACTTCAAAATTCTGTGTAATACTGACTAACCTAAAGGAGTCAGCTCTGACTTTGGCAGTTCTATAAGAAAGTAGTCCTGGACTAAGGAAGCACAGAGAATGAGAGAGAGTCAGGAATGGAAGGGAATTAGCTCCAGTGGCCAGCCACCTGTGGCAAGAACAGCTGCAGCCTGGTTAAACAGAAGAGGTCAGGGAGCCACTGGGCTGAAACCCAAGATGGTTGTTTATTAACTATAGAGTTTCTGCTCCTATTGTATCTCTTTAAATAGCAGCTGCCCCATAAACCTCATGATAGAAGGTTTAAACAGGAAGCCAAAAGACTCTGACCCCATTCTCTAACATATACACCAAACTACAGATCCTGAACTGGTCTAAATACTAGATCTCAGAAGAGTGTCATGCTTCTTCTCTTTGTTTTACAATAAACAGCAGCCTTCGAATTCATTCATAGTTCTGTTAACCTATTTTTTTCCCTTTTAACAAGTTCTCATACAATATTATGACTACACTTTCTCAAAAGAATGAGACTGTAAGCAAAGTGGGGAAACCATTTGGTACCAAATGAAGGTATTTAAAAATTGGGGTTCGTATTTCACCCACATATGCCACTATCAATTAATTTATTTACTGTATGGTCATTATTTTATACAAATAATTAGAAAATCAAAGAAATGCCACTGATAAGGTATATAGTTCTCAGACAATGCAATTGAGATAAAGATAAAACTCATAAAGCCTGCTTAAAAGAAATAAATTTTCAACCTCTCAATTTCATACTCACTGGACATGTAATTGAGAAGTTAAATATTCAACTGTGTATTCAATTATGAATATTAAAGAACATGTATAATATATTGGAAATAAATTGTCACTAATTTGTTTTAAAGCATGAAATATAATTAAGGATTGTCTTCCATTTGTTAAGGGAATGGGAATAAAAGCCCTCTTATAACTGTCTAACTTTCATATGAACCTATTTGGCTCTTAAAAACATTTCCAGGAACTCTTTAGGCATGAAAAGGAACTGCCTGTATACAGGTAGGTTATAGTGTCTACAGGGCCAATGCTACCCAGTACACCGAGAGTCTAAGTGAAATTAATCTGTTCCACTGCTTTTTCTTTGCTATAGTAAAATGACTTTGTATATATTAAAACTTTTTTTGAATAATGCACTGGATGAAAAAATTATAAAATGTGGCATAATGATTCTGAAAGCACAATATCTTCCTTTTCTCCTTTGGACTAAGCAAAACAACCAACCCCCCACCCCCTCAAAAAAAAACCAAAACAAAAACCATTTAAATAAAATTCAAATGCAAATAAGTCAATTAATTTGACTAACATGTACTGTTAATATTTTAAAACAAAACATGGAAAGTTGGCTTTGCTCTAGGCATACCTTAGAACTACTACTGCCTTTACTATTAAGCAAACAAGAAATATGAAGTTGAAGAATTAGGTATTTACTAAGTCACCCAGTAACCTATTAATAACATATATTTACCTCCCTTAATTTTATACCACCTTTTAAAATGTCTTACCCTTCTTTTTCAATTTTTCATGTTGCCTAGTACAGAGAGCTAAAAATATAGTAGCACTCAGCAAATGCAATTTTTTTTTTTGAATGAATT
The DNA here is from genome assembly GCF_030445035.2 of Dasypus novemcinctus. Taxonomy (NCBI): domain Eukaryota; kingdom Metazoa; phylum Chordata; class Mammalia; order Cingulata; family Dasypodidae; genus Dasypus; species Dasypus novemcinctus. The sequence continues at coordinate 88,636,866 of NC_080677.1, forward strand.
AAAATGTATCTGCCTCATGTGTTCTAGTTGCTGGGGCTACTCTATTTCATTCTACTGGTGACTAGTCTTGTGCCTTTCAATAATAGCTAATTTTCTAATGGGTCATGATGTCCATTTACCTGTATGTCTTTTACATACTCTCTAAATCCATCTCACTTTTCTTAGTATACATTTCTAACTGAGCTATGGTCATAATATGCTCATAGGGTGATCATAGAGTTTATAGTCAAAATTGGGACACTTTCAAAAATGAAAGGGAGCACTATTAACAAGCATAAATGAGGATGGTACAAGGTAAACCCAGGTACATGGCTGTCCTATGTATAGGTAGTACACAAAATAAAAATTACACATATGCGTTAATATGCTAAGCATTCCACCAGTTAAAATTTGTATTATCTGGTATTCTCTTCACCAACTGAGTAGGATTCTTCATTGTCTTTTTATTAGAAATACCAATTATGTTCAACATAGTCCAGAATGAAATATACTTTATCTGAAATCTCTGAAAATTGGTGGTATGTGTATGGCATAAATAGTAATAATCTGTATAGTAAAATCATAATCATGACAGGTTACCACAAAAATATTTTGACACATTCATCCCAAAAGGCTGTGAAGAAGAATGAATTATGTTTATCAAAATTCCAGTAATTCATTAAAAAATGGGCAAGAAAATATAAGTACGATCATTTCCCAACACATAAAATTAGTTGATGTTTTAGGAGATTCAATACTAAGAAACTAAGCTATCCTAATTAACTAGGAAAGGTGACATTAACTAACGGAAAATTCATTCTCTGAGCATAATCAACGATTTTTTAAAAAATCATGGGCCAGAAAGACTTATCTACAAAGGGAATGTGGAGGGATGGCAATAAGAAGAGAAACCTTGAGTTAAGTATTTCTTTTGGAGTATTGTTGAATAGGATATTTTTATCAAGAAAGTACAGTGGATAAAAGGAGATGGTGATTAAAGTTCCAGCACTAAGAACACAATTTACTCTTTATCTTTCCACCTCTATACATACATATACATCTTCTTTTCCATGGTTGCAGATAATTGTTACTCTCTTTCCAAGCAGTACATTCCCTAATTTTGATAATGCTGTATTAGCACCTTCATCCTATTTAGGTGATTGAAGATAATAATAATAATAATAATAATAATTTTTTTTTCTATAGACATAAAAAGTGTTGTCACTTGAGTAGAACCCCTGATCTGCACCACTTCCCTCAAGACATCCTATTTTAACAATTCCACTCACAATCACACTTATCATTATTCTATAAATCTCCCACTCACATCTCAAATCAGTGAAATTTATATGCTATCGTGAACACTGCACAAAACTCTTGAGATCAATGACTTTCGAACTGTTAAATTCAAGAACATTCTTTAAATCTGTATCCTGCTGCTCTTGTAGTCACTGTGGCTTCCTCTTCATTCCCCTTAAACATAAGCATTCCCTACAGAAACTGCTCTTTTTCTATTCTACCATCTTTCTCCATACTGGTCCAAATGATATATCCTGTATATCCAGACGATATTATACAGTTCTACTAAACCAAACTGACCCTTAAATGTAGGTAAGACTCCTACATCTACTTTTTTTCTGATTTTTTAGCTCAGTTCTTAGATCCAGACTGTTTCACTGACAATCCAAGGGTTTAATTACAGACCTTGTCTCTGTTCTGACTTAGGATGTAAGATGTTGGATGTTTCCTTCAAAGGTTTGTCACAGAAAGAGGGAATGCAATACATGGTAATAGGTAATGCCAAATAAGGAGGACTAGATTAGACTTATTAATGCCTCTTTTTATAGTTCAGTTTCTAACAATTGAAAAATGATTTTGAATACCTTTTTTTAATTTTATCTACCTTTTTTCTTTTTAAGTTGTAGTTATCAGTTGATTTCTTTTGTTTTAGCATTTCTTTTCTTTTTAATATTGAAGATTATCCTAGTGAACAAAAGCTGTTAATGTTATAAAGTAGGAAGCTAAATGTCTTTTGAGCATAACTCAATATATAAATTTTAAAATTTAAGTGTTTCAAGAGTAGTTTTGATTTTAGTTTGAAATTTATTTCATATTAATCAAAATATATACACAAATATTAATTTGAACTTGAAAGTAAAATTTTTCATTTATTTTGCTGAAATGTTAAGATAAAATATTTCCCTTCAATGTTTGCTACTTTCAAATATGAGGTTAAATGGTCAGTAAATTTGTAATTTATCAATTTATGATTACAAATATCAGATCCAGAGACTTTGTAATATCAAGATAGTAAGTCCCATTTCTGTATAAAGCTATTTATGCAGAACTAGTGCTTATTAATCATTTCCAAAATATAGTTTTCTTTCATAGGTTTTCTTGGTTTAAAATGTACATATCCTCATCCAGTTCCTGAGTCTTCTTTTTTTCTATTAAAATATGGTAATAGTATATAATCTTAAAAGTATAAATAAAACCCCCAAACTCTGACCTTCTTCCTGATAATGACCCAAAGCACTTGATGTTGAGAATGAAAGTGGTGATGGATGTATAGGTGAAAAACATCGTTTGGATAACAGCTCAATTGGAAATTCTTCATGAGAAGAATACGTATCATGATCCATACTTCTGTGATATAACTACATATAGTAGAAAATAATGATTACAAACTATTTTCTACCTAAGGAAATTCTTTCGAGTGGGATTCATAAAACAAGTATACTTCCTTAGTAAGATGTAAAGCATTCCAAAAAGTTCACTGTGAACCTGAGTTTATAAGGTTATTGATGTAGTTCTGTATACTATGTCCCCACCTATTGAAGACATACTATATAAATACATTATTTTAGTAACTGAAATTGACTCTCATTTGATCTAATGTAATAAAATATAAAGCTAATTAGATTTGTATACAAAATTATAGAAAGATAATTTAGAAAGTTGAATCTTCAGTGTTTTGTTTAAACCATTTTCTAATGGGTTACCTAAAACTTTTGCTTTAACAGTTATCAGTGAGTGTTATTCATCTTTGGGGGTGACAGGTTTGTGCTATTATTATTTATCTTATAAGGCTTAATGGTAATTTACTGCTTATTAACAAGCAACATCTTTGTCCCTGCAATCTTTTATTTATTTATTTTTATTTAATCAGTCTTCATCTTAATCCATGTGCTCTTTATTCTGTTCTTTTATCAGTTCATCTACTTGTTCTTTACTAATACTGGGCATTCTCTTTTCTCTCACCAAGACAATTTCAATAGCCTCCTGCTTCTAGCCTTATTCCAATCTGTTCTCCACAGCTCAACTCGAGAGATTTTTCTAAAACACAAACCTAATAATGTCAACTCTCTTAAAATTTTCTGATTTCCCGTTGTCTTTGTGACAAAATCCAAGTTCCTTAACACAATACAAAAAGTCCTTCATGATTAACTTTTGTCTCCTTCATTTCTCATACTTTTTAGAAAGCTGTGTGACTCAGGAATATCTACCTTCCTTTTATTCCTATAGAATTCCAGCTCTTGTTCAGTGTTTTTTCTTCTGCCTAAAACATTCTCTCACAACCCATCACCTCTGCCCTTCATTTGGATAGTATCATACCTATTCATCCCTAAATGACTTTTAAACATTTAATGTTCCTCAGCTACACCTTCCTTTACACCTAGACTTGGGATTACCGGTAGACTATACATTCCTTTAAAACAGCACAGCTCAAGTATGGTCTTTGGATCCCTGGGAGTCTCTGAGACACTTTCAGAGGGAAGAGAGTCTGCAAATTCGGAGTAATTCCATACTAACGACAAGACATTATTTATTGCCTCTTTCACTGTGTTGCCACTTATAGTTATGGTTCAAAGCAGTGGTAGTAGCACTGCTGGCATTTTATCATAAATCAAGGCAGTGGCACCAAACTATACACATTATATTTTTCTTGATACACTCACAGTTTAAAACAACAACAAGAAACCATTTTCACTTAAGATGTCATTTATGAAGAGGTAAAAATTAATTTTATTAAGTCTGAACTCTTGAGTGATTATCTTTTTAATATGTCATGTGTTGAAGTGGAAAGTAAAAAAAAGTCATTCTGCTGCATACCAAAGCACGATGATTATCCAGCTGTTTTCTAATTAGCCAGACATCAGATTGCAAAAATGTAAACAAATGCCACTCTCACTGATTTTTTGGTTTTGAAAACATAATTTTTCATAAAATGTTATGTTAGCATATAATGGTTTTATTATGGCTCTCTATAGTAAGTTAGTATTTTAATTTTCAGGTGTAATTTTTAATATAGTAACTATCCATAAATATAACCCACATAAATAAAAGTTCTTTAGGGTCCACAGTAAATTTTAAGAGTATAAAGAGGTTATGAGTCTAAAAAGTTTGAAACCCCCTGCTCTAACATTACACTTCCCTTATTCTAACTTTCATCACAGTTTCCTGTAGTTATTTGTTTATGGCCTGTGTTTCCTATTAAACCAAGTTGTAAACTCCATGAAGGTAAGGTGCTTAATCTGCCTTATGGATAACCCAGTCCCTAGCACACTGCCAGCACATACTAGGTCCTCAATAAATACTTTTTAAATTAATGTATTCAACAAGCATGTGTTGATTATTAGACTAGGCCTAAGGGGATACAGAGATAAATAGATCATATTTCTTCACTCTCTTTTGCTCCTTATGTTTGCAATATTATGTAGTCCAGTGGACTATATATGCTTATTTACAACTATTAAAGGACTGTTATAATAGGAATGTAAGGCGTATGCTGTGAAAATCTTTCTTTTTACAGGGAGAGTTAATGAATTTTCACAGAACTGGCAGGCTGAACCTTGAAGGATGAGTAGGAAAAGAAAGATGGCTTAATATTATAGTAAGAAAGAAAACGCTGATCAAAGAAATGTCAATACATTGTGTTTCCAGGAAACAGTGACTAGTACATTTGGCTGAATCTTAGATAATAAAAGGCCTTCAACATTACAACAACCAAATATTACTTTGCTTCTGTAGAAAATGGGAAGCCATCTTAAGTTCTTGAGAAGATAAATAATACCTTTTCAGGGGCCTCTCTCTATCCATATACTATATGGATTGGAAAACACTCCAACAGAAAGAAAGGTTGCAAGAAGTGATAATGAGACTGTGAACCATAATAGAGCTAGAGAGAAGAGGAGTACAAGAGGCATTACAAAGTGATAAGACTCAGTTGAGGAAGGGAAATAGGAAGGTTCTACTAACCTTAGCATCATCTTATGGAGAAGATATTTTATGGGGTAAAATATGAGAAGAGTTTGAAAGAATGGGAAGAAAATTAGTACAGTTTTGGATAAGTTGAATTTGAAACTATTTCCAGGTTTTCTATTTCGGCAGTTTGGAGCCAGTCAGCGCCCCCTTCATGGGTCTGTGGCTCTGCTTTGGCTGGCAAAGACTGACTTGAGAGAAAGACTTGGTAAACTCCTCTCAGGCGGTTTCCTTCCAGAATTTACCCTCCAGGTGAAAGCAGCTAGAGACAACAAAGGAATCTTAAGAAACTAGGGGCTGACAGGTCAAAGGCTTGTCTGCTTTAAACAGATGGAAGTCAATTCCTAAGAAATACCAGGGGCATTTAAATGCCTATAAAGAGCAGAACACCAGAAGAACTAACAAGCGCCAGCCCACCCAGCCCAGGATAAGACACAGGCCCAGAAAAGACAGGGAGGTCCCTGAACTCTGCATTCACCTTGGGTGGACCTTCCTCATAGGAGGGCCAAAGCCCAAGAAAATCTCTTATCACCAGTCGGTTACAAAATTTAAAAAAAGACACCTCAGGGAATAAATCTCAGAGCAAACATTTGAAAAGACTATATAAGACAAATAAACAGGGAACAATGACCTAGCCAAAGGAAAAGGATAAAAATACAGAAAATACCACAGAGGAAGACCAGAATGTGGACATAAAAAATGACCTTAAAAATGTTCAAGGAGGGAAGCAAACTTGGTCCAATGGCTACGGCGTTCGCCTACCACATGGGAGGTCCGCAGTTGAAACCTGGGGCCTCTTTGACCCATGTGGAGCTGGCCGATGTGCAGTGCTGATGCATGCAAAAAGTGCCCTATCACACAGGGGTGTCCCCCATGTAGGAGAGTCCCACACGCAAGGAGTGCGCCCCATAAGGACAGCTGCTCAGTGTGAAAGAAAGTGCAGCCTGCCCAAGAATGGTGCCACACATACGGAGACCTGACACAACAAGATGATGTGACAAAAAGAAACACAGATTCCCGGTGCCGCTGATAAGGACAGAAGCGGTCACAGAAGAATGGACACAGAGAGCAGACAACTGTGAGGGGTGGGGGAAGGGGAGAGAAAAAAAATCTTAAAAAAAATGCTCAAGGACTCAGGAGTTTGGTGCCTTGTTAGTGGATCCTACTTTGGAATATATGCTCCCTAGGTGAAAGAGTTGGACTCAGTTGTGGTTTAGCCCTACACATGGCTCTTCTGTCCCTTCTATTTGAACCTACAGTTGGTACTAGAGTTGATAGATATATATCTAAGAGACTTAAATCTTTGGGCTTTCCCAAGATTGGGCCCTGAATCTCAACAGCATGCCAGTTGGGCCCTGAATCTTAACAGCGTTGTAATACCTACTCTGTAGTTCATTGGACTCACCCAGGACAATTAACAAGGGAATGTTGATGGACAACACCCATCCCAAGGAACAGAGAGAATCTACAACTGCAAGCAAAAGAGTCCTATCCATCTGCCCCTTGGGATCTAAACCCCCTCTCAATTAAAGGCAGTGTGGGCATCACCATCCCAGCATCCTCAGGATTGAGGAATGAATGATGGAAGTGAAAATAGCCTACGACACTTATGGGATACCATCAGGTGTACTAATATACACATAATGGGAGCCCCAGAAGGAGAAAAAAAGAAGGGGGCACAAAGAATATTCAAAGAAATAATGACAGAGAACTTCCCAAACTTAGCAAAAGGTGTGAATATATACATCCACAAAACTCAGAGAATGCCAAACAGTATAAACAAGAAAAAAAATACACCCTATGTCTTAGTTTGCCAAAAGGCTGCCTATGTAAAGTACTAAAAATGGGTTGGCTTCTATAATAAGAATTTTATTAGCAATAAAATCTTAGTTCTGAAGCTGTGAAATGTCTAAATCAAGGCATCAGGAGAGGTGCTTTCTCATGGTTCTGCCACATGGGGAAGCAAGACGGACACCAATCTCTGCTGAGGTCTCTACCTCCCCCTCCAGAATCTACCATTTCCTGGAACTCAGCTGTGGGCAACCAGGTATAAGGTTGTCTCTTCAACATTGAGCTGCTCTATGGGCCCAGCCTCTTGGGGGCTTAATACTTAAGCTTTGGCTGCTAGCAATCCAGCAAGGTAAAAAATGGCAGCTTTCTTTCTTTGTGTGTGTCTCTCTCTGTGCATTTACATCAGATGCATCAACAGGGCAGAGACCCAAGCTGGCTCACACCTCACTGACACAGTCCAATCAAAAGCCTAAAGTGGTCTTATCAAGTAATCTAATCAAAGAGCCCTTAACTGAATTTAATGCAATCAAAGGGCTCCACAGCCATTGGAATAGGTTAGTTTAAGAACATAATCTTTTATAATCACAAAATTCTAACTGTCACACATAACAACAGAATACGCCTTCTTCTCAAGTGCACATGGACCATACTTCAGGGTAGACTATATCTCAGGTCACAAAACAAGTCTCAATAAATTAAAAAATATGAAAATTATATAATGTATCTTCTCTACATGCAATGAAGCTGGAAATCAATGACAGAGGGAGAGATGGAATATTCACAAATATGTGGAAATTAATATACTCAAACAGATAATAGGTTAAAGAGGAACTCACAAGGGAAATTAGGAAATATGCTGAGGCAAATGTAAATGAAAGTATAACATATCAAAACTTACAAGATGAAGTAAAGACAGTACCGAGAGGGAAAGTTATAGCTCTAAAAGATTGCTTTAAAAAAGAAGACATCAAATCAGATATCCAACCTCAACACTGGAAGAACTAGAAAATGAGAACAAAGTAAACTGAAAGCAAGCAGGAGGAGGAAACAAAGATTAGTGTGGAGGTAAATAAAAGAGATAACAACAACAACAACAACGGCAAAACAACAGAAAGAATCAACAAAACCAGAAGTTTTTGAAAAGAGAAGATACAAATAATGAAAATCAGAAATGGAAAGGATCGTAGACCTAAACATGAGCCAGAGATATCAAACTCCTAGATGAAAATGTTGGGTAGCATCTTTAGGACCTTGTGCTAGGCAATGTTTTCTTAGACTTTACATTTAAATCACAAGCACCAAGAGAAAAAAATAAATGGGAACTCGTCAAAATAAAAAACTTCTGTGCCTCCAAGAACTTTCTCAAGAAAGTAAAAGGACAGCCTACTCAATGGGAGAAAATATTTGAAAAGTACATATCTGATAAGGGTTTAATATACAGAATATATTAAAAAATCCTACAGCTCAACAATAAAGAGACAAACAAGCCATTTAAAAAAAGGGTAAAAGACAAATAGATATTTCTCCAAAGAAGATATACGTGTGGCCAAAATGCATTAAGAAAAGATGGTCAACATCATTAGCCATCAGGGAAATGCAAATCAAAACCATGAGATTCCATTTCAAATCCAGTAAAAGGGCTACTATTTTAAAAAATGGAAAATTACAAGCATTGCAGAGAATGTGGAGAAATAGGAGCCCTCAGTCATTGTTCAAATACAAACTGGTACAGCCCCTGTGGAAGACAGTTTGGTGCTTTCTCATAAAATTAAATATAGAATTACTAAATGACCTGGCAATCCCACTACTTAGGTATAGACCCAGAAGAGTTGAAAACAGGGACTCGAACAGATATTTGTGCACTAATATTCGTAGCAGCATTATTCACAAGTGCCGAAAGATGGAAGCAACCCGTGTCTGTCAATCAGTGAATGGATAAACAAGATGTGGTATATACGCACAATGGCATATTATTCAGCTATGAAAAGATGTGAAGTTCGGATACACGTGACAACATGGATGAACCTTGAAGACATCAGGTTAAATAAGCCAGACATAAAAGGACAAATATTGCATGATCTCACTGCTATGAAATAATTAGAATAAGCACATTCAGAGTCAGAATCTAGAAAACAAATTACCAGAGGATGGGATGGGGAAAGGGAATGGAAAGGGAAGGTTTAAACAGTACAGAGTTCCTATTTGGTAGGAAGGAAGTGTGTGCATTCGTGTATGGGGGAGCAAGGGATATTTTTCTCTTTGGGAACCTGGGTATCCTTTGTGTTTAGGATCACTTTATATTTAGACACAGTAGTAAATTGTTATGATGAAATATTATGCAGAGAGTGTTCTTTATACTACATGACTTCTACTGTGTAAAAAACAATGTCTAGTAAAAAAAATGCAAAGAAATATGCCTAAATGTAAACATGATTGAGTAATCTTTTTTCTACTTCTATAATCTTTACCATATATATATATCATACTGTGATTGTATTTTATTTGAAGTCAGAAAAAATATAGCTTGAATACAATATGGTTAATAAAGGTTTAATAATGGTTCAAAAGAGTTATCAATTCTTTAGAGGAGTTAAAGGAAAACTGTGGAAGAGAAGGTGCTTTAAGTATACCTTAATATAATATAGCAATAGTTCATCAGAGAGAGTATTTATTGCATTTACAATTGCCAGAAAGTGAGAACAAGCATGCCCCAGTAAGAGAATTTAAAAGTAGTTCCCCATGGCTGGAATACAGGTTGCCAGAATGGTTAGGGGAGTGGGAGGAAGGCGTCTACAGATACATGTTGGGGCTAGACGGTACTAAGGAGTTGAGACTTCTAGAATAAAGGAAATCTAAACTTAACCAACCTAAGCTATGTCATTTCAATGTTCAATTTCAATACTAAGTAATAAATCCTGACCTATAACAATATTTAAATACTTTCCTTTAAATACCCAAAGCCAAACTAATTTTTCTCCTTTGAAACTAAACCAGAAACAGGAACTTCCAGATATGGTGGAATATGTCAGCAAATCTATCCCTCAAGAAATAGCTATAAAACTGGATGAAATCATCAAAAACAACCATTTCAGGGCCAAACAAGAGCAAATAAATTGAGAAATGTTTATTCACGATAAAAAATAGTAGGGATCTCTGGTGTTTCTTGCTTGGAGCACTCTTACTTCCACCAACTGCTCATTTGGTGCAGAAGCTTTTCCAGGACAGGACTGGCTGTGAAAAACAGCAGCCTCACTGCTGGAATGGACTAACCTCATTTGGAGCAAAGGGTGAAAAAAAAAAAAAGGGGGCAGAATACAAAGAAAAGTCTGCAACTATTCTATAGCCTCAGGATGCAGACTTGGTAGGGCTGAGCTGCAGACTGGAAGGACTTAGTCAGATTTAACAGAAAGGTCTGGAAATGACAGAGGCAATGAGGGGCCAGATAACATGACCATGGCTGACTGGTAGGCTGTGCACAAACATGCAGGGAGACCCAAGAGGGCCTGGCAGAAAGTAAAAGGTGACTCCGTCTTGAAAACTGGCAGATATTTAAATGTACTCCCCAACCAATACACCTATCAACTGGCAGTGGTGTAAGGTTTACAGAGCTCAAACTCTGACCTACCATTGTTTGAATACTAAGCTACGCAGACAAGAGGGGCAAATCCTAGGACCCTAGCCTAAAAAACAAACAAACAAAAAAAAGACCTGAGCACAGATATCAGAATATGCACACAAGGGTGACAGATTTCACATATTAAGTCTAGGCAAATTACTAAAACACCACCACCACCACCCTTAGGGGAAAAATTCAAATAGTTTCTAAATATATTATCAAAATGTCCAGTTTTCAGCAACAAAAATGAGACATGCACAGAAAAGCAGTAAAGTGTGACACATATTCAGAAAAACAGCAGTAAATAGAAACTGAGTAGACCCAAATGTTGGATTAAGCAAAGACTTGAAAATACTATTTTAAATCTGTTCAAAGATTTAGACAATTCAAATAGAAATTCTAGAATACCTTCCTTTGTACCTGTTTTTGATAGAATAACTATATAATTTTTTATATTGGTTAACATTTAAAATATTTTTAAACGTTCATAAATAACAGGATGTTTAATTACTAAGTCATTATGCTTTGTAAACTTTGTAGAACCTTTGAACAAGGGCAAAAACATGTCTTATTTCCTAGTGATCTAGTCAAAGGTATGTTAATTAATTTTTTTTCTCCTTTTAATATATATTCATTACAGAAGTTGTAAACTTACAAAACAGTCATGTACATATGTGGAATTCCCACACAACACCCCTTTACCAACACACACCACACCACTGTGCAACATTTCTTACAGATTAAGAGATAATATCATCAGACTATTACTACTAACTATGGTCCATAGTGTACATTTGGTATATTTTTTCCATATCCTCTTTATAAATACAGTACATCTTTGGCATTGATGCAAGAATACTACAGTTTTTCTGTTAACTATAGTCCATAGATTACATTAATTGTATTTTTCTCATGCTTCTCCACATTCTCACCACCCTACAGTAGTAATGTACATCTGTTCTAGTTCACAGAAGGACATTCTAGCATTTGTACACTTAACTACAATCCTTATCCACCTCTGAATTCACTGTGTTATTTGGTTCCTAGCTTATTCTCATATGGTAGCTCTATATTTAGCTTTCTGAGGAACCACTGAACTGTCTTTCACAGAGGCTGCACGATTTTACAATCCCACAAACAGTGAAGGAGTGTTCCTATTTCTCCACATCCTCTTCAGCACTGTTTTCTGTTTTTTTAAAAATAATAGCCATCCTATGCGGTGTGAGATGATATCTCATTGAATTTCCCTAATAGCTAGTGATATTGAACATTTTTTCATGTGCTTTTTGGCTATTTGTATTTCCTCTTTGGAGAAATGTCTATTTAAGTCTTTTGCCCATTTTTAAATTGGGTTGCTGGTTCTTTTATTGTTGAGTTGTATGATCTCTTTAATAGAATGGCAATCAAACCCTTACTGGATATGTGGTTTCCAAATATTTTCTCCCATTGAATGGGCTGCCTTTTCACTTTCTTGACGAAGTCCTTTGAATCACAAAAGTGTTTTAAGTTTGAGGAAGTCCATTTATCCATGTTTTCTTTCATTGTTTGTGCTTTTGGTGTAAGGTTTAAGACTACACCACCTACCATCAGGTCTTGAAGATGTTTTCCTATGTTTTCTTCTAGGAGCTTATTAATTAATTTTTAAATGAAATGGCTTATAACTAACTAGAGAGTATTTTTAATATGGTGTAAAATAAAATGAACCAAAATGCTCCACTGATATCTAAAAATTTGGAACTATTTTAAATTTTATTTTAATAGTTAGCTTTCAGTGTCTATCAAGATTTATGGAATTATTCAAGTTTAGCATTTTTAAGTGATTAATTAAAATATTACTTGATATTGCTTATCCATTCTGGTATGAGTATATAAATATTTTTAACACTACTAATAATTAATTGGATATAATATGAATAGAGATAAAAGTTTGCTTATGTGCAAATATTATTAGCAGGCAGATTTTCATACTGACAATACAATAATGACAATTTGTTTTATTCATAATCTCCCACGTTTCCCTTGTGATTCTTAGTAGATAGTCAATTTAAACAAAACCATTTAATTAGATTTTTCTTTTTGGATTTCTTGTATTATCGTAAGAGTAACTACTTCAACATTTGATAAAATATTATTTCTTATTTTCGGTGAGAACAATCTAAGCTACAAAACCAGTTTTCCAGATATCCATTAAAATTTTATGCTAGATTTTTTTACCTTATGTTACAAATCTGTGTTTTTTAAGCTGAGGAGTAAGCATATCTTTCAATGCTTGCTGTAAATCATTTCACTACATTAATAGCTATCCAGAATACTGTTAATAACTAGAAAAAATACTTACTCAGTTATAATTTCAGGGTTTGTAAAGCTGAGGTTGGTTAAATGACCTTCAAGTTTAGAAGACTCATGCATATTTAAGGCTGGAGTGGTCTTAGGGGCGAGTGTAGCTCTTTTTTCATCCTTCTCAAGTGCTTTTCTCTTTCCGCCATTTTGGAAATATTCTCTGCATACACTACAAAGCAAAATAAAATTGTATTTTTAAATGGTGGGAATAAATACAAAATAAAATGGAAGAACATTACCATATTTTAATCAAGATGGAGACCTTTCAAATTAAGGATTTCTATTTTGGAAACTTCAACAGGAATAAGTCTGAGCACCTTACAGCACTTTCAAAAATGTTAAATTTCTATATGCCAAAAAATGATCATAGATTATGAGGTTCAGAGCATAGAACGTTAGGATTCTGGAACAAAGTCCTGCCATCCTCTGCAGATAACCACACTCCTTTTGAGAGACAAACTTTTGGCTTACTACTGGACCCTAGTAGAAACCAAACACTTAAAACATGGGCCCCCAAATTACTATGAGGCTTGAGTTGCACCCCATCATGAACTGGGTATGATCTGACCCACCAAGCCATAAAATTGGGCATGGAAAGCAGCATTCAGTCACAAAATGGAAGTGGTAGAGATGAGATTGGGCTTGAGCAGGCGCCCACTCCTGCCACTTACCCTCTCTTTCCCAGCTCACACCTATGGCCTCATGAGGAGTACCTATGATCAAATGACCGAGGAAGAGAAAACATGGGCCTTTATAATAGATGGTTCTGTACAATATACTGGTACCACACAAAAGTGGACAGTTATAGCACTACAGCTCCTTTCTGAGACATCCTGAAGAATAGGAGTGAAGGGAAAATTCTTCCAGTGGGCCGAACCTCGAGCAGTATACTTGGTTGCTCATACTGACTAGAAGAAATGGTCTGAGGTGCATATGTATACTGATTCAAGTGTTGTGGCCAATGGTTTAGTTGGACAGTCAGGGACCTGGAAGGAATATGAGTGGAAAATAAGTGACAAAAAGATATGGAGTAGAGATAAGACAATAGACCTCTCTGAATGGGTGAAAAACATGAAGATAATTGCTTTGCATCCCATGTGAGAGCTTACCAGAGTGTGACTTCAGCAGAAGAGGGTTTTAATAATTAAGTGAATAGGATGCCTCATTCAGTGGATAAAAGCTGACCTCTTTCCCCAGCCATTCCTGTCATAGCCCAGTGGCCAGGGTGGTAGGGACGGAGGTTGTGCATGGGTTGAGCAACATGGACTTCCACTCACCAAGGCTCACCTGCCTGAAACCACTGCTGAGTGTCCAATGTTCCATCAGCAGACAAATTGTCCCTGACATAGCACCACTGACACCATTCACTGAGGTGACCAGTCTACTGCCTGTGGCAGGTTGATTATTCTGGGTCGTTTCTGTAGCAATTATTATTTATATATTCCAAAAATTGATTATCTGTAAACTGGTCTGTTCCTTTGGGTGTGATTAAATTATGATTAGGGCTTTGTTTGGGGCACATCAGTAGGATGTTGAATGCCTGCGCCCTTGGTGGGTGGGTACTCACAGAGAAAACTACACAGCAGAGGAGTTAGTTCGAGATTTGGATACTGGAACCCCAGGAAGTAAACACAAGGAGAAGAACACAGAGGAAGAGAGAAGGGTCCATTAGACATGGAAGGGCCCTGGGAATAGAGATGAGCTGTTTGCCTGATAGTTTACAGTTGGCCTTGTGGAGAAAGCAGAGCAGCTGAGACTGGAGAGAAACGAGTCCAAGGAGAGAGACTAGACTTATTCCAGCCCCAGCTGATAATGGAAGAAGCTGGGACTACGGAGCCTTGAGAGGAAGAGGGAGGCTGAACTCTTATAGACGTTGGTGGCCATCTTGCTCTAACACACGGCCAAGAGACTCTGGCGAGGGAAGTAACTTATTTCTTATGGCCTGGTAACTGTAAGCTTCCACCCCAAATAAAACCCTTTATAAAAGTTAACATATTTCTTGTATTTTGCATCAGCACCCCTTTGGCTAACTAATACAACTTCCATCATGGAAGGGGGAGCATTTTATTACTGTAATAGATGCATACTCTGGATATGGATTTGTCTTCCCTGCACACAATGCTTCTTCCAAAACTACCAACCATGGACTTGAAAATGCTTTATTCACCACAATGGTATTCCACACACCCATTTCATGGCAAATGAAGTGTGGGAATGGGCACATGCTCATAGAATTCACTGGCCTGATCAAGTTCCCCATCATCTTGAAGCAGGTGGATTAACAGAGCAGTGGAATGGACTTTTCAAGACTCAATTATGACACCAACTATGTGGTAATACCTTGCAGGGCTGTATATGCTCTAATCAGCATCCCCTCTATGGTGCTATTTCTCCCATAGCCAGGATTCATGAATCTAGGATAGAAATGGGAATGGCACCACTCACTATTCTTAGTGATCCACTGGAAAAAGTTTTGCTCCCTGTCCTTGAGACCTTAAGCTCTGTTGGTCTTCAGGTCTTATTTCCAAAAGAAGGAGTGCTTCCACCAAGAGACACAACGATTATTCCACTGAAGTGAAAGTTAAGATTACTACTCACTGCCATCTTAACTTATGTCTCTGACTCAACAAAAAAGTTGTACTGCAGTTGCTGGGGTGATTGATCTTGATTATCAAGGGAAAACAGGGCCGCTATTACTCAATGGAAGAAAAAGTTTGCCTGAAAAATAGGATATCCCTTAGAGCATCTCAGTACTACCATGGCCCTATTTAAGATTAACGTTGATGGAAAACGACAAAACCAATCCAGGCAGGACTAGTTATGACCCAGACCCTACAGAAATAAAGGTTTGGGTTAACCCACCAGGCAGAGAATAAAGACCAGCTGAGGTGCTTGCTGAATTTAAAAGGAATATGGAATGGGTAGTGGAAAAATGTGGTTATAAATATAAGCTATGGGGAAGCGTACTTGGCCCAATGGATAGGGCATTCACCTACCACATGGGAGGTCCGTGGTTCAAACCCCGGGCCTCCTTGACCAGTGTGGAGCTGGCCCATGCACAGTGCTGATACACGCAAGGAGTGCCCTGCCACACAGGGCGTCCCCTGCGTAGGGGTCCCACGCGCAAGGAGTGCACCCTGTGAGGAGAGCCGCACAGTGCGAAAGAAAGTGCAGCCTGCCCAAGAATGGCACCGCACACACGGGGAGCTGACACAACAAGACGACGCAACAAAAAGAAACACAGATTCCCGGTGCCACTGATAAGGACAGAAGCGGTCACAGAAGAAGACACAGCGAATGGACAGAGAAAGCAGACAACTCGGGGTGGGGGGAAGGGGGGAGGAAAAAAAAAATGTTAAAAAAAAAAAATATATATATATAAGCTATGTCCACAGGATCAGTTGCAGAAATTAGGAGTATAACGGTTACAAATGTTTCTTCCTTGTTATGCATATGTTTATATATATAAAGTAAATATCTTTGTTTTTTCCCTATATTATTTCCTCATCATACAGCATAAGTTGTTTTAATTTTATGTGATAGTATTAAGTTACAGGATGTCAAGCTTAAGAGTGAATATTACTCAAGGACTTGCATTGCCTTCTGGGAAAAGTGTTAGTGAATTTCCAGTTGTACAAGGGCAAATGAATTATGTTAGGTCAAAGTGTGATTTTTATTCTTTTTATTTAGAGAATAAGTATGACTTAAGGAGATGTGTACAGGTGCCTAGTTGACAAGGGGTGGACTGTGATGGTTAACTTCATTGTCAACTTGGCTAGATTATGGTATTCAGTTATTTGTTCAAGCATGTACTGGCCTGATTGTTACTGTGAGGGCATTTCATGGATTTAAAATAGTCAATTAATTACACATATGGTTGGTTATATCTATAATCAACAAAAGAGACTGCCTTCAGCAATGAGAGAAATCTCATCCAAATATCTGAAGGGGGTAAAGGGAGAGCTCAAAATTTTAGTACTCAGAAAGAATTTCTATGGCTACTTCGGCCACCCAGCTTTTCTTGCAGAATTCATTAAAATCTTCATCAGAGTTCCCAACATGTGGCCTGCCTTGCAGAATTCAAACTTGTCATTCCACAGTCATGTAAGCCAATACCTAAAATAAATCTCAGTTCTGTTTCTCTGAAGAACCCTGACTAAAGCAAAAGGAGAAAGGAATTAATGAGTTAGGAAAAGGAAAACAGGACCAACAAATACATAACCTGGTACTTTTATTTGCATAAATTTGTGCAAATAAATCTTAAAACTTACATGAAAGAGACAATTGTCTAAGAAAACATAATTCACTGAACCTGCCTGTGGTGGAAATGGACAGTTTTAAACAAAACCAAAATCCATAAATGAAATGGAGAAAGTTTTCAAAGATTTACCTCAGCAAAAAACACATTCTAATGAGGAATTCTATCAAACCTTCAAAAAAAAAAAAAATCAAAGCTACATAAATAGTTACTGACCATAGATACAACGGAACATTCTCCAAATAGTTTTTCTGGGGGGCAAAATACAATGATATTTAACTCTGATGAAACACTACCAAAAAATAAAGACATATAAATATTAGAGTAAAAATATTAAATATAATTTTGGCCAACAGAATCAAACATGACCAAATAGTGTGTATTTCAGGAATGTAAGGATGATTCAATTTAATAAAATCCATTAATATAATTTACTATAGTCATAAATCTAAGGAGAAAAATCATATATTTGTCTCCATAAATGCTAAAAAGACATTCAACAACTTTTAACACCCAATCTTAATAAAAACACTTAATAGGAAAGACAGTGTATCCTTAACATTAAAAATAAACACACATCAGTCAAAAAGCCAGACTTATTTAATGACAAACTACATACATTATTGCTAAATGAAGAAGGCATAAGGACATGACAGATGAAAGAAAAACAATTAGTCAAACTAATTGGAGAGAAAGATTAGAGGAAAATATGATTAAGTTACTAACAGGAATGCCTATGATTTAGAAATAGGAAAGCTTTTCTAAGACATTCAAAATCTAGACACAATAATAGAAGAGACTGATGTATCTGCCTATGCTAAAAACAAACAGCTTCTTCATGGCAAAAAATACATAAACAAAATGATAGTGTATATATCTGTTAATTAATATGCATAAGGTTATTCATTATAGCATTATTTATAACAGCAAAAGCTTACAAATGACTCATGAAAATGAGGAAGACATCTATCAAATGGAGAAATTCCCAAGATATATTATTAAGTAAGAAAAAAAAAGGGACAGAACGGGGTATATACTATGCTATCCCACTTACAGACAGGAAAAAGTAGATGCATTTGTGTGTGAATAATAATTTGCTAATTTTTTCACAAGAAACACTGATAGGATAAATAAGAAACAAATGAAAATAGTTACCTGCAGACCATAGAAGTAAAGGAACATTCTCCAAACTTGCTTTGGGATAAGCAAAGAAAACGGAAGAGAGCCATTTCTGAGTATAGTTTTGACTATTTGTTGGGGATTGAATCATGTACCTCACAAGAGACATGCTCAAGTCTTAATCCATGCTTTTATGGGTGTGAACCGATTTGTAAATAGGAGCTTTGAAGATATCACTATTAGTCAAGCTATGGACTCATTTCTAAATAGCATCTTTGAAGATCTTTTTAGGTGAGGCCAAATTAAATCAGGCTGGGCCTTAAACCTTAAAAGCAAAGGAAATTAGACAGAAAAGTAAAAACCAGAAGTTAGAGAAGCCAGAGTGAGAGACTGCCATTTAACAGAAGAATGCCATCATCAGAACATTATAGACCTTAGAGTAACCATGACCTTGTCTTCTCCTTGATTATGGACTTCTTACCTTCAAAACTGTGAGAGGATAAATTCTTTTCTTTAGGCTAATCAGTGTGTGCTTTTTGTGATAGCAGACCTGGCAAACTAAGATACTACTGAACCATATAAATACTTTAAATTCTTCCCAATTAAAAGAAAATAGGGGAAAACTCATAAAACTGAAAACAAACTAAAATCAACTGTATAGCAAATTGTAGCATAAACACACAGAAAATAACTGTTTCAAGCAACTTTTGAACACAATTCTACTACACTGCCCTGTCCATTCACTCTCTCATTCACCAAAAAACTATTTCAATATAACTGTGCCTTACTGCAGTAGCTTCCTAACCCGTTTTCTTACTTACACATTCTTGTCTTTCTTATAGTTCTTACCATTATTTGGTACTTACCATTATCTGGTCTAGGAAATACTTTATATACTATTTCTAACCTCTTACTCCCAGTAGCAAGTAAGTTCCCTGAGAACAAGAGTTTTGTCTGTTTGGCTTAATGTTATACTCTCAGTGCCTATGTACATAGAAGACAATCATTAAATACTATTCACTTAATGAATGAATAAAATAATCAAGTTAAATATTTATTTTTACTGGATTATCTGTTGAATGAATAATTCATGAACTCTACATGAATTTTTATATGAGACTGAAACAGAAATTTTGAAAAAAAAATTGAAATGAAATATAAACTAGAAGTTATAAACTTATTGTCTACCCAGAAAGACAGTGCTTTATTTTCTGGGAATTCATTTTAAATTCAGTCAATATACAGATCTGCTTTTATAATTTTACCAACTTAAGAGGATTAATCAGCACAATTTTCATCTTTCAGTTTTTTAAACATTAAACATTTAACATGATCTCTATTATAAGTAAAAACATTATACAAAGTGAATAAAAATGCTGGAATACCCTGAATCCAGGATTTTAAAATCTTTAAGATGTCTTCTAATTTTAAATGATAGAAAAACACTCATTTTTACTTGAATCCAAATATGGATACTTAACAAAATTACATGCTGTAACTAATTTAAATGTATTAAAACTGTATTTTTTTAAAAAGCTAAAACAGAAAATGCAAAGTTATGTCAGAGGAAAATCATCTGATTTTAAAAAGATGAATGAAATAAGCCAAGAGAAAATGAGGCAAGGGGAAGAAGTTGTTTAAAGACATTTAAATATCTTTTTAAAATATTTGATTTTTTACTTCAGTACAATTAATTATAAAATACACATGCATTACTTAGATTTAAGAGTTTAAACAGGACATTTGAAACCAAAAATGTCAGTTCATAAAAACACTCACCTACAACACCATTCAATACGACCTTCGCCCTCACAAGTTTTTGCCCAATGATTATCTGCCAAATTTTTCATTGCAACAGCATATTCACAAAGTGTTTCCTCATCCTCACAGTGTTCTCGCCAGATCTTATCAAAATCTCCCACTAAAAACAAGAAAAAAAGTAAATTAACTTAAAAATATGTTTAGGCTTCTTAAAGTTTCAGCATAAACTAAAATTCAAGTTAAAGATGAGTATAAGCAAAATCATGAAGTTGAACTTCATGAAGCTTTAAACTTCATATTTTAAAAGCTCCTTTATGTAAATGGCTGCATCATTTTAATTATGATGATTTGATAACTAAATATGTTTTACCATTTTAAATAGAGGGATTTGTGAAGCTAAACAAAACTGGCAAATCCAAGTAGACATGTGGTGATGGTTAAGTTCATATACCAACTTGGCTAGATTGTGGTATCCAGTTTATCAAGCAAGCTCTGGCTTGATTGTTGTTGTGAGGATATTTCATGGATTTAAATCATCAGTTAAGTTGGTTGCATTCAGGCTGACTGCATCTACAATCAACAAAGGAGACTGCCTTCGGCAATGAGAGAAATCTCATCCAATCAGCTGAAGGCCTTAAAGGGAGAACTGATGAGTCACCATCTCTACTTTAGTCAGCCAGCTTCTCCTAGGGAATTCATAAAACCTGCATCAGTTTCCAATTGTGGCTTGCCCTATGGGATTTGGACTTGAAAATTCCCGCAGTAGCGTAAGTCAATTCCTATTTTAAAATTTCACAATATTTACTTTATATATATATATACACATACATATATGTATATATGTAATCTCTTATTAGTTCTGTTTCCCTGGAGAACCCTGACTATAATATTATATGTATGAGCTATTAGCTTATAAACTGAAGACATGCTGGTAGGGGACAAGTATGGCTGGGCATTCAAGCATTGTCTTGCTACACTGGGCAATATGACTTTACAGGAGCAGAGTAAAAACCTATTTTTGCCTATTATTGTCTTGAAACTCTATATACTATCAGTTCCCTAAAGTATTCAGCTGTAAAAAGGAATGACATTCTGATAATGCAACAACACAGATAAACTGTGAATACATCATGCTGCATGAAATAAGCCAACACCAAAGGACAGATATATGATCTTGTTGATAAGAAATAATGAGAATAAGCAATCTTAGAGAGTCAGAATCTAGAATACAAGTTACCAGGTGATAGAGTAGGGGTAGGAAGTTAAGGCTTAAAATAAATTTTAAAAAAGGGGTTCGTAGGTAAGATGGCAAAATAGATTAGCACGCAAATAAATGAAATATTTGCATTTACACATATTTTCCTAGGACAAAAATGTTGCTAGAGAAAAATTATCTTGGAAGTCTCTTCAAAATTTTGAGCCCTGATAAAATGTTCTGAATAAAAACTGTAAGTTGACTAAATTATCTGGCTAAATATCACTTCAAGCTACTATTCCCACCCACCCCTTTTTTATTTTTAATTGTCATCACATTTATATGAAATCTGAAATATCAATGTGAAAAGTGAGAAAGAAAGGTATGTGCATGCCATGGCCAAATAAAAGACACCAACACAACAGTAAGGGTAAATGAATAAATAAAATTTATTAGGATGGCTTCACTCAAATGTCCTTATTCATGCATAAGAACTTATGCTCCCTTGTCCCATGTTCAAAGGCAGACAATTGCTTGGAGATAGAATAAATTTAAAAAGATAAATTAAACAGCAAAATTTGAGGCCAATAATTGTACTTAAATTCTTTCTCCAAGTAAGACAACTTAATTCTAGCATTGAAGAGTTCCTTTTTATTTTTTTTTAGCAGAAAAGGAATTATAACAGCTTACATATAACAATAGTCAACACTTTTCTAATTAAAAACTCAAGAACTCCCAATTAACACCATTTGTTGGTTATTTTAGGCTTATAGTCCAAGAAGTAATGAGCTGAAAATCAAACTACTAGTCCTCTAATTTAACCAAGAAAGTACACGAAGGGTACAAACACATTCATATAACACTGTCCATATAAAATGAGTATGTATTATCAGTCTCTTCTTAATCTAAGCCTGAATGCTGATTTTAAACCCAAAAGGGATGAAAAATTGTGTATTTTAGAGTTATGTTCTTACACACCAGTATTTTCAGTAATCGCTAATATTTGGGTAGTGACAATATTCTGAATGTGTTAAATAGCAGTGTGACAGTAACTTCACTCAAAAGCTGACAAAATGTTTCCAAATTCTCAAATAAAAGTTCTGCAGTTTTAGCAACATATTTCAGAAACAGTTATTTATCAAGTCTCTATTTCTAAATAGTACAGGAAGTAAAAGCTTCAAAAACAAATATTCTGGTTAATGAACAATTAAGATACATTAATAAAAACTTTAATAAATTCTAATATAATTTCTGACTTTACACATCAGATTTGATTCTAAATGCTTCATTAATGTATACATAATCTTAAAGGTGATTTACCTTTTGTTGAGTTGGATTATCTTCAACTTTAGAAGGCACTTTGAGCTTGTAATTTTTACTATCCTCTCTCTATATACATGTGCATATACTAAAGGAGCAGTTGTGAATGCTTTTGAAATGTGAATGATCACATCTTACCCTGTGAAAGAAACTTTATTTTTCTATAATGTAGGCTGGTTTTAACTTTCTGAGAAAACCCAGTTTTAACTTTCTGAGAAAAACAGAGCAGTAGTTCAAAAATTAGAGTAAAAAACAAACAAAAACCATTTGTCATCCCTCTATGATTCCTTCCATGCTGTTATTTTAAAAGAGAAAATACCACCAATAGAAAGGGAAATCTTCTGGACTATTTGAGATATACATTCTAAAATCATACTTTATTTCACAATACATATATAGTAACCATCTTACTAAAAGTGTTGCACATAATATATTCAAAATTTCAAGGTGAGCAGAATTCATTTAAGACATCTCTCTCTAACTTCTATCCCTAGGCACCAACTCATATCCAACTATACAAACTATGGATAAATGAAATCTGACTAAATATAATAAATGGTAGTATGTCAACTGACAAAAATACTATTTAACAACTATGGTACTGAGTGAAAAATTAACATTATTCTTAATGATTCTTCCAGTTCTACTGGTATTTTAAAAAGTCCCTGAAAGAGATACATCTTTTCTTCAACGTAAGAGTGGTACTTTCCAAGTGTACTCATAAAGATAATATGTATTACTGGAAAACCTGATGCTAGCAATATTTCGAGGAAAAATTTTAACATGTAAGAAAATACTAAACACATTTATATACTTTTAACTTTCTGGTTATCACATAATAAAACAAGAAGCAGTACTGTGCAGTGGTTAAGGAATGGGCTCTGGAATTAACTCAGATGAGTTTGATTTCTGCCTTCTCTGACTACTCAGCATAAAACTTTGAACAAGTTAATGTGTCTAAGTAGCTATCTTATAGGGTACATATTAATGGACAAGTAGTATTTATGGACTAACCAAGTATGCCATTTGTCAGTGTTCACTGGACTATATTTTGTATACTGCCTTTCAATTTTAACATACATACCTGGCATTATTTAATGTTCATCTTGAATATGTAAGTAAATAGTATCATTACATTCTCAAGCCATCTTTGAGGCCCTTCTAGCAATATACATTAATCAATGTATGCATTAACTCATAACACCTGTTCTTATTTTATTTTATTTTATTTTTTTTAAGATTTATTTATTTAATTTCCCCCCCTCCCCTGGTTATCTGTTCTTGGTGTCTATTTGCTGCGTCTTGTTTCTTTGTCCGCTTCTGTTGTCATCAGCGGCACGGGAAGTGTGGGCGGCGCCATTCCTGGGCAGGCTGCTCTTTCTTTTCACGCTGGGCGGCTTTCCTCACGGGCGCACTCCTTGCGCGTGGGGCTCCCCCACGCGGGGGACACCCTTGCGTGGCACGGCACTCCTTGCGCGCATCAGCGCTGCGCATGGGCCAGCTCCACACGGGTCAAGGAGGCCCGGGGTTTGAACCGCGGACCTCCCATATGGTAGACGGACGCCCTAACCACTGGGCCAAAGTCTGTTTCCCTGTTCTTATTTTATAAAAACACTGCAGTCTGAAATTTTTGAAAGCTGTTATAAAGTCAAATAATTTTAAAATAATTGCACTATAAATGAATAAATTAAAATGTAATCTATGTCTTTAGATGAAGTAATAAAATTTAAAATCCAAAATGACAGAATTCAAGGGGGGGGGGCTGCTGTTCCCAAGGTATCATATTAAAATTCCTTAGAAAACACTCTATGAACTCATCAAAAATAAACTCTTCCATTTCAAAATAGTTATAAAGTTAACAACTTCAGATAGCATGTGGTTCATGACCTAAAGAACTAAGTTACAAAGTATAATGCTTTCTTTTCATTAAAATTCCATCAAATTCTTTAATTCAAAAGTATTATTCTCTGCGGGAAACGGACTTTGGCCCAGTGGTTAGGGCGTCCGTCTACCATATGGGAGGTCCGTGGTTCAAACCCCGGGCCTCCTTGACCCGTGTGGAGCTGGCCATGCGCAGCGCTGATGCGCGCAAGGAGTGCCGTGCCACGCAAGGGTGTCCCCCGCGTGGGGGAGCCCCACGCGCAAGGAGTGCGCCCGTGAGGAAAGCCGCCCAGCGTGAAAAGAGGGAGCAGCCTGCCCAGGAATGGCGCCGCCACACTTCCCGTGCTGCTGACGACAACAGAAGCGGACAAAGAAACAAGACGCAGCAAATAGACACCAAGAACAGACAACCAGGGGAGGGGGGGACATTAAATAAATAAAAATAAATCTTTAAAAAACAAAAAAAAACAAAAAAAAACAAAAGTATTATTCTCCAATGACTTACAGCACTTTAAAAGGGTTAACACTGTACAAAGATTTGTATTTTTATTTCACATATTTCTTCATACATTGCTGTAAGGTTTGAATTTACTTTTTAAACATCAATTTAAAATAATGTTGTCTCCAAATCTGTGGTGACAGAAGTCCAAACACTGGTTATCTTTGGTGCAGGATAATGACTAGGAGGGTTCACAGGAGCCTCCAAGATGCTAGGTGATAGTTTCAGGGAAGTATACATATGAAAAATTCATCAAGCTGCACACTAAGACTTGTTAAATTTACTGTTTGAAAGTTATGCCCTATAGAAAAGTAAAACCAATAATAATGCATAAAATAAAACCGCCCTAAGAATTGTACAGTGTTCCTGAAGATAATCTGATATCCTCTAC
This sequence comes from Dasypus novemcinctus, assembly GCF_030445035.2. Lineage (NCBI taxonomy): Eukaryota > Metazoa > Chordata > Mammalia > Cingulata > Dasypodidae > Dasypus > Dasypus novemcinctus. The sequence continues at coordinate 88,662,278 of NC_080677.1, forward strand.
TCTCTGAAAAGACTGCTAATGTACAGGCTATATGAATAGATATATATTTTATATGGGGAAGAATAAAACTATGACAAGCACTATAATAGAAAAAGCACATAAATCCAGAGAGTTAAAAGACCTGGGTTCCTGTTTTGGCTTACCATTCATTCATTTACAATAAGATTTTGAGAGAGCCGTTATTCTCTTTGTCTCTGTTTACTTAGGTTTAAAAAAAATGAATTTTTATCAGCATTCCAAAGCGTTGGTCTCTAATATAGTAATAGGAGCCATTCAAACTCAAGTTCTACAATCAAATATGTTTAGGAAAAACCAGGTTTAACTTATGCACATAAATTTCCCTTCTATAAGACTTCTCAGTTTAGGTTCAAAGATATAGATCTGTGTTTGAGTAGTTTATTTTGGAGAGGATACCAAGAAACAAGAATGAGGAAGTAGGAAGAGTAAGACAGAGGAGGAGAAAAAAAACCAATACAAGGGTCAATTATTGAGGTTACTGCTACAGCTGACTAAGAAGTATACAGAATATTTCCCAAAACTGTATACCTAAAAGATGGCTGGCTGGAGCATTTATCTAATGGTCCCCATCTCCCACTGAGGGTTGTTAACTATTTGTACTTTTAGTCTGTACTTTAGCAGAGAATAAAGGGACATCCTTCCTGGGCTCCAGCAATGTTGAAAAAAAGCAGAAAGGCAGAAAAGAAACTGAGATCACAATGAATTGTAGACACCACCTGAGGGTCAAGGGTATGTGATATGGGAAATCAGAGGTATCTATTACAAATTCTCAGAGTCCTAAACATTTCACTGGATTACCCTGACACTCAATTTATTCTAGAATTATTCTATTAGCTATGAGATGCAAAGACAATTAATTGTATATGTACATGAACCTACTGCTCCATGGCTTTTCAGAAAACCTCTAGTTTTTCCTACTCATTGAAATTCTTTTCTGGAGAATGCTGCCATTTCTTATGGAGTTTTAAGGATTGTTAACTTCTTCAGTGAAATTTCGAGGAAGGATTAAAATTTAGTCTGTAGGCTTATTCAATGGAAACTCATTGCAGACATTCAATTTAAGGTTTTGAGCAGATTGTCTCAAAGACAGACACTAAATTGATTTGTGATTGGCAAAGTGTGGCACACTTAATATATAATTGTGAGTAACTAATGCAGTTTGTATATACTTCTCATCCTTTCCACAGATTTGCTGGAGAAACTACTCTATTTCAAACACTACAGATAATAATAAAGAGAATGAGTGAGCACTGGTATCAAAGGAAGGGGGAAAGGCATAATAAAATGTGGCAGATGCCTTTAAAAGGAATAAATCCAATATGTTCCCTATGCCCCATCTGTAATACATCCTGGACCCAGAATGTTTAATTCCTTTATTTAGTCAACAAAAATAGATCAAATTCCTACTGCTAGACACACATATGTTAAATGTCTAGTGGTTATAAGTTACAAAGTTGGGAAGCGGATGTGGCTCAATTGACAGAGCATCTGTTTACCATACAGGAGGTCCAGGGTTTGAACCCAGGGCCTCCTGGTCCGTGTGGTAAGCTGGCCCATGCGCTAAGCTGGCCCATGCACAGTGCTGCCACACTCAAGGAGTGCCATGCCACACAGGGGTGTCCCCGGTGTAGGGAGTCCCACGTGCAAGGAGTGTGCCCTGCAAGGAGAGTCACCCCAAATGAAAAAAGCCTGCCCAGGAGTGGCGCGACATACACAAAGAGCTGAAGCAGCAAGATGACGCAACAAAAAGAGACACAGATTCCCGGTGCCACCACGAACACAGGCAGACACAGAAGAACACACAGCAAATGGACACAAGAGAGCTGACAAAGGGGGAGGGGAAATAAATAAAATAAATCTTGAAAGAAAAAAAGTTACAAAGTTGTACAAAACACATAACTTTCAGATAAGAGAAAATTCTACTCTCCAAGATACCTGGGAAAGCTTTTTAAGAAATTTATTTTTTAGTAATAAACTTATTAAACAAAAACACTAATAAAAAAATGGATTTATTATTTTAAGCAAGAGTAATGCCCACTTAAATTACCAAACCAAGTTCAATATGGAAATCAATAAACCAAGTTATTCTGACGCTTGCTCCTCTATCCAGATAATACCGTAATTACTGACCAAATTCACCTATACAGACATTATGTGTAACAAGTAAAGAAAAAAAAAGAGCTAATTTAAAAAGATGTAGAATTCGGGTTTTATTAATTTTGTGGCTAAAGATATTACTTAGATTTCAACTGTCTTTGTAAAAGAACAAGTACACATTGAAATGTGTTAAGGAGTTATACATTTTTGGTCTTAATCCCCTCAAGAATAGCTGTACAACAGATCTAAACTAAAATGAACCAATGGCATATCTAAACTATCTCTTCAGAGTTGGTACTATTCTTCCTTTATGAATTAATTGCTTTCCCACCATTGGGTATAGCAAATTTTTTTCCTTCAAAAGAACTGCGGATTGTGGAAAGATGGTGGATTAGCTCCAGGAATCAGTCCAACCACCAAAACAATTGTTGAACTGGAAGGAACTGTCTGAATCAACCATTGTTAGTTCTGGGGTATTGGGAAACATTGTGCAGCATCCATGCAAGAGGCAGGTAAAACTGTGATAAAGACCACTGAGTTTCACACACCCTTAAGTGGCCATCTCCCCCCTTCCACCAGCCACATGGCAGGCAGCAATGGGCACTGAAGCTCCAGCTCCTGGCTCAGCTTGCTGGTGAGACAGAATGAACTAGTCCTCTAAACTCCAGGGATGTGTATTCTGATCTGAGATTACTACCTCTAAACTCCAGGGATGTGTATTCTGATCTGAGATTACTACATCATTTCTTGGGACCTACTCTGAAAGTGGTCATTGTTCCAAACCCTCTGTGGCAAAGGAAGCAGAGGAAACTTGAAGAATAGTAACCTTCCTGAAAACTAGGGAAAATAGTTAAGGAGCTGCATTAACCAGCAAGCCTTGAATGAGAAAACACAGCCTCAAAAGTTATGGAAGCTCTTGGTGCTCTTGCTGACCATTCCCCCACTGCCTACATAAAATGGTGTGGAGTCCATTATGGATCCCTGGCTCTGTTCCAGAGGGTGCAGAGTAGCTCCTGTGTGCCTCCTGGAGTGCATGAATATCACTGACAATCTAAGAGGTACAAGTTTGAGAGACCAAGCCAGGGAACTTGCTTCCTGTCTTGGCTCACCCTCCCAGAGTTTGTTCTGAGGGTGGAGGAAACCCCTGCAGACAGTTGGGACAGTGTGAGAAATAACGAAGTTGAAACAGCCTAGGAAAAAGGACAACTTGCATTAAGACATTCAAAAGAGCATCTAGACAGAAGAGGAAGCCTATTTCAAAAGTAGAGGGGATATTCACTCAAACTCCTGCAATCAATAACCACTGAGGCCTCTAGCAATCACAAGCTCAAGAGAATAATAGGCAGGATCCCCATCTCTGATAAGACAGAGTCCTGCACTTCCCATTTATGCCCTAATGACAGAGTCCAATCAAAGCCCTAATCATAACTTAATCATGCCCAGGTTTAGACCATTTTACAAGCATAATCCAATATCTATTTTTGGAATTCATAACTATGCCAAACTGCTACAGCAGGTCTAGTGGTGGCAAATTCCTTCAACTTTTGCTTATTTGAGAATTTTTGAAATAAAGTCTTATTGAATATAAACTTTTGGATTGGCTATTGTTTTCTTTCAGCATTTTAAATATTTTGTTCTATTTTTTCCTTCCATGGTTTCTGATGAGAAATTGGTACTTAATCTTATTAGGATTTCTGTGTTCATAAATCGTTGCTTTTTTCTTACAGCTTCTAGGACTCCCTCCTTATCCTTGACATTGGACAATTTGATTACTATATGTCTAGGCATGATTCCTTTTTGAATTTATCCTGTTTGGGGTTTGCTGGGATTCCTGAATGTGCATATTCATGTCTTTAATTAAATTTGGGATCTTTTCTATTTATTTTAATATTCCTTCTACCTCTTTCTCTCTTTCTTCTTCTGAGACTCCCATAATGTGTATATTGATATACTTGATGGTGTTCCAAGTCTCTTTGGTCTGTTTGTTCTTTTTTTTCCTTTTTTTCAGGAGGTACCAGGGATTAAATCCAGTACCGCATACACGGGAAGCAGGTGCTTAACCACTGATCTGTATCCACTCACCAATGAGAGTGGGGTGCTTTGTCTTTCTGTGTTTAGGAGGTACTGAAAATCAAACCTGGAAGCTGATAATGGGAAGGAGGTGCTTAACCACTTGAGCTATATCTGCTTCCATTCTTTTCATTCTTTTATCTTTCTTCTTCTCAATCTGTATCATCAATTGTCTTGTCTTTGATTTCACCAATTTTTCCTTCAATTTGCTGTTGAAACAATCTAGCAAATTTTTCATTTCAGTTATTGTGTTCTTCAACTCCAGTATTGGAGTTTCTATGGGGAGACTCCCAAATCATTCACTGATTGTTTGCCTTATATGCTTGATTTCTTTTTTCCATGTTTTCCTTTATCTCCTTGAGCATTCTGAGAATTATTGGTTTGAAGTATCTATCTGGTAGATCCAAAGTCTGGTCCTCTTTGTTGATGATTTCTGGGATTAAGTCTCTGGGCTAAGTTTCTATCCAGCTAGGGAATGTGACAGAGATTTTCTTGAGTGCCAGAAGATAATCAAAACAAACAAACCAATGTAAAAAGCACCTTCTACTCTCTGCAAATTGGCTCTGCTTTGGTGGTGGTCTCCTTCAGAACTAGCCCTCCTTTTAAACAGATCAACCATGGTCCCCAAGGGGAGGGGACTCACAGATAAAAGGCATGGCAACGGACAGAGTTGAGGGTTTCTGATGTTGGAGTTTTCAGGTTGTAGTTTGATGCTAAGTCTTAAGCTGGAGCCCCAGGAAGTAAGCTCACAGAGGAAAGAGAAGCAAGCCTAGGGGAAGAGAGGACCTGAGCCAGGAGAAGAACAGAGGAATAGAGACGGCTCCTTAGACATGGCAGAAACCCCAGGGAGAGAAACAGAGCCATTCACCTGATAGTCTATAGCTGACCCTGTGGAGGAAACAGAGGAGCTGAGCCCAGAGGAACCCAGGAAGCCTGAACCCTGGAAGGTGTCAGCAGTCATCTTGATCCAATACGTGGAAATAGACTTTGTTGAGGTAAGTAACTTATGCTTTATGGCCTGGTATCTGTAAGCTCTTACCCCAAATAAATACCCTTTATAAAAAACCAACCAATTTCTGGTATTTTGCATCAGCACACCTTTGGATGAATTAACACATCCACACTGTAAGTAATACTAAAGGAAGTTCTTCAGACTGAAAGGAAAGGACATTAGACATGGAATCAAAGAAGCACAAAGAAATAAAGTCCTCTGGGAAGGTAACCATATGGATAATTATGAAAGCCAGTTTAGTATAGTGTGTTATGTAATTTCACTTCTTCATATGGCTACTAAAATGCAAATGCTTTAGAAGTATGATAAATTGATGGCTTTGGATATACAATGTACAGGGATATAATTTCTAACAAGTACAAAAAAGGGTGGGGTACAGATGTGTATAGGAACAGTGCATGTGTATGCTATTGACAATAAATTAGTATCACATCAAATATGATTGTTATAGATTTAGGATGTAAAATTTTAACCCCATGATAACCACAAAGGAAATACAGGACAAATATATTCAGAATGAAATGAGAAGAATCTCTAACACAAAAAGCCAAATAAATGTGCAAGCAGGCATTAGTAGCGAACTGAAGATCAAAAAAGTTATGACTTACAAACACAAAATAGCAAAATGGCAAAAGAAAGTCCTGCATTATCAGTAGTGACTTTATATGGATTACACTCCCCAGTCAAAAAGTAGAGATTGTTAGAATGGATAAAACCACATGATCTGAGCTGCAACACCCACTCTCCAGTTCATTAGACTCACCAAGAATAATTAACAAGGAGATGATGATGGACACTGCCCATCCCAAGGAACAGAATGTGTCTGCAACTGCAAGGAAGATAGTTGGATACATCTGCCCCCCGGGATTTAAGCTCCCTCTCAACTAGAAGCAGAGTGGGCATCACGATCCCCAAATCAAGACTTGGGAATGAACAATGGACCAAAGTAGACTTATTATTATTCTACTACAGACTTATCATCATTCTAGCAATGGAATAATTTATTGATCTAAAGGCAGTGGCCACCAGAGGTATTGAGGGATGGAAGTGGGAAGAATAGTGTAATATGGGGGCATTTTTGGGATACTGGAGTTGACCCACAGGACACTGCAGTGACAGTACAGGCCACTATATATTTTGTCATAACCTACAAAATTGTGTGGGACATAGTGTAAATTATAAACTATAGTCCATGGTTAGTATCAATGCTTCAATACGTTTTAATTGTAACAAATGTACACACTACTGAAGGATGTTGTTAATGTGGGAAAGTGCGGGAGGAGGAATCCCTTATTTTTTTATTTTTAAAAATTATTTATTTATCTTTCCCCTTCCCCTTCCACCACCCTGCTGGGCTTTTTTTGTTTGTTTGTTTTGTCTGTGTCCATTTGAGGTGTGATCTTCTGTATCTATTTCTCTTTTTGTCTTCTCTTCTTGTTTTTTCTCTTCTAGGATTCACTGGGATTCAATCCTGGGGACCTCTGATGTGGAGAGGTTCCCTATCACCTGTGCCACCTCAGTTCCTGGTTTCTGCTGTGCTTCACTTTTACTCTTCCCTTCCTCTCTCTTTTGTTGTGTCATCATCTTGCCACGTGACTCACTTCCCCAGGCACTGGCTCGCTGCGCGGACACTTGGCTCGCTACATGGGCACTTGTGCAGTCACTATGCTTGCCGCACGAGCACATGGCTCACAGTGTGGGTACTGGCTTGCTGCACAGGCATGCTTTCTCTTTTTCTTTTTTACCAGGAGGCCCCAGGGATTGAACCCAGGTCCTCCCATATGGTAGGCAAAAGCCCAATCATTTGAGCAACATCTGCTTTCCCCTTATTTTTTTAATGTAACATTTAAGCAATTTAAAGCTTCTTTAAAAATAAAAAAAAATTAGTTAAAAAAAAAAAAAGGACCCAATTATATACAGGTTATAAGAGACTCACCTTAAATTGAAAGACATAAGTAGGCTGAAAATGAAAGGATGGAAAAAATATACGCTATGCAAGTAGTAACCAAAAGAGAGTTGGAGTAGCTATATTAATATTGCATAAAATAAACTTTAGGTCAGAAACTTTACTGTTACAAAGAAGTTCATTATATACTGATAAAGAGGTGAGTTCAACAAGAAGATATAACAATTGTAAATACATATGCACCTAACAGCAGAGCTCCTTAATATATGAAGCAAATATAGATAGATTTGAAGGGAGAAACAAGACTGTTCTACATTAATATTAGATTTCAATACATCACTTTCAATAATGGATAAAACATATAAACAGAAAATCAAGGAAAAAGAAAGGTTGAACAAAACTCAAAACCATCCAGATTTAAAAGACATATAGAGCACTTCACCTAACAGCAGCAGAAGATACATTCTTCTCTAGTGCACATAGATCATCCTCCAGAATAGTCCATATGTGAAAAATCTACAAGGTTACTGGAACTATTAATGAATTCAGAGAATTGGTGAGCTACTAGAGCAATATGCAAAAACAGTAGTGTTTCTACATATTAGTAATAAACGATCTGAAGAAGAAATCAAGAAAAAACTCCATTTACAATAGCAATTAAAATAATGAACTATTTAGGAATAAATCCAACCAAGGATGGAAAAGACTTACATACAGAGAACTTGAAGATATTACTAAAAGAAATCAAAAGAATACAAAGGAAAAGATATTTTGTGTTCATGGGTTGGAAGACTAAATATTAAGATGTCAATTTTACCCAAAGCAATTTACAGATTCTACCTGATCCCAATCAAAATTTCAAACTCCTTGTTTGCAGAAATGGTAAAGGAAATCATCAAATTTATATAAAAGGGTAAGTTGCCTTGAATAGTCAAGGATATCTTGAAAAAGAAGAATAAAGTTGGAGGACACACACTTCCCATCTTAAAACTAACTACAAAGACATAGTAATTGAAACAGCCTGGTACTGGCACAATGACAGATACATAGACCATTGGAACTGAACTAAGAACTCAGAAATTAACTCTCACATTTATGACCCTTTGATTTTTGACAAGAATGCCAGGTCCACTCAAAGAGGAAAGAATATCTTCAACAAATGGTGCTGGGAAAACTGGATGTCCATGTACAAAAGAAAAATGTGGACCCCTACCTCACACCATACACAAAAATCAACTCAAATTGGATCATAGCCCTAAGCATAAGAGCCAGAACTATCAAATTCCTTGAAGAAAACATAGGGAAGCATCTTCAGGACTTTGGGTTAGGCAATGCCTTCTTAGATGTCACAGCTAAAGCACATGCAACAAAAGAAAAAAACAGACAAGGGGACCTCAAAAATTAAAAACTTTGTGAGTCAAACGACTTGATCATGAAAGTAAAAAGGACAACTTACTCAATGGGAGAAAGTATTTGGAAAGCAATTATCTGATAAGCATTTAGTATCTAGAATACAGAAGGAAATCGTACAGCTGAATAATAAGATAAACAAGCTATTTTATAAATGGGCAGAAGATGAATAGGTATACATATGGCCAAAATGCATATGAAAAGAAGCTCAACATCATTAGCCATTAGGGAAGTGCAAATCAAAACCACAATGAGATCCCATTTCATACCCATTAAAATAGCTACTATTTAAAAACACAAAATTACAAGTGTTGAAGAGGATGCAGAGAAACATGAACACTTATTCACTGCTGGTAGCAATGTAAATTGGTGCAGCTGCTGTGGAAAACAGTTTGGAGTTTTCTCAGAAAGTACAGAATTACTTTATGACCCAGCAATAAAATTACTCGGTATACACACAAAAGATTTGAAAGCAGGGACTCAACAGTTGGTAGCACACCAATGTTCAGAGCAGCATTATTCACAACTGCCAAAAGATGGAAGCAACCAGTGCCCATCACCTGATGAATGGATAAACAAAATGTGGTATTACATGCACAAGAAAATATTATTCAGCCATAAAAAGGAATGTAATTGATACTACAACATGGATGAACCTTGTAGACATCATGCTGAGTGAAATAATCCAGGCACAAAAGGACAAATATTGCAGGACTTCATTGATATGAAATAATTAGAATAAACAAACTCAAGAGTTGGAATCTGGAATACAGGTTACCAGGCGATCAGAGGGCAGTAGGGAATGGAGAATTAATGCTTAAATTGTACACAGCTTCTTTTTGGATTGATTGTAAAGTTTTGATAATGGATGGTGATGATGGTAACACAACATTGTGAATGTAACTAACAACAGTGAATTATATATTTGAATGTTAGGTTAAAAGGGGAAATTTTAGGTTATATATGTTACTAGAATTAAAAAAACCAAAAACAAAAACACATAGGCCTGTATAACACAAATAGGGAACTGTATTGTAAATGATGGACTACTGTTCACAGTACGATTATAAAAACTTTCTTTCATGTACTGTAAGAAATATGCCACAGTAACACAAGGTGTTAATAATAAAGTGATACATGGGAAGTCTATATTTTATGCCTGATTCTCTAATTTAAAAATTAATTAAAAAAATAAAAGGGAAGCAGATGTGGCTCAAGTGATTGGGCTTCTGCCTACCATATGAGATGACCCAGGTTCAATCCCTGGAGCATCCTGGTAAAAAAAAAAGTGTGCCTGCAAGGCAAGGTAGTGCCTGTGTGGTGAGCCAAGTGCCCATGAGAGTACTGCATGGCAAGCACCTGTGCAGTGAGCCACATGCCTGCACGAGTGCCTGCACAGCGAGCTGAGTGCCCGTGCAAGTGAGTCATGCAGCAAGATGATGATGCAACAAATGAGACAAAGGGAAGAGTCAAGGCAAGGTGCATAGTTAAACCCCACACAGGCAGTCTTTTCACCATTCTTGAGCACATGGTATAGTGATATACCTTATGGTGGGAAAAAAACATCTAAAATGTTTGGTGATTGTGGCAGTTTGGTATTGTTTACGAATTCCAAAAACAGATATTGGATTGTGTTTGTAAACTAGTCTGTTCCTCTGCGCATCAGATTATATTAATTCAGAGATTTCACTTTTACTTGATTAAATTATGATTAGGGTTTTGATTCAGCCACGTCAGTAGGACGATGAGTTCCCACTCACGGACTCAGAGAAGACACCATGGCAGAGGAGAGAGTTTTGATGTTGGAGTCCAAGGAAGTAAATACACAGAACAATACAGAGGAACAGAGACAGTTCCATAGACACAGCAGAGGCCCTGGGAGGAGAGACGAGTCTAATAGCCTACAAATGCAGCTGAGCCCAGAAAGAAATGAGCCCCGGGGAGAGACCAGCCTTATAACAGCCTACAGCTGAGACTGGAAGAAGCTGAGACCATGGAGCCTTAAGAGGTAGAAGGCAGGCTGAACCCTGCCCACCATCTTGCTCCAATATGTGGCCAATAACTTGGTGTGAGAAAGTATCTCTTATGGTACCCACCCCGCCCTGAGTTGGACTCTTTAGGGCCTTGTGACTTAAGCTTCTACCCCAAATAAATATCTTTTATAAAAGCCAACAGAGTTCTGGTACTTTGCATCAGCACCCCTTTGGCTAATACAGTGATAAAGCAGCTCCTGAGAACCAAATAAAGGAACCATCTGAAAACCTGTGTCTTACATCCAAGACTGTATGACTAATCATTTCTCTGATGGAGTGGGGAGAACCCAACATTCTGATGTGCCTAAAAGATTGGACTTTTCATATAAAAACTTAGAAACATGTAATGCAAAGGGGGGAAAATTACAGCCATATTTTTTTTGCTTGCTGTAACATTCTTTAAAACTTAATTTTTAAAAAAGTTATTTATTTTTTGAAGGATTGAATCCAGGACCTTGTAAGTAGGAAGCCAGCTCTCAACTACTGAGCCACATTGGCTCCCAAGTTGGTTTTTCGTTTGTTTGCTTTTTTTTGGAAGCACCAGGAATGGAATCTGGGACCTCCCATGTGGGAAGCAGGCACTCAACTGCTTAAGCCACATCTACTTCCCTTTTTGTTTTTTCTTTCTTTCTCACTTTTGTTTTTTATTTTAAAACTTTATATTTAATAGTGGTAAAACATACATAACAAATAATTTTAACCACATTAAGTGGACAATTCTTTGACAATAAGTACATTGACAATATTATATAATTTCCCCAACTATTTCCAGACTATTTTCATTATTTGAAACCAAAATGCATACTTTTTCAGCAATAACTCCCCATGTCCCCTTCCCTCTACTCCTGGCAACTATTATTCTACTTTCTGTCTCTAAGATTTGCTTATTCTAGGTATTTCATATAGGAGAAATTATATAAAATTTGTCCTTTCATGTCTGGCTTATATTGCGCACCATACTTTCAGGGTTCCCTCATGTTGTAGCATGTACAGTGTATTTCTCCAAATAACTGAATAATATTCCATTGTATAGATAAGGCCACATTTTGCTTATCCATTTGTCTGCTGATGGTCACTTGGGTTGCTTCCAGTTTGGGCCAAGAATAATGCTGTGTGAACACTGGTGTAGAAATATCTATTTGAGTCCCTACTTTTGATTCTTTTATATATCTAGGAGTAGAATTGCCAAGTCATATGATAATTGTGTTTAACTTTCTAAGAAGCCACCAAACTGTCTTCCACAAAGGCTACACCATTTTATACTCCCGTCAACAATTTATGAGGATTCCAATCATTCTGCATTCTCCCCAATACTTGTTATTTTCAGATTTTTAAAAATAATAATATCCTAGTGGGTATAAAGTAGAATCTCACTTAACTTTTAATTTGCATTTCTCTAATGGCTAACAACATTGTGCATCTTTTCATATTTACTGGCCATGTGAATACCTTCTTTAGAGAAATGTATATTCAAGTCCTTTGCCCATTTTTTTTAATGGTCCAAAAAAAGAAAGATTATATTTTTTACTCTATTCCTGCTTGTATGATATTTGATTGTTTTAAATTCAGTTGAGAGTCCTTTGATTAGATTACTTGATAAGATCAATTCAGGGCTTTTGATTGGACTATGTCAGTGAGGTATGACTCAGGTTGAGTCTCTGCTCCCTTGCTGGGTCTGATATAAATGGAAACAGAGACAGACAGACACAGGAAAAATAAGCTCTACCATATTCAATCCAGCCATGTGAGAGAGGACTAGATGATCACTTAAGCATGAAGCCCCCAAAAGGCTGGACCCATAGAGCAGTTCAAGAGGAGACCAGCCCTGCTATATGCCTGATAGCTTGCAGCTGACCTCAGGAAGAAAGGAGAGTAGCCAAAATCATAGAGGAAACTCAAGAAGAGGCAAATGCTATGCCTGATAGTTGAGCCCTGGGAGCTGGTCTCCGAGAGATGGTAGATTGAGGGGAAGGCAGAGATCTCAGCAGAGATCCATGGCCATCTTCGCCACATGGCATTTGATTTTGGGGAGAAAGCATTTTTGATGCTGCCTCAGTTTGGGCTTCTCATGGCCTTGGAACTTTAAGCCTTACCACAAATCTCCTTAATAAAAGTCAACCCTTTTCTGGTACTTTGCATCTGCAGCCCTTTGACAAACTAAAACAGGGTTCACTGTCTTATTGTATTTGTATTAATTACACCTGATCTGTACTTGTTTTAAGCCCTTCTAAGATATATGGTTTCCAAATACTTTTCCCATTCTGGAGATTACCTTTCCACTTTAGAAAGAAAGAAAAAAATACTACCATTTGTTTTTCTGTATGTCTTGTGTGTTTTTGTTCCTCAATTACTCTATTACTGCCTTTTTTGTATTTGGCTGCTGTTTTGTAGTGTGCCATTTTGATTCCCTTCTTTCCTTTTCTCTGTATTTTTTACTTTCTTAGTGGTTACCTTTGTAATTAAAATTAACATCTTAAACTAATATTAACAAACTAGTTTGATTAGTACCAACCTAATACCAGTAGTATGAAAATTCACTATGTCTATCCCACCCTCCTTAAATTTATGGTCTCAAAGTACATCTTTATTATCTGTCCATTTACATGAATTTTAAATGTTATTTTACATATGGTCTAGTGTCCTTTTATTTCAGCCTGAAGAACTTCCCTTAGCATTTCTGGTAGAACACGTCATCTGGTAATGAACTCTTTCGGATTTTGTTTTATCTGTGAATGTCTTAATTTTTCTTTCATTTTTGAAAGATTATTTTGCTGGATATAGAATCCTTGGTTGACAGTTTTATTTTTTTTTTTCTTTCATGACTTTAAATATGCCATCTCACCGTTTTCTGGCCTCCACAGTTTCTGATGAAAAATTTACTGTTAATCTTATTGGAGATACCTTGTGTGTGACAAGTTGCTTTTCTCTCTTTTTTTTTTCAAGATTTATTTATTTATTTATTTCTCTCCCCTTCCCCCCCCCACCCCAGTTGTCTGTTCTCTGTGTCTATTTGCTGCGTTTTCTTTGTCCGCTTCTGTTGTTGTCAGTGGCACGAGAGTTTCTTTTTGCTGTGTCATCTTGTTGTGTCAGGTCTCCGTGTGTGTGGTGCCATTCCTGGGCAGGCTGCACTTTCTTTCGCGCTGGGCGGCTGTCCTTACAGGGCGCACTCCTTTACGCGTGGGGCTCCCCTATGCGGGGGACACCCCTGCATGGCAGGGCACTCCTTGCGCACATCAGCACTGTGCATGGGCCAGCTCCACACGGGTCAAGGAGGCCCAGGGTTTGAACCACGGACCTCCCATGTGGTAGACAGACGCCCTAACCACTGGGCCAAGTCCGCCGCCAAGTTGCTTTTCTCTTGCTCCTCCAAATTCCTCTTTGTCTTTGGATTTTGACAATTTCACTAGAATGTATGCTGGTGTAGATCCCTTAAATTCTATCCTGCTTGGAATTAATTGAGCAACCTGTGTGTTCATGCCTTTCATCAGGCTGGGGAAATTTTCAGCCTTCATTTCTTGAAATACTTTTTCTGCCCCTTTCTTGCTTGTTCTTCTGGGACTCCACTGATTGTATGTTGGTATGCCTGACGGTGTCCCACAGGTCCTTCAGGCTCTGTTCAATTTTCTTCATTATTTTTTCTTTCAATTCTTTACACTGGATATATTCAACTTCTTGTCTTCAAGTACACTGAGCCTTCTTTCACCTATTCATATCTGCTGTTGAAAACATCCAGTGAGTTTTTCATTTCAATGACTGTACTTTGCAGAGTCAAAATTGTTTTTAAAATAATTTCAATTTTGTTCAATGTTTTCCTAATTCCTTTAGTTCTTTGTATATGAATTCTTTTAGCTCAATGAATATATTCAAGACAGTTGTTTTAAAGGCTTTAAATACAGTTCCAGTGTATGAGCTTCCTCAGGGATGGTTTCTGTAAAATTCATTTTAAATTTATTTATTTAAAAAGGTTGGTGTTTCCTATGGGCCAGATACTGTTTTAAGTACTTTAAAAATACTAACTCTATATATCCTTCCATAACCCACTGAATGTACTGGGGAAGAGTGTAAACTACAATGTAAACTATTATCCATGTGATGCAGCAGTGCTCCAAAATATATTCACCGAACAAATGTGCCACAATGATGAAAGAGGTTGTTGATGTGGGAGGAGTGAGGTGAGTGGTGGTGGTGGGTATATGGGAACCTCTTAAATTTTTTGAATGTAACATTAAAAATAAACGGAAAAAAATGAAAAAAAAATGCAAACTCATTTAATTCTAGTAACAACTCATTGAGGTAGATATTTTATTTTACAGATAAGGAAACTGAAGTACAGAGAGATTAAGTAGCCTGTTCAAGGTTATAGATCAAACCTGCATGCAGGGAAGGGGAGTAGCAGATAGGAAGAGTAGAAATAGAATTCACTATAGACAATAAAATAAGGCAGAATGAGTGAACGAACACTTATTCAATGTCTGTTAAGGACAAGGTATTTTACAGTATCTATGTTCTCCATCATATACAGGTTCATTTACAGAAAAGTAGAATAAATGATGTTCATAATGATAACGTCAACAATTTTAAAAAGTTTTCAATTTAGAGACAGACTAGTGAACAGGTAAGTGATAAATACAATAAAGGTAAGCACCATGTGTTATGGGAGCCTAAAGTAAAAGGAAGGGCATTTTTGTATAATATTGTGCTAGATGTTATATATAAGTGTTTGTGTGGAGGGAGTTATGATGATTAATAAACCTGGGTCTTTGTTTCAGGCATTTACCTTCTAATAAATTCACCTAAATGACTCATCCCTTGAGATCATTTCAAGGGGCCTAGAGATACCTGATTCTAAGCCATTATACTTGGTAATCTGAATTTTAAATTGTTAAAAGCATTTTGCTTTTTTTTAAAAAAAAGATTTATTTATTTATTTCTCTCCCTTCCCCCCCACCCTGGTTGTCTGTTCTCTGTGTCTGTTTGCTGTGTCTTCTTCGTCCGCTTCTGCTGTTGTCAGCGGCATGGGAATCTGTGTTTCTTTTTGCTGCGTCATCTTGTGTCAGCTCTCCGTGTGGGTGGCGCCATTCTTAGGCAGGCTGCACTTTCTTTTGCGCTGGGCGGCTCTCCTTACCGGGCACACTCCTTGCGCGTGGGGCTCCCCTATGCAGGGGACACCCCTGTGTGACACGGCACTCCTTGCGTGCATCAGCACTGTGCATGGGCCAGCTCCACACAGGTCAAGGAGGCCCCGGGTTTGAAGTGGGGACCTCCCATGCGGTAGACGGATGCCCTAACGACTGGGCCAAGTCTGCTTCCCAAGCATTTTGCTTTTAAACTTCCTGTATATAACCACTGCTGATTTAAAAGATGAATACTTTAGCAAATGGTACCTGAAACAGTGGGGGTGGGAGTGGGAGGAAAGATAGGGTTCAAGACTGCTCAACTCTTAAACTACCTTGAAGACATAAACACAAGACAGCTACAGATGAAACGTTACATCATTTAATCTGTTACTTGAAGAAAGTAGGGACTCCACAGCTTTTGGTAATTAGCAAAGACTAAAAAATTAGGAGTACCATAAGTACTATTTGGTAATAAAACAGGAACGTCTTAATCTGATTGTGAATTGCTAGAACTTGAACAATGTATAACACTATTTTTGTAAATACTATGTACCACAATTACAATTAAATCTGCATTACAGATGAGGTGTTTCCAAATGCTGGATTTTTCAAAGTTAGGAAAAATACTGCAAAGGGAAGGGGTTATTAACAGGAACTATGTGACAAATTTGCTTGAATTGTTTAGATAATAATGTATAATAGGTGTACTCCTTCCCTCTAAAGAGAAATCTAAGAAATCAAAATGTGTGTTAAAAAAATCAATGGAGAAATTTAAAAACACTTCTAAAACCAATATTATAACTTGAAAATAATAACTATACAGTAGTATAGCATGAATAGTTAATACTGAAAACCCATTAACTTAGTTATTTCAACTGATGATCCACTTCTGAAGTTTTTATTACAGAAATAAAGCATTTCATAGGCACATATAAGTAAGAAATTAACTTGAAAAAAAAAAACAAAAACAATTAGAGCACCTAGGAAAAGCACATTCTGCAGCATCAAAGTGTCCCTGATTTTCTCGGCAACAGCAAACCAGTGTTTTTTTGTTTGTTTTTTTTCAAACAGTGGTCAACTATACCTGTATCAAGATTTCTGGGCCTCAGAAACTCACTAATTTGCTTCCTTGGAGCCTGGGAATCAGCACTTGAAAAAAGGTTCACCAAAAGAATGCTGAAACACACTAAAGTTTGAGAACTATTGCCTTCGATGCCTTAAATCTGTAAACATGTATACAGCTAGTTAAAGAAAACAAAAAGCTGGATAAAGAAAACAAAAACACTGCACCTGAGCCAAAAGAGACCAGGACTCTTTCTAAAATCAAACCACAATCTTCTTAAACATAATAAACATAATTCTATGTTTTCTTTACAACTTTAGGTTGTCACTATGAGCACCTTCTCTCTACTGCAAAAATGTAGCATAAATGACAGCTGGTAGAGTTCTACTACTGTGTCAGTGCCCAGCAATAGCAGAAACTCAATCCCATGAGTAGTCACGGTTTTCTCTGATGGTTCCAGTTTTTCCTTACAACCCCTATCTACTGGTGTCTTTCAAAGATCTGTCCTCAGTTACACATTATCATTACCCTCCTTGGTAGTTCATCTGTTCTCAAAGCTTTAACCTCCACAGAGAGAGTTTCCAATTCTGTATTTCCAAATGATGTTCCAAACTAAATCATTACCACCATCCCTATATAAGCCTATCTGCCTGACCACCCTGTTCCCCTGCCCCCTCCCCCTATCCCACCCAAATAGGTTCACTTCTAAACTGAATGCTATAGGCACCACTAACATTCCATTATCCCAGGCAAGAAATCTTGGCATTACCTTTGACTCTTCCCCTTTAGTCCCTAAAGCTCCTCACTCTGACCTTTGGAAAGCTTTTTTAAAACATTTTTTAAAAATTTATTTTATTTCTCTCCCCTCCCCCCAACCCATTGTCTGCTCGCTGTGTCTATTTGCTGTGTGTTCTTTTGTGTCCACGTGTATCTTGGTGGCACTGGGAATCTGTGTCTCTTTTTGGTTGTGTCATCTTGCTGTGTCAGCTCTGTGTGCAGTGCCGCTCCTCGGTGGGCTGCACATGGGGTGGCTCAATGCAGGGCGCACTCCTTGCGCATGGGGCTCCCCTACACAGGGGATACCCTTGCGTGGCACAGCACTCCTTGTGCGTGGCAGTGCTGCGCGTTGGCCATCTTACCACATGGGCCAGGAGGCCCTGGGTTTGAACCCTGGACTTCCCATACAGTAGGCAGACGCTCTATCAGTTGAGCCACGTCCGCTTCCCTTCAGAAAGGTTTTGATTTCTCTTCCTCCATTTTCATGATCAATACCCTTATTTATGCATTAAATCTAAATTGGATTAGTATAAGAATTTCCTAGCTTGTCTTGTTTCTTTCAGATCCCTTCCCACTCCAAGCCACTGTGTTCCTCAACCACTACCCTATGTCCATTGAGATTCTATGGAGCTTGCAAATACTAGAGATTCCTGTATTCCACATAGTTTCATGGGTAATTCTGATGTGAAATCAAGGCTAAGAACCACCACATTTATTGTTTTTCCCCCCATGACTGAATGAAATCAATACTTTTGATTTCCACTATATCTTTTTTCTAAATATAAGCCCATAGAAAATGTTTTCCTTCAAACACAATGATAATAAAAATCAAATAGCTAACATATTGCACACTTAAACTGTGCCACTCACTGAACTATTTATCAATGTCCCCTTTATCTTTCAGTTTTATTTTAGATTTAGATTATTTTAGCTCTTTTCATTTTTTTCCCCCTGCTGGAAGGGTAGTTCAAACTCTCCTAAGATAAAGTTAATAAGCTTTTCAGTGGACAGTTTTCACCTTAATTATTTTGCTGATTGAGCAAAGATGCTATCACAAAAAGGCAGTACTTTCTGATTCTATATCAGAATAGGTGTGACTGACAAGAACACAAAAAGAAAAAAGTAAAACCTCACTTGAAAAGAGTAAAACAGAGAACCTAGCTAAGGTTTCTGAGGGTCATGGAAGTTGTCAACCAATATTTTAAAGCAGTTGGTTTGAGAAAGAAATGAAAAAAAACTTCAATTAAAAATAGTCTATTATCTATGATTAAAAGAAAAAATTTTTGGGAAACGGACTTTGGCCCAGTGGTTAGGGCGTCCGTCTACCATATGGGAGGTCCGCGGTTCAAACCCCGGGCCTCCTTGACCTGTGTGGAGCTGGCCATGCGCAGTGCTGATGCGCGCAAGGAGTGCTGTGCCACGCAAGGGTGTCCACCGCGTGCGGGAGCCCCACGCGCAAGGAGTGCGCCCGTGAGGAAAGCCGCCCAGCGTGAAAAGAAAGTGCAGCCTGCCCAGGAATGGCGCCGCCCACACTTCCCGTGCCGCTGACGACAACAGAAGCGGACAAAGAAACAAGACGCAGCAAATAGACACCAAGAACAGACAACCAGGGGAGGGGGGAAATTAAATAAATAAATAAATCTTTAAAAAAAAAAAAAAAAAAAGAAAAAATTTTAGGTGATATATTCCTAGAATACAGATTTTAAAAAACATAGCCTGTTATCCTGATTTTTAAAACAATTTCAAAATTTTGTTGCAGGAAAAATATTAACATTCTGTTCATTTTTAAATTTTTAGTTTCAAATGATTTTTAACTCAAAAGTTTATCCCCTCTCCTCACAATTTCCTTGTTTTAGGTCTTTGCTAGAAAACAACCAATCATGAATGTCTTCTTCACTTTATCCTAAACTCCTATTCTAGCTAACCTTAGTTCTAAACTATGAAGAATTTGAATAATCAGTAAGAATTCAGCATATAAACTACACTACTTCATACCTGACTCTTAAAATGATGCTCACAACAGTTAACCTTTTGTAACATATTTTTTTAAATGTAGAAAAGTATAATAATGGACACCTATAACTCCATGACTTTGAGAATACCAGTATTAACAGTTTAGTATGTATTTTTATACTTCTCTTATTAATCAGTCAGCTGGAAGGGTTTATGTAATAAATCGTTTTAACTATTTTGGCATGTCAAATATGTTAATTCAGGGACAGGATCAACTGATGAATCTGCTAAAATAAAGATATTCACAAGATAGGTTAAAAAAATCTAAACTAAATGGAATAGAGATTGTACTTTTTATTTCTGATAGCTGGAGTCTTTTACATTTTTTTGGAATTTTTACATGAATACCTTAAGTTTAGAAAAAGAAATGTTCAATATAATAAAAATCTTAGATGAATGGGACTATAGAATAGGATTATGTGAACAGGAAAAAATCATACAAAGGCAACATAAATACACTGCTCTACTTCAGTTCTCAATTTGTTATGTACCTCCTCAGGCAGATCTGATTAAACAACGAAGTCCTTGTTTGGAAAACAATACTAGATGCATCTTATTTAAAAGCTGTCTACAGCTCCTGTGATATATTTAAAAACTTTTAGATTATGTGGTGGCCAAAATTTTAAAATCCATATAGCAAAGGCAGAAAACACTTATATAGACAAACAGTTCCATTTCCACATCCCTTATCTACAATGGCTGACACCAACACACCCCTTCTCATCACAACCGCTATTCATTTCCCTACCATTTCCTCTTGGTAACTACTTCAGTTATTAGTACTGTCTGGAATATCGACCTCATCTCCAATTCTCACTTTACCCTTATGCAAACTGGCACAGGTTCTCTAAATGGGACACAGGACAGACAGTAAAATGTAGTAGAGAAGAAAAAAATGATAAAAGAGTGCATAAAACCTATCTGCTAGTCTTCACCCTATACACTGCCTCCCACCCAAGCCTGTGCATTACCACCAACAAGCATCAATTAGACAAATGGGATTGGGGAAAGATGGTGTGGCAGTTTGATATTGTTTATAAATTCTAAAAATAGAAATTGGATTATGTTTGTAAACTGGTCTGTCCCTCTGGGCATATTAGATTATACTGGATTCAGAGGTTTCACTTTTACTTGATTAAATAATGATTAAGGCTTTGATTGGGCCACATTAGTAAGTGGGGAGAATTCACAGAGAAATCGTACTGCAGAGAAAGGAGGTTGGAGTTTTGAGTTGGAGACCAGGAAGTAAGCACACAGAGGAACAGAGCAGTTGAGCCCAGAGAGAAGTGAGCCCTTCAGGGAGAGACAAAGCTGGTCGCCTGATAGTTTACAGCTGACCTTGTGGAGAAAACAGAGTTGCTGAGCCTGGAGAGAAATGAACCCTGGAAGAGAGGAACCCAGGAAGCCTGAACCTAGCAGACACTGGCAGCCATCTTGCTTCAACACGTGGCAAAAGATTTTGGTGCGGGAAGTAACTTGTATTTTATGGCCTGGTAACTCTAACTTTCTACCCCAAATAAATACCCTTTATAAAAAACAACTGATTTCTGATATTTTGCATCAGCACCCCTTTGGCTAACTAATACAGATGGGAGAAACCTATTCTTAAAACAGCAAAAGGATCTCATTTTCATTCTTCTTCTTTTTAAATTTTCAATTCTACTCCGAAACAGAGAAAACTCCACTCTCCAATATTAAATTCATCCAGTCCTCACTCCTGTCCTCACTATCCAGTGTTTAGTTTTGCCTCTTTCATCCCATCCCAACTTATTTCCTTATCCATCATCTCACCCTGAAAACACACCTCACAAAGGCCCAACTCAATGAATCATACCTGCCCAATGGATCACCCATTCCATCAATTTATATCCTCCTCCCTAACACAAATTCTAGGGCTTCTTTCTTCTTTACTTTTTTCCTTCCATTCCACCAACATTTGGAGTCACCAGAATTAGGCTTGGAATTGGAAAGACAAAACTCGTGTTCCCATAAAGTGTGTACAGGACTACAGATGAATTGTCCAAACTTCCAGGAAGTCATTTAATCTTTTTGAGACTCAGCTCATACATCTATAAAATGAGGGCCCTAATTGAGGTCACCACTCCAAAATCCAGCTCACAATTTTCTAGGCCCTAATAATAGGGATTCTAAAACTACAGATCTGAGGTGGAATGCAGGAATTTTCTATGTCACCCAGATAGTCTGCTGATCATTTATATTTGGGAATCACTGATAAATACTAAAGTCCCTTCTAGTCTAACACTCAGATTCTAAACTGTAATTTTCACTATTTTCTGGTAGGAATATTGTTATAAAAGAGTGTGGTTTCCAAAGTTATTAGAACTACAGTTCAGGTATATTACTCATTAAAGAGACCCTTGTGGGCTGACCTAGCACCTACATACCATTGATATTATTGTCTTATAACCCCAGCTGACTTGCAAATGAATGTAAATATGTTCATAAAATGGAGACGACCAGTATTACAACAATACTAGGACAAAAATGAAAACACTAAAATATATTTGAAATTATGATGTGCAAAATCAGACTTTTTCTCAGAAGTCTGCATAACTAAAATTAGACCTTCATGACCAAAATAAAGGTAGAAAAGGCATGCTCATTAGTATGATTTACTTTGCTAGTTCACTGATGGGGCTTTGTAATCATTGGAACAAAGCCCAGAAATCTAGATCATTGGGAGAATCCGGGGCATCAAAATGCCTAAAGAACAGCCTCATTCAAATGTTTATAGACTTCTAGAACTTTTCCTGTCCAGAAGCATACTAGATCATTCACTTATGAATTACATATCTCTATTCCAGCTATGATAACTTCCAACTACCAATTCTCACTATAAACAAGTGTTCCTGTGGTTAACAGGCTAAAAGACAAGTTTAAACACGTAGGAACTAAGCAAGTATAAACAGCACTTGAAGGAGAATGACACATTAGTAGTGTATTAATTTAAGTGGAACTTGTCCGTTTATAAGAAATTACAAAACAGCAAAAATAGAAACTGAATTATATGCTACTCATTTCTTTCTTTAAAAAGATGTACTTACTTAAATTTGTACAAAATAGCATGACATTGCAGGAAAATGTGTCCATTTATTTACTCATTTCTCCAAAAACCTAAAAATCTACAATGAATGCCATTATGTAAGGACATTCTATGACTATCAAGAATGATGAAATGGTTGCTGCGGTAACTACTCATTTTATTTAATAAGCTGTGGATTGAGGCTTAAAGCATCCTCTACAAAACAAATTTCTACATCTTAACAATATCCGTTAAGTCTTTCTATTGCTACCTACTAAACGATGACTATAGGCCATGGTTGAAGATTCAATTTAAGTAGCCTCTTTTAAAAGCTAGGTTTGAGTTGTCAAGGAAAGAAAACCCTGAATTTAAAGTTTGAAAAAATGATACACATCACTTACATTAAAAGGATACTTAGTTTTAAGGTCCCAAAGTATTTGAAAAGTGTGTGTAAACCAAAAGTAACATGATCTTACATGTTTATTCCTTCACTGTCACAATTTTGCTTCTCAATTCTGAAGTATCAACTAAACCTCAGAATATTGCTGACGTTTCACTTTGCAATTAAGCTACAGTCAGATCAAGTAGAACGTGATCACTCATTTTGATATTTAAAAGAAACTTCTTCTGAGCATATGAAAAAACTGGGAATTTTCATTGACAAAGTCTTATAAAATCTCTTTGTAAAAAAAAAAAGAACCCACAGCTATATTTAAAATTATCAAAGATAACTCTAGTCCCCAACTCCTCAGGTACAAGTAAAATTACTAAGGCTCCTTGATCGTTCATGGCAAGGGTTCTCACAGATGATCTGCATCACGGGTAATTACACAGACTATTCAAAACTAATCAGTATTTTGAGAATCTGACCCAGTTCTTATCCGCAGGAAACAAAACAAAACAAAGGAAACACTAAGATTAAGTATTGGGAGAATGGGGGGAGACAGGGAGGCAGGGATGTAGCTCCTCCCCATTTTAACAAGGTAAAGTCCAGTCAGCTGAAAGGCCTGATGATTTCGCAGGCCTGGAAGCCAAAGCGAAGAAGCTTAAGCACGGCCCTGGCTAAACCCACAGTAATGGGGTACTAGGAGAGTCTGACGGAAAAGCAAATGAAACAACAGGCTGGTCAAGCGGAAGAGAGTAAGGGGTAACGGAGGCTTCTTTCAGTCCGTCTTTCACAAAAAGAATTTACCTGTCTAGGTGTTTTACCTTTCAAATCGCTAGCAACGAGCTGCCCCCACCTTCTCTGTGTGTGTGTGTGTGTGAATGACAACAATCCCAGCAACCCGGCTGGAGAGGGAGGATTGAGGGATGGGGACTCAATGCTCGCACAGGCCCAGAACTAGCCTTTGAAGGGCCCTCGAAGAAAAGGGGCGGGCTGAGCGCGTCTTACGCCAGCCCAGGACTCGGACCCAGAAGGGGCTGTCCCGGCCTGGGAGAACGGCTTAGACAGGGACTGACGTGCAACTCTTTTCGGTTTTAGCGGTGGCCTCTTTGGGAGAGGTGACAAGGGGGTGAGGATGATGAGGCCTCCCCTTCCCCCTAGTTGGGCCCGCTGTTTACCTTCCCGGTACTTCTTGCGAAGCCTACGGTGGACGCTCTTCACCACCCCGGAGAGCTTCTCCTGCTCCAGCTTCCGCTCCTGCTCCGGGGGCGGCGGAGAGCTCGGGGGTCCAGCCCCCTGCCCGCAAGCAGCGCTTCGGCCGCCGGCCCCCGGCTCCATTGCGCTGCTGCTGCCGCCGCCGCCGCCGCCGCCACCGCCGCCCCTCGGGCCCCCGCAGACGCTCGCCTGGCGGAGGAGGTGGGGAAGGAGGAGGCAGCAGCGGAGGCAGCAGCCGGAGGAGGCAGAGGATCAGAAGCCACGGACACGGAGGTGGCACCTTCCCCAAACGCACAAGCTGATTGGAGGACTGTGGAGGGCTGGGCGGAAACGGAAAAGGCCAAGGGCCAATCGACGGAGAGCGCCGGCGGCACACCCGGTTGTTTGGGAAGGCGAGCAGCTGGAGGGGGCGGGGCTCGCAGGCCGAGGGGCGCAGATACCGCGGGCGCTTGGCCCCCAATGTTCCTCTCCCCTCCACCGCCCTTCCCCCGTGTCTGTGCGCAAGCGCCGTCGTGAGGTCGCCGGAGACGTGCTGCGCGCATTGCGCTTGCGCGTCAGAATTTGCTTACTTTGGGTTTTCTAACGCTCTGCTTTTTCGCTCTTACCTGCCATCCCACTCCTGCACATTACCCTGGGGGTGGGGGGAGGGGGTGACAAAGCCACAGTTCTCGACCTGGGTCCCCGCTGCACCTTCTCGCAGGTAGGCTCCCTTTAGCCACATGGCGCAGAAGAAGCGCTTTTGAGATGACTTGGCGGCGCAGTACCATTTACACTTCGAGGAACACAAACATAGATTCTTTCATTGACCCAAGTGCTAATTTAATTCACGGGCCGGCTAACTCTCCGTAGGGGACCCGTGGTCAATACAATCCTTAAAGCCACTCCTGAGCAAGGGACACAGAAAACGGGGAAAGGAGAGGGACAAGAGAAGCAGTGAGATAGAAGCAAAGACAGAACCCACAACAGATGCCTGAGGAACTGTAGTGGCCCCGGTTTCTTAAGGGTCTAATTTGCATCAAAACTCAGCGCCTTTAAAGTCTGCTCTGGTAACCTCTCGCCCCTTAATTTGGTGGGTTAGTCAATGCGGAGTGTGCCCGAGTGGGTTTGGCAACTTTTTCCTTCCTCCGCTATTTCTTTCCCCAGAGGAGCTCAGAAATGTGGTTGCCGGCTCCTGGATCAGAAAGGTGGAAAACTGCTCTTCGTGGAGAAGCAGACTCTTGCCGTTAGCTTCTGAAGTGGTGTTGAGGCTCCTGGAGTGTTAGAGATTCAACAAGACTGAAAGCCCTTAATGATTCTTATGAACTTGTATACTACCTCGGCACTGCAGTTGTTAGTTACATGACATTATTTGAAAATTGTTGGAATGAGATCTTCTTGAGCAATGATTTTATAAATATGAATAAAGCTTGCATTGGGTGACTTCTTTATATGCCGCCTTCTGAATGATGAAGACCCTGAAGAACAAAACGTTACACTTTCCAGAGCACCGGAGGAATGGGGAGGGAAGAGGTAAAAGAAGATTGGAATTTAAAGGTAGAAGATGCATCCATCCCTCCTCTCACAGTGGAGAGGCAGATCAAACAGAGGCAGAGGTAACGCAAAAACAGTTAATTATTATCATAAGGAGAAATTACACGGAAGTGCCTAATAAATTGAGAATCTGGTGGTCTTATTTGGGGGAATTTCAGTGAGTTTAAAGGAACATCTCTCTTTTGGCTCTTGATATATTTTAGTAGATATGGGAGGCAAAAAAGTGCACATATTTGGGAGTTATGATAATAAAAAGGGAACATTAAATTTAATTTGTACTGAACTGCAATTGTTCTTTAAACTTTCTTCCATACTACTACTAGCATATGAATTTTTAAGGATTTTTTTAAACATTTTTTTACATCAATGTATATTGATGGAAATTTGGAAAATACGGAAAGGAGTAAAAGTCACTTGGAAAACACACCTTTGAGAGATAACAATTGACAACATTTTTTTCCTTTCCTTATTTATACTTATTTCAAATGGGATCATATTTCTTGATAGCTGTGTAGTAATGCATTGTTTGAAGAGCCTATCATTTCATTAACCGGTCTCCTAGTTACTTTGTATCTATTTTGTTTTGGTTTTTCTATATTAGAAATAATGCTGTGATGAGTACCTTTGTACATATATCTTTGCCTATTTCTTTAATTATACATTTCCTTAATCTAAATTCCTAAAATTCCTAAATTCCTAGAAATTATGAATTAAAGGGTGAAACATTAAGATTTTTGATATCATCAGATTGCCTTTTCTGAAAGGTGGTAGCAATTTTTGTCACCTTCAGCAGTTCATGTGAATGTCCATTTCAGTGCACACTCTACTAAATGTGGGTATTTTAATTACAAAGTCTTTTAATATTTTTAAAGGTCTTGATTTTATATAAATATATGGGAATTTCTTGCTGTTTCTTAACTAACGCTTCTGGTTGGCTTAATTAATGCTAAATACTAATTTAAGAGCAAATAAAAGGAACTTATTTAAGAATAGTTTTTTGAAACAAATGTAAAAAGACCTGTATTTTTATTTGCTTTTTTGATTTCATAGTCACTAAACTATTCCCATTGTAGAAGTAACCCAAGAAAAAGACATTGGACACCTGGACTTAGTTCTAAATTGCATGAATTCAAAGGGCCATGGACCAACATGTCCAGAGAATCAACAATACTGAGGGCTTTTTATTTTTATTTTTTTAAGGGGACTATGGTAACTTGCCATAGAAAACAGTATAAAAAAGAATTTATAACTACCTTCTTTCAGTGTGATTAGTAATATTGATAAAAGCTCTCTGTCAACAGAAAAATAGTAATGGGATTTTTTCCATTTAAGCGAATTAACAGTTTTAATTGTAAAAGAGACTTGCTCTCACTCAGAGAGTTAGAATCTGGACTATAAATTGCCAGGGGATAAGGAGAGGCTAGGGAATGAGAAGGTAAGGCTTAAAATGTACAGGGTTCCTATTTGGAATGATGGAAATATTTTGATAATGGATGGTGGTGATTGTAGCACAACATGAATGACCCTGGAATATATATCTAAATGTGCTTAAAAGGGAAAATGTTAGGTTGTGTATATGGTATTAGAATATAAAAAAATTTTTAAAGTCCATGGAACTACACTATACAAACATTTAATCCTAAGTTAAACCATGGGCTATAGTTAATAGTACAATTTTTTTTTTTAAGATTTATTTATTTATTTAATTCTCCCACCTCCCCCAGTTGTCTGTTCTCTGTGTCTATTTGCTGCGTCTTGTTTCTTTGTCCGCTTCTTTTGTCGTCAGCTGCACGGGAAGCGTGGGTGGCGCCATTTCTGGGCAGGCTGCACTTTCTTTCACTCTGGGCGGCTCTCCTTACGGGTGCACTCCTTACGCAGGGGACACCCCTGCATGGCAGGGCACTCCTGGCGCGCATCAGCACTGCACATGGGCCAGCTCCACCCGGGTCAAGGAGGCCCGGGGTTTGAACCGCGGATCTCCCATGTGGTAGACGGACACCCTAACCACTGGGCCAAGTCCGTTTCCCAATAGTACAATTTTTAAAATGTGCTTTCATCAATTTTAACAAATGTTCTATACCAATGCAAGATAATAATAATAGGGTGGTCTATGGGAATTCTGTACTTTATGCTGGATTGTTCTGTAAACCCGTAACTTCTCTAATGAAAGGAAAATAATGAGAAATTCACTGAAGAAAATAGATTTGTTATGTTCAACAAGACTATCCTATGCCCAGGAAAATACCAGCCCCTGTGACAATAGATTTTCATTTGCTATAAATATTTTTTTAAAAGCCTTTGTTATTTTTTTAATTAACTACTGGAGAAAGGGGAATGATGGATGAAACAATTTTCACATAGGAGGACAAAACAGTCTGAGAGGAAGAGGCATCTATATTGATTTTAGTGAACCACCAATAACTGAATTTCTCATCTTCATTCTTTTCCTTTATCTGACCAGCCTTTGTACCCCATACATGTTTGATGTACTATTAAGCTTTTTGTGTCAAAATACCATTCAATATAGAGAAAATGTTCTTAGGCAGAAAAATACTTTATCTGTATTGGTTATATTCTTTATAAGGAAAATAAATTCGCACAGACAATGCAAAGAGTCAACATACCATAAAATTAAAGCACATTCTGTTCTCAGAGTTCAAAAATTTTTATCAGTGATGGAAACTTATAAAATCCATATCAAGATCTGAGTTGTGATAAGTTAACCAATAGAAAGATTCTGGTTGCACTTTGCAAAAGTGTTATACATTATTTCCCTTATTAAGTAGTCCTGTCAGAGAGAGAAAACTAAAAGGTAGAATTTGTGGTTCTTTGGGTTATTTAAAGCATTAATCGTTTATTTTTATTCCTCACTGATTCTTGGTAGTCTTATCTAGTCTGCTTTGGCCCTATTTATCATCAATATCCTCTAATATTATATAATTAATAAATTAATATTAACTTATAATGTTTATAAAACATTCAATTGTATATGTACATTGAGTTGAAAAAGATCAGCCTCTTTATTCTTACACACAGCTATATTCCAAAACTGACCAAATCTTTGGTTTATGAATACATAGAGGTAGAATTTTTAGAAATTCAGTTAAAATGAGGACTTGAAAAGTAAAAAGTAAAATCTACATGATTTTGAAAATATTTATCTATGATCTGCATAATTCTTACCCATGAATATAAAATTATTTGTGAAGTTTAAATACTTTGTTCTACTAATTCAAATTTTTAGAATATAGGTGTGTCATGGATTGGGCTTGTTACAGAGAAACTGTTAAAAAGGATTTTTTTCTCATTTTTTTTCAAATCATAGAAATTTTCTTTGGAAAATGTATTTAATGTTTTGAAAGAAAAACATAACATAACAAACAAGAAAAGAAATATTTTTTCAGAGACATATTTTTATTCAGTAGTAGCAGATTACAACTTTAAAACTTCTGTTTATTAAAAATACAATTTTTAAAAAAAAATTCTGTTTATATCTTCTATTCCAATGTCTCCCCTGAAATCTTAACATATCTGCCAAAATGAAAAAACTTTGAAGTAACACAGATTGGTTCTCTTTTCCACTGTTATAAAAAGAATAATGTTAAGACTGGTCTTAACAGCAAGAGTCTGGAAGACAAGTTTACAGCTAAAAGTGCCTGGAAGATAGGTTTACAGAAAATAGAAGAAGGTTGTGAACCAACACTGATATGGACAAATGGTGAGGTGGGAATATGTAGTTGTATAGTGGAGGGGCATGACAGGGGTACAGTGATACTATTGGGTTGGGCGGTGCTGATTTGTCAGTGGGGGAGGGTAGGATGGACAGTCCCTGGAACTGGAGGGAGGGTCGAGGGAGGGAGCAGGTGAAACCTGGGGATTGACTGGTAAGTGGTTGAAACTACAATGTTGGGAATGCCCTCTTGGCAAATACGGCAGGGGATGGTTACTAGTTTAGGATGTTCGATGTGGGGGGCTTTCGGGACAGGACGCACCTGGGGCAGGCTTCTAGGAAGTGTGTGATTGTTCATCTTGTCATAGTGTGTTATATCAGTGGGTGGAGACCCACATAAGGATTGGGAAGTGGTGGACTCCCATCCTGGGGAGGTCCACCGTGTTGTCAAGTAGAGGGGCAGGAGTCTCTCAAGAGCATGGGCAGTGCCTAAAAGGGGGAGGACAGACCAGTGTGTCAAGCCGTCAGTGTAGTTGCAAGTAACTATGAATCTTGTCCTTCAAGGAGTGAAGCCTGGTGGTTGCAGTGGGTCCCGAGGGAAGGGGGAGGGAGGAGTGGAATAGATGGAACAGGGGTTATTTTAGGGGTGATGGAAATGCTCTGTATGATATTGCCATGATGACTACAGCCCATGTTAAAATTCATCAAATTCTATAAAAGTGTGGGCCAAAAGGTAAACCATACTGTAAACCATTGACCATGGTTAGTAGCAATGTTTCAGTATTTGTACATCAGTTGTAACAAATGTACTATCCACATAAAAATGTTATTAATAGGAGATGGGGGAATAGGGGGAGGATGCTGGGAATATTGGAGTCCCCTATATTTGGTACATGATTTTTCTGTAACCTAAAACTTCTTTGAAGACAAACTGAAAAAAATTAAAACATTGAAGGAACAGAAGAAAATATAGGACAACAGATCCTACAATCATGAAATGCAAAATGTCAAAAAAACTTTAAAAATATTTTTTCATTATTTTTTACCATCCCAATTTTTAAAAAATTTTTATCTTTAAAATTTTTTTCAATATGTTATTTCTTATTTTAAAAATTATCTTTATTATTTCATTTTCTTATTAGTTGTATTTGTCTATTTAATTGGCTTCATTTTAGAAGTTTTAAATCACAGTAGGATTACAACTGTGGTGTGGGGTGTCAGTGATGGGGGATACATGCGAGGAAGTTCACCTGGCTATACATATAAGGTGTGTAAATATGTTCAAATGTTCATGGAGCATAAAAATATTTTTTAAAAAACTGGTCTTAACTACAGCAAGTAACAATCATTAATTACTGCTTAATCTCAAATGAAACAATAAAATATACAATATTTTTGATGAAATGCATTTAGGAATCCTAATAGGACTAATGCAAGAATAGATCTAGATAGAATATGGGAAATATTCTTTGAGGTGATGGATGATGTCCTTATAATAGAGTGTAGGATTGAGATATTTTCTGCATCCTTAATCCAGCTCTGCATTAACCACTGGAGCAAGCTGCTTGATTGCTCTGAGCTTCATTTTATTCTCCTTCAAATACAAAATGAAAAGATTGGATTTGACTGGTGTTCAAAAAAAATTTTTCCCCATGACTCACAAAAATAACTTTTACATGGGGGCTCAGGACCTTTATACATACACAAAACAGAGGTTTCGCCAAGCAATACTTATCTTCACTAAGCGAAATGCATGGTGGTATTTTCAAATCTCTTTTTGTTTTTAAAACTGTGCAGCACAATTCATTGATTTTTATGACCCACTAAATGGGTCACAGCCTATATTTTGGAAACCACTGACAATCTGAAAGATCCTGTTCAACACTCAAACCACTATAATTCAGTGACTCACAATGATTTCAAGAAAACTTTGTGACATATACCTCACCATGACTAAGGCCACTAAGCTCCTTTTGTATATCTTTCTTATGTTTGGGAATGCAGGCTCAGATAAGTAACCTAGATTCTGAGGATCATGTTCTCCTGAGTGAACTGTCTGTTCGAAAGACAGCAACACGATGAAGTAGAAAGTGAAGGGAATTTTAATTTACAAATTTACCAAAAAAGTTTAATTTCTTTTCTGTTAAGAGAGACAGTTGAAGGTGTGTGGGGCTTTTAGGATTGCAGTAACAGAGGTTCAATCTTACCTTATCCAATGTTTGTATTATGAGCCAAGAAAAAGAAGCAATGGAGTTTCCCCCAGAGAAATTGTTAGATATGTTTTGTTGATGCTAAATGTAGTTGGTCATTTTCAAATCTGCTTTTCTGGTCCTTCTAGAGATCTTGGGCTACCTAATATCCTTTAATAGAGGCTTCTATTTGAATTAGCTAGATTGAGGTCTATTTTTTGCACAGAGGTGTTGAGCAAAGAAACATTTAGGAAGAGACCTCAGTGACCTGGAAGAAGTTTTCATGAGTTTTTTTTTTTTAATAAACATCAATTTTATTGATACATATTAATAAATCATACAATTCATCTGAAGTGTACAATCAATGGTACTTGGTATAATTACATAGCTGTGCATTCATCACTTCAATCATCATTAGAGCATATTCATTATTATTTAATACAATAGTAATAATAAACAAAAACCAGACAAACAACTAAACAAGAAAACTCTTCACCACTCAATTCTGTTTCCCCTGATGTATGAAGTTGCTATTTCTGGCTGTTCTTGCACAATTATTTATTTATTATGCAGTTTTGTTGCGATATATTCACATATCATACGATCTATCCTAAGTGTATAATCAATGGCTTTTAGTATAATCACAATTTTGTGCATTCATTACCCAAAAGTTTTAGAACCATTTCATTACTCCAAAAAGAAAAATTCCATGCCCCTTAGCATGCCTTCCCCAGCCCTACATAACCACTAATCTAAATGCATCTTTATAAATTTATATCTATTTACATTTTATATAAATGGAATCATACACGTTACACAATATAATTAGTTCCTAGTAGCACAATCATACAGTATTTGTCCTTTCGTGACTGACTTGCCTCACTCATTATAATGTCCTCCAGGTTCGTGCCTGTTGTCATATACTTTGCAACTTCAATTCTTTGTGTTTATTCTTTTATCAGTTGATGGGCACCTGGGTTATTTACAACTTTTGGCAATTGTGAACAACACCACTATGAACATACTTGTGCAGATGTCTGTTCCTGTCACTGCTCTCAGTTCTTCTGGATATATACCTAGTAGTGATATTGCAGGGTCATGCAGGAAAAATCTATATTCAGCTTCCTTAGGAGCTGCCAAACAGTCCTCCACAGTTGCAGTACCATTCTACATCCTCTACAGAACTTGTAGTTCTCTGTTCTTTTAATAGTTGCCATTCCAAAAGGTATGAAATGATATCTCATTGTAGTTTTGATTTGCATTTTCCTAATCATTAGTGATGTTGAACATTTTTTCATATGTTTTTCTGCCATTTGTATTTTTTCTTTAGACCAATGTCTATTCAAGTCCTTTTCCATTTTTTAATCAGGTCATGTGTCTTTTTATTGTTGAATTGAAACATCTCCTTACATACTCTGGATATTAAACCCTTATTGGACATGTGATTTTCAAATATTTTCACCCATTGAATTGACTGCCTTTTTATCCTTTTGACAAAGTCCTGTGAAGTGCAATAGTATTGGAGTTTGAAGAAGTCTCATTTGTCTATTTTTTCTTTTGTTGCACAAGCTTTGGGTGTAAGGTCCAAGAAACCACCATCTACCACAAGGTCTTTAAGATGTTTCTCTACATTTTCTTCTATTAGTTTTATGGTCCTGGCTTTTATATTTAGGACTTTGATCCATATTGAGTTGATTCTAGTATAGGGAATGAGATAGGGGTCCTTTTTCATTCTTTTGGTTATAGATATCCAGTTCTCCCAGCAACGTTTGTTGCACAAGAGACTGTTTTGTCCCATTTAAATGGACTTGGTAGGTTTATCAAAAACTAATTGGCCATAGGGGTGAAGGTTTGTTTCTGGACTCTCAATTCTATTCCACTTATCAGTGTGCTTATCTTTATGCCAGTACCATGCTGTTTTGACCACTGTAGCTTTGTAATATGTTTCAAGGTCAGGCATTGAAATTCCTCCTATGTCGCTATTCCTTTTTGGACTACTTTAGGCTATTTGGGTGCACTTTCCCTTCAAAATAATTTGGTAATTGCTTTTTCTATTTCTGTAGGGTAGTCTGTTGGAATTTTGATTGGTATTTCATTGAATATATAAATCTGTAAATCAGTTTGAGTAGGTTTGACATCTTCACAATATTTAGTCTTCCAATCCATGAACACACAATGTCTTTCTATTGGTTTAAGCCTTCATTTATTTCTTTTAGCATTGTTTTCTGGTTTTCTGAATATAGGTGCTGTACTTTTTTGGTTATATTGATTCCTAGATATTTGAGTATTTTTGTTGCTATTTTAAATTACGTTCCCCCCCCCCCCAATTTCCTCCTCAGATTGTTAAAATAATTGTGTACAGGAACATTATGATTTTTGTGTGTTAATCTTGTATCCTACCACTTTGATGAACTCAGTTATTAGCTCAAGTAGTGTTGTCATAGATATTTCAGAATGTATAAGATCATGCCATCTGAAATTAGTAGAGCTTTGCTTCCTCTTTTCCTATTTAGATGCCTTTACTTTTTATTCTTGTCTAATTGCTCTAGCTAGAATTTCTAGTACAGTATTGAATAACAATGGTGACAGTGACATCCTTGTCTTGTTCCCAGTCTTAGAGGGAAAGCATTCAACCTTTCCCCATTGAGTACAATGCTGGCTGTGGGTTTTTTATATATGCCCTTTATCATATTCAGGAATTTTCCTTCTATTCCTATCTTTTAAAGTGTTTTCATCAAGAAAAAGTGTTTTTATCAAGACTTTGTTGAATGCTTTTTCTGCGTTGATTGAGATGATCACATGGTTTTTTTCCCTTCAATTTGTTAATGTCATGTATTACATTGATTGATTTTCTTATCTTGAACCAGCCTTGTATACCAGGAATAAATCTCACTCAGTCATGGTGTATAATTCTTTTGATATTCTTTTTCATTTGTTTTTCAAGTATTTTGTGGAGAATTTTTGCATCTATGTTTCATTGTAGAGATTGCTCTGTTACTTTCTTTTCTTGTGATGTCTTTATCTTTATTTGGTATTAAGGTGGTATTGGCTTCATAAAATGTGTTGGGTAATTTTCCCTCCTCTTCTATTTTTTGGAAGAGTTTAAACAGTATTGGTGTTAATTCATCTCTAAATGTTTGGTGGAATTCACCTGTGAAGTCACCTGGTCCTAGACTTTTCTTCTTGGAAGGTTTTTGGTGACAAATTCAATCTCTTTAAATAGGATTTGTTTGTTAAGTTCTTGTATTTCTTGTAGCATCAGTGAAGCATTGTGCATTTCTAGGAATTCATCCATTTCCTCTAGGTTGTTTAGTTTGCTGGCATACAGTTTGTCATAATATCCTCTTATGGTCCTTTTTATTTCTGTGTGTTCAGTCATAACTTCCCCCCTTTCATTTGTGTTTGTATTTATCTGCATCTTCTCTCCTTTTTCCTTTGTTAGTCTAAGTAGGGTTTTGTCAATTTTATTGATCTCCTCAAAGAACCAGGTTTTGGTTTTGTTGATTTTCTCTATTGTTTTTTGTTCTCAATTTCATTTAATTCTGATTTAATCTTTATTATTTCTTTCTTTCTACTTCCTTTGGGATTAGTTTCCTGTTCTTTTTCTAGCTTCTCCAGTTGTTCAGTTAGATCTTTGATTTTAGCTCTTTTTTATTTTTTAATATAGGCATTTAAGGCTATAAATTTCTCTCTCAAGCCTACCTTTGCTGTATCCCATATATTTGATAAGTTGTGTTCTCGTTTCATTTGTCTCACTATATTTACTGATTTCACTTGCAATTTCTTCTTTGACCCACTTTACTTAGGAGTGTTGTTTAGCTTCCACACATTTGCAAATTTACCTCTTTCCTTTTATTGATTTCCAGTTTTATTCCATTATGACCTGAGAATGTGCTTTGTTTAATTTCATTCTTTTTATATTTATTGAGAGCTGCATTGTGCCCAATGTGTGGTCTATCCTGGAAAAAGATGCTTGGGCACTTGAGAAAAATATATAACCCACTGAATTTGGATGCTGTGTTCTGTATATGTCTGTTAGGTCTAACTTGTTTATCATATTGTTCAAATTCTCTGTTTCCTTGTTGATCTTCTGTCTAATTTTTCTATCTAATAATGTGAGTGGTATGTTGAAGTCTCCAATGATTATTGTAGAGATGTCTATTTGTCCCTTCAGTTTTGTCAGAATTTGCCTCATATATTTTGGGGCACTCTGGTTAGGTACATAGAGATTTATTACTGTTATTTCTTCCTGGTGGATTGTCCTTCTTAAATATCTCATAACTGTTTTGCATTTAAAGTCTGTTTTGTCTGATATTAGTATAGCTACCCCTGCTCTTTTTCGGTTAGTATTTGCATGGAGCATCTTTTCCCAACCTTTTACTTTCTGTTGGTTTGTATCCCTGGGTCTAACATGAGTCTCTTTTAAGCAGCATCTAAATGGCTCATGTTTTTTTTTATCCATTATGTAGCCTATATCTTTTGATTGGGGTGTTAAATCCGTTCACATTCAATGATATTGCTGTATATGCAGTATTTACTTCCACCATTTTATTCTTTGGTTTCACATATCCTATCTTTTTTTTTGTCTTTTTATTCTTTTGGTTATCCTTTCTGCTATTATTTCTTCCATACTCTCCGCCAAGTCTCTCTCTCCTGTCTTTTCCTTTCAGGCTCTAAGGCTTCCTTTAATATTTTCCTTAAAGGTGGATTCTTTTTTTACAAATGCTCTTAGTTTCTGTTTGTGAATATTTTAAACTCTCCTTCATATCTGACGGACAGTTTTGCTTTATAAACAATTCTTGGCTGACAGTTTTCCTCTTTCGGTATTCTAAGTGAGTTCCACTCTATTCTTGCCTCCATGGTTTCTGATGAGAAATCTGCACCACCTTACTGGGTGTTTCTTGTATGTGGTGGTTTGCTTCTTCCTTGCTGCCCTCAGAATTTTCTTTTTATGTTTGACATTTGACATTCTGAGTAGTATGTGTCTTGTAGTAGGTCTATTCACATTTATTCTGTTTCAGGTATGCTGTGCTTCTTGGACATGTAAGTTCATTTCTTTCTTGATAGTTGGGAAATTTTCAACTATTACTTCCTCAAATATTGTTTTTGCTCCCTTTCTCTTCTCTTCTCCTTCTGGAACTCCAGTGACACATGTTGTTGCATTTTGTGTTGTTATTCAACTCTCTGAGCCCCTGCTCTGTTTTTTTCCAATCTTTCTCTCTCTGTTATTTTCTGTCTTCAATTTCAGCTGTTCTGACTTTGGTATCACTTATAATTTCTTCCATCATTTCAAGTCTGGTGCTGTATGCCTCTAATGTGCTTTTTATTTCACCTATCGTGTCTTTCATTCACATGAGCTCTGATACTTTTCTTTTAGGTTTTGAAATTCTTCCTTGTGCTCACTCAATGTCTTCTTGAAGTTATTTATCTCTTTAGCCATATTGAGTTTCAACTCACTAATTTGATTTTGGAAATGTGTGTACATCTCGTTATTTAGTTGTCTCAAATCTTGCGTCTCTTTCGGGACTTTATTTTATTCCTTTTCTTGGGTCAGGTCTTCCATTTTCTTAGTATGGCTCATAATTTTTTGCTGATGTCTAGGTATCTGATTAGGTTGGTGAGTTTACTCAGATGCTTGCTCAATTTTTCTCATTTTCATAGGGATATAGTAGCAGGAGTCTTTGTGCTACTGTTGTTCTTCAATTCTTGGTTCAACCAGGGTCTTTAGGATTGTGCATGTTAGTTGCTTAAAATGGGCTCTGGACCCAGTAATGGGTCACAGACCCACTTTCTAAGACTTTGGGGAGGGAGGGTATAAAGGCCGGAAAAAGCCTCTCTTATTTACTTTTAATTTCCTAACATGCACTTCCTTGGTCTACCAGCAGATGGCATGCTTTGACAGTCCTCTCAGTTCAATGCCTGGTTAGATTGTGTTTGCTGCAGCATTCACTGGAGGAAATAGTATCCCTCCCCTATGTGTCCTCAACAATCAGTCCCCATTAGTAAAGAGGAGATTGAGAGGGTTGGATCTCTTTAGTCCTGGATCTCTTTAGTCTTGAGCTGGCTCCCAAGGCAAACAATGGCATGGCCCCACTTGGCCTGGAAGGGCTGGTGGGACACAGCAGATCAAATTTGTGGGTCAAAAGCTGATTCAGCCTTAGACCGTGTCCTTCTGTCTCCCCTTTCCTGGGGAGGTGGATCCCTGGGGCTCCCTTTGTCTGTAGCCACAGGTTCAGAGGACTGAGTATTTAAGTGTCTTCTGTGTGGAGGAGGGTGCTGGCAGTAGCAGCTGCAGCTTTTAACTCACAATTTTGCCACTGCAATTATTTTCCTTTGTCCCTCTCTTTTGGGCATTATCCAGCCTTCTCCTGGTGTCCTAAATACTAGAAGATTTTTTCCCCCAGGCCATTTCTGCTTGTCCCCTAGCTATTTTTTGGGAGAGAAGAGAGTCTCATGTCTTTCTAGCCCACCATTTTCCTGGAAGTCTTTCACTAACTTTTATTGTGAATGAAGGTGATCTCTTAATCTACTCTTTTCTTGGTTTCCTCACCTGTCAATGGTGATAATTTGCCATTCCTACCTCACAAAGTTGTTGTAAGAATAAAGGGAAATCATGGGCTAAAAAGTATTTTGAAAAGTTAAAAAGTTACAAAAGAAAATAAGTGGGAAAGTTTTTATTTATTTCCAAGGAACCTGAAAATTGACATTTTCATTAATGCAGCAAACTGAATTTAGATTTTTCTGGTATTGAATGCACATCTGTTTCCCTTTAGATTTTAATAGTTTTTTTTACTGACTTACCATTTTTTCTTTTTCCTAAAGGTATAACATGCTCAAAAATATGTCATAGGGTTCTCCCAGTGACCGCTGCTAGTTTCAGCAACTCTGGTGGCTGGAGGCACGGGAGCATCTGGCAGTCCAGCTTTGTGAAGGCTGAAGTACTGAAGCACTGCCAAGATGCCGAAGAGGAAGGTCAGCTTGGCTGAAGCAGCGGGGAAGAAGGAACCCAAAAGGAGGTTGGCAAGGCTGTTGGCTAAACCCGCTCCTGCAAAAGTGGAACTGAAGCCAAAAATGACAGTGGGATAGAATAAACCCTTAGACAAAAAAGTGCCACCAAAAGGAAAGAGGGGAGCAAAGGGAAAACATGCTGAAACTAAAGAAACTAAAGAAAATTTACCTACAGAAAATGGAGAAACTGAAAATGAGGAGAGTCCAGCCTCTAATGAAGCAGGAGAGAAAGCAGCCAAGAATGGTTAATATACTGTTTATCATGTCTTATCAGTGGTCCCTGTTTCTCCCTTCTTGTACAATCCAGAGAAATATTTTTATCAGCTGTTTTGTAAATGCAATTGTTTTAGTAGTTCTAGAAGAAGCATTTTTAAGAAGGAGGCTGGAATCTCAACTTGTCCATTTTTTTAAAGTGTAAATGATTTTTTTTAAAGTGGGGAAATCATTTGCTGGTGGTTTATTTTTTGGTGCAATGAGAAAATAATGGGAATTGAATTATGGAAGGCTTTGACTGTCTTGGGTATCAACTTAACATTCCACTGGGTGGGGCTAGCAGTTTTCATACCATATGATACAACACATACTAAATGGGACTTGGGAATCACAGTCATGCATTTAATATGTATTGAACATTTTAAATTACTTCTATTCCCATGTTTTTTAGTAGACATGTTTCTTAAATCCATTCCCTGATCCTTCTCTCTCTGTCAGAACTCTGTAACATCCTTGGTTGTGATCGTCCAGTTTTTCTAATAACTTTGTTATGTGCCATAAAGGATTGGAAATGTGAGTATGTAATGTGTATGGTATTAAATTATGAACTAATAGGACTTAAAGATATTGCCACTTATCAACTTTGAAGATTTTGGTATTTGATATCCTCTTAAGGAAAACTTGCCTCCACTTTTTTTAAAAAAAAGATTTATTTATTTATTTAATTCCCCCCCTCCCCCGGTTGTCTGTTCTCTGTGTCTATTTGCTGCGTCTTGTTTCTTTGTCTGCTTCTGTTGTCATCAGCGGCATGGGAAGTGTGGGCGGCGCCATTCCTGGGCAGGCTGCACTTTCTTTCGCGCTGGGCGGCTCTCCTTACAGGGTGCACTCCTTGCGCGTGGGGCTCCCCTACGGGGTGCACCCCTGCGTGGCAGGGCACTCCTTGCGCGCATCAGCACTGCGCATGGGCCAGCTCCACACGGGTCAAGGAGGCCCAGGGTTTGAACTGCGGACCTCCCATGTGGTAGACGGATGCCCTAACTACTGGGCCAAGTGCGTTTTCCTTTAAGCTGGAAAGTCACTGGAATAACTTTAGAAAAACTACATTGCTTTTTTGGTTTTCAGTATGTACATTAAGAATTATGTACAAATTGTTCGTAACATTTATGCTGATCTTCAAAACAACCAATAAAATCTCAATTATGAAAGAAAAGTATCACATTAAGTAAAAAATGTGGCATAATTATCATGTTTCCTAAAGGTGTCTGTTATCTCTACCAAAAATTATCTTGTAAGGTACTTAGAATATATCTGCTTTTTGAAAAACTTGATCAAAATTCTTTGCCATTCTTTTAAGGTAGTATTTTTTGAATTAAACATGAACATTTATTTATCAAGTGCCTTTACAAATAATTAATAGACTATATTTTTATTTACAATTATAGATTTCAAAATAATTGAGTGGATAGTATATAAAGCTCCATGTACCAACCCTCATCCCCCCACCTGTACAGGTGTACACCTGGCACTGTTTCCTCTACTCTTAACATGTTGCATTTGTATGGTACATCTGTTACAATTAATGAACTGATACTAATAGATCGTTATTAACCAGAGTCCGTAGTTTTCATTGAGTTTCACTCTTTGTTTTGTATCTTTCTATAGGTTTTGACAAATATGTAATGAAATGATCCATCATTAGAGTTTCACACAGAATCATTTCACTATTCTAAAATGTCCTTAATTCATATATTCGCAACACTTCTCCATCCCTGGCAATCACTGATCTTTTTACTTTCTCTGTAGTTTTACCTTTTCCAGAATGTCAGATAGTTAAAATAATAAAGGATGCAGCCTTTTCAGACTGGCTTCTTTGACTTAGCAATAATCACTTAAGGTTCTTCTGTGTCTTTTCATAATTTGACAGCTCATTTCATTTTATTGCTGAATAATATTTCATTCCACACTTTGTTTATCCATTCACCTATTGAAGGATAGCTTGGTTGTTTACAGTTTGGAGTAATTCATGTGCAGATTTTTGGTGGATATAAGTTTTCAACTCACTTGGGTCAATCCTAGGAGCATAATTGCTGTTTCATAAAGTAAAACTATGCTTAGTTTTGTAAGAAACTGTCAAATTATCTTCCAAAGTGATTGTGTAATTATATATTGCCACCAACAATGAATGAGTATTCCTGTTGCTACCTATCCTTGCAAGTATTTGGGATTGTCAGTTTTTTTTTTTTTTTTAGCCATTCAAATAAGTACATAGTGGTGTCTCATTTTAATTTGAAATCCCCTAATGACATATGATAATGAGCATTTTTTTCCATATGCTTATTTGCTATCTATTTATCTTCTTTGGTTAGGCCTCTGTTCATATCTTTTGCCCATTTTTAAAAGTGGGATTGTTTAAGAGTTCTTTTTTTAAAGATACAAATCCTGTATCTTGTATGTGTTTTGCAAATATTTTTCCTAGTCTGTAGCTTGTCTTTTCATTCTTTTAACATTGTGTCTCACAGAAGAGAAGTTTTCAATGTTAATAAAGTTCAACTTATCAATTTTTTCCTTCATGGATTGTGTTTTTGTTATTGTATCTAAAAACTCATTGGCAAATGCAAGTTTACCTAGATTTCTCCTATGTTATCATTTAGAAATTTTATATTCTTGCCTTTTACATTTAGGTCTAAGGTATATCTAGAGTTAATTTTTGTGAAAGGGGTAAGAACTGTCTAGATTTATTTTTTAAATGGATGTCCAATTGTTTCAGCACCATTTGTTAAAAAGACTTTCTTTTCTCCATTGAATTGCCTTTGCTCCTTTGTCAAAGATCAATCAACTATATATGCGAAGGTCTATATCTGGGCCTTCTATTCTGTTACATTGAATAATTTGTCTATCCTTTCACCAATACCACATTATCTTGGTTAATATATATTTATAAAGAATTGTAAAGTCAGGTAGTGTCAGTCCTCTAACTATGCTCTTTTATTGTCTATTATGGGTCATTACCCATATAAACTTCAGAATCAGTTTATTTGTGATATCCATAAAATAACTTGCTGAGCTTTTCATTGGGGTTTTGTTGATCAATGTGGGGAGAACTCAGATTTTAACTTCATTGAGTTTTCCTATCCTTGAGTGTATAATGTCTCTCCATTTATTTAGATCTTTGATTTCTTTTATAAGAGTTCTGTCATTTTCCTCATATAGCTCCTGTTCATGTTTTGTTAGATTTATGCCTAAATATTTCATGTTTTATTGGTGCTAATATAAATGGTATTGTGTTATTAATTTCAAATTCTAATTGCTCATGTTAGTATAAAGGAAAGCAATTGACTTTGTATATTAACCTGTCTCCTGCAACCTTGCTATAATTGCTTCTTAGTTCCAACAGTTTTTGATGTTGTTGTTATTGATTCTTCAGGATTTTCTATGTAAAAAAAATCATGTCATCTTTGAACAAAAGTATTAGTATGCTTTTAACTTTCTTCTATTGTCATAATGCATTACCTAGCACTTCCATTATGATGCTGAATAGGAATGGTGAGAAGGGATCTCCCTGCCTTGTTCCTGATTTTATGGGAAAAGCTCTAATTTCTCACCATTACCTAAAATGATAACTGTAGGATTTTTGTATCAAGTTGAGGAAGTTTCCTTCTATTCCTAGTTTACTGAGAGCTTTTATAATGAATTGGTGTTGGATTTTGTCAGATACTTTTTTTGCCTTTATTAATGTGATGGATTGCATTATTTGCTTTTCAATTGGTCATGGTGTATAGTTCTATTTATTCATTGTTGGGTTAAATTTGCTGATACTTTTTGAGGATTTTTGCATCTATGTTCCTGAGAGATATTGGTCAATTTTCCTTTAGTGTAGTATATTTATCTGGGTTTGGTATTAAGGTAATGCTAACCTCATAGAGTGAGTTTGGAAGTATTCTCTCTGCTTCTATTTTCTGAAAGAGATTGTAGAGAATCTTCTTGAAATGCTTGGTGGAATTCACCAGTAAAATCATCTGGGTCTGGTGATTTCTTTTGTGGAAGGTAACTGACTATTGATCAAATTCTTTTAATATATATAGGCTCATTCAGATAGTTTGTTTCTCCTTGTGTGTTTTGTTAGTTTGCATTTTTCAAGGTATTGGTCTATCTTGTTAAAGTTATCAAGTTTGTGGGAATAGAGTTATTCATAGTCTTTCTTAATTAACATTTTAACATCCATGACATCAGTAGTGGTATACCCCTCTTTCATTTCTGATATTGGTAATTTGTGTCTTTGCTTGCTTTTGTTCTTGTTAGCCTGCATGGAAGTTTATCAATTCTATTGATCATTTCAAAGAAACTGCTTTGATTTTCCCTATGGTTTTCCTGTCTTAATTAATTGCATTAATTTCTGCTTCAATTTAATTATTTATTTTCTTTTCTTTGATTTAGGTGTATATTGATCTTTTTTCTCTTGTTTTCTAAACTGGAAGCTTAGATAATTGATTTTAGAACTTTTTTCTTGTCTAATACATGCATTCAATACTATAAATTTCCTTCTGAGCACTGCTGTCACTGTAACCCAAAAGCATCCCAAATTTAGCCTTTTATTTTCATTTTAATATAATTCAATTTTATAAATTGTTTAAATTTGCTTGAAACTACTTTGTGGACTTATATTGTATTTAGAAGTGTGTTGTAGCAGTTTGATATTATTTATGAATTCAAAAAATATTAAGAGATATTCGATTATGTTTGTAAACTGGTCTGCTCCTCTGAGCATATTAGATTATATTACATTCAGAGGTTTCACTTTTACTTAAAAAAATAATGGTCAGGGCTTTGATTGGGCCATGTCAGTAAGATGTTGATTCCCTGCCCCTTTGATGGGCAGGGACTCACAGAGAAACTGCACCACAGAGAAGGGAGGTTGGAGTTTTTAAGCTTGAGTCCAGGAAGTAAACACATGGGAGAGAGCAGAGCAGCTAAGCCTGGAGAGAATAGAGTCCCAGGGAAAGAGCCAAAGCCTAGAGAGCCTGATTGCCTACAGCTGACCTTGTGGCACGAACAGAGCAGCTAAACCCAGAGAGAAAGGAGCCCCAGAAGAGAGATGAGACTTATCCCAGCCTAAAGCTGCTATTGGAAGACACTGGGACCACAGAGCCTTAAGGGGACAGGAAGGCCGAACCCTTGCAGACATCAGAAGCCATCTTGCTCTAACACGTGACAACAGACTTTGGTGAGGAAAGTAATTTACGCTTTATGGCCTGGTAACTGTAACCTTCTACCCCAAATAAATACCTTTTATAAAAGCCAACAGATTTCTGGTATTTTGCATCAGCACCCTTTGGCTGACTAACACAGTTGTTTACTCTTCAAATATTTTTGAATTTTCCAGCTACCTTTCCCTTGTTGATTTCTATCATAATTCCACTGTGGTCTGAGAGGATGTGTTGCATGATTTCTGTTCTTTTAAATTCATTAAGATGTGTTTTATGGCCCAGGCACAAGCCTGTCTTCATGAATGTTCCACGTGAACTTGAAAAAATTTGTATTCTGTTCTTGTTGGATCAAGTATTCTATAGATGTCAATTAGACCCAGTTAATTGATGATAGGGCTCAGTTAATCTATATTCTTACTAATTTTCTGTCTGCTGGACCTGACAATTATAGATGGAGGGTATTGAAGCCTCCAACTATAGTGGAGGATTCACCTTGCAAATTGATTGGTTTTTAAAAATGTATTTTATTTTTAAAGAAGCTTTAGGTTACATAAATGTTACGTCAGAAATTTAGGAGATTCCCA
Organism: Dasypus novemcinctus; assembly: GCF_030445035.2. Lineage (NCBI taxonomy): Eukaryota > Metazoa > Chordata > Mammalia > Cingulata > Dasypodidae > Dasypus > Dasypus novemcinctus. The sequence goes on from NC_080677.1 coordinate 88,706,835, forward strand.
TATACCCTACCCCTTCCCCCTCCTACACTTTCCCACATTAACAACATCCTTCATAAGTGTGGTACATTTGCTGTAATTGATGAATACATACTGAAGCATTGCTATTAACAATGACTATAGTTTGCATTATAGTTTATACTTTGCCAAACACGATTTTATAGGTTTTGACAAAATGTATAATGGTCTGTATCCGTCATTGCAATGCCATGCAGGACAATTCCAATGTACCCAAAGGCCCTCAAGCTATACCTCTTCTTCCCTCTCCCTACCCTCAGAATGTCTGGTGTCCACTGCCTTTATATCAATGATACAAGTTCTTCTGTTGCTAGACTAATAATAAGTCTATAATAGAATAGTAATAGAATAATAATAAGTCTACTTTAGTCCACTGCTCATTCTTCTATCTTGAGGATTTGGGGATGGTGATGCTTACTCTTTCTGATTGAGAGGGGCCGTAGGTCCCCTCAGACAGATGGATGGAACAGTCTTGCTTGCAATTGCAGATACTCTCTGTTTTTTTTGGGGGGGGGGTGAGTGTTGTTCATCATCATTCTTTTATTAGTTATCCTGGGTGAGTCCAATGAACTGGAGAGTAGGTGTTGGCTGCAACTCTGCTGAAATTCAGGGTTAAACTGGTATACGAACAGACAAAAGATAGAGATCTCTGGGACATATAATTAACAAGTAAAGTGCTAATTATAGTTTCAAAGAAAAGGGGTAGAAATACCATGTGTAGAAAATGATAAATGAGTCTAACTCTGATACATTGGGGAGCATATATTCCAAAGTAAGGCCCACTGACAGGGTGCAGAATTCCTGAGATTGTCTGCCCTGCTTATAGTGTCTAGATGTTTCTAGAGCCCTTAGGAGCCCCACTGTTTGAGGCACTGTTTACTGTTGCAGTCAATGAGACCCTACTGAGACTTGTGTAGGTATAAACTCTAAACTCTGAAATGACTTCCTGGCTCCTTTAGAAACCTCTCAGCCATAAAAACTCATTTGTATTTAATATTTTCCCCTTTGGGTCAAGGTTTTTTTCCAGATGCATTATTAGTTAGTAATTGGTAATAATCGGTTGGTGCCAGGGAGTCATGTCTCACAAGGAAAAGGTAATGTGTTTATATGCTGAGTTAGCCTTAGAGAGAGGCTAGATTTGAGCAACAAGGAGGCTTTCAAAGGGTAACTCTTAGGCAATAGACAATACAAGGCTTAGTTTCAATTTCGTGAGAAAATGTTCATGAGTACAATCATCAATATCAAGGACCTGGAGTAATGGTTTGTCCTCCTTCTCAAGGTACTGCTAATGCAGTCTGGTGATTCTTGCTTCTCTTTTAGAGAATGTAGCAGGACTTCCCAGGATGAGAATTCAATATTCTTTCAATTATTGGGTAGGTCTCCACCCACGGATACAATTGCTCCATGAACACTTGAACATATTCATACATCTTAGAGGCATGCCCCAGGTGCACCCCTCTACACAACATACCATGCCAGTGATCCTCCCTTCTGTGACCCTTCTGTGATCCAAAACCTTCCCAAAAGCAAAGTAAAAAAAAACCCTAAAAAAATTAATAAAATAAAATAATAATAAAAAAAATACAAAAATTAAAAAATAAGAGAATTTTTAAAATTCATTTTGTCTTTCATCCCTGTAAGATCTGTTGTCTTTTATGTACATGACGATTTTGGCGATTTTTTCCATATGTTCCCCAGTGTCTTATTTTTTTTTTTATCTTCAAAGAAGCTTTAGGTTACAGAAAGGTCACATAGAAAATATGGGGGATTTCCATATAGCCATTACCCTCCCCCTCCACACTCTCCCATATCAATAACATTTTGCATGTAGATGGTACAATTGTTACAATTGATGTACACGTACTGAAGCATTGCTACTAACCATGATCAATCGTTTGCATAATGGTTTACATTTTGCTCTGTCCACTTTTATAGGTTTTGACAAAATTTAAAATGGTCTCTATTTGTTATTGCAAGATCAAGCCCCCAAATGTCCTATGTTCCATCTATCCTAGTTTTCCCTTCTCCCTCCCCTCGGAACCTATGGTAACCATTAAGTTTCAGTTTTTGAAGAATAAGGTTCATAGTTACATGCAATAATATTAAGGGTGTGAATAGTGGTCTGTTTTCTTTTATTAGGCACTGTCTATATTCTCAAGAGATTCTTGTCCCTCTAATTGAGAACATAGCAGGACTCCCCAGGATGGGAGTTTAATATTTTCTTGCTTATTGTGTGGATCTCTGCACACAGAGATAACACACTATGACAAGATGAACATTTTCACATTCCATACAGGTATGCCCCAGGTGCACTCTATCCTGCCTATTCCCCCACTCTCAATGCTCTCTAAATTAACCCTCCCCTGCCATATTTGCCAAAAGAAATTCCCACAGTTGTAGTTTACCCACAGACCTGCAAACCCCCAGATTCCACTTGCTCCTTCCCCCAACCATTCCTGCAATTTCATAGGTAGTCCAACCCCAACCTCCCACCATACTACTTTTCGCATTCTTGCACCATAGAACCCAATCACATCACACCACTATCACCCTATCCACGGCCCAACCACACCCTTCCACCTTATCATAGATATTGCTCATATTGAGCATAGGCTCACCACCCTCTACTCCTTTTCTGTCTCCTGTTGCCTATCTTCCAGATTCTAGCTCTGTGAGTCTGCTCAATTTGCTTAATTCACATCAGGAAGGTGATACAATATTTGTCCCACAGTGACTGGCTTCCTTGACTCAAATAAGGTCTTCAAGATTCATCCATGTTATCCCATGTGTTAATACTGCATTTCTTCTTACAGCTGAGTAATATTCCATTGTATGTATATACTACAATTTGCTTATCCATTCTCTTGATGGACACTTAGGTTGCTTCCAACTTTTGGCAATAGTGGATAAGGCTGCTATGAACATTGGTGTGTATACATCTGTTCTTGTCCTTGCTTTCAATTCATAGTGGGATTGCTGGAACATATGGCAGTTCTAAGTCAGCTTCCTAAGGAACTGCCAAAGTGTTCTCTGCAATGGCTGCACCATTCTACATTCCCACCAGCAGTGGGTAAGTATACCCTTTCCTCCACATCCTCTCCAAAACTGGCAGTCATTTGTTTTTTAAATAGTTGCCAGTCTAATAGGTGTAAGATGATACCTCATTGTAGTTTTGATTTGTAGTTCCCTAATAGCTAGTGATGCTGGCATCTTTTCATGCACTTTTTAGCCATTTGAATTTCTTCTTTGGAGAAGTGTCTATTCAAATCTCTTATCCATTTTTAAAATTGGTTGTTTGATTTTTTATTTTTGAGATATAGGATTTCTTTATATAGCCCTTATTGGATAGAAGGTACTACCAAATATTTTCTACCATTGAGTAGGCTGCCTTTTCACTTTCTTGACAAACTCCTTTGAAACATGAGGAGGTCCCATTTATCTATTTTTTTCTTTCATTCCTTCCACTTTGGTTGTAAAGTTTATGGAACCATATCCTACTACCAGATCTTGTAGATGCTTCCTTAAATTATCTGCTAGGAGCTTTATGTTCTTGGCTCTTATATATTTGTATATATCTTTGATTCATCTTGAGTTAATTTTTGTGTGGGACAGGAGATGAGGATGCTCTCTCATGCTTTTGTATATGGATATCCAGTTCTCCAAGCACCATTTGGTGAAGAGGCCCTTCTGTCCCAGTTGAGTGAGCTTGGTGGCCTTGTTGAATATCAGTTGACTGTATATACAAGGATCTATATTAGAACTCTCAATTCTATTCCATTGGTCAGTATGTTTATCATTGTGCCAATATGATATCACTGTAAATTTGTAGTATGCTTTAAAGTCAGGTATGGTGATTCTTCCAATTTTGTTTTTCTTTTTCAATACGTTTTTGGCTTTTGGGGGCCAAGGTGCCCTTTCAAATAAATTTCATGTTTGGCTTCTCCAATTCAGTAAAAAATGCTCTTGTAATTTTTATTGTGATTGCATAAAATCTGTAAATCAATTTGTATAGGATAGACATCATGATGTTTAGTCTTCCAATCCATGAACATGGAATATTCTTCCATTTACTTAGGTCTTGTTTGAGTTCCTTTAACAATGTTATGTAGTTTTCTGCATACAAGTCCTTTATATCTTTGCTTAAGTTTATTCCTAGGTATTTGTTTCTTTTAGTTGCTATTGTAAATGGAATATTTTTCTTGATTTCCTTCTCAGATGGCTCATTACAAAAATGCTACTGATTTTTGCACATTGATCTTATATCCTGCCACATTATTGAACTCATTTATCAGCTCTAGAAGCTTTGTTGTAGATTTCTCAGGGCTTTCTATGTATAAGACCAGGTCATCTGCATATCGTGAAGTTTTTACTTCTTCCTTTCCACTTTGGATACCCTTTAAATCTTCTTCTTCTCTAAGTGCTCAAGCAAGTACTTGTAACACACTGTAAAATAAAAGCAGTGACAGCGGGCATCCTTGTCCATTTCCAGATCTTAGAGGGAAAGCGTTTAGCATTTCACCATTCGATATGATGTGAGCTTTGGGTTTTTCATAATACCCTTTATCATGTTAAGGAAATTTCTTTCTAATCCTATCTTTTGAAGTGTTTTTAATTAAGAAAGTATGCTGTGTTTTGTCAAATGCTTTTTCTGCATCAATAGAGATGATCATGTAATTTTTTTCTTCTGATCTGTTAATTTGGTATAGTACATTGATTGATTTTCTTATGTTGAACTATCCTTGCTACCAGGGATGAAACCCACTTGGTCATAGTGTATAAAGCATTTGATGTGTTGTTGAATACAATTAGCAAATCCTCTCTTGAGGATTTTAGCATCCAGGCTCATTAGAGAGATTGGTATGTAGTTTTCCTTTCTTGTGGCATCTTTATGTGGCTTTGGTATTAGGGTGATGTTGGCATCATAGAATGGGTTAGGCAATGTTCCCTCCAATTCTTGGAAGAGTTTAAGCAGGATTGTGTTAGTTCTTTGCAGAAATATTGGTAGAAGTCACCTGTGAAGCCATCTGGTCCTATGCTCTTAGTTGGAAAGGTTTTTTTTTTTTTTTTTAAAGATTTATTTATTTATTTAACTTCCCCCCTCCCCTGGTTGTCTGTTCTTGGTGTCTATTTGCTGCGTCTTGTTTCTTTGCCCGCTTCTGTTGTCGTCAGCGGCACGGGAAGTGTGGGCGGCGCCATTCCTGGGCAGGCTGCACTTTCTTTTCACGCTGGGCGGCTCTCCTCACGGGCGCACTCCTTGCGAGTGGGGCTCCCCCACGCGGGGGACACCCTTGCATGGCACGGCACTCCTTTGCGCGCATCAGCACTGCGCATGGCCAGCTCCACACGGGTCAAGGAGGCCCGGGGTTTGAACCGCGGACCTCCCATATGGTAGACGGACGCCCTAACCACTGGGCCAAAGTCCGTTTCCCAGTTGGAAAGGTTTTTTGATGACTAATTCAATCTTGTTGCTTGTGATTGGTCTGTTGAGTTTATCAGTTTCTTCCTTTGTCAATGTAGGCTGCTAGTGTGTTTCTAGAAATGTGTACATTTCAACTAAGTTATCCATCTTATTGGCATACCGTTTCACAAAGTATCCTCTCATGATTCTTTTTATTTCTGTGGTGATATTCTGTCTCTCATTTTGTATTTGATTTATTTGCTTCTTCTCTCTTTTTCTTTGTTGGTCTATCCAAGTCTTTGTCAATTTTATTAATCTTCTCAAAGAACCAAGTTTTGGCTTTATTAATTTTTTCTATTATTTTCTTATTCTCAATTTCATTTAATTCTTCTCTAATCTTTGTTATTTTCTTCTTTCTACTTGCTTTGGGATTAGTTTGTTGTTCTTTTTCTAATTCCTTCAGGTGTGCAGTTAGGTCACTGATTTCAGCTCTTCTTTTTTAATGTAGACATTTATATTGCACTGCTTTAATGCACCCCATAAGTTTTGATACATTGTGTTCTCATTTTTATTTGTTTCAAGTTAGTTACTGATTTCTTTTGCAGTTTGTTCCTTGACCCACTGTCTATGTGTGTGTTGTTTAACTTCCATATCTTCCATACATTTGTACCATTTCTGTTTCTCTGCCCCTTACTGATTTCCAGCTTCATCCCATTGTGGTCAGAGAAATTACTTTATATAATTTCAATCTTTCTGAATTCATTGAGAGTTGTTCTGTGACCTAGCATGTGATCTATCCTGGAGAATGATCCATGTGCACTCAAGAAGAATATATACCCTGCTGTATTTGTATGTAATGTTCTCTATATATGTATACCAAGTCTAGATTCTCTAAAGTATTATGCAAGTCTTCAGTTTCTTTATTAACCCTCTTTTGAGATGCTCTGTCTAATTGCGATAATGGTGTATTAAGATCCCCCACTATAATTGTAGAGACATCTATTTCTCCATTTAGCTTTTTCAATGTTTTCCTCATGTATTCTGGGGTGCTCTGGTTAGGTGCATAAATGTTTATGATTGTTCTTTTTGATAGATTATTAATATATCAGGTCCTTCTTTTTCTCTTTCAATAGTTTTGCATTTAAAGTCTATTTTATCTGATATTAGTATAGTTATTCCTACCCTTTTTTGGTTATAGTTTGCATGTAAAGTCATTTTCCAACCATTCACTTTCAATCTCCTTGTATTCCTGGGTTTAAGGTGAGTTTCTTATAGACAGCATACAGAAGGGTCTTATTTCATTATCCATTCTGCAAATGTGTCTCTTGATTGGAGAGCTTAATCTATTAACATTCAATGTTATTACTGTCAAGGCATTTTTCACATTATCCATAGTTTCTTTAGGTTTTATGTATGTCATATTTTGTTATTATTTCTCTTTTTTTATCTTTTTAGTTATTTTTACCAATGATCTTCCTTCTTACACTCTCTCCCAACCTTCTCTCTCCTGTTTTGTTTTTGTTTTTTCAACCTGCAGAACCCCCTTTAGTATTTCTTGAAGGGGAGGCTTCTTGTTGACAAATTTACTTAATTTCTGTTTTTCTGTGGCTATTTTGACTCTCCATTTTTGAATGCCAGTTTTGCTTGATGTGGAATTCTGGGCTGACAGTTTTTGTTTGTTTGTTTGTTTTAGCACCTTATCTATGTCATACCACTGCCTGCTTGCCTACATGGTTTCAGATGAGAGAGCAGTGCTTAATCTTATCCCTTTTATGTGATGGATCTCTTTTCTCTTGCTGGTTTCAGCATTTCTTCTTTGTCTTGAGCATTTCATTTGACAGTTTCATTTGTATATGTCTCAGGGTAGGCCTGTTAGGATTCTTATTGTTTGGGGTACACTATGTTTCCTGTACATGTATGTACATGTCCCTCAAAAGAGTTGGGAAATTTTCAGCTATTATTTCCTCCATCACTCCTTCTGCTCCCTTTTGCTTCTCCTCTCCCTCCGGGATGCCTATAATGAGTATGTTTTTTCATTTCCTGTTGTCATTCAATTCCCTGACTCCCTGCTGGATTTTTCTATCTTTTTATCTATCCGTTCTATTATCTTTTGAATTTCAGATGTACCATTTTTAACATCACTAATTCTTTCCTCTGCCTGTTTAAATCTGTTGTTACATGCTTCCAGCAGATTTTGAGTTCTTGCATTGTGCCATTTATCACCATCAGACCCATTATCTTTTTACATATGTTTATGAGTTCTTCAGTATGCTCCCTTGGTGTCTTAATATCCTTTATGTCTTCCTTCACTTCATTAAGTTGATTCATGGTACTTGTTTGGACATTCTTGATTAGTCTGTCCACATTCTTTATCTCCTCCTATTTTTTTAAGTTTTTTCACTAGACTGGGCCATGTCTTCCTATTTCTTAGTATAGCCTGTAATTTTGTGTTGGTGTCTAGGCATCTATTATCTTCTTTTTTTTATTTTAAAGATTTATTTATTTCTTTCTCTCCCCTCCCCCCCCCACCGGGTTGTCTGTTCTCTGTGTCTATGTGCTGCATCTTCTTTGTCCGCTTCTGTTATTGTCAGCGGCACAGGAATCTGTGTTTCTTTTTGTTGTGTCATCTTTTTGTGTCAGCTCTCTGTGTGTGCAGCACCATCCCTGGGCAGGCTGCACTTTGTTTCGTGCTGGGTGACTCTCCTTACGGGGTGCACTCCTTGCACGTGGGGCTCCCCTATACGGGGGACACCCCTGCGTGGCACGGCACTCCTTGCGTGCATCAGCACTGCGCATGGGCCAGCTCCACACGGGTCAAGGAGGCCTGGGGTTTGAACTGCGGATCTCCCATGTGGTAGATGGATGCCCTAACCACTGGGCCAAGTCCGCCGCCTAGGCATCTATTATCTTGATGGGTTTATTAAGATGGCTATCTTCTTTATCTACTCTAAGGTTTTAATTTTTCTTGTGGTAAGATTCCTTTTGACATTTGGTTCCTCTTATTTTATATCCTTGTAGCTGTCTGTATTCCACTGAAAAAATATTAAGATCATAGAAAAGGAAAGAGAGAAGAGAAAAACAATAATACTAGTAATAATTTAAAAAAACAGAAAAGGAACCATGTAAGAGCCAGAAGTATAAATAAGTAATAAGAGTAAAATATCATAAAAAATACAATAAGAAGTTGGAATAATAAATGAAAAAGAAAAATTAGAGTAAATGGAATTTTAAAAAAAGGCTGGAAAGCTGAGAGAAAAGGGAAAAAAAGAAAGGTAAAGTAGAGAGAAAAAGAAAAAATGAAGACCAAACAAGAAAAGATGGAATGAAAGAAAAGCACTGGAGGAGGAATAACTGAAATAAAGGAAAAAAATAAAGAAACCAAGTAGAAAAAAATGAGGAAAATAAAAAAGGAAACAAAGAGAAAAGAAACAATAACACCCCCTCCCGCCCCCCCAAAAAAAATAATGCAAGAAAAATAGGCATCCCTTTTAAGCCCTAGGAACCATCTCAGGCTGCTGGTACTCATCAGTCAATCACCTTTCAGCTTGCCCTCCACAAGTGAGGTACCCAGATTTAGTGAATAAAATAAAGAATAAAAAAAATATAAAAAGAAACATCAAAAATCTAAAACAAAAAAATATTCTCAGTCTATACACTCACTGGATCCCTTCTTTTAGGGGGTACCAAGAATCAAACCAGAGGCCTCATATATGCTAGGCAGGATCTCTTACAGTGAACTACACCCACTCTACAGTTTAAGTAGGCCTCTGAAAGCTTTCTGACTCTCTTCACTCCTTTTCCCTAAGTCAAGTTGAGCTTCTGTTTGCTAGGTATCCCTCTTGGCTTCCTTCATTCCCAGGCTGGTTATGCACCTCTCCCCACCTACCTCCTCACTGACCTAATTCTCTCTCCCAGCATTGCTCTGTGTGACAGCCTGCCTGATCAGAAACCCCGTCCCCTCTCCTGGGGGCTGCTTCAGCACTGGCTGAAGTGTTTTTTGAGATTCAAAAGGGACTCATCTGGCCAAAATCACTGAAGAGAAACCACTCTCCACCTTCTGCCAGAACCTTCTTCCTCCAGAGAATATTCTTTCCCACTCAGTTGGCTGCAGTGAGTTAGAGGTTTTACTGAGACTATATGCCTGAGGGTGGGGTATATGTGCTCTTCCCAGCCATGGGAGCAAGTAACTCATGGTTTTCATTTGGACTCTTTGTCTCTCTGTCCCTTGCCATCCTGGATGATGCGCAGCTCACTCTTGGTCTGCAGATCCCCAAAGGAGCTCCCTCAGATAGCTTTTTGCCCTTCCTCCATTGTTTTCGTGAGAGAGTTGAGCATTGCCTACCTACCTCAATGTCATCTTCCCAGGAGTCCCTCTATTTATTCGTTTTTGCCATACTTTTTTTAATGCTTTGATTTTGGTGCATGCATACAAGATTGTTATGTCTTCTTGGAGAATTGACCCCTTTATAATTAAGTAATGCCGTTATATATCCCGGATAATTTCCCCTGCTCTGAATTCTGCTTTGTCTGAAATTACTAGACTACTCCAACTTTCTTTGATTATTGTTAACATGGCCTATTTCTCTCCTTCCTTTTATATTTAATTTGTGTCTTTATATTCAAAGTGGGTTTCTTGTAGACAACACATAGTTGGATTTTGTTTTTATCCACATCTACAGTCTGTCTTTTAATTGGTGTATTTAGACCATTAACATTTAAAATGATTCTGTTATAAGTTGATTAATATCTATTGTGTTTGTAACTTTTGTGTTTGTTGCACTTGTTTATTTAATATCTTCCCTTCTTTTTCTGCCTTTTCTGGTTTTAACTGAGGATTGTATTTGATTCCATTTTCTTTCCCCTCCTAACACTTCCCCTCCTAACAGTTACACTTCTTTAAAAATTTTTTAATGGTTTCCCTTGAGTTCGCAGTAGACATTTACAACTAATTTAAGTCCACTTTCAAATAACACCAAACCACTTCACAGGTAGTGCATTTACTTTATAACAAGAATATTCCAAATTTGTCCTGCTCATCCCTTATAATAGTGCTGCCATTCATTTCACTTATTCATTTGCTTTAAGCACCCAATGCATTGTTGCTATTATTACTTTGGACAAACAATTAGATTTGATCGAGTATTAGGTCAGATAGGAATGAAAAAAATAGAGATTTTATTTTAACTTATTTATTCCTTCTCTGATATTGTACCTTTCTTTATGTAAATCCTAATTTTCACCTATATCATTTTTCTTCTCTCTAAAGAGTTTCTTTTTACATTTATCACAAGGCAAATCTACTGGCTACAAATTCCCTCAGTTTTTGTTTGTCTGAGAAAATCTTTATTTCTCCTTTACTTTTGAAGAATAATTTCGCTAAATATAGAGTTCTATGTTGGTGGGTTTTCCTTTCAAAACTTTAAATATTTCATTTTAATCTCTTCTTGTTTGCATGGCTTCTGAAGAAAAGTCATACAATTTTTATCCTGTTCCTGTACAAGCAAGATGTTTTGTCCTGTCTCTTCTTTCAGTTTTTCTCTTTGCCTTTAGTTTTCTACAGTTTGAATTTGATATGCCAAGGTATAGTTACTTTGCTGTTATTTATTCTGTTTGGTGTTCTCTGAGATTCTTGGATTTGTGGTTTGGAGTCTGTCCTTAATTTTGGAAAAGTCTTAGTCATATTTCTTCAAATATTTTTTCTGTTCCTTTCTCTCTTTTTCTTCTGGTATTTCTATTATATGTATGCTACACCTTTTGTAATTATCCTCTAGTTCTTGGATATAATGTTCCATTCTTTTTATTACCTTTTTTTCTTTGCCCAGGAAGCTTCTTTTGACATATCTTCAAGGTCATTGATTCTTTCCATAGCTACATCAGTCTACTGATGAACCAACTAAAAGCATTCTTAATTTCTGTGCAGTTTTTTAAAAAAATTATGATTTCTTTTTTTAAATTTATTTTATTTTATTTATTTCTCTCCCCTTGTCACGCCCCGCCCCCCCCAGTTGTCTGCTCTCTATGTCCATTCACTGTGTGTTCTTCGGTGACCACTCCAATCCTTATCAGCGGCACCAGAATCTGTTTCTTTTTGTTGTGTCATCTTCTTGTGTCAGCTCTCCGTGTGTGTGGCACCATTCCTGGGCAGGCTGCACTTTCTTTCAAGCTGGGTGGCTCTCTATATGGGGTGCACTCCTTGTGCATGGGGCTCCCCTATGCGGGGGACACCCCTGTGTGGCACGGCACTCCTTGCGCACATCTGCACTGCGCATGGCCAGCTCCACATGGGTCATGGAGGCCTGGGGTTTGAACCGCAGACCTCCCATGTGGTAGGCAGACTCCCTATCCATTGGGCTAAGTCCTTTCTTAGAGTTCCCATCTCTCTGCTTACATACACATCTGTTCTTGCATGTTGTCCACTTTTACTATTAGAGCCCTAAAATTATTTTAAATTCCCAGTGTGAAAATAAATCTCTGCCATATCTGGAAATGCTAAAGATATGAAATTCTTCTGTTTTGATCTATGCTTAACTTTGTGTTCAACTTTAAAATCATGTTTGGCTTTTATCAGTTTTCCTGTGCCTAAGAAATTGCAGTAAAAGGTAACTTAAAAATGAATCTTTAAATGCCAATGCTGTCTAGCTTGTGAATTGAATGCATAGCTTGCAGATAAATTTGTTCAGTTACTAGAAATACAGGGCTGCTTCACAGGATTGTTACTAATAAGGTTCTTGTAACTTAATTAATAAGAGTATTCAATTCATCTTAAAGTAAAAACATATAAAAAACTGTGACTAAGAATTAAAATCATTGTGTAAGTATCTTTATATATATATATGTATATATACATAAATTCATAACTAAAACTATTACAATGTAGTAAATATGGCCTGGATTTTGGCTATTGTAATGGTGTTATTGAATTAATTTGCCTCTATTTATGGCTACTTCAAGTTTATCTAGTGTTTACTGTGATGGTGGTAGTTATTACTTAAACTTATCCTATAGTTATTTTATAACTAATTTCACCCCTGGTCTTCAACTTTTATAATAGTAATTATAAACTGCATTTGCCTTTACTTATGGTTCCTGCAAGTCTGGCCCATCCCTTAACAATTCAACTTGATAATTACACTTTAAAACTTATGGGTAAATTAAAAATGAAAGGGGTTTATGCATATCACTTTTGTGCCACTCTAAATATTTTTGGTCTTCTCATTTCCTCTTTACCCTTTGAAAGGAAAAGCTGCCTTTTTCCTTGACCTTTCCAAATGATATAAATGAATTCTAATTGGCCATTTCCACCAGGGATCAGAAATAACTCTTGTCAGGTTTTCCAAGAGTAAGCAATACTCTTCCCAGTGTACAGACCCTACTAAGCAACCCCAATTGTTCAGGCTGTCTCAAAGAAAAAAAAAATTAGTAAAAGCTACCCAGTTTCTTTCCAGTCTAAACAAAAGCCCAGATGCTTGCCAGGTTCCCTCCAAACAGCAATGTAACTAGGAAAGTCAGTGAGGGAACTATATTTTGAATTAACCAGCAAAGAGAAAGTTTTTAAATAACTAGTTTTCTATATCAAACTATTCATGTCTGCCTATTTGCTCAAATTGTTAAAGTTAAATATACAGTTATATAAGTAATATATATTTAATAATTGCTTTATATCCCAGAGCCTAACAGTTAGTATGCTATTAAAATTATTCACAGTTTTAGAATTATTAAAAACAAAAGTTTTAAGCCCCTATAAAAAAGGAAAACAACATTCATTGTTTAATCAATAAAATTTCAACTTGTTTAGCTTAAGTATTACCTCTTGGGTTTATAGAATACCAGGTTAATAAGTTAACATTATATGTGTTAAATCTTTAAAATAATAAAAACTGTAAGCACGTGTTTAATGAAATTAAATTAAATATAAAACTGCTCTCTCTTAAATGTTTAAAGTAAATTCCATTAGTCACTAATTGTAATCTAAAATAAATTTGCCAGTCTATAATTGTGGTCAATTGTAAAAAGTTTGTAAAAGCATCTTCCAAACTGAAGCATTTAAAAGGTTCAGTTCTAAAAAGCCATTATTAACTAAAAACTTGGATTAATATTAATAGCAAAAACTAACTTCATAGTAATGAAACCTGTCTAAAAGTCACTGCAAGGTGCATATTTAAATAATGGTAATAAAAAATACTTAGATTCCACTGGGAATCTTCAGCTTTCATTTTAAAAATGGAAAAATATTTTTTCCTCTATTACTAAAATAAAATACCTGCTAATGTCTTCACAATAAAATTGTAAAGGTAAGCAAAATACTAAAAAGTTAGGTTCATTTAATATGTAACACATTGTATTAAAAATGTTTAAAGGATATATATAAAAATCAGATGATTAACTTCAACATTGTCAAACTCGCTTGTGCATTCAAACCAGGCCTTGAATATATTGCAGGTTGCCTCTCCATATGAGTTATTGCCTGATTTGGTCACTGACCTTTAAAACAATAAATAACTATTACCTTTCTGATCATTTCCTGAAGTGGATAGACGCTACTTTGCAGTTTCAAGCTCCTGCAGCAGCCAATAGTGGCTAAGGACAGCCAAATGTACAATGAATATCATTGCCAAATTGGCACTGTTTCATCGTGCCAGAGAGTGCTATGCACCAGGCCGGTAAAATCTACTCCCTAGGTTACCTAAAGGATCAACGGTACTGCAGTTTCTGTGAAGAACATATGAAGTGGAGCAATAAATACCAGAATACTGTAAATAAAACTTAAACACATTTGGTAATTATGGCTTGCTCCCATGGACAGATAACATGTAAAGTATTACAAACCTGAAACTTAAAACTATTAATTGCAACTCATAATCCTTATACATTAAGTAATACATTAATTAATATTAAGTGCTGTACCTTTATCCTGTTATAAATATATGCCTAATAATTATGTTATCTTTTCTATTCTAAATCAGGTACAAAAGTACATTAGACATGTTAAATTCCCGGTAAACTTCATTTTCTAAATAGTTAATGAACATGTCTATAAAATAAAGTAGCCATCTTAGCTAAAAACAATAGGGCCACCAGTGGCTTGTAGGAAATTAGTTAATTAATGCCAGGCTCAGCCACCCTACTACTCTACTGTGCTCTACTGAGTAGCAAAATGGAGCTTGCTTACCAGCAGTGAGTCACCTATTAAACAGTCAAAATTACCAGAAATTATTCAATTAAAACAAAAAATGTAAAAAAACTTTATTTAGTTCTGATCACTCCCACAGGTAAAAGAATTTCCAACTTGGTGCACTAATCTTAAATAAAACCAACTGCCAAAAAAGATGCCAGTTCACCAGGAACACCTGACAAAGCACATGAATGCCAATCATTAAATAGCCTGAAATAATGCATCTTCAAAACAAAGCTAAGCACCTAATTCTGTTATCTATTACAATATCTCTCTGGACATAAAATAACTTATATGTGTGTGTGTGTGTGTGTGTATACTGTTCCCCACCACCTTTTAAATGAAGTGCTGTCTTACCTATCTCTGTAACCCAGTGTCCTCCTTTAACAAACAGGTATTCCAAAATTCTAATTAAATTTGTTTCTTTCAGAATGGACATCTTATTAGCCATATGAAACTTCATCCAACTTCATACGGAATGCCAGATCCATCTTCCTCCAGTCAAAATAAATAACAAAATTTTTACACCTTGTTAGGCAAGGACTAGAACCCACGGCCAGCAGGAAGTAGTTATAGCAAAAAGGTCATTTCCCTTCAGCACCCCTTTAAGATTAAAGGTGTAAACTCTCTAAGGGTAAAATAAAATTAATAGATGGATCTGAAGCTTGACAAGAAATCCACATAAGCACCAGTAACTCCCAGGATGGCTCCTAGGGGGGCCCCAGCCCCAGGATTCTGCTGTCCAGAACAAGAACTTCTGGAAACAGAATAAACCTTGGATGTTACCCATGAACTTTGTCTTTAGGCCCCCACTGGGAAATTAATAAGTGGGATAATCAATCAAAACAATGAATAGCCACCCACCTCATAACTCCAGTGATAATTATGCCAAAGCTTAGGAAATTAAGCTGGCATAAAGAAGGGAATGATATAAGCTATGGGTGGGGGCTGTTCATTTCTTTGTAGATAATCTAGGCTGTCTGTGTTAAACAGTGAGAGCTGCAGCCCTGCCCTTGGTAACCATGGCAACAACTCCAGTCCCAGAAGAACAATTAAACAATGTAAACTCCATAAACTTTAAATATGCAGGGAAAATGTAAACCAAATGTGTTAAAAGCTTATATGGAATATATAAAGTTCACGCTAAAATCTTACCTAGAATGTGGGGGTTATGTGTTAATTCAAACTTATTGAGCACTGAAACAAAGGTCCATTTAACTCTTCCTCTGTATAAAAGGAACTCAAAAATCTTATTTGGGGCTTCAGTTTTGAACAGAAAGCTTTTGAGCTCAGCTGGTCATAAATAAATTCTCTTTTCCTTCCCAAAATTATTTCTGAATCCTGGCCTTTCCATACACAAATAATTGACCCTCTCTTGACATCTACAACAATAGGAACTGATGTTGATAGACCTTTAATGTGAAGCTTTATGTTTGGATGTAGGTGTTAGAGGTTAAAATTTGGATTGGGAAAAGTGGACATGATGGACGATGGGTATGGGGAAGGGCAGGAAGAGATGAGAGGTGGGGGCGTATTTGGGACATGGAGCTGCCCTGGATGGCGCCTCGGGGGTAATCACCGGACATCGTGGATCCTCACAGGGCCCACTGGATGGAATGGAGGAGAGTATGGGCCATGATGTGGACCATTGTATATGAGGTGCAGAGGTGCCCAAAGATGTACTTACCAAATCCAATGGATGTGTCATGATGATGGGAACGAGTGTTGTTGGGGGGGGAGAGGGGGGTGGGGGGGTGGGGTTGAATGGGACCTCACATATATATTTTTAATGTAATATTATTACAAAGTCAATTAAAAAAAAAATTTCCTCTAAGTGTGCTTTTTGTCTCCATGGTTATCTTTGGCTTTCCCTAGAAACTCTTTCTTAAATAAAGTCTAATCCTTGCAGTTCTCACCGTTGTATTATTATTACATGGAAGTCCTGTTGATATGTGGTAAGGTGTGGGGGGAAGGGAACCATTCTTTAAGCCTATGATTATCTCTCAGTCTTTTGGTGGGCTTGAGTCCCTGGGCTGTGACCTTAATGAACGCTTCTTAGTTATTTCCCTCTTAGATGAGACAGGAAGCCTAGAGGGGGCTGAAGTAGGGTAATTTCCCTTCCCCCAAGTTAGATAAAGCTCTTGTGAAGTCTTTTTTCTTGCTAGGTCGTTTTTGTGAAAAACACTCTGAGATTCTCAAATTGTTTACTTTTCTGCTATCCCTGGCCAAATACAAGGGAATTTTACTCCAAGATCCACAATGAGAATCACCATGAGAACCTGGTAGAACTCCTGAAGGTAAAACTCATTAAAGTGTGAAAGTATGTGGTATTTGCTTAGCCTGAGTTCTCAGGAGTTTTTAATTCTCAAGTTAGCCCACACTCATCTTCTAGCAATCCACCAAAATTATCATTTAAGTCAGGGGTTCTTAACAGGGGGTCTATAAGCTTGAATTGAAATTCATAAAAACATTCTTGTGCGAATGTGTTGGTGCAGGTATGATATATTTAGTAAATAATACACAGTGTAGTGTGGACTTAGTAAGGGGTCTGTGGTTTTCGTCTGACTGGCAAAGGAGTCTGTGGAACAAAAAAGTTTAAGAACTCCTGATTTAAGTGTTCCTGCTAGGCTCCAGTGGCTTCTGCTTCAGGTAAACTCATCTATATGCTCAATATTGGTCTGTCTCTCCATTTCTCAGGTTGGAAGTTTCTTGTTTGCTCTGTGAGTTCATTTCTGTCATGGATGTATGAAAAGCAATTGAATTTCATTTTTTTCCAGATTTTTGTTTTGTTTTGTTTTGAGAGACTTCCAGGCCCAGATTCTTAACATGTCAAAGTGGACACGGGAAATTGTGTCATAATATTTTAACAAGCTTGAAATTTCTTATCTACTTGCAATTTTTGAAAAGTCTTCATTCCAAAACCAAAAGTCTGACTGTTATTCTTTTATTCAATAAAAATATATTGAGCTATGAGCCAGAAGTATCAATGAGATGCATTTCTCCCCAGATTGACCCATAGAATCAAGGTAATCCCAAATAAAATGTCAGCAAATTTTTTTGTGGAAATTGACAAGCTGATTCTAAAGTTCATGTGGAAATACAAAGAAACTCAAATAGCAAAAACAATTTTGAAAAAGAAAAACACAGTTGGAGGACTAACACTACCTGACTTCAAGTTTTGATATGTAGCTACATTGTCAAGATGGCATGTTTGCATAAAGATGAACAAATA
Organism: Dasypus novemcinctus; assembly: GCF_030445035.2. Lineage (NCBI taxonomy): Eukaryota > Metazoa > Chordata > Mammalia > Cingulata > Dasypodidae > Dasypus > Dasypus novemcinctus. Next base: position 88,724,652 of record NC_080677.1, read on the forward strand.
GATAAATGGGACAGAAAATAAAATCCATATATGGACTCACACATATATAGACAACTGATTTTCATCAAAGGTACAAAGGCAATTCCCAGTGTGAAAGGATAGTCTTTTCAACAAATCATATTAGAATAATTAATTAAAAAAAACACCCATGGGAAAAAGATAGAACACACTTCACTAAAGATGATATATGGATAACAAATAAGTTCATGAGAAGGTTACAAACATTATTAATTATTAAGGAAATGTAAATTAAAACCATAATGGATACTACTACATACCTTTTAGAATGGCTAAAATTATAAAAGACTGGCTGTACTGTGTTGACTATTATGCAGAGGAACTGGAACTCTTGTACATTGCAGATGGAAATGTTAGGTATTACAGTCATCTTGGAAAACAATCTGGCAGTTTCTTAAAAAATTAAGAGTGCACTTACCGTATGATCCAGCCATCTCACTCCTAGGAGAATTGAAAGCATATATTTATGAGAAGACTTACACACAAATATTCACAGCAGGACTTCTGGGAAACTGGCATCAGAGTAGGTAGGCAGGGATCAACTCTTTCACAAAAACAATGGAGAAAGTGCTAAAAGTTGTCCATGGGAGCTGCTTTGTGGAGCTGCAGACCAGGAGAATGCTGCACATCCTCTAGGGGTTGGGGAGGGGTGAGGGGAAGGAAGAGGAACAGGCAGACAAAGAAGCCAAAATTAAAACTATGGTTTCTAACCCCTATGGCCAGGAACAGCACCCACACCCCATCCACAATGTGAACAGCCCTTATGTTATAAAATCCAAGGCTCACTGCAGTCAACTGAGAATGGAACAGACATCTTCCACCCTGGGATGGTGTGGAGGGCAGAGAGTGGTTTCTGTTCACTGAATTTGCCAGCAATGCCTGCATTGAATTTTGGCTCTGGCCAGACCAGAATCATGGGCAAGTGGAGGCTGAACAGGAGCCACCTCCATGGTAACATTTTTTAAACAAATGTAATCTACTGGATGGCTGGGAAACTGCAAGGAAAAAAATCACTTTTTGGAGTCTCTCATCCCAGCCCCTTGGAAGAAAGCTGAGCTTCATTAATAAGTCCCTGGCCCTATTTTGATAACTTAAGCTGGACAATTTTAAAGACGTAGAATAAGTTGAGTGAAAAATCAAAGAAGAGCCATGGAAAAAAACCACGAGGCAAGAGAGAGAAATTGATCATCAAAGTACATTCACCAACATATTCAGATGCCTAGACATCAGCAAAAAAAAAAAAAAAAAAAAAAAAAATTCTAGCTGTACTAAGAAACATAACGATATGGCCAAGGCAAAGGAACAAACAAAAGATCCTGTCAAGACAGGATTAAAGGTTATTAATCATTGATAACCACACACATCTCCTAAATTAATTCAAGGAGGTGAGAAAATGTGACTAAAGAGTTAAAGGATCTTAAGAAGACACTGGGTGAGTGTAAAGAACAATTTGAAATCCTGCAAAGAATAGTAACAGAGCTTATGGGAATGAAAGACACAATGGATTGATTAAAAATACATTAGAGGGAATGGATGTGGTTCAAGCATTTGGGTGCCCACCTTCCAAATGGGAGGTCCCGCATTCCATTCCTGGTGCCTCCTAAAGAAGACAAGCAGATGCTGCAATGAGCAGATACTGCAATGAGCAAATGCTGCAACCAGCAGAAGCCACAATCACTGCAATGAACAGATACTGCAACCAGCAGATGCCGCAAGCAGTGGACAATGCAAACCAGCAGATGATACAACCAGCAGGGAGTGGTAGTGACTCAAACATTTGGGTGCTTGCCTCTCATATGGGAAATCATGGGTTCAGTTCCCAGTACCTCCTAAAGAAGATGAGCAGAAAATGAGCAGAGAGATGAGGGAGCCATCTGGGGAGGGGAGGTGGGGAGGGAATAAAAAATACATTAGAGGCATATAACAGCAGATTTGATTGATGGAAGACAGAATTAGTGAGTTGGAGGACCAAGCATATGAACTTGATAAGACAGAACAGAAAGAGCAAAGATTGGGAAAAAATGCAACAGGGTCTCAGGGAATTGACTGACAAAATGAAACACACAAACATACATGTGATCAGTGTCCCAGAAGGAGAAGAGAATGGAAAAGGGTAAGAAAGACTATATAGGGAAATAATGACTGAAAACTTCCAAACCATTATGTTATGAAAGACATAAACATCAGTATCCAGGAAGGACAACACACACCAAACAGAAAAAAATCTGAATAGACCTACTCCAAGACACTTACTATTCAGAATGACAAACACCAGAGATAAAGAGAGGATTCTGAAAGCAGCAAGAGAAAAGCAAAGCATCGCATACAAGGGAACCTCAATAAGACTAAGTGCTTATCTCTCATCATAAAATGTGGAGGTGAGAAGAAAGTGGAATGATGTATTTAAAATACTGAAAGAGAAGAACTGCCAGCCAAGATTTCTGTATCTGGCAAAACTGTCCTTCAAAAATTAGGGTGAGTTCAAAGTCTCCACAGACAAACAAAAACAGATAGATCATATTACCAAAAACCAGATTTACAAGCGATACTAAAGGGAGTGCTACAGCCTGAAAGGAAAAAACAAGGATGAAAGACTTGGAGAAAAGTGTAAAAATGATTATTAGCAAGGGTAATGTAAGGGTAAAGAAACAGTCACCTCAGATGTAAGGATACAACCAGGCTAAAAATGAAAGGTTGGAAAAGATTTTCCACACAAATAGTAACCAAAAAAAAAAAAAAAAAAAAAAGAGCTGGAATAGCAATAACAATATCAGAAAAAATAGATTTTAAAAGAAAACTGTTATAAGAGATCAAGAGAGATTAAATAACATATTGTTAAATAGTCAGTGGGTCAGAGAAGAAATTGCAAGAGAAATAAGTAAATATCTTGAATGAAAATGAGAACACAACATATTAAAAGCTATGGGATATAGCAAAGGCAGTGCTGAGAGGGAAATTTATAGCCTTCAGTGCTTACAGTAAGAAAGAGCTAAAATTGAAGACCTAATCACACACCTGGAGGAACTAGAAAAAGAACAGCAAACTAATCCCACTCAAAGCAGACAGAAAGAAATAATAAAGATCAAAGCAGAAATAAATGAAATTGAGAACAAAAAAGCAATAGAATAAGAAAGCCCAAAATTGTTTCTTTGAGAATATCAACAAAATTTACCAACCCTTAGCTAGAGTGACAATGAAAAAAGAAGAGAACATGCAAATAAATAAAATCAGAAATAAGAGGGGGTTCTTACCACTGACTCCACAGAAATAAAAGTGCATAAGAAGGTTCCATGAACAACTATACATTAACATACTAAACAACACAGATGAAATTGACAAACTCCTAGAAACACACAAAAAAATCTATACTCACTTTTGAAGAAATAGAAGACTTCAACAAACCATTCACAATTAAGGACATTGAAATAGTTTCAGAAACCTTCCCAAAATGAAAAGTCCATGACCAGATGGCTTCACAGGTGAATTCTACCAATCATTCAAATATAATCACATACCAATCTTGCTCAAACTTTTCAAAAAAAAAAAAAAAGAACAGGAAGGAACATTACCAAACTCATTCTATGTAGCCAACATCACCCTAATACCAAAACCAGATTAAGATACTATGAAAAAAGAAAATTACATACAAATTTTTCTAATGAAATCACTTCTCCTTTTAAGGCCTTCAACTGATTGGATGGAACATCACTCGCTGCTGATGGCAATATCTTCAGTTGACTGTAGGTGTCTTCATCTATATTTGCCAACTCGCTAATGATTAAAATCCATGAAATGCCCTTGTATTACAATTAATCCAGTGCTTGCTTGACCAAACAACTGGGCACCATTGCACCATTACCAGGCCAAATTGATACATTAGACTAACTATCACCATCTACCCCTCATCAACTTGGCAGCCTTAAACATCATCTCAAACCATTCTTAATCTCTTAAAAAAAATAACAGACACACACATATATATATATTTCACCTAACAATACTCAACTGTCCTGCATACAGCCACGAATGCTCTAAATCCCTCCAGAATAGGGTGCAAGTCCTTGGGTAATATTCACTATTAAACTTGACATCTTTAAATATTATCACATCAAACTAATACAACTCATGTCACATGATAAGGAAAAGGAGAGGGAAGAAAACAAAGCTATTCATTTTATGTACATATACAAACATACTCATAAGAAAACAAGGAAGAAATATTCATGACCATTCAGTCCTCATTTCTGCAATTGGTCACCTGGTCAATGTTCATATACATTATTACCTTTATCCACTATCCATTCAATGTTCCCTTTACCCTCTGCAAGCACTTCAGCTGGCCATGTTTCTTTGCCTAGTGAGGTGATCAAAACCTTCATTCTTGAAGATTCTGGGCCATTGTTACTAATGCCTGGATTGGGTTGTTGCAGTTTTCCATTGTCTAGTACTAAGAGATACCCATGGGATCTCCTATATTCTAGGCAAACTCTTCTTTACCTCCCTTGTGTAGTTGCAGTCCTATGTCCTCCTGATAGTCAGGATCAATTGCCCCAGCCAGTACAGTAATTCCTTTCTTTGCCAGTTGATTCAGAGGCTTGAGGATCCCAAAGTGACCAGGTGGCAGTCTTAACTTCCAGTTCAATGTAATCATTGTTGTGTTTCCTGGTGGTAGCACTCCTCCTTTCGGAACTAAGACCTGTAGACAAGCAGAACTTAAGGGTGCAGGGACAAGAAGCAAAAATTTTCCTAGTGGATCACTAGGAGTAATAGTGAATGGTCCCATTTCCATTTCCACCCCTTGATTCCTGGACCTGTGAATCCTGGTTTTGGGAGAAAGAGCATCATAGAGTGGATGCTAATTTAGAGCATACACAGCCTCCTGGAGAACATTGCCCCAGCCCTGCAAGATATTGCCAACTAGATAGTGCCATAATTGAGTCTCAAAAGGCCATTCCACCATTCAATCAATCCAGCTGTTTCGGGATGATGGGCAACATGGTAAGACCAGTGAATTCCGTGAACATATGCCCATTCCCACATATCATTTGCTTTGAAGTTGGTTCCTTGATCAGAAACAATATTGTGTGGAATACCATGGCAGGGGATAAAACATTTGGTAAGTCCACAAATGGTAGTTTTAGAAGAAGCACTGAATGCAAGGAAGGCATACATATCCAGATTATGTGTCTATTCCAGTATGAACAATTCACTGTCCATTCCATGGTGGAAGTAGTCAATGTAATCATCCTGCCACCAGGTAGCAGGCTGATCACCTCAGGTAATGGTGCCATATTGGAGGCTGAGTGTGGGTCTCTGCTGCTGGCAGATTGGGCACTCAGCAGTGACTGTAGCCAGGTCAGCCTTGATGAGGGGAAATCCATGCACCATCCCTACCTCCATGGCCACTTTGTTCATGAGCCCATTGGGCAATGGCAACAGTGGCTGGGGAAAGAGGCTAAGTGCTAGCCACAGAATGGGTCCTCTTATCCACTTGATTATGAAAATTTTCTTCTGCTCAAGTCGTTCTCTCTGATGAGCATTCATGTGGGACACAAATATTTTCATGTTTTTGCCCACCCAGACCTCTTTATCACCAATTTTCCAAACATGTTCTTTTCAACTTTCTGACCATCCAGTCAAACCATTGGCAACAGCCCAAGAATCCATGTACAAATGCACTTCTGGCCATTTCTCCTTCCAAGCAAAATGAGCAACCAGGTGCACTGCTTGAAGTTCTGCCCACTGGGAGGATTTCCAGTTACCACTGTCCTTAAGGGCCATCCCAGACATGGGCAGCAGTGCTTCTGCTGGCCACTTTCAGGTGTATCTGCATATCATGCAGAATCATCTGTAAACCAGGCCTGAGTTTTCTCTTCCTCAGTCAATTGATTGTAAAGAACTTTCCAAGAGGCCATAGCTGTGCAACTGGGAAAAACACTGTAACACTATAATGTAGCAGGAGTGGTGGCCATGGCCACTTCTTTATGAAACTTGTGCCTTCAGGACCCACTTGAATCCTATCTTGTATATATCACTTCTACTTTGTGATGGAGTGCTGCTGTGTACTTCCAACTTTATGGTTTGGTGAATCAGACAATACTCATCTCATATTAGACAACTCAGATCTCATGGTGACTTTGTGGCCCATCGTTAAGTGTTCAGTCTCTACTAAGGCCCAGCAGCAGATCAAAAGCAATTTCTTAAAAGGAGAGTAGTTATCTGCAGAGGATAGCAGTGTTTTGCTCTAAAATCCTAAAGTTCTGTGTTGTGATTCTCCTATAGGAGCCCACCAAAGTCTCCAGACAGCATCTCTATTTGTCACTGCACTTGGAGCACCATTTGATCTGCTGGATTGTATGGTCCAAGTGGCAGTAGAGCTTGCAGAAAAGCCTGGGCCTGTCTCAGAGCATCCTCTTGTTCCAATCTCCACTTAAAACTAGCAGCTTTTCTGATCACTCAATAAATGGGTCAGAGTAGCACACCCACAGAAAGTAGCACACAAATGAGGAATATGTTGTCTCCGAAATCCAAAGAGGCCATTGTGCCTCTTTTTATGTTTGTAGAAGGGGCCAGTTGCAACAGCTTATCCTTCACTTTGGAAGGAACACCTTGGCAGGAACTATACCATTGGTCACCTAGATATTTCACTGAGGTGGAAGACTCCTGTATTTTTGTTGGGTTTATTTCCCATTCTTTCTCATGCAAATGCCTTACTAATGGCATTTTAGAAAAAATCATTTAGTAGATCAATAGCTGCATACCAGGTACCAGGGAATGTGTTGATTTGCTCAAGCAATGATACCACATCTGGAACAGCAGCTGCAATTGGAGTCACCACCTGGTTAGGTTTACAATAATCCACTGTCATCCTCCAAGATCCATCTGTTTTCTGCATAGGTCAAATAAGGGCATTGAATGCAGATGTCCTGGTAATCACCACCTCTGTATCCTTCAAGTCCTAGATAGTGGAACTGATCTTTGCAGTCCTTTCAGGAATATGGTATTGCTTTTTGTTTACTATTTTGCTGGGTAGGGGCAGTTCTAGTGGCTTCCGTTTGGCCTTTCCTACCATAATAGCCTTCACTCCACAAGTCAGAGAACCAATGTGGGGATTCTGCCAGTTGCTAAGTATGTCTATTCCAATTTATGCAATCTGGAACTGGGGTCTGGGGGCCTACTTTGATTGGTGGACCACAGTGATGTATTCGGTCTCCTGGAATTAATGTCACTACTGAGCCAGTGTCTAATAATCTCCAAAATGTCTGATTAATCCCTTTTCCTCAGTGCAATTACCCTGGTAAACAGCCATAGGTCTCTTTGAGGATAACTGGGAAGAAGATTAACATATATTTTTGGCAGTGTAACACATCGTTCTCAAGGTGACCTGGACTTTCCTCATTTAAGAGGTTATGGGTTTCTGTACTGTCTCAAATCTTGGAAATGATTAAAGGGCTATAACTCTCTTCAAGTTAGGCTTTTGTTCACTCAATCTAGAACTCATATGCTTATACAGATCAAGTAGAAATTTAGTAGACTGCCCATCTATTTTAATTCTAGGTACATGATGATCTGCACATACAGAAGGTCTATGTAACTCACACTATTTTGCTTGCTGCTTTGAGTCTGCTTTTTGTTGTGGTATCCCTGCCCACCTTGTCTTTGGTAATTAAGCGCTGCCACTTGGCTTCTGCTGGCTCAGGATCTGATCATCTCCATAGGGTTTAAGGATCCTAGTTCCATGACAGTGATTCCAACAGTAATATCTGACCAACAGAGAAGAGCAACCACAGAGTTTCTCAGGGAAGGTGGAGTTAATTTCACAAATTTATTCATCATAGTCCTGGTGAAGTGTGTCCTCTGGACATTCCTGGGTGTGGGTGGGCAAGTCTTCTAATATTCCAATCTCTATAAGCCTTTGGATCCCCTCATTTACAAATACTAGGGCAATTCTGGCATATCAATTTCAGGCAGTGTCAGCCATCTTTTGTTCCATGTTTCAGCCAGCCACCCAAGCTGTTAAAGCCCTTTCTAACCCCTTGAGCTACAATATTGGATCTAGAATCTCTGCTTAGTGGGCCCATATCAATAAATTCAACTGATCTAACTTTATATTCCTTCCACCATTATCCTATACCATTAATATAAATTCCTACACATATTCCCCTGATTTTTATCTATATAAATTAGAAAACTCATGCAGCTCTTTTGGAGCAAAATGTATTTCCTCATGGGTCATACTTCATGCTTCAGTTTTGGGGGCTTGTTGTGACTTTGGTCTAGTTATAGGTCTGAAAGAAAAAAGGGGTAGTGTGGTGGGTAAGGAGAATCATTAGAAGTGTGTTGCAAGCTAATTACCTCAGAACATTCCATTGCAGTTTCATCAGGTGAGACGGGATTAATTTCTTCAGGTGGTGAGTTGGATGACATACTCTTTGGGGGCAGGCTGGAGGTTGGGTGGTGCAGGCCAGAGGTTGGGTGGTTTCCTCAAAGTGGGGAGGAGGTTGGGTGGCTTTCTCCTCAGGGCAGACCATGATAGGTTTATCTGGCAAAGTCTCAGCAGAATTTAGGGTTTCAATGTCCCCACTGCCATCATCATCAACTCATATGTCTGTATTCTAATCCTCAGGATTCCACTCCTTTCCAATCAGTGCCCTCACTTTAACAGCAGACACCTTGCAAGGTTGAGATTTTAGTTTCCATTGTAATTCTGCTACTCATGCAATGTGACTCTGAGTCAGGTGTTCAGAGATCTCAAGTCTGTAGCTGCATGAAACAAGATTTTCTTTCAAGGCACATATAGCAACTTTCATATCACTCATATTGTAATTAAGTTGCAAATTTGAATTCTACAGCTCATCCCTTTCTCTTGTAACTTTACCCAATGTATTTAGGAAAAGCCAGATAACATCATTGTATCTTTTAAATTCACAAAATTCTGTTAAGTATTCTCACTCAGAGACTATGTCTTATAATCATAGAAGTTGTAGTATCCAGTGCTGGTATTTTTTGTGTATTTCTATTGCCAACTCATACTATAGACTGTCAATGTCCTCCTGATTATTGGAAACAGAGTCATTAGTTCTCTTGAATCTAATCAGAATATTGAGCCAATTGCAAAAATTCCAGAACCAATTCAGAAATCCCAGTTTTAAGATTCTGTTTCTCAGGATCTACTTCTGGTACCAAGCTATATTAGTCAGGTTCATTAGGGAACCAGACTGACGGGTGATATCTGTAAATACTATGAGATTTTATAAAATTGTCTCATGCGACCATGGGATGCACAAGTCCAAATTCCATAGGGCAGGCTGCAAGCCAGGGACTCTGATGAAAGTCCTCAATGATCTCCCTAGGAGACACTGGCTGTCTGAAGTAGAGATTGGAAATTTTCTCCTGGAATGCTGAAACAACTTCTCCTTTTAATGCCTTCATCTGATTGGATGAGACATCACACTTTGCTGATGGTAATCTCCTCAGTTGATTGTAGATATCATCAGCCATATATGCAATCAAGTCACTGATGATTAAAGTCCATGAAATACCCTTGTATTACAATTAATCCAGTGCTTGCTTGACCAAACAGTTGGGCACCATTACCTGGCCAAGTTGATACATTAGTCTATCCATTGCAAGTGGGGTGCAGGAAAAATACACCAAATGTTAGATATGGGTTATGTTACTAGTAATATTTTGATGATAACCTTTCATAGTTTGTAACAAATATTTCACGACAATGCAAAGTATTGGTGTTGGGTTGTTGTATGGGAGCCCTGTATGATGGTATTTATGCTTGTTTTGTGTTCACAACTTTTACTATGATAGACTTCAATAAAATTTTATTTAAAAAAAGTTCACAGCACCTTTATCTGTGCTTCCGCAATTGGAAACTATCCAAACAATGGTGGTAAAACTATACAGTAGAATACCAGTCAGCAATAAAAAGAAATGAACTATTGATTCGCACAATAGCATGGACAGATCTCAAAATAATTAAGCTGAGTGAAAGAAGCCACATACCAGATGGTACATTTGTATGATTTCTTTCATATAAAATTCAAGAAAATGCAAGTTTTTCTATAGTGACAGTAGATCAGTGGTTATATGGAGATGGAGGGGAGGGAAGCTTATGAGGGTAATGGATATGGGTTTTTTATCTTGATTTTAGTGATGGTTTCCTGAGTCTGTACTTACATCAAAATTTATCAAACTGAGTGACTGAAATATGTGCACTTTATTGTATATAAAGTCTACCGCAATAAAGCTAAATAATGTACTGAGCAATTATATGCAAGACACTCTGCTAGACATTGAGGCTTTATTGATAAATTGAAAAGACATTGCTTATATTTTCATAGAGTTTTTAGTAACTAGTGAGAGGATACAGACCAGTGAAATCCTTACTTATTTACTATTTATTAAATAAAGTAAATGGAAATTTGGCACAGATTGGTTATCTCTCACTACATAAATCAACTATGAGATCAACGAGTTTCTTGTGAAAATAGCAAGGATTCAGCATATCTGTTAGCTGATAAATTTAGCCAAAGAAAAAGAGACATCAAATAATTCTTGAATATTAGTTTCTTACCAATGTCCACAACTTTAACATAGAAAATGTTAAGCAAAGTTTTAAATTCTTAATTTCGTCTGATTCCAAATAGTTGATAGTGGTCTATAAATAACCCAATGGAACTGGAAAGTATTACTAAAAGGTTTTGTGTAGAATAAAAAGTGCATATTACTTGGTTTAGGAAACTGTTTTTTAAAGGAAAGTTCATACTGAAGTATCAGACCAGTTAAAGAAAAGTAGCAAGAGACTAGGTAAAGAGAAGGATAATGCATTTTTTATTTTACTTGCTGGCTCTCATTATACATTTTAGGAAAAACATCAGAATATGTAAAGCGTTGCTTTTTGTTTTTCTTACTTATTTAAAAATAATTATTTGCCAAGTGCACTTTAGCCTAAAATTGATTATTGGTATATGAGATTTATAAAACAATCATTGTTAACTTTTTTCAGTTAAAAAAATAAAGACTAGGATAAGTACTATTGTACTTCTAAGAAGAGAAATTAAAGAGAAATTGTGAACTTGTGTAGATAACCTGAAGAAATGTAGTTTACGTAAAGGATGTTTTGAGCTCCTACGTAGTGATCTTTCATGTTTCTCTTTCTTTCTACTTCATTCCATACTCCATTCTTTTCTGCGTTTGCATCTTGAAGATATTCCTATCTTCTTTTATTAAAAGATAAATGAAATAAGAAGGGACACTCTGAGCCATTTAAAGAATAATAAATAGCCAGTCATCATATGACATGGTTTTAAGGATAAATATGGTATGTGGAATACTTAAAGTTGGGAAAGTGACATGAGAAACCTTATAGTTAAATTTTAACTCACAATTTTAATCCATACCTAAAGAAAAGACGTATTTCATCATAAAATTTGGTGATAGTATCAATAATTTATTTACTCAAAATTCTGAAATTTGCTCAGGGCTCAGCAGTGGCATCAACTGGAATGGCTCAACTATGCTGGAGGGTCCCTTTCAAGGTGGCCTCACTCACATGGCTGACATGTTGATGCTATTTCAGATGGGACCTCACGTCCAATTGCCTCACTTTTCTGTGTGGCCTCTCCTCATAGGTAGGTTGGCTTTTTCACAGCATGATAGACTCAGAGTGGTTAAGACTACATGGTAGGAAGTGGACTTGGCCTAATGGATAGGGCGTCTGTCTACCACATGGGAGGTCCACGGTTCAAACCCCAGGCCTCCTCGACCCGGGTAGAGCTGGCCCACACGCAGTGCTGATGCGCTCAAGGAGTGCTGTGCCATGCAGGAGTGCCCCCCGCGTAGGGGAGCCCCACATGCAAGGAGGGCACCCCATTGGGAGAGCTGCCCAGCATGAAAGAAAGTTCAACCTGCCCAAGAATGGTGCTGCACACACAGAGAGCTGATACAGCAAGATGATGCAACAAAGAAGAAACAGATTCTTGTGCCGCTGGCAACAACAGAAGTGGACAAAGAAGAACATGCAGCAAATGGACACAGAGAACAGACAACTGAGGTGGGGGGAAGGGGAGAGAAATAAATAAAAATAAAGGAGGAAGTTTCAAGGCCATCTTCAGTCATATTTGTCTAACATATATTTAGCAAGTCTATGTTGCCTCTGGATCATTCCTTGACTTGTCTCCTCTACTTAAAATACTTTTCCCATGCTTTTTTTTTTTTTAAGATTTATTTCTTATTTATTTCTCTCCACTTCCTCCCTCCCTGCCTGCCATTGTCTGGTCTCTGTGTCCATTCTGTGTTCTCCTGTGTCTGCTTGCATTCTTATCAGGCGGCACCAGGATTCTGTGTCTCTCTTTGTTGCGTCATCTTGCTGCATTAGCTCTCTGTGTGTGCAGTGCTACTCCTGGTGGGCTACACTTTTTTTCATGAGGGTTGGCTCTCCTTGTGGGGCACACTCCTTGTTCATGGGGCACCCCTACAGGGGGGGCACACTGCATGGCACAGCACTCCTTGCACACGGAAGCACTGCTCATGGACCAGCTCACCACATGGGCCAGGAGGTCCTGGGTACCAAACCCTGGACCTCCTATATAGTAGATGGATGCTCTATCAGTTGAGCCACATCCACTTCCCCCCCATGCCTTTTTGCTAATCTACATTGTATACTTCCTCCAAGCACAAGGAATACTTACTTCATAAAACCATATCTAATTATTTCATATTGGTATGACAGTTCTTTCCTTTTGAAATCTGATTTTATCTTAAATCTTATTATCTGCACTACTCATTTAGTGCTGAAAATATCATATTACATATATTATTATATTATTATGTATCTATTATATTATTATACATATTATTATATTTATATCATTATTTATCTTCTATGAATAGCATATCCTGTCTCCTCAATCTACTGTAAGGTCCTTATGGACACAAACCAAGACCCATATCTCTAAGTCACAGTGCCCAGAATGTCATATATGCTAAATAAATATTTCATAGTGAGTACAGTTGTATATTTAGGCATATTAATTTTTCAGTTGTTTTTCCATTTGAGAAGATGTAGATCTTGAACTTACATAGATGATTTTAAAAATTATAGTTCAGAAAATGTTTACCAGGACTACCGAAAAAGATTTAAAATTGCTTGTTAGGTATAATGAGCTGAAATTATTTTATTGTATTTTTTTAATCTTTTTTTTAAACTTTATATCTCTTGATCTTTCTCACTGACTCAAAGGAGCAAAAGTTTTTAGGATGTTCAGCATCTGTGAAGTGGGCCTATAAAATGCAAAGATAAAACTAGGTAGCATGGAAATAATGAATAGAAATATTTATTAACCTAATTGTTTTCAATTGGGGATAGAACTAGAGAAAATTTAATGGTACTCCTTTTATGAATCACATTCACTCTATCAACACAGATAGAACTGTGATCAACAACATTAACTAATATTGGCCTCTACAACTCTGTAGGTTTGTCATTGTTTTAATTTGGAGAGTAATAAATGCACTATTATAGTGAGGGAGGAAAACTGGCACAAATAGGCACTTGCTAAGGAATAAGTCAGATTTGTAAAACAATAAATCCAATCTAAAAATATCTTGGCTTACAGATTCATCAGCATCTTCAGAAGTACTTTCTTTTCAGGACTCTGCAGTGATTTCAATTTGAAAAAGTTTCTGAACTTTTAACTCAAGGTAATGAGCCAGTTAATAGGAGACTGGATTTTGTGTAGGAAGCAATTACCTGGATTGATAGGAAACTTAAGAAAATGAGCACAAGCTTTAATGAGATTGGCAAAAAGGTCATATGTCTGAGAGCTGAGATGGAGTAAAAAGGAATGATGGTGGGAGAAATCATTAAAAACAATGTTATGAAAACAAGTGAAAATAAAGATGCGATATAATATCATTGACTCTACCCCTATAAAAGGCCACAGAATTCTGTAGATATTTATTTGGGAATCTGGAGTCCAGGGTTTGCTTGGAGCTTTGGCAATGATTTAGTTTTAGCCCAACCCAATACGGTGACAAAATCAGTTATAAAAGAGCAAATAATTATTTACTGAAATATATTATAGTTTAGACACAGGTTTTGGAAGGAGCAGTTCATAGGTACTGTTTCCACTTCCTCTTTCAGTCACTTCACAACCCATGACAATCTGGTTCTACCTCCACCACTCTACCAAGACTGTTCTGAGAAAGGTCAGCAAGTATGCGATTGTTAAACACATGGGCTCCTTTTCAGTTCTCAGCTAACTTTTCCTCCCAGCATAATTCAATATTGCTGATCATTTACTCCTTGTTGGTTTTTAAGGCAAAACAATCTCCAATTCTTCTACTGTGTGTCTTACTGCTCTTTTACCTTTCTCCTCGTTCTTTTTCTGTTGGAATTTTTCAAGAGGTCTACTATCTTCTCTCATGCTACCTGGTCTTCCTGAATGACTGAATGCAATACTAAAGTTCCAACTATTACCTATGTATCTCTCAGATTTTGCTTTCCCAAGTCTCTCTTGAGCTTTAGATCTGTCATGGGATGTACTGTACTCCTTAGGCTCAATATTGCCCCCTTGAACCTTATTTTCTTTCCTCTTTTCTCGTTTCCCTTTCCCACATCTCTTATAAGCAATCCAATTTATTCTTTTGCCCATGATAGAAATTTTTGAGTAATCTTTCCTCCCCCACCTTTCCTCACTGCCTATATTCAAGTCTGGTCCATTCAGTTTCTGAAGTGTGTATGGTATATTCCCATGCCTTTCCATCTCTATTATAACTGCCCCAGTCCATGTTCTTATTATTTTTTGCTTGAAATTTTCCTTAGTGGTTTCCTAACTGAACCTACCTCTCTGAATCTGGTTAATCTCCATTCTAATCTTTTCTTCATATTGCTGCCAGAGTTTTCTTTTTTAAACAATGGATTTAATCATGTTACTTTCATGATTATTACCTTCCTATATGTTCAAGGTTTGGGAACTGCTTGCATAGCTACCACAGTATTATCTTCTCTGAGCCCTCCTGCTGATCCGTTAGGGTGGGCCAACAGAAGCCAGATTTATTCCAAATGGCTCCCCACTCTCCAGCCATAGTTGGCTGGAATAGGAATAGGCATCTGAACTGAGTCAATCACTCTTCCTCTTGGTTATTTAGAACTTGAAGTGAAAAACAGCAAGCTGGTTCTTGCAGATGCTTATAAATCTGAAAAATACCCCTTTTAAGCTGATGCCACAGCTTAAAAGGGGGATATATATATATATATGAGGAGGAAATAGACTGGGAAAGAAAAGTAAAGATGACAGGCAGGTACTAACAATGTTCCCATTCTTGTAAGCCAGAAATCTTGGGGTCATTGTTGATTCCTCCCTCTCCCTCACCCATATACTATTCCCAAGTCCTATCAATTATGTCTCCAAATACACTCAGAGCTGCCCACTTTTCTCCATTTCCACTTTAACTACTCTAGTTCACTGCCTCCATCATCTCCTACCAGGATTTCTGCAAAATCTTCCTAACTTGTTTCCAGGTCTCCACTTTTGTCCATTCCCTAATCCATTGTACATCTGGAAAAATAAATATTCTTTTAAATATATAAGTTGTACTATGTCTTTTTCTTGCTGAAAGCCTTTTAATGGACTTTTATTTATTTAAAATCCAAACTCTCTACCAGCCCTAGCAGGCCCTGAATTATATAACTTCACCTTGTATTCTACTTTTAACTTGTTCTATTCTTCCCCTGTTGTTTCAGCTGTTGGGTTCTTGATGCCAGATTATTTCCAAACTCAAGTAATTTGAACATGTTATTTCTTCTGCCAGGATTCTTCTTCCCTTTGCACTTGGCATTCCTGGCTTATTGTCTTCATTAGTTTCTCAATTTAAATGTTCCCTCTTTTAGTGAGGTATCTCTGGACTATCCAGTAAAAAAATAGTACCCTCTACCTGACTATAATTCTCCATCATGACATTATATTCATTTCCCTCATAGCATGTATAACAAATTGCAGTTATTTGTTTTCAGGGATTCTTAACCTGGGGAATTACAGGGGGCCCATGAGCTTGAATTGAAAAAAAATCAACTTATCTTTATTTTCGCTGACCTCTGATATTGAATGTCATAAACTATCTGCCGCTACATTCTGAGAAGGGGTCCGTGGGTTTCACTGGACTGACAAAGGAGTCCATAGAACAAAACAGGTTAAGAACCCCTGGTTTACTTATCTCATCTTTCTAAGGTGAAAACTTCTTGAAAATAGGTATCATATTTGTCTTGTTTGCTACTTTATATTCTGCCATGCACATAGTAAGTGCTTAATAAGTGTTGAACAAATGAATAGATGACTATTTATATACTAGATTTTTTACAACTATACTGAGAACTTCTCATATGTAAGTCTATGTCTTATTCACATTTGTTTACCTCACTCTTAGGACAGGGCCTGACCCATAGAAAACACTCAATAAAAGCTTTTCATCTAAACTGAATACAAATCATCAAACATTTTTACAAAATGACTGCTTGGCACTGCTGTGTTCTGCATCATCTGGAGGAATTCTGTCATTATGTCCAAGGCCAAAATGTTTCCTTGGTTTCTAAGAACTAGTTTTATTATTCACTATTCCTTCACTCTTTTGTTTGTTTATCCATTCATTTATCAAATAGTCATGGAGAGCCAAACTATGTGCCAGGCATTGTTCTAGGTTCTGGGAGTATGACAGTGAACAAAACAGAAAAAATACCAGCCTTCACAAAGCTTATATTTTAGTAAAAAGAACACCTCACAAATTCCACTTTAATTAGTGAGGCTCAGACCTTGTTATGTAGTATTTTGAAAGACATTGTTCTAGGATGAATCACTTTTTACTCCCTTAACTTTTAATTAAAAAAAAGTCTCTTAGTGGCAACTTTTTCTATCAGAATGTACATGAGTTAGCTTTTAGATATCATTATTTGCTTTTAATTTACAAGATTTTAGCATAAAATGAACATGATAATAAAAATGTTGTGTCATAATGATTTATTCTGCTTAGCTAGACATAGAATCCATTTCAGAGTGGTGGACCAATTTGAATTATCTCCAACGTAGAATGCAAATTTGAATCCTGAAGGCAAAAAGAATTTTAATAAGGAGCCAAGCAATATCTTTCTCGTTTCCCTTTTCCCAATAAACATTATGGTGTAAGATTGGAAATTTTCTCGTTCCTTTTTTGTATTACTATTGTTTTCTATATTTAGTATTTCTATTTGATTGTATAGAGAACTATATACACTGATGACTTTTCATGGAGAATAATTACAAGCAATAGGCTCATATTCTCTACTGATGCTAAGGGATTTAAACTTTATAAGAATATGTACTCTATAAGTACTTTCTTTTTTTTTTTGTGGTACATTTGATTTTTATTTTATTTTATTTTTTTTATTGACTTTGTAATAATATTACATTAAAAATATATATGTGAGGTCCCATTCAACCCCACCCCCCCACCCCCTCTCTCCCCCCCCCAACAACACTCGTTCCCATCATCATGACACATCCATTGGATTTGGTAAGTACATCTTTGGGCACCTCTGCAGCTCATAGACAATGGTCCACATCATGGCCCATACTCTCCTCCATTCCATCCAGTGGGCCCTGTGAGGATTTACAATGTCCGGTGATTACCTCTGAAGCACCATCCAGGGCAGCTCCATGTCCCAAAGACGCCTCCACCTCTCATCTCTTCCTGCCTTTCCCCATACCCATCGTCCACCATGTCCACTTTTCCCAATCCAATGCCACCTCTTCTATGTGGACATTGGATTGGTTGTGTCCATTGCACCTCTATGTCAAGAGGAGGCTCAGATTCCACATGGATGCTGGATGCAATCCTCCCATTTTCAGTTGTAATCACTCTAGGCTCCATGGTGTGGTGGTTGTCCTTCTTCAACTCCATCTTAGCTGAGTGTGGTAAGTCCAATAAATCAGATTGTAGGTGCTGGAGTCTGTTGAGGCTCAGGACCTGGCTATCACATTGTCAGTCCAGAGATTCAAATCCCCTAAATATATCTTAAACCCCAACATTAACTGCACCTCCAGCACATTAGCATGAAAGTCTTATGAAGGGAGTACTTTCTGATACCATTTTCTTAAATTGAGGTAAAATACACATACTATTTGATGAGTTTGCATAGAGAATACAGTCATGTAAGCACCAACTGAAATAAGATATAGAACATTTTCATCACCCAGGAAGTTAACTTATGCCCCTTTCAGTCAATTTCCACTCCCCCCTATGCAACAAATGTTCTGATATTATAACCGAGGTGCGTTTTATCTGTTCTTGAGCTTCTTATAAAAGAAATAACACTCTATGTGCTCTTCTGGGTCTGCTTCTTTTAAACAACATAATGCATTTCATCTTCAGTCATGTTGTGTGATAGCCCCTTTTTCTATTGCTGAGTGGTATTGCATTGCATAAATATAAATAATCAGTTTCTCTCTTCAGCTGTTGATGGACATTTGTATGATTTCCAGTTTAGGACTATTTGGATAAAGCTGCTATTAACATTTGTGTGTGAGTTTTTGTGTATATATTTTAAAAATTTCTCTTAAGTATTAAGTAATTAATACTTAAAAATGGAAACGCTAGGCCATAGGATAGTATCTCTTACTTTATTGGAAACTTCCCAAACTTTCCCCAAAGTGCCCGTATCATTTTGTACTCCTACCAGCAATATATGAGAGGTAGAGTTACTCCAGATCTTGCATTCATGTTGTCACCTTTTAAAATAAACTATTTTGGAGGGTATAAAATGGTGTTTAATTGTAGTTTTAATTTGAATTTCCCTGATGACTAATTAAGTTGAGCAACTTTTCATATGCTCATTGTACTTTTTAGTTCTAGAATTCCCATTTGGTCTGATTATGTAGTCTCATTTCTCTGCTGCGATTTGTCCATCTGATCTCTCATTTTGACCATCTTTTAGTTTAAGTCATGATATCTTCAAAATAATTTTTAAAAATGCCTGCCTGCTAATTTTAACATCTAAGTCCACTTGTGATCTGTTTCATTGACTCCTTTTTCTCTTGACTCTGGTTATACTGTTCTGTTTCTTGGCATATCTAGTACTTTTTGAATGCACACTGGATATCGTGGGTGATATATTATGGAGACTTTGACTTTCGTTATATTCCTCTGAGGTGTATTGCTTTCTGTGCTAGCAAAAATTGTTACTGGTTCAACACCTCGAACTTGTCTATGCTTGATTTTTATACTATGTTATGGAAGACTTCACCTTAAATCTTAGGTTTTATTTTGACCCCAGTCTTAGGATAAATACTTTATTTTTGGAAAGTAGTATTTTAACCTAAGTTATGATTGTTCTGGAGTTTCAATGGAAAGGTTCAATAGAAAGATTACAAGCCCTTTTAGTTTCACTAGACTTAACTGGATTTAAACTCAAACTCAAAACTGTTTTCCCTGAGTTAGTTAACTGAATTCCTTGCTCGGCTTTTTTAACTTTCCAACTATTGTTTTACCCTGGGTTGCCTGAAGTCTGCCCTGTATATGTATAGTTTGAAGATTACTCAAGCATTTGAAGGTGGTTTATATCAAGATTTGTGAGCTTCTCCTCTATGGTCCACTCTTTTCTGGATTCCCTCCTAAATTTCTAGTTATTTTGGTAGGCCCAAATTCTGTCCTTTGCTACATCAAACCTAAAAGACTGTGACCTTCTGCTTAAGTTCTAACTGATCTACGCCCTTAGGGGAACGCTGTATAAATGTGGATCTTATTGACAACACTTTTCTTCTTTAAAGGATTAATTCCTCTCCAGTACCTGTCTGCCTTTGATTACTCTATAGTGGCTCCAAATAGTCATGTTTCTATTTTTTTTCTGAGTTTGTAATTGGTATTTATAAGAGGATTAGTCTAATACTAAGTATTCTGTTATTCCAATACTGTTATCGTTATTATTGGAGAAAGTTCCCTATACATACCATTTTTTAAAATCCCTCTTTATTATGTATCAATAATAAGGCAGGGCAACATCCCAGTAGTGGGGACTGAGCTTGTTTTAAGAAGGGAAGCAGACAAGTTCTCATTTCGACACAAATTTGTTCACTGGATTCAGTATAAACTGCTCCTGCATTATTTTTCCTAGGGGTAGAGAATAAAATCTTAATAATATAAGTATGCTGAAATATTCCTGCTAATTAAGAATACAGGAGGCGGCGGACTTGGCCCAGTGGTTAGGGCATCTGTCTACCACATGGGAGGTCTGCGGTTCAAACCCCAGGCGTCCTTGACCCGTGTGGAGCTGGCCCATGCACAATGCTGATGCACGCAAGGAGTGCCTTGCCACACAGGGGTGTCCCCCGCATAGGGGAACCCCATGCTCAAGGAGTGCGCCCTGAAAGGAGAGCCGCCCAGTGTGAAAGAAAGTGCAGCCTGCCCAGGAATGGTGCCACACACACGGAGAGGTGACACAACAAGATGATGCAACAAAAAGAAACACAGATGCCCGTGTCACTGACAACAACAGAAGCGGACAAAGAAGACACAGCATATAGACACAGAGAACAGGCAACCGGGGTGGTGGGGGGGAAGGGGAGAGAAATAAATAAATAAATAAATCTTTGAAAAAAAAAAAAGAATACAGGTCCCATGACTGTAACAATTAGTAAATATCTTATGCCAATTATTGGTAATTTGACCTAAAGTAGGCAAAAAAATATTTTGGCATATTTGCAATTGATACTCAGTTTTAAATTGTCTTGATTACTCAATATTAAATTCATGATATTAAAATCATGTATTAATAACCAACAGCTATTTAGAACTCATTGACCAGGTAAGATTATTTCTTTTATTCTTTACATTTTCTCTTCCTCTTTTTCTTTATTTTTAATTCATTTATATTCACAAATAAGGAAATAGCTTTAAAATAAAATCTGAAGGACCTGCTTCTTAAGATTTGTTGAATGATTCTGAAATTTCTCTAGAAAAAAAAGGAAAACCTGACAGTGAAATGCAGTATTTTAATCACTGTATTTCAAAATGTGTCATCAAACTTATCAAATATGCCACTCAAGATTATCTTCAGGGCAGTATCATTGAAATCTAAGCATTATAAGAATAGAGTAAGGAAACTTTCACCATCATTCCCTGTGTTTACTCTTGTCACAGGGGAACATATTTAATTTTTAGTTCAGTTCATATAACGAGGCTGCTAGTATTGCTAATTGAAATGAGCATTTCATCACAAGAATCTATAATCCACACTGTAATCGATTTTATATAATTTTATAGTAGCAATGTGTGCTGTTGTACTTAGTATTCCATTACATGGTGTAGCATATCGATTTTAATGTAATTTTTTATCCAGTTTTAGCCACACAAAAGAAATCATTAAAAATTTAAGGAGAAAGGGGGCATTTAAATGTAATAGAATATTGTAACTTAAGAAAATGGCCCCCTTTCAAATCCTGAATACTTCATAATAAGGTGATTAGCTTATCACAATGCCTATCATATCACAAATTATAATTTCACAATTAAAGCAATTAAAGAGATAATGTATTTACTGTTTTGTTGACCAGCCGCCATACTGGAAAAATCCCATAATTAGACCCTAATGGCCTTTTTGGAAATGGAAGTTTATTCTAAACTGGAGTTTAGGCATGTGGCAGGGGAGAGGAGATGCATTTTCTGGTGAAAAAATTGCTGAATGATATTGTTGCCTGATATTATTACCTTCTATGTCATGGGATAGCTGCTGAAGTGGCTGGTTGAATTTCCTCTAATTAGATCTTATATTATGTATCTTACCTCCCTATTTATTTATGAGGAAAGTAAGGTTCAGAGAAGCTGATCACAAGAGATAATTCCTCAAAGAAGTAAACAATATAATTTTAAATCGGCAACTTCTCTCATTCCCTTGTACCTGAATTCAGTTGAAAAAACAACTCCTTGGTAGTAATTTCTCCAAGTGTATCATCTCCCATCAATGGAAATTATAGGTAAATCTTTCTGTTTACAAATGTTAAACGTCTGTTATTTGTACTGGGGAGAAAAACACACACAAAAGCAACATCAAATGAGGAATGCTATAGCAAAATTATCTTGAGGTTTTTGGAGTAGAGTACTAAAAAAAGTCAATGTAAAACATGGTCAGTGAAAACAAGAAAATGCAAATATTTCTCTATGAAAATAGTCAAAGTTATGTGGGCATTTCCAAGATAATCTTACCTAAGTTAATTTTTCTCCCTTTTAAAGCATACTTTAAATGACTCTAATATAGGTGTTCTTAACCAGGGGTCTGGGATCTGTGGAAAGATTTCAGGGGGTCTGTGAGCTTGAACTGAAAAAAAATCAACTATTGTTTCTGACCTTTAACTGAAATCTAGCATTTCCTTCACTTATGAGTGTAGTATTAATTTCATATCACATTACAGTTGTTGCTTATCTTGAAAAACTGCTTATGCTCACCCATACTTTGAAATTACAGTAATTGTTAGACCTGACACTAGTTGTGTCATAAAACTATCTGCTGCTACGTTCTGAGAAGGGGTTTGTGGTTTTTACCTGACTGCCAAAGAGGTTCGTGGAACAAAAAATTTAAGAACCCCTGCTCTAACAGATGTTTGACTTCATACATAATTTGGTAGACATAAACCTTTTCTTTTTCTGGGCAGCATATCATTCATTATTGCCATACATTCTGATGCTATGAAGTCAGTTATTCATTTGCATGCAATATCAATCAGGTTCTTTGCCAGTTACTGGGAGCATAACTGTATCTGACTGAAAAATTATCTTGGCTTTATCTTGGAAAGAACCACTTTATAGTCTCCACTATTTATGAATCTTTCTGCTCTCCTCTTTTGTCAATTCAAGAAAGTTTGAGTAGAGGATAGGGAAGGAAGCCTACAGTTTTTGGATTAGAAATAAAATTGTCTCCCAAAGAAAGGAGTGTGAAAAAAAATGCCTCAGAATGGCTCAATCAAACCAAGATCTTAAGGTCCCCTAATTTTATGTGGTGGCCTCAGAGAGATCAGTGAGGAGTAAGACCATTCCTCCTCTCTCTTCTGTAATCTGGGGATGAAAGGAAAACAAGTATAAAAAAGAGAGGATTTAAAATTTTAATTAATTATTTTTATTTTTAAAGAAGCTTTAGATTACACAAATGTTACATTAAAAAAAAAGGCGTCTTTGGGACATGGAGCTGCCCTGGATGGTGCTTCAGAGGCAATCACCGGACATTGTAAATCCTCACAGGGCCCACTGGATGGAATGGAGGAGAGTATGGGCCATGATGTGGACCATTGACTATGAGGTGCAGAGGTGCCCAAAGATGTACTTACCAAATCCAATGGATGTGTCATGATGATGGGAATGAGTGTTGCTGGGGGGGGGCGGGGAGAGGTGGGGTGGGGGGGTGGGGTTGAATGGGACCTCACATATATATTTTTAATGTAATATTATTACAAAGTCAATAAAAAAAAAAAGAAAAAAAAAAAAAAGGAATTCCCATATACCCCACTCCCTCTCCCTTCTACACTTTTTCACATCAACAACATCCCTCATTAGAGTTGTACATTTGTTACAGTTGATGAACACATATTGAAGCATTGACACTAATCATTGATTACAGTTTACATTATAGTTTACACTCTGTCCTGCACACTTTTTAGGTTATGACAAAATGTATGACCTGTATCCATCAATGTATTGTCATGCAGGACAACTCCAGTGTCCTAAAAATGCCTCCATATTATATCTATTCTTCCCTCTCCCACCCCTCAGAACGTCTGGTGGTCTCTGCTTTATATCAACGATAAGAGTTGATATAATAATAATATTATTTCTAGAATAATAATAAGCCTACTTGAGTCCATTGTTCACTCCCCAATCTTGAGGATTTGGGGATGGTGATGCCCACTCTGCCTCTAAGTGAGGGGGAGCTTAGATCCCATGGGGCAGATGGATGGAACTATCTGCTTGCATTTGCAGACATTCTCAGTTCCTTGGGATGGGCATTGTCCATCATCATCTCCTTGTTGGTTGTATTGGGTGAGTCCAGTGAACTGTAGAGTAGGTGCTGCAATTCTGCTGAAACTCAGGGCTTAACTGGCACATGGACAGACCAAAGATTTAAGTATCTGGGACACATATTTTTCAAGTATAATGCTAATTATAGGTTCAAAAAAAGGGGCAGAAAAGCCATGTGTAGAGAACCTATAAAGGAGTCTAACTCTGTTACACTGAGGAGCATAAATTCCCAAGTAAGGCTCACTATGGAGTGCCAAATTCCTGAGCTGTCTGCTCTGCTTTTAGTTTCTGTATGTAAAAGAGAGGACTTTTGTTGTTGCTGTTAAAAAGTGACACAGCTGATTTTGCTATTCTTTAGGGTTTCTATCTAGGTCCGGGCAGTTTGAAGTTTCCATGTAGATTTTATTTCAATTTCACCATATTCATGATTATTGAAATGTTGCCTTTTCCAGACTGTTCAGGAAAAACCCTTAATGAGTCAGATAACTAAACAAGGAAGGGATGTGGTGTTATTGGGGAAAATGGCTCAGGAGACTTGAACAGTGGTTTTAGCTTGCTGGATATAACTCTGAGCAACTTGCTAAACTTTCCTAGGAAACATAGTTTACCTCTAAAATAAGGATATTTAACCAGATGATCTCTGAGATCTTTTATGGATTTTATATTTTTAGTAACTGTTAGGACCCTTTTCACTGTTTATTAGATCATCTGAGGGCAGAGTGTACAATTAAGGAAAAGATATGGAGTGAATTTTTCCAGATGAAAATAATTTTAAACAGTCTCAGGTAACAACCAAAGTGTTAATTCAGAATGTAGAAAGTGGCATCTTGTTTGAGGACTAAAGAATAAAAGATTCATACTTTAAGCCAGAGCTTTGTTAAGGGGCATAGAGATGGATCATATGTGACTGAGAAACTTTGACTATAATGCACATTTTTACTGCCACAGTGATACCAAGACTAAAATTATCTATTAAGTACCAGAAGATTTAGATTTGCCAAGGCATGTAATTTATATTTGTATGAACTATTCTTGAGAACTATATTCAACTTTAAGAATAAACATTTTTAAAGAGACATAAATGAGAAGAAATTCTCAGAGTTGATTCAAAAGTGATAAAAGGGTTAGATTAAGTTTTTTTGTATAGAGAACTAAAAATTGACACATGTCCAAAAATGAAATTGGCAAAAAAATTAACTTTGTGCACAGGTGCAACTATATTTTTCAGGTAGTGTAGGTGGCTGAAAATATTAAATGTAGAGAACTGGAATGAAAACAAATTCGCATCATGAAGGACATTTTTGACTGCTAATTCAGGATTTTATGCAGTCAGCAGATTATGTCTGGGTTTATAGCAGAATGATAAAGGCTCTAAATAAGCCTTTGGGTATTGCAAATTGAGAAAACAGCAGAATACTTTGCATTTGAGAAATTATTGATAATATATCTGACAATGAGGCTCATTGGGGTGGAGTACTGAGAATACGACAGTGATCTCAAATGACATAGGGAAGGAGAGGATAGACAAATTTGTAAGCTCAATTAAGGAATAGAAAGACCCATGCTAATGCCATGACTAAATCTTATATTTTGAATTCTATGCCTAAATTCTTATGATTAGATATGATAGTGGGGAGTAGGATATCATATTGAGTTTGTTCAGAAGCTATCTCCTTCTCTGTGCTTCTACCACCACCACTGCTATTATAACTTGGTTGCAAACTGACCCAAGTCAATTTAGTCATTCACAATAATTATATCTTTGGAGAAGATAGCGGAGACATCATATAAAATTAGGAGCCCTTCTGGTAGGCAAAAATAAATAAATAAATTACCAAATTGAGTTAGATAATGGCTAAAGGTCTCTTGTCCCATAGCTTCACTGTGAGGTGATATGTTATAATGTTAGGAAGTCTCAGAGGAAATTTACTCTACACAAACATTTCTCAGCAATGTTTATTGGAAAAAAGTCATAGAACTTGCTCGGTAAACGACATCATTTTAGGTACTCTGACAAAACCTTTGGAATGCAAGTTTTTATAGAGATGAAGGTAAATATATTCTAATGTCAAATACAGCTTACCTTTTAGTTAGAGTCAGTTGACAAAGTCTCCCCATTAAGTAGCCAAATGATATGTTCATAATCCTAAACTGGGGCATTATTCTAAAGGGTATAAAATATTGGGTTTCTAAGATAGTTAAAGCCTATTCATTAAAAGAAGAGAAAACCTGTGTGGTATTTCTAGACAATATATACATCTTGAAAACCATTCATTTTACCAGTGAAAAACTATTTCTAAGGTCTAACAAAGTCTCTGGTGTTGACTGGAAATAAAGATACTTGAAAGGCTAATGTAGCACTCTCTAAATCGTAAGCTTTTGAAATTATTCAGAGCTAACTAACTACCCATGAAATATGTGTTTCTGATTAGGATACTTCAAATAATAATTACCTTCTTCTAGTTTGATATTAAACCAAATAGGTACATATCACACTGTATTCTAGAGTAAATTTACAGACAACATAACACAATTGGTTTAAAATGTTAAATTAACAATAATTTGGGTTTTATTTTTAATGAAGATAAATAAAATAATAAAAATAAGAAGAGTCCTAAAATTCTGTCATCTAGATAATACTGTTGACAGGTTAGATAGATAGACAGATAGATAGATACTTGAATATGGTTAGAAAATTCCATGTAGTATAGAAAGATACAAACTGAAAAGTAAAAATCTCTCTTTTCCATCTCCCTCCAAACACTTTTATCCCTAGACCATCTTTCTTTTGTATAAACAGAGGCACCATTTTCTTGCTTTCTTCCAGAAAAAAGTAAAATCAGATTTCTCCCTCTCTTTCTCTCTCACAAAATGACTCTAGTCTATATATAGTTCCACACTTGAAAAATTTATTTAAGGATGTAATTAGAATTATATCCTTATTAGTATGTGTAAATCTCCTTCAATCTTTTTAATGAGTAGGAAGTATTCCATTATATGGTAATAGCACAGTATTTTTTAAATTTTATTTTTTCTTTGTTTTTAAAGAAGCTTTATATTTTATATAAGGGATTCTCATATACCCCCCTCCTTCTCTTCCCACACTTTCCCCCATCAACAACATCTTTCGTTAGTGTGGTGCATTTGTTACAATTGATGAAAACATTGAAGCATTGCTACTAACCATGGTCTATAGTTTATATTATGGTTTACACTTTGCACTGCACAATTTTATAGGTTTTGACAAAATGTATAATGGCCTGTGTCCATCATTGCAATATCATGAAGAACAGTTCCAATGTCCCCCAAGTGCACCATGGTACACTATTCTTCCTTCTCCCTCCCCTCAGAACCTCTGGTGACTACCGTCTTTATATCAATGTTACAAGTGCTTCTATTGCTAGAATAATGATAAGTCTACTTTATCCTATAGTTGCATTCCTCCCTTAGGTTTGTTCATTCCTCAGTCTTGAGGATTTGGGGATGGTGATGCCACTCTGCTTCCAGTTGAGAGGGGGCTTAGATCCCATGGGGCAGATGGGTGGAACTGTCTTACATGCAGTTGCAAACACTCTCTGTTTTTTGGGATGGGCATTGTCTACCTTCATCCTTTTGTTAGTTGTCCTGTGTGAGTCTGATGAACTGAAGAGTAGGTGTTGGCTGCAACTCTGCTAAGATTCAGGGCTCAACTGGCATATAATAGACCAAAGATTGTAAGTCTCTGGGACATATGGGTATAGAGCTAATTAAAGTTCACATAAAAGAGACAGAAGTATTATGTATGGAAAATTATGAGCCTAACTCTGAAACATTGGGGAGCTAGA
Organism: Dasypus novemcinctus; assembly: GCF_030445035.2. Classification (NCBI taxonomy): domain Eukaryota; kingdom Metazoa; phylum Chordata; class Mammalia; order Cingulata; family Dasypodidae; genus Dasypus; species Dasypus novemcinctus. The sequence continues at coordinate 88,752,539 of NC_080677.1, forward strand.
TTATCATATGTTCCAAGGTAAGGCCCACTGATAGGGTGCGGGTCTTCTGGGATTGTCTGACCTGCCAATAGTGCCCAGATGTCACTAGAACCCTCAGGAACACCCACAGTTTATTGTGGCAGTTGGTGAGATCCCCCTGAGACATGCATAAGGGCAACCTCTGGAATTATTTCCTGATTCATTTTGAAATCTCTTAACCATAGAAATTCATTTGTATTTAATATTTCTCCCTTTTGATCAAGGTCTTTTTCTAAATGCATTGCTAGTTGACTCTTGGTAATAATTCCTTGGTGCCAGGGAGGTCCATTATTGGGAGTCATGTCCCATGCCAGCAGTGGGGGTGAGGGTAAAGGTAGTGAGCTTATATGCTGAATTTGGCTCAGAAAGAGGTCATATTTGAGTAACAAGGAGGCTTTCAGGAAGTAACTCTTAGGCAATATATAATACTAGGCTAAGTTTCAATTTCAGAAGAACAAGGTTCAAAAGTATAAGCATCAATAGCAAGGGTCTGGCATATTGCTCTGTCCTCCTTTGCTAGGTATTACCTATGTACTCTATAGATTCTTGCCACTCTATTACAGAATATAGCAAGACACCCCAGGATAGGAATTCATTATCCCATTGGTTTTTGTGTGGGTCTCTGTCCACCAAGACAACATCCCATGACCACATGAACACCTTCATTTTCCATAGACGGATGTCCCAGGTACACCCCTCCCCCTTTCAGACCCCACACCTGACACCTCACACTCCCACAGAGATCCTAGCACATATATGTCATTGAACTTCTGCTGACATTCCATTGAGTAAATTCCTAGTATATGGCTTTCTGGGCCAAGGGATATGTGGTTTTAAAACTTAGACAGATATTGCAAAATGCTCCTAGAAATCTTTAACCAATTTATATAATTGCAAATAGTATGTGGCATGCCCTTTTCTCACATCTTCATCAGCATTTGTGTATCAGACTTGTATATTTTCCAATTTTATTGGTAAAACTTCGTTTAGATTTGCATTTCTTAAATTATGAATTAAACCTTGAAATTTTTTTTTGTTAATTGAGCATTAGGATTTCTTTTCTATTAAAATGCTCAAGTACATCTTTGCCTGTTTCCCCATTTGATCTATTCATCTTTTAAAAAAATATATTTATTTATTTTAAAGAAACTTTAGATTACATAAATGTTACATAGAAAAAAAAGGTAATTCTCATATTCTCCCCTTCCCACAATAACAACATCCTTCATTAATGTGGTACATTTGTTACAATTGATGAACACATATTGAAGCATTGCCACTAACCACGGATTATAGTTTACATTATAGTTTACACTCTGTCCTGTGCAATTTTGTAAGTTACGACAAAATATATAATGACCTGTTTCCATCATTGCAATGTCATGCAGGACAACTCCAATGTCCTGAAAATGCCTCCATATTACACCTATTTTTCTCTCTCCCTCCCCTCAGAACCTCTGGTGGCCACTGCCTCCACATCAATGATAATAGTATTCCACTGCTAGACTGAAAATAAGTCTATAGTAGAATAATAGTGTCTTTTAGTCCATTGTTCATTCTCCAATCTTGAGAGTTTGGGGATGGTGATGCCTACTCTGCCTTTAATTGAGAGGGGGCTTAGATGCCATGGGGAAGATGGATGGAACTATCTTACTTGCAGTTGCAGACTCTCTCTGTTCCTTGGGATGGGCATTGCCCATCATTATCACTTTGTTAGTCATCTTGGGTGAGTTCAATGAACTGGAGCATATGTGTTGCAACTCTGCTGAGATGCAGGGACCAACTAGCACATGGATGAACCAAAGATTTAATTCTCTTTGACATACACCGATCAACTCTAGTACTAAGTATAGGTTCAAATGGAAGGGGCAGAGGAATCATGTGTAGGGAAACCACAAATGAGTCCAACTCTGTTACACTGGGAAGCATAACTTCCAAGGTAAGTCTCACTGGCAGGGTGACAAACTCCTCAACTGTCTGCCCTGCTTATAGTATCTCTGCTTTCAATTCTTCTGGATATATACCCAGCAATGGGATTGCTGGATCATATGGCAGTTCTATAATTAGCTTCCTGAGGATCCGCCAAACTGTCCTCCACAAAGCCTGCACTATTCTACATACCCACCAGCAGTGGATAAGTATTCCCTTTCCTCTGTTTTTTTTCTTGATTTGCTCCTCAGATTGCTAATTAATGGTGTACAGAAATGCACCTGATTTTTTATATCCTGCCAGTTTACTGAACTCATTTATAAATGCTAGAAGTTTTGTTGTAGATTTCTCAGGGCTTTCTATGTATAGGATCATGTCATCTGCAAATAGTGAATTTTTTATTTCTTCCTTTCCAATTTATTGCCTTTCATATCTTTTTCTTGCCTAAGTACTCAAGCAAATCCTTCTAACACAATGTTAATAAGAGCATGACAGTGGGCATCCTTATCTTGTGACAGATCTTAGGGGGGAAACTTTAGTATTTCACCATTGAATATGATGTAAGCTGTGGGTTTTTCATATATACCTTTTATCATGTTGAGGAAGTTTCCTTCTATTCCTATCTTTTCGAGTGTTTTTATCAGCAAAGGGTGCTGTATTTAGTCAAATGCTGTTTCTGCATCTATTGAGATAATTATGTGATTTTTTCTTTTAACCCATTAATATGGTGCATTATATTGATTGATTTCCTTATGTTGAACCACCCCTGCATACCAGGGATAAAACCCACTTGGCCATGGTGTATAATTCATTTGATGTGTTGTTGAATATGATTAGCAAGTATTTTGTTGATGTTTTTAGCATCCGGTGTCATTATAGAACTTGGTATGCAGTTTTCCTTTTTTGTGGCCTCTTTGTGTGATTTGGTATTAGGGTGATGTTGGCATCATAGAATGAGTTAGGCAATATTCCCTCCACTTCTATTTTTTGAAAGAGTTTAAGTAGGATTGGTGTTACTTCTTTCTGGAATGTTTGGTAGAATTCACCTGTAAAATCATCTCGTCCTGGGCTCTAATTAATTGGGAGGTTTTCGATGACTAATTCATCCTCATTACTTGTGATTGTTCTGTTGAGTTCATCAATTACTTCTTTTGTCACTGTAGGCTGCTTGCTTCTAGGAATTTGTCCATTTCATCTAAGTTATCCATCCTGTTGGCATACAATCTTTCAAAGTATCCTCTTAGGTGATCTTTATTTCTGTGGGTTCAGTGGTGATATCCCTGTCCTCATTTCTTATTTTATGTATTTGCATCTTCTTTCTTTTTTTCATTGTTAGTCTACTTAAGGTTTGTCAATTTTATTAATCTTCTCAAAGAACCAGCTTTTTGTTTTGTTAATTTTTCTCATGCTTTCTTATTTTCAATTTCATTTAGCTTTGCTTTAATCTTCGTTATTTCCTTCTTTCTACTTGCTTTGGGATTATTTCATTGTTCTTTTTCTACTGCCTCCAGATGTGCGTTAGGTCTTTGATTTCAGCTCTTTCTTCTTTTTTAATAAAGGCATCCATGCTATAAATTTCCCTCTCAGGACTGCTTTGTTGTATCCCATGGGCTTTGATATGTTGTCATTTTCATTTGTTTCAAGATAGTGCTGATTTCTTTTGAGATTTCCTCCTTGACCCATGATTGTCTAAGAGTGTGTTGTTTAAGTTCTATATTTTTTGTGCCTATTCTGGTTCTCTGCCTCTTACTGATTTCCAGCTTCATTTCATTGTGGTCAAAAAAATTACTTTGCCATAATTTCAATCTTTCTGAATTCATTCAGAGTTGTCCTGTGACCTATCATGTGATCTCTCCTGGAGAATGATCAATGTGCACTTGATAAGGATGTATATCTCACTGTATTTGGGTGTAATGTTCTGTATATGTATGTCTATTATGTCTAGTTTCTCTAATGTATTATTCAAGGTCTCTGTTTCTTTATTGACACTCTGTCGAGATGTTTTGTCTAATGGTGATAATGGTGTATTAAAGCCCCCTCTATAATTGTAGGGAAATCTATTTCTCCACTTAGATTTTCCAATGTGTGCTTCCTGTGTTTTGAGATGCCCTGAATAGGTGCATAAATGTTTAGTATTTTTCTTTCTTCTTGATAGATTACCCATTTTATTAATATATAGTGCCTTTCTTTGTCTCTTACAACAGTTTTGCATTTAAAATCTATTTTGACTGATATTAGTATAGCTACTCTTGCTCTTTTTTGTTGGCACTTAAAATTGTTTTCCAATGATTCATTTTCAATCTCCTTGCATCCCAGGGTCTAAGGTGATTTTCTTGTAGACAGCATATAGATGGGTCATATTTCCTTAACCATTCTGCCAATCTGTGTTTCCTGATTGGAGAGTTTAATCCATTAATAAACAATGTTATTATTTTCAAGGACCTACTTACATTAGCCATATTTTCTTTAGGTTTCTGAATGTCATATGTTGTTTTTATTTCTCTTTTATCTTTTTAGCTATTCTTTCCAATAATCTTCTTCCCTACACCATCCTCCAACCCTCTCTCTCTTGTTTTTTTCTTTCGAACTGCATAACTCCCTTCAGTATTTCTTGAAGGGCAGGTTTCTTATTGAAAATCTCTCTTAATTTCTGTTTATCTGTGAATATTTGATATCTCCCTTATTTTTGAATGCCAGCTTTGCCTGACAGAGAATTCTTGCCTGGATATTTTTTCTTTTAGCACCTTAACTATGTCATAACACTGCCTTCTTGCATTCATTGTTTCAGATGAGAAATCAACCCTTAATCTTTCCAAGCTTCCCTTGTATGTGATAGGTTTCTTTTCTCTGATTGCTTTCAGTATTCTCTCTTTGTCTTGAGCGTTGGACAATTTGACAAGTCTGTGTCTTGTGGTAGGCTGTTAGGATTTATATTGTTTGGGGTGTACTGCACTTCCTAGACATGTATATCCATGTCCCTCAAAAGAGTTGGGATATCTTCAGTCATTATTTCCTCCAAAACTCTTTCTCCTCCCTTTCCCTTCTCTCTTCCTTCTGTGATGCTTATAATATGTATATTTCTGCATTTCAAGTTGTCATTCAAATCCCTAAGTCCCTGCTGGATTTTTTTCTATCTTTTATTTATCTGCTCTGCTCTCTGATTTCAGATGTACTTTCCTCAACATCACTAATTCTTTCCTATGCCTGTTCAAATCTGTTGTTATGTGTTTTGAGTGTATTTTTTATTTCTTACATATTACCATTCATCACCATCATATCTATCATCTTTTTACATATGTTTACAATTTTTAAGTATGTTCCCACAGTGTCTTATTAATATCCTTTTTCTCCTTCTTCACTTCATTTAGTTGATTTGTTTGGACATCCCTGATTAGTTGTTCCGTGTTCTGCAGCTTCTCCTATTTTTCAGTTTGTTCATTAAACTGGGTCATGTCTGTCTGTTTCTTAGTGTTTATTTAATTTTTTATTGGTGTATATGCATCTGTTTATATTGATGTGCTTATTTGATTAGCTTCTTTTTCTATTCTAGGGTTTTATTTTGTTGTTTTTTGTGTATGTAAGTTTCCTTTTTAACACTTGGTTCCTCTTATTTTATATCCTGGAAGTTGTCTGTGTACCACACACACAAAAAATTAGGACCAGAGTAAAGATAAGAGATAAGAAGAATAAGAGAATAATACTAATAATACTTTTTAAAATGGCAGAACAGGAGCAGTACAAGAGCTAGAAAATAAATAAATAATATGAATACAAAATTAAAAAATACAAAGGAATAATAATAAAATGGTTGGAATAGAAAAAGTGAAACAAGGAACAAAAGAGAGAAAAAATAGAATGAATTAAAAGGCCAGAATGATAAGAGAGAAAAAAAGAAAATAAAAAGAGAAAGAGAATTTTAAAAGGTCAAACAAAAAAGGTGGAATGAAAGAAAAACAACAGTAGACAAAAGATAGAAAAATGAAGCAAAGAAAAGAAATAAAGGCAGTAGAAAAAGTAAGTAAAAGAAAAAGGAAGGAAACAAAGGGGAAAGTCAACAAACAAGAAACTAAACAATAACAACAACAAAACTCAGGGAAAATATCCTTCCCTCTTAAGCCCCTAAGGAACTTTTCAAGCTGTTGGCGCTCATCAATCAATCACCCTTCAGTGTACCTTCCACAGGTGATGTACTGAGTTTTAGCGAATAAAAGAAAGAAAGAAAAAGGAACCAATAAAAAATAAAAATTAACAGATCCAAGAAAATTAAAACTAGAAAAAAAATCTGTTTATATGTTCCTTATCGTAAAGTACCAGCTGGATTCCTGATAACCTGGTGGATCACTCTCTGGATCAGTTATCTAAGAAGACCCAGGAGTTAAAACAGGGATCTTGTATATGCAAGGCAGGGATTCTTCCACTTAGCTATACTACCTCCACAGCTTAAGTAGGCTTTCGAAAGCTTATCTGGCTCTAGCTGTCCCTGTCCCTCAAGCAAGTTAGGCTTCTAACAGTTTGCCAAGCCTGGCTGTTTAAGTGCCTGTCTCCACCCCCTCTCTACCTTAGCTACTCTCTTTCCCAGGTGGGCTGGGCATGATAGCTTGCCTAATCATATTCCCCCTTCCCCTTTCCCAGTAGCTGTCTCAGTGCCAGTTGGGGACCCTCCAAGATTCAAAGGGGGCTCAGCTGGCCAAATTCACTGAAAAGAAACCACTCTTCACCTTTTGTCAGGAACCTCTTCCTTGTGGGGAACACTCAATTCCACTCCGTTGGTTGCAGTGAGTCGGGGACTTCACCGAAGCTATTTTGCCTTGAAGGTGGGATATATGTACCATTTCCAGCCATAGGGATGAGTAACTCATGGTTTTCCTTTGGCTTCTCTATTTGCCTAGTTCCCTCACGAATGATGCCTACCACTTTTCCATTCTATATATCTCAAAAGCAGCTCCCTTAGATAGGCTTTTGCCCTTTCTCATTCTTTTTTGTGAGGGAGTTGGACTTTGCCTACCTACTTCAAAGCCATTTTCTTGGAAGTCTCCTATTCATCTTTTCTTAATGATTTGTAAGAGTTCTTTGCAATGTAAAGAAAGCAAGCCTTTTTATATGTTATGAATATTTTTTCTTATGTGTTTTTTACTTTGTTTATAGTCATAATTTTAGTTTTCATCAAAAAATTTTTCCATATTGATTTGTAACAAACTTTAGCATAAATCTCTGTATATATTTGTCTATTCTTTTACTTTATTCCATTTCGTTGATCTATTTCTTCTCTAGCACCAAATTGTTTAATTATTGAAGCTACACAGTGTCTTAAGATGTAGTAGAACTAGTTCCATTTACTCTTCCCTTTTAGAAAAATTTTTTGATGACTCCAAGGTGTTAGGTCAATTTGTCTGGTTTACTGAGAGAATGGTATAACTATTGAGAGACAGCTAACCCTTTAGTTGGAAGATCATTGCAACTTAATAAACTAGTTATTATTCTGAACAATTTTTATATTTGCAGCTCTGATTCCTAATAAAAGTCTGCATTAGGAGATGAGTTGCATTTTGCCTGTAGTTTTCTCTCCAGTGACAATGTGAAATGTACAGCCTTGAATAATATCATGATATTTGAGAATAGGTAATAAGAGCAATCTATGAACTTGAGAGGACTTAAATGTTGTTTTTAGCCCTAATACATAAAAAAAACACATTGGGACATTCAAGTAAAATTCACATAGAATGCAAGTATTCTTTCTGCCCCTTTTCCCTTCTCTTTTCCTTCTGACACATCCATGAAGCATATGTTTGTGTGCTTCATGCTGTCACTCAAATCCCTGCAACACTGCTCAAATTTTCCTATTCTTCTCCTTATGTGTTTTTCTGATTGTATTATTTTTAATGTCTTTTATTGTAGTTTACTTCCATTCAAATCTGGTGTGGTATACCTCTAGTGTATTTTATTAATAGTATTGAAGTATCTCATTTATACATGACATACATAAACAATAAGTGTATAGTAAAAGTTGTGAACTTACAAAACAAACATGCATAACATCATACAAGGCTTCCATACATCACCACATCAGTAATTACTTGCATTATTGTGAAATATTTGTTACAAATTATGAAAGAGCATAGTCAAAGTATTACTAAATATAGCCTATCTCTTACATGTAGTGTAATTTTCCCTCAATTCTCTCAATTGCTTTTTGTTCATAAACCACAGAATTTATCTAAAGTGTACAATCAATGGCATTTGGTATAATCACAGAGTTGTGTATTTATCACTTCAATTAATAGTAGAGCATTTTCATTACTTAAAAAAAAAAAGGAAGAAACAACAATAAGCAAACCACTATCTTACCCATTGTGAGGGTTAGGCTATTATGTCAACTCGGCCAGGTAATTGTGTCCAGTTGTTTGATCAAGCAAGCACTGGGCTAACTGTAATACAAGGGCATTTATGGACTTTAGTCACCGTTGACTTTACTAGTGATGAATCATAGATAGCTGGTTATAATTACATCAGTCAGGGAGGTTGCCATCAGCAGTGAGTGACGCTTAACCCAATGAACTGAATCCCTTAAAAGGGGAAGCGATTCCAGCAGTGAGAGAGAATGTCCCAGCTCGTCTTTGGACAGCCAGCATCTCCCAGAGCTCGTCAAGAATCTTCATCGGACTGTCATCGAACCTCCTGGTTGCAGTTTGCCTGTGGAACCTGGACTTGTGCATCCCCACAGCTGTGTGAGACTCTAATAATTAATATCTTACTATTGACAGATATCCTTGTTGATTCTGTTTCCCTAGAGAACCCTGGCTAATACACCCATATATTAGCTAGTACTAATTATGACGTGCTTTCACCATTTCTTTTCATATTCAAACATTCACTAAGAACTTTTTACCAGTTCTGCACAAATTAAAGCTCAGCTTTCCACTCTCTAAACACATTCTATTCTCTGGTGACTTATCTCCTAGTTATTAACTCCTTGTGTTTTCTCATCATATTTGGTTTATAATAGCAAAATCATACAATATTTCTACTTTTCTGTCTGGCTTGCTTCACTCAACATAATGTCCTTTAGGTTCATCCATGTTGTTATATCCTTTACAACTTTATTTCTTCTTATAGTTCAATAATATTCCATCATATGTATATACCACAGTTTGTTTATTCATTTGTTGGTTGAAGGACACCTGGTTGTTTCCATTTTTTGACAATTTTGAATGATGCTGTTATGAACATTGGTGTGCAAATGTCTGTGTATCTCCTCTCAGATCCACCTACTAGTGGAATTGCTGGATTACATGGCACATCTGTATGTAACTTCCTTAGGAACCTCCAAACAGACTTCCACAGTGGCTATACAATTCTACATTCCCACCCACAGTGAATAAGCATTCCTACCTCTCTACATCCTCTCCAACACTTGTAGTTTTCTGTTGTTTTTTTTTTTTTAAATAGTGGTAACTCGGGAATGAAATGATCTCATTTTAGCTTTGATTTCTATTTTCCTAATACATAGTATTGTTGAACATTTTCATATGTTTTTATATATCTTGGATATTAGACAATTGCTGGATGTGTAATTTCCAAATATTTTCTCCCATTTAGTAGGCTTCCTTTTTCACCTTCTTTACAAAGTTCTGTGAGTTGCAGACATGTTTAATTTTGATAAGGTCCCATTTATCTATTTTTAATTTTGTTGCTCATGCTTTGGGTACAATGTTTAAGAGACCCTCACCTACTACAAAGTTTTGTAGATGTTCCCCTCCATTATGTTTTAGGAGTTTTATAATCCTGGCTTTTATATTTAGGTCTTTGATCAATTTTGAGTGATTCTTGTATAGAGAGTGAGATAGGGATCCTTCTTTCATTCTTTTGGTTATATTATAGATATCCAGTTCTCCCAGCATCATTTATTTTTGTTTAGTTTTTGTTTTCTTTCTTTCATCACTTTTTTCAGCACCATTTATTGAAGAGACTGTTCTGTTCCAGAAAAGTGGACTTGGCAGGCTTATCAAAGTAGTAATATTTTGACGATGCTATTTCGTGGTCTGTAACAAATGCTTCACAACAATGCAAGGTGTTGGTAATATATGGGTATGAATGATACTTCAATAAAATTTTCTTTAAAAAATCAGTTGACCATAGAGTTGTAGGTCTATTTCTGAACTCTCAGTTCTATACCATTGTTTAATGGGTATATCTTTATGTCAATACCATCCTGTTATGTCCACTGTATCTTTTTCATATACTTCCAGGCCAGTAAGCATGAGTCCTCCAAATTGCTCTACTTTTTAGGATGTTTTGGTCTATTTGGGGACTTCTTTACCTTCCCAATAAGTTTGGTAATTGACATGTCTATTTCTGTAAAGAAGGCTGTTAGAATACTGGGATTGCATTAAATCTATAAATCAGTTTGGATAGAATTGACAGCTTCATGATATTTAGTCTTCCAGTCCATGAACATGTGCTGTCCTTCCATTTGTTTAGATTTCCTTTGATTTCTTTTAGCAGTGTTTTGTAGTCTTCTAAATACAGATCCTTTACATTCCTTGTTAAATTAATTCCTAGATATTTGAGTCTTTTTGTAGTTTTTGTAAGTGGAATTTTTTTCTTGATCTCCTCCTCAGCTTGCTCATTATTAGTGGACAGAAACACTATTGACTTGTGTATTGATCTTGTATCCTGCCACTTTTCTGAACTCATTGATTGGCTCTAATAGCTTTGTTGTAGATATTTCAGTATTTTCTAATGATAGGATCAGGTCATCTGTGAATAGCGAGAATTTTTCTTCCTCTTTTCCAATTTGGACGCCTTTTTTTTTCCTTTTCCTTGCCTAATTGCTCTAGCTAGCATGATATTGAATGATAGTGGTGGCAGTGGGCCTCCTTGTCTTGTTCCTGATCTTAGAGAGAAAGTTTTCAATCTCTCCCCATTAAGTATCATGTTGGTTGGGGGATTTTCATAAATGCACTTTATCATGTTGAGGAACTTTCCTTCTAAACCTACCTTTCTAAGTATATTTATCAAGAAATGATGCTTTATTCTGTCAAATGCCTTTTCTGCATTGATCAAGATGATCATGTGGTTTGTTTCCTTCTGTTCAATAATGTGGTGTATTACATTAATTGATTTTCTTATGTTCAACCATTCTTGTGTACCAGGAATAAAATCCAGTTGATCGTGGTGTATAATTTCTTTAATGTGCTGTTGTATAGGCTGTTGGCTTTTAAAAAGGGCATTTATTTGGGGTAGGAGCTTACAGATACCAGGCCTTAAAGCACAGGTCACTTCCCTCACCAAAGTCTATTTCCAGGTGTTAGAGCAAGATGGTTGCTGAAGTCTGCCATGGTTTAGGCTTCCTAGGTTCCTCTCTTCACAGTGGCTTGCTTCTCTCTGGTGTCAGGGTTCCTCTCTTCGAGGGGCTTGCTTCTCTTTTATTTGTGTGGTTACTTCCCAGGGTTCCAGCTTAAGACTTCAGCATCAAACTCCAACATGAAAACTCCAATATTAAAACCCCTTCAACTCTGTCCTTTGCCATGTCTTTTATCTGTGAGTACCCATTCACCAAGGGGTAGGGACTTAATGTCCTACCGTTACAAGAGTATATATCTAATATAATCTAATATGCCCAGAGGAAAAGACCAGTTTACCAACATAATCCAATAGTTCTTTTTAGAATTCATCAATAATATCAAACTGCTACATATAGTATTTGTAAGTATTTTTTGGAGAATTATTGCAACCATATTCATTAGAGAGATTGATCTGTAATTTTCTTTTCTTGTAGTATCTTTATCTGGCTTTGGTATTAGAGGAATATTGGCTCCATAAAATGTGTTGGGTAATTTTCCCTCCATTTCAATTTGTTTGGAGAAGTGTAAACGGGATTGGTGTTAATTCTTCTCAAAATGTTTGGTGGAATTCACCAGTGAAGTCATATGGTTCTGGACTTTCCTTTGTTGGAAGATTTTGATGACTGATTAAATCTCTTGTTATTGGTTTGTTGAGTTCCTTTATTTCCTGTAGAGTCAATGTAGGTTGTTTGTGCTTTTCTAGGAGCTTTTCCATTTCATGTAAGTTGTTTAATTTGTTGGCATACAGTTTCTCATAATATTCTCTTATGGTCTTTTTATTTCTGTAGGGTCAGTCATAATGTTTCCCCTTTCATTCCTCATTTTATTTATTTGCATCTTCTCTCTTTTTTTCTTTGTTAGTCTAGCTAAGGGTTTGTATATTTTATTCATCTTACTAAAAAACAGTTTTTGGTTTTGTTAATTTTCCCTTTTGTCTTTTTTTTTTTGGTTCTCAATTTCATTTATTTCTGCTCTAATCTTTGTTATTTCTTTCCCTTTCCTTGCTTTCAGATTTGTTTGCTGCTCCTTTTCTAGTCTTCCAGGTGTTCAGTTAGGTCTTTGATTTTAGCTCTTCTTTTTTGCTATAGGCATTTAGAGCTATAAATTTCCCTCTCAAAACTACCTTTGCTGTATCCCATAAGTTTTCATATGTTGTTTTCTTGTTTTCATTCATCTCAAGATATCTACTAATTTCTCTTGCAATTTCATCTTTGACCCATTGATTGTTTAGGAGTGTGTTGTTTAACCTCCATATAGTTGTACATTTTCCCCTTTCCCACCTATTATTGATTTCCATCCTCATTCCATTATGATCAGAGATGGCTGAGCATGTGGTCTATTCTGGAGAAAAATCATGAGCACTTGAGTAGAATATATAACCTGCTGATTTGGGGTGTCATGTTCTGTATATGTCTGTCAGGTCCAGCTCATTTATCATAATGATCAAGTTCTCTCTTTCCTTGTTAATCTTCCATGTAGTTGCTCTATCTATTGATGTGAGTGGAATGCTGATGTTTCCAACTATTTTTGTAGAGATGTCTATTTCTCCTTTCAGTTTTGCCAGAGTTTGCCTCATGTATTTTGAGGCACCATGATTAAGTGCATAGATATTTATGACCATTACTCCTTTCTAGTCTGTGCCTTTTATTAATATACAATGACCTTATGCATCTCTTATCACATTTTTGCATCTTTTGCATTCAAAATCTGGTTTGTTTGACTCCCTGCTCTCTTTTGGTTACTATTTGTGTGAAATATCTTTTTCCAACCTTTCACTTTCAGTCTATTTGCATCCTTGGGTATAAGGTGAGTCTCCTGCAGACAGCATATGGATGGCTTGTTTTTTTTTTTTTATCTATTCTATTAGCCTATGCTTTTTGATTGAAGAGTTTAATCCATTAATATTCAATGCTATTACTGTAAAGACAATACTTCAATCATTTTATACATTGGCTTTCATATGTCATATCTTATTTTTGTCTGTCTTTATACTTTTTTTTGTTGTTGTTACCTTTCTGATAGTCTTCACTTTTACACTCTCCTCCAAGCCTTTCTCTCCTCTCTTGTCTTTTCTGGCTGCAGAACTCCCTTTAGTATTTCCTGTAGAGCTGTATTGTTATTGACATACTCTTTTAGTTTCTGCTTATCTGTGAATATTTTAACCTCACCATTATATTTGAAAGACAGTTTTGCTGGATAAGGAATTTTGGGGTGGCTGTTTTTCTCTTTCAGTACCATAATTATAGCATTCCACTGCCTTCTCACCTCCTTGGTTTTTGAAGAGAAATCTGCACTAAGTCTTACTGCACACCTTTTGTATGCAATGTTTTGCTTCTCCCTTGTTCTTTTCAGAATTTTCTCTTTATCTTTGGCATTTGACATTCCAAATATTATGTATCTTGGTGTAGATCTATTTGGATTTATTTTCATTGGAGTGCACTGAGCTTTCTGGACACCTACATCCATAACTACCTTGAGAGTTGGGAAATTTTCAGCCATTATTTCCTCAAATACTTTTCTTACCCCTTTTCTCTTCTCTTCTCCTTTTGGAGCTCTCATAACATATATATTGTTGTATTTCATAGTATCGTTCAACTCTGTGAGCCCCTGCTCAATTATTTCCAATCTTTTTTTTCACTTTTCTTTTCTCTTGTCAGTTTCAGCTGTTCTGTCCTCTGTATTGCTCATTCTTTTTTCCTTGATTTCAAACCTCCTGTTGTATGCCTATATTGTATTTTTAATCTCACTTATTGTCTTTCATGCATATAAGCTCTGTTATTTTTCTATCCAAGGTTTCAAATTATTCTTCATGCCCAGTGTTTTCTTTTCTAAAAAATACTTTTTATTAGAGAAGTTTTGCACTTATAAAACAATCATACGTAATGTGCAGAATTTCTATACATTGCCCCTCCACCAAGGACTTACATTATTGTGGAATATTTATTACAGATTATGAAAGAACATCATCAGACTATTACTACATGCTATGGTCCACAGCATATGCTTGGTATATTTTTTCCATACACCACCATATTATTAACACTATGTATTAGTTTTGTATATGTGTTATAGTTCAAGAAAGAACACTCTCATATTTGTCCTATAAATAGCAGTCTGTCCTCACCACATGGTTCACTGTGTTATACTGTCCCATGTCTTGTATGATCTATCCAAAGTGTACACTCAGTGGCTCTTACATTCATCATAGAGTTGTGCATTATCACCTCAGTACATTTTTAAATGTTTTCCTTAGTGCAAGAGAAAAAAATCCCAACCCCTTCTGTTATTGACCCTTAGTGTTGATATATTACCTTCTTTGATATGGATGTAAGAATATTACAATATTGCTGTTAACTATAGTCCATGTGCTACATGAATTGTATTTTCCTATGCATCACCACTTTCTTACCACCTGGTAATAGTGACATACATTTGTTCTAGTTCATAGAAGAACATTCTTGTATTTTTACTATTAACCACAATCCTTATTTACCTCTGGGTTCACTATGTTATTCAGTCCCTAGATTATTCTCTATTTCCTTTCAAATGACATTTATATCCCTAGACTACCCCTTTTATAAACCAGCTGTGTTAATTATACTCACTAAAATGTGTTACTATTTACTCTTTCCATTTCTACAAATCTATAGTAAAGCTAATTAGAAATTCTACATACCTAGATACATGTTCTCAGTCCTCTTCCTATCTCCTAGTAATCTATACTTTAGGTTTTAATGCCATGTATTTATTCTTCATATTTAGTTCATTTTAATGAGATCATACAATATTTGTCCTTTTGTGTCTGCCTAATCTCACTTAGCATATTGTCCTCAAGTTTCATCCATGTTATCATATTTTTTATCCATTCATCACTGATAGACACTTGGGTTGTTTCCTTCTTTTGGCAAATGTGTATGAACATTCATAGGGTTACTGCTATGAACATCGATGTGCAAATATCTGTTTGTTTTACTGTTTTCAGTTCTTCTGAATAAATTCCTGATATAGCGATTACCAGATCATATGGAAGTTCTATATTTTGCTTTCTGAGAAACTGCCAAAATGTCTTCCACAGAGGCTATAAACCTTTGCATTCCTACCAACAGTGGAGTGTTGCTACTCTCCACATTCTCTCTAGCACTTGTTTTATGCTTTTTTTTTTTTAAATAATGGCAATTCTATGGGGTGTAAGTTGACATTTTATTGTAGTTTTGATTTGGATTTCTCTAATAGATAGTGATATTGGACATTTTTTTCATGTGCTTTTTTTGCCATTTGTATTTCCTCTTTGGAGGAAATGTCTATTTAAGTCTTTTTTTTTTTTTTAAGATACTTAGGTTACATAAATGTTACATAAAAAATATAGGGGATTCCCATATGGCCAGCTCCCTACCCCTCCCACATTTTCCATTTTCCCACACTAACAACATTTTTCTTTAGTGTGGTACATTCATTACATTTGATGAGTACATTTTGGAGCATTACCATTAAACATAGATTATAGTTTATATTGTAGTTTACACTCTCTCGCACCCAATTCTGTAGGTTATGGAGATATATAATGGCCTGTATCTGTCATTGCAATGCCATTCAGGGCAATTCCCAAGTCCTGAGAATGCCCCCATATTACACCTGTTTTTCCCTCTCCCTTCCCTCATAACCTCCAGTGGCTACTGCCTCCACATCAATGATATAAGTTCTTCCATTGCTAGAATGACAATGAATCTATAGTAGAATAACAGTAAGTCTACTCTAGTCCATAATTCATTCCCCAATCCTGAGGATTCTAGGATGATGATGCCCATTCCACCTCTAATTGAGAGAGGGCTTTGATCCCACAGAGAAGATGGATGGGACTGTCTCATTTGCAGTTGCAGAATCTCTATTCCTTGGGATTGTTATTGTCCATGATCATCTCCTTGTTAGTTGTCCTGGGTGAGTTCAATGAACTGGAGAGTAGATGCTGCAACTCTGCTGAGACCCAGGACCCAACTGGAGATTTGTCTCTTGGATATACACCTATCAAGTGTAGTACTAACTATAGGTTCAAAAAGAAGGGACAGAAGAGCCATGTGTACGGAAACCACAACTGAGTCTGACTCTATCATATTGGGGAGCATAAATTCTGAAGCTGGTCCCACTGGCAAGGCACTGAACTCCTATGCTGTTTGCCCTCCCTGTAGTATCTGGATGCCTCCAGAGCCCTCAGGGCTCCACTATTTCATGTAGTGTTTTCTTTGGCAGTCAATGAGATCCTATTGAGATGTGCACATGTGTAACCTCTGGGATAACACCCTGACTCACTTTGAAGTCTCTTAGCCATAAAAACTCATTTATCTTTGCCTTTTCCCCCTTTTGGTCAAGGTTTTTTTCCAGTTGTATTGGTGGTTGGTGCTTGGTAGTAATCCCTTGGTGCCAGGAAACTCATCCCCAGGAATCATGTCCCATGCTAGGGGAAACATGCATTTATATGCTGGGTTCAGCTTAGAGAGAGGCCACATTTGAGCAGCAAGCAGGCTTTCATGAGGTAACTCTTAGACATCCTATAATACTAGGCTAAGTTTCAATTCCAAACATAAAGTTTCATAAGTACAGCCATCAATATCCAGGGCTTGTCAGTGGGCCATTCTCCTTTACTAATCACTGCCCCTGTACTTGGGGGATTCTTGTTGTTCCATTAGAGAATGTGGTAGAGCTCCCCAGGATGGGATTTGGATATTCTTTTGGTTATTTTCTGAATCTCTACCCACTGTAATAATGCACCATGAATATTTGAACACATTTATATGCCTTATATGTATGTCCCAGGTGAACCTCCTTCCATGTATCCGCCATCACTGATATCCCATTCCAATGATCCTCCCCTGTCATAATTTTAGCCCTTCTGTGATCCAAAAGTTCTTCAAAAATGAAACCAACTAAATAACCAAATACAATTAATAAGAATGAAATATGTTAGTTTTAAAAAATAAGAAATAAAATATAAAAAATTAAAAATAAAAATATTTGAATAATAAAAAATAATGAAAAAATATTTTAAAAATTTTAACATTGTCTTTCATCACTGTAAGATCTCATCTTGTATGTACAGTGACATTTTCTTCCAATTATTTTCCCAGTGTCTTATTTTTTTCATTTATTCTTCAAAGAAGCTTTAGGTTACAGAAAAGTCATGTATGGAACATAGGGGCTTCCCATATACCCAACATCCTCCCTCTTCCCCCTTTCCCCTATTAATAACATTTTACATTTGTTACAATTGATGTGCAAATATTAAAACATTGTTACTAGCCATGGTCAATGATTTTCATATGGTTTACATTTTGGACCAGACACTTTTATAAATTTTGATGAAATTTAACATGGCCTGTATCCATCATTGCAAGATCATGTAGTACAATTCCAGTGCCCCCAAAGTGTCCCTTGTACCATCTATTCTATTCCTCCCTCCCTCTTCCTTCAGCACCCATGACAACCATGAAGCTTCACTACTTGAATGCGATTCATAGTTACTTGAAAGAATATTGAGGGCTTGACATACTGGCCTGTTCTCTCCTATTAGGCACTGCCTACGCTCTTGAAACACTCCTGTTCCTCTATTTGAGAACATAGCAGAACTTCCCAGGATTGGAGTCCAACACCTTCCGGCTCATTATGTGAGTCTACGCCCACTGATATAACTCATTATGACAAGATGAACACACACACTCCCTAGAGGTCTGCCTCAGGTGTGCCCTGTCCCACATCCAACACCCTAAACCAGGAACCCTCCCCAGCCATATTTGCCAAAAGAACATTCTCGATATTATAGTTTCAACCACATACCCACAAATCACCTGAGTTCACCTGCTCCCTCTCCCGCCCCTTCCCCAGTTCCATGGACAGCCCAATTCATCCTCCCCACCCTTCTACCTCCCAAACCTGCACTGCCCAGCCCAATAACATCAATGCACCACTGTCACGCCAATCTACTGCACAACTACACACTTCCATTTTATCATAGATTTTGCCCGTAAGGGCATTGGCTCACAGTCTTCGTCTTTCTTTCTGTCTCTTATAAACCTACCTTCCAGACTTTAAGTCTGTGATTCTGCTCAATTTGCTTAATTCATATCAGTGAGGTCAAGTAATATCTGTCCTTCAGTACCTGGTTTGCTTCACTCAACATAAGGGCTTCAAGATTCACCCATGTTATCCCATGTTGTTAACACTGCATTCCTTCTTACAGCTGAGTGATATTTCCATTGTATGTATACACCACGGTTTGCTTTTCCATCTGTTGATGGACATTTGGATTGTTTCCGACTTTTGGCAATAGTGAATAATGCTGCTATGAACTTTGGTGTGCATATTTCTGTATGGCCCTGCTTTCAATTCTTCTGGGTATATACCCAGCAATGGGATTGCTGGATCATATGGCAGTTCTATAGTCAGCTTCCTGGGGTACTGCCAAACTGTCCTCCACAATGGCTGTACCATTCTACAGTCCCACCAGTCATGGATAAGGGTTCCCATTCCTCTACATCTTCTCCAATCTATTTAAGTCTTTTTAAACTGACTTATTTTTTAAATTCCCCCTCACTCCCCCATTGCTTGCACTCACTGTCCACTCTCTGTGTGTCCATTTGCTGTGTGCTCTCTGTGTCTGCTCATCTTTTTTTAGGAGGCACTGGGAACCAAACCTGGGACCTCCCATGTGGGAGAGAGGTGCTCAATCACTTAAGCCACCTAAGTTCCCTGCTTTTGTTGTGTCTCTCCTTGTCTTTCCTCTTTGTGACTTCTGATTCTCTCATTGTCTTTCTCTTTGTGATTTATGATTTTTTTCCTTCCTGGTGAATTGCCCCTTTTATTAATATATAATTTATTTCCTTGTCATTAATAACAGCTTTCATTTTTATGTCTATTTCATCTAAGTAGAACTACTCTGTGGGGCTTTGTTGTTGTTGTTGTCGTTGTTGCTGTTGTTGTTACTACATGCATGAAATATCTTTTTCCAGCATTTCCCTTTCAATCTATTTGTATGCTTGGTTCTAAAGTGAGTCTTTTGTGACAACATTTAGATGTCTCATATTTTCTTATCCATTTCTCAGTCTGTGTCTTTTGATTGGGGAGTTTAATCCATTAACATTCAATGTTATTACTGTAAAGGCAGTTCTTCACCCATTTTGATCTTCAGGTTTTATCTAATATATCTTGTTTTCACCACTCTTTTTACACTTTTACTTACTTTTACTGGTATAATCTTTATTTTTATTTCTAGACTGTCTTCCAAGCCTCTCTCCTATCTTTTCTTTTCAGGCTGCACTTTAAAAAAAAATTTTTTTTTTAGTATTTCCTGCAAAGCCAGTCTTTTGGTTACAAACTCTCTCAGTTTATTTTTATTTGTGAATATTCTACACTTACCTTCACATTTAAAAGACAATCTTGCCCAATATAAGATTCTTGGCTGGTAGTTTTTTCTCTTTCAATATCTTAAATATATCAAAACACTGCCTTCTTTTCTGCATGGGTTCTAATGGGAAGCCAGCATTTAATTTTATTGGGTATTGCTGGTATATGATGAATTGCTTTTCTCTTGCTTCTCTCTTTGTCTTTAGCATGTGACATTCTGATTAATATGTGTCTTTGAGTAGGTCTATTCAGATTTATTCAGATGGGAGTACTTGTACTTTTTGACATGGATAGCTATATTCTTCAGTAGGTTTGGTAAATTTTCTACCATTATTTCTTCAAATACTCCTCTCTTTTTCCTTTCTCTTCTTCTGAGACACCCATTTCACATATGTTTGCATGTTTCCTGCCATCATTTAGTTCACTGAAACCCTTTTACATTTTTTCCATTCTTTATCTGTTCTTTTTAACATAAACTTTTGGAGGCCCTGTGTTCAAGTTCACTTACCCTTTCTTCTACCTCCTAAAATCTGCTGTTACATGCTTCCACTGTATTTTTAATTTCATTTATTGTACCTTTCATTTTCATAAGATATGCTCTTTTTTTTAGTATGTTTTCGAATTCTTTTTTGTTGCCCTCCAGTGTCTTCTTAATATCCATAATCTCTTTAGCCATCTCACTGAATTTATTAAACAGATTTATTAGAACACCTGTAATTAGTTATCTCAACTCCATTATGCCATCTGCAGACTTAGTCTGTTCCTTTGACTGGACCATATCTTCACAATTATTGGTGTGGATTGTAATTTTTTTGGTGTCTTGGCATCTGATTTACTAGATGCATTTATTCTGGACACAGTTTCTCTCTTTAGTCTAGAGCTTTCTATTTGATTGGCTTTGTGCTACAGCCCCTCTTTGATACTTGGTTCAACTTAATTTGGAAGTTTATAGTGGCTCGTGTTTAGCCAATCTGAAAATTTTCAGCTCTTTTTAATCAGTTTCTTGTCTTTTCTCCCTTGCTGGTTGAGGAGTAAGAGCCAAGGATGCAGTTGGTATTGTAACCTGTGGAGGCTTATGCTGCCTGTGTTGCCTCAGTAGCTGATGAAGCATCTCTCACCTTTCTCCCCTGCCAGGGGTAGAGATGGAGCCACAGCTGTGTGCAGTAATCCAAGTTGTGCAGGCCAAGGCCATCTGTAGTTGCTGGAAAGACTGATGAAGCTTGCATCTCTTCCTCCCCTGACTGGGATGGGGATGGAACCACAGATGTGAGCAGAAAACAAAGCCTTGTGGGTCAAAGTTGACCACAGTTGTCCAGAAGGACTGATGAAGCACTGGCCCCTTTCTTCCCCTGCCAGGAGAAAGGATGGAGCCATAAGTGTGCACAACAGTTTTGTCCATGCAGGCTGAAAGCAACTGCAATTGCCAGGAGAGAGGCTGAGGGAACACTGCCCCTCCTCCTTCCTGTCAGGAGCAGGGATGGAGGTACAGAGTTGTCCAACAGTCTACTCTGTGTGGGCTGAAAGCAGTCTTAGTTGTGTGGAGAGGCTGAGGGAACACTGTCCCTCCTCCTGCCCTGTCTGGCATGGGGATAGAGCCACAAATATGTCCAACAATCTAGTCTGTGTGAGTCAAAAGTGGCCACAGTTGCCTGGTGAAAAAGAGGGTGCACTATCCCTCCTCCTTTCCTGGCAGGGGTGGCAATGGAGCCACTGGTGTGCTCACTAATCTAGCCTATGCAGACCAAAAGTGACTGCAGTTCCTTGAAGGCTGAGGGAGCTCTATATCTCCTCTTCTTGTTGGGGGCAGGGATGGAGTCAGAGATGTGCCCAACAGTCTAGTCCAAGTAGGCTGAAAGTGGCTGCATTTGCCCAGAGAGGCTGAGGAATCACTGCCCACCACCCTGTACTATTGGGAGCAGGGATGTAGACACAGGTTTGCCCCCAAATCTCATCCATGCAGGCCCAAAGCAACTGTGGTTGCCCGGAGAACCTGAAGAAGCACTATCCCTCCTCCTGCCTTGTCAGGGGTGGGAATGGAGTAAGAGATGTGCCCAAAAGTCTAGTCAATGCAGGCCGAATGTGGCTGCAGTTTTCCAGAGAGACTGAGGGGGCACTGTCCTTTCTGCTCTGTCAGGGGCAGGAATGGAACCACAGAAGTGTCTAACAATCTAGTCCATGTGGGTAGAAGGCACTTGTAGTTGCCTGGAGAAGTTAAGGAAACACTGCCCCCCTCTTATCCTATGGGGGTGGGGATGGAGCCAAATCATCCAACAATCCACTCCATGAAGGCCAAAAGTGACTGCAGTTGTCCAGAGAGGCTGATGAACATCCCTCCAGCTTCTTCCCTGACAAAAGTGAGGTTGGAGTCCAGTCTAAAGCCTCAATCTGACCTGTGTGGAAAGAAGCCAGCACCTATCATCACTGTGATTTTCAATCAGCTCTGCTTTCCCTTATGCTGTGGCCATAATTAAAATGGAGGCTACCAGCCTCTTTCCAACTTTGACAGGTTCAAACTTTAGCTGTTCTTAGGATTGGACTTTTGCCAGCTGAATTTACTAATCAGTAAGCAACTGATGTTGGTGCCTGATCACCTCTTTCTCCCCTGTTTTTGGAAAACAGAGTTCCTCACTGCAGCTCCAGAGGTGTCTTGTGCCACCAGCAAGGGATGGGCACTGGCCTCCATGGCAAAGAGTGCTCTACTCATGAATCTTCACTGCTTATGGGCAGTCTCCTACTTCTGTTCTTCCAAGGATGTTGCAGGATGCTCTTCTGTTCTCCTGGGCCCCTCAAACAGGTGATTCATATAACTCTGGATGATTACTAACTGCACTGTAGGATCAGCTGACTCTTGGAACTCCTTACTCTCCATCACCTTGCCCCTCCCTTTTTTCCAGTGTCTTCTTAATGTCTTATTTATTTGGCTATGTTGTCCTTCAACTCCATGATTTGATTTACAAGTTTTGTATGAAAATCATTGATTAGTTGTTTTGAGTCCTGTGCCTCATTTGGAACTTAGATGTTCCTTTGCTGGAATCATATCTTTCTTTTTATTGGAGTGACTTGTAATTTTTTGCTGATGTCTAGGCATCTGATTATGATGCTGAGTTTAGTCTGATGTTCAGTTTCTTTCTCTTGCCTAGGCATTGACTGTTAAGTACGGTGTTCTACCACTGTTCTTTGTTTCTTGGGTCAACTTGTTCTAGATATATAAGATTGCCCCACTTTATCTGCTCAACCAAGGGGTATGGGCCCAGTACTTGGGTGCAGGCCAGTTTCCTATGGTGTTGGAGTGGTTGGCAGTAAAGGCACCAGACTTCCTTTTTTATTTTTCTCTTCTTTGCATGCACTTTCATTGTCTGCCAGCAGATGGCACTCTTGGGCAGAATTCTCAGCTCAGGCCCCAGCTGCTAGGAGAGAATGCATTCCTTGTAACCCCACCTAGGTGGGCAGTGCAGAAGCAATGTCCTCAGGGTGGTCCAAGCCTCCCAAACAAACTTTCTTAGAAGTTGCTCTTCCTCATTGGTTGGCCACACCATCCCACCCTCTGCATCCCAGGGCAGTAGGGAGGGTGTCTGAGAAGACAAATTATCTTTAGCTCCCTCCTTGCTCTCAGGACAAACAATGTTGTGACCCCACTTGGATGGAAGTGTTCACCCCTCCAATGCAGCAGACCAAGTTTGCTGGCCAAAATCTGAATTTGCTATAGGCTGTGTTCCTACTCCTCCCCTTACTGTCGGAAGAGAATTCTTATAATCCGCTCAGTCCATAGCCACCTTCCAGGTGCCAGAGGACCCAGTGCTGTTTGCTTCAGAGCTGGAGAATGATTTTAGTCACAAGACTTCTTGCAGTCAGCTGAGACTACTTTCCTTTGCACCTCACTCTTCTTGGAGGTGCCTAGTCTTCCTCTGATGTCCTAAGCCCTAGAACAGTTTATATACAGTTTCTGCCTGTCCTCTTTTTCTGGGTGAGAAGTGAGTCCTTTGTCTCTCTAATCTTTTGTCTTCCCAGAAGTCATGTTTTTGCCTTTAGCTTCTTGCTTCCATGGCTTTGTCTATTGTATTTTTAATCTCTATTATTGTAGTCTTCATCCCCAAAATTTCTATTATTTTCTTCTTATACTTTAACATATTTTTATCTTATAATTCTTTATGCTCATATCTCATTATGTGTATTTTCCTTCATCTCCTTGAATTGATTTAGATTTTTTTTAAACTTCTTTGATTAGCTTTTCCAAATATTGTATTTCCTCTAAAGTTTCAATTTGTTCCTTTGACTGAGCTATATCTTTCTGTTTCTTAGTATGGCTTATAATTTTTTGCTGATGTCTAGATGTCTGGTTATCTTGATGAGTTAACTCTGTAAGTCAGTCTCCCTCTTGTCCAGGGTTTTATTGTTGATTGGCTTTGTGTTAAGTCTCTTCATTGACACTTGGTCCAACTTAACTAGACCTTTAGAACAGCCCTTATGTAACTGGTCCAAGTTTTTAGTTCTTCTTCATCTGGTTCTTGTGCTGGATATATGGTACTATTTTTAAGATTGCACATTTTGTGTAATTGCTTCACCTCCAGGAGAAAGTTTCCTTTCCTTTGTTCCTTCTCCAGAAATCTTGAGCTGTTCTGTTTTTTTTTGTGTGTGTGTGCAGAATTTTCTCTTCAGTTCCTATGATTTGTTTAAATTCTCTCTTTCACTCAGTACCCTGTTTTCCCAATACTTTTCAGTTCTGGGAACTTCCTGTCATACTGCAGTTCAGTTTATCCCACCTTCCTCCCTGCCCTTTTTTTCTTTGTGGGGCTTTTCTGCCTCTAGTATCTTCTCCTTTAGGGTATCCTGTCTGAGGAAGACAGATGGGGTCAATACAGAAAGGTAAGTCACTCCGGAAAATTCTGTTTGCGTGTAGGTAGTTGTGACAGTTTGAAGGTCATGTTCTTGGAGTTAATGCATGCCTGTGGGTGTGGGACCCTTTGATTGGATTATATTCTGTTGGGGGCCTTTGATTGTAGTATTCCAATGAGGTGTGACCTGGGGTGGGTCTTGGCCCTCTTACTGGAACTCTCTGTAAATGGGATTAACATGCAGAGCCACACAGAAAAGGAGAGCCACCATTTTAGCCTCCCATATGAGAAAGGACTGCAGCCCATAGGCTGAGAGAGAGAGAAGGTTATGAAGGCCGAGAGATGAACCATGTGCCTGATCGCCCACAGCTGAGCTTGGGGAGAGAGTGCTCCTGGAGTAGAAGGCAGAGACCTGCTGCCCTTTTCCCATTCCCTGTGGCAGGAGTTCAGGGTTGCCAGCAGTGACCTTTGGTGAGATAGCATCTCTGATTATGCCTTGATTTGGACATTTTAACAGCCTTAGAACTGAAAGATTTTACCCTAATACATTCCCATTATAAAAGACAACCCATTTCTGGTATTTTGCACTGGCAGCTTTTATCAAACTAAAACAATGGCCCAACCAACAGAAACTGGATTGAGTAAGTGTACCATTTGTCAACTGTCTGCAGTCTCTCTCTTTTTTATTTCCTCATTCCCACCCCTAGATCCCTTTTCTATGCAGCACTGCTCAGGACTTGTGTCCTACCTTGGGTCTCTGTGGACTTGGGTCCCTGTGCCTGGATGTGCATGGGGGTCTAATTCACTGCTGTGAGAGACTCTATAGTTTGTCACCCCCATGGGAAATATCCAGATCACTGCCTCTGAACAACTTCCAAGCTACGCTGGCCTGAGTGAGGGGCAGGGAAGTGGACTAGAGGTCTGGGACAGAAATCTCCTGATATTTTTCTTTTTCTTCAATTCAGAATTTGTGGAGTCCTTGTGAAGTTTCTATTGTCCTTCAGATTTCTAAGAAAGTGGGATTTGTACTTTTATTTGCTGACTCTCTGGGGAAGTTTTCCAGGAGATGTCTTATGTCACCATGTTGATGGCATCAGTAATTTTTAATTGAAATAAAGATGCCAAACTTCAGGTTATTAAAAACCTTTTATCACAACAAGATGCTATTGATGGTTCTAATTGGAAGTGGTCAGTATAGATATGGAAATACATGTTATTTATTGAATCTCCACAAACTTCCATGTCAAAAGGCTAAAGTGTCTTGTAAAAGTTTATTTCTTCCTCAGGCAGAAATAGAGAGACTAATATATATATATGTTCCTTAGGCATTGACAGTATTACAAAAGAGAAGAATTGTGGCTATTTACAGCATTGTTACTCTGATTAGACTCTTTGTTTGATAGGCCTAGGATTTATAACTTTGGTTGAAATGCAGCAGTTTTGTGCACAGTTTGGGAAAAAGGTAATAGGTTAACCAATTCTATAGACTTTCTGACATTACCTCAAGATTTAGTTCTGACAACATAATCTAATTGGGCTGTTGGTCTTATTCTAGGTTCCTTCTTTCCAAAACCGAGTATTGTCATTCTTTTTTTTTTCTTTATTAGAGAAGTTGTGGTTTACAGAATAATCATGCATAAAATACAAGATACCCATATACCACTCTGCCACCAGTATCTTACATTGGTTTGGAAAATTTATTACAAGTAATAATAATCTATTTTCATAATTGTATTATTAATTAAAGTCCATGGCTTAGTTTAGTGTTCACTGTTATGTAGTATAGTTCCATGAACTTCTTTAAAAAAATTATTCTGTTATCATATATAAAATCTAACATTTCCCCTTTTAATCATATTCAGAATATAATTCTGAATTATGTTGTTAATTGTGTTCACAATGTTGTGAACATCACAACCATCCATTACCAAAACATTTCCCTCATTCCAAATAGGAACCCTATACATTTTACACCTCAGCCTCCCATTACCTATCCCACACTGTACCCTGGTAACCTGTATTCTAGATTCTGACTCTGAGTTTTCTTATTCTAATTGGTTAAAATTAGTGAGATCATTCAATATTTATCCTTTTGTGCCTGCCTTATTTCACTCAACATGGTGTCTTCCAGGTTCATTCGAGTTATCATTTGTATCAGGACTTCAGTCCTTTTTATGGCTGAATAATATTCCATTGTATGTTTATACCATCTTTTATTTATCCATTCATCAGTTGATGGACACTTGGGTTGCTTCCATCTTTTGGCAATTGTGAATAATATTGTTGTGAACATCAATGTGCTAATATCTGTTTGAGTCCCTGCTCTCAATTCTTTGAATTATATACCTAGTAGTGGGAATTGCCAGGTCATACTGTAGTTCTGTACTTAGCCTTCTGAGGAATGGTCAAGCTGTTTTCCTCAGTGTCTGCACCATTTTGCTTTGCCACCGCAATGAATATGTTCTTATTTCTCTGTGTCCTCTCCAAAACATGTTATTTTCCATTTTTAAAAATAGCAGTCATTCTAATGAGTGTGAAATGGTATCTTATTGTGATTTTCATTTTCATTTTCATTTCCCTGATGGCTAATGATGTTGAGTATCTTTTCATATACTTTCTGTCCATTTGAATATCTTCTTTGCAGAGATGTCTATTCAAGTCTATTGCCCATTTTTAAATTGAGTTGTCTAGTTGTTATTAAGTTGAAGGATTTCTTCGCATTTTTTAACCTCTCTGCTTTTATTATGAACAAAGGAATGAAAAAAATTAGTAGAAACTCTAAGTTGACCCAGTTGATAACTGAAAAGAGGACATCTCCAATGAATAAGTCTAGAATTGGGAGCAGCAATCTTGAGGCCTGAAGCAGCTGAGCCAATGATAGAGGCTATTATGTAAGGAGTGCCGCAAAAGGATCTGGGTTAGGGGTGGGGGCCAGTAAGTGAGCCTGAGTTCCTGAGAGCCAGACAACAGATCTTGGTAAGGCAGATGATTCCCCACCAGTAGGAAGAAACATAGTGTTCTGAAACAAATATTTTCTTGAAAGGTTTCCTCATAGGATTTCTGAGATATGTTGCTTATTTCCTTCCCAAATCTTTGCTTCCCCTTGTAGAGAAATGGCCTAACATAAGATAGCAAATGGTTTCAGATCAGTTCCAGACATAACTAATACCAAATGATGACCTTTTAATGTAATGAACTTTTTCAATTTTCTCTCCACTTGCTGAACTCATTCAATATATCTGTGAGTAATCTAAAGGAATTTTTACTTAATATTTGTTTCTTTGTAAAATAATTTTTCAAATAAATGATCTCAGGTTTAGACCAATATGTTCTTTACATTTATATTTATAATGGAAATAAAATAAATTTGTTAGGAATAGCACACCAAAGCCAAAAAATAAAACAAAACAACATCCTTAAGAATGAAAGTGAATGTGGAAGTGTACCATATGAATACAAAACAAAGTTCAATTATAAAAAATTTGGAGAAAAGAGCCTGCTTATATTGTAAAAGTAGAGAAGAAAAATGCACTTTGCATGATATTCTTCCTTACATTTTATTATAAAGAAATTTTTTACATAAGTCATTTATTCTAAAACAGTTTCCTGTTACTTGGGTAATTTTTTTAATTTTAATTTTTTGCAAATGATATTTAGGTTACATAAATGTTCCATAAAAATATAGGGGATTCCCATATGCCCTGCTCCCCACACTATCCACATTTACCCACATTAATAATATCTTTCATTAGTGAGGTATTTTCATTGTAATTGATGAACATATTTTGGAGCGTTGCCACTAAGCATGGCTTATAGTTTACATTCTCTCCCACACAATTCTGTAGGTTATGGCAAGATATATAATGGCCTGTATCTGTCATTGCAATGTCATTCAGGACAATTTCCAAGTCCCAAAAATACCCCCCATATTACACCTGTTTTGCCTCTCCCTGCCCTCAGAACCTTCTGTGGCCACTGCCTCTACATCATTGATATAAATTCTTCCATTGCTAGAACCTCAGTATGTCTGTAGTAGAATACCAATAAGTCTACTCTGGTCTATAGTTAATTCCCCAATCTGGAGGATTCTGGGATGGTGATGCCCATTCCATCTATAATTGAGAAGGCGCTTCAGTCCCATCTGGCCAGTGGATAGGACTCTTGCTTGCAGTGGTAAGCTCTCTTGGTTCCTTGGTATGGTGGTTGTCCATCACCACCTCCTTGTTAGTTGTTCTGGGTGAGTCCAAATGAACTGGAGAGTAGGTGTTGCAACTCTGTTGAGGCTCAGGACCCAGATGGGACATGGATAGACCAAAGATTCAAATCCCTTGGAGGTACACCTACCTTATCCAGCACCAATGTTTTCCCTTGGGCTCTTTATCTCTTTGTCCAGTTCTCTCTAAATTGATACCCTGAAGCCTCCTGCTCTGTGGGTTTCCAAAACAGCTGACTTGAGTAGGATTTTGCCCCTTCTCAGCCTTTTTCATGAGAGAACTGCGGGAGTGCCTACCTAAGCTGACACCATCTTGCCAGAACACCTTACTTGGATATTAGATAAAATAATTTAGGAAGTGTTTTAGTTTACTTGGCTGCTCAAGCAAATACCATGAAATGGGTCATGTTAAACAATGGGAATTTATTTGCTCATGGTGTGAAGCTTGGAAAAAGTTCAAATAAGGGTCCTCAAGGTAATGTTTCCTTCCCAAAGACTCTGGCATTTTGGGCCTGTCTGCTGGCAATCCTTGGTTGGCACATGACAAAGCATATTTTGACATCTCCTGGGATCTTCATTCTCTTCCGGGTTCCATTGTTGTTCAGCTTCTTGCTTCTTGTAGCTTTCTCTCCCCATCTGAATTTTATTCTTCTTATAAAAGACTCCAGTAATAGGATTAAGATCCATCCTGATTGGGCTGGGCCACACCTTAACTGAAGCAGCTTCAACAAAAGGTCTTCTTACAATGGGTTCACACCCATAGGGATAGATTAGATTTAAAAACATGCTTTTCTGGGATCACAGTAAATGGTTTGGGTGGTTGGGAGTATATATAGATTTCTTATCTATAAACTCAGTGCTATCTTTATGATCATTAGAATGTAAACTCTGGAAGGACCGACCTTGCTGCTCATTCATTCTTATATCCACAAAGCATGGAGCCGTGCCTCGAACAATGCTTGACACATAATGGACATTTAAACATAAATAAATCAGCAAGACTTAGGAAAATGGACATAATTATGATTTTATCAGTGCAAACTGAATCTGATTCAGGGCAAAGTGATGCTTAATTTGTAGATTTTCTTTGTGTTGTTGAACTCCAAGATCCTATTTCATCAGTTTTGTACTTTTTCTAAAGCAAATTAAATTTAGTCACTTTAAACATTCTTTTATTTAAAAAGTAAAGCTTCAATATATTAATGCTATTAATTAAATGTAGTTATTATTTTAATATATTAATTTCTTAGTTGGCTAAGTATTCACAGAATACTTTCATAATTTAAGAAATAAAAGGCAAAGATCACAGAAACAGCTAACATGTACATGCCATGCATTATTCTGCATTATTACATGTGTTAACTCTAATCTTATGCTATGAACTGCAAAGTTTTCATTTAAAATACTGATACTTCAAAATTTTCTTTGCAGCTGTGAATGGCCATGTGTTCCAGTTCAGCCAGCTAGAGGTAAAAGAGATCATACAGGTTTTCCAGGACTCACAGACCCAGCTAGTGGCAGTGCCTGAAAGTGAAACAGCCTTCTTGAGGATGTAAGAAAGGAACCCTCTGCCCAGCGTGATGGAGTGGAAAGACATAAGAAATAGTATACTAACTGTAAGTATTATACCACCTTACGCAGGAAAAATAAACTCCTATATAATGCACAGTTGTCGTATTTCTGTTACATGCAACTAAACCTTGTATCTCTAACAGGTTAGAATTAGCAATTTATTCATCCTTCCATTCACCAAATATTTACTGAACATTTACTATGTGCCACCTATCTAATTACTTGGGATATATTATTGCGCAAAAGAGATAAAGATGCCTGCTCTCAAGAAGCTTTTTTGTAAAGATGTCGGCAAGCAATAAATTATAAACATAATATATAAGCTAATTACATAGTTTCTTAGAAGGTAAGTGCTATGGGAAAAAGAAGATAGAGCTAGATAAGTGCTAGGGAGAGGATAAAGTTGCCATTTTAAATAATGTAGTCATGGTAGCCTTACTGAAGAGGTGATATTAAAATAGACTTGTAGTAGGTAAAGAAGAATTTCAGGTGGAGGACACAGCCGGTGTGAAGGTCCTACATGGCCAAGTGTCTAGTGTGTTTCAGGAACAGCAAGGAGGCCAGAGGGGCTTTGGGAGAGTGAGTAGGGAAAGAGGTTAGGGGTAGCTCATGAAGGGCCTTGTGGGCTCTGTAAGGAATTTGGCTTTTCCTTGAGTGAAATGGGGGGTCGCCAAAGGGGGAAGATTTTGAGCAGAGGAGAGCAGACTAATCTTTTAAAATGATCTCTCTGGCTTCTGTGTTGAGAATAGACCAAAGTGGAGAATGAACAGAAACAGAACAGTATGGAGGTGATTATTTTAATTCAGGAGAGATGTGATGGGACCCTGACTTGTGGTAGCACTGGAGGGGTGAGAAATGGTTAGATTCTGGATTTATTTGGAAGGCAAGGCCAACAGGATTTCCTGGGAGATTGAAAGTGGGGTATCAAGGACTACTTGATGGTAAGTGATGTAAGCATTTAAAAAGAATTTATATTTTGTAGCTCTTATGGCCATTATATTATAGAATCCTGCTATTTTATCTAGAGTCCCAGAAAACAGCATCTCCATGATGCAGTAGAAAAATTCCATGGGTTAGTAAGTCCAAGATATATGACTAAATCTTAGAAGACTCCTTAATAAATGATTATTGGTTGTCTACATTTCAGAGCAACAGCAAGTTTTGCAAAAATCTTTCCCATCAATAAAAATGAAGCTGATTGTGTGTAATAGTTACTAACGTTATCTAAGGACTTTAATTTTGTCCAATTATAGTGCTCACAAAGGCTTATAGCATTAAGCTTGTATAGATGTAATTAATATAAATCACTGAGAATTATAAGAATTCTATTTAAGGGCAAGGGTGAGATGACATAAGAACTAGGAAAAATAATGTTAAATTATTAGAGCTTCATTCTTCATTACTAAAACTCCACATAATTAATGAAATTAGAAAACCTTTGGCTATTTTCTTGGTCAAAATTAGAAGAATAGGGCCTAGAAATGTCTTTAAAATATGACTAAATATGAGAGGAGCTAGAGCCTAATCGATGATATTAACATCGATCTGAAGACATAAGTTTACAGAAGAGGGAAAGCCTGAAGGGGTCTGAAGAAGGAAAACCTTAGCAAGAACTTGTATGTGCTTATTCTCACTCTGCTTATCTGATCAGAATATATGCACAATATTATACTTTTTTGTGTTGGAAAATGGCTTCAGAGTAGCTTGAGAAATTGAGAACTAGTTCATCTAAAACTTTTGTAGCCATACTCACATTTTACAACCAAAATAAAAACTCTTTACTCAATGCCCTTGCAGAAGGAAAAGATACCTGCATATTTGGAGATTTCAGACATTCAAACTTTCACAGACCTCTTGTTTCCAAAACCTGGTTCCTTGATAGTGTGAAGCTTAGGGTGTTGTCTTGGTTTGCCAGGCTGCAAATACCACAAAACGAATTGGTTTAAACAATGGGAATTTATTTTCTCATGGTTTCAGAGGTCAGAAGCCCAAATCAAGGCATTGGCAAGGCCATGCTTTGTCCTGGGCTGGTAAGGTTCTGGTACTACCTTGCCACATCCTTGGAGTCCCTTGGCTTGCATCTTTGCCTCCGGTCACAGGCTTTTCTCCTTGTGTCTACTCTAACAGTTTCTGCTGATTTCCCTTTTTTTTGTGTGTGTGGTTCATCTCTGACTTTGACTTCTCCTTTCAAGATCTCCAATAATATTATTCCTTTGGGCCACACTTTAACTAAAAAGAACATTTTCAAAACATCTTACAATTATGTTCACACTCATAGGAACATGTACTCAGATTAAGAAAAAATGGCTTCATGAACATCACACCAAATGCACGAGCAGCAAAAGAACAAATAGATAAACGGGACTTCCTCAAAATTAAAGCCTTCTGCACCTCAGAGGAGTCTGTCAAGAAAGTAAAAAGGGAACCTACACAATGGGAGAAAATATTTGGCAACCATTTATTCGATAAGAGACTTATAACTTGCATATATAAAGAACTCCTATATCTTGAAAATAAAAAGATAAACAACCCATTTAAAAAATGGGAAAAAGACTTAAACAGACAATTCTCCAAAGGAGAAATACAAATGGCTAAAAAGCACATGAAAAATGCTCCAAATCTTTAGCTATCAGGGAAATGCAAATCAAAACTACAATGAGATACCATCTTACTCCCATAAGATTGGCAGCTATGAAAAAAACAGAAGAATACAAATGCTGGAGGGATGTGAAGAAATGGGAACACTCCTCCACTGCTGGTGGGAATGCAGAAGGATCCAACCATTCTGGAGGACAGTTTGGCGGTTTCTCAAAAAACTAACCATAGATTTGCCATATGACCCAGCAATACCACTGCTGAGTATATACCCAGCAGAACTGAAAACAAGGACACAAACCGATATCTGCACACCAAGGTTCATAGCAGCATTGTTCACTGTCACCAAAAGTTGGAATCAACCCAAATGCCCATCAACAGATGAGTGGATCAATAAAATGTGGTATATACATACAATGGAATACTACTCTGCTTTAAGAACAAATACACTACAAACACACGCGATAACATGGATGAATCTTGAGAACCTTATGTTGAGTGAAGCAACCCAGGCATTGAAGGACAAATACTACATGACCCAATGATATGAAATAAGCAAGCTGCCTCAGACAGCTAGAGACTGGAAGATAGGCTTACAGGAAATCGGGGGGTAG
The DNA here is from genome assembly GCF_030445035.2 of Dasypus novemcinctus. NCBI lineage: Eukaryota > Metazoa > Chordata > Mammalia > Cingulata > Dasypodidae > Dasypus > Dasypus novemcinctus. The sequence continues at coordinate 88,786,047 of NC_080677.1, forward strand.
AGGAAGGATGTAAGCTGACATCTACATGGGTGAAATCTATGATAAGCTGGAGGTAAGTATGTGTACAAGGAAGGGATAAAATGGGGGCATAGGGTTACCTTTGGGTGGGGCTTTGGGAGTTTAAGGGGGGCTAGGGATGGGCGGATGGGTAATATTGCCCAAGAAATTGGGGGGAGGGTGGGGCAACACATGAACATAGGGGATGGTCAGGTGTTGGTTGAGAGTATAATGCTGAGAAAACCTTTTCAAAATATAATTAGGAAAGTTACCTGTTTAAGATACTCAAAGGGGATAATCTGACGCAGGACAGACTCCTAGGGAATATCTGAATGCTCATTTTGCCAGAGTGGGTTATACCTTTTGGGTAGATACCCATATAATGAGAGTGAAGGTAGACCCACATCCTGGGGAAGACTAATGCCATCAAATAGAGGGAGCTGTATCTCTCAAGAGAAAGGGTGGCTCCCAGGGCATTAGGGCAGTTGAGCAAGTCAAGCCCTCAACACTGTTGCAAGAATCTCTGAACATGGCTCCTCAAGAAATGAAGATTGACTGTCACTGTGGGCCCCAAGGGGAGGGGGAAATAGATATTGAATAGATGGAACCAAAGTAAATGTGAGGGCAAAAGAAGTGTTTCACAAGAGTACACAAGGATGGATATAAAACATGTAATATTACACCAAAAACATATTAGGGGACAACAGACTAATAATGTAAACCATAATGTAAAACATAGGATAACTAAAGAATTTAGAAAACTGTATAGCCTAAAGTATAAACCACAATGTAAACACAAATGTTACCTTGTTTGAAAGCTATTGTCTCAATATCTGTACATCAGTTTCAGTAAATATGATATAAATAAGTTAAAAGATTACCGCTGTGGAAGGGAAATGGTTTTATAATGGATATGTGGGAGTATTGTATATTGTATATATGAATTACTGTGATCTAAGGCTCTTGCAAAGAGAAGCTCAATAATTAGGAAAAAAGAAAAGAAAAAGATAGGATGTAGAATTTTTTCAAATCAATATGTATTCTATATCTAACCTTTAAACTCATCGCTATATTCCATTTTACTAGTAAGGGAACCTGACATTATATTGGGCTTCACTTTTCAGGAAGTTTTGGATCACAGAGTGGTTCAACAACGGCAGCGGAGGAATACTGTATGGGATGTTACTGACAGGCAATATATGGTTAACAGGGAGTTATACAGGGCATGTGTCCAGGGTGCATGGAAATGTTTGGATATACTCATAGTGGAAACAATTAAAAACAACAGCTGGGAGGGTACTGGGTTCCTGGCCAGGGGGGGCTCTGTTGTGTTCCCTAGGGGAGCAGCAGCAGTCCCCCAAGTGCAACGGTAAGGACCAGGAAGGAATGAGGGTCCAACAGTGAGCCCCTGATAGTAATGACTATGCTTGTGAGCCTATACACTGGAAATAAGAACAATGCCTAGAGCAGCACTGTGCCTAGGAGTTCCCTCCTGACCGCCTCCGTGTTATTCAAATGTGGCCAGTCTCGAAGCCAAACTCAGCATGTAAACTCAATGCCTTCCCCCCAGCGTGGGACATGACACCCGGGGATGAGCCTCCCTGGCACCGAGGGATCACTACCAAGTACCAGCTGATGATGTAACTAGAAAATGACCTTGAATTAAAGGTTCAACGTGGACCAGCAGAATATCCTTGTCTACATATAATAACAGGAATTAAAAATGCTGTTTGACCTAAAGTAAGGGGGAAATGGAAAGGACAAATGAGTTTATATGGCTATGAGTCTCTAAAAAAGATTCTGGAGGTTGTCAGAAGGATGGCCTTTATGCACACCTGAGCAGAGTCTCAGAGACAGATAAAGTAGATTCAACCCCAGGTATTGGTCCTTTTGAGGGCTAAAGAGACCCACAGGTTCTATAGTCATGGCAGATGGGGTTCACTGCCATGTCAGTTGGCCCTTCTGTGGAGCTGATGTTTCTGCATGATGGAGCTGTTCTCAGATGTGATCTCTTTCTCAAGCCTTTCATGCTACTTTACTGGAATTGTAGTTGGTGCCGGGGTTTAAGATATATCTAGGGAATTTGAATCTCTGGACTCACAATATGATAGCCAGGCCCTGAGCCTCAACAGACTTCAGCTCCTACACTCTGATTTATTGGACTTACCCCACTCAGCTAACATGGAGTTGAAGAATGTCAACCACCACACCATGGAGCCTAGAGTGCCTACAACTGAAAGCAGGAGGATTGCATCCAGTATCCATGTGTAATCTAAGCCCCCTTTTAACATAGATGTGGAATGGACACAACCAAGCCAAGGTCCAAAGGAAGAGGAATACAGTATGGATTAAAATGGACTTAATGATATTCTATTCATGAACTATTGTGGTTAATAATCGAGAAAATGTGGCATTGGTGTGGAAAAAGTGGCCATGGTGGCTGCTGGGTGTGGGGAATGGGAGGAAGAGATGAGATGTGGAGGCATTTTTGGGACTTGGAGTTGTCCTGGGTGGTGCTACAGGGACAATTGCCGGACATTGTATGTCCTCCCATGGGCCACTGGATGGAACGTGGGAGAGTGTGGGCTATGGTGTGAATCACAGGCCATGGGGTGCAGCAATGCCTAGAGATGTACTCACCAGATGCAATGGATGTGTCATGGTGATGGGGAGAGTGTTACTGTGGGGGGAATGGTGGGGTGGGTGTGGTGGGGGTGAATGGGGACCTCATATTTTTTGAATGTAATATTTTTTTAAAAAAATGAATAAATTGAGTAGAATTTGGAAAAAAATAAAATAAAATAAACAAATCTACCAGCAAAAAAAAAAAAGTTATGATTAAGAACATTAAAAATAAAAAAAGAGCATGTCTTTTGTCAGGATCCATAACTCAGCCTATCACAGGTGTTCTTTTACAGGGGGGACTGTTCTGTAAAGGTTGGGATGTTAATGACCGCACTGAACTACTCTCTATTTTTCTGAATCATGTCCTTCTTTGTTTATTCCTAGTTCCCTGGAGAATATCTTATGAAATTTATTGAAACTCTTTATAGTGTGGTCAAACCAGAAGTATAAATGCCTCCTTGGACACAAATCATAATCATCCAAATGAGTTTTCTTTTCAAAACCTCAGCCTTGAAATGGTGAAAGCCTCTCCATAAAGAGGCAATACTATATATTTTCAACCTATCTTTACCTTCTCCTCTTGTGGAAGAAGAAATATTTTGCCTCTCTTCTAGATATTACCCCTCTGTCTGTGTTTCTAATCTCAATGTTGATTTATTTTTTCATCAAATGTTTATGTGGCATCTATTTTGAACCAGCTACTTTGTCAGACCCTGAAAATATAAAGGTAAATAGTACATGATACTTGCCGTAACTATTAACAGTTTTTGTGTGCTACTCTAGCATCCCTCTTACTTTGGCTAAGCCATTTACCTCAACACTGCCTTTGAGCTACCTAATAAGCAGTTTTCCAGCCCTGGACATAAATTCCCTCAGAGCGCAAACCACCCACCACGCACACCACCCACACACCTTGCTCAAAATGCACAGAGGTTCCCAAACGATAAGCTACCCTCTTCACCCAGTCCCTTTCCCATTTCATGTGCATTTATTTTAATCGATCCTTGACTCCTATGGCAAATCTACTGACCTCTACTTCTGGACCACAATAAGGGCACAAGACCACAGGTCCCTCTTACTCCACCTGCAGGTTGAGCCACCTGAGCCAATTGCGCGTTCCGGCTACCCCTCCTACCACCTCTCTCTGGAATAAGTGAGTGACAAACTATCTTTTCTCAGAAGATTTTATAATTTTCCCAAATTTAAAATCCAATTAATTCGAAACCCTTGCCCTTAAAGCTCTCTCAGTCTAGAAGATATGAACATGTATGAGATAAATTCAATAACATAAGCTAAGTGTTTGAAAAGAAGTATAGACAAAGACCTAGGATCACAGACAGTGGAATGAGTCACTTAAATCTGGGAGTTAAGGATAGCTTCATATAGGACCTTCGAGCTGGTCTTGAAAAATGAGTAAGAGTTTGATAAACGTGAGGGAAAAAAATCCAAGGGCATTTCTGGAGAAGGGATACAAAATGGACAGGGAAGGATTAGCAGGAAAGTGAGGATGGAGGGGTAGTTGTTTTTTTTTTTTTTCTTTCTCCTCTTATAATACAATCAAAATGTTATCCTTGATGAATAAAGGAAATCATGTAAATAAAATATATTTTAACCAAAAATGCAGAAAATATATAAAGTTTATTTACCAATTTTAGAATCTTTAATTTTACTACTATGTGGTATCTGAATTAATGGGAATTCAGGTAAGCTAAGGTCATATATAACTACTAAAATGAGAAAAGATGCAAAAAATATTAACTCCAATTACTGTGGACTTCTAAAACCTGAGGAAAAAAGCATTCTTTTAAAATCTATAGGGAATAGAAGAATTGGATTAAGATTAATAGTTTTTATTGATTAATGAAGATGTTCTCTAATTTTACCCAAGTATTTGTACTCCTGTAAGCTTTCTCTACATTATGTAATATTTAAAATATATCATATCTTTTTGAAATATTCATGATATTTTAAATATAATATGTCAAAATGTTACTTCATTTTTTTTGCATATTTGAAGTCTGGTAAGGTTGAGCAATTTTTTCAGTCATTACCTTATGTGACTTGTGGATTCATTCATGTCCTTCTCCAAGTATCTATTGTGTTTTTTAACTTCTTTTTTATGAACTCATTTATGTGTTAGATCTGTTATATTTACTACTAAAAAATAATATCTTAATGTGAGTAAATGTTTTAGAGAAATAACATAATCGAGTACAAATACATGTTATAATTTCATCATATGTAATATCATAAGTAACTTTACCTATGGAAAGTCAGACTTCTCAGAGCACCTATAGCCCAGGTGTCTACATTTATCTGTTAGCAAATTACAGGAATCTCAGATATATAATTAGTAAGAGCAAATAACTGCTGGAGGGCTTTCCTTGCAATTGAAAATCTGTTTAGGTACACCTCAAGTCACAGCATGAAAAGTCAGTTAACTTTTTCAAAAACAAAGCAAAACAATATTAGTGATTTCTGCATGTGATAATATAAGGAATGTTAGACACCAAAAGTTAAGCAATTTCTCATAGATTTTTTTGCAGCATTATGTCCGCTTGAAATAAATCAGTGCTATTAGTTGTAGTAGTACTACTATTTTCAGTAAGTCCTTTGAAAATGAAACTCATTCTGCAAATAACATTTCTGAGGATGGTGCATAAGATCAAAGAAATGAGATACTGTGCTTCATAATCCATTGTACAACTTGTTTAAAGTTCAGGTCAGATCATAGTTTAAAAAGACCTATATACACAATTATACTTTTTATTTATATTGAACCTGATTCCCCCTATGCTTAAAAATACCAAATCAGTCATGCTTGAAGGCTGAATCACATTTTTTTAGGTGCTAAAGAAATAAAAGTTGGACACTGTGAAACATTTCAGAGCCCATGTAAACCTATCACTCAGTCTCACTGATAAGATCCAGTTCATACCCTTTAATAGCCCTAGTGTTTCTTTATCTGTCTCACTGTTGTGTAGGCTGCTTGCAGCTGATATATTCCACAAAAGTTAAGGTACATTGGGTTCAGGATTGCTTCTGACACCAAGTACGTAGACAGAACATTATTGCTTCCAAGAAGCTGATCCTTAGTTGAGAAAATCTTTTTAGAGCATCCTGATTTATAATTAGGACTCAGTGAAGTTCCAATAGATTTTAGCTTGTTTACTTCTGGTCTTTGGAGTGCGGAAGCGTTAGGATTAAATGCCTGGCCGCATGGAGTTGGTGGACAGCCTACTTTTACATTGACTTCTGTCTGTAGCGTTTTCTTTCTGAGGCAGAAGACATAATCCTTCCACCAGGCTAGCAGGGCTGATTTAGTACATCCCCCCTGCAATTTATACCCCACTGTTTGACTTTTGCAACAAAAGGTGCCCCCTTTGTTGTAGAATTTTTAGTTTTAAAGTGGCCAGGAGTAAATTAGGGAGTTCTGCTACCTGTGACTCTCTCTTTTCTCTCTCAAGCCCCATTAGGGGCAAGATAGACGTGAACTATCTTGCAGAGTATTAACCCCCTCTTCCCACTGACTGACTCCAAATGTGCCTTTATAACACCTGTTTCATATCTGTTTAGAAAATCAGCCAAGTTCCAACTCAATATCTAGGGTCTAAAAAGTCAAACACATGTCCTTTCCCATTTTATGTCATAAAAAGAAGGAAAAATCCTTTAATTTCTTCCAATAATGATAAGCTATTTAACTTTTAAAATAGCTGCTTAATAAATAAGAAGTGGTGATTAATTTCCATGTTTCAGAAGACAACATTTTAATATTTTTTCCTACAATATACTTTTGCTTTGAACAAAGTTGTATATTTCTATGTATCATTTTGGAACCAGGATACAGCTAAGCTTTAGATAGCTCAGCTTCTGCACACAGAAGGAGGTTAGAGCAAATGAAAATTGAAAGGATTCAAGAAATGATGGTTATATTGGTAATTCACTCAGGGAAAACTACTAAAATGTGAAAAGAAGCAGAAGGAGATAATTTAAGAAATTCTGATTTTCTTGTGCCTCATGAGCTGGATGCAGGTTAAAGCTCAATTGATTTTTTAAATATAATAGGGTACTTGTTAATAATGCATTATTATATAATACATTTAGCCAAGGTATAAAGAACTAATAAAACTTGAAATATATCTACCTGCCAAACATTAGGATTGCAAGGTCTTCTAAGCACCTTCTGTGCAGCAGGGTGTTGTATTCATTATTTGAAAGGGTGGCCTGTTAATGGGATCCAGTGGTACTGGAACCCAGCATTCAACCTAGAGATAAAATTGGGTGAACTGGATAATTTTAAAAAATGAATATCAGGGTAGGAAAAAGAGACTCTTCATCATTATTAAACAATGTCAATATTTTCTATGTGTCTAAGGAGATTAGCCTCAGTATACGTTATTAATAGTTCCTGAAAACAGCTTAGGAAATTGATCTCAAATATTTTTCATGCTGATACCTCTGTGAGGGGTGTGTGTGTGTGTATGTGTTTAAATCAGAACCTAATTTCCATCTCCTATGGGCTTTTAAAGGCTGTCTCCATAGTGATGGCCAATGAGAGGAGATTTCACAGGTTTCTTTCTCAGTATATGTGGTACAGTCGTCTCTTTCTATTTCCTCCTGTTTGTTCCCTATATGCTATTACTGGCTGCCTCCATGGCAACAGCCAATGAGCTCTTGGACATACATCAGGGCATCCTCTGTGTGTGCTCCTCTGTGTGTGCCCTCGCACATTCCGTGGTATCATAAAGCATCTGAGAGCAATACATCCCCAGTCATTTGGTTTGTGCCCCTGGCAACCTCTTCTTCCTTCCATACTCTCAGGGGAGCATCTATTATTATTGTGTTAAAATTTGTAGCTGCTTGAATAGTTCTGTTGTACATTAATCTTCTCTGATCTAAACCCCACGGATATTAGGTTTTCATATATTTGGACATGTAAGCTTATTGGCTACATGGCTGTGGGAGATCCCCAACTTGTAAAATATCAAGTGTTGACAAGAGATAGCTGTTTGAGTCCAGCAGTATTTTTGCATAAAAAGAGACATTCTATTCATGCTATTTCTTAATAGTGTTTAAAACATTTTAGCTTTGGATTTTTATTGTTTTGTAAACAAGTATCATTTGAGTGACTTCTCTGCGTGTGGTATTTTATTTGTCCCTGGGGATATAAGGAAACATTAAACATAAAATCAGCCCTCAAGGATCTTGATTATTTTGGCAAATAGTCATCAGCTGTTTCTGCCTTAATCAGATAATCACCTAATGAAAAGGAATTGATGGCCATCTCAAAGAATACATGGGTCTATCAATGAACTGGCCTATTAAAAAAAAAATCTGCCAGTGAGTACAGTGGTTGAAAGTACATATTGATGCTTTTTTTTTTAAAGAGAACATTGGACAATTGTTGCTATTTCTCAACAAACATATTTGGGAAATGTGTCTGAAAGATATGGCTCTTTTGAATTGGTCTAAATTATTCATGGATAAATGAGTTGATGGTTGCAATAAACAAATGATCAGTTACTAAAGTTTCTTATAATATCGATAGCTTAATTTGGACCAATGAATTTCGTTTAGACTAAATGACATTAATCTGAAAGTTTCCAAATTGGAAATAGTTGGCTCAGAAGGAAGTTATGAACCACAGGGTGGAATGAGCCCATACTATCATTAATCATTCTTTCATCTTATTGTAACTACTTTTTTTAGAGAAAAAATTTACTTGCTCTCCCTAAACTCTAAAATGAACTGTACAAAGTACAAATTTACTCATATTTCACACTGGGCCTTAATCCCCGAAAATGTAGTTCTGTTATTACCTCAGAATAAAGATGCCTTATGAATAAAGGCAAACCCCTGCCTACTTGAGGTGTGAAAACATTTTTGAGGATTCCATAACTATTAGCAGATGTGAAGCACAGATTGTAAGAATTGCTAAAATGTGAAAGTGGAAAAATGAAATCTAAATATTACCCTTTAAAAATTTATTTTAAGTTAAAAGAGGTAAAAAAAAAAAAAAGAAAGACAACAGAAGTGTTGATGAGTAGCTCAGAAATAGAAAGGTATTATGTATGTTTAAAACATCGAAATGGAATTAAGCTAAAGAGACTACCCTGATATTTAGATGTTTTGTTATTTTGGTTATCCTTAACTTGTAGATTTTCTTATTGAGAGATTTCAGTTTAATCCACTCTATTATAATACTGCACTTTAAAATCTGATTTCAAATCCTAAAAGTATCATCAATTCAATTCACTTTGGAATTTGGAGTATAGTTTGAACTATTCGAAGTTGACTATATCTATTTATTTTCATCATTTTGTATATTTTTAAAATTAACAACAAATCTTGCAATTGCATATAATTTGCTCCTTAAAATTAGTGGTCAGATGGCAACAGAACCCTCTGTAGAAAACATTCTTGCTAGGATTAGGAACCTATTGAATGTTGTCATCCATTGTCAGGAAAAGCAGATACTTTCTCTTCACTGATTGGATCCTGAGGCCTGCATGAGGGTCTTTCTTGAAGAGTTGTGATTATTTCTTCACTCTAGGCAAGAGGCATGGGCTGGAGATGGGTTGAAGATGAGCAGGTTGAAGAGGTCATTTTCAAGAATATACCCTAGAAAAGTCTAGTAGTGCATACTCAGACTACTCAGAAGTGAACAGCTACAGATCAAGAACCATAATTGTAAGAATATCATAAAAAATTTTAAACTTCGTAATTTCCCTATGCTTTTTGGTTTTGTCATCCTTTTAAAACCAGAAGGTCTATATGTTTTTCTTTGTGGACAGCAAGGAAGTTTGAAGTTATAGAGACTGCCTCTCTCTGTTGCCATATTTGTGGGAAGAAGATTCCTGAGGATAGTAAGAGAGGGGTGGAGTTGACCTTAGATGGGGAGGTACTGATACCCATGTTGAGAGAGCAGGTCAGCACAGGAGACTGCCTGATGAGTATTTGTTACTACAACCAAAGCATCAGGACCTCCTAACGCAGTCAACTAGGATGAGGATGAACCCCTCAGAGTCAGCTCTTGAAAACTTAGTCTATTGCATTAAGATATTGACACCCAAAATGCTATCTTCAGACTTTGCATTTATTGTGATTTAAGATGTTCAACCCAGGCAGATAAATTTCTGTCCCTTAAATAACTAAAGTTATTGTAATAGTCCATCCAGGATTGTTCTTAAGCAGTAGTTGGGAATCTAGGTTGTTTTGAAATTTCTGAAGCTTTTTTAAAGCAACTTCACATTCCTAACCCATAGCTCTATTTCAGCAATTCCTCCCATGTCCCCCAATTTTTCCCCTCTAATTTTATTTTCCTCCTGCTGCAATATGAAATTACAGGCTATGGAGCATTTACAATCATTCTTTGGTGTTCTACCTTTGCCAGGTGTCATTACACGTACATATCAGCTTCTCTCTCCCACTGTGTTTTACCTGCAGATTTTGGGTTCTAGCTCACTTTTATGTAAGATATTAAAGTGTCAGGTAAAATGAGTGATTTTTCTAGTGTTAAAAATTGTTCTTTTCTTATTGCACAGTTTTATCATGTATTCACATTTATTCCTATTTCAGTTTCCTTTAGCTATGGGTGAGCTGAAGTTATGCAAGACCAGAAATCTTTTAGAGGTTATACCCTTGTTATAGTTATGCAATCAAGTGGAAAGTCATTTCCAGTTGCTAATACTGGCAATTGATTTCACAGAGATTGAAGTTTCTGTTCCTCTTTTCCCTCCAGCTTTCACATTGATAATATATTCTCATTGGCTCATAAGTAAATGATAATTCTTGTGCATCATTATGATTATTGTTATTCTTAGGTCATCTTTATTGTTATTACTGGGAAACACTTATATTCATAAACTGAAATGCCCCTGAAGGGATCACAAAAGTAAAGATAGCCCTTTCTACACCTAACTTCCTGTTGTCCAGTGACAACAGCAAGTAACTCATGCTGTAAAATTTCTTATAATGTCACAAATGTTAATTGCTCGTTCCAATTCTAATGGTCTAATTTACTGAGAGCTTACTATATACTAGGAAATGTCCTTAGCAGATATTTGCACCAACTCAGTGAATCTGTCCTGTAAAGCCGGTACTTATCTCCATTTTGAAAATGAGGAACCTGAGGCACAGAAAGTTTAAGTTACTTGCCCAAAGTCAAACAGTTAGCAAGAGGAAGAGCTGGGATTTGAATCTGGACAGTCTGGCCCTAGGTTAACCAATATTTTATAATTCTTGTGATTTCCGAATATTTTTATATTCCTTTGTTAGGGAACTCAAGTTATAATTCTCCCATCACTTTAATATTTAATATGCTACATGGACAATGAAATTTCCACATAGTAGCATTAATTAAATTACAAAAATTGAGATTAGGATAAAAAAAGCAAGGCAATATTTTCCCCAAAGAAGCAACATAAACTCTGTTTTTCCTGTAAGTCCTTTGGATTTGGTTTTCATAGAAGCCATTGTCTATGAGAATGCTTTTAGTGTTTTTGCTCTAGGAGGATGTTTGTGTGTTTTTAATCCACTGATACTAAGAAAACTAAGGATGTGAAAAACTTAGGCTGGGAAAGTATGAGTGGAGTAACTGTAAATTGGTAGTCAAACGTTGTTTAAATTAATGATTTGTGAAATCTATTTTAAAAAGCTGAATTTGTTCATGGATCACTGCTCTCGGTGGATATTTCCTTGATTCTCCCAGGACACATGGCCTTAAATTGAGTGCTCCAAATAGTTCATGTGCTATCTTACTTCACAGTCCTCAAAAGTATTAGTGATTCTTATTCCTCAGTTAAGAAACAATGCTGAGAAGCCAAGAAAGTGCCTTTAGTAAATGTCAATCTTTTATTTGGCTCACTTTATCAACCAGTTTTGAAAGTATGTATTGTGAGTTCTCTATCCCTTGCTTTTCTGACTGAATTTTATAGCAATGATTTTGCAAGTCACAGCCATCTCTGCTCCTGGTTTGCTCGGGATGCTCAGAACCCTCAGCCCAGAATCTATAAGCCTTTTTGGGACCTGAGTTCTGAAGAGCTCAAAAATCTGGAGGGAAGTATGATAGCATGGGTCTACTGCAGAGTGACTCAGGCCAAGCTGAAGAGAGGACCTTGCTGGAACCTGCACATCCTGGGTGAGTATGTATAGGTGTGTGTATCTCACTTTAATTCCAAGGTATATCATGGAAACATTTATTTGTATATTATAAAGCTGACGGATAATAACAATGGAAAAGAAAATAATAACTTATGCTTTTACCACTCTATCAAAACAATTCTTTTGATTTTGTCATAAGCATAAATACTTCTATACATGTCAGTGGAGTATCACAGGCTGGGAGGGGCAGCCCTTATTTCACTCTGCATTTACCTTACTCTGCTCTTTAGTCTACCTGCAAAAATAGAGCTATTGGCAATAATGAGAAATGGCTATTTACCTAAGATTCAATGGGGAATTGGGGAGGAGGACTTCAATTACACACCCAGTGGCAGAAACTTAACACTTTGGGTTAAACCTTTCCACTCTCTGCTCCTACTTCAAATTTCCTCTCTTTGCCTGTTATCTTTTCTCTCTTCTGCCTTCCCACCCAGCTCTTCAATTCCCCTCAACTAGCCCTAGCAATTCAGCACTTTTCCTTGGCTTGCATTTCACTCTTGGTAAAGAAATCAACCATCTATTATTTGTGAGGTATGCCCCTCTGGGATGTAATTTCTTCCTGCCAAATGTAGATATTCATAGTGTTGAGAAAATGTATTTCTGATTGATGGGCTTCAATAAGCTACTTCTCAAACCTTGCCCTTGTCCTGGACTGAGAACAAGCCATCAGGGGCTTAAGTTGGGGGCATTTGGAGGGTGAAGGTTGGGGGACTGTGAAGGAGGCTAGAGCGTGGGAAGTGGAGGAGGAAATCTTTAACCAAAGCTCATTTAGGCTGTTATATAAACTCAATTACAGTATTAGTATTTGCTTTACTCTCTGTCCTGGGAAGTAAAAGAGAAGAAAGGGGAAGAAAGGAGAAAAGAAGGTGAAAGGGAAAAAGGCAGTGTGTCTTTTCCACTGGTTGTTTTTTGAGGTAGCCCATGGTATTTTTTGGTATCTGTGTTTGTCAGGGTTCTCCAGGGAAACAAAATCAACAGGAGATATCTGTAAATAGTATGAGATTTTATACGAGTCTCTCACATGACCGTGGGGATGCACAAGTCCAGGTTCCACAGGCAGGCTGCAAACCTGGGGCTCTGATGAAAGTCCAATGAAGGTCTTTGATGAGTTTCTTGGGAAAAGTTGGCTGTCCAAAGATGAGCTGGGAAATTCTCTCTGACATGCTGAAATCACTTCCCTTTTTAAGACATTCAACTAATTGGATAAAGCGCTACTCATTACTGACGGCAATCTCCCTGGTTGATGCAGATGTAATCAGTCATCTTTGCAGTAAACTCACCTATGACTAAAGCCCATAAATGTCCTTGTATTGCAATTAGCCCAGTGTTTGCTTGACCAAACAACTGAGCACAATTACCTGGCCGAGCTGACATATTAGCCTAACTATCACAGTATCTACCAACTTTCTTTCTACCTGTGTCTTCCTCAATGACTTCTGGGATCATTTTTGAAGCCCCCAGATTTACCTGCTCTACCTGTACCAAGTCCTCACCAGCTCCACATGCAGGTCTCCCATCGTCATTGCCCTTTTCCAATGAACTTAGAAAATAGTGTACTTTTTCTCTCCTCAGGTAGGCTAATTTCAGCTGGCTGCTATGAGGACATAAAATTAAACTAACATTTACTAATGTGTGAATAGTGGATAGCATTTTACCCTTCTGAGATTTATTTGTACTTTAAAGAAAGATATAAACCAAAGGATGGTCTTTTTGGTAGAACTTTACAGGTTGTAATAACTGAAAGATAAAATCAGGAAGGATTTTGGACCTGCAGGACAATACTTAGGCAAGAAGCCCTGATTGGGAATCTGGATTTAGTTCTGATCACCCTTTTCACAACTCTTTCCTTACTCTTCTTAATGTATGGATTGTCTAATATAAAATCCAAATACCTCCACTCCCCTTTTTCTCCACCCAACAACAGTCATCTGGCACTATTTCAGGGACTTTTCTGTGGATATGAAAGTGTTGTCAGAGAGAAAGTGTAAAGATAGGAATTAGGGATTGGGAATTGTAGATCATTAGTAAGTGCTATTTCCTTATATCAGAAACTGCTGAAACTGAAAAGCAGCATATTTAATAACTGATCAGAACTTTCAACAATTTTTTGTTTTGTTTTGAGGTAATAGAGCCAGGGATTGAGTCTGGGACCTTGATGTGGGAAGCCAGAGCTCAAACACTGAGCCATATGGGCTTCCCTGAGTTGTTTTTTTGTTTGTTTGTTCTGCTTGTTGTTTGCCTTAGTTCTTTTCAGGAGGCACTGGGAATCGAACCCTGGACCTCCCATGTGGGAGGCAGGTGCTCAACTGCACGAGCCACATCTGCTCCGTAAAAAAGAATATTTTTTAATATGGGATTTGCTTGAGAACAGAGGTCAGCTTTCGTTTTGCTTTTTACCTATTTTATACTCTTGATGTGCTCTCCTGTAAAAACAATTTTATTTGAATCACATTGATTGTGCAACTGTTCTGCACTTTAGATATTATTTTAAAAATCTAGGACTGACAGAAACCAATGAAAATCAGTAATGAGTAGAATATTCAGTGGTGATATTGGAAAATAACTGTGTAAGGTCTGGCAGTGTTACCATACTTTAAACTCAACATGAGTCAGCCACAAAATGCTGTTATCAAAAAAGAGTATGCATAAATGAGGCAATTATCAATGCAAATTTGGTAACAATATGTTGCTGTCATTATCATTTTAATTTCAAGTATTAAATAAACAGTACACTTTTAAAATGCAGAAATTAAAACGTGTTCATTTAAAGCACTATATTTTAAACCCAGAGATGTATGAATTCTGCAGAAGCTTGAAGAACCACATCCATGTAGAGACAAAGGCAACATTGAATGGGAAAACCCCGTTCCATCATGAGTCATAATTACTTGTGTAAGATCTTCCTTACTGCACTCTAAACTCTTAGGATCCATACCTTAAAAACAACACATCATTTTATTGGCTGCCCCCTTTCTCTCAAGACATATATTTTTCATAGATTGAAGGTGGGAAATGCTATATGCATCTCAGAAGATGTCTCTAGCTAGCCCTTTCTGCCTTATAATTAATCTCAGTCTCCTAAATTTGAGAGTTAGGTTGACTTTCATCTCAAATACTGGTGTTGTAGTGAGTTCCTTGTTTCTTTCTGTGTCTTTATGGGTATTTTAGTGAGAAGTGGAGAAAGGCTACATGTAGGGTTGCCCAGGAAGTACTCATAGCACCTGGGTAGGTGGCTTGTACACAGCATGGACTTGATAAGTAGTTATTGAATGCATGACTGTGAGCAAAGCTTAAAGAGCAGAGAGATAGCTCTTTGCTCCCAGAACAGGCAACTGATCACTTTGTATGATTTGAAAGCATTGAAAAGGCTGCCTGGTCCCTTAACTCTAATTTAATATAGTGCCTGGAATTCTTACCTAGGGGTTTTGAATATTTTGTGTTTTGCCATTGAATGCTGTTTTCAAATGGAAATTATTCTGGAGATTAGCCATAATAATCAACAATCAAAACCTAGTGTAAACCAATAGAATAGTTTAGTTAATTTGCTACCAGTTTGAGAGATTTAGTGCAGGGAAAGCTTTGATACCTGGGGAAGAGGGATGGGAAATCGAGGTGGGGAAAGCTCAGAACTTGGAGTATTCAGAGTGTGAGCAGCAGTCAGGGTCGTTCTGGGGTGGACTCTCTGAAGGTGGGGCCGACATAGAGAAGTTCTAATGACTGTGGGGGAGGTTGCGGAGGAAGTGGTAAAAGAGGTAAAAGATGACCTCCTTTCAATTTGCTCTTCCTGTGCAGGAAAGAGAAGCAGCCTGACTTAATTACCTTGGTTTTGTCCTTATGACCAGGGGGGGTACAAAAACAAAAAAAGTAAACTTATTTCCAGCTGGCTGCCTAATGAATTCTCCAAAGAATGGCTGAGCTGTCCAGTAGTTGGATTAGGAACTTTGCATTCATGGAATTTTTGCCTCTAGAATTCTGGGGGAAAGGAGTTTGTAAGTAGCAAAAAGAGGGAGAGGAGAGTGTTGTGGAAACAGAGAGATTCAATGATCACATATGGAAGGCCAGAACTCAGTAATATTTTTGGGAAGGAAAATTTATTAATGACTGGCCAGGCTCGGGAAATTTCCTGTTCAAAAACCAGAGCCCCAGATAGAATCTTTGGGTTTCTTTTATACAGAGGATGTAGGAGTTGGGAGTCAAACAGTGGTGTTTATATGCAAAAGGACTTTTTGTTAGTTTCTTAGAGTTTCAAGTGTTTTATCTGAGTATCTGAAAGGTCTTGAATTAACACATACTCTGTAGGTAAGTTTGAATTAACACATACCCTCCCCACATATCTTCCACATTCTAGGTAAGTTTGAATTAACATATTTAGGTTACACACACAGCCTAGGTTATTTATGAAGAAACATACACCGCCCCCCCCCATACACACAGCCCATATCAAGAGTACTGTGGTAAATAACCATTCAACCCACTCCTGCGGCCTGCTTCTCTCTGTAGTCATCCTCCATCTTATTCAGTCAGAGCTTTCATAGCTGAGTTCATGCACAGTGAAAGAGCCCTCCTCTCCCATGACGGAAATACTCTCTCTTCATAGAAATACTCCATTCAATCATGTCTCCAATGCAGGGTCTGGGAGTCAATTTAAATAGAAGCAGATTTGTACATAAATATGGGCTATACATAGATACATACTAGAGTTCAATGTTTGTTACCATAAATATGGGCTATATATAGATACATACTAGAGTTCAATGTTTCCATTATATGTATTTCTTGGTAATAACAGCAAGGGTATTATATGTATTTCTTGGTAATAACAGCAATTACTAACACCTTGATACAGAATCCTTTCTTTCAAGAAGTTATGTTATACCTTTTTTATTTGTATAGCAACTGATTTTTTTACAGGTCACTTTCATCAAGGTATCATCTTTCCTTTGCAGACATGGAAATTGGAGTGCAAAGGAAAAGTGATTGCCTTTAAGGGTAGCTAAAGGATTGAAACCCAGATTTTTCAGAGCTCAAGTACAAAGTTCTTTGTACTAGATCAGGCTTTTCACAACACATCAGACAAAACTATTAGAAACAGCAATCAAGAGGATCTTAAAATAAGAAGATGAGGCGTTTAGAAGCATGCCGGGGGAGGTTTCTATTCTTTAGTGTTATGTTTGGATCTGTAAGGATAAGAATCTGTTAGTAATAATACTGCCAAAAGGAGGAAATTAGTTTTTTAAAAAATTAGCTTTGGGAACAGTAAAACTTGACCTTCATTAATATGCACACATCAGCATTACATGATTTACATAGGTGCTAGCCCCAGGTGTTTGGAAGACCAGCCTGGAGAATAACTTCAGATCATTACAAAACTAGAGATGTATCTTCTTTCCCTCTCTGAGGATTTTCAAATAGGCATTAATTAGAGCAGCACCAATTTAGGAATGTCTAATTACATAATTTCAGCAAACTGTCATTATCCATAAATATTTCACGAACTACAGAAATACATACAGCCTTTCTCATTGCTTCATAAGGATACTTTTCTCTCAGAGGGAAAAGAAATGGTCCTTATATAATCCTCATATTATATATATTATAAATGGTCCTTATATTATCCTAGGCAAATAATACTTCTAGAGCATAGAATTATATAGAATTTCAATGTCATAGTTAATCATGCTGGCTTTTTGTTTTGGGTACAATGTGGCATAAACTGTTAAAAACTTATCTAATGACAGTTTTCCTCTCTTGCATTATGGAGGGAAATAAGATGATATGATGTTATAAGCATAATGCAGCACTCTACAGAGTTCAATATCCTGCATGTTCTTTGCGCTCTTCCTGCTCGTTATGCAAGTTACTTCTATCATCCTGAAAAAAAAACCACTGACCATGGAGAACTTAACAGTCAAACTGGGCACTGTGAGAGTGTTGTGCAGAGAAAACATTGACAGAGCCCAACGAGAGCCATGTTTGCTTCATCCTTAGCTATTTTCACAGTATCATCTCCATTTTATGGATAACAAATGTGAAGAAGACAAGTCAAGTATTGCTCACAAGGGAGAAGACAAGGCCAAACTAATCCTAGAAATGACTGATTGATTCATTCATACAAGGAATATTTACTAATCACCTATTATGTACCGAGAGAGTATTGGACATTCTTAGTAGTGATACAAAGTTGAAAAGGACACAACCTATGCTCTCAAAAACCTTAAAAATTATTTCTGTGATGCAATGGCTCTCAAACATTAATGGTTGATGATCAGAATCACCTGGAGGGCTTGTTAAGCTATAGATTACTGGACCTTCCCCACCCCTACACTTTCTGAATCAGTTGGTCTGGGGTGAGAGCAAAATTTTGCATTTCTAAAAGAGTTCCCAGAAGATGTTGATATTAGTGGACCTCGGATCACACTTGGAGAATCACTGCTATAATACCATTTTCATAGAAGCAGGAAAAGAGAGCCTAAATCTTAAAAACTTTCACTTGTAAAAGCCTTGTTTGCTTAAACGTTGTAAATATGTTGATGTTTTAGACCATTAATTGAGGCTTTCCAATTAACATGCCCCTAAAAGGAACTTCAAAGGAATAGAATAATTATGGTTCTGACCTATATATATTAAAAAAAAAAATAGATATGAATAAATGGGGCAAAAATGAGACCGTTTTGGAGATTATGAATGCAATTCAGTATAATAACACCTTATAAGGAAAAATGGACACAAATAAAAATACTCAGTGAAAAACCTTCAAATTAAATTATATATAAAATTTAACAAGAAACATTTATATCCAGGTGAAGCAGCAAAAATATTAAAAATAATAAAAGAAAAGATTAAATGATTATTTTGCTACAATGAAAATTATTTCAAAGGCAAAATAATTAGTACATACTCTGATATTTGATTTTAGGAAATGATCTAGTTTTCAGTGGACTTCTAGATGGAATCTTCTGTTGTTTAATGATAAATTAGTAATAATGATACACTTCATATGTAGCTATACATATACAGAGTATGAAGTACAAACAATGACTTGCTTTACAAAAATTAGAGTTTAATACAAGCAACTATACAAGTATGGGAGCAGCTAAAAGTAAACAAAGGTTGGATCATGTTGGATTTATGCGACACCCTTCCTCTGATGTTCTCAAAGAATATCACCGATTTGCCCTCACAATATCATTGAGAGGGAGGATCCAGGCATTCTTACATGTGTCATTGTATGTTTTTTAAGATGGGGCTATGGAGGCACAGAGATTTCATGACTCTTCTCAGGCTTGATTCATAGAGGAAGACTTAAGTTCGATATCAAGATTTTGTTTTTGCTTTGTTTTATGTTTTCATCTAGCTTTAATCACCAGACCACATTCTTTTCTTTAAAGAAAGTTTCGACAGCCTTTGTTTTAGATGGAATTTTCTAGAATCTAAATTTGTTACTCTCTATATAGGTAAAACCATCTTCTTATGTAGAGACTGCTTGCTGTTACCTCTGGATGTCATTCAATATTCACCACCAGACTGTTGTCATCATTAAATCTCTCTCTTACTGGCATGTTAGACCACTGGCCTTCTTTCCTATTTTGTTTTATATTCGTGCCAGTGGAGACAATATTTCAAAACGGCTGGCACTGGAATTAGACTGCCTTTTTTGCAAAGATCAGCTCTGCCACTTATTAGCTTTGTGACCTTGAGCAAATTCCTTAATCCTTCTAAACCTGAGTTTCCCCACCTATAAAATGGGGACTCGAGGGAGCTATGCCTGAATTGATGGGCAGGTCAGGGAGCTGGGATAAACCCATTCCAATACCAATCTCTCAAGCTCAGAAGATGAAGAATCCCCTCACCAGGGGTCTTGTTTAGCTCTGAAAAGTGACCGAAGGGCTGGCCAATTACAGACCAAGTTAGAATCATCTAGAACTTGGACAGATTTAGTTGGAATGTCCAGTGTCAAACTGGTTTGCTACTCTTAGTGCTTTTCTGGATTGAGTGAAGGCTCCCTGGTATTCTCAGAGGATCCATCTGTTTACTTAGGTAGCAAGTTTCTCAAACAGGCCTTGGGTCCTGATCTAACTTCATAGGACGGATCTGTGGACTCTGCAACTCCTTGAGGTACTTTGAAGTTTGAACCAGGTGTCGCTGCAGCTCACTGAAGTTCACTAGTGGTAGCTACTAATCCAGCTGGTATTTTTCCACAGAGCAGAACAGGAAGTTGTACCAGCTATGGAAAGGAGGACATACATCAGACCGAAATGGGCAGACAAAGGACTGAGCTTGTAATGTGAGTAAGGGAAATGGCATGGAATGAGGGGATTTGGGGAAATGATAGTTTGTTTATTTTTTATATTAAGAGGGCAAGTTAAGATACCAATCTGTAAATTACAACAGTAATCTCATTTTATTCTTTAATAGGCAACATCTAGGTTATAGTTTGCATACGATTGTGCTAATTCTTAGAATGCACGAAACATTAATCAAAGGCTTTTTTTTCAAGGGTTAATTTTTCTAACAAAATTACAGTGGCATGATAGGGCTTCCTTTGCTTCTTATTCAACTTTTTTAGCATATTTATAAAGTGGGTTCTCTTCAAAATATTCAAGGGCTTCTTCAAATCCACTTTTAAAGGATTTCATCATCACAGTTTTATTTCTCAAATGCTTTTACTTTCATGCAGTTCATGAAAGCCTGTATCTTGTGCAAGAATTTCAATTTCATTGATAATTGTGTCATGCCATAATTTTTGTGAGAAACTGGCAAAGGCATGACAATAATGTACAAGAGTAAAGCTAGTATGAAGCAAGCAGGAAAGGGTTTTTGAATACGAACCAATTTAATGTGTGGTCAGTTTCTTAGCAAATATTTTTGTGGTATGGTAGATTTACTTGTCTATGAAATTTTGTAAGGTTGGGGACTTGAATAGTAAATATATGGATAACAAGGACCATCTGTATAATGTTATTGTCTCTTCAGACAGGGTGGGAGTCTTGTGGCTTTGATCTTTCTAATATGTTATTGACCATAGAAATACCTACATTACTTTGATATTGGTTATAATATAATAGTTCTATTCCCTAAATTGGGATTTAGAGATTAATGATCCTTTTCTTGAGCCAAATGTTTCTAAAAGTAAAAGGGGCCCCAGAATGCCTAGATTCTGAAAGGAGTGCTCCAAGTCGTAACTATTTGACACATGGTGAGTGAGGACTCCCATATAATAAATGCTTAGACCGGTCAGTCTGTCCAGTGGTTGCTCTACTATGGTGGACAAAAAATTTCCTCCTCTGGCAATACAGGTCTGGAATACTTGGTAAGGCAGGATCCATTCATTACTCCCTCTCAGTCAGGGAAAAGTAGAATGCTCCTAAATGTAGGCTTCATTGGTTGTTTAGAGGCTACATGCTGGTATCAAAGCTGAAGTCCTGATTTTAATTCGCCTATCCTCTGGATGTATTGGTGGACAAAGCCATCTCTGAACACACTTACCTAATGTTCCTAGACCAGACCCATTAGAGAGGCTTCTTTCTAGTTTGCACTCTGAGTCCACTGGCAGCATGGATTTTACTATAATCTGTTCTCTTTTATGAACATTTGAACCATAGTTTTAGCTTAGTGCCAAAGTTTTTACAGTGAGCACTCTTAAACTAAGAAAACTCACAGGGTTATTCTCAAAGAACATCTGAAGCAGACTTTCTCAACCTCAGTACAACTGGCATTTGGACTGGATAATTCTTTGTCATGGGGGACTGTCCTATGCAATGTCGATGTTTTACAGCAACCCTGGACTTTACATACTAGATGCCTACAACACCCTCCAATCATGAAATTCAGAACTGTCTCTGGACATTGAAAAATGTCCCTTGGGTGACAAAATTGCCTCTTTTAGAGAATTGACCTCGATCAAGATTGGGAAATTTTGTTGGCTGGATCTTCAATATATATATATTTAGAATCCAACCACTCCTTGCCACCTCCACTTTCTATCCTTGTTCAAGGTACTGTTACTGAGCGGCGCGGCCGGGTGCCACGGGTGGGCAGAGCCGGGAAGTGAAGCGCAAGGTGGCGGGAACCCCGGAGGCAGCCGGGGATTGTAGAGCCCCACCTGGGCCTGGAGACGGAGATTTGGTTTTCCAGGGGTGTCCGGGTAAACGCCAGATAGGTGCAGTGAGATCAATGAAATTATAATAGCAGCTTCTCTTTTATGGTTTTCAGAGGAAACGTGGTCGGCTTCAGTGGGAAACTTGTACTGGCCCGGTGCTCTCCGGGTCTCTGGGGCCTCCGTGTCATGGATCCACGGAAAGGGGTCATCTTATGGGTGCCTGGCTTTTCTAAGAGCATTTTTCTTTTCTTTTTCTAATGAGCAAGGCGAGAAAAGACCGGGAAATGACTTCTTAGCTTTACCCCGGGCTTTTTTTCTGCAGGTGAAGGGTGGAGTCCTTGCAGATGTTTTTTGCTCTTTGCTCCCCTACCTGCCTCTAAGATACGGCTGCTATTTCCCCTAAGGTTCAAGAGCCTCCACCCTCGTTTGGCGTTAGCGGCTCCTCAGGGGGTCAGAGTGATGGATGCCCCGAGCTGGGTTTGTCGAGGCGGGCGATGATGCCTGCAAGGGCTGGGCAGAGCTGAGCAGGAAGGCCGGGCGGCGAGCCGCGGGTTTTCGCCCGGGAGCCCACTCTGCCGTAGCCGCTCCGTTTTGGCTTCACAGTTTCCTTCCAGGCATAGACTACGTTGGCACGAGGAGCCCAGACGGCCGCCGGTGCAGTGCAGCTTCTTTATGAAGTTAATCTCATCTCTCCCTCCCGGGTTAGGCTTTTTATCCTGTTTCAGATCCCTAAAGTTTATGTTGTGTTTACCTCTTGGATGCATGATTTTTAAAATCCCTTTAATGTGTGAATAAGCCCCTACTACTGATTCAGAGCAAAACCAGGATGCTATTTCCTCGAGGAACTTGTTCTTTTAGAATTCTTCTTGCCCTCCTGTGTCCTTATTTCTGTTGCATGGGACCTTTTCTTCGTTGTCGTTCTTGGCTCTGTTCCCAGTGCTCCTAGCACAATGCCTAGCATACGGTGGGACCAGAATATTAACTGACCTCAGGTACAGTTCCCCTACGGGAAGGAGACTTAAACTTGCAGATAAATGTGCTTTTAGGAATAAAATGACCTTGGCGATCATCTAAATAATTCAGTCGCTACAGGGGTGGAAACAGATCCTCGAAGCTGAAATGACTCTGTTCTTATTCTTGTGGGGCTCTCAGTCATCACCTGTTGTAGGTTGATAATCAGTATAAGATGTGTTAGGTTAGGTGTCAAATGGAAGCAAGTAGTGAAACTGCTGTCCCCATTTCTCATCAAGGAGGAAGGTGTGTGTAAACTCCCAAGAAAAGCTCTGTTTTTCAAAGCATGCTGTACATTCTGGGCATATAATAAATACTTGGTCATATTTAACATTAGAAGAAGAAAAAATAGGTACTGTTATCTATTGACTGGGGATTACTGCAATAGCTTCCTGTTTAGACTCTCTGCTTCTATTTCTGCCTCTTACCCTTTCAGTATCTTTTCAATGCAACATCCAGAACGATCCTTATGGATGTCAGTTTATGTCATTCATCTGCCACAACCTCCAATGACTCTCCATTTCCCTTAGAGTAAAACGGCGTACCAGGTGAGTACAAGGCAATGGCCTGCCAAGACCTATGTGATATATCATTACCACTGATTGAGCCACGGATCTCAGCAGGAGCCAGAGGTGTGGGAAGCCAGTTGTTCTTGAGAGAGCCCCAAATTTTCTGGAAATCCTTTCTGAAGTTGTCTTCAGGGGCAGTTTGGACAGACAGGAACACTACACTCACTCCTTTTAGGCAGATACATTTTCTTCCAAATAGTTCCCTAGTCTGATTACCAGCCTATTTATCAGACTATGGATGACAATCATCCCTATCCAAAAATTAAAGTCCACACTTAAAATATGAGGATTTATCACCTCTGAGTTCATTCAAAACAAAATAACAGGTTTGAATGGCAAATCCACAGGAGTCCCAAAATTGTTTTAAACAATGGCAAGATTATTGGAATAAAAATAGAAAATTCTAGGACGATTATGTTGAAGGCTATAATATTAATTTAGATTTTTAAGTTTTGGGTGTCAATTACAGTAAAATTGTCACAATGAATTATATCTATATTCCATGCATTGCTAAAAATCAATCACTTCACTTCTACAGTCTTCGGCTATGAATACTCAAAGATGGCAATATTGAGTGAATTATGATAAGGAAAGGAAGGTGATCATTCAAATTGGGTAGAATATAAGAGTTTTCCTAAAATATCAAAATTACTCCCCATAATAGGATATAAAAATATAAAGAGTAGGTATTAAAAATATTAATATATCTATTTAGAATGATGGAAAAGTTTTGGTAATGGATGGTGGTGATGGTAGCACAATATTGTGAATCTAATTAGCAGTACTGAATTATATATTTGAATATGTTTAAAAGGGGAAATTTTAGGTTGTATATAAGTTTCTAGAATAAAAATTTTAAAAGCCCAACATCATGGAAATGCACAACACAGTGAAACCAAAGTTAAACCTTAGACTATAGTTAATAATAAAATTATAAAAAATGTGCTTTTATTACTTGTAACAAATGTACCACACCAATGCAAGGTGTTAGTAATAGGGTGGTAAAAGGGAATTCTGTATTTTATGCATGATTGTTCTATAAAACCACAACTTCTTTAATTAAAAAAATAGAGAATTGCCAGCCCCCTAAAACAATGTTTCATGAATTTCAAGGCTATGCCTTAGGAATATGGAAAATAAGACATAAATTCAATAATAAGATTGAGAAATTAAGAGATGGAGGACTACAATTGCAAAAGAAACAAAAGGAATTTTTTCCTAGACTAACATGAAATAAGATTCTATGAAAACAGTAAAAATTAAGGGCAGTTAAATGTGACAAAGTTTTTTTAAAAAAAGCTTTACTTTGATAAGCAAAACGTGTCAACAATGTGTTAGAACACAGAAATTGTGATTGCCTCTCTCACTACAACTTGGGAATATCACAGTTGGTGTTGCTAGTGTGCATTCAGAAAATCCAACTAACTGCATAATTTTTCATGAGGAGAAAAGGAGCATAAATTCTCAAAAAAGTATGTAAAGATTGATATAAAAAGGATAAATGCTAACAATGATAAATTCTAACTGGGTATAGAGGTGAGGAAAGATATAGTGAACTATGTTACAGCTATGTGTAATGGGTGAAGTTAACTAGGAACAAACTTGAAAGTAGAATATCACAGACAATATTTTTAAGATGAAAGGTAATGTCTTACTGCATAGCAAGAGTCCCATAAAAGAATATGAACAAAACCTGAGCATACTAAGGTTCTCAAATGTGCAAACCAATGAGAGGGGGATAGTTCCTTGCTTTTTTTCCCCCTCTTCTTTCTGACATGTTAAACACAACTCAGGATTTTTGTGAAATGTCATTTTTTTTTTTTCTTTTACTATCTGTTTTTTGTCCATCATCTTTCTTTAGGAAGAGAATGTGACACTCTGACAGTGTATGTTAGCTCATGTAACTTTAACTTTAATCCCTGATTAGATACTGTGTTAGTCAGGATTCTCTAGGGAAACAGAACAGACAAGAGATATCTGTAAATAGTATGAGATTTTATAAAATTATCTCATGAGGTTATGGGGATGCACAAGTCCAAATTCCATAGGGTAGGCTACAAACTAGGGACTCCAATGAAGGTCCTCTATCAGTTCCCCAGGAGAGAAGTCTGTCTGAGGTAGAGTTGGAAATTCTCCTTTGAACCCTGAAATCACTTCTCTTTTTAAGGCCTTCATCTGATTGGAGGAAACATCACTCATTGCTAATAGCAGTCTCTTCAGTTGATTGTAGATGTAATCAGCCATCAATGCAATCAGCTCATTGACGGAAATGTCTTTGTATTACAATTAGCCCAGTGCCTGCTTGCTCAAACAACTGGGCACCATTACCTGGCCAAGTAGACACACTAGCCTAACCATCACAGATATTAGTTTATTTTCTCCTCTGACCTTTGGCCTGGGATAATGTTTTTGCTGCTACAGGAAATTATGCCATCTTCCATAGAGGGCTGCAAAAGAAACTTCCTCTAACAACATTCTAAAAACTTTATTATTAAATTAAAAAACACAATCTAATAAGAGGCATAGTTCATAAAGTCATTTGTTAAAATACATTCATTAAGAAAAACACATTTTCCCATACTAGAGACTCCATAATGGGTGATTATGGTCTCCAACTAGCCCGCCAACTTTATTTAATTCACAATGCAGTTGAAAATGAATGTTCTATAAATCAGATACATTACGTGTTAATAGGCCCTTTAGGGGGACTGAGATTGGAGGCAGTGAGTGAAATAGTCAGGAAATCTGACTGCCATTATAAATTATTTTTAAGGGAATTGATTTCAGATCTCAGGATGCCTTCAACTCAAACATAACATTCCCTCGAAAATTGGGAGGTGGGGACAGTAAAGAAGGAAGAGTGGGAAATAAGTACCCTTCTTAGTCCACAAGTAGCAATAAAAACTTAGAGGGGAGAGAGGTCTGAAAGTCTGCCATTTGACTCTGTTTTCAACTGCAAACCAGTGCCAGCCGTTATTCATTAGCAATAGACTCTGAGGATCTCTCAGCAGGAAAGTGGGGTCCCTCCATGCTCAGGCATAGCACTGGCTAGTTGGCACTTCACATGTCTGGATCTCCTGTAAACCAGGTGTTTGTGAGTTCAGGAATACTGGTACCTAACAATAACACGTTTTTCTCTTTGCATTAACATTATTTCAATTTCCTCATACTGCTATCCCTTCCTGTGGCAAGTTCATGCTTTTACAGATTGGCTGTTTTTTTATTACTCACCTCAAACTAAACTCTTTCATCAGATTACACAGTCTTTTCCCGCAAAATAAGCAAAGTCCCCAGGTGTGGATTCTCTGTCTCCCTCCAAACTCCTTTCTCAGAAGTCACTGCTTAGAATTGTTGAGAGAAAATCCTCCATGGATCTCTTGCACTTTTGCAAATTTTGCAAAGTGAGGCACTGACTCCTCTTTGTTCCTCACTCTCATTTTAAGGATGTTTGTAAAGAGACTGGGTTTGGAAGACAGATAGTGTTTCCCTCCAGAGCAAAGTGCTGTGTTGCTTACAACCTTGAAACATAGTATCTTCCTTCCAAGCAATGGTCAGATATGCTTACTGTCCATCATAAAAGATTTGAGTTCCCTGATCTCTGGGTTCTTTTATTAGAATGCAACTCAAGAATTCCTATGGGAATAAGAGCTCTGGGAATCAATGCAAATGCTGATATTCTAACTGCCATTGCTCTCAGTAAAAAACTGTCCTTTGTCTCTGACCCAGGAGGCACCTGTCTTCTACTGGTGCCCATGGAACTATGGTATGATAACTTGATCACTTGCAGAAAGCTAATGAATTAGTTTGTGGTAGGTTTACTTTCAAATAAAAATAGCACATTTTCACTACAATTCTGATAGGTAAATATAAAAGTATGCAAAATTAATTAAATGTATCACCTATCTCTATGGAAAACACTCTGCTCATTTATATACTAAATAATTTAGCATAAGGAATTGATGTTTTGTGAGAAGGAAGACATGATTGATAAAAAGAGTTTTGCGCTGCATCCAGTACCCATGTGGAATCTAAGCCCTCACTTGACATAGGTGTGCAATGGACACAACCAATCCAATGTCCACAGAGAAAATGTGGAATGGGTGTGGGAACGGTAGCCATGGGGGCTGCTGGGTGTGGGGAACGGGAGGAAGAGATGAGATGTGGAGGCGTTTTCGGGACGTGGAGTTGTCCTGGATAGTGCTTCACGGACAATTACGGGACACTGTAGATCCCCCCAGGGCCCACTGGATGGAACGTGAGAGAGTCTGGGCTATGATGTGGACCATTGACTATGGGGTGCAGTGATGTTCAGAGATGAACTTACCAGGTGCAATGGATGTATCACGATGATGGGAGAGAGTGTTGCTGTGGGGGGAGTGGGGGGCGGGGGCGGTGGGGTTGAATGGGACCTCATATATTTTTTTTAATGTAATTAAAAAATAATAATAATAACAAAAAAAATAAAAAATAAAAAAAAATAAAAACAGTCTTTTCTTCGTTAAAAAAAAAAGAGTTTTGCAAATTAGTTTGTGAATGCTAGCTTTTACTCTATTTAAAAGTTTTTTTTTCATTATTATACTATGAGTTTTATATACATAATTCTATTTTTTTTCCAAATTCTACTCAATTACATAATTCTATTTTTTCAAATGCTTGTTTGTTGTTTTTCTTTCCTACTCTAAGTATTTAAAGAAAAATAATAGGTACCATTACTCCAAAATTGCTCTGTGGCTCAAAGGATAAATACGACTGCTTTTTCTGTTCTACCGTCAGATCTTTTGAAGTTAGCTGTTGCTGTAAATCATATTGCTTTGCATTTCCTGAAGTTTGTGACAGAGGATGGCTCAGTTCTAGTTAATGGTTATACACAAAGAAGATCCATATTTTATAATTTAAAAATATTTTATTATTAGCTTTAAATATAAATTTTGAGTTTCTTGGTGGTATATTCTCAATGTATGTATTCACTCCTTCACTCTCCTTACTTTGTAGTTTAGAAAGAGATTGAGAAATCTACCTTAACTGTTAAAACAAGTTTCTCCTAAGAGCCACCAGCTTCTGGTACAGAAAAACTATACAGAAAATACAGAAAATGCTTCTCTTGTTTTTTGGATCTCTAGTGCCTTACATGTAGCAGGATAGTGATGGATACTGGTTAAACACTGGAGTTAAGTAAATATATTTTTGTTCCTTTAAGACATCCTGGCAGTGAGATTAAGATTTTTCCCTCTGTATATATAGAATATTCACAGCCTGCACACTTTCTCTAGTCACTCTTTCATTTCCTTAAGTCTGCAGTGGAGTTGGGTCAAGAAACTTATGTTCCTGTCTAGTCTAGCATCTGGGAATTACAGGATTATCAAATGTACTCTTTCATCCACAGGTTTACATCAGCTCACTGTCAACCCACGACGTAAAGACCTGGCACTGCTGTGTCATTTAGAAAACCAGAGTTTTTATTTATTTAAGCCAATAAATTATGTTATTAACACAACCCATTGTTTAGTATTTGTTTTAGCAGTGAGGAAGCTAAGACTACTTAAGATCAGAAAATGATAGCATCTTTCAATGAAAATGGAAATTTTCTTTTTTATAAAAATTCTGTCAGATTCTTGATATCTCAGAAATCCAATCTGAAGAAGAGATTTGCATTTCTTGTATTTCAAACAATTCAACCTCAACCTAGGACTATCTGTGGAAAAGAAAACAAATTATGCATATGTCCCCAAATAGCTTGTTAGAAATTCATTAACTTTTAAGTATCAAGGTTTTAACCACTGAGGGTATTAGGTTAAAGCTATCACTTAAGAAAATTGCAAAATGCCTCCTTGAGGAGGAAATTAGCTCAATTCTATAAAGCTAAGACTACAAACTCTACAACTGGATGGCATACACTTTAGCAGCGCTAATCAGTTGAGCCCTCATAATCCTACCGAAGTGGAGCTCTGGCTTTCCTGGGAGGACACATCAGCTGACATCTATAACCTTCAACAGCAGATGCTCCATTAGGTCTTCCTGCTGGACTGCTGGGAGAGAGCTGCTAGTTCCTGTGATCTGCCTGAAGCAGTGGGAGCAGCAGCAGGTTTCTAGATCACCTACTGTTTTGGGGTTTCATCCTCAAGTGTTAGTCAGAAGATAAAGCACTCTTGGCCCTGATCCACACTTTCTCCCAGGCAGTATGCAATGTGGTTAATCCCACCATACCTACTTTATTCTGCCTCTCTCACCTAAGAGCAGCCTTGCAAGTAGAGAAGGTAACTGCTTTGGTGATGTGATTTATAAGGCGCTCAGTGACAGGACCCTCTTCTCCCTTGCCCTACTCTTTCACCTGTTCAACTGCCAGGAATTATCCCCTTGTAAACTTGGTATGCCTAGGAAGCCTCAAATTATCCTGTGAAAAAGCATTAAAAATATATTTTTCCCCTAAATTGTCTTCTATTAATAAATTCATATTTCTGGTCACTGTTTTTCTGGTTCTTACCATTTCTTGTTTATCAATAGTAATTTCTTTTCCCTCGTCTGATCTCTGCAGTCTAGGTCTCATGTTCTAGAAGGTGATCCTTGATTTTTCATAGCCCATGGCTCCTGCCCTGGCCAAGTGAACCCACTACCAAAGGCTCTTAGCTCAGAATTCTCAGCCTTCATGCTAACAGTCCTGACCAAGATTCCCTCCCCTGACCCTGACCAAGAGCTGACTGCTCAGGTTTGGTTTCCCAAGCCATTGGTCTCACAACTGAAAACCCATTCACAATCATACTGCTTCAGCTTTGTGGGGGGAGAGTAATAGGAGAAGAGGTTGAAGAGGTAATGGGTTACAGTAGTGGGGCTGTTTCATTGAGCAGAAGCCCTAATTATGTAGGTGTTAGGCTCACATTCTTCTGAAGGAGGCAATACATCCAGTGGGTATTTCAGACTTTGTGGAATATTTTCTTTGTGTGTGTGGTCTAATTGGCTCCACCAAAGTTGATATCAGACTGGGTGATATCAGACTCTTCTGGTGGATCCAGTACCCAGAAAAGGATACAAAATTGTAAAGAACAATCAGATCTTAATCATACTGAACCTTCCAAAAGTGGATGATTTTTATTCTGAACTGTCACTTAATTATACTGTTAGCATTTTGATTCAAGGGTAAAATTAAATAAGTTTCAGTTTGATTTAGATGATTGAGTCCAAAGTCATCTGATTGCTTTTGGTATCCTATATACCAGAAAAAAAATAGTTGTGTTAGTTTTCAGAAACACTTTACACTTTCTGGGAAAGTAGTTTACGAAGGTAAACTTCTAATAAAAGGTAAAAAATTAAATTTCTTTTTGACAATTTCTTTTCAATAGAATTGTCTATACACAGAAAATAAGTAAATTTAATGATTTATTCTTGAGTACAAATTTATGAAAAAACTTTTTACTTATCTCCACAGAGTTCATACAAAAGATAAACACAAATGAAAAAGGAAGTATCATAGAAACCATACATCCATGAAAAGAAATGGCTATTTTCAAACTGCTCTGCCTATTGTCCTTCTATAATGATTCGCTAACCTCTTCAACTTATCCCTCTCTCAGCTGCCACCCCTGGTCTGCAAACAATCTTATTCCTTATCTAGGGGGATTTAAGGAACGGTTGGCTGGTAGCAAAGGGATTCAGGGTCAGTCTATCTATATGTTTGATTCTAGCTTTGACTTGGTGCCGTTATTCTGATATTTGCTCCTGCCTTTTCCTTGGAGCCAAGCTTTCCTTGCAGTTTGCTTATATTTGTGCTCCACCTGGTAGTGGGTTGAGTAGTGTGTCCCCAAAATTCATGTCCACCTGGAAATTCAGAATGTGATCTTATTGAGAAACAAGGTCTTTGCAGATGTAATTAAGTTAAGGTGAGGTCATACTGGGTTAGAGTGGGCATGAAATCCAATGATTGGAACCCTTTTCAGAAGAGAACAGACATAGAGAGAAACACATAGAGAAGAAGGAACATGAAGAGGCAATGACAGCTTCTTCCCTTGAGCCTTCAGATGGAGAATGGCCCTACTGAAACTGTGACTTTGGACTTCTAGCCTCCACAACAGAAATGAGAGGACAGATTCCTGTTGTTTTAAGTCACTCATTTGTGGTCATTTGTTAAAGCCACCCTGGGAAACTAATACACCCTATTTCCAGGTTTCTACACACACACACACAAATCCTAAAGAGCTAAAGTGACAGAAAGGTTGGAAAAAAGCACTCCAGGCAAAAGGAACCCCATATACCTAGAAGAGATATGGCATATTAGAGGATCTGTAACACCTTCACCTAGGATGGAATGTAGAGTGTAGTCAGGGAAATAGTGAGGAATGAGACTTGAGAGGTATTGAAGGGTCAGATTGTCAAATGCCTCATAAAATATTTGTTGAGTTTGAAATTTATCCCAAGAGTGATGATGAGCTATTGAATAGGAAGTGACATGATCCCTTTTAGAATGATCATTCTCTTAAGGTGGAGAATGGACTGAAGGAGGCAGGACAGGAGGCAGGAGTCCTGTTAGGAGAACATTGCAATAATACAGGCAGGACATGATGTTGGTTAGTAGTACCATTACAGTGGAGCAGGATGTATTTTCTTTTGTTGCCTCCCCAGATCTACTTCCACTATCCTTTCTCCTACACTTTGCCTTCCAGGTGCAGATTAGGTTCAGTGGGTGGGAGATGCTCATAGGGAGTTGGAGGGCAGGAGACAAGTAAGGCTGAGGTATTGCTTTCCCAGTCTCCCCCCTTGTTTAGCCACTGCTGGTTGGTTACATCCCTCTGGCAAAGGCTACAACCATTTCCAACAGTCCTACCCAAATAGTCCCTATTGGGGAAAAACGGTGCTCACTGGGACATGGAGACTGATATGATCATAGGCAGAAAATTTATTGAGACACTCTCCCAATGGAGGGGGTCTGAAGAACAGACTTCAGCCCACTCCTGGAAGCAGGGGATTTGAATTTATACAGAACTTTCCTAGGCAGGGAAATGATAGTTGGTGGGAGGGGGTTGAGGGTCCAAGTGAGGTGCAGGGACCAATAGGAAGCCCTAGAGGTGAAAATTTTCCCTTGTATGGCTAGAGGGTAGTGGCTTAGGGAGTTAGGTTTTCTTGGAATGCTGGAGGAGCGGGTGTTTCTTGGATCTGTAGGGAGTAAAGGTTTTTTCTTTTTATCTTCCTTTGTTTGATATGCAGGTAGTGAAGGTTTCCATCTCCCATTGATATGCAGGTAGTAAAGGTCTCCATCTCTCTTTACTCCTGTCTCTACGTGGTTTCTTTGTTCAACCTTTGGGGAAGTGCCATGCCCTTAGACATGTAGGCTTATGGGGGATGGGGTTAGCCTTTCCCTAGTGCATATCAGGGGGAACTGAGCTACAGTTTGTTAATTATTGCAAACCTCTAGCACTACCCTCTCTACTCTTTCCCCTTCTACGCTGATAATGTAGCACCCAAGGTATTGCACTGTCTGTTGTCAGCCCTGTGCATAATTTTCTGAATATTCTCACTCTTAAACTCTTCTCAAATCATAAAGCTTGAATGTACCATCTGCTGAGATCAGATTGAGACATGAGAAGATGGTGAAAAGTGGATGGATGTGAGAAACTGAAATGGTATAACTGAAAGTGCCCTATGTGGGACAGAGTGCAGAAGAAAGAGTCGTTGTTGATGATAATTCCTACAGATAATACATGTGAGTGGTGTGCTGAAGACACAAAGCAAGAGAATGTGGTGAATAAATGCACAATGGAGAAGAGGAATAAAAAGTGATTCTGTCATTGAATATATAGAAAAGCCGTAAAGAACCCTTGATGATGGTCTTTCTCAATATTTTGGGCTGTGCACTAGCTATCAATTTTGGGTAGACTAGGAAATGATTAACTGGGAAACTGACCATATTATTGTGGAGTTATTTTATGCTATTAAATAATTTGGATGTTGTCTGAAAAGCACAGTTTCTATTTCTACTGGGTTTTCTTCCTTTCTCCCAGTAATCTGTGCATAGAAACCCAGGAATACTATCCAAACCTCCCTACAACATTGCCAAGTGGAATGTCTGCATAGAAACCTGGTCAGGCAGAGGAGTTTCTTACTACAGCATGACATTTGGGCTCTAATGTGGGCTGAAGATAAAGAGGCCAAGTGGCTTTCTCTGCTTTTTCTCGGATTGTACTTCTCTAATAGCAAAAACGGTTAGTCTTAGGGGAAGTTAGCAATGACGGGGGCTTGAGGAAGTGATGGGTGTGTGGGGCAACCCTGGGTCCTCTTGTTTCAGCTGCATTGACCGTCATCCAAATAGACCATATGAGAGATTCCCAAGAAAGAGAATTCCTGATGAAAGACAGATCTTGTCCCTAGTATGATGACCCCTATAGTGCTCTTGCTTCTGACCAAACTTGGAACAGAGATTTAACAACAATGCTTGCTAAATAGATATTTCATAAATAAGATTTGCAAAAGCCACCTCAGTTAAAAACCTTTAACATGCACATGTGGTGCTATATGTATATAAATTTACAGTTCAGTCAAAAAAATAACACCAACATAGCCACGAGACAATACTCATAAGGAATGAGGCCAAATTACTTATTTTAACTGACCAGTTGAAACAGTTAAAACTGCACACAGGCATCATTTAAGTTATAATCAATTTTTTATGTTATATAGGCCAATTATTTTGTTAAACGAGTATAAGAAACTTTCACTAGGAGACAAAAATTTACCTTTACTGCTCCCCTTCTTCTCTTAGAGTAAATGTAAATGGTTATTAAAATATTTCCTTTCCTATGAACTTAAAGATTTTGTTTCTCATAGATCCTCATTATCTTTGAACTCAGAAAGAAGCAATGGCATATTGATGTGAGCCACAGAAACATTAGGGAAGTTTGAATGAAAGGGAAGTTTTCTGATATTTTACCATGGCCATTAAATGTGAATTGTTAGTACATCAAGATACCATGTACATATACAGCAAATTAGCTCTGTATGTCCAGTTTGTGCTTTTTGCAATTTGAAATTGTCTCACGAGTGCCATTCTTCACTTGTGTGAGCTTGGTCTGAACAAAGCCTCACTCCTCCACATCATCTGAGGCAGTTTCTCTGAAAGTTTCAATACAAATAAGGAAGAGTCTGCATTTTCTAATTCTCTTTATTCAATTTGTTAGTTAAAAAGAATAATTATAGCTAGTATTTTACTATGTATCAGGCACAGTGCTTGGTTCTTTAAATACTTTCTCTCATTTTATGCTTACAACAAATTCACAAAGAAGGCTTTTATTATCCATTTTATGCACATGAACTCCATGAGTCACAGAGGTTATGCAACCTTTAAGTTCCTCATCTTTCAGCTGACAGAGGCAGAATTCAAATTCAGCTCTGAATGGTTCCACATTACATTTGTATATTTGTATAATACCTCTGAGGGTATTTTCTAGATGCTGCTATTTAGGGTTTCTTAAACTGAGTTTATATGTGACTATGAATTGACTATGTTTAGAGGGTTTGGGATTGTGTTCTGGAGGAGGCATTGTCTTTAATTGTTTATGCATTACTTTATTCTGGTTTGATTATTAAAAAGATGGCATAGAGTGTAAAGCAGTGTTTTCCAAGCTTAGTTCTGAAAAAAAATTTCAGTCCATCTCTATTTACTGAATTGATTATTTCTGGCAACTTGCAATGGCCCCATCAGTGGGTAGCAGTAAGAAAAAATACAGAAGAAAAGTTCATGCAGGAGGGAAAGAATCATTGGCTTTATATGAATGGAAATGCATACATGTGTATATTCCTTGAAAAAGATTAACATTCCATGCTACATTTGCCACCAGAGGGAGTCGTATGAATATCATAACAAAGAAAAAGGATAAAATCATTAAATATTTTCTTCCAGTTCCATTGGGATTTCAACTAGAATTCAGAATTTTGTAGAACATCTAACTGAAACATCAGTTAGATGGGAAAGGACTGAAACATCTCACTATAAGCTTTAAATAGAAGAAACAGATGCTTAAATTACTCATTCAGGGTGAAAGATAAACACCAAAACAAAATAATAGACACTTCCAGATTTCAATAACATGAGCTTCATATTATACCAAAATTGAAAAATTAAGCTGTAATCATTTTTGTTCCAAAAATCATTATTTACTATTACCAAGACAGTATTCAAAAAATTTCTGGAATCAAAATTTGATCAACAATTTTATTGATGTTTTATTAAGCAGATTTCCTCTTACCATTATATTGCTTATTCCAGGATGACTGTGCTAAGTACATGAAAAGTACATTGAAAAGAAAACTAATAAAACGATTAAGTATCCAAAGGCCATTTACTTAACTGCACTTCTTGAAACCCAGGCCAAGATTTTCTCAATTGATATACCAGGGAAAGATGGACTATTTAATAACTGGTAGATTTGTGATCCAATTTATTTTATTTCTAATTTTAGAATTGATCGGTCAACAGCATTTACTGAAAGCTACAAAGGACTAAATTCTCCATTAAAATCAAGATCCAGTGACAACAAATTTTAGAAAGACGAGCTCTGAAGTTATGTCGATTAGTGGTTTTTAAAATATAGTTCTTAGACCAGCCCCATCAGATTGCCTGGAACTTGTTTGAAATACGCATTATTGAGTCTGAGCCCTCACTTGTACAAGGGCAAAGTAAGTTTTCCCTAGAAAACCAGGAAAAAGGCAATAATAGAAGATGACTAAATTTTTGCTTTACATAATTTTTTATTTGAATTCTTTTTTCAAATGCATGTATTACTTTATAATAGAAAATATCATTCTATTACATAAAAAGGGTTGTTTTAAAATTATCTTTTAAAGTCTAGTTGCAAGCAAATAACTTTAACATATTTAAGAAGGTGTTGTATTTACTTTGGCTTACCCAATAATTGCTGATAAAATTATTTTTGGACCATATTGGTCATTTCAGATAAAGTTAGTAAAGCAAAAAAGCAATCAGTTAGATTGAAAATGGATGGTCCAAACAATCTTTTGTGATTGACCTACCTGCATGTAATTGGTTCCAGTGGTCATTGAGAGCTGACCTCAGAGATTGATCTGGATCATTGTGTTACAGTATAATCCATACAGGCATGAAATAGTAAGCACACCAAAAATAAAGAGCAGCAAAATATAGAGCATTAGTTGATGCTCATTCAGGTAGATTAACACATCAAACTGAAAGTTCCCTCTTATTTTTACCTTTTCTATATACAAAGAATTATGTTAAGAGGGACTTTTTCTTCTGTTTGCAAAGAAAAGTAAGGTTACATACACATTTGTTGAAGATGGAACCGATAGATCAATGCCTGAATTTGCTTGACCTTTGTAAGAAGCATTGAGAGTTTTTGTTCTTTCTTCCTCTTCTTGAAATGGTCAAAGTCACAAAATAAAAAAAAAAAAGTATTGAAGTCCAGAATTGAATCATCTAAGATGTTGGCATAAAATGCCCCAGGGTGCTGTTCACACAGAATCTTTGAAACACTAGGAAAACCTAGCAGCACCGTCTTCCTCAAAACTCCAGAACAGTTAAAGGAATACAGAAACTGGGCGAGTGCCTTACTGGATATGTAGTTTCCGAAAATTATCTCTCATGCTGTGGGTTATCTAGTTACTTTCATAATAAATTCTTTTGATGCACAAAAGTTTTTAATGCTGATGAAGTTCCATCTATTTTTCTTTTGTTGCTTGTGCTTTTGGTGTAGAGTCTGAAACAACCATTGCATAGCACAAGGTCCTGAAGATGCTTCCCTCTGTTTTCTTCTAGAAATTTTATAGTTCTTACATATAGGTCTTTGATCCATTTTGAGTTAATTTTTGTATATGATGTGAGGTAGGGATCCACCTCCAATCTTTTGTACATGGGTTTTCAGTTTTCCTAGCACTGTTTGCTGAAGATACTATTCTTTCCCAATTGGGGAGATCTGCACTCTTGTCAAAAATCAGTTGGCCATGTAGTGGTTTCTTAGGCTTTACACCCAAAGCACAGGGAACAAAGAAAAAAATAGACAAAAATTAAAAGTTTTGTGCATCAAAGGACTTTATCATGAAAGTAAAAAGACAACCTACTCAATGGGAGAAATATTTGGAAACCATACATCAAATAAGGGTTTAGTATCCAGAATATACACATTAAAAAACCCTACTACTCATCAATAAAAAGACAAACAATCCAATTTAAAAATGGGCAAAAGATTTGAATAGACATTTCTCCAAAGAGGATAAACAGATGGTTAAAAAGCACATGAAAAGATGCTCAACATAATTAGCTATTAGGGAAATGCAAATCAAAATCAGAATGAGATACCATTTCACATCCACTAGAATGGCTACTATTTAAAAAAAAAACAAATGTAAAATTACAAGTGTTGGAGAGAATGTTGAGAAATAGAAACTCTCCTTTACTGCTAGTGGTAATGTAAAATGGGGCAGCCACTGTGGAAGATAGTTTTGTTTTTTTTTTATGGAAAACAATGGAATTCTTGTTTATTGCATTTTTATAGGAAAATAACATGATTTTTCATTAAAAACTATTATTTACATTTATTTTTTTTTATTGACTTTGTAATAATATTACATTAAAAATATATATGTGAGGTCCCATTCAACCCCACCCCCCCCCACCCCCCCCTCTCCCCCCCCCAACAACACTCGTTCCCATCATCATGACACATCCATTGGATTTGGTAAGTACATCTTTGGGCACCTCTGCACCTCATAGACAATGGTTCACATCATGGCCCATACTCTCCTCCATTCCATCCAGTGGGCCCTGTGAGGATTTACAATGTCCGGTGATTACCTCTGAAGCACCATCCAGGGCAGCTCCATGTCCCAAAGACGCCTCCACCTCTCATCTCTTCCTGCCTTTCCCCATATCCATCGTCCACCATGTCCACTTTTCCCAATCCAATGCCACCTCTTCTATGTGGACATTGGATTGGTTGTGTCCATTGCACCTCTATGTCAAGAGGAGGCTCAGATTGTGGAAGATAGTTTTGCAGTTCCTCAGAAAGCTATGTATAGAATTAACAGATGACCTGGCTATCCCACTACCTGGTATATACCAAGAAGAATTGAAAGTAGGGACTTGAACAGATTATTTGCACACTGATGTTCACAGCAGCATTCTTCACAGTTGTCAGAAGACAGATGTAACCCAAGTGTCTGTCAACTGATGAACAGATAAACAAAATGTAGTATATACATACAATGGAATATTATTCAGCAATGAAAAGGAATGAAGTTCTGGTTCATGTGACAACATGGATGAGCCTTGAAGACATTATATTGAATGAAATAAGCCAGACACAAGAGAACAAATTTTGTATGATCTCACTGATATGAAATAATGAGAATAAGCAAACTCAAAGAATTAGAATCTGTAATATAGGTTTCCAGGATCTGGATTGGGGATAGGGAATGGGGAGTCAATGCTTAATTTGTACAGAATTTCTTTTTAGGATGATTGTAAAATTTTGGAAATGGACGGTGGTGATGGTAGCACAACATTGTGAGTGTAATTAGCACAGAATTATATATATGAATGTGGTTAAAACAGGGACAATTTTTGGTCATATATATGTTACTAGAATAAAAATTAAAAGATAAAACAGGACTGTACAATACAGTGAACACTATTTTAAACAATGGACTATAATTAATAGTACAACTATAAAAATGTTCTTTCATGAATTATAACAAATATACCACACTAAAGCAAGGTGCTAATAATAGGGTGGTATATGGGAAAAAATATACCCCAATGTAAACTACAGACTATAGTTAATAGTATAATTATAATATTCTTTCATCAATTATATCAAAGATACCACATTACTGCAAATTGTTAATAATGAGAGGATCAATATGAGAATGCTGTATTTTTTACATGATTTTTCTGTAAACCTACAAATTCTCTAATTAAATTTTTTAAAAAACATTGGATTATATATGTGAATGCAGTTAAAAGGGGAAATTTTAGGTTGCATATATGTTTTACCAGAATAATTTTTAAAAATGGTGTTTATAAAGACCACAGTAATAGCTAATATTTAGTACACAATCAAAAAAATCCCCTGCATATTGAAACTTTGGATTTTCTGTCCTTTCTTTCTTTTTTGAAATTTATATTCTACTTTTGTTCAAAGGTAGTCAGAATTATATGATGGAAAAGATGCAATTGTTAAATGTAAACCATTGAAATGTAACAGAACTTTTGCAAGCCTAAAAATAAAAATCAGTATAGATGTGAGGGTTTATTTCTGAACTCTCAATCTGATGCCATTTACCTATAAGTCTGTCCTTGTGCGAGGACCAAGCTGTTTTGATTATTGTAGGTTTGCAGTAAGTTTTAAATTGGGAAGCGTATTCCTCCAACTGTACTCTTCTTTTACAAGATGGTTTTCACTATTAGGGTCTCCTCACCCTTCCATATAAATTTGATAATTGACGTTTCCACTCCGGCAAATAAGGCTGTTGAAATTTTTATTGGGATTTTATTGAATCTGTAAATTGCTTTGGATGGAATCGACATCTTTACAGTATTTAGTCTTCCAATCTATGGGTACAGAATGCCATGTTAGGTGTTCTTTGATTTCTTTTAGCAATATTTTGTAGTTTTCCATGTATAAGTCCTTTATATCCTTGATTAGATTTATTCTTAAATATTTGTTTCTTTTAATTGCTATTGTAAATGGATTTTTTTTCTGTTGATTTTCTCTTCAGATTGTTCATTACTAGTGTATAGAGACACTACTGAGTTTTTGCATGTTGATCTTGTACCCTGCCACTTTTCTGAATTTGTTTATTAGCTCTACTGGTTTTGTTGTGGATTTTTCATATATGAAATCATGTCATCTGCAATTAGGAAACTTTTACTTCTTCCTTTCCAATTTGGATGCCTATTGTTTCTTTTTCTTGATCAGTTGCTCTGTTAATAACTTCCCGTACAATGTTGAATAACAGTTTTGACAGTGGGCATCCTTGTCTTGTTTCTAGGGGGAAAGCTTTCAGTCTTTCACCACTGAGTATGATTACCTGTGGAGTTTTTTCATATGTACCCTTTATCATGCTGAGGAAATTTCCTTCTATTTTGTTGTCTAAATATTTTTTATAAAGAAGGGATGCTGGATTTTGTCAAATACCTTTCTGCATCAGTTGAGAAAATCATGTGTTTTTTTTTCCTTTGTTCTCTAAATGTGATGTATTACGTTCATTGATTTTCTTATGTTGAACCAACCTTGTCTATTTGGGATAAATCCCACTTGATCATGGTGTATAATTCTTTTAATATGCCTTTGGATTTGGTTGGTTGGTATTTTATTGACGACAGGCTGCTTTATATATTATATATAATTCCTTTATCTTTGCATAGGAATTGACCAAGCACCCTTGATCAACAATTCATTTTGATTTTGCAGTCACCTTAGGGCAAGAACTTACTGCTTACAGGAGACTTTCCTTAAATTTGCTTGGTGCTCCTAAATAATGGATAGTTTTTGTCAATAAATTTTAACACACAGATTTACAGTCCCTTTCTTAACTGCAGATCTGTCTTGATTTGAGTTGAGTTCATTGAGTTTGGAGAGAGATCTTTATCTGTGACATTTTCACCTCATCATCTGCAGTTAGGCTCAGAGTTTATTGCTAGTGACACATGATATTCTGAATGTATATATTTTTGAGGAAATGGAATTTCCAAAAATTCCAGAATTCTCATTACTAAACATACTTTGTAGAGGTAATTCATCCATTGTGGACAAACAAAATTTTTTTCAGGTTCACACAAAAAAGTGTTTTAGGAATAAGTTTCTGTCTATACCTACTCCTTGCTCTGTTAGAAAAAAATAGCCTAGTAAAGGATGTGGAGATCCTTCTCTGACTGTACATCTATTGAAGAGATACATTTTCACCCATACATCATTAAAATTTTTATTTGCTATGAGGAAGAATATTTGTATACTGGGGAGTGTTTTTGTAACTTTTTAAGTCACTGTAATAACTTGGGTATCAGTTGGGGCTGGAGCTAGCTCGTAGAAGTTATTGTTCATTTTCCAAACCTATTTACTTTTCCACATTGGCAACAAAAGATAACTCAGACATGATCTTTTTCCCTCAAAAATTAGTAGTTTAGTGGGTGTGATGGTTAGGCTAATGTGTCACCTCGGCCAGGTAATTGTGCCCAGTTGTTTGATCAAGCAAGTACTGAGCTCATTGTAACACAAGGACATTTATGGACTTCAGTCATCGCTGACTTTACTGCATAGATAGCTGATTACATCTGCATCAGCCAGGGAGATTGCCATCAGCAATGAGTGATTCTTTATTGAATCAGGTGAATGCCTTAAAAGGAGAAGTAATTCCAGAATTCAGGGAGAATTTCCCAGCTTGTCCTTGGACAGCCAATGTCTCCCAGAAACTCATCAAGGACCTTCATTGTGCTTTCATTGGAGCCCCTGGTTGCAGCCTGCCTGCCGAACCTGGACTTGTGCATCACCACAGTCACGTGAGAGACTCTGATAAAATCTTTTACTATTGATGGATATCTCCTTTTGACTCTGTTTCCATAGAGAACCCTGACTAATACAGTGGGTAAAACAGACCTTAGCTGAGATGTTACACAGCAATGTAGTAAGTCTGTGATAGAAATATAAATAGCTATAAGTCCTTAAAGGACAGCATGACTAATTTTACTCGAAGAATCCCCATAGGTAGGAGTTTGCCATGGGGAAAAGGGAATAAGAACACTGCAGTTGGAAGCAACAGAATGCACAGAGGTACAGAGCTTCTTAGAATATAGCCTGCTGAGATGTGTGAGGAGAATGAGAAGTATAACAGGAAATGGATTAGCCATGGATTGATGGAGCTAAATTGTATGGTGCTTTGTCTGTAGTGGTAAGTCTAAAGATGTCCAAATTCTCCTGTGAAGAAAAGCTGAATAATTAGGGGGGGGGGGGGAAAAAAAAAAAAATAGGATGTGGAATTTTTTCAAGTCAACATTCTTTATCTAAGTTCTTTATCTAACTGTATCCAAGTTCTTTATCTATCCTTTAAACTCATCGCTATATGCCATTCCCTAGTAAGGGACCATGACATTATATTGGGCTTCAAATTTCGGGGAGTTCTGGATCACAGAGTGTTTCAACAATGGCAATGGAGGGATACTGGTATGGGATACCAATGACAGATGATATATGACTGACAGGGAGCTGTACAGAACATATGTCCAGGGTGCATGGTAATGTTTGGATATACTCATAGTGGCAACAATTAAAAACCACAGTAGGGGGGGTACTGGGTTCCTGGCCAGTGGTGCTCTGTCGTGGTCCCTAGGGGAGCAGCGACAGTCTCCCAGGTACAGTGGTGGGGACCGGGAGGGAGTGAGGGTTCAACAGTGAGCCCCTGATACTAATGACTATGCTTGTGAGCTGATAAACCCAAAATAATAACAAGGCCTAGAGCAACTTTGTGCCTGGGAATTTCCTTCTGTCAGCCTTCATGTTACTCAAATGTGGCCAGTCTCGAAGCCAAACTCAGCATGTAAATGCAATGCCTTCCCCCCAGCGTGGGACATGACACCCGGGGATGAGCCTCCCTGGCAACGAGGGACCACTATCAACTACCAACTGATGATACAACTGGAAAATGACCTTATACGGAAGGTTCAATGCGGATCAGCAGAATATCCATGTCTACATAAAATACCATGACTTTAAAATGCTGTTTGACCTAAAGTAAGGGGGAAATGGAAAGGAGAAATGAGTTTATATGGCTACGAGTTTCTAAAAAAGAGTCTGGAGGCTGGCAGAAGGTTTGCCCTCATGCACAACTGAGCAGAGTCAGAGAGACAGATAAAGCAGATACAACCCCCAGATATTGGTTCCTTTGAGGGCTAAAGAGACCCATGGGAGTTATGGTCATGGCCGATGGGGTTAACTACCAGGGCAGATGGCCCCTCTTTGGAAATGGTGTTTATGTGTGATGAATCTGGACTCAGATGGGATCTCCCTTCATAAGACTTTCATGCTAATGTGCTGGAGGTGCAGTTAATGTTGGGGTTTAAGATATATTTAGGGGATTTGAATCTCTGGACTGACAATGTGATAGCCAGATCCTGAGCCTCAACAGACTCCAGCACCTACAATCTGATTTATTGGACTTACCACACTCAGCTAAGATGGAGGTGAAGAAGGACAACCACCACACCATGGAGCCTAGAGTGATTACAACTGAAAATGGG
Source organism: Dasypus novemcinctus (assembly GCF_030445035.2). Taxonomy (NCBI): domain Eukaryota; kingdom Metazoa; phylum Chordata; class Mammalia; order Cingulata; family Dasypodidae; genus Dasypus; species Dasypus novemcinctus. The sequence goes on from NC_080677.1 coordinate 88,829,755, forward strand.
AGGATTGCATCCAGCATCCAGGTGGAATCTGAGCCTCCTCTTGACATAAAGGTGCAATGGACACAACCAATCCAGTGTCCACATAGAAGAGGTGGCATTGGATTGGGAAAAGTGGACATAATGGACAAAGGGTATGGGGAAAGGCAGGAAGAGATGAGAGGTGGAGGCGTCTTCAGGACATGGAGCTGCCCTGGATGGTGCTTCAGAGGTAATCACCGGACATTGTAAATCCTCACAGGGCCTACATGATGGAATAGAGGAGAGTATGGGCCATGATGTGAACCAATGTATATGAGGTGCAGAGGTGCCCAAAGATGTACTTACCAAATCCAATGGATGTGTCATGATGATGGGAACGAGTGTTGTTGGGGGGGGGGAGAGGGGGGGTGGGGGGGGTGGGGTTGAATGGGACCTCACATATATATTTTTAATGTAATATTACAAAGTCAATAAAAAATAAAAAAATTAAAAAAAAAAAAAAAAAAAAATAAAGATGTCCAAATGAACCAGGTAGCAAGTACAGAAACAAACATTTTTAATCAGAGGTATGACATGATCATATTTTACAAAGAAAACTTTAGCACAAATTCCAGAAGTCTAATTTCCCACTTCAACAATCTGTTGGTCTCATTAGGTCTAACATACTCTTCTGTAGTTTCTAAAAATTGTGAGAGGTATGATCATTGTTGAAGAAGAAAAAATCTCTCCCTTCCTCGCCCTTTTCAAGGTTAGGGAATAGTGTATTAACTTAAAGCTTAAAGAGCACTTAGGAGCTCTGTGGTTTACATCCTACATGTTCCACAGAGGGAAACAGAATAAAGTCCCATAGACCATTGACTCGGGAGCTAGGATTGGAAGCAGGTCTGCAGTTCTCTCTATTTTTACCATTTTGGCTGTTTGTTCTATTCATGAGAGGAAATTAAATTGGGAATGCTACTTGGCTCACCTGCGTTACATGTACAACAGAAGATTTCATTCAGACAAATGAATAGTTAAATGAATTCTGATATTCCTGGAGGGAAAAAAATGGAATAAAGTTTAATTTGATATGGGCTTTATTTTCTCTACACCATCTTCAGCATGAAAGTGATTTGTTTGACAGTGGATTCACATTGTAAAAGCCAACTTTATACACAGACATAGCAGCTAGGAAATATATTGTATGCATTAATATAACATAAAGATATAACTAGTCACCATCTGCTCCATTTTACATGAATATAAAATTCATTTCCCTTTTCTATATTTCCTTTACAGACTAAGTCTTCTTTTTGAGAATTTCACAATATGTTATATCTATTTTGAATAGTTATATTAAAGAGAAAAAAAAATGAAGTGGCAAAATGGTAATGTATATAGGTCTATAAATTTGTCTACTCTCCAGGATGTCTCTTCTGAATATTAAAGCTTTTTAGAATTTTCCCAGAAAATATATTTTTGAATTCATGTATTTTAACAATCCAATAAAGTTAACTCTTTTTACATTATTTAATTTGAGCTTTACACATTTGCTGTTATAAAAGGCCATCTAGGTAATACATATTATTTTAGTCAAGGAAATTGTCTCCAGAGTAGAAGAGGTTCATGGTTTTGCCTTCTAAATCAAAGAAGGGTATATTTTTAATATAAAATAGACTCTCCAGCATAAAAATTTGCACAACATCCAAGAGATGATTGAATTTCATTCGGCTCTTTGTTGCAAAAAAATGTTGTAGAAACATTTTAAAAGTTGAAAAGAGGTAATTAAAATGAGTGGGGAAAATTGTTACTTCTAGGGCTTAGGGCTTCTTCATAGAAAACCATGAGTAGAACTATAGGCAGGAAATTAAACTGGTATAAGCGTAGGAACTTAGGTCATTTTAGTCCTTGAGTCAATAATGCAGTTTCCTGCAAACCTGCCTGGATGGCTTTTATAATCAGATCAGATATCCTCCAGTTTATATTTAATGCCCCGAACTCTTCACACACACGGATGGAGTAGAGGTTTTGGAAGGTTGTTATATAATTTCATTATTGTAGATGACTAAAAAAATATATTTCTGACTCTATAATTACTCATTTTGCTACACTACTCATTTAGTTAGTGAGCATACACATTGTGAATCACACTGAAGAAAGGGCTACAGCACCATTCTCTAGACATGAATTATAGGATTATATTATAGACCAAACTTGGGTCCAGTTGAAATCCATGTTACAATTCAGTAATAATATCACTGATTAACTTTCAAAAGGAATTCATCTTAAGGGAATACATGTTCATTAAATTTTTAATTTATTTGACAAATATCCATTTTTAAGTTCTGAGTATTTGTCAGGCACAGTTCTAGGTGCTGCTTATGGCAATGAACAAAACAGATGAAAGTCTCTACCAAAAAGAAACTTCTTTTTGTTAGTGGTAAAAAGTGTTCTGAAGAAAAACAAAGTGAGTAAAATGGGAGGAAGATTGGAGGGGTAGTGTATATGCTCTTTATTGTGGTATTCGAAGAAGGTTTCTGATACGAAAGCAGTTAAGCAGAGAACTGAAGGAAATGAGGTCGTTCTAAACAGAAATCTGGCTAAGTGGTTATCAGGCGAAAGCAGCAGCAAGTGTAAAGGCCTGAGTGTGTGGCGTATCTTCATTTTTACAGAAGAAGATGGGGCAGAAGAAAGGATTGGTAACAATCGCTGAATCATCACTGATGTTGTGATGATGGTGCTTGATACTGGGATTTGAACCTTGATCTGCAGAGAGTTGTAGGAAATATAAAAAAGATTTAACGGTAGCTGGAGAACGATGAGGTCTTGGGAAAGCCAAGGCCCTTAAAGGAGAGCTTGTCTTTGGTGTGACCCAGGAGCAGCAAAAAAGCCAGATGCAGCACAAAGAACCAGAAGACAGTAATAGGAAATGAGGTTCAGGAGAGGGGGGAAGGTGGGGTGGGCTGTCGGATTGTGCAAGGCTTTGTAGTACTATGAATTTTATTATAAGACAGAGTTGTGATCAGAAGAGTGACATGATTTTATTTGTTTCCCAAAGATACCTGGCTGCTTTGTGGAGAATATACTATATAGGTGGTAAGGGTGCAGGTTGGGAAATCAATTAGTAAACTGTGGCAATAATCTAGGTCAAAAAGAGATTATTATGACTTGTTCTAAGGTGGTAGTGGAAAAAGGGATGAGGCATAGTTGGATTCTGTATATATTTTGAAAGAAGAGCCAACAAGATTTTCTGACAAATGACAGCAGATAATATTATGGTGAGGTTCTAGTAGAAAAATGATAATAATTATATAGTCAAAGCAAGCATGTTGAATTGATTCACTGAGAAAAAACTCATATTCCAAATCTGCATTTAACTTGAGTGCTTCTGGCACCTTCCTGCTAGTACCATTTTCTGTTTGACCTAAATAATTCTGCATAGAAATTACTCTCTCAGCCTTCATTTATTCCAAGAAGGTATGATCAATGTCTTAGACTCCTGCTAGATATATTTGTGAAGCACTGAATAGCAACTTGTGTTGCAGAAAATTCTATCATATTTAGTTATTTTTAGTTTTTAAAAATGATAATGAAGTCATTTCCAGTCATGTTATCCACAAGGCAGTTTCCAGTCTTTGGATGACAACATTTAAGTAATTCAAACATTCATATTCACAAATATTAAAGAAATAATATATTATCAGGGATAGTGTAGGTGACCCTACCAACTTAAGAAAGATGCAAATTAGAAAATACGCAAATGAGAGTTCTTATGTAATGCACTGGGCACCAAACTGTCTTGAACTATTACATTTTACATATTATCACACTTCAGCATTTATTTCTTATGTTCGATGGCCCTGAACTGAAAGTAATTGAATAATGTTAGCTGGAGTAGAAACAAATCACTTCTTCAAAGTGTTGCATTTTTTCCAGTTATAATGATAGATGCATCAGTAATATTATTTAAATAACATGCATGACATGCATTTGTTTTGAATCCTGTGCCTTGTGGAACTAGAACTAAAAACAGTTACAATATTGCAAATATTAGTAATAGTTTTATATGTAAACAACTACTTATTTAGTATAATGTGCAGATAGAAATTGAATTCAAACACAATAAACCATGTTGAATATTTGTCGTAGGTCAAATACTAGTCTAAATATAACTTGAAACCATTATAATGATTAACTAATGTGTGTTTCAAGGAGCACTGGTGACTGGTTGTTATTGGTGCTATTTGAAATAAAGATTTTATTTAAGCGATTTGGGAAACACTAGGTTAGACAGAGTTAAAGAGATTACAGTGAAACTTTTCAAGTTTTTGATATACTAATGTGTACTGTGACTCTTCAGTGTGGAAGAGGAATGTAATACATAGGGTACTCCAAAATTATTTAACCAATATCCTTATTTCAGAGACCATCTCAGGAGACTGATGTTCTTAGGCACACAAATTTAGGGAATTTTGATTTAGAGGATGAAATCTCAACCTTCTTTTTCTACCTTTAGTTGGTTACCACACAGTAATTTCATTATTTGCATGCCTGCATACTTTCTATTATTCTTTTTAAAATCTTTATTTGATCACTTAATACATGGTTTTGGGATAATTGGGAAACAATGAATTTTGATCCTAACCTCACAGCCATAAGCAAAATAAAATTCAGATAGTTTAAAGTAGGTTAAATGTGGTTAAAAAGAGTTAAACCAAAAATAAACACCACCAAAAAATATATGGATATTTATTAAATAAGCTCACTGTCTCCCGCCCCCCCAGATCCCTAGCATGGTACATGACTCCAGGGACTGAACCTCCCTGGCACCTAGGGATCATTACCAAGAGTCAACTAGCAATGCATTTGCAAAAACACATTGACCAAAAGGGAATATATTAAAAACAAATGAGTTTGTATGACTGAGAGATTTCAAAGTGAGTCGAGGGGCCATTCCAGAGGTTATGCTTATGCATGTCTCAGGAGGATCTCACTGACTGCCACAGTAAACTGTGCCTCAAATACGGGTGCTCCTGAGAACTCTAGAGACATCTGGACATTATAGGCAGGGCAGACAACCCAAGAAAATCAGTATCCTGTCAGTGGGCCTTACCTTGGAATATATGATAACCTATCTCCCCAGTGTTTCAGAGTTAACTCATATATAATTTTCCTACACATGGTACTTCTACTCCTTTTATTTGAGCCTGTAATTAGCACTATACCTGTTAAATATATGTCCCAGAGACTTAAAATCTTCTGGCTGTTCATATGCCAGTTGAGTCCTGAATCTCAGCAGAATTGTAGCCAATACCTACTCTCCAGTTCATCGGACTGACCCAGGACAACTTACAAAAGGATGATGATGGACAATGCCCATCCCAAAATACAGAAAATATCTACAACTGCAAGCAAGACAGTTCCACCCATCTGCCCCATAGGATCTAAGCCTCCTGTCAATTGGAAGCAGAGTGGGCATCACCATCCCCAAATCCTCAAGATTGAGGAATGAACAAACCTAAGGAGGGAATGCAACAATGTGCTAAAAAATACTTAATATTATTCTAGTAATGGAAACACTTGCAAAATTGATATAAAGACAATAGTCACCAGAGGTTCTGAGGGGAGGGAGAGGGAAGAATAGGTGTACCATGGTGCATTTTGGGGACATTGGAATTGTTCTGCATGATATTGCAATGATGGACAGAGGCCATTATACATTTTGTCAAAACCTATAAAATTGTGCAGTGCAAAGTGTAGACCATAATGTAAACTATAGACCATGGTTCGTAGTAATGCTTCAATATATGTTCATCAATTGTAACAAATGTACCACATTAATGAAAGACGTTGTTAATCGGGAAATGTGTGGGAGGGAAAGGTGTAAGGTGTATGGGAATCTCCTATATTTTTGGTGTAACATTTATGTAATCTAAAACTTCAAAAAACAAAAACAAAAACAAAAATGAAACAAACAAAAAACCCATTGGCCATAGAAATGAAAGTTTATTTCTGGACTCTCAATTCTATTTCACTGGTCTATCTTTATGCCAATATCATTCAGTTTGACTGCTGTATCTTTGTAATACGTTTCAAGGCAGGCAGTGAGAGTCCTTCCACATTATTCTTCTTTCTTAGGATCTTATTTGCTATTCTCATGCCCTTTCCCTTACAAATAAATTTGGTAATTGCATTTTATATTTCTGGAAGGTAGAGTGTTGGAATTTTGATTGGTATTGCATTGAATCTATAAATCAGTTTGGGTAGGATTGACATCTTCATGATATTTAGTCTTCCTGTCTATGAACATGATATGTCTTTCCATTTGTTTAGGTCTTCATTGATTTCTTTTAGCAGTGTTTTAGAGTTTTGTGAATATAGGTCCTGTACGTCTTTGGTTAAATGGATTCTTAGGTATCTGAGACTCTTTGTTGCTGTTGCAAATGGAACTTTTTCCCTGATTTCCCCTCAGATTGTTCAATACTAGTGTACAGAAACTGGGGGAGCCCAGGGCTCCAGGATGCCCCCACCCTTAAATGAAACATAGCCTGAGGCTCTGTAGCTGCCAGCATAACCTGGACACATACTAGTTAAAAAGTAACAAGCCTCCCTGGAGGAAAGATGTACAGATGGTACTGCAAACTCTAATATTCTCAAGGCTGTATATTCCCTTCCTGTGATAACATCACTAAACACCATGCTTGTGTACTTTACGTAACTCTTGCAGAATTTGTTTGCATACCCAAGGGAATGTCTTTGTTCTGAGACCCCTTATATTGCCCCTCACTTTGCTATCCCTTTGCAGATGCTATCTTCATTCTCCTTTGACCACCATAGGGGAGCCTCTCTTGTCTGTAAGTCCCAATAAAGTTCATGTCTCACCCAGTGTCGAGTGTGTCCTTTGGTCTTGTGGCTGCCCCACCCCAAGCCCTTTGGAAGTTGGGTTGGAACAATTGGCGAGCTATCAGCCAGGAGACCAAAGGACCACCAGCAGTGGTAGGCATGAGCTCCAGGAGAGGAGAATCTGCAGTGGAAATTCTAGCTTTGCCTACAGTATACATGTAGAGAGATGTGACTGCCCTCCTGGATGAGTGGGGGCCATTGAGAGAATATGGGGTTACCCTGAAGACTCTGGTGGGTATACTGATCATGCTACAGCAGGTAGCAGGGCAGCTACATTTAAATAAGAAAAGGGGAGACCAGATAGGGGTGGCTATAACATGGCCTTTTTAGGAGGTTTGTGGTGGCTACCAAGGTAGAACAGTTGCAAAAGTCTCTGTGCACTGCTTAGAGGAGGAATTAAAACTAGAAAGAGATACGCACCTAGCACAGGCAGAGATGGAAGACTCTAACCGATTGCCTGTACAAAACTGATGATTAGTTAGAAACCTTAGTGTGCAGATATGCTCATGCTAGAGGTTGCAGATTGCCTTGGGTCCTGGTCCAGAGGGTATAAACTACCCCTGGGTGGGACCCTAAGGCATGGGATCCTGTGGACTCCTCCTCAGATGAGGAAAAGGAGGAGTGGGAGGTGGAAGAAGATGAGCTCCCAAGGGGGCATCCCATAACACTACAGAAGTGGAAGGCATTACAGGCCTAGTCCCTTGGGACCCAGCATTCCCAACCCCCCAAGCAAAAATTGCAGGTGACTATGAGAAAAGACACTGCTGTCCATTTAAAAATGATTTAAGGGAAATTAGTCTCTATTACCACTCACCTTTCTCTGCATCAACATCTTTACAATGCCTCAAACAAGGCAAAAAAAAAAAAAAGCATTGTTGCTAGTTTGGTTAGCTGTTGGGTACAAAGCCGCCTTGCCTGATGGAGATACAACCCACCCCACCCACCATTGGCAATCTATGGAAAAGTTATAGGATGCTTTGTGGGGTTTGGGGATGTAGTTTGCTATTTGTGCTGCCAATTTTGTGGGACTTGATGCTGAAGCTTTTACAGCAGGGATGAAAGGTACTGTGCTGCATACCACTCCCAATCATTATTCTGGACCTCTGTTGTCAATCTGGGCCCCCTATTGGGACACCTGTGGCTGCACAGGCTAGGAGAATCAGCAGATCTAGGGTTATCAGAAAGGCTGTGAAGAAAGGGGGATGGCGTTCAGACAGCAGAAAGGGTGCCCCAAGGACATGCAAATGTGGGTAATTCTTATTGCTTTGGGCACTGATCTAGAAACAATCGATGGGCAACCCAATGCCTTTTTAGTGAAACTTTGGAGCAAACTCCCTAAGGACAAAAGATTTAGAAAACTGTCCCCTCAGAATGCTGGGGGAAATGTGAAAGGACTACTATCCCACCCCAAGGGGCCTTCTGCTGGTGGGTGCCCTTCCCCCTACCATAGAGGAAGAGCCAAGATCCTGGCTTAGGACAATAGCCAGGACTCTAGGGATAGAAGGCTATATACAGTTAACTATTCGTTGTTCTCCTACTAAGAAGCAAAGGTTGTTAGCCTTAATAGACATAGGAGCTGAATGTACTTTAATTCATGGCAAAGTAGTGTGATTCCATGGGTCAGTACTGGCAGTAGATGGCTATGGGGGGAAAACAATTTATGCTAAGCAACAAAATTTGATTTTACAAATTGGACAGTTACCTTCCCAGAGATATATGGTGTATATTTCTCCTATTCCTGGATTCTGAATTTGTCTTAGGAATTGACATTCTCCAAAATGCCACCTAACAGACTACCATAGGAGAATTCCACTTCCAGTACATAGTAACAAACGTGGTGTTAAGGAGTCAAGCTAAGTCGTCCCCAGTAAAGGTGCTCTCATCCCAAAGAATCATGGCAACGAAATAGAACAAACTCCTGGGAGGGCACCCAGAAATTACTGCTATAATTAAGGAATTAGAAAGTGGGTATAATAATAACTATTCACAGTCCTTTTAGTAGTCCTGTATGGCCAGTACAAAAACCTGATGGAACAAGGTGCATGACTGTAGATTTCCAAGAATTAAATAAAGTAACACAATGACTGTATACAGCAGTCACAAACATTGCTGGTTTATTGCAAGAAATTAGTACCCAGTTATGTCACTATCACTTTGTTTTAGATCTTGTTAATGCTTTCTTTTGTATTAATCTTCTTAGACAAGTCAAGCCAGCCTGCATTTGCCTTCACATGGGAAGGCCAACAATAGACTTCTACAGTGCTTCCCTAAAGCTATATGCATAGCCCAGCCATCTGTCACAGCCTGTGGCCAAAGATCTGGCTGCATGGAAGAAATCTGTAGCTGAAACCTTATTCCATTAAACTAATGATAGTATGTTAATCAGCAATTCTCTTTCAGAATTAAAAGAAGCATCAGAGACATTTGCATCTCATCTCGAAAGCCAGGAATGGGCAATCAACTGGGACAAGCTGCAAGGTCCTGGTGGCCCTGTCAAATTCTTGGGTGTTGTTTTGTTGGGAAAGACAAAAACTATACCCTCTGTTGTCGTTGATAAAGTACAATGTTTTTTCATACCACAAATCCCAAAGCAATTGATGGCCTTTCTGTGGTTGTTGGGGTACTGGAGACACATCCATCATTTAGCTCAGATATTAAAACCATTGTATATGTTAATCAGGAAAGGTCACACATAGGAATGGGAGGACCCCTAGTGCACTGCTTTTAAAGAAGCAAAGAGGTCAATAGCACAGGCTCAAGTACTAAGAGGGGTGGACCCTGACTTATCTGTAATTGGATGTGGCCAGTACCAATATTGGCTTTGGGTGGGGTTTGTGGCAAAGGCAACATTCTAAACAAGTACCCCTTGGGTTTTAGTCACAATTGTGGAAAGGGACTTAATTATAATATAGCCCCTTAGAAAAGCAACTATGTGCAGCATATCATACATTGTTGCAAATAGAGGGCTTAACCCAAAAGTGTCTGGTCACTCTGAAGACTGCCATCCTATCCAGGGGTGGATTGCAGATACTGGAAACAAACCTCACTCTGGTAGTGTGCAATTAAGTACTCACAAAATAGAAAGCTTACCTGCTACAGCTCAGTGTCTTCAATTCTAGCCTGTTAACTAAGGAAATGCATGAGATCCTAGGCCCAGTGTCTTACATGGGAGATTCTTTGGCCCAAGTTACAAACCCCAAGGTAACTGTTGAAGTACCCATTAAAGAAGGCATGGAAACAGTTCCAGAAAATTTGTGGTACATGGATAGTTCAGCTAGTTGATAGCCTCTTGCATGGACAACTATAGCTGTGTAGCCCAGCACTGACACTATTTGGTGAGAAACAGGTAACATACAAAGCAGTCAGTGGGCTGAGTTAAGAGTCATATGGATGGTTATAGTATATGAGCCAGAGATGCATTAACAATCTGTACTGATACTTGGACAGTATACAAAGGCCTTAACACCTGGATGGCAACTTGGAAGCAGAAACAATGGACTGCCATGGGCCACCATTTGTCAGTGAGAGATCTATGGAAGGACACCAGGGATGTCTACCAGCAGCAACAGGTAACTGTCTATCACATCCATGCCCGCTCCTCTAACATCCCTCTCAGTAATGCCCTATAGCAAAGTTCCTGAGCCATACCATTGAGACTGAGAAGCAACTGAGTGGCTCCTCAGGAAAGTGGACATCATGGCTACCAGACCCCATGGTGCCTAGTCCAGAAATTCCAGCAGCTTGTAGACATCACCCATGAGTGTCTATCATGCTCACTCCAATGACCACAATTACTTCATTGGATGGGACATATTGGCTGAGCACAAACTCCAGTTGTACGATTGCAAGGGGATTACATTGGTCCCCTCCCACTCTCAGAAGGGCTAGGTATGCTTTCACTGCTGCAGACACTGCCACTGGACTCTTGTTGGCCTTCCTAGGAAGAAAGGTCAAACAGAGGGCTACTATTTGCGGCCTAGAAAAAGTGAGTGCCCTATTTGGGATGCCAGCCTAAACTGACAGTGGCCGAGGAACTCTGTGGGTCACCTCATGCAGTCTTGGGCTATGGACCAGGATATTGTTTGGACTTTCCATCTATGTTATAACTGCACTGGTGCAGGTGTTATAGAAAGGATGAATGGCTTTTACCTGAGCCTGGGGATTGAACCTGGGGCCTTGTGTGTGGGAAGCCGGCACTCAATCCCTGGCTTCCTTGAGTTGTTTTTTTTGTTGTTGTCGTTTGTTTCACTTCTTTTTCTTTTTCTTTTTTTTCTTTTTTTATTAGGAGGCACTGGGGAATCAAACCTGGGACCTCCCAGATGGGAGCCAGGAGCCCCAACTTCTTGAGCCACATACACTCCTCTTTTAAAGAAAGAAATAAAAGGTGACAATAGATCTTTTACAACAATGGACTAAGAGGCTCTATCTAGGCTTGACCCATTTAAATTCAGCACCATGTGCTGTGGCCTCTACACCAGTCAAATGCTAACAACAGGACCAGTGCAGGCATAGAGAATACAAGTTAAAGGGTCAGTAACCCCATGGTCCGAATGAGGAAGTAATAATCTATTGTTGCCTATGCTTCAAACTATACAAACTGGGAAAATGAGATCCTTTGGCCATGGTGTTGACCCATGCAGCCTTGCTGGTAGGTAATCTTAAGCCTATGGGGAATAGGAGTCATCCAAAACATTGTTCTAAGACCACAATTTATACAAAAAAAAAATGCCAGCATAATCTTTATTAATAATCTGGAGTCTCCTATTCCTGCTGGGTCTCTACATTTATCTATGTGGACTCTTATGCCTAAATTAGATTTTTTATGTCACTGACAAAAACTCATAGAATTTAGAAGGGGAAAATGTATGGTATTGGAAGCTTCCTTATAATCCTCACCATCCCCCCACTGGTACTTTGCTATCTACTGATCAAATGTTGCTTGTATACTGTTAGACCAGCATGATCTGCTCCTTATTGTTCCTGATAAATATCTTTCTTTTTACCCATAACACTCTAGCCAATACCTTCCTGCAGTGGGCTTCAGCAGTAACTCATGCTCATAGCCGGACCCAATGTTGGGTTTGCACAAGCCTGCCATCTTTGGGTGCTACTGGCCTTCCTTGGACTGTTACACCTGAAAATTGGATGGCATGGAATACCTTGTTGGCATGGTATGATACGTACATCAACAAGTTTGGAAAGAAAACTTTTCCTCTAAAATAGAAATTCAGCTACTGCACTACCTTAAGAATCATGTATATATGTATATATATATTTTCCCTTGTAAGGGAGCAAATAAATAAGTCTAAACCTTTATTAGGATATGCTGTATACGATGGTTTAGGATGGTGAACAGATGAATATGTCACACTAGATCGCATTGCCCCTGTTTGTAGCGAACAAGAAGAGGGAATGTGCGCTATGGGGTATTAACCCCCAAATTGTATAATTTCATTGTCAGGCTAAAAAATGATAGCCTTTTCCAGTGGCAGACCTACCACCTAACAACTGGGGATTGTCCATTCCCTAAGGGATGGCCATGGACTTGTGGGCAAAACGGACAATTGTATTTGCCCTACAGCTGGACTGGATGATGTACATGGGGACAGCCCTGTGTTCCTGCCACTTTATTTGATTCATTACCTAATACTCCCAGTAATTGGGAAATGGTTAAAGCTAGCTATAGAGTAAAGTGAACCCCTGGTGGTCCTATCCATTAGCTGCTTTTGTGCCATGCAGTGCTGCAATTGTCACTGAAAAACATATAACTCCTTTAGCTAATCATACCAATCAGGCCCTTAATGATTCTAAGGTAGCTATTTCCTTGCTCAATGATGAAACTACTCAATTGTGTAAGGCAGTATTGCAAAATAAGTTGGCTTTAAATATTCTTATTGTGGCACAAGGTGGGACCTGTGCCATCATTAATGTCTGGTACTGTGTATATGTTCCTGATCACTCCCATAATATTTCACAAGCTCTAAATCATATGCAAGGGTACATACAACACATTGGTAAATTACCTAGTGACCCCCTGTATTAGTCAGCCAAAGGGGTGCTAATGCAAAATACCAGAAATTGGTTGTTTTTTATAAAGGGTATTTATTTGGGGTAGGAGGTAACAGATACCAGGTCATAAAGGATAAGTTACTTCCCTCACCAAAGTCTATTGCCATGTTTTGGAGCAAGATGGCTGACAATGTCTGCCAGGGTTCAGGCTTCCTGGGTTCCTTTCTTCCCAAGGTTCAGCTGTCTCTGTGCTCACCTCCTGTTTTCTCTGCAAGGTCAGCTGTAGACTGTGAGGCTCTCTTAGGCTTGCCTCTCTCCACAAGGCCAGCTGTAGACTACCAGGTGACCAGCTCTGTCTTTCTCCCCAGGATTGATTCTCTCCGGGCTCAGCTGCTCTGCTCCTCTGTGTTCTTACTTCCCAGGTTCCAGCTCAAAACTCCAACTCTCTTCTCTGCTGTGTAGTTTTCTCTCTGAGTCCCCACCCACCAAGGGGGCGGGGACTAAATGTCATACTGATGTGTCCCGAAGCCCTAATCATAATTTAATCATGCTCAGGTACAGACCAGTTTACAAACAATCCAATATCTATTTTTGGAATTCATAAACAATGCCAAACTGCCACACCCCCTATCTGACTGGTTTAATTCCCCTTCCTGGCCCTGACATGTCTTTATAGGTCTATTAGCTTTTAGTGGAGTACTCTTTTTATTCTGTTCCTCTCCATATTGTTGCTGTGGAATGTGGATGCAATGCATGTACTATTGTCAACACTGATTGCTATGTGGGGGTGGACTGTGAGAGCCCAGAACCCGGGATGCCCCCTGCTTAAATGAAACACAGCCTGAAGCACATAGCTGCCAACATAACTTGGGCATTTGCTAGCTAAAAGGCAACAAACGTCCCCAGAGGAAATAATGTACAGGAGGTACTGCAAAGTCTAATCTTCTGAAGGCTGTATACTCCCTTCCTGCATAACATGACCAAACATTCCATTTGTGCACCTCATGTAACTCTTGCAGAAACTCTGTTATCATACTCCATGGAATGTCTTTGTTTTGAGACTCCTTAGATTGCCCCTCATTTTCCCATCTCTTTGCAGAGCACTACCTTCATTCTCCAACCCACTGCCATCAGAGAGCCTTTCCTGTCTGTAAGTCCCAATAAAGCTCATGTGTCACCCAGTGTCAAGTGTGCCCTTTGGTCTTGCTGCTATCCTAACCTTTTCCCTTCAGGAGTTGGGTTGAAACAGAAACATTACTGATTTTTGCATGTTGTTCTTATGTACTGCCACTTTGCTGAACTCATTTATTGGCTTAAGTAGCTTTGTCATAGACATTTTGGAATTTTCTAAATATAGAATCATGTCATCTGCAAATAGAGTTTTACTTTTTCTTTTCCTGTTTGGATGCCTTTTTTTTTCCCCTTGTCTAATTGCTCTAGCTAGAACTTTTAGCACAATGTTGGATAACAGTGGTGACCATGGGCATCCTTGTCCTGTTCCCAATCTTAGAGGGAAAGCTTTCAAATTTTCCTCATGGAATTTAATGTGGCTGTGGGTTTTTCATATATGTCCTTTATCATATTGAGGAATTATCCTTCTCCCCCTATCTTTCAAAGTGTTTTTTATCAAGAAAGGATGCTGGATTTTGTCTAATGGCATTTCTCTATTGATCTAGATGATCACTTTTTTCCCCCTTCAATTTGTTAATGTGGTGTATTACATTAATTGATTTTCTTGTGTTGAACCTCCCTGGCATACCAGGAATAAATCCCATTTCATCGTGGTGTATACTTCTTTTAATATGCTGGTGGATTCTATTTGCAAGTATTTTGCTGAGAATTTTTACATCTACTCTCATTATAGAGATTGTCTGTAATTTTCTTTTCTTGTAGGTCATTATCTGGATTTGGCATTAGGGTGATAGTAGCCTTACAAAATGTATTGGGTAATTTTCCCTCCTCTTCAATTTTTTGGAAGACTTTAAAGGATTGATGTTAATTCTTCTTGAAATGCTTGGTAGAATTCACCTGTGAAGATGTCTGGTCTTGGACTTTACTTTTTTTGGGAGATTTTTGGTGACTGATTTTGATGACTGAATCTCTTTAAATGTGATTGGTTTGTTGAGTATTTCTTGTACAGTCAATGTAGGTTATTTGTGCATTTCTAGGAATTCATCCATTTCATCTAGGTAGTCTAATACGTCATAATTTCTTCTTAGGATCCTTTTTATTTATGTGGAGTCAGTCATAACTTCACCCCTTTCATTTCTGATTTCATTTGTATCATCTCTCTTTTTTTCCTTGTTACTCTAGCTAAGGGTTTGTCAATTTTACTGATCTTCTGAAAGAACCTTACTCATAGTTTTGAGACCAGGAAAATATCCAAATCAAGACATCATCAAAGAGATGCTTTCTCCCCAAAGCCTGTGGTGTTCTAGGATGGTTGTCAGTGATCCTTAGTTCCTCTGTAACATGGCAAGGTACTTCAATTGGAACCCAGTACATGTTTGTGGAATAAATGAATAAAGACAGTGCTTTTAGGAGGAGGGGATGGGTGTCACAAAACTCTTCCACTTGTGCTTCATCCTACTTGCTTCGAGATTATGTTCTCTCGATTATTCCCCTTTCTCTCGAGCATTTTCAGTTTCAGCTATCCATCGGACATGTGCATCTTTCTGCCCTTTTCCTTCTACTTAAAAGATCATTGCCTCCACAAAGTTTCATTGCAGTTACTTTCTTCAATTTGTCAGAAACGTTAGCCGTATTTTGATGTTTCCATCTCTTTCCCCCCACATCACTGCTTAAATCCCTGCAATCTGACTTCAGTCTTTGAAAATGAAGCTGCTGTCTGAAAGGTTTTACTGAATTATTTATCTACTGTATCATTTTTTAGTATCTACCATGAAGCCCTAATAAGGGAGAGTCAAAAGCCTGCGAAATGAATTAATTGTCATGGCAAACCAGTAGAACTACAAAAGGTGAAAACCTGAACTTTCAAAGTGAAATATTGACCACTTGCAGTATAATCACTTGGGGTGCTTATTAAATAGCAATTCCTGGTCACATCAGATCTCTGTATCAGATTATCTGGAGGTAAAGGAATTCACATTTGTACAAGCTTTCTGAGTGTTTCTTATACACACTGATTAAACTAGAAGCTCAGTAAAGAGCAAGTAGAATATGGTGGAGTTGTGAATAAGTGAAGAACTAAGCAGGACTTCAAAAATGTTTTGTGGCCTAATATATGAGCTATCCTGGAGAATTTTTCATACACACTAAAGGAGAATGTGTATTCTGCTTTTTTGTTGTGTGGAGTGTTCTATATTTGTGTTAGGTCTAGTTGGCTGATAGTATTGCTCAAGTCCTTTATTTCCTTATTGAGCTTCTGTATAGATGTTCTATCCATTATTGAAAGTGCAGCATTTTAAAGATATTTTCTTAGAGGTTACCATAGGGATTATATTAATATCCTAAATTTATAACAATTGACACCAAATTAGAGTTAATTGCCTACAAAAACTTTTCTTCTGTACAGCTTCTTTCTCCTACCATTTCTTAATTGTTGTCACAAATTACATCTTTATACACTGTGTTTCAATTATCAGAGATATATACTTATTGCTTTATGCACTAATATTTTAACTCATGTGGGGAATATGAGTTAATATGACTGCATATTATTACATCCTTTCATTTCAGCCTGAAGGATTCCATTTAGGATTTCTTTTAGGGATGATCTTGTACCATTGAACTCCCTCAGCTTCTGTTTGTCTGAGGATGTCTTAATTTCTCCTTCATTTTCAAAGGATAGCTTTGCTGGATATATAATTCTTGATGAACAGCTTTCTTCTTTCAGCACTTTAAAAATTTCATCTCACTTCTTTATTGCCTCCACGGTTTCCGATGATAACTTTTCTGTTAATCTTATTGAGGATCCCCTGCACATGACAAATTACTTCTCTCTTGCTGCTTTCAGGGGTTTCTCTTTGTCCTTGATTTTCAACAAATTATTAGTTTGTCCTGTTGGGGATCTCTTTGTGTTTATCCTTCTTTGTGTTAATTGAGATTTTTGAATAGGTAAATTCATGTGTTTTACCAAATTTGGGATGTTTTTAGCCATTATTTTTTCAAATATTTTCTGTGCCCCTTTCTCTCTCTCCCTTCCTTCTGGGATTCCTATAATACATATATCGGTATGTTTGATAGTGTCCCACAGTCTCTTAGGCTCTGTTCATTTTTCTCAATTCATTTTTCTTTCTGCTTCTCAGATGAATAATCCCAGTAGTCCTATTTTCAAGTTTTCGGATTCTTTCTACTGCTTGCTCAAACCTGCTATTAAAAACCTGCTTTAGTAAATTTTGTTATTTCAGTTATTGAGCTTTTAAGCACCAGAATTTCTGTTTGGTGATTTTTAAAACATTTTTAACCTCTTCATTAATATTCTCTATTTGTTCATATATTTTTCTTTCCCTCTTTATCTATGGTTTTCTTTATCTCTTTGAGTATATTTAAGACAGTTGGTTTAATGTCTTTGTTTAGTAGGACCAATGACTGTGCTTTCTCAGGGAAAGTTGCTGTCAATTTCTTCGGTGACTAGGCCATACTTTCTTTTTCTTTTTCTTTTTCTTTTTTTTTTTAGATTTATTTATTTATTTAATTTCCCCCCCTCCCCTGGTTGTCTGTTCTTGGTGTCTATTTGCTGCGTCTTGTTTCTTTGTCCGCTTCCATTGTCGTCAGCGGCCTGGGAAGTGTGGGCGGTGCCATTCCTGGGCAGGCTGCACTTTCTTTTCACGCTGGGTGGCTTTCCTCACGGGCGCCTTTCTTTTTCTTTGTATGCTTTAGGATTTTAGTTGAAAACTGGACATTTTAAATGATAATGTGGTAAGTTTGGAAATTATATTCTTCACTCTCCACAGGATTTTCTTTTTGCTGTTGTTGCTTGCTATAGGCTATAGCTGTTTATTTAGTGATTTTTTTCTAGATAATTTTTGTAGAGTCTATATTTTGTCATGTGTGATCTCTGAAATCTCTGCTAATTAGAAATTTATCTTAGGAATCCTATACTCGCCTATCCTTCAACATCATGTTCCTCTTGGGTGAAATTGATAGTTCTCATTGCATTAAGGGCAGTTCCTGGAGGGACAGAATTACTTTATGGAATATTTGGGCATTACCAGTTGAAAGCTGATAAAAAATTGATGCTAATGAGGAGAGAAAGTTTGCTATATACTTGTGTACTTTCAAAAAAGTCAGTTCTCTTGTACATATGATTGTACATATGACTGGATAGACCTACTTAGTACTCTAAGTCATTGTAAATTGATATTTAAGATTTATATGCATATAACTGAAGTCATGGGAATACATAGAAACTACAAGGAAAATGTATAAAAGAAATTAGTGCCTCATAGAACCTCAGGAACCCTACTATATGAAGGGCAAGTGGAGAAAGAGGAGTCATCCAAAGCAGCTGAATGGCCTGTGAAGCCAAAGACTCAGGGATGAGAGCCATTGCATACAGGAAGGAGAACATGTTAGGAAGTATGTAGTTAGTAGTATTAAATGTTACAGAGAGTTTAAGTAATGCAAGGGTCAAAAATCATTTTTTGGACTTGGTAATTAGGTCTTTAGCAATAATAGTTTCAGTGATATGTTAACGATAGAAAACAGATTTTAGTGAATTGAAGAAAAAATAATTGAGAAATAAAGTTAAAATATGGGCAACTCTTTTTAGAAGTTTGAGGGGCAGAAAACAAGGTGCGATAAATAGGAAGAAGTGAGGTAGCTTTGTTTAATGAGACGTGAGAATTATGACCAAAACTAGAGAGCCCATGGAGAGGGTAAGATGGGGAGGAAGAAAGACTACCTGTAGTAGCAAAGTTCCATGCTGGGGCATCTTGATGGGCACAGGAGACAGAAAGGCTTTTGTAGGAGGAGCCTTC
Source organism: Dasypus novemcinctus (assembly GCF_030445035.2). Taxonomy (NCBI): domain Eukaryota; kingdom Metazoa; phylum Chordata; class Mammalia; order Cingulata; family Dasypodidae; genus Dasypus; species Dasypus novemcinctus. The sequence continues at coordinate 88,848,567 of NC_080677.1, forward strand.
TTCCTTTTGGCACTAAAGCAGAGAAAACAAGGATGCATATGATGGAGGTAGAATTTTCAGTGCCTGAAGGATGATGAATGGAAAGAGAAGAAGATTGAATTCAGGGCTACTATTCTCATCTTGTGTCTTTACAAGCACTACACCTCTATAAAGAGAATAAAGTCATTTCAGTTTTGAAATTAATTGATTGAATTTCCTCTTCCTTATCCCCCACCACTGAATAACTACCAAATCTTTTGTGTAGATTTTACCATATGATTTTAGTTAAATAGTCTTAGCATGAAATAATATAGTCAGGAAGCTGGTGTAATAAACAGGGAAATATGGATGTGATTACTCTGCACATTTTCACAGAATGAAAAATTTCAAGCAAATATATCTGATGCATCTTTTTTTGAAGAATTCATTATTGCACTGGTAAGTAAGTTTTATTTAGGGGAGAAGCACTACCACTGAACCAACTGCAGAGTTAACTGTCGAATGCGCCAGAGTGATCTCTTGTTTCACTGATTAACCATGAAATATTTGAGAGACTAGTGGCACCTCTTTAACTCCGCCAGGTGACCCAAGTCTGAAGCCAAACCAGACTAATTTTGTTCCCTCCTCACTGAAGCGTTCTAATGCTTAAGAAGCATGAGCATCTTCATTTAGGTAAAAGCACCCTGTGGCACTCTTCATGTAATAGAAGTTCAGCAGTTATTTTATTAAGTGATGTATAACTACTTTTTATTATCTATTTATATTTTAGAGATTGGCTGCAATGAAAACCATATTTTTGAATGCTTAATGTAAAGGCAGAAATGCCAGTAGAAATAACATTGGTAGATTGGCCCCATCTATTGCTCTGTTTTTTTTTTTCTCTCTCTCATTTAAAAAGAGAAAAAGATATTTTAGAATAATTAAAGTCATTTGTTTTTACCCTTTCCCCCTAAAGACAAGTGAGTTTCTATGGCTCAGAGACTTCAAGTAGAGTCAGGAGGTCATTCCAGAGGTTACGCTTATGCATGTCTCAGCAGGATCTCGTTGACTGCCAAAGTAAATGTAGACTCAAATAGCTGGGCTCCTGGGGACTCTGGAGACATCCAGACACTAAAGACAGGGCAGACAACTCAGGAGTTGGCACCCTGCCTGTGGACCCTACTTTGGAATTTATGTTCCCGCATGTGATAGAGTTGGACTCAGTTGTGGTTTCCCTACACATGGCTCTTCTGCCTTTTCTATTTGAACCTATAGTTAGTTCTAGAGTTGATAGGTGAATGTGCAAGAGACTTAAATCTTTGACTTGTCCGTGTACCAGTTGGGTCTTGAATCTCAACAGATTTGCAACACCTACTCTCCTGTTCATTGTAAACAGGGAAATATGGATGTGATTACTCTGGGTGAGATCCAGGACAACTAACAAGGAGAATTGATGATGGACAACAACCATCTCAAGGAACAGAGACAGTCTGCAACTGCAAGCAAGATAATCCCATTCATCTGCCCTAATTGGATCTAAGCCCCCCTGTCAATTAGAGGCAGAGTGGGCATCACCATTCCAGAATCCTCAGGATTGGGGAATGAATGATGGACCTGAGTAGACTTACTGTTATTCTACTTTAGACTTGTGGTTCTAGCAGTGGAAGAACTTTTATCATTGATGTGGAGACAGTGGCCACTGGAGGTTCTGAGAGAAGGAAGAGGGGAAAATAGTTGCAATTTGGGGGCATTTTTGGGACTTGGATAGTGTCCTGTATGACATTGCAATGACAGATACAGGTCATTATGTTTCTTGTAATAACTTACAAAAATGTGTGGGAGAGAGTGTAAACTACTATGTAAACTATAATCCATGCTTAGTAGCAATGCTCCAAAATGTGATCATCAGTTATAACAAATGTACCACACTAATGAAGGATGTTAATGTGGGAGAATGTGGAAGGGCTAGAAGCGGGGCATATGAGAATGCCTTATACTTTTTAAGTAACATTTATGTAATCTAAGTATCTTTTTTTAAAAAAATAAAAATGTATATTAAAAATAAGGATAAAGAATAGTTAAAAGAACCCCACAGCTAAGTTGCATGGCTTTCAAAAAGAGAGAGAGTAAGAAAAAAATTAACCTTATGTAGGCCAATAGGATTATCTTCCTAATGACACTATTATAAATTACTTTTAATAGGATTTAATCTCATGGGTTTGGAGTAAGAAAGAATCATCTCAGCTATTTAAACAAAATGTGCCTCAGTGGTGTGTATTGGTTCTAAATAATTTTATCATCCCAGAGATAAAGCATTTACAGGACATAATTAAAAATAATTATTCAAAAAGAAAAATTATATTTGTTCATATTTAATTCCTTTATATCAAATCATTATTTTCAGGGAAAGGTTAGGAAATTTTGGTGAACATGTTTATACACAGCACTGTCATTTGCAGTGACATATTGGAGTTCCTGTGTTCATGAATCATTTTCTAGTAGGGGCTCTGAAAATGGATTGAAAATTCATTGTTTTTTATTAGTATAATAAAGTGTGATGTTTCGGTATGGGGAAAGGAGAGATAGTTCAGTATATGGTATTGAAACAATTGTCTATTTAGGAAAAGGTTATTTCCTTACTTTACATATACCAAAAGCATTTCCAGAAATGTTAAACATTAAATATATAATAAAATCATTAAAGAATATACAAATGAATATTGATATAATGGGCAAGACTTTTCTGAGCATGATTCCGGTCAGAAATCATAAAGAAAAAGACTTTAGTTGCAAAATGCCATAAAACTGGAATAAAAATATTAAAGACTGAGGAAGAATATGTGCACTTTTAAATGAAAAGTTTAACATTCTTACATAAGTAGCTTTTTACAAGAGAAGAAATCGACCTTCCTTATGCTAAAACCATCCTAATAGAAAAATGCACAAAGATCATGGGTAGGCAATTTATTTTTTAAAAAAGAAATACAAATTGCCAAAAATTGAGACACCATTATACACTTTTCAAGTGACAAAAATGAAATAACTAATAATGCCAAATGATGTCAAAATTAAGTGAAACAAGCATTTTCACAAAACATGGTAATATTATTTTGGCCAACACTGTGATGTGTAGCCCAGACTTTCCTTCAATGAAGCACTTTTTGAGTAAGATGCTGTGGGATTCTAGCTGCAGGGATTCAAGAATTGCCCTTGTGGAAAAAAGCCTTAGCTAAGCACACATTCCTGCCTTGGGTGGCTACCTGCAGTGATATCTTAGCCCAGCTCTGGACAATTATGGAGAACATTCTGGTTGGAGAGCTTCCTGTGGAGTCATTTGAGAGGTGTTGTTAGGCTTGCACTGTGCTTTGACTTCTCCCTCTGCCCAATTCTTCTTTTCCCTTCAAAGGAATTAATCTCAAGAATTCTGGGTAATTAACATCCAGTGCGTTAACCTCCATCTCAGAATTTGCTGTCTGAGGTACCAAATCTGCTACACTTTTAATTTCTGAAGGCAAATTTATTATAAAAAGACAAATAAATCTTGTCATTTGACTCAGCAATTCCATTTCTAAAATAGTGATGAACATAAGCAGAGATTTATCTCTAAGGATGTTCTTTGCAGCACAACTGATAATACAGTAATGGTATAAACATCCTATATGGCCAACTGTTGGACATTTGCAAAATTGTTTCAATCATATCATTATGAGGTCATGAAAAATGAGACTATGGAGAGCACTTAATAAAGTAGAAAAATACTTATGATATAGCATGTAAAAGCAACAGGTTGCAAAGAAGTATATTCAGAATACTTTGTTGTTGTTTTTTTAAGTATGTATCAACCCATAAATAAAAGATGGAAGGGAAATACAATAAGATGTTATCAGTGGTTTTCTCTGGAAAGTAGGATTATATATCTTTTTATTTTTTATTTGTGCTCTCTATGTTTTCTAAATTTTCAGAAATAATAGAAATGTCATAAAATTAGAGAAAAGGAAAAGTACGTTTTATTTTTTTAACAATAGATTTTTAATAAACATGATCTCAAACTCATAAGAACTTCTATAGAAACTGCTTTCATTCTGATTAACTTTGTTTCAACTGGGAGAATGTCCAGAAACACACTTCTCTTTAGCAGTTTATTGGTAACCATTCTCAATGCAACACCCCATCCCCCTATTATTTATATTTGGCATGCAAGTTTCTTTTTTGTTTAAGAATACAGTTTCTACACTCTAGACTCTTGCCAAGGAGCCTGAACTGACTGTTATTCAGAACCTGCCAAAAGGTAGTTGAAAGGCATGGTATTTGAGGGGCAACTAAAGGATCAGTTAACCAACCATATTTCTAGAGCAGTGATTTTTGAAAAGTGCTTCGTCAGTCTAGTGGATCCTTGGACTTTATCAGAGACAGGAGTGGAAGAGTAGAATAAAAGAGGGGAGCTGAAAGGTAGGATCATAGATGTCCCCTGACCATTTTTCAAACAGGATGGGTATATTTTACTGTCTTATGTGTCTGGCTTCTGAGCAAGATATCATTGGAACAGAGTTTTCCATAGTTTAAACAGTTTGAATGAATCCTTTCTTTAAGAATTTAGGGAGAAAAGTATTATTCTTTTTTCCTAGTGGAATTAACATGAGGTTTTTAAAGAAGAAAGCTAGAAAATGATAGTTTGATATAGTCATAAATTCCAAAACTAGATATTGGATTATGTTTGTAATCTAGTCTGTACTTGGGCATGATTAAGTTATGAATAGGACTTTGATTGGGCCACATAATTAGGGCATTGATAAACACATGGCAAAGGACAGAGATGAGGGTTTTCGATGGTGGAGTTTTGATGTTGGAGTTCGATGCTGAAGCCTTAAGATGGAGCCCCAGTAAGTAAGCTCACAGAGGACAGAGAAGCAAGGCCCAGGAAGAGAGGAACCTGAACCCAGGAAGATGGCATCGCTGAGAAGAGAGGAACTCTGAACCTAAAGAAAAGTAAGACCCTGGGAAAGAGGAACCCAGGAAGCTTAAACCCTGGGTCAGATGTCAGCAGCCGTCTTGCTCTAACATGTGAAAATAGACTTTGGTGAGGAAAGTAACTTATGCTTATGGCCTGGTATCTGTAAGCTCCTACCCCAAATAAATACCCTTTATAAAAACCACCCAATTCCTGGTATTTTGCATCAGCACCCCTTTGGCTGACTAATACAAATTGTGTTTCTGTTTTTGCATTGTCTAGTGGATGCTCAGAGTAAAATTCAATGCCCAAGTTTTAGTAATTATCTCATTTTTTGACCACTATTCTGGAAATATTTTCCCCTTTCATTGTTAAATCTCTTATTATACATATTTTAAAATATCATAGAGAATCTTACAAATGATTTATCAAATATGACACATTTGTAATCACAACTCATTTCTAATTACAACTATATAACATTGTAATAGGCATTTAGCTAATATGTCTTATTATACATGTGAGATCAGTCCTTATACCACCACCACCACTCTTAAATTAGTGTGCTTGCATTACAAATTTCAAGACCACTGTTGTAGTTTGCTCAAGATTCCCAAGGCAATATACTGGAAATAAGTTGGCTTTTACAATAGGGATTAATTAGCATATAAGTGTACAGTTCTGAGACTTGGAAAAATGTCCAAAATCAAGGCATCAGGAGACTCTCTCTCCCTGAAGACCAACAGATGTGGGCGACTCTGGACTTTTCTATCACATAGGAAAGCACCTGGCAATTTGCCAGACTCTGCCTTCTCCTCCAGATTCAGTTACTTTCAGTTTCTGGCTGCTCCTTCTGTGGCTTTCTCTCTCCCAGGTTCTGTTGATTTTAGCTTCTGACTTCCTCTTCTTGGCTTTTTCTCTCAGCCTCTGGGGGTTCCTCTCTGAGCTCCTGGGTCTTTTATCTCTGCTCTGTCTCTCCATATCCATTCCATTTATTAAGGATTCCAATAATAGGATTAAGACCCACCCTGGGTCATGCTTTACTGCAGTAATCTAATGAAAATCCCTTAACCAAAGTAATTTATTCAAAAGGTCCCTAAAATAGGTCAACACCCACAGGACTGGATTGCCTCTAAAAACATGATCTTCTGGGATCCACCCAGCTTCAAACTGTTATAGGACTATATCTAAATTGGGGGCAAGGGTGGTGGTGGTACCAGAAGGTACTTAGACATTAGCCAGGTGAGAGGGAGAGTGTATTAGTCAGCCAATGGGGTGCTGATACAAAATCTGTTGGCTTTTATAAAGGATATTTATTTGGGGTAGAAGCTTTTATACAGGATATTTATTTGGTCCATAAAGCATAAATTACTTCCCTCACCAAAGTGTTGCCATGTACTGGAGCAAGATGTCTGCTGATGTCTGCCAAGGGCTTAGGTTTCCTGGGTCCCTCTCTTCCCAGGACTTGTTTCTCTCTGGACTCAGCTGCTCTGCTTTCTGCACAAGGCCAGCTGTAGGCTTTCTGGCAAATGGCTCATCTCTCCTCCCAGGGCCCCTACTGTGTCAAATTGAGTCTTCTCTCTGATCCTCTGTGTGCTTTCTTCACAGGCTCTGGCATTAAAACTCCAAAATCCCTTATCTGTGGTGGGGTTTCTCTGTGAGTCCCTGCCCACCAAAGGGGTGGGGATGCAATGTTGTACTGATGGGGCCCAATCGAAGCCTTAAGCATTATTTAGTTAAGTGAAAGTGAAACCTCTGAATCCAGTATAATCTAATACACCCGGAGGGACAAACCCATTTATAAACATAACCCAATACCTATTTCTGGAATTCATAAACAATATCAAACTGCCATAGAGAGTATTTTAGACTCAGTATGCTTTTACTTAATTTACTTTTCTAAATGCTAAATTAAATTTTAATTTACCAAATAAATCACAGAATGAAGAATCATTTTAAAAATGGGAAAAAAAAAAGAAGTAAAATCTCTCATGTCATTTTCCATGTATTTCTGAAATAATAGTTTGAAAGGTCATGGCATTTCATATAAAAATTTCCTCAACCTTTTAATTTTTATCTTTTGGAATTCTAAAGGACAAGGCTTCTCAAAATGAAAATTTCAAATTTTACTTTGAGGGATTCCTTAGAAAACCAAAAGCAAAATAGGTGAGTATTTTTCTGGATTTCTAAAAAATCTTGCATTTTAAACATTCTCAGCTTTTCCAAAATGGTTATTAGGTGGAGGCCTTTCTACAGTTGATTTCTGGTCTCCCAGGACTATCATTCAATCCTTGAGAAACATCTTCAGCGAAGGAATATTTATCTTCAGTAACTTCTAGATCTTGATGTGCTTTAATTGTGGTTCATCAACCTTATACAATGCCTGGTGGCCTAAGGCTGTACTCTTATTTCAGCCTTGCAGAGAGAAAGCTACAGGAATTCAGGTTAGAATGGTAATGCTTGTCTTGTGGATTATCGCATTACAAATTTGCCTTCCTTTGCTTTATTCCCACTTCTGAACTTGCACTTGAAAGACTTATATACAATCATTTTAATAAACAGTTAATATGTATAACAGGTTGTGTTTATAAATATATAAATGTCTAAACATCCAGACAAAAAAGTAGAAACTGCAGTCAATTATTCACAGGCTTTGTCTGCATGAAGCCAAAATGGCCATTGTGCACCTTTCCTCTGCTTCCTCCCCTACATTAGATGCTAGAAGACTCGAAGATGAAACTTAACCCCTCAGGAGGCAGGATCTCAAAGTTCTAGGCACAGTGGAGTTTCCAAACCCCTCAATTAAGAAGTTCTACCTACACCAGAGCTCCCTACTTTGGAACTTCCCATTTCGCTCATCTCTGTGATATTCAGTGTCTCCTCTTCCTCTTTCTCTTCCATGTATACTATGCCATTTCAGCTCTTCTTACACCTGCTCTACTTTATTGCTTTCCTCCTTCTAAAAGCCTTCCCCATTATGCCTCTCAGGAACTCTTCCCCCATCTCCAAATATTTCTTCCACCTTTTTCATTTTAAATGAAGACTGACGTTATATCCTAACTATTGGCATAATCATACTTTGAAATCTGTCATCATGTAATAATGTTCTGTGGCCAATAGCTTATCTCTGATTTTTCCTTTCTCTGTCTATAATCATTTGTTCTCTTTCCTCATGTTTGCAGTTTCTGTTCCTCTCCTTAATGATCTCCAAGTCATGGATTTCTCACTATTCTTCCAGGCCATTGACTCTTGTGCATTCACTTGCCTCCTTAACCAGTCTGAACCTCTTCGTGTGTCTTTTTGGTACTTTTCATGATATCCCTAAATTCCTTGCACCCTTGAATTTCTGACATGGTCTTCTCAAAATAATAAGTGGTAAATTACTCATATTGCCCATTTCTCTGCTCCAATTTTGTTGGTGATCATGCAAAATAGTGCTTTTGGGTCCAATATCTGCTCATGCTACTGATCTCAGATGGGCCCTTGCTATTGCGTAGCCATTATAGCATTTTCGAAGGGACTCTTCTGGGGTTGGTGTATGTCCCAATCTCTTTTTTAACCAAGTTCACCTCAAGTCTTAGTAAATCATCTTGTATTCCCTTTGGTGATGTTGAACCTATATAACTTAATGCCCTTAGCATTTAACAAGGAAATTTATAGTATTCTTTCCACAAAGAACTGCTGTCTTTGAATTTCTCATCATTATCTACACAGTCAGCCAAAACAAGCCTCCAAATGTGAACTCAAATGTACTTTTCTGGGAATATGTGTCTAAGGCTATAAAGTACAATATATGCCATTTCCCAAGTTTATTATAAATTTTACCACATTCATGCCTCTGCCAATGGTATTTTGTGTTCCTGGAATGCTGCTGTTTTTCATTCTCCATCTTATCTATATCAATAATTTTTACCTTTCAAAACCCAACTCAAATGCTACCTCTCCATCAAGCCATTCCTGCTCAGCCAGCTGGTAGAGCTTTTTTCCCCTCTTATGGACATTTCACAAGTATTATGGTAATTATTTTTAATATAATGTATATGCTCATCTTTTCTATATTAATAGATTCTAAGTTCTTTAGATCAGGCACTCTGTCTCTGATGTTGTCTGTATAAAAATGTGTTAAATAAATAATAAAAGAAAGATTGGAATAATTTCAGCCACATAACCAGTTGCATATTAAATTGTTCATCCAGTTATCTGGAGTTTGCTAAACAAAGAAACCTCAGTAAAAAAAACCTCATTTTTTGAGATAATAAAATAATTTTCCAAAACAAGTAACAATCCTCCCCACCCCCCCAAAACAGGGAATCTAGTACCTGAAGTTTGAGTTTTCCTAACCAGTATACTATAGTTTTTCTTACTGTAAGGCAGTTCCTAATTCAAAGGGAAGTTGTGAAGCAAATGAGAAATCAGGTCTGTTTCTTTCTCTGTATGTAGATGAGTACAGGTGTGCAAAGCTGTCAAAAGTACCCTTTTAGTGTGGAGGTCTACGATAAATTGCGTAGATTTACTCTGAGTACTATTCATTGTCTCCCAGAGGACTTTCAGTGTAGGTATTCTTTGCCTTTATACTGTCTGTAACAAGATACACTAACAGAATCCTGAGAAATGCAAATAAAAATTTATCCACGAAGATAAATGCATTTTAAGCAACAATGCATAAAATGCTGTCACTTGATAAACAAAAAGAGATTCATACCAAACATTGTTTTTTTTTTTTTTAACACAGCAGTGGTTACTGTGTCTAGTGTGTTAGTGCATTCATTAGATAAATCTTTTTTTTTTAAGGTATTCCTGGTAATTAACTTTAGGCTTCCTCCTCTGTTCTAATCCTTCTGTTAATATTTTCTTTCTAACTCTTCCTGCCTAATTGAGTTGAGAGATGGAACTAGAAGACATACAAATGAGTTTGTTTGGATTGTCACACTTAGCATTTTATTTTTTGATAGTCTTCAGTCATACATTGTTCACATGATAAGGCATTTTATTATTAGTAAATAGAACTAGTGCTGTTTAATTAGATAAATCTAGATTTGAATCCCAGTTCTACCATTTACCCTCAGTGCCTTTGAGAAAACTATTTAAACTCTCAGCATCATTTCCTTTTCTTTTAAAAGGAGGTGATAACATTCACTTTGTAGGGTTGTTGGGAATTTTTGAATGAAATAGTGTATGTAAAGCATATAGCATAGTGCCTGACACATGATTGGTGCTCAATAAATGGTGGATATTATTCTATTTCTATTAAAGGAAGTATATAATAACAATTTTCATTTAAATATCCCAAGTCCCATTTGGCTATTAATTGTCTCTAAAATGCTAACAATTCATAACTATAAATCAAGCTTTCTCCATGTCTTCTCTACCACACTGTCCTCCAATTACAATTTACTTTTGAAAGGTACTTTCCCTGGGAGGATGGAGTAGAGTGGGAAGGGGACTAAATGCTGTCTCTTTCGTGCAGTTCTTGTGTAAGTTGCCCACATTCCATTGTCCTTATGGTTTTCCATTTCCCCAGCATATAACTACTGAGGAAAAACAATCTTTGCTGTTGATCATGGAAACAATGTGTGCTATGGAGCTCTAGGCAAAGATAACATAACTTCTCTTCCACCAAAGACTTAGTTTCACTTATGTTTGGACATCATAATGGACATGTCACCTTGGAAGCAGAAAGAGCTATTTAGGACTCTCTTGAGAAAGACCTTATATTCCATAATAATTTTTTTTTGCAGGCAATTGATGCTATACAATTTCCAAAAGCAGATTTTCTTTTTCATTTGATAAAATGATGTTTTTACAGAACATCTAGACTTCAGCTTACATAAGGGGGCACTATAGAATTTTACATGGATTTAAAGTCAGAATCTGAAGACTAAAAATTTTTAAGTCTCAGACTTGCAAAATTATTTCGAACTAAATACAGAGGAATTGAGAATTATTTGAAAGATTTGAGGGATAATTAATATAATTTTAAACTATCCAGAATGGGGGGTAAATCAAATTAAAAATATCTCCATATGTTCTCTTCTGGGCCTTCAGGTCATGACCGCTGCACCCAGCATGTCCTAAACCTTATCTCCAATGTACATGTTTTCAGAACAGACTTTCAATGGCCTAACATTCCAATAAAGCTCCCTGAAAGTCTTCAGAGGACTTAAAGTAGTATCAAGTGTTTCTTATGTATTACAATTACAATTCAAATTTTTAAAGCCATTTATCCTAAATGTTTTAGAAATTTGCTTTGTGAAGTGAGGAAAACTCCAAGACACATATTTGTATTTTCTTCCAGCAATTACCCAGCATATGGCATTCAAGCATTAGTTTATTCCCTCCACTTAGTACTTTGATGTTACCATATTTGAATTAAGATAGAAACAAAAAAAGATATATATATCAACAATTTTTCCTTCTCCCTGACCAAAAAGTACTCTCACCATGGTGGTTCCTATGAAATAGAACCAGATGAATTGCCCAAAAGGGTAGGGGTGATTGCTTTGAATTACAAAGTAGCCTCTAGTCCAAAGTCTCCCTCTGTCTCCATCAGCCTTTTCACATGAGCCTGAAATTCCATTAGCTATACTTCTGTGAATTAAGACACTTTCTAGAAGGCTTCTGTGAATATTTTCCTTAGTGGGGGGAAGTGGCTTATTCTTGAACACTTTGACATGCATAATTCTTATTTTAGGTCTTAAAATTCTTAAAGAATGGAACAAAGGCAAGATGAATTATTTTTGCTTTATTGGGAAGAGTAGAGGAGGGGAAGGGCAGCCAATGGAGAGAAGAGCTAGAACTTGGACTGCAATCTGGCAAGGGCTGGGAGAGAAGTCTTGAAATGGAACTGAAGGTGTTGGAGGTCTGAGGGTTCAGGATACCAAAACAAAAAAAGAAAATGCAGGGATATGCCAAGCCTAATTCATACTACTTCAGAATTTTTCTAAGGGCAAAATATAGGGCCTGCTCTGTTCCAGGCCCTGAGCTAGGAGCCTGGAATCAGAGAGGAACACAATTCAATGCCTGTGTTCAGGGCACACACAGGAGATATGGAAGCACAGGATGATATGGAAGCACTAAAGGGGCTTCCTAATCTAGACTGAGGAGCAAATGTTCAGGGAACTTTACAGAAGAGGGTATATGAACTCAAAAGGTGAATATTTATGTTTTAAATTTTCACTGTTATACCAAAACTGCAATGAACTCCATTATGCTTTTCCTTATGAATGTCTGCAATAATTTTTCTAGAGTATAGACAGAATTTCTCCATTGAAGAATAGCTATATTTTTGTTTTAGTTTGCTAAAAGCAGCTGGGACCAATATATCAGAAATGTGTTAGCTTTTACAATGGGAATTTTTTAGGTTAAAAGCTTACTGTTCTGAGGCCCTGAAAGTGTCCAAATCAAGGCACTTTCCCTGAGCTGCAGCTCTGGGCGATTGGGCACAAGGCAGGGCACAATGGTGCTATTGGCTCATCTCTGTCTTCTCCACTGGACCTTGTTGCTTCCAAGCTTCTGACTAAAGTGGCCTCCTCTCAGCTTCAGGCTCTGGGGACCTTCTCTCTCAACTTCTAGGTTCCTCTCTGTCTCAGGGCTCTTTTTCTGTGCCTGCGGCTTTTTATTCCTCCATTTATAAAGGACTCGAGTAAGGGGATTAAGACCCACCCTAGGTCATGCAATCTAATCAAAAGTCCTTAACTGAAGTTATTTAATAAAAAAAGACCCACCTATAATAGGTTTACACACAAAGGAATGGATTAGCTTTAAAAACAACATTTTTGGGGGTCCGTAAAATCTTCAAACTGCCACAGTTTTTAACTTCAGTAAATGTTTCCAGATTCCTTGAGAACAACACTGTCCCATAGACTTTACTGTGATGGAAACATTTTATAGCTGAGTGCTTTGATATGGTAGCCACTAACCACATGAAATTGGGTTAATGTGATGGAAAAACTGAATTTTAAATTTTATTTCATTTTGATTAATTTAAATTTAAATAGCCACATGTAGCTAGTGGCTTACAATTGGATAATCAGCTGCAAGTTTCTAAGAAAATTTTTTTGGAATTTTTATTATAACTGCATTAATTTTCTAATTAATTTCAGGAAAATGGATACTTATGTAGCCATTCTCATTGGAGTTTTAATTTACATTTCATTAATGACTAGTGATATTGAAAATTATATACTAATTTTCTATCCATATATCTTATTTGATGTAATGTCTGTTCAAATCTTTTGCCCATTTTAAAAATTGGGATATTTGTTTCCTTATTATTGGCTATGAGAGTTCTAGATATTATTCTGGATATCAGTCCTTAATTAGCTATGTTTTTTTCCAAATATTTTTCTCTCAGGCTGTGCCTTGTTTTTGCTATCTTAGCAGTGCCTTTTGAAAAGTAGAATATTTTATTTTTGATAAAGCCAATTTAACTTTCTTTTTTCATTTATAGATCATGCTTTTAGTGTTATATCTAAGAAATCTTTGCCTAATCCAACACCTCAAAGATTTTCTCATTGTTTTCTTTAATATGCTGTATAGTTTTAGCTCTTATATTTGGATCTATTATCCATTTTGAGTTAATGTTTATGAAAGACATGGATTGAGATTCATCTTTTTGCATACGTATCCAATAGATTCAGCACTATTTGTTGAAATGACTATTCTTTCTTCATTGAATAGTCTTGGCCCTTCTGTAAAAAATCAAGTTACCAGGGACAACCAGCAAGATGTGGCAGAATAAGGAGCTCCAAGAGTCAGCTCCTGATACAGAACAGTTAGTAAGCACCCAGAGCTATGTGGAGCTAGCTGAAGCACCTTTTTTGGGGCATCAGGAGGCCAGAAGAGCATCCTGCAACATCCTTGAAGGAATGGAAGGAGGAGACTGCAGAGAAGATATGTAAGTAGAGCGTTCCAGGCCATGGAGGCCAGTGCCCACCCCCACTGGAGATGTAAGCCACCTCAGGACCTGTTCTGCAGCTGGAATTGAAAGCTCCACTTCCCAAAAACAGGGGAGGAAGATATGGTTGGGCACCACCTTCAGCTACTGGTGAGTAAATTCAGCAGGCTAAAGTATAATCCTGAGAACAGCTGAAGTTTGAGGCCAGTAACTGCCATCGTAACTCCACGCCTGGCATGAGGGGAAGCAGGGAGGGCTGAAAATCACAGTGCTGGTGGGGACTGGATTCTTTCCATCCAGATCAGACTGCAGCTCTAGCTTAGGCCCCAGTGCCACCTCCAGCAGGGAGGAGGCTGCAGGGACCTGGACCAGCCTGTCCAGGAATTACTGGCCAAGCTGCGGAGGCCAGTGATTGTCCTACTCTGGTGGTGCAAACCACCTCAGGAGCTGTTCTGTGGTTGGAATCGGAAACTCCATTTCCCAAAAACAGGGGAGGAGGAGACGGTTGGCTGCCGATTTCAGCTACTGATTGGTAGACTTGGATGGCTAAGGAATAACCATAGGAATAGCTGGGGTGTGAATCTGTCCAAGTAGAAAGAGGCCAGTGGCCACCATTTGAGTCCTCCCCCAGGCTAAGGGGAAGTCCAGACTGAAAATCAAAGTGAGAGTAGGAACTGGTTTCTCTTACCCAGATGGGCCTGCAGCCCTAGACTAGGCCTCAGCCCCACCTCTGGCAGGGAGAAGGCTGGCGGGCCCTACACCAGCCTATCCAGGTAAATGTGGGTACCCTTGGCTGGCACAAACTGAATAATCAGAAGTCTACCAGGGCAACTGTGGTCATCTTGGACATGAACTGCATAGATTGCTGCCCACACCTGTAGCTCCATCCCCACCCCAGGAAGAGTAGAAAGGGGCATTAAGTTTCATCTGTCTCTCTGGACAACTACAGCCTAGGCCTGCACAACTTGGATTATTCCACACAGCTGTGATTCTGTCCTACCTCTGGCAAAGGAGAAAGTTGGGAGAAGCTTCATTGGTCCCTGGGGTAATGAGGGCAGCTTGAGCCTCCACAGCTTGTAGGACCAATTACATCATTGGCTCTTACTGCACAACCAGCAAGGGAGAAAGGGCAGGAAGCCCTAAACTTAAAAGAAAAACTGTACTCAGAATAAATACTCTAGTAAGCCCGATGCCAAGACACCAACAAAAAATTGCGATCCACACCAAGAAACAGGAAGAGATGGCCCAGTTAAAGGAAAAAGATAAGCCTCCAGATGCCATAAATGAGTTGAGACAACTAATTATAGATGTTCAAACAAATCACCTTAATAAATTTAATGAGATGGCTAAAGATACTAAGGATATTAAGAAGACACTATAAGCACAAAGAAGAATTTGAAAGCATACACAGAGAAACAGCAGTTCTTGTGGGAATGAAAGGTGCAATAAATGAAATAAAAAAAACATTGGAATCATATCATAGCAGATTTGAGGAGGCAGAAGAAAGGATTGGTGAGCTTGAAGAAATGGCCTCTGAAAGTGAACATACAAAAGAACAGGTGAAGAAAAGAATGAAAAAAATGGAATAAGGTCTCAGGGAAATAAATGACAGTAAGAGATGTGAAAACATACATGTCATGGGTGTCCCAGAAGGAGAAGAGAAGGGAAAAGGGGCAGAAGGAATACTTGAAGAGATAATGGTAGAAAATTTCCCAACCCTATTGAAGGACATAGATATCCATGTCCAAGAAGCACAACATACTCCCATCTGAAAAAATCCAAATAGGCCAACTCTGAGATACATACTAATCAGAATGTCAAATGCCAAAGACAAAGAGAGAATTCTGAGAACAGCAAGAGAAAAGAAATGCATAACGTATAAGGGATACCCAATAAGATTAAGTGCCGATTTCTCACCAGAAACTATGGAGGCAAGAAGACAGTGGTCTGATATATTTAAGATACTACAAGAGAAAAACTTCCAGCCAAGAATTTTATATCAAGCAAGACTCTCTTTCAAAAATGAGGGTGAGATTAGAATATTCACTGATAAACAGATTCTGAGAGAATTTCTAAGCAAGAGACCAGATATTCAGGAAATACTAAAGGGTATGCTAGAGCCTGAAAAGAAAAGACAG
This sequence comes from Dasypus novemcinctus, assembly GCF_030445035.2. Taxonomy (NCBI): domain Eukaryota; kingdom Metazoa; phylum Chordata; class Mammalia; order Cingulata; family Dasypodidae; genus Dasypus; species Dasypus novemcinctus. Next base: position 88,864,507 of record NC_080677.1, read on the forward strand.
GAGAGAGAGGCCCAGAAGAGTCTAGAAATGAAGATTATATTAATAAAATAACTAAAAGTGTCAAAAGAGTGGTGAAAATAAAATATGACAGATAAAACTCAAATAGTCAGGAATAAACTTAATCAACAATGCAAAACACTTGTATTCAGAAAACTGCAACCAAATGTTAAAAGAAATCAACAAAGGCCTAAACAACTGGAAGAATATTCCATGTCCATGGGTTGGAAGACTAAATATTAGTAAGATATCAATTCTACTCAAATTGAAATACAGATTCAATGCAACCCTGATAAAAATTCCACCAGCATTTAAAAAAAAATTGAAAACACAATTATCAAATTTATTTGGAAGGGCAAGGGATCCTAAATAGCCAGAAACATCATAAAAAGGAAATGGAAACCCTCATCTCCAGGCTTTAAATCATATTACCTAGCTACAGTGGTAAAAACAGCATGGTACTGGCATAAATACAGACACATAAATCAATGGAACCAAACTGATGGCTCAGAAACAGACTGTCACATGTATGGTCAACTGATTTTTGACTACCTGTCAAACCCACACATCTCAGGCAGAACAGTCCATTCAGAATTGGATATCCATAGCCAAAAGAAGGAAAGAGGACCCCTATCTCACTCCTTATACAAAAATTAACTCAAAACAGATCAAAAACTTAAAAATAAAATCAAGAACCATAAAACTTCTAGAAGAAATTGTAAGAAAATATCTTCAAGACCCGGTGGTAGGTGGTGGATTCTTAAAGGAGATAAGAGAAGGACTGAGATAGACTACTGATGTTTAATGTATGTAGAAGTTTTAATTAACTTTACTGTAAAAGTGTGGAAATGTATAGAATGGATGGTAACAAATGATGAGTAATAGCTAGTTTATGAATGAGGACGTGGCTAGGTATGTAAATGTCAATTGACAGAATGTTAGAGAACAATCTAGGAACAGAATAGCACAGTAACTCAAGAGGTGGATGAGAATTGTGGTTGATGTACAGATGCATAAGTGTCCTTTATGAGCTAGAGCAAAGGTACATCACTACTGCAGGGTGTTGGGAATGCATAGGAAAAATACAACTGGAGTGACCTTTGGACTGTGGTTAGCAGTAATAATATAATATTCTTGCATCTATGCAAAGATGTACTGTGATGATAATGGGACAGTATGGAAAATGTGAGCCAAATGTATACAATGGATGTGGTAACAATAAGATGTTATTATCTTATCTGTAACAAATGTTCCACCACAGTGTGGTGTGTCGATAGAAGGGTGTTGTTTGGAAATTTTGCATGTGTGCATAAAAAATAATAATAGGGTGGGTTGGGGGAAAAACACACCAAATGTAAGGTAAGGACTATAATTAGTAATAAGATTTTGACAATATTCTTTCATAATTTGTAACAAACATCTCACAGCAATGCAAGGTGTTGGTGGAGTGTTGATGTATGGGACCCCTGTATGATGTTATACATGTTTGCTTTGTAAGTTCACAACTTTTACTATACACTTAATTAGTCATGTATGTTCATATATAAATGATAATAATAAGGAGAGTTGGGGGAAAATACTTTGCTATTTGGTAGTAATATTTTGACAATGCTCTTTAATCATTAGTTAAAAAGGTTTAACAACAATTCAAGGTAGGGTGAGTTATGAGAGTCCTGTATGATGTTATATATGGCTTTTTTTTTGTAAGTTTACAACTACTACTATACATTTATTGTTTAAGTATGTTTGTGTGGGGGTGATATATTTCAAAAAATTAATTTTAACAAATAGAAAAAAATCATGTTACCAAATTATATCAGTCTACTCTTTGATTCTCTGATCTGTGTGTCTATCCTTTTACCAATACTGCACTGTCTTGATTATTATAGCTTTATATAAATATTAAAATGAGGTAATGTGAGTCCTCTAACTTAATTCTTCTTTGTCAAAAATGATTTGGTTATTTTAGTTCCTTTGTTTTCCTATAATTAAAAAAACATATGTATTTTATTTAAAAAAAAAAATCCTGCTGGCATTTCAATTGGAATTGTGATGAATCTAATGCTCAAGTTTTGGAAAATTTACATCTTAGTAATACTGAGTTTTTCAAAACATGGAAGCAGTATAACTCCCCATTTATTTAGTTTTAATTTAATTTTTCTTTTTTATTTGTAGTTTTCAGCTAATGAATCTTGCTTGTATTTACTAGATTTACCCCAAAATATCTCTTGTGGTTTTTTTTTTTTGGGGGGGGGGCATTATTGCATGTTTTTTTTTGGTATTAATATAAATTTTTAAAAAAATTCAATTACTTGTTGTTAGAATATAGAAGTACATATGATTTTTGTGTATTTATCTACTGTCATATGATCTTGTTAAACTCCATATTAGTTCTAGTGGTATAGAATCCTTGGATTTTCTATATTGACATCCATTTTTCTGCAAATGAAGACTGTTTTCTTTCTTCCTTTTTAATCTGGATGTTTTCCTTTGCTTTTCTTTTTCTCTTTCCTTCTTCTTTGTTCCCCCTTCTTTTTGCCTGATTGCACTGGTTAGGACTTGGCAGTTCAATGTTGAATAGTGATGCATGAAGACATCCTTGCCTTATTTCCAGTATTAAGGGCAAAGCTTTCAGTCTTTCACTATTTAGTATAAAGTTATCATTTTCATAGATGCTGTTTATCAGATCTAGAAAGTTTCCTTTTATTCCTAGTTTGCTAAGAATTTTTCAGTCATGAATAGATATTAAATGTTGATTTTTTTCATAGAAATGAGCATATGGTTTTTCTTCTTTAACCCATTGATATGGTAAGTTACAAGGATTAAATTTTTTTTTACTGTTGAAACAAGTATATGGGTGTTTTCACTTTGACAATGCACATGTATTACTTCTATAGCAATAAAAATATAGTTTCTGAATAAAATGGTTATGACTACTTTTGTGATGTGTGAGGCATGATGAGACATTTCTGGAACATTGAAAGTTTTGTTGTAGTTGTGTCTGTACAGGATGTCAGGGCTAGAGTTCAGATTAATGGGAAGAACTACATCTTAGAAGAACTGGGTTACTGGGAAGAATATTAAAGCAGAAACTCTATCCCCAAGGATAATGCAGATGACAAGTCACTGGAGCTGGAATACAAATGGGTAGATTTAGTCTTTAGAAAAAGGCATGAACTCAGTTACTGAAAGAAATATAAAAATTTGTGATTAGATTTAGGACCCAGGCCCTGCAAATTGGAATTACACGGGGATCTTTGCCAATGCAACCCCAGTGTCTCACCTCAGATGCAGGTTTAATTGGTGGAATGTGAGCTGGACTTTGGGATGTTTTTTATGTGCAGGAAAATTTGAGAACTACTGTGCTAGGGTGAATTCATGCTGGATCACTTGATAACGTTTATCCTAGAAGTTGAGGTGTGGGCAAGCCGCCGATTCCTTGTTAGATATAGGAAAACCTCTCTAACTGTAAGGTCTTTGGGGTTCCACCCAAAAGATGGCGCCGAGGCATGTCCCTCAGAAATCTGCCTCCCCCCAGCAACTAGAGCGCATGAACCAGTCAGCCTTGCTAAATTAGCATAGCCAGTAAGCTGCTTGCACATTGCCTTATGGTTTATAAAAGCTACTACGCTTCCTCAATAAATCAGACCTGCACCACCAGCCTGTATCTCCAGAGCGGTTACTATGTGTTGTCTTGCTCTGTTCATCCTTACCTCTTCAGAAGTCGAGACGCTGGATGGCACTGCAACATCTGGCACCCAAACAGGGACCTGAAAACCCCAAACAGGGACCTGAAAACCCCGGAGACAATATCAGCGAGCTATCAAGCGCAGCTCGGCATTGTGGTCGGTAAGTGACCCTCGGAATGGGTAATCTTTCCTCCTCTGAGAAGGCTCCACAAGCGCGTACCCTACATGCCCTTTTGGCAAGTAGGCGCATCAAAATTTCTGAAAGGAACTTAATCAATATTGGGACCTTGTTGTTTGTTTTAACTCCTGGCTCTCCACAACTGCCCTATGGGATCCCGCCACATGGGTGAGGCTGCTTAAGCACGTGCACTTTGCTAGAGGCCTTTCCTCTAGGCCTCATTCCCACTCCCTTAGCCATTCATGCTTGCCTTATGGGTGCTCCACTAGATGTACCTTCCCCAATCCTGCTTTCCATCATGCCTGCAACTCCTTCTACCCCCACGCCTCCTTGGGTACCACCTGACCATGATCCCTTATACCCATCGCTCAAAGATATATCCCAAAGCCCCAACTGCTCCCCCTCTGAAACTTCTCCTCTGCTCATCCTGACACCTGCTACCAACCTTTCTCAACAAAAAACCCTTACTAACGGCCCTCCGCAGGAAGCTGTTGCTCCACAGGCTTCAGTGGAAGCCGCTGGCCACAAGAGCATCACCCCCTCCTTCCGCAAAGGAGGAGGACCTAATCACCTTTGCTTCAGCAGCGACCAACCGCTCCTCTTCTTCAACACCTCCCCTTTCCCTTCCTACACAACCCCCACCCCCTCCTCTTCCTCCTCTAGAGCTCCACCCTGCAATCTTTGCCCTTTTCTTTCTGACCTAGAACCGTTTCCCCCCCTCCTTCCCTTGCACCCACCAGTTTCTCTTCCTCTTCTACTTCCTCTTCTGGTTCAGCAGCCATCTTGGCTAACCCATCCGTCACTGTCCCTCCTCCCACCCCTTCCCCTGCACACCTTTACCCAGTGAACTTCAATCTTACCGATCACACCCCCTACAATTGGTACACTTGGGATCATAAAACTATTTCTAACCTTCGCAAAGCCGTTCAGGAAGATGGCCTTAATAGTCCATATGCTCAGATGTTAATGGATACTCTGTCCCTTGAACACAATTGCGCTACTGATTGGAAGAACCTTGCGCCTGCCGTTCTGACTCCTGGTGATTATATCACCTGGAAAGCTTTGTACAATGATGAAGCAGAGAAAACAGGCACGCACAACCTTACCAACGGCATAACAGCCCTCCCTCCTGATGCTTTAAAAGGGGAGGGGCAATGGGCTCTTCCAACGGTCCAAACTGCATGTCCAGCGCCCTACTTTGATCAGTACCTCACCATTGCTAAAAGTGCTTTTCAAAAACTCAACCCTCAGGGAAAACCTATTCACCTCTCCAAACTTCTGCAGGGTCCCAACGAGCCCTTTTCCGACTATTATAGTCGAGTGAAGGAGGCCGTTGATAGAAAAGTTTCCCATTCTGCTGCCGCTGATGCTTTATTAAAAGACCTTCTTTGGGAAGGCGCCAATACCGAGTGTCGACAAACAATTACGCCTATTTGTAATAAAAGCCCCGACGACTGGGTCCTTGCTTGCAGAGACATTGGGTCTCATTCCGCTTCTGCTATGGCAGCTGCAACTAATACCACTTCTGTCTAGCCACTGCCTTAGCCACCTCACAAAACCTGCTACAGGCACCACAAGCCTAGTCATTTCGCCAAGGAGTGCCCTCTCATGGTTACTCCTAAGCCACAAAATATTCCCCCCTCTGTCTGCCCGAGATGTAGGAAAGGACTTCATTGGAAGAGAGATTGTCACTCAAAAACTGACCTTCAGGGCAATCTTCTTCTGCTTTTAAATGAGATCAGGTGCACCTCTCAGCCCCACAACTAAGAGAGGACCCCCCCACCCGACGTTTCTTGGACTATCCCCATTACCCAAGGTAAAGCATTTCTCACTCTTGTAGTGCAGGGCAAGTCCATTACTGGGCAAATAGACACTGGAGCTGACTTATCTGCCCTCCGCTCTTCTGACACAGACCCTTCATGCCGCTGAAACTAGGCCCCCTGGTTCAAGATGTGAGAGGCCTAAGACCCTCACACCAGCTTACATCAACATTGACTTGGACAGACCTGGATGGCAGAACAGGCACCTTCTGCCCCCTTGTGTTACCCAACCTTACTCATACCCTTTGGGGGGTGATGTTCTCCCCAAAGTGGGAGCCGTCCTCACTACTAATCCTACAAATTACCCCCAAGCATAAAGGCCACTGGCTGTCCACCTTTATTTACTTTATCCAAACCAAAACCTATAAGATTAACATGGAAAATGCAAAACTCTATTTGGACGGACCAGTGGCCACTGCCTCGAGTAAAATTAGAACAACTAAAACTCCTTGTGCAAGAACAATTGAACTTGCAGCACATAGAACCCTCTACTAGTCCTCATAATTCTATCTTTGTGATTCAAAAAAAATCCAGTAAATGGAGGCTACTACATGACCTCAGAAATATTAATGCTCATATGACAAAGACTGGCTCCCTGCAACTAGGCCTTCCTCATCCTTCAGCCATCCCATGCGATTACCACACTATTGCAATAGACCTCAAAGATTGTTTCTTTTCCATTCCTCTTCATGAGGACGACTGTCAATACTTTGCCTTTTCTGTGCCCATCACAAATAATTCAGTCCCCCCACAACGTTATCAGTGGGAGGTACTCCCGCAAGGAATGAAAAACAGTCCAGCTATGTGCCAAATATTCATTAGTGAAGCCACCAGTCCCCTTTCTCAGTTTTGTCAAATTGTTCATTATATGGACGACATCCTCATTGCTCACCCAGACCCAATTCACCTACAATTCTGCTTGAAATATCTTCTACATAGCCTTATGCAACTGGGCCTCACCATGTCACCTGAAAAAGTACAAAACTACCCACCTTACACCTTCTTAGGCTATACCATCACAAGCTCTATCAGTCCTGTCGTCCCCACTATTGTTTTGCCCCATAAATGTACTCTTAACGTGCTTCAGCACCTCTGTGGTGATATCAATTGGTTGCGCCCTCATCTGAGTGTAACCACTCATGAGCTGAAACCTCTTTTTGACCTCCTGGAGGGTGACCCTGACCCCTCCAGCTGTCGTTTGGTGGGCAGTGCCAAAAGGGCCTGCCTGAGCCTCATAAATGACAGAATTAAAAATCTTCATCTAGCCCGCTTTCAACCAAAACTCCCTCTTTCCGCTCTAGTCATCAACTCCCCTGGGATGCCATGGGTCTTTTATATCAGGATTCCCCCCTCTTTTGGGTACACTTATCTTTTAGTCATTTAGGTAAAATTACTGCTTATTGTGATGCCATATGTATCCTTTGGAGAAAACTCAGAAAAACAGCTCTTCTCTTGTATGGCATCGAACCCGACACCTTAGTTCTACCATTCACTCAAGAATAAATACAACATCTTTCCCAAACTGATTTGAACATGCAAACTCTCCTATCAAGATTCACAGGTCAACTTGATAACCATTTGCCAAAAGACAAATTCATCACTGCCGTGATTCTTCCATTTGTTCTCTCCTCTCACTCCTTTCCTACAACTTCTCCTATCCCTCACTCTGCTACAATCTTTACCGACCCTAACAAAACTCACTTTTCTATAGTAGTAAAATCTCTCAGCACCTCAGATTCCATCCACATTGAGCAACATACCGGCTCTGTTCAAGAAGAACTATGTACTCTCCTCCAACTTTTCCTCCATCACCAATCCATCCCTTTCAATATCTTCACTGACAGTGCATATGCGGCTAATACTATCCGTGCACTGCCACATGCAGTCCTTAAAAACAAAATGACCATTCAAGATAATATTTGATTTTCTTGAAATCCCTCCTTGAAAATCACAAACATCCCTGGTTCATCCAACATATTCGTTCCCACACTGGACTCCCAGGACCTCTTGCTAGCGGCAATGCCTTAGCCGATTCCTCGCCCACGGTAAAGTGATTAACCACAGACCTAGACCAGGCAAGACTCCTTCATGCAAAGTTTCACATTTCTGCTCTTTCTCTCTATCATCTCTTCCCCTCCTTAACACGGCAGCAATGCAAACACCTCACTTGTGCATGTAAACAATGTGGCTCTCTCCTTCCTTTAGGCCCCCTTCAACCTCAGGGAATAAATCCTCGTGGCCTCCATCCAAATGCCATTTGGCAAATGGATGTCACACACATACCTATTTTTGGAAAAACTAAATTTCTACATGTCATAGTAGACACCTTTTCCAAATACATCTTTGCCACTGCTCTCGCAGGAGAAACTTCAAGACATGTCATTACTGCTTGCCTTCAAGCCTTCAACCAAATGGGCATACCATGGACCATAAAGACTGATAATGGGCCTTGCTATGCTTCCAAATCCTTCCAAAATTTCTGCGCCTTATGGTGCATCACACACAAAACTGGTATCCCATACAATCCCCAGGGCCAAGCTATCATAGAACGCACCCACCTCATGCTTAAAAACCAAATTAAAAAAATGAAGGGGCAATATTCCCGAGATACCCCCCAGGGATATTCTAAATAAGACTTTAACCACTATGAATTTTCTCACATTTGACAATGAATGCTGTACCCCAGCAGTCAGACACTGGGGAGGACTTAGAAATACTCCAACGCCCATGCCATTGGTTAGATGGAGAGACCCCCTTACAAATGCATGGCAAGGGCCCCATCCCCTATTAACCCAGGGACAAGGGTATGCTTGTGTCTTTCCAGAGAATGCGCAACAGCCAACCGGGGTCTCCAGCTGGCTCGTTTGACCAGCCACCAGAGATGAAGTCGATACACAGCACCAAAATACTGAGGAGAAAGAATGACTCTGGACTCTTGCATCAATTACAGGCACCAGGACCACCGTTATTCATCGGGTGTATCCTTCTCTTAATAATTGCTCACACTGCTTCAGGCACACTCTTTGGATCACTCCATTCCTCTAGACCTTGAGCCCTGCTCTTCCAGCCATGGGACATCCAAATCAAGGCCACGACCCCTGCTATGCCGTGAGGACAGTCTTTAGAAAATGGACGCTCTGCGGAGAAAATGCCTGCTTAGATCTTTGTCCATTCATAATGATGAATGCCACACTCACTAATGGAACTTGGGTTACATCACACATGAATGACTCAGACTGGGCAGCCAGCCTCAATAAGACTGCAAACGCCACCCTCTCTGTGCACGCTTTACCCTGTGTAACTCTTCCCTTTCTTTTTATAGACTCAAGCAACCAATCCTTTGACTGTAACATCACCCATTGCATCCTTTCCAATTGCTGGAACCATACCAAGCATCAGTATGCTATTATTGTTAGAATTCCCCCCTTAATATGGGTTCCTGTTAATGCTACCGAATGGACTGGCCCTTCTGAATTAATTATGCACTTACATTTTAGGCAAAAAAGAGCAGTTGGTGTAGTTGTAACTCTCATCACAGCTATTATAGCTAGCCTAGCAGCCACTGCCACTAGTATCACTTCTATAGTCCAATCCAATTCCAATGCTAACATAATAAACAACTTAGTAGAAAAAATGGCCACCCCCTTGCAAACACAAAACCTGCTCAATAATCATATTCATGGCGGCCTACTTAATGTACAACAACAAATAGATTTACTAGCAGAAGAAGTACAAATGATAATGCAACTGACAAAACTGCCCTGTGACATTAATTATCCACACATTTGTGTTACCCCCATCAGTGCCACTGATGGCATGGCAAACTTTACTACAGCCAGAGCAATGTTAAAACAAACCCTACTTGGACACTGGAACAACGACTTCTTAAATTTAACCACTCAGCTCACTCATCAAATTCTGACTCTTAACAGCACCCGAGCGACTACCATAGACACCACACTGATCATCAGCATTCTAGCTAACCTTCAATCCCTTTTCACTCCCTCTAATCTCATAACATTTGTTATCATTGGATCTGTTTTTCTAATGTGTATACTCTGTATAAGATATGTACTGCGCAAAGTGCAAAACCTCCACAAAGATGTTAAAACTTTAGTACTTGTCCAGCAGGCTATGGTCAGCACTCTAGAAGCAGAAGAAGGCACTGCAGAAACTGTTTCTCAAGCTGCGAATGTCTTTGGCCTCGCAGCCCTGCAAAAAATGCAGAGATAAACACCGTGCCAGCGAGCTTGGCTGGTAGCCAATGATGGGTAAGATCCTCAGAGGAGGACAGCCTAAGACAGGCACAGTCACCTTGGCACAAAACAACACTGGCGCTTTGCCTTGCCTCTAATAAAAGAAAAAAGGGGAAATTGTGGGTAAGCCGCCGATGCCTTGTTAGACATAGGAAAACCTCTCTAACTATAAGGCCTTTGGGGTTCCACCCAAAAGATGGCACCGAGGCATGTGGCGGAAATCTGCCTCCCCCCAGCAACTAGAGCGCATGAACCAATCAGCCTTGCTAAATTAGCATAGCCAGTAAGCTGCTTGCACGTTGTCTCATGGTCTATAAAAGCTACTATGCTTCCTCAATAAATCATATTTGCGCCATGAGCCTGTGTCTCCAGAGCAGTTACTGTGTGCTGTCTTGCTCTGTTCGTTCTTACCTCTTCGGGAGTTGAGCCGCTGGACAGCACTGCAACACTGAGGCAGAACTGAGACTGCAGCTGAGAATCCAGTGGCCTCAGTATAGGGGAGGAGAGAGCTATTGATGGAGATATGAATGGGGGTGGTATGCTAGGTGGGGAATTGGTCACTGCAAAGTCCTATTTTAAAAAATAATACAACTGAGGATTGTGGGAAGATGGTGATGGACTAACAGGCAGAGCTTTATGTTCTCACAAAAACAATGGAGAAAGAGCCAGAAGCTGTTAAAGAAATTTGCCTTGGGGGTCAGAAGACCAGGATTGTGATACACAACTCCCGGAAGGGTGAAGGAAAGACAGATGAGAAAGCTGAAATGACAAATGCGAGTTACCAAGCCCCCATGGTGGCAGGGAAGGGCTCCCCTCCCTCCAAGATATTAAGCTGGGGTAAAACCCCTGGGTCACTGCAACCCACTGAACAGGAAACAGGTATCTTCCTACCTGTCAGCTCTTTCAAGGGAAAAGGGAGGAAGGGAGAGTCAGGGAGCTTTTCTTCAGTGACTTCAGGCAGCAGAGTCTGCTTTGAATCTCGACTCTGGAGACTCAACACAGGAGCACAGGAAAGCTGAGACTGAAATGCCTCTGTGGAATGGTGCACTGACAAGCACCATTTGCTGGCCAGTCTGGAAATTGCGTGGACAAAAACTGTACTCCCTATTTCTTACCCCTGGGAGAAAATCTGTGCCCCATTACTGATTTCCTGGCCTGATTTTGATAGCTTAAGTCAGGCAATTTTATAGACTTAGAATAAATTGAACTGAATATCAAAGAAGAACTGTAGAGAAAAAGGAAATAATAGGCAAGAGAGAGAAATTGGCCATCAGAATAAATTCGCCAGTTCAGATGCCTAGATATCAGCAAAAAGTTACGGGTCATACTAGAAAACAGGAAGAGATAGCCCAGCCAAAGAAGTTAACCAAATGTCCTGAAGAGATATAGGATTTAAGACAATTAATCAGTGATAATCACACATTCTACTAAATCACTTAAAATATTTTAAAGAAAATATGACTAAAGAAGTAAAAGATATTAAGAAGATACTGGGTGAGCATAAAGAACAATTTCAAAGAATGGAAGGAAAAATAACAGACATTATGGGGATGAAAGACACGATGGATGAGATTAAAAATACATTAGAGTCACACAAGAGCATATGTGAATTGCTCAAAGACAGAATTAGTTATTTCAAAGGCAGAATATCTGTACTGGAAAAGACAGGAGAACAGAAAGAGAAGAGAATGGAAAAAATGGAACAGAGTCTCAGGGAACTGAGTTACAAAGCAAAGCACACAAACATTCATGTTATTGGTGTCCCAGAAGGAGAAAAGGATTGAAAAGGAGCAGAAAGGATATTAGAGGAAATAATGAATGAAAAATTTCCAGCCCTTATGAAAGACATTAATATCAATATTCAAGAAGGATGACACACCCCAAACAGAATAATTCTGAGTAGAGACATCTACTATGCAGAATGACAAATATCAGAGATAGAGGATTCTAAAGCAACAAGAGAAAAGCAAAGCATCACATATGAGGGAAAAGGGATAAGATTTAGTGCCAACCTCTCATTAGAAACCATGGAGGTGAGAAGAAAGTGGTATGATGTGCTTAAGGTAGTGAAAGAAAAAAAGTGCCAATGAGAATTCTGTATCTGTTAAAACTGTCCTTCAAAAATGAGGGTGAGTGCTCACTTCAGCAGCACATACACTAAAATTGGAACAATACAGGGAAGTATGGCCTCTGCGCAGGGATGACATACAAATTCATGAAGCATTCCATATTTTTAAGGGTAAAAAAGGGAGGGTGAGTTCAAAGTCCTCACAGACAAACAAAAACTGATAGAATGTGTTACCAAAAGACCAGAATTACAGGAGATACTAAAGACAGTGCTGCAGTCTGAAAGGAAAAAACAAGGGTGAGATATTTGGAGAAGAGTTTAGAAATGAAGATTATTAGGAAGGGTAAACTAAAAGGTAAGGAGACAGACAATAAAATAGGCTCTAGAGATATCCAGAAACTATAAGCAGGGCAGACAGCTCAGGAATTTGCCACCTTTTCATTGGGCTTTACTTTGGAATTTGTGTTCCCCAGTGCAACAGTTAGACTCCTTTATCGGTTCTCTATACATGGCTCTTCTGCCCCTTTTATTTGAACTTATAATTAGCACTATACTTGATAAATAAATGTCCCAGAGATTTAAATCTTTGGTCTGTCCATGTGCCAGTTGAGCCCTGAATTTCAGCAGAGTTGCAACACCTACCCTCCAGTTCATTGGATTCATACTGGACAGTTAACAAGGAGACAATGATGGACAACACCCATCCCAAGGAATAGAGAGTGTCTGCAACTGCAAGTAAGATAGCACCATCAATCTGCTGCATGGGATCTAAGTCAATTCCCAATTAGAAGCAAAGTGGGTATAACCATCCCAAATTCCTCAAGATTCAGGAATGAGCAATGGGTTATAGTACACTTATTATTTTTCTAGCAATGGAAGAACTCTTATCATTGACCCAAAGGCAGTGGCCACCAGAGGTTCTGAAGGATGGGAGAGAGAAGAATAGGTGTAATATGGGGGCATTTTGGGGACGTTGGATTTATCCTGCGTCACATTGCCGAGATGGATACAGGCCATTGTATATTTTGTCCTAACTTATTAAGTTGTGTGGGACAGACTATAAACTATAATGTAAACTGTAATACATAGTTAGTAGCAATGTTTCAATATGGGTTCATCAATTGTAACAAATATACCACACTAATAAAGGATGTTTTTAGTGTGGGAAAATGTGGGAGGGGGAGGTAGTGAGGCATATGGGAATCCCTTATATTTTTATGTAATATTTATGCAATCTAAAGCGTCATTAAAAATTTAAAAAATTAATTGAAAAATGGAATTTTGCCTTAAAAATGTAACTTTACTAACAGGCATGAGGATATATTAAATGACCTCTCAAATTCACTCAACAACAAATTAAAATAAGGAAAATGAAAAATGAAACAATATGACAACAGAGAGCCAAAGGACAAAATGGATTAAGTGAGTAATGCCTTTACAGTAAAAACATTGAATGTTAATAGATTGAACTCCCCAATCAAAAGACATAGACTGATTGAATGGATAAAAAAAAAATAGGTCGTCTGTATGTTGTCTATAAGAGACCAACCTCAGACATTAGGACATGACCAGGTTAAAAGTGAAAGGCTGGAAAAAGATATTCCATGCAAATAGTAACAAAGAAGAGCAATACTATTATAGTAGTGCATAGAATAGATTTCAAATATAAAGCTGTTATAAGGGATGGAGAAGTTCATTAAATATTAATAAAAGTACAATTTCCTAAGACGAAATAGTTATATTAATTATTTATGCACCTAACCTGATTACCCAATATACATGAGGCACACACTGGCAAAACTGAATAAAAAAATAGATGAGTCTACAATAATAGTTGGAGACTTCAATTAACCATTATTAGTGTTGGATAAAACATCTGGACAAAGGATAAATAAGGAAACAGAGAACTTGAATAATGTGATAAATTAACTAGACCTAAGAGACATCTATAGAACTTTGCACCCCAAAACAGTAGGATATACTTTTTTTCAAGTAGTCATGGAGCCTTTTCCAAGATAAATAATATGTTGGGACACAAGACAAGTCTCAATAAATTTAAACAGATTGAAATTATACAAAACACTTTCTCTGATCATAAGAGAATGAAGCTGAAAATCAATAATGAATGGAAAAAGGGAAAATTTATACATATATGGAGATTAAATAGCACACTCTTAAATAATCAGTGGGTCATGGAAGAAATTGCAAGAGAATTCAGAAAATATCTTGAGATGAATGAAAATGAGAATACAACATATCAAAACCTATGTGACACTGAAAGGGCAGTGCTGAGAGGGAAATTTATAGCCCTCAATGCTTACATTAAAAAAAGAAGAGGGGCAGCGGACTTGGCCCAGTGGTTAGGGCGTCCGTATACCACATGGGTGGTCCGTGGTTCAAACTCCAGGACCCCTTGACCCGTGTGGAGCTGGCCCATGTGCAGTGCTGATGCACGCAAGGAGTGCCGTGCCACGCAGGGGTGTCCCCACGTAGGGGAGCCCCACGTGCAAGGAATGCGCCCCATAAGGAGAGCCACCCAGCGTGAAAGGAAGTGCAGCCTGCCCAGGAATGGTGCCGCACACACGGAGAGCTGACACAACAAGATGACGCAACAAAAAGAAACACAGATTCCTATGCTGCTGACAACAACAGAAGCAGACAAAGAAGAAGATGCAGTGAGTAGACACAGAGAGCAGACAACCAGGATGGGTGGGTGGGTGAAGGGGAGAGAAATAAATAAATAAATCTTAAAAAAAAAAAAAGAAGAAGAAGAAAGAGTTAAAATTGAAGATCTAATTGCATCCTTGGAGGAACTAGAAAAAGCAAAAAACTAATCCCAAACCAAGCTGAAGGAAAGAAAAAGTAAAGATCAGAGCAGAAATAAGTAAAATCAAGAACAACAACAACAAAAACAACAGTGAGACTCAACAAAACCAAAAATTGGTTCTTTGAGAAGATTGACAAAATTGACAAACCCTTAGCTAGACTGACAAAGAGAAAAGAGAGAAAACACAAATAAAAAAAAAAACAGAAATGGTGGTGGTGGGGGAGGGGTGGGGGACATTACCACTGACCCCACAGAAAGAAGAGAGGTCATAAGAGGATACTATGAACAACTGTCTGCCAGAAACTAGACAAAGTAGAGAAGATGGACAAATTCTTAGAAACACATAAACCACCCACATTGACCCTAGAAGAAATAGAAGACCTCAACAGACCTATCACAAGTAAAGTGATTGAAACATCATCAAAAACCTCCCAAAGATGAAAAGCTCAGGACCAGATGGCTTCACAGGTGAATTTTACCAATCATTCAAAGATGATCTAATACCAGTCTTGCTCAAGCTTTCCAAAAAATCATATGGGAAAAAATGCTACCAACCCCATTCTATGAAGCCAACATCACTGTAATACCAAAACTAGATAAAGATACTATAAAAAAAAAAAAAGAAAATTACAGACCAATAACTCTAATGAATATTGATGCAAAAATCCTCAACAAAATACTTGCAAACCAACTCCAAAAGCACAATGAAAGAATTATACACTATGATCAAGTGGGTTTTATCCCAGATATGCAAAGGGTGGTTCAGCACAAGATCAATTAGTGTAAGGAACCATACTGATAAATTTAAGAAGAAAAAACATATGATCCTCTCAATTGAGGCAGAAAAGACATTTGACAAAATACAGCACCCCTTCATAATAAAATTACTTCAAAAGATATGAATAGAAGGAAGCTAGCTTAATATGGTAAAGTGCATATTTGAAAGACCTACAGCTAGCATTGTATTTGCTGGCGAAAGACAAAACTTTTCCACTGAGATCAGAAACAAGACAAGGATGCCCGCTGTTACCATTCTTATTCACGATTGTGCTAGACGCTCTAAGTAGAGCAATTAGGCTAGATAAAGAAATAAATGCCACCCAAATAGGAAAGGAAGAAGTAAAACTTTCACTATTCAATTCACTGATGATATGATCCTATATCTAGAATCTCCTGAAAAGTCCACAACAAAGCTACTAGGACTAATAGGCAAGTTCAGCAAAGTGGCAGGATACAAGATTAATATGAAAAAATCAATAGCATTTCTATACACTACTGATGTGCAATCTGAGGAGGAATTCAGGAAAAAAATTCCATTTATAATAGCAAGTGAAACAGTCAAATATTTAGGAATAAACTTAGCCAAGGACATAAAGGATCTGTATTCAGAAAACTACAAAACATTGCTAAAAGAAACTGACAAAGACTTAAATAAATGGAAGGATATTCTGTGTTCATGTATTGGAAGACTAAATATCATTAAGATGTCAATTCTATGCAAACTGATTTACAGAGTCAATGCAGTATCAATAAAAATCCCAACAACCTTTTTCCAGAGGGGAAAAAATTATCAAATTTATAAGATCAAAAAGATCTTACAAAAGAAAAGTGAAGTTGGAGGACTCTCACTTCCAGACTTTAAAGCATATTATTTAGTTACAATGGTAAAAATAGCATGGTACTGGCATAAAGACAGACACATTGACCAATGCAGTCAAATTGAGAACTCAGAAATAGACTCTCACATCTCCAGTCAAGTGATTTTTGACAACACTGTCAAGCCCTCCCACCTGGGCCAGAACTATTCAGCAAATGGTGCTGGGAGAACTGGATATTCCTATCCATAAGAAAGAAAGACCCATACCTCCCATCTTATACAATAATTAAGTCAAAAGGATCAAGGAACTAAATATAAAAGCAAAAACCATAAAATTCCTAGAATAAAATGTAGGAAAACCTCTTCAAGATCTTGTGGTAGTTGGTAGTTTCTTAAATGTCCTACCTGAAGCACAAGCAACAAAAGAAAAAAAAATTAATGGTACCTCCTCAAAAATAAATACATTTGCACCTCAAAGGACTTTGTCAAACGGGTAAAAAGGCAGCCGACTCAATGGGAGAAAATATTTGGCAATCACGTATCTGATAAGGATTTAATATCCATGATATACAAAGAGATCATACAAGTCAACAATAAAAAGACAAACTACCTGATTTAAAAATGGGCAAAAGAATTGAAAAGACAGTTGTCCAAAGAAGAAATACAAATGATGAAGAAACACATGAAAAAATGTTCAACATTACTATCAATTAGGGAAATGCAAATCAAAACTACAATGAGATATTATTTCACACCTATTAGCCTGGCCACTATTAAAAAGTCAGAAAACTGTAAATGTTGCAGAGGATGTAGAGAGATAGGAGTGCTTATTCAGTGTTGGTGGGAAGGTAGAATGATATAACCACTGTGTAGGACTGTTTGGCATTCTGTAAGGAAGTTGAATACAGACTTGTCATGTGACCTGGCAATACCATTTCTCAGGTATATACTGAGAGCAGAGACACAAATAGACATCTGCACACCGATGTAGATAGCGGCATTATTCACAATTGCCAAAAGTTGGAAGTGACCCAGGTTTCCATCAACTGATGAATGGGTAAACAAATTGTGGCATAAACACACAATGGAATGTTATACAGCAGTAAGAAGAAATAAAGTCGTGAAGCATTTGACAACATGGATGAACCTGCAGGACATTGTGTTGCGTGAGGCAAGCCAGACAGAGAAAGACAAATACTCTATGACTGTGCTCTTATGAACTAAATATTAATATATTGTGTAAACTCATGGAGTTACTAATTAGAATACAGTTCACCAGAAAATAGAAGGGGGGTAGAGAATGTAAAGCTAAGGGTTAATTGGTGCAGAATTGGTAAAAATGTTTTTTGTAAATCTTTGGAAATGAATAGAAATGATTAAAGCATATCATGGTGTTTGTAACTAGCAGTGGTATTGTACAAGTATGACTGTGCTGGAAAAGGAAAGTCTGAAGTCATGTATACTTACTGAAAAGAAAGCTAAAAACTGTAACATGGGACTCTATAAGATAGTAAAACCTCATGTAAAACAGGAATATGGGTAATATTGCATATATAAGACTGTTTTTACAAAATGTAAATACAAATATACTAGAGAGAAGGAAAAAGAATAATAGCTATGTATGGCCGGGGAAGCATAGAGAGATTGGGAGGTGATGAGTTTTGGTTACTTGTTTATTTTTATTAATATTATTGAAATAATAAAACTGCTCTATTGATTTGATAAGTGCACAAATGTGTGATTATACCAAATACCATTGAATGTACACTTTGGATAGATTTATGCTTTATTAATATGTATCAATAAAACTGATTTGTTAAGAAAGACAAAAATACAACTGAAGAGCGCAAATGTCATTTCCAGGTTTTGAAACCATTGGAGGGGAACTGGAGTTGAGGCCAATACCCGGAATACATGAATTGTTTTCCGATTTCCCTCATTTCTTGCCAGATGAACTCTCTCGTGTTTGTTTAGACTGTTTCAACTCCCTCTAAATCTGTCACCTTCTTTTAGTTACTTATAGTTCATCCTTTTTCTCTTTCTCTATGATTATTGCCCTCATTTAATTGTATAAAGTGCTCAAAAAATCCATATGTAACAATGTAGAAATCAAGCTTGAAGCAGGATAGCACCTTTTGTGCACTTTGACATTTCTTGCATGATTAGGAAGGATCAGTATAGAAATCACCATTAAAGTATCTTCTCTTTTGTTAGTCAGTAAGCACCAGTTCTCAAGATGTACTGTACATAATATGTATTTAACTGTTTGACAACTCAGACACTAGCTTATTTTTTATTATTTCATGCCCTCTGTAAGTGCTTAACACTGTTTTCTGTTACTTTGTCTTCAAACTGATCTTGGGTAAGAAATGTAGTTCAACTATTTGTTTTGATTGTGTAAACAATATGCCTGGCTTGTTAAACTTTTCAAGAATAAAATGTTTTGAAATTTTAATTAAAATTTGCTATATGAATTATAAAGGCTAAGGAATGAGACACGTTTTTATGGATTTTATATAATTTTGAATCCTGGAATGAAAAGGACTGAAAAGGACTGAAAAAAAATAAAATGAAAAGGAAGCAGCAAAGGATTAACATTTCTTTTTGCCTAAATATTCACAATTTTTACCCTCATGAATATATTATTCAGCATCAAAAGATTTAGCATTTTCCCACTTTTACTTTTTTGAAAAGTATTAGAGAAAAAAGCCAAATGGGTATTTGACATTTTAATAATGAACAGACTTTTAAAAAAAATTATTATAATAGTTGTAGAAAAACATCACCAGCTCTTTAGGTAGATTGCATATGCTCATGGTTACTGTTTTTATTGGAATGAACATGCAGTCTTGTCTTGTTTCCTTATTCCCTCTTTAATATGGATGTTTCCAAAGTTTTATATGAGGCCATAACCATTTTTTCAAAAAAAGATTTTCTATTTATACACATATATTATACATTATATTTTATATATCATATATGTATATACTTTATACATTATTTTATAGATTTGGTATTTTATAATATATATTTATATATTGAATCAAATAATGATAAGTTTTGGTTTTTTTTTAAAGTGTGTCTTTTTATATGTCATTTAGTATGACACTAGATTTCAAATTATTAGTCATTTTAGTATGAACTCCAAATACTGGTAGGATTGTCTTACTTTTTTCCAAAAATTTAGATTGTTGCTTTTGTAACCTATTTTGAAGAACACAGGGGAAAATTAGTTATATGGGATTTGTGGTTTGCTTATTGGAATTAAATGTTGCTAACTAGCACTAGCAAAATGTGCTGATTCCATTCATGTTCAGCCTATGAGCAGAAAGTATGTAATTTGTTTTAGATAAGAATCAGTGAATATAGTACCCATAAATGATGCCAGGTTGGCAACCTTTGAATGGTGCCAGATGGACATAGTAGACTTTATTTTTTATTTTAATGAACAGAATAGAGTAGCAGGTGCTACAGGATTACTCTCAGAGTGCTATGGGGTATTTGGCTTCGATTTCCTTGTTAGTATTATTCTTTGTTTTAAGACTGCTAAAGACTGGGTGTAGAAGGAGGAGAATGAATGGTCACCAGTTGGGAATCCCTGTGATATGAATTGTGACCATAACTATTATTGTGGCCTAGCTAGGCTTACAATCAGAATTTCAATGGTCAAATGCCTAATATTTTAGAGCTGTAAGAGTCAGTGTGTTTAGCATCGCTGTATCTCAGAACTGAAATAGGCCTTAGCATTCTTCTATCCTGAGGTCCCATTTTTACTGTCAAGACAAGGGGCCTAGAGAAGGGAGGCAGTATCCCCAAACACAACCATACCTGAATCTTACTTTTACCATCACACTATATTGCCAAACTCTTAACAAGGAGAAGAATAAAATTATTATGTGTTGACATTTCTTCCCCACAGTTTGAACTTGTGGAACAAACAAAGAAAGTAACTGTCTTTTGGCATTATTTGTAGAGATGGTTTTTCCTTATTTGGTAATCCTCCCCATGAGTTTCCAAACATATTTTCTTCTTTAGAGATTAGCGTATTAGAAAGGAAAAATATTTTCAGCTTTATTTAAATGATCTAATTAACAGTCATTATTATTTTTAATATAATCCAATTGAATTACAAACATTAGAGAAAACAATTAAGGCAAGCTGAGAGACAGAAAACACATCACAATCATACTGTTCTCTTCCAGATCATTCCACAGTGTGTATTTTCCTGAGTTTAAAAAAAATCATTTTCCAGTCTCTTTATCTAGGTTGTATGGTATATAGATGTGTTCATAAAACATAAAAGAAATGTTCTATATGAAATCATTATAGCGGTGAACATTCTGTCTCATTTTAACATTACAAAAAGACCAAATTATAGGATGCAAAGTGCCCAGAAAGAGAAACATTCATAAATGTTGAAATGTGTCTTACCTTACAGTCAGAGCTTTTGTATTTCCTCTGATTTTGTATTGCCTTCTCCACATCCTTCTTTTCCCTCAGCCGACACTCACTCTTGGCTTGCTATGAAGCCTTCCTCATTCTCTACTCTGCATCCCTGGAAACATTTGCTCCTCTGGGCAGGTTCTGGGTCCAGTTTGACTGCCACCTCATCCCTCCTCTTCATAACCTCCACATTCCAACCTGAGTGGTCCCTCCCAGAATCAGTCAGGGCTGGGACTGGCTACAGGAAGCCTTCAAGTCCTACTCTCCTATCTCAGCCCTGGGACACTCTTTCCCAGATCATCCTGTTAATCAGGTGCCTCTAAACCAGGACACCTATTCTGATAAAAACTAGTTTTTCAGAATGGGGGTAACAATTCAGGTGATAAGAATTTGAGCTTTGGAGTCAGGCAGACAATGGTTTAAAACCCAACTCCAACTTTTGTTACCAGTTTGATCTTAGGCAACATACCTGTAGCAGTTCGATATAATTGATGAACCCCAAAAAGAAATATTTGATTATGCATGTAATCTGACCTGTACCTAGGCATGATTGAGTTATGATAAAAGGCATGGCAAAGAACAGAGTTGAGGGTTTCTGATGCTGGAGTTTTGATGTTGGAATTCAATGCTGTAGACTTAAACTGGAGCCCCGGGAAGGCAGCATGCAGAGGAAAGAGAAGCCAGCGCCATGAAGGAAGGAACCTTGAACCCAGGGAAAAGCAAGCCCCAGGAATGTAGGAACTCTTGCAGACATTGGCAGCCATCTTGCTCCAAATAGACTTTGGTGATGGAAGTAACTTATGCTTTATGGCCTGGTATCTGTAAGCTTTACCCCAAAAAAGTACCCTTTATAAAAACAAATCAATTTCTGGTATTTTGCAACAGCACCCCTTTGTCTGACTAATACAATACTTTTCCCTTCTAAGTCTCAGTTTCCAACTCTCAGCATAACAGGGATGTCTAAACGAGATAACTAATGCAACAACTTTGGCACAGAGTGAGGACCTAATGTTTTTATGATGTGAAACAGAAGAGCGTGGGGAGCAAGAACATGGATTTGGGAGGCAGAAAGACATGTATTTGAATCCTGACACCATCCATCACTAACAAGTTAGTTCCTTATCAGAGTCTCAATTTTCTCTTTTAAAAGTTGGAATCGATAACAGTGTGTACTTCATAAAGGATTTTGTGAAATAATAGCTCTGAATTACTTGGCATTCTGCTCTATCCTATCTGGAGAGTGTGCAAGAAAGCAAGTTGATATGCTCTAGCGCCTCCCTCTGGTTTCTTCCTGCATGGTGTGCAGAATGTTGGGTTACTCTGTCTTTGGCCTCCCAGAAGCTGAGTGCCTTACAGTTCTACTACTACTATTTGCTATTGTCGTCCCCTCTTTGACTTCTTTTTTAAAATATACATATATTCTTTAGAGACGTTGTATACTTACAAAACAATAATGCACATGTGTGAAATTCCCATACAACACTCCTCTACCAATATACTACATCATTGTGGAATATTTGTTACAGATTATTAGATAATATCATCAGACTATTACCACTAACTATGGTCTATAGCATGTATTTGGTATATTTTTCTGTACCTCCCTATTATTAACACAGTACATCTTGGGCATTGATACAAGAATATTACAGTATTGCTGTTAACTATAGTCCATAGGTTACATTAATTTTATTTTCCCATGCATCACCACATTTCTTACAACCTTGCGACAGTGATGTACATTTGTTCTGATTCATAGAAGGACATTTTTGTATTTATACTATTAACCACAATTCTCATCTATCTCTGGATTCACTATGTTATTCAGTCCCTAGATTATTCTCTAGCTTTCTTTCAACTGACATTTACATCCCTAGACTACCATTTTCAGCCACAAATCCATTTATAAACCAGTTGTGTTAGTTCTACTCCCTATAATGTGTTACCATCAACTCTATTCATTCCCACAATTTTGGAATCAAGTTAATTAAAACTTCTACATATATCAAGCATCTGTACCCTTCCTTTCCTAATAACTTTATGCCCCTCTATGACTTCTGTTGGACTTCTTCCCAGAACTGACAGGCCTGTCCCCACAGTCTCTCTCTTCTCATTGAGAAAGCTTAATTTCAAGTCCCCAGCAATCTTCCCTGTCCTGCTACAGTTCCTGGGGCCATATTCTATGGCTTGTGCTCTCCAGTTGTGCCTATTTGACTCTACTTTAACTCAGAACTTTTTGCTCTTTGCCCTGACATTTTTTTCCAGTATTTCCTTCTTTTGGGTCTGGAGTCTTGTACCATCCAACATGACAACTAATTTGGTGAACTATTCTGAGTTGATAAGGAAAAGCTAAAGGATAGTATTCATCCAACCAATATGTTCTGAGGACCTACCAGGTGCCAGGTTCTCTAGTATATAGGTTCTGTCGAGTTCAGTGGTAAATTAGATGAATATAATACCTATCTCCTTGGATCTTATAATCTAGAGGCAATGGTGGGGAAGTAAACAGATGATCAAACACTGTTAGCTGATAATTTCCATGTCAGGGGAAATACACAGGATGGGCACCTAACTCAGACTTAAGGGGTGAGGGATGGCCTCCTGGAAAGAGCAATGCCTTAATATAGAGAGAGGGGTAGTTGGAAGCCAGAGTTGCAGGCCAAAGCAAATAAAAATGACTCTGAGTAAAGAGAGGACATGGCTTGTTGATAATAATGGAAAATACTCAGCATGGCTGGAGAATAGAGTTTAAACAGATACTTGAAAATAGATTAGGTGATAGAAGTACGCAGGGCCCAGGTTACAAATGGCCTTATAAGCTATGTCAAGGAGTTTAGACTTTATCCAAGAGCATTAGAAAACCATTCAAGGGTTTTAAATAGGGCAGAAACGTTATCAAGTTTGGTTTTAGAAAGCTCATTTTGGCTGAAGTACAGAAAATGGTTTGGAAGGAGGGCAATACTGGAAACAGTCCATCCAGTTAGAAGTGATTAAGGACAGAAATGCGATGGCATGAAACAGAGAAGTGGAGGACTTCTGAAATCATTCACCCATCCATTTATTTATTCATTTGTTCAATAAATATTTATGGACTCTGTCCCAGGCATTATGCTGAGTTTTAGGGATTAAAAAAATGATGAGTGAGAGACAGGGTCCAGACTCTGGTGGGAAGTTGACCACAGGGTGGGCACCTGTGTGGAACTGATGGGGTCAAGTGAAAGGTAAGTGAAAGAAGTAAAAGGCAGCTCATATCTGGATTCAGTTGTTCCAGATAAATTTATTAAACATTAATTGTGTGCCAAGAACTCTTTGGCATGTAAGATATAGTAGTGAAAAGACCAATTCCTTAAGCCATGGAACTTACATTCTAGTGAATAGCTCCCTTTCTAGTCATTTGAATGATGAGTATTGGCTGGAAGTGAGAGCAGGGGATGAGGCCAGAAATTGATCTGAGAAATTTTATAGGATAGATTTTCTAAGGTGATAAAGAAAGAGAAAGCAAGACTGATGTCCAGAAAATTTAGGAGCAGGAGGTTTGGGTAAGGAGAATGATGAGGTCAGTTTTGTACAGATTGAGTTTGATATATCCAAGTGATATCAAAGAAGTCTCCAGTAGATAGTAGAGCATAATGGCTAGACACCTGGATGCTCTGGATGCAGTATGCCTGGGTTCAAATATTGATTCCATCATTTATAAGCTGCACTACCTTGGACAAATTACTTAACCTTTTCATACCTCATTTTTCTCATCTGTGTAAGGGGTATAATAGTACTTACCTCGTAAGGCTGTTGTGTGGACTAAGTAGGTTAATATATGTTAAATGCTTAGAATAGTACCTGGCACTTAGTTTTAAATTAGTGTCAGCTATTGTTATATCTGACACTATAGTTATATATTCCCCATACATTCATATGAGTTGTGTGTCACACAAGGGCACCACATCTGAGGAGACACCATTAATATCATAGATGTCGGAAATTTGAAGACTACTACAACAGTTATCTGGCAGATGGAAGTAAGGAAGAGGTATCTTTTATTAGTTTGCACAAAGGTACTACAGTAGCTAATAGTGGTCCTAATATAGATGGTAACTGATACCAACTATATGGTAGGAGAGTGTCATGAATGAGGAGTGGATGGCTAGAACAGCGTCTTAAAGATCAACAACAATTAAAGCAGAAGAATGGAAACTTGCACCGGCAGTACTGAGTGGGACTGAGAGAGTCTACCAAGATAAGTAAGAGGAAAACCATTTGTACAGGTATTATGGAAGGCAAGGATAAAGTGTAATAAGGGCAGAGTGGTAAACCAGAGGCTCAAGTTCTAGGTGTGTAGTGTTAGGAAATCAATAGAACAAGTTCTTTAGGAAATTTGGGAGGGGATGTGATGTGATGTGATGTGATGTGATGTGATGTGATGTGATGTGATGTGATGTGATGTGATGTGATGTGATGTGATGTGGGACCTTGTATCATTGATATAAAGGCAGTGGCGACCAGAGGTTCTGAGGGGAGGGAGAGGGAAGAATAGGTGCAACATGGGGCATTTTGGGAAAATTGGAATTCTCCTGCATGACATAGCAGTGATGGATACAGGCCTTTATACATTTTGTCAAAACCTATAAAATTGTGCAGGATAAAGTGTAAAATATAATGTAAACTATATTCCTTTGTTACTATAATGTATCAATATATTAATATATTATTGGGGGAAATGTGGAGGGAATGGTGCATATGGGAATCCCCTGTATTTCTGATACAGCATTTATGTAATCTAAAACATCTTTAAAAATTAAAAAAAAAATTTCAAAACTCCAGTGTAACTCATATGTGATTTACCAATGTCATTTCTGAGGTCCCTCCTCTTGTAGGACAAGGATTTGAGACCAAGAAAGTGGGAAAAATATTTTGGAGGAAAGAATATTGTGGTCCCTCAAATTTCACACCATAGGTGGTCATCTACTCTGCATAAGGTTAGTCTTTACCAACAGTTGTCCATATTACAAATTGACCCCTTAATTCGAGACCCCAGTTCTCCTTGACTAGATCAAAAACATATATTTTTTGCTATAGTTGTTTGATTTTAAACTGCAAGTCCCTTATAAAGCTGTAATTATCTTTAAGTTAGCTAAGTTCTCTTGAGCTTTCATTGTACCCCATTAGTTTCTGCCACTATTTGGTTTGTATAACCATAAATAAAAGTATAACTGGCTTCCTCTTCCCAGGAAGAGGAAGGATCTGAATCTGGATGCGTCACGTGTCACATTGATCAATTTGTTATTTCAGTCATTATCTACCTGTACATCTCCTTAAAAATACCAGTTACATAAGTCATTGTCTTTCTTTCAACATTAAACATATTTTCTCTTCTGTTATTTTATAGCCTGTGTGAATTTCTTTCCACACACTAAGGGCTTCCTGTGTGTAATGAAGACATTTACACACATTCAGAGTCTATAATCTCTTTCAGACCATTATGGTACTATTTATGGAAATAGGGTAAATCGTTAATATATGGGTCCATTTCTCTTCAATCTAAGTTGAAAGAAATAGTGCAGTTTTTTAAAAATTAAAATTTCATCATGACAGTCTTGGTTAGATTAAAGAGGGAATTGAAACAGTGGAGGAAATTGCCTTAGTGTCAAAGGGGAAAGAGTTTTTCTCAGAGGTCTTTTTAGAAATGATGAAATAAAGGTCAGAAAGATTGGATGACATCAGCTGGATAACTCAGTAGGTTAGCGGTAACATGAAAATTAGAATTCATATCTTTTGACTCTTGGAAAGAACTGAACTTTTTGGTCCTATTACGATACTTCAAATGACATATTCTGGTATTTCTAAAATATGCCAGTTAAATCAATTGAAAAGTAAAAAAATATAAATTATACACCTATATTTTTGGCCACATAATATGTATGAAGGTTAACTAACATTTTTTTTCCCACAAAAATAGTTTCTGTTAATAAACAAATCAAATATATTATTGCCATTTGATAACATATAGAAACTGAGAAACATAAATACTTTCCAAGAAGACATTTGGGATGGCCAATAAAAAATGATAGTTAACAAATCACTTCTTGCTTTCCTGAAATTCACTGTCTAAAGACTGTCCAGTTCCTTTTATTTCACTGAAACAATGTGATGGGCTACAATAAAAGTACAATCTGTTCTGATATTATTGCCTAGGAATATTCATCAGTTTCATTAGCTTTAACACTATTAGGTCTGTCCTCCTCAGAGCCTTTCAGACTCCATTTTCCTATTAACTCATCCCTGATGTGGCATTTATGCTTTAGAAATGCCTTTTTCTTTCCATAGACATAAAAAAGCTGTTAGTATTATTCATCCTACAGTGCCATTTATTTCGCCAACAGGAATCATGACCTTTATTTTGTTTTCTTTCCTATTTCTTTGGTTGGTAGAAACTGAATCATTGGGTCCCAGAGGGCAGTGTGGAGTGAGCAGTCTTGGTTTTGTGGTCCCTGATTTGCCCTTGTGTGGGCACTCATTCAAACATGAATTTATTTCAATCCCATATACCACAATAGCCTTGAAATCTTGATTTTAGGACATATCCCTTACAAAGAGGAACCACCCAACAATTTCAAAGCTGTATGGTAATAAAGACAGAGAAGTAGGAAATTGCATTTTTTTCATTTGCCTTCTTTTAAAATGAAGGCAGAGTAATTGGATTAGAATTTTTCAATATTAATGCTCATGAAAATTTTTGAAAAGTGAAAGCAATACAAATTAATGCAAATTAGAAACATGCATGTTTGTTTGTTTGTTTCTTTTTTATTTTTATTTTTTAAAACAAAATCAATAGAGAAATGCTTGTATTGGTTAGGGTCACTTAAAACAATCATCCAGATCTTTTGACCCCAAAAGACCCTATTACTGCTATTGTGTTTAGTATTGACATGATGGAATCAAGCTGGTATTAACCTTTAGTGCTTTTAGAAAAACATGGCAGTGAATTGTGGGATGGGAGGTAGAGCTAGCCCTAGAGAAATAACAGATGTTTGTTGATTTCTTCAGCTTTCCAGAGACCTCAGTGTCGGCTGTTAAAGTTTTTAAAATTAAAACATTCTTGACTATCGAATAGGAATACCAGTGGGTCACTTTCAGTTCTCCTATGTCCACCGAGTTGTACTAGAATACTACGTATGTAATATTTTCAGTGACTGGTACAAGAAACCATTTCAGCCACATGCCTGTTCTTCTCATAGGCTTTCCAGCATGGCCCTATTTATGGAAGAATTTGCATCAGTGTAGACATTTCTAAGCAAAAAAAAATTTCACGCTCTGTTCGTAATTATTTGATACATAGCCCTGCAGTTTAAAAACCAATGACAATCAACTCAATAATAATTCCCTTCTTATCTATGAAATATAGAATATACTAAATCACATAGCCATTATAAATTAATACACTTTGCTTTGTTGCTGAAACTTGACATTTACCAGAAAGCCTGTGAGCTGACCAGCAAAATGACTTCACTGAATCACTGCATGAAACCACACACTACCCGGTTGGGAACTACTATAAGCTTAGAAGCTAATGGTCCTGTTTCCCCAGCAGTGCCTGCTATCTGTGAAAAGCAGTTTTATGATATAACTAATCTTTTACTGAAGTGAAGATACCCACAATTCAATCATTTTTGGTAGGATGCAAAATTTGTTCTCTGATTTGGGAAACAGCTGTTTCAGGTATGAATCTGTGGGATGATTTTTTTTTCCTCTTTAATCATTAAAATCTAAAAATGAGAATAAGAACATTAGTTGTGGCAGTGCTTTTTAAATGATAAAATTATTTGTGAACTTGTGATAATCAACTGTCTAGACGAATGAAATGCACATAATGGCTCTATGTTTATAAAAAGAGCTCTATGTGAAGCAGTTACTGTCTGTGTTTCATTCACTCCTTTATCATTGCCCTGAATATAGTGGAGCGTAGTAAGTGGTACATAAATATTTATTGAATGAATTAATGAACATTCGTGAAAAGTGATTTAAAGTAATTAAACAATTTTCTTTATGAGCCTCCTTCCAAAACAAATGACAAGCCAAATTCACTTAGTTGGGTTTTGTTGATTTAGATAATGGTATTACTTTAAATTTTTTCAGGTTTAATAAAATGCATCTTACAATTATCTCATTCTCAGGAGAACCTCTGCACTGAAGGTTTTAGTTTAAAAAATAGGTATAGAATTGGGTTTATATAGACCAATCTTTTTTTTTCTTTTACACAATTATAAAATCATTATAAAATAGGACACAAAGTCCAACCATCCAGTTTTATTTTTCACTGATAAATACCCAGAGTGTTCATTTCTTTCTTTAATGACTTAATAAAATTACAAGCTTTTCTTACTCCTATGTCCAACTTACATTCAAATCATCCCCACTTATTTTTAAAGTAAATTATAATTATTTAATAAAATAATAAGTATTTCATTACACTAAACTAACAACCTATAATCTACTTGAAATGAAACAAAATTATTCCAAAGTATCCTTGAATATACATTAAAAAGTATCCTTGTTGCTAAAAGGCTAATATTCTTAATATATAAAAAAGGAAATAAAAATGTAAGTTCATATTCTTAATGATGTTTCAGAGGAATTTTTCAGCACTGTATAGGAACCATCTGATAAAAATTGGTTTACTTTAGAATACATTTTACACATTTATTTTAATTGGTGGGAAAATTATACTAAGATTAAGACTGTATTTGTTTATAGTTGATTAGCTTAACCCTTGTTCTTAATCTTGTCTTCAGTTGTTATAAAATTTCCACTACAGATTAACTGATTTTTAAATTATGACATTTTTAAAATCACGAGTAATCTATTAAATACAGTCTACTTTAGGTCCTTATAGAAGCATAAATTAAGAGATATTCTTGATTACTAAAATGGACTTCACCTGTGAATATTGCCCAGCATGAGAGGAAAGATGATAAAAGAGAGTGAAGAGTGTTTCCAAATAAAAATGTCTTTAACAATGTGAACATTTAACCTCAAAATTGCTTAGTGCATTTGTATTCAAAATTGCTGCTAGCAGAGTTTTAATAAAACGTCTAACAGCTCTTTTCTGATTATGTGGACCATTGGTCTGACAATGGTCCTAAGGGAGTCAAATAAGAAAGTGTGAATAGATCAAAGTTCATCACCACTAAAGAAAAATTTTAAAGCTCACTTTCTATTCAAAGAAATTGGTAGGATTTACAAAGGAGATAGCCTGATTATTCAGATTTTGATTAAAGATTCTCTCACCTGCTCTGGAAATAATATTTGATTTAGCATCTCAGTTTGGAAGAAATATTTAGTAAATTATACGTGGGCAAAATTCTAAAATTAATATTTTTGCTTTTCTGTTTATATTTCCTTATATGTAAATAATATATCTATTTGTGAAGCATTTATTTATTGCCTGGCACTAAGGTAGGGTATTTTGTGGGGGTAGAAAATGGGTAGAAAATAAGACCCAGCGCTCACAGTTTTATTAGAGAAATCTGGTAGATCAGAGAACACAGTCACATCATGTAAGACCCTGCAGAGAATACACATAACTTAAGCATGCAGAGGACTTATAAATTAATTTAAGTCAAAGTGATCAAACATTTAACTTGAGTGGGGCTCATGGATCAGGTTGTACAGGCTTGGGGAGGGAGAAATGTGTGTGGGTGTGGGGGTGTGGGGATAGATTGTGTGTGTGTGTATTTGTGTTTATGGCTCATGGAGTGGTGAAAAGAAATGGAGAATAGGAAAGACTGAAAGAAGAATCTGCATAGATGAGAAGAGAGCTTGATCCTATGTAGACCAAAGAGAGCCTCTGAAAGTTTTTGAACAATGGGGTTGACTTCCAACCACTTAAAAAATCGGTCCCGTCCTTTTTTTATTACCTTCAAGCTTATCAGACTCTCCTCATGAATATTTATTTTTCTAATATCATTGGCTCCTGTCACTGGAGCAACTCTACCATTCTCTCTCATTATTTATATAGTTTCTCTTTGTGATTATGAATATGTGTCCTGCCAGGTCCTGTGTGATGGTTAGGCTAATGTGTCAACTTGGCTAGGTAATTGTGCCCAGTTATTTGGTCAAGCAAGCACTGGGCTAATTGCAATGCAAGGACATTTATGGACTTTAGTCATCAGTGAGTTTACTGCATAGATGGCTAATTACATCTACAATCAACCAGGGAGATTGCTTTCAGCAGTAAGTGACGTTTTAGCCAATTCTTTGAATGCCTTCAAAGGGGAAGTGATTTCAGCACTCAGGGAAAATTTTCTAGCTTGTCTTTGGATAGTCAATGTCTCCTGGAAACTCATCAAGGACCTTCACTGGACCTTCATCAGAGCCCCTGATTTGCAGGTTGCCTGTGGAACCTGGACTTGTATATCCCAACGGTCATGTGAGAGTATTTTATAAAATCTCGTATCATTTACAAATATCTCCTGTTGATTCTGTTTCCTTAGAGAACCCTTACTAATACACCATAGCTTCTGCTGCTAATGCTGAGGTGTATTTATCTATATTTTTCCTGTCTTTTGCCACAAAGAAGCTGCTAAGGCAGGAAATTGGGTCTGCAATTTTCTTTATATTTACCCATTGTTTATATGATGAACATGCTATAATTGATCAAGATTATCAGTATATGTATAGTTTAGTTGGTTGGAGATAGCTTTAAAATTATAACAAAGAGCAAATCTTCCTCAGAAAGACTTTATACAGGAGAAAATGTCTTTCTCATTTTTTATTCCTGAAAATGACAGGTTTTCATACCCATAATGGTAATGCAAAGCTAGAGCTCTGGTACTGCAGAAAATGCTCAAGACCTTCCAGGCATAACAAATAATAACATCACAGAGAAGAACATAGTTTCTTTCTGCATCAGGGAATGGAATGGCACCATGGCTAAGGGCATTGATGCAGTAATTATACAGAATTCCTCATGTACTGTGGGTATATCAGGATCATGTACAAATGGGAACATTTGTTTCCTTGAATTATGAATCCTTGGGTACATGAATATTTTCCCATCCTACTTACCAAATTCTGTATAAGTAGCTAAAAAGTTACTATCATAATAAGAATAACTTTTCTAGTTCATTCTCTTGAAAGCCAGCGAGCCATAAGTACCTGAAGTATTTGAAGACTCAAAATTTATTAAAAAGTGGTTTTTTTGTTGTTGTAAATCAGAAATTGTAAATAAAGAATGCACCACTCATTATGGCCCTTTTAATCTAACCCTTGGCTGTGATTAAAAATAATAGGAGGCGGCAGACTTGGCCCAGTGGTTAGGGCATCCGCCTACCACATGGGAGGTCCGCGGTTCAAACCCCGGGCCTCCTTGACCTGTGTGCTGCTGGCTCATGCGCAGTGCTGATGCGCGCAAGGAGTGCCCTGCCCTGCAGGGGTGTCCCCATGCAGGGGGAGCCCCAAGCTCAAGGAGTGAGCCGGGTAAGGAGAGCCACCTGGCGCGAAAGAAAGTGCAGCCTGCCCAGGAATGGCGCTGCACACACGGAGAGCTGACACAACAAGATGACGCAACAAAAAGAAACACAGATTCCCGTGCCACTGACAACAACAGAAGCGGATAAAGAAGATGCAGCAAATAGACACAGAGAACAGACAACCGGGCTGGGGGGAAAAGGGGAGAGAAATAAATAAATAAATAAATCTTTTAAAAAAAATAGGAAACGCATTTTGCATTGGATTGAATTTAAGAGACAATGTCTTTATGCATGTAAGGCATAGTAAAGGCAATTACAAAATGAAAACTAGGTTTATGTTCAGTTTTTAGGTCTTAAAACTAAAACCTAAGTCAATACTAGATTCAATTAAAGAATTTAAGTACCAAGCATAATTCCTGTACACAGTAGGCCTTGATTAAATATCTGTTCAAAGATGGATCATTCTGCAATTGCAAACTTCTGTCACTAAAATATCTTTCTAAAATTTATGTTTCATATATTTGAATCAGGAACCTGAAACAGGTTCTGCACCCTCTAAAAGAAGTCCATGAATTATTTATAATTGAGGAGAAAACATTAAAAGGAATAGCAGTGTACAAATATCCATAATTTGGTCATTTGAAATAGAAGCCAAGCATCGAGTCTGCCTGATTAAAATTAAAACTGTCTTGTGAAGTTAGGACATGAATAAAGCAGATGTCCAATGAAAGAATATTTTAATATGCTATAGATATTCTTCAGTGTTGATATCAATAAGCCAAGATCAGCTTGGGCCTATGATTCCTTCGGTAGAAACCTAGTTAGTTGAAATCTAAGAAGTGGCTTTCAGCGGACCAACATTAGCTATGGGAAGCTATGTTGGTTAGGGTTCACCATGTCTTTAATGTCTTGAGGATATGAGTGACCCAGATGGACAAACTAAGGATTTTTCCAAACCGGAAGGAATTTTAATGATAAACCCCTTCATTACAGTTGAGGGAATTGAGGTTTTAAGAGTTCAAGTGAATTGGTCATGGCCCTGAAGCTGGTTAGCAGCCCAGCTCCAGACTCCTGCTCAGGCACCCTTTCTCCCACTGCACAGGGTAATTAAAAAGAAACTATGTTTACTGAGAACACAAATACCATCAAGCTGGAGTGGAAGGATGACAGTGGCTATCATTTTAAAAGACAGAATCACCTTGGGTCACTGACTGGTAAAATACCAGGTCAAATGCAAAGAATGAAGTCCAATCGGGATGAAAACAGGGAAGTTCAAATGGGCAAAGTAACAGCTGTAAAAATGCAGTGAAGGATGGTTAAGTGTGTAAACAATTAGCCATGACAAGAATTAGAAAAGTATGAGCACCATGTAGATACATAAACACCATGCAAACAGAACTCACGAGGCAATTTTACCATTGCATTCTCTGTTAAGCATGCCTTTACTGTGTATTGTTATGAATGCTAGACTTAAAAAAGGGTATGGAAAGATTTCAGAGTCAGGAAACAAGAATAATTGGTTGATACATGGACTGGCAATGTTGATTCTGGAAGATGGCCCTCCAAGGCGATTCCACAAAAGGATTTTCCTCAGCCTATTATAGTCATCCGTGTTTAATCTCCACTTTACACAAAAAGTGATAAACCTCATTTAGGACTAAAGAACATGTGCAAACTCTCCACACGGTATGAGTCACTTTGACCCACTTTTAAAATGTGAGCAATGTCCTTCTAAGAAGTCATTAGAAATATCAGATGGAAGCTCCTGTTTCTGTGTAAAATGATCTTACATGAAAGTGAAGAGTACTATTAGGTAGCCAACCTATTATTATTCTTTACTTCCTTCAGAATCTGGTACTCTCTGTGAAAACAGAAGGAGGAGACAGCAAGATGGAGCTGGGCTTAGAAGGCTTGGAGCTCGGTCCCTACTTGGCCATTTTGGTTTCCATTATTCTCTAAACTGCAGTTATTTTGCCAAATTTTTCAGTAACAGCAGCAGCAGCAGTAAGGACAACAGCAATAGTAAGAGCCAACAATTATTCACTGTGAACTGGGTACTAAGTACTTTACATTTGTGCTTTGCTTGTTACTAACTTATCTTTTGTAGTGTTACTTCTCTGTGCTTCAGTTTTCTCATTTGTGAAAAATAGCATTGACCTATTGTGATGAATAATTGAGTTAATACATAAAGAGTGTTTAGAATGATACTTAAACAGTAAATACTTAATAAATAATAGCTGTTGTTATCTCAATCTTCAAAGAAAATCTTTAAAAGTAGCAGTTGCTAGTACTTATTCTGAAATTTACAAAATAGCAAACTGAGACTCAGAGTTTAACTAACTTGCTCAAGATTTTAGAGTTAGCAAGGGAAGGAATCAGGACTTAAATCTCTAAATTCCATGCTTTTTAACCACTTTAAGGGCTGGCCTTTTCCTCCCAGGTATCTAAAGCTTCAGCCACACCACATTAAATTTCCCTGTTTAGTGGACCCCTATGTCAAACACACTATGAGCTTTGCCTTTTGCTTATCTTGTTATTCCTTCTGTCTAAAATAGTTTTCTTAGTTTTGTTAAAATTATGCTTCAAGATTTAGTTCACTTGCCACCTTTTCTATCTCACCTTCCTTCTCCCACTTTCACAAAGCTAATTGCTTGTCTGTGTTCCTTTAACACTTATCTCACATATCTTCATTACAGCATTTATCACATTGCCTCATAATT
The DNA here is from genome assembly GCF_030445035.2 of Dasypus novemcinctus. Taxonomy (NCBI): domain Eukaryota; kingdom Metazoa; phylum Chordata; class Mammalia; order Cingulata; family Dasypodidae; genus Dasypus; species Dasypus novemcinctus. Next base: position 88,899,567 of record NC_080677.1, read on the forward strand.
TGTTTATGTCTCTGCTCTTAGGTGGTGAACTATGAGAGCCAGACCCTCACAAATAGTAACATGGGAAATGTATTTAAGATGTCAGGCTCTCTTCTAAGGATTTCACAAGGATGTATTCAGTGAAACATCACCTAAACCCTAGGACTTAAATACCATTACAATCCTCTTTTTATTGCTAAGGTATAGAAAGGTTAAGTACCTTGTCCAAGATCATGTGTGAAGTAGATAAATGATCATTGAATTATGTCTAAGTAAAAATGCTTACTAAAAGATTATCACAAATTCCTTTTCTTAATAGAGGAAAATGAACTCTTTCAAATCAAACATTTTTTGACAGCAGAGAAAAGAACAAACTCCTCTTTTATCTATTTAGTCATATTTTTGCATTATTAAAGCTATGAAAAGAAACAATGAATTAACCTTAGCTAGTTCAAGCTCAAAGATCAATCCAGCTTTAAAACTTTTTGATATTAGAATAACTTTTTCACATGGTATAATAAATGACTTACTTCTTCCCATGATCTTGAATAACTATATAGGTTAAATGCTACTTTTTTGTCTATTGAAAACCCCCATAAAGAGGGACATACATTACAGTGTAATTTTCCTCTTTATGTTAAGAATCTGGCATTTTCCAAACAGAGAGAAAGGAATTGCTCTCTGCTTCTAAGGCAAGTTTGGTTACCCATATGTTTCTGAGGATGATGCTGTCCCATGCCACCAGAAAGAGTTAAGGATTGGCTAGGTGTGAATATCTCTAAGCCCCAAAGCACACGTGTCTTCTCTGAGGCTTTCTCTATAACCACTCAACCAAGCTTTACAATCACATTCTATTTTACTTCCTCTAGGGGCCTTTTAGGATTCTATCCCTTGTATTTGTAACTGCTAGATATTTGGGGGGGATGGGGGGGTGGTGGGAACTGGCTTTAAAAGTCTTTTAACCCAAAGAGTTTGGGCAGCTAATTGATATAATCCCTCTAGCAAAAGGAGATAATGCAAAAACCCTTTAACAATTTTAAAAACCAGGCCTTCATACAGAATCCTTTTATAAAGTTAGAACTTTGGGGTTTTAATATTTTTAAAGCCTGTTACATTGCAACATAAACCAAAAAGAGTTATCAAAAAAGATCTTCCTTACATTGCTCCAGTGCTTCATATGCCTTTAACTTATTTGGCAATTTCAACTGATGAGAAAGATATAATTCAGTCAATTACAAATGTCTTCATTTTAGTCCTGTATAGATTAATTATAAACTTGTGAATGAAAATTAAGTAATTTTCATTTTACTGTTGTATAAAAAAGGTTTCTGAGGGAATTCAGGAAGTCACAGAACACTAACATGCCCACACACAGTTGAGAATAACAAAAATGTCAGCAATAAACCATTATCTTACTAGACCCTGCAATTTTCATTCAAAGCATTTATGATTGAACATTAACAAATATGAAAGACTTTTTGCATAGAAAAATAAACTCACCAGATTTTGAGATCATAAGCAACTCATGATTCTGGTAAGCATCCACCTTGATTAATATGTTAAGCTAATATTTGAAGTATCACCATGGACCGTCTTATCTTCTTTCATTTTAATATAAAATTAATGTAAGATGTTTTCTGCTTCACAACAATACAGTCCATGCTACTTGTGGAAAAGAATAATTGATGGAACAAAGTAAATTTATCTAATGATAGAAGTCTGGAGTTTTTGGTTCTGTTTGCAACTGTTGTAACACAACTCATTACATGGTCTAGATGAAACAGGTTGTTTATATAATTGTAAATATGTTTCCTTGTATTTGCAATAGAACTAAAATTTGGAGGTCAAACAAACTTTAGAGATGGTAGGGAGGTAGGGAGTTTTGTTGTGCCCCAAATAAGGAGCATAAAAATGAAGAAGGGGTGGCATGTTTTAATAATAAAAGGTATCCACTCTGTTTCATGAGTTATTTCCACCCTTGCTTGGGTCCCAAGCCTGACACACCATGGAAGGCCTCTTAGGAGTGGTCACCAAAGTGCACATTGACAAGTCCTTCTATTGACTGCATGTCACCCAAGTGTTCTCACGCTAACTTGCTGTGCGGTATCAGCATGAAAGAAAAGAATCATGTCAAGTCTCTTGAAGCAATTGCAATCTCCCTCTTGTGCAATTTGATAGTCAGGACATAGGAGGAACTCTGGCACTCAGATTCTGTTGTTATTTTGTATACAGCATTAACAACATGGGGAACTCAGGGTTCCAAACCACAGGACAGTGATTCATCTAAATGAATGCTTTCACCTATTTAAGTGGATGAAAGATTCCTGAGGCTGTGAGTAGAATGAAGGGTTCCCTCTGAGTTGACAGAACTATGATATGTAAGGAACAAAGGGAAAAAAAGGGAGATAAGGCAATGAAGGGAGAACAGAGAACAGTCAACTTATGGCCGTTAATGTCAAGTCCGTCTTACAAATATTTACTATTTTAGTATTCATAACTCTTTGCTATCACATATCTAATTTTCTCCCTTTTCCATGAGACTAAGAAGTCTTCATAAGAGACTCTTCTGCCTTTTTTCCCACTGTGCCTCCAGCATTAAGCCCAGTGCCCAACACATGTTTGATGAATGAATGAATAAACTATTCATGGAAAGGTAGCATTCATGGAAGTAGAAGCAAATGGATAAATGGCCATATCCATGCATTAACAATGACAAATCAGTTAACATCTACAGAAATGCCATGGTCGAAATCCAGCCAGCCAACATTCAAAAACAGATAATTCATTTAATAGGTCGTGCTACCTATAAAAAAAAATTCCCCTTATTCATTATGGTTAATTTTGTGTAACTTAAATGGGGCTTCTTTGAGAATCTGGACAAGATACTCCCCCTCCTTCTGCTTCTGTTAATATCTACATAGCACAGTCACAGACTGTATTCCTAACTCCAGCTGAGCATCTCACAAATAAATTTACTGTCACAAAATGAACCAGATGAAACAGTACAGACAAATCCATGCAAGCACTTCACCCCTATTAAGAAAAACAATTTAAAGATTGTTCAGCTCAGAAGTATAATTAGTCCAAGAGAGAAACAGTATTATTGACAGTGAGTCCTTCTCACAGGAAAGTTGGACTCCCCAGTGAGGACATACATTTATGGGTTAAAGATCAGTAATGTTTTAAAGCTAAATAAGTTACCAACTATTTTAAGTATTGACTAATGGAATGGATGCCAAAATAGGTAATGTGACTTGGTCTTTAAGACTCTAAAACAGACTTTTATTTAAATGATTACCACTATTATTCATTGACTTACTAATAGCATTGGTTAATTGATGATGTATCTGGTCTACTGCTTGCCCCTTGACTTGCAAATGCCAATTTAGATAGGAGTAGGCTCAAGTGATTATAGGTAAATATTACTTATTGATCATTCAGGCTGATCACTCACCAAAACTTTTGGAATCTGTTATTCCAAATAGCTGGATGGTCAGGCAGTCTTGTTTGACTCTTTCTCTTGAGTCCTCCATTACCTACTCTCAATCTGTGCTTCAGTTTTCTTATCTATGCAATGGACTGGTGTTGGTAAAATCTCATCTCTCTATCTTCAAGATTATTGTTGAATTTTCTCTACTGATTGATGAAGATATTTGACCCTCTAAGCAAGGTTCTCCATAACTATAATCATTGTAATTATGTTTCTACCATAAATTTGTTTCATTAGAGACATAAAATTATAAAAACATCTTTTGATAACATTTCCTAGATTGTATTTCAGATAATGATTTTGTTACCAACAAGGGGCCTTAATTGCTAGATTCAACTCACTGTGCCATATTAAACTCTGTCTCAGATCCAATTAACTTTGGTATAAAGTAAAAATGAGGTCGACAGAGTGCTCACGAAATCATGACTTTAGCTGTGAATAGTTGCCTATATTTTTGAAACATGTCAGTGACTTATTTTTCTTTACATTGATTTTCTTTTTGCATATTTACTATAGCAATAAAGAAATCTGTTTCATTAGAGTTCAAGTCTTATTTTTCAAATACAAAACAAACAAAAGATAGAAAACAAAAACAACTTTTGTTGTCATAAGATTATTGTAAATCAGTCCTTATAAATTAGACATTTAGCCTCTAACATTTCTACTATGCCCCCAAATTAAAATGTGATATTTGTAATAAAATTCTGAACCAAACAGCAAAAGTGGGCATGTATCTCTAAATATAATTGCCATGTAAGAAGAAAGAGAAGGATGATTAATATAAGCCACCAAACATACTTTTGAAGATAATATTATTTGCCAGCTAATCAGCTTTGAGCTTCCCTTCATTCATACATTCCCAATTCCAGAATATAGTAACTACAAAAATCAAAAGTAAAAAAAAAAAAACATAATAAAGCTAGTCTTCCTAGTTTGTGCTTGCGCCCCAGGCATCCCACCACCCCAAGAAAAAGTTAAATGCCAAAAGTGTAAAATTTTATTCCAAGAAAATTAACAGGCTACACGGGTAAATTTGGCAAATGCAACTTTATATTGAAATTCACACATCTGTATCTTAAAGAATGAGACTCACAGACTCTAATGTATTTCTAAAATACTAGAAATCATATTATAAGCTTTCACAAGTTAAAACTGAAATAATTTAAATGACCAATACACTGAATGTGCAGAAAGTATTAACAAGACTGTGCCTTCAGTAGAATAAATGCTTCACAAATTGTGCAGGATGCCATACTAAGGCTGTGGTCTCCCCTTGACAGCTGACTTAAAATATAAACATATATCAACTGCCTGCTTCTTAGAGCACACTAGAATGGGTAGCACACCTCAGAAGAAAAGCTCATCATCCCAGTGATGTGCACCTTAATTTTTCAAACTGTGTAAGGAAAAAGGAAAGAGTATTAAATGGTCTTTCATGCACTTCCAGATGCATGACCATGTCCAATTACTGATTCAGTATCCCTTGACTATTTGCTCTGATGCTAAATAAGATAAAAGATACTAGATAACCCTTTAAGGCAACATGTGTTTTTTCTGCGTTATTAGAACTGCTCATCTGTGACCAGTTGGTACCATTAATGTTGCCTCCCAGACCAATATCTAGCATTCGTAAAATAGGAGTGAGCTGGGAAAACTTTATGCCAAATGAACAAAAACCACATAATACAGTTCAATGCTAGCAATTCCACTAGTAGGTAAGGAAAGTGGTAGTTAGAAATAGTAATGTATTAATACGAAAAACAAAAGTAAACTCTAATTGGAACTAATATACTGCTTTGGAATGCTCCCTAAAACTTACAAGGTGATTTTTTAAAGTGTGATAATCCAATCATTCATGGCACGTCTTTAGTAGATTACAGTACTTTAAGTCCCCAAATATTTTAGTCGTTGCAAAACAATAATAGTATGAAATGTTTTAAAGTCTTCAAACTTCTAAAATTAGTTTCTGTCAACACATTTTCCTCATGTCAACTTAATTTATTAAGCTGTCCAATGCTAATTGTTTTTGATGTTTTTTATCATATGTAGTGATATACACAGCATTTAGCACTGATACTTAGCACCTGCTACTTTCATTAGCTAGTTTGCAACCACATAAAGAAATTTAGGGCAGTGGTTTCAGTCCTTTCTTAATTACAAACCTTCGGCGGCAGTCAGCAGGATCACTTTGAGGTTTAAAATAGGATTATAGGTGAACTATTGCAAACAGTGCAGAATGTTGCCCAAATCCTTGTAACTTTTGATCCCATTCTTGATTTTCTTCTCAAGATATGGCTGCAGGCCACAATTGCTTAGCAGAGAAGGTTAGTGTTTCACAAGGCTAGCGATTTACAGATGCTCCCTCATATAACACAGTAAGGTTCCCTTGGTAACCTGGATTTTCTGCAGTAAAGAAGGGTTGTGCTGAAACAGCGCCTCAGCTCTCTGTTGGAGAAAATGCAGACAAAAGGATTGATTCCTGCTTGGGCAAAACTCATCCAGACAGCGGCTGTTAGAAATCCCCCTGGTACTACAGGCCCTCTTGCAAAAACTCTCCAATAACAGGCCACCAGGTAGGGGCCCCACAAGGTTAGAAAGAGAAAAGTCATTATATAGAACATTCTGCTGATTCTTTTTTCCATTTTGAACTCGTCTAAGACCAAAAGCCTTCTTCTGCCCGTTGTGTTTGCGTTTTGCCTGATGCCCAGCAAGGTGGGTGGTGTAGGACCCCTTCCAAATCCCGCAAGCCAATTGGCAGCTGCTTGGCCACTAGCTCCAGGGCCATGAAAAGTCCAGTTCTGGCTGACTGCTGCTACAAACTGGACTGGCTTCATTTTCCTTCGATCATGGACAAAGAATATCAGCTTGAGGTAGACAAGCTGTGTGGCTAGGAGAATGAGAGCAAGGAGCAGCATAAATCCTAAGGAATCATTAGCCCTGAAGGAGCGGTGTTGGAAGGTGCATTGATCTTCTTCCCTAATGAATGAGTAAGTGCCCACATCTAAAACTGGGGGGAATGCCATGGCCACAGACAGAGTCCACACCATGCAGATCACAGCCAGACACGTCCAAAAGGTCAGCCTTTTTGTATAGAAGCGATGGTGGGCAATAGCTAAGTATCTGGTGACACTGATGCAGAACAGCATGAAAGCAGTGTGGAAACAGGACAAAACCCCCAGAAAGGCAATCACTTTGCAAGTCAAAGTCCCATAAGTCCAGGTAGAGCCATTTTTGACAGAGTTGAATACAAATGGGAAACAAATTGCAGATCTGAGGATATCTGAACAGCAAAGATCCAACAGGAAGTAGTAAGGTGCTCTATGCAAGGTCTTATCTTTTACTAGCAAAATGGAGATCAGAAGGTTGCCCACCACACTGACTCCTATTATGAAACCCAAGGAAGTCAGTTTCAGAAAGGCTGTTAGAGGAGAGAGATTTTGCAAAATGTTGTCAGCTGCATGGCTATAGTTCGCCATAGATAGATGGAGGATAAGGTTACAGCCTCAGTCAAGTCTCATGATCTAGATATAAGAACAAGGAAAAGATAGATCCGTGCATTTTACTGAAAATACAAAGAGAATTGATCTGGTCTGCAGTCATGCTTCCTTTTTTCTTCTATTTGATTTTCCATCAGAACATCTGAAAAAAAAAATTGAGCTATCAGTTCTTAAGTTAACCAGTAATGATGTCAGACAGAGCTAACATAAAGCTGTTCGTTTATGGGGAAGCAAATAAAGTTTTAATTTTGAATACTATCATTTGCTTTAATAAGTCTTTGTGTTTGAGATTTCAGAAAATTGGCTTTAGTTTTCTGAGCTAGGTGAATTTTAAAATGTCCCTATTTTGAAGAACACACATTGGTTGGGTACCTTTAGGACAGAAGGAATAAAATGTTCCACAATTGTAAAATATGCCTGTCCAGGAATTAATCACTACTGTTAACAACAGAATCTACAAGATTGCTGATAAGCGGTAGAGGGGATTGCACTACATTAATTTGAGGTTTATTAGTATCTGTCAGTATTTTAAAGGCAGTTTCTCTGCTGATATGGATCCAAAGAACTCCTGCAAAATATATGCCTTTTAAACCATGCCTCACCATTGATTCTGCATAAGAAGAGTATTTCTTGATTCATCTTAAAGCATCATTTCATCCGTAGAGACTTCAAAATTAATAGGAACTGGTCCCAAGATTTGATGTGATTTAATCTTTTGCCTTTCCCTCCCCAAATCTTATCTCTTTTAAGGCCACAAGGTTATTAAAAATGGTTAATGTAAATATTGACCAGGAAAACACACCCAGAGGGATAATGTCCTTCCATTTGTAAACCTTTCTGCCTGTATTCAAATGACTAAAACAAGAACCTGTATCTCTTAAACAATTAAGTCTCCCATTTACAATGATAATCTTAGATGCAGATCGCAAGTGGCTTCATTTTAAAACAAAGTGCACACTGTCGCCTAAGTGCCTGGGATTCACACTAGGGAAATCTGCTTCTTCTGATATTCCCACGAAGCATGTTTCCTTTATCACTTCTCACTTGCCGGGAATATGCTGATGGAAGCTCAGGCAAAACTGCGTTCGATGGTTTTAATCTCCACACCGGTACATCCCCGGGTAAATACTGATCGCATCATGCAACATTACGAAACCTGAAATCCGCCACCCCTGGATGTATAATGGGGGGTAGGGGGTGGGGAGGGGGAGGGGAGAGAGACATGCATTACATACGGAAGATGAGAAGAGAGATTGCTTCTGTGCTGCAAGGAAACGGTTCCCGGTGATTCGCAGTTTGATATTCCTCAGTCTTGCAACGCTCTCCAGAAATGGAGCTCTCTATAAGCCCTACTGAAGATGCATTGTCTGAATGTACTTCCATTATGCAGTTTATTGTCAAAAAAACCTCAGGGAGGGCTCTTTCCCGGTGAACCTGCAGTTTCATCAACACTGTGCACCCCCCACCCCCAAACTTAACGGAGAGTATATCCTCCTACCTGTTGGTGTTGGATATCCCGACAGACTATAGCTTCTTCTTTCTATAAATTGCTGATTTTTTTTTTTCTTCCCTTAGTGCCCTGACTGAGCAGCCAGGCAGGGCTCGGCGCCTGCGCGCTGGAGCCTCCTTGAGCTCCAGCCGCGTCCTCCCCTGTCGCAGCGGCACGGTCTCCCCCAGTAACGCAGGGCCGCGGCGGCGGCGGCGGCGGCGGCGGCGGTCGCGAGGGCGGCGGCAGGGGCTGCTTCAGCCTCTGTGGAGCCGGCGGGCGCCCGTTCCTGTTCCCAGAGTTGGCTGGGTTTATTGAATGTCCTGTCCGGTTCAACTGGCAAAATGAGGCTTTTGTCCCTTCGTGGCTGCTTCTCAACTTTTCTCTCCCTGCTTTTGAAGTGGGGCTTGAAAAGGCTCGTTCAGGACCTGACGCCCATCCTCCTGCCCGAGGGCAGCGCACGAAGACACCGCGGGGCCCGGGGCCCGCGCCCCCGCCCCAGCTTCCCGGAACTCTTGCCTTCCCCGAACATTTTCTTCCTTTCTCTTTTAGGGTGGTCCAAAGTATGGGAAACTTCTTTTAGATTTCTTCGTAAATGATTTCTCCAGCTGAACTTTGAATTTGCAGGTTAGTCGGGGGGAGGGGGCTGGGCGGGGAAGCACAGTCAAGAAAAATCTTGTCAATTGGGAAGACTGCCCTGTCTTTGTTAGCCATCTATTCTCCAATGCACGCAAATACACATTTGACTAGGGAGAAGGTAAGGTCAGAGGACAACTGCAGAATCATTTATGTCCCTTCTATCTTAAAGAAAATGATTCAAGAATAAAGCTTACAAAATAGTAAAATGGTATTCCGTGCTTTCCACCCCACTGAGGAACAGCCTTTCTTTTTCTTTCTTGCAAGTACGGCTGACCAATAGATTGGTGATGTCAAACAGTTGAGTGTGGGAGTTTCCTTCCCCCCCCCCCCCTTTGTTACTAAGAATAAAGAATACTAGGAATATAATGAATACATAAAACTTACACCAGTCCAAAGGGTCCGATGATATCACAGACACATTATAGCCTGACACCTGGGTGCTTAGGGAAGCCTCTAGAATCATGCATTTCCTTATTTCACCATTTCAGAAGAGTTTTGTTTGTGGGAATGGCATAAGATTTTAAACAACAACCTTTCCTTTCTCCTTCCCAGCCTTACCCCCCCCCCAAAACAGATACACTTTCATTAATTTCCAAAATAAAACGTCTGCTTCTTTTCTTGCGTGCTTATTGCTTTATAATAATCTGTTAATGAAACAGAAAATATAAAGATCTTCTTTACAGTAATCATTTGATCTCGAGACAGCAGTAAAATATCTCACTGCTGGGTGGTGAGATTGTGACATTCGGGGGAAGTAAAGCCAATCAGCATACAGATAATATGGGTTAATTTACATATTGTGTTTCTATTGGACACACCGAGGTAAAGCTTAAAAAATGAACACTTCACTGTCATGATGTCACAGTCATTACACAAAGCTCTACTCTCGGTAGTACGAAACGTTACATTTCTCTGATTCGTGTTAGTATTTTCTAAACCCTTTTAAAAGTGGAGAATGATTTGTTTAAAAAAAAAAAAAAAGGTACATGTGGCACGTAACTTTGGCATTCCCTTAACCTGAAAAAACCCCAGAGCAAGGGTTCTTAACAAGGGGCCGTGAGCCTGAACTGAAATTTAAGAAAAAGACAAAAACCAAACAAACCAAAACAAAAACAACATTATTCTTGTAGGTAGGGATGTGTTGGTGTGGGTGTGATAGATTTATTAAATAATACTAGTTTAGTGTGGAATCACTTAGGGTTCCGTGGTTTTCACCTGACTGGCAAAGGGGTCCGTGGAACACAAAAGGTTAAGAACCCCTGACCCACAGCAATGCTAGAAGTAACTTGAAGGCATTTTCACTCAAGTAAAACACTTCACTCTGTAAAAACAAATGAATTCAGAAGCTCAAAAGGACATGATGGAGGCAACTGCTAAGTGAAATGTCAAATTCGTTTTTATGGAACTACACATCAATTCAGTTTGCTCTTTTTTTACTTCCCAATTAGTGTTTCAGTGTATTTTGTAAGGACTTCTTATTTCCTGAATTTTTACAGTTAAGAAATCTAAAGAATAAGAGACTCACATAAATTTGCTGAAGCTCCCTGATTGGCCAAACTTAGATTGCTTGGATTAGGGAAAAGCTATTTAAAGAGAATTAAGAGGGAGACTGCACTGACTGGCCATGAGGCAATAATTTACTCTGTCAAAAGGTAGAGGCTCAAGATCTAAGGGTTTAACTAGCTTGTACTTTAAGAAACAGATAATGATTTCTTAAAAATAAGGAAGGAGACATGTATATATGTGATATTGTTTCATTTCCATATCTCAATTTTCTTTCCTTTGCCATTGAGTGCAGTTACATTCACTAGTTCTTCAGTTTTTCCAACTGTAAGATGAAAATGTTATTTTCTTGCCTCACAAAGAGGCTCAAAAAATTAATGAGTTATTTTCCATTTAGGTCATTAACTCACCCAGAGAAAACATTGGAGTCTATCAACAGAGAATTTTAAAAATATGTTTAATAGCTGGCAGAAGTTCCAGATGATCTACAAGTTTCAAATGTAAAGTTACTGTTTCAAATTGTTAAGACCATAACTTTATTTGATCTTAGCTCCTTTTTAAAAAAATTCTCATATCATCAAACTTAGAAAAACTGATACAGTCAGGTGAAGAGTAAAGAGACAAAACAAAGCATACCCACAAAATACTTGGGCTTGAGGGATTCTAAATGTTTGCAAGGCCTTGGCAGATTGCATTACTGTACTGGTGAGAGTGTTAGAAAGATTGATTCAATTTGTTTAATTTAGTTATTAAAAGTAAGTAAAATTTTATTTAAAAAAAGCAACTACCTTCTGAAGACATTTCAGAGTTTTGGCAAGTGATCCACAGCCTCAGAATGGGCAATACAATGTTTTTGTTCTATGCATTCTTTATGTGAAAATATATGTCAGGAAATAAACAATCCTTGGGCAAATGCAGAGAATGATAAGCTAAAATAAAGCATTCCAAGAAAACACTTTCATCATTCATTTAAAATGTCATCAAAGCCTCAAAAATACTTGTCTTTGGTGTTCTAACCATTACCAAAATCTAAAGCTATGTATCAGACAGAGCCTTTAATAAGTTTTCTGGAAGCTTTCTTCCAGAAAGTCTCCCATCAGGGGATTTTGCACAGGATAGATTTTCTAATAGATTGTTATCTAAAAATTTACATTAAAAAGTCACAGTAGAAAGGGAAATTATTCATCTCCATTTGTTTCCTTAAATTTTTTATTTAGAAATAATTTCAAATGCACAGGACAGTTGCAAAAGTAATACAAAAACCCATGTAGAGAACTACAAATACCCCCGCCACACCACCAAAACCCAGATTCATCAATTTTAACATTCTGTCGTATTTACTGTATCATTCTATCTATCCATCTATCTCTATCAACCCATTTATCTACCTGTCTATCTATTTAAATACGTTTCTATTTTCTGAACATGTGAGAGGAGGTTTTATAGACACACACACACACACACACACACACACACACATCATGCTCCTTGAACACATAATACGTCCATGTATATTTCCTAAGAACAAAGATATTCACTTATGTAACTACCTTAAGTACTGTTATCAGGTTCAAGAAGTTAAGCATTGATATAAAGTTTATCATCTATATTCCAATTTTTAATGTAGTTTTGGGCTTTCCCCCTTCATTATTAGACCTAGTCCAGGATTATCCATTGCATTTGATAGCCATTGTCTCCTTAGTTGCTCTTTTTTTCTTTAATTGTGGAAATATATATACGACACATACTTCCCCATCTTGACTAATCTATGCATCTCCATTATGATACCGGTTTTAACTTCCTAGTCTACTGCAAAAAGTGACCCTTTTCATGGTGAGATCTAAGTAACTGAAAAGTTTCTTGGGTATTGATTCCATCTACTTGAGGAACATAATGGTAAAAGAATATACTAGACCTAAAGAAATACCACCAGCTTTTAAAAATTGTGCTTTGGGAGTTCAGAATAACCAAAATTGTGAACATCTCAGTGAGATTTCTTCAGAATTTTAATGAGTTTAAAAAGATTAAGAATCTGGCATCTTACTTTTCAAAATGCTAAAAGGTCCATTTGTCAGAGTTCCCTCTCTGTTCTGCCACAAAACAGGATCCAAAGTGTAACTCTGATTCATTTTTTATTTTAAAGCTAGTACTTCTAAAAACTTCCTTCTCATTTAAGACCCAGGCTTCTAAAAACTTGACAACTTATTCCCTCTGACTTTTATCTTGACAATTTCCTTCTGTCTGAGTGTCTGAGTTCTTTAAGACTTGTTCCTTTGCTATTTAATTCATTAACGAACATTTGTTGAGCTTCTACTCTGTATCAGGCACTGTGTGAGATCCTGCAAGAAACGTAAAAATTAGGAGATGGGACCAGTTTATTGGGAAAGCCTGAACTAGTGGCAGTGAAGAGGGTGGAATGAATGGAAACAAAGGAATGGATCTGAGCTGTAAAAAGAGATAGAAGCCATATTTCTTACCAACTGATTAGGTAAGGGACGCAAAGAAGATTGGGGGGTAAGAATAGGCTATAAGACTTGGAGCTTGATAATTGGAAGGCAAGGTTAATGAATTAATGTTAGGCATAGTGAATGTGAAATGCTGGTGGGTTATTCACTTGTAGATGTTTATATGCATCTGTGAAGAAGTCAGTACCTATTCGTGATGATAGACCTGTGGGAACTATTGGATGGCATTGCCAAGGGAGATATGGTTGAAACTAAAAAAAAATAAACACAGCTTATTCCCCTTCCTCCATACAGGCTGAAAAACTAAGGGAAAGCCTACATTTAAGAAAAAGGAGGAATTATGGAACAATCAGAAAAAGAACAACCTGAGAGGAAGGAGAAAAACCCATGAAACAGATCATAAGGAAGAAGAGAGTTTCAAGAAGGGAGAGACCGTGTGTGTCGATTATGCCTAAAAGGTTTAGAAAGATGAAGGATGAGAAAACATTGGATCTGGTGAGGAGGCAATCATTAGCAACTCTGAGCAATTCCAGAAGAGCAAGTCAAACTGCCAGGGATTAATAAGTGTGGGACACCAGCTTAAAAATTTATAAGGTCAGGCTAAGAAACTATTTTGCTATTAAAGAAAACATTGCCTTAGTGATAAAGATTCTAATGAATTCCCTTAATGTTTTATGAGCAAAGTGATAGTTATTTAAATAAATATAGCATGCCTTCTTCTGGAAGTTTTAAAACTCTTTTTCTATTACAGACAATTTAACTGTGGCTCTGTGAATGCAGAGACTAAATGCAAATTTCCTTACTAGTGCCTGATAAAACTTTAGACTTTTGAGAAAAAGCCATCCATCTGTTAAAACATTCTAAGTCATCTCATTCCCCTTGCCATTTACTAGATGACCTTACTCAACCATGAAAAAGAGAGTGACTGTACTTGGGTTACTTGGGTGTGGTGTATGTGCATATGTGTTGGGGAATGGGGATGGTTAGGTGGGGAGGAGAAGCAAGTGTTTTGGTAAAACGATTAAGAATCGGGAAACAAATTTAATGAACAAATTAATGAGTCATTCATATCTTACAGTGATTGAAAATTTTCACAGAATAGCAATGCAATATAATTTGTTAAACTCTAGAAGAATAAGGCATATATTTTTCTTTGATAATTTAGAAGTTACTTCAATCTTACAGTGATATTAGACCATCATTGTGAGCACCAGTTATATGATAATACGAGGACATTCTGGTTATTTCAGCTTTTGTTGTGTTTACTTTTTGACAAGTGGGGATAATTAAACATGACAGGAAGGAAAGAGCTTCTTATATTGCATCCAGTCCTGAGTCCTTATTTTCTGATTAGTCCTTCCATTTTCATTTCTCCGGTTTTTGAACTTTATAATTTTATTTTCATGGAGTAAGACAAAAACAAAGACAAAACCCAAAATCTTACCCCTCATAAATATGTTTATTCCTTCAATTTGGTTTAACATTTGGTTAAAATGAAAGTGTGATATCATTTGTCCAGTTTTCCCTTAGTGTTTTAGTTTCCTGACTGCTAGAACAAATACCATGCAATGTGCTGGCTAAACAACAGGCATTTATTGGCTTATGGTTTTGAGGCTAGGAGCAGTCCAAAATCAAGGCGTCATCAAGGTTACACTTTCTCCCAGAATTCTGTGGTTTTCTGGGGCTGCCTGTCAGTGATCTTTGGTCCTTGGCTTTTCTGTCACATGGCAATGCACATGGTGGCCTCTCCTGGATCCTTTAGGTTCCGTGGCTTCTGGCTGCTCCCTGTGGCTTTCTCTCTGTGTGTGTGCCTTTCTCTATAAGGCCTTCAATAGTAGGATTAAGACCTATCCTCATTTAGTTGGGCTATACCTTAACTCAAGTAATGTCATCAAAAGGTCCTATTTATAATGGTTCACACCCATAGGAATGGGTTAACTTTAAAAACATGTTTTTCTGGGGTACATAGCTCCAAGCCATCACTTAATGGCAACATTATTTCATTCATTCAACAAACATCTTAGTTGCTATCAGAATGGGAACTATATGAGAACAAAGGCATCATTCTATTTTTTAGCTCTTGTTCCCTGATGCCCAAACACAAAGTGACACATAAAAGGCTGTGGACACATTTTTGTTCACTAAGTGACTGACTATGAGAGTGCTGTGCTAGGCGTGATGGGAGGATGGAAAAAAGGAAGGAAGGAAAAAAAGGAAAGGAAAGGAAATGGAAGGAAAGGGAAGGGAAGGAAGGAAAAAACAAAACCACTGACCCAGGCTCCAAGAGAAATTTGTGTTTCTCTTAATTTAATAAGGTTGGAAGAGTTAGTTATATTATGGGCAGAAAATTTATCAGACCAAGAATTTACAGTGGATTTGCAGGAATATTGTTTGCTTCTTAACCTTTTACATTAGCATTTACATGATTCCTTATTTCCCTGCTACTCAGTAAGTTCAAACCATTTTCCAATAATTTAATGTCTCTCATGCAGATTATGAACCAAGAGTAGATATTTAATGCATTGAGCCCTTAACCTAGTGCTCAATTACGTGACAAAATATACCTGCCCTTTTATCTGTCTTAGGACTTATAATCACTAGTTTTTTAACAGCCGAAGTGTGGAATCTCTTGAAAATGAAATTAAACCAGATTTATCAACATGGAAGAGAAAGCTTGGTAATATAAACAGAAAAATTTAAAAGATGAATATTTTCTGCTCTAAGTTAGGAAAGGAAATGAAACAGAAACTGGTCTTTTAGCTACTTGGAAAAAAGACTCTATGGCAGTTTGATATTATTTCATGAATTCCCCCCAAAAAGAGAATGATTATGTTTGTGAACTAAGCTATTCCTGTGGGTGTGAGACCCTTTCAATTGGACTATATCAGTGAGGCATGACTCAGGTTGAGTCTCTGTCTTTTTGCTGGGTCTGATATAAATGCAGACACAGAGCAAGACAGACACAGACAAAGGAAGAGGAAGCTGCAATTTTTTTATCTTGCCATGTGAGGGAGTACTAGAGTATCACTTAGTAGGAAGCCATCAAGAGGTTGGGCACGCAGAGTAGCTCAAGAGGGGACAAGTCCTGTTATAAGTCTGATAGCTTACAACTCAGGAAGAAAATGGAGTTGCCTAAAATGATAGAGAAGGCCCAGAAAGAGACAAACCTTATGCCTAGTTGCTCAAAGCTGAATGCCTGGAGTTGGGCTCTGAGGCATGGTGAGCCTCCGCAGAGTTTGGCAGCCATCTTGCTTTGCCACATGTATAAAAAGGATCAACAGTAGCTGACTTTGGTGAGAAAGCACCTCTTATTATGGTGCCTTGATTTGGACTTTTCAGAACTTTGAAACTGTAAGCTTTTACCCCAAATAAGTCCCCTTTATTAAAGCCAACCCATTTCTGGTACTTTGCATGGGCAGCCCTTTGGCAAACTAAAACAGACTTTTACATAAAAATCAGAATTAACTTTTGGGTTTTCTTTTTATCCTTTTCAGAAGATATTCCTTTCCCTTCTTTCAGGCAAAAATTAGGGCTAAATATAAGAAGTTTAAACACAAAATAGTGCTGATTCATTTTACTAATTGAATACAAAATAAAAAAGCTACCAGCCAAATCACTCTTTAAATCCTCTTAGCTTGAACAAAGGCCAGAGCTGATGGCTGAGTTTATACTCTTTGGAACAAGGAAAACATAGAATAATTCTTCCAACTCGAAACGGGGAGACAGGAACTTTAAGTGGTACAGAATAGGGTTGGGTATATACAATTTTACAACATAGAATTTGGTTAGAGTGCCTTTCTTTCTCTGTTATCTGATCCAGTTGGTATATGATTCATAGCAGTTGTTTTCTATCATGGCTACAGTTAATGGGTTATTAATCATTTCTATTGAGTATAAAGAATACTATTGCATACATGCATTATGAAAAATGTGAACCTATTCATAAAGATTCAAAATACCAAATGCTTTACATTTATAAACTCTGTAATCTGTACTTCTAGCTGTTACCTTTCCTTTGAGTGTTACTGTGCTGCATAGGGGTAGCCAAATGAGGTTGAAGTGGGAATGTCCCCAGTCTAAAGTTTCAATATTTGAAATATGCTTTTACTATGGATGTTATGTCACTTAATCCCAATTAAAACTCTAGAATTATGATTCTAACTTTGTCATGATTTGTCACATTGATTGGGCAAGCAGTCTAGATAAACTGTAGAGCTACAGACAAGGAGCTCTACAAATAATCCAAACAAATGATTTGTCCTCCTGTGATAATTCTAAATGTGGAAATTTCCTGCAGGCTTTAGTGAGGGTGGTGTCTCCTCCTCTCACTACGGGCTTGTGGGGTGTAGCTTCAGTACTGTGGACATTTTGTCTTATTTGTATAAAAACTCTTGACAACCGCAGTCCTTTTAAGCACCAAGTCTTTTCTAGCATGTTTCTTCTAAGGTAACTTTGGGTGTTTTATATGTCTTTTTTTAAGTTTTTTATTTTTTTCAGTTACCAGGGATTGAATGCGGGACCTTGGATATGTGGGAAGCCAGTGCTCAACCACTGAGCCACATTGGCTTGCCTGAGTTAGTTTATTCATTTTTTTGCCTGTTGTTTGTTTTTGGTTGTTGTTTTGTTTTCCAGGAGGCCCCAGGAACTCAACCTGGGACCTCCCATGTGGGAAGCAGGTGCTCAACTGCTTGAGTCACATCTGCTCCCTCTTATATGTCTTTTATGGTAGATCTGGTCAGTTAATTAAAAACAACAATTCCACCATATATAATTTAAAATTCCCAATCACTAAGTGTTCATTAGTTCAGGCATGTTTTATATACTAACGTTATATAAAGCCTTTGCATGTACCTCAGCCCTTCTGTACCTGTAAAGTTTATACATGTTTGAGTTAGGGACTAAAACCCATTGGTCTGAAGAGTCTCAATCCTAGGAATGTTTTCTATTACCATGCAGCCTTTTCAACATTCTGTCTCCATTAAATTAGAATATCACCTAATCATCTCTCCCTCACAACCTAAACAGTCCTAAAATTTAAATTAAAAAAAATACCATTTATCAAAAACATACGTAAATGCATACTTTATCTGAGGCTCTTCAAAATTTCACTTTCCAGTGAAGGATCTTTTTTTTTCATGTATGCGCTGTTAATTTCCGTAAAATTCTAAAGGAAGTTGAGTACATAAAGCTTGGCACTTGGTTGAAAGACTGGGAATCATGTAGAGCCATCACTTTTGTATATAGCCTACTTATAATCTACTCTATAAATGGTTTGTTGTCTGTGCCATCTGGCATAGAATAGGTGAGATTCTTGCTGGGGTTTCATGTTGAGTCCAACTAGCAGAGAAGAACATACATAAAAATTTGGTGAAGAGATGAACTGAATATTTGATTCTACTCACAGACTGTGTTTAAAATGATGTTTTAGCAAAAGGTCAAAAAAAATCATTATTAAAGTGTGCCAACCTTACACTCAAACTTCTGTATATGCACATATACTCCATATTAAAATGTTTTCTCAATGCTTTTTGATACTGCATAATCTTGAGAGCACCATCTCATCTCTGTTGATTTTCCTCTGCATCTCTGGTGCCTGGAACAGTGCCTATCCCATAGGAGGGCACAGTGTAATTATTAGTGGAATAAATGAATGAATGTTTCCATTAAAATAATTATCAAAAGTAAGAATTAAATGACTTTCTTTTGCAACTATTTCTCCTAATAAACATCCAAGCACATTTGATATTTTGAAAATAAATTAAAGAATAATCTTTTCTTTCTCCTGTGGAACTATGTCATCTCTTATAGTTGAAATCTTTTTCTCGTAGTATATTCAAATACTTCTAAAATGTAGTTTGTTGTAGAAAGCTCCAAGTCAACATAAAAACTATGCAGTATCAAAATTATTGAGAGATCAAGTTTAATCTTGAGCATATGTGTGTGCATACACATTGAGGATGTTGTTGGCATTCATCAATTCCTGAGCTCTTTTGACTTTTTACTAAAACACCATTTTGTGTGTAACCTATGAGAAGGACGACAGAATATGCACAGTAGTCTGATACTTTAGGGTGAAGGGGCATGAGAGATGAACTCACATTAACATCTGTAATGACCATCAGGATGGCATAGATTTAGCATGAAATAGTTAATAGCAATTGCCTTACTTTTAAAATTTATAAATTAATTTAAAATACATTGTCTCATTGGATTTTAATTTTTATCCTATCAGGTAAGTATCATTCCCCTTTCAGTACAATGAAACCCACATTCAGCAATATGAATAATTAGCATACATATGGTGCTTATAATGAGCGAGGTGTTGCTCTTTGCATTTATGAAGTTCGTTGGATTTCATAAAATTTCCTGAGTGTGTTCCATGATTCCATTTTTCAGATGAGGTAACCTGAGCTACAGAGATATTTAATAACTTGCCCAAAGTCAATGCAAAATTTGGAATTCGTGCTAAGTAAGTTACCTAAAAAAGTGGTCAGAAACCTGATTGAGGTTTATTCTGACACTAAATCTTAGGCAATTTTCATTATATTACATGCCTAAACCAGTGCTGTCCCTATAAATTTAATGTGAGTGACAAGCATAACTTTAAATTTTCTAGTAGCCAAAATAGAAAAGTAAAATGAAACAGAAAATTTATTTTAATAATATATTTGATTTAATCCAATCTATCCAAATATTGTCATGTCAACATATAGTCAATAAAAGTATTAAAAAGATATTTCATGTATTTTTTCGCACTAATTCTTTAAAATCCAATGTGTATTTTACAACACAAAGCATGGCTTAATTCAGACTAGCCACATTTCCAGTGCTCAAACCAGCTTTAAACCTTTGGCCTATATCCTTTATGTATACATAAGAATGATGAGGCCCAGATAAGTGAATTGTCATATTTACAGTGTTGGTCATAAAAGTCAAGTGGGTGACCAGACTTGAGAAAAATCAGTTGCCAAGGCTTGGATCCTAGGAGAAGTCTCTGCTGCCCCATTGTGTGAGGCTTGGCTCTGACACATGCTAGCTGCAGGGTTTCTCTCAACAGCTTGGCATGTCTAGACCTAAGAAAACAGAACCCTTTGTACTGTGTTCCATCTTCCACAGCACCTTGAAGGCCAAACCAGCTGGCTTTTCTCACCCCTGGAGCACATGTTAAACACTTTATTTACTTTTACAAAGTTGTGTGAAACAGAAAGAAAAAGGCAATAACATGCCATCCTCATGGAACACTGATGTCTTGAAATTCCCAGTCTTCATAGATTCTTTCTGTTTAAGTACAGATGGGCTGTGGAAAGCATGGCATCATAATGTGCTTCAGTTTGGGAAGAAGGGATCCTATGGATTTCAGAAAATGGTATGTTTCTGCACTTCATCACAGGTACTTTGGACTTACAGCCTTATTACCCTATCCTCCTGTTCATTGCTGGGAAGCCAAAAATGATTCCTACATTTTTACCTTAAATTCATTCCTACCCTTTAAGTTGCAAGAGCCAGGACTGATTAAGCAGAAGCCTAAACTAAGCATTTATTTTCTCTAATGATATAGTCATTATTATGTTACTACATTTCACAGGATTTGAATTTTAGAGCTAAGTGGGGTCTTAAAAATGACTTAACTGGTTTTTGGACTTTTTTTCCCTTAAGGTAAAAGCATGCTTTTTTCAGATGAGATCATATTTGGAACTCACATATAAAACAAATTGTGTAAATGCGTTGAGTGAAGCAAGACTGGGGGTTGAAGCCCTACTCTGTAGGTCTTCTAGTGTTTGACTTGGCAGCTACTAACAGCAATGTTGTGGATCTAGGGGTCTTATTAACAGTTGAAAAACATTGATGTAATCCATCTCTTTTTTATGTATTGTAAACTTGAAATTCAATGAAGTTGACCAGCTAATTAGTAGCACAGTATTGTCTAGAATACTGGTCAATGACTAAGTCAGAGCTTCCTCCTTGTCATGCAGTTAAAAGCCAGAGACTTTTACAGTTCTAAAAGTAATTTAGTTTATGAAAAATGGCCTAGGCTTAATTACTAGGATGTTACAAGAGCCAACGGACAGGACTAAAATGAGAAAGAACCAAGGTAGGTCAGGATTATTGCCTGGGTATAGGAATAGAACAAGCTCAAGCCTGGCTGTCTTGGAGATGGATGATACCACACACACACACAAATACACACACACACAAATACACACACACAAATACATACTAGGAAATTAGACAAAGTAGGTGGTTTTGATGAGAAGATGAATTTAATTTTAGCAAATGAACATTCACACTGCACCATTAATAAGTGTTAAATGGTCTTGAACTGGAAATCTGTGGAGAAGTTTGGGTTGGTAGTATGGAAGTTGCCTGCTCACAGTGGAAGCTGTGGGGTCATACTCTGAAAGAAGAAGTATGGAAATAGACATATTCTTCAAAAAAGACAGTATGAGGAGAAGTGGAGGCCAATGCCCAGACATGAAGAATGAATAAATAATAAGGCATCGAAATAGCCACAAAAACCAGTTAAGAGAGGAGTAGTAGAGAGATAGGAGAAAACAACTAACCATTGTAAGGCCCTCCTTTGCTGTTCCCTTGACAAAATAACTATCCTCCCTCCTTAAGCCTTTTCAGTATGTCCTATTTAGTCTTTGTAGCAGTTTGATATGGTTATAAATTCCAAAAATAGATATTGGATTATGTTTGTGATCTGATCTATACCTGTGCCTGATTGAGCTATGATTAGGGCTTTAATTGGGCCACATCATAAGGGCATTGAGTCCCTACCCCTTGTAGGGTGGGGATGCACAGATAAAAGGCATGGCAAAGGAGAGGGTTGTGGGTTTCTGAAGCTGGAATTTTGATGTTGGAGTTTGATGCTGAAGACTTAATCTGGAGCCCTGGGACGTCAGCACGCAGAAGAAAGAGAAGCCAGCCCCAGGAAGAAAGGAACCTTGAACCCAGAGAAAAGCAAGCTCCAGGAACATAGGAACCCAGGAAGCTTGAACCCTCACAGACATTGGCAGCCATCTTGCTCCAAATAGACTTTGATGAGGGCAGTAACTTATGCTTTATGGCCTGGTATCTGAAAGCTCTTACCCCAAATAAATACCCTTTATAAAAACCAGCCAATTTCTGGTATTTTGCATCAGCACCCCTTTGACTGACTAATACAGAATTTGGTACCAGAAGTGGGGTAGTGCTTTTGCAATTATCAAAATACTGGAAGGGTTTTATAAATGGGTAAGGGGTATTTTTTGGAGGAATTGTGAGATGCTTGATGGAAAAGGCCTAGAACATTTTCAAGAGACTGTTGATAGCAATATGAATGCTATAAGACTTTTTATGATGCCTTAGGAGTAAATGATGAAACTATTATTGGAAACTGGAGGAAAGGTGATCCGTGTTTTAAAGTTGCAGAGTACTTAGCAAGATTAACTCCTTGTGTTTTATGGAAGGCAGAATTTGAAAATGGCAAGCCTGGGCATTTAGCTGAAGAACTTTCCAAAGTAAACTTAGAGAATGCAGCTTGGCTTCTCCTTGAAGCTTGTAGCAAAATGCTAAATGAGCAAGATAAGCTGTGAACTGAATTGTTGGGCACAAAGAAAACAGAAACTGATTCTGAAAATTCCAAGCCTCTGGAAATCAGACTCCCAGATGAAAATGCCCCACTGGAGGACTTAACTAAACATGGAGTTGTAAATCAGAATGGAAGATGCAGTTATGTAGGAAAGACTTGTGGAAAGTCTTACTGTCTGATGACTTGGACCTATGCTTGCTGCATGCTAAACCAGCAGACATTTTGAGAGAGCTGTATAAACAAAACCACTGTCAGCCTGGAATAAAAGGGACATGGACAGGAGAAACCGAAGGAGAAAAAGCTTTAAGAGGAAAGCCATAGAAGCTGAGATCTAGAATTCAGACATTACCTTGGGCCAAGAGAGGAACCCCACTCATGAGTACAGAGAGGGTGAGTTTGCCCCAGCATTTGAAGAGGGTGGATGTTCCCACCTGATGTTCTGGGAGAGTTTTGCTGCCCCACGGTACAGAGAGGGTGGAGCACATTCCCCAAGCATAAGGGCAGTTAAGGTCAGCACCCCACAGGTCTGAGAGGGGTGGACCTGTCCCCCAAAGGTTAGGGAAGGCCAGGTGGTCAACTTGCTGCTCTGAGAGGGTTGAGCCTGTATGCCAAATGTTAGGCGGAATGCTGTCTTCATATCACTGTGCTAGGGGAGTTAAGACTCTAACTCAAAGATTGGGTAAGGCATGGCAAATCACCCCAACACTCCTGGAGGGAGAAGTCTGGAGCTTGGTTGACACCCAGATGTTTGATGAGGGTGGGACCAAGAAAATGGCCATTAGGCAAGCACGTGGTAAGGGTGGGTCCCCATATGGCCCCAAGGAGATGAAACTATCTTCTTAAGAATGACTCTCAGACTTTGAAATCCAACAGAGGATTCCCTGTAGGTCTACTGCACTGTAGAGAAACTGTGACTCATGTTTCCCTCTCAATTTCTCCTTATTGTAATGAGAATGTTTATCCTTTGTCCATTTGTGTATTGGAAACAGATGAATTGTTTTGTAAGTTTCAGAGGTCTATAGCAGACAGGATTTTGCCCCAAGACAACCTGTGTTTCTTTAAATTCATTGTGATATGATTCAGTACTTGCATTGTTACTGATTTAAGGTTTTTAAAAAATATTGTAATGTCTTTTTGGAATTCAGAGGGTGGAGTGTAGCAGTTTGATATGGTTATGAATTCCAAAAATAGATATTGGATTATGTTTGTGATCTGATCTATACCTGTGCCTGATTGAGCTATGATTAGGGCTTTAATTGGGCCACATCATAAGGGCATTGAGTCCCTACCCCTTGTAGGGTGGGGATGCACAGATAAAAGGCATGGCAAAGGAGAGGGTTGTGGGTTTCTGATGCTGGAATTTTGGAGTTTAATGCTGAAGACTTAATCTGGAGCCCTGGGACGTCAGCACGCAGAAGAAAGAGAAGTCAGCCCCAGGAAGAAAGGAACCTTGAACCCAGAGAAAAGCAAGCTCCAGGAACATAGGAACCCAGGAAGCTTGAACCCTCACAGACATTGGCAGCCATCTTGCTCCAAACAGACTTTGATGAGGGAAGTAACTTATGTTTAATGGCCTGGTATCTGTAAGCTCTTACCCCAAATAAATACCCTTTATAAAAACCAGCCAATTTCTGGTATTTTGCATCAGCACCCCTTTGACTGACTAATAGTCTCCCTCTAGAATCCTTGCCAACATACAGTCTGTTCTCCAAAGAGCAGACAGCATGATTTGTTTAAAACATTAAGTGAGATTGTGCCTTTCTTCTGCCTGAACCCTCAAAGCTTCTCATCACTATCAGAATAAAAACCAGAATAAAAATGTGATCTGGTTCTCTGCTATCCTTCTGAATTGAGTACGTTACTTACTCCATGAAGGTCTTACTGGCTTCCTTGCTGCTTTTTTAACTTATTAAGTATGCTCCCATTTCAGGACCTTGCTGTTCTGTGTTTGTAAACTCTCTTTACAGCCATCTACACTCACTCCCTTGCTTCCTGCAGAGCTCTGCTCATGTATCACCTTCTCAGACAGACACTACCTGACTACACTCTGTAAAATAGTACCCTACCATTCCTTCTTATTTTTTTTAATGAACATTTTTTTGGTAGTACTATTGCCAACTTACACATGATGCACTATTTATTTGTTTAACCTCTTTTTTGCTCACATGTATGAGACTTTGTCTAGCACTCTTAGTGCCTAAAGGAGTGTCTGGCATTAAATGGATTCTCAATAGTCATGTATTATAAGAGCAAATGAGCAAAGGAATATAATATTGCAAAGGACAAAAGGAGCAGAACATTCCAAGAAGGTTTAATCAACAATATATATGTGAGAGGCCATGAAGGAAACAGAGAAAGGCATTTGAACTGCCTTTAGGTCACTAATGTTCTTTGTGATAGGGAAAGTCAGGAAATCTTTCACCTTTATTCAGAGTTAATCATTTGCTTTTTTTTCCCCAAAGATTTATTTCATTTGTTTTACCCCCACCCCATTGTTTGCCTTTGCTGTCTGCTCTCTGTGTCCATTCATTGTGCCCTGTGTCTGCTTGTCTTCTCTTTAGGAGACACCAGGAACCAAACCCAGGACCTCCCATGTGGGAGAGAGGCACTCAATCACTTTATCCACCTCCACTCCCTGCTTTGTTGTGTCTTTCATTGTGTTTCCTCTTTATGTCTCCTTGTTGCATCAGCTCATCAAGCCATTCCATCAGGTCAACTTGCTGTCTTGTTTGTCTTCTCTAGGAGGCACCAGGAACTGAACCCAGGACATCCCATGTGGTAGGCGGGGGCCCAAATGCTTGAGCTACATCTGCTTCCCCATTTGCTTTTTTTTTTCTTATTTCTCTCCACTCCCCCCACCCCCTCCATTGTCTGCTTTCTGTTTCCATTTGCTGTGTGTTCTTCTGTGTCTGTTGTATTCTCATTAAGCAGCTCTGGGAACCCATCCTGGGACCTTCCAGAGTGGGGGAGAGGTGATTCTTTTGCTCCACCTCAGCTCCCTAGTTCACTGCATCTCATATTGTCTCTTCTCTGTGTCTCTTTCTGTTGTTGTTGTTGTGTCATCTTGCTGTGTCAACTCTCTGTGTGGGTGGCACCACTCCCGGGCAGGCTGCACTCTTGTGTGGGGCTGCACTCCTTGAGCAGGGGGCTCTCCTTGTGTGGGACAACTCTTCTTGTGAGCGGCAGCTCTCCACGTGGACCAGCTCACAACACGGGCCAGGAGGCCCTGGGTATTGAACCCTGGACCTCCTATATGGTAGGTGGAAGCTCTATTAGTTGAGTTATATCTGCTTCCCCCCATTTACTTCTTTCTACTTCCATAAATGTATCTATAATCCTCTTTAAGCCTCAGTCATGTGGTATAATTGCCTATAATTTTCAGTGCATTGACCACCTGCTTGCCCTCTCTCTCCACTTCTGGCAAATTTAGCCTTCATAATCCTCCCTAATCTCAATTTTAGAAATCTAATCCCAATCTGGAGTTCCATTTTGAGAGTCTTGTCTTTAGTTTATAGTGTAGGTCCCAAAGTCATATGAGCAGTCAATAGAAGGAGTGAGAAGACCTCTAGGACTTCAACACCCAGAAGAGGCACCATTAGTTCCATTTATGATGGAATTGCAGGCATTATGAAAATAGCAAAGAGTGCTATTATAGAACATAGGTATTTTGGCTTTAGGTGTTTCCTGCTGGCTTTCCTTAAATCATGTCATCTATCAAGGAGTTTTTTCTGCCTTTTGTTAAGGCAGGCCCTGCTTCTGAATAATCTGTTTGCCAATGCTTTCCTTTACCTTGCACAACCTCCCTCAAAGAGGAATTCTTGTTCCAAGCTCCTGTCAATGGAATAGAAGTTTTGGGCAGGCTATCTTTACTCATTTAAACCTACAAATAAATTCTGGAAAGTACTTTAGATATCACCTAGAACAATATTTTCCCTTTACAGTTTAAAAAAATTAGGTTCAGGGTAACTTGTAAGAAATTTGCCCAGTGCATATTTGCAGCATAGTCAGGGTTTTGATTTCCTTGTCTTCTCCTTTAGTGCTCTTTTTATTACATCACACAACCTTTCTTAGCCATCAACTTCTGTCACTTAGCAACAGCACTGTGCAAAGAATCACTTCACTGTGTGGTTTGGTGCTTATTATTGTAATAATGATCAATTTAATAATATTTCTTGAGAGCTATCATTAACATGACCATTAATATTAATAACCATAAGGATCATTGGACAAATAATGCTTGATTTCAATCATGAAAACAATAATCTGATAAATGAATATTCTAGGATATATTTTTCTTTTACATTTATATTTTTTTGGTCCCTTTTCATGAACTGCCTTATAGAAGTAAGCAGTAACGTGGTTCTTTTCTCTAATAAGAGACTTGTTATCCTCTCTCCCTGGACAGAAAACTTTCTTTCATACAGTCTTTTATAAACCCAGAGTTCTACCATTTATCCTCCTTCATTTTGGTAAACATGGCTAGTTTAAAGGATCAGGATAATAGAAACTTTGGAAATTTTCTTGAATGTTAATATGTATGTGTGTATATGTGTATACATGCAAATATAAGTATATATATACACACAAACACATTCATACACACATAATATATATTTATGTCTGCTGAATTATCTAAAAGTTACTCTAGACTGGAATCATATGTCAAAAGATATATCTTTATGGCATTTGGTAAGAGTTGCCTATTTTTTTTATTACAGTATAGTGCTATCAATAATGGTAGGAGGTTGGAAACCACTGACATTAAAGGGATGTTTTTAAAATAAAGGGTGGCAAATATATGGGACATAATAGTATTTGGCTATTAAAATGTTTATGAGACAGCGCGCCCGGCAGTTCCGGGGATCTGTCTCTTGCATCAACAGTGTTTGAACTGAACAGACCCAGGGACTCGTTCCCACACCTTTTCGGCATTGACCACCTTGCAACTGCTTCTCCAGTTGCAACCTCAGGGACCAACTTCTGGGCCATCCCCCACTGCCGGGACCAGCTAATACCGCTTTTTTGTGGTTAGCTCCTCATTGTTGACCAACCATCAACTCCCAGATCCGTCAGCTTTATTCCGCCGATGTGGAGGCTTCTGTGAACCGCCTGGTCAACCTGCAGCTGCAGGCGTCCTACACCTACTTCTCTCAGGGCTACTATTTCGACCGTGACGATGTGGCCCTGAAGGGTGTGGACCACCTCTTCCGCGAGTTGGCAAAGGAGAAGCGCGAGGGCGCCGAGCGTCTCTTGAAGATGCAAAACCGCGCAGCAGGCGTGCCCTCTTCCAGGACGTGCAGAAGCCTTCCAAAGATGAGTGGGGTAATACCCTGGACGCCATGGAAGCGGCCCTTGTCCTGGAGAAGTCCCTGAACCAGGCCCTTTTGGATCTGCATGCCCTGGGATCTGCCAACACAGACCCCCATCTCTGTGGCTTCCTGGAGAACCATTTCCTAGATAAGGAGGTGAAACGGATCCAAAAGATAGGCGACCACCTGACCAGCCTCCGCAGGCTTGCTGGCCTGACGGGGCTGGGCGAGTATCTCTTTGAAAAGCTCATCCTCAAGCACGACTAGGAGCCTCTGGAGCCCAGAGGCTGTGGGGGAGGGCTCTATTCCCCCAGCATCGAGGCTTCTGCCTGAGCCCCTCCAGCCAGGAGGCATCTTTCTAACTGCCATCTTGTAGCCCTCTAACAAGATGTAACCGTGTGTACCAAGTGTACACAATAAAGCTTTTTGCAGCCAAAAAAAAAAGTTTATGAAGCACTTAAATGTTTAAAATTATGCATGAGAAGGTGACATGTAAAAGTGAAAATAGTTGTGCTAAGGGTAGTTAAGCATAGGTCAATTTGCTATTATAACATCTTAATGCTGATGGCATACTTTTCTTTTTGAATTAAAAGAGTAATAACATTACACAGTATAAAATCCATTAGTTTGGTTTAGGTTATGGGAAAATTTTGTTTTTTATTACTTAAAATAAATTGTCTTCTTTTTTTTTTTTTTTTTTTTGAGGTACTGGGGCCAGTGATTAAACCCAGGACCTTGTAAGTGGGAAACTGGTTCTCAACCACTGAGCCACATCAGCTCTCCTGAGTTGGTGCATTGCTTTTTCTTTGTTTTGTTTTTTTTAGGAGGTACTGGGAACTGAAACTGGGGCCTCATATGTGGGAAGCAGGTGCTCAGCTGCTTGAGCCACATCTGCTCCCCATTCTCTTTATCAAACTGTGTAACTCTGGGCGAGGAACTCAACCTAAGCCTTAGGTTCTTCATCTGTAAAATGGGAATAATACAATTTATCTCTTGGGGTTGTTGTGAGGATTGAATGAGAGAACAGTGCTCTTGTGCAATTGGAGAATTAACACACTGCATGGTTGCTGTTTCTATTTCTGGCCACCTTCCTCATTCAGGCATGAGGCTTAACTCTGAATTACTCTGACTCATTCCAAAAGCCAAATGCTGAAGACACAGGACTTATCTTCACTGGAGGTCTTTGAAAGAGCATATCACAGGCCAAATAGGAGTACCAGATATGCTTTAAATAATGGCAGCATCAATGAAATTAAGTCCACATTTTCCTAAGAGGATTATTTAATAGATGCCTGAACATTTGAAGAAGTTGATTCTTTAAAAAATGTACTTTAGGGCTTCTTTTTACCTCCAGTCATCCTTGAGAAGAGAACTGATTTACTCTTCAGAAGGCATAAATCATAGGATCTGGGAGAAAAAAATTTCCATGACTGAGGCTGAGAAGTAGAATCCTATTTGAGGTTCTTTATTTGAGGGAGTCATCGTTGGAAAAGTAGAAGGATTTTGGGCTCCTTGGATCTTTCTTTCTTTCCTTTTTGTCCAGTAAAGTTTTTTCACCTGAATGAAACATGGGCTTTGACATTACCTGTGGCAGCAGCATCTAAGAACTACAATGTATG
This sequence comes from Dasypus novemcinctus, assembly GCF_030445035.2. NCBI lineage: Eukaryota > Metazoa > Chordata > Mammalia > Cingulata > Dasypodidae > Dasypus > Dasypus novemcinctus. The sequence continues at coordinate 88,929,128 of NC_080677.1, forward strand.
GGCAACTGTCTTCTGATTACTTCACAATAGATGTCTTTCAGTGGATAACAGAGTAAATGTGAACTGCCAATTGGTTTCAGAAAGACATAGGTTGCACATTAATGTGTAAATGGAAAACGCTCAATCTGCGGTATTTTAAAAAGAAATGTTAGCTTCATTATTATACCTGTCCTTATGAAGACTTGTTTATTCAATATTACTATATTAATTTTCTTCTTCAGGATTTTTGGGAAATTAATTTAATAAATAAATAAATGTGTTGAGACTTCTTACAGGAGACTAGGTGTATTAGTACTTGCAAAATGATGAAAAGACATTAACTTGATTTTAAGAAATTTAAGTATCTAAATAACCATAAAACAAGGCTGAATGAGATACAATAAACAGGTAAAAACAATGAAGTATGAGCTCTGGAGGATGGATATTGTTAACTCCTAGTGGAAAAGGCTTCATAAAGGAGACAACATTTGAAAAATTAAGGAAGAATTAGAAGTGTATGCATGAAGTCTTAGCAAAGCAGATAGTCTGGTGGTGGTGGATAGTATGAGTACAATGGGGAGACAAAGCAATAGATTATTCTGTGGTTCAGCATTTTCAAAATGGTGGGACATTTCTAAGCTAAATGCTATACAAACTATTAAACATGTACATACAATGCAAGTTTTTTTAATAGTTTATACTCATTCAAGACAATAAGATTACATATTAATGCTCATTACATTCATGTTCTATAATTTGCATATACAAGGAAATGATAAAAATCTTTGATGAATATCAGACCTGTCCCATAGAAGACCTGAAATGTTGGTAAGAGCTTTATTGGGGATGGTGAGGGCATAGCCAGGCTCAGTGAGAAAATACTTGATCCACTGTGTATCCTGGGCTGGTGCTTCTGCATTAGCTGTCCGCTGCATTAGCTCTGTATGACATATTCATTCTATGAAATATTGTGTGAGCACCTTCTAGATACTCGGCATTATGCTAGAAGCTAGGGATACAGAACAAATTAGAGATTCAGTCCCTACCCTCACTGAGTTTAGAATCCTGAAATGGGGGTAAAGTTGGTTGAGATAAAGATAAGCAAACAGGGATTCCAATCCAGCATGCTGTGAGCCTGAGAGGGATATAGAGAATGTTGTTTGAGTACGGAGAAGGAATATGTAACCCAGACAGGAAGGGTCAAGGAAGACTGGGAATAATTTGTAGGTGAATTCAATAGACTGAATAGCTAGATTGGATGTAGAGGGTGAGGGAGAAAGTGTCATGCAGCCTTTCAAGTGTCTATTTAGGCCCCTGGGATGGTGGTGTCTATTAGTTGAGTCTCACCAGTGGTGGTCAGAGCAGACTGAACATATGAAAATGCAAGGTTGCTTGTTCCTGGATACTGCCCGGCTGACATAAATTAGCATGTGGGCTGTTTGCCATGGGTAGGAGTGGCAGGGCTATGGCTTGTTTTTATTCTTCCTTCCCTAATCATACTGGTTCAGTACAGAAAATTAGCTGCCCCTGCTTCAGTGAATTGAAATCCAAAAATGTACCAAATGACTAGACTACAGTTTTCACTGAGGAGTTCGAAGAGGAAATCAGCTCCTTATTGCTGCCGACTGAAAATGGGTAATTACAATATTCTTAACACATTAGATCTTATTTTCAAAATGAGGGAAACTTTTTATGGAGCCACAAAATTCTATCACCAGGAAGCTTTTTAGAGATTACTGACAAATAATTTTACAGATGAAAAAATTGGGGAGGGAAGTGGCTGTGGCTCAATTGATTGCACTCCCGTCTACCATATGGGAGGCTCTGGATTCGCATCCCAGGGCTTCCTTGTGAAGGCAAGCTGGCCCGTGCCCGAGGAGAGCTGACAGCCTGCACCGCAGAGTGCTGACGCAGCAAGATGATGCAACAAAGGGAGACAAGCAGAAGAATGCCCAGCAAATGGACACAGAGAACAGATAGCAAGAAAGCCATAAAGGGGGTGGGATAAATAAAAGTAAAAATGTCTTTAAAAAAAATGGGGGAGGTTAAAATTACTGGGTTACGGTCAATTTCCTGGTAGTTGATGATTTTTTTTCCATTCTAGTACTGATGATGTCTTCTTGAAAAGTGTTGATTGAACAAATTAGCATGTCATAGGACCCATACATTGTTTCAGGTTGGTATCGACACACCCTGATAATTTTTGTGGCACCATTTTTGTGCTACTTCATCTGAAATAGAATATGGCATAGTTTCTGTTCTTGGTGATCATGCTGGCTTCTAAACTCCTTTGTTAAGTGATTTATGCAATTTATCCAGAGCATAATTATCTTGATTGAGAAATATGGTATTTATAATCTCAATGTTTAACAAAGTGTTACATGATTAGCCCTTTAAAAAATAACTAATCTCTTGTATATAAAATTCCATAATTTTATTTTAGATTGTGAAGTGCCAAGTAATATGTTCAAAATTTTAATAACCCATATAATGGTATTCAGTAGAAATAAATGTTTGGTTTTCTGTAGCAATCACATATTTTTGGTCTGCTTTTTGAATTTAGATATTAGATGCATATTATTTAATCACAGAAGAGATTTAGAAAAATGGAGCTACTAAAAAATAGGGGAAAAATTAAAAATGTACTAGTCTACAAACACATTAATTGATTTGGCCCTGTTTTCACCTAAGAATGAAAATCTTGTTTGCAATTAGTAAATTAAGATAGGGACAGTCTTTCCACTCCCCATCATAGGAAACAATGTCTTAATGACTTCTAATGAGATGAATAATTGTCAGAATATTTTTCCTTATGGAATATGGACCATATCCGCTGTTTTCCTGAGCAAATCAACTTCCTTGTATCTTCTTAAATAACCTGAGAAATTACTGCTAAGCTTTTGTTACTTTATTTAGGAAGGACCCATGACTGAACACATTAGACTGTAATAAAGAGAATTAAAAAAATTTTTTTTCCCTTCCAAGGACCTCAGGTACATACAGTAAGGCTGGGGACAGCTTTAGGGTAGCTAAGTTTTCTTTTCTTTACAGTTGTCCTTAAGTTTCATAATTTGTAACACTGTAATGGGGTGGAAGAGAGGGAAACTGTAATAAAGTAAACAAAGACTGAGTATTATTTTTGAGGGGTTCTTAGAACTCGGCAAAATGTAAAAAGTAAACAGTTTAATATGGAATATGTTTATTTAACTTTGTAAACATGCCCTCTTTATATTTAACTACCAAATTGATGCTGTTTTTTTCTGTCTCTAAGAAACATCACCAAATACCAACAATAACATCTACAATACTAATCCTTTCACACACATTACCTCATGTAATCTTCATCCACTTATGAGGTAGCTCAACTGTTATTATCTACATTTAAGAGATGGGGGACAGACATTAAAATAATTTAAGTAACTTGCCCAAGATCAGAAGTGGTGGAAACTTGTTATCCATCTAGGCTTGGATTCCAGCCCTTGGATTTTTGTCCCTTATAGCAGAACCACAAGAGACTATAGGTGAGTCTTTGTGGTAGAGATGGGTCATATGCAGAGAATTCTCCTCCCTTCATTATAGGCTATATGCTGAGCACATGACCTTTCCTGTATCCAAGATAAGAAATGGTGGTTGACAAGATTCTGCAGAGCTTAGAAAGTCCAACGTGGTGAAGGTGCATATAGTGAGCAGTTTTTGAGACTTCCTGGACCTGGTTAGTTCTTTCATAGTGACACATAGTATCACATCAGCTGCCCAAGAAGTTGCCACTGGCACTTTCAGGTTGAGACACAATATGGATACACATTCCCCATTCTTTCAAACTTCACTTCATCTGTACTCCTACATTCTTGTGAGTCATCTTCCTGAGATGAGTTTGTTGGGATAAAGACAGGAATAATCAATATATTAGTAGGTGAAGAGAGTAGGGTGAAAGTGGTAGATCAGAGGGGCAAAGGTCTATGAATAAAATATCTTGAATTGATCATTTACCTGTGTTTTATCTCTCCACCAGTAGAGTACCTCAGGAAAATCGGTCTTTTAAATATGGACTGAGGAGACATGAGGTTCCAGGAAGATGGAGTGAATGTACCTTTCCCTATTCCTCCTCCTAAGTACAGCTAAAAACTCTGGACATAATATATAAAACAAACGTAAAATGACCAGGAAATGTAGAAAGAAGGCAGATTGACTAAGGAGCAACTAAGGACCCAAGGAGCAACATGGCAGTGAATTCCCTGGGTTTTCTTTTTGCCTCATGTTTTATGAACTGTGTACTTGAGAAACTGGCAATCCAGAAACACAATTGGGCACAAACAAAAACCCTTAGGAAAAGACTTTCTCTCTAGCCAAAAGACCAGGAAAGGGGCAGCCTAGCAAGAAAGAAAATTTTTAGACAGTAACTAGTCTACACTAGCCAAACACCACAGAAAAGGCTACGGTTCCACCAAGTGCCACCACTTCCACCTTCTCCAGGCTATAATAAGGTGCCCCAACCTTCCAGCTGGTGTGGTGTCTGAGAAAGCAAAAGTGGTGAGAAGGTGTTCATCCTTAGCTGCTGGTAGTAAAATACACCTCTTACCACCTGTGCGGTCAGTGGAGATCATGCAGGAGCCTGGACTTTCACTTCCATTTAGGTTAATAAGGCCATTCCCTACCCACAGTCGGTGAAGTCACCTACAGCAGAAGAGGTGCCCCTTTCCCTCTTAGTCAGAGTGGTATTAAGTTGAGGCCTACTGAGGAGCCTAAACTTCCATCCCCACTCAGCAGTAACAATGAGTCCTCTCACCCTTGGTGTTAAGAAGCCAGGAGGAAAAGATAGACTTCACCTCCATCTGGCAGTAACAAAGCAGCACCCTTCCTTCCCCTGCAGGAGTGGTGCTAGAGGAGGCCTGCTAAAACAAAAAATTTAAATAAGATCCAGGGTCTTTTAAAGATAATATCCAAAATATATTGGCGTCAATCAAAAAACCACTCATCTTTTGCCTCATGTACCTCAGATTGGACATGAACCAGGAAGAGCTCAACCTGAATGAGAAAAGACAATCAACAAGTGCCAACATTAAATGACATAGATGTTAAATAATGTATTTGACAAGAATTTTGAAGCAGCCATCATGAAAATGCTTCACTTAGCAATTACAGACATACTTCAAATAAATGAAAAAACAGAAAATCTCAGCAAAGATACAGTATTAAAAAAAATCCTAATGGTAATTTTAAAACTGAAGAATACAACAGTAGAATGCAGGGCACAGGAAAGAATCAGCACACTTGTGGATAGAAAAATTAGAAACGATCAATCTGAACAAAAGAGAAAATATTGAAACAAACAAAACCCCAGAAAAACACAACAGAGCCTTAAGGCCATGTGAGACTAACAAAAGGTCTAACATTTGGGTCATTGGAGTCCCAGAAAGGGGAAAGAGAGTGGGTAAAGATATCTGAAGAAATAATGCCTGAAAATTTCCCAAATGTGGCAAAAGACATAAGCCAACAGATTCAAGAAGCTGAGCAAACCCTAAACAGGATAAATCCAAAGAAATCCACACCAAGATATAGTATGGTAAAACCTCTGCAAACAAACTGCAAGACAACGGAAAAAATCTTGAAAGCAGTCAGAGAAAAATGATGAAGGAAACATACTGTTTTTTGGCAAATGGGCAGGTTACCATAAAATCACAAGAAAATAGTAATTTAGGCTATTGCAAGGAACTTCAAATTCTTCCCTCCTTGTAGATTTCAACCATTAGTCTTCTACCTTTAAAATTGGATTCATCCTAAACTAACATACATAGAGCACTTTTTAGATACGATAAATTGTGCTGGACACTTTGGGTCAATCCCATCATGCTATAGTTTTATAGCAGTTTATCCCACAAAGCAAAATTAAGGAATTCTAGAATTCAAACAAAGCTCAAAAAAAAGAAACTAAAGGGCAGAAATTCATAACCTTGGCTTCTTGGATGGGCTTCAAGCCTGTGAACTCCTTGAAATTAATTTTTAAAAGCCAGCATGCACATTCATTTTTCTGGGGAAATGGACAATAGTTTTAATCTGATTCTCAAAGGGCTGGTGGTTCCTACAAAGTTAAGAGCCACTCTAAGGATTTCTGTTCTCTTCAGGTAAACCATGTTATGGAACCTAGAGATGAGGAGTGAGAATCTTTTTAGAAGAGGTACCCCTCATCATATCCACCGAAATTCCTGAATGCCACCTTATAAGAATTCTCTACTTTTAATGGGAAAATGGCAGTTTTCTAATTTTTCCTAGGCACTTTTGGAAATACACATTCATTAAAGAATGTTTGCCTGTAGTCTTATTTTGAACATTTTAAAAATAGAACCTGAAGGTGACTAAATGACTAATGCACTGTAATTTAAAATGTATGTTAGATTTTTCCTTTCTCCCAGTCCTAATGAGAAAGTTCAGATTTGCAAAGCAGCAGCAGCAGCTTCTATATGGTGTCAGTGGGCTATTTTTTGAGAGATGACAACTGATAGCCTGCATTCCTCTTTCTTACATTAAAAAAAAAAAAAAAAATCAAATTCTATTAATTATACAATATTAACTGGAATTTATCTAAACAAAAAATGTTAGTGCTTTCTCTGGTGAAAAAACAAAACAAATCCGTTCAGTTTCCATGTTTTTATAACACGGTTGTCCCTAGCTCTTTATATTTTCTACCAAATTCCTCATGCAAGCCAGGTCAGCTCACACCTAAGCAACTGCACTACAAAAAGGATTTTAGGTTGCTGCTGTTTTTTGATCAACACTGAAACTCCTAAAATTACCTGGAGAGCTAGAAATCATGCAACGTATTATTTTAGGAAAAAAATTGACCACCTGCTTCCAGTGGGATGCCAAAGTATTTGAAATACTGAAACTATTCTATACTAGTTGCATCCACAAAACCAGATCACTGGTGGCCCTTGTTAAAAACAAGTTCTAGGCCTTACATTGGGACTACTGAAACACAGTCTTCAGAAGAGGAGCCAGGATATCTGAAAGTTTTATCAAGTGCCTAGGTTGATATTTGAGAAATGCTAGCTTAGAGCAGTATTCCTTAATGTGCATACAAATTATCTTGGGCTCTTGATATAAATATAGTTTCTGATTTAGTTGATCTGGGAGGGGACTGAGATTCTGCATTTCTAACAAATCCCTAGGTGATGGTGGTTTGAGGATACTTTATTAGCAGGGACAGAAAAGCTGTTTTACCTGACTAGTGTGTCAATCAGTATTGAGCATTACATTTTTCTTTTCTATCTGGATTTTCTGCCAGGAGTCTCTCCTACCTAGATTCTACCCACTTCTCATTTTTTAATGCTTCTGTCTCTGCAAGCTAGTGTGACACCAGTTAAGGTAAGGAAGGCATCCCACATTCTCCACTTGGCATATACAAAACTTAGTCCACACGTAGATTTAAAATAAACAGAAACGGATACCACACATTAACTTACAACATGATGAATTTATATTTAACATAGTACTTCTCAGAGAAGGATGTTAGTTGGTTAATCAATATACATTTTTTTACATTAATCTTTTCTCCATTTCAGTATTCAATATAAAGTATTTTTTTTACCTTAAATCTTCTTCTCCATTGCAATATTAAAGGCGCTGTATACGTTTTTCTAATTTTTTTCCCTCAAAGAAATAAAGGTTTCCATTTTTGACTAAATTTAATATCTAAGTACACTATTAACTTTGGAGATGAGAAAACAAAAATCTAAGTAAAATATGGAGAAAAGACTCCTTAACAATTCAGGAAGCAGTGACTAGTGAACAATAGCAATTTCCTAGGATTCTAAGCAAGAGCTTCCTTTTACTATTTTGTGAGCTTTGGAACTTCTGAAACTATGGATTATTTATGCAAATTTCAATCATATTATTTATTTGACCTCCTTTTCAACCTGCAAATACAAATTATAGTCTGCTTTTTTCCAGTGCTTTCTTTGATGTGAAGAAAACATTTTTCCCTATGTAACATAAATCAATTTGTTCTTATTTATAGGGAAACATTTAGGAATGTGAAATTACCACCTCATTTACTGTCTTTCATGGGAACTTTCAGACACTAAAGCCCAGCTTTAACCTTAATAGCACAAAAGTTCTCAGGATGAGGTTTGATTTAGGAGGCCCTTCCAAGTCACATTTGTTCATTTCTCTTTCGTGCATATACCCCCAAACAAGCACAAATGCCTGTAATGCTGAGAACCACACCTAACAAGACAGCAATTCCATCTCCTGCTTCTACTGCTTCAACAACAGGCAGCACCAAAAGTAGTGAAATGAGGACTATCAACAGTTGTGTTGAAACTGATGTCATGATGCTGGGATCTTGAAGGCTGAAGATTCCTAGTAATTAAACATGGAAATAAAAAGGTGTTAAAAATTCCTACATTTTCAAATGAAAATATGACAAATAATAATACACCAAGCTTTAAAGTTAGAGATTTTTATCAATCATTTAAGACCCCTTTTCTCATTTTACAGAAGTAAAACGGGGACATACAGAAGTAAAAGGTACTTAACCCTGGTCATTTGGGGCTATTATCCCTTCCATATGAAACCTTCTCACCCCAGCGATTTCTCTATAATGCCAACTACGTCTTCATCAACCAAAGAGAAAATTAACAGCAGGATATAAGAAGAGACGTAACATTAACAAGGGACTCAAATGGAACTTAAAATATCCTAGTAAGTAAAAATTACATTTTCTTACGGTCTCTCCCACCCAGGAAATGCCAAAAAAATCTGCCAAAAGTCACACAATACATAACCTTATGAAGTTGTAAATTAATAAAACTTACCAAAGAAGAATCAGGGTATACAGATATATAATTCTATCTGACTTGAAATACTCCCTTCCTTGGAGCTCCGGATGTTGAGGTTAGGAAGTTCCACGTGACACCGCCTATTAACAAAGTGTGGGAAGTGAGTATTAAAAATTACTAATTATTATTACTGTTTCTTTAAAGCAACAGTTAGAGTCAGTGGACAGCTTGGAAGCTGTATGGAAGAGAGAGGAATAAGTAATGAGTAGAGCAAACAGTTTATCCAAGCACGGGAACTAGACTTGAAATTGTCAGTTCACCCACACAGGCAAAGCTACAAATAAATCGAACCGACAGACAAGTTCGCACCAAGACTTGATATTAAAATCTGGAAAAGAATGCCTACTTTTGCCTGGCAAGGGGTTCCAACTTGCCTCCTGTTTTCCAAATACACTGGAGCAATCTAAGTATCCTTTAAAGACGCCTTTATACGTTACCTTCCTGGAAGCAGCCATTACAGAAATGGCGAAACGGGCGGAATCCCCAAACTACACTTCCCACAATTCCCGCTGCTGAAGATCCCCGTGACGCTCGCCGAGACGCTCCCGCGCGCTCCTCCTAACTGGCTGAAGGAGTGATAGTCATGCTCCACCCGAGACGAAGAGTGAGTTTCCTCGGCTTCCTCACAGGACCCAGTGTCTTACTGTTAAAATGGGTTAGCGTACAAAAGCTCATTTGAAAATAAAGTGAAGTGACAGCACGTGGTTTACTATCCTCTTTAGGGTTTCAAGACACACAATTTGGACTTTTTTTCCGACTGAAATGAAGGCGGAACAGCAGGAAGAGATAACTCGACTAGAGCCCTCGGTTTCGGATGCTTTTAAACAAGGGGCTACTCTAACCTTTTTAAAGGTGGGAATCCCGTTACCGTCTTCCGAAAGTGCGCCATGACGTATGTTAATTTTTCAAGCCATTGAAAAGAAAAGCACGTTTGATAAGACATTTTGGAAATGGTAACAAAGTTTAGAGAAAATGGCGGAAGCTCTGCAAACAGACGATCAATTGATTCTTACCGTTTCTAGAATTATGAGTTTTTATCTATAAGGGCAAGAGTTCAGTATATAGTACACTTCAGTTATTCCTTCCCAGTCATGTTTTTGTGACTTCCCCATGTATTCAAAAATTTATGAAGAAGTGTAAAAGTAAGACTTTTAAAGCATAAAACAATTATTTGCAAATGTAAGTCATCCCTTTCTGAAATAGCTCAAAGTTTAATATCTATAAAGTCCTTACTGAAACTTTCTGGTCATGCAGTCTTTGAATTCTTATATATTTACTGAGTTGACAATTTATTTAGGACCTATAACTCTAAAATCTTGTTACTAATGATGTGGTTTAGGGATGAAAACTCTGTTCTATTTGGAAGATCCCCTGGTTCAGGCTCATATATTTTGGGTACGTTCAGTTCAATGCCCAAATTTAGCATGTAACTTTGTATTTTGGGTTATCCTTTTTCTTACATTTTCCTAGTCTCTCTAGACTGACAGCAGAACTTTATATTCCCAGCTCCTAACATACATTCGGCAAGTGCTCAATAATTTGAATAAATAAATGTGCCAAAAAGATTTCATGAGAAACCAAGAGGTGCCAGATAAACTATAAAGACGTGTCTGGCAAATTGGAAGTCTGAAGAAAACTGCATAGTTATATCATCAGCATTGCTTCTAAATTTGCTTGTTTTAACATGTTCTAATTGCCTAATTTGTATTATACTTACAGTTTCATACCTTTTTAACCAATTATATTTGAAATAAGGGATATGTTTTATGGCTTCCAAAATACTTTATTCTTCTGTGAACATGTTGGGGATTTAATTTTTCCCTGTATGTTTATTTCAGTTAGCTAAAGTTAGCAGAGACTACTTTGAGTTTTGTGTCGTTATGGACTTGCTTTTTAGCTGTGTCAACATTGAAGTTAATGGTTTGACCTTAAGTTTGAAGAGGCTGTGGATAGTACGATGCCTTATCTTTAAATTATAATATTAAGAGATCAATTAATGACATTGACCATCTGCAAAAAAGAAGTATACGTTTTTGCAGGGCTGTTTTGGGGCCTGAGTATTTTTTTTTTTTTTTTTTACACTTACTAAGAAAAGCAAACATTTACTTCAAATTGCAGTATAGGCTTTTCAGTCACGAAAAGAAAGAAAAGAACAATGATCTGACAGTGGTTGCTTCCTGTGCAAAAATCTTGAGATACAAAAATGGTAGCACAAGGTATCTGAGTTACTTACATTGCAGGAAAAAGGAAATACAGTAGTTGAATTATGGCACTCCTGGCACTCAGTTTCTCAACCAAAGAGATTGCCTTTGAAATAATTAAATTTATTTGCATTATTAGTAAGAAAATCCCACCACCATAAACAGTACAATATGGGCAGTTATTTAATTAAAAAAAAAAAGGCAGAGCCTGAGCCACCTTCGGCACTTAAGAGGTCTAACAGTACTGATACACTATCTTAGAGAGATGTAAGTTACATTTTAAATATTGTATTATTTATGGTGGTGGGCCTGAGTATTTTTGAAGTAAAGTTGGTTTACTTTTCCTAACAAGCATCCATCCCAATCAGGCAATCTAAGAGAAGTATTGCTATTTATGTTATTACATGCCTTAATACAGTCCTTTTTTACAAGTCCGATGGTATTCTGGTTCTTGTTTTTCTCTGTTTACTCTCCTAATTAGTGATCTTAAGGAAGGAAAGAGGGAAGGGAAAGGGAGTGACTGGGAAAGAAGGGAAGGGGGAGGAAAGGGAGATTAGGAAGGGAAGGGAGATTAGGAAGGGAAGGGATTTGGGGAGGAGAGGAGAGAGGAGCGGAGGGATACTCATCTGCTCAAAACCTTTCAATTCCATCACATTAGGCTCTTCTCTTTGCCAGTAATACTTTTCCCATAAATTTTTGCATGACTGATTTCTCAACAGGCCTCTACTTAATATCACCTTCTTCCCTGAGCACCGGACAAAAATCTCTCTCCCATTACATTCTATCCACTTTCCAGCCTTATTTTTTCCCTAATAGCACCTATCACTAATTGAAATTAGTTTTGGATGTGTTTGTTTCTGTGTTTAGTGAACTGAACAAATATACTAATAAGAACGCTCCCTGAAGGCAGGAAGTGATCTTTCTTATTTACCACTGAATTTCCAGCTCCTAGAACAGTGCCTGGCATGATAGAGTTTTTAGTAGGTATTTGGCAAATGAATGAATGCATGAGGTTTGTGTAAGAACAGAATTTAATTAATATTTAGTCACCATTTGTGATGGTTAAGTGCATATGTAAACCTGGCTTGGTTATGATGTTCAGTTGTTTGATCAAGCAAATACTGGCCTGATTTTACTGTGAAGGTATTTCATGGATTTAAGTAATCAGTATGTTGATTACATCAATGGCTGATTACATATACAATCAAATAAGGAGGCTACCTTCAACAATGAGAGAAGTCTCATCCAATCAAGGCCTTAAAAGGGGTAGTAAAGATTACAGGAGTCAGAAGAGAGAATTTCCATCTGTATTTCAGCCAGCCAGCTTTTCCCAGGAAATTTATTGAAAGCCTTCTTCATAGTTCCCAGCTTGTGGCCAGCTCTATGGAATTTGGACTTACCCATCTCAACAGTCATGTAAGCCAATCTCTATAATAAATAATAAATCTCATAATATTTGCATTATATATATGTATACATATTCACACATACATATCTCTTGTTAGTTCTGTTTCCCTGGAGAATGCTGACTAATCCCTCCATTTTATTGTTCAGAGTAGAAACTACCTTATAAGGGACTCTGCTTTTGGGCTAAACTATGAAGATATGTAGACAGAGGTTATTTTGAAACTTCTTTCAAAATTTGAGTCTCGTATTTTTTCTGTAATATTCATAATATTTACATCTGTCTTTATATAAGATTCAGTAGCATTTCAAACAAGAACGTGCTTTGTCTATACTGGTCCCTACTTACTTCTGCTCATTTGGGGCACCAGGATCTTGACTACACGTGTTGATTGATTCCTCCTGGATCATGTATGTTTTTTTCCTTAACAATACTTGAGAGATTTCCTTTAAGTGTTTCTTAATGTTGCAAAAACAGTATTGGCATTTTTGGTGGGACAATGCTCTGAATGCTTTTTTGTGTAGATATAACATTGCAGGACATTTAGAATCCCTAGCCCACTCCCACTAAATGCCAACAGCATCCTCCCCCAATCCCCCCACCCCTGTTATGGGGACAATCAACTGCCCTTGCACATTTCCAAACACTCTTTGTGAGGGGTGTTGCCTCTACTTGAGAACCACTGAAGTTTAATCAAGGTTTCATAGAGAAGAAAGGAGTAACTAGAAACAGAATGAACCACATAGCTCAAACATATGTATATGCATGTACACATATGCACACACACACAAATCCCAACAATGGATTACATTAGTGGTTTAGATCCTCTTCCTTTATAGTTACGGTGGATTTATGTTTTCTACAGATTCCCTTCTGTGTTCTAGCAGAGTCCTGCCAGACAGGTTAAGTGGTCACGTTCTTATAACAACACCAGTACACAAATTAAAATGAGATTTGTGCTTCTATATCTGCCTTTCGGTTTGTCTTTCAGCTGCAGAGAAGTGGTATCGTGTGGTGTAAAGAATATTAATAGCTTTGTCCCTTGCTAGTTTTGTGATTAGGGTAAATGACTTAATCTCTTTTCAGTTTCCTTAGTTGTAAAATGTTATTGGTGAAGATTAAATTCAATGTTTCTAAAATGCCTTAAAACATGACCAGAGCTCAATACTTATCAATTCCCCTTTAAATTGTGTTACTGTTTCCTCATTTAGTAGTCAAGAGTAGGATTCTGGAGTCAGACTCTTCCATGAAAATCCTAGCTCCGCTGATTACTGGCTGTGTGACAATAGGCAAGTTATTAAGCCTTTCTAAAACTTAGCTTATCCATCTATAAAATAGGGATGATAGTACCTACTCCATATGTTTATGATAAGAATTACATGAGTTAATTCAAAAAAGAGTTTAGCAAAGTGCCTGGCATGTAGTAACCCTTTATTAAATATGAATTATTATTATTATTTGTTCCACTTAAATCCATGAAATGTGGGCTCACCTCTCAATTGTGGATTGCTCTTGTGCATACTTGGTAAATAGAAAACTCTTGAAGAAGCATTGGATGGATCAGTGTTTTGGGCCTCTTTGGCTTTGGGTTGAGATGTGACTGGAATACACTCCCTTGTTATTGTAGCTGTGGTGACTAGAATAGAAAGCTACCGACTTGTTGCCTTGATGGGGTTTTACTATTTAATTCTTACCCACTGGGGGGTACATTTATGTTTAAGGCACATTCTCTACTCAGCTAATGTCCCATCATTAATTCACACTATTCAGTCCAAGAGGTTTTGAAAGTATGGTTGAGAAAGTCTAGATGTGAGTGAATGGCCTCAAGAAACCATTCCCTGGAATGGTCTCCGAAACAAAACCCAACAAAGAAACAAACATTCTTTATTCCTTTTTAACTCTATTTGTAAAAACAGCAGCCAATCTCTACTGTGTGCTGCTTTCCCCCTAAAATGCAGCAAAGGAAAAGGCAGTGCTAGAAATTTTGCTAAAAGGGAATTATAATAATTGAGACTTACTTACTCAGAGGAATATATTACTCTTGGTACATTGTTTTGGGATAATCAGAGTTTACAGGACAGAAGGAAAAACTTTTGTATTACCCCAGAGAGATGGCATTACACATAGTGTTGAACATGATACCAAGATTTTTACCTTACTTCCTTTGCTTCATTCAGTTCCACTGTCTGAGGAGATTATACATTATTCTTACAACCCCTACTTAGGACTCATTTGCTTGTACCCATTGTTAAACGTTATCAAATAGCTTCAAGAAAAGATCATGTTTTTTTCTTTTTAATGTTTCTGTAAGTCATGTTACATTTATTTTATATGTCAGGACAAAAAATACCTTACATTATTTTTGTTATCTTAGCCTTCTTCCACCCCCTTTATTTTTCACTTTTTCTAACAATTTTAAGATATAATTCACATACAATACAATTTAAAGTGTACAATTCTGTGACTTTTAGTTTATTCATAGCTATGCATTCATAACTTTAATCAATTTTAGAACATTTTAATTACCCTAAGAAGAAACCCCAACACCCCTTAGTAGTCACCTCCCAAATATCCCTTCCCACCCCAGCTCTCTCCACCCCTTTTTAAAACATCACTCCAAGAATCTTTATTCTGTTCCTCTAATGAGTTTTCTTACTCTGCCAAGAGCTGCCTCATCTTTAAGAAATCTGAAGCTATTAGCCAAACCCAGAGCTGTGTGTGCAAAAGCAAAACACTCCCTGGCTGTTTTTTTCCCAAGTGTCTTAGTCAAAGAGGACATTTGCACTAGTACCTGTTTAGGTTAAGAAGGAGGAAATAATTCCAGGGAGAAGGATGGAGACTCTGAAGCACTTGTGCAAAGCAACTAACAGCTGTTGAGTATCCACCAATTACTCTTCTTAAAACAATGCCAGGGCACTTTGCAAAGTGCTTCCCAGACTTAGTTTCATGTGGCGTACAGAACACCACAGTTGACTCTATTTAGGGACAAGTAAGTGTCTGGTATGGTTTCTCTGAAAATATAGATAGTTTACAAGTCAATTCCAATTCTCATACAAATGGTTTTGATTCATTTATGATAGATACTATATTTGGAAATGTTTCACCCAGGCATTAACAAAATTAAGTGAGGTGGATGCTGGGATGAATTTCTGGAGTACAATGAATATGATATTCTTCTCCAGTCCTGTAACTTGAATTTGCTCTTTGAATTGTAAAATTTCACAATGAACTCTTATCTCCTAGTTTTAACTCAGTTTTAGATATTCTGTTTAGGTCACTGACCAGGACAGTAACTTCCATGTTGTATCTGTGTGGTTGCTTTTCTAAAGGAGATAGTCACTTCTTTAGCAGTGTTCGATGGATGAGCAGCTCTTATGCCCAGGATCTGCAAGCTACAATTCTGCCTGTGAACATCTCTGATAGCAAAATGAACCACCATTCTTCTGAAGCAAGGCCACATTCCATTTTTTTTCCTCCAGCTGTCTGAATGCTTTTGCAGAGTTTTATGTAGTTGCTCTTTTGGTATTACACAGTGAGGATTATCAAATCCAGTGTTTAGTCTTTCAATTTAAGAAAATCTAAACCTACACGGTCTTTTACTAAAATAGAGATCACTGGTAGTCAATAATATTCAGAGCTAAAGAACATTACCTTAGTCTCTTATCTGAGCAGTGGAGGACAACATTTTCCAAGTCACTTGTTACCAAGAAATGATTTCAGAGAAGAAAGGAGATGGGGCTTCTGATCATTTTATATCGATTAGAAGAAAGTCATTGCTAGGTCCTGAAATAGGGCACTTCTGGGATCCATCAAAGGAGGCAGGATAGGCTAACATAGTGGTTTCATTGTGACTGGTATATGTCAGAGAATTCTTAAGATCAGACTTCCTCATCAGTAGTTGAACCAAACCAAGTGGGTGAAGACATTTTATTGGAAGCTTCACAATTAAAAAAACAACCCAAAGCTAGTCATATTTCCTATCAAGAATAGGACATTTATCACTGAGATTTTTACATTAGGGCTAACTAATAATCATCAGGCTAACAGGATGGAACAGCTGCACTTTCCAGAGCTATTCAGCTGCTGCAGAAAAAAGGCCCATAGAGGCTAACTACCTCTTGTGCTAGCATTCTAAAGAGGTGTTTTTATGGGAAAGCTACAAAAGGTTGTTTTTGGTATACAGTTGCAGGCATCATAGAGAACCCATTGTGGATGTGGTACTGACTTCCACTAGTGAACCTCAGAAATCTGTTGGAATCAGTCACACACAAACCAACTTGTGTGTGTAGGGAAATAGAGAAACCCCACCTATAGGAACTGACAGATTCAATTTTTTTTCTTATTTTGCTGGGCTTTGAGGAACAGGCAGGGGCAGTTTAAGAATGCCTAGATAGAGGATGGTTACCAGTAACACTGTAGTATTTTTTACAGCAGTGGCAGTGAAGATATATCAAGTCTAAGGGACAACAATAGCCGGGTATAAAGGGGTTTGGGATTTTTACTTTTGAAGTAATGAAAACCTTCTAAAATTGCCTGAGGTGGTGACAGCATAACTCTTATGAAAATGAGAGCCACTGAGTGTACACATTGAATGGATTGTACAAAGCAAGGGACTGTATAATATAGGGGATCCAGTGGTGGAAAGACTGTGGTTAACATAATAAATATGAGAACATTCTGTCATGAACTATAACAAAAGTATAATACAAATACAGAGTATTAAAAATTGAGTGAATTGGGGAAAAAGACACAAAATGTAAGTTTTTATGGATTGTAGTTAGGTCATAGTTTTTAACAAATGTTTCACAACAATGCAAGGTATTTGTGGTGAGTAATGTATGGGAGCCCTGTATGATGATAAACATGATTGTTTTGTAAGGTCACAAGTTTTACTATACACTTACTATTTATGTATGTGCATGTATGTATGATATGCTTCAATAAAAATGTTATAAAAATAAAAAATAAATAATACAACTTGATAATGCACTGAGAAAAAAAAAAAGAATGCCTAGATAGGACAAATTTATAATTTTGAAAGGTCTTGAGATCTCTATATAGCACATAGCATTTTATTCATGATAATGGACTAATTAAGATTACAAATTTTAGAGAGAGTCAGTGCTTAGGCCAAAATTCACCTCTGTCATTTACTAACTTTATGAACATGTGCAAATGTGCAAATTATCTAACTTCTTGACATCTGAGTTTTCTTACCTGTAATGAGACCTGGTACTAGTGCTCAAATAATATTTATTTAATACCACCCAAGGAAATTTAAGGTCATTATTAGCTTACCTCATGGAGGGCGAACAAATATTTATTATTGAAAGAATGGTTTCATACTACATGGGGTAAGATAGGTTTATGTGTAAGTATATGTATGTGTGTATTTATGTATGTATGTCTATGTGTGTCTGTGTATATGTATGAATTTAACAAAGTTATATGATGTTTAATATATGCCAAGAACTGTGCTACACATTAAAAAATATAAACTCCTTTACTTCTTAAAACAAGCCTCTGAGGTGGATATTATTATCCTCTCTACAGACATGGAAAGTGTGGTATAGTTAAGTAACTTATCCAAGGTTATATAACTGGTGAGTGAGAAAGTCAGAATTTGAACCCAGGAAATCTGACAAAGCCTAAACTCTCAGTCTTGTACAAATTATGGGGAAAATGGATGCAGGATCAAACACCATTTTAATTTTCCTCATCAGAGTTGATTTAGTTGCCTAGGAAGCCTAATCATGGTGAATAACTGAGGGGTCTTTGGTGTTTGCATGTTTCTCTCCAGATGAATGTGTGAATGCCAGTGTTCACCTAATTTATCAGTTTATTTTTACTTAGATTTAGGAAATATATACAAAAAGTGTGTGCATGTATATGTGTTTAAATTAAAATATATATGACCTATATGTGTATAGGCTCAGAAGCACACTTACTGATGGACATAGATGTTGCATTTCAGAGAGCAGTCTATGCTCTTTGTGTTGGCAAATGAGATTTGTGTTGGCAAATCTCAACTATCATGAAATCACTGAAGTCCAAATAATATACAAAATTCAAAAATTATGTCGGAGGGACCCTTTGAAAAATATTTTCTTAGAGGTCAAGATCTTAAACTAGTCACTAAAAACTAGTCACTAGCAGGAGGTTCTTAATAACTTAGAATGTGCAGTCTATGAGGAAATATTAATTCCTTTGTATACACTATGTGCTCATTATGGAACTCATAACTGTGGAGACAAATAGCATTAAAATTTTATTAAAAACATTCCCGATAGAAAATGCAAAAATCTTAGGAGAGGAAATCATGCATCAACTGGTCTTAGTTTGATTTCCCTTAAATTTAAAGGGATTCAGTCTGACCCTTTTCTGAGTAAAAACTCTCATTTTTGAGACTCTGAATTTCTACTTTAGATATCTCACCTTGTTCATTTGATAATTTTTTTTCTAGAGTCAATTCAGGCATTAGATTGTATAGGGCTCTAGTTTTTATAGGTAAGCAATATCTGGGAAGCGGTGACTTTTAAATTGATATTGGGAACTCTAGTAAGTACCTAACATTTTATGTAGACATTTATCGTGAATTTTCAGTTGACATACCGTGATTGGTCACTTTCAGTTTCTAAATTTGTTTCTTTTGTTAAGTCATATAGACAGTCCAAGTAGAGAACTTTATGATATAACATCAGTTTTTGTGTCATGGAATGATTTATTTATCAATGAAATGGTGAAGTAGAGAACAACAATAAAGTTTCTTTACTCCTGCCTTCCTGCCTGTCCTGTAATATTTTGGTTGTTTGTAAATCTATTCCTTGATTACATTATGCCAACAGGTTACTTATCCTGTAGATATTCTGAAAGTGGTATTGTTTGAGTTAAAAGTCTTAAGAAATTAAAAAAAATGATGACAGAAAGATCTTACTTCCTGGAAAATAATTTTATTCAAAGAGGTTGTCAGATTCTCCATTTAAAGGAAAATTCTTTATTTTAAAGGTGGAATGGGGGTGTATTAAAAAGTGATTGCAACTGCTTCAATTGAAGGACAAGTCCCATACAGTGCTATTCACAGTTTCATTTGATTGTACTTTGGACCCAGTTTAATGCATTTTAAGCTCTCATTTCTCAGGATAGTCAGTATAGTTGACCTCAATCTGACAGAGTCAAGCAGTGCTATTGTGAGCATGCCTATCAATACTAGGATGTATTAAAGTGAGTGCACTATGTAACAGCAGGGACATAGTCTTTTATCTGCTTGAATATCTACCTACCTTTGGTCACCAGGCCTTAAAAGGGACCTAGAGAGATAGTGCAAGGAAGAGTAACAGAGTTGAGTCAGATGATTCAAAACTGATCCTAGAAGAGTGTTCTCAAAGTGTTTCCTGTGTTTAACTTGTATCACAATACACTTTTGGGAGTTTGTTTAAAAATGCACGTTTTTAAAAACAAGTTCTCCAAGTAGTTCTTAGGTTTATCTGAGCTAAGAACCAAGGCTGCTGGGGAAAAATAAATTACTGGGACGGATTATTTGGGAAGAAGAGATATAAAGGCAACTGGATAGCTTTCTTAATTTAATTAACACTAAGCATTTGATCAGATCCAATCTGAATTATTCATTTTGCTCTCATGGACCCTTTTTCAGTATTGATGAAGCTGGAAATATAGGTATTTCTTGCTATTCATGCATCAAATGATATTTTTTCCTTATTATTTTGAATGGCTTTTTCTTTCTCACTCTAAAATGCTTTTTTAAAATGTAAAAGCATGCTGATTATATCCAACATTAGAAATATAGAAACATGATTCCTTAGGGGGAAAATGCCTTTTCTAGCACTGTAAGGGACTCTGAGTAACAAAATAGACAATATCCTCAGTTTTTAAAAATAACTGTGCTGCTATGAATTTCATACAGTTATTCTTTATATCAACCTTCTGTCAAAGATTAGGACAAAGCATTAAATGCAACTCAGTGAAGGTGATCTAAAAGGTGATGTGTGGTAGCTTCCTAATACATAGCTTTTTGGTGATTCAGTATTAACCAAGGATTGAATTTATAATGCCTTGGACCTATTTTCCCTAAACATTTCTTGTCTCAGTAGGTATTTGGAAGGGAGCTGAATAACCTGGAGTCCTGGTATTCTAAATTGCTGGCTGCAGGCCTATCCATATGCTTTGGAACTGAGACCAGCAGGTAGCAGGATAGTTATCCTATTATGAAAATTGAGTACTGTAATCCTAACAAGTGTTCTTGTTGCACAGCTACAGCTGGATGAGATGGGGCTTGGACCCAGGGTCTTACCTCTTAGTTACATCACACTGATTTCTCATGCTGTTCCTACTATTATAAAATCCTCATAGTGGCATTTCACAAATACATATTGAGTAAATTGTCAACTAAAACTTTAAGGTTTTAGTTAACATAAAACTCAATAGGATTCAACAATGTGTGACATAGTCACCAAAACAGTGAGTGTGATCTTGGGCAGGAATCAGTGTGCAGTATCTAGAATGGGGAAGGAAAGTTCTGCTCTGCCCTTCCCAGATCAGGTGATAGTCAGTGGTATGGTGTTCCCCAAGGTTTTCCCAAATTCAGAGGAACATTAATAGACTTCATATTCATGAGGATTTTGATAAGACTAGAGGCATTAATTGAATGACATAGTTGAAAAACCCTGGCTTTAAAGGAGAAGACTCCGTGAGATTATCTGCCTTTTTTTCCCCCCCTTTTTCTGATGGTTTATCCTATAGGAGAGGCCCTAAGGGAAAGGAATTAGACTTGTTCTGTAAGACCAGTGGGTAGAAGTGGTAGAGAGACACATGTCAGCTCATTATAAGGAAATGTGTTTTAATGTTTTTCTTTTAGAAAGAGAACTGGCTGCCTTGGTGAGCTGTGAACTCTTGATCAGTCAATAATGAACACTTGGCTGGGATGTTGTAGAAAGGATTCAGTCTTCAAAAGGATAGTTGGGTTAGCTGTCCCTGAAGGTTCCTTCTGAACCTGAAGTTCTCTGATTCTCGAGTCCCTTGTCCCCAAGTACTATGCTGATGCTCGGTTGCTCATTAGAAGGGCTTGTTTCAAGAATCTTTGAGACACTGATACTTATCTTTCGAAAGTCTGCTGTTTTAGTTTGCCAGACCTGCTATTACAAATAGCACAAGCTGGTTTTGACTTAACAAAAGAAGTTTATTGGCTCCCAGTTCTTAGGTTAGAATAAGTCTTAAATCAAGATGTCTACATGGTTTACTTTCTCCCAGAGTCTGTAGCATTCTGATGCTGGCTTCCGGCAATCCTTGGGGTTCCTTGGCTTGTATCCACTACCTCCTGTCACATGGTGGTATCCTCTCAATTTTCTGCTCTACTGGTTTCTGCTTACTTCTGGCTCTTCTCTATGATGTTCTCTGACTTCTAATTTCTGGTTTCTTCTCTTTCTAAGGCCTTCAGTAATATAGATTAATATTCTCCTTCATTTAGTTGGACCATACCTTGACTAAAAGTAACATCTTTAAGAGATATTATTTTCAATGGATTAACTCCCAAAAGAATTCAGATTAAGATTAAGAACATATCTGGAAGATGGTGGTTGAGTGAGTGCACTTGATAGTCTCTCCTGCAAAGAAGCGGCTGGGCAGCATTAGAAATTCTTCAGGACCAGGCTGTTTTGGGATTTTGCAGGGCAGGAGGTGTCTGGACATCGATTTCGTGGGAAGGTAACAGAGGAAATTCATGTTAAAGATAAAATTGAGGCCCTCTTACACGGATTTAGGGGCTGCGTGTGGGACACTCCCCCCTGGGGCGGGCGGAATCACGGCACCGGCACCACGGCAGTGATTCCTGGAGGCTCTGCGGTACTGGGGAATTCATAAGCCTTGAGCGGGCTATTAAAGGGCTAACAGGGCAGGAGGCCTTTGCAAACTGATTTGGTGAGACAGACGGGAGTTATTTGCGAGGCGGGGAATTTTTGATTTCTGACACGAATAATAGCGCTTCCGGCTAGAGCCCCACCCCCAAGGCCGGCTGCTGATCTGCAGTGGCCTTAAATCACTCGCAGTAAAGAGACGTCACCAGGAGGCTATTTCGGGGGATTGCAGGGTGGGAGGCGGCTGGAAGCCGATTACGGGAATCTTTTGCGAGGCGTGGGATTCTTGGTTTTAAGACACTGATACAGGGAAACCGACTTTGGCCCAGTGGTTAGGGCGTCGGTCTACCACATGGGAGGTCCGCGGTTCAAGCCCCGGGCCTCCTCGACCTGTGTGGAGCTGGCCCATGCGCAGTGCTGATGCGCGCAAGGAGTGCCGTGCTACACAGGGGTGTCCCCCACGTAGGGGAGCCCCACGCGCAAGGAGTGCACCCATAAGGAGAGCCGCCCAGCGCGAAGGAGGGAGCAGCCTGCCGAGGAATGGCGCCGCCCACACTTCCCGTGCCGCTGACGACAACAGAAGCGAACAAAGAAACAAGACGCAGCAAAAAGACACAGAAAACAGACAACCGGGGGAGGGGAGGGGAATTAAATAAATGAAAATAAATCTTTAAAAAAAAAAAAAAAAAAAAAAAGACACTGATACAGCGCTTCCGGCTAGAGCCCTGCACCCTAGGCCTGGCTTAAATTGGCTGCAATATAGAGGCGCCCCCAACTGACTGTTTTGGGGGCTTGCAGGGCGGGAGGTGTCCTGAAGTCGAATTGTTGATACAGCCACAGAAGAGACCCTAGTGAAAGGGGGAATTGCAGGTTTCAGACACATAGGTCAGAGTTTGCGGATGTGACCTCTCCCATAGGGCTGGCACCCAGCTGTGGGGATCTCTGAAGGCTGTGTTGTACTGCGGTGCTCCCGGGCTCTCTGTTAACCGGATTTGAGGTTGCCAGGTCTGTGTGCCCTAAACCCTGGTGGCCCACACCCCAGAGACTCACACCTCTTGAGTCTGCAATATCTCAGACTTTCCATCCCTGAATCCACCATGCCCTGAGGCCCATCTGAGGTCCTTGATTGTCCTAGCCCTCAATGTTTGCGTTTTTTTTTTTATTTTAATTTTTAATTTTTATTTTTTTATTGTCCTGCTTGCTAATATTGCATTATTTCCTAGTCTTTTCTCCCATTGTATCCCCCAAGGTCTTTTTTTTTTTCATTTATTTAGGGTTTTTTTTTTGTTGTTGTTGTTGTGGGTGTTCTATATCTTCTTTTCTTTTCCTTACTTGTTCCTCTCCCTTTTCTTTACCCACCCCCACTTTTTCTTTCTTTCTTTCTTCTCTCTCTCTTTTTTTTCTCTCTTTTCTCTTGTCCCTCATTTTCTTCTTATTTTATTTTATCTTTATACAATAGGTGCTGCAGGGAACATCTCACATTTGCTGGGTTTCCTCATCCTCCGTTGCCTCATTTCTGTGTGAATTGATTTTGGCTACCCACACTATCCCCTTTCCCCCACATCTTGATATCCTCCATCATCTACTGTCTCTCCTATATTCCACCTCCCTTTCTTTGATCCCCAAATTGTCTAACTCTTAATTTCTAATACCTTTGTTTTGTTTTCTGTCTTTTATCCACTCTTGAAACTATTACCTCTCTTTTCTCTTTCCCTCTCTCATGAAAACACTAGCTTTTTAATCCATACCATATTCCTCCCATATTCAGTCAACTACCTCATTATAGGTACTCTACTTACTGCTATAATTCTACACAACTTACATGAATCTAATATCCATCCTCCCAGATCTCATATTGTTGCTCTGTTAAAATTTATTACCAATACTACTTTACACATTTTCCTTTCTTACACAATTGCCTTTCCCTGGCCCTAATATTTTCCTTCAAAGTGAACTCAGCCAGCAATAAGAAATTAGAATAAGAAGAACAAAGTGACAGAGAGAAGATATAACACTTACACAAAAATAACAGCTAATTAATCCCCAAGACTAGACAAAGAAACTAAGGAACTGGTTAAACCCGTCAAGTAAAATGATGACCAGACAGCAACAAAAATCTACAAACCAAACCAGTAATCAGGAAAACATGGCTGAATCCAATGAACAAACTAAAAACCAGGAAGGGAGCAGAACTTCACACAAGTAATTAAAGATCTCAGAACATATATCACAGACAAATTTAATGAAGTAAAGGAAGAGGTTAACAATATGAAGACAACACTTGGAGGGAAAATTGCAGACATACGCAAAAAGATAACAGATATGATGGGAATGAACACCACAGTTCAAGAAATCAAAAATACACTCACAGAAAATAGCAGCAGATTAGAAGAGGAAGAGCAGAGAATTAGTGATGTGGAAGACAGTACATCGGAAATCAAACAGATAGTAGAATTGATCGATGAAAAGATAGAAAAAATCCAGCTAGGACTTAGGGACCTGAATGACAGTGCAAAATGCACAAACATACGTATTATAGGCATCCCAGAAGGAGAAGAGAAGGGAAAGGGATCAGAAGGAGTGTGGCAGGAAATAATGGCTGAAAACTTCCCAAATCTACTGAAAGAGACAGATGTACATATCCAAGAAGCACAACGTACCCCAAACATCATAAACCCCAACAGGCCCACCCCAAGACATATACTTGTCAAATTATCCAATGTTCAAGACAAAGAGAAAATTCTAAAAGCAGCAAGAGAAAAGAAAACCATCACATATACGGGAAGCTCCATAAGATTAAGTGCTGATTTCTTCTCTGAAATCATGGAGGCAAGAAGGCAGTGGTATGATATAGTCAAGGTACTAAAAGAAAAAAATTTCCAACCAAGAATACTCCATCCAGCTAAACTAGCATTCAAAAAGGATGGAGAGTTCAAAATATTCACAGATAAACAGAAATTAAAAGAGTATGCCAACAAGAAACCTCCCCTTCAATAAATTCTAAAAGGAGTTCTGCAGAAAGAAAGGAAAAAACAGGACAGACAGAGTTGGAGGAGAGTGTAAGAGCAACAAAAAAGACAAAAAGAGAAGGAAAAAAAACCCAAACAAACAAAATATGACAAACACAAGTCCAATCAAAATATGGCTAACATAAATAATTCCTTGAAAGTAATAACACTGAATGTCAATGGATTAAACTCACCTATCAAAAGATTCAGACTGGGACATTGGATAAGGAAATATAACCCATCTATATGCAGTCTACAAGACACACATCTTAGATCTATATGCAGTCTACAAGACACACATCTTAGACCATGAATCAGAGATTCATGGAGGCTGAAAGTGAATGGTTGGAAAACAATCTTACAAGCAAACAATAACCAAAAAAAGGCAGGAGTAGCTATATTAATATCAGACAAAATAGACTTTAAATGCAAAACAATTGTGAGAGACAAAGAAGGATACTACATATTAGTGAAAGGGATACTCTCTCAAGAAGAATGAACAATCATAAATATTTATGCTCCTAACAAGGGCACCTCTAAATACGCGAGGAAACGCTGGAAAAACTAAGTGAAAGAATAGATGCATTTACAATTATAGTGGGGGATTTTAATATATCACTATCAACTCTGGACAGAACATCTGAAAAGAGAATCACTAAAGAAACAAAATATTTGAACAGTATATTAGAGGAGCTGGATCTAATAGACATATACAGATCATTACACCCAAACACAGCAGGATATACATTTTTCTCAAGTGCACATGGATCATTCTCCAAGATAGGCCATATGCTAGGCCACAAAGAAAGGCTTAATGAATTCAGAAAGATCGAAATCATACAAAATAATATCTCT
Organism: Dasypus novemcinctus; assembly: GCF_030445035.2. Lineage (NCBI taxonomy): Eukaryota > Metazoa > Chordata > Mammalia > Cingulata > Dasypodidae > Dasypus > Dasypus novemcinctus. The sequence goes on from NC_080677.1 coordinate 88,955,279, forward strand.
GACCACAGTGGAGTGAAGCTGGAAATCTGCAAGGGCCAGAGGCCCAGATTTCACACCAAGATATGGAAATTAAACAGCACACTCTTAGAAAAACAGTGGGTCAAAGAGTAAATCTCAAAAGAAATCAATGACTACCTTGAAACAAATGATAATGATAACACAACATACCAAAATTTATGGGATGCAGCAAAAGCAGCACTGAGAGGGAAATTTATAGCCATAAATTCATACATCAAAATAGAAGAAAGAGCAAAAATTGAAGAACTAACTACACATTTGGAGGAATTAGAAAAAAAAAACCAAACTAATCCCACAGGAAGAAGAAGGAAGGAAATAACAAAGATAAGAGCAGAACTAAATGAAATAGAAAATAAGAAAGCACTTGAAAAGATAAACAAGACCAAGAGCTGGTTTTTTGAGAAGAGCAATAAAATTGACAAACCTTTAGTGAGACTAACAAAGAAAAAAAGAGAAGATGCAAATACATAAAATAAGAAATGAGAAAGGAGATATCACCACTGACCCCACAGAAATAAACACTATCATAAGAGGATACTTTGAAAAACCATATTCCAACAAAAACGACAATTCAGAGGAAATGGACAAATTCCTAGAAACACATAAGCAGTCTATATTGACGAAAGAAGAAATTGAAGATCTCAACAAACCTATCACAAGTAAAGAGATAGAATCAGTCATTAAAAACCTGCCAACTAAGAAGAGCCCAGGGCCAGACGGCTTCACAGGTGAATTCTACAAAACATCCCGGAAAGAACTAACACCAGTCCTGCTGAAACTCTTCCAAAGAATTGAAACAGAAGGAACATTGCCTAACTCCTTCTATGATGCCATTACCCTAGTACCAAAGCCAAACAAAGACACCACAAGAAAGGAAAATTACAGACCAATTTCTCTAATGAACCTAGATGCAAAAATACTTAACAAAATACTTGCTAATCGTATTCAACAACACATTAAATGAATTATACACCACGACCAAGTGGGATTCATTCCAGGTATGCAAGGATGGTTCAACATAAGAAAATCAATCAATGTAATACACCATATAAACAGATTGAAGGAAAAAAATCACATGATTATATCTAAAGATGCAGAAAAAGCATTTGACAAAATACAGCACCCTTTCTTGATAAAAACACTACAAAAGACCGGGATACAAGGAAATTTTTTGAACATGATAAAGAGTATATATGAAAAACCCACAGCCAACATTGTTTACAATGGAGAAATCCTAAAACCCTTCCCTCTAAAGTCAGGAACAAGACAAGGATGCCCACTCTCTCCCCTTCTATTTAACATTTTCTTAGAAGTATTTGCTCGAGCACTGAGGCAAGAACCAGATATAAAAGGCATTCAAACTGGAAAGGAAGAAGTCAAAATTTCATTATTTGCAGATGACATGATCCTATACATAGGAAACCCTGAGAGGTCTACAACAAAGCTTCTAGAACTCATAAATGAGTTTAGTAAAGTCGCAGGTTATAAGAGCAATGCGCAAAAATCAGTGGCATTTCTGTACACCAATAATGAGCAAGATCAGGAGGAAATCAAGAAACAAATACCATTCACAATAGTAAATAAAAAAATCAAATATTTAGGAATAAATTTAACTAAAGATGTAAAAAACTTATACATTGAGAACTATACAAGACTGTTCAAGGAAATCAAAGAAAACCTAAATAAATGGAAGAATATTCCCTCTTCATGGATAGGAAGACTAAATATTATTAAGATGTCTATCCTACCAAAACTGATCTACACATTCAATGAAATCCCAATAAAAATCAACACAGCCTTCTTTAAGGAACTAGAAAAATTAACTATGAAATTTATTTGGAAAGGAAAGAGGCCCCTAATAGCCAAAGACATATTGAAAAAGAAAAATGAAATTGGAGGAATCACACTACCTGACTTCAAAACATACTACAAAGCTACAGTAGTGAAAACAGCATGGTATTGGCATAAGGAGAAACACACAGACCAATGGAAGTGAATTGAAAGTTCTGATATAGAACCTCATATATATAGCCATGTAATATTCAATAAAGCCACCAAACCCTCTCAACTGGAAGAGAATGGCCTATTCAACAAATGGTGCCTGGAGAACTGGATATCCATATGTAGAAGAATGAAAGAGGATTACCATCTCACACCTTATACAATAATCAACTCAAGATGGATCAAAGACCTAGACATAAGAGCCAAGACCATAAAGACCTTGGAAAGCAGTGTAGGGAAACATCTACAAGACCTTGTAATAGGAAATGGCTTCATGAACATCATACCAAAAGCACGAGCAGCAAAAGAACAAATAGATAAATGGGACTTCCTCAAAATTAAAGCCTTCTGCACCTCAAAGGAATTTGTCAAGAAAGTAAAAAGGGAACCTAAACAATGGGAGAAAATATTTGGCAACCATATATCCAATAAGAGACTTATAACTTGCATATATAAAGAACTCCTATATCTTGAAAATAAAAAGATAAACAACCCATTTAAAAAATGGGAAAATTATTTAAACAGACACTTCTCCAAAGAAGAAATACAAATGGCTAAAAATCACATGAAAAAATGCTCCAAATCTTTAGCTATCAGGGAAATGCAAATCAAAACTACAGTGAGATACCACCTTACTCCCATAAGATTGGCAGCTATGAAAAAAACAGAAGAATACAAATGCTGGAGAGGATGTGAAGAAATGGGAACACTCATCCACTGCTGGTGGGAATGCAGAAGGATCCAACCACTCTGGAGGACAGTTTGGCGGTTTCTCAAAAAACTAACTATAGATTTGCCATATGACCCAGCAATTCCACTGCTGGGTATATACCCAGCAGAACTGAAGGCAGGGACACAAACTGATATATGCACACCAATGTTCATAGCAGCCTTGTTCACTATCGCCAAAAGTTGGAATCGACCCAAATGCCCATCAAGAGATGAGTGGATCAATAAAATGTGGTATATACATACAATGGAATACTACTCGGCTTTAAAAGCAAATACACTACAAACACACACGATAACATGGATGAATCTTGAGAACCTTATGTTGAGTGAAGCAACCCAGGCATTGAAGGACAAATACTACATGACCTCAATGATATGAAATAAGCAAGCTGCCTCAGAGAGCTAGAGACTGGAAATTAGGCTTACAGGAAATCGGGAGGATGTAAGCTGACATCTACATGGGTGAAATCTATCATAAGCTGGAGGTAAGTATGTGTACAAGGAAGGGCTAAAATGGGGGCATAGGATTACCTTTGGGTAGGGCTTTGGGAGTTTGAGGGGGGCTAGGGATGGGCAGATGGGTAATATTGCCCAAGAAATTAGGGGGAGCGTGGGGCAACATACGAACATAGGAGATTTCAGGTGTTGGTTGAGAGTATAATGCTGAGAAAACCTTTTCAAAATATAATTAGGAAAGTTACCTGTTTAAGATACTCAAAGGGGATAATCTGACGCAGGACAGACTCCTAGGGAATATGTGAATGCTCATTTTGCCAGAGTGGGTTATACTTTGGGTGGAGACCCATATAATGAGAGTCAAGGTAACCAACAACTGGGGAGGACTAATGCCATCAAATAGAGGGAACTGTATCTCTCAAGAGAAATGGTGGCTCCCAGGGCTTTAGGGCATTTGAGCAAGTCAAGCCCTCAACACTGTTGCAAGTATCTCTGAACATGGCTCCTCAAGAAATGTAGATTGACTGTCACTGTGGGGCCCAAGGGGAGTGGGAAATAGATATTGAGTAGATGGAACCAAAATAACTGTGAGGGTAAAAGAAGTGTTTCACAAGAGTACACAAGGATGGATATAAAACATGTAATATTACACCAAAAACATATAGGGGATGACAGGCTAATAATGTAAACCATAATGTAAAACATAGGATAACTAAGAAAGTTAGAAAACTGTATAGCCTAAAGTATAAACCACAATGTAAACACAAATGTTATCTTGTTTGAAAGCTATTGTCTCAATATTTGTACATCGGTTTCAGTAAATATGATATGAATAAATTAAAAGATTACCGCTGTGGAAGGGAAAAGGTTTTATAATGGATATATGGGAGTACTGTATATTGTATATATGAATTATTGTGATCTATGGCTCTTGTGAAGAGAAGCTCAATAATTAGGAAAAAAGAAAAGAAAAAGATAGGATGTAGAATTTTTCCAAATCAATATGTATTCTATAACCTTTAAACCCATCGCTATATTCCATTTTACTATTAAGGGAACCTGGCATTATATTGGGCTTCACTTTTCAGGAAGTTTTGGATCACAGAGTGGTTCAATAATGGCAGCAGAGGAATACTGGTATGGGATGTTATTGACAGGGGACATATGGTTGACAGGGAGTTACAGGGCATGTGTCCAGGGTGCATGGAAATGTTTGGATATACTCATAGTGGAAACAATTAAAAACAATAGCTGGGGGGGTACTGGGTTCCTGGTTGTGGTCCCTAGGGGAGCAGTGGCAGTCCCCCGGGTGCAACGGCAAGGACCAGGAAGGAATGAGGGTCCAACAGTGAGCCCCTGATAGTAATGACTATGCTTGTGAGCCTATACACTGGAAATAAGAACAATGCCTAGAGCAGCACTGTGCCTAGGAGTTCCCTCCTGACAGCCTCCATGTTACTCAAATGTGGCCAGTCTTGAAGCCAAACTCAGCATGTAAATGCAATGCCTTCGCCCCAGCATGGGACATGACACACAGGGATGAGCCTCCCTGGCACCGAGGGATCACTACCAAGTACCAGCTGATGAAATAACTAGAAAATGACCTTGAATTAAAGGTTCAACGTGGACCAGCAGAATATCCTTGTCTACATATAATAACAGGAGTTAAAAATGCTGTTTGACCTAAAGTAAGGGGGAAATGGAAAGGACAAATGAGTTTATATGGCTATGAGTCTCTAAAAAAGATTCTGGAGGTTGTCAGAAGGATTGCCTTTATGCACACCTGAGCAGAGTCTCAGAGACAGATAAAGTAGATACAACCCCAGGTACTGGTTCTTTTGATGGCTAAAGAGACCCACAGGTTCTATGGTCATGGCAGATGGGCTTCACTGCCATGTCAGTTGGCCCTTCTCTGGAGCTGGTGTTTCTGCGTGATGGAGCTGGGAGGAAGAGATGAGATGTGGAGGCATTTTCGGGACTTGGAGTTGTCCTGAGTGGTGCTGCAGGGACAATTTCTGGACATTGTATGTCCTCCCATGGTCCACTGGTTGGAATGTGGGAGAGTGTGGGCTGTGGTGTGGACCACAGGCCATGGGGGTGCAGCAATGCCCAGAGATGTACTCACCAGATGCAATGGATGTGTCATGATGATGTGGGGGGGAGTGGTGGGGTGGGGGCAGTGGGGGACCTCATATTTTTTGAATGTAATATTTTTTAAAAAATGAATAAATAAAATGAAATAAAAAAGAACATATCTGGTGTGGTGGAGCCAAGAGTGCCTACAACTGAAAGCAGGAGAATTGCATCCAGCATCTATGTGGAATCTATGCCCCCTCTTGATATAGATGTGGAGTGGACACAAACATTCCAGGGTCCACAGGATGGAGGAATAGATTATGGATTAGAGTGGATTTATTGATATTCTATTCATGAACTATTTGTGATTAGTAATCAAAGAAAATGTGGCATTGGTGTGGAGAAAGTGGCCATGGTGGCTGCTGGGGGTAGGGAGTGGGAGGAAGAGATGTGATGTGGGGGCGTTTTCGAGACTTGGACTTGTCCTGGGTGGTGCTGCGGGGAAAGTTACTGAACATTGTATGTCCTCCCATGGCCCACTGGGTGGACTGTGGGAGAGTGTGGGCTATGGTGTGGACCATTGACCATGAGTTGCAGCGGTGCTCAGAGATGTATTCAAGTGCAATGAATGTCTCATGATGATGGAGGAGGTTGTTGTTATGGGGGAAGGAGTGGGGTGAGGGGGGTGGGGAGTATATGGGGACCTCATATTTTTTTAATGTAACATTAAAAAAATAAAGAAAAAAAAAATCCAAAAAAAAGAGAGAACATATCTTTGTTCAATCTCTCACAGCTTCATTTTTTGTATTTAAGACTTTCTGTTTTTATTTCAAATTTTGAGAAAAATGGGCATTTTTTATTGCTGAAATTAAAATTTTGTTTAATACTTATGTATAAATATATTGTTAATATTCAAATTTTACTATCACCCTGTGTTACTGCTATTATTTCATAAACTGTCATGTAGGCCAAAGTGAAAATATGAAAAATGGGTTCTATATATATTATTTATAATAGCAAAGGTTTATAATCTGAGGATCAAGCTATAAACTTGGTCAAGCTTTTGAATACGATGTGTCCTGAAAAGGGATTTCTTATGGAATACCTACAAAATGTTTCCTGCCGTGAGTCAGAATGATCTTGAATGGAATTGTGAATGTTAAGTCATTGTACCATACATTTCTGGAGGATTAAATTTTATCTCAGGCAAAGGTAAAGTTTCCTATTTTTTCCTTATTCTAAATTTCAAATTGTGCTTTCTGGGAGATGAACTACTTTGATTTAATTTTGGAGTAAATCCCTTAAACATTGAGCACCAAAGTATATTTGACTTTTGAGTATGTGGGTACCAAAACATGCGCAGTGTACAAATCTGGAAGCATGTTGGCATTGCGTATCACAGTTTCTAGGTGTTTAGCTACTCACTTAGGGAAGCAAAACCTGAAAAAAGGCAAAGTCAAAGATTAAATCTGTGATCTCTTTATTAAATGATTCCCTCCAGTCTGTTGTTTAGGTCAGAGGTTTTCTCAGTAGATTGCCCAAGGTCTTGGAAAGAAAATATTCAAATTCTTTTTATAGTATTTTTCTCTGGACAATAAGAAAGAAATACAGGTTTACTAATATTTATCATGTAGTTTAACATTGCTGCCCTTACTCTGTTCACATGTCCAGCAATCGTGTTCTGATGGTCCCTAGCTATTCCAGGGAAGAGTGGGAGTCACATATTAGTTCACTTTCACCATATTACAGCATATTGCAGTGTTTGTGTGCCTTGTTAAGTGGATGAACAGATTGTCCTATCTAGTTTTAACTAAATTAAGACACTGGATAAGTGGCTTCAGAGATTCTTACAAGGAAACTGTGGATTGAATATAATACCAACAATTCTAAGAATTAAAAAATGAGTATCCTGATTTAATAAGCACAGCCAATTATATGCTTTATCCATTTGGATCTATTTATCTTTGTGTAGCATATGTAATCATATTCATTACCTTATGACAGCCATGACTGAACTTAGAACTAGACTTGTGAATCATGGCATCGATAAGTGTTAAGTCAAGATTGAAAGAAATGATGTATGTTTGATTGCATTGATCATAATTTTAAAAATATTAAGGATAATTTAGTGACAGCATAAAGACTTCTAGACCATTAATAAACAAACTAAAATTATATAAAATTTTATTTTTAGTTCATCCTTTTAGCATTTATGTTTTTGTATAGCTTAAAAATATACTTACTAGTATAATACATGAATATAAATTATATATATGTTTATGAGAGTATGTGAAAAAAAGGAAAAAGAAAGTCTGTAAATGTGAACAGTGTGAAAGTCTGTGAAAGTTTTGAACATGTGATTGCATGTTCAAAATACTTTTACTTATAAGGATGCATAGTCAAAAAATTTGGAGTCATTGATTTAGATTTCCTTCACTGGGAGTGAAATAGAAAGACAATATCATTTTACTTTGCCCTGAATTTGAAACTTATTTACTTCTTATTTTTAATTTTTAAGCTGTTTTCTTTTTCTTTTCTTTTTTCTTTTTAAAAAGATACTTAGATTACATAAATATTAAATAAAAAGCATAGGGGCTTCCCATATGCTGTATTCCCTACCCCTCCCACACTTTGCCACATTAACAACACCCTTCATTAGTGTGGTACATTTGTTACAATTGATGAACACATATTGGAGCATTGCCACTAAGTATGGATTATAGTTTACATAATAGTTTAAACTCTCTCCCACACAATTTTGTAAGTTATGATGAGATATATAATTACCTGTATCTATCACTGCAACATCATTCCAGACAATATTCCAGTGTTCTGAAAATGCCACCATATTACACCTATTTGTTTTATTAAGATACTTAGGTTACAGAAGCTTGCTTTTTACCAGTTGGCAACACCTTTTCAGTTTGTTCTGTTTTTTTTTAAATTTAATTTAATTTAATTTTTCTTCTCCTCCTCCTCCCCCACCCTGCTGTTTTTTTGCTATCTGTGTCCATTTGCTGTGTGATCTTCTATATCTATTTCTCTTTTTTGTCTTCTTGTCTTTCTCCTCTAGGATTACCTGGAATTTGATCCTGGGGACCTCTGATGTGGAGAGATGTTCCCTGTCAATTGTACCAGTTCAGATCCTAGTCTCTGCTGCATTTCACTTTGACTCTCCTCTTTGTCGCATCATTATCTTGCTGTGTGACTCACTTGCATAGGTACTGGCTCACCACATGGGCACTTGGCTTGCCATGCAGCATCCACATGGGCACTTGGTTTGTTGTGTAGGCACTCAGCTTGCCACGTGGGCACAGGCTAGCTGTGCACCCACACTTTCTCTTCTTTTTCACCAGGAGGCCGAGGAATCGAACCCAGGTCTTCCCATTTGGTAGGCAGAGACCTTGTCACTTGAGCCACATCCATTTCCCTTCAATTTGTTTTTAATATATACCTTTTATGGATAAATACAGTTTTCTAATAACTTAAAAATTTAAAATGAGACTATATTAACTTTGGATCAGATTAATTTTTGACTCTTACTGAGTAAACGGTTGGTGCCAAATTACTGAGCCAGAAGAATACTCCCCACCTTCTCTTTCACTATCTACCTACCTACTTACCTACCTACCTACATCTATCTATCTATCTATCTATCTATCTATCTATCTATCTATCTATCTATCTATCTATCTATGTATCTATCTATCTATCTGTCATCTATCTATTATACTTTTTTGGGGGGGCATACAAACACACACACATACAAACAGCTGTTCAGTCTTTTGACTTCTGTTAAGTTGGCAATTAGTTTTTCCAGAGATGACTCTATGAAAGACCATGCCAGAGCTGGTTGCATAATTTGTCAGGACCAATGTAAAAAAGATCTTCTAGACGGTGATGGTAGAACATTAAACCAATCAAAGGGCTCCTTTTAAGTATGGGTCCCTGTGTGACTGCCCATGAAGCAACCCTAGAGTAGGCCATTGTGAATCAAATCTTGCTGAATAACAGAATTTTCCAGCCCACTTTTAAAAGTCCAGCTCCATTTTGTAAAACATAAGTTGTCTTACCAAGCCAGAGGCTGAAATCTGGGACTGGAAGTACCAGGTAAATTGGGTAGTAAGTAGGCAGCTCTGTGCTTGGTCCAGTTATTTTCTTATTGTGTTCTTTCCAGAAAGCATCCTTGGTTGCTAGTGTGGCTGACAGGAGCCCTGCTGGCAGCAAGAGGGTTGGAGAACATTCTGGGCCCCTCTGTCCTGCTGCATCCAGCTTTCTATGAGCTTAGAAGGAGATGGAACCATTGTCTGTGCTTGGAGCTACTGGTTCACTTAGGAAGTTATGGAAACAAAGGCCTTGGTGGCTTCTCCAGTTGCTGAGAGCATGCTCTGCCACAGGCAGAGTGCACCAAAGCAGAGTCATGGCATCAAGCCCAGATGCAGTTAGAGTTCAAAACTCAGACGATGTTCGAGCTAACTTCTGATTTAGCACTGAAAAATTCAGGCTCCCAGAAAACATAAATGGGTCTCCACCCTCACTGGCTTTTGTCCTTCTTTACCATCAAGAGTAGGACCATATCATTCAGGTATGGGAAACCACCATCAAGTTAGTGATTCACCTGTGCTAGAGAGAACTTGCTACTTAAAGCAAGCAAGAATCACTTTATAATCGGTGGGCAAACTTGCTTTTTTCTAGTTTGACAACTACTACCTGTATATAAAAAGTTGTATTTTCTTAAAAGGGAAACAAACCTGTTTTTTGCTGTTGCACCCTGATTTATTTGTTTTCTTTATGTTCATTTGCTTTATAAAAAAAACTTGGTTTGTATCTATTGAGTCAATTTGAGACCACAATCAGGTGGACCAACTGACTTAATTTCAACTCCTCAAAAATTTTTTAAATTAATTAATTAATTTTTAATATTATATTAAACAAATATGAGGTCCCTATATACCCCCCACCCCCCTCACCCCACTCCTGCCATAACCACAACCTCCTCCATCATCATGGGACATTCATTGCACTTGGTGAATACATCTCTGAGCACTGCTGCACCACATGGTCAATGGTCCACATTACAGTTTACACTCTCTCCCAGTCCACCCAGTGGGCCATGGGAGGACATACAATGTCCAATAACTGCCCCTGCAGTACCACTCAGGACACCTCCAAGTCCTGAAAATGCCCCCACATCACATCTTTTCTTCCCATTTCCACCCTCAGCAGCTACCATTGCCACTTTCTCCATCTTAGTGCTACATTTGCTTCCATTGCTAAGCACATTAGTTCCAGAATAGTCAGTAAGTCCACTCTAATCTATACTCTATTCCTCCATTCTGTGGACCCTGGGATGGTTATGTCCACTCTGCCTCTGTATCGAGAGGGTGCTTCAATTCCACTTGGATGATGGATACAATTCTCCTGCTTGCAGTTGTAGGCACTCTTGGCTCTCTGGTATGGTGGTTGACCTTCTTCACCTCCCTGTTAGCTGACTTAAGTCCAATAAACCAGAGAGTAGGAGTTGCAAGTCTGTTGAGGCTCACATAGAGAGTCCAGAGATTCAGGTCCCCTGAGTATACACTAAACCCCAGCACCAACCACAGGTCCGGTAAAAGTGACAGGAGAGGCTTGTGAACAAAGATCACACCTGACTCCAACTCCATCACACTCAAGACCACAAACTCCAAAGTAGGGCAAACTGACATGACACTGAAGTCCATCTGCCATGACCATAGAACCTGTGGGTCTTTGTAACCCTCAGAAGAACCAATACCTGGGGTTATATCTACTTTAGCTGTCTCTGGGACATTGCTGAGGTGTGTGTAAGGGCGACCCCTCTGATGACCTCCCGGCTCTTTTTTGGAGACTCATAGCCATATAAACTCATTTGTCCTTTCCATTTTCCCCTTTTATTCAGGGTCAAAAAGCATTTTCAACTCCTGATATTACATGTAGGCTGAGGTATTCTGCTGGTCTGAGTTGACCCTTTTATTCAAGGTCATTTTCCAGCCATATCATCAGCTGGTACTTGTAGTAATCCCTCGGTACCAGGGCTCATCCCGAGGAGTCAATGTCCCACACTGGAGGGAAGGCAATGCATTTACATGCTGAGTTTGGCTTTGAGACTGGCCACATTTGAGCAACATGGAGGCTCTCAGGAGGTAACTCTTAGGCACCCTGCAGCTCTAGGCCTAGTTCTTATTTCAGGCCCACAGGCCCACAAGCATAGTCATTAGCATCAAGGGCTCATTGTTGGACCATCTTTCCTTATTGGTCTTAGCCATTGCACTCAGAGGATTGTTGCTGTTCCATTAGGGAATGCGACAGAGCTCCCCCAGCCAGGAACTCAGCACTCCCCCAGCCATTGTTCCCAACTGTAACCAGTATGAAAATATCCAAACATTTTTATGTTCCTTGTATATATGCCCTGGAGATCTCCCTACCAATAATACCCCACACCAGTATTCCTCCCCTGCCACCATCAAACCCCTCTGTGGTCCAAAACCTCCCTGAAAATGAAGCCCAATATATTGCCAGGTTCCATTAACAGTAAAATGGAATATAGTGATGGGTTTAGAGGTTAGATATAGAATACATACTAATTTAGAAAAATTAAAGTAAAAATAAATTGGGGTATCAAAAAAGTGAAATATGAAAAAGCTTTGTTTTTGATGTTTTGCCTTCCATCACTGCAATAAGTGTTGCCCTGTATGCACATTGGCAAGGCAACTTCTTCCATCTCTTCCTCCGGGCCTAAGTCCTTTCTTTTTCTTTTTCTTTTTTTTCTAATTATTAAGCTTGTCTTCACAAAGTTTTAGACCACAGTAATTCATATATACAATATACAGTACTCCCACATATTCAACCTCAGACACTTTGTCCCTTCCCCAGCAATAATCTTTTTACACGTTCATACTATATGTACTGCAACTGACGTACAGATATTGAGATAATAGCTTTCAAACAAGGTTACACTTGGGTTTACATTGTGGTCTATATTTTAGACTATACAATTTTCTAAATTTTTAGTTATCTTATGTTTTACATTATGATTTACATTGTAGCCTATAGGCCCCTATACATTTTTTGGTGTACTTTAACGTGTCCTATATACATCCTTGCATAATCTTGTGGAACACATCCATTGCCCCACAGTTACACTGATTCCATCTATTCAATACCTCTTTCCCCCTCCCCTCAGGGCCCACAGTGACAATCACTCTTCATTGCTTGAAGGGCCATGTTCAGAGATACTTGCAACAATGTTGAGGGCTTGACCACGATTTCTCTTGAGAGATACAATTCCCTCTATTTGAGAACATCAGTCCTCCCCAACTCCTCAAATCTGTGTTACCAAAAATCAACACCACTCCTTTCCAGCCCCCAACCCAGGATTCTTTCATATCCCATGAAGTGAGAAGTGGATTGAATAAAAGAATCAGTTGATTCTATAGCAACCTCTCTTTTATTTGCAAAGGAGATTTTAAAAGATTGATTGAGAATATGAAATAGATGCTATTCTAATCATTCTTTTTATTTTGACTAGAAAAGCCCTAACTGGACCTTCATAAATCCAGCAAAATACCTTTGCTCTATCTTTGAGAACATAGTGATCTGTTGTGCACAAATAATTTTTATTTTCATTTTTTTCTCTTGCTCTTTCAAATAGAATTTCATCTAAAATATTACTCCTTTTATAATTGGGTGATGATAAAATTATCTAATGATTGATTTTTGCCGAGCATTCAAAATTGTTCAGGATAAAGTGTAGAAATTAGGCAACTTAAAAAAAAAAACATTGCAGTAACATATATACACAAAATTTCCCATTCTAACCACTCATGAGTACAATTCAGTGATATCAATTATTTTCACACTATTGTGCCACCATCATCACCATCCATTACTAGAACTTTTGATCATCCCAAACAAACTCTGTACCCATTATGCAATAAATCCTTATCACCCTTTTCTCCCTGTAACCTCTACTCTTTCTATTTGAATTTGCTTATTCATAATAGTGACAATACAATATTTGTCCTTTTGTGACTGGCTTATTTGCTTCACTCAACATGATGTCTTCAAGATTCATCCAAGTTGCAGCATGTTTCAGAATTTCATTCCTTTATATGGCTGGATAATATTCCATTGTGTGTATATACCATATTTTTTTCATCCATTCATCTGTTAATGGGTACTTAGGTTGTTTCCATCTTTTAGCTCTTGTGAACAATGCTGCTTTGAACACTGGTGTACAAATGTGTGTTTGAATTCCTGTTTCAATGATTTGGGTACATACTAAGAAGTGGAATTTCTGGGTCATATGGTAGAAATTAGGTAACTCTTAATACCAATGAGTCTGTTGCTAAATTTTGTTGTGATTAAGAGGAAGCTATAGACAACTAGTGATGGATTAAGTTCTAGACCTTGTCTCTGCCTCAAATAATAGGTTCACACCTCTAATGGAAGACCAAAACTGAGTATTTAAAGTTACCTATGGGAGCAGATATAGCTAAAGTGGTAGAAAGCCTGCTTCCCATGTACAAGGTTCTGGGTTTGATCTCCAGTACCTCTTAAAAACAAACAAACAAAGAAAAAAACCAACTCTCATTGGAGAGTGGATGTAGCTCAGTGGTTGAGTGCCTGCTTGCCATGTTCAAGGTTCTGGGTTCAATCTCTTGAACCTCCTAAAAAATATTTAAATCAAGTTACTGATGAAGTCAGCAAAACTACTCTATACTGCTGAATTTGCCTTACATGATTGTTGACTTGGGTCTTAGATTAGGCTGCCTAGAAACAAACTCTCAGGTGAAGAGTTGCATGTAGACAGTTTATTGAAAAGTTCTCTCCAGAGATTCATCTGTAAGGAAGTGAGTATGGCAGAACTGGGCAGAGGAAGAGCTAACCCACAATGCTGATGCAACTGAGCCTCAGCCCGCCTATAGGGAGCTCTGGAGTTGGGATGTTACTTCATAGTTTTTCCAGATTGAGGCAAGGGCCCTTTGAACCTCTGTTGAGTTGGTCATTGTAGGCAGTCCCCTGGGAAGGGACTTAACCTTAGGTGAGTTAGTTCTTTGTGACCAAGGACATTTCCCTGAGAGGGATGGAGTCCAGAGCTTTCAAAAGATGTTATTCCCAGAAGCTGTGGGAAGGATGCTTTAACCCTGAAGAAGGGATCTGGGTGGATATATAAGGTTTTATAATCACCTCTGCTCAGTACCTACGAAATTTGGTACAGTAGAACAGCAGCCCAGTCACACACATGGAATATAGAATTACAGTTTGGCAGGGAAGGTGGGTCCTTGTGAATTATGGGTCCTCTTCTAGGCAGGTTTAATACCTGTTTCCTTGGGCCATCAGGGCAAGGAGAGAATGTTCACTTTATTTCCTTCCCCACACCTCACACACAAAACCAAAACTTAGATGTTGTGTTTGAGAGTTGAATCTCAGATTTCTTATTCAAGAGATTCTTCTAAATTGGACAGATACACAGTATGTCTTAATGCCAGCTGACTAATAACAGAATTAAACTTTAACATTAAGAACTCCTAAGTTTTGAGTCACCTTAAATGGGTTCTAAAAATATTTTTCTTTTAGATAACTGGTTTTGTGTCAATTACACCTAGTTAGCTAAGTCCATTGACTTAGATCAGATAATAAACATGTTATAGCTGTGCAATGCTCTACCTTCCTTTAGACTGGCAGTTACCAACCACCATGAGAAAGAAGCAGCTCATCAGCTTTTAGAGTCACTGGAATGATTTGAAAAAATAAAGGTTGATTTTTATACTGAAAATCTAGATAGCTCTCTTAGGAAACTCAAGCTTTGACTTTCTGGAAAATAACCCATTTTTCTATTTATAGTACTTGGATTTGATGAAATTAGGGCCCTTGTCAGGATAGTATAGAGGTAAAATGACCTAGGTGTATGTGTGGCTAAACATTTAGATTGTGAGATGCAAAGCTGAATGGCTGGATTTGTTGTTAGTATTTAAGATCTTTATACACAAGTGCCACAACCAACCAGTCATGCAACCAAATGATTTGGAGTTTTTAATTCTTTCAGCATATATTTTTTGAGGGTCTACTTTGAATTAGGCACTCTTCTAGGCCTCTGGGAGACAATGGTGCATGAGAACAGTCCCTGGTGTGTTAGGCAAGCTAAAAGCGAACACATTAAGCAGGGTGATAATCAAGTTCTACAGGAGTGTCAAGGTAGGTAGGGTGGAAGTCATCCTAAGGGGAATTCACTGAGATGAATCCTTTAAGCTGAGTAAGAATCATCCATGTTCAGGGTAGGGAGATGGCAGGAAGAGTTATCTAGTAGGAGGAAGAAATGAATGCGAAGGACTCAGAGAAAGCATGGCTATAGCTAAAACACAGATTGCATAAGACTCAGGAAGGAGAAGGGAGGTTAAGAGAGAAGCAGAGGTGATTATAAAACCTTATATTCTGAGTATGTAAAACTTTATCCTAAGAACATGGTGGGGAATTAAGTGTTTTAAGCAGAGAAGTAGCTTAAGAAGATTTGCCTTTTTTGGGAAACGGACTTTGGCCCAGTGGTTAGGGCGTCCGTCTACCACATGGGAGGTCCGCGGTTCAAACCCTGGGCCTCCTTGACCCGTGTGGAGCTGGCCCATGCGCAGTGCTGATGCGCGCAAGGAGTGCCGTGCCACGCAAGGGTGTCCCCGCGTGGGGGAGCCCCACGCGTGAGGAGTGCGCCCGTGAGGAAAGCCGCCCAGCGTGAAAAGAAAGAGCAGCCTGCCCAGGAAAGGCGCCGCCCACACTTCCCGTGCCGCTGACGACAACAGAAGCTGACAAAGAAACAAGACGCAGCAAATAGACACCAAGAACAGACAATCAGGGGAGGGGGGGGAATTAAATAAATAAATAAATCTTTAAAAAAAAAAAAAAAAGAAGATTTGCCTTTTAGATTGATCACTCCAGTTGTAGTGCAGAAAGCAACTGGAGGGGCCAAGGGTAGAGGCATCAAGACAAGGAAGAGATTGTGGTGACCCAGATGAAGGTGGAGACAGTGAGGATGGTGGGACATAAACAGCTTTGAGAGGCCTTTAGAAAAATTCATGTTAGGTCTTGGCGACTCATCAACTCATCTTTCACATGTGGGGAATGAAAAGCAAAGGTGACACTGCCTATGCTTTTGATGTAGGCACTTTGATAAAAATCAGAAAAGTTTTTTGTTTTGGCGTTTTTCTGGTTGTGGGGTGTGTTGTGTATATGTGGAAGTGATGGATTTACTCTGTCAGAGGGGCAGTCCATTGGCTTCAAAGGTAGACTGAGGTAGGGATTGAGGTACATGATGACCCTCTGCCCTACTAACCTCCATTGTTTATTATTGGACAAAATAAAAGATAAGCTGGAGAGGAGAGAGTGAAGGAGAAAGGGGACCTGATTAGAATTAATAAGAAAAAAAAAATTTCTATGTGTTAGATATCAGGGGAAGGTACTTAAGGTTAAATGAGTTCAGGCAGATACTGTCCTAGTAGTACCATTGCTGCCAGTAGTGATTAGCCTGACTGTACAGGGAGGGAGAGTTCCTCTGGAGATCATGTTTTGAGACACTGCAAAGCAACCCTGTCTTTTATTTCTTTTGAATCTTTTTGTTTGTGAAAACAATTCTGTGAGTGGACATTGTGTAGAACAGTTGATTTGCAGGGTATGCTGGTATATATTTCAAATACTTTAGCAATGGAAATAATAATAGGCTGTTTTGAGGCTATTCCATAAGTAGAGTCTCTGATTTCTCTTTGTATCCTTAAGGAAATTTGTAGGACAATTATAAAAACATTTTTAAAAGCAATAGAAATAACATGGTCAGTAAAATATTATCTGGTAGAATTCATTATCGGAAATTGTTTCTTTTATATTCTGAGAAGAAAGCAATATTTTTGCCCTTGAGACATTTATGGGATCCATTAATTTCCTTTTGAATTTCTTTTCGGTTAATTTGTAATTTTCCAGCGTTGAAGCTGGTCAATTGGTATTAAGTGCTTTTTCTTATGTGTTCGCATGACTTGAAATATATGACATAGGCTGAAATGTTTGTACAAAGGTTTATGATACACATATTGTTTTAATATCTCCTGTAGAACCACTGTAGAACCACTTATTTTCCATTTCATCAAGCACTTCTGCCTCATTTTGTCCTCTCCACTGCCCTGCACACAAGATATAAGTAGCAATTCACAAGCATATAAACGCCTGTGAACTGCTTGCAAAGTTTCAGGGTCAGCCACCTTTTCCAACTGAAACTTCAAGCATTTTATTTTCCCTCTGGGCAACTGGAGAAGTACAAAAGGATTAATAAACATATTATGTATGAAAAGGTCAGATTCATGTACCTTAATTCTTAGCCTTCTGTTTCTGATGTCATAACTCCAGTTCATTTTATTGCAGATCTTGAGTCTGTGCAAACCCTATAACCATCTATCTTCAATTTGGCATGTCATCAAGAGATTTTGAAACTTCTGGATTTGTGATTTGGACTGGGGTTTGCTGACAGTGAGAGATAAAGGCCTTTTGGTTCCCAATTCCAAGTACATTCCATGTAATGAGAACATATTATTTTATCCTGGGAGACACAATCTTTACTAAATCATGCTAAAATTACCCCAAATTACACTGACCTTCATATTATTCTCCCCAATCTGTTTATTATATCCTAACTATTCTATGAATTTCCTTATGATCAATGGAAAAATGCCACTATAATTACTCTGCACAATTTCATGATTAATTTGTACATCTAAGTAAAGTGAATTTTTAAACATTTTTCCCACTAAATAAATTATTATTATTTTTTCTTAAGGAAATATACTTTTAAGTCTCCCCCATAAAGAATATTAAGATTCAAAATGAAGGTAAGAACCAGGTTTATAGCCTATGCTGCTGTGTTGAAAAGCACATATATAATAACCAAAAAACCATCTAATAAGTTGATGATGAATTTCAGTAACTGAATTTCCTTTCTTTCTTATTTGATTTTCAGGGAAAGCAGTAGAAATTTGACTTTACAAGCAAAGAACTAGCTATTTCCAGGATGATGCTTAAGATCTAGAAATTGTGTACATGGATGTTGTGTATTAAACAGAGTAAACAAAGGTATATTTTCAAGTCTGAGAGTTATCTTCATACATAACATTGTCCTTTTGGCACTGGGCATTTCATCTAGATAAAAATATCATGTTTGTATAAACAGTTATCAAAAAAAATAGGCACTTTTCAATATTTGTGACTGAAGCAGTGAGGCTTCTAAACATAAGTTATTATAAAGTAATTTAAAATCCTTTAGAAAAACAGTAGGAACTACCTGATACACAGACCCCTAACTGTGAGTCTCAAAATCATATCCTATGAGTAAAAGAAATGTTAGGGCTTAGGGTAGAACTAATAGACTTATGTACTTTCCCAAGCATAATGAACACCAACTTTGTGCCTCAAGGTAGGGCGAAATGGAGTGTGGTGACACGAACACAGAAAGCGCTATAAACCCATAGCACTTCTTGTTTTATTGCAGATCACTATGTAGTCTCCTACCTTTATCCTTCTGTAGTCCTGATATCTTGTGGTTAGGTCTTCTAGTAGAGGAACCAGCAGCTAACAAATTCCTATTTTGTTTTTTTTTAAAAGATTATCTCTCTCTCCTCTCTCCCTCTCCCTCTCCTTCTCCCTCCCTTTCTCTCTCTCTCTCTCTCCTCTCCCCCCCCACCCCTCCCCTCTGTCTCTCCCCCCCACACACCTTGTTTTCTGTTCTCTGTGTCCATTTGCTGTGCATGCTTCTGTGTCTGCTTGTCTTCTCTTTAAGCGGTATCCTGGGACCTTCTGGAGTAGGAGAGAGGTGCTTAATCTCTTGCGCCACCTCATCTCCCTGGTCTGCTGCATCTCTTATTGTCTCCTCTCTGTTTCTCTTTTTGTTGCATCATCTTGCTGTGCCAGCTCCCTGTTCAGGCCAGCTAACTGTGCAGGACAACTTGCCTTCACCGCAAGGCTCTGGGAATCGAACCCTGGACCTCCCCTATGGTAGATGGGAACCCAATTGCTTGAGCCACACCCACTTCCCACCTATCCTATTTTTGATGACTCCAGGGTTCCATACATTTATCCTGAACCCCACCCCCTCATGTCTTCTGCATAATCTTTGAAACTATTTGTTCTGCTATTGCCTACCATTGTGTATTGGAAACACATTCAGCTCAAGCAATCCATGATCCACTAGAAAGTACTGACTGTTTTCTTCAGATTTAATTTTGTACAGTTTCCTCCCTTAAAACCTTTTCTGACCTCCCCCCTGTTAGAGCTTACCTTGGGCCCTCATGGCAAGGCATGTGGTACCTGCTTTCTCTTTTCCTGAATAAATTATTTAAATTTGAAAAGTCTTATGAACAGGGAGGGAGGCACATCCAGTTCACCAGCAAGTTCTGCCTATTTTACCGTTTGTTCTGTCTTGTTCCCTAGCTCTCCATCTTACTCTCTACCCGAGTTCAGGCTTTCATCTCTTCTCTCCTGAACTATTAAAATTGCCTCCCAACGAACCCCTTACTTCTAGTCTTAACCCTCACATTTCAACTTCCAGATAATTGACATAATCATTTATTAATGTGCAAATCTGATGGTATCTCTCCATACTTGATAGGATAATTCTTAGTCCTTAGAATGTTGCACAAAATCTTTTGTGATATGACCTCTAATTCTCTAATTACATCTTGTTATTTCCTGGTCCTGCCATACTGTACTTCTCATGTAGTCTCATGTAGTGCAGTTTCTTGCTTTGTAACTTGCTCTGAATTTCCCTGTTGCTAGTAATGCTCCTCTTCAGCCCATTTTTATGGTTAGCTCCTACACATATGAAGAATATTGTGGAGATTAACAGAAAACAAGTTCATATACTGGCTCTACCACTTATTTATAAACTATTAAAACTTGGGCAAGTGCTTGCCTTGTTGTGCCTCAATTTTCTCATCTGTAAAGCAGGGATAATAATAGTACTGTTTATTTTGTTCCTTAAGACTTATAAAACAATTCTACTCCCTAAGCATACTTTCCAGAATTTTCTAGGATATATTTAGTCTCTCTCTTATGTGCTCCATAGTTTCTTTTGCATATTTCTATCACTGAACTTTCATTTGTTTCTTTATGTAACTGCCTCCTCACCACACTTTGAGCCACTTGATGGAATAAACCATGATTTATTTGGTTTTATTATCTTCAGCACAATATTTGGTCATAGTGAATGCTCATTGTTTGATAAATGAATGAGTTGTATAGTGGGAGGAATCTATGCTTTGGAATCAGATATGTGTTTAAATCCAATACTTACTAGCTCTGTATCTGCAGATAACTTAATTCCTCTGAGACTGTTTCTCTAGCTGTAAATAGAGATAATGTCCTTTTAAAAATAGTAGATAGAGTCTATTGCAGTGTCTGATATGTTGTTGAAAATATATCTTGAAAAATATATAATAATTTAATCTCAAAGTTAGAATTAGTAGGCAGATGCACTTTTCCCCCTGAAGAAACATCTTAACTATAAAGAAAATATACTCTAGTGCTTGTGTGTTTTTTTAAAGCTAATCCCGTGTTCATTTTTCTCCTAAAGTACTTTGGCTTCCTGAACCTCTGCATTGCCTATAAAATTCACTGCATAATTAGTAGTTTTTCCCCAAAATTCTAACAACTTCTTTATGTTTGCTTTGTCTGTGCAAATATTAAGAACAATAATCATCTTACATATCTTTTTATTTCCTTTTGCCATCCCCTTCCACTGCTCCTTCCTTCTAGTAGATCTCTTTGCATGAACTGACAGATTAATAAATAAGTGTTGATTAATGGTGCTGAGAAGGGCTCAAAGGCAGGTAGGTAGTGGCAACTGGAATGCCTTGGCTCTGGGAGGTTCCATCTCATTTGAGGTAAAATCCCAGCCAGTGGTTAATGCAAAGATTGCTCTTGGCACCAAGGGGAACACAAAAGAAATATAAAACATGGTCCCTTCTCTGCAGGAACTGAATCTATTTAGCAAGACCAAGCATGCCTGCACAGAACCGTTAAGGAGCAGTACTAGACAGTATGTGATTAAGTCCCCACAGTGTTCAGAGGAAGAGAAATCTAGGTGGGATAGATGCTATCCAGGCCTGACTTTGGACTGAGGCAGCGATCAGCCCAAAGGGGAGTTGGATTTGTCAGTCTGGCCAGTATGCAAACAAAAAGTTGCTTCAATGTTTAGAAATTCATGCTGCCTGCTAAAATCAGCAGATTGTCAGGAGACTTAAAGGGGAAAGGGACAAAATGTCACAGGTGTATGAATGCTTACTATGTGCCAGACATTGTGATAAGTGATATACATATATTCTTTTATCTAAGTCTTAAAATGAACCTTTGAGACAGTATAATATTATGAACACCATTTCACAAAGAATTTAATGATGCTTAGAGGTTAAGAAAACTTCCCAAGGTTTTATAATCAATAAAGGCAGAACCATGTGAGTCTCAGACCAGAAAGAGAATAAACTATTTGGAACCCTTAATTTCAGGCAAGATAGTAGAAAAGCTAAATTTTGCTTTTTTTGTAGCTGTTGGTTTTTATGGGCCATCCATGGACATGGTGGCTCTTGCCTCTAAAATGTGTCACACAGCACCTGACACTACTCTACTTTCAATAACTGTTCTTCTAAACCCAAAGTCTCTGTTGTCTGTGGTGATGCTGAGGTAAAATGGCTGCCAGATTGGTACCATTAGAAAAATGGTGATTTCCTGTGTCCACTTTTTGCGCATCTACAAGGTATTGAAGACTGTTCTTCAGGGTGAGGGGGTAGTGGATCACGTTTGAAATCTTGCTAGAACTGTTCATTTAGAGCAAGGGTTCTTAACCAGGGGTACATGAGCTTGAATTGAAATTAAAAAAAAACATTATCTAGTGGGGCGCGTGTTGGTGCGGGTATGATATATTTATTAAATAATAAACAGTATAGTGTGGACTTAGGGGTCTGTGGTTTTCATCTGGCTGGCAAAGGGGTCTGTGGAACAAAAAAGATTAGGAACCCATGATTTAGAGGGAAGAAGTAACTTGAATGTGTCTTCATGTACCAGGGGAGAGGTTCTGTTGGGTTGATGGAGGCAAGGATAAGAAAAGAAAAGATCTAGGTGATAATTTTTTTTTGCCATATTTTA
The DNA here is from genome assembly GCF_030445035.2 of Dasypus novemcinctus. Classification (NCBI taxonomy): domain Eukaryota; kingdom Metazoa; phylum Chordata; class Mammalia; order Cingulata; family Dasypodidae; genus Dasypus; species Dasypus novemcinctus. The sequence continues at coordinate 88,977,746 of NC_080677.1, forward strand.
GGTGATAAGGAACAATAGAAATAAAAATATAAGACCCAAATATGGTCCCCAACCTAGAAGCACTCCTGTTGACTGAGGCCCTATAAAATCTATAAACAGATTTTTCCTGTTGAGATATATTCTGGCAATAGAATACGCCACACATGGAGTTTTACAAAGTAGTTGTTTAAGGAAGGCACCGGGGGTGGCAGATGTACAAGAAAGGATGAATCAGGAGAGGAAACCATTAATTGTTGTGAAATAATACATTTCATTTGTCAAGCACTGTGTGAGGTACTTTATATACATTATGTCTAATTCTCAAAACATTAAAAAATTTTTTTAAAAAATTACCCTTGTTTTAAAGAGAAAATGTGCCTCAGAAAGGTAAACAATTTTTCCTAGGTTACGGGGCTGGTTATTAAACTATCATCTAACACCTTCAAACCCATTCTTCTTTATTTTGCTTTTTGATACTGGAAACTATGTTACTGCTTTGTCAGTTGGTTAAATTCTGCCAATGGGGAATGCTAGAGGAAGACTGCAAGCAGGAGGAGATAGATGGGACTTGTTCCTTCCTGTTTGCTGTACCTATTCTCTTCCTATTTGTTTTCTATTGACTTTCTTTTCCCATAGGCATCACCCTACCAATGCTTCTTCACCCCTGCCCCTGCAGCAGGAGTTTGTTCCAGAAACAGCATGTGAGTTGAGTTTGCAGTCTTTTCTTAAATATATTTTTTATTTATTTCTAAAAGACACATAGATGACACAAAATGTTACTTTAAAAAATATAGGAGGTTGCCATCTGCCCCACTCCACACACCCACCTCCTCCCCCCTCCCCCCCACTTTTCCCACATCAACAACTTCTTTCATTCCTGTGGTACATTCATTGCAATTGATAAATACACTTTGGAGCATGGCTACACAGCTTGGATTATAGTTTACATTGTAGTTTATGCTCTTTTCTAGTCCATTCAGTGTGGCAGGGTATATAAAGGCCTGCATCTGTCCCTGCAGTATCATTCAGGAGAACTCCAAGTCCCGAAAATGCCCCCATATCACACCTCCTTTTCCCTCTTCCTGCCTTCAGCAAATCCCATGGTCTCTCTCTCCACATCAATGATATAATTTCTTCCATTGCTAGAGTCATAATAATTCTATAGTAGAATAAGTCCACTCTAATCCATATTTTATTCCTCCATCCTGGGGTAGTGATGCCCACTCAGCCTCTCATTTGAGACGGGGCTTTGACTCCACATGGTTGGTGGATGGGACTCTCATGCCTGCAGCTATAGACTCTCTCAGTTCCTTTGTGTGGTGGTTGATCATCCTCTCCTCCCTGTCAGCTGACCTGGGTAAGTCCAACGAACTGGAAAGTAGGTGCTACAACACCGTTGAGTTTCATGGCCTAGCTGGCACATGGACAGCCCAGAGATTCAAGTCTCCTGGGCATACACCAACCCAGTGCCAACCACAGGTTTAATAAAAGGGACAGAAGAGGCATGCGTAGAGAAGTCACATCTGAGTCCAACTCCATCAAACTCAGGAGCACAAATTCCAAAGTAAGGTCCACTGGCAAGGCATCGAACTCTGGAGCCATCTGTTATGACCATTGGACCTGGGTATCTCCATAGCCCTCAGGAGCACAACCTGGGGTTGTCTTTACTTTGGCTGTCTCTGAGATCCTGCTGAGACATGCATAAGAGCGACCTCTCAGATGACCTCCCAACTCATTTTGAAGTCTCTCAGTCATATAAACTCATTTGTCTTTAACTTTTCTCCTTTTTATTCAAGTTGCATTACCAACTGGTGCTTGGTAGTAATCCCTCAGCACCAGGGAGGCTCATCCCTGGGAGTCATGTCCCATGCTGGGGGGAAGGTAATAGTTTGCAGTATTTTTAAAAAATTTATTGAAATATATCACCCCTACACAAACATACATAAATAATAAATGTATAATAGTTGTGAACTTACAAAACAAACATATGTAACGTCAAACAAATATATATAACATCTCACCCTACCACCAATAACTTGCATTGTTTTTAAACCTTTCTAACTAATGATTAAAGAGCATTGTCAAAATACTACTACTAAACAAAGTATTTTCCCCTAACCAATCTGATTATTATTATCTTTGTATCATTTATATATGAGCATACATAAATATTAAGTGTATAATAAAAGTTGTGAACTTACAAAGCAAACATGCATAACGTCATACAGGGGTCCCATACATCAACCCTCCACCAACACCTTGCATTGTCATGAGACGTTTGTTACAAACTGAAAGAACACTGTCAAAATCTTACTACTAGTCATAGTTCTTTTCTTACATTTGGTGTGTATTTCCCCCAACTCACCCTATTATTATTTCTTAAATGTGTTTTTTTATGACAGAAGTTGTAAACTTATAAAACAATCATGCACATGTACAGAATTCCCAAACAACACCCCTCCATCAAAACACCACAATGTGGTGTGTCATTTGCTACAGATAGAATAATATCACCTGATTATTGCCATGTCCATAGTGTACATTTGGGTCACATTTTCCATACTGCCTCAGTATCAACATAGTACATCTTTTGCATAGATGCAAGAATATTATTATTACTAACCACAGTTGATAGTCACTCCAGCTGTATTTTTCCCATGCTTCTCCACATTCCCAACACCCTGCAGTAATGATATACATTTGTTCTAGCTAACAAAGGACACACTTCCATCTGTATCATCAATCACAATTCTCACCCACCTCTTGATTTACTGTGCTATCCAGTTCCTAGATTATTCTCAAGCATTCTGTCAATTAGCATTTACATAACTAGACTACCATTTTCAGTCACATTCCCATTTATAAAGTATCTGTTACTCCCTGTGTGTTACCATCCACTCTATACATTTCCACAATTTTACAGTAAGCCTAATTAAAACTTCTACATCCTTTAAACATCAGTAGTCCACTCAGTCCTTCTTTTATCTCCTTTAAGAATCTACCACCTACCACCAGGTCTTGAAGATATTTTCCAATAATTTCTTCTAGAAGTTTTATGGTTCTTGCCTTTATTTTTAGTTTTTTTTTTTTATCCATTTTGAGTTAGTTTTTGGTAAGGTGTGAGATAGGGGTCCTCTTTCCTTGTTTCAGCTATGGATGTCCAATTCTTTCAGCACCATTTGCTGAATGGGTTGTTCTGCCCGAGCTGTGTGAGTTTGACAGGCTAGTCAAAAATCACTTGACCTTACCTGTGAGGGTCTGTTTCTGAACCATAAATTTTGTTCCATAGGTCTATAGTGTCTGTCTTTAGGCCAGTACCATGTTGTTTTTACCACTATAGGTAGGTATTATGATTTAAAGTCTGGAGATGAGGGTTCACTTTTCCTTTTTATGATGTTTCTGGCTATTCAGGACTCTTACCCTTCCAAATAAATGTAATGATTGTGTTTTCAATTTTTTCTTTAATGCTGGTGGAATTTTTTATTGGGATTGCATTAAATCTGAATATCAATTTGAGTAGAATTGACATCTAAATGATATTTAGTCTTCCAATCCATGAACATGGAATGTTCTTCCAGTTATTTAGGGCTTTTTTCATTTGTCTTAACATTGAGTTGCATTTTTCTGAATACAAGTGCTTTACATCATTGGTTAAGTTTATTCCTGACTATTTGAGTTTTATCTGTCATATTTTATTTTCACCACTCTTTTGATACTTCTAGTTACTTTTATTGATATAATCTTCCTTTCTAGACTTTCTTCCATGCCCCTCTTTCTCCTGTCTTTTCTTTTCAGGCTCTAGCACACCCTTTAGTATTTCCTGAAAACTGGTGCTTAGAAATTCTCTCAGTTTCTGTTCATCTGTGAATATTCTAATTTTGCCCTCATTTTTGAAAGACAGTCTTGCTGGATATAAGATTCTTGGCTGAAAGTTTTTCTCTTATAGTGTCTTGAATATATCAGACCACTGTCTTCCTGCCTCCATGGTTTCCAGTGAGAAATCAGCAACTTAATCTTATTGGATACCCCTTATATGTTATGCATTGCTTTTATCTTGCTGTTCTCAGAATTCTCTCTTTGTCTTTGGCCTTTGACATTCTGATGAGTATGTGTCTTGGAGTTGGTCTATTTAGATTTTTTCAGATGGGAGTACGTTGTGCTTCTTGGACATGTATATCTATGTCCTTCAATAGGGTTGGGAAATTTTCAACCATTATGTCTTCAAATATTCCTTCTGCCCTTTTCCCTTCTCTTCTCCTTCTGGGGCACCCATGACATGTATGTTTGCACATCTTTTGCTGTCTTTTAGTTCCCTGAGACCTTGTTCAATTTTTTCCATTCTTTTCTTCATCTGTTCTTTTGTATATTCACTTTCAGAGGCCATTTCTTCTGCCTCCTCAAATCTGTATTTTATATGATTCCAATGTTTTTTTAAATTTCATTGATTGCACCTTTCATTCCCATAATATCTGCTATTTTTCTATGTATGCTTTCAAATTCTTCTTTGTGCTCATCCAGTGTCTTCTTAATATCCTTAGTGTCTTTAGCCATCTTGTTGAATTTATTAAGAAGATTTGTTTGAACATCTATAATTAGTTGTCTCAAGTCCTTTATGTCATCTGGAGGCTTATCTTGTTCCTTTAACTGGGCCATCTCTTCCTGTTTCTTGGTGTGGATTGTAATTTTTGTTGGTGTCTTCACATCAGGCTTACTAGAGTATTTTTTCTGGGTGCAGTTTTTCTCTGTAGTTTAGGGTGTCCTATCATTTCTCCTTTGCTGATTATACAGTAGGAGCCAAGCATGTACTTGGTGCTGTAAGCTGTGGAGACTCAGGCTGCTCTCATTGCACCAGGGACCAATGAAGCTTCTTCCAACTTTCTCCATTGCCAGGGATAGGGTCAGAGTCACAGCTATGTGGAATAATCCACATGCAGGCCTAGACTCTGGTTGCCCAGAGAGACTGATGGAGCTTCACATCCCTTTCTCCCCTACCTGGGGCAGGGATGGAGCTGCAGGTGTGGGCAGCAATCTATGCACTGCGGGTCCTAAGGTGACCGCAGTTGCCCTGGAAGACTTCTGATTTTCAGTCTATGCCAGCCAAAGTTCCTTACAGTTACCTGAATAGACTGGCGCAGGGCATCAGAGGTGGGGCTGAAGCCTAGGTAGGCTGCAGACTGATCTGCATGAAAGAAACTGTCAGCCAGGCTTCCCCTCAGGCTGGGGGCAGAGTCAGAATGGTGGCTACTGGTCTCTTTCTGACTTGGGCTGGTTCTCGCCCTAGCTGTTACTCAGGGTTATCTCTTAGCCAGCCAAGTCTCCCAATCAGTAGCTGATATTGGCATCCAACCATCTCCTCCTTCCCTGTTTCTGGGCAATGGAACTTCCAATTCCTGTCACAGAGCAGCTGCTGGGGCGGCTTGTGCTGCCAGAGTAGGACAATCACCGGCCTCCACGGCTTGGCCAGTAATTTCCTGGAGAGGTTGGCTCAGGTCCTGCAGCTTCCTCCCTGCTAGAGGTGGCACTGGGGCCTAGGCTAGACCTGCAGTATGATCTGGATGGGAAGAAGCCTGTCCCCACCAGCACTGGGATTTTCAGTCCGCCCCACTTTCCCTTGTGCCAGGAGTGGAGTTAAGATGGCAGCTCCCAGCCTCTTTCTGACCTGGACAGGCTCAAACCTTAACTGTTCTCAGGATCATACTGTAGCCCACTGAATTTTCTCATCATAGCTGAAATTGGTGTCCAACTGTCTCTTCCTCCCCCATTTTGGGGAAGTGAAGCTTTCAATTCCAACTGTGGAACAGCTCCTGCGGTGGCTTGTGCCTCCAGTGGAGGATGGGCACTGACCTCCATGGCATGGAGTGCTCTGCTTACGAGCCTTCTCTGCAGATGGGCATTCTCTTCCTTTCACTCCCCCAAGGATGTTGCAGGATGCTCTTCTGGCCTCCTGGAGGCCCCAAACAGGTGCTTCAGCTAGCTCCAGAGAGCTATGGGTGTTTGCTAACTGCCCTGTAGCAGGAGTTGACTCTAGGAGCTTCTTACACTGCCACCATCTTGCTGGTTTCCTGCAGTCTTTTTCAACGTTCATAGAAGCAGTCTCTTTGTAAGCCCTTAGTGATACCAGCACCAGTTGGCTGATATCCTCTCCTCAGAGGTCTGGGTCCCAGATCTGTGGATGACTTCTCCCTCTGAACCCAGAGGCCCTATTTGGGCACCACCACCTCCCTAAGGTCTGAAGTTCAATTCTATGTGATCTACAAGCTTCTAAGTGTTAATAATTCCAACTGCTTTCCTCATTCTTCAGTGCTAGGGATGGTAGCTTCCTCCATGGTATTTTGGTGTTCTCTTTCTGTCTTCTTGATACCTAATTAACACCTTTATACTGAATCAGTGACTCTTTATATAAAATTCTTTCTATTTAAATAACTGCTGTGGTCTCTTTCTCTTGGTTGGGTCCTGAAACAATTCTATTACTGCTGCTGCTGCTACTGCTGCTGCTGCTACTACTACTACTACTACTACTACTACTAATGGCCTCTGTTTATTGAATATTTAGTATATGCTTATAAGATGGTAGAACCACATTTCCCTGACTCCAAAATTCTCTGTGATCTTTCCTTGCTACAAATCTGGCTGCCTGTGTGTGAAGCAGAATTTACCATTGGCTCAAGTAGCTCAGTCTTGCTAGAACTGGTAGTATGTGTCAGCCCGGTCTTGAAGAAGTTTTTTAACCTGTATATTTAGTGCCACTCAAGCCTTAAAACAATTCTAGCTAAACTCTGTACAAGAGCAGGGGCCATGTTTTGTTTCGTTTTTGTTTTTTATTCATTAAATCCACAGGACCTAGAATAGTATCTAGCATATAGTGAATATTTGGTATATATTTGTTAAACAAAGGATTGGATGAATGAATGAATGAGTGAATGAATGAATGAGTGAATGAATGAATAAGGTTTGGAAATTTTAGAACCTCATCCTTTCCAATGGATAGATTCTGGAAACTGACTGCCCAGACTTCTGGTCTTATTCCTTATTTGTACTTCTCTTTACATCTAGGACTCAAACCTTGATCTGAGACCTAGTTTGTTTGAGTAAGGCCTTACGCCATTTAGAACTTGTTAACATCACCATTCTTGTCTATTTTCCTATATATACCCCTTTATGCTGTTGGCTGGGGAGGTGCTCCTAACCAATGGACCCTCCTGGAACCATTGCCTTATCATGCATGTTCTCTGCCTGCTATTAGACTTTACCCTATTGGTCTCTGTGGAGGTAGTCTTACCTTCAGCATTGGGGTAGTGCTCTTTTCTATTAGGATTTGCACAGCAGCCATCCTTTCATGCTTTACACCTCTAGATGTGTTAGCTTCCTCAAATCCTGCCCCAACTCCATCCACCTACCTTCCCCTGTCCCCATCTTGGTCCTGGCTCTCGTTTTTCTCTCTGCCAGTTCTTAATTTGGGTATTCCTTATTGATGCCTCAGTATATGTGACACAAGCCAAGCAAATAAACTTTCTCTTTGAACTCACTTCAGAAGTGATGTAAAAATCAATTTTATGCTTGAATAAACTTTTTCTGGATGTTTGACTATTGAAGGAAGGATACAGTCATATAGTTGTAATTAAACCTGCCAATTTTTATTGTCCCTCAAATTGAAGTAAGGCATGATTTTGTGCTATATTTAAAATTAACATTTCATTATTATTTTCCACTTGTTATTGGCTATACTATTTTTTTTCCATGTGGAGAAGAATCATTAATGGATATCATGTGAATGACTTCTTTTTAGTTTTTCCCCCTCTTCCTAAAAATATCCGAGAACAGTAGAACTTTCCACATGACTCAGATTGTTGGGAAGCCTCAAATCATAGTAGCACAATATAACAGCATTTCCTGTGATGATTTTTCTTTTATTTTTATTTATTTATTTATTTATTTTTAAAAGATTTATTTATTTATCTCCTCTTCCCCCCCCCCCCACCCCGGTTGTCTGTTCTCTGTGTCTATTTGCTGCGTCTTCTTTGTCCGCTTCTGTTGTCAGCAGCATGGGAACCTGTGTTTCTTTTTATTGGGACATCTTATTGTGTCAGTTCTCCGTGTGTGTGGTGCCATTCCTGGGCAGGCTGCACTTTCTTTCACCCTGGGCGTCTCTCCTTATGGGGTGCACTCCTTGCGCGTGGGGCTCCCCTATGTGGAGGACACCCCTGCGTGGCAGGACACTCCTTGCGCACATCAGTACTGTGCATGGGTCAGTTCCACACAGGTCAAGGAGGCCCGGGGTTTGAACTGCGGACCTCCCATGTGGTAGACAGACGCCCTAACCACTGGGCCAAGTCTGCTGCCTGATTTTTCTTTTAATAATCAGAATTCTGCTTGCCAGTTTATAGTGGGAAGCTTTTCAAGGTTGGATGCACTTCAAGTAACCACACAGCTATTTCTTCCCAACTTCTTATATGATTTTTATGCCTTTAAAAAGAATAAATAAATGATTGATTTTATGACAAAACCTCAATAATTGAATTATGTAGAACAGAGATGCTTGGAACATAGAGATGATACAAGGGCATAGGGCAGAACAGGGAGGATATAGAAGCAAATGACCCCATGAGGTCCTGAAAAATAGATTGCAGTCATTTGGGAAGAGTGTAGGAGGTGGTAGGGACCCAGCAGTGGGGTCTTGAGTGCAGACAATACTGCCTAAAAGACTGTGGAACCTAGGTAGGGGTTTTTATTTTAGGAATAAAAAAGGAACCCAACAGTTGAGATCCAGTTCATACAAGCTGGCTTAGTGCTGGATCACTGAGCCACAGAGTAAGGCTCCTTAAAATCTTTTGACCAGTAACTGGAGAAAGCAACAACGAACAATAATTTAGGAGTTAAGTGGGATACATAGGGACTTGGGTCAGATTTTCCTATGTGTAAACTTTTGAAAGGATGCAGTGCCATTGGGCAAATTTAGAAACTGCCTAGGTCAAAGGACTAAGACAGCAGTATGCTTTCTCTGGATGATGTCCTATTTACTTTTCTTTTCATTATTTGTTGGGTAATTTCTGTGATATGTTGGGAGAGGGAGAGAATTTGTAGGAGGGAACTATGAAGTCATTGTTCTAAAATATTTATGAATATCAGGATTGGTCTGAGATATTACTTGACTCCTAAGGCATGGAATATGGTTTACAGCCAATTAAATATCTTAAGTTTCTATAAGGCAGTAGTTTTCAATTAGTGCTGATTTTGCTCACCATCCCCACCTAGGAGGATGTTTGGCAATGTCTGGAGGCACTTTGTTTATCATAACTGGTGGTGGGCATGGAGGGATAGGGGATGGGGTGGGCAGAAAAGAGTGGGGGCACAGTTTTTATTGCCATCTAGTGAGTAGAGCTACGGATGCCCTCAAACATTCTAAATGCACAGGATAGCGTCCCATAACAAGAATTATCTGTTCCAAAATGTCAATAGTGCTGAAGTTGAGAAACCTTGCTGTAAACCAAATGGACTCTGTCATTAACATTTTTACCTTGGCATTTTTATTACTGTGGACATATTTCTTGGCTACTTGTAATCCCCCAATAAACATTTTAAATTTATTTTTACTGTGACAGACAAGGAACCAGTAAGTCTCTGCAGATTAGCATTCTTGAGCTATGTCCTCTCTGTGTGTACAGTTCATAAAAGTGGAATAGAATGAAACTACAGACTTTTACACAGGATTAACCCATGACCTTGACTTTTGTGGCTCTAACCATTTGAGTCACTTAATGAAATAGGTACACTACTCAGAGATGCAAACTGGTTCTCCTTTCCCTGTAAGTGTGAAGTTGCAATGTGACCTAATATATATAAGTATTAAATGCTGACTAGTTCCTTCAGTGCAGTCAAAAGCAACAAAACCTAGATGAAATCTTGTCTTTCTTGCTATATGATGTTTATATTCTCGCTTCATCCAGAAACAACCTGGGGACTTGGACTAGATTTCATAGTGGCTGTATACCCTGGGGCCACCAATAAAATATGCATTGACTGGTTAGAATTGACAGAACTTGGCTATTCTGTTAATCAGCCAGATTTATGTAGGTCTAGTTAATTTTTCAGAAGAATTATTCTATAAAGGGGAATTTTTATGCCCTTTGAGTTCTATGTCATTGAAGGAATTCATTCATCTGGTGGTCTTCAGGCACATCTTATATCTCTACCACAGAATCATAGATTTGAAAAAATACTTGAGACACAATCTTCCAGGTCATTAAACTGTGGCACACAGGCCAATCTGTCCCACCACCTGTTTTTGTAAATAACATTTCATTAGAACACAGACATCCTCATTCTTTTACATATTGTCTATGGCTGCTTTCATGCTACGACAGCAGGGTTGAGTAGTAATGACAGAGACCAATTATGGCCCACAAAATATGAAATATTTTTCTGACCCTTTACAGAAAAAGTTTATCAATTCTGACATAGTCCCACCTCCTCATTTTACTGATGAAGAAATTGAATCCTAAGGAGATCAAGTGACTAATCCAAGGTCATACTAACAGAATTGAAGTTAAAGTACGATTAATCCATATTTTGAATGATGAGGATGATGACTTTCAGACCACTGACAAGCTGTATTCTAACAGTGAAATGAGGGAAAAGATTATTAAAGTTGATTTACCTTAGGGAAGTGGATTTGGCTCACCTCAGATAGAGCATCTGCCTACCACATGGGAGGTCCAGGGTTCAAACCCAGGGCCTCCTGACCCACGTGGAGCTGGCCCATGTGCAGTGCTGATGTGCACAAGGAGTGCTGTGCCACACAGGGGTGTCCCCCACGTAGGGGAGCCCCATGCACAAGGAGTGCACCCTGTAAGGAGAGCTGCCCAGTGCAAAAGAAAGTGCAGCCTGCCCAAGAATGGTATTGCACACACGGAGAGCTGACACAACAAGATGACACAACAAAAAGAAACAGATTCCTGGTGCCGCTGATAAGGATAGAAGTGGTCACAGAAGAACATACAATGAATGGACACAGAGAGCAGATAGCTGGTGGGGGTGGAGGGAAGGAAGGAAGGGAGGGAGGGAGGGAGGAAGGAGTTGATTTACCTTAAACCAAAAAACCAGGCTTGCTTCATTTGCTTTCTGCACCCCCCATGGCCACTCCCCCCATTCCCTGAATTAATCAGTTGTCATTATGTCATGTAGATAGAGCTGAAGTAAGATGTGAGTCAAGTGATATCACAGTTTTGTGCAGTTGGGTCTGTGTTTTCCAAAGAATAGCAGAATACTTTTTGGTCAGATTCCTGTGTCTCGGTATTATGTTCCTCAAAAGGTGAATTATTGATGATAAGTCAGGGAAGACATTTTGATAATTGCTGGAATCCTGAATGTATTAAGACTGACTAACTGACCCCATCTTCTACTGTGGCACCAGCTGACAGTGATGAAATCTATAGAAGTAGGACACATTTCCATAACATGAATATTCAGAGTTGATGATGCAAGAATTATTATTAAATCGCTGGGAATGAACTCATTCTACTTATTATTTGATTGAATACTAAATGCTGCCTTTTTATAATAATTCAGCATAAATACTTTGATAATGAGGGAAGAGAGGTACTTGGAAAAGAAATCTCACACATTTTCTCCTGGTACATAAGAGGGAAATTAAATTGTTTAAAATGTATAGCATGTCTAGAGGAACTATTTTGGGATCATTAGTTATATTTCATCCAAAACTGTCTTAGATATATTGAAGTATAATGTAATAGAGTCAGGATAGAGTTTAATTTAAATGATTTATAGAAAAATTGAATACATAAAGAAGCAAACAAACATAAATAAAGGTTGTTGAAAATAATTCCAAATAACAGTTATTATTACCAAAAAAGTATTTGTTGGCTATTGGACATGTTTGCCCCAATCCTAAGTAGATATTTGTATTTCTATAATTTACCCAGTTTATGCTTCAAAGGCCCTAGTACCTCTAAGAATCCTGTGTATGCAGGTGAAGTGCCATCATATATGAAGTACTTCCTGTTCCTCATAGCAAAGGCTGTAAGTATGGAAAATAGAAAAAATAAATGGATTGGATTTCATTCATTCATCCATCAGACAAGAATTGAGCCTCTGCTACATGCCAGGCAGTGTGCTAGATGCTGACTTAGACAAATAAAATTGACACAGAGCATCCCTGTCCTCTAAAAGCCCACTATCTACAGGAGGGTACAGACAATTTCAACAGACAGCAGTAAGTGTTCCATAATAGAGATAAGCTCAGGAGCCTGCTGAGCATAGTTTCCCTTCCTTTTCTACCAATTTGTCATCATTCATATTCTAACTCTTCTCTTTCAATTAGCTTTGTGGGGTTGTCTCTCAGTCAAAGATTGGGTTTCATATCCTTCAACTTTTCTCACTGCTTCCTCCTACGTGCAGGGTTCACCTTTATCTGTGTTTTACTAATTGCCTTTTGCTTCCCCTTGAGTGTCCTGCCCTTGTAAGTACATTAGATTTCAGACTTTCCACTTTCTCCTTTTCTTCCTTCTTCCCCTCAACAAAACTAAGCTTATCCAATGCCTTATTCACTCTGCTAACTAGCCAACCAAATGAGTATTCAGTTAACTCACTTTATTGGTGTTCCTTTCTGCTATCAGCAATTAAATTTTTTATTTTAAATGGGAATTCTTAATGGTTACATATCCCTTACAAAAAAAAAGAAGGCTAAAGTTTTAGACATTGTCATTGCAAGGTGGAGAAGACATTTTTGTCCCTCAGATCACACTATATAGATAAAACATAAATAACCAGAGATGTGGTGAGGTGAAGTCGCTGAGTGACTAGAGCAGCCGTAGAGTAATTACAGACAATTGTTTTTTAGCACACTCGCCACTCATCCCATCTTTTTTCTTCCACTATTTCTTAAAAAGACACCATCTGTGTATGGTGCATGGCAGCATGATATATTGGGAAGAATATGGATTTTGGAATCACCCAGTGCTTGAATCAGAGACTCCGTTTCTGCAAAAATAAAAATGTATGTGCAAACACCTAATACACTGCTTGGTTTCAGATGTGTAACCAGATCAGTAAATATGTTGTTATTTTCCTTCCTTAGTTAAGAGGGATAGCTAGCTAGCTCTTTGCACAAGTCTGAGAAAAACTATGTAGAGAGAGGCAAAATTTCTGGAACTGACCTCCATGGGGCAAATTCAGAAACTGGCAGATCTGCATTGTTTATTCAAAGAGAGAACTGCATTGTAATCACATTTCAGGATGCACAGGGCGAATGAGTGACAGCTGAACACCTCAGTCACTGTGAGACTGGCAACTTGAAGTGGGTGCCCTCGAGGGAAAAGGCAGACACCTCTTCTAAAGTCAAGCAGAAGCAAGAGCAGGCAAGATTGCGGGGGAGGCAACTGCTGGGAGAAACGGCAGCGAGAGTGGAACTATTATGGGATGTCTCTCTCTGAGGTTGGGTGACTGTGAATATATGCTTCAAGGTGCCAGCTACCATAGAACTTCTCCACAGAGCCACTCTGGAAACTGTGGTTTTGTGTTTTTTAAAAAAATATACTTAAAAATTATTATTTTTAAAGATACTTAGATTACATAAATATTACATAAAAAATGTAGGGGATTCCCATATGCCCCATTTCTTACCCCTCCCACACTTTCCCATATTAACAACATCCTTGGTTAGTGTGGTACATTTGTTATAATTGATGAAACACATCTTGCAGCATTGCCTCTAAGTGTGGATTATAGTTTACATTACAGTTTAAACTCTATGCCACACAATTTTGTAAGTTATGACAAGATATATAATGACCTGTATCTGTCAGTGCAACATCATTGTCCTGAAGGACAATTCCAATGTACCAGAAATGCCCCTATATTAAGTCTGTTTTTCTCTCTTCCTCTCATCAGATCATCCAGTGGCCATTGCCTCCAAATCAATGATAAAAGTTCTTCCATTGCTAGAATCACAGTAAGTCTATAGCAGATTAATAGTAAGTCTACTCTAGTCCTTCATTCATTCCCCAGTCCTGAGGATTCTGGGATGGTGATGCCCATTCTGCCTCTAATTGAGAGGGGGCTTATTGAAGTTTTTTAAAAGGGGTACCCTGAAACTGTTTAGTTTGTTTTGTTTTGCTTTAATGACTTACAATATGGGTTTAAGTGCGAGGGAGCTTAGAAAATCTTTAGAGGAATGCAAAACAACTGATGTGAGCAAAACTTAAATGGAATCTTGAGTCTTATGTTAATTTAATGGATGGAACTCAGGGCAGAAATGGCTGAGCTTTTTGGTGGAAGAAGTAGGGCACTGCTGGAAGGTGTGTATGCTGTGTATCATAAACTGTTGCACTGATTAAGGAGAGGGAAAGGATGATGAGAAACCACTTCCTTATTGAGAAAAATACCAGAGATGGAAAAAAAGGAACCAAAGTAAACCCCATCATAACAAAGCATCCTTCTTTGCTTTCCTATAGAAGAACTTAGGGGTCTTGGGGATGAATGGTTGTTGCCCAAGACACTACAGTGAGGAGGCTGTGAAAAAATGGTACTAGTATAGATTTTGGTGCCAAGTAGGTTCATTGCAAGTTATACACTACCTGAACCACTTATGAGACAAGGAAGACATACTGGACAACCTCTTGAGAATAAAAAGTCTAAAGGGGATGGACTTTGGGGAGGATAATGGGGCACTCAAGGCTGAAGTCATGAGACAAAAGTAGGGAGGCAATTAGGAAAAGGCAAGGCTGGGGAGGCAGCAGCTGCTGGGATTAGAGACAATATTAGGATGACTTTTTAACTGGTAGAGATGTGCCAACAAATGCCTACTGATATATTCTGTATTTTATTAGGACAGCTTGGTGCTTCCCCTGGTAACCCACCCCCAGGGCTGCTGTTCCATCAGAAACTAGCTTCTTTGGTCCATGGTTTCCTGAGTCTGTCTTGGGAGACAATAGTATCTATTGGGTTACCTGGAGACTTAACCAGGGTTAGATGGGAACTCAATCCAGTCTCCGTGATAGTTACTGTCAGTTGCATTCCTTGTGTCTGGCCTCCATGTAGATACAATTTAGACTAGAACTATAAGGGTATCAAAAATCTCAATAGTGGGAAGTGTATGTGACTCAAGCAATTTGGCTCCTGTCTACCATATAGGAGGCCCAGGGTTCAATTTCTGGGGCCTCCTGGTGAAGACAAGCTTGCCAGTGCAATGAGCTGGACTGAGCAGAGAGCTGGCACATGTGGAGTGCTGGCCCATGTGGAGTGCTAGCCCATGCAGGAGTGCTGACCAGTGCAGGAGTACTGATCCACAGGGAGAGCTGGTGCAGCAAGATGATACAACAAAAAGAGACACAAGAAGAGAGACAATAACAGATGCAGCAGACCAGGGACCTGAGTTTGGGCAAGAGATTGAGCACCACTCCAAAGGTCCCAGGATTGGTTCCTGGTGCTGCCTAAAGAAAAGACAAGCAGACACAGAAAAACACAGAGTAAATGGACACAGAGAGCAGACAGTGAGTGCAAAACAACAAGGGAGCAGGGGAAAGAAATAAATGAATCTTAAAAAAAAAGATCTCAATGGCAACTGTGAAGACTGCTATAATCCAATTCAATTCTATTCTGACTCTAAGTGGAGTTAGGCCAAACTTCATTGGTTAAGGACAATTCTCTACGAGAATGTCCTTCAGGCACCAGTTGCAAATTTGGGGGCCCAAGCCACCCATGCTTCTGACCAAGTGGCTACAAATTCATGATTTCCTACCACAAACTTGGGTTTGATAATTCTCTAGAACAGGGGTTCTTAATGTTTTTTGTTCCACAGACCCTTTGCCAGTCAGGGGAAATGAATACTACTGTAATTTATTTATTGCATTTATTCATACATAAAGGAAATGCTAGATTTCAGTTGGAGGTCAGAGAAAATAAAGATAAGTTGATTTTTTTTTTCTATGCAAGCTCACAGACCCCTTGGTTAAGATCCCTGCTCTAGAATGACTCACAGAACTTACTGAAAGTGCTACAGTTAAGAGTGTAGCTTTATGATAGTAAAATGATTCAAATAAGAAGAAGCCAAAAGAAGAGATGCGTAGGGCAAGGTCTGGAGGGCCTCAAATGTAAACATCTGTGTTCTCTCTGTGTGGAGTCACCCTCCTGGCACAGAGATGTATTTTCTGTCATGAAGCTCTTAGAGCTTCCAGTGCCATGAGTTATGGTTTCATTATGTAAGCATGATTGATGAAATAAATGCCTATGTGGCTGAATTCAATCACCAATCCCCTCCCCTTCCAGAGGTCAAGAAGATGGGTGGATGTGAGTTGATGTGGACTAACATGGACTGATATAACATGACTCAAAGTTCTAACCACCTAATCACATGGCTGTTCTTTCTGGTGTGATCAGTTTCCCACCCAAAGATCATAGGTGTGATTGACCCCTTCCTATACTTATCCTGGGTCCACCACGAAGAACAAAAGATACCTCTATCACAGGAATTCCAAAGATTCAGAGGTTGCTTCCTCAGGAACTGGGGGCAAAAACCACCCAAGTTTTTCATTAAACCACAAGGACTCTTATTCTGTCCATCCAAGGGATGTAAATCATAACTATACATTTCATTTTTTGTTATCATAAGTGATAAATTCATTGCTAGTATACCAAAGGATTTTTATATAATCTGTCAGAGCATTTGTTTTTTGATATTCAATGAAGTCAACCTTATTATGGTGAGTATATCAATAATATTATTCTATTTTGTAGTATAATTAAAATCATAGTTCTTCTTTGTGTAAAAATATACAAAAATACATGGTTGTCATATTTTTGGCACAACTGTAGTGATAATATAGGACCTTGTGATAACTTACTATTTTTTTTAAATGACAGAATTCAATTTTTTGGTCCTGAATTGGAGGTGTGATTTACTAAGTTTATTTTTCTAAACTAAACTGCAATTGGGAGGGAACAGTGAGATAGACAAGGAAATTTCTGCAAGTTGCACTCTTGAGGTTTGTTTCAGTGCAGAGCTTGTGTAGCCAGGGGTAGCATGAGGAAGCTGAGCAAGAAGAAGGTAGACCAGGAGAAGGGATGAGGGCCAAACACTTCAGTTATTCCTATTACTGAGGAAATGCATAACTTCAAAACTCTTCTTTAGGAGAGGACTACCTGGATCCTTTCAAAAGTAGTTAATGAAATTTCAGTGCCTGATCTGTAAGATATTTGATTATTGGGAAATCTTCACATTAATCCAAAACTCTTTCTCAGATTTCTAATTTTATCATGAAAAGCATCTCTTCATTGGTCAGTTTATCTCCACTAATATTGATCTTGCTCCATTCATTTACAGACCTATCAGCATTTCATTGTGAAAAGGAAGGACTGTGAAGAATGCAGTACAACCCTCCCCACCCACCTGTGACCAGACTTAATGCTTCTTCCTATGGGGATTGATGAATTTAAAGCATCACAAAAACAAGTGGCATATATTTTATTTGAGGTGTAATCTTGTCATCTTTTGATTTTTTTTTTTCATTATTTCCACAACTAGTACTTGGTGTTTATGCTTCACCTGGAGTGCCAGACAAGTCCCTGGCATGCGCAGGATGTCCATGTGGACCAGACTCCTCTTAATCACTGCTTCACATCTTCTCAGCCTTATCTCTTATTTCCAGTCAGAGCTGTGGAGAAGTGTTCCATGCAAACTTCCATCTTCTTTGTGTTGCTAGCTCATCTCAAGTATGAGCTATATGTCTCTTTCTTTTTGCCTTTGGACTGCTGTTGGGGATACCAATGGTACTGTACTTGTCATTCATACATGTGCAGGGGACTTAAGGCCCCATGGGATAAGTCTTAACCAATAAAGGTTGGGATGTAATGGCTAAATACTTCTTCATCTCATGCCTGAGGTGAATATTTTTAAAATTGACTCTGAACAACTCCTTGAAATTCCCAATAGAACTGTCTACTATGTTGGCCAACTCAATAAAGCATTACTTTAAAAAAAAAAAGATTTTAAAATATTGAGGCATAACTTACACATAGAAAAGTTCACACAATATTAAATGTTCAGCTTTGTGAATTTTTGCATATGTATACATCTGTGTAGATACAATCCAGATCAAGTTATAAGACATTTTAAATACCTCAGAAAGCTACTCTCTGCCTCTGTTTTTTTTCCAAATGTAAGTTGTATTTATTTTTAAAAGATACTTAGATTACATAAAATGTTACCTAAACAATATATAAAGGATTCCCATATGCCCCACTCCCCATAATTCCTACTTTTCCCCACATTAACAACTTCTTTCATTAGTGTGGTACATTCTTTGGAATTGGTGAACACATTTTGGAGCATTATCACTAAGCATGGATTATAGTTTACACTGTAGTTTACACTCTCTCTCACTCAATTTTGTAGTTTATGGCAGGATATATTTTGGCCTGCATCTGTCATTGCAATGTCATTCAGGACAAGTCCAAGTCCTGAAAATGCCCCCATATTACACCTCATTTTCTCTCTCCCTGACTTCAGCACCTCCAATGGCTACTGCCTCCACATCAATGATATAATTTCTTTCATTGCTAGAATCATGATGCCTATAGTATAATACCAGTAAGTCCACTCTGGTCCATGTTTTATTCCTCAATCCTGAGGATTCTGGGATGGCAATGCTCACTCCACCTCTAAGTGAGAGGGAGCTTCAGTCCCATATGGCTAATGGATGGTACTTTCTTGCTTGCAGTTGTAGACTCTCTCAGATCCGTGGTGTGGTGGTTGTCTATCCTCACCTCCTTGTTAGTTGTCCTGGGTGAGTTCAATGAACTGGAGAGTAGGTGTTGCAACTCTGCTGAGGCTCAAGGCCCAGCTGGCACATGGACAGCCCAGAGATTTAAGTCTCTTGGACATACACATACCAACTCCAGCACCAACTATAGATTCAAATAAAAGGGACAGAAGAGGCATGTGTAGAGAAGTCACATCCGAGTCTAACTCTGTCACACTCAGGAGCACAAGCTTCATAGTAGGGTCCACTGGCAAGGCACAAAACTCTGGAACTATCTGCCATGACCATAGGACTTGGGTGTCTCCAGAGCCCTCAGGAGCCCCACTATTTGGGGGTAGTATCTACTTTGGCAGTCTGTGAGATCCTGCTGAGGTGTGCATATGCATTACCTCTTTAATGACCTCCTGACTCACTTTGAAGTATCTTAGCCGTATAAACTCATTTGGCCTTACCTTTTCCTTTTATTCAAGGTCTTTTTCCAGTTGCGTCACCAACCTGTAGCAATCCCTTGGTGCCAGGGAAGCTCATCCCCAGGGGTCATGTCCCATGCTGGGGGGAAGTAATGCATTTATATGCTTAATTTGGCTTAGAGAGAGGCCACATTTGAGCAACATGGCGGTTCTTAGGAGGTACCGCTTAGGTACCCTACAGCACTAGGCTAAGTTGCAATTTCAAGAACAAAGGCTCATAAGCATAGTGTCAATATCAAGGGCCAATCAATGTTCCATTCTTCACTAAATCCCCTGTACTTGTGGGATTGTTGCTATTCCATTAGAGAATGTGGCAGAGCTCTCCAGGATGGGAATTAAATATTCTTTTGGTTGTTGTGCAAATCTCTACCCACTGTGGCAATGCCCCATGAACATTTAAACATTTATATATCTTAAATGTATGTCCAGGTGAACTTTCTCCCATGTATCCCCCATCACTGACACCCCACACCAATGATCTTCCTGTCATAGTTGTAACCCTTCTGTGATTCAAAACTTTTTCAAAATTGTAGCCAAGAATATCACCAAATACAATTAATAGAGAAATGAAATAATAATGATAGGTTTAAATACAAGAAATAAAATAATAATTCAGAAAAAAGTAAAACTAAAATAGAGTAAAAAATTGGGCTATTAAAAATAATGAAAAATTTTTTTGATGTTTTGCCTTTCATCACTGTAATATATCTGTTATCTTGTATGTACAGTGGCACTTTCTTCCATTTCTTCCCCAGTGTCTTACTTTTTTTCATTTTTTCTTCAAAGAAGTTTTAAGTCACAGTAAAGTCACATACAAAATATAGGATCTTTGATATACACAACATCCTCCCCCTTTTACCCCTTCCCTTGTTAATAACATTTTAACATATGGATGGTACATTTGTTACAACTGCTTACAAATATTGAAACATTGCTATTAACCATGGTCAATGGTTTACATTATGGTCTACATTTTATGTAAATTTATAAAATTATAAATTTTTGAAGAAATTTAACATGGCCTGTATCCATCATTGCAAGATCATGCAGAACATTTCCATTTCCCCTAAATACCCCCATTCCATCTATTTTATTCCTCCCTCCCCCTCCCCTTGGTGCCCATGGTGACCACCAGGCTTTGCTCCTTGAAGGACAAGATTCATAGATACTTGCAACACCACTGAAGACTGAACACACTAGTCTGTCCTCCCCAATTAGGAACCACATGTGCTCTCAAGAGACACCCTCCCCTCTGTTTGAGAATAAATTGGGCCTCCCCAGAATGGGAGTCCAACTCCTTCCCGCTCATTATGTGGGTCTCCACCCACAGATACAACACAATGGCAAAATTATCATTTACACATTCTCTAGAAGACTGCCCCAGGTGTGCACTGTCTGAAATGCTACCCCCCAAACACCCTAAACCAGTAACCCTTCCATATCATATTGCCAAAAGAGCTTTCTTAACATTGTAGTTTTAAACACATACCTGCCAATCCCCAGTGTTCACCTGCTCCCTCCTCCAACCAACACTACCCCTAGTTTCATGGACTGTCCAACCCATCCTCCCACCCTACCCTCCTGTCAAGCTTGCACCACCAAACCCAAGGTATCACTACACCCCTGTCATATCCCTTCACTGCACAACCACACACTTTCATCTTATCATAGATTTCGCCCATGGGTGTTGGCTCACAACTGTCTTCTTCCCTTCTATTTCCTATAAACATGTCTTCTAGACTCTAGCTCTCTGAGTTGGCTTGATTTGCTTAATTTATATCAGACAGATCATGTAATATTTGTCCTTCAATGCCTGGCTTGCTTCACTCAATATAAAGTCCTCGAGTTTCATCCATGTTGTTCTGTGTGTTAGTACTGTATCCTTTCTTACAGCTGAGTAATATTCCATTATATGTATACACCACATTTTGTTTATCCATTCATCTGTTGATGGGTATTTGGGTTGATTCCAAGTTTTGGCAATAGTGAAACATGAACATTGGAGTGCATATATCTATTTGTGTCCTTGCTTTCAATTCTTTTGGGTATATACCCAGCAGTGGAATTGCTGCGTCATATGGCAGACCTATAGTTTGTTTTTTGAGGAACTGTCAAACTCCTTCACAATGGCTGGACCATTCTACATTCCCACCAGCAGTGGATTAGGGTTCCCATTGCTCCACATCCTCTTCAACACTTGTAGTCCTCTATTTTTTTAATGGCTGCCAGTTTAATGGATGTAAGATGATATTTCATTGTAGTTTTGATTTGCATTTTCCCAATAGCTAGAGATGTTGAGCACCTTTTCATGTGCTTTTTAGCCATTTGTATTTTTTTCTTTGGAGAAGTGTCTGGTCAAATCACTTGCCCATTTTTAAAATGGGTTATTTTTCTTTTTGAGATACAGGATTCCTTTATATATGCTGGATACTAGCTCCTATAGATATATGGGTACCAAATACTTTCTTCCATTGTGTAGGCTGTCTTTTCACTTTCTTGACAAACTTCTTTGAGGTGTGAAAGGTTTTAATTATGAGGAGATCCTATTTATCTATTTTTTCTTTTGAAGCTCATGCTTTTGATGTGAAGTTCATGAAGCCATTTCCTATTGCAAGGTCCTGTAGATGCTTCCCTACATTATCTTCTAAGGTCTTTATATATAGATCTAAGGTCTACTTATATATAGATCTCTGATCCATCTGGAGTCCATTTTTGTATAAGGTATGAGATGGCATTCCTCTCTTATTCTTTTAGATATGGATATCCAGTTCTCCAAGCACCATTTGTTGAAGAGGGCATTCTCTCCCAGTTGAGTGGGATTGGTGGCCTTGTCTAATATTAAGATGACTGTATACAGATGACTGTATATGTGAGGATCTGTATCAGAACTCTCAATTCATTCCCATTGTTTGGTATGTCTATCCTTATGCCAATACCATGCAGTTTTGTCCACTGTAACTTTGGAGTATGTTTTAAAGCCAGGTAGGTGTGATTCCTCCAATTTCATTTTTCTTTTTCAATATGTCTTTAGCTATTCAGGACCTCTTGCTTTTCCAGTTAAATTTCATAATTCATGTGCTTTTTAGCCATTTTTTTTCCAACTCAGTAAAAAATGCTGATGATTTTTATTGGGATTGCATTAAATCTATAGATTAGTTTGGGCAGCATAAAATCTTAATGATATTTAGTCTTTCTAGCCATGAACAGGGAATAATCTTCCATATTTAGTCTTCTTTGATTTCCTTTAACAGTGTTGTGTAGTTTTCTGTGTATAAGTCATTTACATCCTTAGTTAAATTTATTCCTAGGTATTTGATTTTTTTAGGTACTGTTGTAAATGGCATTTTCTTCTTGATTTCCTCCTCAGATTGCTCATAATTGGTCTACAGAAATGCTACTGATTTTTGTGCATTGATATTTTAACCTGCGACTATATTGAACTCATTTATGAATTTTAGAAACTTTGTTGTAGATTTCTCAGGGTCTCCTATGTATAGGATCATGTCATCTTCAAATAGTGAAATTTTGACTTTTTCCTTTCTAACTTGGATGCCTGTATTAGTCAGCCAAAGGGGTGCTGTGACAAAATACCAGGAATTAGTTGGTTTTTATAAAGGGTATTTATTTGGGGTAGGAGCTTACAGAGACCAGGCCATAAGCATAAGTTACTTCCCTCACCAAAGTCTATATTCATGTGTTGGAGCAAGATGACTGCTGACATCTGCGAGGGTTCAGACTTCCAGGGTTCCTTTCTTCCAGGGTCTTGCTTCTCTCTGGGTTCAGGGTTCCTCCCTTCCCATGGCTTGCTTCTTCCTGGGCTCAGGTTTCCTCTCCTCCTGGAGCTTGCTTCTGTTTCCTCTGTGAGCTTACTTTCCGGGGCTTCAGCTTAAGGCTTCAGCATCAAACTCCAACATCAAAAACCATCAACTATGTCCTTTGTCATGTCTTTTATCTGTGGCCATAATGACGTGGCCCAATCAAAGCTCTAATCATAAATTAATCATGCCCAGGTACACCAGATTACAAACATAATCCAATATCTATTTTTGTAATTCATAAACACATCAAACTGCTACAATGCCTTTTATATCTTTTACTTGCCTCAGTGCAGGAGCAAGTACTTCTAACACAATGCTAAATAGGAGCAGTGATCGTGGACATCCTTGTCTTGTTCCCAATCTTGGAGGGAAAGCTTTTAGGATTTCATCATTGAATATGATGTTAACTGTGGGTTTTTCATATATTCCCTTTATCATGTTCAGAAAGTTTCCTTCTATTCCTATCTTTTGCAGCATTTTTATCAGGAAAGGGTGCAGTATGTTGTCAAATGCTTTTCTGTGTCTATAGAGATGATCGTGTCATTTTTTTCTTTTGATCTGCTTATGTGGTGTATTACATCAATTAGTTTTCTTATGTTGAAACATCCTTTCATACCTGGGATGAACCTGACTTGGTCATGGTGTATAATTTATTTGATGTGTTGTTGAATGTGGTTAGCAAGTATTTTGTTGAGGACTTTAGCATCTTGGTTCATTAGAAA
The DNA here is from genome assembly GCF_030445035.2 of Dasypus novemcinctus. Classification (NCBI taxonomy): domain Eukaryota; kingdom Metazoa; phylum Chordata; class Mammalia; order Cingulata; family Dasypodidae; genus Dasypus; species Dasypus novemcinctus. The sequence goes on from NC_080677.1 coordinate 89,001,508, forward strand.
GATTGGTTTGTAATTTTCCATTCTTGTGACTTCTTTGTTTGGCTTTGGTATTAGGGTAATGTCAACATCACGAGTTAGGCAATGTTCCTTCTACTTCTGTTTTTTTTTTTTTTTTGGAAACGTTTAAGCAGGATTGATATTAGTTCTTTCCAGAATGTTTGGTAGAATTCACCTGTGAAGCCATCTGGTCCTGGGCTGTTCTTAGTTAAGAGGTTTTTTTTTTTTTTCTTTTCTTTTTCCCTTCTTTATTTTTTTTACATTAAAAAACCATGAGGTCCCTGAATACCCCCCACCCCCTCACCCCATTCCTCCCACATCAGCAACCTCTTTCATCATCGTGGCACATTCATTGCATTTGGTGAATACATTTTGGAGCACTGCTGCACCATATGGATAGTGGTTTACATTGTAGTTTACACTCTCCCCCAGTCCACCCAGTGGCCATGGCAGGACATACAATGTCCAGCATCTGTCCCTGCAGTACCACCCAGGACAACTCCAAGTCCTGAAAATGCCCCCACATCATAACTCTTATTCCCTCTCCCTACCCTCAACAGCTAACATGGCCACTTTCTCCACGTCAATGCTACAGTTTCTTCCATTACTAATCACAGTAGTTCCATAGTAGATTATCAGTAAGTCCACTCTAATCCATACTCTATTCCTTCATCCTGTGGACCCTGGGTGGTTATGTCCATTCCACGTCTATATCAAGAGGGGGCTTAGATTCCAACATGGATGATGGATGCAATTCTCCCGCTTGCAGTAGTAGGCACTCTTGGCTCCCTGGTATGGTGGATGACCTTCTTTACCTCCCTGTTAGCTGGCCAGGGTAAGTCCAATAAACCAGACAGTAGGAGTTGCAATTGTTCAAATGTGGCCACTCTCTAAGCCAAACTCAGCATGTAAATACATTACCTCTCCCCCAGTGTGAGACATGACTCCTGGGGATGAGCCTCCCTGGCACTGAGGGATTACTACCAAGTACCAGTTGATGATGTAACTAGAAAAATACCTTGAATAAAAGGGTCAACTCAGACCAGCAGAATATCTCAGCCTACATGTAATATCAGGTGTTAAAAACTGCTTTATGACTGGATAAAAGGGGGAAATGGAAAGGACAAATGAGCTTATATGCCTATGAGTCTCCAAAAAAGAGTTGAGAGGTCATCAGAAGGGTAATGCTTATGCATGCCTCAGCGGAGTTCCAGAGACAGCCAGAGTAGATAGAAGCCCAGGTGCTGGTTCTTCTGAGGGCTACAGAGACCCACAGGTTCTATGGACATGGCAGTTGGCTCTGGAGTTCAGTGCCATGTTGGTTGGCCCTACTTTGGAATTTGTGTTCCTGAGTGATGGAGTTGGACTCAGATATGACCTTTCTACACACGACTCTTCTGTTACTTTTACTGGACCTGTGTTTGGCACTGGGTTTGGTGTATACTCAGGAGACATGAATCTCTGAACTGTCCATGTGACAGCCAGGCCCTGAGCCTCAGTTAAGAGGTTTTTGATGATCGATTCTATCTCTTTACATGTGATTCATCTGTTGACTTCATCAAGTTCTTCTTTTGTCAATGTGGGCTGCTTGTATGTTTCTAGGAATTTGTCCATTTCCTCTAAATTATCCTTCTCATCAGCATATAATTTTTCAAAGTATCCTCTTATGATTCATTTTATTTTTGTTGGGTCATTGGTGATATTCCCTTTCTCATTTCTTATTTTGTATATTCACATCTCCTCTCTTTTTTCCTTTGTTAGTCTAGCTAAGGATTTTTCAGTTTTATTGATCTTGAAGAAGTAACTTTTGGTTTTGTTAATTTTTTCTGGTGCTTTCTTTTCTATTTCATTTAGTTCTGCTTTAATCTTTGTTATTTCTTTCTTTCTACTTCCTTTGGGGTTAGTTTGTTTTTCTTTTTCTGATTTCTCCAGGTGTGCATTTAGGTTTTTGATTTTAGTGTTTCTTTTTTTTTTTTTTTTTGATGTATGCACTTATGGCTATGAATTTCCTTCTCATTACAGCTTTTGCTGCATCCCATAGGTTTTGATATGTTGTGTTGTCATTTTCATTCATTTCAAGGTATTTACTGATTTCTTTTGAAATTTCCTCCTTGGCCCACTCTTTGTCTAAGAGTGTGTTGTTTAACTTTTATATCTTTGTGTCTAATCTGGTTTCTGGCTCTTACTGATTTCTAGCTTTTTTCCATTGTGTTCATAGAAATTACTTTGTATAATTTCAATATTTCTGAGCTCATAGAGCATTTTTCTTTGGCCTAGCATGTGATCTACCTTGGAAAATAATCCATGTGCACTCAGGAATAATGTTTCTCCCACTGTTTTGGGGTGTAGTGTTCTGTATATGTCTATTAGGTCCAGATTATCAAATGTATTATTCAAAGTCTTTGTTTCCTTATTGAGTTTCTATTGAGATGTTCTGTCTAATGGTGATAATGGTGTATTAAAGTCCCCCACTGTAACTGTAGAAGTATCTATTTCTCCACTTAATATTTCCAGTGTTTGCCTCATGTATTTTGAGGCACCCTGGTTAGATGCATAAATATTTATGATTGTTCTTTCTTCTTGAAAGAGTTCCCCTTTTATTAATATATAGTGTCCATCTTTGTCTTGTACAATAGTTTTGTATTTAAAGTCTAATTTGTCTCATATTAGTATAGTTACTCCTGCCTATTTTTAGTCATGGTTTGTGTGTAAGATTGTTTTCCAGCCATTTGCTTTCAGTCTCCTTGAATCCCTGGGTCTAAGGTGGATTTCTTTTAGACAGCATATAAATTGGTCATATTTCCTTATCCATTCTGCCAATCTGTTTCTTGACTCATGAGTTTAATCCATTAACTTTCAGTGTTTTTACTTTCAAGGAATTACTTACATTAGCCATATTTTCTTTGGGTTTATGTCTGCCATATGTTGTTTTTCTTTTTCTTTTTGTCTTTTTAGTTGTTCTTATACTGTCCTCCAACTTTCTATCCCATTATTTTTCCTTTCAACCTGCAGAACTTCCTTTAGTATTTATACAAGGGCAGGTTTCTTATTGGCATACTCTCTTAATTTTTTAAAAATCTGTGAATATTTTGAACTCTCCATCATTTTTGAATGCTAGCTTTGCTGGATAGAGAATTATTGGCTGGAAATTTTTTCTTTTAGTACCTTAACTATGTTATACCACTGCCTTCTTGCCTCCATGTTTGCAGATGAGAAATCAGCACTTAATCTTATTGAGCTTCCCTTGTATGTGATGTCTCTTTTTTTCTTGCTGCCTTCATTATTTTCTCTTCATCTTGAGCATTGGACAGTTTGACAAGTATGTATCTTGGAGTAGACTTGCTGGGATTTATACTGTTTGGGGTGTATTGCACTTCCTGGACATGTACATCTATCTCACTCAATATGGTTGGGAAGTTTTCAGCCCCTATTTCCTCCAATACTCCTTCTGTCCCTTTTCCTTTCTCTTCTCCCTCTGGGATGCCTATAATGCATGTTTGTACATTTTGTATTGTCATTCAAATCCCAAAGTCCCTGCTGGATTGTGTATGTGTTAAGTTTTCTCTTTGACACTTGGATCCTCTTAACCTATTTCCTTGCTGTTGTCCATGTTCCCTTGAAGGAAAAAGATTAGGGTCAGAGAAGGTGAAAGAGGTAAGAAAAGAAAAAGGATAATAGTGATAAAAATAGTAAGAGAAGAGGAATTATGTAAGACCTAGGAAAGTTAATATTTAAATCATGTAAGCAGTGTAGAGTAATAGGAATAAAAAAGTGGAGTATCTAAATGAAATGGGAAACTGAATAGAGAAAAACATATAGAATGTGTTAAAAGGCAAGAATGATGAGGAGAGAGGGAAAGAGAAAACAAAGCACAAAAGGAAAAAAATAAAAAAAGAAAGAAAGCAAATTAGACAAGATAGAAATAAAAACCAGAAAAATTGAGGACTAAGCAAAGAGGTGGAATGTAAGAACAACTACAGAAAGCAGAAGGCAGAAATATGAAGGAAGGAAAAGAGAACATTGCTAGACAAAATCGGTATACACAGAAAAGGGGAAATCAAGGAAGAGGAAACACAGCAAACAAGAAACAAGCCAGTAGCACCTAATTTAAAAAATAGAAGGGGGTAGTGAAGAAAGAAGAAAGAGAAACAAGAAAACAAACACAAGCGAGCAGTCAAACAAAAACTATGGAAAAGCAGCCTTCCTTCTTAGGCCCCTGAGGAACTTCTCGGGCTGCCAGTGTTCATCAATCAATTCCCTGCAGCCTTCCCTCTGCAGGTTTTGAAGTGGGTTTTAGCAAGTAATCTAAGTGAAATTTTTTAAAAAGTAACCTTTTTTAAGGAAAAATAAAAGACCCAAGAGAAGCTGATAGAAAAAACAATGTCTATGTTTTCCCTGTCCTAAAGTATCAGCTGGATGTTTGATATCCCAGTGGGTCACTTACTCTAATAGAAGTGGACATCGAACTAGGGACCTTGTATATTCAAGGCAGGATCTCCTCCATTGAGCTAAAATTTCTCTTTGGGTCAATTAGTTCTTCAGAAAACTATCCAGTCACTTTCCTCAGGCAGGTTTGACTCTGCAGTTGGATAGATTCCTGCTGATTAGGAGTCTGTCCCTGCCCCCTTTCTATTTTTATTGCTTTCTCTCCCAGGGCAGCAGGACACAATAGCCTGTGTGAGTGGATCCCTCCTCACCTCTCCTGGTCAGGTTGAGTTTCCTTTTGAAATTCAAATGGGACACTGGTGACTGAACTCATCGCAGAAAAATGACTCTCAACCCTTTTCCAGACCACCCCCTCCTGCCAGGGCACCCTAAATAGGTTTTTGGAAGCTTATTAAGCACTTCTTACTGCCTGCCTACCTTAGGTGAGTTAAAATTTTGATAGTTTTTCAGCAGGGAACAGACTCCACCCTCTCCCATGCCAAGTTTCTCCCAGGGTGATTAGGTAAATCAGGTTGCCTCAACAGATTCGTCTCTCCCCTCTTCATCAGAACCCTCCCACTCTTGGAGAATGCTCCCTCCTACTGGGTGGCTGGCCAGAGTCAGGGCTCACAGATGCTTTTTGCTTTGAGAATGAGGCTTAGCTATTCACAGCTTCTAGTCCCAGGGGAAAGACCCTCATGGTTTTACCTTGAGCAATTTGTCTCTTTGTCCAGCTCCCTCTAGATCGATGCCCTGAAGCCACCTGCTCTGAGGGTTCCCAAAACAGCTCATTCAGGCAGGATCTTGCCCCCACTCAGCTGTTTTATTGTGAGAGATGGTGAGTGCCCACTTAAACTGATGCCATTTTGCCACCTCCCTCTGTTTTTGAAGTTCATACTGAGTACATTCTTTGGAGCCTGACTTCTTACATTCAACATTATGTCTGTTAGGTTTATCCATGTTGTTGTAGGTATTAGTGGCTGACTCTTCATCGTTGTCATTTAATATTCCATATCTAACCTTTCACTAAGCATTCTTATATTGGTTTTTCTTCTTTCCTGTTTTAATCTCCCTGACTTCTCACTCCTCTTATCTGGGATCACATTCCAAGTAAGCTACCTGTAACAAGTTCTCCCTTCTCTCCACTTCTCTTTTCCAGGATCCCTGGGCTAAATGTTATGCTAAGGAATTGGATAAAATAAATTCACAGGGGTATATATGTTTTGTCAGGAAAGAACATTACTGTGAGTTTGGAGATAGGAATTTTCATTTAACTTTGCTCCTTATTCGATGTTTCTCCTTGAGGATGCTGTGTCCTCACTCAGGAGTTCAAGTTTCCTGTGAAATTCAAGGATTTGTATTCCAGTCTCAAATTTCTGTAATTCAGATCTGCAGGTTAAAAGGGATCTTCTAGTAAAGACTGCTCAATGCAAGAAAATAAATGGTAAAATTTCATGTACCACAAAATGGCAAGGTGAGGTGCAAAAGCTTTGTATAGAGATATTCCACATGTCCTAAAACCTTACCACCTGAATGGTTGTGTACTTTGTGGCTTCTGCTAAGCTTAGTCAGACTCATCTGCTGCAAAGCAGTTGCCAGATGGAGGAAATCAGAACTTCAGTATAAGGGGCAGCTGGAAAGAGTCAAAGATCCTGGACCACGAGAGCAGGGTATAGGCTATGGATTGTTTTCTTTCTCTTCTCTTTTCTCCAAAAACCTGAAGCTATGGACCACTTCTGAGATGATTTCTGTGGCAAAATATATCCAAGATAAGGCATAGTTTTAATGAGGATGGCTGATGACAGAACTCACCTAAGGCTGTGGAGAATATAACTCTCAGGGGTGGCCACACCATTCCCCATTTTCTACGGTATTTATTTCACATTAGATCAACTAAACTCTTCCTAAGTAACCATAATAAATTGCACTGCTTTTATTTTATTTTATTTTATTTTGATATTATTATTTTTTTAAAGATTTATTTCTCTTCCCTTCCCCCCCCCCACCCCCACTCTGGTTGTCTGTTCTCTGTGTTTATTTGCTGCATCTTCTTCATCTGCTTCTGTTGTTGTCAGTGGCACCGGAATCTGTGTTTCTTTTCGTTGCATCATTTTGTGTCAACTCTCCGTGTGTGTGGCGCCATTTCTGGGCAGGCTGCACTTTCTTTCCCACTGGTTGGCTCTCCTTACGGGGCGCACTCTTTGTGCATGGGGCTCCCCTACACTGGGGACACCCCTGCATGGCAGGGCATTCCTTGCGTGCGTCAGCAGTGCGCATGGGCCAGCTCCACACAGGTCAAGGAGGCCCGGGGTTTGAACCGCAGACCTCCCATGTGGTAGGCGGATGCCCTACCCACTGGGCCAAGTCCGCTTTCCTGCACTGCTTTTATATTAATTAATCTTATATTTCTCTTGCAGATGTCACCAAGGTTTGCCCTTACTTGATTGCATTGTTTCCATGATAACAAATGCATTTTTATTTATTTTTATATTTTTTAAAGATTTATCTATTTTTTAATTTTTAAATTTCTCTCCCCTTCCCCCCCCGTTGTCTGCTCTCTGTGTCCATTCACTGCATGTGTTCTTATGTGTCCGCTTGGATTCTCGTCAGCGGCACTGGGAATCTGTGTCTCTTTTTGTTGCATTATCTTTCTGTGTCAGCTCTCCATGTGCCACTCCTGGACAGGCTGCACTTTTTTCACTCAGGGCAGCTCTCCTTACAAGGCTCACTCCTTGTGTGTGGGGCTCCCCTACGTGGGGGATATTCCTGCATGGCAGGGTACTGCTGTGTGGCATGACACTCCTTGTGCACATCAGCACTGTGCATCACCACATGGGTCAGGAGGCCCTGCGTTTGAACCCTGGACCTCCCATGTGGTAGGTGGACACTCTAACAGTTGAGCCAAATCTGCTTCCCGACAAATGCATTTTTAAATGATAAAAAAATGAAGAATAGAAAAGATCAATTAGAAATAAATACATAATACCCATTAATATGTAAGTGTTTGATGTGATAGATGTGAAATACAATTTTTCAAAAGTGAACAAACTATCCAGTAATTATGGTTTGTAGACACTAGTGGATAGTGTACATGCTAGTGTTAAAGAAATTTATCATCTGTTGTACATATCCTTTGACCACATCAGAAGTTAGACTTTTATGTAAATGAACATACTAGAAGAGATAACACAATCAGTCCTTAATTAATTGTGTATTATCTAAGACCCTCCTGCCTCTCTTCCCTTATTTGTCTTCCATTTTATTCCTCATTGACATTTCTATCATAAGAGAACGAGATAAAATTAAAATGATTTTATTTTACTACTAAACAGCTTTCTCTATGAAGACAAAGCACATTCATTCATGATATGAAATCTTATTTATAAAGATATTTTGAGCACATACCAAGCACGAGAACATGCTTAGCTATCATGGATACATGATGCATGGTTCTTGACGGCAAGGTGCTCACTGTTTAGTGGAAATATAGGCAAGTTAGCAAATAATTGCAACTGGGTAAAATAAACCATTTAGAGTTGTTTTATCTGTATTTTCACTTCTCTTAAGTGTAATTGCATTACAAGGAGGTGATAGACGCTCACAAATATTTGGAGGTAATTAAGCTTATTAATTTTGAAATAAAATTTATAGCCTACTGGAATAAAATTATTTTAAGATATTACCATTCAAAGAAAAGAAGACAGATGAATTTAAATATGGGGTTTGGTTTAAATCTTTTCATCTGATTTTTTTTGAGTGTTACTAAATCTGTTATACCACTTAACTCAAAATCATCATGATAATCTCCCAGTATAGAAAATATTCTCCCAAGTAGGCTGTTTGGGGAAGGGTATGACCTTGACTGAGACAGGTCTCTGCAGACACTAAAGAAGCTGACAGCTGGTGGATGTCTTTTGACCACCCTCCCTTCAGCTGGGAAACAAGTCCTTCCTTGAAGAGGAATCTGGGTGGTACATCTCTGTGGTACCATACTCACCACAACTTTCTTAATTTCACCTTCTAGGGCACCTAAACCTTGGTATGCTCTGAGTCTTTTGACCTCTTGTCCTTTTATGATAATGCCCTTGGTAATCTCATCTAGTCATGTGTTTTTGAATACCATCTATGCTTGGACAAACCTTCAATTTATATCCAGTCCAGACTTGCCTTCTAAAGTTCAGAGACATAAACATCCAACTGCTTCTAGATAGCATTTCTTGGATGTCTCATAGGCTTCTTAAACTTTATCCTGGATTGAACTCTTGATTCTTGCTTGACTTCACCCCAAACTTATTCATCCCATAATCTTCTCTATTTTAGTAAATTAGCAGTCAGTACCTCTGACCGAAAATTTTGGCTTCCCTCTATTTTTCACACCCTACCCCCAATTCACCAGCTTATTTTCTTAGCTCAACCTTCAATATATATCCAGAATTGGATTGCATTTTGACACCCTGTCTGTTACCATCCTAGTCCACACCATCATTTCTTGCTCTAAGTGATCAGGTGAATAACTCATCTCTCTTCCAGGATTCTCTGCTTTGTCTATGGAGCTGTCTCTCTTCCTCTGTGTATCTTCTCTGTGTATCTAGTTCTGTGTAAGTGTCCGTTTTATCTGCCCTCCAAGGGGGTGGGTACTCAACACTGCACACACCCTAATGATGTGATCAAATCAAAGTCCTAGTCTTGATTTACTGAGGTAAATGTACAGCCTCTGAATTTAAGTCAGTCAAAGAGTATCATGCCCAGAGAAAGTGACCAGTTTACAAACATAATATCTCTTATTGGGCCGTATAAATAATATCAAACTGCCACGTCCTCCTAACTGGTCTTCTTGAGCCCACCTTTACCCTTCTTCCATCTATTCTCAGTATAATAGTTAATGTGATACTATTAAAATATATGCCAGATTTTATCCTTCCTCCAAAGCCATCCCATTTCATTTAGATTAAATTCCAAAGTCATTACAATGGTATACCAGGCGAAGTGTGAACAGCAACCCCTCCTATTTCCTCTCTCTGCACATTCCCATTCTTCCCTTCACTTCCTTTTTCCTTATAGTCACACTGGTTCACTCTGTTATACAGTCCCATGTTTTATCATCTAACTTTCATTCTAGAAACATACATGACACAAAACTTACCCTTTCAACCACATTCCCAAACATAATTCAGCACTGTTAATTGCATTCACTATAATGTGCTATTACCATTTTCCATTTCCATTTACAATAAATCAAGATATAAATTCCACATAAATTAACCATCAGCTCCCCATTCTCTACCCCAATCTATCACATGGTAATCGGTATTCTAGATTCTAACTCTAAAGGTTTGATTTTTATATTTAGTTAACATTGTGAGATCATACAATATTTGTCATTTTGTGTCTGGCTAATTTCACTCAACATAATGTCCTCAAGGTTGCATGCATCTGGTCTTCATTCCCTTTTACAGATGAATAATATTCCATCATTTGTATATAGCACATTTTAAAAATATATTCACATACCATATAATCTATCCAAAGTTTATCATCAATAACTTTTAGTATAATCACAATGTTGTGCATTCATCATCTCAAAAATTTTGGAACAATTTCATTACTCTTAAAAGATGCCACACCCCTTAGCATTACTTCCTCAGCCCCTCATAACCACTAATCTAACTTTATCTTTATATACTGATTTATATTTACTTTTTATATAAAGGGAATCATACAATATGTCATTCTGTGTCTGGTCTTCATTTTGTATAATGTGTTTTTTTTTGTTCAGATTTTTTAGTATTAATCTACATGTGTTCAGCTTCAAAGAAGAATGGAAATATATATGCAATTTTACCCATTTTCATATTTCACATAATATTATTTATATTTCACATAATATATTTAGTTCATAATAGGGCACTCATACAGTATTTGTCCTTTTATCTGACTTGCTTCGCTCAACATGATGTACTCCAGGTTCATCCATGTTGTCATGTTTTGTGACTTCATTTCTTCTTACCACTATATAATATTCCATCATGTGTATACTCCACAATTTGTTTATCCATTCATCAGTTGATGGACACCTGGGTTGTTTCCAGCTTTTGGCAATTGTACTGCTATAAACATCAGTGTATATAAAACTTTTTTTTTAATCCATTTACCAGTTGATGGATGCTTGGGTTGCTTTAATCTTTTAGCAATTGTGAACAATGCCACTGTGAATATCAGTGTACAAATATCTGTTCAAGTCCCAGCTTTCAATTCTTCTGGGTATATACCTAGTCGTGGGGTTGTTGGGTAATATGGCAATTCTATATTTAACTTCCTGAGGAAGTGTGCAAACTGTCTTTCACAACAGCTGTACCATTTTACAATCCCACAAGCAATTATAGTGTTCCTATTTCTCCACATCCTCTCCAATACTTGTAATTTTCTGTTTTTTAAAAATAGTAACCTTTCTAGTGGGTGTGAAATGATATATCATGGTTTTGATTTGCAGTTCCCCGATAGCTAGGAATTTTGAACATCTTTTCATCTGCTTTTTATTCATTTGTATATCCTCTTTGGAGAAATGTCTATCCAAGTCCTTTGTCCATTTTTGAATTGGGTTGTTTGTCTTTTTATTGTTGAGTTGCAGGATTTCTGTATATATTCTGGATATTAAAATCAGTTATCTAGTTTCCAAGCTATTTATCCAATTGAGTAGGTTGAGTAGGTTTTCACTTTCATGGCAAAGTCCTTTGATACATAAAAGTTTTTAATTTTGATTTCTCATTTATCCATTTATTTTTCTTTGTTTGTGGTTTGGGTATAAAGTCTATGAAATCATTTTCCAACACAGGATCCTGAAGATTCTTTCTTTACATTTTCTTCTAGGAGTCCTGGCTCTTATATTTAGGTCTTTGATCCATTTTGAGCTAATTTTTGTATGTGGTGTGAGAAAGGGTTCCTCTTCCATTTTTTTTTCATATGGGTATCTGGTTTTCACAGCATTGTTTATTGAAGAGGCTGTTCTTTCCCAATTGAGTGGACTTGTCAAAAATCAATTGGCCATATGTGTGAGCGTCTCTTTTTCAAATCTGTTTGATCCCATTGGTCAAGATATCTATCCTTGTGCCAGGACTATGCTGTTTTGACCCCCAAAACTTTGTAATATGCTATAAAGACAGAAAGTGTGATTGCTCTAACTTCATTCTTCTTTTTCAAGATGTTTTTGGCTATTCGGGCCCCCTTACTCTTTCAAATAAATTTGATAATTGGCCTTTCCATTTCTGCAGAATAGGTTATTGAGCTTTTTATTGGGATTGTGTAGAATATATAAATCAGTTTGGGTAAAATTGACATCCTAACAATATTTAGTCTTCCAATCCATGAATGCAAAATGTCCTTCCATTTATGTAGGTTTTCTCTGATTTCATTTAGCAATCTCTTTTAGTTTTCTGTGTACATATGCTTTACATCCTTGGTTAAGTTTATTCTACATATTTGATTTTTTTAGTTGCAATCATAATAGGATTTTTTTCTTGATTTCTTCCTCAGCTTGCTCGTTACTAGTGTATCAAAATACTACTGATTTTTTGCATGTTGATCCTGTACCCCACCACTTTGCTGAACTTGTTATTAGCTCTAGTTGCTTTGTTGCAGACTTTTGGGACTTTCTATATATATGGTCATGTCATCTGCAAATAGTGAAAGTTACTTCTTCCTTTAAAATTTGGATGACTTTTCTTTCTTTTGCTTGCTTAATAACCAGTTAGAACTTCAAGGACAATATTGAATAACAGTGGTGACATTGGACATCCTTGTCTTGTTCCAGGTCTTAGAAAGAAAGACTTCAGTCTTTCACCATTGAGTATGATGTTAGTTGTGGGTCTTTCATATATGGCTTTTATCATGTTGAGGAAATTTCCTTCTATTCCTGTTTTCTAAGTATTGTATCAAGAAGAGATGCTAAATTTTTTCAAATGCCTTTTCAGTATCAATGAAGATGATCATGAGTTATTTCATCTTCATTTTGTTGAAGTGATGTATTACATCAATTCATTTTCTTATGTTGAACCACCCTTGCATACCTGGAATAAAACACACTTGATCATGGTGTATAATTCTTTTGGCATGCTTGGATTTGATTTACAAGTATTTTGTTGGGGAATTTTGCATCTATGTTGATAATAGAAATTGGTCTGTAATTTTCTTTTCTTGTAGTATCTTTACTGGCTTTGGCATTAGAGTGATGTTGGCCTCATAGAATGAGGTAGATAGTGTTCTGTCCTCTTCATTTTTCAGAAGAGTTTGAGCAGGATTGGTAGAATTCACCTGTGAAGTTATTGGGTCCTGGGCTTTTCTTTGTGGGTAGGTTTTTGTTTTTGTTTTTCCCTCATGAGTTGGCTTTCTCATCTGTTTGTTTGTTGTTTTTGCTTGTTGTTTGTGTGCTGTTTTTACTTGTTGTTTTTGCTCATTGTCTGCTTATTTTCTGTTTTTTTTTTTTCTTTAGGAGGTACCAGGTTGAGCCACATCTGCTCCCTGCCCTTTGGTTTTTGCTAGTTGTCTGCTCATTGTTTGCTTGTTGTTTTGTTCATTTTTTTTTTGTCTGTTTGTTGTTTGTTTTTCTTCTTCAAGAGGCACCGGAAACCAAACCCGGGATCTCCCATGTGGGAGGCAGGCACTTAACTGCTCGAGGCACATCTGCTGTCCCATTGGTAGGTTTTTGATGACTGATTCAATCTCTTTGCTTGTTATTGCTCTGTTGAGGTCTTCGAATTCTGGTATAGGAGTCATTGTAACTTGTTCCTATGCTTCTTGAAATTTGTCTATTTCATCTATGTTGTATTGTCTAGTTTCTTGGCATAGTGTTGTCATGATATCCTTTTATGATCCTTTTTATTTCTGTGGTTTCAGTGGTAATGATCCCCCTCATTTCTGATTTTATTTATTTGCACTTCCTCTTTTTTTTGTCAGTCTAGCAAAGAGTTTGCCAATTTTATTGATTCTTTCAAAGAAAAGTTTGTTAATTTTCTCTTTTTTTAATTCTCAATTTCGTTTATTTATGCTCTAATCTTTGTTATTTCTTTCCTTCTGCTTGCTTTTGGGGTAGCTTGCTGTTCTTTTTCTAGTTCTTCCAGATGTACAGTTAGGTCTTTGATTTTAGCTATTTTTTCTTTTAATCTAAATATTTAGGGCCATCAATTTTCTTGTCAGCACTGCCTTTGTTGCATCACACAAATTTTAATATGTTGTATTCTTATTTTCATTCATCTCAAGATATTTACTGATTTCCCCTGCAATTTCTTCTTTGTCCCACTGATTGTTTAAGGCAGTGTGATATATAACTCCCATATATTTGTGGGTTTCCCAGTTGTCTACCTGTTATTGATTTCCAGCTTCATTCCATTATGGTCAGAGAAGATGCTCTGTCTGACTTCAATCTTTCTAAATTTATTGAGACTTGTTTTGTGACTCAACATGTGGTCTATCCTGGGGAATTATCCTTGTGCACTTGAGAAGATTGTATATCCTGCTGTTTTGGGGTACCAATGTTCTGTACATGTTTGTTAGGTCTAGTGCATTTATCTTATTTTTCAAGTTCGCTGTTTCCTTATTGATTTTCTGCCTAGATATTCTATCTATTGATGAGAGGTTTGTATTGAATTCTCCAACTATTGTTGTAGAGGTGTTTATTTCTCCCTTTATTCTCACCAGTGTTTTGGGCACTGTGGTTAGGTGCACAAATATTTGGATGATATATCTTCTTGGTTGATTGTTGCTTTTAACAATATATAATGTACTTTGTCTCTTATAGCAGCTCTTGATTTAAATTCTATTTTGTCTGAAATTAGTATAGTTACTCCAGCTCTTTTTGGTTAAAATTTGCATGGACTATCTTTTTCTATCCTTTCACTTTTCAACCTCTTTGTGTCTTTATGTATAAGGTGAATCTCTTGTAAACAACATGTAGTTGGATCATTCTTTTTTAATCCATTCTGCCAACCTGTGTCTTTTGATTGGCAAGTTTAATCCATTAGTATTCAGAGTTATGACTATAGAGGCAGTACTTCCTTCAGCCATTTTGTCCTTTGATTTTTATATGTCATATATATTTTTTTCTGGTCTCTCTCTCTCTCTTTTTTAAGATTTATTTATTTATTTATTTGTTTATTTATCTTCCCTTCTCCCTACCCCCCTAGTTGTTTGTTCTCTGTGTCTATTTGCTGCATCTTCTTCTTTGTCCTCTTCTGTTGTTGTCAGCAGCATGGGAATCTGTGTTACTTTTGGTTGCGTTGTCTTGCTGTGTCAGCTCTCCATGTGGGTGGCACCATTGTTAGGCAGGCTGCACTTTCTTTTGTGCTGGGTGGCTCTCCTTACGGGGCACACTCTTTTTGTATGGGGCTCCCCTATGCAGGGGACACCCCTTCGTGGCAGGGCACTCCTTGTGCACATCAGCAGTGCATGTAGGCAAGCTGCACATAGGTCAAGGAGGCCCAGGGTTTGAACCGCGGACCTCCCATGTTGTAGATGGATGCCCTAACCACTGGGCCAAGCCCGCTTCCCTGGTCTCTCTTTTACAACCATCTTTTCTGTGTATTTAATTTTTTGTGATATATCTGACTAATCCCTTTCTCATTTCTGTTTCTGTAAATTTAAAAAATACTTTCTTTGTGTTTATCATGGAGTTTATATTACACAACCTAAATCTGTAACCTACCAATTTGAAAAGATATCAACTTAGCTGTAATACTGCACACATTTTCAGCTCCCATATCCCTTTGCTTACTCTCTCTATGATGCTTTTGTTTCATTTTATATATTTTTTATAACTGCAATCAGCAAATATGCCTTTTTCTTGTCAAAGATTCTTATAATAATTCAGATTCTTATAATAATTAGATGTAGAGTTGTATATTGAGGGTGCAGTACTATTGGGCTTTGCTTTTGCCCTTTTAATTACCAATTACTAATCTTAATTTCTTCACACTACTCCAAGTTATTGTCTTTTCTTTTTAAACTGTAGAACTCCCTTTAGAAATTCTTGTAGGTCAGGTTTCTTGTTGATGAACTCTCTCAGTTTCTGTTATCCATGAATACTTTAAACTTTCCCTCAGCTTTGAAGGACACTTTCATCTGTTAGAGAATATTTGAATGACATTTTTTTTCTTTTTCAGTACCTTAAACACATCATACCACTGCCTTCTCACCTCCATGGTTTCTGATGAGAAATTGGCATTAGTCTTAATGAGGATTCCTTATATGTGACAATTGCTTTTCTTTTGCTGCTTTCAGAATTCTCTCTTTATCTTTGGCATTTGACATTCTGATTAATATGTGTCTTGATGCAAGTCTATTAGAATTTATTTTGTTTGGAGTATGTTATCCTTCTTGGACATATATATTTATGTCCAGCATAACAGTTGTGAAGTTTTGGGCATTATTTCCCCATATATTCTTTCTGCCCCTTTACCTTTCCTTCTTCTGGGACACCCATGACATGTATATTTGTGCACTTCATGATGTCATTCAAACCCTGAGACACTGCTCAGTTTTTTTCTATTCTTTTTTCTATTTGTTCTGACTGTATGCTTTCAGTTGTCTTCCAGTTCACTGATTCTTTCTTCTGCCTATTCAAATCTCAACTACTGTGCCTTTCATCTCCATAATTTCTGTTGTGCTTCTTTTTATACTTTCAAATTCTTCTATATGCTCATACATTATTTTCTTAATATCCTTTATCTCCTTATGTATATTTACCTTCATATCCTTGAATTAATTTAGGAGATTTTTTTGAATATCTTTTACTAGTTTTTCCAACTTCTGAGTTTTTCTGACATTTTAATTCATTCTCTTGATTGAGAAATACCTTCCTGTTTCTTAGTATGGCTTGTAATTTTTTGCTGATGTGTAGGAATCTGATTATCTTGATGAGTTAACTATGAAGGTCAGTTTCTTCCTTTTTATCCAGCATTTTATTGTTGATTTGCTTTGTGTTAGGGTCTCCTTTAGTGCTTGGTCTAACTTATTCTAGACTGTTAGAATAGCCCATCATTTTCTATTCAGATATTCTTAGCTCTTTTTCATCTGATTCTTTTCCTGGATATGCAGTGTACTTTTTGTGCAATTATTTCACTCGCAGAGAGAGCTTCTTTTTCTCTCTTCCTTCTTCAGAAATCTTGAGCTATTCTTTTTCTTGCAAACTTCCTCCAACCCCCCTCCCCCCCCAGCTTCTATGATTTGTTTAAATTGCCTCCCTCACTCAGTACTCCATTTTCTTTACACTTCTCAGTTCTGATACCCCCTCTATCTTACAGAAGTTCACTTTAGCCACCCTCTTTTTATTCTACGAGTATCTCCTTCCTCCAATTTCTTCCCCATTAGTGTGTTCCCCTGAGGGATCCAGGTGGGGTTAATCTAGAAAGTTGGATCCCTTCAGAAAAGTCCTGTTTGCCTTTCAGTTGTCCAGCTGACTGCCACTGGTTTGAGGTGGAGGTTAGCCTAGCTTGTGATGTGCTGATTACCAACATAGAGTGCCTACCTATGTCCTTATCAGCCCCTGGCCTAGCAATGCATGATCACATGTGATTCTGTGGATAAGTAGACATAACCAGGAGTTAGGAGTTCAGGCTCTGGATCCATATTCTTGGGATTTCAATTTTGGCTTCTCTAATGACCAGCTGTGTAGTCGTGGGTAAGTTACTTAAATCACACTTTGCCTCAGTTCCCTTCTATGAAAAATGTGAATTTTAATAATGTCTACATAAGGGTTGTTCTGGGGCTTAAAGAAGCTAATTTATGTAAAGCACTTAGAACAGTGTTTGACTTTTAGTAATTTCACAATAAATGTTAACCACTGTTACTGTTATCAATATAATTATTATAGAATATCCAAGAAAATCTTGGAAGAAGTTAAACTTTTCTGGATAAGAGATATGTGTGATGACCATTCATGTTGCTCTCAGGAAGAAGGTCAAAGTAGAGCATAACAGATAAATAAAAAAATTATTACAGCTGATATCATCATTAATTCAACAACTATCAGTTTACAGAATCAGTAAAAATAAACATGATATTTTTGATAGGCTAAAGCAAGAATTTTGCAGAATTTGCCTGCCTTAAGATTTTACTTTTAGACAAAATATCTAGCTGCATAAAGAATACTTAAGAAAAGAAATTTTGTTATATGTATAAGAGGAACATCCCCAAAATGTAGTAATGCTTTTGTCCACAAATTCCTAAAGGATTAGGATTCAAAGGATTAGGTTGAAGGTATCTTTGCTGTCTCACTGAACCTTTGGTAATGTCAAAATATTCAATGGAGCACTTTTGCCATGAACTCCCCTTCTTAGAGTTTAAAATTTCATCCCACACCTCAAAAAGGCTGTAATAGAAGTTCATGGTGAGAGTAGCTGGACCACCTGCTAGAGCAAATCTCCAATTCGCCTTCCCATCCTTGATGACAGAGTTGCCTGTGGAGAAGACTGTGAATAAGACTACTCCAGGATAGGGAGATAGAAAGAAACCCTGTCATCTAATTTTGTTTATATTTGCCCCTTTTATTTCTTTCTCCATAATCAAGATCCACTGAGAACAGGGTTGGGGATCATGAGGGTAAGAATTTGGATATCAAAAACCTGGTCAGTAGTTAGTCAGAATGAAAGAGATTGCCATTAATCTGTCTCTTGCCAACATTAAAACTTCTAAAGTATATAGAATATATTCTATATGAAATATATAGTGTTTCCAAGCAACTTTTCCAGGTATTTTAAAGCATTCAGACAATTAACTAGTTTAAATTGCCTTTTTAAAAAACCACTCTGTAGTAATATGTTTTGCATTCCTTAGTTGAGATAAAGAATGACCAACATATTCGACTGTGTAAACTAATACTCCATTACATGATCTGGCTGAGGAACAGGGTGTAAGAGTTATAATAATACTTGAGTAAACATTTAGTAAATTGTCTACCAGTCCCTTCACCTGTATTATCTCAGTGAATCTTCACAACATTGTATAAAGGAGACACCATTATTACCTATGTAACAGATGAGGAATCTGAGACTTAAGTACTTTGCCCAAACCACTCAACTAGGAGACACTGAGCCAGGATTTGAACTCCAATCCTTTTGAATCCTAGAATTTTCTTGCTTGATCAGTATTTCTTCTCATTGAAAGCAACAAGAGAAAGGTAGATCAAGAAATGACAGTCAACCACATATTGATTAAGAAAAATGATTCTTAACTATGTTAAATCTAAACCTATTTTCCTTTAGATTTCTGTCAACAGAAGGTATTAAAAATATGTAGCTCAATTCTCTAGATCTTAATATAACTGAAGAAAGAAAAAATAATGGAGATTTAATGCCCATATTTATTGCCATGCGTTTACCAGTTCATGAGTTGTTTATTTATTAATTCTCATGGTTAAATATAACCTAGCATTTGTGAATAAATTACTCCTTTTCCGTTAACAGAATGACACTATTTCAATTACTTTCTGAAGTGTTTTTTCTCATTTCCTACCTGCTTATTTGCTGTATTGCACCCCTGGTGGGTTGTGGCAGTATTGCTTGTTAGTTAACTTGTGACCAGGTTGAGAAATGTCATACAACTACCTGAACATGTAAAAGGCGGGGAGGGGGAACAAAAACAGTGTTCACATATGGAATCTCTGCTTGAAGTCTCAAATTATGAGAGTTTAGGACAGAGGCTTCACATGTGTCCATCATTGCAGATGTGGAACTTGAAGATTATGGCCAGTATTTTTTAGCCTGTGGTTTCAGCATTTAAAAATGTTTAGATTTTAGATATACATTTGTATAACTTCAAATGATACAGACATGTGCTGTTCTTCCACGCTCACCTCAGAGGTCACTCTCTTCAGAGGTAGCTTATGTTAATGGTTCATAAATACCTTTCTAGACTTTTTCTAAGAATAAACAAGCACATGTACATGTAGGCTTATTAGTTTCTTTTTATTACAAAAATGGAATTATATTGTACTTTTGGAACTTGTCTACTATTTACTTAAAACTATAGCATGGATATTATTATTCCATGTTGGTACACATAGCTCAATCTTATTCTTTTTAATCACTACACAGTTATATGATATGGGTTTGCAAAAATTTACTTAGCCATCTCCCTTTTAAGCATAATTCAGGTTATTTACAGTTTTTTGCTATTAAGAACATCCTTCTACTTTAAGCACTGGTGTAAATATTTCTATCGGGTAGATTTCCAGAAGTAAATTTATTGGTTGAAGGTATACATTTAAATTTTTGATAAATATTGCACAGATTTCCTCCTAAAATATTATCCTGTTTGCTTTTTATGATGGTGTATAAAAAAATCTGTTTTTACCATATCCTCACCGCTTAGACATTATCAATCTTGAAAGGTGTTTCCAGCACAATAAGTGAAACATGGAATCTTAATGTTTAAAGATACATCTATTTTACTATTAATGAAGCTGAAAATCTTTTCAGATGTTTCTTGGCTATACGTATTTCTTCTGTGAATTATTGGTTTACATCTTTTCTTCATATTTCTTTTGGATAATTATCTTTTTCTTATGGATATATAAAAGCATTTTATCCATTTGTATTTATCAGTTAAATATGTAAGTCTCTTTTCCAAATCTGTCCATTTAAGAATGTTTTCTCCAACCTCTTTTATTTCCTCAGTCCATTTTCTTATGAATACCTTACAAAGTAGTAAAATAACCAAATGCTAAGCAGCTGGACTAAGAAGGAGGAAAAATAAATTATTTAGACAATCCATATATTGTACAACTAATTTTGATTTAAAAAGTTGATTGTGTATAACACCAACCTAGCTGGTCTGCTTGATTAATTTAGTAAAATGTAAAATAATAATCACAATGTATCACACTGTATGTTTACTTAACTAGACTGAGTACTGTTGAGTTTACAGACATTGTTCTCTTTATATTACTAGCAATTAGCACAGAACTGACTCTCAATAAGGACTGATAAATAAATGAAGCAAAAAGAAAACTAGGCAAACCAGTGGTCTTTTATTAAAAAAGCATAGCAACTCATTCACTGAATGACTTTTAAAAATATATACTTTATTTATTTTAAAAGAAACTTAGATTTTATCAATGTTACACAAAAAATATAGAGGATTCCATATGCCCCACTCCCTAGCCTCCCCACATTTTCCCACATCAGCAACATGCTTCATTAGTATGGTACATTTGTCGCAATTGATAAACACATCTTAAGACATTGCCACTAAGTGATGATTATAGTTTACATTGTAGTTTACATTCTGTCCTGCACATTTTTGCAAGTTATTATATGATATACGATGGCCTGTATCTCTCATTGAAATTTCATTCAGGATAATTCCAAAGTCCCCAAAGTGCCCCCAAATTACACCTATTTTTCCCTCTCCCTCCCCTCAGAACCTCCAGTGGCCACTGCCTCCACATCCATGATAAAATTCTTCCATTGCTATGATCACAGCAAGTCTACATTAGAACAACTGTGAGCGTACTCTAGTCCATCCCCTGAGGGAAGGGTCCGCAGGCAGGCAAAAATATGGCTGGCACAAGTAGCTGAAACCAGGGTCTGAGGTTGATACGCGCCTCCCCTGCAGGCATCAAGTATGAGGTAGATAATCCGCCTCCTTGAAAGCCCGCTCCAAAGTGCCAGCCATAGCGCCAGTGCCAGGCCCTTAGCTTCAGACTCTCTCCCTAGTAACAGCTTACGCGCACCAATCGCAATGCCACAACACATCCTCCAATAGCGTACACCCACGTTGCCTTAGCCTCTATAAAAGTCTGATCGCTTCCTTAATAAAGTGGACCTGCGCCATCAGCCAGTCTCCGTGAGCATCACTCGCATCGGTCTTACCTGCTGCGAGGCCCTGCCTCAATCACCCATTCTGCAGTCCTGAGAATTCTGTGATGGTGATGCCCACTCCACCTCTAATTGAGTGGGGGCTTAGGTCCCATGGGGCAGATGGATGGGACTTTCTTGCTTGCAGTTGCAGACTCTCTCTGTTCCTTGAGATGGTCATTGTCAGTCACCTTCTCCTTGTTAGTTGTCCTGTGTGAGTCCAATGAACTGGAGAGAAGGTGTTGCAAGTCTGTTGAGATCCAGGGCCCAACTGGCACATGGACAACCCAAAGATTTAAGTCTCTTGTATATACAGCTATCAACTCTAGTACTAACTATAGGTTCAAATAGAGGGGCAGGAGAGCCCATTTAATGACTTTTAAAAGTTAGTACCTGATTATCATATTCATAAGCCAATATGATGTTTTAGCCTATGCTAATTCTTAGGTGGATACAGCTTTGCTATTTTTGTCAGTTTCAATTAAGATTATTTTTGCCATGATTTGTATATAGATTTGTAAATTATCTAAACATATCTCATACTCTTGTATGAGGAACTCATATTAATCTTTGTAATTGTCTTTTAAAACCATCACAGTTTAAATGTGAATGTACATCTGGAATTCAAGGCAATTTATTACACATGGACAGACCTATTTCTTTGACCTTTTTTATTCTTCTTAAGAATAACTTTGGTATAGAGAAATGATCATTCATGTGCCTGAAAAATGTTACTAAGGCATGATCACACCAGAGGAAAACTTCATTTTCCTTAGAAAGTAGGTGATTTTGTTATCCTAGCATCCACTTTGTGTTCCTTCTATTTCATGAGTCATGACACATCTTCAAAAGATGTTAGCAGCTATCCTTGAGCCTCCAAAGTATTGGTTGGCAGCTCTTGACTTTATTTTAGAAAGGGAAGTAGAAAAGGTCTACAGTAAATCAGCTTAACTGATGAAAATTTAGAAAAATTGTTGGTCTACCATTAACCACTCCAAAAGTAAACTCAGCCAGGCAAAGCTGTTCTATTCCTGTGGCATTTAGCTTCTTTTGTAAGTGCCTGAAAGTGTCATTCACATATTCTGTTCATCCAAAAATATTTACTGAGTATCTACTATGTACTAGGTGGTGGCATAGGTCCTAGGAATTGAAGACAATTAAGAGATAACACTGTTCTCCAGAGTCCCAAAGACTAAAGTAATATTTGTGCTATTATTTTTATTAATGGTAAATAACATTTTTCAAATCAATTTCTAGAATAGAAACAGATGTAACTTAAGATATGGTCAGTTATTATCCACCAAAAGGGGAGTTTTATTTCATTGCTATTGCAATAGGACAGTGCCGTATAAGAAGAATCAGTATCTGAAGTTAGTTTGAACCATGGAAGTGGAGCAGATGCCTGGGGGCATCTATAGTTGCATATCTATACAGTTTCAGGTGCTGGAGGCCTAGAAAGAAAAACGATATCCAGAATTTCTATAAAAAATAGGTAAAAATTCCTTTTGGGATGATCCAACACAATAGTGGGTAGGAAAGTGAAGTGAGAGATAATTCAACATCAGTAATCTCAGATGTCAGGATGGCAGGCAGGTAGGTGGCCAGCATTAAAAAAATTTGCCAGCATATCTTGAAGAGAAAGAGGCATGGTTTCAGAGTTGGACTGTAGAGAAGAGTGTAATCTGTGGTAGATGGAGTAGTTGGGAAAAGAGTGAAAACATTGTGTGACAGGGTCAAGGTAGGTACTTTCTGTTTATAAAACAGAAATCTGGTTAAATCTGATTAGTCCTCTAGGGGGAGCCCGTGGCTCTTTTCTATTCCTGTACAGCTCCACCTCCCCCAGCACTCCAAGTTCCCATAACCAAGTACTTCATCTTTAAGAAGGAATGCTATTAGGGGTCGAACAAATTCAAAGGCTCCTTTTAAATTATAGAACTAGAAGGTCGAACATTCAAAGGTTTAGAAACAGAACACAGATGGGCATGGATTCTTGTTTTGCTTCCTTCTAGAATGAAGCAACCTGGGGCTTGTTCAAAGGTGCCAAGGCTATTTTTTTCCTCTCTCTTCAGATACTTGTTTTTTTTTTTTTCTCCCCAGGCCTGAACATAGCTTCTACTTGGGAACTGTGCTCTGAATTCCTTTACCCTATTGTTCCACAATCAGCCATGGGAAGGCATAGGGGAGGATGTTCCCTGTGGATTCCTTGCTCCTTTTCATCTCTATCAGGGGCATATGGACTCTGGGTTGGCATTTTTTTCTCTTTGAAGAAGCATGGGGTTAGGCACTGGGGAGGAAGCATCCTTTTCTCATGCTTTGTTTCTGTGTCTTTCAGGCCAACATAGCATAGTAAAGAGAACTCACTCATAAGGTCTAGTCTAAATCACTATCATTTGGGCTTTGAGTTCAGAGTTTCATCTCATAATATGTATTCATATCTCTTTCTCAGGGACTTGGCCATGAAGGAAGTCTGGCTAAGGGCAGTATTCTGGTATTCCTGGGTTCTTAATCAAATACCATCATATTTCATTTCTTAATAGTACCTCTCTTGTTTGTAACAGGACAAAAGATTAGCATTGGACCTTGGAAAAAAGGCAGAAACTCAGTTAATAAGGCTGCTATAAAAGACTGAGTCCAGAGCATGGCTTGATCCTTTGTACACATTATTGTAGACATCACAATTCTTTAAGAGGGATATTGTTATCCCCACTTCGCAGATGACAAACATAAGGCTCAAGTTAGGAAACCTGCTCAAAGGTATCTGAAATTATAAATGGTAAAGCAAGAAGTTAGGTCTCAATTTGACTGAGAGTTCATCCTTGCTCATCCATTGTTTTGAACTACTGTTATCAAGGTAGCTGTTTCAGTTTCCTATGCTGTTAAAGCAGATACCATAAAATGGATTGGCTTAAACATGGGAATTTGTTAGCTTACAGTTAGAAGCCAAGAAAATGTCCAAATCAAGGCATTACCAAGGCAATACTTTTGCCCTGAAACTTGCATTCTGGGGCTTTCTGCTGCTGATCCTGGCTTCTCTGTCACATGGCACACCACATGGTAGCATCTGCTGGTTTCTTCCTTCTCTTCTGGGTTTTGTTGCTTTCAGCTTCTTGATTCTGTGGCTTTCTTGCTTTCTCTCTCTCATTCATTCCATTTATAAAGGACTCTAGTAAAAGGATTAAAATCCATTCTGAATAAGGTGGGTCACATGTTGACTGACATAGCTTCATCAAAAGGTCCTACTTAACAGTGGGTCTGCTGGAACAGGAATGGATTAAATTCAAGAACCTGTTTTGTTCCCCCACCAGTCTTCATCATCTCAGCACTGCCCATGGTTCAATACAAGATTAGGTCATAAAAATTTTTTTTTTTTACATTTTGCCTTTTGTCACTGTAATAGGTGTTGCCCAGTATGTACAGAGGCAAGGCAATCTTTTCCATTTCTTCATTCCATGTCTACATCCTTATTTTTTAAGTTGTGTCTTCAAAAAAGTTTTAGTCAGAGTAAAGTCACATATAGAATATAGGGAACTCCCATATACCCAACATCAAACCCTTTTCCCCCTTCCCCAGCAATGATCATTTTACATGTAGATGTTACATTTGCTACAACAGATGTACAGACATTGAAACATAGCTACTAACCATGGTTCCATTATGGTTTACATTATGGTTTACATTTTAGGCTATACACTTTGATAAATTTTTGGTAAAATTTAACATGGCCTGTATCCAACATTGCATGATCATGCAGAACACTTCCATTGCCCCCTAGTTACACCCTCTACCATCTATTCTATTCCTTTCTCCATATGGTAGTTTTATATTTAGTTGCTAATTTAACTTCCCCAAAATAATGTCTGTGTAATAGTTTGTCCACATGTTCACTAGCATTTGGTATTGCCATTATTTTTTATTTTACTCATTTTGACAAGTGTCTAGTAATATCTCATAGAGGGAATGCATATGATTACTCCCTTTCTGTTATCTACCAGATTATACCTTCAAAATTTTCCATGTCTTTGCTACACCATTGCCAACACTCTAATTCATGATATCAAGAGCTATACCACTCTTTCTGGACTTGTTTCTTTTTTTTCTCCTTTTGCTCCCTTCCAATACATTATCTGCACAGCAGCCAGGGTACTTTTTCAAAAAAACTCCCCTCCTTATGGCCTTCAGTGATTTCTCATTGTGTGTAGAATAAATCCAAACTCATTACCATGCCAAAGAAGGCTTTGCTTGGTGGCAGACTTGGCCCAGTGGTTAGGTCGTCCGTCTACCACATGGGAGGTCCACGGTTCAAGCCCTGGGCCTCCTTGGCCCATGTGGAGCTGGCCCATGTGCAGTGCTGATGCACGCAAGGAGTGCCCTGCCATGCAGGGGTGTCCCCCACATAGGGAAGCCCCACGCGCAAGGAGTGCACCTCATAAGGAGAGCTGCCCAGCACGAAAGAAAGTGCAGCCTGCCCAGGGATGGTGCCTCACACACGGAGACCTGACACAACAAGATGATGCAACAAAAGAAACACAGATTCCCGTGCCACTCACAACAACAGAAGCAGATAAAGAAGACACAGCAAAAGACACAGAACAGATCCCCCGGGGCTGGGGGTGGGGGTGGGGGTGGTGGGGAGCAGGGAAGAGAAATAAATAAATAAATAAATCTTTTTAAAAAAAAAGAAAAAAAAGAAGGCTTTGCTTGAATTTAAACCACTTATCTTTCCAAGATCATCTTGTCTCACTTTCCCCTTTGTCTACTATGCTTCAGCCACACTGATTGCTGTTTTTTCCTCCCTTCAACTGTTTTCTACTCTTCACTGACTGAGGGCTTCTTCAGAGATTATTCTCTCTGTCTGAAATATTCTCCTCTGAGCTCTTTGAACATTTGGCTTTTTCTTATTATGCAGGTCTCAGTGCAAATGTACCTGTGTAGAGAGACATTCCCACAACAACTTTGCTAGAATGTGAAGGTGATATGTGCATAGTTATGTGATATATTATTTTTAACAAATCAATTTTATTGATTTATAATAACAAATTATAAATCCATCTGAAGTGTACAATCCGTGGTATTTTGTGTAATCATGGATTTGTGCATTTGTCCCCTCAATCATTCTTAGAGAACTTTCATTATTCTAATAATAATTATAACAATAATAAAAAACAAAAAACAAACAAACAAAACTCATCACTTCTCAATCTCTCTGTGCTATCCCTGCCATACATAGCTGCTATTACGTTTCCTTCTCTCTAGTATATTGGTATTTATGTTTTATAAAAACACTCATATATGTAATATCACCCATATATGTATTTTGCATGAGGTTTTACTATCTTATACAGTCCCATGTTACTGTTTTTAGCTTCCCTTCTAATAATGTACATGACCTTAGACTTTCCCTTTCAACCACTGTCATGGCCATATAATAGCTTGCTAGTTAAAAACACCATGATATGCTTTCATCATTTTTATTCATTTACAAACTACCTTTTAATCAATTCTGCATAGATTAACCATCAGCTTTCCATTCTCTCCTCTCTTTTTGTTTTCTGGTGACCTATATACTAATTATTAATTCCATGGGTTTGTATAGTATACTTAGTTTATAATAGAACAATCATACAGCATTTGTTCTTTTGTGTCTGGCTTGCTTCATTCAACATAATGTCTTCCAGATTCATCCATGTTGTCATAAACTTCACAACTTCATTTCTTCTTACCACTGCATAATATTCCATCGCATGAATATACCACATTGGTTGAGGGACACCTGGGTCTTTCCAACTTTTGGCAGTCATGAATAATGCTGCTATGAACATCAGTGTGTAGATGTCTGTTCATGTCTCTGCTCTTAGGTCTTCTGTGTATATACCTAGAAATGATATTGCCGGGTTCCATGGCAAGTCTATATTCAACTTCCTAAACAGTCCTCCACAGTGGGTGTACCATTGTACATTCCCACCAACAGTCAATAAGTGTACCTGTCTCTCCACATCCTTTCTGACATTTATAGTTTTCTG
This sequence comes from Dasypus novemcinctus, assembly GCF_030445035.2. Lineage (NCBI taxonomy): Eukaryota > Metazoa > Chordata > Mammalia > Cingulata > Dasypodidae > Dasypus > Dasypus novemcinctus. The sequence continues at coordinate 89,028,794 of NC_080677.1, forward strand.
ACTTTTTAATAGCGGCGTCATAGATGTGAAAGGATATCTCATTGTAGTTTTGATTTGCATTTCCCTAATTGCTAGTGATGTTGAACACTTTTTCATGTATTTCTTCATCATTTGTATTTCTTCTTTGGACAATTGTCTTTTCAATTTTTTGGCCAATTTTTTATTGGGTACTTTGTCTTTTATCACTGAGTTGTATGATCTCTTTGTATATGATGGATATTAAACCCTTATTGATTATGTGATTGCCAAATATTTTCTCCCATTGAGATGTTTCTCTTTTCACCCTTTTGACAAAGTCCTGTGAGGTTCAAAAGTATTTAATTTTGAGGAGATCCCATTTATCTATTTTTGTTGTTGTTGTTGCTTGTGCTTCGGGTGAAGGTTTAAGAAACTACTGCTTACCACAAGATCTTGAAGAAATTTTCCTAAATTTTTCTTTTTGGAGTTTTATGGTTGTTGCCTTTATATTTAGATCCTTGATCCATTTTGAGTTACTTTGTAAAAGGTGTGTGATAGGGATCCCCTTTCTTTTGGATATGGCTGTCCAGTTCTCCCATACCATTTGTTGAATAGACTGTTCTGGCCTAAGAGGAAGGTCTTGACAGCCCCAGAAACCTCCTAAGGGAAGGCAGCTGATGAAAACAAAGCTGTAACCATTACAGCCAAAAATCCCACCAAGACCTTGGTCCCAAGGTCCCATTTGCAACTCCCAGGTTCAAAAGATGCCCTGGATAACTCCAAACAGAAAGGTCTCCCTATTTGTTCTCTGAAAGCTATAGGTGAAGGTAGAAAGGCAACCAATCAGGACAGCAAATAATGGAGATCTCTCCTTAATGTGAGGAGGGAGGAGGAGAAGGAAAGGCCTTAAAAAGACCTACTGGGGGCCCCACGTTGTTCATCTCACCCTGTAACATTCCTGCACCCATGTCTTGGGTGTGTACTTTTCCCTTTTCTTGTTTCTCAATAAACTCTTTTACTGGCCTCATTAAAATAAATAAATAAATAAAATAAATAAAATAACCTCTTGGGCCACAAAGGGCATACTAACCAAAATTAGAGAATATCTATTATATATACAATAATTGGAGAATATATATATACACTATATATTCAAAATTAGAGAATATCTGATATATATTCAATATTAATGATAATAAAAGTACTAAATACAATGAGAAAAAAAGTTACTTGGTTATAGATATGAGAGTCTATTTCTGAGTTCTCAATTGGTTTAATTTGCCAATGTGTCTGTCTGTATGCACATAAACACAGCACCATGCTGTTTTTACCACTGTAACTAAGTAATATGCTTTAAAGTCCAGAAGTGAGAGTCCTATAACTTCTTTCTTATTTTTTAAGGCACCTTTGGCTATTTGAGATCCCTTAGATGTCCAAATAAATGTGATAATTGGCTTTTCCCAGTTTTACAAAAAAAAAGATTGTTAGGTTTTTAATATTTAGTCTTTCAATCCATGAACACGGAATGTCCTTCCATTTATTTTAAGTCTTACTCAGTTTCTTTTGGCATTGTTTTGTAGTTTTCTGAGTACAGGTCCTTTAAGTCTTTGATTAAGCTATTCCTAAATATTTCATTGTTCTCGTTGCTATTATAAATTGATTTTTTTTCTGATTTCCTCCTCAGATTGCACATCAGTAGAATACAGAAATGTTACTTATTTTTGTGTATTAATCTTGTATCCTGCCACTTTGCTGAACTCGTCTCTTAGTTCTAATAACTTTTTTGTGGATTTTTCAGGACATTCTAGACATAGGATCATATTGTCAATGAATAGCGAAACCTTTACTTCTTTCCTATTTGGGTGACTTTTATTTCTTTATCTAGCCTAATTGCTCTAGCTGCAATCTCTAACACAATATTGAATAACAGTGGTGACAGTGGACATCCTTATCTTGTTTCTTATCTCAGCAGGAAATTCAGTCTCTCACCATTGAGTACAATGCTGGCTGTAAGTTTTTGATATATGCACTTTACCATATTGAGAAAGCTGCCTTCTACTCCTATCTTTTGGAGTGTTTTTTTAAAAAAATTTTTATCAAGAAAGGGTGCTGTATTTTGTCAACTGCCTTTTCTGCATCAATTGAGAGGATCATGTGAATTTTATTCCTTAATTTATCAATATGATTTATTATACTAATTGAATTTTTTTTGTGTTGAACCACTCTTGCATACCTGGGATAAAACCCACTTGATCATGGTGTCTAATACGTTTAATGTGTTTTTGATTCCATATTGGAAGTATTTTGTTGAGGCTTTTTGCATCTATATTCATTAGAGATATTAGTCTATAATTTTTTTTTTGTATTATCTTTATCTGGTTTTGGTTTTGGGGGGATGCTGACTTCATAGAATGGGTTTGGTAGCATTCATTCCTGTTCAATTTCTTGAAAGAGCTTGAGCAAGATTGGTATTAGATTGTCTTTGAATGATTGACAAAATAATCTGTGAGGCCATCTTGCCCCACGCTTTTCATCTTTGAGAGGTTTTTGAGACTGTTTCAATTTCTTCACTTGTGATTGGTCCGTTGAGGTCTTTCATTTTTTCTGGGGTGTGTGTAGGTAGTTCATGTGTTTCTAGGAATTTGTCCATGTCATCTATATTGTCTGATTTTTTGGCATGCAGTAGTTCATAGTATCCTCTTATAACCTCTCATTTCTATGGGGTCAGTGGTAATGTCTCCCCTCTCATTTCTGATTTTATTTATTTACATCGTCTCTCTTTTTTTCTTTGTCAGTCTAGCTAATGGTTTGTCGATTTTGTTGATTTTCAAACCAATTTTTGGTTTTGTTGATTCTTTTTATTCTTTTTTGTTCTCAATTACATACATTTACTTCTGCTTTAATCTTTACTATTTCTTTTCTTTAGCTTGGTTTGGAATTAGTTTGCTGCTTTTCCTAGTTCCTGCAGGTGTACAGTTATATCTACACTTTTAGCTCTCTTATCTTTTTTTTAAATGTAAGCATTGAGGGCTATAAATATCCCTCTCAGCACTGCCTTTGCAATGTACCATAGGTTTTGATATGTTATGTTCTCATTTTCATTAATCTTAAGATGTTTCCTGAATTTTCTTGCAGTTTCTTCTTTGACCCACTGATTATTTAAGAGTATTTTGTTTAATCTGTATATCTTTGAATTTTCCCCTTTTCTGTCCATTATTTTTTTCCATCTTTATTCCTTTATGATAAAAGAAAATGTTTTGTATAATTTCAATCTTTTAAAATTTATTAAGACCTGTCTTATGACCCAGCTATGGTCTATCTTGGAGAAGGATCCATGACCACTTGAAAATAATTTTTATCCTGCTGCTTTGGGGTAGGATGCTCTATAGATATCTGGCAGGTCTAGTTCATTTATAATATTATTCAGGCTCTCTGTTTCTTTGTTAATCCTCTGTCCAGATGTTCCATCTAATACTGAGAGTGGTGTATTGAAATCTCCAAATATTATTGTAGAGGCATCTATTTCTCCTTTCAGTTTTGCTAATGTGTGCCTTACGTATCTTGGGGCACTCAGGTTACATGCATAAATATTTAGTACAGTTATTTCTTCTTGGTAAGTTGCACCTTTTAATAAATAATGACCTTCTTCATCCTTTATAACAATTTTGCATTTGAAATCTATTTTGTCTGATATTAGTATTGCTACTCCAGCTCTTTTTTGGTTACTATTAGCATGGAATATCTTTTTCCAACATTTCACTTTTAACTTCATTGTTTTCTTACATCCTAATGGCCCTCTTGTAGACAACATATAAATGACTTATATTTTTTATCCATTCTCAGGATGTCTTTTGATTAGGGAGTTCAAGCCATTAACATTTAATGTTATTACTATGAAGGCATTGCTTTTGACATTCATTTTGTCCTTTGGCTCTCCTTGTCCTATTGTTCTATTGTATGTCACCATACTCTTTAGTTTACCCTTCTTGATCATCTTCATGTCTGCAGTCTCTTTCAAATCTCTCACCCTTGTCTTTTCCTTTCAGTGTGCGGCATTCCCTTTAATATCTCTTGTAATTCCATTCTTTTGGTAACATAGTCTATCAGTTTTTGTTTGTGAAGACTTCAAACTCAGCCTCTTTTTTTTTAAAGATTTATTTTATTTCTCTCCCCTTCCCACCCCCATTGTCAGCTCTCTGTGTCCATTTGCTATGTGTTCTTCTGCATCCGCTTGCATTATCTGACAGAACTGGGAAACTGTGTCTCTTTTTTGTTGTGTGATCTTGCTGTGTCAGCTCTCTGTGTGTGCAGCACCACTTCAGGGTGGGCTGCACTTTTTTCATGCAGGGTGGCTCTCCTTGCATGTGGGGCATCCCTACATATGGGTGCCCCTGTATGGCTGGCACTCCTTGTGCACAGCAGCACTGCATGTGGGCCAGCTTATCACATGGATCAGGAGGCCCTGGGGATTGAACCGTGGACCCTCCTTATGGTAGAGGGACTCTATCAGTTGAGCCGAATCTGCTTCCCCATGCTCATTTTTGAAGAACAATTTTGGTGGTTACAGAATTCTTGTTGGCAGTTTTTCTTTTTCAATGCCTTAAATACATCATACCACTTTCTTCTCACCTCCATGGTTTCTGATGAGAGATTTCCACTTAATATTATTGCATTTCCTTTGTATGTGATGTTTTGCTTTTCTTTAGCTACTTTCAGAATACTCTTTTTATCTCTGACATTTGTAATTCTGAATAGTAGGTTTCTCAGGGTAGGTCTATTCATATTTATTTTGTTTGGGGTGCATTGTTCTTCTCAAATATTGATATTTATGTCTTTCATAAGGGTCAGTAAGTTTTCATTTCATTATTTCCTAAAATATTCTTTCTGACCCTTTTCAATTCTCTTCTCCTTCTGGGAAACCAACAATGTGGATATTTGTGCAGTTTGCATTGTCATTCAATTCCCTGAGTTGCTGTTACATTTTTTCCATCCTCTTCTCTTTCTGTCCTCTTGTCTTTACCAGTTCAGATGTTCTGTCTTAGAAATCACTACTTCTGTATTTGAGCAATTCAAATCTGATCTTATGTGCCTCTAATGTATTTTTAATCTCATCCATAATGCCTTTCATTCCCATAAGATCTGTTACTTTTCTTTGCTGGCTTTCAAATTGTTCTTCATGCTCTCCCAGTGTCTTCTTAATATCCTTTTATTCTTTAGTCATATTTTCTTTAAATTCTTTGAATTTATTTAGTAGAGTTGTATGATTATCACTGATTGTCTTCAATCCTGTATCTCTTCAAGACTTTTGGTTTGTTTCTTTGACTGGGCCATCACCTCCTGTTTCCTAATATGGCTTGTAAATTTTTGCTGATGCCTAGGCATCTAAATATGCTGGTGAATTTACTCTGATGGCCAATTTCTTTCTCTTGCTTATTGCTTTTTTCCCACAGCTCTTTGATATTTGTTTCAACTTATTCTAAGTCTTTAAAATTGCCCAGCTTAAGTTATCAAATTCAGGACAGGGACTCACTAATGGGGCATAGATTTTCTTCCAGGGGTTAGCATACAGGGAGAACCAAAAACAGTTTTTGTCCTGCAAATTTCCAGACCAGTCAGCAGATGGTGCTCATAAAAGCACCTTCCATGGAGGTATTCAGTCTCAGCTTTCCTGTGTTCCTGTATTGAATCTCCAAAGTGGAGATCAAAGCTGCCTCTGCTGGCTGAATTCATTGAAGAAAAACTCCCAACTCCCCCTCTTTTATCCCTTGAAACTGCTGACAAGGAGGAAGATGTCTGTTCCCCTCTTAGGCAGCTGCAGTGAGCCATGGTTTTACCCCATCTTAATATCTTGGGGGTAGGGGGTGGGTAACCCTTCCTGGCCACCATAGGGGCTTAATAACTCACATTTATTTTCTTGGGTTTTTCATTTCTATGTTACTCACTCTTCTGGGAGTTGTGTAGCACTTTCCTGGTCTGCTGACCCCTAAAGCAGGTCCCTCTGACAACTTTTGGCTCTTTCTCTGTTGTTTTTAAGAGAGCATTGATCCCTCCCTGTTAGTCTGAAACCATCTTCCCACAAGCTGATATTTTAATATGAGTAGTTTGCTTTAGTGAAACAATTGTTCTTTTCAGTTATTTTAAAGCTCTTTTTGTTTTCTCTGGACAACCTTTGTATCAAAAAGCTGTTATGTTGAAACCTAATATGGAAAAATGTTAAAATCAGGACTACTTTGCTTGCAGTGGGATGGGGTGAGAAGTGAGGGAACAAAGTTCCATCTGCTCATCCTTTTCCTTTCTTTGTCCTCCCCTAGAGCAATAGTGACTTTTAGGAACCTAATCTGAAAATTCAACACATAAATTAAGTGATTATATATTTAGAAAAATGACCAGGACAACTCCCACTTAGATAAAAATATCTGTTTAGTTTGAAGTCTATAGAATAAGAGTTTCTTATTGCAGTTTTTAAATAATTTTGTTCTCACATATTTGGCCCTGCAGCTTCATTCTTTTTTCCTTGAGGTCAGGAAATTGAATTAGTTCCTAGCACTTAGTACCTAATTTTGCACACCCAAGGAACACAGTAAATGATTCTTTTTTGAAAAATAAAATATTATTAAAATATATCATTCATACATGAGCATACATAAACAATAAGTGTATAGTAAAAGTTGTTCACTTATAAAACAACCATGCATGTCATCATACAGGACTCCATACATCATCTCACCACCTACAACTTGCATTGTTGTGAAACATTTGTTGCAAACTATGAAATAGCATCATCAAAATATTACTATTAACTAATCCAATATCTTATATTGGGTGTATTTTCCAGCCAGCCCACCCAGTTATTAATACTCTACATGTGTTATAATTCATGAAAGAATGTTCTCATATTAGTTCTGTTAGCCACAATCCATCTTCTACCACTGGTTTCCCTGTGAAATACAGCTTCGTGTTTTGTACAATCCATTCAAAATGTACACTCAGTGGTTCTCATTTTCTTCACATAGCTGTGCTGTCATCACCTAAGTCAAATTGTAGAATGTTTTCATGACTCCAAAAATTAAAATCCCCATCCCCTTATACCCCCCTATAGTTGTCTATAGAATTGATATAATGTATTCTTTGCCATTGCCACAAAAACATTACAATATTACCTTTAACTGTTGTTCATAGTTGTAATTTTCCTGTCTATTACTAAATTCTTAAAAGTTTGTAAAAGAAAAACATTCTTATATTTACACTATTAACCACAATCTTCATCCACTACCAAAATCAATATGTTCTATAATCCCTATTTTTTAGTTACATTTCAATTAACATTTATTATACTTCCACAGACTACCTCTTCCAGCCACAATCTCCTTTATAAATCAGTAGTGTTAGTTATACTCAGTATAATATGTTACCATCAACTTTATTCATTTCTACACCTTTATAATAAACCTTTTTAAAAATTCTACATATGTTGAGCATCAGCGCCCATTCTTAACCCACAATCTATTTCCTAGTAACCTATATTCTAGAGTTTATCTCTGTGAGTTTACTCATTGAATTTGGTTCATATTAGTGAGACCATAAAATATTTGTCCTTTTGTGCCTGGCATATTTCACTGAATATAACATCCTCAAGGTTCATCATATTGTCATATACATTCCAATTTCATTTAATTTTATACCTGAATAGTAGTCCATTGTTGTATATATCACATTTTGTTTAGCCAATCATTCATTGATGGTCACTTGGGCTGGTTCTATATTTTAGCAATTGTGAATAATATTTTTATGAAGATCAGTGTACAAATGTCAGTTTGTGTCCTTGCTTTCCATTCTTCAGAATATATTCCAAGTAAGGGGATTGCTGGATCATACAGCAGTTCTATATTAATCTTCTTGAGGAACTGCCAAACTGTCTTCCACAGAGTCTGTACCATTTTACATTCCCAAAAACAGTGAAGGAGTATTCCTATTTTTCTACATCCTCTCCAGCAGTTGTAGCTTTCTATCTTTTTTTTTTTTTTTTTAATGAGGGCCATTCTATAATGTGTAAAATGGTATCACATTGTAGTTTTGATTTCCCTAATAGTGATGTTGAAAAGTTTTTTTCATGTGCTTTTTGGCCATTTGTATTTCCTCTTTGGAGAAATTTCTATTCAAGTCATTTGCCCATTTTTAAATTGGGTTGCTTGTCTTTTTTTGTTGAGATTTATGAACTCTTTATATAGCCTGGATATCAAACCCTGTCAGATATGTGGTTTCCAAATATTTTCTCCCATTGAGTAGTCTGCCTTTTTACTTTCTTGACAAAGTCTTTTGAAGAACAAAAGTGTTTAATTTTGAGTAGGTCCCTGTAGCTGAGCAAGAGGGTTTTGTCCTCGCTCAGGCCCAAGAGTCGGGGGGGCTTGCTCCTGCCAATCAGCCGGCGGGGGGTGCCCCAAGAGGGAGCACCGGTTTTCCAGGCGTGGGGGACGCGTGGTTGGGGAAAAACCACGGAGACCGCTTGAGCGCAAGAACAGGTCTGCTTTATTGCGGAAGTACACTTGGTTATATAGGCAGGGAAGGGGGTGGAGTATGAAGGGGAGAGCAGGGCGGAGGGGCAGCTGCGGATTGGCTAAAACTGGGGGGGCAGACCTCTGGTAATACGCCGTAAGCAGTTACTGGGGAAGAGGGCAGATTGTAGGTTGGTAATATGGGCGGGACTGGTGGGAAGGGTGGCGGGGGCTGGAAGGGGAGGAGGGGCGGAGAAAGGCGGCAACAATTGTTCCTTTTGTTTTAAAAAGAAATTGAAGCAACAAGTTTTGGTGCGCACGGTGGGTGTGAATGGCTCGGCGTGTGCAGCAACAAAAGACAAGGATTAGGAGGAAGAGTAGGAGGAAAAGGAGGTTATAGGGACGGGCACGGGGATAAGACGAGGGGTGGGGGGAGACCACGAGGACCAGCCGGTCGTGAGCGGACAACATAGCATCTGGCCAGGATGCATGTGCCCGCCATTAGGGTCGGCGCACGCCGGCGCCTGGCGCGCGCCAAGCCTTGCCAGCGAACCGGGCCTGTGATGCCCCTGTATCCCTCGCCCGAGGGGGAGGAGTAGTTGGGGAGAAGTAAGGAGAGGAAGACAAGAAGCTATAGGCGTGTGGTCTGGAGTAGGTGGCGCGGACGGAAGGGGCGTGGTGGACGGCTGGAGGGGGACTCAGCGGTGGCGAGGCGTTGGTAGTGGACTTGTACAAAGGAGCTGAACACTGCATTGGCTTGGTCTTTGGCAAGGCGGCCTGATGGCCCAGGGGCCCACGGTGAGGGCTAAAAGGATAATGATAAGGGGGCCTAGGAATGGGAGCAGGTACGGGAGAAGAGAGTGAAAGAGTGTAGAGGAGTAGCTCGCGTTGTCGCGTTCTCTTTGGCGCTGCTCCAGGCCTTCGCGGAACTTTTGTAGGCTATCTTCTGCGAGGCCGGTGGTATTGGTGTATACACAACATTCTTCTCCAAGGGTGGCGCAGAGCCCCCCTTCTTTGAGCAGGAGGAGGTCAAGGCCGCGACGGTTCTGGAGAATGACCTCAGAGAGAGAGTTAAGGGAGTTTTTTAGATGCTCAACAGCTTCTTGGAGATAGGTAATATCTTGATCGACCACCTGCCGGAGGGAGGAGAGGGAGGCGGATTTCGTAGCAAGGGCGGCGATCCCTGTGCCTGCTCCAGCGAGACCTAAAAGGGTGGCGACGGGAGGGGGCTGGGGTACAGAGTAGGGGGTAAGCGAGGCGAAGGAGCGGGCGAGGTGGAGAAGGGCAGAGAAGGGGGCTGTGCCTTTGGAGGATTGAAAATCTGATTTGGGCCCACTGGGGTGGAACGTGTGGGAATTGGCTCCTTTTTTATAGTGATAATGGCACCGTAATCGTAGCCTACTGCATACAGGCGGGCTCCCCACATGCGGCCTTGTAACCAGAGGTCGGAGTTGGGGTCTTTGACTGTGAGTGTGATGGTGTTCCATCGAGTAGCATTACGCTGGAGAGTGAGGTATGGGTCTTTGTTAGGGGCGCTGGGCCATCCGTGGGCGATGGTTTCGCACCCCCAGGAAGGACAGGGTAATAGTGCGTTGGGTCATGGCATCCTCTGGCGGAGGATGGGCACATGTAGAAACCTGTGGCAGCGGGGTTGTGTCCCCCCCACTCATAAGACGGAAGGTTCGTGCGTCCAGTGAGGTTGGCGACATCAGTAGTGAAAGAGGGGGCAGAGGCAGTTATGTTCGAGGCGAGGAGCCTTTTTTGTTGCCAGAGGGAGAGGGTCCAATTGAAGGGCTGGTGATTCGGGTTGGCAGTGGCTGGGAGAGCGAGGGAAGCCAGGACGAAGAGAACGGCTGCGAGGCTGTGTAGAGGCATCATCTGACGGTGCGGCATCTTGATGATGGCTGGTGCTGGATCCGGGTGAATGGGGCGACCTCTGGGTCGTATCCACCATCAATGTTATCTCTCACCGAAGGCATAGGGTGCTGATCGTTCGGTGGAACTAGTGGGTCAGTGGCAGGCCGGATGCAGCGCCCAGGAATCCAGAGCGGCTGCGGCTCAGACTCTGGAAAGACACAAGCAAAGCCCCTCCCCTGTGCTAGGAGGGGAGCTGGATCTTGCCAACGATTTGTGGCAGGGTCTTTCCAATGGACGAGGGGAACTTGCGAGGGCTGCCACATGGGTCCCCAGTGTTTGTGGGTGGGGGAGAGTCCATGGTCATCGAAGGTTAGGAGATTGTGATGAATGAGGCAGGCAGTCACGATGTCGGCAGGGGCCTTGTGGGGAGAGGAGGCCCTTTCTTTTTGAATGAGTAGCTTGAGCTGTTGGTGAGTGCGCTCGACGATTCCTTGCCCCTGTGGATTGTATGGAATGCCAAAATGATGCGTGATGTGATACATCTGCATGAAGCTGGCGAAGGCGGCACTGTGATATGCTGGTCCGTTGTCTGTCTTGAGATCCCATGGAATTCCCATGAACAAAATAGCTTGGCGAAGCGCCTGGACGCAGTGTTTAGCACTTTCCCCCGTAAGAGGGACTGCATAGCACAGATGTGAAAAGGTGTCAGTTGCCACATGAAGATATTTGAGGCGGCCGAATGCACTGACATGAGTGACATCTAATTGCCACCTTGAGTTCGGGTGGAGGCCGCGGGGGTTAACACCCCGAGGCTGCAAAGGTCCAAGTGGCAGCAAGGGCGCGCAAGTTCGGCACGCGCGCACAAGGTGCTTGCAAGTCTCAATGGGTATGTCTGGAAAGAGCTTTCGGATGGACCACGCAGAGAAATGAAATTGGGAATGTAAGAGCTTAGCTTGATTGACAAAGTCCCCAAGCCGCGGCCCGTTGGCAGGGCTTTCATGGAGGAGGACTGGGTTTACCTGGCGGCTTGACACAGAAGCATCAGCGAGGTCATTCCCTAGAGCCAGCGGTCCTGGTAGGCCAGAGTGGCTTCTGATATGAGCAATGAACCAGGGCTGCTGCCTCGCCTCAAGCAGTCGCTGTACGAAGGCGAGCGCTCGGTCAATGTTTGAGTCACTCGGTAAGAAAGTGGCAAGCGGGAGGCTGCGGCACACTTGAAGGGTGTATAGGCTGTCAGTGAAAATGTTGAGAGACTGGTTTGGGTGGAGGTTAAGGACTGCAGCGACGGCTAGAAGCTCACCTACTTGAACAGAGAAGTCATTTGTGAACAGCAGTTGCTGTGGCTCAGGATTTCCAGGAGTGTATATAATGGCTGCAAATGCCATTTTTGAGGCATCTGTGAAGGCAGTGATGGCTGAGGGGATTGGGTTCCGCGCGGGCAATGGATGGAACGGGTTGGAAAACGCCAATTGAGACATTCCCTGCAGCAATCGGTGATGAGGATAGTGGTTGTCAAAGGAGCTGCGAAAGAGCTCTACCAGGCTCTGCATTTGGGCATTGTTCATGATGAGGGAGGTAACTTCCTTGGCATCTAAAGGCCAGACAATGGTGTGTGGCGGGATGCCATACGTTTGTATGGAGAGAAGTACTAAGTCAGTGGCCAACGCGATCCAGGCCCTTGTAAAAGGGCAGATTTTCGGGAGTTTGCTCTTTGATGTATGCAGAAGGAGAGGGCCATCTTGCCACAAGAGACCTGTGGGAGTGATTGGCGTTGGCAGAACTAAAGCCAAAATTGGAAGGTTAGGGGAGAACCGCTCCAGGCGGCATTGCTGCAGAGCGGTGCTAACTTGCTGGACGACTTCTCGAGCAGCAGGAGTGATGGTGATGCTGCGGGTGGCTGCAGTTGGTGGGCTGTCTTTGGTCTGCAAGAGCTCGAAGAGGGGTTGCATCTGTGCTGTTGTGATGGGCAGCGCCGAGTGAAGCCAATTGATTTGTCCGCAAAGTTGTTGGAGTTCAGTCAGCGTCATCTTGTGAGAGACATGAATTTGTGGGCTTGTGGGCTGAATGAAGTGATGAAAATGAAAGCCCAAAAATTGAAAAGGAGGTTGGAGGTTTATTTTGTCTGATTGCACGCTAAGTCCGAGGCTTGAAAGGTTTGTCATCACTGCAGAGAGCAGGTCATTGAGGAGCGCGCTGGAGCTCGCTGCTAAGAGAAGGTCATCCATATAGTGGAGAATGTATGTTTGCTCTGGATGAAACTTTGAGCGCAGCGGCTCAATGGCATGGTTGACATAGAGCTGACATAAGGTTGGGCTGTTCCGCATACCTTGCGGTAGCACTCGCCATTGGAATCGAAGCGCTGCGCCCTGGTTGTTGGTGCGTGGGACTGTAAACGCAAATCGCGGACAGTCTCGCGGGTGAAGTGGAATAGAGAAAAAGCAGTCCTTGATGTCAATGGTTGCTGCATGAAAATGTTGGGGGACTGCAGTGGGGTGCGGGCATCCTGGCTGAGGTGACCCCATTGGTTTGATATGCTTGTTGATCTCGCGGAGATCGTGGAGAAGGCGGTATTTGCCAGTGCTCTTTTTGCTGATGACAAAGACTGGTGAATTGTAGGGACTAGTGGATGACTCTATGTTCCCTGCCTGTCGCTGCTCTTGGACGAGGGTGGAGAGAGCTTGTAATTTGTGAGCTGGTAAGGGCCACTGCTCGACCCAGATGGGCTCCTCTGTGTCCCATTCCAGAGGGATAGGGTCAGGTTTTGAGATGGGAGCAGTGGCCCCTAGAAGGGGGGGGCAGCGCAGCTGAGAAGGCTTCTGTGGTGATTTGGGCCTTTAGCTGGCTGAGGACATCTCTCCCCCATAAGATGGTTTGGACAGACAAAAGGACGAGTGGGCGAATTTGGCCTTCGTGGCCTTCTCGGTCGCTCCAATGCAGAGGTTGGGATGTTTTCCAGGAGGTAGCAGCTCCCGTGGCGCCGATGACTTGAGGGCCGGTCTCTAGGGGCCAGTGATTGAACGCAGCGACTTCGAAGGGAACACAGGAGACTTCAGCGCCGGAATCCAGGAGCCCATCGAGCCATTGTCCATCGATTTTAAGCTCTAATGAGGGTTTCTGGTGGCGTGTGATGGGCATTGTCCATATTATGGCTTGGGAAGTCTTCTGGAGGCCTCTTGGGGGAGGGGCTGAGGCCTGCCCCGCTGGGAGTTTAAAGGCTGCTGAGGACTTTGGGCAGAACGGCAGTCACGGGCCCAGTGATATCCTTTCCCACAGCGCGGACATGGCGTAGAAGGGCCCCTTGGCTGCCGCAATGGTGGGTCTGAGCGAGGCGCTGGGCCTGGTTGGGAGCACTCACAGACGAAGTGGCCGGGCTGGCCGCACCGAAAGCAGACAGAAGTGGGGCCGGATGAAACAGCCATGGCAGACGCAAAGGCAGCGGTGAGCGTTTTGACTTGCAGGTCGACGTCGCGGCAAGCAAGGACCCATTCGTGCAGAGCTTTGTCGCGTATGGGAAGGACCACGGCCCGGAAAGGCGCAAGGCACCCGTCTATGATAAGTTCTTTGGCCAGCGCAAACTGGTCATCCTCGCTAGAAATTTTCCGCTGGCAAGCTTCCAGGACGCGGGCGACAAATGCTGGGAAAGTCTCATTGGAGTCTTGAAGCAGCTGCGCGAGTTTGGTGGGCTGCTTGGAGACTAGAGAGAAAGATTGCTGGTCGAGGACCTTTACCCGGTGCCAAAACCCTGGGTCAATTTCGAGATAAGAACGAGGGTTTGGGGGAAACGGACTTTGGCCCAGTGGTTAGGGCATCCGTCTACCACATGGGAGGCCCGCGGTTCAAGCCCCGGGCCTCCTTGACCCGTGTGGAGCTGGCCCATGTGCAGTGCTGATGCACGCAAGGAGTGCCGTGCCACACAGGGGTGTCCCCCGCGTAGGGGAGCCCCACGCACAAGGAGTGCACCCATAAGGAGAGCCGCCCAGCGCAAAGGAGGGAGCAGCCTGCCGAGGAATGGCGCCGCCCACACTTCCCGTGCCGCTGACGAGAACAGAAGCGGACAAAGAAACAAGACGCAGCAAAAAGACACAGAAAACAGACAACCGGGGGAGGGGAGGGGAATTAAATAAATAAAATAAATAAATCTTTAAAAAAAAAAAAAAAAAAAAAAAAGAACGAGGGTTTGCATAATTGTTGGTGCCCGTGTATGCATCGGAGGGATCGAGGACGCCGGCCTGGGAATTCTCCACGATTTGCCGGTCAACAGCCGCTTGATAATGGGCGCGCCATTCAATAAATTGACCCGGCGTCAGGATGGCACGGGCTAGTGCAATCCAGTCATATGGGAGAACGAGTTGGGTCCCTAACTCCTCAAGTAGTTGCTGCGCATAAGGGCTGCCAATCCCGTCTTCTTTTACAGCTTTGCGGAGGGTTCTGACCTCTTCCGCTGTAAAGGGTAGCCAAGTTTGGGGTCGCTGCGGCGTGGGCTGCGGATTTAGCGGATACAGCTGAGGGGTTTGAGGAGGCGTGGCACCGGGGGCCGATGGAGCAGCCAAGGCAGGTGAAGGGCTATTGCCGTATGGTGGCGGCAAGGGATAAGCGGAACACGGGTGAGAAAATGGCGGCTTAGCGGCTTCCGGGTGACAACAAAATGGCGGCAGGACCCTTCCGGGTGCCGGCCAAGATGGCAGAGCAGCTATATCCGGCGGCGGACAAAATGGCGTGGGGGGTGCTTCCGGTTTAGCGGAAGATGGCGACCCTGCAGTTTCCGGGCCTGAACCAGATGCTGACTGGGCAGGAAGAGGCGGGTAGAGGTGGGAGGAGGAGGATACTGGCGGAGAAGAAGCCGGATGCATGCCATCTTGGGCAGAAGTGGGGGAAGAAGGCGGAAGTCCGCCATCTTGGGGAGTGGCAGGAGTGGTTTCTGTCTGCTGTGGGGAGCTCGGGCGGGGAGGTTCACGCTCGAGAGCAGCAGCAAGTTGGTTAGACAGAGAGTCAGTGTCGGCGGACTCATCGGGATCACAGTCTAGAGGCCGTTTGGGAGAAGCTTCATAAACGGCTTCAGTTGGAGCGCCAAGGAGACAGGCGCGAATAGCAACGAGAACGGGTAAGAGGCCTGCTGGGAAGGTGCGTTTCTCGTGCTCCATGGCGGAGGTGACTCGATCTATGTGTCGCGAGTATGTGTCCGGGCTCCAGAGTTGGCAGGTGGCGAGCCACGGATTAAAAGGGAGCAAGAGATCCCAGTACTTTTGGAGCTGCTGCAGGGAGACGCGGACTCCATTGGCATCGAGCAGGGCAGCGAGGGCCCTGACTTGCGGTGCCTGACGCAATGACAAAGAGGCGCCCATGACGGGATAGGGACGGGACGATGGCGAGGGGTCCCTTGGGGCTCGTCCGGGCGAGGGGTCCCTACCTGGAGAGGAGGACGATCACAGCAGCAGCAGCAGCAGAGAGGGGCCGGGGGAGGAGCCGCCACGTTGGGCACCAGTCGCTGAGCTGGAGGGTTGCAACCTCGCTCAGACCCAAGAATCGGGGGGGCTTGCTCCTGCGAAACCGCCGGCGGGGGCACTCCAGGAAGGAGCGCCGGAGTTCTCCAGGCGTGGGGGACGCGCGGTTAGGAAAGAACCACGGAGACCGCCTGAGCGCAGGAACAGGTCTGCTTTATTGCGGAAGTACACTTGGTTATATAGGCAGGGAAGGGGGTGGAGTATGAAGGGGAGAGCAGGGCGGAGGGGCGGCTGCGGATTGGCTAAAACTGGGGGGGCAGACCTCTGGTAATACGCCGTAAGCAGTTACTGGGGAAGAGGGCAGATTGTAGGTTGGTAATATGGGCGGGACTGGCGGGAAGGGTGGTGGGGGCTGGAAGGGGAGGAGGGGCGGAGAAAGGCCGCAACAGGTCCCATTTATCTATTTTTTTTCTTTCACTGCTCATGCTTTGGTTGCAAGGTTTAAGAAACTACCACCTACCACAGATCTTGAAGATGTTTCCCTACATTTCATCCAGAAGTTTTATGGTTTAAGTTTTTATTTTTAGTTTCTTTGATCTATTTTGAGTTAACTTTTGTATAAAGTATAAGATAGGGCTCCTCTTTCTTTCTTTTGGATGTGGATATCCAATTTTCCCAGCACCATTTGTTGAATAGATTGTTCTAATGAACAATTCTATTGAATAGATTGCCCATCTGGGAAGGCTTGACAGTCTTGTCAAAAATCATTTGACCATAGATATGAGGGTCCATTTCTGAGTTCTTGATTTGGTTCTATTGGTCAAATTGTCTACTTTTATGTTAGTATGATGCTATTTTTATCTCTGTATCTAAGTAATATGGTTTAGAGTCAGGAAGTGAGAATCCTTCAACTCCATTCTTTTTAAAGACACTTTTGGATATTTGGGGCACTTACTCATCCAAATAACTTGATAATTGGCTTTTCCATTTTTGCAAAAGAGACTTTTGGGATTTTTTATTGGGATTGTATTGAATCTGTAAATCAGTTTGAGTAGAATCGACATCTTAACAATATTTAGTCTTCCAATCCAGAATGTTCTTCCATTTATTTAAATCTTCATTGGATACTTTTAGCAATGTTTTGTCCTTTTCTGAATACTGATCTTTTATGTCCTTGATTAAGTTTACTGTTAAATATTTGATTCTTTTAGTTACTATTATAAATTTTTTCTGACTTCCTCCTCAGTTTGCTCTTTGATAGTGTATAGAAATTTTAGATTTTTGCATAATAACCTTATATCCCACCATTTTGCTGCACTCATCTATTAGTTCTAGTAGTTTTGTTGTGGGTTTTTCAGAGTTTTCTAGATATAGGATCATATTATCTGTGAATAGTGACCATTTTATTTCTTCCTTTCCTATATGGGTGCTTTTTATTTCTTTTTCTTGCCTAATTTCTCTAGCTGGAACTTCTAGCACAGTATTAATTAACAGTGGTGACAGTGGGCATCCTTATCTTATTCTCAATCTCAGCAGGACAACTTTCAGTCCTTCACCATTGAGTACAATGCTAGCTGGGAGTTTCCATGTATTCACTTTACCATATTGAGAAAGCTTCCTTCTATTCCCATCTTTTGGGGTGTGTTTTTTTTTTTTTTTAATCAAGAAGGGGTGCTGTATTTTGTCAAATGCCTTTTCTGCATCAATTGAAAGGATCATGTAATTTTTGTTCTTCAATTTATCAATGTGGTTTATTACAGTAACTGATTTTCTTGTGTTGAACCACCCTTTCATACCTGGGATAAAACCCACTTGATCATGGTGTATAATTCTTTAAATGTACTTTTGTATTTGGTTTGCTGAGGGCACACGGCGGACAGCAGGCGGTGTCAAGGGCGGACGCACAGCGGCGCGAAGAATGCTGCGGAGACGGAGAGTGGTGGCAACGCGTCTGCTTTATTGAGGAAGACAAGCGTTTATATAGGCTAGGGTGCTGGCGGTAGCAAGGCTAAGCCAAATAAGGCAATGTATGTGAGGGGAGGCCGCTAATTGGCTGGGGGACGGTTGGGGGTGAGGTACAAGGGTAAGGGGCGGCGTATGGGGTGCGGATTGGCTTAAGCTGAAGGCGACCTCCGATTGGTTGTTGGAGGCTGTTGCTAGGTAAAGGGGCAGAGGTGAGGTTATCATTCTGGCGGGGGGTGTATGGGGGCTGGGGCAGAAGATAAGGGGAAGTTGTGGGTTGGGTTCTGGTGAGGCACGGGAGAGGCAGGCCAATTACCCTAGGGCGGCCCCTATGGAGACCGGATGCTGGGTAGAGATAGAGGCGGCAGCCGTTACGGGCAAGAGTAGCAGGGGGGTGACAATCTACCTGTGCCAAGCACTCACCCAGCAGGAGACGAGGCCTCATCTCAACGTGCTGGGCCTGCCCAATGATGGTAGCATGCTTGTTACCTCAGTTTGCAAGTATTTTGTTGAGGATTTTTATATAATATCTATATTAGAAAATTTGGCCTGTAATTTTCTTTCTCCATAGTATCTTTACCTGATTTTGGCATGAGGGTGATGTTGGCTTCATAGAATGGGTTTGGTAGTGTTCATTCATGTTCAATATTTTGGAAGAGCTTGTGCAAGGTTGGTATTATATTCTTTTAATGATTGGTAGATTTCACTTTTGAAGCCATCTTGTCCTGAGCTTTTCATCTTTGGAAGGTTTTTGATGACTGCTTTAATATCTTTACTTGTGATTGGTTTGTTAATGTCTTATATTTCTTCTAGAGTCAGTGTAGGTTGTTTGTGTTTTTCTAGCAATTTGTCTATATCCGTCTTGCTGGCTTACAATTTTCCAAAGTATCCTCTTATGATACTCTTTATTTCTGTGGGATCAGTGGTAATCTGCCCCCTCTCATTTCTGATTTTATTTGTACTTTCTTTCTTTTTTCTTTGTTAGTTTAGTTAAGGGTTTGTTGATTTTGTTGATCTTCTCAATGAACCAGCTTTTGGTTTCCTTGATTCTCTCTACTAATTTTTTTGAAGCTTTAGTTTTATGTTATTTATGCCCTCCCCCCCTTGCAGCTTGCTTGATGTTTGCTCTCTGTGTCCATTTGCTGCACATTCTTCTGTGTCTGCTTTTCTCCCTTTGTTGCATCATCTTGCTGCAGCTGCTCTCCATGGGCATGGGCCATCAGCTCTCCATGGACACGGGCCAGTCTGTCTTCACAAGGAGGACATGGGATGCCAGTACAAGGCCTCCCATATGGTAGACAGGAGCCCAATCAACTGAGTCACAGCTGCTTCCCTCTCTCTATTAATTTTTAGTTCTCAATTCTGTTTATTTCTGCTCTGATCTTTATTTTTCATTCTTTTGTGCTGGTTTGGGATTAGTTTTTTGTGCATTTTCTAGTTCCCCCAAATGTGCAGTTAGGTCTTCAATTGTAGCACTTTCTTCATTTTAAGTGTAAGCATTGAGGGCTGAAATTTCCCTCTCATCACTGCTCCTGTGGTGTCCCATAGGTTTTGATATGTTGTGTTCTCATTTTCATTCATCTCAAGATATTTACTTATTTCTCTTGCAACTCCTTTGATCCACTGATTATTTTAGTGTGTCATAAGTCTTAATCTATTTTTGATTTTTCCCCTTTCCCTCCATTATCAATTTCTAGCTTCATCCCATTGTGATCACAGAAAGTACTTTGTATAATTTAAATCTTTTTACATTTATTGAGACCTGTTCTATACTGGAAATGGATCCATGATACTTGAAAAGTATTTATATCCTGTGTAATGCTCTATAAATGTTTGTTAGGTCTAGTTCATTTATCATATTATTCAGGCTCTCTGTTTCCTTATTTACCCTCCATATAGATATTCTACATAATGCTTAGGGTGGTGTATTGTAGTTTCCAACTATTTTTCTAGAGATGTCTATTTCTTCCATCACTTTTGCCAATCTGTGCCTCATGTGTCTTCGGGTACCCAGGTTAGGTGCATAAATATTTATTTTGGTGATTCACCATTTTTATTTATATATAATGACCTTCTTCATGTCTTATAACAGTTTTGCATTTAAAATATATTTTGTCCATTATTAGTATCACTACTCAAGATCTGTTTTGATTACTATTTGCATGGAATAGCTTTCTCCAAACTTGTACTTTCAACCTGATTGTGCCATTATGTCTGAGATGAGTCTCTTATAGATAACATATAGAAGCTTCATATTTTTTATACACTCTGTCAGTCTATGTCTTTTAATCCATTAGTATTCGATGTTACTACTATAAAATCATTACTTACTTTGCCCATTTTATCCTTTGGCTTTCCATTGTTTTACCTTACTATTGCCTGTCTTTTTACCCTTTAAGTTACCCTTGTTAATAACTTTCAATTTTACATTTTTCTCCAGATCACTCATTCTTGTCTTTTCCTTTCAGGCTATAGCACTCCCTTTAGTATCTCTTGTAAACCTGGTTTTTGGGTAACATAGTCTATCAGTTTGTGTTTTTCTGTGAAGACTTAAACTCACCCTCATTTTTGAAGGACTTTGATGGATACAGAATTCTTGGCTGGCAGTTTTATCTTTCAGTACATTAAATATATCATATCACTTTCTTCTTGCCTCCATGGTTTCTGATGAGAGTTCATCAGTTAATCTTATTGAGGTTTCCTTGTATATGATGCATTGCTTTTCTCTTGCTGCTTTCAGAATCCCCTATCTCTGGTATTTGTCATTATGAATAGTAGGTCTCTAGTAATATGTCTATTCAGATTCATTCTGTTTGGGTTGCATTGTTCTTTTTGAATATTGATATTTATGTCTTTCATAAGGGTTAGAAATTTTTGACATTATTTCCTCAAAAATCTTTCCACTCCTTTCCTACTCTCTTCTTCTAGGACAGTAAAGCCTAGGTTTGCACATTTCGCATTGTCATCAATTCCCTGACACCATGCTCCAAATTTTCCGTTCTTTTCTCTCTCTTGTCTCCTGTGTTTTCAAGTTCAGGTGTCTGTCCTCAATTTCATTAATTTTGTGCTCCATCAATTCAAATCTACTGTTATGTGCGTTTAATCATACGCATTGAGTCTTTCATTCCCATAAGCTCTGTTACTTTTCTTTTCAGGCTTTCAAATTGTTCTTTATGTTCACCAGCATTTTATTAATATTCTTTATCTCTGTAGTCATATTTTCCCTCAACTCCTTGAATTTATTTAGGACATTTGTGTGATTATAATTGATTAGTTGCCTTAAATCCTGTGTCTTTGTTCCTTTTGCTGAGCTATTTCTTCATATTTCTTAGTATAACTTTTAACATTTTGTTGATGCCTAATCATCTGAATATGTTGGTGAATTTACTCTGTCTATAAATTTCTCTCCCTTGCCTAGTGGTTTTGTTTCATGGCTTTTTTCTCCTCCTCCTCCTTTTTTTTTTTTTTTACTAGAGAAGCAATTTGTTTCATTGCTTTTTTTTGAGTTTTGTTTCAGCTTATTCTAAGTCTTTAAAATTTCCCATCTTAAGTTATCAAAATAGGGCCAGAGGCTCACCAATGGAGCACAGATCCATTCCCAGGAGTTTGGGACAAGAGACATGTAAAATTAGGTTTTCTCCTTGCAGTTTCCCGGCTAGCCAGCAGATGGCACCTGTCAGCAAATCTTACATGGAGGTGACTTTTTCAACCACAGCTTCTGTTCTGGCCAAAGCAGAGATTCAAAGTGGGCTCTAGGGGAGAGGACATAGCTCAGTTGGTTGAGTGCCTTCTTCCCACGTATGAGGTCCAGGGTTTAATCCCTGGTGCTTCCAAAAAACAAAATACAAAAAAACCCACCAAAATACGTCAAAGTGGGTTCTGCTGGTCAAATTCACTGAAACATTCTCCACCCTATTCTGTACCATACTTCTTCCCATGGAGGACGATGTCTGCTCCTTTTTCAGTTGAGGGTGGGGGATGGGTGCCATTCCTGGCCACCGTGGCTAGTAACTCACAGTTTTTGTTTTGGCTTCTTTGTCTCTCTGTCCTGTGTCCTCTTAGGGGTTCACAGCACAAAACCCTCAGACAGGTTTTTGCCCTTTTTGTGAGAGTTGAACCCTGCCTATCTAGTCCAATGCCGTCTTTCAGCAAATGGTTCTTGACTAAACTAAATTCATAGAGACCGAGAAAATGAATGGATTAACTTTGGCTTTATACTTTTGTGTGACTGTTATAAAAGCTCTATGTCATGACCTCACTTCACATGTTGTGCCAGTAGTCTGTTTAAGTTGGTTCCCTTATGAAATGTCCATTGAGCACAAGGAAGTGCTATTTACTTTCCTGTGCCATTAGTATATTATTTATTGCCCTCAAAAACCCTTGAAAGTACATATTATCTCCACTCTTACATACAAAAAATGTGAGGTCTTAGAGGTTAATTAATTCACAGCTTGTTAAATGGAAATGAAAGCATTAAAAACACGGTCTCTATGACCTCAAAACTAGTTCTCTCTTTTTAACATTATGGTAAGTTCAAATATTATTCCCTGATCAGTTCAGGAGTGTTCTGAAAGAACCATGTCAATTTTGGATGTCAAAATTTTAGAGATGTAATTCATTACAAAGGGCATAGATTATGTGCAAGGGCAAGTGTGATGAAACTTAGCTTTCCAAAAGCTTGTACTTTATATTATAATTTTTAAAATATGAATTATGTGTAATTAATAAAGTGACATTAAATTTTATTTCACTTAATTTTCAGCTTTGTCAGTACTTGAGAAAGAGACTTTTTCCTGTACCTTTATTCCACATACATTGTTAGAATTAAATAGGGCCTTCATTGCACGAATCAGGAATCCAAAGCTGTCTGAAGCTGAGTATTATCTAATTTTGTACCACTGTTTAAAGATAGAGTTGAGGGAAGACTCTAGTTAGCCATAATAAGATTGAGGTGCATTGTTGGAGATGTATAAAACAAAAATGGTCTACTCCACTTGCTAGTACCATGCCCAGTATTCACTCACCTACCTAGTAGTGAGTATAAGGTAAAGAAAACAAATTTACATTTATGTAAGGCAGTAATCCAATTGATATTTAATTACTGAGAAAATGTTGAAACTGCTGACACTTTAAAAACAAGAATAAATGCAGAAAATTAGTCAAATAAAAGACATCATTATTAATTTAGGCAGAGATAGAATATAACTAACCTTTTTCTATATATAGTTTAAAATCATCTAGCAATGGAAGAACTTATATCATTGATGTGGAGGTGGTGGGCACTGGAGGTTCTGAGATCAGGAAAAGGAAAACAGGTGTAATACAGGGGCATTTTCAGGACCGGAAATTGTCCTGAATGACATTGCAATGACAGATGCATGCCGTTATATATCTTGACACAACCTTCAGAATTGTGAGAGAGAGTGTAAACTACAATGTAAACTATAATCCATGCTTAGTGGCAATGCTCCAAAATGTGTTCATCAATTGCAATGAATATACCCCACTAACGAAGAGAAAAGGCAATATTACAAATTAATTCTGTTATTTTCAGCTGTTCTAACTGGGCACCATATTTACATATAGAGTTTATTGTATCTATTTATAACTGAGGGTAAGAATTAACAAATAATTATGATTACTGAATTGTTATATAGATGCCCTTTCACTTCCAGTATATTATACAATAGCCAAAGATTAAAGTCTGAAATAATTGAAACTGGCTAATGTGACCTCACCCTTTATATATAGTCATTTCCAACTAAAACCTGCCATTGTGATGATTGTTCCAGACAGATCTTAACTTTTTATATGGTCATTTCTAATTAGACCTGCTGTTAGGATGATTATTCCAAATTGATCTTACCCTTGTAGATGAATAATTCTATTGAAATGGAAACCACTCAACTCTCCTTTGTTTGAAATCCATAAGAAAAACCTTGCATTTGACCCTGGTTCTGTACCCCCATCCCCAGATGCCTTGATCTCTGATAATGATTGTCTTATGATTATAATAACCTTGTGACTCACCCCTGTTTTGTGCCCATCTCTATCCTATTCAGCCCTTTAATGTTTATTAATGAAGGATCCTAAGCCAGCCCCACCCCAATTACTCATTAGCATAAACTGTTAAGCCTGGATATTATAAAACTATCAGAATTCCTGCAGTTCCAGGAGGCAGATTTTGGGCCCTTAGGCCATTGACCTCCTTTACTGTGCACAAGCAAATAAACTCTGTCTTTGGTACATACAGGAATTGGTCTTTAAAATGCAACTGGTAGAAAAGAACCCACTTTTTTCTACATATCATTCTAAGGAAATTAAACTGCTTCACATGGTCCCTGTCAATATAGGGGTTATTAATTATTTTGGGAATCAAGGCACAATCATATCTGATTATTATGAACCCTGGAAGTAGTTAAGCAAGCATTAACCTTTTTTCCCCCATAAGTGAGAAAAAAAGAGCAAATATTTAATCAATTACATATTAAATCAAATAACAAATTAACACTAATATTGGTAAGATAAAAATATGAAAAGAGTACAAAGGAAAAAAAATTGATTCTAAGAGGAGGCTTAGAAGACTCAGGGTGAAGATGACCTGGGGGAGGGCAAAAGGCAAGGGGACATAGAATATAGTTTTGAGGTTTCAAGCCTCAATGACCAGGGCAAACATTACCATCAAAAGGGAGACTAGGGAATCATACTTATTTGAGAAGGAAGGTGATGGGATTAGTTTAGAAATGTTGATTCTGATGTTAAAGTGGGAAATTCAAGGGGACATGTCCAGTAGAATGATGGGATATAATAGGACACATGTTAGAGAAAAGAGAATCACACACAGAAATAACAAAGGAAGGGCTGGGAGAAAAGGCAAGGGGCATGAATTTAAATGAAACATTAATTTAGGATCAGATCAGAAAGAGAACCATGAAAAAGGTAAAAGGTATTTTTAATATAAAAAGATTGTAATTGAAAGTGTGTAACAGGAGAGGGAAGATTAATCATAATATTTGGAGTCACATAGAACAATGGAGGAGAGTGTTTTACAGAGGAATTGGTGAAACATGAAGTAAAAAAGTGAGCTAATGTGTTGTAGACATTTAGAGTGGTACAATGATTGCATATGGAAAGGCCAGGACTCAGTAATAATTTTGGGAAGGGAAAAAGAATTTATTTATGACTGGCCAGGCTTGGGAGCTTCTCATCCAAAACCCGAGCCCTGAATGAGATTTTTGAGTTCCTTTTATACGGAGGAAGAGTTAAATGATTCTTTATTTCAGTGCTCAATAAGTTTGAATTAACACATATCCCCCACATTCTAGGTAGGCTTTTAGCATGAACCCTATACATTCTAGGTAAACTTTTAGCATGAACTTCATACATTCCATGTAGGCTTTTAACACATTTGGTTTGCATCTTCTCTGAATAGTTCATAGAGTTTACATTGCTTAATTGTTTTTCCAGAACTGGAGTGGTTGTCATGGTTACAAAGGGCAGGGCTGCAGCTCTCACTGTCCAACACAAACAGCTCAGGTTATGAAGAGATGAACAGCCCCCTATATCATTCCCCCCTTTATGCAAGCTTAATTTGTTAAGCTTTGGCATAATTTTTGTTGGAGTTATGAGGTGGGTGGCTGTTTGTTGTTTTGATTGCTTACCCTACTTGTTAATTTCCTAGTGAGAGCCCACAGACAAAGTTTTTGGGAAACATTCAGGGTTTTTTCTTGTTTTTAGAAGAAGTTCTCATCTTGGATAGCAGAATCCTGGGGGTGGGCTCCCCTAGCAGCTATCCTGGGGGCTACAGGTGTTTACATGGATTTCTTGCCAGGCTCCAGATCCATCTATTAATTTTTATTTTACCCTTAGAGAGTTTGCACCTTTAATCTTAAAGGGGTACTGAAGGGAGATGATCTCTTTTCTGTAGCTACTTCCTACTGGCTATGGGTTGTAGTCCTACCTAACAAGGTGTAAAAACTTTGTTATTTTATTTTGACTGGGGAAGATGATGCATTCTGTATGAAGTTGGATGAAGTTTTCATATGGTTAATAAGATGTCCATTCTGAAAGAAACAAATTTAATTAGAATTTTGGAATACCTGTTTTTTAAAAGAGGACACTGGATTACAGAGGTAGGTGCCTGCAAAGACAGCCCTTTTTTAAAAAGTTGGTGGGGAACAGTGTATATATATATAATTTTAAAGTTATTTTATGTTCAGAGAGATATTGTAATAGATAAAAGTATTAGGTACTTAGCTTGGTTTTTAAAATGCATTTCAGGCTGTTTAATGATTGGCACTCATGTGTTTTGTCAGGTGCTTCTGGTGAACTGGCACTTTCTTGGGGCAGTTGGTTTCATTCAGGATTAGTGCACCAAGTTGAAAATTCTTTCAGCTTTTAGCTATGGGAGTGATCAGAACTACAGAATAAACTTTTGGGTTTTTTTTTTTACATTTTGGTTTTAATTGAATAATTTCTGATAATTTTGACTGTTTAATAGGTGACCCACTGTTAGTAAACAAGCCTTGTTTTTGTTACACAGTAGAGTAGTAGGATGGCTGAGCCTGGTATTAATTAACTGGTTATCTGTAAGCCACTGGTGGCCCCTGGCCTTAAGCACATTCTTTATCCGGTATGTGGTGAAGACTGTGAGAGGTTGCCCCTAAGTTACTTTGGTGGCCTTAAGAGTAAAAGCATTGTTGACCCCACTGTTTTTACCTAAGATTGTTATTCTATTTTATAGACATGTTTATTAATTACTTAGAAAATGAAGTTTACCAGGATTTTTAACATGTCTAATGTACTTTTGTACATGTCTTAGAATAGAAAAGATAACATTATAATTATCAGGCATATCTTTAGAACAGGATAATGGTACAGCACTTAATATTAATTATTACTTAATGCATAAGTATTTTTAGCTGTAATTAATAGTTTTTAAGTTTTAGGTTTGCAATACTTTATATGCTATCTCTCCATGGGAGCAGGCTATAATGCAAATTGGTTTTAAGTTCTACTTAAAACCATTAATACAAATTATTATTATTATTATTTATAATAATATTTATTGCTCCACTTTGTATGTTCTTTACAGAAGCTGCAGTATTGTTGATCCTAGAGAGAAACTAGGGAGTAGATTTTACTGGCCTGGTGCATAGCACTCTCTGGCACTATAAAACAGTGCCAGTCTGAAGATAATAGTTATTGTACATTTGGCAGTCCTTAACCATATTGGCTGCTGCAGGAGCTCAAAACTGCTAAGTAGTTTCCATCCACTTCAGGAGCATGACCAGAAAAGTAGTAGATATTTTATTGTTTTAAATGTCAGTGACCAAATTAGCCAATAACTCATATGAAGAGGCAACCTGCAATGTATTTAAGGCCTCATTTGAATGCACAAGAGAGTTTGACAAAGTTGAAGTTTATCCCTTGATTTTTATATATCTTTAAATATTTTCAATGCAATATGTTACATTTCAAATGACTTTGTTTATTTTTATACTTTTACCATGAGAATATTAGCAGGTATTTTATTTTAGTAGTAGAGGAAAAAACTATTTTTCATTGTTAAAATGAAAATGGAAGATTCCCAAAAGAATTAAGGTAACCTTTTATTACCATCACTTACATATGCACCTTGAGGTGATTTTTAGATAGGTTTCATTACTATGAAGTTACTTCTTGCTATTAATATTAATCCAGGTTTTTAGTTAATAATGGTTCTTTAGAATTAGAGCCATTTAAATGCTTTAGTTTGGAAGATGCTCTTATGAACTTTTTATAATTGATGTGGTCGGTACATCCTGTCTGGTGGACGACGGGGCAGGAGAGGCCTAGGCTCCTGCAGGGGCTCGCAGGCGTGGAGGGCGCATGGCGGAGAAACCACCACGGAGACGAGGTGAGCACACAGGTCTAATTTATTAAGGGAAGTACATGTGTTTATATAGGGTTATGGGGGAGTGAGCAGGGGACTGATTGGCTGTGGCCAAAAGGGGATTAGATTGGCGGTGGCGAGCAGTTGGTGGGGGGAAGAGGCAGATTCTAGGTTGGTGAAGGGGCGGCACCGGCGGGAAAGGGGAACGGGGCTGGGAGTGATTGGTAGGGACTAGTTCCTTGCCTTTTATGGTGCGGCTTGTGCTGCGGCTTGACAGTGCGGGAGGGGGGATGTGAGCGTAGGCAGCTTCTGCTGGCTATCAGCAAGCCGGTGTCGGTTGCCTGGGCGGGGCCGAGGGCAGTGCGCCGTTCCATGGCTGAGGGCAGTTCACCCGTTCCAGCCGCCCTACACCCGAGTGGTGGGCTGCGCATATCCCCCACTGGGCACGGCTATGCTTGCCAGCCAGACTTCAGCCTGCCTCACCTCAATTGACACAATTACAGACTGGAAAATTTACTTTAGTTTATAATTAGTAACCAATGGACTTCATGCATTTAAGGACAGCAACTCTATATTTAATTTAATTTTATTAAACATGAGCTTACAGTTTTTATTATTTTAAAGATGTAACATATATAATGTTAACTTATTAACCTGGTATTTTATAAACCCAAGAGATAACATTTAAGCTAAACAAGTTGAAATTTTTATTGATTAAACAAAGAATGCTGTTTCCCTTTTTTTTTACAGGGGCTTAAAACCTTTGTTTTTCATACTAACTTTTAGGCTCTGGAATATAAAGCAATTATTTAACCTGTTTTAATTATAATCCAATAAGGATTTTATATCTTTTCCAACAGTTTCTCTATTTAGACTTTTACATGACCTTTTATACCATTTAGTTTAATTTGGGTTTTAGGAACATATATTACTTATATAACTGCATATTTAACTTTAATAATTTGAGCAAATAGGCAGAAATGAATAGTTTGATACAGCAACACCATTTAGTTATTTAAAACCTTTCTTTTTTGCAGACTAATTTAAAGTACAGTTCCCTTACTGGCTTTCCTGGTTACATTGTTGTTTGGAGGGAATCTGGCAAGAATTTGGGCTTTTGCTTAGACTGAGAAGAAACTGGGTAGCTTTGACTCACTTTTTCCTGAGACAGCCTGAACAATGGGGTTGCTTAGTAAGGACTGGTACATTGGGAAGAGTATTGTTTACTCTTCGAAAACCTGGCAACAGTTATTTCTGATTCCTGGTGGAAATGGTCAATTAGAATTAATTTATATCATTTGGAAAGGTTAAGGAAAAAGACCGTTTTCCCTTAAAAGAGTAAAGAGGTAATCAGAAGATTAAAAATATTTAGAATGGCACAAAAGTAATATGCATAACCCCTCCCTCTTTTTTTAAAATTTAACTATAAGTTTTTAAAGTTCAGTTATCAAGTTGAATTGTTATGGGGTGGGCCAGATATGCAGGAATTGTAAGCAAAGGCAAATGCAAACATGTTTATAATTACTATTATTATAATAAGCACTAGTAAACTTGAAGTAGCCATAAACAGAGGCAAATCAATTCAATATTACTATTGCAATAGCTGAAATCCAGGCCATATTTACTCTGTTGTAATAGCTTTAGTTATAAATTTATATATATAAAGGTACTTATACAGTGATTTTAATTCTTAGTTACAGTTTTTAGTATGTTTTTACTTTAGATGAATTGGATACCTTCATTAATTAAGTTACAAGAACCTTATTAGTAACAATCCTGTAAAGCTTCTCTGTTTTTTCTTAGTAACTGAACAAATTTTATCTTCGAGCTATGCATTCAATTCACCAGCAAGACAGCATTGGCATTTAAAGATTCATTTTTAAGTTACCTTCTACTGTGATTTCTTAGACATAAGTAAACCGACAAAAGCCAAACACAGATTTTAAAGTTGAACACAAAGTTAAGCATAGATTAATACAGAAGAATTTCATATCTTTAGCATCTCTGGGGTATTGGGAGATAGGCCGATTAAATGATTAAATTTAGCATGACATTGTCAAGCCAAATTGGGTTCTTTTTTTTCTTGCAGTTTTATGACCTTCACAGCTGATAGTTCCCAGCCAAACTATTAAAAGGGCTATCAAGTGATTGGGGGTATATTGTTCCAGGCAATAGCTTTCTTCCTTTAGACAAAGTTACCTTATCAGTTCTATAGTTTTAAAACATTTCAAAGCATTTCTCATAGATTTGCAAGGAGAGATTTAGAAAGGCAGAACCTGGGTAGTGCCCCCTTTACCTCCCCCCCCCCTTCCAGGCAGCCGGGTGTGATTAGTGATTAAATAGGAATGTAGTTTACAAATAGAAGGCATGGAATCACTGGAAGGGGCAAGCTGCTCCCCCCCTCCCCCAACTCTCTGCTTCTGCTCAAGGTAGGAGGAGGAGAAGGTAGATGGTAGCAAGTTCCAGGCTGTTAAAATGGCTTGAAAAAAAGAACTTTCCATGCTCGGTGCCTTCCCAGGGGATCCCCGCCCTAGCAGGGCCATGATTTAAATTATTGGTTTTACCAGTCATCCTGATTGGGGCCAGTTTTTAATAAACTTGGGTGCACAGCAAGGACATGGATGATCCCTGAGCCCTGGGACAGACCCAGAGACAAGACAGCAGAGCATGTGCACACATTCAGACACTGTGGTTTTGCCTATAAACTACAATCATTTCACTTCTTTGCTAATGTCAAAGTAGGATTCCAGCTTAACCAGAGTTCACTATTTCATGCAATTACACAATCCAACCTTATTACCTGGAGGCATGAAATCATGAAAACACTGGCACAGAATAGACACAGACAGAAGCACAAAGCCTATTAATTTGACTCAAAATATCTATTTTCCAAACATGGCAGCCCCTGCAACCATTACAAACTTTAGAAAGAGAGAACATTTAACACTAAAATCTGAACAGTATTTTCTGCTTACGTTTGCTGTTTACAAAGTGATTTCACTTGCAACTCAGCACCAAACAAAGATTCTGGCTGAACTTTTCTCACTGTTCAAACTTACATTCAGATCAAGCCTTACTATAAAGCTGATCCACTTTTCTGTAACAAGATGTTCTAAATCCAGACCAATTTTCAGGTTGTTAGGACTTGAACCTATAAATATCCTTTCCTATTATAAGCAAACCTTCACTACCTCAGTGGAGGCAAGAGCAGAACCAGATGCTAACATGCAGTTAGCCAAGTCCAAACACCAGGCTTCTTCCCTTTTTTTCTCTCTTTCTTTTCAGACCTTGAGAGTATGACTTCCCCCTGAATTTCTGGAGGTACTGGACTTCTCCTGGAGATTGATCAGGCTTCCCTTTCTAACATTTAAAGTTATGTTTTCCTGAAACTGTGCTCCCCCAGGAAAGTCTTATCTTTTCCTGTGTTTGGAATTTTTTTCATTCCCAGAATTTCTTAGACCTCCATTGCCTCTGATTTTCACCAGGAGGATTACAGCAAGGCCACATCATTTTCTTGACTACATGGATTCCAGGGGCACCCAGATTTGGGGTTCACCTGAGTCCTCTCAGCTTCTTCGGGAATCTGGAAGGGGTAGTAAAATCCTACCTTCTCTGGCCTTCATTTGCAATCCCAGATGAGCCTCCAAATGTTGTACATGTTGAGAGAGGTTCAATTATTGCGTATGGAAAGGCCAGAACTCAGTAATAATTTTGGAAAGGAAAAAAGAATTTATTTATGACTGATCAGGCTCTGGAGCTTCTCATCTAACACCTGAGCCCCAAATATGATTTTTTTTTTATCATTTTAATCATTTTTATTTTTATTTTTTATTTTTTTATTGATTTTGTAAAAATATTACATTAAAAAAATTTATGAGGCCCCATTCAACCCCACCACCCCCACCCCACCACTCCCCCCCCCCCCAGCAACACTCATTCCCATCATCATGACACATCCATTGCATTTGGTAAGTACATCTCTGGGCACCTCTGCACCTCATGGTCAATGGTCCACATCATGGCCCATACTCTCCCCCAGTCCATCTAGTGGGCCCTGTGAGGATTTACAATGTCTGGTGATTGCCCCTGAAGCACCTTCCAGGGCAGCTCCAAGTCCCAAAGATGCCTCCACATCATGATTTTT
Organism: Dasypus novemcinctus; assembly: GCF_030445035.2. NCBI lineage: Eukaryota > Metazoa > Chordata > Mammalia > Cingulata > Dasypodidae > Dasypus > Dasypus novemcinctus. The sequence goes on from NC_080677.1 coordinate 89,060,522, forward strand.
GAGTTCCTTTTATACAAAGGAAGAATTAAATGGTTCTTTGTTTCAGTGCTCAATAAGTTTGAACACATATCCCCCACATTCTAGGTAAGCTTTTAGCATGAACTCCATACATTCCATGTTAGCTTTTAACACATTTGATTTGCATCTTCCCTGAATATTTAAAGTTTATACATTCCATGTAAGCTTTTAACATATTTGGTTTGCATCTTCCCTGAATATTTAAACTTTATATTTACATTGCTTAATTGTTTTTCTGGGACTGGAGTGGTTGTCATGGTTATGAAGTGCAGGGCTGCAGCTCTCACCACCTGACACATACAGCTCAGGTTGTGAAGAGATGAACAGCCCCTACCCATAGCCCGTATCAAATATTTCAGAAATGTAAAAATTAAGATGGAAAGGTCATCTTGGAACCAGACACACTTGTCCTAATATTTATTAGCTAAATGACTTTAATCTTACTGGGATAAATGGTCTTATCTGTAAAATGGTGATGAAAAACACATTACTTCTTGGGATTATTGTTGGCATTATAAGTGATGTAAAGTATCTGAGTATAATTGTCATGTAATAAAAGGTAACCCATATATTTTGACTTATAGAAATAATTTTAGGATAGACTAAGATAATCGACCTGTAAGATGAGAGGAAAGTGTTTTTTTTAATTAATAATTAAGCAGAATGGATATTGTTGTGGAAGCAGAGAGATTCAATAATCGCATATGGAAGGCCAGGACTCAATAATAATTTTGGGGAGAAAAGAATTTATTTATGACTGGCCTGGCTCAGGTGACTTTTCTGTTAAAAAACCCAAGCCCCAAATAAGATTTTTTGGATTCTTTTTATATAGAGAATGTAGGAATAAAGAGTCATATGGTGCTTTGTTTGGGTGCTAGATAAACTGCAGTTAACACGTATTTCTCACATTTCAGGTAGGCTTCAATTAACATATTTAGTTTGCATCCTTCCTGAATATTCAGTCTATAGAGCCTATATCACTTAATTGGCTTTCCAGGACTGGAGTGTTTGGCATGGTTATGAAGGGCAGGGCTGCAGTTCTTATTGTCTGACACATAGCCCAGGTTATCATGTTATCATGAAGAGTTGCATAGCCACCACCCATGCCTATATCAATAGGATTATTTGAAGAAAAATAATAGTAACTTCATGGGGAGAACACAATTTTAGCATTTCCTCTTTCTTCATTATTAACAGAACAATAATCCTCTTCAGATATCTACCCATCTTCCATGAAGTCCTTGTTCCTCAGTAGAAGTTGACCTTATTCCTAGCAGACTTGTATCTGATAGGTCTAAGTTAGAGTTTCCCAAATTTCTTGATTTCCAGGGTCCTTAGTAGCTAAGTGATTTTTTTCATTGTGGCTCTAGGCCAAAAGAAACACCTAACAATTCCAAACACAACTTCTTAAACCTGGAGTCCGATTGTATATTACTACCCTAATTTTCTGTGCCTCATTGATTTTCATACATTATTTGGTTTTTATAACAGCAACTGTTGAAAACCCAGCTTCTCAAAGATATAGCATCTTTTAAAGGAAGGTGATGGGATTCAGTCTTGAAATTTAGAATTAATTTGAGTTAACAGTTTGTGTGGTCCTACAGAAGTTAAATATTCCTGTATTTCCTTTGAAAATCTAAATTATACTGTCACACCCCTGTGAATTATCTGTGGCATCCAGGAGTGCCTCTTTTAATAGTATGGAAAACTCAGGTTTAAGTGTAATGCTATCCTCTTTGCTGATGATTGATTCCAGATAGGTATGTGGCCCAATTTCAGCTATTACAGCATGAAGAATAAAGAGACATCTGAATGCTTTTTTCCTACTGCTTCTGGTACAGCTTGTAGAAGTGCTCCCCTGTTTCTCCTTTTGGAGATGGGGACCTTGGGACTGATGCCACAACTTGCTACTACCCAGAGGATGAAGCTGAGACAAGGAGGTGGGTGGATATAAGAGAATTTCAAAGCAATAGAGTGGAGTCATTGTATTAAGTCAACCCAGAACCATGCTAATATTTGGATATCTGGTTATGTGAACTAGTACATTATCTTATTGCTTAAGTCAGTTTGTTGTTGTTGTTTTAGATCCCCTGTTACTTGTAGCATGCTTTCCTAATTAAAACAACACAGTGCGAAAATCCATAGGATGTATTTGGAAGGGGTTAATTTTCTATCGGGCAGATTTTCAAGTCTGCTTTTGGTGGTATTAAGATGTGTTACAGAGACTTGTGAATGTTTGCCCTGATAGAATAAAATAGAGAATCCAAGAATTTTAGTTTCATTTGCACTCATTCGATGACTCAGTATGACTGTCTAAGTGTAATATTTTTTTCCAAAAATCTCTCTGAAATCTTTAATCAGGAGGAAGTCATGTAGCATTCTTATAATAATCTCTCATTTTCAATACTTCATACTAAGGTAATGGAGATGAAAAAAGCTTACAGGTTTTTAATGTAGGAAAACACTATTACTTTCTTGTGAATGGGTGGTTACCAGAAAAAAATCTGAACCAAATGTAACTGTTCAGTTTAAACTATGTATAAAGGGGAAATAGTAGCACTTTCACCCCAAGATACAATTATACTAAAAGTCCAATTAACACACTTAAGTAGCACACCTAGAAATGCTTGTGTTAATTTGTGTATTAGTGAGGGTTCTCTAGGAAAACAGAATCAACAGGAGATATGTGTCAATAGTATGCAATTTTATGAGTCTCTCACATGACTGTTCAAATGAACAAGTACAGGTTCCACAGGTAGTCTGCAAACCAGGGCTCTGATGAAAGTCCAATGAGGATCGTGAAGGTCCTTGATGAGTTTCCAGGAGACATTGGCTGTCCAGAGATGAGCTGGGAAATTCTCTCTGAATGCTGAAATCACTTCCTCTTTTAATGTATTCAACTGATTGGATAAAGTGTCACTCATTGCTGACAGCAATCTCCCTGACTGATGCAGATGTAATCAGCCATCTATGCAGTAAGCTCACTGGTAACTAAAGTCCATAAATGTGCTTGTTTTATAGTTAGCCCAGTGCTTGCTTGACCAAATAACTGGGCACAATTACCTGGCCGAGTGGACACATTACCCTAACCATCACAATTTGTATGTGTGTATATATGTAAACGCTATTCATTTTTAATCACTGGGATGCTTCTTATGTCCAATAGGGTTCTGGTTTAATTGATACAGGAGATTTGGTTTTTTAAAACAATTAATTTATAAAAATTTTATTAAATTAATACATACATATGGTGTCCCCACCCTGAGATGATGCTCATCTGTTTGCTTGTTGTTTGCTCTTGTTGTCTCCTTTCTGTCTGTTTGTGTGTGTGTGTGACCTGACCGGCGGATCAGTCAAACGAAGACCTGAGGGAGGGAGTGGGAATGAAAGGGACAAGAGACACAAAGAATGGAGACAAGACAGGATTCTGATCAAGTCTCTTTTATTGAGGATCAATCAGGGGTATTCGTAGCCAGGGATGAAGGAGGTGGTACGAACTAACGACAGCACAGTGTCGGTAAATGATTGTGTGACTAGATTTCAAATTTTGCACCATACGCATGCGCAGATGGTTGTTTAGTAACATCGGCAGAAAGACTTTTGCGCTCTTTAGGGAGTGCCCAATCGGAGCCTGGGGGAGTGGTGTGAGGATAGAAACTTAATTACTTCAGCGTGGGTGGGGGTAGAAACTTAACTGGGTTACACGTTAATTCACAAGAATGGCTGCCATGATACTGGCGCCAAAAGCGGCCTCTCACAGGTCCCCCTTCCTTCTATTATTGACTGACAATGTATCTGGACTAGGAGGGGGCTGTGCCTGTCTTAGATCAGGGCGTGCGACTGAAAAGCAGCTTTTCACCTTACCCGTCATCGAGATTCATCGGCAGCGAAGGCCGTGTTGCTGTCTTAGGTGGTTTTCATCTGCTTAACTGACCAGCCCAGTTGTCCGTCATTGGCTAGCCAGCCCAGCACCCCTAGATTTTATTATGATGATCGTGCTATGGCCTTTGAGTAGGCTCATCATAATTTTCACAATTGGCCATGTCTAGTTGGTGGTAATGGACCTGGAGAGTCTGCATTTTTATGGCCTCCAGCTGTTGTTTTAAAAATGCCATAACCTTGTTAAATAGGATAGGTCCTAGTGACACAAGCATTATCAAACCAAGCAAAGGTCCCAAGAAAGGGAGTAGATAGGGCAATAGTCCATTCATCCTACTCCACAGGGGGTTGTTGGCCAGCTTCTTTCTTCTTTTCTCTAGGTCTTCTTGAAGCTTCTTAACCTTATCTCGAAAAATGCCAGACTTGTTGGCATAAAAGCAGCACTCTTCCTGCAGAGCCAAGCATATTCCTCCACGTTCTGCTGTAAGCAGATCTAACCCTCTCCTATTCTGCAATACTACCTCAGCTAGAGTCTATTTGATCTTGAATATCTTGTATAGTGCTTGGCACAGCTTGGACATCATCAATTAATTGCTTAGATAATTTTCTATATTGAGTAAGAGAAATTCCCAGCCCTGCTGTACCAGTGGCCAGGGCTCCGGAAATGCCTAATGTAACAAAAAGTGGGATCAACTGCACAGCCCTTCTAGAGCGGCCGGCAATATAGTCCATGTTGGGAATATGTACAGGTTCATCAATAGGTACATTAACATCGGGGAGGAGGATAGCAAGAGTGCATGTCCCGGTCCAGTTAGACAGCAAGAAGGTATAAGCAAGATTACCGCCACAAACGAACACTGAGCTATTGCCTGCGCAAAGGGCATCAGATGTAATGGATGTTGAGTTACACAGGGCTCCGGAAATGCCTAATGTAACAAAAAGTGGGATCAACTGCACAGCCCTTCTAGAGCGGCCGGCAATATAGTCCATGTTGGGAATATGTACAGGTTCATCAATAGGTACATTAACATCGGGGAGGAGGATAGCAAGAGTGCATGTCCCGGTCCAGTTAGACAGCAAGAAGATATAAGCAAGATTACCGCCACAAACGAACACTGAGCTATTGCCTGCACAAAGGGCATCAGATGTAATGGATGTTGAGTTACACTGGGTGAAAGTGAGATGTCCTAAGTGAATCTCACCACTGTTATTGGTAGATGGAGAGTGCAGGCAAGTGTCAGCATAAGTAAAGATAGGTTGTACTCTAATGGGCAGGATAATGGTACAGGTATTATTAGGATGATAGGAATTCTTGGCTGTAGTTAAGGCTAGAGGTACAGAGGTCCCTATGCGTAAGCATAGCCAGCAGTCCTGTGCAGTATAAGGTTGGGATTCATTGAGCAATTTAAAGGTAGCTTCAAGGATATAGAAAGTTTGAGCATCTTTATTTAAGTCCCCAGTCTTAGGTAAAGCTAAGGGATGATATTCAATTTGAGGAAATGAGCTCTTTATGATTTCCTCAATTCTCTCATGGATCATTATTTGCCAGACTTGGTCTTGTGGGCCCCCTCCATCTGAGACATCTACAGGAGGGACTTAATTCCAGCAAACTGGTTGTCCTACCTGGCCCTGGCAGGAGGACTGGTTTAATTTACTGTCCCCCAAGACAACTGGATTGAGGCTCTAATCTCCTCCAGCAATGCCATGCTTCTGCAGATCTAGGATGGCAGTGTAATAGGTTTTATTGTTTATGGAGCATGTTTGGACCTCAGTGTAACAAGTGCTGTGCATAAATGGGTATATAGACGTACAGGGGCAATGTCCTGGATGACCGCCTATGGAGGCAATCACCTTTTGGGTGTTTCTGCAGACCCACTGTTGGTTTGAGTATCCTCCAGTGCTACTTTCCGGAGCCTCTAAGTAAGCTACCTTAGTGCTGCAGTGCACCTCTTGTGTATACACAGAGGGCGGAACAGCAACCTGGCCCCCTCCGCAATCACAAGGTTTACCATAGAGGGCTTCTATTAGCATTTGACGGTTGGGAGGAGGTCCAAAACCTCCCTGAGAGATAGCTAGAAGACAGCTTAGCACCCAGATTTTCAGGCACATGGTGGATGGGTTATACACAACAGGCGATAGCAAGAATAAGGCAAATATACGTTACAAAGAAAGTAAGTAGAAGGAATCTGTCCAGCATGGTCTAGTCACTCAGAGTGCCGGCGTATAACAGAAGGGCTCCAACGATGGTGACGAAGCTGCATAGAAGGATTCCAGGGGGGCTGCACAGCTGCATTGGTTTTAGCGTTGGTTACTCTCCTGCAAGAAAGCAGTATTCATCTCAGGGAGAGTCCTCTACCCTGGATAGATTGTTATTATCCATTTGTTTAACCAATCATTCCGGCAGCCACCTGGCTGCATCTAGTTCTTTTGAATAGATGCAAACTGATCCTCTGCCCCATATTAGGACGCGATTGGGTCCATGCCAGGTATTATCCATTGGGTCTTTCCACAGAACTGTGGCATGGTTAGTGCCGGGGTTAGAGTGCCAGAAGCGCTTGGCTGCAGAGTGTCCCTTTTGGTCTAAGCTTAAAAAATTTAAAATGAAAAGAGAGTGGGATAATAGATTTTTTGGGGAATCCTCTGACAGGATACCACTCCCCCTTTTTTATTTTTTCTATGGTATTTTTTAGAGACAGATGTGCTCTTTCGACTATACCTTGCCCTTGGGGGTTATATGGAATGCCTGTGATGTGTTTTATGCCTAAATGCTGGCAAAATGTGGCGAATACATGGCCAGTATATCCGGAGCCATTATCTGTCTTTATCTATTGTGGGGTTCCTAATACTGACATGGCAGTTAACACATGTGCAATAACGTTTTTTCCTGCTTCCCCTGTTTGTGGGGTGGCGAAGATAAAGCCGCTAAAGGTGTCAACTGTGATGTGCACATATTTTAGATTTCTGAACTCAGGAATATGGGTTACATCCATTTGCCAGAGGGCATTAGGTATCAGACTGCAGGGGTTTACTCCTAAATGAGGTGTAGGTAAAAGGGTTACACAGGAAGGGCATCCTTTAACAATCTGATGAGCTTGTTCTCTGGTAATTCTGAACATAAGCCTTAAAATGTGCATTAATATGATGTAACTGGTGGGCTTTAACAGCTTTGTTAAGGTTATTTGAGTTTTCTTGCATGTCCTGGTTAACATAGCACAGTAGCCGAGTGGCCTGATCAGCCAAATGGTTTCCTTGGGTGAGGGGACCCAGAAGATTGGAAGGAGCCCTGAGGTGACCAATAAAAAAGGAGTGATTCCTTTTATGAATAAGAGATTGCAGTTGAGTGAACAAAATAGTTGCCTCCAAGACGTTTTTTATTTGAGCGGCCATTTCAAGTAAAGGAACTGACTGAGCTATATAAGCGCTATCCGTGAAGAGGTTAAAAGAGGCACTTCGGAATGTAGAGAACACAGCTATAACAGCTTGTAGTTCTGTAAGCTGTGCAGATTTTGAATGAGTTTGAAACTGGACAGTTTTGTCATTAAAGACGTAAGCAGCCATTCCTGAGGAGGACCCATCAGTGAATAGTGACAGGGCTCCAGTGATAGGTTGGAGAGAGGTAGTCAAGGGAAAAATGAAGTCATGCATACTCAAAAATTATAGTAGCTTATCATTGGAGTAATGGTTGTCTATTTGTCTGGCATAAGATGCACAAAATAGGTCAGCTGTCAGTTGTCTGCAACAGCCAGCTGATTTGTTCCTTAGTATATGGCTGAATAATGGTATCGGGTTCTTTACCAAAATAATGTTTGCCTTGTTCTCTCCCCAGGCAGACAATATCTGCAACAGCTTGGTAGTAAGGATAAATTACCTTAGCAGGTGACACGGGTAAATGCACCCACATTATGGGGGCTGTTTGCCAGAATACCGCCATGGGAATAAGAGAAGTTTTACATATGACAAAAAACAAGGGTTGGCTATAGTCCATGGTAGTGACAAATTGTGATTGTATAGCTTGTTCAACCATCTTAAGGGCTTGGTGTCCTTCCTGAGTAATACTCCTAGGAGAGTTGGGGTTAGAGTCTCCTTGTAATATATTAAATAGGGGTTTTAAGTCTCCTGTGGTTAGTTTTATGTAGGGACGGAGCCAATTTATGTCGCCTAAAAGCTTTTGAAAATCATTTAATGTTTTTAGCTTATCCATCCTGAGGTTTGCTTTTTGAGTAGTTATTTTACTCCCCGTCATCTGGAATCCTAAAAAAGTATATGGATCTTGTAGCTGCACCTTATCAGGGGCAATTTGAAATCCATGTGCTTTCAAAGTTACCTCTATATCATGGGAGCACTTCAGTACGTCCTGCCTGTCTCTGCCAGCCATCAGAATGTCATCCATATATGTATGATATAAAGATTTTTCCATTTAATCCTAACATTTTGTATGGCTATGTCTAAAAACTTTTGGCATAAAGTGGGGCTATTGGCCATGCCCTGAGGTAAAACTCTCCACTGGAATCTTTTCATAGGCTCCTTAAAATTGATAGAGGGAAGGCTAAACGTGAAATGTTTCTGATCATCTGGGTGTAATGGGATGGTAAAGAAGCAATCCTTCAGATCTATAATGATTTTATAATAGCCAAAAGGAATAGCAACAGGAGATGGAAGACCAGGTTGCAGAGCTCCCATATGTACCATGGTTTTGTTCACTGCCTGTAAGTCCTGCAATAAATGCCATTTTCCAGATTTTTTCTTAATGACAAAGATAGGTGTGCTCCAGGGTGAATTACTCTCTAAAATATGCCCTGCCACCAGCTGTTCCTGTACTAACCACTGTGAGGCTTATAATTTTTCAAAAGATAAAGGCCATTGATCGACCCATACAGGTTTGTCTGAAAGCCAGGTGATTTGGTCTGCATGGGGTACAGGAAGATCAATGACCCCTAGGCTAAATTTTCCAGGCCCCTTTTGCTATTTTGTCCCTTTATAGATAGGGGTTGAGCAATGCCTGATTCGGATTTTCCTAACCCTTTTCATGGTTTAAACCCTTGCGAGAGCATTTGAGCTGTGACTATATCGTTGGGACTACACATGAGAAGCCCTATTTGAGAAAGCAAATCCCTTCCCCAAAGGCTAATGGGGAGCCCTGGTATTACATAGGGTTGTGTAGTTCCTTGATTCCCTTCTTTATCCTTCCAGGTTAGTAGTTTTGAGCTTTTTTCAGGATTTTGACTCTGACCTATGCCCCTTAAATTAGTTAAGGTGAGAGAGAGAGGCCAATTGGGTGGCCAAACTCCTCTTTTCAGGATAGTAATGTCTGCCCCAGTGTCCACTAATCCACTAAACTCTCTCCCATTGAGCCACAGGGTCATCATGGGTTTATTGGCTGAAATAGCCTGTGCCCAGTATGCATCAGAGGAACCAAATCCTCCTGAGCCACACTTAAAACCTTTCACTCTATTATCTGTGCCTATTAATGGGAGTAGTAATAGTTGAGCAATCCTTTCTCCTGAGGGAATGGTGGAAATATTTTGTGGGGAGGATGCCATAATTTTTATTTTCCTGGTATAATCATTATTGATAATGCCAGGAGAAATTTGAAGCCCATTAATTGTGGAGCTACTTCACCCAATTAGCAGACCAGAAGTATTATGTGCCAGGGAACCATACACGCCGGTTGGTAAGGCTTGTACCCCCATCTGAGGTGGTAATACTGTGTAGGTGGTGGCACAGAGGTCCAGTCCTGTGCTCCCTGGGGTGGCTCTACAGAGGTCTGAAATGGATGCTGTTGGCCGGAATGAAGTTGATTGCCCCATAAACTTGTTTGGGTTTGGGGGCCTGGGGCTGGCCCCGGTTCCCTGGGCAGGAGGTAAGGGTTGACCCTGGGTGTCAGTTTTTGATTTACATTCGTTAGCCCAGTGCTTTCCTCGGTGACACCTGAGGCATAACCCAGGATTCGCACCTCCTCCTCTTGGAGTTTTTTGGCCCTTACAATTTCTGGCAAAGTGTCCCTCTTGTCCACAAGTAAAACATTTTCCTTTGCTTTGCTGAGCCAAATATTGTTTCACTGTAAATCCTTGTAATGCCGCTGCCGTGGCCAGACCCTGCTGATATGCAGCTCCTATATCAGCGCATAGCCTGATGTAACCAAATTGGTCTGTCTTTTTTCTATATGGTCTAATTGCGACTTGGCAGGCGGTATTTGCATTTTCATACGCTAATTGCTTTACAAATTCAGTGCCTGCCTCAGCATTTCCAAATATTCTCCCTGCGGGCGGTTATAAGCCGATGTACGAAATTGGCAAAAGGTTCATCCGGTCCCTGCTTTATACTAGTAAGAGAGGAACTAAGGTCCCCTTTGGCAGGCAATTTTCTCCAGGCTCTAGTGCCTGCAGTTTGAATTTGAGCAAAAAGTCCTGCATCATACTGCATTTGATTTTCATTAGTGGTATAATTTCCTTCACTTATAAGCATGTCAAGGTTCCACCCATTGCCTGCCTGCACATCGCGCCTGGGAGTGTCTTTGCAAAGCTCAACATATTCTGATTTTCATAACAAATAATCTCCTCTGGACAGGGTAGTGTGGACGATAGTATGCCAGTCGGTAGGAGTGAGCCAATATTCTGCTATAGCCTCGAGGATGGCCATGGTATAAGGAGCAGTAGCTCCATATTGCGCAACAGTGGTTTTCATTTCTTTGATAACCTTAAAGTCAAAACCACTGTGGTGCCTCCAAGTTTGATTCTGATTGTCTTTGGTTTCTGTTACAGGAAACACTTCTGGCTCTCCTAGATCAACTAGAGTGTTAGAAGATGGAGTACTTTTTAAAATCACTCCTCCTCTAAGTGGTCTAACAGAGGGCTCGGGAGTTTTATTAGCATTACCAGTTTTTCCAGTCTTTAACCTTTCTAGCTGAGATATAAGCTCCTGATGTTGTTCTTCTAATTGGATTTGTTATTTTAGTTTCTCTATTTTTTCTAATAACTCCTTCCTTGGGTCAACTACCGGCATAACTATAGGTGGGGCTGCGGGATAGGGAACGTATGGCGGAGGTCGAGACTTTACCGTCTCCTCCTCAGATTCACCTGATTCTACATTAGAAGATTCATCATCAGTTTCCACTTTCAATTTTCTGAGGTCAGGGTACGGGTTCCTACTAGATGTAGCTTTAGTTTTTCCTTTATTTTTATCCTCCTTACAGGAACTTTTGTTTGCATGGGTTAACAGCTGCTTTGGCTTAGTGGTAGGCTTCCTGTCCTCCTCGCTATCTAGCGAGATCAAGTCCTCCTCCAGACCAGGTGCTCTGGGTGCATCAGGCGGGTTGGACTTTGGGCAGTCTGCTGATTTCTTAGGGTTGGTGGCTAGAGCCTCCAGCCCCTGCCCTTCTTGTAAAATTTCCTCACCCTTCTTAATAACATTTGCCACCACCGCATCCCTATGGTGAATACTGAAAATATCATTAATGAGATTCCAATAAGAGAATGCAGTTACTGGGATTCTTTCAGGGCTGAAAGTTTTGTAAAAGTCCTGTAAAGCATCCCCTACTTTTTTCCATCTTCTCTCATCAATAGTTCTTTCTTGAGGAAACCATGGACATACTTCCTTCAAAAACTCAAAAAACCTCAATAACTGTTTTACTTTCACCTTTACTCCTCGTGTCTTTAATGCCTCTTGGAGACCCTCTGCAAATGTCTCATGCTGGCTCATTTCTTACCCTATGATCGCCCATCACTTACCGAGGCTTCAACCGGGAGGCAGGTTCCCTCGTGGCATCCTCCTTTTCTTGCGTCCTGGCCAGCTCCTCGATTGGCGTGCCTCTCTTCATCCCTCATACTCAGGCCCCTGTTCGGGCGCCACTTGACCCGACCGGTGGATCAGTTGAAGCAAGACCTGAGGGAGGGAGCGGGAATGAAAGGGACAAGAGACACAAAGAATGGAGACAAGACAGGAATTCTGATCAAGTCTCATTTATTGAGGGTCAATCAGGGGTATTTATAGCCAGGGATGAAGGAGGTGGTACGAACTGACGACAGTGCAGTGTCGGTAAATGATTGTGTGACTAGATTTCAAATTTTGTGCCATAAGCATGCGCAGATGGTTGTTTAGTAACGTCGGCAGAAAGACTTTTGCGCTCTTTAGGGAGTGCCCAATCAGAGCCCGGGGGAGTGGTGTGAGGATAGAAACTTAATTACTTCAGCGAGGGTGGGGATAGAAACTTAACTGGGTTAGGCGTTAATTCACAAGAATGGCTGCGACTGATACTGGCGCCAAAAGTGGCCTCCCACATGTGTATTTTTGGGTTTTTTGTTTTTTCTGTAGGAGGCACTGGGAACCAAACCCAGGACTTCCTATGTGGGAGGCAGGCACTCAGCTGCTTGAATCACATTGCTTCCCCACACATTATGGTTTTTAAAAAAATCAAATGATACCAAAAAGTGATTATAACAAAAAGAAAGTATACTCCCTGACTGCCTATCTAATTTCAATTTCCAGAATCAATAGCTTTTACCTCTTTCTTTCTGTGATTTCCAAATTCTATTATGATGTTTATACTGTTGTTTATTTGCTTAATTAGATTTAGTTCTTATATCATAAATTTATATGATTTGTATATTTAACTCCTTTGAACTTCCACCTTCATTTTCCTATTCTCTTAATGTAGTAATACCACTCTTTTTAGTTAAATCAATAATCTGGGTTTATATCATTATGACAATGTAAATATTATTTGTTAAGAAGTGTAGAGTGATTGTAGTAAATAATTTCCATGTTTTTATTTGCCTAAAATATATATGTACATATATATAAGGGTATATATACCCTTATTTTTCTACATATTCCAACACATCAATTTTCATGTAATCTATCATTACTCAAGTCTATGTTTTTTCTGTGAACATGCTTTTGGCAAATTCCTTCCTAATGCTTGACTTTGGACTGGTTGCTTTCTAGGTTTGCTGCACTGCTCTGTGCTGTCATGCTATGGGTTCTCTTTGCCTCTATCAATCTGTCATTTCCTGACTCTCATGCCTTCTACTTTCTTGGTTTGCTCTCTTGTTTTGGTAGAACACATTCTACAGTTGCTCCCCAATAAAGACTACACAGTAGTCCTAACATATTAAAGACATCTTTTATTCAGTACTTCAGCTGGGTTTAGAATTTTAACTTGAAAAAAATTCCTTCAGAATTCTGAAGGCATTCTTTCATTTTATTTTTAATATCCATTGTTGTAGGGAAATCAAATACCATTCTGATTCTCTGATATTTTGTCCTCCCTTTAAGTTTGACCCATCTTTAAATTTCTCATTAATTTTCATTTATTACTTTTTTACTTTATTGAGCTATCCTATTGATCTTTTTTCTTTATTGATCCAAGGCACTGTTGATTTTCAGCAGCTGCCTAACTGATCTCCCTCCTACCCTATAGTCTGTTTTCAACGTAGTAGCCAAATAATTCTTTTAGAACTCAAGTCTTAAATTCTCTCTTCAAAATCTCCTACTGGCTTTCCATCTCATTCCGAGTAAAACACCTTATAGAGTTTGACCTCCCTAAATCTCTTTCTACTCTCTCTGTGTTTCTATCTCCACTTGTACCACACTGGCTTTTGTTTCCTTGTCCATGTCACAGAGGCCACAATGTCCCTCGATCTGTGAGTGCTGTGTGTTTTTCCCCTCCAGAAAATTAGGTTGTTGGTGGCACTGCATGCTTTTATGTCTGCCCCCAGGGTTGGCAGAGTGTCTTCAAGGGAGTATCTTTTCAGCAAGATTTTAGGTGTTGTTTCTATTTTATAACCTCCAAATTGTTCTCTTGTCCCTCATAAAAATTATGAGTGAACAACATTCTTTTTTTGTAAATACATTTTGAGGCATGATATTTTTAAATATACACCTAAATTATAAGGGTACAACTTGATTATTTTTTACAAAATGAACATAGCCATGTATCCCCCACCCAGATCAAGATAGGGAAATTTACCAGAACTCCAGAAACCTCCCCTATAACTCTCCAGTTTTTAGATCTGTGAACCTCTAACCCACAGATGTGTTTTTACTGTTTTTGAACTTTACTGTATATAAATGGAATCCTTCAGTATTCATTTTTTGTGCATCTGGCTTCTTTTGTTTAATAGTATGTTTGTTATATTTATCCTTGTTGTCATGTGAAGCAGGAGTTCATTTTTCCCCATTAAAAAGTATTTCACTATATGAATACTCCAATTTAGTTATCCAGTCTATTTTGATGAATGTTTGGGTTGGGATTATTATGAATATTGAATATTTCTTATAAACATTCTTTTACAAATTTTTGGTGTACATATTTTTGCATTGCTCCCAAGTATATGTCTAGGAGTGGAATTGCTGTGTGTGTTCTGTATTAGAATATGTTTCTAAATAATTTTCTAACTATTATTGATTTCACTCACTAATATTCCTATTATCTCTACTAATAAATTTAGTAAGTTGTTTCTTTTTAAATTTGCCCAAATTAGTTTGTTGGTTGATTGGCTCATTGCAAATAAAAACCATGTTTGATGTCAGAGATTTATGAAGGAGATCAAGAGTCACTAACTAGAGAGGATGGTAATTGGAAGACGGTGGTGTCATGGAAGACAGTGGAGGAGGGAATTTTAAAAAGAAGGGTTTATTCAACAATACCAGTATGGCCAGAGGCTAAGGAGGATGAAGAGTGCAGAAAGTGCATTAGGTTAGGTGACTCAGAAATGTTTAAAGGCTTGAAAGTACACACAGAGGAGGGTTTTGAGAGCAAAGGGCCAATACAAGGCACTTACGAATGAGTGTACTCTAAAACTGCAGATGGAACAAATACAGATTAATTTTGTAAGAACTTTTGCAAAGGAGGAAAGAAATGTCATAGGTTTGGTTCAGGATTAGGAATATGTGAGCAGGAAGTATGACGTGGAGAGGGAGAGACCAAAAATGCAAGAAAGAAGATAATTGTCAACTAAAATCTCAGAAGACATGGGGTGGGAAGTCTTGGAGTGAGAAAATGGGAACACGGATGCAAGAGAGCCATGAGAAAAGATACAAAAAGAAAGAAAGCAACAATAAACATTTTACATGTAGAACCTTACAATGTTGTAAAATTTAAAAGTATTTGGAATGCCAGCTAGCTTAAAATTTTACTTGAAAGCCATTTTATTGGTAACTGGGATCCTGCATGTAATGTGCACCTTAGATAAACCCTTGCTTTGATGAGTCATAGATTGATAGTCAAAGTGTATTTTATCCATAAAACATAAATTTTCTCACTACTTCACTTTCTCATATAATATTATAAGTTTATTTAATTTTCCCAAATAGCCATGACTCCGTGAGCCGCTCATTCCTTTCTCATGGTTTATATTTGGGGGGAAGGTAAACATTTCCTCTTGGAGTTTTCTTTCAAATTTTTATTAGTACACTTCTTCAATGTAGTCAGTATTTTGTTACTCAGTGTATTACTTTTCATTACTGCTCTAACAAATTACCACAAACATAGAAGCTTAAACAACACAAATTTATCTTATAGTTCTGGGGGTCAGAAATTGGACACAGGTCTCACTGTCAAGATGTCAGCAAGGCTGTGTTTTTTTCTGGAGGTTCTAGTAGGAACTTAATTTTCCTACATTTTCCAGCTTCTAGAAGCCATTTGCATTCCTTGGTTCATGGCTTCCTTCCATCTTCCAAGCCAGCTATCCTCACATGTCTCACTGACTCTGACCCTCTTGCCTTTCACTTTTGACTATAATCCAGGTTATTCTCCCCATCTCAACATCAGTTGATTAGCAACCTTAATTCCATCTACAACCTTAATTTCCTTTTGCCATGCATCCTAACATATTCACAGGTTCTGAGAATTAAAATTGGACATGTTTGGGGGGCTTATTATTCTGTCTACCACATTCAGTATGGGAGAGAAAACCAGCATTAGTAGTCAATCTTTACTTGCTTGCAATGAAGATATGATGAACTTTTCTTTATTAGTTCTTCTAAGGACATTTCCTTGAATAACTTGAAAAGAAAGGATAATGCTATTGAATAATAAGGTCATGCTTTTGAAGTTTTTCTGCATAGGTTGTCTGTGGAGTTTCATACAAATAGTTACAAAAGTAACATTTATCTACCATGGTCTTTAAAATCAATATATATTCCTGAAAAGGGTTGCAAATTATGGACTTTCACAAAGCTCTGTAATTATCTTTCATTTTATGTATGCTCTACCATTCCTTAATTTTCTCTGAGGTAGTGAGGCTGTTACACATTGAGTGAAAAATAAACTTTGACACCTGTGGGTAGGCACAAAGTGTGCCATTGACACTGAGCTCTAATAAACCTGATTTAGCTTTCAGCTTTGGCTGAAAGTATACTGATACTGACCTTAATACTCAATGCTTGATTTATATTTAAAAAGCCAGGTTTACTGTGAAGTCTGGATTCTTTGTTAAATAGCACCAATTTTCAAATCTAATTTATTGGCTACCAAAGGCTTTCTACTAAATTAAAGTGAAATAGTTACCATAAGTGTTAAATGTGAGTGACAGAATCCTGTTTCATTAGAAAATTCAATTCTTCATTTTACTCATGTATTAGTCAGAGTTTTCTAGGGAAACAGAATCAACAAAGGATATCTGTTGATAGTAAGAGACTTATTAGAGTCTCTCATGCAGCCATGGGGATGCACAAGTCCAGGTTCCGCAGGCAGGCTGCAACCAGGAGCTCTGATGAAAGTCTAATGAAGATTCTTGATGAGTTCTGGGAGATGCTGACTGTCCAAAGATGAGCTGGGAAATTCTCTCTCAATGCAGAAATCTCTTCCCCTTTTAAGGGATTCAACTGATTGGGTTAAGCATCACTCATTGCTAATGGCAATCTCCCTGACTGATGTAATTATAACCAGCTATCTATGATTTCCCAATGCAGTAAAGTCAATGGTCACTAAAGTTCATAAATGCCCTTGTATTACAGTTAGCTCAGTGCTTGCTTGACCAAACAACTGGGTGCAATTACCTGGACAAAATGACACAATAGCCTAACCATCACAACTCATTTATACTATTAACTTTTACTTTTACCTCATAGGTTTTTAAAGATACAGTTAAAATGAGGTTTGATCATATATGGCCTATCAATTTTCAGGTCTCATTCCTAAAATTTATCTTTAGAATATGCAAGACATCTATGTCTGCAGAGAGCAAATGAGATGTCCATATAACAAGTCCATGGAGATTAGATATTTGTTTTTTCCTAAACTTATTCTCAATGAAGATTAATACTAACGTATTTCATTTCTTTCTTTGGAAAGAAAAAAAGCCAACACATTAAGTACTATGAAGTTGATCTGCTTATTTAGGAAATTGAGATGATAAAGGAAAGGCATTTTTAAAATATATGTGTCAAATCTGAGCTATTTTTAAAAAACAATTCAACCCATAGAAAGTATATTTGACCTTCAAATTTTGTTTTTCCCTCATAGGCCTATGACATTATTTCTTGTTCCTTTACTTTCTATTTTTCTTCAAATTTTCAGAGAGGTTATTATTGCATATCATCTCTCATATAACCATTAATGGTAATATAGATAGTTGGGGCCCTACATTTTTCAAATAATATTTGTTGTGAACTTTTTTCTATGCCATTCAAAAAAGATTTAAATATATAACTTTTTATGTTTGAATAATAAGCATTGCCTGTTGTTATGTTGTTTCCAATTTTTAATATTATAAATAATTCTGTAGAGGCATTTAAACTTTGAATTTATGTCTAAAGTCAGACCTGGAAATCTACCATAAGTTTTGATACATGTTGTTACCATTATTAATTTTCTAACTAGGTTCTCATTATCATTTTGCTTTGAAGCAAGAGTTATTTAGGGTCATGTTAGAGTGTTAGAGTATTTTAAATGAACAAAATATCATTTTTCTCATTAAACATTATGCAACAAGTTTTAAGCTTTTTTGGATGGTGGTGAGAAAATGTGATCAGTGCAGTTTCTGTTTTTTGGAATTGATTGGATGTTTTCTTTGAAGTTATATTTATCAGTTATCCAAGTCAAGAATGAAACATCTTTGAAATCCCTCAAAGTAATGAGGAAGAATTTTACAAAAAATTTGCAACTCCATCTGAAATGCTTTCCTTTCCTCCTTACCCCTCTATGTGTCTAGTTGGTAAAATTCTAGGCATTTCAATACAAATTATGATTATTAATTTATGTTTTTTGTTGTTTCTTTAAATTTTAAGAAATTTTAATGTTTACAATTAAGGGAGATTTCTGGATTATCAGAGGATTTACACATATATTCATAATTCAAAAATTTGCCAGGAGCATTTGAGTGTGGAACGCATTTTAAAAATTTTCTTTCAATCTGGAAGTCACATCTGTTTGTATAGTCAATTTTTTTACTAACTCAGGAAAGTTTTTGTCAATTATATTTTTGACATTGTTTCTGTTTAAGTGTTTATTTTTACATAATATCTATAATTCTTAAATTGGATGTCCTTTTTCTATTCTCAGTATTTGCTTAACTTTAATCCTTTCTTTTTCCTCTATATTTTGGTAAGCTTCTCTAATTTGGCCTATACATTACAGCTCCAGGTTTCTGCAGTGTCTAAGTCTTTCATTTATTGCTTCCAGTGGGGGCTATTAATGCTGTGTTATATCTTTAGTTTTCTTTTAATTATTTACTTTACTTAGCTTTTTAAAAAAAAGATTTATTTATTTATTTATTTCCCCTCCCCTGCCCCAGTTGTCTGTGTCTATTTGCTGCGTAGTCTTCTTTGTTTGCCTCTGTTCTCAGCAGCACCGGAATCTGTGTTTCTTTTTGTTGCATCAGCTCTTCATGTGGGCAGTGCCATTCTTAGCTGCACTTTCTTTTGCACTGGGTGGCTCTCCTTACAGGGCACACTCCTTGCATGTGGGGCTCCCCTATGCGGGGACATCCCTTTGTGGCATGGCACTCCTTGTGCGCATCAGCACTGAGCATGGGCCAGCTCCACACGGGTCAAGGAGGCCCAGGGCTTGAACCGCGGACCTCCCATGTGGTAGACGGACGCCCTAACCACTCCGCCAAGTCCGCCTCCCATCTCCTTTTCAATTTCACCTTTTACCCTCTACGGCTTTCTGTTCCCTTTCCATAGGCTCCTTCTAATGTTAGGCTGAGGATGCTAAATGGTTTTCAAAGTTAAATTTCTGTTCCTGTTGTTTGTTCTATTCTTGAAATCTTGGAATTCCTGATGCCAGTCAGAATTCAGATGCCAGAAACTGTCTCTCTTACCACATTTCTGATGAGTTTTCCAGAGAGTCAACTCCATACCTGAGCTCAATTTGTCTCCTAAACCCAAACCCATGTAGCTCTCTGCTTAACAGGCACACCTGTGTTTACCTCACAGGCACTAACATTCAATATAGCCAACAGAGCCCATCACCTCTCTTATTCTCTATCCACAGACTGCTCCCATTTTCATAGTCTGTGTTCTGTTAAGGAAACTACCATCTACGCAAGCCATGAATCTGCAACATCCTTAATTTTTTGTGCTTCTTCACCCTTTCTAACCAATTGGCTTCTGTAGTGGATGCCCATCACCTAAAGTCTAAAGCAGGAAGTCATGGCATGTAATCAAGGCTAGTCATGATCTAGTTTCTGCCCCTTTCTATAGCCTTACCTCTCATTACTCCTCTACTTTTGTGCAAGCAATTGTTGTGGCCATTCCAACCTCTTGCAGTTTCCCAAATGTTCCTGTTTTTGAAAAATTTCTTTCCCTAAGGTTCTGTCTCATACAGCATGTATGTCATCTGAAATTCTGGTAGTATACTAATTAAGAATACCAACTCTGTAGTTATTATATTACAACATGTACACTAAGAAAATTTTAACCAACCTGCAGTAAAGAAAACTATATAGAAAAGGCAGGGATTTTAGAAAAAAAATCACTATCTTCTTTGATTAGTGACATAGATGAATTCTGCCTCCTACCCTTGGTGACTAGTGCTTGTACTTGAAAATTTAAGGAACATAAATTAAGGTTTCTTTTTTTCATCCAATGTTATCACTACTTTGATGTAGATACATACAACATGCCCATCAAATTTGAAGATGAAATAAAACCGGGAAGAATAGTGAATATGTCAAAATAAAAAAAGTGCAATAGAATCTAACATTCTATTATTTGCTAGGGTAAAATATAAAGATTTAACTTGGTACACAAAACAAATTGCAAAATTACACACATAGTTCGAGCTTAAATGTGGTATATATGTATAAATATGTATATCAACAGGAAAGACTGAATCAGCACAACTACTTTAACTATTGAAATGATATTGCTATAGAAAAAAAACTGAGTCAAAAGTCATATATATGTGTGTGTATCTATCCATTTCTATCTATATACATATATATGTATACACACACAATATTCTTGGAATTTTGTTTTATTGCAAACTAAATTTGCATTCAGGACATAAAGAACCTGAAAAATGTTCAAGTTGGTAGTTTTGGTCTGATTGAAAATGAAAATAGCTCCCTGATTTGGGAAGTGGTAGTAATGGTGGAGGTCAGTGTTTCACACAGGGATTGTGAAAGATAGCTTTTGCAAAATAGAGTGAGGTAGGATGGCCAGGAAGGTATATCTTCTTTTAAGAAGAACAGATTTCAAATGAATTGTTTTGTGTGATATGAAGGTTTGCCTATGATGCGTGGAGGAATGGATGGATCAAGGAGGGAATAATATATGGAGTCATTCATTCCTTCTCTTGTTATCAGAATTTATTATTTAGTCTCTACCTGGCTAGAAATTGGGAGACAAAGTAGAACATGGTTTCTACTGCCGAGGAGATCATGCTGATATAAAACCATTGCAGCAGATAGAAACATGAATCAAGCAATTCAATCATGGCTTTAATCAACAGGAAAGACTGAATAAGTACAACTAATGGAACTATTGATTTGATATTGCTTTAGAAAAAAAACTAAGTCAAAAGTCATTAAGTCCTAATGTCTAAAACCTAACTTTGCTATTAGCCTTGTATGTGACTTAGTTTTTCTGACTCTGATAGATGAATATTATCTTTCATTTTTCTTCTTTTAGAGCATTCAGGTCCTTTATTAAAATTTTAAGACTTTTGGACAGTTAATTGTCAAGCAGTTCTTTGTCCAAACAGATGATCTAATTTAGACCTGACCACCAAAATAACTTCATGGGATTGATTTTCTCTGTCTTTTTATGCCTGGGTCAGTTAGTCTATTTTAGACACGAACAATAGGATTTGAATTACCACTTACAATCCAGATGATTGTTCTATCTACCTGAAAATCAAGTTATTGATTATTATAATTTTACCTGGCCTCTCAATATTCAAGAAGTGTCAAGGAAAATAAAGGGTAGGGTATTTTGAAAGAACATATTATAAAAACTAAGATGATACATGAAGTAATAAGGAAGTAATTAGATAGTCCAGTTACAAAGTATGAAGGAGCAAGAAGGATGTGCAAACTAAGTACATGGCTAGAAAATGTGTATTTTGAGGACTACGAAGAGACAGTTTGAAATAATTTTTTTGTTTATTTGTTCAAAAATATTTAAGTGTGTGGTATGGTAACTAGGCATAGAGTTTACAATATAGTAGAAATATACACAAGTAAATAAGCAATTGCAGTCTGGTTAATAAAGGTTATAAAAAGGAACGAATAAGGAAATACTAGCACAGAGAAGGATGACCTCAGCCCAGAGCTGGGGGTTGGGACTGATATTCCAGTGTTTAAATACAATGGGAATGCATTAACTATGGATAATGGGGGAGAGGGGTTGGGGTGAAAGAAAATGTTTCAACAGAGAGCACAGCATGTGCAAAGGCTCAGAGATGAGGGTTTGTTTGAGGATGTTCAATGCTAGAACTTAAGTACATAAAAGTGATATCAAAAGTATAAAATGATAAGGCCATCTTGAACCTGTTAGCTCAGTTGGGCATCTGATCTTGGCTGGGTCCCTTATGTGCCTGTGGTCAGCTGAGGTTTTGTTGACAATTGGTTGGGACACCTTGACTCTTCTTCACATGGTCTCTCATCTTCCATCTGGCTTGTGCTCACAGGGACTACTGAGGTGCAAAGAGAGAGAGAGAACAGAAGTATGAAGACCTCTTAAGGCTTTGGCTTGGAGCTGGAATGCTGTCACTTCTACCACATTCTGTTGACCAAAACAAGTCACAAGGACAGCTCAGTTTCACGGGGTAGGAGACAGGTTTCACCTCTTGATAGGAGTTGCTGCTTGGTCACGTTGAAAAGGACATGTTACAGAGAGGTCATTAACTGGTGCCAGCAATGAAATTACCATAATGAGACAGATTACATATTTGTCCATTTTCTCTAATGTAGTAAGTAGCTGAACTGGGATTTAGATCTAGCTCTGATTTCAATGTCTTTTTACTCTATTCACTGTCTTTTACCATCTATTATGAAGTTTATGGCATATTCTCTCTTCCTGCATATCTGCTTCTGTGTGTCTACTTCCCTGTGAGCATCTGTTTTATCTCCAAGGCAACTGGAACTGGATGCTGAGTTGCACTCTAGTGACATGATTGGATTAGAGCCCTAATCTTAACATAATTTATTCAGACTACTAAACTGAATCACATACAATCAAAGGGTTATCACGCCAGAGGAACTGGCTAGTTCACAAACATAATCTATATTTCTTTTTGGAATTCATAAATAATATCAAAGTGCTACAGGTTCTGTGTTGTATAGTTCTATGTTGTTTTTTTAAATTTTCTTCTTTTTTGGTCTTTATTTTTTTGATGTTACATTTAAAAAATATGAAGTCCCCAATATACCCCTCACCCCCTTCTCCCCACTCCTCCCCCCATAACAACAACCTCCACAATCATCATGAGACATTCATTGCATTTGGTGAATATATCTCTGAGCACCGCTGCACCTCATGGTCAATGGTCCACATCATAGCCCACACTCTCCCACAGTCCACCCAGTGGGCCATGAGAGAACATAAAATGTCTGGTAACTGTCCCTGCAGCACCACCCAGGACAACTCCAAGTCCTGAAAATGCCCCCACATCACATCTCTTCCTCCTACTCCCTACATCCAGCAGGCACCATGGCCACTTTCTCCACACCAATGCCACATTTTCTTCTATTACTAATCACAATAGTTCATGAATAGAATATCAGTAAGTCCACTCTAATCCATACTCTGTTCTTCCATCCTGTGGACCTTAGAATGGTTGTGTCCACTCCACATCTATATCAAGGGGGGCTTAGATTCCACATGGATGCTGGATGCAATTCTCCTGCTTTCAGTTGTAGGCACACTTGGCTCCCTGGTGTGGTGGTTGACCTTCGTCACCTCCATGTTAGCTGAGTGGGGTAAGTCCAATAAACCAGAGTGTAGGAGTTGCAAGTCTGTTGAGGCTCAGGGCCTGGCTATCACATGGTCAATCCAGAGATTCAGATGCCCTGGGTATACATTAAACCCCAGCAGCAACTACAGTTCTGGTAAAAGTAACAGGAGAGACTTGTGGACAAATATCACATCTAAGTCCAGCTCCATCACACAGAAACACAAACTCCAAAGTAGGACCAACTGAGATGACACTGAACTCCATCTGCCATGACCACAGAACCTGTGGGTCTCTGTAGCCCTCAGAAGAACCAATACCTGGGGTTGTATCTACTTTATCTGTCTCTGGGACTCTGCTCAGGTGTGCATAAGTGTGATAACCTCTCGGCTCTTTTTGGAGACTCATAGCCATATAAACTCATTTGTCCTTTCCATTTCCCCCTTTTATTCAGGTCAAAAAGCATTTTTAACTCCTGGTATTATATGTAGATTGAGATATTCTGCTGGTCCGAGTTGACCCTTTTATTCAAGGTCATTTTCTAGTTATATCATCAGCTGGTATGCAGTAGTAATCCCTTGGCACCAGGGAGGCTCATCCTCGGGAGTCATGTCCCACACTGGGGGGAAGGCAACACATTTACATGCTGAGTTTGGCTTCGAGACTGGCCACATTTGAGCAACACGGAGGCTCTCAGGAGGTAACTCTTAGGCACCCTGAAGCTCTAGGCTTTGTTCTTATTTCAGGTGCACAGGCTCACAAGCATAGTCATTAAAATCAAGGGCTCATTGTTGGACCTTCCTTCTTTTTTGGTCTTTGCCATTGAACTTGGGGATTGTTGCTGCTCCTTTAGGGACTGTGATAGAGCTCCCCTGGCTAGGAACTCAGCACTCCCTCAGTTGTTGTTTTTAACTGTAACCACTATGAAAATATCCAAACATTTTTGTGTACTCTGGATATATGCCCTGTAGAACTCCCTGCCAACCATGTGTCCCCTGTCAATAACATCCCACCCCAGTATTTCTCCCCTGCCATTGTTGAACCTCTCTGTGATCCAAAACTTCTTCAAAAGTGAAGCCCAATATATTGCCAGGTTCCATTAATAGTAAAATGCAATATAGTGAGTAGTTTAAAGGTTAGATATAGAATACATATTAATTTAGAAAAATTAAGGTAAAAATAAATTGGGATATCAAAAAATTTAAAAATGCAAAAGCTTTGTTTTTGATATTTTGCCTTCCATCACCGCAATGTGTTGCCCTGTATACAAATTGGCAAGGCATCTACTTCTGTCTTTTCCTCAGTGTCTACGTCCTATCTTTTTCTTTTTGTTTCCTAATTATTAAACGTATCTTCACAAAAGTTTTAGATCACAGTAATTCATGTATACAATATACAGTACTCCCACATATCCAACATAAAACCCTTTTCCCTTCCACAGCAATAATCTTTTTACATATTCATACTATATTTACTGAAACTGATGTACAGATATTGAGACAATAGCTTTCAAACAAGGTAACATTTGGGTTTACATTGTGGTTCATATTTTAGATTATACAATTTTCTAAATTTTTAGTTATCTTATGTTTAACATTATGATTTACATTTTAGCCTATCAGCCCCTATATATTTTTGGTGTAATTTAACATATCTTATATCCATCCTTGCATAATCTTGTGGAACACTTCTATTGCCCACACAGTTACATTGGTTCAATCTATTCAATACCTCTTTCCCTCTCCCCTTAGGGCCCACAGTGACAATCAATCTTCATTGCTTGAAGGGCCATGTTCAGAGATACTTGCAACAGTGTTGAGGACTTGATATGCTCAAATGCCCTAATGCACTGGAGCCACCATTTCTCTTGAGAGATAACAGTTTCCTCTATTTGAGAACATCAGTCCTCCCCAGGATGTGGGTATACCTTCACTCTCATTATATGGGTCGCTATCCAATGATATAACCCACTATGGCAAAATGAGCATTCACATACTCCCTAGAAGCCTGTCCTGCATCGGATTATCCCCTTTAAGCATCTTAAATAGGTAACCTTCTTTATTATATTTTTGAGAAAGTTTTCTCAGCATTATACTCTCAAGGAAATACCTGACAATATCCTATGTTCGTATTTGCCCCTCCCCCACAATTTCTTGAGCAATATTACCCATCCTCCCATCCCTAGCCCCCTTCAAACCTGCAAAGCCCCACCCAAAGGTAACTGTATGCCCCCATTTTATCCTGTCCTTGTACAAATACTTACCTCAAGCTTATCATCAATTTCACCCAAGTAGGTGTCAGCTTACATCCTTTCTCTATCCCCCATTTTTATTTAAGCCTATCATCCAGTCTCTAGCTCTCTGAGGCAGCTTGGTTTACTTATTTCATATCATTGAGGTCATGTAGTATTTGTCCTTCAATGCCTGGGTTGCTTCACTCAACATAAAGTTCTCAAGATTCATCCATGTTATCACATATGTTTATACTGTATTCGTTCTTAAAGCTGAGTAGTATTCCGTTGTATGTATATACCACATTTTATGTATCCATTCATCTGTTGATGGGCATTTGGGTTGATTCCAACTTTTGGCAATAGTGAACAATGCTGCTATGAGCATTGGAGTTCATATATCAGTTTGTGTCCTTGTTTTCAGTTCTACTGGGTATATACCCAGCAGTGGAATTGCTGGGTCATATGGCAAATCTATAGCTAGTTTTTTGAGAAACTGCCAAACTGTCCTCCAGAATGGCTGGATCCTTCTGCATTCCCACCAGCAGTGGATGAGTGTTCCCATTCCTCCACATCCTTTCCAGCATTTGTATTCTTCTGTTTTTTTCATAGCTGCCAATCTTATGGGAGTAAGATGGTATCTCATTGTAGTTTTGATTTGCGTTTCCCTGATAGCTAGAGATTTGGAGCATTTTTTCATGTGCTTTTTAGCCAATTGTATTTCTTCTTTGGAGAAGTGTCTGTTTAAATCTTTTTCCCATTTTTTAAATGGGTTGTTTGTCTTTTTATTTTCAAGATATAGGAGTTCTTTATATATGCAGGTTATAAGTCTCCTATCAGGTATATGGTTACCAACTATTTTCTCCCATTATGTAGGATTCTGTTTTCACTTTCTTGACAAACTCCTTTGAGGTGCAAAAGGCTTTAATTTTGAGGAAGTCCCATTTATCTATTTGTTCTTTTGCTGCTCGTGCTTTGGGTGTGAAGTTTATGAAGCCATTTCCTATTACAACGTCTTTTATATGCTCCCCTACTCTGCTTTCCACAGTCTTTATGGTTTTGGCTCTTATATTTAGGTATTTGATCCCTCTTGAGTTGATTTTTGTGTAAGGTGTGAGATGGTAATCCTCTTTCATTCTTTTGCATATGGATATCCTGTTCTCCAGACACCATTTGTTGAATAGGTCATTCTCTCCCAGTTGAGAGGGTTTGGTGCCTTTATCAAATATTATATGACTATATATATGAGGATCTATATTAAAACTCTCAATTCAGCTCCATTGCTCTGTGTTTCTCTCCTTGTGCCAATACCATGCTGTTTTCACTACTGTAGCTTTGTAGTATGTTTTGAAGTCAGGTAGTGTGATACTTCCAATTTCGTTTTTCTTTTTCAATATGTCTTTGGCTATTTAGGTCCTCTTTCCTTTCCAAATAAATTTCATAGCTAGTTTTTCTAGTTCATTAAAGAATGCTGTGTTGATTTTTATTGGGATTGTGTTAAATGTGTATATCTGTTTTGGTAGGATAGACATCTTAATAATATTTAGTCTTCCTATCCATGAACAGGGAATATTCTTCCATTTATTTAGGTCTTCTTTGATTTCCTTGAACACTGTTGTGTAGTTCTCTGTGTATACATTTTTTACATCTTTTGTTAAATTTATTCCTAGGTATTTCATTTTTTTATTGACTATGGTAAGTGGTATTTGTTTCTTGATTTCCTCCTGAGCTTGCTCATTATTGGTGTACAGAAATGCTACTGATTTTCACGCTTGATCTTATAACCTGTGACTTTACTAAACTCATTTATGAGTTCTAGGGTTTTCTATATATAGGATCATGTCATCTGCAAATAATGAAATTTTGACTTCATCCTTTCCAATGTGAATGACTTTTATATCTGGTTCTTGCCTCAGTGCTTGAGCAAGTACTTCTAAGACAATGTTAAAAAGAAGAGGTGAGAGTAAGCATCCTTGGCTTTTTCCTGATCTTAGAGGGAAGGATTTTAGGATTTCACCATTATAAACAATGTTGGCTGTGGGTTTTTCATATAAACTCTTCATCATGTTCAGAAAATTTCCTTGTATTCCAATCTTTTGCAGTGTTTTTATCAAGAAAGTGTGCTGTATTTTGTCAAATGCTTTTTCAGCATCTTTAGATATAATCATGTGATTTTTCCCCCTTCAATCTGTTTTATGGTGTATTACATCGATTGATTTTCTTATGTTGAACCATCCTTGCATACCCGGAATGAATCCCACTTGGTCATAGTGTATATTCGTTTAATATGTTGTTGAATACAGTTAGCAAGCATTTTGTTAAGGATTTTTGCGTCTAGGTTCATTAGAGAAATTGGTCTGTAATTTTCCTTTCTTGTGGTGTCTTTGTTTGGCTTTGGTACTAGGGTAATGTTGGCATGATAGAACGAGTTAGGTAATGTTCCTTCTATTTCAATTTTTTGGAAGAGTTTCAGCAAGTTTGGCATTAGTTCTTTTTGTAATGTTTTGTAGAATGTACCTGTGAAGGGATCTGGCTCTGGGCTCTTCTTAGTTGGGAGGTTTTTAATGACTGATTCTATTTCTTTACTTGTGATTGGTTTGTTGAGATCATCAATTTCTTCTTTCATCAATATAGGCAGCTTATGTGTTTCTAGAAATTTGTCCATTTCCTCTGAATTGTCATTTTTGTTGGAATATAGTTTTTCAAAGTATCCTTTTATGGTAGTCTTTATTTCTGTGGGGTCAGTGGTGATATCTCCTTTCTCATTTCTAATTTTGTATATTTGCATCTTCTCTCTTTTTTTCTTTGTTAGTCTAGGTAAGGGTTTGTCAATTTTATTGATCTTCTCAAAGAACCAGCTCTTGGTTTTGCTTATCTTTTTAAGTGCTTTCTTATTTTCTATTTCATTTAGTTCTGCTCTTATCTTTGTTCTTTCTTTCTTTCTTCTTCCTGTGGGGTTACTTTTTTGTTTTTTTTACTAATTCCTCCAAATGTGCAGTTCTTCAATTTTTGCTCTTCTTTTTTGATGTATGAATTTATGGCTAAAAATTTCCCTCTAATTACTGCTTTTGCTGCATCTCATAAATTTTGGTATGTTGTGTTATCATTTTCATTAGTTTCAAGGTGGTTATTAATTGCTTTTGAGATTTCCTCTTTGACCCACTGGTTTTCTAAGAGTGTGCTGTTTAATTTCCATATCTTGGTGTGAAATCTGGGCCTCTGGCCCTTGCAGATTTCCAGCTTCACTCCATTGTGGTCAGAGATATTATTTTGTATTATTTTGATCTTTTTGAATTCATTGGGCCTCTTCTTGTAGCCTAGCATATGGTCTATCTTGGAGAATGATCCATGAGAACTTGAGAAAAATGTATATATTGCTGTATTGGGTGTAATGATCTGTATATGTCTATTAGGTCCAGCTCCTCTAAAATACTGCTCAAACTTTTTGTTTCTTTATTGATTCTCTTTTGAGATGTTCTGTCCAAAGTTGATAGTGATGTATTAAAGTCTCCCACTATAATTGTAGAGGCATCTATTCTTTCACTTAGTTTTTTCAATGTTTGCTTCATGTATTTGGAAGTGCCCTTGTTAGGAGCATAAATATTTATGATTGCTCATTCTTCTTGAAAGAATATCCCTTTTACTAATATGTAGTGTCCATCTTTGTCTCTCACAATTGTTTTGCATTTAAAGTCTATTCTGTCTGATATTAATATAGCTACTTCTGCTCTTTTTTGGTTATTGTTTGCATGTAAGATTTTTTCCCAGCCACTCACTTTCAACCTCCATGAATCCCTGGGTCTAAGATGTGTTTCTTGTAGACAGCATATAGGTGGGTCATATTTCCTTATTCAATCTGCCAGTCTGAATCTTTTGACAGTTGAGTTTAATCCATTGACATTCAATGTTATTACTTTCAAGGAATTATTTATATTAGCCATATTTTGTTTGGACTTGTGTTTGTGATATTTTGTTTGTTTGTTTTTCCCTTGTCTTTTTGTCTTTTTAGTTGCTTTTACACTCTCTTCCAACTCTGCCTCTCCTGTTTTTTTCTTTCTTCCTGCAGAACTCCCTTTAGTATTTCTTGAAGGGCAGGGGTCTTGTTGGCATACTCCTTTAATTTCTGTTTATCTGTGAATATTTTGAACTCTCCATCATTTTTGAATGTTAGTTTAGCTGGGTAGAGTATTCTTGTTGGGAAATATTTTTCTTTTAGTACCTTGTCTGTGTCATACCACTGCCTTCTTGCCTTCATGGTTTCAGATGAGAAATCAGCACTTAATCTTATGGAGCCTCCCTTGTATGTGATGGTTCTCTTTTATCTTGCTGCTTTTAGAATTTTCTCTTTGTCTTGAGCATTGGATAATTTGACAAGTATATGTCTTGGGGTGGGCCTGTTGGAATTTATAGTGTTTGGGGTGCATTGTGCTTCCTGGACATGTACATCTATCTCTCTCAGTAGATTTGTGATGTTTTCAGCTATTATTTCCTCCAACACCCTTCTGTCCCCTTTCCCTTCTCTTCTCCTTCTGAGATGCCTATAATACATATGTTTGTGCAAGTTGCATTGCCATTCAGGTCCCTAAGGCCTAGCTGGATTTTTTCTATCTTTTTATTGATCAGTTCTACTATCTGTTTGATTTCATATGTAATGTCTTCCATGTTGCTAATTCTCTCCTCTGCCTCTTCTAAGCTGCTGCTATTTGCTGAGAGTGTATTTTTGATTTCTTGAACTGTGGTGTTCATCACCATCATATATGTTATCTTTTTGCATATGTCTGCAATTTCCTCTCCAAGTGATTTCTTCATATTGTTAATCTCTTCCTTTATTTCATTAAGTTGGTCTCTAATATATGTTTTGAAATCTTTAATTACTTGTCCAATGTTCTGCTCTTCTTCTTGGTTTTTAGTTTGTTCATTGGATTCGGCCATGTTTTCCTGATTATTGGTTTGGTTTGTAGGTTTTTGTTGCTATCTGGTCATCATTTTATCTTGACTGGTATAACCAGTTCTGTAGCTTCTTTGTCTAGTCTTGGGGATTAATTAGTTGTTGTTCATACATAAGTGTTATGTCTTCTGTCACTTTAGTTCTTCTTACTCTATTTTCTTATTGCTGGCTAAGTTCACTTTGAAGGAAAATATTAGGGCCAGGGAAAGCAAAATGAGTAAGAAAAGAAAATGTATAAAGTAGTATTGGTAATAAATGTTAACAGAGCAACAATGTGAGATCTAGGAGAATGGATATTAGACTCATGTAAGTTGTGTAGGGTTATAGTGGTAAGTAGAGTACCTACAATGAGACAGTCAACTGAATATGGGGAGGAATATAGTATGAATTAAAAGGCCAGTGTTTTCATGAGAGAAGGAAAGAGAAAAGAAAGCCAATAATATCAAGAGTGGATAAAAGACAGAAAATAGAACAAAGGTATTAGAAATAAAAAGTCAGACAATTTGGGGGCCAAAGAAAGGGAGGTAGAATGTAAAAGAAACAGCAGATGATGGAGGATAGAAAGATATGGGGGAAAGGGGAGAGTGTAGGTGGCCAAAATCAATACACACAGAAAAGAGAAAATGGAGGATGAGGAAACACAGCAAGTGTGAAGCTCTCCCTGTAGCACCTATTATATAAAGAAAATAAAATAGAAAAGAAAAACAAGAGAGAAAAGAAAAAAAAGAGAAGAGAAAATGGGGGGCAAAGAAAAGGGGAGAAACAAGCAAGAAAAAGAAAAAGAGAAAAAAACTAAATAGATGTAAAAGGACCTTGGGGGATAAAACAGGAGA
The DNA here is from genome assembly GCF_030445035.2 of Dasypus novemcinctus. NCBI lineage: Eukaryota > Metazoa > Chordata > Mammalia > Cingulata > Dasypodidae > Dasypus > Dasypus novemcinctus. Next base: position 89,091,769 of record NC_080677.1, read on the forward strand.
AAAGACCAGGAGACAATGCAATATTAGCAACCACACCAAAAAAAAAAAAAAAAAAAAGAGCCAACGTTTCAAGCTAGGAATCCTCTTTGCAGTTAAATAATACGCTTAGGGATCTGACCTTCCCCCTTTCTCCTTTCCTCACTTCTCTCTCCCAGGGCAGCAGGAAAGCTGCCTGAGAGGTCCAGTAGGAGATTCAAGTAGGTCCTTGTTGAACCAACTCAACACAGTAGACTATAACTCTTTATTTCCAGCTTGAGAGCACCTACACCTCAACAGAAACCCCAAATATGTTATTGGAAGCTTGGATAGCACCTCCTACAGTCCCACCCCCTTAGATGTGCTAGGAGAGGTCTAATTGATTTTCTGACTCCACCTTCTCCCAGACCAAATTTCCTATCCCAGGATGTTTAGGTAAATTGGGCTTTCTCAGCAGATTTGCCTTTCCTTTCTTCCCACTCTCTCCCCAAGTCAGCTGGTACACTTCTCCAAGTTCAAGGAGAGGGGGAGAGAGAGAGAGAGAGAGAGGGAAAAAAAACCCACACAAAACACCGAGGGCTAGGGTAATGAAGGTCCTCAGATGGACCTCAGGGCGCGGTGGATTTGGGGATGGGAAGTCCATGATATTGCAGACTTAGGGAGTATGAGTCTCTGGAGCATGGGCCACTAGGGTTTAGGGGACACAGACCTGGGAACCATGAATCCGGTTAACACGGGGCCTGGGATCACCGCAGCACAAGAAAGATTTCAGGGATTGCCATGGCTGGGGTGCCAGCCCTAGGGTGAGGGGTTCCACCTACAACTTCTGACCTCCCTGTCAGAAACTCAGAATTCCACCTCTTGCAAGAATCTCTTCTGTCACTGTCTCACCAAATTGACATCAGACACTTCCTGCCCTGCAAGCCCCCGAAACAGCCAGCTCAGGGTTTGGGAACACCCCAGAACAGCAAAGATCCCAGGGATCTTAATTTTCTTCTTGTAACAACATATATACAACCTAAAATTTCCTCTTTAACCACATTAAAATATATAGTGCTGTTAATTATGTTCACAATGTTGGACTACCAACATAATCGTCCATTACCAAAATCTTCCCATCATCCCAAATATAAATTCTGTATCATTTAAGAATTGCACCCCATTTCCTAACCCCACCCCACCCTCTGGTAAATAAATTCTAGTTTCTGACCCTATGAATTTTCTTATTGTAATTATTTCCTATCAGTGAGATCATACAGTATTTTTTCTTTTGTGTCTGCCTTATTTCACTCAACATGATAATGATAAGATCTTAAAGGGAAAAAAGTAATGTGCGCAAGAGCATGCTGGCATTTGTTTCTAAAAAGAAAAATATTTAGCAGTTCTGCTAGCAGCAGAGACCCACACTCAGTCCCCAATATGGTACAATTCCCTGAGGTGATCAGCCTGCTACTTGGTGGACCACTTGCATCATGGAAGGGGCAGCAGTTTGTTCTCATTGGAATAGACACATACTCCAGAAAAGGATTTGCCTTCCCTGCACGCAATGCTTCTTCCAAAACTACCATCCATGGATTTACCGAATGTCTTATTCACCACTATGGTATCCACACAGCATTGCTTCTGATCAAGGAATCCACTTCACAACAAATTATGTATGGGAATGGGCACATGCTCATGGAATTCATTTGCCTTACCATGTTCCCCATCATCCTGGAGAAGCTGTATTGCTAGAATGGGGCAATGGCCTTTTGAAGACTCAGTTATAGCACCAACTAGGTGATAATACCTTGCAGGGCTGTGGCAATGTTCTCCAGGAGACTTTGTATCCTATAAATCAGCATCCACCCTGTGGTGCTGTTTCTACCATAACCAGGATTCACAGGTCCAGGAATCAAGGGGTGGAAATGGGAGTAGCACCATTCATTATTACCCCTGGTGATCCCCTAGGAAAATTTTTCCTTCCTGTCCCTGCAACCTTAAGTTTTGCTTGTCTATAGGTCTTAGTTCCAAAAGGAAGAGTGCTACCACCAGGAAACACAACAATAATTATAATGAACTGGCAGTTAAGAATGTGGCCACCTGGCCACTTTGGATCCTCATGATTTGAAACAACAGGCAAAGAAAGGACTTGCCGTACTGGCTGGGTTGATTTATCCTGACAGTTAAGGGGAAATAGGACTGCAACTACACAATGGAGGCAAAGAAGAATTTGCCTAGAATACAGGAAATCCCATAGGGTGTCTCTTAGTACTACCATACCCTGTGTTTACCCTGTGTTTAAAGACAATGGAAAACTGCAACAACTCAATTCAGGCAGGACTAGTAATGACCCAGAATCTTCAGGAATGAAAGTTTGGATTACCCCATCAGGCAAAGACCCATGTTAGCTGAGGGGCTGGCTGAGGGTAAAGGGAAAACGGAATGGGTAGGCTAAGAAGATAGTGATAAATGTGAACTTTGACCATGTGATCACTTACAGAAATGAGTACTATAAAGATCATGGATATTTCTTTCTCATTTTGTTATTAGTATATTTGTATATGTATATAAAACAGATATCTCTGTTTTCTTCCCTATCTTATGACATATATTGTATTAGTTTCATGTTGTAATATTTAAAGATGTCAAGAGTGAATATTACCCAAGGACTTGGACCCTATTCTGGAGGGATTTAGTGTATTTCTGATTTTACACAGAAAAAATTTCTCTTACTGTTTATATTTAGAGATTGTGTAAGGTGATGTGCATGGCTGCCATTTGGACAATGGGTGGACTGTGATGATTAGGCTAATGTGTCAGCTTGGCCAGGTAATGGTGACTAGTTGTTTGGTCAAGAAAGCACTGGGGTAGCTGTAAATCAAGGACAATTCATGGACTTTAATCACAAGTGAGTTGATTGCATAGATGGTTGGTTACATCTGTGATCATCTGAAGAGAATGCCATCAGCAATTAGAGGTGTCTCATCCAATCAGAAGAAGGCCTTAAAAATAATTTCAGCAGTCAGAGAGAGAATTCCCATCTCTACCTCAGATAGTCAGTGTTTCCTAGGAAACCCATAAACTTAATTGGAGCCCCTGACCTGCAGCCTGCCTTATGGAATTTGGACTTGTGTATGCCCACAGTCATGTGAGACAATTTTATAAAATCTCATACTATTTACAGATATTTTCTGTCATTTCTTTTCTGCTAGAGTACACTGACTAATACAGTGTTCAAACTAAAGTTGCCCTGAAAGTGGAAATTCTACTTTTGTTGTGTTAAAATTAATTACAGCCTATTGTGAGGGTCTCTCCTTTTCTTTAATTAATAGTTTTATCAGCAGTTATGAAGAAGAAATTATATTTAACTAAAAATATCAAACAGTATTTTTGTAAGATTTATATGCATAAGTGAGTAGAGTACAATTTAAAATATTGCTAAAATTTAGATCGGGAAAATATCTATATGAAACATTTACTATAAAAACACAAAAGAAGTAGAAAACCACATAAGAAACAAAAAGCAAGATACCAAATTTAGCTTAAGAAGCAAATACTTGCCAGGTCAAGGTAATATTGCAAATAATTCAATTCTTGAAAAATATTTTTGAATAAAATATGCAGAAATAAATCACTTTTTAAAAAGATTTATTTTATTTATTTATTTCTCCCCACTCCCTCATTGTTTGGACTTTCTTTGCTTGTTTGTCTTTCTTGTTTCTTTAGGAGGCATTGGGAACCAAACTCCAATGTTGGAAGGAGGTGCCTAATCACTTGATCCACCTCTGTTCCCTGCTTTATTGTGCTCGCATTATGCTTTTCTTCTTGTATTTCTTTTTGCATCAGCTTGTCACACCTGTCCATCATGCCAGCTTGCTGTCTTCTTTAGGAGGCATCAGGAGCCGAACCAGGGACCTCCCATGTGGTAGGCAGGAGCTCAATTGCTTGAGCCACATCCGCTTCCCTAAAATCACTTTTTATTCACTCTTCTTTCTTAATTTCTTTTTCTTTAATCTATTACATTATAGCCTTATCTACACAGTTACTGACTTAAAAGTTTTGATTTAAGACTTTTTTGTGTCAACTAAAAGTCAGCAATAATAATAGAAATTTCAAAGGCAAGGAAACCTTTCAGTTAATGATTGCCTAATCAGCATACTTGACATTTAGTTTATTCTTTTGTTCATTTATCCATTTAACAAATATTTTTTGCAGTGTATTTTTACTCCAAACCTTGGTCTAGGCATTTAGCAGTACACAAGAAAATACGATTCTCACCCTTATTTAGTAGAAGTTTAGTGGAAGAATATCATTTAAATAAACAATGGCACACAAAATTTATGACTATGTTTGAATTTGGTACATGGAAGGAAAAGTAGAGAACTTGTGCTTATAGAGCTGTTATTTCCTTTTCCTAAAAATGTACTGATACGGTAGTTCACTGTCTTTTATGGCCAGTCTAACCAGTCAGGTAGCAGAATGGGGTTCTTGACAGAAGTAAAAGTCTCTTTTAACTAGAGGGGGTTTTTAATTTGGGAGGGTGGGGTTAGGGCAGAGGTCCTGACACAGAGGCTGAGGCGACCTTGCTCAGTCACTAGAATGGCTGGGCAGGAAATGCTCCCAGCTTCAACTGATAGAATGCTCCTGTGTTGGAGTTCCATGTAGGCTATTATAAAAGCAAAGGAAACATGCTACACTAATAGCAGCATTAAAGATTAATATGAATTTAAACTAAAAATTAAAACTAAAAGGAAATTTTGAACTCTCTGTTGTTTAAAAGAAGGAAAAATAAAGGACAAGAGTACAACAATGAAAAAGAAGAAAGTAAGCTAGATGAGATAGAAAAGGTGATACATAAATGCTAAAATTAGTAGAAAACTAGAAAATAAAATGAGAAAATTGGGGAAATGTACTTGTTAAACATTATAATAACAGATGCGAGCCTTTAAGGTTAAGAAGCCTCATTAACATGAAATTTAAAAGTGCTATGCTACTAGAAAAGCTGAGATCCATAACACTAAAAGTTAACATAAAAATGGAGAAAATACAAATGGGCTATTCAGAATTTATAAAATGGGCAAAAGTGTGTGTGTGTATGTTGGGGGAGGTGTGTCTATGGAGGGGACAGGGTGTTGGGCAAGAAGGCAGCTAAACCAGAAGAGGGGCCTTGGACAAGGTTATGGACCTTGTCTGTCTCTGTCTTCCAGAACACCTCCTGCCTCTGGTGGTCTATCTGTGGGAAGGTCTGTGATATTACAGTTATTAGGTGCTGAGCTGAGAGAGTCCTTCAGTGGCTGGAAGACAAAGCCAAATGATTTCCATTTGTATGTAAATATAATGCATCCATAATGAGAGCAAAGCCCAAAATGTGAAGCATTTTACCTAAAGTTACAGATGTATGCCATATAATAAGAGGAGATTTATAAACAATGCAGAAAATAAAAGGCCATTTGCGCTATAGGAAGAATCTTAAAAGTATTTAGGCAGTTGTCTTCCTGTATTTCCTAAAGTTGATGAACACTATCATCCACAAGTTTACATATAATCTTCTAAACAGGCAAGTGCTCCGCATTTATTAGTTTTTTCAAAGGCACACTCAAAAGTTTTTCCAAATTTGCTTACATATAAAATGTTGAAAAGCAAATCCTGACATGTGGACAGCAGTGTCTGTACTAATGAAATGTTTTTGTTGGTTTTTGCCAAAAAGATTAAGTAACGCTTAATGTCTGCCTAAAACTTGCCAGAAAAATGCAGTTCTTCAGAGCCTCATCAGGTTTTCACAACATAAATTATTTCTCCCGAGAGAGAGATGAGAGAACCAAGTTTCCAGGGGAATAAGGGTTGGTAGGTGTCTTAAGGCAGCTCCCTGCAGCAGGCTTTGAGATGGAGAACTGTGCAGGTTTACTGAGAAGGGTCCTGGGAATTTGAAATGGAGGGAGGAAAGCAGGATAGGCAGAGGGACTGGGTAGGATAGCGATACAGTTCCAACAGTCTTAACCAATCCTACTCATCTCTTCACTGGGAGGCTCTTATAAGTTCCCCAATGGAGAAAGGTTTTTGTCTAGGTCCAAATGGGAAGCCCTGACTGAGATCTGGAAGCACTGCCATCAGCTTTACTACTTTAAGTCAGTGAGAATACCCAAAAGGAGAGTTTCCTGGATAATTGTTTAACAACTTTTAAAAGGCTTTCTTTTTTCCCTCCTTGAAAAGACAAATTTCATACCAATCTACTGCTAAGTGCTAGAAATCAATATATGGCATTTTAGGTTTAATTCTGGTCTAATTCAATTCTTATAAAACAAATTTTCACTCAAAAAGCATTAATTTCTGTACTTAATAATCTTTAAAAAAAAGCACTTGAAACTAGGTTGATTTATCAACAGGAAGATTCTATTTCTTACATCTTCCTTGCCAGTGCTGTCTGTACACAGTGAGAGGATAGTGGGGGTATCTTTGGATTATCTTTGCTCTTCTATCTACTCTTGTTTTAGACAATTTTTATTAAAGAATGAGAGGAAAAGTAAGAAAAATGAAAATTTATTGAGATAATTCAAAGATGTATGTCTTTTCTTTTTAAATATAATCTCTAATAAATATTTTCTATTTTTTATAAAAATTCATGTAGTGCAAGCAGTGCAAGTATTGATGTAGGCCATGGGTGGGAGGTTCTTTGTCTCTTCAGAGATGACCTAAGCTGTCTGACTTGTGGGTATGAGAAGGTAAGGGGCTGCAGTCCTGCCCTTGGTGATGATGGCAATGACTCCAGTCCCAAGAAACAGTTTAACAATGCAAGGTCTGTAAACTTTAAGTATTCAGGGGAAATGCAAACAAAATTAAAAGATTATCTAGAATGTATGAAGTCCATGCTAAAAGCTTACCTAAGATGTGGAAGATATATATGCTAATTCAAGCCTATTGAGAACTGAAACAAAGGGACCATTTAATCTTTCCTCTCTGTATAAAAGAAACTCGAAAGTCTTGTTCAGGGCTTGGGATTGAAACAGTAAGCTCCCGAGTCTGGCTGGCTGTCAATAAACCTTTTTTCCTTCTCAAAATCATTCCTGAGTCCTGGCCTCTCTATACACAAATAATTGAACCTCTCTCATATTCTACAACAGTGTTGAGATATATAACTTGATTTCATACCGATCTGGAGGCTATAATATGAATTAATTTCAGATTTCATAATACTTACATGGCTATTTAAGTTTAGAAAAATTTTGCCCTTTCTGCATTTCCAATTTATTAATTCATTTGGTGTTATGACAAAATACCATCTTTGATGCTAGATGCCTAGACTGGGGTTCCCATCATCAAATATCCTTCAGTCTAATTGTGATGATTGACAAGAGAGAGATATTTACAATATGGTATTGATAAGTGCTTGACTGCATTTCCTCCAAATTTTCTTATATTATGGTTAACATAAGAAGTGTGAAAAGAAAATAAATGTTGACTAGGGAAAAGATCTTGAGTATTTTTATCTGGTTCTAATCTTGATTCTTCTGCCAGTTAGCAAAACAACTTTCTATGCTTATGTTTCCTTGTGAATAAGGTGGGAATAATAGCAATCAAATGATATGGTATATACACAAGCATTTAAAACTATAGCTATTAGTATAGATAAATTGATAGTATTGTTGTAGATGATATCTGTCTTAGTTTGCTGAAGCTGTGGATGCAAAATTACTAGAAATGGGTTGGCTTTTATCAAGTAACTTTATTTGAGGTAAAAGTTTACAGTTCCAAGGCCATGAAATGTCCAAATCCAGGTACCACCAAAGATGCTTTCTCACCAAATGTTGTCAGCTGGCAGATCCTTGAATTCTTCCATATGGCAAAGCAAGATGGTAGCCAATCTCTGCTGTTTCTGAAGTCCTCTCTCTCACATGGCAGGATAAAAAATGGCAGCTGCTCTCTTTCTCTGTATTCTATGAGTTCTCAGTTATATAAGACCCCAGCAAGAGGGTAAAGACCCGTCCTGGGTCATGTCTCACAGAGGTAGTCCAATCAATGGCTCTAAAGCGATCTAATCAAGTGATCTAATCAAAGGTCCCTTACCTGAATGTAATCAAATAACCTCATCTACACTGTGTTTATAGGCACAGGTATGGGTTAGCTTCAGAGGAACATAATTTTCTGGTGTTTCAAAAAAGACAAACCAGGGCAATATCCTTGAAAAATATAGTGGAAATATAAGATCACAAAAGACAAATATAACACAACTTGGATGTATGTTTATAAAAATATGATGTGTAACAATTTCTAAATTGTTATATAATTAACTGCAGTTGAAAGTACTCACAAAAATCTTGAAATCCATCTATAATCCTCAGGCCTGCTGAGTACTTTGGAAATCTCCAACAGTTTTGCTCAAATGAAATAGAAAATTAAGAATGGAAGAATGTTTATCTCTAAGACTTTGGGTTAGCTCAGAATGTAACCTAGGTCTAATTCATTCTAAGCCACACAAATTTGCACAATTGTTCTCCCTGTCATAAAGAAGTAGAAGTATTTTTCTAATCTGTCAGTCTTGGCAGAAGGGACAATCTTGGTTTCTCAATTTGGCCTGTGCCTTTCAGTTTATGCTTCTTGGGAACAAGTTTGTAGGTTTCCTTCTATTTTAGGCTCCCAAACCTTAGTTCTGAGATATTATATCCCCATACTCAGCTAGGGTCTAGAGTAACACTTCTTTGGGAACCTCACCCTCGCATTCCATCTGGGAAGGGCGACTATAGTGAGAGAAATCAATTAATTTATCCATTAGAACCAAACTAATCAATACTAATGGTAATAATATAGATTATAGGCAGCTAAGCCCTTTTACATACATTATTTCATTTCATGCTCACAAGAGCTCTATGAGATAAGTACCTTTATGAACACCACACGCCTCCAAAATTCCTATTTTACAGATAATACAACTGAGACTTGAAGAGGTTAAAAATCATGTAGCCAGTAATTTTATATAAATTTTATATAAAATATTTCTGAAAAGAAATGAAATTCAATCTAAAGTTTTATCAATATATAAAAATGGAAAATTTACTGAAATACTTGATTTGAAAAAATATAAATTTTACTATTATGGTCTTTTATATCAAGACTAGAGAAATGAGTTTAGAGAATCCCATTTTAGGTGGGAAAGAGAGAGAACAAGGGAAATATTGTAGTTGGAATTTCAGATTCAATAAATCTGAAAACTGTTAGTGGAAAAAAATGTGCCAATCTTTCCTGAGAAGCTTGTTGAAACTATTTAGTCACAGAACTTGGCTAAGACAACATTTTTACTATATAAATGATTGTGGATAATCAATACTGCGAGTCACGCATCCAGTCAGTAAATTCCTTTAGTCCAGTGAAGATGTGCCAATTAGAACAGATACCATTCTTAACTTCATTTTCTCAAGCAGGGAAAAGTTTGAGGATTTGAAATTGGAGCATAATCTTTAGATAAGCGAACATGAAGTGGAAGAATTAAGGTTCCTGGGAGAAGGTCTACAAAAACCCTGAAAAAATAAAGAAAATGAAGGTTTAAAAAGCTGGTTTTGGCAAACATGGTGAGGTTATAGGGCAGACTTTCAATGCATTTATTTAACATTCCTGCAAAGCTGTAGTCACAGATGTTCTTTAACCCAGACCCAGACATGAGCAGTACCGTAAGTCATAAGTCAATTCTGACTAGGGCAGGGCTTTTGGAATTGGAATAGACCATATCCACAACTCCTAGGATGACTCTGGCACACCCATGTACCCAACAGAGATTATACTCTTTCAGTACAGCTGCCATATTCATTGAGTTTCCTGACTTGGTTTCCAGCTAGAATGGGAACTCTACTTTTTAATGGTCTATAGTGGGAACCCTACTTTTTAATCTGTGGTCTCAACACAGTTCTTGACTCTTGTCATTAAAATGAATCTCATTCCTAGCACTTTCTGCAACTGGCTGACACCTTGCTCAGAAGGGACAGATTTTTCATAACTGGGATAATGACATTTACCCAATTTCGAGTATTGTTGATTGCCTTGAAACTCTAGCTTCTATGTGCAGATAATATTTTGTTGTGATTTTTTGCATAACTGGGACAAAGACCCAACATTCATGCTGGTCAGTAATTTTCAGAACAAGTTAGTCCCTTTAGTCCAGGGATTCTTTATCAGGACCCAAGAGGTCTGTCAAAAAATTTCAGGGAGTCCAGGAGCTTGAATTTAAAAAAAAATCAATCTTTAACTTTCTTTTCTCTGACCTCTAACTGAAATCTAACATTTCCTTCACTTATAAATGTATGCAATAAATTATAGTAGTATTCATTTCATATCACATTAGAGTTGTTGCATATCTTGAAACATTGTTTATGTTCATCCATACTTTGAATTATGGTAGTTGTTAGACCCAACACTAGCTGAGTGTCATAAAAGTATCTGCTGCTGCATTCTGAGAAGGGATCCATGGTTTTCACCTGAATGGCAAAGGGGTCCATGGAACAACTTGCTTTAGCCTGTTTGGCAGAGTTTCCAGCATATTTCATGAGGTTGCACATGGTTCTCATGAGATAAAATGACAGCATGGCAAAAACTTTCAAGAAAACAATATTAAGAACATTAGAAAAATCTAACATTCTAGCTCATGGCATAGAAAGTTTAATTTTAAAAATATGAAGTTCCGTGAGAATCAAACTATAGTTGAAAAACAAGCATATATGTAATAGGTACTAGGCTCCATGTTCAGTAAATAATATAAAGTATAAAGCTGTGGAGTTCTAAACACTTGAGGGAGAAAAGAGTTACAATCTATGGAGAGAAAAATGTTTTTTAAAAAAACTTTTTCAGAAACAAAAGATGGATAATAGACTCATGCAACAAATGGGATCTTAGAGGTCATTAAGTAAAATGCATTACATAATACAGGGATTCCTTCTGTGACAGTGCTAAAAATTATCATCCACTCACAATCTGAACTTTTACTGTTCTGGGGAACTTGTTACTTGTAAGTAGGCCACTCCCTAAAGGAAAATAATAAAGGCATATATTTTCTTCTTAACAAGTTGAAAAGGGCACCCAAGATTTTTAATGCTTAGAAAGACTTTAATATTTTTATCAGGGAAAACTCAAAATTACCAGTCTGCACTAGACTGAATATGGCTCTGGGTCTCAAGGCAAACATGCTACAAGAGGGAAGAACCAATAAATATTTTCTCATTACATTAGCTCTGTGCAAATCTGCAGAGCTGGATCCCCTACATATATATGGACATATATGGTTTCTTAAGAGTCTTGTTTTAATCACTCCATGGACTCTGTTATCCCATTTTGAGACTAAACACTGATAAATGCCTAAAGATGTATAAAAAGGTCCAATTGGGACCCTTATTTTTTGCACTATAAAATAACAAAGCTAATAATTTTATATTGTTCTTGTATAAAATCTGTATATATATATATGTATTAGTCAGCCAAAGAAGTGCTGATGCAAAGTACCAGAAATCTGTTGACTTTTATAAAGGGCATTTATTTGGAGTAGAAGCTTACAGTCACAAGGCCTGAAGAGGCCAACTCAAAGTACCATAAGAGGTACTTTCTCACCCAAAGTCATGGACCACGTGTTGAAGCAAGATGAAAATGTCTCAAGGATTCAGCCTTCCTTCTTCCTTTTAAGGCTCCATGGTCCCACCTTCTTCTGATATCATCTGTATGCTGGCACACAGCTTTGTCTCTCTCCCCAGGGCTCATTTCTTTCTGGGCTCAGCCGCTCTGGTCTTTGTGCAAAGTTAGCTGTAGACTATCAGGCTCATCTCTCTCCCGTGTCTAATGAGGTGTCTGTCTTCCTCTGCAGTGTCATTTTCTGTTTGAGCATATGCCCATCAAGGGGGCATGAACTCAGTGCCCTACTGATGTGGCTGAATCAGAGCCCTAATCTTAATTTAATCAAGTAAATGTAACCTTTGAATTTAATACAGTCAAAGGGTATCACACGCAGAGGAACTGACCAGTTTACAAACATAATCAAGATCTCTTTTTGGAATTCATAAATAATATCAAACTGCCACTATATATATATATGGAAACACATATATGTATATGGAAACATACATTTTCAGAATAATATTTTCCCAGCTGCTCTGAGAATCACAGAGTTGAGAAAGTATTATCAGAACCAATGGGTAACAGAACATTAGAACTAGAAAAGACGAGAGAGATTTTCTCTTTCAGTGGTCTATATGCTATTTTAAAGTCTCAAAATTTTTACCTGAGAATTCACTTTGTGGAAAGTTTAGTGGTGGGCCTAGTGTGAAAGCTCTTCCTCCCTGCCCCCCACCTTCCTTCTCTCTCCTCTTGTCCCACTCCCTCCCTACTGGACAGCCCACAGTTGGCCCCTGGGGCACCTTCATGGATCTTTTTATTACAGCAGCTGGAATGTCAAAACCCAGTCCCTCCTAAAGGATAGCAGTTATGAACTGGGGACACATAACCATAGAAAAGACTTGAATTACCTCAGAACTACAAGAGGGGGAAAAAAAGACTGATAAATTCTGTCATTGAATTAGCTCATCAGAAATGATATCAATAAATTTAATGCATCAGGAAATTTAACTCCTAAGGGCTCCAGCATACAAGATCACTGGGATCCTAACTTTGCTTTGTCTTTTTTTGTTATTGTTGTTTTCTTAAAAATGCTCTACTCCAAAGAAGTAAATTTTTTTTTTTTTTTTGGACAAAGCTTACTAAAGAACAAATTGTGATCCGTGGAACATGATGAGATAAATTGGAATCTTCCTCAGTTCCTGAACTTGATCAAGTTAGATCAAACAAAATAGCGTTAGGTAAAAATTTAATTGAAGGCCAGAAAGAAATCCTTAAATTAAACAAAACAGATAAGGCAAACATTCTTACACACATTTTGACCAATGAGAAATGTGATTGGTGGTTTCTGTATCACGAAGGAAACTCTAAACCTTTTGCAACTTTGCATTTTCGTGATTATTGGATTGGTTGTCAGTTCTACTGCTGGTGAGTTAGGCAACACCAAGCATAAGCTCCCTACTTCTGTTTTACTTTGACAAAGGGTAAATTGAGGATTATGATATTTCAGGGACTGCTACACTCATTTCATTCCAACTGATAGGGAAAATCAAGAAATTCTAAAGAGGCAGTAGCACTTTAATATTGGCATATGACAATTCTTGTTTCTCATAACTCACAATAGAATTAATAAACTGTGATCATTATTTATAAGCAAGGGTGTTCATATAAAATGCTCTGTGCCCCTTCCCAAAAGATTAAATTATACATATTGCAATAAGAGAGAGGAAGCTGTAATGCTTGTTGAATTCCTTTAAGAAATTCTTTGCCCAGGAATTGTGCTAACTTAATAATTAACATTTCTGTTAGGGAGTAGAGAGTGAATTACTCCTTAACATCCTAAATGAGGTATGATAGTTGTGATTTGGTGTCCTCTTAGAAAGTATTCTAAGGAAGTAAGAGACCTGTGATTTGATGTCACCTCAGTCCATTATTTCTGCTTTGATAAAGTAAGAGAAGGGTCAAACCACCCTTCCCCTCCATAGTGGTTGTATTCAAGGAGTTTTTACTGCCAGCTTTAGGTGAACCCTTCTGTGACTGCCCTTTTGTCTAGATGAGATATGCCAGCTCTGGGATCCTGGATATTTGGGTGTTGAAAGAAATCTAATCCTTGGCAGAGGTCTAAAAGCAGTACTTATTTGCTTGTACTATCATGAATAGAAAATAACTAATATGTAAAGAGTTTATTATTGTCAGAGACTGTACTTCATAACTCATGTAAACTTTATTTTGACAAGTTTCAGGCCTTTGAAATACTAAAACAAATTTATTATGATTAAGTGAATTGAAGTAAGTCTGATTCTAAAAGAAAGTTGTAAATAGATAGGATTTATGTGTCTAGTGAATAAAAACAAATATTCTTTGGATGAGTGAATATTTAGAGAAGAATGAAGAAATTAATGATTTACATGCAAGAGATTCCAAGAAGGTAAATTTATATATATTTAACTGAAAGAATTTGTAAGGAAAAGGGGTAGTAATGAGAGCAATTACAAAATATTGTACAAAGTTTGGACACTCACATACTTAGTCATAGCTGGACAGTGATCAATTGATGGTATTTGCAAGCAAAAGATTCCTAACCAAAGATGTCTAGTGAGCTTCATGGATTTTTATATAAAAGGTTAGAGGTAGTAAAATTTCTTGGGGTTTTTCACACTGAAACCACTATAGAGTTGCCTTACTGCTTCAACCATGACCAGACAGGATACTCTGGGTTATAGTAGCTATACAGAAGAAAGTTTGTGAAAGAGAGTATGTCTCTAACAAAAGTTGATGACTAATGCTTCCTTTTAAACACTGCATTCCACATCTGCTGAAACTTTGTTTCACACTATTTGCAAAAATAAACTCTTTAATTGATTATCCCATGCCTTGAAACTACAGAAATATCTTTCCTTTTCCTTCTCCTGTAACTCTGTATCCAATAGGACATTAGGACATATTGAGGTTTCTTTTATGTCTATTCCCTCCTATTTTTAATTGGTGTTCCTGTCTTAAATTTTGTGCCAAAAACCTTCACTAAAAAATGCAATAGCATACTCCTAACTGGTTCTCTTGTCACCTGTCCTCTGTTCTTCTTGCAATACTTTTTTCACAATGCTCCCTGAAAACAGAGATCTTATCATATTGCCCCTGACTAAAAACAAACAAACAGAGAAAGTTAACTATAGAATTACCATATGATCTGGCAATCTCACTTCTAGATATATATCCCCAAAATACAAAACAGGCACTTGAACAATATTTAAACACCAGTGATGAGAGCAGCATAATTCACAATTGCCCAAAGATTCAAGCAACCCAATTGTCCACTGATGAATGGATAAATAAAATGTGGTATATATGTTTAATGGAATATTATTCAGCCATACGAAGGAATGAAGGTCTGATACATGAAACAACATGGATGAACTTTGGAGATATCATGTTGAGTGACATAAGCCAGGCACAAACAAACACTGTATGATCTCACTGATATGAAATAATTAGAAACAGCAAATTATTCATAGAGTTGGAATCTAGAATATAGGTCACCAGGGACTGGGCTGGGAGTAGAGAATGGGGAGTTAATGCTTAATTAGTACAAGGTATCATTTGGTGATGATGGTGATGGTAGTACAACATTTTTGAATGTAAACAGTATTGAATAATATATTTGAATGTGGTTCAAAGGGAAAATTTTAGATTGTGTATATGTCACTAAAATAAAAATGAAAAACCAACAACATAGGACTGAACAACATAAGCAGAGAACCATAATGTAAACAATGGACTATAGTTGATAGTATAATTATGAAACTATTTTTTCATGCATTGTAACAAATGCACTGCAAGGTATTAATAAAAAGGTGGTATATAGGAATGCTATATTTTATACATGATCCTTTTGTAAACCTATAAATTCTCTAATAAAAAAGAAAACAAACAGCTTAGATGACTTACTATGGCTAACAAAATAAAGTTTGGTCCTCTTTCAACTGTGAATTCCTATAGAAAAAAGTATATATTAAAAACTTCCTGTAGGATGCATTTCTTGGCAATGTTTGGTACTAATGTTCTGTGTTTCTAAAATTATTTATCTTTTTTCTACCACAAAAACCTACCAAAATGTTTTAGAAACTATAAATTACTTATTGACCTATGCTTACAATGTCTCATTTTCAGTTGTAAAATGTTCCCAAGTCGCTACTAACTAGTAGGTGCTCATTAAATATGAAAGGAAGCATGGGGTAAGGACCAATAGAATCTGGCCTTAATTTGATTTAGTTTTCCACTCCATGCCCTTGAATGCACACTCCAGTACATCTGTTCATTAAATACTTCTCAACACATCTGGCACTTTTCCTACTTGGTATCCTCTACACATAATTTTACCTTCCCACCCCTGCTTAGCAAAATCTTTCCTGTTCTTGGAAACAGACCTCAAACATTATATCTTCCATGAAGCCTTCTCTGATCTCATTGGCCTTATGTATTTTCTTATTTGGAATCCAATTGCATGCTTTTTTGAACATCTTCTGTGACACTGAACTCTTTCTACTAGGAAATGTAGTTAGTCTTTCTTTCCATTTTTTATATCTTTGCAAGTTTCTTGAGGTCACACATGATGCCTAACTTATCTTGGTTTCTTCCACAGTAGAACTAAAAAAAAATCACTAACTTCATGAAATAGATGCTTACTAAATGTTTACTGAGTGAATCAAAATTTTCCAATGTTATTCTTCAGAATTCTGGTTCTGTAGGATGTCAGTAGGTATTATGTGAATGGAGCTCTTTGGTCAAGGAACTCTGGGAAATGCTAGGTTAAAAAGAGTCAAACACATTTCTTTACTGAGGTACTTATTAGAACCTTAAATGCTAAAGTTTTTAATTCTTAGAAGAAGTAAATTGTATCCAGCATTTCCAAATTTATCTGACCATAGAACCTTCTTCACAGACAACCATGAGAAGAAGCCAGTGAGGAGATCTGGGTTGGCTCCTGCACTGAGTTGAGAAAAGTTCAATTCCAATTTGTATAGTCTGGAGTTAACTTGGTTAAGGATTAAACCTTCAACTGAACTTGGCACAGAAGAAGCTCTGATCTTCATGCAACTGCAGCCATTGACTCCTGACCTACAGCAGGCAGCTCAGGAAAACTCCACAGGACAGTGTTGTGGATAATTTTAACATTCTTAATGTCTGTTTTCCAGTTAAGGATTACACAATGCCTTGTAATTTGTCCTAGTTTATAGGATGATATGTGGAATATTTCACAATATATTTGTGTTAATTGATTTTTCTAAACTTGCACACTTTAATGGTATATATTTTGCATATTTTTATAGCATATGAGAATCCTATAGAACAATTTTATACATGTGCAGTTGTGCAGACTTTATACAAGAAGGGTTGCAACTCATTGTTTATAAAGTGTTTGGGGGCTTGATAAGTACCTTTTTAAAAGGGATAGTTCTTGTCCTATTTTAATACCCTTATCAGTGATAAGCAATAATGACCTCTTCTGACAGATGACATACAATACCAAACATTTTTTAGCATTTAATATATCTTCAGTTGCCACCTGTAATCTGCATTTAGAAATAATGGAAGAATTTGCCTTGGGAAAATGTTCTTCAGTGTCTCTTTACTGTTCCCTTCAACTCAAGTAACCTTCATCTCAATAATTTTTTAACTTTTTATTTTGAAATACTTTCAAACTTATAGGACAGTTACAAATAATAAAAAACCCATGCAGAAAACTCCAACATACCCCATCCACCCACCTGCAAAGATCCACCGATTTTAACATTTTGCAACATTTGCTATATCATTCTAGCTATCCATTATTCTATCAGTCCATCTATCTATTTATCCATCTATCTGTGCTATATATGTGTCTATCAATCCATTTTCTAAACTTTTGAGTGTTGGTTGTATATATCATGCTTCTTGAACCCTTAATGTTGCCATGTACATTTCCTAAGAACAGGGGTATTCTCGCAGGTAACCCTCTAATTGTAGTTATTCAAGAAATTTAACATTGATTAAAAGCTTACAGTCTATATTCCATTTTTCCATATGTTCCAATAATACTTTTCTCCTCCCTTGGTAGATACTCTCCACAATCATGTTTTGCCTTTATGTCATTATCTTTTTTTTTTAGGTACTGGGGCAGGGATTGAACCTAGAACCTCATATGTGGGAAGCCGTGCCCAACCACTGAGCTATGCTGGCTTGCCCAAGTTGGTTTTATCATTTGTTTGTTTGCTTTGTTTTTAGGAGGTTCTGTGGATCAAACCCAGGACCTCATACATGGGAAGCAGGCACTCAACCACTTGATCTGTATCTGCTCCCTGTCATTGTCTCTTTAATTGCTCTTTTATAAAAATTGTGGGAACATACACAGGTATACCATGGATATATTGCAATTTGGTTCCAGACTACTGCAATAAATTTAATATTGTAGTAAAACAAATCACATGAATTTTTAGTTTTCCAGTGTATATGAAAATTATGTTTGCATTATACTAGAGTCTATGAAGTGTACAACAGCATTATGTCTAAAAAAACAATGTACGTACCTTAATTAAAAAATATTTTATTGCTAAATAATGCTAACCATCATTTGAACCTTCAGTAAATCATAATCTTTTTGCTGGTGGAGGGTCTTGCCTTGATGTTGATGTCTGCTGTCTGATCAAGGTGATGGTTGCTGAAGGTTGGGGTGGCAGTGGCAATTTCTTAAAATAAGAAAACAAGGAAGCTTGCTGCATTGATCAACTCTTCCTTTCACAAAAGATTTCCCATAGCATGCAATGCTGTTTGATAGCATTTTACTTACAGTAGAACTTCTTTCAAAATTGTAGTCAATCCTTCAAACCTCCTACTGTTTTATCAACTAAGTTTATGTAATATTCTAAATTCTTTGTTGTTATTTTAACAACATTCACAGCATATTCCCCAGGAGTATATTCCATCTCAAGAAACCACTTTCTTTGCTCATCCATAAGAAGCAACTCACTCCTAATCCATTTAAGTTTTATAATGAGATAACAGCAATTCGGTCACATCTTCAGGTTCCACTTCTAATTCTTGGGTTTTGTGTTTGTTTGATTTTTATTTCTACCACACTGCAGTGATTTCCTCCATTGAAGTCTTGAATGCTTCAAAGTCATACATGAGGGCTGAATCAACTTCTTCCAAATTCCTATTAGTGTTGATATTTTGACCACCTCTCAAGAATTACAAATGTTCTTAATGGTATCAAGAATGGTGAATCCTTTCCAGAAGGTTTTCAATTTACTTTGCCCAGATCCTTCAGAGGAATTACTATTTATGGCAGCTGTAGTCTTAGGAAGACTATTCCACTCACTTGAACATTTAGAGGCCATTTTAGGGTTATTAATTAGCCCAATTTCAATATTATTGTGTCTCAGGGAATAGGGAGGCCCAAGGAGAGGGAGAGGAAGAGAGATGGGGAATGGTCAGTCAGTGGATCAGTCAGAACACATACAAAATGTATCAATTAGGTTTGCTATCTTATATGGATGGATTCATGGTGCCCCTCAAATAATTACAATAATATCATCAAAGATTACTGATTATGCATCACTGTAACAGATATAATAATAATGAAAATGTTTGAAATATTGCAAGAATGACAAAACTGTGATATGGAGACACAAAGTGAGCATGTGCTATTGGAAAAATACTGCTTATAGACTTGCTTGACACAAGTCTTGCTGCAAGCCTTCACTTTATAAAAAATGCAGTAAAGCACAGCACAATAAAATGAGGTATGCCTGTATACAACATAAACGTTTCCATCTCAACCACTCCCAAGCTTACCTATTCAGTGGGGATTAATTACATTCATTGTCCATCATCTTCCATTGCTAAAACTTTTCCATTTCTCCTAACAGAAAGCCTACACCTATTTTACATTAACTCCTCATTTCCCTCTGTTCCCTACCCTGGCAATGTGTACTCCAATTCTGGTCTCTATGAAAACTCTAATTTCTGTCTCTATGAGCTTTCATATTCTCAGATATTTTCATTGTAGTTAGAATGGGTTTACATTTAACATCATAAATCTACCACAATTTCATTTGTTTGGATACCAACTTAAACACAACTATGTTCCTAAACCCATTCATCCCTCCACCTTTATGTAGTTTTGCCACAAATTATATGTTTATACATTACAAGACCCAAATCACTGATTAATCATTACATTTTATGCATTTGCCATTTAGATACAGTCGGAAATAAAAAGTGGAGTTACAAACCAAAAATACAATAGTACTGGCATTTATATTTACCTCAGTTGTTACCCTTACCAGAGATCTTTATTTCATCATGCAGCTCTGATCAATTGTCCTTTCCTTTCATTTTGCAGAACTTTCTTTAAAATCTCTTATAGGGTCAGTCTAGTTGTGATGAAATCCCTCTGCTTTTATTTGGGAAAGTCTTAATCTCACAGTCATTTTTGAAAGACAATTATGCCAGGTATGGAATTATTAGTTGATAATTCTTTGCTTCCAGCACTTTAAATATGTCATCCTACTGCCTTCTGACAGCCATGTTTACTAATGAGAAATTGGCATGCAATCTCATTGAAGCTCTCTTGTATGTGACATGTTGTATCTTTCTTGCAGCTTTCAGAATTATTTCTATATCTTAAGCATTTGACAGTTCAATTATAATATGCTGCAGCATGCGTCTATTTGGTTTTATCCAGCTTTGAGTTCATTGAGCATCTTGGATATGTATATTCATATCTTTCATTAAATTTGGGAAGTAGTTATCCATTATTTCCTTGAATATTCTCTCTGCCTCTCTCTCCCTCCCTCCCTCCCTCCCTCCCTCTCTCTCTCTCTCTCTCACTCTTTCTTTCTTCTCCTAGGACTCCACATTGCATATATTGGTATGATTGATGGCATCCTCAGGCTCTGTTAACTTTTCCTCATTGTTTCTTCCTTCTGCTTTTCAGGCTAGATTACTTCAGTTGTCTTATTTTCAAGTTCATTGATTCTTTTTTCTGCCATCTCCAATCTGCTGTTGAACCCCTCTAGAGAATATTTAACTTCTGTTTCTATAGTCTTCAGCTCTGTTTTTTTCCTTTTTCATAATTTCCATCTTTCTATTGGTTTTTTAGATTTCTGTTAGCTCTTTGTTCACATTTTCCTTTAGCTCTTTGAGCATATTTAAGACCATTTTTAAAAAGTTGCTGTCTGGTATGCTCCAGCTCTGGTCCTCCTTATTGATAGTTTCTCTTGCTTTGATATTCTCATTAGTCTGGGCCATTACTTCCTATTTCTTTGTGTGTTTTGTAGTAATCTTTTTGAAATCTGGACATTTTGATATTTTCATGTGTTATTGCTGGATTTTGGAATCTGAGGTATCTGTTTCTTAGGCTTGTATCCAGCTAGTGTTATGACAAGAACTCTTCCTGAATGCCAGGGGCTAACAAAAAAAAAAAAAAAAAAAAAAAAAAGGAAAAGGAAGAAAGCAATCATTTTTCCAGTCTTTGCTGATTGACCTCTGCTCATGCTCCCCTTCAGGGCTTATCCATACAAAGAGTTTGGAGAAAAGCTACAGGCCAAGGTTTAGGTGCCTCCCTGATCCTTTCTGCACTTGCATCTTGTTTTAGGCTTGTGTGTGTGGCCCTAGAAATCCCAGCACTTACATGGCTATAAATGTCCCCTCTAGGGAACAGGTTCCTCACGGACACTGTACTATTGATGTGGGCTATGGGTGGCAGGCTCTTTGTCTCTTCAGAGATAACCTAAGCTGAAGGCTGTGGGTGTGGAATGGTAAGAGGCTGCAGTCCTGCCCTTAGGGACAATGGCAACAGGCTCCAGTCCCAGGAAACAGTTTAACAATGCAAGGGCTATAAACTTTAAGTATTTAGGGGAAATGCAAAAAGTAAATATGCTAAAAGGCTTATCTAGAATGTCTGGAGTCCATGCTAAAAGCTTACCTAAGATGTGGAAGATATATATGCTAATTGAAGCCTATTGAGAACTGAAACAAGGGGACCATTTGGCCTTTCCTTTCTGTATAAAAGACATTTGAAAATCTTGTTCAGGGCTCGGGATTCAAACAGAAAGCTCCCGAGTCTGGCTGGCCATCAATAAACCATTTTTCCTTCTCAAAATCATTCCTGAGTCCTGGCCTCTCTATACTCAAATAATTGAACTTCTCTCAAATTCTACAACACTATATGTCACATAGCCAGCAATTCCTTGCCCCAGGTAACACAACTTGACTGCCCTCCCACAGTGTTCTGGAGGAGAATTTTGTGAGCTGCCTTCTACATGCAAGGCAAGTTCTGGGCTGATGAGTCCCCTAGGAGATCACCAAATAGATTGGGCGGGGCATATGTGGTGTCAGCATGTTCACCAGGGTTGCTCTGCTCCTTCTGAAACTGTGACCAGGAGTCCTCACACTGGGAGTGTGGGTGGGCTCCCAGGGAGCAGGTGAGGGATGGGGGAGGGGCCAGCCAGGCATCAAAAGATACTACTGCTTTTAAGTAGCTTTTTTCTTGATTCTTCACTCACTCTGCCACTGCAGTCCTTTAAGAGATAAACTTTGAGAATGATATTTCTGATAGTTCTTGGTGGTGTTCAAGGCTTCTGTTGGGGAATGGAGTCTTGAAGCATTTCACTCCACCATCTTGATCAGGGTGGTCAGCCATTTTTAAGAGCAGAGCTGTATCCTTTTTATCCTTTGTAGCTCTTTTTAGTGCGATTACTGTGCACAGCAGGCACTCCAAAGATATTGTTAGGCATACTCCCAAGTAAGTGAGCACCTTCATTAAGTTTTACATAAACGAACATCTTGATGA
Organism: Dasypus novemcinctus; assembly: GCF_030445035.2. Classification (NCBI taxonomy): domain Eukaryota; kingdom Metazoa; phylum Chordata; class Mammalia; order Cingulata; family Dasypodidae; genus Dasypus; species Dasypus novemcinctus. The sequence goes on from NC_080677.1 coordinate 89,114,138, forward strand.
TAAGGTGGGGTGATAAGTGTAGGGGTGGTGGTGGGCAGAAGTACCAGCCCCCCTGGATAATGGGAACAGATTTAAAAGACCTTGATGAGCAAGAAACAAATATAAGGATATTCACTGCTACACTCAAAGAACAAAAACCACACTGTACAAATGTAAAATGAGTAATTGAAGGGATCAGCCCAAGTAGCTCAGGAAAAACATCTAAAAGTCACAGTGGATTACAAAATCTTCCATGAGTCAGCACCATGCTGCTTTTTAAAACTGAGAGTTGGGAAATGGACTTGGCCCAGTGGTTAGGGCGTCCGTCTACCACATGGGAGGTCTGCGGTTCAAACCCCGGACCTCCTTGACCCGTGTGGAGCTGGCCCATGCGCAGTGCTGATGCGTGCAAGGAGTGCCCTGTCACGCAGGGGTGTCCCCCGCATAGGGGAGCCCCACGCACAAGGAGTGTGCCCGTAAGGAGAGCCACCCAGCGCAAAAAAAGTGCAGCCTGCCCAGGAATGGCGCTGCCCACACTTCCCGTGCCGCTGACAACAACAGAAGCAGACAAAAGAAACAAGATGCAGCAAATAGACACAGAGAACAGACAAGGGGGGGGGGGGAATAAATAAATCTTTAAAAAAAATAAAACTGAGAGTTTTTCCAGAATATGCAAAAAAGTATAATAGTAGGCCTTTTTGGCCCTTAGAGTCTACCTCATGCTAAATGGCATAATTAAATGAGATAACTAAAAAATAGGTAATGAGGCAAAGAAATAAAACTCAGTTGTATTTTATTTTCACGAGTCTTTCTTGAAAAATCCTCAAAATATTGTACCCACTGTATCTCTTTCTACAAAATGACATCTGTAAACCAAAATCTCAAATTCCCAAAGATAATATGGATTACAATGCAGGTGAAGTATCCTTTGCTTTTCTAACCATAATTAAACAATCATCATACTGGGCAGACATTCCCAAATGACTGCATTCCTGTCCTCATAATACCTTTGGTGTGTTAAATGCAGTATTCCCTTATTTTTTACGTATAGGCAGCTCTGTTGTTGAATATTCATTTGGTTTCAGTTTCCAGGTGCACTGGAATTATAAAGATCGGTAATAATAACTTTAAAAAAGCATGTGGATGAGGGGGGTGGGGGGTATATGGGGACCTCATATTTTTTGAATGTAATATTAAAAAAGATAAATAAAGACAAAAACAAAAACAAAAACAAAACAAAAAACCATGTATCTATTTTGGAAAATTCATGTTGAATAATAAATATGAAATGACATAAAAGAATCCTTTTTCTGCCATTAACTCATTAAAACTATTGTCTAACACGTGAAAATTTTAAATAAATTATACAAAAGAATTCTATAGCAAACAGAGCTTTACTATAAAATTATAATGGTGTGTAAATGACTCAATTTGTCATCAAATGGGTTTCATTAATGAGAAATGTATGTAGTAAACAAATGTCTAAAACTGAAAAGTAGAAATTCCCTCTTTTATAAATGGCAGTCGAAATGTGTAAGGAAATTGAGAGTTTGGATAATATAATTGATACACTGATGAGAAATATTTGAGCCTTGTACTTCCAGAAAAGAGAACACACACTTTCAAATTGCATATTTTTAAAAATTGATAATACATTCAGTTTCAAAGAAAATGTAATATCTTTCAAAAGATATACTTTGTGCTTATAAAAATGTTTTCAATTGCTAGAACAATAAAATTGCAATTGATGACAAAATTTAAATAAACAAATCTTCCACATGGAAAAATCCAAAGATGAAATCAGCATTGTGGAAATTTAGTAAATAATTGAATAAATAATCAGAACATTTAATAATTTAATATCCAAAATACTTATTAAACATTAAATAGCAAGTAAGTTAATATTGAATAAATATTAAAATATTTATTACAACTCGATAAAATAAAATACAACAATTTAATAAAGCATTCAGAAAGCTGCATCTAAGACCTTGTCCCTTCCCCTCACCATGTAATGAATTGATACAGTCCAGAGAAATATCAAATTATGATTATTAATTTAAGATTTTTAGTATGTATCTTCTTAAAGAAGATACATGAAAAAAATTTCCCCTCAAAGGAAATTCCTTGGTTATCAGAGGATGTATGTTCATCTTTCAGTGTGGGATACCTTTGAGGAAGGCCAAGCAGCTTGTAAAGAAACTCACATGAAGAGAAGTTGGAACCCTCAGTCCCCAGCTCCAGTTAGTCTCAGTCTCCAGTCAGTCTGAATTTGCAGGCATGTGAGAAATAAAAGAGGATCCTCCAACTCCCAGTGGCTTCCTATTGCAGCTTAGGTTCTCTGGAAGCCAAAATGAGATGGAGTTTGTGAGACAAGTAGTTAGTAGGGATCAAACCTGTGAAAGAAAGGAAGAGAAGCTGGTTTAGGCAGAGGAAGAGGCCAAACTGCCATGGAGTCCCAACAAAACCTTTGCCATCCAGGCATGGAACTCTAAATTGAGTTTTGCCACCTATCAAACTTGTTTGACACTGGGCTGGAATGGCCAGCTCTTCATATTCCTGATTTGCTCTGTCATCAGATGTGAATTGCCCCAGACAGGATGTGATTCAAATGAAGCTGCTCTCTATAGCTGAGGCAGAGCATGAAAGATCTGACAACTGGAGGAGAGAAAAGAAAACATAAAAATCACACCAACTCTGATTTAAGTTACATATTTATTTATTTGATCTCTCTATGGGTAAGGACCCTTCAGGTATTTGTTTATTTAAACAAAGGAATAAAAAAGTAAAATTTTCAAGGGATATACAGCTCTTTAATGCCAGAATTACCATAAAAAATGAAAGTTTGAATAAATGGAACAATATTTTCAACAATACACAAAGAATATTTATCCTTTAATATATGACACATACAAATCAATAAGAAAATCTTAGCACAGGAATAGACATGTCATAAAAAGATACATAAAAATAATGAACATATGAAAATGTTCAATCTCATAAATAAATTTAAACTAAAACAGTAAATATCATTTTACTTATCAAATAAGCAATATTAAAATAAAGTGGTAATTAATACTTATATTAATGTGGTGAGTAGGTAATTCACATAAACCCTGATGGGAGGAGAATTTCATAAGAACCATTTAGAATGCATTTTGGCAATATATGTTAACATCATAAAACTGTTTATTCTCTTACACCTTTAACTGAATTTCCAAAAGTTTACCTTATGGAAATGTTCCAAAAATTTGGACCAATATTTATGTATTAAAATGTATTAAAGTTTTTTATTTGTTTTAATAGTCAAATAAAAGGATAGCTACGGTAACTGATGTGATAGAACATTATTTGGCCATTAAGGATGCTACTAAGGTATTTTAATGGTGAGAAAAATTGCTTATTATGTTAAAAAAGTACACAAAATCTGTATATATTAAAGTTCAACCATGAAAAATGTTTATCTATGTTTGCAAATGTGGCAATGTGTCTTACTTGTACCTGTTCCTGGGAAGGTTCTTAAATGGCATTGTTAGTATCTACCCATCTTGGGCAGGGAATCAGTTTTCTCTTCTGGATCCTTAATAGAAGGTATTCATATGTTCACTGTCTGTTCTGGGCACTCACAAGTGTCCAGGACTGTTGGACATCAAGTGGTTCCCAGGGATTTTCCCTTAAACATCTCTCACTGCTGAGATCCCTCCACTCATCCTGAGGTTCTGTGGCCTAAGGTCCTTTTCCTTTACTGGACTTCCTTTCTCTCTTCAGCTTCCTCTCCATATCCAGTTGCCCTCTGCTTCCTTTAACTCCTCTCTTTCAATCACAGCTTTCTCCACTAACCTGAATTAGAATGTTCTTTAAATTTGATTTCTGCCCCAGTGTAAATTGTTGATGTTATTTTTTCTTTTTGTGTTGCTGTTATTGAGCAGTGAGAGAGTATAGAGCATGGGAGATACACAGAAATCAAACGTAAATATGTTGAGATTTACTCCTTCACAAACAAAGTAAAAACACCTATATGTAGAAAGTGGTTATCTTTGTGTAATGGAATTATGGAAATTTAAAAAACAAATTTCTGTTTTATCCTGATATTCTAAATAGAAAAATGTATTTTTTATATTCAGAAAAAATAAAAGTTTTAAAGAGAAGCCATTAAAATTTTAAAATCCACTTTCTTCTTTTGCTTTCTGAAAAGCACTTCCAAACACAAAAGCAGTCCATGAATTTTGGAATTGGACTGAAATTGTGGTGACAGTGATTTCATGAGTATACTTTTCACTTTTCTTTTTAAATAGATGAAAAGAGATGAAATCCATAAAAGACCTCAAGTCAAAGCAGTGATTTAATTTTTCCTCCTTTATGTGAAAGCTAGGGTAAATAAGGCTTGACTTTTTAAATTACCCTAAGTGAGATTTCTCTTGAATATCTCAGACCTCTGCTTAGGCCAGAATCTATTATCTGTTGCTAAGTATATAACATAGATGACAATAGAAACAGGTTCTCAAAGAAATTGCATTCAATGTGGCTCGAGAATATTTATTGAGCATAGATGCCTTTAAAAAAAAATTATTCTGAGGATTTTATGGAATGAACACAGATCACTACCCCGAGGCTATTTATATCATGCTTTCCTAGAAATTGTTACATCCTACTAGTTTTGGGCTCACTGTGAACAGTAATTGGAGGCCCCTGACAATAATTACATTTAACAAAAAAAAAATAACAGCCACTCAAAATGAAATTTTTGAAGGAAAAAAAGATGCAGGCTAGAGATTTCCAGTCTTTGAGGCCAAATCATGGAGGACAATATCTATATTTTTCTTCTAAACTTGTGTTACTGTTAATCAGAGAATAAGCACTGAATTCTTACATTACAATGACACATGATCCCTTTTCCTGAAGAGCTCAGAATCTGTTAACTGAGACACAACATACTAAATGTAAATGTAAGTAACAGTAGATGAATTATTTAGGACACAATTCACTGGAAAAGTCACAATGTAGTAAATTGATAAATGAGTGATAGAGGTGGCTTATACCATAGGGTGTTATCAGAACTGAGGCAGAATCAAAGAAGATAAAGTCAGGTTTGAATCAGGACTTCAAAGATTGAAAGGTGGAGTGCTTTAGTGGAGAGGAGGAGGGAAAACCTCAGTAATAGGAATATGCAAACATCCAAGAAATAGCTATATGCTTAGAGTGGGTCTTAAATGTTAGGCTAAGATAAATTTGAACTTTTTGTTATCAATGGTCAACATTATCAGTAAGGATAGGACTGAAATCAACTCAGACGAAATTAGGCAAAAAAGGAATTCACTCAATTATTCATGTATAAACAAATATTTATTAAGCATTTACTGTGTTTTTTGGACTAGAATTCTGGGTAGCTCATAAAATCTAAGCTATAAGTGGGAAGGAGCAGTATCATGGAGCTCTTGGGCACTCAAGACTGGAACTTGTGGTTGTTTCCATGGGGCGCTGTCTTTGGGTCATTCAGCTTCATCTTCCTTCCATCCCTGGGTGTTTGCACTCAACCTTGAAATTCTCAGGAAATGTGGTCTTGGTTTACCCACACTTTGGGCAGCCAGAGGTGAGAAACCAGGAGTGGGATCTGGATATGAGATAGCCCTCATAGCCTCACATGGCTCTGGGGAGGATACGCTTCCAAATATCAGATGCCCAGGAATATCACTGAATACAAGTGTAAAGGAGAAATGGATAGGACGGAACAGATATGACTGATAAAAAGGAGATAAAGAGTTGGGAATGGATCTAGATTTCTGAGATGGGTGATAGGGAAAATTCTCTCTACTGAAAGAGAAAGAGAAACTTTCTTTAGAGGGAGGAAATAGAATTGCCTTATAAATATCATGTTTGGAGTGATAGAACATCTGAGATTAAAAGAAGCTCTAAGATCCTTTTGGCTTTTTGGCAGTCTTTCACATATGGGGTTGCAAAAGTGTTTACTGAATGAATGAAATGACCATTGTTATCATGCTACAACATATTTCATATTTGTAAACATATTTGCTCTAGAAGAAACAATATAAAATAAATATTTTTGATGATTATCTGAGTGATTGGGGCTAATAAATGCTTTGGGCTTGACTTAACCATTTTATCATAACAAGAATTTTGTTGGTTAGAGGAGAATATGTGACCTGAAAATCCCCTCTACTTTAAATCCTATGGGTACTAAGAACTTTTGGAAAGTGCTCATATTTAGGTTTTAAGACAGTTTTTATTCAGGGAATTCACAAGACTTCTAAAGTACTGGCATTATGCTGAAGATGTTGTCCTCTGAGGTGTAGAGAAATGACTCAATTACCTCATGTTACCTCAGTGCTTCATGTTTTACGGCAGGAGTGGGCAGTGCCATGGTCTCTTATACTTCTAAAAGTAGTCAGAAATTCTTCTGTGCTTGATGCTGACTTTCATTGCAAAGAAAAGGGATAATGTATATATAGATTTTCAAGGTTATTTTAGATGGCTTCAGTGACTGCATAAACCTTTTAAGCAGCCTCTCTACTCTTGCTATTCCTCCAATAGAGGGAAAAAGTAACAGAAGCAAAATTGACAATGAAGAAAGCAGTTCTGCCTGGGACACAAACTTTGACCTTGAAGCACTCTCCCATTAATTTGTGGATAGTTTAATCTATGGGTCTTTTGAACAAGTGGGTCATTTCTCCCTGCTATGCATCCTCATGTGTCACTCTTGTTCTTGGTCTATCAGTATCTATCTTTATTACTCATCCAGAAGAAAGAAAACCCAGACATCAACTTCTTTTAGTTTCTCAGTCACACAATCAGAGAAGAAATAGGTTCAAAATTGGGAACTGAAGAAACAATTAAACCATAAACTGCATTCGAGAAAAGATATTCATATCTCAGACACAGACAACCAGTGCTTTGCATATATAATATATTGGAGGTTGTCTAGCTCCTATTAATATCCCTGCCACTTTTTGCAAGTGTCTGTGCTCATTAATTAATTTCTCCTAGTAGCAATCATAAGCTTATGAGATTGTTTAAACATGGGCCTTTAAGAAAACAAGCACAAAAACATCCTCACAAACAATGTATATTCCCTAAATGTCATTAAAATATGTCATTCTTTGTTTTTATGCAGAAAACAAAAATGACCATTAATAAGAGCCAAGAGGAAGAAAATGTATTTCTTCATTGAACCAATCTGTGCTTTGATAATAGAATAATAGCTTTACAATGTTTAAAGAAAAAGAGGATGTTCTAAGAATGATCATTAACTCTTCTATCATTCATCGGTGAGCGCTACTGAAAAACAACCCCTGACTTGCAAACTTTTAGAACACATACTACATAAATATCTTTTCTGTAGATATTACTAAAGGATACTTATCTAGAACTCTGGAAGGAAAATGTATATGTGGGGAAGGGGAGAAAAAATATTAATTAGGAAGTTTCATGAAAAATGCTATTATAATTACAAAAGGAAAGAGCCTTCCATTTTTAGACATATTATGACAAAAAGCTGTGTGTGTTGTGTGTAAGATGAAATGAATTAGTGTTTACTAATGACCATAATAAATGAAGTGAATTATTTCTAATCCATTTATCTGTTAAAACAAAAGCAGGACTTAAAAAGTAAAAATATTAAAAATGAAGATTTTGAACCTCTGAACACACTAATAACTTTGGAATGGGGGATGAGATTTGGAAAAAGCAAAAGGCCCAAACTGAACACTTTCTTATTTAAATAAAAGAATTTATGTTTTATAAAGTGAATTTACATTTCTTCATATGGTTATGTTAATAACCATAGAATTATCTGTCAGATTTGTTATATTAACCTGAATGATATTAAGTATTTCAATTCATAAAATGAGAGGGCATGATCTATATTTTATAAACACTAGGAAAAGGGGCAAATTATCTGAAGATCTAAATTCATAGAAAAATTATAATATAGAAAAAGAAAGTAACTATTACATTTTTGAGGACCACAGAGAAATATTGAAAATATTTGAGTAATACTACATGAAAATATAAGAATATTGAAAATGTGTAAATTCTTACATACATTATGTAAATATACATTGCATGGAATATGATAGCATGAAAATTATTCCACTAGGGTGGCAGCATTAATACTACTGTTGTTATTATTAAATTAATTTTATATACATTTTAGAAGAATTTATTTTTTAATATATACATATTTTTATTTTCAAAGAACTTGAGATTACATACATGTTACATTAAAAATATAGGGGATTCCCATATATCCCACTCTCCCATTTCCCACACTTTCCCACATTAACAATATCCTTCCTTAGTGTGGTACATTTGTTACAATTGATGAACACATATTGAAGCATTGCTATTAATCATGGACTATAGTTTACATCAGAGCTTTCACTTTGCCCTATACAATTTTATAGGTTTTGAGAAAATGTATAATGGCTTGTATCGTCATTGCAATGTCATGTAGGGCAATTCCAATGTCCCCAAAATGCCCATATTTACACTTATTCTCTCATATCTCTCCCCTTAGAACCTACAGTGGCTACTGGCTTCACATCAAGTGATACAAGTGATACAAGTTCTTCCATTGCTAGACTAATAATAAGTCTATAGTATAGAATAATAATGGAATAATAATGTCTACTTTAGTCCATTGTTCATTCCTCAGTCTTGAGAATTTTGGGATGGTGATGCCTGCTCTGATTCTGATTGAAAGGGGGGCTTAGGTCCAATGGGCCATATGGATGGAACTGTCTTGCTTACAGTTGTAGATTCCCTCTGTTTTTTGGGATGGGCATTGTTCATCATCATTCTTTGTTAGTTGTCCTGGGCAAGTCCAATGCAATAGAGAGTAGGTGTTGTAACTCTGCTGAGATTCAGGGCTCAACTGGCGTACAAAGAGACCAAAGATTTAAGTCACTGAGACTTACAATTAACAAGCATAGTACTAATTATTGGTTCAAATAAAAGGAGCAGAAGAACCATGTGTAGGGAGATTATAAATGAGTCTACCTCTGTTACACTAGAGAGGATGTAAGGCCCATTGACAGGATGCCAAATTACTTAGCTTGTCTGCCCTGATTATAGTGTCTAGATGTCTTTCAAACCATCAGGAGCCCCACAGTTTGAAGCACTGTTTACTGTAGCAGTCAATGAGATCTGCTGAAATGTGCATAAGTATAACCTCTGGAATGACCTGATTCACTTTGAAATCTCTTAGCCATAAAAACTAATTTGTATTTAATATTTCCTCTTTTTGGACAAAATCTTTTTTCAGATGTATCACTAGTTGGTGCTTGGTAATAATCCCTTGGTGCCAGGGAGGCTCATCCCCAGGAATCATACCCACACCAGGGGGATGGTAGTTCATTTATATCCTGAGTTTGGCTTAGACAGAAGCCACATTTGAGCAACAAGGAGGCTTTCAGGAGTATCTCCTAGGAAATATATAATATTAGGCTAAGTTTTACTTTCACAAGAAAAGGTTCATGAGTACAATCATCAATATTAAGGGCCTGTCCTCATTCTCTAGGCACTGCCCATGTACTAGGGCAGTCTGTTTTTTGACAGTCTGTTAGAGACTGTAGCAAGATTCTCTAGGATAGGAATCCAATATTCTTTCAGTTATTCTGTGCATCTCCACCTACCAAGACAATGCTCCACAAACATATTCATTTGCACTAGAGGCATACCCCAAGTGTACCCCTCCTCACACAGTACCTATCACCAAAACCCTGAACCAGTGATCCTTCCCTGCCACAATTGTGACCGTTCTGCAATCCAAAACCTCTCCATAAGCAAAGCCAAAAAAAATCAAATAAAATTAAGAAAATAAAATAATAACAATAAAAATAGCAAATACAAAAAATTGAAATTAAAATATTAATTTTTTTATTCACTGTGTCTTTCTTCAATGTAATATCTGTTGTCTTTTATGTACAGCAATAATTTCTTCTGTATGTACACCCAGTGTCTTATTTTCTTTGCTTTTATCTCCAAAGAAGCTTTAGGTTACAGAAAAGTCACATAAAAAATATAGGGGATCCTTATATACCCAGCGTCCTACCTCTCTCCCTTTCTCCTATATTAATAACATTGGATGTACATTTGTTATAATTGATGTACAAATATAGAAGCATTTCTACTAACCATGCTCAATGGTTTACATTATGATTTACATTTTGCACCATACACTTTTATAGGATTTGACAAAACTTAAAATGGCCTGTATCCGTTATTGAAAGATCATGCAGAACAATTCCAGTGGCCTAAAAATGTCCTATGTGCTATCTATTCTATTCTACCCTCTCTCTCCCCTCGGAACCTATGGTAACCACTAAGTTTCCAGTTTGGAAGGATAAGGTTTATAGTTACAAGCAATAATACTGAGGGTATAACAATTTGGTCTGATTTCTATTATTAGGCACTGCCTATGTTCTCAAGAGATTCTTACCCCTCTAATTGAGAACATAGCATAACTCCCCAGGATGATGTTTAATATTTTCATGTTTATTTTGTGGGTCTCCACCCACTGAAATAACACACTATAACAAGATGAACACTCTCATATTCTGTAGAGGCATGCTCCAGGTGTGCTCCATCCTGCATATCCCGCCATCCCTGATGCCCTAAACCAGTAAACCTCCTCTGCCATATTTGCTAACAGAACATTCCCAGCATTGTAGTTTATTTTTTTAACAAGTCAATTTTATTGGAAAGTATTAATAAAATATAAATCCATCCAAAGAATACAATCAATGGTATTTGGTATAATCACATAGTTGTGCATTCATCACTTCAATCATTTTCAGAGCATTTTCATTATTCCAATAATGAAGATTGTAAAATTGATATTGATGATTTTAATTGTGAATCTTTTCTTGTAAAATTGAAATTTAGCCTAATATTATATACTGCCTAAGAGTTACCTCCTGAAAGCCTCCTTGTTGCTCAAATGTGGACTCTTCCTAAGCCAAACTCAACATATAAATGCAGTACCTTCCCCCACCGTGGGACACGACTCATAGGGATATGCTTCCTTGGCACCGATGGATTATTATGAAGTGCCAACTAGCAATACATCTGGAAAAAGACCTTGACCAAAAAGGGGAAATGGCAAATACAAATGAGTTTTTATGGCTAAGAGATTTCAAAGTGAGTTGGGAGATCATTTCAGAGGTTATGCTTATGCAAGTCTCAGCAGGATCTCATTGCCTGCTCCAGTCAGCAGTGCCTCAAATAGCGGGACTCCTGAGAGCTGTAGAGGCACCCAGAAACTATAAGCAGTGCAGACATTTCAGGAATTCAGCACACTGTCTGTGGACCTCACTTTGGAATTTAGGCTCCCCAATGTAACAGGGTTAGACTCATTTATAGGTTCTCTACACATGGCTCTTCTGCCCCTCCTATTTGAACCTATAATTAGTACTATACTTTTAAATATATGTCCCAGAGACTTAAGTCTTTGGTCCGTCCGTGTGCCAGTTGAGCCCTGGATTTCAGCAGAGTTGCAACACCTGTTTTCCTGTTCACTGGATTCATTCAGGAAAACTAACAAGGAGGTGATGATAGACAATGCCCATCCCAAGGAACAGAGAGTGTCCACAACTGCAAGCAAGATAGTCCCATCCATCTGCCCTATGGGATCCAAGCTCCCTCTTAATTAAAAGCAGAGTGGACATCACCACCTCCAAATCCTCAATATTGGGGAATGAACAATGGACTAAAGTAGACTTACTATTATCCTACTATTGACTTACTATTATTCTAGCAATGGAAGAACTCTTATCATTGACATAAAGGCGGTGGCCACCAAAGGTTCTGATGAATGGGAAAAGGAAGAATAGTTGTAATATGGGGGCATTTTTGGGACTTTGCAGTTGTCCTGCATGGCATTGCAGTGACGGATACATTATATATTTAATCATTTCTTACCAAATTGTGTGGGACAGAGTGTAAACTATAATGTAAACTGTAATCCATGGTTAGTATCAATGCTTCAATATGTGTTCATCAATTATAACAAATGTATCACACTAATGAGCAATGTTGTTGATGTGGGAAAGTGTGGGAAGGGGAGGGAGTGGGGCCTATGGGCATCCCTTATATTTTTTATGTGACATTTATATAATCTAAGGCTTGTTTAAATATAAAAAAAAAATAAAAACAAAGAAAGAAACAAAAATCTTATCACCTCTCAATTTCTCTATGCTTCCCCTGCCATACCTAGCTGCTATTCTGTCTCCTTCTCTCTAGTTTATTTGTATTTATATTTTGTAAAAACAGTCTTATATATGCAAAATCACCCATATTCATATTTTATGAGGTTTGACTATGTTAAATAGTCCCATGTTACAGTTTTTAGCTTTTCTTCTAGTAATATATATGACCTTAGACATTCCCTTTCAACCACTGTCATACCTATAATAGCCCTGCTAGTCATAAACACTATGATGTGCTTTCACCATTTCCATTCATTTCCAAAGGTTTACAAATACCCTCTTTACCAATTCTGCACAGATTTACCCTTAGCTTTCCATTGTCTACCCCCAATCTATTTGGTGACCTATATTCTAATTATTAAACCTATGAGTTTACATAATATGTTTAGTTTATAATAGTGCAATCATACAGTGTTTGTCCTTTTTTAAAAAAATTTATTTATTTTTTAATTCATTTTTTAAAATATTACATTAAAAAAATATGAGGTCCCCATGTACCCCCCACCCCCCTCACCCCACTACTCCCCCCATAGCAACATTTTCCTTCATCATCATAACATATTCATTGCATTTGGTGAATACATCTCTGAGCACTGCTGCACCTCATGGTCAATGGTCCACAACGTAGCCCACACTCTCCCACGTTCCATCCAGTGGGCCATATGAGGATCTACAGTGTCTGGTAATTGTCCCTGCAGCACCACTCAGGACAACTCCAAGTCCCGAAAACCCCTCCACATCTCATCACTTCCTCCCATTCCCCACACCCAGCAGCCACCATGGCCACTTTTTCCACACCAATGCCACATTTTCTTCAATTACTAACCACAATAGTTCATGAATAGAATATCAGTAAGTCCACTCTAATCCTTACTCTATTCCTTCATCCTGTGGACCTTGGATTGGTTGTGTCCATTTCACATCTATGTCAAGAGGGGGCTTAGACTCCACATGGATGCTGGATGCAATCCTCCTGCTTTCAGATGTAGGCACTCTTGGCTCCATGGTGTGGTGGTTGACGTTCTTCAACTCCATGTTAGCGGAGTGGGGTAAGTCCAATAAACCAGAGTGTAGGAGCCGAAGTCTGCTGAGGCTCAGGGCCTGGCTATCATATTGTCAGTCCAGAGATTCAGATCCCTTAGATATATCTTAAACACAGCACCAACTACAATTCAGGTAAAGTAACAGGAAAGGCTTGTGAAAAGACATCACATCTGAGTCCAGCTCCATCACACAGAAACACCAACTCCAAAGAGGGGCCAACTGACATGGCAGTGAACTCCATCTGCCATGACCATAGAACCTGTGGGTCTCTGTAGCCCTCAGAAGAACCAATACCTGGGGTTGTATCTACTTTATCTGTCTCTGAGACTCTGCTCAGGTGTGCATAAGGGCAACCCCTCTGATAACCTCCAGGCTCATTTTTCGAGACTCATAGCCATATAAACTCATTTGTCCTTTCCATTTCCCCCTTGATTTATGTAAGAAAGCACAGACCTACAAATTCTCAGAGTTTGCCTGCTTCTTCCTCCACCTATCTCCCAGTTTAATGGATAGTCCAATCCAACCTTCCTATCCTACTCTTCTCACATTCCTGAATCATAGAACCCAATCACATCATTACATCATGATCATACCCAACCAGTGCCCTACCACACCCTTCCACCTTATCAAGATTTTGCTCATATTGAGCATCGACTCAACAACCTCTACTCTGTTTCTCTCTCCTGTTACCCTATCATCCAGATTCTAGCTCTGAGAGCCTGCTCAATTTGCTTAAGTTATATCAGTGAGGTCATGTAATATTTGTCCTTTAATGATTGGCTTTCTTCACTCAAAATAAGTCTTCAAGGTTATCCATGTTATACCATATGTTAATACTGCATTTCTTCTTAACAGTTGATAATATTCCATCATATGTATCTACCACAGTTTTGTGTATCCATTCATGTGTTGATGGACATTTGGGTTGCTTCCAACTTTTGGCAATAGTAAATAATGCTGCTGTGAACCTTAATGTGCATATATCTGTTTGTGTCTGCTTTCAATTCTTCTGGGTTACCAGCTGTGGGATTGCTGGATTATATGGTAATTCTATAGTTAGACTGCCAAACTCCTCCACAATGGTTCCACCATTCTACACTCCCACCAGCAGTGGTTAAGTGCTCCCTTTTGCCTAAATCCTATTTAACACTTGTAGTCCTCTATATTTTTCAATAGTCGCCATTCTAATAGGTGTAAGATGATATCTCATTGTAGTTTTGATTTGCATTTCTCTTAACAGGTAGTGATGTTGAGCATCTTTTCATGTGCCTTTTAACTGTTTGTATTTCTTCTTTGGAGAGGTATCTATTCAAATCTCTTTTCCATTTTTAAAATTGCTCTTTTGTCTTTTTATTTTTGAGATGTAGAACTTCTTTATAGAATATATGACGGAGTCGGTGACCCGAGGGTATCGGGAATGAAAGACAAAGAAAGATTGGGTTCAGGGGATCTGAGAGCATTGATTTCTCAAGCTCATCAGACGACTTTATTGAGTCAAGGGGCTAGTATATATACCCCTAACTTACGTGAAATTCTTCAGCAAATCAAGTTACCTATTACCCTTACCTCATTCTATATTAACTAGTGATTGATGAACACCAACAACCTTTACTGGAACTATTATTATAAAAATCAGTAACTATACTCATAAATCTTGTTACTCAAGTTGTTCCATTCTATATGTTATTGTTCCGCTGGTGTACTTTCCCAGCCATGATTGTGATCTGCACTGATAATCATAAGGGACAGCTTGACTCAGTGGTCAAGGAAGTAACTTGCTTCCATGGAAACAACATGCCTTTGTTTCCCACATTTCCCTCTTTTTGTTTTAGTCAGGGTGACTGTGCCTGTCTTAGGTTGCCCCCCAGGGTGTCTTACCCATCATTGACTACCAGCCAAGCTCACTGACTATGGGGTACTATTGTAGTGTTTTAGCAAGTACTGTTATTAGCCTGTCCCATTGTGTCCACACGGTGCAATCTCTGGCAAACATCTTTACCCAGGCAAGCAACAACCATGAGCAACAGGATTAATACACATATCCTTATTCCTAAGGCAGATAAGAAATGATGAGACTTCCACCACTCACAGGATTAAACTTATTTAAATGTGAAATCAAATCATTAAAGATGTCCTTATCATTAGCTACATATATCTGATTATGAGACATTTCTAAAATCTTTTTCTGCAATTCTTCAATTTCTAATGACATATTTCCTTTGTGTCCTAACAAATGATTTCTGATCTTATTCCATTGAAACATAGAAATCTTATAATCCAAAGGAGTAATACAAAAATTACTTTCATTCCAATCACATTTCAATCCTCTTAACAAATTCAAATTATAAACTTGATCTCCTAAGTGTAAAACAGCAGATTCCAAATCACTAACTCTGTCATTAAGTCCTTCATCAATATGCTCTTGACTATGCCATAAGTCACTTGCATTCTTGTGCCAATCATGCACGTATTGCTGTGTTTGCACCATCTCATGCAATGCAACAGCAGCAGTGGCAGCAGCAGAGATGACACCAATGAGGCCAAGAATGCCAGCTATGAGAAGTCCCAAAAATCTCTTAGATTGTTTCAACAGTCCTTGAGACAGATGGAAAAGAAGATGACTCTCAGGAGATGACTGCCACATCCGATCCATTTTCACCGGGATCCACACTCCTCATCTTCAATGAGCCATGGTGATAATATCTCCATTCTGTAAAATATTCTCAGACAAGCAAGTATGCAAAGCGCCATCCTTATAGAACAAAGCATTTTCAGTTATGGTAGCCTTCCCTACCACAAACACATATGGATCTCTGACACATTATTGAAAATGATGAATTTGATCCAAATGTAAATATTGTCTATCCATACTTTTATTACCTTTCCATTCAGAAGTAGTTGCCACTCCTAAGAAGACTTTCCATATTTGTTTTTGATCATGGACTCCAGTGCTATTGCACCATGAAAAAGGAACCCATTTCCCTATATTTTTCCAATCACTATTATTTTTAGTAAAAATTATTTTTTCATCAAGAAACAAAGATTCGTGGAAAGGATATTGTACATTATTAACTTGTTGTCCTTTGCTATTTAAACCATGCCAAATAAATTTGCCCTTATATTTGTTGGGATTCCCCATAGGGGCACTTTCCAAACTATTCCATAGGAATCATTAAAAACAACAGATCCTCTTCCCATATGGCATTCATACCATCTTTGCATATCACCAGCATTCTTCTTAGGACAACTATAACTTGGATACTTATATTCTTGGTATTGATAGGATGGGAATAAAGTTGCCAAAGATTTAGTATTATTATGGCTAAAATTGATCATAGTTCTATTTTTCACAGCCATACATGGTGGGCAATTGCCAATGCAAAGAGGTCGGAAATCAAATGGAAGAAGGAGATTATAAATCCTTTGTCCTTCTTCTTGTGACTTAATTGGTAGTCTATCATCCACAGGTCCAGGAAATATATGAGTTTTATTCAAATAAATAGGAAAAGAAGGATCTTTTCAGGTTAACACTTGAAGTAATGGGGGATTAGGGATATAAGCCCAATATGTGTAATTACCATTGCCGGTTTCACTCACTATCAGTAGGATCCATATGTGTAGAAGACTCCACTTCTTCAGTCGTAGGTTTAATCCTTTTTGCTGGAAGCCAGATTTCTTCTCCATTTTCTGAAATGATAAGAGCATAACCTCGCCCCCATACTTTAACCCTGCCTTTTTTCCATTCATTACTTAAAACATCTTTCCAAAATACTGGTTGGTTCTCAGATTCTGCAATTTCTGTGGATGTTTGCGAATGTCCAAAATGACATTCAGCTGGTGTCATAGAATTATAAATGTTAAGAAAATTTAAGGTAAATAAAGCTTTAGCCAATTGCTCTTTAGGTGATATCATACCATCATCTCCCCCTTCTTGTTTTAAAAGCATAGTCTTGAGAGTATGATGGCATCTTTCAACAATAGCTTGACCTGTGGGATTATGGGGAATGCTGGTAACATGTTCAATGGCATATTTCCTACAAAAGGAAGCAAAGGATTTACTAATGTAAGAGGGTCCATTATCAGTTTTAATTTTTAGAGGGCATCCCATTACAGCAAAAGCAGACCAGAGATGTGAGCGAACATGATGAAACCATTCCCCACTTTGAGCAGTAGCCCACATGAAATGAGAATAAGTGTCAATACAAACATGAACATATTGTAGTTTACCAAAGGATGGAATGTGAGTAACATCCATCTGCCATAATTGATTAGGAGTCAAGCCTCTGGGATTAGTTCCAGCCTGAAAAGGTACTGCTGTTAGTGGTCCACAGGTAGGACAAGTACAAATAATTTCCTGCACTTGTAGATTTGTTAACTTTTGATATTTATTTCACAGGCCTTTAGCATTAATGTGAGTTAAAGCATGGTAATCACGAGCACTTTGTAAACACCCCACTAATAAATCAGCTCAAGCATTACTTGCAGTCATAGGACCAGGTAAAGATGTATGAGAACGTATATGTGTAATGTAAATTGGATGCTGTCTTAATCTAATGAGATGTTGCAAATCTGCAAAAAGTTGAGATAATTCATCAGTAATAAAAATACAAGCCTTTTCAATATGCTTAACAATAAGGCATACATATTCAGATTCAGAGACAATATTCAAAGGTTCCTTGGGAAATGGACTTTGGCCCAGTGGTTAGGGCGTCCGTCTACCATATGGGAGGTCCGCGGTTCAAACCCCGGGCCTCCTTGACCTGTGTGGAGCTGGCCATGTGCAGCGCTGATGCGCGCAAGGAGTGCCGTGCCACGCAAGGGTGTTCCCTGCGTGGGGGAGCCCCACGCGCAAGGAGTGCGCCCGTGAGGAACGCCGCCCAGCGTGAAAAGAAAGAGCAGCCTGCCCAGGAATGGCACCGCCCACACTTCCCGTGCCGCTGACGACAACAGAAGCGGACAAAGAAACAAGACGCAGCAAATAGACACCAAGAACAGACAACCAGGGGAGGGGAAAATTAAATAAAAATAAAAAATAAATCTTTAAAAAAAAAAAAAGGTTCCTTAAATATTGTTAACACCTTAATGATGGCAGCAAGTTCAGTATGCTGAGCAGACATGAATGGAGTCTGCCAAGGCTGTTCTTTTCGAGAAGTAATGTATGCTGCTTTTTTATTACTATTATTATCAGTAAATACTGTACAAGATAGTTGGGCTATGCACATAGCCCTGAAAAGCACTGCAAAAGTTTATTGTTGGTTTTTTTACAGATAGAGGAATGCAGCTGGCTTGATTTGTCTAAGAAGACACTAAAGAAAGTCTTAGCAAGTTTTAAAACAAAGTGATAGCAACACAGCTGGACATTAACTTTTTGCAACAAACTAGCAGTGTTTGGGATTGCTGCATACTACAGTGTTGTTACTTTAATCTATGATAAGAGGTTGTTTCTGTGACACACACTCTTTTATAATAATTAAAACCATAATTAACCACATTGTACTTTTCTTTTTAATATTATGCTGAAATATTGGTAACTTTATGCACTTTTAAGCATTTATAGAAACCTTTTACTCATACAACTTTAATTAACAGAGGGATAAAGGAAAGAAAAAACTTGTTAATTTTATAACACTTTAAAACACCTTTTATTCAACTTATAATTTTTCTTTCAAGGTAAAAGAACAAATCTTTTATAATTAGTTTGGAATAAAAGGCTACTTTTCAGGATTTGATTTTGAGAAAGCAGTTTTGAACATTATGTTCCTTTAAAAGAGATAAAACTTGTCCTTCTTGGAACACTGAGGAGATGATGAGGTTAAAGCACAAGAAGCTATTTTGATAAAACAGACTTTCTTTGTATACTGATTATTGAGGATAAAAACTTTTACCAAAACAGATTAATGATTTGAGAGGCTTTGAGAGAGAACAAAATTTTAACTTTGCATTAGTATACTACTTGATATTAAAGCTTTTAAAATTTTATAGATAGACCCATAAAATTTTATTTAACTTTAATTATAAAAATTTCTTTTCTATGAACCTTCTGCACTTTCAATATTCACTCAGGTTTTGTTCCATATTTTACTCTTTCTTAATAACCAATCATTTTATCTTAGGACAAAATCATTTCCTGTTTCCTTCATAATAAAAACACATTTCATATAGCCCACATGTGAAGTTATCAAGCAAACTTCTTATAACATAATACCATCAATACTTAACAAGCTTGTTAAAATAATAAACTTTTCTTTACTTTAAATACTTAGTAGCATGCAATATCAGAAACAGTTTCCTAGAAGCAAGTTGTCAAAGGAGGCTGGCTGCAGCCAAGCTTTTCTGTTATAAAATTACCTTTTATTATTATTATTATTAATTCAGGTTTGTTTAATAATGACCTTTTGGAATTAACCACTTAAACACTTTAATTTAAACAATGCTTCATAAGACTTTTTATAAATATTTATAACCATATAGACTATAATTATATTATTTTAATATAAATTTTACTTTTACAGAACACATTTTTTTTTTTTACTTAAAGTTACCACAATAATTTCTATAACTTGCCACATGCATTTAAGTTCCAAGAGTTTATGAAAATTAGCCATCCTACTTTAGGGCAAAACACACTTTTTTGCAAAAACTTATTAAATTTCAGTTAGCATTCTCACAAACTTTTAACCTTTTTAATATTCATTTAAGTTTTACATCCTTCATATTATCCTGTGAAGAAAAATAAGCTATTCATTTCAATCTAGGCAAGAACAACTTTTTATAAAAAGACTTATAGTAATTTTGTTAATCAAGACTCACAATTTTTATCATTGTAGAGATCTTATTAACATTTAAACTTATGTACTAATATAAATGCTTATTTAATTTTTGGCCATTTGAATAGAGCTCTTTTATAAATTTTTATTAATTTATATTACCATCCGGAGGTAACAACATACACACTGACATTGAATGAACAAACAGAGAACAATCACAACACAGTAACAGAAACATACAGTTTACAATTAACTCATAATTCTTACTTTCCTGGTATAGCTGCTTTTAAGCTCTCCATTACATCACATTATAAATATCACTTCTTAAGATTTCTTCTGGAATCCATGTTGCCTGTAACATGCAAGCTTGTGCTTGGAAACATTTTTATTAGTTATCAGCAATCAGTTAAGATAACTTGAGCAGCATAAATGTAGTTAGAACTCTAATTTAGCAGTTTAGACAGACTGTTAACACACATTTTTGGATTATTACTCTGTAAGACTATATTGTGACTTGAAGTTCAGTTGATTTAAAACTGAAAATTCCTTTTTAAACCTTGATAAAAATTTTGTACTAATTTTATTATTTTGGTTAAATAAGCCCAATTAAAATTAGCATGGAAATTAAACAGAACACCAATGTTGCCATGTTTTTCTCTTTTTTCAGTGGCTTAACTCTATTAACCCCCACTAGCCCACAGCTACTTTGTCATGTAGACAGCAGGGGGGTTGCAGAGTTGCTGCCAGAATAGTTTCCTTATCTTAGTTAACATTTTAACAGAGAGTTTTCTTACAAGCCTGATTTCACTAACAAGGACATTATTTAGTATCTTTGCCCATTTAAAATCTTTCAGTAGTTTAAAAGTTTTTGGCTCAGGATGAAACTTGACACCCCCCTGCAGATTCTTTGTATCTGATGGTATCGCATATAATGTTACAGGAAAAGCAGAAAATAATTGTTTAACATAAGGCAAAGCATCAGCAACATCTGAAAACATTTCTAATTTAGGCTTAGTAACAGAAGGCAATTCAGTAGGTGCAGAGGGTTGTACTGGATACACAGAAGATATTTCATTAGGACACTTCACTGAGCTTTTATTGATGAAAGGGTTAATATCAGGATGAGGGGGAAAAAACCGTGATGTTTCCCATTTGCCTCATCCTCCTGTTCTTGTTCCAATTCACTTTTTTTCATTTCAAATTTACTTATGGGCTTAGAAAATATAGTAATTTCATCTTTCTCTCCTTCTTCAGGCAGTAAAGGATCTAAGGCAGCAGCAATTTGCTGGCACAAAGCCCACACAGATAAAGGCATGGATTCCCCTCTTTGATACACTCTTCGTAAAGCTTTCATTACACATTTCCACTGTTTCAAATTTAAAACATTACGCCCCTGAGGCTGAAACCAGTAACAATGTTTCTGAATTAAGGCAAAAAGCTCAAGTAAATCTGCTGTTTTTATTGTGACACCAACTGTATGTAAAAGCATTTTTAAAACTTGTGAATATTCTTCCAAGCGTCCTGGCTGATTACCCATACCCTGATGCTAGTGGAAAGCAAAACTTAGTAATATGAAGCAGCAATCTACCTGGGTTAACTAATTTCAATGCTCCCTACCTTAAAAAAGGCTTTTCAACTTTCCGCATTCCCGATTCAGAGGTGGAAGATTCTGCGCTGCCGTGTCTTGATGAATCCTCTGCCTCGGGCCCCACATTTGGGCGCCACCTGATGGAGTCAGTGACCCGAGGTTATTGGGAATGAAAGACAAAGAAAGATTGGGTTCAGAGGATCTGAGAGCATTGATTTCTCAAGCTCATCAGACAACTTTATTGAGTCAAGGGGCTAGTATATATACCCCTAACTTACATGACACTCATCAGCAAATCAAGTTACCTATTACCCTTACCTCATTCCATATTAACTAGTGATTGATGAACACCAACAACCTTTACTGGAACTATTATTATAAAAATCAGTAACTATACTCATAAATCTTGTTACTCAGGTTGTTCCATTCTATATGTTATTGTTCTGCCTGTAGGTGTACTTTCCCAGCCATGATTGTGATCCGCACCGATAATCATAAGGGACAGCTTGACTCAGTGGTCAAGGAAATAACTTGCTTCCATGGAAACAACATGCCTTTGTTTCCCACAATATATGCTGGATATTAGGCCTTTATTGGGTATACGGTTACAAATATTTTCTGCCATTTAGTAAGCTGCTTTTTCACTTTCTTGACAAACTCCTTTGAAGTGCAAAAGTTTTTAATTTTGAGGAGGTCTCATTTAACTATTTTTTCTTTCATTGCTCATGCTTTGGCTGTTAAGTTTATGAAACCATTTCCTACTGCAAGATCTTGTAACTACTTCCCTACATTATCTCCAAGTAGCTTTATGGTCTTGGTTCTTATATTTAGATCTTTGATCCATCTTGAATTAATTTTTGTATAAAGCATGAGATGACAATCCTCTGTCATTCTTTTGGATATGGATATCCAGATCTGAAAGCACCATTTGTTGATGCAGCCATTCAGTTCCAGTTGAGTGGGCTTGGTGGCCTTGTAGAATACCAACTGACTGTATATATGAATATCTGTATCAGAACTCTCAATTCTGTTCCATTGGTCAGTATGGTCTATCCTGGTGCCAAGACCATACAGTTTTGTCTACTCTAGCTTTGTAGTATGCTTCAAAGTCAGGTAGTGTGATTCCTCCAATTTCATTTTCTTTTTCAGTATGTTTTTGGCTGTTTCAGGCCCCTTGCCATTCTAAATAAATTTCATAGTTAGCTTTTCCAATTCAGTAAAAAAAAAAAATGCTGTTGTGATTTTTAATGGGATTGTATTAAATCTGTAAATAAATTTGGGTAGGACAGACATCTTAATAATGTTTAGTCTTCCAATCCATGAACATGGAATATTCTTCCATATATTTAGGTCTTCTATGATTTCCTTTAACAATGTTGTGTAGTTTTCTGTGTACAATTCATACAGTTTTAGTTAAGTTTATTCCATGTATTTGACTCTTTTAGTTGCTATTGTAAATGGAATTTTTTTTGTGTGATTTCCTCCTCAGATTGCTCATTATTGGTGTACAGACATTCTACTGATTTTTGCTTGTTATTCTAATATCCTGCCACTTTACTGAAGATGTTTATCAGCTCTAGGAGGTTTTTTTTGTAGATTTCTCAGGGCTTTCTATATATATAGGATCTTGTCATTTGTAAATAGTGAAATTTTTACTTCTTCATTTCTAATTTGCATGACTTTTATATCTTTTTTTTTTGGTGCTCAATCAAGTACTTCTAACACAATGTTAAATAAGAGCAGTGACAGTGGGCATCCTTGTCTTGTTCCATATCTTAGAAGGAAAGTCTTTTGTACTTCACTATTCCATATGATGTTAGCTGTGGGTTTTTCATATATACCCTTTATCATGTTGAGGAAGTTTCCTTCTACTCCTATCTTTTGAAGTGTTTTTATCAAAAAGGAATGCTGTATTTTGTCAAATGCTTTTTCTGAATCAATAGAAATGATCATGTAATTTTTTTCTTTCTATTAATGCAGTGTATTACATTGATTGATTTTCTTATTTTGAACCATCCTTGCTTACCAGGAATGAAACCCACTCAGTCATGGTGTATAATTCATTTGATGTGTTGTTGAATATGATTAGCAAGTACTTTGTGGAGGATTTTAACATCCAGTTTCATTAGAGAGATTACTCTGTAGTTTTCCTTTCTTGTGGTGTCTGTTGGCATCATAGAATGAGTTAGGCAATGTTCCCTCTACTACTATTTTTTAGAAGAGTAAGCAGGTTTGGTGTTCTTCTGGAATGCTTGGTAGAATTCATCTGTGCAGCCACCTAGTCATGGGCTTTTCTTAGTTGGGAGGTTTTTGAAGACTAATTCAATCTCATTACTTGTGATTCTTCTATTAAGTTCATCATTTTCTTCTTTTCTCAATGTAAGCTGCTTGTGCTTTTCTAGAAATTTGTCTGTTTCATCTAATTATCTATTTTGTTGGCATACAATTTCCCAAAGTATGCTATTATGATACTCTTAATTTCTGTGGGATCAGTGGTGATATCCTCTTCCTCTCTTCCTTGTTTTTTTATTTTATGTATTTGCATCATCTCTCTTTTTCTCTTTTAGTCTACTATTTGTCAATTTTACTAATCTCAAAGAACCAGCTTTTCATTTTCTTTATTTTTTTTCTAGTGTTTTCTTATTCTCAATTTCATTTCATTCTGCTCTAACCTTTTCATTTCCTTCTTTCTGCTTTGGGATTAGTTTGTTGTTGTTTTTTCTAATTGCTCCAGTTGTGCAATTAGGTCTTTGATTTTACCTCTTTCTTTTTTTAAAATATGGACATTTATGACTATAAATTTCCTTCTCAGCACTGCTTTTGCTGCATCCCATGGTTTTTGATACACTGGGTTCCTATTTTCATTCATTTCAAGGTTGTTACTGATTTCTTTTGCAATTTTCTCCTTGACCCACTGATTGTCTAAAAGTGTGATGTTTAACTTTTATATCTTTGTGACTAATTTGGTTCTCTGCCCCTTACTGATTTCAATCTTAATTCTTTTGTGGCCAGAGAAAATACTTTGTATAATTTCAATCTTTCTGAATTTGTTGAGAGTTGGTCTGTGGTCTAACGTGTGGTCTATCCTGGAGAATGATTCCTGTGCACTCAAGAAGAATGTATAGGAGGTAGGGCAAGATGGCATCTGAGTGAGTGAACCCCATAATCTCTCCTGCAAAGAAGCAGCTGAGTAGGGTTAGAGTCCTGCTGGAGCAGGCTGTTTTGGGGGCTTGCAGGGTAGGAGGTGTCTGGACATCGATTTGGTGAGACAGTGACAGAAGAGGTTCTTGTAAGAGGTAGAATTTTGGGTTTCTGACATGGAGGTCAGAAGTTATGGGCAGAGCCCTTTCCCCTAGGACTGGTGGCCACAGCAATCCCTAAAAACTGTAGGTCATGCTGTGGCATTCCCAAACCCTGTGTTTACTGGATATGTGGTTCCCAGGTCTGTATGCCTTAAACCCCCACAGCCCATGCTCCACAGACTCACATACCTTGAGTTTGCAATATCCTGGACTTCCCATTTCTGAATCAAGCATGCCCTGAGGTCTGTCTGAGGTCCATGATAACCCCAGCCCTCTACTTTTTTTTTTTTTTTTTTTTTTAGCTTGAAGTAGCATACCAGCTGGATTGTGGAGAGCCTGGGAAGAAAGAAGAGGTGAATCTGCTGGGAAGGCACAATTTGCCTAAATGCCCTGGGATAGGAAATTTGTATTGGGAGAAGGTGAAGTCAGAAAATCAATTAGCTCTCCCCTAGCACACCTAAGGGGGAGGGACTGTAGGACATGCTTTCCAAGCTTCCAATAGCATATTTGGGGTTTCTGGTAAGGTGTAGGTGCTCTCTTGCTGGAAATAAAGAGTCATTGTCATCTGTGTTGAGTTGGTTCACCAAGGACCCATTTGAATCTCCTACTGGACCCCTCATGCAGCTTTCCTGCTGCCCTGGGAGAGTGGGAAATGAGGAAGGGAGAAAAGGGAATGTCAGTCCCTAAACATTTTATTTAACTGCAAAGAGGATTCCTAGCTTGAAACTTTGTTTTTTTTGTTGTTGTTGTTGATGTTATTGCTGCATTGTCTTCTGTTTTTTTCTTCCTCTTTATACCCCCAAGGTCCTTTTTCTTTTTTTTCCTCTTTCTCTTTTTCTTGCTTGCTTCCCCCCATTTTGTCCCAGCCTTTTTTCTCTTTTTCTTCCTTCTTTCTTATTTTATTTTATTATATAATAGGTGCTTCAGGGAGTGCTTCACATTTGCTGTGTTTCCTCATCCTCCATCCTCTTTTCTATGTGTGTTGATTTTGGCCACCAACACTATACCCTTTCCTCTACATCTTTCTATCCTCCATCATCTATTGTTTCTCTTACATTCCACCTCCTTTTCTTGGCCCCCAAATTGTCTGGCTTTTTATTTATAATACCTTTGTTCTGTTTTCTGTCTTTTATTCACTCTTTATATTATTGGCTTTCTTTTCTCTTTCCCTCTCTCATGAAAACACTGGCCTTTTAATTCATACTATATTCCTCCCCATATCCAGTTGACTGTCTCATTATAGGTATTCTACTTACTGTTATAACTCTACACAGCTTACATGAGTCTAATATCCATTGTCCTAGATCTCACATGGTTCTTCTGTTAACATTTATTATCAATACTACTATTACACATTTTCTTTTCTTACTCATTTTGCATTCTCTGGCCCTAATATTTTCCTTCAAAGTGAATATAGCCAGCAACAAGAAAATAGAATAAGAAGAACAAAGTGACAAAGAGAAGACATAACACATATGCAAAAACAGCAACTAATTAAACTCCAAGACTAGACAAAGAAGCAAAGGAACTGATTAAACCTGTCAAGATAAAATGCTGACCAGACAACAACAAAAAACTACAAACAAACCAATAGTCAGGAAAACATGGCCCAATCCAATGAACAAACTAAAAACCAGGAAGAAGAGCAGAACATCAGAACATCAAACAAGTAATTAAATCTCTCAAAACATATATTAGTGACAAATTTAATGAAGTAAAGGAAGAGATTAAGAATATGAAGAAAACACTTGGAGAGAATACAGAAGAAATTGCAATCATACACAAAAAGATAACGATATGATGGTGATGAAAAGCACAATTCAAGAAATCAAAAATACACTCTTAACAAATAAGAGTAGACTCAAAGAGGCAGAGGAAAGAATTAGTGATGTGGAAGACAGTACATGTGAAATCAAACAGATAGTAGAACTGGTTGATAAAAAGATAGAAAAAATCTTAGGCACCTGAATGACAATGCAAAATGCACCAACATATGCATTATAGGCATCCCAGAAGGAGAAGAGAACAGAAAGGGGCAGAAGGGATGTTGGAGGAAATAATGGCTGAAAACTTCCCAAATCTACTGAGGGAGATGGTTGTACATGTCCAGGAAACATAATGCACCCCAAACAGCATAAATCCCAAGAGGCCTACCCCAAGACACATACTTGTCAAATTATCCAATGCTCAAGACAAAGAGAAAATTCTAAAAGTAGCAAGAGAAAAGAGAACCATCACATACAAAGGAGGCTCCATAAGATTAAGTGCTGATTTCTCATTTGAAAACAGAGAGGCAAGAAGGCAGTGGTATGACTTAGTCAAGGTACTAAAAGAAAAAATGTCCAACTAAGAATACTCTATCCATCTAAGCTAGCATTCAAAAATGAGGGAGAGTTCAAAATATTTACAGATAAACAGAAACTAAGAGAGTATGGCAACAAGAACCCTGCCCTTCAAAAAATACTAAAGGGAGTTCTGCAGGAAGAAAGAAAAAATCAGGAGAGACAGAGTTGGAGGAGAGTGTAAGAGCAACAAAAAAGACAAAAAGAGAAGGAAAAAACAATCAAAATATGACAAACACAAGTCCAAAGAAAATATGGCTAACATAAATAATTCCTTGAAAGTAATAACATCGAATGTCAATGGATTAAACTCACCTGTCAAAAGATTGAGATAGGAAGACTGGATAAGGAAATATGAAACATCTATATGTTGTCTACAAGAAACATAATTTAGAGCCAGGGATTCAAGGAGGTTGAAAGTGAATGGCTGGAAAACAATCTTACAAGCAAACAATAACCAAAAAAGGGCAGGAGTAGCTATATTAATATCAGAAAAAATAAACTTTAAATGCAAAACAATTGTGAGAGACAAAGATGGACATTACATATTAGTGAAAGGGATAATCTTTCAAGAAGAATGAACAATCATAAACATTTATGCTCCTAACAAGGGAGCCTCCAAATATGTGAGGCAAACACTGGAAAAACTAAGTGAAAGAATAGATGCCTCTACAATTATAGTGGGGGACTTTAATACACCACTATCAACTTTGGACAGAACATCTCAAAAGAGAATCAATAAAGAAATAAAAATGTGAACAGTATATTAGAGGAGCTGGACCTAATAGACATATACAGAACTGCGGTCACCCCTCCGGCTGAAGTGTGGTTTGCTGGCCTGGCAGGGGAGCGGCCGCGGTAGGCCTAATTCCGCTGCCCCCATAATAGGGTGGTTGGTCGGGCCCACCGCCACCCCTGAAGGAAGCTCGGCATGGGCGCAGAGTGCCCTCGGGTCTCCCCTTCTCGGCAGCCATGCTTCCGCGGCCGCCCCTCCTCCCAGATGGCACCACCCGATGCCTTGTGGGGCGGCACCCTTCTTCTTCCTTCTCCCTGCGCAGGCGCAGGGCAGAAAATTCCAGCCCGCCCTTTTCCCCTCCCCCGACAGCAGCAACAGCCAGGTGTGGGCGGAAAAATCCAGCCCGCCCTTTTCCCTTCCCCCGACAGCAGCAACAGCCAGGCGTGGGCGGGAAACTCAAGTCTGCCCTCCACCCCAGCAACAGCAGCCACCAATCCCTAAACCCTGCCCCTTCCCCCAGCAACAGCGACAGCCAATCCCTAACCACCACCCCTCCCCCATCCAGTACTGCCCACTGACCTTTCGCCGGCAACCAATCAGAACAGGGCGTGGCTTCGACCAATCAGCCTTCCCCAGCCCCTATAAAACTGTTGCCTCTCCCTCAGTAAAGTGGACTTGCGTGTTTACCTTGTCTCCATGGTAGTTCTTCTGCCGTGCGCCCTCCAGTCCTGAGAGCCCCCGACAAGGGCCTGGCCTCCCTTGTCCCCAGTTCGTCGCCTGCTTCTCCGGGCGACCCCTTCGTCACCTGCTTCTCCGGGCGACCCCTTCGTCACCGGCTTCTCCGGGCGACCCCGTCAGCCGAACCGCGCAACCCCTTGTGAGACGGATCCCTCGTCTGCTGCCGGACTGACCCCTTGTCCCAGGTGGGACCGACCCCTCGTCCCAAGTGGGACCGACCCCTCGTCCAGAGCTGGACCAACCCCTCGTCCGCAGCCAGACCCCACCTCTACCGACCGAGCAAGCCGCCGCACAGAACATTACACCTGAATGCAGCAGGATATACATTTTTCTCAAGTGCACATGGATCGTTCTCCAAGATAGACCATATGCTAGGTCACAAAGAAAGTCTCAGTGAATTCAGAAAGATTGAAATCATACAAAACAATTCCTCTGTCCACAGTGGAGTGAAGCTGGAAATCTGCAAGGACCAGAAGCCTAGATTTCATACGAATTTTGGAAATTAAATAACAAACTCTTAGAAAAACAATGGGTCAAGGAGGAAAACTCAAAAGAAATTAATAACTACCTTGAAACTAATGAAAATGATAACGTAACATACCAAAACTTATGTGAGGCAAAAGCAGTACCTT
Source organism: Dasypus novemcinctus (assembly GCF_030445035.2). Taxonomy (NCBI): domain Eukaryota; kingdom Metazoa; phylum Chordata; class Mammalia; order Cingulata; family Dasypodidae; genus Dasypus; species Dasypus novemcinctus. Next base: position 89,143,490 of record NC_080677.1, read on the forward strand.
AGTACCTTAGAGGGGAAATTTATCACCATAAATTCATACATCAGAAAAGAAGAAAGAGCTAAAATTGAAGAACCAACTGCACACTTGGAGGAATTCATAAAAGAAAAACAAAGTAACCCCAAAGGAAGAAGAAAGAAAGAAAGAACAAAGATAGGAGCAGAACTAAATGAAATAGAAAATAAGAAAGCACTTGAAAAGATAAACAAAACCTAGAGCTGGTTCTCTGAGAATATCAATAAAATTGACAAACCTTTAACTAGACTAACAAAGAAAAAAAGAGAGAAGATGCAAATATACAAAATTAGAAATGAGAAAGGAGATATCACCATTGACCCCACAGAAATAAACACTATCATAAGAGGATACTTTGAAAAACTATATTAAAATAAGAAGGACAATTTAGAGGAAATGGACAAATTCCTAGAAACACATAAGCAGCCTATATTGAAGAAAGAAGAAATTGATGAGCTCAACAAACCAATCACAAGTAAAGAGATAGAATCAGTCATTAAAAACCTCCAAAAAAGAAGAGCCCTGGGTCAGATGGCTTCACATGTGAATTCTACAAATCATTCCAGAAAGAACTAACACCATTCTTGCTGAAACTTCCAAAAATTTTAAACAGAAGAAACATTGCCTAATTCCTTCTATGATGCCAACATTACCCTAGTACCAAAGCCAAACAAAGACACCACAAGAAAGGAAAATTACAGACCAATTTCTCTAAAGAACCTAGACACAAAAATCCTCAACAAAATACTTGCTAATTTGTATTCAACAGCACATTAAATGAATTATACACCATGACCAAGTGGGATTCATTCCAGGTATGCAAGGATAGTTCAACACAAGAAAATCAATCAATGTAATACACTACATAAACAGATTGAAGGAAAAAAATCACATGATCATATCTATAGATGCAGAAAAAGCATTTGACAAAATACTTTCTTGATAAAAGCACTGCAAAAGATCAGAATACAAGGGGATTTTCTGAACATGATACAGAGTATATATGAAAAACCTACGGCCAATATCATTTACAATGGTGAAATCCTAAAATCTTTCCCTCTAAGATCAGGAACAAGACAAGGATGCCCATTATCACCCCTTCTATTTAACATTGTCTTAGCAGTACTTGTTTGAGTGCTGAGGCAAGAACTAGATATAAAAGGTATCCAAATGGGAAAGGAAGAAGTAAAATTTCATTATTTGCAGATGACATGATCCTATACATAGAAAACCCTGAGAAGTCTACAAGAAAACTTCTAGAACTCATAAATGAGTTCAGTAAAGTTGCAGGTTATAAGATCAATGCACAAAAATCAGTAGCAATTCTATACACCAATAATGAGCAATCTCAGGAGAAAATTAAGAAACAAATACCATTTAAAATAGTAAATTAAAAAATCAAGTACCTAGGAATAAATTTAACTAAAGATGTAAGAAACATACGCAGAGAACTACACAGCACTGTTTAAGGAAATCAAAGAAGACCTACCCATCAACAGATGAATGGATACATAAAATGTGGTATATACATACAATGGAATACTACTCAGCTTTAAGAATGAATACACTACAAACACATGTGATAACATGGATGAATCTTGAGACCCTTATGCTGAGTGAAGCAACCCAGGCATTGAAGGACAACTACTACACGACCTCAATGATATGAAATAAGTAAAGCAAGCTGCCTCAGAGAGCTAGAGACCAGATGATAGGCTTAAAGGAATCTGGGGGATAGAGGAAGGTTGTGAGCCGACACGTACCTTGGTGAAATCTATAAGCTGGAGGTAAGAATTTGTACAGGGAAGGGAGAAAATGGGGACATAGGGTTACCTTTGGGAGGGACTTTGTGGACTTCAGGGGGCTAAAGATTGGAGGATGGGTAATATGGCCAAGAAATTGGGGGGAGGGTGGGGGAATATATGAACATAGGAGATTATCAGGTGTGTGGTTGAGAGTATAATGTTGAGAAAACTTTTTCAAAAATATAATAAGGAAGATTACCTGTTTAAGATGCTTAAAGGAGAGAATCTGACACAGGACAGGCTTCTAGGGAGTGCATGAGTGCTTTGTCATTGTGGGTTATATCATTGGGTAGAGACCCATAAAATGAGAGTGAAGGTATTCCCACATCCTGGGGAGGACTGACATTCTCAAATAGAGGGAATTGTATCTCTCGAGAGAAATGGTGGCTCCCCTTGCGTTAGGGCAGATGAGCATGTCAAGTCCTCAACATTGATGCAAGTATCTCTGAACATGGCCCTCTAAGCAGTGAAGATTGATTGTCACTGTGGGCCCTGAGGGGAGAGGGAAAGAGGTATTGAATAGATGGAATCAGTGTAACTGTGGGGCAATGGAAGTGTTCCACAAGATTTTTGCAAGGATGGATATAGGACATGTTAAATTACACCAAAAATGTTTGGGCCCTATTGGCTAAAATGTAAATCATAATGTAAAACATATGGTAAATAAAAATTTAGAAAATTGTATAGTCTAAAATATAAACCATAATGTAAACCCAAGTATAACCTTGTTTGAAAGCTATTGTCTCAATATCTGTACTTCAGTTGCAGTAAATATAGTATGAACATGTAAAAAGATTATTGCTGGGGAAGGGACAAAGTTGTTGTTGGATATGTGGGAGTACTGTATATTGTATATATGAGTTATTTTGATCTAAAACTTTTGTGAAGACTAGCTTAACAATTAGAGAAAAAAAAGAAAAAGAAAGGATGTAGACACGGAGGAGGAGATGGAAGAAGTTGCCTTGCCAATGTGTTATACGGCAACACTTATTGCAGCAATGGAAGGCAAAACATCAAAAACAAAGCTTTTTCATTTTTTAATTTTTTGATACCCCAATTTATTTTTACTTTAATTTTTCTAAATTAGTATCTATTCTATATCTTACCTTTAAACCCATCAGTATATTCCATTTTACTATTAATGGAAACTGGCAATATATTAGGCTTTGTTTTTGAAGAAGTTTTGGACTACAGAGATGTTCAAAATGGCAGGGGAGGAATACTGGTGTGGGATGTTATTGATAGGTGGCACATGGCTGCGAGGGAGTTCTCCAGGGCATATATACAGGGAACATAAAAATGTTTGGATATTTTCATAGTGGTTACAGTTAAAAACAACAAGTGAGGGAGTGCTGAGCTCCTAGCCAGGGGAACTCTATCACATTCCTTAATGGAACAGCAACAATCCCCCAAGTGCAATGGCGAAGACCAAAAAAGAAGGATGGTCCAACAATGAGCCCTTGATACTAATAACTATGTTTGTGATCCTGTGTACCTGAAGTAAGAACTTGGCATAGAGTTGCAAGGTGCCTAAGAGTTAACTCCTGAGAGCCTCCATGTTGCTCAAATGTGGCCAGTCTTGAAGCCAATCTCAGCATGTAAATGCATTGCCTTCCCCCCAGCATGGGACATGACTCCTGGGGATGAGCCTCCCTGGTGCCGAGGGATTACTACCAAGTACCAGCTGATGATGTAACTAGAAAATGACCTTGATTAAAAGGGTCAACTCAGACCAGCAGAATATCTCAGCCTACATGTAATATCAGGAGTTAAAAATGCTTTTTTACCTTGAATAAAAGGGGGAAATGGAAAGGACAAATGAGTTTATATGGCTATGAGTCTCCAAAAAGAGCTGGGAGGTCATCAGAGGGGTCGCCCTTGTGCACACCTCAACAGAGTCCCAGAGACAGCTAAAGTAGATACAACTCCAAGTATTGGTTCTTCTGAGGGCTACAGAGACCCTCAGGTTCTATGGTCATGGCAGATGAAGCTTGGTGCCATGTCAGTTGGCCCTACTTTGGAGTTTTTGTTCCTGAGTGTGATGGAGCTGGACTCAGATGTGATCTTTGTTCACAAGCCTCTCCTGTGACTTTTACCAGACCTGTGGTTGGTGCTGGGGTTGGTGTATATTCAGGGGACCTGAATCTCTGGACTGTCCATGTAATAGTCAGGCACCGAGCCTCAACAGACTTGCAGATCCTACCCGCTGGTTTATTGGACTTACCCCAGTCAGCTAACAGGGAGGTGAAGAAGTTCAACCACCACATCAGGGAGCCAAGAGTGCCTACAACTTCAAGCAGGAGAATTGCATCCATCATCCAAGTATAATTGAAGCACCCTCTTGATACAGGGTGGAGTGGACATAACCATCCCAGGGCCCACAGAATGGAGAAATAGAGTATGGATTAGAGTGAACTTACTGATATTTTATTCATGAACTATTGTGATTATTAATGGAAGAAATTGTAGCATTGATGTGGAGAAAGTGGCAATGGTAGCTGCTGAGGGTATGGAGTGGGAAGAAGAGATGTGATGTGGGGGCATTTTCAGGACTTGGAGTTGTCCTAGGTGGTACTGCAGAGACACTTACCAGACACTGTATATCCTCCCATGGCCCACTGGGTGGACTGGGGGAGAGTGTAAACTATAATGTGGACCATTGACCATGTGGTGCAGCAGTGCTCACAGACATATTCACCAAGGGCAATGAATGCCCCATGATGATGTCAGAGATTGTTTTTATGAGAAGAGTGGGGTGAGGAGTGTGGGGGGTATATGGGGACCTCATATTTTTTGAATGTAATATTAAAGAAATAAAGACCAAAAAAATAAAAAGAAGAATGTATGTCCCACTATATCTAAGTGTAATGTTCTGTATATATATATCTATTAGGTGTAGATCCTCTAATATATTTTTCAAGGTCTCTGTTTCTTTATTGACCTTTGTCAAGATGTTCTGTCTAATAGTGATAATGGTGTATTAAAGTTACCCAGTATAATTGTAAAGGTATCTATTTCTTCCTTTTTGTTTTTCCAATGTTTGCCTTATATATTTTGGGGAACCCTGGTAGGTGCATAAATGCTTATGCTCTTTCTTCTTGATTATCCCTTTTATTAATATATAGTGTCGTTCTTTATCTCTTACAATAGTTTTTAAATTTAGAGTCTATTTTGTCCAATATTAATGTATCTACCCCTGCCCTTTTTAAGTTATTGTTTGCATGTAAAATCATTTTCCAACCATTTATCTGCAACCTCCTTGCATCCCTGGGTCTTAGGTGAGTTTCTTGTAGAAATTACATAGATGGGTCATATTTCCTTATTCATTCTGTCAGTCTGTGTCTCATGATTGAAGAATTTAATCCATTAACTTTCAATGATATTACTGTCATGGTAATAGTTACATTAGCCACATTTTCTCTATGTTTACATATGTCATATTTTGTTCTTATTTCTCTTTTTATCTTTTTAGTTATTCTTACTGATAATTTTCCTTACTACATTCTATCTCCTGTTTTTTTTTCCCCCTTTAAACCTGCAGAACTCCCTTTAGTTGTTCTTGAAGGGCAAGTTCTTGTTGACAAACTCTCTTAATTTCTGTTTATCTGTGAATATTTTACAGATAATTCTCCCTCATTTTTGAATGTCAGCTTTGCTGGATACAGAAATAATGGCTCCAGTTTTTGGTTTTTTTTCTTTAGCACCTTAACTATGCCATACCACTGCCACCTCACCTCCTTGGTTTCTGATGAGAAATCAGCACTTAATCTTATTGAGCTTCCCTTGTATGTGATGGATCTCTTTTCTCTTGCTGCTTTTAGTATTCTTTGTCTGAGTGCTTGAAAATTTGATAAGTATATGTCTTAGTGTAGACCTGTTAGAATTTTTACTCTTTGGGGTGTATTGTGCTTCCTGAACATGTGTGTCCATGTCCCTCAAAAGAGTTGGGAATTTCAGTCATTATTTCCTCCACCACTCTTTCTGTCCCCTTCCCTCCTCTTCTCCCTCTGGGACACCTATAATGCATATGTTTGTGTATTTTTTGTTGTAATTCAGTTCTCTGAGTCCTTGTTGGATTTTTTATCCTTTTTATCTATCTATTATACTATTTGTCTGATTTCAGATGTACTATCTTCAATGTCACTAATTCTTTTCTCTGCCTATTCAAATCTGCAGTTATGTGTTTATAGAGCATTTTTGATTTTTTACATTGTTCCATTCATGACCATCAGATTCATTATCTTTTAATGTATGTTTATGATTTCTTCAGTATGTTCCTCCAGTGTCTTCTTAATATCCTTTATCTCTTCCTTTGCTTCATTAGGTTATTCCATGATATTTATTTGAACATCCTTGATTAGTTGTTTCACATTCTGTATCTTTTCCTGTTTTTTTAGTTTATTAAACTGGGCCATTTCTTCCTGTTTCTTTGTATGTCTAGGCCTCTGTTTCTCTTGATGGGCTTATTTCAATACTTTCTCTTTCTCCTCCAGGTTTTATTTATTTTTTAATGGTAAGTTTACTTTTTTAACACTTTGGTTGCTCTTATTCTGTATCTTTGTAGTTGTCTGTGTTCCCTTGAAAAAAAATTAAGACTGCTGAAAAGGAAAGAGAGAAGAAGAGAAAAAGAATAGTAATAATAACAAAAAATAGAAAAGGAACCATACATGAGCTAGGAAAATAAATAAGTAATAAAAGTAAAAAGTCATAAAAAATGCAAAGAAGAAGAGTAAAAAATGTGGAATAAAAAGGTGAAACAAGATAAAAATTGGCATTTAAAAGGCCTGAAAGGATAGGAGAAAATAAAAAAGCAAAAAAGAAAAGAATGAATGAGAAAAAGAAAAAATGAAAACCTAATAATAAATGTGGGATGAAGGAAAAACAATGGAAGAGGGAAAAATGAATTAAAGAAAAGAAATAAAGGGATGAAGTAGAAAAAATAAGGAAAAGGTAGAAAGGAAACAAAGAAAGATAAAAGGTAAACAAACAAACAAACAAAAAAAACAAAGAAAAACAACCCTTGACAAGCAGGCTTCTCTCTCTTAGTATCACACAAACTATCTCATGCTGCCAGTACTCATCAATCAAATATGCTTTTGCCTGCCCTCCACAAATGAGGTACCCAGTTTTATTGAATAAAATAAAGAATATTAATAATTTTAAAAGATAGAAAAAAAATACTTAATACAAAAAAATCCCTCAGTTTATATATACCCTGTCATAAAGTGCCAGCTGGGTATCTAACAACCCAGTGGATCACTTTCTCGATGCCTTCTCTTAGGAGGTATCTGGAATTAAACCACGGACCTCTTATATGTGAGGCAGGTGTTCTGATACTGAGCTACACCCAATCCACAGGTTTAGTAGGCTTCTGAAAGCTTATCTGGCTCTCCCTGCCCCCTCTCACTAAGGAGAGTTGGTTTTCTGTTTGCCAGCTATCTCTCCTGACTTTCTTCTCTCCCAGGTGGCTTAGGTGCCTGTCTTTACCTCCTCCTGACCTAGCTCCTTTCTCTTCCAGGGGGACTGGGTGTGAACAGCATACCTGATCAGACACTCCCCTCCCCTCTCACTGGGGTCACTCCAGTGCTGATTATTGTCTCTTTTGAGATTCAAACAGGGCTTAGCTGGCCAAACTCACTGAACAGAAACCACTCTCCACCTTCCACCAGACCCCTCTTCCTCCTAGGGAGTGTTCTTTCCATTCAGTCAGCTGCAAGGAGCCAGGGCCTTTATGGAGGCTCTTTGCCTTAAGTGTGGGGTATATGTGTCATCTCCAGTCAGAGGGGCAAGTAACTCATGATTTTCTTTCTGGGTCTCTTTGTCTCTCTGTCACTCTCCCTCCTGGATGATGTGTGGCACTCTCCTGATCCCAAAGCAGCTCCCTTGGATAGCTTTATGCCCTTCCTCCACTGTTTTTGTGAGAAAGCTGATCCTGCCTACCTACTTCAACACCATCTTCCCAGAAGTCTCTATATTATTTTTTATGTTGTTATTATTTCCCCATTCCTTATCTTGAATAGTCAACTGCATTTTAATGATTTACATGAAAAAAAAGTCTTTGAATACAATACCAAGCTCTTCAAATATTTTTCAAACAAAATGTTTTATTTTTGTTTCATAAACAAGCTTGATAATTTTGCTTTTTTTGTAAAGACTTATTTATTTCTCTCCCCTTCCCCACCCCATTGTCTGCTCTCTCTGTCCCTTCGCTGTGTGTTTCTGTTTGCATTATCTGGCAGCACTGGGAAACTGTGTCTCTTTTTGGTTGCGTCATCTTGCTGCATCAGTTCTCCATGTGTTTAGCACTACTCCTGGGTGGGCTGTGCTTTTTTCATGCAGGGCGGCTCTAGTTATGGGGCAAACTCTTTGCACATGGGACTCCCCTATGCAGGGACACCCCATGGCATGGCATTACTTGTGCACAGCAGCACTGTGTGTGGGCCAGCTCACCACATGGACCCTCCGTATGGTAGGTGGATGCTCTATCAGTTGAGCCATGCCCACTTCCCCTCGCTTTTTGATATCTAATAAAATAATCATTTATATAACAGCATAACTGTATTAGTAGGCCAAAGGGGTGCTGATGCAAAGCACTAGAAATCTGTTGGCATTTATAAAGGGTATTTATTTGGGGTAGAAGTTTATAGTCACAAGGCCATAAAGTGCAAGTTACTTCCCTCACCAAAGTCTGTTGCTATGTGTTAGAGCTTCCAATCTCTGCAAGAGTTCAGCCTTCCTCTTCTTCATCAGGCTCTGTGGTCCCAGCTTCTTCCAATATCAGCTATAGGCTGGGATAAGTCTCATCTATCTCCCTAGGGCTTGTTTCTCTCTGGGCTCAGCTGCAGCTATAGGCTATCAAGCTCATTCTTTTTCTGGGGCCTCTGCTGTGTCTACAGAGCTGTCTCTATCCCTCTGTGTTCTTCTCCTGTGTATTTACTTCCTGGGGCTCCATCATCAAAAATTCAAACTCTCTCCTCTGTCATGTCATTTTTCTCTATGAGTCCCTGCCCACCAAGGGGGTGGGGACTCAACATCCTACTGATGTGGCCAAATTAAAACCTAATCATAATTTAACCAAGTAAAAGTGGTACCTCTGAATTTAATCAATCTAATATGCCCAGAGGAACAGTCCAATTTACAAACAAAATCCAGTATCTATTTTTGGAATTCAGAAACAATACCAAACTGCCACAATCACCTATACAATTATTCTAGTAAACTGTGTTTCTAGTCCATCATGAAACAATTCTGGCTCAGATAATTATCATACTCAAAGGAGTTACTTTGTGGGACAGGGAAAACTTGCCCTATTTTCTTGTTCTTAAGGTTATTACTGCCAAACTCCACTATGTAAAAGAATATTAGAGGAGTCCTCCAGGCAAGAGATGCACCATGTTAAGGAGGGGTAGCTGTGTTGGTCAGTGATGTAATGCAGCATTTCATTTGGGCAGCATTTTGGAAGTGTGGTTTTAGTGATGAGATCCATAGATATGATCAGGAATTGTGCTATTTCCTAGAATTTTTTTTTTCTTAATTTTTTCTATTAGACAAGTTATGTGTTTACAGACCAATCATATATAAATGCAGTATTCCTATACACCACCCACCACCAACACTTGCTTTGGTGTGGAATATTTGCTATAATTGATGATAGCACATTTTTTGGGTTATTGCATGATTTTTATTAACAGTAGTTACCTTTGTTCCAATTATTAATGATTATTGAAATAGCAATATTAATTTTTATTCACAGGTTACATTAAATCTATTTTTTCCCATATAGCACCCTATTATCAATACTTTGTATCAGTGTTGTATATTTGTTAAAATTCATGGAAGAACATATTTATTCTAGTACAATTTACTATAGTCCATTGTCTACAACAGGGTTCACTATGATATATAGCCCAATGTTTTAATCTTTCAATTTTCATTCTAGTTACATATATAAACTAAAGTTTCCCATTTTAACCCCATTCATCTATAAAATTCAGTGTTGTTAAATAGCACAAAATAATGTGCTACCATCACCACCACTCATTTTCAAATCTTAATATCATCCTAAATAGAAATTCTGTACAACTACAGCATCACCATTCTCTACCCCCAATCTATCCCTTGGTAACCTATTTTCTATACTATAACACTATGAATTTGCTTAATAGTTAGTTCATATCAGTGAGATCATACAATATTTGTCTTGACTGTGACTGGCTCATTTCATTCAGCATAATGTCCACAAGGTTAATCCATATTGTAGCATGCCTCAGGACTTCATTCCTTTTTACTGCTGAATAATATTCTATCAAATGTATATAGCACATTTTGTTTATATGTTCATATGTTGATGAGCACTTGGGTTGTTTCCATATTTTGGCAATTGTGAATAATGCTGTTAAGAACACCAGTGTGCAAATATCTGTTCATGTCCCTGCTTTCAATTCTTCTGGGTATATATCTAGTAGCAGGATTGCTGGGTCTAATGGTAATCATAAATTTAGCTTCCAGATGAACTGGCAAGCTATCTTCCACAGTAGCTGCACCATTTTACATTCCTGCCAACATTGAGGAGAGTTACTATTTCTTTGCATTCTCTCCAATGTTTGTGATTTTGTCTCTTTAAAAAAAAATAGTAGCCATTCAAGTGAATATGAAATGATATCTCATTGTGGTTTTGATTTGCATTCCCCTAATAGCAGTGATATTGAGCATCTTATCATACACTTTTTAGCCATTTGTATATCCTCTTTAGAGAAATGTCTATTCAAATCTTTTGCCCATTTTTAAAATTGGTTGTTGGTCTTTTTATTATTGAGTTGTAGTACTTTATATATTCTGTATATACAACCCTTCTTGGGTATCAGGTTTCCAAATATTTTCTTCTATTGAATTTGTTATCTTTTCACTTTCATGAGAAAGTCCTTGGATATGCAAAATATTTTAATTTTGAGGAGCTCCCATTTATCTATTTTTTAAATTTCTTGCTTGTGCTTTAGGTGTAAAGTCTAAGAATGCGGTCACCCCTCGGGCTGAAGTGTGGTTTGCTGGCCTGGCAGGGGAGCGGCCGCGGTAGGCCTAATTCCGCTGCCCCCATAATAGGGTGGTTGGTCGGGCCCACCGCCACCCCTGAAGGAAGCTCGGCATGGGCGCAGAGTGCGCTCGGGTCTCCCCTTCTCGGCAGCCATGCTTCCGCGGCCGCCCCTCCTCCCAGATGGCGTCACCCGATGCCTTGTGGGGCGGCACCCTTCTTCCTTCTCCCTGCGCAGGCGCAGGGCAGAAAATTCCAGTCTGCCCTTTTCCCCTCCCCCGACAGCAGCAACAGCCAGGTGTGGGCGGAAAAATCCAGCCCGCCCTTTTCCCTTCCCCCGACAGCAGCAACAGCCAGGCGTGGGTGGGAAACTCAAGTCTGCCCTCCACCCCAGCAACAGCAGCCACCAATCCCTAAACCCTGCCCCTTCCCCGAGCAACAGCGACAGCCAATCCCTAACCACCACCCCTCCCCCGTCCAGTACCGCCCACTGACCTTTCGCCGGCAACCAATCAGAACAGGGCGTGGCTTCGACCAATCAGCCTTCCCCAGCCTCTATAAAACTGTTGCCTCTCCCTCAATAAAGTGGACTTGCGTGTTTACCTTGTCTCCGCGGTAGTTCTTCTGCCATGCGCCCTCCAGTCCTGAGAGCCCCTGACAAGGGCCTGCCCTCCCTTGTCCCCAGTTCGTCGCCTGTTTCTCCGGGCGACCCCTTCGTCGCCTGCTTCTCCGGGCGACCCCTTCGTCGCCGGCTTCGCCGGGCGACCCCTTCGTCGCCGGCTTCGCCGGGCGACCCCGTCAGCCGAACCGCGCAACCCCTTGTGAGACCGATCCCTCGTCTGCTGCCGGACCGACCCCTCGTCCCAAGTGGGACTGACCCCTCGTCCCAAGCGGGACCGACCCCTCGTCCAGAGCTGGACCGACCCCTCGTCCGCAGCCAGACCCCACCTCTACCGACTGAGCAAGCCGCCGCAGTTGGCGCCCAACGTGGGGCAAGGCAACCCCACCACAGCCTCACTCCATAACCTGGCGGCCCCCCCCTCCTCTCTTCTCACCGTGGGACTTCTCTCGTGCAACATTGCTGCTACCTGAGCCTTGGCTACCTCATATGATCCACGGCGGTCTGGGAGAATCGCTGGATGGCTTTCTCCTTCCATGTCGGGGGCTTATACCGACCCGCTATGATTAAGAGGAGCCTTGGATTTCTCGGGAGCGCGCGCTTGCACGTCTGAAGTAATCCTACCACAGCCCTACCCCCTCCTCTCTTCTCACCTTGGGACTTCTCTCGTGCAACATTGCTGCTACCTGAGCCTTGGCTACCTCATATGATCCACGGCGGTCTGGGAGAATCGCTGGATGGCTTTCTCCTTCCATGTCGGGGGCTTATACCGACCCGCTATGATTAAGAGGAGCCTTGGATTTCTCGGGAGCACGCGCTTGCACGTCTGAAGTAACCCTACCACAGCCCTACGCCCTCCTCTTTTCTCACCCCTATCTTTTCACTCTGCATTGCTGCTCCTGAACCTTGGTGACCTCATATGATCCACGGCGGTCTGGGAGAATCGCTGGATGGCTTTCTCCTTCCATGTCGGGGGCTTATACCGACCCGCTATGATTAAGAGGCGCCAATAAAACTCTCAGGAGCGCGTGCCTGAGCACCTCCACCCCTGCCTTCACCTCTGCCTCCTCCCCTTCACGCTTGCTCCCCTTTGCCTTGCTCCACTGCTCGTCATCCCGCCCTCCCCTCGTCGGGGCCTTCTCTTGGCCCGCGACCACCGTCGGAGCCCCACCGGCTCCGACCCCTCGTCTCACAGCGCACCTTGGCTCCCATCGCCGCGCTCTCAAGGTAAGGGCCCCTTTTCTTATTGGCTCCAAAAGGCCATTAGCAATGGGTAACATCCTATCTGCTAAGCAAGCCCCACAAGTTCGGGCCCTCGCCGGTCTCCTAGACACTCACCGGTGTAAGATCTCTTTCAAACAGCTTCAAGTATATCGGGACCTTCTTCTCCCCTTTAATCCGTGGCTTACCACGTGTCAGCTTTGGGACCTGGACACCTATACTCGCCTTATAGATAGGGTCACTTTTGCTGTGGAGCAGGAAGGTAAAAGATTCCCTCCTGGCTTATTACAGGCAACATGAAGTCCAGAAGAAATCTTGAAGGGTATAATCTATGATATGCTATATAAAAAAGGATTTAAAAGCAGCTATACCAAGAAAGTAAGAATTATGAGTCAACTGTAAATAAATTATATATTTCTGTTAATGTGTTGTAATTGTTCTGTGTTTGTCTGTCTGTTCGCTCAATGTCAACATATATTGTGATACCTCCGGATGGTAAATATAAATTACTGGAAATCTTTAAAAGAGCTCTATTCAAATGGCCAAAAATTAAATAAGCGCTTATATTAATACTTAAGTTTATTATATTAATACATAAGTTTAAATGTTAATAAGATATCTACAATAAAAAAAAATTGTAAGTCTTAATTAACAAAATTAACTGTATGTCTTCATAAAAAGTTGTTCTTGCCTAGATTAAAATGAATAACTTATTTTTCTTCACAGGATAATATAAAGAATGTAAAACTTATATGAATATTAAAAAGGTTAAAAGTTTGTAAAAATGCTAACAGAAATGTAATAAGTTTTGCAAAAAGACGTATTTTGTCCTAAAGTAAGATGGCTAATTTTTCATAAACTCTTGAAATTTAATTTGCATGCGGCAAGTGTAAAAGGTATTGTGATAACTTTACGTAAGGGAATGTGTTCTGTAAAGATAAAATTTATCTTCAATAGTTTACATTAAGGTATTAAATGGCTAATTCTAAAAGGTCATTCTTAAATATATATATATAAAACTAAATTGATAATAATAATAAAAGGTAATTTTATAACAGGAAAGATTAACAGCAACCAAGCTCCCCTGCCAACTTGCTTTTAGGAAACGGTTTCTAATATTGCATGCTACTAAGTATTTAAAGAAAAGTTATTCTTAAGGAAACAGAGGATGATTTTGTCTTTGCAGCCATTGTCTACTTAGCAACACCCCTCGCTATCGGCCTAGCCACTGTTGCGCCGGACGATTGAAACCTTAAACAAAGACTCCTCCTCACTGTCATCTTCCTATCTATCGTTACTATATTTACTGCCCTCATTCTCCTTCGTTTATAAAGCAGTCTCCTACAAACCACAAAGCTTCTGTCTTAAACATACCATTCTCAACCCTATCCTCTAAATGATCTTCTCACTTCCCCCACAGCCTTTAATACTCTATTTCTTTCTCATAACCTTTGCTTTCTTGATAATATTTTCCGCCATCTGTCTAGCCACTACCACCCCAGAAGATTGTAACCACGGCCCCCCATGCCGCCATCGCTCTCAAGCAGCTCCAGCCACGCGAAACGGCCCGCAACCTGCTTTCCCCGGCCTGCGGCCTGCTTTCTAGCATCTAATAACGTTTCTGCTTTTAACAGCTCCCCATACTTCTGCGGAGCTTCCTCCTGTCTCGACCTCACTCCTCTTCTCAGCCATCCAAAGCGTCCTTTCTCATCCCCCGCCCCCCTCCTTTTTTCGCTTGAACCCCTACTGCGTTGTAGATTGGGCCGCCCCATGTCGGCCCGCCCCATTAACATCGGCCTCTCTCGCACCCGTGGAGACTTTGGCCTTCTTGCTGTCCTCGCCTACATCTCCACCTCTCCCGACGCTGCCACCACCACCACTGCTGGTGCCCTGACGTGACTTGCCCTCACAGCTGCGATCCTCCAGACAATCACACAGTCTGCCTCTACCGCTCTTCGCCGCCAAGAAGAGATCAACTACCTGTAACGCGCTGTCATTCGGGACTTTTAACAACAGATAGACCTTATAGCCACCGAGATCAACGAGAATTGGACATTGGCCACCCTTGCTTGCAATGGCAAGATACCGCCCCCCAAATTGTACATTTGTATCCCCGTCATACTCACCTCCCTCATACTCACCTCCCTCTTCAGCCCCGCTTCCGCCACCCGATGCCTTGTGGGGCGGCACCCTTCTTCCTTCTCCCTGCGCAGGCGCAGGGCAGAAAATTCCAGTCTGCCCTTTTCCCCTCCCCCGACAGCAGCAACAGCCAGGTGTGGGCGGAAAAATCCAGCCCGCCCTTTTCCCTTCCCCCGACAGCAGCAACAGCCAGGCGTGGGCGGGAAACTCAAGTCTGCCCTCCACCCCAGCAACAGCAGCCACCAATCCCTAAACCCTGCCCCTTCCCCGAGCAACAGCGACAGCCAATCCCTAACCACCACCCCTTCCCCGTCCAGTACCGCCCACTGACCTTTCGCCGGCAACCAATCAGAACAGGGCGTGGCTTCGACCAATCAGCCTTCCCCAGCCTCTATAAAACTGTTGCCTCTCCCTCAATAAAGTGGACTTGCGTGTTTACCTTGTCTCCGCGGTAGTTCTTCTGCCGTGCGCCCTCCAGTCCTGAGAGCCCCCGACAAGGGCCTGGCCTCCCTTGTCCCCAGTTCGTCGCCTGCTTCTCCGGGCGACCCCTTCGTCGCCTGCTTCTCCGGGCGACCCCTTCGTCGCCGGCTTCGCCGGGCGACCCCTTCGTCGCCGGCTTCGCCGGGCGACCCCGTCAGCCGAACCGCGCAACCCCTTGTGAGACCGATCCCTCGTCTGCTGCCGGACCGACCCCTCGTCCCAAGTGGGACTGACCCCTCGTCCCAAGTGGGACCGACCCCTCGTCCAGAGCTGGACCGACCCCTCGTCCGCAGCCAGACCCCACCTCTACCGACTGAGCAAGCCGCCGCATAAGAAACCATTTTCTAACACAGGGTCCTGAAGATGCTTCCCTACATTTTCTTCTAAGGGTTTTATAATCCTGGCTCTTATATTTAGGTCTTTGATTCATTTTGAGTGAATTTTGTATATGATGTGAGATAGAGGTCCTCTTTCATTCTTTTGCATGTGGATATCTGGTTCTCCCAGCACCATTTGTCAAAGAAGCTATTCTTTCCCCATTCAGTTGACTTGGCAGCCTTGTCAAAAATCAACTGGTCATAGGTATGATAGTCTCTTTCTCAACTCTCAATTTGATCCCATTCATCAAGATATCTATCCTTATGCCAGTACTATGCTATTTTGACCCTCGTAGCTTTGTAATATGCTTTAAATTCAGAAAGTGTGAGTGCTCTAACTTTGTTCTTCTTTTTCAAGTTGTTTTTGGCTTTTTTGGGCCCCTTACTCTTCCAAATAAATTTTGTAATTGGCTTTTTCATTTCTGCAAAATAGGCTGTTGGAATTTTTATTGGGATTGTGTTAAATCTATAAATCATTTTGGATAGAATTAACATTGTAACAATATTTAGTCTCCCAATTGATGAACATGAAATGTCCTTCCATTTATGTAGGTCTTCTTTGATTTCTTTTAGCAGTATCTTACAGATTTCTGATTACATGTCTTTACATCCTTTGTTAAGCTTATTCCTATATATTTGATTCTTTTAGTTGCTATTGTAAATGGAATTTCTTTCTTGATTTCCTCCCCAGATTTCTCCGAATTAGTGTATAGAAGGATTATTACTTTTTGTATATTCTTTTCTGAATTCATTTATTAGCTCTAATAGCTTTGTTGTAGATTTTTCAGGACTTTATATAGAATCATGTCATCTGCAAATATTGAAAGTTTACTTCTTCCTTTCCAATTTGGATACCTTCTATTTCTTTTTCTTGCCTAACTGCTCTGGCTAGAGCATCCGATACAATATTGAATAATGGTGGTGACAGTGGGTATCCTTGTCTTGTTCCAGTTCTTAGAGGGAAAGCTTTCAACCTTTCACCATTGAGTATGCTGTTAGCTGTGGATTTTTCATATATGCCCTTTATCATGTTGAGGAAGTTTCCTTCTATTCCTATCTTTTGGAGTGTTTTTTTTATCAGGAAGGGATGCTGAATTTTTTTCAAATGACTTTCCAGAGTCAATGGAGATGATCATGTCATTTTTCCTCCTTCGTTTTGTTAGTGTGGTATATTACATTAATTTATTTTCTTACGTTGAGCCACTGTTGCATACCTGGAATAAAACCCACTTGATCATGGAGTATAATTATTTTAATATTCTGTTGGATTTGTTTTGAAAGCATTTTGTTGAGGATTTTTGCATTTATGTTCATTAGAGAAATTGGTCTGTAATTTTATTTTCCTGTGGTATATCTATCTGGCTTTGGTATTAGGGTGATGTTGGCTTCATAGAGTGAATTAGGTAATGGTCCCTCCTCTTCAATTTTTTGGAAGAGATTGTGCAGGATTTGTATTAGTTCTTGGAATGATGGGTAGAATTCCCCTGTGAAACCATCTAGTCCTGGTGATGGATGTAGGGTGAAATGCCACAAGATTCAGTAACTTGTCTGTTCCCCTTTCTCCCATTCTAGGATACAAAGGAAATAATTATATTTAAATTAGATGATAATGAGATGCAACCCTCTCTTGGTGCCAAATTCTGCTTCTTGTGGTCAAGAACATCCTGCTGAAGCAATGAAGTATGAAAACCAGATTCAACTTTTTGGCCATACATGTACAGAAGAAGTCTCTGGCTATCTTCACTTAAACTTAATTAAAATAGTAAAATTCCCATCCCAGGGTGGAGTTAACTGCCCCTTTTTTGATCATGCAATGTATGTGCAAGCATGATTTCCTGAACATACTAATACGATTATATAACTACCTATGTATGTTTACTCATATACATCAAATCTAATGCACAATCAAGTCAGATGCTAAATTGAAATGTAGACATTTAAGCAAGAGTGAAACCACAACTCAGGGAGTTAGGTTTGAATCTCTTTAGAATGACCTTGGCTCCTTGCCCCCGCTGATGCACTAAATGTAAGTTTTACCTAACTCTTGTGTTGAAATTTTCTTCTCATCATCTCTGGTTATCTATCAAGGCCCTGCTTTGATGCCTAATACTGGAATTTTCTTCAGTAAGAGATTTTTGTTGAATGATTCTTTACTTCAATTGATCTGTCAAAGTCTTCTATTTCTTTTAAGTGCCAGAGTAGGTTGTTTGTGTGTTTCTAGAAATGTGTCCATTTTATCTAGGTTGTCTAATTTCTTGGCATACAGCTCTTCATAGTATCCTTTTATGATTCTTTTTATTTCTGTGATGTCAATCATAAGGTCCTCCCTCATTTTTTATTTTATTTCATTGTACCTTCTCTCTCTTTTATTTTATTTTTCAGTTTAGATAAGGGTTTGCCAATTTTATTGATCTTTTCATAGAACCAACTTTTGGTTTGTTAACTATTTTTTTTCACTGTGATTTAAGTCTGCTTTAATTTTATTACTTCTTTTCTGTGCTTGCTTTGGGATTAGTTTGCTGTTCTTTGTTTAGGTTCTCCAATAGACATTTGGATGTTTGATTTTAGGTTTTTCTACTTATTTAATATAAGTGTTTAGGGCTATAAATTTCCCCCTCAGCACTGCCTTTGCTGTATCACATGTTTTGTACATTGTATTTTCATTTTCATTTGACTTAAGATATTTACTGATTTTCCTTATAATTTTTCCTTTGACCCACTGATTCTCTGTGAGATTATTATTTAACTTCCATGTTTTTGTGGATTTTCCAGTTCTCTCCCTGTTATAGATTTCAATCTTCATTCCTTTATGGCAATACAAGATGCTTTGTATAATTTCAATCTTTTAAAAATTTTTGAGACTTGTTTTGTGAACCAACATGTGGTCTATTTGAGAGACTGATATATATGTTTTTGAAAAGAACGTATACCTTGCAATTTTGGGGTGCGATGCTCTGAGTATATTTGTTGGATCTATTTCACTTATTAGTCAAGTTCTTTTGTTACCTTATTTATTTTCAGCCTAGATGCTCTTACTTTTGATGAGAGTGCTGTACTAAAGTCTCCAAATATTGTTGCTAAGGAGTCTATTTCTCCCTTCATTTTTGCCAGTGTTTGCCTCATGTATTTTGGAGCACCATGGTTAGGTACATAAATATTTGTGATTGTTATTTCTTCATGATGGATTGCCTCTTTTGTTAAAATATAGTGTCCTTCTTTGTCTAACAGCTTTTTACTTAAGCCTATTATGTCTGATATTGTTATAGATACTCCAGCCATTTTTGATTACCATTTGCATGGGATATCTTTTTCCAAACTTTCAAATTCAACCTATTTGTGTCTTTGGTACTAAGGTGAGTCTCTCATAAATAATATATAGTTGAAGCATTATTTTCCCCATTTTGCCAATCTGTTTTTTTATTGGGGAGTTTAATTCATTAACATTCAGTGTTATTATTGTAATGGTAGTACTTACTTCAGCCAATTTGTCCTTGGTTTTTGTGTGTCGTATCTCATTTTCTTTTTTTGGTTTCTCTTTTCCTTTATTGCAACCTCCTTTTCTGTATAGTTTATCTTTTATGATACATCTGACTGATTCCTTTCTTTGTTCCTTTTCTGTATATTTTAGAAGTAGTTTCTTTGTGGTTACCCTGGAGTTTATATTATACAACCTACATTTATACCTACAAGATATAAGAAAAAATCAACTTAGCTTCAATGACATATACATTCTCTGCTCCCATATCCCTCTGTTTCCCCTCTTTATGTTGTTTTTTGTCCCACTTTACCACTTTATATTTGCATGTCCATTATCAGGAAATACATGTTTTTATTTTTCAATTGTATTCTGACTCTTTTAGGAATTAAAGATAGAGTTGTATATTGAAGATACAGTACTATTGGGTTTTGTGTTACCCTTTTAGTCACCCTTACTGAAGATTTTCATTTCTTCACACTACTCCAAGGCACTCTCTCCTGTCTTTTCCTTTCAACCTACATAAATCCCTTTAGTAATTCTTGTAAGCATGTCTCTTGTTGATGAATTCTCTCATTTTCTGTTATCTGTGAAAATTTTAAACTCATCCTCATTTTAAAAGGACATATTTGCTGGATAAAGAATTTTGACTGGTTGTTTTTCTCTTTCAGTACCTTAAATATATTGTACAACTGCCTTCTTCTCTATGTTTTCTGATGAGAAAGTGGAACTTAGTCATATTGAGGACCCCTTGTTTGTGATGAATCTCTTTTCTCTTGCTGCTTTCAGAATTCTCTTTCTTTGGCATTTGACATTCTGATTAGTGTGTTTTGGAGTAGGCCTATTAGGATTTATTCTGTTTGAAATACATTGTCCTACTTGGACCTATGTGTTTATGTCTTTCATAGGAGTTGGAAGGTCTTTGGCCTTTAGTTCCTCATATATTCTTTCTGCCCCTTTTCCCTCTATTCTCTTTATGGGACACCCAAGCAACATATGCTTGAGCACTTCAGGCTATCAGTCAAATCCCTGAGATACTACTCAATATTTTTCTATTCTTTCCGGTATCTATCCTTCTGACCGTTTGATTTCAATCATCCTGCCTTCTAGCTCACTATTTTTAGTTCTGCCTGTTCAGATCTGCAGTTGTATGCCTCTTGTGTATTTTAAATCTCTGCTATTGTGTCTTTCATCTCCATAATTTCTCTTATCTTTCTTTTTATCCTTTCATATTCTTTATACTCACACAATGTCTTCTTAATATCCTTTATCTCATTAGGCATATTTTCCTTCATTTCCTTGAATTGACTTAGGAAATTTGAATTTCTTTGATTAGTTGCTCCAATTTCTGTGTCTCTCTGAAGTTTCAATTTTTCCCCTTGACCGTTTCTTACTAAGGCCTTATATTAGTCAGTCAAAGGGGTGCTGATGCAAAATACCAGAGATCTGTTGACTTTTATAAAGGCATTTATTTGGGGAAGAAGCTTACAGTTACCAGGCCATATAGTATGAGTTACTTCCCTTACCAAATTCTGTTACCATATGTTGGAGCAAGATGACTGCTGATGTCTGCAACGGTTTAGCCTCCCTCTTCCTCTTAATACTCCATGGTCCCAGCTTCTTCCAATATCAACTGTAGACTGGGATAAGGCTCAGTTGTTCTGTTCTCTTCACAAGATCAGTTGTAGACTATCAGGTTCTTTCTCTGCCCAGGGCCTCTGCCATGTCGCTGGAGCTGTCTCTATTCCTCTGTATTCTTCTCCTGTGTGTTCACTTCAAGGCTCCAGCTCAAAACTCCCAACTCTGTCCTTTGCCATTTCTTTTATTTGTGAGTCCCCCCTCTCAGTGGGTGGGTGAGTACTCAACAGCCTACTTGTAACTTTTTGCTGATGTATAGGGATCTGATCACCTTGATAAATTAACTCTGAAGGTCAGTTTCCCCCTCTTGTCAAGGATTTTATTGTTGATTGATTTGTGTTAAGGCTCTTCTTTGACACTTGGACCAACTTATTCTAGACCTGTAAAATAGCCTGTGTTTAATTGATCAGATTTTCACAGCCATTCTTCACCTGATTCTTGCCTGAATATGTACAATTTTTAGGATTGCCCTTGTTTTGGCAATTGTTTCACTTCCAGGGGAAACCTTCCTTTTCTCTGTTCCTTCTCTGGGAATCTTGATCTGTTCTGTTTATCTTTGTGTAGAATTTTCTCCCCAGCTCCTATGATTTGTTGAAATTGGCTCCCTCAATCCGAATTCTGTTTTCCTTATGCTTTTCAGTTCTGGTACCCTCATATTTTTAATCTCATTTCCCTTCCCCACTTTTTTCCTCTGTGATGCTTTCCTGTTACTGCTTTCTTCTATGCCAGTGAGCCAGATGGGTTCAATCCAGAAAGGTGGGTCACTCCACAAAGTCTGTTTTGTATTTAAGTTATACAGACAATAGAAACTGGGTTGAGTGTGTTCATACTTGCCAGCCACACTTCTACCATGTCTCTACCCTGCTCCCCACCCTGGAATCCTTTTGTATGCAGCACTCCTTAGTGGCTTGTGTTCTGCCCTGGGTCTCTGCAGACTTGTGTCCTCAGCCTAGTTATACATGGGTTCCACTAACTGTTATGAGTAGCTCTATATTTATGTTCCTGATGGGAGATGGGATTGGGCTGCTGCTACTGAGTAGCTCCCAAGTTGCATGGGACAAAGAATAGGGAGGGGACTGGACAGGCAGTTGGGATAGGAGTTTCTACCTGATATTTTTCTTTTTCCTCGATTCAGCATTTTTGAAGTACTTCTCCAGTCTCTACTCTTCTTTCAGGGTTCTAGGCAAGTGTGATTTCACCTTTATTCACTGAATCTCTGGGGAGCTTTTTTCAGGGGATGTCTTTTGTCACCATGTTGATGACATTACTTAGAATCAGTGTTTGATAGAGTAAGTTTTCCTTGGAGAGGAGCCATTCTGCTAGTGCTATGTTTGTTTTGAAATGATTAATCTCTAAATTAGGAAGAAATACAGAGTAGTACTCACACTGTTGACTCACGATCAATTAACCCATACCTCCAGCATCTCCAATGCTGCTTTTAGCACAAAATAATGATTCAGATCAAGGGAACTCTGCTGATGGTATGTGGAACTCAGAGTAATTCATGTTAGTCCCTCAAAGAACTCCAATCCAAAAATGATGTGAAAGTGGAATGTTGGTAAACTTTATAAAAATGACATTAACTCATTTAACCCTTTTTTCTTTTTTTAATTAAGTTGTCTTTTATTTTTAAAGATACATAGTTCACAAAAAATGTTACATTAAAAAATATAAGAGCTTCCCATATACACCATCCCCCATCCTCCACTCCTCCCACATCAACAGCTTCTTTCATCAGTGTGGCACATTCATTGCATTTAGTGAATACATTTTGGAGCACTGCTGCACCACATGGATTATAGTTTACATTGTAGTTTACACTCTCACCCAGTACATTCAGTGGGTTATGGCAGGATATATTAAGTCCAGCATCTGTGATGTATGTAAATAGAGTGTAGCCTGGAATACAAAACCTGATGAGTCTTTTCTCTGCCTTTTAAAATAGACTCCATTAGGGCTGCTTAGATAATTAGGTTCCCTGCAAAAAATAGTGGCTTCTGCATTCAGTTTAAAAAATGAAACAGAATGGGTTCTCTTGTTGAGAAAATATCTTCTTTATAATAATATACAATACCAAGGACACATAGGTTTAGATACTCAGCCAAATTAAACAAATTAGAAAAGAAGGGCAATTGCTTAATTAAATTGAAAATAAAAGTGGGCTACTGCAAAAAAATGTGAGTTACTAGACACAATAAGTAGAAGCAGATTCCTAAAATCCTTCTGTAAGAAGAGCCAATGTGATGACCAGGTATTCAGACCTTTGCAGTCTATGTATGATATGCTAAATAAAGTCTCCCCAAAGATGTCCATGTGCTGATCACCAAAACTTGAGAATGTTACCTTGTATGGGAAAAGGGATTTTGCAGACATGATAAAATTAAGAATCTTGAGTTGGTGGATTATTTTGGATTATCCAGATGGGCTTCACAAGGGACCTTGTAAGAGGGAGGCAAGAGATGAGAAAAAGTGGTAAGAAATGTGATGACAGAAGTAAGAATTGGAATGATATTGTCCTGAGTACAGGGATGCAGGTGATCTTTAGAAGTCAGAAGAAGCAAGAAATGCATTCTCCCCTGGAGCTTCTAGATGGAACCAAACCTGAAGATACCTTGATTTTAGTCCCATAGAGTAATTTTGAACTTCTCAACCCCAGAATTACAAGAATAAATTCGTGTTGGTTTAAGTTACTGTTTGTGATAATTTGCTACAACAGCAGTAGGAAATTAATACACCAGGTTAGGGCCCCATGAAAAGGTGGAGACATGCATTTGTGATGAATCCTTGGTCACTCTAGTCCTGAGAAAGGACTTGGTATCTTTCACTGTATCAAGGAAAACTGTCAATTTTAAGGCAAGGTAAATAATGATCCTGTGTTGCTGATCAGAAAAATAAAGATTGGATCAGAAAATGGATTTTTTTTCCTCTGTTATAAAACTTTTTCCTACATATCCTTGTAACATCGGGATTTCCAAACATCATAACAAACAGCTGAAAACACCATGCTTTTATGAAAAGAAATAAAAGTTCTTGCTTCTCAGAGATATGAACATCTAGATCTGGTGAAACTGATTTAATACTGCTAGCCCAAATTCATAATTATTTTATGTAAATATATTTACATTGATGGATTAATTCTGGAAGTTATAACAACCAGGCATTATGTTCTTTCAACTGATAAATATATTCAGAGAGAAAAATATTTTAACTTAAATAACTTTGTGTTCACATTCAATAGGAAAAATCTTATTTTTATTTATAAGTAAGTTTTTCTAATGCTGAGAAGCAATACACAGAGCTGAGTGCACTTAGATTTTGTGTTACCATTATCTCAGAGTCATATATAAAATTATTAGAAAATATACCATGTATATCTATTGGGCTGTTTCCTTAGCAACAATTGTGTCAAGATTCTTTTGCTTTTGAAAATGTGAATGTATTATTTTATGGTGCCAATTAGCATTTAAGTTTGAATAATAAAAATAGTAGTTCGACAGGAAAGGGCAAAAGGTTAAATAAATATGTTGCACAAGTCCTTGTATTTGCAATATAATACAAGTATATTAGTAAATTTTATTAGTGAAATTTTAATAATTGATCCAATGGATTTACTCTATTATATCATGATTTCATATTATAAAGAATTGCCTCTTTTTTTTAACCTTCCAAGACAGAATTAATCCTCACATATGGAAGTGTAAGACTGAGCAGATGATTTAAACCATTTGCCAAGATCTTTCATGACAAATAAATGAAAGTTGTAATAGATAATGATGTGGAAAACAGAAATGCTATTTTAAAAATCATAAATATTTTACCTCCTTGATAATGTGGTTCAAAGTTTCACTTTTCTTTTCTTTCCTTTGCTATTTAGTACTTCTATTACTATCTAGAATTGCACATTGATTGCTAATTTCATCATCTATTCTACTTTAATGTTTTTAACTTCATTTGATGATGCACATTCACCAGTCTTTTAAATAATATACAGGGTAGAATGCTTGTTTCCTACTAAGACTTAAAAGGCAAATGTATTACAACTGATTTTTAAACAACTTTCATATATATGTATAATCTTTTCAAGTATAAATTTCATGAGAACACAATTTCAAGTGTTAAATTTATTAAAGTTCCTTGTATAAATTCTTTTTAGGTTCATATTCTAATAGTAATTGACATTTCTACTTTTAATAGTTTCCTTTGAAACATTCCTATTACTCACGTAAGAAAATCTCACCTAATTTTCTTTTCTTTTTTACCTAATTTTCTAATAATAGAATAAATATAGGAGCTTGGATGAAGGTGTGGTTGGTGTAAGCCTGCCTGCTCCTAATCTCAGAGTGATTATCCCATAGTGTTGTGGAATTTAAGAGAAGTTCAATTATTTGAGAATAGAGAGGCCAGGACTCAGGAATGATTTTGAGAAGGAAAAATTGGTTTATTGACGGCCGGCCGGACTCGGGAGCTTTCTGTTTGAATCCCGAGCCCCGAACAAGATTTTCAAACGTCTTTTATACAGAGAGGAAAGGCCAAATGGTCCCTTTGTTTCAGTTCTCAATAGGCTTCAATTAGCATATATCTCTTTCACATCTTAGGTAAGCTTTTAGCAAGGACTCCAGACATTTTAGATAAGCCTTGGTTTTTGCATTTCCCCTAAATACTTAAAGTTTATAGCCCTTGCTTTGTTAAACATTTCCTGGGACTGGAGCCTGCTGTCACCGTCCCTAAGGGCAGGACTGCAGCCTCTTACCGTTCCACACCCACAAGTCAAATAACTTAGTTATCTCTGAAGAGACAAAGAGCCTTCCACCCATAGCCCACATCATTCCCCCCCTTTGTCAAAGTTTACTTGCTAAGCTTTGGCATAATTATTGTTGTAGCTATGAGGTGGATGACTGTTTGTTGTCTTGACTGATTATTTATCAGTCTTTAGTACAGCATCAAGGACCGTTTTTAGAAGTTTAGAACTTTTCATTCTGGACAGCAGAATCTTGGGCAGGGGCCTCCCGCAGTTATTCTGCTGCCACTGGCACTCACGTGGATTTCCAGTCAGGTTCCAGATCCATCTATTACTTTTATTTTACTCTTAAAGAGTTTACACCTTTAATTTAAAAGGGATGCTGAAGGGAGACGATCTCTTTTCTGTAACTGCTTCCTGCTGGCCATGGGCTGTAGTCATTGCCTAATAAGGTGTAAAACTCTTTAATTTATTCTAACTGGAGGAAGATGGATCTGGCATTCTGTACGAAGTTGGATGAAGTTTTCATATGGTTAATAAGATGTTCACTCTGAAAGAAACAAACTTAATTAAAAATTTGGAATACCCGTTTTTAAAAGAGGACACATTGGATTACAGAGATAGACAAGATTAGATGCTATAAAGATGGCATTCCTTAAAAGCTGGTGGGAACAGCATATATATTCTTTTTTAAGTTATCCATCTTTAGAGAGAAATTGCAACAGACACTTAGCTTTGTCTGAAGACACATTCCAAGCTGTTCAATGATTGACACTCATTCACTCTGTCAGATGCTCCTGGTGAACTGGCACTCCTTGGGCAACTGGCTTCACTCAGGATTAGAACACTAATTTGGAAATACTCTTAGTTTTCACCTGTGGGAGTGATCAGAACTACAGAATAAAGATTTTATACACCTTGGTTTTCATTGTACAATTTCTAGCAATTTTGACTTGTTCAATAGGTGACTCACCATCAGCAAGCAAGCCTCACTTTTGCTAACTGAGTCTGGCTGAGACTGCCACCTTATTCTATAGACATGTTATTAACTGTTTAGAAAATGATTTTACCAGGAATTTAACATGTCTAATATACTTCTGCACTTGATCCAAAATAGAAAAGATAACATTACAATTATTAGGCATATATTTAGTACAGGATAAAAGTACAGCACTTAATATTAACTAATGTATTACTTAATGCATAAGGATTCAGTGTTGCCATTATTAGTTTTGAGTTTCAGGTTTGTAATACTTTACATGTTATCTCTCCATGAGAGCAGGCCATAATGCCAATTGTGTTTAAGTTTTACTTACAGTCTCCTGGTATCATGGCTCCACTTAGCATGTTCTTCAACGCAGTGAGCAAGTTGCAGCATCCTTCCAGTATTCCAGAGATTTTCCAGTATTCTACTAGCCTGGTGCATAGTGCTCTCTGGCACCATGGAACAGTGCCAGTCTGGAGGCGATATCCATTGTACACTTGGCTGTACCGAGTCATTATTGGCTGCAGGAGCTTGAAACTGCAATATAGTTTCCATCAACTTCAGGAGCAGAACCAGAGACTGATATAGCACATATTTTTAATTGAGGGGTCAGTGACCAGCCTAGCCAATAACTCACATGGAGAGGCCACCTGTAATGTATACAAGGCCTGGTTCGAATGCACAAGAGTTTGACAATGTTAAAGTCTATTCCTTGTTTTATATATATATTTTAAACAACTTAACGCAATACATATATCAAATGACCATCTACTTACACAATTTTACTATGAAGATAACAGTAGGTACTTCACTTTAGTAATAGAGGAAAAATATTATTTTTCATTGTTAGAATGAAAACAATTTTTCCAATAGAATCAAGACAACTTTTTATTACCATTTACTTAAATGTGTATTTTGCAGTGGCCTTCAGACAGGTTTATTATCATGAAGTTATTTCTGCTACCAATACCAATCTAAGTTTCTTTAGTTAACAATAACTTCTACAACTAGAACTATTTAAACATTTTCAGTTTGGAAGATGTTTTACAAACTCTTTATAATTGACTATAACCACATTGAGTAGCCACCTCATGTTTAAATAAACTTACTAAATTACAATTACCAATGAAAGAAATTTACTCTTTATTTAAGAGAGCATATCTACAATCTTTTCCCTTTAGCCTAATTTCACCAATGTGAACTTACAATTTTCACTTACAATTTTCATTACCGTAAAGATTTGTACATATGTTAATTTAGTTTATAAATTAACTATGGGAGATTACACTCAAGTTAAATAAAATTGAAACCATAATAGTTTATGCAAGGAATGTTCTCTTTTTCCCTTACAGGAAGCTAAAAACTTCTTTTCTTTAAGTTATGAAAATTATTAATTTAAAAGCATAACTGACTACCAGGTTTCAAAACACATTACACAATTACTTAATTTTTTAAAATCATAACCCAGGAAAGATCTCTCCATAGTTTTTATGGACTTTCCTTTACTTACTGAAATTTGTTAATAGAGCCACTAATTACCTTATTTTGTTGGAAAGAAATCTTCTGGAAGAAAATAAGGCTCACCAGATTGTGGAGAAGAAAATACTTTATTCTCAATCTTGCAAGAAGGGGCGCAGAGCCAGATATGGCTGGTGCCCCGAACAAAGAAAAATGACACAATTTATACCCCTAAGCCTAGCATGCAAGCTCTTCCTGTTTTTCCATAGATTGGATACTTCAGAAGTTACAGCTTATCTGAGATTTAACTTTCCCACGCAAAAGTTTGATTTAACTGCTTCTTCTATCACATTCCAACCATTTTAGTTTTTACCTGCTCCCCCCCTTTTGTCAAATAAGGAATAGAATTTAGTGCTGAAATGGCACCGACTTAGTTAGCTCCTTCTTGGGCATCCTTCCACTGCCCATAGGACTGGCCTAAACTGGTCTCCTTCACTGCTGTCCAAGCCGGGAGTGGGAGACTGAGGCAGCAGGCCGCCGGGTTACATCAACATTTTTCTTCTGTGAAAATTAACCTAATCTTTGTTTTGTTTTTTTTTTTTTTTTTTATGGCTGACAAAGGTTTAAACTGGGAAATTACCAGGCAAACTGATTCTTAATTCCCTAGCCTAGTAGATAGGTTTAATCTGCCACACCTAGTCTTGCCTTAAAAGCTCTTGCAAAGAGGAGGCCCTTTCCCAATTGTTTCCATAATCAGATTTCTATGACTTTTTCATCCTGTTTAGTTCAATTTGGGCTTTAAGAATATTTATAAATATAACTGCATATTTAATTTTCAACAATTTGAGCAAATAGGCAGACATGAATAGTTTGGCACAACAACATGACTTTAGTTACTTTAAACTTTTCAAAGACTTTTGAAACTCTTCTTAACTTGCACTATGACCATGCAGCTTACCACAAGAATTTTCTTTCCCACTCAATGGATTGTAATAACCAAAATGTTATCAATGCCTTAGCACCATTTTGTTTTAGAACTTTATATTTTACCTTGAAATTAGCAGAATTTTGGATAAGCAACAAGATTAGTTTTATATATATTTACTGAGGCTATTTGAAGCCTCAGGGAGACAGACTGCTTTCTCTCATGAATTGCCACTCTTAGGAACACTGACCGTCAAGGCAGGAGACTTTTCCCCCTCCACCCCCCTTTTTGTTTTTGGAGATAATAAAACTCCAGTGGCCATTTAACCTTATTCTATCAGGCAGCAATTTATTTAGTTTACACTTGAATTCATGAGAGAAAGGGTTACTAATACCAGAAGAGGAGACAGTGATGTCCCAGCTCTTCTCAATTATGAAATAACCACAGGCAAAGGCAAAGGGCGAGGTTAGGCCTGAAGCAACCATAAACAAAGGAAAGGTTAGTGTAGAATTTACACTTAAATAATAGTTTCAGGCTAAATTCACCCAGCTATAATCTCAGTTATTGTCTTTCCACTGTTTTACAATATAAATGCATTTATAAATGATTTTAACTCTTAGTTACAGTTTTTATTAATTTTTTAAAACCTATTAATTTTATAACACCTTTAAATACCTTTCATTCAACTTATAACATATTAAATGAACTTAACCATTACTTTAATTTTTCCTTTAAAGTGAAAGAATAAATCTCTTGCAGTTAGTTTGAAATAAAAGGCTACTTTTCAGGATTTGATTTCTAGAACATAAAATGTTCTTTTAAAAGAACTCTTCTTCAAACATTGAGGATATGATGAGGTTAAAGCACAAGAAGCTATTGATAAAATATTTTCTTTGTATATTGATCTTACTCAATTTAATCATAAAAATTTCCCTTCCACAAACCTTCTACACTTTCAGTATTCATTCAGGTTCTGTCCCACACTCTACTCTTCCCAATAATCAATCATTTTATCTTAGGACAAAATCATCTTCTGTTGCCTTAACAATAAAAACCCACTCCATATATCCCACATACTAAGTTACCAGGCAAACTTCTTACAACATATAATTGCCATTAATACTAACCAAGTTTGTTAAAATAATGAACTTTTCTTCACTTTAAATACTTAGTAGCATGTAATACCAGAAACAGTTTTTTTTGGAAGCAAGTTGGCAGGGGAGATTGGCTGCCGAATAAGTTTGTTATAAAATTGCCTTTTATTATTATTATTATCAATTCAGTTTTGTTAAATAATGACTTTCTGCAATTAGCCACTTAAATACCTTAAACAATGCTTTGTAAAACTTTTATAATTATTTATACCCTTAATACAAAGTTTACCTTCACAGAACACATTCTCTTACTTAAGGTTACTACAATACCTTCTAAGAACCTGAGCAGAATGCAAACGTATTTTGGCTTTGACACCCTAAGGAGGGAACTTTACTGCATTTATTCTGATTCTGCTTTTCACCTCCTTCACTTCCCCCCCTTCCAGGCAGTCGGGTGCACAACAAACAGGAATGCGGCTTATGAATAGAAGGGTGGACTCACTGGAAAGGGGCAAGCCGCTCCCCCCTTTCCAGCTTTCAGCCAAAATGGGCAGACAGAACCTACTCAAATTTGGCAACTCTCCCAGGAACCCAGCCGCCCTGACTGGGACATTCCCAACAGACTTGGGTGCTTGGCTCGGACACAGATGGCCTCCAAGCCCCGGCAAAGGGCCAGACCAGAGACAAGACACCAGAACATGCACAAACATCTAGACTCCGCAAACATCCAGACTCCTCAGCTTTTGCCCCAGAATCATTTCACCCCCTTGCCAATGGCAAGGGAGGGCTCCAGCTCAGCTGTAATTCTACTTCATGTAAGGACACAACTCCAACACTAACATTGAGCTGACACAGACAGAAGCACAAAGGTCACTAATCTGACTCACAAGTTTATATATTTATTTTCACCACGGCTGCCCCCACAGCCATCACAAACCTCAGAACACTTAACATTTGGTATAAAGCAAATTCATTCACAAATTAGCACCATAACAAAAGATTTCAGCTAGACTTTTCCACTGTTTAAACTTTACACCCAGAC
This sequence comes from Dasypus novemcinctus, assembly GCF_030445035.2. Taxonomy (NCBI): domain Eukaryota; kingdom Metazoa; phylum Chordata; class Mammalia; order Cingulata; family Dasypodidae; genus Dasypus; species Dasypus novemcinctus. Next base: position 89,174,526 of record NC_080677.1, read on the forward strand.
CAAGCTCCACCAGAAAAGCCGATCCATTTTCCTGTAACCAAGTTTTGTTTTCCTTAATCTAGACCAATTTCCAGGATATTAGGACTCGAACCTATAAATACCCTTCCTATTAAAATCGAGACTCCACTCCTTTAGTGGATATAAGACCAGTACCAGATTCTAACATGCAGTTAGACAAACCCAAAACACCAGGGCTTTTCCCCGGTTTTCCTCCTTTTCCCAAGCCTAGAGAGAACGGCTTCCCCCCAGCCTTCTGGGGCTACTAGGGTTCTCTCGGGAGGTGATCAGCCTCCCCTTCCTAGCAATTAAAGCTAGGGCCTTCCAGACTCTGCTCACCCGGGGAGTCTTACCTTCTTCCCTGTTCGGAGCTCTTTTTCGTTCCCAGAATCTTTCTCTTCAGACCTTCCATTGCCCCTTGATTTTGTCGGGAAGATTCTGGTGGAGCCCACATCTTTTCTGAATTAAATTTAATCCAGGGGCGCCCAGATTTGGGGTTCACCCGAGTCCTCCCGGCTTCCTCGGGGATTTGGAAGGGGCAGCAAAATGCTACCGTCTCTGGCCTTCATTTATTGTCCCTTCGCGGTCGCCATTAATGCTGTGGAATTTAAGAGAAGTTCAATTATTTGAGAATAGAGAGGCCAGGACTCAGGAATGATTTTGAGAAGGAAAAATTGGTTTATTGACGGCCGGCCGGACTCGGGAGCTTTCTGTTTGAATCCCGAGCCCCGAACAAGATTTTCAAACGTCTTTTATACAGAGAGGAAAGGCCAAATGGTCCCTTTGTTTCAGTTCTCAATAGGCTTCAATTAGCATATATCTCTTTCACATCTTAGGTAAGCTTTTAGCAAGGACTCCAGACATTTTAGATAAGCCTTGGTTTTTGCATTTCCCCTAAATACTTAAAGTTTATAGCCCTTGCTTTGTTAAACATTTCCTGGGACTGGAGCCTGCTGTCACCGTCCCTAAGGGCAGGACTGCAGCCTCTTACCGTTCCACACCCACAAGTCAAATAACTTAGTTATCTCTGAAGAGACAAAGAGCCTTCCACCCATAGCCCACATCAATAGGACTCCAAAATATGACTTCCTATACAAAGTGTTTAGATATACTTGAGGTGCAGTTTTATTTCTCTTTAGATGGTATAGATTGGAAATTTATTCCTAGATGCATATTTAACTCAATCAACTTCTCTATCAAAAGTATTTCTAGGTCTTACTGAGTTCCATATATAATGATTCTGATGCCAGATTTATAAGTTAATACTTACCTTAGCACAGGCATCACACTCAGATGTAGTAGTAAGGTATCTGGGTCTGATAGATTTAACTTCAAAGCATATCTTTTTACTGGAGAATATATTGTCTCTGAAATAATTTGCAAATACAAATAAATACATAGAATATGTACACATACTCACAAACACATATATAAATCATTTGGTCAATGATTTCTCAAAGTTTTCTTTGAGAGCCTATTACCTGGTAGGTACTGATGATAAAAAGGATCCCTATCCCCAGGAAGCTGACATTCTGGTAGAAGAAACAGGTGATAATCAAGTAAAAAACAAACAAGATAATTTCAGGTACTTATAGGTGATCTAAGAAGACAAATGTGATGGTGTAAAGAATGATGGGGGAAGCAGATTTGGCTCAACAGATAGAGCATCTGCTTACCACATGGAAGGTTCAGGATTCAAATCCAGGGCCTCCTGACCTGTGTGATGAGCTGGCTCAGCGTAATGCTGATGTGCGCAAGGAGTGCCGTGCCACACAGGGGAGTCCCTGGCATAGGGGAGCCCTACACACAAAGAGTGTACCCTATAAGGAGAGCCACCTAGCATGAAAAAGTGCAGCTTGCCCAGGGTGGCACTGCACACACAGAGAGCTGACGCAGCAAGATGCCGCAACAAAAAGAGACACAGATTCCTGGAGCCACTGACAAAAATACAAGCAGACACAGAAGAACACACAATGAATGGACACAGAGAACAGACAACTGGGGGGTGGGGGGTGGGGAAGGAGAGAGAAATAAATAAATAATAAATCTTTAAAAAAAAAAAGAATAATTGTTGGGGGAAGTGGATATAACCAGGATACGGTTTCTGGTGCCTCCTAAAAGAAGATGAGCAGAAACAGAGAGCACACAATGAACAGACACAAAGAATGGGCAGTGAGTGCAAACAACGAGGGGGGTGAATGACTACTGGGGTGCAGGAGCTCACTGTTGATGAGGGGCCATCACTTTTCTGAGAAGCTGGAGAACTGAGTTGGGATCTCAAAGGAGAAAAAAGTTGCTCATGTAAAAGTCCAGGAGAAAGTGCTGCCAGTAGAAAGACTAGCAAGTCCCCATCCCTGAGATGGAAAAGAAAATCCAGTGAAGCTGTTGCTTTGTGAAAAAAAAAAAAGGAAAGGAAAAAAGAAAAAACAGAGAGCAATGAGGCTGAGGAAGTAGGCAGAGCCTGGATTACATGAAGTTTTGCAGGTCATAGTATAGAGTTTCAACTCTAATTCTATTGGGAAGCTATTGGAGGATTTTAAGTAGATGAGTAATATGATCTTATTTTCACTTTAGGAAAATAACTCTGGTAAGATTCCACTTACTGTTTGTCTTTCCCATTCACTAGTTTGTCAAGGCCGGTCAATTATCTCTATCATCCTTTCATCTAGCTACTTCTCTCTATTCCAACTGTCACTATTTCAGTTCAGGTGTTTATTTTTACTCTCTTTAGCTATTACCATTGTCTCACTGCCTGTAGTCTCTTTCCTTTCTAACCCACTCTAATTTCTGCTCTCAGATACTTTCGATTCATAAACTCATCAGCCTCCACTTGCTTTTATAACGAGTCCAGCATCCTTATATAGAGGGGATACAGAAGGAAGTCCTGTATTTGTACTTGACATATCTGGAGGGGTGGCAGGATGGGTGTAGTATTGTTCCATTTATTTGAGGAACTGAGACTCTCAAAGGAAGAGCTTCACTATAAGAGAAAATTTCACTCAGTGGCTTGGTGCAAAGATAAGGGGTCAATATCAAAGAGAAGGGCTAGTTCTGAATTTAAGCTATGCATGCCACACAGCTCCTTCTATCTCAGTTTCATGAAATCAAGCAAAATATCTAGGGAGAGGTGGACTCATAAGTAGATTCTTTAAAAGAAGGGGAAAAATACAATGCATCATTAACTTTGTGTTCTCATAAAAGGTATACCACAAGCTAATGGCTTATTTAGAAAACCCTGTGACTCTCAAAGATAAATCCTGATTACAAAAGTGAGGTTACTAAGCACTCTGGAAAGATTAATCAACAGGGACCTCCCACTACCTAATGGAGAAAATGATCAGCATCCATCTACTGCCCATAGGAAGGATCCTACTAATTTGGTTTTAACTTTACCAGATACAAGGTTTATTCAAATTTAGGCTAGGGTTGTACAAATCAGTGAGTTATTCAGAGCACTGTATGGCTATTAGTGGAAATCATCACAGACAGTCCTGTAGATAAGTGGGTGATATCAGTGTAGAACACATCGTGCTGTGGATTTATATTATAGCAATTAATCCAGCATCTGTGAGGCAACACAAACATGCCTTAACATCATCCCTCTCTTAGAATCATTCCTCATTTAGCTCATTTGGGAAGCCTTGCTGCTGCCTGAAAATTAAGGATCATAGATGAAAGTTGCCACATCCTGTTGAGAATGGGCAATTATCCTTTATTTGGTTTCCAACTTTCCTTGTAAACATGACAACAGATAAAGTATTGGTTTGAGTGTAGAATTGTTAGATTAATTTTTTCTCACCACATGAGTGGTGTCCTTAGGTTGTGTACCTTCCAGGTATTACCTTGACAACAAGTAACCTTTTTAAAATAGTCAAATCACTGGAATTGATGTGGGCTATGGGTGGGAGGCTCTTTGTCTCTTCAGAGATAACCTAAGCTGTTTGACTTGTGGGTGTGGAATGGTAAGAGGCTGCAGTCCTGACCTTAGTGACAATGGCAACAACTCCAGTCCCAGGAAACAGTTTAACAATGCAAGGTCTATAAACTTTAAGTATTTAGGGGAAATGCAAACAAAATATGCTAAAAGCTTATCTAGAATGTCTGGAGGCCATACTAAAAGCTTACCTAAGATGTGGAAGATATATATGCTAATTCAAGCCTATTGAGAACTGAAACAAAGGTACCATTTGGCCTTTCCTCTCTGTATAAAAGAAATTCGAAAATCTTATTCTGGGCTCTGGATTCAAACAGAAAGCTCCCAAGTCTGGCCGGCTGTCAATAAACCATTTTTCCTTCTCAAAATCATTCCTGAGTCCTGGCCTCTCTGTACGCAAATAATTGAACCTCTCTCAAAATCTGCAACAGAATGATGGCCTTTCTTTAGGATCATGACAGACTGATTGTTTATTTTTAATGTTAAAGAAAGATAGTGTATAAGTTAGCCAAAAGGGTTCTGATGCAAAATACCAGAACTCTCTTGGCTTTTATAAAGGGTATTTACAGTCACAAGGCCCTAAAGAGTTCAACTCAAGGCACCGTAAGAGTAATTTCTCACCCAAAATCTGTTGCTACATGTTGACACAGATGGCGGGTGATGTCTGCAAGGGTTCGTCTTCCTCCTTCCTCTTAATGCTCCGTGGTCCCAGCTTCTTCCCATCTTAGCTACAGGCAGGCATATGGCTTGTCGTTCTCCCCAGAGTTTGTTTCTTTCTGGGCTCAACTGCTCTGTTCTCTGCACAAGATCAGTTGTAGACTATCAGGCTCATCTCTCTTCCCTGGGCCATGTCTATGGAGCAATCCCTCTTTCTGTGTATCTGCTTCTGTGTTCTCCTTCTCCATGTATTTATTTCCATGTGCAAGTCTGTTTTATCCCCACCAAGGGGGTGGGGACTCAGCCCTGTGTGTCCTGACATGGTCAAATAAAAGCCCTAATCTTAATTTAATAAAGTAAAAGTGAAACCTCTGAATCAAATACAATCTAATACATCCAGAGAAACAGACTAGTTTACACACACAATCCAATATCTATTTTTGAAATTCGTAAATAATATTAATTGCTACAGATAGTTTTCATGTTTTCAGTGATCTGTTACAAGGATGGCTAGATGGAGCTTTGATTCCTTAGGCTTTTTCTCTCAAGGGTCCTCTGCTCACTCCTGACTGCCTTAGACAGGAAGACGGAAGCTGTGCCACAGCATTTCCCAATAATCTCTGTGTGGCTGAATGTAAATCCAAATGGATTTACAATTGTGCAGGAGATACATTCAACCACATAGAGATTATTGGAAAATGCTGTGGCACAGTGGGATCCAGCATAAAGAACACAGGGTTTTGAATCAGAACCTGAATCTTGACTCTGCCAGGTATTAATGAATTAATTTATCTCACTGAGATTTTGTTTTTGTTTTTTTATCTGCAAAATGGGGACTGTCTTAGTTTGCCACAGGGCTGCTGATGCAAAGTTGACTTTTATAATGGGAAATGTATTTAGGGGAAAATCTTAAAGTTTCTAGGCTGTGAAATGTCCAAATCAAAGCACCATCAGAGAGGCTTTCTTGCCAAAGTCAGCAACTGTTGGTCCTGGTGTCCTGCCACATGGTGAAGACGGCAGCTGATCTCTGCCAAAGTCCCCACCTTCCCCTTCAGAATCTACCATTTCTCAAGGCTCAGCTGTGGGAAAAACCAGGCATATAGGGCTTGTCTCTGCCTGGGCTTCCTCTCTCAATCTCAGCTGCTCTGCTTTCTTCCTGAGTTCAGCTGTGAGCTCTCAGGCATATGGCTCACCTCTTCAGCCTGGAGCTGCTCTGTGGGCCCATTGTCTTGGGAACTTCATGCATAAACGTTGGCTGCTAGCAATCCAGTCCTCCCTCACAAAGAAACTGTAAAAAAATGGTGGCTTCCATTCTTTGTGTTTGTGTGTGTGTCTCTCTCTGTCTCCATTTATATGTAAAGTTCCAGGAAAAGGGTAGAGACCCAACCTGAGCCACACCTCACTGATGTAGTCCAATCAAAAGGACTCCACACCCCCAGGAAATGGATTATTTTAAGAACATAATCTTTTTCTTTTAGGGATTCATAAAACAACTTCAGACTGTCACAGGGACAATAAATACTTTTTATCTCAAAGAATCATTGTTATTTTCCAGTGAGTGTATTGTAGACTATCAAACACTACATATTTGCTATTAGTATGTTGGAAAGTTATGCTTTGGCAGAAAAGATTGACCAAAGATTCATGAAATCTGGGTTCTAGTCTTGACCATGCTACCAATTTTTTTAGTATATACCAATAATCTAATTTTTATAGGTCACAATGTGTTGGTCTGTAAAATGATATATATCTTTACTGAACAGGATTGTTGAGAGATGAGAAAAGCAGATTCATTACTCAGAGACCTCTGAGTAATTTGTGGAGCAGGCTGAGATATGGCTGTTTTTTTGTTTATCTTTTCCCCCATTCAGGAGAGAACTTTGTGTGGTATCTGGGGTTGTAGCAGAGCCTTGGTTTCCTGGTTTATGAAAATGATGGAGGCTAACCCAGATCACTGAACTTTGAAAAAACCTTTACTGACCAACATAAACATACCATGTACTCCTTCAGTGATATTTCAAAAAATGCTATGTGACTTAGAGTACTTTAGAATCTGCTTTTTTCAAAATGGAGTGTTTCAGTCACTCCTTCCTCTTCCCTCTCAGAGTCTAACACACCACAGACCCTCTCCACTCCATACCCTCATTATATCCACACAGACTTGAACTAGATAACCTTTAAGGCCCATTGGAGAAGTCTATAACTTGTACCATTGAATTTTAAGTAATTTTATTGCATTAGTTCTTTTGGCATTTGCCAGATCTGTGCCAAATGTAAGACTGGCCTTGCCACTGAGAAATTCCAGCAGTATAGCTGTCAAGGTAATGGACTAAAAAGATGGAAGGAGATATATTTGAAGGACTCTGAATGTTAAATAAACAACAGTAATAAATATTATACTCATTTTGTTTAAATTTGGCAAAATAAAGCAATAGTAGCAAGTTTGAAAAATGCCAATCTAAGAAATATGCTGCTTGGTTAAACATCTGATTATCAAATAGTTGAGCAATGGAAAGCAAAGACTTGGAACAGTAGTTTGCTGGATCTTCCTCCCCCATCCATTGTTCTAGAATTCTACTCAGATTTAATCACATTGCCATGAGGGCACTTTAATTCTAGGCTTTGTGTTTTTGAGAAGGAGTGAGGAGTAAAGGTCATCAAGGGAATGTGAAGTGGGAAACTAGGCAGAATAGAAGGAACTTTCTAATTACAGTTAGATTTTTATAAGGTTAATTGTCAACATCTCAGGTTAAATTCAGTGAGAAAAACTGATTCCTCAAAACCAATTTTAAGATCTAAATATCTTGGAATAACTTTCTAATATGTATATTTAATATTTGAATTTAATAATACTGAAAACTTGAATAAAAATCTAAGCAACTAATAATCTAAAAGTATAAATTGTGTCTTGTGAAAATCTAAATGTTTGGTTAGGGAGTATTTTGAAAATCATGGCATTTATAATTTTTAAATTATGTTAAAATAAAGACCATTTATTTTTCTATTGATAAGCAATTACTCATTTACATTGTTGGTGTTAATTTAAAATGCAATTGTTAAAAATATGGACTTGTCAAAACACATGTGGCATTTACTGATGAAACAGAATGAAACTCAAAACAAAGAAATTTAAAAGATATTTTAGACAAGACTTTTATGATATTTATATGTAACCTCTAGCCACAGTGAGTATGATGTCTAATATTATTCAATTTGAGTGATGAGAAGACTAGAGAAAGACAATGTCAAATGAGTTAAAATTATATGTGCATATAGTGATATAGATCTTTATTTTGAACATAAAGAAAACTATATCCAATTTTATTAATAAAAAATTTGTTTCTAATACAGCTTTAGCACATTTGTTTACTTCCAAATGGGACTATTCTGTTCTTTTAAGATAAATATTAAGTAACATCTGTTTGAGGGAGCACCGAATTATTAGTTGGCTCTGAAGGTTAACATGTTTCAGCCTACTTGCAAGGGCATTTTATGGAATTCATATAATTTGCACATAGACAAGAAAAAAGCTGATCAGGTAATTACAAAGAAGCACAGATGAGAGAATAATTGATTCTATCTGGCAGGGAAGATGATAATGCAGGAAACTTCCAGAAAGGACATAATACTCACACTGAGTTTTGAATTGTGACTTGGCATTCACCAGGAAAAGATGAACCCATCATGAAGATGCAGTGTAAGCAGAAGGCTCAGCAGTATGAAGCAGGGTGATTTGTTTGGAGGAACTAACAATATTTCAGTGAGGACATAGAAACCAAGCAGGTCAGAGAATGAGGAGTAAGAGTCTCAATGTTTGATGAAAGATCAGAGGTAGAGGAAGGAGAAAATACTTCAAGCCATATGTTTATTTGCCATTGAGAACATGCTTGATTGTTATATAGAGGGAGACTACAATGCTTTGGATCAAAATCTTATAAATGCATCAATGAACAGGAAATCTCCGTTTCATCAAATGTTAGAGAAATAAACATAATAATGATAATGATAAATAAAATTAAAAGTTAATTTTAAAATAAAAAGTAACCCTCATTTAACCTGGTGCCATTTTATGCAATATTAGGAAGAGATGCTTTTGAAAGTATGGCAATTAGACAAATCCTGTTCTAATGCAGGGTATGTAAAATCAATCTTTAAATCCTTTAGTGCTTTATTTAAATGTGTGTGTGGGGGGAGCAAATGGGGAAGAGGGGTTTTGGAAATATTCTTTTAAAAGGGAAATATCAGGCAGATACAACATGTATAATTTGTAATTTGAACAAGGCTGTAAGGTTATTTGATATGAAAATACAATTATTTAATTGGCTAAACTATAAATAGCAGAAATACACTAACAACTCAATTTATTTAGAAAAAGGGTTTTATAAAATTAGGGAACCATTACATGAAGTTAAAGAAAAATAGAGCAGACTATATTGTAACAGTGTTGTTTTGTAAGTGATAACAGATGTAGCAAAGTCGTCTTTTTCTCCATTATTTTCTGATAAGGGAGTAGAATCTTCACCACTACCCCACACATACTTACAATGTCCTTAACAGTTTCTGGAAATTTCCAGAGAGGATCTCAAAAATGTTCCTGAATAGGTCTTTTCAGTCATTGGAAGAGTCACCATAATTATTCTTCTTTTGGTCCATGTTTCTTTTGGACATTTCACCCAAGGAGAGTCAGGAAGGTGTGTTGTCCTGTCCCTGCTTCTTGAGTTGTCTCCTATTGCTTCCTATGAATACCTTCTGGTCTCTTACTATGCCAAGATCGCACTAGATGGAAGCTATTGTTTCATATGCTTGTTTGCCTTGTAACTCTCAGTTGTCTTTAGCATTTACAAATTATTATTTGACTTTAAACTTTATAGCAATCCTATTAAGGAGGCAAGACAAATATTACCATTTCCATTTTATAGGCCCCAAAATGTAAATGGTAGTGGGGGGCACAGCCACCCATACTCACAATTTGCCAGCGTTTAACACTGGCTTAGCAACAGGAAAATCATATTTAATAAAAGACATTTTAATATCCCAAAATGAAGACTTGATCATAGTTTGTATATGGTGATTGTTTATATTTTATGCTTATGGATTAAAATATTTAGGCATATCTAACCCAAATATTGTGAATTTAGGAAATACAGTACCATCTATGAAGTAGTTATAAATATTTTCTGCAGTCAATGCAACTAATTGGAATATTAGATCCATCTGTCAACTTTGGAAATAATTACATAATAAAATTTAAATTTCCTGCTTTTTATTTTGAAAAATAAATTGAACTTCCTTAGCAATATGTGGCAGAACTGAAGCTCGAATCCAAGTTGTCTGAGCCCAGGTCCAGTGTTCTATGCTCAACTGTTTCACAAAGATAGGACGTATGCTATGTGTCAAACCCCATTGCCTAATGCTGAATAACTGTAATCAGTTACAGACCAACCTCCCTTCCTCATCCAAGAGCAAATTCACCCATTGCTCATAGGTACCTCATTAAACTCATGATTCCTCTTCACAGAAAAATATACATTAGTGTATAGACCTGTGGGGAGTGGAGCATATGGAAATCCCCTGTATTTTTAATGTAACATTTATGTAATGTAAGTATCTTTAAAAAAAAGGACATCTGCTCTGTAGATGCTAATCCTGTCTTCCAAGGCCATTTTATAAATGAGGTTTTACTGTGTGTACTTCAGTGCTAGTGCTGTTCTTTCTTTTAATTTCAAACTTCTTTATGCAAAGCATTTTTTTTTTCAATATTGTTAAAAATGCCTAAAAGAGATTAGGTCTACATGGTGAAGAGAAATTTTATTGAAATACTCAAACGTCCCATTTTCCTGGAAGCCATCTTAACAAATATGGTTTCTTATCATGTTTATAGTAATGATTTGACCTGTCAAATAATTCTTATATATCTGACTTAATTTTTATATATGCATATTGAATGACTTCAAATTGCTTAGAGCAGATATGAGCAACCAGTTAATGAACAAATGCTTACCAAAATCTTTTTTAATAGCTTAAAAAGTATGTCTTCAAGATACAAAGTAAAGTCCTGTAAGGTGCAGAAGTGTTTAATTTTCAAGAGGTTCCATTTAACTTTATTTGTTGCTTGTGCTTTGGGTGTAAGGTCTAAGAAACTACTGCCTACCCAAGATCTTGAAAATGTTTTTCTACATTTTCTTCTAAGTGTTCTATGGTTGTTGCTTTTATATTTAAGTCCTTGATCCATTTCAAATTAAATTTTGTACAAGTATGAGATAAGGGGTCCTCTTTCTTTCTCTTGGATATAGCTATCCAGTTGTCCCAGCACCATTTGTTGAAGACTGTTCTGACCCCACTGGGTGAGTACAACAGTCTTGCCAAAAATCATTTGACTGTAGACATGAGGGCCAATTTCTGAGTTCTCAGTTTGGTACCATTGGTCAGTCTATCTGTCTTTATGCCAGTACTATGCTGTTTTTACCACTGTAGCTAAGTAATATGCTTTAAAGTCAGGAAGTGAGAGTCTTACAACTTCATTCTCTTTTAAGACATTTTTGGCTATTCGGGGCCCCTTACCCTTCCAAATATATTTGATTATTGGCATTTCCATTTCTGCAAAAAAGGCTGTTGGGATTTTTTATTGGGATTGCACTGAATCTGAAAATTGTTTAGGTAGAATTGACATTTAAATGATATTTAGTTTTCCAGCCCAGTAACATGGATGTCCTTCCATTTATTTAAGTCTTCTTCAGTTTCTTTTAGCAATATTTTGTAGTTCTCTGAATACAGTTTCATGATGCCTTTGGTTAAATTTATGCTTCAATATTTGATTCTTTGTGTTGCTATTATAAATTGAATTTTTTTCTGATTTCCTCCTCAGTTTGCTTATTAATAGAGTATAGGAACGCTATTGATTCTTGCATTTTAATCTTGTATTCCACCACTTTGCTGAACTCATCTATTAGTTCTAGTAGCTTCATTGTGGATTTTTCAGGATTTTCTATATACAGGATCATGTCATCAGCAAATAGTGAAAGTTTTACTTCTTCCTTTCCTTTTTGGGTACCTTTTATTTCTTTGTCAAGCCTGATTACTCTACCTAAAACTTCTAGCACAATATTGAATAATAATGGTGACAGTGGGAGAAGCTGTTTTTTTCCTTATCTCAGTGGGAAAGCTTTCAGTCTTTCACCATTGAGTACTATGCTAGCTGTAAGTTTTTCATATGTGCACTTTACCATATTGAGCCTTCTATTCCTATCTTTTGAAATATTTTTATAAGAAAAGGTGCTGCATTTTGTCAAATGTCTTTTCTGCATCAATTGAAAGGACATGTGATTTTTCTTCCTCAATTTATCAACATGGTTTATTACACTAATTGATCTTCTCAAGTTAAACCACCCTTACATACCTGGGATAAAACCCACTTGATCGTGGTGTAAAATTCTTTTAATGTGCTTTTGGATTTGGTTTGCAAGCATTTTGTTAAGGACTTTTGCATCTATATACGTTAGAGATATTGGTCTGCAATTTTCTTTATTCATAATATCCTCATATGGTTTTGGTATTAGAGTGATGTTGGTTTCATGGTAGCAATTTTTCCTGTTCAATTTTTTGGAAAGGTTTAAGCAAGGTAGTATTAGATTGTCTTTGAATCGTTGGTAGAATTCACCTGTGAAACCATCTGGTCCCAAGCTTTTCATCTTTGGGAGATAGTTGATGACTGTTTCAGTCTCTTCACTTATGATTGGTTTGCTGAGGTCTTCTGTTTCTTCTAGGGTCTGTGTAGATGGTGAGTGTGTTTCTAGGAATTTGTCTATCTTGTCTACATTGTCTCATTTTTTGGCATACATTTCTTCCTAGTATCCTCTTATGATCTCCTTTATTTCCTTGGAGTCAGTGGTAATGTTTCCCCTCTCATATCTGATTTATTTGTGTCTTCTCCCTTTTTTTCTTTGTCAGTCAAGCCAAGGGTTTGTTGACTTTGTTCATCTTCTCGAAGGACCAACTTTTGGTCTTGTTGATTCTCTCTGTTGTTTTATTGTTCTCAATTTCACTCACTGCTGCTCTGATCTTTGCGGCTGGGGTTTGTTTAACCCCGACGCTGACGGGGGCGGTCTGGTCTGGAGGGGTCAGGCTAGACCGCAGCGGCAGACAGCCTCAGAGGGGCTCTCAGGTGTGGAGGACGTACGGCAAGGGGAGGAAGAAAGCCGCGGACACCAGGTCTGTGTGCAAGTCCGTTTTATTAAGGAAGTGCAGTGGGTTATATAGAGAATGAGGAGGGCGGGGTAGAGCAGGAGGAGTGAGGGCTACTGGGAGGCTGGGGATCGGCAGAAGCTTGTGGGCGGACTTGTGGTCTTGTGCCGTTAGCTGTTACTAGGGAAGTGGGCAGATTTCAGGTTATGGTGCAACAGATCTTACCATTTCTTTCCTTCAGCTTGCCTTGGGATTAGTTTACTGTTCTCTTTTTGTAGTTCCTCCAAGTGTGTGCATAGATCTTCAATTTTAGCTTTCTTCTTTTACAGTGTAGGCAATGAGGGCTATAAATTTCTCTCTCAGCACTGCCCTTTTAGTGTCCCATATGTTTTGATCTGTTCTCATTCTCATTAGTCTCAGGATAATTGCTGAATTCTCTTGCAATTTCTTCCTTGAACCACTGATTATCCAAGAGTGTGTTGCTCAATCTCCACACCTTTATGAAATCTCCCCATTTCAGTTCATTACTGATTTCCAGCTTCATTCTGCTATGATCAGAGAAAGTATATTGCACAATTTCAATCTTTTTATATTTATTGAGATTTGTCTTGTGACCCATCATATGGTGTATAATGGAGAATGATCCATGAGCATTTCAAAAGAAAGTACATCCTGTATTTTGGGGTGTAATGCTCTATAGAAGTTTGTTAGGTCTGATTCATTTACCATATTATTCAAACTTTCTGTTTCTTTACTTATCCTCTGTTCAGATGTTCTATCCAATACTGAGAGTGGTGTATTGAAGTTTCCAACTATTATTGCTGCTTCTCTTATCAAAAGTTGGAGTTTATATTTCCAGGGGCTAGAATCTGGACTAGCCTTTTGCTTTTCTTTGACATAGATTGTGAGAGAAATAATGTTATGCCTTATCTTAAGAGGTTAGCCTTAAGACCCCTTGCAGCTTCATCTCTTTCCCTTTTGGAACTCTGAGACCACTAGGTTGTGGAGAAGCCCAGTCTACTCTACTGGGAGAAGAAAGGCTTTGCATGATAACAGAAATGAGGAATCTCAGGGATAGCCATTAACATGTTCCAGAGGTTTTCTTGCACCTGCAGCTACATATGAGACATCAGATGACTGCAGCTATGTGAGTGAATACAAATAAGACTAGAAGAAGAAACTTCCAATCAACTCACACAATTTTAGAAAATAATACATCGTGTTTTAAGCCACTGCATTTTAAGATGTTAGAGATGCAGAAATAGATAACTGAAACTGACCATATGAATATTTATTTATCATTATCATTATTTATTTATCCATTCAACTGTTTATGGACATTTGGGTTGTTTCCAGTTTTTGGGTATTTTGGTAGACTGTGTCATACTAAAGAAAGTATATTGTTGTTGATGTGGGAGGAGTGGGGGGTGGAGGTGGGAAGTGGGATATATGGGAACCTCTTAGGTTTTTTAATGTAAGATTTTCTGGAATCTATTTATCTTGAAAAAAAAAGACAAAAAATGATGGGGGTGGGGGCGTGGGGAGTAGAGTATATGGGAACCTCTTATGTTTTTTAATGTAATGTTTTGTGTGATCTATTAACTTTAAAAAAAGATAATTAAAAAAAGAAATGACAACACCAAAAAAAAAAAAAAAAAGAGACTAATACGGAGGCATGTGCAAAAACAGGATGAAATTAAGCCCTAGACAAGGTGATTTGAAGAGATTCAGAATGAAAGCTTAACTTTTCCTTTTTTGTTTAGGTGAAAGAAAATATGTTGATGGTCTTTAAGTTAAATGTGAAAAGAAAGAAATAACATATATAGTTTCTAATCAATGACAGACATACAGGGATAAAGATAAGTCAATTAATTCAATAGAAGAGAAGAACAGATGAATCAAAGAAAGATCATGATAAATATAGAAAACAAAAGAATATGGCTGAGATAAGATCAAACATATTAGAAATCATTATAAAAATAAGTAAATTAAATTCACATACCAAAAAGAGACTCTGTGTAGAAATATTCCATTTATATGAGAGGCACATGAAACTTGATATAATGACTCAGAAAGGAATATATATTATTGGAAAAACAACAGCCAAAAGAATGTTTATAGACTGATAAATAATTATTTAACTTGCAAAGGGATACAAAGGGCTATAAAATAGAGATAAAAGGAACATTATATCAAGAAGAAATAAAAATAAATCATATGTATTTTTGTCCCAAAATATTTAAAGCAAAAATTGACAGAATTATAAAGACTATTCCACAGTTATGCAAATGATTTTAAAGTATCTTTGTTAGTAACCAATAGGTCAAACAGACAAAAACTTACTAAGGATACAGAAGATTTGAACAATTCAAATAAAAAGCGTGAGCTAATGGATATATATTAGACCTAAAACATAAAGGTCCTGGCCACAACAAATTAGACAACAGACTTTTTATTTCAAGTACTCAAGAGAGTAATGACCTTGATCTCTCAGTGTATAAAAAGTTATAGATCTCAAAAATAAAATGTTGCATAATACAAAGTACAACTTGAGTCCATACATGTACCTTGATTAAAAAACACAAGGCAGAGAGGAGGGAGCAATATGATGGCAGAGTAAGGCGGTCCAAGACTCAGCTTGTCCTATGGTACAGTTAGTAATCAGCCAGAGCTATCTAAATAGCTGTTCGGAGAGCCAAGAGACCAGAAGAGCATCCTGCAACATCCTTGGAAGAGCAGAAAGAAGTGACTGCACATCTGAAGTGTAGTTGCATTAGAGCATTCCATGCCATGGAGGCTGATGCCCATCCCCCACTGGTGGTACAAACCACCTTGGGAGATATTCCCTGCCTGGAGTTGGAAGCCCTACTACCAAAAACAAGGGAGGAAGAGATGGTTGAGTACCAATTTCAGCTACTGATTAGTAAATTTGGTTGGCTAAAGTCCAGTCCTAAGAATGGCTAAAGTATGAGCCTATACAAGTTGGAAAGAAGCTGGCAACCTCAATTTTAACTCAACCCCCAGCATGAGGGAAAGCAGGGCTGACTGGGAATCACAGTGAATGTAGGATTGGCTTCTTTCAACCCAGGTCAGATTGTAGTTCTAGCCTAGGCTCCAGTCCCAACACTGGACTGGGAGGAAGCTGGGGGGACCTGCACCAGCCTCTCTGGGCAACTGCAGTTGCTTTTGGGCTATATGGACTAGATTGGTGAGTAAAACTATGTATACATCTCTGTCCCCAATAGAATAGGAGAGAGGCGGTGTTTCCTCAACTTCTCTGAGCAACTGCATTTGCTTTTGGCCCACTAAATGAGATTATTGGCCATCTCTCTGGCTCCATCCCTACCCTTGACAGGGAAGTGCAGGGGTAGTCCTCTCTCATCCTCTCCAGTCAAGTGAAGTCACTTTTGGCCCACAAGGACTAGATTTCAGGGCACACTGGAGACTCCATTCCCATCCTTGGCAATGGAGGAGGGGAACCTGTGTTTCATCAGTCTTTCTGGGCAACTGTGGTCAGTTTTGGCACACATGGCTGATTTGCTGCCCATATCTGTGGCTTCATCCCTACACCAGGCAGGGGAGGAAGAGGTATGGAGCTTCATCAGTCTCTCTGGGAAACTACAGACAGTCTTATCCTGCACATCTTGGATTACTGCACAAGTGACTCTGTCCCTACCCTTGGTGGGGGAGAAAGGTGGGAGAAACTTCATTTGTTCCCTGGGACAATGTGGGAAGCTTCAGCCTCCATGGCTTACAGTTCCTACCACACCCTCAACTCGTATTCCAAGCACAAGGGTAAGAAACAGATGAAAAAGGGTGCTAGCCATTATAAATTTCCAAATTAATTTGAACTAAGTATCAAAGAGGGTTTGTAACACAAAGCCAATCAAATAGAAGTACCTAGACTAAAGAGAGAAAAGGGGTCAAGAGTAAATACATCTTGTAAATAAGATGCTGAGACAGAAACAAAAAATTATAATCCATACCAAGAAACAAGAAAATATATGGCCCAATCAAAAAATCTCCTTAATAAATTCAATGAGATGGCTAAAAAGATTGAGGATACTAAGAAGACAATGAAGGCAAGGAAAAATTTGAAGGTGTACATAGACAAATAGCAGATTTTATGGGAATGAAGGCACAATCAATGTAATTAAAAATACACTGGAGGTGTATAACAGCAGATTTGAAGAGGAAGAAGAAAGAATCAGTGAGTTGGAAGATAGGGCCTCTAAAAATGAACATACGAAAGAACAGATAAAGAAAAGAATGGAACAAAATTGAACAGCATCACAGGGACTAAATAATGGGAAGAAAACACAAATATATGTGCCATAGGTGACTCAGAAGGAAAAGAGATGGGAAAGGGGGCAGAAAGGACATTTGAGGAAATAATGGTAGAAAGTTTCCCAATCATATTGAAGGGCATGGATATCTGTGTTCAAGAAGCACAATGTACTCCTACCTAAATAAATCCAAATAAACCTACTCTGAGACACAAGGTAATCAGAATGTCAAATGCCAAAGATAAAGAGAGAATCTTGAGAGCCACAAGAGAAAAGAGATGAATCACATACAAGGGATGCCCAATAAGATTAAGTGCTAATTTTTCATCAGAAACCCTGGAGATAAGAAAGCAGTGGTATGGTATATTTTAGATGCTGAAAGAGAAAAACTGCCAGCCAAGAATCTTATACTCAGCAAGATAGTCTTTCAAAAAAATGAAGGTGAGTTTAAAATATTCACAGATAAACAGAAACTGAGAGAGTTTCTAATGAAGAGATTGGCTTTGCAGGAAATACTAAAGGAAGTGCTACAGCCTGAAAAGAAAAGAAAGGAGAGAAAGGCTTGGAAGAGAGTCTATAAATGAAGCTCATATCAGTAAAAGTAACTAAAAGTATAAAAAGAGTGGTGAAAACAAGATATGTCAGAAAAAAGCACAAAGATCAAAATGGTTGAAGTAAGAACTGCCTATATAGTAATAACATTGAATGTTAATGGATTAAACTCCCCGATCGAAAGGCACAAACTGGCAGAATGGATAAGAAAATATAAACCATCTGTATGCTGTCTACAAGAAATGTACCTTAGACCTAAGGATACAAATAGATTAAAAGTGAAAGGCTGGAAAAAGATAATTCATACATGCAGTAATATTAAAGAAGTTGGGAGTACCTACACTTATAGCAGATTAAATAGACTTTAAAAGCAAAGATGTTATTAGAGGCAAAGAATGTCATTATATACTAATAATAGGTAATTCACAAGGAGAAAATAACAATCATAAATGTATATGCATCCTTCCAGGATGCCTCACATTACCTGAGGCAAACACTGTCAAACTGAAGGAAAAAATAGATATCTCTACAATAATAGTTGGAGACATCAACACACCACTCTCATCATTGGATAGACTACCTGGGCAGAGGATCAATAAAGAAACAGAAAGCTTAAATAGTATGATAAGTGAGCTAAACCTAATAGACATATACAGAACATTGCACTCCAAAAGCAGGATATACATTCTTCTCAAGTGCTCATGGAACTTTCTCTAGGTTAGAATATATGTTGTGTCACAAAGCAAATCTCAATAAACTAAAAAAGATCAAAATTGTACAGAACACTTTCTGTGGTCATAAAGGAATAAAGCTGAATCAACAACAGGCAGAAAAAAGGAAAATTCACAAACATATGGAGTTTAAACAACACACTGTTAAATAATCAGTGGGTCAAAGAGGACATTTCAAGAGAAATCAATAAATATCACAAGACAAATGAAAATGAGAACACAACATATCAGAATTTACGGGATGGAGAAGAAACAATGCTGAGAAGGAAATTTATAATCCTCAATGCTTACATTAAAAAGAAGAGGGAGGTGGACATAGTTCAAACTCAAATGATTGGGCTCCTGTCTACCATATGGGAGGCCCTGGGTTCCGTTCCCAGCACCTCCTTGTGAGGCAAAAGCTAGCAGCCCATGCCATGGAGAGCTGGCAGCCCACACCATGGAGAGCCAGAACAGTGAGACGATGCAACAAAGGGAGACGGGAGACAGTGAGAAACACAGCAGACCAGGGAGATGAGGTGGTTCAAGGAATTGCATGCTTCTCTCCTACACCAGAGGTTCTAGAATCAGTTCCCAATGCCTCCTAAAGAGAAAGATGAGAAGAAAAGACAAGCAGACACAGAAAAAACACACAGTGAATGGACGCAGAGAGCAGACAGCAAGAGCAAACAACAATGGGGAGAGGAGGGAAAGAAAAAAAGAAGAAAGAGCTAAAATCAATGACCTAACTACACAGCTGGAGGAACTAAAAAAAGAACAACAAACTATTCCCAAAGCAAGCAGAAGGAATGAAATAACAAATATCAGAAGAGAAATAAATGAAATTGAGAACAACAACAACAACAACAAAACAATATAGAGAATTAACAAAGCTGAAAACTAGTTCTTTGAGAAGAGCCACAAAATTGACAGATCCTTAGCTATACTGACAAAGAAAAAAAGAAAGAAGATGAAAAGAAATAAAATCAGAAATGAAAATGGGGACATTACTACTGACCCTAAATAAAATAAAAGAGATCATAAGAGGATACATTGAACAACTGTATGCCAACAAACTAGAAAATGTAGATGAAATTGACAAATTCCTAGAAACATACACACAACCTACACTGGCCCTAGATGAAATAGAAGACCTTACCAAACCAATTGCAAGAAAAGAGAGTAAAACAGTCATCAAGCAACTCCCCAAAATGAGAAGCCCACACCAGATAACTTCACAGGTGAATTCTGCCAATCATTCAAAGAAGATGTAATACCAATATACTCAAACTCCTCCAAAAAATTGAACAGGAAGGATTTCTATTAAGCTCATTCTAGGAAGCTATTGTCACCCTAAAAACAAGTCAGATAAAATATTTAAAAAAAGAAAATTATAGACCCATTCCCTAATGAATACAGACATAAAAATCCTCAACAAAATACTCACTAATTGAATCCAACAACACATTAAAAGAATTATTCATCATGATCAAGTGACTTTTATCCCATACATGCAAGGGTGTTTCAATACAAGAAAACCAATCAATGTAATACACCACATAAATAAATCAAAGAAGAAAAATTACCTGATCATCTCTATTGACAGAAAAAAGGCATTTGACAGAAACCAGCATCCTTTCTTGATAAAAACACTTCAAAAGATAGGGGTTGCAGAAAACCTTTTCAGCATGATAAAGGGTATGTATAAACAAGCCATCACTAACATGGTACTCAATGGTGAAAGACTGAAAACAATCCTATGAACAAGACAAGGATGCTCACTATTATCGCTATCATTCAATATAGTGCTAGAGGTTCTAGCTAGAGCAAAAAGGTAAGAAAAAGAAATAAAAGTCATCCAATTTGGAAAGAAAGAAGTAAAACTTTTGTTATTTGCAGATATGATCCTATACCAGGGGTTCTTAACCAAGGGTCTATGAATCCTTTGAGGATCCATGTAAAGATTTCAGAGGGTCCATGAACTTGAATTGAAAAAAGTCAACTCATTATTTTCTCTTACCTCTGATGTTGAGTGTCATGAAACTATCTGCCGCTACATTCTGAGAAGTGGTCAGTGGTTTTCACCTGACTGGCAAAGGGGTCCATGGAACAAATAGTTAATAGTAAAATACATTGTTCTAGTTCACAGAAGAACATTCTTGTAGTTGTATTATTAACCACAACCCTCATCCACCTCTGGGTTCACTATGTTATTTTGTCCCTAGATTATTGTCTAGCTTTCTTTCAATTGACATTTACATCCCTAGACTACCTTTTCAGCCACAATCCCATTTGTAAGCCAGCCATGTTAGTTATACTCACCATATGTGTTACCATCAACTTGATCCATTTCCACATTTTTATAGTTGAGCTAATTGAAAATTCAACATACTTTAAGCATCATTACCCCTTCTCAGTCCCCATTCTACCTCCTAATAGTCCTCATCCTACCTCCTAGTAACCCGTAGTCTAAGTTTCAACTTGTTCAGATTTAGTTTATATTAATGAAACCATGCAATATTTGTCCTTTTGTGACTGGTTTATCTCACTTAGCATGTCCTCAAGGTTCATCCTTACTATCACATGTTATCATATGTATACCAATTTCATTTCTTCTTAAGCAGCATAGTATTCCAACACATTATTTACCACATTTTGTTCATCCATTCATTGGTTAATGGACACTTGGGTTGTTTCCATCTTTTGGCAATTATGAATGATGCTGCTATGAATATCAGTGTGCAAATGTCTGTTCACATCAGTTTTCAGTTCTTCTAGATATATTCCTAGTAGGGGATTGCCAGACCATACAGCAGTTCTATATTTAGTTTCTTGAGCAACTGCCTGTCTTCCACAGAGTCTGCACCATTCTACGTTTCCACAAACAGTGAAGGAGTGTTCTTATTTCTCCATATCCTCTCCAGCACTTTTTTTTTCTTTTTTAAAAATAATAGCCATTCTATGAGTTATGAGATGATATCTCACTGTAGTTTTGATCTGCATTTCCCTAAGAGAAAGTAATACTGAACATTTTTTCATGTGCTTTTTTTTGCCATTTGTATTTCATCTTGGGACAAATGTCTGAGGGTCAATAACAGGAGGTAATGGGATTTTTTCTTTGGGGCCAAGAAAAATGTTCAAAGCTTTACTTGGGCTACAACTGCACAACTCTAATGAAAGTGAGAGCCACTGGGTGTACACTTTGGGTAGAATGTACAAGGCATAGGACTGTATAACACAATGAACCATGTGATGGTCTATGAACTGTGGTTTACAATACAAATATGAGAGTGTTCTCTCATAACAAATGTACAACACTAATACATAGTGATAATAATAGGTGTGTGTGGAAAAAATATACCAAGTGTATGCTGTAGACCATAATATTAGGACTTGCCTATGTCCTTGAGGGGAGCACGATTCAATCAGTAACAGACCCACAATACGTTTATTTCCCCTTCTGTTTCTGAAAGTGTTTCATCTTCTTTACTGATATTATGAAATCAAAAGAAATTAAAGGTACCCAGGGAGGTAAAAGAATGATGTACTGCTTCACACTGCAACATACAAAGATTTCACCAACTGAGTATTAAATAAAAAGCACTAAGCACAGAAGGGTACAGGCCAAATGATTCCACTCATATAAAGTTAAATACAGGAAAAATGGATCTGTGATGATGAAGATCAAAATATCAGAGACCTTTGCAGGGGGGCAGATTTTGATCTGGGCAGTTCATAAGTCTTACATTTATATACTCACTATTTACTCACTTTACTGTTCCTTGTTAAGTTGTTCTTAAATAAAAGAGAAAATACATTAAAAATAATCTTGGAAAGAAAGTTCTTCCAATCAGAACATTTTACTGCTTACTCATTTAAATTTCTATGAAATTTTTCAAAAGGCAAAAAGTGTTTATTATTTCCCTTCATAGATTTCTCCAAAGCTAACTAAAATACTCTGAAATGAAACAGTTCTCTGAAATTTCATTTTAAATTCCTTCTTCCCCCTATTTTTTTAAAAACTTTATTTTGAAATAATTTCAAATTTAAGGAAAAATACAAAAATAATGCAGAAACAATACATAGAAGTCTAATGCACCCCATGCAGCTACCCAGATTTACTATTAGCATTTCCAGATTTAGTATATAATTTGATCTAATTATATCTACCTATAATCTATATTTATTTTTCTATCTATATCTATCTGATTGATCTTCCAAACATTTGAAAGTAGGTTACATACATCTTTCTCCTTTAATACTTAACATTGTTATGTGTATTTCCTTAGAATAGGAATACTTGTTTATGTAATCACCTTAAGTATAGCTATCATGTTTAAGAAAATTTTTTGTCTTTATTTTTTTTTAATTGTCTTTTATTTTTAAAGATAAATAGATCACACAAAAAGTTTAAGAAATTTAACATTGATATATGGCATACAGTTCAAATTCCAGTTTTTCAAATTGTTCTAATAATGTTCTTTCGGACATTTCTCCTCCATAAATAGATCAAATGCAAGATTATATATTGCATTTAGTTGTTATTGTCTCCCTCTCACTTTTTAAAACCTCCCTAGATCACCCCTTTCAGCTATATTCACACTTACAAATCAACAGTGTTAGTTTTATGTATTATAATGTGTTACCATCAACTCTATCCATTTTCACACAATTACAATCCACATATATATCCTGACACATGTTTTGAAATAATGGATTTTGATAAAATGCAACGTCAAGATTTTTATATCAGAAGACTTTCAGCAAATTTCATGGAATTTATCCAAGAACAAGTTATATAAGTAGAACAGGTTAGGGACAATTTATTCAAAATTCTGTAGTCTGCTTTCCCTATCACCCAGACTACAGCTTATCATGTTGAATGGGTTATATTAACCTACAAATATCATAAGGTTACTTTGAGGACTATGCAATAATTGATGCCAGGTACATAGTAAATAATCAATAAAAAATATTTTATAACTATTCAGCATCCAGGCAGAAGAAACATTTCACTCAAAAAAGTTAGGGAGAAAAATCAAACTGGTTTTGAAATCCTCTCAGGGATATTAAATACCAGAAGTCAACCAAGCAATATATAAAGTGTCAAAAAAGGGTAAACTAATGTGACTTGACAGTATTTCATGTCAGCCACATTTTCATTCATACGTGATTGTAGCCTGAAAACAAATTCAAATATGCAAGGCATCCAAAAATAAATTACCTATATGTTCTCTCTAAGAAACTTAACCTGGACAAGGAATCATTCATAAAACAATAACAGCAACAAAAACTGTTTAGTTTTGTTTAATGCTTTGCATACTGAATTTACTTTTTTGCCAACAGTGGTATTGCACAATTTTCTTTTTTGTAATCTCCTGGTTTTCCTTTGCCAATCCTTTTATAAGTGAATTCTATTGTTTTAGATGTTATCTCGTATATGCAGTATATAGATGGGAACTGTTTCTTTTTCCTCTACTTAGTTTGGAGTCAATTTCTTCATTTTTATGACAAATGTTTGGACTTAATTCTCTTGTATTAGCATTTATTTATTTATGATACTATTTTTGGCTTTCCTGTTGTATTCTTTTTTCCTTTCTACTGATATATGAACTTAGTTTTCTTTGTGCCCCACTCCCACCCTAACTCCTTTACCACATCTCAGTAATTTGAGAGTGTAGACTTTTAGGTTTACTTCTATTTAAATTTATTATCTCCATTAATTTAAATAGTCTCATTCTGCAGCTAAGAAATGAAATAGTCTACCATATATCGACTCAGACCTATAAGAGATGAGGGATTAGCAAATACCTACTTTCTTTTTTACCCATCTGTTTTGTTAGCACATCAATTAATTTTTGTCTTTATATTACATAGCTTCTGTTTAAATAATTATAACAACAACATTTTCATTTGCAGAGAGGTATATTAGCTCAATAATTTGGGTTTGACAAAGCAGGAGATTTAAAATAAAATGACATAAGAATTAGGAACAATAAATATATTTATTTACAAAATGTAAATTATTTACATGTATAATTCATTTACAGAACGTAACGTACTTAGTGTCCTTCACACAAAAACAAAATTGCTTTAAATACCTTGAAACATTTGCAAAATTACTATTAGGACACAAAGAGAACCTCAATAATATTTTTATTTGGAAAGAGTGTATCTATATCTTCTGATCACAGTGCAATAAAATTAGAGGTCTGTAATAAAAGAAGGACTAAATAACCAAAAATATTTTAAGATATTTAGAAAACAAACAAATAAACAAATGCAAATCTTTAAAAAAACCTTCAATGCAACTTGGTGAAATAGAAAATGAAATAGAAATTATGAATATCTAGATATTAATAAGAATGAGAGTGCTTTTTATCAAAACATATGGAATTGGATACTTTTGATGCTTAAAAAGGAAATGACAATAATTAAGTAAACAAGTTTAGAAGTTAAAAGAAACTAAATCTAAGAAAAGGGTCAAAGACAAATGCAAATATCATTAAATTAAAACTAAAGGAAAGTAGAAGAAAAGATTACCTTAAAAAGAGAAGCAGACATTTTTTCTTAAGCAGAAAAAAATAAAATTAATAAACTAGTCACAGATTTGGTCTTCAAAAAACTTTATATTATAGATATGCAATTAGTTACATTAATCAACATTAGAGAAATCCCCCATAAATGTACAAATGTAGACATGAATAAGGAAAAATAACTGAACATAAAGAGGAAATGCTAAGATTTATAAGCTAAATTTTTCAATAGTGTATTAGTTAGCCAAAGGGGTGCTGATGCAAAATATCAGAAATCTGTTGGCTTTTATAAAGGGTATTTATTTGGAGTAGAAGCTTACAGTTACCAGGCCATAAAGTGTAAGTTAATTCCCTTACCAAAGTCTGTTGCCATGTGTCTGCAAGGGTTCAGGCTTCCCCTTCCTCTTAATGCTCCATGGTCACACCTTCTTCCAGTATCAACTGTAGGCTGGAATAAGGCTCATCTCTCTCCTAGGGCTCATTCCTTTCCAGGTTCAGCAGCTCTCGTGTCTCCACAAGGTCAGCTGTAGACTATCAGCCTCTCTAGTCTTTCTCTCTCTCCCCTGGGCTTGATTCTCTCTGGGCTCAGCTGCACTTCTCTCTCCCATGTATTCACTTCCTGGGCTCCAGCTCAAAACTCCAACCTCCCTTTTCTATGGTATGGGCTTTTTTTGTGAGTCCCTGCCCCCTTGGTGGGCAAGGACTCAACAATCTACTGATTTGGCCCAATTAAAGCCTTAATCATTATTTAACCAAGTAAAAGCGACCTCTGAATCCAATATAATTGAATATGCCCAGAGGAAAAGACTAGTTCACAAACACAATCCAATATCTATTTTTAGAATTCATAAATAATGCCAAACTGCTACAAATAGTATGTTAATAACTTTGAAAATATTAATGAATATGCAAAGACACAGAAAAATAAAAATCACCAAGTCTGAGTCAAGAAAAGACAGAAATGACAACTATACCAATAAATACATAAAATTGGGATAATTGCCGAAAGTAAATCTCAGAAATTCCAGACTGAGATGATTTTGTGGGTGATTTATTTTAAATTTTCAATGAAAATATAATTCTAATATTATTTAAACCTTTTACAATTGGGGAATGGGGAAAGCTTGTGATTTGTTTTTAAAAACAATCATAATATTGGTATTTATACTTGACTATGGTAATGCAAAAAAGAAAACTACTACCTAAGTTCAATGTTACTTGGAAATATTGATGCACAAAACTTAAAATATTATCAAATGAAATGCAGTCATATTTACATTTACAATGTTACCAAGATGCCTTCATGCCAGTAATGCAAATATGACTCAATATTAGGAAGCCTATGACTCCAATTCCCTCTAAAAGAGGGAGAAAGCATGACTATTTTGATAGCTTCCCAAAAAGGCACGTGATGAGATTCACTTTCTTTTCCTAGTAAAAACTCTTGGTAACCTAATAATAGAAAGAATCTCCACCAATAGGCTAATGTGCATCAGGGACCAGCAGGAAACGTAATTAGCAGCAAACTCCTAGAAGTATTTTCTTAAAATCAGGAAAAAGACACGTGGAATCCATTGGATTTTATGCAAGAAACAGCCTAAATCTTAAGGGAATTAAGGTCTAGAGAGAACCTTGGAATCCATGTCTAGCAAAGAAGCAGGGAGGAATGTTGAAGCTTGGATCAGATGAATAATTTGGGGGGGTCAGTTTTTGGAGAAATGACTAGAATAAAACTTTCCCAACTCTTAAACACTAACAGGCCTCTGCAATCCAAAATGATGTATCGCTCTCTTCCCAATAGGTAGCTGTCCAAATTTCTTAGCTCACAATAATCACTGCCTAAAATTCCACTGCTTAGAAATTTTTGGAAGTTAGCAAATGTTTATCTATCTCCCTGGGTGGTGAAGGAATGACTTCTGATTCACTAACTACAGTGAGTCTTTCAATAGATTATCACATCACTGACCTATTAAGGGAAGATGACCATGATAACTAGTATTATTGAAGACTTAACCATATACCAGGCATTTTTTCTAATTATCTTCAACATATTATTTCATTTAATCATCACAATAACCATATTGCATATGAGGATATAGCGGCATTGCCCTCTGGACAATTATTCTCTATGTAAATAAGCAACTATGCTTCACAGCACGATGAAGGGTACTTGGCCGTGGTTGTAGTTGGACTAGTGTTTCTTGGATTACACATTGGGAATTGAAGTTAAAAGACTTTCTTTGGAGTATCCTTGCTTTTGGAATTCCTTATTTGCCCAGTTTGAGTCAAATCTATGACAATATTCTCGGAAATATATAGAGTCCTGTAGTTTTAATCTGGTTTAAGTGCCTGCCATAAAATGACAAAGGGACTGTTTTATCATGGCATTTTATTACTTATGTTGCCAAGAGAAAGATATGTGAGAATTTATAAATAAATAAATATGACCAATTAACATGCAATTTCTGACTCTCTTTACCCCACTTTTTTTTATGTGAAGTACTGGGGTTGGGCCCATACCTCATATGTGGGAAGTCAATGCTCAACCACTGAACCACATCGGCTCCCCTGAGTTGGTATTTTCATTTGCTTGCTTGTTTTTTGTTTGTTTTTTTGTTTGTTTTGTTTTTAGGAGGCACCAGGGATCAAACCCTGGAAGCAGGCACTCAACTACTTGAACCACATCTGCTCCCTGACCCTCTTCCCTTTTGAAGAATGAAATGAGTGATATCATCATAAAACGGAACAACTGAATTTTTTCTTTAATTTGGACAATCCACTGGGACAAACCTTGATATTCATAAAAAGGATGGTGAGTTCTGCCAGAACCACTCTTTCAGTCGTCAGCATATTTTAATAAAATGCCAGTCTTCTCATGCCAAGTCCTGAAGGAAACCTCTGGGTACCTACTGATGAAATAATTTCACTCCCAAATGGAGTTTAAACTAAAATAAAGCAGCTCCCATTTTTGCAGAGCACAGCACTCTACAAGTTCAAAAGGTAAGGCATATTTCGGTATGTATAAACTGTGAAGGAACATTTTGAAAATAAAATTTTTAATTATGTTTGACATCTCAGGCCCAGTGCTGTCATCCTGTAGGAAAGTAACATCTGTTTTGACAACTCCAGTGGTAGAGACTTTAAATTAGTTTGCACAATGCTTATCTGCTAGCTAATCAGAATGGATGCTGCAGTCTACTTACCAGCTCATTCACAGGGAAGAAGAAAAGCTATGCAATGAAATAAGGCTAGACTAAAACTGATATGATGAATTTAAATGAATAAAAATTCTGAGCTCTTGAATATATTATATATAGCTTTTAATTCAACGCCAAATTTGAAAATTTTTGTTTAATTCCTAAATGTTCATGGGCTTTTCCTTATCTTTGATACATACCTTTTGCTTCACTAATAGAACATTATAGCATATTTTACTTTTCAAACCATTTGGTTTGACCTCCAGTTAGAGAAAGTTGATTTATTATTTTCAATAAGAAGTGCTATCGAAATGGCTGAAATAAACTTTCTAAGCTTTGTGTTTAAATTGTAGGTATTAACAAGGCACCATGTTATATTGCTTCTTTGATGATTACATAGCCTTAGTATCTCTTGACTCATTAGATTTTAAAGCATAGTCAAGGAACACAGCTTCCTTTGGAATCATAATTTCCATATCTTCCATTCTTTCAGAATTCTCTTCAATATGTATCAATATAATTTTAGGTATTTCTTATGAAAATAAGGAAAAAGATTACTACTTGAACAATTAAGGACTTCCCTCAAAACTTTATCTACATTACTTGGGTAATAACCATGTTGTCTCCATTGTCTCTTTTTTATATATGTAGGCATAGACTTCATATTTTTACTTAAGCACTGTGATGGTTAGGCTAATGTGTCAACTCAGCCAGGTCATTGTGCCCAGTTGTTTGATCAAGTAAGCACTGGGCTAACTGTAATACAAGGGCATTTATGGACTTTAGTCCCCATTGACATTATTGCAGTGGTAAATCATAGATAGCTGATTACAATTACATTGCCATCAGCAATGAGTGACTCTTTATCCAAATCAGTTGAATGCCTTAAAAGGGGAAGTGATTCCAGCATTGAATAAGAATTTCCCAGCTCATCTTCAGACAGCCAGCATCTCTCAGACTTCATTAAGAACCTTTACTGGACTTTCATTGGAGCCCCTGGTTTCAGCCTGCCTGCGGAACCTGGATTTGTGAATCCCCACAGCTGCGTGAGAGACTCTTATAGAATCGTGTACTGTTAACAGATATCTCTTGTTGATTCTCTTTCGTTAGAGAATCCTGACTAATACAAGCACCCACTTATTATTTGTCAATTGTTTGTCTGGGTTAAAACACACACACACACACACACACACACACATCAAGTCACTCAATTCTACTGGCCATCTCAGTTAAGACATTTTATTAGTATAGATGCAGCTCTAGTTGGGAGAAACTTAAAGAGGATTTTATTGGTAAATATATGGAAGAATCCTTTCACCAGATTAATATTAGTAGGAACTAGGTGTTCTTCAAAGAAAAAGGAAGAATTTAAACTAAAGAACACAAAAATAATTGAAATAATTTTTGTATTAAATGTGTAGTTGCTGGAAAATGAGCCTGATTGGGTGAAGACGTGCTATATTTTAAAATCTAATTTACAAAACAAACATGCAGACAGTATGATAAAAATTAATTGCCAATCACTATTAATAACCAAGTAAAGATTTGATAGCATGACTCTGTTTAAAGGATTCAGTGATGAGTACAGTGCAGACTTTCTCTTTATTAAGCACTGACAATGCTTATACACACTAACACTTTATTCAATGCTAAAGTTAAGGTCAGCAAAAATGGTATTTTGGCAAATCCAATAACAATTTCTAACAGGTTAAAATAGAAAAATGGTCTAGTCTCCTGTTGAAAGATTTACACTGAAGATGCCATTTTTTGATGAGTTTTTAATATAATTCCTCCCTCTTCCTTGCCACCTCATTATAGAATTGCAAATCATTTCTTTGGAACATACTGTATACAATAATTGCAAATGCACAAATTACTACAAATTTTCATTATTAATAGACCTATATTGTGTGAACATTCTCATAAGGAAGTGTCTTTTAACATCCAAAAATTATTTAGAATTTGAAGGTACATTGAAAGAATACTTGTTTTTAAACTAGTGGTTTTGTCCTTTCTAAATATAAAATACCGATTAATTTAAGAAATAGAAAAGCAAGCCTCTGCCTATGTGCAAGTTATTTCACTTTATCCTCATATAGTAAAAACAGCTTTAAAACAATTGATTTTGAGTATTGCTAGAGGGAAGTACCTACACAGACAACTGAATCAAAATGATAATTTTGGTATATGTCACACAATTTTAACAATCCTATTCAGCAGAGCATTTCATTTAGTTTGCAAAAATTTTATCTCTTATCACCTTATCTTGAAGGCCAAACCAAGGAGTTACATTGTTCAAGGTTAGATATTTTGTTCATCTTTTATTTTGTTGTTTTTCATGGCTAAAATAAGTGTTGTATGTATCTCCTTAAATATACAGCACCACCATCACTGCCACAGCAATCGTAATGATTAAATAACTGTGGGCTTTCTCCAAAAATAAGCCATGAGTTCTTCTTAACCAAATTTTGTCATCTATAAAATCTATATAAGCAGCAGTTATAGGAGTCAGGGGTGTTAGAGATTTTCTTAGAAATATACTGAGTGGAGAGATCAAGGTTTCCAATCCTCTATCTCTAGTATTGTTCTAATTCTATTAAAGAACAAAATAAATTTCTCAATGACTCAGCATTAAGTGATTTTAGTAGGTGCTTGATCTTTATTTGGAAGAGTAAAAGAATAATTAATTAAAAAATGAATTATTACAATAGCAGATTTAGCTATTTTTTTCTTTTTACCAGACTGTATTTCTGTTAATGTGGTAGAAGGAGATACAGGTTCTTCCTATTTCAGCAAATCCGCTCCATCTTAAAGTTCAAGTGGGACAAAAGTGAGGACCAAGGGGAAAGGAGCATTGAGTGTGAGTCTTAGGATATTTTGAGGAGAAGGGAATTCTCTCCTATGTTCCTCTTTTCTACCTTTCCCATTTGAGTGATAAGTTCTGGAGAGTCAAAGCAAAAATGGTGCCCAACAGAAAGGGCACAGAAAAATTTGTTTAGGCCAGTCTTCTGTTGAGGCCTCCTAAGAAGGGAATAAAGGGGTGGTGTCTTCAAAGTCTTGAATGAAAACAAACTCAGTGTTTTGGGCAAGATACCTTGTAGACATTTGGGTACAAAATTTTAGTTAACATTTTCATGAACTAAAGCTGATGGAGGATTTGAGGATTTTGCCATTGTATATTGTGGCCTTGATTAACAAATATGTTTAGGCCATAAAATATATGTTGCAGTAATGTACAACATCTAATGTTCCCCAGAGCTTCAGAATTGCTTTTGAGGGTAACCCATCATTTTTTTCTCAAGTAATTGTGGCTGTAGAGTGTTCCGTTAATGGTTGATATGTTTAGAATCAGTCCAAATGTCCCATCTACTAAAGTATGAAGTTTTAAATTAAATTTGAATATAAATTTTGGACATATTTTAGACATTCACACGTTTCTTAATTAAAAAGATATCCAATCTCTAATTTGGATTCAACATGAAATTTTATTTAGTAGGAAATTAGAAGTTATTTTTCCTTCTCCAATTTTTGAAATTTTAATCATAAAGGAGATCCAGGTTAACATTCAAAGCTTAAATAATGATCAAAAGTGTAATTATTCCTTCAACATAATTTCAAATTCTAATTTGAACAATTTTTAAAACATTAAAGGCATGTATCCTTAGGATTCATGATCATATACTTTGAAACAAATGACTTTTGTAATTTTTGCATTAGTCATTTTATACTATGATATGCATTTGTATTTAATATGTATAGGTTATGTTTGAAATAAATAATACTGTAATTCCTTAAAATTTCTATGTTTCTTTTCACATATGTATCTGTTTTTTATGTTCTCCCTTTTCTGAATCAATGAAATATTTTTGTATTTGTTTTTACTCTGGCCAAATACATGCTACAAAGAGCAATTACCAAATTAACTTGATCAATAAATGGGCAAAGTTTGCAAAGTGGACCCCCACCTCTGTTTGGACCCTTGTATTATGTGTTTTCTTACAGATTGATTGAAGTTGCCTGATAATTTCTAAATTTCCACTTTGGAATATGTGGCTTATATAATGTCTTCTGGCTTTACTATGTCTTACGTTAAATATATATGTTATATCTTTTAAGTATATATTTATATCTTTTAAATATATACTTATATCCTTTATTAAAAATATTTTTGACTTATTTGAAATTAGCTTTTGCCTTAAAATCATCAAAATTTTTCTCCAATAATTTTTTCTTAGATTCCACATTGATATTCATTTATATTTGCTTTTTTTCAAGGATGACTTTTTCTTTTAAAATTTCAAGTCACTCTTTTCTATAGAAACTATGAAATAAAAAAATGCACTTATACTCATGAGTCTATACTGATATAAGTAATTGAAAAAATAAGTAGGGAGAATAGACAAATCTCCTGTACAGAAAAATTCCAAATAATTTATGAAGATTCTCCACACTTAAGTGTGGGCTGTGAATAATGACTTCCTTCTCAAGAATGTAGTTTGAAGGCAGGGGAAGAATAACTTTATAGAGGAGAAACCTGACAGATACTACCTCAGCCAGGTGATCAAGATTAACATCAGCAGTGATAAGTATGTGATGAAAATGGCACTTTGCCTCTGTGGTCTTCCTCTCAAATCCCATAACCCCAGTCTAATCAAGAGAAAAACATTAGAAAAATCACAATTGATGGACATTTTACAAAATACCTGATCAGCGTTCCTTAAAACTGTCAGGATCATCAAAAACAAAGAAAATCTAAGAAACTGTCACGGCTTAGAGGAGCCTAAGGAAAGTTGACAGCTACTTGTAATGTGGTATTCTGGATGGGATCCTGGGAGAGAAAAAGGACATTAGGTGAAAACTGGGGAAATTTGAATAAAATGTGGACTTTAGTTAATTAAAAATATGCATTTGCAAGGCAATTATTCCTATCAGTGTATCGAAATTAATTCTTAGACTATTTTTAACACATTCTCAGTTATTCAATTCATGCTGCACTAGAACAAAGGGACTGACCCTATGTTCAGATAAAAGACATTCTGTAACAAATACTAGTACAGTTTTCTTTTTCTTAATTTCATGTCAAGCAAACCCAATCAAAACACAAGTAAGTGTACTGGAATAATAAAGGCACCAACTATCTGAAGACTTTCTTAATGAGAGATTCCTAAAGTAGAATCATTTTTAAGTTAAAGAGGAAAATAAATACATTACTAACAATATTGGACATGACTACTTAGAATATAAGTAACTTGAAACTCTGTATGTGACATCTGCTTGGCGAAAATCTGTATTTAATAATTGTCAAAAAAGATTATGTTTTTATTGTGTCTGAGCTGGTTTAGAAGTCACATTTGCCATGATTGAAGTTAGACTATTAAATAATCTCTCCCACACAGGAAAACTTAGCAAATGTGTAAGTTGTAGTTTCAATTTTTCTGTTACTTCAGCCTTTATTAGATATTCAATTAAATCTATTCATGGCCATGAGATAAATGAAAATGCACACATCTTTTGTTTTGCTTCACTAGTGGTATCTTCTCAAAAAGAATATCAGCTTCTAGAGGAACCTTGTGACTGAAGCATACTTATTTTTATTCTCTGAAGACTGTAGTGCATATATTAGCAAGCAGATTCTCTGGTGAATGGCAGCATAAAATAGAGAAAGAGGACTCTGGAGAACCATATGGAAGCTCTGAGTTCCCATAGCAACATAAGCATACATTGAAAGTATCCTTCT
Organism: Dasypus novemcinctus; assembly: GCF_030445035.2. NCBI lineage: Eukaryota > Metazoa > Chordata > Mammalia > Cingulata > Dasypodidae > Dasypus > Dasypus novemcinctus. Next base: position 89,208,313 of record NC_080677.1, read on the forward strand.
GCATGACTATCCTTCTATACCATGTAATGGACTGAGTACAGAGACTGTACCTTGTTTTAATATGCTCATTGCCTACACATTGATTGAAGTGTGAATTTAGAGACATATGGATGGACCACAGCATAATATATAAATATTATACCAACTCTGCTACTTAATATCAGAGCAGCAGAAATGACATCATCAGTGTGTAATAGTTTGATTTAGAGTTGATGCTGAAGAAATATTTGGTTCCCTGCAACAAAGTTAAGTGAGAAAACCATTTCAAGTATTGCTTTTATTTCCATTATTATTTGCAATGAATAAAAAGTCCCAAAATATATGCATATGTGTATATATGGGAAAACATGATAAGATTATAAATGTTGATCTGAAGATCAGTGGAAAAATGAGGGACTATTCAAAATATAGTTCTGGGTCATAAATGAAAAAATGATATTTGTTCTAGATCTCAAGTCATATGCAAAAATAAAATCCAGGTGGACAAAAGACTTAAATGTAAATTAAAATTGAAAATAAGAATAGCACCTTTAAAAGCAAATACAAGAAAGTTTTTCTTAATCAAAATGGACACTGCAAATCTCAATATGAAATATTTTATTTGACTGCATTAAAATTAAGAACTTCTGTTCATAAAAACACTATAGTGAGTGTGAAAGAGTCCATGACGGTGAGAAACTTTTGAAATGCATATAATCACCAAAAGATTAGTTCATAGAATATATAAAACTCAATAAGTATAAAAAACATTGTAGAATAATGCACAAAGAAAATGTACTGAGTTTATGAGTAGACCTTTCACAGAAAAAATATGTATAGCAGTAAAGGTATGAAAACTTACTCAAACTCATAATAAATTAGGGAAAAGCAAATTGAAAACTATAACAATTAGCTGAAGATGTAGAAAATCACAAGAAAACACCACTCTTATCCTAACAAAATGAAAAATCTAGATAATCCAAAAATCGTAACTTTTCTTGAAAGCATTACTTATCTGAGATTACAAGACACCAAAGTTCACTAAATTCCAAAGATTAACAAGCTCTTCCAAGGAAAAGATGGTGCATATGAACTGTGCACCATAACACCATGGCAGATCACAGAAGAAAGAGGCTAACCACCATAGATGTGGTTAAGAAAAAAGCAAGTAAAATGTTAATGAATTCCTAAAGTCCCAGTAGTGGGCTAGTATGTCAGTGTAGAATAACTTGAAACCTAAGACACATAGGAAATTTCTTATTCATGGACTTCACCAGCTGCTTATGAGGAAGATTGGGAGCAGGGTAGGAGATCATTGAGAGCCATTATCAGTGGCTCAGTTGAGCAAGAAATGCCAACTGGGGCTATGGGACAGTCTTGAAAGACCATTCACTTACTTGGCCCCTTCACTCACATGAAGCAAAAGCTTTAAGCTTCTGGATAAGAGAAAACCTTCTCACTTCCAGAACCCAGACAAATATTCTCTGCTTTTAGGAAGTAAAACCTATCTGTTTCTGGAGGAGAAGAGGAAACTTTCCATCTCACTAGCAGAACTTAGGCAAATATTGATGGTTCTGGGGAAAGGATAAAACCAAAAGCCTCCTGCCCCAAGGGAGACTCAGAAAAATCTTTTGGCCCAGGGTTTTATACCAATAAAACTAGGGGTACAGAAGTAAACTCTCTTTTGCCCAAAACCTGCAACAGAAACAAGGCTAAGTTTGACTGACATGTTGGGAGGTAGGTGAGGTGAAAGATGAGCATGAACATTGACAAAGTCCATTTCCAGGGCCCAGGGACCCACACCTTGTGTAAGACTAAGGTTGGGCAGGGAAACAGAAAAGAGCTCTTTGCTATTGTACTACTATTTGCTCAGCACCAAGTAACAAGCAATAGTAGTCTATCCCTTGACAAGGGGCAAAAAATGGAGAGAGAAACCATGTTCAAGGGTTATGAACTGCTGAAGGCTGACAGAACAGGACCAATAAGAAAAATCTTTCAGCACATTGGTTTTTACCCTCGGCACAAGATAATGGCAATCAGTACTGGTACAATTTGAAGGCTGTGGTGCACTGAGAGTGAGAGCAACAACAAAACCCTAACTCAGCTCAACTATTTACTAGATTGATTTAAGACCCTATACTGACAGCCTAACAGAGGAAGAGATGCATCTATTCTATTTCCAAACATAAATACTATTAACCTCAGTCTCTAGTGTTATTTTACACATGATGGTCACTATGAAATAAAACAATTATGACACCCAAGGAAAAAAGAAAGACCTATTTTCATGTGATAAGCAATCAACAAAACCAGGCTGAGAGATGAACCAGATGTTGAAACCAGTGACCAAGTATTTTAAATAACAATGATTCATATGATAAAAGATATAGCTTAAATGGTAGACAAACAACATGCATTAATGCTTGGGAATTTCAACAGAAATGTAGAAACTATAAAAAGGAGTCAAGTGAAAATGATGAAAAAATTTTAAAAACCAACATGATATCAGAGATGGAGGATTACTCCAGTAAGTTTATCAGCAAACTGGATGTAGCTGAGGAAAGAATCAATGAACTTGTAGATAGGTAGGGAGAAGTTATTCAGCCTAAAATATAAAGAGAAAAAAGAAATAAAATTTAAAACAGAGCAGAGCATCCACAAACTATGGGAAATATTGGCAAGTCTAACATATGTGGAAGTGTAGTTTCAGAAGGAGATAAGAGTTGAAAATGGGCAGAAGATGTGAAGAGATAATAACTGATTTTTTTCCTAAATGAATTGAATAGGAATAAAGCAAACAAACAGAGGTCCGAAAAGTCTAGAGAACTCCAGACAGGAAAGAAAGAAAAGAAGGAAGGAAGGGAGGGAGAAAGGGATAGAAGGAGGGAGGAAAAATAAAGAGAAATAAAATAAAGCAAGAAAGATAATTTGAAATATTATAGTCAAAAGCTAAAAAAGGGATAAAGACAATATCTGGAAGGGCGCAAGAAGTAAAAGAAACATTGTATACACAGGAACAAAGAGAAGCATTATGGCTAACAGAAATTGTGCAAGCTAGAAGAGAATGGAGTGACATCTTTGAAGTATTTTCCATCTAGAATTCAGTACCTAGAGAAAGTAGTTTTCAAAGGTGAGGATGAAATTAAACTTCTTCAGTCATATAAAAGCTGAGAAAAATCATTGCCATTGTAATTGAACTACATGAAATATTAAAGAAAGTTATAGAGGCAGCAGTGTGATATTAGGTAGAAACTTTGATCTTTTCAAAAAAGGAAGGAAGAGAGGAAGGAAGGAAGGAAGAGAGGAAGGAAGGAAGGAAGGAAGGACACTGGAAATGGCAAAAGTAAAAATTAATATAGAAGAAATTTTTATTATTTTAATATTTTTACTATAAAGTAAAAAAACTAACAATGTATTATTGGGCTAATAACATTTGCAGAAGTATGAAGACAGTAGTGTACAATATGGGAGGAAGGAGATAGAAGTATATAGCTATAGGGTTCTTACACTATACATGAAGTGATAAATAATATTTTAAGATAATTGTAATATTTTAAGATAATTTTAGGTGTATATTATAAACTCTAGATTAATCACTAAAATATAAAAAGTGGTGTAACTAATATGCCAACAATGGGGATAAAGTGAGATATTTAAAAACTTTGTTCATCCAAAGGAAGCAAGGAAAAGAGAGAGAAAAAAAGAGAGATGGGACAAATTAAAACAATTAGCAAAATGGTAAATTTAAACCCAACCATATAAAAATTGCATTAAATGTGAATGATCTAAAAATCCAATAAAGATGCAGATCATCATATTGGATACAAAGGAAAAAGCTAGACTCAACTCTGCTCTCTACATGGAAATCAAAGCTAAATACAAAGACATAGGATTGGAGAAAAGTTAAACAGATAGGAAAAAATATATACCATGCAAACAAAAAATAAGAAAAGATCTGTAGAAACTATACTAATAGCAGACAAAGTAGACTTTAGAGCAAAGAATATTAACAGCAATTAGAATAATATTACATGGTGATAAAAGATTAATTCTTCAAATAAAACCCATTACAATCTTAAAGATGCATGTACCCAACAATACATCTTCAAAAGTCGTAAAATAAATACTGGTAGAAGAGAAAAAGAGAAATAGAAAAATGCATAATTATATTTGGGAACATCAACATTCCTCTCTTAGTAAACAGCAGTACAAATAGAAGAAAATTACTGATGGTATAAAAGTCCTGAATAACATTATTCACAAACTTAATCTAAGTGGCATCTAAAGACTTTCTACCCAACAATAGAGGAACTCACATTATTTTTATTTGTACATGGAACATTTACAAAGATAGACTGCATTCTGGGCCATTAAACAAATCTCAGCTAATTTCAGATAATTCAAACCATACAAGTGTATTCTCTGACCATAATGGAATTAAACTAGAAATCAATAACAGGTAGATGTCCGGAAAATCTCCAAACATTTGGAAATTAAAAACTCACTTCTAAATAACCTATGAGTCAAGGAAGAAATTACAAAAGGAATTAGAATATATTTATAATTGAATGAGAATGAAAATGCAGCATATTTGGTATGTAGGCACATCAGTTTTTATAGGGAAAAGTAGAGCATTTAAAATAGTTATACTAGAAAACAAGAAAGATCTCAAATCAATACTCTTGTTCCATTATAAGAAACTAGAAAGTGAAAAGCAAATAAAATCCAAAAGAAGCAGGAGGAAGGAAATACTAAAGAAGAGAAATCAATGAATATGAAAACAGAAAAACAATAGAAAAAGTCAATAAAACCAAAAATTGGTTGTTTGAAATGATTGTTAAAATAGCTATGCTTATAGCAAGACTGGCCCAGAAAAACGGAGATAAGATAATTTGGGAGAAGATAAAAATCAGGAACTAAAATGTGGTCATCACTGGAGACCCTAAAGACAGTATAAAGATAACAAGAAAATATGAACATGTTTATGATAATATATTGGAAACACAGTGAAAAGGGATAACTGTCTTTTCTGAAAGACACAAATTATAAAAGTTTACTCAGGAACAATTAAATTTCCTGGATAGCCCTATGTTTATTAATTAAATTGAAATTATAAGAAAAAAATTACAGAAAATATATTCTTGAACATGGACACAAATATCTTTAACAAAATATATTCCAGTTGAACCTAATAATATATAAAAAGGATAATACATTATGATCAACTGGGGTTTATTTCAAGCATGCAAAGTAGGTTTTATATTAAAAACTCAACAGTAATTCCTCTATTCACTGACTAAGAAAGAAATCATATAATCATCACAATATATGCATAAAAATCATTTGAGAAAACTCAACATTCATTCCTCATAAAATCAGCAAAGTAGCAGTAGAAGAAATATTTTACAACCTGCTAAAGGGTACTGAAAATGAAAAAACCTTACAGCTGACATTATATTTAATAGTGAAAGACAGAATGTTCTCCCCCTAAGATCAGGAACAATACAAGGATGTCTGCTCTTACCTCTTCTATTCAACATTGTACTGTATGTGCCAACCAGTGCAATAAGGCAATAAAAATAAATAAAGGGCATACAGAAATGGAAGGAATTTTTTAAAAACTGTCTTAATTTCTATATGTCCCTGGAAAAGTGTAAAATATTTGCATATCATGCCAAACCGTTATAAAAACTCTTCACTGCTTTTAAAGCAGACCAAAATTGTCTTCAGATACTCATGCAAAAGAACACACCTATTCTTTTCATATTAGTTGTAAATAGATAATAGATGAAATGCTTGTTTATTTCACTGATAATTAAAGTAGTTAACATAAAACTCATATGGAATGTTTTAGATATCTTAAAACATTCAAATCTGATTGTCAGGTAACACACATATAAGGGGTTAATGTGTAAGTTTCTTCCCTCTCACCTTTCCTATTTATAGACTTTAAGAAAGTAAATTGGCATAAGTGGTATAAGAAGAAAATGTCAAAAGGTTATTAAATACTGCAGAGAAAACGTTTTTAATGAGAATTCCAGAATTCTAAAACAAAAAAAAGATCAGAAAAAAGCTTATTATAATGAAATCAGATAATGAAATCAGTGTCCAAGACATGTTTTCTAGCATTATTTCTGCCTATCTGTACTGCATAATTAGTGGTAGGCAAGTTAGGTTGTAAACTGTGAGAAAAACAACATATTTTCCAGCTCTGGCTCCTAGCTCTGCTGCAGGCAGCTGGGAGTGTTTTCCAGAAATAGAAGACGGCTGTAACAAACAATAAAATATAGGCGGTAAGAACCACGATGATCTCTTTATCACATCTGCCATTGCTGCATACCCTGACAGATTTATCAGAATGCCATGTGAGTATGAAGGCGATGTGTCACAATCTGTAGGTATGCCCAGTCCCAGAGGATTTACTACTTCATTAGGAAACAAGGAAAGACCTTAAATTTAATAAAACATTTAGAAAATGAATTTTTATTTCCTAATATCCTGGAATGAGATTTTGAATGCTGTAAAAAACATGTTTTCAATAACACGAATCTCCTTATGCCTTTACCCATTGCCCTTTATAAAAAGTTACTGCTTAGTTTCTTATAAATGAGGAACATGAAGACTTGGTTCTTTTTTATTTTTATTATTTATTTAAATTTAATAAACTTTTATTTTAACAGAGGTTTTAGATTACAGGAAAATTACATCAGTATAAGGGACTCCCATATATCCAACCCCCTGCCCTTCCCACATCTTCCCCAATTAATAATATCCTACAATTTTATGGTGTATTTGTTACAATTGATGAATAAATATTGAAGCTTTGCTACTAACCAAGGTCTATAGTACATTATGGCTTATATTTAATTCCAATGTCCTAAAAATGCCCTATACTCCACCTATTATTCTCTCCTCTTACCCTCTGAACCTCTGGTAACAACAGTACTTACATCAGTGTTACATGTTCTTCCATTACGACGACACTAACAAGTTTACTTTGTCCATGGTTGCATTCCCCTCTTATGTTTGTCCATTCCTCAACCTTGAGGGTTTTGGATAGTGATGCCTCCTCTACCTCAGATTGAGAGGGGGTTTAGATCTCATGAATCAGATGAAGAAACTTTTGTTTACAGTTGTAGATACTCTGTTTTTTGGGATGGGGTTCGTCCATCCTTATCATTTTATTAGATGTCCTGGGTGAATGTGAAGATCTGGAGAGCAGGCATTAGCCTCACAATTCTTCTGAGATTCAGGGTTCAACCAGCATATGAACAAAATGAAGATTTAAGTCTCTGAGGCATGTTTAATGTGTATAGTGTTAATTATAGGGCTCAAATAAAAGGAGTAGAGAATCATGTGTAATGAAATTATAAATAAGTCTAATTCTGTTAGATTGGGAAAATAGATTGTTATATATTCCAAGGCAAGGCCCATTGACGGGGTGCTGATTTCCTGGGTTTGTGAGCCTTGCCTGCAGTATCCAGATGGCTCTAGAGCCCTATTTGAGGCTCTGCTCACAGTGGCAGTTAGTGAGATCTGCCTGAGATACGCATAAATGTAACTTCTGGAATGAACTCCCAACTCCTTTTGAAATCTCTTGGCTATAAAAACTCTTTTGTATTTGATGAGTCTCCCTTTTGATCAAGGTCTTTTTCCAAGTGCATTGCTGGTTGGTACTTGGTATTAATCCTTGGTGGCCAGGAGGCTCATATTCAGGAGTCATGTCCCATTCTCGGGGGAAGGTAGTACATTTATTTGCTGAGTTTGGCTTAGAAAGAGGACACTTTTGAGTAACACGGAGGTTTTTATGAGGTAACTCTTCCGCAATAGTTATTATTAGGCTAAGTTTCAGTTTTACAAGAATAAAGTTCATAGTTACATGCATTAATTTTGAGGACTTGACATATTGGTCTATTATCTTTCCTTAAGCACTGCCTATGTACTCAAGAGATTCTTGCCCTTCTATTTGAGAACACAGCAGGACTCCCCAGGATGGGAGTTTAATATTTTGTTGTTTATTGTTTGGGTCTCCACCCACTGAGATACAACCGATGACAAGATAAAGCTTGTTTCTTTTAAAGACCCCAAAATTTAAATGGTGAAAATAGTAAGTTGTTTTTTTCTGACTTTTCTTATTAAATTAATCAAGAAAGTAAATGACTGGTACACACTGCTAAAACCTGTGGACCTATGCTGTCTGTCATATTAATTATATCTCCTTAGAAGTACTAAATAGGAGTTTGTAAAAAAGGTACTGGTTTAGATTTCAGAAAACCTTGGTTGCAGTTCAGCTCTTAGGATCTGTGTGAACTTAGAGGATAATTTTATCTCCTTTCAGGGGATTGCTGTGAGAGTAAGTAAAGTATTGCAAGGCTTTTGTAAAGTAGAAAATGATATTAATTAATTTATTTGCTCAATAGTTGAGAATAGTTATATGATATTAAGATAATGAAATATTCCCAATTAAAAATACTTGACTCAAGTTAGGAGATTTGAGTTCTGGACCAGTGCAACATGTTCAATAATTTCTTTTAGTTCTATGCTCTATAGTTAGTATGGGATTTACCAGAATTAGATTTTGGCAATATAAGACCACTCTGTTGAATATCTACTGAAGGGGATTCTTGTGAATACCTGGATTCTTGCCGAGTGCAGCAAACTGAAGTCCACACCAAGGTTGATCACATAAGTGAGTTTTATGAAGCCAGCAGAGGTCAGGAGAGTAAATCTTTGTTCTGCTTCCTTGAACAAAGGAGGTGAGGATTTTTATTAGATTCAGACAAAAAGAGGTGGGGACAGGGATATCACTGGCTGGACCCACCTGTAAACTAGGGTCTGTAAACTGGGCTTTAGAGGAGGGCAAAAGGGGTGAGCTCATGGCTGCTCTGTAGAGTGTCCTTGATCTCAGCTTCCTCCATCCAGTGTATGTTTTGCCAGGCTTAAACAAAGAGAAGGGGAGTGGAAAACAGGAATATGCTACGTTTAGACAAAGGCAAGAAGCAAAACAGGGGCATGTTCTATAATCGAAAAAGGTCTTTCATTAATAAGTAATAAGTGCACAGCCACACAGCTACAAGTTATAAGGTGAAGATTATAAGTCTACAATTTCATCATTAGTTATTAAGATATCCCATGGTATTTTTAGTCTCTTTCATTGCTAGTATCCAATTTTTAAAAAAAATTTTTAGTTAATAGGGACTGGGGATTGAACCTGGGACTTTGTATGTGGGAAGCTGGCACTCAACTACTGAGCCATATGAACCAGATCGGCCTCCCTCAGCTTTTTTGCTACTTTGTTTTGCTTGTTGCTTGTTTTTGTTTTTTCGGGAGGCACTGGGAACTGAACCCAGGACCTCCCATGTAGAAGGTGGGAGCTCAACTGCTTGACCCACATCTGCTTCCACCTATTTTTTTAATTACTAAAGATTGCACCTGTGCGGCCCTGCATTAGTTACTTAACCTTTCTGGGACACTGGTTTACTTTACAGGAATGTAAAGGAATTGAAGTAGATGATTATTAGCGTCTATTCCTGTCTTAAAAAGGTCTGCCACATTCACCTTGCACATTGTTTTGAAATTTGGTACAGCAAGCACACAAAGGACCTTCAGACTCAGCATTTCCTACTCAAATGTGGATGAATGGAAAAAATTTGTTCACATCATTGGCTGCCCTGCCCAGTTTATTTTTACATTACGGATTCTGTTACAAAGTATTCTCTATCTTGGTCATCAGGATTCTTGCCTGTTTTTGCCTGAGGCTTGTAGAGATAAGAGTAAATAGTTCATCATACTAACACCTAAACTATCCCTTTGTTTTTCTCCTTTTTTCTGTTTCCATGAGAAACCTGTCACAAGAACACCTACATACAAATGTTGCCACTGAAACAAACCACCAGCACTTCAGAATTCAGAACCACAGAAATCTTCCCTGAAGGTCAAAATTATAAAATTTCCAAGAAATAGCTATTCTGTGTTTGAAAGGATCATGATTTCAGAACTATCACAACACTATCTCTCATTAATACTAATTGTTCATGGATTCTGTAATGTCTTTAAATAGATTAAGCAAATTAATGTGAAATGATGCCAAAAGCACTTTAAATATAAGTAAGCATGAGCATGTAAAATCATAATTGATTTAAGAAAGGCTACAGAGGATTAATTGTCAATGTTTCAATTTTTACTCTCTTTTGTGACTAGGGATCATGATTAAGCAATTACCCTTTTTCCTCTTTTATTTTTACTCAACTCTTCACAAATACTGGCTTCTCTAATCTATGAAAATTTATTTATTCAATCAATATTCAAATTTTCCACCCCTAATATCCTACTACCAAAGTCATTGATGATCTCCTAATTACTAAACTCAAAAAATACTTTTCATTCACACCATATTTATGCCTAAATGCAGAATTCAGTGCTGAAACTCCTTGGCTGCTCAGTTTTCACAGCACTTGTGCAATCATACATGCCTGCGTGTCAAGTCCCTTCTGGGGCTCTCCCCCTCCTAGCCTTCTTCTTATTTATTACTTGTTATTACAGATTACTTGTTTTTAACTTCCATTGGGAATCTTCAAGCCCAGTCTACCCACTAAAGAATAAGGACTTTGAAATTTATATCTACAGTGCTCATCTCTTACCATAGTTCTGACTATCTCCTGAATATCTCCTTATAGTGCCTGTCGGTCCCTTCAGATACAGCATATTTTTAAACAAAATCTCATGAGCTTTCCTTCCTTATCTACTGTTTTCATTTATTAATGGTAATATCCAATCTTGAAATCTTGGCATCATTTTTGAACCCTTCCCCTTCTTCCTTTACCTCTAATACAGTACCAACTCACTCACTCACTCAAAAATATTTACTAAAATATTTTCTAAATGTCAGATACTCTCCTAGGCAATGTGAACAAAATAGTGAAGAGACAGACAATAGATAATAATCCCCCCAATAATTAATGATTCAATATGATAAATGCTATGAAGGAAAAGCGCAGTGCCAGAAGATTGTACTGAGAGAACTGGCCTAGTGTGAGGGAATCAGTGAAGGCTGGGATCTGTGGGATACACAGGAGTTAGGATGAAATTGAGGAGTAAGGAGAGGAAGTATATTCCAAGGAGAGGGAGTAGCATATGAAAAGACCCTGAAGTGGGACAAAGAGAGATGTGATAATTATGTCTGAATACTAAATCTGGGTCAGGAGCTTTCATCCCCAAAATGACCCTAAGTAGTAGGTATTATGTTGATGCAAATTTTTGGTACATTATAGGGGCTCAACAAATGTCTGTTGCATAAATAAATAGATTCTTATTTTCACTGAGAAAACCTAGGCTCAGAAAGTTTGAGTAAGAGTTTTACTGCAACATCAACTGTCAAGGAGACAGGATTCAAGCTCAAATCTGTCCCCCCAATCCAAGAACTGAGAGAGATTTATAGGATGAACACACTTGGGAGTGATGGGGATTCAGGTTGACATAGTCTGACTGGATGTTTATAGGACTGTCTAAATATGGTTGAAGTGTGACAGCAGACTGCATCTTATCTTCCTTTTGAGTGACCCCATGCATTTTATTTGCTACCAGCAACTCCTCATACCATAAGCTTTGTTCCTGATGGCTTGGGGGTTGTTCAAGGGACAGGGATGCAATGTACCTGTCTATGCATGCTCCATCAGTGGCTGAATTTCACCACAGCTAAATTTGATTGTGCCTAAGACAAATTCATAAAAGAATTTTAGTAATGGGAGAGGAAGGAATTCTCATCAGCAGCCAGGTTTTGGCAAAAATCTGCTTTTTTTTAAAGTTAGTTATGACTCCTGGCTCTCTGCCTATGGTTTCACCACCATCACCTTTTGCCTTGTGACTGGTGTACTTGCTTTTACTCTTGTTTTCCATATCAAATACAGAGGTAATTTAGAAATATATGACATAATTTAATGCTCTACTTGAAATTCTTTTCATTGCATTTATAATACAACTGAATTTGTTACCAATGCTGTCAAGGCTCTACATAATCTGTCCATGTCTACATCTGTCTATCATCTCTTGAATCTCTTCCTTGCTCACTATATTCCAGTCCTGTTGGCTACCTTTTTCTGAGTCCTCAAACATGCCAAGGTCATTTCCACCTCTCTTCTGCTCCTTAATGTGGTTCTTATTGTAGTCTCTGACTAGAAATTTCCTCTGTATATTTTTCTTTTTTTTGTATTTTTGTTTTCAAAATGATTTATCTTTCACCCTTTAGGATTTCTCCTGAAAGTTTCCTTCTCTCAGCAAGATATTTCCTAACAGTCCTACCTCAAGTGTATCCCTAACCCTCAGGCATATCCTCATGTCATTCTATTTAGTTCTTGCCCATCCTTGTCCCCAATTTGAAATTGTCTTGTTTATTTCTTTGTTTACTTGTTTATTGTCTGTCTCTTATAGCTAGATAATAAGCTCATTGGTATTAGGGTCCTTTATTGTTTTGATTCCCTTTATATAATGATTTCTTAGAAATAGGTTCTGGTATATAATGAATGAATAAAAATATGTTAGTGTTGAATAAATGAGTTAATAATATCTATCATCTGAACACAATAAGGGATTCATGATAATTCTTATTTTGAATGAGGAAACTAAGACTTAATGATTCTTTACTGAGTACTTCCTCAAGGCAGCAAAAGCTATAAGCATGGAAGGAGGATACAAAATCTACACTGTTTATTTTTTTAATTTTTCAATTATTTTATAATTATTTTTTTACAAAAAGATACATGGATCACACAAAATGTTACATTAAAAATATAAGAGGTTCCCATATACCTCACTTCCCACACCCCCCACTTCTCCCACATTGACAACTTCTTTCATTAGTGTGGTACATTAGAATCTATACTGTTGAAATTTGACTGTTATGCTAATTATCAGGTTCTTTTTCTTCAATCAGCTTAAAATTCAGAGAGGCCCCTAAAAACACCTTAAAGCAAATTTATGACCAAAAGAGAACTCTTTTGACTCTTATAATAACTATGGTTTAGTTATTATATTATTATGGTACAGTTTCATATGGTAATTGTCTATATGCCTTTCTACCTCAAGTCTATGTTTTCATATTAAATAGAAAGAAACAAAGTTAAATAATTTGTGAAATTAATTTATTAATATGATCTAGAACCAGGATCCTAACACAGGTCTGCTTGATATCAAATCCTTACATTTAATCACTATAGTATGCAGACTTTTTAAAATAAAACATAAATTTTATTGATTCATATTAGTAAAATATAAATCCATTTCAAGTGTACAATAAATGATATTCAGTATAATCACATAGTTGTGCATGCATCATTTCATTTTCATTATTCCAATAATAATAATAATAAACAAAAAGCTCATCACCTCTCAATCTCTTTATGCTTCCCCTGCTGTACATAGCTGCCATTCTCTTTCTTTCTAGTTTATTTTACTTATATTTTGTAAAAACAGTCTTATATATGCAATATTACCCATATTCATATTTTACATTAGGTTTCACTGTTACACAGTCCCATGTTACTTCTTTTTAAAGAGGTGCTTGGGATTGAACCCAGGACCTCGTATATGGGAAGCAGGCACTCAACAACTGAGCTACATCTATTTCTTGCTTGTTATAATTTTTAGTTTTCCTTCAGGTAATATATATGACCTTAGCCTTACCCTTTCAACCATTGTCATAACCATATAAAAGCTCTTCTAGTTACAAACACTATGAAGTGCTGTCACCATTTCTATTTTTCTCTAAATATATATAAGCGAATTTTTTACCAATTCTGCACAGATTAACCATCAGCTTTCCATTCTCTATCCTCATTCTATTTTCTGGTGACCTCAATTCTAATTATTAACTTCATGAGTTTACACAATATATTTAGTTCATAATAGCACAATCATATATTATTTGTCCTTTTGTTTCCGGCATGCTACACTCAGCATAATGTCCTTCAGGTTCATCCATGTTGTCCTATGTTTCATGATTTCATTTCTTCTTGCATATTATTCTACTGTGTATATACAGCAAAATCTGTTTATCCATTCATCAGTTGATAGACACCTGGGTGGTTCCAACTTTTGACAATCATGAATAATGCTGATATGAACATCCGTATTTAGATGTCTGTTAATGTTATTCCTCTCAGTTCTTCTGTGTATAGACCTAGAAATGGTATTGCCAGGTCCCATGGCAAGTCTATATTCAACTTCCTTAGGAACTGCCAAACAGTCCTCCACAGTGATTGCACTAATCTACATTCCCACCAACAGTGAGTAAGTGTTCCTATCTCTCCATATCCTCTCCAACACTTACAGTTTTCTGACTTTTTAATAGTGGCTAGTCTTAATAGGTGTTAAACGATACCTCATTGTAGTTTAGATTTGCATTTCCTTATCATTAAAGATGTTGAGCATTTTTTCTTGAGTTTCTTCACCATTTGTATTTCTTCTTTGGACAATTATCTTTTATTTGTGGTAGGTAAGGGAGTAAAGAGTTTATTAAAGAGCAAGAGAAAGGAAAAGCACATACATGAGATATGGGGTCGGCCTTGCTACAGAGTGAGATGTGACTTTGGGGCCCCGGGGTAGGCCTTTTTAAGGTCTTTCTTCCTTTCTTTTCCCCTGTATTCAGGAGGGATCTCCGCTGTTTGCTGTCCTAATCTGTTGCCTTTCAACCTTCATCTATCAGCTTTCAGGGAACCATTGGGGAGCCTTTCTTGTTGGAGTTATCTGGCAAGTTTTTGAACTTGGGAGTTGCAAATGGGGCCTCATGACCAGGGTCTTTGGTGGGCTTTTTGGCTGTGACAGTTATGGCTTTGTGCTCAATCAGTTGCCTTCCCTCAGGGAGTTTCTGGGAGGGGTCACATAGCTATGTTTAGACCAGTGGCCTTCTCTGTTTCCTAAACTAACCTGCCTCAACTCCCCCCTCAGAAAGTTTACACCCTTATTCTCTATGAGGAGCTAAAGGGTTATGGTGATTTCTTTTGCAGCTGTTTCCTGCTGGTCATGGGCTGTAGTCCCTGACTGACAGAGTATGAAACTCTTTGGGTATTCTATTGAGGTTGAGGGAAGGTGGGTCCAGCATCATAATTGGAACTGGATGAAATCCCTACATGATTAATACCTTATTCTGGAAGGAATTGATTCTGGAAAAAATAAACCTAGAATTTTGAGATGCATGATCCTACTAAAAGGATAAAGAAGATGGTGGTAAGTGGCCCCCAAAAGGGGACCAGCCATTACATACTGGACCAAGGGAGTGAGAAAGGCCAGGTGCCTCCAGAGTTTACATCCTTCCGAAGTTGTTGGGCTTCATCTTGTAGGTTTCAAATGCTGTTTAGAACTGTTGAAGTTCAGGAACAGGCACGATTTCCTCCCTGTGCCACAGTTAACATGTTTAGGGTTCTGTGATTTTGCAGCATCATGGTGGGCAAGTAATATATTTGCTGTCTAAGAGCTTCTAAGTTGTGGCTAGTTCCTTCTGTGCTGTTGTTTAACTCTAGGGAGAGATTATGGTAGACCTGCTGGGTTTGGTATAAGCTACCAACCTCAGTTCCCATAGTGGAGTCTATGCTAAGGACAGCTAGGAGATGTATGAGGAAAGGCACTGCCCTAGACATAAACTCACTAAGACAATATAGGCAACAACAAGACAAGCACATGGCAAATAAAATAAGGATAATACTTAAGAAAGCCTTTCTTTCATTTAAAGGCAAATTCATTAATTACTTAGAAAATGAATTATCTACCAAGACTTTTAATATTTTCAATATTCCTCTGCATATGGTCTAGAATAGAAGAGATATTATCAAATATATCAGGTATATAGGTACAGTGCTTAATACAAGTCAATGCACAGGTTCCTCTTTGAGCTGCAGTTAATAGATCTAAGCTCCAGGGTTGCAATACCATATGTGTTGTCTCTCCATGGGAGTAGGCCATAATGCTAATTGTGTTTGCTTAAGTTCTATTCATATTACTCTGATAGTTATTGCTTTACTTGTCATGTCCTTCACATAGCCAGCATGTTACAGTACTATTGATCCAACATAGAGGCTCCAATGTTTCACTGGCCTTGTACATAGTGCCCTTCAGCACTATAAAACAGAGCCAGTCTGGAGGCAATGCCCATTGTAAATCTGGCCAAATCAAATCATTGCCAGCTGCTGCAGAAGTCTGAAACTGATATGCACTTTCATCCATTTCAGGAGCATGACCAGAGATGATACTTTCATGGTTTTAGGAGTCATAGTGACTGATCTAACCAATAATTCAAATAGAGAGGCACCATGAAGGGTACTGGGGGCCTGGCTTGAATAGAGTTTGACAACACTGAAGTCTAACTCTTAATTTTATATACTTTCTTGCGACGGTTTGCTCGGTTGGTAGAGGTGGGGTCCGGCTGCGGACGAGGGGTCGGTCCAGCTCTGGACGAGGGGTCGGTCCCGCTTGGGATGAAGGGTCGGTCCCACTTGGGATGAGGGGTCGGTCCGGCAGCAGATGAGGGATCGGTCTCAAAAGGGGTTGCGTGGTTTGGCTGACGGGGTCGCCCGGCGAAGCCGGCGACAAAGGGGTCGCCCGGAGAAGCAGGCGACGAACTGGGGACAAGGGAGGCCAGGCCCTTGTCGGGGGCTCTCAGGACTGGAGGGCGCACGGCAGAAGAACTACCGCGGAGACAAGGTAAACACGCAAGTCCAACTTTATTGAGGGAGAGGCAACAGTTTTATAGGGGCTGGGGAAGGCTGATTGGTCGAAGCCACGCCCTGTTCTGATTGGTTGCCGGTGAAAGGTCAGTGGGCGGTACTGGATGGGGGAGGGGTGGTGGTTAGGGATTGGCTGTCGCTGTTGCTGGGGGAAGGGGCAGGGTTTAGGGATTGGTGGCTGCTGTTGCTGGGGTGGAGGGCAGACTGGATTTTTCCGCCCACGCCTGGCTGTTGCTGCTGTCGGGGGAAGGGAAAAGGGCAGACTGGATTTTTCCACCCACGCCTGGCTGTTGCTGCTGTCGGGGGAGGGGAAAAGGGCAGACTGGAATTTTCCGCCCTGCGCCTGGCTGTTGCTGCTGTCGGGGGAGGGGAAAAGGGCAGACTGGAATTTTCCGCCCTGCGCCTGCGCAGGGAGAAAGAAGAAGAAGGGTGCCACCCCACAGGCATCGGGTGGCGCCATCCGGGAGGAGGGGTGGCCGCGGAAGCATGGCTGCCGAGAAGGGGAGACCCGAGGGCACTCTGCGCCCATGCCGAGCTTCCTTCAGGGGTGGCGGTGAGTCCGACCAGCCACCCTATTATGGGGGCAGTGGCTTGGCCTGCTGTGGCTGCTCCCCCGCCAGGCCAGCAAACCACACTTCAGCCCGAGGGGTGACCGCATTTCCCCCTTCTTTTCAAATAAGGGCCAGGATGGCAGCAGCAACAAGTAGCTGAGGCCCAAGAGGCAGTAAGCAATGAGGGAAGCGGGGCTGAAGAGGGAGGTGAGTATGACGGGGATATAAATGTACAATTTAGGGGGTGGTATCTTGCCGTTGCAAGCAAGGGTGGCCAATGTCCAATTCTTGTTGATCTCGGCGGCTATAAGATCCATCTGTTGTTAAAAGTCCAGGATGACAGCGCGTTGCAGGTAGTTGATCTCTCCTTGGCAGCAAAGACATTGTAGGAGAGGATTACTTTTTCCTGCCAGAGGCTTACTGTCCAATTAAAAGGCTGATGGCTGGGGTTGGTGAGTGCAATGGGGAGTGTGAGGAAAAGAAGGGTGACGGTTTTGGACAAGAGGAGGCTTGGTGAAGTCATTATGGGAGGAAGATAAGGAGTAAAGCATAAAAGAGGATAATAAACAGAAAGGCGATGGAGAGTAGAATTCGTTGGCCGAGGTTCCAATCTTCTGGGGTGGTAGCCGCTAGACAGATGGCGGAAAATATTATCAAGAAAGCAAAGGTTATGAGGAAGAAATAAAGTATTAAAGGCTGTGGGGGAAGTGAGAAGATCATTTAGAGGATAGGGTTGAGAATGGTATGTTTAAGACAGAAGCTTTGTGGTTTGTAGGAGACTGCTTTATAAACGAAGGAGAATGAGGGCAGTAAATATAGTAACGATAGATAGGAAGATGACAGTGAGGAGGAGTCTTTGTTTAAGGTTCCAATCGTCCGGCGCAACAGTGGCTAGGCCGATAGCGAGGGGTGTTGCTAAATAGACAATGGCTGCAAAGACAAAATCATCTTCTGTTTCCTTAAGAATAACTTTTCTTTAAATACTTAGTAGCATGCAATATTAGAAACTGTTTCCTAAAAGCAAGTTGGCAGGGGAGCTTGGTTGCTGTTAATCTTTCCTGTTATAAAATTACCTTTTATTATTATTATCATCAATTCAGTTTTATATATATATATTTAAGAATGACCTTTTAGAATTAGCCATTTAATACCTTAATGTAAACTATTGAAGATAAATTTTATCTTTACAGAACACATTCCCTTACGTAAAGTTATCACAATACCTTTTACACTTGCCGCATGCAAATTAAGTTTCAAGAGTTTATGAAAAATTAGCCATCCTACTTTAGGACAAAATACGTCTTTTTGCAAAACTTATTATATTTCCGTTAGCATTTTTACAAACTTTTAACCTTTTTAATATTCATATAAGTTTTACATTCTTTATATTATCCTGTGAAGAAAAATGAGTTATTCATTTTAATCTAGGCAAGAACAACTTTTTATGAAGACGTACAGTTAATTTTGTTAATTAAGACTTACAATTTTTTTTTAATTGTAGATATCTTATTAACATTTAAACTTATGTATTAATATAATAAACTTAAGTATTAATATAAGCGCTTATTTAATTTTTGGCCATTTGAATAGAGCCCTTTTAAAGATTTCTAGTAATTTATATTTACCATCCGGAGGTATCACAATATATGTTGACACTGAACGAACAGACAGACAAACACAGAACAATTACAACACATTAACAGAAATATATAATTTATTTACAGTTGACTCATAATTCTTACTTTCTTGGTATAGCTGCTTTTAAATCCTTTTTTATATAGCATATCATAGATTATAACCTTCAAGATTTCTTCTGGACTTCATGTTGCCTGTAATAAGCCAGGAGGGAATCTTTTACCTTCCTGCTCCACAGCAAAAGTGACCCTATCTATAAGGCGAGTATAGGTGTCCGGGTCCCAAAGCTGACACGTGGTAAGCCATGGATTAAAGGGGAGAAGAAGGTCCCAATATACTTGAAACTGTTTGAAAGAGATCTTACACCGGTGAGTGTCTAGGAGACCGGCGAGGGCCCGAACTTGTGGGGCTTGCTTAGCAGATAGGATGTTATCCATTGCTAATGGCCTTTTGGAGCCGATAAGAAAAGGGGCCCTTACCTTGAGAGCGCGGTGATGGGAGCCGAGGTGCGCGGTGAGACGAGGGGTCGGAGCCGGTGGGGCTCCGACGGTGGTCACGGGCCAAAAGAAGGCCCCGACGAGGGGAGGGTGGGACGACGAGCAGTGGAGCAAGGCAAAGGGGAGCAAGCACGGAGGGGAGGAGGCAGAGGTGAAGGCAGGGGTGGAGGTGCTCAGGCACGCACTCCTGAGAGTTTTATTGGCGCCTCTTAATCATAGCGGGTCGGTATAAGCCCCCGACATGGAAGGAGAAAGCCATCCAGCGATTCTCCCAGACCGCCGTGGATCGTATGAGGTCACCAAGGTTCAGGAGCAGCAATGCAGAGCGAAAAGATAGGGGTGAGAAGAGAGGAGAGTGTAGGGCTATGGTAGGGTTACTTCAGACGTGCAAGCGTGTGCTCCCGAGAAATCCAAGGCTCCTCTTAATCTTAGCGGGTCGGTATAAGCCCCCGACATGGAAGGAGAAAGCCATCCAGTGATTCTCCCAGCCCGCCGTGGATCGTATGAGGTAGCCAAGGCTCAGGTAGCAGCAATGTTGCACGAGAGAAGTCCCAAGGTGAGAAGAGAGGAGGGAGGGGGCCGCCAGGTTATGGAGTGAGGCTGTGGTGGAGATGCCTTGCCCCACGTTGGGCGCCAGATGCGGCGGCTTGCTCAGTCGGTGGCGGTGGGGGTGTTCTGCCCCACGTTGGGCGCCAACTGCGATGGTTTGCTCCATCGGTAGAGGTGGGGTCTGGCTGCGGACGAAGGGTCGGTCCAGCTCTGGACGAGGGGTCGGTCCCGCTTGGGACGAAGGGTCGGTCCCACTTGGGACGAGGGGTCGGTCCAGCAGCAGACGAGGGATCGGTCTCACAAGGGGTTGCATGGTTCGGCTGACGGGGTCACCCGGCGAAGCCGGTGACGAAGGGGTCGGCCGGAGAACTGGGGACAAGGGAGGCCAGGCCCTTGTCGGGGGCTCTCAGGACTGGAGGGCGCACGGCAGAAGAACTACCGCGGAGACAAGGTAAACACGCAAGTCCAACTTTATTGAGGGAGAGGCAACAGTTTTATAGGGGCTGGGGAAGGCTGATTGGTCGAAGCCACGCCCTGTTCTGATTGGTTGCCGGCGAAAGGTCAGTGGGCGGTACTGGACGGGGGAGGGGTGGTGGTTAGGGATTGGCTGTCGCTGTTGCTGGGGGAAGGGGCAGGGTTTAGGGATTGGTGGCTGCTGTTGCTGGGGTGGAGGGCAGACTGGATTTTTCCGCCACGCCTGGCTGTTGCTGCTGTCGGGGGAAGGGAAAAGGGCAGACTGGATTTTTCCACCCACGCCTGGCTGTTGCTGCTGTCGGGGGAGGGGAAAAGGGCAGACTGGAATTTTCCGCCCTGCGCCTGGCTGTTGCTGCTGTCGGGGGAGGGGAAAAGGGCAGACTGGAATTTTCCGCCCTGCGCCTGCGCAGGGAGAAAGAAGAAGAAGGGTGCCGCCCCACAGGCATCGGGTGGCGCCATCCGGGAGGAGGGGCGGCCGCGGAAGCATGGCTGCCGAGAAGGGGAGACCCGAGGGCCCTCTGCGCCCATGCTGAGCTTCCTTCAGGGGTGGCGGTGAGTCCGACCAGCCACCCTATTATGGGGGCAGTGGCTTGGCCTGCCGTGGCTGCTCCCCCGCCAGGCCAGCAAACCACACTTCAGCCCGAGGGGTGACCGCACTTTCTAAATACTTCCAATGAAGTTTATAATGTATTAAATGAATTTAACTATTTTTAGTACTTTACATTTTACATGGCAGAGAAGACAGTGGAGTTTTTTCAAGTTAGAGCCCTGGGAAGCCAACATGCAAGAGAAGAACACAGAGGAATAGAGATGCTCCATAGATATGGCAGAGGCCCTGGGAAGAGAGAGACAAGGCCTAGAGAGACTGAGAGTCTACAGCTGACCTTGTGGAGAGAACAGAGAAGCTGAACCCAGAAAGGAATGAGTCCTGGGAGAGAGATGAGGCTTATTCCAGCCTACAGTTGATATTGGAAGAAGCTGGGACCATGGAGCCTTAAGAGAAAGAGGAAGCCTAAACCCCTTGCAGACATTGGCAGCCATCTTGCTCCAACATGGCATAGACTTTGGTGAGGGAAGTAACTTACATTTTATGACCTGGTAACTGTAAGCTTCTACCCCAAATAAATACCCTTTATAAAAGCCAACAGATTTCTGATATTTTGCATCAGCACCCTTTTGGCTGACTAATACAATTACCATAACAATAAGTATAGTTTAATCTAGCCAGTCTCAGCAATTTCAGATATTATCCTTTTGCTGTTTTATAATATAAAGACATTTATATTGTGATTTTGTCTTAACCTTAGTTACAATTTCTAGTAAATTTTCATTTAAAAACAAATCAGGCACTTTTGCTTATTAACCAAGGACCTAAAACTGTTTTATTAGTAACATTAATATTGCTATGTTTTTCAAGTTTTCCAACAGTTGAACTAATTCCATATGTGATTTATTTTATATATCAAATTCAATGGCAAGATAGTATTGAAATTTAAAGACTCATTTTTGGTTATCCAATTTGTAACAGGTGAATCCAAAATCTGATTTATGAGATCCCAGGCACAAGCAGGCTAGAGATTAGAGCACAAGTAGACTAGAAATTAGAGCAAGCACTGATTAGAACAGAAGGAAGAGTTTTACACTTAGCATAGGGGAAAGACCCGACTTTAGAATCACCTTTACACAAAGCATCAAGTGCCTGCCAGTGGCAGAAACTTTGTGCAGAAACTTTCAGCCTCGTTCCTCCAGGGAAATTCCTGGGCAGCTGCTAGGCATGGAGCTGAGGGATCCAGGGCAGCCCAGGCATCAAAGAGATGCGAATCAGGGCCATTCTGGGGCTGTATCCCCATTAGGTACCTCTCACAAGGGATAAAGCCCTGCTCACTTTTTTTGCTGGAAGTATTGGTGTGTTGAAAGGGGATTGGCAAGGAATTAGGAGGCCATTCTACAGGAACTTTTTAACCATGGGCTAGAGGACTTAAACAGCTTCTCCTTGAGGGGATTCTGCTTAACTGATGGCTTATGAGGAAGTTTCCTTACCTATGGGGCAGACGTGTGGTAAATGGCTTAGATCTTGATTCCTCATCTGCGGTCACCCCTCGGGCTGAAGCGTGGTTTGCTGGCCTGGCAGGGGAGCGGCCGTGGTAGGCCTAATTCCGCTGCCCCCATAATAGGGTGGTTGGTCGGGCCCACCGCCACCCCTGAAGGAAGCTCGGCATGGGCGCAGAGTGCCCTCGGGTCTCCCCTTCTCGGCAGCCATGCTTCCACGGCCGCCCCTCCTCCCAGATGGCGCCACCCGATGCCTTGTGGGGCGGCACCCTTCTTCTTCCTTCTCCCTGCGCAGGCGCAGGGCAGAAAATTCCAGTCTGCCCTTTTCCCCTCCCCCGACAGCAGCAACAGCCAGGTGTGGGCGGAAAAATCCAGCCCGCCCTTTTCCCCTCCCCCGACAGCAGCAACAGCCAGGCGTGGGCGGAAAAATCCAGTCTGCCCTTTTCCCTCCCCCGACAGCAGCAGCAGCCAGGCGTGGGCGGGAAACTCAAGTCTGCCCTCCACCCCAGCAACAGCAGCCACCAATCCCTAAACCCTGCCCCTTCCCCCAGCAACAGCGACAGCCAATCCCTAACCACCACCCCTCCCCCGTCCAGTACCGCCCACTGACCTTTCGCCGGCAACCAATCAGAACAGGGCGTGGCTTCGACCAATCAGCCTTCCCCAGCCCCTATAAAACTGTTGCCTCTCCCTCAGTAAAGTGGACTTGCGTGTTTACCTTGTCTCCGCGGTAGTTCTTCTGCCGTGCGCCCTCCAGTCCTGAGAGCCCCCGACAAGGGCCTGGCCTCCCTTGTCCCCAGTTCGTCGCCTGCTTCTCCGGGCGACCCCTTCGTCGCCTGCTTCTCCGGGCGACCCCTTCGTCGCCGGCTTCGCCGGGCGACCCCGTCAGCCGAACCGTGCAACCCCTTGTGAGACCGATCCCTCGTCTGCTGCCGGACCGACCCCTCGTCCCAAGCGGGACCGACCCCTCGTCCCAAGCGGGACCGACCCCTCGTCCAGAGCTGGACCGACCCCTCGTCCGCAGCCAGACCCCACCTCTACCGACCGAGCAAGCCGCCGCAGTTGGCGCCCAACGTGGGGCAAAGCAACCCACCACAGCACAACGTGGGGCAAGGCAACTCCACCACAGCCTCACTCCATAACCTGGCGCCCCCCCCTCCTCTCTTCTCACCGTGGGACTTCTCTCGTGCGACATTGCTGCTACCTGAGCCTTGGCTACCTCATATGATCCACGGCGGTCTGGGAGAATCGCTGGATGGCTTTCTCCTTCCATGTCGGGGGCTTATACCGACCCGCTATGATTAAGAGGAGCCTTGGATTTCTCGGGAGCGCACGCTTGCACGTCTGAAGTAATCCTACCACAGCCCTACGCCCTCCTCTCTTCTCACCTTGGGACTTCTCTCGTGCAACACTGCTGCTACCTGAGCCTTGGCTACCTCATACGATCCACGGCGGTCTGGGAGAATCGCTGGATGGCTTTCTCCTTCCATGTCGGGGGCTTATACCGACCCGCTATGATTAAGAGGAGCCTTGGATTTCTCGGGAGCACGCGCTTCCACGTCTGAAGTAACCCTACCATAGCCCTACATTCTCCTCTCTTCTCACCCCTATCTTTTCGCTCTGCATTGCTGCTCTGAACCTTGGTGACCTCATATGATCCACGGCGGTCTGGGAGAATCGCTGGATGGCTTTCTCCTTCCATGTCGGGGGCTTATACCGACCCGCTATGATTAAGAGGCGCCAATAAAACTCTCAGGAGCGCATGCCTGAGCACCTCCACCCCTGCCTTTACCTCTGCCTCCTCCCCTCCGCGCTTGCTCCCATTTGCCTTGCTCCACTGCTCGTCGTTCTGCCCTCCCCTCGTCGGGGCCTTCTTTTGGCCCGCGACCACCGTCGGAGTCCCATCGGCTCCGACCCCTCGTCTCACCGTGCACCTCGGCTCCCATCGCCGCGCTCTCAAGGTAAGGGCCCCTTTTCTTATCGGCTCCAAAAGGCCATTAGCAATGGGTAACATCCTATCTGCTAAGCAAGCCCCACAAGTTCGGGCCCTCGCCGGTCTCCTAGACACTCACCGGTGTAAGATCTCTTTCAAACAGCTTCAAGTGTATTGGGACCTTCTTCTCCCCTTTAATCCGTGGCTTACCACGTGTCAGCTTTGGGACCCGGACACCTATACTCGCCTTATAGATAGGGTCACTTTTGCTGTGGAGCAGGAAGGTAAAAGATTCCCTCCTGGCTTATTACAGGCAACATGAAGTCCAGAAGAAATCTTAAAGGGTATAATCTATAATATGCTATATAAACAAGGATTTAAAAGCAGCTATACCAAGAAAGTAAGAATTATGAGTCAACTGTAAATAAATTATATATTTCTGTTAATGTGTTGTAATTGTTCTGTGTTTGTCTGTCTGTTCGTTCAATGTCAACGTATATTGTGATACCTCCGGATGGTAAATATAAATTACTAGAAATCTTTAAAAGAGCTCTATTCAAATGGCCAAAAATTAAATAAGCGCTTATATTAATACTTAAGTTTATTATGTTAATACATAAGTTTAAATGTTAATAAGATATCTACAATTTAAAAAAAAAATTGTAAGTCTTAATTAACAAAATTAACTGTACGTCTTCATAAAAAGTTGTTCTTGCCTAGATTAAAATGAATAACTTATTTTTCTTCACAGGATAATATAAAGAATGCAAAACTTATATGAATATTAAAAAGGTTAAAAGTTTGTAAAAATGCTAACGGAAATGTAATAAGTTTTGCAAAAAGACGTATTTTGTCCTAAAGTAAGATGGCTAATTTTTCATAAACTCTTGAAATTTAATTTGCATGCGGCAAGTGTAAAAGGTATTGTGATAACTTTATGTAAGGGAATGTGTTCTGTAAAGATAAAATTTATCTTCCATAGCTTACATTAAGGTATTAAATGGCTAATTCCAAAAGGTCATTCTTAAATATATATATATATAACTGAATTGATGATAATAATAATAAAAGGTAATTTTATAACAGGAAAGATTAACAGCAACCAAGCTCCCCTACCAACTTGCTTTTAGGAAACGGTTTCTAATATTGCATGCTACTAAGTATTTAAAGAAAAGTTATTCTTAAGGAAACAGAAGATGATTTTGTCTTTGCAGCCATTGTCTATTTAGCAACACCCCTCGCTATCGGCCTAGCCACTGTTGCGCCGGACGATTGGAACCTTAAACAAAGACTCCTCCTCACTGTCATCTTCCTATCTATCGTTACTATATTTACTGCCCTCATTCTCCTTCGTTTATAAAGCAGTCTCCTACAAACCACAAAGCTTCTGTCTTAAACATACCATTCTCAACCCTATCCTCTAAATGATCTTCTCACTTCCCCCACAGCCTTTAATACTTTATTTCTTCCTCATAACCTTTGCTTTCTTGATAATATTTTCCGCCATCTGTCTAGCGGCTACCACCCCAGAAGATTGGAACCTCGGCCAACGAATTCTACTCTCCATCGCCTTTCTGTTTATTATCCTCTTTTATGCTTTACTCCTTATCTTCCTCCCATAATGACTTCACCAAGCCTCCTCTTGTCCAAAATCGTCACCCTGCTTTTCCTCACACTCCCCATTGCACTCACCAACCCCAGCCATCAGCCTTTTAATTGGACAGTAAGCCTCTGGCAGGAAAAAGTAATCCTCTCCTACAATGTCTTCGCTGCCAAGGAGAGATCAACTACCTGCAACGCGCTGTTATCCTGGACTTTTAACAACAGATGGATCTTATAGCCGCCGAGATCAACAAGAATTGGACATTGGCCACCCTTGCTTTTAACGGCAAGATACCACCCCCTAAATTGTACATTTATATCCCTGTCATACTCACCTCCCTCTTCAGCCCCGCTTCCCTCATTGCTTATTGCCTCTTGGGCCTCGGCTACTTGTTGCTGCTGCCATCCTGGCCCTTATTTGAAAAGAAGGGGGAAATGCGGTCACCCCTCGGGCTGAAGCGTGGTTTGCTGGCCTGGCAGGGGAGCAGCCGTGGTAGGCCTAATTCCGCTGCCCCCATAATAGGGTGGTTGGTCGGGCCCACCGCCACCCCTGAAGGAAGGTCGGCATGTGCGCAGAGTGCCCTCGGGTCTCCCCTTCTCGGCAGCCATGCTTCCGCGGGCGCCCCTCCTCCCAGATGGCGCCACCCGATGCCTTGTGGGGCGGCACCCTTCTTCTTCCTTCTCCCTGCGCAGGCGCAGGGCATAAAATTCCAGTCTGCCCTTTTCCCCTCCCCCGACAGCAGCAACAGCCAGGCGTGGGCGGAAAAATCCAGTCTGCCCTTTTCCCTCCCCCGACAGCAGCAGCAGCCAGGCGTGGGCGGGAAACTCAAGTCTGCCCTCCACCCCAGCAACAGCAGCCACCAATCCCTAAACCCTGCCCCTTCCCCCAGCAACAGCGACAGCCAATCCCTAACCACCACCCCTCCCCCGTCCAGTACCGCCCACTGACCTTTCGCCGGCAACCAATCAGAACAGGGCGTGGCTTCGACCAATCAGCCTTCCCCAGCCCCTATAAAACTGTTGCCTCTCCCTCAGTAAAGTGGACTTGTGTG
The DNA here is from genome assembly GCF_030445035.2 of Dasypus novemcinctus. Lineage (NCBI taxonomy): Eukaryota > Metazoa > Chordata > Mammalia > Cingulata > Dasypodidae > Dasypus > Dasypus novemcinctus. The sequence goes on from NC_080677.1 coordinate 89,235,346, forward strand.
TTTACCTTGTCTCCGCGGTAGTTCTTCTGCCGTGCGCCCTCCAGTCCTGAGAGCCCCCGACAAGGGCCTGGCCTCCCTTGTCCCCAGTTCGTCACCTGCTTCTCCGGGCGACCCCTTCGTCGCCTGCTTCTCCGGGCGACCCCTTCGTCGCCGGCTTCTCCGGGCGACCCCTTCGTCGCCGGCTTCGCCGGGCGACCCCTTCGTCGCCGGCTTCGCCGGGCGACCCCGTCAGCCGAACCGCGCAACCCCTTGTGAGACCGATCCCTCGTCTGCTGCCGGACCGACCCCTCGTCCCAAGCGGGACCGACCCCTCGTCCCAAGCGGGACCGACCCCTCGTCCAGAGCTGGACCGACCCCTCGTCCGCAGCCAGACCCCACCTCTACCGACCGAGCAAGCCGCCGCACTCATCCACTCCCCTTTTTAGCCATGACTGAGAAGAAAGATCTGGAGTGGCAGATCAGGACCAGGTAAGTAGCTCCACTGTTAATTAAGGAATTAACTATCTTACCTGCCACATCAAGATCACCCGAGGCTCCTCCTAGTTGATGGTTCACAGTTTCATCCAGGGAGCCGTTCTTGGCCTACGTCCTCCTCTGTAGCAAAGCCCTGGTGAGCCCTGGCTGCAAGGCAGCTTCGGGCCTGGGGCCAACCTCTCCACACTTGAAGCAGTTTCCTGATGATGTGGTGCCTGGATTTGAGAGGATCCAATGTGACAGGGTGCCTTTAACAGAGGCAATTAAAAGGTGAGTCTATTCCTGGACCCAGGCCTGCCCCTCCTGTTTCTCCTCAGAGGTCTGGTCTCAATTATTGAAAACTGAGAAGTCTGTTTCTAAAAGTGAGTAGGGAGTTCATGGAAGTTTGGGGAACCAGAGAAAGTTTTTTCAGCTTCCTGTAGATATCCGGGCAGACTGGTTAATAAAGTGAGTTCCTAGGACGATCTGTTCTTTTCTAGAGTCAGAGTCCACCACAGGGTATTTTTTATTACCTCTACCAGCTTTCCTTGAAATAAGACTGGGTTTTCATCTTAAATCTGAGTAATTTCCTTGAGCTTACTATAATTGACCAGTTTGTAATGCACTTAATCATGCATTTGAGGAGAAATTTGGTCACCTGATCTCTGGCCTTCAGATCTGCCTCTCTGTCCTTCCCACTTACACAGGAGGTTTAATTGGAATTCAGAGTCCCATTCAGAGGTCACTCTTGGCCACTTTCTAATTTGTATTAGAGCCATGTAGTGTGGCAGGAAAAGATTAAACTTTTCCTTTTTAGAACCAGTAGATAGGCTGTCCCATTTCCTGAGACGGTACCACAATGGAGAAGTCTGCTTGAATTCTGGTGAAGCTACCCATTATTCTAGGGGAGGATAAAGTCATTGACCAGTATTAGACCTGACCAAATAAATTGTTCACTGCCCCAGTGTCCTGGGGATTGGGTACCTTGCTCACCATCCCAATTTTCTGGGGGGTTGGAAGGCATGCTTGCTGGGTGTCCCCAAGGCCTTAGAGTGTTGGGGCATATCTGGGTGCTACCAAGCTGGACTTCTTTCCTAGGAAATGGACTGCCTAGGGACCCTTCATTCAGCCTACTTTTGCAGAGGTCTTATGAAGTAGCTATAAGAGAGAGCTCATTTTATGGCCACTGCCAGGGACTGAATTTTGCAGTTAAGCCAGACATTAAGAAGCTAGAGACTGACTGTGGCTTACAGGCAAATAGCCTTGGGGGCCCCAGAAATAGATTAATGGGAATCTCAGGGCCTCCTGGGAACTGAGAAAGGAACAAACCTCTGGAAACTACCAAGGGTGAGAGTCTGGGAGTCTCATTAATAGGACAAAAGAGGGCACAGGCAGGCTTTTATTAAAGACTAGACTCACCAGTTTTGTTTTGTTTTTTTGTGTTTGGAAGTGTTACTTGCCTCTTTCTCTCCTGCCAGGGCTTACCAAATATGCTAGCAGAACACAACAGTTTCTCGGTTTCTAAGTTGTTGGCTATGTTGCATTAAGGAATTTAAGGACATGCCGTAGGGCAGGTAACAGAGTAATGAGTTTATTAAGAAACAAGAAAAAGGAAAAGTACACACTGAGACATGGGTGTGGGCTCTGTGAGAGGGTGGATGCTGGACAATTGTCTTTTCCAGTCTTCTGCCCATTTTTTAATTGACAGTATGTTTTTTAATGTTGAGTTGTATGATTTCTTTTTATATCATGGATATTAAACACTTATTGGATATATGATTGCCAAATATTTTCTCTGATTGAGTCTGCTGTTTTTTCACCCTTTTGAAAAAGTCCTTTGAGGTGCAAAAGTGTGTAATTTTGAGGACATCCCATTTATCTATTTTTTGTTGTTTTTGCTCATGCTTTGGGTATGAGGTTTAAGAAACTACTCCTACCACAAAATCTTAAAAATGTTTTCCTATATATTCTTCTAGGATTTGTATGGTTGTCATTTTTATATTTAGGTCCTTGATCCATTTTGAGTTAATTCTTATATAAGGAGTGAGATAGGGGTCCTCTTTTTTTCCTTTGGATATGGCTATCCAGTTGTCCCAGCACATTTTGTTGAACAGATTGTTCTGGCCCAGCTGGAAAGGCTTTAACAGCCTTGTCAAAAATCACTTGATTGTAGATGTGAGGGTCTATTTCTGATTTCTCAGTTCAGTTCTATTGGTCAATATGTCTGTGTTTAAGCCAGTAAGTACCATGCTGTTTTTATCACCATAGCAAAGTAATATGCTGTAAAGTGAGGAAGTGAGAGTCCTTCAACCTGTTCCTTCTTTTTTTTTTTAAAACATTTTGGCTATTTGGAACCACTCACCCTTCCATATAAATTTGATTATTGACTCTTCCATTTCTGTAAAAAAAGCTGTTGGGATTTTTATAGGGATTGCACTGAATCCGTAGATCAGTTTGGGTAAAATTGACATCTTAACAATATTTACTATTCCAGTTCATGAACATGGAATGTCCTTCCATTTATTTAAGTTTTCTTCTTAAATAAGTGTCTTATAGTTTTCTGAATACAGGTCCTTGATATCTTTGGTTTAAGTTTATTCCTAAATATTTGATCTTTTTAGTTCCTATTATAGATGGATTTTTTTTCTGATATCTTCCTCAGATTGCACATCAGTAGTGCATAGAAACATTGTTGATTTTTGCATCTTAATCTTGTATCCCACCATTTTGCTGAACTTGTCTACTAGTTCTACTGACTTTGTTGTGGATTTTTCAGGATTTTCTAGGTATAGGATCATATCATCAGCAAATAGTGAAAGTTTTGCTCCTTCCTTTCCTATTTGTGTGCCTTTTATTTATTTATCTAGCCTAACTGCTCTAGCCAGAACTTATAACACAATATTGAATAACAGTATTGACAGTTGGCATTCTTGTTTTATTCCTAATCTTAGGGGGAAAGCATTCAGTCTTTCACCACTGAATACAATACTGGCTGTGGCTTTTTCATACATGTACTTTACCTACCATATTGAGAAAACTTCCTTCTATTCCTATCTTTTGGAGTGTTTTGTTTTGTCAAGAAGTGTGCTGTATTTTGTCAAATGCCTTTTCTGCATCAATTGATAAGATCATGTAAATTTTCTCCTTCAATTTATAATTGTGGTTTATTACACTAATTTATTTTCTTGTGTTGAGCCCTTGCGTACCTGGGATAAAACCCACTTAATCCTGTTGTCTAATTCTTTTAATGTGCTTTTGGATTCAGTTTGCAAGTATTTTCTTTAGGAGTTTTGCATCTATATTCATTAGACTTATTGGTCTGTAATTTTCTTTTTCATATTATTTTTATTTGATTTTGGTAGTAGGGTGATATTGCCTTCATAGAATAAGTTTGGAAGTGTTCTTTCCTATTCATTTTTTTTCTCCCAGGGGTTAGGATACAGAAAGAAGAAAAAGCAATTTTTGTCTTTGCAATTTCCAGATGGGCCAGCAGATGGAGCTCATAGATACACTTTTCCACAGATAGGAAATTTCTGTTTTCCTGTGTTTTAATTGAGATTCAAAGTGGGCTCTGCTGGCCAAATGCAATGAAAAGAAGACCACTGACTCCCCTTCCCTTTTTCCATTTGTCAGCTGACAGAAAGTAAGAAATCTTTTCCTCTCTTAGTCAGCTACAATGAACCAGGGGTTTTATCCCAGTTATTATCTTGGGGTTTAGGGAGCCCTTTTTGGCCACCATGATGGTTCCGTAACTCATGTTTATTGTTTCAGAAACTTTGTCTCTCTGCCCCTCACCCACCTGAGAGTTGTGTAGTACTGCCTTGGTTTGCTGACCCCCGAAACATGTACCTTGGACAGCCTTTGGCCCTTTCTCCAGTGTTTTCATGAAAGAGTTGAACCCTGCCTACCTACTCTGATGTCATCTTCTCAGATTTCCCCTTTGCTGTCTTTTTTGCTGAGGGGCAAAGAGTTGGCCAAGGTGAATATCCTTGAAACATCCTGTTGTCCCTAACATGGCTTAGTTCCCTAAGCTGACACAGAGATAGAGATTTATCTGTAAGAAGTTTACTGGAGAGTGCTCTTATAATCACACTTGTGAGAGAGGGAAGGAAACAGGATTGGGAAGAAGGAGAAGTTTATTTGTGGTGTGTTTGGAACAAAGGCCTCAGCCAATCCTGTGGGGACTATGGATCAGAGATGCTCATTCAGAATTTACTTAAATTGGGGTAGAGGGCTAGATTTTTCCCTTCCTACACTGATCAGTCATTAGATGTGGGCCACCCCCTGGAACTGGGTGTGACCATAGGCAAAGTGGATACCTTTAGTGGGGTTAAAATTTTGGAGAGGGACTTATCTGAGAAATGTTGGCCACCAACATCCCCCTAAGGGGAATGGATGCTTTAGTTCAGGAGAAAGGATTTGGTTAGTTCACCATTGCATCCACTACAGTCCCTAAGGAAATTATGGATGCCTGTTTCCTTAAACCAAAAGAAAAAAGAAAAAGAGTCAGGCAATATAATTTGACATAACAAATACCAGAATTCAAGATAATAACTATGTAGCATCTGGAATAAAGATCATGTACATAACCCTCACTGAAGAAAAACAATATTATCAATAGGGTACAATCAACCAGTATATTTCAGATACTTTCTCAGTCTTCAACACTTTCCATGACATTTCTGAAACTCCTTCTGTCTAGAAGTATCAATAATTTGTATAATTTTTCTCTAAAATACTCTTACCAAAGGAAGATCTTTGTCTCTGAACTGAAGCCATGCACTTGATCATAAATATGTTCTCGCATTTTCTATTGAAGTCCCATATCAGTCTATTTAAAACACATATGACATGGGTAAAGTTACTGTAATCCAGAGCCAGTTACTATGTTAGACTGGGAATATAACATCTACTTTCTCTTGTTTGAACTCACCCTTTAAAGAGCATAGTACAGGAAATGAGAGTGAGTCTTACTAGGAGTTACAAAATTATTGAAGTACTGGCAATGGATTACTGAAGTAAAGGTTAAAGGGATTGGAGCTCAGAAAGGAGTTATTAAATTAATTTAAGGATATGAATAGTTATTATAACAAAGGCCATGTTGAACTATTTAATTTCCAAGAAGACAAAAACAAAAACAAAAAGACTGTTGTAAATCTTAGCAGTCTTAACAAGACAGACTTAGAATAGATGTAGGAATTTCATTATTCTAAAAGAGATCTATGTTAAGCAATATCTTCTGATATTGACCACATTCTGTTATTTACATCATGTAATATCCAAGTATTAGGCATTTTTAGATGACTCAAAAAGGCTAACATCATGAGTGGTTGTGGAAGAATTTACAGGAAAAGTCATAAGCTGATGGTTTTTAGAATGGATCCAAATTCAAATGTATATTGCATGTCTTGAACAGTATTGAAACAGAGAGTTCTTTGAAATGTGAATTAGTTTCCAGTATTTTAAAATCAGGAAATTGCACATTAAATAAGGATTTTGAGTTTAGCCTTTTGAAAAAATCACAGATATTTAAAAAACGGTTGGTAGTTAAATCTATACATATTTTTAGGAGGAATAATTGGAAATATTAATAAAGAAACTCTTTGACCATGCAATTACATATTTAGGGACAATCATGATCATGTATTTTAAAAATCACTTCATATTGATAATACTATGTTTTCAAATACAAAATTTGAAAACAGTTAAATATTTCAAAGTAGCAAATTAATTACATTAAATATGGTTGATTAATAAGATGGAACACTGTGTATTTTAAAAATTGCCTTGTCAATAAATAGTTAATGATATAGAAAGACATTCATGACATATTGTTTATAAAGTTATCAAGTATAAAGTAGAATAATCCTATCAAACAAACAAAAAGAATTATTGCCCCAAAATAAAAAAATACTTCAGAAGACTGAAAAAGGGGAAAGTTTGTGAATGGTTATATTTGAATATCTTTCCCCCTGTCACACAATGGAAAACATATTTTTAAAAATATACTGGCCAATTCCAAGCATATTTATTCATGTTATTTCTGTTTCTGGCAAAATTGTGGAATAGGTACCCAGAACAATTCTGCTCATAAAAATAACAAAAAAGCTCGATGGTTCAGCTCCAAAATGTAAAAAGTTTAGAAGTTTTCACTTCCATCCTAACAACAAGAATAAGATGAATAAACTGAAAAGAAATGATGTATCTTGAATTCATCAGAGAATGACATAACAGGGCAAACTGTCATCTGAAATATGAAGACAAAGGTGAATCCAGAGTCAGAGTCAAGATTTGCTTAACTGGAGAAGCTGATGAGTCATAGCCAGGTGGAAACACTTAAATGGTAATTTTGACACATTTCTGGAGACTGAGTGTGGACTAGTATGAGAGTGAAAATCTCTTGAGTGTTGTGGTCTTAGGAGTTCCTCCACATTTTCATAGTTTTAACTTCAAGAATTCCACCAAGTTCTCATTGTAAATAGCTGAAAAAGATTTCCCTATGACTCTGGTGGAAAGAGAGAATGGGTAACCATTGTGAAATATTCCCAGCATGTTCTATGTAACTACAGACTATTCTGCAGGGTAAAAGATCCTGCCAGGTCATTATCAGGGAGAAGAGCATTTCTCCCACTCTAACCCCTCAATTCGTCATGTCTGTGAGAGGTGGGGTAAAAGCTAGAAACACTAGTGAAGACTACGGCACTAAGACACAGTCCCACTAAAAAACAGAGATTTAACCAGAAGATTATAAATGCACACTCTTCGCCATATCTTATCACCACACTGACATGGTTCCAGTGTAGCAATGGATTAGAGCTGAAAGAGCAGCACAGCATAGACTCTCTATGAGCAGGAGAACTTAGGGAAGATCAGTGTCAACAGGGAAGAACCAACACAAGAAAATTGGAGGAATTTGAATCATTTGGCAGTTATAGCAGCAACAAGTATAAAGACAGCTCAACATCTAGCAGATTAATGTAAATTCTCACAATAAAAGTTGATTTACCTCAATTCCTACTACCTGATATATCATGTCTAGCTTTCAACAAAAAAAATATAAAGTATGTTAAAGGTAAGAAAAGATATAGCTAGAAGAGACAAAGCAATCTTCAGAAAGAGACACTTATGTGATACAGATGTTGAAATTACTAGATAGGGGATTTAAAATAATTGTGACAAATATGTTAAAATGACTAATATAAAAAGTAGACAGTGCACAAGAACATAAGGATAATGTAAATGGAGATGGAAACTCTAAAATAATCAAAAGAAAATACTAGAAATAAAAAACACTGTAACAGAAATAATGAATGTCTTTGATAGGCTTATCAGTGTAGTGCACACAGCCAAGGAAAGAATCAGTGATCCTGAGGATCTGTAAATAGAAACTTCCCAAACAGAAATGCCAAAAGATTAAGAATGAAGAAAGCACAACAGAACAGCTAAGAAATGTGGGGCAATTTTTATAAGTAATAATTGAATAGCATAATCAGAGGAAAAGAAAGGGAAAACAGAGTAGAAGCAATATTTTAAAAAATAATGGCTGACAATTTTCCAAAATTAATGAAAGACAATAAGCCACAGACCCACAAAGTTCAGAGAGTACCAAGCAGGATAAATACTAAAAATCTATAGCTAGGTATATCACATTCAAACTGCAGAAAACCAAGGAATGAGAAAATCTTGAAAGAAAACACGTGGGTGTGGAAGGAAATTCATCTCCTGTAGAGGAAGAAGGACAAAATTTACAGTGGATTTCTCATAAACCATGTAAGTCAGAAGAGTTTGGAGCAAAATACCTAAAGTGTTGAAAGAAAAATGCCTCCAACCTAGAATCCTATATCCAGCAAAATTATCCTTAAACAGTGAAGGAGAGATAAAGACTTTATTGGGCAAATAAAAACTAAAGGAATTTGTCACCAATAGACCTGCCCTGTAAGAAATGTTGAGAAAAGTTCTTCAAGGAGGGGGAAAATGATATAGATCAGAACTTCAAATTTACATAAGAAAAGGAAGAAAGTTGGGCATGGAATAAATGAAGGTAAAATAAAATATTTTCTTTTTCTTATTCTTAATTTATCTGAGAGAAAACTTTGAAGTAATAACAACAATATTGGGCTATTATAGTTTAAGGATAAGTAGAGTGAATATCAGTGATACCATAAGGGATGGGAGGGAGGAATTGGAAATACTCTTGCTATAAAGTACTTGCATTACATAGGAAATGGTATAATGATATTTGAAGATGGCCATAGACTACTTAAATATCCATGATGTAAACTCTAGTACAACCACTGAAAATATTTTTGATGACATATAATTGATAAGAGAGAAGGTAAATGGAATAATAAAATACGTTCTATTATAACCAGAGAAGGCAGAAGTAGAGAGAAAAAGAAACAAAAAGCAAATGTGATGAATAGAAAGTGCAAATACAAACATGATATATATTAATTCAAGTATATCAGTAATCACTTTGAATCATTTTAAATACAGCAAGTAAAAGATGGAGATGGTCAGAGTACATAAAAGACAATACCCAATGTGACAGTTTGATATTATTGATGAATTCTGAGAGGAAATATTGATTATGTTTTAAACTTGTCTGTTCCTCTGGGCATGATTCTATTTGATTGTATTAAATTCAGAGGTTTCACTTTTACTTGATTAAATTAAGATTAGGGCTTTGATTTGGTCACATCAGTAGGTCATTTAGTACCCACCCAGTTGGTGGGCAGACACACAGAAATTAAAATGGCAGATGGGAGAGCTGAGTTTTGATCCTGAGCCCCAGGGAGAAAGCTGAGTCATCACCTGATATTTTACAGCTGGCCTTGTGGAGAGAGCACAGTGGCTGAGCCTGGAACAAAATGAACCCTGAGAAGAGAGACAAAGCTTATGCTAGCCTAAAACTGAGACCAGAAGCTGAGAACATGGAGCCCTAAGAGGAAGAGAAAGAGGAAGGTTGAGCCCTAGCAGCCATCTTGCTCCAACACATGGCAACAGACTTTGATGAGGGAAATAGCTTACTCTTTATGGCCTTGTGATTGTAAGCTTCTACCCCAAATAAATACCCTTTATAAAAGCCAACAGATTTAAGGTACTTTGCATCAGCACCCCTTTGGCTGACTAATATACCCAACAATACATTGTCTACATTAAATCCACTTTAAATATAAAGACTCACATAGGATAAAAGAAAAGTATGGAGAAAGATATTTCATGATAACATGAATCAAAAGGAAGCTAGAGTGGCTATATTAGTTAAAAACAGAGCAGACTTCAGAACAAGGAAAATTATCATGGAGCAAGAAGGACAACACATAATGATAAAGTGGTCAATACTGTAAGAAGACATAACAATCTTAAACATATATTCATTTAACAACACAGCTTCAAAACATCTGAAGCAATATATGATAGAATAAAAAGGAGAAATAGAAGAATGACAATTATAATTGGAAACTTCAACACTCCTCTTTCAGTAATTGGTAGATTTAGCAGGCAGAAAATCACTAAAAATGATTTGCTAAAAGTTGCTGAGAGCAAAATATCAGAAATGGGATGACTTTTACAATGGCAATTTATTAGGTTTAAAGGTCACAGTTCTGAGGCAATGGAAGTGTCTAAATCAAGGCACCGTCAAGAGATGCTGTCTCACCAAGTTTCATTGGTGGGCCATTAGGCACATTGGAGGGCATAATGGTAACACTGCTAGTCTCTGCAGTCCCCCCTAGGTTTACTTTCTCCCTGAGCTCAACTGTGAGTGATTAGGTATATAGCTTGTCTCTACCCTCTCTTCCAGGCTTTGCCTCTTTCAGCCTCTCTGGAGCCTCTTTCCACCATTCTGTGCTCTGTTAATTCCAGCCTCCAGCCTCCAGGATCTCTCTCTCAATCTTTCAGGGTTTCTCGGTCTTTGCCCCTTTTTCCTGTGTTTGAGGCTTTTATGCCTCCATTTATAAAGGACTCCTATAAAAGGATTAAGATCCACCATGTTATGCTCTGCTGAAGTGATCTAATCAAAAGGAAGTTCCCTTAACTAAATCTAGTCATAAGATCCCATCTACAATAGGTTTACATGCTCTGGTTAGATTAGCTCTAAGGACATGATCCACCCAGCTTCAAACTGTCATAATCACAAAAGATATAGCTGACCTGATAGCACTACCAATCATCTTGATCTAATTGATATTTATAGAATACTGCATCCAACAACAGCAGAATATATATTCTTCTCAAGCTTATAAGGAGCATGCACCAAGATAGACCACATTCTGGGCCATAAAACACACTGTAAAATATTTAAAATAATAGAAATCATATAAAGTAAGTTCTCAGACCACAGTGGAATTAAATTAGAAATCAATAGCAGAAAGATAGATAGAAAATCTCTAAGAATTCCCCACACACTTCTAAATAACACATGAGTTAAGAAGTTAAGAAGAAATATCAGGAACTTAAAAACTGTTTTGAACTAAATTAAAATGAAAATACAACCTATCCATATTTGTAGATCTTGCAAAAGTAGTGATTAGAAGAAAATTTCTAGCATTAATGCAAAAATTATAAAAAAAGAAATACTTAAAATCAATAGTCTAAGCTTTCAACTTATCAAAATAGAGACAGAGGAGCCAAAGAAAATGAACAAAAATTAGAGCAGGAATTAATTAAATTGAAACAGGAAACATGAGAATATTAATAAAATCGGAAGCTGATTATTTTTAAATTAAGTCAATAATTGGTGGATGGTGTAAGCCAGAATTTTTGTTAGAGTGAATAGTAAGAGGTGGAAGCTTGAATGATACATTTGGCAATGGATCAGAGTGGTAGATATAAGTTCATACTCATAGTTAGCTTAATGTAGATACAGATGGCTAAATATAGAAATATTTATAGATATATGACTATACACAGTTTGTATACACACATCTATTTCCTTCCTTTGTCAATTGAGAGGACCTAGAAACAATAATCTCCAGGAATAATGAGTTTACCTAAAATCCATTCTAATATCATTCTCCAATAAAAGGATACAGGACTCTTTGGAGAAATGGCTGATTCTAGGTCTGGGGTAGAAATACACAAGATAGATATAGAGCATCTTGCTATGCCGAAAAGTAAGGGGGTACTAAAAAAAGATGATGGTGGAGGTATGTCAAGGGACACAGAAGGCTACTGAAAGCATTCCCAAGCTCAATGCTGGAACAATTTGAACAATAAAATAAAGTAGAATGGAATGTAACACAAAGTACAAAATAAATATTCATTGAGTCCATACTGATATGAACATATATGTTGTACCATACTGAAGAATCCTAAATACTTTATGTAGATCTCTGCCTTTGATGAGGTGAAACATGACTTTTTAAGTATGGGCTGCACATAGCTATTTCCATCCAAAGTGTATAGTATGGAAGGAGGAAAAAGTCTAACACCATCCACAATGACAGTCAGTTTGATGCCTTGTACCACTGAGATATAAGATGAGAAAAACATCTGTGGCCTCCTTCCCTGTTTTAGTTTGCTAAAGGCTGACAAGACAACATACCAGAAATGGATTGGCTTTTACAATGGGGATTTATTAACTTATGAGCTTATAGTTCTGAGGCTGTAAAAGTGTGTGAACCAAGGGATCATCAGGAGAGGCTTTCTCCCTAAGCTGAAGCTGTGGGTGATCAGACACATGACAATGTTTTCTCATCTCTCCCCTTCGTCTAGGTCTGTTGCTTTCAACTTCTGGCTTCAGTGACTTCTTCTCAGCTTCTGTGATCTTTTGATTTCAGCTTCTGACTCCCAGGGCTTTACCTCTCAGCATCTAAGGTTTTTTTTTCTTCTTCACTGTCTCTGTGGCCTTTTTCTCTGTATATTCATTCCACCTATAAAAGACTCCAGTAAGAGGATTAAGACCCACCTGAGTTACACCTTACTGGATTAAACTAATCAAATTGCACTTTACAAAATCTATTTTAATCAAAGGTTCACAATAGTTTCACACTCTAAGGTTGAACCAATTTAAGAATATAATTTCCACAAAACTACCATACTCCCCAAAACACACAACTCTAGTTTAATCATAAGAAAAACATTGGATAAATCTTAATTGAAGGACATTCTTCAAAATACTTGACCAGTACTCCTCAAAGATATCAAGGTCATCAAAAACAAAGGAACTGTCATAGCCAAGAGGAGCCTAAGGAGGCATAACACCTTAATATAATGTAGCATCCTGCATAGGATCCTGAAACAGAAAAGGCACATTAGATAAAAACTAAGGAAATATGAATAAAGTATGAACTTTAGTTAAAAATAAAAGATCAGTGGAAGCAGATGTGGCTCAAGCAATTGAGCTCCTTCCTACCACCTGGGACATCCCGAGTTTGGTTCCTGATGCCTCCTGGAGAAGATGAGCAAGACAGTGAGCTGGCACAATGGGCAGGCATGGTAAGCTGATGCAACAAGATGATGCAACAAGGTGACACAAAGAGGAAAGACAATGAAAGACACAACAAAGCAGGGAGCTGAGGTGGTTCAAGCAATTAAGCATGTCTCTCCCACATGGGAGGTCCCAGTTTCAGTTCCTGGTGCCTCCTACAGAGAAGATGAGCAGACACAGAGAGCACACAGCAAAATGGACACAGACAGCAGACAGGAAGCACAAACAATGGAGGGGGGGAGGTAAATAAATAAAATAAATCTTAAAAAAAGGATAGATATTGGTTCATTAATTGTGACAAATATACCACACAAATGTAATATGATAATAATAGGGGAAACTGGATGCATAATATAGAAATTCTCTGCACTGCCTTCACAATTTTTCTGTAAATCTAAAACTATTATAATATGAAAAAGAATTATTTTGAAAAAAAGTTTGAAGAAAAAAACATTGGAAATACATTGATGATCTGACAAGAAACTTTAAAAGTTGTAGACATAAGTGAAATGAAAGCAGGAATTTGAGATTCATTGTGTTTACTGTATTAAAGGATTGGTTGATCTTTTTGTCATTTCTGCTAAATTCTTTTTGTATACTTAAAGATGTTGGGAGTCAGTCTGCTCTGGGCCTTTTGTGTTACTAAACAGCTTGCTGAGTGGCTTGTTAAAGAAAAGCACCAGAGAGTAGTTAAAGTGGCAGGACTGAGTTTATTCAAACTACTGCAGCAGAGTAGTTTGAGACAGTTGGTCTCAACCCTGATTACCACAAAAGTAGCTATGTTTGTTAAAAGGCATAAGAAGGAGGGAGACTGAGGAACTGAAAAATTACTGGGGGGATCTGGGGAGGATTTCAGGGGGTGTGGAATGAGTTTACAGAAGAGGGTCATGTAGTTGTGCAGTCTCACCAAAAGTAGTACATCTGTTTAGTCCTTCCAAGTACAATGCGTTCTGTATTTTAGCAATATCACACTATCTTGGCCAAAAAGCCCATGAAAAAATGCTTGACACCACTAGCTATTAGGGAAATGAAGATCAAAATTACAATGAGATCCCAATTCATACCTTACAGAATGGCCATTATTAAAAAAAAACAGAAAACCACAAATACTGGAAAGGATGTAGAAATATAAGAACACTTCTTCACATTTGTAGGAATGTAGAATAAAGCAGCCCCTGGGGAAGACATTTTGGCAGTACCTCAAGAAGTTGAATATGGAACTGCCACATTTTCCAGTAATCCCGTTACTAGGAATATATTCAGAAGAACTGAAAGCAAGTTTACAAACTATTTGCACACTGATGTTCAAAGCAGCATTATTCACAATTGCTTAAAATATGGCAACAGCCCAAGTGTCTATCAACCAATGAATGGGTAAATGAAATGTGGTATATACAGACAATAAAATACTATTTAGTTAAAAGAAGAAATGAAATTGGGATGCATGTGGCAACATGGATGAACCTAGAGGATATTATGTTGAGTGAAATAAGTCAGACACAAAAGGAAAAATATTGTATGGTCTCACTAATATGAACTAAATGTGATGAATAAACTTATGGAGGTAAATTCTAGAGTATAGGTTACTAGGAAATAGAATGTGAATTGCAGATAAGAGCTGATGCTTAACATATGTAACATTATTAATAAGGTTAATTGTAAAAGTGTAGGAAGGAATGGAATTTGTGGCAATATATTATAGGGAGTATAACTAACACTGCTGATTGATAAAAGTGATTGTGGCTGAAAGAGGTAGTCTGTGGAAGTGGATATAAATTGAAAGGAAATTAGAGAATGGTCTGGGGAATGTATAACATAGTGATTTTGGTGGTGTATGAAGATTGTGGTTAATAGTATAAATAAAAGAATACTCTTACAAAATGCTAAGAACTAGTCATACACAGGAAAACTACAATTAATATAATTTATGCATGATAGTTAGCAATAAATATAATATTTTGCAGCAATGACAATAAGGTATTATTTCAATGCTAATGGACAGTGATGGAGGTGGTCTAGTGGGATAATAGATTTTTCCCTTTGGGAGTAATGAAAACATTCTAAAATTGACTGAGTTGATGACAGCACAACTCTGTGATGAAAATGAGCATCACTGAGTATACAGTTTGAATGGATTGTGCAAAGCATGTGACTATATATCACAGATGATCCAGTGGTAGATGATGGACTCTAGTTAACAGGACAAATGTGAGAATGTTTTTGCATGAATGATAACATATATAATACTGATATAGGATGTTAATGATTGGGTGGGTTGGGGGAAAAGTGCACCAAATGTAAGATATGGGCAGTTGTTAGTAGACATGTTTTGATGATGCTTTTTCATAGCTTGTAGCAAATGCTTCACAACAACGCAGGATATTGGTGGTGGGGAGATATATGGGAGCCTTGTATAATGATATGCATGTTTGTTTTGTAAATCCACAAATTTTACTATATACTTATTGTTTATATATGTTCATGTATGAATGATATACTTCAATGCATTTTTATTAAAGAAAAAGAGACAAGAGACAGAATTTAGTGGCTAGCATGCCAAAGCTAGCATGGGAGGACAGTGCAGGAAGGAAGATTACTGGTAAGAATAAATAAAAAGATAGAAAGAGAAATATAAACAACATATGACATATACAAACCTAAAGAAAATATGGTTAATATAAGTAATGCCTTGACACTAGTAACACTGAATGTTAATGGATTAAACTCTCCAAGCAAGAGACACAGATTGGCAGAATGGATATTGGCAGAAGGGAAATATGACTCATCTATATGCTGTCTACAAGAAGCTCACCTTATACCCAGGCCTGCAAGGAGGTTGCAAGTGAATGGTTGAAAAATGAGTTTACATGCAAACAATAGCTAAAATAAGAGCAGGGGTAGCTATACTAATATCAGACAAAATAGGCTTTAAATGCAAAACTACTTTAAGAGACAAAGAAAGACATTATATATTAACAAAATGAATAATCGATCAAGAAGAAATAACAATCATAAACATTTATGCACATAATTAGTGTGCCCTAAATACATGAGGCAAACAATGGAAAAACTAAGTGAAGAAACGCTGCCCCTAAATATAGTGGGGAGCTATAATACACCGTTATCACCATTAGACAGAACATCTTGAAAGAATGTCAATAAAGAAACAGAGACCTTGAATAATGCATTAGAGGATCAAGCCCTAATAGATACATACACATACAGAACATTACACCCAAATATAGTGAGATATACATTTTTCTTGGACACAAGGGGATCATTCTCCAGTATAGACCACAAGCTAGGTCACAGAACAACTCTCAAAAAATTTAGAAAGATTGAAATTATACAAAGTACTTTGTCTGACCACAATGGGATGACACTGGAAATCTACAAGAGTCAGAAAACCAGATTAGGCACAAAGATATGGAAGTTAAACAACAAAATCTTAGATAATCAGTGGATCAAGGAGGAAATTGCAAAATAAATCAGTAATTAATTGAAACAAATGAAAAGGAGGATACGACTTATCAAAACCAATGGGAAACAGCAAAAGCAGTGTTGAGAGGGAAATTTATAGTCACAAATGCCTATATTAAAAAAGAAGAAAGAGCTAAAGTCAAAGGCATAACTACACACCTGGAAGAATGGGAAAAAACAACGAACTAATCCCAAAGCAAGGTTAAAGAAGGAAATAACAAAGATTAGAGCATAACTAAATGAAACTGAAGATAAGAAACCACTAGAAAAAATTAGCAAAATCAAAACCTGGTTTATTGAGAAGATTAAAGAAAACTAACAAACCCTTAGCCAGACTTACAAAGAAAAAAAGAGAGACGAGGCAAATACATAAAATGAGAAATGAGAAAGGGATATCACCACTGATCCCACAGATACAAAGAGTATCATAAGAAGATATTTTGAAAATATGTATGCCAGCAAGAAGGATAAATTAGATGAAATTGGTAAATTTCTAGAAACACACAAGCAGCCTACACTGAAGAAAGAATGAAATGATGAACTCAACAGAAGAATTACAAGTAATGAGACTGAATTAGTCTTCAAAAAACCTTCCAACTAAGAAGAGCCATGACCAGGTGTCTGCACAGGTGAATTCTATCAAGCATTCCAAAAAGAACTAACACCAATCCCACTTACTCTTCCAAAAAATACAAGTGGAGTGGATATTGCCTAGTTCATTCTATTATGGCAATATAACCCTAATACCAAAGCCACATAAAGATATCACAAAAAAGCAAAACTATGGACCAATCTCTCTAATGGAACTTGATGCTAAAATCCTCAACAAAATACTTGTTAATTGTATTCAACAACACATCAAACAAATCATACACCATGGTCAAATGGGTTTCAACCCTGGTATGCAAGGATGGTTCGATGTAATATACCACGTTAACAGATCAATGGAAAAACAATCACATGATCTTCTCTATTATGTAGTAAAGCATTTGACAAAATACATTGCCCTTTCTTTATAAGAACAATTCAAAAGATAGGAATAGAAGGAAACTTGCTTAACATGATCAAGGAAGGGTATATATGAAAAACCCACAGTGAACTTCACAGTCAATTGTGAAGTGCTAAAGGCTTTCCCTCTAAGCTCCAGAACAAGACAAGAATGTCCACTCTTACCACTCCCAAGTACTTGCTCAAGCTTTAGGCAAGAAAAAGACACAAAAAGCATCCAAATTAGAAAGGAAGAAGTAAAAATTTCACTATTTCCAGATGACATATTCGTATACATAGAAAGACCTGAGTAACCTACAACAAATATTCTAGAGCTGATAAACAAGTTCAGTAAAGTGCAGAATATAAGAACAATATGAAAAAATCAGTAGCATTTATGCACACAAATAATGAGCAATCTGAGGAAGAAATTGAGAAAAAAATCCCATTTGCAATAGCAACTAAAAGAATCAAATATCTAGGGATAAACTTAACTAAAGTTGTAAACATCTTGTACACATAAAAATACATGACATTGTTAAAGGAAATCAAAGAAGACCTAAATAAGTGAAAGAATATTTCATGTCTTGGATTGGAAGACTAAACATCATTAAGATGTCTGTCTTACTCAAACTGATTTACCAACTTAACACAATCCAAATAAAAATTACAACAGCATCTTTTATTGAATTGGAAAAATTAATTATGAAATTTATTTGGGAGCATAAGGGGCCCTGAATAATCAAAGACATATTGAAAAAGAATAATGAAATTGAAGGAATCACACTCCTGACTTTAAAACTGCATGATATTGGCACAAGGACAGACATACTGACCAATGGATCTGAGTTGAGAGTTATGATATAGAGCCTTCCATATAAAATCAACTGATAGTTGACAAGGCCACCAAGCCCACTCATTTGGAACAGAAAGGCCTCTTCAGCAAATAGTGGTGGGAAAACTGTATATCCACACTCCAAAAAATGAAAGAGGATCACCATCTTACACCCTATACAAAAATTAACTCAAGATGGACCAAAGGTCTAAATATAAGAATGAAGACCATAAAGCTGTGAGAAGATAATGTAAGGAAGCATCTATGTCCTCTTATAGTAGGAAATGGTTTCATAAACTTTACACCCAAAGCACAAGCAATTAAAAAAAAAAAAGATAAAGGGCACCTCCTCAAATGGAAAACTTTTGCACTTCAAAGGAATTTTTAAAGAAATTGAAAAGGCAGCCTACTCAATGGGAGAAAATATTTGGTAATTATTTATCTGATAAACGCCTAATATCCAGGAATCCTTAGGAAATCCTACATCTCAAAAAGAAAAAGACTAACAGCCCATTTTAAAATGGGTAAGAGATCTGAATAGATACTTCTCCAAAGAAATACAAATGGCTAAAAAGCACATAAAAAAGAACATGCTCAACATCATTAGCTATTAGGGAAATGCAAATTAAACAAAACGGAGATATCATCTTATATCTATTAGACTGGTGGCTATTAAAAGAAAAGAGAACAGGTGTTGGGGAGGATATGGAGGAAAGGGAACCTGCATCCACTGCTGCTGGTAATGTAGAATGGTGCAGCCATTTTGGACGACTGTTTGGCAGTTCCTCAGGAAGCTACCATATGATCCAACAATCCAAGTGTTGGGTATATACCCAGAGGAATTGAAAACAGGGTCATGAACAGATGTATACACACCAATGTTCATAGTGGCATTTTTTGCTATTGTCAAAAGTCAGAAGCAACCCAAATATCATCAAGAGATGAATGGATAAGCAAACTGTTGTATATACATACAATAGAAATTTACTCAGTTGTAAGAAGGCATGCACTATTAACATGTGGGATAACATGGATGAATACTGAAGATCTAATGTTGAGTCAAGTAAGCCAGGCACTGAAGGACAAATATTACATGACCTCACTGATATGACTTAAGCAAATTTAGCAGACTCACAGAGCTAGAGTCTGGAAGATAGATTAACAGATACAGAAAGGGAGAAGAGGATGGTGCACTTATGCCTATATGGGCAAAATCTATGATAGGTGGAAGGGTGTGGTTGGGCAGTTGATGAACATGTGAGTGGTGCAGTGATGTGATTGGGTTCGGCAGTGTTGGTCTGTGAGGACTAGTAGGGTGGGGGTTGGGTAGAACTATCCATGGAACTGGGGGGAAGGTTGGAGGAAGATATAGGTGAATTTGGGATTTGCAGGTCTGTGGTTAAAACTACAATGGTGAGAATGTTCTTTTGGCAAATATGTCAGGGAAGGGTTACTGGTGTAGGGTGTTTGGTGTGGGGAGATTGGTGGGATAGGGTGCACCTTGGGCATGCTTCTATGGAATATGTAATTTTCATCTTGTCATAGTGTGTTATTTCAGTTGGTGGAACCCACACAATAAACAAGGAAATATTAAACTCCCATCCTGGGGAGTCCTGCTATGTTCTCAATTAGAGAGGCAAGAATCCCTCAGAACCATAGGTAGTACCTAATAAAAGAAAACAGACCAATATGCCAAGCCCTCCATATTATTGCAAGTAGCTATAAATCTTATTCTTCAAAATTGAAACTTAGTGATTACCATAGGTTCTGAGAGGAGGGGGAGGGAAGAACAGAATAGATGGGACATAGGGCATTTTTAGGACATTAGAATAGTTCTGCATTATCGTGCAATAATGGGTACAAGCCATTTCACATTTCATCAAAACCTGTAAAAGTGTGTGGTGCAAAGTGTAAACCGTAATATAAACCATTGACCATAGTTAGTGATGCTTCAATATTTGTACTTCAATTCTAACAAGCATGCCATCCACATCTAAAATGTTATTAATAGGGGAGAGTGGAAAAGGGAAGGGTGTTGGTTATATGGTAATTCCCTATATTTTCTATCTGGCTTTTCTGTAACCTAAAGCTTCTTTGAAGCTAAAATGAAAAACACACTGGGGGGGGAATATATGGAAGAAATTTCACTGTACATACAAGACAACAGGTCTTACAGTGATGAAAGATACCATGTCTAAACATTTTTTATTTTATTTCAAAATTTTTAATTCTTTTATTTTTGTATTTTATTTGTTATTTTTAAAACTATTTTAATTATTTCATTACCTTCTTAATTTTATTTGGTCATTATGTTGGCTTCATTTTTGGAGAGGTTTTGTATCACAGATGGGTCACAACTGTGGCAGGAGAGGATCACTGGTGTGGGGTGTCAGTGTGGGGGCATGTGTAGGGAGGGGTGCACATGGGGCATGCCTCTATGGCATATGAATCTGTTTGAGTGTTCATGGGGCATTGTCTTGGTGCATGGAAACCCACAAAATAACTGAAAGAATATTGAATTCCCATCCTGGGAGTCCTGCTACATTGTCTAATAGAATGGCAAGAATTCCCAGAGTACAACGACAGTGCCTAGTGAAGGAAGACAGATCATTATGCCAGGGTCTTGATATTGATGACTGTACTCAAGAACCTATTCTTGTGAAATTGAAACTTAGCTTAGTTTTATATATTGCTTAGGAGTAATCTCCTGAACACCTCCGTGTTGCTCAAATGTGACCTCTCTCAAAGTCATACTCAGCAAACTCAGCACACTACCTTCCCCCCAGTGTGGGAAATGACTCCCAGAGATGAGCCTCCCTGGCACCAAGGGATTATTACCAAGTGCCAACTAGTAATGTATATGGAAAAAGACCTTGACCTAAAGATGGAAATATTAAATATAAATGAGTTTTTATGGCTAAGAGATTTCAAAGTGGGTCAAGAGGTCATTCCAGAGGTTACACTTATGTGCATTTCAGCAGGATCTCATTCACTGCCACAGTAAACAGTGCCTCAAACAGTGGGGCTTCTGAGAGCTCTAGAGATATCTAGACACTATAAGCAGGGCAGACAATCTCTGGAATTAGACACTCTGTCAGTGGGCCTTACTTTGGAATTTATACTCCCCAGTGTAACAGAGTTACTCATTTATATGTTCTTTATGCATGGTTCTTCTGCCCCTTTTATTTGAACTTATAATAAGCACTATATTTGTTAAATATATGTCCTACAGACTTAAATCTTTGGTCTGTTCATGTGCTGGTTGAGCCCTGAATCATAGTAGAATTGCAACACCTACTTTCCAATTCATTGGACTCACTCAGGACAACTAACAAAAGAATAATGTTGGACAATGCCCATCCCAAGGAACAAAGAGTCTCTGTAACTGCAAGCAAGATAGTTCCATTCATCTGCTCCATCAGACCTAAGCCCCCTCTCAATTAGAAATAGAGTGGGCATCACCATCCCCAAATCCTCAAGATTGGGAAATGAACAATGGACTAAAGTAGATCTTTTTATTCTATTATAGGCTTATTATTCTAGCAATGGAAGAACTTTTATCATTTCAGGGGAGGAACAGAGGGAAGAATAGGTATAATATGGGGACATTTTTGAAAATTTGAATTGTTCTGCATCACATTGCAGTGATGGATACAGGCCATTACACATTTTGTCACAGCCTATAAAATTGTGTGGGGCAGAGTGTAAACCATAATGTAAACTACAGTCCATGGTTAGTGTCATTGATTCAATATGTTTGCCAATTGTAACAAATGTACCACACTAATGAAAGATGTTGATATGGAAAAGTGTGTGTACAGCAGGGATTGGGGCACATGGGAATCTGCTATTTTTTTTTTTATGTAACATTTGTGTAATCTAAATCTTCTTTAAAAAAAAAAAAACCTCCCTCAAAAAAAAAAAAAAGAAAGAAAGAAAGAAAGAAAGAAAGAAAGAAAGAAAGGATGAAGACTGTAATCAACTATAGTCTCATAATTGGTGCATTCCAGGTGAACGTCAATCCAGATTAAAATAATCAATTTGGGGAAAATTCATTTGTAATCAACTATGAAGAACCTAGCACTAAAATCCATTTATGAAAATGGAGGATACATGCCTATATAAAGATTGAATCCATCAGTTTCTATGTTAGTAGGCTAAAGTTACAAATTAAATAGCTTATTTTACAAAACAATTTGAATCAGAGAGCATGAATCCTGGGAAAAAATAATGTAAATACTAAAAATATATATATTTAAATTCATGCAGTTTTTGATAGAAATTGGACTGACATTGAGATAACTAAAATAGTTGAAAGTAACTTTAAAAAGTGATTGACTATAATAGTTGTTTACAAACTTTGCATCATGGTGACCCAAAGTAAGTGGGAATTAGAACACATGAAAAAAAACATTGTTACTTTTCTTCATAAATTCTAGACCTTGGGAGGTGTTAGGATTTATGTCATGAAAGCAATATAATAAACTTTATTTCACAACCCTAGCAACCTGGGAGAAAACAAAACAGACAAATCTTAAAATAAGGACCCAATACTTTGGACTAGTAAAAAGAAAATCCACCCTTCATAAATATTCTAAAAATCCACATCATAAATATCCTGAATGATAGCCTGCTCTTGAAGGCAGTTTTGTTTTTCTTAAGTACATACAACTATTTTAAAAAGTTGTTCTTAAACCATTTTCAGAACAGGTCCTATGGGTCTTCATTTAATGAATTAATGAAACTCATTTGTAGTAAAGAACATCTATTTTTATAAACATTTGTTAAAAAAATATAAAAATGATTTTTAAGTTATTTAGAAATCTAATGTCTTCCCCTATAATCTTGTCTACATTATTAATTTGATTAACAATCCATTTATCAAGTGTGTAACTTTGGCTTAATTATCATAAACATTAAATTAGTGCAGTTTAAATTAATGAAGTTTAAAATAGAATATTATAAAAAACTGTGAAATATTATACAAAAAACAAAAATATTATAAAACAAAAATAATGCCCATCTACAAAAGTGGATGAAACATAGATCTTAGAAAAACATTTTTGGCATAGTAATTATTGTAATAAGAAGTCAGCTGAACTGGGTTTGAGTCAGATATGCCTTTCATGTGGACTTAAGTACATACCTTTCTTTCTAAATATAGTTTTGCATGCATGCATGCATTCATTGAATAGATATTAACAATGGCCTGTGTTTGAGGCACAATTCTGTGCACTAAAGATACAAGAGTGGAAAAAAGACAAACTCTCTTTCCTCACAAAGTTTATATTCTAGTGGAAGGAGGCAGATAATAAATAAGTAAAGGCAGTATTTTAATGAAAAATGCCAAGGAGACAAATCAGATAGGGAAGGGCAATAGTTAGTGCATTTGGTGGTTTGCAATTTAGATAGGGTCCTCAGGAAAGGACTCACCAGCAGGGTGATATTTGAGCCAAAATTTAAAAGGGTGAGAAAAGGAGTTGTGCTAATTCTTAGGGAAAGAACATTCCAGCAGAAGAAAGAGCACGTGCCAAAGCATTGAGACAGGAGCTTACTGGGAATGTTAGGGACATAATTGGAGGTAGAGTTAATAATGAGAAGAGGAACAGGAAATGAGATCTTAGAGGAAACAGGACCAGATCACATGGGGCTTTGTAGACCTTTGTAAGGACCATGGTGTGGTTGCTCTGCTGCTCTGACAAAGGATTTTAAGTACTTATCTGTTCTCACTTTGGTTTTAGCTTTAGAAAATTCTAAATGATAACCTATATTTAGAATAAACTGAAGGGAAACAAGGGAACAACCCTAGAGATCAGTAGGAAGTTATTGCTACTGCTGGCATGGGAGGAGAGTGACTTGGCCAGGTTGGAAGCAATGGAAGGCAGAAGAATTGGTTGACTTCTGGTTATATTTTGAAGGAAAGTGGAAAAGATTTTGCTGATTGATTGGATGTGGGATGTTAAAGTAAAATAGGAAACCAGAGTGACCTCACCATTTTTTAAAATAAACTTTTTATTTTAGAATAATTTTAGGTTTACAGAAAAATTGCAAAGATAATGCAGAGTTCCCACATACCACGTACTCAGTTTCCCCTATTATTAATTTATCTCATTAGTGTGGTATACTTGCTACAGTTAATGAACCACTATTGATCTCTTATTATTAACTAAAATCCATACTTCATTCAGATTTCCTTAGTTTTTATATAATGTTCATTTCTCTTCTAGGATCCCATTCAGGATACCATATTACATTTAGATGTCATGACTCTCTAGACTCCTCTTGGCTATGACAGTTTCTAAGACTTCCTTTGTTTTTGATGACATTAAGAGTTTTGAGAAGTACTGATCAAGTATTGGGACTTGTCTAATATTTTTCTCATGATCAGTCTGTGCTTATAAGATTTTGGGAGAAAGACAGTAGAGGTGAAGTGCCATTTTCATCATCTTAAGGATATATACTAGCAACATGACATCACCATTGATGTTAACCTTGATCACCTGGCTAGGGTAGTGTTTATAGGGTTTCTCCACATAACGTTAGACTTTTTTTTAATGCTTTCCATACTGTATTCTTTGGAAGAAAGCCACTATGTGTAGTCTATACCTAAAGAGTAGAGAGTCATGCTATGTCTCCTTGAAAGCAGAGTATCTATGTACAGTATTTGGAATTCTGTATTAGGAAGATTTGTCTTTATCCCCCATTTAATTATTTTTTCAATAAATTATTCACATCAGAATGAACTCAAGATATTTATTTTACACTTTGCATTATAGTTTAATAATGCAAATGACTTAATTTTGTTGCTTACATTGTTCCATTTTTGACCATTTTGAGTTCTTTCAGTTGATTTCAGTGCTCATTTTGGCAGGGGAGGAACACTGGTGTGGGGTATTATTGATGAGGGGCACATGGGTGGGGGGGAGTTCTTCAGGGCATGTATATGGGGGACATAAAAATGTTCCAATATATGTTGAGAATTTTATAGTAGTTACAGTTACAAACGTCAACTGAGGGAGTGCTGAGTTCCTACCCAGGGGAGCTCTGTCACATTCCCTAGTGGAACAGCAACAAACCCCCAAGTTCAAGGGCAAAGACCAACAAGGAAGGATGGTCCAATAATGAGCCCTTGATACTGGTGACTATGCCTGTGTGCCTGAAATATGAACTAGGCCTAGAGCTGCAGGGTGCCTAAGAGTTACCTCCCAAAAGCCTCCATGTGCTCAAATGCGGCCACTCTCTAAGCCAAACTCAGCATGTAAATGCATTACCTTCCCCCCAGTGGGACATGACTCCTGGGGATGAGCCTCCCTAGCACCAAGGGGTTACTACCAATCACTAACTGGTGATGCAACTAGAAAGAGGCCTTGAATAAAAGGGTCAACTCAGACCAGCAGAATATCTCAGCCTACATATGGGATCAAGTGTTAAAAACTGCTTTTTGACCTTGAATAAAAGGGGGAAATAGCAAAGACAAATGAGTTTATATGGCTAAGAGTCTTCCAAAAAGAGTCAGGAGGTCATCAGGGGGGTCATGCTTATGCACACCTCAGCAGGACACCAGAGAGAGCCAAAGTAGATACAACCCTAGGTGCTGGTTCTCCTGAAGGCCATGGAGATCCACAGGGTATATGGTCATGGCAGATGGATTTGGAGTTCTGTGCCATGTCAGAGGGCCATACATTGGAATTTGTGCTCCTGAGTGTGATAGAGCTGGACTCAGATGTGACCTTCCTACACACACCTCTTGTCATTATTACTGAACCTGTGGTTGGTGCTAGGGATGGTGCATACTCAGGGGACTTGAATCTCTGGACAGCCCATGTGCCACCTGGCCCCTGAACCTCAGCAGAGTTGCAACTTCTATTCTCTGATTCATTGAACTTACCCAGGTCAGCTAATAGGGAGGTGAAGATGGTCAAACACCACACCAGGGAATCAAGAATGCCAACAACTGCAAGCAGAGGAATTGCATCCATCATCCATGTGTAATCTAAGCCCCCTCTTGATGTAGAGATGGAGTGGACATCACCATCCCATGGTCAACAGAATGGAGGCATAAAATATGGATTAGAGTGGACTTACTGATATTCTACTATGAAACTATTGTGACTAGTAATAGAAGAAATTGTAGCATTGAGGAGGAGAAAGTGACCACAGTAGTTGCTGAGGGTAGGGAGAGAGAAGAAGAGATGTGATGTGGGGGCATTTTTGGGACTCTGAGTTATCCTAAGTGATATTGCAGGGTCAGATTATGGACTTTATATATCCTGCCTTAACATATTGAATGTACTGGGGGAGAGTGTGAACTACAAGGTAAACTATATCTATGTGGTACAGCAGTGCTCCAGAATGTGTTCACCAAGTGCGATGAGTGTGCTACAGTGATGGAGGAGGTTGTTGGTGTGGGAGGAGTGAGGTTGGGGGCGTATATGGGAACCTCTTAGAAATTTTTTTGTGATGTATATATCTTTTAAAAATACAATTTACAAAAATGATGGGGTGGGTGGGCAGCAGGGTATATGGGAACCTCATGTTTTTTATGATTTTTAAATGTTTTTTAATGTAACATTCTTTGTGATCTATTAACTTTAACTTAAAAATGTGTAAAAAAAATTCCACCTTCCAGTTGCTCATTGCTATTACATAAAAAAGATCAATTGCCTGCTAATGGATTGATCTTTTATCCTGTAATGTTGCTATACTTGTTTATACTTGCTTATACATGCTTTGAATTTTGTTTATTCTTTGGGATTTTCTACATGTACCAACATCATTTCCCAAAAATGACAGTTTCATCTCTTCCTTCCTAATAAGTACACATTTCATTTGTGTTTTTTTCCTTGTCTTATTGCACTATCTTTTGCCTTTAGTCTTACAGATTTCACTCTTTTCCAAAAATACACAGGTCAACACCTTTATGCCTCACCCCTTTCAGTGAAGATGTTTCATATATTTGTTATACAATTAAATTATTTTATCATATTCTGTATTCTCTCTTGTGATCATCTTAGCTCTAAATGATTTTTAAAAATGATATACATCGAAGTTCACTCTTTGTGCTTTAAAAAAAGTTCTATGGGTTTTGACAATTGCATAGTGCCAGTACCATATAATAGTTTCACCACATTTAAAATCCTTTTTGTTTCACCTATTCAATCCACTCCTACCTCTGCTTGTCTAGCAACCACTGATCTATTTACTATCTCTAAGATTTTGCCTTTTCCAGGATATCATATAAATGGAATCATAGTGTGTATCCTTTACAACCTTTACAAATTGGCTTCTTTAACTTGGCAATGAGCACTTAAGATTTCATTCATGTCTTTCTTTGTATGACTTGATTCCTCACTCCTTTTTTTTCTATGAAAATGATGACTTTTATTTCCATCCTGAGTGATTATGACATCATTATTTAAACACATCTGAAAAATCCTGAAATAATTTAAAGAAAGCACAGAACAAATCAAAATATTTAACCAGACATCTTAAAATGAGAAAACCCAAATCTTTCCATTGTGTATTTGTATTAGTCAGCTAAATGGGTGCTGATGCAAAATACCAGAAATCTGTTGGTTTTCATAAAGGATATTTACTTGGGGTGGAAACTTACAGTTTCTAGACCATAAAGCATAAGTTACTTCCCTCACCAAAGTCTATTTTCATGCGCCAGAGCAAGATGGCTGCCGACATCTACCAGGGTTCAGGCTTCCAGGGTTCCTACTTTCCCAGGTCTTGCTTCTCTCCAGGCTCAGGTTTCTTCTTTCCCTGTGTCTTGCTTCTCTTTCCTCTATTTTTTTACTTCTTGGGGCTCCAGCTTAAGACTTCAGCATCAAATTCCAACATCAAAACTCCAACATCAAAAACCTCCAACTCTGTCCTTTGCCATGTCTTTTATCTGTGAGTCCCCACCCTCTAAGTGGCAGGGACTGAATATCCTACTGACATGGTTCAATCAAAATTGGTCCAATCATAAATTATGACATGGTCCCTAATCATAATTTAATCACATGCAGATAAAGATCACTTTACAAACATAACCCAATATCTATTTTTAGAATTCATGAACCATATCAAATTGCTACATATAGTAACAATAAGTTATGAACAAGTTTGTATCACCAAATATCATTCTGACCAGAAGTACAGACTTTTGTAAGAAAACCTGTAGCTTAAGCTGATTCCAAGACCTCCATGATAAAAATAACATTGACAAAAAATTTCCCCCTGAAATGCTCATTATATCACAGGGTTCATTGTAAATATTTCATATATAACAAAGTAGTAATTATATTTGTTGATGGATGACCACTCCCCAAGAAAAATGAGGTACTCTTATAAAATGTTTTTAAAACTAGCAAATTAGATTATAAAATTCTATGTGGGAAGCAGGAGAAAAATTTATCTATGTCAATTAGAATGCCAAAGCATTCAAATATTAAATTGCTTCAAACACAAACCATCACATAACCGTAATATACTGTAGGGGGAATTTCACTGTATCATGGTTATATGTTTACCATACAGTAAGTTAAGCAGTCGAACACACCATTAAGTATTAAGACTGCCATTTCTTATTTATTCAAAAGGGATATGTTTTTTAAAAATCATTGTAAAACTAACTGAAATCATCAGTAATATGCAGATACATTAAACCCCAGCAAGGAAATTGCTTAGTTGGAAAATAAAGGGGCTATGTTTCACAACAGATTACAGTGTTTTGAAATACATTCTCTGATTATCAAGACCATTTATTCCAGAAGTCACTGGTAAATTAGCTCATATTCTTAACTAGCTTTCTAAATGAAACTTTTTCCAAGTATGAATAATATTAATAAGATAAAGATACTTTTTTCTTATTCACTTCTGTATGTGTTCCTCCAAAGGACAACCATGTTGAATAAAGGACAAAGAAGGTGGTCCTTTATTTAACACAGCTGTCCTTTGGAAATGTTTAAAAACATTTCAAAAATATGAAATAGTCTAGTGACTAAGAGTTCATAGAAAAATAACATCCAATACCTACTGTTTCAAGTTAAAAAAAACAATTACTTGAAATAATTACATTCATAAGGAAAGAAACAGTGGAGAAAACATGGATGTCTAAAACACCCAAGACTCTTATCAGAATAAAATAAAAAGGTCATCTTCTCCTCCCTGGCTGTGACATATATGTATGAGTGTATATTTAATAGCAGTATGGTTTTATCTTTATCACCTATTTTAATTTCTTAAATCACAAAAACATTTCCAGCCATGATTGCTAAAAAGTACAATACAAACTCCAGGAATGATTTTTAGCAAAAACTGACTCAAAATTTTTCTGTGTAACAAAACACTCCTTTGAAAATGAATCTTTAATGCTACTGGACTGTTCAAGTAAATGTGGCTTTTACCATCTTCAGCACAACACTCTAATTACCTGACAAATTCTCTTTTTTGACTAGAAAACATTATCTTTTATTTTCTGCTATTCTACTATACTATTTTCTATTATTCTACTATTCTCTTTCATAGTGTCCAACTTATGTCTTCATTATATATGAATTCTGAGAGATTAAAGTAGAAATATACTTTAATAAATAAACCAGAAAGATAACTTTATATATAGGATGAATTTTTGAAATGTTGGCACCAATAAAAATGAGATCTAGTCCTTTATCAATATATGTTTTGCAAATATTTTCTCCCACTCTGTGGCTTTTCTTTTCATTCACTTGAGGGTCCTCAAGGAGAAAAAGTTTGTAAAATTTTAATAATGTCCAACTTACCAATTTTTTCATTCATGACTCACGCTTTTGATGTTTTATCTAAAACCTCATTAACAAACACAAAGTCACATCGATTTTTTCTGCTTTTTTCCCCAGGAGTTTTCTAGTTTGCATTTTACATTTGGACACCTGAAGCATTATAAATTAGTTTTTGTTTAAGGTGTAGCATGATTGTGCCTGACTAATATTTAAAGTCATGAAATATCTTCCAAATAACAATCAGGGTGGCACTGGCTTAACCAAACACCTGGACACCACAAATTGATACATGATATTAGCCATCACAGAGTTATTTCTGTTGCCTGACAATTTTTCCTTCTAAAAAAGTCAGTTTGATATATCTTGATGCTAGGACAGATGATTGCATAGAATCTAGCTTAAATATAAAGTAATTAAATAAAACTAAAACTAAATTATGACTGGTTTGGCATCATGTAAATAAAATAACTTGATTTGAAAATTTTTGCTTTGAAGCTAGTTGTCTTGGAGTTAGGCAGACTGCACAGAAATGCTAATTCTAACTGCTTTTGTCCAGAGTTCTTCAGCACAGAGTTGTTTTATTTAAGATTTGCAGAAAAGAACTGAGAGCAAACAATTCAGGTGATTAAAAAAAGGTAAATTATGGAATGGATGGCAGATATTTTCATAGCAGAGATAGTTTTAAACAGCCACAGGTAACCTTCACTCATGTTTTTCCTTTGCTTCATTTGATGATTTTCAAATCAGTTCTTAATTCTGCATTGTCTTTGAAATATTTGAATTTTTTTTCCCTTTACCTAGAATGTCCTAAGGACATTCTTTTTTGTTTTAAGAACTCAGATTTCACCAAGACATTCACCTTTACTTTCATCCAGCCTTCCCCCAGCTCCATGGATTACCCAACCCCCTCTCAATCCCACTCAAACTCACAGTCCAGTGTCATTGACCCCACTCATATTGCTCCACCAACCTCACCCCCATCCATTCCCAAACCACCACTATGCAACTTATCATAGATTCTGCCCAGATTGTACATCATTTTACTATTTTCTACTTTTTTTTCTATCTTCTAACAACCTAAGTTCCACACTCCACCTCTGTGGGTCTGCTCGATATCCTTAGTTCATATCAGCAAGATCATGCAGTATTTGTCCTTTAGAGACTGGTGTACTTCAACATAAGGTCTTCGAGTTTCATCCATGTTTTTGCATGTGTCAGCACTTCATTCCTTCTTACAGCTGTATAATATTCCATCATATGTATATACCATATTTGTTTATTCATTCGTTGATGCATACTTGGGTTGCTCCCAACTTTTGGCAATTGAGAACAATGCCACAATGAACATTGGTGTGTATACATATGTTTGTATCCCTGCTTTCAATTCTTCACGTATCCCATAAATTTTGATAAGTTGTGTTCTTGTTTTCATTAATTTGGAAATATCTACTAATTTCCCTTGCTATTACTTCTAGGATCCACTGATTTTTTAAGGAGTGCATTGTTTAGCCTCCACGTATTTGTGAATTTTTCCTTTTCTTTCCTGTTATTGGTTTCCAGCTTCACTTCATTATGGTCAGAAGAGGTACTTTGTATAATTTAAATTTTCTTAAATTTATTGACAGTTGTTTTGTCAAATATGTGGTCTTTCTTAGAGAAATATCCATGAGGACTTGAGAAAAAAGTACAAGCTGCTGATTTGGGGTGATATGTTCTGTATATGTCTGTCAAGTCCAGCTCATTTATCATATTTTTCAAGTTCTCTGTTTCTTTGTTGATCTTCTGTCTAGTTGTTCTAGCTATTGATGTGAGCAATCTGTTGAAATCTTCAAATATTATTGGAGAAATGTTTATTTCTCCTTTCAGTTTTTCCATAGTTTGCCTTATTTATTTTAGGGCACGTGGTTAAGTGCATAGGTATTTATAAAAGCAACTCCTTCCTGGTTGATTGTCCCTTTTATTAATATATAATGGCCTTCTGCATCTCTTGTCACTTTTTACATTTAAAGTCTTTTTTCTGACCCCAGTATAGCTACCCCTTTTGCTCTGTTTTGGTTACTATTTGCATGAAATATCATTTTCCAGCTTCCACTCTCAATCTATTTGCATCCTTGGGTCTAAGGTTAGTGTCCTGCAGCCAGCATATGAATGGCTCATGTTTTCTTATGCATTCTTTCAGCCTATGCCTTTTGATTGGGGAGTTTAATTGATTAACATTCAACGTTATTACTGTAAAGGCATTACTTATGTCAATCATTTTATCTTTTTGTTTTCATATGTCATATTTTATTTTTGTCTGTCTTTTTACCTTTTTGTAGACTCTTTCTGATAGTCTTCACTTCTACTCTCACCTCCAAGCCTCTCTCTTGTCATTTCATTATTGGGTGCAGAACTCCCTTTACTGTTTCCTGCAGAGCTGGATTCTTGTTTATGAACTCTCTTATTTGTCTTTATCTGTGAATATTTTAAAATCACCATCATAGGTGAAGGAAATTTTTGACAGATAAAGAATTCTTGGCTAGCAATTTTGCTCTTTCAACACCTTAACTATATCATACCACTGCCTTCTGGCCTCCATGCATTCTGAAGAGAAATCTGCACTAAGTTTTACTTGACATCCTTTGTATGTGATGCATCACTTCTTCCTTGCTGCTTCAAAATTTTCTCTTTAGCTTTGGCATTTGGTATTATGAGTATTATGTGTCTTGGGGTAGGTTATTGGATTTATTCTAATTGGAATACACTATGCTTCTTGGACATGTATATTAATGTCTTTCATGAGAATTGGGAAAATTTTCAGTCATTATTTACTCAAATACTTTTTCTGCCCCTTTTCCCTTGTCTTCTCCTTCTGGAGCTCCCATAAGACATATGTTGATGTGTTTCATGCTATAATTGAACTCCCTGAGTGCCTGTCAATTTTTTTCCAAGATCTTCTCTCTCTTTGTTCTCTTTTCAATTTTAGCTGTTCTGTGCCATACATCACTAATTCTTTCTTCCATGATTTCAAATCTGCTGTTGTAGGCATCTGTTGTATTTTTAATCTCACTGTGGCTTTCATTCCCATAAGCTTTCTTATTTTTCTATTTGAAGTTTCAAATTTTTCTTTGTGTTCACTTAGCATCTTCTCCATGTCTTTTTTTCACCTTAGTTATTGTACTTTACTTTTTCTTGTATTATCATTTTTAAAAAGAAGCTTTAGATTGCATAAATGTTATATTGAAAATGTAGGGGATTCCCATATACCCCACCCCTACTTTTCCCCATTAACTTCATTGTGTGGGCCATTTGTTACAATCAATGCACATATACTGAAGCATTGCTACAACCATGGTCTATAGTCTACATTATAGTTTATACTTTCACTGAACAATTTTATAGGTTTTGACAAACTGTATAATGACCTGTATTCATCATTGCAATGTAATGCAGAACTATTCCAATGTCCCCAAAATGCCCCATATTACACTTATTCTTTCCTTTTCTTCCCCTCAAAACTTCTGGTGACCACTGCCTTTATGTGGGGAGCCGCCCGGAGCTATGTGCATTTGCGGTCTCCAGCAACATGGCAGTTTTCATAAGTACACCTACTCCACCCCTGTGCTTCCGCCTTCTTCTTCCCCTTTCCCCAGTTTCCCGGGCAAAAAGTGTCGCACCTGTGCAACAAGATGTTGAAGCCATGACCAGCATTGAAGACTCGCAACCTATAGCAAGTGGTGTAACAGCATTTTATTGCCTTATATGGAAGAGCCGCTTCATCAGCCTATCACCCCCTGCTACATACCCTCCCCTTAGTATATATTCTGATGCTCTACCCTCAATAAACGGAGACTTGATCAGAATCCTGTCTTGTCTCCATTTCTCTTGCCTCTTGTCCCCCAATTCCCACTCCCTCTTTCAGGTGCCGGTTCGTTTGACCTGCGGGCCGGGTCAATTGGCGCCCGAACAGGGACCTGAAAATGAGGGATCCAGTGAGGAACGCTGACAGACAGTTCAGCCAGACCAAGTGTAACGCCCAGAAATCAAAAAGGAGAATCAGAGAGTAATAAGAGGATGCCACGAGGGAACCTGAGGGAACCCAGTTGCGAAACCTCGATAAGTGATCAGCGAATATGGGACAAGCAATGAGTGAGCACAAACTTTTTATTAAGAGCCTCAGAGAGGTGTTAAAGGCGAGAGGAATAAAGGTTAAATTTAAGGAGCTAATAGAAGTCTGTCTGTGGCTTCCTCAGGAAGGGACCATAAATGAAAGGTGGTGGAGTAGAGTTGGGGACGCTCTCTAAATCCCCCCCGGCAAAAAGTCCTGCTAAATACCCCCCCATTCAGACTCGGTGTCTATTAAAATAGATAGCGATGATGAGAGTGCCCCTTCCCCTTGCTCTAAGGGAAGAGCTGGCCCTAATCAGAGGAGGAGAGTTATTAGTAATCCAAACCCTAACGCCTCATGTACGGATTCCGATAACTCCAACCCTGAGGCTGAAGAATGCTCTGTTGGTTTCCGCCCACCCCCATATGCACCCCTCCCCCCCGCTTCCACCCCTGCTAGCCTAGACCCCAATGCAGATCTAAAGTTATGGCTCTCTCTTTTAAAAGAGAAAAAGGATCTACAATCTCAATGCACAACTCTGTAGTGTCAGCTCAACTTAACCCCTCCTCTAAAAAATCCCCTAATTGCCAACTTCTGCAAACCACCCCTTTTTTCATTCCCTGTTATCGAGAGGCCTGGGAGCCCTAATGAGGCTGGTGAGGGGAATGAGGTTGCTGTTGAACCTGAGCCTGAGCGCATCTATAACCCTTTCCCTTTCAAAACCTTGAAGGAGCTTAAGTCCGTGGTCACCACCTATGGCCCTACTGCTCCATACACCCTCTCTCTGTTAGAACACATTGCTGATGGGTGGCTTACCCCCCATGACTGGCACACCCTTGCCCGCTCCGCTCTCAGTGCAGGAGATTATCTCCTCTGGAAGTCAGAATATTGTGAGTTTTGCAAGGAAACCGCACAGCGAAATCTCAGAACTGAGAATGGGTGGACCGAGGACATGCTTCTCAGCGCAGGAGATTTTAAGCGGAACTCAAATCAGTTGCTTTATGATGCCGGACTTTTCGAACAAGTCCGTGCTGCAGCCCTTAAGGCCTGGAAAAGACTGCCTACCAAGGGACAATCCCTTACCTCCTTAACTTCTATCCGTCAGGGCCCCGAGGAACTATTCTCCGACTTCTAGGTAGACTTTGCACAGCCGCTGAGAGAATGTTTGGTGATGCAAATACTGATGCTGACTATGTAAAACAACTTGCCTTTGAAAATGCTAATGCAGCCTGCCAAGCGGCTATCCGGCCCTATAGAAAAAGGGAAAATCTCTCTGGCTACATTAAGCTTTGCTCAGACATAGGCCCCACAAAGCAGCAGCACCTAGCTATAGCTGCCACCATAAGGGAGGCCACCTCTGAACAGGCCCAAGCCTTCGCTGCGGCCTTGAGAGAAGTGCTTCCATCCCCGGTGCCCTGTGCACCTAGGGCCTGTTTCTCTTGCGGCAACCCTGGCCATCTAGCCAGAGATTGTCATTGCCACCCCCCTGCTAGCTGAAAGCCACCCCCCTTTCCAACTCCTGCCCCCGTTGCCACAGGGGCAGACACTGGGCTAATGAATGCAAATCAAGAACCGATTCTTCAGGTCACCCACTCCCTCCTTATCAGGGAAACAGGAGAAGGGGCCAGCTCCAGGCCCCAACAAACAATCAGACTTATGGGGCAATCAGCTTTGTTCCCACCAGCGGCAATCTATTTCCAACCTCGTAGAGCTACCTCAGGGAGCGCAGGATTGGACCTCTGTACCTCCTCCCACACAGTACTAATACCACCTATGGGAGTTCAAGCCCTGCCTACAGGTGTGTTTGGCCCACTACCAAAAGGCACTTTTGGCCTCATCATTGGGCGAGGCAGCTCCCTTATTAGTGGCCTCCACATTTCCCCTGGAGTTGTGGATAGTGATTTCACTGGAGAAATAAAAATTATGGCTTCTGCTCCAAAAAAGCATTATTTCCTTCCCTGCCAGACAGTGGGTTGCTCAACTACTAATACTCCCCCGAATACCCACCAACAACACTGCCATTGATAGTGACCACAGGGATAGAGCATTCGGCTCCTCTGATGCGTACTGGGTACACCCCATCACCACCCACAAACCTACTATGTCTCTTTGACTTGACAGTAAATGATTCGAAGGCCTAATAGATATAGGGGCAGATGTTATCATCTTTAAAAAGGCTGATTGGCCATCCACCTGGCCCCTTTCTCCCTCCTTAACCAACTTACAGGGCATTGGGCAAACCCAAAACCCTGAAAGAAGTTCCAAGCTCTTGAAGTGGAAAGATAGGGAGGGAAATCAAGGAGCTATACAGCCCTATGTCCTCCAAGGGCTCCCTGTCAATCTGTGGGGATGAGACTTATTTGCCCAAATGGGACACTGTATGGGTAGCCCCAACGATATAGTCACAGCTCAAATGCTTTCCCAGGGATTTAAGCCAGGAAAAGGCTTAGGAAAGCTTGAGACAGGCATTACTCAACCCATACGGGCCACAGGACACACCCACAAAAAAGGCCTGGGAAATTTAGCTTAGGGGTTGTTGATCTTCCTGTACCCCATGCAGACCAAATCACCTGGCTTTCAGATGAACCTGTATGGGTCGATCAATGGCCTTGATCCTCAGACAAGCTACAGGCCGCCCAGCTTTTAGTGCAGGAACAGCTAGCAGCAGGACATATTACAGAAAGTGACTCTCCCTGGAATACTCCTATTTTTGTCATTAAAAAGAAATCTGGAAAATGGCGATTATTGCAAGACTTAAGAGCGGTAAACAAAACAATGATACTTATGGGAGCCTTGCAGCCTGGTCTTCCAACCCCTGTAGCCATCCCCTTTGGATATCATAAAATTATCATAGATCTAAAAGATTGTTTCTTTTTTTTTTTTTTTAAAGATTTATTTTTATTTATTTAATTCCCCTCCCCTCCCCCGGTTATCTGTTCTCTGTGTCTTTTTGCTGCGTCTTGTTTCTTTGTCCACTTCTGTTGTCGTCAGCGGCACGGGAAGTGTGGGCGGCACCATTCCTCGGCAGGCTGCTCCCTCCTTCGCGGCTCCCTCCTTCGCGGCTCCCTCCTTCGCGGCTCCCTCCTTCGCGGCTCCCTCCTTCGCGCTTGGCAGCTCTCCTTATGGGTGCACTCCTTCCGCGTGGGGCTCCCCTACGCGGGGGACACCCCTGTGTAGCACGGCACTCCTTGTGCGCATCAGCACTGCACATGGGCCAGCTCCGCACGGGTCAAGGAGGCCTGGGGCTTGAACCGCGGACCTCCCATGTGGTAGACGGAGGCCCTAACCACTGGGCCAAAGTCCGTTTCGCATAAAAGATTGTTTCTTTACTATCCCATTACACCCAGCCCATCAAAAACGCTTTGCATTTAGCCTCCTCTCTGTGAATTTCAAAGAACCTATGAGGAGATATCACTGGAAGGTTTTACCCCAAGGCATGATAAACAGCCCTACCTTATGTCAAAAATTTGTGGCTGCCGCCATAAGAGAAGTAAGGGCAATGTGGAAAGACCTTTATGTTATTCACTACATGGATGACATTTTAATGGCTGCTAAAAAGGAACAAGATGTCCTAACATGTTACCATAATATGAAAACAGCCTTAAAGGCACATGGGCTTCAAATTGCCCCTGATAAAGTACAATTACAGGACCCTTATACCTACCTGGGGTTTCATATGGCAGGAAATAATATAACCCCCAAGGCCAAGGTATAGTCAAAAGAGTGCATCTGTCTCTAAAAAAATCATAGAAAAAATAAGGAAGAGTGGTACCCCATCAAAGGATCCCCCAAAAATCTATTATCCCACTCTCTCTTTATTCTAAAATTTTTAAGCTTAAATCAAAAAGGACATTCTGTGGCTGACTGCTACTGGCACCCTAATACCAGCACAAACCATGCCACCATCCTATGGAAAGACCCAATGGATACTACCTGGCATGGACCTGATCCCATCCTAATATGGGGCAGAGGATCAGTTTGCGTCTATTCCAAAGAACTAGGTGCAGCCAGGTGGCTGCCG
Organism: Dasypus novemcinctus; assembly: GCF_030445035.2. Lineage (NCBI taxonomy): Eukaryota > Metazoa > Chordata > Mammalia > Cingulata > Dasypodidae > Dasypus > Dasypus novemcinctus. Next base: position 89,273,392 of record NC_080677.1, read on the forward strand.
GAACGATTAGTAAAACAAATAGATAATAACAACCTATCCAGGGTAGAAAACTCTCCCTGAGATGAACTCTGCTTTCTTGCAAGAGAGCAACCAATGCTAAAACCCATGCGGCTGTACAGCCCCCCTGGAATCCTTCTGTGACACCGGCATTCCGAGTCTTTAGTACAACCTAAGAGTGTATAGGCCAATGCCGCACACCACATCGCCAGCGCCAGCTGCTTGCGACTGAAGAGCCGGTCCTTGCTACAGCCCCCTCATGTTTCTCTCTCCCCCTCTTGCTTTCACCTCTCCAAACCTCCATTATGAAACCACAGTAAGAGAACGCGGTGCATACCACACCTCCCTCTGGCCTCCACACATTATAACCAAAATGGGAGCACCCTAACTGCTGGCAGCGGTTCTCAAATACATATGAACCCTGTCAGGTTCTGAGGTAATGAACTGGATAGCCAATGACGGGCAACTGGGAGTGATCGGTTCCATGGCAGAGCCACCTAAGACAGAGACACAGCCTTTCGCCGCTGTTGCATTCTCCATGACGGGTAAGGCAATCCGCCTACCGTTTGCACACCCCAACCTAAGACAGGCACAGTTCCCCCTGAACTCAGGGTGCTTCATAAAATATAATAAAGAAGGGGGACCTGTGGGGAGCCGCCCGGAGCTATGTGCATTTGCGGTCTCCAGCAACATGGTGGTTTTCATAATTACGCCTACTCCACCCCTGTGCTTCTGCCTTCTTCTTCCCCTTTCCCCAGTTTCCCGGGCAAAAAGTGTCACACCTGCGCAACAAGATGTTGAAGCCATGACCAGCATTGAAGACTCGCAACCTATAGCAAGAGGTGTAACAGCATTTTATTGCCTTATATGGAAGAGCCGCTTCATCAGCCTATCACCCCCTGCTACATACCCTCCCCTTAGTATATATTCTGATGCTCTACCCTCAATAAACGGAGACTTGATCAGAATCCTGTCTTGTCTCCATTTCTCTTGCCTCTTGTCCCCCAATTCCCACTCCCTCTTTCAGGTGCTGGTTTGTTTGACCTGTGGGTCGGGTCACCTTTATATCAATGTTACAAGTTCTTCCATTACTAGAAAAATAAGTCTACTTTAGTTCATCATTGCATTTCCCCCTTATGTTTTTTCATTCTCTATACTTGATGATTTTGGGATGGTAATGACCACTCAGTTTCTGATTGAGAGGGGCTTAGATCCCATGGGATAGATGGATGGAATTTTCTTGCTTGCAGTTGTAGATACTCTGTTTTTGAAGATGGGCATTGCCCATCACCATCTTTTGTTAGCTGTCCTGGGTGAGACTGATGACTTGGAAGGTAGGTATTCACTGCAACTCTGCTGAGATTCAAGGCTTAACTTGTGTGTGAATAACTGGAAGATTTAAGTCTCTGGGACATATATTTAATGGATGTAATGCTAAATATAGTTTCTAATGAAAAAGGCATAAGAATCATGTGTAGGAAAGTTATAAATGAGTCCAACTTCAATACATTGGAGGAATAGGTTATATATTCCAAGGTAAGGCCCACTGACATGGTGTCAAATTTCTGGGGTTACCTACCCTTCCTATAGTGTTGAAATGTGTCTAGGGCTCTCAGGAGCCCCCCTGCTTGAGGAACTGTTTACTAGAGCAGTCAGTGAGATCCTCCAATAACAAGATAATCATAACCTCTGGAATGACCTCCTACCTCAATTTGAAATCTCTTACTCATAAAAAATCATTTGTATTCAGTATTTCTACCTTTTGGTCAAGGTCTATTTCCAAAGGCATCACTAGTTGTCACTTGGTAATAATCTCTTTGCATCAAGGAGGCTTATCCCTGGAAGTCATGTCCCTTGCCAGGGGGAAGGTAGTGAAATTATATGCTGAGTTTGGCTTAGAGAGAGGCACATTAGAGCAAAAAGAAGGCTTTTCTTTTTAAAAATTTATTTGTTGTCTTTTTTTTTTAGAGATACATAGATCACAAAAAATGTTACATTAAAAAATATAAGAGGTTCTCATATACCTCCCATCCTACCCCCCCCACTCCTACATCAACAACCTCTTTCATTAGTGTGACACATTCATTGCATTTGGTGAATACATTTTGGAGCACTGCTGCACCATATGGATTATAGTTTACATTGTAGTTTACACTCTCCCTCAGTCCATTCAGTGGGTTATGGCAGGATATATAACATCCAGCATCAGATCTTGCAATCTTGCAATACCATTTAGGATAACTCCAAGTCTAGAAAATGCCCACGCATCACATCACTTCTTCCCCCTTCCTTCCCTCAGTGACTACTGTGGCCACTTTCTCCACCTCAATGCTACAGTTTCTTCCATTACTAGTCACAATTGTTCTATAGTAGAATACCAGTAGGTCCACTCTAATCCATATTTTATTCCTCCATCCTGTGGACCCTGGGATGGTGATGTCCACCCCATCTCTATATAGAGAAGGGGCTTAGATTTCACATAGTTAATGGATGTGATTCTCCTGCTTACAGTTGTAGGCACTCTTGATTCTCTGGTGTGGTGGTTGAACATCCTCACATCCCTGTTAGCTGACCTGGGTAAGTCCAAAGAACTGGAGAGTAGGTGTTGCAACTCTGCTGAAGCTCAGGTCCAGCTGGCACATGGCCAGTCCAGAGATTCAAGTCTACTGAATATACACCAACCCTAGTATCAACCACAGGTTCAGTAAAAGTGACAGAAGAGGCATATGTAGAAAGGTCACATCTGAGTCCAATTCCCTTTCACTAAGGATCACAAATTCCAAAGTAGGGCCTATTGACAAGGCACTGAACTCCAGGGCCATCTGCCATGATTGTAGAGCTTGTGTGCCTCCATAGCCCTCAGGAGCACCATTACCTGGAGTTGTATCTACTTTGGCTATCTCTGTGATCCTGCTGAGACATGCATAAGCTCAACCCCTCTGATGACCTCCTGACTGATTTTGAAGTCTCTTAGCCATGTAAACTTATTTGTCTTTACCATTTCCCCCTTTTATTCAAGCTCTTTTTATAGTTGCATCACCAGTTAGTGATTGGTTGCAATCCCTAGGTGCCAGGGAGGCTCATCCTTGGGAGTCATGTCCATGCTAGGGGGAAGGTAATGCATTTACATTCTGAGTTTGGCTTAGAGAGTGACCACATTTAAGCAGCATGGAGGCTCTCAGAAGGTAACTCTTAGCACCCTCCAGCTCCAGGCCTAGTTGAAATTTCAGGCACACAGGTTCATAATCATAGTCATCAGTAGCAAGGGCTCATCATTGGACCATCCTTCTTCACTGGTCTTTGCCCTTGCACTTGGGGGTTTGTTGCTGTTCCATTGGGAAATGTGACAGAGCTCCCCTGGGTAGGAACTCAGCACTCCCTCAGTTGTCATTTGTAATGATGTGGGCTATGGGTGGAAGGTTCTTTGTCTCTTCAGAGATAACCTAAGTTGTTTGACTTATGGGTCAGATTAGGGACAATGGCAATGGCTCCAGTCCCAGGAAACAGTTTAACAATGCAATGCTATAAACTTTAAGTATTTAGGGGAAATGCAAAAACCAAATATGCTAAAAGCTTATCTAGAATATCTGGAGTCCATGCTAAAAGCTTACCTAAGATGTGGAAGATATATATGCTAATTGAAGCCTATTGAGAACTGAAACAAAGGGACCATTTGGCCTTTCCTTTCTGTATAAAAGACGTTTGAAAATCTTGTTCAGGGCTGGGGATTCAAACAGAAAGCTCCCGAGTCTGGCCGGCCATCAATAAACCATTTTTCCTTCTCAAAATCATTCCTGAGTCCTGGCCTCTCTATACTCAAATAATTGAACTTCTCTCAAATTCTACAACAGCAAGTCTAACTACTATCAAAATACCTAATGAATATACAAACATTTTTTAATATACCCTATATACATGCCCTGGAGAATTCCCTCCCAACCATGTGTCCCCCTTCAATAACACCCCACACCAGTGTTCCTCCCCTGCCACAGTTGAACCCCTCTGTGTTCCAAAACTGCTTAAAAAATGAAGCCTAATATATTGCCAAATTCAATTAGTAGGAAAATGAAATAGTAATGATAGGTTTAAAGATTAGAAAAAGAATACATAGTAGTTTAGTAAAACTAAAATAAAGTAAAAAATAATTTGGGGTATTAAAAAAGGAAAAATATCATAAAACTTTGTTTTTGATGTTTTGCCTTTCATCACTATAATAGGTGTTGCCCTGTATGTACAATGGCAAGGTAATTTCTTTCATTCCTCCCTCAATGTCTACATTCTTTCATTTTTAATTTTTAATTTTCTCTTCAAAAAAGTTTTAGATCACAGTAAAGTCACATATACAATATAGGTTTGAGGAGATAACTCTTAGGCAATGTATAATAGTGGACTGTTTCAATTTCTCAAGTACAAGGCTCATAAGAGCAAGTTTCAATATAAGGGTCTGCCTGGTATATTGGTCTGTCTTCCTTTGATAGGTACTGCCCATATAATCTAGGGATTCCTGCCACTCTATTAGAGAATGTAGCAGTACTTATAAGGATGGGAATTCAATAATCTTTCTGTTATTGTTTGGAGTCTCCATCCATTGAGGCAATACTCATGACCACTTCAATGCATTCATAGTCCATAAAAGTATGTCCCAGGTGCACCCTTTCCCATATATCTCCCTACCACTGTCACTCTGCACCAGTGATCCTCCCTGCCATAGGTACAATTCTTCTGCAATCTAAAATGTCCCCAAAATAATAAAAATGATAAAAATAAAAAATATGTATATACACATTTTTTTAAAAAATTGCATTGTCTTTCATTCTCATAATATCTGTTATCTTTTATGTACAGTGACAATTTCTTCATATGGCTCCCCAGTGTCTTATTTTTTCACTTTATTTTCAAAGAAGTTTTAGTTAACAGAAAAGTCACATAGAAAATATGAGAGATTCCTATGCCCTAACCCCTCCCCCTTAACATTTAATAACACTTTAAATGAGTATGGTATATTTTGATGAACAAATATTTGATGAACAAATATTGAAGCATTACCTCTAACCATGATTAATGGTTTACATTATGGTTCACATTCTGTACATACACATTTATAGGTTATCACAAAATGCATAACTGCCTGTATCCATCATTGTAAGATCATGCAGAACAAGTCCAACACCCTAAAAATACCCCAAGCTCCATTCATTCTTCCCTCCCCTTTCTTCAGATCTCATGTTAACCACTAGGTTAAAATTTTTGAAGAATAAGGTTCATAGTTACCTACATTAATATTGAGGGCTCGACATATTGGTTGGTCTTCTTTTGTTAGGTCTTGTCTATGTTCTTGACAGTCCTGCCACTCTATTTGAGAAACAAGTAGGACTCCCCAGGGTGGGAGTTTAACATTTTCTTATTTATTGTATAGGTCTCCACCCACTGAGAATAACACCTATGACAAGATGAATATTTTAAATATTCTATAGAAACATACTTCAAGTGTGCCTTTTCCAACCTAGCCCACAAGCCCTTATGCCCTGCCCCAGTAACCCTTTCCTGCCATATTTGCTAAAAGAACATTCCCACCATTGTCATTTTAATCACATTCTTACAAGTCTCAAAATTTCAACTGTTCCTTCCTCCAGCCCTCCCCCAAGTTCCATGGATAGTCCAACCCAACCCCCCTCACTGCACTCCCTCAAATTCCAGCAATATTGACCTCACTCACATTGCTGCACTACCATCACTCTCATCCATTGCCAAACCACTCCCTCCACTTTATCACAGGCTTTTCCTATATGGATCACTGGCTCTCCACATTCCACTTCCTTTCTGTCTCCTGATAACCTATCTTCCAGCTCTGTGAGTCTGCTTGATTTGTATAGGTCTTATCACTGAGGTCATGTAATATGTATTCTTTAGTGACTGTCTTGCTTCAATTAACATAAGGTCTTCAAGATTCATCCATGTTGTCCCGTGTATCAGTATTTCATTCCTCCTTACACCTGACTAATATCCCATTGTATGTATATACAATTTGTCTATCCATTCACCTGTTGTTGGATACTTGAGTTGCTTCCTTGCTTCCATAGTGACTAATGTTGCTATGAACATTGGTGTGCATATATTTCTTTGTGTCCCTGCTTTCAGATCTTCATGGTATATATCCAGCAATGGGATGGCTGGATCATATGGCATTTCTATAGTCAGCTTCCAAAGGAACCACCAAACCCTTCCTTCACAATGGCTGCACTATTTTACATTTCCATCAGAAGTGGATGAGGGTCCACTCCACTCCTCTCCAACACTTGTTGTTCTCTTTTCTTTTACTAGCCACCAGTCTAAAGGGTATAAGATGATATCTCATTGAGTTTTGATTTGTATTTCCCTAATAGCTAGGGAGGGTGAGCATCTTTTCATGTGCTTTTTACCATTTGTATTTCTTCTAGGTGAAGTGTCTATTTAAATCTCATGCCCATTTTTTAAATTGGCTGTTGATATTTTTATTTTCAAGATGTAGGATTTCTTTATATATTCTGGATATTAGGCATGCTGATAGCCTTGCCAGCTATCAGTTGACTATATATGCAAGGATCTATATCAGAACTCTCAATTAATTTCCATTAGTCAGTATGTATATCCTTGTGCCAATATTATGGAGGTTTGATCATTGTAGCTTTGTAGTATGCTTTAAATTCAGGTAGCAAGATTCCTCCAATTTTGTTTTCCTTTTTCAATATGTTTTTGGTTCTTTGGGACACCTTACCCTTCCAATAAATTTCATAATTAGCTTTTTCAATTCAGTAAAAAATGCTGTTGCAATTTTTATTAGGATTACATTAAATTTGTAAATGGTCTTGGGTAAGACAGGCATCTTAATGATGTTTAGTCTTCCAATCCATGAACATGGAATATTCTTCCATTTATTTAGATCTTCTTTGATTTCCTTTAACAATGTTGTGTATTTTTATGTGTACAAGACCTTTAAATCTTTAGTTAAGTTTATTCCTCGATATTTTATTCGTTTAGTTGCTATTTTAAATGGAATTTTTTTCTTTATTTCCTCTCTTATTGTTGTAAAAAAAAAAAGCTACTGATTTTTCTGTGTTGATCTTATATCCTCCTTCTTTACCAAACTTGTTTATTAGCTATAGAATCTTTGTTGCAGATTTTTCAGAGATTTTCATAGTGAATTTTTTTTCAATTCCAATTTGGATGACTTTTGTATCTTTTTCTTGACTAAGTGCTCAAGCAAGTACCTCTAGCACAATGTTGAATGAGAGCAGTGACAGTGGGCATACTTGTGTCAATGCAGATTTTAGAGGGAAAGTCTTTAGTATGATGTTAGCTCTGGATTTTCATATATACCCTTTATCATGTTGAGGAAGTTTCCTCTTATTCCTATATTTTGAAGTGTTTTTATAAAGAAAGAATGTGGTATTTTGTCAAATGCTTTTTCTACATCAATAGAGAATACCATGTGATATTTTTTCTTTTCATCTGCTAATATGGTTATTACATTGTTTGATTTCCTTATATTGAACTATCCTTGCATACCAGGGAAGAAAACCACTAGATCATGGTGTATAATTCATTTGTTGTGTTGTTGAATATGATTAACAAGAATTTTGTTGAGGATTTTAGCATCCAGGTGTATTAGAGAGACTGGTTTGTAGTTTTCTTTTCCTGTGGCATCTTTTTAAATTTTTTCATTTTACTTTCTTTTTATTTATGTTATATTTTAAAAGAAGCTTTAGATTACATAAATATTACATCAAAAATACAGGGGATTCCTGTGTACCCCAACCCTTCTCCCTCCCCCACTTTTCCCCATTAACAATATCTTTCATTAGTTTGGTACACTTTTTATAATTGATGAACACATATGAAGCATTCTAATAACCATGGTCTAGAGTTTACATTATAGTTTACAATGCACTGTACCTTTTTTTTTGAGGTATGAGAGCTGGGGATTGAGCACTAAACCTTGGATTTGGGAAGCTGGTGCTCAACCACTGAGTCATATTGATTCCCCTGAGTGGTTTTTTGTTTGCTTGTTTTTTTAAAAATAAATCAATTTTATTGATACATATTAATAAAGCATACACTTTATCCAAAGTGTATAATCAATAGTATTTGGTATAATCACATAGTTGTGTGTTCCTCACTTCAATCATTATTAAAGCATTTTCATTATTTAAAAATAATAATAATAAACAAAAACAGACAAGAAAATCCTCACCTCTCAATCTTGTGGCATCTTTATGTGGCTCTGGTATTAGCTCATCAAAGAATGAATTATGCAATGCTCCCTTCACTTCTATATTTTGGAAGCATTTAAGTGAAATTCATGTCAGTTCTTTCTGAAATGATTTGTAGAATTCACCTCTGATGCCATCTGTTCCTGGGCTTTTCTTAGTTGGGAGGTTTTAGATGACTATTTCAATCTTGTTACTTGTGATTTGTCTGTTGAGTTCATCGTTTTCTTCTTTCCTCAGGGTAGGCTGCTTGTGTATGTCTAGAAATTTGTCCATTTTATCTAAGTTATCCATTGTGTTGGCATATAGTTTTCCAAAGTACCCTCTTATGATGCTCTTTATTTCTGTGACATAAATGGTGATATCCCTTTCCTCATTTCTTATTTTATGTATTTTCATCTTCTCTCTTTTTTTCTTTGTTAGTCTAGCTAAGCATTTGTCAATTTTATTAATCTCAAAGAACCAGCTTTTGGAGTTGTTAATTTTTTCTAGTTGTTTTTTAATTCTCAGTTTCATTTAGTTATGCTCTAATATTTGTTATTTCCTTCTTTCTGATTGCTTTGGGATTAGCTTGTTGGGTTTTTTTTTTTCTAGCTCCTCCAGGTGTGCTGTTAGGTCTTTAATTTTAATTCTTCTTTTATAATATAGGCATTTATGGCTACAAATTTCTCTCTCAGCACTGCTTTTGCTGCATCCATTGGTTTTGATATGTTGTGTTCTCATTTTCTCTTGTTTCAAGGTAGTTACTGATTTCTTTTGCAATGTCCTTCTTGACCCACAGCTTGTCTAAGAGTGTATCGTTTCACTTCCATATCTTTGTGCCAATTTTGGTTCTCCACCCCCTATTAATTTACAGCTTTATTGCATTGTGATTAGAGAAATTACCTTGTATAATTTCAGTCTTTCTGAATTCATTAAGAGTTTTTCTGTGACCTATTGTTTGGTATATTCTGGAGAATGATCCATGTGCTCTTGATAAAAATGTATATCCTGCTGAATTTGGGTGTAATGTTCTGCATATGTCTATTAGGGCATCATCCTCTAATGTGTTATTCAAGATCTCTGTTTCCTTATTGACCCTCTGTCAAAATATTCTGTCAAATGGTGATAATGGTATATTAAATTCCCTCAGAATAATTGTAAAGGCATTTATTTCTTCACTTAATTTCCCAAAGTTTGCCTCATGTATTTTGGAGCACACTGGTTAAATGCATAAATGTTAGTGATTATTCTTTCTTTTTGATAGGTTACCCCTTTTATTAATATATAGTATGCTTCTTTGTTTCTTAAAATAGTTTTGCATTTACAGTCTATTTTGTCTGATATTAGTATAGATACTCAAGCCCTTTTTTATTTATTGTGTGCATGTAAAATCATTTTCCAACCATTCACTTGCAACCTCCTTGTGTCCCTGGGTCTGAGGTGAGTCTCTTGTAGACAGCATATAGATGGATTATATTTCCTTATCCATTCTGCTAATATGTGTCTTTTGATCAGAGAGTTTAACTCACTAACATTCAATTTTGTTAGTGTCAAGGCAATATTTACATTAGTCATTTTTTAGGTTTATATATTCATAGTTTTTATTTCTCTTTTTTATCTTTTTCATTATTCTTAGTAATAATCTTCATTTATACACTCTCTCTTTTTACCTTCTCTCTCCTGTTTCTCCCTTTCAACCTGCAGATCTCCCTTTAGTATTTCTAGTAGGTCAGGTTTCTTGTTGACAAACTCTCTTGGTTTGTGCTTATCTGTAAATATTTTGCACTCTCCCTATTTTTCAAATGCCAGCTTTGCTGGATACAGAATTCTTGGCTGAATTTTTCTTTTAGTCCCTTAACTATGTCATATCACTGTCTTCTTGGTTTCCAATGAGAAATCAGTGCTTAATCTTAATAAGCTTCCCTTGAATGTGATTGATCTTTTTTTCTCTTGCTGCTTTCAGTATTCTCTGACTTAAGCATTTGACTAAATTGATAAGTTTACATCTCAGGGTAGGCCTGATAGGACTTATACTGTTGAAACTGCTGTGCTTCCTAGACATGTCCATTCATGTCGCTCAAGAGAGTTGGGAAATTTTCAGCCATTATTTCCTCCAATGCTCCTTCTACCCCCTTTCCCTACTCTGCATCTGGGATGCTTATAATGTATATATTTGTGTGTTTTGTGTTGTCATTCAATTCCCTGTGTCCCTGCTGAAAATTTTCTATCTTTTTTCTATCTGTTCTATCTGATTTCAGATGTATTATCTTTGACATCACTAATTTTTCCTCTGCCTATTCAAATTTGTTTTTATGTGCTTCCAGCATTTTTTTCTTTCTTTCATTGTGCCATTCATTCCATCATATATGTTTTCTTTTTATGTATGTTTGTGATTTCTTCAGTATGTATCCTTTCTCTTCCTTCTCGTCATTAAGTTGGTTCATGATATTTTGGACATCCTTGATTAGTTATCCCTCATTTTCATCTCCTCCTGTTTTCTTTGTTTGTTCATTTGACAGGGCCACATCTTGTTTTTTCAGCAGGCTTGCAATTTTTGTTGGTTTCTAGGCATCTATTTATCTTGATATACAAATTCATGTAGGTAGCTTCTCTTTCTACTCTATGATTTTATATTTTCACTTTGTTTTGTTTTTTGTTAAGGTTTCTCTTTGGCACTTGGCTCCACTTAAGTATACTTGTAGTTGTCCATGTTCCCTTGAAAAAATATTAGGTCCATAACAGAGGAAAGAGAGAAGGGAATAATAATAATAATAATTTTAAAAGTTAGAAATGGAACCAGAAAAGGGCCAGAAAAAATAAGTAATGAGTGAAAAATCATAAAAAGTACAAATGAATAATAATAACAGAGGTAGAATAAAAAATGAAGCCAGGAAAAATAGAACAAAATAAAAGACAAGAAAGAGGAGAAGAAGAAGAAAAAAATGAAGATCAGACAAGAGAAGATGGAGTGAAAGAAAAGCAATGTAAGAGGGAGAAATGAAAGAAAGAAAAGAAATAGAGAAACTAAGGGAAAAAGAAGGGGAAAAAAAAGGAAACAAAGAATGAGAATATATCAAAATCAAGCCAGGAGAAACAAGTTTCCATCTTAGGTACCTAGGATCTGTCTCAGACTACTGGTTCTCATCAATCAATTACCCTGCAGGGTGCTGTCCACTGGTAAGGTATCTGGTTTTAGAAAATAAAATAAAGGATAAAAAAATAATAAAAATATATAAAATAAAAAAAAAACTAAAACAAAACAATCTCAGTTTATAAGTTCCTTATCACCATATTACAGCTGGGTGCCTGACACTGGATCACTCTCTGGATCCCTTCTCTTAGGAAGTACCAGGAATTGAACCAGCAAACTAACATATGTGAATCAGGCATTCCTCCCCTGAACTACACCCATTCCACAAGTTAGGTAGACTTCTGAAAACTTATCTGGCTCTATCCTCCCTTCTTTTCCTCAGGCAAGTTGGGCTTCTAGCAGTTTGCCAGCTATCTCTCGTTTTTCTTCTCAGTTTTTCTCTCTTTCCCAGGGTGGTTGGGTTTGACAGCCTGCTTGATCAGATTCCCTCTTTCTTCTTCCTGGGGTCACTTCAGTGCTGGCTGGCTGGTTTTTTTTGTTTTTTGTTTTTTTTTTTTTTGAGATTCAAAGGGTGCTTAGCTGGCCAAACTCACTGAAAAGGAGCCACTTTCGTTCTTCCTCCCAGGGAGGATTTTCTTTCCCCATTCAGTTGGGTGCAGTGAACCAGGGGTTTTACCAAGGCTATTTGCCTTTAGGGTATGGTACATGTGCTGTTCCCAGTCACAGAGGTGAGTAACTCATGGTTTTCATTTGGCTACTTTGTCTCTCTGACCCTTTTCCTCCTGGATGATGTGCAGCACTTTCTTGGTCTGCAGATCCCCAAAGCAGCTCCCTCAGATAGCTTTTTGCCCACCCTCCATTATTTTTGTGAGAGTTTAGCCCTGCCTACCTACTTCAACACCATTTTCCCAGAAGTCTTATGTCTTTTATTTCTATTGTTATATTGTCCTTCAACTCCATTATTTGATTTGGGATATTTGTATGAAATTCATTGTTTAGTTGTTTCAAGTTCTGTGTCTCATCTGGAGCTTGGATTTGGTCTTTTGCCTGAATCATATCTTCCTTTTTCAGTAGCGCTTGTAATTTTTTTGCTGATGTCAAGGATCTGATTATGACTGTGAGTTTACTCTAATGTTCAGTTTCTCTCTATTGTCAAAGGATTTACTCTTTTACATGTTCTTTCATCTTTGGTTCAACTTGTTCTAGATATTTGGGATTTCATTTGTTTAACATTTCAAATTAGGGCTAAGGACCCAGTAATGGGGCACAGGCCAGTTACCAAGAGGGGAGAGGGGTAGTAACAGCACCAGATTGCTTTTCAAATTTATTTCTTGCTATTTTCCCCTTCTTTGCAAGAACTTTACTAATATGTCTGCAGATGGTACTTTTAGACAGACGTCTTGGCTCAGAAACTAGGTGCTGGGAGGTAATGCATTCACCAAACATGCCTGGGCTGGCAGGGCAAAAGCTATGTTCTCAGGATGGGTTAAGCCTAGCAAACAAAATTTCTCAGAATTTGCTCTATTTCCTTGGCTGGCCACACTCTCCCTCCCTTTGCATCCTGAGTAACCAGTCCTGGGCAGAAGGGAGGGTGCTTGAGAAGGCAAATTATTTTTAGCTCCTGATTGTTCTCAGGGTCATTTCTTGGCCCCACCCAGCCTGCAAGTGTGCAACATTTCCAGTGCAGCAGACCAACCTCCCTGGTCAAAATCTGAATTTGCTGTCAGCTGGGTCCTTCATCTCCCCTTTCTTGGGGAAGAGGCCCCCTGCAATTCCCTCAGTCTGTAGCTACTGGCTAAGAGTTGGAAGACCCAGTGCTGTTTACTCTGATGGCGGAGGGGATGGGCACTAGCAGCTGCTGTTGCTGCTTTAGTTACAGGACTTTTCTAGCCAGCTGAAACTCCTTTCCTTCGGCCTTCTCTCTTTTGGGTGGTGTTTCACCTTCTTTTGGTGTCCTGAGCCCTAGGACAGTTTTCCAGACAGTTTCTACCTATGCTCTAGCTATTTTTCTGGAAGAAAAATGAACCCTCTGCTTCTCTAATCCTCCATCTTTCCAAAATCCCCTGGAGTTTTAGTCTTACAGGGGTATTGCTCTGTATCTGTAATGGCATACATTTTTCATCCATTTTTTTTGTAATTCATTACTTAACTCCATAGACACAGGTATAAACTACAGAAGTTTAAAAAATTATTTCATAAGAAATATAGTCACAATTTTATATGTTATTTAGATATTGACTTAAATATTGAATATTGAGTTTCTACTACTAATAATTAACTAACCATATATTAAGCCATTATAAATCCTGGGCACAATGCACTTATACTGTATATAGAGAATGTTTTTATTTCACCATCCATTACACCCTTCTCCTGCTGGATAACACCAATATTGTTTGAGTGTGATTTACCTAAGGTTCAGCTATTGCTTTAGAACACTAGCACCAAAGATTGGCTTGGATATTGTAGGTCTAAGTACATATTATTTCTGGTAGTTCAACTGTGTTAGGACTTTTCCTGGGACTTCAGGGAAACAGATGTGCGTTAGTCTTATTGCCATGATAAGGCTTTGCATCTACTAGGAAAGTTAGCCCAGGGATAAAGCTGACACACGGAGGATGTCAGAAGTGATAAAATTACAGAGAAATGGATTCAGATTCCCCAATAAAATCACTAATTCTGGGCATAATATATATGTGAGCTAATAAATCACCTTCAATTCTATAACAGCATGAATTGAATTTTATTATCTTTGCAAAACAACTTATCCTAACTGACACTGACACAATGCTTATGGTTTATTGGTTAAATTATACTATGAGGTATTATTCTTATTAACATCCTCATTTTAATAATGAATAAATTGAGGCTCAGAGTGGTTAAATAAGTTGCTATAGGTCAATTCAGCTAATAGGTGGAGGATTCTCAAAAGAATCACATGATTGTGAACAGAGAATTTAAATAATTATAACTTATTTATGTTACAAAGTGATTTTGTTTAATAAGGATATAAGAAGAGGGAGTGTGATTATGACTGTTCTGGTTAGAGATCTGCTTAACAAACTACTGCAAAACTCAGTGGCATGAAATAACAATCATTTTTCTCTCTCACAAATATGTAATTGGGCAGGGCTTAGTAGAGAAGCTCATCTCTATTTCTCTACTATATGATCTCATTTTATCCTTTGGATGGCTTGTCCATTTGTATAAAGATGTTAATCAATGAACATTTTGAAATGTTTGTCAATATAACCAACTTATGTGAAAGGCATTCAGTCCAGCACTGTGATGAATACAAAGATAAAGACAATGTGTTTCCTGCCTACAAAGAATTTTAAAATATAGGACATATTAATTTTGAAGCAGATTCAGATGCTAGAATAAAGCTTAAATTAGCAACAGATTAAACAAGGTAAAAAAATTATTTCTTTTTCAGGTTACAATCTCTTCTAAGTGGTTCATGGCACTAAAGATTATTTTTACGGTACCATATAATTCACTGAGCTTTTCTATTGCTTTTCTTTTTCCAATTTCATTTATTTCTTTTATCTTTATTTCTTTCCTTCCACTTTTTCTTCAAGGTAAAAGCTTAGTTTAAGTATTTGAATCTTTTTTTTTCTTTTCTAATATAAGCATTTCTCTAAATTTAATGCTTTTCTTGAGAGCACAGATATTGATATGTTTTGTTTTCATTTTCATTATATTCAAAATAATTTCTCACTTAGCTTGTGGTTAATTCTTTGT
The DNA here is from genome assembly GCF_030445035.2 of Dasypus novemcinctus. Classification (NCBI taxonomy): domain Eukaryota; kingdom Metazoa; phylum Chordata; class Mammalia; order Cingulata; family Dasypodidae; genus Dasypus; species Dasypus novemcinctus. The sequence goes on from NC_080677.1 coordinate 89,288,452, forward strand.
TCCCTGGGTTATTTACAAGTGTGATGATGCTTAATTTCTAAACATTCAGGGGTTTTCTACATATTTTTCTGTTATTTATTGGTAGCATTATTCCATTGCAGTCTTGAAAATATGCCTCCTATGATTTTAGTCCCTTTAAATTTGTTGAGGTTTGTTTCATGGTCCAGAAAATGATCTATCTGGTGAATACTGTCTTGCATTTGAAAATAATGTGCATATTGCTCTTTTTGGAGTAGTGCTCAATTAGTTTATCTTGGTTTACAGTAATCTTCAGCTCTCCTATGTCTATACACATTTCTACCCACTTTTTCCTGCCAACTACTGAGAAAGGAATGTTGAAGTGTCTAACTATAACTATGGATTTGTTTATTTATCCTTTCAGTTGTATAGGTTAATTCTTCATATATTGTAAAGTTTTGTTTTTAGATTACTACACATTTAGGATTGTTATGTATTCTTCGTAAATTGATTCCTTATCATCATGAAAATTTTGGTAATATTCTGAATTCTGAGTCTATTTCTTTCTGACATTAATATAGCTACTTCAACTTTATTTTGTGTAGCGTTTTCATTTGGGGGCCCACTGGGTCCCCAGCCCTGGTTAAGGGAAAGTCAGCCCACAGTATGCAGGCCCTTGCATGCTCCAGGACACAAGTTAAAATGTAACAAACCTCCACACAGGAGAGCAATGTACAGATAATATTATGGACTGTAATGTCTCCAGGTTGTAAAACTCCTTCCTACAGTAACATCACCAAACCTCATTTATGTGCTTCATGTGACCCTAGCAGAAACTCTTTTTTGAAATGTCTTTGTTCTTAGACCCTATATGTTGCCTCATTTCCCCCACCTCTTTTCTGAGTGGTACTTTCATTCTTCTGCCTGCTGTGGATGAAGACCCTCATCTGTCCATAAGTTCCAGTAAATAAAGCTCATGTTTGACACCTTGCTGAGTGCATCCTTTGATCTTGCAGCTGCCCCTACCCATGCCCTTCAGGAGCTGGGTTGAAGCACTTGCATGACATGAATTTTTTCATCTTTTTACATTTTTTTCATTTCATTAAAATATTTGTAATTTATAACCTATGTAAGTGACTATCTTTTTTTATTGTCTTTTTTATAAAAGATGCATAGATCACACAAAAAATGTTACATTAAAAAATATGAGGTTCCCATATACCCCACACGGTACCCCATCCCCATCAGCAACCTCCTTCATCATTGTGGCACATTCATTGCATTTGGTGAATACATTTTGGAGCACTGCTGCACCACATGGATTATAGTTTACACTCTCCCCCAGTCCATTCAATGGGTTATGGCAGGATATATAATAGCCAACATCTGTCCCCGCAGTATCATTTAGGACAACTCCAAGTCCTGAAAATGCCCCCACATGACATCTTTTCTTCCCTCTCCCTGCCCTCAGCAACTACCGTGGCCACTTTCTCCACATCAATGTTACAGTTTTTTCCATTACTAGTCACAATAGTTCTATAGTAGAATACCAATAAGTACACTCTAATTCATGTTTTATTTCTCCATCCTGTGGACCCTGGGATGGTGATGTCCACTCCACCTCTAAATCTAGAGGGGGCTTAGATCCCACATGGCTGATGGATGCAATTTTCCTGCTTGCTGTTGTAGGCACTCTCAGTTCCCTGTTGTGGTGGCTGACCATCTTCACCTCCCTGTTAGCTGACCTGGGTAAATCCAACGAGCCAGAGAATATGTGTTGCAACTCTGGTGAGGCTCAGGGCACATGTCTCAGCAGGATCCCAGAGACAGCCAAAGTAAATACGAGCCTGGGTACTGGTTCTCCTGAGGGCTACAGAGGCACACAGGTTCTACAGTCATGGCAGATGGCTCTGGACTTCAGTGCCTTATCAGTGAGCCCTACTTTGGAATTTGTGCTCCTGAGTGTGATGGAGTTGGTCTCAGATGTGATCTTTCTGCACATACCTCTTCTGTCACTTTTACTGAACCTGTCGTTGGCGCTGGGGCTGGTGTATATTCAGGAGACTTGAATCTCTGGGCTGGCCATCCTTTTACTTTTAATTTGTTTATGATTTTTTATTTAAAGTATTTTCCCATTTCCATTATTGGCTCTTGCTTTGTCATCCAGTCTGATGATTTCTTCCTATTAATTGGAGAGTTCAGGTCATTTATTTAATATTATTATTGTTATTTATGTTAGTTAAATAAATTTAAGTCTAACATCTTGGTTGTTATCTATTTATTCCCTCTGTTCCTTGTTTTACCATTTTTTCTTTCATTCTTTTTAATTGAGTATTTTGATATTCATTTTTTACACTATTGGAATATTAGTTACACATTTAAAATATTTTTTTAGTGATTGCTCTAGGATTTGCAATGTACATCTGTAATTTCTCACAGTCAATCTCTAAATATACCACTTCATGTATTTTTAAACACCTTTCAGTTACATTTGCTCTCATTTTTTATGTAAAATTTTGTCATACATTTTACTTCTACATATTTTTAAATCCCACATTATGTTACTTGTTTTGCTTTACTATTCAATTATCTGTAAAGTGACTGAAAATAAGAAAAAATCTTTTATGATTACCTTAATTTTACAATTTCCAGTGCTCCTAATTTCTTTGTGTCCATCCAAATTTCCATGTGGTATCATATTTCCGTTTGAAGAACTTTCTTTAACATTTCTTGATGTCCAGGTGTGCTGACAATGAATTCATTTTTTGCTTATTTGAAAAACACACTATTTTACCATCACTTTTGAAGAATACTTTCACTGCGTGTGTCAATCAGAATCAATAGACCTTTTTTTTTTCTTTCACTACTTTAAAAAGAATTCTGACTTGCTTAGCTTCTGTGGGAAAACTTATCTTTATTTTTCTCTATGAAATTTTTTTTCTTTGCCTGCTTTCGAGATTTTCCCTTTATCTTTTGTTTTCAGCAGTTTTGATTATGTTATATCCAGCTTGTTTATTTTGTTTTTCATTTTTGAATGTATGTGAGACAGATATTTTCCCACAGCTCTTTGATTCTTTTCTGTTTTTCATGTCTTTCTCTTTTTGTTTCAGTTTAAATGGTTTTTGTTATCCTATCATCAAGTTTGATTCCTTCCTCGTTATTTTCATTTTGCTAATGAGTACATCAAAGATATTTGTCATCTCTTTTCCTATGCTTTTTAAAAATATTAGCATTTTTATTAGATTCTTTCTTGTAGTTTTCATCTTTCTGATGATATCCTCTGTTCATGCATGTTGTCAATCTCTTCCTGTAGCCTTTTGCATACCTGTTGTAGTTATTTCTAAGTCCTTGTCTGATGTTTCCAATTTATGCATCACTTCTGACACTATTGATTTCTTTATCTCGTCTTGAAGAGTTATTGTTTTTTCTTTTATTTCTTATAAATTCTTTATTAAATACTTACATAATATATAGAAGAATAGTAGAGACTGGTGTAAATAGTATTTGTGCTTGCAAATGTCTCTTCTTCTGCCAGGCCATTAATGTGAATTAATCTAGTCAGGATGAATAAGGTGGGGGTTTAGTTGTTGCTCTGATTACCTTAAGTACAAAACAAGCCTCACATATCTTCAGTGGTTGCCAGAGGGTTACATTGTATTTTTCTCAAGTTCTGGCTTCCTGAAGCCTTAGAAGTTTCTGCACAACTTTGTCCCTTCTCTTGCCCTTTTCTCTGGAAGTAGAGTAGCTATTGTTTATTATTTCCTATTAGTCTCATGTTAAGGGTCAGGTGGGGTGTCTTGTGTGTGTTTGTGTGTGCATCTATGTGTCTGTGTGTGTGTATCCAACCTCAGTATTTGGCAGTGGCCTGCACCTCAAAGCTTGCATACTTGCCCTTCCTGCTCATGGAAGCCAAACTCTGCCTTGTATTTATGGTTAGTCTAGGGCAGGGAGCATTTCCTTCTCCTTCCTTAGGGCTAGTTTGATCATTGCTTGGTATTTGTGTTGAGTCCTGAGGTCAAGAGGGTTTTTCTGTCCTTCTTCCATGGATATAGGATTTTTGTTTATAAGCCTCCCCCCAGCAAAAAAGATCTTTGGTTGTATTCTGGGGCTGGTGAGTTTTCCTGTCCCCACCTCTAGTGGCAGTGAGTTTTGATTCTACTTCTGTACAAAAATAGTGGATTTTTACCGAGGTCCTATGAGGTGAGAGGTTTTGATCTTCTCCCCTAGTGGCTTAAGGCTTTTGCTTCATGGAAAGAACAGTCCAGCGAAGCATAAGGAAATTTGTGCAACAGTTGATTACATACTTATTACCCTCACTAAGTGGGGGTATTCTCTGTAGTCTCCTGCCTTGGACGAATCCTTCTCATGAGCATCTGGGGAGGGTCGTGGAAAAGTGCTTGCAAGTAAGTGCAAACTCTCTTTATTTCTGTGGATCCCAGATATTACAAATTGGCATGTTCCTCTCAGCCTCCCACCCCCAAATACTTGTCCTTTAAGAATTTGCTAAAATTTTAGCTTACTTACTCGTATCTGCTCATTGGATGGGTACCTCTTTCTTCTCTGAAAAATTTTGTGGGTTTCATCTTTCAGACTAGTCATTCTGTGGAATTCAGTTTACTTGGTTCCGTGGAGACCTCAGCTCTCTAATGGGCTCAAGAAAAGTTATGGTTTTGAATATTATTTGACAGATTATCTCTTTCTCATTTTAGTGTGAAAGCCTTTTATGTGACTTTCTATACCAAATAAGTAGAAATCGAACAAGTTTTGATAACTTCTTATTTTCATACTATCTTAAAGTAGAATTGAACATATTTTCTATTTATTTTATCCAGAATTTTAGTCATTTTCAGTGGCTAAGTCTTCAGGGTGTTTCATCTTCCATGTTGCTGGAGTCATACTGATTATTTGAAGTTGGAAAGAAAATCTATATTTAAATATGCTAGTTAGAGATTCAGCAACAACCACTAAAACGTATAATTAGTATATACAATTTTCAGTCCAGAAAATTACAACATTTGGCGAATTTAACTAAAAGCAGGATATGTAATAGCACTTTTTTACATCAAATTTCAGGAAAAAAGTTCTGCATGCATCATTTTAGAGTACTCTCTTGAATAGGAAATGTCCTGTACATACTATTTTTCACTTATTTTTTCTAAAATCAGATTTTTCTAGAAAAATATACAATTTTCTTCTCTGACAAAATGATCAAGAATTTTTCATTTTTTATGTCTATATTGGAAATGGATTTGCATTTTGATTAACATAATATTAGAGTCACCTATCACTATCCTCTCAAGAACACTGAGGAAAAAATAAATATCTAACATTGTTTTAGTTCCCCAGCAGCTAAAATCAAGACGATTCAATGGTTCAACTTAACAATGGCAATTTATTGGCTCACAGTTTTTAAGCTATAAGTCCAAAATTGATTGAGGTGTCAGTAAGGTGATGCTTTCTCCCCAAAGACTGTGGCATTCTGAGGCTGGAGATCCTTAGGCCTCAGTTTTTCTATCACATGGTAATGCAAATGATGGTGTCTTCTTTCCTTTCTGGGTTCCATTAACTTGCAACTTCTGGCTGTTCCTTGTGACTTTTCCTCCAGTGTCCAATTTCCTTTGCTTAAAAGACTTTAGAGGTATTGGATTAAGGCCTACCCTCCTTCAATTTGGGCAAAACTTAACTAATAACATCTTCAAAGGTCTTACTTACAAATGGGTTCACACCTATACGAACAGGTGTTGGGACATGAACATCCCTTTTGTGGGGGATATGATTCAATCTCCAACAGATATTAAGGGTAGATTATTATACTGACTGGCCAGTTTTCAGGACCTTTTTTTCCTCAGGAAAAGTACTTTTTTTGACCTTTACTTTTAACACCAGAAATACCTTTTAAATGCTGTGAAAGTCAATTACACTTTGGTGTTTGTGCTGTATAGCTCAAAAATGCAGTCAATGTCATTTTCCTTTTTGAGGTTGTTTGTTATGAAAGTAATGGAGAAATGTGTTACTCAGTACCACTAAGTCATTTTTATGTGGATGAGCTGGCAACTGTGATAAAGTCCTTGAAATACTTAATTAATTCTCACTGTTTACTTCCAGGGTATTTACAACTACCACTTGCACAAGATAAAGGTAACAAAGTTATCTTTGGTTTTTCTTCAAATTCTGAATCATAAGTCTTGGGGAAAGAAAAAATATGCCCTACCAGCTCTACAATTCAATAACTATAATATCATTTCTTAAGAGTTTAGTACATGGTGAACCTATCTTAGACACCATCTCAGGAGATTTTCTTATTGAAGTATCAGTATGTGGCAGTTCTGCAGCATAGAATCAAGAATAGTGAAATATGATAAAGGTTCATTGTTTTTTCACAGCATGCTTCTTGGAAAAAAATCATCTTTCTGTTGTGCAGCATAATGAACAATTTAAAATCATACTGTTTGCAAGCTCTCTAATTTAGTATTCTAAACTGAATTCATGCTTATAAATTACTGTTAATATGTAAAAATCTTGAAGATGCATTTTAGAACATAAATTTAGAGAGTGCATTTAAATCCATTTCTTAGAATAATTTGAGTTAGGCTGAGTATTTCCATTCAACAGAGAAAAACTAAGTATTGAAAGATTTTTCCACTGTCTTAGCTGGGCCTCCATTCATACATTCATTTATTATCTAATTTACTACATTTTTTAAGGACCTTCTTTGAAATAGGCCACTCTATTAAATACTGATAATATATAGATGAAATCTACAACCCCTGAATATATGGTGGATATAGTCTGCTAAGAACACAGAAACTAACATAAACAATAAATATAATAATTGCCATAATGAGAATATGGACAAAATATAGTGAGAGCATAGGCTCCTATACAAAGGAAAATCTAACTGTACTTGGGAATATTAGGGAAGGTATCACTGAAAAAAATAATAAGTAACCCTTGATCAACTTCTTAAAGGACAAGTCAGCATTTATGAGTCACATTTCAGGGACTGAGTCTTCTGTAGAGTGCTGGTCTTTTAAGTTGGATAGAGTAGCATGTGCATAAATTGGGAAAATAGCCCACTGGACAGTTTTAAGATGAATCAAAGGATTTGATTTGCATTTCAGAAATTCACCTGTGGCATCACTGTGGAAGGTAGAAGTAGAAGGGACAAAATTTATTCATTCTTTCTTTATTGCACAAAAACTGATAGAGAATGGGCACTGTGGTAATCAGTGGAGGTATAATAGTAGTAGTGGATATCCAGGTCCCTACCTAGTGGAACTTACAGTTCGGTGTAGGAGTGTAGGAGATACACAAAAATGAAGCAAATATATACCCTTTAGAAATTAAAAACTGAATGAAATGTTTTGAGAAAGCAAACAAAGGTCTGAAGTGTAATGGGCAAGAATGTCAAGTAATGGGCAGGAATGTCAAGGAAGGACTTTAGAATGCAAGGACTCTCTGAAAACTTTCATTATTATAAACAATGCATTATTTGTAACAAACCTCACAAGTGATTACAGCAACAAGATTGTCACTGCACTTGAACTGGGAGCTGCTGTTCTAAATAATAAGCACAGAGGATCTCTCATGAAAACTCTCTTAGAGGTATTCAGTCTGAAAGACTTTCTCTGACATTCCCTTCCAAGAAACGCTTATAAACTCTGTTTCATTAAAGTTGCACAAATGAGAAATCTTTTTGTAATAAATCTTTTTTAAGGCTTGGTTTGGAAAAGATTCACAACTCTCTTACATATGTATAATTCTACAGATAGGAAGGGAAATATTTAAAGTCTGTATTTTAAGGCTTAATTTTGAGCAATTGCAAAGGTTGGAGAAAGACACCTTACTGTAACTAGTATATGGGATCTGATATAACAGCCACCAGACCTGTCTGAACTAGCAGAAGTTAAAATAAGCCATAGTCTGGTGTGGTATGCTGAAATGGGTCAGGAGAGCATAGAAACAGTTATCACAAAAGAATTCTCATTAGGGAGCAAGACATACTTTAGAAGCTTCTCTGGGCTAGTGAAGAGTAGGGAACAAGATTTGTGATTCAGAATAGAACAACAACCTGCAGTTTTTAAAAATTTTATTATATGTGTGTATGCATGTGTATTTAAGTTGTGTGTTATAAAATATAGATTTATAATATGGGCTCTGTTTTTATGAACCAAATCTTTGCTATTGTCTGCTTTTTAACGATAGTCCAAGTAATCTCTCACTGGTCTGCCTGGATTTGTTAGACTCTAATTGGATATACAAAGTAAGTAGCACCTCTTTATGTAATGATATATGAGCCAGGCCTACGTCTGCATGATATGTTGGCAAATAATCAATGCTTATTAAATTAAAGGGATGTTTATGTTTGGGGGGAAGTGCTAAATTACAGTGGTTAAGAATGTTGGCTCAGCTTTCAGATGGTCTTGTTTCCAAGCCTGGCACTGCCATTTGTTATCTTGAGCCATAGGCAAGTAACCTAAACTTCAGTTTTCTCACATTTAAAATAGGGAGAGAAACCTATTTATAGGTTGGTTGTAAGAGTTCAACAACATAATCCCCATAGAGTGTTTGGCACAGGCACAGTTGCAGGCTCAAATTTCAACTTCTGATTATTTAGTAATAAATACGTAATGTCTTCCTTAAAACTATTAATTTACTGGCTAAAAGCAAAAGTGCAGCTGGAACATGTAGGTTTATTTTGCTCTGAATAAAGGTAACAATTCTATGTGTAATAACAATGCCCTTTCATGATTAAAAGGAGGAAAATTACCTTATCTTTACCCAGTTGAAGAAATTTCACAAAAAATGTTTTCATTGATCCAATTGCCATTGTGTGGATATTTAACACTGTATTTGTTTGTTTTTTAAAAATTGCTTCCTGTATTTGTTTATTTTAATCTCATACTGTTTCACAAAGGATTTGAAGTAGCTTCCAAGCTTATCTAATTGACACATTGGTAGTGTTTTTATTAGCATTATGATTTGAATTGTTATGAATATATTACAAAATCTCTTGGCATGTTTTCAATTAAGCAATTTCAAGAAATGTTTCAAAAATTAAAGCTTACATTTATGAATTGAAATATGAATAAAACAGGATAAGCAGTAATATCACAAACTCATTGCTATTTAATGAGACATGCCTATTAAAATTATTTCTTAATTCTAGAAGAATGATAAAGAGAAAAGAATAAAGTTGACTAAGAATCTCCTTAGTTTTTCCAACAAATTGAAAATGATGTCAAAATCCAAAAATGATGGTCTTTATTTTCTTTCCTCTTAAAATTAATGCTAGCACAAAGAAATCTTGCTTTGTCCATGTCTATTTAAGTTTGTGCAGTAAAAGTGAAAAACTTTAAAATGAAATTAATATTTGTAATTTATAGTTATTTGTCTTTCTCTTATGTCTTTAGCATATATTAGATACCTTGAGAGGAATTGTTGTCTTATTTAATTTGTATTTCCTTCGGAGTATGACACATTGTTTTAGTTTGCTAAGGTTGCCGATGCAAAATACCAGAAATGAGTTGTCTCTTATGATGGGAAATTTATTAAGGTGAAAGCTTACAGAGGCTGTGAAAATGTCCAGATCAAGCAACCATCAGAGATGCTTTCTCACCAAAAGTCAGCTGCTGGTCAGATCCTGGGCTTTTGCCTCATGGAAAAGCAAAACGGCAGTTGTCTGTCTGGGTCTCCGCCTTCTCCTCCAAACCGCTTTCTCTGGGAGCTCAGCTGTGGGTGATCAAGCACATGACAGGGCTTGTCCTTCAGCTTTGAGGTGTTCCGTGGGCCTAGAATCTTGGATGCCTCTTTCTATGCGTTAGTACTCTACTGATTTAGAGCATACAATGCCTTAGCCTTAGCCTCCAGCCTCCAGAACCTTTTAGCCTCTCTGGGTTTCTTTGTCTATCTGTGATGGCAGAAGACCCTCTCCTCCCATGGCAGGGTCAAAATGGCAACTGTCTTTCTCTGTGTGCTTCTGCTTTCAGTTCTCAGTTTATATAAGACTCCGTAAGAGGGTGGAGAACCAACCTGGGTCACACTTCACTGATGTAGTCCATTCATAGGCCCTAAAATGATCTAATCAAGTGATCTAATGAAAAGTTTGCTTAAATAAATCTAATGCAATCAGAGGGCTCCACTCCCGTAGGCATGGATTAGTTCAAAGAACATGATCTTTTCTGAGAGTCACAAAATACTTTGAACTGTCACACACATAGAACGTACTCAGCAAATGCTTGTTCAACCATCATAATGTTCATGACATATTTTGCTTATGCTGAATTTTACTCTTGATAGAATGTGTTCACATAGGGTTGTAATGTAAACGGTTTACCAAAGTAGCTGCATTTGGAATTTCACTAAGAAATTCTGTCACTATTAGGTATTGGAGGAGGAAAGTATAGAATATTTTCAGTCTGTACTTACAAAGCTTTAAAATTGGTATTTATTGACCTTTTGCTTATATACTAGCTAGAAGAAATATTAAAAAGAAAAATATATTTCAAAGACTTATAGTATAGATTGAAAAAGAAAAGAAACAATCCAAATTAGTTTTTGACAGTTACAAATGAATAGAAACCCAAATTTCTTTAATTTGAAACAAGGTTTTCTATTTCAAAAGTAATAATATTGAACAGATATTTATTTAAAACTTGATCTTCAGGTGGAGTCTCAACTTTTGGTGAGTGTTGTTGCTGAGACTGACTGAGAAAACATATTTTGAGTGAAGTATGAAAGCCTAAAATTAATATTTTAATTGTATTAAATCATACAATATAGAGAAGAATCTATAGAAAATAACTATTTCGGCCATTATTTCAAACAGAAAAGTTAAACCTTTTTTACAGTTTCTCTTTTGGTGTCAATAACTACTTTTATTATGCAGTTGAAAAACAATATTGGTAATTTTGGACTGGAAACCTTAGCACTATGAAGTTTGATCTATTTCTTTCTCTGACTGCTTTTCTTTTACTATTTTTTAGCAGCCAAAAGTTCATGAAAGCATCATGAATCATGCATTGTCTTTTTCCTTTTGTGGTGTTTTTCTCTTGACAATGGAGGATAAGATTTCAAATAAATTTTGATTAAGGAGGTGTAAAAATGAACCTTAATGCCCATTTTTTTTTCATCTGGAACCAGTTAAGAGTTCAAAGTTTCTAAAAGTAAAGGACTTTAGGGTTTTTTTTTTTTTTTTTTTTTTTTAACATTCTACTTCTACTTTTTCTAGGAAATGTTTGAATGTATATACTGGTTAAAAAAAATTGGATCAATGCTGAACTTAAACATCTTCTATCATTGACAAACATTTCAATATTGTCTTTCTTTTGAAAAATTGTGGCATTGTATGGAAAGACAACTACATATTTCACCCTTGCTAGTTTCTTCTGGCATCATAGATGTCCCACTTAACTCATTTGTGGAAGTGGATACAGCTATTGAGAGCACAACATCTTGTTGTCATAAGAAGATATTATTTGTGTGTGTGTGTGTGTTTGTTTATTTTTAATTTTTAAGGATATTATTTTTAAGAAGACTTTACTTTCTGCTTCAGGATAGGTGTAGGTATTTTTTAGAGGCATATTTATCCTAAAGCCAACCTTGCTGCCTAAGTGTTTTAGTTTTCTTGCTGCTAGAACAAATACCATACAATGGGTTGGCTTAACAACAGGAATTTATTGAGTCATGGTTTCAGAGGCTAGAAGGCTTGCTTCCTCCCAGGGTTGGTATCTTCTGGCTGACTGGCAATCTTTGGGTTCCTTGACTTTTCTATCACATGGCAATGCACATGGCAATGTCTTTTCCTTTCTCCTCCAGGTTCCATTGACTTCCAGTTTCTTGCTCTTCCCAAGCTTTCTCTCTGTGTGGCCTTTTCTATAAGTAATAGGATTAAGACTCATTCTAATATTCAGTTGGGTCATACCTTAATTGAAGTAACCTAAACAAAATGTCTATTTATAGTGTTCAAACCCACAGGAATAGATTAATTTTTTTTTTTTGCATGAAAAAGAGTCTTTACTTTTAAGTGATTACCAGTACATGAAGCTCTTGAATTCTATCTAATAATTTTTATTAAGAGAAACTAAAAGCAGCTCAAACAATTGTTCTAGTATTCATTGCTCTAACTTTTAACCAGAAAGAACTACTTTAGGCCTAGCTGTTTCTTCATATATATATGTAGCTTGAACTAAAGGACATAACTCCAAGCCTACCACCTAAGTATCTGGTTTTCATTATCTTGGCACTATCTTAGATAAGGAGATCATTGTTCTAAACTCAAACAAGGATATGCAAGTATACTTGGCTGATGTTATAACTAAACACTTATGCCTATTAACTGTGAGTTTATACAGCCTGGAGACCACATAATTTTCCATATTTCAAATCTAAACTCAAATACAAAGAACAGTTCTTTAAACATAGACACAGAAAACCGTCATTCTAAAAAAAATGATTGTTTTAAGCAAACACAACTAGAACTCTGCAGTTTTGAAATCTGTCATTTTCCCCAAAGGAAATTCTGGGAACATTGCCAAAATCAGATTTTTGTCTCTTGAAACAAAACTTGAAATTTAGCAAAGATGAATTTCTTGCCACACATACACATCATTATATGAAAAAATCAAGGACAATGCCTGGATGGGTTGACTGGCTATGTAATTTTAAGTGAGAAAAGGAATTATTCTTCAAATTGAGAGTCCCTCCCCGCCCCCCTGCAGTGACCTAGTTATAAAGTATTCCAAAGCTATAGGGAAAATGTCATTAAATGACAAATAGAATATTTTTTCATGGAAAGAAATACTCATGACAATTATTTCTTAACCTTACCAAAAGGTATCTCAATTTTTTATCCAAGTTTAGATAAAAGATATGCAATAAATAAAAAGGGTGTTGACTTTTTTCTTTTACGAAGTACATCCTGTATATGCATCCATATTTATATCAATTTATCTCCCTATCTTTATCCACATTAACCTTTATGCCAGTCAATACACTCTTGAACACTTTGTAATAATGTCTTAAACCAAATATGGATAATTTCAACACTGTTAAGTACAAGTATCTTTGGTGGTCTTTGGTTGGGATCTCTTAGGTGAAATACTATAAAATTGAATCCTTTGGAAATTTAACATTCATGGAGAATTCCAGAATAATCTCAGTTTATACTAATTTTGTTGCATGGAGACCCTATTGAAGATTATTTTATCTAAGTTCCAGCATTTATGATTCTTTAAGTTCTTATGACTCACTAGGGACAAAGACTGACATGTATAGAGGCCCTAATGAAAAGTAGCTTATGTTCTTATGGATTCTATGATTTAAAATATAATTCCCACTAATTTGTACTATATACCAACAGCAAATTAAAATTTAAAAGTGCTATTTTCATTATGCTATACATTGACTCAGAAAGATTTGCCAGCTTTTAAAAGTCTAGAGAAAAAATTATTTATCTGTCATTCAAGGAATTTGTTTTATGATATGCTCCTAATTATCTTTACTGCTTCACCTTCAACTATGATCTCACATAAACCCTTACTGCTTATCATAGCTGTTCATTTGTTAACTTCTGAACATTCTCTCTCTACATTTCTAGTTCTCCAATTCATCATCCCTTTTATATCAGGTGGAAAACTTTTGTCAAAATTCAGCACCATCGACAGTTCTATGTTTTTGAAGTCAATAACCTCCTTCTTTTAATGTAGAAGAAGGTTTGGTAACTGTACCCTTGAAGCCGTGCAAAAGTCTGAGGTCTGCTATCCCCAGGAATTCTTATTGCCACTAGCATTGAACATAGATATTGCAACATTATCAAGAAGGAAGTAAGTCTATTCTATGATATCCTTGAATTTCTATTCATTTAAGACTTTCTCCTGTGAGGTTTTTGGGCCCCATTAGCACCAGGAAAAATGTGAAGGCAGTTTTATCTCTGGGTCAGGTTTTGAAACTTTCTTCTTAATAGTGCAAGAACTTTGTTTCTGAAGAGTATAATGGAGATCCTGATCATTTCTATCTTCCTTATTTCTTACATAAGAAACTGAAACAAAATGGGTGAGCATATATTAGGAAGCAGGTCTCTTTATCTTTTTATAAATTGCTCTTTTCACAACACCATACCATTTTAATTCATCATTAGCTACTTTTCTGCCAAAATTTGAGGCTCAAATGAGATGAGGATGGAGATCAGGTGAAGCTTCTTGAGAACTTAAAACTGTATTAAAACTATATTGAGAATTGTGGGAAGATAGCAGCATATTACACAAAAACAATGGAGAAAGAGCTAAAAGTTGATCAAGGGACTTGTTTGGGAATCAGCATACCAGGACATCTCCCAGAAGGGTAAGGGACAGAGAGATGAAGAACTCAAAATAATAAATGTGAATTGCCAAACCCCCACTGAAGCTGGGAAGAGCTCACTTCCCCCACCACCAAGATATTAAGCTGGGGTAAAACCCCTGGCTCACTGAAGCCAACTGAGAGGGAACAGACACCTTCATCCCTATGAGCTGTTACAAGGGAAAAGGGGGGGGGGGGGAGAGTCAGGGAGCTTTTCTTCATTGATTTTGGCCAGCTGAGACTGCTTTGAATCTCAGCTTTGGCCAGACAAAAACAGGAAAATGGAAAGGTGTGGTGATGAGTGTCATCTGTTGGCCTGTCTGGAAATTGCATGGACAAAAACTTCTGCTGGTAGTCTCTGTATTCTAACCCATGGGAGAAATTCTGTGTCCCATTACTGAATCCCTAGTATGATTTTGATAACTTAAGATGAGCAATTTTTAAAACTTTTAATAAGTCAAACCAAATATCAAAGAGGAGCCGTGAAAAAGGAAACAACTGGCAAGAGGAGAAATTAGGCATCACAGTAAATTTATCAACATATTCAGCTGCCTAGACATCAGCAAAAACTTACAAGCCATACTAGGAAACAGGAAGAGATAGCCCAGCTAAAGGAGTAAACCAAAAATCCTGAAGAGATATAGGATTTAAGACAATTAATCAATGATAATCACACCACTCTCCTAAATGAATTTAAAGAATTGAAAGAAAATATATCTAAAGAGATAAAGGATATTAAGAAGACACTGAGTGAGCATAAAGAAGAATTTGAAAGGATACAAAGAAAAGTAACTGACCTTATGAGAACAAAAGAGGCAATGAATGAGATTAAAAAATACATTAGAGGTACAAGAGCAGATTTGAATTGCTCAAAGACAGGATTAATTATTTTAAAGACAGAGAATCTGAACTATGAAAGACAGGTGACAGAAAGAAAAGAGAATGGAAAAAATGGAACAGGGTCTCAGGGAATTGAATGAAAACAGAAAATATACAAATATATGCATTATCAGTGTCCCAGAAGGAAAAGAGAGTGGAAAAAGGGCAGAAAGAATAGAGAAAATAGTGACAGAAAACTTCCCAACCCCTATGAAATACATAAATAACAATATGCAAGGACAATGCACCCCAACCAGAATAAGCCTGAATAGACTTACACTGAGACTCCTACTATTCAGAATGACAAACATTAGAGATAAAGAGAACATTCTGAAAGCAGCATGAAAAAAGCAAAGCACCACTGCAAGAGAACCTCAAAAAAATTGAGAACCTCAAAAAAATTAAGTACTACCTCTCATCAGAAACCATGGAGGAAAGAAAAAAGTGGTTTGAGGTGTTTAAGGTACATCAACTGCCAGCCAAGAATTCTGCATCCACCAAAGCTGTCCTTCAAAAATGAGAATGAGTTCAAAATATTCACAGACAAAAAACAAAAACAAAAATAAACCTGATAGAATATGTTACCAGAAGACCAGAATTACAAGAGATACTAAAGGGTGTGCTATAGCCTGAAAGGGAAAAAACAAGGGCAAGACACTTGGAGAAAAGTGTGGAAATGAAGATTACTAGGAAGGATAAGTTAAAGGGTAAAAAGGATAGTACAGTATGACAACAGAAAGCCAAAGGACAAAATGGATGAGGTAAGTAATACCTTTAGATTGAATGTTGGTGGCTTGAACTCCCAAATGAAAAGACATAGACTGATAGAATGGGTAAAAAAATATGAGTCATCTATATGTTGTCTACAAGAGACTCACCTCAGACATAAGGACACAGTCGGGTTGAAAAGTGAAAGGTTGGGAAAAGATAGTCCATGCAAATAGTAACCAAAAAAGAGCTGGAGTAGTAATACTAGTATTGGGCAAAATAAATTTTAGTGAAAAATTGTTATAGGGGATGAAGAAGATCATTATAAACTAATAAAAGTGGCAATTCACCAAGAGGAAATAGCTATACTAAATATTTATGTGCCTAAAGTGAGTGCTCCAAGATACATGAGACACACACTGGCAAAGCTGAAGGGAGAAATTGTCCCCATAATAATAGTTGGGGACTTCAACACATGACTCTCAGTATTGGATAGAACATCTGGACAGAGGATAAATAGAGAGCTTGAATAATATCATAAATGAACTAGACTTAAGTTGATCTATAGAGCAGTGCCCCACAAAACAGCAGGATATACATTATTTTCAAGTGCTCATGGGTCTTTCTCCAAGATAGACCATATGTTGATTCAACAGGACAAGTCTCAATAAATTTAAAAATAATTAAATTATACACAACACTTTCTTTGATCATAACAGAATGAAGCTGGAAATCAATAACAGATGGAAAAATGGAAAATTCATTAATATATGGAGATTAAACAACAAACTCTTCAATAACCAGTTCAAAGAAGAAATTGCAAGAGAATTCAGCGAATATCTTGAGATGAATGAAAATGAGAACCCAATATATCGAAACATATGGGACACTGCAAAGACAGTGCTGAGAGGGAAATTTATAGCCCACAATGCTTCTATTAAAAAAGTAGAAAGATCTAAAGCTGAAGATCTAACTGCACACCAGAAGTCACTAGAAAAAGAACAGCAAACTAATCCCAAACCAAGCCAGGGAAAGAAATAGTAAAGATCAGAGCAAAAAATCAATGAAATTGAGAACAAAAAAACAATAGAGAGAATCAACAAAACCATAAGTTGGTTCTTTGAGGAGATCAACAAAACCCACAAACCCTTAGCTAGACTGGCAAAGAAAAATAGAGGAGACACAAATAAACAAACTCAGCAATGAGAGGGGGAATGTTACCACTGACCCTGCAGAAATAATAGAGCTCATAAGAAAGTATTATGAACAATTATATGCCCAAAACTAGAATGTAGATGAGATGGACAAATTCCTCAAAACACACAAAACATCTAATCTGATCCTAAAGAATTAAGAGGCCTCAACAAACGAATCACAAATGAAGAGATTGAAAGAATTGTCAACAACATCCCAGAAAAAGAAAAGCCCTGGACCAGAAGGTTTCACAGGTGAATTCTAACAATCATTCAAAGATGATTTAATTCCAAACTTGCTCGAACTCTTCCAAAAATTTGAACATGAAAAAACACTACCAGACTCATTCTATGAAGCCATCATCACCTATTCCAAAATCAGGTAAAGAAAATTACAGACCAATTTTACTAATGAATATAGATATAAAAATCCTCAACAAAATACTTGAAACCAAAGTACATTAAAATAATTATGCAACAGGATCGAGTGAGTTTTATCCCAAGTGTGCAAAGGGTGGTTCAACCCAATAAAATCAATTGATATAATAAATGATATTGATGAATTGAAGAATAAAGATCACATGATCCTCTCAATTGATGCAAAAAAGACATTTGACAAAATAAAGCACTATTTCTTGATTAAAAAAAAAAAAACTCCAAAATATAGGAGTGGAAGGAAGCTTTCTTAATATGATAAAAATACATTTATGAAAAATCTGTAGCTAGCATTGTACTCAATGGTGAAAGACTGAAAGCTTTCCTACTGAGATCAGGAACAAGGCATAGATGCCCACTGTCATTATTATTCAATATTGTGCTAGAGGTTCTAGCTAGAACAATTAAGCTACATAAAGGGAAAAAAAGCACCCATATAGGAAAGAAAGAAGTAAACTTTTCAGTATATGCTGATGATATGATCCTATATCTAGAAAATCCTGAAAAATCCACAACACACTACTAGAATTAATAGATGCGTTTAGCAAAGTGGCATAATACAAGATTAATATGCAAAAATCAATAGTCTACACTACTGATGTGCAATCTGAGGAAGAAATTACACAAACAATTCCTTTTATAATTGTGACTAAAATGATCAAACTATTGGAGAATAAATTTAATCAAGTATATAAAGGACCTGTATTCATAAAATGATAAAACATTGCTGAAAGAAACTGAAAATGACTTAAATAAATTAAAGGATAGTCCATGTTCATGGATTGGAAGACTAAATATCATTAAGATGTCAAATTCTTCCCAAACTGATTTACAGATTCAACACAGTCCCAACAAAAATCCTACAGCCTTTTTTTTTTTGTAGAAATCAAAAAGCTAATAATTAAATTTATAATAGCCAAAATGTCTTTAAAAAGAACAAAGTTGGAGGACTCCCACTTCCTGACTTTAAAGCATATTACTTCACTACAGTGGTTAAAAACAGCATGGTACTGGCATAAGGACAGATTGACTGAGCAATGGAACCAAATAAAGAACTCAGAAACAGACTCTCACATCTATAGTTATGTGATTTTTGACAAGTCCATTAAGCCCTCCCAGCTGGGCCAGCACAGTCTATTCAACAAATGGTGCTGGGACAACTGGATAGTCATATCCAAAAGAAAGAAAGAAAGAGGATCCCTGTCTCACACCTTATAGAAAAATTAACTCCAAATGGATCAAAAACCTAAATATAAAAGCAACAACCATAACATTTCAAGAAGAAAATGTAGAAAAACACCTTCAAGATCTTGTTGTAGGTGGTAGTTTTTTAAACCTTACACTCACTGTATGAGCAACAAATGAAAAAATAGGTAAATGGGATCTCCTCAAAATTCTACACTTTTACACCTCAAAGGACTTTTTCAAAAGGATGAAAATGCAGCTGATTCAATGTATTAGTATGTATTAGTCAGCCAAAGGGGTGCTGATGCAAAGTATCAGAATCTGTTGGCGTTTACAAAGGGTATTTATTTGGCATAGAAGCTTACAGTCACAAGGTCATAAAGCATAAGGTACTTCCCTCACTAAAGTCTGTTGCCACATGTTGGAGCAAGATGGCTTCTGGTCTCTGTGAGGGTTCAGTCTCCTTCTTCCTCCTAAGGCTCCATGGTCCCAATTCCTTCAGGATTTGTCTCTCTCCCTGGGACTCAATTCTTTCTAGGTTCAGCTGCTCTGTTCTCTCCATAAGGTCAGCTGTAGACTTTCAGACTCTCTTTCTTCCCAGGGCCTCTGCCACGTCTATGGAGCTGTCTCTATTCCTGTGTTCTTCTGTGATTTTTACTACCTGGGGCTCCAGTAGCAAAAATCTAACTCTCTCCTCTGCCCTGTAGTATTCTCTGTGACTCCCCACTCACTTAGTGGGTGGGAATTTAATGCCCTACTGATGTGGCCAAATCAAAACCCTAATCCTAATTTAATCAAGTAAAAATGAAACCTCTGAACCTAATACAATCTAATATGCCCAGTTGAATGGGCCAGCTTATGAACCTAATCCACTATCTATTTTTGAATTCATAAACAATTCCAAACTGCTACACTCAATGTGAGAAAGTATTTGGCAATCACATATCTGATAAGTGTTTAATATCCATGCTACATAAAGAGATCATGCAATTCAACAAAAAATAGACAAACTACTATATTTAAAAATTGGCAAAAAAAAAACCTTGAAAAAGCAGTTGTCCAAGGAAGAAATACAAATGGCAAGAAAAGACATTAAAAAAAAAGTTCAACATCACTAGCAATTAGGGAAATGCAAGTCAAAACTACAATAAGATATCATTTCACACCTTTTAGACTGGCAGCTTTTAAAAAGTTGTAAAACTGTAAATGTTGGAAAGGATGTGAAGAAATAGGACCATTTATTCACTGTTGGTGGGAATGTAGAATGCTACAGTCACTGTGGAGAACTGTTTGGCAGTTCCTAAAGAAGTTGAATGCAGACTTGCTATGTGATTCAGAAATACCATTACTCTGTATGTACCCGGAAAAACAGAGGGCAGTGACATGAATAGACATCTGTACACTGATGTTCATAGAAGCATTATTCACAATAGCCAAAAGTTGGAAATAACCTAGGTGTCCATCAAGTGACAAATGGATAAACAAATTGTAGTGCATACACACAATGATATATTATAGAGCAGAAAGAAGAAATGAAGTCACGAAGCATATGACACATGCTGAAGGTTTTTTAGTGAAGCAAGTCAGACACAAAAGGACAAAGACTGTATGATTGTGCTGTTATGAAATAAGTGTACTGTGTGAACTCATGGGATTAATAATTAGAATATAGGTCACCAGAAAATAGAAGAAGGGTAGAGAATGGACTGCTGATGATTTATCTATGCATAATTGGTTAAAAGTTTGTTTAGAAATTTTTGGAAATAAATGGAAATGTTGAGAGCACACCATAGTGTTTGTGAGTAGCAGAGCTATTATATGGATATGACAGTGGTTAAAGGTGAAAGTATAAAGACAGTTATATTAGTAGAAGGAAAGCTAAAAAATGTTACTTGGGAGTGTATAACAGTGAAAGCTCATGTGAAATATGAATATGAGTGCTATTGCATATATAAGACTTTTTACAAAATAGAAATAAACTAGAGAGAAAGAAACAGAATAGCAGCTATGTACATCAGAAGAAGCATAGAGAGATTGAGGGGTTATGAGTTTTGTTTGGTTAGTATTTTCCTTTTAGTATTGTTGTTATTGTTGCTGGAATAATGAAGATGCCCTAAGAATGGTTGGCATAATGAATACAAGCTATGTGATTATACTAAATATTATTTATTGTACACTTTGGAAGGATTTATGCTTTATTAATATGTATCAATAAAATTGATTTGTTTAAAAAAGCACATGTAAATATGTGACTTAAAATGTGGCTCAGACTAAAATGCTGAAGGAACTCCAAGAAAGGGAAAGACTACTGGACAGTTCTTTGAAGGAAGGGGATAAAGATATAAATAGGGAAGCATGGTATCATTAAAAAAAGAGAGAGAGACAACCAGCAAGATGGCAGCAGAGCTCCTAGAGTCAGCTCCTGTTACAGGGCAATTACTAATCACCCACAGCTGTCTAAAGCAACTGTTTGGGGGCTTCAGGAGAGAAGAAGAACATCCTGCAGAGCACTCCACACCACAGAGGCCAGTGCCCATCCTTCACTGGAGGCACAAGCTGCCTTGGGAGCTATTCCATGGCTGGAATTGGAAGCTCCAGTTCCCAAAAGTGGGGAAGGAAGAGACAGTTGGGTACCAACTTCAACTACTGATTAGTATATTAGATGGGCTAAAGTGTAATCCTAAGAACAGCTAAAGTTTGAACCTGTCCAAGTTAGAAAAAGATGGATAGCTGCCGTTTCAATTCCATGCCTGGCACAAGAGGAAGTGGGCTGGACTGAAAATCACAGTGCTGGTAGGGACTGGCTTCTTTCCATCCAGATCAGCTTGCAGTTCTAACATAAACCCCAGCCCCACCTCTGGCAGGAAGGAAGCTGGGGGGACCTGTGCCAACCTCTCCAGGAAACTACAGGCCAAGCCAGGGGTACAGTGATCACCCTTTGGCAATGCAAGATGCCTTAGGAGCTGATCTGTGGCTCCATTTCTCAGAAACAGAGGAGGAAGAGACAGTTGAACACTGATTTCAGCTACAGATTAGTAAATTTGGCTGGCTAAAGTATAACCCTAGGAACAGGAATGTTCGAACCTGTCCAAGAGGCTAGTAGCTGCCATTTTGATTCTGCCCCCAGCATGAGGGGAAGCTGGGCTGACTGAAAATCACAGTGATGGCAGAGATAATTTTCTTTCACCCAGAATGGCCTGCAGCCCTAGTTAGGCTTCAGCCCCACCTCTGGTAGGGAGGAGGCTGGTGGGCCCTGCACCAGCCTACCCAGGTAACTACAGGCACACTTGACTAGCACAGATTGAATAATTGGAAGTCTACCAGGGCAACTGCAGTCATCTTGGACCCATACTGCATACTTGCTGTCCACAACTGCAGCTCCATCCCTGTCCCAGCCTGGGGAGAAAGTGGCGTGAAGCTTCATCAGTCTATCTGGTCAACTATATGTAGGCTTGCATGACTGGGATTATTCCACACAGCTGTGACTCTGTCCCTACACCTGGCAAAAGAGAAAGTTGGGAGAAGATTCATTGGTCAATGAGGGTTGTTTAAGCCTCCACAACTTGTAGCACTAACTACATCATTGGCTCCTACTTACTACCAGCAATGGAGAAAGGGCAGGAAACCCTAAACTAAAGAGAAGAATTGCACCCAGAATAAATATTCTAGTAAGCCAGATGCCAAGACACCAAAAAAATTACAATCCACATAAAGAAACAGGAAGATATGGCCCAGTTAAAGGAACAAGATAAGCCTCCAGATGACATAAAGGAATAGAGACAACTAATGATAGATGTTCAAACAAATCTCCTTAATAAATTTAATGAGATGACTAAAGAGATTAAGGATATTAAGAAGACATTGGATAAACACAAAGAAGAATTTGAAAGCATACATAGAAAAATAACAGCTTTTATGGAAATGAAAGGCTTAATAAAAAAAAAACATTGGAATCACATAATAGCAGATTTGAGGAGGCAGAAGAAAGAATTGGTAAGCTTGAAGAAATGGCCTCTGAAAGTGTACATACAAAAGAACAGATGAAGAAAACAGTGGAAAAAAGTGGACAAGGTCTCAGGGAGCTAAATGACAGCAAGAGATGTGCCAACATATGTGTCATGTGTTTACCAGAAGGAGAAGGGAAAGGGGGCAGAAGGAATATCTAAATAAGTTATGGTAGAAAATTTCCTGACCCTATTGAAGGACATAGATATCCATGTCCAAAAAGCACAACTTATTCCCATCTGAAAAAAATCTGAATTTACCAATTCCAACACACATACCAATCAGAATGTCAAATGCCAAAGACAAAGAGAGAATTCTGAGAACAGCAAGAGAAAAGCAATGCATAACATATAAGGGATACCCAATAAGACTAAGTGCTGATTTCTCACCAGAAACCATGGAGGTAAGAAGACAGTGGCATGATATATTTAAGATATAGCAAGAGAAAAGCTTCCAGTCAATAATCTTATATCCAGCAAGATTGTCTTTCAAAAATGAGTGCAAGTTTAGAATAGTCATAGATAAATAGAAACTGTGAGAGTTTGTAATCAAGACCAGATTTGCAGGTAATAGTAAAGGGTGTGCTACAGCCTGAAAAGAAAAGTCAGGAGAGAGAGGCCTGAAAGAGAGTCTAGAAATGAAGATTATAACATTAAAAGTAACTAAAAGTGTCAAAAGAGTGGTGAAAATAAAATATGGCAGATAAAATCCAAATATTCAGGAATAAGCTTAACTAATGATGTTAAGCACTTGTATTCAGAAAATAAAACTCAATGTTAAAAGAAATTTTTAAAAGACCTAGATAATTGGAAGAATATTCCATGCTTACAGATTGGAAGACTAAATATCATTAAGATGTCAATTCTACTCAAATTGATATACATATTCAAAGTCATCCTGATAAAAATTCAAACAACACTTCTTAAGTAAATGTGAAACACAATTATCAAATGTATTGGAAGGGCAAGTGGTCCTGAATAGTCAGAAACATCTTAAAAAGGAAAAGCAAAGTTGGAAGACTCTCATTTCTAGACTTTAAATCATATTACCTAGCTACACTGGTAAAAACATCATAGTACTGGCATAGAGACAGATGCATAGACCAATTGAACCAAATTGATGGTTCAGAAAGAGATCCTCTCATGTATTGTCAAATGATTTTTTACTAGCCCATCAAACCCACCCAGCTTGGGCAGGATAGTCCATTCAACAAATGATGCTGAGAGAACTGGATATTCATAGGCAAAAGAGGACCTTATGTCACACCTTATCCAAAAATTAACTCAAAATGAATGAAAAACCTAAATATAAACGCAAGAACCATAAAACTTCTAGAAGAAAATGTAGGGAAATATCTTTAGACCTGGTGGTATGTGGTGGGTTATTAAAGGAGATAAGAGGAGGACTGAGATGTGTGTAGAAGTTTTTTTTTTTTTTTTTTTTTTTTTTTTTTTTTTTTTTAATCTTGAAAAATCAGTTTTTATTGATCTTAATTTTTTTTTTTTTTTTTTTTATTTTTTTTTTATTTTTTTTTTATTTTTTTATTTTTTATTGACTTTGTAATAATATTACATTAAAAATATATATGTGAGGTCCCATTCAACCCCACCCCCCCACCCCCCCTCTTCCCCCCCCCCAACAACACTCGTTCCCATCATCATGACACATCCATTGGATTTGGTAAGTACATCTTTGGGCACCTCTGCACCTCATATACATTGGTTCACATCATGGCCTATACTCTCCTCTATTCCATCATGTAGACCCTGTGAGGATTTACAATGTCCGGTGATTACCTCTGAAGCACCATCCAGGGCAGCTCCATGTCCCGAAGACGCCTCCACCTCTCATCTCTTCCTGCCTTTCCCCATACCCTTTGTCCATTATGTCCACTTTTCCCAATCCAATGCCACCTCTTCTATGT
This sequence comes from Dasypus novemcinctus, assembly GCF_030445035.2. Lineage (NCBI taxonomy): Eukaryota > Metazoa > Chordata > Mammalia > Cingulata > Dasypodidae > Dasypus > Dasypus novemcinctus. The sequence continues at coordinate 89,313,076 of NC_080677.1, forward strand.
GGACACTGGATTGGTTGTGTCCATTGCACCTTTATGTCAAGAGGAGGCTCAGATTCCACCTGGATGCTGGATGCAATCCTCCCATTTTCAGTTGTAATCACTCTAGGCTCCATGGTGTGGTGGTTGTCCTTCTTCACCTCCATCTTAGCTGAGTGTGGTAAGTCCAATAAATCAGATTGTAGGTGCTGGAGTCTGTTGAGGCTCAGGATCTGGCTATCACATTGTCAGTCCAGAGATTCAAATCCCCTAAATATATCTTAAACCCCAACATTAACTGCACCTCCAGCACATTAGCATGAAAGTCTTATGAAGGGAGATCCCATCTGAGTCCAGATTCATCACACATAAACACCATTTCCAAAGAGGGGCCATCTGCCCTGGTAGTTAACCCCATCGGCCATGACCATAACTCCCATGGGTCTCTTTAGCCCTCAAAGGAACCAATATCTGGGGGTTGTATCTGCTTTATCTGTCTCTCTGACTCTGCTCAGTTGTGCATGAGGGCAGAAGTTTTAATTAGCTTTACTGTGAAAATGTGGAAATGTACAGAGTTGATGGTAACACATCATAGTGAGTAACAGCTGGTTTATAAATGGGGATGTGGCTAAAAATGGTAGTCTAGGGATGTAAATGCCAATTGACAGAATGCTAAAGAATAATCTAGGGACTTAATAGCACAGTAAACCCAGAGGTGGATGAGAATTATAGTTGATGGTACAGATGCAAGAATGTCCTTTGTTAGCTAGAGCAAATGTATAGCACTATTGCAGAGGGGTGGGAATGCATGGGAAAAATACAGCTGTAGTGACCTACGGACTGTGTTTAGCAGTAATAATGTAGTATTCTTGCATCTATGCCAAAGATGCACTGTGTTGATAATGGGGGAGTATGGAAAATTTTTGCCAAATGTACACTATAGACCTGGTAATAATGGGATGATATTATCTCATAATCTGTAACAAATATTCCACCACACTGTGGTGTGTTGATAGAGGGGTGTTATTTAGGAATTCTTTACTTGTGCATGATTGTTTTGTAAGTTCACAAGTTCTGCCATAAAAATATATTTAAAAAATAATAATAGGGTGGGTAGGGGGAAAATACACCAAATGTAAAATAAGAACAATAATTAGTAGTAAAATTTGGCAATATTCTTTCATAATTTGTAAAAATGTCTCACGACAATGCAAGGTATTGGTGGAGAGTTGATATATGGTACCCCTGTATGATGTTATGCATGCTTGCTTTGTAAGTTCACAACTTTTACTATATACTTATTATTTACATTGTTTATATATAAATGATATAAAAATAATAATGACGGTGTGGGCTGAGGGAAAATACTTTAGTTAGTAGTATTATTTTGAGGATGCTCTTTAATCATTAGTTAAAAACGTTTAATGACAATGCAAGCTGTTGGCGGTAGGGTAAGGTATGAGAGCCCTGTATGATGTTATATATGTTGGTTGTGTAAGTTCACAACTATTACTGTATGTTCATGTTGAATGATATGCTTCACTAAATTTAAAAAATAACAATTGTAAGTGTTGGGTGTTTCACTGAAATATTTGTTAGTTGGATTTCTATTGTAGATTTGAATATATTAGCACCAATGAGGTACACAAATTGTCAATAACAATACTTCTCAAAAAAACACTGTATCTCTCTGCTTCCTTCATGGAAGACAATTGTAAATATTCTCACAATCTGAATTGTACAAAAAGAGGACTTATAAATTACAAACTAAATATGCAGAAAATGCACTGGAAAATTGTATAGCATGTAATTCAACTTTGCATAGCTTCCCAAGTAAGTTGTACATCATTTTCAGTTGTGGATTGTTCTATTCTGTCTCCCAAGGCATATAAACCTCAGTCCAGAACTCACCTGGACCTCCAAAGTTGCATTTTTTCCTTACCTTTACCATGATTCTAATCTATGAATGTTGAAGAGAGCATACTTTGCTTGGTGTTTGCATTTGTCCAGTCCAGCCAGTAAAGCTTCCCTTGTTACCCACAGCATCTCTATTTTCCTTATCATCTCTATCATTTATACAGAGTTATACAGTTTATAAAATCCTTTCCAATTTTTATTGACTAATGGAAGTACGCAACTACAGCTGTGTATGTTAGACATAACTGGACCTATTTTCCTGCTTCAAGATGAAGAATTCATCTAAACAGTATTTTTCAGCTTTCTGGTATGTGATTACATCTAACCTCACTGCACCTATTTTTATAGTCAATTCTAGTTAGCTAAACTACTCATATCTTTCACTCCTCTAAATTTATCTATTTTCCTTTTCTTTCCTATTGTTTACATTATCCTCTTTCCTGGAGCATGGATTCAGTCTGGTATTCACTTACTTTCTGTTATCCGCTCTCACCCTCTTAGTGTGCTAATCACACATTAGCAATTAGACACAGTTTTTGACATCAAAAACTATCATGTTCTTCCTACAGACAAAGTTGTATAGACAAAATAAATATTTTTAAAATATTCTTTCATTTTGAACAAATTAGGGATGTTAAAGTAAAATAAAGCATATGACTTATCATTGAGAAACTGTGAACTATACAGAGATGTAAGGAAGAACATTGTTTTAGGGAAACAACAATATAAAGCAGAACAAAGACTGAATATTATTAAGCAATGGCCACTGGCTAGGTCCTTGTTGAGAAAGAAAAAATTTAGCTCTCTGTGCTTGGAATTTCTAATATCTGCTTTCAGCTGCTTGGGCTTGATGAAATTATGCAGGCTTGTCAGTCAGGCTTTAAAATAGAAACCTATATAGGGAGTTTGAGCACACAAAAGGGGAGTGCAGTTCTGTTCTCTTCCTCTTCCCCTATCCTGTATTATCCTTGATCCTAGGCACAGAGGACTCCTCAAAGAAGGGCTTTCGGTCATATAAGTCACACCAATATGGAAACAGTGTGTAGTGAGATGTTTAGGTCTTCTCAGACTGATCTGATATGTCTAGCCTATAGGTTCAGAAGCTAATTTAAGTGTGCATGAGGCTCCCTTGGAGACACAGAGGCTTCTTTCACAGACAATCCTCCCATCTCCTTAAATGAGGTCTTTATGTTCTGAGTACTCACTTCTTGATGTCATAGGAATTATGTGGCATAGGTATATTTGCAAATTTTTCATCATTTAAACTTATGTAAGCTTTTCTTTAGAATCCATCTGTTACATATCTGCCCAAAACTAGACAACTGAATTATGTTGTATGTGGACTGAACAGGGCCTCTGTACATACTGCTCAGACAAGACATTCCACAATAGTTGATGGTTCATTTTTATTACCACAGACCAGTTTACATTTGTAGCAAAAACAGCTTATGGGTGTCAGTTATAAAAAAGACTTTAGGGCAAATACTTATAAAAACTATAGCCAGGCATATCTTTAAAAGAACTCTGCAAAGATCTTAGCATTTTACAGATGAGAAAATACAAAGTATTAAACTTGGAGTTACCAGTCTTAGTTCTGCTGTAAGTAGCTCATTTTCATCTGATGTCATATGAATGGCACAGATGTGTGAGTTTTAAACTTTAGTTTATAAATACAGGGCCATAAAACACAGAATACTGACATTACTGTTGTTCATTGATAGTAATGCTGTCATTCAGACAAGGATACTTGGAGCAATTATGTAGTGGTAAGATTTAGAAAAGTCCCATATTATAGAGATGGGGCTTAATATAGGCTGAAAAGGAAAATTAGACTTGTATAAGCCATGTAGCATGAAAAGGTATTGAAGGTAATATGTACAGGATGATTATAGCTTCATAGGCTAAACTGAGCATATTGTCATTTGGGGTCAGTGAGATGAATGGCCATCAGTGTTAACAGTATAATGAAAGAAGTGAGAAATTATATACCCTACCCAGTAATTAAAGAGACCTTTCTCTAAAGGGATTGTAAAGATGTACTACATTGCTATGGCCAAAGATGAAAGGGAAAAGAATGGAATATACATACAAGAGATAGAATTCCTGGCTCCTTAGAATATATGCATATTTAGCTTTGCTAGATGTTGCCAAATTACTCTCCAAAGTGAATGAATTTTTTATATTCCTACAAGCAGTGTATGAGTTTTTCCATTTCTCCATATCTTAGCCAACCCTTCCTATTTTGACGTCTATTCTTTTTTGTTTAATCCAATATAATGGGTATATTATTATCCTGCAATTTGCATTTTCTCAATGACAAATGAAATTTTAAAAATAGATTTGTTGGAAGACAATCTCCATGCATCTGTCATGTTTCTGACTGCCCTGCACTTGAGGAACTGACAGCTCTTTTCTCTGGACTATCCAAGGAAGAACAGCCTTGGAAAATAGAGACACTATCTCTCTCTGAATCAAGGGTCAGGTTTGATTAGAGTCCAGGATATTAAAGATAATGTCTCCACCTAGAGCAAAGGACAGGCATGCATTTTGCCTATTAACAAAAGTTCTGGGTTCCCTAAGCTATGTGTTTATTTCCTGTAGTGTAATCCATTGCATATGCAGATCTCATCTGGTCTGTTTTGCATTGATGCATGGGAATTTGAGCTCATGGAATGGGTATAAAAATGCTGACACTCTAATTGTTATGAGTAGTGAAGTTATTTTTCTCTGATTCAGTTGACATAAAACTGTGGCAGGCCAAATTATTAACTGTTAAGCAGCACAAAATATCAGGCCTTTCATAGTTCTTGACAGTTTTGATGATGAGCATGGGATGCTAGTAGAAACATGGCTTTCTAGACCAGGAAGAAAGGGGGCCTCATGGGCCAATTAACATGATTTTAGGGAAGTTCATGGGGGTTGATAGCAAACAATTGTCAACTGGATAATAATTGATCTTCTATTTATTGACCTTTAGTGAGCCTTCTTTGGTGGTTGTAGGCCCAATACCAAGAATCATATTCATATAAAGCTGCCCAAATATTTGCTTGATCATTAGTTCTCCTCCAGGTACATGCACATTCTTGCCAATTGCAATATCAGTTTCAAGGCTGCCCCATTGTGACAACTAGTACAAACACCCATCCTGATTTAGGTTCTGATCCCTTTCAAATAATAAAGAGATGTGCACCTACTCAGGGTATGTAAGGAGAGAGATTCATAACCACTAGGGGAAGAAACTAGCAAAATGTTAGAATTTTGGCTGGTTTGCTCTAGAGATGGGTGGTATGGTGGGGAGCTTATTGCTTGTTAAAGAAGCATGGCAGCAGCTGAATGATATTGGATCTCAGTATCTTGCAGACTATCATGACAATCTTAGATACATTTGGTGAAAGAAATAAAAGATCTCAGATAGCTTTGATCCTCTAGGGGAGATTTCCATGAGACACAAAAATTCCTGTTGTAAACAATAGATTAAGCTTTGACTAGTATTCAGACTCTTTCTACTCCAATGAAAATGGCCTAACAGAGATTGAGAAGAATGAGAAACTGATCCAAATAATTTAGATAATCATGCAGTCAGACCTGCCACCTCGGAAAACTTCTTTAGTTCTTATGTTACAAATGAGCAAGAATTTGACAGATAGAACTTAACAATGGGGCATCAAATGCATCATTTTGTCTTTTTTCCCCCTCTATCTCAGGCTCAGCTGTTTAGAGCAGAAGAATTATGTAAAAATTGGTCTAAAGTCTACCTGTACCCAACGGGGCTCAAAAGACCTTATAATCCCACTTTAATATGTTGGGAAACTTTGGGGAGAGGAAGTACCAATAATTTATACTGTTATTCTTCCTCCCACCTTTCCCCAAGGAAACCTATTGCCTTTTACCAGAGTGACTGTGCATTGGGGAAAAGGAAATGATCAGACATTTCAGGAATTATTAGACACTGGCTCAGAAATGACATTAATTCCAGTAGACCAAAAATGTCACTGTGGTCCACCAGTCAGAGTAGGGGCTTATGGAGGTCAGGTGATTAATGGAGTTTTAGCTCAGGTCCATCTCAGAGTTGGTCCAGTGGGTCCCTGGACCCATTCTGTGGTTATTTCCCCAGTTCCAGATGCATAATTGAATAGACATACTCAGTAACTGGCAGAATCCTCACATTGGATCCCTGACTTGTGGAATGAGGGCTATTATGGTTTGAAAGGCCAAGTGGAAGCCACTAGAACTGCACCTACATAGCAAAATAGTAAATCAAAAGCAATACTGGATTCCTGGGGGGATTGCAGAGATTAGTGCCACCATCAAGGATTTGAAGTATGCAGGAATGGTGATTCCCACAACATCCCCATTCAACTCTCCTATTTGGCCTGTGCAGGAAATAGATAGGTCTTGGAGGATCACAGCAGATTATCATAAACTTAACCAGGTGGTGACTCCAATTGCAGCTGCTGTCACAGATGTGGTAACATTGCTTGAGCAAATCAACACATCACTTGGCACCTAGTATGTAGCTGTTGATTTGGCAAATGTTTTTTCTCAATTGTTATTAGTAATGACCACCAGAAAATGTTTGCTTTCAGCTGGCAAGGCCAGCAGTATACCTTCACTGTCCTGCCTCAGGGGTAAATCAAGTCCCCATCCTTATATCATAATATTGTCCACAGGGATCTTGATCATCTCTCCCTCTCACAAGGCATTGCACTGGTTCATTATATTGATGATATCAGGTTGATAGGACCTAGTGAGAAAGAAGTAGAAAAAACTTTAGACTTAGTGATAAGGCATTTGTGTGAGAGAGGATGGGAGATAAATCCAACTAAAATAGAGGGTCCTTCCACATCAGTGAAATTTTGAGGCATCCAGTGGTGTGGGGCATGTCAAGATATCCCTACTAAAGTGAAGGATAAAATGTTGCATCTGGCCCTTCCTACTACCAAAAAAGAGGCACAATGCTTTGTTGGTCCCTTTGGATTTTGGAGATAACACATTTCTCATTTTGGTGTGCTACTCCAGCCCATTTACCAGGTGACCAGAAAAACTGCTAGTTTTGATTAGCAACCAAAACAAGAGGAGGCTTGGCAACAGGTCGAGGCCACTATGCAAACTGCACTACCACTTGGGCCATATAATCCAACAGATCCAATGGTGCTGGAAGTTTCAGTGGCAAATAGAAATGCTGTCTGGAGCCTTTCGCAGGCCCCTATAGGGAATCACAAAGTAGACCCTTAGGACTTTGGAGCAAAGCCTTACCATCCACTGCAGATAACTACTTTCCTTTTGAGAAACAGCTTTTGGCCTGCTACTGGGCCTTAGTAGAGACTGAATGCGTATCCAAGGGCCATCAAGTTACTATGAGATCTGAATTGCCTATCATGAGCTGGGTATTGTCTGACCCATCAAATCATAAAGTTGGACATGCACAGCAGCACTCCATAATAAAGTGGAAGTGGTATACAAGATAGGGCTCAAGTGGGTCCTGAAGGCACAAGTAAGTTACATGAGGAAGTAGCCCAAATGCCCAAGGTCTCCACCCCTGCCATGTTACCTCCTCTTTCCCAGTCAACAGCTTTGGCCTCTTGGGGAGTCCCTTCCAATCTGTTTACTGAGGAAGAGAAAACTCGGACCTGGTTTACAGATGGTTCTGCATGATATGCAGGTACCACCTAAAAGTGGACAGCTACAGCACTGTAGCCCCTTTCTGGGACATTCCTGAAGAATAGTGGTGAGAACGAATCCTTCCAGTGAGCAGAACTTTGAGCAGTGCACCTGGTTGTTCATTTTGCTTAGAAGAAGAAATGGCCAGAGGTGCATTTGCACACTGATTCATGGGCTTTTGCCAATGGTTTTGTTGGATGGTCAGGGGTTTGGAAGGAACATGATTGGAAAATTGCTGACAAAGAGGTCTGGGGAAGAGGTATGTGGACAGACATTTCTGAGTGGGCAAAAATACATGAAAATATTTGTGTCCCAAGTGAATGCTCACCAGGGTGACTTTGGCAGAGGAAGATTTTAATAATCAAGTGGATAAGATGACCTGCTCAGTGGCTAATTCTCAGCACCTTTCCCAAACCACTCCTGTCATTGTCCAATGGGCTCATGAACAAAGTGGCCATGGAGGTAGTGATAGAGATTATGCAAGGGCTTGACAACATGGACTTCCCCTCACCAAGGCAGACTTAGCTATGTCCTCTGTTGAGTGTCCAGTTTGCCAGCAGCAGAGACCCACACTCAGGCTCCAACAAGGCATCATTCCTTGAGGTGATCAGTCTGCTACCTGATGGCAGGTTGACTATATTGGACCATTTCCACTACAGAAGGGATAGTGATTTGTTTTAACTGAAATAGACATGTACTCCAGATATGGGTTTGCATTCCCTGCATGCAATGCTTCTTCCAAAACTGCCATCTGTGGATTTACCAAATGTCTTATCTACCACCATGGCATTCCACACAGCATTGCTTCTGATCATGGAACCCATTTTCCAGCAAATGATCTGCGGGAATGGGCACATGCCCATGCAATTCATGGTCTTACCTTGTTCCCCATCACCCTGAAGTAGCTGGGTTGATAGTATGTTGAAATGCCTTTTGAAGACTCAATTACAGTGCCAACTGGGTGGCAATACCTTGCCAGGTTAGGGCAGTGTTCTCCAGGAGGCTGTGTATGCTCTGAATCAGTGTCCATTCTATGGTGCTCTTTCTCCCATAACCAGGATCCATGGGTCCAGAAATCAAAGGGTGGAAATGAGAGTGTGATCACTCACTATTACCCCTAATGACCCGTTAGGAAAATTTTTCTTCCTATCCCTGCAAACTCATGGTCTCCTGGTCTTCAGGTTTTAGTCCCAAAAGGAGGAGTGCTGCCACCAGGGAACACAACAATGATTCCATTGAACTGGAAGTTAAGACTACCACCTGGCCACTTTGGGCTCCTCTTGCCTCTGAATTAACCATCAAAGAAGGGAATTACTGTACTGGCTGTGGTGATTGATCTTGACTATCAAGGGGAAATAGGACTGCATCTACATAATGGGGGTAAAGAAGAGTTTGCCTTCAATACAGGAGATCCTCTAGGGAATCTGCTAGTACTGCCATACTCTATGATTAAAGTCAATGGAAAATTGCAACAACCCAATCTAAGCAGGACTAACAATGACCCAGAATCTTCAGGAATAAATGTTTGGGTCACCCCACCAGACAAAGAACCATGCTGAACTGCTTGCTGAGGGTAACAGAAACATGGAATGGGTAGTGGAAGAAGGCAGTGATAAATATGAACTTCAACCATGTGACCAGTTACAGATATGAGGACTGTAATGGTCATGACTCTTTCTTCCTTGTTTCATTATGACTATGATTGTGTGTGTACACAAAAAGAATTTCTTTGTCTTCTTCCTCAAACTTTTCTCTTATTATATAACAAGTTAGATCAGTTTTATGTCATAATATTTGAGGATGTCAAGTTTAAGAGTGAATATTATCCAAGAACTTGCACCTTATTCTGTAGGGAATTAATGCATTTCTGGTTGTACGCAGGAGAGATGAACATTGTTAGGCAGAAATATATATATATTTATACACACAAACATATGTGAATGTCTATTATTGTTTTTACTTAGAGATTAAGTAGGGTTTAAGGTAATGTGTATGATTGCCAAGTTGACAAGGGGTGGACTGTGATGGTTAGTCTAATGTGTCAACTTGGCCAGGTAATTGTGCCCAGTTGTCTGGTGAAGCAAGCACTGGGCTAATTGTAATATAAAAGCATTTATGGATTTTAGTCACCACTGACTTCCCTGCATAGATAGTTGATTACAATTCCATCATTCAGGGAGATTGCTTTCAGCAACGTTTGACACTTTATCCAATCAGTTGAATGTCTTAAAAAGGGAAGTTATTCAAGCATTCAGGGAGAATTTTCCAGCTAGTCTTTGGACAGCCAACATCTCCCAGAAACTCATCAAGGATCTTTATTGGACTTTCACTGTAGTTCCTGGTTGCAGCCTGCCTGTGGATCCTGGGCTTGTGCATCCCCACAGTCACATGGGAGACTGATAAAATCTTTTACTCCTGACAGATACCTCTTGTTGATTCTGTTTTCCTAGAAAACCCTGACTAATACGCCAACTTCTATAGTTCTATTGTATATGTGCTATGAAGTTAACACTTTATCCATTCACATGGCAGAAGGGAGTGACCCCCAAGAGTTTGGACATGTTATAAATTTGAAAAGCAAAGTTAAAGTGATTTTGTTAATAGGGAGTCAATGTATTGTGTTGTGACTTCCAATGCTGAATATATAATTAGCATTGATACTTTACATGCTTGTAATGTGAATGTCTATATAGTTTTAAAAAACATTCCTCTGATTGGGAAGAGCTACATGTAGGGAAATGCTAATAGGACAGTTAAGTCACTTCATAAACTGTCTTCCTTTCCTTGCATAGTGGTCTAATAGAGACAATATGGAATTTCAGGAAGATTAAGGGAAATCAATTTTAACTGAGAACTTAATGGCACAGAAAAGTAGGAAAGACATTATCTTGATACAACAGAACTATACAAACTGTTCTAATAAGAACTGGAAGCTTACATAGTGGTTTATGTCCAACTGTATTTATTTGTTACTCCCATTACTCCCAACACCTCAAATGTTCTATGCATTGTGACTATGACTTTATCCCTTACACAGACTGATGGCACTTGTTCTACTTTCTTGAATATTGCCCTCTTTTTCTTTTTTATCTCATTTGAACCTGAGAAACAAGAATAATTCACATTCATGTGGGAAAAGCTCCAACATTTGCCATTTGCCAACAATGGTTAGTTCAGCATTTAGCGTGAGTACCTCTACTGTCTGACATCAAAAGCACTCACTGTATAGATGATATTCTGTTTGTTGTCAAGTCAGAAGCCTCAGTCCCAGTGGTTCTGACAGCAGTACTGTCATACTCTGTTAGCTGATGAACTGAAAAAAATTAAGACATCTTCTTACCAATTACAATTTCTTGGGACTGTGTGGATGGATTAAAAAATGCCAGGATTATGGGAAGATGGCAGAATAGGGAGTTCCAGGGCTCAGTCCTTCCATAAGAACAACTATTACATAGGGAGGAACTGTCTGAAACAACTATTTTGAAACTCCAGGGGCCAAAATAATACTATACAGCATCCAGGGAAGAGGAGGAGGAAGAGGCTGATAAATTATGGTAAAAAATATTAATTGCTCTCTCTTCATGGTGGCTACTGTTTTTCATACCCCACTTTCATGGAAGGCTGCCATTGGGTCCAGTCCTTGGCTAACTCACTGATGACAGAAAGGGATACAATAATCCTCTTCCCCAAGACCAGGGGTGGGCATGGCTGATTATGGACCATGACTTTTGAATAGTGATTTTAGATTGCTCTTGCCTGGCATTGAGGGTGGCAGTTGTTTCAACTAACCCTGCACAAAGGCCATGGCAGGGGAGACTTAATGATACTAGGCTTCCTCAGAGCTGCAAGGAACTGTCAATTGAAGGGCTCCATTTGCTGGGTAGGCCAAGAAAGCTCAGCTTTGGGGAGCCATGGAAGAAAAATTGGCTTTCTTCCTGATACTCCCTCCCAGGGCATTTTGGACCCAGTCTGCACCCCTTTCATGGGTCACTGGACCTGTTTTGGCTGGGAAAAGCTGACTTGGAAAGGTCCTCTCCAGTGTGCCCCACCTCCCAGAATTTGTCCTCCAGGTAAAAGCAGCTTCAGACAATGAAAGGAGTATGAGAAACTATAGAGGTGGAGAATCTGGGACAAAAGTTTGCTGGTTTCTAACACCTGAGAGAGAGAGGTCTGTCTCCTGGAAAGCAGTGAGACAACCAAATTCCAGAGGACAGGAGAAAACAACTATCAATCAAAAGCCCAGGACAAGACAAGCCCAGAATGACAGCAAAAGCCCTCTACAGTGTCTTTGCCTTATGCTGTAGGAGGCCTGAGTTTCAGGAAAATCTCTGTCTTATTAACAGCTGGTTACAAAATCAAGAAACAGACCAGAGCTAACATTTTAAAATATTAAAATGTAAAATGTCCAACAAAAGAGTACAAGACTAACAAAGAGAAAATGATGGCCCATCCAAAGGAAGAGGATAAAAATCCAAAAATACCAACAAAGGAGACCAGAATGTGGATATACTGAACAAACCCTTTAAAAAATGATCTTAAAAATGGTCGAGGAGATGAAGGAAAATATAGAAAAAGAAATAAAGGATATCAGGAAAACAATGAATGAGCAATATGAGAATCTCAGTAAAGAGAAAATTTTAAGAGGAATAAAATAGAACCACTGGAGTTGAAGACCACAATAACTGAAATTAAAAATGCCCAAGAGGGTTTCAAGACCAGATTGGAGTTGGCACAAGAAAGAATCAGTCACCTTGAAGGAAGAGAAATTAAAAATAATTATTAAAAAGAAAATAAAAAATAGCCTAAGAAACCTCTAGGACACCATTAAGTGTGCCAAAATATACATTATAGAAGTCCCAGAAGGAGAAGAAAGAGAGAAAGAGGCTGAAGGAATATTCAAAGAAATAATGACAGAAAACTCCCCAAACTTAGTAAAAGACATAAATAGGCATATCTAAGAAGCCCACAGGACACTGAATAGGATAAACATGAGGGAAAATATACACTGTCATATAATTGATCACACTATTGAATACAAAAGACAAGAAGAGGGTTCTGAACGTTGCTAGAGAAAAGCAGTGTGTGATGCTCAAAGGAGTCCCAATTAGATTGAGTGCCAATTTCTCATGTGAAATCATGAAGGCATGAAGGCATTGGGTTGACATATTTAAAGTGCTGAAAGAAAACAACTGCCAACCAAGAATTTAATACCTGTGGGACTGTTTTTCAAAATAGAGGGAGAGACTGAGACATTTCCAGATAAACAAAAGCTGAGGGAGTTTAACACCACTATACCTACCCTACAAGCAATGCTAATGAGAGTTGTTCTTCAATTGAAATTAAAGGACACTAGGAAGTGGTTCAAAGCAGCATACAGAAATAAAGATCTACAGTAAAGGGAACCATTTGGGTAGTTATAAATGCCAATATTATTGTAGTGTATTATTTGGTATATAACTCCACTTCCTATTTCTGTAGGTGCTAAAATATAAAAGTATAAAATGTAATGACAAATCTATGGTTGGATACATAATGTGCAAAGATACAAATGGTAACAAGTGGTATAGGAAAAGTATGTGAGTATGCTAGTCAAGTTAAGTTGTTATCAAACCAAATATGATTGCTATATATTTAGGATGTTAAATTTTAGCCCCATGATACCCACAAGGAAAATCAATGCAAAATATTTCCAGACAGAAAAGAGAAGGCATTCAATGTGGTACAGCACAAAAAATTAAATATAAAAGTTGGCATTAAAGGACGAATTGAAAGCCAGAGAAAGATACAAAAGAAAAGAAAATTACAGACCAATATCTTTTATGAATACAGATGCAAAAATACTCAATAAAATACTAGCAAATTGAATCCAACAGCACCCTGAAAGAATTGTACACCATGATCAAGCAGGATTTATACCTGCTATGCAAGCATAAGAAAATCAGTTAATGTAATATGCCCCATTAACAGAATGAAGGGAAAAAAACACAATACCATCTCAATTGATACAGAAAAGGCATTTGACAAAATCCAGCACCCCTCCTTAATAAAAACACTTAGAACACTAGGAATAGAAGGGAACATCCTTAATATGATAAAGTACATATATGAAAAACCCATAGTTAACATCCTCCTTGATGGTGAACATCTGAAAACTCTTTCTTTAAAATCAGGAATAAGACATGCCCTCTGTCACTATTGTTATTCAACACTATACTAGAACTTTGTGTCACAGCAATTAGGAAAAAAAAAAAAGGAAATAAAAGTCATCTAAATTGGAAAGGAAGAAGAAAACTTCCCCTATTTGCAGATGATATCCTGAAAATTCTGAAAAATACACACTAAAGCTCCTAGAACTAATAAATGAATTCAGCAAAGCATCAGGCTACAAGATCAACATCCCAAAATCAGTATTATTTCTACCAACAAGGATTGAGCAATCAGAAAATGAAATCAAGAAAAAATATTCCACCTACACAACAACTAAAAGAATCAAATATCTAGGAATAAATGTAAGCAAAGATGTACAGAACTTATACACAGAAAATTATAAAATATTGCTAAAAGTAAATCAAAGAAAGTCTAAATAAATGGAAGGACATTCCATGTTCACATATTGGAAGATTAAATATTGCTAAGATGTCAATTTTACCCAAAGTAATTTATTGGCTCAATGCAATCCAAATAAAAATTCCAACAACCTTCTTTGCAGAAATGGTAAAGCCAACCACCACATTTATATGAAATGGTAAGATGTCCCAAAGAACTAAAGTCATTTTTCAAAAGAAAAATGAAGTTGGAGGACTCATACTTCCCAATCTTAAAACTTATTACAAAGCCGCACTAATAAAAATAGCATGGAAGTTACAAGGAAAGATATATAGACCAATGGAATCAAATTGAGAGCTCAGAAATGACCCCTCTGAACTATCAGTTTCTGTGACTGATGATTTCACACTTTGGAATTTTGCACAAAGGGAGCCAGCCTCCAACCAGAGGCACCCCTTGGGATTTTGAACTCATTTGTCTCCCTGACAAGGCTATAAGAGTCACCCTTTTTGAACAATAGTTACTAGCTTTCCACAGGGCTCATGCAGAAAAACTGAATACCTGACCCATGGAGGTCTTGTGACTCTGTGATCCCACTTTAGTTGTGTCAGTTCAAACCCTTCAACTAACTATATAGGAAGGGCCGAAGAAGCCCCACTTGTCAAATGGGTATGACATAATAACGTAGTTGTATCGGGCCTAGTGGCATCTTTGCTTTATAAGAAAAAGTGGACGCTACCCCAGCAGATTTGCCCTTAATTCACAGAGATTCCCCTAAATTCCAGAGCCTGACTCATTAATGGTTCAGCTAAACTGTAATCTGAGCTTGTTCACTGGGCTGCTGTGGCTCTTTCTGTTGCATGTTGGTGGCAGCTGTGCAGTGCACTAAAAATGGATGTAATTGTTCCACTCAGTGGACCGAACGTGGGGTAGTTCTCATAGCTCTGGTCAGTTCTCTGCTTGAGAAACCTTGTTATATGTTTATTGATTCATCAGCTGCTAACAGTGGACCAGCAATTTGGTCTGACACTTAGAAAAATATAGACTAGCACATTAAAGATACCCCTCTTTGGGGCCATGTTTTCTGCATGTCTTGCAATTAAGCATCTGATATTTTGTTCCATACTATCTTTTTTTTTTTTTTTATTCTTAATTTCTTTTTTTTTTTTTTGTCTTTATTTATTTTTTTGGTTACATTAAAAAAATATGAGGTCCCCATATCTTTTCACAGATATTTGAATGGCAAAAGTCATGGAAGATAGAGGTAGTGTCTTCCTCCGGAGCAAACTTAGGTTTGCTTACTTTCTAGTACAATAAAAGTAATGGCTCCCTCCAGAGCACAGTTTGGTGTGCTTACTGCCCATTATATAAGATTCAGGTTCCCTAAGCTCAGGGAAATCCTGTAACACAGCTCACTGCATGTGCAGGTGATATCTGACCCTGTTCAAATGCTCTATGGGAACTGAAATTCAAGGAACTGGTGCAAGAAAATATTGATACTCTGGTTGCTGCCATTGCTGTGAGTAATACTGTCCCTTGTATCTCAGAAAGGGGTCTCATGTTTTGTCAACATTCATAAAACTCAGGACGGCTAACTAATTAGTTTGGTGAGATATATCTCAGACCCTACATAGCTCTTGATAACTAGGTTTATTCATTTCTTAAAAATTTATTTTTGTATCAACATTGGTGATTAAGTTTTTCTAGAAAATAAATCCATATTACTTACAATTTCAATTGTATTGAAATAAAATTGCTCATAGTACTAATCTCATGATATGCAATCACTACTGTATGTGTAACTATATTCTCTTTATATATAATTTTTTCTATTAATCTTACCAGAGGTAAGTGGATTGTGTTATTTTTCCATAAGCTAGCATTTGTTCTTGTGGTTTCTTTCTATTTTTTGTTCTATTTTGCTAATTACTATTTTTATTATTTTTACTTAATTTCTACTTTCTTTGATATACTTTTTCTCTTGTTGCGATATATACTGTTTTCAATGTTTCTTATTTTGTGAAGATAGCATTTAAAGATATGCATGTCAAAGAAATTAGATGCATTCTGAATTGTGTTATTCAACACTTTCATTGTCTTTCAGTTTTCAATAGCTCATGTTTTTCTATTGATTACTTCTTAAACTGATGATTAAGTTTCTGAGTATATAGGCTTTAAAAACCTTTTCTTGTAGTTGACCTTTAGTTTAATGTCATTATTTCAGAATGCATTGTCTATTTATTAGTAATTTTTTGAAATTTGAGAGTTTCTTCATGAACTAATTTATGTTCTTTTTTGGTAAAATTTTAAGTATACTTAGAAATAATGTATATTTTGTATTGTTGAGCACTGTGGTCTACATACAGCTATTTGAACACACATGCTAATTTTGTTGTAAAAAGCTACTATTAAACCTTACTAATTTTATGTATTTGAATTATTATCTTCTGAAATAAGTTCAAGCTATGTAGCCTAGTTATGAACTTATGGTTTCCTTATAATTTTAACACTTTTTACCATAGACTTTGAAGATATTTTATTTAAGTACAAGTTTATATCTTCTTGATAGATTGTTAACAGTTATTATCACACAGTGCCTACTTTATCAGTATTAATTATTTCTGTCTTCAATTTAATTTTCTGGGATAGTAATATTGTTATGTCAGCTATTTTGGGTGGTCAGTATTTTACCAGCATATATTTTTCCATCTCCTTATTTTCAATATGTTAATTTCATTTTTAGTTTTGAATAGTATATAGAAGTAGCATCAAGCTAAATTGTATCCCACCCACCCCACACCACTTGATAGTCCCTGCCTCTTAATAAATGAATTTAAATTATTTTTATTTTTTGTGATTACTTTTATAATGATATTTATGTCAACAATCTTGTTTTTTTGTTTTTTATTTACCATGCTTGTTCTATGCTTCTTATTCTTCTTCCATGATTAATGTTGAATTGATAATATATTTATTTCCCCCTTTCCCTTATGATGAATTCATCATATATATATATATATATAATATATATATATGTAGTATTTATAGGTAATTAGTGATTATTTTAAAATTTTTCATAATACATACTTATATAATTTTTCCAACCAATTTTAGATTTATTGGTATTTTTAGCTTCTTCAGTCTTCAGCAGTGATTTTAAAATGCTTTTCAAAATAAATTCCCTACCACTATATAATTGCTATTTGAAGTTTTTGTTTAGTCTGCTTTATAAAAACCCAAGAGTAGGTTTATTGTTTTTAGCAGTTGACACATTTTTATATCCCATGCCTTTCATTTGAGTGTATTTTTCTTCTTAATGAAGTTCATTTTTTAAATGAATTTATTGATACATATTAATAAAGCATACACTTCCTCCAACGCATATAATCAATAGTATTTGCTATAATCCCATAGTTGTGCATTCATCACTTCAATCATTATTAAAGTATTTTCATTATTTCAATAATAATAATAAACAAAAAAATGGAAAAAGAAACAAACAAGAAAATTCCTCACCTCTCAATCTCTCTATGCTTCCCCCACTGTAATTAGCAGCTGTTTCTGGCTATTCTAGTCGAGTGTATAATTAATGGCTTTTAGTATAATCACATTGTTGTACATTCATAATCTTAAAAATTCTAGAACTATTTCATTACTCCAGAAAGAAAAGACTACAAATCCCTTAGCATTCCTTCCTCAGACCTACATAACAACTAATCTTCCATCTTTATGAAATGATTTATATTTTCATTTTATGTAAATGGAATCCTACAATATGTAACATTCTGTTTCTGGTCTCCTTCATTTAGTATAATGTGTGTGTGTGTGTTTTTTTTTTATCTGCTATTCAGATTGTATAGTATTAACTTATATTTGTTCAGCTTCAAGGAAAAATGGTCTTATATACACAATTCTACCCATATTCATATTTCACATAATATATTTATATTCCCATAATATATTTAGTTCATAATAGGGTAATTATACAGTATTTTTCCTTTTGTGTCTGGCTTGTTTGACTCAACATAATGTTATCCAGGTTCATCCATGTTTCATGACTTCATATCTTCTTAGTGCTGCATAATATTCCATCATGTGTATACTCCACAATTTATTTATCAGCCATTGGACTTCTGGGTCTTTCCAAATTTTGGCTGTTGTGAATAACACTGCTCTGAACAATGATGTGAAAATGTCTATTCATGTTGCTGCTCTCTGTTCTTTGGGTATATAGCTAGCAATGGCAAGTCTGTATTCAACTTCCTTAGGAACTGCCAAACAGTCCTCCACAGTGGCTGTACAATTCTATATTCCCACCAACAGTAAATAAGTGTTTCAGTCTCTCCACATCCTCTCTAACATTTACAGTTTTCTGACTTTTTAATTACAGCCAGTCTAATAGATGTGAAATGATATTGCACTGTAGTTTTGATTTGCATTTGAATTGCTAGTGATGTTAAACATTTTTCGTGTGTTTCTTCACCATTTGTATTTCTTCTTTGGACAGTTGTCTTTTCAAGTCTTTTGCCCGTCTTTAAATCATACACTTTGTCTTTTTATTGTTGAGTTGTATGATCTCCTCATATATCATGGATATTAAACTCTTATCAGATTTGTGATTACCAAATATTTTCTCCCATTGAGTTCACTCCCTGTTCACCCTTTAGAAAATTAGGTGCAAAAGTGTTTAATTTTGAGGAGGTCCCATTTATCTATTTTTTCTTTCATTGCTTGTGCAGTAGGTGTAAGGTTTCAGAAACTACCATCTACCGCAAGATAATGGAGATGGTTTCCTACATTTTCTTTTAGAAGTTTAATGGCTCTTGCTTTTACATTTAAGTCCTTGATCCATTTTGAGTTAATTTTTGTATACGGTATGAGATAGGGGTCCTCTTCATTTCTTTTGGATATGACTATCCAGTTGTCCCAGCACCATTTGTTGAATAGACTGTTCTCTCCTAGCTGGGTGGGCTTAAAAGCCTTGTTAAAAATTGCTTGATGGTAGATGTGAAGGTCAATTTCTGAGTTCTTGATTAGGTTCCATTGGTCAATCTGACTTTTCTTATGCCAGTGCAATGCTGTTTTTACCATTGTAGCTAAGCAATATGTTTTAAAGTTAGGAAGTGAGAGTCGTCCAACTTTGTTCTCAACCTCTTGGGATCTATGAAGCACTGTCCTGGTCTGCTGACCCATAAAGTATGTCCCCCTGGCACCTTTAGATTCTTTCTGCCTTTTTTTAATAAGAATGCTGAGCCCTATCTGGTAATCTGATACCATGTTCCCACAATTCCCTTAAGTTCATTTTTTACTAGTTCTTTTGTGAGGGCCTATGAGTGGTAAATAGTTTTATCTTTTATATTTGAATGTGTCTTTAATTTTCCTCACTCTTGAATGATAGTTTGGCATTGCATAAAATGCTAAAATGCTAAAATTTTCCTTTTCTCTTAGCATTTTGAAGAATTATTTCATTGTAGTATTTCTTAGGATGAAAGCTATGTCAATGTAATGATAAAAGTCATCAAATGCACTGTTTTAAAGACCAAAATAGCTCTCTGGAAGCCCTAGTCACTCTGTTTCTTCAGTTAAGGGTATGTCTTAGTCTTCCAGTGCTGCTATGACAAAAAGCAACAAAAAGTTGGCTTAACAACAGGAAATTATTGGCCCATGGTTTGGAAAGCTAGAAGTCCAAATACAAGGCTTTGTCAGGGGAAGTGGACTTGGCCCAATGGATAGGGCATCTGCCTACCACATGGGAGGTCCGTGGTTCAAACCCCGGACCTCCTTGACCCATGTGGAGCTGGCCCACGCGCGGTGCTGATGCCATGCTATGCAGGGCTGTCCCCTGCGTAGGGGAGCCCCACGCACAAGGAGTGTGCCCTATAAGGAGAGCCACCCAGTGTGAAAGAAAGTGCAGCCTGCCCAAGAATGGCACCACACACACAGAGAGCTGATACAACAAGATGACACAACAAAAAGAAACACAGATTCCTGGGGCTGCTGAAAAGGATAGAAGTGGTCACAGAAGAACACACAGTGAATGAACACAGAGAACAGACAACCGGGATGGGGGGGGCAGTGGGGGAGTTGTGGAAGGGGAGAGAAATAAAAAAAAAAAAAAAAAAGGCTTTGTCAGGATCATGCTTGCTCCCTGAAGTCTATAGTGTTCTTGTACTGCCTTGCTGCAGTTATTGGGGTTCCTTGACTACCATATGTCTGTCTACTTTCATATGACAATCTCTCTCTCCTTATGTGTGTTCTTCCAGTTTCCACTAAATTCTGGTTTCTAGTTCCACTGCCTATGTCTGAATTTCCTTTCTTAATAAGGCCTCTAGTCATAAGGACAAAGAACCACTCTCATTCTGTTTGACCACACCTAAATGGGATTTTAGAAGATTCTATTCACAAATGAGTCCACACCTTAAATGATAATACACTTCAGAAAGTTCTATTTACAAATGGGTTCACACCCACAGAAATTTGGATTAAGATTAAAACAAGTCTTTGTTGGAGTACATAATTCAGTCTACCCCAGGAGGTCCATTAATGACTTTGGCTTCATGTTTGTTTGTCCACATCAATTACAGGAATTGAATTTCTGGCAAACACTGTTTGTTTCTGAATTCTAAAACTCTCACATTTACAGCTGGTCCTCTTCTCACTGTGTTTGTTTATGTTCTGTGTCTTGACTATAGAGACGCTTATCTTTTATTTGATCTCAATTATGTCTTTTGATTTTCTTCTTTTCTAATTTACCCTTCATTACTATGTGATTATAGCAGAGGGTAATATCCAAGCACAAACTTACTATGCTATCCTGACCAGAAGCTACCCTACCTATATTTTTAATACTAAAGTCATTGGTTAAAATAACTACAGGCAGTTCTGAAGATAAAATAAATTAAAGAAGGGGATATGAGGGACTTTGTTGTGGCTAAGTGAAATTAAAGTCCCTAAATATGTTTAGTTCAATTTCTGGAATATAGTAGGTATATGGTAATTTCCCTTATTCTTTTCCCCTCTCCATCTCTCCTCAACCTTTCTTTCAATAGGTTGTAGTGGCACAGGAGGAATGTAGGTGGTATGGCTGACTGGTGGTATATTAATCCCAATACTGTGGGCCTCAAGAGGCTCAGTCCAGGGAAGCGGACGTAATTTACATTCCTAAAAACAAATAAACAAATGAAAAAACCAACTCTCATCAGGGAGCAGATGAGCTCAGTGGTTGGACACCTGCTTCCCATATACAAGGTCCTGGGTTCAGTCCCGGGTACATCTTAAAAATAAAAAAGTCTTGGTTCAGTGGCTATCATTCTGTATTACTTGTTGTCTGTCTATGTTTGGATCTCAGTTGTGAACCTGTAACAGCCTTTGTTGGAGGGACATCCTTGGAAACAATTTTGTAAAGGAGATCTTCATGGCCAAATATGCCAGGAAGAATGTTTTTCAAGGAAGCCGATTGACAAATAAATTTGTCAGAAGGATACTGAGGTAATGACTTGGAGAAATGGGGACATGCAAGATCCAATGAATAAAGTGAAAGCATAAATATAGACTGAGATGTTGAATCAATTGCCAGAAAATTCTCTGTTGGGGAACTTACATAGAACTTTTGACTCTTGGACTCAGGTTCCATTTTCAGGGCCACATGTACTTCCCATAATCACCTATTTCCTTTCATATTCCCTAAAGGAATAAATCTGCATTTTTTCTTCTCTCAATTTTGTCATCATCCACTTTTCACTTTGGTTGGGTCTTTTTCTGTAAATTTGGTTATGGTGTGATAACTAGATTTCAAAACAAACATTTACTATTGTAACCAAATCAAAGGGCAGGTGTTTTGGTTTCTAAAGGCCTTTGGCCTGTAGTCATTTTTGGGAAACAGATGGGATAAGAAAAATAATAATCATGAGGAAGTTACTAAAAATATTATATAGCAAGTTCTTGATATTTATTCAATTCAGTTTGAATATCCCAGAAAAAATAATGTAATATAGTGTTAAAGAGCCTGCACAATTAATTGCACACTGCCTAAAACATAGTAATCTTTCAAAAAGAATTTGTTGAATAAAAAAGACTAAAGAAATTTTATTGGATATTCCTTGGAAAGTGAAGAAGTTTTCTTGACTAGCAAGTAAAGCTTTTTTTCCCTTATAATTCTCATTTCCTCAGTGGTCTGTACCCAAAGGGGATCCTCTGGATAAGGATTCCTAATAGTTACATTGTAGTTAATTGTCAGCTCACAAGTCCACCCTAATTTCTCAGAAAAGCTTGTTTGGGGAGACAATTAACTCAATTATTTTCCAGTTGAGATCTGGTGACTTTTTCAACGTTGGTTTGTGTAGGAAAGAACAATATTAAATGGCAAGGGTAGAGAGGATTGACTGTAAGCTTTTCCATTTTTCTTTTTTGTGACAATATGGGGGAGAAAGAAAGAAAGACTAAGTTGAAAATCTTTTCTTAAATAATGTATCTAGAATGTACTTTACAATTTAAAATATGTTTGGTAACATAATCACACAATTTTAGTAACCAAATTGCTTTAGAAAAACAGTCAAAGTCTAAATAATGTGGTCTAGTGAGATGAAAGTTACTAATCTAGACAGTTCAAGGTTTTTTGAGTGCAAGATTTTAAATAAAATAATATTCAAGATGTCTATTATTTTGTATCATTAAAATTGTTACATGGGCACTACCCATATACTCTAGGGATTCTTGCCACTTTATTAGAGAATGTAGCAGGACTTACAAGGTAGGGAATTCAATATTCTTTCAGTTATTTTGGGGGCCTCCACCCACTGAGACAATTCTCATGACCATATATAATTGAACATATTCATATGCCATAGAGGCATGCCCCAGGTGTACCCCTCCTCACATATTTTCCCATCACTGACACCCCACACTAGTGACCCTACCTTGCCACAGTTACAACCCTATGTAGGTGTTTTAAGAAGACAAGTCTTGACAGCTGCTGAATTTTATTGCCTAAGTTTAGCCTATCCTAGAAAATATGTTCTCTTTTACACCTGACTCTTTGCTCTTGTCTTTTCTTCTACTAGAGTTCCTTACTCCCCCTATCACCCAACCAAAACTATCTTCATCCTTCAACCCCTCAAGGTCTTTTTCAAAGAGAACTCACAGTTATCTTTTAATTTGTCTGAATTATAAAATACTTATATTCTTTATAACTAATTTAGCAACTAATTATCAACTAATAATCAAAAATGACAACTCAATAAATATTTATAAAGACCAAAATACGTAAGTTGTTGTATCTTATAAGTAGGTCAGTTATACTCTGAAATTGTTCACAATATTTTTATGACATTCCTTCATTGACCTCTGCTGTACCACTTTTCGTTATTACTATATTGAGTGCTATAGTAAAAGTTGTAATTTTCTCCCTAGCAACTATTCTACCCTTCTTCCTTTGTATGGTAGCCATGGAATTTGAGTGATCTTGGATGACATTTCCAGCTCCAGCATTGACTCTTTTGCTGGTCAGTATAATCTTTTTGATTGGTTCAAGGATGAACATTAACTAAAGCGTAAGCAGATCAGCACATGGCATTTTCATAGCCACAGCATTTGTTTTGGTTTGATCACATCCAATCTGACCAAGAAGGCCTTAATTTCCCTTAAGCTATATTAAACTTTAGGTAGGTTTCTCCCTAACTCCAACTCCCTGACCTCTTTCTCAGATACAATATCCAGGTGCCTGAAAGACTCCTAAATAAGTAGTTCCTTATTTCCCTCTTTCTACTTACCACAAAGGAAAGCATTTAGAACCATGTGGTGCTGATTGCAACTTTAGTATATCACTCATCCATCTCAGTGATCAAACACCTTACTGTTTTTCAGTGCTTTTCCATTAACCCACCCCCAGCCCTTAAAAACTTGTTGTCCTTTGTTTCAATGGAGTTGAGTCTCATGCTCTTTTCCCTATTGTGGCAGTTATGAATAAAGTCATCAATGTCTGGTTCACAGTGTCTGGAGCATAAATTCAATGGCAGGTCTAAACAAGGCTTTATTTGATACTGGAATATAAAGAAGACCCTTTTTTTGTGTGCAGCTATGGACTGGAAATTCCATAGCCATTTTAACACCATGGGAAAATCCAGCATGAAAATTAAGCCAACCTCAAGGCCTGATCAAAACTGAAACCTGTAAATTTTATAATATCCATTGACGTTGATCTATTAATTGTCTTAGTGTTTAAGCCAGTTGGAGTTGTTTTATGTTTCTTGCAAATG
Source organism: Dasypus novemcinctus (assembly GCF_030445035.2). NCBI lineage: Eukaryota > Metazoa > Chordata > Mammalia > Cingulata > Dasypodidae > Dasypus > Dasypus novemcinctus. The sequence goes on from NC_080677.1 coordinate 89,337,429, forward strand.
AAAACAGTCTAACTGATACAACTCCAAAATAGACAGCATGTAGAACAGGCTCTGTGTGTCATACTTCTTTACATTCCTAGCACTTGGGAAAATGTCTGCTTGCAGTAGTTACTCAATAAATGTGTTTTGATTTTAGTTGTTTAGAGGATTGGTGATTAATACCTGGTCTGCACTTTCTGGGCTCACTATAGATAATGTCATTTGGGATGTCCTCAATTTCTAAGGCACCAATTTCAAAAGTATTCCAACTTAAAATGTTGCTACAGTCTCTGTAATGTGCCTCTTCCCTTCTGAAAGACCTCCACCTAAACAGATTCTGGAAATATTCATTTAATTTTATTTACTATAGAATTGACAGAAAACAAAAAAAGGAAAAAGTTGTCATGATTTAACACAATTTTAATATACAACCTTCTTTGACTACCAATTTGTAAGACATAGTTACCAGAAAATTATAAGAAAGGTGACCTTTGAGGAGAAACCAACGATCTTGCCATGTCTAACATTTCTGGCATATGGGTTGGATTTTGAGGTTTTTAAGGTTTTCTAGGAATCTTAGTTTGGGAATAACAGGCTCCCCTAGATAATGATTTAGAAAGAGCAAATAAAATGATCATATTAAGACATGTGTTTTTAAGATTAATTTTTAGAAACAATGGCATTACATTTTCATTGGAATTATGTCCACATTAAAAAAGGAAAAATAAAGGGAAAAAGGAACTCTATTGCAACTCAGCTCACATTATTTGCTTATTTTCTACAGTCTTTTTTTCTAAAGAATATACTTTTTTTTTTTTTCAGGTACTGGGCCAAGGATTGAACCTGGAACCTCATACGTGGGAAGACAGTACTCAATCACTGAGCCACATTGGCTTCCCTGAGTTGGCATTTTAGTTTGTTTTGCTTGTTTTTTTCAGGAGCCACTAGGAACCAAATCCCAGACCTCCCATGTGGAAAATGGATGCTCATTTGCTTGAGCCAAGTTCACGCCCTAATCCTTAAAATTTATTTCTCTCCCCACTCCCCAGTTGTCTGCTCTATGCCCATTTGCTATGTGTTCTTCTGTGCCCTTTTGCATTCTCAGCGGCACTGGGAATCTGTGTGTCTCTTTGTTGCATCATCTTGCTGCGTCAGCTCTCTGTGTGTGCGGCACCACTCCTGGGCGGGCTGTGCTTTTTTCACACAGAAGCAGCTTTCCTTGCAGGACACACTCCTTGCGCATGGGACTCCCCTATGTGGGGACACTGCATGGTATTACACTCCTTGCATGAGGCAGCACTGTGCATGGGCCAGCTCACCACACGGGTATAGAACCCTGGACCTCTTATTTGGTAGGCGGACTCTCTATCAGTTGAGCCACATCTGCTTCCCTATTGCTTCTTCATTATCAGAAACAAGATACGATTTTTTAGGTTGTTTTTGATGTAAACATTCATCAAAATTAACTGTGGTCTGGCGAATTCTTTAGGTCTTCAAACTTTGCAGATCTTAAGTATGATAGCCTTAGGGATGAAATCTGAGAATTGAAATCTGAGAATTGAGAACTTGGATCTACAATGTTCTTGCTTGCCTTGAGCAACTTAATGGGGCTGTGGTAGCAGAAAAATGGAATGACTATAAAAATTAAACACAGAGGAACTCCTTGTACAAGCTGCAACAAAGAAAGAAGACAGAAAAGTCTTTAAATCCCCAGTAGACACTTGTTTTTAAATGAAACACCATTCTCAATCCTTTCCTCCCAAATTTAAATAAAACTGGGCCTATAAAATCATTTTTCTTAATGAGATTTTGTTATGGAAATATTCTACATTTTGAAAACTACCCTTAGGTGACTGATATATTCCTCAAATTTAGATTGTATAATTTTTCAAGCTGTAATAATAATGACAGTTTGTTTATTCCTAAAAATTCAAAATCTTTGCTTAGAATGGAATTGTAATACTTTGATGGTAGCATCCATTCCTTGTGATGATCTGAATTTCACAAAAGACAAAAAGACCAGTTACAATCTAGTAATAGTAATATTGTTAATGAAATTTTTGAAATTTACAGAACAGTTAATTTTTCTTAAAATTTAACCAAAATTAACAATTTTTCTTCCCTAGTATATTTCAAAGAAAATTAAGGCTACATATCCCTAGATGTTTTTTGGAATGAACAATCAACATTTCAAAAATTCTATGGTTAATTTTTCAATGTCTTCTAAGCTCCTCTTACCTTTTGCTGGTAAGGTGGTTATTTGATTAAGTTACTAGTAGTTTCAGCTGATTAGAGCAATAGAGAAATAAGAAGAGTATAATGATTTAGGTTCTTAGCAAGAACAATAAATAAGTTGTACTGTGTGTTTGCTCTCATTGTCCCCTTCTGAGCTCCTGGAAGACAATGATAATCAGTTATGGAGCATTTCTAACTAGGCTTGAATATTGAGACATTTCTCTTGGCACTTAGGTCAAAACCTATTTGCCAGCCTGCTGTGAACCACAAATTGCATTACTAACACTGGTCAACTATCTTGCTTGGGACAGAAATTACAGTCAGGGTTAATACAAATGTATGGCTTCTCATAAAATTGATTCTGAGAACATGTTCTGATGATACATAATCAGAATTCCAGTTGTGTATATAAAGGACACACATTTTTAATGACCCAAACTGAAAGGGCTTTATTGGGACAAACATAGATACATGAGTCTAACCTACAGAGGACTCTTTGTCAACCTAACCTCATCCCTAGCTCTGGCAAAATGGTAAGGGAGCATGAGGGATTAGGAGTTATATGATCCCCATTTATCAAAAGCTTATTTTGAGATCTGAGGCAAGTTATTGGCATAGAAGAGTAAGAATCTTAATGGTGCATTTAGAAAGATGATGTTCATGTATTCATGATCTGTCTGTTGGCTTCCTGCTTTCTTCTTCATAAAGCTTTAGCACATTCTCCTAGAGAAACTAACCAGGACAATTGAATTATCTATAATCATTAGTTTCTCTCTGATTCACTGCTTATAATTGATATAACTACATTTAGTTAAATTAAATTTGAAAAAATGGAGTGATTGAAAATAGCCAGTTAAGTGAATCAGCCAGAATGATCAGTGATTAGTAATGAAAAAGGATAATGATATGAATCATGATAATTTTTTCAATGCTTTAATATGAAATGATCCTTTTAATTTCTTTCTTTTTTCATTCTAATTGGAAAGCTCCTCCTGTAAGTATATTTAGAACTCTTTCTTTTAAAACAATTGAGGTAAACTAGTTGTGATATTCATTTTTATTGATCCTGGCAAAGAATGAAAAAAATGGATTAAGGAACTGTATTTCCAAAGAATCTAGGCTTCCTCAAATCCAATCACAGTTTATATTTCTTCTGTGAAGTTCCCTGATCACTAAATATCACCTGGAAGGATTAGCATTGGCCCATGGCAAAATTTTCCACAATTGATCCATGACTCCTTCCAATGAAATATTAATAACAGATTAAAAAATAAATAAAGCATAGTCAAAAGAACATGTCCTTCCACAAAAAAAAATTTAAAATCACTTTTTAATGTCATTATGAATGTTATGGTTGGGCCTTAAGGCTATGTTGCAGAGCTGTTTGTGATATCAGAATATAGCATTTTTCCTGTGTTGACTCAATACGCAAGTCGCCTAGGAAAATCAACCTGTCTTTATTATTCAATCCAATTCTCTGCTTCCAAACTTGAATCCATCTGACATGTTGGGCTACGATGTCAGCGCTGTAATAGTCTAAGCACTTTAACCCTTTCAGTTTAGTTTTTCTTATAATATGGAATTAGCGATTTTGGGATCATGATGTTATAGTTTACATGGTTAGTTTTTGCATTTTAATTTGGGGGAATCAGCTCTGTTCCATAAGATCAAAATACAAAATAACTTACTAAAAAAATGAATAAATAAATAATTGGATTTGATGATGAATAACGACTTGGGACTCGAAGTCCAAGGAAGTGTGTTTTCCTCTAGATTCTTCCAGTTACTGAATGTATGACTTTGGATTAGGTTCTTTGGGTCTCAGTTTATTTATTTAGGTTTAATAATAATCACTTTAGAAGGCAGTTATAAGATTCAGGCTTCTAGGGAATGTGTGAGTGCTCATCTTGTAATAGTGTGTTACATCAGTGGGTGGAGACCCATACAATGAGCGGGAAGGTATTGTACCCCCATCTGGGGAGGCCTGATGTTCTCAAAAAGAGGAGAGGGTGTCTCTTTAGAGCATGGGTGGCTCCCAATGGGGTAGGATAGACTACTGCATCAAGCCCTCAGTAGTCTGGTATCTATGGGTTTCATCCTTCAGGCAATGAAGCTTGGTTGTCACTGTGGGCCCTGGGGAGGGGAAAAGAGGAATAGAATAGATGGAAGAGGGGGTAATTGGTGGGCAATGGAAGTTGTTCTGCATGATCTTGTGGTGATGGACACAGGCCGTGTTAAATTTCACCAAAAATTTGTAGAAGTGTATGGTCTAAAATGTAAACCATAATGTAAACCATAATGTAACCAAAATTTTATAAAAGTGTACAATATAAAATGTAAACCATAATGTAAACCATAATGTAACCATGATTGGTAGCTATATTTCAATATTTTTCATTAGTTGTAGCAAATGTAACATCCACATGTAAAAAGATCATCACTGCAGAGAGGGGAGGAGGAGGAGGATGTTGGATATATGGGACCCCCCTGTATTCTATATGTGACTTTACTGCAACATAAAACTTTTTTGAAGACATAATAATAAAAAAAAAGATGTAAGACACTGAGGAAAAAATGGAAGAAATTGTCTTGCCACTGTACATACAGGGCAACACCTATTACAGTGACAAAAAGCAAAACATCAAAAAATTGTTATGATATTTTTCATTTTTTAATGACCCAATTTATTTTTTACTTTATTTTAATTTTTCTAAATTATTAAGAATTTTATTTCTAGTCTTTAAACCCATCATTACTATTTCATTTTCCTATTAATTGAATTTGGCAATATATTAGACTTCATTTTTGAAGAAGTTTGGACCACCAAAGGGTTCATCTTTGCCAAAGGAGGAGCATTAGTGTAGGATGTCATTAATGAGGGATGCATGGGTGGAAGGGAGTTTTCCAGGGCATGCATATGGATATATAAATATGTTCAGATGTTCATTGGGTATTGACACAGTGGATAGAGTTTCACATGACACATGAGGGAGTGCTGAGTTCCCATCCTGGGGAGCTCTGTCACATTCCCCAATGGAACAGCAACAATCCCTCAAGTGCAAGGAAAAAGATCATGGAAGAAGGATGAACCAATGATGGCCCCTTGATACTGATGACTTTAATTATGAACACGTGTGCTTAAAATTTCAACATGGCCTAGAGCTGCAGGGTGCCTAAGAGTTACCTCCTGAGAGCCTCTGCATTGATCAAATGTGGCTACTCTCTAAGAAAACTCAGCATATAAATGCATTACCTTCCCTCCAGCATGGGACATGACTCCTGGGGATGAACCTCCCTGGTGCTGAGGGAATACAACCAAGTACTGACTGGTGATGTTATTAGAAAAATATCTTGAATAAAAGGGGGAAGTACTAAAGACAAATGAATTTATATGGCTAAGAGACTTCAAAATAAGTCAGAAGGTCATCAGATGAGTGGCGCTTATGCACATCTCAGTAGGAACTCAGAGACAGCCAAAGTAGATATAACCTCAGGTAGTGGTGCTCCTGAGAGCTACAAAAACACCCAGGTCCTATGGTCATGGCAGATAGCTCTGGAGTTCAGTGCCTTGCCAGTGGACCCTACTTTGAAACTTGTGCTCCTGAGAGTGATGAGGTTGGACTCAGATGTGACTTCTTTATACATGCTTCTTCTGTCACTTTTACTGAACCCGTGGTTGGTGCTGGGGTTGGTGTATGCCCAGGAGACTTGAATCTCTGGACTGTCCATGTGCCAGCTGGGCCCTAACTCTTAGCAGACTTGCAACACCTACTCTCCAGTTCATTGGACTTACCCAGGTCTGCTAACAAGGAGGTAAGGATAGTCAACCACCACACCAAGGAAGCGAGAGTGTCTACAAATGCAAGCAGGAGAATCACATCCATAGCCATGTGGGAACTAAACCCCTTCTCAATTTAGAGGTGGAGTGGGCATTGCCATCCCAGGGTCCTCAGGTTGGAGGAATAAAATATGGACTAGAGTGTTTTTACTGATACTCTACTATAGAATATTTGTAACTCTAGCAATGGAAGAAAGTATATCATTGATGTGGACACAGTGGCTACAGGAGTTGCTGAAGGCAGGGAGAGGGGAAAAGAGTTGTGATATGGGGGCATTTTTGAAACTTGAAATTGTCCTGAATGATATTGCAAGGACGGATGCGGGACATTATATATCCTTCCATAACCCACTGAATGGACTGGGAGAGAGTGAAACTATAATGTAAAGTATAATCCATGCAGTGTAGCAGTGCTCCAAAATGTTTTCATCAAATGCAATGAATGTACTAATAAAAGAAGTTGTTGATGTGGGAAGAGTGGGGGATATAGAGAATGGGGAATATGGGAACCTCTTATTTTTTTAATGTAACATTTTGTGTGATGGATGTATCTTTTAAAAAAAGATAATAAATAAAAAGTTAAAAAAAGATTAATTTGAAATAATATAGGTGGAAGTGCTTTATACATAACAAAGAATTATCTTTAGCAATTGGTTGACTTTTCCTGTATTTCACATGTATATACACACTGAGGCAAATTGAGAGAATTCCCAATCATTGATTTATATTCTTTTTAGGATTTCAAATAGTTTTGCTAACAATGATATATCGATTTAAAATTTTGCTTTCACTTTCCCCTCTCTGCTCCTTAAAAATTGATTTCCATGTAAGTTCCAAGTTAATTCCAAATGTCTTGACTATCTCTGTATTTCTTTTTAGTAAGGACTAGTGATTAAAAAAAAAGGCCATTCCCTAGGGTAAATACTTACAGAAGAGTACACATAGCAAAATCTATCTTCAACCTACACTCCCAAGCTGTACTGTTAAATCACGGAAATGTAATTCAGCAGAGTTGCTCTTTGCTTAACTGGTACCTTAGAAGACTAGCATCACAGAATGTCAATCTCAGAAAGGACCTTAAAGATCAACTGTTCTTTTGGTTGCAGGGGAAAGGGGTTATTCTCCTCTTAGAGAAACATAAGGATATTCCTCTTTGGGGCAACAATATGACTACTACAAAAGAAAGAAAGTTTTATAAAATTTTAGTGCCCTTATGTACTTAAAATAGTGAGTGATACATATTTTTATTTTATTTTTATTTTTTTCAAAGATTTATTTATTTATTTCGCTCCCCTTCCCCCCTGCCCCAGTTGTCTATTCTCTGTGTCTATTTGCTGCGTGTTCTTCTTTGTCCACTTCTGTTGTTGTCAGAGGCACGGGAATCTGTATTTCTTGTTGTTGCGTCATCTTGTGTGTCAGCTCTCCGTGTGTGCGGTGCCATTCCTGGGCAGGCTGCACTTTCTTTCGTGCTGGGCGGCTCTCCTTATGGAGTGCACTCCTTGCGCGGCTCCCCTACGCGGGGGACACCCCTGCGTGGCAGGGCACTCCTTGCGCGCATCAGCACTGCACATGGGCCAACTTCACACGGGTCAAGGAGGCCCAGGGTTTGAACTGTGGACCTCCCATGTGGTAGACGGACACCCTAGCCGCTGGGCCAAGTCCGCCCTCCCGATACATATTTTTAAAACATCAGAAACATGTAGTGGTACGTCAAAGTATTGCTGATTTTCTAGCTAGTCCCTTGATCACTGGTGATCATGATTTCTAACCTGACTATACAATTTCAGATTTATCCCTCACTTTGAGAAACAGTTTTTCTTCTCTTCATAGAGTATCCTTTATTTCCTCTTACCAATGGCAATGGTTATCTTCATTTTTGTTCACTTGCATCAACATTCTAACATTTTCCAATGCTTCCCTGAAAAATAATCACTATACATTCAAGCATTACAAATCTCTTTTTCTCTCACTAAACTCAGAGTACTTCAGGAATGAATGCTGCCTGCACTTGTTAGTTTGATCCCTTTCATACTATGCATTTTCAAAGGGCTTTATCATACATATAAAAAACACTATTACCTCAGCTTCTAAGAAGGGGTGAGACGTTTCAATTTCATCGTAATAAATGCAAGTTTCTTTGAAAAGCTATCAAACTCGGTTCCATTTGTCAAGGCATATTTATGAATCTACTCCACTCATAAGAGTCTATTGCTCTAATTCTGAAGAAGTAAGTTGTCTTATGCAAATGTTTTTATTTTTCCCCAATGAATGATGAGATTTTACCTTCATTTTAAAGGAAAACATTCTTTTTTCCTATTAAAAAGGAAAAGAGGAGGTCTTTGGAAAATCTCCCTTTTACAAACTGGAAAATTTCTTAGTTTGCTATTATTTCTCCTTTGAAAATGGGGGAGAAATGGTATCAGTTGGACTTTTATCCATATGACTGATCTGATACAGATGGTTGGCACATTTATTAAATTAAGCTAGATAAAAAACAATTTATCTATCATGATATCACTAGTTATTCTGTCATAAATGTTAAATTATGGAATATTTTTCCAGAAATGTGACAGAATTCATCACTTTTAAAATGCTGAACATTGTTTAAGTTTCCTATGACTGTTGAAACAAATTTTCATAAGCCTAATGGCTTGAAGGAAAACAAATTTATTCTCTTTCAGTTCTGGAGGCCGTAAGTCTAAAATGGGTCATCAGGACTGTGTTTCTCCTAAAGGTTCTGAGGGAGAATCTGTTTCATGCTTCTTTCAGCTTCCAGAATCTGCAGACATTCCTTGTCCTGTGGACTGGCATCAATTCAACTGCTGCTTCTATCATCACATCTTTTTCTCTGACTCTGATCCTCCTTTCTCCCTTTTATAAGGATCCTTGCAATTACATTGGGATAAATTAGGATAATCACCTCTGCAAAGTCCCTTTGGCCATGTAAGTTAATAATTCACAAATTCCAGGGATTAGGACATGGGTATCTTGTTGAGCTATTCTGTCTACTACAATCGTAATTTAAAAGTCTGTGTTTATAAAAGATAAAAACACTAAATTTGAGAGGCAAACTTCTCTGTCAAAGTATAGGCACTGGTATTGCATTTCAAAAACAATTGCCAATATATAATTATAATTCTTTCTGTGAGACCATTGTGATAACCAGTTTAAGGAAAGGCTGTTTAATTTAAACTAATCTTGATGAGTTAGACTAAGGAAGAAGAGAAATAATCCTAGCTTATTCCTGCAAATCGTAAGGGAAGTCTTTTAACAATGACTGGAAGCAAAGAATATTTACTTAGGAAATTCTAATTTCCAGATGGAAAGAAAATGCATGTGATCAGTGTTCAATAAATGATTGCTTTTTTTCTGTTTTACTGCAGACCTGTGAACATGAGCCTTCTTATTCACAGGGGCAGAATCTTGTTCACTGAAAGACATAGTTGCTTCATGTCATTATATGAACAAGAAAAAATGCTCAGTTCTCTAAAATATCTCCACTAACACTTTAAATGTTTCAACTACATCTTATACTAAGTATTTTCAAATAACCATGAGTATTTCTATTCCACTATGGCAGTGCATTGCAGCATCCATGATAACATTCTGCACAACATGATTAATTAAGTTTACTTTGATTTTCTTGCTAGAGGTAAAACACTCCAAAGTTTTAAACAGTTTTTTTACATAAATATGCAGAGTGACCATTCTATTGTCCTTGTTCAATTTTCAAATGATATCTCAAATGAATGAAGTAAAATTAATTCAAAAATTTGGGGAACCAAATCAGACTTTTAGAGTGTATCTATCAAATCAATGCCATAAGAAACTGTGGTTGATGGCATCATGTCCCCACAAAAACATATTCAAGTCCTGTGGGTGTGGACTTATTTGTGAACAAGATCTTTAAAGATCCTACTTAGGTGAATTAGAGTGGGCCTTAGTCCATATGTCTGGAGTCCTTACAAGCAGAGGAAATTTGGATGCAGTCAGACAGGTAGGAGAAGCCAGAGAATGAGAAAAATTGTCATGTGACATAGGTAGACATGCAAGCCGAGGAACCCCAACGATTACCAGCAAGCCAGTTCTAGAACATTATGCATTCTGGAAGAAATCATGGCCTTGTGACAACCTGACATTGGACTTCCAGCTTCCGAAACGGAGACACTAATGTTTAAGCCAATCCATAGTGTGACATTTGCCAAAGCAACCCTGGCAAACTAAGAGAGAATGGCACTCATTTTTAAAGGAACTAGTGAGACCATCATCTTGATTTTGATTAGAGAAAGAAAAAAAATGATAGAATTAAGGACTCTTGAACTACTCTCTTTTAGAGAGATTTTTGTAAAAACCTAGGACAGACAGAGTGCATTGAAAACAACCTGAAATTGATGTATAGAGGCCATGATATCTACCTTGAGGGAGTCAATTAGATTCAAGTTTGTTAGACCTTGGTAAGTTCTGCCTTAGTCACATGCAATAACACTCTGCACTGGATTTTCTTTTCCATCAGTGTATTATGCTCTTGACATATGAGTTATAGCTAATATTTATTAAATAAGAGAAGAAATAAATATAAAACTAGGAGACAGGACTACCAATGCTTAAATCCTCTCAGCTTTACATTTAAATTAATTCTTCTTAACTATAAAATGAGTTAATCTAAGTCCTGATAATGAACATGTTTTATTTATCTACAAATAATTAAACACTCCAAGTTATAGAAAACTGGGACTAATTTGTTTCTGGTTTCTGAATTACTTTGTGAAAGTAAGAAGTAAGATGGGAGACAAAATGGAGGGGGAAAAGATTGTGAGATATTCTTTTTTTTTTTTTTTTTTAGCTTAACAACAGGAATTTGTTGGCTCATAGTTTCAAAGGCTAGAAGGCTTGCTTCTTCCTGAGATCAGTATCTTCTGACTGGCCAGCAATCTTTGTGCTTCCTTGACTATTCTGTCACATGGCAGTGCACATGGTATTTCTTCTCCTTTCTTTTCTGGGTTCTGTTGACCTCTAGCTTCTGGCTGCCCACCCTGGTGTCTGTCTCTGTCTGAATGTCATTCTGTTTATAAAGGACTCCTGTATTCTGGGATAAAGTCTAGTTAGGCCACACCTTAATTGAAGCAACGTTTTGAAGAGGTCTTATTTCCAATGGGTCCACACCCACCAAATGTGGACCAAGACCAAGAACATGTCTAAACTGGGGCACATAATTCAATCTACCACAATTTGTTGTCTTGCATCACCAGCCTGGAAAGCTGAAGTCAGTTATGATATCAAAGATAACAACAACCCCTTCACCTGCTCTCCTACATACCTGTCCTGTGCTTCCCTCCCATCATATACACGTAGACACCTCAGCCTGTCCCTTACTTAATGCTCTGGCTATCTGATGGTGATCTTCCAGAAAGACCCTGGTGTGAGTTCTAGTTTTGTGATATCGAATATGTGACCCAATTTTTTCCACTTTTTCTCCCCAAGATTTAAAAAATTAATTATTGAATTAGGTAAGTCAATCACATATTTAAAGCATCAAAAAAATGCAAAATGGTACAATAAGTATATAAAAACCTCCATCTGCTCAGTTCCTATCCTCCACAATTATTAGTTTCTTTTTTATCCTTCCTGAGAATTTTATGCTTATAACTACATAATACAGACATATTTATTCATGTTACTCTTTTGTGTAAATGAGAACATATTACATGTATTTTATTTTATTTTTTAATATATACATTTTTTTTCTTAAGATACTTAGACCACATAAATGTTACATAAAAAGTATAGGATATTCCCATATGTCCCAATCCCTACCCTCCCACACTTGCCCACATTAACAGCCTTTAATAGTATGGTACATTTGTTATGATTGATGGACACATTTTGGAGCATTGCCATCAACCATGGATTATAATTTACATTGTATTTTACACTCTGACCCACACAATTTTGTAAATCTTGACAAGATATACAACAGCCTGTATCTGACTTTGCAATGTTATTCAGGAGGATTCCCAAGTCCCAAAAATGCCCCCATATTACACTTATTTTTCCCTCTCCCTGCCCCCCATGGATAGTCTTTTAAGAACATAATCAGTACTGAGGAATAGAAGTGAAGTATAATTGTTTGTATTCCTAATATTGGATATGCAGGTGGATGTATAGTTCAAATTTGTGGCAGTTAGACACTAAAGTTACAGAGTTTTATGGGGTTATCTAGATGACTGCCAAAAGGCTGTGACCCTTGAAACTAAAATGAAATGTGCCAAATCCAAGGGAACTCTACATATTTTGAAACATCTCTGGTTACAAGCTTCCTTTTTTCTTTTCCTTTAAACCAAAATAGTCTGTTTGGATCACTTTGAAATCCCACATATTCTTTCCTTTTTCTACTCCGTGACATGCAAAAAGATTTCCACCTTTTCTTTAAATTTCACACACACATTCACAAATTATCATTTCATCAGCTTTCTGGATGTAGAGAGTAAACTTTGATGTTTCCAAGAGATGGAGGAGTTTAAAACACAAAGTGGGGAACTTATCATTGGATCCCAGGCATTTCTGTTCTTAAAAAAAGTCATTATTGCTAACTTGATCTCTAGCCTCTTTATTTCTTAGTACTTCAGAATCCTTTAGTACCAGTCTCCATATTTGGTTTTTATGCTTTTTTTTCTTCTTCTTTATTTTCTTTTAAATGTTACATTCAAAAAATATGAGGTCCCCATATACTCCCCCCCCACCCCTCCCACATCAACAACCTCTTCCATCATCATGGCACATCCACTGCACCTGGTGAATACATTCTGGAGCACCTCTGCACCGCATGGACAGTGTAGTCTACACTCTCCCCGAGTCCACCCAGTGGGCCATGGCAGGACACACAACGTCCAGCATCTGGCCCTGCAGCACTACCCAGGACAACTCCAAATCCTGAAAATTCCCCCCACACTATATCTCTTCTTCCATCTCTCTACCATCAGCAGCCACCGTAGGCACCCTCTCCACATCACTAATCACAATAATTACTTACTAATCCCAATAATTCCCCAGCAGAACACCAGTAAGTCCATTCTAACCCATACTCTATTCCTCCATCATGTGGACCCCGGGATGGTTATGTCTAGTACCCTTCCACATCAAGAGCGGGCTTAGATTCCACAAGAATGATGGATGTGGTTTTTGGTCTCCTTTTATATTCAAAGATTTGGTGAAATGCTTTATTAAACAATGGTCCTTCAGTCCTTAGAACCATCCTTTCTCTCTTCCCCAATAGCCTATGCAAATAGAAGTAACATGGAGATTTGTTTCCCATTGACATGAACTATGTTTCCACCCACAAAAAGATAGAATCATTATAGGCAGTTTATGGGTTTAAATAACAACTTTATCTCTATTAAATGGATTGGTCAAAATAAAGGTTCTATTTTCAATGCTAGATTACAGCTGATAAAGATAAGAGAAAATGCCCGGCCAAGTCAATCAAATGGCTCAGAATTTATGGCACATGGCAGTTTATTCCATGTTCCTTAAATAGTTGAAATAAAGATTAAATAAAAATGATCTTGTGCAGAACCCTTGGAAAACTGAGTAACAGAACATAAATGCAAGTTTAATAGAGACTCAGGTCTGTCTGGTTGGGAACTCATAGATAATTTGGCTAAAAATAGTTTTCTGACTGTACGTAAAGGGGAATCTCCTTGCACAGAGAACTCAGTTCTATCCTGATGGGTAACAGGAATTACAAAGAGCATTTTGCGTGTCTTGCCACTATTGCATGACTTTGATGCCAGTGGTTACTAGGGCAACAATGAGCTGGGACCTTCTTTTGGATATCTGAAAAATCTGCCATTGAAAGTTGATTGTGTTTGAGAATATCACAAGCTTATCTCTAAGAAGCACTTAAGATGGTGTGGAAACAACAATAAACCAACATTTAGATTCTCTGTTCAAATAGCCCCAAGGAGACTTGAACGAAATTACCTCTCCAGTGAATCCACATATTAAATGATACTTTTTAGGTAGTGAGTTAATGCAACCTTCCCAAGAACACAAATTCAAAGGTCTTTTCTACAGAATTTCAGAGTATGTAGTAATTTGACTCAAATCAAAAAGCCTGTTTGAAGTTATGTAGACTAGATTGTTTAATTAGTTGAATATTATTCTTTTCAATGCCTAAGTTTGAGAATAACTTGTGCCAGCAATTTAGCTATTTTGGTAAAAACCAGTAAGAACAGAATCGCAGAGAGGTCATGGGGCTAGACTCAGGAGACAGAGAGCCTGGGTCTGAATCCTTTCTCTGCCATCCAGTGGCTTTATGATCTTGGGAAAGTTACTTATCTCTTTTCTCTGTATTTCATCTTAAAATGGATATAGCAACTACTTCAGAGAGTTGCTGCAAGGAATAAATGTATTAATAAGTAAAATGTCTGGCAAAGAGGAGCTTTTAGAACATTTTCTATACCAGTTTTGTAGTATTTCATCTAAGGGTTTTCTTATGAAACAAACAAATGCAAACACATGTATGGAAAACATGCTTATTTTAACCCCTCTAGACTTAAAAATGCTCATTTTATTTTAGAAAAGACAAAATGAGTGTTAGTGTAAAATTATAATTAGACTATAAGTTAAATGAATATTTACATTTTTGGTCATATTTCTAATTGGAACAGCATGTAAAATTCCTATTCATTTTAGCAGGCACAATAGTAGAATAAACATTTAATATAGAAAATCCATCTGTTAATTAGTCAGGGATGAATAAATTGGCATAGCAGTGAGTAGAGTTCAGCCTTAGGCCATTTTTCTGATATTTACACTGTGAAATAAAGTCTTGCTAAGTATCTGTATTTTATTAGGAAAAATATGAATTTAAGAAATAGAAGAAAGTTTTTAATGGCAATAAGTAATGAGGAGATTGGTTTTGCAATCGTCATAGAAATGAAGCTATACACTTCACTTTCTCTTCACTTCTAAAATTTTATAACATTAACAGGAAAGAGCTATTTTTAAGTGATAGTTGATAAAATCTTATAAGAGCATTGAACTATTGAGATAAATATGACTTCATGTGTTCCAGAATGGATATTTATCATGGAAGAGTAACCTTAAGACAACCAAATCTAAATCTATTAATAATACATTCACTGTTTAAATGTGAATAAAACATCTCAAGTAGAATTTAGTAAAGAAGGTACAAATGAAAGTGTTCTATCAAACATTGTAGATATTCTTCCTTGGCGATGAAACATTTGAGACAATGAGAGTCCAATCCTACATACGTATTTATATTTTAATTTCCTCTCTTTGTTTCTGGGTAGAAACTTCTATTCATATTCCTTTATGACCCCTATTCACTTTCCTTTTTGACACCATCTACTGGATTCTTGTTACCAATTTCAACAATTCTATGAGACTTGAGCATCTCATATTATATCTTAAATTTCTTTTTCTTCCCCCTACCTATACTTTTAAACAACCTTAAAAGTTGCTCAAGACTTTTTGCCAATCTTCAGAAATGTATTTCTGATTTTGTTAGACCTTAAGCTACCAACTTCATCCTTTCTCTCACTGCCAACCTTTTTAATGGACCTTCTACACTCTTCACCTCTACTTTGTCACCTCTCATTTGCTTCTCATTCCAGTATGATTGACTATTAGTTGTCACTCTCCTGGCACTGATCTTAGAAGTCACCAGAGATGGGCCTATTGTCATAGTAGATGGTCTCTCTTAATGCAAAATCTATCTACTGTCTGCTGTAATTGAATATATTTTTCACATGGTTTCTGTGAAGATACTCTAGAATGCCTATCTTACCTCTCTCAATACTTAGTATCTATTATTTCTCCTGCTGTCCCTAAAATGTTATTGTCTCCTAAGAGTTTGCCTTCATGTCTTAGAGGAAAAAAGGGCCATATTTAATCAAAACTGAACTCACTTTCTTCTTTTGCTCTACGTGTTAATTATTTTCTTTATACCATAGTGTCCTTATAATCTATGTCGTTGCCTAAGGAAGGAACCTCAGAGTCATTGAATGCTTGCTTTTAATTAGTCACGAAGTTTTGGCATCACCTCTTCTCTTCACCCTTGGTGTCTTCACCCTTAAAAATACCTCCCTCCCTCCCATGGTGTAGCAGTTTGATATTACTGATGAATTCCAAAAAGAAATATTGGATTATGTTTGTAATCTGATCTGTACCTGGGCATGATTGAGTTATGATCAAGGCATTGAGTCCCCATCCCTTGGTGAGTGGGGACTCACAGATAGAAGACATGGCAAAGAACAGAGTTGAGGGTTTTTGATGTTGGAGTTTTGATGTTGGAGTTTGATGCTGAAGCCTTAAGCAGGAGCCCTGGGAAGTAAGCTCACAAGGAAAACAGAAGCAAGCCCCAGGAAGAGAGGAACCCTGAGCCCAGGAAAAAGAAGGCTGAGGAAGGGAGGAATCCAGGGAGCCTGAATCTTTGCAGATGTTGGCAGCCATCTTGCTCCAAAACATGAAAATAGACTTTGGTGAGGGAAGAAACTTATACTTTATGGCCTGGTAACTGTAAGCTCTTACCCCAAATAAATACCCTTTGTAAAGACCAACCAATTTCTGGTACTTTGTATCAACACCCCTTTGACTGACTAATACAAATGGTCTGCACTCTGTCTATATCTGCCTAGATACAATTCAGGAATCTTTCACGGTCTTTCCAAGGCATTCCTCAACTCTCTTTGGTTGGTTCTCTGATTCATTCACTTTTCCTTGATTGCAAAATTTGCCTGCTGAAGTATCTTTAGACTCACTATGTCAGACACTCTGTTGCTTGCCTGGCCACCAACATCCAAAGGAATTCAGTGAATACAAGAATTGCTTTACCTTTTTGAGGACCTCTAGACCTATCCTCTGCCAGGTTCAGACTTAAGATTTCCACCTGCAGAACCAGTGGGAGGGTAAGAAGGCTGTGATTTAAACACATGTGTGTCTGACTTCTCTAAAGGACTGACTTTCTAAAAGCAAAATTCCCTTTTTTTCATTGAACAAATAATTGGGGCTAATGAAAAACTCTATATCTTCATAAATGACTATATACTTTTAAATCTGTGAAGTTTCTAAAGGCATGTTCTTTTTACTCTTTAGAGTGAAGTCACTTATTTAGACAAAGGGATTTTGTGCTGGAGAAGTAATCAGTGCATTACCTTTGCTTAGTGACAGTAGGGTGATGTACTCCTCCTTTCCTGAGAATGAAAGAGAATATTTTTCTGCATGAAAAATTTTATTTTCCTTCATTCCCCACTTTCTTTGATCCTTGCAAGTGTTTTGTGTTATATTCTAGCTGAATTAGCATAAGTAAATACCCAGCAGATTATATACAGGAAATGTTGCAAAGATACTTTTGAAGCTATATGTTATAAATTATCGTAACTGCTGTTAAATATGTATAAACCTTGTTCCTTTAGGTTAACTTAGAGCATGGCCTTCCTGTTGTTCCCAGGTCTGATTCCTGTTAATCGAATTGTCTTCTTAATGAAAAGATTTGAGTTATTAATCTAAGTGTTAGGAAGAAATAAAAAGAGTAGTTTTGATAATCACAAAGGGACAGAAAATACACCAACTCTTCTCTCCACTTTGCAGAAACTTGGAACTCAGACTTCATTTAGTACTGTCTACATATGAAGTCACAAGCTTTAAAATGCTTAAACATATCTTGTTGCAGGAAAGAATGGGTTCTCTGGGCCCACAATGTCTGAAGGCTGACCCCAGGTGGTCAATATGCAGGAACAGTTACAGTAGTGAACTCATTACTTCCGTTTTATTGATTCATTCATTAATTCATTTCTTCCTGACAACTTTGGACAAGTAGGACAGAAAGTTCTCTCTAATCTTGCTAGTAGTATATATTTTTCATAAAATGAACTTGCAGTTTTTGGGTATATATTTACAATTCATTTATTCAAAGATGTATCCTGAACAAATATTAAATTCCAGGAACTATTCTGAGCAGTTTCCAGAAAACTGTTGGAAAGATTTTCCTTAAATAGGAAGAAGAGGAAAGTCTCTTTCATTGTGACTGGAGAGGAGGAAGAAAAATTACAAAGATGCAAGCTGCTTTATTGTGGTGGTGGTAGAATTTGTAAGAAATTTCTGGCTGATGACTTACTTTCTCTGTAAAGTTGGAGGAAAGTCATTTGTGGAGGAAAAGGTAAAGGAGGATAGAGCAAGGAATCTGAAGTTTGAGAGTAATAAAAATAGCAAACATTTAGAATTTGTAGGTCAGTGGTTAAAACTACAATGGTAGGAATGTTCTTTTGGCAAACATGGCAGGGGAGGATCACTGGTGTGGGGTGTCAGTGATGGGAGGATGTGTAGGGAGGAGTGCAACTGGGGCATGCCTCTATGGCATATGAATATATATTCAAGTGGTCATAGTTTATTGCCTAGATGGGTGGAGACTCACACAATAGTCAAAAGAATATTGAATTCCTACCCTGGGAAGTTCTGCTACATTCTCTAATAGAGTGGCAAGAATCCCACAAATACATGGACAGTGCCTAGTGAAGGAGGACAGATCATTATGCCAAGCCCTTGATGTTAGAGGTTGTACTTATGAAACTTCTTTTGTGAAATTGAACCTTAGCCTAGTATTATACATTCCTAGGAGTTACCTCATGAAAGCCTCCTTGTTGCTCAAATGTGGGCTCTCTCTATCCAAACTCAGCATATAAATACACTACCTTCCCTCTGGTGTGGGACATGACTCCCAGGGATGAGCCTCCCTGGCACTGAAGGATACTTCTCAAGGACTGACTAGTAATGTACTTGGAAAAAGACCTTGACCAAAAGGGGGAAATATTAAATACAAATGAGCTTTTATGGCTAAGAGATTTCAAAGTGAGTTAGGAGGTCCATTCCAGAAGTTATGCTTACACACATCTCAGCAGAAACTCAGTGACTGCCACAGTAAACAGAGTCTCAAACAGCAGGACTCCTGAAGGCTCTAGACACATCTAGACACTATAGACAGACAGACAATCTCAGGAATTCAGCACCCTGTCAGTGGGTCTTTGGAACATATGCTCCCCAATGTAACAGAATAATTTATAATTTCCCTACAAAAGGCTCTTCTGCCCCTTTTATTTTTTATTTGAACATATAATTAGCACTATACTTGTTAAATATATGTCCCAGGGACTTAACTCTTCATTCTGTTCATATGCCAGTGGACCCTGAATCTCAGCTGAGTTGTGACACCTACTCTCCAGTTCATCAGACTTGCCCAGGACAACTAACAAAAGGATGATGATGGGGAATGCCCATCTCCAAAAACAAAGAATATCTATAACTGCATGCAAGACAGTTCCATCTATATTCCCCATGGAATCTGAACCTCTCTCTATCAGAAACAGTGTGGGCATCACTATCCCCAAATCCCCAAGATTGAGGAATGAACAAGCATAAAGGGGAAATGCAACTGTGGACTAAAATAGACTTATTATTATTCTACTATAGACTGATTTTTATTCTAACAGTGGAAGAACTCTTATCATTGATGTAAAGGCAGTGGCCACCAGAGGTTCTGAGGGGAGGAAGAATAGGTATAATATTGAGCATTTGGGGGACATTGAAATTGTCCTACTTGACATTGCAATGAAGGATACAGGTCATTATACATTTTCTCAAAACCTATAAAATTGTGGGAGGCAAAATGTAAACTATAATGTAAACTATAATCCATTGTTAGAAGGAATGTTTCAATATGTGTTCATCAATTGTAACAAATATACCACACTAATGAAGGATGTTGTTAATGGGTGGAAGTATAAAGGAGGCGTGGGGTATATGGGAATCCCTTATATTTTTTATGTAACTAAAGCATACTACAAAGCAAAAAAAAAAAACATTTGAATTATTGAATTACTAATGACAAAGTAATTTACATTTTATACTAAACCAGCATATTATATTAAACCAGCATACAGCCCCCCCAAAAAAATATTTAAAAAATTTTCTCCTAGAGCTGACTCTTCCATATGCACATAACAGATATAGGGAGACAAATTTTTTGGCAAGTTTCAAAGGTTTTCTGTCTACTCTGAAATATTTACTCTTCCAGGGAAACAAGAAACCCACAAACTATAAATCAGTTATGCTTATTTAAAGTGTGACACTGATGAAATAGAATGGAAAAATAAGCTCTAAAATTTAAAAGTTTAATGTTATTAGATAGAAGCCTGTTGTGTTTTAAGAATATTTAGAAAACTAGCAGATTCTTCTAGTACATTTTAGTGAGACGTTAGGGAAAAATATGTAGAAAAATAAATACTGTAGCTTTGTAATACATTTTTAAAATCAGGAAGTTTGAGTCCTCCAACTTTGTTCTTCATTTTCAAGATTCTTTTGGTTATTTAGGGTGCTTGTGATTACATTGGGCCCACCTATATAATCTAGGAAACTCTCCTTATCTCAAGTCCTTAATGTAATCAATCAACCACAGCTGCAAAGTACATTTTATCATGTAAAGCAACATATACACAGGTTCCAGGGATTAGAATACGTACATCTGTTGGGGACCATTATTCTGAAAACCATATTCTCCTAGGTAAAAAAAAAAATACCTGTCAAGCTGGAGAAGATGTAAATGGAAGGAAGAGGGATGACATGCTAAGTGACTAAAAGACTTAGGGTATATTATCAAACTTATTCATGTGGACCCAATCTAATCACATGAATCCCTAAAAGCTGAGAAATTTTCCCAGTTCTAGTTAGAGAACATTATGTGATGAGGGGAACTGTGTATTATAGATGGCAGCATTAAAAGGATTCAGCCCACCGTTGTTGGTTTTGGAGGTAGAGGAATGGGGCTATGAGCCAAGGAATGTGCGAGGCCTCTAAAAGATGGAAAAGGCAAGGAAATGAACTCTTCCCCTAGAGCCTTTAGATTTCAGCCCAGTGAAATCCATGTCAGGCTTCTACTCTTCAGAATTACAAGATAGTAAATTTACATGGCTAAGTCATTCAGTTTGTGGTAATTTGTTCCATCAGCAATAGGAAACTAAACCAGGGAACTACATACTGAAATTATAGTTAGGACAGAATTAAGGATAAGGTAGTAAAACTCTAGTAGAGATGATCATTCCACAAGGGTTAGGGAGTTGCCTGGGAAACTAAAACATCATCTTCAATTCTAGCCTTCACAGACCCACTTTGTCTGACTGACTTATTGAGCTTGACTTTCTGTTCATAGCAAATTATCAGCTGATTTGTATAAAGTTAATAGTGAAAACATAGGTTCAGGAGAAATGGAGCTGATTTGATTATAAAACTCAGGATACTGGACATTGCACAGCAATATAGTTAGATTTAGTGGTACCACAAAACATTGCAACTTATGTGTCAATTTTATAAGGTTGTTTTTTTTTTTACTAATAACTCAATGATACACTTATTATTTATCTTGCATTTATAATGTATCACACACTATGATAAGAATTTTTCACATATTGTTTTATCCTCACATCAACATGCAAGAGTTATCATTCCCATTTTACAGATGAAATTTAAGTAAACTGTTCCCCATCACAGTGGTCTTAGAAATAAATGACCCTGAGGTACATGTTCTTCCATTATGCAAGCTGTCAGAAGATAGACTGGTAGAATCAAGTCTTTCTTATTCTTTAAAATAATTGTACTTCTGCATGACAATGCACTCAAAACTTGATTTTTTGCTTTGCATTGCAGAATATGATCTATTGTAAGAACCACTGCCCTTTTTGAAGTTTATGTTGTGGGTATTTAATTAAAAGTGAAAATATGGAATAAAATTATACTCCATGCCTCAGATTCTCTTGATGGAGGTTGCCTTCAATAGTTTGAAATTTTAGCAGTATGGCGTTCTTTAGGCTTTACCATGACATGTAAAGGGCAACAATTTAAGAATTAAATTATAAAATAGTTTGACTTCTTTTGAACTAAAGTACATGTATCAAGATATGTAGTTTTATATATCTGATATTGTTTGGACATATCTTAAATAATAAGACCATTGGGAAACTACTCAATTTAATTCCACCTCCCCAAGGAGATGTCTGTCTTGTCTATTTGCACTAGTCTGCTAGGTTTGTTTTTTTTTTCTCATTGTCTGCTCAGCTTCTTGCTGTTTTTTTGTTTGTGTGTTTGTTGTTGTCTGTTTTTATTTTAGGAGGTACTGGGAACCGAACCTGGGACCTCCCATGTGGGAGGCAGGCACTCAACAGTTTGTGCCACATCTGCTCCCTACTCACTTTACTATTTTTTTTAAAAGATTTATTTATTTATTTATCCCCCCCCCCCCCCCCCCCGGTTGTCTGTTCTCTGTGTCTATTTGCTGCGTCTTGTTTCTTTGTCCGCTTCTGTTGTTGTCAGTGGCACGGGAAGTGTGGGCGGTGCCATTCCTGGGCAGGCTGCACTTTCTTTCACGCTGGACTCTCCTTACAGGGCACACTCCTTGTGCGTGGGGCTCCCCTACGCAGGGGACACCCCTGCATGGCACGGCACTCCTTGCGCGCATCAGCACTGTGCATGGGCCAGCTCCACATGGGTCAAGGAGGCCCGGGGTTTGAACCACAGACCTCCCATGTGGTAGACAGATGCCCTAACCACTGGGCCAAGTCCGTTTCCCTCAATTTACTTTTGACTGACCAATTAGAGGTTAGTTAAAAGAATGATTTCCTTTTGGGTCAAAGTGTGCTAAATATTTTAGATTTTTTTTACTGAAAGATGTAAAGGTGATGGGATTGAAGGGATTGAAGAATTGAACTCTATTTTCTCTCAATATTATTTTATAGTAAAGGGAACAAATCCATGTGACACAGGTAGAACCAGGAAATAAATATGTCATGATCTATTTGAAGCATTAGGAAAAGAAGAGATTGATTATTGGTGAAGCTGATTGAGCAAATGAGAAAAATATGAAGAGAAGTTATCAAAGCTTGAAAGCAATTTTAGAATATAAAAAGTTATTCTCATTCTGGATCAGATGTTTTATTTAGCCCCAGATCTCTCTCTGTCTTTTACTAACATAAGCACAAAGGGCCATGTTATGTTAGAAACAAGTACTATTATTCTATATTAATTGCAAAGATTAGAAATGTTTGCAAAACTCTAATTTTATGAATTTTGTGCATTAAGCATTTGTAGTAAGTGGAACTGTAAGATAACTCCCAAGTTGCTGCAACCTGGTGTACCTGTACCTTCTCTGTTATTCAGTCCACCCGAATCTCGGTGCTGCTGTGAAGGAATTTTGCAGATGTAATTAAGGTCATAAATCTTAAAATAGGGAGATTATACTTGGTAAACATAATCATATGTGCCATTAAAAGGGCCTGGGTTCTTTCTGAAGAAATATTATGTAAGGGACATTCTCCATGACCGGTTTTGAAGACTGAGGGGACTGTGTGTTAAGGGGTAGAGAGATCCTAGGATCTCAGAGTGACCAATAGGGTGCAGAAAACAGAGATGGGAACAGCTGTCCTACAAATGCAGGGAACTGGATTCTGCCAACAACCTGAATTTGGAAGTGGATTAATTCCAGAGTCTCTAGATAAAAATGCAGTCCAACTGGCACCTTGAATTTGATTCCCTGAGCAGAAAGCCCAGTTAAGCTATGCCTGGACTTGTGATACACAAAACTGTGAGCTGATGAATGGGTATTGTTTTAAGCTACTAAGTTTTTGGTAATTTATTACACAGCAAAAAGAAGCTAAGTTTTTTAAAACTTAGAAAACTCTCAACCTGTCCTACTTATTGTGATGATTTTTAAGTTTCCTCCATACTATGGAAAATGGTACTGGCTATTTTTTGTCTGAAACTTAGCTCTTTCAATTCATATGATCACTATTGAGTCCTCAGGAATTTGGTAAATAAATTATTCATACCACTTAATGTATTTGTTAAACCTTTGTCTTTCTAGACTCAGGAACCTTAATCACTTTTTTTTTTTGCATATGGTAGTGCATCCATCTCCTTGAATATTTTAGCTGGTCTTTAAATAATATTTTCCTGAAGAACAGCAGTTAGACATAAACATCAGTTCACGTGGTAGACAAATCAGGATTTTTGTGTAAAAACAGGATAATATTTCTGAAGTAAAGTATATAGAAGCAAAGGTTTAGGAGGTTTTGTGTAGCAAAAGTGACATGCCACTTCCTACCAAAAGCACAATAGTAAATGTTGAAGAAATAAAGTTTTTTTCTTTAGAATGTAAAATGAATACTTCAAATCCAAAGGCTAGTTTTAATGACAGCATCTAAAATCAGTATGGAAATCTTGATACTTTTTAACTCCATGTCTCAAAAAGAAGAGATCTAATCGGTGTCACAAAATTCCCATTTGCCCATTTGGAATCTGTAAAAGAATTATGATGGGGCTGACACTGGAGCATGGATGCTCTTGGATCTTATGGATTATTCTTTTCTGTTTTTATCAGGTCCCTGTGCCTGGAAGTGCTTCCTGATAAGGAGATGGTACTGGGGAAGGACTAATGAAGCAGAATGCAGGATGCCACCATCTGAAAAAACCTTTGATCTTCTAATAGCAGGGGGCCAAAATAAAGAAGTAAGTAAAGTCCATTAGGTCATCTATGCTCAAGCTCAGCTGACAAGATTGATGCATAATGTTTGGCACATAGAAGGCCTGGGTCTGAGGTCTCCAAGACCACTGCTAGGTTAAGTGATTCATAGGAAGAGTCATAGGACTCAGAATATAGTTTCACTTAACTTATGATTTATTACAATGAAAGGATTTTAAGCAAAATCAGAAAAGGGAAAAGGGACATGAGATTAAGTTCAGAGGAAATCAGCCACGAGGTTCCAGAGTCCTTTTCCAATGGAATCATCCAGAATGTGCTTAATTCTTGGTCTCTGTCTTGCATGTATCAAAATTCTAGTGTCCTAGAAGGATAGCTGGTGTTCAGCATGAACCATAGTTTGCACATATGAACCACTTTTCAGTAAGAGTGGTGAGAACCTCCCAAAATCTAAATTCCCAGGTGTCAATCAAAGGCCAAGAGTGTAAATAGCCCTTTCTAATGATAACGCCCTTAGACCTGCTATGCTAACTCTTTCCTAAATAGAGATATGGAGTTAATGACCCCCCTAGAGTCTACTTGGTCAATACCCTTAAGAATAAAACATGTTGATTGGTAGAAAATAATTGAAATATTTCTATATCTTATTCAGCTGCAGCTAATCCAAGGACCATTATATCTGTTTCTAAGGAAATACAATCTGTGAGAGAGCAAAATAATATACATGCCTGATATGGATTGCCTCTCAACGTTCTAGATAAGCCTATGGCTTCCAAAGACTCATTTCATTCATTTTTTCAACTATTTTTTATAGAATGCCTACCATATGTCGGTCATATTTGAGGTGCAAGATTATGGCTTGAGCGAAATAATAAAAAAAAAAAAATGCCCTACCTGCCTAAGCTCACATTATTGTGAGGGAAAACAGGCAATATACAAATATATACTCATATAAATGATAAATACTAAAAAATAACAAAACAGGCAAGAGCAATGGTAATGGTAGGATTGATAGTGGGTATGATTTTAAATATGGGAATGCCTCACTAATAAGATGACATTAAACAAAAACTTGAAGAAAGTGACTGAGTCTTACAGATATACAGAGGAAAACCATTCCATGTAGAAGTAACCACAAATGCAAATACAAATGCAAAAGTTTTGAGGCAGGAGAGTAAATGATGTGTTCAAGGAAGATCAAGAGGCAGAATAGTTGAAGTGGAGTGAGACAAGAGAGATGAGAAATGACAGAAGGCTAGAGGATGTAGGACTTTGGAAATAATTATAAAGACTTTGGTTTTCACCTTAAGTAGGATGGGATGTCACTGGAAGGTTTTGAGTAGAAAAGTGACCTGATAAAATTTTTAAAGAAAAGTCATTCTGGTTGCTGTGTGGAGAGGAGAATGGTGGTAGCAGAAAGACTAGTTCAAAAGCTAATGGCAGGGAGCAGATATGGTTCAAGCAGTAGAGTGCCTGCCTCCCACATGGGAGGTCATGGGTTTGGTTTCTGGTGCCTCCTGAAAAAAACAGAAAAACAAGAAAAATAAACAAACAAACAAACAAAAAAAACAACTCAGGGAAGCCAATGTGGCTAAGTGGTTGAGCACTACCTTCCCACATACCAGGTCCTGAGTTCAGTCCTGGCCCCCAGTACCTCAAAACAAAACAAAAAAGCTAATGCACTACAAGGCTGGTGACTTGGATCAGAGTGATAGTTTGGATACTGTGAGATGTGGATATTTAGATTATGGATACATTCTGAAGGTAGAGACAAAATTTGTTGATAGATTGAATATGGGATAGAAAAAAGAGAGAAGTCAAGAATGATCCTGTACTTTGCTGGTGAACACTAGAAAGATGAAGTTGCCATTTACTAGATGGGGAAAATTGTCAGTGCAGTAGGCTTGGGGTAGATGCTTAAGTGTTCTTTTTTTAATAATATGAGAGGTCTTTTAGATTTATACAATATCAAGTTGGCAGTTGGCAAGAAGATCTTGGAGTCAGGGAAAATGGGCAGGAGATAAAATAGTAGGGGTTGTACACCTACAGATGGTATTTAAAGCCATAACAGTGGACACAATCCCCAAGTGATTGAGTGTAGATATGGAAAGTCCCAAGGATTCAACCTTGAGGCAGTCCATATTTATGTGTCAAACATAATGACAAAGAAACTGAAAAGGAGCAGCTGATGAGAGAGAAGAACAACCAAGAAAACACAATCTCTTGAGAGGAAAAGTTGTATTAGTTCTCCTCACATCAGTAAGTTTTACTTATTTGCTAGGAACAGTGATTACATCTAGCTGACTAAGTAAAGTCATTGAGAACAGAAAAAACTCCAGGGATTGAATTCTATATGGGTTTCAAAGAACTCCATCTTACTTAGGGCTTTGGATTGCCATCGTTTATTTGGTGCATAGTCCATTGCATGGTATCACCAGATGCAATCTTTTGGCTTATGTTCGCACTGCTGACTGCCTCTTTTTCACTTCCAGATTCCTGAGAGAAGAATCTGATTTATCCCAAAAATTTTAGGTATAGATCTTAGTCTATTGAGTGGTTTCCTTTGAAGGTTTCCGTATCCATGTGGTCATTTGTGGTTGGGTGTGGGTGAAGAGAGCCAGAATCACATGATAGAGAATATGGTTATAGGCAAAAGGTGTGCATTAGGCAGGCACTAAGACATCTATTCAGAGACTTAAGCATAACCCAGGGCCATTTTTGAAGCTGATCACTCTATTAATATTTCATTTTCTCATGAGCTGAGCTGTTGGATAAAATTTTAGTTGTTGCTCTGCTGTGATACTGACTCTGGAATTATAGGACTGCTGTTCATTTCTTGATGAACCACATTTGGCTCTGTGCATCTAGTCCTGAATTATCTCTGGTTATCAAACTTTTGTGATCATAGATATTTGCCAAGGTATACTCATAGTAGATCATTGAAGATGATGCTCTACCTCAGAATGAATGGATAGCTTGCCTGTCTACCACCACTGAGTCCACTTTCATAAAGGACATGAATGAATTCCTCTGCATGACGGTGTATGTATATTTTCAGAAAGTTCTTTTTAGTCTTGTTTGTGTTGTATAAATTGACCAATTTACTTCCTAGTCAAGGTTTATATAGCTCTTATTTTCTAATTTTAAGGCACTGCATTAAAAGAGGAAAATAACTTTTGCAGAGAGTAAGATCAAGTGGCCTTAGATAGGCATGGACATTTGGCCCAGATTGCTTTTAAATAAATGTGTAATTCAGTTAGTGATTCGAACAGACTTAAAGGTTTTATATTTAATGTTACATCATAATAAAATTTTAAATACTGTAAGAAGCTGCTTAGCAAAAGTTCTTTTATTAGTAACATTTGTAGATGTTAGCTTTGATTATCTAGACCACTTCTCAAATCTTCATTATTGGATTTTAACTTATTATATTGTGAGTCTTCCTCTAAATAGTAACCTTTAATTATCACTAGAACTTTGATTTCTTGAAGCCTTTGGGCAACAATTGACCTTTACATTAAGAGAAATTTCTTTACCTTCTAAATAAAAGGTGATAGAAAAGAATGTTAAACTATAAGAGAGAAGTGTCAATTTATGTTTCTATATTAAATATATACACAGCAAGCATGAAGTTAGGTGTGATGCTGGATCATATACCTTGTTTTACATTAATTGATTGTTCAATTTAGCCTATTCAAGTCCAAGGGAAGGGAAGGCCTTAAATACTGACTTTACACAGAACAATGAACATATTCCTCATGTCTAAAGATTCTTTAGTTTTAAGGAATAAAACAAATTATTTTAATCATTGACACTAAATCTGGCTAAGTTAGGTCTTTTTATGCTATCTAAACAAAGTATTAGAAGGAATCATTGGGAAACGGACTTTGGCCCAGTGGTTAGGGCGTCCGTTTACCATATGGGAGGTCCGCGGTTCAAACCCCGGGCCTCCTCGACCCGTGTGGAGCTGGCCATGCGCAGTGCTGATGCGCGCAAGGAGTGCCGTGCCACACAGGGGTGTCCCCCGCGTGGGGGAGCCCCACGCGCAAGGAGTGCACCCGTGAGGAAGCCGCCCAGCTTGAAAAGAAAGAGCAGCCTGCCCAGGAATGGCGCCGCCCACACTTCCCGTGCCGCTGACGACAACAGAAGCGGACAAAGAAACAAGACGCAGCAAATAGACACCAAGAACAGACAACCAGGGGAGGGGGGGAAATTAAATAAATAAATAAATCTTTAAAAAAAAAAAAAAAAAGAAGGAATCATTATGTAGTAGACTGGAAAAGGTAGGCAGTCTATGTGAATTACCTAAATTGTCAAATGAATGTGACTGCTTCTATTTAAAGAGTGATGATGCAATTTTGCATTCTTCAATAGGCAAAGAACCAGACTTGAGACCTATGTAGACCATAGTAAAAGGTACAGAAAAGATACCTTTTAGAGTTACAACATCCAAGAATTTTGATGTGCAAAGGAACTTCAAAGAGTATTTACTCAACCTCCTCATTTCATATGTGAAGAAATGTGTTCTAAAGGTTCTATGACTTCCCTAACACAGTTTCTTAAGGGCAGAGAAAGACCCCAAAGCCAACATTTTGATTCCCAGTCCAATTCTCATTGATTATAGAGAGAGACTGTTCTTGAGGTTTGGAAGAAGATTTTTTGATCAAACCTTAAAATGTTCTATTTTCTACTGCAGAGAGTAATCATCTGCTCCCCTATAAATGTGTGCAGACATGGAATCTTGAGAAGAAATGCCTAGTTCATGTAAATAAAATATAAATTTAAAAGTCTAAGTTTAAAACATTTGTGGGACTGAAATTTGATAACTGTGTACTGGATGATATAGATTAATGTTAATTTATTTTAAGTATAGTAATGATATTGTGGTGATGTTTAAAAAGTTCTTATAGCAATATAAACTCTAAATGGATATAGAGAGATATAGAGTGTAAAATATAAGTATAAATAGATTTGCAAAGTGTTTAAACAAAGTTTCAGGATAGAAACATAGTGCTTGACTGAGAACTTGGCAGTTAAGAGTTATGTGCCTGCTGTGCAGGCAGGGCCTTAAGGGAAGGCTCTACCTTGGTGGGCTTAGCAAGCGGCTAGGGTCTGATTCTGTTTTCTATGTATGGAAAATTATTTTTATATATCAGACTCTCTGGAATTGATTTAAATTATCCAAACTTACCACTTTATTAACTTATAGTGGGGAATCTTCATTTCCAATGGTAAAATAATTATATCTGCTACCCAGGGCATTACTTTCCCAATATCAAAGCACCTGGGAAACTGGATTGGAAATCAGAAAGTTTCCTAACAAGCATGATGTTAAAACCGAAGAAGCTGGTGTGAAGTTGTGTGATGTTTAATTCATACTGTACAATGCCAGGAGACTGGCTTTTGTTCTATACTAGATCTTACCTTTCCAAAAAGAAGGGATTCCTTTTGTAAGGATGTTTCTCTCTTCATAGAGCCTTGAGCACATTAAAGTGATTATTCTTCAACTTCTTGTTTTTAGTACTCAAAAATGTTATGATATTGTGCTAGACAAAATTAATTCAACATTTTAAAGGTTATATCAGACTGGTATTCCTAAATCGAATCCTTGCTTATGTGAATTGGATTTAGGGGATACCTTAATCTCATTAACATCTTTACAAAATTATCTTCCTTGCCCTGTTCTCTCCAATGCCTGAGATGCAGGAGACCAAAGTTCTATAAACCATGGCCTGCAGGTCTGCCAACAGCTTTGTACAGCTCTTGATCTAAAATGGTTTTTTTGAGTGTTTGAAAAAAAATCAAAAGAAGAAGGATAGTTCATGACATGTGAAAATTATATGAAGTTCACATTTGTGTCCATAAATAATTTTTTTTAATATACTCCCACATTTGATTATGTCAGAGTTGAGTAATTGTAATAGAGACTGTATGACCTTTGAAGTCTAAATAGTTACTCTCTGTCTCTTTAAAGAAAATTTTTGCTGTATCTTGCAGTAGACAATACATATTTATTACATGAATTGAAATCTCTTTTAGAATGGGTTCCTTCTGTAAATGGCTAACCTCATTTATATGTTGGTTCATAACATCTAAGTCTAGAGGATGGATCTTCTTATTTACAATATCTAGAGAATTACATTACTTAATTTATTCATTTATTCACTTAACACTTATTCATTTAGAGGGTTAAGTTAAGGCCTAAATTTTAGAGGTCAGATCATAAAGGAAAATATTGTTCTTTTCATTTATAACATGAATTGGCCAGTGAAAGACAGCACTGGCAGGATGGACCATCCATGGGTTTGCCTCAGTATATTTTAAATTTTAGTTGGCTATTCAGAGTTCCTAAATTCATGAATAAGTCCTGTAGCTCTGTTGAACTGACAATACCTGCTCTTTCTCATTTCATTGGCTGGGTTAGTGGTTGGGTTAAAGAGAAACTAGAAGCAGAGAGGTATGCCAGGATCTCTAGCAAAGCAAAATCATGTGAATTAGGTTCATAAATACTCTGACAGAGCTCTATCAGCACTGAGAATCAGTTGAACTAACCTATGTCTCGTTGTCCTGGATATAATTGAAGTAGTTAATTATTGCATTTGGTTTAATATAATCAAAGAAACTTTTAATTTAGATGCCTGTTTTTTTATGCTTTTATCCTAGAAGAAAAAAAATGCAAAGTAAAATTTCTTTAGGGAAGCATTCCAGTCCTGCATTTATTCTAAATTCTCTAAACTCATTAGCACATCTACACTTCTTAGATTTGGACTCTGAAAACACTTAACATTTCACTTAACTTAACATGAACACTTAAAATGTTCATGGACCACTCCAAACCCCATCCAATTTATCCTCCTTAAAGCAGGTGGAATATTTTTCTTTTTTTACACAAACCAGGTCATATCTCTCTTTTGCTTCAGACTTTTCAGTGGTTTCCCACTACACTCAGAATCCAATCCACCTAGCCTCATACCACTCTTCCCTTCCTCCCACTTCGTACTCACCCTGCTCTGCTGTAAGTTCTTTGAACAGGCCCTGTTATTTCCGGCTCGGGACTGTATTGCTTGGTCCTCCCTCCATCTGAAGTGCTCTTCTCGGGCCTTCTGCTGTTTTTCATTAGGGAGGTCAGCACTTAACTGCCATTTCTTTATGGACACCTTTCCTTCACCCTACCTAAAGAGGATTCTCCTCTTTCCAACATGCTCTATCACAGCATACTGGTTATTTCCTTCATAGAATTGATAGAAGTAGTCATTATTTGATTAGTTTATTGACTTTTCTCCACTGGAATAAAAGAGATGCTAAAGCAGGCATCTTGGCTGCCTTATCTTTTGCTATACCCCCTGACCCTGGGACAGTATCTAGAACAGAGTAGGAAATCAAGCATTGTTAATTGAATAAGTGAATGAGTGTAGGCACAGAGGCAAGTGGGTTCTTGTGGACTTACTGACCATATCAACAACTGGGCAGTGACTAGCCTTATTTTGTAAGTGCCTATGGATATACATGTACAATCACACTGGCATTGTGAATTGGTGACTACTAGTTCGAAGCTTGCTTAAATGAAAAGCAATTAATAAGCATTACTCCAACTTCGATGATGAGTAAACTCAACGGTACATTTAATTAGCTCATATTGCTCCTTTGTGTGCTGCTCTATATTCTTCCATGACACCAAGACAGCTTCTGCTGCTGAAGTGACACCTTGTACTTTGTGAGTATGTGTGTGTGTGTGTGTGTTTGGTTGGTGGTAAACAGGTGCCCATTCCAAGGCTCAGAGAATATTAACATAATCAAATACAGTTAAGAAAGTTTCAGTCTAGAGGGAAATATTTTTATGGCAGAGGTACGAGACCCCTAAAAATTCAGGTACATTCCAGATTTATGAAATCACCAAGGCATCAGTGTGACTGTCATAATTAAATTAAATCACAACATCCAAGTTGTAATATATTCATTTTATGCAAATGCATCAGTAAAGAGCAAAATGCTACAGTGCTGGAAAATCATGTTTTTCATGAAAAACAAGGATGACTCATTAGGCATGCTTCCCACAAAATCTGTTTTGAATTCAGAGAGCCAAGAAAATATAGATCAGATCCCTTTTCTGAAAAATTTATTTTATTAGAAATACTGGTTCTGGATGACTGACCCTTGAAAGCTGAAATAAATAATCAATCAGAAAATGATGACATCTTTTTCTTGAAGTTAATTGTACTCTCAATTGCCTTTAAAAGATCATGATTTTATGGTAATGAGGTAAAGCTAATGTTCAAGAATTCAGATCATTTACAGTGAAGTTTTTAACAAGAAGTGTAATACCAGAAAAGAATGAAATATTCTTTTAGATTAAATAACTATCATACATTGTATTTTGCGTTCTTAAACACATAGTATGTTTGTTTGAGAAGTAGAACACAACCTTTAAGATCATAAAAGTCCTAATTTTTAAAAACAGTTTGACAGATTAGAGTCACATTATTCTTTAATATACAAAGTAACTTACTCCTAATGGGAAATATACAGGAGTTTTGAGACTTAGGGGAGGTATATTCATTCAATGATATTTTTAACCTGCAATTACTTTTTTCCAAATACCCAAACATATACAAATTCTTGGCTATTCTAGACTATTTTATTTATTTATTTATTTATTTATTTATTTATTTATTTATTTATTCTTGCCAGTGGATCTCACATTTCTTCTAGTTTCGGGAACCACTTGGATATATATTTTTGTTGATGTTCTTGTTACAATCAGAAATCCACTGTCAGCAAGACAGTTCAAAATAGGAAAGGCTGAGATTCTGGCACTAGTGAGTAAAGCCACTTGTCCTACGGGGTCTCCTTAGGAGGTGGTATGAGGAATTTGAGTGGAATGGCGGGAATATCTGGTAAGTTAAGCAGCAGATACCACATAGGTATTAAATTAGGCAAACAGCGTAGAAAAGGCAGGACATGGGGGTTTGGGATGGGGTTTGGGGAAGGGTAGTAGAAGGCGACTGTGGGGTGCTGGAAGGCTGCCAGGTCAGTCTTCCTTCAGAGGTATAGAAGCAGACACATACACACTGGTATTGGCATTCAACAAATATATGTCAAGCACTCTGAAAGATGCCGAATTTCTTTTTCTTTCTGTCTCTTTCCCTGGGTAATTCTCACCAATTCAAGTAAGGCTTATACTCTTGATCCCAAATATCCTAACCAGACCAGACTTCGACTGAGCTCCAAAATAGCTTACGCTATTACCTGAAATCTCTTCTTGGATATCTTGCACACTTGTTAAATTGTAGGCCCTCTCTACCTCCCCATCTCATCCCAGGCTATACTCATTCACTGCATCCATACTCACTGATCTTCTTTAATTTTGCAAATACACCAAGTCTTTCTCCAGGGCTTTTGCAGGGTTACTTCCACTGCTCAGATCTCCCCTACCCCCCCCCCCCCCCAATCAGTTTTGTCTGCTCCCCAGTGAGAATTGTTTTTTCATTTATTTGTTTTGTTTTTAGGAATCATACCTGGAATCTCATACATGGGAAGCAGGTGCCCAACCACTTGAGCTACATCTGCTTCCCTCTCTTTTCTTTGTCATGGAAATTATTGCAATTTGCAATGATTTCACTTTTTTTTTTTTTGGTTTTCCCTATTAGCATAGAATCTCCATTAGGTCAAAGTTCTCCCTGGTCTTGCTTGTCCATCTCCAGTACCTAATGTAGGGTCTAGATCACTTCTTAGCCTTTTTTGTTCCACGGACCCCTTTGCCCGTCAGGTGAAAAACCACAGACTGCTTCTCAGAATGTAGCAGTATGTAATAAATATATCACACCCATACCAACATATCCCCACAAGACTAATGATATTTTGAATTTTCAATTCAAGCTCATGGACCCCCTGAAATCTTTCCATGGACCCCTTGGGATGGGGTGGGGTCCATGTATCCCTGGTTAAGAACCCCTGCTCTAGAGCATAGTAGATGCTTCATAAGTATTTTATGAATTAAGGGCTCTTGGTGATACAGAGAGAGAATATGACAAGCCTCCTGGACACCAATTCTCACTACTGGGTGAGGGAATACCCTTAGAGGAATGGTCTATCCAGATTTTACTGAACAGAGAACTGCACAGAATTCTGTGGATGCTGAAAGGAACCCAAGGTGCACAGAGGGAGGGAACATTTGACTGGGGTGAAGAAATCAGGGGATGCCTCACTGATTAAACAGCATTAAGTTCCCTTTAATTAAGGTTAGAGTTCTCAGGAAGAGTTTGAGAGATTTCCTGTCTTGCCCCTCTGCCTAGCCCGCCCTTGGCCCTGGGGTTATCATGTGTATAGGGGGTGACATCTCTACGTTTGAAAACCCAGGCCAGTCACTGTAGGTCTGATTTCTCTTTCATAATTCTTCCTGTCTTTAGAAGCTTTACTAATGAGCGGGCATTTGTTATTTCTAACTTAATTAATTTATCCCCTTCTGAAACTTCACCTTTGGTTATTCTTTTTGTCTCAGAAATAACATTCTTTCAAATGTTCTTCCAGTAATTATGGACTCTTTTATTCTTTCTTCTACATGGAAAATTTGGCATCAAAACTCAAGCTATTTCTTCCCATAACTCCCTCTCTCCCTTTCTTCCTCCCTCTCTCCCTTCTTTTTGTCTGTCTTTCTTTTAATTTATTTCACAAACCATTAACATCAGGTGCAAAGACTCATGTAGCATATTTCTCACAGTCCAAATGTCTGGACATTTTCCCTAGTCTGAATACTATGTTAAAGTTCTGCCTTCCTTCCACTTTAAATATATCAGTAAAATATCCCTTTACTAAATCCTTTAATTGTACTTGGCATTAAGTTCAAATACCTTATTTTATATTTAAGTTATCCTTGAGATTATTCACTCCTCTCATTTCCTGCCACGGTGCTCATTTTCTCCTTTTCTGTCAGGCCAACTTAGTGAGCCTACAGTACCAGGCTGAGAAGAGAATATAAAGAGAGGCAGACGGCAATGCTGATCTTATCTTCTGGTTGCCAACATGAGATATATTCTGTTTGAATACTCTGGGGTGATTAAGTCAGTTCTAGAACTTTCAGGTCAGAGATTCCAATCATTCAGTGATATATCCAGAAAGCACTTTTTTTTTTTACTGTTTTAGACCTTATGATATGTTTTTTTTTTTTTTAATATATATTTTTTGTCTTTTAAAGCAAAGGGAATCATAGAATGTTGCCTAGCCTTAGAGAAATGATTTGAAAATCCAGAAAATATCAGAATCAATTTTGATTTCCTAAATTTTCAATATCTGTGATGGCATAGTATTGTATATCAGAGGTGAGATATCATGAACTTAATATACCACATTTATTCATTTTAAAAAGCTTAGTTCTCAGTAACTCTCTGTCCAACTGGAGGGTAAAATCAAACTCGGCCATTTTTATTTCTACTTTCTTATATTGTGCCAATGTTTTTGTGTTTTAAATGGTGCCAAGCCACAGAAGGGAGACCTCCTTTGCCATTGCTCATCCTGAAACCTGCAGACCTTTGTCCCCTTCTCAGTCTGAGGACTCTTGCTTTGCTTTACCATGTGGCTTTCAAGGTTGTGCTTCCTCTGACCTTCACTTGCAGGACATCTCACATAATCTCTCCAATGGCCCTGTTATGGTTTCAAAAGGCAAGGTAAGCCATGAACATCAGGCTTCTGTTGGCTTACCCTATGTAAAATTCCATAAAGCAAGAATTGCAAAGTTTGCCTTTGAGCTTGAAATAAGAGGTCGAAGAGGGATCCAGAGAGAAAACAACAAAAATCTTACTACTTTAGTTCTGTAAGACAAAAATAGACCTAGCTCATGGGAATGTGATTGGCCCATTGTTGAAATTGTGGTGAGGTGAATGGTGCTTGCTCTGCTCTTCATCCATTCAGCCATTCATTTATTCAAAAATTATTTGTTAAGTGCCTACTATGTATTAGGCAAAATTTGGACTCTTGAGAACTAGGGTACATCAGTAAACTAAATAGAGTAAGATGTTTTCCATTAAACTGCTGACATTCCAGCTGCAGAAGTAGATAATAAATAAGTATAGTATGATATGAGAGAAGGTGGTATATGCTATGGAAGAAAGAAAGAGTAGAACCAGGTAAGGAGGATGGGGGGGGGGGTAGTCACCATTTTCATTATTTAAACCATTTTTCATACTTTTCTCCTGGCATCTAAAATAATGCTATACTCCCACCAGCCAGACTAAATCCAGGGAGTCTTTGACATATTGTGGGCCTTCCAAAGGCTCATGGGGAGACTTTGGAGACTTTAGGAAAAGATGGAGCTTCTGTGGAATTATCATAAGTTAATAAGTTAAGGAAGATCTGAGTTGAGGAATTTATGGGAGAAAAAAGTTAAAGTTGAAACTTTGGGAATACATACCCAACATTGGTGTATTGTATTTGGTGCTTTGTCTTTATGGTTTAAAAAGAAGAAGTCATGTTTCCTTGTGCATCAAAGTTCACTGTTTTCTGGGAAATTGTTTTTGTTAGACTAATAAAGATTTTTCTCTAAATGCTGGGAGTAGTAAGTGATGGCTTGCAGTGATCTCTGCAGAAAATATGAGAACAGTAGAATGGTGATGTTCACAGAATGACAAAGGGACCAGTGTTCTGTCTGTAAGGGTTAATTGAATGACCAAAATAACCTTTTTTGGGGACAGGAGGCTAGATAGTGACCAAGTGGCCAGATCAGTGTCACTCTGTAGACTGGAGGATCAACCACAGTGGTCAGGACAAATCTAAAGATCAGAACACTTGAGGGGACTGATTCAAGTAGTAGAAGTCCAGTTTCTTCTGTGATTGCTCCTTGAGATAGCACATAATATCTAGTACACATTCACATCAGATAAGTATACATCAAGTCCAAGACTACTGGTCTTATCACTATATAAAGCATGATTTAAACATCTCTATTCAAAGAATATAAAGGTTTTCAGGAACCCATGCTTAAATGTCACATGTCTAGCACTTTTCCAACATGTGATGACATATATAGTAACTGTATTTTTACCTCTCTTGCTTCAATATTTAATTACATGTGTCCTGATGGAAGGTATTTTGTCTTCTGTTTGTTGTGACTCCTTACACTGATGCCTTTGTAGGGCAAAACAAAATATTGACTTCTTTCTACCTATTAATCCACATATGTTCATGGACAGTACCTGGCTGTATAAGATAGGGTAATGCTAGTTGCTGTAACAAATAAGCCCTAAGTGTAGGGTTAATGCAATAAAAGTTTATTTCTCACAAAATAAATGGCTTTAAATGGGTGTTCCTGATGGCAGGAAGTTTCTTCCATTTGATAAATCAGGGACCCAGGTTCCTTCCATCTTATGGCTTTTCCACTCCTTGGGGACTCCTAGGTCAAAAGAGAAAGACAGTGGATAATTAACATCAGTTTTTAAAAATTCCATTATGGAAGTGACAAACATTATATCTGCCCATATGCACTGGTAAGAACCAATTACATGATTTCAGGATGCAAGGGGAGCATGGTAAATGTAGTTCTTGGCCAGTCAATAGCAAATGTCACTGAATTTTCCATCTGGAAAGTGAGCATAAACTTTTATTGTACACTAGTCATCTGTGCCACAATGATCAAGCATAATAGAAATATTCACTTCCTTACCCTACCTAGGTGACCTCTACCTAACAATTTATTCATATTGAACTTCTTTTGTTTACTGTCAATAATTCATTTTATTATAAGAATCCCAATAACTATATATAACTTATTTACCTCTCATTTCTTTTCTCTACAGAAAAGATGAGTACTTGGCTTTTATTCTCTTGCGAAGGCATGGCAAGGAATGACAAGGCAGATTGGTCGGTTCTGCTTTGGCACAGATAGAAATGAAGTGCTCATTGTTAATGAATAATGTATTGGGTACATTAAGCCCATGTTAACTCACTTCCTCAGGATAAAAATAGTGTGTAAGACCACACACTCCTGGGACATTTTCTTCCTCAAGACCATCCCTGCTGTGTTTCTTTGTGCTGCCCACCAGTTATCTGATCATCTAACCCAGCATTGTGAATCTAAGTCCTTGAGAATATCATATTTTCATAGTTTTCCAGAAAAGTATTGAATTATATAAAGTACCACATGTTCATTTTGATGAAGTGTATATTATCTTTGATTTGTTTTTCTGAATTGTTTTTATCAACCAATCAAAATCACATGAGACCAGGATGTTGGACCCGTCTTGTCTTCCCTCAACTGCAACAGAATAGCTAGAGAGTTTTATGCTTTGTCAGGCAGGATCTATTCTTCCTAATCAGCAGGAAGTATCTACAGAAGTATGACCATTGCCCTTAAGTATTCCCTTAAGAATTTAAGGGTGTAAACCCTCTGAGGGGGGTGTTGAGGCAGGGTAGGAGAAGGCAGCTAGCCCAGTAGACAAGATGGCCAACAGACCACATGGCTGTGAGACCCCTCCCAGAAGCCTCCTAGAAGACGGCTGCCTGTGCAAAGATATTGTGAGGTCCTGGCCATGAGACTCTCATTCTGGACCAAGGAAAAGCCCTGGATACCCTCAAGGGACCTTCCATTGGTCCTCTGGGGAACTGACAGGTGGTACAAGCAATCAGAACAGCAAGCAGACTTTAGAAAGCCCTGACCTGGGGTCCCACATGTGCAACTTACCCGGCATTATGCTCTTGGTTCATGCCTTGGCATGGACCATGCCTTAGCATGGACCTTGTACTTTTCTCATTTTCTTGTTTCTTAATAAACTTTTTACTCCATTGCCTTTAAAAAAAATCACATGAGAATTAAAATATAAAATGTAAGACAAAATATAAAAGAAATGACAATGTGTAGTATCATTATTTTCTGATGTGGTATAGGTAAAGGGAAAGAAGAATATTTCCCAAATGACAGGAACATAGCTTCTTTTTTTCCCCCCCTCTGGTCTCAGACTTTCATTCTTATCTTGTGAAGAGACAAATAGAGGAATAATGCAGAGCCTCTTTCTTAGTCTCAGAGAATAAGATTGCTCCATCCTTATTTCTTTAAATATCATCAGCACAACAGAATGTGTTCTTTCAAAGTTGTTATTTGTTCACTAAACTAAAATATTTCATTCCCCAATTTTTAAATGCATATATATATATATATATATATATATATATATATATATATATATAACCAAATCATTTTGAAAACTGCAATGTGCAATGTAAAAATTGAGCAGTCACTTCCATCCTCTGTCAAGGAAAAAAAAAGCAGATACAAACTCATCTTAAATCAATATTCATCAAGAGATTTGTATGGCTTCCAGAATAAAATTACCACCTCATAGTCTTCATGCATGTCTATATAAATGTCACTTATGGCTAAGATTGCCTTCCTAATGATATTTTAATTTCACTGAATTAATATCCTAGAAGATCAGATGGAACTTGACTTTTTCTGAATTGGTCATCTAGTCCTGGATTGCAAACAAACAGAAACATGTACTCTGAAGGTTTGCTTTCTTCTTTCCTGATGTCAGCACTAAAAAGACTCTTAAGTATATCTCTTCCATTGTTATTACTAGTTAGTGAGCTTGATAACTTGAATGGCTATTGACAAGGGAGAAGTTCAGCTGTATAAAATTACATAAAGTGCAACCTGTTTTGGCAATAGTAAGGAATGTAATTGCTCAACAATAAGCTTGCTTAAGCCTGAACAGACG
Source organism: Dasypus novemcinctus (assembly GCF_030445035.2). Classification (NCBI taxonomy): domain Eukaryota; kingdom Metazoa; phylum Chordata; class Mammalia; order Cingulata; family Dasypodidae; genus Dasypus; species Dasypus novemcinctus. Next base: position 89,377,726 of record NC_080677.1, read on the forward strand.
GAAGAAAAGTAGAGCAGACTGCTACACAGATGATGATAAGCAACTGTTAGACCCAAAGACGGGTGGCTTGATCCGAAGAGAATTAAAGAAGCCATTTGCATCAGATTTTGGAACGGTTAAGCCATGGATGAAGCCAGTGAATGTCATTGGAAGCTGCTTTAAATAATATGATGCAACACAGATATTTTATATATTTGCAAAGCCAGATGGGATAAGAAATTAGGATTTTAGAGGGAACAAGCTGGCAACAAACACTTTTAGATGTCACTCTTAACTGATGTATTATGGAGAAGTGAGCTAATGGGCTTAAGAAAGAAAGAAAGAAATAACATGGATATTAAACAGATATCTCACATTTTATCAGGACTTTTAAGTTTATATGCATCTTATTGCCTAAACCAAAGTAGAATATATTTCCTAGACTTACTATGTCATGCTTACTGAGAAAGATAATATATGTGTGTGCATATCATACCTATACCTACTCTAACTTAATCTCTATCTCTATCTAGCATACATTTTAGGAAAGAAAGAATATCATAATATTTATATACAGTAATAAATAAATCGCAACATATATAGATATAAAGATATATATATATTAGAACTGAGTTTCTTGCATCAATTTAGATATTTTAAGTATCTTGAACTAATAGACTTATATAAATAAGCACCCAGAGTTACCAATTTACTTTTTTAAAAGATGATTTTGCAATATTCTGTTGCAAAGATAGCACAATGTTTCTATATAGCCTTCACCAGGCTTCCTTTACTATTAAGACTTACATAATCTTACTATATTTATCAAAACTAATAAATGAATACAGATGCAATACTATTAACCAAACTACAGACTCCATTCAGATTTTCCCTTTTTTTTCTTTTCACTAAAATCTTTTTTCTGGATTTCCAGGATATCACATTGCATTTAGTCCTCATGTCTCCTTAATCTCTTCCAGTCTATGACAGTTTCTTTGTCTTCCCTTGTCTTTTTTTAAATTTTTTTGTTGTAATTTTTCATTCATACATGAACATCCATAAACAATAAGTGCATAGTATAAGTTATGAACTTAGAAAACAAACATGTGTATCATTATACAGGGCTCCCATACATTATCCTACCACTAACACCTTGCATTGTTGTGAAACAATTGTTGCAAATCATGAAAGAGCATCATCAAAACATTATTACTAAGTATAGCCAATATCTTACATTTGTTACATTTTCCACCCAACCCAACAGTGTTATAAACTTGTTATGTTCATGAAAAGAATGTTCTCGCATTTGTTCTTTTAACTACAGTCCATCATCCACCATAGGATTCATTGTGCTATACAGTCCCAATGCTTTGTACAATCTATTTAAAGCATATACTCAGTGGATCTCATTTTCCTTGTCTTTTATGACCTTGATAATTTTGAAGAGTACTGGTCAAGTATTTTATAGAATGTCCCTCACTTTGGGTTTGTCTGATGTTTTCTCATGGATAGATCAAGGTTATGAATTCAGGAAAGACTCCCTCAGAGGGGATGAACTCTCCTTGTCACATCATGTCGGGGCATATGCTATTGGAATGACTTACTACTTGGCTAAGGTGATGTCTGCTAGGTTTCCCCAATGTAAAGCTGCCATCTATTTTAAAATTGGTATATCTTTTACCCTGGTGTTATATATAGAATGCAGTCATTATTGAGATACCTTAAATTATTAGTCATATTAGATAATTAGAAAGAGAACAATTTTAATGACATTGACACAGACATTATGTAGAGAAAATATCCTCTGGCTCCTGAACATACAAATAGTGGAATATGCAGATAATTCCTGGATAAGTATTTCTAAGACATTCCAAAGAAATAATCTTTTTGATATATTCAAGATGGCCTATGCATATATATTATGAAGTAGAAAATGAGGGTTTTCTCTAGTACTCCCATAACTCTCTAATTTTGGCTCTTGGCTCTTTTTTTCTTCTTTTAAACAAGTTCATTTCATCAGTTCATTTTGGCACAGGTAAACAAGCTGACTAAACCACTGATAACATTTGTCTTTTAATCTATCACTTGTTTTGATGTGTAGATACAGATTATTATGGTCTCTTGAGACTTTAAAGAGAAAAGCAAGGATATTGTAAATGTGCAGAGGCCTATCCAGAGTGTCTGCTTGTTGAAAAATCTATGAAACTTTGTCACAAACCTTGAGTCTCTATTGTGGTAATACAAGGTCTGGACATGTTGAAATCCAATGAGAAAAGAACCAGCAAGATGGTGGCAGAGTAAGGAGCTCCTAGAGTCAGCTCCTGCTACAGGGCAGTTAGTAAACATCCAGAGCTCTCTGGAGCCAGCTGAAGCACCTGTTTGGGGGCTTCAGGAGGCCAGAAGAGCATCCTGCAACATCCTTGAAGGACTGGAAGGAGGAGGCTGCCCATCTGCAGAGAAGACTTGTAAGTACAGCACTCCACACCGTGGAGGCTAGTGCCCATCCTCCACTGGAGGCACAAGCTGCCTTAGGAGCTGTTCCGCAGCTGGAATTGAAAGCTCCATTTTCCAAAAATGGTAAAGGTAGAGATGGTTGGGCACCAATTTCAGCTCTTAATGAGTAAATTTAGTGGGCTACACTATATCCTGAGAACAGCTGAAGTTTAAGTCTGTCCAAGTAGAAAGAGGCCGGGAGCCACCATCTTAACTCCATGCCTAGCACAAAGGGAAGCCGGGCTGACTGAAAATCCCAGTGCTGGTGGGGATCATCTTCTTTCCATCCTTGTCAGATTGCAGGTCTAGTCTAAGCCTAGCCTCACCTCTGGAGGTAGGAAGCTACAGGGACCCGCACCAGTCTCTTTGGGAAATTGCCAGCCAAGCCATGGAAGCTGGTGATTGTCCTACTCTGGTGGCACAAGCCGTCCCAGGAGCTGTTCTGTGACTGGAATTGGAAGCTCCATTTCCCAAAAACAGGGGAGGAGGAGATGGTTGGCTGCCGATTTCAGCTACTGATTGGTAGACTTGGATGGCTAAGGAATAACCCAAGGAACAGCTGAGGTATGAATCTGTCTAAGTTAGAAAGGAAAGGGGCGGGTTGCCACCATTTTGACTCGACCCCCAGCCTGAGGGGAAGCCTGGCTCACCAAATATCACTATGATAATAGGGACTGGTTTCTTTTACCCAGATCGGCCTGCAGCCCTAGCAGAGGCTTCAGCCCCACCTCTGACAGGGAGGAGGCTGGTGGGTCCTGCACCAGCCTATCCAAGTGACTGTGGGAACCTTTGGCAGCCACAAACTGAATAATCTGAAGTCTACAAGAGTAACTGTGGTCATCTTGGATCTGCATTGCATAGATTGCTGCCCACATCTGCAGCTCCACCCCTGCCACAGGCAGGAGAGAAAGGGGCCTGAAGATTTATCAGTCTCTCTGGGCAACCACAGTCTAAGCCTGCACGACTTGGATTATTCCACACAGCTGTGTCTCTGTCCCTACCTCTGGGAAAGAAGAAAGTTGGGAGAACTTCATTGGTCCCTGGGGTAATGAAGGCAGCTTGAGCCTCCACAGTTTATAGCTCTAATTACATCCTTGATTCTTACAGCACAACCAACAAGGGAGAAAAGGCAGGAAGCCCTAAATTAAAGAGAAAAACTGCACCCAGAAAAAATATTCTAGTAAGTAAGATGCCAACACACCAAACAAAAATTACAATCCACACCAAGACACAGGAAGATATGGCCCAGTTAAAGGAACAAAGTAAGCCTCCAGATAATATAAAGGAGTTGAGACAACTAATGATAGATGTTCAAACAAGTCTCCTTAATAAATTCAATGAGATGGCTAAAGAGATTAAGGATATTGAGAAGACACTGGATGAGCACAAAGAAGAATTTGAAAGCATACATAGAAAAATAGCAGATCTTATGGGAATAAAAGGTACAATAAATGAAATTTAAAAACTCTGGAATTATATAATAGCAGATTTGAAGTGGCAGAAGAAAGGATTGGTGAGTTTGAAGAAATGGCCTCTGAAAGTGAACATACAAAGGAACAGATGAAGAAAAGAATGGAAAAAATTGAACAAGGTCTCAGGGAACTAAATGACAGCAAGAGATCTACAAGCATACATGTCATGGGCATCCCTGAAGGAGAAAAGAAAGGAAGAGGGGCAGGAGGAATATTTAGAGAAATAATGTTAGAAAAATTCCCAACCATATTGAAGGACATAGATATCCATGTCCAAGAAGCACAATGTACTCCCATCTGAAAAAATCTGAATAGACCAACTCTGAGACACATACTCATCAGAATGTCAAATGCCAAAGACAAGGAAAGAATTCTGAGAATAGCAGGAGAAAAGCAAAAATTAGGGTGAGATTAGATATTTACAGGTAAACAGAAACTGAAAGAATTTCTAAGCAAGAGACCAGATTTTCAGGAAATACTAAAGGGTGTGCTAGAGCCTGAAAAAGAAAAGACAGGAGAGACAGGCCTGGAAGACAGTCTAGAAATGAAGATTATATCAACAAAAGGAACTTAAAGTGTCAAAAGAGTAGTGAAAAGAAAATATGACAGATAAAATTCAAATAGGAATAAACTTAACCAATGATGCAAAGCACTTGTATTCAGAGAACGGCAACCCAGTGTTAAAAGGAATCAAAAAAGTCCTAAATAACTGGAAGAACATTCCAAGCTCATGGATTGGAAGACTAAATATCATTAAGATGTCAATTGTACTCACATTGATATACAGATTCCATGCAACCCTGATAAAAATTCCACCAGCATTTTTTAAAAAAATTGAAAACACAATAATCAAATTTATTTTGAAGGATAAGTGGTCCTGAATAGCCAGAAACATCATAAAAGGAAAAATGAACCCTCATCTCCAGACTTTATGTCATACTACCAAGCTATTGTGGTAAAAACAGCATGGTACTGGCATAAAGACCAACACATAGACCAATGGAACCAAATTGATGGCTCAGAAAGAGACCCTCACATGTATGGTCAAGTGATTTTTGACTAGCCTGTCAAACTCACACAGCTTGGGCTTAACAGTCCATTCAGAAAAATAGTGCTGAAAGAACTGGATTTCCATAGCTGAAAGAAGGAAGGAGGACCGCTATCTCATACCTTATCCAATAATTAACTCAAAATGGATCTAAAACCTAAAATAAAAGCAAGAACTATAAAACTTCCAGAAGAAATTGTAGGAAAATATCTTCAAGACCTGGTGGTAGGTGGAGGATTCTTACTGGAGATAAGAGAAGGCGTGAGATGGACAAATGATGTTTAATATATGTAGAAGTTTTAATTACCTTTACTGTAAAAGTGTGGAAATGTATAGAATGGATGGTAACAAATAGTTGAGTAACAGCTAGTTTATAAATGGGATGTGATTGAAAATGGTAGTTTAGGTATGTGAATGCCAATTGACAGAATACTAGAGAGTAATCTAGGAATTGAAAAGCACAGTAAACCAAGCTGTGGTTGACGGTACAGATGCAAGAGTGTCCTTCATGAGCTAGAGCAAATGTGTATCACTACTGCAGGGTGTTGGGAATGCATGAGAAAAATAAAACTGTAATGACCTATGAACTGTGGTTAGCAGTAATAATATAATATTCTTGCATCTATGCCAAAGATGTACTGTGTTGATAATGAGGCAGTATGGAAGATGTGAACCAAATGTATACTATGTATGTGGTAACAATCAAATGATAATATCTTATGTGTAACAAATATTCCACCACAGTGTGATGTGTTGATAGAGGGGTGTTGTTTGGGAATCCTGCATATGTGCATGCTTGTTTAAAAAGTTTACAACTGTCATAAAAATTTTATTTCAAAAGTTATAATAGGGTGAGTTGGGGGAAAAACACAGCAAATGTAAGATAAGGACTGTGATTAGTAGTAAGATTTTGACAATATTCTTTTGTAATTTATAACAGACATCTCATGACAATGCAAGGTGTTGGTGGAGAGTTGATGTATTGGACCCCTGTATGATGTCATGCATGTTTGCTTTGTAAGTTCACAACTTTTACTACACACTTAATTGTTTATGTACGTTCATGTATAAATGATATAAAGATAATAATAAAAAGAGGGTTGGGGGAAAATACTTTGTTTAGTAGTAATATTTTGACAATGCTCTTTAATCATTAGTTTAAAAAGTTTAACAACAATGTAAGTGTTAAAAGTAGGGTGAGTTATGAGAGTCCTGTTTATGTTATGTATGCTTGTTTTGTAAGTTCACAACTATTACTATACACTTACTGTTTACATATGTTTGTGTATGGGTGATATAGTTCAATAAATTAATTTTTTAAAAATCCAATGGAAAGAAGTTAGAAAAGAATGAAATAAAATTATAAACATCTCTTTAATTCTAACATTTAGTTATTTCAAGGAATTTGTAATGTACACTAACAATAAAGAAGAAACATACATACATTATACAAACATACAACATGACATCCTTTATAACTTCAGTGGTTTAAATAGCTCTACAATGAGGCTGGAGTTATGGGAAGATGATAAAAAACTGGTTTTAGACAACTTTCTCTTCGCACTATTTCTCCTAACCCTGTGATGCTAAAGGTAATTAAGCTTTGGACTGTGGACTTATTTGAGTGGGATGTGTTGTCAGTAGATCAAGAGACTTTATGATGAAAAACTCTCCTCAAAGTAGAATAAAATGATGGGGGGTAAGGGTGGGTTAGTGAAAAAGAGTAAAAGGAAGCAACACAAAAAACAATGAGCAAGGTGTCAGCTGACAGGTTTCTTTCTCCTTCATCCAAAAATCTTACCTAGCTTCAAGCTTCACCAGCCAGGACCTGACAGTTAAGTATCCACTTTAACCTTCAGGAAGACAGCATGCCAGATGTTCAGTACTCTTAGAGGAAGTTGGTCCACTGTCAGAGGTAAGAGAGAAAGGAGGAAGACTGAGTAGTCTCTCTAGCCTGCCTTTCCAAGGTAGGTAGAAATAATGTAAGTAAAATGCCTTTTTGTATTTATGGAGTAATTTTAATGAGTTAAAAGCATTCTGCACAGATGACATTTCATTTTTGTTTATTCTCTAACCTTAACCTATGTTCTTGTGAGATGAGGGATGCAAATGTGGAAATTTCAAAAATAGCAATTAGCAATTGGTCACTAACAGATGGTTTTAAACATACAGTTGTCTTATTGGACAGCTTTCTTTAAACTGTGGGGCTATTAAACATGAACTGAAATTATAGGAAAGATTTTATGAAGAACCTCTGTTTCTTGGTTTTAGTTTTAATCTTGACTTGGTTCTGTTTTCTCATGATCAGGCATATTTCTGCACCTATCTCCAGTTTTTTGGAAGTAGAAGCATAGACAGAGGAAGGAAGGAAGGGAGGGGAGGAAGGAAAGAAGTAAAAACAAGCTTCCTTCTTTACAAGAGCTAGAAATTTGGAAACGTAGGATAAGTGAAAGTGTTGACCTCCAGTTTCTCATTGCTACTGTCCCCTGTGCCTACCTCTTGAAAAATCTATCGAAGTTTGTCACAACACTTGAGCTTCAGTATGAATTCAAGATCTAAATTCATATCTAAAGTCCAATGGAGAGCTCTCTGGAGACCTCTAAGTGTGCAGGACTTTCCTAAATAAAGAGGAAGGTAAGCATTACGCTAGCTGGAGGTGGGAACAGCATCTGCATTTGTCTCCCAACCTAACACCATTGTGCGTCTTAAAGAGAGAAGATTTGAAAATAAATTAAAGAAGAGCTGCTTTACTATAATCACATTAGGGCAGAAAAAACATAAGACAATAAACTCCATTGTCCATTATATCACCAAGGTTTTCTATAAGATGGGAGAAGGGGTACTGTTTGAGGGTAGATGACTGTTATCTGAACAGGAAGCCATGTTAATCTCTACTTGGAAGTGAGAGCCAATGGAACAGGGCAAGGAGACCAGGCACTGATCTGGCTACCGTTGGTTCCAGCAACAGGATCCTCAACAGCAGACATTGCTCCAAGAAGCAGACCTTGAACAGGAGAGGATGAAAATAGCCCCTACCTGGTAGCTGCTGAGAACAAATGTGAGACATGACTTCCAAATTTATATAGGAGGAATTTGAGAGGCCTGGAATTTTTAAATCAAGCCAATAGGAGCATAAATAGAGAAACATTATTTTTGCCAATGTTATTCTAATCTCAATTTATTGGCCATAGCCTGGGTGAACCCAGGTATAGATATTTAAATTATGTGCAGTTTTGAATACTTTACTGGTATTCACGAACAATGCATATTCTATCTTGCATGTTTGGAGTTAGAGACTTGAAGTTCAATTCACAAAGTACATGAAACAATAACAAAATCTGGGCTTTTTACATTTAGAGAAAAATATGAACATTAATACTTTTTAAGGAATCTTGGAGTTTCAAAATCATAGATATGAATTTATATGACTCAGATTTCTTCCTTTCCTCAAATTGAATGAATTTTTAATAATCTAGTTTTAGTGGTTATGGCAAGAAGGAAAAAGGGAAAGACAGAATGTAGGAAGAAAGGAAAAAAGGAAGGATAGAAGAAATATTGTTTGATTGACTCACTTAACTGGTTTTGAACCATCTCAAATATTTTTAAACTGACTTGACAGTTAAGTCAAAAGAGTGAAGCCACTTTGTCCTGATGGTCCCAAAGTGTGCAAGCAACTTACTATCCCTGGTGTAAATAGCTCAGTTTGACTATATATAGGAGTGAGGGGGGAATGGTCAGGGAAGCAGTTACAGAGACTAGTGAGGAAAAAAGAAAAGCCTAAACTTCAAAACATGTGCCACTGAAGACTGAGACCCAGAGAAGAGTTCTCTTACCTTAGCAGAATCTAGTGGTAAGTTTTAGACTGAGCAGGGAATGTAGAGCTAAATTGCTGTGCTTAATAAATGGAGAGGTCTGGGAGGTGAAAGAGCCTTCTAGAAGAGAGGAGACTGACAGGTGTCTAATTGTCTATATTAAAATGTTAAAACCCTAAAGAAAACAAATAACCTTGGTATCCCAAACCTTTAATGCTAGACATGAGTACTTTGAGTGAGTGAAGAGAAACCATGGAAGATGCCTAAACTCCATAACCAGAACTTCACAGAGCAGAAGGATGAGAATGGCTATAAGATAGAAGATACGAGAGAGCCTTAGAATCCGCAGGGAACTGAAGAAATTCAGAGCTGGAAGCAGCCATAAAGATTTCGGCCTCAGGAATTCTCAGAGATATGGCTAGGACATTAATTTTAACCTTTCATTTTATTTAAACCTGGAAGGACAGGATGACCTCAGTTGCCATTTTGGTCTTTGAAAAAGCGTACATCTCACAGTAGTTGAAACAGATAGGCTCCTGACACCCCAGTGAGAAGGTCACCATTCTGCCCAGCTGCTAATCATTTAATTGCATAAAGATGATAATAGGAATTTTGCTGGGAATCATAGCATCAATCATTTCCTGATGGTATGTCACTCAAAATAGTCATCTAAAAGTAGTTCAGTTCCAGAAAAGAGAAGGAGCAGTAACAGCATGCAATCTCTGACTACTGAGGGAAAGCTGGGGTGAATGGTGTCACATGGCATTTAATTTTTCCTTGCATGGAGCAATGAGATACCTTGGTTATGAAGATAAATGAGACCAGCCACCATGTAGCATATCTCGTTACATTTTTTTTTTTTTTTAGAGCAAGCCACATAAACCTGCTAAAACTGGAATTTAAACAGAACTTCAGGGAAATAATTATCTTAAGGTGGATTGCTTAAGAGGGAAATTGAGTTGGTCCTGGGGGGAGTTGGTGTTTGTAAAGAGTAGAGACACAGAAAGATTTTGTCCCTGAAAAATGACACATTTTCTGCCAACTCTATTATGCATTGTTGTTACTAATCTTAGCAAAGTTAAGAATAAAAATTAAGTACACCAATCTGGAAAAAGCATCCTTTAAATTACCTTTCAGACTGTGAGTTTAATTCAACCATTTTTATTTATTTCATTCTAATGACAGCAGGTTCTCTGGTGATGTCACTATTCTTTGGAAGCTGCTTCATTCTTATGGATACCACAGAACTGCATTCTTCATCTTTAGAGAACATTCCCAACTATAAGTAATGCTTGTCTATAAGTTGGAACACACCAGAATCCTATTTGAAGGCTAGCTTTCCTGACACACTGCCAGGATAGAGGAGGTGAATGGTTTATGTTCAAACAGCTTCTTGAAGAAATGAACTCAATTGGTCAAGTTATGGTTATGATTATGCTTATTCATTTGTCAAGGGCTAAGGCCTACACTTGACAAAATGAAAAGAGGAAAATCAAGACAATATGCCTGCCTCACAGATAATGTTGCTGTAGGAAAATAAAGCTCCAGTGCATTCTCAAGGCAGATATATAGACTTTTATTTTTTTTATCAGTTGAGTATTATATGCAGTTGCTTTCATGATTTTGGTATCATAAAGTTTTTCCCCTTTGAAATCATTGATGGCCTTTACCAATTCAATATAAAATATAGTGGATGTTTGATCTTCAGAAAGGATGCTTCCTGTAAAATCTCCCAGAACCACAGAAACAGTATTGCTTATCCACTCTTGGCTTTCTTCAAAGACATATTTCCATCAAGATACACGTAACTCCTATGCAAATTTTATCTTTCCAACTTTTGCTAAAACTTCTCTCTCATTTGGCAAGCAATCTTTGCCCTAGCTGAAACATGCTCTGAAAGAGACATTCTTATTATAACTGATTTTTTAAATGCAAACATTGATCTAGCCCTATGTGCCTGGTGCTGCTGTAAGTCCTTTATAAATATTAACTCATTTCAATCCTTATCCTAACCCCAGAAGAGATGTACTATCAAAGCCCTCATTTTACAGATGAGGAAACTGAGGCACACACTACTGGGAATTTACCAGAAATCAGTTTGATTAAAACCCAAGGAGTCTGGTTCTAAAGTCCAAATGCTTAACCATTATGCTCTGCCATCCTGTATGGAGCATAAAGTGAGTTTCTTCTTGTCAAAAATATCCCATACAGGAGAACCAGCAAGATGGTGGTGGAGTAAGGAGTCAGGTCCTGCTACAAGGCAGTGAGTAAACACCCAGAGCTCTGTGGAGTTAGCTGAAGCACTGTTTGGGGGCTCCAGGAAGTGAGAAGAGCATCCTGCAACATCCTTGAAAGAAAGGAAGGAGGAGATTGCCCATCTGCAGAGAATACTCATAAGTAGAGAGCTCCATGCCATGAAGGTCAGTACCCATCCTTCACTGGAGGCACAGATGACTTGGAGCTGTTCTGTGGCTAGAACTGAAAGCTCCACTTCCCAAAACTGCGTGAGGAAGAGATGGTTGGGTACCAATTTCAGCTACTGATGAGTAAATTCAGTGGGCTAAAGTATAATCTTGAGAACAACTAAAGTTTGAGCCTTTCACAGTCAGAAAGAGGCTGGTGGCCACCATCTTAACTCTGCACCTGGGAGGAGTAGAAGCAAGGCTGACTGAAAATCATAGTCCTGGTGGGGACCAGCTTTTTTCCATTCAGGTCAGATTGCAGCTCTAGTCTAGGCCCCAGCACCACTTCCAGCAGGGAGGAGGCTGTGAGAACCTGCACCAGGCTCTCTGGGAAATTACTGGCCAAGTCACAGAAGCCAGTGATTATCCTACTCTTGCAGCATGAGCTGCCCCAGGAACTATTCTGTGACTGGAATAAGAAGCTCCATTTCCCAAAAACAGTGGAGGACAAGACAGTTGGCTGCTGATTTTGGCTACTGATTGGTAGACATGGCTGACTAAGATACAACTCTGGGAACAGCTGGGGTATGAATCTGTCCAAGGGAAAGGTATCGGTGGCATGCTTTTTGACTCTGCCCCCAGCCTGAAGGGAAGTGGGGCAGACTGAAAATCACAGTAAGGGTAGGAACTGGTTTCTTTTACCTAGATCAGCCTGCAGCCCTAGCCTAGGCTTCAGACCCACCTCTGTCAGGGAGGAGGCTGCTGGGCCCTGCACTAGCCTATCCAGGTAACTGCAGGTACATTTGGTTGGCACTGACTGTATAGTCGGAAGTCTACCAGGGTAACTGTGGTCATCTTGGATCTGCATTGCATAGATTGCTGCCCACACCTGCAGCTCCACCCCTGCCCCAGGCAGGGGAGAAAGGGGCCTGAAGATTCATCAGACTCTCTGGGCAACTAGAGTCTAGGCCTGTGCAATTTGGATTATTCCACACAGCTGTGTCTCTGTCCCTACCCCTGGCAAAAGAGAAAGTTGGGAAAAGCTTCATTGGCTCCTGGGGTAATGAGGGTGGCTTGAGCCTCCACAGTTTATAGCATCAACTACATCCTTGGTTCCGACTGTACAACCAGCAAGGGAGAATAGGGAAAAAGTCCTAAACTAAAGAGAAAAACTGAACCCAAATTAAATACTCTAGTAAGCCAGGTGCCAAGACTCCAACAAAAAATTACAACCCACACCAAGAAAAAGGAAGATATGGCCCAGTTAAAGGAACAAAGTAAGCCTCCAGATGACATAAAGGAGTTGAGACAACTAATGATAGATGTTTAAACAAATCTCCTTAATAAATTCAGTGAGATGACTAAAGAGATTAAGGATATTAAGAAGACACTGGATGAGCACAAAGAAGAATTTGAAAGCATACATAGAAAAATAGCAGATCTTATGGGAATAAAAGGCACAATAAATGAAATTTAAAAAACATTGGAATTATATAATAGCAGATTTGAGGAGGCAGAAGAAAGGATTGGTAAGCTTGAAGAAATGGCCTCCGAAAGTGAACATACAAAGGAACAGATGAAGAAAAGAATGGAAAAAATTGAACAAGGTCTCAGGGAACTAAATGACAGCAAAAGACATGCAAACCCACATGTCATGGGTGTCCCAGAAGGAAAAGAGAAGGGAAAAGGGGCAGAAGGAATATTTGAGGAAATAATGGTAGAAAATTTCCCAACCCTATTGAAGGACATAGATACCCAAGAAGCACAATGTACTCCCATCTGAAAAAAAATCCGAACAGGCCAACTCTGAGACATACTAATCAGAATGTCAAACGCCAAAAACAAAGAAAGAATTCTGAGAACAGCAAGAGAAAAGCAATGCATAACATATAAGGGATACCCAATAAGATTAAATGCTGATTTCTCCCTGGAAACCATGGAGGCAAGAAGACAGTAGTATGATATATTTAAGATACTACAAGAGAAAAACTTCCAGCCAAGAATCTTATATCCAGCAAGGCTGTCTTTCAAAAATGAGGGCAAGATGAGAATATTCAAAGATAAACAGAAACTGAGAGAATTTCTAAGCAAAAGGCCAGATCTTCAGGAAATACTAAAGGGTATGCTTGAGCCTGAAAAGAAAAGACAGGAGAGAAAGGCCTGGAGGACAGTCTAGAAATGAAGATTAAATCAACAAAAGTAACTTAAAGTGTCAAAAGAGTAGTGAAAAGAAAATATGACAGATAAAACTCAAATAGGAATAAACTTAATCAATGATGTAAATCACTTGTATTCAGAAAACTGCAACACAATTTTAAAATAAATCAAAAAAGAACTAAATAACTGGAAGAACATTCAGTGCTCATGGATTGGAAGACTAACTATCATTAAGATGTCAGCTGTACTCACACTGATATACAGGTTCAATGCAATCCTGATAAAAATTCCACCAGCATTAAAAAAAAATTGAAAACATGATTATCAAATTTATTTGGAAGGGTAAGTGGTCCTAAATAGCCAGAAACATCATAAAAAGGAAAAGTGAACCCTCATCTCCAGACTTTAAATCATATTACCTAGCTATAGTGGTAAAAACAGCATGATACTAGCGTAAAGACCAACACATAGACCAATGGAACCAAACTGATGATTCAGAAACAGACCCTCACAGGAATGGTCACGTGGTTTTTCACTAACCTGTCAAATCCACACAGCTTGGCCAGAATAGCCCATTCAATACATGGTGCTTAAAGGATTGGATATCCATAGCCAAAAGAAGGAACGAGGACCCCTATCTACACCTTATCCAAAAATTAACTCAAAATGGATCAAAAACCTAAAATAAAAGCAAGAACTATAAAACTTACAGAAAAAATTGCAGGAAAATGTCTTCAAGACCTGGTGGTAGGTGGAGGATTCTTAATGGAGATAAGAGAAGGACTGAGACGGACAAATGATGTATAATGTATGTAGAAGTTTTAATTAGCTTTATTGTAAAAGTGTGGAAATGTATAGAGTGGATGGTAACAAATAGAAGCAGCTAGTTTATAAATGGGATGTGACTGAAAATGATAGTCTAGGTATGTAAATGCCATTTGAAAGAATGCTAGAGAATAATCTAGGAAATGAATAGCACAGTAAACCAAGAGGTGGATGAGAATTTTGGTTGATGGTACAGATGCAAGAGTATCTTTTGTGAGCCAGAGCAAATGTCCATCAGTACTGCAGGTGTTGGGAATGTGGAGAAACATGGGAAAAATACAGCTGGAGTGACCTATGGACTGTGGTTAGTAGTAATAATATAATATTCTTGCATCTGTGTGAAAGATGTACTGTGTTGATAATGAGGCAGTATGGAAAATGTGAGCCAAAAGTACAATATGGACATGGTAACAATCAGATTATATTATCTTATTTGTAGCAAATGTTCCACCACAGTGTGGTGTGTTGATGGAGAGGTATTGTTTGGGAATTCTGCGCATGTGCATGATTGTTTTATAAGTTTACAAGTTCTGTCATAAAAAAATATATTTAAAAAGTAGTAATAGGGTGGGTTGGGGGAAAAACACACCAAATATAAGATAAGTACTAAGATTGGTAATAAGATTTTGACAATATTCTTTCATAATTTGTAACAAATGTCTCATGACTGCAAGGTGTTGGTGGAGGGTTGATGTATGGGAACCCTATATGATGTCATGCATGTTTGCTTTGTAAGTTCACAACTTTTACTACACATTTAATCGTTTATGTATGTCCATATATAAATGATATAAAGATAATAATAATAGGAATGTTTGGGGGAAGTAAACAATATTTTATTGCTATATATCACTAGTAGTAATATTTGACAATGTTTTTTAATCATTAGTTAAAAAGGTTTAACAACAATGTAAGTTATTGGTGGTAGAGTGAGTTGTAAGAGTCCTGTATGATGTTTTATATGTTTGTTTTGAAAGTTCACAACTATTATTATATACTTATTGTTTACATATGGTTATGTATGAGTGATATACTTCAATAAATTAATTGAAAAAAAATATATGCCATGCTTTAATTTTAAAAGTCTTCTTTCTGGTAAAGAGTCATCTATTTCTTTGACTGTTTGATTTTCACCTGACTTCATTTGCTAGCTCTGAGAGCTACCTTTTGGGGGTTGGGGAAAGTAGTATAGTTCATACTACTGAACAAGCCTCAAGGCACAAGTGGCTGTTCCAGGCTGCTTCCCAGGCATGCTGACTTACAGCACAACTCCCTCCTTCGTCCCAGCCTTTCAGCACATGCAATTCAAATTGTGCCTCATCAAAATTACAGATTATGGCATGCTGGGGCCCAGGTCACCCTACAACACAAAGCAATAAATGCAAAATGCACAAGAACCAAGATTTTATTACAGTCAGTGTTTTGTGCTAGCAAAGTGTCCCATTTTTTTAGATATTTTCTGGCCACCCCCATCCCCACATATACGAGTTTTCGTTTGTGTAATTTCCTTGTGAAAAATATTTCAAGAGGACTGTTTTAACCCTATAAAACACTCCTCTGAAAACCTTTGCCAGATAGTATGAGGTCCATGTTTCCAAGAAAATATACACATCTACTTTGATCTCTCTTTTTATACCTCTTTCTATTCCTCTCTTCCCCTCACACTTTTGTTTGTTTTTTGCTTTTACATTATATAATAAAGCATTTCCTCTAAATTTTTTCAATTAAAAATTATTTCTGGGAAGCAGATGTGGTTCGAATAGGCGCCTATCTACCACATAAGAGATCTGTGGCTCACTTCCTGGTGCTTCCTAAAGAGGAGAGCGAGCTGGTGAGATGGGCAAGCATGGCAAGATGACCCAAGAAGAAAAACATAATGAGAGACAAACAAAGCAGAGAGCAGAGGTTCCCAGTGACTCCTAAAGCGGATGAGCAGGACAGCATGCTGGCGTGACAGACAGGTGAGGCGAGTTGATGCAACAAGATGATGCAACAAGAGACACAAGAAGGAAAGCAGAACAAAAGACTCAATAAAAAGCAGGGAACGGAGGTGGCTCAAGCATTTAGTTGCCTCCCTCCCACATCAGAGGTCCCAGATTGGGTTCCCAGTGCCTCCTGAAGAAACAAGGAAGATTAACAGACACAGCAAGTGCAAATAATGAGGGGGTGGGGAGAGATAAATAAATAAAATAAATCTTTAAAAAAATTATTTCCATAGTGAAGATTTTAAATTAAAATTTCAGGAAGTAAACTTTAGAAATATACAACGTAAAAAACGCATGGAATCTTGACCTACTGGAGGCAAAACTGTGCAGGGGTGGTAAGCTCTGATATGCGTGATCAAGGATCAATCCTATTTTTTTCCATACTAACATTTCCATTCTTAAAATTTTTCCTTCTTACCAAGATATTTCACACCAGGAGGCATATGTTTTTAACAATATTTTATAGAATAGGTCACTTTCCTTTTTATTTATAGTATAATTAGATTGTTTAGGCCCTTGTAACACCTAATGCTTTTGCAGATAGGTTGAGTGGTTTATTTTACTCTAATCTCTTCCTTTTTTACTCTTTTTAGGGCAGTGAGCTGAATGAGAGTTATAAATTAGCCTCCAGTAGTTCAGTAATTTCCTAGCATGTGAATTACTTAAAAGTTTATTAAAAATGAACATTTCAGGGTTCCAGTCTAGACATCTGATTCAAGCTGCTTTAGACTGGGACCCAGAAATCTGCACCTTAATAACCTCCCCAGGTGATTCAGATGCTGTTGTTCCATGGAACACACTTTGCAAAGCGCTGTTTCATAGTGTTCACTGGGAGTTTCCTCTGCGCTATCATCTCTTAAAAATATTCATAGGCAGGATATGTTATTTGACATATAAGCTAAGTGCCATAGGAGTGAGGAAAGAACAGATTGGCTTAATTTGAAAATATCATTTGTCAATGCTCAGTTCATCCATCAAGTGCTTACCTCCTCCAGATTTTTGAATGTAAAGGGAAATTGGGTTGAGTAGATAGTGAAAAACATACAGAATTTATTTGAGCATTGGTGCTAATATTCTCCCCTCCAAATGTGATTCTTACATTTATAGACTTCATTAGGATCTTGTTAAAAATATGAAAATTATGTTGTGGTTTTAAAGCATTTCTTAGAAACACAACATATCTTGCCTATAGTTCATTGATTACGGTAAAGACATGTTAGGGATCATTTTGAACTCTATCTTCCCACACTACACAAAAGCACATCTAATTTCAGAGAACTGAAGACAGATGACACAAATCTCTAAATGAAAGCTTTAATAGGAATTTAATTCAACTTGCTGATAACACTCATAATCCACAGTGGTTAACATGACAGCAGTGCTGTGAGTTAATAAATGGTAAATGCAAAGGAAGGATTAAAGAAGGAAAAAGATACTTTATCTCCAGCTTGTTCTGTGATTGGATTGGGAATCTTTTAGCACTAATTTATCTTTTCCACCTCAGTTATCCTATTTTCCTTAGCATTTAACTGTTTTTCTTACAATCTTAAATAGATTAGGAGTTGAAAATAATGAAATAAATATTTTAAAAATATAGTGCAAAAATGCAATTTTGACTTGGTCAGATGCCATTATAAAATATTTATAAGAAAATTATATTAAGTGCTTTAAAATGATCCATGTTTCTTCATCTAGAAATCTTTATGTAATAAAAATACATTAAAAAGCTTTAGGAACATTAAACAGCAATTACTTAACCATTCACTCCCTAAAAAAGCAAAAACCCAAACACCTGTTAAGGCTATAGACCCAGGCATGTCTAATTAGATGGATATTTCTGGAATGAATTACTAGGTGCTCTGTTGACCACAGCACAGCTTCCCGGTCTCTTTTTAAATCAGCTGGTCACAGAATCTTATTGCAGAGGGTAAGAGCACTTGGCCACTTCTGTGGCTACAGGCCATGGATCTTACATAAATAACTGAATATAAAAAATGCATTCTGTAGGTTATGAATAAAGCTTGAATTTGTGGGTGGGTCAAAGCAAATCCATTATTGTTAACTCAAAGCTTAAGTCCTGTTGACGGTTGGTCAGTAACATTATCCTTGCATATGAGGATGATACAGCACCAAGAGCCCTCCTTCACAGTCTTAGAGTGTGAGTCATACATCTTTTGTCAACACCCAGCTCTGTGACCTTGTATGAATCACTCAACTCCCCTATATGAGGGCCAAGGGAAACTTGAGGCAAATCATGCAAAAGTACTTTCAAAAGTTCTATAAAAATGCCTCCATTTCCTTACAGAAGAGGTGCTATTTTATAATGATCTACAAACACAGGAAATTGTTAGGAATATAGACCAGGAAAAGATGTGAAAAGTATGGGGAAAATATCATCAAGGAAGTTGTTTACCTCAGTAAAATCTTAATTGTAGAAACCTCAAATTTTTCCTTTGAAGTTTATTTGAATTCTACTCTAAAGAAAGAATACACGTCTAAATAGGGCCCGCTGTGTGTTTGACATTCTTCTAGGTACTTGAAAGCTAGGTCTCAAGTCTTGAGAAAGTTAATAGTTTTCTGTTTTGCCTAGTACCTAGCAGTGGGGAGATGAACTTCTTGAGGTGTGATTTCAGGGTTAACAAGACTGACATAAAAGAATATTAGCACCTGCTTATTCCTGCTGGTGTTTCAACTCCATGGTAAAATTCAGTTTTCTATTTTAAGACTTGTAGTTTCTGGCAAAATGAAAATCCTCTCAGGATTTAGTGTGCATGACTTCCTGGTGCATCCAGAGAGAGGTCTTTACAGTAGGAAGAATGTATTTTCTTGAGTGTCTAAAACAGATAAAAGGGGAGCCAGTGATCAGAATGAGGGTCATTAAGAATACCAATTTGGGGAGTAAGAACACAAAACACTGACTACTGGAAATTGGAAAGGCAGATGAAAAGTGTGGGGTAGATGATGTAAGTAGGAATGAAGAACTGAGGCTCAAAGACCAATTGCCTTTATAAAGTTTCCTATGCTCTCTGCCTTCCTGCTATAAACAGAACAACCTCCTAAGTATGGATCTTCAAAGAGTTCTCAGTTTTCACCTATCCCAAATTTCCCCACTAAAGAAAGAAGGAAAAAAACAATGGTCGTTGCAGAAGGTAAACCAAAATTATTAATCAGGAAGAAAGAGGATATTACTCTATTATGGCCATAATGTTGAACCTGATATTGATTTATTAACCACATACTTACCAGTACTTATATTTATAGGTATAAATAGGGGAATATGAGCAATAATCAAATGAAAAAGTAAGTACATAGCATATAAACAAGATGAAAATGAGTGCTAGGGAGAAAAAGAAAGAACAAAGGGGAGTTGGAGCATGGTTGGTGTTGGTTGGGTTATTTTATTTGTAGTGATCACAGAGGGTTGTATAATAAATTGATATTGTAGTAGAGACTTGAATGAAGTGAAGGAGAGAGCCATGGAGATGTGCGAGTGACGAGCTTGCCAGTTGGAAAGAACTGTAAATGCAAAGTCCCTGAGGCAAGCACATGCTTGGTCTGTTGAAGGAACAAAAAAGAGGCCAGTGTGGGTGAAGTATGTGGAGAATGAAAAAGGAGAAAATGCGGTTCATGAGAAACTGGGGTCCTGATCACTTATGCCTTGAGTTGACTGTTAGGGGCGGCGGACTTGGCCCAGTGGTTAGGGTGTCCGTCTACCACCCGTGGTTCAAACCCCAGACGTCTTCGACCCGTGTGGAGCTGGCCCATGCGCAGTGCTGATGCGCACAAGGAGTGCCCTGCCACCCAGGGGTGTCCCCCGTGAAGGGGAGCCCCACGCGCAAGGAGTGTGCCCCCATGAGGAGAGCTGCCCAGCGCGAAAGAGAGTGCAGCCTGCCCAGGAATGGCGCCGCCCACACTTCCCATGCCGCTGACAACAGGAGCAGACAAAGAAACAAGATTCAGCAAAATAGACACAGAGAACAGACAACCGGGGAGGGGGCAGAATTAAATAAATAAATAAATCTAAAAAAAAAAAAAGAGAGATGACTGTTAGGATTTTGGGCTTTACTTTGAAAGTGATGAGAATCCACTGGAGGGAATGGAGTATCAGCCTGACTGCTACTCTGCAAGGTACTGACTTTGGAAAGGCAAATGGATGCAGGCAGACCAGCGAGGAGGCAGTGGTCAGGTTTGGATAAGTGCGAAGCAGGGGAGGAAGTGAAGAGGTGGTAAGAACTGTTAAAAAATGTCTATGGATACATTTGGTGATTAAGTCATTCATTAAAACCAACATTAATGAGCAGAAATGTGAACCAAACAACATGTTCTACACTGGAGAAATAAGACAAACCCTGGGCCTGCTATCAGTAAGCACATAGCATAATGGAGGCAGAAGTAAATAGGTGCTTTCAATATCTTGCATGATAACTGTGTTGAGTTCAAGGGAAAGAGTAATTACTTTTGCTTTGTGCATGGGAAGAGTCAGCAAAGACTACCTGAAAGAAAAGAATCTTGAGCTGGGTCATGAAGGAGGAGCACAAGTTTGGCAGGAATTAAAGAAAGGCCTTCCAGATAGAGCCAAGAGCATTACATATTCAGGGAACAGGGAGTAGCATCTAGTTCAAGCCAGAAGTAGTAGCTGGAGAACTGTGGGATCAGGATGGGGTAAATGATGAAAGAATTTGTGTACCATGAAAAGTTTATACATTGTCCAGAAATTTATGGGGAATCACCAAAGGATTTTAGGCAGGGAGTAGAATCAACATTATATCTTAAAAATATCATCTTCATTTGTAGGAGCATTTCCATTAAACTTTAATTATACAGTTATATTTTGGTAACAAACCAATATAAGTAAAATATTGTACTGCTTCTGATGTGAACCATTGGTGGAAGGCTCTTTGTCCCTTAAGAGATAACCTAAACTATCTGTGACTTGTGGGTGTGGGATGATAAGAGGCCGCAGTCCTGCCCTTGGTGACCATGACAAGGACTCCAGTCCCAGGAAACAGTTTAACAATGCAAAGTCTATAAACTTTAAGTATTCAGGGGAATGCAAACCAAATATGCTAAAAGCTTATCTAGAATGCCTGAAGTCCATGCTAAAAGCTTACCTAAAATGTAGAAGATATATATGCTAATTTAAGCCTATTGAGAACTGAAACAAAAGGACCATTTAACCTTTACTCTTTGTATAAAAGAAACTGGAAAGTCTTGTTCAGGGCTCGGGTTTGCAACAGGAAGCTCCCGAGTCCATAGGGCAGTCAATAAACCATTTTTTCTTCTCAAAATCATTCCTGAGTCCTGGCCTCTCTATACGCAAATAATTGAACCTCTCTCAAATTCTACAACACTTCCTTTTCAAATATGGTAATAAGCAACGGTTGATTGAGTGCCTCCTGTGTCAGGCACTAGTCAGGGAGGATTATATGCATTAATTTATATCCTCACTAATACCTGGTGAGGTAATTACTATTGCTTTGATCCCCTTTTAGAATGGGAAAACCAAGGCTTAGAGAGATTCATCAACTTACTAAAATTCACACAGCTAGTGATAGGAGGGGCTGGGCTTCCAACCCAGGCTGCCTGTCTTACAGGCATCGGGATACTGCTTTGATGTTCTGAAAAGGGCAAAAAGTTTACTAAGAACAGGCCTCCTTTAGGGCTTGATTACATTAAACCAAAGCTCTTTAAAATAGGTAACCTAAATTAATTTCTTCATTTAATTATGTTGGTTTCAAAGAATAAAAGCAAATTAATTATGTTCCAGATGTTGGGAATGAATTCATTCAGTGTTTAGAACGAATGTACATAAAGATTAGTTTTTTTGAATGACAGTTTTCCATTCTTTGCAAACTGTTTCATTGATATTCTTTAAATTTGGCTACAGTTGGAGATTATCTAATCCCTGCTGCTCAACTCAGTAGAACATTTCTACCTATACATATTCAAGGAATGAAGTACTGAGGCTGGAGGGAAGGGAAGAAAAGAACTCTCAGAAGTTGTTTCCTATTGGAAAGAACTTATTAGGGGCTGGGAATGTAATTACTCACACATTGGATTTACTATTAGCAATTCTTTTAAGTATATTCTTTATTGGCAAGACAATTCCACACTAAAAAAATTCTCGGGTAATTGTTGAGAGAGGGTCAATTATTTGCGTATAGAAAGGCCAGGACTCAGGAATGATTTTGAGGAGGAAAAATGGTTTAATGATGGCCGGCCAGACTCGGGAGCTTTCTGTTTCAAACCTAAGCCTCTGAACAAGATTTTTAAGTTCCTTTTATACAGGGTGGGGATTCAAATGGTTCTTTTATCAAAGAAAGCTATTTTCTTTGTTAGTTAAGTCTTTGCCTGAGTACTAGATAGGTTTTGAGTTAATATATCACCCACACTTCAGGTGAGCTTGAATTAGCGTCTTGCTTATGTCTGGATGCAACCTTGAATACACATTTAGTCTTACATCCTTTCTGAACATTCAAAGCCCATATCACTTAACTGGATTTCTAGAGACTAGGCACACTTGGATACAGAATTAGAGAATTTTAAATGTATGCACAGGCTATATTATATTTCCCATTTGAAGCCAAGTCCGAGTTCCCTTATGCTTCAGCATTACCACCATCACAGTTTCCCTGGACTGACTGGTATGTATATAGAGTTTGCATTGCTAAATTGCCTTCCAGGACTGGAGTCATTGCCATGGTCACCAAGGGCAGGACTGCAGCCTTTCACTGTTCCACAGGCACAAATCAGGACACAAAGGGATGAACAGCCTCCCACCCATAGCCCACATCATAATTACCAAGCCCTTTGGAGAATACCAAGAAATGTAAAATCAAAGATCAAGTCCAAAGATTCCCTGGGTCATAGTTGCTAAAGAGCCTGTTAGCTGGATGCAATGGATGATTTCATGATGAAAGATAAAATTCCTAATTCACTGGCAAAAAATTCTCAGTAAAAAAAATAAATCGCCAATGATGTTCCCCTGTGCATTTTATTAAAACTAAATATATGAAAATTATCTAGATTTCTTTGAAAAGCTTGTTGAAAAGAACACTTGAAAATACTTAAGGAAACCAATCACCAATCATGTCCTGACAAAGGAGTGAAAGGTTTAATTTTGTTTAATTTTTTATATTTCAGTGAGAAAGAAAAAAGGCAGAGAAACTGATTTTGAAAATGTTATTCAGACCCTAGATTCAAGTTATCATTTCTAGTATCTTGTCTAAGACAATAAAATGCATCCTTGATAATACAGATGAGTTTTGACAATGTTCCAATCTCTTAATAATATTTACTCATATATGTTGCTGTTCCATTTTTAATGTAGTATTGGCTGCAATTAAATTACTTTGAAAACTCTCCTTCTACATCTTACATTATTCTTGCACTAGTTAGCTCAGTCCTTTCAAGGTTTCAGCTGGTTCAGCAAATCTGTCCAGGGATCAAAGTATTCAGTCCTCTGAAAAGGGAAAGTTTTTACCTGGCTCAATGCCCACCCTGCCGTATTCAGACATCAGCAGTAGTTTGTTCTGTCACTCCTCAATGCCCTGAGGTTAAAACTGCTTTTGTGGAGGTAGTTAGCCAGGGTCTCTTGTAATTGTTCTCTTCTCTGTTGTTATGGTGATTGAGCTCAAGCAGTTTCTTCCCTGCTTACTTTATCCTGCTTCAAATGCAGCAGCATGGTAAACAGCTGATTAGGTGACCTACTTAAGTTTGCTAGCATGAATTCACAGACTTTTGTTATTTAAGGTGTGTGATAACTCGGATCTTCTCTTGTGGTCTAGCTTTTTATTTCCATTATCTTTATATTTCCAGTGTGTTGTTTTTATGTGGATACTTTACTCAATGCCTTCTATAGGGAAGAAGTAGTAGATTGGGTACTGTGGTAGGGTGAATTATGTGAGTGTGAACCCATGGCAAATAAGACCTTTTGAAGATGTTATTTTTGTTAAGTTGTGGCCTGACTGAATGTAGTTGGGTTTTAAGGCTATTACAGGAGCCTGTATGAAGGGAGAGCCAAGTGGTGGAGAAGAAGATGGAAGTCAATGGAACCTGAAGAGAAAGGAGAAGATGTATGTGCATTGTCAGGTGATGAGAAAGGACCCAAGATTGGCCAGCAGCCGGCCCCAGAATGTCAAAGTCTTTAAGGAGAGAGCATCAGCTTGGGTTTCTCCTAGCCTCAAAATTGCGAGTCAACACATTCCGGCTGTTTAAGCGAACCCATTTCTTGATATTTATGATCATAGCTGGGAAACTAAGACAGGCACCTAGGCTGAGAAACTGAATTATTTCAAGGATACAGAATATGGCAGTGTGTCTTTATGTTGTCATGGACACACAATCATTTCTCACAAATTTGAGCAACTGAAGAAACAGAGAGGAAGGAGGAAATAAATTCGGTTCAACTTTTCTTATCTTGCTTACTATTAGAATGAGAGGGAAGAATTCGTAAGAGTGTTGTATCCTAACCTAAAATCTGCCCACTTCCCTAGTAACAGCTAACGACACAAGACCACAAGTCCGCCCACGAGTCTCTGCCAACCCCCAGCCGCCCCGTAACCATCACTCCTCCTGCTCTACCCCCGCCCCCCTCATTCTCTATATAAACCCCTGCACTTCCGTAATAAATTAGACTTGCTCTGCACTCCAGACTGTCTCCGTGGTCTCTCCTTACCACGCGTCCTCCCACGCCTTAGAAGCCCCGCTCTGGCCCACTCCTCGCCTGGGTCTTAGAGCATCACCGTCGGCCATGCCAGCCCCTCCGTCTACCCCCGCTGACCCCCGACCCCTCAGGGAGCGAGCAGCCCGTCATAAGAGTTGAGTTAAGGTATGCTGACTAGAAAAAGAAATGTGCTCTGGGCAACATGACATACTGAAAAGAGGATATGTAGGAATCTGGAGACCTGAGTTTGAATTTGGCTCTGTGGACAATGCTACTGTTCTCTTCACAGAATCCCACATTTGGATTGATGTACCACCTCTCAGTTTCAAATTTTACTGTGAAAGGCTCACAGCTGTCCCTGAGATCCCCTGGGAAGTTATACTTGTCTTCCACTTCCAGGTGCTCACAGCTAATGACTGTTGTATACAAAAGGCCAGCCCCATTGCCTTGAGTTGCAGTCAATTCTACATTTAAATTTATGCACCAGCACTTCTGAGAAGCCAAGGCTAGACATAACTGTGGCCATATCCTTGTTTGGCTCTTTTCCCTTCCCTGTATCCCTTATTCAGTTAGAACTGTCTTCCGAGGGCACTTGCTGAGTAAATTCCATGCATCCTAATACCTACCTTAGGCTCTGTGTAAGGAAGGCCAACCTAAGATTGACCTAATCTCCAGTTAGTTTTGTGGTATGTGGGACAGTTGCTCAATCTCTACGAGTATCAGTGTCCTCCTAATAAGGAGAGGGGGATTAGTGATCATCTTTCATTCCTTCCACCTCTAAAATTTGATTGTGCATGGGCAGAGGAAGGAGGAAAGACCATGGGGTCTTTTCTATTTGCAAGTTCTTTCTGATACAAAAATATTCTGTGGATTCTTTAGTGCTGGGTATCTCTGAGGCTTGAAACAGGCTGATAATGAGTAAATTGACATTGCATTCAAATTTTCTCCTTTATTTTTTCTTTTGTCTCTGAGTGTACCCACCTTGATGCAGGTGGCCCACTGCTTTAGAGCAACACTGCCATAAATATATTGATGATTCCTAACTCCTAGCAGTTTTGCCAGTGTTATTGGCCCTGTCACTGGGGAGGAGGTAACTATTCTCTTCTCAGCTATTCGTTAACTCTGGGAAGTTATTGAAGAAATAATTCACCTTCTTTCCATACCCTATACAACCATAAAATAATAATGCCCAAAGGGAACTTCTCTTGATGGGAAAAGTCAGTAAATCATCTGGATTAGCGTCCACAGAGGTTTTTTAAAATATAGGTATAAGAATGTCAACAGATAACCTACTGGATGTTTTTTTGCCATGGCACGTTCTATGCTGTCTAGTTAATATCACAGCATAACTTGTAATAGAAAGTATGTAAATTGACATCATCTCTGATTTTCAATAGCCTCTGGATAAGAGTTTTGAAACTGGAATTGTAGCAGCTCCAAGCAAAGGCTCAGGCAACACAGCATCATTGAGGGCTGGTGGGAAGTGTGCAGATCTCAGTCCAGCACAAGGTATTCAGATAGATGGCTTCTTGATAGATAACAAGAGTGAGGTGGAGTTGCATGCATCAGGCCATCCAAAAAGCTGTTGACCTCTGGAATAAAGATCTGCAAGTAATGGGTGAAATTACTCATTTGAAAGGAATAGCAATTTCTTCAAACTCCCAACACACTATAGATGTAAGTAAATTTATGATTAAAAAAATGCATGGTCTATACATGTACATAAACCCTTCTGAAGCAGGAGATTAAAAGTATCTAAATTGCTTTGAAGTTTCACAGACATTTGAATTTTCAATGAATAGGAGAATATCTTAGTGACTCCTTACAAGTTGTATCACATTTACATATCAATCGATTTTTGTTAACTTTTACTGCCATAATTGTTTCTGGACTAAAAACCCAATAAAAATATAAGTGGAATAGAGTTTCATAGAGTATGCCAGGTTTTCTTTGTTTGCTTCTCTTCCCCATCACCAGTCCATTTTGTACTCTGTTCTGTGCATTAGGAAGCTGAACCTTGCAGAGTAAATTCCCACCACTCCTCTTCTGCCTTGATTGAATTGGTCCCATGGAAGACATCAGCAGGAGACAGCAGGGTGAGATGAGAAAGAAGTTGAGGTATTGCTTCCCCACTTCCCTTCTTTCTGGGTCTCAGAATAGCAGGGGCTGCATAAACCATGACTTAGCTCCTGATGAGTGGCCCTTCTTGCCTGGCTGTGGCTTGTACTATGCTCTTACAGCATTGTGTCTCGCCCCCGCCTCCCCAACCCATTACCTCCCTTGCTTTTTCCGGTTCTCTGCTGCTCTTAGGCCCTGGGTGACAAACATCTGTAAATATTCCCTTAGTTAAGTTCTCTTTGCATTGGTAGTTGAGTGCGCCTTCTATTTCTTGTCAAGTCCCTAACAAATACATGAATTTTCCTTCTGTTCAGGCTCTCTGTCAATCTAAATCCAGAAGCTGCATGTCTTTCTCAAATGCCTACTTCTTAGGACAGGGGTCAGGCTGCAGCATATATAAGAAGGACAAAAGGCTGATTTTTATCACAAGTATGTCCATGAAGAGAATCAACTCACCCCATCCACTATTCATGCCTCCTTACTTACAGCCACTCAGGCCATCCTGACTTCTTCACTACTCCAATATACCAAATGTTTCTCTGCCTCAGGTTTTCATGTTTACTGCTTTTCCCACCTAAAATATCTGGTAGAAGAGTGTTTGGTTTGCTTTCTCACTTCATTCAGGCCTATGACCAAATGTCACATTGTCGTAGAGGCACTGATCACATAAAATTTCAACACTTGACCCTCTATCCCTGCATCTTGCACTATTTTTATTTACAGGACTGTTATTTCCAACATTTATTTATGTGTCTATACTCTGTCTCCCTGTATTAATGTTTTCTTTCATGATAATATCTTCATCACCTAGCACAGTGACTGGTACATAGCAGTAGCTCAATATGTATTTCTGAATAAGTGAATAATGAGAAGACAGCACATATCAAAATCAAATGAACCTCTAGAATGAACTTCTGACTCACTTTGAAATCTCTTAGCCATAAAAATTCATTTGAATTTATCATTTCCCCCTTTTGGTCAAGTCTTTTTCCAGATACATTGCTACTTGGCACTTGGGAATAATCCCTAGGTGCCAGGGAGGCTCATCCCCAGGAGTCATGTCCCATGCTGGGGGGAAGGTAGTGCATTTATATGCTGAGTTTGGCTTAGAGAGCAAAAAGGAGGCTTTCAGGAGGTAACTCTTAGGCAGTATATAATACTAGGCTAAGTTTCAATTTTACAAGAAAAGATTCATAAGTACAATCATCAATATCAAGGGTCTTCCTTTACTGGGCACTGCCCTTGTACTCGGGGGATTCTTCGTGTCCTATTAGAGAATGTAGCAGAACTCCCCAGGATGGGAATTTAATATTCTTTCCATTATTGTGTGGGTCTCCACCCACCGAGACAATGCCCCATGAACGCTTGAACATATCCATGCACCTTAAAGGCTTTTTATCATAAAGGCTATTTTGTCATAGCCTACAAAATTGTCTGGGACAGAGCATATATTAAAATATAAATTAGAGTCCGTGGTTAGTAACATTGCTTCAATATGTGTTCATCAGTTTCAACAAATGCACCATGCCAATGAAGGATGTTCTTGATGTGGAAAGGTATAGGAGGGGGAAGGTGGAGTATATGGAATCCCCTGTATTTTTTATGTAACATTTATGTAATCTAAAGCTTCTTTAAAAAAATTAATTAAAAAAACCAAATGAAACAGTTACACTTTATTTTCAAAGAGGCAAGGCACTTTAATCTCCTTAAATGGCAGGGAAAAAAATATCTCATCTGAATTAAAATTTTACCAACAGACCTCATGAAAGATATTTTAATTTTTAGGTGAATCGAAGAACTTAAAAAATAGTATCTCAATATAATTATTAATATATACATTCTTATAGGTAAATATGAAGAAAAAAAATGTACTGAGGATAATGACATGAAGTGCAGAGGGGAAGCATATAGGTGAGAATCCCAATTCATATTTAACAGGTACAATTTCCTCTTTCCCTAATGATGAGAAAGCAGTGGTAGTAATTGGTGGATGTAGGGAAATTGAAGAAACTCGGGAGGAGTAACAACAGCAAAATCATATAATGACAAATCTAAACAAACCTTGGCTCTGTCAGACAGATATGATGTTACTTGATTTTTAAACATTCCAGTGTGGGAAGTCTGTCTTCAGCAGACTTCACTTCAGAGCTGAAGAGTCTTACTCAAAATATTTTACCTTAACACTTCCTTAAATTCCTTATGATGTGCACACTGCTCATTTCATGCTGAGCTCAGGAGGTATACAAAAATGTTGGTCACTATCCTTGGTAAAGTAAGCCTGTCTATGAGATGATTTCATTGACAGTCTTGCCTTATTTACCTTAGTTTATCATTCTACAAAAATAGAGCCTGCCGTGTTTAGTAAGTGATCATATAATCATTTGCTGAATTGAATTCAGTTTCATATCATCTCAATTGTTTCTTCTGCAATCCTGCAGCAGTTTGATATTATTTATGAATTCCTAAAAGAGATATTATATTGTAAACTGATATGTCCCTCTGGGTGTGATACCCTTTAATTGTATTAAATTCAGCTGAGATGTCTTTGAATTAAATTATGTTAAGATTAGGCTCTGATGCAAACACATCGTTAGGCCCACTCAGAGTTGAGTGCACACCTCCATGGTGGGCTATATAAACAGACACTCAATCAAGAACACAGTAGTAGATACACAGAAGCAGATAAGCAAAAAAAGAGGAAGGGCTCTCCGTAGACATGAAAGAGGATCCTGTGATCCCAGGAACAGAGGTGACCCATTTGCCTGAGAGTTTGGAGCTGAAGAGAACAGAGCACCTCAGCCCTATGCTAGCCTATAAAAAAAGCAGGGCCCACGGAGCCTTAAGAGGAAAGAGGAACTTTCGCAGAACTCTCCTGAACTCTCGCAGATATTGCCTGCCATCTTGTGTCAACATGTGTCAACAGATTTTGGGTGAGAAAGTACCTCTTAGGGTACCTTGAGTTGACTCTTTAGTGCCTTGTAACTTCAAGCTTTTACTCCAAATAAATACCCTTTATAAAAACCAACAGATGTCTGGTACTTTGCATCAGCACCTCCTTTGGCTGACTAATACAAATCCTTTTAGCCTTTGCTTTTTTGGCTTTAATATTTCATCTTTTGATCTGTCTGTGTGTGTATGTATGGGTTAATATATGTATATATAAACCTCTGAGACTCTGAGACTCTCAAAGTGCTCTAGTTTTTCAAACTTAGGAAACCTGATATTTGGCTGGAATATGACAAGATTTGAATACATGTATCATTCTCAAAAGACTTAAGAGAGTCTCAAAACTGGATCCAGTTAAGAATCACTTGGGAACCATCCAGAACCCGTAACAGGGAGACTAAATTAATGGTCTTTAGCAGTACATAGACATCAGCATTTGAAAAGAGTTTCCTGTACAATTCTTTTATGTAGTAAAGGGTTGGTCTGGAATCACTGCCTTTGACTATCCAGGTTTTATGGATTCATATTTGCTTTAATGTGCAACAAGCTTTTGTTTAAACTGCAAGGACTCCTGATAACAAGATGATCCAATTGGCAGAGAGTATTGCAGAAGGCTGGGTGGTTGTCCAGATATTTCTTGAATCTCTGCATGTCATATGGATGCAGCCTTATGTTATCAGCCAACGATGAGGATTAGCTGGGAAAATATGAACATATTTATCTCTATCAGAGTGGGAGGAATTACACAATCGCTGGAGTTTATCTTTGACTCGCTGAAGGATAGGTCATGCAGTTTTAAGCCAGCATTCCAGCAGAGATGAAAACATCTGACAAACTTCTTATCTGACATATCCAAAATAATTTAACATCCTGTGCTTTTCTCCACTGTTCTTCATTTACACTGTCAAGCACGATAAGCGAACAAAGATAGATATAGTTAGCATTTAAATATTACAATGCCTCCCTGCCTTTATAATCTATTTTCTTTCCATCCATTTCTTTTCTCTACCCTGTCTCTTTTTATATTTTGCCCCCTCCATCTGCAGGAGCTTTAAAAATAATAAGGGCTAGTTTTATTATAAGCAGATGACACTGTGATGAATTCTTCCATATGATGTATGTAGGGGCATACTGACTTACTCAAATGATTCATTAAAATTGATCATAAAAGAATGCTAATCTATTGAGACCTCTCTAATACCTCTGTTATGGGGAAAATCACAAAGATATACAGCAGCAATAGTGGTAGTGTCTGAGCAGGGAATCCTTTGAGCTATGGATAGCGACAAGCTTCTGTGAGGTTTGATGCTTTTAAAGGAAGCAGCAGAATGTCCTTTAGGGACTCCCTGACAGATTTCATAGGATTTGTTTCCTTTTCTATTGGGAAATGTGAACAAGTACATCCAAGGGAATTGGGTAGACATAAAAATGCATCATTCTGTTTATTTCTATATGGTTCAAGGATTTATTCTGGCTCTTTGCAAATCAAAACAGGTATTTCTAGTGCTATTTAACAATTATGCAATGCTTTATGAAACAGTACTGTCTTATAATGGATCCCAGGAGACAAGAGAAGAACTGCTGAGGGAAGGATTTTGGATTTCATGTCTGGCAGACATCATCCTTACCTGCTGTCAAATCCCCTATTCTAACCAATTGACTGGAATCCAGGCATTACTGTCATCCAATAATAAAAACTACAAAGTGATGGCTGTAAAAAATAAGAAAATAAAATTAAATAAAGAGCAAATATAAAGAAATGTAAACTATTGAGAACAAGGGTAATTCTGGCTGAGTTTCCTAAATTCTCATATCAGGTACTTTAAGTATAAATAAATAGATGGAAGTGGGCCTGATAGTATTAATTTATAAAGAGGAGAGCAGGTTGGACTACTCACAATATTTAGGTTGAGTATCCTAGGTCACACAGTAAATTCCAATAAATTCAGAGGGAAAATATGTCTTGCTGATTATTAGGCAATCCAGTCAAAATGTAAGATCTACTGTGCTCATTTAGATACACCCTGCAGATCTGATACAAAGACAGAGTATAATCAAGGGCTCCTCTGTTTTGGCTACATTGACATCATAATCATCATCAAGCATTAATTGATATTTGGGCATGGTGGTAATCACTAGTGTTGTGAAATGGTAATGAAGAGGTATTAGACATATTGGAGTAGCAGTGTGAATAGGAGGCTGAAATTTTATTCTGCAACCAGGAAGAAACAATTATTCAAAACAGTAAAAAGGAGAATACAGCAAAATTGCAATAATTCTGTGTAGTGTCACTGGGTTCACAAACAAAAGCAAGCACATACTTGCATCAGAATGAAATTTCTCAGCTAAGCCTCTAAACAGAATTTCCTTTGCCCACCATGCCCAAAGCATCTCTTGGTTCATATTTTACAAAGAGGAAGACATAACAGACCTTTTAAGTGCATCAGGTCATGGAAAAATATTTTAATTTTCACAGGCTTGTGGTTTGAACAAAGCAAGCACTCATATTTTTCCTGAAGCATAAGAGGAAATTGAGGATGAACATTTGGTACAATTTCTGATTTAAATACCTGGGAAAGTAAATGTTTTTGCAAATATAAGCAAATAGCCAAAGAAACGGAAGGACAATCTTAAGGATAATAACTGATATTTATTGAGTTCTTACCATGTGCAAGTTACTGTTCTAAGCACTTTAGAAGAATTAGTTCATTTAATCCTCACCACAATCCTATGTGGAGGTTTTACTATTACCATTTTACAGAAGAGGAAACAAAACCACCAAAAGGTTAAATAACCTGACCAAGGTCAAAGAGCAAATAAATGGCAGAACTGGATTTGAATCTGAGAATCCTGACTCCAGAGTCCATGCACAAAATCATCACACTATACTACCTTGGTACATTAGGGTGATTTTTTTCTTAATCTTTCTTGCCTTTGATTAATATTCTATTACAAGCTTTTGGAACTTACAGAGTCAGTTACTTTTTTTTTTTTTTAGATACTAGGGATTGATCCCAGGACTTCAGACTTGGGAAGCAGATGCTCAGCTACTGAGCTATACCCAGTCCCCAAATCATCATAAGTATTTTTTTTTTTTCAGGAGATATTGGGGATTGACCCTGGAACCTCATACATGGGAAACAGGTGCTAAACCACTGAACTACACCCTCTTCCCTTAAGTACTTTTTTATTAAGTGCATTTCAGATCATTAAAAGTTTACTGAGAACAGTGAAAAGTTGAGCCCAACTATTGCAGAAATAAGACATGATCATCAACCACCAGGGGGGTATTGGCAAATGGACCTGGAAGTCTCTGGAAGGACATGGGAAAGGTGTTTTAAGGAGTTAGAGTTCAGAAGAGCTTTTTAAATTGTAGGAGAGGTATTCATCCAAGGAGTATAGGTGGTCACCAAGGGCACGCAGCCTACCTGAATATTCCTGGTCTGTAATACAAGCTTGGACTACTGTGGGAGTGCCAACCAGACTGAAAGCTGAAAAGATCAATTATGCACATTTTATGGGAAAGAAAGTTTGAGCTATACCTAATGGGGATGGTTTTATTTTTGACTTGTGTGGTGC
Source organism: Dasypus novemcinctus (assembly GCF_030445035.2). Lineage (NCBI taxonomy): Eukaryota > Metazoa > Chordata > Mammalia > Cingulata > Dasypodidae > Dasypus > Dasypus novemcinctus. The sequence continues at coordinate 89,411,207 of NC_080677.1, forward strand.
TTTGGGATTAGGTACCCATTAAAACATGCCCTTAATCTTAATCCATTCCTATGAGTATGAACTCTTGTAAATAGGGACTTTGGATGAGGTTACTTCAGTCAAGATGTGGCCCAACTAAATCTTAAGTGGATCTTAATCGTATTATTGAAGGCTTTATAGGAAAGGCCACACAGAGAGAGAAAGTCAAAGAGAGAAGGCAGAAGCTTAAAGCTAAGGGAATAAGGAAAAGAAAGAAGAAGCCAGGAGAGGCTGCCTTGTGCATTGCCATATGACAAAGGAGCCAAGGACCTAGGATGTCTGGAGGCCACAGTATTCTGGGAGAAAGCTTCACCTTAAAAATCATTTGATCTTGGACTTCTTCTAGCCTCAAAACTGTGAGCCAATAAATTTCCATGGTTTAAGCCAATTCATTGCATGACACTTGCTTAGGCAGCCAGAAGAAGCTAAAACAACTTGCCTGAGGCATCCATGTCTTCAAGCTGCGTTGAGGACAGGTACAATTCAGGTAATGACCCAGGATTGACTAAATGAGGTAGAGGTTTTACTCCTGATATAAGCTTATTCTCTATATCAAAATGACTATTTTTAGCTGCTACGATCTTACCCAGGGGATCTGGGTAGGGGCTTTCATGCTAATGACCTTCATGAAACAGACCTATGTACCCAGATGGTGAGGCTAAAGGATGCATTACTGATCTCTCTCCAACATAACTATCCAACGCTTTCAAAATGGCTGACTTAAGAATCCTCTATAGTTTGTCCATCTTATAGCATCATCTAAAACCCTACAGAGAGAAGATACTACAATTTCCTTGTCTCACAAGTTTAAGTTTCAGAAGTTAGAATGTAATTGTACTATTTAATGTCCAGTCAATAACCCTTTTTATAACAAATGTTATACTGCATCCTACTTATAGTATACAAATTAATATAATGATAAAACTATATTATAAAAGAAAAATAAATGAAATCAAATTTAAATAAAGAAATATGAATTTCAATATACAAATGCTCCATGATGACTACACAAAGCAATAAAATGAACTGGTGAAATGCTTGCATCTATTTATAAAACATGACTTCTCCAAAACAATATTGACACAGGTATGTTGAATTGGTTGTACTGGTTACTTAAATATCACAAGTGGCATTCCTTTCAGGGACATGATTATCCTAAATTATAAATAACTCTTGTTTAAGATCCAGACAAAGCAAAGGAAAATCTTTCCACAATTTTCTAAGTATTGACATTCCCCCAAAATTAACTGTAGTGTAAACCATGCAAAAATATTCTGTCTTATTGCCAAATGAAGTTAAAGTCTATGTTCAGATTATAAACTGATATTTTCTATACCTGAGTGACCAGCAGGATATTTGAAAGTCAGGTGGGATGTGGGACAATTCTTGCATATTGCAGCATAGCTAACATCTTTTGTGCTCTCTCATTAAAAACAAGTAGTACCGAGGGAAGTTCTGGGAAGATGGTTTGGAGTAGGCAGGCAGGGCTCAGCTCTCTCACAAAAACAATAGAGAAACAGTTAACAGCTTTCCAAAGGACTTACTTTGGGCATCAGCAGACGAGGACAGTGTTGCACAACCCCCCAGGAGGGTGAGGGACAGAGAGATGAAGAAATGAAATAACAACTGTGAGTTACTAAACCCTTGTGGCAGCTGGGAAGGGCACCATCCCCCACCTTCAATGTGTGCAGCCTGGATAAAACTTGAGGCATACTGCAGCGTACTAAAAGGGGGAGCAATATCTTCCTCCCTGGGAAAAGGGCATGTAAGGTGGAGAGAGGAGAGTGGAGTTTCTCTTCAGTGAATTTGGACAGCAGAGTCCACTTTGAATCTTGGCTTTGCCCAGACCAGAAACATCCTGCAAGAGGATGATGATAGAAACATCTCCATGGAAAGTTTTGCTGATGAGCACCATCTGTTGTTTGGCCTGGAAACTATAGGAAAAAAAATTCTTCGAGTTTTCTCTTATTTTGGAATCCTGGGAGAAACTCTGCACCCCATTAGTGAGTCCCTGGCTCAGTTTTGATAACTTAAGCTGGGCAATTTTAAAGTCTCAGAAAAAGTTGAACCAAAAATCAAAGAGAACCATGGGAAAAAAAGACAAGAAAATACTAGACAAGAGAAAGAAATTGAACATCAGAGTAAATTCACCAACATATTCAGATGCCTAGACATCAGCAAAAAATTACAAGCCATGCTAAGAAACAAGAAGAGATGGTCCATCCAAAGAACCCAAACAAATATCCTGATAAGATACAAGGTGTAAGAAAACTAATCAATGATAATCACACAAATCTCCTAAATCAATTCAAAGAATTGAAGGGAAATATGACTAACAAGATAAATGGTATTAGAAAGACATTGGGTCAGCATAAATAACAACTTGAAGTCCTGGAAAGAAATGTAACAAAGATTATGGAAATGAAAGACACAGTGGATAAGATTTTAAAAAAAATAATTGGAGGCACATAATAGCAGATTTGAATTGATGGAGGACAGAATTTTGCATCTGAACATTAAAAGACAGGGAAACAGAGAGAGGAAAAAATGGAAAAGGAATAGGGTCTCAGGGAATTGAATGACATTGCCAACCAAACAAACATATGTGTTATCAGTGTTTCAGAAGAAGAAAATGGAAAAGGAGCAGAAAGAATATTTGAGGATAAAATGACAGAAAATTTCCCAACCTATATGAAAGACATAAATACCAATATCCAAGAAGAATAACACACTCCAAACAGACTATATCTGAATAAACCACCTCTGAAAAAACCTACTATTCAGAATGACGAACATCAGGGATAAAGAGAAGATTCTGAAAGCTGCAATAAAAAAGCAAAGTATCACAGACAAGGGAACCTCAAAAGGATTAAGTGCCAAGCTCTTATCAGAAACTATGGAGGGGAGAAGAAAGTGGTATGATATATTTAAAGTACTGAATGAGAAAAACTGCTGGGTGAGAATATTGTATCCAGCAAAACTGTCCTTCACAAATGAGGCTGACTGTCAGTGGGCCTTACTTTGGAACTTATGTTCCTCAGTGTAACAGAATTAGACCCATTTATAGGTTCTCTACACATGGCTCTTCTGCCCCTTTTATTTGAACTTATAGTTAGCTCTGTAATTGATAAATATATGTTCCAGATACTTACATCTTTGGCCCCATCCATGAGCCAGTTTAGCCCTGAATTACAGCAGAGTTGCAATACCTACTCTCCAGTTTACTGGACTAACCCAGGACAGCTAACAAGGAGATGATGATGGACAACGAGCAACCCAAGGAGCAGAGAGTGTCTGCAACTGCAAGCAAGATAGTTCTATCCATCTGCCCCATGGGATCTATGCTCCTTCTCAACTAAAAGCAGACTGGGCATCATCATCCCAAAATGCTCAAGACTGGAGAATGAATAATGGACTAAGGTAGACTTATTATTATTCTACTATAGAATTATTATTATTCTAGCAATGGAAGAACTCTCATCATTGATATAAAGGCAGTGACCACCAGATTTTCGAGGGATAGGAGAGGGAAGAATAGGTGAAATATGGGGGCATTTTTAGGACATTGGAGTTGTCCTGCATGACGTTGCAGTGACAAATACAGGCTGTTGTGTATTTTCTCATAACCTACAAAATTGTGAGGAACAAAGTGTATACTATAAATGGTAGCCCATAGTTAGTTGCAATGCTTCAATATGTGTTTATCAATTGTAAAAAATGTACCAACAAAATGAAGGATATTATTAATGTGGGAAAGTATGGGAGGGGGAGTGAGAGAGGCATATAGGAATCCCTTATAATTTTTTGTAACATTTATGTAATCTAAAGCTTCTTTAAAAAAAATTTAAAAATGAAGGTGAGTTTCAGGTACTCACAGACAGACAAGGATTATAAAAAACACTAAAGGCTGTGCTACACCCTGAAAGGAAATACAAGAGTGAGAGACATGGAAGAGAGTGTAGAAATGAAGATTATTAGGAGGGGGAAATCAATGAGTAAAAAGACAATATTAAGATATGACAACTGAGAGTCAAAGGGTAAAATGCATGAAGTAAGTAATATATTTAGGGTATTAAAATAGATATTAATAGCTTGAACTCCCCAATCACAAGACAGAGACTGATGAAATGGATTAAAAATTATGAGCCATCTATATGCTGTCTACAAAAGACTCAATTTAGATGTAAGGACATAACCATGTTGAAAATGAAAGGTTGGAAAAAGATATTTCATTCACATCACAAACAAAAAAGAGTAGGAATAGCGATACTAATATTGGACAAATAGATTTTAAATGCAAACTGTTGTAAGGGATGAAGAAGGTCAGTATATATTTTAAAAGGGGCAATTCACTAAGAAGAAATAACTATACTAAATATTTATTACACCTATCATGGGCATCCCAAAATATATGAGGCATACACTGGCAAAACAGAAGGGAGAAATAGATGTCCTTACAATAATAGTTGGAGACTTCGCTACATCACTCTCAGAATTAGACAGAACATTTGTCTAATGTCTAATTAAGCAGGCTTAAATAATATGATAAAAAAAACTAGAGCTAACAGACTTTTATAGAGCATTGCACCCCAAAACAGCAAGATATATTCTTTTCAAGCACTTATGGATCCTTCACCAGGATAGACCACATGTTGGGTCACAAGACAATTCTCAATAAATTTTAAAATATTGAATTATACAAAACAATTTCTCTGATCATAATGGAGTGAAGTTGAAAATCAACTATGGATGGAAAAAAGTAAAATAAAAAATATAGAGATTAAACAATATGCTCTTAAATAATCAATGGGTAAAAGAAGAAGTTGCAAAAGAATCCAGTAAATATCTTGAGACAAATGAAAATGAGAACACAAAATATCAAAACCAATAGCACACTTCAAAGGCAGTGCTGAGAGGGAAGTTTATAGCCCTCAATGCTTACATTAAAAAGAAGAAAGAACAAAAACCGAAGATCTAACTGCATATCTGTAAGAACTAGAAAAACAACAGCACTAATCACAAACCAAGTTGATGGAAAGAAATAATAAATATCACAGCAGAAATAAATTAAATCAAGAAGAAACAAACAATAGAGGAAAAAAACACAAAAACAAAAGTCTGTTCTTCAAGATCAGCAAATCAACAAACCCTTAGCTAGACTGACAAAGAAAGAGAGAAGATGCAGTAAATAAATTCAGATATGAGAGAGGTGACATTACCACTGATCCCACAGAAAGAAAAGAGATCATAAGAGGGTTCTATGAACAACTGTATGCCAAAAAACTAGAAAATGCAGACAGGATGAACAAATTCCTAGAAACACATGAATAACCTACACTGACCCTAGAAGAAAGAGAAGACCTCAACAAACCAATCACAGGAGATTGAAATAGTCATCAAAAACTTCCTGAAGATGAAAAGCCTAGGGCCAGATGGCTTCACAGATGAATTTTTACAAATCCTTCAAAGAAACTCTAATACCAATTTTGATCAAGTTCTTCCAAAAAAATTGAACAGGAAAGAATAGTACCAAACTCATCCTATGAAACCATCATCCTAATACCAAAACCAGATAAAAGAAACTATAAAAAAAAAGAAAATTTCAGACCAATATCTCTAATGATTACAGACACAAAAATCCTCAACAAAATACTTGCACACTGAATTCAAAAGCACATTAAAAAATATTATACACAGAATCAGGTGGGTTTTATACCAGGTATGCAGAGTTTATGAACACTAGAAAATCAATTAGTATAAAAAATCATGTTGATAAATTGAAGAAGAAAAATCATATGGTCCTCTCCATTGACACATGAAAGGTATTTGACAATATATGGCATTCATTCTTAATAAAAACACTCCCAAAGATAGGAATAGAAGGATACTTTCTTAATATGATAACATGCATATATGTAAAACCTACAGCTGTCATTGCAGAATGAAAGACTGAAACATTCCCACTGTGATCAGGAACAATCCTAGGATGCTCACTGTCACAACTGTTATTCCATATTGTGCTAGGTTCTAGCTAGAGCATTTAGGCTAGATAAAGAAATAAAAGGTACCCAAGTAGGAAAGAAAGAAGTAAAACTTACCCTTTTGCTGATGATATGGTCCTGTATTTAAAAAACACTGAAAAATCCACAATAAAGCTACTAGAACTAATAGACAACTTTGGTAAAGTGGTGGGATACAAGATTAATATGCAAACATCAGTAGCATTTCTGCACACTAAAAGTGAGTAATTGGAGGAGGAAATCAGAAAAAAATCAATTTCTAATAGTGACTAAAATAATCAAATATTTCAGAATAAACTTAACTAAGGACATAAAGAACCTGCATTCAGAAAACTAAAAAACATTGCTAAAAGGAATGAAAGAAGACTTAACTAAATGGAGGACATTCTGTATTCATGAACTGGAAGAGTAAATATCATTATGATATCAATTCTACCCAAACTTATTTACAGGTTCAGCACAATCCCAATAAAAATCCCAAAAGCCTTTTTTTGAAGAAATGGAAAAGCCAATAATCAAATTTATTTGGAAGGGTAAGGAGCCCCAAATAGCCAATAGTCACTTCCTGACTTTAAAGCATATTGCTTAGCAACAGTGGTAAAAACATCATGACACTGGCAAAAAGATAGACAGTTTGAACAGTAGAACTGAGTCAAGAACTCAGAAATAGACCCTATGGTCAAATGTCTTTGACAAGGCAGTTAAGCCCAACCAGCCAGGCCAGAACAGTCTAATCAACAAATGGTGCTGGGAGAACTGAATATTCATATACAAAAGAAAGAAAGAGGACCCATATCTCACACCTTATTCAAAAATTAACTCAAATGGATTAAGGACCTGATATAAAAGATACAACCATAAAACTCCTAGAAGAAAATATAGGAAATCCTGTATAGTTAATGGTATTTTCTTAAACATTCTACCCAAAGCATGAATGAAAAAAAATAGGTAAATGGGACCTCCTCAAAACTAAATGTTTTTGTTCTTCAGAAGACTTTGTTAAGAAAGTAAAAATGCAGCCTACTCAGTAGCAGAAAATATTTGGAAACAATGTATCTGATAAGGGTTTGATATCCATGTTACATAAAGAGATCACATAACTCCATAATAAAAAGACGAGTAACCCAATTTTATAAAGGGCAAAAGACTTGAACAGACAATTCTCCAAAGAGGAAATAGTAGTGGTGCAAAACCACACGGAAAAATGCTCAAAATCAGTAGCTATTAGGGAAATGCAGATCAAAACTACAGTGAAATACTATTTTACATCTTTTAGAATGGCTATTATTAAAAAACAAAAACCCAGAAAACAGTAATGCTGGAAAGGATATGGAGAAACAAGAACACACCTTCCTTGTTGGTGGGAACATAGAATGGTGCAGCCTCTCTGGAAGAAATTTTGGCAGTACCTCAAGAGGCTGAATATAGAACTGCTGTATGATCCAGCAATCTCATTACTAGGGAACTGAAAGCAAGGACAGGAATTGACATATTCACACTGGTGTTCATAGTAGCACTATTCACAATTGCTAAAATAAGGAAATAGTCCAAGTGCCCATCAACTGGTGAATGGATAAACAAAATGTGGTATATACACACAAATTCAGCTGTAATAAGAAATGAAATCAGGATACATATGACAATATGGATGAACCTAGAGGATATTATGTGATTTATAAATTTATAATGATTTATAAATGTAATTGTGCCTGAAAGGAGTAGTAATGTGGGAATAAATGGCAATTGAAAGGAAACTAGAGAATAATCTCGGGCACGTGTAACAGTGATTTCAGTGGTGGATGACAATTGTGGTTAATAGTATAAATATAAGAAAGCTCTTTTTTCATAAAGTGCTAAGAATATGGTATATAGGGAGAAATTACAACTAATGTAACTTATGGATGATAGTTAACGGTAATATTGCAATATTTTGCAGCAATGGCAAAAAGATTTTTTTTTTCCATACTAAGGGATAATAATAGGGAGGTGTAGGGGGGAATGGAATTTTCCTTTTGGAGTAATGAAAGTGTTCTAAAATTGACGAGGTGATGATAGCACAACTCTGTGACTAAAAAGTAAGTATAGACTTTGAAACAATCATACAAAGTGTGGGACTTTATAACATAGGGAACCCAGTGGTGGATGATGGACTGTGGTTAACGGGACATAACGTTTTCTCCTGAATGATAACAATATATAATAATAATATAGGGTGTTAATAATTGTGTGGGTTAGGGGAAAAATACACCAAATGTAAGATGTGGGTTAAATATTACTACAAGTATAAATATTTTGACAATGCTCTTTCATATTTTGTAACAAATATTTCACAAGAATGCAAAGTGTTGGTGGTGGGATGATATATGGGAACCTTGTATATATGCATGCTTGTTTGGTAAACTCACAAATTTTACTATTCATTTATTGTTTATATATGTTTATGTATGAATGATATACTTAAATAACATTTTATTTTAAAACAAGCAAATAAAAAACAAGTAGTGTCTACTTTCCTTGTGACAGCCCAAAATGCCTCACACTTTTTCAAAATGTTCCTTTTGGAGTTTCACCACAACGTTGAGAAATACTGGTCTGGTCCAAACCAGTTTCAAGAAATTTAAATTTTTTCCTCTCTTTTTATTTCCATTGGTAATAATATATATTATTTAGCTATCATCGGCAAACTCATATACCAACGACTACGCTCTGATATGCTGTTCATGAAGACTATCATTAAGTTCCTCTTTAACCTTATGAAATGTCAGGAAGACATTAAACAAAAACTGAAGTTGCTTTAAGAATGATTCAGCTGTAGCAATAGTGAAGGTCAGTTCTTAAAAGGAAAGCCTTCTTTAGTCAATGTACTTTACAGAAGGGGACAAAAGCAGTCAGAGAGACCATCATGGTCCTTTTGAACAATAAAGAAACCTAAAGTATAGATTTTACCCAAAATACATGCATAAATGCAAAGTGTTTTTCAGAAGATCAGTGGCTCTTATGCAAGATTATACAGTCAAGCCTAGTTAGCATAAATCCAGCCACAAAAATCAATGTTACATATGTCCTGTCAGAATGACCTACCCATAAATCTTTTAAGTGTTAGGCATATTGATGAATCAACCATGCACTAATGTTATCTGACTCTTTCACAGATAATAATGCCACATTTTTTGCTTCCATAGATTATTTGAGACAGGAATAAATTTCTAGAGGAAAAGAGGATATGAAAAAGAAGATAAAGTTCAGGCTATTAAATATATTGAAGTTTCTTTTTTCTGTATTGTTTGAAAAAGTATAGTGGCACTTTTTTGTCCTGTTTTGTTAAAGTATTTTAAAACTTACTTTATCCCTGAAAACAAAATAGAGAATATGCATAGAATATCAGGATGACCTTATGCTCTGATAATTACATTGATAGACTATTGAGAGAGTTGGACAGACACAAGTAGGACAGATTTTTATGCTTTTTAACTTCCTAGCAAGCATTGTTATTATTAAGAAATAGTAGAGCAAAAGTTTAATAAATCATATATAGGTTTTGAGAGACCATGTATACTCAACCTACTAAACATAGTATGTCCTCAAACTCATAAAATTTATAGTTTTCACATTGTCAGGAATTTATAGAGTTATTGCATTGAACCTCTGCAGTCTAAATCCTGTACCTCTTAAAATGTTCCTAGCCCTGTTTATGACCAGTGTGTTATAATAACCCTTGGAACATAAGCACCACAAGTTCATGGGTGTGATCCCTCGTTCACAGCTCCCCAAACATAGCTTACATTATTTGTTAAATAAATGTAAGTTTTAAAATTAAATGTCACAAAGACTCCCTTTAGTGTCTTTAAGTGCACAATACAATCACTTGTAGGGATCAAATGAGATAATGTATATGGAAGTACTTTATAAACTCTTTGTAATATGATTTATTGTTATTGTTAAATTATTTATTTTGATACATTTTTTACTTTTACAATAAATTCCTAGTTTTAATATGTTAATGATCAAACTTCCAAGATATCAAGTATCCTGAATTTCACTGGTCATTCCTCAGTCTATTTTACTAGGTCCACCTTTCTCCACTGGGCTTGATCTTGGACCCTCTTCTTTCTCTTTACACACACTCTTTTGGTGATTCTGCTTATTACCCTTACTTTATTATCTATAGGCTAGAACTCTTCAAAACCATTTCAAATGTTTTTTCACATACATATTTAATTACCCACCTAAAATTTCAAATAGAACGTCTAACAGACATATTGAAATCCACATGGCTGCAATTAAATTCATGTACCCCACAAGGGTTCAAATCCGTTCTGGTTTCTAACTTCTTTTTTTTTTTCTTTATTTTCTTTTAAATATTACATTAAAAAAAATATGAGGTCCCTATATACCCTCCACCCCACCCACCCCACCCCTCCCACACCAACAAATCCCCTATCACTGTGGCACATCCACTCCACCAGGCGAACACATTCTGAAGAATCGCTGTTGCGCATGGACAGTGGTCCACATTGTAGTCCACACTTTCCCCCAGTCCACCCAGTGGCCACGACAGGACACACAATGTCCAGCATCTGGCCCTGCAGCACCACCTAGGACAACTCCAAATCCTGAAAATGCTCCCACACCATATCTCTTCTTCCCTCTCCTGACCATCAGCAGCCACCGTGGCCATCCTCTCCACATCACTACTACAATTTCTTCCCTTACTAATCACAATAGTTCCCCAGCAGAACACTAGTAAGTCCACTCTAATCCATACTCTATTCCTCCATCTTGTGGACCTGGGATGGCTATGTCCAGTCCCCCTCTACATCAAGAGGGGGTTTAGATTCCACATGGATGATGGGTGCAATTCTCCTGCTTGCAGCTGTAGGCACTCTTGGCTCCCTGGTGTGGTGGTTGACCCTCTTCACCTTCCTGTCAGCTGGCCAGGGTAAGTCCAAGAAACCAGAGGGTAAGAGCTGCAAGTCTGCTGAGGCCCAGGACCTGGCCGTCACATGGACAGTTCAGAGATTCAGGTCTCCTGAGTATACACCAACCCAAATGCCAGCCACAGGTCCGGTAAAAGTAACAGAAGAGGCATGTGTAGAAAAGTTATATCTGAGTCCAACTCCACCACACTCAGGAACACAAACTTCAAAGTGGGGCTAACTGACATGGCCCTGAACTCCAGAGCCATCTGCCTTGACCATAGAACCTGTGGGTCGCTGCAGTCCTCAGGAGAACCAGGACCTGGGTTTCCACCTGCCTTGGCTATCTCTGGTACCCTGCTGAGGCATGCATAAGCATCACCCCCTGATGACCTCCCGACTCTTTTTTGGAGACTCATAGCCATATAAACTCACTTGTCCTTTCCATTTCCCCCTTTTTATCCAAAGTCAAAAAGCAGTTTTTAACACCTGATATTACATGTAGGCTGAGATATTCTGCCCATCTGGGTTGACCTCTTTGTTCATGGTCTTTTTGTAGTTACATCATCAGCTGGTGCTTGGTAGTAATCCATTGGTGCCAGGGATGCTCATCAAGTCCCATACTGGGGGGAAGGCAATGCATCTACATGCTGGGTTTGTCATAGAGAGTGGCCACATTTGAGCAATATTGAGGCTCTCAGGAGGTAACTCTTAGGCACCCCACAACTATAGGCCTAGTTCATATTTCAGACACACTGGCTCATAATCAGAGCCATTAGTATCAAGGGCTCATCATTGGACCATCCATCTTTATTGGTCTTTGCCGTTGCACTTGGGGGATTGTTGTTGTTCCACTGGGGAATGTGATAGAGCTCCCCTGGTCAGGAATTCATCACTTTCTCATCTGTTGTTGCCAACTGAAACCACTATGAAAATATCCAAACCTTTTATGTACCCTGTATACATGCCCTGGAGAACTCCCTCCCAACCGTGTGCTCCCCACCAATGACAAGCCACACCAGTGCTCCTCCCCCACCAGTTGAACCTCTCTGTAGTCCAAAACTTCTTCAAAAAGGAAACACAAAATATTGCCAGGTTCCATTAATAGAAAAGTGAAATATAGTGATGGGTTTAAAGGTTAGATATAGAGTACATAGAAATTTAGAAAAGTTAAATAGAGGAAAATTAAATTGGGGTACCATAGAAATGAAAAAATGAAAAAGCTTTGTTTTTGACATTTTGCCTTTCATCACTGCTACAGGTGTTGCCCAGTATGTACAGTGGCAAGGCAATTTCTTCCATTTCTTCCTCATTGTCTACCTTCTTTTTTTTTTTTCCTGATTATTAAGTTTCTTTTGACATAAGTTTTAGATCATAGTAATTCATATATACAATATATGGTACTACCACATATTCAACATCAAATCCTTCCCCAACAGTGATCTTTTCACATGTTCATATTATATTTACTGCAGCTGATGAACAGATATTGAAATGATAGCTTTCAAACATAGTTCCATTTGGGTTTACATTATATTTTGGGTTTATATTTTAGACTATACAATTTTCTAAATTTTTAGTTATCTTATATTTTACATTATGGTTTACATTTTTGGTGTAATTTAACATGACCTATATCCACAATGGCATGATCTTGTGGAACACTTCCATTGCCCCACAGTTACCCTGATTCCATGTATTCAACACCTCTTTCCCCCTCCCCACAGGGCCCACCATGACAATCAATCTTCATTACTTGAGGGACCATATTCAAAGATACTTGTAAAAATGCTGAGAGCTTGACATACTTGACTGCCCTAACCCATTGGGAGTCACTGATTCTCTCAAGAGACACAATTCCCTCTGTTTGAGAACATCAGTCCTCCCCAGGATGTGGAAATACCTTCACTCTCATTGTATGGGTCTCCACCCAATGATATAATTCACTATGACAAAATGAGCAATCACACACTCCCCAGAAGCTTGCCCTATGTCAGATGCCCACCTCCTTAAGCATCCCAAACAGGCAAACTTCCATATTACATTCTCTAAAGAGTCTTCTCTGCACCACAATTTCAACCGCATGCCTGACAATCTCCCATGATCAAATGTTCCCCTCACCCTCTCTCCAATTTCTTGGGCAATTTGACCCATCCTCCCATCCCTAGCACCCTAAAGCCCATGCAGCCCCACCCAAGGTTATCCCTATGCCCCCATTTTATTCCTTCCCTGTACTAATACTTACCTCCAGCTTATCATAGATTTCACCCAAGTAGCTGTCAGCTCACAACCTTCCTCTTCCCTCCAACTACCTTAAAGTTTACCATCCAGTCTCTACCTCTCGGAGACAACTTGGTTTACTTATTTCATACCAGAGAGGTCATGTAGTATTTTTCCTTCAATGCCTGGGTTGCTTCACTCAACGTAAGGTTCTCAAGATTCATCCATGTTATCACATATGTTTATACTGTATTTGTTCTTACAGCTGAATAGTATTGCATTGTATGTATATACCACATTTTATTTATCCATTCATCTGATGTTGGGCATTTGGGTTGATTCCAACTTTGGCAATAGTGAATAGTGGTGCTATGAACATTGGTGTACATTTATCAGTTTGTGTCCTTGTTTTCAGATCTTCTGGATATACACCCAGCAGTGGAATTGCTGGGTCATATGGCAAATCTATAGCTAGTTTTTTGAGAAACCGCCGAACTGTCCTCCAGAATGGCTGTATCCTTCTGCATTCCCACCAGCAGTGGATGAGTGTTCCCATTCCTCCGCTTCCTCTCCAGCATTTGTAGTCTTCTGTTTTTTTCATAGGTGCCAATTTTATGGGAGTAAGATGGTATCTCATTGTAGTTTTGATTTGCATTTCCCTAATAGCTAGAGATTTGGAGCATTTTTTTCATGTGCTTTTTGCCATTTGTATTTCTTCTTTGGACAAGTGTCTGTTTAAATCTTTTTCCCATTTTTAAAATGGGTTGTTTGTCTTTATTTTTGAAATATAAGAATTCTTTATATATGCAGGTTATAAGTCTCCTATCAGATATGTGGTTACCAAATATTTTCTCCCATTGGGTAGGCTCTCTTTTCACTTTCTTGACAAACTCCTTTGAGGAGCAGAAGACTTTAATATTGAGGAAGTCCCATTTATCTATTTGTTCTTTTGCTGCTCATGCTTTGGGTATGAATTTCAGGAAGCCATTTCCTATTACAAGGTCCTGTAGATGCTTCCCTACACCCTACACTGCTTTCCAAAGTTTTTATGGTCTTGGCTCTTATATTTAGGTCTTTGATCCATCTTGAGTTGATTTTGTATAAGGTGTGAGTTGGTAATCCTCTTTCATTCTTTTACATATGGATATCTAGTTCTCCAGGCACCATTTGTTAAAAAGGCCATTCTTTCCCAGTTGAGAGGGTTTGGTGGCCTTGTCAAATACCATATGGCTGTATATGAGGATCTATATCAGAACTCTCAATTCAGTTCCATTGGTCAATATGTCTCCCCTTGTGCCAATATCATGCTTGTTTTACTACCATAGCTTTGTAGTATGTTTTGAAGTCAGGTAGTGTGATTCCTCCAATTTCATTTTTCTTTTTCAATATGTCTTTGGCTATTCGGGGCATCTTTCCTTCCAAATAAGTTGCATAGTTAGTTTCTCTAGTTCATTAAAGAATAATGTGTTGATTTTAATGGGATTGCATTGAATATGTAGGCCAGTTTTGGTAGGATAGACACCTTAATAATATTAGTCTTCCTATCCATGAACAGGGAATATTCTTCCATTTATTTAGGTCTTCTTGATTTCCTTGAACAGAGTTGTGTAGTTTTCTGTGTGTAAGTCTTTTACCCCTTTAGTTAAATTTATTCCTATGTATTTGATTTTTTAATTTACTGTTGTGAATGGTATTTGATTCCTGATTTCCTCCTCAGATTGCTCATTATTGGTGTACAGAAATGCTACTAATTTTTGTGCATTTATCTTGTAACCTGCAACTTTACTGAACTCATTTATAAGTTCTTGAAGCTTTGTTGTAGACTTCTCAGGGTTTTCTATGCATAGGATCATATCATCTGCAAACAGTGAAATTTTGACTTCTTCCTTTCCAATATGGATGCATTTTATGTCTGGTTCTTGCCTCAGTGCTTGAGCAAGTACTTCTAAGACTATGTTAAATAGGAGGGTGATAGTGGGCATCCTTGTCTTGTTCCTGATCTCAGAGGGAAAGATTTTAGGATTTCACCATTGTAAGTGATGTTAGCTGTGGGTTTTTCATATATACTCTATCGTGTACAGAAAATTTCCTTGTATTCCAATCATTTGCAGTGTTTTTATCAAGAAAGGGTGCTGTATTTTGTCAAATGCTTTTTCTGCATCTATAGATATGATCATGTGATTTTTTTCCTTCAATCTATTTATGGGGTGTATTACATTAATTGAATTTCCTTTGTTGAACCATCCTTGCATATAGGAATGAACCCCACTTGGTCATGGTGTATAATTTGTTTAATGTATTGTTGAATATGATTAGCAAGTATTTTATTAAGGATTTTCACATCAAGGTTCCTTAGAGAGATTGGTCTGTAATTTTCTCGTGGTGTCTTTTTTTGGCTTTGGTACTAGAGTAATGTTGGCATCATAGAATGAGTTAGGCAATATTCCTTCTGTTTCAATTTTTTGGAAGAGTTTAAGCAAGACTGGTGTTAGTTTTTTCCATAATGTTTTGTAGAGTTCACCTGTGAAGCCATCTGGCCCAGGGCTCTTTTTAGTTGGGAGGTTTTTAATGACTGATTCTATGTCTTTACTTGTGATTGGTTTGTTGAGATCGTCAACGTCTTCTTTTGTCAATGTAGGCTGCTTTTTTGTTTCTAGGAATTAGTCCATTTCCTCTAAATTGTTGTGTTTTTTTTTTAGAATATAGTTTTTCAAAGTATCCTTTTATGATAGTCTTTATTTCTGTGGGATCAGTGGTGACATCTTCTTTCTCATTTCTTATTTTGTGTATTTGCATCTTCTCTCTTTTTTTCTTTGTTAGTCTAGCTAAGGGTTTGTCAATTTTATTGATTTTCTCAAAGTACCAGCTCTTGGTTTTGTTTATTTTTTCAAGTGCTTTCTTATTTTCTATTTCATTTAGTTCTGCTCTGATCTTTGTTATTTCGTTCTTTCTTCTTTCTTTGGGGTTGGTTTGTTGTTTTTTAACTAATTCCTCCAAGTGTGCATTTAGTTCTCCAACTTTAGCTCTTTCTTCTTTTTTGATGTATGAATTTATGGCTATAAATTTCCCTCTCAGTACTGCTTTTGCTGCATCCCATAAGGTTTGATATGTTGTGTTATCATTGTCAATAGTTTTAAGGTAGTTATCAATTTCTTCTGAGATTTCCTCCTTAACCCACAGTTTTTCTAAGAGTGTGTTGTTTAACTTCCAAATCTTGGTGCCAAATCTGGGTCTCTGGTCCTTGCAGATTTCCAGCTTCATTCCACTGTGGTCAGAGAAATTATTTTGTATGATTTCTATCTTTCTGAATTCATTGAGACTTTTTCTGTGGCCTAGCATGTGGTCTATCTCAGAGAATCATCCACGTACACTTGAGAAGAATGTATATCCTGCTGCATTTGGGTGTAATGTTCTGTAAATGTCTATTAGTCTACTTCCTCTAATATATTGTTTAAAGTCTTTGTTTCTTTATTGATTCTCTTTTGAGATGTTCTTTCCAAAGTTGATAGTGGTGTATTAAAGTCCCCCACTATAATTGCAGAGGCATATATTCCTTCACTTAGTTTTTCCAGTGTTTGCCATATTTGGAGGCACCCTTGTTAGGAGCATAAATGGTTTTGATTGTTCATTCTTCTTGAAAGAATATCCCTTTCACTTATATGTAGTGTCCATCTTTGTCTCTCACAATTGTTTTGCATTTAAAGTCTATTTTTTTCTGATATTAATATAGCTACCCCTGCCCTTTTTTGGTTATTGTTTCCTTATAAGATTGTTTTCCAGCCATTCGCTTTCAATGTCCTTGAGTCCCTGGGTTTAAGATGTGTTTCTTGCAGACAGCATATAGATGGGTCATATTTCCTTATCCAATCTTCCAATCTGAGTCTCTTGACAGGTGAGTTTAAGCCACTGACATTCTGTGTTATTACAGTCAAGGAATTACTTAAATTAGCCATATTTTCATTGGATTTATGTTTGTCATATTGTTTGATTTTCTTTTTTTGTTTTTGTCTTTTTAGTTGCTCTTACACTCTCCTCCAACTCTGTCTCTCTTGTTTTTTTCTTTCTTCCTGCAGAACTCCCTTTAGTATTTCTTGAAGGGTGGGATTCTTGTTGGCATACTCTCTAAGTTTCTGTTTATCTGTGAATATTTTGAACTCTGCATCATTTTTGAATGCTAACTTTGCTGGATAGAGTATTCTTGGTTGGAAATTTTTTTTTCTTTTAGAACCTTGACTATGTCATACTACTGTCTTCTTGCCTCCATGGTTTCACATGAGAAATCAGCACTTAATCTTATGGAGCCTCCTTTGTATGTGATGGTTCTCTTTCCTCTTGCTGCTTTTAGTATTTTTTCTTTGTCTTGAGCATTGGATAACTTGACAAGTATATGTCTTGGGGTAGGCCTGTTGGATTTATGGTGTTTGGGGTGCATTGTGCTTCCTGGACATGTACATCCATCACCCTCAATAGGTTTGGGAAGTTTTCAGCCATTATTTCCTCCAACACCCCTTCTGTCCCCTTTCCCTTCTCTTCTCCTTCTGGGATGCCTATAATACATATGTTTGCATATTTTGCATTGTCATTCAGGTCCCTAAGCCCCTGCTGGACTTGTTTTCTATCTTTTTATCAACCAGTTCTATTATCTGTTTGATTTCAGATGTAGTGTCTTCCACATCACTTAATCTCTCCTCTGCCTCTTTGAGTCTGCTGTTATTTGCTAAGAGTGTATTTTTGATTTCTTGAATTGTGCCATTCATCATCATCATATCTGTTATATTTTTTGTATGATAGCAATTTCTTCTGTATTCTCTCCAATTGTTTTCTTCATAGTCTTAATCTCTTCCTTCACCTCATCAAATTGGTCCCTAATATATGTTTTGAGATCTTTAATCACTTGTTCAAAGTTCTGCTCTTCTTCCTGGTTTTTAGTTTGTTCATTGGATTAGGCCATGTTTTCCTGATTATTGGTTTGGTTTTTAGTTTTTTGTTGCTATCTGGTCATCATTTTATCTTGACGGGTTTAGTCAGTTGCTTAGCTTCTTTGTCTAGTTTGGATTTTAATTAGTTGTTGTTTTTGCATGTTAAGTCTTCTCTTTGTCACTTTGTTTTTCTTATTCTATTTCCTTGTTGTTGGCTAAGTTCACTTGAAGGGAAATATTAGGGCCAGAGAAAGCAAAAAGAGTAAGAAAAGAAAATGAATAATAGTAGTATTGATGGTAAATATTAACAGAGGAACCAAGTGAGATATAGAAGAATGGATATTAGACTCATATAAGGTATGTAGAGTTATAAGAGTAAAAAAGTAGAGTACATAAAAACCTGAATATGGGGAGGAGTACAGGGTGAATTAAAAGACCCGTGTGTTCAGGAGAGAGGGAAAGAGAAAAGAAAGGACAATAAAATAAAGAGTGAATATAAGGAAGAAAACAGACAAAGGTATTAGTAATAAAATGTCAAAAATAGGGGGGCAAACAAAGAGAGGTGTAATGTAAGAGAAACAATCAATGATGGAGGATAGAAAGATGTAGAGGAAAGGGAATAGTGTTGGTGGCCAAAATCAATACATACAGTAAAGAGTAAATGGAGGATGAGGAAATACAGCAAATGTGAAGCTCTCCCAGCAGCACCTAATGTAAGAAGAATAAGAAAGCAGAGAAAGAAAGAAAGAGAAAAAAAGGGACAAAAGAGAGTGGGGAAGTAAGCAGGAAGAAGAAAAAAGGAAGAAAAAAGGGCCTTGGGGGGATAAATAGGGAAGAAAAATAAGGAAAAACCAAAAATACTAGGGAAAGTTTCAAGCAAGGAATCCTGTTTGTAGTTAAATAAAATGCTCAGGGATCTGACGTTCCTCCCGCCCCCCCCCCCCCGGCCCCCTTTTCTCCCTTCCTCACTTCCCACTCTCCCAGGCAGCAGGAAAACTGCCTGAGAGGTCTGGTAGGAGATTCAAGTGAGTCCTTGTTGAATCAGTTCTGCACAGAAAATAATGACTTATTCCCCAGAGAGAGAGCACCCACACCTCACCAGGACCCCCAAGTATGCTACTGGAGGCTTGGAAAGCACCTCCTACAGCCCCTTTCCTTTAGGTGCACTATGAGAGGGCTTGTTGATTTTCTGAGTCCACCTTCTCCCGGGACAAGTTTCCTATCCCAGAGTATTTAGGTGAATCAGGCTTTCTCAGCAGATTCACCACTCCTCTCTTTCCAGACTCTCCCCAAGCCAGCTGGTATGCTCCTCCAAGCACAAAAAAAAGAAAAAGAAAAAGAAAAAAAAGAAAAGAAAAAAAGGGGAGGGGACACCAGAAAATTGAACCCACACTAGCTAGGCCCCCCCTATTGCACCCCCCACCAAATCCCTCCCACCCACGGAGTCAGTCCAAAACTGGAGGGCTAAGGCAACCCCGGAACTCCAGGAGCACTGGACTTGGGGAAAGGAAGTCTGGGACTCTGCAGACCCAGGGCACATAGGTCCATGGAACACAGGCTATGGGAGCTCAGGGGACACTGGCCTGGGGACTACGCATCCAGGGACCATGGGGCCCAGGAACGACACTGCACAACAGACAGTTCTCAGGAAACACTGCTGCTGCCAGTCCAGGGGGAAGGGTCCCGGCAGCCCACAACTTCCTACCTCTGTACTTGTAAGCCTCAGTTCTACCTTTAGCAATCACCACCTCTGCCACTCTCTCTCCAAATCCATGTCCACACACCCTCCAACCTGCAAGGCCCCAAGACAGCCCACTCTGGCAAGACTCCAACCCCACTCAGCCGTCTCTTCACAGGAGAGACGGTAAGGTGCACTTACTCAGTCGCCATCTTGCCCCGCCTCCTCTAACTTCTTCATCTCAGTAAATGTCAACAGTACCCACTCAGTTGCTTAAGCCAGAAACCTGGGTGCCATCTTTAATTTATTTTTTTCACTATTATATCCCTGATGCCTGAGTTTCATAGTTATATTTTTCATAGAGCATTCTTCCTTCAGAGAATTTCTCAGTTTTTAACTCTACAATCATTAGTGTGGTCATATAAATGCTCTCTCTCTCCCCCCACAACCTTAAGGTTACATGAGATTAGGAACCAAATGACTGAATTTGGCCACCAGTACCTGGTTCAGCGCCTGGCACATCATGAATACTCAATGCATACTTATTGATTGTACTGACTGAAGGTAACTTTAGATTACACTGAAGGAAATTCTAATTAGATCAATAGTCTTTGATTAAAAGCAAGTGATTTAACCTAAACTTATGTGTGTAATTTCCCTGTATTTGTCTATTTAACATAAGAATGTGATGTTTCATCTGCTCCCCATTATCTTTAACCTTCATAAAATAATATTTTTAAAAATTGTGTAAATTAAACCATAAATATAAGAAAATTTTCATAAAGTGTTCTGACAACTTCTCTATTTTCAGAAAGGCACAGTGTGAAAGCCTCTGCTGAACAACGAATGCTATTCAAACTGTAAAATTGTGTCACTTTGATGGTTAAACTTACTGGCCCTGACTAAAAGGAAAATTTTAACTATTATGATTAGTTTCTATGAGTTTCATTCTGAATTATAGGGGCACTTTTCGAGAGCAGTCTCCTTTCACAAAAAGAAAAGGAAAGCATTTATTTTATTCATCCCTCAATTCTAGTACTATATTGTGGAGGTGGCGCCACTTCAGATTCAAATACTATTGATATGCACTGTGTGGGGGCTGTGTGTTTCTTCATAAATAACCTGGGCTGTGTGCATAAGCTAAATGTGTTAATTCAAGCTTACCTGGAATGTGGAGGGTATGTGTTAATTCAAGCTTACCTGGAATGTAGAGGATATTGAGAGTATGTGTTAATTCAAAATCTATGTAATACTCCGATAAAACACTTGAAACTCTAAGAAACTAACAAAAATTCCTTTTGCATTTAAGCACCATTTGACTACACACTCCTACGTCCTCTGTATAAAAGGAACCCAAAAATCCTATTCTGGGCTCAGTTTTTATTAGGGCAGGAGTCCACTGAGTCTGGCTGGTTGTAATAAATATTTCTTCTCAGCTTCTTGTGTCCTGGCCTTCAATTCACTGTACACCCAACTTCTCTCTCCACAACATCTGGGGGCTCATTGAGGATACACTGAGAAGACCAGAGACAGCAGCAGTTGATTGCCCCTACTGGATATCTCCTGGGAAGCTGGGAGGGCTCAGGCGAACCCCAGCCCTGGGTGCCTCTGGACTCCCTTAGTCCAGAAAAAGGTTGTGGACTCTGCCAGAACCCTCCTAGAAAAGCCAGAGGCACTGGAGGGTTCAAAAGAGACCCTGAGAATGAAGCAAAAACAACTACTCTGCACACCAAAAAGGTACAACCCCCTGGGAGGTATAGTGACAGGAAAACCTAACTTTAAATGTTACAAGGGGTGCCTGATCAGCTCTGAAAGTAGACTCCAGTACCTCCAATAATTCAGGGGGAAGCCATCTTCTCCAGGTCTGAAAGAAAAGAAAAAAAGCCTGATATTTAAGTTCAGCTAACTGTGGGTTAGCATCTGGTTCTGCCTTCACTAAGATAGTGAAGGTTTGATTATAGTGGAAAAGGACATTGTTGGGTTTAAGTCCTAATTTGTCCTGAAAAATTGGTCTGGATTTGGTAAATCTTGGTTACAGAAAAATGAATTGGTTTTTGTAATAAAGCTTGGTCTGAATATGAGTTAAACAGTGGAAAGGCTTAGCCAGAAATAAGTTTTTGTTCTGGTGCTGAATTGCAAATGAGCTTGTTTTGTAAACAGCAAAGGCAGGCAAAAAGTCCTGTTAAAAGTTTGGTGTTAGAAGTTCCCCCTCCCCAAGGGTGCAATAATTAATAAGCTGTAGCTCAAAAATGGCCATATTGGACTTCCTCAAAATTAAAGCCTTTTGCACCTCAAAGGAGTTTGTCAAGAAAGTGAAAAGACAACTTATCCAATGGGGAAAAATATTTGGTAACCATATATCTGATAGGAAACTAATATCCTGTATATATAAAGAACTCCTATATCTTGAAAATAATAAGACAAACAACCCCTTTAGAGAATAGGCTAGAGATTTGAACAGACACTTCTCCAAAGAAGAAATGCAAGTGGCTAAAAAGCACATGAGACAATGCTCAGGATTGCTGGCTGTTGGGGAAATGTAGGTCAAGGCTATAATGAGATGCCATCTTACTCCCATGAGACTGGCAGCTATCAAAAAAACAGAAGACTACAAGTTCTGGAGAGGATGTGGAGGAATGGGAAGACTCATCCACTGCTGGTGGGAATGCAGAAGGATCTAGCTATTCTGGAGGACAGTTTGGCAGTTTCTCAAAAAACTAGCTATAGATTTGCCATATGACCCAGCAATTCCACTGCTGGGTATATGTCCAGAAGATCTGAAAACGAGGACTGATATATGCACATCAATGTTCATAGCAGCACTATTCACTATTGCCAGGAGTTAGAACCAACCCAGCTGCCCATCAACAGATGAACGGATAAATAAAAAGTGGTATATACATTCAATGGAATACTACTCGGCTATAAGAATGAATACAGTACATACACTTGTAATAACATGGATAAGTCTTGAGGACTTTATGTTGAATAAAGCAACCCAGACATTGAAGGACAAATACTACATGACCTCTCTAATATGAAATAAGTAAACCAAGCTGTCTCAGAGAGCTAGAGACTGGATAATAGGTTTAAAGGAAGTTGGGGGGAAAGGAAGGTTGCAAGCTGACACCTACATGGGTGAAATCTATGATAAGCTGGAGTTAAGTATTTGTACAGGGAAGGGATAAAATAGGGGCATAAAGATACCTTTGGATGGGACTTTGTGGGATTGGGGGGTGACTAGGGATGGAAGGATGGGTCAGATGGTCCAAGAAATTGGGGGGAGATGGGGGGAACATTTGAATATAAGAGATTGTCAGGTATGTAGTTGAAACTATAATGTTGAGAAAACTCTTTAGAAAATATAATGAGAGGTTACCTGTTTAAGTAATGGTGATTGATTGTCACTCTGGGCCCTGAGGGGAGGGAGACTGATGTATTGAATAGATGGAATCAGTGTAACTGTGGGGCAAAGGAAGTGTTCCACAAGATCATGCAATGATGGATATAGGACATGTTAAATTACACCAAAAATGTATAAAAGTCTATAGGTTAAAATGTAAGCCATAATGTAAAAGCATAAGATAACAAAAAATTTAGAAAATTGTGTAGTCTAAAATATAAACCATAATGTAATCCTAAATGGAACCATGTTTGAAAGCTATGCTTCAATATCTGTACATCAGCTGCAGCAAATAAAATATGAACATGTAAAAAGATCATTGCTGGGGAAGGGACAAAGTGTTTAATGTTGGATATGTGAATTACTGTGTTCTAAAACTTTTGTGAAGACAAACTTCATAATTAGAAGAGAAAAAAAGAAAGGATGTAGACACTGAGGAAGAAATGAAAGATATTTCCTTGCCACTGTACATACAGGGCAACTCCTGTAGCATGATGAAAGGCAAAATGTCAAAAACAAAGCTTTTTCATTTTTTGATACCCCTATTTATTTTTTCTCTATTTAATTTTTCTAAATTGTATGTATTCTATATCTAACCTTTAAACCCATTACTATATTCCATTTTACTATTAATGGAACTTGGCAGTATATATACTATGGCAGGGGAGGAACATATGTGTGTGGCGCGTTATTGATGGTGGACACATGGTTGGGAGGGAGTTCTCCATGGCATGTATACAGGGTACATAAAAATGTTTGGATATTTTCATAATAGTTACCATTAAAAACAGCAACTGAGGGAGCTCTATCACATTTCCCAATGGAAAAGCAACAATCTCTCAAATGCAATGGCAAAGACCAATAAAGAAGGATGGTCCAACAATGAGCCCTTGATACTGATGCCTATGCTTATGAGCTTATACACCTGAAATATGAACTAGGCTTGGAGCTGCAGGGTGCCTAAGAGTTATCTTCTGAGAGTCTCCATGTTGCTCAAATGTAGCCACTCTCTATGACAAACTCAAAATGTAAATGCATTACCTTCCCCCCCAGCATGGGACAATACTCTCAGGGATGAGCATCCCTCGTGGCGAGGGATTACTACCAAGCACCAGCTGATGATGTAACTAGAAAAAGACCTTAAATAAAATGGTCAACTCAGTCCAGCAGAATATCTCAGCCTATATTGTAATATCAGGTGTTAAAAACTGCTTTTTAACTTTGAATAAAAGGGAGAAATGGGAAGGACAAATGAGTTTATATGGCTATGAGTCTCCAAAAAAGAGTCAGGAGGTCATCAGAGGGTCACACTTATGCACACCTCAGCAGGGTCCCAGAGACAGCCAAAGTAGATACAACTCCAGGTACTGTTTCTCTTGAGGGCTACAGGGATCCACAGGTTCTATGGTCATGGCAGATGGCTCTGGAGTTCAATGCCATGTCAGTTGGTCCTACTTTGGAACTTGTGTTCCTAAGTGTGATGGAGTTGGACTCAGATGTGGCCTTTCTACACATGCCTCTTCTGTCACTTTTACTGGACCTGTGACTGCCACTGGGGTTGGTGTATACTCAGGAGACCTGAATATCTGGACTGTCCATGTGACAGCCAGGCCCTCAGCTTCAGCAGACTTGCAATTCCTATCCTCTGGTTTATTGCACTTACCCTGGCCAGCTAACAGGGAGGTAAAGAAGGTTAACCACCACACCAGGGATCCAAGAGAGCCTACAACTGCAAGCAGGAGAATTGCATCCATCATCCATGTAGAATCTAAGCCCCCTCTTGATATAGAGGTGGAGTGGATATCACCATCCCAGGGTCCACAGGATGGAGGAATAGAGTATGGATTAGAGTGGGCTTACTGATATTGTGATTAGTAATGGAAGAAATTGTAGCATTGATGTGGTGAAAGTGGCCATAGTAACTGCTGAGGGTTGGGAGAAGGAAGAAGAGATACGACGTAGGGGCATTTTCAGAACTTGGAGTTGTCCTGGGTGGTACTGCAGGGATAGATGCCAGACAGTGTATGTCCTGCCATAGCCACTGAGTGAACTGGGGGAGAGTGTAAACTACAATGTAAACCATTATCCATGTGGTGCAGCAGTGCTCCAAAATGTATTCACCAAATGCAATGAATGTCCCATGATGATGAAAGAGGTAGTTGATTTGGGAGGAGTGGGTTGAGGGAGGTGGGGGGTATGTGGGGACTGCTTATATTTTTTGAATGTAACATTTAAAAAAAAATAAAAAGAGGGGAAAAAAAAAGACAATGTATTTATGAAGGGCAAAACTGTGTGGCAGACAAATGCATTAAAGAGGACCAGAGCAAAGGCTATGATTTCAGGAAGGAGGAGGGAACTGAGATGGGCCTGTTAAACTCATTGTGATTTGGATGAACTGAGAGAAAAGCAAAAGGTATTTCTGACCAAATTTCAACCAATTGCTGCTTAATTAAATTTTGTTCTTTCTTCATTTCTATCCAAAGGAGAAACCCTACTTGCTTTCTTGTAGTGTATGAAGCACAAGTTATTACAGAGTGTGACTTTGAGGGACTAATGGGGCTGCTCTCAGCAGCTCTCCAAACCCTAGGAATCAGCCAGTACAGTGGATTCCCTTGGGCTGCTGCTAATTCAAGCTCAACTCTCTTTACTTGACCAGATTCTTGGTATTATGTTGCTATCAACTCTTCCTGGCATGAGGTCTGTTACCCTTTCACAGTCCGAACAGAAAGTAGGCATATATCAGCCATCTTAACTATCCTCAGGCCTGTGCAACCTAGCATTTGTTATTTTTCCATTAGAAATATGTTAGCCTTCAGGCACCATACTTTTCTACTAAATATCCCCAATCTCCCACCATTTTTCTTTGAGATAGCTTTTTTGTATGATATTTCAAACACTCAGTAGAGGACATTATTTAATTAGCATTTTCCAGCATATCCCAAACTTACAAATTTTATGAGTTTTACTTTTTTTGCCCTCAATAGTGTTAAAAACATTTTAGCAAAGTCCTTAGTATATGGTAGATGCACAATCAACATGAATCACTCTTCTTCTTTCTTGTTTTCTTTTGCAGATGAGAAAAACTGAAACTATTCATAGAGATAACACTATGTTTAGATTCTTGAAAACTGCCAAACTGTTTCCCAGAGTGACTGAACCATTCTTTATTCCCATCACCAGTGTGTGAGGGTTTGGGTTTCTTTACATTCTGGCCAACACTTATTATTGTCCATCTGGGTATGAAATGGTATTTCATTGTGGTTTGGATTTGCATTTGCCTAATGGCTGGTGGTGGTGAACATTTTTTCATGTGCATGTTGGGCATTTGGTTATCTTCTTTGGAGAAATGTCTGTGCAAATCTCTCGTCCATTTTTAAACAGGGTAATCTTTTATATTGTCTTTTATATGCCTGACTTCTTTTCACAAAGTATAATGCTTTGGGGATTCTATCCTGTTATTGCTTTATAGCAATATTGCTTAGTAGTATTGTTGGGTAGTGTTTCATTGTAGAAATAAACATACTTGCACAAGTTTTGTTTTGGAAACAAAAACAAAAATGGCCATACAAGAAAGATGAAAATTATGAGTCAAATTGATGGGCTTTGTGTTTCTGTCTGTGTGTGGTGGCTCTTCAGTGTGCATCAGCTTATTCAATGCCAGTGTATGTTTTCATGCCTCCAGATAACAGTATTAAATTGTGTGAAATGGTGACCTTTGGTTGAGCTGGAGCCTCTCCCCTGCCAGAGCTCAGGAATTCTCTGCGTCCATGTCTGCGCTGCATTCCCAGACTTGTTAAATCTGGCCCCAATCCAGATGGTTGGGTCATAGAACAGTGGTTTAAATCATGACCCTGCCAAGACAGAGGCCCCCCAGGGAGAGAGCTGAGTCCTGCAAAGCTTCTTCAAGCCATTTTGGCAGCCATTCTTTGTTCCAGGGCTGGTCCACTATTGCCTTCTCTCACCCTCTCCCCTAGGGGAATACATGGCAATGGCAGAGAGCTGAGGGCTTACCCCTCCCAGTAGGTCCACACCTCTTCATCCCACATTCCTATCTGACCACACCCAGTTACTTGGAAAAGTGAACTAGGAAAGTGCAGGGCACAGTCAAAATGAATGCAGTGGAAGTTCCTTCCCCTAGGGTGGTCACAGACCAGGATACTGTTGCATAATTTACCTTTACCCATGTTTTACCTTTCCACTTCTTGCTACTAAATTTCTCTCTGCTGGTTCGTGTCAGAATGCTTTAGAATGTTTTTAAAACTGTGAAAATAAAATGCCTTTGTCTAACAAGGAAGCTATTGCCTCAGGCCCTAAGCTTGTTAGCTAGAAGAATTAACCTACTAATCACTTAATGGCCCCCATTCCTCAGGCTTATACATTCAGAAAGCAGCCAAATATTTCCTGGGACAAACTTCTCAGATACTTTGATTTGGGGCCACTGCTCAGGTCTCCCAATCAGCTTGGGGTCATTAATCTGAGATCCAGAATCAGATACCCCCAAGAAAAACCTCATATGCCATCACTTAAAATCGAACTGCTCCCTAAAATCCTAAGGAATAACATTCTTTTGTTTTAATCTGTGCTTAATTTTGTATTCAGCTTTAAAATCTATTTAACTTTATCATTTTGCTTATACCTAGAAAATCAAATTTAGAGTTCACCTGTTACAAGTTGGATGATTGTAAAAGGTAACCTGGAGATGAATCTTTGAATGCCTCTACAGTCTTGCTAGTAAATTTAATGCATAACTCACAAATGAAATTTATTTAATTGCTGAAAAAGGTGGAAAAGACTGCACAGAATTGTTACTAATAAAATTATTTTAACTGCATAATTAATAAAGGTACCCAAATTAATTTTAAGTAAAAATTTCTAGAAACTAAAAATTAAAATTATTGTATAAGTACCTTTATTTATATATATATATATATTTATAACTGAAATTATTACAGCAGAGTAAATGTAGCCTAAATTTCAGCTATTGTAATAGTAATCTTAAACTAATTTACCTTTGTTTATGGCTTCAAATTTATATAGTGCTTACTATAATAGTAGTATTTATAACTTAAACTTATCTTTAATTATGGTTATTTTAGAACTAATTTCACCTACCCCTAGACTTCAACCATTGTGATGGTAATTATAAACTGAGTTTGTCTTTGCTTATAGTTACTGAAAGTCTAACACAAACAAAAAAAACCTGTATCATAGCATTGGAAACATTTTGGTTATGAGCCATTAATTTTAAAAAGCCACAAAGCGGGGAAACCATGAACCCCTAATCTGGAAAAGCCAGCAAAAGAGAGCCTTCAGGGAAATCTTTTAAATATTGTTTTACAATTAAACTTGTCTTATAGGAAAAAAATACAGCAACATTTTTTGGTTAAATAATAACAATTTCAATTTATTTGGCTTAAGTATTGTCTCTTTGGCTATAAAATACCAGGTTAATAGGTTAGCATTGTATGTATTAAACCTTTAAAATAATAAAAGCTGTAAATTCATGTTTATTGAAATTAAATTTAAAAAATGGAAATCTGCCCTCTCCTAAATGCATAAAGTAAAATCTATCAGTTGCCAATTATAATCTAAGGCAAATTAACCAGCCTATATAATTGTGTTTGTGTATGTATAAAAAATTTGTAAAAGCATCTTCCAAATTAAAGCATTTAAATGGCTAATTCTAAAAAGCCATTATTAATTAAAAATCTAAATTATATTAATAGCAAAAAATAACTTCATAACAATAAAACCTGTCTAAAAGCCACCTCAATGTGCATAATCAAGTGGTGGTAGTAAAAAGCTACCTTGATTCCATTAGAAGTCTTCAGTTTTCTTTAAAAAAAAAAAGAAAAATCATTTTTTCTTCTAGTGATAAAATACCTGTGTAATTAACATCTTCATGGTAAAAATGTAAAAATAAAAAGCAAAGTACTAAAAGTTCATTTAACATATAACAGATTGCATTAAATGTATTTAAAATATTATATAAATATATAATCATATAATATATATAAATCATATATAATATATATAAATCATATATAATATATATAAATCAAGAGATAAACTTCAACATTGTCAAAATCTCTTGTGCATTCAAACCAGGTGTCCAATACATGTAGGGTGGTTATTGGCTAGTTTGGTCACTGACTCCTAAAACAATAAAAGTACCTACTACATCTCTGGTCATGCTCCTGAAGTAGATGGAAACTACTTTGCAGTTTCAAACTCCTGCAGCAGCCAACAGTAGCTAAGTAAAACCAAATGTACAATAGATATTGTCTCCAAACTGGCACTGTTTCATAGTGCCAGAAAGTGCTATGTGCCTGGCTGGTAAGATCTACTCCCTAGTTCCTCTCTAGAATCAATTGTGCTTCAGCTTCTATAAAGAGCAGATGAAGTGGAGCAGTAAATACCAGAATACTGTAAGTACAACATAAACATAATTGGCACTGTAGTTTGACCCCATGGAAAAATAACCTGTATAGTATTTCACACCTGAACTTAAAGCTATTAATTGCAGCTCAAGGCAAACTTATACATTGAGTAATACATTAACTAGTGTGGGCAAGCCGCCGATGCCTTGTTAGAAATAGGAAAACCTCTCTAACTATAAGGCCTTTGGGGTTCCACCTAAAAGATGGTGCCGAGGCAGGTCCCTCGGAAATCTGCCTTCCCCCCAGCAACTAGAGCACATGAACCAATCAGCCTTACTAAATTAGCATAGCCAGTAAGCTGCTTGCACGTTGCCTCATGGTCTATAAAAGCTACTACACTTCCTCAATAAATCAGACCAGTGCCACCAGCCTGCGTCTGCAGAGCGGTTACTGTGTGTTGTCTTGCTCTGTTCGTCCTTACCTCTTCAGGAGTGGAGCCGCTGGATGGCACTGCAACATCTGGCGCCCGAACAGGGACTTGAAAACCCTGGAGACAATATCAGGGAGCTATGAAGTGCAGCTCAGTGTTGCAGTTGGTAAGTGACCCTTGGAATGGGTCTTTCTAAGGTTAACCAACAGCATAAAATAACATATATATATATATATATTTTAAAAATAACAGTATATATATATATACTGTTCCCCACCATCTTTAGAAAGGTTCCACCTTTGCAGGCTCCTAACCTTTTCTACTTCTGTGATTGTGTCCTCTTAAAGGAACCATGCATTCCCAAACTTCTAATTAAGTTTTGTTTCTTTCAGAATGGACATCTTATTAGCCATGTGAAAACCTCATCCAGCTTCATACAGAATGCCACATCCATCTTCCTCCAGTCAAAATAAAATAACAGAATTTTTACACCTTCTCAGGTACGTACTACAGTCCATGGCCAGCAGGAAGTAGCTACAGAAAAAAGATCATCTCCCTTTAGCATCCCTTTAAGATTAAAGGTGTAAACTCTCTAAAGCAAAAATAAAGCAAGCTAATAAGATAAGAAATTGATAGATGGATTTGGAACCTGGCAGAAAGTCCACATGAACATCAGTAGCCCCAAAGATGGCTGTTAGAAAACCCCAACCCCCAAGATTCTGCTATCCAGAACAAAAACTTCTGGGAACTAGAAAAAACCCAGGACATTAACCAAAAACTTCATCTTTAAGCCTTCACTGGGAAATTAATAGGTGGGGTAATCAAAACAACAAACAGCCACCTATCTTATTACTCCAACAATAGTGATGCCAAAGCTTTACAAGTTAAGCTTCCATCAAAGGGGGAAATGATAAGGTTGTGTGGGAGGCTGTACATTTCTTCATAAATAACCTGGGCTGTGTGTGTAAGCTAAAGTTTTAATTTAAGATTATCTGGAGAGTATGTGTTAATTCAAAACCTATCTAACTCAGATAAAACACTTGAAACACTAAGAAACTAACAAAAAGTCCTTTTGCTTATAAACACTGTTTCACTCTCCTCTCCTACATCCTCTGTATAAAAGGAATCCAAAAATCCTAGTCAGGGCTCAGTTTTTATTAGGACAGGAGTCTACCAAGCCTGGCCATTTGTAATAAATCTTCCTTCTCAGCTTCTCATGTCCTGGACTTCAATACTGTGTACACCCAACTTCTCTCTCCACAACAGTATGGACTGTACTTTAGGATCTGAAAATTTAAAAAATGGAATTTGCAAGCTATGTTCAAGTAGTTCAGTGGAAATTTTTTTTAAAGATTTATTTGTTTATTTATTTCTCTCCCCTTCCCCCTCCCCGACAGTTGTCTGCTCTCTCTGTCCATTCACTGTGTATTCTTCTGCGATCACTTCTATTCTTATCAGCGGCACCGGGAATCTGTATTTCTTTTTGTTGTGTCATCTTGTGTGTCAGCTCTCCGTGTGTGTGGCACCATTGTTGGGCAGACTGCCCTTTCTTTTGCACTGAGTGGCTCTCCTTACGGGGCACACTCCTTGTGCATGGGGCTCCCCTACATGGGGGACACCTTTGCGTGGCACACACTCCTTGTGCACATCAGCACTGCACATGGGCCAGCTCCACATGGGTCAAGGAAGCCTGGGGTTTGAACTGTGGACCTCCCATGTGGTAGGAGATGCCCTATCCATTGGGCCAAGTCCACTTCCCTCAGTGGAAAATTAAAGAGCTTTTTGTTGACCTAATTTCCCATGGAAAACACCATCTCTTATATTAATGGACTTAGAGTTTAAAGTTGCAATCCAATATCAGCTTTGCACTTTGCTTCATACTAAGTAAATAAAATCTCAGTGCTCCCTTTGTCCTTAAAATCCCTCAACTTCATTCTAGCATCATTTTTCTTTAATCCCATGTTTGAATAATTACCCTGTTGTACATAAGCTCATGTTATAACAAAATCTTTAAAGGACATCTGGTCAATGAACTCTGCTGAGGGGACTGTTGAAGAATTAGTGGTATTTGCATTGGTGGCAGTAGAGGAAAGAAAGAATCTTGGAGGTGGCAATGAGCATATGTTTGTGGGTCAGCACAAATACTGACTGGCTATGTTCAGAGAGAAGGAGAAGACTGGCTAGTTAGGAAATGTAGGCACCTTGAAAAGCAGGCAGAATTGCTCTGACCTGACCCAGTAGGAAATAGGAAGCCACTGCAGGTTATTAAACAAGTGAGAAATTGCCTCAAAGTCACTTAAAGCCCTCATATGTTATTCATGGTAGGAGATTTTGCTTTGGAATTAACAGAGGTATGAATATAATAAACACAGCAATGCTCATTAGAAGAGATACGTGTCCCCAGTATTCTTAGCACATAATAGATACTCAATACACATGAGTTCCCAACTCTCTTCTCTAAGACTTTGGGACCTTTGGGCTAGATAGTTTTGCTCCAGCATAGGGTCATTTTCTGTAAAGTGGAATAGCTATAATACAATACTTGTCCTTTGTTTATCTCGCAAAATCCCTTAGTAAGAGAGAAAATATGGCATGAATAAAATCATCAAATTCCTGAGGCAACATTGCCAAGAGAAACGTATGTTATACCTCTTAGCTTTATACCAAAAGATGACTATTAAATGTACATCTGATGCATTTTAAGAAAAAAGTTGAATAATTGATGAAAATATAGGCATAATTCAGAATTAGCTAGATATCCAATTATGGCTCAAGTAGTCTTGGGAATCATTAAGGCAGATGGGATTTTAAATTGTTAATAACTCTTCCAGGGCCTCTGTCCGTAGCCTAGCATTTAGGATCCTCACCATGGACAGAAGTGAAGGGATAGTCCTGAAAAAATAATCTGATAGGAAATCTCAGAACTAATTATGAATCAGTATTAACCCAAACTCTCAACTTTATTTCCATCTTCCTACCCTTCAACACTGGGAAGTTTCCTGGTCAGATAGAGACCCAGCTGAGACCTAGAGGCCCAGGAACAGAGAGGTATAGGCACTTTAAGGATGAACATGATTGTCACATGGTGGTGACTAAGCAGATGTCATCTTAGGTTAGGGTCTGACTCAACTGATGTCTTGAATGTTCCTCTCAATTATTTTCAGTTCTTTTATTTATTCCCTCTCCATGTTTCTCTCTCTTTCCTTTCTCTCCCTCTTCCTTCCTTCCTTCCTTCCCTCCTTCCTTCCTTCCTTCCTTCCTTCCTTCCTTCCTTCCTTCCTTCCTTCCTTCCTTCCTTCCTTCCTTCCTTCCTTCCTTCCTTCCTTCCTTCCTTCTTCCTTCCCTCCCTCCTTCCCGCCTTTTTCTTTCTCTCTCTCTCTCTCTCTCTCTCTCTCTCTCTTTCTTTCTTCTCTTTCTTTTTTCCATCTTGCCATAATACATGTAAGAAATAAGGTACACTGCACTCAGGAATTACATTACAGTAATTCACACTTAATTTGGTGTAATGAATACCAGTCCCACATGGCCTAACTTCTCTCCCTGGAGTCCTGAGGACCTGTGACTTCTTCTCTGTTTTCAGATTGGTAGCCCATTGCTGACAACTGTGGAAGTAATTCAGCTGCTAGCCTGTTCTGACAGCCTATTTAACCCTCCAGTTCCAGAAGTGCTTCTTTCCAAAGCCATCATTATGTTTTGGGTGGCCAGCCAGTGCTATATGTAAACACTTTAAAATAAAAATGCACATAAACTGTGCTAAAGCTTTGGTTTATACCCTTTGAGATATGTATATTCTCGAATTACCCACCTAATCCACAAGTACTAATTGACCATTAACTCTATGTCACCAGAGTTGGTTAATCTATTGGCAACCATAGATCTGGTACTTAGGGCTTTGAGCTTTTCAAGAGCACTTGATGATAATTAAGAACTGAAAATCACATCAATGGTTCAAAATATAAAAAGAAAATGGCCCTGAAAAATAAAAAGTAATAAACATTTAAAATTTCTACAAAAAATTAACATTGCTCTACTTCATTAATTGTTAAGTTTCACATCCATTAAAAATTCATGACAATTGCAAACAATTTGTCATTTAGATTATTTTACTTTGCAAGAATTCTGGGTTGTTTTTTTTTAAAGATGTATTTTTTATTTACTTCTCCCCACCCCTGTTTCCCCCATTTTCTGCTCTCTGTGTCCATTCACTGTGTGTTCTTCTGTATCTGCTTGTATTCTCATTAGGTGGCTCTGGAAACCAATCTTGGGACATTCCAGAGTGGGAGAGAGGTGATTACTCTCTTGCGCCACCTCAGCTCCCTGTTCTGCTACATCTTCTGTGTCTCTCTTCTGTGTCTCTTGTTGCATCATCTTGCTGCACCAGCTCTCTGTTGGCCAGTACTCCTGTGCAGGGTAGCTTTCCTGCATGGGGTGACATTCCCACATGGGGTAGTACTCCTGTATGGGGCTGCATTCCCATGTGGGCAGTTCACTGCAAAGGGCCAGCTTGCCCTCACCAGGAGGCCCTAGGGATTGAACCTTGGACCTCCTATATGGTAGTGGGAGCCCAATTGGTTGTGCCACATCTGTTTCCCCTCTGGGTTGTGCATTTTGATGTTGAGACTACAGAGAAATCAGAACCAGTTATAAGTTGTTTGGCTCATGACCAAATTTTAGAAACAAAATTACAAATATCTTTAAAATTTTATAGCAAAAATGGTATTTTACTGAGACATAATATGGTTCTAAAATTTAATATGCTTCAGTTGATGTGGGGTGGGCCTCTCTAAAGAGTGTCTATGATCTACAGTGGCATCAAAGCAACTCTGTGTGTCCTGCACTATATTAAGGAACACCAAGTTAAATAAAACCCTACTTGTTTTCAAGGAACTCAAAGTCAAGTGAGTCACAAGTACTGAAACAGGCATCTAAAGTATAGTAGGAAAAGTGTTAAGATGCACAACCTAGTCAGGCAAAAATAGTAAGAGGTACTACTTACTTAGCTTGCCCATGTTTAACTCCAGAAATTCTAGGGAACCTTGTGAGATTATCTTTGTATGTGATTACTTAACATGGAATTTTATGAAGACTGAAAGAAGATTCATTGAGAATGGTGGATCTATACTTCAGAATGAAAACATGCATATATACCTTAACTTGAATATAAATCTATACACTTTTAAGGTATATACTGTAGATTCCGGTATGTTCTCATTCTCCTCCCTATGGAACTGATGTGGAATAATAATTTAGAATAACCTTTTCCCCATACATACTGGTGTCCTCTTCTCCCAAGCTTTATTCATATTTTTCTCCATGCTCCACATCATTCTTGCTTCACAGTGCCCTCATAAAAATCACTTCTTTGTGTCAGGGTCTTCATATCTAGTTAAATATTATTCTACATCTCTGTTATGTTTTTCAAGGTTTACTTCAATAATAATATAGTAATAAATCATCTCTTACTGAACATTTACCATGTTTGGGTCCTGTGCTATATATATACTTCTCATCTAGTTCCTATATCCCCCCAAGTTAGGTATTATTATCTCCATGCTACAGATAAAAATATATATATATAGTCTTAGAGATTATACAAAACTGCCCATGACCATATAGTAAATATCTGAACCAAGATTCAGATTGAGGACGCCCTGAAATTAAATCCCCCCATCTCCCCACCTTTTCACTACATGATACTGTTTCCCAAATCTTTATCACTTGCTTCTTAAGGGACTGGCTATTCAAGTATCCTCTTTATGGTGCTCGCACCACCTGGGAACCTCTGGACAACTGTCACACACTACTCACAGTCTCTGCCTGCTGCATTTCAGCCATGATCAGAGTTCTGTCTATGAATTTCTATAGTACTTTTAACAGAGAGAGAGTTAAATAGATCTCCCCTTGGCAAGAATAGTCATTTATTTGCTGGAATCTCAGCTGAAAACAAATTTCCTCCCATCACAAGTCATCAGGAACTTCCTGTTAAGGCCATTGAATTACTTCTAACTGCAGCTCTATTGTTCTGTTATTTCCTTTCCAATATTGAATACACTATTAAATAATAGAGACAAGCACAGGATGTTATGGGCACAAAGGAAGGGAATCCAATACATGTGGTTTCTTTGTTGTAGGGGTCCTTAGCACTATTTTAAAATTATTCTAATAAAAATCTGTCTGTTTGCTATTAAGATTGCCCTAAATTTGTTTTCAATTAACAAGTCTTTACCAATTGATTTCTTCAACAGTCTGCTTCCCTCAATATGCTTTGCAGAATGCCTGCTGTTATTTACTTGGTATTAAGAAGAGAATGGTTTCTTTCTAATCTGCATGTTCTGTCCTATGTCTGTTTTTCCTCTTTCTGTGTAATAAGCAATTTGTATTGGTTGTTTACTCCAAGGTAGAAAGGGTTATAATATGTTTCTTTTAGTGGGAAGAGAAACTTGTTGATTGAGATCATAGTTGAATATGAATCTTTGCTATGGTAGAAATATGAATAACATATTTAGTGATTAAACATTCCTCAGAGGTTGGTCTGGTTACCCATTTTTGTTCAAAATCATGTGCTCTGTATAAAGTTATTTCAATATTAGGAAAGAATTACTATATTACTTCTTACCAATACACCAGAAAAGGAAAAGCCATTTGGTAATTTCAGAAAAAATGTTAGAAAAATTTATACCCATATCCTAGTTTTAAAATATCCTCCAGAACTCACATATGAAATTTAATTAACCTATGCCGTTTTCAGAATAATATTCATCTCAAATCAATGGCTGACCTCATTCTTAATAGTATCCATTTTAGATCAGATGGCAAACAAAAATGCCAGTTATTATCGTTGTTATCTAATTGTTCCAGAAGCATTAAAACAAAGCCATAAGATATGAAATCAAAGTAAGAGCCACAATTATTAGAATGAAAAATGCAATATTGTCATTATTTGCAGATGGTATAATTACATACCAAGAAATACAAAAAAGAGTGAATTGAAAGCTATGAGAATTAACAAAATACTAAAATAAAATGCACTGATGCGAGATGAAAACACAGTCTCCTCCCTCATGTCCCATAAGTAACACCTGCCCAGGCAGGCCTTTTAATTATTATTATTAATTTAGAGGTGATTCAAGGATCTCCCTACCAAAGATGTCCCTGCTGCTAAAGAACATGACTAAGGTAGAGCATGTCCTGAGCATTAAGCCACAGCAGGAGGTCAAATGTTGAGGTCCCTTCTCCAAAGTTGTCACTGTCACCCTAAAGCTTGGCAACCCAACAGACCTAATATGTGTTTGAAAGTGAAGATCCTAGTAGTACGTTGATGCTGAAGAGTGGGTTAATGCATCTGTGCATTATTTTCTTATGCTCTCAATAAGAAAAGTAAACACACGTTTATGGCTCTGCTGTGTTCCCACTGAAATTTATAATGGAATCAGCATGACAGGAGGCAAAATCAGAAGACATGGATTTAAAACTTATGTGTATGTTTGAATTGCTAGCAGAAAATGATAAACCACATTATATGTGGAGGCATTTTCGGGACTTGGAGTTGTCCTGGTGATGCTACAGGGACAGTTACCGGACATTGTATGTCCACCCATGGCCCACTGGATGGGACATGGGAGAGTGTGGGCTATGATGTGGACCATTGACCATGAGGTGCAGCGGTGCTCAGAGATGTGTTCACCAAATGCAATGAATGTCTCATGATGATGGAGGAGATTGTTGCTATGGGGGAAGGAGTGGGGTGAGGGGGGTAGGAGGTATATGGGGACCTCATATTTTTTGAATGTAATATTAAAAAAATAAATAAAGACAAAAAAAGAAATAAATAAAATTTATCCACATCTGCATCAAAGACAGACACATCAGCAATGTCTTACATCTCTTAGTTCTTCTTTGGATGACACTGGATTAAATAAAAAATGGACAAATGTAGGAAGACTCAGGTAGAGTTCAGCTGTTATGGAAGGAGAACAATTAAAAGAAGATGGACTTCAGATGAGGAAGAGAGTGGAGAACAAAAGTTCAGCTTCTCCTTTAGCCAGAGTTCCTAGTTCTGGAGATTTCATTCCTAATCCTTGGTATAATTTAGGGAAAATTGCTATGTAGTAACAGCATGCAGAGGATGGAATATTAGATTGATGAATCTTCCATATTGTGAGATTTAAATTGATCTTAACTATGTTTAAAAAGAAATTAATGATTGATGACATCTTGCAGGGTCTTGCCTTTAATTTACCCCTCCCTTTGCACACATAAACATACACACACAATCACTCACATAGCATAACGATCTTTTAGAGTTTAAAATGTGCAGCAAATGGTTGGGGGGAGAGAATGATCATTAATAAAGAAGAGAAACTAAGACTAATACCATAATGGCATACTGTAAAGGTAATT
Source organism: Dasypus novemcinctus (assembly GCF_030445035.2). Lineage (NCBI taxonomy): Eukaryota > Metazoa > Chordata > Mammalia > Cingulata > Dasypodidae > Dasypus > Dasypus novemcinctus. The sequence goes on from NC_080677.1 coordinate 89,449,591, forward strand.
TTAACTCTATGTAGCCCTTGGTAGATGTTGCTAGATTATCACGATGGCTCTTCCTTGCTTATTGGTGTTGGCCTTTGGGGATATGTGGCCAAGTAAGTGTGGCAATTGGCAAATGTGATCACTTCCTTAAAGGAATCTACCATGCTACTCACTGTCTTCAGATGTTTCTTTCCTAGTCTTCAGTTCTGTCCAAGCCATCAGTTTCTTGGGACTGATGAACAAACTTAGAAACCAAAAAAATTCCACTCTGACATTACATTTGCTGGTCGTGAATGAAAGGTATATATTGACTGATTACCCAACACTTTGGAAATAAGTCAGTGCTTTGTTTTCTTAAAGGAGACCAAGCTAATTACTATTGGTTTACTTAGTGGAATTGCACTGTTACTCAGAGATGTTTAATGCATATTGAATGCATTTCTTCTCATGTGTTCTTACTGTCACAGGATGACAATTCATGCTTGCCTTAAAACACACACAAGCTAACTAACACTGGCGGGTTGAACTGGCACAGTTGCTGAGAGCCGTGTTCTATTTTCCATTAATGTGGAAGTTGTGATTTATTTGCATGCTGGAAAGCAGCTGTCAGGAAATGCTTTTTTCTGTGTAAATATATAACATCCATCATGGTCGGGGCATTCGTTAGTAGCAATAGCCAACTCCAAATTTTCCTTTTAATAGAGAAGAATCTCCAAGAAGCTGATCCTAACAAAAGTATATATTGTGTTATTCACCACTCATCGCGACCTCTATAATTCCAGTACACTTTCCCTCAGACCTGGCTCTAACTATTCTCAATTTGGCCCTAATTTGAAATCATGAAGAGGGAATCTGACTACAAAATGGTTAGGAGAGAATGTAATCAGCTAGGGGTAAAGGGAAGGGAAAGGTAGAGTTATGAGAAAAACTCCTCAAATAATACAGAAAGTAGTAATTGAGTGTTTGATTATGAACATTTTTTATGCCATAGAAAACCAATCAATCCCATTTAACTGTGTAACATCTTAAAATAGAAAAATAATTAAAATAAATCACCTAAATTTTCAGAAGCTAGAGTCTAACATCAAAGGCAAGACCATGCTTTCTTTGCTAAGTCTGTTGCAGTCTAGTGCTTGCAATCCTTGGGGTTCTTTGTTTAGAACTCTGACCCCTGTTACATGGGGATCATTCTCTCCTGTGTTTGCTCTTCTTGGGTCTGCTCACTTTTGCCTTCTGACTCTATCCTATGACTTTCTCTGACTTTTGGCTTCTAGTTTTCTCTCTTTATGAGGTTTCCCATAAGACGGATTAATGATCACCCCAAATCAATTGTTCAAAACTTAACTAAAAATAGCATCTTCAAAAGGTCCTATTTACAAATGAGATCATAGATTAAATAGCAAAGATTAAGATTAGGAACATCTTTAGTCAGGGTACATAATAAATCTACTACAATGGTGGTATTATTGTTATTAATATTATTTTGCCATCAGAAAGTTGATTTTAATATAAGTCCATTTGTGAGAAATATCTATGTTTAATGATTTAACTAGTCCTTCAACTGAAGATATGAAAATAACACTGCTGAAAATATCAAAATTCAGCAATAAAAATAAATAAATAAATTACTAAAAATATATATGATGTGAAAATCTCATTTTCAATTCCAATAAAAATATAAATTACAAGGAAATGACCTTAATGAGAAATATGTGAGACTCCTATGAAAAAAACTGTAACACTCTACATAAATTATTTTTAATAAATAGAAATGCTTATCATACTGGAAATAATAAATAACTTTAAGATATCAATTATTCCCAAATCACGTATAGATTTTATGCAAATTCCAATGAATATTTTTCCAAGTAGATGAAGTTTTTCTAAATGTATTCTGAAAGAATAACAACTTATAATAATAAAGGACTTTTTATAAATCAGAGTAATTGCATGGGCTTATGCCAATCAAATATCAAAATATATCATAGAATGATTTTTAAAATCCTGTTGGCAGAAGAACCAATGAAATAGATTAGAAATATCCCCCCAAATAACCTATTATATAACTTCATACGTGCGCCAGTGACATATTAGTATGTGATATAATGTGACATGACCAAAGAGCGCACAATAAACAGAGTTTATAAAGTTAGCTAGCTGTATTGGAATAACACTGTTAAGATTCTTATATTATACCATATACTAAAATAAATCCCAGTTAGACTAGGCAATTAAATGCCTATTCTTTCTTTAATTCACCATACATTTATTAGTGCCTGTTATGTTCCAGACTCTGGTCTAGGTTCTTAGATAAAGGATTGAACAAAACAGAGAAATTGGGTCTCTTAAGACTTACCAACCATGGAGGTAAAGGAAAATAAACAAGCAAATAGATATAAAATATACCATGTATATAAATCAGGAGAAGACTATATAAATGAATGGAGGTTTTGTGTCAGATACAGGGGTGTGGGTAGTAACATTCTCGAAGGAAAAGAGACATTTGTACAGAGATATGAATAAAATGAGGCAGCAAGTCATGAAGACATGGGAGAAGATCATTCTTGGCAGAGGGAATAGCAAGCGCCAAGATCTGGGGTTGGGAACTTGCTAGTTCTGTTCATGCCTGCATCCACTGAGATGACTATCACCATCACTAAAGCTGGCCTCACTAAAACAGCTACATTCCCCAATTGTACAGTAGTCCATGCTGCCATCTGCTGGTATTTCTTCTTGTTACAACCATGAGACCACTTCTGATCCTCTAAAGCTTTCTTGAAACCGTATGTCTGTATACTTTTCATGGTAATTTTTTGTTCACATTTTTTAAATTAAAGTTAATAGATCACAAAGAACATTACATTAAAAAAACATAAAAAAAATAAGAGATTCCCATATACCCCATTCCCCACACCCCTACCCCATCGTTTTTGTAAATTGTATTTTTTAAAGATATATACATCACACAAAAAAAGTTACATTAAAAAATATAAGAAGTTCCTATTTACCCCTCACCCCCCCTTTCCACTCCTCCCACACCAACAACCTCCTCCATCATTGTGGCACACTCATCGCACTCTGTGAACACATTCTGGATCACTGCTGCACCACATAGATAATAGTTTGCCCTGTAGTTCCCACTCTCTCCCAGTACATTCAGTAGGTTAAGGCAGGATATATAAAGTCCATAATCTGACCCTGCAATACCATTTAGGACAACTCAAAGTCCCAAAAATGCCCCCACATCACATCTCTTCTTCCCTTTCCCTGCCCTCAGCAAATACCATGGTCACTTTCTCCACCTCAATGCTACAATTTCTTCTATTACTAGTCACAATAGGTTTATAGTAGCATATCAGTAAGTCCACTCTAATCCATATGTTATGCCTCCATTCTGTGGACCCTGGAATGGTGATGTCCACTCCACCTCTAGATCAAGAGGGGGCTTAGATTCCACATGGGTGATGGATGCAATTATTTCATCATCTGTTCTATTACTTTCTGGAGCTACAGAAAATGGGTGGGACTGCCTCAGCTCCTTCATACAGGCATTCCAAACTGTGCTCATGTTGTTGGTGCTGCTCCTGTTTAAAACCCTCTTTAGGAAGCGAGATATAGATCTCTAATTTTAGATCCCAAACCTTCTTCTCCTAACCAAAAGAGGATTTGTATCTTTTTGGGGGCAAAAAACAGTTGGCTCAGGATTATTCTCCACAGCCATGGATTTTTTAAAAAAAGGAAAATTAAAAGCCAAGAATTTGACACAATTCTCTTTGACTGCCATGAAGTCACCTCCCCTCTTGTGGCAGTGAAGGCCTTATGTTTGGTTCTCAGGTTTAAATTATTACTGTGGTTAAGAGAGCATAGAAAATAATCTACTTGTTTGAATTTAATGATGTCATATTGTTCCAATTTTATGTATAGACTTTATCCTCCTGCTTTTTCTTCTGAATTTTTTTATGCTGATTTCTCAGGTCTTTTTCACTTCATTAATTTTTTCAAAATTTCACCAATTTTTCTTCTAGTACTTTTGATGTGGGCTATGGGTGAAAGGCTCTTTGTCTCTTCAGAGATAACCTAAACTGAAGGCTGTGGGTGTGGAACGGTAAGAGGCTGCAGTCCTGCCCTTAGGGACAATAGCAACAGGCTCCAGTCCCAGGAAACAGCTTAACAATGCAAGGGCTATAAACTTTAAGTATTTAGGGGAAATGCAAAAAATAAATATGCTAAAAGCTTATCTAGAATATCTGGAGTCCATGCTAAAAGCTTACCTAAGATGTGGAAGATATATATGCTAATTGAAGCCTATTGAGAACTAAAACAAAGGGACCATTTGGCCTTTCCTCTCGGTATAAAAGATGTTTGAAAATCTTGTTCGGGGCTCGGGATTCAAACAGAAGTTCCCTAGTCCGGCTGGCCATCAATAAACCATTTTTCCTTCTCAAAATCATTCCTGAGTCCTCGCCTCTCTATACTCAAATAATTGAACTTCTCTCAAATTCTACAACACTTTCATATACTCATTATTTCAAACATTCAAATTTTTGACTCATCTGGAATTTATTTTGGTGTATACAGTGTAATAGGAATCCAGTTCACTAACTTCTTAAAATGTCATTTCAGTTACATAAGTGGTTTGGTTTTATTAAGGGAAGATTTAGCGTGAAGTACTCCAAAATGTGTGTATAATCACTAATTTTATAACTAGACCTGTGAGCTTGTCTTTAGAGTTAGAGCAACGGTTCTCGACATTGACTGCTTATCAAGACACTTGGGAAGCTTTAAAAAATACTTGGGGGGAAGCGGACTTAGCCCAGTGGTTAGGGCATCTGTCTACAACATGGGAGGTCCACAGTTCAAACCCCGGGCCTCCTTGACCTGTGTGGAGCTGGCCCATGCGCAGTGCTGATGCGCACAAGGAGTGCCCTGCCATGCAGGGGTGTCCCCTGCGTAGGAGAGCCCCATGCGCAAGGAGTGCACCCCATAAGGAGAGCCGCCCAGCACAAAAGAAAGTGCAACCTGCCTAAGAATGGCACTGCCCACACGGAGAGCTGACACAACAAGATGATGCAACAAAAAGAAAAACAGATTCCCATGCTGCTGACAACAGAAGCGGACAAAGAAGAAGACTCAGCAAATAGACACAGAGAACAGACAACCAGGGTGTGGGGGAGGAGAGAAATAAATAAATAAATCTTTAAAAAAAAAATACTTGGGAATGGACCTACCCTTTCATGTAATTGCTCTGGAGTGGAGCCTGTGTATCCTGATTTGAAAAAAAATCTTCCTAGATGCCTCTAGTACACAAAGTTGAGGCCTGTTAAGTTAATAGCCTGACTTTAGGTCAGTGGTTCTTAACCATTTTTGTTCCGTGGACATTTTTGCCAGTCAGGTAAAAACCATGGCCCTTTACTTAGTCCACATTATACTGTTTATTATTTGATAAATATATCACACACACACCAACATGTCTACACAAGAATTTTTTTTTTTAATTTAAATTCAAGCTCATTGACCCCTTGTTAAAAACCCCCTGTGATACTTATCTTTCTATTGACACCAAAGGACACCCATGTGATATCTTTTTTTTCCATTGAGCAATATAGAATGCAGCCCAGTCCCCTGCAGGGCTTGTTGAACCCAGATTGCTGGGCCTCTCCCTCACAGTTTCTGATTCCCGAGGTCTAGGGTGGGGCCTAAGATTTTGCATTTATAACAAGTCCTCAGGTTATGTTGATATTGCTAGTCTGAGAATGACACTTTCAGAAGCATGCTATAGGTTGTAAAAATGGCTTCTGGGGGGAAATAAATGTAGTCCTTTTATTTAAACAGAAGTTGCCAGCAGCCACATTTATACCAGTACTTCTCATCTCCCCTTTAGAATTAAAAAAAAAAATTACAAAGAAAAATTACTTGTGTAGAATTTATTATTTATACTTATTCTTTAAAAGTGATTTAAAGTGCAAGAAAAGAAAATATATTAAATTGAAAGCAGGTAAGAGAACTTAGAACACAAGTAAAATGATACTTGGAAGGATAAAATTTAAAATGGCAATGTACCCATGCTTATGTTCTGAGCTTTCTAGCAATGAACATTAACAAGGAAACAAAATTGTTGTGTGGTTAATAGTGCTTCTAGATGAAAACAAGCCAGGTGGTTCATGTTAAAAACACTTATCACTGTCCTGACATCAGAGGGAAATTTCCTCCACTTAAGAAAAATATCATTTTAATGATGTTGTTGAAGATGTTATTCCATGTTGTATAGAATCCTCTTTATAAGTAAAAATAAAAATTGTAGCAGTATGAAATGTAAGAATGGCCCACATGAAAGCGACTTTCTCATTTTCCAATTTCGAATTATTGAAAATAATCATGAGACAAAACCAATATGACTTAAAATGAAGGAAAAGGGATTAACAGTCAAGATTAAAATATTAAAGGGTTAAAAGATTAAGATAAATAGCTAAAATAAAGGAAAGAATCTTAAAGATTAAAAAAGAAAAAAATCTAATGGAAAATCAGTTAGAAGCATATTAGGCATTCATGAGCATCACAAAGTTCCAGGCATCTCCAGCTTCCTAAAGGGTTGGGTCACCTATTATGAGTGACCCAATTATGAGTGAGTAACTCACAGCTCTGACAAACATTTTTCAGGGATCTATAGTAACAAAGTACAGGACCATTCAGTGCAAACAACGGGGAGATGGAGCAAGGAACACTTTATCTAAACTGTAACACACTGATAAAATAAACATGTAATAGAATAATTTTGCCATACAGAAAAGCATTGAAGTTTAAGGACCTCCAGTTTGTTCCTTAACTTTGCCTTGGTTATTCTTGGTCCTTTGCATTTTCACATAAAATTTAAAGCATTTTCACCAGGATTTTGTGGCATTTATTTTATAGACTGTATTTAATCTACAGATCAGTTTGGTGATAATTGACTTTTTACAATAAAAGTCTGAACATGACTTCCTCAGTTTGTTTAAGACTTTACATTCTCTCCTTAATATCTTGTAGTTTTCAGTACAGAGGTCTTACACATCTTTTTTTAGATTTATTCCTAGGCATTTGATGTTTATTGATGCTTTTATAAATGCATTGTTTAAAATTCCATTTTGTGTTTGTTGCTAGTTTATAGAAATAAAAACAATTTTCAAAAATATTAACCTTGCATTCAATGACCTGGCTGTATTCTTCCATAAAGTCACACAGTGTTTAGTTTCCTTTGGGCCTTCTATGTATATTATCATGGGTTTAATTTTTCCTTCCCGATACTCATCACTTTTATTTCCCTCTCCCCTCTCTTGATCTCTGCTCTCTCTTCTTTCTTCTTCCTTTTCCCTCTCCTCTTTCCACTCTTCCTTTCCTTCCTGTCCTACTCCTCCTTTTTGCCTTTTGGATGGGCTAGTAATTTCAGTTCACTGCTAAATAGATGTGGTGATAGGAGACATTTTTTCCTGTTTCCAATTCCTGGCAAAGCTTTCAATAATTCACAACTAACAACACTGTTTATATTAAAATGATAGATGTCTATACATCAAAAAACATCATTAAGAGAGAAAAATGGCAGCCACAGAGTGGAAGAAGATATTTGAAATACATACATCTAATAAAGGACTCCTATCCATGAAGTAAAGAACTATAAATTCATGAAAAGGGCAGATTACCTAATTTAAGATGGGCAAAAAAAATGAACAGATATTTTACAGAAGAGGATATCCAAGGAAACAAATAAACACATGAAAAGGTGAGAGCACTTAAGAATCATCATGAAAATAGAAATTAAAACCACAAGGTATACAGGGTAACACCTATTACAGTGATGAAAGGCAAAACATCAAAAACAAAGTTTTATGGTATTTTTCATTTTTTAATACCCCAATTTGTTTTTTACTTTATTTTAGTTTTTCTAAATTATTATGTATTCTGTTTCTAATCTCTAAATCCATCATTTTCCTACTAGCTCTGTTACATTTCCCAATGGAAGAGCAACAGTCCCTCAAGTGCAAGGGCAAAAACCAGTGAATAAGGATGGCCCAATTATGGGCCCTTGATACTGATGACTATGTTAATGAGCCTGTGTGGTTGAAATTTCAACTTGGCCTAGAGCTGCAGGGTGCCTAAGAGTTACCTCCTGAGATTCTCCATGTTGCTCAAATGTGGCCACTCTCTAAGGCAAAGTCAGCATATAAATGCATTATCTTTCCCCCAGCATTGGACTTGACTCCTGAGGATGAACCTCTCTGGCTACAAGGGATCACTACCAAGTACCAGCTGGTGATGCAACTAAAAAAAGACCTTGAAGAAAATGGGGAAATGGTAAAGACAAATGAGTTTATATGGCTAAAAGACTTCAAAATGAGTTGGGAGGTCATCAGAGGGGTCACACTCATACAAGTTTCAGCAGGATCCCAGAGACAGCCAAAGTAGATAGATCCCCAGGTAGGCTAAAGAGGGCTAAAGAGGGCTAAGAGACACCCAAGTCCTATGGTCATGAGAGATGGTTCAGGAGTTCAGTGCCTTGCCAGTGGGACCTACATTGGAATGTGTGCTCCTCAGTGAGAGGGAGTTGGACTCAGATGTGACCTTTTTACACATGCCTCTTCTGTCACTTTTACTGAACCTGTGGTTGGCACTAGGGTTGGTGTATGCTCAGGAGACTTGAGTCTCTGGACTGTCCATGTGCCAGCTGGGCCCTGAACCTCAGCAGAGTTGCAACACCTACTCTCTGGTTCATTGGACTTACCCAGGTCAACTAACAAGGAGGTGACAATGGTCAGTTACCACACCAGGGAACCGAGAGTGTCTTCAACTGCGAGCAGGAGAATTGCATTGATCAGCCATATGGAATCTAAGCCCCCTCTCAAGTTAGAGGTGGAGTGAACATCACCATCCCAGGGTCCTCAGGATGGAGGACTAAAATATGAATTAGAGTGGACTTACTAGTATTCTACTGTAGAATTATTGTGACTCTAGAATTAGAAGAAACTGTATCATTGTTCTGGAAACAGTAGCCACAGGAGTTGCTGAGGGCAGGGAGAAGGAAGAAGAGGTGTGATATGGAGGCATTTTTGGGACTTGGAGTTGTCCTGAATGATATCGCAGGGACAGATACAGGACATTATATATCCTGCCATAACTCACAGAATGGACTAGGGGAGAGTGTAAACTACAATGTAAACTCTAATTCATGCGGTATAGCAGTGCTCCAAAATGTATTTATCAAATACAATGAATGTGCCACACTGATGAAAGAGGTTGTTGAAGGGGAGGAGTGGGGAGGGGAGTGGGGTGTATGGGAACTTCTTATATATTTTTAATGTAAAATGTTTTGTGATCTATGTATCTTTAAAAAAGAAGACAAAAAAAATTTTTAAAAACCCACAAGGTAACACCAGTACCTACTACCCATCAAATATCGGCAAGTATACAGAGCAGCTGGAACTCTCACATAGATGATGATAGTGGAAATATTACAATCATTTTGGAAAATTGTTTGACAGTATCTATTAAAGCTCAACATATATATGCTCTCTGATCCAACAATTATAAATTCATTGAAATGCTTACATATGATTATTAAAATACATGCACAAAAATCTTAATCACAGCACTATATGCTAATGCTGAAAACTGGGGAACAACTCAAATATCCATTAACAATATATAGTATATTTATATAATAGTATACTATCAAGCAAAGAATAGAACAAGGTATTGTTACTCAAATAACATTGGACTGAAAGGTGTACCTGTGGTTGGTTTCAATTTACATAAAATTAAAAAACAAAGAGTTAAGAGTCAAGGTGGAGGATAGTACCTAGCAGGTGACATTAAGGGGGTTTCTGGTGCTGGTTATATTCATTTTGTTGTTTCAGAGGCTGGTTACATGAGTATGTGTGAAAATTCACTCAGTTTGTAACTTATCTACTTTCCTGCATTTATGTTATACTTCGGTAAACAAAAAATAAACAAAAAACCAAAGGGCCAAATAAAGTTATCTATTAAAATTAACTGAAAGCTATCATAAATGCTCACTGTGATTCAGAGAGAAAGCAATGCATATCTAAAATATATGGGCTGAAATGCTTAGTCTTCTATCAAAGATATTAGGAAGATTCTGAAAGGCACACTCTGCTGTTTAAAACTAGGATAGAAAATACACCTCTTAGCAGAAGCAGCTAGCAGTGGACAGGAGTGTCTATATTCTCAAGATGTTAACCATATCAAGCAAGGAGTCCATGCTAAGCTTAATTTCACCCAGAACACTTAGTAGGATAATTTCTACATTGAGTTTCCCAATTTCAGTTGACCCAAGGTGTTCTTTTCATAATTATGGTAAATTATTGGGTTCTAATTTGTAATGAAATCTTTTTCTTCGCCCTAACCCATGGCCAACGGAATCATTCACTGGTTGGTGAACTTGATTGTTTTATCATTTTTTTCTATTTTCAAATGGAGGATAAAACCCTTCCAAGAGAAAAGATACCAAGACTTCTGGGATCAGTGTCAATATGACTACAGGTTTTTCACAAACTCTTTCTCAGATTGCTGGTACAGTAACAAAGAAAATATGAAAGCATGGGCAGACATGTAGCAGTTCTGAAAATTAGGTAAGATTCATCAGAATATGAGAAACTCACAAGAATTTCTGATGGAAAACAGGAGATAAACACAGACTGCAGACTATGGTTGAGGCTGATTTTCCACCTATTACCATAAAATGAGCCACTATTCTTTAGAAATGGAGAACACCCTGAGAACACTATGAACATTGCCTAGTTTGAGAAGGCAAGTTTTAGTGGCAGAGGTAAAACACTGGAGCATAAAAGAAATATGGTACTTGTACTTCTCTTTATTGGTTTGGATAAACCACATTTCAAAGCAGGTTATGTAAGGTTGGCAAGGATCCTACAGTAGTCAGAGGAATTGCATAGAGTATTGGGTAAGTCTGCCTTCTCTCCACAATAAAATCTGTAATTTTTCTGGATTTTCTGATAGTTGTCATTAGACAATAAACAAACAGATAAATGAATAATAAATAAATAAATACTTAATTTTCAGAAAGGAGACAAATTTATTATTATTGAGAGAAAATGATTATTTGCCTAGAACACAAACAAATCAAAATGATAGTAATCTTGAGAATTCAGTAAAGTGTGTGATTATACAATACATATATATATATATATAAATATGTAGTTTTCCATTAGAGCAGCAATGATAAAATAGAAAAATTTTTAAATTTCATATCACCAACAATACACGAGTAGGAAAAGTTTACGATAAGAATGGAAACTCTAGATTTGAGTAAATATTACAAATATGATAATTCTCCTTAAATTAATTTAAGAGAATAATGCATCTCGAATCAAATTCAATTGCATCCCTCTCCATTTTATAATACAAATGGAAGGTTAATGCGATGTAGGCTTATGGGTGGGAGGGTCTTTGTCTCTTCGGAAATAACCTTAACCTAAGCTGTTTGTCCTGACTTGTGTATGTGGGATGGTGAGAGGCTGCAGTCCTGCCCTTGGTAACCACAGCAACGACTCCAGTCCCAGGAAACAGTTTATCAATGCAAACTCTATAAACTTTAAATATTCAGGGAAAATGCAAACCAAATATGCTAAAAGTTTATCTAGAATGTATGAAGTCCATGCTAAAAGCTTACCTAGGATGTGGAAGATATATGCTAATTCAAGCCTATTGAGAACTGAAACAAAAGGACCATTTGGCCTTTCCTCCCTGTATAAAAGGAACTTGAAAGTCTTATTTGGGGCTCGGGTTTGAAACAGAAAGCTCCCACATCTGGCCAGCCATCAATAAATCATTTTTCCTTCTCAAAATCATTCCTGAGTCCTGGCCTTTCTATACACAAATAATTGAACCTCTCTCAAATTCTACAACAAATGGAGGTGTTTTTTCCCCTTTAAATTGAGGAAATATTTATGTTTAGTAAAATGCCCTGATCTTAAATTAATATTCAATGAGTTTTGACATAATAATCAAGATTTTAAAAGAAAACATTTACTTCACTTCTAGAAAGTTGTTTTAGATCCCTTTCTAGTCAATATTTCCACTTCCAGCTCTCTCACTCCACCACATGCTACCACTGTGCTAATTTTATCACAGCAGGTTACTTGTCTCATTTTTGAACTTCAAAAAATAGAACTATATAATATGTAATCTTTTGTATTTGGCTTCTTTTATTTGAAATAAAGTTTTTTATGTTCCTTTGTGTTGTTAAGTGTACCAGTAGATTATTCTATTTCATTGCATTGTATAAATATACCACGCCATTTTTATCCATTCTCCTGTTATTTATTCATTCTCCTTTTAATGTTCAGTTGGCTAGTTCCTTAATTTCTAGGATGTTTGTATAGCAAACAACCTTGGAAAATAGAGATAGTATCTCCCTATGGAGCAAAGGGTGACACATCTACTATCCATTACGAAAGACCTGAGTTCCCTAAGCATAATGTTTCTCTCAGGTAATACAACCCTCTGCATTTGCAGGCTCCCATTTGTGCCCATTAGCATCACTTGGAGAGATTTGGGGACAAGGGAAACTAACAAAAATATGGAAGAGTCTCCTCTAATATCCATTAAATTGTGACAGGCTAACTTAGCTTGAAAATCTTTTACAGTTCTAGATTGTATTTATGACTGAAAGGACATTGGTCTGTAATTTTCTTTTACAAGATGTCCTTGTCCTGTTATGGTATCAGGATTATGTTCATATCATAAAACAAGTCAGGAATTTCTCCTTCCTTCTTTATCTTCTGAAATAATTCAGGTAAGATTCGTATTATTTCTTCCTTGAATATTTGATGAATCTTATTTGAGAAATTACTTTGTAGGGTTTTCTTTTTGGGAAGATTTATCATTTCAAACTAAATTTCTATCATAGAAAAAGGATAAGATTTTCTGTAGTTTCTTCCATCAGTTTTGACAATTTGTTTTCCAAGAAATTTGTTCATTTCATCCAAGTTGTCAAATTTATTAACAAAGCCTTTTATAACATTGTCTAATTATTCTTTTAATCTGTAGTATCTGAAGTGAATTCAATTCTAATTATATTTTTATATTTTTATCTGTTCAATATCTCTTCTGAAAGTCTTCATCTGATCAATTAATCTTTCCATTCATTCCTTTATATTCTTAAACATATCTAGAAAAACTATTTTACAGTCCTTGTTTGATTTTTTTACCATCTAAGTTATCTTAAGATTTCTTTCTATTGACTATTTTTTCTAATTATGGTTCATATTTCTCTGCTTCTTTGCAAGTATAATAATTTTGGACTATATGTTGGACTTTACAAATGAGGCGTTGTAGGGACTCTGAGTTATGTTGCCTTTTTCTAAAGGACGTTGAGTTTTGTTCTGGCAGTTAGTTTGCTTATTAGAAGATATTGTTGAACCCATCAGGTTTAATTTAATGTTTTGTTTGAACATGTTTATTTCAGTTTCATTGTTAGTCTTAGAGTTTGACCACTTTTCTGGTACATGATCTTTACTAGCATATCATAGAATTTCTGTGGTACCAAATGAATTCTTGAGGGGTTCAATGGGCTCTCTTCCCTTTGATTTGGCCATACTCCAGATATCCCATCACTGCACAACTTCTGGTATCTTCTCCTGTCATCTCTCAGCTTTGCAGTAACTTCCTTTTATTAGGCTTGTAAAATCTTTCTCGGCATGTGGATAGTCATCCAGACGTCTGGGGTCTACATCTGTGCATTCCTCCTTTCTGGTACTGTCCCATAAATTACATCTCTCTTAAGAACCCTGAACTCTAATCTCTATCTCATTGCTTCAGCAACAGTGTCCCCAGGTAGAAAACCTGAGTGATAATATTGGTTACACCACTTTGTTTTCCTGATCTCAAATTCTATACTGCCTATTGCAAAGTGCCTAGAAATTGATGCCTTGTATATTTTATCTAGTTTTCAGTTGTGGGGTGTGGGTGTGGGTGTGTAAATAACAAGTAAATACAATAGCAGTTTTTTCATCATGGTTTGAAGCAGAAGTTAATCAGAAGATTAACAACAACCAAAAATCCCAAAATGATGAAGAATGCTATTAAAATATGATTCCAGGAAAGATAAATCCTATTAATCAAAGGATTCAGTGTATTAATATAAGCCTTCAATAACTTACTTACCAAATATCAATACATTTTATACCTTATCTCTTGGAACACTCACTATCTTGATTTGTATATCATTTTGTATTTTATTGCTTCCTTGAACAGTGCTTTTGTTGTGGATATATGCATGGCAAAATATATAAGACCTTGCATGCCTAAGGACATTTTTATTATGTCTTCATATTTAAATGACAAATAAGATTGTATGTTCAAATTTTTCCTTAATTATATTGAATATACTGTTCCACTGTCTTTTGTCTACAGTCATGCTGTCAAGAAATCTGATGTCAGTCTGACTTTTGTTCATTTATAAGTGCTCTTTCTCTACATATACTTTTATAATTTATTATGTCTTTGTTATTCTTAAATTCCATTTTGACTGAGGTGTAATACCTTTGAATTTTTGTGGATTTTGTTCCTATTCTCTGATTAGTACATGTCTTGCCAATGCATCCAGAATAGCTGCTATTTTCTGCTTATTATCTTCAATCAGCATAATATCATCAGGGTTGTAGATCAATACCTTCACCTATGTAAGGAAAAGGTTATCAAGTTCCCTGTGGACTAGATTATAACATAGGTCTGGAGAATTGGTGCATTCCTAAAGTAAGATAGTGAAGATATATTGCTGGCTTCGCCAACTGAAAGAAACCTGCTTCTGATGACTTTCACCAACCAATAGAACAAGTATAGAGCAAAAAAAATTTCCAGATCAGAGGATGTATCTATTTGAACAAGCAATGAAACTAAACTGGAACTGCAATTTGAGTGACCACATGAAATTATGATAATCTACTTCATTCTCAAAAATCCATGTATCTTCTGCACAGGTCAAATAGGCAAGCCAAATAGGAATGTGGTAGGAAATTGTTTAATATTAGTGTTGATGAGGAAGCAAGGAGATGGGGAGCTTCATGCATTTTTGAGAGTGTAGCTTTGCACTGGAAAGAATCTGGCTATATTTTGTAAAGCCTCTCTCTGACCCAATGGCCATATAAATCATATACAAATACATATATTCCAGGTATGTATATTTTCATATATGCATGTGTATGCATATGAATGCATATATATAAATATATCAGAGAAATCTTTCATAAATTCACAAGGGACACAGGCAATTCTGAAAATATAGCTCTTGGAGATTTTAGTACACAGATGCTCTTTAAAAGTAACTCAAGAGATCACATAGATATAAAAAAAAAGTCCCTGAATGTAATACATGAGCATTTTAATGTTCATTGCTGAGTCTGCACAAATGGAAAGAAAGACTGAAAGAATGTATGCCCGTGTGTTAAAAATGATTATCTTAAGTTAAAAGAATTATGAGTAATCATAAATTCTAGATTTCTTTTACCTTGTCCATGTATTGTTAGGTAATAGAATTATAATGTAAATAAATAGATATGGCTTTAAGGAGACTTTCCTAATACAATATAAAATCAAGACATCTGGGATCTACATCTGTGCATCTTCCTTCTTTCTGGTACTCTGAGTTAAAACTGTATGTAGAACATGAGCAGAAAAAGAGGATAAAAGAAATATGCTATCTCTGAATGTTGTGATAAAATATTTTAATTTCTCCTTCAGAAATTTTTTAAACTAAATATATTTTTATAACATAAAATAATAAGTATCATCTTACATGTTTATACTATTTGAATTTAATGCGGTTTAGAATCTTATAATACTAAGAATCTAATATATGTAATAATAGTAGACGTTTATTAAGTTTTGCAGAAAGAATGAACATTTTTAAAAATTATATCTATAAAGTAGAACCATTGCAACTATTAAAATTAGTTTTGAAAGAATTTAGTGATAAACTATTTGATATGCTTTTAAGTTAAAAAATCAGATTAAAAGGATGTTATTACAATGTTGTTAAACATTACATATATTCATACACTGAAAAATATGCTTGAAGGAGTACACCAAATATTTCCAGTGGTTGACTCTAGGTGGTGGGAGTGTGGTTGACTTTTACTGTCTTCTTTCAGTTCTTCTGAACTAGCACTTTTATTTTAAAGGAAAGATCAAATAATTTAAAAGTGCTTTCCCTCCTTCCATACATTCTTCTTTTTTCTTAATATATAAGAGCACAAGATAGGGAAAAAAACAATGGAAAGAAATATATATATATATTAAAAGATCCAGTATATAAGAGTAGAAAATGACTAAATACAGGGATATGGGAAAAGTAGAAAAGACATGAAAGGTGATAGATTCTATGTAAATATAAAGAAAATGTTATACCATATATTTTAATGACAAGAGTCTGCTACATTCAAATTAAGTCTTTCAGAATGTTTCACCCGAATTTGATACTTGTGTAGAAATGTGAAGATTTCTAGAGTTCCTTTTTAAGGACTGTTTTAAGATTGCTTTCATTTTTCAATAAAAACAACTATTGAGATTTAAATAAATCTGTAACAAATTTAAGAATTTAGAGAGTATGTCATATTGTTATACTGATGTTTGCTTAGTGAAGGAAAGGAGGTTTACAACTTAAAATGATTATTACTGATGGTTATTTTCAGTGAAGACTGAAACTTCATAACACATGGTAACTATGTATTTCATCTTCAAATATATGAGCAAACGCTATAGTAAGCATACATCTCAAACTGTTACAGATGCTCCTATATAAAAAATATTTATATGAAAAAATGTGTAGAATGTTTGGAAAAAGTTGGGTATTCAAATTCACTTAATTTGAATAAGTATACTTTTCAGACTGTAAACATTTGCTTGGACTCCTGTAGAAACATTTAAAATAATTTAAACATTTAATTCTTTTAAATATATATTATCGCAATCATAAACATTTTCTCCTTATTATCTATACTTTTTATATCTTATATATTTTTCTTTCCTTTTTCCACCCCAAATGTCCTACTTTTCATGCATACCATTACACTTGTCATCTTCTGAACATATTCTTTATTTTCCCACTTTGGTTTTTAGCCCAGAATATCTTCTTCTCTATCCCCACCTGTCAAAATTCGATCCATCTTTCAAGAACCATTTCATGTCATCTGCTCCATAAAACTGTCCCTAATTTTAGATTATGCTCTTTATTCAGGTATTTTAAGCTAGTTAACAAATTTTTTTTCTGAGATAGTGGATTTTTCTAATAAGAAGTAGATAATAATGACTTCAATGTTTATAGCATCTCTTCAGATGAGTGATTCTCTTAAAAAACAAAAGCAAAAACAGTAACTAACATGACATTCATTTTTCTTCCTTTTCTTGAAAACTTGTCACTTTGTCACACTGATGATTTTCACGGGTATGTAGAAAACATTTTTAATTGACTTGGACATGTGCCTTATACTAATGCAAAGAGAAAGAAATCCAACTAGATGACTATTCTAAATGAGAGATGGTCTTCTTCTGAAATAGAAATAGAATTAGACTAGAAACTTTATTATGAACATGATACATACATCACCCCTCTAAAAGTATTTGCAGGGAATAATTTGTAAAATATTTAACTATCATACTTACTTATGCCACTCTCACTTTGATAGGAGTATAGCAATAACATAGTTTGAGGGTTAAACTATATCTCTAGTCTTCATATCAGGGATTGGAATACTTTTTTGTTTTGCCTAGAAATGACTAACTGTACTTGGCAGATCCCTAGGGTTTGGAGCTAGCATGAAATGATTACCAAATCCTAGGTATGTTGTTTAGGTTGGAAGATCAGTTCTACGGCTTTCTAAGATGACTTATACAGGTTATGTTATTTTGAAATGTTAATGGCTCACTCCAGAAAGTGGAAGTTGCAGGGATAGAGGTGGTCTGTGGTTTTCCTAGTCTTTGAGGAGTTAATCTATGCCAGTCCCACCTCCAGCCCATTCTAGGCAGTTAGCACTGTAATGAAAGCAGCTCAAAAGACAAAAGCAGGGACAATTTTTTTTTTCAGCCTTGATAATTTTATTGCCCAGTTACTTCAGAGCCTAATGATTCAGGATTAATGAATAATCATTAAATATCTAATCATCAAGAGAGGCTTTCTGGAGGGTTAATAACATTTTGAAGTTTGTTTTCAATGGTTTCTATCAACATTACCTGCTACAATATGGATAAACAGACTTATGATATTGAGATATCACATTAATTATAGATAATACAGTCCATTTTTTCAGAGAGCATAAAGCATTTATGCTATCCAAATTACCAATTTTCAGCCATATATTTACTGATCCAAATTCTGAGTCTTATAATTTTACAAATGTTTATATATTCACCTAAAAATTCCTAAAGGAAAGCATATATTTCAACACCTGGAATGTTTTGTAAAAAACAAAACATCAAAGGGACAAATTTATTAAAAGTCATTTTATTTAAAAAACTAGTGGATTGAAATGTTTAGAATATTACTGTTTTCATAACAGTATAATAGTAAGTCAGAATAAACATGCACACCTTAGAATACTATTTTCATTATAATACTTTGTTTATATTAGGCATTACTTTGTATTTATTGTTTTATTAATTTTATATGATATCTGGACAATGCTTAGCAATTTAAAGAGAGAATCACACTAATTTCCTAATATAAAATTTATAATTTCTGTGTTCCCAGAAAAAATGACATAACAATGACTTTATTTACTCATCTTTGGGCATAGTTAGTTAAGAATTAAGAGGAAAACTAAGACAACTGATATACTATTGTTTGTGATTATAGTGTTTGTCCCTGAAGACTGAGAATTCTATAAATTATGAGATTTACTGATGTTATTAATGTTGCACTGCAGAGGTAATACTGTTAAATTCTAATTTATAGATAGGACCTTACTATGAGGAAGATTTATTTTCAAATTCTCATTATTTTTGTTTTTTGATCATCTTCATAATCTTCAACACATATTTTCTGAATAAATACTGTGTGCAAATAAAACACTTGGAAGCAGGGATGCAAATCACCATTTTTGCCATCCCCCTCACTCATGTCCATTCTTCAAGTCAGTTTTTTATTGGCAAGGTTGATGACAACAATAGGCTCAGGAGTAAGAGCTCAATCATTTCACCTGAAAATTAAAATTGGTTTAGTTTGGTGTTTTACTCTATCATCAATTATACTCAAATATAATCTTAAAAGCTTCCTAGAAACTCTGCCAAATTTGTTTGCCAACAGAAAAAAAATATTTGTTTTGGTATACCTTACTGACACATTCCCTACAACTCATGATTAAATAAATCAAGCTTTCATCAACTGTTCAAAAAAATATTTTATTAAATAATAAATCAAGAAATGTTTGTCCATGATTGATTATGTCAAACTCGGTTTAGTTGAGTACCAAAGATATTCTACATAAAAGTACCTGAGGGAAACTTACACATTTAAACTGATGGATGAGAACCATCAGTTAAATTCTTTGATCTGGGTTGAACAACAAGAATTTTCAGGCAATCTTATAGTTAGTTATATTGTTCTTCAGAAATAAATTGAACAAAATAAATTCTCAATACTTAGATTTCTAATGATCTAATGCTTGACATGATCACATAAATATCACTCTAACAACAATATTTTTTCCTTAGTGGTCTGGAAAAATAAAATGCTAAAAATTTGGGAGCTTAAATCATTTCTCTGGGTATGATTTTTTTTCAGATTGACCCATTTCAATAAATCAGGCCTGGTAATACCAAGATTAAAAAGTGTTCAAGAAAGATGTTTCTACAACATCAATTGCTGTTGATAATTAAGTATGTCATGTTCTTTATGAGTTGGTATTTAATACTACTGAGTATTACTATTTTACATCTGACCATTCATTCATTGATTCATCTTTTTGAACATCATTTTTTCTGCCATATACAATGAGGACTTGGGATATCAAAATGGACAAGAGTCCTTGCTCTTAAGCAGCTTACAGTTAGAATCAGACAAAAAATGAATTGAAATTTTATGGATTGCTACAAGAGAGATGTGAACAAAATGTGATGAGACCACTGAATAAAAAGCATATTTTTTAATGTAAAATTAAATGTAACATTAAAAAAAAAAAGACAAAAAAAAAAAGATAGGATTCACAAAGGAAAAAAAAATTTACCCACAAATTAGAAAAAAAAAGCAGTGTGGTGAACCTTTCAATAAATGAGATGAAGGAAAATTTCAGCTTGTATTTGGTTACTAAAATGGTTTGTTTCAATTAGGGAATGTATTACTTAATAAGAGTAATTCAAATAAGTAATATTTACTGGGCATTCATGAAGTGCCAAAATTACCTCTAGAGATACTATAAATAATAAACTATTAATCTCACCATTCCTAACCAATTTATATCAATAGATAAAAGACTATAGCTTCTACACCTGCGGTTCCCCAAATGGGCATGGTGATGCCTGGGGCACTGCAACAAACTCACATGGGCATGTGACCTATTAATTTCTTAGAGAAATTAAGAAATTAATTTAATTAAGAATTAAAATTAATTTAATTTCTTAATTAAAGAAATTAACACGACCTATTAATTTCTTAGGGAAACATAGTGATTCCCAATATCTCTCAGACACCACATGAAATACTACTTGAACTACAGCTATCATTCTAATGCTCCATATTTTAACACCTTTTTCAAGAATATAATCTTTGTAAAATCACTATAAGGAATTCACTATTATTGAATAGCATATTTAAATTGTGTCAAATGTATATGTAACTAAATATTACCATTGAAAAATTAAGGAAAGGCAGCACCAGAATTCTATCCTGCATTGATACTACAGTGACAAAATAAAATATAGTTTTTAGCATTTAATCAAACAACTTAAGTATTTCAAATTGAGGGTCTTACCTTTATTGTTTTTAAGTTAGACCACAAAATAAATCAATTTATTTGATTTATTTTGCTCTGATTGCAATGTGCTTCCCTGCAAAAAGGCCATTTGTGCTTTGTAAATAAAACAGTTCCACTTAGAAGAGTACATATCTCAGAGCCTTCTGTCCTGTTTTCAGTGATCTGGAAAGTACAAAGAGACTAGTGCCACAAAAATGACTTTACTAGTATATTTGTGGGCAGATAGAACCTACATTATCAGCCTAAATTTAAAAAATATCTGTTTCCTTCAAGAAAACTATTACATGAGATATAGAGACATTGAGTTATGTTTTATAACCATTTTCATTTGGGAAATTGTGAAAAATAAGAAGGAACATGGTATAGGAACCTCTGTAGCACTGGCAAAATAATAAATTAGGAACTTAAAAGAGGAAGAATATTGTGCTCATAGCTTATTGAAAAGATTTAGGGAAACTGACTTGGCCCAGTGGTCAGGGCATCCGTCTACCACATGGGAGGTCCGCGGTTCAAACCCCGGGCCTCCTTGACCCGTGTGGAGCTGGCCCATGTGCAGTGCTGATGCGCGCAAGGAGTGCGGTGCGGTGCCATGCAGTGGTGTCCCCAGCATAGGGGAGCGCCACACGCAAAGGAGTGCGCCCGTAAGAAGAGCCGCCAGCGGGAAAGAAAGTGCAGCCTGCCCAGGAATGGCGCCGCCCACACTTCCCCTGCCGCTGACGACAACAGAAGCAGACAAAGAAACAAGACACAGCAAATAGACACAGAATACAGACAACCGGGGGAGGGGGGGAATTAAATAAATAATAATCTTAAAAAAATAAAAAGAAAAGAATTATATTCACAATCACTATTTTTGCAAACATTATTTTACTTATTTGATGTGTATACAAATTACTTTTCTGTATTCAGTGCATTTAATCACCAGCATTGGTAACTTTAGTCTTCACAAGCAGAAAAAACAAACATATGAACCTAAATGCATTTGATGGTTTTATTGCTTACTAAATAAGTAATGGGGAAAAAAAACTTATTGTAACATATACATTGAAAATAGATTGACGGCAATCACTGACAGTGAAGTAACTTCTTTTATGTTTTGTACATATTTAGATATAGTCTATAAACTATATAAATATCCATGTTTTTAGAAATTCATGAAGGTAATTTAATATTTCTTTTTAATCAGTTTTATTTATACATATTCATCTTTCTTAATGGAAGAAAGTTAAATGTTTTCTTACATTCTTTTTCTTAAGATAGAATCAAACTTCAGTTTGTTTTGTTTTTGTTTTCTTTTTGATTTGAAGATTTATTGCATTTCCCCCTGCAATATTAGGCATATTGTAATGTATTTATGTTAAAATACATATTATAAATTTGGCTAAGTAATAAATGAAATTTATTTGTAAGTGACTATTAAAAAGTAAAACTCTCGATGACAATGGGCTTAAGCACTCAGAGTCATATATCTGCGTTAGCAAAGTAAAAAAAAGAAATCTTAATAAAAACTCTAAAGCCAATCCATTTTTCTAACTTTAATGTTTTAATCTTTGTATTTTACACCTAATACCGTAGTTTGTACATTTTAAGAGATAATATAAACATGCCAGACATTTAATGTTAATGTTCCATTTTGTGCAAAGGAGGAAGGTTTAAAATATTTCTTTTATATAAACAAACAAATTTCAGACACTTGAGACAGACTTGAATTTTCATACCTTACCCTTTAAGGCACCACCTAAGAAGCTAGAGTTCATTTCCCCCTACTATTTTATTAACTGTACATTTATTGAAATTGTGTTTTTACTTTTGATTAATAAGTGGGTCTTTATTGTCATCTTGATATGTAGACCTTATTTTTTAAGTTAAACCTAGAAAATTTTAATATATGCTTTATTTCAGTTACTTCTGAGTGATTGATTTAATTCTCATGTTATGGCTTTCTGTTCTGTAGCTCTGTTTTAGTGGATGTTAGTATTTGTCCTCTATTAAATTGAGCTAAAGTTGTGTTTTTAAATGAAAATCTCACTATTGCTTAGGAACCTAATGAGGATCCTTCCCCTTCTCATTGCTATATATCCCACTGGATTCAGTTGTATCGTTCCTTTAATATTGAACCTCCATAAATATTTATCTTTATTTTAAATATATTTGAGGTTATCATCAAGGCTAACCTATTTAAAAGCAAGTAAGTCAATGCAAGCACAGTGCTCATTTTAATTGTATTAATTTGCCTCCTCAGAGAAAGAAGGTGAAGCTTCCATCTGCTTCTGTCAATTTTGTTTCTTTCCAAGGAGATGACAAAGACATTTTTACCACGTAGGTATGAAATAACCAAGTTCACTCCCACACCTATTCATTTTCCATAAAACACTCCACCACCAAGAGGAGAGCTTATAGGTGAGTGACACTAGTGGCCTTAGAATCCCCACACTCATTCTCTATTTAAAGAGCGACAGTCCCAAACTAGAAAGCTTCAGTGAGTCTCGTATCCTTCTCCACTGCCCTAGGACTCAGAGCGGCACTATTAGTGATGACCTGACCCGCCGGGATATTGCATGGCCCCTTCATGCATGAAATTAATTCCTCAGTACAGTCAAAATAATGTCTCATGGAGCCCCCTTGATAGAATTTCCAAAGAATCAAGACGGGAAGAAAACATTTAATGTAAGATACAAAATTCAGGCTTATAGATTTGATTTGTCATTAAAAAATATTTAGAGAATATCTTGTATGTTAAATTGGTAAACCTGACTGAGATGACATTCTTCCTACTTAAAAAGTAATAGAATCATTAGGATCATTTGGCTATACAAAATCTCTTTCTGGAACATCAGGTGACAACGACATTGCCTTGCTCTGTGGCAGGAAAATAAAAATCCCCTCATTCTGACTCTGTTTTCCCACGATGGCCACATGTATTCCTAACTTTCTCCACACAAAATCCTGACTTCTAGCTCTCCCTATCAAGCAACTTGCTTGACTACTATAGCCATATTAATAGCAGCTTGACTACCCAAAATATACTGTACTCTACCACTTATGTCTGCACAGAGCAATCTAGTTGTCGGAGAATTCACAGGCATGCACTGAGAAAAAAAATCCCTATACCAATACTTGCTCTGGGCCATGTCTTTAATGGGCTTGAAATTATTTGGAACATGGAAACAGGCCTGTCCTCAGTGGTCTGTGAATGTGCTGTCTTGCTTTTTTGTAAAGTATTGGCAGATAAGGGGCTCCCAAAAGCAATCTTTTTTTTTTTTTAATTCTAGGAAGGAATTTTATATAGAGGAAATGTAAGAACCATAGAAGGTTTGAATTCTATCTTAGAAATAACCTTAGAAATAACATACCTGTATCCATCCCAGTAATTTCATTTAAGAAAGAAACTGAGGCCCAGCACATATGTATTAGCAGAGGTCACACAATGGCTAAAGCATTTTTTCCTGTTCTAATCACTGAGAAACATTCCATTTCCACATGTATGACCTTCTTGTGCTTATTATCATAAATGATACTTGGAGCCTTAGGCCGAGTAGAATAGTAAATATTAAATTTGCAATAAAAATGAGTATCAGAATGCTTCCTGTGGGCCAGCTGCTGGCAATTGCATTAGCCAGTCCTTTGGGGCAAAAGGCAGTTAGAAATTGAAATATGGAATAAAATATTTCTGTGGTGTTTACATGGAACTCCTTTAAATTAATTAAAATATGTTTGTAGTATCATTTATCACAACTTGTTTTCTTTTCTTCTTTTTTTTTTATTTTTTAGTTTCGGTAACAAGTTTTTCACAAACTCTCTTTCTTTTGCCCCTGAAGTATAAAATAAACCAGAGATGAGAGGGTGGAAGTAGTAGGGTACAATTAAGCACATGCCGGAGTCACTTTTTTCTGAGACTCTTAGCTACTGTCAAGTTGTAAGAGAATTTGTAAAGTCTGGTCACAGGGAAATTGAACACATCTGGGAAAATGTAATTAAGTAGCTTGGATTTTACAAAAGTTAACTAAGTATGACTTTATAAGATGTCTTCACAAACTTCAGTAAAAGAAATTAGGGTAGATATTGTAGCATCATCCAAAATAATGTGCTACAGAATCACATGTGGTATGCAGCTCAGAAACAGAACTTGGGAACTTCAGCAGAGAACATACAACAAACTGAACTCCAGAGGCATCAAAAATTACTGTTTAGGAAACTTAGCCATCAAATTTCTTTCCCTCAATAAGGGCATCATTCACAATCTAAGTCTTCAATTTTTGCTTTTTTCCTAAATGATTATGCTTATACGTGAGGTTGGTCACAAAATTCATGAGTTTGCCTTTCTGAAATCTGAGAAGGAATTTCAAATATCAAAAGGAAATTCTAGTGATTAATGAAGCATTATGGAAAGAGGCCATACGTTTGCTCATCGAATTAAAATGTAATAAATACTATTACTTCAAAAACAGACAAATAACAACTCTAATATGGGAGTCCCAGACTGAGAGAAGATTTTAGGACCATTTCCTGAATTTTGTGAAAGAGATCATCGAAACCCAATTTGAATTGATACTTATCAGGCTTAATTTTGCCAGTTTATTAACCAAGTTCAACTCTAAATTTTATAGATTTCATCCCTCTTTTGTCCCTCTTAATTTCTTTTCCAAAGCAGTACTTGCACATAGTTACAAGGACCAAATATTGCCAAAGAGATTATAATATAAAGTAACTTCTACCATCCCCCTCACTCTATCACCTCAAACTATTTGTCCTGACTCTTAGAAAATAAAACCTTATCTTTCTATGTTGAATTCTTCTGCCAGTTATCACCAAGCCTCTAAATATTAAACCTATATTTTCATTTATTGACAGCAATCTAGGATTTTACGTATTGACTTAGCATTATAAAATTTGAAGATTTATTTCAAAAAATCATCTCCATTTTAATAGGTATTATTTGTTTTTCATTTGCCAGTTGGCTACTTTTGTAGTATCTTCTTTTGAGAGCATCTTTTGACTGCCCTGCCCCCTTGATTATTTGATGAGATTCTTAGTATCCTTCTGTTCTCTCCAATTCAACCCTCCATCACTCCTCTTGACTTCTGTTGGCTGTACCTGTACTTCTAAAGTTTTAAGTTTGAAACATTAATTGTATTAGT
Organism: Dasypus novemcinctus; assembly: GCF_030445035.2. Taxonomy (NCBI): domain Eukaryota; kingdom Metazoa; phylum Chordata; class Mammalia; order Cingulata; family Dasypodidae; genus Dasypus; species Dasypus novemcinctus. The sequence goes on from NC_080677.1 coordinate 89,475,683, forward strand.
CAGCAAAAGGGGTGCTGATACAAAGTACCAGAAATCTGTTGGCATTTATAAAGGGTATTTATTTGGGGTAGAAGCTTACATGCCATAAAGTGTAAGTTACTTCCCTCACCAAAGCTGTTGCCACATGTTGAAGTAAGATGACTGCTGGTCTCTGTGAGTGTTTAGCCTTCCTCTTCCTCCTAAGGCTCAGTGGTCTCAGCTCCTTCTCTTCTCAGCTGTAGGCTAGCATAAGGCTTGTCTCTCTTCCCAGGCTCACCTGCTCTGATCTCTTCACAAGGTCAGCTATAGACTATCAGGCTCATCTCTCTTTTCAGGGCTGCAGGATCCAGTCTAATGAGCTATCTCTCTTCCCCTGAGTTCTTCTCTATGCATTTATTTCCCAGAACTCCAGCATCAAAACTAAAAACTATCTCCTCTGCAGTGTCATTTTCTCTGAGTTTCCTCCCACCAAGGGGACAGGAACTCAACATCCTACTGACTTGCCCAAATCAAAACCCCAATCTTAATTTAATCAAATAAAAGTGAAACCTCTGAATCTAATATAATCTATATACCCAGAGGAACAGACCAGTTTACAAACATAATCCAATATCTATTTTTGAAATTCAAAACTAGTATCAAACTGCCACATTAATGTTCTGTTTTGCAAGTACCTTTAAATCCTTGTTGAATTATTAACCACAATTGACTACATAGTATGGTTTTCCTGTTGGTCAAAGTGTTGTCAAACACACTTTGACAAACAAACAAACAAACAAAAAGATTGGGTCACTTTTACTGTTTGCTAATTTAAAATTTTTAAATTGTTAAGCCAAGGACACTTAAATCCATATTTTCTGAGAGGAACAACGATGATTTAAACCTTGCTGTTTTTATCATCTTTAGGAGAAATTAGTCAGGAACAGAATAAGATTGTAGGTAGCATTTATTGATCCTTTCATGACATTTGATTCCAAGTCCATGTAGCAGTTCTAGGTCTAACTGAAATTCAGTAGAAGCCAGCAGCCTTTGCTATAACCTGCATTTAGAACAGTCTCCTGATGATTCAGATAATAATTTCCTGCAGATAAAACAGAGATGTAGATTGACTTCCCTTCTCTTCAATTAGTTCTTTAATAACTTGATATTTTTTTGAGTGAGCTGGGTACAGGCACCCACTGGCTTTCCAAACAGAGAGGACAGGAAAACAATCACCTTCTTGTGTGCTGGGAGCATTGTTTTCCTGTCACACTTAGGAGTGGTTTTAGCAGTGCTATCTAATTAATGTCAGGTAGATGGGCTAAACATCAACTGTTGCAAGAGGAGGGTAATCATTTTTGGTAATTAGCATCCAGCTTTCATTGAGTTTATAACAAATGGTCTTGCAGTATTTCCTAAAACTGGATGTATCAGAATCACTTAGGCAGCATTTTAGGCATATGGTTTCCTGGAACCCACCCACAGAAATCCCCAGTTAGTGGATGTGTTGGAATGGGGCTTGAAGATTTGTGATTTTTTAAAATCTTGAGTGATTCCATGGCAAAGTCAAGTACTGTAAGTTCTATATTCTGTATTCTGTAATGCTCATTTATTTACAGATACACTATGCAATCAGTTTACATCCATTTAAGGGCCACCACAAAATTATACTATTTAAATGTAAACAATCTTTAAGAGGATTTTTGAGGATTGCTATAAGCACCTGTTTATATATTTTTTTTCTATTTTAGAATTATCATGATCATGCTTTTGATGTATATGTTGGGAAACTGATTATCCATTCGTTTAAAAATTGGAATGGGTAAAGCCTTGTTTTCCGAGGATTATCTTGTCTCTGTTCATAGTTACCCATAAAATCACTTACACTGATGTGAGATTTTCTAATATGCATCAACTCATCTCCTAGAGGAATTAGTGTGGTCTCTTCCTGAGGCACATATTCTTATGTGTTATATTTTGTTTACTTAAATTTACCCTTAAAATTTTGATGGCAACATAGAATAATTATGCTCCAAATACTTGTCAAATAATATAACCTTGAAATCTCTGCTGTCCAATATTTATTAAAATATCAGTTACAAAATAATAATTTTGAAGGACTATGTGAAATGCATGCATTCCAACCCTTAATAAAATTTACCCTTGGATCAGGTTAGACCAGCAGAGAGCTGAGCAGTATTCTGCATTCTTTTTGTCCCTAGTGCACCGCTTTTATTAAACTGCACTGTAGCATTAGAATGGCAGTCTCCAATGAGACTGAAAAAATCTATATATAGCTTGTAATCATAGCTGCTATTAGGTTCTTGTCTGTCCAGTTTAAATTAATGGAAAATTTTGAAAAGCTCTGAAGTATCTTTAATCTTCCAAAGATACAGGAGATGATATTAGCATATCTCAGCATTTAGGGCTATGAGTGTAGAATTTAATTGTAGACCCATATTTTGTCTTAAAAGGTCATAAAATTTTGCCTGCTATTCCATACATATTGACGTGGACTTTAATTCAAATAATGATTCTAATGCTCATATAAATTTTTAAATAAAATTGAATTGCCACAGAGATATACCTATGGCTTTAAATATCACTAGATATTTGGCATGATTCTTAGAAACACACATCCCAGTTTTCAAATCCAAGTTGATGACCCCTTTTTGAAAATCCATGGGGGAAATTTTTTCATGTTCTAGATTGATGGAAATTGGGCTTCTGAAGAATGACTCTTTGTTTTGTATCTTATAGACACTGGGCACTACAAGTGATTCTGTTTCTACCTTTATTTTATCCTCGAGGCAGCTTCAAGTCAAATTGCCAGCCATCTTGAACATACATATATGTTCAGAATCATTTGGCACATTACTTTTAAAAATAGTTCTTACCTTTCTTCTGCAATTTAGTTTTCTACCTCTTTATCCTTTTGTCACAAATCTTGAGGCCTTTCATTGTTCAAGACAATACCCACTTTAAAATTCTAGATTCTTTAAGATTACAATTTCTATACTTCTGCCTCTTTCCATTATTAGTACTTCCACTGTTTGACCTCATGGAACCCTTCATTTGCTCAAACTTTCCATTTATTTGTTAACTATTTACAAGATTCTTTTCCCACTTTGGTAAAAGGGTATCAAATTCATCTCTTCACCCAAGCTGATATCTGGAAGCCATCTTGAATTTCTCTTCTCACAGTATTCTACCTCCCAAATGTCATTAAGTTATTTCATTTCCACTTCTTTAAAATCTTGAGAATTTATCTGCTTCTTCGTTTCCATAGCCATCACTTGAGTTCACACACTCAAAACTTCTTGTCTATATTGTTACAATAGTCTAAGTGGCCTCCTTGCATCAAGTCTAATCCCATCCTTTTTTCCCCTCGTACTGTTACCACAGTTACCTTTTTGAAACAGGAATCATCACAAATCACATCCAATTACTTACCTACTTAGAGTTTGTCAGTGTCTTTCCACTGTCTACAGAATAATGTTCAAACTTCAGCATAGCATTCTCAGACACTCATGCTTGACTCATCCCTGACTACCTTGTAGATATTTCCCCCCACACTCTCTCAGCATCCTCTATTCCAGCCTGGGTAACTGTTTCAAGGTTCCACAGGTACTATGTTTCTCCTTAGCTCTGGGCCTTTGTACATAGTATGTCTTCTCTCTGGAATATTTTGCCTAATTCTTCTACCAATCCAGTTCCACTGAGTGAATTTTTAATTATTTCTTCAAATATTATTTATTTGGCAAGGCCTGTATTTCCTTCATATTTATATCCTTGACACTTAATTAAACCTCTCCTTATTTTCACATCTCAGCTTGGATTTCACTGTATAAGCTGTGCTCTCCTGACCACTCTAAGCATTTCCTTACCGTATTTTATTTATTCACTATCACATCTTATAGTTACTATTAAGATTTATTCTTTTCCATGATCTTTCATTCTCATAAAACTTCATGCTTAATGGAGGCATAGTAACTATGTCTCTTTGATTTAATGTTGCATCTCCAATTCTAGCATGGTGACTAACACAGAGTAGGTACTTGATAAGTATTTGTTAAATGAATCACTCTCTCAGTTTAAAAAACTCATTTTGTTTTGTCACAGAAGCCCATTATCCATAGTCCAGAGTAAATCCACCCACTATATGACCTTGTAGCTCTCTGCATTTTTAATTCATACTATATTATCCATTTATGATCACTTTTTCTTTTCCATTTTAGACGGTAATGCCGTGAGACTTATCGGTGTTTGTACTGTGGCATCCCCAGCACCTTGTACATTGGCACTTTCATGGCAAATGCTGCTTCACAAATATTTGGATAATAAAGGAATATCTGGTGTACTCTAGAAGATTAGTAATTTTTTGTTGTCTGAATGAATTGACTGAATCAAATTGTTAAAAGGTGACCTAAAGAATTTTTTTAAAGTGTATAAATGAAAGAAGTCTTAAAATATAATAGAAAATCTCCTGTTGGGTTGGAGCTTGATAGAATTGTAATTTGATTGTTATAATTCAAATAATGCTTCTTCTATCTCTAAAAATAGACACAACCATATGCATCTAGAAACTCTATTTGATAATTTGCATAAGAGAAGAGCATTGGTTTGATAAAGTAAGAAGCAGAATATGCCCCATTAAGCAAAAATTCTCTTTCTTGGTTGTGAGTCTGAGTGTAGGCAGATTAGCAACATAGACACTTGATTCCCTGTGAAATGCAGTATATTAATCTAAACCACTAAACAAGAAAAGAAAATACAGACAGGCAAATATGAAGATATTACAACAAAATTAACACTGTAATATAAAATTCTAGAGCAAGAAATTTCAGAGAATGTTTTACTGCTAAAATGGGGTAGAGAATGGGGGCTAGGGAAAGTGCCCAGATGAAAATGTATGATAAAGAATGGATTAAGCAAACTCAGAGTGAGGTGTTTCCTGAAACATTCTCAAAGTCTCTAATATTCTAAAGTACACTGGGACCCTTCAAGGAAAGTATATGGAATATTTTTTTCCCTAAATTAATTTGGCCAGCAAGCCATTTGTTCACAAAACATCGAGGGGAATTAATCTAGGAAGAATTGGTTTTGGTCCTGAAAGAGCCCCTCCCTTAGAAGAGATTTAGGTACAAATGTTTTAGATACAAACTATAATAACACTCTCAGGCTGTTAAAAAGGAATTTTCCAAAGTAAGCAATTATGTATACATACTGCTTGCTGTTACTCAAAGACACAGCTCCTGACGTTTCCTTTCACTACCTGTAGTTGCTCATGGATGGCTCCTGTGGTTTCCTTCCATATGTGAAGGAAATGCAAGTCATTTTATTGGGGTATAAAGGAAAAAATGAATTGAAGAAATGAGAATGGTGAGAAAAGCCTATGATATCTCATAAATGCTAACAAAGAAGCAAACCTTTAGCAATAATAGATCAATTCTTGACAGAGCCTAATTCATACATTTCAAAGTCATAAAAAGGATCAGTGCAAGGTAAGGTAATGGAGGCTTTATGATCTATTGACCTTATTACATCACTAAAAGATCAAATTTTGGCCTCAAAATAGCAGATTCCTTCCCAATGATTCACATTGCCCAGAAATCTTGGGATTGCTGGAATGGATAATAAAAATTATAAATATCCCTGCAATAATTTCAGGGATAATTGAGAGCAAATTTCAGCTATAAACTGCAAAGCACTTTATTGCTCAGCTTCCGCAGACAGAGCACCCAAACCTCATAGTTAGTTAACTTTGTTTCTGAGAGAGAATTCTCCTCATAATCCCAAACCAGATTGCAAATCCCCGTTTCCCTATGCTCATTTCACTGATTTTTTTTCCTTTTAAAGGCTTAAAAATGAAGAAAATAAGCAATCCTTGTTATTTTCTCCCAATCCTATATTTTTTTAAAGTTAATGCCTTTTTAAAAGATACTCATTTTAAAAATGAATTCAACAATATAGAGAAGAACAAAGAAGAAACAACTCATTCAAAAATTCCACCATCTGAGAATGGTCAGTGTTATATTTAGAAAACATTTCCTCAAATATACCTCTATGTGTATATATAGACATAGAGAAAGGGAAAATAAACCAGGTGTAACTTTATAAGAATTGAATGATAGCATACATAGTTTGAGAGATAAAATATATTAAATTAAATTTTATGCAAGTTGAACAGAACAAGAAACAGGTAGAATGAAAGATAGAAGACAAAACATAGGACTGTATAACACAGTGAACCCTGTTGTGGATGTTGGACTGGGGTTAATAATACAAGTATAAGAACATTCTTTCATGAATTATAACAGATTGAATGTATTATAAGAAAATTATTAAGAATTGTAAATTCATAAGCTTTCTAAGCAATAGTGTCTGCTGTTTTAGTTTAGAACTCTGAATGCTTAACTCACCCATTGTCTGTTGGAATGTTGCAACATGGCTATGCAGGCAATCCCCTCACCTCATAACCAAAAAACAAATGTTTAAAAGGAACAACTTACCAGATGTGGCATTTGTATCCCCTGTAAAACTAAAAGCTGAAAGCCTTCATGCTCCTGTTCAGTGTACTATGTATAGAATAGAGCACTTTGGGATATGAAGTCCCTCATCGGGGTAACTGGCCATTCCCTGGAGATGGGCATTGCTGTTCCAGGGGAAGCTGACAAATCATGAGTTACATGACCACCCTGTGATCATAGATTTGGTCTCTTATAAAAGTGGGGTCACAGGATCCGCCTGAAATAAGAACTAGGCCTAGAGTTGCAGGGTGCCTAAAAGTTACCTCCTGAGAGCCTCCATGTTGCTAAAATGTGGCCAGTCTCGAAGCCAAACTCAGCATGTAAATGCATTGCCTTCCTCCCAGCATGGGGCATGACTCCCAGGGATAAGCCTCTCTAGTGCCAAGGGATTACTACCAAGTATTAGCTGATGATGTAACTAGAAAATGAACTTGAATAAAAGGGTCAACTCAGACCAGCAGAGTATCTCAGCCTACGTGTAATATCAGGAGTTAAAAATGCCTTTTGACCTTGAATAAAATGGGGAAATGGAAAGGACAAATGAGTTTATATGGCTATGAGTCTCCAAAAAAGAGCCGGGAGGTCATCAGAGGGGCCGCCCTTACACACACCTCAGCAGAGTCCCAGAGACAGATAAAGTAGATACAACCCCAGGCATTGGTTCTTCTGAGGGTTACAGAGACCCACAGGTTCTAAGGTCATGGCAGATGGAGTTCAGTGCCATGTCAGTTGGCCCTACTTTGGAGTTTGTGTTCTTGAGTGTGATGGAGTTGTACTCAGATGTGATCTTTGTTCACAGGCCTCTCCTGTTACTTTTACCGGACCTGTGGTTGGTGCTGAGGTTAAGTGTATACTCGGGACCTGAATCTCTGAACTGTCCATGTGATAGCCAGGCCCTGAGCCTCAACAGACTTGCAACTCCTACCATCTGGTTTATTGGACTTATCCCGGCCAGCTAACATGGAGGTGAAGAAGGTCAACCACCACGCCAGGGAGCCAAGAGTGTGTACTGCAAGCAGGAGAATTGAATCCATCATCCAAGTGGAATCTAAGCACCCTCTTTATAATAGAGGTGGAGTGGAAATAACCATCCCAGGGCCCACAGAATGGAGGAATAGATTATGGATTAGAGTATGGCTTAGAGTTCCAGATATTCTACTATGGAACTATTGTGATTAGTAATGGAAGTAAATGTAGCATTGATATGGAGAAAGTGGCCATGGTAGATGCTGAGGGCTGGGAGTGGGAAGAAGAGATGTGATGTGGGAGCATTTTCAGGACTTGGAGTTGTCCTGGGTGGTACTGCAGGGCCAGTTACTGGACATTGTATATCCTTCCATGGCCCACTGGGTGGAGTGGGGGAGAGTGTAAACTATAATGTGGACCATTGACCATGTGGTGCAGCAGTGCTCAGAGATGTATTCACCAAGTGCAATGAATGTCCCATGATGATGGAGGAGGTTGTTGTTATGGGAGGAGTGGGGTGAGGGGGGTAGGGAGTATATGGGGACCTCATATTTTTTTAATGTAACATTAAAAAAAAAAAATAAAGACCAAACCAAACCAAACAAAACCAGGGGCCTTTTGGCTGCCAATTGAAATCACACCCAGGAAGGGATGCTCTGCCTGGGATCGTTTTTCCAGTTGGGACTCTGATTGGCTGCCAAAGGGACTTCCCAGCCTCATAAAAGATCTGGTGTTATGTTTCCCCCCATTTTGGTGAGTGTTTGTACATATTTTCATTCTTTCCTATATCTCTGATTAAGTATTTTCTACTGTTATTACCCAAGTATTTTAATCATTTGATATAACATGAAACCCATTTAATTGTCTAAAGCAGCTTTTATATAGCATTTAGAGTTTCTGCTTTTTCCTTAGTGAAACATTTTGGCATAGTCAGCAGTATTCACTAGATATTAAGTTTCCATTATTGTTAACCCTTCCTTAGCAGAACACAAATCGACAACACTAATAAATGTCTTAATAAGAGGGTGTTATATGGGGAAAAATACACCTAATGTAAACCACATAGTTGTTTTTTTTTAAAGTTAGAACTGAAAGAATTTGTTAAAATTAAAGTAAATGTTTCTTTGCCAAAGTGCTGTTATTTATTTTTTTTTAAAAAAGACAACTCTTTAAGGTTAAAAAAGGATATCATAAGTAGTGTGTGTTTTTAACCCCATATCTACATTTTGTCAGGATGAACCTAAAGCTCTCTGTTGAAAATGAAGGACTTTCTCTGCCTACTTCTTCCTCATGAATATTGTTGTTCACATTATATTTATTGCATCAGTGTGCTAAATGATAACTGGGCCAAACATAATACTGTTTTGCTCTACTTTCTTCCCCCCAAGAATATGTAGAATTTGCTCCACTGTATTCAAATATTGGATGCTACGAAAACATTTTTAGGCTAGCTTGCTTTTCTCCCTCTTTAGATAACTTGATTGATTTCCTAGGATGCCCTGTGGAAATCGTTCTTTGTCTTTGAAGTTCAATCCTTTAGCTAGTATATATTTTCCTGCTGATTGTTCTTTGTCAGCTTTTCCTAAATCTGAAGATGGAGTTCATGAAAATTGGCTGAATCATATTTGTAAGTACTATTTCCATTCTATTTGTTGAGTTTTGTAGTTCAGATCTCAGTGATCTTTTACATGTATTGTTTTGGTCCTTCAAATCTATCATTTTTTCTTTTTTTTCCTCAAAGATTATTTATTTATTTTTCTCCCCTTCTCCCCCACCCTGGTTGTCTGTTCTCTGTGTCTATTTGCTGTATCTTCTTTGTCTGCTTCTGTTGCTGTCAGTGGCACGGGAATCTGTGTTTCTTTTTGCTGCATCATCTTGTTGTGTCAGCTCTCCATGTGGGCGGCACCATTCTTAGCCAGGCTGCGCTTTCTTTGGTGCTGGGTGGCTCTCCTTACAGGGTGCACTCCTTGCACGTGGGGCTCCTGTCCACGGGGGACACCCCTGCGTGGCACGACACTCCTGCGTGGCATGACACTCCTTGCACACATCAACACTGTGCATGGGCCAGCTCCACATGGGTCAAGGAGGCCCATGGTTTGAACCGCGGACCTCCCATGTGGTAGACTGGGCCAAGTCTGCCATCTATCATTTTTTTCTTTGATTGCTATATCTTTCTTTTTCTTCTGCTTTTACTGTGTTTATTTCAAATCATTAATTCAAATGCCAAATAAGTCTATTTTGCCCCCTATAGGTTCTAAATGATTAATTGGGTTTATAATGGTGTTTTTTGTTTGTTTGCCTGATGTTTGGGTTGTTTGTTTGAAGTCCATCTTAATTTGCTTCCTTTGATCTGCAGCTTCTTTGTCTATTCCTTTAATTGCTTTATTTTCTTGCTTTGAGTTCTTAGAGCCTATCTAATGTCTTCTATGGCATAAGGTATTTATACAAATTTGCTTAGTGTCATGGGTTATGTTTTCTTTCAGACTAGGTTCTTGATTTATCCTATTCATAATATATTTTCTTTCTTTTCTGTTTCCTAATTCCCTCCATTCCTTCCTCCCTCCCTCCCTCCTTTCCTGCTTTCCTTCCTTCTCTCCTTCCTCTGCCTTTACTTTGCTTTAATGTATTAGAGCTGTTGCAAACTATTTTCTTTTCTTCTTGCTCATACTCAACGTCATAACTCTTCATTTAAAAAAAAAAACTTTGTTCTGCTACAGAGTAGAAAAATTATCTATGATGCTCTTCTTAGGGACCGGTTTGTCTACCTCCTTCTAGGCTACCATTAAAGGGGTGAGAATTGCTATTAATAATTTTTTTTTTAAATATTAAGGAATGGATAGGGAAAGGGAGAGCATTCTTGAGGATAAGGACAGTCCTTTCTAAGTCACCTGGATTTTACCTTGTATTAACTGTCTTATGCAAATGTCTATTCCACCCATCTATTGTGTCTCATTCCCTAGGTATTAGGTATTAGATTGTTCCCTATCTCTGCATAGTATCCTGGTGGCCTTTCCTGCCTCTCTTATGACCCTCCACTTGCTTGTAGGCCCATCAACCTTGAGCGGTTTCCCTGCACTTTTTCTAAAGTTACCTTTCACCCCTTTAGGAATCTTTTCTTTAAGTTAATGAAGAGTAGTGATAAGCATCAAGTTTTTGTAGAGTCAACATTTTTCTCCATATTTTCCTTCTCAGTAGCACCAAGGTATTAGTTGGTGCCAAACCATCTTTTCCATTTCTTCTACTGACCACCACTTTTTGAATTTGTGGCACAAAGTTGTTCCATTTTCCTTGTTTTGTGGCTACTGCTGATTTTTAAAGTCTGTTCTTCAAGATTTTAACTATTACTGTTCATATTTTCAGTTATTGGGTAAAGGAAATTCTGTGGCATAGTATCATTTCCTATATTTATCTCTTCCCCTTATCTATAAAACCAGGATTCAATCCCAAAATTTTTACCTCTAGTCATGCAAATAAATTTCCTTAAGAACCAAATAATTGGATCAGTTTACTTTCTCCATTTCTCTCCACTAGTTTTCAAATGGCATTGTTACCCCCTTTCATGATTTCTTCCAAGGCTGGCCTATCTGTCAAAAAGTGTTTAAATCATTTTCCAATTCTAAATATTTTTAACAGATTTGGAAGCATAACAGGTGTAGCAGTTTGGTATTATTGTTGAATTCCAAAAATAAATACTGGATTATGTTTGTAAACTGATCTTTTCCTCTGGGCATACTGGATTATATTGGATTCATAGGTTTACTTGATTAAGTAATTATGTGAAACTTTTGTGTCAGTAGGGCATTGAGTCCCCACCCACCAAAGGGTAGGGACTCACAGATAAAAAGGTATGGCAAAGGACAGAGTTGGAGAGTTTTTGATGTTGAAGTTTTGATATTGGAGTTTGATGCTAAAGCCTTAAGCTGGAGCTCTGGAAAGTAAGCTCACAGAGGAAAGAGAAACAACACCCTGGTAAGGAGGAACCCAGGAAGCCTGAACCCTTGCAGATGTCAGCAGCCATCTTGCTCCAACATGTGAAAACAGACTTTGGTAAAGGAAGTAACTTATGCTTTATGACCTGTTATCTGTAAGCTCCTACCCCAAATAAATACCCTTTATAAAAACCAACCCATTTCTGATATTTTGCATGAGAACCACTTTGGCTAATACAACAGGGAACAAATTATTTTTCCAATTAACTTTTTATTTTAGAATAGTTTTGGACTTACAGAAAACTTACATTAATAATATGAAAATTCCCATTTCCCCCTTAGCCAGTGTCTTCTATTGCTAGCATTTTATATTACCATTACTGTTACATTTTGTCACAATCAAGAAATCAACATTGGTACATTGATATTTACTAAATGCCATTCAGGTTTACCTTATTTTTCTACCAATAACCTTTTTTCTTCCAGAATACAATCCTGTCTTCTTAATCTCCTTTGGTCTACAATAATTTTTTGGATTTTACTTTTCCTTTTATTTTTTGATGAGCTTGATAATTTTGAGGAGTCTAGTAGTTTGTGAAATGTCTCTCAATTATGGTTAGTCTGATGTTTTTCTAATGGCTAGAGTGTAAATAAGGACAGTTTTTGGGGAAGAACACCGCAGAAGTGAAATGCCTTTCTCATCACATTACTTTAGGGGTACATGTTATCACTTGACTTATTACTGGTTATGTTAGCCATGATCTCATGGCCTGGTGAATCTCTGCCAGATTTCATCACTGTAAACTTACTTTTTCTCCTTTCCCACACTTTATTGAAAGCAAGTAAGTGCAGTCCACACTGTGGAACTGGACTTGAGGTGTGGGTTGGAGAGAGGATTAAGCTCTACCTCCTGGAGGGAGGATTGTCTACAGAAATCATTTGGCAGGCAGCGGACTTGGCCCAGTGATTAGGACACCCGTCTACCACATGGGAGGTCTACAGCTCAAACCCTGAGCCTCCTTGACCTGTGTGGAGCTGGCCCATGCACAGTGCTTATGTGCGCAAGGAGTGCTGTGCCAGGCAGGTGTGTCCCCGTGTAGGGGAGCCCAATGCGCAAGGAGTGCACCCCATAAGGAGAGCCGCCCAGTGTGAAAGAAAGTTCAGCCTGCCCAGGAATGGTGCTGCACACACAGAGAGCTGACACAAGATGACGCAACAAAAAGAAACACAGATTCCTATGCTGCTGACAACAACAGAAGCGGACAAAGAAGATGCAGCAAATAGACACAGAGAATAGACAACTGGGGTTGGGGGGAAGGGGAGAGAAATTTAAAAAAAAAAGAAATCATTTGGCTTTTTAAATAAAGATTGTCTCTTCTTTCCAATTAATTTGTTTATTCAATCATTTATTTATATCAATATGTACTCATGAATATTTATTTTGTACTTCATGTTATAATCCAACACAATGTTATTTTCCTGCTCACATTGTTCCAGCTTTGGTAACTGGGAGCTCTTTCTGTTGATTCCTGTGTCCTTTTGATATGTCCCTATCATTGCATTTTATTTTTTTTAGTACTTACTTATTTTCTCTCATTACAAAATGCTCCAGGGTCATTTTACATTTTCCCTGCCCTAGCCTTAGAATTAGGCATTTTCCCAAGAAGGCCACTTTTTTAAATTGGTGCATGGTATTAGAAACTAATATCTGGGTGCTGGGTGAAATAAATTATTTAAATACAGTCTAGAGTTTTCCTAAAAGTGTTCTCCATGTATCAATTAAAACTTCTCGGTTATATTTTCTCCCAGTCATACATGATAATGCTACTGTACTATTTGTGATGCAAGAGGCAGATTCTTTGTCTTTATATATAATTATATAAATATATATAAAATATAAATATATATATATTTTATTATTCACTGGAACAGTGCTTCTCACCCAGTGGAACAAAGTTCTGTAAGAGGCTCTACAGAAAACCTTTGAAAACATAGGGTATCATATAACTACTAGAAATTCACACTTCTAAGAACACCCAAGAAATAGGGTCCAACAAGACTGAGATCCAGACCTCATTAGAGAGAGACTGGCCATGATTTACTGGGTGGCAGAGAAGTCTCTCTGGTACTGCACACTGCACCAGCAGAACTTGCTGGAAATACACCCTCTAGAATTTCAGGAAAAGTTGTTTATGGGGGATAGGTTCAGGAAAACTTTTTCACAGGAAAAAACACACACAGAACAGAGGAGACACTATTATAAAACTGCCCAAGGGGAGTGCTTAGGGAAGCTTGGTGCTCTATCTCAGTCCTATGAATACTGGATCTCCTTTATCTCTACTGCTCTTACATTCTTTAGACTTCTCTTTACCACTTACCATCCATCTTATTACTTTAAACCCTGCTGTAGTATTTCCCATTTGCTTATTTAAAGGGCTCTCACACCTTTTCACTAATCCATTCATTCTCTCTTTTTTCCCCAGAGCCACTTAAAATAAATGTTAAAGTATAATTTTAGAGAAGCATCATAAGATGAAAAGGAACTAATCATAAATGGGACAATTAAGAGGGAATTTCAAGTAGGGGTTATTTAAATAGATATATTGATGTGGGCTATGAGTGGGAGGCATTTTGTCTCTTCAGAGATAACCTTAACCTAAGCTGTCTGTCCTGACTTGTGGATGTGAGATGGTGAGAGGCCACAGCCCTGCCCTTGGTAACCATAGCAATGACTCCAGTCCCAGGAAACAGTTTATCAATGCAAACTCTATACATTTTAAATATTCAGGGAAAATGCAAACCAAATGTGCTAAAAGCTTATCTAGAATGTATGAAGTCCATGCTAAAAGCTTACCTAGGTTGTGGAAGATATAAATGCTAATTCAAACCTATTGAGCACTGAAACAAAGAATGATTTAGCCCTTCCTCTGTATAAAAGGAACTCAAAATTCTTGTTTGGGGCTCAGGTTTGAAACAGAAAGCTCCTGAGTCCAGCCAGCCATCAATAAATCATTTTCCCTTCTCAAAATCATTCCTGAGTCCTGGCCTTTCTATATGCAAATAATTGGACCTCTCACAACTGCTACATTTTTGGGGGCTTGTCTGGTATTGCAAACGAAGGCCAGAGAGGATAGCATTTTGCTGCTCCTTCCAAACCCCCGAGGAAGCTGGGAGGACTCAGGTGAACCCCAAATCTGGGTGCCCCTGGATTAAATTTAATCCAGAAATGATGTGGGCTCCACCAGAATTTTCCCAACAAAAATCAAGGGCAATGGAAGGTCTGAAGAGAAAGATTCTGGGAATGAAAAAGAACTCCGAACATGGAAGAAGGTAAGACTCTCCGGGTGAGCACAGTCTGGAGAACCCTAGCTTTAATTGCTAGGAAGGGAGGCTGATCACCTCCCGAGAGAACCCTAGTAGCCCCAGAAAATTAGGGGGAAGCCGTTCTCGCTAGGTCTGGAAAAAGGAGGAAAACTGGGAAAAAACCTGGTGTTTTGGGTTTGTCTAACTGCATGTTAGAATTTGGTGCTGGTCTTATATCCACTGAAGGAGTGGAGGCTTGCTTATAATAGGAAGGGAAGTTTATAGGTTCAAGTCCTAACATCCTGGAAATTGGTCTGGATTTTAAAAACTTGGTTAAAGGAAAATGAATCGGCTTTTCTAGTGTAGCTTGGTCTGGGTGTAAAGTTAAACAGTGAAAAAGGTCTAGCTGGAATCTTTTGTTATGGTACTGAATTGTGAATGAATTCACTTTATACCAGATGTTAATGTTAAGTGTTCTCTCTAAGATTTGTGATGGCTGCGGGGGCAGCCATGCTGAAAAAACATATATATAGAACTTTTGGGTCAGATTAGTGACCTTTGTGCTTCTGTCTGTGTCAGCTCAATGCTGGTGTTGGAGGTTGTGTGGTTATGTCAAGTAGTGGAATTTAATTGAGCTGGAACCCTCCCTTGCCATTGGCAAGAGGGTGAATTGATTATGGGACAAAACTGAGGAGTCTGGATGTTTGCAGAGTCTGGATGTTTGCAAATGGTCTGCTGCCTCATCTCTGGTCTGCCCCTTTGCCGGGGCTTGAAGGCCGTCTGTGTCTGCACCACACACCCTGGTTTGTTGGGGCTGCCCCAGTCAGGGTGGCCCACTTTGGCAGAAAGCTGGAAAGGGGAGAGTGGCTTGCCCTTTTCCAGTGAGTCCACACCTTCTATTCATAAGCCTCATTCCTATTTGATTGTTGTGCACCTGACTGCCTGGAAGGGGGAAAGTAAAGGGAATGAAAAGCAGAATCAAAATAAATGCAGTAAAGTTCCCTCCCTAGGGTGTCAAAAGCCAAAATACATTTGCATTCTGCCCAGGTTCTTTACTTTTTGGAATCTCTCTCTCTCTGTAAGACTGTAGAAATACTTTGAAATGTTTTAGAACTGTAAACTTGTCTGAAGAAAGGAGGCTATCGCTTGAAACAATAGACCTCTATAGCCTTTTCAATGTTCTGGCTGGGAACTTCAGGGTTGTGAGACTACAGAGGGAAAAGAAAAAAAAAAAAAAGAATGAAATGCCACTTTGAAATCTGTGTTTGGCTTTTGTCCTTTGCTGGTGCCTAAGAATTCATGGTAAAAAGGTAAAAATGTAGTTTAAAATGAATCTTTAAATGCCAATACTCGCTTGCTGGTGAATTAAATGCTTAACTCACAAATGAGAATTTGTTCTGGTACTAGGAAAAAGCATACCTTCACA
This sequence comes from Dasypus novemcinctus, assembly GCF_030445035.2. Classification (NCBI taxonomy): domain Eukaryota; kingdom Metazoa; phylum Chordata; class Mammalia; order Cingulata; family Dasypodidae; genus Dasypus; species Dasypus novemcinctus. The sequence continues at coordinate 89,491,795 of NC_080677.1, forward strand.
AGATTGTTACTAGTAAAATTCTTGTAGTTTAATTAATAAAGGTATCCAATTCACCTTAAGGCTAAAAAAATTAATAAAAACTGTAATTAAGAGTTAATTGAAATAACCGGGTGAATTTAGCCTGAAAACTATTATTGTAAGTGTAAATTCTAAACTAACCTTACCTTCGTTTATGGTTACTTCAAACCTAGCCTCACCCCTTCCTTTTGCCTATGGTTATTTCATGACAGCTTCTGCCCCTATAGTCCAGGAAAAAGCAAACTTGGGGACATCCCTGTCTTCTGTCCTACTGGTATTAGTAATCCTGCTTTCGCTCATGAATCCAAGTGTAAACTAAATTGCTGCCTGGTGAAATTCTTAGTGCTTGGAGTTAAATGACCACTGGAGTTTTATTATCTCCCAAGGACTGGGGGGAAAAAAAAGGAAGTCTCCTGCCTTGACTGTCAAGTGTTCCTAAAAGTGGCAATTCATGAGAGAAACCAGTCTCCCTGAAGCTTCAAATAGCTTCAGTAAATATACATAGAATTAATCTTGTTGCTTATCAAAATTCTACTAAATTCAAAGTAAAATACAAGGTCTTGAAACAAACAAACAAAAAAGGTGCTAAAGCATTGGGAACATTTTGTTTACAAGCCATTAGTTAAGAAACAAAATTCTTGTGCCAAACTGCACAGTCATAGTGTAAATTAAGAAAAAGTTTCAGGAGTCTTTGAAATGTTTTGCAGTCACACTTATTTTGTAAAAAAAAAAAAAGGAAGTTTTAAGTAACTATTGTTTTTATGTTTTTATGTCAAACTATTCATGTCTGCCTATTTGCTCAAATTGTTGAGGTTAAATATGCAGTTATATAAGTAATATATATTTCTGGAACCCAAATTAAGCTAAACAGTATATAAAATAATGCAAATTATAAGTAACATCAATGAGTTGTTTTTCTGTGTCTAACTCTATTTGTGTCTGCCCATTTGCTCGGTGTATGTCTTCATACATCAGGATGATAATATCAAATTAACAAATGAAAATACTTAAAAGAGCTCTATTCAAATTGCTAAAAATTAAATATGCAGTTATATATGTGAATAATATTCCTGGAGTCCAAATTAAACTAAGCAGAATGGAAAAGTCAAATAGAAATCTAATTATAGGAACTATTGGGAAAAGGTCTCCTCTTTGAAAGAGCTTTGAGGGCAAGACTAGGTGTGGCAGATTAAACCTATCTACTAGGCTAGAGAATTAAGAATCAGTTTGCCCTGTAATTTCCCAGTTTAAACCTTTTGACAGCCATAAAATAAGGGTAATTAGTGGCTCTGTTGACAAATTTCAGTAAGTCCATTAAAACTATGAAGAGAACTTTCCTGGATTATGATTAAACAAATTAAGTAATTGTGTAATGTGTTTTAAAACCTGGTAGTCAGTATGCTTTTAAAAATTATTCATTTTCATAACTTAAACAAAGAAAAGAAGTTTTTAGCTTCCTGTAAGGAAAAAAAGAGAACATTCCTTGCGTAAACTATAATGGTTTCAATTTTATTTAGCTTGGGTGTAATCTCCCTTAGTTTATAAAATATCCATTAAATAAATTAACATTATATGTACAAAATCTTTAGAGTAATAAAAATTGTAAGTTTACATTAATGAAATTAAGCTAAAGAAAAAAGATTGTAGATATGCTCTCTTAAATAAATAAAGTAAATTTCTTTGGTTAGTAATTGTAATTTAATAAGTTTATTTAAACGTAAAGTAACTAGTCAATGTGGTTGTAGTCAATTACAAAGAATTTGTAAAACATCTTCCAAATTGAAAACATTTAAATAGTTTAAGTTCTAGAAGTCATTATTAACTAAAACTTGGATTAGTATTGGTGGCAGAGAATAACTTTGTGATAATAAAACCTGTCTGAAGGCCACCGCAAGGTGCATATTTACATAAATGGTAATAAAAGTTATCTTGATTCTATTGGGAATCTTCTGTTTTCATTTTACAATGAAAAATAGTTTTTTTCCTATCTACTACTATAGTAAAATACCTACTATTAACTTCATGGTAAAATTGTACTAATAAACAGTCATTTGATATATGATGTATTGCATTAAATTGTTTAAAATATATATGAAAACAAAGAGGGAGGGGGCAAGATGGCGGCTGAGTGAACATCCCTGTTAGAGTCTTCTGCAGGGAATCGGCTGGGTGGCGTTGGAGACTCTTTGGGACCGGATTGTTTCGGGATTTTTGCTGGTCCGGAGGTGTCTGGACATCGATTTGGAGGGAAGGTAACAGAGAGGATTCGTCTGTGAAATATACACGGAGATCCCAGCTACCTGCAGAGGATTCCCTTCTTGGGTAGGCGGAGACGAGGCATCTAGCCCCGCTCGGTGGGGCTGAGCCAGGCCGGGCCGGGCCGCGGTAGCGTTTGGAGCCGGGCGGGGCCGGTGCAGGCCCCGGCGGCGGGCCGCGGTAGCGCTTGGAGCCGGGCGGGGCCGGTGCAGGCCCGGGCGGCGGGCCGCGGTAGCGCTTGGAGCCGGGCGGGGCCGGTGCAGGCCCCGGGGGCGGGCCGCGGTAGCGCTTGGAGCCGGGCGGGGCCGGTGCAGGCCCCGGGGGCGGGCCGCGGTAGCGCTTGGAGCCGGGCGGGGCCGGTGCAGGCCCCGGCGGCGGGCCGCGGTAGCGCTTGGAGCCGGGCGGGGCCGGTGCAGGCCCCGGCGGCGGGCCGCGGTAGCGCTTGGAGCCGGGCGGGGCCGGTGCAGGCCCCGGCGGCGGGCCGCGGTAGCGCTTGGAGCCGGGCGGGGCCGGTGCAGGCCCCGGCGGCGGGCCGCGGTAGCGCTTGGAGCCGGGCGGGGCCGGTGCAGGCCCCGGCGGCGGGCCGCGGTAGCGCTTGGAGCCGGGCGGGGCCGGTGCAGGCCCCGGCGGCGGGCCGCGGTAGCGCTTGGAGCCGGGCGGGGCCGGTGCAGGCCCCGGCGGCGGGCCGCGGTAGCGCTTGGAGCCGGGCGGGGCCGGTTCAGGCCCCGGCTGTGGGCCGCGGTAGCGTTTGGAGCCGGGCGGGCCTGGGTCAGGCCGCGGCGGGTACGGAGCTGGGCAGGGCCGGTCCAGGCCGCGGTGGCGGGAGGTGGATGCCGGAGCCGGCTGGGCCGCTGTAGCGAGCGGAGCTGGGCGGAGCCAGGCCAGGCCAAGGCGGCGTGAGGAGCCGGGCAGAGCCGGTCCAAGCCTCCGCGGCGGGCGGAGCCGGGCCTGCGGAGGGGTTTCTGTTTTTTTTTGTTTTTTTTTTTTTTTGTTTGTTTGTTTGTTTGTTTGTTTGTTTTTTTAATTTTACTTAAATTTTTTTTTTTTTTTTTTTTTTTTTTTTTTTTAGCATCTGCAGTACTGGGGAGTTCGTGGGCCCTGGGCGGCCTATTGGGGGTTTGTGGGAAGGGAGGTGCTTGCAGACCCATTTGGGCAGACAGACGGGGGGGTTTTAGGGCAAAGCGGGGGGAAGTTGTTGTTTTAGATAGTGTTGCAATTGTGACACGTGTGTACCTGTATCTCTCTTCTCCCTGTCCGTTCCCCACCGTTTGCCCATCCCCTTTTTCTTTCTTCATTTCTTCTTGCCTTTCTTTTTTCTCTATTATAATTAGTTTGTTTTTTTTTTTGTTTGTTTGTTTTTTTTCGGTTTTCTCTTTCCCTCTTGTCCCTCATCTTCCACTTATTTTTACTTTAATTCAAGTATACAATAGGTGCTACAGGGAACACCTCACATTTGCTGGGTTTTCCCATCCTCCACTGCCTCATTTCTGTGTGAACTGATTTAGGCTACCTACACTATCCCCCTTCCCCTGCATCTTGATATCCACTATCATCTACTGTCTCTCCTATATTCCACCCCCCACCTCCCGTTCTTCGATCCACAAAGTGTCTAACTCTTAATTTCTAATACCTTTGTTCTGTTTTCTGTCTATTATCCACTCTTGAAACTATTACCTTTCTTTTCTTTTTCCCTCTCTCATGAAAACAATAGCTGTGTAGTTCATACCATATTCCTCCCAAATTCAGTCATCAACTTCATAAAAGGTACTCTACCTACAGCTATAACTCTATACAATCTACATGAATCTAACCTCCATCCTTCCAGATCTCATATTCCTGCTTTATTAACATACATCACCAATACAACTTTACACTTTTCCCTTGCTTACACAATTGCCTTTCCCCAACACTAATACTTTCCTCTAAAGTGAACTTAACCAACAACAAGTAACTAGAATAAGAAGATAAAAGTGACAAAGAGAAGATATAACACCTGTGCAAAAATAACAACTAATTAACCTCCAAGAGCAGACAAAGAAGCTAAGGAACTGATTAAATTCGTCAAAATAAAGAGATGACCAGAAAGCAACAAAAATCTACGAACCAAACCAATAATCAGGAAAACATGGCTGAATCCAATCAACAAACCAATAATCACGAAGGGGAGCAAAACTTGGCACAAGCAATGAAAGATCTCAGAACATTTATCACCGACAAAATTGATGCAGTAATGAAAGAGGTTAACAACATGAAGACATCACTTGGAGGGGAAATTGCAGACATACGCAAAAACATAACAGATATGATGGGAATGAACACCACAGTTCAAGAAATCAAAAATACACTTGCAGCAAATATCAGCAGACTAGAAGAGACAGAGCAGAGAATTAGTGATGTGGAAGACAGTACATCAGAAATCAAACAGATAGTAGAAGGGGTCAATAAGAAGATAGAAAAAATCCAATTAGGATTTAGGGACCTGAATGACAATGCAAAACGCTCAAACATACGTATTATAGGCATTCCAGAAGGCGAAGAGAAGGGAAAGGGGTCAGAAAGAGTGTTGCAGGAAATAATGACTGAAAACTTCCCAAATCTACTGAAAGAGACAGATGTACATATCCAAGAAGCACAGCGCACTCCACAAGTCATAAACCCCAACAGGCCCACCCCAAGACATATACTTGTCAAATTATCCAATGCTCAAGACAAAGAGAAGATCCTAAAAGCAGCAAGAGAAAAGAAAACCATCACATACAAGGGAAGCTCAATTAGATTAAGTGCTGATTTTTCTTCTGAAACCATGGAGGCAAGAAGACAGTGGTATGATATAGTCAAGGTACTAAAGGAAAAAAATTTCCAACCAAGAATACTCTATCCAGCTAAACTAGCATTCAAACATGATGGAGAGTTCAAAATATTCGCAGACAAACAGAAACTGAAAGAGTATACCAACAAGAAACCTCCCCTTCAAGAAATTCTAAAGGGAGTTCTGCAGGAAGAAAGGAAAAAACAGGAAAGGCAAAGTTGGAGGAGAGTATAAGACCAACAACAACAACAAAAAAGACAAAAAAAAATATACAAACAAAATATGACAAACACAAATCCAATCAAAATATGGCTAACACAAATAATTCCTTGATAGTAATAACACTGAATGTCAATGGATTAAACTCACCTATCAAAAGATTCAGACTGGGACACTGGATAAGGAAATATGACCCATCCATATGCTGTCTACAAGAGACACATCTTAGACCCAGAGACGCATGGAGATTGAAAGTGAAAGGCTGGAAAACAATCATACAAGCTAACAATAACCAAAAAAAGGCAGGAGTAGCTATATTAATATCAGACAAAATAGACTTTAAATGTGAAACAATTGTGAGAGACAAAGAAGGATACTACATTTTAGTCAAAGGGAAAATCTGTCAAGAAGATCGAACAATCATAAATATCTATGCCCCTAACAAGGGTGCCTCTAAATACGTCAGGCAAACGCTGGAAAAACTAAGTGAAAGAATAGATACATCTACAATTATAGTGGGGGATTTTAATACACCACTATCAATTCTGGACAGAACATCTCAAAAGAGAATCACCAAAGACACAAAACATCTGAATAGTATATTAGAGGAGCTCGATCTAATAGACATATATAGATCGCTACACCCAAACACAGCAGGATATACATTTTTCTCAAGCGCACATGGATCATTCTCCAAGATAGATCATATGCTAGGCCACAAAGAAAGGCTGAACGAATTCAGAAAGATTGAAATCATACAAAACATTATCTCTGACCACAGTGGAGTCAAGCTGGAGATTTGCAAGGGAAAGAAGCCCAGATTTCACACCACGATTTGGAAATTAAACAACACACTCTTAGAAAAACAGTGGGTCAAAGAGGAAATCTCAAAAGAAATCAATGACTACCTTGAAACAAATGATAATGATAACACAACATACCAAAATTTATGGGATGCAGCAAAAGCAGTACTGAGAGGGAAGTTTATAGCCATAAATTCATATATCAAAAAAGAAGAAAGAGCAAAAATTGAAGAACTAACTGCACATTTGAAGGAATTAGAAAAACAACAACAAAGTAACCCAACAGGAAGAAGAAGGAAGGAAATAACAAAGATAAGAGCAGAACTAAATGAAATAGAAAATAAGAAAGCACTTGAACAGATAAACAAGACCAAGAGCTGGTTTTTTGAGAAGATTAACAAAATTGACAAACCTTTAGCAACACTAACAAAGAAAAAAAGAGAGAAGATGCAAATACACAAAATAAGAAATGAGAAAGGCGATATCACCACTGACCCCACAGAAATAAAGACTATCATAAGAGGATATTTTGAAAAACTATATTCCAACAAAAATGACAATCTAGAGGAAATGGACAAATTCCTAGAAACACATAAACAGCCCATATTGACAAAAGAAGAAATTGATGATCTTAACAAACCAATCACAAGCAGAGAGATAGAATCAGTTATTAAAAATCTCCCAACTAAGAAGAGCCCAGGGCCAGATGGCTTCACAGGTGAATTCTATAAAACATTCCGGAAAGAACTGACACCAATCCTGCTGAAACTATTCCAAACCATCGAAACAGAAAGAACATTACCCAACTCCTTCTATGATGCCAACATTACCCTAGTACCAAAGCCAAACAAAGACATCACAAGAAAGGAAAATTACAGACCAATTTCTCTAATGAACCTAGACGCAAAAATACTTAACAAAATACTTGCTAATCGTATTCAACAACACATTAAACGAATTATACACCACGACCAAGTGGGATTCATCCCAGGTATGCAAGGATGGTTCAACATAAGAAAATCAATCAACGTAATACACCATATAAACAGATTGAAGGAAAAAAATCACATGATTATATCTATTGATGCAGAAAAAGCATTTGACAAAATACAGCACCCTTTCTTGATAAAAACACTCCAAATGATTGGAATACAAGGAAATTTTTTGAACATGATAAAGAGTATATATGAAAAACCTAAAGCCAATATTGTTTACAATGGAGAAATCCTAGACTCCTTCCCTCTAAACTCAGGAACAAGACAAGGATGCCCACTGTCGCCGCTCCTATTTAACATTGTCTTAGAAGTACTTGCTCGAGCACTGAGGCAAGAACCAGAAATAAAAGGCATTCAAATTGGAAAGGAAGAAGTCAAAATTTCATTATTTGCAGATGACATGATCCTATACATAGAAAACCCTGAGAGATCTACAACGAAGATTCTAGAACTCATAAATGAGTTTAGTAAAGTCGCAGGTTATAAGATCAATGCGCAAAAATCAGTAGCATTTCTGTACACCAATAATGAGCAAGATCAGGAGGAAATCAAGAAACAAATACCATTCACAATAGTAAATAAAAAAATCAAATACTTAGGAATAAATTTAACTAAAGAGGTAAAGAACTTATACACTGAGAACTATACAAGATTGTTCAAGGAAATCAAAGAAGACCTAAATAAATGGAAGACTATTCCTTGTTCATGGATAGGAAGACTGAACATTATTAAGATGTCTATCCTACCAAAATTGATCTACACATTCAATGCAATCCCAATAAAAATCAATGCAGCCTTCTTTAAGGAACTAGAAAAACTAACTATGAAATTTATTTGGAAAGGAAAGAGACCCCGAATAGCCAAAGACATACTGAAAAAGAAAAACGAAATTGGAGGAATCACACTACCTGACTTCAAAACATACTATAAAGCTACGGTGGTGAAAACAGCATGGTATTGGCATAAGGAGAGACATATAGACCAATGGAATCGAATTGAAAGCTCTGATATAGAACCTCACATATACAACCACATAATATTCGATAAAGCCACCAAACCCTCTCAACTGGGAGAGAGTGGCCTATTCAACAAATGGTGTCTGGAGAACTGGATAGCCATATGTAGAAGAATGAAAGAGGATTACCATCTCACACCTTATACAAAGATCAACTCAAGATGGATCAAAGACCTAAATATAAGAGCCAAGACCATAAAAACCTTAGAAAGCTGTGTAGGGAAACATCTACAGGACCTTGTAATAGGTAATGGATTTATGAATATCTCACCAAAAGCACGAGCAGCAAAAGAACTAATAGATAAATGGGACTTCCTCAAAATTAAAGCCTTCTGCACCTCAAAGGAGTTTGTCAAGAAAGTAAAAAGGGAGCCCACACAGTGGGAGAAAATATTTGGCAATCATATATCTGATAAGAAACTTATAACTTGCATATATAAAGAACTCCTACATCTTGAAAATAAAAAGATAAACAATCCATTTAAAAAATGGGAAAAAGACTTAAACAGACACTTCTCCGAAGAAGAAATACAAATGGCAAGAAAGCACATGAAAAAATGCTCCAAATCTCTAGCTATCAGGGAAATGCAAATCAAAACCACAATGAGATACCATCTTACACCCATAAGATTGGCAGCTATGAAAAAAACAGAAGAATACAAGTGCTGGAGAGGATGTGAAGGAAGGGGAACACTCATCCACTGCTGGTGGGAATGCAGAAGGATCCAACCATTCTGGAGAACAGTATGGCGGTTTCTCAAACAACTAGCCATAGATTTGCCATATGACCCAGCAATACCACTGCTGGGAATATACCCAGCAGAACTGAAAACAAGAACACAAACCAATATATGTACACCAATGTTCATAGCAGCATTGTTCACTATTGCCAAAAGTTGGAATCAACCCAAATGCCCATCAACAGATGAGTGGATCAATAAAATGTGGTATATACACACAATGGAATACTACTCGGCTGTAAGAACAAACACACTACAAACACATGTGATAACATGGATGAATCTTGAGAACCTTATGTTGAGTGAAGCAACCCAGACATTGAAGGACAAATACTACATGACCTCAATGATATGAAATAAACAAGCTGCCCTAGATAGCAAGAGACTGAACGATAGGCTTGCAGGAAATCGGAGGGTGGAGGAAGGATATGAGCCGATGTCTGCAGGGGTGGAATTTAAGACGAGATGGTGGTAAGTATGAACACAAAGAAGAGATAAAAGGGGGGCAAGGGGTTGCCTTTGCTTGGGGCTTTGCGGGTTTGAGGGTGGCTGGGGAGGGACGGGTGGGTAACGTTGCCCAAAAGTGGGGGGAGGGAGGGGTAGCATACGAACCAGGAGAGGGTCAGGTGTTGGTGGAGAGTAAAATGCCGAGAAAATCATATCAAAATATAATAAAGAGGGTTACCTGTTTAGAATGCTCGGAGGGGAGGGTCTGATGCAGGACGGGCTCCTGGGGAATGTCTAAATGCTCATTCTGCCAGAGTGGGTGACACCATGGGGTAGAAACCCAAGTAGTGAGAGTGGGGGTGGACCCACATCCTGGGGAGGACTAATGCCATCCAATAGAGGGAACTGTATCCCTCGAGAGAAAGGGTGGCTCCCAGGGCATTGGGGCAGTTGAGCAAGTTAGGCCCTGAACACTATTCCATCTATCTCTGGAAGTGGCTCCTCAGGAAACGGAGGTTGGCTATCACTGAGGGCACTAAGGTGGAAGGGAAAATGGACGTTAAATGTGTGGAACCAAAGTAAATGGGGGGTAAGAGAGGAGTTTCTTGAGAGTACACTAGGATGGATATAAAACATGTAATATTACACCATAACATATAGGAGATGACAGACTGATAATGTAAACCATAATGTAAAACATAGGATAACTAAAAATGTAAAGAACTGTGTATCCTAAAGTATGCACCATAATGTAAATACAGATGTCACCTTGTTAGAAAGCTAATGTCTCAGACTCTGTACATCACTTTAAGTAAATATGATATGAATAGGGCGTAAGAGTATCACTGTGGAAGGGAAAAGGTTTTCTGGTGGATGTGTGGGAGTGCTGTATATTATATATATACATTGCTGTGGTCTAGGACTCCTGTGAAGAAAAGCTGAATAATTAGGGGGGGGGGGGGGAAATAGGATGTGGAATTTTTTCAAGTCAACATTCTTTATCTAAGTTCTTTATCTAACTTTATCCAAGTTCTTTATCTATCCTTTAAACTCATCGCTATATGCCATTCCCTAGTAAGGGACCATGACATTATATTGGGCTTCAAATTTCGGGGAGTTCTGGATCACAGAGTGTTTCAACAATGGCAATGGAGGGATACTGGTATGGGATACCAATGACAGATGATATATGACTGACAGGGAGCTGTACAGAACATATGTCCAGGGTGCATGGTAATGTTTGGATATACTCATAGTGGCAACAATTAAAAACCACAGTAGGGGGGGTACTGGGTTCCCGGCCAGTGGTGCTCTGTCGTGGTCCCTAGGGGAGCAGCGACAGTCTCCCAGGTACAGTGGTGGGGACCGGGAGGGAGTGAGGGTTCAACAGTGAGCCCCTGATACTAATGACTATGCTTGTGAGCTGATAAACCCAAAATAATAACAAGGCCTAGAGCAACTTTGTGCCTGGGAATTCCCTTCTGTCAGCCTTCATGTTACTCAAATGTGGCCAGTCTCGAAGCCAAACTCAGCATGTAAATGCAATGCCTTCCCCCCAGCGTGGGACATGACACCCGGGGATGAGCCTCCCTGGCAACGAGGGACCACTATCAACTACCAACTGATGATGCAACTGGAAAATGACCTTATATGGAAGGTTCAATGCGGATCAGCAGAATATCCATGTCTACATAAAATACCATGACTTTAAAATGCTGTTTGACCTAAAGTAAGGGGGAAATGGAAAGGAGAAATGAGTTTATATGGCTACGAGTTTCTAAAAAAGAGTCTGGAGGCTGGCAGAAGGTTTGCCCTCATGCACAACTGAGCAGAGTCAGAGAGACAGATAAAGCAGATACAACCCCCAGATATTGGTTCCTTTGAGGGCTAAAGAGACCCATGGGAGTTATGGTCGTGGCCGATGGGGTTAACTACCAGGGCAGATGGCCCCTCTTTGGAAATGGTGTTTATGTGTGATGAATCTGGATTCAGATGGGATCTCCCTTCATAAGACTTTCATGCTAATGTGCTGGAGGTGCAGTTAATGTTGGGGTTTAAGATATATTTAGGGGATTTGAATCTCTGGACTGACAATGTGATAGCCAGATCCTGAGCCTCAACAGACTCCAGCACCTACAATCTGATTTATTGGACTTACCACACTCAGCTAAGATGGAGGTGAAGAAGGACAACCACCACACCATGGAGCCTAGAGTGATTACAACTGAAAATGGGAGGATTGCATCCAGCATCCAGGTGGAATCTGAGCCTCCTCTTGACATAAAGGTGCAATGGACACAACCAATCCAGTGTCCACATAGAAGAGGTGGCATTGGATTGGGAAAAGTGGACATAATGGACAAAGGGTATGGGGAAAGGCAGGAAGAGATGAGAGGTGGAGGCGTCTTCGGGACATGGAGCTGCCCTGGATGGTGCTTCAGAGGTAATCACCGGACATTGTAAATCCTCACAGGGCCTACATGATGGAATAGAGGAGAGTATGGGCCATGATGTGAACCAATGTATATGAGGTGCAGAGGTGCCCAAAGATGTACTTACCAAATCCAATGGATGTGTCATGATGATGGGAACGAGTGTTGTTGGGGGGGGGGGAGAGGGGGGGTGGGGGGGGTGGGGTTGAATGGGACCTCACATATATATTTTTAATGTAATATTATTACAAATTCAATAAAAAATAAAAAAATTAAAAAAAAAAAAAAAAAAAAAAAAAGAAAACAAAGAATAAACTTTAACATTGTCAAACTCTTTTGTGCATTCAAACCAGGCCTTGAATACATTACAGGTTGCCTCTCCATGTGTGTTATTAGCTAGGCTGGTCACTGACGCCTCAATTAGAAATATTTGCTATATCAGCCTTTGGTTCTGCTCCTGAAGTCACTAGAAACTATGTTGCAGTTTCAAACTCCTGCAGCAGCCAATGATGACTCAGTACAGCCAAGTGTACAATGGATATCGCCTCCAGACTGGCACTGTTCCATAGTGCCAGAGAGCACTATGCACCAGGCTGGTAGAATACTAAAAACTCTCTCTAGGATCAATAATGCTGTGACTTGCTCACTGTGAAAAACATGTTAAGTGGAGCCATGATACCAGGATACTGTAAGTAAAACTTAAACACAATTGGCATTATGGCCTGCTCCCATGGAGAGATAACATGTAAAGTATTACAATCCTGAAATTTAAAACTATTAATTGCAACTCAAAATCCTAATACAGTAATTAATATTAAAGTGTTGTACTTTTATCCTGTACTAAATATATGCCTAATTATTATAATGTTATCTTTTCTATTCTGGATCAGGTACAAAAGTATATTAAACATGTTAAATTCCCGGTAACTTTATTTTCTAAATAGTTAATAAACATGTCTATAAAGTAAGGCAACGATCTTAGCCAAGTTCAGCCAAATTACTATTCTACTGTACTCTACTGTGTAGCAAAAATGAGGCTTGCTTGCTAATAATGCACCTATTAAACAGTCAATATTACCAGAAATTGTACAATTAAAACAAAAATGTAAAAAACTTTATTCTGTAGTTCTGATCCATTCTCACAGCTAAAAACTAAGAAAATCTTAGTGCACTAATCCTGAATGAAATCAACTGTCCAAAAGTTGCCAGTTCACCAGGAGCATCTAACAGAACACATGAGTGCCAATTATTAAACAGCCTAAAATCCATCTTCAAAACAAAGCTAAGTATCTATTGCAATTTCTCTCTGAAAATAACTTAGAGAAATATTATATATATATATATATATATATATATATATATATATATATATACTGTTCCCACTACCTTTTAAAAAGTGGTGCCATCTTCATAAGCACCTAACCTTGTCCACTTCTGTAATCCAAAGTCCTCTTTTAAAAACAGGTATTCCAAAATTTTAATTAAGGTTGTTTTTTTCAGAATGAACATCTTATTAACCACATGAACTTCATCCAGCTTCATACAGAATGCCAGATCTAACTTCCTCCACTTAAAATAAGAGTTTTACACTGTTAGGCAATGACTACAGCCCATGGCTAGCAGGAAGCAGTTACAGAAAAGAGATCATCTCCCTTCAGCACCCCTTTAAGATTAAAGGTATAAACTCTTTAAGAGTAAAACAAAATTAATAGATGCATCTGGAGCCTGACTGAAAATTCACGTAAGCGCCAGTGGCCCCAGGATGACTGTGGGGGGGCCCCCACCCCAGGATTCTGCTGTCCAGAATGAAAACTTCTAAACTTCTAAAAACGAAGTCCTGGATACTACACTAAAAATTGATAAGTAAAGCAGTCAATCAAAACAACAAACAGCCACCCACCTCATAGCTCCAACAATAATTATGCCAAATCTTAGCAAGTTAAGCTTTGGCATAAGGGGGGAAAATGATGTGGGCTCTGGGTGGGAGGCTCTTTGTCTCTTCGGAGATAACCTTAACTTAAGCTGTCTGTCCTGACTTGTGGGTGTGAGATGGTGAGAGGCCGCAGCCCTGCCCTTTGGTAACCATAGCAATGACTCCAGTCCCAGGAAACAGTTTATCAATGCAAACTCTATACATTTTAAATATTCAGGGAAAATGCAAACCAAATGTGCTAAAAGCTTATCTAGAATGTATGAAGTCCATGCTAAAAGCTTATCTAGGTTGTGGAAGATATAAATGCTAATTCAAACCTATTGAGCACTGAAACAAAGAATGATTTAGCCCTTCCTCTGTATAAAAGGAACTCAAAATTCTTGTTTGGGGTTCAGGTTTGAAACAGAAAGTTCCCAAGTCCCGTCAGCCATCAATAAATCATTTTCCCTTCTCAAAATCATTCCTGAGTCCAGGCCTTTCTATACGCAAATAATTGAACCTCTCACAACTGCTACAACAATATAGCATATCATTTATCAATTTGGAATACAGAAGTGTATGCAAACATACATGCATTTTTATGGAAATTAATATCAAGAATTATAGAGTCTGAGAATTTACTCTACTTGCAAGCTGACTAGTTAGACTGCCACAGTTTCCCAGAAGCTGGCAGAGGACATGCAACTATTGAGTCAGTCAAAGACAAAGAACAGTTTATTATTCACAGCAATAGCAGTAGTCAGGGGGCAATCCCACAGGGCAATGCAAAGAAGACCAGTTGACACTTACAGATGCAATGTATTGCATTACAGGAAAGGAAACTGAACTGCGGGAACCCAATTTTTTTGTAGTGGATACAAAGCATGCACTGTAAGCAGGCTTGTTCTTTGCTCTGGAGGGTGAAACTAATAATCTTTCAAAACTGTTCTCTCTTAAATATCCTTGGGAAGACAGCCTGGAATAAAGGCAGTAAGGTTTTCTTCTCACGAGGCTTTCAGAAATACAGGAAGCTATGCAGAATTGTCTCCCAAAAAGGGAGTCATTTGATTCTTAAATAGAAAAAAACTTCCAAAAGGATAGTAACCACTGATTCTGAAGCAGAAATGTTGACTAATCATGATGGCAATTAGAAGGATAGGGGCAGATGGGAAGTCAAAGAACAGAAGCCAAGTAGACAGTAAAAAAAGTAAAGTGCAGGCAAGTCAAGGGATGGTTTATGACAAATATTGCAACACTTGAGTTGTTATGGCCAGACAGTTGGAAGGTTTATATTTAAAATGGGACAGACTTTCTAGACATTGGTCTCCATAAACAGAAAAGGTAGTTGGGGGCACATAATAGGACAACAGGTTAAGATTGTATATTGTACCATATAAATAGGATTACCAGCCAAAATGAGTGTTACATGTAGCCACCTTCAGTACCATGTTTTGTCCGAACACAGGCCATTACACAATACTCAATGAATAAAGGAGTTTTAATTTCCACTAAGGGCAAAATGGCTGTAGTGATAATGATGGTACTCAGTTACTTATCACTGGATTTCAATTTCAGACAGCTGCTTTATTTAAGCTTTGAGCGTGTGTTACAAGAGTGTATTTAAATTAATATAAAAATACATCACAAAGTTAAAATTGCACTGTAAGAATTGAAATGCAGAAGATGCCTTTTAAAAAAAGATATGAGTAACTTAAATATAAATAATACTTTTTGTGATCCCTTTCAAATTCTTTTCTAAAGATGTTTAATTTTGGTGCCAATTAGTCAATCTTGTAGTATAATAGATATTCTAAGAATATTTTCAATTTTCAAAGAGAAGGAAAATATTTTTAACTGTTAAAAGCTACCAATCTTGTAGTATAACAGGTATTCTAAGAATATTTTCAATTTTCAAAGAGAAGGAAAATATTTTTAACTGTTAAAAGCTACCACCCTGATTTGGGGGTTAAATAGCTTTTTTAATATCCATAATTGAATCAAAAAATAAAGATTTCATAGTTGAATGGATATTTTGATCAATGTAGAAAGCTAACCCAGAGATTTCTGTGTCTTTCTCACCAAGCAAATACAATTCCAGTATTGTTTAATCAAACTGGCCTACATTGACCAAGGTTACTGAAAAATTCTATTAACTTCTTGATTTTGCCCTAAACAAAAAAGAGAAGATAGAGAAAATACAAAAGAAAAGAATTAGATATAGAAATGATTTAGAAAAATATATATATATAATTAATGGAAGTTAAAGGAGTAATAGTTTCTAATACCTTCTTTATTAAAGACTTAAGACAGAGAAAGAGGTTAACAGTTTAAGGGACATACATATCTCTTTTTCCTAATATTAAGACAATGTGTTCAAAGAGAGACTGTGTGGTATAAAGGTTATGAGCCTAGGCCTTGGAATCAGATTGACTTAGCTCTGACTCTCAGCTGTCACTTATTAGCTGTGTGATTCTACACAGTTGACTGAACCTCATGATCAATAATTTCCTAAATTAACATGATATGTGAATTGGTAGTGGTGATAGGACTAACCTCACAGGAATAATGAATATAAAGAGGTTTGCATAACAAATGCTTAATAAAGTACTAACTTGTTAAGGATAGATGAGACAAACATAAACAAAGAGGAACTGAATTTATGGTAACCCTGAGGTAGTGGCTATAAACAGGCTTCAGAGTATGTAGCATAGAAATCCTTTGCCTTTGATATTGCCCATTCATGGTACTCTTCCATTTTCTCTCTACGTGGATGTCAAAAGACTTATTTAACTTTATCTCCACCAAGTTCTTGAGCTTCCTGTATGCTTCCAGAACCTCTGCTTGGATTGTCTTATCTCATCTATTTTGAAACCTGCCAGGTATTATTATCTTTGGTTTCTTTAAACTACCATTGCACAACATTCTGTACGATGTTGCAACCTAAGAGCCTTTAATAAGTTTTGATTTATTGATGGTCATTGCCCAGAGTGACTTGCTATATTATAACCTTTAGGAAGAAAAGGAAAGTAAAAATGACCTCATCTTTACAAATTATAGAACCACAAGACACTTCAGAGTATATTATTTTGGATGAGGATACTAGGATCATTAATTGCCTAATTTTTAACAGGATACCTGTTAGGAAAATGTATTTGTACCTGCTGAACAGAAGACTAACATAGCAAAAAAGTATTTAACTTTGAAATATAGCTTAATCAGTTATTTTCAATTTCAATTTAGGTGCTTTACACATAATTAGCCATAATATGACATGGTTCTAAATTGAGATATCACTGCTATTTTGCTTCCTTTCCATTCCTGTTTTAGTAGCCTGCCTCCTTATCATCATCCTTTAGCTCAGTATTCTTTGGTTGAATGTTGGCCAGGATTCAGTGGGTAGTGGTTTATATTCTCAGGAAAGAGAAGAGAGGAAAAGAGATGAATAAAATACAAAAGTAGCAGATAATGTCTAACGGGTATGAAGCTAAGCACCTGAAGATCTAAGTTCCAGCTTAGTAGAGCAGAACTAACACTAAAGATGACCTGGTGATAGCAGATATATATAGATATTTTTTTTTCATTTTCTCTACAGTTTAAATTATATTTATAATATATTTTATAAATAGAGTATTTGCTAAGAGAAAATAACACTCATATACCACACTGGGCATTCTTCAACATAAAACAGACCAGGATCAATTTTAATGTAAAGATTTTAGACATTGGATTCTGTTGGAGTTGGTATTCTCTCTCATTAGCCTTGAGTCATTAAGCAAGAACATGGATGTCAGTTTCTTCATTGTAAAATGAAGAAAATAAAACCCATTTTATTATATTATCATGAGGCATAGAGATTGTATTGCACAAAGCCTAGCACATAGTAGGTATTCAACAAATGCCACTAAACTAGACTAGCACATCATGAATTCTATCTGGTAGGAATCATTTGAGTGTGTTAATTAAAAAAAATAAGATAAACAGGCTTTTTCCTGGAGATCCTGATTTACTCAGTCTGGGAAAACACTATTCCCTTCTCCTCCCCTCCCCTCTCCTTTTCCCTTTCTTTCCTGTCTATAAAGTTTCTTTTTTTTAAGTGACTTTATTTTTTATTTTTTTTTAAACTTTTTTGTCTTTATTTTTTTAATGTTACATTCAAAAAATATGAGGTCCCCCCAACCCCCTCCCCCCACTCCTCCCTCCATAACAACAATCTCCTCCATCATCATGAGACTTTCATTGCATTTGGTGAATACATCTCTGAGCACCGCTGCACCTCATGGTCAGTGGTCCACATCATAGCCCACACTCTCCCACATTCCATCCAGTGGGCCATGAGAGGACATACAATGTCCAGTAACTGTCCCTGCAGCACCACCCAGGACAATTCCAAGTCCTGAAAATGCCTCCACATCTCAGTAAAGTTTTTTTTAATGAACATATCAGATGATTCTTATCATTGGTAAAACCTAAAACAGAGCATCCAATGTAGCATGGGCCTATTAAGAGGGGAGGTTTCCATGACTAATGACATTAATACTCATGTGGTGTTGATGTCCATGATCTATCTCTAGTACATAATTTCTCTGAGCTTCTGACCCCCCTTTCTATCTCATAGCCCAATCAATGTTCTGTGCAACCTTTGAAACTGGAAATATCTCAAATAAACCTGGCCTTTCTCTTCATTTTCTACTTTTCAAAAAGGGAAATTGTTCTTCCTTGTGTCTTTCTATTTTTAACCAGATGCACAGCCATCTATCCAGTTTTCTATGCAGATGAAGGTGTCACTTTCCACTCCTTTGCCTGCTGTTCTTAACTGGTCTCCTACTCCTGTGTCCATTACAGCTAATCTCTCAATTTACTGCCATAGTAAACTTTCTGAAATAGAAACCTAACCATGGTTAGCATTCTTTACTGGAGGAGTTCTAGGAAGATGGCATTGGAGTAGGCAGGCAGGGCTCAACTCACAAAAACAGCAGAGATAGGGCCAAAAGCTGTCTGAGGGAAGAGCTTTAGGCATCAGCAGACCAGGGCAGTGCTACACAACTCCCAGAAAGATGAAGGACAAAGATACAAAGGTGCCAAAACAATAAATGTGAGTTATCAAACCTCTGCAGCAGCTGGGTAGGGCTCCCCAAACCCCACCCCTAAGATATTAAGCTGGGATAAAATTCATTGCTCACTGCAGCCTACTGAAAGGGGAACAGATGTCTTCCTCTCTGTCAGCTGTTTCAAGGGAAAAGGGAGAGGGAGTCAGGGGGGAGGGGCTTCTTTTCAGTGAAATTGGCCAGCAGAGCATGCTTTAAATCTTGTCCCTGGCCAGACCAAAACACAGGAAAATGGAGAATGAAAGAAACTTCTCCATGGAAAGTTGTGCCAAGAGCACCATCTGCTGGCTGGTTTGGAAAATGCACAGAGAAAAACTGTTTTTAGGTCTCTTGTAAGCCTAACTCGTGGGAGAAAATCTGCATCCCGTTAGTGAGTACCTGGCCTGATTTTGATAATTTAGGCTGGGCAATTATAAAGAATTGGAATAAGCTGAACCAAATATCAAAGAAAAGCTATGAAAAAAAAAAACAATGGTCAAGAGAGAGAAATTGGCCATGAGAGTAAATTCACCAACACAGTTAGATGCCTAGACATCAGCAAAAAATTACAAGCCATACTAGGAAACAGGAAGAGATTGCCCAAATGATAATCAGATGAATCTCCTAAACCAATTCAAAGAACTTGAAAGAAAATATGGCTAAAAGGATAAAAGATATAAAGATGATACTGGACGAACATAAAGAACAATTTGAAAGCCTGCAAAGAAAATTAACAGACCTTGTGGGAATGAAAGATGATGACTGAGATTAAAGAATCCATTAAATGGGGAAGCAGATGTGCCTCCAGTGATTGGGCTCCCATCTACCATATGAGGGATACGGGTTTGTTTCATCGAACCTCCTGGTAATGATGAGTTGCCCTGTGCTGTGGAGAGTTGGCCTGTGCCATGGGGAGCAGGCCCACACTACGAGCTGATGCAACAAGATGACATAACAAAAAAGAGACACAGAGGAAAGACCATGAGAGACACAACAAACCAGGGAGTTGGGGTGACTCAAGCAATAGATTGCCTTTCTCCATGTTGGAGTTCCCAGTGCCTCCTAAAGAGAAGACATGAAGAAAAGACAAACAGACACGGAAGAACAGGCAGCAAATAGACACAGAGAGCAGACAGTGACCGCAGGCAACAAGTGGGGTGGGATAAATAAAATAAAAATAAATCTTTAAAAAGTCCATCAAAGGCATAATAGAGCAAATTTGAATTGCTCAAAGAATTAGTGATTTTGAAGACAGAAAATCTGAACTGGAAAATACAGGAGAGTGGAAAGAGAAAAGAATGAAAAAATTGAAACAGGGTTGGAACAGGGTCTCAAGAAATTGAATGACAATGTGAAACACAAACTTACATATTATTGGTGTGTCTGAAGAAGAAAAGAATAGAAAAGGGGCAGAAAGAATATTTGAAGAAATGATGACTGAAAACTTCCCAATCTTATGAAAGACAAAAATAACAATATTCAAGAAGAACAATGTATCCCAAACAGAATAAATCTGAACAGACATACTCCAAGACTCCTTTATTCAGAATGACAAATATCAGAGCTGAAGAGAGGATTCTGAAAGCAGCAAGAGAAAAGCAAAGGATCACATGTAAGGGAACCTCAATAAGTTTGAGTGCCAACTTCTAACAGAAACCATGGAGGAGAGAAGAAAGTGGAATGATGTATTTAAGATACTGAAAGAGAAAAACTTCCAGCCAAGAATTCTTCATCTGGCAAAACTGTATTTCAAAAATGAGGGTGACTTCAAAGTCTTCAAAGACAAGCAAAAACTGATAGCGTATATTACCAAAAGCCTGGAACACAGGAGATACTAAAGGGAGTTCTGCAGCCTGAAAGGGTAAAACAAGGGTGAGAGACTTGGAGAACAGTATAGAAATGAATACTATGAAGGTAAATTAGAGGTAAAAAAGACAGACAATGGTAAGCTTTGACAACGGAAAACCAAAGGACAAAATGGATGAAGTAATACTTTTACAGTAATTATGTTGAATGTTAATGGCTTGAACTCCCCAATCAAAAGACATAGCTTATAGAATGGATAAAAAAATATGAACCTTCTGTAGGATGTCTACAAAAGACTCACCTCAGATGTAAGGACACAACCAGGCTAAAAATGAAAGGTTGGAAAAAGATATTCCATGCAAGTAGCAACCAAAAGAGATGGAGTAGTGATACTAATATTGGACAAAATGGATTTTAAATGCAAAAATTTTATAAGGAATAAAAAAGTCATTATTAATAAAAAGAAAATAATTGTACTAAATATGTATGCACCCATCCTGAGTCCCCAAAGATACATGAGGCACACACTGGCAAAGCTGAAAGGAGAAATAGATGTCTTTACAATAATAATTGAAGACTTCAATACACCACTCACAGTATTGTATTGAACATATGGACAGAGAATAAATAAAAAAAAAACAGCTTGAATAATACAATAAATGAACCAGACCTAACAGACATCTATAGAGCATTGCACCTGAAAACATCAAGATATTCATTGTTTTCAAGTGCTCATGGGTCATTCTTCAGGATAGACCACATGGTGGGTCACAAGAGAAGACTCAATAAGTTTAAAAAGATCGAAGTTATACAAAACACTTTCTATGATCATAATGGAATGAACCTGGAAATCAACAGTGGATGGAAAAAGGGAAAATTCATAATGTATGGAGGTTAAGCAACATGCTCTTAAATAATCAGTGCATCAAAGAAGAAATTCAAAGAAAATTCAGCAAATACCTTGAGATGAATGAAAATGAGAACACAACATATCAAAGTCTATGGGACACTGCAAAGGCAGTTCTGAGAGGGAAATTTATAATTCACAATGCTTATATTAAAAAAGAGGAAAGAGGGTTGGAGGGGGGGATGCAGTCAGTAAGATGGAAAATGAGATGGCTGAGAGATAGGAAGAAGTGGCAGACAGAGGGAGGAAACCCAATGTCCACCCAAAGTGCCCATTGTTATTCAAGATGATAGACTTCCAGGGGGCACCTCCACAGATCCGCATCCTCAAGAAGCCCACTAGCAAAATAGCATGGGCAGCACACCCAAATCCACCAGCAGGCTAGCCTTTCAGGTCAAGTTCCTAGCACAGCAGAGGCAGAGTATGCTAAGGCCCAGAAGGATTTGGGTAGTGCAACCCTGAGGGGGAGCAGGAGAAACCCATCCTTGACAGTCCAACCAGGATCTCCCAACCCAAAGACAACAGTCAGCCCAATTATGTGATCAGACAGTCCTTGGGTCCTGATGGGTCACAAGGCTTCAAACAGCGCAGTTAAATGTGGGCAAGAAAGGATGCCACCGCTGCTGCGGTCACTGCCTCTGAGTTATCTGTACAGTCCCACTGCTGTAGCAGATAGCTGGACTTGATTGGAGGAAACCTCCTAATTTACTTGCACTGTGATCCCCTTTGCTGCACCCACTGTGACCTTGAAGGCCATGCACTGTGACCTCCCACTTCCCCCTCCTTTTCACTGTGATTGGCACATTAACAAAGGCTGTCCCAAGTCAATGGAAAGGGAAAGGGGGCCTCTTGAAGATCTTACATAATACAGGTTATTATCAATTTTCATCAACATAAACTTTGGAAATGTGAAGTAGGAATGTCCTGGAGATTATTCCTAATTCTATTTCAGCAGGTATAGGAAAGGATAGCCTGGATTTCATCTGTCCAACTTAATATGCCTTTACTTTATGGATCATCCAATCACACGTGAAAAAGTCTGCTAAATATTTCTTCCTATTACTAATACGAGTAGACAGACTTTGTCAGTATAAACCGACTCAGGGAAAATGATTAAAAAAAAAACCAAAACACTTTTTATGTAAATATCCAGGCAGTGTGCTTTTATTGGTTTTTACCGATGAATGAAATTGTTAATTTGATTAGTCGTTGTCCTTTGTATGTAATGGGGACATTATGTATTCCCTGATGATTTGCATGTCAATCCTTTGAGGAAAACATCTCAGAAGAATGAAGAAGTAGTGGTGAATTTACAATGCAGTGCTTGTAGTCATTTTTGGAAAGCCTTTTCTCCAATTTGAATGTAATTTATTCTCTGGAAGCAAACAGGACTTTTCATTGTAATAGTATTCATTATAGCATGGACTTCAGCATAGCAATGGTATTATTTTCATCTATTCAAGAAAGATTAGGCTGCAGAGCGTCTCCTAATAACACACCATCTTACTCATTGTATGAATCCATTATATAGAAAAATGTGTGATGAGAAGGCTTTCAAAACCAGAATATGTTTCCTATATGAGGTTAGAGACAGCATCTACATTATTTACTAATGTACTAATAGTGCCTGCCAGGTATGTAGTAGACATTATATATGCTATATACCATATACTAATTGGAGAAAAATGAATGAAAGTTTTGATGGTTAACGTGAAGGTTAGGGAAGAACAATTAGGAAATTCATTAAATATCCTCTATTTAATTTTCTAACTGAAGGTAATAACTTAACTATTAATGGAACATGTCATCAGCTGATAATGGGCCAGAACTACACATCAATAACTAACCTATGTTTGCATTACAAATAAAAATGTGTAAATTTCAGTTCTATATCAGGTTGCTAAGATCAGACAACAGTTTCTCCAGGAAACCTCTCATTAATTAAAAAGAGCTTGATTTAAACACACTTGCTTTTGCTTTTTGATGAAAGGAAGGATTAATTTATTTGCTCTTTTTGGCTATAGTTAGGCAACACAGGTTGCAGCTTAAAACATTTAAAAATACACTTACATAATAGAGATATCCAATGATAAGAACTTTTCTTTACAAATTCACAGACATTTTTTAATGATTAGAATGTATGATTTAAGACCTTTTTCCTCCACATGAGTTGAACAGAGTCAACATTTCTACAGGAGACTGGGATTTCCTATTTTTCCCCCCTCATTAAGCTTTAATGGTCCCTCATCACTGTCATTGCCATTGTAAGGGATTGGACAGAAGTCCAGCAAAACTGCGCATTAATTAGAAGAAGGCACGGACACTCTCTTCACAGCTCTTGAATACTTAACTGTGGCAGTGTTGCCAGTTCCCACAAGAAAGCAAAATAGCAGGAGTTAGGCATTTTATAAGGCTTAAATTTTAAATCAGGAGTTGGGAAATGTTAACACTTTCAGCACGTTTTAAGATTCCATGTGGAGGGTGGTTGTTCCTCCTTCTCCCAATTTTCTTTCTTCCATAATCTTTTCCATGAGCCATATGGAAGATGGATGACTGGGCTTAGGCTAAATTCCCGAAGTCAAGGATATTAACTCACTTTTCAAATATGGCTTATACATTTACATATTCTGAAAGGAAAACCAAAATCTAAAATTTTATTATGTTTAAAGACTGAGTAGCATATTTTAGTTAGGACTCTTTTAAGTGCAAGAAATAGAAACAAAATTCAAACTAGATGTAGGTGAAAAGAGAAATTATTGGCTCACTTGATATAATTTGAAGAGGGCAAGAATGAAGCAGTTCTCAGGACTCATTGGAACCAGGAATTTGCATATTTCAAGATTTGTACTCTCATTCTCTTTTCTCTCTCTCTCTTTTACTCTCTCTCCCCTGTCTTTCCTTTTAAATTTTAAATCAGTGTACTCTATAAAATAAAGGATTTGTCCTCCAGGTCTTGTCTAACTTCACAATTACCAAGGAAAGGAGTCTTTCTATACTCCAGTTGGGAAATACTCAAAGGATAAAGCCAATGAAGCACAAAAGAACAGGAATGGTCTCTGACTAGTTACTTTAAAAAGTCTTGGGCCAGAGCAAATATTAACAAATACAAAAATGAAGGTTCAGGTCATCCTTCAGTTCTGAGGAATAATCATTCATTGGTTGTTTATAATCCTATATGATGCTTATAAGTCATTCAAAGAAAACTGTTGATTGCAAAATATACAGAAAAACACTTTCCTTGAGGGAAACCAATTGCTTCATAAATATGTTACCTTTCTTTAAAATAAAACATGTGAATAATGAGGTAAAGTATAAAAGAAATCCTCTAATTCAATTTGCTTAAGGTTGGAAAAACTGCTAGAGATCTTAGTCATCATTTGCTCTTGACTTGTCCTCCCACCACCCCCGCTCCTATCACACAAAATCGTTAATCATTCCTCTGTCTTATGAGGAGTATTAACAAGTTACAGGTTACAGAGACCTCATGATATCAAGGCCTAATATTAATTATATGAAGGCTTAATGTACAATTAAAATCAAAGAGACATCAGAGTGGCAGAAAAATTCTGAGTGTTTCTGAACCTTCCTCATCCCAGATTTTCTGCTAGGCATTAATTACTCCCCAGCATAAATTACTCAGGGCAGAAATATCTTGACTGGTCAGATAATTGCCTAAAGGTTCTCCTACTTTTCATTGCCTTAAAAAATATCTCCTTAGGTTGGGAATTTTTTGTTTGGGCCAAATTTTATCTTGCCAAGTTCCCACCCACAAAGAAATTAGGAGAGCTGGTAAATGAAGAATTAACGTAGATTTTCTCTGTAATTGATATATAGCCTGAGTCATGGAAAAGTCCGCTCATGGTCTCAGGAGACCAGATTCTTAGAATATGAACACCTGAATATGGAACACCTGAAAACTCTCTTATCTCTTTGGACTGTGCTATTATGGCATTGGGAAGGGTTAACAGATATTGTAATAAGTGGGCCTTTAACAACTAAAATAAAAGAAAGGTGTTTTGTTTTTGTTTTTATTTTTGTTTTCTATAAAACATAGGACCAAGACAATGTTCAATTGTCAAGGCATGAGGACATCTTACGGCAATAAAATTTCCTATGAGCTTTGGTAAGATCACTAGTTTCTATTCTAATCCACATTTAAGGAGACATGGTTATTAGAGAAATGAGTCCTGGTAGCTTCATCAATAACATTTATCGAAGGTCTATTATCTGGAAGGCACTGTGGTGCTTAAGGTAAATATAAAGAAAGAGACAATGAAATCTTATATTTCAAAAAACTTAAATTCTTAATGAATAAGGTGTATAAAAAACAAAAACAAAACAAAAAAAGTCATGATTAAGTAATAACAATATGTACAGGTTGCAGTGGGGACAACTGAGGAAATCAGTTCTATATGTGATAAATGAGTGATCAGAAATAATTCATAGATGAAGTTACATTTGAGCTGGGTCCAAAGATGAGTAGGCATTTGTCAGGGAAACGAGAAGAAA
Organism: Dasypus novemcinctus; assembly: GCF_030445035.2. Taxonomy (NCBI): domain Eukaryota; kingdom Metazoa; phylum Chordata; class Mammalia; order Cingulata; family Dasypodidae; genus Dasypus; species Dasypus novemcinctus. Next base: position 89,517,747 of record NC_080677.1, read on the forward strand.
GCATTCCAGCTTGAGCAAGCTATATCAGCAAAAGTGTGAAATATTAAGGTCCATTAGAGGAACTGTAAGCATTTCCTAACAGTTGATATATAGGGTAAGGGTGGAGATCCTAAAGGTCTTATACAATGTCAGGAACTCTGGATATTTTTCCCTATGGGAGAATTAAGCTGATAAATATTTGGGTTTTCTTTTTTTTGTCTTTATTTTTTAAATATTACATTAAAAAAATATGAGGTCCCCATATACCCTGTACCCCCTCACCCCACTCCTCCCCCCATAACAATCTTCTCCATCATCATGAGACATTCATTGCATTTGGTGAATACATCTCTGAGCACCACTGCACCTCATGGTCAGTGGTCCACATTATAGCCCACACTCTCCCACAGTCCACCCAGTGGGCCATGGGAGGACATACAATGTCCAGTAACTGTCCCTGCAACACCACCCAGGACAACTCCAAGTCCCAAAATGCCCCCACATCTCATCTCTTCCTCCCACTCCCCACCCCCAGCAGCCACCATGGCCACTTTCTCCACACCAATGGCACATTTTCTTCGATTACTAATCACAATAGTTCAAGAACAGAATATCAGTAAGTTCACTCTAATCAATACTCTATTCCTCCATCCTGTGGACCTTGGAGTGATTGTGTTCACTCCATATCTATATCAAGAGGGGGCTTAGATTCCACATGGATGCTGGATACAATCCTGCTTTCAGTTGTAGGCACTCTTGGCTCCCTGGTGTGGTGGTTGACCTTCTTCACCTCCATGTTAGCTGGCCAGGGTAAGTCCAATAAACCAGATGGTCGGAGTTGCAAGTCTGTTGAGGCTCAGGGCATTACTATCACATGGTCAGCCCAGAGATTCAGGTCCCCTGGGTATACATTAAACCCCAGCACCAACTACAGTTCCGGTGGGTTTTCTTAAAGATTATTTCAGAGCAGTTTGGAGGATGGATTGCGCATGATAAGACTGGAAGCTGGAAGATGGGGTGGGAGGCTATTGTAATAGTTTAGGTGTGAGTGATAAAGCCTGGAATGGGTAAAGAAATGAAGATGAATAGTTGGGCCTTTTTACTTATAGATATTGTGTTAGTATTCTTAAAAATTGTTAATGTGATAGGAAAAACTGGTGTCTTGTTATAATTTCCATTTCTTTGATTACAGATAATGGGATTTTATGTTCTTTGTGATTTTTTCCTCATATCCTTTGTATTTTTTTTTTTTAATCTCTATTGGGGTGGTGTGTGGCAGACACTGTCTCTAATATCTACCTTCCTTTTTCAGTTGGGAATTAACCCACACGTTTTAGCTGGACACATGGCAGTTAGAGTGACCATGTGACTACTGTCTAGCCAATGGCATGTGAGCAGTATTGATGTGTACAACTTCTGGACATACCCATAAAAAGAAAGAAAAGTTGTGCACTCTACATTTTCTTCTCTTCTTGCCAACTGGCATTGGGACATGATAGCAGAAACTTAAGCAGCCACTCTAGTCCATAAAATGAATGCTGTATGTTAACAATACAGAACCTCAAGCTAGAAGGAGGCTGGGTGTCCATCATCAACTTATGGAGTTGCCATATTAGCCCTGATATGCTGATACTCAGATTTGCTAACTGAGGAAGAAATTAATTTCTATTTGGTTTAAGTCATGTTATTTTACCAACTGGTATGGTAGTCATGCCTATACCCTACTTAATATAAGTGATCAGAATTTTTATTTTCAATGTCGAAGAATTCTAAATACATATGTATGTATATATAAATGTATATGTAAATACGTATAAAGTATATGAATCATTTTTGTGATATTTGTGCAAAACTTTGCTCCCATATCATCTTTATTTCTTTTACAATTTTAACTTTTTTAATCAGTGAAGATAAAAAAAAATTCTTCTAGACATCATTGTAGTTTTCCTGAATAGATGACTGTTTCTTTTCGTGTCTCTTCTCTCATCTGTAAATATGTGTATTTCTTAAAGTTCTGTCTTTGGCCAGCTCTTCCTCTTTTAAAAACTTCCAGAGTCATTATCTACTTCCACAATTTCAGAGATTGTTATTGCTCAAGCACAAATGAATCTGAAATTGAGCTCCCCAGTCTCAACCACTCTACTGCGCTCTAGACCACTTATCACCTCTAGTATAATGCACTGCTGACACTTTATGTTTAACATGTTCAACACCATATTTATCATCCTCCCTTTAAAGCACAACTTTCTGACCTTCCTGGACATTAATGGTGCCAACATTCTCTAAAGTACCAAGACTTTAAAACCCTCTCACACTCTTCTTTCATTCCTTATACAGTTGTCAACTCCTGTATAGTCTCTTTCTAGATGATTTTTTTTCTTCTTTCTAAAATGTGTTTGACCCTTGACTAGAAAACTGGTAAATGTTTGCAATTGGTTCATATGCCTCTACTTCCTTTAAGTCTGGTACATTGGTTAAGAAATTTTTTTTCTTATCTAAAAATGGCCAGATAGTAAATATTTTTTATCTTGAGAGCCATACAGTCTCTATCACAACTACTCACAACTACTGGCATGAAAGGGGGTATAGACAATATATTAATGAATGGATGTGAGTTGTTCAATAAAACTTTATAAAACATAGCAGCAGCCTAGATTGACCTGCAAGCCATAGTTTCCTAATATCTGCGGTAGTCCATGGATATATAACATTTAATGTGAGGACAGTTTTATAGCTCTGAGGGAACTTCTAATTTAGATAGGCAGGGAGGCAGAACATAAAGAAACAGATAAATACATGACTAAGATAATGACCTATTTCATTGCTTCAGTAAATGTTATAAAGCCAATGAAATGAGTGATGTGATAGAGAAGAACTAAAAATTCTTATTTAGGTTAGGTGGTTAGGAAAAAATTCTCTAGGCTGGTGATATTTAGCTGAAACTTGAATAATATGCAAACTCTCCAGGAGTGGAGGGTGGTAGGGATATATCTAAGAAGAGACACAAGCAAGTCTGTACTGTGAAGGAAGTTGCCTTATTTGAGGAATTTCTTAGTAAGAAAAGATGCATTAGAGGTTGGGGAGGATCCCATAGATGTCTTATTCACAGGCCATGCTTAGGATTTGGCATCCTAATCTATGTGGGAAGTGAGAAGTTTTGATTTAACTTTAGAGTGGCTTATAGAGGGGTGAAGGATATTGTCATAGAGTTCCATCAGAAAATGAACAATGCTTGAAGTGATTCTATCACTAATATCATTTCAGTGGGGATGGGGGGTGTATTAGTCAGCCAAAGGGGTGCTGATGCAAAATACCAGAAATCTGTTGGCTTTTATAAAGGGTATTTATTTGGGGTAGGAGCTTGCAGTCACCAGGCCATAAAGTATAAAATTACTTCCCTAACCAAATTCTATTTCCACGTGTTGGAGCAAGATGGCTGCCGACATCTGGTTTCCTGGGTTCCTCCCTTCCCTGGTATTGCTTCTCTCAGGGCTCAGGGTTCCTTTCTTCCCAGGGATTGCTTCTCTTTCTTCTGCATGCTTACTTCCTGGGGCTCCAGCTCAAGACTCCAGCATCAAACTCCAACATCAAAATCTCCAACACAGTCCTTTGCCATGTCTTTTATCTGTGAGTACCAACTCACCAAGGGGTAGGGGCTCAGCACCCTACTGAAGTGGGCCAATCAAAGCCCTAATCATAATTTAATCATAATTTAATCATGCCCAGGCATAGACCAGTTTATAAACATAATCCAATATCTATTTTTGGAATTCATAACTATATCAAACTACTACAGGGGAAAAGAGATACATCAAATATTTTGTAGGTAGAGCTAATAGAACCTGATGATACTTTGAATGTAGGAGGTGAAGGAAGGAGAAAAACTAAGGATGGCTGTTAGGTTTTTAGCTTGGGTAAATGGGGCAGTGATTCTTATTTAGCTGGAGAAGAATTGAGGAAGAGTGGTTTTAAGAAGAGTGTGTGGTAGACATAGGGAGTCAAGAGACTTTTAACTATGTTGAAAGTTTAAAAAAGAGCAGTAGTGAGTGGCAAGGTGTACCCACATCCTGGGGAGGCCTGATGTTCTCAGAGGGAATTGTGTCTCTCAAGAGAAGTGGTGGCTCCCAATTGGGAAGGGCAGTCTAGTATGTCAATCCCTCAGTGTTGTTGCAAGTATCTGTGAATCTGGTCCTTCAAGCAGTGAAGCTTGGTTGTCACTGTGGGCCCTGAGGGGAGGGGGAGGAAGAAATAGAATCTATGGAAGCAGGGTAACTGGGGGGCAACAGAAGTGTTCCACAAGATTGTGCAATAATGGATATAGGACATGTTAAATTTCACGAAAAATGTATAAAAATCTATAGGCTAAAATGTAAACCATAATGTAACTAAAAATTTAGAAAATTGGACAGTCAAAAATATAAACCAAAATGTAAACCAAAATGGAACCATGATTGATAGCTATGTTTCAATATCTATACATCAGTTGCAGCAAATATTACATGAACATGTAAAAAGATCATTGCTGGGGAGGAGGGAAAAGTGTTTGATGTTGGATATAGGGCAGTCCCCTATATTGTATATATGACTTTACCGTGAACTAAAGTTTTTATGAAGACAAAATTAAAAATTAGGAAAAAAAAAAAAGGATGTAGACATCTGAGGAAGAAAGGAAAGAAATTGCCTGGCCCTGTATATACAGGGCAGCACCTACTACAGTGATGAAAGGCAAAATGTCAAAAACAAAGTTTTATGATATTTTTCATTTTTAATACCCCAATTTATTTTACTTTATTTTAGTTTTTCTAAATTAGTATGTATTCTATTTCTAATCTTTAAGCCTATCATTACTATTTCATTTTCCTATTAATTAAATTTGGCAATATATTAGGCTTCATTTTTGAAGAAGTTTTGGACTACAGAGGGGTTCAACTATGGCAGGGGAGGAACACTGGTGTGGGGTGTTATTGATGGGGGACACATGATTGGGAGGGAGTTCTCCAGAGCATGTACATACAGTATATAAAAATGTTCTAATATTCGTTGGGTGTTTTCATAGTAGTTACAGTTACAAATGACAACTGAGGGAGTGCCGAGGTCCTAGCCAGGGGAGCTCTGTAACATTCCCCAATGGAACAGCATCAATCCCCCAAGTTCAAGGGCAAAGACCAGTGAAGAAGGATGGTCCAGTGATGAGCCCTTGATACTGATGACTATGTTTATGAGCCTGTGTGCCTGAAATCTGAATTAGGCCTAGAGTTGCAGGTGCCTAAGAGTTACCTCCTGAGAGCCTCCATGTTGCTCAAATGTGGCCACTCCCTAAGCCAAACTCAGAATGTAAATGCATTACCTTCCCCCTAGCATGGGACATGACTCCCAGGGATGAACCTCCCTGACACTGAGGGATTACTATCAATCACTAACTGGTGATGCAACTAGAAAAAGACCTCTAATAAAATGGTGAAATGGTAAAGACAAATGATATTATATGGCTAAGAATCTTCAAAGAAGAGTCAGGAGGTCAATCAGAGGGGTCACATTTATGCCCACTTCAGCAAGATACCAGAGATAGCCAAAGTAGATACAACCCCAGGTACTTGTGCTCCTGAGGGCTATGGAGACACACAGGTTCTACCGTCATGGCAGATGGCTCTGGAGTTCAGTGCCTTGTCAGTGGGCCCTACTATGGAATTTGTCTTCTTGACTGTGATGAAGTTGGACTCAGATGTGACCTTTCTACATATGCCTCTTCTGCCACTTTTACTGAACCTGGGGCTGGCACTGGGGTTGGTGTATACACAGGAGACTTGAATCTTTGGGCTGTCCATGTGCCAGCAGAGTTGCAATTCCTGCTCTCCAGTTCTTTGGAGTTGCCCAGGTCAGCTAACAGTGAGGTGAATGGGGTCAACCACCATACCAGGGATCTGAGAGTGCCTACAACTCCAACCAAGAGAATTGCATCCATCAACCATGTGGGATCTCGGCACCTCTCGATATAGAGGTGGAGAGGACATCACTATCCCAGGGTCCACAAGATGGAGGAATGGAATGTGGATTAGAGTGGTCTTACTGGTATTCTACTATAGAACTATTGTGACTAGTAATGGAAGAGACTGTAGCATTGATCTGGAGAAAGTGGCCATGATAGTTGCTGAGAGCAGGAAGAAGGAAGAAGAGATGTGATGTGGGGGCATTTTCGGGACTTGGAGTTGTCCTAAATGATATTGCAGGGACAGATCCTGGACATTATATATTCTGCCATAGCTCATTGAATGTACTGGGGGAGAGTGTAACCTACAATGTAAACTATAATCCATGCAGTGCAGCAGTGCTCCAAAATGTATTTGCCAAATGCAATGAATGAGTCCCAATGATGAAAGAGGTTGTTGATGTGGGAGGAGTGGGGGTGGGGTGTGGGGTATGTGAAAACCTCTTGTATTTTTTAATGTAATATTTTCTGTGATCTATGTATTTTCAAAAAAATATAAAAATAAATTTAAATTTAAAAAATAGAGCAGCAATGCTGCTGAGATGAAGACAGAGATGTAAAAGTTTCATTTTGTGAGATGGATGTATTTGGTAGCCTTGACAAAAGTGATATTAGTGAAGTGGTTAGGAGACCCAATTATAGTGGGTTAAGAAGAGAACAGGTGGTAAAGGAGTAAGGACAGCAATCATAAATACATTTTTTAAAACTACTGCTTTAACTATTTGTTGTAGTACCTAACAGAGTGCTCTAGACAGATGAGATTCACAATGGTGTTTGTTACTATTTGCAGTATTTTTAAGTATTTGAGAAATAAAAAGAATAATGGTAGCTCTCAATGTTTTAAAGATAAAAGACAATAATAAACATTCATGATGCTATAATAAATCTATGAAAAATTAAAGTGTAATCATATGCAAAATACACTGTATTGGATGGAAAATTTTACTTCCTTTAGCACAATATTTATATTGAGAGTGTTTTTTTCTTTGTAATTATGGCATGTTATAGATGAGAAAAAAAATAGATGTTTTGAATTCTGCACTTCAATGAGGAGTTTCACTTAGACATTTTTCAACAAATTATTTCTGAAAATCTACTCTCTGTCTATGAAAACCTTATCTTTAGGTGGAGAGGGTATGGGTTAAGTTTGGGTTAGATAAATCCATTACATAGCATCAAAATCATATTGGAGGTGATATCAAACTGTTTTTTCTGGGATTGTTTTAGTTTTGTAATTAACTATTTGATAATGGAGTTGAAATGAGGCTCACTATTATCGTGTTAGAGGCATTAACATTTCAGAAGTCCTAAACTGTTCAAAATGATGATGACATACCATATTGTAAATTTTGGAAGGGATGAGAACAAAATCAACAAATCTTGAGACAAGCAATGTGGGTAATAACTGTGAAGGACTTACCATACATTGCAGTGTAGTAGGCAATAGAATTACACAAACAAATAAATGAAGACCTCTGGCAGTAAGGAAATTATAATCCAGTTCAGTTTGGCTGGAGCATAAGATTCGTGAAAGAAAAAAGTGAGAGATCATATTTGAAGGATAGATTAGGGCCAAATTTGTGTGGAGTCTTGAATAGCAAGATAAGAAATATGGACTTTATAAATGTGGCCAATAGGGTATAAGGAAAGATTTTTAGACAACAGAATGACAAGATGGTAATTGTTCTTTAGAAAAATTCATCAGCACTGTAAATCAGAGAAAGAGAGACATCAAAGTTGGGAAATAAATTAGGATAACTCCATTAATATCTGTTTAAGTGAATATCGGGATACATTACTACTACTGTCTTTTGTAAAAATGAAAATGTTTTTTCAGAGATCTTACAGTCAGCTGTGAAATATGTTAAAATGAAAGTAAAAATATTCTTGTACTGTCCCTCTTTTTTGAGTTTATTGATTAATGCTGACAATGGGCTAGGCATTTAGTTTAACAGATCACTGTGAGTTTTTCTGCCCTTGCTGCATGCCAGGCACTGTCCTATATGCTTGACAGTTTTATCACTCTTACATGACCCTTTGAAGAAGCAATTTTCACAGCATTTCTGTTCAGAAAGAAACCAAGGCCTAAAATCTTGAGTTTATCCACCTCAGAATTCAAACTTAGTTCTCTTTTACTCCAGAGCCTGTGCCTGTGCTTATAAACACTTCACCATCAGATTTCATTGAAATGATAATTTGATCTCCAGCAATTCGTTTTTAAAAATAGCTTTTTTTAGTAGTGTGTCACTATCAGCTCTGGGAACACCACATCAAACTTTCTGATCATTGTTATTATGCTTGATTCTTCAAGCTTATTTTTGAAATTAAAAATTTTCCTAGCTACCAATACATTTAGTGATGGTGGTATCAGCTATTGAACACACAGTGTCACCCTCCTGGTTATGTATTCACTTTCTTATCTTAGTTAATCCTTGAGAACTGCATGACATAGGAATTATTAGTATTTTCATTTTTATAATGGAAGAAACAGGCTTAGCAAGGATAAATAATTTGTCCAAAGGCATAAGTTCCTTGTGTATAGCAGGCTTCACAGGAGACCTCCAAGGAGAAAAGAGGTAAATAAAAGCTTTAATAATATTTTAATAATAATAAAAGCTTGGCACTGATAGATATCATTTTCCACACTAATGTGAGCTTGTCTGAGCTATTTAACACATTTATCGGACTTGAACAAAGTTTCAGCAAAAGGTGTAAAAGTGAAAAGTAGCTGAGAAAATTAATCTGAGGGATCTTTAATAGGAATGAAAACAAGCACTCCATTGGTTAGTTTAAAATTATTTCCTAAGAAAGATTCCTGGGAGGAAGAATCACCTGAATTCACTTTCAGGGCATGAATTTGAAGAATCTTTACTTGTTTGAAAAGCTTAATGTAATGTTTTTACCACTTCAGATACAATTCTACATAATTTTTCAAATACAATATTCATGATGAAACAAAACAGGAGAAAAAAATTTCAAAACACCTATTCCTAGGCTTCCAGACATAAGCTTCTGAATGAATCCAATATGTTTGAGCCAATAGTGCTACCAGCAAAACAAATTAAATTTCATTAGTTCTTTTTAGGCCTCAGAGCAAGTAGATTATCTGTTTTACCAAAGCTTTGGGCGTTATATTTAGATCTGCTTTGTTACAGACAAGTGCACACTCCAGAGAGCTTACCAATTTATATATAAGAGCTATGCATTCTTTCCAAGTATTAGTTAACTCAGTATTCTGAATGACTGAATCTTCAAGGCAATTGTTGTTACCAGCTCCTAAAGGCTCATGGCACAGTTCTCAGTGATTTTAAAAGATGTGATCAACACTCTGGTAATTCTTACCAGGTCTGCCGAGTCAAAGCACCAGGCTCTTTTTTCCAAATATCTGTTTGGAGAGACCAGTTACTTTATTATGGAACATTTTAAAGGCAATAATAGTAGCAGTATTTCTACAGGGAGCAGTAGCAATAGTGGTTTAAAATGACTGAAGCCACATTATGCCAACTATGGAATGAATCATGTACTTTGACAATTAATTTTTAAGCATAATGAAATATGTATCAAGCTACAACATATAGTGATTCATTCATCCATTCCACTCAGTAAATATTAATGCCTGCTCTGCACCGTATATTGTGGTAAGTGCTAAGAACGCAGTGATAACAACAAAGAAAAGGTCCCTGCCTTCAAGAAGCCTATATAAAAGTGGTAAAAGAGAAAATAAACTATTAAGATAAACAAATAAAATTATTAATTATATCATCACAAATTACAATAAGTCATGTTAGGGTTTGAATCATGCCCCCACAAAAAGCATGCTTGGGTTCCAACCCCTGGTCGGGTGAGTGTCTACCCATTTGTAAATAAGACTTTTGAAGATGTTATTAGTTAAAAAGTGCCCAAACTGAATGAGTGTGGACTTTAATCCAATATGGATGAAGTCCTTATAAACAAAAGAAATTGAACAAGAGCAGTCAGAAGTTGAAAGTCAATGAAACCTGGAAGAGAAAGAATTGACACCATCATGTTTGTTTCCATGAGACAGAAAAGTCAAGGAATCCCAATGATTGCTATCCAACCAGAAGATGCCAACACTGAGAGGAAGCAAGCTTTCTAGCCTCTGAAACCATGTGCAAATATTCTAATTTTTAAGCCAATCCATTTTATGGTGTTTTAGCAGCTGAGTAACTAATAAAAGTGATGGGAAACAAAGAGGGTGTTGTCACAAAAATAGAGAATTGAGTTCTTGCTACTTTCAACAATGTGGCCAGAAGTCTAACCTGGATTGCACACAGAAATACTAATTGCAGACGGTTTAAAGGCAAGTAATAGCTTATCTTGCTCAGGGAACAAAACAGACCAATGTGGTTGGAAGTGAATGAGATGACGTTGGAGATATTGCAGGAACTAGATCATGAATGGCCTGTAAGGAAAAGTAACCTCAGATTTGATGCTATCAGAAAAGGTTTCATTCTATATGCAATGAGAGCCATTGACCGTTTTGAAGGAGAATGAGGATTTGAAGCTTTGAAGACCAGTCAGGTAGCCAAGTGAAAAATGAATTTGAAATGACCCGAAAAGTTAATTTCAGGAGTCTAACCAAGAGATGATGAGGCTTGGACCAGAGTAATGGCAAAGATGATGGAGAAAGAAAAATATATCCAAGGTACATTTTTAGCATAACTAATAGGCTCTACTGATGATTAAATGTGGCAGGTAAGGAAAATGGTAAGACTCCTGGGGTTTTGGCTTGAGAAACTAGGTTGTTGTCTTTGGTTGCTAAAGGCTGCCAATGCACTATAACAGAAGTGGGTTAGCTTTTAAACTGGGCATTTATAAGATTAACAGCTTACAGTTCTGAGTTCATCAAAGTGTCCAAATCAAGGTTTCATCAGGCAATGTTTATCTTCCCAAGGACAGGCTGCTGGTGATCCTGTCTTCCTCTCACAGCAGGGCACAAAGGTAGCATCTGCCTCTCTCCACTTTCTCCTCCAGGCTCACTTTTTCCCAGAGCTGCAGCTGTGAGCTATTAGACTTCTGGCTTCCAGGGCCTTTTCTCTCAGCTTCTGGGTTCTGTATCTCTGTAGTTTTTTCCTGTGTCTGCTGCTTTTTATTCTTCCAGTTATAAAGGACTCCAGTAAGGGATTAATACTGGCCCTGGTCATGCCCTACTGAAGTGATCTAATCAAAAGGAAGGTCCCTTAACCGAATCTAATCAAAAGTTCCCATCTACATTAGGTTTACAGGTGCAGGAGTGGATTGGCTTTAAGAACAGGATTTTCTGGGACCCACCCAGCTTTAAACTGTCACAGTGATGGGACAATTTATAGGGATGGGGAGCATTCAGAGGGGAATAAAACCCAAGTTCTGCTTTGGACATTTTGGTTTTGTGGTACCTATTAGATAGTCAAGTAAAATGCCTAGTAAGCACTTAGGTATACAAATCTTAAGCTCAGAAGACATGTCTGAGCGTCACAACAAAGACCAGAGTACATCTTGTAAACAGACCCCAAATCATTCTCTCTTCAGAGGTCACTTGAACCATGCATTCCCTCATTCTGACTCTTGGACATTTCCTTAGGAAGAGAGGCAAGAAGAGAAGAAGTTCACTGGAAGAAGTGAGCTACTCCTAGAAAACCTAAACATTATCTCAACATAGTTGCTCTTTAAATCATCAATATTAATGACCTAGGATCTTTAGTTAATATTGTCAATGCTAAAGGGTGGGTGGGAAAGTACACATAATCAATGCTAAAGGGTAAGTGTGAAAGTACACATAATCTATAGAGAAGATAAAGGAATTTGATTTTTCTCTACACATCCAGATCACAGTATGAGTTAAATTTACAACTTCACTATACATTATAGAAAAATTAGTCTAGTTGCCAAAGCAGTCTTTCTTACACAGGTCACCTATCAGACCTCTTGATAAAAGATAGGCATTAGGCAGGCAGTCATGACACAGGAAAATGCATTTGTCAGGGTAGAAGGATGAATCTAAATGTGGCTGTGGCTGGCTATGACATTATACTTTGGCACTTACTTCATACAGTTCAGAACCACATGATAAATTATTTCTCAGCAAGCTGCACGACTGATCTTCAGCAAATGTGGAGTTCGACTAGTGTAGTTTTTCTAAGTTGGCATCAATGTTGTGGAGTTTCAAATGTCTCAGGGAAGATTTGAAATGTCCTTGTGAGATGGCAGGCTCCTGCTGCATCACACAATACAAAACTCTGAACTTTCAACCTCAGAGAAAAGATTCTAAAGATTATATTTTATCTGATTTATAAAATATTATGTCAAAGCAGTGTTTCTGGGCTGGCTTAAAGCACCGTGTTCTGGACAGTGTATTCTGCTATTGCTATTCACTGAGTGCTTGCTAAGTGGACTTTACAAGCATTACCTAATTTGCTTCTTATGTTACTTGAGGTGTCAGTGCTGCACCTGTAGTGCAGATGACTACACTGAGGCAGACATAGATTAAGTCCAAATTCAAGCAATTTACATAGTATTGGGAAATAAACTCCAAGACCAATGATCCAAGAAAGACTTCATTGAAGTGAATGTTATGGAATCAAATTGGGTTCCTACTGAAGAGAATGTCAGATAAAGAAATTCCAGGATATCCTCTGCACTGAGCTTTAATTGTATATTTAATTTTATATTTAATCACTCGGAAGTATCATATCTCAAGATGCTTTGCCAATGAAGACCTAGGCAAGTTGTCTGGGCAGATGGCAGAAGCACTTAACTGGAAGTTTAGTAAAACTTCAGTACTAGAAGTTCACAGTAAGCAATATCGTCAAATTAATCTATGGTCAATCAAATTTTGTTGTAAAGAGAGAGGAAATGCTTACTCGGTTCCTGGGTTTTGCATGTTGTGTATCATTACCACTCCACACTTGCCTGCCTAATTCTGACATTACATCTTTGCACACACTTTATTGAACTCAGGGATAGGTGCACCTCGCTGTGTTTCCCCAACACACTGTGTATGAATTCTATCATAGAAAATTAAATAGAAAATATGACATGATAATTACTCTCTATAAACCATATAGTAGATTACTTGACCACGGGGCCTTTCTGGAACTTGACTTTAAATCCTTTTTGCCAGTTCCAGTGTTTGGTATGTATAAAACCCTCAACAGTATTTTAAGAATATGTGTTATAGGTTGAATTGTGTCTCCCAAAAAGAAATATTCCAATCTTCACCTCCAGGAACATGGATTTAACCTTTTTTGGAAAATGGGTTTTGCTGCATTCAGTTCACAATAGGTTGGCTCAAAGGGAAGGCAATGCAGAAATAAAGGTAGAGACACAAGAGGGGAGACAAACCTGGGACCAGGGGACTCACAGTTTCTGGAACTGAGACCTTCAACCCCAGTTTTCCCATCACATTTACTGGGAAACTACCAAGCAGCTGTTCACTATCTGAACTGCAACATCATTTACAACAACAGAGAAAAACTGTAACATCTAACAACTGCTACATTTAACAGGTGTAACATTTACAATAACAAACAGGTAAGCCAGTTTCCCACAACATTTGCCCCTTTTAGTTTTTGACAAATGTATGCAAAACCAAGCTTCAACAACAAACAATAAGACTTCCAACTAACAGAATAGACTTTCATTTCTCATGGGATTAAAATTTCCAACCCACAAGGCTATATAAACCAGTAGTAGATACTAATGCTGTCCACGTCCAATTACAGGCTAAATTAATACAAACTCTTACCCAGCCAAACAGATTTGATAATTTGATAGAGTAGCAGGGACCTTACAGCTTGTCCCAATTGTTTGCCTCTTTCAAGCCCTTAAAATATCATTGTCTCTGATGTTTCTTAGTAGGGTCACTGCCATAGGTTTTTCTATGCAGCCAGATTCATTGCAATCAGGCCAGGGCAGAAAGGCCTTGAAAAACTGGAAAAATCCACTGCTGACCTTTTTACAGTTTTTTGCACTTTTTGTGTTCAATCAGGCTTGTTTTACTTTTACAAAACGTATTAACATACTGAATGCTACCACAATACTTTTACAGCTGGTATATGCATACTAGTTCTGTCCCACGTATCTCCATATTAACCATTTTATTTTACATGTTAAATTTCAGTTATCTTTCCCTCAAACTTTTTACCTTTTTCAATATTCACTTGACTTTTACATCTTTCCTTTTATCCTATGAAGCAATTTAAGCAAGAATTCTATTAATTAAGAAACAAATAATATAAGTGCTTATTTAATTTTTTTGCCAATTGAATAGAGCTCTTTTAGATCACATTATATCACTATCCAGCAAAATATCACAAAAACCACTACAGCACACATTGAACAAACACCTTTCTGGGCACCCGCCCTCCTTGGGCACCTGCCCTTCTCTTTTTTCACACACACTAACATTGCACAAACACTCTTTTGGGCCTCTTGGGGCCGTGGGCTCCCACCCTTCTTTTTACACCCCTTTGGGCTTGACTCTGGGCTCCCACCCTCGTGGGGCACCTGTCCTTCTCTTTTCCTTTTTCTTTTTCTCTTTAAACACACTTTCTCACTAACATTAAACAACCATACAAACACAAAAGCAGTTTTAAATTTACTAATCTAGGATTTCTTCATTGCTTCAACATTTCTTTTCCACGTCTCCTCCTCTCAATTTCTTTCTTATTCTCTTTCTGTCCCCAAGTCATACTTGCTTTCTGATGCCATGCTTGAACAAGTTCTGTAGTTAAGATACTTTGATGTAAAGCCATTCTAATATTCGGAATGAGACCCCACCATGCAGTTTCCAGCATCTGTCTCTCCATCTACAAGACGTGAGATTCTCGGTCCCATAAGACCTTTTGTCGTTTCTTGGCGTTCATGGCGTTCATGGTATGGTTTTATCTGATGAGCTGGTACCTATACAGGATGTTCTTTCATTTCTCAAAACAGCTCTGGAAGTCCTTTTCATAGCGTCGCCACGCAGAAATGCTCCTGAGCTGCGGCATGCGCGCCGGGCGACCCTGCAGCCTCCCTGCAGCCGCTGGTCTGGAAAGATTGTCCCCACAGTCCCGCAGCCCCTGCCACCGGCCGGTCAGCTGTAGATGCCGCTCTCAATCTCCTGGGGAAATACAAGAAACCCTCCAGGACTTCGAAGGCTTTCCAAACCACTCAGGGCTCTGCGCTTTTACACAAACTTTAGTTTCACTCGAGGCGAGGCAATCCTTCTTCTCTTTGTGTCCCTGGTCCTGCACCAGTTATTGCCAGCCTTCTTTCCTTTGAGCTTTCTTTCCTTCATGCCCATATTGGGCGCCACTTGCTGCATTCAGCTCACAATAGTTGGCTCGAAGGGAAGGCAACACAGAAATAAAGGTAGAGACACAAGAGGGGAGACAAACCCGGGACCAGGGGACTCACAGTTTCTGGAACTGAAAGCCTCAACCCTAGTTTTCCCATTGCATTTATTGGGAAACTATCAAGTAGCTGTTTGCTACCTGAACTGCAACATCATTTACAATAACAGGGAAAAACTGCAACATCTAACAACTGCTACATTTAACGGGTGTAACATTTGCAATAACAAACAGGTAAGCCAGTTTCCCACAATAGGATCTTCGATGATGTGATTGGTTGAGATGAGGCCAAACCCTGATCCAACATGACTGGTATCCTTATTAGTAGGGGGACATTTGGCCACAGAGACACACGAACACAGGTGAGAATGCAATGTGAAGATGGAGACAGATATTGAAGTGCTGCAGATGCAAGCTAAGGTATACCAAAGATTTTCATCAAACCACCGGAAACAAAAAACATAGCAGGCAGACATATTGATTTCAGACTTCTAACCTCCACAACTATGAAACAATAAATTTCTGTTGTTTTAACACATAGTGCTCTCTGCAGTACTTTGTTACAGCACTCCTAGGAAACTAATACAATCGTTTAGTAGTTTAGTATTAGCAAACTATTGTATGAGCAAGTGAATGAAAAACCAAATCAGTTGTGCATCAGCCTAATTATCTTGGGTGTCTTATAAAAAGTAAAGCCAGGCAATTTAATTACTCACTGGATCAGTGATTAATTTGCTAATGACATGGATCTAACTTAGGAATTTTAGTCTTTTAATGCTTTTAATGATTCAGTAATAAACCAGGAGAAATATCACACATCAAGTAATTACTCATCAACATGAAAGACACCATATCTATAAAGATATCTTTTTTTTCTGAAAAACTAGAAAGGATATTGATGCAGGCTTTTCTTTGAGAAATTCACATTAAAGTTATTTTATCAGTTAAAAAATATCCTGCGGTCACCCCTCGGGCTGAAGTGTGGTTTGCTGGCCTGGCAGGGGAGCGGCCGCAGTAGGCCTAATTCCAAGCCGCTGCCCCCATAATAGGGTGGCTGGTCGGACTCACCGCCACCCCTGAAGGGAGCTCAGCATGGGCGCAGAGTGCCCTCGGGTCTCCCCTTCTCGGCAGCCATGCTTCCGTGGCCGCCTCACCTCCTGGATAGCGCCACACGATGCCTTATGAGGCAACACCCTTCTTCTTCTTTCTTCCTGCGCAGGCGCAGGGTGGAAAATTCCAGTCTGCCCTTCCCCACCCCCCCCTCCCAGCAGCAACAGCCAGGCACAAGGCGGGAAACTCAAGTCTGCCCTCTACCCCAGCAACAAGCAACAGCAGCCCCCAATCCCTAAACCCTGCCACTTCCCCCAGCAATAGCAACAGCCGATCCCTAACCACCACCCCTCCCCCTTCCAGTACCTCCCACTGACCTTTCTCCCCAGTAACTGCTTGCAGCAACCAATCAGAACATGGCATAAACTTCGACCAATCAGCCTTCCCCAGCCCCTATAAGACTGTAGCCACTTCCTCAATAAAATTGGACCTGCGTGTTTACCTCGTCTCCGCGGTAGTTCTTCTGCTGTGCGCCCTCCAGTCCTGAGAGCCCCCGACAAGGGCCTGGCCTCCCTTGTCCCCAGTTCGTCGCCTGCTTCTCCGGGCGACCCCTTCATCGCCGGCTTCGCTGGGCGACCCCGTCAGCCAAACCGCGCAACCCCTGTGAGACCGACCCCTCGTCTGCTGCCGGACCGACCCCTCGTCCAAAGCTGGACCGACCCCTCGTCCGCAGCCAGACCCCACCGCCACCGACCGAGCAAGCCGCCGCAATATCCTATTTTAAACATATGCATTGGACCAGGGTGCTTACATATAAGCCTTTATTGAAAATTTTTCTAGATAGATATCTGCATTTTAAGATGTAACACTACTGTGATTTCCAAACTCTTTGCCATCTGTTGCTATTGCTCCCTACCTACAGGGAATTTTGGAAACTTGCAGACTAATTAGAACTCTGTGTCAGCTGCAATGTTGTCTGTGTTGGTATCTTTAAACACATTTTCTTAGGTAACTTCTTGAACCACTTTACTCTTTTTCTTTTATCTAACTTTCTGAAGACTGTGTTTTGGAAAGGCCATTTTTCTGAAACTCTAACATTTCAGGCTGTTTATCCTATGACTACATGAGAGCTATCACCCCCCAAAAAGTATAGACTTTTGTTATCTCAGAGTTAAGGTGATTTTTTAAACAGTTGGTTTAGCAGAAGAGATAGGGAACTTATGCCAAGTGTTTCACAAGTTGAGCCTCTGAATGAGAAAAGTATATAAATGGTACAAAGGATACACAATTGATTTGATCTTAACAGCTTTGTTGAGATATTATCACAATTAACAAATTTCATGTATTTGAAGTGTATAATGTGGTAACTTTTGACAAATATGTATACCTGTGCAGTCATCACCACAATCAAAATAGTAAACATGTTCATCCTCCCAAAAATTTCCTGATGCCTTTTGTAAACTTTCCCCTTACCCTGACCCCTGATCCATTTCTCAGGCAGCTGCTGATCTACATTCTGTCACTAGGGATTAGTTTATATTTTAAGAATTTATGTAAATAGATTCATGACGTATGCATTCTTTTTTGTTTGGCTTCTTTTACTTAGCCTAATTATTTTGAGAATCATCCATGCTGTGGTGTGTAGCAAATTTATTCATTCTTTTTTATTGTTCAGTAGTAGTTCATTGCATAGATATACCACCACAACTTGTTACTCATTCCTGTGGTGCTAGACATTTAGGTTGTTTCCATTTTTTTTTTCCTGTGACAAATAAACCTGCTATAAACATCCATGTACCAGTCTTTGTATAGATATGCACTTTCCTTTCCTTTGGGCAAATACCTAAGAGTGGACTGACTGAAGCATATGGTAGATGTATATGTAATATTTTAAGGAAGTGCCAAATTTTTTCAAAAGTGGTAATACCATTTTATATCCCCACAAGAAGTGTATGATGGTTCCAGTTTTTCAACACAGTTGCTGATGTTGGTATGGTCAGTCTCTTCAATTTTAGCCATTCTAATAAGTGTGTAGTGCTATCTCATTGTAATTTTAATTCACATTTTCCTACTCCCTAATAAAGTTGGGGATCTTTTCAGGCCCTTGTTTGCCTTCCATTTATTTTTGGTGAAATGCCTAGTTTCTATGGCTAGAATCTCAGATACAATATTAAATAGAAGTGGTGAGAACAGGAATCCTTGAATTACTCCTAGTAATAGGGGAAAGCATTTGATCTTTCACCATTAAGTATGATGTTAGCTATAGACTTTTCATAGATATCCTTTATTATGTTGAGGAAGTTTCTTTCTAGCCCCAGTTTGATGAAAGTTTTTATTTGGAATGAATGTTGGTTTTTGTAAAAACATTTCTATGTCTATAGAGATAGCCATATTTTTTTCACTTTTAGTTTAATGATGTGAATTATATGGATTGACTTTCCAATGCTAATCCAAGCCTGCATTCCTAGAATAAATCCCACTTATTCATGATACATTATAGTTTTTACATATTGCTTGCTTTTAGCTGCAAAACATTTTGCTGAGGATATTAGTCTATAATTTTCATTTATTGTCTTGTTTTGTTAATGCTGGCCCCACAGAACCAGTTGGGAAATAGGGCCTTTCACTTCAAATTTCTGGAAGAGTTTGTATAGAATTGATATTGGTTTTTCCTTAAATGTTTGGTAAAACTCACAAGTCAAACCATTGAAGCCTGAGTTTGTTTGTTTTTACTTTTTTTTTTTAAGGAAGACTTTTAATTATAAGTTCAATTGTTTTAGTAGACATGGAGCTATTTGGATTAACTATTTCTTTTTGAGCAAACTTTGGTAGTTTGTGTCTTTCATTGAATTTGTCCATTTTATCTAAGTTGGTGAATTTATGGGCATAAGATTGTTCAAAATATTCCCTTACTATTCTTTTAATATCTGTAGAATTTGTAGTGATGCCACCTCTTTCATTCCTGATGAGTAATTTTTTTTCTCCCCTTTCTTCCTGATCAGTCTTTGATTTATAAATTTTTTTGATCTTTTCAAAAAACCAGCTTTTGTTCGCATTAATATTCCCTACTGTTTTCTGTTTTCTATTTAATTGACTGATGTTTTTATATTTATTATTTCCCTTAGTCTACTTCTTTGGATTTAATTTGCTTTTTTAATTCTAGTTTTTAAAAAAGTCATTGATGTGAGATATCCTCTTTTTATTATAAGTGCTCAGTACTATCAGTTTCCCCTTAAGAATTGTTTTAGTGGTATCCCATATATTCTGGCATATTATATTTTCATTTTCATTGAATTCAAAATAATTGCTAATTTCCTTTTTATTTCTTCTTTGACCCATGAGTTATTAGAAGTACAGTATTTAGTTTCAAATATTTGGAGATTTTTCAGAGTCTTTTTGTTATTGATATTTTAATATTTCTATTTCCTTTAGACAATATAGTTTACATGACATGAATACTCTAAAATTTATTGAGATACGTTTTATGGCCCAGAATATGATTTGTCTTGTTAAATGTTCTGTATACACATTAGAAGAATGTGTATTCTGCTTTTATTGGATAGACTGTACTATAAGTGGCAATTAGGTCAAGGTAGTTGACAGTGTTGTTCAAGTCTACTATATCATTGTTGATTTCCTACTTGTTTAGCCACTATTGAATGAGGAGTTTTAAAAGCTGACTATAAGTGAATTTACCTATTTCTCCTACAGCTCTTTTCAGTGTTTGTTCTGAAGTTCTGTTATTAGGATCATAAACATTTAGGAGTGTTATGCCTTATTCATGCATTAACTAACCCATTTATTACTATGGAGGACCAAATTTATCGCTGTTAATACACTTTGTCTTGAAATTGCCTTGGATGATATAAATATAGCTATTCTATATTTTTATAGTGATAGTTAATATTTTTATTAGTGATAGTTAATGTTAACATGGCATAAACAAATTTTTCTATCAATTTACTTTTTAAAAATAAAAATTTATTGAAGTATATAATTTATACATGAGCATATACATACAATAAATGTATAGTAATATTAGTGAATTTATAAAATGAACATGCATATCATTATACAAGGCTCCAATACATTTCCCCACCACCAACACCTTGCATTGTTGTGAAACATTTGTCACAAACTATGTGTAGCAGCTTGGCATTGTTTATGAATTCCAAAAGGAGTTATTGGATTTATTATGTTTGTAAACTGGTCTGTCAGAGGTATCACTTTTATTTGATTAAATTATGATTAGGACTTTGATTGGGCCACATCAGTAGGGAATTAGTCCCCTTGATGGGTAGGAACTCACAGAGAAAAGACATGGCAAAGGAAAGAGTTGGAAATTTTGAGCTGGAGCCTAAGAAGTGAACACACAGAACACAGAGGAACAGAGATGGCTCCATAGACATGGCAGAAGCCCTGGGGAGAGAAAGAAGGCTGTTCACCTGATAGTCTACAGCCAGAGCAGCAGAGACTGGAAAGAAACACAGCCCTGGGAAGGAAAAAACCCAAGAAGCCTGAACTCTTGGCAGATGTTGGCAGTCATCTTGCACCAACACATGGCAATAGACTTTGGTTAGGGAAGTAACTAATGCTTTGTGGACTCATAACTGTAAATTTCTACCCCAAATAAATACCCTTTATAAAACCAACAAATTTCTGGTATTTTGCATCAACACCCTTTTGACTGACTAATACACTATGAAAGATCATTGTCAAAATATGACTGCTAACTATATCTTACATTTGGTGTATTTTTCCCCAACCTTCCCAACTATTAATACCACATTCAGTACTATATATTTGTTATCATTTGGAAGAAAATGTTCTCATATTTGTCCTGTTAACCACAAGCCATCATTCGTCACTAGATTTGTTTTTAGGAGGTACAAGGGGTTGAGCCCAGGACCTTGTACATAGGAAGCAGGCACTCAACCACTTAAACTACACCTGCTCCCCTCTCATACATTTTGATATGTTTTGTTCTTGTTATCATTTGTCTCAAGATATTTAATGATTTTTCATGCAATTTCTTCTTTGACCCACTGATTATTTAAGAGAGTATTTATTAGACTCCATATATTTGTTATTTATTTGCAGCTTCATTCCATGATGATCAGAGGAAATGCTTTGTATAATGTCAATCTTTTTAAATTTATTGAAACCTGTCCTGTGGCCCAAGATATGGTCTAAAATGGAGAAATATCCATGAGTACTTGAGAAGAATGTTTATCTTGCTATTCTGAGTTGCAAGGTTCTATATATGTCTAAGTCTATTTCATTTATCATATTATGCAAGCTCTGTTTCCTTATTGAACTGCTGTCTAGATGTTCTATCCAATGATATGGTATGTTGGTCTATAAGTATTATTGAGGAGACATCTATTTCTCTCCTAAGTTTTGCCAGTGTTTTCTTCATGTATTTTGTGACACCCAGATTAGGTGAATAAATATTTATAGTTATTTCTTCTTGACGAATTGCCCCTTTTATTAACATATAATGACCTTCTTTGTTCCTAACAACAGTTTTGAATTTAAAATATATTTTGTCTGATATTAGTGTAGATACTCCAGTTTTTTTGTTACTATTTGCATGGAATATCTTTTTTCCAGCATTTCACTTTTGACCTATTTGTGTCCTTGCATCTAATGTGTGTGTCTCTCTTTTTTTAAATATATTTTTTATTTTTTTTTAAAAGACACTTAGATTACACAAAATGTTACACACAAAAATATAAGGGATTCCCATATGCCCCACTCTCCACACCTCTCACCCTTCCCCACATTAACTTCTTTCATTTGTGTGGTATATTCATTACAATTGATGAACACATTTGGAGCATTGCCACTAAGCGTGGATTATAATTTACATCGTAGTTTACACTCTCTCCCACTCAATTCTGTAGGTTATGGCAGGATATATAATAGCCTGTACCTATTGTTTCAATGACATTCAGGACAATTCCAAGTTCCAAAAATGCCCCCATATTACATCTCTTTTTCCATCTCCCTGCCTCCAGTATCTCCAGTGGCCACTGTCACCACATCAATGATATAATTTCTTCCATTGCCAGAATCATAATAACTCTATAGTCAAACACCAGTAAGTCCACCCTAGTCTGTATTTTGTTCCCCATTCCTGAGGATTCTGGAATGGTGATGCTGGCTCCACCTCTTATTGATAGGGAGCCTCAATCCCATAAGGCTGATGAATGGGACTCTCTTGCTTGCTGTTGTAGACTCTCTCAGTTCCTTGGTGTGATGGTTGTCCATCCTCACCTCCCTGTTTGTTGTCCTGGGTGAGTCCAATGAACTGGAGAGTAGGTGTTGCAACTCTGCTGAGACTCAGGGCCCAGCTGGCACATGGACAGCCCAAAGACTCAAATCTCTTGGACTTATACCTACCAATTCCAGCAACAACTATAGGCTCAAATAGAAGGGACAGAAGAGGCATATGTAGAGAAGTCAGAACTGAGTTCAACTCTGTCACACTGGGGAGCACAAACTCCAAAATAGGGTCCACTGGCAAGACACCAATCTCCAGAGCTATCTGCCATGACTGTAGGACCTGGGTGTCCCCAGAAGCCCCACTATCTGGGGTATTATTTACTTTGTACATCTATGAGGTCCTGCTGAGACATGAATAAGCATTACCTCTGGGATGAACTCCCGACTCACTTTGAAATCTCTTAGCCATATAAACTCATTTGTTCTTACCTTTCCCCCCTTTTATTCAAGGTCTTTTTCCAGTTGCATTGCCAGTTGGTGCTTGGTAGTAATCCCTTGGTGCCAGGGAGGCTCATCCTCTAGAGTCATGTCCCATGCTGAGGGGAAAGTAATGCATTTATATGCTGAGTTTGGCTTAGAGCATGGCCACATTGAGCAACATGGAGGTTCTTATAAGGTAACTCTTAGACACCCAATAGCACTAGGCTAAGTTGCAATTTCAAGAGCAAAGGCTCATAAGCATAATCATCAATTTCAAGGGCCCATCAATGGACCATCTTCTTCACTAGTCATTGCCCTGCTCTTGGGGGATTGTTGCTGTTCCATTAGAGAATGTGGCAGAGCTTCCCAGGATGGGAGTTCAATATTCTTTCAGTTATTTCATGAATCTCCACCCACTGTGACAATGCCCCATGAACATTTGAACACATTTATATACCTTATACGTATGCCCAGGTGAACTTCCTCCCATGTATCCCCCATCACTCACGCCCCACACCAATGATCCTCCCCTGCCACTGTTGTAATCCTTCTGTCACCCAAAACTTCTTAAAAAATGAAGCCAAAAGTTTTGTCAAATAGAATTATAGAAAATGAAATAATAATGATAGGTTTAAACATAAGAAAAATAAAATACATAATAATTTGAAAAACTAAAACTAAAATAAAATTTTAAAATTGGAATATTAAAAAAAATGAAAAATATTTTTAAAAATTTTGATATTTTATCTTTCATCACTGTAAGATCTGTTGTCCTGTTTGTACAATGATATTTTATTCCCTTTATTCCCCCACTGTCTTACTTTTTTTCATTTTGTCTTCAAAGAAGTTTTACGTCACAGTAAAGTCACATACAGAACACAGGGTACTCTTTAGACATCTTCCCCCTTTCCCTCCTTCCTGTTTCAATAACTTTTTTATATGTGGATGGTACATTTGTTACAGTTGGCGTACAAATATTGAAACATAGCCACTAACCATGTTCAATGGTTTACATTATGGTCTATACTCTAGACCATACACTTTTATAAAATTTTGGTGAAATTCAACATGGACTATATCCATCATTGCAAGATCAAGCAGAATATTTCCATTGCCCCCTAAATACTCCCTCTTCCATCTACTCTATTCCTCCCTCTCCCTCCCCTTGGGGCCCACAGTGACCACCAGGCTTCACTCCTTGAAGGACAAGATTCATTACTTGCAATAATCCTGAGGTCTTGACACACTGTTCTGTCCTCCCCTATTAGGAAATGCCCATGCTCTTGAGAGATATCCACCCCTCTACCCCTCTGTTTGAGAACCTACCAGGCCTCCTCCAGTCCAATTCCTGCCCTCTCATTACGTGGTTCTCCACCTTAATGTGTGTCTCTTTTAGATGGAATATAGAGGGCTCATTATTTAATCCATTCTTCCTGTCTGTGTCTTTTGACTGGGAAGTTCAAACTATTAGCATTCAATGTTATTACTATAAGGGCATTATATACTTTGTTAATTTTATCCTTTGGCTTTCCATTATCATATCTTAATATCATCTATTTTTTTACCCTTTTAGTTATGCTTACTAATGTTCTTCATTTCTGCACTCATCTCCAAGTGCTCTCTTGTGCTAAAGTCCCTTTATTATTCCCTGTAAGTCTGGTCACTTGGCAACAAACTCTCAGTTTCTGTTTATCTATGAAGACTTTAAACTCACTCTCATTTTTTAAGGAAAATTTTACTGGATAAAGAATTCTTGACTGGCAGGTTTTTCTTTCTGTGTCTTAAATAAATCATATCTGTGCCTCCTTGTCTTTGTGGTTTTTGATGGGATATTGGCACTTAATCTTATTGAGCATCCCTTCTATGTGATGACTCGCTTTTCTCTTGCTGCCTTCAGAATTCTCTCTTTTATCTCCTGCATGTGGCATTCTGAATAGAGGTGTTTTCAAGTAGGTCTATTCAGATTTATTCTGTTTGATGTATGTTGTCATTCTTGTACACTGGTATTTTTGTATTTCATAAGGGTTGGGAAATTTGGGGCCATTATTTCCTCAAATATTTTTTATTATGCCCCTTTTCCATTCTCTTCTTCTGAGATATCCATAATACACAGGTTTGTGAGTTTCACACTGTTATTTAATTCCTTGAGATCCTGTTCAATTTCTCCATTCTTTTCTCTGTTCTTCTGTCTTTTCAAGATCAGATACTCTGTCTTCTAATTTGCTTATTCATTCCTCTGCCATTTCAAACCTGCTGCTGTATGCCTTTAATGAATTTTTAATCTCATACACTATGTCTTTCATTCCCATAATACCTGTTACTTTTCTTTGCAAGTTTTAAAATTCTTTGTGCTCAACCAGTGTCTTCTTAACAATCTGTATCTCTTTAGCCATATTATCCATCAACTCCTTGACTTGAACTAGGAGATTTGTGTAAGCATCACTGATTTTGATGTTTTAAATCCTGTGTGCCATCTGGATTTTTAACTAGTTCTTTGCCTGGACCATACCTTCCTGTTTCCTCGTATAGTTTGTAATTTTTTGCTGATGTCTAGGTATCTTTTTATATGGGTTAGTTTACTCTGATGGTTCAATTTTTCTCTCTTGCTTAGCGGTTTTGTTTCAAAGCTCTTCTTTGATTTTTGGTTTGATTTATTCTAAATCTTTAAAACTGTCCTGTTTAAGTTATCAAAACAGGATGAGGGACCTGTATTATTTGTAATGTCAGTATTTAAATTTATAAATTTGTTAAATTATTTTTGATATGCTGTGTTTTCATTACCCTGCAGTTTGAAATATTTTTAAGCTTTCCTTATGATTTCTTTCTTGACTCATGGGTTATTTAATAGTGAGTTGTTTGAGTGCAAATATTTGTGGATCTCCCAGATTCTTTTTAATGCTTTCTAACTTAATTGTGTTATTAGTGAACACTATTTTAAAATTTATTAAGACTTTTTATCCAGTAAATTGTCTATCTTGGTACTCTCCACATGCCTTGAAATTATTGTGCATTCTGCAGTTAGGTACAATGTTCCATAAATATCAATTACAGTATTGCTCAGATCCTCTTTACTCTGTTGATTTTTTCCACTTTTCTTATCAATTACTGAAAAACGGTTGTTAATATATCTAAACGTAATTATGAATTTCTCTCTTTCTCCTTTTGATTCTGTCAGTTTTTCCATTATGTATTTTGAAACCTTGTTATTAGGTATATGTACATTTAGTAATGTTACAGTTTTCTGATATTAGTAAAGCCACTCAAGCTTTCTTTGCAGTAGCATTTGCCTTATAAATCATGATCTGACCTCTTACTTTCAATGTATCTGTATCTTTGCATTTAAAGTGAGTTTCTTATATAGAATATATAATTGGGTCTTGGTTTATAAATGTATTTTGATTATATCTGCATTTTTAAAATTAGAGATGTTGTCGATTTACAGAATGATCAAGCACAAAATGTAGAATTCCCTTACACCTGCCACCATATTTAACATTTTGCATTAGTATGGTCACCTTTGATACAATTGATGAAAGAATATTATTTTCATCTCTGCCTTTTAATTGGAGTGTTTAGTCCCTTTTAATTTAGTTATTACTATTTTGGATTTTACTTTTACCTACTTATTTTCTAATACCCCAAAATGTTTTTATCCCTCTATTCCTTCTTTTCTTATTTTGAGTTAATCCAATATATTAATATTACATTTTAAAATCTTTTGTCTTTTAGCTATTGCATTATCATTATTTGTAATTTAGAAAAAAATGTTTATAAACTTTAGCACAGCTTCAAAGTTTCTGAGGTATTTTCTAATTTTTCTCTCCTTATATCACAGTGACCTGGGTTGACTGAAATTTTATTTCCTATTTCTTGCTGCCAGAGACTTGGCACATCTTCTCTTAGCTTTGAATAATATCCACCCATCCATCCATCCATCCATCTAGTGTAAGCTCAAGTTGATTTTACTTTTTATTTGGAAATTTTTCAAGTAACACGAAAGTTATAAGAGTTGCTCAATGAATTTCACCCTCACCTATATTCACCATTTGTAGGTATTTTTATTATTTGTATATAATTGCCATATTCTTGCTCTCTCTCTTTCTCTTTATTTAGCTCCTTTAAACCACTTGAGAGTAAGTTACTAGCCGCATAATCTTTTACATCTAAATATATCAGCATGTGCCTCTTAAGAATAAGGTCACTTTCTTAACAACTACAGTGCAATTATAAAATTAATGAAAATTTATATCAAGAATAGAGTATCACTTAATATATGTATCCATGATAAAAATTTACTTTGATCCCATGTTCCTGATAGCAATTTTAGTTTTCCTTCCAGAATCTAACCCAGAATCTTGCCTTGCATGTAGGTATCATATCTCTTCAGTATCTTCATACCTGAAACAGTCCCTCAACCTTTCTCTGTCATTAATGACACTGACATTTTTTAAAAGTCCAGGCCAGTTCTTTTGAATTTGTGAGTTATTTCCTCATCATATTTTTTACAGGAAAACCACAGAAATAATGTGTATCTCAGTGCATTAAGTCAGTTGTCTTATATTAAGTCATGATAACTTTGATCACTCCATAGGTGTAGTGTAAGTTACCTTTTCCTTGTTACTTGTGGCAATACAAGCTTAAATTCCACTTTCTTGAATTCACAAACTAAATTATATCCCCATAACACTGTAGTCTCTGAGAGGACCTTGTAAGATTTCTATATTAGTCACAGGTCTCAATCATATGCTGACTTTTTGTGCTTATTTTTCGTGGGTATCTGTCTGGATGAATGGTGTCTATTTTGACCAGTGTTATATTACCAATGCCTAGCACAGCATGTGGTGCAGAGTGAACACTCATAAAATATTTACAAATGAGTGAATTAATGAATGCATAATTATATTTAGGAAAATTATTTAAGAAATAAAATATAGTATTTCTTCATGTGAACCATAAAAATAAAGCTTGTAAGACTTCATTTTAAGCTGTGTCCATGTTTTACTAGTAATTCTGCCATTTTGTTACTAGAGAGGTAGAGAATGTGATGCTATTCCTCTAAGCTGGACATTTCTTTTTAATGCATCTCTTAGCAACACAGACATGTAGGCAGAATGACAGTAATGGAAATGGAAATCCTACCTCTTGAGGAATAGATTCAGATTTTATTTTAGGAACAACAAATCCAGTTGATTGATAGTCTGCGCCTCATCTGTAATGATCTATCTAATGTTAGACAACCTTTCTGCAGATTAGTACAGAACATTGGACATGTTTTTAGCCTTGCAGTTTGTCATTCAGTTCAAAAAGGGGTAAAATATGTAGAGAGCTGTTGGAATTATTCTCAGTAACATTTCTGTTTAAATATCATATTACTAAGCTTTGAAATTATGGATTTATATTTATTTTGGTCTTCAACTTTTTTTACAGAAACTGGTTTATGTACCTTGAAACCATTTTTCCAAGAATAATGAATTCTTCAATACCTTTTCACTGCTATACAGTGTCACCTAGTTCCTTCCCACCAATTCTGCTAAATATTCATCTGTACATCAGAGTACAGTAGGAAAAAAGTATCAATTTTACAAACAGAAAAAATTTTAAAGCTCCTTACTGAAGATTTCTGTCATTTTCTATAAAAGAACAACTTTTGTTCTAACAACTCAGAATTATCTCAGAAAAATCAATATTAGAGCTTCACAATATTCTGCTCATGAACTTACATGTCATTTTGCAAAGTCCCATGGGAACTGACTAATTTTGAGATATAAATGCTATATTTTATAACATTTCAATTTTTATGCTCCTGTTAAGACTGCCCCCCTTCAGTCTCAACAGACTTTTTCTGCAAAACTAGGTGGAGGCATAGCCCATGTTCTTGATAAAATCAGCTTCTGTCACCATTTATGCTTGTTGATTTACCACAAATTGTCTGAAGCCTGTTCCAAGATGGAAATCTCCAGTGTCTTCCTAACAGATTAGTTCTATCATGTCTTTCATTTCTGTTTACTTCAGTCACCATAAGAAGCCCAAAGCTTCCAGGCATTTCTCATCATCCAGACTCTCTTTGCCATGCAGGTCTGCTCACTCTAGAAATGAACCCTCATTTTTGCTGTAGGTGGATGGTTTGTTCTTTTGCTCGCATTTCACAGAGTACCAGAGGTATGACGATTCCTCCTTGTCTCATTTATTTTTCTAGTTGCTTTTCCTTCATTCTCCATAAAAAGTCCAGTTTTCTTTTTCATGTTATCACTTATCCTTGTTTCAGTCAACTTCCATTCTTGTGGTCACTAACCCTTATTCATTAATGATACTAGTACCTGGTTCAAAGTCTTTCTTTATTATTATCCTTATCCTCAACCTCAGTAATTTTGATTCCATGTATATAATGTCTCTTATGAATCCAGTACTCTGAATTGTTAATTTCCTGACCTCATTTCCAGTGAATTTTCCCTCCACTTATCTCAGCTATATATTTTCATGCATTCCAAGTCTTATTGTATGCATAACTACAATTTACCCAAAATCTTAATTTCAAGTGTCCTTGTCTTTGACTACAAACTCCATCTTTCCATCTTACTTTTTTCTAATACTGCAATTCCAACAACTCTTTGATTCAATTGGGAAACTGATAAATATCCTACTAGCTTTGCACTGTTAACCCATGGATTTTTTTCTTTATTCAATGGCCATTCTCCCCAGTGTCTTTTTTTAAAAATTTATTTTAATTTTTTATTGTTTTTTTGAAGATACATCGATCACAAAAAAGTTACATTCTTTCATCATGACACATTCATTGCATTTGGTGAATACATTTTGAAGCACTGCTGTACTGTATGGATTATAGTTTATATTGTAGTTTACACTCTCCCCCAGTCCATTCAGTGGGTTATGGCAGGATATATAATGTCCAACGTCTGTCCCTGCAATATCATTTAGGACAACTCCAAGTCCCAAAAATGCCCCCACATCACATCTCTTCTTCCCTCTCCCTGTCCTCAGCAACTACCGTGTCTTTTGTAGATCCCTCCTCACTGTTTCAGTTCTTAAAAGTTTGTCTGACCTCTGACTCAGGCCTGGGCATATTCTCTTCTTATCACCACTCACTCCCTTGGGGTTCCTGTCCATTGTTATGGATATATCTGTGTGTGTGAACTTCCAGTGTCTATCTCCAGGCTTGCCCCTCTGTTGGCAATTACAGCTAAATTCCTTCTCAAGATTTCTCCTTAGATGTCTAATAAGCTCTGAATTTGAGATATCCAAAACTGCACTCTAATTTGCCCCTGAATTTCTGACTCTTCCTTGATTGACCTACAGTATTCTCAAATCCAAAACGTGAGGTCAACTTCCTGTATTTGACATTTTCACTGACATCTCACTTATAATCCATCAGCCAATTGTGTGAGCTCTATCTTTAAACTATATACTTCCTGCATAGTTTGCTAATTGCCAGGGTCTTTGGAAAGAAAGCAAACAAACAAAACACTAGCATGCAATTCAGACACCAGGTCTATGCCCCACACAATTATGATACCAAATTTGCATTGTCTGTTAAGTGTGCTACTAATCTGAGAAATTAACAACAGTAAGGACTCTTGAAACCCCATACCTAAGCCTTGGTATAAGCAACTGCACAACCTCTCTGCCTTTCCACAGACAAGATAAATCTCCTATAGGAAAATCCCTCATAGAAGATTCACTCTGAACCAGAAACTATGAGGGACTTATCATGGAAAACTGTCAAAAGATATGATAAACAGGACAACCAACATCTCTAAGAATGAAATATTAAAAAATCATTTAAAAACTATAAAATAAATTATTTAAAAATGGATGGATTTTTAAAGTAATTTAAATCAGAACGAAGTACTAGGTGAATATAAAGAGAAAAAAGCATATGCATTTTTAAAGGAAATTGAAAGGAAAATAATAGAAACAAACCAAATAGAAAAGGAACCAAATTAAATTTTTAGAAAATTATATTTATAATAAATTAGAAATGCAAAAAGTTTAGGTGATTGAAAGGATTTCACTTGAAAATAGACCTAGGAAGATGAATTAATAAATCATATGAACTTTATCATTTTGGCACAGTCAACAAAATTTACACTCTGTATATATTAAGGATTTTGATTGCAATTCAAATCGAAAGGTATTGTTATGCTAATTATTACTTATAATAACTTGATAGAAAGCATTAACAGAGTTTATTATGCAATGAAATTTGCTTTTTTGAAGAATGAGCTGTCTTCAATAAATGGCATAAATTAATTATACATTTGATAATAGTTTTGAAAACATCAAACTGATCCTAATATTATATTAACCTTTGCAAACATATGGGATCTTTCAGAGAAGACCATTGTAACAATGCCAAATTGTTGGTTTGTTTCAGATTTCTACAAGACATCCAAATTAGTGTGAGTCTGCTTCCTTTGTCATTACAAATCCTCCCACAAAAGCCGGGGTTGGAGGAAAAACTCTAAACTCTAAACTAAAGTGACATGTTAAATGAAACTAAATACAAGACATAGGATAAAATGTTTTCTCATTGTTAATGTTTTTCCAATTATTATTTCTAGTCAGTTGGTAAAACTGAAAGTTGAGAGCTAAAATGTTGGTTATAAGTTCTATTTACTTCCTCTAATTTTTAGACTTACTGGACCTTCTTAGCAATCTAGATATTGTCATCAAAGTTTACATTAAAAATATAGCTGGGGTCTCATTAAAGAAAATTATGAAACCCAATATTATAAGACATGGAGCATAAAAGAATTCTGAATTCATGAAAGCAATTTTGTCACAAAAAAACTGCATAATTGTAATATTCTACCAGGATGAATCTTAATGTCTTGGATAAATCATCTTTCTGTTTATTTATGACAAAGTCTGTTGTCAAGGTAACAACTATTTAGAACCATCATGTCCATACAGTGTAAGCAAATCTTTAACTTATAATAGATTCTTTTTCATCCAGCCCAGAAGAAAATAATCAATGGTCTCATACACAAAGTTTCTCTTTCAGCTGATTGCTCAGCAATTGAGTTTTTAAAATAATTTGTTTTTATTTTTAAAGAAGCTTTAGGTTATATTAATGTTATATAAAAAATAGAAGGGATTCCCATGTGCCTTACTCCTTCCTTCTCCCACACTTTTTTAAATCAACAACATCCTTCATCAGTGTGGTACATTTGTTACAATTGATGAACACATACTGAAGCATTGCTACTAATCATGGATTACAGTTTACATTGTAGTTTACACTTTGTCCTACACAATTTTGTAAGTTATGACAAAATATACAATGGTCTATATCTGTCACTGCAACATCATGCAGGACAAATCCAATGTATGCCCCATATGAGCTCTACTAAGTGTAACTGTTTTCTAGAGCACTGAATTCAGTTAAATTCAGAGACAGCTTGAATAAATGATAATTCTTCCTGGAAAATTCTAGAATTGAAAATTCTTACTGAGACTGATATCTTGGAAATTAAACTCTGAATAATGGCACTTCTAAATGTACATTCAATAAAAGTTATCATGAGAATCCATCAATACTCCATAATTCATCCTTAGGACTCATTCTTTGAGAATATGTTTCTTTTTTTCTGTAAGCCAAATACTTGGTTTAACTATATTTTTCTATTTTAACCATTTACTACTCTATTTTCTTTTGAAATGTTAATAACTACAAAGAGCAATTTTCTCAAAGTTGAAAATATTTACAGTAGCCATAGAATGAAATTCTTCATAGAATTTTTTGGCACCATATTAACACATGACTATAAAGTCACTCCATTGTGGACAAAATAATCAATTAGAAGATGATAAGAAAATTAAAAAGTTTTATTAATCAACAATCCTGAATAACCATTGACTTTTAAGAGAGATCTTCATTTTCTTTCCCTTTCACATTCATCATTTTCTATTTCCTTAAACATATATTCATTGAAAGCTCTGCTATATCAAAAGAGTGTGTTTCATTTGAGGTCTTTTTCTAGTTACATCATCAGCTGGTGCTTGGTAGTAATCCCTCAGCATCAGGGAGGCCCATACCCAGGAGTCATGTCCCATGCTGGGAGCAAGGTAATGCATTTACATGCTGAGTTTAGCTGAGTTTGGCTTAGAGAGTGGCCACATTTGAGCAACATGGAGGATCTCAGGAGGTAACTCTTTGGCACCCTGCAGTTCTAAGCCTAGTTCACATATTTCTAGGTGCACAAGTTCATAAGCATAGTCATCAGTATCAAGGGCTCATTGTTGGACCATCCTTCTTTATTGGTCTTTGCCATTGCACTTGGGGGATTGTTGCTGCTCCACTGGGGAATGTGATAGAGCTCCCCTGGCTAGGAACTCAGCACTCCCTCAGTTATCATTTTTAACTGTAACTACTATGAAAATATCCAAACAGTTTTATGTACCCTGTATACATGCCCTGGAGAACTCCCTCCCAAGCATGTGCCCCCCATCAATAACATCCCACACTGGTGCTCCTCCCTTGCCATAGTTGAACCGCTCTGTGTTCCAAAACTGCTTCAAAAATGAATCCTAATATATTGCCAAGTTCCATTAATAGTAAAATGGAATATAGTGATGGGTTTAAAAGTTAGATATAGAATACTTACTAATTTAGAAAAAATGAAATAAAGTAAAAATAAATTGGGGTATCAAAAAATGAAAAGGCTTTGTTTTTGATATTTTGCCTTTCATCACTGCAATAAAGAGTATGTTTTTAAGTATTTTGTGATATATCAAAATATATGTTTCCCTATACTGTGTTAATAAATAAGATAATTTAAAAGTTAAATTAATTTTTTTAAAAAGACAGCTGTGTACAGACTATTATTGCTTAGTTTAAGTAAGAACATTAAACCATGCTGTGGTCTTTGCCTAATCTCATTCCATATTAGTAGACAACTGTAAACAGGGAATACTGGAAAGAAATGTAGTTGTCTGAATAACTGACATAAACACAAGCAACTATACTATTATGTGCCTGATAGATCAGCAGATACAGAGTTGTCCAAGAGTGGGCAGCTAAGATACAACAGCATTTGCAAATGGAGTGACTCTAATCACATGTGATCTAATAACTCATGAGATTTTGGACAGTTGTGAGTGTAAAGAATATTTAAAGATGTAATATTGTAAAACTACCTCTTATTTATATTGGTTACAAAGTCATGTAAACTATTAATAGTTTTTGTGTTGTTGCGCACTTTCATAAATGAAGGGAACGCTAACTTTAGATAGAAGTTTATGAAAATAAAGTTGTCAATCTTTTCCTATCCAGGAACACATACTCCCTGAATTCTATCTATGAGCATCACAGATAAATATTCCATTCCCTATAAATTAAGAATTCTTGATTTATGGGGAATGGAAAATCAATAGTAAGATATCTAAACTGTAAAAGTGTTTCATTCCAGGAGAAGTACCATCAACATGCTCATCCAGATACTTCTGAATGGCTGATCCTGTTGTGGGTGCCACAGTGAGCAGAGCAAGGGGTAGGAAACATTACATTACCTTTGGGGAGTTTGCAATTAAGTAGAAATGTAGAACATAGGGACATTGTACAACATTCCTAGGTGCTTAAGGTCTATTTTAGTTCTTATAGGTTTTTGGGGGGAGGAATAGGAATGGATCTACAAAGGGTATATAATATTTTAGTCTAAATAAGGAAAATGGTTAGCTGCTGCTGTCCTGGAAGTAGCAGAATTTGTTAAACCGTGGTATGAATGTAGACATTTTTCAGATCTGCAACTGATGTAGCTATTCCCAAAAGCTATAATGATGTTTATTTAGATTTTAGAATTGGTATATAAAATATAAGGAATATTCTTTGGAAAGTAAATTTTGCCAAAGGAAATATGTTTCTTCTGAGAAGGAACGTGTGGAAATGCCATTAATATTTAAAGATGCAGACAGGTTTACCTCCTCTGTGTTTGATTGTAACTTGAATATTTAATTCACATTTGTATACATTTCTTTCAAACAGGCTCCTTTTGTTTAATATGCACGGCTAGTTCTAGGAAAGCCTTTGGCCACAGGCATTTGTGACTCAGCCTTTATTTCCCATTGAGTGAAACATTTTGAGCTATCTAACTTGGCTTGAAATTGGCAAAGCTGGTTATTCATTTTCACACAACACCAGTGACACAACAAAATAAGTCCTACACAGCCCCCCACAAAAAAACACATTTTATCATGAAACAGTTTAACACATTTTCCCAGAGATGTCTAATTTACAATTAGGATGCAGCTCAGCCAAAGCCTGGGGGAATATGGCTCAGTGATGTAGTGTGACAGAAATGGATAAGAGGCAGCTGCAGAACAGTGCAGATCTGTACTAAAATAAAATAACTCATGATTGTTGCCGAATTCTGGATATCAGCACCTACTATGTGCCTATCATTGTGCTTGCCAGTGTAGGATGACCACCAGATCTCCAAGGCCAGACAGGCACAGCAATGCCAGCCTATGGCCTCTAGGAGGAAATTCAAGACAAAGGTCTTTAAACCAATTTAGAAAGTTAGTCTGAGCATTATCTGAGAAATATTAAGCCAGAAGGAAGACCTTAAAGCAGCCAGTTCCACAAATAAGCATGGGACTGCAATAAGTGGGAGGTCAGAAAGATAGGTCAGGCTATGGAGAGTGAAGCTAGGAAGGCAGAGCTGTAGACACCAGGTTCTGGTTTCTTTATTCATTACTTGTGCAGCTCGTGTGTATTCCTGCCAAGTGCTGGACTACTGGGCCAAAAATGAATTCTGTTTCTGGAGCCTGTGGGCCGGTGACCTCTGCTGACATTGATTTGCATGTGCTGTTCTAGTTGGGTACTTCTGTTTTTGTGAAGATTTGTTTTGATACAGCAACACCAGCAGGCGAGACGGACAAAGAAAATGAAAGAAATATTATAGCCACTGTCTCATCTTTTAATACATTTGGGGAACTTGGTGGTGAAAGGAGTTAGCAACATAAACTGAATGAGCTGTGCTCCTAAACAGCTTCATTAGACTATAGGAACAAGTGTTTGTATTTCCAGGGTTCAAAGCCTGGAAGGTACTTATGGAAAGAACTATTTATCACTCCTCCTCCCTGCACTACACATCGCCCTATCGGGAAGCTTTGTCACCTTGAGTGCTTAAGGCTGTCAACGGTGGAAAACTGTTGTGCCCAGGGGAAAAGTCAGAACAGTGTTTCTACTGAGGGAACAGCAAACTGTTCCTGCAGCCAGACATCATTTTGAATTGGTCAGCCAACAGTAACCATTGTCAAGGCGACTGAAGCAGAAAACATTAATAACAACATTTCTGTTCATATCTACATTTATCTAGATCCTAAGATTACAGAAACTTATACAAATAAAATGGAAATAGCTATTTGTATAATCCACTGCTGTTCAAACAACACTGCTTGAAATTTTTCTAACATTATGTAGGACATCAAAAGGAGGCTCATTTTCCTTAATGTTATTATTGACTACCCTTCAGCTGGTTTTTAAGGACCTGGAATGACCAGAGGTAGAACAGGAGAAGGAATAGAGAGAGGATATGATGGCATAGCCCCAGCAGCTTGATAGGCACAAGCAAAAAATCACTGTGCTCAGTGGAGCAGCCGAGAGACTAGGACATCCTGAAGGTCATTTCTGATAAGTGGTAGCTCCTGCTGCAGCAGATCAGTTACTTTTGGAGTAAAGCAAAAGTGGAACACCTCCTCAGGACTCTCAGATAAAACTGATAGTGAAGAGTAGGATATTTTAGTTTGCTTCGAACTCACATTTCACCCATTAGATCCCAGGAAGACATGTTCTTTCCAATGAAAATACATTTCTTATCATTTTCCTTCAGTCTGTCACTTTTCTGTCCCTTTTAGTCCAAGCTAGCAGTGGTTCCATTCATATAGATATTGCAAAAAAACTGTAGGTTTCACATGCAGGAAACATGGACCAAGTCGTCAGACAGTAAGACTTGCCCCAATCCTTCCTGGATAACTGCATTTCCAGTCACTGAAGTGACTGGCTGCTTCCATGTTCAGTTAAACACAAACTGGGGCACTATTGTCTGGAGACTCATTTTCTGGAAGGTTGGAATTTCCTACACCATTAATTTCTGGTTTCTTTGTGCTCAGGAGTTTAGTTCTCAGCTTACCTCTTTCCTCTTGTATTTTGCTATAAGCTACAAGGAGAAGCCAGGTCATGTTTTCCATATTTATTTTGGAATCTCCTTAGCTAAATATCCAAGCTTATCACTTTTAAGTGTTGCTTTCTATCTAATATCAGGAGTTAATTTTGGTAAGTTCTCTGCCATTTTAAAGCAAGAATCACCTTCCGGTTTGCCTTGAAACATTCATCATTTCTGCCTAAGATCTCATTAGAAGTATCTTTAGCATTCATATTTTTACCAACAGTCTCTTTAAAGAAATCCAGGCCTTTTCTATCAAGCATGTCACTCAGTTCTTCCAAAATCTACCCCTTATTCACGTATAAAACTGTTCCAACATTTTTGGTATTTGCAAAGCAGGATGTACCTCACACTCTTGGTACCAATTTCTGTTTTAGTTTGCTGAAAGTTGTTGGGTCCAATATATTAGAAAAGGGTTGACTTTTACAATGGGATATTTTTAGATTAAAACTTATAGTTCTGTGGCATGAACATGTCCAAATCAAGACATTATCAGGAAATGTTAATCAAGACATTATCAGGACATGTTAGTGATAGCTCCATTTGTGGCTTTTCTCTCCCCCAGTTTCATTGATTTCAACTTCTGGACTCATCTGTTTGTCTCTGCCACTTTTTTTTCTGTCTATGGCTTTTATTCCTCCAGTTATAGACTCTGTAAGAGAATTAAGATCTAGCCTGGGTGATGCCCTATTGAAGTAACCTGATCAAAAGAAAGTTCCCTTAAATGAACCTAATCAAAAGGTCCCATTTACGATAGGTTTACATGCACAGGAAAGGATAACTTAAAGAAAAGAATTTGCTGGGATACATTCAGCTTCCAAATGTCACACAGGATAAGGAAGTGATAGTTGCAGAAGGCCAAAGAGCCTGTTGCTATGCTGGTCAAGGCTACCAAACCAGCAAGCAAACTTTGCAATTTATGTCAAAATGATATCCTTTGTAACCATAGCACAATAGGAAGCTTATGTGACATACTTCAATGGAAGTTATTAGAACATCAAATCAAAATTCAGTAGAAGAATTTTATAAGTCATCAAAATTGTATAGCTTAGGATTGTAGCTTGTTGACAGCACAATTTATTTCCGGCTTTAAATTTTAATTGCCTAGAATGAATGGGCTGCTTTTGCTTTAGGCAAATTTCCAAGAAGCTTAATTGCAGAATGACTAAGCTGACAATTCAGGTCTTATACATTTACTTTGCAAACAGTTGATTAGAAAGTTGGACTGAAATCCTGTAAACATAAGATGCCCTAATTCAGTTATATGCCTAAATAGAGTGTTAGCCCACATACAGTCATATGGACAAGACTGTGTCTATAAGCAGGGCCAATACTTTCTCAAAACATCTGAAGCTATTCAAATACCAGACTATGTGGTAAACAAAACCTCAAGTTTGGGGCAATATGGAAAATTTTAGCCTTCAAATGCTGAAAGTACTTCAAATACCCAATAAAATCATTTTTTAAAAATTATATTATAGAAACACAGGTTGCAAAATTTCCAGTAATAAAACAGCCCAAGAAGATAAATTTTAAAATATATCTCTAAGTATGTAAATGATTTCATCTGCTATTTAAGTCATAAGTATAAATCAATTAACTATTAGAGGATAGCTGCCAAAATTGATTTGGATTTTAGAATTATTCTTTCTGACAATAATTAGTTAGAAGTTCAGTTTTATTGAAACTACATTCACAGTTTGAAAATAAAACCATGTCATCAGAAGTCTTTTATCCCTGGTTGTCTAAAAAGAGGCGGCAGAAAATGACAATTTCCCATCCATTCAGAATATCAAGTCCAAGTATGATGGGCTAACCATGTTATGATAAAAAAGTATAATTATGATAAAATCCCTTCCTGAATTTTCTATGTACCTCTAAAGACATATATTTAATAAAAATTTAAACTCCAATTGGTATGTATGTTAGAAAAGAAATGGCTCAGTGGAGCATGACTGATTTTTGAAGTTATTATTCTTTAATTAAAGAAGTTGAAGGTTTACAAAACAATCAAGCAGACAATACAGAGTTCCAATAATCCCTTCCCCCCACATTTTTCCCTATTATTGATACCTTGCCTTATTATGGTAACTGTGTTACCATTGATGAAAAAGTATTATAAAGTATAATATTATAATTATACTTGTAACTATAGTCCATAGATGACACTAGAACACTGTTTGTGTTCTACAGACCTGTTATTTTTTAAATTCTAGCAAAATATATATGTACTAAAATGTCCCCTTTAACCATATTAAAATATTAAAATTCAGTATGGTTAATTACATTTACAATGTTGTATTAATATCATCAACATCCATTACCAAAACTTTTTCAACACCCCAAGCAGAAAGTTTTTTTACCAATTAGGCATTAACTTCCCATTCTCTATTCTACCCTGGGCCCAGGTAAACTATATTCTGGTTTCTGACTTTATGAATTTGCTTATTCTAATTATTTCATTTCAGTGAGATCATACAGGATTTTTCCTTTTGTGTCTGACTTATTTTGCTCAACACGATGTCTTAAAGGTTCATCCATGTTGTTGCTTCTATCGAAACTTCATTCCATTTTATGGCTTAATAATATTCTATTGTATGTATATTATCCTTTTACCTGTAGATGGACATTGGGGTTGCTTTCTTCTTTGTCAATTATGAGTAATGCTGCTATGAACAACAGTGTGCAAATATCTTTCCAAGACTCTTCTTTCACTTATTTTAGGTATATATACCTAGAAGTGGGATTGTCGGTTCATACGGCAATTCTACACTTAACTTTCAATGGAATCACCAAATCATCTTCCATAGTGAATAAACCACTTTATAGTCCCACCAACAAAGAATGATTGTTCTTATTTCTCTACATCCTCTCCAACACTTGTCATTTTCCATTTTTACAATAGAAGTCATTAGAGTGAGCAGGAAATTAAAACTTTTTTTTTTTAGCTACTGGGGGCTGGGGATTGAATCTGGGACCTCATATGTAGGAAGCTGGTGCTCAACCACTGAGCCACATTGGCTTCCCTCAGTTGGTTTATTCATTTCTTTTTCACTTGCTGTTTGTCTTTGTTTTTTCAGCAGGCACTGAGAACCTTCCAAGTGCAAGGTGGGTGCTCAAATGCTTGAGCTATATCTGCTCCTGGAAATGGTGTCTTATTATGGTTTTGATTTGTATTTACCTGATGGCTACTGATGTTGAATATCTTTCCATGTGCCTTTTGCCCATTTGTATTTGTGGTGAAATAAATTGTCTACCTGTTTGGACACTTTCTTGGTCTTGGGGTCTTCATTCTGGTTGGTGTAGCTCATTGCAAATAGTATTATTTTAGTTAAGATGTGGCCAACCTGGATCAGATTGGTCTTTAATGAAGATTATTGGAGTCCTTATAAGTAGAGTGAAAATCAGGGGAAAAGAGAAGCCCCAAGGAGCAGCCGAAAACTGGAAGTCAACAGAATTGGGAGGACAAAGG
The DNA here is from genome assembly GCF_030445035.2 of Dasypus novemcinctus. Taxonomy (NCBI): domain Eukaryota; kingdom Metazoa; phylum Chordata; class Mammalia; order Cingulata; family Dasypodidae; genus Dasypus; species Dasypus novemcinctus. The sequence goes on from NC_080677.1 coordinate 89,558,460, forward strand.
AGAAGATAATACATTGCCATGTGACAGGAAAGCCAACGAACTCTAAAGATTTCTGGCCATTCAGAAAATAATGACCATGTGAGAAAGCAAGCCTTCTAGCCTCTAAAACCATGAGTCAATAAGTTCCTGTTAGCCCAATCCATTGTAGAGTATTTGTTTTAGGAGATAGGATGTCAAAACACATATCTTTTTTGAAGAAATGTCTATTCAGTCTTTTGACCATTTTTAAATGGGGTTGTTGGTTTTTATGTTGTTAAGCTGTAGGATACTTTCCATATTCTGGTTAATAAATACTTAGATGAGTGGTTTCCAAATGTTTTCACCCATTCTATAGGTTAACTTTTTACTTTTAATGAATAAGTCCTTTAGTGCACAAAAGACTTTAATTTTGATAAAGTCCATTTATCTATTTTATTCTTTTGTGGTTCATGCTTGTGATATAACATCTAAGAAACCATTGCCTAACACAAGGTCCTGAAGAGGCTTCCCTAATGTTTTCTTCTAGGAGTTTTACAGTTTTGGTTCTTATATTTAGATCTTCAATCATTTTGAATTAATTTTTGTATATAGTGTGAGATAAGGTTTCATCTTCTTTTTTTTTTGCTCATGGATATCCAGTGTTTCCAGCACCATCTGTCAAAGAAGCTTATTCTTTCCCTATTGAGTGGACTTGGCACTCTTGTCAAGCATCAATTGACTATAGGTGTCAGGGTTTATTTTTGAACTTTCAATTCAATTTCATTGCTTATAGGCCTATCGTTCTTCCAGTACCATGTTGTCTCAATTACTGTAGCATGAATTAAGTTTTAAAATCAGGAAGTGTGATACCCAAACTTTGCTCTTCTTTTTCCAAGATGGTTTTATGTACTTAGTGTTCCTTACCTTCCATATCAATTTGATGACTGGCTTTCCATTTCTGCAAAGAAGGCTATTGAAAATTTTTATTGAGATTGCTTTGAATTTGTAAATCACTTCTGTTAGACTTGATATCTTAATATTTAGTCTTTCAATCCATGAGTACAGTAAGTCCCTCCATTTATTTAGGTCTTATTTGGTTTCTTTTAGGAATGTTATGTAGTTTTCCATGTATCAGTCCTCTATATGCTTGATTAAATTTATTCCTTTAGTTGCTGTTGTTTCTTCAGATTGTTCATTATTAATATATAGAAACAATATTGCTTTTTGTATGTTGAGCTCATACTCCACCACTTGATTCAATTCATTCACCAATGAATTCTGTACTCCACAATCACTTTGTTGTAGATTTTCAGGATTTTCTATATATAGGATCATGTCATCTGAAAATATGGAAAGTTTCACTTCTTCCTTTCACTTTCCAATGTGTATGCCATTTTCCCCTTGTCTAATTGCTCTGGCTAGAACTTCCCCTACAATGTTGAGTAACAATGGCGATAGTGGGCATCCCTGGCATCCCTGTCTTGTTCCTGAAAGGGAAAGCTTTCAGTCTTTTACCTTTCCAGTGTGATGTTAGCTGTAGGTTTTTCATATATGACCTTTAGCATGTTGAGAAACTTTTCTTCTATTCCTTGTTTATTAAGTGTTTTTATGAAGAAAGGGTGCTGAATTTTGTCAAATGCCTCTTCTCTGCTAATTTAGATGATTTTCTTTCTTTTCCCTTTTTTTTAATTAATGTAGTATATTTTATTAATTGGTTTTCTTATGTTGAGCCACACTTGCATACCTGGGAGAAATCTCACTTAATCAAGTTTTGTGTTTGTTTTAACTTGCTGTTGGATTAAGTTTGTTAATAATCTTCTTGAGAATTTTTTGCATCTATACTGATAAGAGAAATAGGTCTGTAATTTTCTTTTCTTATGGTGTCTTATGTGCCTTTAGTATTAGAGTAATGTTGACCTAATAGATTGAGTTTAGAAGTATACCTTTTTTTCAGTTTTTCTGAAGAATATGAGTAGGAATGATGTTTATTTTCCTTGGAATATTTGGCAAAATTCACCAATAAAAACCCTGGGCTTTTCTGTGTTCTTAAGATTTGATTACTGATTAAATCTCTTTGCTTGCTATTGGTTTGTTGAGATCTTCCATTTCTTCTTGAGTTGCTATCATTTCTAGAAATTTGTCCATTTCATTTACATTATCTATTTTTGTTGGTGTACAGTTGTTTGTAGTATCCTCTTAAAATCCTTTTTATTTTTGTAGTATCCTCTTATAATCCTTTTCATTTCTGATTTTAGTTATTTGTGTACTCTTTATTTTTTCTTTGTCATTCTAACTAAAGGTTTGTCAATTTTATTGATCTTTTCAAAGAACTAATTTTTTCTTTCATTGATACTCTATTGATTTTTTATATTTTGTCTTCATACTAATATTTATTTCCTTCAATGTGCTTGCTTTAGTCTTAATTTGCTCTTCTCCCCTAGATTCTCCAGGTGTGAGGTTACATCTCTGATTTGAAATCTTTCTTCCTTTGTAATGTAAAGTTATAGAACTATAAATTTCCCTCTCATTACTGCCTAGACTGCACACCGTAATTTTTTTACGTTGTGCTCTCACTTGTCTCTGTTTTCATTTACCTCAAGATATTTCCAAATTTCCCTCGTGTTTTTATCTTTTACCCATTAATTGTTTAAGAGCCCATTTAATTTCCACATCTTTGTGAATTTTAGTTTTCCCTCTGACATTGATTTCTAGCTTCTTTCTATTGTGTACAAAGAAGATCCATTGTATCATTTCAATATTTTTTAATGTTTTGAGACTTGTTTTAAGACCTAACTCATGCTCTATGCTGAAGAATGATCCATGTGCACCAGTGAAGAATCTGTATTCTGCTGCATGCATATCGGTATCTATATATACATAGCTGTTAGATCTAATTGGTTTTAAGTGTCATCCACAGTCTTCTATGTCCTCTTTGTTCTTCTGTCTATTGACTCATAATTGAAAGTGGTATATTGCAGTCTTCTACTGTTAATGTAGCAAAGTCTATTTTTTCCCTCGAATCTGAATATTTGCTTCATATATTTTGGGACTCTGCCATTATGTGCATACATGATCATAATTATGTCTTCTGGTTGAATTGACCCATTTATCAGTATATAGTGACCTTCCTTGTCCCTCATTACAGTTTTTGGTTTAAAGTCTATTTTATCTGATATTATAGCTATGACTAGCTCTCTTCTGATTACTGTTTGCATGGTATATATTTTTCTATCCTTTCTTTTTGAACCTGATTATGTCTTTGAATTTAAGGTGAGTCTCTTGTAAACAATATATAGTGAGATCATGCTTTTTATATCCATTCTACCAATTCTGCCTTTTGACTAGAGAGTTTAATCCATTTACAGTTAAAATAACTATTGATAATGAAGACTTTCTTCTGTCATTTTGCTATTTGGTCTTTGTAAGTCTCATTCCTTTTGTCCCTCAATACTTCTATTAATGCCTATTTTTTTTTTTTGCACAATTTTGAGTATCTTCTCACTTATATATATATATATTTTTCATAAATTTTCTTTGTGGATACAATGAGACAAAAATATAATATCTTAAGTCTATAACAATCACACTTAATTTGATACCATCTTAAACTCAAAACCATAAATATATACTGTTCTTATACCCCTTCATCCCACATTTTTATTGCACTTGTTATAATTATACACTATATGTCCAAAACCACAGATTTACCAGTTTTTGCATTTGCACCTTAAAAACTCTAAGAAGCTAAAAATAAAATTATGTACCAAAAATATAATACAATAATATTAGCATTTAAAAGGATCCATTTGGTTACATTTACCAGAGATTTTTAATTCTTTACTTAAAGTTGATTCACAGTATAGTGACCTTTCCTTTCAGTCTGAAGACTTCCCTTTAGTATTGCTTGTAGGGCACGTCTAGTGGTAAGGTTCTCCTTCAGCTTTTGCTTATCTTAATAGGTATGTGACTTCTGATTGACAGTCTCACTGGATATAGAATTCTTGATTGGCAATGTTTACTTTCAGCACTTTATTTATTTATTTATTTATTTTTAAAGATTTTATTTATTTTATTTCTTTCTCTCCCCTTCCCCCCTGCCCCAGTTGTCTGTTCTCTGTGTCTATTTTGCTGTATGTTCTTCTTTGTCCGCTTCTGTTGTCAGCGGCATGGGAATCTGTATTTCTTTTTGTCTTGTCATCTTGTTGTGTCAGCTCTCCATGTGGGTGGCACCATTCCTGGGCAGGCTGCACTTTCTTTTGCGCTGGGCAGCTCTCCTTATGGGGTGCACTCCTTGCGTGTGGGGCTCCCCTACACGGGGACACCCCTGAATGGCACAGCATTCCTTGAGCGCATCAGCATTGCACATGGGCCAGCTCCACATGGGTCAAAGAGGTCTGGAGTTTGAACCGCGGACCTCCCATGTGGTAGACGGACACCCTAACCACTGGGCCAAGTCTGCTTCCCTACTTTCAGCACTTTAAATACTTTGTCATACTTTTTTCTCGTCTCCACAGTTTCTGATGAGGTATTGGCCCATGATCTTTTTGGAACTCCCTTGTGCATAGTACATTTCTTTTCTCTTACAGCAATCCAAACTCTCTCCTTGTCTGTTGTATTTGACAGAGGGAGTGAGGAGGAGGCCAGTATGGGTGTCACATGCTTCTACTGTTTTTTAGACTACATTTTATTATGAAAATTTCACACATATTGGAAAGCAAAAGAAAAACTATAGTGAACAACTAAATAGCCTATATTGGGCCATCAACGTGTTACTTCTTTTATCACACATCTGTGAATCCATCCTCTCATCCTGTTTTTTTTTTTGATGGGTTTCAAAGTAAATTGTAGACATTTGTCTGCTTCTATCTGACCCATGTACATCATTAACCAGGCAACTGGAACTCCCCAAAGTGACAAAAGCTATGATGACTGTAATAGAAACCCACTGGGCACTGACTCCCATTTAAACTTTCAGTAAACCTTAATGCCATCCCATTCAAACCTCATTTCTAACCTTGCCTCAATTTTCCATGGAGAAAAACCAAGTTTCAGAGATTTTGAGGAACCCACTTTCTCTCCCTTAAGTATAGACATTATGAGGACTACTGAGAACCTGAAATGCAAAGCACTTTGGGGATAGGAACAAGGCAGTATGCAGATATAAAAAATTAAGACTGGAGTAGACACACCTGCCCTTTCTCCACCAGTAAACAATGCTGTACCCTTGTGTGTGATGACAGGCTCATGGCACAGGGTCCTCACCTGCCAATTTAAGACTTGCATGTGTGGTCTCATTCTAATCCCCGAATTTCCCTTCTCATAACACAGGGATGGGAAGGTAAAAGACAATTGGCAAATGATTACTGAATTAATAAAGGAGAAAAGGGGCCCAAAAGAGTTTTCTGGGAGGCAAATAGTTTCTCCTACAGGCCCCTGATGCCATTCAACACCAGGTGTAGTCCTAGAATTCTACCTGGGGTTATGAAAACCATGTAGCGCCAACATGTGCTTGAATTTCGGTGTCTGTCTCTCTAAGTCTAATGATTGTTCTGTTTTTATTTTTTATTTTTTTTAAAGATTTATTTATTTATTTCTCTCCCCTCCCCTCCCCGCCCCAGTTGTCTGTTCTCTGTGTCTATTTTGCTGCGTGTTCTTCTTTGTCCGCTTCTGTTGTTGTAATCTGTGTTTCTTTTTGCTGCGTCATCTTGTTGTGTCAGCTCTCTGTGTGTGCGGCACCATTCCTGGGCAGGCTACACTTTCGTTTGCACTGGGCAGCTCTCCTCATGGGGTGCACTCCTTGTGCATGGGGCTCCCCTATGCGGGGACACCCCTGCGTGGCAGGGCACCCTTGTGCACATCAGCACTGCACGTAGGCCAGCTCCACACGGGTCAAGGAGGCCCGGGGTTTGAACCGCGGACCTCCCATGTGGTAGACAGATGCCCTAACCACTGGGCCAAGTCCGCTTCCCAATTGTTCTGTTTTTATTATTTTTTATGTCAATGTTACAAGTTAGTCTGTTAACACAAGATAGTAACTACAATAGTGATAAATCTTCTTTGGTTCATGGTTACATTCACCCCTTATTTTTGTTCATTCCTCAATCTTGAGAGATTTAGGGTGAAGTTCACTCTGACTGCTTCAGGCTGATATTTTGGCACAGAGAAAAGTAATTGTTTTTCTTGCAGTTGATGATACTCCTTGTTTGTGGTATGGAACTGGCCCATCATCATGGTTTTGTTAGTTTTCTAGGGAAAGTCTAAAGAACCAGAGAGTTGACTGCAACTCTGCTAGGTTTCAGGACTCAACTGGCACATGGACAATCTGAAGTTTTAACTCTAAGAAATATATTGAACAGTTAAATTAAAATTTATATGTTCAAAGAAAAGGAGTAGAAGAATCATAATTAGGTGAGTTATGAATAAGTATAACTATGTTATATTGGGAAAATAGATTTTCTTATATTCCCAGATAGGGCCCACTGAGGGAGTGTTGATGTTGATTTCATGAGGGTCTGTGACTTGCCTATGTTGTCTAGACATCCCCAAAACTTTTGGAAGGAACTTTGTTTGAGACTTTGTTTACTGTGGCTGTTTGTGAAATTTGCTTGAGACCTGTAAAATGTGACCTCTAGAATGATCTCCTGACTCACTTAGAAATCTTCTAGCCATAAAAACTCTGTTTATCTAACATTTCTCCCTTTTGGTCAAGGTCTTTTTCCAAATGTATGCCTGATTATCTCTTGGCAATAATCCCACAGTGCCAGGGAGGCTCATCGCTGTGAGTTATTCCCCACATCTTGGGGAAGATAGTGAGTTTATTTGCAGAGTTTGGCTTAAAGAGAGAGGCCACGTTTGAGTAACAAGGAAGTTTTCAGGAGTTAAGCTGTAAGAATTAATTGTAATTAGGGTTAATTTCATTATTACATCAATAAAGTTCATAAGTGCAAGCATTAAGATCAAGGGCTTGGCTTATTGGCCTGTTTTCTTTTTTTAGGCAAGGCTTATATATTCCAGAGTTTTTGCCATCTTATTTGAGAAAGTAGCACCACTTCCCTAGGAGGAAAGTTTAATAGTTTGTTAGCTCCTATATGGGCCTCTATCCAGAAAGCATACCTATGGCAACAAGAATACATTGATACCCCATAGAAGTATGCTTTAGGTGCATTTTCCCGATATAATGTCCCACTAGCAGCACCCTGTACTAGTGACATAACTTTATTAAAGTTCCTGAAAGTTCTTTCTTATATTTGTATTATTAATCATAATCCTTGGCCACCATAGAGTTCACTGTGCTATATAGTTCCCTAATTTACCCTCAAGCTTTCCTTCCTACTAGCAATATATATGGCCCCAAACTTCTTTCAACCACATTCACACATACACTTCAGTGCTGTTAATTGCTCTCACATTGCTGCACCACCATTACCTCTGTCCATTTCTGAACGATGAAAATCAACCTAATTATAAATTTTTCACAGATTAAATATTGGCTCACCAGTCTCCACTCCCATTCTATCTCCTGGTAACCTATCTTCCAGATTTTATGGATTTCATGAGTCTTCTCACTATACTTAGTTTGTATCTGTAATATAATGCAATATTTGTCCTTTTTTTGTCTGGCTTATTTCACACAACATACGGTCCTCAAGGTTTATACATATTGTTTCCACTACTGTTTAAATCTTTGTTTTCTTGACTCAACATTCACGCAATTACAGAAACACAACTATTTTCTAGAGTTTTTAGGAAGATGGCTCTGCCAGTTTTTGCTAGTTGCTAAATGATTCTTTGGAGGAACAGATCCCAAGAGTTTCTTACTCTGCCATGTTGGTCAACTGTTTTAAGCCTGACTGATTTTTCCATCACTCTAGATAGGACCTCATCCATCTCACCAAATGATCCTGGTTTCATGATTAAGAAAACATAAAATTTTCCAAAAAAATCAAAACATGGCACCACATATAAACACAGATCTTAAATATTTCCTGAGAATGGATTAAAATATACAGATTGGTCTTAAACAATTTTTCTAATAATCAAAGAAAATATGGAGGGACAAGTTCCTTTTATTGATGACATGGGTCTATGTGGGCAAGTTTTATAGACATCAGAGTTGCCTTGTCTATGCTAAGTTTTATTTTTTTTATTTGGTATTGGAAAATAGACTTGCTTAAAACTCAAACACAATAAAAATTTTGAGTAATATGCAGTTGTGTGATATTAAATCTTATTAGATAAACCAATTTATCAGAAGTTTTTCTTTTTTGGACACTATTAAGACTTATTCCAAATGAAGAATTTTAGTAGTTGGAGGGACAGTCTGAATTTACTAGCTCTGAAAGAGTCCAAACATTGTCATTATCATGTGACTTGGTGTCAACTAAAATACAGTGTCTTTTTGTGAACCTTAAACTGAGACTAGTAATCTGGCATCATCTCATGTATGCAATGACACATTCATTCCAGCTCCTGAAACACAGTAACCTGAACAGTTTCTAGGCCAACTCATCTTATTTGCATTAGAAATGGTGTATTAGTTAGCCAAAGGGATGCTGATACAAAATACCAGAAATTTGTTGGTTTTAATAAAGAGTATTTATTTGGGGTAGGAGTTTACAGATACCAGGCCATAAGCATATGTTACTTCCCTCACCAAAGTCTATTTTCATGTGTTAGAGCAAGATGGATCCCAATGGTTGCAAGGGTTCAGGTTTCCTGGGTTCCCCCTTCCAGGGTCTTGTTTCTCTCTGAGTTCAAGGTTCCTTTCTTCCCAGGGCTCAGGGTTCCACTCTTCCTGGGGCTGGCTTTTCTTTTCTATGTGAGCTTACTTCCCAGGACTCCAGATTAAAGCTTCAGCATCAAACTCCAACATCAAGACCCTAACATCAAAAAAATCCTCAACTCTGTCCTTTGCCATGCCTTTTATCTGTGAGTCTCCACCCATTAAGGAGTGGGACTCAACACCCTAATGACATGACCCAATTAAAGCCCCAATCATAAATTAATCACGCCCAGGTACGAACCAGATTGCAAACATAATCCAATATCTATTTTTGGAATTCATAACCATATCAAACTGCAACATTCCACTCTGTATTCCAAAAAGACATTACAATATTTGAAAAAAAACTTAAATCAGTAACAATGGAAGTACTAAATCATATCACAATTTAAAGAAATACAGTTTGTATTGGGACAAAATCCTATCTGCTATAGACATCTGAAATTTACAAAACAATTTGCCTGTTTCCAGTACAAAAAAGGAGAAATTGAGAGGGAAACATGAATCATAGGTCCTCTACAGTTCAGTATACTTGTAGGGCATATTCCATTCAATTTCAAAGTCTGAGATTCATTCTTATGTAGATGATTTCTTCTCCTTGGGGTTTTGTGAGGACCCATCCTTTTCACGGGCTTGCCCAATGGCCATTTTCTTGGTTGCACCCTCCTCAAGCATCGGGGTGTTGACCAAGCTCCAGACCTCACCCCCCAAGAGGATTGAGGTGATTGCCACAATTTACCCAAATTTTGAGTTAGAGTCTTAACCCTTCTAGGACAGTGAAGTGAAGACAACATCCTCCCTAACCTTTGACATACAGGCTCAATCCTCTGAGAGCAACGAATTTGACCATCCAACCTTCCCTAATCCATAGGAGACAGGTCCACCCCTCATAGACCTGTGGGGTGGGGATTTTAACCTCACTAATCCTTGGGGAATGTGCTGCACCCTCTGTACCCTGGGGTGGCAAAACTCTCCCAAACATGGGGTGGGAACATCTACCCTCTTCAACTGCTGGGGCAAACTCACCCTCTCTGAACACATGGGTGGGGTTCCTCTCTTGGCCCAAAGCAATGCCTTAATTCCAGATCTCAGCTTCCATGGTTTTCCTATTAAAGCTGTTCGTCCTCTAATCTTTCCTTTCCATATTCCTTTTAGTCCAAACTGACAGTGGTTTTATTCATACAGCTCTCTTAGAAAACTTTTTGGTTTAGCATACAAGAATCAGGGGTCCAAGCCATCAGACAGTAAGACATTCCACAAGACTTTCCAAGATAACTGCATCTTCAATCCTGATTTACAAGTTCCAAGTTTAATTAAGTTCTCCAATGGGGCACTTTCATCTGGGAGCTTGATTTCCAAAGGCTTGGAATTTCCAGAATTAGTTTCTGTTTTCTTTGTGCCTGACAGTTCAGTCCTCAGCATATCTCTTCATCTAGCATTTTGCTATAAACTGTAAGCAGAAGCCAAGCCACATTCTCTGGGTTTACTTAGGAAATTTTTTCAGCTAAATGCCCAGGTTTGCCATTTGCAAATTTTGCCTTCCATAAAATAACAGGAGTTAATCTTGCTAAGTTCTCTGCAACTTTAAAACACAGATTGCCTTTCTTGCAGTTTCCAATAATAGCTTCATCATTTACTTCTGAGGCATCATAAAAAGTCTCTTTAGCTTCCATATTGCTATCAACAGTATCTTCAAAGCACTGTAGGTCTTTTTTTCCAAGCATCTCATAATTACTCCAAAAAATAACCCTTATCCATTTATAAAATCATTCCAGCTTTTTGATAATTGCAAAAGCACTTCCCCACACCTTGGAACCAAATTCTATATTAGTTAACCGAAGGGGTGCTGATATAAAAGACCAGAAATTTGTTGGTTTTTATAAAGGGTATTTATTTGAGGTAGGAACTTACAGATACGAGGCCATAAGCATAACTTACTTCCCTCACCAAAGTATTGTCACATGTTGGAGCAAGATGACTGCCGACAGTTACAAGGGTTCAGGTTTTCTGGGTTCCCTCCTTCCAGGGTCTTGCTTCTCTCTGAGTTCAAGGTTCCTTTCTTCCCAGGGCTTGCTTCTTCCTGGGCTCAGGGTTCCTCTCTTCCTGGGGCTGGCTTCTCTTTTCTATGTGAGCTTACTTCCCGGGACTCCAACTTAAGGCTTCTGCATCAAACTCCAACATCAAAACCCCAACATCAAAAAAATCCTCAACTCTGTCCTTTGCCATGCCTTTTATCTGTTAGTCTCCACCCATTAAGGGGTGGGACTCAACACCCTATTGACATGACCCAATTAAAGCCCCAACTATAACTCAATCATGCCCAGGTACAGACCAGATTGTAAACATGATCCAATATCTATTTTTGGAATTCATAACTATATCAAACTGCTACAAATGGTAACTCAATTTTTTCCTTACCTTTTGAATGTTTATTCAAAAGTTTAATATCACTTGGTTACTTTTAGAAGTCATCTCAGGGTACTAGAAGGGGGGGTCTCTCACTTAGATATGTTTCTGTTCATATTACCTTCTTGAGCTATAGGACTATATAAGGATGGTCCAATATCCCATTACAATAATTGCAGGAGATTACAGGTTTTAAAAGCTCTTCATATGAGCATTAAATGTGAAAAAATGTTAAGAATTAACATTACTTACATAGATTAAAGATGCCATATTCAATGAGGGGGAAAACAATATCATCCTGGGAAAATAAGTCACTAAGATTCTGGACAAGTTTATTGTAAAAAAAAAAAAAAAAAAAAAATGGGAGGGGGTAAACCAACTGTAGAAATAAAATAATTGAATTGAAGATTTTATAGATCAATGCAGTCAAATATTGAACATTTCATATGGTTAAACCTAACATATCTTTTTCCTGAGTAGAGAAATCTAACATAACTACCTCAAAATAATTCATAAATTTCCAAACAAGGGTTTGGACTTTAAAAATGATTCTAAAAAGATTCCCACATCTGGGAGGACAAAATGGTATACTATTTCCCTATTTCACTGCAATCGTTAATTTTATCTGTCAACTTGAGCAGTTTATGATGTCCAGGTTTTTAGTCAAGCAACCGTCTTGATTGTTGCTGTGAAGGTATTTTGTGAATTTAAATAGTCAGTTGATTGCACCTATGCCTGATTACATTTAAAATCAATAAAAGAGACTTCTTTCATCAATGAGAGAAATTTCATACAATAATTGAAGGCCTTAAGGGGAGAAGGAGAACTGATTTCAGCAGTTAGAAAGAAGAATTTCTATCTCTACTTTAGCCATCCAGCTTCTCCTGCAGAATTCATCAAAATCTTCATGAAAGTTCCAAACTTGTGGCATGGCTCTACAGAATTTGGACTTGTCAATTCACACAGTTGTGTGAGTCACTTCCTATAATAAATATCACAATATTTACATATATTTCTATTTCTTTGGAACACACTGGTTAATACTTTAGACATTATATAAAATAAATATAAGACTTTGAAAGGTGAATTAAGAAGGCAGACCAGCAAAAGATTGCAGAACCCAAGAATTGATTAGTTGATCAGTTACCTGGGTTTTCTTTTTGCCTCATATATCCAGACTTGAAGATGAAGATGTTGGCAACTGGAAATGCCAGTTTGTTCAGACAATGAGATTCTCAACAAGTGTGTTCTCTTTAGTCAAAAAACTAGGAAAGAGGCAGGCCAGCAAGATAGAAAACTTTTAGACAATAACTGGCAAAACATCACAGAAATATCTGTAGCTCTATCTACAAACATACCAGCAAATTGAGTGGATGGCCTAGAATTCTATTCTCCCTATTATAATGAGCAACACTTGTCCAATGGAGTGGTGTCAGGGAAGGTGAATAGAGATTGGGAACTTTCATCCTCACAAGAGGTGGTAATGGTCCCTGGACTTCCATTCCCCCCTGGAATTAACGAGGCACTCACCAAACTCCACTTCATTCAGAGGAGGCCTGGTGGTGAGTCAGGACTTCCAACACCAACTATCAGTAATGAGGCCACCTCCTTCCCTGATATCAGTGGAAGTCACTCCATGCCATAGAGTTATAAGTAAAGCCCTAATGGAGAACTGGAGCTCATATTCCTGCCCAGCAATAATGAGAAGTGTACTCCCTCAAGTGTCAGTGAAGTCAAGTTGTGCAGCTGGACTTCTACTCTGCCTAGAAGAAACAAGAGGGCATCCATATAATCCCTACTTGAGCAAGATCAGAAGACTCAAACTAAAAAAAAGATTTAAATAAAATTTTGAGTATCATAACATATTATCAAAATGCCCAGTTTCAATTGAAAATCGTTTGTCATACCAAGAACCAGGAAGACCTGAAACTAAATGAAAAATTGCCATTAATACATGCCAACACTGAGATGACAGATGTTAGAATTATCTGACAAAAATTGAAAAGCAGTCATCATAAAAATATTTCAATAAGCAATTACAAATAAATTTGAAACAAATAAAAATATAGAAAGTCTCAGCAAAGGAATAGAAGATATAAAGAAAATCAAGTGGAAATTTTTATAACTGAAAAATACAATAACCAAAACTAAAAATTCAGAATAGACTCAATGGTAGAACAGAGGGAACAGAGGAAAGCATCAGTGAACCGTAAGTTAGAACAGTAGATATCAAACAATCTGAACAGCAGGAAGAAGATAGACTTTTAAAGAATTAAAAAGCCTCTGAGTCTTGTTAATTAAAGGTCTAACCCTTGTGCTATTGGGTTTCCTAAAAGAGAGGGTGGGAATGAAAAACATTCAAAAAATGATGGCAGAAAACTTCCTAAATTTGCTAAAAGTCTAGAACCTACAGATTTGATTACTAATGGAAATTATCTTTGTTAATTTTAAATATAATCAGCCAAAGATGCAATTCACTGGCATTAATGATTTAAATCCCTCTATGAATACCATTACGGTAACAATTAGTGCTTGCTTGCCTAAAGAATTGTATACCATAACTTAGCAAACTTGACACATGAAATTAACTATATCACCTGCTCCCAACCCTAAATAAATCTCCAAGGACAGCTGGTTTCACCAGAGAATTATACCAAACTTTTAATGAATTAACATCATTTATACACAATCTCTTCCAGAAAATTAAAAGAAGGGGATACTTTTCTAATCATTTATGAAGGTAATTTACCCTGATATCAAAACCAGGAAATGCAGATTTAAAAAAAACAGATAAATATCCTTCATGGATATAGATGCGATAAATCCTTAACAAGAGAGCAGCAAATAGAATTCAGATATATATTAAAATTTTATATTATACACTATAACCAGGTTATGTTCATTATACTGATGCAGGGCTGGATGAACAACTGAAAATCAATGTAATCCATTATATCAACAAACTAAAGAAGAAAAATTACATGATCATATCAATTGATAAAAAAAAAAGCTTTGAAAAATTTCAATACCCATTAATGATACAGCTTTTAAAAATTGGAATAGAGGAAAACTTTCTCAAGTTGATAAAGAACATCTACAAAAAACTTAAAGTTAACATTATTCTTAGTGGTGAAATACTGAAACCATTCACCCTAAAATCAGGAATATAACCATGATATCTTCTCTTTTCACTCTTATTCATTATGGTGCTGGAAGTTCTAGCCAGTGAAATAAGGCAAGAAATGGAAATAAAAGTCATACATACAGAGTGGAGAGGAAGAAAGAAGACCCTATTTGTAGATGATATGATTTGTCTAAATAGAGAATATCAAGGAACCTGCAAAAACATCCATGAACAATTAAATGAATTAGCAAGGTTTCAGGGTACAACACAAATATTCAAACTTAATTGTAATTGTACATCCTAGTGATGAACACCTAGGCGTTGAAATAAAAAATACAACACCATATATAGTCATTCAAGAAAATGAAAAAAAAAATATAGGACTTTTATGCTGAAATCTACAAAATGCTCATGAAAAATTTTTAAAAAGATCTAATTAAATACAAAGAAAAAGATACTATGTCCATAGATTGTAAGACCCATCAGAGTAAAAGTGTTAATTCTCCCTGAACTGATGTACAGGTTTAATGCAATTCCTATCTGTAGTCCAGCAAGATTTTTTGGAGATATAGACAAGATTATTCTAAATTTATACGGAAAAGAAGAGGAACTAGAATAGCTAAAATAATTTTGAAAAAGAATAATAATCTAATAATAAAGTGGGAGGAACCACTTTATACTATTTTAAGGTGTATTGTATAGGTGCAATAAGCAATGTTGTGTGGTATTGGTGGAAGGAGAGACACATAGATAATGGAATAGAATAGAGAATCCAGAAATAAACTCACACAAATGTGTCCAACTGAGTTTTAGCAAAGGCACAGCAGCAATTCAGTGAAGGGAAGATAGCCTTTTAACAAATGGTGCTGGAACAACTAGACATCTATAGGTAAGAAAAAAAATTAACCTAGACCTAAGTTTCACACCATATACAAAAATTAACTCAAAATGGACCACAGACTTAAATATAAAATGCAAAATTTTAGGAAAAAATAGGAGAAAATCTTTGAAATCTGGGCAACAAAATCTTAGAATTGACACCAAGAACACAAACCAGAAAAGAAAAAAATTGATAAATTGGATATTATAAACATTTTAATCTTCAAAAGACCCTGTAAAGATGATAAAATGACAAGTTGCCAATGGGAGAAAATATTTGCAATCTATACCTCCTACAAAGAAGTAGAATCTACAATTTATACAGAAATTTCAAAACTCAACAGTGAAAGATTAACAATCCAATTAGAAAATGGGCAAAAGACATGAAGAGACATTTCACTGAGGAGAAAATGCACATGGAAAATAAGCATATAAAAAGATGTTCAGTGTCATTATCCACCAGTGAAATGCAAATTAAAACCACAATGAGATATCACTATATATTTATTAGAATGGCTAAAATAAAATAATATTACAAATATTACAAGGTTATATTTCCTTTTGGAATAAATTTCCAAAGTTCTAGTCCTGAGAAAAATAACCAAAATAAGTTTCATTTACTCATAACACAGTTATAAACTAAATTTTGAATTCTATAATTCCAACTCCAGAAGAAAAATTTATTATCAGAGCATGCTAGTGTATGTACATACTCATATTATCATATATATTTAGAAACTTTAAAAAAATAATTTGTTTAAGATTTTTCTGGTAAATGTCATCATTTAGAGGAAAATAATTATTTAAAGGATAAAGGCATTTTTGTTCCTTTTTTAAAAAACATATTATTTACATATAGAAAATAAATTTTAAATTATTTGTAAGGTGAGCAAAAGAACTCTGTTTTATGTTTTACACTCAAAGAATCTGAATTTTTCCTCTTGGATTAACAACCAGATAAAGTAAGTTTATTGCCAACAATGTCCAAGAATAGAGAAATGTGGATTGCAACACCAAAATCTACAGCCATAAATGTGCTTTCAGGCAACTGGGATTTAGTTTGGGAAAGCAAAGCAACCCAGTCTAAAATGCTTTTCTAGAATAAAACTGAAAAATTTTCTATAAATAAATATGAAAGTAAAGAGATGAATGATTTTTTTCTAGAAATTTTTTTTTTTGTTTAAATAAAGTTAACAGTTTAGGAGACCTGATGTATATTTCACCCATTGATGGTTTAAATGACCTGTGATTTATATTGTCAACTGTCCGGGCAGTGGCTGCAGGATGAGTGGTTTGAGCTATGTTTCAGGAAGAATATTCTTGGAAAAATTAAAATTTAGATTGGGTTACCAAAATTGGTGCAGAGCATAAACATTTGAAGGAATTTACAAATTAAAACAAATTGAATGCAATATTAATCCAGTTATTTTGGGGACTCTCTTGGCCATGGTGAGATTGGGTCTCTCTCTCTAATGGAATTTTTGATAAAGGGAGGAATAATTTCAGTCTTGTTTGTTACATACGAAATCCTTTTTGGTCAGAGCCTTAAATCTAGAGTCCCCGGAATTCAGAGATCTGGAACAGAGCTCTGGGGGGATGCTGGTAAGAGATGTAGGGAAGGAACAATAGGTTAAGGAGATTCCTAGTTTCTTTACCCAAAACTACAAAAGCGCTTGCAAAAACTATTCACGGGAAAAACTTGTCATGGGACTTGAGTTCTAGGCTCTGCAGTCACCAATAACTGTCTGCTATAATGTCAATTTCTCTGCCATTGTCAGTCTATCAGCTAAGCTTCTCTTGGTCTTTCAAGTCCCCCAGCAGAAATGTGACTTTATGATTTACTGCCTAAACAAGAGAATCCTTCTCTTCATGGCCTCTTAACAATCTCCGACAGAAATGAATTTGGCCATCAAATTCTCCAGAAAAAGCATCCATATGACAAATAATCTTGTTTCTTGCCAAAATTGACCTTTTCTGATAGTTTGCCTATTAGGCTCATGGGAGCAGGAAACTGTATTACCAAACACATAGTGTATATGATTTTATGTAGTCCTCAAAACTAAATTTACATGGTTGGTTATATTATTATTTTATGTGGTATAAGGCATTAAATTAATTAATTTAAAAGATTATGAATTAACCTTGGATAATTATTCATAACAGGAGTAATCTGGGGCTTGGATTGAGAGATAGGGGTCTCTCAAATTGCAAAGCTCACCTTCTTTCCATGGAACCACCTTAGAGTGGTATTTTGAGGAGTGCAATGACAATGCCATCCTGAATCAAGTAATCTAGCATTCTTACATCACACTCTAATAGAATTACATAACTAGCAATATTCTATAAAATTATAGGGAGTTCATATGTAAAATTGTTATAGTGCAGGGTTGAGCAAAGTGTTTCTGTAAAGGGAAAAATTTTAAATATTTTAGGCTTTGCACACCGTATGGTCTCTGTCACAACAACTTATCTTTGCCATTGTAGTTTGAAATCAGCTATAGACAATAAGTAAATGGATGAGAGACTGTGTAACAAAATTTTGTGAGCAGACAATGACACCAGAATTTCACATAATTTTCACAAGTCACAAAATATTACTCGTCTCTGAATACTTTCCAACCATTTAAAATGTTAAAACCATTCCTTGCTTGGAGGCTATTCAAAAACAGGTAGTGACTGGATTTGGCCCACAAATAGTAGTTTGCCAACCCCTGTTATGGTGGGAAGAAAATCGGCATGTATATAAGCCTCCACTACCTGAGTTTTGAACTAGGCATCACCAAAGGGGTGATTAGAAAGTCAGTCAAGTGAGAAAAAATAATTATATGGCTAAAGGATAACATAATTGACTGTATTGTTCAGATATTTTGTTGTTGCAAAAATAAATCTATCTTATTCAGAAAAAATATTCAAACTTATTTTTTTTTAGGAATGGGAAGTAGATCTGAAAATATATCTGGCTTAAGTCATTAAATACTTTTATAAAAATAGAAAAGTCACAGAATTTTTATTGGCTATTACAATTTATTTCAATCCATCAAAATATGTATAACTGTATTATAACTCTCCTTTAGTGGGTACAATAATATCAGCATTGCAATAAAATATGCCATAAAATTCTTTTAAAAACAGGAAAACTTGGGGTGATTTTCCATTATATCATACTCATTCTTCCTCACGTGTTGTGAAATACAGGAAAACTTTATAAAGTTAAAAAGCACTAGAGAATATTATATAGATATAAACATTTCAAATATTGGTAGTATAGTAGATGGAGGATCTCTTTTAAAAAATTAAATATTCCCTTAGTAGTTTTAATTTAATCATTGGCTGAGTTAATCACTTTGATCAGTGAAATAAGTTGTTTTTATGAGTAATGTTGAAATTGAAAAAATTGATTAGTTGGATGGCTGTGGATAAGGACAGTACGGTCTGTAAAACTTGAATACATGTTACAATTCCATGCAAATATGCTGAGAATAATGGGCCACGTAAGGGAAAGAGCCTTTACAGATACTGCCCTTAGATACCAGCTATTTAGAATAAGAATTTAATAGCTAGGAAGAGAGATTATAAAGCTTAGAGGCTGTTTCTATTGAGTTAATAGTTGTATCCATGCAGGGAGTGAAATTATTAACACAAACACACATTAGTGGTGTTTGCTTTTGCAAACAGAGAGGAGAGAGGAATTATGCAGCATAATTCAATAATAATTTCACAATTTAGATGTTTCTTTGTGAATTGTCCTTTTTATTTGCATGATATGGGAAGATGTTTTATGGTGAAAAATAACCGGGAATACTCAACTGCCTTTGTTCCAATACTTGATCAGATATTCCATTTTAATTGAGCTTTTGGTTCAAGAAGATATTTTGGAACACTGGAGATCCTTTCAGGGACTGTTGCTCTGGAAGTGATGGGATGGTCTGCTTTGAGGCCACTCTCCCTCTCATTTTCTCACTTCAGGCAACTTCTCATTCATTCATTCATTCATTCATTTATTTATTTATGTTTAAGACAGGGGCTTCTGGCTAAATTCATTTGAATAAAGGACTAACTAAGAGATTGAAAATTATCAGTCTAGTCCAGACACACACAATTCAGGAAACCCCTTTACATCATTTAGACTTGAAGCACTCCTTTTATGACTAGAATTTCACTGATACCATTGCTATAAGCACGGGCTTTGTAGTTAGTCACCTCATTCTCAAAAACAGGATCTGCTACATCCTAGCCGGGCTAGTTACTTAACCGCTCAAAGGCTTAATTATCTCATCCATAAAGTGAATGTATTCGTACAAATGAGTCATGAGGCTTCATGAGAATTCTAGCACAATGCCTATCACATAATAAAAGCACAAGAAATGTAGGCCCAGAACCTCTGAGAAAATGAATTAGACGTCTTCTTTTTACTGAGCTAAATTTTCTGTATCTGTAATTTTTATCTATTGACGCATTGGTTGTAACTCTTTCCTCTGGAGTTAGAAAAAATAAATTTAATTCTTTTTCCTCATCAAAGTTTTTAAATAAGAAAGAAAAAAAATATAACCATGCTTTTCTCTCAATGTATGTCATTAAGTCCTCATTACTTTCAAGTGTTCTCATATGGCATACCTTTCAAATGTTCCCTATCTTGTGGAGTATTCCACTTTGCCAGTGTGTCTGCTAGAATTTTGATTGAACAATATATTCTAGATGTCTAATTGGCACAGAGTCCAGTGAAGTTACTATAATTTCATTAATATGTCCTTAAACTCCATGGGAAACAAAGCATATTGCTGCCTCATATTAAAACCCATGTGAATTAAAGTTCTTTTGGCAGTTTTAAAAAATTAGTCATATTTCCTTTATCCTTTATTCTTATTTTCGGCTCTTTGAAAAAAATAGAGAACTTCTATTGATTCATACTGAAATTTGGCTTATTGATTTGATCCCATTCTTCAGCTATTTTGAATCATGATTTAATTTTCTAATATATTAGATATCCTTCTCAGATCTATCATCTACACATTTTACATTCATATTTTCAATTTGTTCGTTCATGTTGTTGATTTAAAAATATTGAGTAAAGAATATTCTGCTTGAGCCCATGTATCACAGTCATGTATACAAGGCTACCTTAGAATTTTGGTTTTTGTTTGTTTGCTTTTCATATGTTTGAGAACTAGATCTTGATCCAGGAGAACACTGGTATTTCAGGGCTATTTATATGAGAAAGCAATCTTTTTAAGCAACATATCTATTTTATTTATTGGATTAACTTCTTAAAAATTCCAGAGAATAAAATCTTAATGTGTCAATTCACATTAATTCTCAATAAAACTATTTCATAAACCAATTTTATAAAGACTTTCTAGTCATATTTTCTCTAAACCTGCAATTTCATAGTAATCCTGGTGGAAAGTATTCTTCCTCTGAAATTATACAGAGGAAATATAAATTACAGATTGACGGTTAAGAAAATTTGTAGATTCTATGATACCATCATATTTTCCAAACAACATGTTTCTACATCAGTGTTTGGTGAAGCAAATAATTTGAAAAGCTTAAAGAAGACTTCATTATAAGGTTTTAGCACTCAATAAAGAAGTTTCTTAAATTTATATCCAAGTAAAAGTTTTCTTTAGCTTACATTTTTGTTGTGACTCTACTTGTTACAAAATGAAAAGTGAAATGGGAATTCAAGTAGGCTCTTTTTTTTCTAATAGAAATTGACAAACTGTTTCTGGAATTCTTATGGAAATGCAATAGTGTAGCCAAGCAATCTTGAAAAAGAACATAATTGGAGGACTTAACTAACATGACTTCAAGATTTATAATAAAAATACAGTAAACCAGGCAATGTAGTATTTACATGAAGAAAGTGTTCAGAAATAAACCCATACACACACAGTCAATTGATTTTCAACAAAAACCAATGGCAATTCATTGGGGGAAAGAAAGCCTTTTCAACAAATAGTGCTAGAACAACTGGATGTCTGAACTGAAAACAAAAGAAAAAAAAATGGACTCCTACCTTAAATCATAAACAAAATTTAATTGGAAATGGTGAGATGGATCATAAATGTAAACATCAACATTGGATGAAAAAAAGAAAATATCTGCTTGAAACAGTGGGGAAAGTTGAGTAGACAAACATTTCTTGAACAGAACATAGAAAACAATAACTTTCAAGGTTAAGACAAAAATCAGTAAATTAGACTTCATCAAAATGAAAAAAGCTTCTATTCGTCAAAAGACAATGTTAAGAAATCAGGAAAGCCACTCATAGCCTGAGAGAAATATTCATAACAACCTGACAAAAAATTTCTATACAGAATACACAGTAGATTCCTACAGCACAATAATAAAAAGATAAACTACTGAAAAAAAATGGTCAAAAGACATGAACAGACATTTCACAAAGGAAGGTTTTAAATGGCCAACTAGGATATGAAAAAGTGTTCAGCATTATCAGTCATTCATCTGGAAATGTCAATTAAACCATGTAAGATACCACAATTCAGGTGCTACAATGGCTAAAAATTTTTAAAAAAATAGACTGACAACACCAAATGTTGGCAAGGTTGTGAAACAACTGGAACTCTAAAGCATTGCTGGTGAGAGTGTAATATGGTAAAAATGCTATGAGTAACTCTAGCAATTTCTTATGAACTTATACATATGCCTACCCTATTACCCATAAATTCTGCTTCTACATGTCCCCCAAGAAAAATTAAAACATGCATTTATAAAACAACTTGAGACAATTTATAATAGCCTTAGACTTGAAATAACCCCAAAGTCCATCAACCAGGAAATGGATAAACAACTTGTGGTTGTTTACAGTATTTACATGCAATATGGCTCAGAAATTAAAGGGAATGAACTACTGATATAAACAATAATATGGATTCATCCCATGAATATTTTGCTGAGTGAAAGAAGACAAAGAATATGAACTATAATCTTCCATTAATAGGCAAGATTAAGATACCTTGGAAAAAATTAGAAAAATTGTTGCTTCTCTGGTAGAGGAAGGAGTACTGACTAGAAAAGGGCACGAGGGAACTTTCTGGGTTTATGACTTTCAGGAGTGTGGGTTACATAAGTGCACTCATTTGTTAAGACACACTGAAATATAAACTTAAGATGTGTGCCTCTTAGTGTGTGTAAATTTTAACTAAACAAAGAACTATACATAAATATTGAACTAAAAGTGTGTAGTTTCTTTTACTAGTGAGTGATATGGCTTGGCAATTCTGAAAATATTTGCTATGTTTGAACAAATGGGTAAATATTTTGAGGATAGCAAGAGTCAGGTTTGTCCCTGTTGAAGAAGAGATACAAACATGAAAAAGGGGAGGAATAGATGATATCCTGTGATGTTGGGTTGGAAATGAAAATATCCTTAAAACTTCATGGTTTAATTTTAGATAGTGATCAATAGTTACCTAGGACACATAGACAGATAAGATTATATGTGTGTGAGCACAAGTGTGAGTATGTGTAAAAATAAGCATATGTGTCTACATTTCCTAGCTGAGAGGGTTTAAAAGCAGTAATGAGCACACTTAGCACCCAGACTTTGGTTTCTAAGTACTACTCTTCCCTGGAAGGAATCATGGCTCTTGGAGAAATGACATTTCCAGGGCTGGAGCAAAAGAATTTCAAAATGAGCCTGGAAAATCTTATTGTGCCACATAATAAGGAAATACCCAAACAATGAGGAGGATATGTCAAAAGAACACAGGAACAGCTTGAATGTATGCCAGCTTGCCAAACCTGAAACACACAAACATTAAAATGAAAAAAGAGAGAGAGAGAAATGGCCTACTTATTAAACAAAATAGAAATAAATAAATATATGTTGATAATAAATAAATAAATGAATAAATAAATAAAGAGGTGAGGAGGAGGAAAATCTCCTACTTATATTAGAAAACATACTAATAAAAGTAGAAGTAATTATGGAATTAGAAAATCATCAATGCATACTAAAGTGGATGACAGTTTGATGAAGTACAGCATATTTACATAACGTCAAAAATCTCCTTACAAGTAGCTTATTAATTATAAAGGAAGGAATAGTACTTTTACTATATGTAAGCATACTGGACACCATTTCGACAAAGTATTGAAAGTTAATATCACAAATATTGGGACAAATCATTACCATGTGCCTCCAAATAAGTTGCATTGGGAAGAACATAAGACCAAATATGTGATATTCCTGCTAAATATTCACAGTCTGCTTCTAATCATGACGAAATATCAGAAAATTCAAATTGAGAGATACTACACAAAATAACTGGCCTATATTATTTATAAATGTTAAGGTCAAAGAAGGCTGATGAAATGTTCCATTTATAGGCATCTGAAGGGACATAAGAAATGATTGCAATGCATGATCCTAGAATGGATCCTAGACCAGAAAGAAAAAGTTATAAAAAATGTTATTTTGATAATTTGTTAAATTTTAATTTGGTCTGTGGATTTGCTAGTAGTATATAGTATCATTGTTAAAAATACTGATTGTGATCATTTTACTGTGATTATATAAGACAGTGTCCTTGTTCTTAGGAAATACAAACTGAATTTTTAGAGGCAAAGGGGGCATGCTATTTCCAAACTTACTCTCATATGATTCATAAAAGATAATGTACATGTATATAAGAATATACAAATGTCTAATACATAAATATAAGTGTGTAGAAAATGGGTTAAATGAAAAAAAAAGTAAATTTGGAACAAGGATATACAGAAAATCATTACATTCTTTTTGCAATTTTCATGTAACTTTGAAAGTATTTCTAAATGAAAGTTTACTTTGAAAGTACAATAATTATTGCATTTTTATAAGAAAAATTGTAAGCCAAATTTGGCTGTGTTCAAGAAATTATTTTTCTCAAATACTGTTACTATTCCTACATCCACTTTTTTATGTAAATTTTATTTCATTTTCACCCTAGTTTTCATATTTTTCACTGTGCTTAAATGCATTAATTTTTATAATTTTATTTTCAAAGACACTTTTTCCATATAGGAATTTTTAAAAATATCACTGTAGGTAGACTATAGAATAACAATATAGATTGAAAAATGCAAAATCAAAACTGAAGACAATTTATCAATGTTTTGCAAATAGGAGAAATTTAACATTTTGTGTTTTCACTTACTTGACAAATTTTTCTTAGCACTTATTATGCATCTTGTATGTGTAGTTATAATATTTAGATTTCCTATATTCCAAACGGTATAACTTTTCATATTTAACATACAATTATTCTTTTGCAATTAGATAACTAAAGTATGGTGTCTCTGTCTATGGAAACAGGAGAAGATCACATGCAAGTATTCAAATCTTTTCACCAGTCAGATGGGAGGTGATTTGCTCTTTGCCACAAATACCTGACATGTCTCTACGGCTGGCATTATAGTTTCTAAATTCAGATCTGCCTCCACCACTGGACAGGAGACCATTTGATAGTAGAGGCCACGGCCTTCTGCAGTGCTGGTGCTCAGATGTTGTTGAATGTCCTGTTAGATGAGCAATGATGATTTTAAGTGTTGGCATTAATAAGTATTTGTCAAATATTTCATTTTAATTATCCATGTGATATCCTACAAATTTATTTTCAATCTTTAGAAATGTATTTATCATTGATAGATTTGATATTGACCTCCTTTGTTTGATATTAAACAATTTTTGAAAAGTAGTATCTAATTAGAAATTTGCCTTTTTCACTTAAAATCCAGTCAGGTTGGAAGTTTTTGTAAAATAATTTGTGAAATGTGAGATCACATTTTCACATTTAATGATATATATTTAATTATAAAGTTTAAAAGATTCATTTTAATTTTAGTTCTGATTGAACAGATTTTCAGTAAAAATGCCAGTTCTCACATCAGATACCAATTATATTATGAACACTCTTATTGTATGTAAATATTTTCAAGTAATATTTACTTTAAGCAAACTACTATTAGATTTTCAAATTACACAGCTTTTCCTGTGTAAAATGTTAAATACAGTCGAATACTGTATTTAACTTTTTACTTTATCTGAAAATCAGAACTGAACTTTTCCCATTTATTTGAAAATAACATCAGAAAATAAAATGAAATGTCTTTCTTCTCTATTAGAGATCTCATAATTTTGTATAAAAAGTAAATGTTTCCAAAATACCTACCATTGTTATAATTGAGGCTCCATACTGATTCTCATTTAACAACAGAGTTCACCCATAAAAGTAACTATAGAACATGATGCTCTGAATTCCTTTTGACATAAGTAACTTGGAAACCAAGATAAAATTTATTACTCACCCGTATTCATTTAAAATAGAACTTGCTAAAGCTTAGGATTTAGGCATTTAAAGGATTCTTTTATCTAGACAGCATTGCTTTTATTAATATATTTTAGTTGAAATAGTGCCACAAGAAAACTAGAATAGAATAAAGTCAGCAATTCTGATTTTCCTGCTTGAAATATCATTTTATCTCGAAGGCACAAATATGTCCTAATAAATGGCCTTATTTTTCATACCTGAAATGACTTCATTCTATTTTCTGAAAGTCAGACTCTTTTTCTTCACCTTAAAAATATTTTCCTTAAAAAAAATGTTTAATGAGATTGATGGGAGCCTTTGAGACATGTGAAACAGGGCAGAATTGATCTAAAACTCTGAGGATTAGCTTGGGTGTTTAGCGTGGCAAGAAGAATTTGAGATGTTTCTCTAGCTTTTAAGTGGTGATCTGTGGATAAAGCACAATTTACTGCAAAACTTCATCCATAGCCATACCACACCATTATGTATGCATCAGACCACAGAATGAGTGTATCCTCTGAAAAGGAATTTACATGATATTTCTAGCAATTGCCTGGGGGTCTACAATGCTGCCTTAAATCTTAAGTGACAGCTGATGGGTAGATGATTTCTACTCTAATATGTGAGGTGGTGTATTTCCTGCAATAAAAACATGGTATCTCTGGCATGAATACTTTGTCTTCAAAAATAACAAGAGTAACAGCATCTACACTATAATTTGTTTTGACATTTTCTAAGGTTTCGGTAAAAAGCACTGCCTTCTATAGTCAATTCTAGATTTTTATAAAATATACTTTTATACTCATTTTTTGTTTCTTATACTCATTTTTCATACACTTGATCTCAGCTCAAAGTCTGAAGAATGCAAGTTTTTATTATTTTAATTTTAACATTTGGGAAAAATGTATATGCTTCAGCTTATTAAAGCATACTTAAGAGTTGTAGTTCTCTTTCTAATAATTAGTTCCACTGGGAAATATACTTTGCATAGGATTAATCAAAGATAATCACCAGCCATTATCATGTTATTATTTTAAATTTTAAGTATTTAAATTTCAGTTCATTTCTGAATTTTTAAGTTTTATCATAGCAGTAATAAGAAAATACTTTCTTTAATAAAGTTTAAGAGTGAAATGTTTTGTTTGCATATGTATACATATATATTTATTTATTTTTAACTAATTACTGTCTTAGGTCTCAGTGGTTTCTTTTGGGTTTAATTAAAATCAATGTAAGGGGAAGGAAGCGGATGTGGCTTAAGCAATTGAGCTCCTGCCTACCACATGAGAGGTCCCAGGTTCATTGCCCAGTGCCTCCTAAAGAAGACAGACAAGATAGAGAGCTGACTGATGGGTAGGCATGGTAAGCTGATGAAACAAGATGTCGCAACAAAAGACATGAGGTGAATATAGTGAGTGACATAACAAAGCAGGGAGCAGAGGTGGCTCAGGCAATTATATGCCTCCCTCTCACATCAGAGGTCCTGGGTTCGATTCCCAGTGCCTCCTGAAAAGAAGACCCACACACAACAAGCAGACAGAGCAAATGCAAACAACGAGGGGGTAGGGAGAAAAATAAAATAAATCTTTAAAAGAAAAACAATGTAAGAATGATTTGTTATGGTGGCTTTTGTAAAAATATTTTCAGAAGTCTGTCACATTCTTTGCTATATAAAATATAACAAAGGGGTGCTGATGCAAAATACCAGAAATCTGTTTGCTTTTATAAGTGGTATTTATTTGGGGCAGAAGATTAGTTACGAGGCCCTAAAAAGTCCTACTCAGGGTACTGTAAGAGGTACTTTCTCACCCAAAGTCTGTTGCCATGTGTTATATAAGATGGCTCATGTTCAATTTTCCTCCTTCCTCTTAAGACTCCATGGTCCTAGCATCTTTTGATCTCAGCTGTAGGCTCATCTTTCTTCCTGGGCTCATTTCTTTCCATGCTCAGCTGCTCTGCTCTCTCCACAAGGCTAGCTGTGAACTATTAGGCGAAGGGCTTGGCTTTCTCCCCAGGGCTCAAGCATCAAAAACTCAACTTTCTGTGTTCCTCTTCTCTATGTGTTTACTTCCCTGTCTTTGATTGAGTGTCACTTTATATAGCCCACAGCTGTAGGCTAGCTGTAGGCAGGGCCTCAAACTGAATCACCCTAATTATGTGGTCAAATAAAAGCCCTAATCTTGATTTAATAAAGTAAAAGTGAAACCTCTGAGTCTAATACAATCTAATACACCCATAGGAATGGACCAGTTTACAAACAAAATCCAATATATATTTTTGGAATACATAAACAATACCAAACTACCACAGGAGGGCTAAGTGCTGAGAATACACTGTAAAACACTCTATGCTCCCACTCAAGTTGGTTACAATTTAATAAGAGGAGACTGCTAGTGGCAAAGAGTATAATATGTGCTATAATAAGAGTTAGTGATGGGAGAAGGCCTTAATATAATCTTGTGGATGATGGTGGAGTGACAGGTAAGCTTTGCAAAGGAAGAGCTCCCTAGGTGGGTTGGAGATAGCCAAAGAGCATAGTTACCTCTTTACAAACTGTTTAAAAAAACTGTCTATCTCATTATATACCTTTAGTTTCTATGTATATCTGGTCTACCTCAGGCAGCTTTAGCTTTCATTACTGTGCCTAGAATATCAGGTAACCAGTGATCCGTATTGTCATAAATCCAATGGGCATTTTGCCAGTGCCGACCTACTGTTGACCACTTCATCCTTCTTAAAATATTCAATTCCTTAGACTTCCTGGTTCCCTTTGTAGGAATATTTTATTCTAGCTGGCTCAGAAACACTGGACTTCCTCAAGGCTTGTACTAGATTTCTCTTTCTACCCAATTATCTTCTTCTAGACAATCTCAGTTTACATTCACAGCTCATAGTCACAGATGGGCATAAATTTATAATTGTGGCTCAGATTTCTTATCTGAGCACCAATCCCAAAGAGAAATTTATATTTCATCTTGATGTTTCAAAGGCAACTCAAACACATATCCAAAATCCAAAATCTTCTTAAACTTGATATAATTCTAATAAATGGCACTACTATCCATCCCACAGTATAAGGATAAAGTTTATCCTTAAAATTTCCTTCTCCCTCATGCGTCATATACAGTAAATTATCAATTTCTGGCCAGTTTACATCTTAAATCTCTCTCATATCCATAAATAGCATTATATCACTATCATCACCACCACTTAATTCAAGCTGCTATCACTGGCCTGTGCTACTAAAAATCAGTATTCTTTAAACTGATTTTCCATATCCACATTGTCCCTTCAAATCCATTCTTCACTCAGAAGTCAGAGGAGTATTTTAAAACTGAAGGTAACAATTTTTTTTCCGTAAAGGGTCAGATAGTAAATATTTTCTGCTTTGTAATGTCTATTTCAATTAGATGACTCTGCTTTTGTACATTAAAAGCATCCATAAAGAATGCATAAATGAATGGATATGACTGTGTTTCAATAAAACTTTAATTATAAATCAGGCACTAGATCAGATTTAGTCTGTAGGTCATATTTGACAACACTTGTTATAGAATACAAACCTGATCAAAGTAATCCCAGGCTGAAAAACACACTAATGATTTCCCAGTACTATTAAGATAAAATAACAAACATAGTCCATAGAGTTCTTTTAAGATCTGGCTCTTACCTACCACTCTCATCACCTACCACCAATTCTTCTCTCCCTCCCCCCTCTCTAAATTTGTTTCCCTCTTTTAGTTTTTCACATGTATCAAGCTCCTTAATGCTACAAGACTTTGTCTTTACTTTCTTCTTCTGCCTGAACACTCACGACTATTTTAAACACCTCATGTTAAATGCACCATATATCTCTCTTTCAAAGAACTAACTACATATATACTTCCACAATCATTTGTGTTATTATTTGATTAATGTCTATCTCTTCTAGTAAAATTGATTCTAAGAAGACAGGTTGTGGCATCTGTTTCTGTTCACTATTGTAGCCTCAACTCTAAGTGCATTATTTGGCAATTATATGTGCCCATAAATGCTTAGGGAATGAAGAAAGGGAGGGAAGGAAGGGGGGAGGAAAGAAGTATGGAAGGAGAAGATGAGGGATCATAGATTGTCAAAATTATTGAATTTCATCAGGGTGGTGCTGGGGATCCACTGAAGTGTATTAACTGTCAAGATAAGATGGCTTCAGAGTACAATGTGCAGTGGATTTCAAAATGTTATTTATTTGTTCTTTTTCCTTTTACATTGAAAACCTGTATAGCCATCCTTGCCTGCATTTCTGTAAACTATTTTTTCCTATTTAAATTTGCTCATATGTTCTCAACAAAATCATAATGTTATTCTATTTTTATTATATGTTTTCTTTTTAAATGAGTGTGTGTGTGTGTGTGTGTGCGTGCATGTGAATATATTCTTCTGGGGAGTGGGTTGAGGCTTTAGAATACAAGTTTTGGTTCCTGATATCTTTCATATGTCACAGCCACAAAGGGGCCATGCCTGCTGAAAGGAACTACTATAACATTTTAGTTAACACCTTACACATTATAGACCAGGCCACTCATTACCATTCTGTCCAGGTTTCCAGTAAAGCAGTAATTACTCAGCATGGGAGTTAGATATTAAATTTATACCTGGAAACTTATTTCACCTTTTATTTTGCTGAAGAGTTTTGGAAACCTAACATTCAGACGGCAAAAGAAGGATTGATGACTATCCTGTGTATGAGTCTGTGGCTTATTAGAGTGTCTCCTGGTCAAATGCCAAAAAGCAACTTTAGGTCATGGGACTAAACAGGAAAATATATGCTGCTCTTTGTAAAAAGAGATAACACCACTGATTCACTACTGAATTATTTTTTATCCCATTGAAAGCAGAGGGATCAATCTTCTTTCTGGCGGTGCTAGCACCCCAACTGTAGTTTGTAGTCTCTATCTAGGAACTAGATAATCTTTGACCTAGCAATTACTAACTTTTGTTTCACAACTCTCTCATGTATCCAAGGTTTCAAGATTCCAATTAAAAAATGATACAGTAGGGAAGCCGATGTGGCTCAAATGACTGGGCTTCTGTCTACCATATGGGAGGACCCAGGTTGGATCCCCGAGGTTTCCTGGTAAAAGTGTGACCACGTGGCCACTCAGACCTACATGGTGAGCCACGCAGCAAGATGATGATGCAATAAAAAGAGAGACAAGGGGAGAGTCAAGGCAAGATGCAACAAAAACCAGGAACTGAGGAGGCTCAAGTGACAGGGAACCTTTCTTCATATCGGAGGTCCCCAGCATTAAATCCTGGTGAATCCTAGAGGAGAAAACAAGAAGACAAAAAGAGAAATAAACACAAAAGATCACAGAGAGCAAAAAGCAGCAAGGCAGGGGGAGGAGATGGGGGGAAAAATGGTAGAATACACTTGTATATATTTGTACATATATAAACTTGAGGTCTCTTTGTGTGGGCAAAGGGGTAGGATTGGCTGGCTAAGATTGACATTTTAAGATTTAAATATGGTGCAAGTGGCTCACCTATAAAAACTTGGCAATCCCAGGACTGAAGATAAAAAACAACACTAGTGATGAAAAGGCAAATCTCAGGGCACTGAGAAATGGGGGTTCTCAGTCTTGTAACTCAGTTTCTGTTGGATTTAACTCTTAATATATGCTCATTGATTAAATATTTTAAAAACCATGGGTGGTCCAAAACTATCGCAGTGTTTATGTTTAAGGAGTTATAGATAGATTACCTAGTCAGAGCACTCATTTTACATTAGAAAGAGAAAAGGTCAGTGACTTGACCAAGATCGTCCAGAAAATAATAGTGATTATATACATATTTGAATTCTTAATATATGTAAGCACATACTTAAACTCAATACAACCATATAAATGAGATATTATTATCCACATTTTTTACATGGGGAGATTCAGAACAGAGCAGTGCTGGATCTGGAATTAAAATCTGGGTCAACCTGATTTCAAAGCCCAGAATATAACCCAACCAAACACTCTTTCACAATATATTTACACTTTATCATTTTTATTTCAGTCATTTCAAGGACATAACTAAGACCAACATGTTCTATCCTGAATTCATTTGCCTTTCAAACATGGCCTCCATGGTATTTCAAGCAAACTTTTTTGGACTTCTCCTTTCTATTTCCATGGAGAGATTTCAAGAGCCTCTCCAAGGTACAGGGGAAAGCTCCTTTAGGTGCCAATCCACCTGTTATATTTCTTGCACCCGCTGGCTAAACGCATTGGTATTCCTGCTCAGTAAGCCCAGGGAAGTGTCTAAACCAGGTTTTCACAAAGGAAGAACTAAAAAGCAGAAGAAAAACCTATGAGAGTTAGTACCAGAAATTATTCTAAAAATGTGGTTTCTAATCACTTATTTTTGTTATTTTGTTAACACAGTCTTTATACTTTCAAGATTTTTATCTTCATCAAACTATTTAACTAAACAACTCTTTTTAAAATATTTTATTAATTATTCATATATAAAAGTGAATCAGAAATTCTAAATAGCATGTGCTGACTAGTACATATTAGCAAAACCAATACATTTAGTACTGTCCTTAGCTTCTATTACCTTTATATAGGCAAGTGTACATTTCTGCTGAGGCGTTTAGAAATATTCAAACTATTTTCCAACCACACCACTATCATCTTATAACCTTTGAAAACTGGGGAGCCAAGTTTGGGAATCCCTGGTCTAAGACTCAGTCTAAATGCATTATTTCAGCTAATCTTAGTTTTAGTGTTGCATGGCCCATATTTCTTACCTTGACTCGTAGTCTGAACTCATTGGATAAAAGGGCAATACATTGCGGGGTGGGGGGGGCGGTGAGGGGGGAAGGAATTGTATCAGAAGCTGTAAGGGTGGTGTGTATGTATGTGTGTGTATTTAAAAATATCTATCAATACAGCTAGTTCAGTTATAGAAATTGCAATAAGCTAGATCTACTGGGTGATGTTTGTCCATCTCACCATTCAAACTTATTCTTCAGCTAATCTTTATAAGATAATGGAGCTAAATATTAAGAAGTGGGCTCCTTTTAGACCTTCCAGAAATTGTTAGTGAAGACAATCTTCATTCTCACCATAGGTTGTTCCCCTAGATTCTTCTTCTGGTACTGATTTCTTCTGACTCCACCCATTAGGCCCCTACCCTCTCTCCATGTATCTTCTGAATCATCCTTCCATTCCATATACCCTGACTCCAAAGGGTTGTAGCATGTATGGCTTTGCACTTTCCCACAACTCTTCCAGTTCTTTATCCCTCTAGTCACATCATTTCATTTTTTAATAGTTACACAGCAAGCCTTGAGAAGTTATAGTTTCAGAGCTCATGACTGATAAGCAGAATGTGTATACTTAGACTTCTTTCCCAGGAAACTCCAAGAATAATCTATTCTGTGTACTGTTTGACCACCTTCATATCAATAGATTCCTTAGTAATTATGGTGAAGATGTAACTTCAACCCTACTAACAAACATTGTAAATGCTTGTTTTACATAGTTACTGCAAAAGTTTAACTTCTGCCCTGCTGGGAAACACTTTGAATGTCTGTCTCTGGATAACCTGTCTTGAACATTTCACTTTTTAATCATGCCCCCCCATGTGCCCTCCCCATTTGCACATAGAAAATAGCATAGAAGACTCCTTTTGCTTTGTGACAAGTGCAGTTCAAGCCTTGGAAGTGCCATACTCTCAGCCTACCATCATGGACCAGACTTGGACTCTCCAAGAGGGGACTTCACGCTGGACCATGGAGGGCAAGGTACATAAGGCCCCTGTTAAATGCTCTTTTGCTCACCAAGCTGGACTTGACTGAGTCTTTGTTTGGTCTGATGTATCCCTCTCAATTAGGTGGGAAGCTGTCATTTTAAATGGCTCCTTGCTATATTCCAAACAAGGTACATGGGGCTGTCCGAACTACTTGACCAAGAAATTTTAATTTTAAAGGATTTAAATATCTGCCAATGATCTTTATATCCACTTTGTGTCTGGTAAAACTTGAACCAGTGCCAGCTTGTTTAATTGGCACATGCTTGTGAATTTTGAAACAGCTTATAGGTCTAATATTTTCCATATCAAATTGTTCATCTGTATAGTTAAAATCCTTATTCATTTTTTAATGAACACACTGCCTGGTTAGCAATTGAATTTATTCTGTTACAATATTTATAATAGCAGTACAGAAAAATGAAGGCTAATTACCCCAATATTATGCAGGCTGCTTAAGAGCTTGAGTGCTTGATTGGACAAATTTTGGGGAATAGGATAAAAGGTTCTTGAGGTATGATAAATTCCATGCCCTAATTTCTGGTTCTTAAATCCACATAGCAAAACAAATCCTCAGTAGTGTGTTCATTAGTGTGTATGTGGGTGATAAGTTATTAAAATAGCTCTTGAATGTTCTCAGCCAGATCTATTGAGTTCTTCCAAAGCCATGCAATAACATTTCTTCCAAATTAAAACCGCATTTCAAAGCTGTTCTTGTCCTAATTCAATTAGGTGTGCCCTCTCTTCTCAGACATTTTCTTTAAAACAAGGACCTATGCTAGTCCCTATTTCTTTGTCCTGACTGGCCACTTTCCTATGCCATTGCCTTTGCCCTTTACCATTATTTACATTTTGCTCTAATGCAACAAAGTATCTTTAGCAAGATATTTTGTTTTTTTACAAGTTTCCCTTGGAATGCTTGTATCTGTGAATCTAAAATGACCAGATCAAAAAACTGTTGTTGTTGTTTTGCCATCTTGAGAAAAGATAACAATTGAATTATGATGATGATCATAAAGCAAAAAGTGATAAATTGGATTTTTAAATTTTAGTGTGTTGCATGGAAATTTCCATCAAGATGAGGTCTGGAAATGAATGTAAATCACAAGTTTTGGCAAGCATGTGTCAATTTTGACAATAGATAAGTGAGCACACAAAGAAACATTTCTTTTCTGCAAGAATTACTCCCAGATCAAATATGTTTTTATTGATGCAATATGGAAGAGAATCTGAGTATTAGAAAGATCTAGACTTCTTCATTTCTCATGATTCTTCCTAAATCCATGGTCTATTAGTCAGCTAAAGAGGTGCTGATGCAAAGTACCAGAAATATGTTGGCTTTTATAAATGGTATTTATTTGGGGTAAAAGCTTACTATTACAGGACTTAAAGAGTCCAGCTCATGGTTGGTTTCTCACCAGAGTCAATTGCCATGTGTTGAAGTAAGATGGTCGCAAAGGTTCAGCCTTCCTCTCTCTCAGCTAAAGGCTGGCATAGGGTGTGTCTCTCTTCCAAGGCTGCAGGATCAATGTTTTCTTCTCTTCTGTGTCGTGACAAAGTTCTCCCTGTGGCATCTGTGGAGCTGTCTCTCCCTATGTATCTTCATCTGTGTCTTCTTGAATGAGTGCCCATTTATATCAACCCACCAAGGGGACAGGAACTTTATCTGAGTTATACCCAACTAATGTAGTTGAATCAAAGCCTTAATCTTAACATAATTTAATCAAAGACATCTTGGTTGAATCTAATACAATCAAAGGGGATCACACCCAGAGGAGAAGATCAGTTTACAAACATAATCTCTCTTTTGGAATTCATAAATAATGTCAAACTCCACACCACCGGGAAAGCCCCTCCATTACCTGAGGCAATGTTGAGGGGACAGTGCAAGAGCATGGCCTTCAGAAGGTTGCCCGCAATGCATGGGCAGGATGACGTAAGGGAAGACAGTTGTTTGTGTTAGTCTCCCTGCTCATCTTTTCCACCTCCAAGTGGGTTACTAATCCAACTGAGGACAGAGTGAGAAGAATAACAAAATCTGCTCAGGCCTCCTTTTCTTCCAGCATAACAGAAGCCTGCTTTTTCTGGATTGTTAGGATGAGTGTTCAGATTAACAAGGTATGATTTAGATCTCATTTGTCTATATATCCCTGTCTGTATCATTCAAAGGACATTACCTCAGAGGAAGGTAGGGTAAGATACACTCAGAACCCTTGCTCCTACCTAAATGCCCTTCTAATTCCCTGCTGCTGAGCTTTTGCTTACCCTGTGTCCTGCAATGGGAATGCCTGACATTCCTATTCATCTTTTAAAAACCCCTTCATTCATGAGTTCTTCTCAACTCCTCTTCCCACAGTGTGCCTAAACTTTACATAATTTTGCTGATGGCATTTACATAATATTTATTACATGTATTTTTATTTGTCTTATTCCCCCTACTAGAATATGTGATTCTTAAGGGAACAGGTTGAATTTTATCATGATATTCTTTGCAGTAAAACAAATAGTGCCCTGTGTGAAGACAGGACAAAGCTGTTTTAATTGAATTGGTAATTTTTAGTGACAATAATATGGAAAGAAAAATTTAAATTTGATATGCAACTTAATTCTGTTGGAAGAACAATCATAGTCCTTTTAAAACCTATCCAATGATCCCTGAAAACCAAGGAATAAAATGTTCAACACTTAAAACATAGGTGGAGCTCTCTGGCCTGTGTCATGTTAGGGAATCAAGAAAATCATTTTTAAAATTAAAACTTTACGTAAGCTATTTTAAAGTTGTTGAGACTAGTCTATAGAAAAGAATAAAGTCATAGAAAATTTGCATTATCTTCTACTTTTTTCCCTCAGATTTCCACTGACCTCACTCTGATCTTTCATATTCCTTTGAATAGGACTACATGTTATTCATTTTCCACACTAGCCCAGCTCCATAGAAATCATACTCAAAAGCCGATACTGTTATAGAATTTACCTGGGATGTAGCACAGGAATTTATCCTTGTTCTAAGCAGTTTAATATTTTTTTTTACCAATTTTTTGTAGAAAGATCTGTGTTTTATATACCTCCATAAAAATTACAGAGCATTTTCTTAAATCTATGAGAGAGTTCAAATAATTGAAAGACCATTATGAAGAGTGTATTTGTAAATAGTTGCAATGATCAATGTGTTGAATAAATTCTGTTGCTAATATACAATATCGTAGTGTATTATTTACTTATTCTAAAGAAAATATATTCCTTAATGAGTCCCTGGAAACATTAATAATAACAAAATTTACATCTTCATTAAATATTATTGCATACCTAGTAACTGCATATCAATGTGTCAGGCAGTGTAGCTGTGGTAACTGAATAATGACCCCCAAAGATGTTCACATCCTAATCCCCAGAAGAGTAGAATATGATATCTTACATGGTAAAAAGGAATTTTCAGATATGATTAAATTTAGGACCTTGTGATGGGGCAATTATCATAGGTTATCCAGGTTGACCCAATCTAATCACATCGGTAAAAGAAGAGAATTTTCCTGGCTGTGATCAGGCAAAGAGATGTGACAGGGCATGCAAAGTTGGAGATATGCTATGTTACTGGCTTTGAAGATGGAGAAGGGGCCATGAGCCAAGGAATGTTAATGAAAAAAAGCAAGGGAAGGAATAGATTCTAGAGCTTCCAGACAGGAATAAAGTCCTGCTGGCACCTGGACCTTTGCCCAGTGACACCTGTCTTAGACTTCTGACTTACAAAAGTATAAAATAATAAATTTATGTTTTTTTAAGCCACTAAGTTTATGGTAATTATTTACAGGAGCAATTGGAACTAATACAGCAACTTATTCTTCCATGGGAAGGTCTATATAAAACAACCCAACTGCAAAAGTGAAAAGTGAAAAGTACCATGGAGGAAAAATGGTATAAATGTTTAACATAAAATGTTTAAATAAAACACTTTAGTGTCCTGGCTGTATCTAGTTTAGTCACTGAATTGATGGCCAGTAAGATTAGATAGTCCTGAGTGATGATCTAGACAGTCAAAAAGGCATTTCTGTGACTACTGAAGTATACTGTTCATATGGGAACTGATTGGTCAGCTTTAATGAAGGAAGCAGAATCAGCATTAATTTCAGACAAGGTATGTATTATAGGAAGTTCACTGCAGAAGTGAAGGTCTGAAAAGGGGAAGTGAAATATCACAGGACATAGCCACTGAAGAGGGACCCTGACAGAGAAGTCAATGGGAAGTTGTCACCTCTGTATTTGCAGCTAAGGGTTTACTGATGACCCTGAGGCCATTATTGATCAATATGTCAGTTGTAAGCAAAAAAATCTGACCAGGAAATGGAGGAGGGACAAAAAACCTGAAACTTGCTGGGCATCTTTGTATCTAACAGTTACCATATTTAACCATGACAGCCTTTAGAATGTATTGAAAGCTACTACATTTCTGCTTCCATATTACACACAATTCCTCTTTCAGCCAAATAGAAACCTTTACTATGCAGTGAAGGGGATTCTGGAACTGGCAGTTCCCACATTTACCAAACTGCCCATAGAACAATCTATCACCATAGAAGCCATAGCTTAAGAGGACATATGATGAATTTCAGTATAGGAAGGCACATAGAATAGTTTGAGGGCATTAAAACAGTGCCATATGAGAAATTCTACATTAACGTTTTGTGTGCATCTTTTTATATCTATAGGCTCACATGCTGTGGCAGTTTGATATTGTTTATGAATTCCAAAAATACATATTGGATTATGTTTATAAATTTGTCTGTCCCTCTGGGCATAATAGATTATATTGGATTCAGAGGTTTCACTTTCACTTGATTAAATAATGATTAAGGCTTTGATTGGACCATGTCAGTAGGACATTTCATACTTGGCCCTTGGTGGGTTGGGACTCACAGAGAAAATGACAAGGCTCAGGAGTTAGTTGGAATTTTAATGCTGGAGACTGTGAAGTAAGGACAATGAGGAGCAGAGAAAAGACTTGATTAGACACAGCAGAGGCCCCGGGAAGTGAGATGAGCTGTTTGCCTGAAAGTCTACAGCCATCTTGTGGAGAAAGCAAAGCAGCTGAGCCTGGAGAGAAAAGGCCCTGGGAAGAGAGGAACCCAGGAAACCTGAACCTTTGGCAGATGTCAGCAGCCATCTTGTTCCAACACATGGCTACAGACTTTGGGGAGGAAAGTAACTTACACTTTATGGCCTGGTAACTGTAAGCTTCTACCCCAAATAAATGCACTTTATAAAAGATTTTTGGTATTTTGCATTAGCACTCCTTTGGCTAATACATAATTTGGTACCTGGAAAGTAGGGCAGGGCTTTTGCAATTATTGAAATGCTGGCATGGTTTTATAAATGGATAAAGGGTATTTTTTGGAGGAACTGTGAGATGCTTGAAAGGAAAGACCTACGGTGCTTTGAAGAGACTGTTAATAGTAATGTTAATAGTAATGAGGTATTGAAGTAAATGATGAAACTATTTTTGGAAACTGGACAAAGGTGATCCATGTTTTAAAGTTGCAGAGAACTTAACAAGATAGACTCCTGATGTTTTATGGAAGGCAGGATTTGAACATGGTGAGCCTGAGCATTTGGCTGAACAACTTTCCAAAGTAAGCTGAGAAAATGTGCCTTAGCTTATCCTTGCAGCTTATAGTGAAATGCTAAATGAAAAAGTTAAACTGAGGCCTGAACTGTTGGGCACAAAGAAAATAGAAACTGATTCTGGAAACTCCAAGCCTCTGGAAATTAAGCTCCCAGATGATAGTGCCCAATTTGAGGACTTAACTAAACTTGGAACTTGTAAATCAACATTGAAGATCCAGTTATCTTGGAAAGATTTGTGGAAAGTCTTATTGTCTGATGATTTGGACTCCTGCTTCTTGTATGCTAAACCAACAAGCTTTTTGAGAGAGCTCTATGAACAAAACCACTATCAGCTTGGACTTAAAGGGACATGGAAAGGATAGATTGAAGGAGAAACACCTTTAAGAGGAAAACCATGGAAGTTGAGATATGGAATTAAGGCATTGCTTTGGCCCAAGAGAGGAAACCCCCCCCCCCTTGTGTAGAGAGGGTGAGTGTGCCCCAGCAGTTGAAGAAGGTTGATATTCCCACCCAATGTTTGGGAGAGTTTTGCCACCCCAGGGTACAGAGAGGGTGCAACACATTCCCCAAGGATTAGCGAGGTTAAGATCACCACCTCATAGTTCTGCAAGGGATGAACTTGTCCCCCATGGATTAAGGAAGGTTGGATGATCAAACTCGTTTGCCCTGAGAGGGTTGAGCCTGTATGCCAAAGATTAGGGAAGATATTGTCTTCACTTCAGTGTCCTAGGGGGGTTAAGACTCTAACCCAAAGTTTGGGTAAATTGTGGCAATCACCTCAATCCTCTTGGGGGTAAGGTCTGGAGCTTGGTTAACACCCTGGTGCTTGATGAGGTTGGAACAAGGAAAATGGCTATTGGACAAGCCTGTGAAAAGGATGGGTCCTCACAAAACCCCAGGGAGAAGGAAACATCTTCATAAGAATGAATCTCAGACTTTGAAATCAAATGGAATATGCCCTGCAGGTTTACTGAACTGTAGAGGACCTATGATTAATGTTTCCCTCCAAATTTCTCCTTTTAATGAAAATCTTTTTCCTTTGTCTATCCATTTGTGTTTTGGAAGCAGATAAATTGTTTTGTAAGTTTCAGAGTTCTGTAGCAGATGGGACTTTGCCTCAAGACAAACTGTATTTCTTTAAACTGATTGTGATATGATTTTGTACTTAGCATTGTACTGTGTTAAATTTTTTAAGATATTGGAATGACTTTGGAATTCAAAGGGAGGAGTGTGACAGTTTGATATTGTTTATGAATTACAAAAATAGTTATTGGATTATGTTTGAAGACTGGTCTGTCCCTCTGGGCATATTAGATTATATTGGATTTAGAGGTTTTCTTTTACCTAATTAAATAATGATTCAGGCTTTGATTGGGCCATATTAGTAGGACATTGCATCCCACCCCCCTTGGTGGGGACTTACAGAGAAAATGACAAGGCACAGGAGTTAGTTGGAGTTTTAATGCTGGAGCACATGAAGTAAGCACACAGAGGAGCAGAGAGAAGGATCAATTAGACATGGCAGAGTCCCCAGTATAGAGATAATCCATTGCCTGAAAATCTGCAGCTTATTGAGAAAGCAGAGCAGCTGAGCCTGGAGCGAAACAAGGCTTAAGAAGAGAGGAACCCAGGAAGCCTGAACCCTTGGCAGACATTGGCAGCCATCTTGCTCCAACACCTGGCAACAGACTTTGGTGAGGGAAGTAATTTGTGCTTTATGGCCTGGTAACTGTAAGCTTCTACCCCAAATAAATACCCTTTATAAAAGTCAACAGATTTCTGGTATTTTGCTTTAATGACCCTTTGGATGACTAATAAACATACTAAGGACAATTTTAATGCAAAGCACTTTTTTCCCCTTTTTTTAAAAATTCAAAGGCATATTAGTAGCTACACCCAACAACCAGAAACTTTGAAGATGTCATCACAACCAATTATAGGATAATGGGTAAAAAAAAAAGTTCCTAAATCCTATGTTATTTAAATAATCGCAGTTGTTTGGAGAACTGGTTTGGAGTTGAATAGAAGATTGTAACACAGACAAAAAGGGATATGTTTAAGATCTGAAAGAATTTAAACTTGAAGAAAGATTTAAAAAGTAGCTCAAAATCCTGAAATCAATTAAAACATTAGTGTTATGCATACGTTTTAAAAATTTTCAGCAACTCATTGGTTTTCTTCACAGTAATTGATTTTAACTTTTAGGGGCATTAATGGGGGAAAATGTCAATTATAAATGCATTTACAGGAATATAATAACAATGAATGAATTGGAGTAAGAAAAGAGCAAGTTAGTAGTATTTAGATATAAAGTGCATTTCATTGCATTTGCCTGAAGACAATGATTTTAGCATGTTAATTAGACTTTAAAAATAATCAATGTGCTAAAAACTATTTCGAGTTACTTCTTAGAATTATTTCATAATTCAGATTTTTATAATATTGTTTTGGGAATTTTTTATGGTATTCTCAAATGAGTGTCTAAAATCAATGGCTTGAAAATTTTTAAAAAATCAACATTGTTGATCTATTATGTTTCTTTAATAAACTAGTCAAGCAATTTCTGTTTAAATACTATACAAATTATTCAAATGAAGAAAATATCTTCAACTTTATTTGTTATATTTTGTTTCAATAATTATGAAGGCAAAGATAGTATGTATTTAAATGTGGGACAGCATTTCATGTAGTCATCAGTACAGTGGCAACGAGATTTTGAACAAGGGAGACTGCAAATATCTGCTTTGTTTTAAATCTCTCTGATGTTTTGGATTTCTCTGCATTGATGTATGGAACATGGGAAGACTATCACAAAGGCTTTTATATTAACATCATAAATAAAATCCTTATCAATGCTTATCCACCCTATAACTATGAATCCATAAATAATAAAACTTTGTTTTATCTTAGTAATGTATTACACATTATTTCCTTAAAAACAATTTTGGTAAAAAGAAAAATACGTCTTACTTGAATTGAACCTATATTTTCTGGCCTGTCCTAAAAATACTTAGGATTCTCATATATGTGCCACTCTAGTAATAATATTCAGTACCATTAATGTTACTTCCTATAAAAGTTATTTCTGTCATAAAGCAGACTGATTTTTTATTATAAGATATTTTTGTTGTTTTATATACAAATATATAAACATTATATATATACACACATTATATATATATACACATATACCACTGAAAGACTGAAAGACTATAATCACCCACATTCTTTATGAAACAGTGTAATACTGTGGCACAATATAATAATTTTTAGTTATTTATGTTTTGTTTGACTTGCACAGAGCACAGTGTGTGGACATTCTAGTCCATCCACAGGTATCACCTCTCTCTATTGCCTTTCTCTCACCCAGCACACACATTTATGTTTCCTGTCAATCATCTGTAGGCATTTTAGTTTGCTGATACTTGATCAATAGCTACCATATATTACTCTTTCCAGTAGCTTAGTTATGATAATTCAATCTTGCCTGCTACCTTATAAACATCTTAAAGATATGGGCTATGTCTTGTTCATCTTTGTTTTCTTCAAAGATATTTCATGTAGAAACTATTCAATAAAAATTTATTGAGAACCAGCAAGATGGCACCAGATTAAGGAACTCCTAGAGTCAGTTCATGCTGCAATGCTGTTAGTAATCACCCAGAGCTATCTAAAGCACCTACTTGGGGGCTCTGGGACATGAGAAGAGTATCCTGCAACATCCTTGAAGGAATGGAAGGGGGAGCCATGCTGTGGAGGCTGGGTGCCCATCCTCCACTGGCAGCACAAGATGTGTCAGGCATGCTGAATTCCTGTGGCTGGACTTGGAAGTGCCACTTCCACAAAATGGGGGAAGAAGAGACAATTGAGCACCAACTGCAGCTACTAATTAGTAAATTCAGTGGGCTAAAGTATAATCCTAAGAACTGCTAAAGTTTGAACCTGTCCAAGTCAGAAAGAGGTCAATAGCTGCCATTTTGACTCTGCCCCCAGCATGAGGGAAAGCCAGGCTGACTGAAAATCATACTGATAGTAGAGACCAGATTCTTCCCACTCAGATGGCCCTGCAGCCCTAGCCTAGTCTTCAGCCCCACCTCTAGCAGGGAGGAAGCTGGTGGGTCCTGCACCAGACTCCCCAGCTAACTGCAGGTACATTTAGCAAGCAGACTGAATAGTAAGAAGACTACCAGGGCAGTTGTGGTCATTTTGGACCCAAACAGCATAGATTGATGCTCATACCTACAGCCATCCCTGCCCTAGGCAGGGGAATAAGGGGCTTGAGTCTTCATCAGAATCTCTGGGCAACTACAGTCTAGGCCCGCATGACTTGGATTATTACACACAGCTTGGCTCTGTCCCTAACCCTGGCAAAGGAGAAAGTTAGGAGAAGCTTCATAGGTCCCTAGAGAAATGACAGCAGCTTGATCCTCTGCAGCTTACAGCACTAACTATATCCTTGACTCCTAGTACACAACCAACAAGGGAAAAAGGAGAAGAAAACCCTAAACTAAAGAGAGAAACTGCACCCAGATTAAACACTTATAGTAAGTCAGATGCCAAGATACCAACAAAATATTACAATCCACACCAAGAAACAGGAAGCTATGGCCCAGTTAAAGGAACAAGATAAGCCTCCAGATGACATAAAGGAGTTAAGATAACTAATCATAGATGTTCAAACAAATCTCTATAACAAATTCAATGAGATGGCTAAAGAGATTAAGGATATTAAGAAGACATTGGAGGAGACAGGGCAAGATGGTGTCTGAGTGAGTGCACCTCATAATCTCTCCTGCAAAGAAGTGGCTGAGTAGGGTCAGAGTCCTGCTGGACCTGAATGTTTTGGGTGCTTGCAGGGCAGGAGGTGTCTGGACGTCAACTTGGTGAGACAGTGACAGAAGAGATTCTTGCAAGAGGTAGAATTTGGGATCTCTTACATGGAGGTCAGAAGTTATGTGTGGGACCCTTCCCCCTAGGGCTGGTGACCTGGCTGCAGAGGTTCCTGAAAACTTCATTGTGCTGAGGTGTTCCCAAACCCTGAGCAGGCTGTTTCAGGGGTTTGCAGGGCAGGAGGTGTCTGGATGTTGATTTGGTGAGAAAGTGACAGAAGAGATTCTTGTGAGAGGTGGAATATTGGGTTTCTGACATGAACGTCAGAAGTTGTGGGTGGATCCCTCCCCCTAGGGCTGGCAGCCTGGCCGTGGCAATCCCTGAAAAGTTTATTGTGCTGCAGTGTTCCCAAACCCTGTGTTAACCAGATGCGTGGTTCCTAGGTCTATATCCCCTAAACCCTGGTAGCCCATGCTCCAGAGACTCACACAGCTTGAGTCTGCAATATCATGGACTTCCCATTCCTGAATCCACGGTGCCCTGAAGTCCATATGAGGGCCTTGATTACTCTAGCCCTCCACATTTTTGTTGTTTTTTTTTTTTTTTTCTCTTTGAGCTTGGAGGAGTATAGCAACTGACTTGGGGAGAGTCTGGGAAGAAAGAAGAGGTGAATCTGCTGAGAAAGCCCAATTTACCTAAACATCCTGGGATAGGAAACTTGGTCTGGGAGAAGGTGGAGTCAGAAAATCAATTAGACCTCCCCTAGCACACCTAAGGGGGAGGGACTATAGGACATGCTATCCAAGCTTCCAAGAGCATATTTGGGGTTTCTGGTGAGGTGTAGGTGTTCTCACACTGGAAATAAAGAGTCATAGTCTTCTGTGTTGAGTTTGTTCAACAAGGACCCACTTAAATCTCCTACTGGACCTCTCAGGC
The DNA here is from genome assembly GCF_030445035.2 of Dasypus novemcinctus. Lineage (NCBI taxonomy): Eukaryota > Metazoa > Chordata > Mammalia > Cingulata > Dasypodidae > Dasypus > Dasypus novemcinctus. Next base: position 89,603,086 of record NC_080677.1, read on the forward strand.
AGCTTTCCTGCAGACCTGGGAGAGAAAGAAGTGAGGAAGGGAGAAAGTGGGAAGGTCAGATCCCTAAGCATTTTGTTTAACTGCAAAGAGGATTCCTAGCTTGAAATGTTGGTTGTTGTTTTTTGTTTTTGTCGTGGTTGCTAATATTGCATTGTCTCCTGGTCTTTTCTCCTGTTTTATCCCCCAAGGTCCTTTTTCATTTATTTAGTTTTTTTCTCTTTTTCTTTACTTGCTTGTCCCCCCCCCTTTTTCTCTTCTCTTTTTTTCCTTTTCTCTCTTTTTCTTCTTTTTTATTTTATTTTCTTTATATAATAGGTGCTGCACATTTGCTGTGTTTCCTCATTCTCCACTTCCTCTTTTGTGTGTGTATTGATTTTGGCCACCTGCACCATCCCCTTTCCCCTACATCTTTCTATCCTCCATCATCTACTGTTTCTCTTACATTCCACCTCCCTTTCTTTGGCCCCCAAATTGTCTGACTTTTTATTTCTAATACCTTTGTTCTGTTTTCTGTCTTTTCCCACTCTTGATATTATTGTCTTTCTTTTCTCTTTCCTCTGTCATGAAAACACTGGCTTTTTAATTCATACTATATTCCTCCCCATATTCAGTTGACTGTCTCATTATAGGTAATCTACTTACTGCTATAACTCTACACAACTTACATGAGTCTAATATCCATTCTCCCAGATCTCACATTGTTACTCTGTTAACATTTATTACCAATACTACTTTACACATTTTCTTTTCTTACACAATTTCCTTTTCCTGGCCCTAATATTTTCCTTCAAAGTGAACTTAGCAAGCAACAAGAAAATAGAGTAAGAAGAAAAAAGTGACAAAGAGAAGACATAACACTTATGCACAAACAACAACTAATTAATCCCCAAGACTAGACAAAGAAGTTAAGGAACTGATTAAACCCATAAAGATAAAATGATGACAGCAACAAAAAACTACAAACCAAACCAATAATCAGGAAAACATGGCCCAATCCAGTGAACAAACTAAAAACCAGGAAGAGGAGCAGAACATCAGACAAGTAATTAAAGATCTCAAAACATATATCAGAGACCAACTTAATGAAGTAAAGGAAAAAATTAACACTATGAAGAAAACACTTGGAGAGAATACAGAAGAAATTGCAGACATACACAAAAGATAACAGATATAATGGTGATGAACACCACAGTTTAAGAAATAAAAATTACACTCTCAGCAAATAGCAGCAGATTAGAAGAGGCAGAGGAGAGAATTAGCGATGTGGAAGACAGTACATCTGAAATCAAACAGATAGTAGAGCTGATCGATAAAAAGCTAGAAAAAATCCAGCTGGGACTTAGTGACCTGAATGACAATGCAAAATGCAAAAACATACATATTATAGGCATCACAGAAGAGAAGAGAAGGGAAAGGGGACAGAAGTGGTGTTGGAGGAAATAATGGCTGAAAACTTCCCAAATCAACTGAGGGAGATGGATGTACATATCCATGAAGCACAATGCACCCCAAATACCATAAATCCCAACAGGCCTACCCCAAGACATATATTTGTCAAATTATCTGATGCTCAAGACAAAGAGAAAATTCTAAGAGCAGCAAGAGACAAGAGAACCATCACATACAAGGGAGGCTCCATAAGATTAAGTGCTGATTTATCATCTGAAACCATGGAGGCAAGAAGGCAGTGGTATGATATAGTCAAGGTACTAAAAGAAAAAAATTTCCCACCAAGAATACTCTACCCAGCTAAGCTAGTATTCAAAATTTTCGCAGATAAACAGAAATTAAAAGACTATGCCAACAAGAACCCTGCCCTTCAAGAAATACTAAAGGGAGTTCTGCAGGAAGAAAGAAAAAAACAGGAGAGGCAGAGTTGGAGGAGAGTGTAAGAGCAATAAAAAAGACAAAAAGAGAAGGAAAAAACAAACAAAATATGACAAACACAAGTCCAAATAAAATATGGCTAACATAAATAATTCCTTGAAAGTATTAACATTGAATGTCAATGGATTAAACTCACCTGTTAAAAGATTCAGACTGGATGTTTGGATAAGGAAATATGACCAATCTATATGCTGTCTACAAGAAACATATCTTAGAGCCAGGGATTCAAGGAGATTGAAAATGAATGGCTGGAAAACTATCTTACAAGCAAACAATAACCAAAAAAATGCAGGAGTAGCTAAATTAATATCAGACAAAAAAGACTTTAAATGCGAAACAATTGTGAGAGGCAAAGACGGATACTACATATTAGTGAAAGGGATAATCTTTCAAGAAGAACAAACAACCATAAATATTTATGATCCTAACAAGGGCACCTCCAAATACGTGAGGTAAACACTGGAAAAACTAAGTGAAAGAGTAGATGCCTTACAATTATAGTGGGGGACTTTAATACACCACTATCAACTTGGACAGAACATCTCAAAAGAGAATCAATAAAGAAATAAAAACTTTGAACAGTGTATTAGAGGAGCTGGACCTAATAGACATATACAGATCATTACACCTGAATACAGCAGGATATACATTTTTCTCAAGTGCACATGGATCATTCTCCAAGATAGATCATATGCTAGGCCACAAAGAAAGGCTCTATGAATTCAGAAAGATCGAAATCATACAAAATAATATCTCTGACCACAGTGGAGTGAAGCTGGAACTCTGCAAGGACCAGAGGCCCAGATTTCACACCATGATATGGAAATCAAACAGCACATTCTTAAAAAAAAGTGGGTCAAAGAGGAAATCTCAAAAGAAATTAATAACGACCTTGAAACTAATGAAAATGATAACACAACATACCAAAACTTATGGGATGCAGCAAAAGCAGTCCTGAGAGGGAAATTTATAGCCATAAACTCATATATCAAAAAAGAAGAAAGAGCAAAAATTGAAGAACTAACTGCACATTTGGAGGAAATTAGTAAAAAAAACAACAAAGTAACCCTACAGGAAGAAGAAAGAAAGAAAGAACAAAGATAAGAGCAGAAATAAAAGAAATGGAAAATGAGAAAGCACTTGAAAAGATAAAGAAAACCAAGAGCTGGTTCTCTGAGAAGATCAATAAAATTGACAAATCCTTAGCTAGACTAACAAAGAAAAAAAGAGAGAAGATGCAAATACACAAAATAAGAAATGAGAAAGGAGATATCACCACTGACCCCACAGAAATAAAGTCTATCATAAGAAGATACTTTGAAAAACTATATTCCAACAAAAATGACAATTCAGAGGAAATGGACAAATTCCTAGAAACACATAAGCAGCCTATATTGATGAAAGAAGAAATTGACCATCTCAACAAACCAATCACAAGTAAAGAGATAGAATCAGTAAAGAGTAAATCACAGGTAAAGAGATTAAAAACCTCCCAACTAAGAAGAGCTCTGGACCAGACAGCTTCACAGGTGAATTCTACAAAACATTCCAGAAAGAACTAATGCTAACTTTGCTGAAACTCTTCCAAAAAATTGAAACAGAAGGAACATTACCTAACTCATTCTATGATTCCAACATTACCCTAGTACCAAAGCCAAACAAAGACACCAAAAGAAAGAAAAATTACAGACCAATTTCTCTAATAAACCTAGACGCCAAAATCCTCAACAAAATACTTGCTAACCATATTCAACAACACATTAAACGAATTATACACCATGAGTGGGATTCATTCTGGGTATGAAAGGATAGCTCAACACAAGAAAATCAATCAATGTAATACACCATATAAACAGATTGAAGGAAAAAAATCACATGATTATATCTATAGATGCAGAAAAAGCATTAGGCAAAATACAGCACCCTTTCTTGATAAAAACACTGCAAAAGATTGGAAAACAAGGAAATTTTCTGAACATGATAAAGAGTATATATGAAAAACCCACAGCCAACATTGTTTACAAGGGTGAAATCCTAAAATCTTTCCCTCTAAGATCAGGAACAAGACAAGGATGCCCACTGTTACCTCTTCTATTTAACATTGTCTTAGAAGTACTCACTCAAGCACTGAGGCAAGAATCAGATATAAAACGCATTCAACTTGGAAAGGAAGAAGTAAGAATTTCATTATTTGCAGATGACATGATTCTATACATAGAAAACACTGAGAAGTCTTCAACAAAGCTTCTAGAACTCATAAATGAATTTAGTAAAGTTGTAGGTTATAAGATCAATGCGCAAAAATCAGTAGTATTTCTGTACACCAATAATGAGCAAGCTCAGGAGGAAATCAACAAATAAATACTAATTACAATAGTAAATAAAAAAATCAAATACCTGGGAATAAATTTAACTAAAGATGTAAAAAACTTATACACAGAGAACTACACAACAGTGTTCAAGGAAATCAAAGAAGACCTAAATAAATGGAAGAATATTCCCTGTTCATGGATAGGAAGACTAAATATTATTAAGATGTCTTTCCAACCAAAACTGATCTACATATTCAATGCAATCCCAATAAAAATCACCATAGCATTTTTTAATGAACTAGAAAAACTAGCTATGAAATTTATTTGGAAAGGAAAGGGGCCTCGAATAGCCAAAGACATATTGAAAAAGAAAAATGAAATTGGAGGAATAACACTACCTGACTTCAAAACATACTACAAAGCAACAGTAGTGAAAACAGCATGGTATTGCACAAGGAGAGACACACAGACAAATGGAACTAAATTGAGAGTTCTGATATAGATCCTCATATATATAGTCATATAATATTTGATAAAACCACCAAACCCTCTCAACTGGGAGAGAATGGCCTATTCAACAAATGGTGCCTGGAGAACTGGATATCCATATATAAAAGAATGAAAGAGGATTACCAACTCACACCTTATACAAAAATCAATTCAAGATGGATCAAATACCTAATATAAGAGTGAAGACCATAAAGACTTTGGAAAGCAGTATAGGGAAGCATCTACAGGACCTTGTAATAAGAAATGGCGTCATGAAATTCACACCCAAAGCATGAGCAGCAAAAGTACAAACAGATAAATGGGACTTCCTCAAAATTAAAGCCTTCTGCACCTCAAAGAAGTTTGTCAAGAAAGTGAAAAGAGAACCTACACAATGGGAGAAAATATTTGGTAACCATATATCTGATAGGAGACTTATAACCTGCATATGTAAAGAACTCCTATATCTTGAAAATAAAAAGACAAACAACCCATTTAAAAAATGGGAAAAAGATTTAAACAGACACTTCTCCAAACAAGAAATACAAATGGCTAAAAAGCACATGAAAAAATGCCCCAAATCTCTAGCTATTTTGGAAATGCAAATCAAAACTACAATGAGATACCATCTTACTCCCGTAAGACTGGCAGCTGTCAAAAAAACAGAAGACTACCAATGCTGAAGAGGATGTGGAGGAATGGGAACAGTCATCCACTACTGGTGGGAAGGCAAAAGGACCCTGCCATTCTGGATGACAGTTTGGCCGTTTCTCAAAAACTAGCTATAGATTTGCCATCAATTCCACTGCTGGGTATATACCCAGTAGAACTGAAAACCAGGACACAAACCGATATACGCACACCAATGTTCATAGCAATGTTCGTACTGCCAAAAGTTGGAATCAACCCAAATGCCCATGAACAGATGAATGGATAAATAAAATGTGTTATATACATACAATGGAATACTACTCAGCTTTAAGAACAAATACACTGCAAACACATGTGATAACATGGATGAATCTTGAGAACCTTATGTTGAGTGAAGCAACCCAGGCATTGAAGGACAAATACTACATGACTTCAATGATATGAAAGTAAACAAAGCTGCCTCAGAGAGCTAGAAACTGGATGATAGGCTTAAAGGAAATTGGGGGGTAGAAGACGGATGTAAGCCAACACCTACATGGGTGAAATCAATGATAAGCTAGAGGTAAGTATTTGTACAAAGAAGGGATAAAATGGGGGCATAGGGTTACCTTTGCGTGGGGCTTTGTTGGCTTGAGGGGGCTAGGGAAGGGAGGATGGGTAATATTGCCCAAGAAATTGGGGGAAGGGTGGGGGAACATTGAACTTAGGAGATTGTCAGGTATTTGGTTGAGAATATAATGCTGAGAAAACTTTTTCAAAAATATAATAAGGAAAGTTACCTGTTTAACATGCTTAAAGGGGATAATCTGATGCAGGAGAGGCATCTAGGGAGTGTGTAAGTGCTCATTTTGTCATAGTGGGTTATATCATTGGATAGAGACCCATATAATGAGAGTGAAGGTATACCCACATCCTGGGAGGACTGATGTTCTCTAATAAAGGGAATTGTATCTCTCGAGAGAAATGGTGGCTCCCAATGCATTAGAGCCATTCAGCATGTCAAGCCCTCAACACTGTTGCAAGTATTTCTAAACATGGCCTTTCAAGCAATGAAGATTAACTGTCACTGTGGGCCCTAAGGAGAGGGGGAAAGAGGTATTGAATAGATGGAATCAATGTAACTGTGGGGCAATGGAAGTGTTCAACAAGATTATGCATATAGGACATGCTAAATTACACCAAAAATGTATAGGGACCTATAGGCTAAAATGTAAATCATAATGTGAAACATAAAATAACTGAAAATTTAGAGAATTGTGTAGTCTAAAATATAAACCATAATGTAAACCTAAGTGTTACCTTGTTTGAAAGCTATTGTCTCAATATCTGTACATCAGTTTTAGTAAATATAGTATCAATATGTAAAAAGATTATTGCTGTGGAAGAGAAAAGTGTTTTATGTTGGATATATGGGAGTACTGTATATTGTATATATGAATTACTGTGATCTAAAACTTTTGTGAAGATAAGCTTAATAATTAGGGGAAAAAAGGAAAAGAAATGATATAGACACTCAAGAAAAGACGGAAGTAGTTGCCTTACCAATTTGCATACAGGGCAACACTTACTGCAGTGATGGAAGGCAAAACATCAAAAACAAAGCTCTTGCATTTTTAAATTTTTTGATACCTCAATTTATTTTTACCTTAATTTTTCTAAATTAGTATGTATTCTATATCTAACCTTTAAACTCATCACTATATTCCATTTTACTATTAATGGAACCTGGCAATATATTGGGCATCACCTTTGAAGAAGTTTTGGATCACAGAGAGGTTCAACAATGGCAGGGGAGGAATACTGGTGTGGGATATTATTGACAGGGGTCACATGTTTGGCAGGGAGTTCTCCAGGGCATATATCTAGGGTACATAAAAATGTTTGGATATTTTCATAGTGGTTACAATTAAAAACAACAACTGAGGGAGTGCTAACTTCCTAGCCAGGGGAGCTCTATCACAGTCCCTAAAGGAACAGCAACAATCCCCCAAGTGCAATGGCAAAGACCAAAAAGAAGGATGGTCCAACAATGAGCCCTTGATACTAATGACTATGCTTGTGAGCCTGTGCACCTGAAATAAGAACAAGGCCTAGAGTTGCAGGGTGCCTAAGAGTTACCTCCAGAGAGCCTGCATGTTGCTCAAATGTGACCAGTCTCAAAGACAAACTCAGCATGTAAATGTGTTGCCTTCCCTCCAGCATGGGACATGACTCCCAGGGATGAGCCTCCCTGTTGCTGAGGGATTACTACCAAGTACCAGTTGATGATGTAACTAGAAAATGACCTTGAATAAAAGGGTCAACTTGGACCAGCAGAATATCTCAATCTACATATTATACCAGGAGTTAAAAATGCTTTTTGACCTGAATAAAAGGGGGAAATGGAAAGGACAAATGAGTTTATATGGCTATGAGTCTCCAAAAAGAGCTGGGAAGTTGTCAGAGGGGTTGTCCTTATGCACACCTGAGCAGAGTCCCAGAGACAGATAAAGTAGATACAACCCCAGGTATTGGTTCTTCGGAGGGCTACAGAGACCCACAGGTTCTATGGTCATGGCAGATGGAGTTCAGTGCTATGATAGTTGGCCCTACTTTGGAGTTTGTGTTTCTGTGTAATGGAGCTGGACTCAGATGTGATCTTTGTCCACAAGCCTCTCCTGTTACTTTTACCAGACGTATAGTTGATGCTGGGGTTTAGTGTATACCCAGGGGACCTGAATCTCTGAACTGACCATGTGATAGTAATGCCCTGAGCCTCAACAGACTTGCAACTCCTACACTCTGGTTTGTTGGTCTTACCCCACTCAGTTAACATGGAGGTGAAGTAGGGAAACCACCACACCAGGGAGCCAAGTGTGTCTACACCTGAAAGCAGGAGAATTACATCCAGCATCCATGTGGAACCTAAGCGCCCTCTTGATATAGATGTGGAGTGGACACAACCATTCTAAGGTCCACAGGATGGAGGAATAGAGTATGGATTAGTGTGGACTTACTGATATTCTATTCATGAACTATTGTGATTAGTAATAGAAGAAAATGTGGCATTGGTGTGGAGAAAGTGGCCATGGTGGCTCCTGGGTGTAGGGAGTGGGAGGAATAGATGTGATGTGGGGGCATTTTCGGGGGTTGGAGTTGTCCTGGGTGGTGCTACAGGGACAGTTACCAGACATTGTATGTCTTCCCATGGCCCACTGGGTGGAATGTGGGAGAGTGTGGGCTATGGTGTGGACCATTGACCATGAGGTGCAGTGGTGCTCAGAGATGTATTCACCAAGTGCAATGAATGTCTCATGATGATGGAGGAGGTTGTTTTTATGGGGGGAGGAGTGGGGTGAGGGGGTGGGGAGTATAGGGGTCCTCATATTTTTTTGAATGTAACATTATAAAAATAACTGAAGACAAAAAAAGAGAAGACATTGGATGAACACAAAGAAGAATTTGAAAGAATACATAGGAAAATAGCAGATCTTATGGGAATGAAGGCACAGTGAATGAGATAAAAAAAATACACTGGAATCATATAACAGCAGATTTGAGGAGGCAGATGAAAAGATTGATGATCTTGAAGAAATCGCTTCTGAAAGAGAACATACAAAAGAACAGAAGGAGAAAAGCATGGAAAATATTGAACAAAGTATCATGAAACTAAACTAAAGCAAGAGACATGAAAACATGTGTCCTGGGTTTCCCAGAAGGAGAAGAGAAGGGAAAAGGGGCAGAAGCAATATTTGAAGAAATAATGGTAGAAATTTTCCCAAGTCCAAGAAGCACAACATACTTCCATCTGAATAAATACAAATAGACAAAATCCGAGATACATACTCATCAGAATGTCAAATGACAAAGACAAAGAAAGAATTCTGAGAGCAGCAAGAGAAAAGCAATGCATTACATATAAGGGATGCCCAATAGCATTAAGGGCTGATTTCTCATCAGAAACCATGGAGGCAAGAAGACAGTGGTATGATATATTTATGATACTGCAAGAGAAAAACTTCCATCCAAGAATCTTATATCCAGCAAAATTGTCTTTCAAAAATGAGGGTGAGTTTAGAATATTCACAGAGGATGTAAACAGAGACAATTTATAACTGACTTTGTAGGAAATACTAAAGGGTGTGATAAAACCTGAAAAGAAAAACACAGGAGAGAGGCTTGGAAGAGAATCTGGAAATGAAGATTATATCAGTAAAAGTAATTAAAAGTCTCAAAATAGTGGTGAAAATAAAATATGACAGGTAAAATCCAAATATTTAGGAATAAACTTACCTAATGTGTAAAGCACCTGTACTCAGAAAACTACAACTCATTGTTAAAAGAAATGTAAAAAAGACCTAAATAACTGGAAAAACATTCCATGCTCATGGATTGGAAGACTAAATATCATTAAGATGTAAATCTACTCAAATTGATATGTGATTCATTGCAATCCTGATAAAACTTCCAGAAGCATTAAAAAAAGAAAAAAGAAAGCAAGATTATCAAATTTATTTGGAAGGGTAGGAGGTCTTGAATAGCCAGAAACATCTTATAAAAGAAAAGTAAAGTTAGAGAACTAACTCCCAGACTTTATGTCATATTACCTAGCTGCAGTGGTAAAAGCAGCATGGTACTGGCATAAAGACAGACTCATAGACTGGAGCCAAACTGATGTTTCAGAAATAGACCCTCATATCTAGGGTCAAGAGATTTTTGTCAAGTCTGTCAAACCCACCCAGCTCAGGCAGAACAGTCTATTCAGCAAATGGTGCTGAGAGAACTGGATATCCATAGCCAAAAGAAGAAAAGAGAACCCCTATCTCACACCTGATAAAAAAATTGACTCAAAGTGATAAAACAAAACAAAACTAAATGTAAAAGCAAGAACCATAAAGCTTCTAGAAGAAAATGTTGGAAAATGTCTTCAAGAACTTGTGGTAGGTGGTGGATTCTTAAAGGAGATAAGAGGAGGACTGGGATAGACTCCTGATGTTTAATGTATGTGGGAGTTTTAATTAAATTTACTATAAAACTGTGGAAATGTATAGAGTTGATGATAACACATTATAGTGAGTAACAGCTGGTTTATAAATGGTAATGTAGCTGAAAAAGGAATTCTAGGGATGTAAATGCCAATTAACAGAATGCTAGAGTTTAATATAGGGGCTGAATAACACAGTAAATCCAGAGGTGGAAGAAAATTGTGGCTGATGATACAGATGCAAGAGTGTCCTTTGCAAGCTAGAGCAGATATACATCACTATTACAGGATGATGGGAATGTGAAGAAGCATGGGAAAAATACAACTGGAATGACCTGTGGACTGTGGTTAGCAGTAGCAATGTAATATTCATGCATCTATGCCAAAGATATAACATATTGATAATGAGGGAGTATGGAAAAAGTGTGCTAAATGTATGCTATGGACCTGGTAATAATCTGATGATATTATCTCATAATCTGTAACAAATGTGCCACCAGTGTGGTGTGTCATATGCATGAATGTTTTGTAAGCTTACAACTTCTGATATAAAAATATATGTAAAAAATAATAAGAAGGCAGGTTGGGGCAAAAATACACCAAATGTAAGATAAGGACTATAGTTACTAGTAAAATTTTGACAATATTCTTTCATAATTCGTAACAAATGTCTCATAACAATGCAAGGTCTTTGTGGTGGGTTGATATATGAGTCTCTGCATAATGTTATGCATATTTGCTTTGTAAGTTCACAACCTTTACTATATGCTTATTGTTTATGTATGTTCATGTATAACTGATAATAATAATTGGGTGGGTTGGGAGGAAATACACCAAATGTAAGATACTTTGGTTAGTAGTAATATTTTGAGGATGCTGTTTAATCACTAGTTAAAAATGTTTAACAATAATGCAAGGTATTGGTGATAGGGTGAGGTATGAGAGCCCCATATGATGTTATGTATGTCTGGTAAATTTACAACTATTACAATACACTTATTGTTTATGTATGTTTATGTATGAGTGATATACTTCAATAAAAGCACAGAGGAAAATACAAAAATAATGATTGAAATACTATCAAAGAACTTCAAAATAAGCTTCAGCATATGTAGGGAATATTCTCTGGATGTATAAAGAAGAATTAAAAGCCAATTTCTTATTTTTATAAAACTAGCATTTTTAGGAATTTAGCAATCCCTGGCAACACAGTAATTTTCTCTTGTTGAATTAACAGATCCTTCAACAAAATAATAACTGGTGGGAAGCAGATGTGGCTCAACTGATAAGGCCTCTGCCTACCATATAGGAGGACCTGGGTTTGATCCCTGGGACCTCCTGGTGAAAAAGAAGAAGAGAAAATGTGCCTGTGCTGTGAGCCAGTGCCCACTGGTGAGCCAGTGCCTACATGGTAAGCCACGTGACAGTGTGGTGAGCCACTGCCTGAGTGGTGAGCTGAGTGCCCATGCAGCAAGCCAAGTGCCCATGCAGTGAGCCAATGCCCACACAAGTGAGTCACACAGCAAGATGATGACACAACAAAAGAGAAACGAAGAAGAGAGTCAAGGTGAAGTGCAGCAGAGACCAGGAACTGATGTGGCACAATTGACAAAGAACCTCTCTCCACATCAGAGGTCCCCAGGATGGAATCCTGGTGAATCGTAAAGGAGAAAGACGAGAAGAGAAGACAGAGAGAGAAAGAGATACAGAGTATCACACAGCGAATGGACACAGACAGCAAAAACAGCAGGAAGGAGGAGAAGGAAGGAGGGGAGTGGGGGGAAGGGGAAGGAGGGGGGGGAGGAAGAGGGAGGGGAGTGGGGAAGGAGAGGTATTAAATATACTTTCAAAAGTCAAATATCTCAGTGAGGCACATAATAAAAAATGATAGTGATGCTGATATGTGTTTGTGTATTTGTACCTTAAGGTAATGAAGAAAACATTAGTAAAAATATAAAGTAGGCTATGATTGATTATTCAGTTAAGAAAAATATTTCAAGAACTGAGTAAAGTGCATTTGAAATCGCATCCTCTGTTCTATTTCATAATAATAATAAATCCTTAACCACTTTGAAAATATCATTAGCAGGTATTGGAATTTTCATTTACCTCAGACAAGTAAGCAAGTAAGGAGTACCCATATATTATTTATATGAGACCATTTACAACCTATAAAAAATGACTTGGAGACCAAAGAGTTATTTCAGAGTGTTATAGATCTTTAAAAATTTTTTAACCCTAAAGAAGTTTAAATTATAAGGATAGTACTAATCATGGACATAATCCTAAGAAAGTCCTTGAACAAGACTGACAACTCTATCAAAACCAAACATAGAGGAAAACCTTCTTTCATTTAATGCAACTTATTTTGCTATACACAGAATTTGACATACTATCTTATTGACTTTCATAGTACTCAAATGACTAATAAAAAGGATGAACGTAACAAAACAATGTAAATTTCTATAAGGGAGAAGAACATATATCTTGGCAATTATATGGCTCAGAAACTTTTAAAGATGACTATATGTTACAAATATTTCATTAACAATGCTTCAAATATACAAATCCTGGGACAAATGATTCTTCTTCATGACTTTAATGAAAAACTCTACCTTTCATCATGGAAGGATAATCTGGGCACATTAAAGTGAACACCAGGATGTAGTCTGTATGTATGACACCAGCATAGCCAGAAAACAACGTGAAAAAAATTCATCAAAAACTTTTGATGGATACCAAACAAATGTTTCATAAAAAACAATTCCTATTACTCAAAAGGAAGCATCTTGGTTATTTTATAATTATGATTGCTGTATTATAAAATTAGAAAACATCCTAATTGTATAAACAACCTAATAACCCCTTTTTATTGCTGATGTGTTACAGATAGCTGCCAACATGTGGTGGCTTCATGCTGTCATTTAAATATCTAGTATGTTTTCAGTTCAAAAGTCGAGTACAGAAATAGCAAACAAAGGGTTTTAAATTCCTCATTATTACATTGATTATCATGAAGGTGATGAAAACTCCATGGAAAGCCACGAAATATTCTCATAAAAGTCATGCTTAATTTCTATTCTTTATTACCATTAATAGGACATCAATTCTTAATAAAGTCTGTGGGATTTATTAGCATTTTCAAATGCAAAATCTCTAGGGTGAGGAAATAACCATCTTTATGTACATTTTGTCAACTCAGAGCACTATACCAAGTCCATGTCCCAGGATAATGTAACCTGTACAGGGAAATCTTGACTGACTGAGGTGAATATAGCTGGATTTCATTTCCATTAGAAATAGAAGTTAAGTTCTTAGATCACCACCTTGTAAAGGCTGATTTCAAGAACAACTTTCGTTCCATTCAGGAGGTAGATACGATTTCAAACTTCCTGACGTATTCAAAGCTGTACAGTGGCTCTGCAACGGAATGACTGAATTCAATATTGGGCTCTGTATATTGCTATGGTTATGAGATTTCCATGTCTAAGCTTCATTTTCTAAAATGGAATAAACATAGATTCTGTTGCATAATATTGTTTTGAGGATGAAATCCAATGATCCACATAAATTTTATGGCATAAAATGTGTGTTCAATGAAGGCTAGCTTTTGCCCAGATATGCTCTTGAGTCAATTTCTGAACTCTCTAAAATCTTGATGGTTTCTGTGGCTCTTATTCACAAATAAAGAAAAGTAAACGGTCTTAGAGAAATACATATTCATTGGTTCTATTCTTTAGAGCAAGAATGTGGCAATTTTTTCCATAACAAACCAGATGGTAAATAGTTTAGGCCTTGTGGGCCATATAATGTGCCACAACTACTCACCTCTACTGTTGAAGAGCAAAAGCAGCCATTGACAATATGTAAACAACTAAGTATGGTTGTGTTTTAATAAAATTTTATTTACAAATGGCTGGATTGGCCTGATTCTTGTAATTTGCCAACCTCTGCCTTAAAATAAAGAGATGCCCCATAGTGAGTGAATGATAGATTCATCTTTAAACAACTATTTTTTCTGATAAAAATTAATACATGCTCACTGTAAAAAAATACAAAAGAAAAAAATTAAAAAATATAAAAATGTTTAAAGGAATGTATAAGAAATTATTCATAATTACATAATCCATGAATATTCACTTTCAGTAATTGATGATTTCCTTTCTATGTATATATACAAATTAGCAATATAATGTGAATATAATTTTAATCTTTTTCTTTTTTACTTTGTGGTATATCATGAATGGTTCAAAATTAATCCCGTAATACCTTGCATACATCACTCATTATACTTTACTAATTATACCTCACAAATTATCTATTTTAGTCTGTCCTGTCTACCAGATTATATGTTATTTGAAGTTAGAATCAATAACTAGCAACAGTTATGAAGAAAGTAGGAATAGCAAGATTATTGATTACTGGCTCATTTTAGGGTGCTTATTCCTTGAGGAAAAAGTACATGTAATCAATTCCCAAGGTTGTTCCAATCTTGCTTTTAGTAACTGTAAAGCAATTTAACTTAATTTTCTTCAAAATGTTCAACATCAAATACTTCTGAAACAATTTGTTTCTACCTAATATTCAACATTTGGCACAAAAAAATATATATATAATTTACAAAATAAACATTTGAACATCTTTTTAGAATACATTCATTCATTTTCCAAAAGAAGTCACATTTTCACCACCATCCTACCTCACAAAGTAAACTCCAAGAGTTAAGGTAAGCATAACTTCTTTAAGCCAGTAAAGGTGTGCCTATACTTAGGTTGGATCTATGAACCCAAATTAGTTGGCATAATTTTGCTGAAAAACAAACAAAACTGCACATTAATCCCAAGGTAGTTAGTCAAAAGAGTGCTTTAACTCATCAGATTAAATAAAATATTTAACTCACTGCTTATTGTGAACTAATCTCAATTTTTTCCCCCAAATAAACTCTATCTGTAAAATATGGATAAGATGCCATCCTGAATATAGGCATCAAACTGTTTTTCTCAAATTCCTTAAGTATAAAAAAGTACAGTATGTAAAATATAGGAAACAATTAGCTTAATCTCTGGAAACTCAGAAAATTGGCATATATGCAGTTTAATTGATGCTTTGCTTTCATATCCATCCTCCCAACCTCATATGTTGTAACACAGGGAGCTACATTTCCCTTACTCCCATGTGCTTTGGATTTTGTGTGGACTATGTGAAAAACTGTAGGGTAGGAGAATAGAAACCAGGGGCATCCTGTGTAATGGTTGGATAGCCTTCATGACTTTAGCTCTTCCTTGGAACACTTCCACACTTCTGATCCCCAGCTCTGTGGTACCTCCCTCCAACCCCCTTCCAACTTTGGATGTCCCATATTTGTGGTAAGCCCCTCACTTCTGAAGTTCCACTCTGGTTTTAGTTTCTACTGGACATCCTAAGGGTTCTAGGCTCTTGTAACACCACTTCCCCCTTCCTGTTTTTTTCAGATTCTGGGGTAGTAAGTGGTTTCCTGTTATTCCTTGCTATTGCTAATCTATGGATTGTTTTGTCATCCCCTATTTGGCTTCTTAGCTATTGCATCAAGTGTATAACCAATTCCATATATGCAATTACCTTCATAAAAAGACCTAGAATGATTCATGTTTCCTTGGTACTCCCTAATTGTGTACCATCTATATGCCTCAGACTTTCAGTTTGTTTTGCAGATACAGATTAGATTAGATTACAGAGTGAAAGAAAGTAAAGATCAACTCACAACTACGTCTCTGGGAAAAACACATAAGGACTGTTCTGACAGGACTTTATTATAATCCCTGTGCTGCTTGGATAAGAGGTAGAGATAAGGAGATAACAAGAAAACACACAACACTCTGAAAAGACTTTCTGATGCTTCTGCAGATAAACACAGTTTAATGTAGGCATACTCTGGAAGTAACAAGGCTTACTCAGGTGTAAATAAGACTTAAAGACTTAAAGATTTAGTTTCTACCTGACTCCTAGATAGAAACACAGGAAAGTGACACAGAAGTGATCCATTTTATGTGGAATGGAGACTGGAACAATTAAAAACCTGATGCTTAATAGGATGTTTTCAGCAAACACATACAAAAAAGTACAAAAAATTAAACACTCTACTGCTAAGACTATATCTCAAAGCTCCATCCTCATAGCCCAGAGGGTGCTAGGTCATGCACTGATATATTTCAAGCAGACATAGGAAACATCTAGGGAAGGAATCTAATAGCAGCTCAGTGGATAGTGACAAAACTCAAGGAGAATTTACATCATTTGTGTATTGCTATATCAGTTCTGGATAAACGTCTCCACATTCAAGGATTAAAAAAAAGAAATATGTACATATGAACTTTATGGAAACAAAATAAAAACAAAAAGAATATTTAAGTACCCAAGTTGCATAGGAAGAATAGACTTTAAGAATGTGCACTACCTCAAAGGCCTTTGTCAAAAGGGTGAAAAGGCAGCCAGCCACTCAAGGAGAGAAAATATTTGGCAATCACGTATCTGAAAAGGGTTTGATATTCATGAATATAAGGAGATCATACAACCTCAACAATTAAAAAACAGTATTCAATAAAAAAAATGGGCAAAAGACTTCAAAATAACAACTGCCCAAAGAAGAAACACAAATGGTAAAGAAACACATGAAAAAATGTTCAACATCACTAGCAATTAGCAAAATGCAAGTCAAAACTATAATGACATATCATTTCATACCTATTAGACTGGCCACTATTGAAGTCAGAAAGTTTTAAGTGTTGAAGAGGCTATGGAGAGATAGGAATGTTTATCCACTATTGGTGAGAATGTAGAATAGTACAGCCAATGTAGAGGACTGTTTGGTTGTTCCAAAGGAAGTTACACATAGACTTGCCATGGGACCCGGCAATACCATTGCTAGGTATATACCCAGAAGAACTGAGAGCAGTGGCACTAATAGACATCTGCACATTGATGTTTATAACATTATTAACAATAGCCAAAAGTTGGAAACAACCCAGGTGTCTATTAACTAATGAATGGGTAAACTAATTGTGGAGCATATACACAATGGAATATTATACAGTACTAAGGAGAAATTAAGTTGTGAAACATGTGACTACATGGGTGAACCTGGATGACATTGAGTGAAGCAACCCAGACACAAAAGGACAAATACTGTATGATTGCCCTATTATGAACTAAATATACTATGTGAAATATTAATATGATTAGAATGGTATATATGACTCTTTTTCTTTGAAGTTGAACTAACATAAGATAATAGTACAAAATGTTAATATCAGACCAAAAATTATACTAAGTGAAGGAAAGCATACACGGAGTACTACATATTATATGATTCCATTTATATAAAATGTAAATATAAACTAATTTTTAAAGATGAAAGATTAGTGGTTATGTATTCTGAGGAAGTAATACTAAGCGGTGTGAAGTCTGGTTTTGGAGTAATAAAATTGTTCTAAAAGCTTTGAGATATGAAAGTTCAACATTGTGACTTTACAAAAAGCCATTGATTATACACTTTGGATAGAATAGCCAGAAATAGCAATTATGTACAGTGGGGGAAGGATTGAGAGGTGAGGAATTTTCTTGTTTCTTTCTTTGTCTGTTTTATGTTTAGTATTGTTATTGAAATAATGAAAATGCTTTGAAGTTATGGACACACAACTATAAGATTATAGCAAATACCACTGATTGTACACTCAGAATGAATTGTATGTTTATTAATACATATCAATAAAATTGATTTGTTAAAAATGGAACATGGGTCTGTATAACTTAGTGAAACTTCATGTAAAATACAAATATGGATGATATTGCATATATGACAGTATTCACAAAATATAAATACAAATAAACTAAAGAGAAGGAAATAGAACAGCAGTTATTTAGAAACAGGGGCAGCATAGAGATTGAGACATGATGAGTTTCGTTTGTTGGTTGGATTTTTTGTATTATTATTGCTGGAATGATGAACATGCTCCAAAACTGAATTCATGAATGCACAACATTGTGATTATACTGGATACCATTATTGTACCTTTTGGAGGGATTTATGCTTTCTTAATATGCATTAATAAAATTGATTTGTTAAAGAAAAGAATGTACACTACTAAAAATAAAAAGTTTAAACAAAATCTAGTTTTTAATCTCAATGAAATTCAAAGAAAATGTGAATTCTATGAAACAGGACATGACATTTGTGAAAATATAATAGGTATATTATACAAACAAAAGCCTGGTTGAAGACAAGGCAGAAATAAAAAGAGAACTGAATAAAATGTTAGGAAGGAATCTATAGAAACCAAATGTACAAAGCAGAAGTAAATGATGCATTTAAATAAAAAAAATAGAAGAATCTCTATTACAGAAAATTGAGTAAGAGTGGAGTACGTGCCACTTAAGAACCTCTCTGAGAATGCAGAAGAAAAGGACAACAAAGATGAAAGAATAAAAAGAAAACAATGGATAACAAAATCTAGCAAATGTCTGGGTAGTATTCCTAAGGACAAGAAAAAATAAAATAAATGTGATAGTTTAAAATATAGCAGAATAAAATATTTTGCCAAAAAATAACCCAGAGTTAAAAAAAAAAAAAGAGCCACATTATGGTATATGTATTTTTAAATTTTAGAATAAAAAGTTCCTATTTGGTTTGATGGAAAAGTTTTGGCAATGAATAGTGGTTTTGGTAGCACAACATTGTGAATGCAACTAACACCAAAGAATTGTGTATTTGGAACTGATTAAAGGGAAAATTTTATGCTGCATATTTGTTATCAGAATAAATATTTTAAAAAACTATAGAACTGTACAACACTGTGAACTCTAAAGTAAACTATGGTGTACAGTAAGTAGTATAATTTTAATAATATTATTTCATTACTTATAACAAAAGTGCCAAACTAATAGAAAGTGTTAATAATAGGGAAAACTGTGTGGATGTGAAGAGGGAATATGGGAACTCTGTACTCTCTGCATGATTTTTCTGTAAACCTACACCTTCTCTAATAAAAAAATTTCAGCACAAAAAAGTCCTGTAAGAATTCAGATTTAGAAAAACATTATTTACATAGTTTAAAAGTTTAATTTGCCTCCAATTTTTCCACAATACTTTTTACCAAATGACAATAGATTGATTTCAAAACAAATTTGGAGAGAAAAGTTTGGTCAAAATAATTCAATACCCACCCCAAACAGCCCTCATGATAAAGTCAATAGAAATTAACTTTTGGAAACTTAAAGTCTTCAAACAATTACCACCAAGATATTATTAACTGAAGGCATACTCCACCAAATGTAAAATAAGTAAAAGAATGACTTTAAATTATTCAGGGCTCCTCTAATAAAAAGAATTCACATACAGCTCAAAATTATTTTATAAATATTAAGAGAAATAATATTTCTATAATGCTTAAACAGAAACTCTCATATATAATATCTAGAATAGGAAATATAAAATATTATAGTGAAAGTGATAATGCATAAGGTTTGGAAATCTCAAATTACATCTACAAAATAAAAAGAATCAGGTGGGTGAAAATGTATTAATTTCATTGTATTTATGGAGAGTCGATATAGATTTTTTCCTTTTCTGTAAAAGAGATTAATTTTAATGTAGCACTGTATTATAATTATTAGAAAATATCCATTCATTAAATTTTTACTTCAATCAGTTCTCCAACAAAGTGAGCTGCAAATAAAAGTGTTGCTTTGTATAATGTGTCTTTATTCTTTATCTGTTATTAAATTTTTTCTCTTTATTTATGATATACAGCAGTTTCCTTTATACTTACCCTACTTGGAATTCATTTAGCTTCTTGACTCTCTGGCTTGATATATCCTAAATTCTTGAAAATTCTTGGCCATTACATCTTCAAATTATACCTTTCTTCCATTCTTTCTCTCTTCTCCTTTAACAACTCTAATTTCACATATGTTAGTCATTTTCCATTTTGCCCACTGTGTATATTGTGTGTATTGAGCACATTCAAATATTCATTTTAAAGTTTTTGAAGGTTGGTCTATTTATGGTTTGCCTCTACTCTCAAGAGGTAAATCTTCAATGGTCCCAATGAAATCCTTAATTGCTTACCAATGTCCCTCTTCTCTGTTATTTCAAAACTAATTTTTGTCCTTCCAGCCTAATGAGATATCCGAAAGCTCTGTTCAGGTTTTCTACCTCCTAGCTCACAGCTTCTAAGCCTTTCATCTCTGCCTCATGTATTGGCAAATACCTCAAAGGGCAGAATATTGTGTTCATTTTTCTACATGTTCCCCATTTCTGGGAAGTTTACCCCTATGGTCCTTCCTGATTTATTAGTTTATCTAAGGCCTTAAAACATATTTTACAACATTTTATCCAGCTTTATTAGTTGCTCTTTGTTGGAGGGTTGGTTTGATACAAGGTAAGCCTCCAAAATAGACAATATTGGAAAGAAAAAAAAGTGAATAATGAATATAAAGCAAGAAGCAGAAAACAAAGGAAAATTTTAAAATAAAAAGTAAATCACAAAATGAGAAATATAAATATAAAAATGAGATTAGGCAGGTACATTTCTATTAAAAGAAACACTTTTTTAAAAAAAGTCATAATGTCTATAAAATGGCCAGTGAAAAATATTTTGTTCATTCAATTACTAATATTTGATTATCTGTAAAATGTAAGGTACTCTTATCTGTAGTAGAAAATGTCCTTACCTTGTTGGTTCTTAAATTTTAGGGTGGAAATCAAATAACAAACAAATATATAATATCAAGAAGTAAAAATTGCAATAATAAAGTTAAAGGAAAAGGGATTGATGGTCAGGAAAGGATTCTCTGAAACAGTAACATTGAAGTAGAGGGCTAAATGATTTCAGGGAGTGAAACATAAGTTCTGTGAATAGTATACCAATCAGACTGAGTAGGAAATGTAAAGATTCTGACATAAGACCTACCTGAGTGGCCTTGAACTATAACTACAATCACAGTATACAAACAGAAAAAAATGCTTAATTTCTGGAAGAAATTATCAAAACAATGGTAGTTTTGTATTCAGTGAGAGACTTTAACACGCATAATTCAAAACAAGTAGGAAAAAAACAACCATCTTAAGAAGTGATTATTTGAAGTGCATGTTCCCTATAGTCAATTCAAATATAAAGCCATTTTATAACCAGACCAAGAATCTATAGATGGTTGAATAAATTGTCTTGTTTTGCCTTTTTCTTCTAGAAGATATACTATGATTACTGAGTAGACATGAGAGCAAGTATTTTCAAGTATGCAGCTTTTTTTGTGTGTAAGGAATGCCAAATTCAACAAGCACACGGAAGAGTTAAAAGCACCTTAGCAAAATAATGCAGTTTATTTATGCTGGAAGAGCAAGGCCAACATCATGGTAATAGACTTTTTTTCAATGTGACGATTGACTTGAAACTTAAATTTACTTTTTGAGTGACCAAATAAGTATATCAGATGCTTGGTGAGGGAAATGATATGGAATAAGAATACCCATCCATAGTCAACCTCACACATAAACCAAGAGATCATCCCCAATCAGGAAGATTAAACTACAGAGCACAGAAAAAAATCAGCATCTGCCAGCCCTTAAGTTGGTAGGACACAGAAAGAGACTGGGGAGTTCTATGTAGAAAAGTAGCACCAGACTGTGAAATTTTATGAGGTGCTTGTATCTGTAGGAAAGAACTAGAAAAAGAAATCAGTTAAAGAAGGAGGAAGCATTGACAAGGAGACATTGATTTTATAATAGTTGAAGTCGAGGATAGGGTTCTCTTGTGAACTTTATAAATTTCTAAATTCTCCCAAATGTGGAAAATAAAGGAAATAAGGTTATTCTCTGAGAATTGGACTATTTTGGCTAAATTTAAACTTTTGTTCACATATTTCTACCATTTTACAATTTACTGGCCCTTTATTAAAGAACCTCACACTTGGTCTGATGGAGAATGTTGGGCAGTGTGATACAGAGGAAGGATATTACTTATCTCTGAGGACACTCTGGTAGAGGCCATGGCGTAGAAGCCTTACCTCCCTACTACATGTCCCATTGATGAAATCAATATAAGTTAATAGCTTTAATGAAAAAAAACTACAAGCCATTAGGGGAAAAGAAAATTCCAGGGACTAAGTAAGTCTAAAAGAATTAGCAAGCCAGAAATCCCTGACTGTCTCTGGATATTAGTGATGAACACCTTCAAGAGAACAAAATAATTGGTCTTACGTAGACATGTATATAAAGTATTCTCATGTAAAATTACCAATACAAATTACTATATACAAATCCCTTAATAGGTTTTTTTCAACTATAGGGATAAGTCTTAATGATGGACCAAAATATTTAAAGCTTATTGTCTTAAAAACTTCCACCTAAATAATACTACATAATAAATGACAGATTCTTTTAATGCCACAACTGACTATTGTGGTGATGACTATCATATTGCTATCTTCTTTGTCTAAATTTAGTTTATCTGTCATTACATCTATTCATACCTTAACCTGAACACACTAATAGACATGATTCCATTCCTTAACCTGAACACACCAAAAAGTATGATTCAAGGAAAATCTTCAGCTATCCATTTTCTTGAAATATTTTTAAAGCTAATACTTTCCCTAGCCATATGGAAGTCATGTACCCATGTTAAAGATCCATGTCCACTATGATCAGGGGATGGAGTACACTGATTGGCCAACTTGGTCCTAAAGCCACCTCCAACATGACATACTGCTTAACATGACATCACCACCAAGACCACATTATTCATGCATGTACTTGATTTTATTGCTGCTATTATTGTTGTTAAGTGAGGATTCCTCAAAAGAACCAGAAAAAGGGAGATAAAAACACATATTGACTGGATTATCACAGTCTACCTCTTTTGGACAAGAGTATTTCAAGTCAGAGGGGAGAGGTTATTTTATTCATTGATATTAATGATATTAAACAAACTTATTTAAAATAAATCCACCCCTTATTAATATTCTCAAATAAATCACAGATGAGTAAAATATTAAATGCCCACATAAAATGATGGCATGAATATTTCTTGTGTGTGAAAGTGAAGTGTGAAAGGGCAATTTGAAGGATAAAAGAAGTCTTTATACAAAACTATTCATAAAAATTACATAGAAAATTATATTTCCTATATATCAAGAGAAATGAAACAATCATAATGTAAACTATAAAATGTCATAAAAATATTGTGACATATATAATGAATAACATCATTTATGTTAATAAATGATTAAAATAATTATTTAAATTGAAATAAAATTTTATTTTTATAAGTGAAAACTTATATGCATACTTTCATCAGAGAAAATTTAATGATGGTTAGACACCAAAAGAACTTAAATATTTATGTGAATCCCAAGAGTAGAATGGTGAGCACATGAAATGAAGGAATATTTTCTAAAGATCTTATTATATTGCTGTACTCAGTTCAGAAGTATAGCATTTGTAGAAAAAGGGTATCTTTTTCATATCATTACCAGAATATGTATTTGTGAGTGTAAAAAAGAGACATAGCATTGATGAAATGGAAAAATATAATAGGATTCCCAAATTAACAAGGAGAACAAAGGGAATGAAGAAGTCCTGGACAATAGAGAAACTTTGGTGACATAAGTTTGAATCATTGAATCCTCCCAAATAAATAGGCAAATGAACTAGAATAACAAGTCACAAATTTTTTTTAAAATGATCACTATCTATAACAAAATACATCAAAACCAGGTGAAAACTAATAAAAACAAGGTCATTTTGGAGAAAAGAAAATTGATTCTAGGCTGGATCAGGGAGGTTTACAAGATGAACCTGGAATATCTTGTTGTGATAAAAAGTAATAAAGTACTCAAAGAATGATGCAGCCATAACAACTAGACAAAGGAGCCAGCTTGTAGGGCTCCCTTGACCAAATCTGAGATTATTTAAGCATCAATAGAAATAATGCTAGAAATATATTATAAAATAAGAATCCATTTATCCAAACTAATATAAATATAAAAGTAATTTAATAAATTGGTGAGAATGGAAATCTCCTCCTTCAGAGTGCCAACTAATAACTAATAAATATAGAAAGAATAATAGGAGTAGAAACTCATTTGTGGGTGAAAGCTTGGTGAGGAACAGTATATTTATGTAATATCAAGATATTTCCCCACAAATAATATGATCATTACAATGAGAAATCAGTAGACTTACAGTGAAGAAACCTAGTAGATATGACCTTAATAGAATAATCTAAATTAACATCACTAGCATTGGGGCAAACCAACCTCTTGCTTCTCCCAATGCTGACAAAGATACATATTTTCTATAGTTTTCCTGACAAAAATGCACAAGTTGAATCTAACAAGGGAATGTCAGACTCATTCAAATTGAGGTAAATGCTACAAAATAACTGGCTGTGCTATTTTTAAAATGTCAAAACCAAGAAACAAAGACTGAGAAAGTGTATCAGATTAAAGAACACAAAAAAAGACTTGAGAACTAACTGTAATACATGATCATTGATTAGAGTCTCTATTTAGACAAACAAGTAGGATAACTGACAAACTTTGAATATAAACTATGGATTAGATAATAGCATTGTATCAACATTAAATTTTCTGAATTTTGATACTCCTACTGTGGTTATATAAAAGTATATCTTTTTCTTAGGAAAAATATACTTAGGAAAAATATATGAGTGTTGAGTGATGTATGTGTGCGGAGAGAGAGAGGGACAAAGAAAGAGGAGAGAGAAAGAGAGACAAAGGAGAAAGAAAACAGGAGTGAGAGGATGATAAAGTAAATGGGGCAAAATGTGCCAACTGTTAAGGCAAGAAATATTTACAACTATGTAACAAGAGGCAGAAAGCAAGTATATAAAGATAAGATCTGAGTAGAAAAATAGTTAGTATGAAGTTCATAGGGGAAAAATTACAAATAGACCTTAACCATCTGAAATTGTGTTCAGTTGCGCTCTTAAGAGAAACTGAAATTACATTTAGATACTTAATAACTTTTACAACATAATATTTATCAAGGATGTGGGAAAACAGGTATTTTATTATTTTGCTGGTGGAAATGTGATATTGCACAACTATAGCAGTGGGGGATTTGGAAGTACCTATCAAAATCGTACATGAATTTACCCTTTTAGGAACCAATCCAACTTCTAGGAATCTATTACAGTGCTACACTGCAAAACATTATAAAGATGTATGAACAAAGTCAATAAGTGCCAAATGTCTACAAAGAAATAGTTGAATACATTAGGGTTCATCCACACAATGGACTATTTTGTTCCTTTAAAAAGAAATGAGGTAGATCTCTACATACTTTGCATGACATAGTGATATTCAGGATACTTTTAGGTGAAAAAAATGCAAGTTGGTTAAAACTGTGCATAATATATTACCATTCATCTAAGGAAAGAAATAAAGGGAAAACAGTGTATTAACATATTTTTATAGTAAAAAATGGGGGGATGGACCAAAAAGTTAAATATATATATGGACACACACACACACACACACACACACACACACACGTATTGCCTAAAGCGGGATGGAGGGAACAAAGAAGAGGAAACAGAATTCTATGACTATACCTTCTGAATTACTCAGCCAAAGAGGTGCTGATGCAAAGTTCCAGAAATCTATTTACTTTTATAAAGGATATTTATTTGGGGTAAAAACTTACAGCTCCAAGGCTGTAGAAAGTCCAACTCAAGGTTACTCTCTCACCAAAGTCAGTTGCCACATGCTGAAGCAGGATGGTCCCTGATCTCTGCCTTGTCTTTTCTCTGTAGGCTACCAGACAAATGACGCATCTCTCCCTGGGGTTTTAGCTGTTTGAGCCTTCTCCTTTCCGTTACATAACGAAGTTCTCTCCTCTGACATCTATGGAGCTCTCTCTCTTCCTTTGTGTCTTCTTGAGTGAATGTTTGTTTATATAGGCCTGTCAAGGGGGTGGAGACTCAACATGAGTAACGCCTTACTGAAGTGGTCAAATCAAAGCCCTAATCTTAACAGGTATTATAATCAAGGGCCCTTCAACTGAATCCAATACAATTAAAGGGTAGCACACCCCAGGATAGATTAGTTTACAAACATAATCTTCCTCTTTTTAAGATTCATAAATAATCCCAAATGACCACACTTTCTGTTGTAGATTTGACAAAATAAAACATTACTAAAAACCTGTGTGTGCATGAGTTGTACATGATTATATATTGAGGTTTGATTATATCAGCATAGAGAGTTATGGAAGAATACTCAAAAGGTTGTGCATACTGGATTTCTGAGGCAGAGGTGGGGGCTCAAGTGAACCTTTCAGGAGAAGATGAGGAGGAAGAGAGTAGGAAAAAATATCATTGAAATATCAATGATGTTTTGCTCAGGGTGGTAGGATTTTTAGATCATATTTACTTTTCTCTTTATACTTATATACTATTCATCTTTTAAATAGTGATGTTGTGCTATTTATAAAACTTGAAAAATACAATAAAACAATTTCCTTTATGGACAAAAAGCTACTGCAAAACAATAAGGAAAAGCTTAAGGAGCAAAATTCCAAAAAGATGTGTGAAGGATGTGCAATACAGTGAGTAAACATACATCTGGAAAATTATTTGACTTTCTTAGTAATCAAATACATGTAGAATTGAGCAACAGATCGGATGTGAGGTAGAAGAGAAAGGAAAGGCAATGATTACTGCAAGGTTACTTACCTGAGCACCTAGCAGAATGATTGGTAGTTTATACAGGGAGAACACATAGTGAGAAAGAGCACGTGTCTGGTTTTGAGATTCTGAAAAGAAATCCAAATACCAGTCAGATGTATAAACCTCGTAAAGAATTCCAGGCCGCTGTAAACCCCACAGCTTCTCCAATTAAAAAAATAATAATAATAAAGAAGAAGAATTCCATGATGGAGCATCAAAGGTGACTGTTGCCTCTAAAGAAATAATACTCAAATTTATGAAACTGGATGAAATCATCATGCCAATGACAGCATTTATAAAAGAACCATGGACTGAATCCTAGGGTTCTCTAACATTCAAAGTGTGGGAAAATATAGAGAAATCTTCTACTTCACAGTAGAAGAAAAATCAGGAGATTATGGTTTTCTGATAGAAAAATGGTTCAGAAAGAGAGAAATGATCTAGGTCAGTAAGATGAAAACTGAGAACTGACTATTAGTTTTAGCAATATTTAAGTCTCTGACAAGAACACATTCAGGGAAGTGGTAGGAGTGAAATCTATTCAGGTAGGCTCAAGAGAGGAATTGCTGGAGTGTTGTCCTTTAGTAGGTGAGAAAAGATGACATCTACTTCGTAAGTAAAAAGTTGGCTTTCGCTAGGAGCATACGATGCTCACATAGAATTTATAGCTACACATGCAAATCAATGAGTAGATACAGTTATTAGAGCTATTGATATTTTTCTTTTTGCTTCTATGAATTCAGTGAAATCAGAAGCAAAGTCATCAGCTAAAAGTTTTAATGGAGTAGAAGGCATTGGAATTTTGAGTATAGAGAATGTATTAGTCAGCCAAAGAGGTGCTGATACAAAATACCAGAAATTGATTGGTTTGTATAAAAGGTATTTATTTGGGGTAGGAGCTTACAGATACCAGGTCATAAAGCATAAGCTACTTCCCTCACCAGTCTATTTTCACATGTTGGAGCAAGATGGCTGCCAACGTCTGTGAGGGTTCAGGCTTCCTGGGTTCCTCTGGACTCAGCTCCTCTGTTTTCTCAACAAAGTCAGTTGTAGGTGAACAGCTGTCTCTTTTCCCTGGGGCTCCAGCTTAAGACTTCATCATCAAACTGCAACATCAAAACTCCAATATGAAGAACCCTCAACTCTGTCCTTTGCCATTTCTTTTATCTGTGAGGCCCCACCCACCAAGGGGCAGGGACTCAACACTCTAATGATGTGGCCCATTCAAAGCCCTAATCATAACTCAATCATGCCCAGGTACAGACCAGATTACAAACATAATAATTCAATATCTATTTTTGGAATTCATAACCATATCAAACTGCTACAGAGGGTATGGGAAGGTCTAGGTTAAAAAAAAAAGGAAAATGTTATAAAAAAAATTTAGTTGACATGCTCTGGGCCAATATTTATGCCATGATATTTATCTTTTTCTCTGTTCAAATCCCTAGTTTGCATGGCGGGCTCCAGGAAACATCTTCATGACCTTTAGTTGACCATAAACTTTTATATTTATCTCTTCATGGTGGAGAAGAATTTACATTAAGAAATCACTAAATCAGTGACCTTTTGTATACATGACTAGATTCCAAAATTTGAAAATCAAATTAGCCAATTATTGTATGAATATGTTAAACATCTAGGCATTTGTGATGGTTAGGCTCATTTGTCAACTTGGCCAGGTAATGGTGACCACTTGTTTGATCAAGCAAGCACTATCTTAATTCTTACTGTGAGGACATTTCATGGACTTAAATCATCAGTGAGTTGATCACATCTACAATCAAGTGAGGAGATTGCCTCAAGCAATGAGAGACATTTCATCCAATCAGTTGAAGCTTTTAAAACGAGAAGTGATTTCAGCAGTGAGAAGAGAGAATTTCTGTCTCTACTTCCACTGGGGAATTCATTAAGGAAATTTGTAGGAATTCCTGGCTTGCAGTCTGCCCTATAGAATTTGGATTTGTTCATCCCCTTCACATGAGTCAATTTTATATAAACTCTCATGTAATACTTATGAGAGTTTATGAGTCAATTTTATATAAACTCTCATATAATATTTATGAGAGTTTATATAAAATCTCCTGTCAGTTCTGTTTAACTAGAGAACCCTGACTAATACAGCATTATAATTGACAATATAGTTTTTCTATCCATCTGTTTTAATAGTAAGCATATTGAGATTGTTATTATCATTTGCCCATAAATTTTCCTTAATTTGAGCCCAGAGTGTTAGAAAGAAAACATGTAAGTCAAGTCTGATTTTCAGGGGCAAGTCCTTTCCTAATATAGTTACTGACTCTCCGGATCATACATGCCTATAAAGGAATATATGAAGTGAGTTCTTCTCTCACATTATGTAAAACAACAGAAAATATGGTCTTTATTTCAATACACAAGCTTGCGTATACAAAAGATTCTGTATCCTGGCATTTTCTTTAACTAAAGGACTATATTTTTTATTTGGTTTAGAATTCTTTCTTCCAAAATTTTACTGAACTAGGGTTTCTGGGAATTGCTAATATTTTAACTTATATGCACACTTCAACATGATTGGATCTCTCCAAAGTAGTAGCCAACA
This sequence comes from Dasypus novemcinctus, assembly GCF_030445035.2. Taxonomy (NCBI): domain Eukaryota; kingdom Metazoa; phylum Chordata; class Mammalia; order Cingulata; family Dasypodidae; genus Dasypus; species Dasypus novemcinctus. The sequence continues at coordinate 89,632,696 of NC_080677.1, forward strand.
TGTGGCTACTGAATATTTGAAATGTGGCTAGTGCAAATAGGAACTGAATTTTTTATTTAATTGTAATTAATTTAATGTTAAAAACTATATTATTTCAAAGTATTTTTCCATTAAACATAAACTTTAGGGTTTGGGTAGAATTTCATTTCACTCTAATCATTGAAAAATTTAGTGTACAATTTGAGATGAGCTGTAAATATAAACAATATACTAGATTTGAAGATTTAGTATGTAATAGAGAAGATTAACTATTTCTTTGTTTTTTTAAGTTGATTACCTGTTGAAATGATAGTATTTTGGATATACTGTCTTAAATAAAACACAAAAATTTTACTTTTTAAAAGCAGCTTTTAGAAAACTTGAAATTACATATATTGCTCACATATTAATATTGGGTAGCACTGTTAAATATACTTGGTGCCAAATAAGTAGGGCGGTCCATAAGCTGCTATCGTTTTATGACATCTTTGCTTCTGGTGAAGCAAGGATCACTGATACAAACTTTCAAAACACTTTCTGTGGCTTCAAAATTAAAAAGAAGTTATAAGACTAGGACTACCTTTCTAAAAGAGTTACCTAATAATATAAAGGTGTCAGAGAAGACAGTGGGTCTCCATTTATGATGGATTCAAATAAAAGCTGAATCAGTACTTGTCGATAGAGAAATATACAGAGGTGATAGGGAAATAAGTACTGATTTTCTGAAGTTTCCAATAGTCAGCTCCAAAACCAATCCATATGCTACCTTACAACAAACATTTTGTAGTCAAGCAGTTCAAAAACATAATAGACCTTGACATTTTGAGTTTTTGGTTATTACTTTTTCTTTCTCTTTTCTTCTTTTTTATTTGCTTTTTTAATTTTATTCCCCTCCCCCTCTTCCCCCCCCCCCCCCCCCCCCAAATAGCAGAATAGCATAAAGAGTCTTGGACAAGTTTATTAGAGTGGAGAAGTTTTATTTGTCATCTTCTTTCTCTCTTGGTGTTATCCTTTTTCCTTTTGGCAGTATGCCTGATGCCTGAGGCTACCAAGGGCTCCATTTGGAGCCCCCACCAAAGACTTCCTTTCTAAAGAGAATGATAAATCAGTCTGTACTAACATGTTTTGTGACCATTAATTACTCTTTCCTAGGCATGAGGCTTTATCTCAATGGAATAGAAATTTCAGACTCAATGACAGGCAACTGATGGATATATTTTGGCAATGTCAGAAGATTTGGACCAAACTCAAATTATGCTACTTTGACAAATTCCTGCTCCTTACACAGGGTCTATTTCAGGTCTGTTGAGGGATCCTACTAAAGGCAATTTAACTTTTTGAATCTATTTTCTTGTTGGCAAAGGAAAGAGTATAATTTTTCAAAGCGCTCATAGAATACAGTATTTTCTTCACAGAGGTAATCATTTATTTCCAAAATTCTCATATTCTTATAAATTCTTCAAAAAATTCATAATAAATTGATGCAACAATGCTTCATAGTCTTCTTTTGACCAGTGTAGAATTGCCTGCAAATATATATATGGGAGGCAGGCTTGTGTTAGCCTAACTTTATTTATTCCTTGGTGTGTGGGATCTCATCGCTTCGGTCCATGTGGTATAGTCCTCAGAGTGATGAGTGACTCACTGTGAAACAGCTGTGACCTAAAAGAATTTTTGTTGGCAGCAATGAAATTTCTGTGTAAATTTGATTTAAAAAAACAATCAACAGTATGTCATTACATTCTTCTGCCTAGGTGTTGGTGGCTACACTATTTGGGGATGGAGTAACACCCTCTTACGGGTAGTGATGAAACAGATGGGCTGGTGTGGATAGCATGAAGACGAAGGAAAATGCTGACAATATGTATAAGCATTAGTGCAGTTAAACAACACACAAGCTGGCCTACTTACTATTAGAACCAGGATGGGCCCATTATGTGATAATTTGAAATTCATAGACATGGCTCACTTGGTCTGGCAATCAGTAGGGCATACTATGTTAGGCTGATCAATGGCAAAACTACTACCTGTCTCAGCCTCACCCTCCTCTCTCCTATAGTGTGACTCTGCCTTTTAGCACATTTCCCTTTTGTCCTTTTTCATCCTTTTCTAGAGGTGGCATCTTGGGCACATGGTTAGCTTGTCTATTTTTCAGTTCCTTCATTAGTAAAAATGGGTAGCAAACGTATCTGACTCTAGGTAGTTTGAAAGGTTAACTAAGTAATCTGTGTAACACTTTTAATAGTGATGAGTATATACAAGGAATTAAAAATATGTGATCAAAATTATTTGAGAAATAACCAATCAGATACAAAGTATAGAGATCAAGGTCTTGGATCAGTTATTCATATTCCTGAAAATGAGGTGATTCAATTTTCTTTCTCTTTTATGCCCTCATCAAAACTTTCTGGTCTTTTGGTCTTCTGTAACTTTTCATCCAAGCCTCACCCCCTGCAAATCCCCACTCCACCCTTCCAAATTTTAAAAGTAAAAATCTGGCACTCACCTGCCAAATCTAGGGTGTAGGTGAGATATTTTGTGCCAGTATAGTTCAAAAACAGTCTTAATTAGACACTGATATCTACAAATTTAGACATTTCCTTGAAATTATGATTTCTGACTTCCCTTGGAAAAAATAAACTGGTAACAATGGGACAGCAGTCCCACGTGGAAATGTCCAGTTAGAACTGAAGCTACTAATGGGCTTTAAGTAGAGAAGAATTTCAATACAACTTACGTATTTAAATGTCACTGTGGTTTCTATGCTGAAGTTGGAAGTGGGAAGGGATGAAAGAAAGAAACCTGGGGAGCCTATTAGATATTGAAATAGTCAGCAAAGAGAGGATGATGGTGATTAGGACCAGAAGATAGGAGTAATAAGAAAAGAATATAGGTTAGAAGTAGTATATAACCCACTGTATTCAGAATGAAATACCAATTTGTTTCTTGTGGACAATAAAGGCATCGTCTGGCCCTGCCCAGCATTTCGTAACTCTTTCCAACTTGCTTATTGTCCGCTAGTTCCATCAACAGTTTCCTTTCTTTAAAATGCCAAGATCATTCCAATCTAATTTGCTGTGACATTCTTATCCTAACATGCCACATTGCTATCTTTCTTGTTCTCCATGTCCTCACCTCTTCAGGGAGAACTTCCCCGATCCTGACCTCCTTATCTACCATAGCTCAATGTTACCTCCCACCTCGCACTGTCTTTATCACATCACTTTGTGTTAAATACTGTCATTTATCATTTAATATTTTATTATTTATATGCTTGATTACTATCTGTTTCCTCTGATTATAAAAGTGGAAGGTTAGGGACCAGACTGTCTTTTTACAGCTGTATCCCTCAAATCTAGAATGTGCCACATTCAGGTGCTTAACAAATATTTGCTAAGTGAATGAAAAGACCTCACAGATCATACAGACATGGAAAATGAGAGACAGCAACATCAAAGCTGCTTCTTATTGTTTTGGAAAGGATACTTGGTTGGATGATGGCAACACATGCTGGAATTGGGAAGAGTGGGAGCACAACAGGCTTGTTTGGAGAGACAGAATTACAGAGCTCTATTTTGGACTTACATCTTTTAAGATGCCTGCTAGACCTTTTCAAGTGAAAATTTCAAACAGAGTCATTAGAATTATGGATCTAAAATCAGAAAAGAGAGATGTGCTGAGAATATACATACACTCAAAGACAGATCTACAGCAATCCTGATGGGAGCAGAAAGTACACTTATAGAAAGAAAAAGGAAGATCAGGAAATGAACCTTGAGAAGCCCTAAAGTTTAGAGAAGGGCCTCTCAAATTTGGCTTCAGATTAGACTCATCCGAGGAGCTTTTAAAAATCACAAAACAGAATCAGAGTATCTTGAATTGAAAACCAGGCATCTGTATTTTGATGTGCAGCCATGTTTAAGAAAAAGTGCTTCCTGCTAGTCAAAGTGAGGTTCATGCTCCAGAAGCATCTGTATCATCTGAGTGCTTATTAGAAATGCAGAATATCAGGTCTTCTCAAGAAATCAACTGATTTAAAATCTGCTATTTCATGCAGGTTTCCCCCAGGGATTTGTATGCATATTAAAGTTTAAGAGGTACTGTTAAAAAGTTTTGCTTCTCAAACTTAGCTGCACATTGGAATCATCAGTGGAACTTACTGATGCCTGCATTGCATCCTTAGAAATTCTGACTTACTTGGCATAGCGTGTGGCCTTTTTACAACATTCTTCAATGGATTCAGAGCCTATTATCATGAAACAAAACAAAACAATGTAAAATCTTACATTTTTCTTTGCCTTGGTATAGTTCATGGACTGGCATCATGTGGGACCTTGATAGAGGGATTGGCAAAGAACATGTGGAAAATTTTGGAGATGATGCACATGTTTATTATATCGAATGCAGTCAGGTTCACAAGTGTATCTGCTGTCAAGAATTATCAAATTGCACACCTTTAAAAAGTGTATTTTATTGTATGTAAAGAAAGAAAGAAGAGAAAAATTGATGGCAGATTTGTGACTATGGATGGGGGCTTTAGAGAGATGGGCTTACACAGATCTGGTGGCCCACACTTCATTTGTTCTTTCTCCTTCGATCTGTATTAAGCACGTACTATCCCTGTTACAGAAAATCTGTAAATTATGACAAACAGTGTTCTTAAAAGGTGTTGGAATAAGTGGGTAGTTATTAAATTAAAACTTAGTGAAGATTACTTTTTAAAATAATTTGTTGAAAGTCTCAAACAAATGTGCTCCTGAAGATTCTAGGGACCTCTGGACACCACTGGCATGCCACAAAGCCTCATGGAAACAACACACCCTCAGCGGGTTCTATGTAGAAATAGATGAAAATCTATTTCCCCAATATAATATAGTTATACTCATTTATAATTCCCTTAATCATGATTCTTCTACTCCTTTTATTTGAACCTATAATTTTCAATTTACGTGTTAGGTACATTTCTCAGAGACAACTCTTCAGATTGTTCATATGCCAGTTGATCCCCAAAACTCAGCAGAGTTGCAGTCAACTCCTACTCTCCAGTTCTCAGGCATTCCCTGGACAACTAACAAAACAGTGATGATGAACCAGACTTATCCCCCAAACAAGGAGTATCTTCAACTGCAAGCAAAATAATTCCTTTCTTCTGTCCCATAATATATACATCCTTTCTCAACTTGAGTTAGTCAGAGTGGACATCAACTCTAATTGCATGAAATTGAGGAATGAACAAAAATAACAGGGGACTGAAACCATGGACCAAAGTAGATTTATTGTTATTGTAGTTATTATATTGTGTTAGTGGAGTAATTTATAAATTTTTAAAATCTCATGAAACCAAGCCCTATATATAAATTTTTACCTTTAGAATAAGTATAGTACCAATTTTGCTTTGATACAAAAACATTACAATGCTGTTGTTACCCATAGTCCATAAATTACATTAGTTATATTTTCCCCATGTATCACCATATTCTTAACACCCTATTGGTTTTGTGAGCTTTGAATATGAGTAGGCATTTTTCTCTCTTATTCATTTTTTTTGTCCATTCACAAGGGGATCTTGACTATATCATTAAACTAATCTGTGTTCATCTGTGTATCTTTTTGAACTCTAGAGGAACAACTGAGTTAGCAGTTGGAACTAGATGAGATAAATTTCCTGAAAAAGAACATTTTAGAAGTAATGCTTCCATAACTTGTTGAGCTATCTATTTTTCTTCTTTTATTTTTGTGAATTTGAAATAAAGTTGTGTTAATTTAAAAAATAAATAAAAAGAAAAAATAATTTGTTATTTAAATAAAATAAAAGGACCATGGGGATTGTGGGAACATGGCTGATGGGGAAGACAGATAAAGTTTAGCTCTTACTAAAACAACTGAGAGGGAGCCTAGGGCTGCCTTGGTGACCTGCTTAGGGGTACAGCAGACCAGGACACTGTTTCACAACTAACAGGAGAGTCAGGGACAGAGTGGAGGAAGCTAAAACAGCAAACTGTGAGCTACGGAACCTCTGGCCATTGTGAAGGGCTCCCCTGCCCCATCCTGAGATATTAGGCGAGTGTAAAATTCCTGGCCAATAGTATCTGACTAAGAAGAGAACAGACTTCTTCCTCCCTGCCAACACCTCTAGATATATAGAGAGTGGGGGGGTTATGCTCTGGGTCATCTAGGAAGGTGCCAGAAAGGAAAGGAGGTGGCGGACTTGGCCCAGTGGTTAGGGCGTCCGTCTACCATATGGGAAGTCTGCGGTTCAAACCTCAGGCCTCCTTGACCCATGTGGAGCTAGCCCATGCACAGTGGTGATGCGCGCAAGAAGTGCCCTGCCACGCAGGGGTGTCCCTCGCGTAAGGGAGCCCCATGCACAAGGAATGTGCCCCATAAGGAGAGCTGCCCAGCACAAAAGAAAGTGCAGCCTGCCCAGGAATGGTGCCGCACTCACGGAGAGCTGACACAACAAGATGATGCAACAAAAAGAAACACAGATTCCCGTGCCACTGACAACAACAGAAGAAGTGGACAAAGAAGACACAGCAAATAGACACAGAGAACAGACAACCGGGGTCAGGGGGGGAAGGGGAGAGAAATTAATAGAATAAATAAATCTTTTAAAAAAAGAAAGAAAAGGAAACTAGTGAAAAATCTTGAGTTTCTCTTATGTGAGGTCAAAAGTGGTGCTTAATACCCTGTCCTATGGACAAAAAGCATAAGTGGAGTCTCCTGTTTTGTCCTCCAAAAGGAGTGTGGAGGTAAACTCCCTGGGAGGAGGAGGGGTCAGAGGAGGTGGAGAGTGGTCTCTTTGTGGTTATATTAGCCAGCTGAGCCCCCCTTGGGTGTCAGAAGGGTCCCTTATGTGACAGGGATAGGGAAGGAGGATCTCCTCAGGCAGGCTGCCATGCCTAGCAGCTAGGTAAAGAGAGAATTTATATCAGAAAGGAGGCAGAGATAACAGGGAGGGAATAGGGGCTGATAGGTTTCTGGAAAGCATTGCTTACCTAAGAAGCCACATTAACTTAGTGAAAGAGCTCTTGCCTAGCATATATATATATGCCAGAGACCTGTATATATATATATATGTGTGTGTGTGTGTGTGTGTGTATACATATATATATACAAGATCTCTGGTTCAATTCCTGGCTCTTCTCTGAGAAGTGATAGAGGCTTTTCAAGCATCCAGTGAAACTGTTTGACAGGGAACATATTGATACCCTCTTTGTATTACCTTTATTGGATCTCTTATTTTTTTTAAAAAAGGTTACTTTTTTACTCTCCTGATTTTACACAATAAGACCTGGCTTAAAACCTGAAGAGGACAGGCTGCAGGGTGATTGATTGTTGAATAGCAACAGCCTGAGAAGAACACTAAGGGTCCAAGAGAAAAGGCTGTTTTTCCATGTTTATCTTGGCTTTTTGATCCTTTTCCTGCCTTCTTCCTGTTTTTCTTTAAAAAACAAAAACAAAAAGAGTAGCAGCTTTCTTGATTTATTGTTGTTGTCTTCCCCCTTCCTTTGTTTCTCTGTTTGTCAGTTTTTTCTCTCTTTCTTTTGTTTCCCAATTTTCTCTAGCTATGCTGTATATTTTCCCTCCATCATCCTTATATTATCTACTTTCTGCTATTGTTCTTTCATTACACATTTTGGGTTTGGTCTTCAATTTTTCTTATACTCATTTCTCTCTGTATCCTACTTTCTCTGTATTTTATTTTCTTCTTAAATTTTTTTTCTTTCCTTCAGTCTTCTACCTTTTTCCCATTTCTCATCATTCTGGACTTTTAATTCATTCTATATTTTTCTCCATTCTGTTTCATGTTTCATTTTTTCTTTTCCACTTTTCTCATCTTATTCTTCTGTACTTCTCATCAGGTTAAATATTCAATTGCCTATGTCTTGTATGGTCCCTCTCCTACCTTTTACTATTGTCACTACTATTACTCCTTTTCTTTTCCTGTCTCTTCCTATTTCTCTGGTACTAACATTTTTCTTTCAAGAGAACATAGACAATGGCAAGGAAATAGAGTAAGAGGAACAAAGTATCAAAGTAAAACCTTACCACAGTCAAAAACAAAATAAAACAATAGAGCAGAGAGAGAAGTCAATCAACTGAATAACATACAAAGATAAAAAGATGACTAGATACCAACAAAAAAAATACAAGCTATGCTAATAAACAGGAAGACATGACCCAGTCCAGTGAGCAAACAAAAAACCAAGAGCAGATGCAGAACATGGAACAACTAATCAGCACTGCCCAAACAAATATCATGAATCAAATTAATGAAGTGAAGGAAGAGATCAAGGATATTAAGAAGAGATCAGACAGCACAATGAAGAAATTGTAAATATCCATAAAAAGATAACAGATATGATGGTGATGAATGGCACAATCCAAGAAATCAAAAATACAATGGAAGCACAAAATAGCAGATTTGAACAGGTAGAGGAAAGAATTAGCAATCTGGAAGACAAGACATCTGAAATCAAACAGATAAATAGAACATATAGATAAAAAGATAGAAAAAATCCAGCAGAGGCTCAGGTAGATGAATGGCATGAAAAGCACAAACATATGAATTATAGGAATCCTAGAGGGAGAAGAGAAGGGAAAGGGGAAAGAAGGAGTGTTGGAGGAAATAACGGCTAAAAACTTCCCAATGCTATTGAAGGAAATGGATGTCCATACCCAAGAAGTACAGTAAATGACAAACAGTATAAATCCCAACAGGCCTACTCCAAGACAAATAATTGTCAAATTGTCCAATGCTCAAGACAAAGAGAAAATACTGAAGGCAGCAAGAGAAAAGAGAACCATCACATAAAAGGGAAGCACAATAAGATTAAGTGCTGATTTCTCATCTAAAACATTGGAGGCAGGAAGCCAGTAATATGACATAATTAAAGTGCTAAAAGAAAAAAATTCCAGTCAAGAATTCTCAATCCAGGAAAACTTGCATTCAAAAATGAGGGAGAGTTAAAAAATATTCACAAACAAACAGAATATAAGAGAGTACGTCAATAAGAAACCTGCCCTTCGAGAAATACTAAAGGAGCCTAATATATTGCCAAATTCAATTAGCATGAAAATGAAATAGTATCGACATGTTTAAAGATTAGAAATAGAATACATAAGAATTTAGAAAACCTAAAATAAAGTAAAAAATAAATTGGGGTATTAAAAAATGAAAAATATAAAACTTTGTTTTGATGTTTTGCCTTTCATCACACCTGCATTTTTGGTGGGAAGGCAGTCTCTTCCATTCTTTCCTTGGGGTCTACATTCTTCTTTTTTTTTATTTTGCCTTCTAAAAAGTTTTAGATCACAGTAAAATCATATGTACAATATAGGGGACTTCCATATACCCAACATCAAATGCTTTTCCCCCTTCCCCAGCAAAGTTCTTTTTATACATGGATGTTATATTTCTTCAGGTTTAAAGGAAAAAAACAGAAGATAAAGAGTTGGAGGAGAGTGTAAGAACAACTAAAGAGACAAAAAGAGTAATAAAAACAATATATGACATACATAAACCCAAAGAAACTATGGCTAATGTAATTCCATGACAATAATAACATTGAATGTTAATGAACTAAGCTCATCAGTCGAGAGACACAGACAGGCAGAAAGGATAAGGAAATATGACCTCTCTATATGATCTCTACGAGAAGCCCACCTTAGACTCAGGGGTTCCAGAAGCCTGAAAGTGAATGGTTGGAAAATAATTTTACAAGCAAACATAACAAAAAAGTAGCTATACTAAAACTAATAGTTTTAATGCAAAACTATTGTAAGAGACAAAGATGGACACTATATATTAATAAAAGGGGTAATCTTTCAAGAAGAAAGAACAATCATAAACATTTATGGACCTAACCGGAGTGCATCAAAATTTATGAGGCAAACACCAGAAAAATTAAGTGAAGAAATAGATGCCTCTACACAAGAGTGGGAGCTTTAATATACCATTATCACCATTAGACAGAATATCTCAACAGAGAATCAATAAAGAAACAAAGACTTTGAATAATACATTAGAGGATAATATAATAGACATATACAGAACACTACAGAAATGTACAATACAGAACATACAGAACATACAGAAATGTATAATAGACATATACAGAACACTCCATCCAAATACAGCAAGATGTACATTCTTCTCCAGTGCACATGGATCATTCTTCAAGACAGACCACATGTTATGCTACAGAAGAACTCTCAATGAACTCATAAAGATTGAAATTATACAAAGCAATTTCTCTGACCACAATGGAATGAAGCTGGAAATCAGGAAGGGTGAAAGAACCAGATTAGACATAAAGGTATGGAAGTTAAACAACACACTCTTAGACAAAGAGAAGGTCAAGGAGGAAATGGCAAAAGAATCAGTAACTACTTTGAAGCAAATGGATAATTTAGAGGAAATGGACAAATTCCTAGAAACACACAAGCAGCCTACATTGACAAAAGAAGAAATTGATGAGTTCAACAGAACAATCACAAGTAGTGAGATAGAATCAGTCATCAAAAACCTCACAACTAAGAAGGACCAAACAGCTTCACAGGTAAATTGTACCAAACATTTCAAAAAGTACTAACACCAGTCATGCTTAAACTCTTCCAAAAATATAGAATTGGAAGGAACATTGCCTAACTCATTCTATGACACCAACATCACCCTAATACCAAAGCCAAACAAACACACCACAAGAAAAGAAACCTATAGACCAATCACCCTAATGACTGTAGATACTAAAATCCTTAAAAAAAAAACCAAAACTTGCTTATCATATTCAACAACACATCAAATGAATTATACACCATGACCAAATGGGCTTCATCCCTAGTATGCAAGGATGGTTCAATATAAGAAAAGCAATCCATATTAGAAATCACATAAACAGATAGAAAGAAAAAAATCACATAATCATCTCAATAGATGCAGAAAAAGAATTCAACAAAAAACAGTGCCATTTCCTGAAAAGGCACTACAAAAGACAAAGATAGAAGGAGTCTTCCTGAACATTGATAAGGGGTATATATGAAAACCCACGTGAACAGCATATACAATGGTGAAATCCTAAAAGCTTTCCCTCTAAGATTGGGAACTAGAAAAAGATGCCCACTATCACTGCTCCTATAAACATTCTGTTAGAACTACTTGCTTGAGCACTTAGGCAAGAAAAAGATATGCAAGGCATCCAAATTGGAAAGGAAAAGTAAAAACTTCACTATTTGCAGATGACATGATCCTTTACATAAAACCCCTGAGGAATCTACAAAAAAGCCTCTAGAGCTTATAAATGAGTTCAGTAAAATACAGGTAATAAGATCAATGTGCAAAAATCAGTAGCATTTCTGTACACCAGCAATGAACAATCTGAGGAGGAAACCAGGAAAAAATATACCATTTACAATAACAACTGAAATAATCAAATACCTAGGTTAAATTTAAAGATGTAAATGACTTATGGGTGGAAAACTACAAAACACTGTTAAAGGAAATCAAAGACATAAATAAATGGAAGAATATTACCTGCTCATTGATAGGAAGACTAAACATCATTAAGATGTCTATCCTACACAAACTGATCTACAGATGTAATGCAATCCCAATAAAAATCAACACAGCATTTTTAAATGAATTGGAAAAACTAACTATGAAATTTATTTGGAAGGACAAGAGGCCTCAAATAATCAAAGACATATTGAAAAATAAAAATAAAATTGGATGAATCCAACTACCTGACTTTAAAACATACTACAAAGCTACAGTGGTCAAAACTGCATGGTATTGGCACTAAGACAGACATACTGACCAATGGATCCAAACTGAGAGTTCTGATATAGATCCTCATATATAGTCATTTGATATATGACAAGACAACTGGGAAAGAATGGCCTTTTCAACAAATGGTGCTTGGAGAACTGGATATCTATATCCAAAAGAATGAGAGAGGAACATCATCTCACACCTTATACAAAAATGAACTAAAGATGGATCAAAGATCTAAATATAAGAGCCAGAACAATAATGCCATTGGAAGATAATGTAGGGGAACATCTACAGGGCCTTGTAATAAGAAATGATTTCATGAACCTCACACCAAAAGCATTAGCAGTGAAAGAAAAAAAGACATATGAGGCCTCCTCAAAATTAAAAACTTTTGCACCTCAAAGGAATTTGTCAAGAAAGTGAAAAGGCAGCCTACCCAATGGGAGAAAGTATTTGATAACCATATATTTGATAAGAGTCCAATATCGATCACATTTAAAGAAATCCTACGATAGAAAGAAAACCCATTTTAAGAATGGGCAAGTGATTTGAATAGATACTTCTCCAGAAAAGAAATACAGATGGCCGAAAAGCACAAGAAAAGATGCTCAATATCACTAGCTATTATGGAAATGCAAATCAAAGCTACAATGAGATACCGTCTTACACCCATTAAATTGGATGCTATTAAAAAACAAACAGAGGACTACAAGTGTTGGAGAGGTTACAGAAGAATGGGAACCCTCATCCACTGATGGTGGCAATGTAGAATGATTCAGCCACTGTGGAGGATAGTTTGGTGGTTCTTCAAAAACTAACTATAGATGTGCTATATGATTCAGCAATTCCACAGCTGGGTGTATACCTAGAAAAATTAAAAGCAAGGACATGAAAAGATATCTGCACACCAATATTCACAGTGGCATTATTCGCTATTGCCAAAAGTTGGAATCAACCTAAATGCCCATCAACTGATGAATGGATGAACAAAATTTGGTATATATGTACAGTGTAATATTACACAGCTATAAGAAGGAATACAGTACTAACACATGGGACAACATGGATGAAACTTGAGGACTTTATGTTGAGTGAAGCAAGCCAGGTGTTGAAGGACAAATATTACATGACTAAACAGACTCACAGAGCTAGAGTCTGGAAGTTAGGTTTTCAGGAAATAGAAAGGGAGAAGGTGTAAGCCAACACTCATATAGGCAAAATCTATGACAAGGTGGAAGCATGTAGCTGTGCAATGGAGGGACATGACAAGCGTATAGTGATAACATTAGGTTTGGTGGTGCAGGTTTGAAAGGGGAGTAGGTGGGGAGGGTGGGTTGGATGGTCCATGGAACTGGGGAAAGGGTTGGGAGAGGGAGCAGGTGAACACTGGGGATGGGCAGGTGTGTGGTTGAAGTTAGAATGTTGGGAATGCTCATTTGGCAATATGACAAAGTTTACTGGTTTAGGGTGTTGAATGAGTGCATTCAGGTCAGGGAACACCTGGGGCAGGCTTCTAGGAAGTGTTTGAGTGAATATTTTGGCATATTGTGTTGCATCAGTGGGTAGAGACCCACATAACGAGTGGGAAGTTGTTGGACTCCCATCCTAGGAAGACCCACTATGTTCTCAAACAGAGTGATGGGAGTCACTTGAGAGCATCAGTGGGGCTCAATAAGGGAGGACAGAACAATGTGTCAAGTTCTCAGTGAAGATGCAAGTAACTATGAGTCTTGTCCTTCAAGGAGTGAAGCCTGCTGGTCTCCATGGGCTCAGAGGGGAGGGGGAGGGAGGAATAAAAAAGATGGAACGGGGCCATTTGGGGAGTGATGGAAGTGTTCTGCATTATCTTGCAACAATGAATATAGGCCACATTAAGTTTTATCAGGTCTTATAAAAGTATATGGTCCAAAATGTAAACCATAATGTGAATCATTGACGATGGTTAGTAGCTATGTTTCAATATTTGTGCATCAGTTGTAACAAATGTACCATCCACATATAAAATGTTTTTGATGGGGGGAAAGGGTAAAGGGGGGAAATGTTAGGTATATGGGAATTCCCTGTATTCTGTATAAGACTTTGCCGTGACCTAAAACTTTTTTGAAGAAAAAAATGGAAGAAAAAAAAGTAAGACACTGGGGGAATAAATGGGAGAAAATGTCACTGTAAATACATACAGGGCAGCAGATGAAAGGCAAAACATTAAAAAAAAGTTTTTTCTTCAAACATTTTTCATTACTTTTTAATATTCCAATTTTTAAAAATATTTTATTTTTACTTTTTATTAATTTTTCTGTATTTTACTTAAGTGTAAAACTATCATTACTATTTCATTTTCTTATTAATTTAAGTGGCTATTTTATTGGCTTCATTTTTGAAGAGGTTTTAGATCACAGAAGGGTTACAACTGTGGTAGGGAGGAGCATTGTTGTGGAATGTCAGTGAGGGAGGATACATGGGAGGAAGTTCACCTGGGTATACATATAAGGCATGTAAATGTGTTCAGTGTTCATGGGGCATTGTCACTGTGGGTAGAGATTCACACAATGACCACAAAAATATCAAATTCCCATCTGGGGGGCTCTACCACATTCTCTAATGGAGCAACAAGAATCCCCAAGTACAGGAACAATGACTTGTGAAAGAGGATGATCCATTGAAGGTTCCTTCATATTGATGACCATGCTTATGAGCATTTGCTCTTGAAATTGAAATTTAGTAAAGAGTTGTAGGGTGCCTAAGAGTTATCTACAGGGAGCCTCCTTGTTGCTCAAAAGCGGCCTCTCTCTAAGCTGAACTCAGCATATAAAAACAATAACTTCCCCCTCACTGTGGGGCGTGACTCCTGGGGATGAGCCTCCAAGGCTCCAAGGCACCAAGGGATTGTTCCCAAGTACCAATAAGCATGAATCAGGGGGAAAAAAACCTTGTGCAAAATGGGGAAAGCAAAGACAAATTAGTTTGTATGGCTAAGAGATTTCAAAGTGAGTTGGGAGGTCATCCTAGAGGTAGTGCTTATGCACGTCTTAACAGGATCTCATTGACAGCCAAAGTAGATACTACCCCAAATAGTGAAACTCTTCAGGGATATGGAGATATCCAGACACAATGGTCAGGGTAGTCAGAGCAGATAGCTCAGGAATTTGGCCCCTTGTGGTGGACCCTAATCTGGTATATATGCTCCCCAGTGTGACTGAGTTAGATTCAGCAGTTGTTTCCCCCTTCATGACTCTTCTGTCCTATTTGAACCTATAATTAGTACTAGAGTTGGTAGGCATACATTCAGGAGACTTGAATCTTTGGGCTTTCCATGTGCCAGCGGAACCCTGAATATCAATGGAGTTGCAATACCTACTCTCCAGTTCAATGGACTTACCCAGGACAGCTAACAGGGAGAAGATGATGGATAAACAACATACCAAGAAATCAAGAGTACCTACAACTGCAAGCAAGTGAGTCACATCCATTGGATGGATGGGATCAAAGCCCCCATCAATTAATGGTGGAGTGAGCATCACCACCCTAGAGTCCTCAGGATTAGGAAATGAACTATAGACTAAAATAAACTTACTAGTATTCTATTATACTATAGACTTAATGTGATTCTAGTGATGGAAGAAATACCTTTGTAGTGGAGCCAGTGACCCATGGTTATTCTGCGGTTAGGAGATGGAAAAACAGGTGTAATAGGGGAGCATTTTGGGGACTTGAGAATCATCCTGAATGCCATTACAATGACAGATACAGGACATTATATAACCTGCCATAACTATAGAGTCGAATGGGAGAGAGTATAAACTACAATGTAAACTATAATCCATGCTTAGTGACAATGCTCCAAAATGTGTTTATCAATTGCAATGAATATACTACAGTGATGAAAGATGTTGCTAATGTGGGGAAATATGGGAGGTGTGGGGAGTGGGGCATATGGGAATCCTTTATATATTCTCTAACATTTATGTAATCGAAGTACCTTTAAAAAAAAAAAGTGAAAAAAACCTTTAAAAAATAAATAAGTAAAATAAAATAAAGGCCTAAGTTACTTTAGAGAAGAAGTGTGTAGAAGAATGGCTTTTGTAGAGTAAGGAGATCCAATGCATATATATCACCCTAGTGGAAACAAGCAGTCAATCAAGGGATATAGAATATGAAAATGTTAGGGGCTAATCATTGGTTCAAAATGTAGCAGAAGTAGGTAAGAAGGATAAAATCAAATATCACTAGATCTATCATATTTATAGAGCTGGGTGGATTTTCAGTTTTCCCCTAATAAAAGTCTAGATATGCCATATTTAGGGTCTCATATTTAGGGTCCACTTCACAGGAAGAAATCTTGGAGGAAGTTTGTTAGATGATAGATGGTTGAATTACTACAACTGGAAGTGAGAAATAATGATCACATGTTAGCTGGTTGCAAATAGAAGATTGGAATTATGTACAGTACTTGCATAACAAGATATTTTTAAATTATTTATTTTGGATCCAAATTGCATCATTGTTGACAATGCCCCCTCATGCTGATATGAGTTTGAGTCTATAGGTAAGTTTATAAACTCTTATTTTGTATTTGGAGGAGAAACAGTTGCCTGGGGATGGGGTTGAAAGTAAGAAGGAAGAATATGTTAGAGAGGCTGGTGGCAATTCAACTCCTTACAATATAGTTGAACCCTTGGGTGTAGAGATCAGGGCCAGAAACTAAAAAAAACTGATAATACTGTTGCCTTTCCCCCAGGATGGGATATGACTCCCAGGAATGAATCTCCCTGACACTGAAGGATTACTACCAGTTCAACTAGCAATGCAACTGGAAAAAGATCTTGACCAAAGGGGGAAAAGGTAAAGACAAAAGAGTTTATATGCTCGAGCAAGTACTTCTAAGACAATGTTAAATAGGAGCGGAGACAATGGGCATCCTTGTCTTGTTCCTGAGTTTAAAGGGAAGGATTTTAGGATTTCTCCATTGTAAACAATGTTGGCTGTAGGTTTTTCGTATATACTCTTTATCATGTTCAGAAAATTTCCTTGTATTCCAATCTTTTGGAGTGTTTTTATCAAGAAAGGGTGCTGTATTTTGTCAAATGCTTTTTCTGCATCTATAGATATAATCATGTGATTTTTTTCCTTCAATCTGTTTATATGGTGTATTACGTTGATTGATTTTCTTATGTTGAACCATTCTTGCATACCTGAAATAAATCCCAGTTGGTCGTGGTGTATAATTCGTTTAATGTGTTGTTGAATACGGTTAGCAAGTATTTTGTTAAGTATTTTTGCATCTAGGTTCATTAGAGAAATTGGTCTGTAATTTTCCTTTTTTGTGGTGTCTTTGTTTGGCTTTGGTACTAGGGTAATGTTGGCGTCATAGAAGGAGTTCGGCAATGTTCCATCTGTTTCGATTTTTTGGAATAGTTTCAGCAGGATTGGTGTTAGTTCTTTCCAGAATGTTTTGTAGAATTCACCTGTGAAGCCGTCTGGCCCTGGGCTCTTCTTAGTTGGGAGATTTTTAATGACTGATTCTATCTCTCTGCTTGTGATTGGTTTGTTAAGATCATCAATTTCTTCTTTCGTCAATATGGGTTGCTTATGTGTTTCTAGGAATTTGTCCATTTCCTCTAAATTGTCATTTTTGTTGGAATATAGTTTTTCAAAGTATCCTCTTATGATAGTCTTTATTTCTGTGGGGTCAGTGGTGATATCGCCTTTCTCATTTCTTATTTTGTGTATTTGCATCTTCTCTCTTTTTTCTTTGTTAGTCTCACTAAAGGTTTGTCAATTTTGTTGATCTTCTCAAAAAACCAGCTCTTGGTCTTGTTTATCTTTTCAAGTGCTTTCTTATTTTCTATTTCATTTAGTTCTGCTCTTATCTTTGTTATTTCCTTCCTTTTTCTTCCTGTTGGGTCTCTTTGTTGTTGTTTTTCTAATTCCTTCAAATGTGCAGTTAATTCTTCAATTTTTGCTCTTTCTTCTTTTTTGATACATGAATTTATGGCTATAAACTTCCCTCTCAGTACTGCTTTTGCTGTATCCCATAAATTTCGGTATGTTGTGTTATCATTATCATTTGTTTCAAGGTAGTCATTGATTTCTTTTGAGATTTCCTCTTTGACCCACTGTTTTTCTAAGAGTGTGCTGTTTAATTTCCAAATCTTGGTGTGAAACCTGGGCCTCTGTCCCTTGCAAATTTCCAGCTTGACTCCACTGTGGTCAGAGATATTGTTTTGTATGATTTCAATCTTTCTGAATTCATTCAGCCTTTTTTTGTGGCCTAGCATATGGTCTATCTTGGAGAATGATCCATGTGCGCTTGAGAAGAATGTATATCCTGCTGTGTTTGGGTGTAATGATCTATATATGTCTATTAGTTCCAGCTCCTCTAATATACTGTTCAAATGTTTTGTTTCTTTAGTGATTCTCTTTTGAGATGTTCTGTCCAAGGTAGATAGTGGTGTATTAAAATCCCCCACTATGATTGTAGATGCATCTATTGTTTCACTTAGTTTTTCCAGCATTTGTCTCATGTACTTAGAGGCACCCTTGTTAGGAGCATAAATATTTATGATTGTTCGATGGCTCAGAGACTTCAAAGAGAGTTGGAAGTTTCAATCTTAGAAATGATGCTATATTTTTGAGCCTCTGTACATCAAAATTGTTAAGTGATACCTATTCCAGTTACAGTGAATATTCCTACATCCATTAGACCTTGGTAAACATTGCCTAGATTATTTTATTCACTACAGCTTAAAAAATTAGGATAATCTAGTTCTATAATTTTTGCTTTGTGTTTTAGCTGGAACACGTCTATAAAGAGAAACTAAAGCACTTTTAACAAGAGAAGACCAAAATTTCATTAAATCTTACTTGAAAAGTTTTAGGAAAATTAATAAAACAGCATCAAAATTAACATCATAATCTCTTACTGCTTTTTTCTTTGTCAGATTACCATCAATTAATTCTTCTGCTCTACATTAAAATAAGCAGTCTCTAGCTACCAAAGGTTGCTTTAGGAAAGCTAAAAGAGTTAAAATATAAAATATAAAAGAGTTAAAATATAAGGTAAAATATAAAATATAAGGTTATTTCAGGAAGTGAAACTGTCAGATTTAATGCTTTATCTATTTAATATTTTATAACTATGTATTTATTCCTTAATTTTTACCCAGTGCAGAACTATATTTACAAAAATAACTAGAAATATTATCCAGGAATAGAACCCCCATTATAACATGCAAAACTACTATTTGATTTAAGTGCTTCATTTTTATACATGTTTTCAAGAATATGTTGTAGAAAGTGAAGAGACTATTTGCACATGGAAAAGAGCAAATAAGGTTTAATCTTTGACCAGATTAATTTATTTTGAGGAAGCTGTTCAAAGAAACGAGAAATTCAGATGAGAATTAATGTAATAATTGATTACAATAATATTAATATTGAAAAAGTGAAAATAATCTGGATTTAAAATAAGACAAAATAGTTAAATTATAATTCTTTGGAGGGAGAATTTTGAAAACACTAAAAATATTTGATGATATGTGTACATGTTTGTAGTAAATGTTAAGAGAAAAATTAGGATAAAAACTTTTGTTTTATATGCCAAATTCTGTGGCACAAAGCATAAGTTTATAAAAAATAATGTTAACATACTTATCTCTGAATTTTGAGAGTTGTCTTTAACAAAAAGTCATTTCATTTTATGTTAATAATTTTGTCTCTGATAATTAAAGTAATATAAAGTTATTTTTTAACTGAAAATACAGCACAGAAGTAAAAATAATATTTCAGGTAATTTTCTCTCTTTCCTATCTTTACCAGTTTCTTCTTTACCTGCAGGCATTACATGGTAATCTGAATGTAAAACATACATTTTGTTCATACAAAAAATAATTTAAATTTTTGGTTTGTGAAAATTCACATTTTAAGGAATTCTGCATCAGCAGCATAGCCAATTACAATGATTTGGAGCTGTATGTACCCCAGAAATAGATGTTCATAAGCTTCTTGTGGGTATGAATCCATCATAACTAGGACTTTCTGATATTTATTTCAGTTAAGGTATAATCCTGTTACTAGAGCCATTTATGAGCAGAATGAAACTCAGACAGAAAGAGAGAAAAACAGAGGGAGCAGTCAGAAGCCAAAATTAAAGGAACCCTGAAGAGAATGGAGAGGCCAGGAGAGGCTGCCATGTGCATTTCCATGTGACAGAGGATAGCCAGCACTCAGCCACAGACTACAATGCTTCAGGAAGAAAGCATCCTGAAGTGAGGTGATGACACCTCGATTTGGAATCTCAGCCTCAAAATCATGAGCCATTAAATTCCCATTGCTTAAGCCACCCCTTTGAATGGTATTTGCTTGAATAGCCCAGAAAACTAAAACACCAATAATTAAGACTGCATATATTCCTTAATTTAGCTATTTCCCCCTAAATACACCCATCTCTTCATTGTTCAGCCTAAACATCCATAGTGCAGCAACAAACAGTGAGTTATAACATACTATGGAATCCTCACCAAAAAAAACTTCTTAGAGAACTGAAAAATTAAGTAGTTAATATTTTTCCCACAAAAATTTAATTGACCTTTATTACTTCCCCTGAACTTTGATTGAGGAAAAAAAAAGAGGTTTTAACAAATTAGATAAAATTCACTTTGCAAGGGTGACTAAATTTCTCTTAAGCCTAGTATATTCTCAACTTATAAAATTTCTGTTTAATAAATATTCTACTGTTCAAGAATTTATTGCATGTTGCTCTCTGGTTACACAATATCATACCAACAATGGCAAATTATTTTTATCTGAACTATCTAATTTTTTGCCCATGTGAGTCAACCTATTTGGATAATTTCAATATCTACTTTGGTGTTTATGCTGAATGACCACAATATAGCCAAACCTCGTCTAGCATTAATCATTTTATATTACCTCAGTTGATTCTCCAAATAAATGTGATTGTAGGCAGGGCTGTCATTACTGTCCTAACCTTTTTCTTTTCCCAAAAGAAACAAACAGCTTTTATGCAGTAGCTCCAAAGATTCATTCCTAGTCTGGAACTCTCCCCATTCCATTACCAGTTTTACTTTCAGGTTTCACTTATTGTTTGTCCTTGTTTGTTTTTGTAAGAAACGTTTTCATCTGATTAAAAGGCAAGAAATCTTAATTCCTGGAAATGTGGAAAAGATTAAAAATGCACTAAGAAAGTGATTATGATCCTTAACCTTACTCTCTTACCACTCAGAGAAGAGGTTAACTTTTGGGAGAACCACGCTTTCAATCTTTATATATTATCACAGGGAGTTCAAATCGTACAAATATATGGTATGCAAAAACCATGTACAAGAGAAAACAAAACAAATCCAATTCATTGTTTAAAAGTGTCTCTGTTAATTCAATTCAAATATGAAACTCCCTATCAGGCCTTCTTTAAAAGTTCCTCATCCATCCATCCCTAGGTAACTCTTCTTTTGGCTGTAGGAGGAGAGATTCTGAAGGGCTTCTTTTCTTCCTTCTGGAGGCTCCCTTTGACCTCCAGTTGAGATATAGGACATTTCTCTTTGTCGACTCCTGATGCACAATAGCTAGTGAAACTCCTGGACTATTCTCTTGGCCACTTCCAGAAAACACCTCCATCTCTCTTTCCCAATTAGAATCATTAGTTTGAATCTTGCTGGACCTGCCACCTCTGGCACAGCCATATGCTCCATCTGTGTTTCAATCTTAAATTATGTACTCCTTTTTGAGAAAACTAGAAGGTGCCACACTTTTCACTGCACCACACAGGAAATTTTAAACTTCTTTAACTGGATACCAAATATAGCAGGCTTGTTAATAATCATCACAGTATGACACCATTTCTAAACTACTGTTTAACATCACATTGGTCCATGAATTCTCTCAAAGGCTTGAATTTTTCTTGACTATACCCAGGGTACCAAAGAATAGCATCTCCCTGCTCTGGGATCTTTCCAAATATTTCTGTTGGTTTCAACACCAGTTCTTGTGTGGGGTAAGGATATTCACAGCAGGTAATCTGTCATTGGCTTCTTTTCTTACCCCAACTCTTCCTCAAGGTCTTGGAAGGGCATCTGTCAGTCCCTTCCTTTCTTAAGGCCTTTATGTAATCTATAGGTAATGCTCATTTTGCACGTATGTGTGGAACCATAAAAATGACCATGCATTCTTTCTAAAAACTTATCAAAAGTAGTTAGAAGAGTGATTGCTTTCTTTTCCTCATAAAGCTTACAATACAGAGCAAACAATTTTTTTCTACGCCTTCTCAAACTGACATGCTCCTTTCTTAATTTGAATCAGCTTCCACCATTTTATTCTTTGGGCTTTCAATGTCATGAATTAAATCTTACAGTTCCCTCAATGTGAATTTTTTTGCTGGTATCCGTTCTGGGACATCCTTATCTTTTTCTGTTCCAACACTTTTCTTATATATGTCCAGAGGTTAATCTATACTAAGTTCCTTTGACTTACTATCTAGAGTCTTTTGAATGAAGGCAGTGTCAACATTCCCACCGTCTGTTCTTCTATAAATCCATTTATATTCAATTCCAATTTCACTTCAGGTCTTATCACTTTACTTTTTTTTTTTACTTCGCTTTCATCTTTGTTTACAAATTCACTTCACAATTATACATTTGTACATAATGTCATGTGGGTTTATTACTAGGAGACAACATGCTTTGCTGTTGAATAATGGATGTACAGTCACCAATTATCAATAGACTTTGAAAGAAGTGAAAGAAGTGATAGGTCACTGATCTTGAGGAATCAACTATTTACATAATGATTTGTGGATTGAAGAATTAAGCCCTTATGGTTATAGTTTATGCAATTACTCATAGTCAATATACTTTAGTAACTGAAATATGAATCATGTTGTTGGGAACTTGGAGATATTTAACTAAATTATGGTTGCTGAAATGTGTGCCTATCTAAACTGTGCAAATGAGGACTTGCCTGTATATGGCTTACTCTGCCTAAGGTTCATTCTCTCCTTTCCTGACAAAACGAACTGTACTGCCGAGAAGGGAAAATCATCTGGATGTTGTTCAGAAATATCGAAGTCATTATATTAAAATACTATAGTAATACATATTTATTCACTTTAAAAAGTAGTGTTAATTTTTCACATTACTAAATTTTATTACATGATTTTGCAAATTTCATCAAATGATAATAGATCAATTTTACTAAGTGCTTCTAAGTACTAGACACTTTTCTAAATGAATATGGCATTCTATCATTTAATCCTCACAATATTTTGAGATAAGGACTATTACCTACATTTCACAGATGAGAAAAATGAGGTAAGGAGAAATTAGATTAATATCCAAAACTACACAGTTTTTATGTCAAAAGTTATGGTTTGAAGCCAAGCAATTTAAAATCAGTGTCCTTTCCTCATTCCACTAGACTAAACAAATTATCATTTATTCAACCAACCCTATTTTGTTAGATATTTAGACTTTTGCATTTCTCCACTATCTTTGCTAAGAAATCTTTGAATGCATTCATAGTTTTTCTTTAGCAAAAATATCCTTAAATTCAATTACTGCATCAAATTTTATGGTCCCAAGATTTTTTATTATATTTTGCAAATCACCTTTGAAAATATTTGTATCATTTTTACATTTCCATAGCAATACATGATATTGTCCATGTATTGGACAATACATGGTTGGACAAGACTTTAGTGGCTGCCTGTATTTTTCTTTTATCAATTATGGCTATTATTCTTTGCTATTTTTCTCTTGGGTTTTGTTGGTTTTGTTTTTTCCCCATATTATTTGTGTGCCTTTCATATAGAAATAATAATGAACTCTTAATTTATATGTAGGACATATTCTAATATTTTTCATCAATATTTTCGTTGGTTTGTGTTATTTATAAGAAGGCTTTGGATTGAAGATTTTGTAAGTATCTTCCTTACTGTATGAGGGAGAGAGACACTGAAATGGTATAAAACGAGAGCCAGTAAAAAAGGACATCTATACTAATGAGCATAGGATTTATGACACTATTTTATGGGTTTTTGAAAAAAAATCAATATATAAAATAAAATGTAATGTAAAAATAGAATTATGCATAATAGGTTAAGAATCCATAGTTCTGGGCAGACTTACCAGAAATGGAACAAGGTAGAGAATATATACTGCAACCAAGGTAGAAAATCAGAACAGAACTTGCAGCAGAGTTATAATTTAATACTGAGTTATAAAACCAGAGGTCTTTATGTTGGAACAAATTTCTTTCTCAAATGATTCTTTAAGCTAGTTTTATTTAAAAGCATAACTCTATTCCTTCTGTAATTTATGGTTCCACTTCTAGCTGGTTTTTTATAGAGAGGAAAAGGAAAAGCCCTTAACTAGCATAACTGAAGAATTGACTTGCTACTTTATCTTTTGAGCATCTCAAGCACTTTTGCTTATTTGCATAAATGCATTCCCCAACCCCTTCCACTCTCTTCTCATCCTCACCCTTACCACTGTGGAAAATAAGTTGTTTACATTATATTTTGGTTTTGGCTCTGCAATATTATAAAAGAAAGAAACATTCCTGAATGTTTACATCAGTTACATTAGTAATAGAAAGAGATGGCTCTTCCATTTTTCTGAAGAAATGTAAATTAGGGAATGAGAGAATATGGCAGCTGACCAAAGATAAAGAAATGGTTGGCCAGAAAGCCTTCACCAGAAGAAAAAATGTATATTCATGAGCATAACTCATACCATGCAAAGCGGCAACTAAGAACAGTCTGAGAACAGTACTGATGATTCAGAATTGGGAATAAATTGTTAGAAAACTTACAAATGGCCTAAAAATGACAAATTATTCTGATTAGGGTAGTGCTTTATTTTGGGCCATAAAATGTTTTTTTCCTTCTGGAAATTTTCCCCATATGGCTATTTCTTATAAACACCTATTTTCTGCAAAGTAATGCTAGAAACTGTTCTAACCCATTTTGATCCTGTCAAACAATTTTCATTTCTGCCACATTGTCTCTCAAATATTTCCTATGCTTGTCATATAGGTACATAATGCTTATCAAATTGAATGATAAAAGAATAACAGAACCCTGTTTTTTATAGCTAGCAACAAGATGAGCTCATCCTACCTCTTTGATCTTATTTTCCACTGGGCCCACAACTGACATCCCCTCTTCATCTGTCCACAAGCATACCTTATACCTCTTTGGTTCCTTACTTATTGACCCATTGTCACTCTGCCTGTGTAAATTATATCCATTCCTCAAAACCTCACTTTTTTTAATGGAGTCTCCCTTAATTTCTCCTGTCTTCATTGGTCAGCCTCTCTTTTTAATGCCTACACTGAAAAAGCTCAATTTTTTTACCTAAATATTGATAAATGGATATAATACCTTGTACTGTACAAAGCTGTCCTTGTGTATTAGTTTAATTTTTCCAAATAAAATATTAAGCGATTGAAGGATCAATGCCATATCTTTAATTTCTTAGGTGCATACCTATTAATTACTGAAAAGTACTGAGAATGTAATAAACTTACAATGAAACATATGGTCAAATAGTAACATGGAATCGAACATAAAAAAGGAACCTAGCAATTAATTTACCATCTTTTCAAAATCACACCTATTTTTCTATTTCCTATTTTGGCGTCCATGACTATCTTGAAAACAATACGTTTATTAAAGGTAATGGTAAGAGATTGAAACAGTGGTATGAAAACATATGAGGGAAGTTCCCCAACCAACGGGCAACACATTGTGATATTTGGGTGTTTTAAGATTTTACACAATGCAGTGGGAGTATGCTAGAATCCTGTGGATCACAAATCATCGGCCCATTTACTTTGCCTTATAAAAAGCTAAAAAATTCTCTTTCTTTAAGTAAATAATGTAATACCCTGAAGAAAATAATATATACAGTGACAAAGTTAAAAGAAGGAAAAGAGTTCAAAGACTTTAAAACTATTCGTATTTGAAGAAATATATGCAATGTGACAATAATAACTAAAAGATTTTACTACCAGAGGTGATGATTAGAAAGGTCATATCTCAAGGTCTACAAGATAAATTACTTCTGGAGTATTGAAATCTTATTTCATGCTCTGTTGTTGTTGTTTGCTTGTTCATGCATGTTTTTGCTTAGTAATTGTTTTATTCCAGGATGTGCAAATTACTCCTAAAAATAGTTGCAGAACTTGTTTACTTTTAGCTGGCAAAGACATAAGAATAGGACCTTCTAGGATGAGCTGCAATCTTGCAAATAATAAAAGTATAAATTTAATCTCAAGCTCCATAACCACCTTTGCAGAATAAAAATATTTTGACTCCCCTTTTTACCTGATTTAAAACCCACAATAACTGCTGGGAATATACCCAGCAGAACTGAAAACAAGAACACAAACCAATATATGTACACCAATGTTCATAGCAGCATTGTTCACTATTGCCAAAAGTTGGAATCAACCCAAATGCCCATCAACAGACGAGTGGATCAATAAAATGTGGTATATACACACAATGGAATACTACTCGGCTGTAAGAACAAACACACTACAAACACATGTGATAACATGGATGAATCTTGAGAACCTTATGTTGAGTGAAGCAACCCAGACATTGAAGGACAAATACTACATGACCTCAATGATATGAAATAAACAAGCTGCCCTAGATAGCAAGAGACTGAACGATAGGCTTGCAGGAAATCGGAGGGTGGAGGAAGGATATGAGCCGATGTCTGCAGGGGTGGAATTTAAGACGAGATGGTGGTAAGTATGAACACAAAGAAGAGATAAAAGGGGGGCAAGGGGTTGCCTTTGCTTGGGGCTATGCGGGTTTGAGGGTGGCTGGGGAGGGACGGATGGGTAACGTTGCCCAAAAGTGGGGGGAGGGAGGGGTAGCATACGAACCAGGAGAGGGTCAGGTGTTGGTGGAGAGTAAAATGCCGAGAAAATCATATCAAAATATAATAAAGAGGGTTACCTGTTTAGAATGCTCGGAGGGGAGGGTCTGATGCAGGACGGGCTCCTGGGGAATGTCTAAATGCTCATTCTGCCAGAGTGGGTGACACCATGGGGTAGAAACCCAAGTAGTGAGAGTGGGGGTGGACCCACATCCTGGGGAGGACTAATGCCATCCAATAGAGGGAACTGTATCCCTCGAGAGAAAGGGTGGCTCCCAGGGCATTGGGGCAGTTGAGCAAGTTAGGCCCTGAACACTATTCCATCTATCTCTGGAAGTGGCTCCTCAGGAAACGGAGGTTGGCTATCACTGAGGGCACCAAGGTGGAAGGGAAAATGGACGTTAAATGTGTGGAACCAAAGTAAATGGGGGGTAAGAGAGGAGTTTCTTGAGAGTACACAAAGATGGATATAAAACATGTAATATTACACCATAACATATAGGAGATGACAGACTGATAATGTAAACCATAATGTAAAACATAGGATAACTAAAAATGTAAAGAACTGTGTATCCTAAAGTATGCACCATAATGTAAGCACAGATGTCACCTTGTTAGAAAGCTAATGTCTCAGACTCTGTACATCACTTTAAGTAAATATGATATGAATAGGGCGTAAGAGTATCACTGTGGAAGGGAAAAGGTTTTCTGGTGGATGTGTGGGAGTGCTGTATATTATATATATACATTGCTGTGGTCTAGGACTCCTGTGAAGAAAAGCTGAATAATTAGGGGGGGGGGGGGGGGGGAAAGAAAAAAATAGGATGTGGAATTTTTTCAAGTCAACATTCTTTATCTAAGTTCTTTATCTAACTTTATCCAAGTTCTTTATCTATCCTTTAAACTCATCGCTATATGCCATTCCCTAGTAAGGGACCATGACATTATATTGGGCTTCAAATTTCGGGGAGTTCTGGATCACAGAGTGTTTCAACAATGGCAATGGAGGGATACTGGTATGGGATACCAATGACAGGTGATATATGACTGACAGGGAGCTGTACAGAACATATGTCCAGGGTGCATGGTAATGTTTGGATATACTCATAGTGGCAACAATTAAAAACCACAGTAGGGGGGGTACTGGGTTCCTGGCCAGTGGTGCTCTGTCGTGGTCCCTAGGGGAGCAGGGACAGTCTCCCAGGTACAGTGGTGGGGACCGGGAGGGAGTGAGGGTTCAACAGTGAGCCCCAGATGCTAATGACTATGCTTGTGAGCTGATAAACCCAAAATAAGAACAAGGCCTAGAGCAACTTTGTGCCTGGGAATTTCCTTCTGTCAGCCTTCATGTTACTCAAATGTGGCCAGTCTCGAAGCCAAACTCAGCATGTAAATGCAATGCCTTCCCCCCAGCGCGGGACATGACACCCGGGGATGAGCCTCCCTGGCAACGAGGGACCACTATCAACTACCAACTGATGATGCAACTGGAAAATGACCTTATACGGAAGGTTCAATGCGGATCAGCAGAATATCCATGTCTACATAAAATACCATGACTTTAAAATGCTCTTTGACCTAAAGTAAGGGGGAAATGGAAAGGAGAAATGAGTTTATATGGCTACGAGTTTCTAAAAAAGAGTCTGGAGGCTGGCAGAAGGTTTGCCCTCATGCACAACTGAGCAGAGTCAGAGAGACAGATAAAGCAGATACAACCCCCAGATATTGGTTCCTTTGAGGGCTAAAGAGACCCATGGGAGTTATGGTCATGGCCGATGGGGTTAACTACCAGGGCAGATGGCCCCTCTTTGGAAATGGTGTTTATGTGTGATGAATCTGGACTCAGATGGGATCTCCCTTCATAAGACTTTCATGCTAATGTGCTGGAGGTGCAGTTAATGTTGGGGTTTAAGATATATTTAGGGGATTTGAATCTCTGGACTGACAATGTGATAGCCAGATCCTGAGACTCAACAGACTCCAGCACCTACAATCTGATTTATTGGACTTACCACACTCAGCTAAGATGGAGTTGAAGAAGGACAACCACCACACCATGGAGCCTAGAGTGATTACAACTGAAAATGGGAGGATTGCATCCAGCATCCAGGTGGAATCTGACCCTCCTCTTGACATAGAGGTGCAATGGACACAACCAATCCAATGTCCACATAGAAGAGGTGGCATTGGATTGGGAAAAGTGGACATAATGGACAAAGGGTATGGGGAAAGGCAGGAAGAGATGAGAGGTGGAGGCGTCTTCGGGACATGGAGCTGCCCTGGATGGTGCTTCAGAGGTAATCACCGGACATTGTAAATCCTCACAGGGCCCACTTGATGGAATAGAGGAGAGTATGGGCCATGATGTGAACCAATGTATATGAGGTGCAGAGGTGCCCAAAGATGTACTTACCAAATCCAATGGATGTGTCATGATGATGGGAACGAGTGTTGTTGGGGGGGGGGGGGGAGAGGGGGGGTGGGGGGGTGGGGTTGAATGGGACCTCACATATATATTTTTAATGTAATATTATTACAAAGTCAATAAAAAATAAAAAAATTAAAAAATAAAAAAATAAAACCCACAATAAAAAAGTGATCCACATTTGGATAAATTTATAATTTTGAAACCTAATTTAAAATGTAGGGAAAAAAATAGTTAAGTTCCTTGTTCTTATTCATTGAAAATGAGCCATATAGAAGCTTTGTCTTTTTATGTCATTGGCCCTGAAAATCAAAAGAACAAATAAAGAAAAAAGAAACAATTAGCAATTTGATTAAAAAGTAAAGGAGGACTGACCTTGCCCCAAGGTCAACCTCAGCCGTCTATCAGGACTGTCAGATAGCCCCAGAAACTTGAGCAACTAACACATGCAACCATTTAACCAATCCCTGCAATGGTTCCACAAAGTAAGGAAATGACCTAATCATTTCCTGAGGATCTGAAGCATCTGAAGATAAGGTGACAGGACCAGACCCTGTCCTTCATCAGTGACACCGGCAGACTTTCAGAAACCATGAACTAGCCTTCCCCCCACTCCCTTCTTTGCATAATGTGTGAGTCTCTAAAGAGATATTATAAAAGAAGCTATTGGTATCAGGGTCAAAAACCTATATAAACCATTCCAGTATTAGTGTTTGAATCAAAGGGCAAACTTCCCTCCTTCATATTACAGACTTACAGAGCATCATCAGCCACCACTGGCAGATACAAACATCTGGGATACAATGATCTCTCCTTTGAGATTCCCTTGGGCAACATCACGATACCATGACTAAGTGTGTGGAGTTCTGCCCACTGCCTTTCCCAAAGATATTTTATGGTGTTGAAGAAATTCCAGTACAGAACTCTCTGCAAACTTGGCCACAGTTCCAGGACTGAACTACTTGTTTTCTGCTTTATACACCTTTCAGCAAGTAATCTGATGGACTAACCAAGAATTAAAATCTAGAGAAAGTATACCTTTGGCAGGGAAAATAGTGTTCTCTTACAATCCCTCACCTTTAGGCATACTTTCCTCCCCAAAACACCCTCTTGAAGCTCTTCCAATTCTCCCTTCCTTTTCTTACTCCTCCCAACAGAGAAGGGACACTATTCTGATGTGCCCAATTCCAAGACAGTATTTAGGCTCTATTTACAAGTGGAAGAAGTCAGCATTTTAAAATTTGTGTGGCCTCCCCTTTTGATTACTGTTGACTACATGCCATGGGAATAGTAAAGTGTATCAGGGTCCCTTTAGCACATTGCCACCAAGCATTCTCTTACTTCCCTATATCCAATTTATTGTATAATATCTGGCAGTTCTACTTCCAGCTGGTGTCCAGTTATCCACATCCCTCCTGCCAATGCCTTACATCCTAATTTCTCAGTTGAATTACTGCCTCTACCTTCCAAGTGTCCTCCTGCCCCTAGTGTTTTTGCCTTCCAATTCAATTTTATCATTGCAATCAGAGTAATGCCCATACATAAAACTTTTTACTGTGCCCCATTGCCCTCAAGATAAAACCTGTGTTTTGAAAATATGCTTTCAATGCCCTTCAAGATCCAGTTGCTGTTTACTCCTTTAGTCTTTTCTTTTGCTAACCCCTCCTCATCTTCTATGTCCTAAACTGAGAAGAAAGAGTTAAGAGAAGTAGTGGCCTAAGATCCATTTACTCTTTCTACTGTGGGGGACATTCTCAGCGGAAAAAAGAAGGCAGGTAACCTGATGTTATCTCTTTGTTATCTGTACATTTGGGTGTTGGAGAGTAGTCTGCCATGCGCCTCTTATGGCCCTGCGTATCTTGGCTGAGTATGCCAAAATCACAAAGTCTTGACCGTTTTAATTATGAGTCTTCCCCTCATGATTGTTTATGCAGCAAAAAATTCTAGGTGTGCTAATGCCCTTCAAGAATGCATTTCTTAACCCTGTCCTTCTGTTCTCCCCACAGAACAAACAACGGTTTTGCTTGCTCACTGCCTGCTGAAAAAGCGGCATATTCTCTACTATCAGGGTTCCTTAATTACAACACAAACCACTATATGTGTAGCACCCATCTGGGTTTGTTGCATCACCCTCATGAGATTTAGGGGGAAGGGGGACCTGCAAAATTACACTGATTCTCACACTGTTTGCTGTGGCATGTGTATTAAACTCCATTGTTTCTGACTTGTGAGTATTGGATCTTCTGTCAACATTCATGGAATTGCAGTAGGCAGCTTGAATAGTCATTCAGCAGGAGGTCTCTTGCGTCTTACTTGTCTCTACGCTATCAACCTTACTTAAGTAGGGTAAATCAATGCTATTTACTAGGAAAAAGAGACTTTCTTTATTAAAATGCTTTTAGCACCATGTCCGTACAGGATAGTACCTTATAGTACTATAGTACCTTATAATAAATAAACACAATCTATGAGGCATGACTTCTTGAAAATGTTATATAAGCTATTCAACTCTCTGGTACATAAAATGGAATGTTTCAAAACTTAAATGCCTCCCACTGTATGAGAAATACTGTAAAATCTTACTTGAGACCTCATCTAATATTCTGGGACATTGAGTGCATGTTCATTGTAGGAAGGAAGGACCATGGAAATCATGTGCAATACTCCAAATCTTTCTCTACCTAAACTGTACCTACCACTTGATTGCCTATATTTCTAGAATTATTAGGAAAGCTTGAAATTGTGTAAGATGTTTGATTAATTTGTCTCTGATTTGACAATACAACGTTTTAGCTTTGAACTATAAGTACCAAACTCAATTCAATTACTAGCATAGAGTAGGAATGTCACCTTCTGGCCTTTGGTCCTTCTGCTCTACGTTTTCTATTGAGAGCACTGTTCACTTAACCTCAGCTGCACCCTAACCGATACCTTTGGCTTTGCTAAATCTTGAATATCATGTTCAAGTCTTAGTTTGTATCTTACAGTGGCAGGCAGAGTAATGGTTGTCCAAAGATGACCATGTACTTATCTCTGGAGTCTGTGAATAAATTATACAAGGCAAGGGGGAATTAAGGTTACAAAGGAAATTAAGATTGCCCACCATCTAGCCTTACAATTGGGAGAGTATTCTTGATTACCTGGCAGGTCCAATGTAATAACAAGTGTCTTTAAAAGTGAAAGGAAGAGTCAGAAGATAGGTCAGAGTGATACTATGTGAGAAAGACTCAATTCATCATGCTAGCTTTGAATATGTAAGAAGAGGGCCATGAGCCAAAGACTTGCAGGCAGCCTCTGAAAGCTGAAAAAGTCAAAGAAACAAATTCTCCCTTAAAGCCTTCAGAAAGGAACACAGTCCTGCTGACTTCTTGATTTTATACCAGAGAAACCAACATCAGACTTCTAACATACAGAACTGTAGGATAATAAAATGTTACTGTTTTAAACAAATATGCTTGCAGTAATTTGTTACAGCAGAAAATAAAAAACTGGTACACTTACATTTTAGAGAAAGCCTTCTTAAGCCTCCAAACTTTAAGTTAGCACTTCTCTTATATATTCCCTTAGAATATACTTCAATAGAAGTTATTTTATATGTCTATTTAACCAGGTTACTGTATGGACCAAACTTGTTAAGGCATCATTATTAAACAACAGTTTGCCTTCAGGTGCCTATAGGCAAACCTCACAACAGTTTTTGGCCTTCTGTGGTGTCCACATGGCCTATAGAAAGTATCAAACACCTTGCCCTAACAAATATTAGAAGTAAATCAGTCGCTCCCCATGCTGTGTAATCTCCTCAACCTGCCTCAATAGGCACCTCTAGCTAGATTCTCTCCTCCAGACTTTCCTCAGTGAGAAAGATGTACCACACTCTGGGGCACATTTCAAACTCTTCCAACTTCTCTATCACCATGATTCATGAAGCCAGGGACCATGTAAATCTTGTTCACTGTCATATAATAAGTTAAACAAATATTTGTTGAATGCATACATGAATGAATTAGCCTCGACTAATAATTTTTTATCAAAAACCTATTTTTTTAAGGTTCCTTTTCTTTGACCTAGCAATGTTATTTCTAGAAATTTATCTTAAGGAAACAATTGGCCAACTGCTCACTGGCATATTTATAAGGATGAGCAATTTCTAATATTAACAAAATGAAAATCATGTATGTGACCCATAATAGTGGATTGGTTGAATAAATTATATCTCATTTAACATTAGAAATATTTTTCTGCCAGTAAAAATATTTTCACAATTGATATGGAAAATGAGACCTGAAAGAGAAAATCACAATGTGCAATAGAAAAACAAAGTAAAAATACAACTTCCAAACAGATAAAGTTGTATCAAACCATGACCTGTAATACAAGTCATCTTCATAATTATGTTCTAAGTTAACAGTAACAGGAAAGCCACACAGATCCAAGTGTTCCAAAGACATTGCTTATTCCATCAACCCACATGGTTTATAAATTCGATTAATACCAGCCCACAATATACTTACTAACTTCTCCCATGAAACCAGTCATGACTAACTCCAGCCCTGATATTTTGTTACCTTTCCCTAATTCCACCTTTTGAGACATACTAAAACTCTGTCAAAATGATGATATCTCTTGCTCAGCAAGTTTAATAAACCCAGTTTTATATGTTCAACAGGTTTTCCTGATGGTTTTTGTATGGGGGTTCAATGAAGGGCTTTGTAATATGATACTGTCAGGTGTTAAAAGGAATGTATGTGGTGTGATTATCTGTGTGATAATATTTTTATATAATCATTTTTTTCTTATCTTTAATGTTCTATAGTTTATACATTTTCCATTATAAAGATGTATTTTTGGCAATGCAAGAGAGAAAGAATAAATAACATAGCATCAATTAAAAAGAAACTATATTTAATGACCACCTCCTGTGTAAAAGGGAGCCTTCACCCACTTTTCTCTTTTCCTTCTTCCCAATCTAGTCCTTGTATTCTCTTTATAAATCTGACATGTTTTTTAAGCTCAGATTATCATTTCCAAATTACTGCATAAATTACATCTTTCCAAAAAATAATTTTGGCATATGTATATGACTAATATATAACTATTATTCAACCTTAGATACTCCATTACTTAGATTTTGTCTTTATTTCTTTTCAATCTCCTTGATCTGTCAATAATAAAAAAGTGATCATGCTTCCATGAATCACCCCTCACATTTCATGTGATTTTTGCTGTATACATTTTATGCTTTTATTCTGTTCACAGAGACTCATGATTGCTTTATCCTTGCTGAGGATTATTACTTTCATCAATGTAAAATTGCCCTCTGTCCTTTTAATGGATTTTGCCTTTAAATGTAATTTATATGAAATTAAAGTTATCACCCCTGCTCTTGTTGATTATTGAAAATAAAGTTGTGAATTCTTCAAATGTTTAATCCTTCTCTGTTATGTTGGTATTTTTCATGTGCACCTTTCATAAGTAACATATATTTGAATTTTTTTTGTATTCTTTATTCAATTTTTTATGTCTCTGTAAGAGCTTTTATGTTTATTGCCACAGTTGATATATTAGGTCTTCTCTGACAAAAGTTCACAACATTTCTACATAATGCACTACCTTTTAGCCATTGATGTATATAGAATCACATAGGTAACTTTTTAAAATCTACAAATACCTAGTTCTGACTCACAACAATGCTGAGTTTATTAACCTAGTGTGGGGCTGGCATTTGTGATATATTTTAAAGCTTTCCAGATGATTCAATGCAGAGTTTACTATAGCCTGTGCATAAATTCAAATTTATTCTATATCCAAGTATGCCTAGAAAACCAATTGAGAAGTATAAACTTTATAGGCTTTGGATATTCAAGGAGGATGCAAATCAAATGTGTTAAGCTTACCTGGAATGTGGGGTTTCATGTTAAAAGCTTACCTGGAATGTGGTGGATATGTGTTAATTCAAGCTTACCTGGAATGTGGGGGTTCATGTTAAAAGCTTATTTGGAATGTGGGGAATATGTGTTAATTCAAGCTTACTTGGAGGAAATAACCTATCTAATACTCAGATAAAACACTTGAAGAAACTAACAAAAAGTCCTTTTGCATATAAGCACCATTTGACTCCCCACTCTTACATCCTATGTATATAATGGACCCAAAAATTCTATTTGGGCCTCAGTTTTTATCAGGACAAGAGTCCGCCAAGCCTGGCTGGCCAAAATAAATCTTCCTTCTCATAATTCTCATGTCCTGGCATTCAATACCACATACACCTGACTTCTTTTTGCTACAATATCTCTGGGGGCTCGTTCAGGATGTGCTGAGGTCAGAGGTGACAAAGGTTGATTGCCCTTCCCTGATGACTCCAAGGAGGCCAGAAGGACATGGGCAAGCTCCAGCCCTGAGAACTCCTGGAGTCCCCTTTAGGCCAGAAAGCAGTTGTAGACTCTGCCAGAGCCCTCCTGGAGAAACCGGAGGCACCAGAGGATTCAAGAAACCCTGAGAACAAAGCAAGGAGCTCCACCTGCCAGACAGGTAAGACCCCCCCAGGGGCATAGCACAAGAAAAGCCCAGTTCTGAAAAAATTAGGAGAGAGCCTGATCAGCTCTCAAGAGGAGAAGACCCCAGTACTCCTGAGAAAAAAGGAGGAAGCTGTCTTCTCTAGGTCTGAGAAAGAAAAAGGGGTGGTTGTGTGCATGTGATTGTGGAGACTGAGTGAGACACAGAAATACATTTCTACAGGGTGAGTATGGAATGTGCCATGGTTCCATGGTGACCACATCTGGTCAAGGGTGGTCTGGAGGGCCCCCCTGCAAAGGGACCATCTTCCAAGTTGGGGATTTATACCAACCTGCTAAAGCTAAGAGGTACCATAAGCTCCCACAAGGGATGTGGCTGGAAATGGACAAAGCATAAGGCTGAGTGAGTGCTGTGCAGCATCAGCACAGAGTGAACACATGGGAAGCACACAAAGTAGGACCCCATTAGGTTGTATGCTGAAAAACTTTCCCCATGTGTTCCATGGAGATGTATATGGCATAAAGTTCCAGCCAGGAAAGCTTAGAATGGTTTGTGAATTAGATGGCCGACTTTTGGTGTGGGCTGGCCCCAGGAGGGCACTTTTGACCCCTGGATCATCTGTAAAGTCCACGACATGGTAACCAGGAAACCAGGGCACCCTGACCAGTTCCCCTACTTCAATGCCTCGCAGGACGCTGTGAGTCAAAGCCTGCCCTGGTTAGGGAAGTGTATAACTAAAGAAGCCAGGATTTGCCTAATACAAAAACCTAGAAGTGCTGTTCCAGGAACCAGACCAAACAAGCACCATGAAAAGGGTCCAGAGAAAGTGAGCCCCAAATCCAGTGCCAACCCACCCATTCTAGAAGGGCCAAATGAAAATGACTTCCTACCTCCCTATGCAAATTCTCCTACTGCAGCAGTGTTGAGGAATGAGAATGAGCCAATTTCCCTAAGCAGTGCTCCCCTCTCATCATCCGCACTGGGAAGTACCATCCCCACAGCTGTCTTTATCACCATCCACACCAGAGAGTGCACCTACACCATCCCCACAGCTGTCTTTGTCACCATCTACACTAAGAAATGCAGCCCAGTCACCTCCATAGCCATTTGCACCTGGCAGCACAGTGCCAACCATCAGTCAGGAAGGAGTTCCTGAAAAACAACAACTCAAATCATGGGGAACCCTGGAGGCAGGGGGAGGAGGGAGAAGGGAGACCCTACAGTTACCACTCCATGAAACCGAGGCCCCAATTTATTATGATGCAGATGGCCAGATTCAGGGGGGAAACTGGACATTTGTCTACCGGCCCTGTACTACAAGGGACCTTTTTAACTGGAAAAGCCACACCCCACCATACTCGGAGAAACCTCAGGCCATTACAGACCTTTTCCAGTTAATCATACAGACCCACAAA
The DNA here is from genome assembly GCF_030445035.2 of Dasypus novemcinctus. Classification (NCBI taxonomy): domain Eukaryota; kingdom Metazoa; phylum Chordata; class Mammalia; order Cingulata; family Dasypodidae; genus Dasypus; species Dasypus novemcinctus. The sequence continues at coordinate 89,669,707 of NC_080677.1, forward strand.
CCCACCTGGGCTGATTGTAATCAAATCATCATGACTTTAAGAAACTTTGAAGAAAAAATATAACATGGGGTCTCTAACCTGACTCAAAGAGCATCCACCTGAGGAAACCTTGGACAGGGACCAATATGCCCACACAAAGTTCCCAGACAAGGACCACCAATGGGATCCCAATAACTTGCCTGGGCTCAACCAACTAGCAACATTCCATAGGCCTTAGTTGAAGGATTCAGAGCTGGGAGCCAAAAAGCAGTAAACATAGCAAAAACCACCCAAATCCTCCGGGCTCTTGATGAAAGTCCGGCTCAATTCTATGAGAGACTCTGTGAGGCATTCCGTCTACACACGCCCTTTAACCCAGATGCTCCTGAGAGCCAAACAATGGTCAATGCAGCCTTTGTTGCCCAATCACAGACATCTGAAGAAAGATACAAAAATTGGATGGCTTTCCTGGTATGAATAATTCTCAGCTCATGGAAATAGCCACCAAGGTTCATATCAACTGCAATGTAGAGACCAGGAGGTAAGAAAACTCAAAGATGAAAAAGAAGGCAGACTTTTGGGAAGCAGCAATAGTCGAAAGAAGCAATCCTGTGTCAAAGAAAGTAAACTGGGAAACCCCTGCCCCAAAGAGGGGGAAGGGCCCACCTTTAGGGTGAAATCAGTGCACATACAGCAAGGAGGGGCATTGAAAATGGGAATGTTCCAGCAGACCACTTGAAGCCATCACTGCAAAACAAACAGCCAAAACATTAGCCAGGACAGCTAGGGGAGCATCACAAACCAAACCTTGGGTTCATAAAAATTCAGGAAAAAAACCTGCAAATCAGCTCTTTGAGCTTGCAGGAATAGAAGACTCTGATAGAGAATATTAGGACAGACCGGGCTCCTATTCTCTTGGCCCCATGGAGCCTATAGTTGGAGTCCAAATTGGCAGCCGCACCGTACATATAATGGTTGACACTGGGGCCCACACTCTGTAATGACCAAGCCAGTTGGGCCATTATCAAAAAGACAAGCCACTATCATAGGGGCAACTGGCAAAAGTACCCAGCTGCCCTTCCTCCAAGCCAGGACCTGTAACATTGGGGTTAACAGGTCACTCATGAATTCCTTTATCTCCCAGAGATCCCAGTCCCCCTCCTGGTACTAGACCTGCTGTCTAAACTACAGGCTCAAATTATCTTTAACACTGGGACAATCCATATTAACTCTGGGACCACCAAACCCTCTGAAAATAGCACTTACCCTCCCTCTGCAGGAGGAATGGAGATTGTTTTGCCTCAGTGAAGATGGCCAATCTATGGTCATGCAGCTCCCCTTCAAAGATGTACCCAAAGTATGGGCAGAGGGCAACCCAACAGGGATGGCACATGACGTTCCTCCAATTATTATTGAAATCAAGCCCACAGCCAGCCCAGTAAGAATAAAGCAATATCCAGTTCCACATGAAATGTAAGAAAAAGTCTGGCTACATATTCAGAGATTGCTGAATGAAGGCATAATAAGGATTACCACCCAGTATAGGACTAGTGAACAGTCAACTCAACAGTAAATACCCTCCATTCTGCAGTTTCTAATCCATACACTCTTCTCAGCTTGATACCCTCATCGACAATCTACTTTTCATGCCTGGATCTTAAAGACACCTTCTTCTGCATTTGGGTAGCACCCTGGAGCCAACTGATTTTTGCCTTTACAGGGGACAATCTGAACTCTGGTGAAAAGCAACAACTAACATGGATGCAACTCCTTCAGGGATTTAAAAGTGCACCCACTATTTTTGAACAAGCCCTGGACAGTGATCTCAAATCCTTTAAACCAGAAAGCCATAACTATTTTCTCCTCCAATATGTAGATGACCTCATCCTTGGAAGTCCCAGCTACCAAGACTGTGCTAATGAAACTACAGTAAAAGGTATAACATCTACAGTAAAAGGGCTATTGGGTGCCCAAGAAAAAAGCCCAAATCTGCCTACCTCAGTTTAAATATCTAGGTTATAAAATAGCACAGGGGATCCGTGAATTGGGACTTGAAAGAAAAAAAAGTAATTTGTTGCCTCCCTGAACCCAAGACTCACCAAAAGCATGAAAATTCCTTGGAGCAGCTAGATTCTGCTGCATTTGGGTCCCCAATTTTGGGGCCCTTCTGCACCCTTTATATGAGGCCACAAAGGGGAGAGAGCGTGAACCCCTGCTCTGGGAAAGCCCAAAGAAGGACGCTTTCAGTGCTCTCAAGCAAGTTCTGATGGACGCACCAAGCCTCAGGCTTCCAGATCTCAGTAAACCATTCTACCTATATGTTTATAATTGCCAAAGCACTGCAGTAGGAGTACTCACTCAGTACCTGGGTTCCTGGCAAAGACCTTTAGCTTATCTATCCAAACAACTGGACACAGTAGCCCAGGGATGGCCCTCATGCCTGCAAGTTGTAGCCACTGCAGCAATGCTAACACTGGAAGCCATAAAATTAACTCTTGGGCAGCCTATAATTGTTCGGGTTCTAATGCAGTAATCACAATCTTAGAAGCCGAAGGGACATACTGGCTTACTAAGAGCTGCCTGGTTAAATACCAAACCCTATTATGTGAAAATCCATCTGTCCAACTGAAACTTGTAAAAACCCTGAACCCTGCTACTCTGCTACCCATTGAGCCAGGAATTCCAACCCTGAAATGCCAAGAGTAATGCTGAACTTAAGGGTTTAGGTGTAGGTTCTCTGGTCATCGAGCACATCTAGGTGAACAAAGCCCCCAAGGTGCACTGGAGTAATTACAGAGCTCATGGTTGGATTAACCCATACATGAGCTCCCCCTGCCACACTGAGATGATCCTTACTAAAAAAGAACAAATTGTTTCTAAACCAAAAGAGGAGGTTGCCCAGAAGAAAAAGATATCCCAGAAGAAACTGAAGAAACAAAAATTTATGGCTCAGGATTAATTCAGCATACAATAAATGCAAATAAAAGTTTAAAAAAAAACACTAAACATTGCAAGAAATATATTCCAGCCAGCTGAACCTCCAAGACTAGCCTCTACAAATACTGACATGGAGTTCTTCACGGATGGGAGTAGCTTTATTCAGGACAGTGACTGGTGAGCAGGATACGCTGTAGTAACATCCAAGACCACAGTAGAGGCCCAGCGCCTCCCATATAATGCATCAGCACAAAAAGCCAAACTCATTGCCCTCACCCAAGCCCTACAACTTGTGGTTGGAGCCAAGGTTAACATCTACACAGACTCCAAATATGCCTTCCTTACCCTGCATACTCATGGAGCCTTATACAAACAAAAAGGACTCATTAACTCAGGAGGAAAGAGGATTAAATATGGCTCACAGATTCTGGAACAACTAGAAGCAGTTTGGGAACTTATCAAAGTGCCATGATGCACTGCAAGGGACACCAGACAAGCCACAACCCCATTGCTCAAGGAAATCGGAGGGCAGACACTGAAGCAAAAAGAGTGGCATGGGAAGAATCCCTATCTGAAAACCTGTCCACTGCCCTCATTCCTCAACCTCTTAGTTATAAGAAACTCCAGTATACACTTCCTGCTCTCATCCCACAGCTTCTGAATCACCAGGAACCACAATATACTCAAGTCTAGAGAGAGTGGATACTCTCTGAGGGCAGGACACAAGGAACAAACTGGTGGTGGACATTGCCTGATCACAGGATAATCATGCCTCAAATATTAGCTGCAATTGTAATTCAAGACTACCACAAAAACACACACTTGGGAAAAACCCATCTTAAAGAAGTGTTAAAAAGATTCTTCTACATCCCAAGTCTAGCCGCTATCACCCATGCCGTATGCCAGTGGTGCGTGCCATGTGCAAAAAATAACCCTTGCCCAGGACCCATGGGAGTCCCAGGAATCCAAAGAATCAGCAGTATGCCTCTTGAAGATCTAGTAGTTGATTTCACTAAAATGCCACGATCCAGAAGCTATAACTATCTCCTAGTCCTCGTGTGCACTTTTTCTGGCTGGGCAGAAGCCTTTCCCACTTGAACAGAAAAAGCTGAAGAAGCCGCCAAACTTCTCCTCAGGGATATCATCCCTTGATATGAGTTACCCTTCTCAATTGGCTCTGACAATGAACCTGCCTTCTTCTCTGAAATCACTCAAAAGATTGCCAAAGCACTGCACATCTGATGGAAACTACACATTGCTTACCATCCTCAAAGCTCAGGGAAAGTAGAGTGAATGAACCATATAATAAAAACTTATGTTGCCAAAATTTGCCAAGAAAAGGGCTAACATGGGTGCAACTACTACCAAGTGCTCTCCTCCAAGTTTGGGCCAGCCCAAGTAAAAAGCTAAGCCTAAGCCCTTATCAAATTCTCTTTGGAAGCCCCTCCCAATCTGAAATATAAAACGGGAGCTCAGAGAAAGAGATCATAGCTCAGCAAATGATCAGCTTAGGAAAAATCCTACAAAGCCTGCATCACTGGGTCCAAAAAAGGGCCCCCATTAGCTTAAGCAGTTCCATACACCCATACAAGCTGGGAGATGCAGTCTGGGTCAAAGACTGGAAATCAGTTCCACTAACCCCTTGATGGTGAGGATCCTATCTTGTCATTTTATCCACCCCCAGTGCAGTTAAAGTAGCTGAAATCACCCTGAAATTTGAGTCAAGCGAGTTGCCCCCGAGCCCTGAACCTGTATTCCAGATACCCACAACTCAACCAAACTCATCTTATGAAATAACAAAACACCAAGCCCTACTCCAGTCACACCCCAGAAGCAGACTGGTCCACACACAGCTGAAGGTTGAGGACAAAATACTGAGTTCTGCTCCAGTCACACCCTGGAAGCTGATTGGTCTATGAACAGCTGAAGAATAGGAATCCAGTTTAATCCCAGTTACAATGCCCCTTTGGTTATTTTCCCTATTCCTAGCCCTGACCATACTCTGGTCCCAGGTCGGCACCACAGAGTATAAGCCATGTATCCAAGAGGTTCAAACCGGGGGCCCATGTAAATACCACATTAATATACTGTAGCCATTACACCTGTAAGGGCCATATAACCACTTGCCAGTTTCAGGGAATCTCCTATAGAGTCTGTAATGTATCTGGCTAAACAACTTGCTATGACCCCAAGTCCCCAACAGTCTCCCATAAATGGGAAATAAGAATGTTTAATCAAAACAGGAGCTACTTACTCCACCCTAGTCACTAGACTGAATCAATGAGTGTCCCTCCTATTTGGTGCATGTCAAGTTATAGACTCTGGGATGTCATGGAACACCAAATGTGGAGGGCTCAGCTGGGAGCAGAAATATACTCATAACAATATGTGTGCTCCAGAAATGAAAAATGCAGCCCAAGGTGGGGGGGCTTCTGGTGCAAATACATAGGTGCATACTACTTCCCCTACTGGTCCTGTGTCACCTGGGCCACCTGGAACACAGACACAACTAAACAAACAGCCATCCTCACCAAAGGTATGGCCCTGGCTAACTGGCCACATGGTCAATGTAACCCCTTAAGCCTCACCATCCTTAACCCTGAATCCTGGCAGAATCAGGGAGTCTGAATGGGCCTCTGCATTGATGGTAAAGGAATAGACCCAGGATTCTACATCTGGATTGGGTATTGGGAATACCCACTCACAAGTAAAGCTCACTCTGTGTTCCACTCCTTCTATGAAGAAATGGAAAAGCCTTTTTCCAGTCCACAAGCAGCAAAAAACCTCTTCATAAACTTAGCTGAAGTGGTAGGGGCAGCTTTAAATGTCTCCTTGTGCTATGTATATGGAGGTGCTTATATGGGAGACCAACGGCCCTGGGAAACTAAAGAATACAATTACAGGCAACCATATAATGAAACTGGCCTCCCAGCCATCCCCCAAGATAGTATGTGGCCTTTGCAAACTTCTGTCATAGGAAAATATTGTGCTTCAAGAGCCTGCCTAAACTCTTCTATATCTGTTGGAAACCTAATATGTACAGGGGAAATTTCCAAAATTATTCCACCAATACAACAGAGCCTTGGGGAACATGGTATGAATCTGACCTTTCTCATAAACTGTACTTTCTTCAAATTAATCACAGTGAGGAACTCTGCCACAAAGGGCCCCCTTACTGCCCAAACGGTCTGTACTGGATTTGTGGAAAGGTTGCATTCCAAGAACTTCCCCAAAACTTGTGTGGTACTTATATGCTTGGTACAATAAAACCCTCCTTCTTCCTCATTCCCTTAGCAGAAGGAAAAGGGCTAAGCCAGCTAGAATATCAAAACATAAGATAAAAAAGGGCTATCATTACCTGGGGAGGTGAAGCATGGCCCCCTGAGCATATAATCCAGTACTGTGGACCAGCAACTCAAGCAGAGGATGGCCTGTGGGGTTATCAAAACCCCTATCTATATGCTAAACCAAATCATCCACTTATAAGCTGTGGTAGAAATAATAACTAATGAAGCTGTCCATGCTCTAAACTTACTAGCCCAACAGCAAACTAAATTCATAAATGCTATCTATCAAAACCATCTTGCCCTAGACTATCTCCTTGCAGCTAAAGGGGGAATTTGTGAAAAATTCAATCTCTCTAACTGCTGCCTTAAACTAGGCAGCACTGGAAAGGTTATTGATAAAATTACAAGCAAAATGGAAAAATCGCTCAAGTTCCAGCGCAAACCTGGAATGATTGGAATTTATGTAATCCCTTTGGAAGCTGACAGTCAATAACAAACAGTTTTAAGCTTCTACTCGGAATAATTGCCTTCCTCATAGGAGGATGCACCATACTTCCTTGCCTCCTCCCTTTCATTGTAAACAGAATATGCGCCCCAATAAATGGTATAGTAAAAACACAGACAGCTGCCCGTCTCATGGCTCTATATACATACCAGTCCAGAGAGACTCCAACAATAGTGATGCCAAAGCTTAATAACCTCAAGCAAGCATCAAAGGTGGGAAGTAATATAGTCTGTGCATAAATTCAAATTTATTCTATATCCAAGTATGCCTAGAAAACCAATTGAAAAGTATAAACTCCATAGGCTTTGGATATCCTGCGAGGATGCCAACCAAATGTGTTAAGCTTACCTGGAATGTGGGGGGTTTGTGTTAAAAGCTTTCCTGGAATGTGGGGGATATATGTTAATTCAAGTTTACCTGGAGCAAATAACATATCTAATACAGATAAAACACTTGAAGAAACTAACAAAAAGTCCTTTTGCATATAAGCACCATTTGACACCCCACTCTTACATCCTTTGTATAAAAGGGACCCAAAATTTCTATTTGGGGCTCAGTTTTTATCAGAACAAGAGTCTACCAAGTCTGGCCAGTCAAAATAAATCTTCCTTCTCATAATTCTCATGCCCTGGCCTTCAATACCATGTACACCCAACATCTCTCAGTTTCAACAAGTTGAGAACCACTGATTTAAAATATAGGATTTTAAAAATTTGAAATAAAACTTTTCTATAAACAAATGTAAAGTTTCTTTTTAACTTTCCTTGGTAGATGTGTTAGTAAAAGCTCATGTTACTCATAAGTTGGGTATATTTTGGGATGCATGGATAACTCCAGATTTTTCCCATTTGGGTAGTGAACAAAGGGTCAGACTATGTCCAACTAGGGGTTTTACACAGAGGCAGGCAAAAGAAGCTCAGTAGGGGAGAATTAGTTCCCACTCAATAAATTCTAGAGCTTCTACAAGAGTCAGAGTTAGAATAGAAAATAGAATCATATCTAGTAATAGCCAGCATTTAATGAGTACTGTCTATGAACCAGGCAATGTGCTTACTGCCTTCCATGGACCATTGCATTTGATTCTAATAGAAATAGTATGAAGTGAGTATTATTATTACCACCTGTAGATTACATGGGGAGAAATAGATTTATAGAGGTTAAGGAACATATTCAAATATCCTCAACGGGTAAGTAGTAGAATTAGATTATTAATTCAGCAATTTAATTTCAGAGCATGAGCTTCCAATGCCTGTATTTCCAGGAAGTGTAAATGTGACAACATATAAACACTGTTTGTTTTCTTCTCTTATGTTTATTAGATAATTCAAAAGGAGTTTTTTACATCTTTCTTGCCTCCTTCCATTAAGAACCAGCATCTCTTTCTCCTCTACTGACTTCATAGAACTTATCCTAATGCTAATGCATGAATAATTCCAGTATATTTTTTGTATTGTTTGTCTTCCCATCTAGACTGCAGGTCCTTGAGAGCAGGGTACAAATCTGTCTTGTTTCCTGCTGCATTCCCTGCATCTAGTACAGTGTCTGGCCCATATAAAGCATGGAATTAATATGTTGAAGGCAATTAGACAGGCATGTAGAAAGGAAGGAAGAAAAAGAGGGAGGGATGTCTGTGCAGCTGGAGTCCTTCGCTGCTTTTGTCCAAATCTAATGGACTGCTAAAGTGAAACAAGAAGAACCTCCAAATTCTATGCTCCCTAGTCTCATGTGGGAAGGGAAGTCCAGTTGTCCTGTGAAACTCAAGGGACCATGGCAAAAGGGTCATTGAGTCAGAATGAAGTTCAAGATGGTTGAAAGGTTTAAAAAATCCTTCACTTGAGTAAGAAGGCATGAAATATTATTTATACCACTTCACTGTAGCTTCACTATTATATTTCTCAAATGTGATCTGTATCATCTGGCCACCATCTTGTTTCAATATGTAGCAACAGACTTTGGGTGAGAAAGTACTGCTTAAGGTACCTTGAGTTGGATTCTTTAGGGATGGTAACTGTAAGTGTCTACTCCAAATAAATACCCTTTACTAAAACCAACAGAGTTCTGGTGCTTTGTATCAGTACCCCTTTGACTGACTAATACTGACACAAAAGGGTAGAGTTCAGTAAATATAATTTTTTTTTGTTCCTGATCCGATAATCAATACTTCTCTTATAGCATTTACCACATTTTATTGAAATCAATGAGAAAAATATAAACCAAAATCCATAGATTGCAGAATTTAAAACACTACTAAATAGTGTGTGGATCCAAGCATAAAAGGGAAAATAAAATTGCAAGCATTATTGAGATTTTGGAGATGCAACTATATAGTATGTGGAGGGAAATTTGCAGTTTTAAAGCTTAGATTAGGGAAGAATAAATGATTAATGATATAAGCATTCAACAGAAAACATTAACAAAGAAACAATAGAATAAATGCAAACATAACACAAAGAAGGAAACAAAAAAGATAGGAACATGAACTAATGAAATAGAAAAAGAACACATAAAGAAAATAAAGTCAAAAGCCTGATTCTGTAAATAGACTAGTGAAACAGGTAAATCTATGGAAAAACTAGCCATTAAAGAAGGAACACAGAGGCAAAACAATGGAGTAGGAAGTTTTACACGAGTCTCTCTAACAGCAAAATTATTGAGATGAAAAAAAGAGATTGGAATTAGGTAGTAACTCTAGAACCAGATTGGACATTTAGAATAATCATGGAAGTGCTGCACAAAGGGAGAAGCTGTCAAGAGTTTAGCTTTTTTAAGTGAAGGTAAACAGGAACCAGTGACCACCCCACATTCTTCAGCCCCACAACTGTGTAAAAGGGTGGGAACAACTAGCTGGGGTCAGGGAAAGAAGAGGAAATCTCCTCCTTCAAAAGCTGAAGCTGAAAATTGAGGTCAGTTTGGGGGATCACTGAAGGCCCAATACAGAAGTTGGTCTTGGTTGCAACCTTCTGGGCAACAGTGGCTTCTGGTCTCCCATCAGCATCCACCTGGACTTAAAGAGCCAATGCACCATTTTATGTTGGGTTTCTTTCTTTCTGTATATCCTCATCTGGTGAAGATCCCTGAAGGCCCAGGTAAGAAACTGGCTTCAGTTTCGGCCCTCTCAGCAGTAGTTTCTGGCCTCACAATAGCATCTATCTGGACTTAAATAACTAGTGTTCTTTCATAATCATTTTTTTTACCTTTTGTGTGGATGTTTCCTAGGCTGAGGTTTCCCGGAGGAGCTAATGCTGACACTGGCCCTAGTTTTGGCTTTATGGGTAGCAGCAGCTTCAAGCCTCCCATTAGCATCCACTGAGACTTAGAGAGTAAACGCTGTTTTCTTTTTTCCTTGTTTTCTTGCATTTGTGTGTGTGTGTGTTTGTCTTGGTCTGGCAGATCCCTGAGGAGCCATCTTCAATTTCAACCCTCTTGTCAATAAGTGTTCTGCCTTCCACCCAGATCTATAAGAACGTTTTGATTGGTTTTCTTTCTTTCTCTCCTTTTTTTGGTGTGTGTATGAGTATGTGTTTGTGTGTATGTGCACATGTTTCTTGGTCTGGAAGATGCTTGAGAAACCAAACCAATGCTAGCATTGTTTTAGCCATCTCAGCAGCACTAGCTTCTGGATACATGCCAGCAGTAGTGTCTGGCTACCCATTGGCATCTACCAAAAGACTTCTGAAGCAAATGAACCTTTTCTATTTTCTTTTACATCTGTGCTTTGATTATTGGCATTTTTTCTTTCTCTCTTTTCTTTCCTTTTTTCTTTTTTCTTCCTTTTGTTCTTTTGGTCTGGAGGGTTGAGGGTTGAGAGAACTAGATTTCCAGAGTGACTATACCATAACACTTAGAATGTCTAGTTCTCAACAAAAAAATTACAAATCTTACAAGAAGACAAGAAACTATGACCCAATCTTGTAAAAAAGGAATTTAACAAATTCTGTATGAAACAAGTCCCTGGAATTATTAATTAAAGTGCTAGATCAGGGGTTCTTAACCTTTTTTGTTCCACAGACCCCTTTGCCAGTCAGGTGAAAACCACAGACCTCTTACTAAGCCCACACTCTACTGTGTATTACTTAATAAACGTGCACAAACACATTCTCACAAGAATATTTTTTTTGAATTTCAATTCAGGCTCACAGATCCCTTTTTAAGAACCCCTGTCTTAGATCAACTCTCTTAAGCAGGACCAGAAAATAAAAGAAAACCTGGTCATGAAAAACTAAAGGAAATTAGGAAAACAATAAATGAACAAAGTAAGAGTTCAATAATGAGATAGAAATAATAAAAAAGAACCAAAAGAAAGTCTGAAACTGAAATATAAAGTAACTGAAATGAACAGTTCAATAGAGTGGTTAAACAAAGATTGGAGCAGGCAGAACAATGGAACAGTGAACTTGAAGATAATACAAGTGCAATTATCCAGTTGGAGTTGAAGAAAGAAAAAAGAAATGAAAGAAAGAACAGACCCTAAGTAACTTGGAACAGCATCAAGCATGGCAAAATATGTATTGCAGGAATCACAGGAGAAGAGAGGAAGAAAGGAGTAGAGACACATTTGAAGTAATAATGGCCAAAACCCTCCCATATCTTATTAAATATATGAATATACAAATCTAAGAAACACAGAGAAATCCCAAAAAGATAAACAAAAAGCGACAAGCCCTAAGACACATGATAGTCAAATTTTCAAAATGCAAATATAAAAATAGAATTTCAAAAACAGTAATATGTCACATTGAGGGATTTCTCCTTAGAGATCATAGAGGCCAGAGGGCACTGGAATAACATATTTAAAGTGCTGAGAGAAAAACCTTGTGAGCCAAAATAATATATCTGCAAAACTGTCCCTCAAAACTGAGGGAAAAATTAAGAAATTTCCACTGGGAAATTACCACTATGCCTGCCTTATAAGAAATGCTAAATGAGTCTGAGTTCTTCACATTGAAAGGAAAGGACAATAGAGAGTGATTCTGAACTGTATGAAGAAATGAAGACCTCTAGTATAGGTAAAGTTTTCATTTGTAATGTTGTCTTTTACTTTTCACATGCCTTAAATTCAAACAAAATAAACAATTGTAAACTTTTGTTAATGGGCAAAAATTGTTATTTGTGATGAAAACAACACAAAGTCAAGAAACAAAGTACATGTAAGCTAATGTAGCAAAGTTTGTATCAATACAAACAAAACTGTAATAGATTTAGGATGTTAAATTTAATCCCATGATAACCACAAATAAAATATATTAAAAATCTACTCAAAAGGATATGAGAACTGATTCAGATTAGCTTATTACAAAAGACCATCTAAACTAAAAGGAAGGTGGTAATGGGGGGAATAAGGGACAGAAAAGAGTATGAATACAAAATAAAGATTAGAAAATGGTAGAAGTAATTTCAGAGTTAATAGCTTAAATGTAAATGGATTAAACTCTCCAATCAAAAGGCAGAGATTGGTAGAATAGAAAAAGATACATGATTCAATATATACTGTTTGCAAGAGACCCAAAGACACAGACAGGTTAAAGGTGAAATGATGGAAAAATCATTCCATGCAAATAGGAACAAAAATATTGCTGGGTAGACTATGCAATGAGCAGACAAACTGTAGGTTAACAAGTTTTACAAGAGACAAAGAAGGACATTATATATTGTTAAAAGGGTCAACTCAAGAAGATGTAACAATCATAGACATATGCACCTAAAAACAGGGTCCCTGAATATATGAAACAATCATTGACAAAAAATAGACAATTCTACAAGAATTGTTGGAGATTCCAACACACCACTTTCAATAATGTATAGAACATCTGGACAAGTAATCAACACAGAAACATAGGACTTAAACAACACTATAAACCAACTATATCAAACAGACATATGTAGAACACCTCATCCAACCATAGCAGAATACATATTCTTTTCAGGTGTACAAGGATCATTCTCCCAAATAGACCTTATCATAGGACATAAGACAAGTCTCAATATTTTTTAAAATATTGAAATCATAAATGTAGCTTTTCTGATCACAATGGAACGAAGCTAGAAATTAAAACAGAAGGAAAACTGGGAAATTTACAAATATGTGAAAATTAAACAGCACACTTAAACAACCAATAGGTTATAGTAGGCATCACAAGGAAAATTAGAAAGTAGAGATGAATGAATATCAAAACACAACATATCAAAACTTAAAGGATGCACTGAGGAAATGCTCAAAGGGAAATTTGTAATTATGAATGCCTATAGTAAAAAAGAAGAATGATCTCAAAATAATAACTTAATTCACAATTTGAAGGAACTAGAAAAACAAAATAACCACATACTTAGCAGAACAAAGTAAATAATAGTAAAGATAAATGAAATAGAGAACAGAAAAATAATTGATAGAATCAATAAAACTCAAAGTGGTTTCTTTGAAAATATCGATAAAATTGATAAACCTATAGCTAGAAAACAAAGGAAAAATGGAATTGATACAAATAACTAAAATCTGAAATGAAAATGGGGAGACTGTTCCTTACAAAATATAAAATATTCTAAGAGATTATTTTGGATAATTGTATACCAACAAATTAGAAATCTAGATGAAATGGAAAAATTCTTAGAAACATAGAAATTACCTAAATTGACTAAAGAATTTAAAATCTGCAACTATAGCAAGTACAGAATTGAAACAATCATGTAAAGCCTTCCACCAAAAAAAATCCAGGACCAGGTGGCTTCACTGGTGAATTCTAACAACATGCAAAGAAGAATTAACCCCAAACCTCAACTTTTTCTGAAGGATTCAAAAGGAGAGAAAACTTTATTTATTCTATGACCCCAGAATTATCCTGATAGCAAAGCTTTATAAAGATGTCACAAAAAAGAAAATTATAGACCAAATTCCCTTTTGAATATAGATGGAAAAATTCTTATCAGATTTCAAACTAAATCTAGCAGTATATTTAAACGGTTATAAATCATGGTCAAGTGTGATTTATCCATGGAATGCAGGAGTGAATCAAATGTGAAAACAATGTTCTATACCACATAAACAAAATAGACACTGAAAAGGCATTTGAAAAATTCAGTACCTTTTCTTGATAGAAACACTCAGAAAATGATGAACTTTCTCAAAATGATAAGGCCATTTATCAAGAACCTACAGTCTATATTATAATGATGAAAGACTAAAAGTTTTTTCCAAGATCAAGAAGATAAAAATGTCTGCTTTCATCACTGCTATTAAATATTAGACCAAATGTTCAAGCTAGAGTAATTAGGCAAGACAAATAAATAAACAGCATCCAATGTGGAAAAGAATTTAAAGTATCTTTATTTGTAAATGACTTGCTCATATATGCATATATATGTGTGTGTGGGTTTCTAATTAAATAGAATCCACATGAAAACTACCAGAGCTAATTAATGAATAAAGCAAAGTGGCAAAGTTTGTTAAACATGCAAAAATCATTGTGTTCCTATTCAACAGCAATGAAGAAACCAAAGGTTAAAGTAAGAAAACAATTCCATTTCAATAGCATTTAAAAGAATAAAAATCTAAGAATAAATTTAACTAAGAATGTTATGCTGGTTTGAGTCTTTTGTGGACTCTAGAAAACCCTTTTCTTAAAATGAACCCTTTCCTGCACCCAATGTTGATGGACCTTTTGACTAGACCTTTTTAAGAGATCTGTTTGTCAACTTTTCTTATTTTTGAAGACGCTTTAGATTACGTAAATGCTATATCAAAGATATAAGAGATTCCCATATACCCTACTTGCTCCCCCTTCCACACTTTCCCACATTAACAGCATCTTTCATTAGTGTGGTACATTTGTTACAACTCATAGACACACACTGAAGCACCGCTACTAACCATGGGGTATATTTTACATTACAGTTTATACTTTGCCCCACAAATTTTTATATGTTTTGAAAAAATGTATAATGGCTTGTAACTGTCATTGCAATGTCATGCAGGATAATTCTAATGTTACAAAACTGCCCCAGGTTACACCTATTCTTCCCTCTCCTTCCCATCAGAACTTCTGGTGGCCACTGCCTTTATAGCAATGAAATAAGTTCTTCCATTGCTAGAATAATAATAAGTCTATAGCAGAATAATAATAGAATAATAATGAGTTACTTTAGTCCATTGTTCATTTCCCAATCTTGAGGATTTGGGGATGGTGATGCTCACTCTGCTTCTGATTAAAAGGGGGCTTAAAGGTGGAGATGGATGGAACTGTCTAATTGCTGTTGTAGATGCTTTCTGTTTTTTGGGATGGGTGCTGTCCATCATCATCCTTTTGTTAATTGTCCTGGGTGACTCTGATGAACTGGAAAGTAGATGTTGGAACTCTACTGAGATTTGGTGCTAAACAGGCATATGAACAAAGCAAAGATTGAGTCTCTGGGACATATAATTAACAAATATAGTGCTAATAATAAGTTCAAATAAAAAGGGCAGAAGAGCCATGTGTAGGGAAATTATAAGTGAGTCTAGCGCAGTTACATTGGGGAGCATTTATTCCAAAGTCCCACTGACAGGCTACTGTATTTCTGAGATTGTCTGCCCTGCTTATAGTGTCTAGATGTCTTGAAAACCCTCAGGAGCACCACTGCTTGAGGCACTGTTCACTGTGGCAATCAATGAGATCCTGCTGAGATGCGCATAAATGTAACCTCTGGAATGTAACCTCCTGACTCACTTTGAAATCTCTTAGCCATAAAAACTCATTTGTATTTAATAGTTCCCCTTTTGGTCAAGGTCTTTTTGTAGATGCATCACTAGTTGGCACTTGGCAATAACCCCTCAGTGCCAGGGAGACTCATCTCTGGGTGTTATGTTCCATGCCAAGGAGAAGGTAGTGTGTTTATATGCTGAGTTTGGCTTTGAGAGAGGCTACATTTGAGAAAAAAAAAAGAGACTTTCAGGAGGTAATTCTTAGTAAATATATAGTACCAGGCTAAGTTTCAGTTTCACGTAAAAGGTTCATGAGTGCAATCATCAAGATCAAGGGCCTGGCATAATGGTCTGTCCTCCCTTGCTGGGCACTCCCATGGACCAAGGGATTTTTGCCACTCTATTAAAGAACTTAGCAGGTATCACCAGGATGGGAATTCAATATTCTTTCAGTTATTCTGAAGTTATCCACCCACTGAGAGAATACCACATGAATATTTGAACTTATTCATATGCCTTAGAGGCATGCTCCAGGTGCTACTCTTCTCACATATCCTCCCATCACTGACACCCCACACCAATGGTGACCCTCCCCTGCTACAGTTTTGACCCTTCTGTGATCCAACCCCCCAAAAAATGTCAAAAAACACAAATAAAATTAATAACAAAATAAAATAACAAAATACAAAAATAAAAAATAAATAAAATAAAATAAATCTTAATTCATTGTCTTTCATTACTGTAAGATCTGCCATCTTTTATGTACAGTGACGATTTCTTCCATATGTTCACCCAGTGTCTGTTCATCTTGTCACAGAGTATTATCTCAGTGGGTGGAGACCCCCACAAAAAAAAAAAAAAAAAACAAGAAAAAATTAGGAAAGCAGATGTGGCTCAAATGATAGGGCTTCTGTCTACCATGTAGGAGGACCCAGGTTTGATCCCCTGGGACCTTCTGGCAAAAAAAAATAAAAAGCCTGCTTGCACAGTGAGCCAAGTGCCTGTCCAAGTGCTTGTGCCCACATGGTGAACTTAGTGCCCGTGTGGTGAGTGAAGTGCCTGTGTGGAGAGCCAGTGTCTATACTAGTGAGTCATGCAGAAAGATGATGATGCAACAAAAGAGAGACAAAGGGGAGAGTCAAGGCAAGGTGCAACGGAAACCAGGACCTGGTGGGGTGCAAGTGACAGGGAACTTCTCTCTACATCAGAGGTCCCCAGAATCAAATCCTGGTAAATCCTAGAGGAGAAAAATAAGAAGAGAAGACAAAAAGAGAAATAGATACAGAAGATCACAGAGCAAATGGACACAGATGGTAAAAAAACAGCTTGGGGGGGGGGGAGATGGGAAGGGAAAAAAGTTAAACTCCAATCCCAGGGAGTCCTGCTTTGTTCTCGATTAGAGGGGAAGGAATCTCTTGAGAACATAGGCAGTTCCTAATAAAAGAAAACAGACCAATATGTCAAGCCCTCAATATTATTGCATGTAACTGTGAACATGATTCTTCAAAAATTGAAACTTAGTGGTTACTATATGTTCCAAGAGGAGGGGAGGGGAGAATAGAATAGATGGAACATAGGGTATTTTTAGGGCATTGGAATTATTCTGCATTATCCTGCAATAATGGATACAGGTCATTTTAAATTTCTTAAAAACCTACAAAAGTGTAAGGTGGAAATGTGAACCATAATGTAAACCATTGACCATGATTAGTAGCAAAACTTCAATTGTAGCAAATGTACCATTCACATATAAAGTGTTACTAATAATGGAGAGTGGGAGGGGGGAGTTCATTGGGTATATGGGAATCCCCTATGTTTCTATGTGACTTTTCTACAAACTAAAGCTTTTTTAGAGATTAAAAAAAATGAGACCTTTTCATTAGATCACTTTTGTTTAGATTGCCTCATTTAAGAGCTTTTGATTAGATTGTGGGACCCAGGGTAGATCTTAATCCTGTAGTCTTTTATAAAGGACTGAAAAGCTACCGAGACAGAGAAATCACAGGAGGCTGACAGAGATTCCAGAAGCCAGAGTCTGGAATCAGTGGAGCACAGAGGCAAGGAAAAAAGCCCCTGAGAGGCTAAAAGAGACAAGGTCTGGAGGAGAGGGAAAGATGAGCCATATGCCTGAAAGCTTACTGCTGAGCTCCGAGAAAAAATTTCTTTAGATGATGGCACTGTGTGTCACAGCTGCAACTTGGTGAGACAGAATCTCTGCTGATGTCTTCATTTGGGCATTTTCATTTTAGAACTGTAAGTTCATTTTGCTCTTTGTTAGTTTGTTTGGTTGTGTGTGTGTGTTGGCTTTTATAAAGGGGGTTTATTTGGGGTAAAAGCTTATAGCTCCAAGACTTTAAAAAGTCCAACTCATGGCACCATAATAAGTGCTTTTAAACCAAAGTCAGTTGCCACTTGTTTTTAAGATTTTAACCTAATAAACATCCATTGCAAAAGCCAACCCATTTGGGGTATATTGCAATTGCAGCCTTTAGCAAACAAAACCTGACATGAATGCTTATACATTAAAAACCACAAAACACTACTGAAAGAAATTAATGAAAACTTAAATAAATGGCAAGACATCCCGTATTTGTGTTTTGGAAGACTTAATATTGTTAAGATATTGTTGCAGTTTGATATGGTTATGAATTCCAAAAATAGATATTGGATAATGTTTGTGATCTGGACTGTACTTGGGTTATGATTGAGTTATGATTGGGGCTTTGATTGGGTAACATCATTAGGGTGTTGAGTCCCCATTCCTTGATAGGTGGAAACTCACAGATAAAAGGCATGGCCAAGGACAGAATTGAGGGTTCTAAATGTTGGAGTTTTGATGTTGGAGTTTGATGCCAAAGTCTTACGCTGACACCCCAGGAAGTAAGCACAGAGAAGAAAGAGAAGCAAGACCCAGGAAGAAAGGAAACTTGAACCCAGAGAGAAGAAAGACCCTGGAAGGGAGGAAACCAGGAAGCCTGAACCCTCATAGACATCAGCAGCCATCTTGCTCCAACACGTGAAAATAGACTTTAGTGAGGAAAGTAACTTATGCTTCATGGCCTGGTATCTGTAAGCTCCTACTCCAAATAAATATCCTTTATAAAAACCAACCAAATTTCTGGTATTTTCCATCAACACCCCTTTGGCTGACTAATACAGATATCAATATTGGAGAAGTGGAAAGATGGCATCAGTTTTAGTGTGCTCTCACCATCTCCCTCACAAAAAAATGGCTGAATAGGGGCAAGATCCTGGCTTAGTAAACTGTTTTGGGAACCCACAGAGCAGGAGGCTTCAGAGCATCAATCTGGAGACAACTGGACAAAGAGATAAATTGCTGAAGGTAAAACCCTGAGTTCTTTGTCCCTGTGGCTGAAAACTGCAGGGTGACTAAGGTCCACTCTCAAGGCAAAGCATCAAGACCCAAGCCCCCACTCTCATTGGCCACCCAACAGGAGGGAGCATTCTCCAAGAGAGGGAGGGTTCTGGTGAAGGGTGGAGAGAGGTTTCCTTTCTCTGGGTTTGGTTGCCTGGACCTCCTTTGAGCTTTGAGGTAGAGTACCAACTGGCTTGAGGTGGCACCAGGAAGAAGGGAGAGGTAAATCTGCTGTGGTAGCCCAATTTATTTAACCACAGTGGGATATAGGAACTCAGCCTGGAATAGGGTGGAGTCAGGCAATTGATTAGTCCCATGCTAAAAACTATCAAAATTTCAACTCCGCTAAGGGAGGTGGGCAGTAGGAAGTGCTTAATAAGCTTCCAAGAGATGATTTGGGATCCCCTGAGGAGGCGGTGGCCTGGAAGAGGATTGAGAGTCATTTTCCTCCAGTGAGTTCAGCCACCAGGGTCCCATTTGAATTTCAAAAGGAAACTCAACCTGACACAGAGAGATATGCCTGATCCACTCACACAGGCTTTGTGTCTTGCTGCCCTGTGAGAGAAAACAATAAGAATAGAAAGGGGCGGGGACAGACTAATCAGTAGGAATCTATCCAAATGCAAAAAGTCAAACCTGCCCAAGGGAAAGTGTCTAGCTAGTATCCTGAAGAGCTAACAGAACCAATGAGAAAGATTAGCTCAGTGGAGGAGTTTCCTCCTTGAATATATGAAGTCCCTAGCTCTTTCCTCAGCTCCTCTTAAGAGTACTGAGCCACTGGTATATCAAACATTCAGCTGATAATTTAGAACAAGGAAAATATACACATTGTTTTTGTGTTAGTTTCTCTTGGATTTCTTATTTTTTCTTAAAAAAAAAGGTTACTTCTAAAAAAAGTTTAACTTAGTTTACTTGCTAAAACCTGCATCAAAACATGCAGAAGGAAGGCTACAGGGTAATTGACTGATGAACATTGGCAGTCTGAGAAGCTCCAGAGGGGCCTAAGAAAGAAGGCTGTTCTTCCTTAGTTTTTCTTTGAGTGCTTGTGTGTTTTTTGTTTGTTTGTTCTTTTGTTTTTCCTTCTTTCTTCATCCTTGCCTTTTTAAAAAAGTAGGTGCTGCTGACTTGATTCTTGTTTGCTGTGTTTCCTCTTCCTTGATATCCCCTTTTCTGTGTATGCCAATTTTGTGTACCAGTGCTCTCTTTTCCTTCCTTCATCTTTCTGTCTTTCACTTTCTTACATCCCACCTCTCTTTGTTTAGTACTCAAGTTTTCTGATTTCTATTTCTATTTCATCTATTGTTTTCTTTATTTTATTAACATTTTTCTTTTTGTAATTTCTTTTTTGCTTTCACTCACTCCTCATCACTCTGACCTTTTAATTATTTCTATGTACTTTTCTCTATTTGGTTTCCTATTTCATTGTAGGTACTCCATTTTTTATTCCTATTACTCTACACTGCTTACATGAGTTCAATATTTATTTTCCTAGGGCTTATACAGTTCCTGTTCTAACATTTACTATTATTATTACTATTATCCTTTTTTTAATCTTACCTCTTTCACTTTCTCTGGCCTTAATCTTTTTCTTTCAAGGGAACATAGAAAAAAGTAAGGAAATTGAGCAAGAAGAATAATGTGTCAAAAAGAAAACTTAACACATACACACACAAAAACAACAGCTAAATAAAACCCTAGAGAGAGAAGCTAATCAACTGAATAAACCTATCAAGATAAAAAGATAACCAGACAGCGACAAAAATTACAAACCATACCAAGAAACAGGAAGACATGGCCCAATTACAAACCATACCAAGAAACAGGAAGACATGGCCCAGTCAATGAGAAAACTAAAAACCAGGAAGAGAAGCAGAACATCAAACAACTAATCAAAGCAGTCCAAACAAATGTCATGAATCAACTTAATGAAGCGAAGGAAAATATTACGAATATTAAGAAACCACTGGGAAAACATACTGAACAAATTGTAAGCATGCATAGAAAGATCACAGATATTATGGTGATGAATGGCATAATCCAAGAAATCAAAAATATACTCTCAGCATGTAACAGCAGATTTGAAAAGGTAGAGGAAAAAATTAGTGATGTGGAAAACTGTTTATCTGAAATAAACAGATTAAAAAAAAATCCAACAGGGACTTAGGGATTTGATCAACAGCACAAAACACACAAACATACACATTATAGGCATCCTAGAGGGAGAAGAGAAGTGAAAGGGGACAGGAGTGTTGGAAGAAATAATGGCTGAAAAATCCACAACCCTATTGAGGGAGATTGACATACATGTCCAGGAAGTGCAGTGCACCCTAAATAGTATAAATCCCATCAGGGCTCCTCCAAGACATAAAATTATCAAACTGTCCAATGCTCAAGACAAAGAGACTATAATGAAGGCAGCAATAGAAAAGAGAACCATCACATGCAAGATTAAGTGCTGATTTCTCATCTAAAACAATGGAGGCAAGAAGGCAAAGGTATGACATAGGTAAGGTACTAAAAGAAAAAGCTTCCAGGCAGGAATTTTCTATCTGGCAAAGCTGGCATTCAAAAATGATGGAGAGGGAAACGGATTTTGGCCCAGTGGTTAGGGCGTCCGTCTACCATATGGGAGGTCCGCGGTTCAAACCCCGGGCCTCCTTGACCCGTGTGGAGCTGGCCATGCGCAGCGCTGATGCGCGCAAGGAGTGCCGTGCCACGCAAGGGTGTCCCCCGCGTGGGGGAGCCCCACGCGCAAGGAGTGCGCCCGTGAGGAAAGCCGCCCAGCGTGAAAAGAAAGAGCAGCCTGCCCAGGAATGGCACCGCCCACACTTCCCGTGCCGCTGACGACAACAGAAGCGGACAAAGAAACAAGACGCAGCAAATAGACACCAAGAACAGACAACCAGGGGAGGGGGGGAAATTAAATAAATAAAAAATAAAAAAAAAATGATAGAGAGTTCAAAATATTCACATATAAGCAGAAATTAAGAGAATGTGTCAATAAGAAACCAGCCTTTCAAAAAATACTAAAGGGATTTCTGACGGCTGAAAGGAAAAAACAGGAGAGAGTTGGAGGAAAGTGTAATAAAAAAGAGAAATAAAAACAACAAAAAACATACATAAACTCAAAGAAAATAGGGCTAATATAAGTAATTCCTTGAAAGTAATAACACTGAATGTTAAATGGATTAAACTCACTAGTCAAGAGACACAGATTGGCATAATAGATAAGGAAATATGACCCATCTATATGCTGTCTACAAGAAACCCACCTTAGACCCAGGGATTCAAGAAGACTGAAAGTGAATGGCTGGAAAACAATCTTACAAGCAAACAATAACCAAAAAAGGGTGGAAGTAGCATACTAATATTGGACAAAATGGACTTGTAATGCAAAACTATTGCAAGAGACAAAATGGACACTATATATTAATAAAAGGTATAATCTTTCAAGAAGAAAGAAACATCATAAACATTTATGCACCTAACTGTGGTGCCTCAAAATGCATGAGGCAAACACTGGAAAAACTAAGTGGAGAAATAGATGTCTCTACAATTATAGTGTGGGACTTTAATACATCATTATCACCCTTACACAGAACATCCGAACAGAGAATCAATAAAGAAACAAAGACTTTGAATAATACATTAAAGGATCTGGACCTAGTAGACATATACAGAATACTACACCTGAATACAGTGGGATATGCATTCCTCTTGACTACACATGGGTCATTCTCCTAGATCACATGCTAGACCACAGGAAAATTCTCAATGAACTCATAAAGATAGAGATTATGTAAAGCAATTTCTCTGACTACGGTGGAATAAAACCCAAAATCAGTAAGGGTCAGAGAAGCAGACTAGGCACAAAGATATTGTATTAGTCAAGCAAAGGGGTGCTGATGCAAAATACCAGAAATTAATTGGTTTTTATAAAGGATACTTATTTGGGGTAGGAGCTTACAGATACCAGGCCATAAAGCATAAGTTACTTCCCTTACCAAGGTCTATTTTCACATGTAGGAGGAAGATGATTGCTGACATCTGCAAGAGTTCAGGCTTCCTGGGTTCCTCCCTTCCAGGTCTTGCTTCTTTCTGGGCTCAGGTCATCTGTTTTTTCCACAAGGTCAGCTGTAGACTATGAGGCTCTCTAGGCTTTGCCTCTCTCCACAAGGTCAGCTATAAACTATCAGGCAAATGGCTCTATCTCTCTTGGGGTTTCTGCCATGTCTAAGGAGCTGCCTCTATTCCTCTGTGTTCTTCTCCTGGCTACAGCTTAAGGCTTCAGTATCAAACTCCAACATCAAAAATCCTCAGCTCTGTCCTTTGCCATGCCTTTTATATGTGAGTCCCCACACACCAAGAGGTGGGGACACGATGTCCTCATGATGTGGCCCAATCAAAGCCCTAATTATTGTTTAATCATGCCCAGGTACAGACCAGATTACAAACATAATCCAATATCTATTTTTGGAATTCATGATCATGTCAAACTGCCACAGATACAGAAGTTAACCAACACACTCTTAGACAAATGGTGGGTCAAGGAGAAAATTTCAGAAGAAATCAGGTAACTACCTTGAAACAAATGGGATGCAACAAAACCTGTACAGACAGGGAAATTCATAGTCATTAATGAATATAGCAAAAAAGCAGAAAGAGCTAAAATCAGAGACCTAACTGCACACCTGGAGGAATTATAAAAAGAACAACAAACTAATCCCAAAGGAAGTAGAAAGAAAGAAATAAAAAGATTAAAACAGAACTAAATGAAATAGAAAATAAGAAAGCACTAGAAAAAATAAACAAATCCAAAAGCTGGTTTTTCTAGAAGATCAATAAAATTGACAAACCCTTAGCTAGACTAACAAAGAAAAAAAGGGAGAATATGCAAATACGCAAAATAAGAAATGAGAAAGGGGATATCATCACTGACCCCACAGAAATAAAGAATATCATAAGAGGATACTTTAAAAATTATATGCCTACAAAAATGATAATATAGAGGAAATGTATAAATTCCTAGAAACACACAAGAGGGCTTCATTGATGAATGAAGAAGTTGATGAACTCGACAGACCAATCACAAGAAATAGAATCAGTCATCAAAAACCTCCCAACTAAGAAAAGCCCAGGACCAGATGGCTTCACAGGTGAATTCTACCAAACATTCCAGAAAGAACTAACATCAATTCTGCTTAAAATCTTCCGAAAAATAGAAGTAGAAGGAATATTGAATAAGTCATTCTACAATGCCCACATTATGTTAATACCAAAGCCAAACAAAGATGCCACAAGAAAGGAAAATTACAGACCAATCTCTCTAATGAACCTAGTATTCATCTCTAATGAATTCTAGTAGCTAAAATCCTCAACAAAATACTTGCTAATCATATTCAACAATGCATCAAACAAATTATACACCATGACCAAGTAGGCTTCATCCCTGGTATGCAAGCTTGGTTCAATATAAGAAAATCAATCAATGTTAGAAACCACATAAACACATAGAAAGAAAAACATCACATGATCATCTCTATAGAAGCAGAAGAAAGCATTTAAAAAATACAGCACCCTTTCCTGATTAAAAAACTGAAAAAGATAGGAATAGAAGGAAATTTTCTGAACATCATAAAGGACATTTCCCACTAGGATCAGGAACAAGACAAGGATGCCCATTATCACCACTGAGGCAAAGAAAAGATATAAAAGGTATCCAAATTGGAAAGGAAGAATTTAAAATTTTATTATTTGCAGACAACATGATCCTAAACATAGAAAGCCCTGAGTAATCTACAACAAAGCTTCTAGAACTTATTAGTTCAGTAAAGTCACAGGTTATAAGGTCAATGGGAAAAAGTCTTACAGTGAAACAGGCTCTTTGGGGAGGGGGCATGTGGAAGCAACTGATTTCTCTGCTGAATACAGCCATTATTTATACTCATTCCAAGACTTCAAATGTGATGATACTATTTTCTCATGTTACTGTCATTCCCATATTGCCCACTAGTTGCCATCTCCATGCACTTATCTATCACAAGATTCATAAAGGGATCAAACTGAAAGAATATTGAATTCCCATCCTGGGAAGTTCTGATACATTCTCTAATAGAATGACAAGAATCCCTAGAGTACATGGGCAGTGCTTAATGAAGGGCGATAGAACAGTACACAGACCCTTGACATTCATGGTTGTACTTATGTACCTTGTACTTGTGAAATTGAAACTTAGCCTAGTATTATATTTTTCCTAAGAGTTACCTCCTGAAAACCTCCTTTTTGCTCAAATGTGGCCTCTTTCTAAGACAGACAAACTCCCTATCTTCTCCTTGGCATGGATCATGACTTTTGGGGATGAGCCACCTCGGCACTGAGAGATTAATACTCGAGCACCAACTAATGATGCATTTGGAGAAAGACCTAGATCAAAATGGGGAAATATTGAATGCAAATGAGGTTTTATGGCTAGGAGATTTCAAAGTGAGTTCAGAGATTATGCTTATGCAAGTCTCAGGAGGGTCTCATTGACTACCAAGTAAACAGTGCCTCAAGCAGAAATGTTCCTGAGGGCTCTAGAGATATCTAGATCCTATAGGCAAGGCAGACAACCTCAGGAATTCTGCACCCTGTCAGTGGGCCTTACCTTGGAATATATGTTCCCCAAATTAATAGACTCACTTATAATTCCCCTAAACATGGCTCTTCCGCCCCTTTTGTTTGAATCTATAATTAGCACTATACTCATTAAATATATGTCACAAAGACTTAAATCTTTGGTTTGTTCATATGCCATTTGAACCCTGAATCTCAGCAGAGTCACAGCATCTATTCTCTAGATGATTGAACTCATTCAGGACAATTAACAAAAGGATGATATTGGACAACCCCCATCCCACAAAATAGAGAGTATCTACACCTGCATGCAGTTCCATCTATCTTTCCCATGAGATCTAAGCTCCCTCTAAATCAAAAACAGAGTGGGCATCACCATCCTAAAATCCTCAAGATTGAGGAATGAGCAAATATAAGGGGGGAATGCAACTATGGACTAAAGTAGACTTATTATTATTCTAGCAATGGAAGAACTTGTAATATCGATATAAAGGCATTGGTCACAAGAGATTCTGAGGGAAGAAGGAAGAATAGAAGTAACATGGGGCATTTTGGGGACATTGGAATTGTTCTGCATGACATTGCAATGATGGATACAGGCCATTATACATTTTGTCAGAAACCTATAAAAATGTGCAGTGCAAAGTGTAAAGTATGATGGAATCTATTGACCATGGTTGGTAGCAATGAAATGTTAGTTTAACATTCAAAATCAATTAATGTAATTACTCAAAATGTGTTCATCAGTTGTAGCAAATGTACCACAATGGTGAAAGATGTTGTTGGTGGGGAAAACTGTGGGAGGGGGAGGGGCAGGGTATATTTTCAAAATATCATTTATGTAATCTAAATTTTCTTTAAAAGTAAAATAAAATTAAGACAAAAAAGGAATGCATTATTGATACAGCCAAAAACATGGATGTATCTCAAAATAATTATCCTAAGTGAAAGAAGCCAGACCAAAGAGTGTGCATACTGTATAATTTGATATACATAAAATCAAGAAAATGTAAACTAATCTATATTGATGGAAAATAAGTCAGTGGTTGCCTAGGGATGGGGTGGAGGCATATTTGGGTTAAAAGGGATCATGGAGAAACTTTTGGGGATGATGGAAATTTTAATTTCATTGGTGATTGTTTCACATGTATATACATATTTCAAAATTGTTCAAATTGTGTATTTTAAATATTTGCAGTTTATTGCACTTTAATTAAAAGTTGTAATTAAAATTAATAAAAAAGACAGCACTTAGGTAATAGAGAAAAATTTTAAAGCCAAAATTTCATTCTTTCATGCTTAGCATAGATAGTGAAGAACAAAAGGGAAGACAAATTCTCAAAATTTAGAATAAAAAAGAGAACATCCCTGCATATCCTACTTATTTTAAATGCTAATAAAAGGATAGGATGAACTACTTCATGAAAATAAATTCAAAATTTTAGTTGGAACATACAAAAACCATACTCAAACTGCCATGAAAAGAAATAGGAAAAAATAAACATACACACAAGTGAAATTTCCAATAACTTAACAGACAAATTAATATCAACCTTACACAACTATTTTCAGAAAATAGAAAAAGGAGAAAATCTTTCCTGACTCCTTTCTGAGGTCATCCTAAACTTGATACCAAAACATTAAAATATCACAAGAATATTTAAAAGAATAATAAAGCATGAGCAAACTAGCTATTTCAGGAATGAAATGTTAGTTTAACACGCAAAATCAATTAATTACTCAATAAAGGAGAAAATTCTTCATTCACTCATGATAAAAACTTTTAGCAAACAGTGAATAGAAAGGCGCTTCCTCAATCTAATTAAGAATATCTACACAAAAACTTCAGAAATTATAGTACTTAATGATGGAAAATAAGGGAGTAAAAAGGCATGCCACTAAAGGGGACAAGAGAGTTGGAGCATATAAAAGTAAGGAAGGACTCAAAACTGGATAATATAAAGAATCCTATATATATTTTTAAAAGACAGACATATATCCACACCTCACCCTCAAAAATATGTAAATGACTTGAACAGGTACTTCACAACTAATATACTACAAATGACCAATAAGCATATGAAAAGGTGTTGCTCAGCATAATTAGTAATTGTGTAAAAGATGTTGCTACATACCCACAGAATTTCTAAAATTCAAAACGTTTACAATAACAACAATTGGAAAGGAAAGTAGCAGCTGGAATTTTCAGACAAGGTTGTGGGAGTAATAAACAGGTGTCCTCATTTTGGAAAACAGTTTGGCATTATCTGCTAGTTGAACACATCCCTAACCTTGTGTCTTAGTGTCCCAGTTGTTATGAGAAAAACCACACAATGGGTTGCCCTAAACAACAGATATTTATTGGCTTATGGTTTCACAGGCTTACGTCCTTCCTGGATGGGGAGCATTCTGGCTGGCTGACAATCCTTGTGTCCTTGACTTTCCCATCATATGGCAATGACCTCTCCTTTCACCTTTGGGTTCCCACTGACTTCAGGCTCCAAGTTAGTCCCCATGGCTCTCTCTTTATAAAGCTTCTAGTAATAAGGACCCACCCTGATTCAGTTGGCTAAACCTTAACTAAAAATAACATCTTCAAAGTGTCCTTTATACAAAGAATTTACACCCACAGGAATGGGATTAATATTAAGGACATGTTTTTTTCTTTTCTAAATAACTCAATCCACTATACCTTGACCCAGCAAAGTTGTTCCTCTTTGGATATATGTACAAGAGAAATGTATATGCACAAAAGATTCATAGAGGAATGTTTAAAGCATTATTAATTGTTATAGTCCCAAACTGAAAATAACCAGAATGTCCATCAACTGTAGCATGGGAAAATACTTTGGAGGAGTCTTGTAAGGAGCTAATAATATTCTATTTCTTGATTTGGGCTGTGGTTACATGGGGTATTCATTTCGTTAAAATTTTTATAACACATTTTTTGTATTAATGTTATACTTAAATAAAATATTTATTTTAAATCAGAGCAACTGCAGTAGATCCTCTGCAGGATACCATAGGCTTGGCCTAATTTGCTGTCAGTAGAGATGGAGAAAAATGGATGGATTTAAGATTATATTTTATAAATATGGGAATAGAAGCTACAAGATGTGTAGATGAATTATGTGGGGGAGAGGGGTAAGAAAGAAGATGTTTTATAAGTTAGTTTCAATGGTTTTGATCATAACATGGTTCACTAGGTACTATTTTCAAAGAAGGCCAGAGAAAACAATTTTATCACTGTGTGTAGTTATTTTTCAGTTCTAAATCAAGTTTGGTTTGGGGGACCTTCTGAACTTTTTTTTTTTTCATATTAGTGCTTTGTCATTTTAATATGTTCTTGTCCTTGGTTTAACATAAGATTGGAGAAGAGACAGAAAATGTGATTATAGAAGTTCCTCTCTCAGCAGTTCACACTAGAACTCAGAATAAATGTGCCAGATATTACAAGGAAATTCAAGGAAAATTCCAAATTGGATTCACATTCAAATATGCTAGAGACAAGTTTTTAGGATGATCTTAAATTTCAATTTATATAACTCCAAAAGAAAAAAAAATTCAAAGTTGTTAATCTTACCACTTAATGACAATGATTCAAATGAACATGACCAGGTGGAATTTTGGGGATATGAAGCCATCATATCTTGCTGTTGTTGTTGTTGTTTTATTTCTTTCTCTCCCCTCAGATGGGATTGTTTTTATATTTTTTGTCTTTATTTTTTTAATGTTACATTAAAAAAATATGAGATTCCCATATACTCCCCACCCCCCTCACCCCACTCCTCCCCCCATAACAACAATCTCCTCCATCATCATGAGACATTCATTGCATTTGGTGAATACATCTCTGAGCACCGCTGCACCTCATGGTTAATGGTCCACATCATAGTCCACACTCTCCCAGAGTCCACCCAGTGAGCCATGGGAGGACATACAATGTAACTGTCCCCGCAGCACCACCCAGGACAACTCCAAGTCCCGAAAACGCCCCCACATCTCATCTCTTCCTCCCACTCCCTACCCCCGGCAGCCACCATGGCCACTTTCTCCACACCAATGCCACATCTTCTTTGATTACTAATCACAATAGTTCATGAATAGAATATCAGTAAGTCCACTCTAATAAATTTGCATGTCACAGCAGATATAAAAGCTAATGTACTACCACTTTAACATAGAGCACTCAAACTTTCTGTGGGACCTTGATCTGATGAAAGCAAAATAGGACTTCTCTCCCTCTCACTTTTCCAGGATACTTTTGAGCATCTCAAAATTTACACTGCTATCAGATGCAGCAGATTTCAAGTGCCACAGTAGTAGTGGCAGCAATGATGGAGGTGGAGTCTTTGAGCAGTACATTTGTTGGAACTCTAGGATATGTTCCAGGTTGGTGTTCCAGGAGAATAGCAAGAGCCAGGTCTGATTCACACACATAAACAAGCAAACCTGAAAATATTTAGGAAGGGATGACACTGTTCCGGATTGCGTAAGTAACTGGAAGCGCTGAACATATGAATGGTAATATTGTATCTATTCCCATCATGGGAGAAGTCAGACAATTCAGTTTCACCAGTGCAAGTAGAGAATGTGTGCTGAGAAAATGTTTTCTTCTCTGCAGGGCTGGATTATTAAAAACTTTTCAAGCAAAGGAAAGAAACTCTGTGAAAGATACAGCTCTTCTACATAAACAAATGTTTATGCCATCTGAATTTTTATTCTAAGAAGACAAAATAAGATCCTCTTAAATAAGACACTGCTACTTCTTATAATTTTGAATGTGCCATTTAGTGGCACATGGTTAAAAAAATGTTAATAAAATAACCATAATTCACCAGAAAAAATATTGCCAATGGTTCTTCAAAATGATTTTAAGAGTTGCGTAAAGTTTTTTCTCTTTAATGTTAAGATTTCGGTTGCTATGATGAATACAAATTAAGATGATATTCAGGGTAAAGGTTATGGCAGCTGACTTTTTACTGTAGAAAATGAATATTTTCATATATACTTTGTTTAATTTATGTTATTAGCAAAATTTAACACTTTTATTGTTGACAAGGTTAAGCTCATTTTTCTGTGAATATTTGAAAATCACTTTTGCTTTTATTTTACATGATATTATGGTGCAAAACAGAAATGGATACTTCACCTTCATTTTAAATATTCCTTTGTCTGGCAGATTTTGAATGGCTTACAGGAGAAATGAGAATGAGTATGTTCAAAATTCCAGTCACAGAAGTTGTTCCATTTAGGTGGCATAGCTATTGAGTGTTCTTGAAGGCCTTGGATGCCAGGATATAAGGTATATTCATCAGCATATTGCTTCTTAGTTATTCTTAGAAGAAACATATGTGCCACAAGGGCCTGCCCAAAAATAATGTACATAGTTCCCTATAGCAATGGGAGCCACTGATTCTCATTTACAAACCAATACAGTAAAAGAGAGAAATTAGATGAAAATGAACCATAAACATTGCAAAAACAAAATTTCTTTTAAAAATACATTGGTTGATGTTTTTGAATTGTGGTTGAAATGTTATTAATTAAAATAAAAAAATAAACCTTCAGTAGTTTTCAAAACAGGTTTGTTAACCAAACATGCTGTAAAGATAAATATTATGCCTTATTTTTGAGCTTAAAATTTTATTTTAAAATATTTTGCATTTTTATATAGAAAATTACAAGTACTGAATAACAGGAAATATTTAAATATTAATTTATTCATTTACTTAATTGGAAATACTGTTAAAACCTCTCCAGTTTTTCAATAAATATAAATAGAATCCATATCAATTAGGACTACTGCAAATATAGGTAGTGTTTTGATTGGATTAAGCTTCTGATTCAAATTTGGTTACTATTTGGTTATTATTAATATGAATTTGGTACTATGTGCCAATGACAGTAGAAAGTACTTTGCTATATAAC
The DNA here is from genome assembly GCF_030445035.2 of Dasypus novemcinctus. Classification (NCBI taxonomy): domain Eukaryota; kingdom Metazoa; phylum Chordata; class Mammalia; order Cingulata; family Dasypodidae; genus Dasypus; species Dasypus novemcinctus. The sequence continues at coordinate 89,701,008 of NC_080677.1, forward strand.
TGTGAACCTCAAATCAACTCCAAGAACAAATATAATATCCAAGTTTAGCAATGAGAATCTGAGGTTCTGCTTAGCTAAGTGACTTGACAGGGTATTAAAGGTCTAAGCAAGGACTAGAACCTCATTTTCTGTCTCCCGCTCTGTACTGGTTTCCAGTAATGGCTAAAGTAAATTTTGATGAAACTATGAATGAAGCTATATTGGTGTATGAGTTTTCTAGTGCTGCCTTAACAAATCACCACACACCTGATAACTTAAAATTCACAGTTCTGGAATCTAGACATCCAAATTCAAGGTGTCAGCAGGGCCATGCTCCCTCCGCAGGCTGTCAGGGAGATTGCTTCTTTGCCACTTCTATCTTCTGGTGGCTCCAGGAATTCCTTGGTTTGTGGCTATATAATTCCCATTTCTGCTTCCACCTTCATCTGACCTTCTCTTCTTTTCCCTGTTCCTCTCCTCCATGAATCTTTTATTTTACAATACTTGTTGAATTGAGGGCCTACCTGGAAAATCCAGGATGATCTCCTCTTAACATTCTTACCTGAATTTCATCTGCAAAAAAAACTTTTCCAGGTAAGGCCACATTCAGAGGTTCCAGGTGTTAGGATATGGCATACATCTTTGAGGGCTACTATTCAATCCATTAAAATTTCCAGTAATTTTTGTAAATTTCTTACTCTCCATCTCTAGCACTTCTGTGCCTATGCAATTAGCATTAGTAAACTGAAATGATTAAACCTAATATCCACATGAGACTTAGATGCCAAATTGGTATAAGCATCCCAAAATAATAAATACAGTTTATCTTTTCTAGGATCTTTTTCATATTCTGTGAATTTTGCTTAACAGAATAGTGCAAATTATTTTCAAATATTTTATTTCTCTATACTATGCCTTGAATGTCAACATATTCCTGGACTCTAACCATAAGCAAATAAATTCCCATAACTTAAGTCAAACTATTTCATGATATTGCTTTAAACAGCCTAGGAAACTGAAACAACCTAATAAAGCAATATCAATATTAAATAAGAATATTAACTAATAATAGGCCCAATTGGAAAACAGAGATGGTCAGATGAGATTAAAAAAAAGAAAGAAATGAGGTATAACTATATGCTATGTACAAGAAATACATTTTAATTTTCAAGAAACAAACTGCAAATAAAAAGATGGAACAAGAAAAACCAAGCAAACAGTAAATATAAAAGAACTCAAGTGGCTATATTAATATCAAAGAAGGTAGACTTTAAGACAAGAAAAATTACTAAAGACAAAAGAGTGATATTTCATAAGGATAAACAGGCCAATATATATACATTTAGCAATACAACTCTGACATAGTATTGAGGATCTCAAAGACTTATTGTGTGTGCAAGACTATGCAGGTCCAGGAAAAATTTGGGAAGAGAAAAGGATGCAGTCACTCACCTCTGAATGACTTTGAGGCCCTGCGCTAGCAAATATGAAAGTTAAAGCTGTTTTATAAACTGCCTGAAATTTGAAGGCATTCTCTCTCATACAGATTTCCTTTGCAAAGGTTGAAAGACATACAGGCAAAGCTTTAAGGAAATCTTCTAGCCAATCATTGGCTGACCACTAAATTATATTTACTCAAGGGTGACACATAGGAAGCAGACTTAAAAATAAAAGCAAGAAAAAAAATAGCTAGCAGATATTTCAGTGCTACACACAGTACAAGAAATACAGAATCGACAGAATTAGTCCAGGTCACTAAACAAAAAAGCAAGAAAGTAACAAGAAAAACAACCATCACAACCACAACAATGAAATAAAAACCCACCAATAACAACAAGCCTTCAATGGGAAGGAATCTGATATGAGAGTTGTTATATTATTTAAAATGTCCAGTTTTCAACAAAATATTTACAAGGCAGGCAAAGAAAAAGGAAAGTATTCTACATACATTAGGATAAAAAGCAGCCACAGAAAATATCTCTGAGGGGGTGTGGTATAGTGGACTCAGAGATACTTTAAATCACCTATTATTTATATCTTCAAAACACTAAATGAAACTGTGTTTAAATGATTAAAAGAAAGTATGACAAAAATGTATCACTAAATAGAAATGATCAATTAAGAGATAAAATGGAAAGAAATGACAAAGGATCAGCCTGGCAATATGGAAATGTCAGTGACTTTTAAAAGAAGTCAGTAGAGATTATCTAGTTTTAGTAGCAGAAAGAAATAAAAGAATGAAAAAATCAAATGGAGTCACAGATGTTGAGATATCATTCAGAATACCAATATATACATAATAGTTATACCAGAAGGAGAAGAGCAATAGGAAAAAAAAGAATGAGAAAATCAAATGGAGTCACAGATGTTGAGACATCATTCATAACACCAATATACACATAACAGTAATATCAGAAGGTAAGAGCAATAGAGATAGAAAAAATATTTGAAGAAATAATCGCAGGGCACTTCACAAATTTGATGAAGAATATTAATCTACACATCCAAGATCAACAAATTCCAAGTAAAAAAAAAACCCCAAGAGATCAACACCAAGGCCCATCATAATCAACTTGAAAGAGTCAAAGACAAGGAGAACATCTTCAAAGTAGCACAAGAAAAGCAACTTGTACAGGACTATTCTTGGAACAGGATTTTAAAGTAGAAAGTCAAGATAATTGAAGGGAAAATGGTTTTGGAAGCTAAAACTTCTTGACTTATGAAGAAATTGTAACCTCCTCATTAATATATTGAATCAACAGACAGAAGAAAAATCATGAATAAAGCAATACAGTTTATCAAAAAATCTATATCTCTATGGAAGGCAGTGAGCTATACCTTCAAAACAGGACACTCAAATGGGAATAACTAGCTTCAAATAAATAAAATCAGAAATGAGAAGGAGGACATTACTACTGACCCCACATGACTAAAATGAGTCATAAGAGGATACTATGAACAAGTGTACGCCAACCTAGATGGAAAGGACAAATTACTAGAAACAAACAAACAACCTACACTGACACTAGAAGAAATAAATATTTCAATAGGCCAAATACAAGTAAAGAGATTGAATCAGTCATCAAAAACCTCCCAACAAAGAAAGGTCCAGGACCACATGACTTCACAGGTGAAATCTTCAAATCACTCCAGAAGAATTAATACCAATCCTGCTCAAACTTTTCAAAGAAATTGAACAGGAGGAAACACTACCTAACTCATTCTATGAGACCAACATCACCTTAAACCAAAGCCAGAAAAAGACTATAGGAATAGAAAATTAAAGACCCACTTCTCTTAGGAATATAGATGCAAAATTCCTCAACAATATTCTTGCAAATTGAAGCCAACAGCACATTAAAATAATTTTATACATGATAGTCCCATAAACCCACAACTTCTCTAATAAAGAAAAAAAACGTAATGTTAAAAAAGAATGAAACAGGGAGTCAAGCAGTTGGGTTCCCACGTCCCACTTGGGAGGTCACAGTTTTGGTCCCTGGTGCCTCCAAAAGAAGACAAATAGTCACCTCAGTGAGCAGATGCCACATCAAGCTGATGCTGCAACATCCACAACCAGCAGATGCCACAATGAGCAGACACTACAACCAGCAGATGCAGCAACTACCACAATGAGCAGACATAGCAATGAGTAAACATCACAGACGCACAACCAGCAGATGCCACAGCCAGCAGATGCCACTACCAACAGACACCACAACCAGCAGACACCACAACCAGCAGATGATGCAGCCAGCAGGGAGTGGATGTGGTTCAGGACATTGAGGGCTTGCCTCTCATGGAGGAGGTCCTGAGTTTGATTCCTGGTACTTCCTAAAGAAGATGAGCAGACACAGCAAGCAGACAATGAACAGACAGAAAAAAGGATGAGGGGGAGGCATTAAAATAAATGAATGAATGAATGAATGAATAAATTTTAAAAAGGGAATGGAACAAAATTATTAATAAAGTTTTAAGACTGATAGCCAAAAAAACCCCAAAATACTATTTAACACAAGAGGGCAGTTATCAAGGAAAAGAGAAACAAAAATGATATAAGACTTATAGAAAAATAAGAAAAATGTTGATATAAATTCTACTTTAACAGTAATAACAGTAAATATAAATGAATTAAGCACTCCAATCACAAGGCAAAGATTGGCAGAATGGATAATATAAAAAAAAAATGCATGACCCAATTACATGTCTACAAGAAACACACTTTAGATTCAAAGACATAAATAAATTGAAAATCAACAGATGTAAAAAAGATACACCCTGCAAGCAGTAACCAGAAGAAAGTGGGAATGGCTATAATAATATTAGACAAAACAGACTTTAAGAAAATAAACACATTAATAGAGAACAAAAAAGACATTTATAAATGATGAGGGACAATCCATCATGAAGATATATAACAATTAAAAACATAAGTGCACCCAAAAACAGAACTCCAGAATATATTAACTAAAGACTGACAAAATTGTAGCACAAAAGAAGCAATTCAAGATAAATAGCCAGAAATTTCAAAACCTCACCTTCAATAATGGATATAACAAATAGAGAATCAAGAAAAAAATTAAGAAATCAATTAGATCTAGTAGATATACATAAAATATACTCCCATCAGCAGCATAATACAAATTCTTCTCAAGTACTACCCATGGATATTTCCTAGTAAAGACTGTATACTTTCTTGTGTGTGGCCATTAAAGTTTCTGTTTGGTTAACCTAGTGGTCAGCTAGAGATTTGACAGTATCCTTATATACCTGGAATAAAAAAAAACCAGCAAAAACCTCCCAGTCTTCTTCAGTGTGCTGTGTGTGTGTGTAGGGGGGCAGGGAGCACTCCTTTAACTCTGCCTTAACTTTCACTTGCTGCTTCTGAAGAGCCTAAGGTCAACCAAAGGTGAGGATTTAGGGTTTTCTTACATCTTTTCTGAGCATGTGCCACTCTGCACATGCACATGGCCTTTTAGATTACCAGGAATAAGTGGGAGTTTTTTATAGCCCTTATTCCTCAAGCTTGCTTAATCCACAACCTTTCCTCCAAAACTTTTTGGTATGTCTATCGTTTGCCTCAAAGGTTATTCCTTGCTCCAAGTGGCAGTGGCTAATACATTTGCTTTTAAGTGTTTTGGTAAATGCCTCTCAAGCAGTCACCTCTATCTTGGGAAAGCACAAGTTAGGAAAAATAAAAGCAACTTCTTAGGCACCAGTCTTTCAGAGAATCACCACACACATTAAAACCAACAACAACGATTCTTTGAGAAGAAAGTCCTCTATGCTATCACTGGTACCAGGAATCCACACTGGGAATGCAGGTGGCTGTCTTCAAAATTGCTTCCAAATTCTGTAATGCTGGCAGCTATGCTCATAGAATCACTGAGGGCTTGTCATGTGCTCCGTGTACAGTGTGGAGCAAAAGCCCAGATGGAGATCATGGATCTCTGTGGGTAGCTTCTTACTTCCCCAAGGGTAGCTTCTGAGGGCCCAGAGCCCCTAGATGGGCAGCAAGCAAGCCCCTAAGCAGGACTATCCCTAAACAGAAATGCTGGCAACCAGACATGTACGTGAGGGAAAGGAGCAGCAAATGAAAGTGTGGACAGGTCACAATAACAGTGACATAAATTTATCATCCTAGTTGTAGCAAGGAAGTCCACCTGTAAAATCAGGTTGAGAAATCTTATGTATAACCTTTTCCCATTTTAGAAGGAAAAAATAATTTATGATTATATATGTGCAAATGTTTTTATTCACATATATAAAATACATACCAAAATGTTAATAGCAGCTTAAAAGATTTTTTATTTTGTTTGCTTATCTGAAATATCTGGCTTTGCACAATGAACATGTGTTACTTGTGATATATGAAATATTTAAATTAAATTAAATTTAGTAAGGGAGATTTATCAGACTGTCCAGTTTTGTGTTTTTCTTCTTGTTTTGATTGGAGTGTTAAGGAAATGAAGTTTAATAAATTGAGTAATTAGAGTGCTACCTGGAAGCAGCAACTCTGAGACAATCTTTATGCTTTTTAAATAATGTTTACATCCAGAAAGGGCAAGTCTGCCATTTAGATAGCAGTTCATATCACGAGTTCAGTGACTTGAGGCAATGACCTTTGGCACTTCTGGCAGTCTCAACTACTAAACCTTACCAGCCAGAGAGGAAATGTTTAGGAAGGAAAAGTAGAATGACTTTCCCTCAGTATCCTTTCATTCCATCTCTCTCTCTCACACACACACACATATATATGCTGCCTCCTGTCTTGTTCCTACCTTTCTTATATCTAAGTTCACTTGTAAATAATTATTAAGTTTGGAGTCTCAGTCTACCCAGAACCCAGAATCCACCTAGGCAATGACTCTGTTTCCCAAATTATCATATTTCAGTAGATTTGCTCTTCTTTTCTTTTTTTTAAGATCTATTTATTTATTTATTTCTCTCCCCTTCCCTCCCACCCCAGTTTTCTGTTCTCTCTGTCTATTCGCTGTGTGTTCTTTGTCTGCTTCTGTTGTTGTTAGTGGCACAGGAATCTGTGTTTCTTTTTGTTGCGTCATTTTTTGTGTCAGCTCTCCGTGTGGGCGGCGCCATTGCTGGGTAGGCTGCACTTTCTTTTGCGCTGGGGGGCTCTCCTTACGGGGCACACTCCTTGCGCGTGGGGTTCCCCTACACTGGGGACACCCCTGCATGGCCCGGCACTCCTTGCGTGCATCAGTACTGCGTATGGGCCAGCTGCACATGGGTCAAGGAGGCCCGGGGTTTGAACTGCGGGCCTCCAATGTGGTAGACGGACACCCTAACCACTGTGCCAAGTCCGCTTTCCTAGATTTGCTCTTCTGATAAAAAAAAAACAAAAAAACAAAAACACTTCCTGACTTTACTTAGCTTTTGGATTAACACATTTTCATTTAAATACTACCCTTTTTTACATGAAAATATCCAATCATATGGTCTTGTCTTAAGGCTATTATCATTACATTAAAAAATCACAAATCAAATTGGAAAATCTTAGAAAATATTTCCATTTAAGTAAGAAGTCTTTACTGAAATTTCTTAAAAAGAAACAAAGGAGTAATATAACATAAAAACACAGCTATTAAAACCTCACAAGAAATGCTTTGTCCACTTCTACCCCTACCCTTCCCAATCCTGCCCCCCTTTCAGTGTAAAAATATCTTCTTTCTTGTTCTACTCCTCTTGTGCTTGTACTCGAGTATACTCTCTCTACTCCACTCACTCTTTGACGTCTATTCTCCCAACTTCTAGTTCCATTTTATCTCTCAGTGATACTTTTCCAGTGTAAAGCAATTCCAGGTCTTGGGTTTATTCAATTCTCTCATCAGCACATCCATCAAATCAGCAAAATCAAGAAGGTAAAGGTCTAAGAGTAGGGGTGGGAAAGACCCCTGCTTAGAAGACAGAGTTGGAGGAAAATATATGAACTTTTGTGTTTTGTGTTTTTTGTTTAAATCCTATTCTATTTGTCAATTTACCTGAACTATATCTTATTATATATGAAACTTTATATTTCTATGTAGAAAAAAAAGGTAGTGATGAGTTGAGTTCCCTTATGCATATTCTTTGACAGTCTTCCCTCTCTGCTGTTCAGGCAGTGGGAGGGCAGGTACTCGGCTACAGTATAATTACATTGTACACCTCCAGCATGTCTTCTCTTACAACCTTGGAATAACCCCAAGGAGTTTGGAAGCAATGGAGCAAAAATAAATTGGACCAAAATATACAAAAGAGAAGGTATTTATTTTTTAATAATAGAGTTCTTTAAATTCCACTGTACCATGAGAATTGTAAATTTCTTTAATAATCATGAATTGTTAGATTGGAAAGAACTTTAAGAGGTTACGCAGTCTACCCCATGCTTTAATTCTAATCCAAAGTAAGATTAGCATTAAAATAAAGGTTTTGGGGAAAGGTAAAATTATAATTACCACCAGCATCATACTTTGGTTCTTTATAAACACAGCTAATCTATACATAAAATTACCAATATCAAAACAGACTTTAGTCTTCAAACCACATATTAAGAAAAATTTATTGAAATTTAGAGTAATAATTGTAATGATTAATGTATGAATACAAAGTATAATAAAGACAAATTAATACTTATCCCGAATATATTCTTGAAGATTCTTAAAATGGCAAAATCTTTACCTTGTTAGATGTAATTTGTCTTAAACTCCAGGTCTACCTTCTCTACAAGCTTCTACATCATATCACCTATGAAACATCACATTTGATCTCATTGCGTTCTCTCTGCTTCTCTATTTTTATTAATTGCACTGTTACCATCACAATAAGGTAATCAGACATTTTTATGCAGATCTCTCACTTGCTTCTGTAGACTCCAGCAAGAATCAGGACTTGTTAATAACAGCCCAAATATAAATATCCACAAATATAAGGCCACGACCTATAAGCCCATTGAAAAGATTAAAAAAGGGTTATTTTTTAAGCTTAAAAATATGAACATCTGAGTCTGTAGATAAAATAGTGAAAAGAATACTAAAAATACTTTCTTAATTAAGTTTTAAAACCTTGGTAAACTACATTATTGCAGTTTTAATATGATAATTTTTGTTTAGAAGATGTAGGATGCAATGATCACCTTGTTTCCATGGTGCTTTGTTTTTAACAGAAACATGAATTTAAAAATCTGTAACATGAATGTTACACATATAGGAGATGCAGCTTAAAAATGCTTATGTTGAAATTTATTGAAATATAAAGATACGTCAAAATCACATTGCTTAAGATTTAGTTTGAATTCTAAAAATGTAGTTTCTCAAGATTAAGAGTTTTTATTCATCTCTTGATGTTTTCCTCCATTAATTTCATCTAAACTTCTGTTTTTACCCTTGCAACACCACAGAGCAAAGAGGACTTGTTTGGAGTTTTTTGTTTTTGTTTTTGTTTATCTTTTATTTTTTATTATCCCCCTCCCCAGGTGGTTCTCTTATCTGCTCATTGTTTGCTCACCTATTCCAGGAGGTACCAGGGACCAAACCCAGGACCTCCCTCATGGGAGGTGAGAGCCAAACAGACTGAGCCACATCTACTCCCCAAGGGCTACAGTGTCCACTGGCTTGTGACATCTGTTTGTTTAGGTATCTGTTGGTTGTATCAGTGTGCACCATCTAGATTATCGCTGTGGGTTTGGCATCTAATTCAGACTTGTTTGGAGTTAACTTGGTCAGGGACTAAGGTTCTTTGGAAAAAATTGCTTATCTTCTACAACAGATATTAAATACTACCCCTTGAATGTAGAGAGCCCTATTTCTTCAAGTTCTCCAAAACACCTGACCATTGTTTATTTAGAACCTGATCTTAGGACGTGCCATGACCAAGAGGGCTTTTACTCTTTGGCTTGACTGAAGTTAAATAGGCTGCTCCCTGACCTCCCTCTCACCTCTCACAGAATACAGGTGCCTGAGAGGCTCCCAACTAGGTAGTTCCTTATCTCCCTAGTCTTCCTTCCCAGCCCTTACAGATTCAAGGTAGCCTTATTACAGCAAAGGAAAACATTCTGAACCACGTGGTCCTAATTACAATCCCAGTAAACCACTCATACATTCCAGTGATCAACATTCTTTACTACATCTTCCAGTGCCTTTCCACTAACACACCACCAGCCCATAAGAAGCTCGCTATCCTTAACGAAGTTAAGTTCTACTCTTTCCCCTACCACGGTAGCTTTGAATAAAGTCATCCTCTGATGTTTCACATTACTTAGTGCATTTTTTTCTTTGACACTGTTTCCAGGACAAAATACTTTAGTATTAAGCAACTTTAAGTATTTACTTAACCATTACTTTTTTTTTTTTTTAAGTACCGGGGCAGGGATTGAACCTGGGTCCTTGTATGTAGGAAGTCCGTGCTCAACCACTGAGCCACATTGCCTCCCCGAGTTGTTTTTGTTTTTTTGTTTTTTTGTTTTTTTTTTTGTTTTTGCTTGTTCGTTTGTTTTTAAGAGGTTCTGGGAACCAAACTCCGGACCTCCCATGTGAGAAACAAGTGCTCAACCACTTGAGCCATGTCTGCTTCCTCTTAACCATTACTTTTTTTAATATAGTTTTTAATTTTTTAAAGATACTTAGATTACATAAATGTTACACAAAAAATAAAAGGGATTCCCATATGCCCTGCTTCCAACCCTTCCCACAGTTCCTACATTAATAGCATCCTTCATTAGTATGGCACATTTGTTACAATTGGTGAACACATCTTGGAGTGTTGCCCCTAAGTGTGGATTATAGTTTACATTGTAGTTTACACTCTCTCCTTCACAATTTTGTTAGTTATGACAAGATATATATATAATGGCTTGTATCTGTCATTTCATTGTCATTCGGGACAATTCCCAGGTCCTGAAAATGTCCCCATATTATACCTATTTTTCTCTTTCCCTGCCCTCAGAAACTCCAGTGGCCACTGCCTCCACAACAATGATAAAAGTTCTTCCATTGCTACAACTACATTAAGTCTATACTAGAATACCAGTAAATCTACTCTAATCCACCTCTCATTCCTCATCCTGAGGATTCTGGGATGATGATGTCCACTCCACCTTTAATTGAGAAAGACTTAGATCCCTTGGGACAGATGGGCGGACTACCTTGCTTGCAGTTGCAGACTCTCTCTGTTCCTTGGAAAGTTCTTGTCCATCATCACCTCCTTGTTAATTGTCCTGGGTGAGTCCAATGAAGTGGAGAGTAGGTGTTGCAACTCTTTTGAGGTTCAGGACCCAGCTGACATATGAACAGCCCGAAGATTTAAGTCTCTTGGACATACCTCTATCAACTCTAGCACTAACTACAGGTTCAAATACAAGGGGCAGGAGAGCCATGTGTAGAGAAACCAACCTGATTTCAACTCTGTCATACTGGGGAGCTTAAATTCCCAAGTAGAGCCCACTGGCACAGCACCAAATTCCAGAGCTGTCTGCCCTGCCTAAAGTGTCTGGATGTTTCCTCTACTTGATTCAATATTTACTTTGGCAGTCAATGAGATCCTGCTGAGACATGAATAAGCATAACCTCTGGAATGACCTCCAGACTCACTTTAAGTCTCTTAGCCATATAACAGATCTTACAGTGATAAAAGACCTAGTGTCAAAAATTTGTTTTAATTTTATATTTTTATTTTTTAATTATTCTAATTTTTAAAAATTTTTGCACTTTATTTGTTAATTTTAAAACTATCATTATTATTTCATTTTCTTATTAATTGTATTTGATTATTTTCTTGGCTTCATTTTTTAAGAAGTTTTGGATCACAAAAGGATTACAAATGAGACAAGGGAGGATCATTGGTGTGCATTGTCAGTGATGGGGGATGCAAGGGGGAGTTTCACCTGGGCCATACTTATAAGGCATATAAATTTGTTCAAGTCTTCATTGGGCATTGTCTTGGTAGGTGGAGATTCACACTATAACCAAAAGAATATCAAATTCCCATCCTGGGAAGTTCTCTAATGGGAGAGCAAGAATCCCTGAGTACAGGGGCAGTGACTAGTGAAGGAGGAAGGACTATTGCTGGACCCTTGATATTGATGAATGTACTTATGAACCTTTACTTTTGAAATAGAAACTTAGCCTAGTATTATAGGGTACCTAAGACTTGTCACCTGAAAACCTTCTTGTTGCTCAAATGCTGCCTTTCTCTAAGCTGAACTCAACATATAGGTGCATTAACTTCTGCCCAGTTTGGGACATGACTCCTGGGGATGAGCCTCCCTGGCACAGAGGGATTACTACCAAGAACCAACTAGCAATGAAACTGGAAAAATGTGTTTATATGGCTAAGAGACTTTAAGCAAAAATCAAAAACACAAAAAAACAAAATGATATTGTTGCAACTTCAGGAAATGTCATGGACTCTGCTAAGAAATGAACCTGAATTCAAAAAAATTGTAGAACAACAGTAGCAAAACTAGAGAAGACAGACAGAGAGAAGTAGATTCATTCCTCAGTACTGCAAACATACAAACTTGTATTTACAACACTCACTCACACACACACAAACACACAAAGACTTCAAGAGGCAAAAATAAGTTGGTCACAAAAGTGGCAGCATTCCAAACAAATAAATATTGACAATTAAAAAAATTAAAACATGTTTCGTTGTTAGCTACAAGTAACAAAGAAGAATATTATCGTGAATAACATTTTGGAGATCTCTGACATTTCAATTTATCTACTATTTGTACTTATGTGCTTCAAAGAATGCTGTGGAACTAGAGAACTGCTAACTAGTGTTATATTTGGAAAACCATGAATACCTGTTAATGGTGGTTTGGAGTTAGATATCTCAGAAAAATGTGTTCCTAAAAATCCATCCTCTGGGTGTGAACTCTTATAAATAGTATCTTTTTGTTGAGATTACTTCAGCTAAATTGTGGTCTAACTGAATCAGGATGAGTCTTAATCCTATTACTGAAGGCCTTATAGGAAAAGTCCTAGAGAGAGAGAGAGAGAGAGAGGAAAAAAAAAAAAAAAAAAAACAGATGAACCAGCCAGAAGCTTAAAGTCAATGGAACCCAGAAGAGAAGAGAGGAACCAGGAGATGCTGCTATGTGTATTGCCATGTGACAGAAAAGCTAAGGATGATAGACTGCCAGCAGCCAGCCCTCCACAGGTGGTTCTGGGAGAAAGCATAGTCTTGATGACTCCTTGATTTTGTACTTCTCCTAGCCTCAAAACCATGAGTCAATAAATTCCCACTGTTTTTGTCAACCTATTTCATGGTATTTGCTTTCACAACTGGGACACTGAAACACCTGGGTAATTCTTAATAGAATTTTTATGTGGGGGCTGAAATGATTATGTATAATAAAACGCTCTCCCAAAACATTGATATTGACTCATTATCAGTTGTCTTTCAATTCCATGTCACAGAAAAAAAGAAAATCCTTCTGAATTATTGTGTAATGTGCATGTGACATTTTATTATTAAAGCTAGCCCAATTGGAAATCACTTCTAGATTTTTATATAAGGGCACATTATATCCTTTAGTCAGAACTTAGATAATTTATTTGAGACTCCATTTTACAAAATGCAAATTGATTGTAACTTTAATACAATGACTCAACACAGTGAAATTAAATTCCCAAGTTTGGTTAGTGTTAAACTAAACTGGTAAACTCATTGACAATGGATTTATTTTAATGCTCTGTCATTTTTAGCAATGACACAATTCAATGCACTTGTTAAGAATTCCCTTCAAAAGACTGCATTTCACAATTCTGTTCATGTCTCTACTCATTAATCTATTTTGTGCTGACCCTCTTGAAATATCTGAATAATTTTCCAGGACACTGAACATGTTCCCTCCAGTGATGATTGCAGTCATAATGTCCTGACATTTAACATAAAAACACAGAGTATTTTGTGATTACTAAATCAATTCTTAACATAGGACACCTACTATGAGCTACATGCATTATCTAATTTATTCCCATAACAATTTTATGAGATAGGTAATAGCTTTTCATTTTTATGGATAAAGAAAATGTGTAATGTAGAGGTTCTGTGACTTGCCTAATGCCAAATTCATGTTCTATTCATTGCTATTCTCACATGAAAAATAAGGAAAAGAAACTGTATTTGTTCTATTTATTGAAATTCTTCCATTTTCTACTATATTATAAGCAAGAACTTTTATCCATTATAGCTTCTAATATAGTTCCTTGCATACAGAAAGGGCGCAACTTATGTCTGATGAATGAATATGAAACCTGAGTTGATGCTGACTTGTGAAAGTAAATTTTTCAATGTAATTTTGAATAAAACAATGAATGTTACTGTAAACCAAATTAAACAATTAGGGAACTATTTATTACATACATGAATAAAATATCATACAACATCCTTAACATCTTTTTTATAACAGCAAATACCTTACAATTTTTAAAATATTTGATTGCCCAGAAAATATGTTAATGTCAGTGTCAGTATATATCAAACATGGCATGAGAATTCTAATATGTCAATTCCAGTGTTTCAGTTATATTATGATGATACTTATTGGAATTTACGTTTCACTGAACACCTGATATAGTGTACATGACCAAGCTTGTGAGACTGTCTACACATACTTTAAATAACTGACATTTTTCAAAGTATTATAATTATCATATTAAGATTTTTTATTTTGAAGATTATTAAATTTTAAGGATTAATTTTGTCCATTAGATGCCTTAAAGTGTTTTAGATGAATTTTTTCATGAATCTTCTAACTGTTGAGCTACATATCCAGATGATCCAGGCAAATGGTCAAACCATTTGTTTATAGCATGTTATGATTTTTTCTCATTTAAGATACATGCTTTATAACAGTTTTTATTCAAAATGTTATACTTTGAAGCATTTGGATAAGAATCAACTGACCTTTTTATGAAATAAATACAAATTTCGAATTCTGCCATGAACCTACTAATTCAGAATAACTAGGTGATGGGAGCTAGAAATTTCCTGTTTTAAACAAGCTCATTGGGTGATACTTACGTCTCTAATATTTGATACATGGAGCTTTGAAAGCTGCTCTTCTAATTTATAGCTCATATTTTAGTTTTCATTTGCAGTGTTTATAGAACATGTTGAATATGTGACTTTGCCTACCATTTGCTTGTTCTGTTCAGGAGACTTTGGAAGTAGAATTCCAGGATCTACTTTTGTGCTTATGTGTTAGCAATTTCCATTTGTATTTCACTCCGTTGTCATTTCAGAAGATGTCAGTGTCTCTTAATTTGCATCATTAAGCTTTTAGGGCAAATATAGTATCAAAGGTCAATCATCAGGCGGTCTCTGAAAGCTTAGGTTTTTGGCAATATTTTCTTTGAGTTCAGTGATTTTATGAATATATATATAGATATAGATATAGATAGATATAGATATAGATATGGCAAGAACATGCTGCTGTTTTAACTAGCTGCATGGTGTTTTGTATTATTTTATGAATAGAAGCAGATTTCATATTTAGGAAAATACTGTTTTTTGGTTTCAGGAAACACACATACACCTCACAAACATTTTGATACATATTTTTAATTATGGAATGGTAAAGCAAATGCCATTTTTAAAGGGAAAAATGTAGGTCAATAAGAAAATAAACTACTCTTTATGCCAAGGCCATCTTCATTTTAAACTGGGCGGAAATTCAGCAAGTTTATTAGACATCAGTAAGGGTTCAATACTTCTGAACTCTGGAGAGGCAGAACTGGGCTGAGTGTATTCCTTTTATTTGGCAAGGCAAACTATTAGCTGCAACAATAGAGACAATTAGTGCCAAGGAGAGATCTCTAAAGTGTCTGTCTGTGGAGCAGAAGGGCAACGGGCTCTAAACGCAATGCTGTCAAATATTCCAGGTTAAAATTTTCCTTCATGGCATTGAATTTTTGCTCACACCCACAAGATTTCAATAGATATTTCTTACCTCCATAGTCTGGGATCAACTCTACTTTGCGGATCCCCATAAGAAAAAGTGATATTAGGAGAGGGATAGATCTTGAAGTAGCCATGTAATGTTTGTAAACCCCGTATAGCAGTTTTTGATGGAAAAATGAGGAACACCATCCAGTACTAACTGGCAGAGCATTCAGTCTCTCCCTGGGAATTCCTAGAAATGATATTTAATTGAATCTAAGATACTATCATTTTTAGGTGCGCCATTATATTATGTGCCACAAAGAAAGAAAAAATACGGCCAATTAAACTATGATACAATGTTTTTTTATGTAAGAAATATCTGGCAAAATAGTTCCAAATCTTCTTTATATTAAGTCTGATTTTCTGGCTTAGTCACGTTTTGATGCAGTCATTGATGCTTTGGTTCTCCTAACAATATTATGATGATGCAGGCTATCTTAAAGAAGTGTTCTGCTATTGACTGTGAATTCTTTTCCAAGTCACTGATACTATTCTGCTACTTTTGAAGCTGGTGCTTTCTTAATTTTGCCAGACATTCTCATGAGAAGGTTTTTGTATATAACAAGCAGAGTTTATGTTCTTTGCTAGAATTGTCCTTACATGATTTTTATTTGAAACATTGAGCTATTACATTGCCTCATTTTACCGCTGTGAATATCTACCAAGATCACACATATCATGACAATGGCAGGTACCTCATAATTGCTGCCTGATTAACAGTGATAGAAATAATAGTGTCCACTGGGATACTACTTCAATGATGTTCATCCTAATTCATCCTCCTTCAGTGATGTTAAAATAAGAACAAATTCCACCTCAGACTTGGTAAAATAAGACACTGTGAGATAGCCCTGGACATCCAGCAATCTCACAGGATGGAGAATCACTCCATTTATTAGCTGAATAGTAGGAAAGAACGGCTCCCCTGCAAGGTTGAAGAACTAGAAATATACAAGTTACACTTGTATTCATTTGTGATTTTTTCAATTGTACTTACTGATATATGTAGTTTTTAAATGTGAATTGTCCTTCCTCCCCAAAATGGTTTCATTATAGCAAATGAAATGTTAGCCTGCCATATTAAATTATAAATTATTAATCACTATCTCCCTAGTCCTCTAAGTGTCCTTCACCCTCATTACAACACTGTCCTTCAGATATAAGGAGCAGGAAGACTTTAATGAGAACTTCAGCTAATGTGATAATTAGGGAAGGATGAGCTAATTAAAAGATATGCAAAGACTGATTAAAATTATACTTAAAGTGTATGGCTAAATGGAGGAAGAAAACTTTTTAAAAACTCAATCTATTCCAGTATTTAATTTTCAAATCATATTAAATTTTGAATTGTATCATGATATATTTCTTTTATTCCATGTATAACCCCAAATTAAAATACATTTTATAAATAGAGAAGACACAATAATATGTTCGACAGTCCAACTATAACACTGGACACACACACTTCTCTAGCATGTATCTTATATGATTTGTTGTCCAAAATATTGCCACGTTTACCACCTGGAATATATACCAAGATCATGCACATGATGATAATGACAGCTACAACAAATTAACCTCGTTGACCTGGCATACATAATTTAATGCACATAGTGTGGACCAATTTTCCTAAAGTAACTGAGAACCAAAAAAGAAAATAAAACTTTAGGAAATCTGACTCGCAAGAAACTGACTTAATTCTTATATTCTTCCTTAGAGAGATCAAGGTGGCTAAAAGAGCTATTTAAATGATAGGGCTGTTGTTTTTTTATCTCCTTCATGTAGATGGTTAAGAGTTTTCTTCATTTCTAGTTGCATGTTTGCTTCATATCTCACTTCTTTCTCTTCTTTTATTGTACCCACAAAGCTCAAAGTATTAATATATCCCAAAAAAGATCAGACTATTAAATAATGTTTACAGGAAATGAGGTCATTATAAAAACAGCAATTGAGATTGGCTTGTTTGTGTACCGGAGGAAAAATATTTTTCCTTTTTTTTCCACTTCGAGTCTTTATACTAAACTGACTTTGCAAGAACAAATTGACAGCACCAGAAATAAAAGGTCATCAAAATTTCTGCTCAGAATCATCTCATTTACATTATGAAACACTTTTCCCCATGCAAATTTTCATAAGGAAATTGTAAACAGCCTGTCTTTGAAAATTCATTATTATTATTATTATATTTACTACTATAGTTGTACATTACAAGTGAAATTGAGCACATTCAGGAGAAAGCAATGAGGATGATGAAGGATATATGGAAACTATCAAATGTGTAGTTTTTAATAGATCTGGAAAGATGAAATTTGGAGTAGAGAAAAACATGGTCTCATTCTGAAAATATTGGAAAGGATATTGACTTGTATAACTCTCGGAGACACTGAGAAAAACAACGGACAGGTGGGAATCACAAAGGTATATATTCAAGGTCTGTTAAAGGATCTTTCTTAAAACATTGTCCCAGATTGTACCCAGTTATGCTTTAAAATGATGAGCTTTCTGTTCTGGGAGAATTCAAAGGCTCTCTGAACTAATGAGGACTCTGCATTATCATAGTCAAATGATATCTTCTAACAGTAGTAGAAGGGCCACTGAGGGAATGGGCATTGGATAGAATATAGCACAGTCAGTCACAGAAATCAGGGTGGTCAGAGCTAAACAAAACTCTTACGTCAGAGGAAAAGACCTTCATAATTCCCAAATGTTAATCCCAGTTCTGTCACTAATTTGCCCTGCGATCTTGTACTAGCTTGTTAGTCTATTTTCACATTAGTAAAATAAGGGCTTTGATTAGATAGTATATAACTTACCTTCCAGCATTAACATCTTACATAGACTTTCTTTATAGTTCTAAATAAGGTTGACCCTGTTGGTATTTATCTCTGGAACATATCAGCCCTTCACTTCTACCAGTAGTATTCCTGATTCATACACAAATCTTCTCAGGGCAAAATATCAATACCAGCTCTGAAAAATTTGTGCAATTTGTAGAATTTGAGAAATTCAGTGAAATTCAGAAGAAGAAACAATGAGGAGAAGTTGAGGGTCTCCTTTAACCTAAATAAGCCTCACTAGCTTTAGATAATATAATAGTGCTGCAAAACTCATATTCTGCCTTTTAAAATATTATTACATTTAAGAATCTTGAAATCATTTTCATAATGATACTCAAGTAAGAAAATCAACAATATTAACCAATTTGCAGACAAATTATTACAAAAAATGGCATTTATCTGGAGAATAATTTTGTGGCCCTTTAATATTTGTTTTCTGATGATACATACATTGGCCTGATACATCAAAAATAGACTGTTTTACCTATACCCATGAGGTTCAAATAACTCTATATTTTCTAATTAATAGGTCAACACCCACAGTTCTTTTTCCCTTTGTGAAGGTTGCCATAGATGGTATGTGTGGTACCTTTCTCCAGGGTGACTATTAAGTTGACCCAGCACTTTCCTAATAAAAGGGGAGGAATCAAGAGAACTTGAGCAAGTTTCTCTAAATTGCACTACCCTTTTTAGGCTACTCAGATGAGCCAAAGTAATCAGTAAGAAAGGACAGAAATTGTATTTCTGTCAAGTAGACTTGTTTCAGAGCAAATATCTTAACAGTAGGTAATATAATACTAAAATAAAATTTATTAGAAAATGGGAAGTAGACTAAAAAGAAAACCTTTTTTTTTCTAAGTTCAAAAATATTAACTTGGGAAACGGACTTTGGCCCAGTGGTTAGGGCGTCCGTCTACCACATGGGAGGCCCGCAGTTCAAGCCCCGGGCCTCCTTGACCTGTGTGGAGCTGGCCCATGCGCAGTGCTGATGCGCACAAGGAGTGCTGCACCACGCAGGGTGTCCCCCACGTAGGGGAGCCCCACGCGCAGGGAGTGCGCCCATAAGGAGAGCCGCCCAGCGAGAAGGAGGGAGCAGCCTGCCCAGGAATGGCGCCGCCCACACTTCCCGTGCCGCTGATGACAACAGAAGTGGACAAAGAAACAAGAAACAAGACGCAGCAAAAAGACACAGAAAACAGACAACCAGGAGAGGGGAGGAGAATTAAATAAATAAAAAATAAATAAATCTTAAAAAAAAAAAAAAACTTACAGTTAACTTAGTTGCTTAATGTCACTGGCTTGAAATTTTAAAAAATAACTAATTTAGCAAATAATTGATAAATAAAAATAAAATATAATCATTTGGTATTTATATGTCATCAAGAAGAATTTTAGAATTGAATAAAAACAAAAATTTTAATCTTCCTGTTTTGTATATAAATAGCTTCATTAAAGACTGAGTTTTATAATTAGGTACCTTATATTTAAAACTCTTTTAACACAGATTGAAATTAATTTTTTCCTTCAAGGGAAAAAAAATAGGAATCTGAAGTAGAAAAAAGGGCCAATGTTGGTTCTCTCTAATCTTGTGTAACTTTCCAATAACAATGATGACAGTAAGTCCAATAATGTTATATTGAAATGTGTCCAACCAAATACATTTACTTTGCAAAAAGAATATTTAAGTATGTGAACACATATTCTTTGAATATATAGGCCACAAATGACATGGAAAAATAATATTCTTTAGATAGAAATATGGATATATGTGGATACTTTATATGTATTGCCTAATAAAATAAGTTTGCTTAAGTTTATTTTCAATCAAAATTTATTTTAGGGACGTGGACTTGGTTTAACAGATAGAGTGTCTGCCTACCACATGGGAGGTCTGTGGTTCAAACACAGGACCTCCTTGACCCATGTGGAGCTGGCCCACGTACAGTGCTAATGTGAGCAAGGAGTGCCGTGCCGTGCTGGGGTGTCCCCCCACGTAGGGGAGCCCCATGCACAAGGAGTGCACCCCGTAAGGAGAGCCGCCCAGTGCGAAAGAAATTCCAGTCTGCCCAGGAGTGGCACCACACACACACACTGCCTGGTGTGTGCTGATGCAGCAAGATGATGCAACAAAAAAAGATACAGATTCCTGGGCTGCTGACAAGAATTTAAGCGGACACAGAAGAACACACAGCAAATGGACACAGAGAGCAGACAACTGGAGGGGTGTGGAAAGGGAGAGAAATAAATAAATACATAAATCTTTTAAAAATTAAAAAAATAAATAAAATAAAATAAAATTTATTTTATTTGTAAAAGGGTATGTGATACTGCTAAATGATGATTTCTCAATATTTCCTAGCTAGTACCAAAAAAATATTTCCTAGCATGTAACTTTAAATTCCTTCTTACTTAAACCTAGTTTTATACTGAATCATGAAATATATTACTAGATTTGTATTATTTCCGCCAAAAATGTATATTTTAATATACCAATGGCAGGAAGATCTTCGGTGGTTTTATCATATCTCAAAAGACAAAACTGGGAAATAATGCACAAAAAGAGTACTAAAGAGAGGACACACTTAATGAGGTTAGTCAAAATAAATCAAACAACGAGCGTACAGATTATGCAACTAGAATAACTTTTCAATTATATAAAGCCAAAGAGAAAGAAGAAACGATGTTGATGAAAGAGATTAATACCCAAAGGATTCAAAAAAGGAAAATGTGTGAAGTAGAGGAAATTTCGTTTGGAGATTTCTCTTCTATTTTTCTTAGAATCTTCCCCACTGTCTGTTTTCTGGCTACTATGGCAAATAGAACAAAAGGGGTTGGCTTAACAACAAGAGTTTATTGACATGGTATCAGAGGCTTAAAGGCTTGCTTCCTGGGGTCGGTGGTCTTCTGGCTGGCCAGCAACCCTCAGGTTCCTTGGCTTTCCAGTCATATGGCAATGTTCTCTCCTTTCTCTTATGAGTTCCATTTATTTACTGCTTTTCCATGCCTTTTTCTTTTATAAAACCTCTAGTATAGGATTAAGAGCCATCTTGATTCAGTTGAATTTACCTTAACTAAGACTAACATGTTTGAAAGGTCATATTTACAATGGGTCTATACCCACTGAAATGGAATTAAGATAAGAAAATGTTTTTCTGAGGGGTTCATAAGTCAATCAACTATACCTATCTTAGTAGCCAAAGACCTGTCTTGTCAACTCATACTAATAGGCATGACTTCCAGTGAGAGTTTAAGGCTTCTTCCTCACACAACCACTGAGGAGGAGGAGTTCAAGAATCTTCTAGACCCAATCTGCTAGAAGGTGGGGTTTCTTGTTTGCCAGCCAAGGATTAAACCTCTTACTTTTAAATAGTGACAACTTTGGGCTTTATTTATTTATTTATTTGATACTGGCTATTTGGAATTCTCTTTCCTTTGACACCTTCTCTTCTTCAAATTTCTATCTTAGAGCCCTGTCCTTTAGATTTTTAAAAAACAGTTTTGAGGTATAATTTGTATATAATAAAATGAATATATCCATTTTAAATGTATATGTTCATTAATTTTTGACAAATATATACACCTGTGCAATCATCACCCCACTCAAGATACAGAACATTTTCATCAACCCTTAAAGTCATTTTGTGTCCTCAGTTATTCACCCATCCCACACTTTCTGCCTCAGACAATAAAAATCTGCTTCTTATCACTATAAATTAGTTCTGCATCTTCTAAACTTTCAAAAACATGGAATCATATGGTTGTATCTTTATGTCTGGCTTTTATTACTCAGCAGAATGATACATAAATATTGCAGGTTTTTAAACAATTTTCTTGAAACATATTTATAAACCATAAAATCCATCCAGTGTACAATCAGTGGCATTTGGTATAAACAGAGCTTCTTCATTCATTGCATCAATCAACATGGGAATATCTTCATTGCTCCAAAAAATCATAATAATAAACAGAAAACAAATAAACAAACAACAAAACTCTACCCCCTTAGTAGTCACCTCTGAATCTTTCTACCATTTCCCTGCCATACATAACTGCTAATCTATTTCTGATTCTATAATTTATTTGTATTAATATTTTATACAGATGGACTTAAAAAATTGTAGTACTTTTATATAGTTTTTTTCACTTAGCCTATTTCCTTTTCATTACTAATACGGAAGACTATTAATATATTAGTACACACTACAGTACATTGTTTGCTTTGGTTGTATTTTCACCCAAATGTCACCCTGATATTGACATAACACTAACATACATTATTTCTGTTTCAGAGAAAGACATTCTTATATATGCACTATTAACCATACTCCTTTTTTGCATGAGGGTTCCCTATGCTATACAGTCCCACATTTTATTTTTCAGCTTTCTTTTTAGTGATATACAGGACCTTAAGCCTTCCCTTTCAACCACCATCATAACCACACATTAGCCCTAATAATTAAAAACACTATGAAATGCTTTCACCATTTCTATTAATTTCCAAAAATTTACAACCTTTTAACCAATTCTGTCCAGATTAAACCTCAGCTTTAATCTAACTTCATTCTATTTTCTGGTGACCTATATTATCATTATTAATTCCATAAGTTTACTCCCTATATGTAGTTCTTGATAGCAAAATCATATGACATTTATCTTTTTGTGTCTGGCATACTTCACACAAGATAATGTCTCCCAGGTTCATCTAAATTGTTATATGGTTCATGATTTCATTTCTTCTTACAGCTAAATAATATTCCATTTGATTTATATACCACAATTTGTTTATCCATTCATCAACTGATGGACACCTGGGCTGACTCTATCTTTTGGTAATGGTGAACAATGCCACTATGAACATGAGTGTGCAGATGTCTGTTTATCTCACTGCTCTCGGTTCTTCTGGGGATATCCCTAGTAATGGTATTTCTGAGTCACATGGCAAGTCTATATTCAACTTATTTAGGAACTGCAAATGGTCCTCTACAGTGGCTGTACTATTCTACATTCCTACCAACAGTGAATAAGAGTTCCTATCTCTCCACATCCTCTTCAACATTTAAAGTTTTCTGACTTTTAATTGTGCCTGGCCTAATAGGCACGAAGTGTTATCTCATTCAATTTTGATTTGCATTTCCCTAATTGCTAGTGATGTTGAACATTTTTACATGTGTTTCTTTACCATTTGTATTTCTTCTTTGGAGAATTGTTTTTTAAAATCTTTTCCCCATTGCTTTTATTCCTGATTTTATTTATTTACATATTCTCTCTTTTTCTTTGTTAGTATAGCTAAGGGTTTGTCAATTTTATTGATATTCTCAAAGAACCAACTTCTGGATTTACTGATTCTGCTTGCTGACAAGATGGATTCTTGTTTACAAATTCTTAGTTTCTACTTCTTTGTGAATACTTTTGATTTATTTTCATATTTGAAAGACAATTTTTTCAGATAAAGAATTCTTGTCTGGCAATTTTTATCTTTCAGCATCTTAGTTATATTGTATCATTGTCTTCTTGCCTCCATAGTTTCTGATGAGAAATCCACACTAAGGCTTACTGGGTGCCCCTTGTATGTGATGGTTTGTTTTTCCATTACTATCATAATTTTCTCTTTATTTTTGGCATTTGACATTTTGGCATTTGAGTAGTATGTGTCTTGGAGTAGGTCTTTTCAGACTTATTCTGATTAGAGTACCATGTACTTCTTTTTTTCCCACCTTTTTTTTTATTTTAGCAAATGTTTTTATTTCTCTTTTTTTAAAAAGATACATAAATCACACAAAATGTTACACTAAAAAATATTGAAGAGGTGCCCACATACCCTACTCCCCACCCCCACCTCCACTATTCCTACATCAACATCTTTCGTCAGTGTGGCATGTTCATTGCATTAGGTGAATACATTTTGGAGCGCTGCTACACCACATGGATTATAATTTACATTGTAGTTTGCACTCTCCCCCAGTCTAGTGGGCTATGGCAGGATATATAATGTCCTGCAACTGTCCCTGCAATATCATTCAGGACAACTCCAAGTCCCAAAAATGCTCCCATATCACACCTCTTCTTCCATCTGCCTGCCTTCCGCAACTCTCATGGCCACTGTCTCTACATCAATGATACAATTTCTTCCATTGCTAGAGTCACAAAAGTTCTATATTAGAACACCAGTAAGTCCACTCTAATCCATGTTTTATTCCTCCATCCCATGGACCCTGGGCTGGTGATGTGACTCCATGTCTAAATCAAGAGGGGATTTAGATCCCACATGGTTGATGGATGTGATTCTCCTGCTTGCAGTTGTATACTCTCTCAGTTCCCTGGTGTGGTGGTTGACCATCCTCACATCCCTGTTAGCTGACCTGGGTAAGTCTAAAGAACTGGAGAGTAGGTGTTGCAACTCTGCTGAGGTTCAGGGTCCAGCTACCACATGGACAGTTCAGAGATTTAAGTCTCCTGAGTAAACACCAACTCCAGCACCAACCACAGTTTCAGTAAAAGTAATAGAAGGGACATGTGTAGAGAGGTCACATCTGAGTCCAACTTCACCACACTCAGGAACACAAATTCCAAAGTTGAGCTTCACTGGCAAGGCACTGAACTACAGAGCCATCAGCCATGACCTAAGAACCTGTGTGTCTCCATAGCTATCAGGAGCACCTCTACCTGGGGTTCTATCTACTTTGGCTGTCTTTGGGATCCTGCTGCGATGTGAGTAAGCACAACCCCTCTGATGACCTCCTGCTTATTTTGAAGTCTCTTAACCATATAAACTCATTTTTCTTTACCATTTCCCCATTTTATTCAAGGTCTTTTTCTAGTTGCATCACCAGATGGTGATTGGTAGTAATCCTTTGGCACCAGGGTGGTTCATCCCTGGGAGTCATGCCCCATGCTTGAGGGAAAGTAATGCATTTACAAGCTGAGTTTGGCTTAGAGAGTGGCCACATTTAAGCAACATGGAGGTTCTCAGGAAGTAACTCTTAGGCACCCTGCATTTCTAGGCCTATTTGAAATTTCACGCACACAGGCTCATAAGTATAGTCATTAGCATCAAGGGCTCATCACTGGACCAACCTTCTTCACTGGTCTTTGCCCTTGAACTTGGGGGATTGTTGCTGTTCCACTGGATAAGATTATAGAGCTCCTCTGGCTAGGAACTCAGTATTCCCCCAGTTGTCATGTGTAACTCTACCTACTATGACAATATCCACTGTATATCTGAACATATTTATATACACAATGTACATGCCCTGGAAAACTCCCTCCCAACCATGCATCCTCCATCAATGACACCCCATACTAGTGTTCCTCCACTGCCATAGTTGAACCCCTCTGTGATCCAAAACTTCTTAAAAAATGAAGCCTAATATATTGCCAAATTCAACTAGTAGGAAAATGAAATAGTAATGGTAGCTTTACTAAAGATTAGAAATAGAATACAAATAATTTAGAAAAAATAAAATAAAAAATAAATTAGTGTATTAAAAAATGGAAGATATTATAAAACTATGTTTTTGACATTTTGCTTTTCATCACTGTAATAGATGTTGCCCTGTATGTACAGTGGCAAGGCAATCTCTTTCTTTCTACATCCTTTTTTTAGTTTTTAATTTTGTCTTCAAAAAAGTTTTAGATCACAGTAAAGGCACATATACAATATAGGGGATTCCCATATACCCAACAACAAAACCTTTTCCACCTTCCCCAGCAATAATCTTTTTACATGTAGATGTTATATCTGCTATAGTTTATATACAGATATTGAAACATAGCTACTAACCATTGTTCTATTATGGTTTACATTATGGTTTATATTGTAGACTGTACACTTTTCTAAATTTTTTGTTACATTATGGTTTATATTTTAGAATATATGCTTTTATAAATTTTTGATGAAATTTAACATAGCCTATATCCATTGTTGCATGATCTTGTGGAGTAATTCCATTGCCCTTCCCCAGTTGCTCTCTTCTCCATCTATTCTATTCCTCTGTCCCCTCCCCTTGGGGTCCACAGTGACAACCAAACTTCACTGACTGAAAGACAAGATTCATGGATACTTGCAGCAATGCTGAGGGCTTAACATACTAGTCTGTCCTCCCCAATTGGGAGTCACCCATGCTCTTGAGAGACACCCTTTTCTCTGTTTGGGAAAATCAGGACTCCTCAGAATGGAGGTACAACTTCCCACTCATTGTATGGGTCTCCACCCACTGATTTAACACATTATGACAAGATCAGCACTCACACACTTCCTAGAAGCCTGCCCAGGTGCACTTTGTGCCAGATGTCCCCCGTCAAACACCTTAAACATATAACACTTCCTTATTATATTTTCTAAAGAGTTTTCTCAACATTATAGTTTCAACCACGTACCTGATAATCTCCCACCTTCACCTTCTCCCTCCAAACTCTCTCCCCATTTCCATGGACCTTCTGACACATCCTTCCAACCTTAGTGTTCCTCAAGCCAGCAAAGCCCCACCCAATAGTACTCACAACCTTCCTCTTCCCCCGCCCCCCAAATTTCCTGTAAGCCTATCATCTGGTCTCTAGCTCTCTGAGATGTCTTGATTTGCTTAATTCATATGAGAGAGGTCATGTAGTATTTGTCCTTCAATGCCTGGCTTGCTTCACTCAACATAAGGTCCTCAAGATTCACCGATGTTATCTCATGTGTTAGTACTGAATTCCTTCTTACAGTTGAGTAGTATTCCATTGTATGTATATACCACATTTTGTTTATCCATTCATCTGTTGACAGACATTTGGGTTGATTCCAACTTTTGGCAATAGTGAATAATACTGCCATGAATGTTTGAACATTAGTGTGCCTTTATCATGTCATGTACTTGACTTCAGTTCTTCTGGGTATATACCCAGCAGTGGAATTCCTGGGTCATATGAGAAATCTGTAGCACTGCCAAACTGTCCTCCAGAATGACTGGATCCTTCTACATTCCCACCAGAAGTGGATGAGTATTCCCAATCCTCCACATCCTCTCCAACACTAGTAGTCCTCCTTTTTTTTTTTTTTTAATAGCCACCAGTCTAAAGGGTGTATGATGGTATCTCATTGTAGTTTTGATTTGCATTTCCCTAATAGCTAGTAATGGTGAGCATCTTTCCATGTGCTTTTAAGCCATTTCTATTTCTTCTTTAGAGAAGTGTCTGTCCATATCTCTTGATGATTTTTTGAATGGGTTATTTTTTTATTTTTGAGATATAGAATTTCTTTATATATGCTGGATATTAGGCTGCTATCAGATATATAGTTACAAAATAATTTTTTTCATTGGGTAGGCTGTCTTTGCTTTCTTGATAAACTCTTTTGAGGTGCCAAAGGCTTTAACTTTGAGGAGGTCCCATTTAACTATTTTTTCTTTCTCTACTCATGTTTTGGGTGTGAAATTCATGAAGCCATTTCTTATTACAAGGTCCTGTAGTTGCTTCCCTACATTGTCTTCCAAGGTCTTTATGGTCTTGGCTCTTATATTTAGATCTTTGATCCATCTAGAGTTAATTTCTGTATATGGTGTGAGATGATAATCTTCTCTCATTCTATTGTGTATGTACATCCAATTCTCCAAGCACCATTTGTTGAAGAGGCCATTCTCTCCCAGTTGAGTGAGCTCGGTGGCCTTATCAAATATCAGTTGACCGTATATGCGAGAATCTATATCAGAACTCTCAATTCAGTTCCATTGGTCAGTATGTCTATCCTTGGGCCAATACCATGCCATTTTAACCACTAAAGTTTTATAGTATGTTTTAAAGTTAGGTAGTGTGATTCCTTCAATTTCATTTTTCTTTTTCAATATGTCTTTGGCTATTCAAGGCCTCTTTCCCTTCCAAATACTTTTCATAGTTAGTTTTTCCAGTTCATTAGAAAATGTTGTGTTGATTTTTATTGGGATTGCATTAAATCTGTAGATCAATTTGGGTAGGATAGACATCTTGATGATATTTGGTCTTCCTATCCATCGACAGGAAATATTCTTCCATTTATTTAAGTCTTCTTTGATTTCATTTCCTCTAAATTGTCATTCTTGTTGGCATATAGTTTTTCAAAGTATCCTCTTGTGATACTCTTTATTTCTGTGGAGTCAGTGGTGATATCCCCTTTCTCATTTCTTATTTTGTGTATTTGCATCTTCTTTCTTTTTTTCTTTGTTAGTCTAGTTAAGGGTTTGTAAATTTTATTGATCTTCTAAAAAAACTAACTCTTTGCTTCATTTATTTTTTCTAGTGCTTTCTTATTTTCTATTTATTTAGTTCTGTTCTGATCTTTGTACTTTCTTTCTTTTTTCTTCCTTTGGAGTAAGTTTGTTGTTTTTTCACTAATTCCTCCAAGTATGTAGCTAGGTTTTTAATTTTAGCTCTTTCTTCTTTTTTGATGTATGAATTTATGGCTATGAATTTCCCTCTCAGTATAGTTTTTGCTGCATCCCATAAGTTTTGATATGTTGTGCTGTCATTTTCATTGGTTTCAAGGCAGTTACTGATTACTTTTGAGTTTCCTCCTTGACCCACTTTTTGTCTATTGTGTGTGTTGCTTACCTTCCATATCTTTGTGCCTAATCTGGTTCTCTGGCCCTTGCAGCTTTCCAGCTTTATTATGCTGTGGTCATAGAAATTATTTAATATGATTTCAATCTTTCTGAATTCATTGAGACTTTCTCTGTGGTCTACCATGTGGCCTATCTTGGAGAATGAGCCATGTGCACTTGAGAAGAATGTAAATCCTGCTGTATTTGGGTGTAATGTTGTATATGTCTGTTAGGTGCAGATCCTCTAATATATTATTCAAAATCTTTGTTTCTTTATTGATTCTCTGTTGAAATGTTCTAATGGTGAAAATGGTGTATTTAAGTCCCCCACTATAATTGTAGAGGCATCTATTCCTTAACTTAGTTTTTCCAGTGTTTGCATCACTTATTTGGAGGTGCCCTGGTTAGGTGCATAAATGTTTATGATTGTTCTTTCTTCTTGAAAGACCCCTTTTACTAATATGTAGTGTCCATCTTTGTCTCTCACAATAGTTTTGCATTGCAAGTCTATTTTGTCCAATATTAGTATAGCTACTCCTGTCCTTTTTTTGGTATTGTTAGCTTTTAAGATTGTTTTCCAGCCATTCACTTTCAACTTCCTTGAATTCCTGGGTCTGAGGTGGATTTCTTGTAGACAGCATATAGATGGGTCTTATTTCCTTATACATTCTGCCAATCTTTGTCTCTTGAAAATTGAGTTTAATCCATTAACATTCAATGTTATTACTCTCAAGGAATTACTTACATTAGCCATATTTTCTTTGGATTTGTGTATGTCATATGTTGTTTTTATTTCTTTTTGTCTTTTTAGTTGTTCTTACACTCCCCTCCAACTCTGTCTCTCCTGTTTTTTTTTTTTCCTTTCTTCCTGTGGAACTCCCTTTAGTATTCTTGAAAGAAAGGTATCTTGTTGGCATGCTCTCTTAGTTTCTGTTTATCTGTGAATATTTTGAACTCTCCATCATTTTTTAATGCCAGCTTTACAGGATAGAGTATTCTTGGCTGGAAATTTTTTTCTTTTAGTGCCTTGACTATGTCATACCACTGCCTTCTGGCCTCCATGGTTTCAGATGAGAAATCAGTACTTAATCTTATTGAGCTTCTCTTGTATATGATGGTTCTCTTTTCTCTTGCTGCCTTCAGTATTTTCTCTTTGTCTTGAGCATTGGACCCAGTAATAGATTGCAGACCATTTTCCAAGGTCCTTGAGGAGGGAGGCTATAAAGGTTCAAAAAAACTTTATTTATTTACTTTTAGAAGCCATTGCATACACTTTCTTGATCTGCCAGCAGATGGTGCTCTTTGGCAGACATTGCTGTTGAACCCTTGTCAGAATGTGTGCAATATAATTCTGATGGGGAGGGGAGAGTGTGGAAACAATGTAATGTGGAAATTTCCCTCAGGGAGAGGTATTCAGAGCCAAGCTCAGCCTTGCCTCACAAGTAAAACTTTCTCAGAAGCTGCTCTTCTCCTTTGGCCAGCTGCTGTTTCCCTTTTTCTGGGTGGAGGGAGGATAATTCCACTTCCCCTTGTGTCATCAGTAACCAGTACAGATCAGTAGGGAGGGTATTTGAGAAAGTAGGATCTCTTTAATTCTCTGTTGGCTCCCAGGCCAAACAATGGTGGAGCTCCTCCAAGCCTGGGAGGCTGTGTCTTCTGGGACACAGCAGACTAAATTTGTTGGCCAAAAGCTGAATCAGCCATAGGCTGTGTCCCTCTCTCTTTCTTTTCTTAGGAAGGTGGACCCCTGTAACCTCCTCCATCTCTAACCACTAGCCCAGGGCTAGAGGACTCAATGCTGTCTGCTCTCTGGGTAGGGGGATAGGTGCCAGCAGCTTCAGCTGCAGCTTTTACTCACAGAGCCTTCTTGTCTAATATCTTTTTCTCTGTCCCTCTCTCTTCTTGGGGGTACCCAGCTTTCTACTGGTGCCCTAAGCCCCAGAACAGTTTTCTGGACAGTTTCTGCCTCTGCTCTACCTCTTTTTCTGAGAGAGAAGTGGGTCCTATGTCTCTCTAAGCCTTCAATCTTCCCCAAAGTCATCAATGTTGCTTTGTTTCAATAGATCACCTCTTTTGTTGTTGAGTAGTGAGCACAGTAATATACCATTCATCTATTTCCAACTATCACTTACTACAAGTGTTGGTGATGACATGGAGTGTTTGGAACTCTCTACATTGCTGGATGAGTTACCAAATGGTACAACTACTTTAGAATATACTTCAACAGGTTCTCATGGAGTTATACTTACCCTATGATCCATAACTTTATTTATTGGTATTTATTAAAATGAAGTATACATTCACAAAAAGATTTATACATGCAAGTTCACAGTGGTCTTATTAATTATATTTGCCTTTCACACTTTGGGTAAAGTAAGTCAAAACTGGCCCAGGGAGGCTTTCCACTTGGGCAGACTCCTTTCTCTGAGAAAATGATGCAGCAATGTGATTATCACCCAAGGAAAAGAAAGCACTACCCAGATCCTTAGGTAAAAATAACTGAATTAAAAGCAAAATATCAGTCCATCAATTTAAGCCATATGTCTTTCAAATGGTCAGTAGCGGATTGATATTATTGATGAATTCCTAAAAGAAATATTGGATTATGTTTGTAAACTGGTTTTGTCCTCTGGGCATATTAAATTATATTGGATTCAGAGCTTTACTGATTAAATAATGATCAAAGTTTTGATTGGGCCACATCAGTAGGACATTGCATTCTTGCCCACTTGGTGGGCAGGGAGTCACAGAGAAAACAACAAGGCAGAAGAGATAGTTGGAGTTTTTGAGCTGGAGCCCAGGAAGGAAACACATAGGAGAAGAACACAGAGGAATAGAGAACAGCTCCTTAGACATGGCAGAAGCCCTAGGGAGAGAGACAGAGCCATTTGTTTGATAGTCTACTGCTGACCTTGTGAAGAGAGGCAAAACCTAGAAAGCCTCATAGTCTACAGCTGACCTCATGGAGAAAACAGAGGATGTGATCCCAGAGAGCAATGAACCCCAGGAAGTGAGGAACCCAGGAAACCTGAACCCTGGAAGAGATCAGCAGCTATCTTGCTCCAACATGTGGCAAAAGACTTTGGTGAGGGAAGTAATTTATGCTTTATGGCCTGGTAACTAAGCTTCTACCTCAAGTATCCTTTATAAAAGCTAAGAGATTTCTGGTATTTTGCATCATCACCCTTTTGGCTAACTAATACATGGTCTAACCCAGTCACGTACATCTGGGTAAAGGTTCTTGCTAATAATGAGAACTATTTTTATCCTCTCTTCTTTCTTCATATGTCTTTATAAATTACAGATTTTGGCTTCAGAGTCTTGGCCAAATATCTTAGCTCTTTTGTCCTATCTTGCGAGAGACTCTCTCTTTTGTCTTCTAAGTAATTGTTCCTTTATCATTGAACCACTGAAGAAGTGGGAAGGAATTCAGAAAAACTGCTGTTGGATTGGTAGAAAGTTCAGGATCCCATCAAATTAAACTGTTTGCAGACACTTACTTGCATAAGGAAAAACACCCATGAATCTCACTAGCTGGCATGCTTTCCAGAGAAATCAAGAACATTCTCCAATCCCTGAATCATCAATATTAATTGGCTTACAAGTATCCTTTAATACAAAACTAAAGGAATCACATTAGAAATCTCCTTGCTAATCCATAATTGTTCTATTTTGTGTGGTTGTCAAATCAAGTAACCCATTGGAGGGAGGGTATTTAGTGCATTTATTGAAGAGTTGAAATACACACACGATATTGACTTCTGTTCAACTTTCTAATGACAATTTATTGTAAAGAACTAGCAGTCTCCTGTAGTGAGTCAGTCAGCTTCACAGAGCATCTCTCTCTACATCCTGAATTATAGTCAATCATTTTTAAAATTATACTCCTTCAGGAAGTGTTTATATTCCATGAAATTATTAATAGAGATTGAAAGAGCAGTAAGTAAATAGCTAGAAAACAAGGATTATAGTGTCCTGGGACCTTCTCTTCTATATATTCCCAAGAACAAAATCCAGACTACTCTTCTCTGAGAGTTAGCAGTAAACCCTTCTTACTTTCATTCTGAGATTTTTCACATGCAAAGATAAGCTGCTAAAGGGGTTTTGTTTGCTTACTTGTTTGCTTCCTACCACCTTTTCTCTCTATTTCCCTTTATGTTTTGCTTGTTTCTCTTTATTCCTTCTCATCTTTATTTTCATACAAAGATTGTCTACATCCAGTGACTAAAGTGAGAAACAAATCAAGTGGAATTCTTATGCATGTTTTCCATTGGACAAATAAGAATGAAAGAAGTTTGTTATACAAGCTCCTTCTAAACTAGACAGCTGAAAGAAATCTGAATTGCAGAAGAGTTACCAGCCTAACTGGATGACAGAATTATGAAACAACAATGCTGTCCTCCACCATGCTATGCATTTCTTCTCATTGATGGTTTAATCCTAACCTTCTTCCTTTCAGTCTAAGTATTAATTTCTGTAGCCCCTCATAATTCAATCTTTCCTCTTCATATTATTCTCTTCAAACCAGTAAATCATAGGACTTGAATGATTCTAAGTAGTCAGCTAGCTGTATGATGACCAATGGATTATTTTTCAGTACATTGAAACAAGACTTCACTTGTGTCATTTGTTTAGACTGGATAATCTCAGTAGGGATAGGGAACACACATATTGCTTTATAAATTCCCTGTGATCCTATGATTAGTAGAACTTCTTTTCCTTGGACATATATTATTACTTGGGTTATTTAAATTAGTACTATCAGGTCATGGACACATGATTTGTGAAAACTGGAAAGCCTTCAAGAGATTTTAGAAGAGTTATATACTTACTTACATCCAAAGAAAAAGAGGAATGAATTGAGCCCATTATTTGTTTTTCTTGGCTTGTTTTACTTTTTGAAAAAATCCCCTATGGCATTAGAGGCCACAGTGATAAGCAGTGTGTAACATCAAAGTGTAATTAAAGGCTTTCCAGAGTGCCATGTCAGAACTGAAACACTAAAGAGAAAACTGTCAATATGTCTGATCTGTTTTGGGGAAATGGCTGTTTTGAGCTGAACATCACAATGGTAAGTCCTACTCAAATTTAATCAGACTGGAAATGGGAGCAAATAGAAATGGCAACACATTCTGCTAGAATTAGGATGATTGTCATTTTTCTTTCTTCCCAAATAGTAATAATGCCCTATTTTTGCAGCAAGCATATGTTACCTATTTAAGTTGAAATAATTTCTCTTTAAAATCCCCTACAGTTGCAAAAACTAGAAAATAAATAATGTTGACAAAATCAAAGTTTAAAAATGAAATAATCATAAGACAAAATATGCTGGGCTACTTGACCAAGATGGCTTCGTAAAGATTCTCCAGAGTGCCATGCTTCCCACAGAATTTTGGAAAAACTAGCAAAATCAGGCAAAGCCATATTCCTCAAAACACCAGAAAGCAATTAAAGGGTTGCAATAATTGGGAGAGTCCAAATCAAGAAAACACATCTCTAAAAACAGTAGGCAAGGAGCAGCTATGGCTCACATGGTTGAGTACCTACTTCCCACATGGGAGGTCCCAGGTTCAGTTCCTGGTAACTCTTAAAAAACAAAAACAAAGAAACAACAAGCGAACAAATATTAAAAACCCAAAAAACTCAGGAGAGCCAATGTGGCTCACTGGTTGAGCACTGACTTCTACCCTAAATAAATATCCTTTATAAAAGCCAACAGAGTTCTGTTACTTTTCATCAGCATCCATTTGGCTGACTAATACAGGGTTTGGTACCAGGAGTTGAGTAAGGACTTCCAAAAACCTTCTCTTCCATAAAAGGAAGTAGAATAAAGGCAAAAACAGTCCAAATCAACTGATGAAAGGAAAAAATAAATGGAAAATCTTGAATGCAGCAAGAAAGAATTAACTCAGCAGGCACAAGGAATCCTCAATGTGACTAACAGCTGATTTCTCTGCAACTTTAAAACATGGATTGCCTTTCCTCCAGTTTCCAATAATAGTTTCACCATTTACTTCTGAGACCTCATAAAAAGTCTCTTTACTGTCCATATTCCTACCAACAGTCTCTTCAAAGCAATCTAGGTCTTTTCTACCAAGTATCTTACAATTCCTCTAAAAAAATACCCTTTACCCACTTATAAAACCATTCCAGCATTTCGGTAATTGCAAAAGCACCACCTCATTTCTGGTACCAAATTCTATATTAGTCAACCAAGGGGGTGCTGATGCAAAGTACTAAAAATCTGTTGGCTTTTGTAAAGGGTATTTATTTGGGGTAGAACCTTATATTCACAAGGCCTTAAAGAGTACAACTCAAGATACCATAAGAGGTACTTCCTCACCCAGTCATTGGCCATGTGTTGAAGCAAGATGGTGGGCAATGTCTGCAAGGGTTCAGCCTTCCTTCTTTCCTCTTAAGGCTCTGTGGTCACAGCTTCTTCTGATATCAGCTGTATGCTGACATAAGGCTTGATTCTCTCCCCAGAGTTCATTTCTTTCTGGGCTCAGCTGCTCTGTTCTCTTCACAAGGTCAACTATACACTATCAGGTTTATCTCTCTTCCCAGGACCTCTGCCATGTGTAATGAGCTGTCTCTCTTCCTCTGTGTTTTTCTCTGTGTGTCTATTTCCATGTGATAGTCTGTTTTTTCAGCCCACCAAGGGTATAGACTCAACCCTATATGCCCTAATGACATGGTCAAATCAAAGCCCTAATCTTAACATAATTTAATCAAAGATGCCTCAGCTGAATCTAATAAAATAAAAGGGTATCACACCCAGAGTAACAGACCAGTTTACAAAGATAATAAAATATCTTTTTTGGAATTCATCAATAATATCAAACTGCTCCAAACCAGAAGACATAATTATAAATACATGTGTACCTTATGGAAGAGACCCAAAGTTTATGAAGCAAATATTGACAGATGTAAAGGGAGAAATAGGTGGTTCTACATTTGTAGTAGACCTCAATACACTACTTTCAATTTTGGATAGAACTCCTAGGCAGAAATAAGCCAGGCACAAAAGGATAAATATTTTATGAGTTCACTGATATGATATAAATAGGATAAACAAATTCATAGAGTCAGAAGCTAGGTTACAGGTTGCCAAGGTCTAGATAGTGAGTGTGAATGGGGTGTTTATGCTTAACTGGTATACATTTCCTGTTTGGAGTGATAGAAAAGTTTTGGTAGTGGATGGCTGCACAACATGTGAGTGTAATTAAAACCACTGAATTATATATTTGAGTTGCTTAAAGAGGAAATTGAGGTTGTATATATTTTTAAAAGATTTTTTAAGAAAAAAGATAAAACTGCATGTGTTATTATTACAGTGGTAGTTATATTAAAATTATTTTTAAAATGGATAAATTAATATAATGCAATTTGACTTTAAAACAATTTAAAGCCTCTATTGATTTTTTATAGTTTCAGGAATAGCTGGAATCAGGTGGGGAGTAGTATGGATTCTGTGGTTTTATTATACTTTATGATTCAAGGTTAAATTGTCTAAAATGAAGGAACTTCCACACCTTAGCATCTATGTGACTGAACTGTACAATTATAATATACAGCAGTTTGACATGGTTATGAATTCCAAAAATAGATATCAGATTATGTTTGTAATCTAGTCTGTACCTGAGCATGTTTCAGTTATGATTAGGGCTCTGATTGGGCCACATCATTAGGGCATTAAGTTCCCACCCCTTGGTGGGTAGGGATTCACAGATAAAAGACATGGCAAAGGACAGAGATGAGGGTTTTTGATGTTGGAGTTTTGATGCTGGAGTTTGACATTGAAGCCTTAAGCTGGAGCCTCAGGAAGTAAGCTCACAAAGGAAAGAGAAGCCAGCCCCAGGAAGAGAGGAACCCTGAGCCCAGGAAGAAGCAAGCCCTGGAAGAAAGGAATCTTGAACACAGAGAGAAGCAAGACCCTGGAAGAAAGTTACCCAGAAAGCCTGAACCCTTGCAGCTATCAGCAGCTGTCTTGCTCCAACATGTTAAAATAGACTTTGATGAGGGAAGCAACTTATGCTTTATGGCCTGGTATCTGTAAGCTCCTACCCCAAATAAATACCCTCTATAAAAACCAACAAATTACTGGTATTTTGCATCAGCACCCCTTTGGCTGACTAATACAGTATTTGGTACTGAAGAGTGGAGTAGGGCTTTTCAATTACCAAAATGCTGGAATGGTTTTATAAATGGGTAAGGGGTATTTTTTGGAGGAATTGTGACATGCTTGGAAGAAAAACCTACAGTGCTTTGAAGAGACTTTTGATAGCAATAGGGATGCTAAAGAGACTTTTTATGATGCCTCAGAAGTAAGTGATGAAGCTATTATTGTAATCTGCAGGAAAGGAGATCTGTGTTTTAAAGTTGCAGAGTACTTAGCAAGATTAACTACTGGTGTTTTATGGAAGGCAAAATTTGAAAATGGCAAGTTTGGGCATTTAGCTGAAAAATTTTCCAAAGTAAACCCAGAGAATGTGGCTTGGCTTCTGCTTACAGTTTATAGCAAAATGCTAGATGAAGAGATATGCTGAGGGCTGAACTGTCAGGCACAAAGAAAACAGAAACTAATTCTGGAGATTCCAAGCCTCTGGAAATCAAGCTCCCAGATGAAAGTGCCCTATTGGAGGACTTAACTAAACTTGGAACTTGTAACTCAAGATCGAAGGTGCTGTTTTGTAGGAAAGACTTGTGGAAAGTCTGTCTGATGACTTGGACCCCTGCTTCTTGAGTGCTAAACCAACAAGGTTTTTGAGAGAACTGTATGAACAAAACCACTGTTGGCTTGGACTAAAAGGGACATGGAAAGGAGAGATTGAAGGAGAAACAGCTTTAAGAGGAAAACCATGGAAGCTGAGATACAGAATTAAGACATTACCGTGGGCCAAGTGAGGAACCCCAATCATGTGTACAGAGAGAGTGAATTTTCACCAGCAGTTGAAGAGGGTGAATGTTCCTACCTGATGTTCTGGGAGAGTTTTGCCACCCCAGGGTACAGAATAGGGTGGAGCTCCTTCCCCAAGGATTTTGGCAGTTCAGGTCAGCACCCCACAGGTCTGAGAGGGGTGGACCTGTCCCCCATGGATTAGAGAAGGCCAGGTGGTCAACCCGTTGCTCTCTGTGGTTTGAGCATGTTTGCCAAAGGCTACGGGGAATGTTGTTTTCAACATTATACTAAGGGGGTTAAGACTCTAACCCAAAGATAGGGTAAGGTGTGGCAATCACCCCAACACTCTTGGAGGGTGAGATCTGGAGCTTGGTTGACAAGCAGATGCTTGATGAGGGTGGAACCAAGAAAATGGCCATTGGGCAAGCATGTGGAAAGGGTGGATTCCCATAAGGCAGTAAGGAAAAGAAACCATCATCTTAAGATTGACTCTTAGACTGAAATTGAATGGAAATGTCCTGCAAGTTTACTGAACTGTAGAGGACCTGTGACTCATGTTTCCCTCCCCATTTCTCCATGTTTATCCTTTGTCCATTTGTGTATTAGAAACAGATAAATTGTTTAATAAGTTTCAGAGGTCTATAGCACATGGGACTTTGCCCCAAGACAAATTGTATTTCTTTAAATTGATTGTGATATGATTTAGTAATTGCATTGTTACTGATTTAAGGTTTTTTCAAATATTGTAACATATTTTTAGAATTCAGAGGGTGAAGTAGAGCAGTTTGATATAGTTATGAATTCCAAAATAGATATCAGATCATGTTTGTAATCTAGTCTGTACCTGGGCATGATTAAGTTATGATTAGGGATTTGATTGGGCCATGTCATTAGGGCATTGAATCCTCATTCCTTGGTGGGTGGGGACTCACAGATAAAAGACACGGCAAAGGACAGAGATGAGGGTTTTTGATATTGGAGTTTTGATGTTAGAGTTTGATGCTGAAGCCTTAAGCTGACGCCCTGGGAAGTAAGCTCAGAGGATAGAGAGGCCAGCCCCAGGAAGAGAGGAATCCTGAGCCCAGGAAGAAGCAAGCCCTGGGAAGAAAGGGACCTTGAACCCAGAGAGAAGCAAGGCCCTGGAAGGGAGGAACCCAGGAAGCCTGAACACTTTCACCAACACATGAAAATAGACTTTTGTGAGGGAATTAACTTATGCTTTATGACCTGGTATTTGTAAGCTCCTAATCCAAATAAATACCCTTTATAAAAACCGACTGTAGCAGTTTGATATAGTTAAGAATTCCAAAAATAGATACTGGATTATGTTTGTAATCTGGTCTATTACTGGGCATGATTGAGTTATGATTATGGCTTTAATTGGGCCATGTCATTAAGGCGTTGAGTCTCCACCCTTTGGTGGGTGGGGACTCACACTTAATAGGCATGGCAATAGACAGACTTGGAGCTTTTGATGCTAGGGTTTCTGAAACTGGAGTTTTGATGTTGGAGTTTGATGCTGAAGACTTAAACTGGAGCCCCACGAAGTCAGCATGCAGAAGAAAGAGAAGCCAGCCCCAGGAAGGAAGGAATCTTGAACCCAGAGAAAAGCAAGTCTCAGTTACGTAGGAACCTGGGAAACCTGAACCCTCGCAGATATTGGCAGCCATCTTGCTGGAAATAGACGTTGATGAGGGAAGTAACTTATACTTTATGGCCTGGTATCTGTAAACTCCTACCCCAAATAAATACCCTTTATAAAAACCAACCTATTTCTGGTATTTTGTAACAGAACCCCTTTGGCTGACTAATACACCAACCAATTTCTGGTATTTGCATCAGCACTCCTTTGGTTGACTAATACAATCTCAAAGACATTAGGGAGAAAAACATTTACGTAAAAAGAATAGTACTCATGTCAAGGGTATATACCATCAACATGACTTATCACCTTTGAAGTTGACCATGTTCACCAGGCTGAGGTAGTATTCATCAGGATTCACCAATGCAAATTTGTTCCACCCCTCCCCCTTTCCATACCTTACTCTTAGACGTGGTGAGATGTGAAATGCACTTTACCTTTGTGGTCTTTCTCCCCAAAATCCATAACTCTAATCATGAGAAAACCATCGGGCAAAGTCCAATTGAGAGACCTATAAAATACCTGACTAGTACTGTTCAGAATTGTCAAGATCATCAAAAACAAGGAAAATCTGAGAAATTGTCACTTCTAGAGGAGCCAAAGGAGGCATGATGACCAAAAGTAATATGATACCCAGAATGGGGTCCTGGGACAGGAAAAGGGCATTAGATAAAAATTAAGGAAATAAAAATCAAGTATCAAATTTAGGTATTATTAATGTATTGATAATTGACTCGTTAGTTGTGACAAATGTTTCATCTTACCTGGATCATATAAGACGTTAGCAATAGAGGAAACCGGTTGTGGCATATGTGGGGATTCTATTGTTTCTGTGCCTTCTCTGAAAATCTAAATCTAAAAATCTAAAATTAAAAGTTTATTTTAAAAAAAGAACAGTAATCACCTACATTTCACAAGGCACTGATAAAAATGTGTTCCTTTAGAGTAAAGGAGGAATATAAATTCCCTTTGTCACTTTATTGTTTTTTGTGCATGTGAATGGAAGAGTATAGACCCTTGCTACTCAAAGTAGGTTCTTTTCACCAGCAGCAGCAACAGCAGCAGCAGCAGCAGCAGCAGCATTACCCAGATGCTTATTAGAAATACAGAACCACAGACCTTTTGAACAAGAAACATTTAAGCAAGAGCTGCCTGTGATTTGTTGGCACATTAAAGTCTGAGAGGGACAGTTAGAGACCACTGGTATTGTAAATTAATGCTGTCCCGTAGAATTTTCTGCATTGTTGGAAATGCCACATGTGGTTAATGAGCACTTGAAATATGGCTGAAACCACTGAAGAACTGAATATTTTACTTCATGTAATTTTAATAAACTTCAATTTAAACAGCCACACATAGCCAGTGGCTACTGTAATGGACAGTACAGCTATATATTTTTAGTCACATGTATTTGGGAGAAAAAAATATGTCTTCTGAAGCTTTGGGGCATTTTTTCTTTTTATACCTTTTTATACCTTGTAGGTCATGGTTCCTTATAGTACACTAATACTTCAAAGCATTTATTTATGTATCATCTGCACAACTCCTGGGATGTACCTATCGTATTCCATTACAGATATTTGTTAACATGGCTTTTAGCATGCTCCCACTATCAACTCAGCCCTATAATTGTGAAGCTCTCAAGAGTAATCACATCTTAATGATCTGTGTATTTCTGTATATCTAATATCAAATTTGGCATGTATGAGGTTGAATTGAATTTAATTGAATTAGCAAAGAAATAAACCCATTGCTGTTTATTGTAATAATGCTTAGTAAAGCATGGGATTAAATTTACTGCAACATTATCTTGCAAAATATCTCTCAGTGTTTATCACCACCAAAAAAGAGAAAGGGAAAAACAACCTAAACAAACAGAAACAATAACACCACCAAAATCTTATCAATAAAATAAGTTTCAGTCCTTTAAAGTCAGGCTTATATAAGGAAAATGCTAATACATGTCAGATATCCCAGTTAAGTTTTTTATCAATAATTTGTAAATCAACGTTTTGTACTGTCAGTTTAGAATTGGCAAGAACATCAGAGTTGGAGAGTTGGACCTGGAACATGGAAGAGGAAATGGCTGCCTTAGGGACTGGCTTGCTGAGACACAGAGGATAGAAAGCCCATTTCTACAAGTCACAAGCTGATATCAGTTACAGAAGACAAACAGCCCTGGGGGCACTAGCAACAGGTGGGTAGCCTCCTCCTGACAAGGTGGGAAAGTCAGAATGGTTTTGTCACATGCAGTGCAAACAGCCAGATGAATAGCTTGGGCCCTAAGCAGATGGCTGTGTAATTGTGTAATGCCATCTTTTTTTTTCGAGAGGGCAAGACTGCCTATGGCAGTAATAGCTCCTGATTTTGGTCTCAGAAGTCCTTCTCATCACAATTCTCTGATTATGAGACTTATGAATAAACTGTTGCTTTCCTGAGATCCTACCATATACTTGGTTCATTTTAACTGCTTTGTGAATCAAGGTAAGTCACTTTAAGATTCAATTTAACTGTGTCTTTACATTATTCATCAGCCATTATGGATGATATATTTTGATTTATCAAAAATAATTTATTAGGCGAATTTAATAGCCATATTTAATTTTTAAAATAATTCCCTAATATTTACTAAAAGTTTTAGCAAATAGGGACCTTTTGTTCATTTATTTATTTGCCTTAATCTTTTTTATGGAAATTCTGAACATTTAGAAATAGAGACTTTTTTTAACGATCCTGTGTCTGTTACTCAGTTTCAAAAATGTTTAGCATCCTTATTTTATCTCTTTCACCCCTCTTTGTTCTTTTTTGGAGTATTTTAATCCAAATATTTTACCATCTTATTATCTACTCATAACCACTTCACTCTGAATTTCTTACAGATAAGGATTTTTAAAATAGAACCACAATAACATTATCTTAACCAACCAAAGCAATGATAATGTCCTATTATATAACTAATGTTCAATCTTTTAAAAACTTTTCTTGGTTATCTCAAAATTATCTTTTTACAGCTGGTTGGTTTGAATCAGAATCTAAACAAGTTTCCAACCGCAAATTTGTTTGATAAGACTTAAAATCTTTTTAAAAATGATAACAATTCCTTTTCTTTTTTAATGCTGTGTATTTGTTGAAGAAATTGGATCATTTGTGCTTTAAAATTTCCCACACTCTGAATTTGACTATACATATTCTTGTGCTATTCTTTAACTTATTCCTCTTTTAGCTCCTATATTTCTTATAAGCCTGTTGTTAGATATAGAGATTTATTAGATTCAAGTTCAAAGCCTTTTAGCAAGAATTCTTCCTTGTGGTTCCCTGACCTTCTATTGCATCACATCTCCAGGTCCTTTTTCAAGAAGCAAGTCTCTGAAAATGGAGGCGATTCATGGTGAAAAGCTTCTGTCAAATAATCTTTGAAGCTTAAGGGTTTAACGATGAAAGTAGATTCCAGTAAGGCTTTTTCAAAGTATTTTTTACTACAAAAGGAGATCTGCCTTAGAGTAGTTAATTCTTTGTAGTTTATAAGATTCCCATAGTTCCAAAAAGAATTGGATTAAATAAGAAACAAAAAAATTAATATCCATATCCCATGTGAACTACAATGTCTCTTTCACAGGTAACAAATGTGCAGTAAGTTTGAAGAATTATTAATTTATCAATAAAAGATAGACCTCATACTTTGGCCTGCACTTGCCCCAAGGAGGACAGGTTCAACTCCCCACCTAAAATTTGGTTTGGATGACAAGACTAATGATGCCATATGCACACCAAGAAGCTCT
This sequence comes from Dasypus novemcinctus, assembly GCF_030445035.2. Lineage (NCBI taxonomy): Eukaryota > Metazoa > Chordata > Mammalia > Cingulata > Dasypodidae > Dasypus > Dasypus novemcinctus. The sequence goes on from NC_080677.1 coordinate 89,744,144, forward strand.
GAAGAGATCAGTTAAGTACATAATGAAACTGTCTGGGAAGAGCAGACCAGGCTATCAAGCAAGTCCAAAATGGCTTGAAAGAAGAGGTAAGGTGACTTGCTTTGGATTTTATTGTGGTTAGTAGGTAGGGCTGGGGTAAGAGCTCCAGCTGCATGATTTGAACTTACCACTTGCAGACTTTTTTATAGTCTTGCCAAAATGTGGAGCAAGGGGAAAAGGGAGCAGGCGGGATTTGAAAGCTCTTAAGGTTAAACATCAAAAATGGGTCACACTGCCGAAGTAAACAGTGCCTTACACAGCAGGGCTCCTGAGGGCTCCAGAGACATCTGGACACTATAGACAGGGCAGATAATCTCAGGAATTTGGCATCATTATCAGTGGGCTTTACTTTGGAATATATACTTCCCAACATAGACACATTTACAATTTCCCTACACATGACTCTTCTGTCCCTTTTATTTGAACCTATAATTAGCACTATATTCTTAAATATATGTCCCAGAGACTTAAATCTTCAGTCAGTTCACATGCCAGGTGAGGTCTGAATCTCAGCAAGAATTGCAAAATCTGCTCATTGGACTCATCCAGGAGAACTAACAAAAGGATGATGACGGACAGTGCCAATCTAAAGAAACAGAGAGTATCTACAGCTGCAAGCAAGACATCTCCATCCATCTGCCCCATGGGATCTATCTCCCTTCTCATTCAGAAACAGAATGGGCATCACCATCCCCAAATCCTCAAAACTGAAGAATGAACAAACATAAGGGGGGAGTGCAACTATGGACTTAAGTAGACTTTTGATTATTCTAACAATGGAAGAACTTGTATCATTGATACAAAAGGCGGTGGCTACTAGAGGTTCTGAGGGGAGAGAGAGGGAAGAAGAGGAGTAATATGGGGCACTGTTGAGACATTGGAATTGTTCTGCATGACATTGCAATGACGGCTACAGGTCATTATACATTTTGTCAAAACCCATAGACTTGTGTGGTGCAAAGTGTAAACTATAATGTAAACTATAGACCATGGTTAGCAGCAATGCTTCAATATGTGTTCATCAATTGTAACTAATGTACCACACCAATGAAAGATGTTGATAATGGGGGAAAGTATGGGAGGGGAGGGGTGGAGTATATAGGAATCCCCTCTATATATTTTTAAAGATTTATTTTATTTATTTATAACCCCTCCCTCATTGTTTTGCGGTCACTCTCTACTCTCTGCGTCCACCCATCTTCTCTTTAGGAGACACAGGGAGCCAAACCTGGGGCCTCTCATGTGGGAGAGAGGTGCTCAATTGCCTGAGCCACCTCAGGTCCCTGGTTTGTTGTGTCTCTCATTGTCTTTCCTTTTTTGTCTCTTTGTTGTGTCATCTTATTGCATCAGCTTGCCACACCTGCCTCTCGTGCCAGCTTGCCTTCTCCAGGAGGCACAGGGAACTGAACCCAGGACCTCCCATGTGGTAGGTGGAAGATCAATCACTTGAGCCACATCTGCTTCCTGGAATCCCCTATATTTTTTATGTAATATTTCTGTAACATTAAGCTTCAAAAATAAAACTTAGCTCAAAAAGATGGATCACCAACACCAAAAACAGTGTCAAACTATTAACTAAGATATTTAATTTGATTTATCATGCATAAAATGAATAGAAGGAGATAAGACATTTGGAGATTTTGCTTTTCAAGGTATTTAAAAAATAATAATAACCATGGCTAACATTTACTGAGCCCCTTCTGTGTGCTGAGTACTAGTTCTTTGTTTGTATTTTCCATTTAATACAACACATAACCATATGAAGTCATTATTATTAACCCTATTTTACAAACGAGGAAACTGTATGGCAAAGACAGTAAGATCCTTGCTCAAGATCATACGATTAAAAGTGGTAGAACTTTAAAATCCATGTAATCTGGATTCAGAGAGGCATTCCTAAAAATTATTATACTACTAGTGGGTAAGAATCACCTGGAGGTATTATTGAAACACAGATTGCTGGGTAAGCCCCACTCCCAGATTTCTGAATTAGTTGGTCTGAGTATTTTATTTTCTGATGAGTTCCTAGAATGCTCCTTGTCTGGAACTCTGCTTTGAGAACCATTGCTATACACAAATATGACTGAACACAAATTTCTACAGTTCACATGATTCCTTCACCTTCACAGTACTCTCATAAAAGTTTACATGACTGGAATTACAATTGACTGGAGCATAATACAAACCAAAACCATAATATTAATCACTCCAAAACTGGGAGGCATAATGACTAGCAGCTTGATGTTGAAGAGACCTGGATTTCCTTTCAAATCTCCCACCAAATAGCTAAGTAACACTGACCATGTTACTTAATTTTATGACTCAGTTTCCTCACCTGTAAAATTGGGGAGTGATAGTACTCAAACATAGGACTGTTGGAAGATTAAATGAGATATACGTAAAACAGTTGGCAAATGTTTTAATATTGTAGCATGGTGTTAAATGTTGGCTAATGTCCATAACTTGACTATGCAGCCTGAAGTTTAAATCCCTTGGCGTTAGTTAAATGGTGCTGTGCCAGTAGTGCAAAGGCTTTAGAAGTTTTAACAAAACTAGAATTGAGTGTGTAAAAATCATAATTATATTTGCTTTCATGATTTTCTATAAGAAGATTTAACTTGTAGTTCTGTAAGTTTTTTGAAGAGTCTTAAGCAGGAAAAATAACGTGCATAATCAAGTGTTTTCCTTCTATGGTGTAGAGCACATGGAGGAAGGATACCATTTAAGCTTACATAACCTGAAGCAGAGTCTTGCAGAGTCTCAGAACTATCTTTGTCAACTTTCGGCTTAAATAAAATCTACTGACACTGAATCCAACCAGTAAGAGATCAATTTAGTCATTTAATTTATTCTTTAAAAAATGTATTTCCATTAAGGAAATTAAATCAATTGACCCATCATCAAAATAATTGGATGAATGGCAGCATTTTCTACCTTGCAGTTAGAAATTCTGGCATTATAGCAGATCCTAGTAATTTTGCTACAGTGTGCTCACCCCTGGAAGAACATGACAGCAGTTAATGTTTGGGTTTTTTCCTATGTGCATTGTGTCCTTTGAGTTTGTACTGTGCTGCCCTCTGGTGGACAGAAATCCTCACAGGCCCCGCATTGTAATTCTAGAAAATCTTACACTTCCTCCAAGAAGACAAATGGTATTTCAGAAATGTGTGATTGCTGACAATAGCATCACAAAAAAAGCAAAACTAAAACACATAATTTATACTAATATTTATTTATTAATATTATTCATCAGTATTGCTTATTATGCTAAATATTTAATTTCATAACAAATAATTACAACTCTTTGCCAGTATTTCTTTGCATAATTACACAGTTCTCTTGGTTGGCTTTTAAAATGGGAGTCCAAATTTTTCTGTATGTTAAAATAAAAGCTAAAACTCTGAATCCATCATATTTACTTTCCTGATGTTCAATTTGTTCCTTTTATTGTGACTATATATGGGATTTTCAATTTTACAAATAGGTATATGTTTTTTCACTTGCTATACAATTTCATAAATATTCAAAGATTATTCATCTACAATGTACATATAGATGAAAATAGACTGGCTAGGTTATAAAAACAAGCTATGAACACTTTTCTCTAGAAGATAAATCTCTGGAACTTGACTGGTTGATCCAATTAATCGACCTGGGCAGGAAAGATGGAAAAATCTTGGAGTTCTAAATAACTTTAAAATCTTACTTGCACTTTGTGAAGATGATTGTCTTTAAAACAATGACTGTTACAGAAAGGAATTCAGGATGAACTTCAGGAGACAAAGTTTGTGAAAAATTACATGGTGACAGTATCGACATCATGATTGTCCTGCATTGTTGGCGATATTTTATTTGGTCTGTACAAACTTGATATAGCAAGAGACAAACACAAACGACGATGTGTTTTTCTTTTGTACTTCAGGCTAGAAAATAAGGTTGTAGCTATCAACTTTGGCTCAAATTTAGAAGAATTTTTATCACAAGAAGGATAAAAGGAGAAATAAAGAAATAGAAATCTTAGGGATTTCTTCTATTTTCCTTTCCTTTCCTATTCTCATAGAGTATGATCTGAATTTTTCAACCCAAAAAAAACACATCTATGTGTTGATCTCAGGGTACTAGCTTAAGATCCATGTAGACAAACTCTAATTTAACACTTTCAAGTTGCTAGTCCAAATCAGAATAGGTGGCCCCCCAGAAAGTACAGGAAGCAAAAATGGAGCTAATATGCTAAAGGCTTCTTGTTTCCTATAGCTATTTTACAACTCCTAAAGCTACTCAATATTGTCTAGTGTTAAGATTCAAAAGCAAACAGTTCACTTTCTGTTTTCTTGTCAATTATAATATAGGCACAAATAAATAGTTTTTTAGCAGTTTTGACTGCTAAAACAAATGCTATGCAATCAATTGGCCTAAACGACGGGAATGTATTGACTTATGGTTTTGAGGCTAGCAGAAGTTCAAAATCAAGGCATTTTTGGGGTCCCTTGGCTTTTCCATCACATGGCAATGCACATGGAGATATATTTTCCATCCCCTCCGGGTTCTGTTGACTTCCAGTTTCTGGCTGCTCCTGGACTGTCACTGTCTGACTTTAATGCTTATAAATCTGGATTAAAGCTCAACCTGATTCACTTGGGCCACACCTTAATTCAAGAAACATCCTTAAGAGATCTTATTTACAATAGGTCAACCCTCACCAGAATGAGGACCGAGACCAAGAATATGTCCAAAGTGGGGTACACAATTCAATCAATAGTCAATTAATAGAAACTAATCAAAACATGAGACCCAATATGTAAATGTCACTTTATGTAGGAGTTAAGATTTAAGGAAAAGCAGGGAGAGAGGAAGAGAAATGACGGGGAGATGTTCACTGTTTTTAAATGCACTTATTTTACTTAACACGCTGTTAAGACTACATGTTAATTTCTAAATGAACAACCAGGACACTAGAGAACTGTGTTAAAAAAAAGTACTACTTTTTACTTATTAATTCATTCATTTAATAAATATTCATTTATTGCATGTCAGCTATGGTTAAATTATGGTGCTGTTATCTTTGATTATTTTAAATTGAGATAAGATATCCAATTCTGTGCCTTTAAATATCTACTCATAGCTTCTCTTTCCACTCAACTGTCAATATCCTCCTAAAATGTGAATTTCAACATTGCATTGAAAGTAAAAATTATAAACTAGAATCAGTTGCAAGATTCATATTCATATTCAGGTCTTTCTTCTATTATGAAAATATTATTTAACAAACCACTGGAATATAATATATAACTCTTTGCTTCTGGATAAAAGTTTTGTAATAAATACTAATTCTGCCTATCAGATTTCATTTCAATTCATTTATCAAGTCATAAAGTCCCTGTGTCACTCTTTTATTGTATTATAGTGCCTTTCTAGTGCATTTTAATTGTATCATGATAAAGTTAATTCTGAACCAATGATAATCAATTGCAAATTAGCTTTTTCCCCCATGCTATTGAAATGTTTTAATAAGATTGCACCAATAATTTTATAACCTACTATTTATTTACTTTGCTAATTGCCATAACTCAAATTAATTTACCTGTATCTCAGATTAGTTTAGTTCTGGTTTGTAATCTTAGAGGATTTACAACATATTTCAGAATGCAATCCATGTGCACAGGGATTTTTCATTTTGCTTGAAATTTTAGAGTAAAACTTTGACTTCCTGTACTAATTTTTAAAAATTAAAAAAAAATTTTTGGTTTTATATTTTTTCCTGTACTAATTTTTAAAATAAAATTTAAAAGAAAAGTTTTGAGTTACTAAAACACTTGCTTTGCATATAATAATGCCAACTTCCAAGAAAGAGCTTATAAGATTTCTCATTTGCTGATTTCTTCACCTTAATAGAAATCTTGCAAATATGGTCAGCCTCCCTTTCCCAAAATACATTTCAATTTTCACCCAGGAAAGCACTGGCATACAAATTTCAACCCTAATTGCACTGGGATCATTTTAAAATACTCTCTGTAGTTTTTTTGTTTTTCTTTTTTATCCAGAAAAGATAAACTTTGTCCTATTTCTGACTACTGAACTCATGTTTCAGTTTAGTTACATTCACATAAACAACTGCCACTCTACCTTCTTTGTTAAATATACCATTTACTAACACTTTAAAGTTTCTTTACTATGAAAATATAAACAAAAGTGAAATGAACTTTGAAGTTTCCTGGTAAAAGCATAATGGATGTACGTTTTAAAATTAGGTAACCGAATAATGGACCTAAAATAGTTCAAGACCTCATTGTTTTCACTCATTTTAAACACAGTAGCAGCACTAAACATAGCAAACATTTATTTTCTTAATTAGGATAGGATCCCATGCTAACAATAAGACAAATCATTTTGTGCTTTGAGGACAAAGTCATAAGAGCAAACATTGCCATCCCAGTGTCCTCGAGGGGAAAATCTGCTCACATGTCTAGTTGAGGTTCCATGTTATGGGCTGAAATGTGTCCCCTCAAAAAGACGTGCTCAAGCCCTCACTTCCAATACCAAGTATGTGACCTTAGTTGGAAATTGTTCTTTGAAGATGTGATTAGTTAAAATGAGGCTACATAGGATTAGGGTGGGCCCTAATACAATATGACCAGAGTCCTCATAAGAAAAGAAAATTTTGACACAGAGACAGACAAGGAGAAGACCGTGTGAAAACGGAGGGTGCCAATATTGCAGTGATATGTCTACAAACCAAGGAACACCGGGGATTGCTGGCAAACATCCCAGAAGCTAGAAGAAACAAAGAATGATTCTACCCTCCAACTTTCAGAGGACCCACAGTCCTCAACAAATTTCTGTTGTGTTTAGCCATCCAGTTTGTGATACTTTGTTATGACAGCCCTGGCAAACCTAGGTGCCCCCTATCCTACATGGGATTGAAATAGAAATATCTAAGAAGTAAATTTATTTAATTCATCTTCAGCAATCTGTACCTCCCCAATCTTCACATTAGGGGCAATTTCAACTTTTGATCAATGGCTTTAAAAAGTCTCCAAAAAAACTAGATATTATCAGTGTTGAGAACTGTTTGGACATCCATCACTTGTAGAAATTACCTATCTCTTAGACTAATGATCTTTAATATCTTCATTAGTACCCCTGAAGTGGGAGTATAAAGCATTTTTGCAGATGATCTAAAGGTAAATGATTCAGTGTGCACCATTTAAAGCAAAAAACAAAACAAAATACTTTTTTAAAAACTATAATAATTGATCTTGAGAGACTAAAAGCACAGATATGTAAACAAAAACAAGTTTAAAAGAAAAGAATAATCTAAAAAAAAATGTGACCTTCTGAACACTAAGCAACAAAATAGTGAGAAGTATTCACCTAAGTAAGAAATAGAAGAGACAACATTTATTTAGGAGAATAGATATAGACTATTTCCTTTAGCTATTCTAAAACAGGAGAGAAGTATAATATTCAACATAAAATTGGTATTAATTTATAGTTCACTGATTTTGACTGAGGAAGGTAATTGTCAGCTATTGGGTTCTCTGGTATAATTGAGAAATTGAACCTTTTATCAACTGTAAATTGGTCCTACTGAACCTGTGGTTAATTTTCTTCCTGATTTTTTTTTTTTTTTGGCCACTTCCTAGTAATAAACTGTATATTTCACTGAGTTGCAGATATATCTAAAACAACTTCTACAAAATCATAGAAGTCAGAGTTGGAAGAGATCAGAGCAGTCACATTCAACTTCCTGTCTTATGCTCAGACCTCTGTAACTCTTCTTGGACTAGGTTTAGTCTCTGCAGGAACTGTACTAAAATAGGAAGGTCTCATTCCTGCAGGGAATTGTTTCCTTGTTGGAATGACTTTGGTCAGATGGTTCTTCCTCATATAGATTCCAAATCTGCCTTTGTATTTTCTATATAGTTTACTTATTTCTAGAACCAGTCACTGAACAAGACCAAAATAGTGTTCAAGTGATAGACCTTCAGGATATTAAAATAGCTATCAGGTTCACAAAGTTTTTTTCTTTCTCAGCCTTAGAATCCTTGGTTCCTTTTCAATTGTTTATAATATGCCCTAGTCCTTCCAAAAGCTTTACTTGGTGTGGCTCCCAGTGACCTCTCTGACCTCATGCCTTTTTTTCCTCTCCTTCCCTCACTCTGACCTGGCCATAGGGGCCTCCTTTTTTGTTCCCTGATCACCCTAGATGTGCTCCCTCTTTTGCTTTGTGCATGCCTTCTGCCTAGAACACTCTGACCCCAGATATGATGGTATACTCCCTTACCTTCTTCAAGTCTTTGCTCAAATGCTCCCTTTCAATAAAGCCAGACTTGACTGTCATGTAGAAAATGTAAATTAGCCTCCCACCCCCTTTGCACTCCCTAACCTCTCTACCATATTTTTCCATAGCTCATATTACTTTCTTACATATCATAAAATTATATAACATATAATATAATTACCTTATTTATCAGGCTCTATTGCCATATCCCATCACCAAAGTATAAGTTCACAGAACAGTGATTTTGTTTATTTATTCACAACTGTATCCCACATGCTTAAACATTACTTGAGCATGGTGTTTTTATTATATTATGTAATATTATTTTTGCATATATAATAAATATATGTGGAATGAATGAATGACTCTTTTAGGCTGCTCAGTAGCATGGGCTCTGTCATCAGATGCCTGCATTCAAATCCTGGTTCAATTACTTACTAGTTGGTAACTTTAAGAAGATTATTTGCCCTTTAAACTTCAATTTGCACTTCTCTAAAGTTTATATGTTTTGTTTAAATTATTATTTTGTTGCTTCTTACAGTGCTGGGTATTCTCCTCTGTAGTGCTTCCTGGTCATCTTCTTCTCTCCAAGCTGCAGAATTTTGATCCCCATATGCTGGGTACATACAACCCCAGTGGTAGACAGTGTTTGCCAAAGTGTGTTCAACGAAACACTACCTCTGTGAAATATTCCTAGAGGTGGCACCCAGAGAAAGTCATGTGGTCAAATAAATTTGAGAAATACTGGGGTAAATAAAGGTATTGTTTTTCACTGTAGACTTCACAGTCCCCTCAGGACCTTTAATATGTTAAACAAACATAATAATCCTCAAAGTGGAAACTTTAGCACATGGAGTTTTCCAAAAATAATTTACCTTAGAATTTTTTTTTCTTAGAGCCTATAGAGGAATAGTGCTGTAATGGACATGCTCTGGAAACTTCCATTGGTACCATCAATGGTGATCAAGAGTGGGGGCGGGAGGAGGTGGTGAGAAGCTTTAGCAAAGCACCGTCAACTTTGCAGCTCTTCTGGTCTTGACCTTGTTTCCCAGTTCTGATGTGGAAAGTGGCAGTGTCTGTATATTTGTCTCACTTATCTTTAGGTATTAAAAATTTTTCAGGATTATAGTTCTCATTTACTGTTACCAGTGACTCTTCTGAGGGCAGAGTCCAATCTTGTGCTCTCAGTTTCCTGATGCTGACTTTTCATATCCCAGGATACTGTGCATTTTAAAGTACTGCAATGCTCATTTTTGTTGGCATGAATCCTTATTTCAGACATCAGTCGGCACTTTCATTCATTTTCAATGGCTTGCTACAATCTCGCTCTCTCATCCCCCTTCCCTTTCTTCCTGTATCCATCTTTTCTCCTTTACCACAAAGCACACCATCCTCTCTTTACCATTCAGTAGAGACTGCACCTAGCAAATGGAGGCCTCTGAAGCCCTTCTGATACCCTACAGAGAAGAGAAGAAATGAGGTCACAGACTGGACAGGCTGTGAGGAAAATCAGAACTGCAGCTCAGAGCAAAGGCAAGAGAAGTGGCCTTCCCTCAGTGCAGCCAAACGCTCTACTCATATAACAGCAGGAAGGAGTGAACAACAGTTCAGCTTTATGGATTCCCAGCTGGAAGAGACTCCAGGAACAAGAAACTGAAGAGTATATGGACATAGCCAAGGCAGTACTAGCAGAAGAATTTTTCTGATGTTCTAACGTTTCAGTATTTAAAATACATCAAATACCAATGATTTTTAATCCTATAAATCCTGACCACTGTAAATAATAAAATATAGGTATTGGGGAGCAGATGTAGCCCAGTGGTTGAGCACCTGCCTCCCACATACAATCCCTGGTACCTCCCCCCAAAAAATACAAGTATTAACATAAATTAAATGCTGAAAAACTGACTGTCATCTTGCTACAGCATGTCATTGTCTAATATGGATTGTAATTCTCCCCACCCCTAAAATCCTCGTTATTGTGTTCTCTGCCCACTGAACAATTCCTTCCTTATGTCATATCCCCAGGCTTGCCAAATTTAGCCAATAAAAATACAAGATTCCCAGTTAAATTTGAACTTCATATAAACAATGAATAATTTTTAGTATAAATATGTCTCATGCAAGTAAAAAATATTATTTAGCAAACTGAAACTTAACTTGATGCCCTGTATTTTATCTGACAACCCTACACATCCCCAAGGTTTTATTACTAACCTTGTCTGAGATCTTCCGATAGAAAATCATGTTTAACAAAGTAGACTTTCTCTCTAGAAACTCTACTGGGTCTATTTCCCCAGAACATAGGTAGAGATCCACACCAGGCATCCAGGCCATGGGTATCCATGTCCTAGAGTAAAACAGCCAGAAAACATTTGATAGTATCTTCTTTTAGAACTGAATACCTGAGATGTGACCTCCACTTGAGATGTGACCTGAGCCAAAAAGAACAGGACTAACATTACCTTCCCACTGGAGAAGCTTCCAAACTGCTCACCAGAACTCATCTTCAGAGAGACTTTGAAGAGGTTTTTGGCACTAGGCTCTAAAATAAGAGTTTATAAAATTCAAGCACAAATGAGATTAACCTGGGCTGGTGGGTGTCAGTTATCTGTAATTTCTTAAAATTAAACAGAGAATAGGGTTTTTGTAAAATAGTAAGTAAATCTATTCTATTTTCTTTCATATACTGCTTCAAAATATATTATGGCATTGTAGCACTGAAAAGTTCTTCCTTTCATGGGACACGAAGTTCAGAGTGATCACGTGGTTCATCTGAAGTCACATGCTTACTGTTGGAAAGAGTCTAGAGCCTACATTCTCCAGTCCAATCTCTTTTTATTAACAATATCAGTATAATTCTCATAGTTTATTTTAACTCTAAGTTAATAACTTAGAGTTAACAAATTTAATTCATATTTGTTTACTGATAGAGCATCTATTTCCTTATCTACATGCCAGTCTATTTATCATCTATATCATAACTTTTTTATTATGCAATTTGCCTTCTAATGGCTGCTTGCTTGATAGATCTGATTTTAATATTCTTAAATCCAAGACAAATATTCTTTGCAAATAAGCAATATGCCATCTAGTGGTAACTAACCTGAATTGCACTCAGAAGTACCTTGCCATAAACGCTGAACAAGTCCACCAGGCAGACTCTAGCCCAAATGTCTCTGACACATGGGATATCTCTCTCATCTAAAATAAAAAACCAAAATACTATGCATTCTCTACCTTTTCATTTAAAATTTAAAGTTAACTCAGTTTTCCTAGTCAGAAAGTAAATACCGGGTCCTATAAGACAATAAAGGAAGGTTTTAAAGGCCTGGGAGGACATCCAAACGTAAGGTGCTTTTCTAGAACAACTCTCTACACAGATGATAAAATAAAAGTGCTTAGGAACAGAGCCACAGTGCCTAAGATACTGCCCTGACAATTTCATGAGAACCTCTTATAAGTTGGCAACTAGTAATTCAGTTACTAATTAGTTATTTTCCAGTAAATACAAATATGGTTACTAAAGATTATTCAGGGGTTAGTTGTAAAAAGAAAGATTATCTTCTACCTTAAAGCTGATTTTATTTGATGTTAACATAGCAACATTAGCTTTCTTTTGTTTAGTATTTGTCAGTATACCTTTTTCCATCCCTTTACTTTCAGCATTTCTGTGTTTTAATGCACAGATACTCTCATGAGTGAAAGCCAGATTAAAAATATCCACTCAGAGGATCTATATTTTATTAGATACAGTTACATTTTCATGATTATTATTATATATTTGGACTTATTTCTATCACATTATTTTGTTTACTATTTTACACACTGTTTAATTTTGCTTCATTTTTCTGCCTCATATTATAGGCTTTGTTTTGTTCAGATTTCTTGTTTTCCTTTTAATCCTTTATTGCTTTAGGAATGATAGATGTATTTTCATTAGTTTTACCAGTGGTCCTATTTTTAACAGGCATCTTTGACATAACAAAGTCTAAAATTAAATAATATATCTATCCTCTCAAAAAAACATTAGAGCTCAGAACAATTTAATTTTTAGCAGCTCTCTCCCCTCTTTTATTTGTCTAATGTTTTAGACATTATTTGTTTTTAATCCACTTAAGGTATTTTTATAGTCAAGCTTATTTAATTTTACATACATGCTTAATCATTTCTTTTGCCAGAATTACTTCTTGCATCCAATTCTTTCATTCAGAACACTTTTCCTTGTACTGAAATGCATCATTTAATATTTCTTTCAGCAAAATCCACAAATAGGAAAATTCTCAGACTTCATCTGAAATGCTTTAATTTTACCCTCTCTCATAATCAATCATGAACCTGGGTATAAAATTCCATTTGTTCACTCATTTCTCCTGTGCTTCTTGAATCTTTTTCCATGCTGTGTGGCAACTCTTGATGCTAATAACAGCTTAATCTCATCCTGCTTACCTTTCCTTTGTATGGCCAGTCTTTTTTTCTGAAACCTTTTAATATATTTTTTTTAGCTTTGATGTTCTACAGTTTCATAGCAACATGACCAGGTGTATATTTAATTTTAATTGTTTTATTCTGAATTTGTGTCTCCAGTGTGTTGCCGCTGTTAACCCTTCATCAGGATGGTTTGATTCTGCATGAGAATGGAGTTGTTTTATTGCGGAAAGCTTGTGATTCTTAAGTTGTAAAGCTTGCTTCTCCTGCAGTCCTGGAGGTTTCTGTGGTTCTCAGTCAAGAGCCTCTTCCTTAAGGAAGTTTGCCCTAACCTGCTTCCTGTACCCTGTACTTTTCCTTGCCCCACCTACCCCCAATTAGATCAGCTTCCTTTGCTACAAGGCTATAGAAAGCACTATTTATTTGAGACACTTATCTGAGTTTGTAATTATACATGCACTAGTGTGATTATTTGACAGTAATCTGTCATTGCCTCTCCTCCAAAAGACTTGAGAACAGGGAATATACTGGTTTTTAGTTCACTATCTTATCTCTAACACGTGACTCAGTGCTACAGGCATAGTAGTCATTCAATTAAATCAAATATCTGTTGGTTGAATGAATGAGCAAGTAGGTACATTTTTGTGTCCTGCCTACCATGCAAGAGTTCTTCCTGATGTATTTCTTAACTAGGAATTTTCATCTGAGTATTTTGAATTTGCTGTCATGTAAAAGGATTGAAATCTGTCATTTTAATGTCCTCTAAGCATATGACTTTCTCCAATAGAAAAACTGCAAACTCTCCTCCACAGGAGGAAATGTTTGAATACCATGAGGTGCATGCAAATAAGAATGAGATTCCTAAGAAATGGTTTTAGGAATTTCAATCATGATCTCAAGTTTTTAGACTTCAGCCTAGGATTTTCTTAAGGCTCAGGAGGGATGTTTAGAGCCAGAAGTTTATGATTTTTAGAGAGGGTAACACGAGAAGAGTTTAGGTGAAAGCAGATTGGTGCCATTTTGAACTTTATGGGGTTGTTATCTTCAGAGTTTAAATGAAATAGCTGGTATCTCTCTCTAGCATTCTCCACTCTCCCCATGTACTGTGATAGTCATTAAGGGGAATATATTTCGGTACCGGGGGATTCTGATGTTGAGGAAAGAGTCTTTTTGCTGTATTGCTTATTGTTCATATATCAGTTCCAGATTCATGTTGATAGGAGATGTGTGTGTGTATGTGTCTAATTCTGTTGGCTACTACGATTTTGGTCAAATTGGTTGCTAATAGGTGCATCCTTTAGATTGACCTGATTGATTAGGTATACAATCTGATAATTGGGTCCTTATCAAATCAGTGGTTAAATAAATCAGTTGTTAAATATTGTGATTTGTTGGATGTGCATATACATGAGGTTACATGAAGGACTAAGTGAGTGGGAAAGCTACTTGTTGCATGGATGTTCTTGGTTTGCTCAATCCATACCTAGCTTCACAGAGTGGTTTCTGAACAATGAATTAATTTTTTAAACATTCAAACCTTGACATTAAAAATAACTAAATTTTTGTTATATTATCTCACTTATAGAGAACTTGATTTAACTGTTGTTTTATACTTGGCATGGCTCATATTTTAAATGTTTTAAATTTTCCATAAAATCAAAGCCAAAAGTTGTCATTAGAAATGTAATCTAACTATTGCAAATTTAATGATTGGTCAATTACAAATGACCCATAAATCCTTCTCCCTCCCTCACTCCCTCCCTTCCGTCCTTCCTTCCTTCCTTCCTTCCTTCCTTCCTTCCTTCCTTCCTTCCTTCCTTCCTTCCTTCCTTCCTTCTTTCCTTCCTTCCTTCCTTCCTTTCTCCCTCCCTCCCTCTCTTTCTTCCTTCCTCCCTTCATCCCTCCCTCCCTCTCTCCCTCCCACCTTCCCTTCCTTTTTTCCTTTCTCTCTCTTTCTCTCCCTCTTTCTTATTTTGTTATTTTAGCTTCATAAATAGTTATCTGGCATTAAATATTTGTGATCTAGGCCAGTAACCTTTTTCAATCTCACAGGACCTTTTTTAATTAAACTATATCTTTGTCCCATGTCTATAATCCTCTCACTGACATTTTATATACAAGACACCTTGCTAAAAAAAGGTCAAGCAGTGCAGTTATAAATGGAAAAGAGATTAAAAGAATTCTCAAGCCATGGTGTGATCTAAGAGTGAGTTAAATATGGAGTAGATCTTAGTAGACATGCTCAGTAGACAAGGAGAATCCTCGGGGTAGATTTTAATGATTGGAACAGCAAAGCAAATGAAAACAGTTTTGGGTTTTTTTAATGACGATAATGAAAACTAAACATTTTTTTCATAAGCCACAATAATTACTGTGAAAGACCACCCAGGGGCTCTAATAGCCATAAGATTTTCAGGAAAATAATTGTAAAATATATTCATGGTGTATAATTCCTGTCTATAAGACTCTTTTGTTGCTCTAGTACACCTTACAAATGTCAGTTTAGTGTTAAGGTTCATTAATTCTAGAAGTAAAAGAAATATGTGGAAACTTATATGCATCAATGAAGAGTAAGAAAGGAATGCTAAAACTGAGTAAGGAAGAGGGAGTGAGCAAATGCCACATTACTGAAAATTCTATTTTAGTATCTATAT
The DNA here is from genome assembly GCF_030445035.2 of Dasypus novemcinctus. Taxonomy (NCBI): domain Eukaryota; kingdom Metazoa; phylum Chordata; class Mammalia; order Cingulata; family Dasypodidae; genus Dasypus; species Dasypus novemcinctus. The sequence goes on from NC_080677.1 coordinate 89,759,546, forward strand.
ATTGAATAGTCATTACAATGATTGGAAGGTAAATACATTCACAGAAGTGACTTACATTATTTTCATCAGAACATTAAGCAGAAATTGAAAACTGGTTTTCCCCTCTTAATATTCTCCAGCTGGCATGTTATGACTCAAACCTGCTGAATCCATGCCACAGTGTGATGCATTTAATGGTGTGCATGGGTACAACTAAACAATACATTACTTGTAATGTCTGAAATAACCTAGCAAAGCATGGTACTCAAGTGTTGAAATACCACTGTCTGTTTCTCAGAGGTTGCTTAGTTATACCCAAGAGACCAACCTTCTCTGAAAAGCCTTTGCAACTAATTTCTTTCGGTCACTTTTATATAGTCCGGTGATAAAAGGGTTCCCATTCATTCTAAGTTATCAGAATGGCATTATTTAGATGTTAATGCTGGAGGCAAAGGAGTTGACATAGGAGCTTTAGTCGTAGGATTTATGTTTTCAGGGTTCTTAGTGTTGAAGTTTATGAACAGTCCACTGGGTTGACGTCATATATCCCTTTATTTTAAAAAAGATAATAATAATAATTATTATAATAATCAGAGCAGAACTTTGACTTGAGCTAAACCTCTCCCAGGTTTCGGGTTTCTGGGCAAATCTTTGTTGGTGTTAAATTACTATTTCCACTTTCCTTCAGCTATTATAAGATTGCTGGCAGTGACTTAACTGTCAGATTCAGAAGGCTAGTCCTGGTCCAAAATAACTGGACACTGTGTTTGAGAAATGTGATAGTTGACAGGTTGACATTATGAGCTTGTGACCCAATCTGTGTTCCAAGTTCAAATAGGCTATCAATCCAGACGATAAGAGTAGTTTTTCTGCAAGGAAACCTAGGGGTTGTTGTATTCATTTGTTTTTTATAATGGAAAAATGCTTTAACTTAGTAAAGCTAGTTCCTTGTTTTTGATATCAGGCTACTCAAACAAGTCAGTTGGACTCACCTGGTTATTTTCAACATTAATATTGGGAATTCCTTTTTTTTTTTTTTCTTTCCAAATATCTTGTTCACCTAAATAAAGGGTAGAAAAGTTCAGATAATCAAATGGTTGCTTTTTTACTGAATAAAAACTTTCAACTAATTTCCTGAACTGAAAGAAATGATTAGTTACTTTGTCATTGATTTTGTTGGTATTGGTATCCAAAATGTGTTTACCTTTGTCTGATATCAGGTAAAATGAGTCAAGCCAGTCATGACAAAAAGGGTATTTTAAAAATGATATATTTTTTTATTATTTCTTCACAGATTAACCTCTCAAATAATTTGAATATACTTAATGGGGGAGAAATATGAAAAATAACCTGCTAAATCATACTCTATACAAAACACTTCTCAATACTATTATTAGTATTATTGTTGACATATTGAAGTTCTGGAAACTAAGATTCAGGGAAGTTATATATTGCCTAGGGTCATATAAGTAGTTAGTTTTTCTCTAAATTCATGTATTCCCTCTTAAAATACACAGCAATATTTAAAATAACTGATCTACTGAACTTTCCCATATTTATCATGGTTGCCTAGATAAAATAGACAAAGCTTTAATTTATTTGTCTGAAACCAATGAAGTAAACAACTGAGACTATCAAATGTTGTCATTTGTTGAAATTATATTTAAGGAGTTTAGCTTAGAACAAATAAAAGCATTTCCACTTTTATTCTAATGCACAGGCATTGATTTAAGTGCTGGAAATATCTGTGTCATACAAAGCAGTGTTTGAAGTCTTTGCCATTCTAAAATGTGATCTTAGTATTTACCTATGTGATGCCATCTACAATTAGCTCAACATAATTTAAAACAGTAAATATGAAATCTATTTCTTGTGAGTTATCTTTGAGGTTTGGTTTTTTTCCTGCTTCATAAAAACAGTAGTTTTCCATGAATCTGCAGATATTCAGAAAAATGTGTTCACTACTTGAAAAAGAATAAAGTGTCGGTGGTTTGGTAAATACACCAGGAGTTTGCTAGATGGTGCTGCAACATATATTTATAGTATTTTACTAAATGTCCCTGTTTGAATAGAAAATTGTCTTGGAATTAGAAATATTCCCATCTATATTGATATTTGATGTCTTTTATTATGATATTTGCATTATATTTTAGAAAGAAAATTGCACTACCTCTTCATCCCTTACCCAAATTTCAGCTTCCCATTTTTATTTAATTTGGCCTATATGTAACCAATTAGTTTTATAGAATATTTATATTTATAGACTATTTTAATATATAGATCGGGCTTAAGAGGCTGCTGCACTGCCACAAACTTCAATCTTTAAGACAGGGTTTTTCAAAACAAAGATAACTTTTTCTTTGGTAATGATAGTAGATGAATATAATTCAAAATAAGATGAGTTAATTTAAATGTGCTAATTCACAACAAAGCAAAACTACTTTAGAGCCCTTAGTAATTGAAAAGTAAAACTGTGCATTATGATCTTCTTCTCTTAAATAATACATATTTATTTATAACTATATAAATATATTTATTTAATAAATTTTAAACAAAAGAAAAATAAATGCTTCTCTATTTTCAAAGCAAGATTATTTTGTGGTATCAATAAGTTATTACTTCACTAGTGCCATAAAATAATTATGGATTACAATAGATAGTATTTCATTTTTAACTTTAATCAGGTGTTTTGTGCTTTCCAAGCTGTGTTTAGACAACGTCCTGCAAAATTAAGTCACAATCATGGAGAAATAAAGGAGAAATAATATAAAAAGTGGAAAATGGGTGACAAAATATGTGAACATTAGCTAATGTGGATTCACAGCAGACCTTTAGAATTACAAAACACTTGACATATAGAACCTTGGGGAAAAAAAGAGAAAAACAATTAATTATTTTTCCCAAGCCTGAAGTTCTCAGGGACAACTCTTAAAAAAGATGATCAAAGTAGATATAATCTAATGACAACTACATGTGCCAAAAGATTAGATACAATATTAACTAAATTTAAAGAAATATCTGCGTTAGAAACAAGATATAGTCTCCAAACATTCTACTATCTCTTACCTCATGAAAAATATATTTAAAATGCACTATAATTATACTGTATGCATTGAATTAATAAACAAGTTACTATTCTATAATTTGAACTAATTGTAGATGACACCACACAGTATAGTAAGATCATATTTTAGAATGCCTCAAATTTCAAACAGTTGAATATGAGACAGAAATTTCCATTCTTGAAAAAATCTGCTTGCAAGATAGACTAGTCATTACAACATTAAGCCTCTCATCAGAAAAATTAGAAAAGTTAGATAATTTTTAAAATTCTGTTTGAAGTCATTGGAAAGTTCACAAGGCAGAGACAAGAGATTTGAGGGACAGGTTCCCAGGTTTAAGGCAAGCACAGAGAAGTGAATCTGACATTTGGCTCCTCTTTTTCTCTTCAGGCAGTGTGATAATTCTTAAGCATCTAAGAATCTAAGCAAAGTTTACAGCACATTCACAATTAGGGGGAGATAAAAATAGGAGTTCAGATACCAGGAAGAAAGAAGGGCCTGATAATTACTCCAGGAGTTTAGATGGGATCCCTGCAGAATTATCCTAGTGGTAGAACTACCTAAAATAACTTTCAAAAATGAGAGTGAAATAAAGACATGTCCAAACAAAAACTTAAAGGATTATTACCTCTAAACCAGCACTAAAGGAAATACTAAAATGAATTTTTTGGGAAGAAAGTTAAAATCACAACTGGAAGCAAGGGAATATAGTGAAGAATGAAGAAAAGAGGAGAGCCTAGGTATGAAAATGAAAATGAACATTGTGTATACAAATTAATATTGCCTTATGGGGTTTAAAATAAATGTATAATTAAGAAACTGGAAAATGCATTTTTCAAAAACACATAGAAACCTACAGCACACTGAACAAATTTTAATATAGGCTGTTTTAAAAATCAATTAGGAATTTGGAGTGTGGGTCAACAATTCTGATGCCACTATACATTTATACTTGGATTGAACAAATTAGCAAACAGATGATGGATAGTGAGAACCAGGTTTCTTACTGCTGGAGTGGGAGGTTACAGATAAGCACAGGTGGAAGTTTAGACTGAGCCATGTGGTATTGAATGAGAGAGACATTTTTATGAACTCACTTAGCTTAATGGTTATGTACAGAAATAATTATAGACATAAATAGAGAGAAGTTAGTATATATGCATATATTCCCTTGCCTTGTCCACTGAGAGGGCCTAAAAGCAACAGAGCTCCAATAACAACAAACGTTTTAAGCGCCCAGATCTGGTTTCCTAATATCTTTGTTTTATTAAAAGGAAATAGATGTCTTTGAAGAAATGACTGCTTTTAGGACCAGAGCAGAAGATATGCATGATGAGCCTGTATCATGTTGTAGATCCTGAAAGGAAGTAAAAAGTAAATGGCCAGAAAGCAAAAAATGGAAGTACGTCCAAAAGCACAGAAATCAACTGGAAGAGTTCCCAATGGTCAAAGCTGGCACAATTTGAGCAACAAAAAATCATAGGCTAATCTCTCTCTCATGAAATCAGAAAAATTCTAAATAAATTAAATTTAGAATTACCTGAAAAGAATTTACACATAATAGCCAAGTTGGTTTATTCCAGGAATGGAAATTTATTTTAACCTTAGAAAGTCAAGAATATAATTCACCATATTAACAGGATAGTAGAGAAATATATATTTATATATACATACACACACACAAATCTCAACTATTGCAGAAAAAGCATTTGATAACATTTAACACTCATGCTTAATAAAAGTTCTTATTAAACTAAAAATAAAAGAGAACTTTCTTAGTCTGATAAAGAAATCTACAAAACCCTATAGCAAACATCATACTTAATGTGAAATAGTGTGTCTTCCCTCTGCTATCAGACCTAAGAAAAGGGTGCCTGCTCTTGCCATCAACATTCAGCATTGTTTCTGAGGTTCTACGTAGTACATTGAAGCAAGATAAATGAATAATAGGAATTAGGATTGGAAGGAAAAAAGTGCTATCATTATTCACAGATGACATTATTTTATATTCAAAAAAAATTAATCCATTAGAACTAAGAAGGGGATATAGCAAGGTCACTATATATAAGATCCATATCCAAATATCTAGTGCTTTTATACTTATAGGAAACAAGCCATTAGAAAATAATTTTAAATGGTATCATTTACAACAGTTTAATTTTTTTAATTGGGAAAATTCTAACAAAAGATAAGCAAGCTCTACTTAGAAAAGTACAAACTGTTGTTTAAAGAAATCAAAGGAGCCACATAAATAGAGAAATATACTATGCTTTTGCATTGGAAAATTCAATATTATGAAGACATCAATTTTCCTAATTTATCCATAGAGCAAAAAATTGGACTATATTAAATGCAATTCACAGTAAATCCTAACATATATGCTTTTGGTGAGAAGTGGCAAGATGGTTCTAATCTATTAGGAAATGAAAAGTACCAAGAGCTAAGATATCTTGAAGAAAAAGAAAGTTGAAAGATTTAGAGTACTCAATATCCATATTTATTATAAAATGTTAGTTATTAAATATTTACCATAAGTAGATTATTAATTAATTTAGTTTTTAAGATCTGTGGTATTATCACATGGAGAAACAAATCATTGAAGCAGAAGTGAAAGCCTAAAAATAAGTATTTAAGTATACAGACACTTGATTTAGGGTAACCAGAGCAATGAAAAATATTGAGGAAGTGACTGCCTTTTGAAAAAATGACCCCAGATGGAGGATAGTCAAGATGGATGCTGAGTAAGGAGCTCCAAAAGTCAGCTGGTTGGACAGGGCATTTAGTAATCATCCAGAGCTGTCTAGAGCACCTGTTTGGGGGGCCCAGGAGACCAGAAGAGCACCCTGCAACATCCTTGAAAGAATGGAAGTAGGAGACTGCCCATATGCAGTGAAATTGTGTGAGTAGAGCATTCCACACTTCAGAGGCTGGTGCCCATCCTCCACTGGTGGCAAAAGTTGCCTCAAGAGCTATTCTGTGGCTAGAATTGGAAGTTTCATTTTCCAAAAATGGGGGGGAGGAAGAGAAGGTTGGTCACCGTCTTCAGCAACTGATTAGTTAACTTTACTGGCTAAATTATAATCCTAAGAACAGCTAAAGTTTGAACCTGTCCAAGTTGGAAAAAGGGTGGTAGCCACCATTTTAACTCTGCTCCCAGTATGAGGGGAAGAGGGTTTTTGAAAATCAAAGTGATGGTAGAGATAAGATTCTTTCCACCCAGATCGGATTGTAGCCCTACCGTAGGCTCCCACCCTATCTCTGGCAGGGAGGAAGCTGATGGGCAGGCACTTTCAGCTGGCACAGACTGAAGAGTCAGACAACTGAAAGGCCAACCCTACACCCCACTAGGATAGAAGGGGAGCTGTGTTTCCTCAGCCTCACTGGAAAACTGCCAATGATTTTGGCCTGCACAAACTCTACTGTTGGGCCTCAGTAGCACCAATCCCCCTGATAGAAAAAGAGGGGTACAGTGTTTCCCTAGTCTCTTTGGGTAACTGCAGATGCTTTTTACCCACACAGACTGAATAGTCAGACACTTGTTGCTTCATCTCCACCCCCAATAAGATAGGAGGAAAGCTGTGTTTCCTCAACCTTTCTGGGCAATGGCAGGCAATTTGAGCTGCACAGACTAGACTGGTGGGTGCCTGTGGATCCACCTCCAACCCCCGATAGGATGGGGTGGGGGCTGTTGTTACCTCAGCCTCTCTGGGTGATGGCAGGCACTTTCAGTCTGCAAGGACTGAACTGTTGGGGACCTGTGGATCCACCCTGAACCCCCAATAGGATAAGGGGCCTGGTCTCTGTTCAGCCTTTCTGGGCAATGGCAGGCACTTTTGGCCTACACAGACTGAATTGTTGGGCACCTGTGGTTTCATCCCCATGTCCTAAAAGGCAGAAGGGATAGTACTTCAACCTCTCAGGGCAACTGCAGGTGCATTTGGCCCACAGGGATTAGATTATTGGGCACTCCAGAGGGTCCACTCCTACCCCTGCAAAGGGAGAAGGGGGCCAATGTTATATGTCAGTCTACCTGGCTGACTGTGATCATTTTGAACCTTTGGACCAGCACTGCATAGATGGTTGCCCACACCGGTGACTCCATCCTCACCCCAAGTGGGGAAGGAAAAAGCATGAAGCTTCACAATCTCTTCAGGTACTTACAGGTGGTCTTGGTTTGCATGGCTTAGATTATGACACAAGACTGTGGCTCTGTCCCTAGCCCTGGCACAGGACAAAGATGGGAGAAGCTTCATCAGTTCCTGGAGCAACAAAGGGAGCTTCGGCCTTCACAGATTACAGTACCAATTACATCCTCTGCTCCCTCTACACAACTAGCAAGGGAGAAATGGCAAGACAGCCCTAAACTAAAGAGCGAAACTGCACCATGAATAAATATATCTAGTAAACCAGATGCCAAGACACCAACAAAAATTACAATCCATAGCAAGAAACAGGAAGATACAGTCCAGGCAAAGGAACAAGATAAGCCTCTAGATGACATAAAGGAATTGAGAAAACTAATCATAGACGTTCAAACAAATCTCCTTAATAATTTCAATGAGATGCCTGAAGATATTATGGATATTAAGATGACACTAAGTAAGCACAAAAAAGAATTTGAAAGCATAGAAAAATAGCAGATCTTATGGAAATGAAATTAAAAATACATTGGAGGCATATAACAGCAGATTTAAGGAAACATAAGAAAGGATCAGTGAGCTTGAAGAGAAAGCCTCCAAAAGTGAAATACACAAGAACAAATAAAGAAAATAATGGAAAAAATTGAACAGGGTTACAGAGAACTAAATAACAGCAATAGTCAGGCAAACATACATGCCTTGGGTGTCCCAGAAGGAGAAGAAAAAGTAAAAAGGATAGAAAGAATATTTGAGGGAATAATAGTAGAAAATTTCCCAACTATATTGAAGGACTTAGATATCCGTGCTCAAGAGAACGATGTACTTCCATCCAAATAAATCCAAGTAGACCAATTCTGAGACACATACTAATCAGAATGTCAAAAGACAAAGACAAAGAGAGAATTCTGAGAGCAGCAGGAGAAAAGTGATACATAACATACAAAGGATACCTAATAAGATTAAGTGCCAATTTCTCATCAGAAATCATGGAGACAACAATGCAGTGCTATGAGATATTTAAAATACTGCAAGGAAAAAACTGCCAGGCAAGAATCTTATATGAAGCAAGTTTGTCTTTCAAAAATGAGGATGAATTTAGATTATTCACAGATAAACAGCAACTGAGAGAGTTTGTAACCAAAAGACTGGTTTTGCATGAAATATTAAAGGGAATACTGCAACCTGAAAAGAAAACACAGGAGAGAGAGAGAGAGTTGGAAGAGAGTCTAGAAATGAAGATTATATCAGTAAATATAACTCAAAGTATAAAAAGAGTGGTGAAATAAAATATGACAGATAAAACCCAAAGGCCAAAAATAGATGAAACAAGAACTGCCCTTACAGTAATAACATTGAGTGTTAATATATTACACTTCCCAACCAAAAGACACTAACTGATGGAATGGATAATATGTGTCATCTATATGCTATCTACAAGAGACTTACCTCAGACCCAAGGATACCAATAGATAGAAAGTAAAAGACTAGAAAAAGATATTCCATACCTGTAGTAGTTAAAAAAAAAAGCTGAAGTAGCAATCCTTATATCAGAAAAAATAGACATTAAGAGCAAAATTGTTATTACAGACAAGTAAGAATATTATATATATAAATAAAAGGGAAAATCATAAATGTGTAAGCACCAAGTTAGGGTGCTGCAATTAAAAGAGTCAAATATTAGCAAGACTTAAAGGAAAAATAAATATCTCTACAATAATAGTTGGAGACTTCAATACATCATTCTCAGCATTGGACAGAACATCTGGACAGAGGATAATAAAGAACCACATGGACCCTTCTCCAAGATAGAGCATATGTTGGTTCACAAGACATAATCTCAATAAATTTTGGAAGAAATTATACAAAACCCTTTCTCTAATCAGAACAGAATAAGCTGGAACTCAATAATGGATGGTAAAAGGGTAAATTCATAAATATATGGAGTTAAACAACACACTCCTAAACAATCAGTGGGTCAAAGAAGAAATTACAAGAAAATTCAGCAAAAATCTTGAGACAAATGAAAATGAAAACACAACATATCAAAATCTATAGGACATTGCACAGGTAATGCCGAGGGAAAGTTATAGCCATCAATGCTTACATTAAAAGAGAAGAAAGAAATGAAATTGAAGATCTAACTGCACACCTGGAAGAACTAGTGAAAGAACAGCAAACTAATCCCAAACCAAGCCAAAGGAAAAGAATAGTAAAGATCATAGCAAAAATAAATGAAATAGAGAGAGAGAGAAAAAAAAAAACCAAAAAACAACAGAATCAACAAAACCAAAAATTGGTTCTTTGAGAAGATGAACAATATCGACAAGCCCTTAGCTAGACTAACAAAGAAAAAAAAGAGAGAAGACACATAAATAAAATCAGAAATGATAGGGAGGGCATTACCATTGTCACCACAGAAATGAGAGAGATCATAGAAGAATGCTAGGAATCACTGTATGCCAAAAATCAATGCAGAGGAAAAGGACAAATTCCTAGAAGCACACAAATCACCTACACTGACTCTAAAAATAGAAAACCTCAACAAACCAATCACAAGTGAAGAGATTGAAACAGTCATCAAAAGCCTCTCAAAGATGAAAAACCAGGAAGCAGACTGCTTCACAGGTGAATTTTATGAAACATTCACTGACAATCTAATACCAAACTTGCTTAAGCTCCTCAAAAATCTGAACAGGAAAGAATGCTATGAAACTCATGAAACTATGAAGACAGCATCATACTAATATCAAAACCAAGTAAGGATGCTACAAAAAAAGAAAATTATAGACCAATATCTCTAATGAATATAGGTGCAAAAATCCTCAACAAAATACTTGCAAATAGAATCTACAAGCACATGAAAAGAATTATACACCATGATCAAGTGGGTTTTATCCCAAGTATGCAAGGGTAGTTAAACACAAGAAAATCAATTAGTGTAATAAACTACATTAATAAATTGAAGAAAGAAAATCACAAGATCCTCTTAATTGATGCAGAAAAGTCATTGGGTAAAATATAGCACCCTTTGTTGATAAAAAAAAAAAAACACTCTAAAAGATAGGAACACAAGGATGCTTTTTCAATATGGTCAAGTGCATATATGAAAAACATACAGCCAGCATAGTGCTCAATGGTGAAAAACTAAAATCATTTCAGCTGAGATGAGGAACAAGGCAAGGGTGCCCACTATCACCATTATTATTCAATATTGTGCTAGAGTTTCTAGCTAGAGTAATCAGGCTAGATAAAGAAATAAAATCCACCCAAATAGGAAAGGAAGAAATAAATCTTTTACTATTCACTGATAATATGATTCTACATCTAGGATCTCCTTAAAAGTCCACAACAAAGCTACTAGGAATAATACATGAGTTTAACAAAGTGGTGGGATACAAGATTAATAAGCAAAAATCAATAGTGTTTCTATAAACTAGTGATGTGCAATCTGAGGAAGAAATCAGGGAAAAAATTCCATTTACAATAGCAACTAAACAATCAAATATTTAAGAATAAACTTAACCAAGGACATAATGGACCTGTATTCAGAAAACATTACTGAAAGAAACAAAACACTTAAATAAATGGAAGAACATTGTGTGTTCATGGATTGAAAAACTAAATATCATTAAGACATCAATTCTACCCAAATTAATTTACAGATTAAATGCAATCCCAATAAAAATGCCAACAGCCTTTTTAATAAAGTGGAAAAACCATTTGTCAAATTTATTTGGAAAGGTAAGGGGCTCTGAATAACCAGAAAGATCTTAAAAAGAATGAAGTTGAAGGACTCTCACTTCCAGACTTTGAAGCATATTACCTAGATATCGTGGTATAAACAGCATAATGACAGACACATTGACCAAGGGAACCAAATCAAGAATTCAGAAATAGACCCTCACATTTACAGCCAAATGATATTTGACAAGTCCTCCCACCTGGGCCAGAAGAGTCTATTCAACAAATGGTGCTGGGAGAACTGAATAGGCATATCAAAAAGAAAGAAAAAGACCCCTATATCACACCTTATACAAAATTTCACTCAAAATGGATCAAGGACCTAAATATTAAAGCATCAACCATAAAACTCCTAGAAGAAAATGTAGGAAAACATCTTCAAGATCTTACGGTAAGCAATAGTTTTAAAATCTTACACCCAAAGTACAAGCAACAAAAAAAAATAGGTAAATGGGACCTCCTCAAAATTAAACATTTTGCACTTCAAAGGTCTTTGTCAAAAGGGAGAAAAGGGGGAAGAGAATGTGGCTCAAGTGACAAGTCTTCCACCTACCATATGGGAGGACCCAGGCTCGATTCTTGGGGCCTCCTGGTGAAAAACAAGAAGAGAAAGAATGCCTGTGCAGTGAGCCAGTGTCTGTGTGTTGAGCCAAGTGCCCATGCAGTAAGCTGAGTGCCACACGGTGAGGCGAGTGCCTGTGTGGTGACCCGAGTACCCACGTAGTGAGCCAAGTGCCTGTGTGAGTGTCTGCATGGCATGCCAAGTGCCCACGTGAGAGCCCACATGCTGAGCCAGTGCCTCCATGGTAAGTCAGTGCCTGTGCAGTGAACTGAGTGCCTGTGTGAACGCCCACGTGGTGAGTCAAGCACCCATTTGGTGAGCCGAGAGCCTGGATGAGTGCCTATGTGGCAAGTCAAGTGATCACATGAATGCCCGCATGGTGAGCCAGTGCCTGCAAAGTGAGCCAGTGCCCGCATGGTGAGCCAAGTGCCTGCACAGCAAGCTGAGTGCCTGCGTGGTGAGCCAGTGCCTGCACAAGTAAGTCACACAGCAAGATGATAACGCAACAAAAGAATGATGAAGGGGAGAGTCAAGGTGAAGCACAGCAGAGACCAGGAGCTGAGGTGGCACAATTGACAGGAAACCTCTCTCCACATCAGAGGTCCCCAGGATCGAATCCTGGTGTATCCTAGAGGAGAAAGATGAAGAGAGAAGACAAAAAGAGAAATAGATGTAGAAGATCATACAGTGAATGGACACAGACAGCAAAAACAGCAGGGTGAGGGGGTGGGGAGAGGGGAGGGGAGAGGGAGGGGAGGGAAAAAAAGGAGAAAAGGTAGCCAACTCAATTGGAGAAAATATTTGGCTATCACATATCAAATAAGGGTTTAATATCTATGATATGCAAAGAGATCATACAACTCAACAATAAAAAGACAAACTGCCCAATTAAAAAACGGGCAAAAGACTTGAAAAGACAAATGTCCAAAGAAGAAATACAAATGGTGAAGAAACACATGAAAAAATATTCAGCATCACTAGTGATTAGGGAAATGCAAATCAAAACTAAAAAGCATTATCATTTCATACCTATTACACTGGCCACTAAAAAAAGAGGTTGGAAAACTGTAGGATATGGAGAGACAGGAATGCTTATTCATGGTTGGTAGGAATGTAGAATGGTACAGCCACTGTGGAGGACTATTTAGCAGTTCTTAAGGAAGTTGAATATAGACTTGCCATGTGATGCAGCAATACCATTACTAGGAATATACAATTACTCAGGTATCTACTGAAAGCAGAGACATGAACAGACAACGGCACACCAATATTCATAGCAGAATTATTCACAATAACCAAAAGTTGGAAACAACCCTGGTGTTCATCAACTGATGAAAGGTTAAGCAAATTGTGGTCTGTATATAGGATGGAATATTAAGCAGAAGTAAGAAATAATGAAGTCATGAAGCATATGACATGTATGAACCCACAGGACCTTATGTTGAGTGAGGCAAGCCAGACACAAAAGGAGAAATACTCAATGATTATGAACTAAATATACTGTATAAAGTCATGGAGTTAGCAATTAGAATATAGGTCACCAGAAAATAGAAGGAGGGTAGAGAATAGAAAGCTGAGGGTTAATCTGTGCAGCATTGTTAAAAAGGTTGCTTGTAAATTTGTGAAAATGAATAGAAATGGTTAAAGCATATTATGTGTATTAGTCAGGGTTCTCTAAGGAAACTGAATCAACAAGACATATCTGTTAATAGTATTATATAAGAGTCTCTCACGTGACCGTAGGGATGCACAAGTCCAGGTTCCGCAAAATAACTGCAACCAGGGGCTCCAGTGAAAGTCCAGTGAAGGTTCTTGACGAGTTCTGGGAGACATTGGTTGTCCAAAGAGAAGCTGGGAAATTCTCACTCAGTGCTGGAATCACTTCCCCTTTTAAGGCATTCAACTGATTGGATAAAGTGTCACTCATTGCTGATAGCAATCTCCCTGATTGATGTAATTGTAACCAGCTATGATTTACTAATGCTCAAAGTCAATGGTGACTAAAGTCCATAAATCCCTTGTGCTTGCTTGACCAAACAACTTGCTTGCTTGACCAAACAACTGGGCACAAATTACCTGGCCAAGTTGACACATTAGCCTAACCATCACATCATGGTATTTGAAATAAGCTGTGCTATTGTATGGGTATGATAGTGGTTGAAAAGGAAGGTCTAAGCCAGGTCATGTATATTACTAGAAGGAAAGATAAAAACAGTAACATAGGATTGTATAAGACAGTGAAACCTCATTTAAAACACGAATATGGGTGATATTGCATATATAAGACAGTTTTTACAAAATATAAATTTAAATATACTAGAGAGAAGGAAAGAATAGCAGCTATATACAGCAGATGAGGCATGAAGAGATTGAGAGGGGATGAGTTTTGCTTGTTTCTTTACTTTTTGTTGGTTATCATTATTGGAATAATGAAAGTGCTCTGGGAGTGATTGGGGTGATGAATGCACAAACATGTGATTAGACCAAATACTACTGGTTCTATTCTTTGGGTGGATTTATGATTTATTAATATGTATCAATAAATTGGGAAAAAATTCCACCAGCATTTTTTTAAACAAATGAAAAACACAATCATCAAGTTTATTTGGAAAAGTAAGGAGCCCTGAGCAGTCAGAAACATCTTAAAAAGGAAGTGCATACTGGGAGGACTCTTACTTCTGGACTTTAAATCATATTACCTATCTAGAGTGTTAAAAACAGCAAGGTACTGGCATTAAGATAGACACATGGAACCAAATTGATGGTTCAGAAATAAACCCTCACATCTATGGTCAAGTGATTTTTGAGAGGCCCGTCAAACCCATCCAATTGGGTAAGAACAGTCTATTCAACAAATGATGCTGGAAGAACCAGATGTCCATATCTAAAAGAAAGAAAGAAGACCCCTATCTCACACCTTGTACAAAGAATAATTCAAAATGGATAAGAGATCTAAATATAAAAGCTAGAGTCATAAAGATCCTAGAAGAAAATATAGGAAAACATCTTGAATTCCTTGTGGTAGACGGTGCATTCTTAAACCTGGCACCAGAAGCACAAACAATGAAAGAAAACAAGGATAAATGGGACCTCCTCAAACGTCAAAATTTTGTGATTCAAAGGAATTAATTTAAGAAGGTGAAAAGACAACCCATTCAATGGAAGAAAATATTTGGAAACCACATATCTGAGAAGTGTTTGATTTCCATTCTATATAAGGAGATCATACAACTGAGCAATAAAAGAACAAGCAATCCAATTTAAAAATGGACAAATGTCCTAAATAGACATTTCTCCAAAGCAGAACTACAAATGACCAAAAAGCATATGAAAAAACATTCAGTATCACCAGCTATTAGGAAAATGCAAAATAAAAATGGCAATGAAATAACATCTCACACTGCATAGAATGACCATTATTAAAAATACAGAAAACAATAAGTGCTGGAGAAGATGTAGAGAAATAGGAACACTCCTTCACTGTTGGTGTGATTATAAAATGTTGCAGCCTCTGTGGAAAGAGTTTGGTAGCTCCTCAGGAAGCTACATACAGAACTGCCATATGATCCAGCAATTCCTCTACTAGGAATATATCAAGAAGAACTGAAAACTGTGACACAACCAGACATCTGTACACTGATATTCATAGCTGTGTTACTCACAATTGTCAAAAGATGGAAACAACCCAAGTGTCCATCAACAAATGAATGGATAAGCAAAATGTGGTGTACACATATGATGGAATACTATGCTGCTGTAAGAAGAAGTAAAATTGGACACATTTGATAACATGGATGAACCTTGAGGACATTGTGCTAAATGAAATAAGCCAGACATAAAAGAACAAATATTGCATGGTCTAACTTATATGAACTTATTGCAAAGAATAAACACATGGAGTTAAAACCTGGAGAATAGGTTATTAGGAGATAAAAGGAGGGCTAAGAAAGAGTACTGATGTTTAATTTACGTAGAAGTTTTCATTAATTTGACTGTAAATGTAAATATGTGAAAATGGATAGAGTTGATGGTAACACAGTATAGTGAGTAGTGACTGATTTATAAAAGGGATTGTGGCTGAAAAAGGTAGTCTAGGGATGTAAATATCAATTAAAAGAAAGCTAGAGCATAATCTAGGGACTGAATAACACAGTGAACCCAGAGGTGGATGAAAATTGTGGTTAATAGCACAAATGCAAGAATGTCCTTCTGTTAGATAAAATGATATACTTCACTAATGCAGAGTGGTGAGAATGTGGAGAAGCATGGGACAAATGCAATTAACGTAATTTATGGATGATAGTGAACAGCAGTACTGTAATATTCTTGCATCAATGCCAAGATATACTGTGTTAATAATAGGGGGGTATGGAAAAATATGCCAAGTATATGCTATAGAACATTATTACCGGTAATTGTTTGCTGACATTATCTTACAATCTGTTACAGATGTTCCACAATGTTGCGGTGTGTTGGTGAAAGTCTTTTGTATGGGAATTCTACACATGTGCACGATTGTTTTGTAAATTCACAACTTTGTAAAAAAAATCTGTTTAAAATATAAAATAAAATAAATGATCCCAGTTTAGTTGGAGCTCCATTTGGTAAAATAATAAATATTTATTTTCTACCAGCTATATAATAGATCTAAATGGTAACATGTCTTTGGTAGGGAAAGATTTCTTGAATAGGGAACAAAAACACTAATTTTAAATAGACCTGTTGCTACACTGGATTATACTAATGTTAAAAACAGCTACTCATCAAAAGAATCAATGAAGTGGGTGAAAGTCAATCTACAATTAAAGTCAGTACACTAAAGGCAAAAAATTGTACATGTGCACTGAACTCTAGTTGAAGTTATTTCCCATAGTAGTATAAATTAGCAATTCTGTTACATGCTATGCATGTATACTGGAATTGAAAAATAAAGTTAATGGAATCTGAGAACCAGATTTCTTACTGTAGGAGTGAGAGGTTACAAATAAGTAAATGGAGAAAGCCAGAACAATCCATGCAGCACAGGATGAAATCAAAGTTACCAGTATGACTCAGGTTTTGTTGCATAGAGACTGTTGCATATAGAAATAAATAGATATTTCTATACATACAAGTTAGTATACAAACATATATTTCTTTGCCCTGTCAACTGAAGGACATCGAAGCAATGACTCTCCAGTAGCAATGAGCACTCCTAGTGCCCAGATCTTGATTTCTAATTCATTTCTCCAATGAAAGTAGTAAGGGTTCCTTGGCTAAAATGCTGTTATAGGACCAGGGAAGAAAATATATAAGAGCCTGGAGTCTATCTTGTAGTGCCAGAAGTAAGTACTAAACATGAAAAAAGGAAAACAACACAATGACAAGGGTATGCCAAAGAGACATAAAAGCCAAGTTATAGAGCTTCCAATTTATAAAATTAGAAAAATTTGAGCAACAAAATAAATTATGAAATATTGGATTATAACGTAAAGTGTAAAATAAATATCCATAAATCTATATGGATATGGTTAAAGGAATGAATGAACGAACACACACACAGGAGAGAAGAAACAATATGAAGAAGAATTCCAAATAACTTATGTAGTTACTGTTCGCTTAAAGAGGTAGAGTGTTATTTTCTGCTTCTTAAGCATGGTCTGT
Source organism: Dasypus novemcinctus (assembly GCF_030445035.2). Lineage (NCBI taxonomy): Eukaryota > Metazoa > Chordata > Mammalia > Cingulata > Dasypodidae > Dasypus > Dasypus novemcinctus. The sequence continues at coordinate 89,776,672 of NC_080677.1, forward strand.
GCATCGTGACTTCCTTTCAAAGAGTACAAGATGGGAAGGAAAATTATATTAACTTTACAGTGAGGGAAATCTGACAAACACTACCTCAGCCAGGTGATCAAGGTCGATAGTATGTACCCTTGATATTATGTGGAAAAAATGGTTTACCTCTGTGGCCTTCCTCCCAAAAATCAATAATCCCAGTCTAATCATAAGAAAAACATCAAACAAATCACCATTGAGGGACATTCTACAAAATATGTGACCAGTACTCCTCAAAACTGCCAATGTCATGAAGAACAAGGAAAGTATGAGATACTATCACAGTCAAGAGGACACCTAAGGAGACATGGCCAGTAAAAGTAATGAGGTTTCCTGGGTGGGATCCTGGAATGGACAAAGGAAATTATATAAAAACTAAAGAAATCTGAATAAAATATGGACTTTTGTTAATCATAATGTATCAATGGGCACTCATTAATTTGATATATGTACTATTATAATGACAGGGAAACTGGATATGAAGTATATATATTGGAACTCCCTGTACTGTCCTTGCAATTTTTCTGTAAAGCTAAATGCGTTCTAACAAATAAAGCTTATTTTTTTAAAAGTCAAACTACGATGTGAAAGAAGACATTTGCTACTCTTATATCTGACTATATATGTCCATAATATTATAAAGAAATCCCATGGAGGAGTGGGGAAAAATAAAGAACCCGATTTAAAAACTGGGCAAAAAAACCAACAGATATTTTGCAAAAGAGGATATCCACATAGCCAATAAACATATGAAATGGTTCAGTCTTATTAATCATCAAGGAAATGAAAACTAAAGCCACAATTAAATACCACAAAATAGACACTAAAATGGTAAAATTAAAATGCCTGACAATATAATTTACTGGTATATGACTTTTATGTATGGTTTTTGGGAATATGAATTGTTACCTTTACTTTAATGAATCATTTAGCAGCACGTAATAAAGCTAATTATTCACACATACTATGACCCAACAATTCCACTCTATGTTTTGTGGCCCATCAGAGATGCTTGCATGTACTTTACTGGAATTGTAGTTGGTGCTGGGGTTTAAGATATATCTAGGGGATTTGAATCTCTGGACTGACAATATGATAGCCAGGGCCCTGAACCTCAACAGACTTCAATTCCTACATTCTGATTTATTGGACTTACCCCACTCAGCTAAAATGGAGTTGAAGAATGTCAACCACCACACCATGGAGCCTAGAGTGCCTACAACTGAAAGCAGGAGGATTGCATCCAGTATCCTTGTGGAATCTAAGCCCCCTCTTGACATAGATGTGCAATGGACACAACCAATCCAAGGTCCACAGAGAAAAGTTGGCATTGGTGTGGGAAAAGTGGCCATGGTAGCTGCTGGGTGTGGGGAATGGGAGGAAGAGATGAGATGTGGAGGCGTTTTCGGGACTTGGAGTTGTGCTGGGTGGTGCTTCATGGACAATTACGGGACATTGTAGATCCCCCCAGGGCCCACTGGATGGAACGTGGGAGAGTATGGGCTATGATGTAGACCATTGACCATGAGGTGCAGTGATGCCCAGAGATGTACTTACCAAATGCAATGAATGTGTCATGATGATGGGAGAGAATGTTGCTGTGGGGGAGGCTGTGGGGGGAGTGGTGGGGTGGGGGTGGTGGGGTTGAATGGGACCTCATATTTTTTGAATGTAATATTTTAAAAAAATGAATTAAAAAAATAAAATAAAATAAAGGAAATGCTTGCATGTATGCAATAAAGAGAAAAAAAAGATTTATAGCAGGATTACTCTAATAGTGCAAAACTGGAAAGAAACCAATGTCCATCAATAACAGAATAGATCAATAAACTGTAGGATATTTATACAATTGTGCATTATGCAGTGACATATAAAGAATGAACTATATCTACATGCACTCCACAATCATATTTAGTGAAGGTACACAAAAAGACTTACTGTATGATTCCAAATATTTGAATCTGAAAGTAAAACATTTGATCTATGGTTTTAGAAGTCAAAGTTGTGATTACGGTTGGACAGTAAAAGTCAGGTAGAATATGAGATGGGAGATAATGGAGTCTGGTAATGATTTCTATCTTGGTCTATATGGTAGTTAAATGGGTTTGTTCACATTGAAAAAAGCATTGACACTTTTCTGTATGTCTTTATATTTTAAATACATACAGGTGGAAATGGAAAAAAAAATGCTACTATGCTTATTCTGACATCCAAAATATAAAATTATTTAATAATTAAGAACCTGGTCACAGGCATTAAGAAGAGGCAAAGTATAATATATATTTCTAACTTCAACTCTTCATTAAAATGGAAGGAATTCTCTTTGTTGAAATTTAGTCTTATTTTCCCAAACTTATGCAAAAGTCCTGATGATGTTTTTATGAAAAGAATAAAAATAAAAGAATAGTTGTTATGCATTATGTGAGATCATATTTGAATATCATTTCATCTAGAATTTCTCAAGCTTTGTAAGGTCTCATGTAATATATGACTGATTTCTGGTTGTTTTATGGTAAATTTCTTTTCTGGAAAGAGATAAATTACAGTGTGATAAGCATGCTTTTATTTCATGAAAGATTACCAATGCATTAAAATATGAAGGGAATGACTAAGCAAATGCCCAGTCCTTAATTCCTGTTTTGCTGTTGTTTAATTAACATGGACTTTAGGACGAAAAACTTATTTGTTTAAAAAGATGGTAAAAAGCAGAGGGAAACAATCTGTATTATTCTAGAGGAAATAATAAACCTCATTTGAATACCAAAAATGAAGGCAGAACTGAACTATTTAAAACATAATTACACTATTTGTCTAATATATACAGCCCATTCACCTTTTTTAATTGCCTAAACATTTCTGAAACAGCCATTCTCCCTTTCTATGTACACTGAGATAATTTTTTTCTGCAATATAATAATCCAATCTGTGTTCAACCTCATACAGACATATATCCATAAATATGCATATAAATAAGATTCCACACCTTTCACTGTGTCATCCCTATTGCCTACCATCATCAAAGTCAAACTTGTCTTAAATATAAGTAATCAGATTTCATGGACATATTTCTGATTCAAAGTGAAAGAACTTTTTAGACAAATATATCAACCTACTCAATCCCTGGAAATCATTATCCCTAATTAGTTTTTCAGATTCTGAAGTATTTTCACCTTTAGTTTTTCCATATTAAATACAAAACCTTTTACGAGGCTGCAGCTAATACCTTAGATGACAGGAATGTGCAACCGGCAGGAAGGTGCAATGGGCTAGAGTGCTGGAATGAGAAGCAGAGAGGGAGAGGTTCAAAGATAAATTTTCCACAGTGCTTTACAAACCCTGCTTACACTCACAATGTTTCCTTTTATTAAAGTTAAATCTCTCATATTATAATCAAAACCCCTTTATTCATTCTGAACCCCCATAAGAAATGGAGAAAAGTGATGCTTATATTCAAAGGTAGGGAAAATCTACTGTGAAGATCTTGCTCTTTCTTACACAGTCTAAATCTATCATCTCTATCTCCCCTGTGGCTCTGTTTTTTGACTCATGAATCAGCATCACTGCCCTCTTCTGAATCATTATGAGTATGATTACTGTAAAGCTGTTACTTAGTTGTTATCATTTTCTGCATTAGTCAGTCTTGTAAGGCTCAATATTTGAGACATTCATTGTTATAGGCCGTAGATTCCACAGTCCCAAAATAGGAAATAACATTCAAAAAATTTGCTGTTCTTTGAAAGACATAATCCTTACAATATTATAATGTTAGGTTCTATTTACTGAGAAATGATGCTTTCTTGTCATATTCTTGAAACTTCTCAGGGGTTTCTATATCTGAAAATAAGAAAAGTAACAGTATATATTGAGTTTAATCTCATTTTATATAGATGCGGGAATTGGGGTTTCCTCTCCTAAAACTATGAATCTATAAATGAAGAGCCTAAAATCTTGCATTGCTGACACAATTTTTCAAGTGTTATTTAGTAGCAAATAAGAATCATTCATTTTCCAATCATCTTGCCAAGTGAATGTTTCATTGTTTGGTTGAGCTGACAGGACAGATGAAGGCAGGAGGCAATACTCAGGAGCACAGTTACTGATAAATAATTACAACAAGGACATTATAATTATTTAATTAAAATCTGCGCATGGAGAGAGATTATGAGTCTTTCCGTTTGCTACCTCATTTAGATGATACTAGTCATTAACCAATTTAGCTGGAGTCAGCGCCTAAATGTCTACATGCTCCACTTTATCTTTGAAACCTGTACAGTCAGCAGCCATGGCTGCATGCTCTGTATCCCACTGCTGGTGAGGGAAGGCACACTCCCTATTAGCTTAAGGAGATACTTGGATGTCTTAACTACCCATAACTGTCCCATAAACATTCTCTGGGAATCTGAAGGTTTGCCTTTGAAACATAGTGCCCAGAAATTTTGGTGGCACTTGCTCTTATTAAGAACACATGGAAACTTCTGCCAAAGAACAGAAATGAACAGAATACAGGCTTGTCTGAAGCTCCATTTTAAAAGATTTCTCTTCTCATATATTACCACAACTGGTTCTAATGAGGAGTCATCATCTATATTGCAGTCCAATATCATCAACTCCAAAGACATCTCTAGTAAGATTCCCGCATATCAAAGCCTGTCTCTATATGTAAGTTAAAGCCCCTTCATTTCAAGCATTTCCACTAAATAAACATAAAAGGGAACTACATTCTTATTACAGAAGAGATTGTTTGGACAAAGGAGTTAAGGGGGGAGAAACAATGGTCTCTTTTCCTTTGCTTTTCTTTGAGGGATATAATCATTACAATTCTGCAGATTCACCTGTTTCTAAAAATGCAACAAAAACTCTGTTTCTGAAATCAGCTTGAAGTACAACATCTTGGCAAAACAATAAAGTGCCAGGCACAGTACCTAAGAAAAATAAGACAAATTGAGCTGTAGTCACATAAAAATTTAATTCCTTGAAAGTTTAATATGTTATGTTGAAAGTTTAATATGTTATGTTTAATATCATATGACATGGCCACCCACATGGGTGGGTTATCTCCAGAACTTTGAAGATAAATAACAATATTTGTAATTTTATGCAATCTAAGAAAGCTACGTAGGACAGTTCTCTTGTCTTTCAAGTCCTTCCCAAAAACATAAATTTCAGAAACACTAAATGTTACAGACGTGGCAAAACATACAGGAAACCACATATACAAATACCTTTTGTGAAACTTCCATTGTCTAATGCTCTTCCTTAACATAAGAGAGGTTGACTATCCATCTAAGAGAAATTAGACCTGGCCTAGTAGGAAGAAGTCAGCTAGACATCCTTTTAGGATCTGTTTTATCTATTTTAACAATTACTTATTGACATGTAGGTTCATATATCTTTCCCTCTAAATTACTTCTTATATAAAAATCTACCTTCTGTCCTACTCTCTGCTTAAAGACAAGCTCTCCTACAGCCACCAATCCTACTTTCAGGACCAATCTAGTTTCTTGCCCAGGATTTTCACCTGTGTGCCCTTCCCTCTGCCTAGAATGATCCTCCTCCTTATACACAGAACTTCACATTTCTAGCTACTTTTTGTCATTCAGATATTAGATTAAATACTATTTCTTCAGAGATACTTTCCCTTACCACCTGTTTAAAGTAGTCAACCACCTGGTATTCTCCATCATAGCACCTTGTTGTTACTTTCAAAACACTCACAAATATTTTTAATTATGTAATCATTTTATTAATTGTATAATGACTGGCTTTTTTCTGTGGACCATAAACTCCATAACTTGAGAAGTGTCATGTTGGTCTTAACTCACAATTGTAGTCCCATTGCTTGGCACTGTGCAGGAATAAGTGAATGAATGAAGCCCCATTCAGCATGGAAGTAATGAACAGAAATTTTTACTTAAATAACTTTGCTTCTTCTTTTGTTTTCTCTTTTGATCTGAACTTGTTATATTATTGCCTATCTGCTGAGAATGATTGATAGATATTGTCCAAGTCTTTGTGCATTACTGTAAAATTTTCATTTTTATGCCCATCATATTTTTTCCTCTGATTTTTGGTATATTTCCCTACTGGATCTTATTTGTTTATTTAGGACCACTTCTCTAACAAAACCGTATGATTACTAATTTGAAATCTGTCTCTTAAATATTAAAATATCTTAATTTCCCTTAACCATTATTTATTTTATTGAATCTTAATATATGTCATTTATGAATTCTTTCCTCAAACTGTCAACTCATTTTCCAGCTTAAAATGATCAAATCAAACATTAAAGAATCCATCCTTACCTATAAGATTACTTTCTGCAATAAAAACTAAAACAATCTGCTTGTCATTAACCTATCGTAGAGGGAGTGGTTTTTATTAGATTTTTCATAAATTGGTTTGCTTGTCCATTGTCTAATAACCCTAAAAATGTTGTGATTTATGCGGGAAAATTTTGTTATGATGTAAATAAAATAATGAACCAGCCTAGGGCAATATTTTTTATTATGTTCAGTTAAGGTACATGTCATTCTATCTGAAGCAGAATGTTCTCAGACCTTGAAGCTGTGCTTAGCCAAATGTTGGCAGTTCAATATATTGTTCCTGGGGCTGGCGTTATCAACAAATTTACTCAGAATTTGCCTTAGTGCCTCATATTATATTGCAAGATGATTAACTTATTTGCACAGAGAGTATTGTTCATAGCATAAGGACTGTTAAAATTTTGTCTTCTTGGTCATGTTATTGTAATTTATTAAGGAATATGTTAATATTCCCTGGCATTTACTTTCTTTTACTACTCCATGCAAACCCTTCTCAAACACGTAAAGCTAAAACACTGTTTTAGTTTATGTCTTAAAAGTCAGACATTTTTTAAACCACAAAGTTAATCATATACAGTTGCTTTAAATATTCCATTGCTTTATTATAGGATGGGGAGTTGCTGGGCAAGCTGTGAGCTGGGCAACATATCTAGCGTTTTGAGAGTTAGGTTTTATGATGTGGCTTTATTGTTTTGTTTGAAGCTTCTTGCATTCCTGGGGCAGGAATAGTGGGGACTATTTATACAGAAGAAGAAAGATATTTTCTACAGCCAAATATAAACATTTCCAATTATCCATTATTTTGAACTTCCTACATAATAATCCCTGGTAAGAGAAATGGATACTAAAGTTTGCGTAAATGTTTTATTTTGTAAATTTCATCAAAGCATTAGAAGAAGAAAAAAAAATCACCAGAAAAAATAAAACACAAAAATATAATACTAAAAAGACAAACATCACAGTTTTACCCTGCTTTAAATATGACTGCCTCTGCATTGTCTTATCTCCCTGCCTCTGGAGAAGCAATTTTTTCTCATTGCTATTTCTACTTCTGACGTTAATTCTTAGCGCCTTAGCCCTGGTAAGTGCTCATTCAACATATGTTGAAAAGAATTGAATTAAATCTCCTTCTGCCGTGAAGGGCCAACTTTAAAAATGCATAAGATAATAATCTGAAACTTGTAAAGAGAAACCTCATCAAATCTCTTGAGACTCTATACAATATCAGGATGTATATCCAAACGTTGTCATAAAAATACTCATTCTTGGTATGTTTCCAATTTAAATCAATTGTACAATAGAAGTAAGTTTTCCCTCCAGACAATTCATCTAGGGTATGGATCCATTTCTGAAATAGCACTGCTCAGAAAACCTGTGAAGTTAGATTCAATATAACATGCAAAAGATTAGCTGAGCCAGAAAGAAGCAGTCCACCTTCTCTTTAAAACAGTTAATAAAAATAAGGAGCAGAAACAGATGAAAAAACTGTATCTAATAACACAGTGTATCTATTACAGAACTAGTATTATGGCTTCTGAAATATTACAGTAGCTTCTCAATTTGGGGCTGACTCTTTATTAATGTAACTTCATGGTGTTGATGTTATAGCACTTTCTATGTGTGATCTGTACACGGTTGTTAAAGACCTTTAAATGTAATGTGCACTGACCTCTTGAACATTTGCTCTCACTGGTGGTTTCCAATTTCTTCCATATCAAGTGGTGACCTTAACATTCTAACTCATGGATATAACTATTAGAATGGAGCTGACATGATAAATGACTATTCTTACTACCCCAGTTATATTTTTATTTTTCAGGGAGTCACTTGATTGATCTTTTCAGTTTGCCTTTTACTTCTCCTTATTAATAATTTCATTGTTAACTTGCATTCCCTGAAAAAGAAAAGGAAATACTCAAATAATTATTAGCAATATATGTCAGCAATTAAAATCCTATACTTCATGGTTTAATACTATTGTTCAGCTTCTTTGATCATATCTTCTTTCAAAATTATTTCAGAAACAGCACATACAACTGCTTCCACTCATTATTATCTAAAAATCCATTGTCTTCCACATTTGCAAATTTCTTTATTTACACTATCCTAGCTAGTGCTACAGTTCTCCCAATTAGCTCCAATAAGTTTTCAATTCCTTTATGATTTAGTTGACTATCAAAAAATGTTCACTAGTCCTGAATATCATCATAGGTTAGCTCTCACAGTTTATCCTCCAGCACATCATGCTAAACATGTCTGAACCCAAATTTACTCTCTTGGGCATTGTTATCCACAAATTGTCCTTTATTATCATCAATGGCAGAACAGCCTTGTCCCAGATATGAAAATTAAAAACTAAGATTCATCCCTCAGTTATGTCTGCATAAATTATCTGCACTATCTGAAAGATTATTTTTCATTTATGAAGATTTTAGCAACCCTAAATAACATTTGATATTTAAACGAGATAGCCACCAATTGATTTAACTGAATTTAACTATATGTTTGCCTAAATAAACTTGATATACAGATGAAAGATAGTCAAATAAGTGTTTTTTAATGTTAATGAGAATTTATTTAATGGGCAATAATGACTTTCTATTATTTATACACTAAAAGGCTAAGTGCTACAGTCAAAAACTAAATAGCCGCTTCCTTAATTATTAATCTGTTTTCTTTAGGTGTCATTCATAGAGTATATTATAATCTAAAGCAATTGTGACTATTATATGATCATTAAATTTTACTGAAAGAGTTCAAGCATTTTCTAAGTGTCTAAAACACATCTAAAAATAGCTTATTTAACTTGATAAACACTGTCACATATTTAAGCTATTTTGAAAATAATGGGAAAATCTTATTAATAGCTGTTTTCTCTTGTGGGGTGTGGTGAATAGTAATTTAGGGCAGGTGAGAGCAAAGCAATTTAATATTTCCCTTGTTAGTTCCTTGACCTACTAGTTTGAAGGTCTCTGCAATACCCTTGAGCTTTTTCCACAGGACAGAGTAATAGTTGCTGTCTTTGCCAAAAAATTCTATATTTTGTCTTTAGGGTCTACCTGTATCTTTTTCAGGTCTTTAATTTTTATATTAAATTTGTCTCCAAAAAGAGAAGAAAAAGTTTTATATCTATACCCATATCTTTATCTGTCTACCCATAAAGAATTCTTTTTTGCTTTTTCATTTTATTTTATTTTTTTAATTTTTTAAAAACTAAAGTTAAGAGATCACAAGGAATGTTACATTAAAAAACATAAAAAAACAAGAAACATAAAAGGTTCCCATATAACCCACTCCCCAGCCCCCACCACATCATGTTTGTAAATTATATTTTTTGAAGATATATACATCGCAAAAAAAATGTTATACTAAAAAATATGAGGTTCCTGTATACCCCCACCCCACCCCCCACCCCACTCCTCCCACACCAACCTTCCTCATCATTGTGGCACACTCATCACACTTGGTGAACACATTTTGAGGCACTGCTGTACTATACAGATCATAGTCTTGAATTGCTTTCATAGAATTAAGGTTTCTCCCAAAGGAAACATCTGATATTCTCTTATTAAAAGGATCAATACAATTGACTTACTGCGCTGTCGACTTTCGGGAAATCACTGCAGAGCAGCATGTCATTTATGTTACTTTCCTAATAGAGGCACAAAATTCCTTTATTTAGTTTTTTTTTGCACATAAATTGTCTCTGTAAGTTGATATTGCTCAAGGAATGATGCTCTTTAAGATGCTCTTGTGTAATATATCTATGTATCTGATGAGTCCCATATTTTGCCTTCATTTTATGCTGTATGACCACTGACTTTGACTCACCCATGTCAGTTACCTCCCATTATCCCAACCCACCTCATTGTCTCAAATCATTCAGGTCAAGAGAATAAATTCATGTAACTATATATTTTGAGGAAATCAAGTAAATTCCTGCTATCAATAACTGACAGGAAGTAAATAACCTGATACCCTTTAGTGATTTTCTGAATCCATTTATACTCTGGGCTTATGGGTGACTGTATATTTTTACTACTAAGAACCAAAGCCAAATTCAATGAGCCCTCAGTCATCTAGCCTTGAGTTCAATTTTGAAATTACCATTAATTAATAGTGTGAATTTGGGTAATCCCTGAAATTTCCTGGATTTTAGTTTTTTCATCTGAAAACCAATGTGGTTGAATTAGGTTATTGAAAATTTCCCTGAAGTGTGAAAGCACTGTGATGGATAAAATTCTAAACAGTATTGAGGAAAGGTACTTATGTCTTTAGTAAATTTCCATTTGCTCTGCCTTTCCTCTAACCTGAAGCACCAGGGCCATTCATGGTGTCTAAACCTTCCCCTACACCCAAGTGGCCAGCCTGACTCCTGACAAGTTTGAGCTGGTAATATATGAGCCAGAGAGTGTCTGCTTTGTCTTGGAATAATCTTGACCTGAAGCAACCTGACATTAAAGCTTTATCCAAATATATAATCTTCCTGATCGCAGACTTCTTGAGCACCTTTACTAATTTAAGAGTGTTTTTACAATAATACTAATGTTAAGTTGTAGCAGAAAAACTAGCATTTTCCTATACTTCAATGAGTGTAAATTAGTGTAATCTTTATGAAAGGTGAATTGGTAATCAGTAACCAGAGGCTTTCCAATTTCTTTTTCAAAATATTTGACCCAGAAACCCCACATATAGGACTTTGTTTTCAAGAAATATCAAGACAAGTAAATAAAGATATAATTCTACCACTATTTTCTCAGAAGGGAAAATTGAAAACAACAGAATTTCTCTAACAGAGTATTTGTTAAATAAATTATAAAAGACTCCTACAGTGGAATACTATTTGACTATCAAAATCATGGACTAAAGAATAATGAGACGGCAAAAAGGTACCTGGCTAATGTTAAATGAAAAAAAATATGACACAAAACTGGAGAACCCATATGATTCCTAATTGAGGAAATTTAGGAAAGGAAAAAAATAAACAAAAATGTGAATTCCCACCACCCCAAGCTGTTCTTTAGGCATTCTGTGCATTTTCATATCTCTACTAAAAACAAATATTGCTTTCATAATCCAAACAACAGGAAAAACAACAAACAAAAAAGCCTTATTTTAAGGAACTTTTCTGTCATTGGGCAACTATTTCCTTTTATAAACATGTCAGAAGTGACTAAAATATTTATGTGTGTTCTGAGGCATGAAAAATAGGAATATCAATTTATAGAGAGTTTCTATAAAGGTAAGTATGAAAATTACATAGACACATATAGCCCTAAAAAATACTGCTGTTTCTTTCTCTAAGCAGGCTTCCTCAACCTCAGAACTATGCACATATAGGGATGGATACTTGGTTGTGAGTGGGAGTGCTCTGTGTACTGTAGGAGCTTAGCAGCATCCTGTTCTCTATCTAGTAGATGCCACTACTATTTCCCCCTTCCCATCGTCCCAATTTGTGACAACCAAAAAATGTCTCCAGATATTGCCAAATGTCCCTTGGGAAGACAAAATTGCTCCTGGTTCAGAACCACTGTTCTAAGGCTCCATTCTCCTAGATTGTATTTTTTGTTTGTTTGTTTATTTGTTTTTAACAACAAATCAGAGCTATTATTAGATTGTTTTAAGCAGTTAGGAAATACAATGGAACCTGATAAAAGAAGTTGTTAGGAAAAAGTGCCACTTATTCCTTGATTACTAGATTGTTGTTGTTTTTCTAAACATTCTCAAGGATTGGCACTGTCTCCCATGTTAGGCTCTTTCCTACAGCAGCTGAGCAGGAGAACTCAGTTATCTGATCCCTAAATAAGATCCCTTTCAGTCTCTAACATCTGACAAGCAGGCATAGTCTCAACTACTATTTTTATATCTCTAAATCCACTTCTCTCCAGTCCATCACAAATGAAACTCCACAGTTCACATCCATCATAAATGGAACTAACGCCACATCTAAAACACCAGACAGGAGCTATTTATCCCTTGTTTGCAAAGTAATATTACACAGAGGTATATATACTATGTGTTTGGTCCTTAGCATTTAAAATATTCAACATAACCAAATGGAACTAATATTCAAAACAAAAAAGCATTCTTTGTTCTCCAGAAGTCCAATGCATTGCCTCACTTGATAGGCTGTCTCTCATACACCAGAAGCACAGTTCTTTCCCTCAAGAAGCTTACAATGTAATGGAAGTTAGAAACATAGCCAAAGATAATTTCAAAGGAAAAAAAAAGATGAAAAAATTGGCAACATGTGAGACTAAGTTTTATGGTGAAGTATGCTTGGGAGGCTGGAAGTCTTTTTAAAAAACCTTTTCAATCACTATATGGGCATGGTTTTCAAACCACTTGAACTATGTGATTTCTATACCCTTAAATGAGATACGAATATTCATTCTCTACCTCTATCACAAAGTCAAGCTACATTTAAAAATAAAACTATAGGAGAACATGCGTATGTTTCAAGCACTTTGAGCTTGGAAGACTCTTTTTCATATAGGAATCCCTCAGGTAGCTGATATCCGTAGATTGGAAATGTTTGACCCAAATCAATTTTTCAATTTTCAATAAAGCCTATCCTTTCAAAAATAAACTTTTAAGGCAGAATTGTCATCTATACAGGTATGCCTTGTATCATTGTGCTTCAGTTTGTTGAGTTTTTCAGATGTTGAGTTTTTTACCAATTGAAGGTTTGTGGCACCCCTGCGTCAAGCCAGTCTACCCGCACAATTTTTCCAACACCGTGGGCTCATTTTGTGTCTCTGTGTCACATTTTGGTAATTTTCACAATATCTCAAAATTTTTCATTGTTGTTCATTATTATTAAATCTGTTTTAATCTGTGATCTTTGATGTTATTATTGTAACTGTTTGGGGACACCACAAATCACACCCCTACAAGACAACAACCTTAACTGATAAATGTTGTGCATGTTCTGATGGTCCCACTGACTGGCCATTCCCCCATCTCTTCATTCCCTTAGACACAACAATATTAATATTAAGCCATTAAAAACCTACAGTGGCCTGTAATTGTTCATGCAAAATGAAGAGTCACATGTCTCTTACTTTAAATCAAAAGCTAATAATGATTAAACTTAATGAAGAAGGGATATCATGAGCCAAGATAGGCTGACAGCTATGCCTCTTGCACCAAAGAGTTAACCAAGTTGTGAATGCAAAGGAAATGTTCCAGAGTGCTACTCCAGTGAACAAAAGCATGATAAGAAATTGAAATAGCCTTATTGCTAATATTAAGAAAGTTTTAGTGGTCTAGATAGAAGATCAAATCAGTATTAAACCAAAGCCTAATCTAAAGTAAAGCCCTAATTCTCTTCAATTCTTTGAAGGCCCAAAGAAGTGAGGAAGCTGCAGAAGAAAAGTTTGAAGTTAGCAGAGGTTGGTTCATGAGGTTTAAGGAAGAAGCTGCCTGTATAACATCATGGTGCAAGGAGAAGCAGCAAGTGCTTATATAGAAGTGGAACAAGTTTTTCAGAAGATCTAACTAAAATAATTGATGAAGATGGCTATACTGCACAACAGACTTTCAATGTAGACAAAAGACCGTTGTATTGGAAGAAGATTCTATCCAGCTAGAGACAAGTCATATCTGGCTTCAAATCTTCAAGGACCCTTAAGAATTTTGCTAAATCTACTCTGCCTGTGCTCTATAAATTGAACAACAAACCTCAATGACAGCCCACCTAATTACAACAGGACTTACTGGACATTTGAAGCCCACTGTTGAGAAAATATTACTGCTTATTGACAATGCACCTAGTCACTCAAGAGTTCTGATAGAGATGTGCAACGAAATTAATGTCATTGCACATTTCATACTTGCTAACACAACAGACATCCTGCAGCTCATGGATCAAAGAGTCATTTTGACTTTCAAGTCTTTTAACTTAAGCAATGCATTTTATAAGGCTTTATCTGCCATAGTTAGTATGCCTCTGATAGATCTGACAAAGTCCATTGAGAACCTTCTGAAAAGGATTCACCATTCTAGATGTCATGAAGAACATTTGTGATCCATGGGAGGAGGTCAAAATTAACTGCATTTAGATGAAGTTGATTCCAACTTTCAAGGATGGCTGAAAGGTTAAAGACTTCAGTGGAGGAAATAAGTTCAGATGTGGTGGAGATAGCAAAATAAGTAGAAGGAGAAGTAGAGCCTGAAGATGTGACTGAATTGCTACAGGCTCATGATAAAACTTGAATGGATAAGAAGTTGTTTTATGGATATATAAAGAAAATGGTGTCATAAGATGGAGTCTACTCGGGGAGAAGATTCTATGAACAGTACAGAAATGATAACAAATGGTTTAGAATATTACATAAACTTAATTGATAAAGCCAGTGACAGGGTTTGAGAGGGTTGACTCCAATTTTGAAACATGTTCTATTGTAGGTAAACTGCTATCAAAGAGCTTTGCATGCTACAGAGAAATTGTTCATGAAAGGAAGAGTCAATTCATGCAACAAATTTCACTGTTTTCTTATTTTAAGAAATTGTCACAGCTACCCCAACCTTCAGCAACCCTGATCAGTCAGCAGTCATAAACATCAAGGCAAGACATTCCACCAGCAAGAATATTACTTACTGAAAGATTAGGTGATAGTTTGCATTTTTAGCAATAAAATATTTTAATTAAGGTATGTACATTGTTTTTTTGTAGACATAATGTTATCTCACACTTAATAGTCTACAGTATAAGTGTAAATATAATATACACCTAGGAAACCAAAAAATTCCTGAAATTTACTGTTTTTCTTTCTAGGCTGATTAAAGCAAATACCATGAAATGAGTTGGCTCAAACAATGGGAATTTATTAGCTTACAGCTTGAGGCAGAGAAAAATATCCAAATGAAGTCATCATCAAGGCAAAGCTCTCTTCCCAAAGATTGGTTGTCAGTGATCCTTGGTTCCTTTGCCACATGGCAAAGCAGCACCTGCTAATCTCTCTCTTGTCTTCTGGGCACTGTTGAAAATCAGCTTCTTTCTTCCACAGCTTCCTCTTTGTTTGAATTGTATTCTATTATAAGGACTCCAGTAAGGAAGTTAAGACCTATTCTGATTGAGGTGGGTCAAACCTTAACTAAAGTAGCATCTTCAGAAGATCCTACTTGCAATGGGTTTACATTACAAATGGATCAGGTTTAAAAACATGATTTTTTAGGGTACATACAGATTCAAACCACCACTCATTTTATTGTGATATTCGCTTTATTTCAGTGGTCTGAATCTGAAACCACAATATCTCCAAGGTATGCCTGTTTATCCTATTTGGTGAAATATCTCTCCATGTTTTTTGCCCATTTACTAATTGGGTTAGGACTTTTTGTGCTTTTTGGATTTTTCTGTTGAGTTCTGAGAGTTCTTTGTTCTAGATTGTAGTCTTTTGTAGGATTTGTGGTTTACAAATATTTTCTACCAACTGCAGCTTGCCATTTCATCCTAACAGGTTCCTTCACAGAGCAAAAGTTTTTAATTTTAAAGAAGTCCAATTTGTTAACTTTTCATTTTGTGGATGGTGGTATTGGTTTGAGGTCTTAGAACTTATTTCCTAGTCCGAGTCCCAGATTTTCCTATTTTTCTCTAAACATTTTATAGTTTTGCCTTTTAAATTTAAGTCCATGATTCATTTTTAGTTAATTTTTGTATAAAGTATGAGACTTAAGTTGAGATTTGTTTTTTGTTTTTGTTTTGTTTTTGTCTGTGGATGTGCGGTTATTCCAGTTGTATTTGTTGAAGGCCATATTTCCTTCACTGAATTAGTTTTGCACCTTTATGATAAAGGAAGAGACTATATAACACAGGGAATCCTGTGGTGGAAAACAGACAGTGGTTAACAGAACAAATATGAGGGTGTTCTGTCATGGACTATAGCAAATCTATAATACTAATAGAGACTCTTAATAATAGGATGTTTTGGGAGAAATTTACAAATACATCAAATGTAAGATATGGACTATAGTTAGTAGTAATATTTTGACAATGCCTTTTCATAGTGTGTAACAAACGTTTCACAACAATGCAAGGTACTGGTGGTGGGGTCCTGTATGGAAGCTGTGTATGATGATATGCATGTTTGTTTTCTAAGTTCACACTTTCATTAAACACTTATTGTTTGGGTATATACATATTTGAATGACATACTTCAATAAAATTTAAAAGAAGAACAAAAAATCAGTAAGGCTAATTTGCGTGGTTCTAATTTTGGGTTTTCCATATCTATCCCTCACCAATACTATGCAGTACTGATTACTGTAGTTACAGAAAAAGTCTTGAAACCAAATAGACTGATTCTTACCACTTTATTCATTTCCAGATTGTTTTAGCTATTCTAATTCTTTTGACTTTCCATGTAAGTTTTAGAAAAATCTTTATATCTTCAAAAATCTTACTAAAGGTTTGAAAGGAATTGCATTAAGCCTATATATTAATTTGTGGAAAATTGAAATCCTTACTATGTTGAGTATTCCAATACATGAACACAGTATATCTCTCCATTTACTTAGATCTTAGATCTTCTTTGTTTTATTTCATCAAAGTTGTGTAGCTTTCAGCATAAAGTTGTCTTGTATTAGATTTACATATAAGTATTTCCTGTTCTGAAAAATTGTAAATGAGATTATATTTCTAATTTCGGTGTCCATGTGTTCATTGCTAGTACAGTGAAATATAATAATTGATTTTGTATGTTTATCTTATACCCTATGATCTTGCTGAACTCACTTATTTGTTCTAGTTTTTAAAAAAATAGATTACTTAGTATTTTCTACATAGACAAGCATGTGATGTGTAAATAGAGACAGTTTTATTTTTTCATTCCAATCTGTAGTTTTTTCTTTCCTTATTGCATTGGGTAGTGCCTCCAGCCCTATGTGGAATAAAAGTGGTAAGTGAAGTGTTCTCAATATTAGAGGGAAAGCATAAAGTCTTTTCCAATTAATTACAGTACTAGCTATAGGGTTTTGTTTTGTTTTTCTTTGTTTTGTTTTGTAGATGGTCTTTATTAAATGAAGATAACTTTCTTAATTCCTATTCTTCTGAAAGATTTTATCATGAATGGATGTTTAATTTTGTCAAATGCTTTTTTTCTGGATTTATTGATATGGTCATGTGATTTTTCTTCTTTAGACTGATAACACTGTAGATGACATTAATTGACTTTGAAAGTGAACTAGCCTTGCATTCCTGCACTATACCCCATTTGGTCTAGTATATAATTTTTATTAACTATTGAATTATATTTGCTTATATTTTATTGATAATTTTATGTGTATATTTATAAAGGATATTGGTCCATAGTTATCTTTTTATGTGCTGTCTTTAGTATAAGGATAATTCTAACTGCATAAAATTAATTGAGAAATGTTCCCTCCTATTTTATGGATGATTGTTACTTATTGGTATTAATTCTCTAAAACTTCAGAAGAATTTTCCTGTGAAACAATCTATACTTGGAAATTTCTTTTTAGGAGTATTTTAATTCTGAATTCAAGTTCTTCAATATTAATAATTATAAAGCTGTTCAAGTTTATTTTAAACTGGATGCGTTGCAGTACTTTATGTTTTGCAAGGAATTGGTACTTTTCATCTAATTTGCCAAATTTATGTGTGTTAAGTTATTTATAGTATCCCCTTATTTACTTTGTAATGTCTGTAGTATCTGTAGTGATATCTTCTTTCATTCCTGGTATTAGCAATCTGCATTCATTGATTTTCTCCATGTTGCACTGTTTTCAATGCCATTGATTGGTACTCTTATTTTTCTTCTTTTCTTCCTTATGCTTGCTATGAGTTCATTTAGCTCTTGATTTTTTAGGCTCTGGAGCTGTGAGCTGAGATTACTGATTTGAGAATGTCTCCCTTTTAAAATTCTATGCATTACTATTCTCTGTTTTTGTTTCTCCTTTTCATTTTCCTGCCTTCCTATGGGTTACTTGAACACTTTTTAGAATTCTATTCTGACTGTACTGTTTTTGAATGCATCTCTTGGGATAGCTTTTTTAGTGGTTATTATAAGTATTGTTATATATACATAACATACAGTCTACTGATGTTATCATTTTATCAGCTTGAATGAAATATAGACACATTACCTGCCTTTAAGTTCATTTAACCCTCTTTCCTTTATTATGTAATTGCACAAAATTTTTATTTGGGGTAATGACTACTGTCCATTTATGAACCCTTGATTTTTATGACCAGCCTTCTGAGGCTTTGTTCTTGAAGTTGCAATGTAGCCTAGTATTGTAGGGTGCCTGAGAGTTACTGTCTGAAAGCCTCCATGTTGCTCAAATGTGGCCTCTCTCTGAGCCAAACTCAGCATATAAATGCATTACCTTCCCTCCAGCATGGGACATGACTCCCAGGGATGAGCCTCCTGGTACCAAGGGATTACTACCAAACACCAATGAGCAATACAACTGGAAAAAGACCTTGAATAAAAGGGGGAAAAGGTAAAGACAAATGAGTTTATATGGCTAAGAGACTGCAAAGTGAGTTGGAAGTTCTTCCCAGAGGGAGGTAATGCTTATGCACTTCTCAGCAGGATCACATAGACTGCCAAAGTAGATATTATCCCAAATAGTGGGACTCCTGAGGGTTCTGGAGACACCCAGATCCTATGGTCATGACAGAAAGCTCCAGAGTCTGGTGCCTTACAGGTGGGCCCTACTTTAGAGTTTGTGCTCCTGAGTGTGACAGAGTTGGATTCATTTACGACTTCTCTACACGTGCCTCTTTGCCTTTTATTTGAACCTATAGTTAGAGCTGCAGTAGGTAGATGTACATCCTAGAGACTTGAATCTCTGGGCTGTCCTTGTGCCAGCTGGGCCCTGAGCCTCAGCAGAGTTGCAACACCTACTTTCCACTTCATTGGACCCACCCAGGACAGCTAACAAGGAGGTGAGAATGGACAACCACCACACCAAGGATCTGAGAGAGTCTACAACTGCAGGCAAGAGGGTTCCATTCATCTGTCCCATGGGCTCAAAGCCCCTTCTCAATTAGCAGTGGAATAAGCATCATCATCCCAGAATCCTCAGGACTGGAGAATAAAAGATGGACTGGAGTGGACTTACTGGTATTCTCCTATAGGCTTACTGTGATTCTAACAATGGAAGAAATTATATCATTGATGTGGAGACATTGTCCACTGGAGGTGCTGAAGTCAAGGAAGGGACAAAGGGGTGTGATACAGGGCCATTCCCAGGACTTGGAATTGTCCTGAGTGACACTGCAATGACACATACAGGTCATTATATATACGGCCATAGCCTACAGAATTGAGTGGGAGAGAGTATCAACTACAATGTAAAGTATAATCCATGCTTACTGACAATGTTCCAAAATGTGTTCATCAAGCAATAAATGTACCACACTAATGAAATAAGTTATTAATGTTGGGAAAAGTGGGAGGTGTAGGGAGTGGGGCATATGGGAATCCCTTATATTTTTTATGCTACATTTTATGTAATTTAAGTATCTTTTTAAAATAAAATATATTTTAAAAGAAAATATTTTATCTATATACATTGAGAACCACATTATACTATTTTATAATTTTTTCCTGTAAGCATCAAACATAATTTAGAAAATGCAAGAAGAAAAGAAATCTATTGTGTTTATCCATATTTTGCTTACCATGTCTTTCTTCCATCTTGATGTTCTAAAACTTATTTTATCATTTTCATTCTATATATATATTTATATATATATAAATTTTTTGGAGGTACCAGGGATTGAACCTGGGACCTCATATTATGTGGGAAACCAGTGCTCAACCACTGAACCATATCCCCTGAGTTGTTGTTTTTTTTTTTTTTTTCCATTTGTTTGCTTGTTCTTTGCTTTTTTGTTTTTTAAGAAGCACCAAGAACCAAACCTGGGACCTCCTATGTGGGAAGCAGGTGCTCAACTGCTTGAGCCTCATCTGTTCCCCTACATTCTGTTTAGAGAATTTTGTTCAGCTATTTTTTAAGGGTAAGTCTGCTGGTGACAAGTCTCTTAGCTTTCCTTCATCTAAGAATATCTTGAATTCCCCTTCTTCCTTGAAGGATATTTTCACTGGGTATAAGATTCTGAGTTAAGGGTTTCTGGTTTCTTTCTTCCCAGCACTTGAAAAATATTGTTTTATTTCCTCATGGCCTCCAGTGTATGTAAAGAGAAATCCACTGTCATTCATATTTTTTCCCTTCTAGGTAAGGTGTCATTCATTTCTTTCTTGCTGCTTTCAATATACTTCTTTGTCTTTATTTTTCAGAATGATGTCTATGATGTATTACGGTGTGGTTATATTTGGATTTATCCTTTTCGAGGTTTGCTCAGCTTCCTGAATCTGTAGGTTTATGTCTCTAGCTGCATGTGGTAAATTTTCAGCCATTATTTCCTTAAGTACTTTTTCAGTCCCACCTTCTTTCACCTCTCTTTTCAGACAACAATAACACAAATGTTAGTTTGTTATAGTCCCACAGATCCCAGATCCCTGCGGCTCTGTGTTGTTGTTTTTTTTAAATTGGCTTTCTCTCTCATAGAAATTAGAGAATTTCTATTGTTCTAACTTCTAGGTCACTAATAATTTTTCTATCCCTCAATTTTGCAATTGAGCCTCTCCATGAGTGTTTTATTTGTTTTTGTATTTTGTTCTAAAATTTTAATTAATTTTTTTATACCATCTTTTACTTTGCCCTAATTTTCAATTTATTTGTGAGATCTTCCTATTTTTTTTTCACTTGCTTCAAGTGTGTTCATAGATGCTCCCTGAAACATTTTTATGACTGTGGTTTAAAATCTTTGTCAGATAATTCTAACATCTCTGTCATTTTGTGTTGGCATCTACTAATTTTCCTTCATTATTCAGTTTTTTATTTTCCTGGTCCTTGGTATGATGAGTGATTTTCTATTAAAACCTGGGTATTATATAATGAGGCTCTGGATCTTATTTAAGCCTGTTTTATTTGGCTTATTCTGGTACCATTCCAGCAGGGGAACGGGGACAGAGTCATTACTGCTAGGTGGTGGTAAAAGTCCATGTTCTCCATGTGGTCTCTATTTACTTCCAAGGGGGGATTCTGCTCACAAACTGTTGCGTGGAGATGGAAGTTCCAGATATTCTCTGTGGCTCACTGATAGGTCTTTGGTTTGGAAGGGTAAGAACGTCTTTTACCCCCTGTGGGAACTCCAGTGACCCCACATAGAGG
This sequence comes from Dasypus novemcinctus, assembly GCF_030445035.2. Classification (NCBI taxonomy): domain Eukaryota; kingdom Metazoa; phylum Chordata; class Mammalia; order Cingulata; family Dasypodidae; genus Dasypus; species Dasypus novemcinctus. Next base: position 89,798,226 of record NC_080677.1, read on the forward strand.
GAGGGTATCCTTATTGCCACTGGCAGTGGTAAATATCCTGACTCTCCATTTGGCTTCCTCTGACACCACCCCAGTGAGGAGTGGGAAGGGCACTTCAATACTGCTGGGTGGGAGATCCCCACATGGTTTCCACAAACTCTGCAGGGTAGGGTCCCATCCTGACAGAGATGAAAGTCCTGTTTTCCTTCTTGATGTTCTCTGACACTACCCTGTGGAGGAGGGGTTATGCCAGCTTGTTAGAGCCTGGCAAGTTTCCCCACTTGCCCTTTTCTAAGATAGGTGGAGAGGGGACCATAGTTTTTCTATGGCTTTTGCTGGTATAGAGAAGCTGAAAGTTTTCAAAGAAGTCTAAAAGTTTTCTATCTTGCTAGGCTCTCTTTTATAGCATGTGGCTAGAAAAAGCAGATTTTTTAAAAGGCATTTTTGATCTTTGCGCATTGGCATTTCTGGGTTGCCAGCTTCTTCAGCTGCAACTACGGAATATAAGAAACAAAAATAAAACCTAAAGAACTCACCAGTCTGTCATTCCTTGGGTTTTGAGGTCCCTAGCTAGGTAGCCTTCTCTCCAACTTTCAGTCCTATTATATTTGCTTAATATGTAATGGCTAGAGTCTTTAGTTGTATTTAGCAGGAATAACAGGGAAAAGCACATGTGTTCCCTTCTCCCAGAAGTTGGAGTATTCTGTGGATTGATTTTTAACTGCAAACATAATTTCATTAATGGCTATGAAATATATTTAGATATTCACCTTTTTGTGAGTCAATTTTGCTAAATAATATTTTCCTAAGATAGTTCACTCAAATATATAGTTTTAGCATGAATTTGTTAAAAGATCTCATATTTAGAAATTTCTTCACTATCTATAGTTATGTTAATTTCTTCACTTATCTTCATATAGTAATTCCACCCATTTTTACTGATATTTCTCTCAATATTCTGATATTAATTTCTTCATTTAACCAATGAGTTACAAAAAGTGTATTTCTAAATATTCAACTGTTTGCAACTGCCATTTGATTTTTTAAATCTTTATCTGAATTATATATAGTTAGAGAATTAAGTATAAATGATACAGCATTCTTGAGTCTCTAGAGGCAGTATGAGATTGGTCAAGAAAACAGTCATAAAAAAGAAAGAAAAAAGAAAAGAATACAGAAATACAGAGTCAAGAATCTTCTTGGTCTGAATCCCAAATATACCATTTGGTAGTTTATCAGCATTATCTTTAAAAAATTTCTTATACTCTCTGCCTTTATTGTGTAACGTAAAGATGACAATAACTTTAGTACCAAAACATAGTGTTGGTATGAGACTTCAATATATTACATGTAAAGTATTTAGAACAGAATCTGAATATAGTAACAGCTCATTTACATTTTAGATGTCATTATGGCAACTATTATTATTTTGAAGATATTTGGTCTATTGTGTATAATATGGACAATTTTATAAATTTTATATTATTGCTTGGAAATAAATTTACTCTGATTGTTGGAGACATGGTTCCATGTATGTCTATTATATTAAGCTTGTTAATCTATCATCAGTATTGTTACTCTTTTTAGGTTTCTTACTCTAACAATTACTGAGAGAGGCATGTTAAATCCTCTCACTATGCTTGTGGTTTGTTTTTTGTAATTATTTCAGTTTTTTTACTTGCATATCTTGCAATCATGTTAATGTATACATACCAGTTAAACTTACCATATTTTTATCATTATGTAATGACAAATTTGTTCTTTTGCCTTAAGACAACTCATTACCGTCCCTTTTCTGAAATCACTGGTGTGTAGTTTTGTATCCTGGTGTTCACTTTGATTTTTATATATAATGTAAATAGCTCTTGATAAACATCATTTTTAATGCCTGTCATAGCATTGCACAGATTACTATATTAACTTGAAATTCCCCTATTGCTAACCATTTGTGTCATTTTTAAATTTTTTGCCGTTATCTATTATGCTGCATTTCTGGGTTGTAGTAGGGATCAGGGTCAGCAAGATTTTTCTCTAAAGGTACAGGTAATAAACATTTCAGGCTTTGTGGGCTATAAGGGCTCTGTTGCAATTACAGTAGGCATTCACTCAAACTCCCATAAACTATAAAGGAGAATTCCTTCACACAGGCTCAGATAAGACAGAAAGGACCTTGTATTTCCCATTTGTATCAGGTAGATTTGCTTGATAGGAGAGCTACTTTCTGAAGGAAACCACTAGCCAAAGCAGAACCAATTTTCCAAGAGAGTGAAAGATGCTTTTTACCTTGGTTAGTTTGTTAAAATTAGCTCCTAGTCCTCAAAAAAATCTCTGTCATAATACTAGCTGTATACCAATTTAAGGGACAGCCCAGGAAATAAATCCTGAAGGTAACACTTTAAAATATTGAAATGAACAGTGTACAACAAAAGATAATAAGACAAAGAAACAGGAAATAATGGCCCATCCAAAGGAAAAAGATAAAAATCAAGAAATGATCAACAAAGATCAAACTATGCACTTACTGGACTGAGACTTTAAAAAAAAAGATCCTCAATATTCTAATGGTTGTGAAATGGTATCTCATTGTGTTTTGATTTGCATTTCCCTGATGGCTAATGATATTGACCTTCTTTTTATAACCTTCTGGACATTTTCATATCTTCTTTGGAGAGACGGCTGTCCAAGTCTTTTGCCCATTTTTTAATTGGGATGTTTTTTTGTTAAGTCAAAGTATTTCTTTATATATACTGGATGTTAACCTTTTATCAGATATGTGGTTTCCAAAAATTTCCTCCCATTGACTAAGATGTCTTTTTAATTTCATGATAATGTTCTTGGAGGAACAAAAGTAGGTTTTTGTTTTTTTTGTTTTGTTTTGTTTATTTTGATGAAGTCTCATTTATCTATTTTTGTTGTTTTTGTTGCTTATGCTTTGGGTGTAAAGTCTAAAACAACACTGCTTGAAGATACTTCTTTAGGCTTTCTTATAGGAGCTTGATATTTCTAGCTCTTATATTTAGGTCTTTGATCCATTTTGAGTTGATTTTTGTATATGATGTGAGGTAAGGATCCTCCTATTTTTTTGCAGATGAGATACAGTTTTCCCAGCACCATTTATCAAAGAGATTCTTCTTTCCCAATTGAGTAGTCTTTGCCACTTGTCAAAAATCAGTCAGTCATAAATGTGAGGGTTGATTTCCAAGCTCTCAATTCAATTCCATTGAGCTGTATGTCTGTCCTTGTGCTGGTACCATGCTTATACCTTTTTTGTCCTTCATTTTTCATTAAAGCCTACCTTCACATTTATTTGCTTTCTTGTGTTGTACCATATTGAGTGTCTCCTCATTTCTTTCTGGATATATTTTCCATCTGTTTTCCTTGCAGTTACCATAAGGTTAAAATTTAACATCCTAAATATATAACAATTACATTTGGATTGATACCAAATTATCTTCAATATCATGCACATATACTTTTCCTATACCCCTCTGCCCCCCACCATTGTTTCTGTACTTGTTACCACTTATATCTTTGTACATTGTATGTCCAAAAACATAGATTTATCATTACTTTTTATACATTTTCATTTTGGCACCTATAGGAATTAAGAAGTGGAGTTCCATACCAAAAAATACAATACAATTATATTAGCATTTATAATTACCCAAATGGTTACCTTTGACATAGGCCTTTAATTCTTTATGCTGTTTTGAACCACCATTAAGGTCCTTTCCTTTCAGTATAAAGAACTCCCTTTAGCATTGTTTATAGTGCAGGTCTAAGGATGACAAATTCCCTCAGCTTTTGTTAATCTTATAATGTCTTAATATCTTCCTCATCTTTGAAAGAGAGTCTCGCTGGATATAAAATTCATGGCTGTCATCTGCTTTCCTTTAACACTTCTAGGCATTTCAACTCACTTCCTTCTTGCCTCCATGGTTTCTGATAAGAAATCAGCACTCAATATTATTTGGATTCCCTTGTGTGTAACAAATTGTTTTTTTCTTGCAGTTTCCAGAACTCCCTCTTTGTCCTTTGCATTTGATAATCAATATATAATGGGCTATATTTTTCTTCATTTTAACCTGTTTAGTTTACTCTGATTTTTTTGGATGTGCTTATCCATGTCTTTTGCTAAGTTTGGAATGTTTTCTGTCATTATTTCTTTGAATAATCCCTCTGCCCCTTTCTTCTTCTTCTGGGGCTCCAAAAATGCATATATTGGTTCTCTTGATGGTGTCCAATAGCTATGTTAGACTGTTTTCATCTTAACATTTGTTTTTTCTTTCTGCTCCTCAGCCTGACTCATTTCAAGTGTCTTGTCTTCAAGTTAACTGATCTTTCTTCTGCCAGCTCCATTCTGCTCCTTTGTGTATTTTTCACTCAATTATTGTGGTCTTCAACTGCAGTAGTTCTGTTTTGTTCCTTTTTAAAATTTCTGTGTCTTTACTTAGACTTTCATAGTGTTCATTCATTGTTTTCCCAGTATCCTGTAGTTCTTTTCCTGTACTTTCCTTCAATTCCTTAGCATTTTTAAAATCTCTTTGTAAAAGGCTTTGTTTGGTATATTCACATTCTTAACTTTTTTGTTGGTGTTTTCTGTTTTTTATCCTGTTCTTTTGGATTGGCCATCACTTTCTCTTTCTTTTACTTCTGTTGCACATCTTATATTTTAATATTTTAAAATGTTGACTCTGGGATTTATGACCTGGGATGTCTGTTTCCTGGTTTTGTAATCACCTGGTGATAAGACAGAGATTTTATTAAGTTTCAGCTCTTCTATCAAGAAGGTCTTCCCAAGGTGAATGCACTGTGCAGGATTTTTTCTGTCTTACTGGGCCTCTGTCCTGTCCTGGGCTTTTGCTTGTTAGTTGTTTTGGAGATCCCTGTTTACAAGAGATTAGATGTTCCCTCTGATATCCAGCAGATGAACCTACCTTTCCTGGGTATCTATATCTGGCAGGCCACTGACCAACACTGTCAACCTCTATAGCAAAATTTAACCTTAAGCCACCAAGTGTGCTCCTAACTATTGCTGTATCAGACAGGGTTCTCCAAAGGAACCACACCAATAGGAGAGACAGAGAAATTTTAAGGAAGTGGCTTGGCTGACTGGGGGAACTGGAAAGTCTGAAATATGTATTGCAGTCTGGCAAATCAGACAGAAGTTAATGTAGTCTTGAAGCAGAATTTCTTCTGCAGGAAACCTCAGTTTTCCCTTTAAGGCCTTCAACTTTTGGATTAGACTCACCCACATTTTTTAGGACAATCTCCTTTACTTAAAGTCAAGAGAAGATGCTAACCACATCTACAAAATACCCTCACACTAATACCTAGTTTAGTGTTTGATTTAATAACTGGTTACTATAATCTAGTCAAGTAGACATATAAGACTAACAGCCACAAGTGCCAAAACATGCTCTGAAATGAAGGTTTCCCCACTTACTAAATTATTTTCAGGATGTAGATTTGTCCACCACTGAAAATTGTCTTATCCCTCTCTGGTAAATGGATGGGGAAAAAGTATTCTGACGAAAACATTGCTATGTAGTAATTTATATACATCTCTTAATTGTAAATTAATGTTAAGCTTATGTTTTTCTCCAGAGTTGGAGTGTCTATTATATTACACGGATTTTTTTCAGCTGCTAAGAATACAACAGAGAAGCAGACAAAAAATAAACCTTGTTCTCATGGAACTACATGCTAGTGGTGAAATAGATGAAAAACAAATTATGATAAGAATGGGTAAAATAAAGCATGCAAGGGGAATAGATGGTTGAGGGTTGCCAACTCTAAACTTTTTACTAAAGTATAACATACATTCCAAAAATGTGCACCAATGATAAATGCACAGCTCAATGAATTTTCACGAAGTGAAAACCACATAACTTACATAATCATAATTGAGATTAAGAAGCAGAACTTCAAGAGAGCTCCAATAGTCCTCATCAATTTTTCTAGGTACTGCCCTTCCTCCTGACCCTCCTGTGTTCACTCTGAAACCCTGCCTCAATGGCAAGAACTACATGCCATTACTTTCAATAGGATGAGAACATTCTATTTGATGTCCAAATGGGATAAGATTTCCTCATTTTGTGAAGGTTGTGGCAGTTTGAGATTATTTTGGGAATCCCCAAAAGAGAGAGATTATGTTTTTCAACTAGTCCATTCCTATGGGTGTGATACACTTTGATTGCATCAAATTCAGTTGAAGGGCCTTTGATTAGATTATTGATAAGAGCTATTTAAAGCTTTTGATTGGACTGCATTAGTGTGGCGTGACTCAGGTTGAGTCTCTGACTCTGTGCTGAGTCTGATTAAAAACGGAGACACAGACAGACACAGACAGATAGACACAGGAAAAAGAAACCACCATTTTTTATGCTACCGTGTAAGACAGGACTAGAGGATTGCTTAAGCATGAAGCCCCAAGAGACTGGATCTATAGGGCAGCTCAACACGAGAGGAGCCGTGCTATATGCATGATAGCTCACAGTTGAACTCAGGAAGAAAGCAGAGCAGCCAAGACGGATATAGGAGGTCCTGAAAGAGAACCTATGCTTGATTGCCCTCAGCTGAGCGCAAAACTTGGCAGAGATTGATGGCTGTCTTGTTTCAACACATGGCAGCTGACTTTGGTGAGAAAGCACCTCTGACGGTGCCTTAATTTGTATATTTTACAGCCTCAGAACCATAAACTTTTACCCCAAATAAATCCCCAAATACAAGCCAACCTATTTCTGGTACTTTGCATCATCAGTCCTTTGGCAAACTAAAACAAAGGCCATGGTACTTTTATCATTTTAAAACATCATTAAATAACCCCACCTCCTAGCCTCTTAAGGGCTCAATACTTAATCATTTCATAGTCACTATCATAAAGATGCAATTTTAACCAAATACCAAGGATTTCACTTCACATATGTTATGCTATCACAAAATGACCCAGTAAACTAGGAAATATGAATTATTATTCATGTTCAGTGTTGAGGAATCTAAGGATAAGTTATTTAACCTACATGAGAGTGAGGATTAAAATCCAAATTAGTATGATGATAAAGAATAAAATTTTAACCACAAATCTAGTCTCTCACAGTTCCAGATGTCTGTGTTATTACTGAAACACTCTCCTCTATTTTGCCTCAACTGTTTCATACTCAGCAGTTCACTGCATAAACTACCTCCATCGTTTGATTCCTCTGAAAGTTAAAATAGAATCAAAGAGAAAAAGCAAGTAATTTGTTGGAAACACTGTGTCCCGTAAAAACAAGCATTCTGGAAATTTTCATGCAGTCCCCTCCACCTTAGATGCCGGGCTGTATTCTTTACTTTTAACCATTGAAAATTATAATAAAACTTTATCTTAGTTATTATGTTTGGATACAGGAATAACCGTATTGTTAAAAAGTCAAGTGCTGTGGCTTCTGGAGGCTTTTTAATGTTTAGTTAGCAATTTTTTATCTGGAGTTAAGTCACTAAGTTTTATGGGATATTTAGTTTATATTTAAATGTTTAAATAAAATACTTTTAAAATGTGACAGTTTCTTGATCTATGAAGATAGGAGTTCAAAAAGTGTATTTCAACTATCAGGGGACATATGTAACAAAAATGTTCTACAATAGTAAATAAACTTGTATCAGTAAAAATTATTTAAGATTTCACCATTTATACTTCTTTACCTAGTATTGTGTTTATAGGAGACATAACATAGTTAGTATATTAAATAAACAAATGTTTCCACAAGTTCAAGTACAGCATAACAGGTAAATGGAAAAATAAATTTCTTCTCACTATCAAACTCTCATATGATTCTTCATCCATTAATGCATGGTACTTTGTGCTGTAGATTTACAGTCTTTAAGCAAGAAGAAAAGCTTATTAAAATTAATTTTTCCCTTAGGACTTATTCTGAATTTTCACACACATTGCACAAGAGAAATGGCTTTTTAAAACTCATGCTTTTTGTCATCCTAATTGTTTTACAAATCTTGGCAACTTTTCACGCCCTGCATAAAACAGGGATTCATTATGAGTCATTAAAAGGAAATATTTTTCTTGCAAATGCATTAGAGCATTTGAACATTATTTTATGCCATTTTCAGGAAAGAGATGTAAATTGTGACTAACCATGAAGCAAAAAAGGTCACTTAACAATAATGCAGGAAAGAGTATCTCAGCCACAGCATTTCTATAATAAACCTTGATTGGATTTGGAAATTGGGCCATTATTACCTGATAACAAATGATCAGCATTATATTTTCATTTGATTGTTTTAGCTATTAGGTGATTATGTAATATTTTTATTCTTAAATATTACAACAAGAAAAATTATAAGGACAATGTACAGTAAAATCAAAATTAGAGGTGAAAATTTTATTTAGTTTACTTTTAATAAATGATTTCTTACAGAAAGAGAAAGGGGAAGTTATGATAAATTAAGCAGAAATATGCAGCTTAGGTGGTAAGATGTTGAAAGAAGAAAAAGACAAGCACATATTTCAGCATTACTAATGTGTAAGTCATATGAATGATTACTAATGAATGAATTTACAGCCACTTTATAGAGTAGCCACAAGTAGCATTATTAGGTGATTAAGAAAAAAATGAAAACTAAATCATTGTCATTCGAATGGTGTGCACTTGTATGAAAAACATTCCCTAAATTTGTTTCTTGCAGCAACCTGTACTTGATGAGTCATATAAGAGTACACATGAGTTTAGGCCCTAAAATAAATCAATTATTAGAACCATGTAGTAAAATTTACTCTTTGACCATGTCTCTCTTATTCCTAGATTAAGCTAGGCAATAAATCAATCACCAAACAGATTGATCCCGACCTATTCTACCCATGTAAAGTAGTCTATACTGATTTTGATCATATAGCAAGGGAAGTGACATCCTAACCACTTTGACAGGTCAACAATTACTTCAATAGTTACCATTGTATTTAAAAGAGTTAAAACATAGAAGTCATTCTGAGTCTTCAATGTAGAGAGAGTCTCATTTCCTCCTTTTCTCCTTTTTAGGGAAAGGTTTGGTGGGGGTCTATTTTTTTTTTGGTTTTCTTTTTTGCTTGATTCTAAACTTTTCTTTTTAAAAATTATAGGGTTATAGAAGTGTTTCAAAGATAGTATTATATAACCTTCACCCAATTTCTCCTAGTATACCTTATAAACCTCAGTGTATTTATCAAAACTAAGAAGTTAACATTTGCATAAACTATTAACTAAACTACTATCTTTATTCAGATATATCCCATTTTTCCAACAATGTCCTTCTTCTATTTGAAAATCAATTCTCAGATACACACATATTTAATCTTGATATTTTCCTGGTCTCCTCTAATCTGTGATTTTTTTCCCATATTTTTTACCTTTCATGACCTTGATACTTTTGAAGGTAGTTTTTTTTTTACACTTTTTCTATTAAAGTTAATAGATCACAAAGAACGTTACATTAAAAAAACATTTAAAAAACATAAAAACATAAGAGGTTCCCATATAACCCACATCCCACCCCCCACCCCATCATTTATGTAAATTGCATTTTTTTGAAAATACATACATCACAAAAATAAAGTTACATTAAAAAACATAAGAGGTTCCAGTATACTCCCCACTCCCCCACCCCACTCCTCTCACACCAACAACCTCCCCCATCATTGTGGCACACTCATTGCACTCAGTGAACACATTTTGGAGCACTGCTGCTCCACATGGATAATAGTTTACCCTGTAGTTCACACTCTCCCCCAGTACATTCAGTGGGTTATGGAAGGATGTACAAAGTCCAGCATCTGACCCTGCAATATCACTCAGGACAACCCAAGTTCCCAAAAATGTCCCCACATTGAAGGTAGTTTTTAAGACATTTTGTCAAATGTCCCTCAGTTTGGGTTTGCCTGATGTTGTCTCATAAAGTCAACCCCTCCTTTTTTTTTTAATACATTTTTATCAAAAGCAGTAGAGTCTGGGTAGGAAGACAGTACAAAGAATATAAACAATGTAAACATCACTACATGCAGCTCAACCTGATTGAATGCTTAAAGAAAACTCTAAATGTTCTATGTGCACATACCAACAAGATACATTAGAAAGATTCTATTATACACAGACAAATCTCTCTAATTTTGAATAAGCAAATGTAGTTTATCAAAGTCAATCCCACCACCAAATACTGGCATCATCATGAAATAAGGAGGCTACTATCTCTGCTAAATCTGGTTTGTAGAATAGCAGCAACACATTTCTGATGAGTTAATGTTGGGCATTTTAATTTATGAGGATCTTCTACTTCTAAATCTCAAACATAAGGTTTGCCAACCTGATTGTCCAATGCAAGTATTTTGGATAGCATCAAATCGCCTAACCATCACACATAATTGACATAATGTCTCTGGTAGAAAAGTCAGGAAAGTGAATTTCCTGAGAAATAAATGGTCTGTTAGTTTTATTTGGATTATAATCATAATCTTCCTTAATTACATTGCTTATTCTCTTTGAATTGTTCCTCCAAAGTTTAAGAGAGTGATCCATACCACAGTATATTATTTATTCAATCAAAAGATCATAATCAGCCTTTCATCTCTGTGCCTTTCTACACCTTAAATATTGCCACCAGGGTGTCCATTTGGATATTCCATATCATTAAACATGATCTTCACTTACAGAGAGAAGATTTGAGTCTCTTGGGTAGAATTTCAACTCATTGATAGCATTTCCATGGCCAACTTAGTGCTTTATGCACTACACTATTATGGGATTAATTATTCTAATGATGCTCATAGATTCAACCACAGCCAGCAGATGATGGCTGATATTACTATCATCTCTCCATGTACAGGTGTTAAGGTTTTCATCAGCATCAGTATCCACATAGGATGGCAACAACTGGATTTCTTGTGAGTGGCATTCATATAAGTTAACTCTGTAGCTTCTTATAGTTGCAAACACTAATGGATCTCCTTCTTTACTATGCCAGTTAAACTGAACTCCAAACAATATTAGTTATGATCTTCCCTGAGACTATTTACACACGTGAAAGAATATCTGTATTTCTTTGACTTCCATTTTCCCTTTCCCCAACTTTTCCTTCCAGGTGCATCTGGTGAATTTGCAGGTATATCAGGGCATTCAGTGTTTGTACCATTTTCTATACTGACAGCATCATCATTCTCATCTCCAGAGAAGTCCAGGTTGCTGTTCTTCTCACCGTTCAGTTTCTGCTTCTTTGCCATACACATGTCTGTTCCCACCAGCACTGTTGACACTTCCTCTCAATCCCTCTTTTTAAACCAACTTTATTTGGTTTCCATGAGAGAATTAATTTTCTGGTACAAATCTCAGGGTATGCTACCTATGGTCACATTCTTGGCCTACCTTAGTGTAAGGGTAAATGAAAAAGTTGGAAAGGGTTAGGACCATTTTGTAGATCAAACAGAATATTAACATGACCTAAGAAGTTATGGGTATTGTCTTTAAGAATAGCAGAGTCATTTTAAGCTATTTTAATTGGATACCCATAATGCTGAATAGAGATCTATGGATTTTTTTTCCAACTCATTTAAAAAACAAATAACATCAATGACTACTATATTCTGTTTACTATTTATAAGCTGCTGAAGTTCAATAAGTATTCTCATGATGATAGTCTCTGTACAAGAAGACATGTAATGATTAACTGAATAGTTGCTGAACTTGGCTTGATAGATGATAAGGATCATGCCTGTTTTAGTTTCCTAGCTGCCAAAACAAATGCCACTCAATGGGTTGACTTTAACAACAGAAATGCATTAGCTCATGGTTTTGAGACTAGGAAAAGTCCAACATTGAGGCATAAGCAAGGTAATGCTTTCTCCCAGAAGACTGTGGTGTTCTAGGACTAGATGGTGGCCATCATTGGACCTTGGCTTTTCTGTCACATGGCAAAGCATAGAGCAAGTCTTATCCCTTCTCTTCTGAGTTCTGCTGGCTTCCAGCTTCTTGCTTCCTGTGGCTTTTGTGTATGTGTGTGTGTCCAATTTCCTTTGTTTGTAAGGACTGTAGCCATATTGGATTAGGTCCACTATCAATAAGTTTAGGCACACCTTAACTAATAACATCTTTAAACGTCTTATATAAAAATGGGCTCCCATCTGGAGAACTAGGGTGAACATGTCTTTGGCTGGGTACTTAATTCAATCCCCAAAAACATCCAAAGACATATTTATGCTATTTTTCATTGATAGAAAACCTGCTTTGTCTAATTTTTTGCTTAAAAATCAATCTTGGATTCCACAAGATTGGTTATACAGGTGGACGTTTGATCCAGACTGCCTTAGTTCAAATTCTTACTCCATGTCACTTTCCCTTTCTACATACTTTCCTCTTCTCTCAGGTTTATTAAGATTAAGTTAGGAGGGGCAAGATGGCAGCAGAGTAAGGAGCGTCAAAAGTGAGGTTGCCTTACAGTGCAGTTAGTAATCACCCAGAGCTATTTAAATCAATTGTTTGGGGCCCCGGAAGACCAGGGAATCATGTAACATCCTTGGGAAAACAGAAGGATGAGACCTCCCATCTTCACTGAAGCTACATAAGTAGACTATGATACAGAGGCTGATGCCCATCTATCCCATTAGCATCACGAGACACCTTGGGAGCTATACCCTGCCTGGAGTTGGAAGCTCCATTTCCAAAAGGCGAGAAGAAGAGACAGTCAGGCACTGACTTCAGCTACTGATTAGTAAATTATGCTGGCTGTAATCCAATTCCAAAAACAGCTAAAGTTTGAATATGTCCAAGCTAAAAGTAGGCCAGTGGCCTCCATTTTTACTCCATAACCAGCATGAGGGGAAGTGGTGCCACTTGCAAATCATAATGATAGTAGGAACTGGCTTCTTTCCACCCAGGTCAGATTGCTGCTGTAGCATGGGCTCCAGCCCTGCCTCCAGCAGGGAGGAAGTTTAAGGGACTTGCACCAGGCTCTCTGGTAACTAAGTAACTAAGTTGCTTTCAGCCTGCACAGACTAGATTTTGGGGCACCCATGTGGATACATCTGTGGCCCCAGTAAGACAGGAGTGGAGATGGTATTTCCTCAGGTTCTCCAGCAACTATGGGCAATTTTGGCCCACACAGACTAGATTGCTGAGTACCTGTGGCTCTATCCCCACCCTCCAATAGTACAGGAAAAGGAACAGTATTTCTTCAACCTCTCTGGGCAACTGCAGATACTTTCAGACTGCACAGATAAGATTGTTCAGCACTCGAGTGGCTCCAATCCTCCCCCCCCCCCCCCCAATGGAGAAAAAGGAACAAGGCTTTTTCTGGGCAACTGCAGCTGTTTTGGTCTGCATGGACTAGACCATTGAACACACCTTTGACTCCATCCCTACCTCTGAGAGGGTAGGAGGAGGGATAGTGCATTTTCAGCTGTAGACTCTCATGCTAATGGCTCATCTCTCTTCCTGGAACCTCTGCAGTGTCTAATTGAGCCTTCTCTCCTTCCTCACATATCAGCTTCTCCATGTGTTTAATTCCTGGGGCTCCAATATCAGAAGTCTATCTCCTCTGCTTTGTCATTTTCCCCACCCCCTAGTCATAATTTAATCAAGTAAAAGTGAAACCTATGAAGTCAATATAATCTTAGGGTATTACTAGTCCAGAGGAACAGACCTGTTTAAAACATAATCGGCATTTCTTTTTGGAATTCATCAATAATATCAAATTGCCACAGATGGAAACAAACCACGTGTCCATCAACCAATGAATATACATACAATGGCATACTATGCTGCTGTAAGAAGAAATGAAATTGGGACACATATGATAACATGAATGAAACTTGAGGATATTTTGCTGAATGAAAGAAGCCAGACAGAAAAGGACAAATTATTGTATGGTCTCACTAATACGAACTAAATATGAAGAATAAACACATGGAGTTAAAATCAATATGTTACTAAGAGATAGGGAGAGGACTGAGAAGAACTAGTGATGTTTAATGTATGTAGAATTTTTAATTAGTTTGATTGTAAAAGTGTGGAAATTGATAGAGTTGATGGTAACACATTATAGTGAGTACAACTAACAGCTGATTTTTAAATGGGATTGTGGCTAAAAGGGGTAGTCTAGGGACATAAATATCAACTAAGAGAAAGCTAAATAATCTAGGGACTGAACAACATAATGAACCGGGAGGTGGATGTGGATTGTGTTTAATAGTACAAATACAAGAATATACTATGAACTAGAACAAATTTACATCACTATTACAAGGTGGTAAAAATAGGTGATGCATGGGAAAAATACAATTAATGTAACTTGTGGACTATAGTTAACAGCGTTATTGTAATATTCTTGCATCAGTGTCAAAGATGATACTATATCAATAATAAGGGTCAATAATAGAGGCTAAGGGAGTTTTTCTTTTGGACTAAAGAAAACATTCAAAAATTTACAGAGGCAATGACTGTATAACTCTGTGATAAAAGTAAGAGCCACTGAGTTTACACTTTAGATAGATTGTAGAAGGCATGGGACACTATAACTCAGTGAACCATGGGGTGGAAATTAACAGTAAAAATATGACAGTGTTTTCTCATGAGCTATAACAAATATATAATATATATGATGTTAATAATAGGGGGTATATGGAAAAAACATATCAAATATAAGCGATGGACCATAGTTACTGCCAGTAGTCTAATGATGTTTTTTCATAATATGTAACAAATGTTCTACAACAATGTACAGTATTGGTAAAGGGGTGATGTATGGGAATTCTTAAGGTTACATATGATTATTTTGTAAGCTAACAACTTCTCTAATAAAATATATATATTTAAAAAGATTAAATTAGTTAATACACATAAAATCCTAGAAAAACAATGCTTAGCATATAGTAAGTATTCAAAAATGTTAGCTACTATCACATTATTCAAGCTACAAGGTTATATTATTAAATATTTTATATGCCATTTTTAGTTTGGACAGATAAGACATAACTATTTAAGAGGAAAAGGGGATTTTATAAATAAAATACTCTTACATAGTATTCTTAGCTTTTTTATACCATCCATTATGTTTCCCTTTATTTCAAAATTAAATCCGTAATTCCCTATTCATTTTTCAAAATATATCATTTTTTCAGTTCTTATATATTTTAGTAACATTCATACGATGTTTAGTTTTCAGATATCAGGGCTCTTGTTACCAAAACTTTCCTTATTAATATTGACTTTCAGACTCAAACATTAGTTTAGAAATTCTGGAAAATTTCATATTTATTTCTGGCATATTATAATAGTCAAGACCATTTATTTAGTAACCTTAAATAGCTTATTTAGTAACCTACCCTGCTAATAAAAATGGGAACAAAATATTATGAATGAACCCATATAGAGTTCGCATAATTGAATATGAAGTACTGTTTACATAAATAAATAGTGACCATTTAAGTCATTTTTTATGGGATGATTTGCCTGGTTTTGTTTAGGCTTGTGGGATGGCATTCTAGGCACTGTTACTCTTTTCTTCTCTGAATCAGAGGATCTAGAGGATGCACAAACTAGATCTACAACAGATTTATACTCCCATTAAGTCCAAATTCCCCACACTCATTGTGAAGAAATGATATCAAAATTCTTGACTCAAAAGTTTCTTCTCATTCATCCCTCTTGTGACAATGATCCTCCCAACAATGATCAGAGGAACAAAGAGAAATCTATTTTTGAAGCTCTTACCAAAAAGTGTTTTTGTCTGATAGGATGCCAAAATGCAATTTACCAGAAATGTGTTGGCTTTTACAATGGGGATTTAGTAATTTACAAACTTAAGGGTTTGAGACCATAAAATGTCCAAATCAAAGCATAATCAGACAATACTTTCTCCCTGAAGACAGGTTGCCAGTGATCATGGACTCCTCTGTCACAGGGCAAGGCACATGGAGGCATCTGCTGGTCTTTCCCTTCTCCTCCGGGTTTTATTGCTTTCAGCTTCTGGCTTCCATGGCTTTCTTTCTTTGCTTGTGGGCCTTTCTCTCTGTATTCATCCTGTTTATAAAGGAATCCAGTTAGAGGATTAAGACCCTCTCAGGGCCACACCTTAACTGATGTAACCTAATCAGAAGGGCCCACCCACAATAAGTTCACACCCACAGGAATGAGCCAGATTTAGCCTCATGGTTTTCTGGAATACAAACACTTTCAAACCATACAGTTTCAGAGCTTTCTCAGAAGTCCCTGCCAATTCTCCATCAAGTCTCACTGACTCAAACTGAGTCACATGACCATTCATTACTCACTGACAAAAGAGACCTGTCCTTTGGAGCTGGCATAGGTTGAGCTTGTCTAGACATAGATCAACTGAAGGGGGAAGGATGAAAACTGATATTTATGAGTTCTGTTAGAATTAAAGGAAGGAGGATATATGGTGAATAAGTAATGAAAAATATATATTAATTTTTACCTAATTTGATATATATTGATAAAACAGATATTCATATGACTGTGTATTACAAGTGAGGCCCTTTTCTAGAGATTGAATTTATAAGTGTGAGCAAGTGACAGTCTCTACCCTCATGAGCTTATTATATTCTATACAAAATCTACAATATAATTCCAAGATTAATACATGCTATGAGAAACTGAGGCAGGGTAATGGGGTAGAAAGTGTGTGCTATGCTACTTTTAGGAGGATGGTCAGGAAAGGTTTCTATGAGGTGGCAATAGACTGGGATGATGAGAACAGGCAGCCATGTGAAGACCTGGGGAAAGAATGTTTCATTCAGAGAGAGCAGCAAGTGCAAAGTCTCTGAGATAAGCATGGTCTTTTGAGAGAGTCAGAGAGGCTTGCAGAGCCAGAATGTCATGAGGGATTTAAAGGGCAAGGTCTGAGAGGGAATCAGACCAACTCAGGTGAGGCTTGTGAGATAATGAAGTGTTTGAATTTTATTCTACTTGACTTGGGAAGCCACTGGGCATTATATGGAATTGTCAGATAGACACCTTAAAACCTCACTTTGACTGGTGTATATATGGTTGGATTTCCAGAGAGGAAATAGAGGGAAAGTTTTCAGATGTCTGACTCCCAGTTTCACTAAGTATTCACTTGTATTTTCCCAATAAGATGATATCCTTAACCATGGGTTAAAGAACGTTCACTTGTATAGCCAAATGATTCATGACATCACCCGTCCCCTACCACCCACCCTCACCCACCCACCACCTACCTCACTTCCCACAGCACTGAATCTTTGGTCTTTTTTTCACATGCAGCTATTCTACATAATGGGTCATTTTCTAATGTTCGAGTACCAATGCCACAAACTTGAAAACACACCTCTACAACTACAGTATATGGAAGTTAGGCTTTGTTACATATGTACTGAGGTAGTGAAAACATCCAGATTGGCTGGGAAGCATTCCAAATGAGCAGATTTGTCATGGGTGTACCATAAGTCAGAAGTAACTGCTATTCACTTAGTAGTCTAAACTGTCAACTCCATCTTCCTCCAGCATAAAAATAAACATTTTTTCCACAATAAAGGCTTTTGATAAAAGCAATAAAACAACTCAAGGGAGCATTGTTATCATGAGCTAATCACACCCTTGGGGAATTAGAGGCACTAAGCTGCATACAGCACCTCACAGCACCTGAGGGCTGTGCTTATCTTCTGATAACCTCCCAATCTGTCAGGCCTTGTTGGTTAATTAGATACTATTCAACTTGGTAATTTTGTGTTTGAAGATTTTTTTGGAAGTTGCATAAGCAAGTGCAGTTTATGAAATACACACACATAGTATCAGCAAAAATTTGGAAATTAACATTTTCTCCAAATAACCCAGATTTTAAATATCAACAACAACCAAAAAAGTCCAAAAACCAACCCCTGAGGCACTCCTTTAACAATGAGTAATTCTGAGGAGATGGTTCCAGGAAATCTTTGAGAATAACTGACAAAAATTACATAATATTGTTTATTTGCAACCAATAAATCGTTATGACATTGCAACCATCCTGATAACATTCATTTACCCATTGTTTAAAAAAAGAATTGGGGCAGAATAATAAACACACATTTTTAATAATAGATCCAAGTAAAAACTTTGTCATAATATGGCACAAATTAGAATGAGACACAAAAACTTAAAAATAAACTTTTATTGACATAGTTATTTGGCAGTTCAAAATTTGTAATAAGTATAAATATTTAAATAAACTACTACTTATTTATATTTCTAAACCATGTTACTTTGCAAATTAATTTACACACCTCTAAAATGATTATAATAACTATGAATCTCATAAATTATAATGTTACACCAATAAATGAAGGAATATTATTTTCAGGACTTGGAGTTGTCCTGGGTGGTGCTGCAGGGACAGATGCTGGACATTGTATGTCCTGCCATGGCCCAGTGGGTGGACTGGCGGAAAGTGTGAACTACAATGTAAACCATTATCCATGTGGTGCAGCAGTGCTCCAAAATGCATTCACCAAATGCAATGAATGTGCCACAGTGATGAAAGAAAGAGGTTGTTGATGTGGGAGGAGTGGGGTGAGGGTGGTGGGGGGTATATGGGAACCTCTTATTTTTTTTAATATAACATTTAAAAAAAAGAGAGAGAAAAAATAAAATTAAAGATGCCATATAACTGAAAATATTTTTCACAATTACTAGAAAATTAAAATGATTCAAATGTTTTGTTTCACTTACTTTTTTTTTTAAAGATTTTATTTATTTCTCTCCCCATCTCCCCCCCATTGTCTGTTCTCTGTGTCCATTTGCCGTGTGTTCTTCTGTGTCCACTTGCATTCTTGTCATACAGCACCAGGAAACTGCGTCACTTTTTTTGTAGCATCATCTTGCTGTGTCAGCTTTCCATGTGTGCAGCGCCACTCCTGGGCGGGCTGTGTTTTTTTTGCATGGGGCAGCTTTCCTTGCAGGGTGCACTCCTTGAGCATGGGGCACCCCTACATGGGGGACACCTCTGTGTGGCACGGCACTCCTTGTGTGTGGCAGTACTGCACATGGACCAGCTCATGACACCAGTCAGGAAGCCCTGGGTATCGAACCCTTGACCCTTCATATGGTAGGCAGACACTCTAACAGTTGAGCCACACCACTTCCCTGTTTCACTTACTTTTAATGGCAATTAAATACAAAAAAAACTAAAACTAGATGGGCTGAATAATAATAATTCAGTTTTGAAAGTTTGTTTTGAAACTTTTAGTTTATACATAGTATGCTAAACAGCATGCTAATAAGAAGTGGTGAGATTTTAAAGAAATATTAGGAATTTAGGGTAAATAAAGATGTATGAAATGGAAAGAAATTAGAATGAATTTCTGAGACAGATTATAGAACTTTTCCTCTTGATATTGTCAGAATACCAACAAATAAAGCAGGATTCATTAAGTCATTATTATGGCCAAACACCATTATTATAAGATGGTATACAGAAGTCAAAATTCAAATAAGATAGAGTCCCTGCTCTTGAGGACTTTATCTCAAATCTAACTCCAACAAGAGGGCTTTGCTGATATATGCCTGATAAATGCTGAATGAGAACAGGTATATAAGATCTTCCCAGAGTGTAAATTTTGAGGAATTCTTGGAAGTCTGAAGAGTAGCATAGCTTTAAACTTTACCCCCTTCCTTTCATACTAGTGTCTGTTTCTTCCTATAATTATCCACTTGGCCAAACAACCCCAATAGGCAATTGAGAAGTCTTAAAGTGAATGCATCTTCAGGTAAATTTACTATACTTATAAGTAGATCAGCTCTACTTTCTTGCATTTTCCCATATATAGGAAGGGAATTGCAATAACGTGAAGTTACTAAACAGGTTGCCTAACACCTTGCCATCCTGTATACTTGTTGACTTGCTTTCTATACTTACACTGCCTAGTTGTACTGCCTAAACCTTTAGTATATATAAGTAATATTTCTTTGAGTTTGTGGTTGAAATAATTTTAATTGTATAAAGTAAGTTTTCTTTTGATCAAAGTGATGCATATTCAGAATTAACAATTCATCAAGTACTAAATTGTTTTTATTTTTAAAATGTTTCCTTAAAGTACACTTACTATTTGTGACAGGCTGTTGTTTCAACTCGGCAAGGTTATTCTGCCCAATAGTTTGGTCAAACAAGCACTGGGCTAACTGTAATACAAGGGCATTTGTGGACTTTAGTCACCATTGACTTTATGGCAGTGGTAAATCTTAGATAGGTGATTACAATTACTCAATCAGGGAGATTGTCATCACCAATGAGTGACTATCGAATCAATTAAATGCCTTAAAAGGGGAAGTGATTCCAGCATTGAGAATTTCCCAGCGTGTCTTTAGACAGCCAGCTTCTCCCAGAATTCATCAAGAACCTTCATTGAACTTTCATTGGAACCCCTGGTTGCAGCCTGCCTGCGAAACCTGGACTTGTGCATCCCCACGGTCGTGTGAGAGACTCATAAAATTGCACACTATTGACAAATATCTCTTGTTGATTCTATTTCCCTAGAGAACCCTGACTAACTTACTATTATTCTATTACAGACTTATTGTTATTCTACCAACGGAAGAACTTTTATCATTGATGTGGAGGCAGTGGCCACCAGAAGTTCTGAAGGGAGGAAGAGGAAAAATAAGTGCAATATCAGTGCATTTTCGGGACCTGGAATTGTCCTGCATGATATTGCAGTGATGGATACAGGTCATTATATATTTTATCATAACTTGCAAAATTACTCTGGATAGAGGGCAAACTGTAATGTAAACTATAATCCATGGTTAGTGGCAATGCTTCAATATGTGTTCTTTAATTGTAACAAATGTACCACACTAATAAAGGATGTTGTTAATGTGGGAAAGTGTGGGAGGGGGAGGTAGTGGGGCATATGGAATCCCTTATATTTTTTATGGAACATTTAAGTAATCTAAATATTCTTTAAAATAAATTTTAAAATATTTAAAAAATATGTTTCCTACACAACTCTGTCACTACCACCACCAGTCCTACCCCTCAAAGGCAAAATCTTTCAATGTTCCAAGTAGTTCTAAAATTAAATTAAATTTCCTAAAATGATATATTTATAGTACATTTGTTTGGTGTATCAATATTATACAGCATCAATTGGCTTTCTTAAAGTATGGCTATTTAATTAGTTAACTCTCTTGAACTACTGTACATTTCCCAACTTCTCTTCCCTCTTTGATATCAGTTTATATGATTAAACAATAGTCAGAGGTTACGTTACAAACATTATTTAATTCTTTTCACTGCTAAGCTGAACCAAGTAATGGACCACAATTTCTTCTTCACAAACATTTATTTTTTCATTTGTTTAGTTATCTAGGTATCTATCATTAATTAGAGTAATGGGTGATGCGCCTATCACTACTTTTTAAAAATCTCTTCATAGATCCACCAGGATTTTTGGCAACATTGTTCCAAGTGTCCAAACTCATCTTAAGTCCATTTTCTTTCTGGGGAAGTCATTCTCCTAATTACCTGTCCTCCCTCTCAAGGCTGGGCTGATTATTCTCTAGGCCTGGAGCAGAATTGTCATCCTTAGACTTCCCTTCACCAATTTCCTTTGTTAAATTCATCCATATATCAAATCTCAGGTTTTCCCTATTGTTAGTTTATTTCTATGGTTTGTTGATGCTTATCCCCTGTTAGTATTTTTTACTAGTCAGCAAAAGGGGCGCTGATGTAAAATACCAGAAATCTGCTGGGTTTTATAAAGGGCATTTATGTGCAGTAGACGCTTACACTTACCAGACCATAAAGTACAAGTTACTTGCTCCACCAAAGTCATTTGCCATGTGTTGGAACAAGATGGCTGCTGGTGTCTGCAAGGGTTCAGCCTTCCTCTTCCTCTTCAGAGTCTGTGGTCCCAGCTTCTTCTAATAGCAGCTGTAAGCTAGGATAAGTCTCATCTCTCTCCTGGTACTTGTTTCTCTCCAGGCTCAGCTGTTCTTTTCTCTCCACAAGGTCAGCTCTAGCCTTTCAGGCTCTCTTTCTTCCCAGGGCCTCTGCCATGTCTATGAAGCTGTCTCTATTCCTCTGTGTTCTTCTCCTATGTGTTTACTTCCCCAAGGACCCAGCCTCAAAAGCTCCAATTCTCTCCTTTGCAATGTCATTTTCTGTATGGGTTGGCAGAGACTCGACCTCCTACTGACAAATGGTCCAATCAAAGCTCTAATCATGATTTAATCAAGTAAAAGTGAGACCTCTGAAGTTAATATAGTCTAATATGCCCAGAGGAACAGATCAGTTTACAGACATAATCCAATATCTATTAATATTTTTTGAATTCACAAACAATATTGAACGGGCACAGCTTTCTTAGAAAAGAAATTATGACAGATTGAAACTTTTTGTGGATCACAGAAAAGATCATGTTCTTGAAGCTAATCCATTCTTGTAGGTATGGGACCCTTTGATTGGACTGGATTCTGTAAGAGAGTCTTTGATTGGACTGCTTCAGTGAGACATGACCCAGGGTGGGTCTTGGTCCTCTTGCTGGTGTCCTTTATGAACAGAGACTGAAAGCAGACACACCAGAGAAAAAGCCACAGAGACAAAGAGAAGGAACCCAGGAGCTGAGAGAGGAGGCCAGGAGAGAGAATCTACAAATGGAGAAACAGGAAGCTGAAGCAATGAGACCCCAAAAGAAAAGCAAGTACCTTCACGTGTTTTGACATGGGCAAGGAGTCCAGGATCTCCAGCAGCCAACCTTTGGTGAGACAGTATCTCTGATGATGTCTTGACTTGGACATTTTTACAGCTTCAGAAATCTCAACTTTCAACCTAATAAATTTCCATTATAAAAACCAATCCTAAACTAAATCCTGTTTTAGCAAACTAAAACAGGAATCCATATTTTTGCTTCTGCATATTAGAAAGTATCTTTATTCTACTTTCATAATTGTGTGATAGTTTGGCTGTGTATTCTAGATTGCAAATTATTTGTCTTCAGAAATTTGAAAGGACTTCTCAATTATTTTCTAGAAAGTAAAAGTACCTTTCCTTTCTACAGCTACTTCTACATATTAGATTTATATTGATTTTGTTTTAAATAATTTTATAATATTTCTTTTTCAATTTCTGGCACATATTTTCTCCTTCCAAAAAACCAACCCTAGAAATTTTACTTTAATTTTCCTCAAACAAATGTGATTGTATTTATCTAATTTTAAGAACTGTACTGTGTATATATTCCATTTCAGAAGAATTTATATCAAAGAGACAAAATAATACTGTATAGTGTATTTGTAAATATTATGAAGTGAACTCATTTCTTCATGTCCATATGAGACAAGATGTCTCAGAATAAAAAGACCAACTGTGTTTCCTCACCTGACCTGGTAGTGGAGCAATGATGAAAATAAAATTGATCTCATGTGCTCTCAATCTTCTTTTCCTTTGCTTCCATCACAAAAGAACAAATATGAAGACACATAAGTAGAGTCAACACTTCTTACAGCAATAAAACTGTATTAACATTTATACTGGAATTAATCAGGTATAATCTAGAGTTTTAAATGCATTATTCACATAGATTTTTGTGAGCTCTGATTCAATAAAGCATTATCTCTATAATAGCATCTTATGTGACTATAAAGAAATTGTGCAAATACAACTGAATCATTTGGGCTTTTTGTGTTTAACACCCATTATAAAATAATAATAAAGGCTTGTACAATAGTTATAGAATGACTTTTCCCTAAAGAATTCAAAGGATTTTCTAGATATAGTTTCAATATGCATGTTTCACAAGTACAATATGACAATAAGAAAAAAAACACACGTACAGTTTCAAAGAACAATTTTGTTTATTCATCACCTTATTAAAAAGAGAAATAGTATCTTTCACATTGAATAATCTCCACCACAACACATAATTATTCAAACTACCACTCTTCCCTCCTTAATGTGGGAATTACTAGTGTTCAAGTCAAGCCTCCATAGACTCTCTAAATTTAGAATTTGTTGTGCCCCACATACTCCAAACTTTCAAAACTGCCACTCCCACTACTTGGCATGGCAAGGATATATGAGTTTCCTGCTGATTAATTGTATATGTCTGAAGGCAGAATTGGACTTGAATCATCTTGATGGAACCCCAACAATAAGAAACTGATGGATGGACTTCTGGAGGTAGAGTTTTATTCTGGAAGTAACAGGAAACTGGACAAGGCTGCGTTGGAGCAGGTTCGGAGCTTAGGTACATACGACAGGAGAGGATGAACTTGGGCCACTTCCCACACAGTGTTAACTAACGATACTAAGGAAAGCAGAGTCTCCTTACAGAACATTCCAGCCACATGCCCAGATAAATAAAAAGTTTTGCCCTTTCTCATTAATCCCTTCTCCTTACTTCCAAATCTAAGAAGCTAGAATCAGAGCCAAGATAAAGAGTGAAATAGCAGACCAATTTTCCTCCCCTCTCCCCTGATTCAAGCTGTTACTGGCCAGAAATAAACTGGACTAAGAGTGACCTAGATTCTAATAACTGTAAATAATTAGAAAGCTATGGAAATCTTCTCAGATATTCTTAGGAGATCTGCTACCTATCTGGGAAATAAGATTTAGCATAGTCCTAGTTGGGGCAGTGACTGGTGAAAAAAAAAAAATCATTTCATGTTATGTCCTACTGAGTTAAGTATTTCAATAACCTGGTTGCACAAATCTCTTCAAAGCTTTACGCAGTAAGGCACAGGGTTACAGTGATGTTTGCTGCTATCAATAGTATTTGATTCTTAAACCTCAGAGGTTGGTCTTAACTCATCGTAACAGTACAGATATGAAGGGAAAGGATATAGAGGTGCTTAGAAAAGTAGTTGCCAACTTTTTAAATCATCAAGTAAATTATTAAGGATATCCTTAATCATTTTCCTGCTTTTGATCTAGTCTTCCACACTCCCATCCACCATGAATTTAATTTTTCACTATCTCATTTTTATTATTTAATTTTAAATGCTTAACAAATATGTCTTCTAAATATCACTCTTTAAAGATGACTGCATTGTCTTTCTTGGTCACAGATATGTCCCTAGCTCCTTGTTCATAGTAGTTTTTCAATGAATAGTTGTTGAATGACTGAATATAACTTTTACCCATGCATTTTATATATAATCTGTACCAAACAAACAATTTTCTTAAATTCTAAACATTTCCTTTTCTCATAAGCTCAACAAGATTCCTATATTGACATGATGTCCTTCCAGGAAAGATTAGAGATTATTAATAAAACTTTTGTTTTATCACAGGATTAATGTACAATTTACAAAATTGGAAATCAATTTGTCAAAGAAATGAGTGATGAACTGTTGCAAAATAAATAAATGTGCTATTTCAAAATGATATGGTAAATATATATAAATGCCAGATATCGATATGAGGATGCTGTTAATGTTCCTCAACATTAATGTGTGCTATCATCACAATATTTCTTTGTATATCTTTATTAGTATCAAAATAAGTATCAATATCAGGAAATGCATCATATTATTATGATTATCAAGATACATTTAATGAACTATAATTTATTAACCTGTTATTTCCAAAATTATTTTTGAGACAGAGTTCTTAACATGCACCAGAATTATATTTTGTCCAAATTTTTTCTCTAGACCTAAATTTGTCTTACTTAAGAATTATAAAATGCTAAGAATATTCATGAACCTTTACATTTCTCTTCTGCATAAAGCCAAAGTTATCAATTTTCTATATTCAAATAACAATGAGAATCATTAATATCCCTCAAATATATCTATTTGATCCTTAGTCTAGTTTGACAGAGCACTCCCAATTTATAAACAACACTAATTTAGGGAAAGAAAAGAAAAACAAAATTCAAGAACTTTGAAAAACAATACAATCTCCACCAATCATTTGAAGTAGAATTTACTAGATGGGTAATAACCTTTCTGCTAAATTCAAGCAAGGAAATTTCTTGACACAATGTTGAAATGTTAAAGTTATCAAATTTCTAATACAGACAGCAATACCGGTGAAGGATATTTCACTTGGAGGAATACACACTTGAGGAATTTGAACCCTAGTTAAAAAATTGATTGAAACTTTCAAAATGTGACAAATATAACTCACCATGATTAAAAAAAAGAAATCAGAATACTTTCGAATTCATGTCTTAACTCTCAATGGCCACTAGATGGCACATAGTATTTGGCAACAATACTTTTTTAATTTCTAGAGCTTAAAATAACTATAGCACCAGGTCAGTTATGACAGAGCAAAAATTAATCCTGCCAGACATGCAACAGTTCCCTGTAAGATATTTAAATTTGAAATGCATGTTATTTTCTGGCCACACAAGAAAGTAAACAATACCTTTTAATTGTTCTAAAATTTTATAATTTTCCTAAAAGGAATTGTGAAATTTAAATTTCCTTAAATAGGGAAACTGATTTGCATAATTCCAAAGTTGGGATTGGGACAACTTTGTTCTAAATATGCTCATTTTTAAAGAACTGATTTTATACAGCCGAGGCCAAGTTACTTTAACATTTAAAGGCGGATGGTCTAAAATTAAATGAACCAACTGTAAACAACACTGCCTTAAAATGATATAGAGTAAAAGAACCTTGTTTGATTCATTTATTAATTCTTCAACAAAATTTCATGAGCAATACTATTAACAAAACCCTGTGCTATCTGTATCACTGTTTCTCTTCCCAAAGTACTTCATTATGAATTGAGAAAGAAAAAGAAAAAGAAACTCTAGCCATTCAATTGCATGTTTAATGCCTAATAAGTTATCTAAGAGATATAATGCCTAATAAATTATCTAAAAGAAGGGCAATATTCATGTGGTTAAAGATTTCCCATTGTTTTTGTTTGCTAGGCTGTGGAAAGCAGTATATCATGAATTAGATTGGCTTTGACCAATGGGAATTTATTAACTTATGAAATAGTTTTGAGGCTATGAAAATGTCCAAAGCAAGGCATCATCAAGATGATGTTTTCTTCTTGAAGATCCACTGTGGTAATCTTGGACTCCTTTGTCACATGACAAGGCACATGGCAGCATCTGCTGGTCTTTCCCTTCTTTGCCAGGTTTCCTCGCTTTCATCTTCGTACTTCAGTGGCTGTCTCTCTCTGAATTTCTCTGTCTGAATTTCAGTCTCTTCTAAAGAACTCCAATAAGAGGAATAAGACCCATTGTGAGGGTCACAACTTAACTGAAATAACCTGATCAAAAGATCCTATTTACAATTACAATGGGTTTATCCACACTTTAAGAATATGATTTTCTGGCATACACCAGTTTCATACCACCATACTCATCATAAATGAATTCAGAGTAATAAAAATTAATTAAAATAAATTATTTTTAAAGCAAAATAGGAATACTGTTTTTGAAAGGTGTTACTCTTACAGTTGAGGGGAAGATGTTTGTCTTTTCTCACATATTCATATATTTTCATACTAAAGGATGGTTTAGTTAAGGTATGGCCAAGGGAAAAGAGATCATCTTGCCTTCAAAAATACCATTTTCTCTTGTGTTTTCATTTTCCTTTCTTCAGTATTTCTAGTTTTTCTACTTGTTCTATTTTGTGGCTTCTTAGTCTTTATCTTGTTCTTCTCACTCAATACATTCTTCCAAGGTGCTCTCATCTGCTCACATGGCTTTGGCTAACATATTCACTAGTTATATTTCTATATCTCTTGCTCAGCTTTCCTTCTCGGGTTCTATATTGGAATACATATTTGTTTACAGGACACACCACCTATGTATTTCATAGACAACTAAACATCAGTGTACCCAACCTGGAACTTTTGTCTTCCTACCCAAACTTGCCCTCCATTTTGAATGGTCCTCTCACCCAAAGCACAAATATGGAATTCCTGAGACTTCTCCCTTTCCATCACCTTTCATAACACTAAGCCCTGTTGTCCTTATCTTTTAAATATCTCCCTTCTTTTTATTCCTCTCAAACTCTTAGTAGTGCAAGTATCATTTTCCTTTCTTGGTTGGCAATCTATCTGCCCCTCCAACTTCATCTTCATTCTCTGTCTTGATCCTTGAGACTGACTGAAATATCCACAGTTCTCCTTTTCATCCTTCCTGCTACTTTATGCTGCTCCCTTTGCCTGTAACTGACTTAAATTTTTAGTTCCGTAATTTACTGTAATTCTTTGCTTGGTGAATTTTTGTGCTTGCTCAAGTTTCAGCACATCCGTGAAGCTTTCCTTTATATCAATAGGTTGAGCTGGACACATTACATAAACAATAGCTTGTCTGGCATAATTCCTAAAACAGAGTAGGATCCTAAGTGAATTAAGAAAGGATTGATGGCATATCAGATTCCCTATACCTGATTATTTCCACCATCGTTTCAAAATGTCAGTCTCTGGCAAGGTCAGACTCTCTAACCTGAATAGACAGAGGAAATAGATAAAAACTGTATTTTGCTATAAGTTGGAATGCATAGCTCAGGTTTAATATAAAAACACTACTTTATTACCTATGTGCACTTAATTTAAGATTATATTGTAGGGAGTCATGCTCTCATTCTATATCTTCAGGTCCATATTAAAGAAGAACCACAATATGATATTCTTATTTTCTCTGGTCCTGACAAAAATGAATTCACTTGAATGTAGCCTAAGTTAAACCAGCCTTATACCAAATTCCACTTTTTAGAGTAGGTAGAAGAGGCGATACTATCTGCTTCACTGTATTTCCAATATCCTCTTTACAAAGATAAAGACAATTAATGCATTTTAAGAAGTCTGGATGGAAGGCATTAGTATTGCTTTACAACAAATGTGCTGGGATTTTCTAAAGGAATTCAGTGTTTTCAAAGGGAGTTAAGTAAGGAATGGTCATAATTTTTTTACTGTTTTTTTTTCAGAAATATAAGGTTTATTGGCATGACTGCTTATTAATAACTGGGAATCTTCATTTTAATACTGTACTTTTCTTGTCATTTCATTCATGTCTTCACAGCATGTGAAATTTCCAGACACTCCTCCCCCTCAATAAAACTCTTAAGGATTATTTTTTAAATACTTGTTTTCAAATACATTGGTGGCACTCAAGATTAAGAAAATAAAAATAATGAAGTAAAAACACAAAAGAAAAAAGATTCAAAAACTAGATATAGACAAAATGAAGTAACTTTACAATGTGAAATTGAAACAACACTTTCCCATTGATGCTGCAATCTCTATTTTGTTTCAACATTCTGGTAAGTAGAAAAATTAAAATTTGAATTACAACATTTATTATTATTGACTTTAAAACATTCCATACTGGTAATTGCCCTGGGGAATATACTAAAATGACATGACACGTCCCAAAGTTAAAATTAAGCTAAAATTAATATTATACATTTGGTTGAATAGAGAAGTGATAAAGGAAAATAAAAACAAAACAGTAATGCTGGCCCTGGTTTCTGCTCTCTCTGGAGCAGCAGATACTGGCCTCCACCAGCATCCACCAGATGTGAAGAGCCAGTGCAACACACTGTGGTAATTTTTTTTTTCTTTTGTTTGGGGATGATGTTCATCCTGAGGGCTCAGCTCACATGCTGGGCTTTTTTTTTTTTTTACCCTCTTGGCAGTAGAGGATAAGGCCTCACACAAGCATCTATTGGGATTTAAAGAACCAGTGCACCTGGGTTTGGTTGGTTTTCTTTCTTCCTCTTCTTGTGTTTTTTGGTATGGTGAATCCCTAGGGGACCAGCTTAGATGTTAACCTCAGTTTTAGTCCTCTCAGCAACAGTGGTTCTGGCCTTCCACTAGCATCTACAGGGACGTTTTGGATGGTGCTTTCTCTTCCATTTTGTAATTTTTATTTTTGGTGTGAGTTTCGTGTCTTGCGGATATCTGATGCAATCTAGGTTTCAGTTCTCTTGGCAGGAGATGCCTCTGGTCTCACAACAGCATCTTCTGATACGTAAAAAAGCCACTGCACCTTGGTTTTATTTGGTTTTGGTTTTGATTTTGATTTATGGTTGGTTTTCTTTTTATCTCTTTTTTGTGTGTTTTGGTCTGGCAGATCCCTGAGGCACCAGTGCAGTCACTGGCCTTGTTTCTACCTCAACAGCAGCAGCTTCCAGTTTCCTACTGGCATCTGCTAAGAGATTAGGAAAGGCAGTGAACTGTTTTGCATGTGGTGTGTGGGGCGGGGAGAGGTGTGGGGAATGTGGTTTATTTTTATTTTTTTCTCTTTCTTTCTTTCCTATTTATTCCTTTTTCTTTCTTTTTCTTGGGATGGCCAATTGAGGAGTGGGAGAACTAATTTCTAGAGTAATGCATAGAGTGTCCAGTTCTCAATAAAAAATTGCAAAACACACAAGGAGACAGGAAAGGATGGCCCAGTTACAGAAGACAAGGAATAAATAAACAATCTCACAGAAAGCCCAGTTGTTGGAACTAGTAATCTCTGAAATAGGATCAATGAGATAAAGGAAAACATGGGCAAAGAACTAACAGAAATGAGGAAAACAATATCTGTAAAAAAAATGAGTATTTCAATAATGAACAGAAATGATAAATGCCATTACTATTAAGACCTGCCATATAAGAAATAATAAAATAAGCCCTTCATGTTGAAAGGAAGGACATGAGATAATAACTTGAAGCTGTATGAAGAAATAAATACCTCCATTAGGTAAATATAAATTCCAGTATTATTACATTGTTTTTCATTCATAGTTCCATCTTTTACTTCTTATATTTCTTAAAATTCCTTTGAATGAAAAACAGTCCTGGGAAGAGAACCTGGATCAACTGATAGAGCATCTGTCTACCATATGGAGGGTCCAGGGTTCAATCCCCAGGGCCTCCTGACCCATGTGATAAGCTGGCTCATGTGCAGTGCCTCTGCGCACAAGGAGTGCCGTGCCACACAGAGGTGCTCCCACATAGGGGTGCCCCATGCACAAGGTGTGTGCCCCACAAGGAATGCGTAAAAAGCACAGCCTGCCCAGGAGTGGCATTGCACACATGGAGAGGTAATGCAACAAGACAGTGCAACAAAAAAGAGATGTAGTTTCCCAGTGCCACTGGATAATGCAAGAGGATGCAGAAGAACACACAGCGAATGAACACAGAGAGCAGACAATGGGGGGAAGGGGAGAGAAATAAATAAAATAAATCTTTAAAAAAATAAATTAAAATTTCTAAACCTTTCTTACTGGTTACACAGTGTATAAAGACATAATTTGTGAGAAGAACAACATAAAGCAGAGATTTAGGGGGATATAGGAACACAATGTAGGCAATTGAAGTTATGTTGTTATCAATAGAAACTAAATTATAATCAATTTAGTATGTTAAATGAATTCCCCATGTAAACCATGTAGAAAATATCTAAAAAAGTCTACACAAAGGGAAATGAGAAGTGATTTTAAAGGGTTCCTTACAAAAGTTCATAAAGTAAAGAGGAAAACAATAAAGGAACAAAGGAGGGACAAAAAAAGAAAAAGAAAAAAGAAATAGACCTAGAAAAACAATTAGCAAAATGGCAAAAGTAAATCTTGCCTTGTGTAATTACCTTAAATTTAAATGGATTAAACTTTCCAGTTAAAAGGCAGATAATGGCAGAATAGATAAAGGCATAAAATCTAACTATGTTTTGTCTACAAGAGGGTCATGTTAGATCCGTGTTAGACACAAACAGGTTGAAAGTGAAAGGATGGAAAAATATTCCATGAAAATAGGATCAAAAAGAGACCTGGGGAGGCTATGCTAATACCAGGGAAAATAGAGTGTAAGTTAAAATCTGTAACAAAAGACAAAGATGGACAATACATATTGATATAAATATCAACTCAGTAGGTAGATAAAACAATTATAAATACATATACACCAAACAACAGGGCTCCAAAATCTATGAAATTAACATTGACAAGTTGAAGGGATAAATAGACAATTCTACAAGAACAATTGGAGATCTCAAAAGATCACTTTCAATACTGTCTAGAACATCTATTCAGAAAGTCAACAAGGTAATAAAGGTCTTGAACAATATTATACACCGACCAGATCTAGCAGACATATATAGAACTTCACTCAACAACAACTCAATGCTCATTCTTTTCAAATGCACATGGATCACTCTCCAGGATAGACCATATGTTAGGGCACAAGAGAAATCTCAATAAATTTTAGAATATTGAAATCATACAAAGAATGATTCTTCCTTTTGCTGACTTTGGTTTATGTTGTACTTCTTTATTTCCTTAAAAGGTCAAATTAGTATCTTTCTTCTTTTCTTAAATAGACATTCATAGATAGAAATTTCTTTCTGAACACTGCCTTGTTATACCCTGTAAGTTTGGTATGTTGTGCTTTCATTTTCATTTTCTAATCTCCATGTGATTTCTTCTTTAACCCAGTGGTTATTTAAGAGTGTACTGGTTAACTTCTATATATTTGAAAATTTTCCAGTTTTCCTTCTGTTTTGGTTTCTAGCTTCATTCCATTGTGGTCAGAGATTAATGAAATAGATAATAGAAAAATGATAGAGAAAATAAAATATATGGTTATTTGAAAGAATAAATAAATCTTTATCATGTCTGACAGTGAAAAAGAAAATATACAAATAACTCAAATCAGAAATGAAATGTGACATTACAGAAGTAAGCAGAATTATCATAGAATACTATGAACAGTTGTATACCAACAAATTAGATAATCTACATGAAATAGCAAGAAGCCCAGAAAGGCACAAATTAACTAAACTTACTAAAGAAGAAATAGAAGGCTTCAACAAACTTATAACAAATACAGAGATTGAATCAATAATCAAAAACCTTCCACCAAAGAAGAGGCCAGGACCAAATGGCTTCACTGGTGAATTCTACCAAACATTGAAATAAGAATTAACACCAATGCTTCACAAACGCTTTCAAGAACTTAAGAGAAAGGAACAGTTCCAAATTCATTCAATAAGGCCAGCATTTCTCTTATATCAAAACTTGATAAAGACATCACGGGAAGAGAATATTAAAAAATAATTTATCTGGGAACTGAATGTGGCTCAAGCAGTTGAGCACCTGCTTCCCACATGGGAGGTCCTAGGTTAATTCCCTGGTGCCTCCTAAAAACAAAAACAAACAAGAAGCAAACAAATGAAAAACTGAATGTGGCTTAGTGGTTGAGTGCCAGCTCCCACTTATGAAGTCCTGGGTTCAATCTCTGCCCCTAGTACCTCAAAAAATAGTAATAATCATTTACTTTGAGAAGATTGATTCTAAAATCCTTAACAAAATACTGGCAAAACATTTCCAAAAGCCTATTAAAAAGATTATACATCATTACCATGTGGGAGTTATCCTAGCAATGTAAGAGTGTTTCAACATATGAAAATCAATGTAATACAGCACATAAATTGAAGGAAGAAAACCAGCACATGATTATCTAAATAGGTGCAGAGAAGGCAGTTGACAAAATATAGCACACTTTCTTGATAAAAACAGAAAAATAGAAGAAAATTTTCTCAAAATGATAAAGGCCAATTGTGAGGAACCTACAGTTAACATCACAGTGAAAGATTGAAAGATTTTCCCTTAAGATGAGGGAAAAGACAAGAATGTTGGCTTTCACCACTGCTCTTCAATATTGTACTAGAAAATCTAGCTAGAGCAATTCACAAGAAGAAGAAATATAAGGTATCCAAATTGGAATGGAAAAAGTAAAAATATTTCTATTTGCAGATGACACAATCTTAAATATAGAAAATCACAGGGATCCACTAGAAAACTACCAGAGTTAATAAATGAATAATGCAAATACAATTAAAAAGAAAGTGAAATAATGATAGTTTTAAAAATAACAAAATGGAAAAAACTTAAAAAATTTTTGAAATAATAAAAAATATAAAATTGAAAAATTTTGACATTATGTCTTTCATCATTGTTAGATCTGTTGTCTTGTATGCACAGTGACACCTTTTTCCATTTATTCTCTATGTCTTATTTTTTCATTTTGTCTTCAGAGAAGTTTTAGGTTACAGAAAAGTCATGTACAGAATGTAGGGGACTCCCATATATACAACAGCCTTCCTCTTTTTCCCTTTTCCCTATTGATAACATTTTACATGGGGATGGTACATTTGTTACAATTGATGTACATATATTGAAGCATAGCTTCTAACCATGGTCAATGATTTACATTATGGCTTACATTACGGACCATACATTTCTATAAATTTTGGTGAAATTTAACATGGCTGTATCCATCATTGCAAGATCATGTAGAAAACTTCCATTGCCCCCAAAATGCCCCATGTTCCATCTATTCTATTTCTCCCTCTCTTTCCCCTTGGAACCTATGGCAAACATGGAGCATCAGTCCTTGAAGAACAAGATTCATAGTTACTTGCAACAACACTGACATCTTGACATACTGACCTTCCTTCCCTATTAGGCACTGCCTATGCTCTCGAGAGACAACCACCTTCTATTTGAGAACATAGCAGGACTTCCCTGGATGGGAGTCCAAAACCTTCCTGCTTGTTATGTGGGTCTCTACCCACTGATACAACACACTATGATAGGTGAACACTCACACATTCCCTAGGATCTGCCCAAGGCTCGCTCTGTCACACTTGCCCCCCACATCCAATACCATAAACTGGTAACCCTTCTCTGCCATATTTCCAAAAGATCATTGCCAACATTGTAATTTCAACAATATACCTGCAAATCCCCAGAGTTCCCCTTCTCCCTCCCCCAACCCTCCCCCCAGTTCCATGGACAGTCCAACCCACCCTCCCCCCACCTACACCCCTCACAGACCAGCACCGCCCAATGCAAGAGCATCACTGCACCACTGTCATGCCTATCCACAGCGCAACTACACCCTTCCACCTTATCATAGATTTTGCCCATATGGGCATTGCCTCACAACCTTTCCCTTTCTGTCTTCTGTAAACCTATCTTCCAGACTCTAACTCTGTAAGTCGGCTCAATTTCCTTGTTCTCCGCAATAGCTACACCATTCTACATTCCCACCAGCAGTGGATAAGTGTTCCCATTCCTCCACATCCTCTCCAACACTTGTAGTCCTCTATTGTTTTAATAGCTGCCAGACTAATGGGTATGTTAATATCGTATTGTAGTTTTGATTTACATTTCCTAATAGCTAGTGATGTTGAGCAACTTTTCATGTGCTTTTTAGCCATTTGTATTTCTTCTTTGGAGAAGAGTGTATTCAAATCACTTGCCCATTTTTAAATAGGTTGTTTATATTTTATTTTTGAGGTATAGGATTTCTTTATATAAGCTGGATATTAGACCCTTATGAGATATATGGTTACCAAATATTTTCTCCCATTGAGCCAGCTGCCTTTTTACTTTATTGACAAACTCGTTTGAGGTACAAAAGTTTTTAATTTTGAGAAGGTCACATTTATCTATTTTTTTTTCTTTCATTGCTCTTGCTTTGGGTGTAAAGTTCATGAAACCATTTCCTATTACGAGTTCGTACAGATACTTCCCTATATTATCTTCCAAGATTTTTATGATCTTGACTCTTATATTTAGATCTTTTATCCATCTTGAGTTAATTTTTGAATAGGATGTGAGATGGTGTTCCTCTCTCATTTTTTGGGGGTATGGATATCCTGTTCTCTAAGCACCATTTGTTGAAGAGGCCATTGTCTCCCAGATGCATGGGCTCCCAGATGCCTTGTTGAATATCAGCGTCTAGGAATAAATTTAACACAGGATGTGAAAGATGTGTACGTGGAAAACTACAAAAAATCTGCTGGAAAATTTTTCAAAGATCTAAATAAATTGCAAGACATCCAATGTTCATGTGTTATAAGACTTAATATTGCTAAGATGTCATCACTTCTCAAATCAATCCACAGATTCAATGCAATCCCTATCAAAATTCCAGTAGCCTTTTTTGCAGAAATGGAAAATCTGATCTTCAAATTCAAAAGGCCCTAAATAGCCAAAACAAATTTTTTAAAAGATGAATGAAGTTATAGGGGTGACATTTCTGATTTCAAAACTTACTACAAGTTTTTGCTTGTGTCATAGACTCCTACCTCACACCATGTACTAACATCAACTCAAAATGGATTTTACCCAAGTAAAAATACTAAAACCATAAAGTTCTTATAAGTTAACATAGGGACAAATCTTTATGACTTGGGATTTGGCAATAGATTCTTAGCTATAACACCAAAAGAATAAGCAGCAAAAGAAACAATAGATAAATTGGACTTCATCAAATTAAAAACTTTTGAGCATCAAAGGACATTATCAAGACAGTCAAAGGCAAACTACAGAACGGGAGAAAACAATTGCAAAATACGTATCAGATAAGGGCTTACTATACAGAATACATAAAGAACTTTCACAATGCAACAACAAAAAGACAACCTAATTTAAAAATGTCAAAGGACGTAAACAGACATTTTTCAAAGAGAATATACAAATGGCCAGTAAGCATATTAAAAGATGCTTAACATCATTAGCCAATAGGAAAATGTCAATCAAAACTATTATGAGATACCTTTGAAAACCCAAGGATGACTGTTATTTAAAAAATAGAAAATAACAAGTGCTGGAGAGGATGCAAAGAAATTGGAACTATAGCATACTTTAATGGGAATGTAAAGTGGTGCAGCCACTGTGGAAATCAATTTGGCAGTTCTTCAAAAAGTTAAATATATAATTACCATGTGACCTGCAATTCCATTCCTAGTTATATACCCAAAGAAAATAAGGCCTCAAAGAGATATTTGTGTACCAAAGTTTATAACAGCATTATTCACACTAGCCAAAAGGTGGAAAAAACTCAAGTGTTTATAAACAAATGAATGGTTGAACAAAATATGATACATATACACAATAAAGTATTATTTGGCCATAAGGAGGAATATAGTTTTGAGATAAGGATGAA
Source organism: Dasypus novemcinctus (assembly GCF_030445035.2). NCBI lineage: Eukaryota > Metazoa > Chordata > Mammalia > Cingulata > Dasypodidae > Dasypus > Dasypus novemcinctus. The sequence goes on from NC_080677.1 coordinate 89,835,093, forward strand.
TCGTAGACCCATTAGGGAAAAAAACGACTCATATAAGGACAAATATTGTATGATGTCACTTATATCAGATACCTAGAAGTAGCAAATTCTCAGAGACAGAAAGTAAATTAGACATTATCAAGGGATATGGGAAGGGGGATTTAAAGGAAGAAGAGTTTTTGCTTGGTGGTTATAGAGTGGCATAAATAATATATAAAGAAGAAATTTTGAGATATTTGAGGATGAGAAATACTCACCCATCTTATAATCATACAGTGATGGTTAAGAGAAGTTGAAATACAGTACTGACAGAGTGGAGCCAATGTCATAACTGTGTATTTCCTGAGGTATACACTGACTGAAATGAGGAAAAAGAAACATTTATTGTTTACACCACTTATAGTCAACTATTCTGTTACTTGTAGTCAAAAATATTATAAATGACATAAATATTTATATGTACACAGTTAAATCACAGTGTGCACATAATTTTGCATCTTGTATTTGTCATGTAATATTTAATTTTTTTACCTATGTTGCTACATTGTCTTCAAAATATATTTAATGGCTGCATGATATGAAGTATGAATATTTATAATGAGAATTTCCAAAGGCATCTAATGACAGAGCCTCCAAATGCATGGTAGAAAGAGACTATTATGAATATCTTTATGTCAATAAATAGGACAACTTAGACGAAATGAAAAGACATAAACTGCCAAAACTTACTCAAAAGGAAATACATAATTAAATAACATGGCTGTTAAAAAACATTTCTATAATGAAAACTTCAGGTCCAGATTATTTGATTTAGGAATTCTGGAAAAAAATATTTAGGGGATATATGTTGCCAATTCTAAATAAACTCTAGAAAAGTGAAGAGTAGGAACCACCTCACAACACATTCTTTGGGGCCAGAACTTCCCAATTTCTGAAATCAGGAAAAGGTTTTATGAGAATAGAAGAGTACAACCACTATGGCTTGTGGAATTAGATTCAATAATTGTCAACATAATATTAGCAAATCAAATTCAGTAATATATTAAAATGATAATATATCATTACTAAATGAAGTTTATTCCAGAAATTCATCATTGGATTAAGCATGAAAATTTGATATAATTCACTATGTAAACAAACTAAAAAATAAACACAAGATCATCCTTATAGACACTGTAATTATTTTCTCCCATTCTATAGTTTGCGTGGATTAGTAATTAGTTTAATCTAACATCCATTCTAGATTATACTACTCAGTAAAAGAGGAATAGAAGGGAAATTATTCACCTAGATAAAGACCATCAATGAAAACTGACAGCTAACACTGTACTTAATGGTGAAGACTGAATTCTTTCCACCTAAAATCATGAACAAGGCAAGGTTCAGACCTGATTTATCACTCAATGCAGGAAATAAAATCTATGTAAATGTTACTAGAACCTAAAAATATATTTAGCAAGATTTCAGCAATAAGATCATTATATTGTATTTCTCTTTACTAGCAGCAAACAATTGAAATTGAAATAAGCATACCATTTACAATATTATAATATGAAATACTTAGAGACAAATCTGACAAAAGATTGCAAGATCTATTTCCTGAATACTATGAAACAGTGCTGTAATAAATTAAATATCTAAGTAAATGGAGAGAGATATATTGGAAGATTAAATATTGTTACAATGTGAATTCTTTCCAAATGGACTCATAGACTCAAGTCAATCTTAATCACAATCCAAGCTGGTACCTTGTAGAAATTGACAAGTTTATTCCAGAATTTACATGAAAGTGTAAATAACTGAGATCACCGTAAACAACATTGAAAAAGAACTAAGAGGGAAGACAATTGCTACCTGATTTCAAGGCTTCTTACAAAAGTATAGCAATCAAGAAGATATGGTTATTGACATCAAGATAGACAAATAGATACCAATGAACAAAATAAAGTCCAGAAATAAACCTATACACCTATGAACAACTGATTTTTAACAAATGTTTAAAGGTAATTCTATGGAGAAATGCAAATCTTTTCAATAAATGCAGCTGGAGCAATTGGATAACTATTGCCAAAAAATAAACTTTAAAACATACCTCACACCATATTTCACAATTAATTCAAAATGAAGTGTAGTTCTAAACCTAAAACTAAAAAACTCTAGAAGAAAACATATGAGAAAATCCTTACGGTCTTGAGTTAAACAGTTTTATTTCATCTGACAACAAAAGCATGATCTGTAAAAGAAAAAATGATAAATTGGACTTGATCAAAATTAAATCCTTCTATTCATCTCAAGATTAAGAGAATGAAATGACAGAATACCAAGAGAAAACTATTTTCAAATCACATATCTGAGAAAAAACTCTAAAACTCTACAATAAGAATAGAATCCAAAAATTAGAAAGTGGAAAACAGATTTGAACAGACATTTCACCAAAAATATATATGGATGCCAAATAAGCACATGTAAAAATTCTCAACATTATCAGTCACTAGAAAAATGCAAAATAGAAACCACAATGAGCTAACACTACACATCAATAAGAATGGCTAAAATAATGTGTGTTTAAAATGCTGACATTACCAAATATAGCAGGACAACTGTAACTCTATATGTTGCTGGTAGGAATGCAAAATAGTTTAATATACTTTATTGGTAGAATAATTGGCAAGATTAGGTGTTTATGCAAGATAAATGAAAGCTTAGATTCATACAAGATACTGTACATGAATATTTGTAGCAAGTTTCTACATCACCACCCTGACCTGAAAGCAACGCAAATACACTTTAACAGTTGAATAGGTAAATATCTGTGGTATATCTGTAGAAATACAATACTACTTAGCAATGAAACAGAACAAACTATTCGTATATGCAACCACATGGATGAAATTCAAATGTATTTTGCTAAATGAAAGTAGTAAGAAATAAAAGGTTAGATAATGGGTATACTGTATTATTACATTTATATGACATTCTGAAAAATGCAAAAATTTTAAGAATAAGGAACTAAATAATGGTTGCCACAAATTAGGAGTGGGAGAAGCAGTTGACTACAAAGGGCAGTGGAAATTTGGGGGAGCAATGGAACTGTTCTGTATCCTGGTTGTGATAGTGAATATATGACTTCATTTGCCAAAGCCCATAGAATTTCACACCACAAAGAGTAAATTTTACTGTAGTTAAATTAAAACATAAATTTAAAAAGAAATTTCTGTTGAAAAGGGAAACCACAAATGGGGGGAAAAAAGAAGGTGAACAAATGGGTTATAATCCCATGATAAGTGCTCAATGTCAATAGTCATGAGGGAAATAAAATAATTAAAAGCACAATGAGATACCTTTTAATCACCAAAATGGCTACAATTAGAAAGAATAACTAAATGTTGGTGAGAAAATTAGAAGTATATATTTACAAAAAGACTCACAAAAATGCTTATAGCGGCTGTCATCAAAATAGCCCAAATCTGGAAACAACCCAAATATTCCTCAAAAGGCAAATGGATAAATAAATTGTGGTATACTCATACAATGGATTACTCAGCAATTAAAGGACCAAACAATTGATACATACAACCACAATGATGAGTGGCAAAAGCATTATGTTGAATAAATGAAGCCAGGCACGTTTATAAGTTCAAGAACACATAAATCTATGGCAACAGAAATCAGAATGGTGGTTGCCTCTAGAAATGGGGGCAGGGAGCATTGTTGGTCAGGAGATGTGAAAAAACCTTGTGGAATGATGGAAATATTTCATTTTTTATTGTGGTATTCATTGAATTTAAGGTTTTCCCATTTCACTCTCTGCAAATTTTACTGTAATATATATTTTTTAAGTTTAATAAGGAGAAGCAAGATTAACAAAAAAAAAAACATCGAAGAAAAGCCATGAAAAAAAGAACATTGAAAAGAAAGAACAAATTAAAAAAAAACTTAAAAGATGGAAAATTTAAATCAAAATAGAGTATATTTGTAAATATGTAAATGTAAAATTATTTCAATGAAAAGCAGAGATTATGAAACTAAACTTTTAAACACCAACTGTATACTGTTTACAAAAGGCATTTCCAAAATATAAAGATTCAGAAAGATTAAAGGTGAAAAGATGAAAAAGGCATGCTATGAAAATCCTGACTAAACAAAAGGTGATATGTTTACATTCATTAATATCAAATTAAGCACATTTTAAGCCCAAAATATTATAAAAAGAATATTACATAATCTTAAAAAGGTTTAATTGGCCTAGAAGGTACAAATCTGGGCCATGATAACATGGCTTCAAAAATCTATAAATTAACAATTGATAGATTAAAAGGAGAAATAGACAAATTTTCAATCATATTAAAATTTTAGCATTCTTCTCTCCATTACTGATAGGACAAGCAAAAAGCAAATTAAGAAGGATTCAGAAGACTTGACAAATTGTGTTTAATTGACTTATAAAGAGCACTGTATCCATCAACTGCAGGAAAAAAACACATTATTTTGCAAATACACACTAAATCATTATGAAAATTGACCACATTAAACCAAGTCTTAACAAGTTTCACAAGTTTTGATTCATATCAAACATGCTTTCCTTTTGTGTTTATTTTCTTATTTTTTAATACATAGGCAGATTGCCACTTTTTTTAGTTTTTTTTTTTTTTTTTTCCCAATCATGAAACAGAACAACATTAAGAAAGAAAAAAAACCCTTCTCCTATCCTTCCTGGCCTAGAAAATAAAATCTAAAGCTTTTTTTTTTTTTTCCTGACATAAAAAGATCTTCATACTACAGACTCAGAATTAGTTTCTATCCTCCCCTCAACTTTTTGGTATCATGGACTTAGGGTTCTAGAGAAACTAGTATGAAATATAATTTATTATTGGAAGAGCAACTATTAAGTATTCTGCTAACATTATCCTATTTAATATTCACAGTAAACCTAAAAAGTAGATTGTTATTTCACAGGAGGCAGAAATCAGGTCTAAGCAGTTAACTTACCCAAATTTCCAAATGGGTAAAGTGACAGAGCAAATATTTCTAACCTTTCTGACTCCGAAATTCATGATTTTTCCATATGCCCTGGTGAACCTGCTATAACTTCTCAAATACATATTTCAATACTTCTTTTCATTTTCATATACTGTTCCCTCTGCTTGGAAAGCATTTTTCTCCTTCTTCACTTGGTAAACATTTATTCAGCCTTCAAGATTCAGCATGGCTGTGGACAAACAAATATTCTCCTACACTGCTGGCATCTCTATAAAGTGGTACAAACTTGTTAGAAACAATCTGAAAAAAAAAAAAGTATCAGAAGTCCACAATGTACTTTTTTAAACAGAAGATTCACATCTATTAATTTATTCTAAGAAAAATTGAATTAGGGTATAAAGAAGAACACATAGAAAAATATTTATTATCGCATTGAATCATCTTATGAAATTTTCCAGCAACATGGTGAACTCAGCTGACCCTGAAGTTCCCCCTCCCACAAACATGGAGACGTAATGGATAAAAGAAAAGAAAACCATGTAAGTCATACCCAAGCTTTAAAAAAGAAAAGAAAGGGGGAAAAAAGGAAAGCAGAAGTATAAAAAATGGAAATTTCCTAATGTCAAAAATTAAAAAATATATATATACTCAAAGACAGGGATATGAGACATGACACAGGCTGTAAGAAGTGGGGAATGTGTTACTAGCACTCACATGGGACTAGCAGGGCTCTTCAAGGAAGGGAATTGGGCCCAAGTGTCCTGCAGGAAACCCAGAGCCTTGAAGCCTGCTGTATTCATATAATAGGGACTTAAAACACAGCACAACAGTTACAGAAAGATGTAAAATGTCTTGCTGAATGCAGAATTCTTAAATGATTAAAGAAATAAAAATGAGAAAGTATCAGGATAGAAGGAAAAGAACAAGCAGAATTGATAAATAACTAGAAATGAAAATATTGCTAATGGCATTAAACACAATGGATGAATTAAACTAGTTCATGATTAAAATTCTATGAATCTAAGAATAGACAAGAGCTTCTTAACCAGAAAAAGCACATTTACTGAAAATCTATAACAAATTTAAGTAGGGAGCGGGCAATCTAGTGGAATATGTCAGTTACAAACTTGAGTTCATGATATGGAAACACAAATATTTGAAAGGCACCAACATTGAAGGAGGAGCAATAAAATCTGCAATCCAAATTTACTACACTGAGGAAACAGAACTAACAGCATGAGAACAGGATTTTAAAATAAGTAAATTTAATATTCTAAAAAAGATTTTAGAAAGTATTATAAAAGAGAAAGAGTTAAACATGAGCAGCCATTTGATATTTTAAAAAACAAATTAGAAGCAAAGATATTTGTATTTTATGCAAAATATTTTAATATTTTAAGCAAATATTGCTTAAGAAACTACCAATTATTGCCCCGACTAAAGATCTGCACTATCTATACTACTTTCTCTCTATTACTTCTTATTGTCATCACTTTTGTTCCTTGGTTGGGAGGGACTTCAGAATGAAGAAAAGTAACCTCAGTGCAGTGACAAGATGTTTATTTGGTTACAGCTCATTATTGTGGCTTTAGCCTGGTTGAGACAAGGAGGAAAGCATCCTCAATGCTGCAGCTCAAGCTTAGCCAAGATGACAATGGAAGTATCCTCCGTGTTGTCACTCAAGCTGGGCCGAAGCTACAATGGAAGCGCACCCCAGGTGAAGAGGGAGGAGCACATCTCAGTTTTACAGCTGGGCTCAGTGTTGCAGCGAGGTTAATCTGGCCAGGCCAAGGGTCTAAGAAGCTCTCTGGGGTTTGGGGTTGGGCTATATATAGTGAACACTGTGCAGGTTCACAGGGGTGAAGCCTTAAATTGTGATGCTCTAATTGGTTAATCACTGGCCTCCTTTTGAGAGCACTGGCTACTGGTCTGGAGGCTAGATTAACATTTTATATTAATAGGGTATGCTAATTGGGAGACTTTGATTGGCTGATTATTAATTAGGCTAACGGCTTGAAAATCTCTTATCCTATTGGTTGGCTGACAACCTCTTATCCTATTAGTTAGCTCTTCCTCCCTCCGCCTGGGGGTTCAGTTACTAGCTGGCTCCGTCACTCCCTAATTGCTCTTTTACCAATTTCAGCTTTATAGATTGGCAAATGAAACAGAATTACAAGATAATAGAAGAAATCAGATAAATAAATTACAAATTCAAACGTATCAGCTTTACCCATGAAGAAATTCAAACCAAGAGTGAGTATGTTGTCCAAGTTCATACAGTCTCTTGTAGGGAGCAAATGTAGAGGAAGATGAAAGAAGAGGAAGAAAGGGTGTGTAGTAGGGAATACCAGTTTTTCTCATTCTTCTACCACTCCAGATCAAGTCTCCAAAACCAAAGGAGAACCATTTCTACAATTCTTAAGTAGGCCAAGATACACTTGTGGGAAGCAAATGCAATGTCCAATTAAGAAAGGCATTCTGTCCTTTGTTAGGTGATGACTGAAATGATTTGTTTGTTCTTAGCTCTAAGTGACATTTATGTTGCAATCAGTGATGAGTTTCCTATCTCAACTCAGAATTCTTTCCAGTTCTATAATTTCTGTTCTTTGGGGTCTTATGGAAAACGTTTACAGGTGTGTAATGTTGTACATAGAAAATAGAGGCATTAAAACATCATCAGTGCTAAGCCTATCCGTTAAGGACTCTTAATCCTTATTTTGCTCTTTCTCCTTGACAGATGTTGATAATAAATGATATATTAAATGTCATACTTACAGTGAAGGCATGCAACTTTCAATCGGACACAAGAGAAAACTAGTTTAATTTGAAGGCATTGTGCCACTGAAGGATCAAAAGTGATTATGAGGTCTGAAGAAAGAGGACAAAGTTATTTTCTAACTTCTTTCTAGATCTTTTCTCTGTAAGATAAAGATGTTGTTCTTTTCAAGTGCTTTGCATTTCCTAACTTGTACATAACACAAATCGTTATGTAAAACCAAACATTGATAAGTTGTTTTCATTTTGTCTAAAAATTTATTGGGTTTCAAAAGACATATAACAGTTTTTCTGAGAAATTTTAAGCTCTCATTTTTACATTTCCTAATATACTTAGGTATTGGGTTTTATTAGGCCTGACCATCATCCTTACAAGCCATTAAGTATTACTCTCCATTTCCAGTCTGTATAAGCCTAGGAAGGCTTATAATTCATTGTTGGGATGTGTTAGTCATCATTGTTCCTGAGCATCTTCCCAAAACCTGATACTTTATATCATAGACTTTGGAGAGAGAAAACCTGGGTTTCAGTCATGGGTCTGTCGTTTATATTGATGTATTGATGTGATCTTGACCAAATCAATTTAATTTTCTCAGGTATGTTCAATAATCTGTGAAGTGGGCTTAATGATAATAATATTTACTTTTGGTCTATAAAGATTAAGTAAGAGGATAATATATAGCATTCAGCAAGGTGCCTAGCTCATAGAAAGAACTTAATAAAGTTTATCTGCTACAGTATTACCACAGTCATCACTATAATTGCCCTATCCCCATAACGGTCCTTTCCATTAGTAGGATTGTAGAGTGGCAATACATTCTCTGTGGCAGCCAGAAACATATCACTCATTCTATCTGTTCTATAGCCTTATGGCCCCAGCTATGATTGCATGCTGGTTGCTGATGACACTGAACCTCATGACTCTGCCATTTGCCACAGATACAATCTGCTAGTGTCATTCAGGTTACTTTCCAGCAGCTTCCAACACTGCTCACATTTATAATGGCAGGCCACCTCTAGTCTCACCAGTGTTGGTCTGCATGTACTTCCTCTGAGCTCCTGAGGTACCAGCGCAGCTAGATATTATCTCCTCAGCATTGGAATCCTCGCTCTTCAGAGTTCCTCATCCAAGTTTTTAGATACTAACAACACAACGTTTTCTCTTTTTCTATCTTGGCCTTGGCAGTGACACTTATTGTCTCTACGTAAACTCAATATTTCCCTTTGGTTTTCTAAGTCTTCCAACACTGTTTAACCAACAATCTAAATCATAAATTCTCTGTTAAACAAATTATAATAAATGATCTTTATTTTCACATCTGGATCCTGACTGATACACTCTTTTCCTGGAACCAAGAATGTCACTATTATTGTCACATCTACTTGGACAAGGGATGAACACTTGTTCCAGATAGCTCAAGCCATAAAGCCTGGCTCCATTTACAAAGTCTGTACCTTGAGAGCTGTGTGAAATTAAACAGTCTGTTTCTTTCCTTTATTTATTAAGTAGGAACAATAATAATATCTTCTTTATAAGGTTCTTGTGGAAATTAAACACACATGTAAAATACTAAGTATAATAATTATCAAAGAATGTGTATAACTAAATATTTCTTTTTAAAAGAATATGAGATGTATAAAACATAACTTGATGAGTAGCAGGAATTTCAAAAGGAACAGAATGAAAGAACAGAGGAAACAAAGGAGTTGAGCAGCTAGTGTTGGGTATTCTGATTGCTCTGAGACCACTAGCACAACTATAGTGTCTTGACTGAAGAAGAATTTTGCTGCCCCACCCTCATATCTTTGTACTTTCTTGTCCTATTTTCAAAGAACTTATGGAGAATTATAATATAGCTTGATAAAACTGCTAGAATAGAAAAATACAGAGATTTATAGGATTATAGAGGAAAAACTTGAGATTTCATGGAGTTGTGATATAAAAAAGGAAACTGAAAAAGTGGAAAGAGCATATTCAGAGAGCATAGCAATTCAGGAACTGTAAACAATTACTCTGCAGCACATAATATGTGTGGGATGTGGGAGAAAATAAAACTGGAGACACAGACAAAAGTCAGATTGTCAGGAATTATGGTAAAAAGCTAAGGAGGTTGAAAACTACTGAAAGTCACCAATTTAGCTCATTTTCCATTACCATGGTAAGGCAGAGATAATGCTATGTGTTCACCTTACTGTTATTTTTCTCTTGTGTTCACAGGAAGACTGCATTTCACAGATGGGGCCAACTGACTGGGTTCAGGACAATGAAGTATAGGTATAAGAGATACATACTACTTAAAGACCCAGTGATCTGCTGCTGCTGAGAAAGGGGCAGAAAAATTTCCTTACTCTTTGATCAGCTGCGACTATGAGGAGTGAGGATAGGAAACCCAGCCTTGCCTCTACCATTCTGCACTGACACTAGGATAAAACTATCTGATGCTGATAAGGAAGCAAGAAATCCATTCATGCCCAGGAGCCTGCATGATACAAAAGAGATATCTGATGCTTCTGGGGAGGGCCAGGAAATAAAGCATACCATCTGACTAATAGATAGCAGAGTTAGGCTGTCATAGAGAAGGGAAGGAAAGCTGCCTGTTTTCTAAACCAACACTATTTAGGAGAGAGTGACTGTCCACCACTGAAGGAGAAACCAGAAAAACCTACTTGTTCTCCTGAGAACTACTTTTGGGCCTCAGGTGTATAGGTCCTGCCTAATACTGGGATGGAGAAGTTAGAACTACCTCCTTACCTGCAATGATCCTTACATTGAGTAACAAGCAACAAGAATCTACACCTTTGGAAGGGACAAGAGCAAGGAGGAAAAAAGATAGCATATGTGTGTAGGCCCTACTGAAAGTTGAAGGTAGAGCAGGAACATTGAGAAAAACTTTCTGGCACCTCAATCCCTGCACTAAGCACAAGAGAATGGAAGGCTACCACTGGAATAATTTTAAGTCTGGGAAACTCTAAAGTTTGCTATAGCAACCAAATCCAAGTAAACTGCTGTCTATGTTGACTTAACCCACACTCCCACACACGGCTTAATAGAAGAAGAGATGAGCTCATTTCTAAGCATAAATATTATTTATCTCAGTCTCTACAATGCCTGGGTCTCAATAAAAAATTAAAAGATGCACAAAAGAGAAGGGGGAAAAAAGCATCTCCAAGAGATAAAGAAATTTACAGAACCAGATGTAGGTGCTAGAACTATGAGAGAACACCTTAGCTAGACAGAAAGAATTTAAAAAAAAGAAGATGCAAATAAATAAAATCATAAATGAGAAGGTTGACATTACTACTGATCCCACAGAAATAAGAAAGGTTAAAAGAAGACACTATTAACAGCTATATGCCAACAATTAGACAACTTATATAAAATGGACAACTTCCTAGAAACACACAAACTACCCACACTGATGTGTGAAGAAATAGAAGACCAATCACAAGTAAAAAGATTAAATTAGTCATCAAAAACTTCCCCAAAAAGAAAAGTTTAGGACCAGATGGCTTCACAGGTAAATTCTACCAATCATTTCAAGAAAAACTAATACCAATCGTGCTCAAATTCTTCCAAAAAAATTGAAGAGGGAACACTACCTAACACATTTTATGAACCAACATCACTCTAATACCAAAGCCAGTTGAAGACACTATGAGAAAAGAAAATTACAGACCAATATCTCTAATGAATATAGATGCAAAAATCCTCAACAAAGTACTTGCAAATCAAATTCAACAACACATGAAAAGAATTATATACCATGATCAAGTGAGTTTTATCCCAGGTATGAAAGGGTGGTTCAACACATAAAATCAATTATTGAAATACAATGCATTAACAAATTGTAGGAGAAAAATCACACAATCATTTCTATTGACAGAGAAAAGCTATTTGCCAAAAGCCGGCATCCTTTCTTGGTAAAAATACTTCAGAAGATAGAAATAGAAGGAAACTTCCTCAACATGATCCAGCACATATATGAAATACTCTCAGCAAACATCATTCCCAATGGTGAAAGGCTGAATGCTTCCCTCTAAGATCTGGAATAAGACAAGGATGCCCACTGTCACCACTATTATTCAATATTATACTAGAAATTCTAGCTAGAATAATTAGGCAAGTAAAAGAAATAAAAGGAATCCAAATTGGAAAGGAAGAAGTAAAACTTTCACTACTTGCAGAAGATGTGATCCTATATTTAGAAAACCTTAAAAGTTGACAATAAATCTATTAAGGGAAACGAATGTGGCTCAAGTGATAATGTCTCTGCCTACCATATGGAAGGACCTGGGTTAACCCCTGGGGCCTCTTGGTGAAAAAGAATAAGATAAAGCATGCCTGTGCAGACAGCCAGTGCCCACATGGTGAGCCAAGTTCCCATGTGGTGAACCAGGTGCCCACAGGGTGAGCCGAGTGCCCACACAGTGAGCCACGTGCCTATGTGGGTGCTCACAGTGAACCAAGCGCCACATGGTGAGCCAAGTGCCCATGTGGTGAACCAGGTGCCCACATGGCTAGCTGAGTGCCCAAACGATAGGTCAAGTGCCTGCGTAAGTACTCACATGACGAACCAAGTGCCCAGTGGTGTTACCAAAATCTCCATCTTCATCCCAGGTCAGGAGCTCCACCTGTATATTGTCCCAGCTCCAATCACCCCATCAAGCTTTTACAGGTGCACACCCGGAAACCCACAGCACACACACACACACACACCCAAGGGCTGCATTATCAGAAAGCAGCTCACTTTAGCATTGCACAATGGGAAAGAAGGAAGGGGAAGAGGATTCCCTCCAGAAAGGGGAAGGAGATTCCTTCAAAAACCATTGTTACTCAATATTATGCTAGAGGTTCTGTTGTAGAAGTTGAGAGACTCAATTATTTATATATAGTTAGACCAGGACTCAGGAATAATTTTGAGAAGGAAAAATGATTTATTTATGACCTGCTGGGCTCAGAGTTTCTCATTCCAAAATCTGAGTCCTGAACAAGATTTTTGAGTTCCTTTTATACAGAGGAAGGGCCAAATGGTTCTTTGTTTCATTGTTCAATAGGCTTGAATTTGGCATATATCTTCCACAACCTAGGTAAGCTTTTAGCATGGACTTCATACATTCTAGATAAACTTTTAGCACATTTGGTGTGCATTTTCCCTATATTTAAAGTTTATAGAGTTTGCATTGCTAAACTGTTTCTCCCAGACTGGAGTTGTTGTCATAGTTACTAAGGGCAGGGCTGCAGTTCTCACCATCCCAAACGCACCACTCAGAAAACATACAGTTCAGGTTATCTACGAAAATATGAACAGTCCTCCCCCCATAGCCTACATCAGTTCTGGTTAGACTAATTAGGTTAGATAAAAAATAAAAGCCACCCAAATAGGAAAGGAAGAAGGAAAATGTTTACTATTCACTGATGATATGATCCTATGTCTAGAATCTCCTGAAAAATCTACAACATAGCTACTAGAACTAATAGACAAGTTCAACAAAACGGCAGGATATAAGATTAATATGCAAAAATCAATAGCCTTTCCATACATTAATGACGAGCAATCTGAGAACAAAATCAGAAAAAAAAATTCATTTACAATAGCAACTAAACCAATAAAATATTTAGGACTAAACTTAACCAAGGACATAAAGGACCAGTATTCAGAAAACTACAAAACATTGCTAAAAGAAACCAAAATCTTAAACAAATGGGAGGACATTCCATGTTCATGGATTGGAAAACTAAATATTGTTAGGATGTCAATACTATCAAAACCTATTTAAAGATTTAATGCAGTCCCAATAAAAATCCCAACAGCCTTTTTTGCACAAGTGGAAAAACCAATTATCATATTTTTTTGGAAGGGTAAGTTGCCCTGGATAGCCAAAAAGTTCTTTAAAAAAGGAGAAGGTACTTGGAGGACTCTCACTTCTGGTCTTTAACGCATATTATTTATCTACAGTGGTAAAAATAGCAAGGTACTGGCATGAAGACAGACACATTTACCAAAGGAATCAAATTGAGAAATAGACCCCCAGTGATTTTTTTAAAAAGATTTATATATTTACTCTCCCACCCCTTGCAGCTTGTTCCTTTATTTGCTGTCTCTTCTCTGTGTCCATTCGCTGAGCATTTTATCTGTATCTGCTTGTCTCCCTCTGTTACATCATCTTGCTGTGCCAGCTCTCCGTGACACACGGGCTGTCAGCTCTCCATGGCATGCAGACCAGCTTGCCTTCACAAGGAGGCCCTGGGACATGAACCCATGGCCTTCCATATGGTAGATGGGAGCCCAACTGATTGAGCCACAGCCACTCCCCTCAAGTGATTTTTGACGAAGCAGTCAAGCCCTCCCAGAACAGTCTATTCCACAAATGGTGCTGGAAGAACCAGATATTCATATCCAAAAGAAAGGAAGAAGACCCATATCTCATACCTAATAGAAAAAAAATTAACTCAAAAATGAATCAAGGGCCTAAATACAAAAGTGACAAGCATAAAACTCCTAGAAAAAAAAATGTGGGAAAGCATCTTCAAGAACTTGTGGTAAGCATAGTTTCTTAAACCTTATACTGAAGCACAAACAACAAAAGAAAAAAAAGGTAAATGGGACCTCCTCAAAATTAAATTCTTTTGCAATTTTTGTCAAAAGGGTGAAAAGGCCGCTGAATCAATGGGAAAAAAAACATTTGACAATCACATATCCAGTACAGGTTCAAAATCCATGATATACAAAGAGATCATACAACTCAACAATAAAAAGACAAACAAATAAAAAATGGCAAAAGACTTGAAAAGTCAGTTGTCTAAAGAAGAAATACAAATAGTGAAGAAACACATAAAAAATGTTCAGCATCACTAGCAATTATTGAAATGCAAATCAAAACTACAATGAGATATCATTTCATACTGATTAGACTGGCAAATATTAAAAAGTCAGAAAACTGTAAATGTTGGAAAGGCTGTGGAGAAATAGGAATGCTTATGCACTGTTGGTGGGAATGTAGAATGTTACAGCACTGTTGAGGACGGTTTGGCAGTTCCTAAGGAAATTGACTATAGATTTGCCATGGGACCCACCAATACCATTGCTAGATATATACCCTGAAGAAGTGTAAGCAGTAACACAAACAAACATCTGTACACCAATGTTCATAGTAGAATTATTCATGATTGCCAAGAGTTGGAAACAATCCAGTTGTAAATCAACTGATGAACAAATAAACAAATTGTGGTATATAGACATGACGTTTGTATTAGTTAGCCAAAGGGGTGCTGATGCAAAATACCAGAAATTGGTTGGTTTTTATAAAGGGTATTTATTTGGGGTAGGAGCTTACAGATACCAGGTCATAAAGCATAAATTGCTTCCCTTACCAAAATCTATTTTCACGTGTTGGAAACACGTGTTTCACGTGTTGGAGCAAGATGGCTGCTGATGTCTGTGAAGGTTCAAGCTTCCTGGGTTCCTCTGGGCTCAGCTCCTCTGTTTCCTCCATAAGATCAGATGTAGACTCTAAGGCAAATGGCTCTGTCTCTTTCCCTGGGGCTCTAGTTTAAGACTTCAGCATCAAACTCCAACATTAAGAACTCTCAACTCTGTCCTTTGCCATGCCTTTTATCTGTGGGTCCCCATCCAACAAAGTGTGGGGACTCAACGCCCTACTGGCACAAGAGGCTTACATAACTACTTAATCAAGTAAACCTATGAATCCAATATAACCTTTTGTTCTTTAAAAGATAGTTTACAAAACTAAAAGCCAAGCCACAATCTAGGAGAAAATACTTGCATAACAGTGTATCTGAAAAGATTTGTATCAAAATATACAAAGAACAATTCAATAATAATAAAAGAACCCAATTTTTAAAATGGGCAAAATATTTGAACAGATACTTCACCAAAGAAGATACACAATTGGCAAATAACTAATTTGCTGAACATCATTAGTTCTGGCAAAAATTTAGAACAATTGGAAGTCTAATATATTTCTCTGAAGAATGTAATATGATTTATCTATTTTGGAAAATAGTTGGACAGCTTCTTATAAAGTAAAACAAAAACATTGATTTACTATACAGGCCATCAATTCATCTCTTTTGT
This sequence comes from Dasypus novemcinctus, assembly GCF_030445035.2. NCBI lineage: Eukaryota > Metazoa > Chordata > Mammalia > Cingulata > Dasypodidae > Dasypus > Dasypus novemcinctus. The sequence goes on from NC_080677.1 coordinate 89,850,923, forward strand.
ATTTACCCAGAAGAACTGAAAATGCATGTCAACAGAAAAACCTGTATGTGAATGTTTATATAAATAGTCCCAATCTGGAAATATCACAAATGTCCATCAGTGGGTGAATGGATAAGTCAATTGTAGTGTATACATGCAATGGACTTCTGCTCGGCAATAACACACACAAAACAATGTGATCAAGCTCAAAAGCATTATGCCAAGTGAAAGGATCCAGACACAAAATACTACACACTATATGATTCTATTTTTGTAACATTTTAGATAAGGTAAAAATAAACAGAGCGCATATCAGTGGTTGCCAGGGATGGGAAATAGGGGGAGGGAACTGAGTGCAAAGGGGTGTGAGGGAACTTTTTTTTTTCCTTCAGAATGGAACATTAAGTACAAGGGAGTGAGATATGAGGCTTAAAAAGACAGAAAGAGACCCTGTGTGCCATGCCAGAGTCACTTGGCTAGGTATGCAAGTGTTTTCTGCAAAAAAATAATAGATTTGCTACTGCTATGCTCCTCACAAGTTCTGTACTATCTTTTTCATTTACTGAATGAGTCTGATACAACAAACTCAATACATGTTTCTGGAAAGCAGGAGGATGGGGTGGGAAAAAGACAGGAATATTTTAATAATAGCTCCTTAGTAATTTTGTGCACCCTCCCATCTGGACACTGAAGCTCTAGTTTCTTCTTGTCTTGTTTGTATATGGATTTCCCTGCATCCTGCCTTGACTTATTTGGTACTTTTTTTTCCCAAACAAAAAGTCCTCCTTCTCCCTCTCCTCAGCCACTGGTAATTTCTATTCTACTTCCTGTATCTAGTAAGTCATCTCTTATAAGTGATATCATACAATATGTGTCCTTACGTGCCTTGCTTACTTTAGTGCACATACTGTTTTCAAGGTTGTTCCATGTTGCAGCATGTCTTATAACTTTTTTCTTTCTTATGACCAAATAACGTTCCATTGTGTGTATGTGCCATGTTTTGCTTGGCCACTCATTTGTTGATGGGCACTTGGGTTGTTATCAGCTATTGGCTATTGTGAATAATGCTACTATAAACATTGGTATATCTCTTTGAGACTCTGTTTTCAATTTCTTTGAATGTATTTCTGGAGGTGAAATTGCCTGATCATATGATAATTCTCTATCTAACTTTTGGAGGAATCACCATATTACTTTCTACAGTAGCTGCAACATTTTGCATCCCCACCAATGATGCACTAGAGTTCCAATTTCTCCGCATCCTTTCCAACACCTGTTCTTTTCCTTTTAAAATAATAGCCATCTTTGTAAGTTTTAAAGGATATCTCATCGTGGTTTGCTTTCCATTTCCTAATAGATAATGATATTTGAAAATCGTTTCCTATGATTATTGACCATTTGTATACCTCCTTTGGAAAAATGTCTATTCAAGTCCCCACTTGGAGTTCCTATCTTCTCCTGAGCTATTCTTCAAAACCCTGTATTTACTTGACCTTTGACAGAAAGGTTTTTCTGAATTCTCTAATGAAGGTAACCCTCACTCATATAGTCATCTCCCACTTTATCATATCCTCTTAAATATTAATTTACTTTTAAAAATATTTTTCTTTTCTACCCTTGTGATCATCTAGAGATCAGAAACCATCCTTTATTTGCCAGTGTATAGTTAGAACCCAGCACTGTGCTTGACACTTAATAGGTGTTCAATAAATATTTGTCTTGTGTATGTACCTGCTATTAGTGTCTTCTCAAGAACAATTCTTGAGCATCTCTCAGTCTTTGAAATCCTAATCTTTCAAAAGTATGTCAGTTTGAATCTGTGTCCCTGGTTTTAAAAAGTAAAATAATTGTCATATAATTATTAAGACTTCTTTAAACATATTTTCACTGATGATAAAATTAATTCTTTCTCTGCTAACTTTGGAAAAATATTGTGTGATCTGGAAGATAGAGTTCAATTTATATATCCTGGACTCCAGTCCAGTCTTCCTGGTTAGACAAATTGGTAAGCAGTTCAAGAATTTGTAGACCAAGTGCTAAACACTTCATTGGGAAGCTACAATATTTACTTACTTACTTACTTACTTATTTTCAATGTAATTTCCTTTCCTTTTCTTAAGTGTGTCTGTAAATTGGGAGATATTTTGAAGAAATCAGAAGTCATTCCAGCGTCTTCAAATGGGAGAATATAGAAACCTGCCGAAGATGATACATACCATTCCAATATTATTATTATGCAAGTGAAATACGGATAAGAGGAACACCAAAGGCAGCATGAAATGGGGAAAGACTGCAAGATATATAACAAAGGTATGCAGACAATGAGTTGCAAAATGGAAAGGAAAAGTCCTCTTTTCATGGATGCTTAGGGGCCATAATTTAAGCAATATAGGCCCTTAAAACAAACTAATACAAAAGGAATTTTTACAAGTCTCTAAATGCATGGCTTCATTCTTTCTGATTCATCTCCCAGTTACAGGTATATAGTAACAAAACACAAAAGCATCTTTGTTTTCCCCTACAACCATTCAAATTCAAACTGTGGGATCATTTTCTCTACTCCTAGGATGGAATTTAAGGAAGTCTCATGAATTTTCCAATCATACCTAATCACAAAAAAAATTTCATTTCAACAATTAAAATGCCCACTCTATGTCATATCAAATTCATTCAAAGATTGAGCTTCGCCCTATCTCCACTTTGTCTGCTGTGGCTTGTTACCTGCAGGGGGAAAGGGATATTGTGGGTTCCTTCACTATTTTCTCTATTTCTTTTTTTTTTTTTTTTAATCTTTTTTTTTAATTTTTTTATTGATTTTGTAATAATATTACATTAAAAATATATATGTGAGGTCCCATTCAACCCCACCCCCCCACCCCACCTCTCCCCTCCCCCCCCCCAGCAACACTCGTTCCCATCATCATGACACATCCATTGGATTTGGTAAGTACATCTTTGGGCACCTCTGCACCTCATAGTCAATGGTATTTTCTCTATTTCTTTGCAAGTCTTACTTAGTGGTCTAACTTTAGAATGTGGGAATATTTGGCAAATATGCTCTTGGGACTTCAGCCAAAACAGAGACAAAAATAGTTCACTTTAACATCCCGTTGCATATGCTTGGTAGCACAACTGAAACACATGATTTTTATAAAGTTTTCAACTCCATACATTGCAAGTTGAGACGGAGAATTCAAAGGCAGGCACTAGAATAACAAAGTGGTCACGTTCACACTCTTTTCAGGAAATACTTAACAACACATGTTACATTCATCTATAGTTTTTCCTAAACTTTTGTTCCAAATATGTTGAATCACTAAGGATAAAGACAGAGCCATATAGGACATGAGGTATTAGTCTAAAGAGCCATCATAAGCCTGATATTTCTTAACATGCATGTGTTTTTATTTATTAAAATACACAAATTCTGTACTCTGCACTATAATGTCTGTTTATTTTAATATAAAATTTTGAATTTTCTCTATGATCTTTACTTAAAATTTATTCTCTAGGAATATGTACCATATTTAAGCTCTATTTCAGGTACATTCCTACAAAATGCCATGTGCCCCAATTTGATAATCATGAACCTTTAGAAATAATGTGATGCGTGTAACCCTAAAGGACACTTTGAGTTTAGATTTCTTGTGTTCCCTTTATTAATACATGACCATAGACTCTGTTCGTAGTGGAAGAGTTTTGAGTTTAAGTTCCTATTTAGAGAGGAGCAAATATCTGATTGCAGGAATCATATAGCCAAATAAATACCTGAACCCTTTTTCAGACTTTTTTTGTTTTGTTTTGTTTTTGTCTTCACCTATCTTCTTAACATATCTCTTTACAGTCTCTGATTAGTCTCCAGTTACAGAAAATACTTCAGATATTGGCTTAAAATAGAAATCCACCTTATCCTCGGAAAGGGAAAGGAAACCTTGGAAATAGGACATTTCCATACATACAAAGGGAAACTGGTCTTGCAAGAGAAGTAAGCCAAAAGTAGGGCTGAGTTGACAGTATACTTACAAATTCATTTCATGCCAGTTGTCCTGCTACACCTTTTGTGGATTCATTTACCCATTAGAGTTTATCTATGATTTTTCTACCTATAACTCAACTATAATGAGAATAGGGGGACTCCTCTCACAACTCTATAAAGTTCAAAGCTGACACTTTTGTGATACAGTTACTCAAAGGTAAGTGGAAACCATTCAGTTCTATGTCAGTTCAAAGAGTTAATTCCTGCCATTGCAAGATAAACTTTCCTAAAAAGTTATTGGACAAGTTAATATCCTACTGGGAAGTAAATGGCTATATAACCTACCTGCAAGAGTAGGCAGAGTCGAAAGGGGAAGAGCAAGAGAATAAGACAGCTGGTTCTAAATTTAAAAAGGAAAATGCCTCAAAATCTAGATATTAAACCAGGAACTAAAGATATTATTGATTTGCCATAGGTAAAAGTGAGCTGAATGTCTATAACACTATTTTCAAAGTGTGTAATCTTAAAGCCTGCATTAGAATTATAGTTAAAATGTGAGGAAGTGCCCAACTCATTAAAATGCAGATTCCCAGGACTTAACACTAGGTCTACTGAACAAATATGTGGGAATTAGGTATAGAGAAAACTGCCACACAGGTGATTTTTATTGATGATGAAACATGAGAACTTCTGTAATAGAATCTAATATATCAATAATAAAAGGAGGGAGAAATCACAAATCTGAGAGAAAAGTAAGCTATTTTCAATAGTGCAAAAGACAAATAGATTGACTAGTCTTATTCACAATTCTAAAATACGTAAAGCTCTGAAAATTAAAATATATTTTAGTCAGATCCTTATATAAAATAGACATTTATTGGGCTAACCTTTTTGTAGTCTGGTTAATGGCGTTCAGATGCAGCTTACTTTTATTTATATATTTTTTTGCTTTGTGTCTCTGTTGTTTCAAAATAGTGGTCAACTTGATAAGCAAATATTTTAAAAATCACTTAAGAACTTAAGTGTTTATATTTATTCTGATTTTCATGGGAGCTGTATGGGATTTAGGTATAAGAAGAGATGGGGGGAAAAATGTTCACTAGTCGGTGCCCTTGCCTCAGAGTTCATTTCCAGTTGTTCTCAGAGATTCTAGCATCACACTCATTACTTATTTATATCTTCCCTCTTTTTTTCCACTTTACAGATAATTGCTACTTAATTGATACTGCCTCTATGCAAACCTAGTCACAAGACACACTGCTAAATAGAGGAATCATTAATCTGTGTATGTTGTAGATTTCCTTAAAAGGGTGGCTGGAATAAGCTAAGTCATTAGCAGTTTATTTGCAACAGTGCACTTATGAAAAGCTCTGTGGAGAACACATCAACAGTCAGTTTGTAAGTGAGCAATTAACACAGGACTTCTGTACTTTGGGGTGTTAGCATGGGAGTAAACAGAAGCAGATGTGAAGTGTTTGTGCTGTTAGCATGCACGGTCTGTTCTGACATATGCAAATACCACTCATGCTTACAGAACCTGCAACCCCTATTGTACCGTGACCTTACTTATGAAGCCTTATGACAGAAGTGCTTCATTTGCACTGGGTGCTATTAATTATTAACAGGCCAATACCACCTTTTCTTGTTCTTAAAGCTTTGCAGACAGCCAAGTGAGAAAGCACACACAAACAAGTTGATAATATCCTGGTCCAGCTTGCCTTGGTTACTGTTCTCTAGCTAGAAGACTCCTTGAAAATAGATAACAATTAAGAACAGAAACAGAAATGATCTCAAAAGACCAACAGAGCACCTGTACGATTCAGACATGAGTTTGAATAGTTTTTTCCTTGGGACTCAGATAAGCACTGTAGTGATGCAGTAGTTTCTACATTCAGGCAGGAGAAGACTGATCTTGAGATAAATTTGGAGAAAAGAACTAAACTGACCATTTTCCCTTCCTTGACAGGGTGTTAGAAAATTATTGCTCACTAGAACAATTAAAACTAGAAGCAAATGGCATGACTTTCTGTCCTTGTATCTTTAAAGGACACGTCATTGGTCTTACCTTTTATTCCACTTGTGTTCTGGCAAAGAAAGTAAATTTTATAGTGCAAAATGTAATTCTTTCCAACTCATTGTCAGTAAATGCTGAAGTTTCCCATCATTAAATAAATGTTCTTTTAAGGGTTGCTAAAGTCATATATGCATCTCAGAAATGTTAACACTTTCTTCAAAGGAAAACTGTAACAAAGATAGTCTAGAAGTTTTGTTTCTGTAAATGGTCCACTTACTCATGGATAGTTGGACAAAAGACTACTGTTTGAAATTAGCTAGTTAGGATTTTTAAAAGTATGTAAATTACAACATACTTTTAGGATGAGGAGGGAAATTTGGCCTTAATTACTTCTTTTTAAAAAAATATTGTTTGTGACCATGCATTGCTGAATATATACATATATTACAGATTTCTCCTGCTTTTCTGTGACTGAGCTAGACTCAGTTGAAGAGCATACTAGTGGAATGAATTGATTTGAAACATTAATTTATTTTGCTGTTGATATCTTTATGCTTTTAAGAATCCTAACACTTACTTTGATCATTTACCAAAATGATGGTTTCCATCGTTCCTTTTTCAAACATTTCATGTAGAACTTGAATGAAACCATTAAGGTAAGAGGCTGGGAAAAAAACTAATATTAGAGTCTTTGAATTGAAATCCTATCTTCTCCATAAAAACTTAACAAGCTAAATGAACATGAAATATGAGTCAGATTCCTTGCTCCTCAGCCCCTTTCTAACTTGCAATTTTCAGATTTTGGAGGAATAACAAATACTAAATCTTGTGCATAGTGTAAATCTTCATTTGCTTGTAATCTTAATAATATTGTTTCCACTTTTATTTAATTTAAGTACATGCTATATTTTTCTAGGTTTTAAAATTCCTGTCCAAAATATCATTTTTTTCTCAGTCATATTGTAAACCTCCTTAGTATAATGCTTAATACAATAAATCAAAATTCATTTCATTTGTTAAAGCAGTATTTAAATTTTTAAGAATATAATCTATCAAGTAAGCAAGTGAAAAGAATAAAGGAGAAGTGAAAAAGTAGCAGAAAAGTCACAAAAGTAAGTAAGGATTTGTGGGTGAAAAATAACTCTGCTTTGAATGCTTTGGGTCTTAAACTGGCATATGTCCCAAGAAAATAGGAATTCTGAAAGGAAATGTGCATGATCTAAGTGCTCTATTAACTCTGGTGGGGTTTGAAAGATTTAAACATCTAATTCCTGGAATCAGTCAACTACATTCTGAGCTGCAGTGGGCTAGTGCTGGGAGAAAAATCTCCATGGATCTTTCATGTTTCTTAAAGCAGAGTCACTGAATAACATTTTTCCAGATTATCTTTTTGAGGGTGTTTGAATAGCAAACGAAAAGTGTCTCCCTCTAAAGGAAGAAGGCAGATTTGCTTACTGTCTTTCACCAGGGCAAAGACAAGAATGCTTATTGTGCATTATAAAAGATTTGGGTTCCCAAGCTCAGAGTTTATCTCTTGGAGCACTATCCACTGCATATACCATTATATCTGGCCCTCTTCAGGTTGCTCTGTGGAAACTCAGGAGGCGACACCTGGTGGAACATATGCTGATTCTCATAATGGTTGCTGTGCTGTGAGTAATGAAGTTTTTTTGACTCTGTGACAAAGTAGTCTCATGTCTACCGTAAGCACCCATAAAACTGTGGCAGTCTAAGTTGTTAGCTCTCAGACAGAGTAAAATCTCTGACCTTATATAGTTCTTGTCAATTTTGGTGATAAATATGGAATGCTGGAAGAGGAAACAGAGGGCCTCATGGACAATTAACAGGATTCGTGTGGCCAAATTGTATGGCCAACCTGTCAATTGGCCTCTATTTTATTGCTGGTTAATGAGGAACTATTTAGTGCCATGAGGGAGTATCACAGACAGCTGCCAGAATGGTGCCCTGGTTGACACCAATTCTCCTCAAGACAGAGAAACTTCCTCACTAGGATGGTGGTCAGTCTCAAGTCACCCCATTGTAAACTAGTACTAAAAGTCATCCTGAGTGGACAGATATTTCCAGCCCATTTCAGACAATACCTATAAAAATTGTGCAAAGCTGAAAGGAGGCACATTCATGAGTAGTATGGGCAGAACTCAGGAAATTGTTAGAACATATGGCTTGTTAAGGAAGAATCACAATAGCTGGACTGTCATAAATTTCAGGACTTCCTAAAGTCTATCATGATTACCTTACCCCCATTCAGAGATGACAGTAAAAAATCACAAACTTTTTTTGCGGTGGGCCATGACTGCATGAGATTTGGCCTCTCAGGGAGATTTCCTTGAGATGAGATGAATGTGTGTGAGAAATCACTGATGAGGCATTGACTAAAATTTGGGCTCTCACTACCATAGACTGGGTTAAAGTACCTATGAAGATAACTCACTAGAAAATGAGAAACTAACCAGAAAATTCTAGGTAAATTCTTGAAATCGGCCCTATATCCATAGAAAACTCCCTTACCCTTTATGTTGAAACTGGGCATGAACTTGAGAGAGGCTATTTTGATAACAGGGCAACAAATACTGTACATTAGAAAGCTCCTTAAAATTTAATGATGCTGGGCAAGTTAATCAAATCAGTGAAAGGATACAAACCCAGAGACTGCACTCACAAAATAATATGGCTATGACTGCTGAATCACAGAGTTCACAAAGCTGAAGTATTGGTGCCAGTGATGATGACCTTGTTGCCCAATAAAGGACTTTGAATAGACCAATAGTGTTGGAATTTTGTTTGTGCTGTGAACAGCCACCACATTGCTTGAGATCTAAAGTAAATGTGACTTATTTATTAGCACAGATCTGCTCTCTCTCTCCATGCTCCCTGTTCCCTCCCTCCCCCTCTGGCCTGAATTCAGGTGCTTTCAGGAGAAATATAATTAGGAGAGTGACTAAAGTCTCCCTGTCCCCAGCTTAAGTCCATCTTTACCTATTTTAGTGGACTGCAAAACTTTTTTGAGGGGAGGAAGGACTCAAACTTTGATAACCTATTAGGTACAGCCAGCAAGCTGCCACCCTATACAGTCCCATGGGAGGAGGGGCCACCCAAATTCAACTGATGTGTTTGGGCAAGGTTTGCAATGAGAAAGGGAAGCAAAAGTTACTTTGTAGGTGGAACCTTTGGGGCTAATTCAATATAATGTTGTAGCTTCCCTGCTGAACATATTGATGCTTTATATGCTTGTTCTGTGAATGATCATAAAGTCCAAGGGGATTCTTCTGACCAGGAAGAGTAAATCAAGAGAAGCCCTAGTGGGACATGTAAATCACTACCTAAGCCATCTCTCTGTGATCTCTGCAGCCTAAAGCAAATCTGCTCCATCAATGGGGCTCCCAATTCACAGAGGTTTCCCTAAAGTCCTGGGCATGGTTCTTACAGACAGTTCAGCTAGGTTGAAATCCGATGGTGTCCACTGGGCTGCCATGGCTGTTCAGCTTCAGTGCCAACTATGCAAAGCAAAAACAACTGTGGTTGCCCTGCTCGGTAGGCATAGCTCAAGGCAGTTCTCATTGCTTTAGCCAATACTGTCTTTGGTGAACCTTATTGTATTTTTACTTATTCTGGGGCTGTTGACAGGGTCCAGTTATTTGGTTTGCCATTGGGAAATCTACAGACTTGCATAATAAAAACACCCCGTTTTGTAGTTAAAGCTGTATAAGCAAATAATGGCTGCTGATCAAACCACCTGTGCCACCCATGTAATGCCCATGGTAAAGGTACATTCTCTCATAAGAATAACTAGAATCAAGCTGCTGATTGAACCTGCCCAGGTTACCACCACTGCTGACTGAATGGATCCATCATCATAGATGACATGGCTAATTTATCTACCATAGACTGGGCACAGGGTAAAGGACACTGTATTTTTGATGCAGAGGCTACTATTGATGCCAAACTTGTGACTTCTGCCAAAAGTTGACCCATTTGGCTTCCTGTGAGGGAAGTCTCATTGCACAGGGTGTGTCCCTGACCCACCTGAAAGATTGTCTGTGTCTGAACTTTGACTCCCTCTTGGGGTATAACTCCACCATTGTTGATACTTTTTCAGTCCAATCAGTCAACTCTGGCCACTAGTAATTGTCATGTTTTCAGAATTTCAGACCATTTGCAGTGTGAAAACTGCATACCGTTTATCACAAAACTTACTCAGGAATGGCTTGATTGTCAAGGTTTTCAGTAGATTTCCCATGCACTCTACCACTCACAAGCATCTGGAATTGCTGCACGTTGGAACATCTTCTTAAAATATCAACTCTAAATGATTTCTAACTCTACCTCCCTCACCTCCTTGTTTCCTCACCTGAGTAGGGCAGTTTGATTACTGAATATGATTTTCTAATAAAATGAAATATCTTCTGTCAATCACTTACTAGATAATGATCAGGATAAAAGGAGTGGAAGCATTGTATAAACTTATTCTGAAAAATTGGGATTCTGTCCTAACTATTCCTGTGCATGATGGATCTTGCATTCCTCTAATAGTGACCCCGGGCAGGCCTTGTTGGTACACACTTTGAGTAGCAGCAAAGCCAAAAGAAGACCTAAAGAATTCAAACTTAATTCTGGTTTAACCACCTGGATTCTTTAGTTGCACTTACATGGTTCTAGAAAATAATGATAGTAACAACTCAGTTGAGTACACTGCTTAAAGACAGTCTCTTTGTGGGTTAATCTGGACCAACGTGGAGGATGTTATGGTTTTCTTGTGTGGTACCCTTTTGTGTGAAAGGTCGTGATATGAGTAGGGGACGACTGAAAAAAAGGTGGAGTTATACCTACACAGTGATCTTGTTGGGTAGAGGGAAAACAATAACCCTGGCACCTAGGAAAGGAACATCTCAGACCTCCAAAAGTATGGGCAAGAGAGGGACATTAATGGTTTCTGTTTTTCAGAATCATCCCTTTAAGCTTCTTCATCAAGGAAAATGCCCTGGTATGACTCTCTCTGGCTGTTGCCAGCACCTTGATATAACTCTGCGGGGTCTGCCATGCCCTGCCTGATGTGCCTGACCACAACTTTCTTGCCATTCTTTGTAACTTTTTCAGAGAAATCTATCAGAAACAACAGAAAATGACCTCAGTTCATGTATCACCCACACAAAACATCTCCCAACACGTCCTATATCTTGCCCTACCTGATTCCTGTAGTTGTCACTCGGCTATTGCTGTGGACAAACAGGACAAATTGGAGGAACTGCCTGATTCAATAATTCAAACGGTGCGGGGAATATTAAGGCCTACTGGCCAACATGAGGCCACATTGGAATTACCGTCAAACTCTTCCCTCCACTGGTAAGACCCAACAACAATAATGCATTCTTTACATAGGCACCATGGCACCCCTGGGAATATACTTCTTTGATTGTGCCAAATATTACTTTGCTTACCTCCCCAAAAAGATGACTTGGGTTTGAAGGGTGATTGTAAGAGACTTTCAAGTGTTTTAAAGAGACAGCAACATGTAATCCCAGACTACTAGGGAGACTTCCCCAAAATAAGGCTACTTTTGATAACTTGGGAAAGCATTATTATGTATGTGTACTTTGAGGGCAGCTATGTCTATGATGAGAATTACCTAATTAGAAAAGATAGCATGAAATTTTTCCCTGACTTCACTGAAGTGATTCATGATACCGCCTTAGCCTCAACTCACTTTCTATGGTTGTTATGGATGATAGAATCTGCCCTAGATAGCCTCCATGCAGCCAAATACATCATGCCAGACCTGGATTGATGCCTTAGGCCTAAGGGAAAGGTCAAAACAGAGAGATAAGGAAAGAGCCACCTGGCTTTCTAAGGTAGACCGTGGTGCTTTGTGGGATTTGTTCAACTGGTCGGGTGCAGGACTCTAGGACCAATGTTGAGTTCAATCCTGCAAGTGGGCCTCAGGCCTATTGAAACCTATTGATAAGAGCCTATATTAAATTCTATATGAGATTAATTGAACGGATTTGGTCCCAGCTTCTGTCAGTTAGGTAAGTCAGAGGGGCTGATGGTGTGGTATACTTACGGTAAAATTAACCGGAATCTAAAGGTGCTTAGAAGCCAATAGTGAATATTGTTAAGAAACAGTTAAGCATGGGTCTCTGGCATGTCTGTACATTTTTGCAAAATGAAGCACTGACTGCCCATTGTTCCAGACAATCTTTTAAAGAATGTTTATTAAGTGAACAGGTTTGAAAGCGATAATGTCTCTATCAGGAGCAAAGAACAGATGTTTACAGTCTTGAAAGATACTGTCTTCCAGGGCAAAGGGCAGGCAGGCTTACTGTCCAGTATAATAGAGATATGTGCCCCTCCAGGGGAAAGGGAAGGCACGCATCTCATCATTTTTCAAAGAACTAAGTTTCTTAATCTCAGGGTTCCTCTCTTCTAATGCAATCCACTGACGGTATCATCTGATCTCTTTGCATCCCCTCTGTGGACTTGAGGCTCACAATTTATCTTAAGGAGATCATCATAGAAGGAGCAGAGATGTAGTTTACATGCGCAAAAATGGTCTTTACAGCATTGTTTACAATGGCAGAAATTAGAATATTAATAGATGACTAGTAAAATATATCATGGTTCATATATACAAACTAGGTAGCTATTAATATGAGCTGTTAAAATATACAGGTATTTTATTTGAAAGGAACTCTGTCCATTATAGTTAAGTAAGGCAATGAGTAAAAGGAAATGAGACTGAATAGGCAGGCAGGAGCCAGATCTAAAAGGAACTTGTTAGGATATACTGGAAACCTCAATTGAAGGGAATGAATGAACAGATTTTCATTTTAGAATGAAATATCTGGAGGCATATAAAGATTGGATTGGAGATCATTTACGATGTTCTTACAATAATCTAGCTGAGGGGTGGTAAGGTATTCTAATAGAGCCTAGATATGGGAATGGCAATGATGGGATGACTTTGAGAGACATATCAGAAAAAATTAACAATATCTGGTGAATCTTTGTCTGTTTGAAGCAGGAATGAAATCAAATTGTGAAAAAGAAGAAGGTGTTAATAATGACCCAGGTCAATTATGATGTCTTAATGAGAGATGAAATATGAGAGGATGAGTTAGCCTAGATTAGGTTGTCAAATGACCTTCTTTATGATTTGTTGGACAAGAAGATGGATAGGCCCTTTAGTATTAAAACTCAGGGGTGAGTTCTGGAATGGAGGTATAGATTTTCTTTGTTGATACAAAGAAAATGTTTTAAGTCGTGGTGGGGTTTGAGATGGTCCACTATGAGTCAAGGTTCTTCAGAGAAATAGAACCAACAGGATACACAGATTTTACACATATATACATAAATATTTGGAGATTTATTATAGGAATTGACTCATTTAACCATGAGGACTGGCCAGTACAAATTCTCTAGAGCATGCTTATAGTTGGGGACTCAGTGATGTTGAAGTCCCCAGAAGAAGCTGACTGTCTGAAGTAGAAATAGAAATTCTTCATTTCTCCCTTTAGAGCTTTCAACTGATTGAATGAGGAGATTCCTCTCATTGCTGAAGGTAGTCTCTTTCGTTGATTATAGGTGTGATCAGACATAGATACAAACAAATGACTAATGATTTAAATCCATGAAATACCCTCACAGTAACAATCAGACCAGTGCTTCTTGACCAAACTGGACACTAATCTAGCCAAGCTGATATATAAACTTAACCATCACATCCACAGAAAATACATAGCTTTATATATGTGTCCTTGGTAAATGTGTCAAGGACATAAATGTAAAAAACATTTTTGTGGTCAGGAAAGAAGAATAGACAATGAAAGTAAGATATTAAATCTAGACAGTGACTCAGAATGAGTGTATTTTATTATGAAAAAGAATGGATGATTTTCTTAGAAAAAGGCAACCTTTCTTATTGGCATGTTAGTTTATTGTATTAAATAGTTGTTTCCCTGGACATTGTGGAACGCTCAGTGAGACCATAAAGAGAATTAGAGTGAAAAAATATCAAAGGGGAGTATGTGTGTGTGTGTGTATTTCTTAAAATGCAACACACTTCATTTGTAATAAAAATGCTATAAACAAAGCTCTGTATAATCTTTATGTCTAGAGGGAATGTGCAGAAGACAGTGATTCTCAAGATAAGTGCTGAAAGAAAGTGTAATATTGTATCTTTATCTTACTAAAAAAAAGAGGGTATATATTTTTAAATGTCTTGAAACATGTCTGAAAGGAAGGGAGACTCACTGACCATGCACATCAAACTAGCAAGTTAGTGCTTCATTTTTAGCTGCTGTGGTTCTCCTGGCCAGGAGTAGAAAAGCCTGAGAACGTGATTGTGTGCAACGCACCCTTATCTCAAGGGTCTCAGGAGCTATTTTATGTCCTCCTTAAAAATAATACTTTTTCTAAAATATCATAATGGCTATAATAAAGAACATTTCAGAGAATTGTCACCTATCATAAAGATTATATTTGCCAATTCTTTGCCCTATGTAAAAATTGGAAGAAAGTATTACGGTTGGTACAGGATTTCAAAGACTACCTCTTTGATTCAAGTGTTTGGAAATACTATGGAAAGAAATACTTGCTTATACAACAATATATCAAAGGACTAACTGTAAAATCTCTGTCCTGCCATACTCTCTCTTTTTTCATTCCCAGCACCCTTCCACCACCACTAGTATCTTATAGGATAAAAATCAGAACAAAAAGCAAGAGAAGACCAACAGAACATAGAACTTGGCAGATCTGTGAAGGATGATAGGTACAGTAGTTGTGTTATTTGGAGGGAGGTTCATTATAGGATGGTAATTAAAATTATCTCTCACATTTCATAAGTTACAAGAAGTGGAGCATGCCGGTTCTCTGAAATATTTCATACTCTACTAAGACTTATTCTTCCTGTGCCTTCCTGACAATTTGTGCAATGTTCCCAGATTCCCTCCTCATCATTTTTATTCGTTTTTGTTTTTTTTTAACAGAGAGAAGCCCAAGTCATTTTCCAGCCCTAGTTATTTGTGCTTACTATCACAGATTTCCTTAAAAGGCATGTGCCATGAGACTGCACATATTAAGGAAGAACGAGACTCGTCATGTATCACATAAAGGATTTATAAAATAAAAGGTTATTTATAGATTATGATCTAAACTCTCATCATATTCTTTTCCTTCCCAGAGAATCCCACTTGGATTTCTCACCTTTTCCATTTCCCTGCTAATTGAATCTTCCTTTACAATGTTTCTTTCCATTGTCTTATCTTTGCTTTCTTTGAAAAGAAAGTTATCATTTTTATCTCATTTTAATCCTTTTCATCTTATTTTCTCTTGGATAGATAGCTTGTTGTTTTGTATCTCACTGCTAACTTTGGAAATTCTCCACATCATTTATTTAATGAACTAATTACAATTCTTCTGACTTTAATTTGGTCAATTACAATTTGCGTGTGGTTACCTCGAGCTTCTAGACTGACACAAATTGTGTCACTTCTAGCAGCTACGAATGCCATTGAAAATAAAAATTTGGTGCTGTTCCAATAAGTCAGCTCTCCCTTCTCCTTTTTAATTATTTATTTTATTTTTAAGCCTCAAACTTCTGTCATTATGAAGAGGGTTGTTCATTATTCCAAAACCTGCTAAGAACAGGATTGCTACCCAAGCAGAAGAAAATCTCTTTTAAGTGGTAAGACATTTGGGCTGATTGTGGAAGAAAAAGGTGCCTCATGCCTTCGCTTCACTGGTAGAAAACGCTTCATTTTAGAAGTCTCAGACTTGGTCCTTATTCACATTATTCTCAAAATAGAATCTAGTGACATTTATAAAAGAAAGAGTTCCACTTTATTTCTTTATACCCCAAATGCTTTAAAATTTAAACACTTCTTGAAAAAAGATTAAATTAGTGTATCCATTAACACTAAGATATTTAATTTAGTAGACTCAACTCTATAGCATGTTAAGACAAAAAGATTAAGTGTTGAAAGAGTCATTTTAACTATTTATTTAGCCCCATCTAGCCAGATCACTGTAATTGGTGTTTCTCTAAGATACGAAGAAAGCAGAATTCAAATCAATTCAACAAATATTTATTAAATTACTATATGGCAGACACTGTGCTAAGTACTGCATGGAATACAAATATAGGAATTGTTATCTCATAGAAGTCCAAGTTTGGTTCTGTTTATGTAAGCCAAGATTTATTGAGCAGCTAGGTTCTGTGCTAAGCATTAAAAATTATAACCCATTCTCTGTTCTCAAAGGAAATTACAGTCTGGTAAATAAGAATAGGCGAATCCTTAAAATTACATGCAAAATTGTGCGTGCAGGTGACATGTAAGTATGTACACTCGTGTGTTTTTTCTGAAAAGATGGGCACCATCTTTCACATTTTCATAAAGGTCAGTGATCCAAAAATGTTACAATTCATGTGTGTAATAGGATGAGCAAAGAACTCTTTATGCCTCAGACCTGTCCAGTTATGTGTTAAGAGCTACTTACAAAGTACTTTACAAGGCAAAGGAAGACAGGCCTCAGACTTTGAAGGAAGTTTAAAGTTAGTGCTGAACCGTGGTATATTAAATGATATGGGAGAGAAGAGAACAATTAGTAAATCCTGGAAAAGGCGGAGGAGGACGGGGAAAGTGTGGAGGGTAGGCTTTTGGATTCCTGAAGGAAGATAGCTTTAAACTTAGCCTTGAACAAGACGTGGGGGTGGATAGTTGAAACAGAAGAGAGTGAATGCCTGTTATGAGACAACCTAAACAAAGCCACAGTGGACAAAGTGAGCAGAAACATACAGGGACAATAGCTCCGCTGGATGTTTCCTTGGGCTGGTTCTGGATGCAGCTTTATGTAGAGCCCAGATGACCTTCCACCTAGCTCCCAAATTGCTACACATTTTACACCAAGACTGGCAATGCAACAAAACAAAGATTTCTTGTGTGTAAATATGTATGTACACACACCAACATAATATACACAACACACATATGCACATATATATATTTATAAATACATATCCGCACGTTACCATCTCTCACATAGCTTATATTTCTCTTTTGATCACAGGTTGTTAACTACCATATTTATTAAGAACCTGCTTTTTACTAAGCCCTGTGTAAGAACTGGAGATGAAATATAGTTCCCATCATTAAGGAACAAATGTCCCTGTGGCAGAGAGGGAGACCAGAAGCACTCAGAGACTGCAGCACAAGTGAAAGCAGGAAGGTGGGTAACTCTAATGGTCCATTCTGGAAACAGCAAGGATTTTGTATAAGATGGTGTTAAAAGAAAGAGGACTCAAACAAGGAGTAATTTTGAATTTTTTTATTAGATAAATTGTAGGCTTGTCGAACAAGTATGATAAAATACAGGTTTCCCTTACACCAGCCCACTCCCAACACCGTGCATTCATGTGAAACCTTTTTGTAGTTGTACTAACTAAAGTCCATGGTTTAACTTAGGCTTTGCTGTTTTTGTAGTGTAGTTCCCTGGATTTTTTCTTCTTAATTTTTATTGTGTTATCATATATGTAGTCTAATGTTTCCCCTTTAGATCACATTCAGACACATATTTCAGTACTATTAATTGCATTCACAATCTTGTGCTACCATCACCACCATCCGTTACCAAAACTTTTCCATTATTCCAAATAGGAACCATGTACATTTTAACCTTTCACTTCTCATTTCCTGTCCCCATCCTGTCCCCTGACAACCTGTATCCTAGATTCTGACTCAATGAATTCAGCAAGGAATAATTTAATAAGCAATACTCCCTGTAAAACTGAAAACTGTGTATCATGCTCAGAAGTTTAGATGTAGATATTAGAAAACGTCAAAGGTTTTTAATCAGAAGAGTGATGCAATTTGATTTGGATTATAGAAAAATGACTCTCAGCAATGGGGACAGGGGTTTTGAATGGTAAGACTAAAGATCAAGACAAATTTGCATGCTATTACATTGGACTTTGTGATAGAAGATGTCACAGAGACAATGTTCAAGAGGTAAAATTAGTAAGAATTGGTCACATATGTGGAAAACGAAGGAAAGGGAGAAATCTAAGACAACTACTTGGTTTAAGGTTTGGGCCACTAAGTACATGGTGGTTCTCTAAGGTTCTCTAAATAAGGTAGGGAACACAAATAGAGGAGAAAGAGTGAGTAGAATTATGATAAAATTACTTGTGGCATATTGAGTTTGAGGAGTCTGAGGAAACTCCAAGGAGAGTCTGCTTATAAAGTTTAGCTTGGAAGTGAGCTCTAGATCAGGGATTGGCAAACTATGGCCAGCAAGGTTTTGTAGGTTAGTGAGCTAAAAATACTTTTTTACATATTTAAAAGGTTGTAAAAAATCCAAAGAAGTATAATATTCCATGATGTGAGTAATACATGAAATTCAAATTTTGGTGTCAATGAATAAAGTTTTCTTGGAAAGCAGCCCCGCCTATACATTTACATATCGTCTATGACTACTTTTGTGATAAAACAGCAGTGTTGAGTAGTTGCAGTAAAGACTATGTGGCCTGCAAATTCTAAAATATTAACTCTCTGGCCCTTTACAGAAAAGTTTTGCTCCTCGCTAGTCCAGGTAGAAGATGTAGAGCTAGTAGTTACCAGTTTAGAGTTGCTAATAGGAGTAAAGAGATTCCTAAGGGACAGTGAGCTGTTTGAAAGGAAAGAGGGCAATGCCTGTCCCCTCAGGACACAAACAGTTCAGAGAAGAGAAGAAAAAGAAACCACCAAGGTAAAACCAAAACAAGATAAGCAGAGTGATAGGAGAAAAAGAGTTCAAATATGGAAGAGGGAATGGTAACTGAGGGGGAATAAAGATGAACAAGAAAAGACAAGTGTTCTAATGTTTGGGAAGCCAGTATTTCAAAAAGGAGGAGTTTGTAAAATGAGGCAAAAGCTACAGAAAGGTGAATATATCAAGCACTGAAAATGGTTTTTCGATTTACTAGTGATATCTGCTTACTTTTATCTATATGCACACACATATATGATTTATGTATGTATGTATGCATGTGTGTGTGCATGCATGCATGTGTGCATACACACAATACAGATGTGCCTTTCATATGGCTTACAAAATGTCTCTCCAAAAATAATCAAGTATCTGTTTAAGTGTTTATTCTCTGAACACACTTCTCTTGGTGATCTTTATTGTAATATTTTAACCCGTGAGTAAAGTGAGATAGAGAACAGTTTCAAATATACTCTATTAATAAAACCAGTTATTTGGTATACCTTTGTGGGTATTTCTGCCTATATTTGTCAAATTTACCAGAAAAATACAAAATTTCACTTTTATCCTGAAAAGTCATCACACTTTGTGGCTTACTCCTTTAATGTTACTGTCAAATCCTTAACTATGCCTCCTTAAAGCAAACCACTTTCATAAAAAGAGTGAAGCCCAGGACAACCAGCAAGATGGCGGCAGAGTAAGGCGCTCCTAGAGTCAGCTCCTGCTACAGGGCAGTTAGTAAACACCCAGAACTATCTGGAGCTAGCTGAAGCATCTGTTTGGGGGCTTCAAGAGGCCAGAAGAGCATCCTGCAACATCTTTAAAGGAATGGAAGGAGGAGACTGCCCATCTGCAGAGAAGATTCTTAAAAGGGGCACTCCACACCACAGAGGCCAGAGCCCATCCTCCACTAGAGGCACAAGCCACCCCAGGAGCTGTTCCATGGCTGGAATTGAAAGCTCCTCTTCCCCAAAATGGGGGAGGAAGGGACAGCTGGGCATCAGCTTCAGCTATTGAGTAAATTCAGTGGGCTAAAGTATAATACTGAGAACAGCTAAAGTTTGAACCCGTCCAAGTCAAAAAGAGGCCGGGAGATGCCATCTTAACCCCAAGCCTGCACAAGGGGAAGTGGGGTGAACAAAAAATCACAGTGCTGGTGGCAACCAGCCTAGTATAAGCCCCAGCTGCACCTCTGGCAGAGGGGAAGCTGGTGGGACCTGCGCCTGCCTCTCCGGGAAACTCCTAGCCAAGCCGCGGAGGCTGGTGATTGTCCTGTTTTGGCAATGCAAGTCATCCCTGGAGCTATTCTGTGGCTGGAATTTGAAGCTCCATTTCCCAAAAAACAGGGGAGGAGGAGATGGTTGACCATAGATTTCAGCTACTGATTGGTGGATTCGGGTAGCTAAGGTATAACCCTAGGAACAGCAAAAGTTTGAACTTGTCCAGGTCAGAAAGAGACAGGTGGCCGACATTTTGACTCTGTCCCAGCATGAGGGGAAGCCGGGCTGACCAAAAATCACAGTGATGGTAGAAACTGGTTTCTTTCACCCAGATCAAGTACATTTGGCTGGCACAGACTGAATAATTGGAAGTCTATCAGTGCAACCTTGGTCATCTTGGACCTGACTGCATAGATCGCTGTCCACACTTGCAGCTCCATCCCCGCCCCAGGCAGGGGAGAAAGGGACATGAAGCTTCATCAGACTCTCTGGGCAACTAGATTCTAGGCCTGCATGACTTGGATTATTCCACACAGCTGTGACTCTGTCCCTATCCCTGGCAAAGGAGAAAGTTGGGAGAGGCTTCATTGGTCCCTGGGGTAAGGAGGGTAGCTTGAGCCTCCACAGCTTATAGCACCAACTACATCAAGACCTGGTGGTAGGTGGTGGACTCTAAAAGGAGATAAAAGGAGGACTGAGATGGACTACTGATGCTTAATGCATGTAGCAGTTTTAATTAGCTTTACTATAAAAGTGTGGAAATGTATAGAGTGGATGGTAACACATAGTAACAACTAGTTTATAAATGGGAATGTGGTAGTCTAGTATATAAATGCCAATTAACAGTGTGTTAGAGAATATTTTAGGAACAGAATAGATCAGTAAACCAAGAAGTGGATGCGAACTGTGGTTGATGGTATATATGCAAGAGTGTCCATTGTTAGCTAGAGCAAATGTACATCACTATTACAGGGTGGTGGGAATGTGGGGAAGCATGGGAAAGATACCACTGGAGTGACCTATGGACTGTTGTTTGCAGTAATAATATAATATTCTTGTATCTGTTTTAAAGATTTATTGTATTGATAATGGGGCAGTATGGAAAATGTGTGCCAAATGTACACTATGGACAGATGATATATTATTTATAACAAATGTTCCACCTCAGTGTGGTGTACTGATAGAGGGATGTTGTCTGGGAATTCTACACATGTGCATGATTGTTTTATAAGTTTACAACTTCTGTCATAAAACATATTTAAAAAAATAATAGGGCGGGTTAGGGAAAAAATACACCAAGTGTAAGACAAGGACTATAATTAGTAGTAAGATTTTGACAACATTCTTTCATAATTTGTAACAAACATCTCACAACAATGCAAGGTGTTGATGGAGGGTTGATGTATGGGACCCCTGTGTGATGTTATGCATGTTTGCATTGTTGTTTCCAATTTCTACTATTCACTTATTAAGTATGTTCATATGTAAATGATATAAAGATAATAATAATAAGGAGGGCTGGGGGAAAATACTTTGTTTAGTAGTACTATTTTAACAATGCTTATTAATCATTAGTTAAAAAGGTTTAACAACAATGCAAGGTATTAATTAAAGGATGAGGTGTGAGACCCTGTACCATGTTATATATGTTTGTCTTGTAAGTTCACAACTATTACTGTACACTTATTGTTTATGTATGTTATGTATGAGTGATATACATCAATAAATTTTTTAAAAAGTAAAAACAAAGAGAGTGAATCCTACTAAACTACTACATTTTGTACTGTTTCATATTTTGTGCTTTGAATTAAGTTATTCAAGAGGAATGACACAGAAATTTATCACTAATAAAAAAGGATATTTTAATAGAAAAGTGAGCAATAATCATGAGCCAGTGATTTCAAATTATGATTAGATCAAAACAGATGCATCCATTGTATGGCTTTATTAATGAAGACAGTGCAGAGGAGCTATATATGCTTAAAAAGCATTAATTGCTATCATGAAGAAAATAACTCAAACATTTAGATGCAAAGTACAAGAGCATAAGCACATTAGCAAAGTACTAAAGAAGGAACTGTCACTAAAATTTAAAACTTAAAAGAAAAATACGAAATGACCACAGAGAATGAGTATTGTTTTTTCATTGTAATTTTATTGCTATTATATTCCCTTATTCCTCTTACCTTTATCCTTTATTCTTATTTTGAAAAATATTTTCTACATTATGATAGTTATTATTAATTGGTTATCATGTTTAAATCTGCATATTTTCCAAAGTTTTTGACCCTCTCTACATTTCTTAGTGTAATACTTAAATATTTTCTAGCCAAATTTATTTATTTTCTATCATTTTCCTTACCAAAAGAAAAATGTTTAAAGGAAATGAACAATATTCCTAAGAACACATTAATCTGAGGTAAGTGCTTATTTTGATGCACATTTACATTTGTAGGGGACTACTTCTAATTTCTTTATCATTTCTGGAAAAAATGGAACAGAATGGTCTGCATAAGAGAAAATATTTCCATTTGAAAGACCCAATACTCTATTTAGAAAGGGCTTTTGAATATCAAAGTACTAGAAATAGATTTTAATTAGATGATTTTAATAAATAAATTTAAATGAAAACCTGCTTGGTGATTGTGGAACACATAAGAGTGTAATTATAATTGTCAAGGTCAATATTTCTTCAGTCACATTCTTGTACTTAATGAGTGTATCCTTCACAGAAAAATGCTTCAAAACAAAACTTCAGGATTTCTTGAATGCTTTCAATTCGAGATAAATTTCCTATTTAATGTTTTGACACCACCTCTATACTAAAGAACAGCTTTAGTATTGGTCCTTTAAAGTGTGTTCTCAAAGAAGCTTTTATTTCTTAGAAATTGAAACCATCATCTTTTTGAACCCAGACAATTTTGTTAAATTGGTACTATAATGATACAACTTTTAGTTACATTTCAGTTTCAGGAAAAATTATTTTCTGGCTGATGGAAGGCCAGAAAAAAAAAGAATGAAAGAATGTTATGATTAGAATATTCTCAATACTACCCCACATCATTTATCACTTAATTATTTAGATTGTTTTTATTAATAAAATTATATGCTTTATAGTTAGTGTGTGAGGATGGATACTTAATTCAGCTCACACTAAACACCTTGAAAGGAAAGCAAACATTTTCTGAGGACAAAGCTTTCTTCATTTCATCAAAATTTGCTCACAAAAGCACTTATGGTGTAGTTAAGCAGTAAACTCAAACTTTACTGTGAGACCTACTACTTGGTACATTTTATTTTCCTAACTCATTAGGTAGAGGGGAAAATTTAAGCCTCATTTCTGTAAAGTCAAATTGCAGATGGGAGAACGTTTGCAGTATCTTCAGTGTATTTTCAACTTAATCAAGGTTTCAGTCTATTTGAGCCACATCTGCTTTCCAATGGTTTCAGTCTAGAAACACTGAAAAATGTGTGATATTCTTTCTTTCTAGTAAATACCTTTACCATTAGTCAAAGTTTTTCAGAAGTAAAATTTTTCAGATTATGTATGCATTACTGATTTTTCTTTTTCTTTCCTTTTTAAAATATTAACCACAAACAATATAGAATTTGAATAATCTTGTGGCTTATATATTCTTTTCAGTTTATTTCTTCACATGCTTGTTTTCCACCCCACCAAATCATTCCACAATCCCCATAGAGATACTACACTTAGCCTACCAGATATTTAAGAAGAAAAATTTCCCAATGTAAGAAGCTGGCTTTCTAAGTTAAGCAATTATTTCGGCTTTCTTAAGAAAATGAAAAAATATGGTACATATGATGAAAATACCAAATATACCATATATACCATGTATACCATATACACCATGGTTTTCAGAATAGAAAATGTAATCATATACAGCTGGACAGAGTAAAGAATGTCAAGGCTGACCCTGGCAGCAAATTGTTACCTTAATCATCTACACTTAGTTCAATAATAAATGGTTTTTTTAAAAGCTTAAAATAATAGGGCCTACAAGCACTAAAATGGCTCTATTTCATAGAATTTGGGACTGTAATTTTAAACCTTTTCCAATTTTTTAAAAGCCACAATTAAACTGCTAAAATTTGGAAGGTTTTTGCTTCAATATAAAGCTCCTTATAATTCAAATTTTCATTTGAGCACTCAAGAAGTATATATACAGTTACTGGGTGAATTACAATCCAGTGCCATTTTTGTTTTTCATTTTCCATTGACATCTTCCACCCTTTTTATCTTCCCCAACCCTAACCTTTGGTCTAGTCCCTAAGTCTGTTTATGCTGCTCATAATTTTTCCAATTCAAGATAATTATATGCTTACTCTGTCTCTTAAAAGCCTAAACACATTGTCACAAAATACTAAATATAAAGGATTTGATATGGTGTGGTAGAAGCTATTTCTCTTCCTAAGTAAACTCTGGTTATCGTCTTCATCTACTAAAATCAAATTTCTGTCTATATTGGTTATCAGATAACAGAGGAATGGTTGGATGGGTTTTGGATAATCCTAATTGATGATGGTGTCAGAGGTCATTTTGAAGAATGAATGAGCAATTATCCACAGCTTTAGCTGAAAGAAGAAGCCTTAAATCTGCTATGAAAATAGAAAACAACAGTGATTTCAAAAATAAGCTACAAAGGACAGGGGTTGATCTGCAATTGGGCTACTTCTCTTGTGGACATTTCCATAGGTGACCAGAAGCAGGGTTTTATGTGTTTATTGTGAGTTTTTGTTTCTTCCAAGCAATTATTGTATGCTCAGCAGGTATATGGCAATACCATATTGTAATACTTTCTAAACAATTTGTTTATATTCTCTCAGTTTTCAAAATGATATGAATTGGCTCCTTTATATTTTTTCATGCTTTGAGTAAATATTTCTGGAGTAGAATCAATATAAAGGTCAGAAGAAATACTAAGACCTAAAGAGTTCAAGGTCATTTACCATATTTTGTTTTTGCTTTTATTATCTACCAAGAGTCAAGTACTATGTTATGTACAGAGATTTTTAAAAATGATTAAGACATGGTCCGTGACTTCACATTGTTGATGTTCTAATAAGCTAGAGTAACATATTTGCCTCATGTTGTAGTGGCAGAGAGAAGTCGGTGTATGTGGTATCGAAGGTCAGGATGTGAGAATTCTGAGAAGGAAGATGATTTATTTCGACTGGGCAGACTCAGCCGACTCTTGTCCTGATAAAAACCAAGCCCCAAATAGAATTTTTGGGTCCCTTTTAAACAGACAAAATAAGACTGGGAAATCAAATAGTGCTTGTATGCAAAAGGACTTTTTGTTAGTTTCTTCATCATCTGAGTATTAGATAGGTTATTTCCTCCAGGTAAGCTTGATTTAACACATATCCCTCACATTGCAGGTAGGCTTGAGTTAACATATATCCCCTACATTCCAGGTAAGCTTGACCCATGTGGCTTGAATCCTCCCTGAACATCCAAAGCATATAGAGTTTATACTTCTCAATTGACTTTCTAGACAAATTTGGATATAAAATAACTTTGAATTTATGCATAGCCTATATTATTTCCCCCCTTTGATGCATGCTTAGGGTTATTAAGCTTCAGCATCACTATTGTCAGTCTCTCTGGAATGACTGGTATGTATATAGTGCCATGAGATGGGTAGCTGTCTGCATTTTTATTATACCATTTATTAGGGTGCACGTTCTGTTTACAATGAAAGGGAGGAGGCAAGGAAGTATGGTGCATCCTCCTATGAGAAAGGCAATTATTCCCAGTAGAAGTTTGTAATTGTTTGCTATTGATTGCCGGCTTCCAAAGGGATTACTTAAATTCCAGCCATTCCAGGTCTGCATTGGAACATGACCAATTTTTATCATTTTGCTTGTAATTTCATCAACACCTTTCCAGTGCTGTCTAGTTCAAGGCAGCAGTTAGAGAGATTGAATTTTCCACAAATTCCCCCTTCAGCTTCCAGGAGATAGTCTAGGGTGAGACAGTTTTTATAGATAGCATTTCTGAATTTAGTTTGCTGTTGGGCTAGTAAGTTTAAAGCATGGGCAGTTTCATTAGTTATTATTTCTACCATGGCTTATAAGCCAATGATTTGGTTTAGCATATGATAGGGGTTCGATAACCCCAATGCCATCCTCTGCCCAAGTTGCTGGCCCATAGTACTGGATTATATCCTCAGGAGGCTATTCTTCACTTCCTCAGGTAATGACAGCCCTTTCTTCTCCTATGTTTAGATACAACGGCTGGTTTAGCGCTTTCCCTTTGGCTAAGGGAATAAGGAAGAAGGAGTGTTTTATTGTACTGAACATACAAGTACCACACCAGTTTAGGGGAAGTTCTCAGAATGCAACTTTCCAACAAATCCAGTACAGACAATTTGGGGCAGTAAAGGAGCCTTTTGCAATGGAGTTCCACACTGTGATTAATTTGAGGAAAGTACAATTTATGAGAACGAGGTCAAATTCATTCCATGTTCCCCAAGGCTCTGTTGTATTGGTGGTATAATTTTGGAATTTTTCCCCTGTGCATTTTAGGTTTCCAACACAATATATTCCTATGACAGAAGTTTGCAAGGGTCACATACTATCTCAGGGGACAGCTGGGAGGGCAGTTTCATTATATGGTTGGCTGTAATTGTATTTTCTAGTTTCCCAGGGCCATTGTTCTCCCATATTAGTACCTCCACATACATAGCACAAGGAGATATTTAAGGCGGTCCCTACTACCTCAGCTAGGTTTATGAAGAGGTGTTTTGCTGCTTGTGGAATGGAAAAGGGCTTTTCCATTTCTTCATAGGAGTGGAACACAGAGTAGGCTTTACTTGTGCATACGTGATCCCGATACCCGACCTAGATGTAGGTTCCTGGGTCTATTCCTCTACCATCAATGCAGAGGCTTATTTGGATTCCCTGAGTCTGCCAGGATTCAGGGTTAAGGATGGTGAGGTTTAAGAGGTTACATTGACCACATGGACAGTTAGCCAGGGCCATACCCTTGGTGAGGGTGGCTGTTCGTTTAGTTGTGTCTGTGTTCCAGGTGACCCAGGTGACACAGGACCAGTAGGGGAAGTAGTATGCACCTGTGTATTTGCACCAGAAGCACCCCACCTTGGGCTGCACTTTTCATTTCTGGAGCACACATATACTTATTGTTATGAGTATATTTTTGCTCCTAGCTGAGCCCTCTACAATTGGTGTTCCATGGTATCCTAGAGTCTATAACTTGACATGCATCAAATAGGAGGGACACTCGTTGGTTCTGGCTTTTGACTGGGGTAGAGATAGGTAGCTCCCCATTTTGATTAAGCACAGTTATTTCCCATTAATGGGAGACTGTTGGGGTTTTGGGGTCATAGCAGGTTAGGTTATTTGGCCAGATACATCACAGACACTATAGGAGATTCCTTGAAACTGGCAGGTGGTTATATGGCCCTTGCAGGTGTAATGGCTGTGATATATAAATGTGGTATTGACATGGGCCCCTGTTCACACCTTTTGGATACATGGCTCACACTCTGTGGTCCCAACCTGGGACCAGGGGAGGTTCAGGGCTAGGAGTAGGGAAAATAACCGAAGGGGCATTGTAACTGGGATTAAACTGGATTCCTATTCCTCAGCTGTGCTTAGACAAATCAGCTTCCAGGGTGTGATTGGAGCAGAGCTCAGTGTCTCATCCTCAACCTTCAGCTCTGTGTGGACCAGTCAGCTTCTGGGGTGTGACTGGAGTAGGGCTTGGTGTTTTGTACTTTCACAAGATGAGTTTGGCTGAGTTGTGGGTATCTGGAATACAGGCCTATGGCTCGGGAGCAGCTCGCTTGACCCAGATATGGTGTATCCATGGGGTGATTTCATCTACTTTAACTGCACTGGGGTTGGATAAAATGACTAGATAGGGTCCTCACCATCAAGGGGTTAGTGGAGCTGATTTCCAGTCTTTCACCCAGACTGCATCTCCCAGCTTGTATGGGTATATACAGCTGCTTAAGCTAATGGGGGCCCTTTCTTGGACCCAGTGATGCAGGTTTTGTAGAGTTCTTCCTAAGCTGATCATTTGCTGAGCTATTGATAAGTTTCCTCTTTCTCAGAGATCCCTTCTATATTTCAGATTAAGGGGGTGGAGTCTCCCAAAGAGGATTTCATAAGGGGTTAGGCTTAGCTTTCGGCTTAGGCTGGCCCAAACTTGAAGGAGAGCACTAGGGAGAACTTGCACCCATGTTAGCCCAATTTCTTGGTAAATCTTGGCAATATACGTCTTTATTGTATGGTTCATTTGCTCTACTTTCTCTGAGCTTTGAGGATGGTAAGCAGCGTGCAGTTTCCATTGGATGTGCAGTGCTTTGGCAATCTTTTGAGTGATTTCAGACACGAAGTCAGGTCCATTGTCAGCGCCAATGGAGAAGGGTAGCCCATATTGAGGAATGATTTCCCTGAGGAGAACTTTTGTTACTTCTTCAGCTTTTTCTGTTCAAGTGGAAAAGGCTTCCACCCAACCAGAAAAGGTGCAGATGAGGAATAGGAGATATTAAAGCTTCTGGATCATGGCATTTCAGTGAAATCAACTACTAGATCTTTGAGAGGCATACTGCAGATTCTTTGGATTCCTGGGACTCCCATGGGTCCCTGGTGAGGGTTATTTTTGCACATGTCATGCACCACTGGCCTACAGCATGGGTGGTAGCCGCTAGACTTGGGATGTAGAAGAATCTTTCTAATACTTCTTTAAGATGGGTTTTTTCCAAGTGTGTGTTTTCATAGTAGTCATGAACTACAGTTGTGGCTAATATTTGTGGCACAACTATTCTGTGATCATGCAATGTCCACCATCCATTTGCTCCTTGTGCCCCATACTCAGATAGTATCCACTCTCTCTCGGCTTGAGTATATTGCAGCTCTCAGTGATTCAGAGGCTGCAGGACAAGAGCAGGCAATGTATACTGGAATTTCTGATAATTAAGAGGTTGAGAAATGGGAACAATAGCCAGGATTTCAGATAGGGATCCTTCCTGTGCCACTCTTTTTAGCCTCTGCCCCCCGATTTCCCTGGGTGATGGGGTTGTGGCTTTTCTGATGTCCCTTGCAGTGAATTACAGCCACTTTGATTGGTTTCCAAACTGCTTCTAATAATTCCAGAATTTGTGTGCCATGTTTAATGCTCTTTCCTCCTGAGTCAATATACATCTTTTGTTGTGTATAAAACTTCATGTGCATGCAGGGTAAGGAAGGCATATTTGGAGTCTGTGTAGATGTTAACCTTGGCCCCAGCTGCAAGTTGTAGGACTAGGGTGAGGGCAATGATTTTGGCTTTCTGTGCTGATGTGTTATCCAGGGGGTGCTGGGCCTCTACTGTGGTCTCGGTTGTTACTACAGTGTATCCTCCTAGCTGATTGCAGTCCTGCATTAAGCTACTCCTGTCCATGAAGAACTCTATATCTCAATTTGCCAGTGGCTGGTCTTGGAGGTCTGGCCAGCTAGAATATACTTCTTACAATGTTTCCAGGCAGTTATGCGCTGGAACCCCCAGCTCCATGGGTAGCAGGGTGGCAGGATTTAGGGTTTTTTACAAGTTTCAGTTGGATGGATGAATTTTCACATAATAGGGTTTGATATTTAACCAGGCAACTGTTAGTTAGCCAATGTGTTCCTTTGGCTTCTAAGATTATGATTACTACATATAGAAACCAGACAAGTATAGGCTGTCCTTAATTTTATGGCTTCTAGTGTTAATGTTGCTGCAGTTGCTACAGCTTGCAGGCATGAGGGCCATCCCTGTGCTACAGTGTCCAGTTGTTTGGATAGATAAGCTGCAGGTCTTTGCCAGGAACTGAGGTACTGGGTGAGTATGCCTAGTGTGATGCTTTGGTGGTTATGAACGTAGGGGTAGAACAGCTTACTGAGATCTGGAAGCCCAAAGTTTGGTGCTTCCATTAGAGCTTGTTTGAGAGCAGTGAAAGCATTTTTCTGTGGGCTTTCCCAGAGCAGGGAATCATGATCTCCCCGCTTTTTGACTTCATATAAAGTGCACATGAGAACCCCAAAATTGAGGATCCAATTACAGCAGAATCCAGCTGCTCTGAGGAGCTCTTGCAGCTTCTGGCAGGTGTTAGGCTTAGGGCGACTACAGATTGCTTTTTTTTCTCTCAAGTCCCAATTCACGACACCCCTGTGTTATTTTATAGCCTAGATATTTGACCTGATGTAGGCAGATTTGGGCTTTTTTCTTAGACACCTGATAGCCTTTTTGCTGTAGATGTTTTAAAAGGATATGGGTTCCCTTAGCAGCAGTCTTGCAGGTGAGACTTCCAAGAATGAGGTTATCTACATATCAGAGGAGGAAACAGTTATGGCTTTCTGGCTTAAAGGATTTGAGATCACTGGCCAGGGTTTGTCCAAAAATAGTGGCTGCATCTTTAAATCCCTGAGGCAATTGTGCCTATGTTAGCTGCTGCTGTTTGCCTGAGTTCAGATAGTCCTGCATAAAGGTGAAAATCATTTGGTTCCGGGGTGCTACTCGAATGCAGAAGAAGGCATCCTTAAGATCTAAGCATGAAAAGTAGATTGCTGATGAGGGTATTAAGCTGGGAAGAATATATAGATAAGAAACTGCAGAATGGAAGGTTATTACTGCTGAATTAACTGCTCATAAATCCTGGACCAGGTGGTAATCCCCACCAGCTTTTTTAACTGGAAAGAATGGGGTATTCCACAGAGACTGGCATGGCCTTAATACGTCTTGATTCAGTAATCTTTGAATATGTAGCCAGACTTTTTCTTGTGTTTCGTGTGGAACTGGATATTGCTTTATGCTTACTGGCTGTGGCTTTATTTCAATAATAATTGGAAGAATGTCATGTGCCATCCTTGTTGGGTTACTCTCTGCCAACACTTCAGGCACATCTTCAAAAGGGAGCTGCATGGCCGTGGATTGGCCAGTTTCACTGAGGCAGAACAGTCTCCATTCCTCCTGCAGAGGAAGGGTAGCACTATTTTCAGAGGGTCTTTAGTCCCACTGACAGTGGGGATCTCCCTGTGGCATTAAAGGTAATTTGAGCCTGCAGTTTAGAGAGCAGGTCTCAACCCAGGAGGGGGACTGGGCACTCTGGAAGGTAAAGGAATTCATGAGTGACCTCCTGACCCCCAGTGTTGCAGGTCCTGGCTTGGAGGAAGGGCTGCTGGGTACTTTTGCTAGTTGCCCCTACAATAGTGGCCCATCTTTTTGATAGAAGCCCAACTGGCCTGATCATTACAGAATGTTGAACCCCAGTGTTAACCATCATATGTATGGGGCAGCCCCCAATTTGGACTCTGACCATAGACTCTGTGGGGCCAAGAGAATAGGCGCCCAGTCTGTCCTAATAATCTCTATCAGAGTCCTCTATTCCTGCCCATCCAATGATTCGATTTGCAGGTTTTTTTTCTGAATTTTTATGAACCCAGGGTTTGGTTTGTGATGCTCCACTAGCTTTCCTGGCTAATGTTACATTGCAGTGATGGGGTTGAGTGACCAGCTGGGACACTCTCACGTCCAGTGCCCCTCTTCCCTGCAGTACATGCACTGATTTCACCCTAGGGGTGGGCCCTTCCCTCTCCTTGGGGCAGGGGCTTCACAGTTTACTCTCCTTGACACAGGATTGGATTTTTCCACTATTGCCACTGCCAGAAGATCTGCCTTCTTTTTCATCCTCTGATTTTCTTCTCTCCTTATTTCTACATCACGGTTGACATAGACCTTAGTGGCTATTTCCATGAGCTGAGAGATATTCATACCAGCAAACCCATCCAACTTCTGCAGCTTTCTTCAGATGTCAGCCTGTGATTGGGCAAGAAATGCTGCATTGGTCATTGTTTGGCTCTCGGGAGTATCTGTGTTAAGGGGTGTGTATACATGAAACTCTTCACACAGTCTCTCATAGAATTGAACTGGCCTCTCACTGAGAACCCATAGGACTTAGGTGGTTTTTGCCATGTTTACCACTTTCCAGCTCCCCATGCTGAATCCTTCAACTAAGGCCCCATGAAAGGTTTATAGTTGGTTGAGCCTGGTCATGTTATTTGGATTGCATAGGGGATTTTTGTCTAGGAACTGCAATCGGGCATTTTGGTCACTGTCCTAAGTTCCCTCAGATGGATGTTCTCTAAGCCAGGTTAGAGCCCCCTATGTGACACGCATTCTCTCTTCAAAGTTTAGTAAAGTCATTATGAGTTGTTTACAATCAGCCCAGGTGGATTTGTGGGTCTGTATGATGGACTGGAAAAGGTCCGTCATGGCTTGAGGCTTCTTCAAGAATGGTAGGGTGTGGCTTTTCCAGTTAAAGAGATCCATTGTAATAAAGGGCTGATGGATGAATGTTCAGTTTCCCCCTGAATCTGACCATCTGCATCATAATAAATTGGGGCCTGGGCTTCACAGAGAGGTAACTGGAAGGCTGCCTTTTTTCTGTTCTCTCTGCCCCCGGGGATCCCCGTGGTTGAATTGCCTCTTTTCAGTGTTTCCCTCCCGACTGATCTGCTGCACTGTGTTGCCAGGGGCAACCAGCTGTGGAAGCAGCTGGTCTGCATTTTCCATTGCAGAAGGTGCCAAAAACCACTGCAGGGACGGTATAGGTGCCCTCTTCTGATGCAGATGGTAATAAAAGCAGCAGCAGGGATGGTGTGGGCATTGCACTTCCCCACACGGATGATGACAACAGGGTGCTGCTTAGGGGGACTTGCTCATTTACATTCCTTAGCACTGCCGGGGTATGAACAATTGTATAAGATGGCGGGAGATCATTTTTGTTTTGCCTTTCTAAAATGGGTGGGTTGGAACTGGACTTGGGACACACTTTCTCTGGGCCTTTTGCACAGTGATTGTTTGGTCTGGTTCCTGGGATGACAGTCCTCGGTTTTGTATTAGACAAATCCTGGCTTCCTTAGTCATGCACTTCCCTAACCAGGGCAAACTTTGGCTCACAGCATTTTGCCAGTCATCAATGTAGGGAACTGGTCTGGGTACCCTGGGTTTCCAGTTACTACTTCGTGGACTTTACGGATAATCTGGGGATCTAAAGTGCCCTCCTGGGGCCAGCCCATGCCAAAAGTTGGCCATTCTAATTCACAGGCTTTCCTGGCTGGAACCTTATGCTGCATACTTCTCCATGGAATGCCTGGGGGAAGTTTTTCAGCATACAGCCTAATGGGGTCCTACTTTGTGTGTTTCCCATTTTTCTACCCTGTGCCAATGCTGCACAACATTCACTCAAGTTTCATGCTTCATTCATTTCTGGTAGCATCCCTCATGGCACTTTTGGGGCCTCTTGACCTTAGCATGTCAATATAAACCTCCAACTCAGAAGAGAGTCCCTTTACAGGGACCCCCCAGACCACCCTTGATCATATGAGGCACCACAAAACTGTAAATTAGGACTCCACACTCACCCTGCAGAAGTGATTTGCTGCATCTCATTCAGTCGCCACAATCATACGCACACAAACACCCTCCTTTTCCTTTTCTCTGGCCTAGAGAGGAGGCAGTTTCCTCCCGTATTTTCAGGAGTACTGGGGCCTCCTCTTTTAGAGAGCTGATCAGGCTCCCCTCTTAATTTTAGAATTAGACTTTTCCTGTGCTATGCCCCTGGGGGCTTACCCGTCTGACATGTGGTGTTCCTTGCTTCATTCTCAGATCCTCTTAAACCTTCTGGTGCCCCCGGTTCTTCCAGGAGGGCCCCGGCAAAGTCCACAACTTCTTTCTGGACCAAAATGGGGTGTCCAGGGGTGCCCAAGGTTGGGTTTCACCCAGGCCCTCCTGGCCTCCTCAGAGATTTCTGGGAGGGGCAAACAAATGTTGCCACCTCTGACCATCTCAGAGTAATCACAGGAGAGACCCAGAAATGTAGTGGCAGAGAGAAGTCGGGTGTATGCAGTATCGAAGGCCAGGATGTGAGAATTCTGAGAAGGTAGATGATTTATTTCAACTGGCCAGATTTGGTGGGCTCTTGTCCTGATAAAAACCAAGCTCCAAATAGAATTTTTGGGTCCCTTTTATACAGAGGAAATAGGACTGGGGAGTCAAACAGTGCTTGTATGCAAAAGGACTTTTTGTTAGTTTCTTCAGGTGATTTATCTGAGTATTAGATAGGTTATTTCCTCCAGGTAAGCTTGATTTAACACATATCCCCCACCTTGCAGGTAGGTTTGAGTTAACATATATCCCTACATTCCAGGTAAACTTTTAGCATGAACCCCCACAGTCCAGGTAAGCTTGACACATTTGGCTTGCATCCTCCCTGAATATCCAAAGTGTATAGAGTTTATACTTCTCAATTGGCTTTGTAGGCATATTAGGATATAAAATAAGTTTGAATTTATGCACAGTCTATATTAATGTGATGCATGACGGAACACAGATTAATAGAGTGTGCTATGCCAACACTGAGGAAAGTTGACTAGTCTTACCTATGTGTATAGAAAGGCTTCATTGAGGCATCTGTTTCCATATATAGAAACCTGCAATTTTAACTTGAAATTTTTTTTTATAAAGCAACCATATATGTCACTAGAAGTTTGGAAACATTTTGGTAACTCCAAACAAAATAAAAAAGCTAAATTATTAATCAAAAATATTTACACAGTCTATGTGAACTTAGGAACTTTTATCATTTCTTTCTTTCTTTCTCATTTGTATCCTCTATCCTTTCTCCCTTTTAATTTCTTCCAACATTGTCGATGTTCTTGTTCTCTCAGTCCCCTAGCACTTGGTCTGGAAGAATTATCTCTCAAACTTAAGGAAGGACAGGGCTGTAGAGAAAGGAAACGGGAATATGAAAAAATTGCAGTATTTGGGGGTAGAGAGGCTAACGGAAAAGGTAGCTTTGGAGCAGACCATGAAAGGCCTTTTGTGCCATGCTTGGGAATGTGAAACTAATCCTGTAGGTATTCCATTGAAGGGTTTTAAGTAGGGCATTGACAGGATCAAATCTGCATGTTTGAAAGATGTTTGCAACAGTACCAGGGTGAATGGAAGGATAATTTCAATAATGCAAAAGAAAAATAATGAGGGTCTGGAAGGTTGTTACAAAGAAATCTAATTATTGCCCTTTGTCATGAAGCCAATAGCCAAGGATTCAATAGCTTGTTTGAAATCACATAACTAGTTAGGATTAAAATTATATCTTTTAACTTCTAGTCCACAACTCTGGCTACTATACTGATGCTAGAAAGCACTCTTTTGCCAGCCAGTACTGTGGTTTCAATATGGGAACTTCTAATGCTTTGGTACTAACCACTAGGAATCAGTTATCATCAAAGTGGTTGACTAGTATCTTGAGAATATTTTAAATTAGGGTACTTTTTTTAGAAACCAAATTGTTTTTCAGGAGTTTGGAAAGCCAAGTTATTCCTCCTAAAGCAAACATGAGTTAATTCAAAGTACTATGCCCAAGCCATCACTCAACATGCAGTATTACTAGGCATTAACCACTGGGTGATTTCAAGCAAATCCCAGGAAGATAAATAATAGTTTTTTAAAATCTTTAGATGAGTCAGTTTGTTTTTTCTGGTTAAAACTCCATTTTCTTTATGTTTGATAAGAATGTGCATTTTTCTGTTTC
Source organism: Dasypus novemcinctus (assembly GCF_030445035.2). Taxonomy (NCBI): domain Eukaryota; kingdom Metazoa; phylum Chordata; class Mammalia; order Cingulata; family Dasypodidae; genus Dasypus; species Dasypus novemcinctus. The sequence continues at coordinate 89,886,473 of NC_080677.1, forward strand.
CATTATCAGTTTATAAAGCTGGCACCAAAGTCTCCAAAACAAAGCAAGACAAGGACTAGGTAGTGAAAATATGGAGCCTAGACTTGGGAAAAGATCTTCACAAGACCTCTTCCTCCAATGTCTTGTGTAAGGCCATATAATGGTTAATATAGGATCTATATGTATGATGTTCTAATGCTATAAACCAGTCAATAGATAGTTACAACCACAGATAATTCAGATTTCTCATTATACCAAATCATTGCACCATTAAAAGGAAGTTGGTTTAGCTCTACTAAAAAGACTTCAGTACTTGAAGAGGTGGAATGGTTTTATTAGTTATTGGGAATGTTAAGCCAAGCTCATTTATCTTTCTATTTTTCAGTGAGAGAAAGTGTATAATAATATTTCTTCATAAGTATGAGGCTACCTATAGGTTTTCCTCAAAGAACTTAGAAATAAGGAAAATCAGCCTGTCTAAAGAGATGTAAATTTTAAGAGCAATAAATCTTAGTTCAGGAAGAGATATGCAGTCACTGGAAAGAGTCAGACACACACACACACACACACACATACACACACACATACCAAAGGACTAGGTTCATCAGAAAGGCAAGTGGTTAGCATATAAATAAAAGTCATAATGTGATAGCCAGGTCCTGAGCCTCAACAGACTCCAGCACCTACAATCTGATCTATTGGACTTACCACACTCAGCTAAGATGGAGTTGAAGAAGGACAACCACCACACCATGGAGCTTAGAGTGATTACAACTGAAAATGGGAGGATTGCATCCAGCATCCATGTGGAATCTGACCCTCCTCTTGACATAGAGGTGCAATGGACACAACCAATCCAATGTCCACATAGAAGAGGTGGCATTGGATTGGGAAAAGTGGACATGGTGGACGATGGGTATGGGGAAAGGCAGGAAGAGATGAGAGGTGGAGGCGTCTTTGGGACATGGAGCTGCCCTGGATGGTGCTTCAGAGGTAATCACCGGACATTGTAAATCCTCACAGGGCCCACTGGATGGAATGGGGGAGAGTATGGGCCATGATGTGAACCATTGTCTATGAGGTGCAGAGGTGCCCAAAGATGTACTTACCAAATCCAATGGATGTGTCATGATGATGGGAACGAGTGTTGTTGGGGGGGGGGGGGGGGAGAGGGGGGGTAGGGGGGTGGGGTTGAATGGGACCTCACATATATATTTTTAATGTAATATTATTACAAAGTCAATAAAAAAAAACAACTAAAAATAAATAAATAAATAAAAGTCATAGAGGAGCTATTAGCAAGTCCATTGAAACATTCTATAATGTAGAGAGCCTCAGCCATCAGCCATTTGATATTTCTAATCTGGCAAAGCTATTCTTCCAGTGGAGATGGATGGAATTTGTTATAGCCAGTGGACTTCACCAATTTCTGGATCCATTTGCAAGCACCTTACTCTGTGAGAGAGACGTGTCAAGCAATTTTAGAATAAGGCCATTAAATATTTACTCTCAAATAGCAATCTTCTGACTATGATTTAGTTCCCTATGTAGTTTTATAATAAAGCCTGTGCATGAATTCAAAATTATCTAATTCTGTATCCAAGTGTGCCTAATTTCTAGAAAGCCAATATAGGCCCTATATGCTTTAAATAATCAGATAGGATGTAGACTGAATGTGTTTTCAAAGTTACATCCAGAGGGAATGTGGGCAATGTGTTAATTCAATCTTACCTGGAGGGCTAGCGATATGTTAATTCAAGCTTACCTGGAATGTGGGCGATATGCTAATTCAAGCTTACCTGGAATGTGGGCGATATGCTAATTCAAGTTTACCTGGAATGTGGGCGATATGCTGATTCAAGCTTTGCTGGTATTCACACAAATAGGTAAACCTCTCCTGACCCCCACCATGCATGTCTCTTGAATAAAAATAACCTAAAGCCCATACTGGGGACTTGTCTTTTTGGACGGGAGACCCTGGGCCCAGCTGGTCATAATAAATTCTTCTTTCTCAAGAATACTTTTGAGTCCTGGCCTTCAATACGTGATCATTGAGTCTCTGCTTCCACAACAGTTTGACTTTGGAGAGAAAAATGCTAATTAAGCCACTTGGGTATTCCAGCTCATATGATTGCCCTAGTACTAATTACAAATTAATACATTGGCATTCTGGCATATATCTGCTCCTCAATCTTTCATGGAATTCTAGTTATCATAAGAAATTTTCTTATGGTTATCTTTCGGGTAACATTTAGGCAGGCTAGTAAGATGGAGAATCAATAGATGGAACTGGAACTGGGCAAGAAGTCCACGTGGACATCAATAACCCAAGATGGCTGCTGGAAGACTCATGAGAAATCCAATTTGAAATGAGATTTCCTCCAGAAGCCAGGAAAAGCCCTGGATACTCTCCAGGGGCCTTATTATTGGGCCCTCCTGGGGGACTTTCGGGTGGGGTAATCAATCAAAACAGCAAACAGTTGGGACTCCTCCCCTGCCATTAGCAAGGGGCAGAATAATTAATGGTTTAAAAAGCGAGCACAAAGGCTAAACTCTCTCTTGCACTCTCTTATCTTCACCCTGTCCAGTGCCAGTCCTGTTGCTGGTCTGTTTGCCTGTTCCTGCCTTTTGCACCCTGCCCTCACCATTTTTCCCCTGCCATGATTACCATGCAAGTAAAACCTGGGCATTTATAATCTATAATGGGGATTTGTAGTCTGTAAATCAGCTCACTTTAGCCCTATCCTCTCTACCTGGGACCCATGATCTTTTATTTTCTTCCATTTCTCTTACCTCCCTATCTTAATAAATTACTGGCCTAACTAACCCAATATGCTCTTGAGATTCATTTCTGCAGCATAGACAAGAACCTAGACAAAATCTGGTTTACAGCATTACGGCGTTCAAAAGGAATGGGCATTTAATCTTGTCTTTACCTTTTACTGCCTCTCTTAGATGATGCCATCTTACTTCCTTCTCTTTTCCTACTTATTTCTGCAATGAGTAATAAGAGAATGCTTTCACCAGTATATTTCTATGAAGTTTTTCTCTCCCACTTTTCTTAAGCAGGAGAAGCATATCTAATTGGCCTAAAGTCAGCCATATGCATTATCTAAGTCAAAAAATATTCTCATTAAAACACACATGCACACAAATTTGTTACTTTTAAGTACTTCAAGATTTCATTCAATTAACACTGAATCTATTTCATTGTAGAATGAATATTGTACCCTATGAGAAATACAATTTGCATTCCATTAGTTCATATTCTTAAAATGCTTCAAATTCAAGTGTCTTTTAGTGTCTTTTGCGTGTTAAGTATTTTAGCTTCATGAAGCCTTGTTATTTATCATTAATGTTTCATCAAGAAATGACTTTTTTATAACTTAGCTTTAGAATTCCATCAGTAAGTGTAATACTTCACAATAAGTCATTTAGCCTCCATTCTAAATAATAAGTAGCATGTATTGCTTTATTTTATGTACATTATATGGAATTAGATCCCCCGGTAGAGACATTAGATTAGGGATTATAAAATCAATGTGGCATGCAGTCATTGGCCTGATATTTTCAATCTATCAACAAAGAATGGAAAAAGGGGCACCTGGGCCCTGACCTACCATGTGGGACCATACTATGCAGCACGGTAACTCTAAAAGAGTCTCAGATTAGGCAGCCTGTATAGAATCAGGTAAGGGGTGAGCTTCACATTCAGAAAATCTTTAAATAATTATGCCGTTCAGCAAGCAAGGTAACACTGTACCCTGAAGGGTCACATCAGATGAGTCAGTATGTGAAGAAAAATATTTGAATTTAACTGGCATTTAATTTAGTTTCATTTCCTTGCGATAGGTTAATCATCCTTAAAAGTAGGTCACTAAAATGGTTGTGTTTAGAAGCGTTAATTTATTTTTCCAAGTCCATCATGCCTGTTGGCCAACTTTTATAGTTTATAATTTAAATCCACACTGATCCAGACTAATTTGAGGGTTAATAACATGGTGATCAATGAAATAGCTAAAATGAAGACCACTCTTTGTTAACAAAAGGAATTTTAAGTAAAGGTCCTTCAAACCCTAATTTAATGAGAATGAGTTCATTTATAATTAACTCCATCATCTGTAAATATGTGCTAATAACCATCTCTAAGCAAATATCCCCTGAAGTTAAATACATATGCTTCATTTCTTATTTAATCAAAAAGTTGATTTGACTTTATAGATGTTATCCAGTAAATACTAATGTCAATCCAGTATCCAGATCCAATTTTCATAACTCATGAAAGCATTTGGAGATACAGTGGATGATGGGCATTTGTTTTGTATCTCCTTGCAAGTAGACTTACTAACACAGAATTAAGCAGAGTCTCCTGAAGCCTTGAAATAACTATCCATCTCTTTTTGTAGCATTCAGAAGACCTATCCTCATTATTATTTTTATTGTTTGCTTTATTAATGTCCCATTTCTCCTACCATTCTTTAAGTATAGAGCCAGGTAACACTGCAAATTTCTGTTGCTTAGTAGAGATGTTCGTAATCCACCTGACAAATGCACTATGAAACACTTGAGTTCTTAAATTAACCTGGTAAGTCATGCATCATAGGAGCCAGTAAATATCCCAGTTCATTTTGGCAATTGAAGGAGATTTTAATAAACTGGAAAAGGTTAAGACATGCAGCTCAGGTTCCTGAGACAGTGTTTGACAAATGCTGACTTTGCCGAAAGGAAAGCCATTCTTCCCTGGAATGTTAAGGCAAGCACACGAATAACTCTGTATCATTAGGCTGTGTATCCACAATCCTGAGCAGGGTGCTGTGTGGAGGACTAGTATTTATTTATTTATTGACTAGCTATTATAAAGCCAATAAGCCATAGGAGCTTTACACAGTTGGTACTTCTTTCATTTTCCCAATGATTCTTCAAGGTAGACAGTGTCAATTTATCAACTTCAGTCTACAAAAAAAGGAAAACAAAACTTAGGAAAAATTACTTGGCTTTAGAGATAACAGAGATTTGAACCCCACTGCCTGTACTATGTAGCATTCAATATAGATGGCATTGCCCATTTTTGGTTACAATCCTTCAAAAAGTCTGTTTTCAAGCATTAATATACCCTTTGGTTATTAGGCCAAAGGGAGAGAGATGCAGTTATATGGGATTAGTTGAGGTAATAACTATCCTCTGATGTTTTCTTCAAGGTAAATATTCTGATATTCTATGTTTTAAAACTGCATAATTCAATGTGTCATTTTTATTTGCACAAATGAGAAACTTACTCTTTTTAAACGAAAATTTTTAACTCAGATTATTTTGTATTCCCTTTACCAAAAACAGTATGATCAGGAGTGGATGTGGCTCAAGTAGTTGATTACCCACCTCCCACATGGGAGGCCCTAGGTTTGGTTCCCAGTGCCTTTTAAAGAAGACAAACAACACGCAAAAGCAACTATCAGACGATGAGCAGACAACAAGCACAAATAATGAACAAAAACAAGGAGAAAAAAAAAGCAATGAGAAAACAGATGAGGGAGCCATCTTGGGGGGTGGGGAACAGTATGACCCTAGGCGTTCCTAATAATAAATATATAGTGTATGTGTTTGTATATGTGTCAATCTATGGAAATGTCTAAAAAGCATTTAACTATATTGTATTAATGGATACACTTAAGATCACACAGGATGAATAGTTTTGTAACCACAGTCCTAGTACTGTAATTATATTGAGCCAAAAGAAATCAAGTCACTAGTCATGGGATTAATATCACCGAGTCACTTTACTTAATCCTGATCTAAAAGTAGTCTAATTTACATATCAGCGTACAAAGTGACTGTTTTCACTGTTCAAATAAAAAAGTATTTTTACTTTATCATTGCCCCGTCCTTTTTAATATGTTGGTATTTTGATGCAGGTTAAGTTGATGGTCTGATGCGAAGTGCCTCTGAAGTGTTATGTGTAGTTCATGGAGAAATGCTGGGAGTACATATATGACATGTGGCCATATGTAACACACTTGTCAATTGCTTGTATATACTCAAGCCTCAGGTATCCAGTGCTCTGGAAATACCCTTTGTTGTGATGCTCAAACAAAAATGGTTTTAGCCCTCTTACTAGAGAAAAAAAACACAATCTATCAATAGATAAAGGGATTTTCCATGGACTTAAATATTTCCCCATTTTACCTGTAAATGTTCAACTTTCTTAAATTCCATATCTCTTTTCCAAGTCTCACTTTTTGTGCATGCTGTTCCTATTATATATAATAATATATATATTCCAGAGCAATCATTCCTTACTCCTCAAATTCCTACCAGCACAAGCTCATGACCTGAAGTGAATTCTTCTATAATTTGTGTGTTTCTTACAGTAACTCAAACTCTAGAAACAAAATTGAAAAATATTGATAGACTTGACTGCCAAAAAATAAATTTTTGTTTGGTATGGCAACACATGAACACACACATACACACCACTACCACCACCACCACCTCCACTATCATAAGCAGAGTAAAAAGGCAGATGACAAACTCAGAAGAAAATATTTGCAACTTATATCACAGATAAAGGATTAATATCTTTAATATAGAGAAGAAAATATTAAACAAGATAGAAGAATAAACAAGAGATGAACAACAAGTCCACAGGAAGACAGATATGCATAAGGATCTCAAACTTATGAAAAGATGCACAATATCACACATAAAGGTATAAATTAAAACGCACTGAGATATCATATCTCATTTAATAGAGAGGTAAAATTCAAAATTTTGAGATCATACTGTCAGCAAGACTAAATCCAGAATCTAAACTATAAGCAACCTACATTCATGAACAAAATATTTTCAGGAAAAATGTGAGAGTGAATAATTGAAGGGGAAGCTTTAGAATAAAAGAATTTTAAGAGATTAATCAATCAACTACAATAATTAGACCTTCCATGGATTTTTATTTGAAAAAAATAGTTTAAAATATTTATGAGAAAATCGGGAAAATTTGAATACAGACTAGATAGTTGAATATGAAAATAATTGGTAATATTTATGCATAAAACAAACAATTATCTGATATTATACATCAGATAATGTTATTGCAATTTAGTTTTAAAATATAGTTATTGTATTTTGAAGAACAACACTGAAATATTTATGGTTAAAATCATATTAATACAATATTTATAATTTGCTTCAAAATAACCCAGGGCAGATAAGCAGCAGAGACTGGAATGCTGTATGTAGAACAAAATTGACTATGAGTTAATTGTTTAAGCTAGAGGATGACATATGAATCTCTACTTTTGTATATTATTGAAAATATCCATAATAAAGATTTTTTAAAGGAATATTAAGTCATTATGTTAAAATTAAATAGTTGGGGACAACCAGCAAGATGGTGGTGGAGTAAGGAGCTCTTAGAGTCAGCTCCTGCTACAGGGCAGTTAGCAAATACCCAGAGCTCTCTGGAGCTAGCTGAAGCACCTGAATGGTGGCTCTAGGAGGCCAGAAGAGCATCCTATAATATCCTTGGGGGAGTGGAAGGAGGAGACCGCCCTGCAGAGAAGACTCATAAGCAGAGCGCTCCATGCCATGGAGGCCAGTGCCCATCCTCCAGTGGAGGCACAAGCCACTTCAGGAGCCATTCCATGGTTGGAATTGAAAGCTCCACTTACCCAAAATGGGGGAGGAATAGACAGTTGGGCACCAATATCAACTATGATGAGGAAATTCAGTGGGCTGCAGTATGATCCTAAGAACAGCAAAAGTTGAGCCTGTCCAGGTCAGAAAGAGACTGAGAGCTGCCATCTTAACTCTGCACCTTGCACAAGGGCAAGAGGGGTAGACTGAAATACCCAGTGCTGGTGGGGACCAGCTACTTTCCATCCAGATCATATTGCAGGTCTAGCCGAGGCCCCAGTGCCACCTCTAGCAGGGAAGAGGCTGTGGAGACCTGCACCAGCCTCTCTAGGAAATTACCAACCAAGCCGCGGAAGCCAGTGATTATCCTACTCTGGTGGTACAAGCCGCCCCAGGAGCTGTTCTGTGATGGGAATTGGAAGCTCCATTTCCCAGAAACAGGGGAGGAGGAGATGGTTAGCTGTGATTTCGGCTACTGATTGGTAGACTTGTCTGACTAAGAAATAACCCTGGGAACAGGGGTGTGTGAAACAGCCAAAGTCAGAAAGAGGCTAGTAGCCACCATTTTGACTCCACCCCCAGTCTGAGGGGAAGCCAGGCTGACTGAAACTCTCAATGTCAGCAGGAACCAGTTTCTTTCACACAGATCAGCCTGCAGCTGGCCTAGGCTTCAGCCTCACCTCTGGCAGGGAGGAGACTGAGGAGCCCTGCACCAGCCTATATAGGTAACTGCAGGTAATTTTGGCTGCCATAGACTGAAAATCAGAAGTCTACCAGGGCAACTGCGATCATCTTGGACCCGAACTACATAGATTGCTGCCCACACCTGTAACTCCATCCTTGCCCCAGGCAGGGGAGAAAGGGATGTGAAGTTTCATCAGTCTCTGAGCAACTATAGTCTAGGCCTGCACAGGGATTATTCCACATAGTTGTAACTCTGTCCCTACCCCTGGCAAAGGAGAAAGTTGGAAGAAGCTTCATTCATTTCTGGTGCAATGAGCACAACTTGGGCCTCCACAGTTTACAGCACCAACTACATGCTTGGCTCCTACTGCACAACCAGCAAGGGAGAAATGATAGAAAGCCCTAAACTAAAGAGAAAATCTGCACCCAGAATAAATACTCTAGTAAACCAGATGCGAAGACACCAACAAAAAATTACAATCCACACCAAGAAACAGGAAGCTATAGTCCAGTTAAAGGAACTAGATAAGCCTCCAGATGACGTAAAGGAGATGAGACAACTAATTATAGAGGTTCAAACAAATTTCCTTAATAGATTCAATGAGATGGCTAATGAGATGAAGGATATTAAGAAGACATTGGATGAGCACAAAGAAGAATTTGAAAGCATACATAGAAAAATAGCAGATCTTATGTGAATGAAAGGTGCAATCAATGAAATTTTAAAAAACATTGGAATCATATAATAGTAGATTTGAGGGGGCAGAAGAAAGGATTGGTGAGCTTGAAGAAATGTACTCTGAAAGTGAACATACAAAAGAACAGATGAAGAAAAGAATGGAAAAAATTGAACAAGTGCTCAGGAAACCAAATGACAACAAAAGACCTTCAAACATATGTGCCATGGGTGTCCCAGAAGAAGAAAAGGGAAAAGGGGCAGAAGGAATATTTAAAGAAATAATAGAAAATTTCCCAACCATATTGAAGGACATAGATATCCCTGTCCAAGAAGCACAATGTACTCCCATCTGAACTCCAAATAGACCAACTCCAAGACACATACTCACCAGAATGTCAAAGGCCAAAGACAAAGAGAATTCTGAGAGCAGCAAGAGAAAAGCAATGCATGACATATAAGGGATATCCAATAAGAGTAAGTGCTGATTTCTCACCAGGAATCATGGAGGCAAGAAGACAGTGGTCTGATATATTTAAGATACTACAAGAGAAAAAATTCCAGCCAAGAATCTTATATCTGCCAAGACTGTCTTTCAAAAATGGGGGCAAAATTAGAATATTCGCAGATTAACCGAAACTGAGAGAATTTCTAAGCAAAACCAGAATTTCAGGAAATACTAAAGGGTGTACTAAAACCTGAAAAGAAAAGACAGAAGAGAGAGACCTGGACGAGAGTCTAGAAATGAAGATTATATCAATAAAAGTAACTAAAAGTGTCAAAAGAGTGGTGAAAATAAAATATGACAGATAAAACTCAAATAGTCAGGAATAAACTTAACCAATGATGCAAAGCACTTGTATTCAGAAAACTGTGACTCAGTGTTAAAACAAATGAAAAAAATCCTAAATAACTGGAAGAACATTCCATGCTCATGGATTGGAAGGCTAAATATCATTAAGATGTCAATTCTACTCAAATTGATATACAGATTTAATGCAATCCCAATAAAAATAACATCAGCATTAAAGAAAAAATTGAAAACATGATCATTAAATTCATTTGGAAGGGTAAGGAATCCTGAATAGCCAGAAACATCATAAAAAGGAAAACTGAACCCTCATCTCCAGACTTTAAATCATAATACTTGCCTACAGTGGTAAAAACAGGATGGCACTGGCCTAAAGACAGACACAATAGACCAATGAAACTAAATTTATGGTTCAGAAACAGACCCTCACAGGTACGGTCAAGTTATTTTTGACTAGCCTATCAAACTCACACAGCTCGGACAGAACAATCCATTCAACAAATGGTGCTGAAAGAATTGGACATCCATAGCTGAAAGAAGGAAAAAGGACCCCTATCTCACACCTTATCCCCCCAAATTAACTCAAAGTGGATCAAAAACCTAAAAATAAAAGCAAGAACCATAAAATTTCTAGAAGAAATTATTGGAAAATACCTTCAAGACCCAGTAGTAGGTGGTGGATTCTTAAAGGAGATAAGAGAAGGACTCCGTGGACTACTGATTTTTAATATATGTAGAAGTTTTAATTAGCTTTACTCTAAAATTGTGGAAATGTATGGAAATGTATAGAGTGGATGGTAACAAAGAGTGAGTAACAGCTAGTTTATAAATTTGGATGTGACTGAAAATGGTAGTCTAGTTATGCAAATGCCAACTGACAGAATGCTTGAGAATAATCTAGGAACTGGATAGCACAGTAAACCAAGAGGTGGGTGAGAATTGTGATTGATGGTACAGATGCAAGAGTGCCTTTTGTTAGCTGGAACAAATGTATGTCACTACTGCAGGGTGATGGGAATGTGGAGAAGCATGGGGAAATACAGCTGGAGTGACCTATGGACTGTGGTTAGTAGTAATAATATAATATTCTTGCATCTATGCAAAAGATGTCCTGTGTTGATACTGAGACAGTATGGAAAATGTGAGGCAAATGTACACTATGGACATGGTAACAATCAGATGATATTATTTTATTTGTAGCAAATGACACAACACACCGTGGTGTGTTGATGGAGGGGTATTGTTTGGGAATTGTGCACATGTGCATGATTGTTTTATAAGTTTACAACTTCTGTCATAAAAAATATATTTAAAAAACAATAATAAGGTGGGTTGGGGAAAAAACACACCAAATGTAAGATAAGGACTAAGATTAGTAGTAAGATTTTGACAGTGTTCTTTCATAGTTTGTAACAAACATCTGATGACAATGCAAGGTGTTGGTGGAGGGTCGATGTATGGGATCTCTGGATGATGTTATGCATGTTTGCTTTGTAAGTCACAACTTTTACTATACACTTAATTGTTTATTTATGTTCATATATAAATGATAAAAAGATAATAATCGGATTGGTTAGGGCAAAACTACTTTGTTTAGTAGTAATATTTTGACAATGCTCTTTAATCATTAGTTTAAAAAGTTTAAAAACAATGCAGTGGTACAGTGAGATGTTATATATATTTTTTGATGTTTTATATATAAATGTAAGTTCATAACTATTATATACTTATTGTTTATGTATGTTTATGTATGAATGATATATTTCAATAAATTTTTTAAAAAGTGAAAAAAAATTAAATAGTTGCTCTTATGGTGTACATCAAAATATGTTTTATTTCAAACAAAAAGTCAACATTGGGGAAGCGGACTTTGCCCAATGGATAGGGTGTCCACCTACAACATGGGAGGTCCGGGGTTCAAACCCCAGGCCTCCTTGACCCGTGTGGAGCTGACCCACGTGCAGTCCTGATGCACGCAAGGAGTGCCCTGCCACGCAGGGGTGTCCCCCGCGTAGGGGAGCCCCACGCGCAAGGAGTGCGCCCCGTAAGGAGAGCCGCCCAGCGTGAAAGAAAGTGCAGCCTGCCCAGGAATGGCGCCGCACACACAGAGAGCTGACACAAGATGACAAAACAAAAAGAAACACAGATTCCTGGTGCCGCTGATAAGGATAGAAGCGGTCACAGAAGAACACACAGAGAATGGACACAGAGAGCAGACAGCTGGGGGGGAGGGGGAATAAATAAATCTTTAAAAAAAAAAGTCATAAATCATTTAAAAAAAAGTCAACATTGTTGTACGAAACAAATAGAAGGGTTCACTTTTTTCAGAACTGTATTAAACAATTTCAAGCTAAATATCAGAAACTTAGTTCTTAAGGCCCTGAGCCATCTCCTATCACTAAGATACTCTCCCAAGTCCTTCCTCCTCATCCTCCTTCTCTTCTCTTTACTTCTTCTCCTCGTCATCCACTTTCTTCTTCCTTTACTCTCTGTTTACCCTTCTCTGGGTTCCACAACCTTTTCTCTCGATGGCTGTCCTGGAAAATTTGAAAACTTTAATGCACAATAATCCGATTATCTTTTTTTATCTCTTTGCTAATCAAAGGCTTGTACTGAGACTTATCTTGCCACACACAAAATGAACATGGAATTGTTTCTTTTAAGGAAATCTCTCCTAAATTTAAATCAGCCTTACATGATGTATATTCTGTTCTATTTATTTAATAAATGCATCTTTCTCAAACATCTTAGTCTTTTGATAAGGTCATTAACTGATATATACCATACATATATCAAATAGTCAGCTTGTTAGAAATTAATTACATTGTGTTTATTTAAATTTTTCTATTTATAAGACTCGTTTTGTTTGCTGTAAAGAAAATATATATAAGGATATATAATATATATTATAAGAAAATATAGGGGCAATGTGTTATATCACTACAGAAACAATTATTTTTAAGAACTTCTGATTTAGAAAACCAGCACACAGTAAGATAACATGTAATAAAGTACTCTCATTTCATGTGGTTTAATTTGGGAGAAAATCACTTTAGTCATTTTCACCATTTCCTTCCCTTAATCTGCCCCAAAAATCTTTATTGAGGCCATATAACTACACAAGTTTCAATCTCCTGGAAAACGTTTATATGAACTTTATAATTAATTTTTCTTAGAGTGGCAAATTTCTGTAACAAGCAGAATTATTCATAACTGCCATATCAAAAGTCATTCCTCATTAATTCAACAAACAAACAGAGTTCCAAACAATTGCATTAGTTTCTGGTATTACTGAGTTAACACATCTTTCCTCTATATCCTTAAGGATATCTTGACAGAGTCCCATCTGTTTCCAAGACACTTTGTTCATAAATCACTTAGCCATCTATAAAATCAAATGCCAGTTTCCCCAGCAACTTCTGCAGATGGGATCAAGAAGATGCTGTTGTTTTTTATTTCATGCTTATTTAGTACATGGTTCTTTGCTCTTTTGGAATTCACTCATTTCAAGGAAGTACACCACTTACTTCTAGAGAGTCATTCATTGTTTTAGCCTTGGGTAATACTTTTTCTACTGCTTCCAGAAGAAGAGTGAAATGTGTTTAACATAAGGTCCTCCAGAGCAAATGCAAACTCAAACGCTGAATTATTGCTTAGTTTAAATGCAGGACAATGGGATCTTTTGGAAAGGTTAAATATTAACAGGACAGTCTTTTTTAGAAAAAGTTAGAAATAGCATCATAATTTTGGGGAATGGTCAACAATGATTTTGCCTCAGGGATGTCATGGGTCCAATCTAGGGTATTGTCACTTGATAAGTCTTGGAATACATTTTGCTGCAGTGCAAGGAAATTTCTTTCCACTGCATGCACCTTAGTTGATAGTTATTATTAAACTCACTATGGTAATTGAATGGGAAATGGGAAAACAAGCCTAATTCTTTTTTTCTAAAAGTAGATTCTTTTTTTAGAAATAGAACACCATTTACCTAGTCAGTGTGGGAAAGAACTCAGGAACTTTTTATTTGAGCCCTCCCCAATACAAAGCAACATTATTCCCCATGGTTTGTATTCTTTCCTAGTTCTTTTTACCTGAAATTTCTGACTTAATGCACAAGCTCATGTCACATATTTTGGTCCTGGGGGAAATTACTGTGACCTGGTTTTTTGTTCTTTTTTTTCACCTCCTCCCCCTTCCCTGATTGTTGGCTGTTTCTTACAAGCTTCATTCCTCTAAATCCTTGATCTGGTAGGGGCATGCCAGCTGTCTACTGAGACTGCATCTAATCTTGTCCCCTGCCTGTCATTTGGCCTTTTAAAAATGGTCCCAGTTAAACGTGTGGTGTAATAAAAATAAATGTTTGTCTCCCTGAGTGCTGTGACTTGCCCTCATTAAAGCCACTGCTTCCTTAAAGAACACTGACTTTACCTTTCACTTCAGAGTAGAAAAGCTAACATGTATGTACTTTCCGATGGAATTAGGGACAGAAGATTCTTGTATTTTAGTTAGTCCACATTTATGTACCACATGTGGAAAGAGTGAGCAAACTGCACTACGTGTGATGAGACAGAGAGGGAAAATTATCTGCCAACTATTTCCTCCTTTCATATTTAGATTTAGTATAAAAACCATCTGAAATCCACAAATCTTTCAAGAGTTGGCATCTCTGGAATTTCTCAGCTTTTACAATCCTGAACAGAGTATATAGTTTAGTTGCTATTGTTTTCCTACAGCCAAGTTCTTCCTTTCCCCACCTGCATCTTCTCAAAGCTTCTGCCATTTCTTTGATAAGAAATCCTAAGTGCTGGATGAAGTTCTCAATTATTTTTTCATATACCAGATTTCTGTAACTAGTGAATGCTTTTTTTTTAAATTATAAATTATATAATATTAGCAGGCAATTATTAAATAGTTATCTCTCAGTTTGTTCAGGGCATTCTGAGTAATTTACTTTGTAAAGTCTAGCACTTTGTAAAGGTGTGATATAGTGAAATATCTATAAAAAATTCTATTTTGTTTTTCTTATATATTCCTACAATGTTATACAGTTCATTCTAGAATAGTTTTAAGTACATCTTTATATATTATGGATAGATAAGAAAAAATTGACTAATATTGACAAATTTCTTAATAATTTATCTAATTAATGTTTTCTATATTAATACTTAATATGTTTTATATTATTAAGACTATTAATACTATTAAAATATTTAATAATTGATTTTTTTAAACTGTTCAATTATATGTTTCCAACTTAAAACTATGAGCCCTCGGGTTAATGGCTATATAGATGAATCATTTGTTTAAGCAGTACACAGCAATCCACTTTGCCATCTGCCAATTGTCACACATTAAGGCCATTTGATATATAGACAGTCATTTCTAAAAGGAGAGCAGAGAGACTGACAGTTTGCATCAATAGCCAAGTTCACTCAGAGTGCAAAATTATAGAGCTTTAAATATGGATACCAGAGAGTAGATTAAAAAAATAAATGAATGAAATTCTAAATTATAGCTTTAGATGATAAAGGTCAAGTTTCTTTAGGAGAAAGTTCCCTTGTGGGTCCATAATTCTCCCTGCCTATTTAATTGGCTCTTAGAAGCACTGCTCCTTTAAAATAGAAAGTTAAAGGAAAATTCAAGGTGAACTGTTTCTACGTATTCTCCATAATAACGGTCTCTCACTTGGGAGTGCTGGTCATGGTTCTAGCAGAGTTTCTCAAACTGGCTTCCCAGGATCCTTGGAAAACTTGAGGAACTGGGACAAGGTTGTAATGTTTCAAATTTGTCTTTTCATTTTGAAGATAAGCTTTAAAATATCTCCCAGCTATAAAAGTTCTGTTTTTTGTAATGTACATTTTAAATAGAAATAGATTTTTAGATCTATGAGAAGTTTGTTTCCTTCTCCCCTTTGAAAGGGAGTCTATAAATGACTCAAGTTTGATACACATTTTAGTAAAGGAAGTGAATAAAATAGTTTCCACTTTGTGGTAGAGTAGCAGAAACAGAAAAGAGAATGAAGATACATGATAGCCACCTTGTATAGGAGCAGAAGAGAGAAAATGACAGCATTTCAGGGGGCAAGATAAACTATGGATTAACTAAAACAGTAAATTTTCAGAGGTATGGAATCAATTCACTAGCAATATTTGAGCAGATATTAGAATGAAGGAAGCAAGTCATTCCAATATATGAAGAGCAGCCTTCCAAGCTGCAGGAAAAGCAAGTGCAATGGTCCTGGGGTAGAAGTGTATTTGGCATGTGTCAAAACAGGAAGAAAGCAATGTAATGGAAACAGAGGGAAGAATGAGACTAAAGGGAAAATGAACTATAAGAGTTGGCCAAGGGGTAGATTATATGTAAAAGCCATGGTAAGGACTCTGAATTTTATTCTGATATGATGGGATGCCAATGGGAATATTTTAAGTAAGTGAACATTATGATACATTTTAATTGGATTTTCTCAGACCTATGGTGGAACTGGTGAGTTAGATAGGAAAAGATTTCTAGAGATGAGGAATCTGAGTTTTATTTGGAAAGGTACATAAGTGTAATCCAGGTAGATAAATTCAGCTGTGCTGCAGGGAATAGGGAATGCAATGAAAAAGTATGCCAAACAGAGGGAGCAGCATTTGGAAAGGCTGGGGACAGGAGTGATTACAGTGTCTTGGTAGGGCTGCGCTAACAAGTAGTTTCTATTGAGGGACAGGTCAAGGCCCTGTGGGTTTTCAAAGACTGGCAAATATTTGAGGACTAAAAACATTAATTGTTTCCGAACTATAAAAGGGGAGAATTTTATAATAGTGTCTGGTAAGATGTGTCTTAAAAGAAGAGGTCCCAGGGCCTGTGAGTGTCTTTAAAAGAGTGCTCTGTAAAACAACAAAGTAGTTGGAATATATTGTGTGAGCATGTGGAATAGTAGGAAATGAAGCTGGAGCCCTCTGAAAGAATGAGGCTGTAGAGGGGCTTTTAATACTGTGACAAGAAGTGTCAACATCATCCTGGAGGGAATGCAGAGACATTAAACATATTTATGGCTAAGAGATTTCAAAAGGCGTCAGGAGGTCATTCCAGAGGTTATGCTTATGCATGTCTCAGGCAGATCTCACTAACGGCCACTGTGAGCAGAGCCTCAAATAGGGGTTCTCCTGAGGGCTTTAGAGCCATCGGGACACCATAGGCAAGGCACACAACCCTTTGAAATCAGCACCGTCGGTGGACCTTGCCTTGGAATATACGACAACCTATTTCTCCAAAGTAACAGAGTTAGATTCATTTATAATTTCCCTACTCATGATTCTTCTATCTCTTTTATTTGAGCCTATAATTTGCACTATACTCGTTAAATGTGTTGCAGAGACTTAACCCTTCAGTCTCTTCATAGACTGTTTGAACCCTGAATCTCAGAAGAGTTGTGGCTAACGCCTGCTCTTCAGATCACTGGACTCACCCAGGACAACTAACAAAAGGATGAGGATGGACAACCCCCATCCCAAAAAACAGAGTCTCTACAGCTACAAGCAAGACAGTTCTACCCATCTGCCCCATGAGACCTAAGCCCTGTCTTAAGCTAAAGCAGAGTGGGCATCACCATCCCAAATCCTCAAGGTTGAGAAATGAACAAACATAAGGGGGGAATGCAACCATGGACAAAGCAAACTTATTAGTATTGTAGTATGGAAGAACATGTAACACTGATGTAAATATAGGGTTACCAAAGGTTATGAGGCTAGGAGGAGGGAATAATAGGTGGAACATAGGGCATTTTTAGGGCATTGGAATTAAGTATAAAGGACACTGTAAACTATAGACCTTCGTTAGTAACAATGCTTCAGTGTTACTTATCTATTGTAATAAATATACCACACGATTGTAAGATGTTATTAATAGAGGATGATGTGGGAGGGGGAGGGGTTGGAGTATATGGGAATCTCTAATACTTTTTATGTAACTTCTCCATAGTCTAAAACTTCTTTTAAAATAAAGTTATTATACTAAAAAATATATTAAGAATGAAAGTCAGAGTCACATGTTAAAATGCACACTCTGGTTTTCCACTTTGACAATGGATTTGATTGTGACAAGACTAGTAGTCATTGAACAGAAAGAGATAAGGAAGTGGTTGTTACAATCTGAGGGTAAAATGAAGATAGATTGTTCTAGAAGGTCTTGGTCATAGAGATAATGAGAAAAGAATTGACTTAAGTCTACTAGTAGGAATTGGTGCCTAATCAGTTGTAGAAGTAGAGCAAGGGACTGTTAAAAATGAATCTCAGGTTTCTCGTTGAGTTGCTAGATAAACCACAGTGCCTCTCACAGACATGAGGAGTAATGGAGGAAATTTTTTATCAAATTAAGTAATTGATTTATTGATTAATGAAGATTCTAACCCATCTCCCAAATTTACTGTCAATAAATCACTTAATCCTTATTTCCCTCATCTGTAAAACAAGGGTAATTTATATCTACTCAGTCTGGCTCACAGGATTGGTTTGAAGAAACGCCTGAAAATATTCAGTATTTTATACATGCAAAATCTTATGTAGGTTATCATGAGAAATTTGAAAAATGAACCTTGTTGAATTCACATACATATACGAAGTTGGATATTACAAATGCTGTTCAATCAATGCACTTCTCCAAATATCATCTTCACAATTAACCACTATCATCGATTTTGTGTTTAACATTTCCTTACTTTAAAGAATAATTTTAACTATGAATGCTTGTATTCCCAAACAAGAAATGAAAAGTTTGCTTCTTTCTGAGGTTTTGAAAAATGGTATATCTAGGCCTCTGTACTTAGCTTTTATTCATTCAATATTATATTATTCATTCAATATTATAT
This sequence comes from Dasypus novemcinctus, assembly GCF_030445035.2. Lineage (NCBI taxonomy): Eukaryota > Metazoa > Chordata > Mammalia > Cingulata > Dasypodidae > Dasypus > Dasypus novemcinctus. The sequence continues at coordinate 89,905,100 of NC_080677.1, forward strand.
TTTCAGTACAGTATAGAATAATTATGCATAAAATAAATTTTAAAAAATTAGGAACAACCCAAATGTCCATCCACAGAAACATACCAAATTGTGATATTCTTTTAAAGGAATATTATACAACAGGAAAAATTACAGCTGAATATAAAAATAGTATATTTGTATAAATACCCACTTTGAAAAATTTTTAAAGGTATGCAGATATAATAAATAATGCTTTTTAAAATTCTATGTATTAAAAAGATTAAGTTAAAAGAAAAGGTTTCTAAGGACATTCTTTTTTTTAGTAAAACAAAATACAAAATATGATAAGGTTCTAGTGATTATTAACCTAGAAGGAGATTCTTCAATGAGAAGGGTTATTTGAGAGCTTTTGCTTTGACCCTTATGTTTTTCTACTTAGAGCTGCTTAGTTTCCACCACCATTACCACCAGGGTTGCCTCCTCATTCGCTATGGCCTAAGGCTTTTATTAACAAACATTTTCATATGCAGTAGGGCCTCAGGAATTAGCTGACCTGTTTATTCTGTCCCACTCAAGGACAAAGGTCAATTCCATTAAAACTAAAACATTACCTGATTCAAATCATGGGAGATTTAGTATTTTATTTCAATAAAGGAGGCTGCTCTGTTTCTCTTGGGTTTTGTAAAACAGGAATTTTCACATACCCTAAATTATTATATCCAGAGCTATAGAACTTATTTTTTCTAAGTTAAATAAATAGATCAATAGGTTGGAGTATTTGGTAATGAATCCTATTGAATTTAATTGTATATCTATATCTATATATCTACATATAGACTAAGAATTATTCTATTTGATTTAAATTTTTCTCCTCCTGTATCCACCAAGTTTAAGGAGTTACATTTGTTACTAAGATATGCCAGTCCAAGCAAAAACAACTTCCCTTAAGTCCATACTCATCTTTAAAAGATTAAGTTTTAATTTTGGGTGAAAAGACAAAACCAGGAGTCTTGTTTATGCTTCCATCTCAGTATAAGCAGCATATTCCTCATTTAAGATAAAACTGTTATTTACTAGTACTAAGTATATTGCTTGAATCATCTATCATGATTCATTTAACTAAACACTTTATTTCTGCTAGAAATGGTTAACAGTTCTATCATTTACACACTACCAGGCACTGATTAAGTTCTTTGCGTATAATGTCTCAGTCAAACCTCAGAACCTATGAAGTGGGTACTCTTATTAAACACATTTTCTCAACTGAGGAAACTGAGGCCCGAAGAGGTTAAGTAATTTTATCAGAGTCACATAGTTCTTAAATGTTAGACCTGGGATACAAACCCATACAGTCTGACCTCAGGGTACATGCTCTTAAATCTGACTCTGTCTTTTCTTCACTGAATTGAAATATAAAATGAACCTACTTACAATATTTTAATCTGTGCATATACTTACAACCTAGAACCAAATGAAGATATTTTGAGGTTGGTTAGTTAATTTGAAAATGAATCCTCAGAGTCTATTTTTTTGTCTTTATTTAGTAGATACAATTTTTTTTTGAACTTTTGCTTTCCATCATTGCGATCTCCCTTCAGACACAAGGGTCATTCTTACCCATTTCTGGGTCCGAACCTGACATATTCCCTGGCACACACTCACAAAATTTTTGAAAAGGCCAATGAAAGAATGACTGATTGAAAAAACTGGAAAATTAAAGGATGCGTAGAGGTAACTGGATGATTCAGGCTTTCAGTTTGCTTTTGAGAAACAATAAAATATTTTCACCTCAATTAATTAAATGGGTGCCCTCTTTTGATCTATTTTCCTGGATAAAGACTTGATCACTAATTTAATTATCTTAACTATTAGTTGTCCCCTTGAATTATAAACTACTTGAGATTATTCCCATGATTATTTTAACAGGGTCCAAAACTTGAACTTGAAAATTAGAGTAAATAGTATTTTAATAACACCATGATATTGTCTAACAGTGCATGCCCCAAGTTTTATTCAAATACGAACATGTTCAGTAGATAGTAAAGAGACTTTTTCACATTGAAAACTAGTTTACAGGGTACAGAATTTTCAAATGAAGAAATATTTAAAATATTTGCTCCTGAGTACCAAAAATATCATTAAAATTGATAAAATATAGCCAAATTTAAATCCCCAAAATATTTTCTTGCTTTCTTTTTATTTATTTACTTTTTAAATAATAAATTGTCTTTTTTAAAAAGATAATTAAATCACAAAAATGTTACATTAAAAAATATAAGATGTTCCCACATACCCCACTTCCCATCCCCCCGCCCCCCACTCCTCCTACATCAACAACCTCTTTCATCATTGTGGCCCATTCATTACATTTGGAGAATACATTTTGAAGCACTGCTGCACCACATGGGTTATAGTTTACATTGTAGTTTACACCCTCTCCCAGTACATTCCGGGGGTTATGGCAGGATATATAATGTCCAGCATCTGTCCCTGCAATATCATTTAGGACAACTCCAAGTCCTAAAAGGGAGAGGGAAGTAGAGATGAGATATGGGGGCATTTTAAGGACTCAAAATATTTTAATGGAAAACAAAATGAGGTAAGTGTTCATAGGTTTGCTATTTTTATAACCTAGCACTTACAGATATTTAATACATGTAAGAAAGGAAGGTTGGATTCCTGCACCATTGATCTCTGTAAAAAGGCTGGACCAGTTTACACAACAGTTCCATTCATTCAGTTATTATTTATTGGACTCCTACTATACAACAGGTGCCACACTAAGGGTCCACTAATAGCGTGTTATATGTGCATGGTTCTTTAAAGAGCTTCTGACATTCACAGTTCTTGTCTTGTTTTGATCCTAGCAAACACCACATGTTTGAAAACTGAGGCCCAGAGTGATTAATTGTACTACCCAATATCACAGAAGTGGTGGCAAAACCAAGGCTACAGAAGCCATAATGGTAATAATAATAATGAGAGAGGAGTTAGGCCAGTAGGGATCCTCATGGAAATAGCCTCTCAAAGGGTTCTGCTTCATAAAAGTCTTCATTTTAAAGTAATGTTCAATGGCTTGATCACTAACGGAATATACACCAAACTCACTTTATCATTAAGAGTTAAATTTCCTTTGACTAATACAGATCAACTTCCTATAATAATGCTGTTTTTAAACATAGTTGGTATATCATGCTTTCCTCTCTTCTTGCTTAAACTTAATTGAAAAAATAAGCTTCACAAAAAGCACCCTATAAATAAATAGAGTATGTAATGAGCAACCATTATACATGATTTCTTCACTCACGTGGAACCCCTATAGCTTACTAATGAGTTCCCCACTTGTAAGGTACTAAGGCCTTCTGTTTCAACTAGGTTAATCATAGTTTATGACCAACCATTATGTCTCTCCTAGTCATGATTACTACCATTTCAGCTCTAGGTAAAGTATTCATACTTTATGATCCAATTTATTGTTTGGCTGCATCAGAAAACCAAGCCTATATGAATATTTTGTTTGATATGAAAAATATACTAAAGTTACCATTGCCTTCATAAATGCATAATAAATTGCATAAAATGCATACATTAGAAAAAGAAGAAAATTAAGTCAGCTGTTCTTAAATAAGCTTTTCCATTGGCAATGTCAACACACTAGGCGTGCAAAAATTCATTTGGTCGAATGATGATTATAATGGCTACTGTTTATTTAGCACTTTCCCTGTGACTTACTCTTCATATATACATTTATATATTCATTATTTCACCCCATTAAATCTTTACTGATTTTACAAAATAATTATCGTCATTTCACAGCTGGCTAAGGAAACAGACTCAGGGAAGGTAAGGAACTTTCCCACTGTCACAAAGCAGCAAATTTGAGCTTTTGCTCCTTGCTGACCACAACTGTCTGCTACATCATACCTTTTCTCTACCTCTACTCCTGCCTCCCTATTGGAGTAAGCTGAGAGGTTCTGTTTTAATTTCTACTCCATCATTTCTCAGTTCACTTATGCAGTTATGCACTCAATATGCATTTATTGAATGCCTTTTATAGGTCAGGCATGGTTTTAGGAACTGAGGACACAAGAGTTAACAAGACAAAGTCATTCTCACAAATGTTTATAATCTCACGCAAAGTCAGGCAACAAACAGACCAGATAATTTCTGAACGTGATAAGTGCTGGAAAGATAAATAGAGTAAAGTAATAGAGAAAGCACATGTCTGGACTGTGGGAGAATGGGGAATGTTTATTTTAAATCAGAAGACATTTCTAAGGAAGGGACATCTGAGCTGGACCATGAATGGCATGAAGAAGACACCAGGTAATCTACAACTAGGAGTTCCAGTCAGAGGAAACATCAGCAGCAAAAGTTTAAGGGAGGAACAAGATCAGCATGTTCAAGAAATAGCTAGAATGCCATTGTGGCTAACCGTTAGTGAACTGAGATGAAAGTGGTAGTGGGAGATGGGGTTGAAGAAATAAGCAAGCACCAGATCCTGTAAAGCTATATAGGCCTTGGTGAAGAGTTTGGCTTTATATTAAGTGCAGGGTAAATCACTGAAGGTGGTTTTCAGTAGAACAGAGTCAAGCGGGAGTTTCCCAGTCTCTAGCTGGGTTCATAGTTCTGCCTCTAATCACAGCCAATTTAGCTCATATTAGCAGGTTTCTCTCATTCACATCTCTAATCTAGTCACTGCCTGTTATTCTACTGTGATGAAGCAGCTTTCCCACTTACCAATCATTCTATTAGAATCTCTTTTATTCCCTTTGTGTTTACCAGACACACTTTATCTCCTGGTACCAATTCCAAAACCACATACTGCTATGGCATTGCCTTGAACCTGCTCTACCATTCACTAAAATTATCTTTACCTTCTCAGCCCTGACATTGCTAATCTCAGCTAGATGTTAAGTGAAACACCAACAGGGTGGAGGTAGGAACTAATTATTGTTAAAGTGTGGCAAAATGACACTGCTTAGCATACAGCTTATAAATAGTATTCACATTTTAGAAGAATTCATGTTAACCCAAATAAAGTTTTCATCTGTAGACTATCCTAACTGTAACAGTGTATTGAATTATATAATGAGGTGACTTGGGACTATGATATATCCAGGTGTCCCCAGGATTAGTCCTTCTAAATTAATTCTGTTTTTCCCAGTTCCTTGACATTCTTGCCTCCTGAACAGTTCTCCACAATTTTCCTACACTAATTCCTTTGGCAGTGGTATTGGGTTGTGTGAGGATTAGTTTTGAGGTAAGAATTTTTATTGCAAGTACACATATATAAGTACATATTTATGCATAATATGTATATAAACTATTTCTAGTGAGAATAAATTTTAATAATAAAAAGTTTCAATATTGATTAAAATTTGAAACCCAAGATTGCTAATAAAAATGTTTTCAAATTATTTCTGTGGTCTTGAGAAGAAGTTATAACAATTTCTCCAGTACTGAGTCCATAATTAGTCAAACTTGTTAAGGAAGAGGAATTAAGGTAAGCAAGTATTTTATTACACATGTAATAAAATGTGGTTGCCTAGAAATTAATATTTTTGTGAAGATTATCCTTTAGAGATTATCATATTTGTAAGATCTCAGAAATTTTGCTTCTATTGCATCTAATATTAAGAATTCATTTCTGTGACACCAAAGAGTAAATCAAGAAAGAGAAAGGCATAAGACCAAGGAGCAGTAGATCTAGGCCAAGAGAACAATGAAAGGAAATCCCTGGAAGACTGCTGAGCAACAGATCTAGAAAGCAAGGAATCCTGACTGAAGCAATAAAATTAGAAGGAAATTTGGGGGTGAAAGATAATTTGATAGAATTTCTAACATAATAGAGAATTTGAAAAATTGATACATGACAAGGACAAATACAGTAAGAAAAAAGAAATGCAAGAAAAAATACAATAAAAACCAAAAAGTAAAACAATAAGCAAAAAAATAAATCAAAGTAAAAGAATTGGGTCTGCAGGTTATAACATTTTCAGTCTTAATAATGTAAATATTGCTCACTGATGTAACTAAAAATAATGTCATTACTATGTGGAAGAGTGGTTGCAGGAAGGTGTGGTGGTTTGAAGCTATGTATACACCAGAAAAACTTGTTCTAAAATTTAATCCATTCTTGTAGGTGTGGAACTTTTGATGAGACTACTTCAAGGTGTGACCCACCTCATTCACGATGAGTCTTGATCCTATTACTAGAGTCCTTTATAAACAGAATGAATACAAAAAGAGAGAAAGAAAAAATGCCATGGGACCAAGAAACTGAAATCAGTGTGACCTGGAAGAGAAGGGAGAGACCAGCAAACACTGCCATGTGTTTTGCACATGTGTACAAGGATTGCCAGCAGTCAGTCTTTGGGGTGAAAGTATTGCCTTGGTTTGGACATTTTCCTGGACTCTAACCATGAATGGATAAATTCCCACTGTTTAAGTCAAACATTATCATGGTAATTTTCTTGGAGCAGCCTCAGAAACTAAAACAGAAGGGTCATATATCAGCTTAATCCTTATCTATCATCTCAGGATCTAATAGATGTCTAAAATATAAATACATAAAAAATAGTCTGGATATTAATAGAGATGGAAGTACATCATATTCACTAGAAGAAACAGCAAAGAGACTTAAAAGTGATCTCACTTCTAATTATTATCACTAGGTTTCCAACTCCTGCTGTTTTGTTTGACAAGCATGACTTTAATTTGTACTACAGTATGTCCTTATGATATTCCTTTAGCACTCCCATTTGCTGATCTATAGACAGAAATTACCATATTTTCTCATTCTTTAGAGAAATATTACTGAATATTTGCCATCTACCAGGTACTGTGCTAGATACTGAAATTATGAAACAGAAAACAGAAGACTGAGTGATGGACTGCATTTCTGTAGTTAATTTTGTCTTATACTTAGAGATATATGCAGAAGAAAACATCTAAAAATGTTGTATATTGTATAAAATCTTTATTTTGATTTGGAACTTTCCTTCATGTATGTATCATTTCACAAAATAAGCAAACCAAATGGAGCAGAGATGTTAAATAAGAACCATTCTGGTGGTGTCATCAACATGGCAACATAAGGCATTCCCTAGAAAACTCTTCCATCAGAAACAACTAAGAGAACAAATACCACTTTTTTGAAACTCTGGAGGACAATAGTGACTGGAGAAGTACTCTACAAATGCTAAATTGAAGGGGGAAAAAAACACCAGAAAGAAGGTAGGAGATCTGCAACTCAGACCTGCCAGTCTGGACCCTTGCCCTCAGTTAGTGCTGCATGACTCTAGAGTCACACAGCAGAGGCACTCCAGTCTGGGTACCTCCTCCTGTGGTCATAGGCCACAGAACCACTCAAAGCAACAAATTAGAACCCTATAAACATAAAGTGACATACCCCCAGGGCAGAATTTAAGTGTCTGGTGAGCACACACAAACAAATGGATCCCCCAGAAATGAAAATGTTTCCTGGTTGAAATATTGGCTAGTGGTGCATACCCCACACTGGAATCTGCTGGGGTATCTAAATGGAAAAATGGGCACTTTTACATGTTGATCCCATCCAGCTCCCCGGGATGAGATACCCTAACATGGGCATTTCCAGATGCAGAAAATCCCCATGAGTAAAAAAGGAAAACACAACTTCTGTAAGGCAGGATGGGCCCTAGGACTGAAACTTGTAATGAAAAGGGGGCACTAAATGACAGAGAGTAGGTGAGCAAATCATAGGAGCTGGAGAGGAAAATCTGCAGAAAAATAACAAAGCACTTTTCAACTCCTAGAGAACGATCAGAGGAAAGGAAACCTTCTGCTAGAAATGAAACATTTGCACATAAAAGGGAAATCTTAAAAGTTGCTATGCATGCCAAGGCAAGAAACAGGTGCAGACAGCCTGAGAAAACATAAATAGTTAAACATGTGCTACTTGTTACTCTAAAGTTTCAGTATACACTGAAACGAGCATTGAAAGAAGAGCTTTAGCACATAGCCAATCTTCAATAAAACCATAAGCAAAAGGAAGTAAAGGACTTTCAGAGTTAGCACATCAAAATAATGAGGTATCCAGACATCAGCAGAAAGCTACAAGCCATACGAAGAAGCTAGAAGTATGGCTCAGTCAATAGAACAAATTAAAACTTCAGGGAAGACACAGATTTTGGAACAATTAATGAAAAAATTTTAAACAGATCTCCTAAATCAATTCAGGGATTTGACATAAAATATGGATTGACATAAACTAACTATGGATAAAGAGCTAAAGGACATTAAGAAAACAATGTGTGAAGAAAAGAGGAATCAGAAAGTTTAAAAAGAAACTACAGAAATTATGGTGATGGAAAACACATTAATGGAGATTAAAATATATTGGAAGCAGGAAAGAAAAGAATAGGAAAAAAAGAAAAGAAAAGAAAAAATACACTGGAAGCATAGAACAGCAGATTTAAACAGGCAGAAGAAAGACTCAGTGAACTAGAAGACAACACAATCAAACCATATATTTGGAAGAAAAGATAGAGAAAAGAATAGGAAAAAACTGACCTGTGTTTAGGAAACCTGTGTGACACCACGTATTATACCAAAATATGTACCATGCTAGTCCCAGAAGAAGAAGAGAAGGGAAAGGGGGCAAAAAAAATTTTTTTAAGGAAATTATGCCAAAAATTTCCCAACTCTCATGAAAGACATAAACATACATGTCCAACAAGCATAATGCAATCCAAACAGGGTAAACGCTAATAGAACTACTCCAAGAAGACACCTACTAATCAAAATGTCAAATGCCAAATAGAATTTTGAAAGCAGCAAGAGAAAAGCAATTCATCACATACAAGGAATCCTCAATAAGAGAATAAGTGCCAATTTCTCATCAGACCATGGAGGTGAGAAGGCAAAGATGTGATATATTTAAGGTACTGAAAGAGAAAAACTGTCACCTATAAGTTCTTTATCCACCAAAACTGCCCTTCAGAAATGAGGGAGTATTTAAGGCATCCACAGATAAATGAAAACTGAGAGTTAATCACTAAAAGATCTGCCCTACAAGAATTGCTAAAGGATTTCTTCAGGCTAAAAGGGAAGACAGGAAAGAGTTGCTTGGAACAGTATGAAGTGAAGATCTTCAGTAACTAAAAGGAAAAAATGCAAAACCCAATAATAATGTATCCTCCTTTATCTCTTTACTCTTTAATTTCTATAAGACTTAGAATACATTTGAATAAGAAATAATCACATTTCCTGATAACAGTAATGCAAAATATAAGGAGGTAACATGGGACCAAAAATAATTGAAAGCAAGCAGTGATTCAAACAAATATTTGCATAGAAAAGTTCATAACAACATTATCCACAATTACAAAAGATGGAAGCTTTCCAAATATTCATCAATTGAGTAATAATAAACAAAATGTGGTATATACATACAATGGAATATTACTGAGCCATAAAAGGAATTTAGTGCTGATACATGTGACAACATGGATGAATCTTGATGACATAATGTTGACTCAAATAAGCCAGACACAAAAGTGATCTCACTGTTTTGGAACAATTAGAATAAGTGAACTCATAGAATCAGAATCTAGAATGTAGATTACCAGGGGACAGGGTGGAGATAGTAATTGGGAAATTAAGGCTTAAAATATATAGTGTTCTTATTTGGAATGATGGAAATATTTGATAATAGATGGTGGCAATGGTAGCACAACATTGTGAACATAACTAACTACACTGAACAATGTATCTGAATGTGACTAAAAGGGGTAAATGGTGGATGATATATATGTTGGACTGTACATATGGTGACAGAATAATTTTTTTTTAATCTTTGGAACTATACTATATTAATAGTGAACCCTAAGATAAGTCATGGACTCTAGCTAATAATAAAATTATAAAAATGCTCTCATCAGTTGTAATCAATGTTCCACACCAATGCAAGTTTTTAATAATATGGGAATCCTGTATATGGGAATCCTGTATTTTATGCAAGATTGTTCTGTAAACCCACAAGTTCTCTAATAAAGAAAATAAACCAACAAAAAAACTAACTAGGAAGTGAAACTAGGTGTGGAGTATATGGAAACTCTAATATCTTCACAATTTTTCTTCAAATTTAAAAGTATTCTAACATAAAAAGTTTATTTAAAAAATGAAAAAAATAACGTTTGTGTAATAAATCTAAAAATAAGTTAACTGTGAATCTTTTTTTAGTAAACTAAAATAATTTTGAGTCTATGAAATCTAAAGAATTGCTACTCTGCTTAAGCAAGGTAGAGAGAAAACAATTATTTTAGGGTAGACACACCTGGATGTGAACCTGACTCTGCCATTTTTCAGTTAGGTGATCTTGAGAAAGTTACTTAACCTCCATTCAGATTCCTCATCTATTAATAGAAATAACATTGGATTCATAGGTTTATTGCAGGGATTAGAGGACAGAATTTAAAGAGCTTAGCATTATGCTTGGAATACTGTAAATGACCAGAAGATGGTAGCTGTAATTTATATTACCCCTAAAAATTTGATATAATATACTGTCTTATTCATTGGGTATCATCTTATCATACTTTATCAGTAGGTTAACACACTAACATAAATATTTGAAATTATGAAACAGCAAAATCATATCTTTGAAAAATCCCATGGTTTCATTTTTTATCTATAAAAATATGTGTTTATGATTACAGGTTTAATTTTCCATTTAGTTATTTTCCAAGTCAGATGAATTTTCAAGTTATTGTGTGAGAACAGAGAATTGGACATTTTGTACATATAAAGCACCTCTTTGGTTTTGACAAGTTGAGAGGTATATTGTGCTTAGTTCTTAGGATCATTTTCTTACTTTCCAGACAAAAGGTTTTCTGCTACTAATCTGTCAGTCTTAAATCTCATGGGATATGCTCACTTCAACTCACCTCTCTCTTGTTTTTTGAGTAAATAATTATATGATGTTTTCATCCTAATGCATACATTGCTCTAAATGAAAGCCTCTAAAAGAGAAATTTACATGGAAATGAATCCCGTAGTAAGTATTAATGCTGTTTTGAAGGAATAAACAGCAGCTTTAATAGTTTTTAGCCAAGTTAAACCAAAAAAAATAAAATAGAAAAGTAGAGGTTACTGAGTTCAGGCTGATGTTATTTTTCACATCACTTCTCTTAGAAACTCCATGAGGAATAACAATAAAATTCCCAAACTTGAGACAACGAAAGAATTAGAAGAGTAAACCCTAGCTATAATACTTAGAACTTTAAGATCAAGGCGAGTGAGAAATCCAAGTACACAGATTCATTCAAAGTCTATGTTTTTCTGGTTTCCTTTAAACCCCAACATTACCTAGGAATTTCTGTGGTGTTGCTATCAACATTCCACAGATGAATTACTGAAGGAGTTTCTACATAGTGTTTCCTTCAGTATTCACTCTAAACAAAACAAGTCAGCAATCACTACTCACCCTTTTGAGTTTGAAGAACTTTTCTTTTACTGTGCTTTGAAAAGTGTTTTATAAAATTGGAAATTTCCAGAGGGTTATGGTCAAGGACAGATTTAAACAAGGAGACACTGGGGTTGGATGAATCTCTGGAAACAATGATAACCCATACCCTGTATGAAGAAAAGACATTATTTGGAAAATGCTGTGAGTGGATGAACCACAGAACACACCTACACTAGTGCAGGTATCACAAAGGTCCTCTCCCCATTATCTATGCCTGTGTCTGTAGGTCTTTAACAGTGCTCAAGAGCCTACACTTTGCACTATGGATTTCAGAGGGCACATAACAAACCACCCATATTTTGGAAGCAGTGAGCAGGAGGATTAATGAGTTGCTTAACCCCTGCTCCTTTGAATGAGTATTTATTGATTCTGACAGAGGCATAGGGAAATGAATGTTAGGGAGTAGAGTTGCATACCTCATCTGACTCTCTGCTTTAATTTGTTTGTGAAAATGGATTAAGACTGATGGCAAATAAGACTGTGCAGGAAAGACAGGACACAGAAAACTATAATGGCCACGGAAAGAGCATCGACTAAAAACTCCAGTTTTTCGCTGGATGCTATTTTTATAATTTAGAATTGTAGGCACGTATAAGCTATTTTAATATCATGCATATGAATACATTCACAAAGTTTTATGCAGTTTACAAGCCTTAAAAACAAAGTTTTCCTGACTTGCAGTACCATGAACTCAATTTTATGTACCTAGGTCTGAAAAAAAAAAATCCGATTGTGTTCTTTCAGTCTTGTACATCAGCACCAATAAAAGAGATTTCTGATGTTTGACCACAGATGGCACCTTTGTTAAAGATGCATGAAGTCAATGGAAATAGTTCCTGTTTCTCTAAAGTTGTGTGGGCTCTGGAAGTCTGGCAGTGATAAACATTTTTTTCTCACTTAAATGAGGTATAAAAGACTCAGAAGACAAAGTACAATCAGAAGAGAAGATACAATTGCTGCTTCTGGTAGGAGGCAGGGGTTCATTTGTTTGTTTGTTTGCTTTGGGTTGGTTTTTACAAAGGCACACTGTTGACCATACCAAAATTAAAGTGAAGAATGAAATACTATTGGTATATCCTCTCATTACATGTGGTCTTTATTTTCTCTTATTTTGATGGGATAAAAAAGTATATATAGCTTGAAGACTCTATCTGCTAGGTCTGCATCTGGCTTTTTTCTCCTTTCTTTTTTTTACAAAAGCTAATATGTTTTGGATTATATACTGCCATATAAAAAGGTAAGAAGCACATCCCAGCAAGGATCAAAGTTGCAAGAGTACTTAAGGTTATGTTTGAATTTCACCGACTCTCTTACCTTCTCAAACTAATTAAAGCAGTCATACTGAAGAAAAAAAAGGTACAATATTTTAAGAATAGAGTTTCCTAGTTTAAGATTAGTTTGATGACACTTTTCAAAATAACCTGAAGCTATTTGGTTTACCAACTGCTAATGGGTTAGTATAGCTTTCTCAAACTCCTAATTCTCTCTGTTATTTGGATTCTCTTATAGAGAGACCTTTAACTCTGGTTAGAAGCCAAGTGACTGCTATGTGCCAGGCTTTGCGTAAGAAGTTTTTCACCCCAGCTCTTCCTAAAACCTAAATACGTTAAGCATTATTATATTTATTTTACGTATATTTGAAAAAGGTAACTACAGTTATATGAGGCCAAAAAATTGTCAAAAGGCCTGAAATGCAGAAAATCCATCCATTTAAATTCCTCCTTAACCTGAATAACTGACTTGACTAATTTTTCCTCGCTGATTTGACTGGTTGTTTTGGCATTACGGGCTGACTGACACATTACTGTTTTAAGTTTGGCTGTTCTTATTATAGAGGGAAAAATCACCTTTAATTTACCTTTTGGAAGATTTGTTTCTCCTCTACTCTATTTAAAGACTGATGAAAAAAATTTCCTGTGTTTTTTGTTAAAAGGGATACCATTTGTTTTACTGAACAGTAGAGAACAGGCTTAGAATCTGAAGCATGTCTGGCAATGTATGCCATTACTTGGTATAATCAGTATTTATTTTGACTCAATTTACACCTTTTATTTTAACATTAATACGGCAATTTAATACTTAAGACATCATCAATAGACCTAGTCCTTTTACATAAAAATGAGAAGTTAACTGATGTTCAGATGATAAAATACAGTTTTTGTCTCTGGCACTGTCCTCCTCTAGGTCCCCATTATAAGCCTGTCAGTTTAAGGCAGTCTCTACCTAAAGCCCCTTTCATCTTAAATGAGATTCACACTCCCCATATGGCCCATAAGGTACTGCCTGGAGTGAAAATTAATTGTCCTGCTGACCACCATACTCCACCACACCCATCTGGCCTCCTGGCAGTTCCTCAACAAGAGTAGGCTCTTTCCCTCCTCAGATCCTCCTCTCACACGGTTACCTCTGCTCATCCAAGCCTAGTTCCTTCTACTTATTCTGACCTCAGCTCATATTCAGAATGCTTCATTGTAGGTGCCTTCATTGCTTACTGGATTTAAGCAGATTCCCCCATATCATTACCTGATCTTCTGCTGTTTATTTCCTTTAGAGCACTTAACATACTTGGTGTTTATTTCTTTACTTGTTATTTCCAGTTTTCTCCAGATTGTAAGCTCTGTGAATGCAGAGACTATGTCTATTTTGTTGACCACAATATACCTAGTATCTGTTTCAATGCCTGGCACATAATAGGTGCTCATTAAATTTTAGTGAAAGAAATGAATAGACATTTAAGACTTGGCTTGGCTTCATTATGAGCACTTGGTACTTTTTAAAATTCTATTTTTGTTTTTGGTTATGTACTTACAATTATATGATAGAAAAAGAAATACTAAGGTACTGATGTTCTGCTTTTGTTTTTGTTTGTTGTTATTGTTGTTTCAATGACAACATTAAGATTTTAGGAATTTTCCAGTGAGTTGGCTGGCTCCTTTACAGACAGTATTTGACTATATGACACCTTTATCATTATATTGTAGGAGTAATAGAAATAATCATTCTGCTGTTTGTGTCTCACATTTTACATGGATTAATTGGGAAAATAGAACATAATGATAAACTTAATAGTGAATTACAAAGCATAGATTTAAAAAAGATAACTATCCTTTTTGAAAAAAATAATGTAAGTGATCAAGAAGAAATATGTAGCTATGAAAATTATTCATACCTTTCTTAGGTTACTGGAGAATTTTAATGTTGATTTAAGTACCACAAATAATGACTTAGTCATATAAATGAAATGATTGAAATGCTGGCTGTTGTCTTTATTACCACCAATCAGTTTGAGTACCAAATTATATTTGTTTAAACCATTAATGTGACACATTGCTCTTTTAACAAATTCCCCATGTTATTTGTTGGGGAATACCTATTTAGTATTCAGCCCATAATGATATATTTAGTAAGCACTTCACATACATTAAATAAATAAGTGGTCACTAAATATATGCTATCAAGGTGAGAAGTGGAAGTATGTGCATCAGTTTTGTTAAATTTTCTAAATATTATCTTTATCTATCTAGTGTAGTATGATGGTCAGGAGCAGGGACTTTGGTTCACACCTTACATTTCAACCACTTATTGTACTTACACGTCTTTTTCTGTAATATATACTTACCTATATAATACACTTATCTCATTGGGTGGCCCTGAGACTGCATGTGAAGAGCTTAGTTCATCATAAGCACTCAGTTCATTATTAAAACAGATCACAGGGAGGCTGATAAACCAAGTAGCTATTTTCAATCTCTTTTAGCTCCTTATTAAAATAATTCCAAACTATCTGGATAAGGTTCTGTAGAAACTGTAGGTGATATGCAAAAGGTAGATATGATCAAAATAGCTAATAAAATCTCAAAACATATGTTTAAATTATTCTTTCTATTTAAGAATCTCCAGTGTCAATTAGAAAGCAATAACAACCAATCCCTTGGGAGTTTCCAATAAATGTTAAATGTTTTGGCATTATCTAGATATATTCTATTATACAGTACTGTATTTGCTCCAATTACAGCATACTTTATTCTTTAACATTACCTGTAGGGGTCACTGGTGTCACAGGACAATCTTCCCCTCTGGTTAGGTTTTGATGGGTAATTACCTGCTGACAGGTAATACATGATAGGAATATTCTTACAATTTACCATTCAGTAAGGAATTCATTAACACAAAGATTATGACCTAGACTATACCCTTGGGAAACTTTCATGTTGATATGCTTTTATTTAGAAGGTGAGTCATTATGTTTGCTAGTGGAAAATAGTTGACAGAAACTTCATTTTTAACTTACTTCTTATTAAGTTCAGTCAAATGACAATGAACCAAGAAAAGAGTGAGGCATTCATTTAAAATTTATTAAATGGATATTCTTGAATGTCATAAGAGGTATGATTGTCATAAGAAAAATGCATTGTGTAAACCTAGTTAATGAAACTAACTTTACACATTTTATTAGCTGTTAGTGAATTCTAAACCGTAACCTTCATTCCACTGAGGTCATTAATATAATAGAAGCTACAAGAGAGATTTTCCATGAATTATTTATATTATATGATGGCAATAAACTAAAGCTTTTTCAGTCAACTCAAGTTCACTCTGTGTGTTCATGTAATTAATTCTTGTGTATATGATACTTACCTAAGTATCAAAAGTTGAATTTTAAATAGCAAAGTGTTCTTTGGTGAAAATGGCCCTATTAGATTTATTGTTGAATCTAATTCTTCTCTTTGAACAAGTGTTCAGATATGGAGGTAAGAGACACATTTGGATCAACCCCATCCATTTACTTTTCTAGAACAATACCGCCACCAATAATGTTAGTCTGGGAGACCCATAAATATAGAAATTCTTCATGCAAATCTTGAATGGGCAGAAGGCATCTTCCACAGGCAATTACACCTCAGGTGTTTTGGTCAGAGAATAGTGCAGGTAGATCATTGCTACTCTGTTTGATTTTCAAGGGGGAAAATAAATATGACCAAAAGAAGAAAGAGATTTTGGTGCTTTCCCACTAAGATGTAGATTAGCAATGCAGTCAATTCAGAGAGGACATTTTTTAAGAATCTGCTTTTTTTTCCTTAAAATCCTGAGTTGGCAATGAGACTCTCCTAAAACCATAAGATGATTGTATAACTCTGATTATTAGGACTGGATTCACTGACTTTTCAAAAAATTAAAAGGGGATTTTAAGAGTTAATTTTTTTAATTCCTTGAAAAATCCTTCATAACCTTCCTTCTCTATTTCACAATAAAAGGCAAACATTATCTTGAAGTTTAAGTGTGAGTGAATTAATTCTGAAAAAAGAAATGTATTTGTACTAGCACTGCAAATGTTTGACAGAAAGTGGAAAATGGCTCTTAAAAAGCTCTCAGCAGGAGAACCATAATTAATTTTAAGGTTTACTTCTAGTGGCTTCTCAGACCAACAGTATTTTGTTTGCTGTGGCATCTTAAAGTATAGAGGGGCCATTCAGGCTTCAAACATCAAGGGATAATATGTTTTATTCTAATCCTAAGAACAAAGTGAAAATATGATGTGAGAGTCACCACAAAAGTTCCCAAATAGAAATTAGTTAACTTGAAATTCACTTCCCTTATATGGAATACATAATATATTTATGCTTTTGATAATTTTACAAATAATCTTGAATAATTACTTCTAAACTCTATGAATTTGAACATTTACATTTAAGAAATAACATGCCACTCTTTTCAGTGATATGTGCTCTAGTTTTTGAGATAAAATATAAGTCACACAATAAAAATTAATATCTTTTTTACATTTACATAAACAGTAGTGGTAAAACAAATCACTGTTTTAATTTTATGTGTCAAATATGTTCTAAAAGCTGGGTCTGGCAAATTCTTCAACCCACTAGAAAAGGACCATAATCAAAGACAGAATTTCATGTTTGTCATTAATCAATGAAATAAGCACAAATTTATTTGAAACTCTATCATATACTAGCCCTGTGAAGATATAAAAGTATAAAATGTAGTCTTTCTCTCAATTAACTTATAGGTTAGTTGAGAAGAAATACAAATAAGGCTAAATAAAGGTCAATAATACAGTTTTATGTGCCAAATGAATGGAAATAATAAACAAAAATAGGAATTTATTGATGGAAAATATAACTGTGAACCATCATCATGGGCAAATATTATTTATGATAGTATTTAAACACAACGCAAAGCTCAGAGAGTCCAGCTGAGGATGATTTAGACTCTAGAAGCCAATGATCATGTGCTTATCAATTCAACTTCCTTAATTGCAAATGAGGAAATAGAGATAAAAAACAGTAAGTAACTCATCCATTGACACAAAACAAATTGTTGGTAGTACCATTAGAATCATGAAAGTGGAACTAAGCTATGGCAGCAGGTCCTGACTTAATTCTAGTAATTCCTCTAGTAATAGCCCTGCCTTTTCTTTCTCTTTGCCCTGTTACCAAAATGACCTTTCATAAATGCCTTTGACATGTCACTGCCTTGTTTAAAGACTTCTTCAGGCTCCATGAGGTCTGAACTTAAGGCCACAACTTTCCTGCCTTGCGTCCCATTATCCTTCCCACCCTCTAGGTATAATAAACACAAGCCAATGTGTTCTCCAAACACATGAACATTGTAAAAACATCATGCCTTTGTGCATACTGTCCTCTCATTCCACAGTGCTCTCCTCCTTATATCATCAACTGCAAACCTATTCATCCTGTGTCTCTACTCAAAAACTACCTCTGATGTCTTCCTCCCTCTCTTCCAATTGAAATTAATCTCTTTCATACTTAACCCATTATACCTCTGGGATGTATATTTATTTTTCCTAAAAGACTGCCAGTCCACTGGGGACTGAGATCTTCTATTTCTTATATTTGTATCATCTACAATACATTGAATAGTCTATATATTATTACAAAAAGATAGCTATGGTGTAGAGTTTATTATGAATAATAATAAACATGACTAAATAGTTAATATTTATTAGGCATTTACCTTGTATCAGGTACTGATCTGAGGGCTGTAGATGGAATTAGGATTTGAAGTCAGGGAGTTGACTCCAGGGTCCTTATTTTTAGCAGTGTGGACTCTGGAGTTAGCTGCTTTGGATTGAAACCTGGATCTACCCCTTAAAAAGTGAGTGATCTCTCTGTGCCTCAGAGCCTCATATGAAAAATGGGATTATTAATAATCTCTAACTTATCTTTTTTTTAATAGATTGATTTAGATAATTAATGTTAAGTACTTAGAGTAGTACCCAGCACCTAGCATGGCTTTAGGCATTAACTCTATTACTGTTGGTTCTAAGTATTTCTTTAGTTGAATTTAGTTCAACCCTCCTGTGTAAAATACTTCTTTACTTTCTAACCTCCTATCAAAATCCTATTCAAGCTTTAAGGACCTACTAATAGGGCAACTCCCCTGTGAAATCTTTCCAAATTCAGCCAAGATTATTCTTTCACAGTATTGTACATTTCTAACTTTATATAGCAGCTAAGTATGACATTTCTTAGCTTTAGGATATAGTTATGGGCAGCTATAGTTAACTATAATGTGAGAAATAGTTATGGTGTACTATGAACTTTTTCTCATAATAACAAAAAAATTATCTAAGATTTTATGTTTTGGATCCAATCTTTCCACTGAATTGCTTAAATATGTAAAAGCAAAAACAAACAAACAAACAAACAAAAAAACCAAACCTGTCTGGACTAAGCAGATAGTTTGAAAGACATGAATTGGAAAAAGAAAACTCTATACTAGGTCACACTTTACAGCCAAATTCTAATTACAAATTGGAAGGAAAAAAATCTCTCAAGTTCCCTAGGTAGCATTAACATATCAATGATGAAGTATTTACTCAATATGATAGTAAAATCCCAATTTAATTCAATCTTTTCCCATACAGGAATTGTTTTGGGATCTGAGGAACCATACTCAATTTTCTAGTTTATATTAAAAGCATATTTTTGATGAGGTAATCCATAAAGATGTATTTTCCTATAATGAAAAGTAAATATACAACAGGAATTTTCCCTGAATAAGATGAAAGGGATTTTACAATAATTGTCAGGAGTTGATAGCTTGTTAGGTCAGCCATACTCCATGATGTGGTTCAGGAGAGTGACACAACCAGAGGAAAGTTGTGGTGAAGTATTTTGATGTTGCTATATGTTGGTCATTCTTTAGGAGCTGAAACATTACAAAAGTCTAAGTCATGCATTTATTAATGTGATTTTTATCACACGTAATTTTCCATATTTTCACTATAGTTATATAATGAGAATAATTTAAACAATATTATGTATTATTTCATATTTTAATGTCATCGTATTTTTGTTGGGTCATAGCACTCATCTTCTTGGACTCAGCCCTAAAATATTGAGGTCTAGAATTTATGTGTTTTTTTTCATTTCAAAGTATCTGATGTACATTTCAAGGCAATAGAAATATACTCCTAGTGGCAAAAATTAGGAAGAAAAGAGGGAAGGGTCGAGCATAAAAGGAAAGGGGAAAAGAAAAGGCCTAGGAATCTGAAGTCTTGAGTTGCCTCTCAGATTTCTCAATGGAATTATATCCTATTGTACAGGCCACCATCACACCATCAGTTTCCCTCCTATGAGGAATATGAGAAAATTAATATTAAGTACCTAAATGCATGCACTCAGAATTCATAACAAGATTTGATTTCACTGGTCATTGGTATATAACTTTCAAGTCCTGGAGACTTCTTGGACTAGAGTGAAACAGTTTATAAATGTCTAGGAACCTCCAACCATGTCTGATTCCCCTTTCGTCCTAACATGAGGCTTGGTTCTATGTATTTTGAGTCGTATAAAAGGATATGAGATAGTGATGTTTATGTATACATCATAAATCTTTAAGAAATTAATTTTTCATAACATCTGTTTTACCTAAAGTCTACCTAATTTTAAGATACTATAGTGCCCATCAGAGAGAATAAGAGACAAGACACTCAACCGATATCTCTGGCTAATTTTGAAAAGTCAAGGATCAATTAAGTCAAGCCTCAAAACAAAGACTTTCTGTAGAGTAAACAGGGTGGAGAGATAATTTTAAATATATAACATTGAACCAGAGACTGCTAATATACATAATACCCTTCTTTGCCCTCCACCACTATTTTTAGCTAATATGACAGGGTTGAATTTTTCTCCCACAGTAACCTTCATACTCTCTCTTTCTTAGAACATGATGGAAACAAATATTGGGATAAGAAAAAATATTGGTAATTTACTCAAGCATGCTTACTATTTAGTGCTAAGGACTGGAATGGGGCTTCCTTCTCAAGAAAGGAGACAGGCTAAAACCTAGATTGCAACTTTAACAAGCTCCAGGTTTAGTGTGAATACAGACATAATTTCCTTACTAAGCAGAAAAATAAATAACTGTTTTTGCAGTTATTTATTGCAATAAAACCTGCAACATATCTGTTATCACCATGGCACAGAATCCCCTAATTCCATAATATGGAAGAATAAAGAAACCAGATGAAGTCAACCACACCTTAGAGTGAGACAGGGAGAAATAAAACAAAGGAAAGAGAAAATGAATTTATAAACGAAATTTGAAAACATATGAAGAAATCAAATACTAACAAAATACAACTAACCAAATGAAGAATTGGAACATTAATTCACTCCATATTAATTGTATGAAATGTTCCAATACAGATTTTAAGATAATTATATTTAATATACTCAAATTGATAAGTGAAAAACAGCCTTTATTTATAAATAATAAGAAATTCATTTTTTAAAAGAAGAAGAAATAAAATGAAAATTGCTAGATATTGGCTCTCTTGGCCTAGAGAAGCCCACACCAAATCTTGGTGAATATTTCCATCTTTCTCTCCCATTTCTCAGGAAGCTCATTTCTTTCTCCCATCTCCCAATAAGTTCTTTTTACTGGCCTAACTGAAAAAAAATATATACGTAGATATTTAAAAGGTCAAATTAGATATCTTTAAATAAATATCATGGATATAAAAGTTGAAAAACATATTCTATGTTGGACGGAGTAGAAAAGAGAATTAGCAAATTGGAAGGAAAATTCAAGAAATTCTTCAGAATACAATACAGAGAACAAAGAGAAAAATATATAACATTAGTTTAGAGGTAAGGTGAAGAAATTGAGACGTCTCAACATAAACTTGATAGGAATTCCAGAAGAAAATAAAATTAGAAAGAATGATGGAGAATGACTGTATAAATAAATAATAACTGAGATTTCTCTAGAATTTGGAGGAAAGCATAAATCATTAAATTAAAGATATACTCAAGTTCCTGAGCAGGATAAGGGAAGATATATACACAAATAAACGCATTGTATTTATTTCCTCTCTGAAAGTTTTCATAGATTTTCTGACTTCATTATCCTGAAATTTTAGGATGTGCTCTTGAGTGAGTCTATTATCCTTTTGTTGAGACTATCAGAAGGCCTTTCAAATCTGGAAACTCAAATACTTCAATCCTGGGATTTTGTCTTCTACTATTTATTGGCTATTCGTCTCCTCCATTTCCTAAATTTTTGTTTGTATTGAGCTAGTTGGATGCTGGACCTTCTGTTTTGATGTTGATCCTCTATTTCTCTTACCTTTTTCCTCTTACTTTCCACATTGTTGTCATTTAATTCTACTTTCTGGGCAATTTCTTCAAATTTCTTGTTCAACCTTTCTAATTTTTTTATTCTCACTACTATGTAATTCTTTTGTTAATTGTCTGTTCTTATTAATAACCTCTGGTTCTTGTTTTGCAAGTGAGGTATTTAGGTATTTTCTTCTCTCTTTGAATAACTCATGACTTAAAGATGAAGGTACAATGGAAACTAGAAACAGAAGTGACTAAAAAGTAAAGTTTGTATAATATATATGTATATACAGCTAAAGTGTTAGATTTATTTTACAGTATTATATGGACTTTTGAAAATAGGAAAGATTCAAAATAAATGATTCAGTGTTGTTAATTAGTTTCACAAAGTTGTACTGCTTTCACCATCAATCTTTAGCAAGATAGAAACTGTACAGTACAAACATTAACTTCCTATTTCCTACTCCCAACTGACAGTAACCTGTATTCTAGTATGTCTCTATGAATTTGCTTATTCTAATTATTTAAATGTATTAGATCATACAATATTTGTCCCTCTGTGTTTGACTTGTTTCACTCTAATGTATACAGGGTTCATCCATGTTGTCACATGTACTGAATTATATATTTCGATGTGATTAAAAAGGGAAAATTTTAGGTTGAAATATTTACCAGGATAAAAATTTTTAAAGAAACATAGGATTATAGAACACAGTGAACCCTAAAGTAAACCATAACTATAATTAATAGTCAAGTATGAAACTATTCTTTCATCAAATGTAACAAGTATAGTATACTACCGCAAGGTATTATTAGTAAGCAGTTATATGGGAAATTTTCTGCATGATTTTTCTATAAAACTGCAAATAAAAAATAAAAATTAATAAAAATAAAAATAAATGAGCTATACATTTACCTCAAGAAGCTGAGGAAAAGAAAATAGAGTTAAGAAATGGATTAAAAATGAAACAAACAGTTGAACAGCTGAGAGAGTTTGGCAAGTTGCTTAAAAGAACATATAAAAATTAATAGTATTGGGAAGCAGATGTGGCTCAATTGATTGGGCTCCTGTCTACCACATGGGAGGCCCTGGGTTTGCTTCCCAGGGCCTCCTTGTAAAGTCGAGCTGGCCCACGCCCACAGAGAGCTGACGGCCCATGCCCACGGAAAGTTGCCACAGCAAGATGACACAACAAAGGGAGGCAAACGGACACAGAAGAATGTGCAGCAAATGGAAACAGAGAGCAGACAGCCAGCAAGTGACAAGGGGGGATATAAATAAATAAATAATTTAAAAATCTTTTAAAAAAAACAATAGTGTTCCTATAACCAAACTATAGAAAACTATACCAAACTATAGAACCCATAATTAGTAGAACTAATAAGAGAGCTCAGCAAAGTAGCTAAATAAGTGAAAACACAAAAAAATTAATGGTATTCTAATATATCAATCTTACTAAAAATGAAATATAATATCAATAAAATTACTCTGTTCACAATAGCAACCAAATCTAAAAGGTACTACTAATAAATCTGATAGTAGAGGTGCAATGTGTTCATGGAAAAAATTTCAAATTATGATTGAAGGAACCCAAAAAAGACATATTGAATAAATTCAAAGAATCCATCTGTTCTCATAGATGGAAAGACTCAATATTTTTTAAATGTCAATATTCATTCAATTAATGTACTCATTCAGTAAAATTCCAATGAAAATCAAGTGTGTCATGAAACTTGATAAGCTGATTCAACACTTCCTATGTTAGGGCAAAGGGCCATGAGTTAGAATATTAAAGAACAAGATAGAGACTCTTGCCCCATCAGATATCAAGATGTATTATAAATTTATGGAAGTTAGTATTGTGTAGATCTACAAAAGGAAAAAGAGATGCACAAACATAGCCATACAAATAAGAAAATTAGTGCATTAAAGACACACATTACAAATCTAGTGTTCCCATCCATCCTTACTTGGGACTTTAATACCCACATCCTTTATAGATAGAGTCTTCTCTTGAATTCCCTATGACTTCAGGTCCCTAGATTGGATCTGAACTGAACATCTGATCCAGATAGAATCAATCATTTTCTCCCTCCTAGGAGTTTACATTTGATACCAAGAAAACGTAACCAATTAACTTTTGGACCTATGTGTTCAAGATGTAAGGTTACCATTTTGGGATTCTATTTTAAAGACCATGAATCTTGAAAAGTAAGTGGAGAGATCAAGCACACTGACAAGAAAAAAAAAAACAAAATATATGTAGACAAAGATAGGAAAAAATGATGAGACAGTATGAGAGATCTCCATGTCCTAGCTCTTGTCTCCAGTGAGACCTATTTTTACTTCTAGTCCTGGTTTGAGATACTTATTTCCTTGTAATAAGTTGCACTTTTTTGCTTAATCTATTTTGAGGGTTTTTTTTTTCCGTATTTCTAACCAGAGAGCCTACAGTGACACAATTTTGCCTATTATCAAACTACCCTTGGCTCTAACATTTAAAAATGATGATGTCCAACTTTATAAACTACAACACACTATCCACCTTCAAAGATGAAACAGCTTGATAGGTACTTAAAATTGACCCTGTAGCTTTTTTTAAGTGAATGAAGAGGAGATATAGAATGAACAGTATTCATGAATTTCTCTGCTTCTTGTGTGTGTAAGGTGGGTTGAAGTGTTGTAGAGGCGTGGCTAAAGGCTTTTAGGACAACTATACCAGGCTTGCCACTCAGTAAGCATGAACATACTCTGGAGTCTTAAGTTATGGTAATAAGTCTTTGGATAAGTTTCCAATGCATATATGACCCAGGCAAAAGTGAAAGAAGTGCAGATCCATTGTCAATCACAGTCTCAGTACAGCGTTACTTGTATAAAGTGAGGCAAAAAATTAAGGTTGTTGCAAGGTCAAAGCTAGATGGGTGACAATGGCTTTAAAATGTCTTTGTCTCTTAATGGCTATCTCATGTCATTTGCTTATATTTTCATTTATTTTTATTATTCTAATAATATTGTTTTACCTTGTGGTTAAATCCCAGTGCTAAAATCCAGTTACTGCCAACAAATGTGTTTCTTTTACTGATGATGGTTAGAATATGCATTCATAGCATAACTTCCAGCAACATACACCATTTTAATGCTGAGGAATTCACAGTAGCCTCTACAACTTTTGCAAAAATTTCTTACATGTTAATCCACATTGGCCATCCTGAATGATGGAATTATCATGTACTCAGTTCTCTGAATAGGCTATCGTTTCTGGTTCCAGAATGTTAAAATTATCTGATGTCAGTAATGTAAATGACTTCTTGCTAATGAATTTTGACCAATGCATTCTTTACAAAATGTCCATAGATTTTCATCATTGTCCTCTGCATTAATGAATCTGTATAAATATTGCTGTACATTACCTAGGCTGAATAGGGGCTGATATATCTTAATTATATTCTACTAACCCTAATGACAAAAACTGTAGGTTATAGCTAGTGTTTGTATTGGAAGCTGCCCTTTTCATTCCTCTGATACAGAGTGATTTATACCTACTGGCTAGGATATTTTCTTGGATTATTAGACTGGTCATATAATTTATCAACCAAACCAGGTTACTTTTGAAAGTAAAAAGAGATGCTATTAATAATTACAATGGGATGTCAAGCATAAACCAGGACTATACCAAGCACATCAAGGTATATACTCATCCTTGTAATTATGTATGTAAAACTTCATTGTAATGAGCCATTTGGAGGGTTTTATTGTGATTCCTCTGAACCCTAAAATTATAGTGTTAAGATGATGGCACATCTCTGAAATGTAAGCAGCAAAGTGCTCACAGAGGCAAACAGTCATTTCTTTGTGCACTTCTGTTCCTAAATCTTACCTTTATTATTATATTGGTCATAAGATATCACAATTATTGTTTTATGCACCCATCTCCTTTGCTGTACTTTATCTAGGTAAGATTTAGACCCTCCTATTGTTTCTAGCTTAAAAAGAAATCAGTGAGTGTTTTTCAGTTTAGTGATTAGCTTGAAAATGAATTGAAATGAACAGAATCTTTTTAGGAACTTTCCATTTTAGGTGCATTAATGAAGAGGATTACCTGTGCAAGAGCTATGACATGTTATATGTAATATATGATTAGAATACCTTGCATCCTGCTAACATAAAACTGTGCAATTCATAAGGTAACCTGATGTTTTGGGATTGAAGGAACAACATGGTGCTAAGAGGATCAATCCTGAAGACAGTCTGCCAGGGTCCAAATTTAGCCTTTACCATTAACTTGGTGTGCGAACTTGGAAATTAACCTCTCTTTGATTCTGTGTCTATCTGTAAAATAGAATAATAGTTGCACTTCATTTATGGGATAGTGTGAAAATTGAATGTGTTATTTCACATAAAGTGAATAGAATAGTGCACAATTCATTGTAAACACTCAAGAGCTCACTATCATTATTATAATTATTTAATATTGAACCTCACATTCAGATAGATAGATAGAGAGAGAGAGAGAGAGAGAGAGAGAGAGATGTTATAAATACTAACAGATTCACTCTGCAACTATGTTCCTCGGTTATTTTTGTGATAACAAATCAACTAACTTGAATTAAATAATTTAAGATTAGGATTAACACCAGATACGCCAAAGAAATGGCATAGGAGTTGCCAAATGACTTAAGAGCAATCTATAGGTCCGATCCCACACACAGAAGCATATCAAAAAATGTGAAAGACGTTTATAATTTCTTACCTTTACTTATTTTCCTTTCCAATTTTCAAAAAAATAGAAATGTATTAAATATATTTCCACTTTTATCTGTAAAGTGGTAACAATTTTGTCTGCTCTCTACTTCTGTTCCTTTCTTTAAGTAGGACTCAGAATTGTTTCACTTAAAAACACAAAAAGTTTGTATACATAATGGAAACAGAAAATTGAATATCCCAAAGGCTTTTTTAAGGTATTTGTTTTTATTAGAGAATTTGTAGGTTTACAGAAATACCATGCAGAAAATACATTACCCTTATACCTGCCCCCATTTTTAACATTTTGCATAGAGGGTTATCTTTTTACAACTGAAGAGAGACTATTAATTATAATTCTACTATAAACTATAGTAAGTGTAATCCATGATTTACATTAGGGCTCATTGTTTATGTTATCATCCCATGCTTGTTTTATCATTTTATTTTGTTTTATCATTTTTATTCTAGCAACACATACACCACCTAAAATGTCCCCCCATTAGCCACATTCAGATAAATAATTCAGTGGTGTAATTGCATTTATAATGTTGTGCTACCATACATTCCCACTATACATTACCAAATTTTTTTCAGCACTCCAAACAGATATTCTGCATCAAGTAAGAATTAACTCCCAATTCCCTATCCCCATCCTGGCCCCTGGTAAACTTATTCTATTTTTTTATTAACTGGGGAGACTCTCAATGTATAGAAACAAAATATCAATATCAATTTTAAAGCATATATATAAATCATTTACCTGTGATTATTATCTTAAATGGTTCTTAGCTAAAAAAATATTTTATATACTCTAACATGAAAGCCTCATATATTAAACTACTAAAAGAAGATATCAGTTATTTAAGTGTTTAAAAAGAGAGTTTCTAATTCTTATAAAGAATTCTAAGCATCATCTTACTACTGTTTGATATCATGTTTTATAGAGTGTGTCTTTAGGAAATTTTAAATCTGTTTCCACTCAGAATTAAGTCAACCAATACATGATAGTGATGAATTCTACAGTATAGTAAACATGTATGTGGCTTCTGTTTAAGCCTTAAGAAACTAGTTGGTGATGATTTTAAGCTGTTATATGATATGCTAGTAGATTTCTAGGCCATACACAGCTTTCCATTGGCCTTTGCCTCAGAAACAAGTATGTCTTTGTGTTATTATTTTAATTTTACATCTAAACCTGATAGAATGAGGTTTCTCAAGGAAAAGATCAAAATTCATATATTACATACATTACAACACACAGTATTCATAGATTATGTTCCCTGCTGTTGTTGTCATTTTTCAGATATTGGGATAATATGTACGTGTGTGTGTGTGTTGTGTGTTTGTGTATACTCTTTTATGTATTCGCCAGGCAGAAGCTTTCTTTCTGAAAAATCTTTTTTAAAAATCCACGGACTATGTTTGCTAGTTTTTCTATTTGCTTACCCTAAGGTTGACATACAGCACAGGTGTGAAATTGACAGATCAGCCATTTTCAAAGGGCATGGCAGCACTTGAGAGGATTGAATTTCTTGCACTTTATACCTTGTGATGTTTGTTGGCTTTTAAGCCACTGAGTTTAGCTGAAAACATGTCCTTTTCTATTACTTTTTACACTAGTCAGGGAATTAACTTATGCATTATTATTATTTTAATGTATAATCTGTATATTACTTTCCATGAAATAGAAGAAAGGGAATGTTTCATGCACTAAGAAAGTTTATAAATATATAAAATCAATTTAATTGTTAAGAAGACTGGAGAGAAAGGATTGTTCCTCTCCTCACATACAAAATCCACTGTCACTCTCTCCCCTTGCCACACTCTTTCTGTGTTTTCCTACTTTCTTTTCAAGAGTTTGCAAAAATATCCTAGCCCTTTTAGTTGTTTATTCATGTTTATATCAGACCCCAGAGAATCCTTTCCACATTTCAGGGTCAGAAGAGGGAGAAGATATCACTGCGTTTCAATTCTATCCCACAAGTGTTGCCTGAGGATTCCTACATAACTCTCACACTAAACTAGACCTTGATCAGGACAAGGAGGGCAGTGATAGGTGGGAAGTGAAGCCATTTTCCCTGCCTGAATGAGCAGACAGTCCAGTTAGGATGATAATTCAAATGCCCAGTGCATGCAAAGAAGAAGAGTTAAATGTCATGGGAGGTCTGAGGTTAGAAAGATTCCACCAGCTGAAATAGTAGGAGACGTCAAAAGGACAGGGACTTGAGGTGTCTTAGTAGAATGTGCAGAATTTGGATAAGAACAAATGAGCAGAGATAACTGAAAGCGTCTTCTAGACAGAGAGGCATACATGAGCAAAGTCACAGAGAAACAGATAAGCGTGGCATGTTCTGGGGACAATGTAACTTGCTTGACTGATGGGGTTTGAGTCAGGGAGCAGAGAGAAATAAGGCTGGATAGTTTGGTTATCTGTAATTCACTATTGATTAACCCATGCCCCTCTCTACTTTATGGTGCATATAAAGAATTGGATAGATTAGGAAAAGACTTTGGGAATTTTTCTTCAAATTTATATAATATATTGTTTCATATTTTGAAAAAAAATGAAGGAATTTTGGTATTTAATAGATATAGAAATGGTGCAGAATAAAATTGCTGGGCTTTTTAAAGAGTTCTTTTTGTAAATAGAATTTTTGGGGAAACGGACTTTGGCCCAGTGGTTAGGGCGTCCGTCTACCATATGGGAGGTCCACGGTTCAAACCCCGGGCCTCCTTGACCCGTGTGGAGCTGGCCATGCGCAGTGCTGATGCGCGCAAGGAGTGCCGTGCCACGCAAGGGTGTCCCCCGTGTGGGGGAGCCCCAAGCGCAAGGAGTGCACCCGTGAGGAAAGCCGCCCAGCGTGAAAAGAAAGAGCAGCCTGCCCAGGAATGGCGCCGCCCACACTTCCCGTGCCGCTGACGACAACAGAAGCGGACAAAGAAACAAGACGCAGCAAAAAGACACCAAGAACAGACAACCAGGGGAGGGGGGGAAATTAAATAAATAAATAAATCTTTAAAAAAAAAAAAAAAAGAATTTTTGTTGTAGAACATGTGAACATTCAAAGCTGGGCTCAAAAGCTAGTGAGATTTTAATTTGCTGTTTAAAGAGGTTTGGGAAAAGTGATGGAAACATATTGGGTTTTTGACTAAATTTATTTTTAAAAGATGAGAAGTAATTTATTTTGTCATGATTTTTATTATTTCTGAAAGCAAAAAAAATAAGCAAATGAATGGATTTAATCAAAAAAGTAACCTTATTAACTGTTCTCCTCATTTAAGTGGACAGTCTTGGGGATGCTGGAAAAGCATGGCATGTCCTCTTTCTTTCTTACCTTATTGCAGAATCAGAATCCATCCTATCCTTAGTTCCACAAGAATTGGCTAAGACAGGATTCAAACAATAAAACAATCCTTATTGCATGATTCAGTGTCTATATTCACTCAATGAAAATTTGAAAGAAAGCTCGGAGATCATGATTACAGAAATCAGTGAAGTGACTGGCACTGCAATTGACAGCCCTCCTGCCTGCGTTTTTGCTAGTTTTCCTTCTACTTTTCTATCATTTTATCTTGTTTGCTTTTGGGGTTTTATGTATATGCAAAAAGTGAGCATAATAAAGAAGACAATGGTCTTAATTATATGAAATGATATGTATGACTGAAAAAATAATTAGCAACGGGCAAAATTTGGTCTGCATTTTATGTTTTCCATTTAATTAGCAGACTGATTTAAGATGACAGATAGGGTCTGAATTGTGTGTGTGTATTTCACTATCAAAACATTAAGTCTCAGCAAGGAAACAAAAAAAAATTACATTTGTCCACATTTCTTTAGTGTTGAGCAGTGATTCATTTCCTCTTCCACTGAGAAATCTCATATTGAGATATGGATGGTTTATACAATTGTGATTTTTTTAAAGGTAATTATTTTTACTAGCTACAGTTGCTTAGTTTGCCAATTAATTTTTAGAATGTTGCTTCTGTCTGGTAATCCGAAGCCCCAGCAAGATAAAAGGTGATAGTTACTAAATCACACTTCTTACTCAATTTAGGAAGCAGATGTGCAATGCATCTCTCTTGCCTTACTATCATGCCACACCCTCTTTGGTCCTTTAAGCATTATTGGGGAGACATGAAGAGCTATGCTTACAAAGATTACACTTGCCATGATGACTTAATAGTGGAATCTTTATTAACCAGTGACTGCCAGTTCTTCTTGATATCCATTTTTTTGTTCAACATAATGATCTGACCAAAAGAGGTTGGAAAACTCTCTGTCTCTCCACTTAGTGATAGTTTCACAAGTTGTTATGACTTTATTTTAAGCTCTTCATAAATAATGCTTGAAAAGTCAGTTAAATCACCAATTACTTCTTCATCTTCATTACATGAAGAAAAATACAGAATTGTGTATTTTAAATTCTTTAAACCTTCTATTGTCATATCACAAATATGTACGAGAGGGCTTAGTAACTTAAAGTTGCCAAAAGTCAAATAAAAGAGAAAAAAAATTATTGCTCTTTTAATGGAATAATTACAGTTCAGGCACCTGTGTTCATAAAGTAATGTAGGAATCTTTGTATTAATAAGATATGACATATTGACTAAAATTCTTAAAGGTGGAATGCAAAATCCAAGCCATTAAGAACTAAAGAAATGCTAACCTGAACTCCATTGTAATTTCAACCTGTCAACAAAATTATCAGTATAGTAATTTTAGAGATAATATTCTCAGTACTGCCAACAGTTTTCTACTTATAATAAATGAAAATATGCTTCCTCAAACAATCAAATATTTTCCCTAAGTTCTACTTCAGAATGTTTATATTGTTCAACTAAAAAGTTAGAGTCAAGGATTCAGTTTCAGTGGAACTTGAGAGACGCATGGAGTAAGAGGATTTGGAAATGGTTGTATACTGAATGACCATTAAGGAAATCATTTAATACATGATGAAAGTCAGTTTAAATACTTTGTTCTGATTTTGTTTTCCCACAAATGCACACTTATTAAATGTGTGGGATTGTACTCATTGAATATGCCTTTACAGGGGTGAAGTATAAACAGATTACTCTTCTGCACTGAAGAAAAATGTTGCACGCTCTCTGAAAGAAGTTCCTATGAAAAGGAATCACCCAAATAGGCTTCCCCATGTGACTTTCTTCTATATTCTCTACAGTTGTATACCTATGACTCCATCCTGAGGACTAGCTATGTGGGATATCTGTGCCCTAGAACAGAGCACAGCGTTTTGTACTCAATAGGTAGTTGAAGCTATTGAACATGAATCCTTGTATTACTCTTACTTGAATAAATCACTAGTTCCATTATTTCACACACTTAGTCATAGATAACAACAAAACAACAACAGCCAAAGTCATTGCTATACTGGATATTCATTTCTCCATCATTAGTTTTATATATCTACCTATTTGCTTACTTAAAATTCTGATGTATCAACTAACAACCCGATAATCATATAATGAATATCACCAATGAGTTCAGGTGTTTGTTTTCCAAATGTATGTTGTGGAATACTTTGGTTTATATGAAAAAAGAATAAAAATTTGTTTGAAGACAAAAATACTTCCAAGCAGAACAAATACTCAGTTCATTTGTAAACTCTTTATAATTATTTAATGCTTTATGCTTATAGATACAAATTCATTCTTAAATTATGCTTGTGGAATTTTAATTAAAAATTTTAACTCTGAATAATAGCTGACAATGAAATTGTTAAGCTTTGTTACACAGTCTCCCTTTACAAAAGAGAAACATTTCTTAAAAATGGCCACCCACAAAATTTGTAGAATAGAAAGACAGTCTTCCAATTATTTCAGACTTTGTCACATTTGGTTTATGGATGCCTTGACTTTGAAGCCTTGTATAAAGTATTATTCAAGCGAACATAATGTGTTTCTTCAACATAGGTTTACTCGTTTCAGTATGCATGGGTGTTGTTCTGAAAAATATGAAATGGAAGCTGAAAGATTTGATCCATCAAAATATGATGATAAATGATACAGCAGTAAAAGCAAATTTCATGGTCAATACTAAAAGATCAAAAAAGTCCTGCCATTGTCCATGTTTTACCTATTTTTAAAAACCATGGAGGGAGGGAATATTCTCACGGGGAAAAATGAAACTTTACTGCAAAAGAAATGAATGCAAGAAATGGTAGTTTAAGTAGTGAAGAGACATGAAGCATTGCAACTTCATAGCCTGCTAAGGAGCAACAGCTGTACCTAATTTCAACTTGACGTGCTTCAGATCTCATATTCATATAGGTATTTAATGATCCAAGCATAATGGTCCTATATAGAATAATTACTTATATGAAGGAGCAAACTTCATACGCATTCTTTTTAAATGATCCTTCAAGAGAAAAACTGCACTGGCTCTTTGAACAATGAATAGTCTCTTTCACCAATCCAAATGTTGGGGGCTAAATAGCTTATCTTTGAAGAGAGAATAATAATATTGCTGAGGTTATTTCTTTTTGACAGATTCTTTTTCTCTCCCCCCTTCCCAGGATAACCAGTACAACGAAAAAAGATAGAATGCCAACCCAATCATTAAGTCATAGTGGTAGATGGTTACAAGAAATATCAGAAATAAAAGGAAATAAGGTATTTTAGAATTGGTGTATTTTGAAAGTAGAGATTCACTGCTTTGAGCTTGACTTTCCTGGGCCGGGCTTTCACATTCCTTGTCACTTACAGAGAATAAGGGTTGTCCAGAGTTTATTAATCCTTCATTTTCATACCTCGTCTCTTCCATGTTCTCAAAAGTTTCACTGATTAAAATCTTTGTCTCTGGACGTTTTTCCTCACTGCATTCTCCTTGTTGGGAATTCTGGCTTATCCCTCTTTCTCGTCTACTACCAGATGTCACTATTCCTGAACTTTTGGAAATCTCTTCAGATGTAGACCCAGGAAGAGCTTGCTTCTCACTACCCTGAATTTCACTTGATAGCTTATAATTATATTCTGGTTTAGTTAAAATAGTTTCAACAGTCATGGTGGGTATTGTACTCTTTGCACCAATTGCCTGTTCATAAGCTGGCATGGAAGGTTTAGTATGGTGAGAGGAAGCAGGAGAATACTTCTGAGAAGCTCTATTAGTGTCTGAGTTAAAAGCAGAATGAATAAGGGCATCTGAATCCATTTTCTTTGATAATTCTTGACCCTGCCCATAATCTCTCTTTTCTGGAAATACTTTTGTGTCTGTTGGCAACATTTCCAAATGCAAGTCCAGTTTTGAAGTTGCTTTTTGATTCACTGTAATGGCCTGTAAGGATTCTTCCACAGGTGATGCATTTCCACTGCCACATTTCTCCCTGTCATGTATCTTCCCAGGATTGCATATAGACATAGTTTCTTCCTTCTCCATTTCATCTTCAGGTACAATACAAATATTTAAATGTGATTTCTTTTCAAAATCATTGTCATAGATTACATCTACTGTATCCTGTTGACAAAGGTTATAATGTGAATCATCATTTCTCTCTTCGTGTGGATCAAACGTTGTTTCTTTTTCCTCTATGGGCCTGTCACTTCGTGCTGTCTCTTGAGGTAGCTTAGCAATTATTGCTTTTTCTCTAGCAGACATGCTTTCTAGAGTACTTTCTGATGTTGTCTTAATTATATAAGCTGTACCTGCTTCTGCTTCCTCAGCAATCCCATGATGAGCTAGAGAAGACAGTTCACATCGCACTGTTTCTTGGCAGGTAAACAATCCTTCTGTAGGAGAAGCTTTCAAATTTGTTGTATTATCGTTTTTATCCCACATGTCTCCATAATCTGCTTGTTCTTTGATCTGTCCTGTTATATTTGTGTTACTCCCTCTTGCTTTTCCTTTACTTTCCAGAACATTCCACCTTTGTTTATGCTCTGTGTTCTTACACTCACCTTCAGGATTAATGCAACCTAATTTTTCTTCTTGAACTTGGAAAAGATAATCACTTCTCAAAACATTTCCATTTCTTGGTGAACAAACTTGATCTGTTATCCCTCCTAAAGTGGTGCCTTCGTTGGTCGAGTGAACACACTCCGGGGTTGTTAACATGGCTTCTTCCCTACTTAAACCTGTCCTTGGTGAATGGAACACATTTGCAGTTATTCCGCGGTTGGGAATTGTGGTCTCTTTGCCCAACAGAGCAGTTAGATCTCTGTTACTAGCTCCAATCTCTTCCATATTTATTTCAGGATGGCCCATCTTCCTTTCTTGGTCATGTAAGAGTGATTGAAATTTTTTGTTTTGTTTTTCATTAGAACTTAAATGTATTCTTTCCTCTTCCTCCTCATTGCCATAATCTTTCTTGAAAAGTCCTTTCCCTGTTGATTCCTCCAAATGTGCAGATACATCTGAACAGAAATTTCTTCTAAAACATTCACAATCTTTTATTTCCATTTTCTTAGCTCCTCCTTCATGTTCTTTATTAAGGTTGCTTGCCATTATTTGATCTGAGGAGGGGCAAAATATTTGCACTCTGCCTCTCCATTGGGCTGGATTAGCATTATCATCCAGTACCTCTTTGCTGCTGATATGAAAATGCTCTAATTCATCACTACTAGTATTTCCTAATGATGGCTTGATTTCTTCTGTATCTGAAATAATTTCCTCTGAAGGTTGATGACTACACTCATTTTCTGAAAAATATTTCTCATTATAGGAAATACCTCCCGTTAAGGAGCTTTCTGCTGATGAATTTGGAGACAAAGGCCTTTTGAACAATTGAGTGCATGTTTCACCATGGCTTTGCTTCTCTAACCCCTCAGCTTTCTTTGGAAAATTGGCTGGATCTGTTGAAAATGTATTCTTTTCATCTCTGGGAGGAGTACTTCTAGTTCTTATTAAATGTTGATTTATCTTAAGGAATAAAAACGACAAAAAATAATGACCAAATGATCTTTTTAAATATACAAAACAAATTAGGTAGGTTTCATTAACTTGGCTAGTAATTATTGGATAGATTTCCTTGACTCATTTCATTCATGGATATTGCATACAAACTCTGGAAGCTGGATGTTTTGGGGAGATACTTGTAGGGCATGATTTTCGAATACGATTAATAGGAAAAGGGGCCCAAATTAATCACTCGCCTTCCCAGCTCCCAAATATCACATTGTATTATTCAACTATTCTTGCTTGTCATTGCACTTTCTCCTCACTTAGGATATACACATTGATAGCTCCATGCTAATCAATTAGAGAGCAGCTTCCTGGGTGCCCCTTGCTGCATTTATACTTGCTGTAGGTGCCCCCATTACAGTTTCTCTTATTAATATGTTTTCTGCAAAGCCTCTGCAAACTATTAATAGCAAAACGTCACTCAAAGAAAAGTGAGGGAGTTAATGTCTCTGCAAATTCTGTTTTAATGACCCTCTGCCAACTGGTACTCAAATGTATTTGAGTTCTTCAGTGATGCCAACTGTCAGGATTTAACAGTGAGATGCCTGTTTTTTTTCCTCCTCATAACTGACATTTGCATGATCTCAATAATTATATGCAAATCTTACGTTTTCCCCTTCTTCT
Source organism: Dasypus novemcinctus (assembly GCF_030445035.2). Classification (NCBI taxonomy): domain Eukaryota; kingdom Metazoa; phylum Chordata; class Mammalia; order Cingulata; family Dasypodidae; genus Dasypus; species Dasypus novemcinctus. The sequence continues at coordinate 89,941,459 of NC_080677.1, forward strand.
CACATAAGGCTCATGTTACTTGTCAACTGCACAGCTGTCTTGTAAGCCAATGCCTGTGGGTTCCACAGATTTGGTTGTATTTCCATCTATTATAGAGCTTCATTGTTTTATGCATTAACATCAGCATGGAGCAAATTAGCATCTAAATTACAGCTCCCTGTTCATTTATTGGGCGTACAGTTCTCAGTAACTTCTAAACAAACTTTTATATTTGAACCTGCTCATTGTAATGATGTGTATTGGTGAAGTATGTAATTTTTCAGGGCCCTTTCATTATATTCTGTGGTTTGAAAAAAATGGCGATGTTAACTTTCAGCTGTGAGAATTCTCACAATGGGTGACAACTTTGTAGTTTCTTAAAGTTGGAGCAAAGTAAATTGCATACTTTAGTGATGCAGCTTCCCATATCAGTATAGAAAAGATGGAATGTGTGGGGAAAGAGGTGAGCCCTATTTCTTTTCTCTTTCAGCACTGACACTTGAAGAGGCAAATGTCATTTTAATATTAGATGATTATGAATCCATGTAACCCAATGATTATGTGCTCCAACCAAACATAGAAAAGGATAAATTCATTATGTGACTTGTTTACTTCTATTTCTTCCTTTGTGATAAAAATGCTATCTAAACCATCCCCAAAATATTCCAAATAGATTGAATGTTCACCAAGTGTGAAATTTATTATAACCAATTTAATTCTAAATTGTACAATTCAGAATTTGTTTCCTATTCAAAACTTATGGCAGAGGCTATCTTCCCCTCACTTGGTAATTTAATATTCTACAATGATATCGAACTTTGAGAATATTACAAGGAAGAAAGGAAGAAAAAATGCTGCTAAATGCAAGAAACAGAGACTGGTAGAGTTGGACTGGACCTTAATAATCGTCTAGTCCAGCTCCTTCATTTCACAGATGAGGAGTTAATGTAAGTGAACACTTGTCACAAAGATCAGAAATGCATATCAAGATAGTGCTACCTCTCCTGTAGTTCCTAAAAACTGTTACTCAGAGCCTCTGTGAAGAGATAAGACATGAATACCATTCATTTATTTCTGCAGAGACCCGAAGCAACATACTGAAATTGATCATGCTAGGGATGCAAGGACAGAATAGGGAGTGTTTTCACATTTGCAAATTATATTATTGAAGCTATTGAAAGGCAGACATTGTAGCATCTTTGAAGCATAAATGGATTCATCTCTAATACTGTGGCATCTGGAATACTTACCATCAACTCTAATTCTTTTTCACTATGCTCATCATGTTCCCTGTTTACATCTTTTACAGGTTGTTGAATGGTTTCCAAGTCTTCCTTGTCCTCATGACTACACACAATTTTCGGGATATAGGTATCTGAAAAGTTAATATAATTTTACCTATATAAGTTCTTTTTTAAATTGTAGATTTTAATAAAAGAGACAGATTTTGTTTACATATTAAATAAGAAATATTACCTGTAATGTTTGAATTCTCAAAGTTATTCTCTTCTGATGTTGCTGAAAATTCTTCTTTACTGTTAAATTTAAAACAAAATTTATATATTTTTCTGGTTCTACATCTTCCAAATATTTTATACAGGAGGAAATTCAAGCAAATAACAAGTCAAAAAGTACTATACAACCCTTCACATGTTCTTCTATTACTTTGTGTGTTTTTAAATAAAATTAATTTTTGGACTGATGCAATAGTAAATGCTTTGTTGTAGAAAAATGTAAAAATAATTCACACAATGCCATATTTCTAAACAAGATCATATTAAAACTTTCATAACTGAAATAAAAAATATATGTAAATGTAGATTATTGCATCATTCAGGAATTTAATCTTCCCAAGTGAAAACGTTTTTCTCTTGGTTTGAATGCTAAAGTTTTACTAACTGGCAGTCCATTTGTGGTCATGGAAATTACTTTTTAAGGTTTCAATTATTAAATTTTTTATTCCATTTTACTCAAAATTCTTTCAGATGAATTGATATAACATTAATTCTCCAGAGAAGGAGAAAAAAACAAACTAAAACTGAAAAGGCAAATAAATTTATACTCAGTTAAAAGACCTTATATGTGTATTGCCACAGGCCAATTTTATGACGATGAATTCAGATCACTGTAACGCAAGCATCTATTTCCTCACTTTAAAATTACTCAGGTTAGTCTTCCTTTTCTATCATATTATGCATACTGACTGGAAAAAATAAATGCCCTTTTCTTTCAAATATAATGATCTGTTTGTAGATATATTTGTAAAGTCTTTAAAATTTAGATGTGTTCATGAACCTCAGAAGGAAAAATGGTAGTGTAAAAGCTTGCTTTGTGTATAGTTATGTCCTGAGTCTATGTATCAGAACTATTTGGCCCCATATCCACATTTTCTTACACTGCCTCAGCTGACTTTTCTTCTAGTGATTTTTCGCAATGACTTTTTCTTTTTGAATTTATCAGCCATTAGATAGTTAGATAATGGCTGATAAATTTGTGTAATAGGTTCTAGTCTTCATTGCACAGGCAATTTTTATCCAAATCCCAGGAGAGCTAATCTTATTTCACCAAATCATGAAAAGATTTCAAACTCTTCCATCCTGATTATGTAAGAAAGTAATCTTAAGTTTCATGTATATTTATGAAGCTGGTTTTTAATTTACCCAAAGTATTTGTTTCCTTCAGTGGTCCTATAAATGAAAAGTGCTTCTTTATAATTGAAATTCATTAGAAAAATATATTATTTACATAACTATAAATCTATATTGTTTGATGAGGCCAATAAGCATGCAAAGATTTATTTTTGTAGAATCTAACTGCAAGTTGAGGCACCTTTTCTTCTTCATACATAATGTGGATGTGTTTTTAAAAATAAACTATTAAACAGCTTTAATTGCTCCTGCTTCCTCTTTATTTCTGTAACAATACTTAAAATCTCATTTGGAGAAGGAAAATAATAACCATTCAAAATTTTTGCTTTTACCTAACAAAAATACTATTACTACTTTCCCTTTTTCCTTTTCTTTTTTTTTAAGATTTATTTTTTATTTATTTTTCTCCCCTTCCCCGCCTCCCCCCATTGTCTACTCTCTGTGTACATTCACTCTGTGTTCTTCTTTGTCCTCTTGCATTCTTGTCAGCAACACTGGGAATCTGTGTCTCTTTTTGTTGTGTCATCTTGCTGCATCCCCTCTCCATGTGTGCAGCGCCACTCCTGGGCAGACTGTGCTTTTTTTGCATGGGGTGGCTCTCCTTACAGGGCACACTTCTTGTGCATGGGACTCTCCTACACAGGGACACCTCGGTGTGGCACGGCACTCCTTGCGCACATCAGCACTGTGCATGGACCAGCTCACCACACAAGTCAGGAGGCCCTAGGTTTGAACCCTGGACCTCCCATGTGGTAGACAGAGGCTCTATTAGTTGAGCCAAATCCGCTTCCCTACTATTTTTTTCTAACTCACTTATTACAATACTTCAATTTTCAAAAGTTGACTCATTTAAAAGAAAAGAATCCTGATTTTAACTCATTTTGGAAACAAATGATTTGTATCCACCTCTGTGTTATTATATAGGGCATCTTACAAGAACAATTAAATATAGAAATAATAGGGGGAAAAACTTTGAATTCAGGAATAAATATGTTTTTAAAAACCTGAAAATAAATCAAATATTATATCTAATAAAATATTCCAAAACAAGAGTTAACAGTTGTGCAAGACTCTGACAGGGAAAATAGCAAAATTGTATCAGGAAATATTAAAGACTTGGAAAAATAAAATATACCATGTTCATAGATTTTAAAAAGATATTGTGAAGATGTCAATTCTCTCCCAAACTAATCTGCAGATTCAATTCAATTTTCATCAAAACTCCAAAACAGTTTAACAGAATTTGACAATCTGACTCTAAAGAGAAGACTAAAGTACTAATACCAGCCAGAATATTTCTAAAAAATAACAGAGAAGAGAAATATACTCTACTGATTTCAGGAGTTCTTGAAAATTCAGTTAAGACATTTATTATGAAACTGTCAAATGAAATGAAATTGAGAGTTTCAAAAGAGAATCACACATATCTGGAACTTGGCTATATAACAAACCTGAAACATCAGAAAGCAGGGAAATGAGGGACTTGTCAATAAATGGAGATGGGGAAAATGACTATCCTTATGGAGCAGGATGAAATTGATACATCACACATTAAAAAAAAACCACTTCAAATGGATTTAAAACTTAAGTGTCAAAACCACCGAAGTTCTTACTAGAAAATATATGTGAATATAATTTAGACCTTGGAGTTGGAAAATGTTTCTTAAATAAGAATTTTTAAGAATTAGCTTATATAAGAAACGATTGGTTTAACTATTAAAATTTAAAACTTTTGTTTATCCAAAGAAAATTTTATAAAGTAAAAATAGAAGTTACAAACTGGAAGAGCATGCTCATACTGCACAAAATCAACATAAATGAGAAGCAAAATTTATAAAGAACTCCTTCAAATATTAAGAAAATACAACAATTTAATAGAATGGGATGAAAGACAGAAAATAGACATTTCACAGAAGGGAAAACACATATATTTGTAGAAAAATAAATAGGTGCAACCACTTTGGAAAACTGTTTGACATTATCTCCTAAAATTAATATCTATATCATCCATTCCCACTAAACCCAGCTCTAGACACACACCCAAGAGAAACTCTTGCATGGAACATAAGAGACATCAACAAGAGAGTTTGTGGTAACTTTGTTATCAGCTGCATAAATTGTGAACCAACCCAAATGCCCATCAACACAAGAGTAGATAAAAAAACTATGGAATGTTACACAAGAGAATGATACTTAGCACTTAAAATTAATAAACTTCACAGATAGACAGCAATATGAATGAATCTTAGCAACATTGTATTAAATGAACTGTCTCAAAATATTACATGAAATGATATTCTTTTTTATTAAGCTAAAACTACTAAAATATTTTATAGGAATATAAAGTTATGTGAATAAAGAAAGCAAGGGAATGATGAACTTGTTTTTCAAGATTATGTTTATAACAGATGGGGCAAATTAGGATGATTAGGATGGGGAAAATAAATGGTTAGAATTTGGTTATTATCTTGCCATTAATTGAGAGGGGGCTTAGATTCCATGGGGCAGGTGTATGGAACTAATTTGCTTGCAGTTGCAGACGGTCTCTGTTCCTTGGGATGGGTGTTGTCCATCATCATCACCTTGTTAGTTGTCCTGGGTGAGTAGTTTTGCATTTATTTATTACATTATTGAAAATATCTAACTAAATATTTGAGTACATAGCTAAATAAAATAGTGTCATGTATGGACCAATGATGAGATGTCATTAACTGGACATTATTATTAACCCAATTCTGAGTGTACTGGAGGTCCAAAGAAACAAAATGATATATGTTACAATATTAGATGATGACTTCTAGTCTCAGATAATTTATTAAGATTAATTAATTAATTAATTGCTCTCTGGCCTAGATTAGAGGATTTCTACAAATTCAATCCAGTTTTGAAATTTAAATTACCAGTTATATGACCAATTGCATCTAAAGAATGTGTTTTTTTTATTATAAAAGGTGTGGGTTTATAGAAAATTTTAAGATACAGAATTCCCATATACACATAAAGAATGTGTTTTACATAACATTAGAAAATTTGGGGAAAAGTTGTAGAATTTGTTGGTTGATGGTAACAGGGCTCAGTGCTATATAAAACTGTGATGTAAACAAAATATATCCTTGCCTATTTTCAGTCTCCCTTTTATGTACCCTGAGTCCTTTGTGAGTAGGAAAATTGCTTATTTATCTATGCTCCCAGTGGCAAGGAGAGTCTGGTATATAATAGAGGCATAAATATATAAATGCTATTGAATAAATGCACAGCATCCTTTCTACTCCTCCTTCCTTTCCACCTCTAGTCAACATTACATGACATTGCTCTTCTCTCCTTCATAAAATTTTAGGAAATCATCTAATAAGTTAAAGCACACTTGATTTTTCATGCCCTATAAGGCGTAAAGTAGTACCCCGTCCAGTGTTCAAAACAATGCTTTAATTATGGGGGAAATTTTTAAATAAAATTTTTTAAAAACTAACATAGTATACATTTAAAAATAAAAAGTCAAATTGGCATGCATTTTGTGGAGCAAGAGTTCATTTCCAGTGCACCTTAAATCATATACTACAGTCACTTTATATAATCATAACGAGAGTTATCCATTCTTTTAATGGATTTGTGGAACACCTACCTGGACCATATATTGCAATAAACACTGAAAAACAAAGATGGATGAACTACAGTCTCTTGCCTCAAGGAAGTAATTATTTCCACAATGATGGAAATAGACTTGCCGACCTGTTATTATTAAATTATTATAATAAGCAAAATTTTATAAGTAGTAAGATATGATGATTATTTTCTTAGAGATAAGTAAAGAGAACAGAAATGAGGACAACATTTTGCTGAAAGAATCAGGTAATTTTTCAAAAAGGGAGAAACATTCTGAATCAGGTTTTATGGATAAAACACTAATTGGAGTTTTCCAATTAGAGAAGAAAGGCAAGGTCATTCTAGATAGAGACAACAGCAACTAGTTAAAAGTAAGGATAGCGATATGGGTTGAGACGGGGAGCTGAGCTTAATGTACGTAGAATTTTTAATAAGGTTTATTGTAAAAGTGTGGAAATGAATAGAGTTGATGGTGACACATTACAGTGAGTATAGCTAACACTGCTGATTCATAAATGTGATTGTGGCTGAAAGGGGTAGTCTGTAGATGTACTATTTCAATTGAAAGGAAGCTAGAAAATAATACAGGGACTGTATGACAGTGATTTTAGTGGTGGATGAAGAGTGTGGTTAATAGTATAAGAACGTTCTTTTACAAAGTGTTAAGAATATGGTGACAAATAGGAATATTAAAACTAATGTAACTTATGGGTTATAGTTAATAGTAATAGTTTAATATTTTTGTAGCAATGGCTAAGAAGATATTATATCAATCCAAGGGACAAAAATAGTGGGATATGGATAATATGGGATTTTTCCTCTTGGAATAATGAAAAAGTGCTAAAATTTACTGATGATGACAGCACAACTCTGTGATGAATATGAGAGCCACTGAATGTACACTTTAAATGGACAAAGCATGGGACTGTATAATACCATGAATACTTTGGTAGAAATGGACTGTGATTAACCAAATAAATAGGAGACCACTCTTTCATGAACTATAACAACTATATAATACTAATACAGGTGCCAATAACTGGGGGGAAATACAGCGAATGCAAGATATTGGCTATAGTTAGTTGTAATGTATTGACAATGCTCTTTCATAGTTTGTAAAAAATGTTTCACAACAATGCAAGGTGTTGGTGGTGGGGTAATATATGGGAGACCTGTATGATACATGCATGTTTGCTAAGTAAGTTCACAACTTTTACTATGCACTTATTGTTTACAGATGTTCATATATGAATGATAAACTTCAATTTTTAAACAAGTTTTTAACAGGAAGGGTAGCAAAACACAAAAGAAAGAGGCACATCCAAGAACAAGATGCTTTAACAGTTTGGATTACATCTGTGGGGGTAACAGTGTCAAGAGACAGAACTGTTTGAGCTGGATTGTGAAAGGGCTTAGCTTGTCAAGGAAAATGGGCCTGAATTCATTAGATACTTTTTATCCTGTGGGAATGGAGGTTTCTTTAAATGTGAGAGAGATTTGGTCAGATTTACTTTTAGGGACCTAACTCTAGAGATAATGTAATGGAAGGACTAGAAGGGATACATAAAGGAGCAAGTATACCAGTCACAAGGCTTTTTCACAATATTTTAGGCAAAAAAAGATGTGAGTGTTAAAGGTGATGGCAATGAGGAAAGAGAAGAGGAACGAAATTTTCATTATATAACTTTTGATATAGCAGCAATAGGATTTGTTGACCAATTCCCTATACATGGATTTAAAAATGCCTGTCCTGATTGGTTTTGTGTGCATTCTTGGGAATCAGAAATCTACAGACTATCCCCTTCCAAGACCTGAGCCAGGGAGAGTTAAGGCTGGTGGATACCTGGGTGTTTCTGCACTACAGATACAGAAGGATGGAATTAGTCTGCAGATTGGTTTCTGATGTTTATGGGCAAGATGGTTTGATTCTCAGGTACTGATGTTAACACCCCTTAGTCTTCCCTCTAATTGCTAGTACATGTGCTTAGAAAATGGAGGAGAAAGTTATAGCTGTGTTCTTACTTTTTATTCTAGCCCTTCAATGGGGAATAATAAATGTTTCCCTATCCATAATCTGTTTTCCTGGGTCCATAACATTCTGAGCAGTTCTTTCCAACTATTTTGCCAGATTTTGTCACTCCTTCCTAAATTTACATAGAGGAATTTCTAAGGAACTAGAAATCAGGCTTATAAAGAACTGTTAAGCATCTCGTTGTTTAGGAGCTCTGCTACCTATGTCTTCCTTTCCCCTATGAATACCGTAACTCTCAAGTATAACAACAGTTCCCCAACTGCCTTCAGAAATAGTTATGAATTAATAATGGAAACTGAAAATGAATGCTTATTAGGTGAAAAATGTCAATATTTTGTCATTTTCCCTTTATCTCTCAAAATATCATCACACAAAGGCTTGCACCATCTTTAAAATTTGAGATAGAATTATCACCACTTCAAAGAAATGGGATGAAAAATTGAAATTTTATGTGATGTCCTAGAGTTGATATTAAATAAATATGTATTGAATTATGAAGAAGTGAATGGTTTCTTGCCAATGATGATCCTCATGAAGAATAGTATTAATTTTAAATATATAGCGATCCATATTCATCCATCATTTAACAAGTATTTATTGAGTGAACACAGATTTCCAAATATTGTGCTAGATTACCACAGTAAAGATGACCACGTCTTCCACCCAAATGGATCACAAGTTATGGGTGAGAAAGACAATTAAATACATCAATTAAATAAAATCTATGTGTTGGTGATGTCCAGCGTGAGGCAGAAAAGGTTTCCAGGAGACCCTGGCCTCGAAGTGAGACCTAAACTATAAGTAGCATTAGCTAGGAAAGAGGGGAGGGACCAGTAACAGCAATTCCAAGCTTAAGGCCTCATGATCAAATGCTTTATCAATGAAAAAGAATTATTCTAAACACATCAAGTAATTCAAGGTACAATTAGAGAAAAATGAAAAATTAAAAGCCAGGGCACCAAGTGGTAGTCTGTTAGATCAAGAGGCCTCTCAAAATGTGTTTCATAGATCTCCTGTGTGAAAATGACCTGGTACTTGTTACAAAGCAGCTTCTGGGACTTGAAACCAGATATGCTGGATCAGCATCTTTGGACTGAGGAGTGAGAATCAGCATTTTAAAAAACACAACTATTACTGATATTTTTATTTTTTCACTTATGATTACTTTTATTACTTTCATTACTTTCCGTCAAGCCAATGGAATTATATAAATTAAAAAGCCTAATTGCTTGTGTTGTCCTAGCAAATGATTCAGTGCCAAAGTTTACTAAAAGAAGGTTTTGATCACCTGCAAGAAACTGATGATGACACCCAGGCTTCAGCCAAGGGCCCAGGTAGATTCTTCTGCAGGATGTTAGACATGATGTGTGGTGGGTGTTATGTGTACCTGGCTGATTAAATGCCTCTTTCTATCCCCAACTTATCTGCTGGAAAATCAGTGTTTTTAATATATACCTCAGAAGTTTCTAGATGCATTAGTGTTTAGAAACACTGGTATAACTACGCATATGAAAAAGACTCCTGACAGATGTTCTAGGACACTGGACACATGATGCAGGATGTACCTCTTAATGCATCAGATTTTTTGATGAATCACAACCCACTATGCTAAGGATAGCTGCAGCTCTGTGCATAAAAGAACATAATATGTTTATATATCACATATATACCACAGAAGGAGAAATACATTGAAGTATTAACTGTTTGTATGTTTCTCACATAATAAAATAATGGAACATTGATCAGTAGAAATTGAAGGGTATTTTCTAGTTATCTAATAAATTAAAAAACAGTAAACAATAAACAAAATAATTTGTGTTTCTGAGTCAGCTGTTAATTACTCAAAAATTGACATATATTCTCTACCTCTAAGGCCCATGTGACTTTTAGAAAGTTTATTTTACTTTTTATGCCAAATTAAAAATCTTAGATGATTATGCTTATGAGATTTTTGCTCTTGAAATTGCAACTTCTCCTAATATTGTAGGATGCCTAAAAGTTACCTCCTGAGAGCCTCCATATTGCTCAAGTGTGGACACTCTCTAACCCAAACTCAGCATATAAATGCATTACCTTCCCCCCCCCCCCGCATGGGACATGATTCCCAGGAATGAACCTCCCTGGCACAGAGGGATTACCACCAAGCATTGAGTGGTGATGCAACTGGAAAAAGACCTTGAATAAAAGGGGGAAATGGCAAAGACAAATGAGTTTATATGATTAAGAGACTTCAAAATGAGTCAAGAGGTCATCAGAGAGGTAATGTTTATGCATGTCCCAGCAGGATCTCATTGACAGCCAAAGTAGATACTACCACCAAATAGTGGGGCTCCTGATGACTACAGAGATACCCAGGTCCTTTGGTCATGGCAGATAGCTCCAGAGTTTCATGCCTTGTCAGTGGGGCCTACTTTGAAGTTTGTGCTCCTGAAGATGTCAGAGTTGGACTCAGATGTAACTTCTCTACACATGCCTCTTCTGTCTCTTTTTTAAACCTATGGTTGGTGCTGGAGTTGGTAGTATATGTCCAAGAGACTTGAATCTCTGGGCTCTCCATGTGCCAGCTGGGTGCTGAGTCTTAGCAGAGTTGCAACACTTATTCACCAGTTCATTGGACTCACCCAGGACAACCAACAAGGAGGTGAGGATGGATGGCCACCACACCAAGGAACTGAGAGGGTCTACAACTGCAAGCAAGAGAATCCCATCCATCAGCCAGATTGGATTGAAGTCCCCTCTCAGTAGGAGGTGGAGTGGGTGTCACCATCCCAGAATCATCAGGATTGGGGAATACAATATGAACTGGAGTGGACTTACTAGTATTCTATTGTAGGCTTATTGTGATTCTAGCAGTGGAAGAAATTATATCATTGATATGGAGACAGTGGCCACTGGAGTTGCTGAAGGCAGGGAGAAGGGAAAAGAGATATAATATGGGGGCATTTTGGGGACTTGCAATTGCCCTGAATGACATTGCAAAGACAGATACAGGACATTGTATACCCTGCCATAGCCTACGGAGTGAAGTGGGAGAGAATGTAAGCTGCAGTGTAAACTACAGTCTATGCTGTATGGCAGTGCTCTAAAATGTGTTCATCAATTGCAGTGAATGTACCATACTAATGAGGGAAGTTATTAATGTGGGAAAGGTGGGAGGTATGGGGAGTGGGGCATGTGGGAATCCCCAGTGTTTTTTTATGTAACATTTTATGTAGTCAAAGTATCTTAAAAATAAATAAATAATGTATTTTTTAAAAATTCATAGGATCTCAGATCTCTGTAAGGAACCTGACACTTGGATAGTCCCATCTCATCATTTTACAGAGAAAGAAACTGAAACCCAACAAGGTTATACTATATGACAGAAGCCACACAAGCTAACTAGTGGCAAAGTTAGGGCTAGATCCAAGTTTCTTGGCTACCATGCCAATGTTCTTTCCATAGAGGTTCAAATCACAGTGAATATGAACAGAAAGCTACAAAACTCAATCTTCCCTGTTATTCACCATTTACTAAGCCACTTACTTAGCCATGGTCAAAATACTTAACCTCTCTATGTCCCACTTTTCTTCAAAATATTGCCTACACTTAACAGAAAGCAATTATTTATTAATAACATAGGGCTCAATTGATAAAAGTATTCAATAAATATTATTTTTGTTGTTTTTATGGATGCCAAGTCACACCTTCTTTTATTATCCATTGCCAGTATTTAGGGATTCATGTTAATGTTGCTGCAGTTTTTGAGTATGTTGCAGTTCTATTTTAACCCTGTCAAAATGAGTAGTTTTTACTATAAGTAATAGTACGTTTTTCTTAAGATCCTATACTGTCATTGTGTTAAAGACCCACGTGTCTCTTGAAATATGAGTGAATCCTCTCAGAGTCCTTTTCGACAGCATCTAAGTCTGATGTGATACATTTACCCAACCAGTCAGGGTTTGTGGCAGGTTTGGGTTTTAGGCAGCAAGAGCATAACTCTGTTCCAAGAGGAATAAAAAAAAATTGGCATAATGAATTATCCAGTCCAAAGTGAGTCATGAATGTTGTTTTGTGTCTCCTTAACACTCTGTTTGAAAGTGTTCAGCACAGCTGAAACAATCACACTTATATATCTTGGGCATCACCTCTCATTCCATGAGAAATGGCAAAAAAATGAACGTTAAATTACTCAAAAAGTTCAGCTAGTCCTCTTTTCTCAAAGCTTATAGGCTTATTTGATTCTCAACACCTTCTCCCCCACAAGAAAGAAAGGAAAATAAATGAATAGAAAGCATTTAAATAAGAAATAATGTGAATCTCATTTCAGATTTTTAAAAAAGACACTTAAGAACAGTATATTAACAATGGCATTGATAAGTGGATACTTAACTACTGAAAAGGTTCTCCTAGAGTAAATACTTACATATTGTCTACTATTTCTTTTCATAATGTTACGATGATATTTCCCTAGAAATTGATATTCTAACATTCTGACATTTCATAGCCACTTATAAATTGGAGGAAGGAGGAAAACAAATATTTGTAATTAACTAGGGGTGAAGTCCTTAATATATTAGCCAACCACCAGGGCATCATTTCTGTTCCCTTGATATTAAGTACTGGCAGTCTTCTCTTGATCAGGATTGAAATTGAAAACAGAAGTGAAATAATTGATTGAAAGAGAGACAGAGAGATAAATGTCTAATTGTGAACAGAAGAGCCTAAGGAAAAAAATAAATGAAGGTATTATACAGGAGAAATGTAGGGTGAAAGATGCGTTAAGTTCAATTCTTTGATGATAATGCCAAAAAGGAAAACAAAATGAAGATGGTTCTGTATTATTAATAGGGATTGAAAGAAGCCAGAAATAATCATGAGAAAAAAACAACAGTATTTTTAAAATGGCTTTATATTCTCTTTAAATGGTGAATATGGGGACTAATAACTTACATGGAAGCATCATTTTTGTGGGGAAAAAAAAGTGAAAGCTCTGGATTAGATTAGAGATGGCAAATACAATACACTCATGCTGGCCTGCCTCTCAGCACCCACGGCAAGTACTAAAAACAGATCAAGGGACTTCCTTGCTGGGACCAGATTGAGCCCTATGACCCTTCTCCACACAGCCATCAGCCTTTTTATTGCTCAAAATGGAACCGATTTGCCCTTCCCAGATTTAAGTCTAGATAACAAGACTTCTAGTTTTAGAGCTCTCTGTTTATAAAACTATAAATACAATTTGGAAATGTTTAATTTTGAAATTTTAAAATATTTTTGAAAGAAATATAAATGCTAGTAGAATCAATGAAAATAACAATTTAAAATTGCAATACAGCCAAAGATAAATTCCCATTTAAATCTTACTGTCAGCATTATCAGAAATGCTTGCTATCTAGACAATTTGTGAGCTAGTATATTTTATTATATATGATAATGGAATGGTTTATTTCCACTTTATTTTTCTTATGCCCCAGTACAACTTTCAAATAGTAGAACATTAGCAATGTCTACCACTGACTAGGATAAACAAATGTATTGTGTTAGACATATTGTACAAGCTAATTTATTACTTTTAAAATGTAATCGTAAACCATGGCAAATCACAGCCTCTTGAGCAAACTGTAGCGAATTGCTTAAGCATTCACATAACTGAGAACATACTGCTATGTGACAGATGATTTCATTGAGTCATTTTACTATTTTCCACAAAGCTGAATTACTACATTCCTAAAAATCTTCTGTAATTCTATTTCTAATTTAGAACATTGCCTCAGTACTTGATCTCGAAAATGTACTGAAAACAATGGTGCTTTTCCTCCTTAAGGCAGGAAATTTCAACAGCAGAGGAAGAAGCGTTAACTGTAAGACAGACATGCACTTGTTGAAGATTTCTTTGGTGAGTCCCTTCTCAGATTTCTTCATTTTCTAACTCTGTTCTCTACCAAGGTTTGCTGGTCTAAGTCCTCTTTGAAATGTCAGAGTGGTAGGTGCTACTTTTTCTGGCTCACCCCAAAGGAATCAGGAAGAAAAAGACTAGATTTAATTCTGTGATTGAATCTGAGCACCATGTGCAATTCTCTAGAGATGTGTAGTTTCTAAAGATGTGAGGATTTAGTGTATAATTAAGTAGAATCTTGGAGGTCCAAGTGTGAATCGAAAAAAAAAATGTAGGTTGCTTTGGGATGAGATATAATTACAAGGAGAATCCATGAATTTTAAGTGAAAGATTTATAGGTAAACTTGGTCTAAAGGGACGCCTCTGCCCTAACCTGTCAATTATATTCTATCAAGAGAGAAATGTAAATGTTTCTAAGTGCTAGATACTGGGAAAACTAAAAATTGTGTATCAGAGAAATAGCAGAAAGAAAATTCTTAGATTTATTGGCCTAAAGTCCTTATTTTATTCTAGTTTTTAAGCAAGTCACTGTCGTCAGTTAAGCAGAGTGATGACAAGAAACTAGCATATGTCCAGCTGAGAGTCTCAATATCTGAGAAGACTGTCTTTCATTTTCTCCACAATCACCTCCAAAGTGAAAGCCAAGAACTTTATACTCCTCCACTTTTCAAAAATTATCATAGCATTTCCTTGTGTATTTTTTTCCTTAGGAAACTAAATTTGGGGTTTTATTTTCTTCATTATGACTACAATTTATTTGTGGTAGTGTAAAAAGTCATTATCACAGAGCCATGACTACTGAGGCAGTTAACTGCAGTTCAAGAAATCCTGGCGAAATATGTCTTCTCTGTAGAATCTCCATATAGCAATCACTTCCATTACTTGGTTTGTTAAATATTCAGCTTTGAAGTTCCAAGCTCTACAGTGTTTGTGTTACATAGTATTTTTCTGAAAACTGTTCTAAGACAAGGTCATTTAAAGTGTAAATTGAAATTTTCAGTGTATGTTTGGAAGGGTTAGGAGAGTGATGAAGAGGAAGCAAAGGGGCATGAGATTTCCAGACTTCAAAATCAAATTGTTCAGAAATGACACTTCTCAGGAAATTATCTCTTGCCAAACTGGGGTGGCAGGTGTGAGACCAGAGCATCAAACCTGAGCCTCTGTGCCCTGTAAAGTACCCCAAGATGGTGATATTTTCATGACGTTTTTATTTTTATTTTTATGGGAAGCAAAATACCAAGCTTTTGCAAACTTTTCCCCAACATCTCCCATTCTTCTCTTGACAAAGAACTGCTAGCATATATCAATATTCTTCCCTTTATCTGGAGAGTAAATAAGGTGAAATGGTGTATAATTTAATGAAAATACTAGAAGAGCAACTCTTAAATTCTTCAGTATATGTTAAAGGAGATCACAGAATTCGTATTTTTTAAAATACACCAGCTATCATGATATAAAGACTGAGGCTAACAAAGTTTCTAAGTATGGCAAGGTTGGCTGGAAATGTTAAGATACTCAATGTCTTGATGTAGCTACTTTTATTTAAATGTTAAATTTAAAAGTTATAAATTATTTTTTTAGACCCAGGGCACATTTCTGGATTACTATGCAATTCCTCCATATTTCTGTTAAAAGAAATATTATCAGCTACTACTTTTGAGTTTTTAAAGTGTTTAATCACCTCCACGATATGAAGTCTTTTGGAATTCACTTACATTTTTAAACAATCCAGTTTCACAAACATATTTTCAAACTAACCATTTGGCTTGTGCTGATCATACCAAAAACTGATACATCGAGAAACAGAAACATAGAAATTGGATTGGATGGTGTGTACTAAAATCCAGATTACAACCCTCTTAGCAAGCTACATTTGTATTTAACTCCATTTGCAAAGTTTTCTGGGCAGACTCACTAAGTCTTAAAGCATTATTTCTAAATTGGATGCTTTTGTGAAATTACATCACACATTAAAATCACCTTAATGCACCTTTTTGTCAATTCTTCACAATAGTATTATAAAAGGAAGGGAGGAGAGGGTACATTTAAAAAGCAAATGTAAAAGAACTCAATGGAAGCCTATTAGGCTACCTGTTGATAAGAATGTACGGGAATCATTAATATGCGGATCATTGACATGATAGACCATAATGACTCCTCCAGGGATGGATCAGTCTATTGTGTCAAAGACTAGTTAGGGATTCATTAACCTGAAGACTCATTACTTCTTCATATGCAAATTTTTAATGCAATGAACTGATACATTTCTCACAAATATCCACATTTCCTGTTATACATTTTCTTTGACAACCCCTCACCCACACTTTTGTGAACTCTATTTTTTTTTTCTTTCATGCACTGTGATCAGATTTCTTCACAAAAGATTCTACACACTAGTGGAATCTACCACTCTGTATTCAAACCCCTCCTCCCATTTAGCCCACATTTTTTTAATTTAAGGCAGGTTTACACACACAAATCGGTTGAACCATTTTGACTAAATCAGTCAAAATTTAGTTGGACATCTGACTTGATATTTTTCTCCAACGTCAGATTGGTTTAAGGTGAAAGACAGACCAAAATGATAAAAGTCCTTATTAAAATAAAAATGAGACTCTGGATTATGAATAGTATTACCTGCAGTTGAATAATTTGGATCAAAGGTGGATAGGGGAAGAGTAAAGGAATTTTAAAAAAAAAAAGAAGAGAGAGATAGAAAGAGAGAGAGACAGAGAGAGAAAGACAGAGAGAGCAGAAGGCACAAGAGAGAGAAGCAAAGAAAAAAAAAAGTGCAATTAAACCGTGAAAGAGGAATAAGTATTGATGCCAAAGTAATACATTAAGTGAGGAAATTGATGTAAACCATTTAGTGCCTAGCACATAACTAGCAATAAGTAAGAATTAGCTGTTATTATTAGGTTGACATTTTGCATTTATGCCAAAAAAATGAAGTTAATACCTAAATTCCTTATTGAAACCATAAGAAAAATGTTATGAATTGAAAATTGCTCAGTTTTTGAATTAGCATACTATGTAATAAGGGATCAAATGTGTAGTCTTACAGTAGAATTAGCTACACATTTCATAGTAAGTTACTCAAGTATTTTTTTGAAGCTTATGTATATGCCATGTTACAGAACGTTACATTGTAACTTTTCATCTAGAACTTTAATATGTTTCTGCTATTTATTTGCTTGCCACTTTATTACTCTAGCCTAGCCTGAAATACAATAAAAGCTTTGCTTACTAATTCTCTACTAAATTACAGGAGGAGACCCTTGCTTCTTAACATGTAATTTCTAATATATACTTAGATACAACCTAAATAAAATATTCAAATCACCAAACAAAATCAGTGTATACTTTTGTAAATTAGCTTTTTTTGTTTAAAGATTTATTTATTTATTTCTCTCCCCTCCCCCCCACCCCCGGTTGTCTGTTCTCTGTGTCTATTTGCTGCGTTGTCTTCTTTGTCCGCTTCTGTTGTTGTCAGCAGCACGGGAATCTGAGTTTCTTTTTTCTGCGTCATCTTGTTGTGTCAGCTCTCCGTGTGTGCAGCACCATTCCTGGGCAGGCTGCACTTTCTTTTGCGCTGGACGGCTCTCCTTACGGGTGCACTCCTTGCGCATGGGGCTCCCCTACAGGGGGGACACCCCTGCGTGGCACGGCACTCCTTGCGCACATCAGCACTGCACATCAGACCAGCTCCATATGGGTCAAGGAAGCCTGGAGTTTGAACCCCGGACCTCCCATGTGGTAGGCGGACGGCCTAACCACTGGGCCAAGTCCGCCTCCTAAATTAGCTTTAAGGTCCTGAAGAACCTTGAAGAGTACCTATGTAGATTTTCTTTTATTGAACTTTTACTAATACTGTTTAAATAGGAGAAATATTATTTTTAACATGAATAATCTTCATTAATATAATCATCATAAGCAGCTAATTATACTTTACATTCTGACTAATAATCATTTCAATACTGTATCCCAGAATGCAACCAAGAGTTATTTGTCCTACCTAGTTACTAGCCTGGAGTAGATGTAAATAAATTCAAAGATGATGCAGATGAATTTATTGAGTCAAGGAAAGAAGTCCAAATGATCCTAGCTTATGGTACAGATGCCTTATCACTTTTCCTGGAACCTACCACTGGAGGAGATAGAGTAGTGTGGGGAGGAGCTCATAGCAGTTTGAAGGCTTTTGGGTGATTAAATGGAACCAAGTTCATTACCAGGAAATCCTAAGAAGATGAAGTGAGAAGGTCTCACTGAGTTAGATAATGGTTGGAGATCAGAATAAAGAAAATATGGTGCTTAGAGAGGTAAGAGTTGGGAATCAAACATGAACAGAAAGACAAGGAACAGGTGAAAGAAAGTTGGGCCACATACTGGGGTTGCTAAGTGAGTTAACTGCAAGAGCCTAATTCTGTTGAGATGCAGCTGTGTTGCCAAAGAAGGGGAGCTCTACCACACTTTTTTAAAGTGGCAGCACAGTACTTTATCGTCAGGGCCCTAAGGAATGCCTCTTTCCACTGGGTATAAAATCTCAGTCTTCCTATTGGACATGATGCTAATTCAGAATAATATTGGATAAAATTCATTTTGTATCCATTCAAGGGATATTTAATACATGCTAGACATTGTACTAGAAATTAAATTGCTAGCACATGTTGAGGTTAAACAAATTCTACCTTCATAAATTTTGCAATCTAATGAGGGAAGAGCAACATATAGGCAATTTAAAAACACAGTTACAAGTGTCATGATTGAGAAAGCAAAAGGGTCTTACAGAAGAAAATAATAAAAGCACTAATCCAAACTCAGGGAAAGAGGCAGTGAGAGAAGACTTCTGGGAGGAGGAAACATTTCATCTGATGCCTGAAGGCTGAGTATGATTAGTCAGATGAAGATGATGGAGCAGAAGAATATTCCAGGCAGATGGAAGATTATAGTGCGGGACAGAGAGAGAGAGAAACATGTCTAGTGAAAAGAAGTAAAAGATGCGTGAAAATGGATCTCAGATTGCAGTTGAGTACATACAGTGATTTCTCAAGAGAGATAAGACTGGAAAAAGAGCAGATCATGCTGGGCAATACAGACCAAATTAAAAATTTGAATTCCTGAATTGTAAAATATGTTTTTCAAAAAGAAAAATGAGTACTTTCTGAAAGTTTACCTCATTTTGAAACTGAGGTTAACTGTAACATGTTACTTAATGTGTCCTTTTCCCTTCCCCAAGTCACAGGGGCAAAACATCTTCCAATACGACTTTATTTATAAACCTTATTCTTTGCATCTCAATATCTCGCAGCCCTTCACACTGCTCTAAACGCTTACCAATCTCTCCCAACACATTTGCAAAAGTGTTGTTTCATTTGGATTTACTAATTTACCTTTGTTTCCTTTGCTTAAATAGCATCTTTTGGTGAATAATGAGGTTAATTGAAAGATCTTTCAACGTTTCTAAAATTATAACTCAGAACACCTGTATTCGTGTGCTTTTTTTACGACAGTTGTTTTCAAGCCTTGTGCACAATGTATGGGACCTGCCCAGGACCAAATAAATTAGAATCTCTGTAGTAGGGCCCAAGTATGGGTTTTTAATTTTTACATTTCCTATGTGCAGCCACTTGTGAGATGCATTAGTTTGCACTACCATTCTGCATTGGATTTTACTATGTGACAATATGGTTAGTATAAAATAAAGTCCTTAAGTCAAAACTACTATGTTGTTAAGATTTAAGATATTGTGTGTTTGTGTGTGTGGTACAAATAGGCTAGCATTAATGGAAATTTTTATTTGGGTAATGCTTCTTCTACTGTTAGGTCAATAAAATAATTACTTTTGATTCATCATAGGTGTTACCTATCTACATATCAGTGAAATTAAATTTGTGGCTATTTTAAACTAAAAGGAAATCTAGATGCTGTTTAAGGTAAGAGACATTCATCATTTCTACATTAACAACTATACTGCTTATTATAAAAACTGATGATGTCTGTGACGATTAAGACCTGGGCTGGCAAAATGTTTTCCAGTTGTTGTACTACATGGCAAATTGCCCAAACAATTACTGTAAATGCAAGTACCATAAAATGTATTGCCAAGGACACTAGTAAGTTAGATCCCATAAAAGAAACAATTAGAGTCTTGAGGTGAAAATAATAGAAATGAGGTAATAGTTATTGAAAAAGACAGAATATGCAATTTAAGGGTTGAAGTGTAAGTTTGTGAATAATCCTGATAATTAAATGTGTTGGAGTTTATCATGTGTAAGGGAATATTTCATGTAAAATTCCATAACCATGTGTGTGTTCTTTTTCTTAACTGTTTTGGTACATAAGTACAGGCACTTACAAGATTATACTTGCCTTCTTTTAGCATCATCATAAACCATTTTTTAATGGTTTGCTAAATTTATATGTATATGCTACTGATTCTTTGAAAAATATGTTCTTCTCAAAAGCAGCAATTTACATAAACTTATCCAATGTACACAGTACTATTAGTCCACATTCAGAATAATTAAAATTTTGGAAAAGAAAAATAACAATAGGTAGAATGATTTAGTGCTTTTTATGATAACTCAACTGTGGAATTTTTATTTGATTAGATTAACTATAACACAACTATCTGCTCACTAAAATAGAATTAACAACTGGGTCCTTCATTGGAAAAGAGATACTTAAACATTAGCATTTGGGGATCAGGACAACTAGAAGGCAGACTATGGAAAGGAATCTGGTGTTAAAGACACCCTTGATTACTTGGTTTCATCTTCACCTGTCCTGTACTCCTCTCCTTTCCTCCAGAGACCCTGTGGATAGTGATATCTCCCTATGGGAAAAGAGCCCAACAGTCAATAGTAGCCCTAATGAGACCTTGAGCAAAACAGAAGGGAAACTCTACCACTTGAGCTTTCTGTTCCTAAATATAGATGTCTCCCCCACTAGAAAATTAATGCTCTCACTCTACAAACTGGCCTGGAACAGTGTACCTGATAACTTGATGAGTAAATAGATCCAAATGTACATTGTACAATTCTATTTTTGTCAAAAAAAAAAGTGTGTTCACATGTGTACTAACATAAACCTGGAAGTTTATACCCCAAATTGCTAGTTTATCTTTAAGGAGATGAGATTGGGCAGGTTAAGGTTGAAAGTTCACAAAGAAATTGATGGAATGAAGGGTGAATTTTGTTTTTCTTTTTAAAATATTTCTTTAAAAAAAATTTATAAAAGTCGACCCTTTCTGCCACAGGAGAACTATCTTCCTAATTAGGCAAACAAGAACCTGGGAAGTGGCTTGGGGCACTGGTCCAGCATTGGCTGGACCAGGTGTGGGGCATGTGGTAGGTGCAGAGTGGAAAGATCATATACAGAACTGTTGAAATCTTTATTTTCAGTCCTTTCAAAACCATGCACTTGTTCTGTTACCTCAAAGAAGTATGTAAGTCTCTTTAATCTTCTTTCTGCAGTTGTTCAGTCGAGATAAGGCTAACCATACCTATATCACAGAGTTGTTTAAAGGACCAAAATGAGATCCTACACACAAAAGCACTTTGAATACTAAGAACTATCCTAAGACAGGAATTTTTAAATTCATGGTAACTGGAGTAGTTTTTGTTCATAACTTTTAGGGAACACCACGGATAATTTATAACTTGACTCCTACCTTTAATTATCTTTACTGCTTCCTTATCTTTTCCCTGATCTCCTAATGTTGAAGTCCTCCCAGGGCTCAGACCTTGCTCCTCTTCTTTTCTTTATGTATAGCATTCCCTTAGTGATCCCTTCCACTCTCATGTGTTTATATACCAACCACAGACCTACAACTTCTAATTTTGCATCTCTAGTGCAGAACTTTCTCCAAACTCCAAACCTGTATATCCAACTGCCCATTCTACCTTTCTACTTGGATATCTAACAGATATCTCAAACTGAATATGTGCAAAATTGAGCTATCTTCCTCTACCCCAATTCGCCTGCATTTTTTCCCATGCCATTTCATGGGAAATCTATTCTTCTAGGTTCTCAACAAAATCTTTGGGGTCATCCTTGAGTATTCTTTCTCTCCAAACCCATATCAAATCAATAGGGAAATTCGCATGGCTCTACTTTGTATACACTACACTTCTCAGTACTTCCACTGCTACTATCCTGGTCCAAATTGTATTGTCTCTGGCCTGGATTAGAAATAGACACCAAGAAAGTCTCTCTTATTCTCCCCTTACAATCTATTTCTATATAGCCGCCAGCATGATCCTTTTTAAATGGGAGTCATGTCCTGTCATTCCTATGCCTAAAACACTGAAGTGGCTCATATAATGGTCTATAATGCTACCCATGAATTGGCTCCCTCCTATCTCCCTGACTTCATCTCTTAGTAAGCTTGCCCTCACTCACTACACTTCACCCGCACTGGCTTTCTTGCTATTCCTTAAATACCTCTGCTTCCCTCCTTTTAGAGTCTTTGCACTGTCTGGTACCTTCAGCCTGGAACTCTCTTCCCCCAGATAGCTGCATGGCTGACCCCCTCACCTCTTTTTCAAGTATTTGATCAATTGTCACCCTCTCAATAAGGAACATACTTTACTCCTTATTCTTATTATGCCCTGCGTTTTCTTTCCTCAATAACATTTATCAACATAACCTATGCATTCCTCAGGTTAATTTTTTATTGTAGTCTTCACTCCACTAGAGGACAGGAATTGTTACTTTTCCACTGATATATCCCAAGTATAGAATACCTAACACATAATATTTGTTCAATACTCTGGCCAATAAATATTAATTGAATGAGTGAAAATCCCAGTCCTTAAACTTTTTTTTACTCTCTGTCAATGCCCAAGCTGAAGAGCATATAGTAAGAGCAATGCTAATGATATTTTGATTATTTGATTTTTTCATTTATGTTAACCAAGACCTAAGCCCTCTCAATCTTGAGGTCATAAGAGAAACCAAAGTAGCATAATTTTCATGTATCCATCCAAGAAGGTAAATATTGAGAAGACTGAACTAATTTTTTTTACTAAATTAGAATGTGAACCTTAGATTTTGAAGGAAGTATTTGTTCCAAAATCTGTTACTAAAAGAAATTTTCCCTCAAGTATGACCAGAGTAGTAATATAAATTATCCATGAAATAAGTATAGAAATATCTAAAAGTCTACAGTATAATACATGCCTGCTTATTTATATTAAAAATTACCTATAGCAGAATTTAATAATTAATATTTACAATTTTAACAGGGGATGAAATCTATGTTTTAATCATTCTAATATACAGAAAGATAGTAAGCAAAAACCTAATCCATGGCATACCCATAAAAGCAAAAGGCAGTAACAGGATGATAACTATAATGGCATTCATAAGCAGTTTCTCAAAAAAATGAGGAATCTTTCATATAACATCATGAATGGAAAACGTTTTTAGGAGAAAAATTGGGGGAATTGTATTCAACACTTACAATTACATTCAATTTTCTTTATGGTTAGCATGCTAGATCATACTTTTCTTTCCAGTCAAATGTATCCTACATACTCTTTCTGGATTAATATAACTAAAACACTACTTTTTCCTTAAGCTTAGGGAATAAAGTTCAAAATCCTCAGCCTAACAAGACTGTATAATTCCTTTTCAATCTGTCTTTTCAAATTTGACTCATAATTCCATCCCTTGCAGGAAGTCCGATTGACTAATGAAACTTTCAGCATATCTCTTTTTGCTGCCAACTGCACAAATATTTTTTACTCTATCTAAATATTCTCATGTTACTTTTCTGCCTACTTAAGTTTTACCATTTCAAGGTCAAGTTCAATGCCTCATAGTACTGTCCCTAATCTAGGCAACCTACAGCACAATCATTTCTCTAATGCTTACTCCTATGATCCCCTCTGAGTTGGTGCCAATCCATTTGGCATGTACTCTGTTGATAGCTAATTTTTCATATATAGAAATATTATCTCAATCAGATTTATGCTTGATGATAGAAGCTACCTAGAAGAGTTCTATGTTATAATAAGAACACCAGAAATTTTTCTTTGTGATTAATTGGTTTATTGAGGCACTATGGGTGAGAACCATAGGGAATTAGAGGTCAAAAATCACAAATCCAGCTATTCTTGTATGTTTCCCCAGAAATGAACAAATAAATCTATTTTGCCTAAATTTCTTATATGAAATGGAACTGGTCCTACCGACTACAAATGTACATAGGTGATCTAAAGGGAGATAATGTTATATAACTTAAGAGATAATAGAGAGATTTAAAGCATATAGTCTTTATTTTAAGTTTATATAATTAGAAATTTGAAATTGACGAAAAATAAGCTACTTATTTACATTGCAAAACATCATAAAATTAATGTTGTTAGTAGCTCTACAGTTCATTGTTGATGATATGAGAGTCCCATCTGATTTTGTAACCAAATTCTAACAAGTATTACATATTCTCAATCACAAAACTAGAAGACAGAAGAAAATTAGTCCAAATTTACCATGTGTGTTTAAGGAATCCCACAGGAATTGAACACAGAGAAAAAGACAGAAACCCACATCATCATGCCAATATAATTTTGAAAAATATTTCAAAGGTAAATAATTTCCCCATAAGTTGCAATTCATCACACTCATACATATTCTGTTTTACTAAGGAGTATCACTACATATAGCTCAGTCAACAAATCATTCCAAATCCAGCAAAATTCAGTCTCACAAGTAATATTTTCAGTTGGAACCCATCCACCTTTGCATATTGAAAGTTAATTGGAAAACAAGAAAATGTACATGATAAAAATTTAATTTCATTGAAACACTATACCTAGAAAGTATATGCCTATTTTCAAATATTATACACTGCCTACTTCTAGCAAACATTTACACTTTGGGTAGATACTTCAAGTTTTGTAAGAAAAATTTCTTCAGGGCATTAGGAAAGTTGTAATAAAACTCCTAATGAAAACTAGAAGATAATAGTTAAGGGTGGTAATGTCAGAGTTAATTAGATTACTTATTAATCACCTGAAAGTAAACATATCTTATATTGAAACAGCTCTAAGTTATCTTTATAGATGAGCTATATTTTTTCCATATAAAATATACAATTATTTAGAATTTATGCTTATTCCCTAAAATATACGTTTGTTCCCTACTTCTTATTGTCACAAAAAGAAAATATTTTTGAAGAGTTTTAAAAGTATTATAATATGTCTGATGATAATAATGCTATCTACACTTGAGGTTGCTAATATTCACATAGCATAATATTGTATATTCTAAAAAATCAACAATTGGCTACAAACTAGGAAGTTTTCATTGCTTAAACCTGTCAAAAATAACTATATGCATGCATATATGTTTTAAGAAGTAGTAGACAAGAATTTGAATTTTTTTATATTCTTCCTGTAACTTTTCTGTAAATCTAAAATTTTATCAAAATCAAATTTAAGAGGAAAAAATAGTAGTAATGCTTCTTAGTAGATCCACTACGTTATAAGTAGGTCCTCAGGAAAAAAAGTTTTTCTGCATTGCATTATTCCCCATTACTCCCCACTATTTTTTATTTTTAGTTTTGGTTTTATGTGAGGCAAGACCAAGACTCTTTGTCAAACTCAAAACAGGGATAATGGTGGTATGCAAATTAGTAGAATGTTTGGCTACAGAGGATGAATCTAGTAGAGGCAGAAGATCTTGATGGGCAAAAGGCCCAGTCAAGAGAAGTCATTCGTAAAGAAGGGCAGAAAGGAAAATCAGCTACCTGAACCAGCCCAGAGGTGTCAAAGTCAGTGAGTACCACTGATGTAAACATCAGCATTATCACTAACACAAGCTCTTGCCCCAGTCCTGGCCCTGGCAAGAAGACAGAATGAGTGAATCAATTCTGATCAATGGACATACAGTGTCAGCTTTTGGTCTTGTTTTATTCAGCCTGCCGGATTTTTCTGGCTTCAGTCCCACTAGTCTGGATCATGTGAGATGGAAGCCAGAGACCTACCAATGAACCTCCTTTTTATTTGAGATGCTAGAATTACTTGAAGTAACTGAAAGTAGAATCGTATTGACTCAACGAATCTGGACTTTAGAAGACATATGAAAGAAGAGAAGACTGAATAATCAGAATATCCTATAGTAGACTATATTAATTTATTCATCAAGCTAATTTTTCATTGACATCTTAGCAACTGAATGTAACCATCTAAAGTAAGTTTCTGCAAGATGTTATAGTTAATGTGTTCCATTCTATATTTAATTTTAAGTTTATTTGTACAACTAATATGTAGTTATTACAAGAACAAAATAACCCTTTTCCAGTTGTTTTTATAATATGCATAAGCTTTATACCTTCTATTGTATTCTGAATTTTTACAAAACATTATTTTTAATCAAATGGGAAAGCATTATTATGTAGCCAATAGAATATAATATAGTAGTAGAGTTGAGTTGATAGAAGTTAGCAAAAGAGAAATCAGTTATGATGTTGCAGTTTCTTACTTGCATGACAGGAATTATGAGTATGACTTTAAACAAAATACAGAATAAAGGAAGTGCAGCTCGGATTGAACTGAAGGCATAACTGGTTTGGGACAAAAGTTTTCCACCTGGGTATCCAGATGGAGATGTCCAGAAGGTAATTGATTTTTAAAGATAGTGAAAACCATTCATTAATACTATAGTAAGTATAATTAGCCTTTTAAATTTTCAGATGATGCTTTTAGAATTTACTTTTAGAAACCTAGTTACCTTTAATAGATACTTCTTCAGAGCTTTTAATATGCAAAACCCTTTATTAGCCATTGTGGGGAATAATAATTAGTATAATATACCATTCCTGGCCTCAAGAAACTTGCAGACCAGTTGAGAAGAAGGGCACACACACAGAAAAAAAAAAATAAGTACAAGAAAGGACAACACCAATCAAGATGAACAGGGTGTAGGTATTAAATATGGAGCTTAGAGAAGGGAAGGATCTGACTTGATTGGAGGGGTCAAGCAAGCTTCAGGCAAGAGGAAGAATTGAGCTGATCCTTAATGGAAGGTAGAAGCAGGATGGTCAGAGAAAAGAAGGAACAGTTTTCAAGGCAGGCAAGAGGCATGAGCAAAAAGAGGTGGAAGAGCTAGTATCTGCATATTGGAAAGCTAGAAATTATCTTTGACTCCGTCCATGCTCTGCATGCAAATTAGAGTCTTTTAACACAGGAGTATAAAACCCCTGACGTTGATGTACCACTACTGATCTTTAATAGACTCATAAGCCACAAAAGTCTAATACAGTCAGTGCACTGTAGTAACGAAGCCTGAGGAGCTATCTAAATATCTAAATCTCAGCACATTGATGGTCTCCTGGTCCAAACTGGTCTATTAGGTTGGTGCAAAAGTAACTGCGCTTTTGCATGTTGAAATTTCCCACTTGCCATTGGAATACATTCTTAAATAAATGTGGTTATGTTATACATCATTTTAATAAGCATTTCTCACTTTATGTTTTTTTTGCTAATCTTATTTTCTGTTATTTTATATTTATTTTAGACTATGGAAATGTTAGACAAAAAGCAAATCTGAGCAAATTTTTTTAGTTCAAAATGGATCACGAGAAGCAGCAGAGACAACTTGCAGCATCAAGAACGCATTTGGCTAGGAACTGCTAACAAATGTACAAAGCAGTGGTGGTTCAAGAAGTTTTGCAAAGGAGACGAGAGCCTTGAAGATAAGGAGCAAAGTGGCCAGCCATCAGAAGTTGGCAACGACCAATGGAGAGCAATCATCAGAGCTGATCCTTTTAAAACTACAGGAGAAGCTGCTGAAGAACTCAATGTTGATCACTGTATAGTCATTCGGCATTTGAAGCAAATTGGAAAGGTGAAAAGTTTGATAAGTGGGTGCCTCAGGGGCTGACCAAATATTTTAAAAAACGTCATTTTGAAGTGTCATTTTCTCTTGCTCTATGCAACAACAATGAACCATTTCTCAATTTGATTGTAACATGTGACAAAAAGTGGATTTTATATGACAACTGGCAATGACCAGCTCAGTGGTTTGACTGAAAAGCAGCTCCATAGCACTTCCCAAAGCCAACTTTGCACCCAAAAAAAAGTCATGGTCACTGTTTGGTGGTCTGCTGTTGGTTTGATCCACTACAGCTTTCTCAATCCCACTGAAACCATTACATCTGAGAACTATGCTTAACAAATTGATGAGATACACCGAAAACTGCAATGCCTGCAGCCAGCATTCGTCCACAGAAAGGGCCCAATTCTTCTCCATGACAATGCCCAAGTGCATGTCGCACAACCGATGCTTCAAAAGTTGAACAAGTTGGGCTATGAAGTTTAGCCTCATCGGCCATATTCACCTGACCTCTCACCAACTGACTACCACTTCTTCAAGCATCTCCACAACCAGCATGATGCAGAAAATGCTTCCCAAGAGTTTGTTGAATCCCAAAGCACGAATCTTTATGCTACAAGAATAAACAAACTTATTTCTCATTGGAAAAAATGTGTTGATTGTAATGGTTCCTATTTTGATTAATAAAGATGTATTCGAGCCTAGTTGTAATGATTTAAAATTCACGGTCTGAAACCGCAATTCCTTTTGCACATTATTTAGATATAATATAGTTAATTGTTCCGGTACAGCTAGTTAGTGAGGCCACGTCAATACTGAAGAGAGCTGGGCAGTAGAGAGAGGGGGTACCTGAAATCAGAAGGGTTGGCCGCAATCCCTGTTTTGAGATGGGTTTCCTTGAGAAATCACAACCACTCTGAGTCTCAGTTTCTTCATCTATAATAACTACCCTGCTGCTATAAAGGGATACATTCCTGTAATTTAACCAAGTTAGTTCAAATATTCATTCTGGTCGTCTTATCTTTGGTACAGTCAATGAAGTGTAGTCTCATGATTTTTTTTAATGGTGTATATGTAGCAAATAACAAATCTTTTTTGGAAAACAGCCTAAATATTAACTGAAGTACTTTCAATAAAACAATTTTTGGATATTTTCTCACAAAGGAATAAAAGCTACATAATAAAATATAAAATTGCCAATGATGAAACGCAAAGTGTCTGAGAAAATTGTTCCTTGAGGGGGCTGCTGATCTATGCCACCATTGTACACATTCTAACTAGACAGAGAGGCCGGTGTGGCATATGTCCTCCTTTCAAAACATAAAAATATCTGATTAACAGAAAGACTTTTGATAATTTTTTTTGCCTATAAATAAACTGTACTAGATGCAATCATGGCAAAGAGCAACCTTTTTGTTTAAGAAAAGTAGTCTCATTTTGTGCTCTAGAAGTAGCTGTTCCATGGGAAAATATTGTCAGAAATATTGGTAATTTAAAGGAAACAATACAAAGCAAGGAAAGGTCAAAAGCAAGTCCCACAGTATAGATAAATTAACAATAGGACTAGAGGTCTTACCTAACTGAACAAGTTTTATAAGTTCTGTAAGCAAATGCCTTGGATATTCATAACTAAAATTGCCTAAAAACTTAGCTTGGTTTACCAAACTTAGTTTGACTGAGATGCTACTAATACAGAAAACATATAATGCTAGTCAAAATATTAACTACTGAACAATGTGTATATATATACATAAATATTGGTGTATATGTATAGATATAACTAGAGAGAGTTTAGGTGAAAAGCTCATATGTGTGTGTGTGTACTTTTTCTACAAAAAGAGCAGTGTATCAAGGATGATTAGTATGTAGATGGGCAGTATAACCTATACTGCTCATGTTCAATTTCCTAAATAAATGGTCAACTAAGTTGGTTATATTAGCCCTCTGCCCATACTCATGAGTCAGAACAAAGACCTCTTAGTGAAAATTGTACACATAAACAGAATGAAGAAATTTAATACATATTCAAATGAATTCTGTTTGTAGACACAGTATTAACCTTTTCTACAAAAAATATATATACACTTAAAACTAATTTAAATTCCAGTTGTTCTAAATGACATTTTATTTTACCAATCTATTTAAAATGTCCTTTCGATATCTAGCATATGCAATTACATTTTTGAATGAAATATCACTTAAAATTTAAGTGCTAGAAAATAGTATAAATATTATTCTAAAATACTTGTTTTTTGTCTTACTAAGAGGTTTTAGAAAATTCAAATATAGTACCTTTCTAGGTAGGATTGAGGCATAAGTGGGTGATCTTCTGAAGTATTTTTAATTCTCCAATTTTGTAAAATAAAGTCTCCTACCCTTTTCTGGCTCCCATAGAAATGTATATGATGCTCCATATACATCAGCTCTAACATGTATAGTCCTTGGAATAGGTACAACATTCATCCCTTAAGAGAATCCACTCAGGGATTGGGTTTCTTCGTTGACTTTTGCATGAAAATGCTACAAACCAGTTAAGACCTCAAGGAAAAAATCTAGTTATTGGGGTTATTTGACATGGAAGATAGAAATTGGTAGCAGAAAAATAATTCTGCTTAACTTTAAAGTAGAAAGGTAGGAACACTAACATTTAATTCAGCTGAGGATTAGAGTAAATGAGTGGCTATTTTAAAGACATAGAATAGTAGGAATGCCTATGTTCAAAGCATAGAACTTCCTGTTAGAACACATTACTGAAGAACACAATCTTTTCACAAAACAATTAAGAAGAAATTATATGACCATTTGGATTAGGCGGTTTTCAGAATTCTGCCTGAAAGCAAAGGATAGAATTAGATACAATGAAAACTGTTCTAAAATTATCAAGTGCTGTATGAATATTGGAAATAATGATCATAACTTTATTTAATATCAACACAATAATCATATGTATCTAAGATTATGTGAAGAAAATATTCTTTTATTTTACTGCATGTGATTTTTAAATCTGTTCAATGGTTCCTTGAGTAAATACTTGAAAGATTTAAGTTATATTATAAATATACTATAAAAGTATTTATAAGTATTAATTTTCAAAAGGAGATAGAGCAATATGAGTATTTTGTATCATTTCACATATAGCTTATGAGGCTGAAATTCAACAAAGCTATGTGATTTGAAATATTTTAAAGATATCCACAGCAATTTTTAAGAAGGAAAATCAGCTTAGGTTTTTTTTTATACATGTAGAGTCAATAGGTTAGGATTGTTTCATGGCTTAATTCTGTAAAACAGATCAGAACGTCCTCTGTGTTAAATGGAGTCGGAAAATCAGCATGCTTTACAGGTCTATTTTGTAAATTGCAAAACAGGTAAATATCATTTAAATCTATGACTGTACACAGGACAATCATTATTGTCTAACAAATATTACAATTCCACTTACAGTTGTGACTTTTAGAGCACTGATGTACATCATAGACCATTTTATAATACCTTCGGGGGAACAAATATTAAAATTTCCTAAGACAGGTATGTTTAATGTACAATTAGTCTTTGTCACTAAACAATGCAGTTTAACAGTCCAATTTAGTAATTTATTTCTATTTGTCATAAAATTTTCAAACAGCAGGATGGCACAATTAAGGCTTCAAAGTCAGTTATTATTAATATAATAGATAATATACAACCATGCCAGTTAAACCAAGTAAAACTATTAGAAAAGTAAAATAGAAACCTGAAATGGTTTGAGAGATATATCCTGAGGAGATTTTTCTTTTTTATATAGTAATATGGAAAAGAGAATGCTTTAAAACAGAGGAATGACTGACATGCAATGATATACAGTATATGTTCTTAGAATATTCACCAACCATTAATTCTTTCCCTTAATCTTTAACCAGTGTCATTAATTAATAAGAAACCAAGTTGTTATACTATATTTTCATGCATCATTCTGATTTTTCTTCTCCTCTGAGTGAAAGACTAGTAAGATGTGAAATAGTAAGATCAGATGATAGATATAAATGATAGACAGAGGGAGAAAGATATAGGGAAAGATATAAATATATATAAAGAAATATATATATTTATATATATATAATATATAAAGAAATCAGTAGAGACAAAGGGCAGCCAAAAGTCCTACTGAAAAAAGCAAAATACCTTAGAAGACAAGCATCCAGGCGCAAAAAAATGGGTAAAAATGGTAAACATGACCCTAAAAATACCAGTACCATTGCACTTATTCACAGACTTAATACCAGATTTTGAATAAATGTTCTTTCTTGCAAAACCAATGCATTTCATCATAAAATGGGGAAAGAAATGAATGGTTTTAAGGTCCATCCATTAATACTTGAAAGCTATTTATCCAATTTTTCTGTTTTCTTAGTTTCCACATATACCACATATACTTCAAATACTACCTTAAGAAAAAACATTTTGTAGTTCACGTTAAAAAAAAACTGATCTGTAACTTATGAACAGGTAGTATTCCAAATATTTTTGTAACCCAGAATATAATGGAATTTGGAAACTCATTTTTCCCAAGAGAAGTAATGCCAAAAATATTAGGTTCCCTGGATGGTACCCAAAAACTATGGAATCTGTAGCATAACTAATTTGAAGCTATTTGTATTAGCTTGGGTCTTAGCAGCAGAATGTCAATGAGATGAAAAGGATTTTTCCATTAATCTTGGGCATAGACCTAGTCACATATGGGATTTTTAAATGTGGAGTTTATCACCAATGCCCCTGATACTACCATTTGAGTATCTACAAAGTGTCAGCAACTGGGATAGATGCTTATATATGTTAGCTAATAAACCTCTTATAGCAACTCTGCCAAGCAGAAATCGTTATTCTTATTTTACATTGAATAAAATGGGTACAAAACATAATCTATCCAAGTTCATACAGATTGAAATTTCTATTGACTCAATCCACAGTCTGTGCAACTGACCTCAATTGGGTATAAGATAGAAGTAGCCCCTGAGATTCTAGAGGTCTCTGCATTTAAAGCCAGGGAAGGGTTTACACACACATGTACACGTACATGTGCATATATATACAGATTTCAGGCAAGGTTACCAAGTGAGGTGTCAGAGCACACAGGTTCTTTAAGTTGGCATTAGAATGTTCAATTGGGCCACCTCTGGTATCCATCCCTGAGGTAACTTCTCCTATGTTATTCCTGTTGGGATGAAATGGTAAAAATCTGGAACAAGGACAAGAGAAGAGTCAGCAGAATTTGAAGACAATCAAAAACCATATTACACCACTCCCCAAAGGTGCCATTCCTTTTTTTTCGGGAACACTTCTGTTTCAGAATTCTTGAATTCCACTCTACTTTTACAGCTGCAGATGGCTTCCGGTGGTGAAGTTTGGCTCATTGAGATTCCAGAGGATCTGTTTGAGATATGACATCCAAAGCAATTCATTTCAGCTGGTGCTTGAGGGAAACTCTAAATGGTTGGAGCCCTTTCGGTCCTCTTTTCTTAGCAAATGTTCACAACTTCTTGGGAAAGTCTATGCTCACATGAGCCTGAAGCTCCAAAAAACCAGGAATACAGAAAGTACTGGTGGATCTCCAAGAAAACTCTATTTGGCTCTTTGCTGTCAACCAGTTTCCAAATATTCCTCTTGACAGGTCCTGTGTAGCTGTGTTTTGTTTCCAAATGTCATTGCCAGAGGTCCCTCCCTTTAAAAAGACCTAGCTTCCACAATTAGTGTAGACTTGAGCTAGTTATGGAATACATTAAGTCCCAAAGGCCTCGTGGAGCTGTTTACACCTCTTTGCAATATTTTGAGGACCCTGATTACACTGTAACTGTAAATTAAGGCAGTGTCACAATTCAATGACTCTGACTGTAACAGGCTACATAGCCATATCTTATGCCCCATTTTTAATGCTTTTCTTGGCCTCATTTTAATGATTTTACCACCCTGGAAGATAAACTGTGTTCTTAAAGTCGTGATTTAGAAAGGCTTTCTCTTTTCCATTCCTGAATGTGCTGGTTCTTCTAACTAACCCTCAGGTAAAAAACAAAATGAAGAATTAATCAATTTTCCCCTTTGACATTAAACTCTTTCAGGAATTTAATTGCATGCACCTGGGCAAGGTATAAATACCGTCACAAACCTCTATCATTTTGTTTCTTTACTTAAAGTAATGTAATAATTTTACTTAAAACACAAAACCAGATGAAGTCAACTTATTCACCCAGCAGTTCAGAGTATATATTTTGAAGTTGGTGGGAAGGAAAGGAAGAGGGTTGAGAAAGGCACTCCTATAGCCAGCTTCCAATGTCCGTTCTAGATAACATTTCCTAGAAAACCTAAAATGTAAACAGTTGTTATTTTGTTTTTATCCATGGCCTCCTTTGTAAACCCAGAGAATCCAAACTTGGTTTTGGTGTTCTCTTTCTCTGTTTAGTTTCTGGCCTTTTTTTTGCCCATGTGAGCCCTTTTCCCTTGAGGCTTCTCCTTAGCTATACAGGGTTGTGTTTCCAGACATGTGTCTCGGATTCAGTGCTTCACACAACCTTGCTCAAAAGTCCCTCTCTTCTTTCTTTTCAGAGCTCCTAAATTTTCAGCATTAGAGAACCATTACTGTGTCTCTTGGAGAATTTAAATCAACAAGCAAAAGTAATTGAATTGCACGTTTTATACAAGTTTGGCACACAGAACTCAATAAAACTTTGTTGAATGAATTTTGAAACATGAGTAATGAAACCTATGAGGGATGGTTAAATAATGCAAATCCAGAAACCAGGAAACCAGTTAGCTGAATAAGATTCGATAATTATAATGATAATTATTATGATAGTTGGCTTTTGATGATTATGTTTCCAGTACTCTATTAGCTTTAAAAAGATAATTTCAGATAATTTTTGTTTTGTTTTAATTTAATTACCACAACATCAGGCATCATTATCCCTATTTTACAGATGAATGACCTTAGACGTTGAGAAGTAAAGTAATATGTGTACAGTCACATGGATAAAAAATATATATTTTACTTGGCTTAATATACATGTCTGGACAATAACAAAACTAATCTCCCCTACACATACACACACACACTCTGACCTTCCGTTTTCTCATCTATTGAATTTGGAAATTTTAATCATTAAAATCTTTTCAAGGGAGGGGAGGTGGCTCAAACTATTGGGTGCCTCTCTCCCACATGTGAGGTCCTGGGTTCCATTCCCAGTGGCTCCTAAAAAAAGAAAATGAGCACACAACAAGCAGAGAGAGAGCAGATAGTGAGCACGAACAACGGTGGAGGGGGGAAATAAATAAATAAAATAAACCTTGTTTTAAAAATTTCTCTTCCAGCTTTAAGATGTTCCAGATATTAAGTGACACACACATTTCAAAAAAAAATATGCTCTTCAATTACTTTTGCTTATTTATTTAAATCCTGCAAGAGACAAAGTAATGATTCTCTAATCCTGAAAGTTTAGGAGCTCTGAGAAGAAGAAGGAGAGGGACTTTTGGGCAAGGTTGAACCTTGTTGGGGTTTTTCAGAGCCACCCAAAGCTAGGGTTAGCCTTGTCTTTTTACAACAGTTAACCTTTACTGAGTACACTCTGTGCCAGATACTGTATTGAAAATTTATATATATTATCTCATGTAAATTTTATAACAACCCCTGTGAAATATGGGGAAACCAAGCTTACCTTGATCAAGGTTACACAGCTAAAATGTTGCAGAGCTTGGACTCAAACCCAGGCATATCTAACTTTGAAGCTCAACATTTTAAATTTGAGGTTACCCTGCTTCTGCATTCTAATTTTAGCTTATTTATCTATCTATGTTTAAAGAAATTTAAAGCCATGTCATTATTTTAAATAAAAGCCATGGGATGTAGAGCAGACATCTGTTTAGTTTGTTTGTTAGCACGTACCCCAGTGCCACATATGAGATGACACTTAACAAATATCTCATGATACATTCCTTTCAGTGCAATTAAATACCTTTGGGTCACTCTTGGTCACCTGCCCATGAGTTACAAACTCTGCTTTTATATTCCACTAGTTATTTCTTTCTGTTCAAAGTGGATAGACTAACTTTCATCAACAGAAAATAGATGGCCCCCTCTTCTATGGAGATTTGAAAACTCTGACCTGAAAAAAATCTCCTTAGAGAAAACTTAGTTCCTTGGTGGGTGATTGACATAGAAACCGTGCCTCACTCCATGTGGTGCCACAGTTCATTCTCTATTATTAGAAGGGGTTTTTGACACTTTCAGGAGATACTATCTCAGACACTCTGATAGGAAATTAACTTTGGTTTTAGGAGGAGTTGAAGTTCAATATTACTCTCTACACTAGGACTGCCTAATTTTCATTTTAACTTTGACTTATATCATACACTATTATTAATCTACTTTGTTGTATGAAGCAAAAATTCACATACATTTCTCCTCATTATTTATCTTCCAGATGAAATGATCTCCAAATTAAGCTACACAGGAATTTTAGAAATGCTTAAGAAGATTCTGTAACTATTTGGGAGAGGAGGATATTTTAGAGGCTCCAATGTTTTAATCAAATAAATATTAGTTCATTTTTATTTTACCCAATACATGTTTTATAAAATAACACTAATAAGGTATGCCATTTTTCCCTAACCAAATTCTTCACAATGAAATCCAACTGCAATATTCATTTAGAAATTTGATAATGCTCTCTTGTGTGAGTTTTAGAAATATTTGAAACCCCATTGCACATAAATTATATAATGGAAAAGCTGTATAAATATTCTATTATGGCACATGCTGTTCTAAGGATCTGTCAGGATTTCCTTTATACACTCCATTTTGAGTGGTATATAAATCAGATGTAAAAATTCATGTTGGACTGAAATTGCACAAAAAGCCTCCTCCATAGGCAAATGCTTTTTTCAAAATGTGGTTTGAATTATGTTAGTCATTTTTAAGTTATAGAAGTGCAGAAACGTATTTGTGGTTTTGGAGGAGAGAGATTTTTTTCCATTTTTATAACTCATTAGGAAACTTTACAGACCTTTAGACCATTTTGTGGTTTAGTTCTTCTCAAGTTTTTCCCTAAAGCAATATTAAAGCTTGAAAGGTGTCCTCTATGAATCTGATGATTAATATT
Source organism: Dasypus novemcinctus (assembly GCF_030445035.2). NCBI lineage: Eukaryota > Metazoa > Chordata > Mammalia > Cingulata > Dasypodidae > Dasypus > Dasypus novemcinctus. The sequence goes on from NC_080677.1 coordinate 89,978,566, forward strand.
CTGAATACAATGTGAGTATGGATATATATAGTCAGACATATCTTATACTAGGAGATGCTCCAATCGTATCATGATGGGGGTAGAAGATGAGGCCTATCAGTTGCCCACGATTTGTTCCCAGTATCAAGTTTGTTCTATTAAAGGAATTCCCTACCTCTACCAGAGTTTGGAATGTATTGCTTGTAATTTTAAAGCTGCATCTTTAACTTGCAGAAAAATCCACTGAGTTAAACACTTTCTTTTATGAGTCTTTGGACAATAAGATTGTGTCTTTCTTAAGTTTTGCTTTTCTTTAGCATATAAAGTTGCAGCATATTTAATATGTAGTCACTGTAAAATATTTAGTATATGTGTGCTTAGATGTATAAATTAGCTGTGTTAAATAATGAACTTATTTAGTCTAAATGGCTAATATGTAGCTTGAGATTTTCATAAACACATTATTATTTTAGCATATATACATATGATAATATTCCTGAATATCATCAATTACAGTCTGAGGAAATATGATTGGAACTAAGAAAGTTGACATACTTCACAAAGCTAATTAAGCCATTTTTAAAATACTTTAAATGACAATGAAAATAGAAATATATGTTTTAATTGCTTCCACCTATAGTGTATTTAGTGAATTAATGCATTGAAGTAACAAGTTTAGGAGGTACTGTTTGTCCCAGTAAAATAGACAAAGGCATAGATATAAAGAGGTTAAAATTGTCCCAACATCATACCATATGTTTTTAAGAACAGTCCCTAAACCCAGAGGTTCTCATAACTATAGCAAAAATAGTGTAATATATATTTTTTAAAGTGTTAGGAATCCAGACACCCAGATTCTAAGCAGAATTCAGTGAAAGCTTGTGATGTTAGCTGGTGGAGCAGTGAGGGCCTGCCCATTGGGATGCTTTGCAGAGCAGAAGGAGTCTCTCTCCTCCTGAAGGTTTTATCTACTAACCTAGTGTCACAGAAATTAGCCCATTATGCACTAAGAAAGGCTTAACAAGGTTTTTTTTTCTTTTTCATATTAACAGGAGAGCAAAGTTGCTAATTAGAAGTCATATCCTAATTCCTTAATCTATATAGCTAAATATCTTTATTTCTATTTGGATCTTTTTAAAAAAATTCTGCTCCATAATTTTTTACTAAATTATACTAACATTTCCATAATGTTACATTTGGTTACAGTTATGAAATTTTACATGTAATTCATATGTCACTCCAATATTATGTCTTTTTATTAGTTTATCATTAAATTATTAGCTCATAAGAGTTAACATGTATCATTCAAAACATCCCTGTGTGACTCAATCAGTTATTAAGACATCCGTTGCAGCTTTTGGAGTAAGTATACAAATTTCAAGAATTGTGTACCTGTTGAGACACCATTTCTATATGAATCAGAAATGTTTCAGAGTAGAGCATAAACATTCAAAAACCACTGAAAATAAATATACTTTAAATTTCAAAAAATAGTTTTTACATATGAAGTCTCTAAATTTCATGGTTTGAGCTTAAGCAGCATAACTCACTAGGCAATGAGTTATACACATTGTGCTCCCTCCCATTGCTTACATTATACCCATATTTTTTCCTTGCTTTAAAGAAGGGATAATACAGTGCTATTACCTGACTTTAACTGCATTGGCCTTGTTAAAGGCTGCCACTCTCGTTTTATACATAACAAGCAGTACGTTTTTTCAAAAGAATGGCTACTTCTTGGAACATGTGCAATAAAGAATAACAGAAAAATCTTTGATATTATGAATAGTAAAAAATGTAAGATTTAGCCTCACCTTGATTTTACCTTTAAGCAGCCTTTTATTTGTCTATTAGGCACTTCTTCCCGTGGTTTTACAGGCTCCAGCTCTTGTTCTTTCTTTTGGCAAACCAGTGTATAATTTATGCCATTATTATTTGACCAAAATGTACCAACAGAAGTTTCATAACGTATACAAAATTCAATTCTACTGCCATCTTTTTGATAAGGAGGAACCAATGAAATCTTAAAGGAGAACTGATCAGTTTCACCATCACATGAATTAGGGACATATTCTGCTAAGATGTCATAATGTGTCTGCCAGTCATCTAAGGACATTCTCACATATACTAACTTCTCAAAAGAAATATTCAGAACTCGAATAATGCCCTTCATACTTGTAGACCCAGGAAGAAACTCAGTTGACTCCAGCATTGCTTTCTGTACTTGAAGTTGTTGCATAAGATCTTCTTTTGAAGAAGGCAAATCAAATAGTTTAGATAAAACATATTCTTCTTTGTGGAAACTGTCTTTCCCTAAATCAAAATTAGTTGAAACACTCGGTAAATCCCAGCAATCAAATTCTTTAACAGACACAAGATCGAATCCAAAGGTGTCAGCAAATGAAACTCTTCTCCCAACTGCAGATGGGGTGTCCAGGTACATGTCTTCAGAAGAATCAGAACCTCGCCTACTTGGTTGAGGTGAAAAACCAGGTTTGAAGGTAGTTTTAATTTCTTCATCTTCAGAAAGGGAAACTGATAAATTAGGAACTTCTAAAAAGTTATCTTTGCTAATCTGACTAGGTTCTTCAGAAGGCTCCATTGGGCTCTCTGATATCAAATAAGAGGGAACTGTACAACTAGTACAGGCTGATATTTGAGATACTGAGGATTAAAATAAGTATAATGTTACCACTGACATTGCAAAAAGGAGTCAGCTCTATAAATAGGTCCTGTGGTGCGTAAACTATGCTAGCCTGCTTCCAAAGGCCTTTAATATGATAGCATTCATGTTGCTCTTGCCAGTTTGTTTCAGATTTAACTCTTGGTTTTCAAAGTGGCCTTTGTTTATAAGCCTAAGTTCCAAGGAGAAATTTTAATATTGTTTCTTGATTCCAAAACAATAGAATAAAAATACTATTTTTTAAACAAATCAATTTTATTGATACCTATTAATAAAGCATAGAATTCATCCAAAGTGTACAATCAACAGTATTTGGTATAAACACATAGTTGTGCATTCCTCGCTTCAATCATTATTAGAACATATTCGTTATTTCAATAATAATAATAATAATAATAATAAAAGCCAGACAAACAAAGAAAAAACAAGATAATTCTTCAACTCTCAATCTCTCTATGCTTTCTCTGCCATACACAGTTGCTATTTCTGGTTATTTTTACACATTTATTCATTTATTTTTAAGCAGTTTTATTGAGATATATTCACACACCACACAATCTATCCAAAGCCTATAATCAATGGCTTTTAGCATAATCTCAATGTTTTGCATTCATCACCACAAAAGATTTTAGAACAATTTCATTACTCCAAAAAGAAAAAGCCCCCATCCCTTAGCGGTTGCCTCTCAATCCCTCTATCTTTCCCCAGCCTTACATGATACCTTTTAAATGACACTGTATCAGCCAGTATTCCAGTAAGTGGGAAACAGATGACATGTTCAAGATAATTCCAGGATTCTTTTACAAGAGTCTATTTACAAAGTGTGTTTACAAAGAGTAAAAGCAGAAAAGCCATAAGAATGAGTGCAATATCCTAGTCACTTCTGAGGTGTTACCACTCCTGGAGGGATCAGGGAAGGGAGAAATTATCAGAATCTGGAAGCAAAGAATATCATAGAGAATTTACTAGCTTAAGAGGATCAGTGAGCTTTGGTCAAGGGACAAAGCAGAAGTGATCCAGGGATATAAATATCCTAGGATTCACTCTTCTCCATTTATCTGAAATCCTACCAGGCCTATCTATTGACCAAACTCAATTAGATACCAGAGGGCATGGGAACTATTATACTTTTTTCAAACATCAGTTGTCTGAAGCAGAGAGCAGGATGGAAAAGACAGAACAAATAGAATATAGAGATTAAGGGTTATCATTTTCCTATCTTTATGTATTTATGTGCTGTATTTAAGTACATATAATTTAAAATATATGTGTATATATATTCTTTAATTTAAAATATATGTGTTCATATGCATTTAAAATATGTGTGTATATATATATTCCTTCTCAATGTCAACTAAATTTCTATTGCCTAGTTTTCTGTTGTCACAGGTTCAACCAAAAGAGTTAAAATATCTAAGGTCTGTGAGCTCTGAGCCAGTGGAAATCATGAATAAGAAAGATTGAGCTTATCCACAGATGACCAGAACAGAAACAATTTTATTTTAAATTAACTTTGCATTTGTCACCTCTTTTAGTGTAGATCACTGTCTGCAACCTTTTAAACTCAAGAAACATTTTGTAGAAAGAGAATCTGGAAGAGTGGTTTTTAATTAGGGATGCATATCAAAATCAATGGGATAGGTCCACTATCAGAATCCACACAGGACCAGGCCCACTACCAGGTGTACTAAATAAAAGTTTCCAGATTGAAGATGCTTCACAAAAAAAATTCATGGTTAAAATGCCTGGTCTACTGATCCACTGGTCATAGGAATTTAGGTTCTAATTATGAAAAAGAATTTTCATGATCATTCCTCAAGTACTATGTACTCTTTTTGATATGAAGGCAATAAAATATTTTTACCAAAAAAATTGACATAAAAATTTGGGAGAGTTAGAGAGTAGCAGAACTTTAAGGGCACTTACCAAGCAACTAAACTGGTCCCTTCACTCATTTTACACCTAGGAAAATTGAACTCCAGAACAATGAAAGACCCAATTCTTTAGTGACAACTGGGACTGGAATACAGATTTCTTTCATTTTTAGAACAGTGTTCTTATATTATACCATACAGATGCCAATGCCAAATTCTAAAATAGAATTCATAATCAATAAATTAATCACTCCTTGTTTTGATTTTTTTTTTTTAGGAAGTACCAGGTATTGAACCCCAGACCTCATACATGCAAAGCAGGCACTCCGCAACTGAACTACAGTCTCTTCCCTAATCATTCTTATGAAATAATCATTAATACTCATGTGTTCTATATTTAGTTTACTCTTTTGAATAAATTAACTTTTGTGAACCTGCTTTTTTCTATTTGATGAAAAATCTCCTGGAACATCCAGATAATTTTTCTTTGCAGCAGGTCTCTCAACATTTTTTTAAACCTATGCCCTTAGGCAAATACAATATTATACTCTGTCCCCTCGCTCTGGTACGCGCCTATTAAAAAGGAGTATTTTTAAAAGACTATTAGTCAAAGGACACTACTTGAAACCTAGTTTGAGACACAAATTTGCTCACCGGATGTCATTGTAAAAAACAATCCTCTGAAAATGCTCACATCTACCATTAAGGAATGCATAGATAAACGACCAGAGAATGGAAACTTTCCCAGGTAAAGGTAAATTTTTAAAGGATGTGTCATTTATTGCATGAAGAGTTGACTGTTTCAGTGTAGGTAACCGATTATGTTATAGCAAAAGAGTTTGATGCCAAAAACCGCATACAGATTGTTTAGCTTAATTTATAAGGGAAAAAAAAAAAAACTAGTATAGCCCTCATGCTTTTTTTATATGGATTGTATAATGTGTTTTAAACTCTTTTACAAAAATCAAAAGTAGAATTTTAGAAATCTAGTGCTCTAAGAGTGCTTAGTAAAGAAATGTCAAGGCTAGCAGCCCCCCTTATTTTACAAGTAAGAAAATTGAGATCCAAGTTGTCAACTGTATCCTTATCTTGGGTTGTGTGTGATTCCACCATTAACCCTAGAAGGAAAATATGTTACAAACTCCTTAAAAACAGATGCTACCTGATAATTTAGTAAGAGTTAATTGATTCATAAAGTGCATGCTCATAATACATGCATTTTTCCTTTAAAATATCACTAAACACTCTGCATTACTAGTTAGTAGACCTGGATTCCAGGGCCACGTTTGTCATTAAGAAGCTGTGTGATCTTGAAAATCATTTAACCATTTTGTGTAAATGGCTGGGTACTTATTATTTATGATCTCTTCGAAACTAGGGAATCTGCAACCACAGAATTCCTTTGTCATGGAAATTGCCATTTATTTATGAAACAAACATTTATTAACCTCTTTCTCTGTGTCAGGAACTGTGCTAAACCCTAAAGCTACAAAATTAAATATAAAATACAGAATATTTTCTCAATAATCTAGAATATAATGAGAGATAGGCAATAATAGAAATTCTTCTTTGTGATGGGTCTCACTTTCTTGTCCTAAGAGCCGTAGCCATTGTTTGGGAAATCTTGAGAACATTCTTTATAAACCTGGCTTCAAGGTCTCTGCCTATAGGCTTCTCTTTATCTTGCTAGAATTGGATTTTTGTTTCATGAACAGATTTTTAAATGCTTTTATTTGAAACCTAGACTCCAGTGGCTCTCCCCAAAGTAAACAAGGCTTCAGATCTTGTATGAAAAATCCTGATTCTAGGGTTTATGTTGTTAATTTTACTGGTTTTTCAATTGCAGAGACTTTAGTGTTAAAATACCAACCTGCAAAAATGCTCTGCTCGGTTTTCATCCCCCACTATCACTTCAGGTGAGAGCATCAGCCAAGAAATACTCTGGAGGCGCAAGCCAGTTTTTTGGAGTCAAACAGATTTGATTCAAAAGCGTTTTTTTGTTGTTGTTGTTTGATTGTTTTGTTTTTTTAATGTAACTGTTTGATCTCTGGCAGGGTATTTAACTACTCTGAGTCTCATTTTTCATTCTATAAAAAAATTTTAATAATTCCTAAATAATTGGGTTCTTCTTATATTAAACTAGATTATGTCAATAAGTACTTATAGTAATCACAAATCTATTAAAACCAATAAAATCATTTGAATTGTTATTGTTATTCTTGTCAGTGATAATATTATAATTTTTTGGTGATATTAGCATAATTCCTTTATTGAGAGACAATATAGCTGTAGCGTTTAAGAATATAATCTGAAGACAATGCATGAGCTCAAATTCTGCTTCTGTTATGTTAGCCAAGAGACATGAGGTAATCACTTAACCTATCTGCGCTTCCATTTACCCATCTGTAAAGGAGATATTTTACAGTATCTCCTTTAGTCCTTTCCTCAAAGAGTTGTAACAGGGGACAAATTACTGAATACATGGAAAGCTTTCAAAACAACAAGACTCTTAAATGTCAGATATTATTATGAGGGATAAAAATTTAGAAGGAGAAGATAGCTTAAAATCCCACCTTATGGGGGAGCAAATATAGCTCAAGTGGTTGAGCATCTGCTTCCCATGCATGAGATCCCAGGTTCAGTCAATGGTACCTCCTAAAAACAAATACAAGCGAACAAAAGTGAAAAACAACTCTGATTGGGGAGCAAATGTAGCTCAGTAGTTGAATATCTGCTTCCCATGTACAAGGTCCTAGATTCAATACCTAGTACCTCTTAAAAATTAAAATAAAAAATCCCCATCATATGGATAAATATGGTGGAATAAGATGCTTCAGGACGCCGTTCTCCCATAGAAGCTTTGGACAATTAGCAAGAGCTGGAAGGTACATCTGTCTCAAATCTCCATTATACAGTTAAAGAACTGCAGTAAAAGGGCAAGGGCCAAAACAAGAAAAAGCCTATTTAAAAGTAGAAGCTCTCATGGGCTATGGCTGGCTCCGCCCACCCCTCACTGACTCTGTGTGAAGCCGGTCACTGTCCCAGGGCAGATCCAAAGTAAACCCTGTGGACATACTGGGGGCAGGTATGTCTGGTCCAGTCTGTCTGGGAGTGGTCCAAGCATCTAAAGTTATTGCTCAGCTTAAACTGAATTAGTAGCCATTATTAAAAAACAAAACAAAACAAAACAAAAAACACTTTGCCATGGAATGTGAAAAATACCTGATTGTTTGTATGGACTCTATGCACTTTATGAATTTCTAATTTGAATAATTTAGTCAAGGAATAAAGACACTCCTGGTGCAGTGAGTAGATATATTTAGCACCATTTTCCACTTGCTGTTCATCTTTTAGCAATAGAGCAATTTGTTGTCTTCTGTTTAGTTTGTTTTGTTTTTCTCCTAAAACTAGCAAAAAAATTTAGGCATAATCTCTTGCTTAGCCCAGTGGCCTACTCATGTATATTTTAAAATCATATAACAAAAAGTTGTAAAAAATAGAAGGAAGTGAGAAATATATATTCCTTCAAGTGGAATCAGCATGAAAGTTTAAATAAAGTTTAAATGATCTGCTCACTAATGAACACTGTTTGGCAAATCATGTGGTATGATCCACTTGGGAATTTGTATGGTATAGTATTATAAGATATAAAATTTTATGGTCCTAGAAGTTGGAGAGTTCCTTCAGAGATTGCCTTTCAAGTTAATACTAATTGGAAGGCTTCCATCTTCAACTTGGTTACTTACAGTGATACGGATCACACTGCTTCATAAGACAGCACATTCCATTTTTTAATATATTCAATATAGCTCTCTCTTATTTTGTGCCAAAATTTAGTTCCCTATAGTTTTCTGTTCTATCTTATTTTTGTTTTAGCAGCACTATTTGTCATCCTTATAAGAACTTTGTCAACCAAAGTCTTCATAAAAAGTTGTGTCAGCTGAAGTAAAAATTTTAAGTATAACATTCATACAGGGAAGTACAAAAATCATAAGTATACAGCTCAATGAATTTTTCACAAAGTGAACTTAACCATGAACTACCAAGTAGTTTAAAAAAAAAAAAAAGATTGCCGGCACCCCAGGTAGCAATCTCTCTCATGCCCATTACCAACAGCTGCCTCCCAAAGGTAACCATGCTCTTGAATTCTGTCACCACTAATTAGTTTTGTCTGTTTCCGGACTTTATATAAAGGAACCAAACTGTTTGGTATCTGGATTCTTTTCCTTTATAATGTCCCATTCTCCTTTTTGTATGATATCTATTTTATAAATAGAATATAATTTGTTCATTTTTCTGTTGTTGAGCATTTGGGTTATTTCCAGATATGGACCACTAAAGATAATTCTGCTACAGCATTCTTGTATATGTCATTTGTTAGGTATATACCTAAGAGTAGAATTGCTGGATTATAGGGTATGTGTAAATTCAGCCTTAGTAGATACTGCAAAAAAATTTTCCAAAGTGGCAGGACAAATTTACACTGCCAACAGCAACATAGGAGATCTCAAGTTGCTTCACATTCTTGCAAGCATTTAGTATTGTCTATATTGTTTGTTTGTCATTCTGATGACTGGAAAGTGATATCCCATTGTCGTTCTCATTTAAGATTTCCTGATGTTAAAGTTGAGCACCTTTTTATTTCTTTTTTTTTTAAGATTTTTTATTTATTTCTCTCCCCCTGCCCCCCTCCCTTCTCCCTCCCCCTCCCCTCCTCCTCCCTCTCCCCTCCCCTCTGTAATAGGGAAAATTGATCTATTTTACTGTGCTAATATCACACATTAATTACTATTGTGGTTTTATAACAAGTTTCCATAAAGTAAGTCTGAGCTTTGTTCTTCCTCAAAAAATATTTTGTCCCTTTGTAATTCCATTTAAATTTTAGAATTAGCTCGTTAATTTAACAAACACACCAGAAAAACCCTGCTAGTATTCTATTAGGAATATATTATCTATAGATTATTTGAAGATTTGTAAGAGAGTTGAAAATGATACAAAATTGATAGTTTACAATATTGAGTTTTCTAATCCATAAAGATGGTATCACCCTCCATTATTTAGTTCTTTAATTTCTCTCAGTAATATTATATAGTTTTTGGTGAGGAGCCCTTATTTTTATATTTTAATTTTATATTTAGCTTCTTTTATGCCAATGTCAATATTGTTATTTTAAACATTTCATTTTCTACTTTTCCTTTTGTTGGTGTACAGCTGTTTTTTTTTGTGTGTAATAACTTATTATTTAATGACCCTACTAAATTTATTTATATTTTAGCTTTTATACAATTTATTTTATATTTTCTATATATGATATATATTAATCTGTGTATAATAATAGGTAATTTCTATTACGTCTTTTGTTTTATATTTTTTGTTTTATTGCTATGGCAAAAAAATTCTAGTACAATGTTCAATAGTAGAGGCAGTACTGCTATTCTTGTCTAAATCTTGATCTATGGGGTATGGATTTCAATATTCTACCATTAAGTATGATGTTTAATCTTTGTTAAATTGAATATCCATATGAAGAACAATAAAATCACACCTATACAAACATTAATTTGAAATGCTATCAAAGACTTATATGTAACAGCTAAAACTATAAAGCTTATAGACAAAAAGTACACATATATTCATGCCCTTAGATCTGACACTAAAAACTTAAGAGGTGAAAAACCAGATAAATTTGTCTTAATTCAAATAAAAAATATCTGTTCTTCAAAGTACACATTTTTAGTTTGCTAAATGCTGACAAAGCAATATAATAGAAACGGGTTGGCTTTCACAATTGGAATTTATTAGGTTAAACCTTACAGTTCTGAGGTCGTGAAAGTATCCAAATCAGTGCATCAGGAGACCCTTTCTCTCCGAGCTACAGCTGTGCGTGATCATACACACATATGTTCTCCTCTCCTCTGGGCTTCATTGCCTTCAGCTTCTGGCTGCTCCATCAGTGATATTTCTTTCTCCTGGTTTCGTGGATTTCAACCTCTAGAGGTTTCTCTCTGTCTCTGGGACTTTTTCTGTATCTGCAGATTTTTATTACTCTGGTTATAAAGGACTCTAGTAAAAGGATAATGCCCCACCCTGGGTCATGCCCTACTGAAGTGATCTAAAGGAGTGTCCCTTAACTGAATCTAACAAAAAGTCCCATCTACAATAGGTTTGCATACAAAGGAAAGAATTAACCTTAAGAACAGGATTTTCTGAGGTCCATGAAAGCTCCAAACTGCCACAGATACTATCACAAAAATGAAAAGACAACTCACAGAATGGGAGAAAACATTTGCAAATCATAAATCTGATAGATACAGAAATAGCATCTAGAATGTATAAAGATCCCTCAGCTCAAAAAATAAAAAAACAAAAACGGCTAATTCAAACATGGGCAAAGTATTAGAATAGATATTTCTCCAAAGAGATTTACAATTGGCCAATAAATCAAATAAATGAAAAGATGCTGAACATCATTAGTAATTATACATCAAACCCACAATGAAATAACTTATTGTAGCTACAATAACAAATAGGCAATAACAAGTATTAACAAAGTGTGGAAAAATTGGACCCTCATATATTGCCGGTGAATATAAAAAAATGGGACAATCATTTTGGAAAACAGTTTGGTAGTTTATCAAAAAGTTAAACATAGAGTTATCATATGACTCAGCAATTTCATTCTTAGGTATATAAACCCAAGAGAAATGCAAATATATATTCACACAAAAACTTACACACAAATGTTTATAGCAGCATATTCATGATAACCAAACACTGAAAACAACCCAAATGTCCATGAATGATGAATAGATAAATAAAATGTGGTATAACCATACAATGGAACACAATTCAGTCATAAAAAGAATGAAGTACTGATATATAGTGCAATAAGATGAATCATGAAAACATTATGCTAAGTGAAAAGAAGCCAGTCACAAAAGATCAAATATTATAGATTCAATTTATATGAAATGTCCAGAATAAGCAAATTTATTGAGACAGAAAGTAGAATAGTGGTTGCCAGATGTTGGGGAGAGAAAGGAATTGGTGGACTGCTAATGGATATAAGCAGTAATGTAAATGTTCAGAAATTAGATAGCAGTGATGGTTGTACAACTTCAAGAATGTAGTAAAAAATACTGAATTGTACACCTTAAAAGGGCTCCTTTTATGGTATATCAATTGTATCTCAATTTTTTATAAGTCCAGTTCATTTGTGTCAGCTATTATCTTGAACTTAATCATCATAGTGATTTTAAAATCCATGTCTGATAACTCCATTTTTCTGTCTTTTCTAGTTGTTATTGGCAGGAACTATGGTCACAAGCTATTAGGAATAATAACAGAATGGGGAAGTCAATATCTGTATTTTTTTAAAGATAAAGTGCTGTCAATCCAAGTCTCCCTCAATTTTTATTTGTGTAATTAATCTTTTAAACCTTCATGAGTGACAATATTATTCTTGTGAAGTTTTCATCAGCTGTAACATCTTGTTTTCAAATACGTTTTTAAAAATTAAGTTTAAAAAATATAAATTTTACATAGATCCTTAGGTCCAATACTCCCAATTTTCCTACCTGTATATGTACAAACTTACAGTGATCTATGTAATTATAATCTATGAAACTAAATGCTGAGGACAATTTCTTCATAGTGAAGCTTTGATTACAAGGAATTGGTCTCATAAAAAGAAAAATTTAAAAGCTATTTCTACATCTTTTATATGGTCTTAGGTAAAGCATTCTGAAAAAAAATAGAGCATATTTCTAAAGCAATAAGGAATTTTAGGTAAATTCCCTTCTTTTTACAGGTATGAATATTAAAGGGCAGAAATAAGTACCTTGATTCCATCACAGTTAGTTAGTAAAAGTGTAGCATTTGTCTCAGAGCCAGTGCCCTTCATCTGCTTACCAATTTACAATAAATTCCACTGAATTCAAATCCACTGGGGAAAGAAAGCATATTATGAAAAGAGTCTCTGAGTAAAGAAAATATTACTCAAGGTCATGAGGCCTTTGGCAAGTATTTGACTTCTCTAAAGGATCCTCATTTTCTGGATATGTGAAACAAGGTTGATAACAGTATAGTTATGAATATTAAATGAGATAATATATTTTCAATGGGCAAGTATAATGCCTAGCACATAGCAGGTGTTCAGTTAACAATAGCATACATTGAACTTAAAATGAGGTAATTTCTCACTGTAAACTTGCATAAAACTTTACGTTTTTCAAAAAACACTATCCACTGGATTTTTCTCTTATAACAAATGTTTTCTCTGGTTTCTGTTTGTGTACATTTTGTTCTTTTTATTAGAGCAATGTCGATTTGCAGAAATATACAGAAAATACACCCCTCACACACTCAGTTTTCCCTATTATTAGCATTTTGCACTTGTGTAGTACCTTTAGTACAATTGATGAAACGATATTATAATTATACTATTAACTACTGCCCATTTAGGATTCACTGTTTATGTTGTACCGTTCTATAGGTTATTTTAAATTTTTATTTAAAATGTAGTATATGTTAATTGCATTCACAATGTTGTACCACCATTACCACCATCCGTTATCAAAATTTCCATCACCCCAAACAGAAACTCTTTACCAATTAAGCATTAATTACTAATTCTTCTAAATAACAATTTGCACTTGAACAAGCAAAGAAGGGAATGAAGAGTTATAGTGACTATTATTTTATTGCACTGAAGACCAATTATCTTTCTATCCCCTCCCCCAAAAGCCTTTCAGCCCACCCTGAAAAGCAGTCATCTAAAGCCCCAGATCACATCAAAATAGCCCAACAAAACACAAGTTCCTATAACTATAAGGGATAAAGTGGTAGGGATGGGGAAGATCTGATACTATCCTTTCTACACTAGTAGAATTAAAACATTTTAATTTGATAATCCCCTCAGGTTAAACATAAACTTTTTCTCATCCCCATGTCCCACAGAATGAAGATATGATTTCCAGTCAAGTCCTTTCGTTATAACAAAATTTCATTATCACAAAACAATTAGATGATCTTTAAGGTCTTTTCTAACTTTATAACTGATTCTATGTCCCACAAAGCTTGTTTATTCATTCTGGCTCATGTATCTAAGTGTCATTCATTCACCCTCTACAGAAATTTGAGAAATTTGGAGACCAGGTGAGTAAATTTACTTTCTACACCGTCCTTATGAGCTTTTGTCTAAATTATCTGGCTACACAAAAGATCAGCTTGAAACTTATTGCTCACCTCTTATCTATTCAATGGTTTGATGGAACAGCAAGGGATATCGTTAAAAACAATGAGGCATCAACTCCTTTAATTATTCTCTCTTAAGAATCTGCCATTTCAGACTTTCTATTTCAGATTTGGAATCATGACATTTTAACCTCTTCTTGATTAAAGGTTTATATCTCCATCTCAAAGAATGCTTACTTATATGTGGTTTCTCACAAATGGCTTAACCTTTCTGCATCTCAGTTTCATCCGTTATAAAATAGAGATAATTACAGTGGTTCTATTCCCCCAGCATGTGGCAGGCATGCTCCATGAATGGACTCCCTATAAGTTCTTCATATGGAATTTGAAATATGTCATAAAAACAAAGAACTGAAAGTAGAATTGGGACTAAAAACAAGGCAGGGTCCAAAGCAGAGCAGAGTAAGAGATGAAATGTGGTCCTTTACTCTAGTAAAGAGTGAAATGTGGTCCTTTACTCTAGATAGTCCTTTGCTATCAGTCTGTCTTTACACAATTAACCTATCTCCCTAAAAAATATCTCCAGTCAGCATGCACAATAGACAAATAAAACTTTACAATTAGTATAAATTAAAAGTCTCACAATGTTTTATTTATGCTTACAAGAAACAACTTCCTCTTTCAAACATGTTTCTTTAAAAGAAGAGTGAAACAGATTTTGATTTACAGTTTTAAGTCTACAATTTACAGCTGTACAAAGTTGGGAAGCAATGTGATTTTGGTTTTATAAATTATTTTTCCAAAGGACAAAAAATATGTGAGATACTGATATTTTAATGATGACATGAATTACTATCCCACAATTTCTCCATTAGGAATGAAAACAACCTGCTCTAGCAAACGATTTTGTAGTAATTTTTCAGTATTTTTAAATTTGAGTGGTACTTATATTTCCATTTTTTTTGATTAAAGATTTTTGTTTTATTACTGAAAAGTGCTTTAATCTAATATGCCCCATTAATGTAATAGCAAATAACAACTTCATTCTACACTGGTAGGTTTTTAAGAAGTGTTTCTCACACAGTGTAGATAACAAATAACTAATAAGTTCCAATAACTTAAAACACATCCTTGGAGCAATGTTTTCCTTTTCCTATGTTAGAAGAAACATGTAATAACAATACTGTTGAAATATGCATCATTCTTATATGTTAATCTGATACTACTGTTAAACATTGAGGAATATTAGTACAACTTCAGATTCTTCTACCAGTGTTTAGCAAAATAATGTCCCTATTATAACTTATCTTCAGTTGAAAAGAAAAGTTCACCAATTAATTAATTACTATATACTTAGACCAAAA
The DNA here is from genome assembly GCF_030445035.2 of Dasypus novemcinctus. Taxonomy (NCBI): domain Eukaryota; kingdom Metazoa; phylum Chordata; class Mammalia; order Cingulata; family Dasypodidae; genus Dasypus; species Dasypus novemcinctus. Next base: position 89,993,661 of record NC_080677.1, read on the forward strand.
TCTTGTCCCAAGATAATATTCCCTTACTTTAGATAAAATATTAATGCCAAGGCAAAGCAGGAGACATTCATTTTATGTCAACAGAGTATGACTTTGACTCTCAAATTAAATGTCCTCATTCATTGTCTGTGAGGATGGTTGAAATTAAAAGAAGTTTTTCACTAAATTATTATTGATTTGTTTATTATATTTAATAAGCTTCAAAAATCAGATCCTTATGGAATTTTGAAAGGAAGCAACTATTTGCCAATAAATAAACTCTAGTGTTTGAAATAAGATTATTCTTTAGTTTGGATGAAGAGATAAAATTCTATTACCTTTAAATTTCTTTCTAAATATAGTGGTTCCTGTGAGATAGTAGAAATTTAATGTTAATATGGTTATATGTCTTATAATGTATTTTCTATGACAAAATGAAATAAATCTATACAAATGTCAGCTGTTGGAGGAAATAATATTTTTTATAGTTTCTGAATATAGTTGAAATTTGCCCTTATCTCTGTTATTAGGTAACTATACTGTGACATTCTGAGTATGATTTTTTTTTCCCTTTTGGTTTTCATTATCTAACCAGACTACAGCGTTTTCTCATTTCTTCCCCCTCCAAACTGTTAAAGTTCTAGTAGAACACAAAGAGTTAAGGATTTAGTTGATATTTTGAATCTGTTAAGCAAGGACTTGCTCAGACTCTCGGGTCCCTTGGTCCTATTTAGAGAGTGACCTGCCCCATATAAGCCATAATACACTTTGTAAATCGTCCAACTTAGCTGTTCAGCTGCCGTAGTCCAAAGTTAAAAAATATGTAAGTGGGTCAGTTCTAAAATTAATTCAGCCTAACTTTGCCTGAAAACACTAAGAATATTACCCATCACTAGGGCCAAAACTCGCCTGCAAGCAGACATTAACAATCCCCAGAGAACCCAGGATGATAACTCCCTGACATGCTCTTGCTACTCCCTTGATTACAATCTAAGGTGCTGTGATCCTTCTTATCAGAGGAGAAAGGTGTTGGTTTTAGCTGATATGCAAATGAATGGCTGATAAAATGAAGCAGAGTTAAATGATAATAATCAGGACTCACATTTATTGAGTGCTTGTTAATTTACCAGGCAACTCATTTAATCTTTTAATCATTCAAAAAGAGAGGCATAATTATTATGCCTACTTTACAGATACAGAAACAGGTCTGGATAAGAGGTATTTATGAAAATTGAACCCAAGTCTCAAAAGTTTGTGCCCTTAATCATCATAGATATTATATATATATATATAACTTAACTTTCCTTTCTGTCTAATCATCATTTATTGGCTACCTAATATGTGTCTGTCACCATGTTAGGGAGTAGGGATAAAATGATGGAGTCCTTGTCTTCAGATAACTACTGCAATAATGGAAACAGTTACGTTATCATTTCCAATAACACAATATGAAAAGAAATTAATTATTTGGGGAGAATGAAGTTCAATTACTTCAACCCAAATGTGAAGATGGTTTACAGGATTTAATTCCTTGAGAACGTACAGTTGCCTTTCTAGGTGCTTTTTGGCTGGTACAGACTGGATTGTTGGACCCCTGGGACTCCATCCCTGCCCCTCCCCCCCCCCAATAGGATAAGAAGGGAGTTGTCTTTCCTCAGCCTCTCTGGACAGCCGCAAGTGCTTTCAGTCCATGTGGACTTGTTTGTTGAGCTTCCTTGATCCCATCCCGGCCACCGTGCTCCTGCATAGGATAAAAAGGGGGCCGGTGTTTCTTCAGCATCTCTGGGCAACTGCAGGCACTTTCAGACTGCACAGACTAGACACTGGGACACGTGTGGCTCCATCCTGCCCCGGAGACCTCAATACACCACTCTCAGCATTGGGCAGAATATCTGGGCAGAGGATCAATAAAGAAACAGAGAACTTGAATAATATGATAAATGGACGAAAACTAATAGACATATGCAGAACACTGCACCCCAAAACAGCAGGATATATGTTCTTATCAAGTGTTTATGGATCTTTCTCCAGGATAGACCATATGTTGGGTCATAAAGCACATCTCAAAAAATTCAGCAAGATCAAAATCATACAAAGCACTTTCTCTGATCATAATGGAATAAAGCTGGAAATCAACAAGAGGCTGAAAAGGAGAAAATTCATGAATATATGGAAATTAAACAACATAATCAGTGACTCAAAGAAGAAATTGCAAGAAAAATCAATAAGTATCTTGAGATGAATGAAAACAAAAACAAAACATATAAGAACCTATGGGATGCAGTGAAGGCAGTGCAAAGATGGAAGTTTATTGCTCCCAATGTTTACATTAAAGAAGAAGAAAGAGCTAAAATCAATGATCTAATTACATAGCTGGAGGAACTAGAAAAAGAACAGCAAACTATTCACAAAGCAAGTAGAAGGAATGAAATAACAAAGAGCAGAGCAGAAATGAATGAAATTGAAAACAAAATAACTATAAAGAGAATAAAAAAACCAAAAGGTGTTTTTTCTAGAAGATTAATAGGCAAACCTTTAGCTAGTCTGACAAAGAAAAAAAGAGAGAAGATGAAAATAAACAAAATAAGAAATGAAAAAAAGGGACATTACTATGGACCCCCAAAGAAATAAGAGATAAAATGATACTATGAACACTGTACACCAACAAACTAGACAATGTAGATAAAATGAAAATATTCCTAGGAATGTACAAAACACCTACACTGACCCTAGAAGAAACAGAAGACCTCAACAAACCAATCACAAGTAAATAGTTTGAACCAATCATCAAACCACTCCCCAAAATGCAAAGCACAGGACCAGATGCTTTAACAGGTGAGTTGTACCATGCATTCAAAGAAGACTTAATACCACTCTTACTCAAAGTCTTCCAAAAAATTAAACAAGAATTGCTACCAAACTCATTCCATGAAGACAATATCGCCCTAATTCCAAAGCCAAATAAAGATATTATGGGGGAAAAAATTACAGACCGTTTCCCTAATGAATATGGATGCAAAACTCCTCGACAAAATACTTGCCAATCTAATCCAACAACACATTAAAAGAATTATTCATCATGATCAAGTCACTTTTTATACCAGGCATGAAGGGTGGTTCAACACAAGAAAATCAAACAGTGGACTACACCATACTTATAAATCAAAGATGAAAAATCACATGATCATATCGATTGATGCAAAAAAGGCATTTGACAACATACAGTATCCTTTCTTGATAAAAATATTACAAAAGACAAGAACTGAAGGCAACTTTATCAACATGATAAAGGTGATATAGGAAAACCCACAGCTAACATTGGACTCAATGGTGAAAAGACTGAAAACTTTCCTGTTGAGATCATGAACAAGACAATGATGCCCACTGTTACCACTGTTGTTCAATAATGTGCTAGAGGTTCTAGCTAGAACAATCAGGTTAGACAAAGAAATAAAATATGTCCAAATCAGAAAGGAAGAATTAAAACTTGGGCTATTGATGGGTGATATGAACTTATACCTAGAAAGAACCAAAAAAACTACAAGGAGCTAGAGTTAATCATGCTTTCACCAGGGTGGCAGGATACAAGATTAATATTCAAAAATCAGTAACGGTTCTATACAGTAGTAAGGCACAATCTGAGGTGGAAGTCAGTAAAAAATTCCATTCACAATAGCAGCTAAAAGGATGAAATATTTAGGAATAAACTTAATCAAGGCCATAAAGCACTTGTATTCAGAAAACGACAATGTATTGCTAAAAGAAATAAAAAAGACCTAATAAACAGAAGAACAGTCCATCCTCATAGATTGGAAGAATAAATAACATTAAGATGTCAATTCTACCCAATCGCTCTATAGATTTAATGCAATTCCAATAAAAATTCCATTAGCATTTTTTAGAGAAATGGAAAACACAATATAAAATTTATTTGGAAGGGTAAAGGACCCTGGAAAGCCAGAAACATCTTAGAAAGAATAAAGTTGGAGTACTGTCTATTCTGGACTTTAAAATACATTACTTAGCTACAGTGGTTAAAACAGCATGGTACTGACATAAAGATGGACACATAGACCAATGAAACCTAACTGATGGTTCAGAAACAGACCCTTATATCTATGGTCAAGATATGGGTTTGACAAGGCTGTCAATCCCACCCAACTGGGGCAGAACAGTCTTTTCAACAAATGGTGCTGGCAAAACTGGATATCCATAGCCAAAAGAAAGAAAAAAGTACCCCTATCTCATCCCTTATACAAAAATTAAATCATAATGGATCAGAAACCTAAAGATAAAATAGAACCGTAAAGCTCCTGGGAGAAAATGTAGGAAAATATCTTCATGACCTGGTGATAGGTGGTGGATTCTTAAACCTTACACCAAAAGCATGAGCAATGAAAAGAAACGTGGATAAATGGGACCTCTTCAATCTTACACATTTTTGCAAGTTAAAGGGCTTAGTCAAGAAAGTGAAAATGCAGCTCACTCAATAAGAGAAAATATTTGGAAACCATATATCCGATAAGGGTTTGATTTCCACTCTATATAAGAGATCATACAACTCAATAACACAAGCGTAAGTAATCAAATTTGAAAACGGGTAAAAAACTTCAATAGACATTTCGCCAAGAGGCAATATAAATACTAAAAAGCACACGAAAATATGTTAAATATCACTAGCTATTAGGGAAACTCAAATCAACATGACAATGATATTTCATCTCACACTGCATAGAAGAGGCATTATTTTAAAAAGCAGAAAACATTAAGTGCTGAAGAGGAAGTGGAGATAGGAACACTCTTTCATTGTTGGTGGCATTGTAAAAAAGGAGGAAGACAGTTTGGAAGATACTCGGGAAGATAAGTATACAACTGCCATATGATCAACCAATTCCTCTACTAAGACTATATCCAGAAGAACCAAAAACTGTGGCACAAACAGACATTTGGACACCAATGTTCATAACTGCATTATTCACAATTGCCAAAAGATGGAAACAACCCAAGTTTCCATCAACCAATGAACCGATAAACAAAATGTGGTATATACATATGATGGACTACCATGCTCCTGTAAAAGAAATGAAATTTGAACACATGATAACATGGATGAACCTTGGAGACATTATGTTAAGTGAAATAAGCCAGAAACAAAAGGACAAATATTGCATTGTCTCACTAATATGTACTAAATACTAAGAATAAATCCATAGAGTTAAAACCTAGAGTATTGGTTATTAGGAGATAAGAGGAGGGCTGAGAAGGGGTACTGATGCTTCACGTGTAAAGCAATTTTCATTAACTTGACTGTAAATGTGTGGAAATGGGTAAAGTTGATGGTAACACATTATAGTGAATAGAACTAACACACTTAGTTTATAAATGGGATTGTGACTGAACAGGGTAGTCTAGGGATGTAAATGTCAATTGAAAGAAAGCTAGAGAAGGGAAGTAGACTTGGCCCAGTGTTTAGGGTGTCCGTCTACCACATGGGAGGTCCGCAGTTCAAACCCCAGGCCTCCTTGACCTGTATGGAGCTGGCCCATGTGCAGTGCTGATGCGCGCAAGGAGTGCTGTGCCACACAGGGGTGTCCCCCACGTAGGGGAGCCCCACGCGCAAGGAGTGCACCCCGTAAGGAGAGCTGCCAGCGCGAAAGAAAGTGCAGCCTGCCTAAGAATGGCACTGCCCACACGGAGAGCTGACACAAGATGACGCAACAAAAAGAAACACAGATTCCCGTGCCACTGACAACAAAAGAAGTAGACAAAGAAGAAGACACAGCAAATAGACACAGAGAACACACAACAGGCGGGGGGGGGGGAGGATAGATAAATAAATAAATAAATAAATAAATACTTTTAAAAAAAGAAATCTAGGGAAGCAGATTTGGCTCACCTGATAGGGCCTCCCCATTCCACATGGGAGGTCCAGGGCTCAAACGCAGGGCCTCCTGACCCATGTGGAGCTGGCCCACACACAGTACTGATATGTGCAGGGAGTCCCATGCACAAGGAGTATGCCCCATAAAGAGAGCTGCCCTGTGCAAAAAAAATAGTGCAGCCTGCCAAGGAGTGGCACCACACACATGGAAAGCTGATGCAGCAAAATGCACAACAAAAAGAGATTCACTTTCCCAGTGTCGCTGTCCAGGATACAAGCAGACACAGAAGAACACACAGTGAATGTACACAGAGAGCAGACAACTGGTGTGGGTGGGGGGAAGGGGAGAGAAATAAATAAAATAAATCTTTTAAAAGAAAGAAAACTAGAGAATAGTCTAAGGACTGAATAACATAGTGAACCCAGAGAGGTGGATAAGAATTGTAGTTAAAAGTACAAATACAAGAATGTCCTTCTATGAACTAGAAGGTGGTAAAAATGTGGAGAAGCATAGGAATAATACAATTAATGTAACTTATGGACTATAGTCAAAAGCAGTACTGTAATATTATTGCATCAATGCCAAAGAAGTACTGTGTTAATAATAGGGTGGTATGGAAAAAATACACCAAATGTACACTATTGACCATAGTTACTGGTAATAGTCTGATCATATTATTTAATAATCTCTAATAAATGTTCCACAACAATGTAGTGTGTTGGTGGAGGAGTGTTGTATGTGAATTCCACACATGTGCATGATTGTTTTGTAAAATAAAAAATGCACAAGCAGTACATTTTTATATTACCAGGAGATAAAGGACAACTAAAGCAACAAGAAATCTTGAGTACTATATATCATACACAATAATACGGAAAAAATGAAAGCTCTTGCATTAGTTGACAAACACTAAAAACCGGTTATTTTGCAAAGGTGTTATCAAAGATGAAAAAGACATACTACATGCACACAAAACACTATTCAAAATGTTAAGTATGCAATGGAACACCCACGTTTTAGAAAAAAATAGGTTATAATCATCAATTAACGTTAAAAGTAATTTTCCAAGTAATCAAAGTCAAAACTTCCATAGTAATATTGGGACTAATCCCAATACTGGTGCCTCATCTATCCAGCTGTTCAGAGAGTCATAGTGATATTGTAAATAACAATTTGCTTGCATTCCATAAGAAGAAAGATGCCAATAGATTATGATCAAGCATATATACTGACAAGTTTATACAAGTATATATTTGATACAGAGAATAAGACGTTTTAGCCCAAAAGGTTGCTATTGAAGTTATGCTTACGAAGATCACTAACTCTTTTCCTTGCTTTATCAATAAATATTTTTAAGTTTATAAGAAAGAATTTACATAGTCATTATTCTTTAATTTTTACAGTGCCTGAAAAAAGTTCACAAAAAAATTGTGAAAATATAGTAGTCATTTTCTATTTATGGCAAAAAGAGTTTCCTTTCTCTGACTTCAACCCATAATGCTAATTTTTATGTAAAAATTCATTTTATAGAGTACAAAGTAATATGATATAAACAGAACTGAAGTAGGTATGAAAACGAGCTTATTTAATAGCAGTGTTTTGACTAAGTACGAATATTATTTTTGATTAACAGGTCAGCAAAATATTAAAAAGACCATCTATAAGTACTTCAAAATTGAGAAGATTTTATAAGTTTTCCTACCATTACTGAAAATGGTGGGCACAAGATTGGATGTCAGAATCCATAAAGCAGGGAGCAGATGTGGCTCAAGCAGTTGAGCACCCACCTCCCACATGGGAGGTCCTAGGTTCGGTTCCTGGTGCCTCCTGAGAAAACAAAAAAACAAATGATAAAACCAATTCAGGGAAGCCAATATGACTCACTGGTTGAGTGCTGGCTTCCCACATGTGAGGTCCCAGATTCAATACTCAGTCCCCAGTACCTAAAAAAAAAAAAAATCCATAATGCTTAATTTCTGTTCTGTTCTTAATGATTATGATTTTACTTTTTGTGTTTGTATCACATCATATATCCATCCAATAGTGCAAAAAAACTAGAACCTCCTCTTAAAACAACTTGAATAGGTATCTAGTAAAGTCTCAAATTTGTCAATGAAAATGGAGTCTACAGATATATGCATTGGCATAGAGAGGTGGTTTTGAAATTTTATATAAGTAGGGAAGAAGGGAAGAAATATTGTTAAGCCAGAGAACTTGTATTGAAGCAACACCTGCAGAACAAGCACACCAATTTTATTTAGGTTGTATATTATGGTCAATAAAAATAGCAACTCTTTGTGAAATTTTAATCAATCTTTACATAAGTGTGAGAAAGCATAGATCTGCCATATGAAAATTACTATCATTATTTTTATTTTGGATAAAGGTAAACATATTATTCAGAATTAACAAACTATTCCACGGCATTGCCACTGTAGATACATTAAAAACATATGTGTATAACTCCCATATCCTTATTTCTAATCCTGTCCTCTTAAACTCTAGAATTATATTTTTCCTTCATTCTCGAAGACATCATAAACTAACCCCATCCAAAATTTATATTCCTAATTTACTATACTTTCCCAAAACATTTTTTCTCTTCTAGATTTGCTATTTTAATGTATGGCACCAGCAGCCAACCAGTCAGTAGACGCACTGATTCTTTTTTTTTTTTAATTTTTATTTTTTATTGACTTTGTAATAATATTACATTAAAAATATATATATGAGTTCCCATTCAACCCCACCCCCCCACCCCACCTCTCCCCCCCCCCCCCCCCAGCAACACTCGTTCCCATCATCATGACACATATATTGCATTTGGTAAGTACATCTTTGGGCACCTCTGCACCTCATGGTCAATGGTCCACATCATGGCCCATACTCTCCTCCATTCCATGCAGTGGGCCCTCTCACTGATTCTTAATTCTTTCCTTGACCTCATCTTCAATCACCAAGTCATTCCGTATCCCACATGGTGGAATCAGCATTTGTTCAACCATTCAGGCAAGAAATGTGGAGCAGACTCATGTTCAATTTTCTGTCTATTGAGGTAGCAGTGTAGTTGGTATTGTCTCATACCTACTCTACCCCCTTCATGCAATCAATCACCAAGGACTATAGAGCTTACCTGAAAAGTGTCTTGGGTATATTCTCTTACGTGGTAGAAGGGTAAGTCAAACTGGGCTTGTGTGACCCTGAATACCTGGAACATTCCTGAAACTGGAAAAATTGAGAGTGGCAGGGACTGTGATGGCTTTCAGAACAACATGCAATACACAGACCTGCATTACTATCCATGTAACCAAAATGGAAATAGAAAAGGGCAAGAGACTCCAGTCCTGGAAGAGAATCATGAGTCTTTAGTGAGTTCACTCCCTAAAATTAGGTATAAGACCTGAAGGAGTCAAGATTAGAAGTCAAGATTAGTGATAATTCTCTGTGCTGCAAACCTAGGATCTTATCCATTCCCCCTGACTAGAGATGAGATTAGTTAAAAGATCGAGGGCTAATCAAACTTACATCTATATGCTACCCAAACAAGCAAACAAAGCAGGAATATACAAAATAGCAGAAGCCATCAGTTATTAGTTTTCTTTAATACACTTGTTCTGAAGCCTAAATTGTTAGGTTCAAATTTAAGCACTGCCATTTACTGTGTGACCCTGAAAAAGTAACCTACCTATTCTAAGTCTCTTCTGTATAATAGAGACAGCAATACCATTTTCCCCATAAGGTCATTGGGAGGATTAAATGAGATAATTCCAGTGGCACTCTTGGAACAAAATCTTGGCACAGAGTAGGCACTCAATAAGTAACAGCTTTTATTACTATCCCTTAGTTATTGAAAACTTAATGCAATGTATTCATTAACTAAACTAATTTCCTCTAAGATAACTGTCTATTTTTTTCTCTTATCACTGTATAGCTTAGTCTGCATTTCAAGTAAAAAATTTTGTCTATATCCTTTACCTATGTCCATTATTTATTTGAACATCCCCACTTGAGGTGTACTACTGAAAGTAGTACTAGATAATGATTTCTGTATCACCGAACAAGTCCTACTATCTAGAATATCCTTTAAAAGAGTAAGCAACCCCATTATCTAAGGAAACATGGTTTGAATGTCCTTTTTCCTAAGAGATTAACTCAGATAGGTATCAGATTCTGGAATCAGCCCTAATACAGCATTCCTGAGATCTGCTAGTCCACTGGAAATGCTGAAAAAGTTTAGAGTAAGAGTCCTGAATCTGGGACGGCCAGCAGTGGTACCGTTCGAGAACTGCACTGTGCTCAGCCTGAAAAGGGCCAAGCATCAAAACAACACCATGTGCCAATAAGAAGCAATACCAGTGCCCTGAGCTTACCTCTCCATGCCACACACATAAAGTAATATGTGTAGAGCACAGTGGTGGTATGGGGGAGGAGTGATTGGTTTTGGGGCAAGGATGGAAGTGGGAGTTGTTCAGAAAAAGATATTGCTATAACACAGATGATAAGCAGTGAAGACCTAAGGCAAGAGTGATGGGAATGATAAGGCTGAGAGTTGTAGACTAATGGTCTACCAAAAGCATAAGGAGTTTTGAAATCAAGGATGTCAGTGAGAGAGTAGTAGAATCACAAAAGTTTAGAGAGGGATCAATTTCCAGAGTTAGAGAAATTGAAAGTCACATGATGAATAGAGGGAGATAAGGATGGAAGATGAAATGAGATGAGATTTCTAGAAGAGTGCCTAGAGATAACAGTACTTTTAGTAAAGCCCCAGAGGTTTAAGTGGCAGAATGAGGACTGAAGCAATGCAAGCTTTACTGTCTATATGTTCATTTGAAGAAAGGATATAAAGGTCCAAGACAAGATTGGCTTTAACCAAAAGTATTAAGGAAGTAAACTTCAATTTTAGCATTGCATCATTCCTTTTGAAATTTTTCTTTCTTCATGAATGGTTATTCCCCCAGGTATCTAAGGGCTCATTTCCTGACTTCCTTTACCTAAAATTATAGCTTTCTATCTAGGAATCACACACACACACACACACACACTTCTTATCCCACTTCCCTCTTTTATTTTTCTCCTTAGCACATGTCAATATCTAACATACTGTATGATTTACTCATTGGTCGTTTTCCATCGCTGTCTCCCTAGAATTTAAGCCCCATTAGGACAGAGATGTTTGTCCGTTTTATTACTCTATCCTCTACTTACTTATCCTCTACTCTACTACTCTATCCTCAGTACCATGAACAGTGCCTAACATATTATAGGGGCTTTGTAAATATTTGTTGAATGAATAATTCAATGATTGCTTATGTCTTTTTCCATCGTATTAGGCTGACCCCCTTTACTAGGGATTTTCATATTCACAAGGCACCATCAGGGAATTTTGCCCAGTAAATCTTGCCTTAAATGATTCTTGATTCAATTGATTCAGTTCCCCACTCTGCTAAAATTTATCTGTCCTTTGGAATTTTCTTGATGATTGGGGATGTTTTTTATTCAAAAAAAAAAATCTAAGTGAATAGTGTAGATAGTGTAGGCCAAAATTTATACACAGTATAATCTAGACACGATTTTCTTGTTGTGGGGGACTTCAGTGCATTATTCCAAAGAATGAATAATATTTTTCAGGAAATGTAACAAACATTTTGGGGACAATTTGAGAGCAAGAGAATGCTAAATAAACACAGTGTAGAAATCGGACTTTGACTTCCATGTGTATGTACAACCTTGGGACTTAGAATGTAGATCACATTGGTTTAAAACCAATGTATAGTGAAAATGAAGTTTAGTAAATTCAATAGCCACTTATTAAAACAGACAATTCATTTATGAAATACTTTTCAGTACATACTTGGGCTTTTAGGTCAAAGCATTTTTACTCTACTATGGTGTAAAACAATTTCCTTTCATTTGGTCCACAGAAAGAATAGCTAGTTCTTATTATCCATCTTTCTCACAGTAATGATATGAGAAGGTTTAATAAAGGACAATACAAAAACTTTCAGAGTTACAAACTGCAAGAGAAATAATGATGGCTTAAATGATTCCATGTCACCTCGCTATTTCTTGCTTAATATTCACTAGTTAAATGTTACTTCCCAATAACTACATGAATAAAATTGTTATTTGACATAATCTAAAATAGAATTTAAGTGCCACCAATTGTGCTTGGATTCTGAAACTCTTTATCTTCCCATCCTCACATTTGTCCCACTCTGTCTTCTCCACATTTTATACTTATCCTCCACTCTACTGTATACTTGTCAATCCCTATTCCTTTTCTTGCCTCTGCATAGAATAAGTGAATGTTCACCACCTCTTATATATTTTTATTATTTAATATTACATAATCCATACCCATTGTCCTGCTGTTAATCCTGTTACCTACAGACTTCATATTGTTGGAAAGGGAGTTGCTTTTTTATTGGGGGTATTGTGTCATTTTAATGTCTGGAAATAGTATCATGGAAAATAAGTAAGCTAGAACCAGGAAACAGTAATAAATGAACTTTCTGTGAAGTAGATGAAGAAGAGATAATGAAAGATGAAGGCTGATATTAAGAGACAGCTGTGGTGGTTTGGAATTTTATATACCCCAGGAAAGCATATTCTTAAATTTAATTCATCCCTGTGGATGTGAACCCATTGTAAGTGGGACCTTTGGATGATGTTACTTTAGCTAAGGTGTGGCCCATCTCAATCAAGATGGGTTTTAATCCTATTACTAGAGTCCTTTCTAAAAGAATGAAATTCAGACAAAGATAGAGACAGCTACAGGAAGCAAGAAGCTGAAATGGAACCTGGAAGAGAAGGAAAAGACCAGGATATGCTGCCATGTGCCTTGCCATTTGACAGAGGAACCAAGGCTCAGCAGTGGCCAGTCCTAGAATGTCACAGTCTTTGGAAAGAAAGCATCACTTTGATGATGTCTTGATTTGGACTATTTCCCAGCCTCAAAACCATGAACAAATAAATTCCCATTGTTTAAGCCAAGCCATTTCATGGTATTTGTTTGGGCAGCCAAGGAAACTAAAACAGAAGCCATACTTAAAATTACTCATTGGTAGATTACATTTCCTGGCCAAGAGTAGCAAGCATGTGATTTTGCCAATGGAAAAGAAGCAAATTGAAGAATATGATTGTTTTTGTAATAGGTAATCCATGACGGTAACTTGCTTCTATTATTTCCTCAGTTTCCTTCAAATGGCATTAAAACCATGAGCAGTATTTTTTCATGTTCCTCTCCACCCTCCTCCCCCCCATGTTTGCTGTCTGTGTCTATTCACTGTGCGATCTTCTGTGTTTTTTTTCTTTTTCATCTTCTCTTCTCATTTGCTCCTCTAAGCCTCACTGGGATTCGATCCTGGGGACTTCCAATGTGGGAGAGAGGTTTCCTGTCTCTTGATTCACCTCATTTCCTGGTTTCTGTTGGGTCTCACCTTGACTCTCCCTTGCTTCATCTCTATTTTGTTGCATCATTATCTTGCTGCATTGCTCACCGCATGGGCACACCTTTTCTGGGAGGCCCCAGGTATGGAACCCAAGTTCTCCCATATGGTAGATGGAAGCCCAATCACTTGTCACATCCATTTCCTATGAACAGTACTTTGAGAAAACATACTTGTCTGTTGAGGAAAATTCCATAGAATAAAAACCAGAAAATATATCAAAACAAATTGCATTGGTATAGTCTTCTTCACAACACCACTGCAAGACAGAAAACTCAGCTACAGAAAACTCAAATGACTTGCTTCAGTTTGCAAAGATAGTATCATTAAATATACAAATCCAGGATTTAGAATTCAAATCTAGTGATACTTTTATTCTTTTATGACTATATTCAAATCTGTACATTTTCTGAGTGCCAGTAAGAAAAAATAATTATATTGCACATTAAAAATTTGAAATTAATTGCCTCTCTATTTGAATTAATACTTACCTGATATATTACTATGTTGTGAAGAATACAATACAGATCATCTGTCTTTCAGACAGATGTATAAAATACCATCACAGAGATGAGTCTTGATTAATCAACCTATTTCCTTGATAAATAAAACAGCCATGCTGATCTAATTATATTTAATTTTGTTAAAGTGCTTTCTCAGATATAGCTTTCTCTGACATCATAGAAAGCAAACGTCATTGCACACTGTAGGAATGGAAACAGACACGAACTGCAGCTAAATTCTTTATATTCCTTGTGTCCAAATCAAATGTAAATTTATCATTGTTTTTTTAAGTAGTTATCCATCAGACCTGTCAAACACTTCAAGGAAGCCCCTTCTAAACTCCAAAGATTTTGCCAAAACAGTCCACAAAGTGGTCTAAGAACTATGATTAGCAAAAATTGGAGAATTAATTGTGATATCCCTTTCCCATACTGGATTTTAAAATGTAATACATTCCAATTGATCAGAAAGGGTCTCTATGCAAGATGTATTTTATCCTCTGAGTACTTTACAGCATACATTCTAGTACCCTACTCAATGGGAATAGAATTCCATTTTAACTATTAGTAAATTTTAAAGAGTTTATTTTACATACAGAACAAGTTATAATTTTTTTAAAGTTAGACTTTAAAAAATAGTGATAAACAGGTCTGAGAATTCTTGTATCTTTTATTAAGACATTTTACCAGGTTTTATTACAAAGATTGTTTTGTGCCTGATTACTAATTTTTTTTTTGCCTTATTTTACGGATATTTTCAGTTTTGCACATATTCATTTCTTCTTCCTAAGAGCAACTCTTGCAAAATTACGCTTCCTCATCACCTTGATAATCTTGGCAGTCCATAAAATCCTTGCGCCCACTTCCCACTAAATCTAAGTTATTGGGACAAACAACAAGGAGGGTACATGCCCTAAATCTGGCCAAATTGAAACATGTATCTTGGGCAAAGGGAGCTTAAAAAAAAAGAACAGTTGGACTCCCATTGCTCTCATAAGTCATCCTGACAAGTGAGTACTTGCCACACACACACACACCCCACCACCACCACCAAGTTTTCCTAGTATTCCTGCCTCTATTCTCGTGTTTCCACACCTCACAAGCCTGGTTCTCCAGTTCTCCCTTCTGTGCCATTAAAACCGTTCTTCTTAGAGGACCTCACTTTTCCATAGTTAGCCAGAGGTTTAGGTTTCTGTTTCTACAATGGATAAGTAATTGAAACAAACTAGGTATCTAACTGGACACTAAAGTTAAAGGTTTCTTTCAATTTTCTACCCTCTTTTCCTGTGTCAAATATAAATATGAAAATCATAGGCCTCTATTTACATTCTTTCTAAAAATTGCCCTTGTTACATGGGACTTGTTTTCATTCCAAGTCTGTAAACTTGAGGAGAAACAGATTGGGGTGCCCTGATAACTCAGTTCTTCCCTCCTTTTGATGATTTAGAAAGAAGTTGGCTCAGCTGACCTTAGCTCGAGTTAAAACAGACTATTAACAGAGACTGAGATCCAAAGACCTGTCCTTCCTAGCAAAACCAATTCCTCTATAGGAAATACTCACTTGATTAGAGGATCCTACCTCTGGAGCCTTTTCAGAGCCTTTTCTGGGCCCCTTTTTATGGAACATACAGTTCCACATTGCACAGTCTAAATCCACTTCTATTGGGATTGAGAGAGCTCAATGAACTCTTTTACTTCTTTGTTTGCAAGGTTTTCCCTCACTGAAATTTATTTTATATTTACGTCATGTGGTGCTAATGGTGTCTGTGTCCATAACCCTTTTGCATATCAAAACCAATTCAATAAACACTGTAGAAAGAGTATTTCTGTCCCTAAACAAGACAAAAGTTCTTATTCTTAAAGAGCTCAGGTTGAGTAAGGGAAATATCCACAGACACAAACTACTATAAGACAAATTCTGATGTATGAATTATAACCTTATAATCTACACAATCAGGGAGCATCCAGATTTTGCTTGAGAAAGAATTCACTCTTTCTTGAAGTAGACATTGAAGTTGCTGCAACCTACTCTCCCACTACCTATCCTTTCTTGCCTTTTTTCTTCCCTTTAGAACTACACACTACAAAGTACAAATCTATTCTTCATCCAGCTGACAGCCCTCAAATATCTGCAAGAAATATCCTATCAACAACCATTCTTGCACAGTCTGAACATCCTCAATAATTTCAATTATCTTCTATAATAATTACAAAATGCCATAGAAACAGAGGAAAGAGAGATCACTTTTCAGGTGGGGAAATGAACTGTGTTTAAGCCTTTGTCTTCAAGTTGAAAAGCATTTCTATAAATGAAGGTGAAAGAGGGTTATTCCAGTTGGAGTGAATAGAGAAAACAAAAGTATAAAATTACAAAAGTGAAGATCAGATCTTAAAGATATAAATAGTTCTGTGAAACCATGTAGGTTAAGAACATAAACTAAAGTTTGTAGTGTAGATAACTTTTGAGCAGAGGAATGGCATAATCAAAGATATGATTTAAGAATATCACTTGGGTATAGAATGGAACCTTGAAAGAGAGGAGAATAGTTAAGGGGCTATTGCAGAACTTTAAATGAGATGTTAACAAAGGCCTGGTGGGAGGTGTAATAAGAATATGATAAATGCAAGATTTGGTGTAGACATTTAGAATCACTATTCATAATATCACAATATCTATTTCTTTAATTTTAATATTAATATATTACTGCACAAGTGATTATATACTTCTAAAAAGATAGTGAAGTAGAAAGCAGCTTTAGAGACAGAAAGACTGGAGTTAGTATCTCAGATCAACTGCTTCTTAACTGTGGTCCATACAAAAGTTATTTTACTGGGGAATCTCATTTGCCTGGTTTGTAACATGGAGGTACTGAATGTAACATGGAGGATAATGATACTAAATAAATGTTAGTTTCCTTCTTCTGTGTCTTATTTCACTTTTAAATTAATTAAGCTTTTGTTTTATATCAAGGAAGATGCTACGTAATGAAGGTCACAAAACTTGCATTTGAAGTACGCAGAGTGAGAGATACAGAAGTGTAGTAGATTTTTTGTTCACAATTATTGTCTTTCCTCATATCAGAGGATTCTACATCTTGTTCGTTGTCATGTGACTTGCAGGGATTCCCTCTGGGGATTTTCTTCCCCAGCCCATTGACACTGACTTGGCCATATGACTTGCTTTGTCTAGTAGAAGGTAAGTGATGCATGCTATATCAGAAGTTTTAAGAGCCATTGTGTGTTTTAGCCATTTTTTTCCCTTCAACCTGAGAATAACATGTCCTAGAGAGGGGTTACTTCTAGAATAAAGAAAACATATGGAGCAGAGTGAGTTTTTCTGCAATTACTGCAGTCAAAATGAAACGAATGAGAGATAAACTCCTGAGATTTAGGGTATTTTCTGCAATTGTAGCATGACAGAGCAATATCTAATACAAAAGTTAACAAGTAATTGCAAAAACCTATGCGGTAGAGGTGATACAGAGGAGGAACACTCAATCTTGTCTGGGGAGAAAAGAGATGGTCAGGGAACAATTTGGGGAGAAAATGATGCCACAACATAAAGTGGAACTGAAAGTGGAAAAGAGCCAGCAAAGAAAGAGATTCCATAAAACTTGGACAATTTTTGTAAAAACATAACATTAAGACAGAACAGGGACTATCTGGGAAAGGGAAAATAGTAAGATAAGATGGAATACAAGGGTGCATGTGGTGTTGGGAATGCACTCAAATCTCAATAAAACCTAACCTGACCATTTTCTTATATCATAACCTGCCTCAACCTCTCCCAGCACTCCTGATCTACCTTTTTTTCTACAGCATACCTTCTAATATACTGGATTATTTACTGACATATTATATTTATAATTGATTATGTTCACCACTAGAATGCAAACTCCCTGAGAGCATTGATCTTTGTCTGTTTTGTTCACTGGTTTACCTCAACCAGCAGGAATGGCGCCTAGACAGAGTAGGTGTTCAGTAAGTGCTGGTTGAATGACTCAAGGGTCATTCAAAGGTCACGCTAAATAGTTTAGATTTTATCCTGTGGGTACTGGTAGCCATTGGAAAGTTTAAACCAAGAAATGAAGTGATTTATATCTTAGGTGATCACCACTCAATTCCACAGTATTTCAGATTCAATTGGTCAATTATCTAAGCAACTTCTTTTATACTGTTAGAAAACCCACAATGAACAGATAATTGACCTCTCTTACAATAACTGAAGATATACTTCTAAATGATCAAAAGGAGTTAACTTTCATGAGAGGAAAAATTTTTGAATAATTCCTGGAGTCCCATTCATTGATGCCACTTCTGAAATTTCACAAAGCAGTATCTTTCAAATAGCATAAATGAAGTCACTTCAGAAAAGCCATCTTTATCTTTATATTAACCTCAATATCAAAGGTCATTGTCATCTAACCTATGAATAAAATGAGTTTCGTTCCCATTTATGAATACATTGAGGACATTTCCTTCCACCCAAAGGCTAGAAAAATGGTGTAAGACATACCATCTTCCTGAATGATTGCTTTCATCAACATGGGAAGATGTGAAGAGGGAAAAAGGAATTCCTGGAGATCCACCCTGCCAGCATAAATGACTTTCTTCATGAGGATTTTAGAACACAGAGAAAATCAAGGAAGTGAGGACAACAGAAGGAGTCTGACTTATCTGTTCAAAAGATTTATTTGGTTCCCTAGAAAAATTTTACTCTATTTTCTAGGAGTTACTCTATCAGCTGCACTCCTATTTCCTGGACCTTATGTAGAAAACACTTTAATAGTATATTAAGAATAAAATACTTGAAATGTAATAACAGCTATATTTTATGTGGAACAAAGTTGTCATCATTAGCACAGGGCTATGAAGATGAAGAAAAATCATTCAAGTTGTTGCTGTAAAAGTTTTTCTAATAACACAGCCTAATACCTGTTTCTTTCTTACCATAAGCAGTGAGAAATTTAATCATTTCATTTCTTTGACCATCTAAATGTTTGTAAGCATCAGTAAAAAAGTAGTTTTAATAATTTTATAGCAGTTAAATACTCTTCAAAATGAAAAACTATTTTAAAATTCTCATTTTGTTTTGATAACCTATAACACAAAGTAAAGCTAAAAGGTAGTATACTGTATTTAATTTTTAATAAAATTTTCTTTAAAGCAAAAACATTTATATGTATTGATGGAAGACATAATCACAAATAATTCCTATGATCGTTTTTAAATCCCTATTAATAATTTTTAAAATAATTTAATATTATATACTTCTTTTGATCATTTGTTACAAATGAACTTATAAATATAAATAAAGACTTTCAATGAGTAAATACTTTTAATTTTAATTAAAATTATTTCTTTTAATTATATAAAAATTCCTAAAAATAAGGATTCATTACTTTATAAATATATTTAATTTTTCAGATAAACACAAAATAAAATAGAAATTTAATTTTCTTGATTCTATATTTTACTTTTAATTATTTCCAATATCATCTATATTATTACATCTGAAATTAATAAGATCCCAATTTGATGCATGCTCAGAAACATCAGCACTACCTCTTAAATATTATTATTTTCAAGCACAATCCATACCAGCAAATATGCATGTGCTACTGAAGGTTTAATAAAATGAAGACAAATCATTTAATAAATATAATAGGTAATGAACTTAGTGTGGTTATGTCATTACACTGTAAACTAGGTAAAATATAAAAATCTGTATTCATTATTTTCTTATCTTTAGTGATGTCAGTAAAAATTAATCTCAAACCCCGGTCATTGCTGAAATAGACTTTACAGTTTCTAGGAATATTCACTACTGCCTTTAAGAGCAATCAATGTTGAAAATCTAACAAAAAGAAAATATTTAAAACTTGTCTGGTGACAACCATTTGTTTTTTTAAATGAGTGGGCAACTTTTCTGAGGCTATTAAAAGATCAAACTGAGGAGATTAAAGAGGAGGCACATTTGTTCCTGCCACACCTACAAACTCGGCCAGGCAAATTCTCACAGCCTCAATCAGATAAAATGTCTATGACTAAGAGAAATACTGAGCACTCTGATGACCAAGTACTACATATTGTCTTTAATTTCTAAAATTTCTAAAAATGTACAGTCCACTAGTGATACCGTACATTTAAAACCAAGATAAAAGGTTTTTATATAGGTTTTGCCATATGTATTTCATGATATATTAATATCAGTATCCTACAGAATTACATATATATAAAAAAGCATTATAGAGTTTCCTATATTTATTTATATTTTATATAATTCATTATAATTTTTTGTTTACTTTAAAGCCCAAGCTGTTTTATCATCCCAAATCCTGAATTGACAGTCATATTCTAAAAACTAATTATCTATACCAATCAACAATAATAAATTCCTTGCTGTATTCCCATAGACCAAAATGTCAATAATCACTGAGTACCAAAAAAAGTAATGGGAAAGTATATATGAAGGAAGGAAACAGGGAAACTAAAATAAAAATGTGACTCTTTCAAAGTTTACAATCTAGTTGTGGAGATAGCAACCATGTATGAAACTAGATCTAGAGAAAAATACATGTACAAAGCAACATCGCCAACTGTACAAATCGATACTAAATACATAGATCTTGCAAGGAAGCTAAATAGAAGGAAAATGGTCAGAGGAGTCGATCTAGGTGTGTTTTCTGTAAAGGTTAAAGAGGCAACTGAGAAGGGGACCAGATTTATATAAATGGAGGGAATGCTTTGTAGGTAGAATGTGTGCTAATGTGAAAGAGAGGGAAGTGTAGACTAAGTAAAAATTTTTGTGGAAAGAAATAAGACTTTTTGGAAATTGTTAAAAATCTTTGACATACTACCATCAATAGAAAGCAGCAAAAGTGAAAAAATTTATAAACAAAAGTGTACTCTGGAGATTATATGTAATACATTATATATAATCTATTATCTCTTACTGTAAACATTTATAACGACTCTTTATTACATATGCTACACATATTTTACAAAGACAGAAGGATGAAATATTTTATGCTTAAAATCATTATGTTACCATGATTATACTTACTCCAAGGTCCCACAAATGAAAAGCAAAGTAAAGCAGGTTTAGAATCACAGAGTATTCGGATATACTTTAGATTAATTAAAGAAAAGAAAGTATTTGAGTTTATACTGATTGTCAACATTTGTAAAGTTTTTAAGTAAAATAAACATAAGCTCATGGTGCATCATGAAAATTTTAGAGTTAAATGTATTCTCTGACAATAAATGATAAAAAGAAATCAAAGGGAGATTCAGGGAAAAGTGTTAAACAAGCAAGAAAGAGTTTATGTGAAGGATAGGTTAGAAGGAGTCAAAGCAGCATTATGCAATAGAACACTTGACTAGAAACCTGGAAACAAATGCTCAGGGTTGCCTCTAACACTAAGTAACTAACCCAGCTTGTCATCTATTAAAGTTTATGAACCTTTTGCAATCATTTCCAATTCCATTCTTTTGAGCCAATAAAGTGAGTGTAATGTAAGAGGATGGATAAGGCCTTCTGGATCTGAACTTTAGAAATCAATCAACTCTAAAAAGAATTCTGAATATTAAATGGTCTCTTTACTAAATAAGTACTTTTTTTTCTAAACTGGCTTCTGTGGTGTGATCTTTCTGTTTTCACTCTCCTTTTCTTTTAAAAAGTATATGAGAGTTAAAAAGCATATTCAAATAAGTCAGAGTATAAATTTGACATTTCATCACTGTTCTTGAATAGAAAGTACTCTTTAATATAACTGTTTTTAAATAAAGGCTTTTTGGCCCAGTGAGGGGATTAGTTTCCATTTTAATCAACCAGTGCCATTGATCCCTTTGGGGAAAAACCAAGAGAAAATATTGGTGGCACACACATATGCTGCCCTGTAGAAATACCATTAGAGAACAAACTGCTCAAAAATACATTTTCTACTCCTAAATTCCTATGCTGTTGCAATTCTTTATCTAGTTCCTTGCTTCTGTAAGGATGTCTTCTCATAAGGCACATACTGACCTCAAACTTGATTAATCAACCTTCAAATTCTCAATTCAATGATAATCCAAATGTAGGAAGATTAACTATCAAAATTAACCTGAATGACCAATAATCAAGATTCACTGTCAATAATATATTTAATCCATAAAAAGCAGAATAGAAGAAATTTTTTTTAAAAATCTTCATTATTAAACCACTGGTAAAATGACCTAAAGATATCAGGAAGAAATTTTAGAAACAATTCAAATGTAATTGCAGTCTTCAGATTTTTTAAACAAAAGAAACACTTTTTAAAAATAATTTGAATCAGCACTAGCATAATGAGCAAAAAGAAGAGGTACATAAGAGGAAAAGAATTTATAGTATTACAAAAAATGACTGGTAATAAAATATAAACCAGATGAAATCAAGGAATTAAAGATATATTTGAAGTTTTTTTATTAAACACTCACTAAGCACATTGTAGAATTTCACATTAAGAGAAGGGGAATGTAAAATTTTCTATTATACACTGTCATTTTTACTGTATGGAATACTATATTATAGAAAAAATCATAATAAATATTACTGCTGTTTTTGGCACTTAGTGTCAAATTGTTTGCTGCCTTCATTTTTTACTTCATCAGAACAATTACAAAGTAAGATGTATTAAGGCAACTTTATATTCTGAGGGCAGTAATAGAGTACTCTTCTTATATTGCAACTAAAAGCCTAATTGACATTAATAATAGTAAATAGCATGGAATAGAAATTTCAAATAGTCTCAGAATGTAAGTTTTAGAAACAGAGTAATGGAAAACAACCTGGGGTTGTTATAAAATAAATGTTGAGAAAAATATGCCTTTCCAAACAAAAGACCGAATAAGGTATCCAAATTTCATGGTAAAAAGCAATGAAACAAATTATACTGCACCTATCAAGAATTATATTTAGATAGGAGAAAATTTATGAAAAATACTATTTCCTCAGTTTTATATGCTTTAAAATTACTTGAATGCATGTAAGAAAGCTTCTATAGGAAAATCTTTTGTTAGTTGAAGTGCAACCTCATGTACCCAAATTTAGTAAGAAATGTCAGAAACGCTATGGCTGGTAATTACAGATTGAATCTAAATCAAATAATAGCTTTTTAATCATTAGAATGATCACAGTAATTTGAAAGGTGAACATAGGAAGAATGATGTTAACATAAAATTGTTGATATCAAAAACCGAAATTAATACTAGATCATTTCCATCATTAATCAGGAAATAAATCTATCTTGCAAGAGGATTTTCTGAGAGCAGCTAATAACTGCTATCACACATTCCTGAATCCATAAACCAAATATAGATGGAAGAGTGACTGATATTAGGAGCCTGAAAGTGACAGTTCCCTCATGAATATCACCAAACCATGTGACCTCATTGGTATTAAGATTTGAAGGAAAATTATCTTATCATGAAATAATTCAGCAGTCAGCTTGATGAGTATGCTGCACTGCAAAAGCACAGATATCTGTGTCAAGCTGATTTTCTGCCATTATCTACATGTTTAGAGAGTTCCTTGAAAATAGAAAAAAAGAAATTAATGATATTTTGTATAAGTACATACAATCACAGCAAATATAATAAATATAGGTTTAATAAGTGAGAAAAGATTTAAATGTGGCCTCTAAATCTCTTTTCACAATTGTTACCAGCATAAATCACCATTTAGATTTTATCATCTATAAAATGCTACGCAATGACAGTGTCATCCCTTCAGCCTTCAAAGACATAGGTATATAGGAAACTACTCCAAAAGAGTGCAGTTTTTGGATATCACAAATCACTAAACCAAAATGATCCCATTCACCATAATTTTTAATCAGTATATCACTATTCCAAGAAAAGGAGATTAAATATTTTCTTCATCTCATGGAGTGTCTGTGACAAATATCACAAAGGAAGAAGCAATGTCAGCTAAAGCTTCAATGTAGGATGTCAGAGCTGCTACCTGTGTTATAATGGAGAAATGGGGAAAGTTTTGACAAAAATACAAAAGTTTCAAATGTTTATATTCATAGATCCAACAGGTTTATCTCTAGGAATTTATTTAAAGGATACTTACCCACACATATCTACATCATTGCATACATGTATGTGTGCAAATGTGTTCATTGTACAATATTGGTAATAATAAAAAATGAAAAAACCTAAATATTTATTAACCAATGCTTCATATCTTCATATAATGGAACTCTATAACCAGTAAATCAGTAAAATGAGTAAGGTGATTGCCCATAATATTGCATACACATATACAAATACACATGCAATAAAGGTATAATACATATTCACAGTGTGTAACATGATTTCATTTATGTTTTATTATGAATATAAACCTTCACATATGGAAATTGGGAAAATTTGTATTTTAAAAACTACAGTTTAACGTATTCTTCTAGGCTTCAATATGGTGAAATTGAGTCAAAGAAGGGACTTAAAAGGAACTACATTACAAAGTAGCAAGAACTTTTCCCATAGAATTCTAAGAGACTGAGACCCAGAAAATCAAGGAAATAAAAAGGAGCTTTCTAGAGGAAGCTAGTAGGTCCTAGCAGCCAGCGTAAAGAGACTAGTGCAAAGCCACTACTTCTGGCAGAGAGTGGCCCGTTAACTTTAACAACATCCTTACTAACAGATGGGGTGCTGAGATTGTTGGAGGTGATTAAAACTGAAGTATGGGAAGTGGGGTATAAAAACCTCATATTTTTTAATGTAACTTTTTTTGTGATTTATGTACCTTTTTTAAAAAAGACAATTTATTATTATAAATAAATAAGTACATACATACATAGATAACTGAAGTATGGAGCAGTATGGAGCAAGTGTTTGGGGTGATTTCCTCCAAGGAAGTTTTCAGAAATACTCAAGTGGGACCAGACTTTCATAGCACATGAAATAAGGATAAAGGAGCACGAGGTTACTCAGGTTACACATACAGAATTTATTCAAATCTAAGAAGCACATTTTGCCCTGAAATGTGTCTTGCAGTCATTGTGTGCATCTATTCTGGTAGTGTCTCTTTTACTGATCAATATTTTTGTTTAAAATATTATTTGAATGGTGCATCTTATAATTTGTCACGTTTTAGGACCAATGAATTATGGTTCCTATATTGTAAAGCATATAGAATCATATAAGAAAAATAGCATGGAAAGGATAGATAAATGAAGGGTTTTAGTTGATATTTCATACATGACTAAATATCTGTTACTTTAATTTGCATAAACCATATTCCTTTCCCAACCCATCATTATGGAAGGATGAGCTCACAACATATATTGCCAATCCCTTTTAGAATGTAAGACCCATGAAAGCAGGGATATTTGTCTGTTTTGTTTAATGGTAAATCCCTGACACCTAGTAAAGGGCTTACCTCATAATAGATGCTCAGAAATACATAGATGTGTGAGTGAGTGAGAAAGGGAGTGAGGAGGGGGACTTACTTGTCTTTTAATATGGGCCTTTACACTTCCTCTGTCTTTATGTAGACATACAAGCCTCATACCTTTCTCATGCTCTCAAAGAAAGAAGCTTCTTCTATTTTACGTAGAAAGATAAGATTTAATCAACCGAAATAATTTTATTCCAAACATTTTCTTCATACATTATGTCCATTTCTCTTATTCTGTTAACCAATGTCTGTGTAACTATTGGTTTGTAGGTATCATGGACACCTACCTACAAATAAATTTCCTTTACCTGCCTCTCAAGGTTCCCAGCCTTGAAGTTTCCCTTTGTCTACATCCAACTAAAACAACATGGTATTTGCCAAATTATTAAAATAGTTACTATATGATCCAGCAATTCCACTCCTAGGTATCAAATCAATTATTTTTCATAGTGACCTTCTATTTGCATACACCAAAAGACTTCTCAGTTCTTCTATTCTCAATTCCCAGATTACTCCAAATACTATTTCAGAGAATAAACCCTTTGCCCATAAACTGCCATTTTTAACCACAATCATTTAGACACATTCATAGCCAAAATGCTATTCCCATCCTGTCATATACTCGCAGAAATGGCCTTGGTGAGTCAGAGGGATTAGAAAAATAGAAATGGTGTGGGAAAAGGAAAGCATAGAGTTTTATCACATTGTTTTTTCTTTTGACAGAAAAAATGTAGCAAACATAAATGTCCATTAAACTATTATATATTTCATTCTACATCCTTATCACAACATGAAGTTATGTGGGAATTTTGTATCTTCCCATCAATTATAAACTACTAGCATGCTAGCCTGTTGACTACAGGGAGCAATTATTGGTCTAATAAATCTGGCAAGAAGACATGCCTCAGACAATGTTTGTGTGTGTGTGTGTGTGTGTGTGCATCCAAAATTAGAAACAAAGAGAGAGAGAAATCTGAGGCCATTCCATTCCATTACTTTAAGATTCTAAAATCTGCAACCAAATTAATTTACAATACTAGGTCATCTTTAAAATTAAAATATTTGTATTAGATTGAATTTTCCATCAAGTATTCCTAATTTCCCAGTTCTATAGAAAAAGGCACTGCAGTCAACATAAATTACTAAACACTATACTGAACTTTTACAGAATAATAATAAACATATAAATCTTTCTGATGTTATTGAAAGAACAAATTAATTTCTAGATCATTTCATTAAATAAATACATGATATATTTGTTTGTGATCCACGTGTAAAAACCAGTCCCAGGATATAACTCTGAGTCTCAGTGTTATTGTTTCTGATTTCATAACAACACAAAGGCAACTCATAGCTTTACCATTTATTTGTTATCTTAATAACTTTTAATTATGCTAATTTTATTGAACTCTTCAATAACTGTGGCATTTATCTGGTCAAATTATCAGCTAAAATAAAAATAGAAAAACTGTGTGTCTGATAGATTATATTTCCCAAGATGGTTGCAATACCTTCTATCACATTTGCTCAATTGCAATGTGACTTTCTCACTCCCCCATCAAGTCTATTTTCTCTTTCCTTGAAAATGAGTGTGCATTGTGACTGCTTTGACCAATAGAATAAGGCCAAAGTGATGAACTGAGAACTCCGAGCCCAGGTCTAAAAGGACTGGCAGCTAACAGTTTGTTTGGCTGGTTGGCTGAACTATGGACCAAAAGGTGGCTGAAATTACCTGAGGTCAAAATGCCAGAACTGTGGTGGCATAATGTAGATGAGGGAATCCAAAGGCTTGGAAAGATTGGAATATTAGAGTGGGTTTATCATACCAGACCAGCTCCTCCACCCCAGGGAGATCCAGAGGACCCTCCTTTCAGCAAGAATGTGAGGAATAAATTTGTGAGACTACTCCATCTTCCCTGAAGAGCTCTGTGTTGATTCTTCTCTGAAGATTTTAGATATCACTGTGAGAACTGCTATTACTGAACTGGAATCCTTCAACACAATTTGGATGATCAGATCCTGAGTTGGGAGAAGCTAAGTGGCAGTACTTAATCATCAAAGACAAGGTGGGCATGGCTACCATAATGAACAGCAGATTCAAAATAGCAATCAACATAGTCTGACTCACAGAGACCTATGGAATTGGCTATTAGATCATGGGGTACCTAGAAGTAAAATAGATGGGCAGTCTACTAAATTCCTACTTGATCTGTATAAGCAGAAGAGTTCTAGGTCAAGTAAATAAAATTATTACTTGAATTACAAAAACAGAGAGTCACAACCCCTTAATCAATTCCCAGACTTGAGACAGTTTACAGACCCAGAGCTCCTAGAATGAGGGGCAGACCAGGTCCCCTTGGGGAAGGATCCTGTCACACTGCAAAAATGTATACTGTTAATCTTCCTCCCAGCCTTCCCAAAAGGGAACTATGGCCCTTTACTGTACACTGGGGAAAAGGAAATGATCAGACATTTTGGGGGATTATTAGACATTGGCTCAAAAGTAACATTAACTCCAGGAGACCCAAAATGCCAGTGTAGTCTACCAGTCAGTGTAGGGGCTTATGGATGTCATGTAAGTGATGGAGTTATACCTCAGGTCCACCTTGCTGTGGGTCTAGGAGGTCTCCAGACCCATTCTGTGGTTTACTTCTCCAGTTCTGGAATGAATAATTAGACTAGACGTACTCAGCCACTGGCAGAATATCCACATTGGGGATTATGGAGTTAGGGCTATTATGGTAGGAAAGGCCAGGTGGAAGCCTCTGAAACTGCCCCTACCTAGTAAAATAGTAAATCAAAAGCAATTCTGGATTCCTGGAGGGACTGCAGAGATTATCAGCATAAAGGACTTGAAGGATGCAGGGGTGGTGATTCCCACCACATCCTTCTACAACTCCTCTATTTGGCCTATGCAGAAAACAGATGCATCTTGGAGGACGACAGTGCATTATGATAAACTCAACTGGGTAGTGACTCCAATTGTAGCTGCTATTCCAGATGCAGTATTATTGGTTGAGCAAATCAACACAGTCTCCGGCACCTAGTATGCAACTATTCATCTGGCAAATGGTTTTTTCTCAATTGCTGTTAGTAAGGACCACCAAAATCAGTTTGAATTCAGCTGCCAAGGTCGGTAATACACCTTCATTGACCTACCTCAACTCTCCAACCCTGTATCATAATGTTGTCCCCTTTGACCTTGTCTCTCCCTCCCCAAGACATCACATTGATCCATTATATTGATAATATCATGCTGATTGGAGCTAGTGAGCAAGAAGTAGCTATTAGTCTAGACTTATTGGTAAGGCATTTTCATGAGAGAGGGGAAATAAATCCAACAAAAATAGAGGGGACTTCTAAATCAGTGAAATGTTTAGGTGTCCAGTGATGTGGTGCATGTTGAGATATCCCTTCTAAAGTGAAGGATAAGCTGTTGCATCTGGCCCCCCTTATGGCCAAAAAAAGGGCACAATGGTTAGTTGGTCTCTTTGGATTTTGGAGACAACACATTCCTCGTTTGGGTGTGCTATTCTGGCCCATTTACTGAGTGACCAGAAAAGCTGCTAGTTCTGACTGGGAACGGGGACAAGAGGAGGCTCTGTGACAGGTCTAGGCTGCTGTGCAAGCTTTACTGTCACTTGGGCCATGTGATCCAGCAGATCCAATGGTGCTAGAAATGTCAGTGGCAAATAGAGATGGCTTCTGGAGGATTTGGCAAGCCCCTATAGGAGACTCACAACACAGACCCTAAGGATTTTGGAGCAAAGCCTTGCCATCCTCTGCAAATAATTACTCTCCTTTTGAGAAATAGCTTTTGGCCTGCATCTGGGTCTTAGTAGAGACCAAATGCATAACCATGGAACACTAAGTTATCATGAGAACTGAGTTGCTATCACAAGCCATAAAGCTCAGCACACACCACAACACTCCATCATAAAATGGAAGAGGTATATGAGATAGGATTTGAGAGGGTTCTAAAGGCATAGGTAAGTTAAGTGAGAAAGTGGTCCAAAAGCACATGGCCCCCACTCTTGCTACATTACCTTTTCTTTCCCAGGCCACAGATATGGCCTCTTGAGGAGTTCCTTAAAATCAGTTGACTGAAGAAGAGAAAATTTGGGCTTGGTTTACAGATGATTCTCCATGATATGTAGTTACCACCTGAAAGTAAAGAGTGGCAGCACTGCAGCCTTTTACTGGGATATCCCTGAATGGCAGTGGTGATAGGAAATCCTCCCAATGCGCAGAACTTCAAGCAGTATACCTGGTTGTATGTTTTGTTTGGAAGGAGAAAAGGTTGGAGGTGCATTTGTACACTGATTTTTGAACTGTTGTCAATGGTTTAGCTGGATGGTCAGGGACTTGGAAGGAACATGATTGAAAAACTGGTGATAAAGTGGTGTGTGGGAGAGGTATGTGGATAGACATTTCTGAATAGACCAAAAATATGAAGATATCTGTGCCCCACATGAAAGCTCACCAGAGGGTGACTTCAGCAGAACCCTTCACCAATGGACTCATAATCAAAGTGGCCATGGTGGTAGGGATAGAGATTGTGCATGGTCTCAGCAACATGAAATTTCACTCAGCAAGGCCAACCAGGCTACAGTCATTGCTAAGTGTCCTATCTGCCAGCAGCTGGGACCCGCACTCAGTTCCAGATATGCCACCATTCTCTGAAGTGATCAGCCACTTCAATTAGATACAATTCAAACCTATCCAACTAGCAAACATTTTAAAATGTGACAATGACAAGAGCTACAAAGGATATGAAGCAATGAGAACTCTTCTGTGCAATCAGTGAGAATGTAAACACGTATACAAACTTTGCAGAGTAATTTATCAATATCTGGTAGAATTGAAGAAACCTATATTCCACATTCCAGAAACTCCATTCCTAGGCATGTACTCTGAAGAGATTCTTACAAATCAACAAAAAGAGACATGTACAAGAAATTTCTAATAGTATTTGTAAAAGTAAATAATTGGAGACAACCTAAAAGTCTATCAAGAAAAGAAGAATGAATTGTGTATATATATATATACAAATAAACTATATGTATATTTATTACAATTCATATAATATATAATATAGCATATATTTTTAAATATTTGCAAAACTGAAATGAACTAGAGCTATAAGTATCAGCATCAACAAAAAAATCTTGAGAGGGAAAAGCAGATTGCAAAAAAATAAATACCATATATTCACAGTTATCAATAAAGCAAAATAATATTATATTTTAGGGGAGCCCATACATATATACATGTTGTTATGATATAAATAAAGCATGGAAATGAAAAAACAAAATTCATAATATTGATAGCAGAAATAAGGAAATTGATGGGAGGGAAGAAGTATGATTATTAAATTAAATTTCTAACTTAACTGAATGGAGGGTACACATGCAATTTTGTTATTTTTAATACCTTTCGCTATATCTGAACTCTTTCACACTTCATTTTTAAAATGCGGAAAGGGAATGGGTTAAATAGAATATGTTACATAAAAATTATTCAATGATTACTGTGCCAGATTTAAGTAATTGAGACAGAAAATGAGAACCAGTCAGCAAGTCTAATGCCACACAGAGTGACAATCGACAGTGACAGCAACAGAAAAGCAGAAGAATATTAGAACAGGATCAGGACAGGGACATTGTCTTGACTGAAGATTTTATCCTTTCTTAGTGAAGAAGAATAGCAAATAAATCCAAAACCATACTGTATTATTATAATGTGTGTGTGTTTAAATTAGTAGGTTTTCTTTTATGAAATAACACAATTTTTAAACAATCATCCTGAAATCCAATATCCAGGGTTCATCATTCTTTGCATTTTTATTGTTGTGTATATCATTTTAGACTCTTTCTTTTGCTAACACATATTAAAATAAACAATTTTCCCAAAGGGGAATAATTCTATATATAGCCTTTTATAACCTTCTTTTTAATAAAATATCACAAAATATCCTCCTATATCTAAAAATATAGCAGATTTTTATTTCATTAGTATGTTGAAAAGGCGATATAAAGGACAGATTGAAAGAATCAAGATAGGAAGGCATTTAGGAAGCTGTTAAAATAAGACAGGCAAGTATATATGAGTTCTGTACAGAGAAAAGTATATAACTTTATTGAAAAAAGGTTAAAGGAGGCATAATTAAATGTGGAGCACTCTCATATTAATGAATGAAGAATCAATAACCTAAAAGTATCAGTCCTTTCCAAATTGACCTATATAGTGGTAAATGAAATCATGTACCCCAAGAAAAGATATGTTCTTAATCTTAGTCTACATTCCTGTGGGTATGAACTCATTTGTAAATAGGATCCTTTAAAGATGAGTTTTCAGTTAAGGTGTGGACTTGTCTGTGAATAGAATCTTTTAAGGTCCTCTCTAAGTATGACCAAAGTGAATGAGGGTGAGCCTTAATCCATTTGAATGGAGGACTTAAGAGAAGAAATTCCAGGCACAGCCAAAGGAACCAGAGCCAGAAGTCAACAGAAATGGGAAGAGCAGACACAAGAAGAGAGAGATGCCCGTGTGGCGGGAGTTAGAGATCTAAAAAGAAGAACCCCAATGATTGTGGCAAGTTAGCACCAGAGTATTAGACTGCAGAGAGAAAGCATGGCCTTGCTGATGCCTTGATTTTGGACTTCAAGTCCTCAAACTGTGACTCAATAAATGTTTGTTATTTAAGCTAATCTACTCTACAGCATTGGTCACAGCAATTCTGGAAAACCTTTAAAGCAATAGTCTATGCATTTCCCATCAAAATTTCAGTAGGGTATTTCATGGAACTTGACATGGTGACTCTAAAATAAGCATATAAAAGCACAAGAATAAGCAAAATGTTTCTTAGAAAAACTACATCTTACATCAAGGCTTATTATAAAAGTATGGCAATTACAATTTACCAGATTAGACAATCAACAGAAAAGAAGTGAAAACCTACAAACAAATCCAAATGCATAAGGAGATTTCCTATATGACAAAAGGTACCATTTCAGATAATTGGGAAAAGAATGGATTAATAAATAAATGTTGTTAGGACAACTGATAATCCATGTGATGAAACTGGATCCCTACTCACATTATGAAGAAAAGTTAATTCCCAACTGATGAAAAAAATAAACATGAGAGGCAACATCTTACAATATTGAAAATAAAATATAGGTTAATGACTTTATAAACTCAGGATGGAGTAGGAGCCCATAACTAAAGTGCAAAAAGCACTCACTCTAACAGGAATTATTGTTAAAATTCGCTACATAAAAAATTGAGAACTACTGGTTATCAAAATACAACATAAAGAAAAGTGAAAAGACAACAAAATAGGAAAAGAACTCACAATCAGTACAAGAAAGACAAATAACCCATAGAAAAATGGTACAAAAAAAGTAAACAGTTATTTTACAAGTAAGAGGAAAATGAATATGTATTATATGAAAAGATACTCAACATCAACAAAAATTATGGAACACACAAATTACAACCTCAGTGATACAGCATTCAGTCCACTGGACTGGAAAATTTAATAAATCTAGTAACATAAGTTCTGGAAAGGAAATAATGGTAATTTGATACAACCATCTGAGAAAATAATGGGCAAGTCATTCCACTCCTAGCTATATAATCTGGAAAACTCTTGCGTATGAGCCACTGAGCATTGCAAAAATGTTTACAGCAATTTTGTTTCTAATTACACAAACCTGGCAACAACAAAAATGTTCTTAGATGGCAGTTTGAAAAAGATATTGCCATATATTCTGAAATGAACTATTATGCAGCAGTGGGAAAGAAGAAACCACATCTGCACACAAAACAAAAATCATAAAAAGAAAATGTTTAATGAAAAAACAGGTTGTAGAAGACTACAAACACACACAGAGTGAAATACCTAAAACTCAAAAGCAAGCAAAACTAAACATTCTGTTTATGAGTACATAAACGTGACTTTTAAACTATTAAATTTATTTACGATGAATATACAATTCAATGTAAGTAGTTATTCTCCATGAAGGTAGAGAGGAAATGTAGATGGAATTAGGTTGGAAAACACAGATAACTTCAAAATTTGCAGTAGTGATTTAATTCTTAGGTTGGACATAGGTTCATAGGTGTTGATTTATTATTATGCTTCAAACACATATATGTGCTACATATTCTTATATATTATATATTACATAATTTTATGATATATTATGAGGGTTTATTTAAGAAAATTGTATCAGGGAAGTAGGATTGGAAGTAAGGTATAGATTTAAGAAAATGTATAATGGTGACATTTCTAGGACTTGGTTATTTACCTTATGCAAGAATGGAGGCAGGAAAAATATGTAATTATTAATGTAGGGTCTTGGTAGTTAGTGTGACCTGTAATTAAGACAGAATATGCAGGATTTTTGAGATTTGTTTGGTTAGTGATGAGATTTAGCTGAAGGTGGGAAGGCATTGGAAGGGGAGTATATATATATTCACTTTTATACATTATGTTATATATAACATATATATATGTTGAAGTGCTGGTGGAATACTTAAGTAGATATGTTTGAAAGTCTAATTAACTCAGGACTCTGAAACTCAGAGAAGGACACATGTATACCATCATTATTACATATGGAAGATATTTAAACTCAAGAAGTAGGTGCTCCATAATGCATTAGGCAGCAAGCAAATTCTATCTGTCCTATCAGCAAACTTTTGCCCTTACCAAAGCAGAGGTCCACTTGTAAACTATCATATCCACTCTTAACCAAAAGATTGCCATATAGACTTTTTCTTTCTCTTTTAAAAGTATTCAAATTCAGATAGTGTATTAGTCAGGGTTCTCTAGAGAAACTAAATCAACAAGAAACATCTGTCAATAGCATGTGATTCTATGAGTCTCTCATGCAGCCGTGAGAATGCACACGTCAAGGTTCTGCAGTCAGACCACAACCAGGGGCTGCAATGAAAGCCCAATGAAGGTTCTTGAGGAGTTCTGGGAGATGTTGGCTGTCCAAAGACCAGCTGGGAAATTCTCTATCAATGCTGAAATAATTTCCCTTTTAAGGGATTCAACTGATTGGGTTAAGCGTCACTCATTGTTGATGACATTCTCCGTGATTGATGTAATTATAACCAGCTATCTATGATTTATCACTGCAGTAAAATCAATGGTGCCTAAAGTCCATAAATGCCCTTGTATTATAGTTAGCCCAGTGCTTGCTTGACCAAATAACTGGGTACAATTACCTGGCCAAGCTGACACAGTAGCCTAACCATCCCAGGTAGCCACTTGGTTCACAAAGTTCCTTCCAAATTCTAAAAGACAACAGAAAGAGTATTGAAAGAATTTCAAATTATCCTAGTGCAAATATTAATATATATTCAGTCTTTTTTGCTCTGTTCATCATACTCTATTACCTCATCCTCTATTCAGTCTTTCCTTAAATTATTTAGAGTATCTAGCTCCTGTTTGCAGGTACTCCCCTGTAATCATGATTAATCATTTTATCCGATTTCCTCTTTGCCCCATTGTTTCAGCCCCTGAGATTGACCTATATCAGGTTTTCCTCTCTTAAGGTCAACACTTGGACTCTGACTTCTACTCTCTATCTCACCAGATCCAGCATATAAGCAGGATGGGAAGTGTACCCCTAAATTTTAGAATTCATATTTTCTACTGTTTAGCCAATAACTTATCCAGGCCCTTAGGAGATGAGATACAGGATTCACAAGAAATAATGTTTCTGTAAAGTTTCAAAACCTGAGGTGCTTGGCTGAAGACAGATCCCACGTGTGGCAAATTGGGACTTACAAATACTAAGCATTAATTATATAGAAAAAAGACATTGAAAGAAAGCAGCATACAGAAAAATGATGAGACTACATCAAAAGATAAATTTTTGCTCAGTGGAAAATGCTTGACACATCTTACATTGCAAATAACATTCATCATTATCAATTTTAAAATATAGTGTATTTCCTGAAATTAACTGCTATATTTCCAGATGTGTTTCAAACTGAACTCCTTATACAACTCTGTGTCCCCCACATCCAGTATAATTTCTGGCATGTATTTATTCACAGAATGAATAAATGAAAAAATTAATGTAATAATAAGAGCAAACACTGAAATAAATGCTTACCATTTATCAGGCATTCTAAATGCTTAATATATATTAACTCATGTTAGTTACTTACATTCAGAATAGGAAATGAATCACTTTTCTATCAGCTAATGAAAATGAGGAGTTTACTTGACTTTCCACCATAGCTGAAATATTTTCTGAAGACTCCATGAAATAATGGCAACATTTTGATTATCATGAAAAAAATAAAATCAGAGAATTTAGAAAATGATAATATAGATATACACTTTTCCCAATACATTCATATTGCTTTGACCATTTAGGGTGACTGCTCAGCCCCATTCTTTCTCCTGGAATTGGCTATCATTTTACAAAGGTGAGCCACAGCAGCTATATTTTATAGTGACCCTGCCCTCCTAGCCAGAGGTAGCACCTGATTCAAGCTAAACAAGTCAGATTGTCTTTCTGGTCATCTGGAGTCAGAATTGAGAAACAAGGAGCAGGCTTGTGTATGACTAGAGTTGAAAGACATAAACTTAGGAAGCTATGAACTAAAAATTAGCTGCCCTGTGAATGAAAAAATGGAAGAGCCAACAGAGAGACAGAGAAGGAGGAGGAAGACCAGGAAAAGAAGGGAAAAAAAGTCACAAAAGGGGAGAAGTAAAGTAAAGAGATCTGGGTTCTTAACAGAATTCCAGTTTCTAGTGGTAACCTCTTCCAACCCTTGGATCTGTGAGGTAATCCAATTAATAAATTCCTTTGTTTCACTTAAGCAAACTCAAGTTGTTTTTTGTTCGTTTCAAGCAAAGAGCCATCTAACACATTAATTTCAGCAGCATTTCCCAAAGCTTTTCAACCAGGAAAATACTACCAGAATTAAAATTTATTGATGTAACACCAGTGAGAGTATATGAACATGCAAGTATCAAACAGAAGTTTGTCACCATCATTCTGGGAAAACACTTTGGGAAAAGTTGATTGACAGAAAATGGCCAGTAGAATGTGGTTATTCTAAAATGACCAAACCACTGAGGGTTTGGGGAATTGGAAAGGAATAGTAAAACCTGGTAAAGAACTGGATAGTGGTATAGTCAGATGGCAGAGAACATGTTATGAGATAGATAATTAGCACCATGGAGTACAGGAAAAATGATAAACAATGTTATTGACTCAAAACAATATTCTCAACGTTCAAGATCATACTCATCAATATTTTGTACTACCAGAATTATCTTAAATTATGAGTTTTCATAATATTTTTATTAATCACAGAAAAGAAAGGAGTATGAAATAATAAGTCAGCCTATGAAACAAAATAGTTAATCCATCTACCTTTAGGCCTCATTCATTGGAGGATATTTTCTTCTTAAATTGAAGTAAAAATCAAAAATAAATGCAACAAAGAAAAAATGATTAAATATCTAGATTTTTAAAATAATAGAGCAATAGAATAAAGCAAGGCAAAATAGTCTATTCCAAGAGACTCTCTTGGGTCAGGATAATTCAGGGCATCTAGGAGGCTACTTTTGGCCCCTCTGCCTAAGCATTACTTTTCTGCTCTCTTGATTTTCTTTCCATGTGTCTCAGAGGGTCAGAGAACTATGTAAGAAGCTTACTAACCTCCAAGTCTCCTAAAGTTGAGCAGAGTACAAGTCTCCTTTTCTCTTCGATTCATAATCTTTACTGGTGTTCTATTATCTCATCTCATTATCCCCATCATGCTTGCGGGGTCATCAGAGAACAGGAAAAAGGCTCGTCAAATACAGAACAATTAATCTGTCTCACTTTAGTTCTCCTTCTTCTCTAACTAGATATACATGTAGTATGGTGGTGGTAGTTGGAAGGTAGAGGATAAGATGGGTATTACTGGAAAAATCTCCTTAGGCTATGTTTATTAAACTTAGACAAAATCTGATAACTTAGTTCTCTGTTCTATTCCTCCTTGAGGTAAGGTGGCCAGGTCCAATAGTGAGAATGCATGATGTCTCAGGGCAAAAATGTAGTATTGAAAAACACATCAATTATTGGCATTCCATTTCATTCACCCACCATTACTTTGGCAATAGGTTTGAGAAATATCTTGCCAGTTACTCTACCAGCTCTGATCTTGGCAATGAAAAATAAGACTATACAACCTTCCTTGACTTTGGCATTTTCATACTGTTATGTACACATACATTGCAGGAACTCTTTCATCTTTCCTCTTATCTACCAATTTTCTTCTGCATGGCCAGGAAATTATCCAAGAACTTGAGAAGTTCTCATTGTAGAGATTGAGACACAGAATAGACTGCATAACTTGAGGGCTTGTGAGTGGCCATAGATGTCAATGTGAAGGAATAAAGGTATAAATGACTCAGAAACTTGATTGCATATCTCAGCTGAATCCAGAAAAGGACAAGCCCAAGAAGTAAATGGCTTCCCTGCCCTTGTTGCAATATGGTATAAACTCTAGACTTTATAATTAATCTAAAAGGGAACTGAAGAGTAACATGGAAATTCTGCACTTGACTGACCTGTAACTATCAGCATTTAGTTTTCATTCATCAAGCTGAAATGAAGCTTGAGGTTGTAAAAATTACAACTTTGTACATCTAATATTATGATCTGTGAAAATCATTCAGGTTAACATATGGTCAAAGATAAGATAAGCAAAATAATAAGTTGCTTCAGTTAAGTGAGAAAATATAAATTAAAAATATAGAAACCATCAATGAAAACATCAATGAATCCCATATTTGGATCTTGGTTCATTTTTTATCCTTTTCAAATATGAGCTAAATAAAAACATTTAGCAATATATCTTTTTTCTGACAACATTTGCTAACTTTTGTAAGTGAAAAGATTTCCTCTTTTCATCACAATGAGCAATAACAATGAGCAATTAATATTGGGATAAGTTAGACCTAAAAACCTGGTTGCTTCAGTAAAAGTCCCAGTCAACAGTTTTAGTTAATTCCACTTAAAGGATTATATGTAGCTAATTGCTGCATATTTAAGAAAGCCATTGCTACTGGAGATCTATGTAAACATTGAAGAGGATTGTATTAGTCAGCTAAAGTGGTGCTGATGCAAAGTACCAGAATTCTGTTGGGTTTTATAAATGGTATTTAGTTGGGATAGAAGCATAGTCACAAGGCCCTAAAGTGTCCAACTCAAGGTACCATAATAGGTGCTTTTTCACCCAAAGTCATTGGCCACATGTTGGAGCAAGATGGCAGGCAATGTCTTTGAGGGTTCAGGGTTCCTCTTCCTCCTAAGGCTCTATGGTTCCAGCTCCTTCCAATATCACTCCTCTGGGTTCATTTCTCTTTGGGCTCAGCTGCTCTGTTCTCTCCACAAGGTCAGCTGTAGATTATCAGGCTCTCTCTTCCTGGGGCCTCTGCTATGTCTATAGAGCCATCTCTATTCCTCTGTGTTCTTCTCCTGTATGTTTACTTCCCAGGGCTCCTGCATCAAAACTCCAACTCTCTCCTCTGCCATATCATTTTCTCTGTGAGTAAATGCCCATGGAGGGGCCAGGGACTCCACGTCTTACTAACAAGTCCTAATCAAAACCCTACCCATAATTTAATCAAGTAAAAGTGAAACCTCTGAAGTTAATACAATCTAATCACCCAAAGGAGCAGACCAGTTTCCACCATAATCCAATATCTATTTTTGGAATTTATAAATAATACCAAACTCTACAAGGATGTTCAGCAAAGTTGTCTAAATTTTCAAATCTGCTAGAGATCACTTAATTCTCAAAGTTTTCTCAGTTATTTTGAAGAGATGAGTAATAGCTACATATAGTGATTGTTTTACATTGAAAATTTCACTGAAAAGAATTCAAGTTACAAAAGTAACTTCAACCCTTTTTGATCAAAATTGTCTGAAAGGTCCTACTCTAACAGATGCTTTGGTCACCTACTCAGCAGCATTTAATTCCTTCTTCCTTAATTTAGGGAACCAGGATTTGATTCAGGTGGCAACACAATCAGGAAAGATGGGCCCCTTCCCAATCCCAGAAGATGGTCCATTATTGATCTAAAATCAAGCATGATAATCCCATCTCACTTTTCTACTGGTTGGCTAATCTGTAGTAGTGATTCTCAAAATTTCCATCTAGTAAACTTCAGAAGAATAGAACAGAATCCAGAGTTACTACAACATAATATACACGTATTTAAAACAAAAAAATTACTAGACATGCAATGAAAAAAGAATGTGAGGAATGTGTGACTCCATATTTAGCGGGAAAAAGTCAATAAACACTGAAATCCATTGAGCTCAGATGTTGGAATTAGCAAATAAAGAATCAAATATAGCTATAATAAATATTTTGGAAAAAAAAGGAATTATATTCAAATAATTAAAGAAAATATGCTAGAAATGGGTCAGCAAATGAGAAATTTCAACAGTAAAATGGAAATGAAAA
The DNA here is from genome assembly GCF_030445035.2 of Dasypus novemcinctus. Taxonomy (NCBI): domain Eukaryota; kingdom Metazoa; phylum Chordata; class Mammalia; order Cingulata; family Dasypodidae; genus Dasypus; species Dasypus novemcinctus. The sequence continues at coordinate 90,033,406 of NC_080677.1, forward strand.
AAAATATGTCAACAGAGACACTGTAGGTTGCCATTCCCTCACAGAATTTTTGAACTAGTAGAAACAGTTAGAGCCGTCTTCCTCAAAATTACTGAATATTTGCAAAATAATGCTCATAGCGGCATTATTCACAATTGTCAAAAGACATAAGCAAACCAAGTACCCATAATCAATTAATGGATGAACAAAATGTGGTAGATGCATCCAGTGAAATATTTTTCAGCTATAAAAAGGAATGAAGACCTGATCCATGAGACAACATGGATGAACCTTGAAGACATTATGCTAAGTAAAATAACCCAGGCCCAAAATGATAAATATTGTATGATCTCACTGATATGAACCTATTATAATAAGCAAATTCATAGAGTTAGACTCTAGATTAGAGTTTACCAAGGGATAGATTGGGTTTAGAGAATGTGGAGTTGATACTTAATTTGTACAGAATTTCTATTTGTGTTGATCGTAAAAATTTAGAAAAAGATGTTGGTGATATGGTAGCAAAATATTGTGAGTATAATTAACATCACAAAATTATATGAGTGAATGTGGTTAAAAGGAGAAACTAGGTAATATATGTTACTAGAGTAAACATTTTTCCTTTCATGGATTATAACAAATGTATGACACTAATACAAGGTGCTAAGAATAGAGTGGTATATGAGAAAAATACAACTAATGTAAACTATGAATAATAGTTAATAGTCTTACTTTAATAATCTTTCATTAATTGTAACAAAGGTAACTATGGTTAAAAAAAAGAACAATTATTAAAAAGTTCTATTATCAGTTATAGCAAATATTCCACATCAATGCAAGGAGTTGATAGTGAGGCCATGCATGGGAATTCTGTATTTTATGTAAGGTTGTTCTGTAAACCCAAAACTTCTCTAACAAAAAAGATTATAGCATCATTTATGAACATACAAAGAATGCTTTACTGGTTCTGATGTTGTTGATGTAGCACTAAGTCATCTTATGCAAAATATTTGCATGACTATCAATAACATCTCTCTTCTTAAATGATTTGTTTTTGCCAAGTTCTAATGAATCAAAATGTATTTAAACTGTAAGAATGATACTATTGAAAAATGAAAAGGAATTTGAAGATCCAAGAAGTAATATTTACAGATTTATAAGTAATAAATCATTTTTTGCAAAATAAAAAATGATACTGAGGATGGGTTAATTGATGAAATATAAGCAAAGGAAATTTCAAGGATAGTGTGAGCCAATATACTGTAATATGTTATACTTTGACCTTGACAGAACTGACGTCCTTTAGCTGAACCTTAACATTATGCTTTTAGCTCTTTTCAGAAGTTAATAAAACAAATAGTAATGTAAAACTTAAAGCACTTCTGCATTTGCTCTAATACTTTTATGGAAGGCATGTCATATAAAAAAGTTTTTGTAATTTATACAAGGAAAAACTTTACCTCCTCCAAGCAATTGCTAATTCCTAATTTTTAAAAAAATGTCTTAGTTAATGTAAAAACAAAGACAAAGTTACCTGAAAACTGATAGCAAAAATTTTCTACTCCATATTGGCATCTAAGTTAATGTTAGAGTTAAAATATTTCTTCTTTTTTTAAGAATCCTAATTTGTCCTCTTTTGGTGATATTCTATTAAATTGATTACTGTTCCTTTTATTACATGCTTGAAATTCTTTTTGGAAACAGAAATTACAGAAATAAATATTTATTTATTAATATAAGAAACAGACACCTCAGTAAGTAAATCCTAAAGTTAACACTTTAAAATATTAAAATATGCTGTGTGCAACAAAAGAGTAAAAGACAAACAAAGAAACAAGAAATGATGGTCTATCCAAAGGAAGAGGATAAAAATCCCAAAAACGCCAATGAAGAACGCAAGAATGTGGACATACCAAACAAAGTCATTAAAATATTATCTTAGAAATACTCAAGAAGATGAAGGAAAGTACCAAGAAAGAACTAAAGGATATGAGGAAAACAATAAATGACAATCTTGGTAAAAAGATTGAAATTTTTTAAAGGAACAGAGTTACTGGAGTTGAAGACAAGAGTAACTGAAATGAAAAATTCCAAGGAGGGTTTCAAGAACAGATTGGATCTGGCAGTAGAAAGGATCAGTGAATTCAAATATAACAAATTTGATATGAGCAGAAAGAATAAGGAAATACAAAAAAGTTGAAAATAGTCTAAGACAACACTGGGACACCATCAAGTCTACCAATATACACATCATGGGAATCTCATATGGAGAAGACAGAAATGGGCAGAAGGAATATTCAAAGAAATAATGTCAGAGAACTTCCCAAACATAGCAAAAAATATAAATATGCACAGCTAAGAAGCCCAGAGAAAACCAAACATTATAAACATGAAAAAAAAAAAAAAAAACAACATCCCATCGTGTACTGACCCAGTATCAAATGCAAAGGACAAGGAGAGAGTTCTGAAAGCTACAAGAGAAAAGCAGCATGTTACATATAAGGGATTCTCAATGAGATTGACAGCTAATTTCTCATCAGATACCTTTGAAGTAAGAATCCAATGGGTTTAAATATTTAAAATACTAAAAGGAAACAACTGCCAAGCAAGTGTTTATATCTGGTGAGAATTTCAAAAATGATAGAAAGATCAAGACATTCTCAGATAAACTAAAGCTGAAAAAGTTCATCACCACTAGCCCCACCCCACAAGCAATGCTACAGGAAGTTTGTTAGACTGAAAAGAAAGGACACTAGACAGTGGTTCAAAGTAGCTTAAAGAAATAAAGGTTTGCAGTAATGGTAGTCATTTGGGTAATTATAAATGCCAGTTTATTACAGTGTATTTTTTGATATGTACATCCACTTCTTACATCCTACAAGTGCTAAAATGCAAATGCAAAAAGGTAATGATAAATCTATGGTTCAGGACATACATGTACAAAGATATAAGTTGTAACAAGTCTTATAAGCAAAAGATAGGGGATAGAGAAGTATAGGAAAAGTACATGTGTATGCTATTGCAGTTAAATAGGTATCAAATCATATATTTAGGATGTTAAATTTAAGCCACATGGCAACCACAAGGAAAATGGGAAAATGAGTGAAAAATGTATCCAGATAGAAATGAGAGGACACTCAATATAGCACATCACAAAAAAATCAAATAAATATGAAAGTATAAATTAACAGAAGACTTGAGGGACAAAAAACATATAAGACATACAAAGGCCAAATACCAAAATTGCAGAAGAAAGTCCTGTCTTGTCAGTAATCACTTTAAATGTAAATAGATTAAACTCTCCAGTCAAAAGGCAGAGACTGGCCAAACAGATTTTAAAAAGCATGGCCCACCTATATGCTATCTGCAAGAAACTCACCTTAAAGTCAAAGATAAAAGTAGGTTGAAAGTGAAAGGATGGAAAAATACACCTCCAAAAGGAGGTGGAGTAGCTATACTGATATCAAATAAAATAGACTTTAAGTCAAAAATAGTTATGAGGGGAAAAGATGATCCTTATAGACTGATAAAGGGGACAATTCAACAAGAAGATATAACAATTATAAATATATATGCACCTAACAGCAGATCTCCTAAATATATGAAACAAATACTGACAAATTTAAAAGTAAAAATTGACAGGTCTATATTAACAGTAGGTGACTTTAATATATAAATTTATTAACAGATACCACATTTAGTCAGAAGATCAATAAAGAAATACAAGACTTGAAAGATACTCTAAGCCAACTAGAACAAAAACTTTAGAAAATTTTACCAACAAAAACAGAATACACATTTTTCTCAAGTGTACATGGATCATTCTCCAAGATAGAGCATATATTAGATCAAAAACCAGTCTCAATAAATTCAAAAATATTAAATCATACAATATACATTTTCCTACCACAATGGAATAAAGCTAAAACTCAATAACAGTGGGAGAAATTGAAAATTCATAAATATATGGAAATTAAACATAATGTTCTAAAGAACCAATGTGTTAAAGTGAAATTAGGATATTAGGAAATAGTTTGAGATGAATGAAAATGAAACTGTAACACCCCAAAACATAAGGGATGCAGTGAAGACAATGCTGAGAGTGAAATTTGTAGCTCTAAATACTTACATATAAAAAGAAGGAAGGGAAGCATACTTGGCCTAGTGGTTAGGGCGTCTGTCTACCACATGGGAGGTCCGCAGTTCAAACCCTGGGCCTCCTTGACCCATGTGGAGCTGGCCCATGCATAGTGCTGATGCGTTCAAGGAGTGCCGTGCCACGCAGGGGTGTCCCCCCACGTAAGGGAGCCCCATGCACAAGGAGTGCACCCTGTAAGGAAAGCCACCCAGCGCAAAAGAAAGTGCAGCCTGCCCAGGAATTGCGCTGCCCACACAGGGAACTGACACAAGATGACGCAACAAAAAGAGACACAGATTCCCATGCAGCTGACAACAACAGAGGTGGACAAAGAAGAAGACACAGCAAAATAGACACAGAGAACAGACGGGGGTGGGGGGGAGGGAGAGCAAATAAATAAATACAAAAATCTTTAAAAAAAAAAAAAGGAAGGAAGACTTCAAATCAGGGATCCATCTTCAAAAAGTGGAACAACTAGAAAAAGAAGTGCAAATTAAATCTAAAGTGAAAACAAAGAAGGAAATAAAAAATATTAGAGCAGAAATAAATGAAATTTATTTTTGGATATTTCATTTTTCTTTAATCCTTTCTAATGCATACTTGTTAATTAAAATAATTCATCTGGGTCAATAATGATTTAGCATAACTACTGTTGCAAAAGATTTTGAGTTTTTCTGCCTCATAAAATTATGAGTTGGCATATTATTATCTGCTGTAATTCATTCCAATAAGATGTGATGAATTCCCAATTAGGAATTTGATTATCCAGAAAGAATTATGGCCTAAATAGAAATTAAATAGCTAAACCAATAGTTCATTTCATTCTTAGAGATCATTATGTTCAACAATTAGAGCTGTAATATAAAAACTAGAATTATGTTATCATTAATTTCTATAATATTAGAATTATTGTTTACATTTATAAATATTTGTTGCTATACTATTTCTTATAATTCATTATAATGGAAATTTAAGTTGGCCTTGCACTCTTTTAAAATTTGTAATTTCTTTCCATCTATTTTTCTATTTATTTTATACTTTTACAATAAGTCTTTTTAATAGCAAAAAAGAAAAGAAAAGAAAAAAAAGAAAGAAATGAAATTGAGAGTTAAAAATAGAATCAACAAAACCAAAAGTTGGTTCTTGGAAATTTGAAAGGATCAATAAAATTAACTAAATCTTTAGTTAAACTGGCAAAAAACTAGAGGGAGGATACAAATAATGAAAATCAGATTTGAAAATCAGAATTTTACTGCTGACCCTGCTGAAATAAAAAGGACTGTAAGAATGCATTAGTCTGCTAGGCTACTGAAATGCAACATAAAAAAAAATGGCTGCTACAATTGGGATCTATTAGTTTACAACTTTTAGTTCTGAGGCCATGAAAATGTCCAAATAAAGGTATGATCAGGTGATGTTTTCACCATGAAGAATGGCTGCCAGCTGTCTCTTGGCAAGGCACATGGTAGCTTTTACTGTTCTCTCCTTTCTCTTCTAGGTTCATTGATTTCAGCTCTTGCTTTCTTTATTGTCTCTCTGAATTACATTCTCTCATAAAGGACTCCAGAAAGAGAATTATGATCCACTGTGGGTCATGCCTCAACTGAAATAACCTAATCAACTGGCCCTTAACTGATTAGGTTACTAATCAAAAGGTCCTATTTATACAGAAAAATCCTGAAAAATTCACAATAAAACTCTTAGAACTAATAAATGAATTCATGAATTCAGCAATATGGTAGGGTACATCAACTTCCAAAATTCAGTGCTATTAATATTCACAAGCAATGAACATTCAGAAGGAGAAATCAAGAAAAAAATTTCCATTCATAATAGCCACTAAAAGAATCAAATATCTAGGAATAAATATAACCAAGGATGTGAAGGAGCTGTACACATAAAACTACAAAACATTACTAAAAGAAATCAAAGAGACCTAAATAAATGTAAGTATATTTCATGTTCCTAAATTGGAAGACTAAATAGCATTAAGATTTCAGTTCTACCCAAATCAGTTTATAGATTCAATGCAATCCCAACCTAAATTCCAAAACCTTTATGGATGTGGAAAAGTCAATTATCACATATATATATTGAAGGATAAGGGGCTCCAAATAGCTAAAGCCTCCCTGAAAAAGAAGAATGAAGTAAGGAATCACAGTTCCTGATCTTATAACTTATTACAAAGCCACAGTAATCAAAACAGCATGGTATTGGCTCAAGGTCAGACATATAGACCAATGGTTCCAATGAAGAGCTCAGATATAATGTGCACATTTAGGGTTAACTGATTTTTGACAAGGTGGCAAAGACCACACAATTGGTAAAGAATAGTATCGTCAACAAATGGTGCTGGGAAAACTGGATCTCCATTTGTTAAAAAAAGAGGAGGAAGACTACTATCTCTCTCCTTATACAAATATCAACTAAGATGGATAAAAGACAGAACTATCAAACTGCTAGAAGAAAATGTAGGGAAGAAAAATCTTCTGGACGTTGTATAGACAAGAGTTTCTTAGACTTTACACCCAAATCACAAGCCACAAAGAAAAAAATAGATAAATGGGATCTCATCAAAATTACTACTTTTGTACCTCAAAAGAATTTATTATGCAAGTAAAATGACAAGCTACAAAATGGGAGAAAATATTTGGAAACCATGTGACAGTTTGAAGCTTTTGTGAATCCCAGAAAAGATCATGTTCTTAGAACTAATTTATTTCTCTGGGTGTGGGACCCTTTGGCTACATTAGATTCAGTTGAGAGAACTTTTGATTAGATCGCTTTAGGGTCTTTGATTGAACTACTTCATGGAGGTGTAACCCAGGTTGGGTGTCAGCACCCTTGCTGGAGTGTCTTATAAATGGCAGGAGAAGCATTCAGTTCAGAGATACAGTTAGAAAAAGAACTTTAAGGTTTTACCCTGCCATGTAAGAGAGGAATCCAGGAATGCCTACAGCTGCAGAAAGACAGAGAAACCCCAAGAGGCTGAGAGAGAAGACAGAGGTTGCAATCATCAGAGCAGCCTAAAGCTGAAACAATGAAGCCTAGAAGAGAGAGGATAGTGATGAGCCATAGGCCTGATCCCCCCCACAGCTGAGCTTGTGAATAAAACTAGCCTGGAGGAGAAGATGCAGACTGACCACCATTTTGACTTACCATGTGACAAGAGTCCAGCAGAGCAGTCAAACTTTGGTGAAACAGCATCTCTGATGATGCCTTGACTTGGACATTCTTACAACCTCAGAACTGTAATATTTTATCCTAATTAATTCCCATTATAAAAGCCACCTCACTGCTGGTGTTTTTGCATTGACAGCCTTTAGCAAACTAAAACAAACCACATAACCAATAAAGGTTAATATCCATAATATATAAAATCTTTCAACTTAACAAGAAAAAGACAAATTGCTCAATTATAGAATGTGCAAAAGACATGAATAGACATTTCTCAAAAGAAAATATACAAATGGCCAGAAAGTACATGAAAAGATGCTCAATATCATTAACCATGCAATTAAAAACCACGGTGATATACCATTTCACACTCATGAATGTGAGAATGGCTGTGAGAATGACTATCTGAAAGAAAAAAACCAACCAGAAAATAACAAGTGTTGGAAATGATATAGAGAATAGGAACGCTTATTCATTACTAGTGGCATGGTAAAATGGTATAGTCATTGTAGAAGACAGTTTAGCAGTTCCCTAGAAAGTTATCCCACTACTAGGTATAAACCCAAAAGAACTGAAAGCAAAGACCCGAAGAGACATTTTTCACAATAATGTTTATAGCAGCATTATTTACAATTGCCAAAAGATGGAAGCAACCCAAGTGTCCATCAACTGAGAATGATACTTTGTACTTAGTGCTATTACTTAGTAATGTTAATGAAATGACTTACAGCTTTTGGGATATTGTCATTGAATGAATGATTTTGCATGTGGAAAGAGTTCATTGGACTCACACAGGACAATGAAAGGATGATGATGGACAATTCCCATCCCAGTAAACAAAGTATCTACAACTGCAAGCAAGATAATTCCATCCATCTTCCCCATAGAATCTAAGCTCCTCTCAATCAGAAAGAGTGGGCATCACCATCCCCAAATCCTCAAGATAGAGGAATGAACAAATATAAAGGGGGAATGCAACTATAGATTAAAGTAGACTTATGATTATTCTAGCAATGAAAGAACATGTATCATTGATATAAAGACAGTGGCCACCAGAGATTCTGAGGGAAGAAGAATAGGTGTAACATGGGGCATTTTTGGGACATTGGAATTGCCCTGTAGAATATCATAATGACAGGTACAGGTCACTATACATTTTGCAAAAACCTATAAAATTGTGCAGTGCAAAGTGTAAACTATAATGTATGCTATAGACCACAGTCAGTAGAAATACTTCAATATGTGTTCATCAATTGTAACAAATGTACCACACTAATGAAAGATGTTGTTAATGGCGAAATTGTAGGAGGGTATAGGGTGGGAGAAATGGAAATCCCCTATATTTTTGATGGAGCATTTGTATAATCTAAAGCCTCTTTAAATACAAAAAAATTAAATTAAAAAAAAAGAAAAAAATTGGTTATAGATGTGGCTTGTTCTGGGGCGCAATTCCCCTCAGTCTGTGGACTTGTGAAAAAAGAATAAATTATTTCCTTCCAATATACAGAGGAGGGACAGACATAGGATAAACTTTCTTGTTCTCATAGGGAGAAATTAGAAAATCAAGGATCATGTATCCCAAAAAATTCTGAAACACCCATGGGTCCACTCTCTTGGCCCAAGAAAATGTCTTTGGTCCAGACCTCAGCTTCCAAGAAGTGAGTTTTCCTTCAATTTGCTCCTTTTCTCTCCTTTTTAGTCCAGGCTCCCAGTGCTTCTTTTTATACACACCATGCAAAAAGCTTTCCAGTTTCATATACATTTTGTAAAAACGCAGGGTAAATTAAAGGGTAAAAAGATAGACAATAGTATAATATAACAACAGAAAGCCAAAGAAAAAATTGATGAAATAAGTAATGCATTTACACTAAAAAAAAAGTGAATGTTAATGGCATGAACTCCTCAATCAAAAGACATAGTCTGATAGAATGGATAAAAAAATATGAGCCATCTATTTGTTGGCTACAAGAAACTCACCTCAGACATAAGAACATAACCAGGTTAAAAGTGAAAGGATGGAAAAAGATACTCCATGCAAATAGTAACCAAAAAAGAGCTGGAGTAGTGATACAAATATTGGGAAAAATCAATTTTAAATGCAAAACTTTTATAAGGGATGAATAAGGTCATTATATATTAATAAAAGGGGCAATTCTCCAAGAAGAAATAACTCCACCAATAATTATGCACCAAACCTGAGTGCCCTAAGATACATGAGACACACACTGGCAAAGCTGAAGGAAAAATAGATGTCTCTACAATAATAGTTGGAAACTTCAATACAGCACTCTCAGTATTGGATAGAACACCTGGACAGAGGATAAATAAAGAAACAGAGAGCGTGAATAATATGATAAATGAACAGACCTCTATAGAACATGTACCCAAAATGGCAGAATATACATTCTTTTCAAGTGGTGATGAATCCTTCTCCAAAAGAGACCATATTTTGGGTCACAAGACAAGTTGCAATAAATTTAAAAAGACTGAATTATACAAAACAATTTCTCTGGTGATAATGGAAATAAAGATGGAAATTAAAAAAATAGGTGGAAAAAGGGAAAATTCATAAATATATGGAGATTAAACAACACAATCAGTCAAAGAAAAGCTGCAAATGAATTCAGCAAACATCTTTTTTTTCCTTTTTTTTTTTTAAATGTCTACTAACTTCCAGGTATTTTTTATTATTTTTTTTATTAAAGTTAAAAGATCACAAGGAAAGCAAATATCTTGAGAAGAATAAAAATGAGAACACAACATATCAAATCCTATGGGACACTGCAAAGGGAGGGAAATTTGTAGCCCTCAATGTTTACATGAAAAAAAAAGAAGAAAAAGCTAAAATTAAAGATCTAACTACACACCTGAAAGAACTAGAACAAGAACAGCAAACTCATCCCAAACCAGCCAAAGGAAAGGAATTATAAAGATAGAGCAGTAATAAGTGTGAGCAAAAAAAAAAAAAAAATAGAATCAACAAAATCAAAAGCTGGTTCTTTGAGAAGATCAACAAAATCGACAAACCCTTAGCTAGACTGACAAAGAAAAAGAGAAGACACAAATAAAAATAGGAAATGAGAAGGGAGACATTACCACTGACCCCACAGAAATAAGAGACATCCTAAAAAGATACTATGAACCACTGTATGCCAAATTTAGAAAAGTAGACAAGATGGACTAATTCCTAGAAACACATACCCCACCTACACTGACTGTAGAAGAAATAAAATGTCTCAACAAACCAATCACAAGTAAAGAGATTGAAACAGTCAATAAAAAACTCTGAAAGAACATACATAAACAATTAAGTGTATAGTAAAAGTTGTGAACTTACAAAGCAAACATGCATAACATACAGAGGTCCCATACATCAACCCTCCACCAACACTTTGTATTGTCATGAGACATTTGTTGCAAACTATGAAAGAACACTGTCAAAATCTTACTACTAATCATAGTTTTTATCTTACATTTGGTGTGTTTTTCCCCCAACCCACCCTATTATTTATTTTTTAAATATATATTTTTTATGACAGAAATTGTAAACTTATAAAACAATTATGCATATGTGCAGAATTCCCAAACAACACCCCTCTATCAACACATTACAATGTGGTATGTCATTTGCTACAGATAAAATAATATCATCCGATTATTGCCACGTAGATAACATACATTTGGCTCACTTTTTCCATACTACCTCAGTATCAACATAGTACATCATTTGCAAAGATGCAAGAATATTATATTATATATATAAATAATATAAAGATAATAATAGGATTGGTTAGGGAAAAATACTTTGTTTAATAGTAATATTTTGACAATATTCTTTAATCATTAGTTAAAAAGGTTTAAAAACAATGCAAGTTATTGGTGGTAGGGTGAGATGTTATATATGTTTGTTTGATGTTACATGTTTGTTTTTTAAGTTCACAGCTATTATACATTTGTTTATGTAAAAAAAAAATTCTGAAAGATAAAAATCCTAGAACCATATGGCTTCTTGGGTGAATCCTACCAATAATTCAAAGATGATCTATACTAATCTTGCTAAAACTCTTCTAAAATTTAACAGAAAATAATGATACCAAATTCATTCTTTAAAGTGAACATCACCTTAATACCAAAATCAGATAAAGATACTACAAAGAAAGAAATTACAGACCAATATCTATAATGAATATAGACACAAAAATCCTCAATGAAATACTTGGAAACCAAATCCGAAAGAACATTAAAAGAATTATACACCATGATCAAGTGAGTTTTATCCCAGGTATGCAAGCGTGGTTCAACACAAGAAAATCAGTTAGTAAAATAAACCATATTGATAAATTGAAGAAGAAAAATCACATGATCCTCTCCATTGATGCAGAAAAGGCATTTAACAAAATACAGCACCTTTTCTTTGTAAAAACACCCCAAAAGATAGGAAGCTTTCATGATATTGTTAAGTGGATATATGATAAACTTACAGCTAGCATTGCACACAATGGTAAAAGGCTGAACGCTTTCCTGCTGAGATCAGGATTAAGACCAGGATGCCCACTGTCACAACTGGTATTCAATATTGTGCTAGAAGTTCTAACTAAAGCAATTAGGCTTGATAAAGAAATAAAAGCCACCCAAATAGGAAAGGAAGAAGCAAAACTTCCACTATTTGCTTATGATTTGTTCCTATATCTAGAAAAGCTTGAAAAATCCACAACAAAGCTACTACAATTAACAGACAAGTTCAGCAAGGTGGTGGGATAGAAGATTAATACACAAAAATCCATTGTGTTTCTATACAATACCAATGTGCAATCTGAGGAGGACATCAGAAAAAAAAAATTTCATTTATAACAGCGGCCTTGTATATTTGCATACTGCCTTGAGGATCTTGAGTCACAGAGATTGGCAGCCTGAATAAGCCAATATGGCCACAGACAAGCCATCTCAGCAGAACGCAGGCTCAGCTACCACATTTGTCACATTGGGCCAGCCATTGTTGTCTGGCTACCAAGACAGTGTCAACAAGGATCACTGATGGTATTAAGTCAATGATGAGTCACACCTATATTGCACTTCCAGGGCCAAACCCTCTGGGGGTGGTGCTGGTCAGATCCCATAGTCCAAGAGGGGCCCTATGGCAGCCCAATGATGGAGCCAGACACTACCTTTTCAAATATGTCTGCCACTGTATTTGGAGAGAGGCAGTCCCCCTACTACACAGAGGTCCCATTAACTCCTACCACAAGAAAAGTATTCCAGGTTCTCATGACAAACCAGGAAGAATCCAGGGATGTTCATGATGATGTCCTTGCTAGGGATACATGACCACAGGTTCTGCTCCAGCATGAGAGGCAAAATGAGTTGAATGTGACTAGTTGTCACAGCCTGCAGTGCATCATTGAGGCTGCCACTCAGGTACAAGTCCCAAATGGGCATGTCAGGCAACTTGGTCCTCAGGAAGCCCTGAAGCAAGGCACATATGTCCACGGTAGTTTGCTTGGCCTGCACCTACTCTCAAGGAGGAATGGCTGACAGGTTCCGGTAGTAAGAAAGAAGTTTCTCCTTTGTTGAAGGCTGAGGAGTCTTTGTGAAGAGTCGACAGGGACCCAGTCAGGCCCATCTTCATGTTCTTGTTCAGCAGCTGAGGGAAGCCCACACAGTTTGGTTCCTCCAAGTTTCTTTTCCCTGAATGGTGCAGGCAGATGGGGCTGGTAGGGGCATCGTGTGCCTGATCATACATCTGCTTAACCACCAGTATAGTGATGCCCAGCATGGCCGCTCCACCCACACCCAGCACCACCTGGGCATTGGAGAGCACAGAATCAATGTCTGTCCCAATGTCATTGCCATTCATCTTGCCTTTGTGCTCACCAGCACTTGCCATTGCTCACCTGAGGGTTCTTAATGCATCTGTGACATGGGGTGGGGAAGAGCAGGCGTGTCTACAGAAGACACCTTTGTCCTCTTGGAATTGTGTTGGGAGAGGATCCTTAGCAATTCCCCCCTGTAGTTTGCTGCAGAGGAAGACCAGGTCCTTCTCTGGCTGCCTCCCCCAGACCTCAGGATCCTCTAACTTCTGATTTTTCCAGAGTTCATGACAGATAAAGGCAAAGAAGAAGTCTTGATCAGTGTGGTGAAGTTCTTGTCCCTGGTGCAGCTGAGATCAGTAAAGACTCGGCACTGCCTCTTAGCTCCACAGGGCACGGTGGATTGGCAAGGACTGAATTTCAATCCTCAGACCACCCACTACCACTCTTTAGGCTTCACCGTTAGCCTGTGCTTCTCTTGTTGTCACATACTATCCTGGGTTGGCTTTTAACAATGGTAATTTATTGGCTTAAAAATTACAGTTTTGAGGCTAAGGAAAATGTCTAAATCAAGGCATCATCAAGGCGATGCTTTCTTCCTGAAGACCAGCTGTCAGTGATCCTGCGCTCCCCTGCCTCATAGCAAAACTCATGGCAGCATCTGCTTGCCTCTCCCTTCTCTTCCAGCTTTCGCAGCTTTCAGTTTCTGCTTCCATGGCATGCGCTCTCACTGTCTCTCACTTTCTCTCCCTGTTTATCCCATTTATAACAGTAAGAGGACTAAAATCCACCATAAGCCATGCCTTACTGAGGTAAACTAATCAAAAGGCCCTTAACTGAACTAACCTAATCAAAATACCCTACTTACAATAGGTTTACACCTGCAGAATGGATTAACTTTATGAACATAATTTTCTGGGGTACGTATAGTTTCAAACCACCACAGCAAGATCTCATTCATCCCTTTAGAGGAATTTTCCAAAGGGAGCAAATCAAGAAAAACACATGGAATCTAATATGAGTGAAAGGCAAAGGGAGTTCCTGGTAACAGATGTACAGCAGGCCTAGAGAGTGAATAGTACAGATTAGAGAAGGAGGTCAGAAGGTACCACGAGGGATGCATTGATGGAAAGAAGAAAAAAATTATCTGGCATCTTTGATCATACTGACAAGAGCTGAATGGCTCAAGATGACAAGAGAATAAGTTGATGATGAATTCACGAAGTTATGATGAACATAACAGAAAAAATATAGGTCTTACAAGAAAGAAAATGCTATCATGATACACTGCATGAGTCAACTCTAAATAATATAATGACTCAACTCTAAATAATATAACTCGAATTCTGAAAACTGCTGTTGATTCTAATAAAAATTGTGTTACACTTATTATTTGGGAGGTACAGTGGTGAGGAAATGTGTATTGGTGGGGATTAAGAGTTTATAAGAGCTAATTTTATAATAGCAAGTAAATAATTACAGAATTTAAATTTTTAAAAATAGCTGTGTAAGAATTTATTCAGGTATATGGAAGAAAATAGAAGGTGATACAGGTAAAATCATTGAAATTGGCTGTCTCTGAAAGTATGGAACTGATGTTGGGTAGGAGTGAGCAAAAGACTTCTGTTGTACGTAATAAGCTTTATAGCACAATTTAACTTTTTTCAACTATGCATATGGATTCATGTGATACAAATTAAGTTTAAAACACCCTTATTGAAAGAAAACAGTAGGAAAAAATAAAAATATATTGCAGGTTCCTATATGGGAGGAACAATCACTGTTTACAGTTACTTTAGATAGCAAATCTCAAAGTAAGAAAGAATTGTGGCCAAAAAGATGGAAAAGTTTATCCTCATTAATAAGTAATAAAGCTGTAAGACCTCAATTTCACCTATCAAATTAACAAAGATTACAAAAGCTCAGTTTCAGCAAATATGCAGGAATATATGCACACGTAGACATAGCTTAAAGCAGTGTCACACAATCTCCAGGAAATTCCACACTTAACAATTTATCTGAGAAAAATCAGGATACATATATATATATCAAGATACTAAGATATTTATGGAAGACTTATTTTTATTTGGAACACATTAATAAAGATGGAAATTACAGCAGCATTATTAATTATGGCCTGTCTCCATGGTGAGATTTTATAAAATTATTAAATTAACCTTTAAAAAAAATGTAATGTCTTCAGAAAATGCATGTAAAATAATGTTGAATACAATCTCAAGGAAAAAGTGGTACTTACTATACTATTCCAACGATATTACACCATATTAGTCAGCCAAAGGGGTGCTGACACAAAATACCAGACATTGGTTGGTTTTTATAAAGGGTATGTATTTGGGATAGGAGTTTACAGATACCAGGCCATAAAGCATAAGTTACTTCCCTCACCAAAGTCTATTTTCACATGTTGGGGCAAGATGGCTGCCGACGGCTGCAAGGGTCAGGTTTCCTGGGTTCCTTTCTTCCAGGGTCTTGCTTCTTTCTGGGTTCAAGGTTTCTTTCTTCCTAGGGCTGGCTTCTTCCTGGGCTCAGTGTTCCTCTCTTTCTGGAGCTGGCTTCTCCTTCCTCTGTGAGTTTACTTCCTGGGGCTCCAGCTTAAGGCTTCAGCATCAAACACAACATCAAAACTCCAGTGTCAAAACCCCCCAACTCTGTCCTTTGCCAAGCCTTTTATCTGTGAGTCCTCACCCACCAAGGGTAGGGGACTCAACACCCTAATGACGTGGCCCAGTCAAAGCCCTAATCAAAACTCAGTCATGCCCAGGTACAGACCAGATTACAAACATAACCCAATATCTGTTTTTTGAATTCATAACCATATCAAACCACTACATATACACACACAAATGTATACACAGAAAAGGTCTAAAAGGAAAAAAAAAATGTTAACAGAAGCTATTTTAAAATTATTGGTTTTTCTTTATACTTTTCAGTATATCTAGTCTTCCTCTAATTGGTGTACGTGACCTCTAAAATTAGCCCTAAATATACATTAAGTTTTGGTGTTTTTGAAAAATGTTTTATATGTTGTTTTTTAAGAAGAAACGCTTTTCTATATAAATCAGTGGACAAGCTAAAATGAAAACTGAATGACGAGGGAAAAAAAATTAAGTAATACACAGTGTAAGAACATACAGCAGGCTGCCCAACCTGACAAAAGGTATGGACATTGCTTTCTTAACACAGATTAAAATTCTGTCACAGAAAAAAGATACAATAGTAATGGGATACTTCCACTATAAAGACATCTACTAGAAATCTCATTATACTAAAAAGCTGAGCATCAGACAAATTCCTGACTTGTGTGCTGACTATTTCATCTCTTAGAAGATAGTAGAAGCAAAAAGTGGAACTGTTACTTAATTCTGACCAGAAAGAAAGAATTGGTTGGTATTGTGAAATGTGAGAAAATGTAGACAATGATAGTTCAGTAGCATGAAGTCATAACTGCCTGAACAACATACCAAAGCCTGTTGATTAATCTGTCTTAGGTTTTTGAAGTGAAAAAGAGCTGGAAGTTCAATTAAAATAGAAGACCATGAATTCAATATATACTAAAACTATCTATGTAAGAGGGGAGAAAACTTTTTATTTTGAACAGTTCAGACCTTTGAACTAGTGATTTCATTTTGGAAAAATTTGCAAAAGAGATTTCCCCAAAATAAGAAAAATATGCAGAAAGGAATATTTATGATTGCACTATTATCATGGCAGCAAGATATAAAAACCCCTGTACAAGTCCAATAAAAACGTATATTAACTCAGTAGACTATTATGCAGTCATTATGATAATACGATTTATGATAACAAAATGCTAATATTATCAATAATTTAATATGAGCTGAAAAAAGACAGGATACAAAATTTTATAGATTCTATTAAGCACCCAAAATATAAAAACATATATACATGAATATTTTATTCACTCACTCAACAAATATTAATCTAGTGACGTCTAAGGTACTAGGTATTGATCTAGGCACTGAGGGAGCAGTGAACAAAATAAATCAAAATCCTTCCCCATAGAACTTCCTTTCTGGTGGTAAAAGGCAAAAAATATTTTGAGACATTATCTTTGGGTAGAGGAGCCAGGGGTGGACAGAGTGATTTTTTTTTTGCTCCTTTTTCTGTACTTGTCAAATGCCCTACAGGGCACATATATTACATTCATAAATGAAATATAAAATATTGTTTTAAAATTAGCTGAAATACATATTTAATTAAAGTATTATGTCTTGATTTAATAAATGTATAATGTCCTAATCAAGGAAGGTAATAAACTATATTATGTGCTTTTCAGATTACACCTGAATATTATGCACATATCTAGATATCTCATTTTAATTAGGAAAGTGACAGTAAGGAATGCTTTCAGGGAAGAATGACCAGAATGATACAAAGTTTGAGAGTTAATGTCAAAAGTGGCAGAGTTGGAGGAAGTGGGACATTCAGCTAATCAAAAACAACAGCAAAAGCAATATCACAGTATGGTAGAACGAAGAAGAGTCAGGAAATGTGAGTTTCATTCACACTCCACCATTACCAATAAACCTCAGAAAAGTACTTAATTCCTCTGATTGCCAGGGGTGCATGTGTTTATGTATGTGTAGGTATTCATGCAGTCACACACAGAAAGAGATATCTCCACTATCTATCTCTAAAAATTGCTATGCGGATCAGAATCAATAAAAGACCATATTTGTGAAAGGATATGCTTATTACAGGGAAAAACATCTCTAGCATAGAAATTTTATAAAGAAGAAATGTTTCTATAATACCAACACAGTTAACCACCATTAAATTTCCATATAAATCTCTCCAGATGTTGTCTTTATACACATAATATACTTACACATGTGAGTATGCTTATATAGATTTTAACCAAAATGAGATCACAACTTATATAACAGATGGTAATCTGTTAAAGCTTTAAAACTTGAATGACTACCATTATGTGTGTTGACCTAAGGAATAAACTTTAGAACAATGGATCAAATTTTTTATCAGTTAGTGGTGTAGATTAATAGAACAGAATCAATCATGAAAAAATGAGCTCTCAGTCTCTAAGTAATCTTCAAGCAATTACTGAATGGCCATCTGATGCAGAAATTTTATAAGGTATCACCAAGGAAGTTGAACTAGATAGTTATAAATCCCTTCCCACTGTAAGACTCAATGATTTTGGCTTAATTTCATAAATTGTCCATCAGGGCCTACATGTGGTAAAAGCAAGAGAATGAGACTCTCAGTTCCTTGAGCTTTGCACTGATACATTAGCTCATCTAATGCTAACAAATCGCTGAAGTAACTGTAGTTTGTAGCTAAGGAATCTAGGTTCAGAAAGATAAAGCAATCTGCTCAAAGACAAATATCAGTAAACTATAGATTCGACTCAGGGCTTAACCCTTGTTTTCTAACTATAAAACATATACTATTTACTCTATAACAATGACTTTCTAACTGATCCTTAGAGCTGTACATCTGAGGACTTACATAAGGAGCTGCCAGAGGGATAAGGGGTGATCTGAGTGAGAAGCATTCTGGGACACACACTCAGCCTTAACTAGAACTGCCTTGATTTATTTATCCTCCACTAGTGCTTACTTGAAATATTGGTCCCCATAAACCACTGTATTACATCATGTGTCTTTCCCTCTGTTTCTCAGTGAACTGAAGGAAACTGGAAGACTGTACAAATCTAAGATATCAACAATTAAACAAATGAAGCCAATGGTTTGATAAGCAAAGTAAAGACATCTTAAGTGTCTAATGGAATCAAAGAAAGAAGCCAAGGCTCCAGTCTAATAGATCAACATGGAAGAGAAGTAAATTCAGGGAGTTATGTCCAAGGTCTGGGGTGCCATTGAAACTAGGAGAAGCAGGCAGATAACTAGCAAGTACACACCCGGAAAGGAATCCGAGGCAACAGTGACCAAAGGGAATCATATGAGTCTCACTTGCAAGCAGGTAACATACCCTATCAGCATTTTTCCGTAAGTTGAGGTGTTCCAACTTTGCCCACTGCTCTTCTCATTATACACCTCTTTGAATTAATTCATCCTTCCATGTTTTTTAAAACTTTTTAAAAAAATTATTTCTTATTTTTATTTTTGGAGGTACCAGTGCCGGGGATTGAACCCAGGACCTCATATATGAGAAGCCGGTGCTCAACCACTGAGCCACATTGGCTCCCCTGAGTTGGTTTTTTCATTTATTTTTTTGTTTGTTTTTAGGAGGCCCTGGGAATCGAACCTGGGACCTCCCATGTTGGAAGCAGGTATTCAGTAGCTTGAGCCACATCCACTCCCCCTCGTGTTTTTAACTGAAACCTGTATGCTTGAAACCTCCAGATGACTATTTGAAGCGTTGGCCTCTATTTGAAACTTTAGACCTACGTAGTCAATTGCTTACTTTTTGTAGTCAAATAAATGTTCCATAGGCACCTCAAATGCAGTTCATCCATTTTGCCTTACTGTCTTTGTGTTAAATATTTTTATTGTCCTTATGTTATTTCCCATCTCCACGAGACCAAGAATTATGAGACATCCTGAGTCCCCCATTCCCCTTACATCCGATCAACTACTGCCTGCCAATTTCGCCTTCTAAATATTTCTCAGATCCATCTTCTCTATTCTTACTAGAGCCCTCATCTTTTATCATCTACATTAACTTGATTGTTCCTCACATATAACATTTGATGTCATGTTTTTACCTCTTGCTTTATAGAGTTTCTTCTCCTATAATGCCTTTCTCCCATTTTTTACCAGATGAATTCCAAAATCAGCTCTTTTTGCCATCTCCTCCAAGAAATTTTCCAAAAATCTCGGACAGGCTTAACAGTCTTTCTCTATGCACCCAGAGTATTTTGCGCAACACTCTGGCATGTTATGTATTAAACTATATCAGGCTTTTTTAGTTATGCTTGCTTTGAAGACAGAAATTGGGTTTCTCATCTTTGTACCTCAAGTGCCTACTAAATTCTCAATAAAATTATGCGAACGTGGACTAAACGCCCACATGAAAACAAGTGAATGCTGCTGGGCAGGTATTTGAGACAGAGACAGAGTTCCAGAACTGCTCGCACTTTCTCTTCACCTCAAGGATAGGAATGCAGTCTCTCCTTGGAGTTCTTACATTCTATTTAATTCAGCAGAACTCCATATATTCTAAATACAAACATGAAAAGACCTAGTGTCTGTCTATAGGAGCAAAGATATTTGAAAGAGTGAACTTAATTCTGTCACCAGTTGTCATTCATGGCCTGTCCTAAGTTTGCCTAGTAGTGCACGGAGGCTGTCGAAGATCCACTCAGAGACCATTGCCTGCACTAACCTCTCACCCTGCCCAGGGCAGTGACTCATGTGAAAACCCATTCACCCCACACCCTGGTCCTAAAAAGATTCTTATGCTCTATTTTTACTTTATGTTCCAAGAGGTTACAGATTTGTTCAAATAAATTAACCTGAGCACTGTGCTAATTGCAAGGCAGTGGGGATGGGGAGGAGGTTGGGAAGGGGCCTTTTAGGCTATCTGTTATCTCTCCCTTTCTTCTCATCTTAATTTATGCCCTTCTAGAAAAAATTTGTCTCAAAATAGTAATTCATGTTGAAAAAATTAAGGCATACATGTTGATATTCTGGTGTCAAAAGTAATTTTGATCCAATCAAATCATTTGTGTGGTCCAATTCTTACCCACAATCCTGAAAAGTTAGTGTGAAGAACTAAAACCAATGGAAACACCCCATCTTCCCTGCCTCTTGAATCACAAGAGTAAGAGAAGGTCGATGATAGCTTAAAAGGTGACACAACTGAGAGGCAACCCACCTCTGCTCTGTTTGGGTATTTCAGTTTTCCTATAGTTGAGAAATAATTGTATGTCAGAAAAGTCCATATGACCATATAACTGTTATCTTTAATAAGTGAGAGTATACATGCATGTTCTACCCAGTGATTTTAAAGTAAGTTTAGTGAAAATAACCATTTTTCTCCGATATAAAAAGTCTCCAAATGAACTGTAGTTAACCAAAGGAGATTTAAAATAATAAAGATTGATTTAAGCATGAACTCATTTTAATGGCTACATTCAACTACAGTGGTGGTTCCCAAGCTGGCAACAATTCAGAAGAATCTAGGGCACTTGTTTTAATAAGTATCCCCAAAGCCCCAACCCTGTAGAAGCCATGCATCTGGAGTAAAGTTTTAGAATTGACATTTGTTTTAGTAAACACTTGGGTAGTGCCAAAGCAATCAGTTTTTGAAGACACCCCTAAAGTAGAGAATGCATGTAAATAATGGTAATTATGAAATGGCAGTGAAACACTTTAAATTTTAGAATTAGCGGAATCTCAGCCCATGCACCAAGGAGTACAAGAACTATTGTTTTATGTAACCACTTCCTTTCTAGCTCCTACTCCCCATTTTGCTTAGATCTTGAAGACTAACCTCAGTCCTTTCTGGAATCCATCGTAGGGTGGTGGCAGAGTTCAAGAACAAAAGATGCAGGACAAAGGATGAAGAAAGTGGTCCATCTGGCCTTGGCCATCAATACAGATCTTTTGCCTGTGGCTACCTGGCCCTGCACATCCCAGGCTCCTCCTCACTAATACTTTTTGTGACATTATTGAGACAGGAAAACTTTTTATGGCTTGATTTGGGCCACCCTGGACACAATATATAGCCATTTCCTCCCTGGAATCTTGCCATCCTATTCCATCCCCATTCCCAGCAGTGTTTTCAAGAAGCATGGCTTAACTCCCCCTCTGCTCTCCAGTTCTGCAAGCCTATCTCTTCCCTTCTTCCTTTATCAATGTACTTCTAGACTAGAGGACCTATTTCTCCAATGCATGTGCTTATGCCATGTAATCCTAACCTTACAATCCCATACACACATAGCCTAACCTAGGGCTTCTGGAAACCCAAGTCTGGAAGAGCATTGTTTACCATGTACCCTAACATTTAACACTTCTCCTGTAGGGCAGCAAACAATGTTAGGTACTCGCTACAAGGCAGAAAGGAAAAGGGAAATACAGATTAAAAAATGCACATCTGAAAATATTATTAAAAAAACACAGAAAGCTAGAAATTTAGTGTAAAATTAAATTTCAGTCAAACATTCTATGATTTCCTGGTGACATCTAATATTCACAGATATTTTGGGAAAGGCATCATTCCCATTTGATGAAATATATTTTACCAAATGTGAAATCTAACTTTTTAGTGGAGAATCATATAGCTGAAAGGATCAAAACCTACTTAGCTCAAGTAAGGAGGTAGCTCTTTGAAGGAATTATCAGGGATAACCAAGGACAAGAAATAAAGTGAAACGCTTGGTCACAGGAAAACTGGAACTGAAAACAAAGAATTAAGATTACTCCTTTCTCTCATAAATTAGAGCCTCTCATCTTTGTTATGTTCTACACCTGGCTCCATAATTCTGATTCCTGAACAGGCTGGCTTTACTCTGCTTCCTGTATTCTAAAACTTGAAAATAACTTTGATATTCCATCGTTAAGCATCATCATTGGATTAGCATGAATTTCCCCCATCAGCTCTTACTTTCATTCATCTGAATTAGCCTCTCAGGGCCCTTATCCCATATAATCAGAAGAAAGAAAAAGATTATTTCAATTTCTTCCCCGTACCTACTCAGGTTCAGTCAACTCTACCCCAGGAATGGTCACTTGGTTTGTGCATCTGCTTCTTCTGGAAGCTGTGAGTCAAAATAGATTCTCTGAAAAAAAAGAAGTTTGGGCAGAAAATCATTTTGACATGATGACTAAATGTGGATTGTCCATTATTCCTGAATTCTGAAAAAAAATCTGATACTTTTGAATCTCCTATACGCTATGAGGCATATATTTTCACTTTGTAGACTAGTATGTTTATATCATTTACTATATTGATAATATTAATATTAATAATAATTAATTCTGAGATGGTCCAGCATCTCTAACTTTATATAAATCCTAGATCTATTGCCCTAACTTTAGAAACCAATCAACCAACCAACAAAAAAAAAAAAAAACAAAAAACCCAAATCAGCTCTTTTAGTCATAAAGCCTTCTACGAAAGTCAAACCAAATGTAACATCAATCCAGTGTTGCAGATAAGAGACAATGCTAGTTAATGTCAATGAATATCAAATGGATTTGTCTTAATGTTTATCTATTTTAGAAAACAATTCCACCACCTATAAATTATTTTCATTACAAATTTCCTAAAAGCAGAGGTAACGTAAACTAATTTTAAAAGCCGTTTACCACTAGGTGGCACCAAATAGCCATAATTCATAGATTGTCTCTTGAAATCATAACGTGCCATTTTAGGATTATCATTCTTTCTTTTCTTATAAAGACAATATTTTTAAAAATTAACAATAAATGGTTACTTTTTAGAATAAGTAATAAAAACAATAAATTTTATGAATAAATAAAATGTTCTGTTATTCTTTTTATAATGAATTAAAATATATTCATGAAGCTTATTTTTTAATAAATTCATAACATTCTTTATTGAATTTTAAAACATGTGTTTTCTCCCATTAAATCATTGCAGTGTTAGAAATATGTAAGCTCACCCTGTCTAAAGGTTTTATTTTTTGTTTTTAAGATCTATATTTACTGAGTGTAGTCCCTGTTATTCAAAAGTACCTTTATTTTGACAGTGATGTTCTCAGTCTACGGATGCATTTGGATTATGATATAGGTGTGTGGCAAGACATGCTTCTCCCCACCTATACTTGTAAATTTCCCTCTACAATACAGGGCTCACCACACTACTTTAGGTTTTTGTCACCTCAAGGTTTGACTACTGCCATGTCCTCTACCCTGGCTGACAGAGAAAGAGGCCTGGAATATTCAGCTAGTGCAGAATGTGACAGCTTTTCTGTTTAGCAATGCCAACCACACAGAGCATGTTATATGGATGCTCTATGCATAGCACTGACTTCCAACAGTCAATCTAGGTGCTCATTTTAATTTATAAAGCTCTCCATGGCCTAGGACTTGTAAGTTATATGACGTACTTATTCCCCATCCTTGCAGTTAAGGCATTTTACCAGGTAGTTCCTAAATGCAAAGATAAACTTAAAGTTAGAGACCCCTGATCCTACCACTCAGTCTCATTTTCTGACTTGAAAATAACTCATTTAGCATAATACAGTAATTCCTTGAAAATGGGGCTTCTTAATTTAGATTCTATGAATATTGTTTAGTGTAAAAGGAAACAGACTAGCAAAACAAAGGGTCATTTCGGTTTTCTTAACTGTTGGAAAAAATATTTTGGCAATAGTTATCTATTACAAAATTATAATAAAAAATAATGAATTAGTGGAATAGAGAAATTTAAATGAACCATAGTCCATTATGATTATCATTCAGCAAATATTTATTGAATGCTGACTATAATTAAAATACTGTATTAGAAACTGTAAGACACTGAAGTCATTTATATTAAAATAGTGGTTTTAAGTGGATAATTTTAACAAATTATTAGTTTTTCATAGAATTATATATCTTTCCCCAAAAAATTGTTGCTTTGGTAGGATGTAAAATAAAGATATACATATCTGAACATTAAAAACTTGCCTAGAGTGCATGCAGTTAAGAAACCTGGAACTTAATACAATATGAATAAATGAAAATAAATGAGCTTGAATATTCTTAACATATAACACATATATACAAGTCATACATATGTATATGTATATGTATGTAAAAAGCTTTTAATGAGAAGAAAACAAAGGCTTATCTATTTAGAATTTGTATCTTTTTCAGAGGTATGCAGTTCAAATTCTTTCTATGTGCTAAAGAAGAAAAATCAGGTAAATTAAAGATTATTTTTCCCTGACCAGAACCTAGCATGCCTGGGAGGGACTTTTGTGATTTGCTTCTTACAAACATTAGTTAATTTAAAAATTCTAAGTTTATCAATAAAAGGTAAGGTTTTTAAAAAATATCTGGGAAAACCGTAATGGGGAAATGTCATCATACATGCACATTTCCTGATTTTAATTATTATAAAACTGTATTTTCTTTAATAAGAAATAGGAAAAGTAAGCAAAATTTTAACTGCCAGTGAAATAATTTTTGCAAAGATCATAACTATAAAATGTAAAATATATATTTTCATAGTTATTATGCATAAACAATGAACATTTTAATAAATTTCAGTTATTAAATATTTTGTTATTTTACAACAAAAGAGGTATAGATATTATCCAAAGTCCTTCTATGTTGATTGCTTCAATCATCTTTCCTTTCAGTATCTGTAATTATTTATTTAGTTTTATCTTTTCTTAATCAAAAATAGGTTTATATTTCATTTTCCATTTATCTTCAGCCAGCATGGTTTTTCAGCAGATACTTCTCCAGGAATGATGAAAATGTTGAATTGAAAAAATATATCCCTGAAAATTTGTCCATGATGCTTATTACACATGTGATAGCGCATGTTTCAATTTGGATGTCATATGTTTCCCACATATAAGACTGACACAGAAAGTCTGATTAATAATAAATAATGTTTTCATGCCTAAACAGTGACTTCTCACTAGATCTGGGAAGGCACATGGTGGATATGGAGTGTGGATAAATAAAATTAATTCAAAATTTATGAAAAGTGAAATAAGAAATGGCTTAAAGGGAAGATGAAAACCAGGGCACTACTACCAGTAAATCAGGTAAACATCTTATAGGACATGCCTATAAGACCCTTTGTTGAGACCTGGGAAATAATTTAAGGACATGAATAATCGGATTTTTAAGAATCCTAAGGACAGACCATTTAGACACTCTCTTCTAAACCAAAGATCCTCTAAGAACCCTCAGTGGATGCCTCATCCACTCATTCAACTATATACAAAAGCAAGTTGTTAATAGCAGGATGGTCTATGGAATCATTCTGTAAATCCACAATTTCTCTAATAAAGAAAAAAAAGCAGCCACAGACAATAATAAAAGCCTGCAAATTTTTTCTTTTTTTTAAGTATTCTAAGAATCTTAAAGGCATAGTTCCACAGCACCATGACCTAGGTCAAGAAATGAGGGTATGGCTTCAGTTTAATAAAGCCCATTATAATTTAATACATGGAAACTCCACACAGTTTTTTGTTGTTGTTTTGTTTTGTTTTTAAAGAGATTATATCAGCTTGGTTTGTAAAGGAGAGATGTGGCAGCTTGCTCGGTCGGTAGAGGTGGGGTCTGGCTGTGGACGAGGGGTTGGTCCAGCTCAGGACGAGGGATCGGTCCCGTTTGGGACGAGGGGTCGGTCCGGCAGCAGACGAGGGGTCGGTCTCACAGGGGTTGCACGGTTCGGCTGACGGGGTCGCCCGGCGAAGCCGGCGACGAAGGGGTCGCCCAGAGAAGCAGGCGACGAACTGGGGACAAGGGAGGCCAGGCCCTTGTCGGGGGCTCTCAGGACTGGAGGGTGCACAGCAGAAGAACTACCGCAGAGACAAGGTAAACACGCAAGTCCACTTTATTGAGGGAGAGGCAACAGTTTTATAGGGGCTGGGGAAGGCTGATTGGTCGAAGCCACGCCCTGTTCTGATTGGTTGCCGGCAAAAGGTCAGTGGGCGGTACTGGACGGGGGAGGGGTGGTGATTAGGAATTGGCTGTTGCTGTTGCTGGGGGAAGTGGCAGGGTTTAGTGATTGGTGGCTGCTGTTGCTGGGGTAGAGGGCAGACTTGAGTTTCCCACCCACGCCTGGCTGTTGCTGCTGTCGGGGGGAGGGAAAAGGGCAGACTGGATTTTTCCACCCACGCCTGGCTGTTACTGCTGTCGGGGGGAGGGAAAAGGGCAGACTGGAATTTTCCGCCCTGCGCCTGCGCAGGAAGAAAGAAGAAGAAGGGTGCCGCCCCACAGGCATCGTGTGGCGCCATCCGGGAGGAGGGGCGGCGGCGGAAGCATGGCTGCCGAGAAGGGGAGACCCGAGGGCACTCTGCGCCCATGCCGAGCTCCCTTCAGGGGTGGCGGTGAGTCCGACCAGCCACCCTATTATGGCGGCTTGGAATTAGGCCTACCGCGGCCGCTCCCCTGCCAGGCCAGCAAACCACACTTCAGCCCGAGGGGTGACCGCAGAGAGACACTACAAAATCAAAAGAGGCCTTTGGAACCTCTACCTATTATGGGCAGTGTAGCAGTTTGATATTATTAATGAATTCCCAAAAAGAAATATTGAATTATGTTTGTAAACTCATCTTTTCCTCTGGGCATATTAGATTATATTGGATTCATAGGTATTCTTGATTAAGTAATCATGTAAACCTCTTGTGTCTGTAGGGCGTTGAGTACCCGCCCCTTCGTGGGTGGGGCTCAGATAAAAGGCATGGCAAAGGATTGAGTAAAGAGTTCTTAATGTTGGAGTTTTGATGTTGGAGTTTGATGCTGCTCTTAAGCTGGAGCCCCAGGGAGAGAAACATAGTCATTCGCCTGATAGTCCACAGCTGATTTTTGTGGAGAAAGGCAAAGCCAGAGAGCCTCATATTCTATAGCTGACCTTGTGGAGAAAACAAAGGAGCTGAGCCCAGAGGAACCCAGGAAGCCTGAACCCTCATAGATGTCAGCAGTCATCTTGCTCCAACATGGAAAAATAGACTTTGGTGAGGGAAGTAACTTATGCTTTATGGCCTGGTACATGTAAGCTCCTACCCCAAATAAATACCCTTTATAAAAAGCAACCAGTTTCTGTTATTTTACATCATTACCCCTTTGGCTGACCAATACAGGCAGAAAGCAGGTTGAGAACACAACTGTGTCAAACATAGGCCATTTCTTAGGAAAAAGGAAGAATTACTCAGAAGAAAGAACCAAGAAACCAGAGAACAAAGCTAAAAGTCATAGAGAATTACTCCCAGAAAGCAGTTCTAGGCTCTAATCAAAGAACTGGCAGTATGCCAGACTGGATTTCAGAATTGCAATGCATCAGTGACTTCTCTGTGCCTCCAATTTTCCTCCTCAAGAACAGAAGTGTGTCTTTCAATTACCCTGTCTTAACATTGTATGTTGTGTTTGTGTTGGTGGGAAGGAACAGATAACTTGTCTCTTTAATTTACCGCACCCTTATTCTTCAGAATAAGTGAAACCCTACTCAAGAATCTATTCCTGGAGAAACCCATTAGAAAACTGTTATCCCCATGCCCATCTTTATCAGCCCATGAGAATGTGGTTGGGGATGGATGGGGGCTGGATATGTCACCTTGGGTGCCTACACGAATGCATTCAAGGACATTCAGAGTTCAGGATGGAGCTGGATGAGAAAAGAACAGGTACAGCCCAGGGGTTAGGGGTAGCTTTTCCTTCACTGCTATGTCTAAATGCTGAACTCTGAGGAGTCTTAACACTTTAAACTCAAATAGGCCCTTTCTATCATTATTCAATATACTTGCCATGGTAGGTGCCGGGATATATTTGATTTAAAAGTTTATTAGCTTGATGTACAATTTCCAATATGTACTTTTGGTCCATTTCCTCCAAATTCTAGGGTTGACCCTGAAGATGATAGAGCAATTATTTAAACTAGGTCTATAAGACCTATTCCAAAGTGATTTCTTTGCTATCCAATTTTGGAAAAATTTTGATTTATTTCAAATTTATATTATATATTTGTATTAGTCAGTCAAAGGGGTGCTGATGCAAAATATAAGAAATCTCTTGGCTTTTATAAAGGGTATCCATTTTGGGGTAGAAATTTAGTTATCAGGCCATAAAGCAAAAGTAACTTCTGTCACCAAAATCTGTTGTCACGTGTTGGAGCAAGGGATCAGGTTTCCTGGGTTCCTCTCTTTCCAGGGCTTGTTTCTCTCCGGGTTTTCTGGGCTTAGCTGCTCTGCTCTTTCCACAAGGCCAGCTGTAGACTATCAGGCAAACAGCTCATCTCTCTTCCCTGGGCTTCTCTGTTGTGTCCAATTGAGCCTTCTCTCCTTCCTCACATATCTGCTTCTCTATGTGTTTACTTCCCAGGCTCCAGGATCAAAACTCCAAACTCCCTTCTCTGCAGTGCCATTTCTCTGTGAGTCCCCACCCACCAAGGAGGCAGGGACTCAACATTCAACAGAGATGACCCAATCAAAGCCTCAATCATTATTTAATCAAATAAAAGGGAAACCTCTGAATCTAATATAATCTAATATGCCCAGAGGAACAAACCAGTTTACAAACATAATCCAGTATCTGTTTCTGGAATTAATAATAGCAAACTACTACAATGATGTATTCATTTCTACAGTTGTCATGACAAATTATCATAAATATGGTTGAAACAGCAGAATTTATTCTTCCACATTTCTAGAGGCCAGAAGTCTGAAATCAAGGGGTTGGCAAGGCCATGCTCCCTATGAAGGAACTAGGGAAGAATCTTTCCTTGCCTCTTTCCTAGCTTCTAGTGGTTACCATCAATCCTTGGTCTTCCATGGCTGGTAGCTTCATCACTACAGTCTCTGCTTCTATATCACATGGCCTTCTTCTCTATGTGTCTGTATTAGTAGCCAAAGGCATGCGGATGCAAAGTACCAGAAATCTGTTGGGTTTTATAAAGGGTATTTATTTGGAGTAGACGCTTACAGTCACAAGGCCCAGCTCAAGGTGCCATAATAGATACTTTCTCACCCGGAGTCATTGGCCACATGTTGGAGCAAGACGTCAGGCAATGTCTGTGATGGCTCAGTCTTCCTTCTTCCTCTTAAGGCTCCATGGTCCCATCTTCTTCCAATTTCAGCTGTAGGCTGGGATAAGTCTCATCTCTCTCAGGGCTCATTCCTCTCCAGGCTCAGCTATTCTGACCTCTCCACCAGGTCAGTGGTAAACTATCAGGCTCCATCTCTTCCCAGGGCCTCTGCTATGTCTATGGAACCATATATATTTCTCTGTGCTCTTCTGTGTGTTTACTTCCCAAGGTTCCATCTCAAAACTCTAACTCTTCTGCCTTATTGTTTTTTTCTGTGAGTCCCTGCCCACCAAGGCAGTGGGACACAATGTCTTACTGACATGGCCCAATCAAAGCCTTAATCATTATTTAATCAAGTATAGGTGAAACTTCTGAATCCAATACAATCTAATATGCCCAGATGAACAGACCAGTTTATAAACATAAGCCAATATCTATTTTTGGAATTCATAAACAATGTCAAACTGCTATGATGTCCTCTTTATCTCTGTATCCAAATCTCCCTCTCCTTTATCTTAGAAAGACAACCATCATTGTAGGTCCATCATGGCATCATTTTACCTTGCACATTCACAGGTATCAGTGGTTAGGACTTAGATCCATTTTTTTGGTGGACACAATTCAACCTACTATATATATTAACTCTCTGTATAAATATTAGCCAAAAACAAACCCTCACCCACTTAGCCACTATCCCCCAACCCTCTCATGATCCCAGTCCTAGGCATTCTCAAATCTACTTCCTGTCTCCATAGCTTTCCTATTCTGGCCATTCCATATAAATGGAATGATACACTATGTGGTCTTTTTGATGGATTACTTTCACTTAGCATAATGTTTTCATGATTAAAGAATTCGTTTCTTTTTACTGCTGAATAATATTCCATGTTATTGATATATCACATTTTTTAATCGATTCATCAGTTGGTGAACATTTGAGTTGAACAATTTGCTATTATCAAAAGAGTCCTTCCAAAAATATGTATTTTATGGCAGTAGTCTAGAGCCACCATTTCGGTTCTGTGTTGTTTCCATCTTTTGGCCTTTATAAATAATGCTTCTATGAACATTTATGTATAAGTTTTTGTGTGGACATAGGTTTTCATTTCTCTTGGGTATAAATCTAGGGGTGCAATTGCTATTTGAAAAGGTAACTCTATGTTTAATAATTTTAAGAACTTCCCAGACTGTTTTCCAAAGTGGTTGCATCATTTCACATTTCTACCAGTTGTGTATACAGTTTTAACTTTCTCCACACCCTCACTAACACTCGTTATTATCTGTCTTTTTTATCAGAGTCATCCCAGATACCAGTGTACTGGTATCTCACTGTGGTTTTATTTGCCTTTCTTTTTTAGCTAATGATATTGAGCATCTTCTCATTTGTTTATTGGCCATTTTATATCTTCTTTGGAGAAATGTCTATTCATATCCTTTGTCCATTTTTAACTTGGGTTATTTCTCTTCTTATTGATTTGTAAGAGGTTTTTCTTCATATATACTGGATGCTAATTCCTTATCAGATATATGATTTGCAAATATTTTCCCATTCTGTGGGCTGTCTTTTTATTTTCTTGATGGTATCCTTTGAAGCACAAATGTTTTTTATTTGAGGATATCTAGTTTATCTGTTTGTGTGTGTGCACATTTTTTGTGTCATAGCTGCGAAAATATTGCTTAATCCAAGGTCATAAAGATTTTCACCTATGTTTTCTTCTAAGAATTTTATAATTTAGTTCTTACAATTACATGGTCTTAGATGTATTTTGAGTTCATCTTTGTATGTTCTGTGAGGTAGGGAGTCAAACTTAAATTTTATGTAGATGAATATCAGTTGTACCAGCACCATTTTTTGAAAAGACTATTATTTTCCCATTTAGTTTTCTTGGTATCTATGTCAAAATTTTGTTGTTTTGATGTATGACAATAATATTTATAGGTGTGTTTGTTTCTATGTGTGACAAAAGAATAGACTAATACCAGATGCAATTAAAGACATCTGAATTAGACATTTTGACTGATTCAGTCTGTCTGTTTTAAACCTATTTAGTCTGGAATATATTAGTCTGGTATTCATTTGAAAATGACAGCTACCAAAAATTATTTTAACTGACAGTTTAAAAAATCATAGACTTCTAAAATATATAATTAAACCCTTAAATCTCTGTGATCACTACAGGAATCTGCTACTACTTTGATTTACTATTTTTCTAGGTAGGGGCAGCTCTAGTGGTTTCCACTTGGCCTTTCCAACCATAATAGCCCCTACTTTATAAGTCAGGGAACAAATATGGCAATTCTGCCACCTTGCTGAGTATATCTATTCCAATTATGCATTCTAGAACTGGAAAATGCCCAGAAAATGGGTCTGAGGACCCACTAGAACCACTATCTAAATTAGTCAGTGGAGCTAAATCTCCATTGATTATCTAACCTCCATTAGCCCCTACTCTGACTGGTGTACCACCATGACATTTTGGGTCTCCTGGAATTAATGTCACTTCTCAGCCAGTATTTATAATCCCAGAAATGTCTGATAATCTCCTGTCCTAGTTTGCTAAAAGTTGCTGAGAGCAATGTCTTGGAAAAGGGTCTTATTTAATAATAGGAATTTGTTATCTTAAAAGCTTTCAGTTTTGAGGCTATGAAAATGTCCAAATCAAGGCATCATAAGGGACACTGTTTCATTGAAGGTTGGCTGCTGGTGATCCTGGACTCCTACCGTGTGGTAAGACATAATGGCTGTTCTGCTGGTCTGGATCTCTGCCTCCCCCTCCAATCTTACTTCTTCCCTGAAATCAGCTGTGGGAAATCATGCATATGGCTCATCTCACCCCTCTCCTCCTAGTCTCCTCTCTTCCATCTTCTTGGGGTTTTTCTGTCTCTGCCATCTTTTCTCTGCATGTCTCTACTTTCAGTCCTCCATTTATAAATGACTCCAGTAAGAGGACTAAAACACACCCTGGGTCATGTCTCACTGGGGCAATTCAATCAAAGTCCCCACAACTGAATCTAATCCGATCAAAGAGTCCACCCCCACAGGAATGGATCAGTTCCAAGAATACAATATTTTCTGGGGTCCATAAAACCTTCAAACTGTCACATTGCCTTTTTCACAATGCACAATTACCCTGGTCTCTTTAGAGAAGGCTGGGAGGAATATAACAGTATAAAATTTTGGCAGCATAACAAGGTCCTTCCCCAAGGGTCCCAGCCTCCCCTTTATTCAAGGGGTTCTGTTTCTGTAAACTGTCTCAAGTCTGGGAATTGATTAAGGGGCCGTGACTCTCTGTTTTTGTAATTCAGGTTAGACTTTTGTTTACTTGACCTCCAACTCTTCTGCTTATATAGATCAAATAAGAACTTAGTGTAGACAGTCCATCTATTTTAGTATTAGGTACCCCATGATCTACTAGCCAATGCAAGTTTGCAAGTCAAACTATTTTGATTGCTGCTTTGAATCTGCTGTCCATTAAGGTAATCAGGCCCACCTTGTCTTTGGTGATTAAGTGCTGTCACTTGGCTTCTGTTAACTCAGGATCCAATCATCCCCATTGTGTTTAAGGATCCAAATTCAGTGACATCATTCCCCACATATAGCTGACCTACAGAGAAGGGTCAACACAGAGCTCTTCAGGGAAGATGGAGTAAGTGAAGCAGGCTAGTAAGATAAGGAATAGATGGATCTGGAACCTGGCAGAGTCCACGTGGACATCTGGAACCCCCAAGATGGCTGCTGGAGGAACTCCACCCCCAGGCTTCTCCTACCAAGAACAAAGACTTTTTCCTGGGAACAAGGAAAAGTCCTGGATGTTCTCTAGAAACCTCGTCACTGGATCCACACTAAGGAATTGACGGGTGGGGTAATCAATCCAAACAGCAAACAGCTGGAGCCCCCTCCCCTTCCATTACCAAGGGGGTGGAATAATTAGCAATTTAAAAGCAAACCTCAAGGCTTGAGCTCTCTCTCTCACCTTACTCTTGCCAGTGGACTTGTCTTGTCCTCTGTGTGCCGCAGTCAGCAATTTCCCTCTGCCATGTGGCCACACAAGTAACCCTGGGGACTTATAATCTATAATGGGGAATTGTAGCTTGTAAATTAGCCCTCTTCATCCCTTTTTAGCCCCTTCCTCACTACCTGGGTCCCCTGCTCTGTTATTTTCTGTTGTTTTCTCCCATTTCTCTTCCCTCCTTATCTGAATAAATTGCTGGCCTAACTCACCCGACATGCTCTTGAAATTCATTTCTCTAGCATAGTCAAAGAACCTAATTAAATCTGATAACTTTAGTCTCACAAGTTTATTCCTCATAGTCCTGCCAAAAGTTGTGTCCTCTGGACTTTTCCTGAAGTGGGTGAGCAGATATTATATGAGATATACACTCTAACAAATCTCTCTATACCTTTGCATCCCCTCATCTACATTATACCAGGAGAGTTCTGGCATTTCAACCAGCTTTTTTTTTTTTTAAAGATTTATTTATTTATTTATCTCCCCTTCCCCCACCCCCCACCCCACCCAGGTTGTCTTTTCTCTGTGTCTATTTGCTGCATCTTCTTTGTCCGCTTCTATTGCCAGGGGCACAGGAATCTGTGTTTCTTTTTGTTGCATCATCTTGTTGTGTCAGCTCTCTGTGTGGGTGGTGCCATTCCTGGGCAGGCTGCACTTTCTTTCACGCTGGGCGCCTCTCACGGGGTGCACTCTTTGTGCATGGGGCTCCCCTATACAGTCAACCAGCTTTTGATCCATGTTTCAGCCAACCATCCAAACAAACTGTCAGATCTCTTTCTAACTCCTTGAGCTACAGCATTGAATCCAGAATCTCAGCTTAGTTGACCCATATTAATAAATTTAGCCTGATCTAACTTTATATTCCTTCCTACCATTAACCCATACCCTTAATATCCATTCTTACTTCTATGCCCCTGATTTCTGCCTATATAAATTGGAAAACTAAAACACACTTTTTAAGAGTAGAGTGCCTATTTGGACTTCAGTCTAATCATATAATAGGTCCAGAAGAAAAGAGAGGTGGTGTGGGGTGTGTCAGGAGAAGAATTAGAAGTATCTTGCAAGCCAACCACCTCAGAGCATTCCATTGCAGTTTCATCCATTGAAACAGTATTAATCTCTTCACACAGGGCAATGAGGGCTTTTTACTCAGGGGAAGTGGTTACAAGTTTATCAGGCAAAGCCAGGTAAACCACTTCAAGTGGAGTTTGGATGGCAGATTCCTCAGGGGGAACTGGATGTCTGGTAGCTGTTTCCTTAGGACAGACTATTGCAGTTTATCTGGCAAAGACTCATCATAATCTAGTGTTTCAGTTTCCCACCGCCATTATTATCAACTGAAGGAAGTAAAGAATGTTCTTTGTTGAGACTCCCTTGGTCAACAGGCCAGTTTAGTAGAAAGAAAAAAGTCACTTTGAATAGTTAAAAGATAAACAGCCTATCCCTGTTTCTAACAATAAGATAACAACAATAAATCTTTACACGCTTGTTAGCACACAGACTTGCTCTATAAATAGGTAGCTGAATAGAAATAAATTTGTCTGTAGGCATCGACTTGCAGATCCCCTGATCCCTTTTCTCTTGTCCTTCATTCCCGATACCCTTTCGGCTGGTTGCCACAATCAACCCAATGTCCCCATTCTGATTTTCAGGAACCCATTCCTTTCCAATCAATGCCCTGACTTAAACAGCAGACACCCTGCAAGGTTGGAAATTTAGTTTACATTGTAATTCAGCCACTAGTGCAATGAATCTCCAGGTCTAGTTTGCAAAAATCTCAAGTCTGTGGCCACACAAAATAAGATTTTCTTTAAGGGCACACATAGAAACTTGCACTTCCTTCATGTGGCACTTAGGTTGCAAATTTGTACACTTGAGCTCATTCTTTTCTTTTATAGCTGGATCCAGTGTGTTTAGGAAAAACCAGCCAACATCATTATACCTTTCTACTCCACTAAGCTCTGTTAAGGTATCAAAAACACTCTCACCCACAACTTTACTTCTTAAAAGGCATTTGAGTAGCCATATCCAGTGGTGATATGTTGCATGTCTCTATTGCCAAATCATACCATGGACTATCAGTGCTATCTGGATTATTGGAAATAGAGCCATTAGTGCCTTTGAATCTAATCAGATTAGAGAACAAATTCCGAAAAACCCCAGAACCAATTCAGAAATCTAATCCTTAACATTCTGTTTCTCAAGAACCACTCCCAGTACCAAAGCTAAATTAATCAGAGTTCTCTAGGGAAACAGAACCAACAGAAGATATCTGTAAATATTATGAGCTTTTTATAAGAATTTTCTCATGCAACCATGGAGATGTGCATGTCCATATTCCATAGGGCAGATTAAGGTTTTTGATGAATTCCCCAGGAGAACCTGGCTGGTTTTAAAAGAGATAGAAACTCTTCTGACTGCTGAAATCATCACTTCCCCTTTAAAAGCCTTCAACAGATTGGATGAGATTTCTCTCTTTGTTGAAGGTACTCTCCTCAGTTGATTGCAAATGTGATCAAGGTAGACAGCAATCAACTTGCTTATGACTTAAGTCCATGAAATGTCCTTATTCATAACCATTGCTTGCTTGACCAAACAACTGGACTCTAAAATCTAGCTAAGTTGGCACATAAACTAAACCTCACAAATAACTTGAAGAGCCTTGTTAAATGAAAAAACACTTCTTTGCAATATTGTTTTCTTATTGCAATCCCATTTCACAAATGAACAAAAACTGTGCTGACCCATGGCATGCTGGGGCATAGGAATTTCCTTTTTATTGGCAGTTGGAGAATTCTGTCAATTTTTGTTAAGAACTACTGCTCTGGTTGCAGAGGGAATTCCTCTGTTTCTGGGTGAAGAACAGCCCCTTGTATCCCAACCAAAAGAATATCCAAATAGTGTAATAAAGTATAGATATGTTTATTTATTTCCATTATTCTCTTTTCCCTATTAAATATATACTTTTATCATAAAAAAAAATTCCAAATTCTAAGCTACTACATTTTATGCAAGATATAAGAGTTGGTAGTTTCAGGTATATAGTCATCATCACCTCTGCCTTGAAAAATTTCACAAGGTGCTTTTTTTTTCTTTATTTGAGAAGATGTGGGTTTACAGAAAAATCATGCATAAAATACAGTATTCCCATATACCACTCAACTACCAACACCTTGCATTGGTGCAGAACATTTTTTAAAATTGATGATAGCACATTTTTATAAGTGTACCATTATCTAAAGTCCTTAGTTTAACTTAGGATTCACTGTTTGTGTAGTGCAGTTCCATAAATTTTTTTAAAAATTTTATTCTGTTACCATATAGTCAATACAACATTTCCCCTTTTAATCATATTCAGATATATATTTCAGAGCTATTAATTGTGTTCACCATGTTATGCTACCATCACTACCATGCATTACCAAAACATTTCCATTATTTCAAATAGGAAACCTACACATTTTAAACTTAACTTCCAATTCCCTAGGCCCACCCTGGCTCCAGGTAACCTACATTACAGATTCTGTGTCTGTGTTTCACTCAACATGATGTCTTCAAGTTTCATACATTTTCTTGCATGTATCATGACTTTTTTTTAAACAGCTGAACAATATTCCATTATATGTATATACCACAGTTTGCTTATCCATTCATCAGCTTATGGATAATTGGGTTGCTTCCATCTTTTGGCAATTGTGAAAAATGCCACAATGAACACTGGTGTGCAAATATCTGTTCGAGTCCCTGCTTTCAATTCTTTAGGGTATATACCTTGTACTGAGATTGCTGGTAGTTCTATACTTAACTTTCTGAGAGACCACCAAACTGTCTTCCACATGACTGCACCATTTTACATGGCCATCAGCAATGATTGAGTGTTCCTATTTCTTTGCATCTTTTCCAACACTTGTTATTTCCTGTTGTGTTTTATTTATTAATTTTAATACTTGCCATTCTAATGGATGCAAAATGGTGTTCAATTGCGGTTTTGTTTTGCATTTCCTGGATGGCTAATGATTTGGGGCATCTTTTTATGTGCTTTCTGGCCCTTTGCATTTCTTTTTTAGAAAGATGTCTGTTCAAGTCTTTTGCTCATTTTTTCTTTTTGTTAAGTTAAAGATATCTTTACATATTCTGCATATTAATCCCTTATCAGATGCAGAGTATACAAATATTTTATCCCACTTTATTTTCATCATAAAGTCATTTGAGTATCAAAGGTTTTAATTTTGATGATGTCCCATTTATTTTTTTCAATGGTTGCTTATGCTTAAGTGAAAAGTCTAAAAAAATAATGTCTAACTCAAGGTCCTGATGCTTCTTCATTACATTTTGTTCAGGGAATTTGATAGTTTCACGTCTAAGGTCTCTGATCCATTTTGAGTTTATTTTAGCATATGGTGTGAGGCCCTTCCTTTTTTGCAAATGGTGATCCAGCTTTCCCAACGTATTTGTTGAAGAGACTATTATTCTTTCCCAGTTGAGTGGTCTTGGCCACCTTGTCAAAAATCAGGTGGCCATAAATGTGAGGACTGATTTCTGAGGTCTTCATTTTATCCCATTTGTCTATATGTCTGTCTGGCCAGCACCATGCTGTTTGGATTACTCTGGTTTTAAGATTGGGAAGTATGAGTCCTTCAACATCATTCTCCGTTTTCAAAATAGATTTAGCTATTCAGGGCTCCCTACCCTTCCATATAATTAGATGATTGGATCACCATTTCTGAAAAGAATGTTATTGGGATTTTAATTGGGATTTCATTGAATCTATAAATTGCTTTGGACTATTGACATCTTAGCAATATTTAGCCTTCCGATCCATGACACGAAATGTCCTTCCATTTAATGTTCATCTTTAATTTCTTTTAGCAAAGTTTTGTAGTTTTCTGTGTACAAGTCCCTTATATCCTAGGTTATATTTATTCCTAGATATTTGATTCATTTAGGAGCTATTGTGAGTGGAATTAATTTTTTTTATTTTTTCTTTCCATTTTTCATTGCTTGTCTATAGAAACACTACTGATTTGGGGATGTTGCTCTTATACCACACCACTTTGCTGAATTCATTCATTAGCTGTAGGAGCTTTGTTGTGGTTTTTCAGGATAGTATTTATGATAATTTCATCTGCAAATAGGGAAAGTTTTACTTCTTCCTTTCCAATTTGAATGTCTTTTGCTTCATTATATTGCCTAACTGCCCTGGCTAGAACTTACAGTATTATCTTAAATAACAGTTGTGATAGTGGTTGTCCTTATGTTGTTCCTGATCTTAGAAGGAAAGCTTTTCAGTCTTTTACCATTAAGTAGATGTTAGCTGTGGGCTTTCATATATACCTTTTTATCATCTTAAGGAAGTTTCTTTCTATTCCTAGTGCTCTCAGTGTTTTTATCAAGAAGGGGTGCTGGCTTTGGTCAAATGCTTTTTCTGCATTAAGATGATCAGGTGGGGATTTTTTCCTTCATTCTATTAATGTAGTATATTGCATTAATTGATTTTCTTACATTGTATCAACTTTGTACACCAAGAATAAATCCCTCTTGATCATGGTGTATACTTCTTTTACTATTCTGTTGGATTCAGTTTGCTAGTATATTGTTGAAGATTTTTGCATCTATATTCATAAGAGATACTGGTCTGCAGTTTTCTTTTTTTGTATCTTTATCTAGTTCAGGTATGAGGGTGATTTTGACCTATAAGAGTGAGTTAGTGGTTGACCTTCTTCATCTCCCTGTGGGTGAGGTGAAGAAGGTCAACCACTACAACAGGGAGCCAAGAGTGCCTACAACTGCAAACAGGAGAACTGCATCCATCATCCATGTGGAATCTAAGCCCCCTCTCAATATAGAAGTGGAGTGGACATAACCATCCCAGGGTCCACAGGATGAAGGAATAGAGTATGGATTAGAGTGGACTTACTGATATTCTATTTTGGAACTATGGTGATTAGTAATGGAAGAAAATGTAGCATTAATGTGGAGAAAGTGGCCATGGTAGCTGCTGAGGGTAGGAAGAGAGAAGAGGAGATATGATGTGGGGGCATTTTCAGGACTTGGAGTTGTCCTGGATGGTACTTCAGGGACAGTTGCTGGACATCATAGGTCCTGCCATGGCCCACTGGGTGGACTGGGGGAGAGCGTAAACTACAATGTAAACCACTATCCATGTGGGGCAGTAGTGCTCCAAAATGTATTCACCAAATGCAATGAGTGTGCCACATTGATGAAAGTTGTTACTGATGTGGGAGGATTGGGGTGAGGGGGGTGGGAGCTATATGGGGGACCTCATATTTTTTTAATGTAACATTAAAAAAATAAATTTAAAAAAAATTTTAATTAAAAAAAGGAAAGAATACTAAAAAAAAGAGTGAGTTAAGAAGGGTTCCTTTCTCTTTAATTTTTTGGAAGAGTTTTAGTCGACTTGGAGTTATGTCTTCTTGGAATGTTTGGCATAATTCCCCTATGAAGCCATTTGGTCCTGGACTTTTCTTTGTTGGGAGCTTTATGATTACTGATTTAATCTCTTTACTAGAAATTGGTTTGTTGAGATCTCCTATTTCTTCCTGAGTTAATATACACAGTTTTTTTGTTTATAAGAATTTGTCCATTTCATCAAGGTAATCTAATATATTGTCATAGAGTTGTACATAATATCCTTTTACAGTACATTTAATTTCAGCAGGGTTGGGAGTATTATCTCCCTTTTGATTTCTGATTTTCATTATTTGTATCTTCTCTTTTTCCTTATCAGTTTAGTTAACTGGTTTGTCAATTTTATTGGTCTTTTCAAATAATTTGTTGTTGTTGTTGTTTGTTTTCTATTTCATTTATCTTTGCTCTAATCTTAGCTATTTCCTTCCTTCTGCTTACATTGGATTTAGTTTGTTCTTCTTGTTCTACTTCTTTCAATTTTAGCTTAGGTCTCTGATTTGAAGTCTTTCATCTTTTTAAATGTAAGCATTTAAAGCTATAAATTTCCCTCTCAATGCTACCTTCACTGTATCCATAAGTTTTTGTATGTTGTATTTTCATTTTTATTTGCCTCAAGATACTTCTAATTTCACTTCTGATTTTCTCTTTAACCCATTCATTGTTTTAGAGTATCTTCTACAATTGTGAATTTTCCATTTCTCCCTCTGTTATTGATTTCTGACTCCATTCTGTAGTCAGAGAATAAACATTGTATGATCTCCATATTTTTTAATATATTAAGACTATATGGCCCAACATATGGTCTATTCTGAGGAATGATCCATGTAAACTAAAAAACTAAACCATGTAAACTAAAAAAAAAACATGTATTCTGTTTTCATTGGGTGCAGTGTTCTATTTATATCCATTAGGTCTAGGTGGTTTAAAGCAGAGATTCTTAATCAGGGGCTCACAGGATCACAAGAGGTTAGTGAAAGATTTCAGGGTGCTCTTGAATTTTAACTGAAAAAAGTGAACTTATTATCTTTATGTTCTATGACCTCTGACTGAAATCTAGCATTTCCTTCACTTAAGAATGTATGCTGGGAAGTGGATATGGCTCAATGGATAGAGCTTCCGCTTACAATATAGGAGGTCCAGGGTTTGATATCCAGGGCCTCCTGGCCCATGTGGCAACCTGGCCTGGGTGAAGTGCTGCCATGCACAAGGAGTGTTGCCCTGCACAGGGTTGCCCCCCATGCAATGAGTGGCCCCCACACACAAAGAGTGCAGCCCCGACACAGGAGAGCAGACTTCCCAGGAGTGGTGCTGCCCACATGGAGAGCTGATGCAACAAGATGACACAAGAGAAAAAGAGACACAGAGAAGAGATAA
This sequence comes from Dasypus novemcinctus, assembly GCF_030445035.2. Taxonomy (NCBI): domain Eukaryota; kingdom Metazoa; phylum Chordata; class Mammalia; order Cingulata; family Dasypodidae; genus Dasypus; species Dasypus novemcinctus. Next base: position 90,075,000 of record NC_080677.1, read on the forward strand.
TATGAGATGTAGTGAACTAGGGAGCTGAGGTGGAGCAAGAGAATTATCATCTCTCTCCCACTCTGGAAGGTCCCAGGATGGGTTCCTGGCGCCATCTAATGAGAATACAACAGACACAGAAGAACACACAGCAAATGGACACAGAGAGCAGACAATGAAGGTGGGAGAATTAAGGGGAAAAAAAAAAGAATTTATGCAATAAATAAATTACAGTAGTATTCATTTTACCTGATTGGCAAAGGGCCCCATGGGGAAAAAAAGGTTAAGAACCCCTGGTTTTAAGCATCATTCAAGTCCTGTATTTCCTTATTGATCTTCTGACTAGATGTTCTATTCATTATTCAATGTGATATGCTAAGATTGCCCTACAAATCTGTCAATATTTGCTTCATATATTTTGGAGCTCTGGTGTTAGGGACATATATAATTATAATTTTTGCATCTTATTATTGAATTGTCCCTTTTATCAGTATAGAATGACTGCTTTTGTTACTCTAATTGTTTTTTACATAAAGCCTATGTTATCTGATATTAGTATAGATACCACAGCTCTCTTTTGGCTACTACTTGAATGGTATAAGTGTATTTTTTCCCATCATTTCACTTTCAACCTGCTTTTATCTTTTCTGCCAATCTCTACCTTTTGATTGGAGCATTTAATTTCCCTATTGATAATAGGGGACAGGGAAATTTTATCTTCCATTTACCTAGGTAAGTTTTACTTTTTTCAGCCTCACTTTCATTAAAGCCTAATTTTATATGTATTTGCTTATTTGTCTTGTAACATATTGAGTGTCTTCTCATTTCTATCTGGATATATTTTTCACCTATTTTCCTTGTAGTTCCCATGGGGTTAAAATTTAACATTTAAAATATATTACATTCATATTTGGTTTGATACCAACTTAATTTTAATTGCATGCACACTTAATTTTTCTATGCCCCTCATTCCCTTACCTTTGTTTTTGTACTTGTTACCACTTATATCTTTGAACATTGTATGTCCAAACTTAGATTTATCATTACTTTTTATCCATGTGCAGTTTAGCATCTCTACTACATAAGAAGTGAAGTTATATACCAAACAATACAATAATGCTGGCACATATAATTACCCAATGGTTACCTTTACCATAGACTTCATTTTTTTAATGCTGTTTTGAACCATTGCCTAGTGTCCTTTCCTTTCATTCTGAAGAACTAACTCCCTGTGATATTGCTTGTAGGGAACGACTGGTGAACTCCCTCAGTTTTTGTTTTTCTGAAAATATCTTAATCTTTCTCTCATTTTTGATATAGAGTCTTGCCAGATATAAACTTCTTAGCTGACAGTTGTTTCCTTTCAATGTTTTAAGTATTTCAACCCACTGCCATCTTACCTCCATGGTTTCTGATAAGAAATTGGCACTCAATTTAATAGTGATTCCCTTGTATGTAGCACATTGCTTTCCTATTCCAGCTTTCAGAACTCTCCTTGTATTTTACATTTGAAAGTGTAATCAATATATGACATGGTGTAATTTTCTTCATGTTTTTAATTTTTCTTGTTCTGTAAGCTACTTGGAAGTACATATTCACTTCTTTTGTTAACTTTGGGAAGTTCTCTGTCATTACTTCTTTGAATATTTCATCTGCTTCTTTCTCTCTCCATCTGGGGCTCTCATATTGTATATTGTTGTGCTTGATGGTGTTTGAGAGCTGTCTTAGGCTATTTTGCTTTTTATTTCCTTCTTCATTTCTGTTCCTCAGCCTAACTCAAGTGTCTTGCCTTCAAGTTCACTGATTATTCTGCAAATCCATTTTGCTCTTGAAACCCTCCAAGGCATTATTCATTTCAGTTATTGTGGTCAACATCAGCAGTTCTGCTTGGCTCCTTATTAAAATTTATATCTCTTACTTATTCTCTCATATTGTTCTTTCATTGTTTTCCTGATATCTTTTCATTCTTTATCTTTACTTTCCTTCATTTCCTTCAACATTTTTAAGATAATTTTCAATGACTTTGTTCAGTATTTCCACATTTGTGTCTTCTTCATTGATGTTTTCTGTATTTTGATCCTTTTCCTTTGGATCGGGCGTCATTTCCTGTTTCTTTGGTTGACTTGTACTCTTCTGTTGCACATTGTACATTTTAATGTTTTAAAATGTTAACTCTGCTATTTTCTCCCTAGAATGTCTGTTTCTTGGTTTTGTAACTAGCTGGTGATAAGACAGAGATTTTCCTGAGCTTCACCCCTCCTATGAGGAAGGTCTGCCCAAGGTGAATGCAGGATGCAGGGTTTTCCTAATCTTTGCGGGCTTCTATTTTGTCCTGGGCTTTTGCTTGCTAGTTGTTTTAGAGTTCATCTGTTTCAGGAGTTTGGTTGTCCTCTCTGATCCCCAAGAGACCAGCCTCCTTCTCCCATGTATGTGAAGCCAGTAGGTCTTTGTTCCAGATTGTCTGCCTCTACAGTTTTTAACTACTTTCATTGTCTCATGACTGCTTTTGTTTTGAGGGTCAATTCTGGTAGGAGGATCACCATGGAGAGGACTTTCTCAGGTCACACTTTCCCTAAACAGAGCCAGGGACCCAAGAAGGGGATGCAGACCAGCTCCAAAGTACACTGGGGAGAGGATCAGGATGGACATCAAAACCTTATCTGATGGCTCCCCAAAGCTGAGCTTTCCCAATTGTCCCTTCCGGTCCTGAGGAAGCACTATGTCTTTAAATATCTACCACCTCTACCCTTGTCTGGGTGGATTGAAACAATGACAGTCATCACCTTTGTCCAAGGCAGTTTGAAACTATAACTGCCCTTAGAGCTGGGACCCAGTGATCTGAATCCACAAATCAAAAGCCATGGCCAATTATCAGCCATGCCCGCGCCTGTTCTTGGGTAAGATGACTTTTACAACCCTTTCTGCCACTCTTGAGCTAACCAGTGACTGGACCCTGTGGTGGCCTGCCACAAGAGTGGGGTTGGGCTCCAGTAGTCACTGTGCAGAGAGAATAATTTTCTGCTCTTTACCATAATTTATCAGCATTTTCCTCCCTAAATGCTGTATAGGGTTCTTCTGGCCTCTGGAGTTTTGAAATGGTTGTTTCATACAGTTTATGCCTGTTTAATAGAGGTTTTGGTCAAAGACTGAGTCCTGGAGCTCCCTACTCTACTTTCTTCCCCAGATGTCCTCTAGCTGCCTGTTAATTTTATCAGTGAATTCTGTGCTTGAATGATTTCTCACTTATGACCATTTGGAGGTGCTTTTAAATTAATTAACTATCAAATATTCTTTGAGCACCTTCCATGTGCCAGTGGCTGCATTAATTACCAGTAATACATGGTGCCTACAGTCTAGATCCCTGCTGCACTCATGAGACCTAAATACAAATAGGAGGAAGAAATAATAAACAAACATGTACTTGTTGAATTAATTAATTAATCAATAAAATATTTCAGATAGTGATAGGTGCTAAGAAGCAAAGTAAAAGGACCAAGAAAAATGAAGAGATGTAGATAATAGGAAACAAATATAATTCAACATCTCAAAATTTATTTTACATTGGTTTTTTCTAGAGACTTGTCCTCAATCCAAGGCACTATATTTCTATGTGGATATTTATTAATACAAATAGAATGAATTCACCCATATGAAAGAAATAAGTTAGTAAGGGATTGGGAGAGCATGTCACAAAAGTAATGAATGAAGGAAATGCTGATATTTAGAGAGCAAAAGAAAAGAATTTTTTTAAGAAGACATTATACCTACTTTTAGATATTTGGAAAGTTTTCATGAAGTAGAAGCAGCAGAATAAATTTCTGTTTCATATAGGACTGGATTAGGAATAATAAAAGAAAAGAGAAAATTAGTATTTATTGGACCTTCATTATATGTCAAGTTCTATGTTGCTGCTTTATAAATACTTAGTTTAATATTATCATTACTCTTGAGATTTTTATTTTATTCCTCTTTATGTTGTAGGGCACTATGGCTCAGTAAAGTAAAGATATTATCACCAGATTCATACAGATAATGGGTGAGGAAGCTAGAATTTTACCTTGGACCTTCTCCAAAGTTAATTTTCTTTGCTCTACATCCTGCTTTCTCTTGATTTCAGCTAATATAAAACACATATTTAACATCCAGGACTGTTCCATTTTGTAAAGTAGTGGACTTCTCATCACATGAACGTTCCTCAAGAAGTATCTTAGAAGGGATTCTTGCACTGTATGAAAAAATAACTTGTAAGGTCTCCTACAACAGATTTTCACTAAGCGAATTAGGAAGCCATAGTCTACAGCACTCCATCCAAAATTGGTAGGAATTATACAGATCAGCACAGTTTACTTCATAGAATTAACAAATTATCACCTATTAGAGATTGGACACTGCAGGATTTGGAAGCCTGTTCCAGAAGTGGAAAATTCTGAAGTACAAAGAAGGTACTGTATTAGACACCAGGGGAAGTGGGCTAGCCTCAGAGAAAAACTTTACCTAGTTCTTAGTCTTGACCCAGACCAGGTTACATAGCACCTTCCTAATTCTGGTATGGTTTTCATTTTCCAGAGTTGCAGTTAGCTAGTGAAATCAAGTCTACATATTTTGGGTCCAGCAAGAATAAAAACTCTTTTCTAACAACAGGAATTTTTGCTTGGACTCATTTTGTAAACACTTCTTGAAACAGGATGCAAACAGGATATTTTACATTTATTGTTGCTTTTATCTATCATTAATGCCTGGTGTTTTCACATCAAGTAAAATTATCAAAAACCATACATCTTCAATTTATTAAGTGGTTCTTTCCAGTTGACAAAATTAACATATGCCTTTTTTTTTTTTTTGAGGTACTGGGCCATGGATGGAACCATGGATGGAACCTCACATGTGGGAAGCTAGCACCCAACTACTGAGCCACAAAAGCTCCCCCAAATTGGTTTCTCATCAGTTTTGTTTGTTGTCCATTTCCTTGTTTGTTCCTAGGAGGCACCAGGACCCAAACCCAGGATCTCCCATGTGGGAAGCAGGTGCTCAAAAGTTTGAGCCACATCTGCTCCCCAACATATGCCCTTTAAATCATAGTTTTAATTCTGCTATGAGTTTAGAATTCAAACTAGAACTAACTTTTTAAAGACATTTTTTAAAAGTCTAGCTATAGAATTTAATACTAAGTTTTCTGTGGTAAAGAATTTCATAGTTTGATTTTATGCTGTCTGGAGAAGTATCTCTTTTTATTGATTTTAAATTTTTGTACCACTAATATCACCCAGTGCCTATTTGCAGTATATAATTGGATTGGTGCAAGGAAGAGATAACCAGCTTTTGCTACATGTTTTATAATATTGCTTTCATTTACATAACTTCTCTGTTGCAAGGCTAAATAATCTTAGTTGCTAACAATCCTTGTGTTTCTTTGGCTTTCCCATCACATGGCAATGTCCTCTCTTTTCTCTTGTTCTGTTAACCTCAGCTTCTGGATCCTCCCTGTGGCTTTCTCTACCTATGTCTGAATTTCTTCCACTTATAAAGGACTCCTGCAAATCCAGATTAAGGTCCACCCTCATTCAGTTGGGCCACACCTAAAATAACATCTTCAGGAGATCCTATTTCTAATGGGTTCACACCCACAGGAATGTGGCTCAAGACCAAGAACAATTGTGATTAGTAATCAAAGAAAATGTGGCATTGGCGTGGAGAAAGTGGCCATGGTGGCTGCTGGGGGTAGGGAATGGGAGGAAGAGATGTGATGTGGGGGCATTTTCATAGGTTGGAGTTGTCCTGTGTGGTGCTGCAGGAACAGTCACCAAACATTGTATAGTCCTCCCATGGCCCACTGGGTGGACTGTGGGAGAGTATGGGCTATGGTGTGGACCATTGACCATGAGGTGCAGTGGTGCTCAGAGATGTAGTCACTAAGTGCAATGAATGTCTCATGATGATGGAGATTGTTGTTATGGGGGGAGGAGTGGTGTGAAGGGGTGGGGGGTATATGGAGACCTCATTTTTTTTAATGTAACATTAAAAAAATAAATAAAGACAAAAAAAAAAAAAGACCAAGAACATGTCAATTTACCATACCCAACGTATCTTTAAACATATTTTTCAATCATTGGCCTTTTCTATACTTAGTTACATATTTTAAGCAAAATGAACAAAACTGAGGCTGGGCATACTTAGCTAATGAGATTGTTCTAAATCATGGCCCACCGTAATTTGGTTTGCCGTTTTTTTGTTGTTGTTAGCAATACTTAGAAACATATAAGGACATTATAAAAAATGGAAAATTAAGGGAGTTGGTCTTGAGTTCCAGTTGAAATTGGGAACCTAGAATTAAAGAGGGCAACTAGAATCCAATTGAAAAATAATTAAACAATTAATGAGCAGACGACAGAATGGGGGGATGTCTTCAGAAAGACTATCAATGCAGTTTTGTACTTTCAACCATTCTCCAAACTTTAATTTATGAGGAAATGTTTCATCACACTTTTGATTTAACCTAGATTCTATAAATTTTTCTTTTTCATTAATTTTGCCTGCAAGGTATACAGCTGACAAATAGTTCATGTAACAATTTCATGCCATCAATTCACAAATAATAAAAGTAGTATCCTCTAAAACCCAACACACAAATACATACAATGATTTAGCAAAAAGTTTATGCAAACTATTAGCAATGTATCAAGCTGAAAGTATTAAAATACAATAGAATGATGCTTTTATTATTGACAGTTATATTAAAATACTGGCACAATATATGCGAAAAATAGTCATCATTTATTAGCCTCAAATATGTAAGAGGTTGCACTAATAGAAGTAGCATCAATCTAAGTAATATAAAACTAAAGACAGCATTACCACTAATTCAGTCAAAAATATTTATTGTTTGGTAAGAGTTGTGCTAGGACACAGGAACATATTAATGAATAAAATGACCCTGCAATTGCAAAATTTACCTTCTAGTAGGGAAACAGATGATTTCTAAAACTATTTGCTGAAACAATGGCTCATAAAGTGTGGTCCCCAAACCGGCAGCATCAGCATCATCTGGGAACTTGTTGGGCATGCAAATTCTGTTTCCATCCATATGCACTGAATCAGAATCTCTCCAGGTTGTTTTGACAGTTTGAGAACATAATGCTACAAATTCAGGTAACCCATAGTGATTAAAAATTTATAAGTAGAGTTGCAGGTGCTTAAGGAACTTAGGTATTTCACAGGCATTTTCAGGTATTTTAGAAAATGATGACCCATTTTCATTTCCTTCACTTGGCAGGATGTTTTGCTAATGAAGTGTTAAAACACTTTTCATCTTCCCAGTATACAGAGAAACAGCTAAGTATGTAACTAAGAACTCTCAATGATCTATAATTAGGAGCTTGACAATGGAAATAGGCAATAGCTGTCAGAAGATACCATGGAGGACAAGAGCCAGGTGAGGGACACACCTATGACCCTGTGGTCCTGATTAAATATCCCACTTAGTTCTTTACCTAAGAGGAACTGAAGACCACCACCACTATCCAGAATTAATTCTGGATATGTATGATTAGTGGTTTTGAACAAATATAAAACCCAAGTTAAAGATATTATCCAGGAATTTTATATATGGATATCGGGACTCTGTAAACCCTATCTGAAAATCAGTGTAAAGACTTTGTTGCCCTAGCGTAGGAAACAGTCCCTTCAAGAATTTTATCTAAGTACTCCATACTCAGAAAGAAATTATGCTGTAGGGGACTTTACTGAGAGATAGCCAGTTAAGGGTTATCATGACATATATGTGGGTACATGTCTGTATTTATGTTTTCAAATGGCAATTCTATACCAGTGGTTATACTCGATGTGGAACTCCAGGTTCTTGTTTTAATTAGTAGCTACAACATAACTGTGGTGCAGGCAATTCTTGGCACAACTCAGGCAAATCTTTTAATCCTTTCTTGACTTAGTTATTTCATCTATTAATGGGGACATTATATCTCCCCTGCCAACTTCAATAATGGTGTTGCAAGGCTCAACACATTGTCTAAGCAATTTATATGCTGAGAATTCCTGTGTAGAGATAAGATATTAATATTGTGTATTTTTAAAAGTTCATTCCTCATTCACTTTTCCCAGTGGTTTTCAATCAGTGCTTTCTGGAACTTTAGAAGTGACTTAGAAATTCCTCACCGATACTCAGTTGAGAAAATTCACAATATTCAAACTCATTTGTTTATATTTCTAGATAGGATTTGGTTAGATGTAAGGGTTCTGCTGTTTTAATTTTTAAAAATATTCTCTAGAGCATTCTGAGAAAATTTGTGGCATATAATTAGTATTTAATATGCAATTTTCTTTTTAATCTATTAATAAATCCTTTTCTTCTAGCACATGTCTTCAGTGAATTATGGCTTTTGTTTTCAATAAAGGTTTATTTAATAAGCTTTGTCCTATATATCCAAATATAGTATTAGATGGCATGGTGGTTTGAAGCTGTATGAATCCCAGAAAAACATGTTTTTAAATCTAATCCATTCCTTTGGGTGTGAGCCCATCTTAAGTAGAATTTTTTTTTTGCTAGTCATGTATTTTTATACACATATAATTTTATACACATATAATCACATAGTTGCACATTCATCACTTCAATCATTTTTTAGAGTATTTTCATTATTCCAGTAGTAATAATAATAAAAAAACAAAACCAGCCATACAAGCAAACAAAACTCATTACCTCTCAATATCTCTGTTTTTCCTACCATAAATAACTGCTATTCTGTTTCTTTCTCTCTACTATATTTGTATTTATATTTTGTACAAAGTCATATATATGCAATATCTCCCATATTTATATTTTACACGAGGTTTCACTGTTATATGGACCCATGTTATACACACTGCATTTTTTAGCTTTCCTTCTAGTAGCACACATGTCCTTAGGCTTTTCCTTTCAACCACTGTCATACTCATATAATAGCTCTACTAGTCACAACCACCGTGATATATTCTCAACATTCCCATTTATTTCCAAAGATTTACAAAGAAACGTTTTACCAATTCTACAGATTAATCATCAGCTTTCCATTCTAAACCCTCATTCTATTTTCTGGTGACCTATATTCTAATTATTAATTCTGTGAGTTTACATAATATGTTTAGTTCATAATAGGAAAATCATACAATATTACTCTGTATATGGCTTGCTTCACTCAACATAATGTCCTCCAGGTTCATTGATGTTGTCAATGCTTCACTACTTCATTTTTTCTTCTTAATGCTGCATAATATTCTATTATGTGGATACACCACAATTTGTTTATCCATTCATTAGTTGGTGGGCACCTGGTTTGTTTCTAACTTTTGGCAATCATGATTAACACTGCTATAAAAATTGCTGTGCAGCTGTCTATTTGTGTCACTGCTTCCAGTTCTTCTGGGTATATACCTAGCAATGGTATTGCCAAGTCACATGGGAAGTCTATATTCAACTTCCTTAGGAACTGCCAAACAGTCCTCCACAGTGGCTGTACATTTTCCATTCCCACCAACAGTGAGTAAGTGTTCCTATCTCTCTATATCCTCTCCAACATTTACAGTTGTCTGACTTTTTAATAGAGGCCAGTCTACTAGCTGTAGATACAATAGATATCTCATTGTAGTTTTGATTTGCATTTCCATAATTGTTATTGATGTTGAACATCTTTTCATGTGTTTGTGTACATTTTGTATTTTTCTTTGGACAATTCTCTTTTCAATTCTTCCATCCAATTTTCACTTGGGTAGTTTGCCTTTATATTGTTGAGTTATTTGGGTTTTTTTATGTCACATATATTAAACTTTTATCAGACATGAGATTGCCATATAATTTTGCCCAGTAAATCAGCTGCCTTTTCACCCTTTTGACGAATTCCTTTGCAGTGCAAAAGTGTTGAATTTTGAGGAGGCCCCATTTATCTACTTTTTTCTTTTGGTTATTCATGCTTTAGATCTAAGGTTTAAGAAACTACTGCCTACCACAAGATCCTGAATATATTTTCCTATTTTCTTCTAGGATTTTTATGGTTGTTGCTTTTATATTTAGGTCCTGGGTCCATTTGAGTTAATTTTTGTATAAGGTGTGAGATGAGGTCCTTTTTCTTGATTTTGGATATCACTATCTAGTTCTTCCAGAAATGCTTATTGAATAGACTATTCTGGTCCAGATGGATGGGCTTAATAGCCTTGTCAAAAACCACTTGACTGTAGATTTGAGGGTCAATTTCTGAGTTGTTGGTTTGCTTCCAATGGTCAATCTGCTTGTCTTTATGCCAGTGCAATGCTGTTTTTACCACTGTAGCTAAGTAATATTCTTTAAAGTCAGGATCTTAGAGTCCTTCAAATTTGTTCTTCTTTTTTAAGACACTTTTGGATATTCAGGGCCCATTACCACTCAAATAAATTTAATTATTGGCTTTTCTTTAAGAAGGCACTTAGAACTGAACCAGGGACCTACCATGTGGTAGGCAGGAGTTCAGTCACTTGAGCCATTTCTGCTTACCTGTTTTTCCCTTCAGGCTGCTGCACTCCCTTTAGTATCTCTTGTAATTTTGGTCTTTTGGCAACATATTCAATCAGTTTTTGTTTATCTGTCAAGATTTCAAACTCACTCTCATTTTTGAAGAGCAGCTTTGTGGATACAGAATTCTTGACTGGCTGTTTTACTTTTTTAATACCCTAAATACATCATACCATTTTCTTCTTTCCTCCATGGTTTCTGATGAGATATCAGCACTTAAGCTTATCATGGTTCTCTCTTATATGTGATACATTGCTTTTCTCTTGCTGCTTTAGAATCCTCTCTTTTTCTCTGATATTTGTCATTCTAAATAGTAGGTGTCTCAGGGAATATCTATTCAGATTTATTCTGTTTGGAGTCTGTTGTCCTTCTTGGATATTGATATGTATGTCTTTCATAAGATTTGGGAAGTTTTTGGTCATTATTTCCTCAAATATTCTTTCTGCCCCTTTTCCATTTTCTTCTTCTGGGACACTGATAATGAATGTGTATGTTTGTGCATTTCACATTACCATTCAATTCTTTAAGAACCTGTTCCAGGGAAGCAGCTGTGACTCAGTCAATTGGGCTCCTGTCTACTATATGGGAGGCCCTGGGTTCACGTCCCAGGGCCTCCTTGTGAAGGCAAACTGGCCCATGCGCTGGAGAGCTGACAGCCTATGTGCCATGGAGCTGACACAGCAAGAGTCACAACAAAGGGAGACAAGCATACACAGAAAAGACACGTAGCAAATGGACACAGAAAACAGACAGCCAAAAAAACCAAAACAAAACAAGCCATAAGGGAGGGCATAAATAAATAAATAAATAAATCTTTAAAAAAACAATATATAAAAAAAAAATAAGACCTTGGTCCATTCTCTCTCTTTTTTTTTTCTTTCCAGTTCAGATATTCTATCTTCAAAATCACTAATTCTGTCTTTGAGGAATTCAAACCTGTTCTTATGTGCCTCTAATGTATTTTTTTAAGATTTATTTATTTATTTATTTATTTCTCTCCCCTTCTCCCCCCTGCCCCAGTTGTCTGTTCTCCGTGTCTATTTGCTGCATGTTCTTTGTCCACTTCTGTTTTTGTCAGTGGCATGGGAATCTGTGTTTCTTTTTGTTGCATCACAGTGTGTGTGGTGTCATTCCTAGGCAGGCTGAACTTTCTTTCACACTGGGCGGCTCTCCTTACGGGGCGCACTTCTTGTGTGTGGGGCTCCCCTACGCGGGGACACCCCTGCATGGCACGGCACTCCTTGCACGCATCAGCACTGCACGGGGGCCAGCTCCGCACAGGTCAGGAAGGCCCAAGGTTTGAACTGCAGACCTCCCATGTAGTAGACAGATGCCCTAACCACTGGGCCAAGTCTGCTTCCCTCTAATGTATTTTTAATCTCATCCATCATGTCTTTCATTCTCATAAGGTCTGAAAGTTTTCTTTGCAGGCTTTCAAATTTTTCTTTATACTCACCCAGTATCTCCTTAATATCCTCTATCCCTTTAGCCATATTTTCTTTCAATTCTTTGCATTGATTCAAGAAAGTTATGTGATTATCATTGATTAATTGTCTTGAATCCTGTATCTCTTCAGGATATTTGGTTTGTTCCTTTGGTTAGGCTATCTCTTCCTGTTTCCTAGAATGTCTTATAATTTTTTACTGATCACTAGGCATCTAAATATGTTGGCAAATTTACTCTGATGGGCCAAATTCTCTCTTTTGCCTGTTTTTTTCCCCACAGCTCTTTATCAATATTTGATTCAACTTATTCTAACTCTTCAAAATTTCCCAGCTGAAGTCATCAAAATTGGCCCAAGGACTCCCTAAAGGGGCACAGATTTTCTCCCATGAGTTAGGGTACAGAAAGATCCAAAATCAGCTTTTGTCCATGCAAATTCCAGATGCAACAGCAGATAGTGCTCATCAGTGCACTTTTCCATGAAGGTCTTTCAATCTCTACTTTCCTGTGTTTTGGTCTACCCAGATCTGAGATTAAAAATGGGTTCTTCTGGACAAATTCAGTGATGAGAAGCCCCCCAAACCTCTTCCTTTTCCCATATAACAACTGACAGGGAGGAAGATATCTCTTCCCCTCTCAGTCGGCTGCAGTAAGCCAAGGGTTTTACTCAGCTTAATATCTTGGGAGATAGGGAAGGGAAACCTCCCCATCCACTGTGGGGATTTGGTAACTCCCATTTGTTTCTTCAGATCCTTGGTCTCTCTGTCCCTCACCTTCCTGTGAGTTAAGTTGCACTACTCTGGTCTGCTGGCCCCCAAAGCAGGTCCGTCATACAGCTTTTAGCTTTTTCTCCACTGTTTTTGTGAGAAAGTTGAACCTTGCCCTGTCTGCCTATTCTGATGCCATTTTCTTGGATACAGGTAGGTCTTGCTGATGAACCTTCTTCACTTAAGGTATGACCCACCTCAGTCATGATAGGTCTTAATCCTATTACTAGACTGCATTATAAGAGGAATGAAATTCAGACAAAGAATGAGAAAGCCAGAGGAAGCAAGAGGCTGAGCATCAATGATACCTGAAAGTCTGGACAGCAACAGAATTGGAAGATACCAAGAGACACTGCCATGTCCTTGCCATTTGACAAACTAAGACCCAAGGATCAGTGGCAGCCAGTCCCCAAACATCAGTCTTTGGGGAGAAAATACTGCTTTGATGATACCTTGATTTTAGACTTTCTTTTAGCCTCAAAACCATAATCTAATAAATTCCCTGTGTTTAAACCAAATCATATCATGGTATTTGCTTGAACAGCATAGGAAGCTAGAACAGATGGCCTCATTAATTTAATATAAATATTTATTCAATATATATTTATTAAATTCTGGCTACATGATTTGCTGTTTCTGGGTCCTCTAGAGAAAGAAAGGAGTTTGTCCCTACTCTCAAAGAGCTTAGAGACCAATGAAAATAAAACCATTTAGAGAAAGACATAGAGATATTTTCTTTATTAGGGTTATAAAGAAACTGCAGGGTGAGCTTAGGAGGAACAATTAAGTGTGCCTGTCTTGAAGATAATTAGTCAAGTCTTCCCAGACAGGAAACATTCAAGGGTAGACTAGAAGAAATTGTTAGAATTTTGTCTCCAGATTAGCAAATTGGGGGTGGGAAAGGTGAGAGACGACAGTGGAATACTATGACATGACAAATTTTGGAAACTGTAAGACAGTAATGCTGAAGAATAAAAGCCTGTGAGGGGAAAGGAGCAGGAATAGACAAAGGCAAAATTAGGACATAGGGGTAAACAACAAACGTGATTGCCTCATGTGCTAAGCAGAGGATTTTAGATTATATTTTTAGCTATGCAATTTATAAACCAGATAGTGTTTCCACCCCAACCTCTTTGGCTTTTAATATGCATAAGGCAAATCAGTGTCTTTTCTGAAATGTCATTTTTTTTAATTGTAAAGATGTTTGTTAAATGAATAAGTGAAAAAATGTTATATCAAGGCCTGTTCCATTACCAGAGGATAAAGCTCTAATTACTTTGAATATATAGACATTTGATTTGTTTAATGATAGCCTCTTCATCATTCTTTTTCAAAGAGGAAAAAGAAAAAAGAGGAGAACCTTTTTGCTCTAATGGACTTTCTTCAGAATGACAAATCAGAGTCCCAATTTCAACAATTTAAAGGGAAACTTTTAAAATCAATAACTGAAATATGTTGTGAAAGATAAAAATTAATATATATACAAAGAAAATCTGATCACAGTTTCTTTGGATTTCAGTCTATAAAATGAGGGGTATGTATTAGATGGCATTTAAGTCCCTGTCTGTTCTCTAAAAGTCTGGATAAATTTTCTCTTACTCATCAGAAAACAAAAGAACTTGTACCTAAAATCATTATTAATTTGACAAAAAAATAAACAGCATAAACTAAAATTCATTAAGTTATTTTATGTAGTTAATTCATCCATAATTCCTGTAGATTTTCATTTTTGTTGTTTGTCTTTTTAAGTTTTTTTTTGCAAGCCAGGGCTCAAACTTTCCCAAAGAAGTGTTGTATTTTTGTTGTTATTGTTGTTGTTGGTGGTGGTGGTGGCGCTGTTTTTTGTGGGTTCTTTTTTAGGTGGCACCAGGGATTGATCCCAGGACATTGTATGTGGGAAGCAGGTGTTCAACCACTAAGCTATGTCCATTTCTCCCAAAAAAAGTGCGTCAGGCAAAGCAGAATGAGTGGATTCCAGAGACCTTGGGAAGATATGTTTGTTTTTGATGTCTGTTAAGTTATCTTAAAAATTCATGTGAATTTGATATCCTACAATATAATTATCAATAATATTTCAATAATGAGATAATAAAATTAGGATTCCAGCAAAATTTGCTCCATTTATCCTGTACCTTCAGAATCTTATCCCAGCAAAAACACACATACACTCTGACCTCTCCCTCAGTGGTTACTTGCTGTCCAGTCTGCAAAATATAGACTAGCTACTTGTCTATGCATTTAGCCTAAAGGCCTCTGCCAAGGTGGCTTTGCCCTCCTGTTATTCTGACCATGGTAAGTCTTTTTCATCTACTCATTAACTTTCTTTTATAATTGCCGCATGGCACTTTCTTTCTTTTTTTCTCCACCCTCAAGGTTCTGGTCACTGATCGTCGTCTGTATGAAAAGTTCCACTTTTCCATTATTATACATATGGCCCAGTCCCTTTATTCTTTTTTCAATTCATTCTCTCACTTCCCCTCATACTTCTTCTCTCTTATTGTTTTTTTTTTCGTAGTTTCTTTTTGCCTGACAGTGTCTCGTAAAATCACTGGGTTAAATCCTTTTAAGAATCTTTCTTCAAATGCTTTTTCTGTCCAAACTGTATGACATACTTGTTTAACGTTTGTTTTATGTTTTCACTGGCTTCAAAGACCAGTGAATTTTTCACATTGCTTTTCCATTACTCTGTGTTTTTCCAATCTATTTTAATTGTCTAATTATTGAACAAATTTTCTTCAATCTTTATAAATCCATCTTTGGTGGGCAAAAAGTGAACATTGTTTGAGAGCAGAACATTAAAAGCTGTTTGTTGTTGACAAACAATAATGATAATTGGGAGACACATTCCACACTGAAGTTTTATGTTCTTTCCGGTTTTCTAAATTATAGTTTTCATTTCTCCAATGTAGAAACATTCTCTGATATTATCTATGTCTGCATTTACTAGGTTTTCCTTGTTGTTCTTGTTTTTTAATTTTTTGGTTGGTTACTTACTATTTATTAACTTTTCTTCTAGTCACTAAATCCACAAAATTGGTATTTGCCCTCATGGTAAGGATTATTTTTATTATTTTTTAGTGTGAGCTAGAACAAATTGCTTAACACATCTGAGTCTCAGCTTTTTGTCTATAAAGTGGTAATAAGAGCTACTTTACAGATCTACTGGGAGGACTAGACCAAAGGCAGTATACAAAGTACTCAGTTACTGCTAGGAATATTTTAAGTGTTCAATAAATGTTTCTTTAAATGTAGAAAATTTAGCTCCTAAGAATGCACCTTTATCACTCTCTTCAAAAAAGACCTTCATAGATAGTATCATGATTAGGTTTTATTAATATTTCTCTTTTTAATAATTGGAAAAGACAAAACCACAAGATTTTAAAATTAATTTTAAATCTATTAAGTTTTTTGTAACACATAGCTATCAATAGCCCAGATGTGCACCATATGAGTTGATCAAAATGTACATAGGAAGTTGTGATTAAAGCTTTTCTTTTTAGTCTATCATATCTTAAATTCAAGGTTACTCTTATACAGCTGTTATATATTAAATATAATAATATTTTGAGTTATATCAAGAATGGTTGGTCTAAGAAGTATAGAAATTTGAACAGAGAATGGGGAATATTTCCTTCTGGGGTATGGTGGGTTTGGGAACAGATCTTTCTATTTCTAGAATATCTCTTCAATATGGACAACATATCACAATCAAAGTAAAATATTTGGGGGATTATATTTTGCCTTAAACATAGATTTTGTTCATAGACTTTGTCTTTTTAAAAGCTATGATCTCTTTTAAAACAAACACATAAACAAGCAAAAACCTTATAGCATATACATCTAAAAGTTATTGGAAGACTTGCATTCTTTAAAAATGCTTCAGATGGTAGAACTTAACAAACAATCTTCAATGAGAAATTAATTAATTAATTAATTAAAAGAGATCAAGGGAGGGACATATGGCAAACACTTTTAGTTTCATATCTATCAGCCATTCTTTCTTAACCTCTTTGCTGCCAGACTCCTAATTTATCCCAAGTGATAAAATATAATTGTTCCTGGGAAGCTATTTATTAGAATTTTATACCATTTCCTATGCTCTTGAGCTAGTGATTGCTCAATTCTGGGCAATGAGACATGAGGGTAGATTTACTGGAGAGCTTTGGAAAAGTTTTGCTTCCTTATAAAAAAGGCACAGAAGAGAGCATGCTGAAACTGCCTAATCTAATACTTCCTGTTATTACACACTACGTACATTCATACACACTCAGTTCTCTATCATAAATTAAAGGGCCACAGTACCTGAATCTCTAGGTGGGTAAAGATCATGGTCTATTAGTTGACTCCTATATAGGAAGCATATTTGCTGTCTGGAGCCTGCCTAGACCAGGAGTCAGAAACTCTGATCCATAATATGTTTTTGAACAGCCTGCAAATGTTTGTACATTTTTTAATGATTGAGAAAAAAAATCAGAAGAATATAATATTTCATGATGCATAAAATTACATGAGATTCAAATTGGATTGTTCATAAATAAAGCTGTATTCATGCAAAGCCTCTCTCATTAGTTTGGGTAGTTTCCATAGCTCTTTTTGTGCAGACTTGAGTAGTTAGGACAGAGACTGTATGACTTGCAAAGTCTTAAATATTTACTATCTGGATATTTACACAAAAAGTTTATTTGACCCCTGCCTAGATCATTTCTGTAAGTAGATTCAACACAAGGGCTCTCATCAGCATGAAGTCTAGAACTTCCAGCCAAATACTTCATCTTCCAGCATTTAGGAGAGTGGAGGGACAGAACACATTGAAAGCAAGTGTTTCAAGCTATGAAGGTCTGAAGTTTGTTATAATTTGTGAACCCTTATATATCAGTTCTAGAGATGATAATCCTAGATTCTGCTGATTACTCTATGCTTATTCTGTGATTATATTCATTCTACTACCATCAAAAATTTTGTGATTGCATGTTTTACAGATAAGTAAATGAAATAATCCTAATATATTCATTTTAGAAGTGATGTATAAACATATGGCTCTGATTCTCCCACTTGTCTGGCTATAGTTTTACATAAATGCAAAACAGGCAGCCATAATATGTTATAATACGTGTTCTTCACAAGACACAGGATTAGTATTGATAAAGGCTGAGGCCAGAATGGAAAGAGTCATCATTCCTTCACATAAACACACCACCAGAAGACAGAAAGAACAGCAACAGTAAAACAAAATTAGAACACAAATACATTGCTGATAAAAAACTGGATGACATTAAAATACATATGTTTTAGACTGCTTATAGACAAAAATGGAGTTATAACATATATCAAAAGAACAACAAAATATAAAATGGAAGCAGGTAGAGATTTTTTAAAAGAAGTGGATTTGACAAAAATTATCAGAAAATTTGGAAATGAAAAACAAAATCATCAAAATATAAAAATTAAATGGTTAACGTAGCAGTTTGGCATTTTTTATGAATTCCAAAAATAGATATTGGATTAGTTTGTAAACCAGTCTGTCCCTCTGGGCATGATTAAGTTATGATTAGGGCTTTGATTGGGCCATAGCAGGAGAATGTTGAGTCCCTCACCCCTTGGTGGGTGGGGAATGACAGAGACACTACACTGCAGAGAAGGGAGGTTGGAGTTTAGAGCTGGAGCCCCAGGAAGTAAATACACAGGAGAAAAACAGAGAAGAATAGAGATGGCTCCATAGATACAACAGAGGCCCTGGGAGCATCTATCCCAAATAAATAGCCTTTAGCGAAGGTGGGGCAAGATGGCGTCTGTGAGTGCACCTTACAGTCTCTCCTGCAAAGAGGCAGCTGAGTAGGGTTGGAGTCTTGCCGGAGCGGGCTGTCTTGGGGGCTTGCAGGGTGGAGGGTGTGTGGACATAGATTTGGAGAGAGAATGGCAGAGGTGGTGCTTGCTAAAGGTAGACTTGCGCCTTACAAGTACAGAGGTCGGAAGCTGTAGACTGGTAGAGCGGGCTGTCTTGGGGGCTTGCAGGGTGGAGGGTGTGTGGACATAGATTTGGAGAGAGAATGGCAGAGGTGGTGCTTGCTAAAGGTAGACTTGCGCCTTACAAGTACAGAGGTCGGAAGCTGTAGACTGGTGGGACCCTTCCCCCTGGGGCTGGCGGCTGCGGTGTTTCCTGAGAACTGTCAGTTGTGCAGTGCCGTTCCTGGGCCCCATGGTCCCCAGATGCATGGTCCCCAGGTCAGTGTCCCCCGAACCCCCACAGCCTGTGTTCCATGGACCTATGTGCCCTGGGTCTACAGAGTCTTGGACCTCCCTTTCCCAAGTCCAGTGCTCCCGAAGTTCTGGGTTTGCCTTAGCCCTCTGGTTTTGGACTGATTTCATGGGTGGGAGGGAGTCAATGGGGGGTGCAGTAGGGGGTCCTGGCTAGTGTGGGTTCGATTTTCTGGTGTTCTCCCCCCCCCCCTTTTTTTTTCTTTTCTTGAGCTTGGAGGACCATACCAGTGGGTTTGGGGAGAGTCTGGTAAGAGAGGAGTGGTGAATCTGCTGAGAAAGCCCAATTCACCTAAATAACCTGGGACAGGAAACCTGGCCTTGGAGAAGGTGGAGTCAGAAAATCAACAGGTTCTCTCATAGCACACCTAAAGGAGAAGGACTGTAGGAGGTGCTTTCCAAGCCTCCAATAGCATACTTGGGGTTCCTGGTGAGGTGTGGGTGCTCTCTCTCTGGAAATTAAGAGTCATTGTCTTCTGTGCGGAGCTGATTCAACAAGGACCCACTCGAATCTCCTACCGGACCACTCAGGCAGCTTTCCTGCTGCCTGGGAGAGAGGGAAGTGAGGAAGGGAGAAAAGGGGGAATGTCAGATCCCTAAGCGTTTTATTTAATTACAAACAGGATTCCTTGCTTGAAACTTTCCCTAGTATTTGGTTGGTTTTTACTTGTTTTTCCATCCTCTTTATCCCCACCCCTCCTTGGACCTTTTTTCTTTCTTTCTCTTTTTCTTTTTCCTGCTTACTTCCCCACTCCCTTTTGTTCCTTTTTTCCTCTTTCTTTCTTTCTCTGCTTTCTTATTCTTCTTACATTAGGTGCTGCAGGAAGAGCTTCACATTTGCTATATTTCCTCATCCTCCATTTACTCATTTACTCTTTTTTGTGTGTATTGATTTTGGCCACCAACACTATTCCCTTTCTTCTACATCTTTCTATCTTCCATCATTGATTGTTTCTCTTACATTACACCTCTCTTTGTTAGCTCCCCTATTTTTTTTTTTTTACTTTTTATTACTAATACCTTTGTTCTGTTTTCTGCCTTATATTCACTCTTTATATTATTGTGCTCTCTTTCCTCTTTCCCTCTCTCCTGAACACACAGGCCTTTTAATTCCCATTGTATTCCTCCCCATATTCAGATTTTTACATGCTCTACTTTTCTTACTGTTGTAACTTTACATACCTTACATGAGTCTAATATCCATTCTCCTATATCTCACATGGTTCCTCTGTTAATATTTACTATCAATACTACTATTACTCATTTTCTTTTCTTACTCCTTTTGCTTTCTCTGGCCCTAATATTTTCCTTCAAGTGAACTTAGCCAACAAGGAAATGGAATAAGAAGAACAAAGTGACAAAGAGAAGACTTAACACACATGCAAAAACAACTAATTAAACTCCAAACTAGACAAAGAAGCTAAGCAACTGACTAAACCCATCAAGATAAAATGATTACCAGACAGCAACAAAAAACTACAAACCAAACCAATAATCAGGAAAACATGCTCCAATCCAAATAAATAGCCTTTATAAAAGCCAACAGATTTCTGGTATTTTGCATCAACACCCCTTTGACTGACTAATACAGTTGAGATAGACTCTGGGTCAGAACAAATAACAATAACAACAAAAAATAATGTCCTGGAAGATAGTGCTGAGACACCAACACAAAATGAAAGAAAAGTTAAGGAAGATGGGGGAGAAATTGAGTATCGCTATTAAGCATCTAATAAGAATACTGAATGAAAAGGAATGGTTGATATGACAAAGAGTGATATTTAAAGAGATAATTGAGAACTTCCCAGAAATGAACAAAGAAAGATTCCAGCTCACCAATCTAAAATAAAGACAAAATTTTTAAACTACCAGAGAAAAGAGATATTAACTACAAAGGAACAATAAGTCAGCCAATGGTAAGATATATTTCTCAGCAAAACAGACACCAGAAAATAGTACATTCTTGTAAAAGAATATAAAAGAGCAAGAATATATTTTCGGTGCATATATGTTCAGTGCATAACATATATGCACCTAAAATGTAGCCCTAAAAGTATAAATAACAAATGACAGAGCTGAATGGAGTAAAAAGCAATAATTACAGTAGAGGATTTTTGATACTCTCCTCAGATCAGCTACATTAAGCAAACAAAAATAAGTAAAGACACAGAAGATCTGAAAATAATACAATGGAATGGCATACCAACATTCTTTTCAATCACGCATGAAACTTCTTTGAAAAATTGTCCCTATACTAGTACATGAGGGAATGATTAATAAAGTTCAAATAACAAATATCATATAAACTATGTTCTACAACCATAATGTAATAAAATTAGAAATTAGTAACACAAAAAATGTTTTAGATACCCCACATATCTAGAAACCAAATAACATTCTAAAAGCTTTTTGATTTAAAAAATCATAAGAAAAATTAATGTGTTGTTAGAACCGAGTTAACTTGAAGATATTACACTTCGAAATTTGTAGGATCAACTAAAGGCATTCTTAGAAGGAAATTTAGAGCATTAAAAGGGATGAAGAAAGACACATTGTAGCAATAAAAGCACTTAAGAAGATAAATGATGAAAGGTTTTTAATAGCATAGCTTTAAAAGATATAAAGCAATAATAACACAATTAGAACATGAAATGCACAAATTTATATTTTATTATAGGAGATTTTAGCACACTTCTATCAGAAACTATAGCTACTGCTCGATTAAGGAAAACATGGTTTAATAATGTAGTATTCTGTGCTCTTAAAGAGGCTTGATTTATTTATCTTGAAAAATGTCCATAGCATATTTGTTAAATGGAAAAGGATATCTTAGTGTCATTGTGCAAAAGAAAGTCGGTATGATGTATGAGTTAGGCAAAGATTTGGGAAAAATATGTGCTAATTTTCAAAATTGTGTTTTCTGAGTGGTGTGATAGTGCTTAATTTAAACTTTTTCTATGTATCTTCCTATATTATAATATTTTTTCCTGGTTATTGTGCATTATTTTTTATAATGATAAAAATAAAACAATAACACCTTTTTTATTTTGCAAGGGAAAAATGAAGATTATATGATACTTGAAGGTATAGACTCTCTTTATATAATATGTATTTAAAAATCCAAATGGAGAAGCAGATATAGCTCAGGTGATAAGGCTTCCAACTACCATATGGGAGGAACCAGATTTGATCCCTGAGATCTCCTCATGAAAAATAAGAAGAGAAAGCATGCCTGCATGGTGAGCCAGTACTCGTGCAAGTGAGTCACGTGGCAAGATGATGACGCAACAAAAGAGAGTTCAAGGGAAGAGTCAAGGTGAAGCACAGCAGAAACCAGGAACTTAGGTGGTGCAGCTGATAGGGAATCTCTCCATATCCAAGTTCTCCAGGATCAAATTCCAGTGAATCATGGGGGAGAAAAAATGAGAGGAGAAGACAAAAAGAGAAACAGAAACAGATCACACAGCAAACGGACACAGACAGCAAAAACATAAGGGTGGGGGGAAGGGAGGGGTGGGAAAGGGGGAAAATAAAATAAATAAATAAAATCCTTTAAAAAATCCAAATGACATTAATTTGGTTCTCTCTCTGCTCATTTTCATTCTTTTTTGGTGGGTGGGCTCTAGCCTTTGATCTCAGAGTCTACGTGTCTCCTAGGTTCATGAATAGACAAAAACAGAATAATTTCCCAGGTGCCAGAGGTAGAACACAAAGGAGAACTCATACTATTTTAGACATAACTAAGTTTAATAAAGTAATGAGGACATTTTTTTCTTAAATACTATTCAGAGATATAAATAAATTGTTTGGGATTATGCCAGAACTAATTTCCTCCATTGTCTCCCTCCTCATCCAATTCATTCTTGATTTTCTGTTGGTTCTACACATTTTTTTTTTTTGACATTTTCATTTTGAAATAGTTATAAATTCACAGGAAGATTTTTAAAACATAGTACTGACAGGTCCTGTGTACTATTCACCCAGTTTCCTCCAATGATTACATCTTATATCACTGTACTACATCAAAACCAGGAAACTGACTTTCATGAAATGATACAATGTGTGTATATAGTTTTATGCAATTTTTTCGTAGGTGTATATTTGTGTAAGCACCTCAGTATCAATCACAGCAAAAAATCTCCCTGGTACTACCTCTTCATAGTCACACCTACTTGCCTCATGATCCCTTACCCCTGGGGCAACCACTCATCCATTCTCCACCCCTATAATTTGCAGGGCTTTTTTGTTTGTTTGTTTTCAGGAATGTTATATGGATGGAATCAAACAATGTTGACTTTCAAAATTGGCTTTTTTTTCACTCAGTATAGTGCCCTAAATCCATTCAAGTTTTTGTTTGTATCAATAGTTCATTCCATTTTATTACCAAGTAACATTCAATGGTATGGAAATACCACAGTTTGTTTAACTATTCATATATTATTGATGTATATTTTGGTGGTTTTCAGATTGGGAATATTACAAATAAACCTACTATGGACATTCCTGTACAGGTTTCTGTATGGACCTAAATTTTCATTTCTCAGGGATAAACACCCCGGAGTGTAATTGCTGCATTGTATGGTAAATATACGTTTTAAATATGGTAAATATACGTTTTAAGAAATTGTCAAACTATTTTCTAGAATGGATGTACCACTTTACATTACATTATGAGAGATCTAGTTTCTCCACATCCTCGCCAATATTTGATAATGTCACTATTTTTTATTTTAGAAGTTCTAATATGTGCAATTACTTTTCACGTGCTTATTAGCCATCTGTAGAACTTTTTTCAGTGACTACCCTCTGTCCATCTTCCAATTGGTTAATTATAATTCAGATTGTTGAGTTTTGAGAGTTATGTATATATTCTAGATACAAATCTTTTATCCACCATGTGGTGTGCCAGTATTTTCTCCCTGTCTGTACTGTGTCTTTTCATCCTGTTAAATAGGTCTTTTGCAGAGCAAAAGAATTAATTTTGAGGATGTACATTTTACAAATCTACTCTAATCTAGTGAGGTGGCATTTTAGTTTATATAGATACTTCCATCCATGTAATAGCTCTATTCCCTTTTTTTAGGTATTCTTTAAATGTCTCCTTTGTAAATATATGACAACAATTTAAACCCATGCTAAAAAGTATCAATCTAATAAGTAAACAAGTTAACCCAAGTATTACCAAAATCAGTTGCCAACATCTCAACATCAATAAACACCCATAAGTTTATTACCTTTCAGAAGGATCAGAAGTTTATCAAAAGCAAAATCAGTCATCAGAAACTGAAAAAAGAAAGAAGAAATTTTTACTATAGAAAATATCAGAATACACAGATAAAATTAAAACTTATTAATAATACACTTTCCTGATATAATTTTAAACATGTGACATAAAATCAAAATTGATTGATAATTCTTAGTAAACCCTTTTTTTATATCTATTATACAGCAATCCCAAATCTCTATAAATGAGTGCACCACTTTTCATAGTGAATTTTTTTCTACCATCATTATTTGGAAAGCAATATTTAAGAATTAATATGTTCAATCATCTTTAGTGTTATATATTGTTTTCTCATAGTTTGTGTTTGAAACATCTAAATAATGGGCAAAATAATAGTAACACCTATTCTGTTTAATGTCCATGACTGGTAAGGACAGGACTTGCCTAAAATACCCACAAAATCTCCACACAGACCATGTTCTTACAAGCTTCTTAGGCTTCACATTATGCTTAATGACAAGGGTACATGTGGAGAAATAAACTAAATGGGTTGTACTGTATGTCGACTTCAATATCATGCCTCTTACCAGACTGTGTCCTGCCCTACCTCAGAATGACCAAGGTAAGGAATCTTAAATATCCATGGCAGTCTGGGATGCTCTCAAAGAAGCTGTCCCTTAGGTTGTGCTATAGAAGGGAACAGGGCCATCAGGCTGTTCTAACAAATATGCACTTCAGGTCTTTTCTCTTCCAGGTGAGTCAGCTCTTGACATGTAGAAGAATCACTCCGAGGAGTGAAATCCTTGATGAAGTTGATTATGGTAGTATTAAAGGGCCGCCCTCAGATCGCCAGAGTAAAGTTAAGGGTGGTTGCTAACCATGTCAAGAATCCCATGTTAAAGTCAAAGCCAGTAAGAGAATTCAGCACAAAAGCAAGTTCACTTAAGAGAACTTTGACTCCAGATTCTGTTCAAGACTAGCTCCAATATAAACCTTGAGGAAGAAGAAACTAAGACTGGTAGGAAGGAATCCAGGTCTGCCTGGGAGTCATGGCGAGAGCAATCCTCCAAGAAATAAACATGTCCAGCTCCAGTGTAGGCTCATGAACCTTCAAAAAGCACACTGTGTAACTGAAAGTTAAGAAATATCAATAAATTGAACACCCATAAGTTTATTACCATGCAGTCAAGGTAAGCACCAAAGACATTTACTCTGAAATGAAAGAATTGTTGGAAAGCCACCTCTGGACTCCATTTCCTGACTACCTCTTAATGAAAAGACACCAAGAAATACCACTTCATAACAAAAAAACATATCCAAATTCCTTCATTGGGAAGAATTTTAGATTAAGTGACCTCTAAGGCACAATCTAATGCAAAAATTATGATTCTAAAATATTGAATATTGACAGACAAATAATGTGGGATCAAAATATTTGCTGAATGGAATTGAACTGAATCAAATTCAGGAAGTAAGAAGGGCTACATTTTATGACTACAGTTTATCTAAATTTCACAGGCAAACATCTGTATGAACTTCCTTTCCTTTGAAACTCTTACATTTGCTCACCACATTTTCCTGTTAAAATCTGAGAGGTAGAGCTGATCTTGCTAACCATATTTTAGAGGTCAAATTGCCTTCAATGGTTCATTTTGGAGTGTCCTTTCCCCAATAATATTATGTCTCAACATCGTTTTCATATCTGTACGCAAAAAATAAATTACCTGAATTTCATTTCATATAGAATCACAGACTAATGAACATGGATTTTTGCTTAACAGATACTGGGTTTTTTTTCCTAGCAAAGACACTTTGATTTATGATCCTTAATGACCTAGTTATTTGAAAAAGCCATGGAAAGTATCAATGAGTTTTCTTCAATTGGTTAAAATATTATACATTTCTTTCACCAGCTCAGACATTTTTGTCTTTGATCCTGATTCACAGAATTTAGTGAGGAGGTGGAAAAGAGGATTGTTATAGAAGATGAATCAACAACATGATGGACAAAGGATCATAGAAGTAATGAAAAGATTTTTTTAACTTCAAAAAATAAGTCAGAAAATGTGAGAATCTTTGGATAAGGAAATGATCTAGCTTTAGCAGAAATTTGTCTGCCTCTGCATAGGATATATTCTTATGAGAGGAACCATATTTATTTATATATCATGAACATTACGATAATATTCAGTATAATAGTCTCCTGAAATAAACTCAGCAATGCATTTGGTGCTCAGAATTATTCTAAGAATATTATCAAAATAACCAAATAATTAATATACCCAGAGTACATATTCCTATGTTATAAAAATAAACTTATGTGCTATTTTACTTCTTTATCAATTTGTTTAAATCCATAAGGCAATCTAGATATCACCAAATTCATTTTATAATTAATATTGTTAGACTCTAGAAATGGTTTTCTATGGCATTTAATGACTTAAACTTTTCAAGAAATCAACTTGGAATAAAATTGTTAATTTTAGTGATTATAATATAAAGACAGAAGGCATAATTATTAACTGAATAGGCAACACTTTTGACTTAGCATATTGTACTTGGATAAAAATGTACTTATTGACTTGCTAACTTTTGCTAAACTAAACCAATTTTGCTAAGTTTTGCTTTGAAAGTCTCTACTCAACTACTTTAACTGTACTATAACCTAGTTAGGAAAACTTCAATAGACAATGGTTTTTTAAATATGAATAGTCTTACTTTCCCACTTCAAAGTTCATTTTTATGCATTTACTTTAGAACAAAGATTTAAAATACTTTTAACAGTTGTCTTTTACCGTATAATCAAAGCTTAAAAGGATTTTTTATCTAAAATGGTTTTTTTGTTTTGTTTTATTTTTTTGGAGGTACTGGGACTGGGGATCGAACCCAGGACCTTGTTTGCAGGAGGCCAGTGCTCAACCACTTAGCTATAATGGCTACCCTGAGTTGGCTCCCTAACTGTTTGGTCATTGTTAGATTCTTTTTTATTTTATTGTCTTTATTCATTTTTTTTAATATTACATTAAAAAAATATGAGGTCCCCATATGCTCCCCACCCCCCTCACCCCATTTCTCCCCCCATAGCAACATTCTCCTCCATCATCATGAGCCATTCATTGCATTTGGCGAATACATCTCTGAGCATCGTTGCACCTCATGGTCAATGGTCCACATCATAGCCCACACTCTCCCACGTTCCACCCAGTGGGTCATGGGAGGACATACAATGTCCGGTAATTGTCCCTGCAGCACCACCCAGGACAAATCCAAGTCCCGAAAATGCCTCCACATCTCATCTCTTCCTCCCATTCCCCACACCCAGCAGCCACCATGGCCACTTTCTCTTTGATTACTAATCACAATAGTTCATGAATAGAATATCAGCAAGTCCACTCTCATCCATATTCTATTCCTCCATCCTGTGGACCTTGGATTGGTTGTGTCCACTCCACATCTATATCAAGAGGGAGCTTAGATTCCACATGGATCATGGATGCAATTCTCCTGCTTTCAGTTGTAGGCACTCTTGGCTCCATGTTGTGGTGGTTGACTTTCTTCAACTCCATGTTAGCTGAGTGGGGTAAGTCCAATAAACCAGAGTGTAGGAGCTGAAGTCTGTTGAGGCTCAGGGCCTGGCTATCATATGGTCAGTCCAGAGATTCAGATCCCCTGGGTATACATTAAACCCCAGCACCAACTACAATTCTGGTAAAGTAACAGGAAAGGCTTGTGAAAAAAGACCACATCTGAGTCCAGCTCCATCACAAAGAAACACAAACTCCAAAGAAGGGACAACTGACATGGCACTGAACTCCATCTGCCATGACCATAGAACCTGTGGGTCTCTGCAGCCCTCAGAAGAACCAATACCTGGGGTTGTATCTACTTTATCTGTCTCTGGGACTCCGCTGAGGTGTGCATAAGGGCGACCCCTCTGATAACCTCCCGGCTCTTTTTTGAAGACTCATAGCCATATAAACTCATTTGTCCTTTCCATTTCCCCCTTGATTCAGGTCAAAAAGCATTTTTAACTCCTGGTATTATATGTGGACTGAGATATTCTGCTGATCTGAGTTGACCCTTTTATTCAAGGTCATTTTCTAGTTACATCATCAGCTGGTACTTGGTAGGAATCCCTAGGAGCCAGGGATGTTAGATTCTTTGTTTATTTACTTGTTTTCTTTAGAAGGCATGAGGAACCAAACCCTAGACCTACCATGTGGGAGGTTTGTGTTCAACTGCTTGAGCCACATCTGCTGCCTCCTATATGTTTTTTGTGTTTTTTTTTTTGATAGGCTATATTATTCTGCCAAAGGGGTGCTAATGCAAAGTACGAGAAATCTGTTGGCTTTTATAAAGGGTATTTATGTGGGGTAAAAGCTCATAGTTACAAGGCTGTAAAGAGTTTAACTCAAGGTTGCTGTCTCACCAAAGGCAATTACCACATGTTGAAGCAAGAAGGTCACTGATATCTGCCTGGTCTCTCCTTTCCCTCTGGGCTTCCAGTCCTCTCTCTCTCTGGTTATAGCTCATCTCTCAGGGCTTTCTAGATCAGTTTCAGCTGTCTTCCCAAGGTCAGCAGTAAGCTATTAGGCAAATGACCCGTCTCTCCCCAGGGCCCCAGGATCAAACATGACAGCTTTCTTTCACTGTGTCTTAAATGAGTGTCTGTTTATATCAGTCCAGCAAGAGGGCTGGAACTCAGCCTGACTCAAACCTTACTGATGTGGTAGAATCAAAGCCCTAATCTTAGCAGGTAATTTAATCAAAGACATTTCAGCTGAATTATATACAATCAGAAGGTATCACACCCAGAGGGATAGATTAGTTTACAACATAAACTTTCTCTTTTTGAGATTCACAAGAATAATCCCAAACTGTCACAAAGGCATATCTGGGAAGTTGCCAAGTTAAATGGCTTGTGTTGCAAGTGAGTTGTCTAATACCTAGAATGTATTTTCTTAGAGACATTATAAACTGCGTAGAGATTCCCTGCTCTCATGAAGTATGCATACCAAACGTAGAAATGCTGTTTATTCATATTCATAGTGTAGAATACCACTCTATTCAAAAAATAAAATAAAAAGTAAAGATTGAACTATGATTTTATATTTAACTTAAGTATGGTGTTTGAAATAAATTCAGTCATATTAGAGGATATTGGTCAGAGATAGTAAATTTCTGTCAATTCAAAAAGGTACTTCAGGTTACTTTCTTTTCAAAAATAAAATTTTAAATAATTAACTAATAATTGTTTTATTTTTCTAGTTATAAAGAAATAAATAATCATTGTAGTAAATATAGGGAATATGAAAATTAGAAATAAAAAAAAATCATACTTGAAATTCTACCCCTTAAGTATTATCTTTTTTTATCTTGGTTGTTTTAATTATCTATTGCTGTGTAACAAATTATCCCAAAATTTAACAACTTTAAAACAGTAAACATTTATTAACTCATAATTTCTGAATGCCAGGAATCCAAGAGCAACTTAGCTGAGAGGTTCTTGCTCAGATTGTTTCCTGAGTTTGGAATAAGTTGTTGACTGGAGACTCCGCTTCCTCACCATGTGAGCTTTTCCATAGGGCTGCTAACAATATGGCAACTTGCCAGAGAAAATGATCTAAGAGATAGATCCAGTGCCCCAGGTGGAAGCCATAGCAAGCTTGGAAGTGACATACCATCATCTCTACCGTATGCTGTTAGTCACAACACAAACTAATTCTGCAAAAATGTAGGAGGGGACTACACATGGGTATAAATTTCAGGAGGTAGAGATCATTGTGGGCTATCTGGAAGAGAAGTCTCACAATGGTATGCTATTTTCCAGTCTTCTTTTGGTGCATTTTATACACTATTTTCTACCAAATAATACAACAGAAGCATTTTATTTGTTATTAAAGTTTCCGCAAATATTGTTTTAGTGGCTAGACTATATTATATATTATTGAACTTTATATTATTTTCAAATTTGCACTATTTCGAAGAATTCTATGATAAAGAGCTTTTGCATGAAGCTTTTCCTTCTGTATTTCAGATCATTTCTTTGGGGCTGCAACTTAGCTATGGGACTAAATTCAAAAGCCTTAACACAAGTTGCCAAAATGCTGTTCAATTGGGTTGCATCAATTCAATTCACAGAGGGCTAAAAGAGTGCCTGCTTTACCACTCCTTTTCTGGGGACTTCCAAGGACCTTAAAAAATAATCACACTACTTTTGGATTTTTTTTTCTCACCTGATCTTGTATATGTGGGTATGTGTGTGTGTATGTTTTAGGAAGAGAGGAAGAGAAAAAAAGAGATAGAGATAGGAGTAGCGAGAAATATTTTCCTGAGTTAAATGGGAATCAGGAGAGGGGTGGAAAGGAAGGAATTTAGAGGGGTGGTATATTTAACTGAGAAAGTATTGTCAAAAACTGTATTTAATATGGTGGGAGTAGTGAAAAACAAGAGGTGTAGAAGGAAATCAGCATGCATCTTGATAGGACAGAAAAAGGTAATTGGTAGGGAAAATAAATTGGGAAATGCAATTTCCAATGCCTGTCCCCAGAAGACCATACTGACCCAGGAAACTTGTCTTATTCTCTTGAAACTTAGAGAGGATGCTGGGAAAGAACATACAATTCCTCTCCTAAACTCAGTACATTTGTATATATTTTACTTTTTTTTCAGATCCTAGCTACTATAAACTATTTTCCTGTGGTGAAATCATGACATATTACAAGCAGTCTTTTTATCAACTGTTCTCTATGCTTAAAAGTAAAATGAGATCACTCAAAGGACTGCTGGAATACCTCTTCACAGTTATTAAACTAATCACTGTCTTTGATATAACTAGGATTTCCCACAACTTTATGCTTTTGTCCAAAGAGTACATGTTTTCTGAGGCAGCAATTTGGTGAATTATAAAATTTTGACCAAGAGATGTATTCTTATATTTATTTTTAAGTGATCATCACAAATGAAAAAGTAGGGCTGCATTACTTTCTTACAAAGGCCTTAAGAAATATTTTTTCTGGTCTCATGGTATCCTGCATATACCTTATCTTATGTTTTATTGAATTTCATGTTTTATTGAAATAATCCATTTATATATCTCATTTCCCTTGCTAGAATGTAAGCTCTTGGCAGGGACCTCATCTTATACATCTTTAATTCTCTGAAAATCTAACATAGTGCTTAGTACATAGTTGTTGAACCATTAAATAATATAGTTGGAAACTTGAATGCCAGATTAAATGTACCTTTATGGGTATTTGCTAAATTCTTTCACATGACAAGTTAGGAAAAAATCTTCAGTCATAACTACTTTAGCCAGATGATTGTGCAGCACTGCAGACTTACAGATTTGCTGAAAACAATACACAGTTAAAATATATATTCAACAACATTCTGGTAGAATGTACTTAATATCTAAAATAAATTTATCTGAGTCAAGGCATTAACTTCTTTACTTATTCATTTTTAAAAAGATTGCTAAGCATCTATTTGCTAGACACACAAATACATGCCAGGCTAAGAATTTAAGATTTAATTCTATTGGCTACAGGGAATCTTTGCTTTACATATTCAGATTTGTATTTTAGAAAGCAGTGAGGAGGATGCACTGGAACAAAGCAAAGCCTGTAAGTACTGAAGGTGACTAGAAAGCTATCAGCAATGACCAAGTGAGAAATGATAAAGGTTTGAAGTAAGGCAATAAACATGGGATAGATGGGAGAAGATAATGAAAATTTCAACAGGTAATAATTAACAAAGTCTACTTGCTGAGTGGATGTGAGAAGATGGAAGGTTGGCACGCATAACTTGGACATTTTTGGCTTTAGGGACCAACAATGAAGATGCTATTCACCTTTTACTAGGTGGCATAAGGAATAGTTGACCATGGAGAGAAGAGGGTAAACTGATATTTTTGCATAATTCAAACAGTGCTATCAATAAGCAGTTGAATAACCAGACTGGAGCTTAGGAAATATCGGTGGGGATTTTGAAAGTTGTCAGTGTGAGAGTAGTGACAAAAGTCCTGGCAGAGGATGAGATAGCAGAGGGAAGAAAAAGAAGGCGAGGACAGCAGAAGGAGAAGAAGAGGAGGGCAAATGACTGAACATTTACATGATTTGTTACAATTAATCACTTCAGGGTATTCTTTGGGTAACTTATATGGTTACTGGAGCCATGTGGTATTCAAACCAAAATAAAAATCTATACTGATGCAGGATCTTGAAGTAGTCTTATTAACTCATAGTTGTTGTTTTGTTGTTTTTAATGCTGTGTTTTTTCTCATAGTCTTGTGTTAGCCTTTACTTGTTCAAAATGTAGTGAAGGAAAGCTGATGAAGAGATTATTGGTTTTGCCCACTGAGCATCTGAAGATAATTAACTCTTAACAACATCATAAACTGTGGTTTGTTTTAGCACCTTTGTCATCAGTTTTCTATGATGAACACTTGTAATCAACAGTAATGAAGCTCTTTACACAATTGAAGAAATTTTTTGTAGACCCTTAATTGACTTTCAAGAGAAAAAGTCATCAGACTCTTTTCTCTCCTATGCATTACAGTGGATATGATATGGAAGTTAACCTCTTCAATATTGTACTGACATCCAAAGGTATAGACATCACTCAGCCATATCAGTGATAGATGTGAAGGAGATGCAGAGTGATTGGGGTGGGGTGGGGCAAAATGCCATCTCTAAAGTAAAAAGGAGGGTGATATGATAGGTTCAAGACATAAAATTGTTCAAAAATAATCAGTTTTATTACCTATCTGTGTGACCATGCTCACATCTCCAGGTTTTGCTTTATGATATTTAAAATGAGGGAGCTGTATTAGAATATGTTGTAGTTTCCCTTCAGCTCTAAAACTGCACCAAGACACAAAAATTAAAAGACTAATTATAATGGCAGAAACATTAATAGACAAAAGGATCTTCTGTTAGGCAATTCCCCACATTCGAATCAACGTGGCAGGAAGTAAATATCAGGGTTTTGACAATTTAACTGTTTACTCTTACAGAAGCAGACTACATCTCAGAAAAATGTATGTTCTGTTAGGTTGAACCATATGATCTTGTTATTTGTGTGGGTTAGTTGACTATAAACATGTTCATATGATCCAACTTAATATTATTTCTATTTAATGCCTTACCAAAATAAGTAAGTCATTAAATGTTATTTTAATTACAATGTTTTTCTAGAAAATATGTATTTTACAATCAAGTCCCTAACTCAAAAAGCTGTGGAATAATTTATATAGTAAGTTTTGTTTGAGAACCTTAAAAGGTGGATATTATATCATGCCATAGGAATGTTATGTGCAAAAGATGGACTCTTCATTTATTGATAGAGGCTTTTAAGTCATCATTGAAATTCTTTATACCGTAGTTGTCTCTTGTCCATATTTTTTTAAGTCAGGGATTCTTAAACTTTTTTTTCCATGGACCTCTTTGCCAGTCAGGTGAAAATCACAGACTACTAAGTCCACACTATATTGAGTATTATTTAATAAATATATCACATGCACACCAACACGTCCCCACAAAAATAATGCTTTTTTTTTTTTTATTTCAATTCAGGCTCCTGGATCTCTTGTTAAGAATGCCTGATTTAAGTAAAGTCTTCCTTGGTATAGATTCTACTTAGACTGTAAGATTCTATCCCTGAACAATTGACGTTTGTCTCTGAAGCAAGATTAAGCTGAACTGGAACCTGATATTAATGCCTTTCAATGAGTTTTTTTTTAAGACACTCAGTCAATCTCTTAGCAGAGATATACTGCATTTACATGTGACAAGATTAGATATATTAACAAAGAACTAGGTTACAATTCATGAGTTGAGTCTATTATTCACTCCAGGACATGGGTAGCTCTGTGGTTGAGTCTCCATTGTTCATATTAGCAGCCTACTTAGAAGCAAGGGTAAGAGAAAGAGAAAAATCTGCAGCTGCATCACTGGTTTGAAAGGCTTTATCTAGAGGCTGGAAGATGTGGGGTATAGTTTTCCTGGAGATGAAGTTATTAGAGAAGCGGTGTAAGCCTGGAGTTATGAAAAAAAAAATGTTTGTTTCTTCAGAATCCAGGTAAATTCAAGGCATATGTTATAAAAATACAAATGAAAAGTATAATCTGTGAATTTTCTTTAAAAAAACAACAACAACAAAAGTTGGAGAAGCTCATTAAGATTTATTATAGGTCCCATTTTGTAGTCCCGAAGCTTAACGACAGATGGTGGTGTAACTCCACAAATTTTCAACATCTACCTTCAATTCGATGTAATATAGATTACCCTTGCTTTTACTCCGGTAAAAGTAGAATTTTCCCTCTTCCCCAAAATGTGTCTGGGAGGAGAGTGGGCATAGTGTTTAAAAGGAGTCTGTTTAGTTACTCATCTTCAGAACACTGTGCTGGGGGAAGGGGGTAAGAAAACAGGATCCTGATAGGTGCTGGTTCTTCTATGTGAAAGGAAAAATATTTTACTTTACATTTAAAGAAGACTTTTGTTAAAGGTTCTTTTGAAGTGACTAATACAACTTTGAAGATGGTATCTCTAACAGAAAAATAAAAAAATAAAAAGCCGTCCATTCCCCTCTCTTCCAGCGGTTACTCCAACTCAGCTGCATTTTAAGTCACAATTACATCAATGAAAAGGCACTTAAGAACAATATTGTTGTTTGACTGAAAGTTTTGAATAAGTCATACCTAAGGGATTGAATAATTACATATTTGTAACAAATACTAAAAATCAAAGCGGTTCTTTTCGGGAAGCATCAAACCAACATTTCCAACATGTCATTTGCGTGCACTGTTTTCCTGCACCCGGCTTTAGTTCGTCTCATTTTGGTGAGGTTTTTTTCCCCGCAAGATGCTCTAGCAGAGATCATGTCTAACGAACTTATCCTTCATTGGTACCGTAGCAGAGGAGAGTTTCAGATTTTGTTGACAGGCGGTTTCATCGTTAAACAAACTCGAAATCAATTTTGCGTGAGGGAACTTCGGGGTCCTCTTGGTGCAACACTTCAGTTCCTAAGTAGCTCAGTTTAACTTCTCCCAGAAACCTCTTGAAATGACTTTGGCAGATCCACGTACTGGCGAGTGGCCCTGAGCTGAAACCACTACTTTGCGCGGCGACTGCAAGGGACAAAATTTGTCTTTCCCTCTCCCTCGGATGTGCAGTGTTTCGTTTAAAGACTGCCGTGAGCCCATTGGGCTGACCAGTGACTTGTGCAAAAGAAAATTATTCGTTCGCTGTTTGCCCTTTCAGCGTTTTCCTCAGCTGCGGAAACCCGGTTTTCCTATTACAATACTTCAACTTTTTTGGAGTCTGTTAACACAGAGCGCTAAACCCCGGCGGGCTCCAGCAGCAGCCGAGTCGAACAAAGCCCGCAGTGTTTCGGGCCACGCTGGGGCGGGGGTTGTGGGCCAGTTAAAGGAATTGCAAATAAATATATTTTATGACCACCCATCAACAAGCTACGTGCCACCGTGGCAGCCCCTGGTAGCCGGGCTGTGTCTGCAGTGTGGCCAGGGGCGGGGGCTGGGAGGCGACGCGGAGCGAGCAGCGAGCCCCGAGTCTGAACTTTCACCTCTCGAACCCGGGGCCAGCCCGCAGGCTGTCGGCCGCCGAGGCCAGGATCCTGGCAGGACCTGCTTTCTCAGCTCCCCCAGTCTTCTCTGCGGGCAGGGTTGGTGGCTTGGGGAATGGCAGCAGAGGAAGAGGAGCTAATGGGGCGAAGTGAGGCGGGGGCACAGGAGGTCTGCGGGCTCAGCCCGGCAGGGGAAGGCTCAGCGGCAACTTAGTAAGTTGTGCTCCTCCGACTGAGATATCCTTTTGCACCACTTGGCACGGGGCTATTTGTACCCACACGAAAGAAACGTCACGCTAAACATACCCGTTCTTCTCCAAGTCCTGAAAAACAGAACCCCTTTTCTCCTCCTAGGGAACATCAACTTAACTTCCAAGTAGCCCAGACTCCTTTACAATGAGCCTCTCCCGCTGCACTTCCTCGGGACGCCTAGAGAGAAAGGGAAGTCAGTGGGATCGATGTATGCGGGGGAAGGAAATGGAAAAAAGTGAAAAGCCTAGACCTTTTGCCTGTTCTGTTTCTTTCATTCACAAACCTCGTGAAAGGGATACCTCCAGCGTTTCAACGGTTTCGACGCGTTTGCTCTTCTCTTTTTCAAAACAGTTGCAAGGTAATTCCGAGAATCCTCTTTTTATTTGTTAGCTAGTGAGACATTAAGGCGCAATAGTGAACATAAAATTGTCCACAGGATTCAGGAGGGTGAGGTAGGGTCATGTGGGTCTGGCGTTTTCTAATTTTAATGACTATACCCTCCTCTCCTCCCCACTCCCACCCTAAAAAAATCAACTTATTTGTCCACCGTTCAGCCTGGATTTCGAAAAAGAAAAATTTAACGAGTCGTAACACAACTCACAAGCAGAACTCTTAAGGACAGCTGAAGTCTAAAACCTCACAGAAAGCGCCGCAATTCTAAGCCAAACTCTGCCTCGTCCCTCGTTTTCCTGGCGAGGACCGTCTTCCCAGGATCAGCCCCGTGGCTTATGGACTTAATTGGTTTCACTAGAAATCCTGACGGTGTGTTTACAGATGTGGGTGCCAAGCCTGCTTCCTCCCCGGGAGAACTGCGGGGTTCTGAAAGGATTGGTTGGTGCCCTGTGTGTGTGTGTGTGTGTGTGTGTGTGTGTGTGTGTGTGTGTGAGTGAGAGAGAGAGAGAGAGGGAAACTGCCCTTTAGAGAAAGGGCGCGGTGCTCTTTGAGGAAAAGAAACACTCAAGACTCAAAGGCAGAAGTTTATGCTCGTCGCCGGTCTCCCTAAATACCCCCACCCGCACCCCCACCCTACCACCGGAGATTTTAACGTTAGCGGTTCTTTCTCTGGGGAGCAGGGCTGGAAAGAAGTCGGGGGCCAGGCTCCGCTCACAACCGCCTCCGGCTGCAACTATTGGAAGGAAAGTTTCAGCGCCTTTCGGATCTGCACGCTTCGCAACTGATTTGCGAGCACGGCGACGCGCTCAGGCGGCGGCGCTCAGCGAAGACGAGGGTGGAGGGTCACGCGGGCGGTGGAGGGGCTGATAGAGACGGCGGAAAGGGGCTGGCGTGGGGTACGGGCTACCGATGGGGTGGGGGCTTCAGAGGGAACTCCCACCCCAGTCACGCGTTCCATCTGGGGCTCCCCCTTGCCCTCCCTCGTCGCTTCCCCTGTCATCCCCCTCGGTCCCGCGGGGCCCCGCCGGCGGGTCGCGCTCTGCCGACAGGAGTGGTGACCCGAGTGCTGGAGGCCGGGTCCGCGCATCGCCTGCGCAGGCGCCTCGGCTTTGAAGTGTGCTCAGAGCGGGCTCTGGCAGTTTCTTCTTGCCTTTCATTCAGGTTACTTTGCTCCCCTCAGTCACTGATAGGGCCCGTCATGAAAGCCTCGGACCTTAGAAGTCCTAACTCAGCGGTCCCTTCCTTCCAAGCTCCGCCCAGCGCCACCGCAGCCTGGCCTGAAGCCGGTGACCAGGGTGAGCGACGGCGCGAAGCCTAAGAACTCGGGGGCCCAAGTGAGACAGGAGCCCCGACAACAACGAAGAGTGAGAAAGATACTCGGCTTCTCTCCAATCCAGGCCTCTGAGGCGTACACCGGGAAAAGAAAAACTAATGAGCGTTTTAACGTACGCTTGAGTTTCCCTTTCTGACTACCGTGTACTTTAACTCTCCGGCACCAAGGGTTTTGGATCCCTTCTAGGCTTTCTGCACTTCACGTGGAATCCCCTGTTTCATTTGCCAGCAGCTCCGTCTGCTGAGGGGACGGTACTTTGGGGACTGCCAAGAAGCAGCAGACACAACTCGGCTCTGCCAATACAGCATACGGTTTTGTTCTTTCCTCCCTCCCCACCCCCTTCCTAGACTCGCCTTCTGGGGCGAGCGGGAGGAGGCGGAGCAGGAGGTGGGGGAAGGGTAGGGGTGGGGGAAGATCTCGCGCAGAACAAACAAGTTCTCCAGCGACTTGTTTACATAGCAGGTGGACCTGACGTCAGCCAGGAGGCTGCGCTGCAAAGCCAAACAACATTGGGTCCCGCGTTCCCCATCCCTTAAAAAAATTGGGGGACCGGAGAAGATAGGTGGCTGGGAGAGGCAGGCGGGCTGATCAGTTAGTAGTTTCCAAACCACTTTTTGGATCAGTAACAACAACAATAACAACAGAAAGTAAAACAAAACAAAAAATGGCACAGCAACACTTGAGAATCCTCTGCGGCGTCCCTTCCCCCACCCCGCCCCTCGGAGGAGAGGCGGCTCCGCGCGCAGCGTGTGTATAGTTTGCATTGCCAACAACACGCGCGCGCGGCTGAGTGCGCGCACCCGCCAGCGCACATACACATACGCACACACATACACACATACAGGCACACACACAGATCCGGGTGGGGGGAGCGCCAGCGCGAGACAGCGTGAGCCTCCGAGAAAGCGCGAGACACGCCGGCGGGTGCAGCTCCGCGGCGGCCGCTGCGCCCCGGCTAGAGCCCCGCGCCACCCGCCACCCGCCAGCGAGCGCCAGTCCCGGTTATTTATGCGGCGGCCGCGTCCGCCGGCTGCAGCTTTCTGCGCTCCCCCCACGCCCCCGCCCCGGCGCGCCCCGCTCTCGCAGCAGCAGCTGTGGGGACTCGGCGCGTGGGTGTGTTCTTTGGGGGCATCTGCCTTGGCGGCACGGGTGCCACCTCCCGGGACGCTGCCCACGGCGTTCCCGGTCGCGGTAAGTTTCTTCGCCCTCACTCTGGAGCGCTGCACCTCCGCGCCCCGCCCGGTCCCAGCCACCCCCAGGCCCGGCTGGGCTGAGACTTTACTCCGCTCCGCTCTCCCGCGGTGGCGGCGGCAAAGTTTCGCCCCAGTGGCTGTGCTCCACGCGATCGGGCGAGTGTGACATGTGTCAAATTTTGGCCCGGCGTCGGGGTCTCGTTTCAGACCCAACATCACCACTTGTTGTTCTTTTTCATTTTGCTTTGTGAAGGGGGCAGGGGGAGTCGAGAGAGGGGCGATTGGTGGGGGCTTATGGATGAATTTTAGTTTTTAATATGCAAAATGTTGCCTCGTCCGGAAAGACAGCGGCTGGAGGAAAATGTGTGTCGAAACACCAGATGTGTTTGCTTACCCTGTTGTTTTGGTGTTTTTAATAGTTTATTGTCTCTTCCTCCTCTTCGCTTCCCCCTTGCTCCCCCCGGGAAGAGAAACAACAGTAAAACATCTGGTGTTTAGAAGCTCACACTTTATTGATCCAACTGCTGACCTTTATTTACTCAACTGGTCAAGTGCACGCTTCTCGTTTTTAAGTTAGGCACTTCAGCTCTTCATTTTAGAAGTACTCTGGGAACAAGAGAGGTGAAAAGACGCTCCTGTTTTTGGAGTGAAGAAACTCCTGGCCCCTAGTGACGTTTCGGGATAATCAAACATCTCAACTGCTGCCCTGATCACTCTCTTTCCTCTGTCCACGCGTTAGCGCGACCGCTTCACCCGGGATCTATCCCGATTTTAATTTTATTCTGCTTTGGAAAGGTCACCTAACTGCTCACTCTTTTATGGGTGCGTGTGGAGTGAAATTGCGCCATTCTTCGCGGGGGGGGAGGGGCGGGTTGAGCTGTGGGAAGGGGCGCAAACACCTTTCGGAGACAAGGAGGGCTTCTCGGTTGGCTTTTACCTGTAAATTTTCGGTGGCCCCGGGCGAGTTGTACGGCGAGCAGCACCGCTGGGTGGACTCTGACCTTTGCTGAGCACGGGACCCAACGCCCCTTAGCGCTCCGGGAGGCGCACGTGCTGCGGCAAAGCGGGCCAGACCCGCTGGGTGGCCGCGCGCGTCCGCCGCGCCCCCGCCAACCCCGCGCGCCTCTCAGCACCGGGTAGGTCAGAACGCGCCCTGACACCCGGAGAGCGGTGTGATTGGCTTTGTCCACCCTCATTTGCTGTGGGTGTTTGGGCCTCTCGAGAGCAGGGAGGAAAAGTTGCCTTAGTATCTTCAGATTTTGTGAGATCTTTAACTTCGTAAGTCTCTCAGGGCACCTGGCACACAGGGTAACACTTTTATTCGAAGGAACCTGAGTGCAAAGACACTTGCAGGTCTGGGGCATTTGGAAAGCGGAACTAGTTCATGTTTTGCCTAAGGATGAGTCAAGGGAGGCCGAACAGGACACGGTCTTAGAGGCTCCTCGGAATCCGGAATCCCCAAGGAACTAGACCCATCTGTGTATTTGTTTATTTAGCTTTGTAGCCAACAGATTGAAGCCACTTAGTGGACAGCTGCTCTCTGTAATAATCGTGTATTCCGCCCTACACATTTTCTCTCACCACATGTTGTGAAATCCAGACAGTTTCTTGATCTTGAGGATTATTCCTAGAGTACTGTTTGCTCCCAG
The DNA here is from genome assembly GCF_030445035.2 of Dasypus novemcinctus. NCBI lineage: Eukaryota > Metazoa > Chordata > Mammalia > Cingulata > Dasypodidae > Dasypus > Dasypus novemcinctus. Next base: position 90,115,602 of record NC_080677.1, read on the forward strand.
GTGGGGAGCCATTCGCGACGTGAGGTGAGCGAAGTGACCTGGGCGAGGTCTCAGAACCGGCATGAGGAAGAAGGGCCTGTGAAAGGCTGTGGGAATGTGTAAGGTGTACACATAAATAGTCATCATGGATTCGGCAGTGCTTAAAGAGCTACCTCCTCAACAAGCCCAGAGTCTGCTTGGAAGAATAGTAAAAATAGTAGCAGGTAAGCCGAGGGAGAAAGTGACACCCAGGTGTCAAGTAGCTGAAGAGGACGTTTTCCACCTGGAAGTATTAGGAGAGATTTACTTTTAGAAAAACAAAAGTTTGCCTGGAAGGCACATCTTTGCACGTTCTCCTAACTCCGTTTGGTTAGGTAGCAGTGGAGACAGAAGGAGTGTGTTTTATTGCAAGCCTGTGTTAGAGGTCAAAATTGAGGTAAAGATGAGCTTTCAGATATTTTCATCTCGAAGTTTGCGTTGTGGCCTAACTCGGGAAAGGTTTTATGTTGTCAAGGGGCCTGTTTATCTTTTCTGTCTCTATGAGTTATGGATAAGCTGTTTTCTCTCAATGTACTGGAATTTTAAAATGTTTTTGTTAATGTTGTTAAACACAAGTTTTAAATGTATTTGTTTAATGCTCTAAACACAAACTTTAGTATTTTGATCTATTTATTATATACATTAGTAGAGTGACTATGGAGTTATAGTCAATATGATCATTATGATCATAAAATATCATTTCAGCGTTAGAGCTTTTAAAAGTCCTTTTGTTTCCTTTTCTCTTCTTTTCTTTTCCTTCCTTTTTCTTTCTTTCTTTTATTTCTTTTACTTACCTGGACTCATGTTCAGTAGTTGCTCAGCTCAATACTTCTTAAAGAACTCACTGTTTTATTGTTACCAAAAGTTAAGTGAAAGAAATGCCTAATTGTGATTAAGTTACTAACTCTTAAAGAGAAGACTAGAAACCTGCTGCTATGTCCCTGAAGGTAAGAGAGGACAGTCAATAAAAATAGATAACCTTTAAAGTTCACTTTTAAGTACAAGGATTTTTAAGGAAATTTTTTTTTTAGCATTCAATTTAAATATAAGGACAAGGTAACTACTTTCTTTTTATATGTAGACTATTAAAATGCTACCATTAAACTACAGTGGATACTAGAATAAATAGAGCAGTCGAGGGGAGAAAATATAATTAACAATTATGAACTATTTATCATTCTTTTTTCAAAATTCTTCAACTTATATTTTGGAATTCAGAATGATGGAAATTCTAGAATTGAATGTTGTTTTTCATAGACTACATAATCTGGAGTAGAAAGAAGCTTTAATTTCATTATGATATTAATAGATTTTTTAAATGATTGTATTTGAGTAAACTGTTCTTGAAGTTTTATTTCTTTTCATGGATGATAATGCAAAAGTTTTGCTTAAAAAAAGTAAAGTAAATCCTTGTGCATTTTCTAGAAACCTAAATAGGGGGAAAATTGTTGTTTGTGGCACACCATAAAAATAGGAAAGAGACACCATGTTTACAGATAACCTGTAATGAAAAGTTATATTTACTTTGTATAAGCAAAAATTCAAAAACACAAAAGGGCTCTCTTTTCATAGCTTTTTATATTGTAGTTTATGAAAAGCATATTTAAATATGTGAAAATAACTACAAGATTTGCTTGAGATGAATAGGGTAAATGACAGTACAATGAATGTAGCCAGACAAATTTACCAGACATTTTTATTTCAAAAGAAGATGTAAGAGATACAGAACTTAATTACATAAAAGGGATATTATTTTTGAGAGCTTAAGGATTTATAGTGGTTCTGCCTCATCACCCTTATCTATTTCTTTGTTGACAGTCTCACGTTAGATCATCTATATTATAATGCTGATGGGAAACTGACTGATGGAAGTCTTCCTGTATTTTCTCCCTCTTTGAGTTAAATCAGAAAGAGACCATTGATTTGTAAGAAGAGAAAGTGATTAAGGACTAAGGTCATCAAGAAGTTCTCTTGATATGATTGGTAATAGACAAAATTACAAATCACAGTTGACTTCAGAAATAATATTAATTCCATTACAATTACTGAAGACTAGTTTCTGGCATGCTTAAACTGATTTTTTTTTCCCCTGAATTTTTTAATAGGTGGTAGATAGGACCTAACATGCTTTAAACAATACCCAGATTACTTGCCCTTTGATTTTAAAAAAAAAGAAAAGTCTATTTTGTAAGTTAGGCCTGCTGTCTTATGATTTGCATAGTTTGTTAAAGGAACTTCAGTTATTAGCCCTTAATTCATGCAATTCAATCAAAGCTGATCAAATCCAAACTAGAAAGACTGTTGTTTATATACTTAAGGCTTCTGAAAAGGCAATGAAGGTGCTTGAAACTTTCTTTATATATGTTCCAGTGTTCACAGTCTGCAGATCATCTAATTCCTAATTACAATTTCATAAACTTAGTTTACTTATAAATCTGTTCTTTCTTCAGATGAAATAAGAAACATTTTCTTAGCTCCAACTATTTACTGGACTTAAGTAATATCATATCTGTAGTCTTAATCAAGTAAAATAACTTAAGTTCTTTTGTTTTGTTTTGTTTTTTTCTTTAATTATGCTGAGGTCACTTCATTGCTTTCTTATGGAGCTACTCCAAACCTTTAGGATCTACATTTGTTTTGCAAAACCTCAGATTGGACCCCATAACTATTTGCGTTTTTTTCTGTCTTAATTAAGCATAGTAGTTCTAGTAGTTAGGAGGGCTGTCTAAAAATACCATTACTCTCTTTTTTTTAATGTCTCATTGGTTTTGTGGAAATTCATTATTAGTGAGTTATATAAACATTCATATTATAGAATATTATTTCCTGTAGAATATTCCTGCCTTGCAGATATTCTTGTCTGTTAAAACAAATGGATACTTCCACTTATTTATTTATTTCTGCCTTGCCATTATCCTTGTTATGTATCTATTTTTGTGTATATATATCTCTAAATATGCTCTTTTGCTCTGCTCAGTGTATTTATCTACCCCCCTGCCCCAAAGTGTCCAGACAAAACTAACAAAAATGACAGAGTAACTGGTGAAATGTAAGAAAATATTATGACTAGCTAGGAGGTTAAATGTTACAACATTGAGATATTGGCTGGGTGTCTTCAGAGAAGATTTAGATTTATTATGTTCCAGCACTATTATTATTACAACAAAAATAAACCTGGCATCTTTGAATTTGTATGCAATGACTTATTTTCAATAGTAGTATTCATAAAAATGAGTTTTCTTTAAGAAGCTGCTTCAATAATTTGTTATCTCAAAAGTGATATTAAATGTTGGTCTAATAATTTTTAAGAGCATAACCTCAACTTTATAATTGGAATGCCTAAGACTGTGTTTAATTAAACAGATTTGCTTAGCAGTCAGCAGAATATATCTGTGCTCTAAAGTAAGGTATACTATTATAATCCACATTTCATTTTTAAAGCGACATATTTTCATGATCAACAGTTTATGATTCACTTTGAATCCTAATAGTTTCTCATTTTATATTTGTGAACTTCGTTTATTTTCTCTAAGTTGACTTGTATTTGTTCATTATCTCCATTTATCTAAAAGTATTTATCTAAAAGTATTAAAGTGCATTTTCTCTATAAATCATTCTATGGAGACCCAGGTTTAAACTTTTTAATTCCTTGATATTGGAAATATGTATTCCTGGGCCTATATTCAACTAGTGTTTGAATTCAACTCACCAATAAGTTGTACACTTTCCATTTCCTTCTATCCATCAGGGGTATCTAGAATATAATTTAATCCATTTCATCCATTAAATGGATAAATATATTATATGGAACTGACATCTTCATTCATTCTACTGTGGCAAATTATTTTCACTAGCAATAGTGAATATAATTTAAATGTTGAAAAAGCACATTGCTATGAAGCAAATGAATTCCTGGTGGGTTTAAAAGCTCTCTTCATTTTTGGCTTATTAGTGTTCCTCAATTTCCTCCAATTTCTATCTTGGAAGGCTTGAAATATACTTTGTAGAAGATAATGTTGATTTAAAATTTATTTAAGATTTAAGTGTTTCCTTTTTAAATGTTGTCTAACACAAGCCTAAAAGATTATACCATTAGAATGTCATACTTTTAAAAACTTTTCAGTAAGTTAAGGAAATTAACTTTGAATCCCTCCAATGAAAGCTGCTACTAGAACAACTTACTTTTCATGGCATTTGTTTCTTTTCTCAACTTTTGATCTATATATGGTAGTATTTTTTTGTGAGAGTTTTTTTTTTTTGGCATTATTTTATTTTTGCATCATTTTGGTACATACAACTACAGACATCTTTTTTCCAACTTCTTTTGACCTTAAAAAACTTTTTGAAGTATATTTTAAGGTACAGGAAAGAAATCAGTGCTAGACATTCTTGGGAAAGCATTTATAAAATCTCTCACTGGCAGAGAGTAAGGAGAAACTTACAGTGCACTAATACATATATCCTAACATCTTAGCATATGTAGACTGTCATAGAATCATCTCATTTAATAAAGAAGATCCCCAACATCTTTAAGAACTATTCCTCACTATTACTTCACCCAAATTTATGTTCCAGGATTTGGCAGATCTATATCTGTATGACTGTAGCTAACTCCTCATTTCCTTTATATTCTTCAATTCTTTCCCTTGCTCAGCCTGCCATTAGTTTAGCTCAACAAAAAAATTTCTTTGTTCCGTATGTGTAGTCACTATAACCACTGTTGCCAAACTGGTCGCATATACTATCATTTCTCATTGAACTATTTAGCGCACCCACTTAGTTCTTTTACCTTCTTCCCCTTTGTGGTACTACACCTTGTTCTCCACACAACAGAATTATCTTTACACAATATGTCTGATTGTGTCACTTTTTAAATTTAAAACCTTCCAATAGATTCTTATCTCTCTCAGAATAAAAGACAGAGAACTGACCTAAGTTCATTTTATTTGACTTGTACTATCTGACATGTCCTAGCATTTTTTTCTCATTCACTTCACTCTAGACAGATTGTCCTTTTTCATATTCCACTACACAGGATCAGCTGATTTCCAACTCAGAGCTTTTATTCACACTATTCTCTCGGTCTGGAATGCTCTACCCTTAGATTTTGTCACGTCTTCACCAACTTCAGGTCTCTGCTCAAATATATCCTTATTAGAGAGGACTTCTCCAACCAATCTATATAAAATAGCAAAGCCTCATCCATCACACTCTGTTGCCTTTACCATATATATTTTGCTCCATAGCAGTATCATCAAGTGATATTTCAAAAAGTTGTTTATTATCTGTTGCCTAAATGATAATGGATATTCCATGAAGTCAAGGAATTTGTTTTGTTCACTATTGTAGCTCAATGCCTCGAAGAGTTGCCTGGCACTGCTAAGAGTTTTATAAATAAATATTGCCTGGAGGAATTATTGACTCATTAGAGGCCGAAGAAATTACTTCTCTCTGTATCATTACATAACTTTTTCTTCATCACAAGGATGTATACATTAAATTAATTTCCTCTAACCATTTTTTAATTTTCTGAGAAACAATATAGCATTTAACTTTTGGATGTTGTGAGTGGATACTTATGCTATTAAACAACTCTCAATAGTTGAGTGTTTCAATCTAAGAATATTTAGCACAGGTTAAACTGACATTCAATCATATATATCAGTATACCTTAGCATAAATGGCTTAAATAGTATATCTAATAGCTGTGCTATAAATACAACATGGTCAAACTATTTCTGGGATTTTCTTTGTGGGAAAAGGTGGAGGGAAATAGTTGAAGACAAGTTCTCTTCTGAAAACCCTTATATTTGTCACTACATGTAGATGGCTTTCTTTTTGTTTTTGTTTTTTTTTGGCATTGGAACATATCATAAGTTTATGATTTCTATTTTCTTTTTCTTCTAGTATCTATCCTTAAACAGAGCAGACTGAGGTTAAGTGATTGATTTCATGAAAAGTCCAGCTCTCCAAATTTAAAATCCTACCTTAACTTGCTTAAATTGCTTTCAGATACTTATAATTAAGGCATAAATAAATGATAAAACTTTTCGTATGATGCCATACAAAGATCTACACAAATATCTCCTAATAAAATCAAGATCTTGTAGCTATCCTGCTCACATAATTAGTTTCTACATATTTAAAATTTGCACTAACTTGCTCAGCAATTTTATTCTAAATGTCCTGAGAATAAGGAAAGGAATCTATAATCTCTTATATTGATAATAAAGAAGGAGATCTCTCTTCTTGGCCTATTTCTTCTCATTTTTCTCTTTTCCTCTTACTTTCTCTACACTGAATTGTGAGATCTTCAAAATAGTCCTCGTATCTTTTTACATCACCAATAACTATGTGACCCTTGGGAAACTGAAGTGAAGCCAAGAGCGGTTTTAACGCATAATTCTCCTTCTCCCCTTCCTACACCCATGTTTGGTTTTTGTTTTTCTCATTAACTCACACCATTTGCCCCTCTTGCATTCTGCTTATATATCCAGCATCCTCCTTGTTGCCATCTGACTGTTCCAAGTCCCTTTGCATTCTCCTTTCATTGTTCCAAGTAGGAAGTTTTCATATTAAAGGATTTTTGAAATAATAATGTATATTAGGGTGTGAATGAAGATTATTAATTCTTCTGGAGAGTGTTTAATTATTATCCCAGAGAGTATAATAGTCAGCTTGGTTTATTCAGAGTTCCATGTTAAGTGCCACGTGACCTCCACTCTGATACTAAGTCTGCCTATAACTGTTGTATGATATTGGGTGAGTCTTGTCCCCCAAGATTAAAAAGATCCTTAATTAGCTTTTAGGCTACTTTCAACTAAAATCATTCCATGAAATACTTGGAATCAGATTTGAAGCTATGAATACTCTCCCCTTACTACCACATAAACATATGAATAAGAATAAATGGGGAAAAGACACTTCCTAAAATAAAATCAATTAAACAAAAATTGCCATAAATAACTTAAAATTCAAGAGGTTTTGGGGACCGGGTGTAGGTCAGTGGGTGAGTGTCCGTTTCCCTTGTAAGAGGTCTTAGGTTCAATTCCCGGTGCCTCCTAAAATACATACATACATACATATAAAAACCTTGTGGGGTGTTCCTTGTTTTTTATTTGTTTTCCAGTTGTTTTAGCCCACTAGGCATCTTCATTTCACCCCCCTCATCCTTTGTCAGAATGGAGCCTCCCCTGATTTAATGAGAATGTTGAAACAAGGAGAGAAGGTAGAGTTCAAGTGCAGTTGATCACTTTTGGATTAGGAAACATAAATAACCACTTGGTGGTCTCAGCCCTGAATGTTATGTCACTAATATTCAATAAATATTAATTTCTTCACAATTTTGTCTTGGTCCTAGCTTATTCATATATTTAGCTGTTGGCGGCACCAATCCAGAAATAAAGTGTAGATTTGGATAAACTCTGATAAACTTTGTCTTAAAATTAGAACTCCACTTCTTAATGGACTTAATATACATTCATTTTTATAAACCATATTAAATGTTGGTCCAGTCTATGAATTGTACATGGTCTAGTCTATAAATTGTATGCTTGAAAGTAGTTAAATGGGAAATTTTGAATGGTATATATATGTTACCATAATACAAAATTAAAAGAAGAAAAAAAGAAACATAATTCCAACTATAGGAATATTGCTTATCTTTGCCATAGTTTGGCTGAAAGGGAGGGCATTGGGGTTTGAATATAGCATACCATATAGTATAGTCTTGAGACATCTTTCTTTTTCCCCTGGGAACTGCTAACAAAACTTTTAGAGCCTCATTCAGTTAGTTTCTTCTCTGTCTCACCTTCATTCATGTGATGCACATAATCATGCCAAGTGTGCATATCCAATGAAGTAATGAAGTGTACTTCGATGGGAAGTGTGATCTTTTCTTTCCTTATCTGCTGTATTGTGACAATCATCCTGCTATGCAGATTCAGCATAATCAAGGAGAGGAGCAAGTATTCTTGCTTCTCAAAAGGTAGGGAATTATTAGTTGTAGTAGTTTTTAGGGCAATGGATGTAAGCTTCTGAATATTCGTATTTTAATATATTTTACTTTGTTTTAGAGAATGTATATTCCTGTGACTAAAAATTCACTTGACAGCCTGATTTTGTATTGTCCAAAGTAAGATGATTTTTAAAACTGTATTTTCTTGTACACTTTATAATTGTTTATTTCCAGAAAAGTATGCTTTTACATTATCCTCATATTATTTCTGATTCTTTGCTTCTTTGCCATTTTCAATAATTTCAACCTATCCTTAGACCTACATATATATTGCTTTAAGTATTCTACAAGCATAAGAAAGGCAATGCAATTTGTTGTTTCTAATTCTTATAGATTTTATATACCTAATCTCTTTGGTATCCTTCTAATTGTGTCCTGAAAACATCTCAGTCCCACTAGGCTGAAACAATGTGAAACTATAAAATATGCTTCCTTGTATTATACATTAAAGGAACATTATTATTATCAGGTTTTTTTTTTTAGGTTTTTGAGGGACAACTTGTTTATGTATATAAGATCAAATGTTAAATACAAATGTACAATAATAATAAAGATATATGGCAACAAAATACAAAATACATAAATAATAAAAATATTTAATGTTATTTTTTATTATTAAAATTATATTTCTATATGGGATATTTAAAAGAGTATGAATGGTAAATTTTATTGTTAAGTGTTAGACATTTATGAGAGAGTGAAAATACATGTGATTACTTAGAACTATTTGGTTTCATATTTTACATTTAATTTTAAAAAACAATCTTGAGTACTGTGCTGTGGGAATGATTTTCGTAATATTCTATCTCAAAATATTTTTTATTGTGATGTTTAAATGATATAAACTATATTGTAACTACTCATCTTTTACAAAGTTGTGTTAAACTCTTTAATTTTGTCTACTTTTATTAAATATAAATGTATATGCAGTAAATTTTACTCTTTTTAATGTTCGGTTCTTTATATTTTGCCAGACATATTCAGTTGTGTAACTACCAGCACAATTAAGATATATAACAGATCTGCCACCCCCTGAAATTCTTTCAAGTCCATTTTTGTCAACCCTTACTCATACTCTCCAGTGCTTGGTAATCACTGATCTGTTTTCTGTTTTCTGTCCCTGTAGTTTTGTCTTTTCAATATGTCATATAAATGGAATGAATTAATATGTAGCCTTTTCGGTCAACAATATGTATCCTTTTTAGTCAGAGTTCTTTCACTTAGCATAGTACATTTGCAATTCATTTATATTATGGTGTATAACAGTTTTGCCTACGCAAACTTGTATAGTTTATTGTTGCTGTCACAATTTCTTAGAGAACTTAGAATTTTTCTCTCACTTTTCATTCAAATGTATTTTAATACGGCCTGAAATTTTATTTTGGTTTACTTGCTTTCCTTGTTCCCACAGGTGTTTTTTTTTTTTTCATGCCTTTTCACTCTTTATCATTTGTTTGACTGGTTGAAAGATGTAAGACCCATTGTTTGCTAGTTCTTACAGAATAAAAAAGCGTATTCAAGTGTTTAATAATGTGCGCTCATTGATTCATTGACTTATTTATTTGATCTTCAATCACTGGACACCTAATAATTTCTTGATTATGTAAATGGAAAAACAAGTAAAAATGTTTTTTTTTTCCTTTAAAGTATCCAAGAATCCTAGAGTTAAAAGGGGTCTTTGAGATTGTGAAATTAATTTTCTAATGTCCCTTCTAAACCATAGGAAGATGGGGCTGGAGTTTGCCATCCCGGACCCTCTGTCAAATTGCCTGTGAGCTTGAGTATATGAAAAGAGAGTAATCTGAGACACAAATCAGAAAGGTGGGTGAGAAGTTTTCTGTTTGAGATGATGAAAAAGGAGGGGCAAAGAATATTGGTGATAGTATCACTGCATTTGAATATAATTAATACTACCGAATTGTGTACTTGAATTTGGTTCAAATGCACTGCATTTAAAGTGCATTGCAGTGGTTACTACAATTTTTTAAAAAAGGTGAACTGCTAAGAACAAATTGCCAGTTTGAAGGGATTAGGCTGAGTTGGAATAGAAACTGAGGGAGGCAAGAAAAGAGTGAAAATAGGCAAGAGGTTTGGAGAAATTTTCTGTGGGTTGGCTTTTTATGGAGAACAGTGTAAAAACATCTATATGTGAAGGAAGAATCCTCATCTCCACTGTCCTGGCTAGTTGCTTTAAAAACTTCTATGAATGAGGAGCTAGTTATCATAACATCCACATTTGGAAAAATGTAATCAATAGAAAATTCTTCCTTACATTGAATTGGAATCAATTAGATAGCCATTATTTCTAGCTCTGTAACTTTGGATTTACACAGAATATTTCACATAAATAACCTTTCAGATGTCTGGAAAGTTTTCCATCCCTACAAATCTTTTCTTTCTAAAGCAAAAGAAGTCAAGTTTCTTCACTAATTCCTGGTATACTATATAGATTTATTTTTCCCATCACTGTTCTGATCACTCTCTGGTTATGCAATGTGTCTATTTGCTGATGTTTCCCTTTAAAATGTTGTACCCATAGTTAAACACCATACTCAGAACTCCAACCTAGAAGAAAATTTATTTTTTGTAATAATGTTACATTGTTACTTGAACTGCATTTTTAATATGAATTGCAATTAATATGTACTTTTTATAGTTTATTTTAAAAACAGGTCTTTATCTCTTTAAATTTGTGTTATTTTAATTCAGGTATTCAGCATAAGATTTTTAAAAAATCCTGATTCTGTTATATATGTTAGCAGTTGTGTCACCATAATTTAGATTAATACATTTTATATCTATACTCAATTATTTATGAAAATACCAAACAGAGCAGGATTAACAATAGAGCCCCTTCTATATCTAGTGACAGTGGACCCCTTAAATTGCCATTAATCTTTTGGGTGTGATTATTTAGCTTCCAATATACATTTGAAAATAATCATAATAATCATTATAATAATGGCTAACTTTTTTGAGCGGTTTGTTTAAGTAGTTGTTTTCTAAGCACTTTATATATATTAATTCATTTAATCCTCATAATACTTATAAGAAGGTAGTGTTATTTTTCCCATATTATGAATGACAAACAGAATGTCAAGAGTTAAGAAATGTCTGACTTATTGTGATTCTAGCAATGGAAGAAATTACAGCATTGATATGAAGGCATTGGCCACTGGAGGTTCTGGGCACAGGGGGAGGGAAACGGGTATAATAGGGGACTTTTTTGCGACCTGGGAATCATTCTGAATGACGTTGCAATGACTGATATAGGCCATTTTATATCTTCCTAAAACATGCAGAATTTTGTGGGAGATGGTGTAGACTACACTGTGAACTGTGGTCCATGCTCAGTGGCAATGCCTCAAGGATGCATTTATCAATTGCAATGAATGTACCACACTGGTCAGGGATATTGTTATGTGGGAGGATGTGGGAGGTGTGGGGAGTGGGCAAATGGGAATTGCTATATTTTTGGTGTGACATTTATGTAATGTAAGTTTTTTAACATATAAAAAAATGTTTTAATTAAGGTCTGAGATTTTATTTTACTTGCCTATCACTGTTTCATGAGTGATGATAGAAGATACAGGACTCCTGGGTCAGAGATAAAGGGCTTTATTACTTACAGCACAGCAAGCAGCATGAGCTTCATGTTTTAATTTGGTTCCCCTTGACTTGCAAACCCCACAGAAGTTCCATAGAGGGGCTCAGATTCTTACTGCACACTCAGTGGGTTGTGTCACAGCTAAGGACCCCAAAGTTTAGGAACCCAATCTTTTATAATGGGCTGTAGACAAACCTGCTCTTTGTTCCAGAAGGAGAACTATCTCTTTCTTCCAAGGACGTTTTCCATACAAACATCCATGCAAAAGCAGTCCAGAACAAAAGTTGCCAGTGCCTTTGCTCACAAGACATGCAGAAATGAAAGAGACCCATGGAATTTGTCTCTCATCCCAGATGTTAAGAAACTTAACCAAAGTTACACAACCAATACGTGGACTTACCCCAAGTTGGCCACAAAAGATGTTCTCCATACTTGACTTGGTCCAGATATTGTACAGCTAAGGCATTTCTCTGATCCACTCATCTAATAACAATGTTAGAAAAGGAAGCAAGGTTTGGCATGGCTTATTTTTAACAAATTCATGGCAGGGTTTTTTGTTTTTAAGTGCTCACAAGCCATCTGTTTAATAACCTGTTCTAGAATTCTGTTGGGAAGTAGTGTCAAACTCATTAATCTTTATTTTCTATAATCCTTTTACCTTTAAAAAATAAAAGGACATTTGCCCCTCTTATGTATTATGTCTGCTCTCCTTTTGTTTGTACTGCTTACAAGGTTATCAACTATAGTCCTATGATAACATAAGATTTTTTTAATACCTGAAAAATATAATTCATGGGTCCTGTTTACCTAAACTTATTTAAAGTAACTTATTTTCCTTTTAGTAGTTATTAAGCTCTGGTTTCTTATTAATCCTTATTTGAATTTCCATTCCCCTTGAACATATTCCTTTTTGGTGGAGAAGATAAAAGCCACCTAAGATTTTAGAAGTTCTGTTTCATCTCAGCTGTCTGGTGAAAATTGTCACCAAATAGTGGGCTGATAACCCTTATTAATATCCCCCCATACCTAAATAGGATTCTGAAGTGTTCTGACATATATATATATATATATTTCTGTTTCAGGCCATTTTGAGCATTTATTCTGGCAGCTATGTGCTATGTTTCTATATTATTCCTTTGCTATGCTTATCACTTCTTAGGTAAAATGATCCTTGTGTAACTTCTGTGTTTCCTTGGATATTTTCTCATTTTTTCTTCATTAGTATCTTCTCAGCCTAGAGGGTAATAGTTTTACTTTCAATAATTTATTATTTCAACAGATAAGACTTATCCCAAGCCGTTTTTTTTATTTTAGAGTTTCATGCCAACCCATCATATATAGCAGGGGTCAGAAAACATTTCTATAAGGGGCTAGGAATCTTAAGCATTTCAGGCAATACTTCTCCATTGCAACTTTCCAACTGTGCTATCATAGATAGAAAGCAGCTACAGACAATACTAAACAATGAGTATTGCTGCATTCTGTTGAACTTTATAGACACGGAAGTTTGAATTTCATAAAATGTTCATATTCCACAAAATATTATTCTTTTGGTCTTCATTCAACTATTAAAAATATAAAAAACATTCCTACCTTGCAGGTAGGACATCAAAAATCAGACACTGGACCAGCATTAGACTATGAAGCATATTTTGCCTACACTGATATATGTTATACTTAGAATTATGAACTTAGACATGAACTTCCAAAAACTCTGTCACAAGCTCTTTAATGAAATAGTTCTTCCCTTTTCACAACAAATAAGTCAAAAGTAGTAGTTCTTATTGTTTCTTAAGTATTCAGAGAAAAGAAATGATCAGTAAGTCAATAATTTATTAGATGCTTCAGTATGGGCATTATTAGGAGTACTATGTAACCCTTGATAATAAAGTACAGTACCACCAGAGTTATCAGAGGTCTAGGTAGTAAACCAAGAATAACAGTCACATCATTTCTTCAGAGGACAGGGCAAAACAAAAAAAGTTAGAAAGGTCCCCAGGCAGGTAGAAGAATCATGAAGCATCACAACCAGCAGAAGCTACTTAACGTAGCTTAAAGCATGAGATCATGGTTTGGCATGGTCCAGAGCATTTTATATACTCCTTGGTAAGTCAAGAATGGGTAGACCAGAGACCTAAGATTAGATGAGCAAAGTATCTTGCCGAAATGGGAAATCTGAAAGCTAATTACACCAAGGCTCTCTCTCAATTAGCCAAAAGGGCTATTTGACAAGATATGCTTCTGTGCATTTGGATAAGGAAGATCTCCTAATATGTTTACTTCTGGTAGCTCTCTAGCTAGGATTCTTTGCTTAAGCATTCTAATATTTATTTGTTTATATTTTTAAAGATAACTAAAACTAATCTTGCAGCATTTGTCTCCGGGAATATTCTGTTCTTATATATGATGTAAACTTTGTAGCTTGCACAATCTGAGCTAGAGGAGATGGGGAAGATGGATGAAAAAACTAAGAATAAGGAATAGTAGTAAAGTTCTTTTCCTTGATGATTTCTCTTCCTTGCTATGTGCAAATACATAAGTCCCGCAGACTGACTTTTTTAAAATCCCAATTTATACCAACTCTCTTTTGACAGACCTGATTTTAGAGGTAGCATTTATTACTTTTTTATGTGAAAGATTTGTTAAATTGAACATCATTTCTGTTTCTTTCTTGGGTTTTGTTTCTTTTTCCTTCTACTCTTTAACATCTTGTATAATAACTTGTAATTTTTGATTCCCAGCTAAGCCACAATACCCATCTCCCCAAACTACCCTTCTGAACTAATCTTGACTTGTCTTTGTATTCTTTGAACTAAAGGTTCTCTGTGAACTCTTTCTTTATCATTTTAAGTCTCGGAAGACACACTCGTATCATATAACATTTATTTCCTCGTGAAATAACTTTGTTCAGAATTAATTGAATTTTATGTTTCTGAGTCTATCAGATTTTAGCGTCATTGGCCATTGTGTTGAATGAAAGTCCTTTTTTATGGTGTTTTGTTGTATGTTGCACCTTACCAAAATTGTGGTGAGAATGACTTTCAGAAGAAGGGGATTTTAAAATAAAGCATTTATGAAACCTCTTTAGAATTAAGACAACAAGGAGTGAAATATTTATGAGTCAGGGCATGGCGGTATGAGAAAATACAGTCAAGGCTGTGGTTTCATTACATTACTTACAGTATTTGTGTGACCTGAAAAACGAAAAGTGCAGAAGATCTAATGCAGTCAGGTATGGAGGCTGCTGAGATGTGCATAGCTAATGAACTATTATGGTCTTCTTCAGAGTGAAGTTCTCTTCTTATTTTTTTGAAAATGTTAGTAGAGGATAAAGAAGTACAATTAGAGGCAAAAATGCTGTTTGATGGCTTAGGCAAAACAAACTTAAGAAATATTTAATTGAAAAAAATTTTAATATGTACATTTGATAATTCTCTTTTTAATCACACTTTTCAACAAGAACACATAATTATTTCTATTTGTTAATTAATGTGTCAGTATGGTGGTGTAAAAAGTTAAGTAAATTTAGTGTGTTTTTTGATGTGTGGCAGTTGGATTCTCTCTTGTAAAATGCCTAAGTAAATTAGACAAACCAAGTTAAGTATAAATTTAGTTGAAGAAATACCTTTTATTGCTAGAAAATAAAAATATGTATTTAAACAAAGAGATCTGATATAGTGTTAACATAGTAAGTTTATAAAATGTTATAGGTGATATTTTTGAGTAAATATTTTAAATACAATTTAAATAACTGAATAATTAATAGGGATAATATGGCTAAATGATAGTATATGGTTACTGATAAAAATATACATATATAAATTATTTTATCTTCTAGAAGAGTAGTTCTCAAATTTTATTTTTTAGAAGAATCACTTAGGTGAAACTTAAAATGCAAACTTGTACATCTTACCTAGATAGTCTGATTCATAGCAGCACAGGAGAAGGACCAGAAATCTGCATTTTTAGAACACATCCGTGGTGATTCAAACAAATGATATACAGACCATACTTTTATGAACACCAAAGTAAAACATTATATGGCCTTTTTTTTCCCAGATAAATAAAGAAATTTAAATAGAACCCAAATGTTGGTGGTCATCAGAAATAAAATTGTAATTTAGAATATAAAAGATATAACTACTCCCTGTGAGAATAAATTCATAACCTCTAAGGTTGTAAGAAAATTTTCACCTACCTCCAATGTTTTTATTGATCCAGCAAACATTTAAAGTTTCAATTGCTAATCTAAAAGAGCAGAAGTCTACAACTTCACATATAGAAAAAAAAACTTATAAATTATAGAAAGTAGAAAATACTATTAACTTGTTTTAAAATAAGGCAGAGACAGAGAAGGAAAGAGAGGAGTGAGATTTAGAAAGAAATATTTGTGTTGTATGTGTATTTAATGCAATTTGTACCAATTGGTGTGTGTGTGATTTGTCCTGTGATATTTACTAAAAGTAAAGTTACTTATTTTTTGCTTCTTTGAGTTCAGTTTACCCATTTTCGTAGTGTCTGCCTTAAAATTATACAAAATAAAATTAATATTTGGGAAGTAGATGATGAATCACAGTGTTTTTCAATCAAACTTATTGGAAGTCTACACAGCCTTTGAAAGATAGTCATTCGGCTGTTTAGAATTTGAAGCACATGTTTTCTATAGGAAAAAAATGTTCTAAATATTGATTGATTTGTGATGAGAGAATTGATAGAAAATTATGTTATAATACTAGCATTTAAGTCAGAAAAAAATTATTTATTTATTTTACATACTTGTGGTGGATGCTAACCAAGTTCTTGAGTTTCTTCCCAGTCAGCCAGAGGCTGTCTCTTTTTTTTTGTAAATTCTTGGTGTACTAAGAGATCTTTTAATCATATAGTTCCCAAACCTTGTGCCTTCAGTCTCTCTCCTGGATCATCAGGGGAAATGTAACACTTCATGTTTCCCACAGAAGTTAGAAAGAGAAGGACCTTAGGGTTGGGATGTAGTTTTGGGTTTGGGGTTGGGCTAGACACATGAGCATGAGGTTCTAACTTTATAAGAAGCTGATGAAGAAGGTAGGAGAAAAGAAAAAAAGGAAGGAGGAGAAGGAAATAAAATCAAGTTACCTTTGGGCTAACAGGAAGGCAAACTGGTTGGATTAGACTGTCTGGGGTGGTTGTAGAAGAAGAAAGTGGTTTGGTCATAGACCCCACATTTTCAGAACATGGCTAGTTGGAGTTCAGAGGCAGTTTAAGGAGCAAGGACTGTTACCAGTTCGTTAATCCCTCATCCCTGGAACACATTCATTTAATAAATCAAAAAGAGGAAAGCAAACAGGAGGGGAAACAAAAGTGACCCTAACCCTTTCACTGCTGAATTCAGTTATCTACCCATAGTATCATAATGACCAAACTATGGACACTTGAAGAGCAATATTAACATTTCATATTTGCAAAACATTTTATAGTTAATAAAACTTTCCTGTAATATCTAATTATATCTTTGAAATAATTCTATAAGATAATTCAGGCAGATATATGCTTTCTGCAGATGAGGAAACTAAATAATGGAAATTATTGTTTACTCAAGTTTTAATGACTAGTCAGCAAAGCCCAGACTTGAGCATAATTTTCTTTTTCCTTTATATATCACACAACATCTCATGATCTGGAATTTGAATCTTCAGAATGCCTCGTGCATATTAACAGTCTGGGGGGCAAATGCAATGTCTTCAATTTTTTTGTAGTCCTTTGCAGCATTAGTACACACAGTAGAGACCCAGCAGTAATATTTATTAACTGAGATGTGGGCCAGACATCATGGAAAGCAGAATGCTTTGCATCAGACAGATGGGGAGCAAATCCCGGGCTCAGCCACATGACCTTTGGGAAGTTATCTCTCGATCTAACTTTCTCATCTTTAAACTAAGGATTAAAACACCTATCTTGTGATATTTTTGTTTGAATTAAAAATAACATTATTGTTAAAATAACGTTTGGCATCCACTAAATCCCAGCACACAGTAGCTAGGATTTAGTGGATGCCAATGATAACTATTGGTGTTACCACTGTCCTTTTTTCTGCCCTCCTCCCCCTTTTCATGCAGGAGTGATTTTGTTTGTTGACTTTGTTTTGTATGATTTTCTTATTTAAAAATAGACTGTGAGAGTTTAGGATGGGGTAACCTGTTTCTGCTAAGGGAAAATATTCATACCTGACTGTGAATTCTGGGTAGAAAGGGAAATATGCATTTTTGCCAGAAACAAATGTATCGTGTTCTCATTTCTTATCCCTTTTGGTCAGGCAGGTAAGTTACAAACAGTTAATCCAGGAATGTTCTTTAGAGGAAAATCTGACTTTCTGGATGTTCTCAGATGTCAAATATTGTCTCTGTCTGAACCGTCTATCCTTGGAAACCTGATATCTGAAACTTAAAAGTTAATTTAGAAATTTGTTTGTGGTATTCAAAGTGAAATTACAATTGTTTATTCATGAAGTTCTCTGAAGCTATTAGATGTGGCAGAACTAGATGTTCCCCATTTTATTTTGATTGTCTAAACTTTACTGCATTTTCTGTTTTTTTAAATTCATCAAAAGCCTATGGTCTTACTGATTTACTTTAAATATGATGTTTTTAGAATAATAAATTCATCATTACAAGTCTCATTTTCTGGACAAATACATTTGTAAGCAGTCTTACATAATAAATTTAAAATATTCCTCTTTTCCAGGCATCACTTGTGACTCCTGTTAGTATTTTATATGTATTCTGGTAGTGGGTTTATGTAAAATGATTCCTTTGTTGTTTTATTCAATGTCATAGGTCCTGTTCTGAGGACCTTTTCCTGTGCCTACAGCTAAGCTGGGGATTTTACTCTTAATTTGGCTATGATTTAAATTTATGGAGCCAGCTTTCCTGGTTCTGAAATGGAATAATCTCCTATTTTTATAATAAGGGTAATTAATTACATTTCTTTTGGATTAGAATCCTCTCCTTTATGTCTTATAACCCAGACCATTTTATTCTATGATATGAGCTCTTCATAGAAGACTGCAGTGGTCTTGTAATACATTATTCTGTATGTACTATAGAGTATTCTTTTACATGTACACAATTGGGCAGATTAGGGTGAAAAATATTGGACTTTTCCCTATTAGGTCTATGGCATTAAGAGCATTTTGAACATACTTTCACTCTCATCTATCTACCCTCCCCTTCAGCACTAGGCAAGTACATTAGATAATTCAGTCAAATGAGCATAATGCCCTTTCCCATTTGTCTGGAAATAATTATTTACTGAGGAGATATGTGCACAGTGGAAGAAAGGTTTGGCAATGGTACATATTCTTTAGCTTGTTGGTGTTGGGGAGCATAAGTTAGTAATCCTTTAATAAAAAGCACATGCTCAAAAAGTGGTTACAGTATGTGGGTAGTAACTATTCTTATACAGGACTGTGTCATGGGAAGTGCTTCATTTCCATTGGGAATAATAGATTAATTTAAAACAGTGCACGATTTATGTAATGGTTGGTTTCAGGCTCTAGCCCAGCCTTAGAAATATCTATTTTAAAATGTAGAAGCTTGGCATTCCATTGTACTTACTTAGAGGTAAACTTTAGTAAAATTCTAAAGTAAATATTTGCTTAAGATTACTGCTGAGTAATTTATATCTGATTTTAAGCAACTAAAGAAAGATAAACATAAAACTATACTGCTTAGGCAAAGTCACATAACCTAGCAAGAATATCATTGTTTGGCTACTTTAAATTCTTTCCACATATTTGTCACATATATTGTTTACTCAACTAAAAAAAATTTAAGTATGAGCCATGTTGAATTTTCAATTAAAGTTTAGCACTATAAAGTTTATTTTTGGGACATAGCCTCTCTTTTGTTTGTTATCACCAAGGTTGTTGCCTTTAGAATTAATTGACCTGACTTTATAAAGTATTACTTACCTACAATTTAGAGATGAAGTTATTTTCAGTATCAAGCCCAGTGCCTGGCACAAAGTATGGGGACGTTCTGAATATATATAAACCTTGTCTATCCCTTCTCCCCATAAGCAGTTGCTTATGTTTTTACTGATTGACCTTTTGCTTTTGTTACTTTTTTTTTGGCAAGATATTGTGAATTTTTAAAAAGTTTTTAAGAATTCTTTTTTGGATTCTGCCTAATATTATCCTTAAAGCCATTAGACTTGATTGTTCTTAGAGGTTATATTTTAGGATTAAGGAGTTGGAGGTTTTTGCAAAATGCAGATTATGTAAGTGCATGTTTAGATGTAAGAATTAGAACATATGTCTATGGTACACCTTTATACACAGAATTTCGTTAGCATTTGCATGAAAAATTTGTCTGTTGAGGTAATGTGTTAAAATTGTTTTGTTGGCAAATTACAATTTATCAACAGACCAGTGCTTTCAAAAAATAATTTCTACATTCCTAAATGCCTATATTAGTTCTAAAGTAAGTAACCATTTAATTGCTATATTTAATCTATTAAAAATAGGTTACATAGAATAATAAACTTATATAGCAATATTTTTGTCTCCTCTGTTCTTAGGGAAACAATTAAACCTGCACATTTAACATATTAAGCATTCATAGGATTATAATTTAATGGAAATAATACAAAAGAACGCTAAAACATTTGGTATTTTATTTGGAATTTTTTTTGGGGGGGATAAGTACTTTGTATTCCTCGTCCAAACTCTAAACGGTGTTCAGTGGATTAGAGGTCCCAAAAAACACCAAAGAGATATTGAATATTTTGTTGTGCTGCAAGTTCATTTGCTTCAATAAAAAATATCATTATAAAGAACAGGGTCTATGTTTGTGTTTATAATGATATTAAATTTATTAATCTATTTTAAAATGTTTTTGTATTTCACAATATAGTTTGAATTATATATGTCACTGATAAGTGCGGGGAAAATTTCTTTTTAAATTAGTGAATAAGTATATATTTTTTCACAGATCATGTATTATGAATTTATATATATATTCCTATAATACTAGGCATTTTGTCTCATCTTTATATCATGATGCAGTCATATAAATCAGAACAGCAAAATAGTTACCTGAAGAGTACTTGTAATCAAAATAAGAATGCAGTGTGTTAAACTACAAGTAGTTTAGAAGTTTTATCTTTCTACAAACTTGAGACTGCTTGAAGAGACTTTAGACTGATTTTTCTGAAAGGACAACTAGGTGAGCCATCTAAATTTTGTAACTTTAGGAAACCAAGAATTATGTTTAAATCAGTATAGAATTTGAAAATGTTTTATGCTTTAAATATTAGCTTTTAATCATAAATGTCAGTCAGTGCATTCATTTCCACTTTAGCTCTTCTCTTGCAACTTATTTTTGTTAAAAATGTTTAAAGGAAAAATTCCCTAATACATTTTTAAAAACAAAGTGTATGTACTTTATTTATTGTTAACCAGTAAACATCTGTCAGAAGTTATAGTGTTAATTTCATCTGAAGGGAAATCTCATATATTAAGATAGAGATCTCTTTTATTTCTATGAGAGTGTTAAGAATTTAGGATTTGAGCATTTGCTGTGGCATATGGTGCATTTTCTGTCCTATTTTGTATACCAGCCCATTAAGAGGAGAAAGTGAAGTAAGTAATCTAAAAATAACTCTGCTGTTGGCCTAATTTAACAACAACAACAAAAAAGTCTTCTGTGCATAAGTTCCACATTTTGTCTCCCCTGGTAAAAAATCTCCAAAGCATTCTGCCACCTATTCACAGAACAACATCTCGTTTGGCAGCATAATTGCAGCCAGAAGAGCTGATTTGACTTTTTCTATAGTTCTGTGTGCTAGCCCTGTCATAGTACAAATCTCATCAGCCCAATGAAACCCACCTTACCCTATTCAGGGTGTGCACACTCCCTTTCCAAAACACATTCATTTTCCCAAAACCTTATACTTCTGTATTAAATCTGAATTGGTGCTTTAAAAAAACCAATGAGATTAAAGTATTTTATTAAAACTAATCACAGGAGGTATGTGCGTGTTTTTGAAATTTTTTTTGACCTATTCAACTCATCTTTAAATTATTTTGTCATGGGACATTTGAAAATAGTAATAACTTGTAAAACAATACAAGTGCAATGTGTTTCTTTCATCTTTACCTTTTCTTTGGTGATTTTTGTCACTTTGATTATACTATTTACTGTTTCACAGATTGACATTTTTGTATTTTTCAGCATCTTGTTTTTCTCACAGGACTCCTTGGTGTAGAAATCAAAAGATAACAGTTCTATTTCTAGCTTTAAGTTTTGGGCATTTTGGGCACTTTGTATGATAATGCATTCAGTATTTATTAGAGATACAAAGGTCCTCAAGGCCCTGAGTGTGAAACGTCAATAGTGAAACGATGCATTTCTTCCTGGTAGGAGAATTAATTGGCCTTGATATATTTAAAGGCTTTTACACTTAAATTCTAAGGATTTTTTTTCCTGCCATGAGAGCTTTAAGAATTTAGGAGTGAGCATTTGCTGTGGCATATGGTACATTTTACATTTTGAAATAATTTTGAATCCTACACAGGCATTCATTCACTGATATGTTGGACTGGTATGAGCTTAGACACTCACAAAGGATACGTTAGCTCTTAAAAAGATGAAGTGTAGAACAGATAGGAAAGAAACTTTGTTAAAGAGTAACTGATTCAAGTATTAGAAGGAGTGGAAAAAGAATAAGTGGCAGATATGTTAGGGAGCTCCTGGGGTAGATTGTTAAATTAATGGCCTGCAATGAATCACCTTGACTGACTTGGGATGTGAATTGCTTTCACCAATAGCACATAGCAAATATAAGGCAAGTAGAAACTTGATAAGTATCTGCACATTAGAGCTTGCCCTCTTGGATTGCTAGTGTCACTGTGGGAAGAAACCTGGTCTAGCCTCTTGGAAGGTGAAAGCCCAGTCTATTCAAGGCCGAGCAATCCCAGGTGAGCTCTGTCCCCCACTGACCTACAAGGTGAATGCAACTACATGAGCAAGCCTATGCCAGATCAGAAGAACAACCACATAGCTAACTCCAAGAATCAGTAGAAATAATAAATTGTTGCTGTTTTAAACAGCCATATTTTGGGGTGGCTTATTATGCAACAATTGGCCATGTATACGAGAACTTAAATTTTAAATCTTTTTCTCTGTTTGCCTTTCATAGATGTTGCTTTGGTAACATTTATTCAGTACCTATTATCTATAAAACACTGTATCTAATTGCAGATGGTTTAATATATATTTATATTTTTATTGTCATTGTCAGGGCAAAATGAGATTTGTTTCTTTAGATTTCCAGGAGGAAGGAGAAATCTCAAAGTAAGGGAACCAGTCATAACATTCGAAGATCACACCCATTTGGCATGTTCTGGTGTGCTGCATATGAGGATTCTTTACTGCTCCATGTATCCTCATAGGAGCAATTTACCCTAAGAGAGGACAGATTGGAGGTCTATAGACTTTACCACGGCAGTAGATTGCCATAAGAAAAGTAAGTGCCTATTCAGTTAGAAGTCATTGCTGCTCAGATTGACACTATTGACCTCTCCACTATAGGAATTTGTGCCAGAGTTCTAGGAGGGAGGACTGGTACCTAAAAAAGAAGCAACACTGAGATGTTCCTCTGTTAGACTTCATGGAAATAATGCAGTTATATTTTCTGACTAATGCACAAGAGTGTGGCACAAGTGGGAGGGGAGGATATTCTTGGTTCACTTCAATAAAGTTCCTTTGAATTACATTGGAACACAATACTGAAGAGTGATCCTAGATTGGAAACATTAGGCATTGGAACAGTGCATGAATAACCTAGGCAGTAGGGCTGCCGGTACCAAGAAGGAATAGGAATGTGGTCCCTGCTTTTTTAACAGCTTATGCCTGTTGCGAAGATGTCCTTCACATGCCTGAAGATGTGAGTGATCATGGTCAGGAGCAAGGAGAGAAGGAAGTCTCCATTTGGAGCTTGGAGAAATGTATGAATGAAGACCGATGAGAAACCTCTAGGAACTTAATAACTTATTTGGGAGGCATATGAAGGATGTTGGTGTACTTGTGGCTGTGTGCAGATTTACCATTATCATGGCCACTAATTTGACAGTTTTGCTTTCCCAGCCTGACATGGCCTGGGAGAACACGAATTACTCTTGTATGTATCTATTGAGTTCAATCTACTTCTGTTGTTTTCATCAAGAATGACAAGAGAAAAGGAAGTAGAAAAAGAAAAGAAACAGAGAACTCCTACAAATCTAAACACAATTACTATATTTTGTTAGAAGTGAGTTACACTTGGCAAAGATATTTAAAGTAGTAATAATCAAAATCCCATCGTGATTTTTTTTCTCTTGGTAAGTTAGAATTACTCTAAAACTTATTGGTGAAAATAGTTGAAAAACTTCAAGTCTATTTTAAGAGGAAGGTAATGAGGGAAGAATGCAGCCATGCTACATTAATGTGAATTTTGTATATGTCCTATTTTTTCCACAGAGGATTTCAGGAAACTATAATTAGAAAACATGCCAGTGAAATGATGTGGTAGAAAGAAAATAAAAATGAAGGAAACATAATCATGTTTATAATTATGTCAAAACAGAAATATAAAAAGTCAAAACAAGGAAAAGATGTCTACCAAAGCAAAAGGCATAAAGACCTATAGTGAAATTCCTGATTTGCCTCTGAGTTTTTTTGCAGTTAAAGCAAAATGTTATATATGGTTAGATATGTAATATCCACTTTAAAAAGGAAGGAAGAGTATTATTCTTTAGGAAAGCATGCCATTACTTGGTAAATTTTAAAAGAGCTTTCTCATGTTGGGCCTTACATGGGGAATGAAGAGTAATACAGTATAACTATTTCCTCCACCACACATTTACCAGTGATCTACTGAAAAATCTCATCTGACTGTCTCTGTAAAGCCCAAAAATATATATCATCAACACACAACTCTGTGAGCTTGATTATTAAATGATTATTAAATGAACTAAGATATCTAGTTCTCTTTTTTATTATTAGTTATTACCTATTTTTAAGTGAATTAAATTCTATGAAATAATTCAAAATTTATATTTTTAATTTCTGATTTTTCCCTTATGCTATAGAATAGTGCTTCCAAGAGTGTAATGTGCATCTTTACCTTGATCTTTCTTCTTTGAGTTCTTGGTTGGACTGTAAAATATTGCTTTCTTTAAAGAAGGTAAAATTGTGTTATTTTTTTAGCTGCCCATTGCCTTACAGTTATTGATACTCATTTCTCAGAATGAATCTACTAATGATGGTTGCTGGACTTGAGATTCAATTTGCCTGAAATATTAAAGTTGTGCCATTCTAAAATTTTGGCTTGTATTAGTGAACCAGAGACTGAAACAGTAAACAAATAGAAATAGAAAGCCTGAAATCATGGAAGAAAAAAATAGAAATGTGGTGGATAGAGTTCTCTACTTTAAGCAATTGGCAATTTATCAACCTTTATGCCAAACAAAAAAGAACTTAACTTATATAATGGTTTTGTTTATTCATTTTTTCTCTTGAAACTGAATACTAAGTCTCTTTTAACTTCCTATCATATCAGTCAATCCAATTTCTTCATCTCCATTGCCATTATCAGAGTCCAAGACACACTCAGCTCTTGTTTGACCTACTATCATAGTCTCCTAAAAGGTATATTAATTGTACATATTTCTGGTATGTAGCTTTTTCTATTGTTTTTGCTATAACCATGCCCAGCAGAGTGCAGGCACATGGTAAGTGTTACATATATATTAGTTGAATAAACAAATGACTTTTTCGTAACCACTTTTATATTCCTCTAGTAAGTTCCTTAACAAAGTGTTGTTTAGAAAATACTTGCTTCCATATCATCCCTCGCATTAGAATAGCTTCTTGTTTCTCTCAGGGGAGTGACTGAAATCTTTAACATGGTTTTCAAGGCTGTATAGTACAGGGCTCCTCTCCTACCCCATCTCCTCTAGCTTCCTTCTCTCCAGCACAATGGCATCCATTCATTTCCTTCAGCTTGTCTCAAAACCTTCATAGGTGTTGTTTTCTTTGCCAGAAATGCTGCTTACTAATTTTTCCATCATGTTCTTTATCATGCTAATCTCTACCTATCCCCCAGGTTTAAAAAAAAAAATGTCACTTCCTCACAGAAGTCTTTCCTAACCTAATTAGATCTGAGCTATGGATTCTCATAAGACCTTTTTCTTCTAGTAGTTAATGTTCATAATGACACATTTATCATGAGATGATTTCATCAGTTTTTGTCTGCCTCCATGTCAACACTAAACTCTTTGGTTGGTTGTGTTTTTAAGAGGAACCGGGGATCAAACCTGGAACCTCATACATGGGAAGCAGACACTCAACCACTTGAGCTACATCTACTCCCTATACACCGAACTCTAAACTTCATGAGAGCAGGTACTTTTGTTCACTGTCAGTTTACACCCAGTACCTAGCATTATACTGGACACTTGGGAGGAACTAAATAAATATTTATTGAAAAAATCAGTGAATGGGTAAATGAATTAATTTAGTTAGATATACTTTGCCTTGTTTTAGAAAGAATTTAAAGTGCCTGATTGGGATAATACAGTACACTAAGATGACAAAAAATAGTACCAGGGCCGGGAAGAAAATAAGAATGAATGGAAAGTGAACCCCAGGAACAAATTGATTATGCTCTCCAATTCTGCTCTGATGTATATTTTGTAGCTTCATTTTTTTTCTAGGTGAGATATTTGCAGTAAGTGTTACATTTTATAAGATCCTGAGTGATTACTTTTTTAGTGTTTTATATTTAGTATACTAAAATCATTAAAATTATATTGATATTTTGGTCACTTTGGTAATATCAAGCAGTAGGAAAGTATGACCTACATTGGCTGACAGTGATACTTTTGTCATTAAAATAGGTTTTCAGTTACGTAGTATATGTACAGAGAAGGAAATCTACCCTAAGGACTTCAGTGTCAGATTTTGAAATAATATTCACTAATGAAAGTAAAATGTAAAAGTCCTTTATAGCCAAGTGGCCTGTCTTCACCCTTCTGATATCCTCAGGTTAATCATGTGTTTTGGCTTTAGGCCACCTTCATTCAGAGTTTTTAACTGAACTGGAAGGATATGAACACTTTCCATAGGATTTATAATATACTTTCTAAGGAATTAAGAATCATGTGTACAGATGCTTCCTTTGGGGAGAGTGGGTTAGAAGGAGAGGGCCATATATAAAAATTTCAGCACCAGAAGTACAAAGTAGAGATTTCTCCAGATTTAGTGTAGTTCCTCCTCACAAATTAGTTTAAGACATTTATCTTCTATATTAATATATTCTAATAGATATATAGTATTAAAATACATGACTCTAGAAAATAGTCCTTACGTTTTTTGGTATATCCCAGTGGGAACTTTCAGACGGACCCTTAGTCTAGGCATTCAATTTCCTCATTCTGTTTTGTTCTATTAAAGGGCATATAAAATAAATAAAATGCAAAAGTCATAGAAACAAGATCATATACTAAACTTAAATCATTCACTTTGGTCAGAGAAAGGAGGAGTGGAGAGAAATCACATCTATACATCAGGGAACTGGATGAAAACTTTTAGCAATAAATCTTTGTTACATGCCACTGGACAGCTGGAAAGTAATGCCTCGGAAGAAGACAGAGTTCCTTTACTTCATAGCTGAAAAGATGAAAGGTCTAAAACTCATAATATAGGGAGTTGATTATTCTAAAATTCAAGTTTGTGACAAGGCTAATGAAAGGTCAACATATTGGAATCCTTACCTATGGGTCCCAGGAAGCAAAAAATCAAGAAAAATAAAAAGATTAGTCCTTGTGGTACAGACTTAATGGAGTCTTCCTGTTTAAAAAATATGTATCCATCACTTGTGTTGAGTGAGCTGTCACTACATTACTGTCTCCTTGCCTGGCTTTGGTATCTCTTGGCATGACATGCCCTGGAACTCTGGCTGAGCTCAACTGCACATCTAACCATTTCCTAGTGAAAGATAAGTTGATAGATTACATATCTGGATTTGGGAAAATTGGAGGATTCCCAGGAATTTTTCACTGAGATAACGTCTTGCAATCACAATAAAAAATTGGGAATCCACCTTCCCTGTAGACCTGAAGTTACCTATTAAGAATTTCATCACAACCAGGTTTGTCATCTCCAGCATTCTTCATGGTTGTAACCCTTCCAATGTCATGCTCTCCCAATTTATGGCATGAAGTGTTGCTTTTTTCCTCAAGGCTGTTGGTTACATATTTTGGAGCCATGGATTTTTAAATCCACACAGTGACTTATGTAAAGCCTGGATATTGTGAGAACTTAACAAGTGACACCGTTGCAGCAATCCACATACTATTTGCAGAGTGAGGCTTATGGCCCCAGGGGAGAAATTAGTTTATATCTCTCCTCTTTTGGGTGGGTAGGTGAGGTTCTTTGGAGAGCCATCCAGGACTGGTCTGAAGAAGCAATTGGTAGAAACAGAATGGTAGGAGAAAAAGCAGTGGCAAGAAATGAAATTGCCACTGTCTCTGATTTATGTCTTTCTTTACTTTTAGCCCTTTCTTTTTTTTTTTTTTTTTTTTGATTTTGTAAGTACATCTTTGGGTACCTCTGCACCTCATATACATTGGTTCACATCATAGCCCATACTCTCCTCCATTCCATCCAGTGGGCCCTGTGAGGATTTACAATGTCCGGTGATTGCCTCTGAAGTACCATCCAGGGCAGCTCCATGTCCCAAAGACGCCTCCACCTCTCATCTCTTCCTGCCTTTCCCCATACCCATCGTCCACCATGTCCACTTTTCCCAATCCAATGCCACCTCTTCTATGTGGACATTGGATTGGTTGTGTCCATTGCACCTCTATGTCAAGAGGAGGGTATTTTTAGCCCTTTCCAACACTTGCATTTTTGCTGGCCATAATAAAGACAAGTCATAAAACATAATAAATTAAATAAATGATAATGGGAAAAGAAAGTTAAGAAGATTACAATGTTATTAAAATTAGAACTTGAATAAAAATTTAAGACATTTACCGTGATGGCTATAAAGTCATTTAAAATTATGTAAATGAGAACAATAGATAAAAAGAAAAAGACTACAATCACAGAAAATAAGGTTAAGAGTTAAAAGTTAAAAGATTAAAAACATGGCACTTAAAAATCAGATAAAAGCTGAAAGATCAAGGAATATAGCATAAAAATAAGCTTAAAATAATACTTAAGTATTTTCTACTAAAATGTTAAAATGTTATGATTAAGAATTAATATGGAAGAGGAATAAATAGAAAAGATAAGAGGAAGTTAGGAGATAGGGTGTCTTCACAAGTGAATCAACTCTTCGAAAGCCTTGGGCCTTGGGTCACCCACCAAGGGCACTGTGCTCTTCCACACACTGCGTGCCCTGAGCCTCAAGTCCCAGCTTAAGGCGTCCTTTGGGGAATTTCTATGGACTGTGGGATAGGCTCTTTTTTTGCATACATATTCCCCAAATATATCTCCCATAGCAAAATAGCATGTGTTCAAATAGCTCATTCCCAAGCCCGGTGAAAATAATTTAATAGTCTTAAGGGAATATTTTTACTTTGTTTTAGCAAATATAGATATTGCCTTAAGTCTGGTCACCCTTTATTCCCTTATTTATTATCATAGAGTTATAATATAGGATGCTTTATAAAAATTTACAATATACATTATATAACTTCATTTGATCTTTATAATTAACTTGTGGGGCAAGTACTTTCATTATTCTTATTGAGAGGGATCTTAAGCATCAATTGCTTTAACATTCTATTTTAGAGTTGTGGAATCTGAAGTCTTAAGTTATTTTAAATAGCGTTTGTTTGTCATGCTGAGATTAAAACATGGATCTTTTGATTCTCAGTACAGTACTTTTTCTACTATAGTTTTCCACCTTCTATTTCTTAAGTTCACCTTGGTTGAATGCTTTGTAGCATTTATGGACAAAAATGGAAAAAAGAAAGTGAATTTCTGATAGAAATTATGCTGTCATTCAGATTATTAATGAATTAACAGGAAATTTATGCCACTCACACTACCCTTAAGCATACTTTCTTATTCTGTGTGAAATTTATCATTAAATAATGATTTCCAAAATGGGAAAATTAATGGTTTTCAAAATGACTGAATAGAGCAGAAGTACTGTGAGACAGCAAAGCATAGACTGTTGTAGTAAATGACTGGCTATATATCTGCCTGGGGTGGTCTTTGGACTACCCTCTTTCTTTGCCTAGATAGAATCAAGCTTTGAAAAGATCTTGACAGGTCAGAGTAGATTAAAAAACTCACAGGAATAAATTTAATGGAGATAAATGTAAAATTTTCTTACACAAGGGGGAGCTTAATAGAAGTTCATGTTGTTTATAGGTTTTAATTGGCTACAAGCTACATTTAAAGTAATACAATGCCATGTACTGATATAAATTTTTAAGGCATTTGATTAATTTTCCAAATAATTTTGCTGGATGTTAGAGACCCCAAGACCCAAATACCACCTCATTCCTCAGAGAGAGACACACACAAAAGTTAATGGAATATTCCACGACACCCTAGGTATAGGTATGAAGCTTTGTACAGGATTCTGGAGGAAGAGAGTAAGGGCCAACTACATCAGAATGGGGGAATGCAGAGAGGAGAGGTTTCCTAGAAGACCCTGAATTGTTACAAGCAATTTTGCTCAAGTACAAAGATGAAAGTTGTTCTGGCTGTTGAGAGAAGTGATTTTCAGGGTAACTGGCTGTCTCCTTGTGATGGGAAGGAGAGTCCATATTGGAACTTAAATTAGTCCCCTGGTATAAGTCCTTTCTTTCATTCTCATGAATGGAAAATTATGCACAGATTTTCATTTCCATGAACAATCAAGGACTACTTACTAATAACCTCCTAAGTCAGTTATTAAGACTTACTGATGGGAAACGGACTTTGGCCCAGTGGTTAGGGTGTCCGTCTACCACATGGGAGGTCTGCGGTTCAAGCCCCGGGCCTCCTTGACCCGTGTGGAGCTGGCCCGTGCGCAGTGCTGATGCGCGCAAGGAGTGCCCTGCTACACAGGGGTGTCCCCCACGTAGGGGAGCCCCACGGGCAAGGAGTGCACCCATAAGGAGAGCCCCCAGCGCGAAGGAGGGAGCAGCCTGCCGAGGAATGGCGCCACCCACACTTCCCGTGCGGCTGACGACAACAGAAGCGGACAAAGAAACAAGATGCAGCAAAAAGACACAGAAAACAGACAACCAGGGGGAGGGGAGGGGAATTAAATAAATAAAAAAAAATAAATCTTAAAAAAAAAAAAAAAGATTTACTGAAACACAACATTCATAAAATTCAGTTCATTACTGGAGTCTACTAATGATTCTATTATTTATCAGAAGTCAGTGCCATGAAATACTTGGTATGTTGTAGAACTCCAACTGCTCATATTGGCAAACAGGTGGCTGGAATTACTAACATTTTCTGGCAGAATGTTTTATTACAAGTATATCAGCTAGGCTGTCTTAAATTGCTCATGGTTTTTAAATGCTATTATTTGATTTATGAATTATATTTGATTAATTTAGATTCAGCATTATCAGTCTTTCCAGAACTGTTTCCTTTACTTAAAGTATTTTGTAATTTATATTTTTATTCACAGTATTTTTAGCTCATGAATATCTTAGAGTACGAGCTCCACATCAAGCATACATCATCTTTCTCAGCACTTCTCAGATGTTGTTATGCGTAAGAACCACCTAGAGATCCTGTTACAAAACAAATTCCTGTGTACCACCCCAGAAATTCTAATTCAATAGATCTGCTTAAGGCATGATAATTCACATTTCTAACATGCTCCCAGATGCTGCTGATACTGCTGTTTCTCCAAACATACTTTGAGTACCTATGATCTGTATCATTATTGCTAAAGTAGATGTATATAAAACCCTATAAAAACATTCCCGTATGCTGATACCTCATATATCAATTATTTTCTATTGGAAAATAGGGAGGTGTATGTTGAGATGAGTCAGTGGGCAGAATAGTCTTTGCTTTGGGTTGTGGCCCAATTCAGTGACTTACTGAAAAAATAAAAATGTTGAGAACCATTGATTTCAGTCAAATTCAAGGTTATCAGTATGGCTCAAACATCACTCCTAGGACAATAGAGGACATAAATGTGGCTGGAGAAATTTATCAGAACATCTAAGGATTTATCATGCACCATGGTTTGCATTTTATCCTAAGGACAGTAGAAAATATCAAAGTATTTGAAGCTAGGAGATGGCATGGTCAAAGTTATGAAAGCAGGCATATGGCAAGAAGAGAGGCATGGGCATCAGTTTTGAAGATGCTATAATAATCCAGGTGTTAAAAAATGGAGGCTTTGAGCTAAATCAGCAGTGCTGAGAACGATTTTTAAAGAAAGTACAAGTAACAATAATAATAATAGCAGTTACCATTTTCTGTGCACTCACCATGGGCTGAATACTCTTCTAAGTACTTTATATAAATATGTATGAATTAATTTAAGTTTTACAACAATTGTATGAGCAAAGTATTGTTTTTACCTCTATTTTCCTGGAAGCTGTGTCAAGGAGAGGTTAGGTTACTTGTTCAAGACCACTCAGCTGGTATGGGCAGAGCAAGGATTTAAACTCTAGTTGTTTGGCTGAGGACCCAGTTATTATTCAACTGCATAGTAGATTTACTGAAATTTTATGAATTTGGGTGATAGAAGTAAGGTAGAGGCATGAATATAGGACACTGACAGATTCCTAGCTATTCACTCAGATAGGAAAATTAGGAGATAGGATAATAAGCATATTTGGAGTGATTAAGTGTTTCAAAGAAGGGAAAGGAAAGGATGAATTTGGTTTTGAATGTTTTGAGTTTGAGGAGTTTGTTGGAAATCGAAGTGAAGCTATCTAGTGGGAAGTTGGATATATTGGAAATTAAACTGTAAAAATCTAATGCAAACACAAAAACATGGTGGCAAGATTAGCATGAGACATGTGTTATGAAGTGGTTAAACCATATCTATAGTAGTGTATTCAGTTCTGAATGTCACTTTTTTTAAAATTTGAGGAGCTGTGAGTTTACGAAACAATCATGCATACCATACAGGATTCCCATACTTTGCCCCACCACCAACACCTGACATTGTTGTAACACATTTGTTACAACTGATGAAAGAACATCATCATAATATTATAGCTATAGTCCATGTATATATAGTCCATAGCTTATATTTAGTGTATTATTCCCACAAGCCAGCCTATTATTACCACCATGTATTAATGTTATAATTTGTTATTGTTTTGAAAGAACATTCTCATATTTGTACTGTTAACCATGGTCTGTCATTCACTATGGGGTTCACTTTGTTATTTGTTCCCCTGCGTTGTAAAGTCCATCCAAAGTGTATCCTCAGTGGCTCTCAGTTTCATCACAGAGATGTGCTGTCATTAGCTCAGTCCATTTCAGAATGTTTCATTACTCCAAAAGGAAAAATACCATACTATTACTTAAACACCACCCATTACTGATCCTTAGCATTGATATAGTTAGTACCTTCTTTGCCATTGCTGAAAAAACATTACAGCATTACTGCTAACTATTGTCTATGTATTATCTTATTTATATTTTCGTGTATCTCCATTATTCTTAACGGGTATAATAAAGGAACATTCTTATTTTATACCACTATGCACAATCATCAACATCATCAAAATATTAATAATTATGTATGTAGAGTGTTTGTGGAAGGCTTAATGAGGTGAATTGTAAATGTGGGGAAGTGGATAGAGTTGATGGTTACACATTGTAGTGGGTATACTGGCTTAGTCTAGGGAGGTTAATGACAATTGAAAGAAAGCTAGAGGATAATCTAGGGACTGTGTAACAAAGTGAATGAAACATTTTAACTTAAAGTTTATCCAAAGGTGACCACAGTATTAAAGAACTGGGAAACTACACCATAAAAAGAATGGCATAAGGAACTGAATTGTTTAGTGCAGAGTTAATGAAGCTTGGGGAGGTTTGATAGTGTGAAAATATTTAAAAATAGTTCTGTAGAACAAATAATAGATTTATTTTATGCAGCCTAGAGGTCAGAATAGAATCAAACACATAGGAATTATTCAGATAAAGATTCTGAGAATGGAAAAGTATCCAAAAAGAGTAGAGCTTGCCATATAAGGTAGTGAGCTTTGATAGCATTGAAATATTGACTAGAATGCCACTCAGTAAGGATATTTTAGAGGGATTTCCTGTAGTACATGGCTTACTGAGTGTAACAGACCTTGATAAAATTGTAATGATATATTCTAGTTTGTTTTAGAATTTATTTATAAATTATGATTTTTAAAATTAGTCAGCTTATTCTGAGTTTTTCTTCACAAAACTTGAAGTAAATTATTTTTCTTGGCAGAAAATGCTTATGCCATTACAGTGTAAGATTATAGTAAATAGAAATTTGTAAACAAGGAATTTCTTTAAATATGAATCCACATTTCATGACTAATTTACTTTTTTTAGCAGAATGAAATGGATAAATTGCAGAAATGACTTACCATATTAGTGATTCCAAATAAAGATAGTGAAATTTTTAATTCTACTTAAAGTCAAATGTCGATATAAAATATAGTTTCTCATTACTGGAGCTACAATCTTTGTATCTACTTTTTTCTTGGCCACTGGGAGTTTTGTTACCAGCAATGAAATACAACCTTCATCTTGTACTGTATAGGATAGATACTGTAAATTTTGGTCTTGCTTTTCCATTGATCTGGATTGCCATGTGGGAATCCTGTTCAGCTGATCTTTATTTCCTGAGTCAGAAATTCTGTTTTACCATCTTTGGGGTTTTCAGCAGCTATTCTCAGCGGGCTGTCAGGTACTGCACATGAAAGAGAAGGTTCAAAGGCATAGAAAGAAGTTTCAGGGCTGAAATGTTTACACTGCATTTTTAAAAATTTTACAAACATTTTCTAAGCTGATGGATCAGCATGAAAGCTTAGTAGATCTAAGACCTTTTATATGTTAGAGTATAGGTAACAGTTGAATACACATAATTTGAAGGAATGATATGGTATTCCTGTTATAAATTTAATACAGAAATGAATTGTTTGCATCTGACTTTTCAGTAATCATAACAACAATGTGATTAATTTTGTAAGTTTCTTCATATTTTTATCACAAGTTTATCTGTCCTTGTTATGCTTTGTTTTCCAGCTGACAATTAGTACTGAAATGAAGTACAGCCTAAAATCAAAACAAAATTAATGTCCTTAGAAATTTTATAATAAATTTATTTATCAGGTTTTGTCACTCCTTGTGTAGTCAAACACATATATTACATGGTAATAAAAAGTGTTAATTTTCTAGTAGAATTGTAATGGAAGTGCCAATAAGGAAAAGCCAACTATTGCAAGTTTATCACATATTTAAAACAAATTTTTTTTAGGAGGTACTGGGGATTGAACCCAAGAATTTGTACGTGGGAAGCAGGCACTCAACTACTAAGCTATATCCACTATCCGATGAGAGTTGGTTTTTTTGTTTGTTTGTTTTTGTTTTTAGGAGGTCATGGAGATTGAACCCAGGACCTCATACATGGGAAGCAGAAGCTCAATCACTTAAGGTACATCATCTCCCCTAAAATAAATATTTTAATTCAGAAGAAAAACTTCATCATCATAGATTTAGTGATATCTTGACATTTGCTAATATGTCAGTAACTTCTTTGAAAATATTGTGGTTCTCTTTGACTAGTTACATATTACACATTTATGCATTATAAATGGTAGATGGTCAGTTTTGCATCAGATTTGTATACAAACAAAATACTCAGTATGGAGTATAAAAGTTTGGTAAGGTCTTGTGTTTGTTCTTTGGTACAAAACTATTTTTAAAGGATTATAAAGTAAGCATTTGAGTTAGCTATCATACTCAACATTTTTTATTAAACAGATTTGACATGTTAAGCTGTAACAGAATCCATTTTTCTGGAACGTTTAGATATATTGAAAGACTTTCTGACAAGATGAAGTCTGTCTTGTGCATGGAATTGTGGGGGAATTTACAAAGTGAGCATACATGCTGAGTAGCTGATTTATCAAAATATTTTTTACTTGATTTTCCTTTTATGGACTTCCCTTCCATTTCACCCCCAAGTTTTCCATGTGTGTGTGTATGTTTTGCCTGCAAATTCTGATTGATGTAAACATACCCTCTAACTCAAATCAAAATGGTTATTTGGAGATTTATTCTTT
Organism: Dasypus novemcinctus; assembly: GCF_030445035.2. NCBI lineage: Eukaryota > Metazoa > Chordata > Mammalia > Cingulata > Dasypodidae > Dasypus > Dasypus novemcinctus. The sequence continues at coordinate 90,151,524 of NC_080677.1, forward strand.
GGTCCTAGGGAGTAAGTAGGTTTATGAAGCAAAGAATACTGAGAATTGTGTAGCACAGTCTATCCTTCCCACCCCTACTTACAAATATAATTATGAAGGTTAAAAAAATGTAGGGTCATTTCATGTTATGCACCATCCCTCCAATTTCCAGATTTGAAAAGTAATAATATACTAACTAGCGTATTATGAATACCTGATTATACTCTTATCAGGAGACTCATAAATTAAAGATTTCATTAAAATCATTCTGCCATCTAGCCTTAAAAATACAAATTCTTTTTTTTTTTTGGAGTGGTTGCCCAGTGTTTTGCAGTTTCCTTTAATATTTGGATATTGATTGGTAATCTGATTGTACTAGTCAGTTTTATTTTTATGAGCTCTCCGAAGACTCTGTTTTTATCTATATCACCTGACACATTCTGTTGCTATAGTCTTGCTTCCAAAATAGACTTAGAGATTTCTGAAGCCAGGGACTATGTTTCATCTGGCATTAAGTGGAACACTGGAGGCACAGTGAGCTAAGAGTGCATTTGGCCTGTTAAACACAGCTTCAAAATAAAATAAAGGCAGCATCATCAAAATCATCTTCATTATGGTCAACTTCATTTACCTTTTATACTGAGTGCATGCTAGATACTGTGATTATTGCTATTATTCATGATTCCTTTCATCCTGACCCCAGTTCTATGAGGCATATATTTTACTGATTTTAAGAATTAGGAAACAGGGTAATATATAAACATTAAAATAACTCTCCCAGTGTGGTTGTATGAATGAATGAATGGCTCTCATATTTGCATTCCTGTTATATAGACCATTTATGTATTTCGAAGATCTTTTAATTCATCCAGTATTTAAAATTTAAACATTTTATTTTCACCACTCTTTTGACACTTTTAGTTACTTTTTTTGATATAATCTTCATTCCTAGACTTGCTCCCAGGCTCCTCTCTCCGTCTTTGTTTTTCAGGCTCTAGCACACCCTTCAGTATTTCCTGAAATTCTGATCTCTTGCTTAGAAATTCTCAGTTTCTGTTTATCTGTCATTAGTAGTAAGATTTTCACAGTGCTCTTTCATAGTTTGTAACAAATGTCTCATGACAATGCAAAGTGTTGGTGGAGGGTTGATGTATGGTACCCCTGTATGATATTATGCATATTTGCTTTGTAAGTTCACAACTTTTGCTATACACTTAATTGTTTATGTATGTTCATATATAAATGATATAAAGATAATAACAATCAGATTGCTTAGGGGAAAATGACTTTGTTTAGTAGTAATATTTTGACAATGCTCTTTAATCATTAGCTAAAAAGGTTTAAAAACAATGCAAGTTATTGGTGGTAGGGTGGGATGTTATATATGTTTGTTTTCTAAGTTCACAACTATTATACACTTATTGTTTATGTATGTTTATATGTAAGTGATATATTTCAATAAATTTAAAAAAATTTAAACCTAAGTACTTGGCTTTTTGGCTTTTTCTAATCAACATGAAGAATGAATAGCAAGTTAATGACTAGTTAATGACTAAAAAATATAATTCTGGCTTTTTAAATAACTGCATACTTAAATGGAATATGACTGTTCTCTTCCAGACGTTTATCATAGCTCATGTGCATTTTAAGAAACTAAATTGCAAAAATATGGGAGCAGCACAGGAACTTGGACTTTCAGGTCTAGAAATTTACAGAAAATAGAATAATAATTGATGAGTCTAGGGAACTCAAAGATCTTGAAAATCCCCTGATGCACCTAATCCTCCAGAAACCACCTCTGTATTATTATCTGATAATGCTGCAGATTACAAGGCCTCCCCTGCTTGGATCCTTGGGGTTGAATGAATTAAGATTCCTATCCTTCCTGCCCACTATCCTAGCCCTTACACAAAGAAAACTCCAGCCCATTTTTAATTTTAAAGCAGGATATCCAGTAGAGAATTCTCTTGGTTGGTTTCAGATTGCCAACAAGTCAATTTGGACACATGCTCAGAGCAATCATGCTGTTATCCTTATTTCACAAAACACTAATTTATATGCACCAATAAAGAGATATTGAAATATGTTTGATTCTAGTGGAGCAGATTATCTTTCTTTAGTGAAATTAATGGGAAGAAACAATTCAGTGGAAGTTCATATAAGAATTTAAGAATCTACTATATGCAAGGAAGATACAGCAATAGGCCTTTGTGGGATTTAAGGATGAAAATGACATAGTATTATTCTCAAGGAGCTTGACATATAGAGGGAGAGGTACATGTATAAACAGAAAAGTAAAATTCAAGAATAAATTAATTAAAGAATAAATAGATAGCCAGAAACCTATAAGAATGTTATATTCTAAATTGATCTCCAGAAAAAAATATATGGGAAGATGGCACTTGATCTGAGCTTTAAAAAATGTATAGTTGCCTAATAGGTTTATGTATGTAAATGCTCAAATATATACTATAACATATCCACATGAATTAATGTGTATATAAAGATGTGCATGTATGTGTGTGTGAATGTATAGAGTGGAATTGGTATGTACTCTTCCTAAATAATTTTCATAACATGTGAAAATTAGAGCTTATAAAATATCTTCTTCTTAATTGATGCTTTTGGAATATTATCTTGAGTTAGATGTTGAATTTTGAAGCTAAAACTATTGATAGTCATTATTAAATTATGTAGTAACATAATGTCAGACGAACATATGTTAAGGCGGTATAATTGACAGATTTTAGGAGAACCTTCCCATGAAGGCCCATACATCATTTTGCACTGAAGGCTCCTAAGGCTAGGAATTTGGCAGCTGCAGAGTGCTCATTCAGTAACTGGGTTGACCTGGAAGAGTAGGAAGTTATGTGGAGGAAGAATCTCAGGTCACATATTCCAACCTGAGTCATCTGGTAATGATTAAACCAAAGCAACCTTCCAGTTTAGCCTTATGAGTAGGTCCTTTAGATACTCCCAACTCCCTCTCCTCAAATCTCTTCTCTTTTGTTTTGTTGCTACCTGTATTAACTATCTATTGTGTAAAACATACTACCACAAATTTAGAGGCTTCAAAAACGCATTTATTATCTAACAATTTCTTTGGGCCATGAATCTGGGCACAGCTTATCTGAGTACACGAAAACAGGTTACAGTCTAGGTGTGCACCAGGGCTGGGGTCTTCTTTGAAGATCTGCTTCCAAGCTTACATGGTTGTTGGTAGGTTCCCATTCCCGGTGGGTTGTTGGATGACGGCCTCAGTTCCTCACTGGCTGTTGACCAGAGGCCAGTTCTTTGAAACATGGGCCTCTCCATATGAAAGCTTGCTTTATCAACATCAGCAAGGAAAAATACAGAGAGTCTGCTAGTGAGATGGGAGTTAACAACCTTCCCCTTTGTCTGTTCTATTGGTTAGAAGCAATTCTTAGTACCTTGCCACACTAAAGGGGAGTGAATGATAAAAGGGCATGAATATAAGGAGGCAGAGATCACTGGGGGAACCTTAGAGTTCGTCTGCCACATGTTTGAAATGTCTTCTCTATGGGATAGATCTATTCTGTAATGATAGACTTAAAATTTAGAAAGATGGAATTCATCAACAGTTAATTTTACTTGGTAATTAACAATTACAAGTTATGAATGACATCAGATATTTTCTTTTTTTAAATGAAAGTATGTGAAGAGACTGAGAAGGATTTGGATTGCTGAAATAGAAAGAAGTGGTTGAATATAAGATAGAAACCTGGCAAAGAAAGGAAGTACAAACTTTTTGAGTCTTTGAATTTTTCCTGAAGTTTGTTTTCCTTTCTTCAACTGCATGGGGATTAGTGGAGGTTTTGCTCAGAAGTGCTTTGTCCTGTGTTGCAATTGTAGCTTTACTGTGATTTAAGAAGAATTTAAAATCATGACTTCTCCTTCCTTCCTCTCCCCGCTCCCCTGCCTAGAATATTCCTTCATTGAAGTATCGTAGTATCTGTATATGTTTAGAGACAATGCTAGGGAGCTGAAGTGGTGCAAGAGATTGAGTACCTCTCTCCCAGTCTGGAAGTTCCCACGATCAGTTCCTGGTGTTGCCTAAAGAGAAAAAATTTTAAAAGTGGAGCCAATACCAAAATATAAAATAAAATAATGAAATGAATATATTTCTTATTATATATGTTAGGAGCACAAAAATATTAATGGTATACATTTTCCAGCTGGTATTAGCCAAGAAAATTGACAAGTACATGACACAGTTATCTGTATATTTTGGAAAATTAGGGACAGACCACTGACTGATGATTACACTGGGTTAAATGGTGATAGAAGAACTGCTGTGGTGCATTCTCTTGTGCTTTATCTTGCTCCTTAATACTCCTACATTCATTTCTGGTTTGCATCATTGGCAATAAAAGACCTTGGCTGTTTGGTTTTCTTCACTTTTTTTTTTTAAGAAGCTTTGGATGACATAAATGTTACATCAGAAATATAGGGGATTCCCATATTCCTCACCACATTCCCCTACCAGGCTTTCCAACAGTAACAATGTTTTTCACTAGTGTGGGGTATTCGTTACAATTCTTGGACACACATTGAAGCATTGCTACTAACTATGGACCATAGTTTACATTATAGTTTGCACTTTGCTCTGCACAATTTTATAGGTTTTTTTTTTTTTTAGACAAATATTTATTGAGCAACTATGTACAAAGCAGTGAGCTACAGTGACTGGAACACTTCAGATTGTGTTTGCTCTTTCTGCTAGCATGAGCAGTGAAAAACAACCTCTCCAAACATAAACTTGACTAGGTTCTCCTGAGACTTACATAAGGAAATAGGCTTAAAAGATAGCTATGCAAACTTGTTACAGTTTCTTCTATCTAATTCCTCACCCGGTGGGTTGTGGACCCCAAGGAAGGCCTGGGAAGATGGGCAGTGAGAGGATGGCAGAAGCTGCTGGGGTCGAGCTGGAGTTCCTGGAGTCCCGGCAGGTGGCTCTTCCCAGAACCAAGATGGTTTTCTGCAGAAATCCAGGAGGAGGCCCTACGAGGACCTGCCCCAGGCTGTGACCCGCCCCAGACTCAAGAGGCTCCTCAGGGCTTGGCTCACTGTTCTCTCGCCAAACCCTCAGGACCCACAACCAGCAAAAGTCATCCAGGACTCCAGCCTCACCCTCTTCACTCATCACCCCCAAGTTCCTTGCATTTGTAGAATGCTTCACAATTTATAAACTGCTTTCTTAACTTCTACTTTTCTTGATTCAAAGAAGGTTTAAAGGTTTCACAGTAAAAGACAGGTGCCTAAAAATGCCAGGCTTTGATCTCGAGGTGGAGTCCTTTGAGAAGCTTCTGGGGCTGAGTGTTGGCCCTAGGTGGTGAGGGCTGGGTCCTTGGGGAGGCCCTGCCTGCAGCATATCCCACGGGGGTCTCCCTCGGGGTCCCCGCTACATAGGAAGAGCCAACCAGTGAGGGAAATGGCACCTCTGGAGCAGGGCCTGAGCAAAGTTTCCACCTTTGAGCAAACCCTGGATATCCTCAGAATGGATGTGGTCAGCCACCCTTGATTATCCTTACTTGTTAGAGTCCCAGGAAGAGAAATAAGTGCCAGGAGCAGTTCATACTTTCCTCTTAGTGCATAAAAGCAGAGATGTAATGCAAAAGCCACATAGCAAGAGGGCTGAGCCACAGCAAAGTCTTCTTCACCTCTGGTCCTCAACATCACACACATCACTCCCCATGGCAGACCACTTAGTTAGCCATGCTTGCCTCAAAACACCTCGATACCACCAAAGGGCAATCTAAACTGTTATGGAACTTCTCTACCCAGGTTTCACTGCCTTCACCAAATTGCCTGGGTGAAAAAATGCCCCTTCTAACTGCACCACCTCGTGTCCCCATGCTAACCCCATGACCTCAGCCTCTCCCATCTGGCCACTGCTGCCTCCTCCCTCCCAGGGCTCCCAGCGGTGCTACCCAAGGAGGTTCTTGTACAGCCACCCGCCTCTCACCTGGAAGTGCTCAGTTTTGTAGGTTTGGACAAAATGCATAATTGCCTGTATCTGTCATGGCAATGTCATGCAGGACAATTCCAGCATCCCCAAAAAGCCCCCATGTTACAACCTATTCTTCCCATTTCCACCCCTCAGAACCTCTGGTGGCCACTGCCTTTACATCAATGATACAAGTTCTTCCATTGCTAATTATAGTAATAATGTCTACTTTAGTACATAGCTGCATTCCCTACTTATGTTTGTTCATTGCTCAATTGTGAGAACTTTGGAGTAGTGATGCCCATTCTCTTTTTCATTGAGAGGGGGCTTAAATCCCATGGGACAGATGAATGGAATTGTCTAGCCTGCAATTGTAGATAGCCTTTGTTTTCTCTGATGGGCATTGCCCGTCGTCATCCTTTGGTTAGTTGTCCTGGGTGAATCCAATGAACTGGAGAATAGATGTTGCAACTCTGCAGAGATTCAGGGCTCAACTGATTTATGAACAGACCAAATATATTAACAGGTATAGCACTAATTATAGTTCAAATAAAAGGGGCAGAAGAGACACGTATAAGAAAATTATAAATGAGTCTAAGTCTGTTATATTGGGGAGCATATATTGCAAAGTAAGGCCAACTGACAAGGTGCCAAATTCCTGAGATTGTCTGTCTGGCCTATAGTGTTTAAATATCTCTAGAGCTCTCAGTAGCTTTGCTGTTTTAGATACTGTTTACTGTGGTGGTCAATGAGATCCTGCTGAGATGTGCATAAGTGTAACCTCTGAAATGTCCTCCCAACTCTTAACCATAAAAACTCATTTGTGTTTAATATTTCCCCCTTTTGGTCAAGGTCTTTTTCCAGATGCATTGCTAGTTGGTGCTTGGTAATAATCCTGCAGTACCAGGGAGGCTTATATCTGGGAGTCATATCCCATGCTGAGCTTGACTTAGAGAGAGGTGACATTTGAGCAACAAGGAAGCTTTCAGCAGGTAACTCTTGGGCAATATGTAATACTAGGCTAAGTTTAAATTTCACCAGAAAGGTTCATAAGTACAACCATCAATATTAAGGGCCTGGAATAATTGTCTGTCCTCCTTCTCTAGGCATTGCCCACTACCTGGGGCTTCTTGCTGCTCTATTAGAAAATGAAACAGGACTTCCCAGAATGGGAATTCAATATTCTTTTGGCTATTGTGTGGGTCTACACTCACCAAGACAATGCCGCATGACCACTTGAACATATTGATATGCCGTAGAGGCATGCCCCAGGTACACCCTTACCCACACATATCCCATTACTGACACTCCACACAAGTGATCCTCCCCTGCCACAGTTGTGACCCTTCTTCAATAGAATACCACCCCAAAAACAAAGCCAAAAAAAATAAACAAATAAAAACAATAAGGAAATAAAATAACAATAGTAAATAACAAATAAAATACAAAAATACAAAAATACAAAATTTGTTTCCTCATTGTCTTTTATCACCATAACATATGCTTTTATGTACACTGACAGTTTCTTCCATATGTTCCCCTAGTGGCTTACTTTTTTTGCTTTAGCTTCAAGAAAGCTTTAGAATACAAAATAATCAAATAGAAAATGCAGGGGATTCCCATATATACAACCCCTTTCCCCTCTTCCTCTCTTCCCTATTGATACATTTTACATGCATATGGTACATTTGTTATAGTTGATGTGCAAATATTGAAGCGTTGCTACTAACCATGGTCAATAGTTTACAATACTGACTTTTGACAACATTTAAAATAGCCTGTATCCATCATTGCAAAATCAGGCAGAACAATTCCAATGCCCTAGGAATGCCCTATGTTCCATCTATTCTATTCTTCCCTCCCTCTCCCCTCACAACTATAGTACCTGCTAAATTTCAATTTTTGAAGAATAAGGTTCATAGGTACATGCAATAATATTGGTCTGTTTCATTTTATTAGACACTGCCTATGTTTACAGGAGATTCTTATTCCTCTAATTGAGAACATAGCATGGATGGGATTTTAATATTTTCTTGTTTATTGTATAGGTCTCCACATACTGAGAAAACACACTATATGATGAAGACTTTCATATCCCATAGAAGCATGCCCCAGTTGTGCTCTATCCTGCATATCTCCCCACTCCTGACACCCTGCAGCAGTAACCCTCCCCTGCTGATTCTGCCAAAAGAACATTCCCACCATTGTAGTTTTAACCACAGACTTGCAAATCCACAGAATTTACCTGCCCCTCCTTCCAACCCTCCCCCAATTCCATAGATAATCCATCCCAATCCCCCTAAACTATACCCCCTCACATTCCTGCACCATCAAAACCAGTCATATCATTGTACTACTATCACCCCCTATCCATTGCCCAACCACCCCCTTCCACCTTATCATAGTTTTTTACCATATTGAGCATCAGCTTACCACCCTCTACTCCCATTCTGTTTCCTGATAACCTATCTTTCAGACTCTAGCTCTATGAGTCTGCTTAATTTGCTTAATTCATATCAATGAGGTAATTAAATGTAATATCTGTTCTTTAGTGGCTAGTTTACTTCACTCAACATAAGGTCTTTAAAATTCATCCATGATGTCCTGTGTGTTAATACTGCATTCCTTCTTACAGCTGAGTAAAATTCCATTGTATGTATGTGTACATTTTGCTTATCCAGTCATCAGTTGATGGACACTCTTGGCTGCTTCCAACTTTTGGCAGTAGTGAATAATGCTGCTATGGACATTAGTGTCATGTATCTGTTTGTGTCCCTGATTTCAAGTCTTTTGGCTATATACCTAGAAGTGGGATTGCTGGATCATTATAGTTAGCTTCCTGAGGAACCGCCAAACTATCCTCCACAATTGTTGCACCATTCTACATTCCCACCAGCAGTGGATGAGGGTTCCCATTCCTCCACATCCTTTTCAACATTGAATTCCTCTGTTTTTTTAATAGCCATTTGTCTAATAGATGTAAGATGATATCTCATTGTAGTTTTGATTTGCATTTCCATAATAGCTAGTGATGTTGAGCATCTTTTCATGTCCTTTTTAGCCATTTGTATTTCTTCTTTGGAGAAGTGTCTATTCAAATCTCTTGCCCATTTTTTAAATTTTTAATTTTTGAGATGTAGGATTTCTTTATATCTACTGGATATTAGGCCTTTATTGGATAAATGGTTACCAAATATTTTCTCCCATTGAGTAGGCTGCGTTTTCACTTTCTTGACAAACTCCTTTGAGGTGCAAAAGTTTTTAATTTTGAGGAGTTCTATTTATCTATTTTATCTTTCATTGCTTATACTCTGGGTGTAAAATTTTTGAAACCATTTCTGACTATAAGATCTCATAGATGCTTCCCTACACTATCTTCTAGGAGCTTTATGGTCTTGGCTCTTATATTTATGAAAGACTTTGATTTTAATATGTACTCAACCCTAGGGATTTCCCCCAACTCCTAATTCATGCATTTCTCCCACTTAAGTTAACATAATTTTCTGTGGATGATCATGACCAGTATTATCTTCAATAATGAAGGAAATACAGTCATGAGAAGCAGGAAATTAAACTTTAGATCACCTCTTAGCATCCTAATAGAAACTGCTCTTAAATAGAAAGTTTTAAAATTCATTTCTCTTCCTAAAATGACACCTCTTGTTTATGAAGTAGATTTTAAGACCTGGACTTTCTTAAGCTTTTGGTATAACTATTACTTCTGTTATTAAATTTATTACAATTTTTATTTCATTTTTTTCTTTTTTATTATTTTTTTAAAAGATACATAGATCACATAAAATGTTACATTAAAAAATATGAGGTTCTCATATACCCCCAATCCCAATACCCACACTCCTCCCACATCAACAACTTCTTTCATCAGTGTGGCACATTCATTGCATTTGATGAATACATTTTGGAACACTGCTACACACCATGGATTATAGTTTATATTGTAGTTTATACTCTCTCTCAGTCTATTCATTGGATTAGAATTTCCTGCATCTGTTGCTGCAATATCATTCAGGACAACTCCAAGTCCCCAAAATGCCCCCATATCACACCTCTTCTTCCCTCTCCCTGCCCTCAGCAAGTCCTGTGGCCTCTTCATTTTAAATTTAGTTCTGGAAGTCCACACCCCCAATCAAATTAATCACTAGTCTGGTATCAAAAGTCTTAAAAAATGGATTAAAAATTATTTTGGTTGAACATTGTTAGTCTTGGTTTTTCCTGTGCATATGTCCATTTTGGTGTTATTTAGGAACTCAAGGATCATGACTATGTAAATTTTATCGTGCAACTCTTTATACAAGTAGGCATTATTAAATGGTTCCTGATGATGAAAATCCAGTTCAAAGTACTCTAGGGGAAAATCAGAATTTTTAAATAGTCAAAACACATCTTAATATTTGAAAGGCTCGTCAGTATTCTGACTTAGCTTCCTTCTCCATTGCCATTTTAATCTTTTGTTCTCTCTCCAACTCCTCATTCTTATTAGGACACAAAAAAACTACCTTTCTGCCTTTTTTGTCTGAAATACTTTGGAACTCTGGCTACCAGGCCCTTTTCCTCTAAAATTGGTTATGTTACAGCTATCACATTTTCCATTATCATTTGTCCTTTTCATTCAGAAAAGTTCTAAGGAAGTTGAGCAACAGTATGGTTGAGTTATAGAATAAGAACTTACTTTTGGAATCATACAGCCCAGCATTCTTAAGTAAGCCTTACAAAAATAAGTGACTTGTCAAAATTTACACAGATATTTAATGGAAAACCCTAGACTAAAATTCAAGGGTTTTAACTGCAAGCCATATATTAAGTATTTACTAAATATTTTTAAAAATTATTTTTTGTGTTTAATGTATGGTTTTGGATGTGATTATATTATAATAAAAGGAAACCTAAGTTTTCTTAAGGAAAAAAAAGTACCAAGAATTTTGTTTAAAAAAATCTCTTTCTACAACACACCAGGAATATATACTATCAAAATTTTTGACACAAGTAAATATTTAATCTGAGTCCATGTGTATGTTATTTTGTATAAATGCCTTTAATAAGTTTATTTTTCTTCAGTATGTTTTATGGATTTTCTTTTCATTTCTTTTCTTTCCCTCTATTTCCTCCCTCCCTCTCTCCCTTCCTTTCTTCCATAAAATGAAACAAAAGTCCTAGTTAAATATTAACAATTCCATATTATCAATTAAAAAAACTAACTTACAATAATCAAATCTCTACCTTTCTGGGATTTTAATATATTTTATACTATAAAAGCAAAAATACAAAAAATATTTTCGTAAATCATATACTGTAGAAAAAATGCTAGGACATGTGAGTAGATATTTGAGAAAACTGGGAATTCATTACCATTTTTTTTCTGGAAAATAAACCCTAAACTGTCATTGAAATTCATTTTCATTTAATTTCTTAAAAGGAAATGTTGACGTTGTTATGCCAGACCATTAAAAGCTTTATTTCTACTACATTTTATTATAATATGTATTGAGTATAAATAAACTCGGGTATGCTAAACCTAATAGCAATTAAACTGGAAGTGTTTGTGTTTCATCACTGTGAACTTCACAGAAATGTTACCATGACAACCTCCATGCTAGTTAAGACAACCAGAGGTGATCAACAGCTTGCGTATTTTTTCTCTTGTGAGAATGGAATTTGTGTTGACAGTTTTGGCCTTTAATGGCACTTTTGTTCTGTGTGAAAGTATTTGTTTACCAGATCATATGCTGTTAACTGTCAAGTTGAAGTAGAGTGACTGCTTTTGATAAAAGACTGTATTAGAAGTTTTATTCTGTGAAGCTCTTATATTCCAGTTATCCCCATTAGTATGGAAGAGTCCATTTGCCTTATGACCCTAATAATTGCACTTTATTAAGGCCAAGTATTATGCTGCGTAAATTTGTGACGGTCTTGATTTTGTTTGACCATTTAAATATGGAAATTCCTTTTTAACTTTACTTCTTAACTCTCCCTTCCCCTAACACACACATACTCACACTTTGAAAACATTTCTGACCTATTTGGAGAAGGTTGTTGGAACAGTATTAGTACTTCCTCTTACTTCACTCATGTCCCTATGCAATTGTAACTACATAAGTAGAGTCTACTACCAAGGATATGCAAAAAGAGAAATGATGATTTTACAACTTCAAATATTGCCAAGGTGATCATAGATCTGAGGACTTGCACTGTTTAGTCTTAGAGACACATTAAAACCTTGTCTGCTTTTCTACCTTGAGGTTCTCAAAATACGAATTCATATACATGTACTTATAAAGAGTACTGAAGTTGTGAAATTTCTATATTCAGAGCCAAGAGAGTTGTACAGAAGAGGAAGGGCATCATTCACACAGGGAAGCTATGTTTGTTCTCTTTTGTATCTATCTCCATAGGCACATGTCACCATTTTCTGAAACCTGATAGAGAAGTCATATCAAATATTTTACATGAGATATATATGGAAAACCAACTCATTATTTTTTAAACTAAAGCTTGACTGTGGTTTTGGATAGTATCGTTATGGAGAAGTTCGGTTTTATCATATGTACTCTCAGAAAGGGAAACATTTTAGTTTTCATGAGCTTTATTAAACTAATATGAAATCATAACTTGGCATGACTAAAACTTACCCTTGTTTTCCTTAAAATTACATATTAAAGTGTACTAACATTAATAAAGTTTGCATATCTGTGAAAGTTCACATTCTGTGAATATATGTCTTTTGATCTTATTTTAGTTTAAAGAATATAGTGCTGCTTTTCCAAATCTTGGTGATTGACATGACTATCCTCCCAATTGTTTAAGCCAGAAACTTGGGAAAGCATCCATGACCCTTCTCCTTCTTTTATTCCAGCATTCACTTGTTCTTTTTTCACACACTCTAGGCACTGGGGATACAGCAGAGAACAAAACAGACCAAAATTCTTTTCCTCATGTAGGTTATATTTTCATAAGAAGAAGCCAACAATAAAATGAATTGGTAAACGTTATAGAATGTAAGATGATGGTAAATGCTATGAAGAAAAATAAAGCAGAAAAAAGATAGTGTTCATGTGTCATGGGGTAGGGTTTGCAATTTTAAATAGGATGTTCAGGAATAGGCTCATCGAAAAGATGATGTTTGATCAAAGATTGGAAGAAGTGAAGGCAAGAGCTATGTGTCTTATCTGAAAGGAAATCATGGTAAGGCAGAGGGAACATCAAATGAAAGATCTTGAAGCAAGAGTGTGCTTGGTAAACCTGAGGAAGGCACATAGGCCAGTGCAGCTGGTGCAGAATAAGCAAGGGCAAGAGGTAACAGGGGATAGAGTTGAGGATAGAGAATGCAGAATCTTGTAGGGTTACTCCAAGGCCACTAGAAGGTTTTTATTTTTTATTTTTTAAAATTTGTTGAAGTATATCACTCATACATAAATACACATAAACAATAAGTGTATAGTAATAGTTGTGATCTTACAAAACAAACATATATAACATCATATAGGACTCTTATACCTCACCCTACCACCAATTGCTTACATCGCTGTTAAACATTTTTAACTAATGGTTAAAACCCTTTGTCAAAATATTACTACTACTAACTAAAGTATTTTCCCCCAACCCACTCTATTATTATTACTATCTTTGTATCAATTATATATAAACATACATAAAAAATTAGTGTATTGTAAATATTGTTAACTTACAAAGCAAACATGCATAACATCATACAGGGGTCCCATACATCAACCCTCCACCAACACCTTGCATTGTTGTGAGACGCTTGTTACATATTATGGAAGATTACTGCCAAAATTTTACTACTAATTATAATCCTTATCTTACATTTTATATATTTCCCCCCAACTCACCCTATTATTATTTTTTAAATATATTTTTTATGACAGAAATTGTAAACTTATAAAACGATCATGCACATGTGCAGAATTCCCAAACAACACCCCTCTATCAACATAACACACTGTGGTGAAAGCATTTGTTACAGATAAGATAATATCATCTGATTGTTACCATATCCATAGTGTACATTTGGCACACATTTTCCATATTGCCTCATTATAAATACAGTACATCTTTGGCATAGATGTAAGAATATTATATTATTCTGCTAACCACAGTCCATAATTCACTCCAGTTGTATTTTTCTCGTTTCTCCACATTCTAACCATGCTGCAATAGTGATGTACATTTGCTCTAGCTCACAAAGGACACTCTTGCATCTGTACCATCAACCACAATTCTTACCTACCTCTGGGTTTACAGTGCTCTTCCGTTCCTAGATTATTCTTTAGTACTCTGTCAACTGGCATTTACATACCTGGACTCCCATTTTCAGCTGCATCCCCATTTATAAACTAGCCATTACTTATTATGTGTTACCATCCACTCTATACATTTCTGCACTTTTACAGTAAAGCTAATTAAAACTTCTATGTACATTAAACATCAGTAGTCCACTCAGTCCTTCTCTTATCTCCTTTAAGAATCCACCATCTACCACCAGGTCTTAAAGATATTTTCCAATAATTTCTTCTAGAAGTTTTATGGTTCTTGATTTTATTTTTAGGGTTTTGATTCATTTTGAGGTAATTTTTGGATAAGGTGTGAGATAGGAGTCCTCTTTCTTACTTTTGGCTATGGAAATCCAGTTCTTTCATTTGTTTAATGGACTGTTCTGCCCGAGCTGTGTGGGTTTCACAGGCTGGTCAAAAATCACTTGACCATAAAGGTGAGGGTCTGTTTCTGAGCCATCCATTTGGTTCCATTGGTCTATGTGCCTGTTTTTATGCCAGTACCATGCTGTTATTACTACTATAGCTAGGTAATATGATTTAAAGTCTGGAGATGAGAGTTTGCTTTTCCTTTTTAAGATGTTTCTGGCTATTCAGGAGCCCTTACCTTTCCAAATAAATTTGATAATCTTGTTTTCAATTTTTAAAAAATGCTGGTGGACTTTTTATTGGGACTGCATTGAACCTGTATATTGATTTGTGTAGAACTGACATCTTAATGACATTTAGTGTTCCAATTCATGAACATGGAATGTTCTTCCAGTTATTCAGACTTTTTTGATTTCTTTTTAAATTGAGTTGCAGTTTTCTGAATACAAGTGCTTTACACTATTGGTTAAGTTTAATCCTGACTATTTGAGTTTTAGCTGTCATATTTGTTTTTGCCACTGTTTTGACACTTTTAGTTGCTTTTATTGATATTATCTTCATTTCCAGGCCTCTCTCTCCTGTCTTTTCTTTTCAGACTCTAGCATACCCTTTAGTATTTCTTGAAAATCTAGTCTCTTTGTTAGAAAGTATCTCAACTTCTGTTTATCTGTGGATTTTCTAAACTTGCCCTCATTTCTGAAAGACAGTCTTGCTGGATATAAGATTTTTGGCTGGAAGTTTTTCTCTTGTAATAACTTCAATATATCACACCACTGTCTTCTTGCCTCTATGGTTTCTGATGAGAAGTGAGAAATTAATCTTATTGGGTATTCCTTATATGTTATGCACTGCTCTTCTCTTGCTGCTCTCAGAATTCTCTCTGTCTTTGGCATTTGACATTCTGATGAGTATGTGTCTTGGAGTTGGTCTATTTGTATTATTTCAGATGGGATAACATTGTGCTTCTTGGACATGGATATCTATGTCCTTCAATAGGGTTGGGAAATTCTCTACCATAATTTCTTTAAATATTCCTTCCGTGCATTTTCCCTTCTCTTCTCCTTCTGGGATACCCATGACACATACATTTGCACGTCTTTTCCTGTAATTTAGTTCTCTGAGAACTTGTTCAATTTTTTCCATTCTTTTTTTCATCTGTTTTTTAGTATGTTCACTTTCAGATGCCATTTCTTCAAACTCACCAATCCTTTCTTCTGCCTCCTCAAATCTGCTATTATATGGTTGCAATGTTTTTAAAAATTTCATTTATTGCACCTTTCATTCCCATAAGATCTGTTATTTTTCTATTATGCTTTCAAATTCCTGTTTGTGCTCATTCAATGTCTTCTTAATATCCTTAATCTCTTTAGCCATTTCATTGAATTTGTTAAGGGGATTTGGCTGAACAACTGATTAGTTGTCTCAACTCCTTTATGTCATCTGGAGGCTTATCTTGTTCCTTTAACTGGGTCATATCTTCCTGTTTCTTGGTGTGGATTATAATTTTTTGTTAGTGTTTTGGCACCTGGCTTACTAGAGTATTTATTCTGGGTGCAGTTTTTCTCTTTAATTTAGGGCTTCCTGCCCTTTCTCCCTTGCTGGCTTTGCAGTAGGAGCCAAGGATGTAGTTGGTGCTATAATTTGTGGAGGCTCAAGCTGCCCTCATTGCTCCAGGGACTGATGAAGCTTCTCCCACCTTTCTTTTTTGCCAGGGGTAGGACAGAGTCACAGATGTGTGGAGTAATCCAAGTTGTGCAGGCCTAGACTGTAGTTGCCCAGAGAGACTGATGAAGCTTCAAGCCCTTTTCTCCCCTGCCTGGGGCAGGGATGGAGATGCAGGTGTGGGCAGTGATCTATGCAGTGCAGGTCCAAGATGACTGCATTTGCCCTGGTAGACTTTCTACTATTCAGTCTGTGCCAGCCAAATGTATCTGCAGTTACCTGGATAGGCTGGTATATCCAGCCTCCTCCCTGCCAGATGTGGGCTGAAGCCTAGGCTAGGGCTGTAGGCCTAGCTGGGTGAAAGAAACCAGTTTCTACTGTCACTGTGATTTTAGGTCAGCCCAGCTTCCCATCATGCTGGGGGTGGGGTCAAAATGGCAGGAACCAGCCTCTTTCCAACCTGGACAGGTTCATACTTTAGCTGTTCTTATGGTAATACTTTAGCCAGCTCACTTTACTAATCAGTAGCTGAAGTCAGTGGCCAATGGTCTCTTTCTCCCATGTTTTTGGGAAATGGAGCTTCAAATTCCAGCCACTGAATAGCTCCTGGGGTGCCTTGTGCCACCAGAATAGAATAATCACTGTCCTCAGTGGCTTGGCCAGTCATTTCCCAGAGGCTGTCACAGGTCCTGCCAGCTTCCTCCCTGCTAGAGATGGGGTTGGGGCTTAGGCTAGAGGTGGTAGGCTAGAACTGCAGTCTGACTTGGATGGAAAGAAGCTGGTGCCTACCAGCACTGTGATTTTCAGTCCTCCCTGCTTCCTGTCATGCCAGGCATGGAGTTAAGATGGCAGGAACCGGTCTCCTTCTGGCTTGGACAGGTTCAAACTTTAGCTGTTCTTAGGATTATACGTTAGCATGCCAAATTTACTCATCAGTAGCTGATGATGGTGTCCAACTGTCTCTTTCTCCCCCATTTTTGGGAAGTGGAGCTTTCAATTCCAGTCATAGAAAAGCTCCCAAGGAGGCTTGTGCCTCCAGTGGAGGATGGACATCAGCCTCCATGGCATGAACACTCTACTTATGAGTCTTCTCTCCAGATGGGCAGTTTCCTCCTTCCATTCCTTCAAGGATGTTGCAGGATGCTCTTCTGGTCTCCTGGAGCCCCCATACAAGTGCTTCAGCTACCTTCAGATAGCTCTGGGTGATTACTAACTGCCCTGCAGCAGGAGTTGACTCTAAGAGCTCCTTACCCTGCCACCATCTTACTGGTTATGGAATAGTTTTTAACAGATAAGTAACACAATCTGATTTACCTCTTTACAAAAATCCCTCTGGCTGCTGTTTTTTGAAAAGCCTGTAGAGAGGTGGGGATGAAGGCAGGGAAGAAAGCAAAAAATGGAACCAGTTTGGAATTTATTGCAAGAATTCAAATAAGAGATGGTAGTTTGATCTAGAGTAGCAATAATAGTGGAAGTTAAGAGAAATCATCAAATTCTGGATTTGTTTTGAAGGTTTAGCTGGTAATATGCCCTGGGAGATTGAATGTGATATTTGAGAGAAAACGATGAACTAATGCTGGATCAGGGTTTTGGAAATTGGATGGATGATATTTCCTTTTGCTGAGTTGAAGTACGTCATAGAGAGAACATATATTTTAGGAGAAACATCAGGAATTCAATTTTGGACATGATATCGGAAGAAGTATTAGACATCTTATTGTAGATATTAAGTAGATAACTAGATATCTGGACTTTGTAGCAGAGAAGTGAGCTCAAGAGGATAGTAGGCATATAGTTATTATTCAAAACCATGAGTTTGGATAAGATCACTAAAGGAGGGCTTCTAGAAAGAAACAGTACAGGAACTGAACCCTGGAGCATTCCCATGTTGAGATGTTGAACAGATTAGCAAGAGACAGAAAACGAGACAGCAAAATGTGGCCAGTGAAGTATGAGGAAAATCTGAGGCTTGTGGTATCCTGGAAGCCATGTAAAGAAGCCACCTAAAGTATTCTATAAAGGAAAGTGTGATCAGTTGTTTCATATGCTGCTGATGGATCAAGTAAAATGAGGACTGAAATTTGATTTTAAGTTCTAGCAACATTAAGAATATTAATGACCTTGGCCTTATTTGTTAGGTGGAACTGTTTTACTGCAGTGGTGAAGTTATAGGAGAGAGCATAAAAGAAAAGGGGAGGAGAAAAATTGGAGACAAGAATTATAGCTAAATTTTTCAAGAGTATTTGCTATATAAAGGTGAATAAATAAATGGATTAATAGTTGGAAAGGGTTGCAGGGACCCAACAGGGGGTTCTTAGATTGGGAGAAAGTACAGTATATATTCACTAATGGCATTGAAGCAGTTGATAGGGAACACAGGAAAATTCAGGAGAAAGTAGAATTCTGGAGAGGTGCATGGGAATGCACTTGGTATTCAAGTGTCTTGAGGAATTAAACTTGGGAAAGCAGCACTTATAGTATATCCATAGAATAGGAGGGAAGGCAGAATATGTGGGCACAGATGTAAGTAGGTGGGAGATGCAGTGATAGGAAGTTTTAAAAGTTCTTCCCTGATTGCACCTGTTTTTCTCAGAGAAGTAGGGAGCAAAGTGAGCAAACTGAGAGTGAGTTTAGGAAGGAGGTGTGGAGGTTTAAGGAGAACAGAAGGTATGAAGTAAGAGAATGAGGAGCATCAAGGAGAGTGGGAGAGTAAAATACAGAAAGTTATCTGGACAGTTTCTACAGTCTATTTGATCCTAGTGATCATAAATTTAAAGTTAGACCAGAGAGAATGGTTGTTCCTTTTTCTCTGGACAGGTTGAGTGACACTGGTACAGGCCTGGAGTCAGCAAAGTAAGACTCACCTAGAATAGGGGTTTAGCCAGGCTAGTACAATTAAGACAAGAGAGAGGAAATTGAGAGTATATGCATGGAATGATTATAATGATAGACCATGGAATTCATTTTGAGTAATGAGGGAATTGAGGTCATGAGGTAGATGTGAGGACCTATGAAAATGTATTGAAATCCAAGAATTATGATAAAGAATAATTGTAGTGACACTGAAACATGAGCTAAAATCCTCTAAAATGAGGTGGGGGCAGCCAGTGGATAAATATTATCAAATGGGTGCTGAGTTCTGATGACATAAGTTTCCAGTCATTGGAAATTTAAGGAGGAAGCGAGAATAGTCTCTTAATAGCATTGAGGAGCAAGGAAGACACTTAGACCACCTTTTAGTCTGCATAGAAGCACCTTTCTCAGAGGACAGCCTCTTCTTAATTTCTCCTACTTAAGCTCTGGTAGGGTGAGTGTGTCACAGTGTGTCCAGAACAGTCCCAGTTTATTCCTGGTCCCAAAGTAACATGTAAGAATACACCATTCTCCTCAACAGGGAGGCTTTTTGGACAGTAAATTACATGATCATGCACTGAATAGTTTTTCACAAGACTATTTCTTTTGCCCTTTCTCTAGTTCATTATTCAGTGGCCTCATACCAAATTTCTAGCGTCACCTTTTCTTACCAACCTTAACTGTGCTTCTGAATGATCTTTCCATCCATAAACCTAATGATGTCATTCCCCTTCCTATACTTTTTCGGTGGCTTCTAACACTTAAGGAGTAAAATACAGATTCTTCAGCATGAAATTTAAAAAAAAATCTTAGTCGGGTCTCATTTTCTGCCTTTGCCCCTTCCTTCTTTTCTTTCCACTCATAAGACAAGAGTCCTTTGTTATCTAGCACATCAGAAATGATGGTCTTCTTACTACTATCTGGTTATAAAATAGCATGCCTAAATGAGAAACTAATTATACTAAATTTTATTAATGTAATATTAATTAAATATGTCCTATATTCTTCTGTAGTGTGCTATATTTTTGTTGAGTTTATTCTATAAATCTGAAATCCAGCCTGTTTATTTTTCAAACTTATAATGATAGATTTACCAGCTGATATTTTTAAAAGATTTACTTTTCAGAGCTCTTTTTGGGAAATACAGAAAAATATTAATATCAGAAAGCAGTCATTGTCATCTTTGCATAATTTCTTCCAGATTTTCTCTTTTTGAAAACATTGTTGTGACTACACCACATTTTTTAAAAAACCTTTATTGAGATATAGTTCACATACCATTCAATTCACCCATTTGAAGTGAACAATTCAGTACTTTTTGGTATATTTCATAGAGTTCTGCAGCCATTGCTTAATCTAATTTTAAATCATCCCAGAAAGAAACTATGTTTATGTTAGCATATCACTCCCTATTCCCTATCCCACTGCCTATAGTCCAAGGCAACTGCTGATCAGCTTTCTGCCACTATGGATTTGCCTATTCTGGATATTTCATATAAATGGAATCAGAGAAAATATAGGTTTTGCAACTGGCATCTTTCACTTAGCATAATGTTTTCAAGGTTTATCCATGTTGTAGCATGCATCAGTATTTCATTTCTTTTTATTGATGACTAATATTCCATTGTATGTATATACCACAATTTATATATCCGTTCTTCTGTTGATGGACATTTAAATAGTTTCTACTTTCAACTATTATGAATAATGCTACTTTTAACATTCATATGTAAGTTCTTGCATGTCCATATGTTTTTATTTCTCTTGGGTATACCTAGGAGTAGAACTGTTGGCTCATAAGGTAGCTCTGTGTTTGACATTTTGAGGAAGTTCTAGAATGTTTTGCAAAGTGGCTGCACCATTTTACATTTTCATCAGCAATATAAGGAATTCCCATTTTCCCACATCCTGTCAAAAAAGACATGATACTGTCTTTTTTGTTATAGCTGTCCTAGTGTTGTCAAGTGGTATCACTTTGTGGTTTTAATTTGCATTTCTTTCATGATGAATGATGTAGTTTTCATGGGTTTATTGCCCATTTTAGATGGTCTTTAGAGAACTATCTGTGCTCTCCTGCCCCGCCAGCGGGTGTATGGAGACCACGAGGACAACAGGGTACCCAAGAGAGGGAGTGGGCAAATGGCGGGGAAGAACCACTCAGAGCCGCACCATGGTGTGTCGTCTTCTTCCGTTTTTTCTTTTTGTACAGAGCAAGCTTATATAGCGTCTTAAGCACTCGTGTTGCAAGGGGATTGGTCAGGGCTGGAACAAGACCTTATATGGTTTGGAAAGGGCTCCGGGGGAAAAAGGGGCGGGGAGAGGGCAGGAAGCAGGGGGAAACAGTGCTGAATCATGCCGCCCACCATTTTTTCTACTGGTGTGGGGCGGTCCGCAAAATGGCGGGCGCGCCCCCAACAGGTCCCCCTTTTTAGTTTTATTAGAAACAGGCTCGTGTGATAACAGAAAGGAGGGAGACCGTACCTGTCTTAGGTCGAGGCTGCACCCGGTAAGGGATTTGCCTTACCCGGTATGCGATCAGTCTTACCCATCATAGGGGAGCCATGGCAGCAAAAGGCCATGTCCCTGTCTTAGGTTGACTGATGGGTCAGCCCAGTTGCCCGTTGTTGGCTAGCCGGCCTAGCACCTCAATGACCACGACCGCGGGGGGTGTGCATGGACAAATGCAGAATTCTCTGTGGCCTTACAGTAGTGTCTGATCTAGGCTGCCCTCGGCACCCTGAGAGCTGTATGGATTACACCTCTCCTTTTTGGCAGCCTTCTGGGCCTTATCACCTGTTTTTGGCTGCTAACTGACCTTTACCTAGGCCGTACAGCTGCGCCTGTCTTAGGTTGTCTCCCAGGAGATCTTACCCGTCTCTGGCTGCCAGCTGGAGACGCATTTTGCCCAGTAACCCCGAGGACAATTCTGGTGTCCATGAGCCTGGGAGGGGGCCATATTGCTAAGGAGACGTCAGGCTGGTGGCTTTCCTTACACTATAGGCACTGCTTTTATTAAGATTGGGGGAGTAGGGGCAAAGGGAAGGGACAGAGCGGTCCACTAGATAGCCGATTTTGCGACGGGGGTGGTGACGTCTTGGTAGTTGGACCCAGGGGCAGGAATGCGCTGATATTGTCGGGCAGTGGTGAGGAACATGACTTGAGCAGAGATCTGCCGCATTCTTTCCGCAATGATGAGCGGCAATAATCTTCCCGTCGTGTGCCGCAGGATTGGTGGCGGAGGCATGAACGGTGAAGGTGGCGGTATAGAAATCTTGAGTTACCGGTCGCTTTGCTAAGGAGGAGATGGCCTGCACAAGCAGGACCCCCAGGACGTGGGTGGCCGCTGTAAACATAATCTTCCTTTCCCTGCAAGAAAGCAGAAGGGGAGACCTCAGGGCAGGTGACTCCGTTCCCTGGGTTGGTTAACTTGTTTGACCAGTCTCTCGGGTAGCCACCGCGTGGCTTCTAGTTCTTGGGAGTAGACGCACACTGATCCTCTGCCCCAGATAAGGACAGGGTCAGGACCGTGCCAGGAATTATCTAGAGGGTCCCTCCACCGGACTGTGGCGTGTTGTGTCATGGTACCAGAATGCCAGAAGCAGTCAGCGGCTGAGTGGCCACTCTGGTCTAAGGTTAGAAAATTTAGAATAAAGAGAGCGTGGTTTAGTAAGTTCTGAGGGGATCCCCTGACGGGGTACCACTCCCCATTCTTTACTTTATGAATAGTGTGCTTTAGAGATAAATGTGCTGTTTCAACAATGCCTTGGCCCTGGGGGTTGTACGGGATGCCAGTGATGTGGGTAATGTTAAGACGTAAGGCGGCAAATACAGCCAACACGGCACAGAGCTCAGCAATTTGCGCAGACTTAGAATGCGTTGGAAGTTGGACAGTTTGGCTGTTGCAAGTATATGCTGCAGTACCCGTGGACGACCCGTCAGTAAAGACAGATGGGGCCCCGGAAAGGGGCCGGTGAGAGGTGATGGTGGGGAAAACAAAGCTGTGCAAGTTGACGAATTGTAAGAGCTTGTTATTAGGATAATGATTATCTATTTGGCCAGCATAGGCCGCACAGGCGACGGGCCAGCACAAGGTTGTTTGGAGCAGCCAGTCAACTTGCTCTCTAGCGTAGGGTTGGAAAATGGTATCGGGATCCCTTCCAAAATAGTGTCTGCTGTACTCTCGACCTAACCGTATGAGGTCGGTGGTGGCCTGGTGATATGGATAAATCACTCTGGTGGGTGAAGCAGGCAGATGGATCCACATGATGGGCACTGTTTGCCAGAAGACCGCTGTGGGCGTAGGTGCAATTTTACAGATGACAAGCAGTAAGGGCTTGCTATAGTCTATGCTCGTGACAAAATGGGAGTGGATGGCTTCCTCTACCATGCGAAGTGCCTGACGGCCCTCCGGAGTAAGGGTTCTGGCAGAATTTGGGTCCGGGTCGCCCTGCAGAATGTTGAATAGGGGCTTTAATTGTCCAGTGGTTACCTTAAGATAGGGTCGGAGCCAGTTTATGTCACCCAAAAGTTTCTGAAAATCGTTAAGAGTTTTTAGGGAATCTAGCCTAATGCAGGCCTGTCGCGCAGTGATTCTATCGCCCGTGATGTGGAAGCCAAGATAGGTATAGGGGTCCTGCAACTGTATTTTGTCAGGGGCGATTTGAAGGCCGTGATTGTGCAAGGCTTGCTGCAGGTCCCCATAGCAGTCAAGGACAGCCTTGTGATCAGCGCCCGCAATTAAGATATCATCCATGTAATGGAGGATATAAAGGGCCTGCCAGCGGTCTCTAGTCTCTGCAATAGCAGAGGCCACAAATTTTTGGCACAGGGTAGGACTGTTTGCCATTCCCTGGGGCAGAACAGTCCATTGGTATCGCCTATTGGGTTCCTTGAAATTGGTAGAGGGGACACTAAATGCAAAATGCACCTGGTCATCGGGGTGCAAGGGGATTGTGAAAAAGCAGTCCTTTAGATCTATAATGATTTTGTAGAAGCCAAGAGGAATGGCTACAGGGCTAGGGAGGCCTGGCTGCAGCGCACCCATAGGGACCATGCTCTTATTAACCGCTCTAAGATCTTGTAAAAGGTGCCATTTTCCGGATTTCTTTTTGATAACGAATATAGGGGTGTTCCAGGGGGAGCTACTCTCCACAAGGTGTCCAGCCGCCAGCTGTTCCTGTACTAACAGTTGGGCAGCGGCCAATTTGTCAGTAGATAGGGGCCACTGGCTGACCCACACGGGGTTTGAGGAAATCCAGGAAATCCTATCCGTG
The DNA here is from genome assembly GCF_030445035.2 of Dasypus novemcinctus. Classification (NCBI taxonomy): domain Eukaryota; kingdom Metazoa; phylum Chordata; class Mammalia; order Cingulata; family Dasypodidae; genus Dasypus; species Dasypus novemcinctus. Next base: position 90,175,937 of record NC_080677.1, read on the forward strand.
TGGCGCACAAGAGGACCGGCAGCCCCTAGGAAAAATACCCCAAACCTGCGTGATTAGAGCGTGGGGTAGCAGAGATGGGTTCAAGGGCACCCGATTCGGTTCTTCCGAGGCCCTTCCCGGGCTTGAAGCCCTGGTTTAGCATTTGAGCGGTGACTATGGGACTAGGGCTCCCGATCACAGTTCCCAGTTGAGCGAGGAGGTCTCTGCCCCAAAGGTTGAAAGGGATGTGAGGGAGGACGTAAGGTTTTATGTGTCCTCGGTGTCCCTCGCCGTCTTCCCAGGAAACGAGTTGGGAACTCTGTTCCGGGGGTGAGGACTGTCCGATGCCTTGTAAGTGAGTGGCTGAGGGGGTGAGTGGCCACGCAGGGGGCCATTGCGCCTTTTGAAGAATGGTAACATCCGCCCCCGTATCAATAAGGCCCTCGAATACACGGCCATTGAGGCGTATGGTTAGCATGGGCTTAGAACGGGTGATTGTCTGAGCCCAAAAAACATCAGAGGTGCCTAAAGCCCGATTGCCTCTATGTGAACCAGCAGAGGAGTTGGGAGAAGGCACTAGGGGGAGCAGAAGAAGTTGAGCTATGTGCGTGCCGGCGGGGAAGGAAAGGACACTGTTCGGAGCAGAGGCTAGAATCTTGATCTCACCAGTAAAATCAGCGTCCACAACCCGGGTGTAATGTGGAGGCCCGAGAGGGCAGAGGATCCTCGACCGAGGATAAGGCCAACACAGCTGGATGGCAGAGGACCGAAGATACCCGTAGCTAGAGGCTGAACTCCCATAGGGGCGTTAGTACCGTGTGGGAGGTGGTACAGAGGTCCAATGCTGCGCTCCCAGGGGTAGCCCACTGGAGGTGGAGGAAGGATGGAGGTTTGAGGCCTGGATTGCCCCAGTTGTTTGTGGGGCCTGGGGCTGGCCCCTCCTCCCGTTTCCCTGTAGGGGAGGGAGTGGGTGACCGTCAATATCCATTTTTGACCGGCACTCGTTGGCCCAGTGCCTACCCCTGCGGCATCTAGGGCAATTATTAGGCGGGCTGGTAGGGAGGGACCCTCTTGCCACAGGGGTAGGGGCACCAATGGAGGGGGCAGAGGGGCGACGCGGGCAACTACGCACCAAGTGATCAGGTGCTCCGCAACCAAAACAGCTCCGCGGGGGGCAGTTTTGAGCAGGTAGGTTGGCGGCGAAGATGGAGTGAAGAGCAGCCGCAAGCACCTCCCCCTGGTTTTGTAGAGCAGCGGCAAAAACCTGCGCCTGTTGCTTTGCAGGCGTGACGTCTGCGCACAGCCGGATATATCCGGAGAGAGACTCGGAAGTGGGCGCTAGGCGTCTTGACAGGCCGGGATAGCATTTTCAAAGGCCAGCTGCTTGAGAAAATCAGAATCTTTGGCCTCGCCAAACAGGCGCTCGGCCGCTACTCCCAGGCGACCGACATAGTCTGAAAAGGGCTCCTCGGGGTTTTGGCGCACCGAAGTGATGGAAGTGAGGGGCTGGCCTTTGGTAGGCAGCCTGCGCCAGGCTTTAAGAGCGGCCATGCGGGTTTGGTCATATAGGGAGGCTGGATACTCCGCCTGTTCCAACGTAGACTCATAGTCGCCTGTCCCCAAGAGCATATCATGGGTGTCATTCTGGCCTGTTTCTCCGTTACGAGTGGCCGCGTCTATGCAAAAAACCTCGTACTCCGCCCTCCACAAGAGGGCGTCACTGGGCAACAGGGCCGCACGAGTGAGCATAGTCCAGTCATTGGGAGTAAGCCAATTGTTGGTGAGACTATCCAAGACCGAGAGAGTATAGGGGGCAGTGGGACGGTAGGTGCTTGCTGAAGTTTTCAGCTCCTTCAGATCTTTTAGTTTAAGGGCAAGATGGCGGCGGGAATGAAATGGCCCCCGTTTACAGGAGGCACCGCCGCCCTCTGAAGCTTGGCTGCCCTCGTCCTCCGAAGAGGTGACCTCTATTACCGGGAAGGTGGAAGCGGGGGCAGGTTTAGAGGAGAGTCGCTTGGTCAAAGCGGTGAGGAGCCGGGACTGGTTCCGACTGGCCCCTGTTGGGGAAGGGGAGACAAGACGGGAAAAAAGATGGCACTGAGAATGCAGAGCTATGCGGTCACGCGGCTGGGCAAGCCGGAGCCTGAGGTCCGAATTGGGATCCTCTGGGGGTGCGGAGGGGGCATGGTGGGGAGGGAAACAAATGGTTGGTTGGCAGAGGGGCGGATATGCCCTCAGAATCGGACTCCCCAGAGTTAGACTCCGAAGTAGACCCTCCTCTTTTGCTACACTCTGAGGAGCGGTCAAAAGCCTCCAACCTCTTTGTTTTAGTCTTCGCCGTCTCAGGTTCACTGTCCACGGTGGGGAACATGGGCTCGCCCTCCACGGGGGGAGCCAAGGCCTCCGAGGGTGGGTGAGAGCCAGCCCGAAGAGCCTCTTCTCCCCGCGCAATAATGCAGGCAGTGGCCTTGCTACAGTGACGGACTGCCAGGAGGTCTTGGATGGCATTCCAGTGAAAAAAGGCGCTCACCGGGACTCGACCAGGACCAAGGGTCTTGTAAAAATCCTGTAGGGCATCCCCGACCCTACGCCATACTCGTTCATCTATGGTACCCTCATTAGGGAACCAGGGACAGACCTCTTTCAGAAACGTGAAGAACGATTGCAACTACCACTCTTTGACTTTCACCCCCCTCGCCACCAAGGCATCTTTCAACCCTTGGATAAAAAGGTCGTGCTCGCTTAGCGCCTGCCCCGTACTGCTGCCTGTGCTCTCGCTGCTCCGCAACTCTACTTACCCAGCACCGCTGATGGCGTTACCTCGGCTGCTGCTCCGCAACTCTCAGCTTTCGGGGGCTGCCTCACTGAACCCCTCGTGCTCGGGCCCCATGTTGGGCACCACCTGTGCTCTCCTGCCCCACCAGCGGGTGTACGGAGACCACGAGGACAACAGGGTACCCAAGAGAGGGAGTGGGCAGATGGCGGAGAAGAACCACTCAGAGCCGCACCATGGTGTGTCGTCTTCTTCCGTTTTTTCTTTTTGTACAGAGCAAGCTTATTTAGCATCTTAAGCATTTGTGTTGCAAGGGGATTGGTCAGGGCTGGAACAAGACCTTATATGGCTTGGAAAGGGCTTCGAGGGAAAAAGGGGTGGGGAGAGGGCAGGAAGCAGGGGGAAACAGTGCTGAATCATGCCGCTCGCCATTTTTTCTACTGGTGTGGGGCGGTCCGCAAAATGGCGGGCGCGCCCCCAACAACTATCTATTGAGATATTTTGCTTATTTTTTGAATTGGGTCGTTTATATTTTGATTATTGAGTTGCTTTGGGAATTCTTTATGTATTTGGGATACCAGGCCCATATCAAATATATAATTTGAAAATATTTTTCTCCCATTCTATGTGTTGTCGTTTCACTTTCTTGATATTAATTTGCAAGTGAAAAGTTGTTTTTTTTTAATAGAGTTGAATTTTATCTATTTTTCTTGTGTTCCCACTGATTCTGGTGTCATAGCTAAGAAACCATGCTCTAATCCAAAGTCATGGAGATTTGCGTCAATGTTTTCTTTTAAGTTTGTCATAGTTTTAGCTCATACATTTAGGTCTATGATTCAGTTTGAGTTAATTTCTACATGAAGTGTAAGAAAGGGTCCAACTTTATTCTTTTGCATGTCCATATCCTGTTGTCCCAGCACTATTTGTTGGAAGCAATATTCTTTCCCCATCATTGAGATGTTTTTGAAAACTGGGTCAAATTTAGTTATCAGAGGATTATGGGAAGATGGCAACAGACTAACAGGCAGAACTGAATGCTCTCACAAAAACAATGGAGAAAGAGCCAAAAGCTGTCTGAGGGACCTGCTTTGGGCATCAGTAGACCAGGACAATGCTACACAACTTCCAGGAGAACAAGGGACAGAGAAGAATCCAAAATGACAATGTTGAGTTACCAAGCCCCCATGGTAGCTGAAAAGGGCTCCCCTTCCTAACTCCCAAGATATTAAGCTGGAATAAAACCCCTTGCTCACTGCAGCCAACTGAGAGGGGAAAGGACATCATCCTTCCTGTCAGCTGTTTCAAGGGAATAAAGGAGGGGAGGTCAGGGTGCTTTTGTTCAGTGAATTTGGTCAGAAGATTTCCCCTTAGAATCACCCATCTGGAGATTGCAACACAGGAACAGAGGAAAGCCGGTATTGAAACACCTCCATGGAAAGGTATGCTGATGAGCGCCATCTATTGGCCAGTCTGGAAGTTGCATGGACAAAAACTTCAAGTTCTCTGTATCCAGCCCCTGCGGAAAAAAATCTGTGCCCTCTTGTGAGTGTCTGGGCAGATTTTGAAAACTTAAGCCAGGTAAATTTAAAGACTTAGAATAAGTTGAACCAAATGTCTCCCACAGAAGAACTGTGGGAGAAAAACAAACAAACCAATAAGCAAGAGAAATTGGCCACAGAATAAATTCACCAACATATTCAGATTCCTTGACATCGGCAAAAAATTATAAGCCATACTAGGGAACAGGAAGAGATGGCCCAACCAAGTATCCTGAAGAAATACAGGATTTAAGATAATTAATGAGTGATAAACACAGAACTCTCCTAAATCACTTCAAAGAATTTAAAGATAATATGACTAAAGAAGTGAAAGATATTATGAAGACACTGGAAGAGCATGAAGAAAAATTTGAAAGCCTGCAAAGAAAAGTAACAGAGCTTATGGGAATGAAAGACATGATGGATGATTTTTTAAAAAAACTAGAGGCACATTTGAGCAGCTTTGAATTGCTTGAACACAGAATTAGTAATTTTGAAGACAAAGCATCTGAACTGGAAAATACAGGAGAACAGAAAGAGAAGAGAATGGAAAAAATGGAACAGAGTCTCGGGGAATTGAACGACAGTGAGAAATGCACAAATATTCGTGTTATTGGTGTCCAAGAAGGAGAAGACAATAGAAAGAATATTTGAGGAAATAATGACCAAAAACTTCCCAACCCTTATGAAAAACATAAATATCAATATCCAAGAAGGACAACACATCCCAAGAAGAATAAATCAGAATAGACCTACCCCCAGACACCTACTATTCAGAATGACAGATATCAGCGATAAAAAGAGGATTCTGAAAGCAGCAAGAGAAAAAAAGCATTATATACAAGGGAAACTCAATAAGATTAAGTGCTGACCTCTCATCAGAAACCATGGAGGAGGGAAGCAGATATGGCTCAAGTGATAGGGCCTCTGCCTACCATATGGGAGGACATGGGTTCAATCCCTGGGGCCTCTTCGTATAAAAGAAGAAGGGAAAATGTGCCTGTGCAGTGAACCAGTGCCCACGTGGCAAGCCAAGAACCTGCATAGTGAGCCGATTGCCTGTGTGCCAATCTGAATGCCCACATAAGTGCCTGTGTGGTGAGCTGAGTGCCTGTGTGGCAAGTCAGTGCCCATGCAAGTGAGTCATGCAACAAAAATGATGATGCAACAAAAGAGAGATTAAGAGGAGCATCAAGGTGAAGCACAGCAGAGACCAGGAACTGAGGTGGCACGATTGACAGGGAACCTCTCTCCACATCAGAGGTCCCTAGGATTGAATCCTGATGAATCCTAGAGGAGAAAGACAAGAAGAGAAGACAAAAAAAGAGAAATAGATATAGAAGATTCACACAATGAATGGACACAGACAACAAAAACAGCAGGGCTGGGGAAAGAGTGGGGAAGGGAACAAAAAGAAATAAACGTCTCTTAAAAAAAGAAACCATGGGGGAGAGAAGAAAGTGATATGATGTATTTAAGGTACTGAAAGAGAAAAACTGCCAACCAAGAGTTCTGTGTCCAGGCAAGCTCTCCTTCAAAAATGGGGGTGAGTTCAAAGTCTTCACAGACAAACAAAAACTGATAGAATACGTCACCGAAAGATTAGATTTCCAAGAGATACTAAAGGGGGTGCTGCAGCCTGAAAGGAAAAAGCAAGGGTAAGAGATTTGGAGAATAGTTTAGAAGTGAAGATTTTGAAGAAGGGTAAACTAAAGAATTAGAAGACAGACAGTAAAACAATATGACAACAGAGAGCCAAAGGACAAAAGGGATGATGTAAGTCATGCCTTTACAGTAAAAACATTGAATGTTAATGGATTGAACTTCCCAATCAAAAGACATAGACTGATAGAATGGATAAAAATATATGAGCCATCTATATGTTGTATACAAGAGAGCCACTGCAAATGCAAGTATACAACCAGGTATATAGTGAAAGGTTGGAGAAAGGAATTAATGAAAATAGTAACCAAAAAAGAGCTGAAGGGCGGCAGACTTGGCCTAGAGGTTGGGGCGTCCGTCTACTGCATGGGAGGTCCGTGGTTCAAACCCCGGGCCTCCTTGACCCATGTGGAGCTGGCCCATGCGCAGTGCTGATGCGCGCAAGGAGTGCCGTGCCACGTAGGGGTGTCCCCCGCATAGGGGAGCCCCACGCGCAAGGAGTGCTCCCCGTAAGGAGAGCTGCCCAGCATGAAAGAAAGTGTAACCTGCCCAGGAATGGTGCAGAGAATTGACACAAGATGACGCAACAAAAAAAAGAAACACAGATTCCCGTGCCGCTGACAACAACAGAAGTGGACAAAAGAAGACACAGCAAATAGACACAGAGAACAGACAACTGGGGTGGGAGGGGGAAGGGGAGAGAAATACATAAATTAATTTAAAAAAAAAGAGCTGGAGTAGTGATACTAATATTGGACAAAATAGATTTCAAATGCAAAACTATTGTAAAGGATGAAGAAGGTCGGTATATTTAATAAAAGGGACAATTCACCAAGAGGCAATGAATAGACTAAATATTTATGCACTTAACCTGAATGTCCAAGATATATGAGGCACACTGGCAAAACTGAAGGGAGAAATAGAGATTTATACAATAATAGTTGTAGAAGATTGCACCCCAAAACAGTAGGGTCTTTGCTGTCTTTTCAAGTGCTCATGGACTCTTCTCCAGGATAGTCTGTATGTTGGGTCACAAGACAAATCTCAATAAATTTAAAAAGATTGAAATTATACAAAACACTTTCTCTGACCACAATGAATGAATCCAAAAATCAATAATGGACAGAAAATGAGAAAATTCATAAATACATGGAGATTAAACAACACACTCTTAAATAATTAGTGGGTTGAAGAAGAAATTGCAACAGAAATCAGCAAATACCTTGAAATGAATGAAAATGAAAACACAATATATCAAAACCTATGGAACACTGCAAAGACAGTGTTGAGAAGGAAATTTATAGCCTTCAATGCTTATATTAAAAAAGAAGAATGAGCTAAAATTAAAGATCTAACTGCACACCTGGAAGAACTAGAAAAATAACAGCAAACTCATCCCAAACCAAGCCAAAGAAGGGATAATAAGGATCAAAGGAGAAATAAATGAAATGGAGAACCAAAAACAATAGAGAGAATCAACAAAACCAAAAGTTGGTTCTTCAAGAAGATCAACAAAATCTACCAACTCTCATCTAGACTGACAAATGAAAAAAGAGAGAAGACACAAATAAATACAATCAGAAATGAGAGGGTGGATATTACCACTGACCCAGCAGAAATAAGAGGGCTCATAAGAGGATCATGTGAACAAATGAATGCCAAAAAACTAGACAATGTAGAGGAGATAGACAAATTCCTAGAAACACACAAACTGATGAATGGATAAATAAATTGTATATGCACAGGATGGAATATTATGAAGCAGTAAGAAGATATGATGTCATAAAGCATATGACAACATGGACAAACCTGGAGGACATTATGTTGTGTGAAGCCAACATAATGAAGGATAAATACTGTGTGATTTTGCTATCATGAACTAACCATACTGTGTAAACCCATAGAGTTAATAACTAGAATACAGGTCACCAGAAAATAGGAGCAGGGTAGAAAATGGAAAGCTGAGGGTTAATCTGGGTGGTATTGATTAAAACGTTGTTTGTAAATCTTTGGAAATGAATGGAAATGGTGAGAGCATATCATGGTGTTTGTAACTAATAGGGCTATTATATGGGTATGACAGTGGTTGAAAAGGAAAGTCTAACGTGATGTATATTACTAGAAGGAAATTTAAAAATGTGTAACATGGGGCTGTATAACATAGTAAAGCCTCATGTAAAACACTAATATGGGTGCTATTGCATATGCAAGACTGTTTTTAAAAAATATAAAAACAAATATACTAGAAAGAAAGAAAAAGAATAGCAGCTATGTATGCCTGGTGAGGCATAGCAAGATTGAGAGGTGATGAGTTTTGTTTGTTTTTTACTTGTTTTATTATTATTATTATTAGGATAATCAAAGTAGTCTGGGAGTGATTGGGGTGATGAATGCACAAATATGTGATTACACAGAATCACATGGATTTATGCTTCATTAATATGTAGCAATAAAATTGGGAAAAAATGCTTAAGTAAAGAAAAATATGAATGTACAAAATAAATTAGAGAGACAGAAATGAAATAGCACCTATGTATGGCAGGGGGAGCTTAGAGAGATTGAGAAGTGACTGTTAAGGGAAAGATTTTTTGTTTTTTGCTTTTGTTTATTATTACTATTAATATTGAATAATGAAAATAATCCAATAATAATTGAATTGATGAATGCCAGCTATGGGATTATACCAAATCCCATTGCTTATACACTTCAGATAGATTGTATGCTTTATTAATATGTATCAATCAAACTGATTTTTAAAACTTAATCTGAAAAAATTAATTGCTCATAAATAAAAGAGGTTATTTCTGGACTCTCAATTCAGTTCCATTGATCTATGTGTGTCTGTCCTAAGGCAATTGCTATCTTGAGTATTGTAACTTTGCAATAGGTTTTTGAGTTTAGGAAGTTTTAGTCCTACAACTATGTACTTCTTTTTTCAAGATTCGGTTTTCTGCAGGGAATATTTTTATATGAATTTGTAAAACAGTTTGGGAAGGTCTGCCATCTTTAAAAAATTAAGTCTTCTGATTTGTATATTTCCATTTATTTAAAATTTCTTAAATTTATTTTAACAGTGCTTTATATACAAATCTTGTACTTTTTTTGTTAAATTTATTTCTAAGTGTTTTATTCTTTTTGATGCTATTACAAATGAAATTGTTTTCATTTTTTGATTGTTTATTGCTAGTGTATAGAAATACAATTAATTTTTGTGTGTTGAGCCTGAATCTTGAAAAATTGCTGAACATGTTTATTATTTCTAAAATGTATTTAGTGGATTGTTTTTGATTTTCTATATACAAGATCATGCCATTTGTGAATTGCAAATAGTTTCATTTCTTCCTTTCCATTCTAGATGACCTTTATTTCTTTTTCTGTCTAATGGTTCTAGGTATAACAAGGACAATGTTGAATAGTAGTGATAGGAGCAGGTATCCTTGACTTGTTCCTGAATTTAGGAGGAAAGATTCAGTCTTTTAACATTAAGTATGATATTACTGTGGGATTTTTAAATGGTACCTTTTCTCACATTGAGGAAGTTTATTTTCATTTCTAGTTTGTTGAATGTTTTTATCTTGAAAAAGTGGTAGAAAGTGGTAGAAAAAGTGGTAGATCTTGAAAAAGTGCCAAATGCTTTTTCTGCAGCTATTGAGATGATCATGTGTTTTTTTGTCCTTTATTCTGTTAATATGGTATATTCCACTGATTGATTTTCAGATGTTAATCCAACCTTGAATTCCAGGGATAAATCCTATTTGGTTATTGTGCATAATCCTTTTTCTATGTTCATGGATTTAGTTTACTAGAATTTTTATCGTAATTTTTGCCTCTATTTATGATAGATGTTGGTCTTTATTGTCTTTTCTTGTGATGTCTATGTCTGGTTTGGGGATTAATATAATACTGATCTCATAGAATGAGTTTATAAGTGTTCCTTCCTCTTCTACTTTTTGGGGAAGTTTGTGAAGCTTGGTATTAATTAATTAAATGTTTGGTAGAATTCACCAGGGGAGTCATCTGGGCCTCACCTTTTTTGGGGGAAGGTTTTTAAATTACTCATTGAATTTTTTTACTTGTTACAGGTGTGTGTATTCAAACTGTCTATTTCTTCTTAGTTTTAGTCAGTTTCAGGAGTTTGTGTCCTTCTAGAAATTTGTCCATTTCATCTCAGTTTTCTAATTTGCTGACATATAGTTGTCCATAATATTCCAAATTATTCTTTTTATTTCTGTTAGGTTGGAATGATGTTCCCTTTTTCATTTCTGATTTTTATTTTATAATTTGAGTTTTCTTTTTATTTTCTTGTTAGTCTAGCAAAAGAGTTGTCACTTGTTTTAGTTTTCTACAAGCTGCTGGAAGCAATATACCAGAAATGGATTGACTTGATTTGTTAGGTTAAAAGGCTGCAGTTCTGTGGATATGAAAGTGTCCAAATCAAGGCATCACAGGAACTCCTTTCTCTCTGAGCTACAGCTGTGAGTGATCAGGCACAAAGCAGCGTCTACTCACCTCCCCCTCTCCTCCAGCCTTGTTACTTTCACTTTCTGACTAAAGTGGCTTCCTCTCAGCTTCTGTGTTCCTCTCTGTCTATGTAGCTTTTTCTGTGTCTGCAGCTTTTTACCCTTCCATTTTCAAAGGACTCCAGTAAGAGGATTAAGACTGTCCCTGCATTACACAATCTAAATAAAGCCCCTTAACTGAAGTAATTTAATCAAAATTTCCCACCTACAATAGGTTTACATGCACAGGAATGGATTAGATTAAGAACAGGGTTTTCTGGGTCCACAAAAGCTTCAAATTGCCACATCCCTTTTGTTGATCTTTTCAAAAGGATCCATTTTTGGTTTTGTTGATTTTTCTCAACTGTTTTTATGTTCTCTATTTTGCTTATTTCTTCTTTATTTTTTTTTCTCTTTGTTTGGGTTTAATTTTCTCTCTTTTGCTAGTTTCTTTAGGTGGAAAATTAGGCTATAGATTTAAGATCTTTCTACTTTAATATAGGCACTTAGAGCCATAGTTTCCTGTAAGAACTGCTTTAGCTGCATCACTTGTTTTAGTAAATTGTCTTTTTTATTCATTCATTTCAAATTATTTCTAATTTCCCTTATAATTTCTTCTTTGACCCATTGGCTACTTAGAATGTGTTAATTTCCACACATTTGTGAATTTCAGAAGTTTCCTTCTGTTATTGATTTCTGACTTACCTTTGTAGCTTTGTATGATTTCAATCTTTTTAAGTTTAATAAAGTGTTTTTTACAAGTAGGATTTATAAAGGTATAATTTTGTTTTGACAAAAGTGGAGTCCTAGGAAAATCATTTCTTATGGTGTTTTTTTATGGTCTATCATATGACCAATCCTAGAGAATGTTCTATGTGTGTTTGTGATGAATGTGTATTCTGCTTGTGTTGTGTGGAATGTTCTATAAATATCTGCTAGGTCTAGTTGTTTTGTGGTATTTTCCAAGTCTTCTGTAGCTGTTGATCTTTTGCCTCTTAATTCTATTTATTATCGAAAGTGAGTTATTGAAGAGTCCATCTATTACTGCTGAATTGTTTCTTTCTTGGGGTTCTGTAGTAGATGCATAATATGTGTTCAGTTGTTATATATTCCCGATGGAATAACACTTTTATTATTAAAAAATGTCCCATTTTTTGGTTACAATCTATTTTGTCTGATATTAGTATAATCCTTCCAATTCTCCTATGGTGTCTGTTTGCATGGTATGTCTTTCTCCATACTTTTAGTTTCAACCTATTGTATTTTTTATTCTGAAGTGTGTTTCTTATTGACAACATAGAATTGGTTCTTATTTCTTTATTCAGCATAACAATCTTTGCCATTTAGTTGTATTGTACAATCCATTCACATAATGTTATTGAATTATCATTGAATTTATATCTGCCATTTGGTTTTCGGTTTCTATACATCTTTTATCTTTTTATTCCTCTGTCTCTCTTTTCCAATCTTCTTTTTATTACAAGGATTTCTTCTAGTGAAATATATTAATTGATTTAATGATTTTTAAACTATTTTTGAATTATTTCTCTCAGTGTGGCTCCAGGCCTTAACCATGTACATAAGAACTTATATATCTTCAAATTTATAATAAGTTCATTTAAGTGAAATACAGAAATTTTACTCCTGTGTATGTTTTTTCCCTCTCCCCTTTTTGTGATATTATACATATTCCACCTACATATAAAGTCCCAAATACATTATTATAGTTATTATATTATATAACATTATGTCTTTTAAAGAAGCTGAGAAAAGAATACATTATATTATATTAATAGATTTAATTTTATTACCTTTATTTATCATATCTGGTTTTCTTCATTTCTTCTTGCAGATATGTTACCATCAGGTGTTATTTCCTTACTTCAGTTTAACTTTGTTCACATCTACCTCCTTTGTGCTCCTATTGTGAAACATATTACATCTCTACTTATAGGTCCAGCAATACAATTACAAACATATTGTTTTATGTAGTTGCTTTTTAATGTACTAATAGAAGTTAGGAGACGAAATGTATTGTTATAATGTTTTTATAATTACCTACATAATTATCTTTACTGGCACTCTAACTTTTTCATGTAGATTTGAAATACTGTCACTTGCTTTTAGCCTGAAGAACTTCCTTTAATATTTCCTGGAAGGCATTTCTGCTAGCAATTAATTCTCTCAGTTTTTCTTGCTAGAAATTTATTTTGTCTTCATTTTTGAAAGATAGTTTTGCTGGATACGAGATTATTGGTTGACAGTATTTTTTTTTCCTTTCAGCATTTAGAATATGCCATCTTATTGCCTTCTGAACTCCATCATTTCTGATGAGATGTCAGCTATTTATCTTATTGGGGTTCCCTTGTATATGAATAGTCAAATTCTTCTTGCTGTGTTCAAGATTTTTCTTTTGTCTTGTTTTTCAGCATTTTTACTTTGATGTGCCTGTATGTGACTCTCTTTGCATTTGTTTTACTTGAAGTGTGTTGAACTTCTTGGATGTGTAAATTAATGTTTGCCATTACATTTAGTTTCTACGGCTCTGTTTATTTTCTATCATTGTGATCTCTCTCTTCTCTAGATTGCATAATTTCCATTTATCTGTCCTAAGTTCACAGCATCTTCCTTCTTCCAGCACATATTCACTGTTGATTCCCTCTAGCAAATTTACCAATTTTGTTATCATTCTTTTCAGCTCCAGAATTAGCATGTCATTCTTTTTTTATGATTCCCATCTCATTATTGGTATTCTGTCTTTGATGTGATGTTATCACTGTATTTTCCTTTGTTCTTTAAACCTGATTTCCTTTAGTACTTTGGACATATTTAAAATAGGTGCTTTCAAGTCTCTATCTGCTAAGTGCAGCATCTGGGTCCCCTCAAAGGCAGTATCTTTTACCTGCTTTTCCCCCACTGTGTTGGTCACACTGTCCTATTTCTTTTCATGTCTTGTAATTTGTCATGAAAATTTTTAGATAATATACTGTAGTAACTCTGGATAGCAAGTCCCAACCATCCCTTTTCCCAAGACTTCTTATACTTGTTACTTGTTTGCTCATTTATTTGTTTATCTGCTGGGCTGGAAAGTCTATTTTTCCTTTAGTGTGCAGCCTCTGATGTGCCTGCTCAATATTTTTCCTTGTTTGTATCTTTATAGTTGGCTTCCTAGGGTTTGCCTATGAGTTAGCATCATTTTTTTTTTTTTAGGAGGCACTGGGGATTGAACCCAGGACCTCATACATGGGAGGCTAATGCTAAACCACTTGAGCTACGTCCACTCCCAGCATCATTTAGTTTTCAGCCACTGATTAGTCAGAGGATTTGCTTAAGTCCCCTGAACCAGTAAAGTTTTCACCTTTTATTATTCAATCTATGTGTGATTCGCTCTTCAGGGAGTTTAAGAATTTATCCCGTATATAGCCAGACTTGTAGCTCAGAAGTTCCTTCTCTGGTTCTTTTGAGTGTATAGACTAGGGCATGTACAGTTTGCCTAACCACCAAAGATGTCAGTGGTCTTAGCTGGGCATTCTTTGAATGTCCCTTTTTCTTATGTAACCCTTAAGCTTTTGGCTCTATTGGTATCAAACCCAGCTGTTAGCCCCTAATAATTGCTAGCTGATTACTCTATTGTTTTCAACAACACCCTGAGACTTTAATTGCTTTACAGCCTTATCAAATAGCACCTGGGCCCTTGGCAGGGGCAGGATGTTACTAGTCTTTGAGATTTCCCCAGAACCTGCCTTGGACAAATGGTCAGTAGTATGGAACAGAGGCTGGGGTTCTGAAAGAATGACTTACTCTTCACAAGCTTTTGCTCAAAGAATCTCCTTATAGAACAGGGCCTATGTGCTAGGCCCAGGGTTGGAAACTGGGGCCACCAACCTTCTGCCACCATTATCCACTGTAGCACTTCCGCAGCCCAGAGGTTGGGAGGAAATTCTGGAAATAAAATGAATAGAGCAATAGCAATGCTGAAATATTGAAAAAAAAAGGGGGGGCGGGAACATACAACAGGAATGACAGGATAACAATACAACTGAAATTAGAAAGACTATAAGAGAATACTATGAACAACTATATGTCAATAAATTAATAACCTAGATGAAATGGACAAATTCTTAGAAATACATTGTCTTAGAAATGGAAACATTCTTACATTGACTCAAAAACTAATAGATCTCAACAAACTAATTACTAGTGAAAAGACTGAATCAGTCATCAAAAACCTCCCAACAGAAAAAACCCAGGGCCAGCTGGCTTCACAGGGGAATTCTACCAAACAGTCCCAGAAGACTAAACTCCAGTTCGTCTCAAACTCTTCCAAAAAGTTGTAGACGAGAAAGTATTCCCTAACTCATTTTTGAGGCCAACATCACCCTCATACCAAAGCCAGATAAAGACAGCACAAGAAAGGAAAACTACAGACCAATATCTCTTATGAATATAGATGCAAAAATCCTCAGCAAAATGCTAGCAAACTGAAGCCAATAGCACATTAAAAGAATTATACACAAGGATCAAGTGGTATTTATTGCTGGTATGCAAGGTTGGTTCATTAACAGAATGAAGGAACTAAACCACATGATCATCTCAATTGATACAGAAAAGTATTCTAACAAAATACAGCACTCTTCTTGATAAAAACATTTAGAACATTAGGAATAGACAGAAACTTCCTCAACAAGATAAAGAGCATATATGAGGGAAGTGGACTTGGCCCAGTGGTTAGGGTGTCCGCCTACCACATGGGAGGTCTGGGTTTCAAAATGGGCCTCCTTGACTCATGTGGAGCTGGCCCACATGCAGTGCTGATGTGCGCAAGGAGTGCTGTGCTACACTGGGGTGTCCCCAGGACCCCACGCACAAGGAGTGCACCCCATAAGGAGAGTAGCCCAGCATGAAAGAAAGTGCAGCCTGCCCAGGAATGGCACTGCACATACAGAGAGCTGACACAACAAAATGACGCAACAAAAAGAAACACAGATTCCTGTGCTGCTGTCAACAACAGATGTGGTCAAAGAAGAACACACAGCAAATAGACACAGAGAACAGACAACTGGGGTGGGGGTGGAAGGAAGGGGAGAGAAATAAAATAAATAAATAAATAAATCTGTTAAAAAAAGAGCGTATATGAAAAGTCAACAGCTAACATCCTACTTAATGGTGAAAGATTGACAGGTTTTCCTTTAAGATCAAGAATAAGACAAAAATGCCCACTGTTACCACTGTTATTTAACATTGTGTTAGAAGTCCTAGCCAGAGCATTTTGGCAAGAAAAATAAATAAAAAAATCCAAATGTCCAATAAGCACATGAAAAGATGCTTGAATTCATTAGCCATCAGATGAATGCAAGTCAGAACCACAATGAGAAACCATCTCATACCTACTAGTATTGCCATTATTAAAAACAAAACAAAAAACAGAAAATAACAAGTGTTGAAGAGGCTGTGAAGAAATAGTAACACTTGTTTTTTGTTGGTGGGAATGTAAAATTTGCAGCTGCTGTGGAAAACAGTTTGGCAGTTTCTCTGAAAGTTAAGTGTGGAATTACCATATGACCCCAAAGAATTGAAAGCTGGACTTAAATGTGCACAGGGGCTCATAGTGTCATTATTCACAATTGCCAAAAGATGCAAGGAATGCCAAGTGTCCATCAGTAGATGAATGGGTAAGTAAAACGTGGTATATACCTACAATGAAATATTATTTAGCCATAAAAAGAATAAAGTTCTGACGTATGCAACGACATGGATGAACCTTGAAGATATGATGATGAGTTATGATCTCACTGACTTTAAGTAATTAGAATCAACAAATTCAGTTAGAAACTAGAATACACATTACCAGGGACCAAGATGGTGATAGGGAAGGAGGGGTTAATGCTTATTTAGTATGGACTTCCTGTTTTGAGTGATGGAAAGCTTTGGTAATGGATGGTGGTGATGGTAGTAGAACACATTCATTTTGTATTTGAATGTAGATAAGGAGGGAAGTTTTAAGTTTTATATGAGTTACCACACACACATACACACCCACCCATAGAATGGTACAGTACAAAAAGTGAACCATAATGTACACAGTGGGCTATAGTTTATTTCATAATTATAGTAATATTGTTTCATGAATTGTAACAGTGATACCACATTAGTACAATCTTAATAGGGAAACAGTGCATGAGAGGGAGCTGTATTAGAATTCTGTACTTTTTGCATGATTTTTCTGTAAACATACAACTGCCCTAATGAAGAAAAGTATAGAAATAAAATATATATAAATTCAACCTAGCAAATCTTGAAGGGGAAAGTACCAGCGTGGATTGATTAAATTATAGTTTCAATTTCTAGCTTTCTGTTCATTTAATTTTCCGAATTCTGTGTTGGCACTGTTTGAAACAGAAGGTAGTATGATACTACCTAAATTTTAATTATGTTTATATAGTGAAAGTTATTAAAGATTAGGCTTACTTACTAAAAGTAAAGAATGATCATATCTATATAGTAAAAGCTAGCTTTTCTTTAGTAAAAAGTTATATTGACTGTAAATTTTTATTGCTTTCTAAAAATGGACTATCATGCTTTAAACATAAAATTTCCCTTTTGGAGAAAACGGTCCTCAGATTGCCTTCCACAAATTGTAAGGACATTTAGATGAATGAGTCTAAGCTTGCAATCAGAACAAAAGAATATTTAAAATTAACAATAGAAATAATAGCAAAATCAAACTTGTTATGATGAATTATTTATGCAGTCTAATTTGACTATGTCTTTCTTATTAGTAGAGGCTGGAGACTATTATCTTTAACTAGATATTATTTTCTAACTTAATAACATGAACAATTATAAACCAGCTTACTCCTTAGTGAATCAAAGGTACATGATTCTGTAGATAGTGTAGGGCCACAACCTTAAAAATCCAAACAACTAACTGATGTTTGCTACAAATGGCATGAGATAAACGGTACGTCTCATTTATAAATTTTAAATTTTTGGTTTTTAAAATAAAACAGTTCTTGAAAAATATGAGCTTTATAAGTTTGCATTTTATCAGCATTTCTCATGATTTATTCTAAAAATCATGAAAATAATGGCTTGATTTACTTTGCATTCTTGCACTGCAGTATTTGTTATTTGATACACTTTTAACCATTTGTTAAATTTCTCTCCTAAGAAAGTTAGCAGATAGCATTATGTGTAAATTAAGATAGTTAAAGGCATATTTAATAAATATTGTATTAATTCATTATTAGAAAGTGTATCTGTAAATAAATAACTCTTTAAGTAACATTATTCAAATGTACAGTAATTTGGTTTATTGACTTATTCATCTAAAATCTCAGAGAATAGATTTTTGGCTTTCATTTGTAACAGATGTTACGAGGAAGTATTCATTTATGTAATTTTAGATGATTAAAGAGACACATTTTTAATAAACTTGTGATTATGAAGTACTTACAAAGACTAACAACAGAACCGGTGCTTTTGGTAACTCTATTGTATCATCCAATTCTATTTAAATTGTATTCTGGATGCAATTTAGTTATAAAAGTTCAGTTTCACATGGAGAAATCCAAGAAGTTTTAATGAAAAAAAAAAGAATTATTTGTGAAGTGTTTTAATAGGACAAGATGGGAAGTAGGACGGCAAAGTTTTAACCAAAAATTAATGTTACAATTTACAGATCATTAATGGAAGGAGGCTAGAATGACCCTTGTAGTAATGATCCATGTAGTAATGAATTAGGAGATAGCAGAATGAACTCATGTTTTGATTAATATAGATTCAGATGGTTACATATAGAAATATTTATAGATACATCTATATGGTTCATCTTGGTTTCTAATACCATTCTCCAAGGAAAAGAGCCAGGGCTTCTTGGATAAATGATTGATTCTAGGCCTGGGACAAGCAACATGTAAGATGAACATAGAGAAGTCAGAAAATAAGGAATGCTCAAATAAAAATGCAGTGATGGGGGTACTTAATGGACACAGGAACCAAATGAAAGAAAAACCAAGAGCCAAAGCTGGAAGAATTTGCACACAAAAAAATAAAGTTGTATTTGATTATAACCAAAATTAAAAAAATATATATATACATGAATCCATATCATACTGATATAAATAAATGATTAAATAAATAAATTGGGAGGAATAGACAAATCTGTTGAGAAGAACTACAAATAATGTATTTAGATACTTTACATCAAGGACTCCCCTCTCCTTAAATGTGAGCTACTCGTGACATCTTCCCAAAGAGTACAGTATAACGGAGGGGAAAAGAGCAACTTTACAGTGGAGAGAGGGGAAAAGAGCAACTTTACAGTGGAGAGATCTGACAAACACCACCTCAACTAGGTCAGCAAGACGGGAACATCAACAGTGATATTTATGCTGATAGTACGGACCTTTGATACGATGTGATGAAAATGACGCTTCACCTCTGTAGCCTTCCTCCCCAAAACCCACAGCCCCAGTCTCATGCTGAGAAGAACATCAAACAAATCCGAATTGAGGATCATTCTACAAAATGCTTGACCAATAATCCTGGAAAGATACAAAGTCATCAAAAACAAAGAAAATCTGAGAAATGTTCATAACCAAAAGATAGCATGACAAAGTGTAATATCGTATCCTGGATGAAATCCTGGAACAGAAAAATGGCATTCAGTAAAAACTAAGGAAATTTTAATAAAGTGCAGAAGTTAGTTAACTTTTTAAAAAGTTTTAGCATTTCTTCTTAGCATTTCTGCCTCCATAGGCTCAGTGTGGCAAACATTGGGTATAAGATTGTATGCTGGGGATTTGTAGTATCGAATAATAAAAATAACTAATACTATTTAGACCTTACTATAAGATAGGCAAGACAATCTTGTAAATACTTTACATGTTTTAACTTATTGCATCTTTTTCACAACAACCCTTTAGTAGTTATTATTATTATTTTTCATATTAGAGATGAAGAAATGAAAGGTTTCATTACTTTTTCAAGATTGAGTATTAATTCCCAGTAACCAGATCCTATACTTGTAACTATTCGACTTTACTGAATTTCTCTTGTAACTAGAGAATGGTTATTTGTGGGGGAAGTTGCAAGGAGCAGATCCTATTTATCACCAAGTTTGACTTCTGTCCAGATATGTGGGATATACAGCACAAGAAGTCTTCTCTTATATACATTAAATGAAACTAGAAAGCTTATTTTTTAGATTGTTGTATGCAAATTATTTCATATCCATTTCCCCCTACATTTTCTCCTTTTGTATCTTAGGAATACTACAGTTTTCTACAAACTGCAAGAGTCCCATACTCACTAGTTTTTTGATGACTGGACAAATAATCTCTGTCAATATATCTTATGTAGAATGGTTATTATTTAACAATTCTCTCGCATTACAACATTTACAAATATTGGGTATTTTTAAACTCATTCTTTTTCATAACAGCATTTGGATTTTTTGCCTTTGTAATCCTCAAATAGCAGAAATAGTTACTAGGGGCTTGGGAACACTTAATCAAGGTTGTATGATAATGTTATATCTGAAGACCTCAATATGTGTAATCCTACTTTTTTCCCCGATAGAAATAATATAAAGTTAGTTTCCAATATTTTCTTAGTTTTCCAGAGCCCAGTTGACAATGAGTTCATTTTTATTATTTTTATAAAAATTATTTTTTATTTACATAATTACAATCCAAGTAGCAATGATGCTAATAGACAGAGATGAATATCTGCCCAGAAAAAAATGTGTTCTGTAAATTGAGGTGAACTATTTGCCCTTGGCTTGAATCTTTATGGTGTCTCACAATCTAGTTTTTTGATTTTCACCTAGTGAGGGACAAGTAAGATTTATTTATTTTGGGACACAGAAAAAAATGCTAGCATATTCTTTTCTTTGTGAACTATGTTGACATTTTGAAATTTAACCTACATTAGTGCAGTCTACCATTTTCCCCAAAGGTCTACTTCTAGTAGAAAATTTTAGAAAGGGAAAAATGGAACTATATGGTATTATACTCTATTAGTTAGCCAAAGGGGTGCTGATGCAAAATGCCAGAAATCTGTTGGCTTTTATAAAGGGAATGTATTTGAGGTGGAAGCTTATAGTCATAAGGCCCTACAGAGTCCAACTCAAGTACCAGAAGAGGTACATTCTCACCCAGAATCTGTTGCTGTTTGTTGATGCAAGATGGGTTCAGTCTTCCTCCTCCTCCGAAATCTCAATGGTCCCAACTTCTTCCATTCTCAGCCACAGGCTGGGACAAGTCCTGCCTATCTCCCAGGGCTTGTTTCTCTCTAGGCTCAGCTGCCCTGTTCTCTCCACAAGGTCACCTGTGGACTATCAGGCAAATGGCTCATCTTTTCCCAGGACCTCTGCCCTGTCTATGGAGTTGTGTTCTTCTCCTATGTGTTTACTTCCTGGGCTCCAGGTCCAAAATGCCTACCAACTTCTTTGCCTTGTCATTTTCTCTGTGAGTCCCTGCCCACCAAGAGACTGGGGACTCAACATTATACTGATGTGGTGCAATCAAAGCCTTAATCATAATTTAATCAAGTAAAAGTGAAACCTCTGAATCCAATATCTATTTTTGGAATTCAAAGACAATATCAAACTGCTACATATACCATTTTTGTTATGTTAAAATCTCATGAGAAGAAATTGTTCAGTATTTGCTGCATCAAAATCACCTTAACCTCACGGCACGCTTTATTTTCTGTCACATGGTCAGTACTCAGCAAATGTTTCTTTATTCCTTTCTCCTTGCTGATTAATAAGTCATGTTCAGGCTAACGTATTAGGCAGGTAGTCCTATTAATGAAAGATAAAATTAAATATAACTGTGAGGTATCCTTTAGACAAAACATTTTGTGAAAGAAAAATTAAAGTATTTAAAAAAAGAAACAATTTCAACTTGGATGAAAAAAACCAAACCATATCCCAGATCACCAAAATAACCTAGAATATTTTTACCATTTAAAATATGATTTCTAGTACTACTTTAATAGGCATAATTTATCAGAGTGAGGTCATAAATTACTATAATTAGTTTATCTTGAGGTTTATTTTTCCTTCTATAATTTGCCCTAACTTCTAAAAAATGGAATGATTTAAATTTCTGTATTGATCAGGATAGGTTAGATTATTCTGTGGTAATAAAAATAATCCTCAACTCTCCTTGGATTAATACAACATATATTTATTTTTCAGTCAGGTTACAACTCTAATACAGATTGTTATTTTTCTCTGCTAATTGAAATTACTGAGAAAACTAGATCGTCAGAAGCTTCATTTTGACATATGGTTCCATGATCATTTTAATAGGGGGGAAGAGAATGTAACACATCAAACACTGGCTCTTAAAGCTTCTGCTCACATTCCATTGGCTAAAGCAGTTTATATGGCCTCACATGACTTCAAAGAAGTGAGAAAGTGCAATTCTACCATGTGTCCAAATGCAGAGAGCTAGACATATTTGTCAAACAGCATTAATTGGGGATTCAGAAACCAATTCATTTTTGGTGGTGTATCTGAACTAGATACTATGTAATCCTACTATTAGCCACTTAATAAATATTTGTTGACTTGACATGAATTAAATTGATTTCTCCTGCTTTGTCACTTTGATGACTAGTAAGATGTTAAGTCTCATATTGTATTTTCTTAGCTTAGCAGAGTGTTCTGCTCATAGATTCAATGAATGTTTATAGAGTACAGGAGGAATGAGTAAGGCACTGTATTAATTAGTATATGCAAGGGAGATCGAGAAAGGTGTGATGATAAAGCTTCAAAGAAAAAGAAAGGTGAAGGAATCAGGGATGTTGTTTTAGGGTATGTCATTCATCAAAGGAATTTTACTTTCACACCTTTTAAAATGAAAATAGGACAGTGTCTTTATTATAGATTTGAACATAATAAAAGTAAGAGACTTAGGGAATGCTAATTGTTAATATTACTCTATGACATGAATTTTTCATGGCATATGAGGAAAATGATAGTTGCTGCCTTTGCTGTGTGTGACTGGCAGGAAAAACAATACACATGTTATTTGACAACTTGGGCTAAAACATCATTATCACCATAGAGTCATGGAATCCCCGAATTGGAAAGATCTTAAAGGTCATCCAGTCAATGTCAACCTAGACTGATGACCATCTAACCTCAGCCTGATCATCTCTACTCATCTTACTTATTGTGGTAGCCAGTAATACAGTTGAATAATCCTAGCAGTTTAAACCTTCTTTAAATCCAACAAAGCTCTGGCACTTAAAAGTTTTTCACAGTCTCCAGTTGAATACTAAGAAATTACATATACTAAATCTGCTCCTTAGATAGAATAATATATAAATGGCATTGGACAAGATATCTGAGGTTTTGTATTTGTTTCATAAATAGGCCACTTGTTAGTAGTTTATTCTTGGTCATGACATTTAACCTCTGAGCTTTACACATATATAAATGGGTTGTTATGGGAATCAGAAAAAATAATATACATGATAGGGACTTGCAGACTGTAATACACAACAAGGTATTATTTTTCCACTTGACAACCTTTTGTATATTGAATACAGCTACAGTTTTTCTTCTTTCTTTACCAAATTTTCTCTTGTCCAGATAACCAGTTATCTTTTGTAGTGTATTGGGATTTATGCAGTAAGGGCTTATAAAATATTTAATTTTGAATGATTTAATAGTATTTTATTATGTGTGTTTTTTAGTGGCTTCCATAATTTGAGATATTTCCATTTCTAAATTTTCTTATTTTAAACATACTACAATGAACTTTCTTTTAGTGATGATTAGATCAAAGGGATGAATCTTTTTTTTCAGATCCTGCCTCTATATACATGCATTCAGTGGTGTACTGGTAAATGCTTAACAATCAGCTCATTCAGAAAAAAAGCATACATAAATAAGTGCATATATAGAGGATGTGTAATATACAAAGTACAAATAATTATAATGTATTCAATATTCTTCATTGTAAATTATGCATAACCAAGTGATTCTCACAGAATGCTTTCATTGATTTTTTTTTTTTTTTTTCTGAGGTACCTGGGGCCGGAGATTGAACCTGGGACCTCATATGTGGGAAGCTGACCCACTTCAGTTTCCCTGTGTTGTTGTTTGTTGTTGTTGTTTGCTTTGCTTGTTGTTTGTTTTTGTTTTTTTCTCAAAGGCACAGGGAACTGAACCCGGGACCTCCCATTTGGGAAGCAGGCATTCAGCTACTGGAGCCATATCTGCTCCCTCATTGATTTTTCCTGAACTCTTGTATCTGCAACCAACATACAATTGTAATTCATGAAGGTAATTCTAATATATATGGTAGTTCATTGATGTTAAGGGGTAAGATGTAAGTGAACTAACAAAGACATGTGTTTCAAGTTCACTAATTCATCATTTATGCAAGTGATTTCTTTGCTGAACCAGATTTAAGTTTCTGAATACTGGAAGACTATTTCCTCAATTTTTTGTGCTACACATGTACGCCTTTCTTTCCATTAGGCAACTCATAGCATGGTAGCTTGATTCTTTGAGTGAGCAAAAGATACAGTGAGCAAGACAGAATTCAGAGTCATTTTGAAACCTAATCTTGGAAGTGTCATCCCATTATTTTTTCCACATTCTGTCATTAGCAAAAAGTCACTAGGTCTAGCCCACATTCCAGGAGAGAGGATTACTTGGGTCAGGAATACCTACCAGAGTGGGAATCATTGGGGACCATCTTAGAGGTTGCCTACCACAAGGGCACACTAATATTTAAGTCATAAATAGTATATGTTTCTTGATCCCAAGAGTACTATCAATCAAAGGATAATTTGACAGTGGTCTATACTACTGAAAAATAAAATTGTTTGACTTTTTAAACATATCCTCCAAAGAAAAATAAAATAGTTTATCCCATTAACCTTCACCTCAACTTCTCTGCCTCCATCTTAAGGGAAAGTAAGAGAATGAGAATTTAGCATCTGTCTTACCTGTTTTGCAAGCAATGAGAGAAGAAAGAGAAGTCAAGGTCTCAGAGTTGTTTATAACCTGAACCTTGTCACACACTAAGCTTTTTTGGGTGCTTTACTATCCATTTAATCAAAATCGTATTCTTAGACTCCTCTTCCTCTCCTACGATAAAAATGATGGATTCAAGTGACCAATATGTATTTCTCCATAAACCAAGAAATTGCATGGAGAGGCCTAGATAGTGTCATAGACCTTGGGGCCTCTACACCATGTTTTAATATTCACAGCTTTATAATTTATTTTAAAATCTCAGGGCAAAGCCCTGTCAATATACATCTTTAAATCATTGTGTGATTTTACAAAAAGTACTATCAATAGTGTGAATGGAATTATATTGTTTATAACTTAATTTGAAAAGAATTAAAATCCCTACTGAGTCTTCTCATTCAGATACTTTTTTAAGGGGGTGAGGGGAGGCATATGGTTAAAATCCAGGAGCTTGGAAAACTTGTTTAACTCTGCAGGATTTGACATGTTTTATGCTTCATACCTTAAAGCTTTCTTAATTTCTGCAACACTCTTCTTTTACTGGCACTGTTCCAATATTCAGTTATTCTTTTTCTTCCTCTACAAGCAACTTGTTTTCATCCTCTTTACCTGTAATCTGTAGCTTTCAACCTTTTTCCTGCTTCCATATTATTCATATTCCAAACCACTTCCATCAGTGACTTTGTAAGAAATAATTCTCACCCAGAGCAGAGGGGGCTTATGTTTCCACTGAAGAGTCACTGTGTGTGTGTCTTGAAATAATGCTGCCCCTTTAGACTTCATCCTTGCCTCTTTTCTCTTCTAACTATGCTTCCTGGGCAACCTTCCCTACCAGAATTCTTTCTTTGCAGATTGAAGGGTTACTTGAGTACCATTTAGTATGCTATCAGATTTTCTAATAGGTGTTAATTTTTTTTTTAAATTGCAAAATAATTGACAAGATATATTAATAAGTTCCCATTCTCCATTGATAAGCTTTAGATGGTCAATTTGACTTATTTGATATTAATTCAATTTAAAAAAATAAGTAACATAATATCTCAAGCCCTGTTGTTACTCTGTTACTTTAAGGGTGTGAAGAGATAGTCATCTCTTCAGTAGGGAGAAGCCTGATACAGCTGGTCCTCTTTCCTACCTGTCATATAATTGGTGTCAGTTTCTCTGAATACTTTGTCATAAAATTGTTAGGGAAGCACTGTCTTAAGTGTGCAGTTCCCCTTTTCTAGAAGCAATCACCATAACTAGTTTCTTGGTGTTTTTCTAGAGATAGACAATGTACACATAAGCATTAAGTATCTCAATATATTGGTTTTTTCATAAATATGTATGCTTTGTTGTATTGTTTTTTTCTTTCACTTAATAGGGTACCTTAGAAATTATTCTCTATCATTATAAATAGAGCTGCTGGATTCTTTTTTTGCTGCTACATAGTATAGCTTATTATATAGATATGTCATCTTTATTCACAAATAGTACATTTTTAAAAAAAGGTTTGTTGGTATATGTTTTTAAAATAGATGTGTATTCTTTATATGATGTCTACTTCAACAAAACGACTTTCAAAACTTCTTAAAATTGCAATTCTTTTTGTCACTTGTGGTCATTTTCCACTACTACAGTTTCATAGATGTAATTTTTTTTTCTCCTTGGTTGAACTATTGTGTTTCTAGCTGGGCTTTTATTGTACAAGCAGAATGTTTTTGATCAGACTGTATTTATATGACAGCCTGGAACTGTGGCATTCCTTTAAGTATATAGTACACATTTAAAATATTGTCAAAATATTTATTCACATGATGGATTACTGTGGCTCAGAAAAGGCAGTTACAACCCATTGAGTAAATAATTTTGGTTTTTAAAACTTTGGGAAGACTTTAAAGGGGTCATAATGATGTTTCAACTTGGTTGTTAGAAAGAGCCACCGAATACCCTTGCTCTTTTTCTGCATCGTATTTTTATTCTTATGCATTTAAGCAATAACACAAAACAAAGGTAGATGGGAATCAAACCAATTGCCCATAGGTATAGACTTCTTTCCTCTATCCCATGGTCTCCCTATTGTGAGAAAATCAATGGACAGACAAAATCACAAGGAATCAAACAGAAGACTACTACTGCAGCTAAAACAAAATTTCAAGACACATCAGTTGAAGTCGCAAAAACATTTAACATAGTGTATGTATATATTTCACTCAAATTTGATATGTAATTTCTCATAATAAGTTATAATTTGATTTCTTTGATTTTTGTAAAACTTCTGTATAACAAGTTATTATTTTTGTCATCTTGTAAATTGGACATTTTATTCTGCTTCTGTTCCTTCAAAACTGAGACAAGATTTTTGGCCTTAATTGTAGACTCTAAAACAGGTTCTTGTGTGTGTGTGTGCTTTCTTTTTTTTAAATCATGTGGCACCAGATCGTTTTATTTATTATTCAGAGATTGTTTGAACTTAGCAAATCTTTTGCTTTTATTTGAGGTTAATTTATTTCTAAAATAAGTGAAGAGAATAGTTTGTATTTTATTTCAAGCTATACTGAGTTTATCTGGACATTGTACATTTGTGATTGTAACATCTTTTGACAAGCAAATTAGACCGTAGAAAGAGCATTCAACTTGGAGCTTGGGGCATATGGTGTTACATTTTGCAAACGTAACTCAAAAACAAGTCTTTTTTTTTTTTAATCAGTGAGTGGTCATGTTCAGACTCATTCTTTAGTGTAGAAGGGAAAAATAACTTTTTATCCCAAAAGAAAATTTTAATCTCGGTAGAAAAATGTACCTTATAAATTGAAGCTAAAGGTAAGAGAGATTAAGAAACCATTGCATACAACTCCATTATTTTCAAAATTTAAAAATACAGCCTGAATATAAAAACAGTTAAGGAAGCAAAAATCCTACAAAGTAGCTATTTTGCTCATTATTCCAGACAAGTAGAATATTAATCCTGTAAAAACTTTTCTCTATTAAATAATGCTACAATTGAAAGTCAGTATCATGTATCTTATATTAATGTCAGAGTAATAAAAACCATTATCCTAAAATGATCAACTGAATGCATGTTACTGCATGTCAACATTCCTATTTAGACTTCGTAGGTAAAATATCCCAATATGTACACAATTTTGGGATTTCAACATATGGATAAAGATGAAGGAAGGTCTATCAATCTATTTTTAATTCAGATTGTCATTTTGTATACATGCTTTTACAGATGGTAGAGCTTTGACTGCCCATCAGAGCACCAGTACCTTTGAGACAGCTGTTGCAGATAAACCTCTTTTACATGGCTTTAGGTCAAAAGTAGTCAAACCTGTTATAGCACCTGCTTTTGCATATGCAAATCTGTTGTTTTGTCATATCATTAAACAAGGAGAGGTAACAGTCTCTTGGGTTGTAAATAAGTCCAGAACATTGCCTACATGAAATGAAATCCAGCAAAAAGACAACTGTGGTATCTGTTCTGTAGTCATGGGAGGTTGCTTCTGTTTAGGGCTGTTTCTGGAAGACTGCCCATAATTCAGAGGGAGGATAGAGAGGAAGAATATATTTGGAGGCAAGAAAAGGTAAGGTGTTTTCTGTCATTGACTGTAGGGTAGTTGTGAAGTTTGACATGCCCAGAAGGTACCAAATGCCATGTGGGCCCCCATACACCACATACCTCAGTTTTCATTATCTGGTGAGCCTGCAGCAGGATTTCCAGGCACTGGAGTCGACAACATGTCTTCTATGGTTTGGAGCTGATTGATCCATAGAAGAGAACTTGCTTGTGGGATCTTCCCTTGCTATAGAGCAACATAAATGATTGAAATGCTTTTTTCAGTAAAAACAGAAGAGTATCATTGGTTTATAGACCTTACTGCTTATGGGAAAGAAATTGTCAAATAATAACACAAGTATAGTTTGCTGGAAACTTTCACAGTAAGTTAGTGAGTCATTTCTTGTTCAGCTTTGGCATAGAAATAAAAGTGGGAAAACACAAGACAAAGAGAAAATATAAGGAAATTTCCCCCTTATTTACTGTATTCTTAAAAAAGACAGCGGCATAGAATAAAAATGGCATCTCAGGATTTTCAAAATGACTGAAGATTTTACTCTGCATTGTCATAGATTGCTTTGGGGGAGAAAAGGGAAATAGTAGAATTGATGAACAAATGTTACATGCTGTCTTTTTAGTTTATATTAGTTTACTATGATGTTGTTCCTAATTTTCCTTTCTGAAAAATAGTGCAGAATGCCTATACATAGAAAGTAATTTTACAAATCTGCTAATTGTGTTAATTATGTTGAAGTGTGTTTATTCTGACAAGGATTTACTGTGAGCAGGAGTGAAAAGATTTTCTAGCTTTGGGGGAAGTTTTTAAAATTCTTTCCTGACCTTTTAACCTTGTCAAATGATTTCCCTGCTCTTGACATGTGCATTATATTTGCAAAGGTTGGGAGTTAACTCTTCAAGGTATCAGGCATCATTTTTATTGGGATATTAATTCTCAGAGGTACTAATCTCATCAAGATTTGTAGGCATTTTCTTTCATAGGCCATTCTGATTTGTAGCTCTTTCTTTTCACAGCAGTGTTAAATACCAAACCTTCTCTGATATGGAAGTTCATTAGAGATATGTCTTTGATGGCAGCCCTTTCCTGGCTTCAGTTTCAAATACCTTGATGTAAAGCTTAAGAAGCCATTGTGTTGTAAGCCCTCCTTGATGTGCCTTATTTAGATCTGCATAGTAAATCAAGGAAAGTAAATAACAAGGCAGCAGATGGAAGCATGAAGATAAGGCCAGTGAACAATTGTATTTGTATTTTGTTATGATGTTGACAGGAGCTAAAATTCACTAATCTAGTTCAACTGATCTGCATTTCAAAGAAATCTCATTTAGCAGCAACTTGAAGGTTTGTAGGATAAAGTTCTTTTATTGGAGCTTTTATTGCATTCTTTGCTAATTTATCTGGTCAAGATTTAGCCTTGCTTACTTAAAGCTCCAAGCATGTTACAAGGAGTCTTAAATATTATGAAAGCATTAATGTCTAGACTATGAACTAGAGGTAATTACATATCCAGTCCTGAATAGGGTACATTTAGAAAATATTGTTGTCCAAACTGAATTGTCAGGACAATATAGATAAGATAGTTTTTGTGTTTTTTTTCCCCTCTCCTGCCTGTTTGCTTTGAGATATTTTCTACTTCATAAACAAGCTCATATACAATAAACTCCGAAATTATGCACAAAATAAGTAGATGATATTTATGGATGAATCCATTAATGCTGATATTGGTTGTGCCCTTTTGAGAAAGGGAGATGATTAGTTTACAGTGTCTGATATCCTTATTTGACTCAGTGCAGCTATAAAATATGTTAAATGTGAAATCTAAAGTGTTGGAAAAAGTATACAAAGAATATTTGGTATTTTCAAATTGCATTAAAATAATTTAATGAAAATTAGTTATATTGGGCTGTAGTCAGAAATATTAAATTATATACATATATTTACATTATTATATCATATATATGTATATTTGTACAAATTATTTATATGTATATTTACATAGTGCATATACAGATATATTTACATATAAATTACTATATATTTACAAACACACAAATTATTATATAAATATTTACACATATTGCATATGACAAAAATTAAATAATTATATATGTATATTTACATATAAACAATGATTTGTTGATATAAAGAAATAAACCAATAAAAATGAGAAAGAAGAACACATTAATGGTATTTTGGATGAATATATGTTATCATCCAAATTGGGGTACATTTGAAAGGAAAAAATAGCTATTAATAATTGCAGCAAGTATGAACCATATCAATCCAGGCAATCCAAGATGTATGGTCACCCTAATCATAGTTCACATTGGGTGTTAACTGTACCAGACACTGTGACAATTTCTTTACCAGCATGTCTGATTTAATAATTGAGAATTTTAATTGCCAATATTAATGATTCTTTTTTGCATATATTGAATTAATTGACAAATATACCAAGCATATTTTTTATGACCATAATTGAACTTAACTACTCAGTTAAAAAAATTGGTGCCCCATATATATCAAGATCTGTCCTAGGGAAATGAACATGATTAATAGATAGTTACAGTTATTAAGGATCTACCATTGTAGTTGAGAGTCTGAGAACAAAATGTCCATGTAGTGTGATAAGTGCAGTAATGATATAGATAATAATGTCCAACTAACATTTGGTATATTAGTCCTCTGTTTTTAAGGGTTTAGATGATAGCATATCGAATATTTGAATTTTTTGAGGAATAGTTTGATTCTTAAAAAAGTTGTTTCAGGACAAAATATAAGGTGTAGATAATTGTACATATAAACAGGTTTTTTAATATCATAAAAAGTACATTCACTATACATATTTTTTTTCCATAAAGGGATGCATTTCCATATCCATAATATAATTTTAGCCATACTCAAGCTATATTCTGTGAAGGGTCTGGCATATTCCTCTGACACCTCTAGTAGATATGGATGGCATTAATTAGCATAGGTTTTGCTGTAAATGACATGTCAGTCCAAGACAACAAAAAGTATTTGTTACTGTTGTCAATCATTCATCCTTTGTCAGTTCAAGAGGCTTCCCTGAAGGAATGTGCACTGATCTACACTGACCCAAAATACTGCAAAAATCATTTCTGTATGCTAGAAACCATCCATGCTAGAAACTATCCATGTCTGTATAGCTATATGGAAATATTCATATAGACAGTGTATATTGATAAATTTTAGCAATAATACTTTAAAAGAGGTCAAGATTAATTGAATATTTGCAAAAGAGAACACAATAGTTGTTTGTAATACAAATATCTAGTCATGGGTGGGTTATTATCTTTAATAGCTTTCAACATTTGTAATCAAATTTAGGTTTTGTTAATTTTGAATGATAGTAAGTAAATGATTCTAAGTACATTTATAATGGTTAAAAACAGAAGCGGATCCCAAGAGTATGAATTTGTGACCACGTAAATGGTTTCAAGAGGTACCCTTTTGGGCCACATTTACTGTGGCTTTATGTTTATCTATTCTGATATAGGTATTGATTGGCTTCATTTTAATTATTTACTATTTTTCCACTATACTTTTCAAAAAATAAATTTCCAATATAATAGTTAAATTTCTGAGCAAAAACTGGGTTTAAAGCATGGCAGGCTATCTCCAAGAATTGAACATTTCCCTGCAAACATCTATATTTTGTTTTCAATTTTGTTTTAAATACTCTACCATCATTATGGAGTAGAAGGAAATATGAGTAAATTTAAGATAAACCAAGAAGGTGTGATCTAGCTATGGCACAAGTGAAGACATTTATCTTAATATTTAATTTTAATAAGGCAGAAAGTACCATTAGAAACCATCATTTTGATACAATTTGTAGAAAAGGATCAGTTCCCTTGAAATTATGAATGTTCATGCCTCCAGTATTCACATAATCACTCTCCTCATTTTTCTGTGTCCCTGAAAAGGTAGGATGCATTGCATTTTATGACTTTGAGATTTGGTAGAGAATTAAGATGAAGCCAGATTTAAAACATTCTTGTGTTTTATACTCTAATTTGCCTAATATGCCTTGTTTAAACAGCAATTTACCAACCTTATTTTACCACCCTGAAAATTCTTATTCCAGATTTCTTGCTTTGCCTTACAGACCCTCTGCTACTTCTGGTCTGTCTCATGTTCTTGAAATCATCCTTTTATTATTCCATTAAACTTTTTAAAAATGGATTTTGCTATATATTTTTCTAATCATCCTGCGATTCTTTAGCCCTAAGACATTAAAATGAATGAATAAAAATATTTCATACCTAATGATCTCTGCCAGTCCATTCAGACTCATGGATATGCAAAATTATGTTAAAGTCTTATAAAAATATATTTGAATGGGCTTTTGTAGTCATTTGGATTTTGAATATTAATTTTCTCTTGCTATGCTGCTTAGCCATAAAAATAGAGAAGAAAATAGATGTGGGTTTCTTTCAGTGGTTTAGATTTAAAATACTAATTTTGTTTATTACAATGTTCAACAATGGCAATTCCTATTTTTTCTGTCTACCAAAGATCCAACAGAAATTAATGGGACATGCCAAACTCCTGTCCTCACCAGCAATGTATGAAGAAAGTTTGATGCATTTTGTAATAATTGATTAAAAGTATAATTCCCCCCTAGATCAAACAAATGATAGAAGTCTGTTGAAGCTTTGTCCTGACCTATCTGGAAGTAGAAGAATACCCTGGAGAAAGGAGCATTGTAAGCACAATCCTGGGAGAGAGAATTATTCTACCCTTCTGAAGGTAAGTCATCTGCACTCTATATTTTCTGTCCCTGTTTTTGTGCCTATTTAGGTATTACTAGGGAGTAATGTGATAATAGTATTGTTTGGAATTTCTTCCCTACAAAATTTACAGGTGTACTGGTTGTAACTTTTTAAGTTCAATTTATATTAACCTTTATTAACTAGCAACATAAATATTGCAATAATAATATTTAATGAAAAATGGATTAATTTTATGTGCATTGTCTGGGAGAAAACTGTTAAGAATTTTGAGAGTATTCTGATGAAAAGAAGTAATTTCTTTGAATTTAATATCTGCAATTGTGCAATGATAATCCCTTTTTGCACTGAACTTACTTTCTTTTATACTGCTTTTTACTAGAGATTGACTATCTTAATATGAAAATGTAAAGCCACAATCCTATAAGAGAGACTTTAAGTCCTTGAAACTGAATTGGACTAACTTTGTTTCCATAATCTACTATGAAAATATATAAATTTTATGGGCTCAGTGTACTGCAAAGACCAATTCCTTGTCTTGTTAGGAAGAATTTATGAGATGTGTGTTAATGATTTGCTGTTTAGAAAGTAGAAAACTTATCCTTTTGTTAAGTTCTGAAGCAGAAAAAGAATGGCAATGGAAGCTAATACTTGTTCTAGCAAAATTAAATTTCATATTCTCAACACTTTTTTTCTGGAAAATAACTTAGTATGTAATCCTTGTGATATTCACTTGATATGTGATGTAATGGTTAAACTACCAGACTTTTACTTAACAATTGATAACTTTTTCCATTCCTCACTGAAAGGCATAAATTATTGATTCTTGTTTTGATTTTTAAAAGTTTCCAAATTATGCAATAGAAAATGAATAGTTATTTAAATGCACTTAAATCATGTATTCCCCAGTTATCATCAAAATTGAAACATGATGCTTTACAGGTTTTAAATGTAATAATCTTGTTGACATAGCATCTGGCAGAGTTGTCAAAGTAATCTACAGTGAGAAATCTCCATAATTTCTAGGTTTAATGTGATTTATTTGGAGCATTCTGAGTCACTACACATTATGACTGTTGGAGAAAAGGGCGCACTCACTGGGACATGGAGACTGATTGCAGGCAGAAAGGTTATTGGGAAACTCTCTCAATGGAGGGGGTCTGAAGAATGGATTTCAGTCCCCCTGCCAACATGGCAGGTGTCTGAAGAGAGACTTCAGCGTACTTCTGGAAAGGGAGGATTTGAATTTTATACAGTACATTCCTAGGTGAGGAAATGATAATCGGTGGGAGGGATCGAGGGTCCAAGTGAGGTGCAGGGGCCAATAGGAAGCCCTAGAAGCAAAAATATTCCCTTGTAGGCTAATGGGTAGTGGGTTAGGTTGTTATGCTTTCTTGTAATGCTGGAGAAGCAGGTGGCGCTTTTATCTGGAAGGAGTGAAGGTCTCTGTCTCCTCTTACTCCCGTTTCCATGTGGTTTCTTTTTTCAACCTTTGGGGAAGTGCCAGGCTTTCAGATGAGTAGGCTTATTGGAGGGTGGGGGGGCGCTTGTCTTTCCTCAATGCATGTCAGGGGGAACTGAGTCACAGCTTGTTAATCATTGCAAACCTAGTGAGAGGGAACCTCTATCAATGGCCATTCCTGACAATCTGTAATTTAAGTTAGGATTCTCAAATTTAGCAGTGATTGCTTACAAAGAGAAAGCTTTAGGTCATGACTTAGTTGTT
The DNA here is from genome assembly GCF_030445035.2 of Dasypus novemcinctus. NCBI lineage: Eukaryota > Metazoa > Chordata > Mammalia > Cingulata > Dasypodidae > Dasypus > Dasypus novemcinctus. Next base: position 90,210,433 of record NC_080677.1, read on the forward strand.
CAGTTCAAAATTTTTTTCTTAAAACTAGATAAAAATAACTTGGAGAAAGACGACAGGCATTATCATTCCCTTCATAGACAAGAAACAATTGTTTTTCATTTAAAGCTACTTTTTTATTATTGAAAAGCTTGTTGAAGCTTAAAAATTTATTTAAATTTGGTAGATCAGTTGTGTACTACAATTTAACAGTTTGAATCTGATGAAAGATTGGAAAATAATGCCCTTTATGGAAAGGTTTGCTGACTTCATGGCTTAATGTTAATGAAAATGAACAAAGTTCAGCAACAATAACATGAGTAAATCTCACAAACATAACGTTAAGTGAGAAAAGCCAGACACGAAAGAATAATACTGTATAGGTTCTCATACAAAGTTTCAAAGCTAGACTATTGCATTTAGAGGTATGAGAAGTGATTACCACAAAAGTAACCATAATGGTTAAATTGTAGAGTAGAGGAATGAGGTTAAACTTTAGAGAAATGAGGAGAAATTGTAGAGACTGGTGTGGAGTCTCTAGGAGCTTCTGGTATGTGGCAACATTCTGTATTATCTACTGGTAGCATGGATGTTTGCTTTATGAAAAACTATCGAGCTGAACATCTGTATTTTGACATTTTTGTCAAATTATTTTGATATTTTTGCATATGTTATGTAATTCATAGAAGTAATTGAAAAAGCAATTACAATGTTAAGTAGAATTCTGAGAAAAGTTGAAATAATTTCAATCTATCTAGACATAAATATTCAAAATTAAAAGGTAGAATTTAAAAATCATTATTTTGTGACATTACAAAGTGGTGAATTTTATTTGGTGTTAAGGTCCATAGGATATGACCTCTGAATTTTGTGATAATTTACTTACCTAGCATAAGCTTGCCTTTAAGGTAAAGATATTAGATATTTGGTTTGAGTTTTTTTAAAAAAAATTAATATGTGTTACATTAAATGTAAGCAAACATCATCCATTCTACAATAATGAACTACTCATTTTTATTGAGGTTTTCATGGTTTCTTTCTTTACATTTTAATTTTTTTATCAGTTATCTACCAAGTTCAGAAACAACTTCTTGTTTAAGTAGGACTTTGATTTGTTATATTTAACAAGAGAATACTGTAAGAGAAATGAAAAAGACAGATGCTTGTTATATTTTCTTTTAATAGAAAAGTCTAGTTGTAACAGCTGTGTAAGAAATATCAGATATGGGCCACTTTCTAAGTCCTTTTTTGCCTTGTAAAGTCCTTCCTTCCCTCCTAACCTCCCACCATCCTTCCTTCCTACTTTCCTTCCTTCCTTCCTTTCCACCTATCTACCTTTCCTCTTTCTTCCTTCCTTCCCTCCCCCCTCCCTCCTTCCCTGTCTCTCTGTCTCTCTCTCTCTCTTTCATTTCCTATTGATAATTTTCCAAAAAGTGAACATAACCTTATTTGATTAGTTGACATTAAGAGAAACTAGGGATTCATTATTCATAAAAATGAAAAATCCCCCCTTTTCTTCAAGGTCTGGATATAACTAGGCTTAACATAAATGTCTAGGGAGACTGCATCTGTTGCTATTGCATTGTTGTGTTTCTTTGAAAACTTGGCATTTGTAAAATATCTATACTTTTGATTTGTCTTGGCCATAGCCCAGATTACCAAGGAATTAAATTTTGAACATGTTCAACTAAGAACATGTACAAATTTTGAACATGTAGCAACCTTTCCTTTGCCATATTGAAATTTTGGGAATAGAATCAGATTTTGTTTTAAAAAACAGCTATGTTTCTTCATAGTGCCAGAATGATTTTTTGTTGTTGTTAAAGAAGCACAGAGAAATACTTACATATTGAAAACTTATTTTAAGCATACAATAGAGGAAGCAGCACCCATTTTTGTATTGGACAGACCTGGGTTCAAATGTTTGCTCTGCCACTTGTTTTTCATATTGATCTTGGGTAAGGTTTTTCATTGGAAAAAAAACACACAATAATAATAATTTCCTTATAGGGTTGTTGTGAAGATTAAATGATCAAATATAATAAGTACCTGGCACATAACAGGCGCTTAATTAATGGTAGTGGCATCTCTCTTGCTATTCCCTCTCTCTCTATGTAGATGTGTGTATAAATAAATAAATAAATACACACACAATTACATGTATATGGACATATGCACACATGTGTATATTATGTGTGTCTCTCTATATATACCAAAGAGCTATTTTTTGTGCAGCCATTTATTCTATTTATTAAATTCAGAAGCAGAGAATTCTTCTGGAAAGGATATAGTTCAGGAATCCAGAAAAAAATGAGTTCTTTCACCATGTGGAAGTAAGAAGAAGTTATTTCTTTGTACCCTAGTACTTCCCTAACTTTATATTAACATATCTGAATGTTGATAAATCCTTAAAAGAAGATCTAAAGGATAGTTACATATATTTTACAAATTTCTGCCAGGCAGTGGAAGAGTAGTTTTTTGTTTTGTTTTGTTTTTTCTTCAACATGTAATCCATAGGTCATACTACTATATCTTGATTACATTACAATCCACAAAGAGTACATTAGGCAACTTGAGAAGATGTGTGGGAATGTGGGAAGCAAAGATAATTTATTTATTACATGTCTGAAAAGAGAAGTGTCAGTTTTGACAGGACAAAAAATATATAAGGTAAGAAATGAATCTTTCTGAAAAATTCACATTCATGGGATTTACTTTTGACCAAATAGCAAAATATCAATTTCTTGGAAATGATTGTTCATCTGAGTGGCTGCATAAATGGTGTGGATATTTGTAGAATTTTAATTCAACAAAATAAGGTGTGATATTCCATGTTCTCTTATAAAAGTAAGCTTTCTAGCTAAAGCATCTCTTGATATCCAAAGAAAATATTTATCTTGCCCACATATCTTTACCGAATTTATGTCTGTGACTGGTAAATGACTACCTTAAATCTTAGCTAACTGACTACTCTCAGACTAATGGGGGTTTACAACAAAGGAATAGAATGCTTAAACTCTAGGATTATATCCCATCCAACTAAATGTCATGAAAGCTTGACATCTTGGTTTTAAGTGATTATTATTAAAAATAACATAAAATGCAAACTAATTAGAACTGGTTTATTCCCTATATCTTTTTAGGTTTTAAAGAAAAGATGTCTTTCAAGACAAAACTTCTTGTTAAACACAAAATGGATGTTGATTTCCAAATTTATTGAAGGATGAACTTCAAAGTCCACTTCTAAGTTAATGATGCTAATGATATCTGGAACAAATAACAGTATATTCTTGGAACTATTAATACTTTTTAAGTGGATACATCTGTAATTTTGTTGAGTTGACAGTTATATTTATGTAACTACTGTCATCCATATGCTTCCTTTTGATTTGAGTCATGTTGAACAACATAATGATACAACAAAGTAGTCTTGGGTCAGGGATTATAGAATTGTTTTAAAGTATATGTTCTCCACAAATACAATCTAAAGATCGTTATTGCTTAACTCTCTTAAAAGTTTAATGATTTTATTACTGTTCTGTTGGAAACTGAGGCACAGTGGCCTCTCAAGGAGAGAGGTGCTGTCTCCATGCTAGTGCTGTCTCCATGACTAAGCTTGCAACTTAAGGAATGCAGTGATTGGGAGTTGCCGGCAAATGCGTGGAAGCTGTTAAAGGCTGAAAGAAAAGATGAGCGCATATCTTTTGTAATGTATAGAACACTTAGACTTTGTACCTTGAGATAAGATTTTTTAAAATTCCTTAGACTATGGGTAATGCTGATACTTAATACATGTTGCTCCTTAATGTTACATAGGCTAGTGTTTGTGTGTATAGGCATGTACACTGGGGTATATAAGACCTCCTTATAAACAATAAAGTTGTCTGAGGGGTCATTACTCGCAGACCCCCTGATCCCAGCTCTCTCATTCTTTCTCCTTGTTTCCTTCTCCCTTTTCTCTTTCTTTCATTCCCTGATACCCTTTGGGTCCAAATCTCCAACATTGTTCAATGTATAAGACCTTGTCTTGCAAATTAGAATGTAGTAATTTTTACATATGAGATGAATTTTATTTTATTTTTTATTTTTTAAGATTTATTTTATTTATTTCTCCCCCCGCCTCCTGTTCCCCCCAGTTCCCCTGTTGTCTGCTCTCTGTGTCCATTCAATATGTGTTCTTCCGTGTCTGCTTGTATTCTCATTCGGTGGCTCCAGGAACCAACCTGGGATCTTCCGGAGTGGAGGAGAGGCGATTACTCTCTTGCACCACCTCAGCTCCCAGTTCTGCAACATCCTCTTATTTTCTCTCCTCTGTGTCTCTTGTTGAGTCATCTTGTTTCACCAGCTCTCAGTGTTGGCTGGCACTCCTGTGCAGGGCAGCTTTCCTGTGCTGGGTGGCATTCCCACGCAGGGGGGCACTCCTGCATGTGGCGGTGTTCCAACGTGGGCCAGCACTCTGCATGGGCCAACTTGCCATGTGGGCCAGCTTGCCCTCACCAGGAAGCCCTGGGTATCCAACCCTCGACCTTCTATATGGTAGACGGTAGCCCAATTGGTTGAGCCACATCCATTTCACTATGTGAGATGTATTTTCAATTTGTCCAAAAGGCATTAACAATATTAAGACCTAAAATTTTCATATGAAGTAAACACATACCAGCTGTCTCAGGTAACTCAAGCTATAAAGAATATTTGCTCATCTGCTGCTGTGGGCCAATTGGTTAAGAATATTTTTCATGGAGGATTATTTTAAAGATTTTCTTCACTCCAGAACCCCAAGTGATAGTTGTCTTTAAGATTTTTTCTTTGAAAATTTGTAAACATGCAGAAATATAATAGTCACCCACATATTCAAATTTGGCATATGTTAACATTTTGTTTTATTTCTTCAGATCTTGATCTCTCTCTTTTAAGGAAATATACCTTAAATATAGTAAAAGCTTTATCTTCTCATCTTGCCCTTTTTTCTCCCTCTACAGTTACTTTCCTGAAGTTTATCTATATTCTTATACTTTCAATTTTTTTATATAAAATTTTGTTTAAGTGGCATCATATTCAATATTCACTTCTGCACTCAAAATTATGTTTAGGGTATTTATCCATGTTGATATATTCAGGTTTAATTTTTGAGAGGCTAGTATTTTTTAAGTAAGCTTTTATTGAAGTATAATATAGAAAGCTGCACAAATCATAAATACAATTCGTGAGGATTTTTCACAACATAAGCGCACATGTGCAAACAGTAACCAGCTCAAGAACCAGGACTCTTGAAGTACTACCATCCTTTTGCCACGTTCTATTTACTATACACTCCTCCCCACCTGTCTTAGTTTGCCAAAGGGCTGCCAATGCAAAGTACCAGAAATGGGCTGGTTTTTATAATGGATATTTTATTTAGAGTAAAAGCTTACAGTTCCATGAAATATCCAAATCAAGGCAAAAACAAAGATGCTTTCTCAAGGTCCTGCCACATGGTGAAACAAGAAGGCTGCCAGTCTCTACAGAGGTCTCTGTAATCCCTTCCAGAATCTAGCATGTCCTGAAGCTCAGCTGTGGGTATCCAGGCAATGGGCTTGTCTCTTACTGGGCTTCCTTTCTCAATCTTGGCTGCTTTGTTTTTCCCCAAGTTCAGCTGTGAGCTATTAGGCATATAGCTCATTTCTCCCTGGGCCTCAGCGCTCTGTGTCTGCCTGGACTTCTCTCTTTTAGTTCAGCTGTTGGCAAACCTGGAGTCCTTTCTCTTATATTGCAGAATAAAATATGGCCTCTACCTTTATGTGTCTCTGTTTCTATCATTTCCAGTAAGAGGGTGAAGACTCAACCTGAGTCACAACTCACTCCTGATATAGTCCAATCAAAAGAATCTCACCCCCACAGGAGTGGATTAATTAAAAAATATATTCTTTGTCTTTTGGGGACTCATAAAGGAATTTCAAACTGTAACACCACTGGAATAACTTGACTTTTAACAATATGGATTAGTTTTGTCTGATTTTGAATGTTATATAAATAGAATCATTTCGTGTATAGTCTTTTGTGTCAGGTTTCTGTTTCTCACTATTTGATTTATGGGCATTCTCCATTGTGTGTAGTTAATTATCTATTCTGAGAGTTAGATAGTATTTCATTACAGGGATATACCATGATTTATCTATATTCTGAGGCATTTAGGTTATTATCTTATTTTGAACTATTAGGAATAATACTGCTCATAAGATTCTTGTACATTTTTTATATCTTATGTATATCTGCATACCTAGGAGTAGAATTTTTGTATCATAGGGTATCTATGTCATAGTTATGGATTGAATTATGTCCCCCCCAAAAGATATGTTCAAGTACTAGCCCCTATATTGTGAATATGATCCTACTTGGAAACAGGATCTTTGAAGATGTTATTAGTTAAAATTAGGCCAAACAGGATTAGGGTGGGTTACAATCCATTATGACTGCTGTCCTTTAAGGAGAGGAAATTTGAAGTCTCGAAGCCAAACTCAGCATGTAAATTCCCCCCAGCATGGGACATGACTCCCGGGGTTGAGCCTACAGTCCATAGGTCACTCCAGCTGTATTTTTTCCATGCTTCTCCATATTCCCAACACCCTGCAGTGATGATATACATTTATTCTAGCTAGCAAAGGACACTCTTGCACCTGTACCATCAACCACAATTCTCACCCACCTCTTGGTTTACTGTGCTATCCAGTTCCTAGATTATTCTCTAGCATTCTGTCAATTGGCATTTACATAACTAGACTACCATTTTCAGTCACATCCCTATTTATAAACTAGCTGTTACTCACTGTGAGTTACCATCCACTCTAGACATTTCCACACTTTTACAGGAAAGCTAATTAAAACTTCTACATACATTAAACATCAGTAGTCCACTCAGTCCTTCTCTTATTTCCTTTACGAATCCACCATCTACCACCAGGTCTTGAAGATATTTTCCAGTAATTTCTTCTGGAAGTTTTATGGTTCTTGCTTTTATTTTTAGTTTTTTGATCCATTTTGAGTTAATTTTTGGATAAAGTGTGAGATGGGGTCCTCTTTCCTTTTTTTCAGCTATGGATGTCCAATACTTTCAGACCATTTGTTGATTAGATTATTCTGCCCGAGCTGTGTGAGTTTGACAGGCTAGTCAAAAATCACTTGACCCTACCTGTGAGGATCTGTTTCTGAACCATAACTTTAGTTTCATTGGTTTATTGTGTCTGTCTTTAGTCCAGTGCCATGCTGTTTTTACCACTGTAGGTAGGTATTATGATTTAAAGTCTGGAGATGAGGGTTCAGTTTTCCTTTTTATGATGTTTCTGGCTATTCAGGACTCCTTACCCTTCCAAATGAATTTAATGATCATGTTTTCAATTTTTTCTTTAATGCTGGTGGAATTTTTATAGGATTGCATTAAATCTGTATATCAATTTGAGTAGAATTGACATCTTAATGATATTTAGTCTTCCAGTTCATGAGCATGGAATGTTCTTCCAGTTAGTTAGGGCTTTTTTGATTTGTTGTAACATTGAGCTGCAGTTTTCTGAATCAAGTGCTTTACATTATTGGTTAAGTTTATTCCTGACTATTTGAGTTTTATCTGTCATATTTTATTTTCACCACTCTTTTGACATTTTTAGTTACTTTTATTGATATAATCTTCATTTCTAGAGTCTCTTGAAGGCCCCTCTCTCCTGTCTTTTCTTTTCAGGCTCTAGCACAGTCTTCAGTATTTCCTGAAATTCTGGTCTCTTGCTTAGAACTTCTCTCAGCTTCTGTTTATCTGTGAATATTCTAATCTCACCCTCATTTTTGAAAGATAGTCTTGGTGGATATAATATTCTTGTTTGGAAGTTTTTCTCTTGTAGTATCTTAAATATATCAGACCACTGTCTTCTTGCCTCCATGGTTTCTGGTGAGAAATCAGCACTTAATAAGTTGGGAAATTTTCTACCATTATTTCTTTAAATATTCCTTCAGCCCCTTTTCCCTTCTCTTCTCCTTCTGGGACACCCATGACATGTATGTTTGCATGCATTTTGCTGTCATTTAGTTCCCTGAGACCTTGTTCAATTTTTCCATTCTTTTCTTCATCTGTTCTTTTGTATGTTCACTTTCAGGGGCTATTTCTTCAAGCTTACCAATCCTTTCTTCTGATATTACTCTAGTAAGCCAGATGCAAAGACACCAACAAAAATTATTCTCTTTGTCATTTTAATTTTTCTGTTCAAGCTTCTTTTTCTGTTCTCTTTGTTTGGGAAGTACTCCTCTGTTTACATGATAGGTGAACTCCTACTGTACTTCAAGACGTACTTCAAGCACTACCACAGCAAGGTAGTTTCTTTTATGTCATTTATGAATATTTGGTAGAAGATTTATCTCAGACTCAGGAAATTTAAGTACCTTGTCCAGCTACTGGGTTAGAGAGCCAGAATCTGAGCCTTCACATGTCTGATTTTAAAGAATTAGTCTTTAATTGCCTTTTAGTTTTCTAGGCACAATTATTATTTAATAAATATTTATTAAGTAAATGCATCAATGAAAAGATACAATACTGTATGACTTAATCATAAAATAAAAAGACATTTTTAGGATCAGTGGGAAGAAGTTACTTCACCGATGCAGAAGATCAAGATTTTGGTGGAAAGAGAAAAGAAATTCCTATTTGTAGGATGTGAAATTCTAAGCCAGATAGAGTTAATCTGGCTTGTACTATCCTAAACAAGATGCTGCTGGCTCTCTGAAAAGTATGAGACTGAATTTAAGTAAAATTGGGCGTGAAAGGAACAAATTCCTTTTAATTAAAAAGGGGAAATATATAGCATATTTTTTTTTATTGTACTTTAATTGCTTTATACATTTGTGCTCATTCCCTTTAATTGAAATGTTAGGTTCTTTTGAACATAACTGTGCCTTTTCTTTTCTTGGCATCTCCTGCAATGTCTAGTTCTACTTGATAATTAGCTTTTGTGTGTAAAGTAGATGATGGTAACTTATCTATTCATTTAATTTTAGGAGCACAACTTCAAATATTTTAAAATAGAGTAATGTAGCTGATAATTATTTTATCCATACCAATAATTGGATGCATTAATGTATATGAAAAATAGAAATAACTCTTCAGTACTGGGTTTAATGTTATCTTTTTAAGAAAGAAAAATACTAGGGTATGGATAATGTCAAGGACATACTCAGTGGAGAAAAGCAGTTTTTGTGGGATCTAGGCAAGAAGAATATCCTATTCTAACATTTAACTAGTAGGTGAGTTTAAATATCTGTGCAACTCTATTTCAGGACTTATTTTGCTTTTCCATTTCCTTTTGAATATCAAGAGATATTCACATTTAGAAGGACATATTCTTATTAGCTCTAATGAGTTTTTTTTTGGTAAATGAATTGAATATAAACAACTATTATGTTTGTATTTTTATAAGAAAGAGTTCAAGCTAAAGATCCCAGTCATATAATTAAGAGGACTAATCCCATTCAATCCTTGAATTTTTCTATAGAAATACAATTCTTAAAATATGTACTCAAAAGAAAAATTCCTGTAGAATTTTATATTATGTTCAGATGAACTATTATACTACTAAAACAAATTTAATTTTGATTGGGAAAATTATTATTATTTTTTGTACATTCATAAATGTAGACATCTAGGCCATTGCTGGCACTAGGGAAGTTGGGAGGTGGGGGAGATATAACACATATTATGTTAAATCAGAGAAATGATTGCACTGGGCAGTTTTTGTTTGTAGAATGCAAGAAAGGCTGAAGGCCTTTGTACAGTTCAAAGACCACATTCCACAGATATAGCAGTTGGTTGCCTGCAGGGCTCCTAAGAATTGGTGTGTGTGTGTGTGTGTGTGTGTGTGTGTGTGTGTGTGTGTATGAGGGGGAACAGGTTGATAGAGATCTGTATCACAAAGTCCAGACTTTCGGGCTGTGTGTTCATAAAGAAAACAAACAAACAAAAAATGCTTGTATCTTTTTGAAAAGTTGATTAGAAATTAGCCTCATATTATTTAAGTATATTTTAAATATAGCACTTTTGCCTCAATTTTTATTCTGTACAATAGAGAAATGACATTCTTATTTAGCCTTTGCTGTCTCAATGTTATTTAATAATTTTTTTTCAGGTTAAGGTTTACATGTTCAACTGTAAAAGCATAAAACTGCTATTAAACTGTTGCTAAACTTTGTAGAGAAATGTAAACAAACTATTTCACAATCATATATTCAATTATCATTTATACAATTAGCATATTAAGTACTTTGGAAAAATTAAGAGAGCCTTCTTTAACTTAAAATATGTCAAAGAGTAGTTTTTTCAGCTAGCATATCAAGACTTGTGCTGAATTAACATTTGAATTATTTCCCTACAGAAAATATGAGTTATAATTTCTAATGTTAAGGGAAACAATGTAGCTGAAAGTTCTCTGAAAACTGTAAATTATAGGAGAGATATAAATTAGCATTAAGTTTCTTAAAGTGTCTGGTATACATTTTATTATGTATGCATTTATAATAATTACATCAAATTTGGGTAAAGTTTTATCAATGTAGTTTGGCTATATCATTACATTTTTTAAAAACAGCTAAGTAATTATACACTGTAATGATTTTGGGGTTTAGGAAAAGTCCCAAAACCTTACCTTGAACTAGTCATGAATTCATAAGAATTTGGAATAAAGTGTTTTGTTGAGTCCAGATTTTTCCAACTTGTCATATTCAGCTACCAGAATATTAATTAGTATGTTACAGAACAAGAGAAACATTAAAATTGGAATTAACTTTGAAGATACCTGTGTGTTTATTGTCATAAAAAGTCCTTTATTTCTACTTTTTAAAGATTTGTTACTTCTGAGTTAAGAAATGCTTAAAATATACAAAACAGGGCAGAAACTAATTTAGCAGAATCCATAAACCCACCATTCAGATTCGATAGATGTTACTATTTTGCCATTATCTATTTTAGGGATCTTTATTTTTTTAAAAGACCAAAATATTTTGTTTTAGTCTTGAAACACCCATTTATGAATTGGTTATTTAATGGCAACATCCTAAGGCTCTTAACTGATATTTCTTTTGAATTTTATTAATGGATTGACCAGTGTACTTTCCTCAAAATGACTGGCACTCCTTGATAAGCAGAATTTAAAAAGACCCAAAGGCGCTTCTGTTCCAGAAATTTTGATTTCCTCTTTATTATTTACATAAGATCTGAAATTATTTTACTTGTCAATTTTAAACTATAGGACTTTGCGGGCTATTTTTATGCTTAAATTATTTCTGGAGGGAGTAACACATTAAATGAATTATTAAGCATTATTACCATTACTCCTTAGCTGGAATGGTAAAACTGGATTCCAAGAAGAGGATGCATGGAAGAAAGGTTAGGTTCACCATCAGCATTTCATTTGATGTGTAGAAATGGAAAATTCCAAATGAGATGTGCAACAAAGAATCACAAAATTCTTCAATGGGGCTGTATGAAAAAGGAGAAACAAATGAAAACAACATATGAGGTCTCTGACTTTTGGCAAAATCTAAGAAAAAATCAGCAGTTCCAATGCTAATATATGCAAAACTGCTGAGGGAAACTGCTTTTCAGTTTGCAACGTGCATTAATATAATTTCATAAGCAGATGTTAAACACATTTTACCAATGAGAATATTGAGTAATGAGGAAGTTAAGTAACTTTCTAAAAAATCTCAAGCTAGGAGGTTAAAAATATAGAATTTGGGACCAAGTTATATATTTTTTAATTATTTTTAAAGATTTATTTTATTTATTTCTATCCCCTTCCCCCCTGTTGTCTACTCTCTGTGTCCATTCACTGTGTGTTCTTCTGCATCTGCTTGCATTGTTAGACAAACTGTCTCCTTTTGGTTGTCATCTTGCTGCGTCAGCTCTTTGAGTGTGCGGCACCACTCTTGGGCAGGCTGTGCTTTTTCCATGTGGGGTGGCTCTCCTTGTGGGGCACACTCCTTGCATGTGGCGCACCCTTATGCAGGGCGACCTTGCGTGGCATAGCACTCCTTGTGGGTATCAGCACTGTTCATGGGTCAGCTTACCACACAGGTCAGGAGGCCCTGGGTATCAAACCCTGGACCCTCTATATGGTAGGCAGATGCTCTATCTGTTGAGCCACGTCTGCTTCCTGACCAAGTTATTTTTGCCATTATATACAACTGTTGACTATACCGTATTTACTTCATATGATTCATTGCCTTCATTACCAAAATGTACTTCCTCCACCTGTAAGCTTATCTAAATCTGACCTAGGTTTAAAAAAACAGCCCAATTACTATATTTCCCTAAAACATTCCTCACTAAATACAGCCCCCTCCTTTTTCAGAATGCTTAATATTTGTAGTAAATGATGTAAGCACATATTTTTATTGTCTTCTTTATTCCAGTAATATTATGTATGTATGTTATTTATTAAACTGGTTGTCACCTCCTTCAGATCTGTGACCTGGCTTTCAATTCTTTGGGTTCCAATTATTGCCAGCACAGTACTGCGTAATTAATGGCTGCTCAGAAACACATGACTTTGGATTTAGTCTAGCATTCTAGCCCAGCTCTGATGATCACCAGTTGTGTGATATTGGAAGTTAATATATCTGAGCTTTGATTTCTTCATCTGTAAAAACTGGATACAAATAAAGGGTTGTTGGGGAAAATTAAGTTAGATATTAGCTCAGTACCTGGAACATAGCAAATACCCAATAAATGTTAGCCCTTCTTATCATTATTTACCATTATCATCAACAAGTTCTCACAGAAGAAATGATTGCCCACAGAACAAGCTCTTATAAGAAAATTTCTCTAATCTTTTGGGTTCCATATAGCAAATATAAAAATATACATCATGAAAATAAGCAAAACACATTTTAGAGAGCTTGGTGTATTAAAAAAACAAACTTTATCTATGCTTAAAAATTTGGACCTACCTAATAAACAAGGAATCCCAAACCCCAAGTTTTCCTTAAAGTATCTACTCCTTTCTATTTCACTGTAACAACTTTTAACTCTTTACTTTCAAGCATATTCAGTAGCAGGAGTTCTTAACCCGAGATACTTTGAGCACAAGGATTTCCTGATAGAAATTAATTTCAGTATGATTAGTTTCCTCTGTAATTCTATGATTTTATTTTATTTTATGTATTGTATTATGATTCCAAAGATGGATACATAGTTTTCACTAGACTGACAGGACTCATGACACCCAAAACACCTCAAACTCCCATCAGAAGTCTAATTTATTTTCTGCAGAGCATAGTTATGGTATGCTCAACTAAAAATGTGAATTGGATTGTGTCACTCTTTAATACTAAAGCCCTTGTACTTGGATTAAAATACAAATGCCTTACCTTGGCTTTGAATTGCCCTCTTTAATCGGACTCCTGCCTAGCTTTGGCACCTCATGTGCTGCCATTTTATCCCCTTTAATTCGCTCTGCTTGATATCACTGGCTTTCTGATTTAGTTCCTGAAACTCTGCCTGCCTCAGGGCCTATGCACTTGCTGTTGCCTGTGTTTGGAATGCTTCCCTCCCAGCCCTGTGCATACCCTGTTCCTTCTTATGCTTTGAGTCTCAGTTTATATAACAACTTTTCTGGGAACTTTTCCTGCCATCTATCTAAAGTAATTCCCTATTCCTTTATTCTCTTATTCTTTACCATAATTCATTCCATCTACTTATTTATGTGTAACAAACACATAGGTGTTTAATATTCCTACTATTATGTAAATTCCATGATGGCATGGAATGTGTGAGTCTTTGTCATTCAGTACAGGACCTAACCTTTGCAGATCAGTGAATTTATTGAATTAATGAGTGAATTAGGGGCACATGATGGTCTACTATTTGGAGGTATAAACTTTTTGTTTATTCATCAACTCATTTATTAGACAATGAAAAATGACAAACCAGCTATAACATAAATTCTGAGTCGTTTTCAGAGTACTTCATGAGTCACAATTGAATGCTTTAATCTCCTCAGTTATTCAGAAACAAAATGTAGTAGTTCATTATATGGCAGGGGGAGCCATGTATAAAATCAGAATTCAAAAAACGTGCTTAACTTACATTTATATGTTACACCTCCCATCTGCATTAACCTAAGCTTATCCCCAATTAATTATATTTCATGATAACTTTGTCATATGACTGATTCACTTGAATACTGTATACGAAACTTAAGTGCATGAATTGAAACTACCTTTCTATCATATAAAACATCTATTTAAAAATTATTGGATGACTATAATTTTTTTTTAATCACACAATATGTTACACAATATATTTGGTTCATAGTAATGCAGCATACAGTATTTGTCCTTTTGTGTCTGACTTGCTTCGCTCAACATAATATCCTCCAGGTTAATCCATGTGGTAAGTCAGTAGCCTTTTATTATTGTTATTCTTCAATTTAAAATGTTTGTTGAATTTAGAATGGATTTTTCTGTTAAAAAGGAAGTTTCATTTCAGTGACATACAGATTCAAACAGAAAACTTAAAAAATTATATATGGAAATAAATCCCTCAAATTTATACCCTCCCATTCCACACACTTCTCCAATATTTTTCTGCAGAGCTGGAGAAAGTCAGTGATAACCTGACAATGGTTTCCTTATTATCTTAAAGAATCAGAGATCATCTTATCCTGCATGACCTTATAATCTATAGAAATGAAATACATAATTAATAGAATTTGGTTTATACCTTGATCATTATTTGGAGGACTTTCTTAGATGAAAAAAAGTTTGGAAATTTTCTTCTTGAAGACTAAATGATCTTTGTTGACTATATTACTTTTATTCTTCTAATTCTTTAGGGATGACTAAATGCCAGGTGGTTCCAGTAATGATGAGATTTTTTCCCCTTCCTTTACTTGTGGTTCAACATGATTCATAAATGATTGCTTTTAGTCTTCACTTCTTGGCTGTACTGATTCTTTATAAAGTGTTTCATGCAAATGGATAATGACTACATATTTATGGAGGAAATTTTACTTTAGGTCAGCTAGTATATAATGAGAAGGAAAAAGAAAGGATATGCATTTAATTGATAAATCCCACTACTGCTTACTCCTTTTAGAACTCTGAGTAGATAAGGCAATTATTAGTATGATATTATTTAAACAAGTGCCATTTTACTATGATTGTTTTCCTTACCGAATGCAACTTGTGCCTAGTCCCAATTCTTAATATTTTTATATCTTAATATTCTCTTTCCCTCTCTTCTCCTCTCTTTATCTTCATCTCTCTCCCTTTCTTTCCCTTTCTTCCTATCCAGTCTTATCCTTTCTTCCATAAAAGGTGGAAAGAAATGCGTTCAATACCAGAGAATGTAAACATACAAATGAATAATTCAATACATAGTAAAAAGAATTCTAGCTTGAGATAGAGAGGCAGTGTTGTCTTGCCATGTGGAGTAGTGTAGAGGAAACAGGAATTCCTACCTTCTAAAAGGGCTTCAGTCAGTTTTGTTTTTTTTTCCAGATGTGCCAAGTGCTCCAAATTTTGAGGATTTCTGTAATATGGATCAGCTAGCATGTTGGCTTGTCCCCACTGCCAGCCAAGGATTCAGCTTTTTGAGTTTGGCTAAGTTAGCTCCCATGCATGTGTTAGCTTTCTGTCTTCCAAAATTTTATTGCCATTGTCTTTGTTGAAATTTTTATCCTGGCAGATTATTCCTTGTTTAACAGTCTTTGTTGTTTTTCTATGGTTTCAGGAGGGAGAAAGGATAAATGCATGTAGCCCATTTCTGTTTTTAACCCTGAATATTTCATTCCAGTTTTGGCAGAGGTATATGAAATATCTAGTTACATACAGAATGAGAGAAAGAGGCACTTCCAAATAATAAAGAATCCCAAGAAAGAAACCAATCCTGTAACCCTATACATTCCCCATCCCTATTAGTTCCCTGTTTCTTTAAAGTGTGATTTGAGGTGAGAGTGGGTGATAAAAACTTTGAGCTTTCCCTAGAGGGCTTTATGAAGCCACACTTACACATAAATGTTTACAGGGAATATAGTACCAGTCAACCCCCAATCTTTTTCTGTTAAAGAATTATGAACTTTAAGCCTGATTATTAATTCCTTTCAATATTTAAAAATAATTTAGGTAGTTTTACAAACCAATATATATGGCAATCAATAGTT
This sequence comes from Dasypus novemcinctus, assembly GCF_030445035.2. Classification (NCBI taxonomy): domain Eukaryota; kingdom Metazoa; phylum Chordata; class Mammalia; order Cingulata; family Dasypodidae; genus Dasypus; species Dasypus novemcinctus. The sequence goes on from NC_080677.1 coordinate 90,226,581, forward strand.
ATTTTTATTTCACTTGTATGGTTTATACAAGTAAAAATTCATTTAAAGGTGTTATGATTTTAGTATTTACTGCTACATTGCTATTCACTGCTGCATTGACCCTAATATTACTAGAAGAGAGTTTCTAATCAAAGGAGGGTGCCATGTAAATTTTAAGTAATTACATCGGTATACTTTAATTTCCATACAATGAAGAGATTCTCTACACTTTAATAGAAATACACATGGAGAGCTATTGAGTATATTGGAATGCTTTTTTTTTTTTTTTATTTGCTTTTTATACTTCATTTCCTCATTCAGTAACTCTCAAAAGCGTTCTTATATTTCAATTCCTACGCCTTAGACCAAGTGTTCTCAGTGCTCTCTTTCATTGTACCATTTTTAAAGCAAATATTTGTAAAATACTCTTTACTATCCTGAAATAAAATACAGAGATAATACACCCTACTTGCATACTTACTTGAAAATAATCTATATAAAGCTCTAACACAGTTTGTATTAAGTATCTATTTATATGAATAATAAATGCTTGTATGTATATCTCCATGAATGGGATGCTAGGAATGCAAACTGATATTAATATTTTGTACTGGAATCTCAAATACTTAGAGCAGCACCACTGTTGGTGTTGTGATATTCTAAAAGAATAACAACTTCTGGTTAAGCAATGGCAAAACAAAACATATCACTTGATTTACATGGTAGCTACATTCTCAGAAAATTCAGCATATTTTAAAACCATACAGTAATCATCATATTCAAATATAAAATGGCAATAGAATCCAGGCTTAAAAGATTTGCAAACATGTTTATACCAACAATGTCCTCTAGGGTATTGCAGGACATCTAGCATCTCCTGATCTTACCTATTAAATACTAGCAGTTTCAGTAAATATAGTATGAATACGTAAAAAGATTATTGCTGTGATAGGGAAAAGGGTTTTATGTTGGATATGTGGGAGTACTGTAAATTGTATATATAAATTACTGTGATCTAAAACTTTTGTGAAGACAAGCTTAATAATTAGGAAAAAGAAAGAAAAAGAAAGGACATAGACACTGAGGAAAAGATGGAAGAAGTTGCCTTGCCAATTTGCATACAGGGCAACACTTATTGCAGTGATGGAAGGCAAAACATCAAAAATAAAGCTTTTGCATTTTTTAGTTTTTTGATACCCCAATTTATTTTTACCTTAATTTTTCTAAATTAATATGTATTCTATATCTAACCTTTAAACTCATCACTATATTCCATTTTACTATTAATGGAACCTGGCAATATATTGGGCTTCATTTTTGAAGAAGTTTTGGATCACAGAGAGGTTCAAAAATGGCAGGAGAGGAATACTGGTGCGGGATGCTATTGACAGGGGACACATGGTTGGCAGGGAGTTCTCCAGGGCATATATCCAGGGTACATAAAAATGTTTGGATATTTTCATAGTGGTTACAATTAAAAACAACAACTGAGGGAGTGCTGAGTTCCTAGCCAGGGGAGCTCTATCACATTCCCTAAAGGAACAGCAACAATCCCCCAAGTGCAATGGCAAAGACCAAAAAAGAAGGAAGGTCCAACAATGAGCCCTTGATACTAATGACTATGCTTGTGAGCCTGTGCACCTGAAATAAGAACTAGGTCTAGAGCTGCAGGGTGCCTAAGAATTACTGCCTGAGAGCCTCTGTGTTGCTCAAATGTGGCCAGTCTTGAAGCCAAACTCAGCATATAAATGCATTGCCTTCCTCCCAGCATGGGACATGACTCCTGGGGATGAGCCTCCCTGGTACCGAGGGATTACTACCAAGTACCAGCTAATGATGTAACTAGAAAATGACCTTGAATAAAAGGGTCAACTCGGATCAGCAGAATATCTCAGTCTACATATAATACCAGGAGTTAAAAATGCTTTTTGACCTGAATAAAAGGGGGAAATGGAAAGGACAAATGAGTTTATGTCTCCAAGAAGAGCTGGGAGGTTATCAGAGGGGTTGCCCTTATGCACACCTCAGCAGAGACCCAGAGACAGATAAAGTAGATACAACCTCAGGTATTGGTTCTTTTGAGGGCTACAGAGACCCACAGATTCTATAGTCATGGCAGAGCACTTCAGTGCCATGTCAGTTGGTCCTACTTTGGAGTTTGTGTTTCTGTGTGGTGGAGCTGGACTCAGATGTGATCTTTGTTCACAAGCCTCTCCTGTTACTTTTACCAGATCTGTAGTTGACACTGGGGTTTAGTGTATACCCAGGGGACCTGAATTTCTGGACTGTCCATGTGATAGCCAGGCCCTGAGCCTCAACAGACTTGCAACTCCTACACTCTGGTTTATTGAACTTACCCCACTCAGCTAACATGGAGGTGAAGAAGGTCAACCACCACACCAGGGAACCAAGAGTGCCTACAACTGAAAGCAGGAGAATTGCATCCATGATCTATGTGGAATCTAAGCCCCCTCTTGATATAGATGTGGAGTGGACAGAACCATTCCAAGGTCCACAGGATGGAGGACTAGAGTATGGATTAGAGTGGACTTACTGATATTCTATTCATGAACTATTGTGATTAGTAATCAAAGAAAATGTGGCACTGGTGTAGAGAAAGTGGCCATGGTGAGGAGAAAGTGGCTATGGTGACTGCTGGGGGTGAGGAATGGGAGGAAGAGATGTATGTGGGGGCGTTTTCAGGACTTGGAGTTGTCTTGGGTGGTGCTGCGGGGACAGTTACCGGACATTGTATGTCCTCCCATGGCCCACTGGGTGGACTGTGGGAGACTGTGGGCTATGGTGTGGACCATTGACCATGAGGTGCAGCGGTGCTCAGAGATGTATTCACCAATACATCTCATGATGATGGAGGAGGTTGTTGTTATGGGGGGAGCAGTGGGGTGAGGGGGATGGGGGGTATATGGGGACCTCATATTTTTTTAATATAACATTAAAAAAATAAAGACAAAAAAAATAAAAATAAATACTAGCAGTTTCCACCAATTATTATGACCCTTAAAGATGTCCCCAAATTTTTTTGAAATTTTCAGTGGTACTACCCTTGAGAAGAACCACTATGTTTGATTATCTAAAGATGAGACTGTCATTTAATTTATCCATTATGATACATCTTTTATTTCACTATAAAATAAGTTAGTGGTTTCAGAAATCAGAGATAGTGATGGATTTTAACTATAAAGTCACAACATTTAGTCAGCTAAAGTAATCAGAGATAGGGTGAAGATCACTTTAATTTCAATATATAAATTAGAAAATTGAGAGATATAGCATAAGATAGAAAAGGTTAGTTAGCCTCATGGTGGCTAAGTGCAATATTCTTTTTTAACCCTGCTGCATCCCTACACATACAAAATTGTGTTCTAAATCTCCTCTCCATAACCACTGATTTGTTTTTTTATCAGTAAGAAGGCAAAGAAGATTTAGAAAATTGGAAGTCCATTAATATTGTTTCCTATAATGTGTTTTAATATTAATTTTCACCTACTTTTATTTAACTTTCTTTCTCTCTTGCTTCTCGTGTCTTTTCTTTGGTACTTGCTATTCCTTTGTCGTCACTGCATGTCTTTTCTTTTTACTGGCTTCTTAAATCCTGCGGCATTGCTTTTTGTCTTTCCTTCTTTAATCTTTTCCCTTCTGTTTAATTTTTAAACCCTTTGCCTTTTATCTTTCTTTCAGTCTTTTAGCTGCTCTCCTTTCCTTTGATTTCCTCTTAAATGTTGCTTCTTCTTAACATTGTGTTGTTTCATTGATTTTTTTCTTTTCGTTTTATCTTTTTAATTTTACGTTTTTCTTTTGTTTATAACACTACAAGGAAAACCTGCCTGACCACCCAAACTGAATTTAAAAAAAGAAAACACTACTAAATCCTACATGGCAAAAGAACAGTAATGTTTATTTAAAATTATTGCAAGGATACTGAACGGTTTATATAACATATTTTCTTCTTTTTTATTTCTTGCTACTAGTCATTTGTTTTATTTAAAACCCAAATAATGGTTGTGCTTAAAATACATAGCGAATTCCGTTATATTTCTTGTATTTAAAAATATCATAATGTTGCTATGTTATGTACAAAATATACTTTTGACTCATAAATATTGGTTTGTGTCTGGACCATAAGTAAATTTGCCTTTTTATTAAATCTTTAGCTTGACTACATTTATAATACAATTTTTAGCAAGGATCAAGGGTATACGCAGTAATAAGGGATTATAAAGAAATTGTTATTCTTACATAAAATTGCTTAAACTTCCAGATATTCTATGTAATTGACTTAATACATACTAGATTTAATGTTCTTATATTAATTTTATAATCTAATTTTTTTAGAATTTAAGAAAGATCTGAGGCATAAATACATTAATGAAACTCAACGCAGTTGGGTTTATGAGTCTGTCCCAGGGCATTCTGAAAAATACCTGGATGGTGGCTTGGAATTGCATGTGTCCCAGAAAAGCATGTTCTTACACTCAGTTCATTCCTGAGGGTGTGTGAATCCACTGTAAGGACTTTTGATGTGGTTTCTCCAGTTAAGGTGTAAAATTCACCTCAATCAGGATGTGTCTTAATCCTATTAATGGAGTGGAGTCGTTTATAAAGAGAATGAAATTCTAACAGAGAGAAAGTCACAGTGGAAGCAGCCAGAAGTTGAAATCAGTGGAACCTGAACGAGAAGGGAGAAAACAAGAGATGCCACGACATGACTTGCCATGCAACAAACTAAGAATCAAGGATAACCAGCAGCCAGCTCCAGAACACCGGCCTTCTGGGAGAAAGCATTGTCTGGATAGCACCTTGATTTGGACTTTTTTTTTTTGCCTCAAAACTGTAAGCTAATCAATTCCCACCATTTAAACCAACTCTTTTCATGGCATTTGCTTGATTTGTTAGGAAACTAAAACAACCTGTGAGGCAGAGATTGGATAGTCACTTTCCAAAGGGAGAGGAGCAGGTAAATATTATGAGGAAAGATGTAAGTGCATGAAATCTTGGGTGCATCATTTCTGATTCAAAGTAAATTCTTGAGGAATATTTTGTAGTTAAAGAAAGAGAAACCCAAGAGATAAAATGACTGGTCATACATACAGAAACTGACAGACTTAAGAATTGAATTCAGGCCTGACTTTATTGATTGTCTTGCCTTACATTATCTTATAGAATTACACATTCTGTTGATGAGCATTCTTATCCATTAAACGTAAGTTTAATTTTACTAATAGTTCATTCAACAGCTAAAATATAGCATTCCCAAGCATCTTTTTATTGTTGCTATAATAGCTTTATATATGTATAAAAATATATTATAAATATATTTTATATTATTGCATTTTTATATATTACTCAATATTTATTTTGATATTTTAAACATTAGTTCTTTCACTCATTAATTGAACAAACATTCTTGATGCTTATTATTCTTAAAGCTAACTGCTAGAATTGTTTTTCCCTCTTAATCACAATTAAATTCCAGTATGCTTTTTTGGGTAATGTTCTTGCTCTGTCTGTTGTCTGCCCTCCTTACAGTGATGATCCTACCTGGGGTTGGGCTGATTAACATTTTTCCTAAATCCCAAATGAGAAAATGGTTAATGTCCACAAGAATTAGTCATGCATGTCAAACATGCTAGTATATTTTAGGAAAAAAAAATTGGTATTTTAATTATGTATTTCACATTAAGAAAAATTTTATAGGTCCTTTTACTAGGTACTGTTTTCTTAATCTAATTTTTCTCTTGTACCTATTAAAGGAATTAAACTTAGTTTCTTTGATAATATGACAATTTTAGGCTACTAATTCCAAAACTTGATGATTATTAGAACAACCTGGGGAAACTTTTGAAACTTCCTTTTGAAAATGGGCCCCACTCAAGATACACCAGATTGGTGTTCTCTGTATTTGTTTGTTTAAAATGCATTCTCTGTGTTCTTAATAGGTTTTGATTTAAACTTTCATCAGCCTATGTTAGTCATTCACAAAGTATGGTCCAGCATCAGTATCACCTGGGAATTATTGCTAAAAAAACAAAAGTACAATTTTATTTGTTTTTAAAATAAATTTTAATAATAGATACATTATGCCTGGGTGAAGTGTAGAATTCAGTAACAACAAATGTTTTGAAAGTCCAGTTTCCGTGAATTATATTCCCTGCGTAAAACACAAGTTGACATTAAAGTAAAAATAATACTGGGGGAAGCAGACTTGGCCCAATGGATAGGACATCTGCCTACCACCTGGGAGGTCCGCTGTTCAAACCCTGGGCCTCCTTGACCCATGTGGAGCTGGCCCATGCTCAGTGCTGATGCGTGCAAGGAGTGCCCCCCGCCTAGGGCAACCCCAAGCACAAGGAGTGCGTCCTGTAAGGAGAGCCGCCCAGCGCGAAAGAAAGTGAAGCCTGCCCAAGAATGGCGCTGCACACATGGAGAGCTGACATAACAAGATGATGCAACAAAAAGAAACACAGATTCCCGGTGCTGCTGATAAGGATAGAAGCAGTCACAGAAGAACACACAGCGAATGGACACAGAGAGCAGACAACTGGGTGGGAGGGGGGGAGGGAAGGTGGTGGGGAGAGAATAAATAAAAAATAAATCTTTAAAATAATAATAAAAAATACAATAATAATAATAATAATACTGGGGTCTAAAACTAATTCCTTCCCTGAGTAATAATGTACCACTTGGAATCTTAATTTCTTTGTTTGAATTTATTGTAAGAATTAGATAAATGTGCCAAAGTGCTGTTGGGAAATTTAAATGTAATGGATTTGCAAAAGATGGGTATATCAGCTATGGCATTATATAGCTATAATGAAGGCTATTAGAATTTTGCTCATTATTATTTTATCATAATTTTATCGGCATGTTACCTGCTTATGTTTCGGTCAGTAACTGTAAGCACAACTGAGCAATGACTATAGTACACCCAAAGACTGTGCTGATTGGAAGCAATAAGACATTGCCAATCATGGAGCAGAGCTGGATGTGATCATAGAAATAATCTAGACCTGATGCAGAAGCCTCTCTGGAGCATCCCAGTCTTTGTGTGAATGCTGCCAGGTCCTAGGTTTACTTCTTTATGGGGATACCTTCATATTTAGGGTCAAATCTACTTTTAATATATTATGTAACCCTTCTAAGTTTGAAATGATATAAAAATAATATATTATGACTAAATCAATTAACAATAAATAAAAGTTGGGGAGTAGCAGATACATATTACTGCAAAAAAAGATTCAACTCCCTCTCAAATCTGTGGAAACTTTAAAAATGGATCAGCTTAATGATTACCAGACACAATAATGAATCACAGAGCTCTGAGCATGGCCTTACCTGATATGGTTATAAGCAAAATATAAAAATGAAGGGAGAACAGCTACTGTGTTGAACATCTGAACTAAAATCTAACAAAAATTTTGGCAGAATGGTCTGAAAATAGCAAGATAAAAATTAATGGGATGAATATAAAGTCTTTTTCTTAAATTCAAAAGATGTTGTTCAAGTAATGGATAAAAGTGAACTTAGAAATACACCAACAAGTATATATTTAATGAGTATATACTCAAATAACACAAAATATATGCTGAAATTGGTGAAACAGTTTGTAGATTTTACATAGTTATTGCCCAATATGTGTTAAAGATCAATTTGACATTTCTTTATATCTGCTCTTAGTAAAACATTTTATAAGATTTTGGTAATATAATATGTTAATAGCTTAAATTATATTTTCTTTTCACATTAAATAATGAATCTGGCCCTCTAATCAGTCCTTTATACAGAATCACTCACAATTAACATTAGTTCAATTGACTTAAAAATAGGGATCACCACATAGCTTTGGGGCCCATAAATTCAAATGGACTTCTTTAATGATACATGATTGATGAAATAGCAGAAGTACAATGAAACCAACAGGTCAGTAAGAAGGAAATTGTCAGCAGGATATGACTTGAAGAATCCAGATCAAGCTTCACCTCTTTAGACTTTATTTAAAACACTACTATTTGTCTTTCTGTCTTGTTCCTTATACAGATATAATATTTGACTTGAGCAGTGTGTTCAAAGTTATCCTGAATCCTTTATCATGTCTGCTGTACTGGACATGATTGGGGAAAGCATTTTACTAAGATGCCTGAGGAGTTTCCATGTGGAAAATAAGGAGACAGGACTAACTGCAAGATGACCACATTATTTTTAAATCTCGATGTATTCTTTTGTAAAAATCGCACTTATAGATCTCACAGTACCCATGACTGTTGTAAACGTCACCTGTAGGACAGTTTAACTAACTGAAATATTGATAGACATGATTTCAGAGTTAGTGTCATTTGACCAAAAACTGTGAGTTAATGGTTTGTTTTAGCCTCACTTCCCTTCAGACTTCCTTAAATTTCATAATTTAAAGATAATACACCTCAGATTCTTCCTTCAGTATGTTCTTATAAATTACTTTTTTTACTCTATGTTGTTAGTATGATCTGACTTTATTATTGAAAATGTTTGTTTCCAGACGCTGACCATTTCAAAGAGATGTCCTTGATAATTAAGTAAAAACCTAATTAAGAATTTTGAAGAAACAACACAACACACAGTGTATTGATAATTTTATGATGTACTTTTAAAAAATATATGCTTTTAATTTTTTTTAAAGATACTTAGATTACATAAATGTTACATAAAAAATATAAAGGATTTCCATATGCCCTGCTCCCTACCCCTCCCACATTTTCCCACATTAACAACATACTTCATTAGTGTGATACATTCATTGCAATTGAGGAACACAATTTTGGAGCATTGCCACTAAGCATGGATTACAGTTTACATTGTAGTTTACACTCTCTCTCACACAATTCTGTAGTTTATGGGAAGATATATAATGGCCAGTATCTGTCATTGTAATGTCATTCAGGATGATTCCCAATCCTGAAAATGCTCCCCTATTTCACCTGTTTCTCCCTCTCCCTGCCCTCAGAACCTCCAGTGGCCACAATCTCCACATCAATGATATAATTTCTTCCACTGGTAGAATCAAAATAAATCTATAGTAAAAACCAGTAAGTCTGCTTCAGTCCATAGTTCATTACCCAATCCTGAGGATTCTAGTGTCTGAATGTCTCCAGAGCCCCCCAGAAGTCCTGTTATTTGAGGCAATATTTGCTTTGGCATTCAAAGAGATTCTGCTGAGTCGTGCATAAGTGTAACCTCTGGACTGACCTCCCAACTCACTTTGAAGTCTCTTAGCCATATAAATTCATTTATCTTTACCCTTTTCCCTTTTCATCAAGGTCTTTTTTCCTGTTTCATTACTAATTGGTGCTTGGTGGTAATCCCTCAGGGCCAGGGAGGCTCATCCCCAGGAGTCATGTCCCATGGTGGGGGGAAGGTAATGCATTTATATGCTGGGATTGCCTTAGAGAGAGGCCACATTTGAGCAACAAGGAGGTTCTCAGGAGGTAACTCTTAGACACCTTATAATACTAGCTAAGTTTCAATTTCAAAAGTAAAGGTTCATAAGTATAGTTATCAATATCAAGGGCCCATCTGTGATCCATCCTCCATCACTAGTCACTGCTCCTGTACTCAGGGGATTCTTGCTGTCCGATTAGAGAATGTGACAGAGCTCTGCAGGATAGGAATTAGATATTTTTCGGTTATTGTGTGAATCTCCACACACTGTGACAATACCGCATGAACACTTGAAGACATTAATATGCCTTATATGTTTGTGCCATGCGAACCTCCTCCCATGCATCCCCCATCACTGACACCCACACCAATTATCCTCCCCTGCCACAGTTGTAACCCTTCTTGTGATCTAAAACTTCTTCAAAAATGAAGCCAACAAAACCAAATACAATTAATAAGAAAATTAAATAATAATGATAGTTATAAAAATAACAAAAATGCAAATTATAAAATTTTGAAAAATAATAAAAAACATAAAATTAAAAAAACATTTTTGACATAGTCTTTCATCACTGTAAGATCTGTTGTCCTGTATGCACAGTGACATTTTTTTCCATTGATTCCCTCAGTGTCATTTTTTAATTTTGTCTTTAAAGAACCTTTAGGTTACAGAAAAGTCACATACAGAAGAATATAAGGGATTCCCATATAGCCAACATCCTCCTCTTTTTCCCTTTTCCCCTACTAATAATATTTTACCTTTGCATGGTACATTTGTTACAATTGATGTACAAATATTGAAACATTGCTACTAACCATGGTCAATGATTTACGTTATGGTTTATATTTTGGACCATAGACTTTTATACATTTTGATGAAATTTAACATGGCCTATTTCCATCATTCCAAGATCATGTAGAACAACTCCATTGCCCCCAAAATACCCCAAGTTCCATCTATTCTATTCCTTTTTCCCTCTCATTTAGGTACCCAGTACAAACACTGAGCATCAGTCCTTGAAGAACAATATTCATAGTTTCTTGCAACAACAATGAGGGCTTGACATACTGGCCTGTCCTCCCCTATTAGGCACTGCCTATGCTCTAGAGAGACTCCCTCCCTTGTATTTGAGAATATAGCAGGACTTCCCAGGATGGGAGTCCAACACCTTCCCTCTCATTATGTGGGTTGCTACCCACTGATACAACGTACTATGACAAGATGAACACTCATACTCTCCCTAGAAGCCTGCCCGAGGTTCACCCTGTCCCACATGCCCAACACCATAAACCAGTAACCCTCTCCTGTCATATTTCCAAAAGAACATTGGCTACATTGTAGTTTCAACAATATACCCGCACATCCCCAGAGTTCACCTGCTTCTTCCGCTAACCCTCCTCTCAGTTCCATGCACAGTCCAAGCCATCCACCCCACCCTAGCTCTCTCACAGGCCAGGGCCACTACAACCCAATAGCATCACTGCACCATCATGCCCATCCACTGCACAACTACACCATTCTACTTTATCATAGATTTTGCCCGTATGGGCATTGGTTCACAACCTTCTCCCTTTCTGTCTCCTGTAAAATTATCTTCCAGACTCTAGCTCTGTAAGTCTGCTCAATTTCCTTGTCCTCCACAATGTCCTCCTCCATTCTACAATCCCACCAGCAGTGGATAAGTGTTCCCATTCCTCCTCATCCTTTCCAACACTCTTAGACCTCTGTTTTTTTTTTTAAATAACTGTGAATCTAATAGGTGTAAGATGATATCTCATTGTAGTTTTGATTTGCATTTCCCTAATAGTTAGTGATGTTGAGCATCTTTTCATGTGCTTTTTAGCCATTTGTATTTATTCTTTGGAAAAGTGTCTATTCAAATCACTTGCCCACTTTTTAAATGGGTTGTTTATATTTTATTTTCGAGGTGTAGGATTTCTTTATATATGCTGGATATTAGACCTCTATTAGATACATAGCTACCAAATATTTTCTTCCATTGAATAGGCTGCCTTTTCACTTTCTTGACAAACTCCTTTGATGTGCAAAAGTTTTTAATTTTGAGGAGGTCCCTATTTGTCTTTTTTTCTTTCATTGCTCATACTTCAGGTGTAAATTTCATGAAACCATTTTGTAGATGCTTCCCTATATTGTCTTCCAATGTTCCTGGTCTTGGCTCTTATATTTAGATCTTTGATGCAACTTGAGTTGATTTTTGTTTCAGGTCGGAGATTGTGTTCCTCTCTCATTCTTTTGGATATGGATATCCAGTTCTACAAGCACCATTTGTTCAAGAGGCGATTCTCTCCCAGTTCAATGAGCTTGGTAGCTTGTTGATTATAAGTTGACTGTATATATATGTGAGAATCTATATCAGAACTCTCAGTTCATTTCCATCGGTCAGTATGTCTATCTTTGTGCCAATTGCATTGCAGTTTTGACTTCTGTAGCTTTGTAGTATGTTTTAAAGTCAGGTAGTGTGATTCTTTCAATGTCATTTTTCTTTTTCAGTATGTCTTTGGCTATTTGGGGCCTCTTGCCCTTCCAAATAGATTTCATATTTAGTTTTTCCAATTCATTAAAAAAAATGCTGTGGTAATTTTTCTTGGGATTGCTTTAAATCTGTAAATCAGTTTGGGTAGGACAGACATCTTAATGATGTTTAGTCTTCCTATCCTGAAAAGGGAATATTCTTCCATTCATTTAGGTCTTCTTTGATTTCCTTTAACAATGTTATATTGTTTTCTGCTTACAGTAATTTACATCTTTAGTTAAATTTATTTCTAGATATTTGATTCCTTTAATTGGTATTGGAAATGGGATTTTTTTTTTATTTCTTCCCCAGATTGCTCATTATTGGTGTACAGAAATGCTACTGATTTTTTGCACATTGATTTTATAACCTGCCACTTTACTGAACTCATTTCTAAGCTCTAGAAGATTTGCTGTAGATTTCTCAGGATTTTCTATATATAGGATCATGTCATCTGCAAATAATGAAATTTTTATTTTTTCCTTTCCAATTTGGATGCCTTGTATCTTTTTCTTACCTAAGTGCTCAAGCAAATACTTCTAATGCAGTGTTATATAGAAGCAGTGGAAGTGGACATCCTTGTCTTGTTCCAGATCTTAGAGGGATAGCTTTTATGATTTCACCATTGAATATGTTAGCTGTGGGTTTTTCATATCTTTTAAAGTGCTTTTATCAGGAAAGGGTGCTATATTTTGTTGAATGCTTTTTCAGCATCTATAGAGATGATCATGTCATTTTCTTTCTTTCGATCTGTTTATGTGGTGTATTACACTGATGGATTTTCTTATGTTGATCCATCCTGCAAACTGGGAATGAAACCCACTTGGTCATGGTGTATAATTCGTTTGTTGTGTTGTTGAATTGATTAACAAGTATTTTATTGAGGATTTATCATCTAGGTTTATTAGAGAGTTTGGTCTACCATTTGCCTTTCTTGTGGCATCTTTGGCTTTGGTATTAGGGTGGTGGTGGCATCATAGAATGAGTTAGGCGATGTTTCCTCCACTTCTATTTTTTGGAAGAGTTTAAGCAGGATTGGTGTTAGTTCTTTCTGGACTGTTTGGTAGAGTTCACCTGTGAATGCGTCTGGTCCTGGATTCTTCTTATTTGGGAGGTTTTGATAACTACTTGAATCTGGTTACTTGTGATTGGTCTGCTCAGTTCATTAGTTTCTTCTTTTGTCAATGTAGGCTGCTTGTGTATTTCTAAGAGTTTGTCCATTTCCTTTAAATTATCCATCTTGTTGGCATATAATTTTTCAAAGTATCTTCTTATGATACTCTTTATTTCTGTGGGGTCAGTGGTGATATCCCCTCCCTCATTTCTTATTTTATGTGTTAGAATCTTCTCTCTTTTTCAATTTGTTAGTTCAGCTAAGGGTTTTCCAATTTTATTAGTCTTCTCACAGAACCAGCTTTTGATTTTGTTTATTTCTTCTGGTGCTTTCTTATTTTCAATTTCATTTAGCTCTGCTGTAAATCTTTGTTATTTTCATATTTCTACTTGTTTTGGGTTTAGTTTCTTGTTCTTTTTCTAATTCCTCCAGGTGTGCAGTTAGGTCTTTGATTTTAGCCCTTTCTTTTTTTTTAGTGTAGGCATTTATGCTATGAATTTCCCTTCCAACACTGGTTTTGCTGCATCACATAGGTTTTGATACATTGTGTTGTCATTTTTATTCATTTCAAGGTAGTTACTAATTGCTTTTTCAATTTCCTCCTTGACCCACTGATTGTCTAAGAGTGTATTGTTTAGCCTCCATATCTTTGTGCCTAATTTGCTTCTCTGCCCTTACTGATTTCCAGCTTTATTCCATAGTGGTCAGAGAAATTGCTTTGTATAATTTCAATCTTTCTGAACTTATTGAGAATTGTTCTGTAGCCTATCATGTGGTCTATCCTGGAGAATGATCCATGTGTGCTTGAGAAGAATGCATATCCAGCTGTATTTGGGTGTAATATTCTGTATATGTCTATTAGGTCCAAAACTTCTAATGTATTATTCAAGGTGTCTGTTTCTTTATTGACCCCTGGTCAAGATATTCTGTCTAATGGTGATAATGGTGTATTAAAGTCCCACACTATAATTGTAGAGGCACCTATTTCCTCACTTATTTTTTTCCAATGTTTGCCTCATATATTTAGAGGCACCCTGGTTAGGTGCATAAATGTTTATGATTGTCCTTTCTTCTTGATAAATTACCCCTTTTATTGATATATAGTGTCTTTCTTTGTCTCTTAAAATAGTTTTGCATTTAAGGTCTTTTTGTCCAATATTGGTAAAGCTATTCCTTCCCTTTTCTGATTATTGTTTGCATGTAAAATTGTTTTCCAGCCATTCAATTTCAGCTTCCTTGCATCTCTGGGTCTAAGGTGAGTTTCTTATTGACAGTATATAGATGGATCATACTTCCTTATCCATTCTGCCAATCTGTGTTGCTTGATTGGAGAGTTTAATCCATTGACATTATTGTCGAGGAATTACTTACAATAACCATATTTTCTTTAGGTTTATATATGCCATATGTTATTTTTATTTCCTTTTATCTTTTTAGTTATTCTTACTCTCTCTTTCTCCTGTTTTTTTCCCTTTCAACCTGTGCAACTCCTTTACTATTTCTTGAGGCAGTTTTCTTACTGACAAACTCTCTTAACTTCTGTTTATCTGGGAATGTTTTGAATTCTCCTACATTTTGAATGCCAGCTTTGCTGGATAGAGAATTCTTGGCTTGAAGTTTATTCTTTTAGCACTTTAACTATGTCATACCACTACCTTCTTACCTCCATGGTTTCAGATGAGAAATCAGCACTTGGTCTTATTGAATTTCCCTTGTATGTGATTTATCTCTTTTCTCTTGCTGCTTTCAGTATTCTTTGTATTGCGTGTTGACATAATTTGACAAATATATGTCTTGAGGTAGGCATGTTAAGATTTATAGCATTTAAAAACTTGTACATCCATGTCCCTCAATAGAATTGGGAAATTTTCAGGCATTATTTCCAACAGTCCTTCTGCCCCCTTTTCCCTTCTCTTCTCCCTCTGGAATGCCTATAATGGATACATTTGTGAATATCATGTTGACATTTAAATCCTAAGTCCCTGCTGGATTTTTTCTATCTTTTTATCTATCTTTCTACTAGCTCTGATTTCAGCTGTACTTGTCTTTCAACTTTCTTATTCTTTCTTCTGCCTGTTTAATTCTGCTGCTATGTGCTTCCAGTATATTTTTGATTTCTTGTTTTGTGCCATTCATCACCGTCATGTCCATTATCTTTTTATTGTATGTTCGCAATTTCTTCAGTATGTTCCCCTAGTATCTTCTTAATATCCTTTATCTCTTCTTTCACTTCATTAAGTTGATTCATGTTATTTGTTTGGACATCCTTCATTAGTTGTTCCTCACTCTACATCTCCTCCTGTATTTTAGTTTTTTCATTAGATGGAGCCATGTCTTCCTATTTCTTAGTATGGCTTGTAATTTTTTGTTGGTGTCTAGGCATCTGTTTATTTTAATGGACTTACTCTACTCTAAGGTTTTATTTTGTTGTTTCTTAGTGTGTGTTTCTTAGTTTATTGTTTCTTATTTTTGATACTTGGGTCCTCTGATTCTATATCCTTTTAGTTGTCTGTGTTCCCTTGGAAAAAAAATTAAGACCAGAGACAAGAAAGAGCTAAGAGGAGAAAAAGAATAATAGTAGTAATAATATAAAAAGGTAATAGAGGAACCATACAAGAGCTAGGAAACTAAATAATATGAGCAAAAAATCATAAAAAAACAAAAGGATAAGAATAAAAAGAGGTGGAATAGGAAAAAATAAAACAAGAAACAAAATAGAAAGGAAAAAAAGTAGAAAAATTAGAATGAATTAAAAGGACAGACCGATGAGAAAAGAATGGAAGAAAAAAAAGGAGAGAGAAAAAAAAAATGAAGATCAAACAAGAGGTGGTGGCATGAAAGAAAAGCAACAGAAGTCAGAAGACAGGAAAGTGAAGGAAAGAAGAGAAATAAAGTAGGTTGAAAAGATAAGTAAAAGAAAAACAAAGGAAACAAAGAAAGGGAAGAGAACAAATAAGAAACAAAACTGCAACAAAGAAACAACCCAGGAAAAACACCCTTCCCTTTTAGGCCCCTGGTACCTCCTCAGGCTGCTGGTGCTCATCAGTTAATCATCCTGCAGCATGCCCTCCACAGGTGATGTATCCAGTTTTAGCAAATTAAATAATGGAAAAGAAAAAAATCCAAAAAACTGTAAAACAAAACAACAGTAACTCAGTTTATAAGTTCCCTATCATTAGGTGCTAGCTCTGTGCCTTATCTTTCCCTGGATCCCTTCTCTTAGGAGGTATCAGGACTGTAATCGAGGACCTTCAACATGTAAGGGAGGAGTTCCCCCACTGCACTACAGCAACCCTAGAGACTAAGTAGGCTTTTGAAAGCTTTTCTGGCTCTTTCTGCCCCTATTTCCCTTAGGCAAGTTGGACTTCTGTTTTCAGGGCTGGGTTAATTAGGTGCCTGTCTCCTCCCTATCTCTACCAAGTTTCTTTCTCCCAGGTTGGCTGGGTATGACAGCCTGCCTGAGAAGATCCTCCCTCCCTCAGTGCTGGCTAGTATCCTCCCCAAGATTCAAAGGGGTTCAGGTGGCCAAAGTCATGGAAAGGAAACCACTCATCACCCTTCATCAGACCCCTTTTCCTCCCAGAGAAGGCTCCCTCCCACTCAACTGGCTGATGAGAGCCAGGGGCGTCCACAGAGGCTACTTGCCTTGAGGATGGGGCTTACTTGCCTCCTGTTTTCAGCCATGGGGGCAAGCAAACATGGTTTACCCTTGGGGTCTTTATCTCTTCATCCAGCTCTTTCCTGAACTATGTCCTGCAGCCTCCTTCTCTGTGGATTCCCAAAACAGCTTACTTAGGATGGGCTTTTACCCCTTCTCTATCCTATTTTGCGAAAGAGCTGAGCAGTGTCTACCTACATTGACACCATTTTCCCATACTCTATAATGTACTTTGTTTTCTTATATAGTTATACCCTATTTGGTTCATAAAAGAATTTTGGTTGTTTTCTGCTGAGTGTATGCAACTAAGAATTTATTTTGGTTAAAGGTATTTCTGGAACCAAACACCTGATAACATAGTACGAGAATCACTATAAAGCTTGCAATCATAATGAATTTCAGTAGAATTAAACATGACCTATCTATTGTATCCAGCACTAAAATTCTTCTTTTTTTTAATTTAATTTAATTTATTTATTTCTCTCCCCTTCCTCCCCACCCCGGTTGTCTGTTCTCTGTGTCTATTTGCTGCATCTTCTTGGTCTGCTTCTGTTGTTGTCAGTGGCACAGGAATCTGTGTTTCTTTTTTGTTGTGCCATCTTGTGTCAGCTCTCCATGTGGGCAGCGCCATTCCTGGGCAGGCTGTACTTTCTTCCACGCTGGGTGGCTTTCCTTATGGGGCGCACTCCTTGCACGTGGGACTCCCCTAAGTGGGGACACCCCTGCGTGGCTCGGCACTCCTTGTGGGCATCAGCACTGCACATGGGCCACCTCCACACAGGTCAAGGAGACCCAGGGTTTGAACCACGGACCTCCCATATGGTAGATGGACACCCTATCCGTTGGGCCAAGTCCACTTCCCAGTTCCATGTACTTTAAAAAAGTTTTTCGTTCTGTTACCATATATACAATCTAACATTTCCCCTTTAATCACATTCAGATTATATATTTAAATGCTGTTAATTGCATTCACAATATTGTGCTACAATCATCTCCATCTTTTACCAAAATATTTGGATCATTCCAAATAGAAATCCTATACATTTTAAGCCTTAACTTCCCAATCCCTCTCCCAAACCCATCACCTGGTAACTCATATTCTAGATTCACTCTAGGTTCTAGCAGTTTGTTTATACTAGTTGTTTCAAATCAGGGAGATCACACAATGTTTGCCCTTTTGTGTCTGGCTTATTTCACTCAACGTGCTGTCTTCAAGGTTCATCCAGTTCTTGCATGTATCAAAACTTCATTCCTTTTTATGTATGAATAAGATATTCTCTTCTATATATACCACATTTTGTTTATTCATTCATCAGCTGATGGACACTTGGAGGGCTTTTGTCTTTTGGCCATGGTGAATAATGATACTATGAACCTTGGTGTGCAAATACCTGCTCAAGACCTTGCTTTCAATTCTTTTAGGTATATGCCTAGTAGTAGGATTGCCAGGTCATCTGGTAATTCTATACTTAGCTTTTTGAGAAACTGCCAAACTATCTAACACAGCAAAGCAGCTGCATCATTTTACATTGCTACTGACAATGAATGAGTGTACCTATTTCTCTGCATGTTTTCCAACACTTGTATTTTCTGTTTTTCTAATAGCAAATATTCTAATGGGTATGAAATGGTATCTCATTGTGTTTTTTAAAAATTCTAAAGTAACATATATTCATTGTAGAAATATGAACAAGCAAAGTAAACCACAATGCATATGTAATACCCCTCAGAGATAACCACTGGAAACATTTTTAACATAGCCTTCCAGTCTCATACATTCTTTTAAAACAAATCAATTTTACTGATACTATTAATAAAGCATACAAGTCATCCAAAGTGTACAACCAATGATATTTGGTATAATCACATAGTTGTGTGTTCATCACTTCAATCATTATTAGAGAATTCACATTATTTCAATAATAATAATAATAATAAACAAAAACAAAGAAGAAAATTCCATACCTCTCAATCTTTCTATACTTCCCCCACTATATATAGCTTATGTTTCTGACTGTTCTATCCAAAGTGTATAATCAATGGCTTTTAGTGTAATCACAATGTTGTACATTCATCATATCAAAATTTTAAGGATACTCTCATTTCTCCAAAAAGAAAGACTCAATATACCTTACCATTCATTCCCCAGCCCTACATAACCACTAATCTAATTTCATTTTTATAAATTGATTTATATTTACATTTTATATAAATGGAATACAATATGTAGTACTCTGTGTCTGGTCTCCTTCATGTAGTATAATGTTCGTTTGTTTTTTTGTCTGATACTAACATTTTGTAGTATTAACTTATATTTGCACAGCTTCAAAGAAAAATGGTCTTATATATGCAATACTACACTATTTATATTTCATATAATATATTTATATTTCACATAATATATTTTGTTCACAGTAGGGCAATCATATAGATAGCATTTGTCCGTTTGTGTCTGGCTTGTTCCACTCAACATAATGTCCTCCAGGTTCATCCATGTCATCATGTTTCATGACTTCATTTCTTCCTCCATGGCATAATATTCCATCGTGTGTATACTCCACAATTTGTTTATCCATTAATCAGTTAATAGACACCTGGGTGGTTGCCAACTATTGGCTATCATGAATAATGCTGCTGTGAATATTGGTGTGCAGATATCTATTTGTGACACTGCTCTCAAATCTTCTGGGTATATATCTAGCAATGGTATTGCTGGGTCCCTTGGCAAGTCTATATTCAACTTCCTTAGGAACTGCCAAACAGACTTCCACAGTGACTGTACCAATCTATGTTCCCACCAACAGTGAATAAGTGTTCCCATCTCTCCATGTCCTCTCCAACATTTACAATTTTCCTGCTTTTTAATAGTGGCCAGTCTAATAGGTATGAAATGATATCTTATTGCAGTTTTGATTTGCATTTCTGTAATTGCTAGTGATGTTGCACATCTTTTCCTGAGTTTGTTTGCATTTTGTATTTCTTCTTTGGACAATTGTCTTTTCAAGTCTTTTTCCCATTTTCTACTTGGGTAATTTGTCTTTTTATTGTGGAGTCATATAATATTTTTATATATCATGGATATTAAGCTTTTATCAATTATGTGATTTTCTTCCATTGAGTCAGTTGCCTTTTCACCATTTTGACAAAGTCCTTTGAGGTGTAAAAGTGTTCATTTTTAAGGAGGACCCATTTATCTGTTTTGTTCTTTTGTTACTCGTGCTTTGGGTGAAAGGTTTAAGAAACTACTGCCTACCTCAAGATCTTGAAGATGTTTTCCTACATTTTCTTCTAGGAGTTCAATGGTTGTTTTTATATTTAAAACCTTGATCCATTTGGAGTTAAATTTTATATAAGGTATGAGATAAGGGTCTTCTTTCTTTCTTTTAGATATGGCTAACCAATTCTCCCAGCACTGTTTATTGAATAGAGTGTTTTGGTCCAGCTGGGTGGATTAACACCCTTGTAAAAAAATCACTTGACTATAGATGTTAGGGTCAATTTCTGAGTTCTTGATTCTGTTCCATTGATCAATCTGTCTGTCCTTATGCCAGTACCATGCTGTTTTTATCACTGTAGCTAAGTAATATGCTTTAAAGTCAAGGATTAGTCTTTTGACAAATGAACCTGAAGAACAGCCTGTGGCAAACTACAGGGACTCTCCCATTTTTCTGATCATGTGTCCTGTCCTAGGCATGTACTGGTGGCCTAGGAATTCCCCCATTTATGGGGATTGAATTCCCACTTTTCTCTCTATGGACTATTCTTTCATCCTGATCCTGGGCACTCTATTTTACACTGTAAGCGCATAAACCTTTATCCCAGGGTGTTGTGATTTGGTTGTTTCTTACCCTGGTTTATCTTTCATCAAGCATACAGGGAAAGTTATTGCCTGCAAGCCAGAGAGAAGTGTTCTGCATTAGTCCCTCAGGCTGCCACTAGAGAGACTGGCACAGACATGCGTACACCCCAGTATGTGCATAGAAATTACCCTGCTCCTCTGGAGCTGGGTCCAGGGACCTGCACTGAGAGTGCAGTCTAGCTCTACACTGTGCAGTAGATGGGATTGGGGAAGAGTCAGAACAGGAACCTGATGAGGTTTCCCTACTGATTTTTTTTTTAAGATTTATTTTTTATTTATTTCTCTCCCCTTCCCTGCCTGTGCCACCCACTCCCCCGCCCTCAGTTGTCTGCTCTCTGTGTCTGTTCGCTGTGTGTTCTTCTGTGTCTGCTTGTATTCTTGTCAGTGGCACCTGGAATCTGTGTCTCCTTTTGTTGCATCATCTTGCTGCGTTAGCTCTCCATGTGTGCGATGCCACCCTGGGCAGGCTGCACTTTTTTCACACTGTGTGGCTTTCCTTACGGGGCGCACTCCTTGCACGTGGGGCTCCACTATGCGGGGGACACACCTGCGTGGCACGGCACTCCTTGCACACATCAGCACTGAGTGTGGGCCAGCTCATCACACTGGTCAGGAGGCAATGGGTGTGAACCTTGGACCTCTCATGTGGTAGGCAGATGCTCTATCTGTTGAGCCAAATCTGCTTCCCTCCCTACTGATTTTAAGTTGCCTTTTTCTTGATTTGGGAGCTCACCCAGTTACTGCAACCCTTTAACTAATTTTTAGAGCTCTGAGAAATAGGTCTCTGCTGGTTTAGAAAAAAAGTTTGAGTGAAAAGATTAGAAAAATCACTCAAAGATTTTGTGGAGGAATGGAATCCTGGAAAGAGCCACCTTGATTGACTCAAAATCTGCAATTAACCTTTTAAGAAACACTAAACTGAAACTGTTTTTAAAAGCAGTTGTACCATTTTATATTTCCATCAACAGTGTATGAGGGTTTCAGTTTCTCCACAACCTTGCCACATCTGGTATTTTCAGCCTTTGAAATATGAGTCATTCAGGTGGGCATCTAGTAATATCTCACTATGTTTTTAATTTAAATTTCCCTAATGATTAATGATATTCTTGTAGCCATTCACATATCTTCTTTGGTGAACTATCTATTCAAAAACTTGCCCATTTTAAATTTAGTTTGATTATTTGTTATTGAGTTGTGAGAGTCCTGTATATATTCTGGATATAAGTCTTTATCAGAAAAAAATATTTCCAAAACATTCTTTCATTGAGTGCCTTTTTCATTTTCACAATTTATCAATATTTTATTTTCTTATGTGGATTATCTTTTTCATGTTATATCTAAGAATTCTTTGTAAAATCCAAAGGCCTAACATTTTCCTCTGATATTTTCTCTTGTAAAATTTTACTCTTTAATTTTACAGTTTTAGCTTTTACATTAGGTCAATAACCCATTTGTTAATTTTTGTGTATGGTGCGAAGGACTAAGAAACTTTTTGTATATGGATATCCAGTTGTTTTAGAACCATTTGTTAAAGACCATCCTTGCTCCCAAATTGCCTTGGCTCTTTTGTCAAAAATCAATTGGGGGAAGCAGCTGTCGCTCAATCATTTGGGCTCCTGTCTACGATATGGGAGGCTCTGGTTCACAAGGGCCTCCTTGTGAAGGCAAGGTGGCCTGTGTGCTGTGGAGAGCTGATGGCCCATTTGCCACGGAGAGCTCGTGTAGCATAATGATGCAACAAAGGGAGACAAGCAGATACAGAAAAAATGCACAACGAATGGACTCAGAGAAGAGATAGCAAAGAATGAAACAGGGAAGCAGACTTGGCCCAATGGATAGGGCATCTGCCTACCACATGGGAGGTCCGCGGTTCAAACCCTGGGCCTCCTTGACTGTGTGGAGCTGGCCCATGCACTGTGGTGATGCGTGCAAGGAGTGCCGTACCATTCAGGGGTGTCCCCCGTGTATGGGAGCCCCATGTGCAAGGAGTGCGCTCCATAAGGAGAGCCACCCAGCGCCAAAGAAAGTGCAGTCTGCCCAGGAGTGGTGCTGCACACACAGAGAGCTGACACATTAAGATGATGCAACAAAAAGAAATACAGATTTCTGGTGCTCCTGATAGGGATAGAGGCGGTTGCAGAAGAACACACAGCAAATGGACACAGAAAGCAGACAACTGGGGTGGGGGGGCGGGGAGAGAAATAAATAAATAAATCTTAAAAAAAAAAGAATGGAATAAGCCACAAGGCAGGGAATATAAATAAATAAATGTTTAAACAAATAAACAAAAAATCAATTGGCCATGTTTATTAATGGTTTGTTTCCGAACTCTCTAATCTGTTTCAATGGTCTCTACGTCTAGCTTTACACCAATACCACACTATTTGAAGTACAACAGCTTCATAATAAAGTTTGAAATCAGGTAGATGTGTTCTCCAACTATTTACTTCTTTTAAAAATCATTTTGGCAATTCTGGTTTCTTTGCATTTTGATATATACTATAGATTCATCATATGAATTTTTGCAAAAAAAAAGGCTGCCAAGATTTTGACCGAATTTATATTGATGCATAGGTTAATTTGAGGAGAAATGTCTGTAAGAGCCCATTGCAAATGAAAATTATCACTGATATTTCATTAAATTTATTAAAATAACTGAAGGAAATCTTGATTTCTAGACTAGAAATGCATTCTATTTTATATTACATTTGTGCCATTTTATATAAAAATGTAAAAATGTAAAATAAAAGTAATACAACAGGAAAATGTTTGTTCTGTAGTAGTTTCATATGCACTCTTAATACACCACATCATATGTCTGAGGGATATTTGTACCTCAACTAGGAATCAGAAATTTAAAGAAAGTAACGGACCACTTTTCTTCTTAAAAACAAAAGTATTTGAAATTGGCTTAGGAACCATAATAACATGTAAGCAGGATCATTAAATTAACTTTATTTTGTTTGTTTTATTGTTGTTTTTCCCACTGCCTTCTAATTTTCATTCATTCTGTTTTTCAAACAAGGTATGCCACATTGTTGACTGTTATTTCATTTTCATATTTCATTTTAATAACAAGACAGCTAATACATTTGTAAAGGAAGAAAACAAAATTGATTTTTATTCAATACCTCTGACTTGTCAATTACTCTGTAATATGAAAACAAAATCAGGTGACTTGGCTATTTTGACCCTCATTTTACAGCTTAGATTTTTGAAGCTAGGTGAGGCCCAGCATCATGTCTAAAATTTAATGTCTATTGAGGCAGGATTAAAAGCTAGGTCTTACTCCAAGGCCAATATACACTCTGACAAAGAAGAGTTTGACATTTAAGACTTGACTCTCAAGTGTGACCTAGTATATCTTGACTTCCTTTCTCTAAGTGTTTTTGTTTAATTTTCTCTGTTTTTTCTATACCCCACCTCATTCTAGAATGGTTTTAAGGAAATTTAGGATACATAAAAACAAGACAGCATAAATTAAAAATAGAAATAAAATATGCAGAAAAACAAGAGTTAGGAAAGCTCTTTTCTGAGAACAACAATATCCTGTAAGTGAAGATTGCTGGGAGACTGGAAAAAACTACAGCTGGAAGAGGTTGTGGAAATAAATGGACTTCCTTTGACATAAGCTCTAATCGTAATATATGTGAAAAAGTAAAGTCTTATTTGCTTTTGCATCCTTTAAGAGTCAAACACAGGGCTTATAAATGGTAGTCCCTTAATAAATAATTGCTGGATTGAATTCACTGATAAATGTTATTGTCAGCATTTGATGCTGCTACTAATTTGATGAGAGATGTTTTTATAAGTCAAACAATGGGGATTTTTGATTTCTCAGTTATATAATGCTGTTTCTTATAAGCACTATACTGTTCTTTTCTTGATCTATGTTAATATATTTGAAAATGTTACTTCAGAAACTCTCATTAGCTTTATTTTTACCTAAGTCATCTAGAAATTGTCTCATACTAGGAACAGAAAGACACATGTTCCACTAGTTGAGTAGTTTTGTAGTTTTGTGCATCTAAGGGTTATACCATTACCATTTTCTTTCCATTTCTACTATTGTCTTTACTAGGTTTTAAAACAAGGACTCTACATTTTGGAGAGTTTAAAATTCATAAATATAACACAATTTGTTTTCTAAGAGTCTTGAAGAGTATCAAGAGATATAACATTCACAATTACTCTAATAACATCCTAGGAAAATTCGATAATACCTTTTGGTGTCACCTAACTACCTGTTTGATCTACTTAATTAATAAATACATATATACTTAATTTCTTCCCAAGGATTCAGTTTTTCTCTCAGCCTCAAATCTTTTCTAGAGAATTTTAAAAAATATTAAAACTTATAACAATTTGAATTTGTCATTCAAATGCTATTTTGTCTAAGTTTATCCTCAAATAACTCTTAAATATGTATCAACTATTAGCCAGCTGAGCCACATTATTTTCACTCAAGTATCACTTGAATGTTATGATTAAAAATAATTTAAAAAGTATATACATGTAATGGTATATTTTAAATTTGAAAAGTAGCTGAATGTTAAAAAAAATAGAAATGATAGTGTTAGCGAAAATATCTAGAACTTTAGCAAAACTTTAATACACATAGGAGAAGGTGTTTGAACCACACCAGAGTTATAACCTTGCAACAGATTTTGTAAATAAAACTAAATAAATATTTAGTAAATAAGTAACTAAGATATAAGTTAAACACTTACAGAGAAGAAAATACTTTTAAATCATCTCCATTTAATTTTGTGGAAAGAAAAATGAGAGGCTAGAATATATAAAAGTTATAATTTTTTTTCCTGAAATATTCTCATCATGCTAGAGTCTGATTTTTCAGTAATGACTTAATTTGGCATATTTTAATTGTTCTGTGAGGTTCTGGTCTCTGTTATTTTTATGTATTGTTTGTTTACTCTTCATAATACTACTACTCTCACCTCCATTTTACTTAGGCACTGAGAAGTTAAATGGCTGTCAGCGAGGAGATAGACGGAATATGAAACCAAGTAGTCTGATCAAGAGTCCATACTCCTGTTATTCAGCATATATTTGGACACTTTTTTTTTCTAGAATAATGACTTACCAATAGCACCAATAGCAGAATGTAAAAGACTTTTCATTCAGATTTCTTAGGGTGATAGATTTGCAAACAAAATCCTGTCACCAACTGAGATTTTAGAGATTAAACATAATCTATAGGAATAATGACATAAAATTTTATAAAATTTCTTATGCTTTTCAAGAAATCATCTTATATCTTACCTATCTGGACTACTCTTGTGGTACAGACTTGTAATGAACTAGCATGCCACTTATCAGTGTGCACAGCCTGAGATACTGTAGCCATCAAGGATGGCATTGGCTGAAGTACTTGAGGCTGGTGGTGGGAATGGGGAAGGATGATAAGTTACTGTTTTTCTCCTTTGCTCTCACTGATAAAACCATTCTTTTCCTTTGTTACTCCACTCCCGAACTTTAGTTAATTCCAGACTGAATATAAAGCTTACCTATTTTGTTAATTTTCTAGGGAATGGAAAGACTCACAGAACAGTTGGAAAAATGCCACGTCTTCCCTGATGGTATTTGAGTGATTATACTCTTTTACAAATACAGAATAATATTAGATTTTGTATCTTTTTCCCCTGGTAATTAATAATTTGTCAATATTTCTGTAAAACCTGTTGTTTTCAGATGTTTAAAACATTTTGGATATAGATTACTATTGAGACAAATGAAAATTATTAGTATTCAATTGATACTATTGATTTTTCAGAATTAATATTTGTAATATATATTAAATTTGAGAAACACTTTAGAAGGACTAGGTATTGTTGGTAATATAAATCTTTAATATTGAGTTGTATTAAAAGAAAACAGATGAATTTGTTAGTTTGCATTGGGAAGGTAATTGTATTATTAACCAAAATTAAGATTCAGTCAATCTGCAAAATTGGTTTTCTCAGATCAAATATCATTTAAAATTAAAACTTGTGTTTGTAATTCTTAATTAAGTGAAACTTAATTCATATATATTTTTTCTTTTTTTACCAACATTTTTTAATTAGAAAAGTTGTGGGTCTACAGAAAAATCATACATGAAAGACAGGATTCCCATATACCACCCTATTATTAACACCTTGCATCGATGTGTTATATTTGTTACAGTTGATGAAAGCACATTTTTCTAATTGTACTATTAATTGTAGTCCATAGATTAACCAAGTTTTTTAGTTTCCTAAGCTGCTTAAAGAAAATACCGTGAAATGGGTAGGATTAAACAATGGGAATTTATAAACTCACAGTTTTGACACTGGGAAAATGTACAAATCAAGGAATCATCTAGGTGATGCTTTCTTCCCAAAGATTTGGTACCAGTTATCCTTGGCTCTTCTGTCACATGGCAAGACACATGGCAGAGTCTTCTGGACTCTTCCTTCTCTTCCAGGTATTATTGATTCAGGCTTCTTGCTTCTGTGGCTTTTTCTTTCATGTCTGAATTCATTCTATTTGTAAATGACTTCAGTATTGGGATTAAAACCCATCCTGGTTGTGGTGGGCTATATCTTAACTAAGGTAGTCTCATCAAAAGCTCCTACTTACAATGGGTTCACACCCACATGAATGAATTAAATTTAAGAATACATTTTTCTGGGGTACGTAGCATTTCAAACAGCCACACCTTGGCTTCACTGTTTGTGTTGTGCAGTTCCATGGGTTTTTAAATATATATATATATATATATATATATATATATATATATATAATTTTCATACTATATAAAGAAACTATAATTTCCCCTTTTAGTCCCATTCAAATATTTAACTTAGTATTGTCAATTATGTTCACACTGTTGTGCTACCATTTCCATCATCCAACACCAAAAGTTTTCCATCATCCCAAATAGAAACTCTGTACATTTTAATCCTTAATTCCCTATTACCTAACCCCACTCTGTCCCCTATATTCTAGATTCTGACTCTATGAGTTTGATTTTTCTAATTAATTCATACAACTGAGATCATACAATATTTGTCATTTTCTGCTTGGTTTATTTCACTAAAAATTGTGTCTTCAAGGTTCATCCATGTTGTTGCATGTACCAGAACTTCATTCCTTTTTATGGATGAATAATAATCCATTGTTTGTATATATACCATATTTTATTTATCCATTCATTGGTTAATGGACATTTGGATTGCTTTCATCTTTTGTCCATTGTGAATAATACCACAATGGACATTGGTGTGCAAGTATCTGTTGAATTCCCTGCTTTCAGTCCTTTGGGGTATGTACCTTAGAGTAGGATTGCCACATCAGATGGTAATTCTGTACTTACCTTTCTGAGGAACTGCCAAACTATCTTCCATAGAGGTTGCATGATTTTACATTGCCACCAGCAGTGAATGCATGCTCTTATTTCTTCATATCCTTTCCAACATTAGCAATTTTCCATTTTTCAATTAGTAGCCATTCTAGTGGGTATGGAACGATATCTCATTGTGGCTTTGATTTGCATTACCCAAATAGTTAGTGATGGTGAGCATCTTTTCATGTGCTTTTTAGTCATTTGTATATCTTCTTTGAATAAATGTCTTTTGTCTTTTTTTGTTTGTTTGTTTGTTTGTTTGTTTGTTTGTTTGAGGTACCGGGGATTGAGCCCAGGACCTCATCATTGGGAAGCTGGTACTCAACCCCTGAGCCTCATCTGCTCCCCTGAGCTTTTTTTAATTTATTTGTTTGCTTGTTGTTTTGTTGTTGTTGTTGTTGTTGTTTTTAGGAGGCACCAGGGACTGAACCTGAGACATCTAATGTGGGAAGCAGGTGCTTAACTGCTTGAGCTACATGTTCTCCCCTTGCCTGTTTTTTAATTGGCTTGTCTTTTTGTTGTTGAATTGAAAGATTTCTTTATACATTCTGGATATTAAACTCTTATTGAATATGTAGTTTCCAAATATTTGCTCCCATTTTGTAGGTTGTTGTTTTACGTTCATGATAAAGTCATTTGAGGCCCAAAGATTTTTTATTTTGATGAGGTCTTTTGTTGCTTGTTTTTTGGGTGTAAAATCTAAGAAGTCACTGCATAACAAGAGGTCCTGAAGATGCTTCCCTGAATTTTCTTCTAGGGGTTTTACAGTTGTCTCTTATATTTAGGTCTTTGATCCACTTTGAGTTGATTTTTGAATAAGGTATGAGGTAGGGAATATTTTCAGTGCTTAAATTATCTTTCATATGAAGAAGATGGAATTTGCTCATTAATTTTTCATGCCAAATTAATTATTACATTCAACCACATGACAATTACCATAATTGTGGGTTAAAATGGTTGAATATCTCTAGTTTTAAATCAACCTACTATTACCATTTACTGTAATAGTTGAAATACTATAGTCAAATACTACAATTTTGACTATGAAATCTATGAAAAAGAAACCATGGTGTGATCTTTTTATTTTCCTACTGATGCTTCCTTGACTTTGTTAGTGCTTAGTGTTGATTTCCTAAGATACTAGGTTTTATTTTTTTTTCCTGCCATACTCCCACGCATAGGACAGCACCTTGCACATAATAGATGTTCAATAAGTATTTACCAAATGAGTGAATAAGAATAGGCAACCTCAAAGTACACAATCCATTTAGAAACCTACCTTCATTTCTTCACACAGATCTTTTTGGGTTTTAGAGGCTGGATAAATAAATAAATCACATCCCTTCCAGAATTTGGAAACTACTGAGAGACAGACACAGGTGCCATGCAGATGGAAATCAAAGTGCCAGTTTTATTACTGATAGAAGCTGAATTGGAGGGCAAGAATTACATATGCAGTTAAAATGGATTTCACTTCTGAAGTAGATCATTAAACCTTGCCTGGCACCGGCTTTGCTGGAATTCCACAGAGAATTCTCCCAGAGAAGAATGAATGAAAATGACCTGGCTATGTCTTTTCCACAGGCAGAAGGAAACTGAGAAAAAGGTGTTGGCTGCCCACATTCAGGATGTTTTCTCAAACTCAGCAATCAGATGACTTTCTGATCCTCTCATAGTAAGGATAAAGTGATGGGAGTAAATGAAGCCAATAATATTTCTTTCTCATAAGCCCCTTTATGAAAATATGAGGGAAAAGGATTAGAGGTATTGCCATTAGATGCTCTAATTGAACATAAATACCTTCAACTAATTATACTATTAAATTTATTTTTTACAGTTTTTCTGTTTGGCATTTATAAGATCCAATGTAAATTACTGTTAAATATACCAATATTTAGAAGTCATTAAAATGAGTGTTTTGTTATGGTAGTCAATACAGGTAATTGTTGAATTAATCTAATCTTGTGAAAGCTTGGGTAAGGTAATTTTAGCAGTAAAAATTGAATAAGAAGGCACTTTTATGTTTCTATTTTTATATATTATCTAGGTAATATATGAATTACAATCTTGGTTTCTAGTAGAGAATCTTGACATATTATTTGCTTCATATTTTATAGTTGACATTATAAAAATCTCATTGGTTTATTTCATAAGTGCACATCTCTGATTTATGATGGCTGAATTGGTATTTTATTTTTTGGATCACTATTGTGCGATCAAACATTGGGCCTTCCACATTCTGTTTCCATTTGCCGTCTCAAATGAGATGAAACAAAGTAAAACTTCACAAAATGAGTGAGCTTTATCACTAAGTCTGGTTTTATCTAAATGACATAAATAAATTATCCTGGCCAGAAATAAAATCATAAAATTATCATATAAAATAAAACAGCATTATGATTTAATAATATTAAAAATAATGACCTTAATCTGTTGACATAAAAATCCCTTTGATCAATTGGTAACTACACTGATATAAGTTTGGGAGTCATCATCACCAAATAGGATAGATAATTGATTTTTAAAAATAATTATTCAAAGGGTAGAATTGTAAGGTTTTCATTTGAGAGGTATTTTCTTCTAGTTTATACCTTGGAATTAACAGTAGAGGAAGTGAAATGTATAGTTTGTAAAAACTGACACCATCAGGTTATTGTCATCAAAGAAAGGAATTGGCAGCCTCTTTCTAATAGTCCTTTAAGAATAACATTTAGTTCCTTCATGATCTGGGGTCCAGTTCTTGGCCTGTAAAAATTGATCCATTTTTTTAAAAATAGACTCATGTTAACTAGACTCATGAAATTAATGTTTGAAACTAAAAATATCAATGTATTGATTCACAGTGAGATATTATTTTTATTGGGAATAAAAGTGCTTTGAAGGCACAGTATCAATGAGTTCTTTGTATATATAGTTAGTTGATTCACCTCAAATGAGATATTTGATCATAAAGACCTGAAGATTAAAAGTTTATATAATAACACTTTCTCTTCCTCTGGGGGAAATGCACTGTGTTTTAAATAACAATCACAGTCACAAGATATTTTGGAAATTGTAAAATCAGAATTAAAGGGAGATTGATAGATAAGATGTTTTATGGCATTGGGCCAAGACAATCTGGTATAGCATTTCCACCATAGATGTGGTCTTTACAGTGGAATCAGAATAATGAGGTCTAATGGATATAACCCCTGCATTTGGGGGAAGAATATGGCAAATCTGATGTCTAAAATGTAATTTCTTCATATATTACTTAGATGACCATTTTCAGTTACCTCTGTGATTTGTGTTCTATGTTTTCATGTACAGAAATGGGATCTACATGGGAAATACAATAGAATGAAAACAAAGAAAAAATAACCACTTCATCAAAATACCTAAATAGTGTCAAGCTCTGAATATATAATCTGTGAAATAATAATATTGGTTTGTCTGGCAGAATTGTGACTTGCTTCTCTTGTGCCCTATTTCAGTTGCACATATTGGACAGTGTCAATCATTAGGGTTGAACTTAATGGTTCATACACTGGATTATAATAAAATATAATTCTTGCTAGTATGTACCAAGTACAAAATACAGTGGGATCATAATCAGGCAGAAGAAATATTTATGTTAATATATTTTACAGTCTTGTAATTTATAACTCATGGAATTAAAGTTAAATCATGTTAACAGCAAATAAATGATTACTATGGCAATCATTTACTAGGGCTTTGTGCTATTAATGTGGAGGATGAAAAGAATAATAACATGATTCTTTTCTCTAGAATGCTTATTATCACCACAAGATAGGTTATGTGTAATATATTTCTCAAATACCCTTATAGAGCAATGGGTGTACAGAAGAAGGAAAGGTTTATAATATTTGGGTTTACAAAGATTTTTCCAGGATGGGTAGCAATCAAGTTGACTCTTGACAGACTGGCAGGATTTGACTTACAAGGATTTTTCCTAGATGAGGTAGCAATCAAGGTGACTCTCGAAAGTTTGGTAGGATTTTATAGGTGAGTATTGGAGTTGGAAAGAAGTGGTGCCATATGTAGAGGAGGAAAGTGTGTGCAAAGCACAATCTTGGAAGTTGTATTCACTTTATGGAGAAATAGCAAGTGATTGGTTGTTCTTGGAGAATAAGATACTTGAAGAAGAGTGAACGAATAGACTAGGAATATAGGTTATAATCACAATTTGGATGACCTTAGGTGTGAGCTGATATGAAACCATTAAAACCTTACTGATGACCTAATTGGGTATTATGATCCATGCTATACAGAGGAATAGAGTTGGTTCCATAGACACAGCAGAGGCCCTAGGAAGA
This sequence comes from Dasypus novemcinctus, assembly GCF_030445035.2. NCBI lineage: Eukaryota > Metazoa > Chordata > Mammalia > Cingulata > Dasypodidae > Dasypus > Dasypus novemcinctus. The sequence goes on from NC_080677.1 coordinate 90,258,860, forward strand.
GAGAGGAGCGTAATGGCCTACAGCTGCAGCTGAACTGGGAAGAATGAGCCCTGGGGGGAGAGACGAGCCTTATACCAGTCTATAGCTGATATTGGAAGGAGCTGGGACCACAGAGCCTTACCCGGCAGAAGGAAGGCTGGACCCTTACAGACATTGCCCACTGTCTTGCTCCAATGCATAGAAACAGATTTGGTGAGGGAAGTAACTTATGCTTTATGGCCTGGGATCTGTAAGCTTCTATCCCAAATAAATACCCTTTATAAAAACCAACAAATTTCTGGTACTTTGCATCAGTATGGCTTTGGCTGACTAATACAGACCTCTTCTCAGTTTAGGCCTGGATGACCATGCTGTGGTTGATAAATTGTACACCTGACAGTGCTATGCCAAGTGACTTGCTCATGTATGTAAATACATATATTAGTGAATGAACTCCACAGTGCCTCAAAAAGGCTAGGCTTATAAAAATTGGATGAAAAGATCTGAAGCTTGGAAAAGAATTAGGATGCATATATATATTCATGGTGTATATTACAAAATAGCTAATCTTTTGAGCTTCATAATAAAAGTCTCTGTATAAGTGAGGTACAGTATATACCACTTTTGGAAATTATTTTAATATCTTCCCATCCATATATTTCCAAATTCATGAATTAGATACATGTATTGTTAGAGTGGTAAAGGTGGCCTTCAGCCTCACTCCCAGAAGAATTCTCTCCATTACATCCTCTTACCAAACAGCAAGAATTACAAGGCAGCTCTTGAAATACAGTCTTGCTTATAGTAGTAGAATGTGCAAAAATGCCTCTGGGTCATCTGAAAATAATATTTTTCACACAGTAGGGTGACTGTTCAGAGCCACGTAGTAGATAAAGAGGGAAAGCTCATCAGGAAGGCTATATTCTGTAGTCTTATACATAATGAACCGAAATGGGATCTATATGGGAAAGAAGATGGAATAAAAACACATAAAAATAGCCTAATTTAAGCAAAATCCAATGTCAAGCACTGAATACATTAACTGTGGAAAGAATAATCTTCACTTGTCTGACACAATTGCAACATGCTTCTGTTATGTGCTATTTCAGTTGCACGCATTGGACAGTGTCAATCATTAAGGATAGTATATTTATCCCAACCATCCACATTTCTATAGCAACAGTATACATGTTTATGCAATTATATATTATTATATCAAATAATGCTTGATATAGTTTGATACCAGTTTCTATCTTAAACTCATACAGGTTTTGTATATATTCACTGTCTAGTGGAGGTTCCTGCCCCTTTCTTTCTTTGAGTCTAGGCAGGTAGCACTTAAAGTGAAATACCAAAAGATATTCAATTCACTGTTTAAGAGTAAATCTAAGTAACCAGTTTCATTTCATTGTAGTTTAAAAGCTAACACATTTTGAAATAAACGATACTAATTTTTATAAGTCGATACATACTAATTAATTTTTTTAAAGATTTCTAAATATACAGGGCTAGATAAATCTTTAACTACATCATCATTTAAACCAAAAATTCATTACCCAGTAGTAAGAACATAAAGTTGATTTCAATGACAGTAAAAAATGGGAACAGTATTTCCTTATTACTTAATGGAATTGGCTAAAAAATATGTTTTTAAAAAGGTATAACGATCTTTCCATTTTGGAAGAACATTATCAATTTAATATAAGTAGTCTGGTCATGTTAAAATATATTATTTTCTCTGTTTTTGAGTTTCCCTGATCAGTAGTAATAGCTATTTTATTTTGTTAGATTAGTAGTTTAGAACCACCTGGTTTACTAGATAAAATTTTTCCTTTTTCATTTGGAGTTTTAAGTCACCTTAGTTTACTATGATTTTTTAAATACTTATTTGTATTTATTTGGTATTATTAGCAACACTCACTGAATGTATAAATATCTTCATTAAATTTTAAATCTTTTTAATGAAGGTCATTCCTTTTTACCTTTCCAGTGTGTTTTCCTCTTCATTCATTGCTATTTGATGAATTTTTTTTCTGCCTTTTATCCATCCATTTTATTTATCTTCATGGTCCAAGCACAACAGGATTGCCATAATGTAGCCATAGCTGGCATGAAATTTGTTTCCATAATGCTGTGCATATTTAAATAGGTTTTTAAATTTTTGATGTCAGCATTTTGTGGTTTCTTTACTTCCCCTAAAAATATTACAATATAAAAGGAAATAATGGGAAAAATATCAATAAGTCCACATTTTTACATATCTGTTGTCCATGTTTTTACATAGATTAATGGCTGTATATACATGTATATACATTGTGCATTCTAAATTTTTCCTTTAACATTACATTATGAACATGATTTTCATAATTATTATTTTTAATGAATATGTACTACTACATCTTATTCATAATGGCTATTTACTTCAAATGAACATTATTTCAAATAGTTTCATTTACTTAAAATAGACGTTTATTATTTCAGGTAGCTTTTCTTACCCTTTGGCTGTGGCACCTAGTTGGTCTGATTGAGAAAAGATGAAGGGATAAAAATGACAGTTTAGACTTTGCTTTCCAAGAAGTTTTTAGTCCAAGAAACACCACTTCTTCCATCATTAATACCAAAACAATAATAGAAATATATAAATACTTTCATGAAGGTAATTCTAAGGCTACTAGATTAATATAATTCTCAGATTATATTAAATTTTTCCAGAAATATTATCTAAAGAAGGCATCAATTCAAACTCTTTTTTTTTTTCTTTTTTTAAGGAGGTACCAGGGATTAAACCTGGAACCTCATAAATGTGAAGTATGTGCTCAACCACTGAGTTATACTCACTCCACTCAAACTCCTTTTGATTAAAACTCCTTGAAAATCTTTCTAAATAAAACTGGTGTCAATTAAATAATATTTTTAGTTGTCATTATTACCAATAGCGGCAGAAGTAGTAGCATCATAGTATGTTTGAACATTTTAGGATATTCATCATAAAATTTATCCTTAAATTTTCAGTGTCTGGGTGATTTTTATATATATTATAGTATATTTTATAATCAGTATTTTAAGCATCTGTCACCATTCTGTGGTTGTTCTAGCCTGGTTTTATGATACTCTAAATATTATGACTTTATGATTTGGATTTTACTTATGGCTTTTTTGTTATTATTTTTCAGAATTCAACTCTGAATGATAGTATGCTTCATATGGGTAAAAACATTTTACTTTGTGGTTTTCTATGTCATGACACAATTTCCAGGAAATCAATGGGGTAAAACTGATAGTACCAAGACATTTTTGATACTTCCAAATATCCAAAAGTTCCATGGCCTAGAAACAAATAAGAAATTACATTATATTACTAAGAAATCTTTGGGTTTCATATACTTTGGACCAAAAGAGCTAAGGAAAAAGAAGGTATAAGGATTGGTCCTAAGCAAAACTGGCATTTAACATTTTTTTCATGTGTATCCTCCTCCTTTTGTTTATTCCGTTTCCTTTCCCAGGCTTCAGGTGGCATTCTCTTCCATCTCTTCATATATACCTAGGAGGACCATGACTCCCTATGGCTGTACACTGTAATAAAGTAGACTTCTTCAAAAGTGGAGTGTTCTGTGCTTTTTACTGTACCATTTCTTCTGTCCTTCTAATAGAAGCATTATTTACAAGTCATTATCATGGAGGCTTTTAAATGGAATGGCTTGAAATATCTGATAAATAATGCTTTAGACTCCTGGTTGTAGGCCCTATTGGTAAAAGCCTGGCTATAAGCCTAGCGACTTCTCAAGACTTGTTGAATTTACTTCTCATTCTCGTCTAGTAAACCCCTTCCCAATTCCATTGTTTTCCAAGCCCCTATTTATCTCAAGGATGTAAGACTCACTTCTGAGCCAAGTAGAAAAAGGTTTGAAAGAAAAAGATGTACCTGCTTACTTATTTGAGCCAGACTAAGACTATCCTTCATAAGGGCAACATATCACTTCTGGTGAACCTCTCAAGTAAAATTATCTTTAAGCACATTGTAATGGTTTAGGAGTAATCCTCTATGTTGCTTCTGAAACGTTATGTTCATTTGTTAGTTCATTTATTCCTTCATTCATTTATTCATTCTTTCAGTTCATTATGTGGTTTTTGGGCATTCACAATGTGCCAAGCATTCTGTACCAAACTGGGAATATAAGCAAATGTCTTCACCCTTAACAGTTTCCTTATAGTCTACTGGAGTCACTAGACTATATGGTTCTAGCAGAAGAAAGACAAGCAAACATGTTTATATTAAGATATGTTGCACTAAAAGGAGTTTGCATGAGTTGCTTTGAAAGCTTACAGGCAGCATATCAGAGTAATCCCAAGCAGATGGGGTTGCTTATGGAAGAAACAGACACTTAAGTGGAGTCTTGAAGAAAAGGAGGAGTTAGCTACATGAAGAAGAGGAAGGGAGTCACAGGGGAGGATGAGAGAGTGCAAAAATGTATATAAAGAGTGTTGAATAAATGGGAGAGAAAAGGTACTCTTAACAGCAAAATGTGAGAATAACAATTTCCCTGTTGCTTTGTAAGCAAATATAATTATTAAAATACTTATTTTTATGTGAATAAACAAAAATTGATTCTTAATTTTTAAATTTGCATGCTTTTGCTAGCAGAGATTTACTTTTTTTAATCTATTTTTTTTTAATGTTACGTTAAAAAATATAAGAGGTCCCCATATACCCTCCACCCCCCTCACCCCACTACTCCCACATCAACAACGTCTTTCATCATCATGGCACATTCATTGCATTTGGTGAATACATTTTGGAGCACTGCTGCACCACATGGATAATGGTTACATTGTAGTTTACACTCTCCCCTAGTCCATCCAGTGGGCCATAGCAGGACATCCAATGTCCAGCATCTGTCCCTGCAGTACCACCCAGGACAACTCCAAGTCCTGAAAATGCCTCCACATCTTATCTCTTCTTCCTGCAGACATTTAATCTTTTCTCATCTTTTAGCTGTATTATTTTGGTTCTATACCTTTGGATTTTAGTGGTTTGCAAATTTTATAATCTTTTTGAAAAATGGAGATAGTAGTTCTATTGCTCCCTTTTTTTCTGCAACTATTTATTTTTCCAGGTTGCTTTTGTAACTTTAAAATAGGTGTTTTTCATCTTACAGAAATTTCTTTCACTTTTTACTACTTAGTGTTCCTACTAGAAATGTTTTAAAATTTGTCTCATGCCTGTTCATAGGCATATTCATAAAATTTAAATTAAAACATTTGAAGATAGATATATATATCATTTTTCCATGATCACCTTTTTATCATTGATTATTATAGTATTGCCAATAACTTTTCTCTGAGAAAATGATTTGCAAATTTGATTCCATCTGGTCTTTGTACATAAATCACACCGATATTTCATCACCTGTGACATCTAGTTTTGGTATTTTTAAATTAGAGCATTAAAACTGAAAGACACTTGGGAAGCAACCTGAGGGTGAAATCTTTCAAGATTTTTATTATTTTCTTCTAGTTTTTACAATGTTCACAAAGATACCTAATTTAATAGTACTTTTTTTTTTTATTGACTTGTCTTTATTGAATTTTCCCAAAGCATTCACTTTGGTTTTGAAAGCATTGTGCTCTTCATTTTTGAATTCATATATTATTACATTACCAAATATTTAATTGTGAAATAACAATTTCAAGTTCAATAGGAATAAACAAATTCAAACAGTAAAAAAAAGATGGCATCCTCAGATTAATTTTAGGAGAGTTTAATATAGGTTCTATATTTAAAGTTTAGGCAGGGAGCAGGGAAACCTGAGGCACCCAGGGACTTGTTTCTAAGATCATGTTCCTTCTTCCCTCTGATTTCTCATTGGTCAGACCCAGCTGGAAGTCAGAGGACAGACCTTAGTAGAAGCCTCAGTTTTCTGGGGCAGGCAGGACAGAGAAGGGTGGAGACTGATCTGGACAGGCAAATGAAAGAAATCTGGCATACTTGGGAACTAATACAATCTACCCTTATTTAGTATACCCTAGTACAAGGCACACATATTTAGAATTCACTGTGCTGAGGGCATCAATGTGTTTAATAGAGGAAATGAGGAACACTGTTAATCCAATAGTAAATTAAGGGAACTACTCTGGCCCTCTGTCCTGCCTCTAAGAAATTGTTCCCAAATTAGTTATGTTCTTTCATATCCAGATTAAGATTTATGCCTTGATCTTTCTAACTCTTCCCAAATTTGTGCAGGTTCTTATCCTCTTAGGCTCTGTTTTCCATTTCTGCCTTTAAATACCAATGCAAATAAATTAAGCTAAAAATTTTTCAATATTTGATCATGTTGAAAAAAAATTAAGGAAAAAATTTGAAAAAGTTTTCTCTGATGGTTTGAGTAGTTCAGGGAGTTGTTTTAATTATGGTTAATGAGATTCTTCCTTGCTCCATTTTTATTATGTGATATTTGATATATACAAAATAATATATATATAATGTTTTTATAAATTATGAAACATATCAATAAACAAACACTGTGCATCCACACCCAAATAAAGAATAGATTATTACCAACACAGCACATTCATTTATTTTTACTTTATGTAATATTCATTGGATGATTATGCCAGTTTACTTACATGATAGGCACTTTGAATGTACAAAAAATTTTGCTTTTTTTTGCAATAGCAAACAATACATTGTACATTCATATATATCTTTGTACATTTTTGTATATTCATACATATATGCCATGCACATATGCAAGAGTTTCCCTAGAGTCTTTCTGTAGGAATGGGATAGCTCAGTAATAGGATATGCACGTATGTGCTTTAGAACACATGCCAAATTATTTTTAAAAAATGGTGGATTGATTTGCACTTCTTCTACTAGCACATACAAGTGTTCCACTTACTATCCATTTTTACCAATGCTTCAAATTTCTTTTCTTTTTTCTTTTCTATTCTTTTCTTTGTTTTCCAGTCTAATGGGTAAAGAACAATATCTCACTGTGGTCTTAATTTGCATTCCTTGGATTACTAATGAGGTTGAACAGTTTTTCATTTCTTTTGGACATTCATATTTTTTTTCTAACTTTTCCCCTTTTTCTTTTGGGCTATAGGTCTATTTCATATTGATTTAAAGAAAAGTTTTAATGTGTAATAAAACATTACGTTGCCTATATTCTCTGGGTTTATGGCATGCCTTTTTACTGTAGGTGACTTTTGATGAAGTGAAGTTCTTACTTTTCATTTTATTTCATTTATTAATTTTTCTTATATGGTTAGAACATTTTGTTTCTTATTTAAGAAAACACTTTCCATCATCAAGATATTGTCCTTTGTGTCCTTTAAAGTTTAAAGTTTTGCCTTTTACATTTAAGGGTTCAGTCCACTGCGAATTTAATTTTTGTGAGTGGTATAAATGTTTCTATTTATGTATGGCCCTATTCCTAGGCTTCTATTTTATTCTATTGTTAAATCAGTCCATATCTGATTCACTCTATCTTAATTAGTGTAAGTTTCGTAAGGCTTCATTTTTTTAGGAGTGTCTCAGTGATTCCTGGGCCTTTGCTTTTCCATTTGAATTTTGCAATCAGCTCTTTAGCTTTCCTAAGGTCCTTTGAGATTTTCATGGAATAACATTGAATCTGTAAGTATGGTGTGATTTTGACTTTCTATTGATGAACATACGATTCCTCTCTCTCTTTACATTCCTTAACAACTTTTAATAGTTTTACAATTTTTATATGTAGATCATATACAAATTTCTGAAGATTTATACTCACGTGCCTTATGTTTTCTAGTTACTATAAAAAGGTATATCAACATAAATCACAGCAGTTTTATTGTTTCCTTCCAAGTCTTTCACCTGTAATTTTTTTTCCTTGTTTCTCAGATGACAAGAAATTCCACCAAAGTGTTGAAAAGAAACAATCTTTTAGGGGTATCTTTGTTTTATTTCTGATTTTAAAGGGAATATTTCCAATGTTTTGGAAAGGTATTCTATAAGATTAAAGTAGTTCTATTACTAGTTTTCTAAGAGATTTTTATTTAAAAATCAGTAAATGTTGACCCTTATGACATGCTTTCCTGCAGTTAATAAAAGGTTTTCCTTGTTTACTGTGCTACTGAATCAAACTTACAGCTTTTCTGTTGTTAAACTCCCCTTGAATTTTGTGAGTCCTACTTAATCATAATATATTATCTATTTCTATTATAAACTGCTTGTTTCAGTGTGCTAATATGTTTAGGATTTTTGTCTATAATCTTCCTCTCTCATACTGTACTCTGATTGGGGTATGAAGTTGGGGGAGAGTGTTACTTTTTAAAATTTTTATTTTGGGGTAGAGTATGTAAGATGGACTGAAAAGATCAGTGCCTTTGAAGTTGCCTCTTGCCTGTCAATTCATTTGGGTCTTCTTTGGCTCTTTTGTTGTTGTTCTTTAATATTTTAAACTACTGGTTGTTAGAAAGAAAGAAAACTGTACCTGTAAGAAAACAAAAGCTCACCCGATTGTGGAGGAGAAAAGAATTTTATTAACGATCTTGCAAGAACAGACGCATGACCTGGATAAAATGGCTCGGGCACCAAACAGCAAGAAGCACTGACATTTATACCCTAAACCTAACACACAGGTCCCACCCGTTTCCCATTGATTGGTACTTCAGGGGTTACAGCCTATTCAAATAGTCTAAGTCACAGAGTTCCTACTTTCAGTTGCCACTCACGCACTCTCTACACTCTGGTGGGCTGGGTGGGCTCCGTGCTGCTTTCACTATTGGCCCACCCCCACTTCTCATTATTGCCCACCCCCCTCATTTGGGTGCCACTTTTCAAATTCCAGCTGCTAGAACCCCTTTCCCTCTCTCCTCCAACAGCGCAGCCAGCTCTGGCCTTCCCTTTGTGAAAACTAAACTTAACCCTTTCGTACATGGTTCATCTTATTTAGACTTTCAATTTCTTCTTGTGTATCTTATTTTTTTCTAGAAATTTTCAAATTTCATCTAAGTTTTCAAGTACTCTATCATAATGTTCATATTAATCTCTTTTTTATTTGAAGTTATTTACTTCATTTATTCACTCAATAAATATTTACAGTTTTTTTAAAAGATTTATTTATTTAATGCCGCTCCCCCCCCCCCCCCCCGTTGTCTGTTCTCTGTGTCTATTTGCTGCGTCTTGTTTCTTTGTCCGCTTCTATTGTCATCAGTGGCACTGGAAGTGTGGGCGGCGCCATTCCTGGGCAGGCTGCACTTTCTTTCGCGCTGGGCGGCTCTCCTTACGCGTGGGCCTCCCTTATGTGTGGGCCTCCCTTATGCGGGGGACACCCCTGCGTGGCAGGGCACTCCTTGTGCGCATCAGCACTGCACATGGGCCAGCTCCACATGGGTCAAGAAGGCCCGGGGTTGAACCGCGGACCTCCCATGTGGTAGACGGACGCCCTAACCACTGGGCCAAGTCCGTTTCCGCACTGGGCCAAGTCCGTTTCCCCAGTTTTTCTAATACATTCCAAACCCTGTGCTAGAAAGTGGGAGTGAAAGCTCTTGAAAAGTTCTTGAAGACTTTTCTTATAGGAATATTATTTTAAAATCTATCCATATAAACATACATATAAGATATATATAATATATATAAGATAAAAGAAAAAACAATAACAAGATCCAAGTTAACTGAAAACAAAAATTCACAAGATATTTCTGATTAATAGAAGTTTGGGATGTGATAACATAGCCAAGTGGTTGGCTGATAATCTTGTATGTGGACCACATAAGTACAACATGTATAGAAGGTACTAAGAGTAGAAAACGGAGAACAGAGACCTTTTCCAATTTGTCTTCATATCATTTGTGGTTTTAGCAGGAAACAGATGATACATACTTTAATTATGATTATTCATGGAGGATTTAATAAAGTGAGTAATTGCAATGATGTAAAGAAGGGATAGGGAAAGCACCTCCTGGGTTTTTTTCCCAACTCCAGATCCAAGAGACCTGGGGAAGGGCTCATCCAATATCTCTGGAGAAAGGAGTGCAGAGATGGCAGCCAGATTGAGACAAGCCAATGGAGAGGCATTCTGGGGAAAAAAAATCCAGACTTCACCTTCCTTTTCCCTACCCAACTCCTGCTTGTATCCCCATTGGCCAAATTCAGCTGGAAATTAGAGCAAATGTTAAATTACTACAGTTTAGCCCATCCAAAATAGAGAAGTAGAGCAAGTAGAACTGGAGGGAAAAAAGAAAATAGGAAGATATCCACCAAAGTCCTCTCAAATAAGATGTAATTAAAAAAAAATTAAGTGTAGAGCTAAGTACTGTGATTATGAAATCCCATAGAGCAGTTGCATTATAATTCATTAGTGATGCTTTAAGCAGAGTTCGTGTGGCATATAGTATAGCTCTATGAATCCCCACAGATATGAAACAGCACAGGATACCTTTTTTACTCCAGGGACTCCACAGAGTGAGTTCAGTCTTCTCAGTCCTCTGCTTCTCCCTCACCCTGGAGCTAGAATTTGGAGATGCCCTCTTGGAATAGGAGCCCTCCCTTCAACGCCAACAAAAAGCAGTTACTTCAGAAAAAACAGACATGAGATCAAGCTGGAGAGCTTGTTTATGGAAGAGCTGACAGACCAGTGTGTCAGGGAAGAGGCCCTCTGCCTGTGCTTCTAATGCTGGACAAAGCCTCCCTAAGACCTGAAGGCTCTGTGTTCAGACGGAGCCTCCTCCCTCCCAGAGCCTCCTCCCTCCCAGAGCCTTCAGCTCAACTGCACACTCCGTGCAGGCAGAAATGATGCTTCTAAGTAGGATGGGGACCAACACCGCAGCCAGAGGTCTTAGGTCAAGGATGTTCCCTACAGAAATGGTTTAAGTTCACCCTGCAGTCTGCCTTGGGCACAAGCCTACCCCAGGTCCCCTGCTTTATAGGTGGAGAGGCACCATTTTTTTTTTACAGTCCATCAAAGTTTAACACATGTATTGATCAAGTTGGATTTGACTATAGCATTTTATAACTTGTTTTATACCTGTTCCCTCTGTTTTGTGTTTAATTCCACCCTTCTTTTGGATGATTTAAATATTTTTAGACTTTAATTTTAATGTCTGTTGTTTTTTTATCCATACCTCCTTGCATTATTTTCTAGTGGCTGATTGGGGGATTGAATTATACATCTTCAACTTTTTGCAGCCTAATAAGAGTTGACATTAGACCACTTCTACTAAATATGGAAACCTTTTAATTATATAGGTATATTTAGTCCCTGCCATTTTGTTATATTTGTTCCATGAGCTACATCTGCATACATAAACCCCACAAGACAAAGCTATGATGATGCTTTAAGTAGCCATATGTGTTAGAATGAAATTAAGAAGAAAATGGTTTTGTATATTCAATTGTATTTACCATTTCTCATGCAGTTCATACATTCATGGAGATTTCAATTTCTCCGGTATCATTAACCTTTGAAGGTTAATGTTTTTGGGTTTTGTTTTTTGGATTTTTGTTTGTTTTTTTGTGTGTGTGTGTTTATTTTTTTTAATGTTACATTAAAAAAATATGAGGTCCCCATATACCCCCCACCCCCTCAACCCACTCCTCCCATAACAACAACCTCCTCCATCATCATGGGACATTCATTGCACTTGGTGAATACATCTCTGAGCCCTGCTGCACCACATGGTCAATGGTCATGCTACCAAATTGCTTTAGACTTTGCAGGATTTTCCTCCAAATACGTAGCACATGCTTCATATGTACCCAGCAGTCTACAAAAAATTTTTACAAAAATTATCACATTATTGTCCCCATTTCACCTTTGGAAGCATTATCTGAGATGGTAAGTAGCCCAAAGTCCATGGTGGAATTGAATTGCACTTGTTAAAGAAACACACAGGCTCTTGTCACTAAGATGTGATATGTATAATATTTGTGTTGAAGAAAGTAAGCCATGGAATTTGTCTAAAAGAGTCAACTTGGAGGGGGAAATCCAACTCTTAAAAACGTTTTGCTTTCCATCCATGACTTTGAAGCACATTGCAAAGCACATCAGTTTATATTTTTATCCATTACTGAAAATCCTAATAAATTCCATTTTGAGTTTTAAGAAAATATTATTATGGAAATAACCTTATTGTAGCTTTTCTTTTTATACCCCAAAAAGATCATTTGTTTGACTCACAGGAACTTACTGTGATGTCTCTGGATGCTTGGGTGCAATGAGTTGATGCTTTTCCTACTCTAAATATAGTCACTGATTGTTCTCAGCCATTCTCTTGAAGATGGAGCTTGAACCTCTTCATGACTTTTTATGTCCACTAACATGTGGCACCTTTCTGTTCAATGGCTAGTCTGTTTTCTGCTTCTCTAAATATTTACTTGCTCTCTTCTTCATTTTGATGTGCTTCTGCAAAAACAGCTTGCTCTTAAAATTCCTTTGTTGGACAGATTAGAAAACTAGAATTTCCAGCTTTCCAGGATATTTAAATTGGAAGCATTCATGTTGCCATTTAAGCTTTCATCTTTTGAAAGTTTGCCATTTCATTATCTCTCTTCTACTTTCTCTGAGATAAAGTGGTACAAATATCATTATGTCTGTCTTATTTATCTTAATCATTCACTTTGTTATTTTGATAATTTCATCGTTTTATGCAGAGAACAGCATTACTGGTATGTATTTCTCTTTCAGGCTTTCCCAATATTGATTTCTGCTTGAGTCAACCAAGATAGAAAGTCTTACTTATTTTAGTATTAAGCTACAGTAACTCAGGTTTCATTGAAATCCTTTTTATCTACAGCTGCCCAATTATTTTGAAATTATATACTCCATGATGTTGAGCCACATAAATCTTTTTCAGGAGAGCAACAGCAATCATTTTTTACCCCCTGAAATTTTGTTTTACTTAAACCAATGTTCTATGTCACATTTCATGAAGATCAAACAAGTTTTGATAACTTAACTTGGAATAATTGTTTTAAAAATGTTAATAGCTCACAAAATAGGAAATAAAATATAGAATGTTATAATATGTGTAATTTTATAGGCAGGCTACAACATTTCCATATAGTGGAATCATAGTGAGCATGAAAGAAATTCAAAGAGTTTGCGGACTGACTTGAGGGTTGAGGTTTACTTCCCTTCTAGCTGAGGTTTTATATTTCAAATCAGCCTGTCTTGATTTATTTATTTACTTACTTACTTAGTGATTCTTATAGGGTGAAAATGTGCTTTTAGGCTTGAAGCAAACATCCCAAACACTCAGGCAGCATTCTGATTTGTTTCTCTTGTAGTCCCTAATGTATTTACTTTCCTGAAGCTTTGTGCTTTCTTTTTCTTTAATAAACACTTAAAAAATTGCTTGCAGTTATAATTCAACACAAGGAATTGGGAGTTGCAAGCCTTTCTGAATACCCGCCCTGGTTTTCTGCATTTTACTTTCATTGTCAAACTTTCTTCTTACAAAGTTAAAGGGAATTTTATTTATTTTTCTTTTTATAAACACTTTCTGTCCATTTTCAAAAAAGATTTAAAGTGGCATGCAAAACATTACTTAATACCACAAAAATTATGAAGTGAAGGAATCAAGCAAAGGACAAATAGCAGAGGAAACATTAAAATGAAACAAGGTGGGAGTGGATGTGGCTCAAGCAATTGAGCGCCCACCTCCAACATAGGAGGGTCCTGGGTTCGGTTCCTGGTGCCTCCTAAAGAAGACAGACAAACAACGAGGAGACTGAGCAAAAATCAAAAAGCAGACAACAAACAAAAAAACCCAAAACAAGCAAGGAGTGGATGTGACTCAAGCAGTTTGCCCACCTGGGTTTGGTGCTCAGTGTCTCCAGGAAAAAAAAAGGAAGAAAGGGAGGAAGGGAGTCAAGGAGGGAGGGAGGGAGGAAGGAAGGACAATAATGAGAGAAAAAAAACAAGCCAAAATAAGAAACAAGCAGACAATAAGCACAAACAATGAGCAAAAAAAATACAATGAACAAAAACAAGAAGCAAAACAGATTAGGGGTAATCTCATAGAGAAAAAAAAATGAAACAAGGAGCAAGCCTAATACATACATTGATAGCATGAAGTCTAGCAAACTTTCTGGAGATGGACCACGAACTGGGCTCTTCCTAACCACAGATGCCAAAAGAGAAATATGATTATTTACATGGCTCACACATTTGTTGTGTAATGTCGCAACAAACGATTGTACTATGTGTAATGAGGATATGGTGAATTGAATACCACCAATAATACCACTACCTTAATGTGCTAATTTGTTTTGCCTTCTGTTAATGTTTCTTAGTTTATTCAGATGGCATATCAAAACAGACATACCAGCAAATTTAGTTTTTTGGAAGATCTCACCATTTTAGTATACTACAAATCTATCTGATCATCTGAGCAAATCAGAGAATAAACTTCAGATTATCCAAACATGTAGTTTCCAAAATGGGATGGACAAGAATATCTCCAGGGATAGGGGTGGGTAATGCTGGGAGAATACATTAGGACCTTTTCACAATTTGTGTTTGTTTTAACCTTAATAAAAGAAAAAAAAAATTGGCTTTTCTTGTTTCACTCTATGGATTGTCACTGGTGTCCTCAGTTGGTATCTTATTAGATGTCACATGTTCTTTTAGGTTCAAGAGCTACCTGAGAGAAAAGAGGAAGCTCCAGGAGGCACAAGATTTGATAGTGGTACCCTCACTATTTGGTTCATTACAGTTGACAAATAGCTGATTAAGTGGATTTTAGTATTATATCATTTTATTTTAACTACACACATTCTCACAAAATGACAAGTGATTTAAAGAAATTGCAAAGTGAAGATAATAGGAATAAGTCAAGCATAGGTGAATAACTAGAAAAAGATAGGGCTAATACTTCTATTTCTAGCCCTTGCCATTAACAAAATTAGGTTACGAACAATGCTATTCTTAATAAATTTGGCCAGAAGTCATCCAAAAATATTTACAATTACCCAGAAGACCAATTGAGATATACATTGACATCCACAATTATTAATATGAACCTTTCTTTAATTGAATATTGTGGCTTGAAATAGTAGATAATATAAGTCCATTATAAATTATATGATGCATTTAACACTAAACATACAGAACATGAAGACAAAGTATTTCCTTCAGCAGTATTTAAATTGAATTGATAATCAAGGATTTTACAAAATTTCACTAAATATTGTGCTAAATATTCAGAAGTCCTCTTTGTGTTTTTTAACTTATTAGCAAAACACAAAAAGCATTTCTCCATGGTAAATCTCTTGTTCTAACTAACATAATATATTTCCTGTATAATTGAATGAAAGTGCAGATGTTTTTATTTGCCTCAACTTATAGTATTTTTAAATTTTGAGTGAATTAATGAGTGAGAAAAAAAACTTATTTAAAAAACATATTCCACATTTAGAATACATTTCTTTTGATAAGTATAACAATAGACTTTTGAAAATAGAGTTTAGAAATGTTTCATTATTTTTCATAATATATTTTTTGCTAGAAACAGTATGTATATCACCTATAAAAATTAAATCAGTACACTTAAAACAATTGGAAATAGCTTGTCTAATCTATTTAAAAACCTATAAAATGAAGCATTTTCATGGCTGTTAAAACCATTTAAAAAATAAATAGCTCCAAAAGAAAACAAAACTAAAAAAAGAGAAAAGCAATCATAGCTCTAATTAGCTTGTGTAGCAGTTTGATATTGTTTATGAATTCCAAAAATATCTATCGGATTATGTGTGTGAACTGGTCTGTCCCTCAAGGCATATTAGATTGGATTGGATTCAGAGGTTTTACTTTTACTTGGTTCAATAATGATAAAGGCTTTGATTGGGCCTTGAGTCTCCGCCCACCAAGGGGACTTACAGGAAATACGACATGGCAGAGGAAAAGTTAGAGTTTTGATTCTGGAGCCTGGGAAGTAAGTACACAGTGAAGCAGATACGTGAGGAAAGAAAGAAGGCTCCAATAGATAAATGCAGAGGCCAAGGGAAGAGAGATGAGCTGTTTGCCTCACAGTTTACAGCTGGCTTTGTGGTGAGAGCAGAGCAGCTGAGTCCTGAGAGAAACAAGCCCTAGGAGAGAGGCAAGACTTGTTCCAGCTTGCTGCTGAGATTGGAAGAAGGTGGGACCAAGGAACCTTGGGAGGAGGAGGAAGGCTGAACCTGCCATCTTGCATGTGCACATGGCAACAGACTCTGGGTGAGACAGTACCTCTTATGGTACCTTGAGTTAGACTCTTTAGGACCTTGTGACTGCAACTTTCTTTCCTAAATAAATATCCCTTTAAAAAACCAACTGATTTCTGATATTTTGCATCAGCACTCTTTTGGCTGACTAATACAGCTTGCAAAAACAACTGAGTAGAGGGAATATGGAAGTTGGCTAGATGAAATACAGCAAAAATCTTTGCATAACTGATGGGTGAAATTGGAAAATAGTATGATGACTTAGTAAACACAAATATGCACTGCCATTTTGATCCATGTGAGTATTCTTTATGAAATTATGTCATCCTGAGAAAACAAACATGAAATAAAATGACTGAGAACGAGACCTTCTCTTTGTTGCTAATGTAAAGATTTCAAAAAGAATTTATACTGTTCTCAGTATAGATATTACAATTAACAACAGTTTTGCATGTACCACAGGAAATTTTGGCATTTATATAGTGAAATAAAATATTATTTCATCTTTATGCTCTTAATTTTCTATTTTTGTGTATGCCTTATATACAATACAGTATATAAAATATTTAAGTATGGTAGTACTTGTACATGAAATATAAATGAATACAGTTGGGGACTGCATGCTCAAAAGTGTTTATTGATTAGAGGTGTGATTAAAAAAATTTTTGAGATCATTGATCTAGACCACTGGTTTTCAAACTGTGCTTCCAAGAGGCCCCTCAGGGGCTATGGGAGTAGAGATTAATGTGGATTTCTGGGCCTCCTAAGGCCCACTCAATCTGAGAAGACCCACTTTTATGTTATACATATAGTGGTTCCAAAATAGTACTTCTGAAATAAAATTTTGATCGAACAAATACTTCCACAATTAAAATAAAATTGAATTGATGCCTTCAAGGAAATCAGGTGAACTGTTTATCCCTTAGGCAGTCTTCCATGTATGTGCTTATGAAAACTAAAGTTCTGATTTGTTAGACAGCAGAGTTTGAGATTTTACTCTTAAGCAAAACATTTGGATAACAGACATTTTAGTGTGGCTAATAGAAGCCAGATGCATTTGTTTATTAGCTACTTGAAAAAGAAAATATGGCTGAATGTTACCAATGATCACATATCTGGATAGTGAAATTATAGGTGCTTTTTCTTCTCTCCCTTGCTCATTATTGCTCTTTTCTATCTTTGTAATATGCACTGGAAATATCTTATTTGTATGATGAGAAAAAAATTTTTAAGTCAGATATGTTGCATTTTTTTGATGAAATAGTTGAAGGAGCCTGACCAAACACTTGCCTCACTAAAAGGACAATTCCCTTTCTCTATAGAGGTAGTCTCAGAGAGAAGCATCTTCAGGCAGGGCTAAGAGATTTTTAAGAAATAGTCCTAGGTATTTTTCAATACAGGAAATGATGAGTGATCAAGACCTTGAGCTTTTTGGTCATAAAGCATGTTTGCAGTATTTTTAACATGAAAAAAAGTAATTTAAACAGGCATTGCTGAACATCCAATGCAGTAATAAAAATATTCTCAGTGAGGTACAGAATTTTTCATTTTAGCAATATCAGCAAATTATTTGCAAATTTTAATCTTAGATTATTAAATGACTTACTTGGAGTTTTAGAACTGAAAGTGACTTCAGAAATGATCTAATCTGAAACCTGAGAAAATCAAGGCAGAGAATTGTTAGTGATTTTCCAAGCTTCCATAACTAGTTAGCAGAGCCAGGATCAATTTTGTCCTACTCTACTCTTATCTGGGTCCTGTCAACCTTACTGACTCATTTTTTTTTTTTTTTTTTACATTCTCACCTTCATTTCCTATGGTCATACACATCCTTTTACAGCTCTTTAAGCACTTTTGTCTCAGAAATGAGTCTATGCCTGGAACAATCTGTCTCTCATACTTTCCTACTTGTTATCCTCTTTGTTTAGCTCACTTCTATTCATCCTCCAGTTAATGGTGCTAACTATAAATTGGAGGTTATGTGTAGATGTTAGCCCCTCTAAGCCCTTTCATCTTAGATTGATCACATTTATAATTACCTACCTGTTCAGTGGTGACTCCCTCAGTAGACTATAAGTTCAATAATGTCTGGGGAAAGTGTCTTAATTGTATTCAGTACTGTATCCAATGGTCTTATACAGTTTTCATCCCTCATTAAATATTTGTTTAATGAATGAATGCTAACTTGTTACTCATGTTAGCTTACCCTGTATCCTAATGCTTGTATCTGTATCTGTGCTCATTCTTAAAACCATTATTTTAGCTCCTGTGCATTTATGGCTATCTGTAATAAAGTTTACTGCTAGATTATATAATCGTTCTTTGGTGACAAGGATGGAATTTGTAATTTTACTTCAAATATAGGCAAAATCCCTTGTTTCGGCCAATGAAAGTAAAAAGTTTGTTCAAAATTTTTTCAACTCATGCCTACGTTCTTTATCATCAAAAAGAAAAAGAAAAGAATTTGTCACAGACTGCTTAACAGCTTTGAAATTCAAATGGATAAATGTATAATATAGTAGCTATTAGAATCAGGATACTAAAAAAAATTTCAACAGGTTTGGTGTCATTTGTCTTCAAAAGTTTTCTGATATCCACAAAATATAATGTATTATCTTTATATATCTAATTTCCATTCTATCCAACATCCCTACTTACTTTGAACATAATCTTTATGTCCTTAGTCTCTAGAATTATCATTTCTGCTCATCACTGCTCTCAATTGTGAACATTAAAAGGAAGAATCTCATTGGCCAAGTTTGGGTTGATCATCAATCCTGTACTAGAGGGTAGAACCTTATTAATTACATCAGTTTGGCCGCTGGGACTCTTACCCCGCCAGCAGGATGAGCAGTGGTTATATCTCCATCAGCATATGAAGAAATTAAAGCTCTACAACTCATTTTTTTTCCATAAAGTATTTGATTTTTCTTCCAACTGGAAGCAATTTCTCCTTATGTGCTCTTATAGGAGTTTATCTCACCTTAATGGAGTTTCTCTTTTTTAGCGATTATTTCCCCATGCAGATTCTAAACTTCTTGGGAAAAAGAAAGATCTACATCTTTTTACTTTGAATCATTCATAATTCCTTGTCTGTAGAAGATACTCAATAAATATTTACTAAATGAATGAATGGAATTCATTTAATTTAAACAAAACTAAATGCATAAGAGAAAATGAGACATATAAACATTGATAAATTTTCAGTGGATTTGCAACTAATGGGACTTTGATGTGAAATAAATGATAAATTAGATCTGCATAATGCTTTCAGGTTTAAGAATACATAATACAGATTCTTTAGGATGTAGAAAAATATTTAGTAGTTTTCCATTCTAAGTCCATTAGTTCAGAAAATTCGTATTAATTTATTATACTGTATAGTAGGTAATCTTAATTATGAACTGTTGCAGAAGAAGAAAGGCAATATTTTACTCCAGAAAGTAATAATAGACTTTAGACATATAGTCTAATCTGTTCTGACATCTGTTTTGTTTCTACTGATAGTCCTGTGATACTCTTCTTCTTTTTCCAATTGTACAATATACACATAAGCTCCCAAGTCCTGCCAACAGGTGTTTATTATTCTGTAATTGAGGAATAAAATATTGAAAAGAATCTCTCTTCACAGTTGCATGCCCTTGTAAAGGAAAATATAACATCACCGTTGCCCTTTTGTAATTAGGAGTTTATGTACATTCACCATATCTTTTTTTGGTTACATATACAGACAAAACAATGGAGGAAACATTTTATATTTTAAATTCTTTCTCCAAATTTTGTTCACCATCTTCCTCATGATTTGTGTGTCTTACATGTGCTGCTCATTCTTTGGTAGACTTTTTATACAAGGAGGTTTAATACTGATAACTTTATTTTATGCTAAAATTTATTTGGTGAAATTTTTGCACAAGTGCCACCTTCAGAAATAAGGTAACTGCTAAGTATTCTCTCCTACCATAGTCAGATGAACTGCTACAGTGACATGCCGGTACTGAAGTGAATCATTCAGAAGCTTTAAAGTCAGCATCTTGTTTTATATTACTGGTTCCATTAAAAAAAAAGCGTTAATTGTATTACCAAGGATAAGTGCTTAACCTCTCTAATCCTTAGTTTCTTTGTGCATCAACTGGGAATAATAATCCATTTAGGATGATGAGAAAAATAATGTGTGGACATGCAAGGAATTGAATATATGGTGGCTAAATATTTTCATGAAACATTAAATTTTAACTTGGGGAACTAATAAGTTAAATGTTATTTTTATCTTTTGAAATAAACTTGATAATAACCAATGGTAGTTTGACAAGTGTGCTTTTTCTCACTCAGAACTGTTTATACATTATATATATTTACCATTTCTTACCAGCCACATAATTGATATGTGTTTTAGTTTCCTAAGCTGCTCAAAGC
Source organism: Dasypus novemcinctus (assembly GCF_030445035.2). Taxonomy (NCBI): domain Eukaryota; kingdom Metazoa; phylum Chordata; class Mammalia; order Cingulata; family Dasypodidae; genus Dasypus; species Dasypus novemcinctus. The sequence goes on from NC_080677.1 coordinate 90,279,438, forward strand.
AAATAGCATGATATGGGTCAGGTTAAGCAATGGAAACTTATTCACTCATGGTTTCAAGGCCATGAAAACGTCCAAATCAAGGCCTGCTTGGGATGTTTTCTCCATGAATACTGGCCACGGGTGATCCTAGACTCCTCGTCATATGACAAGGCATATGGCAACATCTGCTGGTCTCTTCCTTCTTCTTCTTCCTTGTTTATTTCAGCTTCTAGTTTCCTCTGTCTCCTTCTCTCTCTGGATTTCATTCGTTTATAATGGACTCCATGGCATTAAGACCCATCCTGACTGAGGTGGGACATACCTTAACTGAAGCAATCTCAGCAAAAGGTCCTATTTACAATGGGTTCACACCCACAGGAATGAATTAAATTTAAGAACACGTTTTTCTGGGGTATATACAGCTTCAAACTACCATGATATGTACCTTTTTTAATGAGTGGTTTGTCTTTTCCTGATTCCTTTCAGAGTTTTTTCTCGTCATTACACACTCAGACCTCAGTGATTTCTTCTTCCCCATGGTGGTGGTTTCCTGTATAAGGGAGATATTTGAAGAGACTATTGTTGATCTCTTCTTCCTGTCCAACTCAAATTACTTTTTCTCCATCCTGACAGAAAGGAACATAATTCAAATCTGAGTAGAAATCCAAACCACCATCATCACTGAGCTTCCCCAATCTGCAGTCCAGTTTCTTGTGTCCAGTAGACTTTATACACATGAGTGATTCCTGATCTCATGGCTTCCTTCTCAGATGTCATAAGAGCAGGATCCTTGATCTCTTTTGTTATGCCTCACACCATGGACTTTTCCCATAGACAACCTACTTTTGTACCTTTCTAACAATTCTATAAGAGAAGTGGTGTAGCTATTTCTATGCCCAATTTTCTTTAGGTGAGTGTGAAGACATACTTACATATGGTCCTCATCCTCCCCACTCCCTACCCATTATATTTTGTTTGTGTGTTAAGTAGAGAAATAGCAGTTAAGCTATTAAATCCCAATGTACCATATATGGATAGAGCTAGAAATTAATCTCAGCTTACTCCTGTCTTTGTTCAAACAAGAACTTTACCTATATCTTCTAACTCCTGTTCCAATGCTCAAGCTTGAATGTGACCAGGTCCCGTAAATTTTAACTTTTGTTATTCTTTTGTTTTTCTGAACTCATCCTATGGAAATCATGGTTGATTTCAAAGTTGTACAGACATTAATTATTCACTTCATAAAAGTTTTTGAAAAACTCATCAGAGATACAGTTTAGTTGTACAAGAAGAAAGAAAATATTTTGGTAATAAGAATATAATATAAAATTCAAATGAGTATTCCTACATATTAAGAGTTAAATGAATTTTATCGTGCAGAAGGCAAGGTTCTCCTTTCCATTGAAAAAAATAATGTTTTTATAAAATTGAAATTGAGAGAAAACATTATCAAAATGTCCTCTTTTCTGTAGCAATTTAATAAATATTTCCCTATTTATTAAAAGGTGATTAATGCAATTAAAATGGCCAAGCTTTCATGCATATTGGTAAGCCCAGATGAGAAAGAACTGGTTAATTTATAAAACTGGAAAAAGTAAGTCTATCAAAATATTATAAGTATACTATAAGTATTATGACCCTTTCACTATCATCTATAATAATATCTTCTTAGTAAAAGCAAGTGCTGTAAGTGAAAAATGTATGGTACTTTTTACCTTTTGAATATATACAAAATATGGAGAGCCCTAATTTTATATAACTGTTATGATTTATTAAAAATATCATCCTTTAGAAAGTATTTCTGGTTTAAAATTTAGCTTTTCAAACTTTACAGGCTGTAAAAATGTTGGGCAAAACATTAGCATTCAATGACTATTTCCTAATGGTTGGATGGAATGACTGATTAACTTCTAATCATAAATGAGACCAAAATATTATGGCTGTGTTTTCTTTGTTTAATTTTGGAAAGTGAGGAAGAATCCAGTTCAACATTTTTTAAGTTTCTTCTTTCTTGATTTATTAAAAAATGACTAGTACTGTTAGAAATTTCTTTGGGTTAGCAAGATATTTACCATTAAACTAACTCCTTGAATTGAGTTGTCTATAAGGAGATATGTCGTAATTTTCAGTTAATAAATATGTAAATAAAACCCTTTATTGCTAGCCTTTGTACAATCCCTGCAAATGATAGTTTTGAAGTTTTCGTCGAATGTCAAAATTTTGAGTCCTCCTTGCTTTTCATGTCTTTTAGGCATAAGTAGGTGTTTTTATTTGTTTTGGAAGGAAATGTTCATGTATTAAATATGGTGGCATTTGCTTTTGAAACCATAGTTTTAGGAAAAGCATCTGTGGAAGTAATTGGGTGTTTGGAATGGTTGAGGTGTGGGTAGAGTGGTGGATATATGGGAGTGCTGTATATTATATATATGCATTGCTGTGGTCTAGGACTCCTGTGAAGAGAAGCTCAATAATTAGGGGGAAAAAAAAAAAAAAAGAAAAGAAAAGAAAAAGATAGGATGCAGAATTTTTTACAAGTCAACACGTATTCTTTATCTAACCTTTAAACCCATCGCTATATGCCATTTCCTAGTAAGGGACCCTGACATTATATTGGGCTTCAAATTTCAGGGAGTTCTGGATCACAGAGTGGTTCAACAATGGCAATGGAGGGATACTGGTATGGGATACCATTGACAGGTGATATATGGCTGACAGGGAGCTATACAGAACATATGTCCAGGGTGCATGGTAATGTTTGGATATACTCATAGTGGCAACAATTAAAAACCACAGCAGGGGGTGTACTGGGTTCCTGGCCAGTGGTGCTCTGTCGTGGTCCCTAGGGGAGCAGCGACAGTCTCCCAGGTGCAGCGGCAGGGACCGGGGGGGAGTGGGGGTTCAACAGTGAGCCCGTGACGCTAATGACTATGCTTGTGAGCTGATGGGCCTGAAATAAGAACAAGGCCTAGAGCAACATTGTGCCTGGGAATTTCCTCCTGTCAGCCTTCATGTTACTCAAATGTGGCCAGTCTCAAAGCCAAACTCAGCATGTAAATGCAATGCCTTCCCGCCAGCATGGGACATGACACCCGGGGATGAGCCTCCCTGGCACCGAGGGACCACTATCAACTACCAACTGATGATGCAACTGGAAAATGACCTTATACGGAAGGTTCAATGCGGATCAGCAGAATATCCCTGTCTACATAAAATAACATGACTTTAAAATGCTGTTTGACCTAATGTAAGGGGGAAATGGAAAGGAGAAATGAGTTTATATGGCTACAAGTCTCTAAAAAAGAGTCTGGAGGCTGTCAGAAGGATTGCCCTTGTGCACAACTGAGCGGGGTATGAGAGACAGATAGAGCAGATACAACCCCCAGGTATTGGTTCCTTTGAGGGCTAAAGAGACCCGTGGGAGTTATGGTCATGGCCGATGGGGTTAACTACCAGGTCAGATGGCCCCTCTTTGGAAATGGTGTTTATGTGTGATGAATCTGGACTCAGATGGGATCCCTCTTCATGGGACTTTCATGCTAATGTGCTGGAGGTGCAGTTGGTGTTGGGGTTTGGGATATATTTGGGGGATTTGAATCTCTGGACTGACAGTGTGATGGCCAGGTCCTGAGCCTCAGCAGACTCCAGCACCTGCAGTCTGATTCATTGGACTCACCACACTCAGCTAAGACGGAGTTGAAGAGGGACAACCACCATACCATGGAGCCTAGAGTGATTACAACTGAAAGTGGGAGGATTGCATCCAGCATCCATGTGGAATCTGAGCCTCCTCTTGGCATAGAGGTGCAATGGACACAACCAATCCAGTGTCCACATAGAAAAGGTGGCATTGGATTGGGAAAAGTGGACATGGTGGCTGATGGGTATGGGGAAAGGCGGGAGGAGATGAGAAGTGGAGGCGTCTTTGGGACATGGAGCTGCCCTGGATGGTACTTCAGGGGCAGTCACCAGACATTGTAAATCCTCACAGGGCCCACTGGATGGAATGGGGGAGAGTATGGGCCATGATGTGGACCATTGACCATGAGGTGCCGAGGTGCCCAAAGATGTACTTACCAAATGCAATGGATGTGTCATGATGATGGGAATGAGTGTTGCTGGGGGGGAGAGGTTGGGTGGGGGTGGTGGGGTTGAATGGGACCTCATATATATATATATATTTTTAATGTAATATTATTACAAAGTCAATAAACAAAAAAAAAGAAAATAGAAATTAAAAAAAAAAAAAGATAGCTGCTTTTAGACTTTGCCTTCAGCAATCAGGTCCACTCTAGTAAATGTAAATTGCTAGAGAGAATTGCAGGAACATGATTGCCTACTCAGCCAAAAAAAAAAAAAGATTAAACAAAAGAGTTAAAAGGTATCACCATGTTACATGGGTATTTTGGTTTCAGAAATTTAAAGAACATTTCACAGAAAGATCTCTTTAAGAGTCTTCAACAAGGAACAACCCTTCCGCATGGCATTCTAAGATCTGAACTAAATTAAACATTTATTTAAAACATATAATACATACATTCTAGTAGAACACTTTATGTCAGAATATGTCTATGTATGGCATGACTGACTTGGAAAACAAAATGTACTTTATGTGTATTTTGCCAAATATGTACAAGATTTTAAAGCATCTGCTCACCTTCAAATTAAGATCTAATATGAGAACAATGCAACATTTGATCTTTCCCAATATGGTAGCCTCCTCCATGAAATAGTCACATGATCTGGGCTGGAACTGTCCTACTTAATAGCCTAATGTAAGCTAAATGATGTATTGTCTTCATGGCTTCTATAGAAACAATGGAAAGAAAATGATGTCATTGGGAAAAATTATTTTTCCCTTTTGCATTTGTTGGTAAATAATCTTATACTTCTTTATTTATCTTTATCCTCTGATTATTAAAAGTAACTTTTGCCTTCAAATTCTAAAGTACATAAATTTGACCTATGTTATTTATATATACATGAATTTGACTTGTATTAATTTTCATACTTGTTTCATAGATGTGCTGAAATATTTGCATTTTATATGTAGGCATAATTTGATCAATATAAAATGTGGACATAAATGGAAAAATGTCTTTCCCTTGAGAATTCATTACCTTTAAAATATAAACCACTTGTTTTTCAGTATATTTTGATTTTTTTTAAAAGAAAGTATTTTATAATTAGTGTGTATTGTGTATACCATTTACACCATTATGTGAAGGATTACTATGAGACTTGTTTTAATTATTAATCAAGTGAAATTAGAATAAAAAAATTTGCTGAAATGATAGCTCCGAGAGCAATAGCTCATTTTGCTATACATTTTACTAAAATGGTTTCTTTTAAAGCACTCTTCTTTCAGAGTTTAAATTGCTTTTTCTTGGTAGTAGTGACTTTTAGACTTTGTTCTTATTCATTTCCATTTCCTTTAAAGTTGACTTTTCTCTTTAAATTTTGTTTGGGTAACTGAAAATGATTCAGTACTTTCTAGCCAATACTTTTACATGAATATTTACATCACTATTAATACCACTTCAGGAAAGCGGACTTGGCTCAACATACAGTGTCCACCTACCACATGGGAGGTCCATGGTTCAAACCCAGGACCTCCTTGACCCATGTGGAGTTGGCCCACGAGCAGTGCTGATGTGCGCAAGGAGTGCCGTGCCACGCAGGGGTGTCCCCCGCGTAGGGGAGCCCCACGCGCAAGGAGTGCGCCCCATAAGGAGAGCTGCCCAGTGCAAAAGAAAGTGCAGCCTGCCCAAGAATGATGCTGCACACACGGAGAGCTGACACAACAAGATGATGCAACAGAAGACTACCCAGATTCAGAGGCCGCTGACAAGAATAGAAGCTGACACAGAAGTACACACAGCAAATGGACACAGAGAGCAGACAAATGGTGGGGGAGCGGGGGCGGGAGGGAGAGAAATAAATCTTAAAAAAAAAATACCACTTCAGTATGTTTTTCTTGATTTTTTAAATTTAAGATGTGTATATGTTATTCTTCTACAACTCTTTGGCAACTTTCTAATAGTTTTGTTCATTGATCATATAAAGATTTCAGGCATTTTTTTAGTAAGAAAGAGAAATTACCATATTATATATAATTATGTAGGTTCTATAATGTTAGTGGTATTATTGGAAGAATCAAAATCTACTACCAATCTAAGATAAAAGCTATTGGGTTCTTTATATTGAAGAACCAGGTGTGTACTGCATTTGCCAATAGTAATAATCCTTCAAGATCTTTTACTGTTCAGGGTGCCATACTGAGTCCTTTGTATGTTCATCTCCTTTAATCTTCATGACCATACCATAATATAGAAATTTTTTAAAAATTTGAAGTATAGAAATCTTAGGTAAACTGCCTCAGACACACTACTGGATATTGGTGAAGTGGAGACTCAAATTCATGCAGTTGAGCACTGACTTCTACCAGTAAGTCATGAAACTTGTCAGTTAAATGCATGAACTGCAAATAATAGAAGCTATAATTCTAAGTATCTGTATTGCTTAAGTAAGTTAGCAATAAAAGTTCATAATTAGATGAAGCTAAAGTGAAAAAAGTGCTTTAAAATACAAATCAGTTTCAGATTTCCTAAGTGACATTGAAACCATGTCGTAAACCTATTCCTTTTTTGACTCTAATGTTGACAAATGACTAAAAATTGCCCAACTAACTTCACAGGTTATTAGCATGGTGTTAATAAAGCTGAGATGTTTAATTCTTGAATTTCTAATGCTTTTCTGATACTCTGATGGTCGTCTTTTTACCATGGGTTAGAGTTGATAATGAAGTCACTTTTTAGAATCCAGTAATACGAGCAAGCATTGCTTGATTGTCCACTTTGCATTGGCATAAATGCAAAGAGAAAGCAGACAAGGCTTTCTCTGTCTTCTAAGAGCTTTCTTTCTAGTTAAGTAAGAAAGGATGTATATACTCCTATCTTTTCCTTGGGTATTTGTTAAATTTTTTATTAGAGAAGTTGCGGATTTACAGATCATGAAAAACATACAGGTTTCACACACACCATTACACAACCATACCTTGTGTTGGTGTGGAATATTTGTTACAATTGATGATAGCACTTTTTAATTGTACTAATATTTTAACAGTAGTTACCTTTGTTACAATTGATGAAAGATTATTAAAATAGTACTATTAACTGTCTTCCTCAGTTAGTACATACATTAGGTGTATTTTTCCATAAATCACTGTGGCAATTTGAGATTATTTATGAGCCCCCCAAAAGACAAGGATTATGTTTGTAAACTTGTCTGCTTCTCTGGGCATTATTCCCTTTGATTGTATTACATTCAGCTGAGATGTGTTTTATTAAATTATGCTAAGACTAGGGCTTTTATTCAACCACATCAGTAGGGTGTAACTCAGGTTAAGACCCCACCTCTTGGTAGGCTTATGTTAACAGACACTCACTCAAGAAGACACACAGAAGAAGAGATATGTAGGAAGAGAGAGAGAGCCTTCCATAGACATGGCAAGGGAGAGAACTTTGATTCTGCAGCCCCAGGAAGAGAGATGAGCCATTTGCTTGATAGTGTGCAGCTGAGCCAGGAAAGAAACATTCCCTATGCCAGCCTATAGCTTAGAGACAAGAAGGCTGAACCCTTGCAGAGATGGCCTGCCATCTTGCATCAACACGTGACAACTGACTTGAGTGAGAAAGTACCTCTTATGGTACCTTGAATTGGACTCGTTAGGGCCTTGTAACTGTAGATTTTACCCCAAATAAATACTCTTTGTAAAAGCCAACAGATTTCTGGTACTTTGAATCACCACCCCTTTGGCTGACTAATACATTTACCTTATCACTAACACCTTGCATCAGTGTCATATATTTGTTATAATTTATGAGAGAATATGTTTATACTTGCACAATTAACTATAGTCCATCGTCTACAAAAGGTTCATTGTGTTATACAAAACTTTGTTTTCTTTTAATTTTTATTCTAGCAACATAAGTTAACCCAGTTTCCCCTTTTAACCATATTCATTCACCTATATAATTCATGATGTTAAGTAGTAAAAATAATATGTCACCATCACCATAATTCATTTTGAACCTTTTCAATCAACCTAAATAGAAATTCTGTTCAACTTAAGCATCAGCTCCCCATTCACTAACACAAATCCATCTCCTGATAACCTATATTCTAGATTATAACGCCTTGAGTTTGCTTATTATAATTAGTTCATATTAGTGAGATCATACAACAGTTGTCCTTTTGTGGCTGGCTTATTTCACTCAGCATAATGTCCTCAAGGATGATCCACATTGTTGCATGCATCAGAACTTCATTCCTTTTTATGACTGAATCATATTCCATCATATGTGTATAATATATTTTGTTTATCCCATTCATCTGTTGATGGGCACTAGTGTTGCATCCATCTTTAGACAATTGTGAATAATGCCTCTGTGAACATTGCTGTACAAATATCTGTTTGAGTTCTTGCCTTCAATTCTCCTGGGTATATACCTAGGCATACCTAGGAGCAGGAATGCCAGGTCATATGGTAATTCTATGCTTAACTGCCTGAAGAACTGCCAAACTGCCTTCTACAGCTGGTGCACCATTTTACATTCTTACCAACAATGAAAGAGTGTCTTTATTTCTCCAAATCCTTTCCAACACTTGAAGTTTTTTTGTTTTTTGTTTTTTATAATAGTAGCCATTAAAGTGAGTGTGGAATGATTAAATCATTGAAGTTTTGATTTGCATTACCCTAATAGCTAATGATGATGAGCATCTTTTCATGTGCTTTTGAGCCGTTTGTACATCCTCTTTGGAGAAATATCTATTCAAGTCTTATGCCCATTTTTTTAATTGGTGAGAAATTAAAAATTCACTGTGCAGCTCTTAGCTTTCAGAAAATGTGCTACAATCCAGAATTTTATGCAAACATCCTTATATTGAACATTTTAATAAATTTCTCTTTTTTTTTGTCATTTGACAACTGCAATCTCACTTAAATATTAATAACTGGTTTTGTGAAGTAGCTCTGAATATCCTTAACTGGGCAGGGTCAAAATGAGTTTTCATCTAAAACCATTCTGAGCCAAAGTTTCCTAACAATCATGCTATTTCCTCAAAGTAAATTGAGCTTCTGAAGAAGTCACTTAGACTCTTTCAGGTAGCTGGATCAAAATCTCCAAGCACAGAAGCTTCTTATAAAGAAATTTCTTGCCACAAGTTCTTATGCCCATTTTTAAATTGGGTTATTTGTCTTTTTATTTTTGCGTTGTAGGATTTCTTTATGTATTCTGGATATTATACACTTATCAGATATGGGGTTTCCAGATACTTTCTCCCATTGGTTAGGTTATCTTTTCACTTTTCACGACAAAGTCTTTTGATGCTCAAACTTTAAAAACTTTTGGTTAGGACCCATATATCTGGTTTTTTTCTATCATTGCTTGTGCTTTGTGTGTAAAATATAAGAAACCATTGTCCAACACAAAATCCTGAAGACACTTCATTACACTTTCTTCTAGGGGTTTTATAGTCCTGTGTTATGTTTAGGTTTTTTATCATTTTAATTTTTGTATGTATCATGAGATAGGAGTCATATTTCATTATTTTGCATAACACTGTTGAGAAGACTATTCTTCCCATATTGAGTGGACTTGTCAGAGGGTAGAGATTAACACAAAAGCTTTTGGTTCAGATGGTAAAGGAGGGTCTCAAGGATAGGAATATATATGTATCCAGAAGGCAACTGGACTTGGCCTAAGGAAATAGGGAGTTTCTTCTTTGCATTCAAGTCCTTTTTGATATCTTCAGGTCTTTTAGCCAGATTTGGTATGTCATAGTTCTGAGCCACATACATTCCAAAAACATTGTTTAAAGTAAATTCAAGCAGAAAGTAGAGAAAGATGTTAGTGGGGAGGAAGAAGAGGGCATGAAGGGAGACTGCAATTCCAGGTATGTCAGAGCCTACTTTCTCTGGCATTAGTATGATCCCTTTTTATTTTTGTGCAGGCAGTAGTAATGTCTCCCCTCTCATTTCTGATTTCATTTTTTCTGTGTCTATTCTCTACTTTTCTTTGTCAATCTAGGTAAGGGCTTGTCAATTTGATTGATCTTTTCAAAGTACCAACTTTTGGTTTTGTTAATTATTTCTAATGTTTTTTATTCTCAATTTCATATATTTGTCCTCTAATCTTTGCTATTTCTTTCCTTCTGTTGGCTTTGGGATTAGTTTGTTATGCTTCTTCTAGTTTCTCCAGGTGTTCAGTTAGGTCTTTGATTTTAGCTCTTTCTTTTATCTTTTTTTTTTTTTTTTAAAGATTTATTTATTTATTGAATTTCCCCCCCTCCCCTGGTTGTCTGTTCTTGGTGTCTGTTTGCTGCATCTTGTTTCTTTGTCCGCTTCTGTTGTCGTCAGCGGCACGGGAAGTGTGGGCGGCGCCATTCCTGGGCAGGCTGCACTTTCTTTTCACGCTGGGCGGCTCTCCTTACGGGCGCACTCCTTGTGCGTGGGGCTCCCCCACGCGGGGGACACCCTTGCGTGGCAAGGCACTCCTTGCGCGCATCAGCACTGCGCATGGCCAGCTCCACACGGGTCAAGGAGGCCTGGGGTTTGAACCGCGGACCTCCCATATGGTAGACGGACGCCCTAACCACTGGGCCAAAGTCCGTTTCCCTCTTTTTTCTTTAACGTAAGCTTTTAGGACCATCAATTTCCCCTCTCAGTACTGCCTTTGCAGCATCCAATAATTTTTTGTTTGTTTTTGTTCACATTTTCATTTGTTCCAAGATAATTACAGATTTCTCTTGCAATTTCATCTTTGACTCACTGATTGTTTAAGAATATCTTCTTTAATTTTCATATGTTTGTGGATTTTCCAGTTTCTGCCTGTGCTTGATTTCCAGTTTCATTCCATAATGGTTAGAGAAGATGCTTTGTATAACTTCGATCTTTTACATTTATTGAGACTTGTTTTGTGATTTACCATGTGGTCTATCCTGGGGAATGATCCATATGTATTTGAGAAGAATATATATTCTGCTGTTTGGGGGTGCAATGTTCTGTATATGCATGTTAGGTCTGGTTCATTTATTATATTATTCAAGTTCTGCTTCCTTATATCTCTTCTGTCTAAATGTTCTGAATATTGATGGGAGTGAATTCTTCAACAGTTATTGTAGAGATGTCTACTTCATCCTTCAGTTTTGCCAGTGTTTGTCTCATGTATTTGGGGGCACCATAGTTAGGTGCATAAATATTTATGATTGTTATTTCTTCTTGGTGGATTGCCCTTGTTATTAATAATAGTATCCTTGTTTGTCTCTTTTTACAGCCTTTGACTTAAACTTTATTTTGTCCATTATTACTATAGCTACCCCGGCTCATTTTTTGTTTCTATTTGCATGGAATAACTTTTTGTGTCCTTTCACTTTCAGCCTATTTGTGTCTTTGGGTCTAAAGCTAGTCTCTTGTAAACAACATATAGTTGGATCATAGTTTTCCATCCATTCTACCAGTCTGTGTCTTTTGATTGGGGTGTTTAATCCATACCATTCGGTTTATTACTATAAAGACAGTACTTAAGTCATTTTGTCCTTTGATTTTTATATACCATATTATTTTTTCCTCTCTTTTCCTTTATTGTGACCTCCTTTCCCATAGAGTTGATTTTTTGTGTGATGTATCTGACCAATCCCTTTCTCATTTCTGTATATTTTAGGAATACATTCTTTGTGGTTACCCTGGAATTTATATTATACAATCTACATCTATAGTTTGCTAATTTGAGAAGATACCAACTTAACTTAACAGCATATATGTTCTCTGCTCCCATATCCCTCCCTTTCCCCTCTTTATTTTGATTTTGTCCTATTTTGCCACTTATATTTTGCATGTTCATTATCAGGAAATATGTCTTTTTCTTGTTCAATTGTGTTATGACTCTTACAGAAATTAAGGAGTAGAGTTGTATATTAAGGATACCATACTATAGGGTTCCACATTTATCCTTTTCATTACCCTTACAAATCTCCATTTCTTCACATGACTGCAAGTCACTCTCTCCTGTCTTTTCCTTTCAACTTGCAGAACTCCCTTTAGTAATTCTTCTAGGGCAGTACTTTTGCTCATGAACACTCCCACTTTCTGTAAATCTGTGTACAATTTTAACATGCCCTCATTACTGAAGAACAGTTTTGCCACATAAAGAATTTTCGCCTGGCAGTTTTTCTCTTTGAGTGTCTTAAATATATCTTACCACTGTTTGCTCACCTATATGGTTTCTGTGGAGAAATTGGCACTTAGTCTTATTGATGATCCCTTATATGTGACACATCACTTTTCTCTTATTGTTTCAGAATTCTCTCTTTTGTTTTGGGCATTTGACATTCTGATTAGTATTTGTCTCAAAGTAGGTCTTTTAGGATTTATTCTGTTTGGAATACATTGCACCTCTTGGACATGGTTATTTATATCTTTCTTAAGATTTGGGAAATTTTGGGCCATAATTTCCTCGGATATTCTTTCTGCCCCTTTTCCATTGTCCTTTCCTTCTGGGACACCCATTGCATATATGTTTGTGCTTTGTACTGTCACTCAAATCCCTGAAACACTGCTCAATTTTTCTATTCTTTTCTCTTTTTGTTCTTCTGACTGCATTATTTCAATTGCCCTGTCTGCTAGTTCACTGAATCTTTCTTCTGCCTGTTCAAGTCATGTTGTATGTCTCAGATATATTTTTAAACTCAATTTTATTGATATGTATTAATAAAGCATACAGTTCATCCAAGGTGTTCAATCAATGGTATTTGCTATAATCACATAGTTGTGCTTTCATCACTTCAATCATTATTAGAGCATTTTCATTTTAATAATAATAATAATGAACAAAAAAAAAACAGGCAAACAAACAAACAAGAAAATTTCTCACCTTCTAATCTGTCTAAGCTTCCATCATTGTACATAGCTACTGTTTTTGGCTATTCTATCCAAAGTGTATAGCCAATGGCTTTTAGTAAAATCACAATATACTTCATCATCTTAAAAATTTTAGAACAAAGTCGTTACTCCAAAAAGGACTGCAAACCCCTTAGCATATCTTCCTCAGACCTACATAGTAACTAATCCTTCATCTTTACGAATTGATTTATATTTACATTATTTATGTATTAACACTGTGTAGTATTAACTTACGTTTGTTCAGCTTCAAGGAAAAATGGTCTTATATATGCAATTCTACCCATATTCATATTTCACATATTTATGTTTCACGTAATATGTTTAGTTCATAAGAGCACCGTCACATAGTATTTTTCCTTTGTGTCTGGCTTGCTTCACTCAACATAATGTCCTCCAGGTTCACTGATGTTGTCATATGTTTCATGACTTCATTTCTTTTTACTACTGCATAATATTCCATTGTGTTTATACTCCACAATTTGTTTATCTGTTCATTAGTTGAGGGACACCTGGGTTGTTTCCAACTTTTGGCTATTGTGAATAATGCTACTAAGAACATCAGTATGCATGTAACTATTTGTGTCACTGCTCTCAGTTCTTCTGGGTATATATATCTAGCAGTGGTATTGCTGGATCCCATGGCAAGTCTATATTCAATTTTGTTAGGAACTGCCAAACAGTCATCCATAGTGGCTGTACCATTCTACCCACCAACAATGAATAAACGTTCCTATCTCTCCACATCCTATCCAACATTTATAATTTTCCTACTTTTTAATAGCAGCCTCAAATAGGTGTGAAATGATAGCTCATTGTAGTTTCAATTTGTATTTCCCTAATCAAAAGTAATGTTGAACATTTTTTCATGTGTTTCTTCATCATTTGTGTTTTTTCTTTGGACAGTTGCTTTTCAAGTCTTTTACCCATTTTTTAATTGAGTACTTTGTCTTTTTAAGGTTGAGTTGTATGATCTCCTTATATAATATGGATATTAAATCTTCATCAGATATGTGATTGCCAAATATTTTCTCCCATTGAGTTGGCTGCCTTTTCACCCTTTGACAAAGTCTAAGGTACAAAAGTGTTGATTTTGAGGAGGTCCTATTTATTTATTTTTAATTTTGTTGCTCATGCTTTGTACATAAGGTTTAAGAAACTACCACCTACCACAAGATCTTGAAGATGTTTTCCTACATTTTTTTTCTAGCAGTTTTATAGTTGTTGTTTTTGTATTTAAATCCTTGATCAATTTTGAGTTAATTTTTGTATAAGATGTGAGACAGGGGTCCTCTTTCTTTCCTTTGGATATGGCTATTCAGTTCTCCTAGCACCATTTGTTGAATAGACTGTTCTGGCTCCGTTTGGAGGGCTTAAGAGCCTTGTCAAAAATAACTTAAATGTAGTTGTGAAGGTCAGTTTCTGTATTTTCAGTTCATTCCATTTGTCAATCTGTCTATCCTTATGCCATTGCCATGCTGTTTTTTTACCACTATAGATAAGTTATATGCTTTCAAGTCAGGAAGTGAGAGTCCTTCAACTTCATTCTTTTTTTAAAGACAATTTTTGCTATTTGGGGTCCCTTATCCTTCCAAATAAATTTGATTATTGGCTTTTCAATTTCTGCAAAAAAAAAAAAAAAGCTGTTGGAATTTTTATTGGGATTGCATTGAATCTATAAATCGGTTTTGGTAGAACTGACATCTTAATGATGTTTAGTCTTCTTATTCAGAACAGAGGATTGGATAGAATGTTCTTCCATTTTTTTAAATGTTCGGTTTTGTTTAGCAATATTTTGTAGTTTTCTGAATACAGGTCTTTTATGGCCTTGGTTAAGTTTATTCATAAATATTTGATTGTTTTAGTCTCTATTATAGATGGATTTTTTTCTGATTTCCTCCTCAGATTGCACATCAGTAGTGTATAGAAATGATCTTGACTTTTGAGTATTAATCTTGTATTTTGCCATTTTACTGAACTCATTTATTAATTCTAGTAGTTTTGTTGTGGATTTTTCAGGATCATGTTATCAGTGAATAGTGAAAGTTTTACTTCTTCCTTTCCTATTTGGGTGCCTTTTATATCTTTGTCTAGCCTAATTGTTCCAGCTTGAACTTCTAGCACAGTATTGAATAATAATGGTTACATTGGGCATCTTTGTCTTGTTCCTGATCTCAGCGGGAAAGCTTTCAGTCTTTCACCCCTGAGTACAATGCTAACTGTAGTTTTTTCATATATGTACTTTACCATATTGAGAAAGCTTCCTTCTATTCCTATTTTTGGAGTGTTTTTATCAAGAAAGAGTGCTGTATTTTGTCGAGTGTCTTTTCTACATCAATTGAGAAGATCATGTGATTTTTTTTCTTCAGTTTATCAATGTGGTTTATTAGCCTAATTGATTTTCTTCTGTTGAATCATCCTTTCATACCTGGGTAAAACCCACTTGATCATGGTGTATAATTCTTTTAATATGTTTTTGGGTTCTGTTTGCAAGTATTTTGTTGAGGATTTTAACTTCTCTCTTTATTAGAGATATTGGTCTGTAATTTTCTTTTTTTGTAGTTTCTTTATCTGGTTTTGGTATTAGGGTGATGTTTACTTCATGGAATGAGTTTGGTAGCATTCTTTCCTGTTCAATGTTTTGGAAGAGCTTGAGTAAGATAGGTATTAGTTCATCTCTGAATTGTGAGGCCATCTGGTCCCAGGCTTTTAATCTTTGGGAGGTTTTTGACGATTGTTTCAATCTCTTCACTTGTGATTGGTTTGTTGAGGTCTTCTATTTCTTCTAAAGTCAGTGAGGATGGTTCATTACTTTCCAGGAATTTGTCCATCTTGTCCATATTTTCTAGTTTTCTGGCATACAGTTGTTCATAGTATTCTCTTATGATCTCTCTTATTTCTACAGGGTCAGAGGCAATGTTCCCCCTCTCATTTCTGCTTTTATTTATTGTGTTTTCTCTCTCTCTCTTTTTTTTTTTTTTTTTGCCAGTCTAGCTAAGAGTTTGTCAATTTTGTTGATCTTTTCCAAAAACCAGGTTTTAGTTTAGTTGATTCTCTCTATTCTTTTTTGTTTTGTTTTGTTTTGTTTCCCCCTGGTTTCATTGATTTCTGCTCTGATCTTTACTATTTCTTTTCTTTGGTTTGGTTTGGGATTAGTTTGCTGTTCTTTTTCTAGTTCTTCCAAGTGTGTGGCTAAATCAATTTTAGCTCTTTCTTCTTTTTTAATGCAAGCATTGAGGGCTGTAAATTTTCCTCTCAGCACTGCCTTTGCAGTGTCCCAAAAGTTTTGGATATGTTGTGTTATTATTTTCATTTGTCTCAAGATACTTACTGAATTCCTTGTAATTTCTTCTTTGACCCCACTGGTTGTTTAAGAATATATTATGTAATGTCCATATATTTATGAATTTTTCTGTCCATTAATGATTTCTACCTTCATTCCTTTATGATCAGAGAAAATGTTTTGTATAATGTCAATTTTTTAAAAATTTATTGAGACTTGTCTTGCAAGCCAACATATGGTCCATCTTCAAGAAGGATCCATGAGCACTTGAAAAGAATGTATATTGTGCTGTTTTGGGGTACAATGCTCTATAGATGTCTGTTAAGTCTAGTTCATTTATCATATTATTCAGGTTCTTTTTTTTTAAAAATTAATCTTCTGTCCAGATGTTCTATCCAATACTGAGAGTGGTGTATTGAAGTCACTAACTATTATTGTAGAGACATCTATTTCTTCCTTCAACTTTGCCAGTGTATCTTGAGGCACTGAGGTTAGGTGCATAAATATTTGTACTAGTTACTTCTTCTTATTGAATTGCTCCTTTTGTTAATATATAATGACCTTCTCCATCCCTCATAACAGCTTTTTATTTAAAATCAATTTAGTCTGATATTAGTATTGCTACTCCAGCTCTTTTTTAATTACTTTATTCATGGAATATCTTTTTCCAACTTTTCACTTTTAACTTGGTTGTGTCCTTATGTCCAAGGTGAGTCTCCTGTAGACAACCTTTAGATGGGTCATATATTTTTTTAATCCATTCTATCAGTCTGTGTCTTTTGATTGGGGAATTCAAGCAATTAAAATTCAATGTTATAGCTATAAAGGCATTACTTACTTCATCCATTTTCAACTTTGACTTTTAGTTGTCGTATCATACTATTTTCTATTTTTTTACCCTTTCTAGTATTCTTCATTTCTGCACTCTTCTCCAAGTCTCTCATTTTTGTTTTTTCCTTTCATACTTCAGCACTCCCTTTAGTATCTCTTGTAATTCTGGTCCTTTGATAACATATTCTATCAGGGGTTTTTTTGTTTTGTTTTTTTTTGTGAAGATTGAACTCTCCATTTTTGAAGGACAGCTTTGCTGGATACAGAATTCTTGACTGACAATTTTTCTCTTTCAATATCTTAAATACATCATACCATTTTCTTCTCCATGGTTTCTGATGAAAAGGTAGCACTTAATTTTATTGAGTTTCCCTTGTATGTGATGCTTTGTTTTTCTCTTGCTGCTTTCATAATCCTCTCTTTATCTCAAGACTTTGCCATTCTGAATAGTAGATGTCTTGAAGTAGGTCTATTTGTGTTTATTCTGTTGGGGGTGTGTTGTCCTTCTTGGACGTTGATGTTTATGTCTATCATAAGGGCAAGGAAGTTTTCAGTCATTATTTCCTCAGCTATTCTTTCTGTCCCTTTTCCATTTTCTTCTCCTTCTGGAATGCTGATAATGCATATGTTTTTGCATTTTGCTTGTCATTCAATTCCCGAGACCCTATTCCATTTTTTCCATTCTCTTCTCTGTTTTTCTGTCTTTTCTAGTTCAGATGTTCTGTCTTTACAATCACTAACTGTTTTCAAGCAGTTCAAATCTGTTCTTATGCACTCTAATGTATTTTTTATCTCATCCGTCATGTCTTTTATTCCCGTAATGTCTGTTACTATTCTTGCAAATTTTCAAATTATTCTTTATGCTCATTCAGTGTCTTCTTAATATCCTTTATCTCTTTAGTCATATTTTCTTTCAGTTCTTTAAAATGATTTAGGAAATTTGTGTGATTATCTTTGATTTATTAAATTCTGAATCTCCTTAGAATATTTCATTTGTTCCTTTGGTTGAGCCATCTTTTCCTGTTTTCTAGTATTGCTTGTAATTTTTTGCTGATGTCTAGGCAGCTGATATATTGGTGAATTTACTCTAATGGACAATTTCTGTAGCATATTATTATTATTATTATTTTCACAGCTCTTTGATATATGGTAGAACTTATCCTAAGTCTTTAAAATTGCCCAGTTTAAGTTACCAAAAACGTTTCCAGGGACTCATTATTGGGGTGCATATTTTCTCCCAGAGGTGGGGTAAAGAGAGCTCTAAAAGTACTTTCTGTCCATATAGTTTCCAATCTGGCAGCAGATGGCACTTTTTGGAGCATGTTTCCATAGAGGGGTGTCTCTCTTGCTATTCCTTTGATTTCGTCTGGCCAAAGCTGAGATTCAGTTTGTGCTCTGCTGACCGGATTCACTGAAGAAAATTCCCCGACTCCCCTTCCCTTTTCCCTGTCAAAGCTGGCTGGGAGGAAGACATCTGCTACCCTATCAGTCAGCTTCAATGCACCACCGGTTTTACCTGAATGTCTGGGCATGGGGAAGGAGAACTCTTCCCAGCAGCTGTATCGGTAACATGTTTTTCGGTTTCTTCATTTCTCTGTCCCTCACTCTCCTGGGAGGTGTGAAGCACTGTTGTTCTGCTGACCCCCAATGCGGGTCCCTCTGGCAGCTTTAGGCTCTTTCTCCATTGTTTTTGTGATCCTTATCTGCTAATCCATGCCATGTTCCCATAATTCTTTCTCTGGTGTATTTTTAACCCCTACTATTGTATTTTTGATCCTCATAATTTCTGTTATGTTTCTTTCTATACTTATAGGTCCTTCTTTATGTTTACACATTGTCTTCTAATATACTTTATTTCTTTATGTATATTTCCTATTTTAATTGATTCAGGGTATTTGTTAGAATTTCTTTGATTAGTTACTCCAAATTCTGTGTCTGTTTTGAATTTTTAATGTTTTCTCTTGATAAGACATATCTTCCTATTTCTTAGTATGGGTTATACTTTTTTGCTGATGTTTAGGAATCTGATTATCTTTGTTAACTGTGAGGCCCATTTCTCCCACTTGTCTAAGGTTTATTGTTGATTGACTTTGTGTTAAGGCTCTTCTTTGACACTTGGTCCACCTTATTCTAAATAACCAGTGTTTAAATGATCAGACTTCCTCAGTTCTTCACCTGTTTCTTGCCCTGGGTATGTGGTTCAATTTTTAAGATCACAATTTTTGTGTAATTGTTTTGCCTCCAGGAAAAAGCTTCCTTTCCTCTGCTTCTTCTCTGGGAATATTGATCTGTTCTGTTTGTTTTTTGTGCAAAATTTTCTCCCCAGATGCTGTGATTTGTTTAAATTCTCTTTCCTCAGTCCGTATCCCATTTCCTATATACTTTTCAATTCTGAGACCTTGCAGTCTTATAGAAGTTTAGTTTGAATCCTCATTTTGAAAAATCTGTGAGTCTTTTTCTATCTCCACATTATTCCTTATTAGGGTACCCACCTTGGGGAGCCAAAAAGGATCAATCCAGAAATGTAAGCCACTCCAGAAAAGTATATTTTGTGTTTAGGTGGTCCAGCCAACAGAAACTGGACCAAAGGAGTTAACCACTTGCTAGCCAGAGTTCTACCATGGTCTATCTTCCCCTCATCCCTTCCCCCACTCAAGGTCCCTTTCATATGCAGCACTCTTCAGCTTGTGTTTCATCCTGGGCCTTCTTGGACTTAGGTCCCCATGCCTGGAAATGCATTGGAATCCAACTTGCTTCTGTGGATAATTCTATTTCCTGGGTCCATGGTGGAATATGGGCGGGACACAGATCACTGCCTCTGAGCAAATCCCAAGGTGCTAGGGATAGAGTAAGAGAGAAGGAAGTGGACTGGCAGTCTGGGACAGAAGTTTCCTATTTTATATTTTCCTTTTTGTTTGATTCAGTGTTTGTGGAGTCCTTCTCTATACTCTAGAATCATCCTCCAGAGTTCTAAGCAAGTGAGATTTGCTATTATTTGCTGCATTTCTGGAGATATTTTTTCCAAGGTGATGTCTTATATTGCCATGTTGATGACATTACCTGCACTTCTCTCTTTTTTGTTTGTGTATGTACTTTCAATTATGCTTTTGGATTTCTACTGTAAGAATGCCAGCCATGGCTGGACTATAAAGATGAATAATGCTTAGTTTCTTCCCTCACAGAGTCAAAATCCAGAAAGGTAAAGAATTAACTATGCTAATTATTATTATGTTACTTAAATACAAATCTATGGATTAAAGAGGGCTAAAGAATTAATACTATTGGCTGGAATAATGGATAGCTACACAAGTGATGTGACAGAAGTGCTGAACTTGATATGAATATGATTTTTCTAGCATAGATGGGCAAGAAATCGAGGTTAGGTTCTTTTAATATTGTAAATAAAAACAGAAATGTGTGAAAAAAACATTGCAAGCTCAAGAATTATGGGAATTCCGGTGTGGTTTTAATGCTGAATGCATAGGGGGAAGGTGAGAAATAGAACTGAAAAAAAAAGATTTTTTTAAAATTCAGTAGGAAACTTTTATTTTATTCCATAGAAAATGGAATGCTATTAAAGGACTTTAAGTAGGAAATGGCATAATTAGGTCACTTCCATTACTATCTCTCCAATCCAAGCACCAGTATTAATGTCATGGCTGTTTTCTTTGCTTCCATTCTTTTCAACAATTAAAACCACTCCCATGCCTAGAATCTTCCAATGGACTCCTATTACTGCAAATACACAAAGTCCTTATTCTTATTTGAGCAGAACCCTAGATATATTTTTCCTGCGTGCCTCTCCAGCATTTCTGGTAGCCTCTCCCTGAACCACTAAGCTCTAACCATGGAGTGGACTAATTCTGGAGGCAGGCATTGTTGCTTGAATAATATAGTAATTTAGATGAAAGTTAGTGTAGGGCTAAACTGAAATTATGGCAGTGGGGACACAATTTAAGGAGACAATATGAAAACTGGAGCTTATTGGTGAATAGTTGAGAAGAAAAATGTGTGAAAGTTGACTTCCATGATATGAAAGACGTTTCAACCTAGGTTACTAGACAAACAATTGTTTCATTAATAAAATTAGTGAATGGGGGTACAGATGTTTAGTTTAAGTTGGATAATTTTTTTTACATATACCATTTGGGATGTCTACTCAACTCACAATCTCTTCTGCAATTTCCCCTGTCATCCCCCACCCCATAACAAGGTATAGAGGTAGAATCATGGAATGCCAAGTTTCTACAGTTTGACCATATCCCTATTGCCACTTTTTATTGGACTAGAGTTCAACCACCATAATTTAAAATTGGGGTTGAAAGTGACAGTAACTTTGTGGCTTGAATCCTTAGAATGTGGGTTTGAAAGCTGAGAGTTCCTTTCTTCCACTTTATATGTTAAGGAGAAAATGTTGCTCTTCTAGAAAGAAGAATGAAACAGATGTAAAGACAGAAAGAGACAGAGTAGAGGGAGGCCACATGCTCCCCTCTATCATTCTTCTTGAAATGTGGTTATATCCCTGTCTCTGGCTGATTTCTGCTATGTATAAGTAGAAATGTCCTACCTAATGCAATTTATCTTGGAATTGACAAATTTATGGTTCTGGTAGGATTTCTAGATGGGAATATTTAGCACCTTCATAGAATTGTGAGCCTTAGACTCACTTTTATTATCTGGCCTGAGCATGTAGTATGTGATTTTTAGTGTGGGCAAAAGGCTGCAATTTAAAATAGGATCTTTTTTTTTTTCTTTTTTTTGTCATTTTTAACCATTTGTTTTCAGGGTATCTATAGCACTCCATATGTTTATCTTGTGCCTCAATACTTACTGATTTATTGATTTTAAGAGTTCATCAGTGTATTCTCTTTAAATTCATAAATACAAGTATTACTTTTTCTCTTTCCAAGTTGTGTTGCAATGGATCTATAGTATAATGTTCTGTTCCATTATTTATTCCTGATTTTCTTGGAAATTTCTCTATGTATGTGTGAGGGAAATGTTGTAAGGAAGGATTAGGCTCTTTTTCTATGTTTGGGCAACCATGAAAAGGCCAGGTAAGCTGGAGGTTTTTAGAAAGCCAAAAGGATGCAATGAGCCCCCCAAAAGTGTGATGTTCCAGGCCAGGGTAAAGAACATGCTTTATTTGTTTGTCTGCAAGGGGTGGTGAGAGTAGGCTATCTGACCAGTTTCAATATTGAGATCATTCTTCATTTAATGAATTGGGTTATGTTCCATCTTTTTCTTGTATAGTTTCTACATAACAATGGTGTTTTCTATTTCCAATAAGTTTGATACGTAACATTTTATTTTCATTGTTTTAACTCATACAGTGCGCTTTTTTAAATAAATTTTTTATTTAATAAAAATTATTATACTTCTAGAAAAATTGTGAAGACAGCACAGATTTCCCATATACCTCCCATCCAGTTTCCCCTGTAATTAACATATTGCTTTAGCATGGTATATTTGTATATTTGCTACAATTGATGAACAATTATTGATACATTACTATTAACTAAAGTTCATACTCTATTTATATTTCCATAGTTTTTTACCTCATGTCCTTTCATAGTTTTTGTGTTTTGTTTTGTTATTACCTCATGTATTTAGCCAGATATGGTTATCCAGGATACCATGTTACATTTATTTTATTTATAGATATATATTTAAAGATACTTAGATTACATAAATGTTGCATAAAAAAATACAGGGGATTCCCATATGCCCCCTCTTCACACCTCCCACATTTCTCCACATTAATAACATCCTTCATTGGTGAAGTACCTTCATTGCAATTGATAATCCCACTTTGGAACATTGTCACTAAGCATGGATTATAGTTTACATTGTAGTTTACGCTCTCTCTCACCCAATTCTGTAGGTTATGGGAATATATATAAAGGCCCCTATCTATCTTTGCGATGTCATTCAGGATGATTCCCAAGGCCGAAAATGCCACTTTATTACACCTGTTTTTCCCTTTTTCTGCCCTCAGAATCTCCAGTGGTCAGAGCCACCACATCAATGATGTAATTTCTCATTGATAGAATCACAATAAATCTATAGCAGAATACCATAAATCTACTTTAGCCCATATTTCAATATTTTATTCCCCAATCCAGAGGATTCTGGGATGGTGATACCCGTTCCACCTCTAATTGAGAGGGGTCTTGGATCCCACATAGCCAATGGAAGGAACTCTCTTGCTTAAAGTTGTAGATTCTTTGGGTTCCTTGGTATGGTGGTTGCCCATCCTCTCCTCCTTGTTAATTGTCCTGGGTGAGTCCAATGAACTGGAGAGTAGGTGTTACAACTCAGTTGAGATTCAGGGCCCAGCTGGCACATGGACAGCCCAAGGATTTAAATCTCTTGAATGTACACTTACCAACTCTAATACTAATTATAGGTTCAAATAGAATGGGCAGAAGAACCACGTTTAGGGAAACCACAACTGGGTACAGCTCTGTCACACTGGGGAGCTCTGCATTTTGAGGCAACCCACAGATCTCTCCTACAGAACTCTCTAAAAGAACAATCAAATCACAGCAGCCTGAAACAAAGAAATGCCAGCTAGCTGTGGGCCATACTGTGCAGTGCCCAAAAGTATTAGGAAATAATGTTCCTTGGAGGGATGAGGATATTTGGATATGTGTAAACATGGGAATTCCTAGAATCATACATTCAAACCCAGGACAAGGTGAATGGTCAGGAAAGCCAGGATAGTAGTTAGACTTTTTCCTTGGGCTGTTCTCTAAACTCGTTGTGTGATTAAACACTGATGGAGAGCATTCCCACAGGCAAATATGAAAAGACTAGTAAAGACGTTTTCTTTCTGTTTGACATTTTTGTTAAATCCTGGCATTCAAGGAAATTTCTGTTATATTACTAGTGGGATACCAGCTTAAGGAGATTAATTCCAGAGATAACACATTAAAATATCAAATATCCAGGTTGCAAGAAAAGATTACAAAACAAGCAAAGAAACAGGAAGTGATGGCACATGCATAGAAGATGATTAAAGCATGACAAACCATCAATGGGGAGGATCAGACATGGGACATACCAGACAAAGACTTTTTTTAAATGTTCCTAAATATAAACAAAGAGCTAAAGGAAACAAAGACAAGCAACTAAAGGAAACCGATAAACACAAAATAACGGAAATTTTTTTTAAAACCCTAGAAGCATTCAACAGTGAACTACAAAATAAGATTTTTAAAGAAATACAGTTGATAACACAGAAAAAAAAAGAATGAAGAAAATTGAACAGAGCCTGAGAGACCTGTGGAGCACCATCAAGTGTACCAATGCACATGTTGTGGGAGTTCCAGAAGGAACAGAAAGAGGCAGAAAGAATATTTGAAGAAATAATGGCTGTAAAGTTAATGAATTTAATGAAAGGCATGAATCCACACATCCAACTAACTGCAAACGAGTTAAACCCAAACAGACACTCACTGCAACCAATTATAATCAAATTGTTGAATGCCAGCGATAAAGGGAATTCTGAAAGCTTCAAGAGAGAAGCAATATGTAACATACCATGGACCCTAAATAAGATTAAATGCAGATTTCTTATCAGACACCTTAAGGCAAGAAGGCAGTGGATGACATACTTTAAGTGCTGAAAGGGAAAAAAAAATTGCCAACCAAGAATTCAACATTTGGCAAAACTGTCATTCAAAAATGAGGAAAAGATTAATGTGTTCTCAGGAAAACAAAAACTGAGGGTCTTAATGACCACTAGACCAGCCCTAGGAGAAATGCTAAAGGGATTTTTCAGATTGAAAGGAAAGGACACTAGAGCCTTAGAGTCCTTTGGGACACTGTCATGTTTACCAACATAAACATCATGGGAAAGGTTTGTTAGAGTTCTCTCTATGGGGTTTTATTATAAGTGCAATTGTCCTAGAAATTTAAAATTATTTCAAAATAAAAGTTTTAAAAAATAGAGCCAACTTCAAAATATGATTTAAAAAGAACATAACTATGAGCTATTTACAGGTAGAATATAAAAATGATTGCCCTTCAGCATCAGAAGAAAGTGTAAAAATGGTTTGAAGATGAAATGAGCGTTTTTACACAGAGTGACATATGCTTCTACTCATAAAAAATGATAGAATGTTTCTCTTTGTGTGATATTTGGAAATAAGATAAGTGGAGAGAATACAAAGTGTATCCTTAAAGTTAAGCAGTTTATTTTCAGTCAGACTATAAATTACCCCTTTCAATGAGTATTGTTTTCAGAGTGCCTTTTTAATATTTATTGGATGAAGCATTTGTACTGGGGATAAAGTAGTCAATAAAACAAAAATCTTAACTTCACTGAACATAAAATCTTGAGCTTATTCCTCTTAATTAATGTTCTTTTGTTGAGACCTCCATGTTTTGAAGCATACCCATACTTACTCTTCTTTAGATGTAATGTTTCAACCAAAAAGAAAAGTCTGGACAATGTAAGTTAAGACGGTGGACTTGGCCCAGTGCGACTGTCTACCACATGGGAGATCTGCGGTTCAAACCCCGGGCCTCCTTGACCTGTGATGAGCTGGCCCACACTCAGTGCTGATGTGCGCAAGGAGTGCCGTGCCACGCAAGGGTGTCCCCCGCATAGGGGAGCCCCACGCGCAAGGAGTGCGCCCTGTAAGGAGAGCCACCCAGCGTGAAAGAAAGTGCGGCCTGCTCAGGAATGGTGCCGCACACATGGAGAGCTGACACAACAAGAAGATGCAACAAAAAAAAAGAAACACAGATTCTCGTGCCGCTGACAACAACAGAAGCGGACAAAGAAGATGCCGCAGCAAATGGACACATAGAACAGACAACCAGGGTGTGTGTGTGTGTGTGGGGGGAGAGTAATAAATAAATAAATCATAAAAAAAAAAAGAAAATGTAAGTTAAAAGAAGTAATACTTATTAATTTATTGGCCAGATGTTTTACAGGGCTTTTATAGGTATGTGTGTGTGTATATGTATGTATTTGTACATGTGTGTGTGTATATATATATATATATATATATATGTATTATTCTTTACTACAAACTTGCATAATTTGAGGATTTATGGATTATTGTACTGATTTATAGTCAAGGAAGCTAATATTCAAGGAAATCCTAGGACATTCATTCGATCTATAAAAAAAATTTTGAGTAGTTATAATACTAGGCACAGTTCTAATTATCAGGGATTCAGGTCACAGCTAGTAAGTGTCAAGGCCAGAAATCAAATTCTTGTCTTATCCCTAAAGCTTATGAGTTTGTTTCTTTTTTCTTCTTCTTCTTTTTTTTTTTTTTTTGGTAAGTTGCCTTTTCCTGAGAGAATTGTCTTCAGAATTAGCTCTCTGTAAAACTAGACAGAGGTACCAGATACTTGAGAGAAAGGTACAGTAGATATGTTAGCTACACTTACACTATAATTGGAATTTTGACATTTTTTGTAGAGTTGTATTATAATTATTGCCTCATAAAATAATCTCATGATAAATTCTCTTCAGATAAATAAATTCTTAGAACTTAGGCTCTGGAAAAAAGTAATTTCTTCTGGCGAATTTATAGCTTTCTATGTACTAGATAGTAAGCATTATGTAGCCTATAATGCTTTCTTCTAGGCCTTAGCTAAAAAGGTAAATGATGTGCTGTATACATGTAACTTTATTCAAATAGGATTTTAAACATAGTTTTCTTCTCTTCTATATACACTGTGTAATATATGTTTTGTTCTTATTATAGCTTTTTTATCTAGATTATATTGCAGGAACTTGGAAATCTCTATTTATAATTCAGAACTTTTTCTAAAGCCCTCCACCTGATATAGTACCATCTACCTACATATTTCACAGACCTTGTCATCCTACAGACATTCAACCTGCAAAAGTGGTAATCATTGTCTTTTCCTCAAAACCTTCTCTCCTCTTCTGTTTCCACTCTTAGGAAAAGCAACATCATCTGCTCGAGCTAGATACATGGGGGAAAACCTCTATTTCTTTCTTTTCATATGTAAAGTGAGTGACAAAATCTTATTTATTCCACTTCCTTAAGAACTCTCTTTTCTATCTCTTTTGCCACTTCCTTATTGCATCTATTTAGCAGTACCCTTCTCTCCAGTATGCTGCTTCTCCTTAATGAAACCTATCTTGAGTCCCACAAAGAATGACTGACTGCATTGTATCCCTTGAACCTGATCCTAACATTAACACCCATAGTGAATAATGGTTTTACTGGTTTTGTGTGTTTATAGTCCACTCCTGGGCTAGTTCTTTGAGGATAGGATATCTTAGCTTTGCAATCACTGCATAGTGCCTAGCAAATAGGAAATATAGTAATATTTTGTAGTGGTTATAGAATGAATAAAGAGTCTAACTTAAAATATTTTGTAGAAGCATATGGAATAAAGAATAAATACAAATTGAAAAAAAAGTGACTGTATCTCCCGGTCCACCAAGCAGTTAATCGAAATAGCAGCTTAAGATGATCCAGGATGCTTTTCCCTCCATAGACTCTTTGAACAACTACCAAAATTGGAAGAACACTCTTCCTCAGGACTCTGGAAAGCACATCAAGAGTTTCAGTAGCTGGGCAAATGTAGAGTCAAGAAAATCTGGCTCTAAAAAATGATAGACCACTTGTGCTACTCATACAAGCACACCCTCACTCCCTTCTTGAGTGTACACTTTCACTTTACGTTAAATTCTCTTGCTACTAAAGATAAACACGCAAGCAAAAAAAACCACAATAGAAATTCATGGTGCCCTTGCTGACCCCTCCTCCCCCACACCCACTGCCGTGTAGAGTCAGCCTGCATTTGTAGGTCCCCGGCCCTGTTCCAGTGGGAATAGGGTAAGCCCATGTGCCTACTGCAGTGGCTTTTGTCAGTTAGTAGTCTAACTGGTGGCAGCATGAAAGACTGAATCAGTAACTCACCTGAGACTTGGCCTCCCAGAACTTGCCCTGTAGGCAAAGTCAGCTTGCAGAGAATGATAACAGTGTTAGAAATAAGTCAAGATAGTCTGAGTCAAAAGATTATCTGCTTTAGACATGCCGTAAAGCATCCCAGGATAGGGAGAGATTATATTTCATAGATAATAGAGGGGATATTTGAATTCCTGTAAATGGGAAACTTTTAAGGCCATGAGCAAACACAAACCTAGGACAAAGTACAGGCTCAGAAAGGACAGAGAGGACTTTGCATTTCCCTTTTGCCTCTGGTTGATCTTGATAGGAGGGCTAAGCTCTGAAGGACAGACCGCATCAGCCAATTGAAGGTACTTTTTGTATTGACTTGCTTGTTTTTGTTAGCTCCTGGACCTCAAGGAAATCTCTATCAAATCAGTAGCTGGATACAAATATAAGTGGTAGCTCAGGGACTTCATCCCAGACGTAACACTTTAAAATATTCAAATATACAGTATACAACAAAAGATTACAAGGAAAACAAAGAGACAGAAAATTAAAGCCTATTCAAAAGAGCAAGATAAAAATCCAGAATCCATCAATGAAGAACACCAAACTTGGGACATATTAGACAAATACATTAAAAAATAATCCTTATTATGCTCACAAAGATAAAGGAAAATATGGGGAAAGAACTAAAGAATATCAGAAAAATAATTAATGACCAATATGAGAATCTCAATGAAGAGAGAGAAATTTTTAGGAGGAACCAAATAGAAATACAAACTTGAAAACTACAATAACTAAATGAAAAATTTCAGGGTTTCAAGTAGATTGAGTTAGCATGAAAAAGAATCAGTGAATTCAAAAACGAGACAATTGAAATGATTCAGGTTAAGGAGAAGCAATAAAAAATAATAAAAAAGGGAACAGAGCCCCAAAGACCTGTCAGACAACATCAAGCATACCAATATATGCATTCTGGACATCCCAGAAGAAGAAGAAAGAGAAAAAGGAACAAAAGGAATATTCAAATAAATAATGGCAGAAAACTTCCCCAATTTTTTTTTTAAAGTTCATTTATTTATTTATTTCTCTCCCCTTCTCCCCCACCCCGGTTGTCTGTTTTCTGTATCTATTTGCTGCATCTTCTTCTTTGTCCACTTCTGTTGTTGTCAGCAGCACAGGAATCTGTGTTTCTTTCGGTTGTATCATCTTTTTGTGTCAGCTCTCCGTGTGTGCAGCACCATTCCTGGGCAGGCTGCACTTTCTTTCGTGCTGGGCGGCTCTCCTTACAGGCGCACTCCTTGCGCATGGGGCTACTCTACGCTGGGGACACCCCTGCATTCCAGGGCACTTCTTGCGGGCATCAGCACTGCGCATGGGCCAGCTCCACATGGGTCAAGGAGGCCCGGGGTTTGAACCACAGACCTCCCATGTGGTAGACAGATGCCCTAACCACTGGGCCAAGTCCACTTCCCAACTTCCCAAATTTAATGAAAGCCAAGAATATATATTTTAAGCTGCCAACACATCACAAATGGGATCAATTCTAAGAGAACCACCTCTAGACACATGGTCATCGAACTGTCAAATGCCAAGTACAAAAAAAGAGTTCTGAAATCTGCAAGAGAAAGGCAATCTATTACGTACAAGGGAGTCCCAATAAGATAAGTGCCAGTTTCTCATCAGAATCCTTATAGGCAAAAACAGAGTGGGATAAAATATTTAAATATAACAATGGATAACTCTATATTTGATGAGACTTTCAAAAAT
This sequence comes from Dasypus novemcinctus, assembly GCF_030445035.2. NCBI lineage: Eukaryota > Metazoa > Chordata > Mammalia > Cingulata > Dasypodidae > Dasypus > Dasypus novemcinctus. The sequence continues at coordinate 90,309,154 of NC_080677.1, forward strand.
GAGAAAGAGATAAAGACAGTCCCATATAAACAAAACCTGGGTAAGGTTGCCACCCCTAGACCTGCCCTATAAGAATACCAAAGAGAGTTTTTCAGACTGAAGGGAGAAGACACAAGGCAGTGAATTAAAGTGGCATAAAGAAATAAAGACGTCCTATAAAGGTAACCATGTGAATAATTTTAAATACCAGTACTGTTGTATTATATTTTTGGTATATAACTCCACTTTTTACTTCTTAGGAAGTCTAAAATAAATGAATCATGAGTAAAAATAATGATAAATTATAAAGGTGTAATTTGTAACAACTACAACAAAATGGTGGGGTATAGAAGACTATAGGAACAGTGTAAGTGGATGCTATTGAAGTTAATTTGGTATCAAATCTAACATGATTGTTATAGATTAAGATTGTTAAATTAAGACCCCAGGTAACTACAAAGAAAATATATGAAAAATATATACAGAAAGAAATGAGAAGGGACTCAAAATTTTGCACTACAAGAAATTCAAATAAATATGAAAGTAGGCTAATGGAAGAATTAAGGGACAGGAAAAAAACACACACAGTATAATACTTAGAAAGACCATATAGCAAAATGGCAGAAGAAATTCCTGCATTATCAGTAGTTATTTTAAGTATAAGTGGATTAAACTCTCCACTCAAAAGGTAGAGACTGGCAGAATGGATTTTAAAGAGCATCATCCAACTATATGCTGTTTACAAAAGACTCACCTTAAATTCAGAGACAGAAGTAGGTTACTATTCCATGCATAGTAACCACAAAATAGCTGGGTAACTATATTAATATCAGAAAAATAGACTTTCAATAAACACTGTTATAACGGACAAAGAAGGGCTCTATGTGTGATAAAGAAGTCAATTCAACGATAGTATATAACAATTATAAATATGCAACTGACAGAATCTTAAAATATAATGAATCAAATATTGACAGTTTTGAAGGAAGAAATAGACAGTTCTACATTGATAGTAGACTTCAATATACTACTTCCAATAATGGATAAATCTAGACAGAAGATCAATAAGGAAATAGAAGACATACATAATACTATAAGCCAATTATACACTTTACCCCATCAATAGCAAATACACATTTTTCTCTAGTGTACATGGATCATCCACTATAATAAAGCATATTTAAGGTGACAAAATGTGTGTCAATATTGTTTAATATACTAAAATCATGCAGAGTATCTTCTCTGACCACAATGAAAGGAAGCCAGAAATCAATGAAAGAGGGAGAACTGAAAAATTTACAAATATGAGGAAATTAAACGATACACTCTGAAACTCCCAAGAAGTCAAAGAAGATATCACAAAGGAAATTAGAAATATCTTGAGGTGAAAGAAAATGAAAACACAGCATGCCAAAACTTCTGGATGCAGCTGAGAGGGAAATTTTAGCTTGAAATGCTTACATTTAACAAATAAGAAAGGTCTCAAATGAGAGACTGAGCCTAACAACTGGAATATCTGGGTAGAGAAGAGCAAGCTAAATCCAAAATGAACAAGTGGAAGGAAATAACAAAGATTAGAATGCCAATAAGTGAAATAGAGAATAATTATAATAAAAATTAAAGAGTATCAACAAAACCAGAAGTTGATGCCTTGAAAAGATCAATAAAATTGAGAAACCTTCTGCTTGATTGACAAAGAAAAGGAGAAGACACAGGTAACTAAAATAAAAAATGAAAGTGGGGACATTGCTACCAATCTCACAGAAATATAAAAGATTATAATAGAATGCTATAAACTTTATGCCAGCCAATTAAATTGACTAGATGAAATGGGAAAATTCCTAGAAATATACAAACTACCTACAGTGACTAAGGAAGAAATAGAGTATCTCAACAGACCAGTAACAATCAAAGAAATTGAATTAGTAATTAAAAATCCCCCCCAAAAGAAAAGCCTAGGAGCAGATGGCTTCATTAGTGAATTTTACCAAAGTCTTCAAGAAAAATTAACACCAGTCCTGCTCAAACTCTTCCAAAAATTCAAAAGGAGAGAATACTTCCTACTCATTCTATGAGGCCAATATCACTCTAATACCAAAGCTAGATAAAGATACCACAATACAAGAAAATTACAGACCATTATCCCTTATGAACATAGTTCAAAAATCCTCAACAGAATACTAGCAAACCTAATCCAAAAGCACATTAAAATAATTAAGGACAATGATCAAATGGGATTTATCTCAGGTATGCAAGAGTGGTTCAACATTAGAAAATCAGTTAATGTAATATACCACATTAACAGAACTCAGGTAACAAAGCCACATGATCATCTCAACTGATGCAGAAAAGGCATTTGACAAAATCTAGCACCCCTTCTTGTTTGAACACTTAGGAAACTAGGAACAGAACTAAACATTTTCAATATGATATTGGATGGTGAAAGACTAAAATCATTCTTTTTAAAATCAGAGAGAAGGCAAAGATGCCCACTCTTATCACTGTTAATCAACATTCTCCAAGGTGTTCTTGCCAGAGCAACTGGCAAGTTGCTAAAAAGAAAGAAAAGGTAGCCAAATTAGAAAAGGAAGAAATAAAACTTTCCCAATTTAAAGTTGATATAATCCTATAAAAAGAAAATCCTGATAAACCCTCAGAACAGCTACTAGAATTGATAAATGAATTCAGCAAGTGGTGAGGTCAAAGATAAGCATGCAAAAATCAGTAGTGTTTCTGTATACCAACTAAGAACATTATGAAGAGAAAAATCAAGAAAAAAATTCTATTTATAGTAGCAACTAAAATAATAAAATATCAAAGGATAAATTTAACCAAGGATGCAAAAGACTTTTAATGGAAAACTATAAATTGTTGCTAAAAGAAATAAAAGAAAACCTAAATAAATGGAAGGACATTTTACCCTAAGCAATTTACAGGTTTATGCCATCCCAGCCAAAATTCCAACAGCCTTCTTTGCAGAAATGGAAAAGCCAATCATCAAATTTATATGGAAGCGTAAGGGGCCCAATAGCCAAAAACATTTTTAAAAAGAATAATGAATTACTCACACCTCATGACTTTAAAACTTAGTGCAAAGCTACAGTATTCCCTATGCTTGGTGTTGGCACAAGGACAGATATAGGCCAAACATTGAATTGAGAGTTCAGAAATAGTGTTTATGACCAATTGATTTTTGACAAGGCTGTCAAGTCCACTCAATGGGGAAAAAAATAGTCTCTTTAACAGGTAGTGCTAGGAAAACTGGATATCCATATGCAAAAAAATGAAGGTAGACACCTTTCTCACACCCTCATACTACATACAAAAAGTAATTCAAATTATATCAAAGACCTAAATATAAGAATCAGAACTATAAAACTCCTAGACAAAAGCATAAGGAAGCATTTTCAGGACCTTGTGTTTAGCCATAGCTTCTTAGACTTTACACCTGAAGCAAAAGCATTAAAAGAAAAAATAGTAAATGGAACTTCATCAAATTAAAAAAAAAAAAATACCAAAAAGTTTTTGTACATCAAAGAACTTCATTATGAGAGTAAGAAGACAACCTACAGAATGGGGTTAAATATTTGGAAAACACCTATGTGTTAAGGGTTTAATATCCAGAATATAAAAAGAAATTCTACAACTCAACAATAAAAAGACAAACAACCCAAGTATAAAATGGACAAAAGACTTGAATAGGCATTTCTCCCAAGAAGTTATACTAATGGGCAGCAAGCACATGGGAAGATACTCAACATCATTATCTGTTTCTGAAAGGAAAATCAGGACCACAGTACGATTCTGTTTCACACCCTCTAGAATGGCTACTATTATATAAATAGAAAATAACCAATGCTGGTGAGAATATGGAGCAATAAGAACATTCACTCATTGTTGTGGGAATGTATAATGGTGCAGCCTCTGTGGAAGCAGTTTGGTGATACCTCAGAACATTAAGTATAGCATTCCCATATGACCCGGCAATCCCACTTCTAGGTGTGTACCTAAAAGAATTAAAAGCAGACACTCAAACAGTTATTTGCACATAGGTGTTCATCTAGATTATTCACAATTGCCAAAAGTGGCATGTAAACTATGTGCCCAACAACAGAAGAATGGATAAATAAAATGTGGTGTGTGTGTATACACTTACATACATACAAAGAAATATTATTCAGTTATAAAAAAGAATGAAAGGGAAGCAGATTTGGCTCAAAAGATAGAGTGTCCGCCTACCACATGGGAGGTCTGGGGTTCAAACCCAGGGCCTCCTGACCCGTGTGATGAGCTGGCCCACATGCAGTGCTAATGCATGCAAGGAGTGCTGTGCCACGCAGGGGTGTCCCCCGTGTAGGAGAGCCCCGTGCGCAAGGAGTGTGCCCAGAAGGAGAGCCACCCAGCACGAAAAAAATGCAGCTTGCCCTGGAGTGGTGCTGCACACACAAAGCTGATGCAGCAAGATTATGTAACAAAAAGAGACACAGATTCCTGGTGCTGCTGACAAGAATATAGAACCAAAGAACACAGAATGAATGGACACAGAGAACAGACAACTGGGGAGAGGAGGGAGTGTGGAGAAGGGGAGAGAAATAAATAAAAAATAAATCTTTAAAAAAAAAAAGAATGAAGTTATGCTACATGTGACAACATGAATGAACCTTGAAGACATTCCATTGAATGAAATAAGCCAGATACAAAAGGACAATTATTGGATGATATCTTATATTAAATAATTAGAAAAAGCAAATTCATAGCATCAGAAACCAGGGCCCATGTTGATAATAGAAGCTGGGTTGCTTTTTAAACATTAATTTATTGAAGTATATCACTCATGCATACATATACATAAACAAGAAGTGTATAGTAATAGTTGTGAACTTACAAAACAAACATATATAACATCATACAGGACTCTCATAACTCACCCTACCACCAAAAACTTGAATTATTGTTAAACCTTTTTAACTAATGGTTAAAGAGCATTGTCAAATATTACGTCTAACCAAAGTATTTTTCCCCCAACCAATCCTATTATTATTATCTTTACATCATTTATATATGAACATACATAAACAATAAGTGTAGAGTAAAAGTTGTGAACTTAGAAAGCAAACATGCATAACACCATACAGGGTTCCCATACATCAACCCTCCACCAATATTTTGCATGATTATGAGACGTTTGTTATAAATTATGAAAGAATATTGTCAAAATATATTACTACTAATTATAGTCCTTATCTTATAGTTGGTGTATTTTTCCCCAACCCACCCTATTATTATTTTTGAAATATATTTTTTATGACAGAATTTGCAAACTTATAAAACGATCATGCACATGTGCAGAATTCCCAAACAGCACCCCTCTATCAACACACCACACTGTGGTGGAACATTTGCTACAGATAAAATAATATCATCTGATTGTTACCATGTCCAACGTGTACATTTGGCTCACATTTTCCATACTGCCTCCATAGCCAAAAGTAGGGGAGAGGGCCCATATCTCACACCTTATCCAAAAGTTGACTCAGAGTAGATGAAAAACCTAAGAATAAAAGCAGTAACCATAAAACTTCTAGAAGAAATTGTAGGAAAATATCTTCAAGACCTGATGATAGGTGATAGATTCTTAAAGGAGATAAAAGGAGGACTGAGATGGACTACTGATGTTTAGTGTATGCAGAAGTTTTAATTAGCTTTAATGTAAAAGTGTGGAAATGTATAGAGTGGATGGTAACATAGAGTAACAGCTAATTTGTAAATAAGGATGTGGCTGAAAATAGTAGGCTAGGTATGTAAATGCCAATTGACAGAATGCTAGAGAATAATCTAGGAACTGAATAGCACAGTAAATGAAGAGGTAGATGAGAATTGTGGTTGATGGTACAGAAGCAAGAGTGTGATTTGTGAGCTAGAGCAAATGTACCTCACTACTGCAGGGTGTTGAGAATGTGGAGAAGCATGGGAAAAACACAAATGGAGTGACCTATGGGCTGTGGTTAGCAGTAATAATATAATATTCTTGCATCTATGCAAGAAAATGTACTGTATTGACAAGGAGCTGGGTTTTAATGCTACATTGACGCAGAGTTTCTGTTTGGAGTGAAGGAAGATTTTGGTAATGAATGGGCGTGAGGGTTAATTGTAAACACAATTAACTCCACTGAATTATATATTTGAATGTGGTTGAAAGGTGGAAATTTTATGTTATAAATGTTACTAGAATAAAAATTTTAAAAAACATAGGAGTATACTGTACAAACAGGGAACTCTAATATAAAATATGAACTACTGTTTCTACTACTTGGGTTTTAACATAAATATCCACAAAAATAAGAAGGAACAGGAAAATATTGAATCAAATTGTTTATCAATGCTATCCTTATACCCAGATAAGTTTGCAGTGGTATAGAATTGATTTAGGCTTATTGAGATTAGTAATAACTAAAACTTAACTCACCACATTGAGTGCCAGGCACCATTTCAAGCACTTTATGTATATTAACTGTTTTTATTCTCACAACAGCTCCATGAATTTAATATTATTATTATCATCATCATAATTTCCAATTTAAAATGAGTAAACTGAGCCATAGAGGTGCTAAATATTTTTCCCAATACCACACAGCTAGTACATGATGGAACCTGGATTATTCAAATTTATAATTCATCATTCAATAAATATTTATTGATTTCCCCTGTGTTCCAGGCACTCTTCCTCATGCCGGGGATAAAACAGTAAACAAAACAAAGTCCCTGCTCTTATGTACCTTATCATGTTATATGTATAGAATGTTAGATAATGATATATTCTATGAAGAACAATAAAACAGTGTTAGAAGGACAGGAGGTGTCTGGTGTGGCTAAAAATGGAATTTACTATTTTATAGAGAGTAATCAAAGAAGGACTTTCTAATCAAGTTCCATGTGAGCAGAGACCTGAAGTGAATAAACCAGATATGCATATATCCAGGGGAAAAAATATTCCAGGGAAGAAGAATAGCAAGTGCAGATTCTCTGAGGTGGGAACATACAATGCATGGTAAAAGAAAAAGGTCTGGGAAACAGATGTGGCCTGAATACCACATGGGAGGTCCTGGGTTTGGGTCCCTGTGCATCCTAAAGAAGATGAACAGATGCTGCACCTGCAAGCTAGATGCTGCACTTGCTACAACAATCAGACGCCTAAAACAAGCAGATGCCACAAACAAGCAGAAGCTGCAGCCCATGGGGAGCAGATATGGTTCAGGTCATTGGGCACTGGCCTCCCATGTAGGAGGTCCTGGGTTCAGTTTCTAGTGCCTCCTGGAGAAGGTGCATGAACAATGAGCAAACAGACCAGAAAACCATCTTGGTGGTGGGGGGACAGAATACATTTTTTAAAAAACAAAGTAAATAAATAAATATTTTTTTAAAAAGTAATTGCATCATTTTCATTTAAAAAAAAAAAAGAGAGAAAATCTGGGTTAGAGCCCAAAGACCAAGAGGACTGGTAGGAAACGAAGTCAGAGGAATATGAGAAAAGCCACCCCTATGAGAATTTCTAGACAAAAGTAAGGACATTGTTTTTTGTGTTTTTAAAAAAGATTCATTTATTTATTTATCTATTTATTTATTTATTTATTTACTTCTCTCCCCTTTTCCCCCTGCCCCCCCACCCCGGTTGTCTGTTCTCTGTGTCTATTTGCTGCGTCTTCTTTATCCGCTTCTGTTGTTGTCCGCGGCACGGGAATCTGTGTTTCTTTTGGTTGCATCATCTTGCTGTGTCAGCTCTCCGTGTGTGCAGCACCATTCCTGGGCAGGCTGCACTTTCTTTTGCGCTGGGCGGCTCTCCTTATGGAGCGCACTCCTTGTGCGTGGGGCTCCCCTATGTGAGGGACACCCCTGCGTTCCAAGACACTCCTTACATGCATCAGCACTGTACATGGGCCAGCTCCACATGGGTCAAGGAGGCCCGGGGTTTGAACCGCAGACCTCCCATGTGGTAGGCGGACACCCTAACCACTGGGCCAAGTCCGCTTCCCTGGCCATTGTTTTTTAACCCAAATAAAATGAAAGCTATTGTAAGAATTCTGAAACACAATCACTTCTATTTTAGCATAATCACTTTGCGCTGTTTTGAGAATAGACAATAGGGGACAAGGGCAAAATTTAAAAATACTATTTAAGAGGCTTTGGCAATAATCTGGATTATAGATAATGGCAGTTTGAACCTGGATCATAGTGGTGAAAGTGATAAAATATTCAATTCTGGATCTATTTTCAAGGTAGAAACAATAGAATTTGCCACAGTATTATGTATCTTCATCATTACATTATATATATTTGTGAAAATTTTGTGATAGGCTATTGTCCTATCCAAAACAGGAGCAGGAAGCCAAGGACTGACCAATTATGCCAATTATTTGGTGACATACAAAGAAAGTATTGTAAAGCCACCTCTTCAAGAATGAGCATAGAGAGACAGCAGTTGCATGGGCTAGTATGGGAGTTCTGGAATGGTCTTTATGTACCAGAACTGTACAAGAAACTGAAAGAAAGAATCTCAAAAGAGCAATAAGGTCCTTGTCAATATGCATATCTCTTTTTCTTAAAAAAAAAACCACTATTAGTAATATTCACTTACAGTAAATATTTGGTGTGCTGCCATACCATTTTAAAATATTACCAAACTTGTAGCAGTACTTTTCACAATATTTATCTGAATTATAAATTGATTTTGACATTGACTTTATCTCAGGTTGAATGTGAAGAAGTTTTCTGTCTTAAAACTATCCGACACATTGAAAAAGTATAGTAGGTGAAGAACATCTAGAGAGTTTCATACGTAGGAACATAAATTGTTATGTTTTATAGTGCTTAAATTGTAATGAAATTTAAGGTTCCATAGTAGGCAGAGAAAATCCAGGAAAGCTATTAATAGTTTAGCATCTCCATTTCCTATGGGAATGTAGCTTCAAGTTGTTGAGAAGAATATTATAGTCTTATTTGGTATAAAATTCATACATTGTGGAAGAGTGTGTTAGAGGTCCCAACTGGGTTTTTCCTGAATTTATTATCTTACAAAGTCAAACACAGATACATCTTTCATAAAAAGAATCAGCTTATTCCAAAGTAATATCTGAGATTTCGATCAACTTATTACATTTTGATGACCATTTCAACGGATGAACAGTACAAGTAGAACAACCGGAAGAATACAAATGAAGTACAAAAATTATTGATGAACAGCAAGAGAATTCAAAACTCAAAGCTGATTAACAAACAAATACCGCAGGTAAACTGGGTTACAAAATAAATAATTATCCCACAGTGTATTAATGTTGTTTATACTAAAATAGGCCATTAAAATTCCGCTTTGGAACAATAAGTGTTCATTGACCTAACATTTTAAAAATGGGTTTAGTTTCTGAGGTAAAAATATTCTCTAAAAGGCTCCTTCCGTCATATTTCCTTCCATATGAGTTGAGCCTTTAGAATAGGAACAGCAGATGTAGCCAAGAATATAATAGTAATCCCCAAAAAGATGTTTGTGCCTCAGAGGTACCCAAAAACTTCTAGTCCTCACTTATTTAGAGACTATAATGAAGAGCTTTTTTGCTATGTGGCTTTTCAGTCATAAAACAAACTTCCAAAAGAAGCAAGTTAAGGGAGAGTAAGATTAATAGACAGGAGTTGGATGGGATCATTAAGGCAGGAAGAGTGATAAAAGCTAGAGTTCTGACATTGGGAAAAAAGAAAAAGCTAGAGGTACAGAATTGTAAAATGATGAGCTTGGTAATAATGGGCTTTCCAAATAATAATTTTGAGTGAGCAAATTCTTAATTACCTTTTTATAAGAAGTCTGGGCATAATACATTTTAGAAAGATTTACATGTGTGGTAGATGACAACAAACAGCTACAAATTCTTCACATCCTTTTATGCATGTCTTTTTACAATGTGTCTTAGCACCTCCTCCCATTAAAAGTCTTATTTCTCCATTCCCTTGAATCTGGGATAGCCTTGTGAATTAATTTGACCAATAGAATGTGACAGAAGTGACATTAACTCAGAAAATGTAAATTACACCTAAGTTTTTCAAAATTCCAAAGGGGGTCACATGCATTCTTGAGTGATAGATTCTAGTAGATTATTGGAGGCAAGATATCTTTTCCTCTGAAGTCATTGTCATAAAATTATATAAGAAGTTTTAATCACATAGATATCCTTTTGATGATTCTATTAAAAACCATATACTGTGCTGAATGGACCACTGCAGGGACCCAGTTTTCCTAGTCTAGTATTTTATGTTTTTTAGGATATTGAGACAATTATTCACTTTATTTTTAATAGTTTAAGAACAAAAATCACTATGATCAGCTATGGATTTATACTTTTCAGTTTTCAAACTTTTAATTGAATAAACACAAAATAGCATCAGAGTTTAGTTTTATTCTTCCCAACTTAAAATGAATTCATACATCCTTTAAAGAAAGCCAGATTTAAACTGGTGAATATCTTAGTGGTTAGACTTGCGTTGGTAAGTTTGTGTAATGGAGTTTTAAAAGACATTCCCAGGCAATTAGCTGAACACACGAAGAATGAAATTAAAGAGTGGGTGGAAGAAAAGCTGCATATTTTTGACAATAAAACAATAGAAGATGGTTCTCAGTTTGGTATAAGAAACAAGAAGGCGAATGTCTGTATAAGATTACTGTCTCTTTCTTTTTAAATAGTAGGAGAAGGTGTATAATCTATGTGAATCTGTTAGAGAGCAATGAGGTTTCCTTTTGTTTCATCTGCAATTGTTGTTGTATGCTATTAGGTAAATTTTGATGCACTTTCAATAAAAAAAGCTATTAATGAATTAATGTTTATAACTCTCTTTCAGCTCATCAGATGAAAGGTGTTATAAAAGTGTAAAATAGTAGTATTGTGGTGGTTTCCATGGCAACAGTAAGTTTCCCACCTGACAGGAACTAACTAATAAAGCAAGGTGGGTGAGTTAAAATTGCTATGAGAATTTTACTTTTTGCACTTTGTAAAACCTTTCAAGTTAGTACTTTAATTTTGCATAGACATTTGATTTTCATTAACTAAATTATATGTGTTCCTGTAGCCATCTCTGTGCTTGTTCCTTATGTATTTTCTGGTATTCTGAGGAAAAGGCAGCAATTTATCTTTGAAATGCTAGGATATTAATGCTTTCAAAAGATTATTCTGCTTACCTATTCCACTGTCCCTGGAGTCAGAAATGCCTGGGGTTTAATCTTATCTCTGCTACAGTGTGTTCAGAGCAAGTTATTGGTCTCTCTGAAACTGTTTTGGCAACAGTAAAATGGAAAGGTAATAGAAACTATCTCAAAAGATCGTGAGGACCAAAAGCATGAATACATGTGAAGTGCTTGTTACAGTGTCTGATGCACAGAAAGTACTCAATGAAAATACTAGCTACTGTATAATGCTTTCATTTCCACCCTAGTAATCAATATAACTGCATCTCAGACAGCTATATCCAATAGAACTTTCTGTGATGATGAAATGTTCCGTGTCTACATTGTCCAATATGGTATCTACTAGTCACACACGGTTATTGCATACATGAAACCTGGCCAATGTGATAGAATAACTGAATTTTTTGTATTTTAATTTTAATAAATTTAACTTTAAATAGACAGATGTGGCTAGAGGCTGCCAACATTAGACAGTGCAGATCTAGTGTAACCCTTTATTTGTTTCCCCTGATAAGCTATCTTATTTTCATTCCAGATGGCATCCTAGGGTTCTGCCTCCAGCATCTTTCTCCCCTATTGTTTGTGCACACTAATAGTAACTGAAATTCTTACATTTTTTCCTCCTCCAATTCCCTTTTTTTGCCCATATAGTTGGATTTCTATTCAGGATCTCCTCCCTGCGAGCTGCCCTCAGACCTCTTTTCTACGCATTCTTCGGTTCATTTTTCTCTTATCAACTAATTCCCTGTACTTTTATCCAACTCCCTTCAGCTCTGTCCCTCAGGGATATGGAATTTTTTCCCTTATCAAACAAACCTTTCAATCATGACAGCATATATTTGCATGTTTTATGGTTTACATTACTTTTATAGTTCTAAATAGAATAACTGACAATTGTTTTAATGAAATAATTCTAATTAGCATGAAAGTTTTTTTATTAAAGTTATCCTGAGTGTTCTATGAAAAGTAAGATATATCCACTTGCTTAACTTTTTTCCTAACTTTAAACTCATCAAAATTGTTTACTTCCAGTAACTTTTTTTATAAAAAGTAAAGAATATTGTATATATATTCACATCTCCAGATTTTAGAATATAGGAATTATTCTTTTTTTGTTACCTCTTGAGAAATTCAGAAGGTGATTTAGTTGTGATTCAGATAGGCATATCACTTTCTCCACCTTCTTCATAAATATTTTCGCAGAGAAAATTGCAATTATAGTAGGTACAACCTGTACTTACTGTTGCTTATGCAGTATCACATTTTAACTTGTAATCTACTCTAGGCTTCTATGAATATCACTCATTCAAAAACAGGCTTACCTCATGCTTAACCTGCTGTGAGTAGTCAGTAGGAAGAATGTCTTCTCTATAGCAGATAGCAACGCTGATACTTAGTAAATGCTCAGTAACCACAATGATTGAAGGGGGTAAAGGTCTTATGAAACTTGAAGTTTGATTTAAAAATATTTTTACATATTTGTGTATATATGGTAATACATTTTTATACAGCTCCAGCAAGCAGCTTTCTTTTACTCTGAGGGAAGTCCATGTGAAGGCAGAATTTTTCAATAATCATCCTAGAGTACCCCCTCCTCTGATAACTGTCTGATCATCTTCTACCTCAGCAGTCTTATTAGGCTGCTCATTTATTTAATTTTTTTACTTATTTTTATTTGAGAAGTTGTGAGTTAACAGAGTGATCATGCAAATCATACAGGATTCCCATATATCACTCTACCACGAACTTACATTGTTGTGATGTATTTGTTACAATGAAAGGACATTATCATAATAGCACTGTTATCTATGGTTCATAACTTATATTTGGTGTATTTGTCCACAAGCCATCCTATTGTTAATTCCTTGTATTAGTATTGTATGTTTGTTTTAGTTCATGAGAGAAAGTTGTCATGTTTATACTGTTAAGTCCATCATTCACCATGAGGTTCACTGTGTTATACAGTCCCCTGCCTTCTATAATCCAAAGGGTACCCTCAGTGGCTCTCAGTTTCATCAGAGTTATGCTGTCTTCAGCTCAGTCCCTTTTAGAACATTTTGATTACTCCAAAAGGAAAAATCCCCAAACCCCTTAAACACCCCCTTTTATTGACCCTTAACATTGATATAGTACCTTCTTTGCAATTGCTATTTAAAAAATTAGAATTTTACTGTTAACTATCACCTATATGTTATATTAGTTATATTTCCCCTTGTATCTCCATATTCTTAACATCTTGTAGTAGAGGAATATTCTTGTATTTGTACTATTAACCACCATCATCATCCACCATCAAAGTCACTGTTATAGTCCCTGTATTAACCTCTAGCTTTCTCTCAACTGACATTAACCTCTCTAGACAAACCCTTTCGGCCACAAGCTTATTTATAAATCCAGAGTGTTGATTGTACTCACTATAATATGTTAACATTGACTCTACCCATTTCCCCACACTTAAAATCCCCGTTATTAAACATTCTACATTCAACAGTAGCTCTCCCTTCTCAACCCACATTGTATCTCCTAGTAACCTATACTCTATAATTTAACTCCATGAATTTACTTACCATATTTAGTTCATATTAACAAGACCATACAATATTTGTCCTTTTGTGTCTGTCTGATTTTACTCAACATAAGGGCTCATCCATGTTGTCATATGCATCCCAAGTTCATTTCTTCTTATATAGCTGAACAGTATTCCATTGTATGTATATACCACATTTTATTTACCCATTCATCACTTGATGGATACTTCGGTTGTTTCTGTCTTTTAGCAATTGTGAATAACGCCATTATGGACATCAGTGTGTGTGCAAATGTCTGTTCCCATCCTTACTTTCAGTTCTTCTGAATGTATTCCTAGTGTCAGAATTGACATATCATATGGCAGTTCTCTGTTTAGCTTCCTGAAGAATCTCCAAACAGTCCTCCACAGAAGCTGCACCATTGTACATTCCCACCAACAGTGAAAGAGTATTCCCATTTCTCCATGTCCTCTCCAGCACTTGCAGTTTTCTACCTTTTTAATAATGGCCATTTCTGGGAGTGGTGAAATAATATTTCATTGTAGTTTTGATCTTCATTTCCCTGATAGCTAGGGAGGTGAGTGTCTTTTTATGTCCTTTTTGGCCATTTGTATTACTTCTTTGTAAAAACTCCTCTTCAAGTCTTTTGCACATTTGTTAAAAATTGGATTGCTTGTCTTTTTATCATTGAGATGTATGATCTCTTTATATAACGTGGATATTAAACCCTTATTAGATATGTAGTTTCTGCAAATTTTTTTCCAGTGAATAGGCTGCCTTTTCACCTTCCTAACAAAGTCATTTGAAATACAAAAGAGTTTGATTTGGAAGAGGTTTTATTTATTTTTTTATTTTCTTTCATTGTTTGTGCTTTGGCTGTAAGATTTAAGAAACCATCACCTGCCACAAGTTCTTGAAGATGTTTCCTTACATTTTCTTCTAGAAGTTTTAGGGTTGTGGTTTTAATAATTAGGTCCTTGATCCATTTGAGTTAATTTTTGCATAAGGTATGAGATAGGTGCCCTCCCTCTTTTTTTAAGCTATGGATATCCAGTACTCCCAGCACTGTTTGTTGAATACTGTTCTGACCCAGCTGGGTAGGTTTGATACCCTTGTCAAAAATCTCTTGACTATATATATGAGGGTCTATTTCTGAATTCTTGATTCAGTTCCATTGATCAATATGACTATCTTTATGCCAATACCACACTATTTTTTTTAAGTAATATACTTTAAAGTCAGAAAATGAGAGTCTCTAACTTCATTCTTCTTTTTAAATACATTTTTGCTTTTTTGGGCCCCTTACCCTTCCAAATAAAGTTAATAAGTGGCTTTTCCATTTCTGCAAAATAGACTATTGGGACTTATATTAGGATTGCATTGGATCAGTAAATCAGTTTCAGTAGAATTGACTTCTTTATAATATTTAGTGTTCCAGTACATGAACATGAAATACCCTTCCATTTATTTAGGTCTTCTTCAGTTTCTTTTAGCAATGCTTTGTTGTTTTCTGAATACAGGTCCGTTACATCCTTGGTTAAGTTTATTCCTAAGTATTTAATTCTTTTAGTTGCTATTGTAAATGGATTTTTTTTTTCTGACTTCCTCCTCAGATTGCTCATCAGTAGTGTGTAGAAATGTTACTAATTTTTGCATTTTAGTCTTGTATCTCACCACTTTGCTGAACTTCCCTATTAGTTCTGGTAGCTTTGTTGTGGATTTTAAGGGATTGTTTAGGTATAAGATCATATCATTAGTGAAGAGGGAAAGTTTAACTTCTTCCTTTCCTATTTGCCATTTGTTTCTTTTTCTTGCCTAATAGTTGTTGCTAGAACTTCTAGCACAATATTGAATAACAATAAAGTGGGTAACCTTGTTTTGTTCCTAATCTCAGCAGGAAAACTTTCAGTCATTCACCATTTAGCACAGTGTTAGCTGTGAGATTTTCATATATGCACTTTACCATGTTGAGAAAGCTTCCTTCTATTCCTATCTTTCAGTGTTTTTATCAAGAAAGGAGACTGTATTTTGTCAAATGCCTTTTCTGTTGTCAGTTGAGATGATCATGTGGTTTTTCTTATTCAATGTATTAGTGTGGTTAATTACACTAATTGATTTTCTTGTGTTGAATCACACTTATACCTGAGATAAAACCCTCTTGTTCATGGTGTATAATTCTTTTAATGTGCTTTTAGATTTGGTTAGCTTATATTTTGTTGCTAAGGGAATTCCATGAAGACAGAATCTTTCAGTAAACATCCTAGCATACACTTCATCTAATGACTGTTCACCTTCTGCCTTAACAATCTTATTAACCTCCTCCTTGATTTAATTTTGATTTTTATGTACTCTGGCTGGACTGATCAATAAATTATGGATATTTCCAATTTAGTGCCAGAAATAAATTTATAGATATAAGAAGTGACTTAAAATAAATTTATTGTATCCCTGAATAAATATGTTTTGAACTATGCCCATGATATCAGCAAACTTAAATTTCATTGTAGCTTGGATTGTTTCCAGGTACACTTTTATTTCAGCTCAATTTCTTTGAATATATTTATAATGGATTGATGGGGCCTTAAAGTGGCATTTGCTCCACTTTCTTAAATCCAGATACTACTAACAGGCAGGTATTTCATTCAAATGAACATTAATCTTGCATAGGCCCCATTCTGTAGAGATAGCATTCACATGATTTACCCTGTGTGACTTAAGTTAGTACATATAAGCTTGTACTGGTCATTGAAATACCTCTCCTTAACAATTCTGTAGGATTTCTTTTTTTAAAAAAATTTATAGAAGTATATCACTTATACGTAAACATACATAAACAATAAGTGTATAGTAATAGTTGTGAACTTAGAAAACAAACATATAGAACATCATACAGGACTCTCATACCTCACCCTACCACCAATACCAAGCATTGTTAAACATTTTTAACTAATGATTAAAAGACATTGTCAAAATATTACTAACCAAGGTATTTTCCCCCAACCCAACCAATTGTTATTATTATCTTTATATCATTTATATATGAACATACATAAACAATAAGTGTATAGTGAAAGTTGTGAACTTAAAAAGCAAACATGCATAACAACATACAGGGTTCCCATACATCAACCCTCCACTACTATTTTGCATTTTTATGAGACGTTTGTTATAAATTATGAAAGAATATTGTCAAAATCTTACTACTAATTATAGTCCTTATCTTATAGTTGGTGTATTTTTCCCCAACCCACCCTATTATTATTTTTGAAATATATTTTTTATGACAAAAGTTGTAAACTTATAAAACGATCATGCACATGTGCAGAATTCCCAAACAACACCCTCTATCAACATACCACACTGTGGTGGAACATTTGTTACAGATAAGATAATATCATCTGATTGTTACCATGCCCATAGTGTATATTTGGCACACATTTTCCATACTGCCTCATTACCAACATTGTACATATTTAGCATAGATGCAAGAATATTATGTTATTACTGCTAACCACAGTCCATAGGTCACTCCACTTGTATTTTTTCCATGCTTCTCCACATTCCCAACACCCCGCAATATTGATGAACATTTGCTCTAGCTCACAAAAGACACTCTTGCATCTGTATCATCAACCACAGTTCTCATCCACCCTTCTTTATTGTGCTATTCAGTTCCTATTCTCTAGCATTCTGTCAACTGGCATTTATATAACTAGGCTACCATTTTTAGCTACATCCCTATTTATAAACTAGCCATTACTCACTATGTGTTACCATCCAAGTTATACATTTCCACACTTTTACAGAAAAAATAATTAAAACTTCTACATACATTAAACATCAGTGGTTGATCTCAGTCCTCCTCTTATCTCCTTTAAGAATCCACCACCCACCACTATGTCTTGAAGATGTTTCCCTACAATTTTTTCTAAGAGCATGTGGTTCTTGCATTTATTTTTAGGTTTTGATCCATTTTGAGGTAATTTTTGGATAAGGTGTGAGATAGGGGTCTTCTTTTGACTATGGGTATCCAGTTCTTTCAGCACCCTTTGTTGAATGGACTGCTCTGCCCCAGCTGTGTGGGTTTGACAGGCTAGTCAAAAATCACTTGCCTATACATGTGAAGGTTTGTTTCTGAACCATCAATTTGGTTCCATTGGTCTAGGTGTGTCTTTATGCCAGTACCATGCTGTTTTTACCACTATTGCCAGTTAATATGATTTAAAGTCTGGAGATGAGAGTTCACTTTTCCTTTTTAAGATGTTTCTGGCTATTCAGGACCCCTTACCCTTCCAAATAAGTTTGATAATCGTTTTTTCAATTAAAAAAAAAATGCTGGTGGAATTTTTATAGTAATTGCATTGAATCTGTGTATCAGTTTGAGTAGAACTGACATTTTAATTAATCAATCCATGGGCATGGAATGTTCTTCCAGTATATAGTGGACTTTTTTGATTTCTTTTAAAACTGAGTTGCAGTTTTCTGAATACAAGTGCCTTTGCATCGTTGGTTAAGTTTATTCCTGACTATTTGAGTTTTATCTGTCATATTTTATTTATTTTTAGTTACTTTTATTGATATAATCATCATTTCTAGACTCTCTTCTAGGCCTCTCCTGTCTTTTTTTTTCAGTCTCTAGCACAGCCTTTAATATTTCCTGAAAATCTGATCTCTTTGTTAGAAATCCTCTAAGTTTCTGTTTATCTGTGAATATTCTAAACTTGCCCTCATTTTTGAAAGACTGTTTTGCTGGATATAAGATTTTTGGCTAGAAGTTTTTCTCTTGTAGTATCTTAAATATATCATACCACTGTCTTCTTGCCTACATGGTTTCTGGGGAGAAATCCTTATGTTATGCATTGTTTTTCTCTTGCTGCTTTCAGAATTCTCTCTTTGCCTTTGGCATTTGACATTCTGATTAGTATGTGTCTCAAAGTTGTCTTTTCAGATTTTTTCAGATGGGAGTACATTGTGTTTCTTGAACATGGATATCTATGTTCTACAATAGGGTTGGGAAATTTTCTACCAACTTTTCTTCAAATATTCCTTCTGCCCCTTGTTCCTTCTCTTCTTCTACTGTGACACTCATAACACATAGGTTGCATGTCATTTGCTGTCATTTAGTTCTCTGAGAACTTGTTCAATTTTTTCCATTCTTCATCTCTTCTTTTGTATGTATGTTCTCTTTCAAAGGCCATTTCTTCAAGCTCACCAATTCTTTCTTCTGCCTCCTCAAATCTGCTATTATATGATTCCAATGTTTTTTTAGTTTCATTTATTGTACGTTTCATTTCCATAAGATCTATTTTTCTATGTGTGCTTTCAAATTCCTCTTTGTGCTCGTTCAGTGTCTTCTTAATATTCTTAATCTCTTTAGCCATCTCTTTGAATTTATTAAGGAGCTTTGTTTGAACATCTATGATTAGTTCTCTTAACTCCTTTATGTCATCTGGATGCTTATCTTGTTCATTTAACTGGGCCATAGCTTCCTGCTTCTTGCTGTGGATTGTAATTTTTTGTTGGTGTCTTGGTATCTGGCTTACTACAGTATTTATTCTGGGTGCAGTTTTTCTCTCTAATTTAGGGCTTCCTGCCCTTTCTCCCTTGCTGGTTATGCAGTAGGAACCAAGGATGTATTTGGTGCTATAAGCTGGGAAAGCTCAAGCTGCCCTCATTTCTCCCAACCTTCTCCTTTGCCAGGGATAGGAACAAAGACATAACCATGTGGAATAATTCCAAGTCATACAGACCTAGACTATAGTTGTCCAGAGATACTGATGAAGCTTCACACCCCTTTCTCTCCTGCCTGGGGTGGGGATGGAGCTACAGGTGTGGGCAGCAATCTATGCAGTGTAGGTCAAGGATAGTTGCCCTGGTAGACTTCTGATTATTCAGTCTTTGCCAGCCAAATATATCTGCAGTTACCTGGATAGGCTGGTATAGGGCCTGCCAGCTCCTCCCTGCCACAGGTGGGGCTGAAGCCTAGGGTAGAGCTGCAGGCTGATCTGGGTGAACGAAACCAGTTTCTACCATCACTGTGATTTTTTATCAGACTGGCTTGCCATCATGCTGGAGGCAGGGACAAAATGGTGACAAACATCCTCTTTCTGACTTGTACAAGTTCAAACTTTAGCTGTTGTTAGGGTTATACTTTAGCCAGTTGAATTTACTAATGAGTAGCTGAAATTGGTAGTCAACCATCTCTTCCTCCCCTGTTTTTGGGAAATGGAGTTTCAAATTCCAGTCACTGAATAGCTCCTGGGGCAGCTTGTGTTGCCAAAATAGGATGATCACCAGCCTCTGTGGCTCTTCAGTATTTTTCTGGAGAGGTTGGTGCAGGTTCCCCCAGCTTCCTCCCTGCTGGAGGTGGGGCTGGGGCCTAGGCTAGAAGTGCAATCTGGGTCTGGATGGAAAGAAGCTGGTTCCTTCCAGCACTGTGATTTTTAGTCTTCACTGCTTCCCCTTGTGCCTGGCGCAGAGTTAAGATGGCAGCTACCAGCCTCTTTCTGATTTGGACAGGTTCAAACTTTAGCGTTCTTAGGGTTATACTTTAGCCCGCCAAATTTACTCATCAGTAGCTGAAGTTAGTGCCCAACCATTTCTTCCTTCCCCAATTTTTGGAAGTGGAACTTTCAATTCCAGTTGCGGAATGGCTCCCAAGGTGGTTTGTGCCTCTAGTGGAGGATGGGCACCAGCCTCCATGATGTGGAGTGCTCTACTTACAGATCTTCACAGATGGGCAGTCTTCTTCCATTCCTTCAAGGATGTTGCAGGATGATCTTATGGTCTCCTAGAGTCCTTAAACAGGTACTTCAGCTAGCTCCAGATAGTTCTGGGTGCTTACTAACTGCCCTGTAGCAGAAGCTAACTCTAGGAGCCCCTTACTCTCTCACCATTTGCTAGTTGTCTCCTCTGCAGGATTTCTTTTTATCTCAATACTCTATAGATGACAGAAGGATAATATGAGAACTGAACTCCTGGAATAAATCTCATATTGATTATCTATGATTAATAATCATGTGTAAATGTTTTTACATACTACATAACTTTGCAGCATATGTAGTCACTGCTACAGTTTTAGTCTGTGAGGCTGCTGAAATGCAATATACCCGAAATTGGTTGGCTTTTACAATGGGGATTTATTAGCTTATAAACTTACACTTCTGAGGCTATGAAATTGTCCAGATCAAGGCATCATCAGTGATGCTTTCTCTCTGAAGACTGGCTGCCAGCAACCCTGGACTTCTCTGTCACATAGCAAAACAAATGGAGGCATCTGCTCATCTTTCCCTTCCCCTCCATGTTTCATTGCTTTCAGCCTCTGGGTTCTGTGGCTTTCTATTTCAGTTTCCTTGGCTTTCTTTCTGTCTTTCTCTCAGTAATTATCCAATTTTAAAGGATTCCAATAAGAGCATTAAGACCTATCTTGGGCCATGCCCCAACTGAATTAACCTAATCAAAAGGTCTCACTGACAATAGATTCACACCCACAGGAATGGATTAGCTCTACAAATATACTTTTCTCATGTCCATAAAGTCTCAAACCATCACAACTACGGTTTGGATCTAGTATTAATTATCAAAACTACTGATCCTTCTTTACTAAGGTATAAGTTAAATCAACATTTTTCAAAATTTCAAAATAAAATTCTATACTTGAGTAAACTCCAAAATTGATGTCCTCCATTATTGTTATTTGAAATTTCAAAATAAAATTTATATTGTGCTATATTTAATTAAGGCAATGACAAAGAACTCCTTTATTTTTATACCTTACCTTACTTCTTTTAAAGAATCATATCACCATATTAATTTTGCAAACAGGATTATCTAAGGGTAATATATCTCTGTTATGGTTTAGAGCCATTATATGTACTACCTAAAATATTATTTTTAAATTCCTGTACATGTCCAATTCTGTATTTTTTGAGTAGCTATTATGTGCCTGACAGTAATTTCAGTGCATGGGTCTCATAAGTGAATTAAACAAATGCCCCTGCCCTTGCAGAACTCTCAGTGTTTTAAAGAGGGTTTAGGTGTGAATTGTAAGTGCTCCGTAACTCTGTTGGCAATCTTACAGCATTCAGACTTTGCAGAACCAACTTTTTTCAATTCCTATCCATTTCTTGATATTTGCAACATCCGTATAAATGATAGTGATGTTATGTTCCTCCCATGTAAATGTGCTATGGAAAAAATAAATGCCTACTGAAAAATGCCCTCTGAGTCCTTCCTGAATTTTGGAAGGAATAGAGTATATTATGGACTGACTGCCTCCTGAAAAAAAAAAGGTCCCCATTTCTCGGGAACGTATGATTATATCTTTTATCTTATTATCATATATCCTCATTACCAAACAACTGGAATTAAACTTGTGAATTTGTTATCTTGCTTGGATTTGGGTGTCGGGAAACTTAAATGTTTACGCTATCAGCCTTCAAAACCAATGAACAATTATCTACTTTCTCTTATTTGGATATAGTTAACTTGCTTGATTTGACATTACAAAGTAATTCCTAATTCTTACTCTTTTCCAAGAAAACCTTTAATATATAACATAAAAACAATATTTAATATAAATTTTAATTTTATACATCAATTGCCCTTTACGACCTGTATAACAAATCTATTTTGTTTATTCCAAAATTTTAGTATATTCTTCCAATTCATGAAATTCATTAGATTAGGGATTTTAGGCTAAGGATATTAGACAGAAGGTTAGAAAATTAAAACAAATAATTTCAAATGACACATTAGAAAGACAAATCTCTTTTATGAGTACCAATGAGTTTATTTAAAAAATTAAAAGAACACAAAACTCAATCATTCAATATCTAATTATTCTCTTAGAGTATTTTAGTGACACTCTTCTGCTCCTACCACAGTACACCTTAAATAAATTCATAAACCAATTTGAAAGGCCAGAAGAAATCAGCAAAGGCAGTGTTTCTAAATCTGAATTACATAGAGATCCTTTCTTCCAAGAAGCCTTCTCTGACTGCCCTAGTTCAAATTGGTGCTGCTTCTATATATACCATCCACATTGTAAAAGTTGCCTCTTATACATTCCTCTTTACCCTGAATATACCAAGAGAGCAGGGTTGTGTCTTTATCCCAGAACCTGGCACAATGCCTGGCATATAGTTGGCAATCAAGAGTTCCCATTGTTTTGTTTTCTTGCCAACATTGGGTAGAGTCCAGCTTTCAAATTATGCCATTCTATTGACATAAAGTGTTATCTCATTGGATTTTTAATTTGCATCTTTTTGATTGCTAATGATTTTGAGCATTTTAAACTACACTTAGTCATTCTGGCTTTCCCTTTTGAGAATTGTCTTTTCAGGTCTTTTATTTATTTTTCTACTGGTTTTCTCTGAGTATATATATTCTAGATAGTAATTCCTTTTTGGTTTTAGATCTATGGAATTTTTATACTTAAATATCTTTCAATGAAAATTTTCTAATTTTGAATTAGCAAATCCAGTAATTTTATACCTTATGATTTTTGCTTGCAGGTCCTGTGTCAGAAATATTTTTTAACTTCTAGATCTCAAAAATAGTCACCTCATTTTTCTTCTACTAGCTTTGAGAAGATAACTTTAGTATTTACTTCTTTAATGTCTCTGTAAACCAAATGTGTACATGGCATAAGATAAGGAACCAACTTTATTTTTTGCCTTATTTTGAGACTGTTATTTTTGTTCTCCAAACAATGAACCACTAATTTTCTCTCTTATTTTGTGACGTTACCTTTATCATATACACAGTTCTCATGTGTATGTGGGTCTGTTTCTAAATGTTACCTTATCTTAGATGACATTGATGCCACTCATCCATGTCCATGCCTATGGTAGACATTGCCAATTGAACCCAGGATTCCTTCCTGGCTGCAGATGCAGATTTATCTCAGTACAGCTTTCCATATCTATTAGAGTTGGTGTGTGAATCAAAGCCCATTTACTATTCATACACTGCTAAGTCCTATAATTTTATTGGACCACCAGAATATTTAACGTATTTTAGCTTAAGCAAGGTAGGAGTGAAATCTCTTAGGTTAATTAAAGGAGGAAATGACTAAAAAAGGAAAGTGGTTAAATAGGAAATAGGCCCTGAAAATACAAATTCAAATAAGCATTGAAGTAATAACACTTACATTGTAATTATAAGAAGAAATGTTTACTTCCACATTCTTCATTATTGAAAAGGCCTACAACACTCATTAAGTATGTTTTGAAGAGGCAATTGAAATCAGTCATGTTTTCAGTTGGGGACCTTGAGACAACTCAAATAATTTTATTCTGTAAATTATGAAATTTAATCACCGAAAAGTTTAAACCTACCCAATCATTATAAGAGTGGAAAATGAAATCTGCATCTCTTAGAAATGCATCCTGTGCTTTCTCCATGATCCTAGCTTTGTACCAACAATGGTTTTAAATTTCTCTAAATTAAAATGTAGAAAAGCATTTTCGTATTTGTCATGCATATTTTAAGATTTACAAAGTAATAAATGCATTAACAATTTTCCTTATTTGAAGATGAATAGATTTATATTCTATGAAACCATTGGACTCTATTTGTGAAATAAATTCAAAGTTAATTTTCAACAAGTAACAATTAATTGTTTCCATTAACAGGGCTACTCTAATGTGATGCGGGGATTGAATTTACCTAGGCTTCTATTTCACGATTGACTTAAAAGTCTTGTAGAAGTTCTGGAAGAAACAGGTAAGTGTCCTTTTACTAATAATTCTCTTTTGCTCATTGTATTTATTTGTGTTTTCCTGAAGGTTATTTTATCCTTTAATGTTTTTGGTTAAGCATCTTTTCCAAAATGTTAAAAAAAAAATTGTCATCAGTGGACCACAGTAACATGTCTAATATAGCAATGGGAATATTTACCATGGTCTTCCCATTTTAATTCTTGTTGCTTTCTCCCTTTCTATTAAAGTTAGTTTCTTTGTTGGGGAAGTGGGGAAGGAGGTTAACATTAATTTATCCGGAATACGAATTGGGTTTTGAAATTTGAAATAAATCATTAGGTAAAAAAACACACAGGGTATTATATACATATATATATATGTGTATATATATGTGTGTATATATATATATCTTTGGCCTTTCATACTGGTCTTTTCAGTATTATTTTATTCAAATTCAATTGGGATCCAAAATATTGAGAAAATAGCATATACAATATATTAGTCATTATTTTTTCCTGAAAGTTTGCTTTTTTCTTACGAATTTTTGAGAACCAGCACATCAGCTGCTTAGAAAGCATTTGTTTTTTTTCAGTGTTGCATATCTTTAAATCTAATAATAGATAATAATAGATTTTTCTTGATACTTATAAATGTTTTGGTATTTAATGTTTCTGTAAAATTAGTTGAATATTGAGTATCACTGTTGAATTATAGTATCGATCAAGCAGTCATAGATACCAAATGTCAAAGTTAACCATATCTATAATAATTTTTCTCTTTGCTAACAGGAATTATAGATTGGGAGGCTGTATTTACAAGTTTCCTAATAGTTTATATAATTTTCTTCCCTAATCTTTATCCCCAAAGAGAAAGGAACCATGGTGCCCTGGCTTTCTCAAAACTCTTCATCAAGGGGTTCACTATAAGAGTGGGAGAGACCTGAAGATCATCCTGATGGTTCTGTCTAAATTGCTCTCCCATTTGTAAAGCTTTACAAAGATAGAAACTCCATATTTTCCCTGAGATATTTTTGGCAGTGTGATTGAATTTTTCAGTCAAATATTTCTCATATATTTTACCTACTTCTTTGCCTTTGGACTTTTTATATTTTTGTCAATTTCATTATTTTGCTATATAGACTAATAAAATCATTCTGCATGTGTCTAGCATTTAAGATTTGCCAACCTAAAGATTTTACACATTGGCAAATTTTGCTACATTTTACTCTTTGATCAAACTTATTATGTAGGTAAGGTTGGCATTATTATACTTTGTTTAATAAGTAGAGAAACTAAAAGCATAGAATTTAAATGATGTGAAGGCAGCCATATAACTTATTGTTTTACAGCTAGTTATAAACAATTAGTTGTTTTTAGAATGCATATCTCCTAATGCCCAGTCTTTATTTTTTTCCTGGCTTATATATTCGTGCTTTATCATAGATGAGGTTATATTTAAATAGACCATCTTTACAAGGCCTTTAAATATTTAAGTTCTCATATTTTAGTATTAGGATTTTTTTTAACAAAAACAGTAGGATTTTAGATTTGTAATAAGCAAGAATTAACTGGCAATGAGCATCATGGAACCATGAAATGAACCAATTTTTTTCACCAAAGTAACAGTTTAAAAAAATTTTTTTTAATTTTATTGAAGTATATCATTCATAAATGAATATAAATAAACAATAAGTCTATAGTAAAAGTTGTGAAGTTACAAAACAAATATGCATAATATCATATAGGGGTCCCATACATCACTCAATCCCAGCACCTTGCATTGTGAAACATTTGTTACAAATTATGAAAGAATATCATCAAAATGTTACTACTAACTATAGTCAGTATCTTATATTTGGTGTATTTTTCTGAAGGGGTGTTATATGGGAATTTTACATATGTGCATGATTGTTTTGTAAATTCACAACTTCTGTAATAAAAGTATTATTACTTTTGGGGGGGAAAGAATTAATTAAAAAAAAAACACAGAATCTTCTCCCCATAAGGAAACACAATTGGGCTTGAAGTTAATCCTCAAAACTGCTTTTGGAACTTAGTAATTAGACTTTTTCTTTTCTTTTCTTGTCTTGTCTTGTCTTTTCTTTTTTTAGCTTTGTATTTAGCTTTTTTATTTAAATATATTACTCATACATAAACATACATAAACAATGAATGTATTATAGTTATGAACTTATAAAACAAACATATAACATCAAACATATAAAACATCTCACCCTACCACCAATAACTTGCATTGTTTTTAAACCTTTTTAGCTAATGATTAAAGAGCATTGTCAAGATCTTACTACGAAACAAAGTATTTTCCCCTAACCAATCTGAATATTATTATCTTTATATCATTTATATATGAACATACATAAACAATTAAGTGTGTAGTAAAAGTTGTGAACTTACAAAGCAAACATGCATAACATCATATAGGGGTCCCATACACCCTCCACCAATAGCTTGCATTGTCATGAGATGTTTGTTACAAATTTTTCTAATCATGTGATTAAAGTGTCAGTCTTTTATATTTTTTATATAAAGACCAAACACATATTGGTGTAAAAAGTCCATATGTACAATATAAAAGTTTCATCTTAACAGAAAAGTGCATCCTGATAAATCATCTCTTCTTCACAATATATAGAATCATGTATCCTAGAGCTGGAAATATTATAATGGAAGAATAAAATGATATAGAAGCTAGGGTTTTGGAGTCAGATGGATAAGGGTTTGCATCCCTGTAGCCACTTGGTATATTTTTTACAAAACTTGGCTAATTTTCTTAAATCTTTGGACCTCAGTGTTCAAACAGTAAAAGGGGGGTATTAAATATACCTGTCTCACTGGGTTATTGTAAAAATTACTGCTTTGCGCAAAGCTACTTTCAATAAATGTGAGTTTTCTTTTTCCCTTTCTGCCCCTTTTTTCCCCTGTCTCCTCTTCAATACCTGTTCCCCCAAAAAACCCTAAAATAAATATACTTGGTTGAATCTTCTGATTTCTAAACAATTTGCTTAGCATTCTCTCCGATTTACCTCTCAGAAATATTAAATTACCTGCCATAGGCAATACTTCTATAATTAGAACTAAAATGTTGATTTGATACAACTTACAACTCTGTTTGTATATGTGGTAAATGGGTGGTTGGGTGAATGTATATGCATGTGTGTATTTTACTTCGTGATATTCATGATCTGTGTTCAGAGTTTCAGTTGTAAAGAATATTAAATCCAAATAAAACATCAAAGACCCAATGATTTAGTAATTTCAATGGAGTAGAAATAAATGTTATTTATGTACTTACAAAGAAAGCATATAAATTTCATATACTTTAAAAATTAGGCATCATGTATTTTCAGGACAAAATATTTCCTTTATTTTTAAATCATTCAAAGTAATAGACAATGTATTAGCCAATTCAGCTGAGGTGGGGCTCAGTCAGTGAAACAGATGTAGAGTACATTGATATTTCTTGGCAAAATGAAGCAAAATGAAATTAAGTATAGTTGTTAAGAATGTGAGTTTTGAAAAATGACTTGACTTGTGATTCTAAAACACAACTATCATATTGTGTTTGGACACGTCACTTACGCCCTCCAACTCTTAATTTCTCAATCTAGAAAATAAAAATCATAATACCTACCACATACGGTAGATTTGAAGACATGTAAAGGGTATACTAAAGCATTAAAAAAGTTAATTGCTATCTTGTATCATATTATACACATTTTTGGAAGTTGACTGTATTATCCAGGAAACCAGGCAAATATCCTCAAAAGCTTTCCAACCTTTGTCCACACATGGATCTTATAAGAAATTCTAAAAATGGGTTAATTCTGTAAAAACACTCTTTGCGTTTCAGCTAGCTTGTACATTATTTTTTATAGTTCTGCGTAAAATTACCATACATTTAGTGGCTTAAAAGAACACACGTATCATAACTCACAGTTTCTGTGGGTCAGGAGTCTAAGCATGGCTTCTCTGGGTCCTCTACTCAGAGTCTTACAAAGCTGTAATCAAAATGCTGGCTGTATTCTCATCTGGAGTTCAGGGTTTCTTGCTGGCAGAATTCAATTCATTACATTGTAGGATTCAGTCCTTGGGTCCTAGTGACTTGCCATAGTTCCTTTTCATGTGGTTCTCCCCATACACAGTTCACACCTCATAGTGGCTTGCTTGTTCAAGCCTAGCAGAAGTCTCCAGTGCATGCTTGCAAGATGAAGTCATATCCATGTACATAGGTATATAAGTATGTATGTGTATATGTATATATATTTTAAATATGTGTGTATTAGCATAACCATGGAGTGTCATCCCATAACCTTTGCATTTTCTATTGGTTAGAAGCAAGTTATAGGTTCTGACTACATTTAAGAAGAAGGAATTATAAACAGCATGTACATCAGGGTCATCCTAGCATTTATCTGCCACAGAAAATTAAACCTATTAATTTAAAATTCATGTAAATTGTTTTTTATAATTGTCATTTTTCACAAAGTATAAAATTTTATTCTAAGATATTTATGCCTACATTATAACTCCCATCAGGTCATTCCTCCCACCTAAAATTCTAGAGTAGCCAACCACCAGGCTAAATTCAAACAGGTATTTAATACTCTTCAGAATCTGACAAAATCCAGATATCCATACTTTTCTACTGATGACTCTGCTAATCAGTATTGCATGCCTTAAACTTGCCCACATCTTGAACAATGGGCATTCTTTTCTTTCACTCCCTTTCCCCACCTCCTTAAAATGCATTTCAACCACTATTACTTTTGTAGTAGTTTGATATTGTTTATGAATTCCACGAACAGCTATTGGATTGTATTTATGAACTTGTCGTTCCTCTGGGCATGTAAGATCAGATTGGAATCAGAGGTTTCACTTTTACCTGACTAAATAATGATTAAGGCTTTGATTGGGCCATGTCAGTAGGATGTTGAGTTCCCACCCCTTTTGTGGGTGGGGACTCAGAGAAAATGACATGGCAAAGCTGGAAGCCCTGGAAGTAAGCACATAGGAGAAGAGCACAAAGAAGCAGATATGTGAGGACAGAGAGAAGGCCTCCATTAGACACAGCAGAAACCCTGGGAAGAGAGACAAGCCATTCATCTGAGGGTCTATAGCTGGCCTTGTGGAGTGAACAGAAGAGCTGAGCCCAGAGAGGTATGAACCCTGGGAGAGAGACAAGACTTATTCCAGCCTACAGCTGATATTTGAACTCCTGGGATCATGGAACCTTAAAGGGAAGAGAAAGCATGAACCCTTGCAGATGTTGGCGGTCATCTTTTTCTAACACGTGGCAACAGACCTTGGTGAGGGAAGTAACTTAAACTTTATGGCCTGGTAACTGTAAGTTTCTATCCCAAATAAATACCCTTTATAAAAAGCCAACAGACTTCTGGTATTTTGCATCAGCACCACTTTGACTGACTAATACAACTTTCATTATGCTTTTCTTGATCCTTGCCTCCTTCTTAGCCAGTTCAGGCACTTTTCCTGCATATTCCCATGCCCCATGATATACAGTCTAGTGTTATAGGTATATAAGCATTTGTCTCATTCCCTCTGCCACTTGTGGAGATCAGGGAATGTAGGCTCCTCAGCTCTGTATTACCTACAACCTTGCACATAAGACCATAAGAAATGTTTGTTGAATATGTAAGATACTGAATTAAAACAGTTTTCTCTCAGTCAGGATTTGGTTTGAGAGTTATTTCAAAGGATGTTCTTCTTGAGTTATTAACTCTTACAATGACTCAGAATCTGAGGTATACCCCCCAAACAACCCTTAAATTACATGTAAGAATCCATTACAACTTACATATTTGGAACTGATTGTATATGGGAAGGATATAAACCATTGGGGTCCAGAGGGCAGACTGTTGTAGGCAACCTAATATTATGCGTCTTCTGGTTCTCACACCCTTGTATTGTCCCCTTCCAACTTTTACCAGAGTTGGTCTGTGTGGGCAATAGAATATGAACAAGTGATTGTTTGTCACTTTCGAGATTAGGTAATTCAAGATACCGAAATTTTGTTTTGGGTATTCTCTCTCTTTCTCTCTCTCCTCCCTCCCTTTCAGTCTCAGTCTCTTTCCTTATCAAAAACCTGCAAATTCCTGAGAGATCCTGCTCTTAAACTACCTAGATCCCTGGTCCTCAGAAAATTAGTGAGATAATAAATGTTTGTTGTTCTAAAGATGCTAAGTTTTTAGATAATTAGTTATAAGCAATAATTAACATATTATATAATCATTTAACCCTAAAATTAATTTCAAAAATGTCAGCATTGTCATTGACTTTGTGAGGAATACAAAGATTAATAATCTATCTAACATTTGGTCCCTGAAACAAATGTAATGAAAGAGATAGGCATAACTATTTAAAAATTAGTGAGCCAAATGAGAAGAAAACATGAAATGTTTGGATTTCACCTGAAATGCTGATGTTATAACATGTAGAAACCACTTTAAATCTCTCACTTATTGATCACTTCAGTGATAAAGAGCCATACTTTTACAGGACAGGGTCAGTATGGGTGCTAGTCTGGGCACTGTTCTTTTGTAGAAGAGCTGTTTTGAATGGTTAAGATATTCTTGCCTTTATCGGAACTGGACTTGAACAAACTATCCTATTACCTATCATGTTGTCCTCTGTTGTCCTTATAGAGTTGTAAAGAATAGAGTAACATGGAAGTATTTAGATGTATGTACACATATTTGAGTGTTATATTTTGAAGTGTGGAGTCACTAGAAAAATTCTACATTTGGTCTCCAGGAAAGTGAGTTCAGAAGTATGAATCACCAAGTAATAAAACAAAATTTTAAAAAATAAATCCATAACAATCTATTACAAATATCATTTCTGTGGTTTATACTGTGATGATAGAACATGAGCAAGGTACCGCATCATATTAAAAAATAGAAAAAGAAAATGGGACCTTGTTCTTATTGAAAAAGGGGAGATAACATTAATAATTTTAAATTTATGACTAGGAGCTATCCCCTAGTAAAAAATTTTCACACCATTTTACAAAATAGAAAAATGTAGATTTAACTGGCCTGCTTTTCAATTCAACTGAACATTAAGTATATTTTTAATGGTCTTATTTGCTGAGAAGAGCACTATTACAATAATCTACTTTTTACAGCCCATATCAAATATGAACCAGCATCATTTATTACAAAGTTTGTGCTTTGGGAGACATTTTCACAGCATCTAACAGTACTGCCTTATATTTCTTGGCATTAGTCTTTAATGATATAATTTTCCAAAATGAGTTGTTGCTCAAACTTACTGATTGTTTTGTGGTTAAAATCTAATCCAGCAGCTATATTTAAAATGTCATACAAATTTGTAAGAAAAGGTCCTTTGAAACTACTGTTATATCAGTAATGGCATGACCATGTTATAGAAGACATGCTATGCAGCTTGAATAATTTTATTTTTTATTTTTCCTATATAATATCCAAGGAGGGTACATGAAAACTTATATTTAACTATTGGCAACTCAGGTTTTTACAGTTGTCTGCTAGAGATCAGAGAACCATTACTGTAAGTGCCATGTAAAATAAAGTTAGAGTCTGAAGCCTCCTTTTAGTTGTCAGCCCATTAAGAATCTCTTCATATGCTGAACTTGGTACCTGGTAATGTGTACGCGATGCATGTGAGAGCCTGGGGAAAGTTTTT
The DNA here is from genome assembly GCF_030445035.2 of Dasypus novemcinctus. Lineage (NCBI taxonomy): Eukaryota > Metazoa > Chordata > Mammalia > Cingulata > Dasypodidae > Dasypus > Dasypus novemcinctus. The sequence continues at coordinate 90,341,288 of NC_080677.1, forward strand.
TTCTCTTCACTGTGGCTTTGATAGGCCTTGCTCACATTTTACTGTTGCTCTGCCTTATTCCAACTTTCTAGCTGCAACTAACAGCACAGTAGGTCTAATATAAATTGACAAATTGACGCCTTTGCCTGAAGACTGATTGAAACTTGTGTCTCAGAGTTGCTAATGCTCACTGAACCATTTTATTGAAGATAAAGTAAATAAAATAGATTGCCATGTGAGCATTCTCTGAAATCAAATGGAATAATTTGGCAGGTTTAAGCCCATGAAGAAGGCAAAGAGTGAAACAGATGTGAATACTCTTTATGTTCAGTATATCAAGGGATAGATATTGTTATATTGGACCTAAAATATTCATTTTATTAGTACAACTCCTTGTAAATATAATTTTTAATTGTCATATTATTTTTGTTCTCAAACAATGGGTGCCCTCAAAGAGTAATATGGATAAAAACTTTGAGACTGCAATATTGTGATGATTTTTTTCTTTCTCTTTTCTGACACTTAAATACATGGATCAGTAGGCTCAGAGAATTTAATAAACAACACAAATGAATGGATTTGCCAAAGCGCACTCTAGAATCTTAAGGTTGGAAAATAACCTTAGCCTACTAAAAGGTGCTAGTAATCTTGAGGATTTTATGCATTAATCAAGAGTATATGTATACTTAAGAGCAACCTTTTTGGAACAAGTCCCATGAAGTTTATTTTCTTTTCCATAATAAAACTGTTAGGATTTATGTAAATTTAATCACAAAATATATATGTTGTATATATTACCTTCTGAAATAATATTTGGAAGATAAAAATAAAAAGCTAGAGTAACCTTGCATCTTGAATCCCAATAAATTATAATGACAATAGCTTATGATACCATAGTAATATATATTTTTGACATTTAATTTGTAATATACAAAGATCTGATGACTTGCATAAAAGTATTCCCCTCCCCCCCCTTGTGGCTTTTTGTGTGGTGTCTGCTCTCTGTGTCCATTTGCTGTGTGTTTTCCTGTGGCTGTATTTATTTATTTTTATTTCCCCTCCCCCCTTGTAGCTTGCTTGCTATCTGCTCTCTGTTTCCATTCGCAGTGTGTTCTTCTGTGTTTTTGCTTGTCTCCCTTTTTTGTTGCATCACCTTGCTGAGTCGGCTCTCCATGGTTCCTGTGGGCTGGGCAGCACTCCGCAGGGTGCGGGGAAGCTTGCCTTCACAAGGAGGCCCCCAGGATGCAAACCCAGGGCCTCCCACATGGTAGATGGGAGCCCAACTGATTGAGCCATAGCTGTTTTCCCATAAAAATGTTTTTGAAGTCTGATGCATAGAAATGCAGATGTCTTATTTGATTACTTGGATCAGATTAAAAGTAAATATTTATAGAAGAAAGCAATAGAATTTTGTTAGAAGTTTCTGATATTGCTAATTAAAGTCAGGCTTTCTCTTCAAACTTATAAAGAACCTGTCACATTAGTACTTTCTCCTGTAATTCTCCAGTAGTGTCTCCAAATTTTAAATAATTTCAGTTTTTATGCCTTAAATATATACAGTAAAATTTTTAAAATTTGCTAATACATTTCATTTATTTGTTTAAGTACTTCCTCAGGTGTCTTAGTCAGCCAAAGGAGTGCTGATGCAAAATATCTGAAATCTGTTGGCTTTTATGAAGTATATTTATTTGGGGTAGAAAGCTTACAGTTACCAGGGAATAAAGCACAAGTTACCTCCCTCAATATAGTTTCTTGCCATTGTTGGAACAAGATGGCGGCCAATGTCTGTTAGGATTCAGGCTGCTCTGTTATCTCCACAAGGCCAGTTAAGACTATTAGGCAAACGTTTTGTTTCTTGTCCCTGGGACCTTCTGTCTTTCCTCACAACCAAGTTCCTCTGTGGGCTTACTTCCATGGGCTCCAGCTCAAGACTCCAACTAACTCCTCTGCTACATTTTTTTCCCTGTGAGACCCCACCCACCAAAGGGTCAGGGTTGCAACATCCTCCTGACATGGCCCATTCAAAGCCTTAATCATATTTAATCAAGTAAATCCAATATATCCTAATATGCCCAGAGGAAAGATCAGTTTACAAACATAATCCAATATTTCTTTTTGGAATTCATCAATAATATCAAACTGCTACATCAGATAATTGTTTATAATTACTTTTTAGTTGTATCCATTAACTATATAGTTTTCTCTTCTCTAACTAGCTAATAGTCATCAGTTCTCACAACTGTTAACTATTTATGTCAATAATTTCAGCTAAATCTGTGTCTTCAATTAGAGGCAGAGCACACACTGCATTCTTATTTAAACAATGAGTGTTACAGAAAGTGGTAACCCTGTTTTTCCCTGTTTAAGTCATGTTATCAATCAAGTACTACTTTAGTTCTTGACCTTTAATTTGACCATTTTTCCCCAGTAGTGTTCAGTCAGTCTCAGGGTTCAGTGTGTCTCTGACAGCATGCCAAGGTGAATAAAAATAAACATATTTCATGTTCTCTTGGTAGTAAACTCAAAGAGAGGCTGCTATCACATTTTTTGTTTGTCATTATCTCGTAGTGCTAAAAATGTAATTAATTACTCAATATTTATTAAATAATTTGATATCAGTATTCTAGTGCCCTCGTATTTTATATTTATTTTCATCTTTATATTTTGCACATATTCCTCTCTGATTAATCAGTATATGTTAAAGTCCACTCCACTATCCAGAAATACATATTGTTGACTCTGAACTACAAATACTTATTTCCTTAATGATCATGGATTTTGAGTGAGAACTTTCCCTTAGGAAGTCATTTATTAAGAAAAGTTTCCTTGAAATGAGTAAGGCATTACAATGAAACTCTGATTAGGTTTAGTTCCTTTAACAATATATCCTAGACTTTTAGCAACTTGCCACATACAGATAAGAGAAACTCGTAGTAGAAGAGCTGCATTTAGCCAGTTCTGGAGCTCAATAAAAGGAATTGGCTAAATAAATTATAGTATATCTAAGCAATGGAATAAGATAATATTTAGGTAAATGAGAACAGCCGATTGCAAAAGACTATTTTAAAAATGTATAAATTTTGCTTAAAGCATATTTGTTCATAGAAAAATTACTAGATATGTATATACCAAAATATTAACAGTGGTTAATTCTGAGGAATAGAGTTATATGACTTTCATTTTCTAATTTATAATTCTGTATCTGATTAAGGCTTTGTTTATGAACACATGGTTTTTCCTAATGTAAGGAAAATATTAAAATAGAATCAAAGAAACTCTGAAAAACACTCAAGAAGTTATAATTCTCTGATTAACACACAATTTACTCCTATATGCAGTTAACCAGGTATCCCTTTGCTCAAGCATTCTTCATAATAGATTTTTTAAAAAATAATAGATTTAATATATCCTTGTTTGTTTTTCTGCTCAGGATTTTAACACCTATAAGGGCAATAATGTTGTGGACCACATGTTAAGAGTCTTTAGAAATTGGAATGTTCACCCATTTAGTGTTGTTGTTTTTAATAACTATATATTTTTAAACATTTAAATATTAGCTGCTAAATGGCTTATCTTTTAGATTGGTCACTTATAAAGCTTAAAAAAATACCTTTCTAATGTGTAAGCTAATTAAAATTTAATCCTAATAGAGAAAAGGGACTAGGACAAGTTGTTCATTTTTTTAAATATATATATTTTTTATTTTTAAAAGATACATGGATTACATAAAATGTTACAAAAAAATTATAGAGGGAAAGGAGATGTGGCTCAAGTGATAGGGCCTCTACCTACCATGTGGGAGGACCGGGGTTCGATCCCTGGGGCCTTCCTGGTGAAAAAAGAAGAGAAAGCATGCCTGTGTGGTGAGCCAGTGCCTGCATGGTGAGCTGGGTGCCTGTGCAAGTGCCCACGTGGCAAGCTAGTGCCCATGAAGTGAACCAGTGCCCTTGCAAGTGAGCCACATGCAAGATGATAATGCAACTAAAAGAGAAACAAAGGGGAGAGTCAAGATGAAGTGCAACAGAGACTAGAAACCAAAGTGGCACAATTACCAGGGAACTTTTCTCCATATCAGAGGTACCCAGTATCCTGGTGAATTCTAGAGCAGAAAGATGAGAAGACAGAAACAGAAAGAGAAATAGATACAGAAGATCACACAGCGAATGGACACAGAGAGCAAAAACAGTAGGGCAGGGGGAGGGGGAGGGGAAGAAAATAAATGTTAAAAAATTTTTAAAAATATATATAGGGGATTCCCATGTGCCACACTCCCACTTTTCCCACATTAACAACTTCTTTCATGAGTTTGGTACATTCATTGCAATTGATGAACACATTTTGGAGCACTGCTACACAGTATGGGTTATAATCTATATTGTAGTTTACACTCTCTCCTACTCCATTCTGTAGGTTATGGCAGGATATATAATGCCCTATATCTACCTTTGCAATGTCATTCAGGATAATTCCAAGTCCCTAAAATGCCCTCATATTACACTTCTTTTTCCCTCTCCCTGCCTTCAGCAACCCCAGTGGCCACTGTCTCCACATCAATGATACAATTTCTTCCATTGCTAGAATCAAATAAGTTTGTAGTAAAGTCCACTCTAGTCCATATTTTATTCCCCAGTCCTGAGGACTCTGGGATGGTGATGCCCACTCCACCTCTAATTGAGAGGGGGCCTCAATCCCATATGGCTGATGGATGGGACTTCCTTGCTTGCAGTGGTAGACCCTCTCAGTTCCTTGGTGTGGTGGTTGTCCATCCTCAGCTCTTTGTTAGCTGTCCTGAGTAAGTCCAATGAACTGGAGAGTAGGTGTTGCAACTCCACTGTGGCTCAGGGTCCAGCTGGCAAATGGACAGCACATAGATTTAAGACTCTTGGACATATACCTACCACCCCCAGGCCAACTATAAGTTCAATAAAATGGACAGAAGAGGCATATGTAGACAAGTCACATCTGACAGAGTCCAACTCTGTCAAACTCAGGAGCACAAACTCCAAACTAGGGCACACTGGGAGATAACTTCAGAGCTATCTGCCATGACTGTAGGACATGGGTGTTTCCATAGCCCTCAGGAGCCCTACTATTTGGTATAGTATCTACTTTGGCAGTCTATGAGATCCTACTGAGATGTGCATAAGCGTTACCTCTCTGATGACCTCCCAACTCATTTTGAAGTCTTAGTCATATAAACTCATTTGTCTTTACCATTTTCCCCTTTTATTCAAGGTCTTTTTCCATAACCAGCTGGTGCTTGGCAGCAATCCCTTGGTGGCAGGGAGGCTCATTCCTAGGAATCATGTCCCATGCTGGGGGGAAGGTAATGCACTTGTATGCTGAGTTTGGTTTTGAGAGTGGCCACATTTCAGCAACATAGAGGCTCTCGGGAGGTAACTCTTAGGCACCCTACAACACTAGGCTTAATTGCAATTTCAAGAATAAAAGAATCATAAGCATAGTCATCAATATTAAGGATTCATCAGTAGAACTTTCTTCTTCACTGGTCATTGCCCCTGTGCTTGCTTGCTGTTCCATTAAAGAATTTGGGAGAGCTCCCCAGGATGGGAATTCAGTATTCTTTCAGTTGTGTGAATCTCTACCCACTGTGACAATGCCCCATGAATGTTTGAACATATTTATATACCTTATATGTATGCCCAGGTGAACTTCCTCTCATGTATCTCCCATCACTGACACCCCACACCAATGCTCCTCCCTTGCCATAATTGAATTCTTCTATGATCCAAAACTTCATCGAAAACGAAGCCAAGTATATTGCCAAATTCAATTAATAGGAAAGTCAGATAGTAATGATAGGTTTAAACATAAGAAATAAAATGCATAATAATTTAGAAAAATAAATTTTTAAAATTAGGGTATTAAAAAATGAAAACTATTTAAAAAATTTTTTTGACATTTTGCCTTTCCTTGCTGTAATAACTGTGTCCTGTATGTGCAGTAGCAATTTCTTCCTCAGTGTTTTACTTTTTCTTCATTATGTCTTCAAAGAAGTTTTAGGTTAGAGTAAAGTTGCATATAGAATATAGGGGACTCCCATATACCCAGCATCCCCTTCCCTGTTAATGATCTTTTTAAATGTGGATATTGTATTTGCTACAACTGATGTACAAATATTGAAACATAGCTACTAGTAATTTATATGATGGTTTACATTTTAGACCACACACTTTTATAAATTTTTGGTGAAATCACTTCCATTGCCCCCTAACTGCCTCCTTTTCAATGCATTCTATTCCTGCCTCCCTCAACCCTCGTGGCCCACAGCAAACATCAGGCTTCACTGCTTAAAGGACAAGAATCATAGTTACTTGCAACAACACTGAGAGCTTGACAGACTAGTCTGTCCTCCCTTAGAAACCACCCAGGCTCTCAAGAGACACCCACCCTTCTGTTTCAGATCATATGGGGCCTCCCCAGGATGGGAGTACACCTTCCCGCACATTAAATGGGTCTCCACCCACTGTTATAACACACTATGACAAGATGAACACTCACAAATTCCCTAGATGCCTGTCCCAGGTGCGCCCTTTGTCAAGTGCCCCCCCCCCCATCAAATACCCTAAACCAGTAACTCCTCCTTGTCATATTGCCAAAAGAGTTTTCTCAGCATTGTAGTTTCAACCATGTACCCACAAATCCCCAGAGTTCACATGCTCCCTCCCCCAACCCTTCCCCCAGTTCCATGGACCACCCGACCCATTCTTCTCACCCTAGCCCCCTGTCAGGCTTGCACTGCCCAACCCAAAAGTATTCCTATACCCCTGTCATATCCCTTCCCTGCACAACTACTCACTTCCACCTTATCATAAATTTCGCCTGTGTGGGTGTTGTATTTCTTAACCCCATGAGACACAAGCCCACTTTTATACCAAATCTTTTGTAAATCCCCCTTTTAATGTGAAGAGAAATTTCTTAGATATAGATTCAGATACTTGTGATACATATACCCTCAAAAATCAATATAATATAAAATGTGTATGACTAGGCATGACTAAATTGGAAACTCACATCAAATAATCATATGAGTGTCCCATTTGTAGAATAATCATGAATGACAGTTGAAAATAGAGCAATCATTAATGCAATTTTTCTGAGTGGTAAAAAATGAAAAATTCTAACCAAAATAAAATCATTGAACTTTTGGCAAGTGCAGTGAATATTACAAACATGAAAAAACACTTTGTGAATTTTATATGTAAATTAAGTTTAGATCTAGTCATAAATTTTTTTTTCACACGTTTGGAAAAACTCTTATAAAAGTCAATAGTATTCTTCATTATTCCAGGATGACTAGCAAAGCTAACTCCTGCCCACACATGTTAACAATGTCCCAAATTGTTGTAGCTACCAAAAATTTTCCCACGATTCCAGAATTCCTCTAAGGAACAATACAACCCCTACTGAAAAGTCCTAGTTTAGGTGTTAGGAGACCTGAGTTCTTTGTTTCTGCTAGCATCTGTGAACTTGGACAAGTCTGTTTTTCCAAGTCATCGGTTATGATTTATTGGAGGAAAATGATTTCTAAAAAAGGCATTTAGCACTAGACTTCTATAATCTCTTTTAATTACAGAATTTTGTAATTCTGTAAAATAACATCTCCCAACTTTTGTCAACATAACGGAGGAATTCTCTGAGAGTGTGTGTTCAGAAGGACTTACTTTCTGAGGTTACTCAATTACTTCTCAAGGACTGGTCAACATCCCAAAGAATGGGATATGTATAAATTTTAAGTGGCTATTTGACTTATTTTTCAGTGGTTTCATTGAAGATAATTAGAATGGTGGGGGGAGGGGTTGCCTATCCCTCATCACTAAATGTTGACATTTGAGAAGGTAAATATTATCGACTAGTGTGATATGAAGCAGAAATAAGTCTCTGATGTGTGACTACCAGAAGTTTATCTCAGAGCTTACTTTTAGTGCTCCATCTTAGTAGACTAGAGCAAGAAATTCTCTTGATGGACTTGAAGAAGTAAACTGCTGTATTGAGAGAGCCTGTGAAATGACCACATGGTAAGAACCTGTGAGCAGCCTCTAGAAGCTGAGATAAATGCAAGGAACTGAATGTTGCTATCAAATCACATGAGCTTGGAAGAGGATCTGGAGTTCCAGAAAAGAACACAGCCTGCCTGAAACTTTGACTCAGACTTGTGAAAGCCTGAGCAAGTGACTTAGCTAAACTGTGTTCAGATATCTGACTCACAGAAATTGAGATAATAAATGTATGGTGCTTTAAGCTTCAGTTTGTTGCACTTTATTAGACAGCAAATATAATTGATAAAATTTTAAATATTTTAAATAAAACTTCATTGCACTTATTTTTAAATGAGTATTCCACAGGTAATACAGATCTTGAAATGATTTTGAAGCATTAGACTGAGTTGTTTAAAATTTTAACTGTATGTGACTGTGAAAAATCTTACACACATGTAAGAAAGTGTGATGGAAGGCAATGATATCTATATATGATCAGATTCAAAGATATGTTTGGGAAATAGGAGATATTTATTCAAGGAAGTTATAATGTTTAAAAGGAAATCCTGGGAAGCAGACTTGGCTCACCTGTTAGGGCGTCCGTCTACCACATGGGAGGTCTGTGGTTCAAACCCCGGGCCTCCTTGACCCGTGTGGAGCTGGCACATGCACAGTGCTGATGCACGCAAGGAGTGCCCTGCCACGCAGGGGTGCCCCCTGCATAGGGGAGCCCCACGCGCGAGGAGTGCGCCCTGTAAGGAGAGCTGTCCAGCAGGAAAGAAAGTGCAGCCTGCCCAGGAATGGTGCCGCACACATGGGGAGCTGACGCAACAAGATTACGCAACAAAAAGAAACACAGATTCCCATGCCGCTGACAACAACAGAAGCGGACAAAGAAGACTCAGCAAATAGACACAGAGAACAGACAACCGGGGTGGGGAGGGGAAGGGAGAGAAATAAATAAATAAATCTTTTTAAAAACGTATTCTTCATTGTTATATAGTTAAAATAGAATTTGCATGTGAAAAGTCTGTAAATTGAGATTCAGGTGGCTTTTATTCTCCTATATAATTAATGTTCTCTTAGTTATACTTTATCTTCTTTACTGTGAAGTTAATTATTCCCACATTTTCTCCTTTGTACATCCAAAGAACTGGCTTGAAATTTTACTGTCGCAACTTTAAAACACTGAATAAAAACAATTCTGCATGCTATAAAGAAGATATACTACATATACAGTCAATAATAGTAAGCTATAGAGTCGGTGTATTTTATCTTTTAAATGTTTTATATATTTTTATTACACCTTTTATTCTGGGTATTTTTTAAAGATTATTTTATATATCATTAATATGAGAGCGGAAAAACACAATGTGCTTGACCTCATTTGACTCTTTTGACGTTCAGTCAGTTAAAAGGTTTGCAAGACGTTTAATTACCAAATGGCGTGATCATTATTCATCTCATCATTTGATATATAATGTCAACTGAATTGCCTCCCTGGAGTGTACTGTGTTTCACAGATCAATAGATTTACCAAGAGCTTGAAGGAGAGCTTTAAACATTCATTGAAAAGAAGGTAAAATATATCCCTCTTGTAAAATAGCTTATGTAGTTGTTTCATCAGCTTCATAATTATTTTATTTACTTTGGTGATAAATATCCTTATAAAAATAGTTGTAGAGTATAATGGATCCTTTAAGTAAATTAAATTATAGTGTTAAGCAGATTCCTTTTATTATCATGCATTGAAAACTGTCACAGGGAAATACAGAGACAGATTTCTTGAATAAATTCTGCTTTTGAAATCTATCTCAAATGACTTCTATTGAAATATGATACTCAGTATTCTATGTACAACCTTAAATTAATTCTTATAAAAATATTATTTTATGTTATTCCCAGTCCTTATTCATCTTTTGAAAAAAATTGTTACAGAAAGGGGTTTCGATCTAGAAGGGCAATTGTTCGTTTTTTCCCAACAACTCCTAGAATGTTCACCGGTCCTGACCAATCTCATTAAAAGGTGGCTAATAATATAAGTATTTATAATTTATTGAGTGATTACTGTGTGCTAGGTTCATCTAATTACTTTAAATGTATTCATTTAGTATCTCAACAGCCTCATGAGGGAGGCGCTGCTATTCCCAATTTTACAAATGGGTTAAATGTTACCCAGAATCACACAGGTAATAAATAGAAGAACCAGAATTAGGACCTTGTAAGTGGCTCTTAACCATGTATACATCCTGCGCCTTGGGCACAATGGAGAGTAGTAAGAAATCAATTGAATTTTATTATGCTATAGCCAAACTAATATTTGTCTTCGTAAAAATAATGTAAGCCATTGCTTTTACCTATCCCACTACTTTTTGGTGATTTGGAGAATAGTTTGTATATTAATGTATGAAGGCTCAATATTCTATTAGGTCACCCAGTGTGTCTTGCCAGGTATTTGATATTACTCTGTATACAGTCTCATAATTCAGCATATTACTCTTTCAGAGATGCTGGCAGAAGACAGGAACTCTCAGATGAGAGACAAATACAGTGTTACAACTCAGCTAGAGCACGAGCATCAGCACATCGGCATCAGTTCCCTTTGCCCCCAAGTGCTGCAATGGTCATGCAATATGGCTCAGATAGATGCTATGCATGCAGTGAATATGCATTGCCTCTGAGGAGCACTGAGCTTGGGAAATCTGCCACTTTTATAAATACTAGCTAACAAATATACTGTCTGTCCTAAAGGAATATAATATCTCATTCCTCAAGGTTACTCACTGCAAATACAACACTGACAAATGAACCAGGTAAAGATTAGATAGGCCCTTCTGCTCTTGACACACATCACAAAATGTATAAGAAGGCAAAGACCCATGAAGAACTATCATTTTTCACCACTGAAGCCTATAGTGTATAAGTTTCCTATTGCTGCTCTAACAAATTACCACTAACTTGTGACTTAAGATGATGCGAATTTATTGTTTCTAGTTCTAAAAGAAGGAACTATGCAATGGGTTTCACTGGGCTCACATCAAGGTGTCAGCAGGACTATATTACTTTCCAGAGACTATAAGGGAGAATCCAGTTTCTTGCCTTTTCCATCTTTTAGGGGCTGTCCACATTTCTTGGCTTGTGACCCCCTTTCCATCTTGAAAGCCAGAGTAAATCTATCACTTTAATACCAACTCTTGTGCCTCCTCTTCTGTATTTAAGGACCCTTGTGATTTCATTGGGTCCTACCAGATAAATCCAGGAAAATCTCTATTTTAAGATCAGTTCATTAGCAATCTTAATTCTATTTGCTACCTTAATTTCCCTTTGCAATGTAACAACATATGCAGTTTCTGGGAATTAGGATGTGGACATGTTTGGGAAACTACTATTATGCCTACCAGGTACACTGTTCTGGCTTTTGGTGAATTTTCACTAGTTGACTTCTCTGGCGGCCACTGAGATTGATCTGTTAGAGGTCTAGATCAAACTGTTCAATAGAGAATTTAATTAAGGGTACTCTCAACAGGATTCCACATAGCAGGATGAGGCCACTCTGAAATATTGACCTCAACAATGCACCCCAAAGTCTTGAACTCAGCCAATTTTGGATAAGTACCAGGGAGACAAGTGGTCTTATATTAAGCAGCCATAGTCTTAGACCAATTATTTTTCCATCACAATTGACACAAGGGTGTTTAAACCAATCTGCAAACAATTACAGGATGTAAGAGATGGGCCTCAAAGCAACCTCCAAATGTAGATAGTCTATGACCCACTCTCCCTCATTTACAAATATATATCTTTAAAGAACACTTAGTCCTCTTTGAAATTTGTTGTTTTATCATTAAACTTTCCTTGGATCATTATTATACACTTGGTTTGGCTACACCAGATGGACAGTGTCACCAAGCACAGGTAAAGAGTGAATGGAGAATTATATTCTTGATACACCACTCAAGATGTTTGGAAATATGAGAGAACCAAGGAGGATCCATCAAAGATTCCTATATACCTTTACATATACCTCTGCATGTTCTCTTCCTCATATCTTCTATTCCAAAGTAGTTTGGACCCCACCATTTTGATAGAGTAGGGGCCTGCTATGACTAAATATCTTCACAATGTAATCACAGACAGGGCCCAGAGACTTCTTATTTTCAAAGAATTTTCCTCTGTCTGCTCTGCTCTTCTTTAGGAAACTACATTCCTCATTGTATCTTTTAGGTTTGACTCACGTTGATGAATTATTTGGTTAAGTGATAACAATTTGTATGACTTAGGACATTCATTTTCAAAGATATTTCTGTTGGTTAATAGGAAAACCTTTATGGAGAAGGCAAAGAGCATCTTTGAGGGAATCTTTGGTAAAGATAACATAGAATATAGAATGTTTGCAACTGCAAGCAAGATAGCTTCATCCATTTGCCCCACGGGTTCTAAGCCCCCTCTCAATTAGAAGCAGAGTGGGCATCACCATCCCAAACTCCTCAAGATTGGGGAATGAACAGTTGTCTAAAGTAGACTCATTATTATTCTAACAATGGAAAAACTCTTATTGTTGATGTAAAGGAGATGTCACCAGAGGTTCTAAGGCATGGGAGAAGAAAGAACAGGTGTAATGTGGGGGCATTTTTGAGACATTGAATTTGTCCTGCATGACATTGCATTGACTGATACAGGTTGCTGTATATTTTGTCATAACTTACAAAGTTGTTTGAGACAGACTGTGAACTATAATGTAAACTATAATCTATAGTTAGTAGCAATGCTTCAATATGGGTTCATCAGTTGTAACAAATGTACCACACAAATGAAGGATGTTATTAATGTGGGAAAGTATGGGAAGGGGATAGAATGGGGCATATGGGAATCCCTTATAATTTTTATGTAAGATTTATATAATCAAAAGTCTTCTTTAAAAATTAAAAAATTTTAAAAAAAGATAAAATCGAATATAATCCCACATTAGTTCTTTTACTCTAGGCAAAACTACTAAAAAGCCTGTCATTATTTGAGACTATATAATTTTGGATAAAGTTAAATTACTTTAAAAATTTGTGGGGCAGACTTGGCCCAATGGATAGGGCATCCCCCTGCCACATGAGAGGTCCACAGTTCAAACCCTGGTCCTCCTTGACCTGTGTGGAGCTGTCCCATGCACAGTGCTGATGTGTGCAAGGAGTGCCCTGCCATGCAGGGATGTCCCCCACGTAGGGGAGCCCCACGGGCAAGGAGTGTGCCCCATAAGGAGAGCCGCCCAGCACGAAAGAAAGTACAGCCTGCTCAAGAATGGCACTGCACACACAGAGAGCTGACACAACAAGATGATGCAATGAAAAGAAACACAAATTCCCGGTGCTGCTGATAAGAATAGAAGCGGTCACAGAAGAACACACAGCAAATGGACACAGAGAGCAGATAACTGGGGGGCAGGGGGGAGGGGGGAAGGGGAGAGAAATAAATAATAAAAATAAATAAATCTTTAAAAAAAAGAATTTGTGAGTCTAGCACATTATATCATCTATGTTTTGTTTAGGATAATTATAATCCAATTATTATCTTTAGTCTAGTTTCCATATATCAAGGTTTTTTTGTTCAAACAGGAACAAGCCTGTTCCATTAGTAGGTTATAAAATCAATTTAGCCTATTGTTACCAGCATTAAAAAAAAGAAAAGAAAAAAAACATAATAGAACAGAATAGAATGGAAAATGCATACTATCTATTCAGGATTTGTATTTTGTATTCATTTTATTTATGCGCATGGAGGTATATATTGAATAGCAATGTAAATTTTTTACTATGGGGTGTGGTCACAATTGTTTAAAAGACATTACCAGAGATAATAAAACAGCATTATCTTTAATATAATCATTTTTAAAAATCTTTCCATTGATAGATAATTGGAAAAATATTTGTAAGGTAAAATTTCTGGACACTCTGCTCTTCCCCAGCTGTCTTTTACCTAAAAATATTTTACATATGTACCGCTGCTGTTTATTTCTTATATATATCCAGGAAACTGTGTTTATCATAGACCTGCAGTGCCCTGAACCACCTGAGCAATCTCCCCTGGGCAATTTTCACATAGGTCATTTAGATGTGCAAGCTTTTAATATTGTATTATAAATCCAGATATAGTTTTGTTTAAAATGAATTTAAGTCTTAGGATAGGATCTATGTCTAATTCATCTTTGTGTCCCTAATACTTAGCCTAGAGCTGGCACTTATTAGCTGTTTAAATAAGTGCTTGGTGAATAAATGAGTAAATAGGTGACCACATTGTAGATTGGGCAATTGATACAAAATGCCTACTAAGTCTAAGAATGTTGGTTTTTTTCCATAGATTTAACTTTTATTTATTTATTTATTTTTCTTCTTTATTTTCTTTTAAATGTTACATTAAAAAAATATGAGGTAAGCATATACGCCACCCACCCCACCCACCCCATCCCTCCCACATCAACAACCTCTTCCATTATCGTGGCACATCCACTGCACCTGGTGAATACTTCCTGGAGCACCACTGCACCACATGGACAGTGGTCCACATTGTAGTCCACACTCTTCCCCAGTCCACCCAGTGGGCCTTGGCAGGATACACAATGTCCAGCATCCGTCCTTGCAGCACCACCCAGGACAACTCCAAATCCTGAAAATGCCCCCACACCATATCTCTTCTTCCCTCTCCTGACCATCAGCAGCCACTGTGGCCACCCTGTCCACATCACTACTACAATTTCTTCCCTTACTAATCACAATAATTCCCCAGCAGAACACTAGTAAGTCCACTCTAATTCATACTCTATTGCTCCATTCTGTGGACCCTGAGATGGTTATGTCCAGTCCCCTTCTACATCAACAGGGGGCTTAGATTCCACATGGATGATGGATGCAATTCTCCTGCTGGCAGCTGTAAGCACTCTTGGCTCCCTGGTGTGGTGGTTGACCCTCTTCACTTCTCTGTCAGCTGGCCATGGTAAGTCCAACAAATCAGACGGTAGGAGCCATAAGTCTGCTGAGGCCCAGTGCCTGGCCGTCACATGGAGAGTCCAGAGATTCAGGTCTCCTGAGTATATACCAACCCAAATGCAAACCACAGGTCTGGTAAAAGTAACAGAAGAGGCATATGTAGAAAGGTCATATCTGAGTCCATCTCCATTATACTCAGGAACACAAGCTCCAAAGTAGGACCAACTGACATGGCCCTGAACTCCAGAGCCATCTGCCATGACCATAGAACCTGTGGGTCTCTGCAGCCCTCAGGAGACCAGCACCTGTGTTTCCATCTACCTTGGCTGTCTCTGGTACCCTGCTGAGGCGTGCAAAAGCGTCACCCCTCTGATGACCTCCTGACTCTTTTTTGGTGACTCATAGCCATATCAACTCACTTGTCCTTTCCATTTCCCCCTTTTATCCAAAGTCAAAAGCAGTTTTTAACACCTGATATTACATGTAGGCTGAGATATTCTGCCGATCTAAGTTGACCCCTTTATTCAAGGTCTTTTTCTAGTTACATCATCAGCTGGTGCTTGGTAGTAATCACTCAGTATCAGGAAGGCTCATCCCCGGGAGTCACGTCCCACACTGGGGGGAAGGCAATGCACCTACATACATGCTGAGTTTGGCTTAGAGAGTGGCCCCATTTGAGCAACATGGAGGCTCTCAGGAGGTAACTTTAAGGTACTCTGCAGCTTTAGGCCTAGTTCATATTTCAGGCACACAGGCTCATAATCACAGCCATCAGTATCAAGGGCTCATCATTGAACCATCCATCTTTGTTGGTCTTTGCCATTGCACTTGGGGGATTGTTGCTGTGCCATTGGGGAATGTGATAGAACTCCCCTGGCCAGGAACCCAGCACTCTCTCTGTTGTTTCCAACTGAAACCATATGAAAATATCCAAATCTTACTATGTACCCTGTATACATGTCCTGGGGAACACCCTCCCACCCATGTGCCCCCAACCAATAACACCCCACACCAGTGCTCCTCCCCACCGTAGTTGAACCACTCTGTAGTCCAAAACTTCTTCAAAAAGGAAACTCAATATATTGCCAGATTCCATTTATAGTAAAATGGAATATAGTGATGGGTTTAAAGGTTAGAAATAAAATACATAGTAATTTAGAATGATTAAAGAAAGGAACAATAAATTGGGGTATCAAAAATGAAAAAATCAGAAAGCTTTGTTTTTGACATTTTGCCTTTCATCACTGCTGTAAGTGTTGCCCTGTATGTTCAGTGGCAAGGCAATTTCTTCCATTTCTTCCTCAGTGTCTACATCCTTTATTTTATTTTTTTCTAATTATTATGTTTGTCTTCACATAAGTTTTAGATCACAGTTATTCACCTATACAATATATGGTACTCCCACATATCCAATATCAAACCCTTTGTCCCTTCCCCAGCAATGATCTTTTTACATGTTCATATTATATTTGATGCAGCTGATATACAGATATTGAAACAATAGCTTTGAAACATGGTTCCATTTAGTTTACATTATGATTTATATTTTAGACTATACATTTTTCTAAATTTTTAGTTATCTTACATTTTACATTATGGTTTACATTTTAGCCTATAGACTTTTATACATTTTTCATGTAATTTAACATGTCCTATATCCATCATTGCATGATCTTGTGGAACACTTCCATTGCCCCACAGTTACACTGATTCCATGTATTCAACACCTCTTTCCCCCTCCCCTCAGGGTCCACCATGACAATCAATCATCATTACTTTGAAGGACCATATTCAGAGATACTTGCACCAATGTTGAGGGCTTGATATACTTGACTGCCCTAAACCATTGGGAGCCACCAGTTCTCTCGAGAGATACAATTCCCTCTGTTTGAGAACATCAGTCCTCCCCAGCATGTGGGTATACCTTCACTCTCATTGTATGGGTCTCCACCCAATGATATAACCCACTATGACAAAATGAGCAATCACACACTTCCTAGAAGCTTGCCCTGTGTCAGATGCCCCCTCTTAGGCATCTTAAACAGGTAACCTTCCATATTATATTTTCTAAAGAGCTTTCTGTACATTATAATTTCAACCACATAGTTGACAAATATCTTACATTCAAATGTTCCCCCCACACTCCCCCCAATTTCTTTCACCATCTGACCCATCCTCCCATCCCTAGCCCCCGTCAAGCCCACAAAGCTCCACCCAAAGGTATCCCTATACCCCCAATTTATCCCTTCCCTGTCCAAATACTTACCTCCAGGTTATCATAGATTTCACCCTTGTAGGTGTCAGCTCACAAACTTCCTCTACCCTCCAACTTCCTTTAAGTTTATCGTCTAGTCTCTAGCTCTCTGAGACAGCTTGGTTTACTTATTTCACATCAGAGAGGTCATGTAGTATTTGTCCTTCAATGCCTGGGTTGCTTCATTCAACATAAGGTCCTCAAGATTCATCAATGTTATCACATGTGTTTGTACTGTATTTGTTTTTATAGCTGAGTAGTATTCTATTGTATGTATATACCACATTTTATTTATCCATTCATCTGTTCGGGGCATTTGGGTTGATTCCAACTTTTGACAACAGTGAATAGTGCTGCTATGAACATTGGTGTGCATATATATCAGTTTGTGTCCTTGTTTTCAGTTCTACTGGGTATATACCCAGCAGTGGAATTGCTGGGTCATATGGCAAATCTATAGCTACTTTTTTGAGAAACCACCAAACTGTCCTCCAGAATGGCTGGATCCTTCTGCATTCCCACCAGCAGTGGATGAGTGTTCCCATTCCTCCGCATCCTCTCCAACAATCATAGTCTTCTGATTTTTTGGTAGCTGCCAGTCTTATAGGAGTAAGACAGTATCTTGTTGTTGTTTTGATTTGCATTTCCCTAATAGCCAGTGATTTTGAGCATTTTTTCATGTGTTTTTTAGCCATTTGTGTATCTTCTTTGGAGAAGTATCTGTTCAAATCTTTTCCCCATTTTTTAAATGGGTTGTTTGTCTTTTTATTTTCAAGATACAGGAATTCTTTATAAATGCAAGATATAATTCTTCTATCAGATATATGGTTACCAAACATTTTCTCACATTGTGTAAGCTCTCTTTTCACTTTCTTGACAAACTCCTTTGAGGTGCAGAAGGCTTTAATTTTGAGGAAGTCCTATTTATCTATTTGTTCTTTTGCTGCTCATGCTTTTGATGTCAAGTTCATGAAGCAGTTTCCTATTACAAGGTCCTGTAGATGCTTCCCTACATTGCTTTCCAAGATTTTTATGGTCATGGCTCTTATATTTAGGTCGTTGATCCATCTTGAGTTGATTTTTGTATAAGGTGTGACTAAGAATGTTTTTATGTCTAATATACTCTCTGCCTCGTTATTCGTGTAGCTGTGTTTTGTGATCTTGAGATCTGGCTTCAATATTTTACTACAACTATCAAGAAAATGGATAAAATAATGTTTTCTTGTGTCCCATGTACAATAATTATATAGATTATTAACTGTTTTTCTCTCATGCAGTATACTTAATTCTGAAAAGAAAATAAAGTGGTTTCAAAGTACCAAGCATCACCTTTAAGCATCCTAATAGTCACTACAAAAGTTTCACAGATCTTTGTCAACAAGGTACATATTCTTTGCCTTCTGAACACTAAATAAAATTAATCCAGGTGATCTTTGCTGTTTTTGTGGTATCTTTTCCCAAAGTCCAGAAGGCTTAATTGTTTAAATTTCCTCTCTGGAAATTTTATGGGAAATGCCCTGGGAATTTAATAGAGAAAGGAAGGAACCTAATGTTCATTAAGCAAGGAAAATGATTTGGGGATCAAATTAGGCACATTTTCTGGTTTTAATATTGATTTAATTTAAATTAATTTTAATACAAGCACCCATTTTATAGAAGAAGAATCAGAGGGGCATAAAATTTAAGGACTGCCGAAACCCTCATACCTAGTAAATGGTTCAGTTAATATTTAAATTTAGGTTCAACTTGTTCTTAAGCTTCTATTCTTTCCATAAGATCTCTATTAATAGTCATTTTGAACTGATGGAATGGAGTGATTAACATGACTATTAACTAAACTATTGGATTTTTACTTGGCTAGGAGCATTCTATGCATCCCTACCAGCCATGAAGATTTTTGAATTTTGTTTTCTGTAGTTTGTATTATTTTAAAATAATATATTTCAGATATTATATGCATGTATGAGTATGTATATCTATTATTGAAAATGCTTTTTCACAATATACATTACTCCCACATTCCCCAACATTGTGTTCTTTAATAGTTCATTTATTCAGCATATATATTTAGCGTATACAGTACAGGCATGTGGGCTTTAGTAGTAAAAAATCAGTAAAGTTCCTACCTTCATGGAAAAGATGATATATTCTTGAAAAAAAAGAGAAAATATGCCACATGATGATATATGCCATAAAGAAAAATAAAACAGGAGAAAATTAGAGGCTAATATTGAGTGTATTGCTTTACAAAAAGTGATCAAGGAAGGACTAAGAGATATGGTGACTTTATAAAGGGACCTTAAAGAAATAAAACAGCAAGCCCCTTAGATATATAAGGGATGAATATACCAGCAAGAGAGAATTAAAAAGTGCAAAAGCCTAAAAGAGTTGCATATTGGAGATGTTTGAGAAATAGCAAAGAAGACAGTATAGCTAAAGCAGAGTGAGCCAGGAATTTAGGAGATAAGATCACAAAGTGAGCAGGGCAATTTTAGAGTTCTGTAGGGAAGGACATGGAACCTAGCAAGACCCAAAAAATCTGTAATAAACATTTCAAAAAAATTTTTTTAATCTCCTTTAATCCCTAAAGAAATAATTTTTTTCCTATAAAAATGTCAACATTTTGTTGTTAGCAAGTGATTTTAGCACTTGGTCCCACTTCTAAGCACCTTCCAATTCTACAGAAAAAGTGCCCTGACTCACCTACCCCCATCTTACACTAAATTTTAGGACAATGGCAGGCAGTTCCTTTTTATAGCTTGGTTTAACTTTTCCTGCAGAAGTGTAAAGAGGGTTTTCAACTGTTATTTTCTACTGACTTTTAAATTAAAATTATAGTTGTTTTATTACCCTCCACCAAGTCGTCAACCTTCCCCAAGTATTCTGAGTGCATCGTATCAGTTCCAGAGTTTTCTTCTTCTCTTTTCCCAATTCTTTCAGTTGTCACAGTAAGTTACCCATTAAGGGATGGACATTAATGCCATAAGTCACCTTATCTTGGTTTTACGGTAGTTTTATTTGGTTTTCTGATAGATGTTTTTGAATGTAACCAATAGATTGAAGCCAACAGCTGAGACACTTGAGTGCAGTGAATAGACTTGAGAAAGAAAGAATGGTGTTAATAAATGACACAGTGAGTCTAAAATTGTAGGTTAATATTTATCACATACAGTGCTCTGCTTATAATAAATGCTTAATTTTCACTTACTTGAATAAAAGTAAACAATATAGGTAGATTTGGCTCCACTAGAATACATACAGAATTAAATGAAATCACAGTGTTGTACTACCATCACTGCCATCCATTATCAAAATTTTTCCATCACCTCAAACACAAACTTGTACCAATTAAGCATTAACTTCCTGTTCTCCACTCCAACCCTTGCCCCTAATAACCTGCATTCTAATTTTTGACAATGAATTTCCATATTCTAATTATTTCATATAAGTATCATACAATATTTGTCCTTTTGTGCCTGGCTTATTTCACTAAACATCATATCTTCAAGTTCATCCATGTTGTAGTGCTGTAGCATATATCAAAATGTCATTCATTTTTCTGGCTGAATAATATTCCATTGTGTGTATTTACTGCTTTTTGTTTAACTGTTCTTCCATTGATGGACACTTGGGTTACTTCTACCTTTTGGCAATTGTGAATCATGCTGCTAGGAACATTGATTTGCAGATATCTGTTTGAGTTCCTGCTTTTAATTCTTTGCATATAAACCTAGAAATAGGATTTCCAGATCATATGGTAAATCTATGCTTAACTTTTCAAGGAACCATGAAACTTTTCTACAGTGACAAAAGCAGTCTCTTTCTTCCTGTTTGGTAGAAGAGTGAGTGGACACCCTGGAGGATCATTAAATGTACTGAGCAACTTGAGTCCAAAATTTTCACTTGACCATGAGTTCTTGGTCTCATAATATTTCATTGAGTTACCATTTTTTAGCTCCCTGCTCCCTTTATTTTTAGTTCAGTTACCTCTGTTGTGTTGACTGTCTACTACTTACACTGGACTACTCATCATTTCCTGAATACATCAAACTATTCCATGAATATGCATTTATTTTTTATTTCTGAAAGAGCTGTCTTTTTCTCCAACCCCTGCTAACACCTTGTTCAAAAGTCACCTCTTCTTTGAAGTCTTCCCTGGTTGCATACAGGGCGAATCTGCCCCTACCACATCTATGTTCCTATGGTATTTTTTTGTACATGTTGCTACCAATATAATATTGCTCACTATTTAAGTCAATTGATTCTATGTATTTGATTTTTTAAAAATTTTTAATATTTATTTATTTATAGATACTTAGATTACATAAATGCCCCACTCCCCACATGTCCCATACTTTCCCACATTAACAACATCTCTCATTTGTGTGACACATTCATTGCAATTGATGAACACATTTTGGAGCATTGCCACTCAGCATGGGTTACAGTTTACTTTGTAGTTTACACTTTCTCCCATCCAATTCTGTAGGTTATGGCAAGTTATATAATGGCCTGTATCTTTCATTGCAATGTCATTCAGGACAATTCCAAAGTCCTGAAAGTACCTTTGTATTATACTTGTTTTTCCCTCTCCCTTCCCTCAGAACCTCCAGTGCTGGGTTATTAGGGGTTAGGGTGGGAGGGTGGATTGGACTGTCGTGGTGGAACTGGCAGGAGGGTTAGAGAAGCGACCGGATGAACACTGGGGATTGGGGGGTACATGGTTGTAACTACAATGTTGTTTGTTTTTATCTCCCTGCTCCCATATCAAAATATCGTTGACTTCCTGGTTTATTTTTATACCCTGGCAACATATTTAGCCCTGTTTCTCAGGAGGTTCACAAAAATTTTAATAAATGACTGCAGCAGTCTGCCGATAGTAGAAACTTTCCAGTCTTTTAATCACTCCTTCCTGTGGAATGTGTAATGGGAAGCCTGTATGTATCCTCAAAACATTTGAAGAGTCATCTGAGAGTCTCCAGTGAGTGTTTAAGTGTTTCATTAATTGTTTTGCTAGCTATTTGCTGCACCTTGCAGCTGAGAGGCCGTGTTTCAGGTTACCTTGAGCAAGCATGTCGGATTCACAGAAAACATGGCATCTTTCTCTGCGCAGAGGCCTCAGCCTCTCCAACCCCTCCCTGAGAAAGCAGAACATTTCTATTCCTGGCAAACATGCGGCCTGAGAGAGGCAGAAGGCATGGGGAAGAAAGGCTCTCATCAATGATCTAAAGATTTCAACCTCTTAGAGGTTGGTGCCCCTAAGGCAACATTTATTTTACTAAATATAAGACTTAAAATTCTAAGTGAAGAATTTGCTGTGAATTATTTTACTACTGTTTGAACTACTCCAGACAAGGAAAGACTATTTGTACTACATTTGTATGACAAAAAGGATATTTGGATGGCCTTTCTCCCCCCACCAAAAATATTTTAAAGGTGGATATGTGTCAAGGAGACTTGTTTTTGCTGCAGCTATGAGTGTAACATTTAAATGAAGTTTTCTGATAAAAGATAGTTTTTTTTACTTCACCAGGAGTTATGCAACAAATCAATACTTAGAATTGCATCTCCTGATCCCAGGGCATTGTCTTCCTCTTCCTTTTTCAGCACATAGTTACATGCAAGGCAAAATGGTTAATAGAGAAATGTAATGTTTTCTCAGACTAGTAGGATTACTGCAACATAAATGCAAAACAGATTAAAATTTATTGATCTTCTGCTCTGTTCCAGGTAATATTTTGGTTTACATTACTTCATTTTAAATTTCTCAAAAATTTGTGAAAATAAATACTTTTATCCACAATTTGCATTGAGAAAACTTAATCAGGCTCACTACTTGGTTCACACCAGGAAGTGAAGGAAGCAAGGATTAATCCGTAGGATTTTCTGTCTCCAAAGCCCATGCACTTTTACAACTATATGGTGATGATTTTACAATTAGCAAAAAAGTAATAAATGCCATAAGATTTTCCGAGAATTATTCTATTTGAAATCTCATTTTTAAAAACCTACATTTAATTTGAGCCTACTATATATAGACACACAATGTTAAAGTGCATATGAACCCATTTAATCCTTACAATAACCCAACCAAATGTGCTTATTATTTTTATCTATTTTGCAAACAAGGAAACTGAGACATAAAGAGGTTAACAAAGCTGTCAAAAATCTACAATTTTCAAGTGGTAGATTCTGTATTTGAAACCACATCTCCCTAAAGCTTGTCCACATTCTAAGGAATTTGGTGTGCTTTGTCTTATACTAACTTTGTATTCACACTTGTTCAGTGTAAGATGGTTAAATAGTGTTTATTGTAAATTAAATAAGCTTGAATGGACTTACGTTTCATGTGCTGATTTGATTGTGTGTTCATACAAAATTATTTTGTAATGATGCATATGTGTGTGTGCAGTTATGTGACTGCTCCACAAATCTGTTATCACATTTAAGCAAAAATGATTTTTATTGTTATAAATATCACGGTGAAAATATTTGTACTGAGGAAGCATCAGTTCTTTGGCAGATTTGTGTTTAACCATTAATAACTTTTGCTTAGTTTATTACTTATTTTATATTCAATTAAAATTAATTTCTGCACTCATTAGCTCACATAGGGTATCTATTTCTATATATCAAGGTATGTCTGTATATATATTTTTGGGGGCACGTTTTCACCATCTATGAGTGAGCTCCTTAGTGAATATAAACACATCGGAGCTTCTCCTCATGCAATTACAATCATTATCTCTTAATTTTACAAGTATTTTCAAAATGGAATGGTTCCTATTACCACAGGTTAAACTATAATTTGAGTTTATCTACCTCAGACTAAAATCAGCACAGCAGTACATCACCTTTGTGAAATTATTAAACATCATGACGTCTTCCCCATTGGTTTTATACATGGGGAAATCCATTCATTTTATAAATACAGAAGAAATTAATTTCATATCTATTATGAAAGTCTAAAAGAGAAAGGGAGGATACACAATAGGTTATATATGACAAATATGCATGCAGTGAAAGAATGGGTTTGTCAGAGGCTTCTCACTAAGAAAAGGTAACCATTCTAAAAGAAAGTTCCAATGATTTGTCTTCCCAAAGATGTGACACTGAAAGAGGGAACACCTTCCAATTTTCCAGTTTATTCAATTGGTCATTTTTAGAATAGTTCTTTTTTTGTAGAATGGCCATTCAAAAAGAATTGAAGTTCAGTATTTACTTTTTCTTTAAGTAATATGAAATAACATCAAAATACTTATAATTTCCTCCTAGACAAGTAAAAGTAAAAACTCTGATGCCATTGTTATTTATAGATTTTATCATTATTTGCACTCTACTGTCTCAAGTGGCTTCATAGTTATTACAACTAGGAAACAGGGACTAGCTTCAAACTAGAAATCATATGTTAGAACTGGAGATATTCTTTTAAGATGCAGAACTCAAAACATTTTATTTTAAAAATTCTGTCAATCCATATGCCTATCAATATTTTGGAAGTATGGTTCTTTCTGTATCACCATATGCTTGATTTCCAAAGCAAGAGATTTGAGATGTTGGCCTCATCACAGTCTTTATACATAGAATCTGTTGGAATTTTCCATCACTGGAATCTTCCCTTCTTTATCTTTGGCATCATAACTCCTCTTAATTTTCCCACTATAACTCCTTGCCTTCACTTTTTCTTAATATTCCTTTAAAAGGTGTTTCTTTTGTTCACTTTTTTCTTCATATGCACTCTTTCTTCATAGACAGATACCATGCTCAGTCCCCTTTGAACTAGCCTATGTGCACCATTTACTTATCTGGGTCCTCTGCACATCTCTAGCGTTTTCACTTTTATTTTCCCAGGAAAATTTGTATTTGCATTTCAACAGACCTCTCTCTTTCATGCTTTTTACTCCATTATATTGCTTGCTGATATTAATGAATATTTCCTCCTTATCCTCCACTGTATTTTGCTATCCCTTCCCCTGTTTCCACTTGCATTTGAGATTTGTCTGCTTTCAACCTACTACTACTAGTCTCAATAATTGGAAAATAGGAAACAATTCTCCTTTGCCACCAGCATCTAGGAATCAGGTTTAATAACAAACCTCATTACAGAAATGATGTCATATGTTTATCATTTTACTTCACATATTTGTTTAGGAATTTTTTATTTTGTTAATTTTTAAAATCTGCCTTTTGCTTTCTATTTATCTGTATTAATAATCATTTTATAATAGATTATAAATTCATTAAGTCATTCAAGGAGTTGATATGGTTTAAAATTAAGTTTTCATGTATTTGACATTATGCACAGACAAATTTAATCACTATATTACAATTTTAATACTGATTCCTACAACAAACATTTTTAAAGGTGTTCCTCAGGTAAGGTTGTTCCTTATATTTAAAGGAACATCAGAACTCTGGCCAATAGAGAAGTGTGATAGCTCAGATTCTTAGAATTCTTGGTTCTGCTACCATCTACCCAAAATATCCAAAATGTAAATTTATAAGACTAATAGTTTATAAAATTCTGTACAAATTTCCCATTTTATCTCACTTCAGTCTACATTATATTTTTACTTGCACATTAGATTACACATATTTACTCTCAAAAAAAAATACAAAGTGTAACAGAATTGGTATTTTTCCCTGAGCCACATAGCAAGTTCCAAAACATATAAGAAAATATGAAATCAAAATACCAATAATAAGGACTGGTAATACTAATAAAATCACTGGAATTTTTTAGAACTCCTCTCAAAATAGTCACTTATCTATAAACATAATTTCCCCTATATAACTCAGAGTTGTAAGATTTTATAGTTTATATATTCCATTATTTCAGGAAGATTTGAGTCAAATTTAAATGGATATTATTAAATATTGGATAGAATCAAAGTTGGGGGATATATATGGAGAAAATAATAATTTTTTAAATTATAGATGTAAGATTTGTTTGCAAAACTATTTTTTGTATAGGTCTGTTCAATTGCTAGAATAGGCCTCAAATTTACCTTTGATTTACTTTTGTAGGTAAAATAAAGTAGGCCTTGTGCTCTAAGATGAACGCTGTCATAATGATAATAGAAACAGTTGCTAAAAAGGAATCATAGTATTCCAGATAATGACACCTACAAGAAGTTTTCCTTAGTCCTCTTGAAGGCATGCTGTATAATATAGTGGATAGGATGTAATCTTAGACACAATAGAGCCATTTCTTATAACTCCCAGTGTACACCAATTAGGTAACTCCAACATGAAGTTCACGAAAAGCTATTATAAGAGGTGCTGAAGCATTGCATTTGCAGTTAGAATCAGTTCATTCATGGCCTGGTCATATTGAGATGTAAAATTTAGATGATCTTGCCTGAGTAATGGATACAGTCTATATCATGTAGGCAATCCTCCATAAATATTATTTCTTTCAACTAGAATTTTGATAAGGATTAGATAGCAAAGAGTGCAAAGATTGTACTCTTTGGCAAGAATGTGAGGCTCAGAAACTACATTGCACAGACAGATTTTATAGGGAGAATGTAAAGTGTTATGGTTTTCTAAAGTAAGACACCTAGACCAGAACCCTAAATAGTTAGCCCACAATTTTACCTACTAAAGGGAATGGGGTTAAGAAATACGAAAGGAAAGAGCCAAAATCCTTTGCAAAACATATTAGAATTCACTCCAATGTAGATGATTAGGAATATATCTCTTAACATTTATCTCTGTAGTAAGACCTGTGATTCCTAATGTTATGACTGGGACTTGTTTTGGGGGTGCAGGGAATCAACTCTCATTGCATGGGGTTTGTAAAGCCAAACATTTATTCTCCATCTTAAGGTAAATGATAAAGCTAAAGGAAATATTAGCACACTGAAACGCATTCTTCTAAACATTTACCAAATAAAGAGACTGAACGTTTTTCTCTAAGCCTACCCCTAATAATAATTTTATCCAAGAAAATATTCAAAGCAGTTGTTTCTAATCACATACCATGGCCAAAGATATAATTTGTAGAAGTATCCACATAATGTTTACTTTTAAGCAGTTTAACTTCCTGCTAAACAGGTGAGGGTACATGTCTTTAGTGGATTGAAAAAAGTGAGGGATAATGGTGGCTCCCTAACCTGGCTTAGGAAGTCCTTTAAATGACATGCATTTCTCTCCTTCCTCAGGTGCTTTACATTAGTATAGATTTCTCTCCCTTCTACCTCACACCTAGCCTAGTTCATGCCCTTTCAACCTTTGGATCTGAGCACAGAGATTCACTTCTTCTATGAAGTCTTCCAAAATCATGGACTTGCTTAAGTCCTCCTGATATATGATCTCATGCATCTTGTATTTCCTCTTCCGTCACTGGTCATGATTTGAAATTATGTATTTGTGTGATTATTTATTAATTTTGGCCTCCATACTCTGAGAAGGCAGAGACTGTAGCCAATTTTCTTCCACTATCTGTGTACTTACTAGTAGCTGGTACACAGGTATTTGGATATTGTTGAATATGAATAAATAAATCCATGAATAAAAGAATGAAAAAATGAAATGAGGGTAGCACTAAATTTTTCATCTGTCCCATCATACTGTAATTTAATTTATTAAATATAGTCATTATTTAAGAAATATTTTTACTCCTTGAGTTATTATACAGAAAAATAGCACCAAGTATTTCCTAATATTATCTGGGTTTACCACATTTTTAACAGGTTATTTTACTTTTCATTTTCTTCTTTTTCTATCATAGTCTGATTTTATTTGGGGGAATGCACCAACAGTAATAATCATTGTACCTGGAGGTTAAAATTTAAGATACTTCCACTAATGAGAACAAAATCCTAAACTCAGCAGCAAGCAAGGAAACAATAAACAAATAAAAATTTATTAAAAGTGTCTGTAATGTATATCTTTCATTCCATTACCTTTATACTGTAAGAGATGCCCTTTACCTTTCATTGTCCTTTGTTTACCTGATTTCCTAGACCAACCAGTCAAATTCCGGATGTGTGATGGGGGTGGAGGGGAATGACAAAGCATATTGGCCTTATAAAGAAAGAAAAGGCATTTGAAATCCCTTGAAATAATTCACAGAATGACTAAAATGTACGCTCTGGGCTCATTCAGTGAATGACCAGTAGCTCTATGTGTATTCCTCACTGAATCACTGTTTTTAACACATTATAAGATATCATGGGCTTCCATTTGATTTAAACCCTCTCACAGACAGGGACAGTATGTTTTTGGTTGAAGTTGAAAAAAAATAGATTGAATAGTGACTGAATGTTGTTTGCCTTTTGTTATTTAGAAAAATAGCATATAGCACTTTATTGCCTGAATATGATGAATAAAGGAGAGCAATATTATTGATAGACAATAAAATTCATAGTTGCTTGAGGAAACATATTTCATAGTCATGGGTCTGGGTCTCTCATTGGATATTTAAGAATTATATTTGAGTTTAATTTTTCTAAATTGCTTAAGTCTTTTCTTTTAGGTAGGGTATTTATGTATGAATATATAGTTAGGTATGTATAGTTATGTTTCTCTCTTTCAATGTAACTGATTTTGATTAGTTTAATTCTTCATTACAAGGAGTCCTGGATTTCTTATTACCCTTATTTCAAGCCCATGGACAATTTTTTCTCTAAAATTATTTCAGTAAGTATTGTCCCTATGTTAGAATGTTAATACTTTCATATAATTTATTCTAAGGCATAAAATAGACTTAAACTTTGATGTAGGATAGCAATTTGTTCATCTATTTCTCTCTTTAACAAATTACATTCTCCCATTAAAATATTCATTTTGGATTATTGGGCACACATTAAAACAGGGCAAAGATAAATAAAACTTATAACTAAGGGGAAATATTATGTGAATACACAGGTGCCTGTATCAATAGATGTGAATAAAGTATTGGCAAAATGAAAGAAGGAATATTTTACAACTCTGGAAAGATTATATTAATTATAAACCTAAAGTAACCTATAAGAAGGAAAATTATTAGAGACAAACAAATTAGCTTTGAGGAAATTTGTTTATATTAGTTATTTATTTTAAATAAGGATATCTTTTTTATATAAGGAAGAAACAAGTAATTTAACAATTTCTGCTTATGTTCTACATGTGCCCCTTATCAGAAGAAAACAACAACGGAAAAATCTTAGTTGTATAGACAATGGTGTGGCATTGTTTATAACAACAACAAAAGGAAAATAATCTAAATACCCATCAACAGTGAATAATGATAGGCAGATATTTTTAAGAAGGTATGTTCAACTATACATTACATTATCACATTAAAAAGCAGAATTCTATTTTAGGAAAAATATGTCCATGTGTATGTATGTGTGTTTTTGTGAGTATAGATTTGCAATGGTATATGTGCAACTGACAGCTGTTTAAATTTAAGAAGAAGGGAATGATATGATTCAAATTATTAATGGTCACTATCTCTGGAGGCCAAAGGGGTAAAATTTGCTGCATTTTAAGAAATGGGAGTATGAAGTATTTTTTTTTTTTGGTATTTTTTTATTTTTGAGATTTTTTAAAGAAAAAGCACCAAGCAAAAAGAATATATGACTAACATTATTTAGCATTTTAAAATGCTTTGACTGTGCCCTATAAAAGGCACAGTATAAGAATTTAAAAAACAAAAGACAATTACAGTCCACTAGGAGCCCGAAGGAGGTTACAAACTAATGGGCTCCTTGAAATCAGTGCTCTTTTGATTGTGACGTTCAGGTGTCTCAGTGGGGAGAAATGAACCTCAAAGTTAATTATGTCATCATTGAAGACTGAAGTAACTGGCTATCTGGAGGTTTATTGGGTAAAGACCAGTTTGGTGGAAATTTTGGATATGTTAAAGCAAAGTAAATATATTGCTTTTTTAAAAAATTACTCAGCTAACATGAATTGATACACATTGAAAAACTTATTTGGAGTAAGATTTTAAAGTAGTTTAAAAGCTGTACTTTAATTTTACAAATACCTTCTATATACAACCTGTTTGCTCTTTGCAAGGGGATATTTTAAACTTCAAAAATTTCTTTCCCCCAATTCAAATCTCCTTTATTACCTATCTTAAGCTATATGCATTCCAAGAATTTAACAAAAAATTTTAAAATGTCTCCTATAATTTGTGATTGAATGAGATTTAGATTTGCATCCTTTTCTCCTATGAAGTCCTTTGGTGGCATTAGTGGAAGCCCCTAATGAAGTTTCTTTATTATAACTTTATTAAATTAGCTGTTATTTAAATAGTTGGAATACAAATCTCAGACAAGCACAACTTTATGAAGTACTTTTTGATAAATAGGAAAAATACCTCTCTTAATGATAGAAAATAATTTGTAAACTATACAAATATAAATTTAAATTATAATTTGACTTTTATATTCAATATAAAGTATTTACACTACATGGATCTATGATAAAATTGTCTTATCATGTGCCTTTCAATACCCTTCATAGACAAAAATCTCAGACTAACATCTTTAACAGGGGTTCTTAACCAGAGGTCTGTGAGCTTGAATTGAAATCCAAAAAAACATTATTCTTGTGGAGGTGTGTTGGTGCTGGTATGATATGTATTTTTAAATAATACACAGTATAGTGTGGACTTACTAAGGGGTCCATGGTTTTTACCTGACTGGTAAAAGGGTCCATGGAATAAAAAACGTTAATAACCCCTGATCTATAGGAATAATGACTAACATAGGGGTACAAAATCCAAGAGATTGAATATATAGGGGGATTTTTCAATATGTATATGAAACTGTAGTGTAAAGTAAGAGACTATCAGCAATAATAGCTAAAATTAAGCACTAAAAGGAATCTTGATGTATATAATTTAGTATTCTTGGTTATGTTGACAATAAATATGCAAACTGGGCATTGGATTGGCTTTAGAAGAAAATTTGTCACCTTCTAGTCAGGCTAGGAAGACTTATTCATTTTCTCTAAGGAATAACATTTCTTTCATATAAAATGTCAAATATTCTTAATAAGAATATGTGCATCAAGTCTTTTCGTGACATTTTCAGCAGTGGCATATCATATGTGTGACAAATGACAACTCTGTATTAACTAACAGAAAGACCTATCCACCTATTAAATTACTGAGAGACTCAATGAAATCACTAGTTTGTTTTCTTTGCCTGTGTGTGTAGTCAGATAAGCTCATTCATGTTTGTTTGTGTGTGTATATGAGTGTATGGAGGATTGCTGGAGAGGAATTGAGAATGAAGGAGGTAACAGCTGTTTATGAACCTGATATTGACACATGCAATTTTATTATTATTTAAATTATTTAGTAAACATTTATTTTTCCCTCTAGAATGGTAAAATTTATTACCTTAACAACGGAATAGTATAATTTAATTTTTTCTTTTCCATGATGAATTGGATTTATATTTAAGAAACAAACTGAAATATTTGTGGTGATTTGGACAATCAGTAACACATTGCTGCTAAGTAAGAGTACTATCACTTTATGTCAGGTGGGGAAATTGCTTTGAATGTTTAAAGGTACAATTGTATAGAAGAGAAATTTATGTCTTGGTTCATAATTTTTCATCTGATGAGATATCTTTGTAGAAATTTGCATTTTTTAAAAACTTATAAAGGCACATCAGAAGAGTTATGGATTGAATTGCATCCTCCGCTCTCCCCAAAGAATATGTTCAAATCCCAACTCCCAGTCCTGTAAATGTGATCTTATTTAAAAATAGGATCTTTGAAGAGGTTGTTAGTGATGATAAGGCCAAATTGGATTAGGGAGGGTCCTAAGACAAAATGACTGGTATCCTTTTAAGCAGAAGAAATGTAGACACATTCTGTAGGAGATAGAAATAAGTCATGTGACAGAGATGCAGAGATTGAGTTATACCAGGAACTGCTGGAAAACCTCCTCCAGAATCCTGAATTCAGAGAAAGCATAACTCTGCTGACACCTTGATTTCAGACTTCTCATCTCCAAACTGTGATACAATAAATTACTGTTGTTTTAAACCACTCAGCTTGTGATACTTTCTTATGGCAGCCCCAGCAAACTAAGATGGACGGTGACTGGAAATTACTGCTTCACAAATCTGCATTTTCCATATATTTTGTCTTTTTTGAGCAATTTCTTTTGTGTGTGTGAACCTCCCTTCTCCTAACTTCAAATACAGTCACTCTACAAGAAAAAAAAGTTCAGACTCAAGCATGGCCTTAAAAATAAGGGTGGGCTGGGGTGAAGAAGTTAGTTGCCTGTTGATAACTCTACCAGCGCTGTTACTTCGAGTTCTGCAGTTTGTGAAACATTCACAGAACTCTGCTAAGGACTAAGTTAAAAGAATTGGTAATGCTGGCTCTTCTTCCACAGCTAAGAAGTTACAACCATCAGTGTTAAATCCTGTCCTGGAAGAAAAAACATGTTATGTTATTGAAAACTGTCTAAATTTCTCTGTCCCTTCTCTGAAAGAGTATTAAAAGATCAGAATCAGGGCAGGTTGGAAGAAAGGAGGTTTCTTGTGGGAGATATATTTTCATGAAGAAAAAAATTGTTAGAGTACTGAAGGTTCCTTTCTACTGGAAGACAAAACAATCTGTTAGCCAGTTTTGGAAAAAAGAAAATAGAAAATCTCTTCTCAGAAAGTTATTAAATCTCTCCAAATAAGAAAGTTGCCAGTAATTCCATTCCTCATGTTACATGGGAAATAATAACTTTAATGTTAATAAAAGGTTTTAGGGTAATCCTCAAGTCCACTTTTCCACTGAAAGAGTTTACTCACTAGAGTTGCTCACCAATAGGTAACTTCCATATAGTTTAGTTTAGAAAGAAAGGGAATTGTAGAACTTCAGAGTTTAAAAAATCACATCTACTTTATATCTTCTTCTTATTGCTAAAATTTTCCTCACTTAATTTTTTTCAGTGACTGTAATTAAGTTCTTCTCATGCTTCTGTGACCAGGGGTTATTTTCACCTTCATAAAACAAGCTGCTATACTTAAGTTTGGTTGCATGAATAAAAGTTTTCTCAAGCTTTTTCTCCCATCTTTCATTAAATCTATTTTGTGTGAACTTTTCAGTATTGTGCTACATTGTATCACAAAGGATATGCAAAAAGATTTCATTTAGGGCAATTATTTAAGAAATGCTTTTTAAGAGTCAGCAATATATTTTTGATTTTGCATTGCTATGTAATATGCCTCTATAATTTTCTCACTTTTTCGTAAAAATTTGTACTAAAATACCTTGAGTTTTGTTTGTAATAAAATGAAATGCGAGGAAGAGATGAGATGTGGGGGCGTTTTTGGGACTTGGAGTTGTCCTGGGTGGTGCTGCAGGGACAGTTACCGCACATTGTAGGTCCTCCCATGGCCCACTGGGTGGACTGTGGGAGAGCGTGGGCTATGATGTGGACCACTGACCATGAGGTGCAGCGGTGCTCGGAGACATATTCACCAAATGCAGTGAATGTCTCATGATGATGGAGGAGGTTGTTGTTATGGGGGGAGGAGTGAGTGAGGGGGCTGGGGGGGGTATATGGGGACCTCATATTTTTTGAATGTAATATTAAAAAAAATAAAGACAAAAAAAATGAAATGTGCTGTAGATCAAACATAAAGCATTAAAATTAATAGATAAGAATTGATTCAATGCTCATCTTCTCTTTCTGGGTTAACATGTACATTAGTATTTTGACAGAATGATACATACTTTCCTTAACACATTATTCTACATTTTTTTTGAATAATCTGGGAAGTAAAAGAGTGGCTCCCAAATTGTACTTCTCATTTTAAAAATCTAGTTTTTGAGGAAATGGTCTTAAGTGAATCATAAGAAATAGATCAGGTATCATTAGTAGTACATGTTTTCATATGTGTATGCATAAATATTAAGCATTTTTAAACTTAATATAGTTTTCAAATCTATTCTTGAAATTTAAAGAAATAATGTAGGTCCTCTCAATTCTTGCACATAGTGTGGTGCTCAGTCCTTCTGAGTTTGTGGAAGTAATAGCTATGTCCCTTAATTGGGGAAAAAAGTTTGGCGAAACTGGGTCCAAATTTTGGAGTAAGTTTTATTTGAGTTGGAATTAATATTTATATTTCGTGTGAGTTTCCACCTCCTAAACTACTGATTTTTGTTCATTAAAATAATTAATTTAATCCCTTTATGAAATGAAGCATTTTATTTTATTTTTTTTAAGATGGAGATTAATTGCAAATGCAGAAGGTTTGTGAGCTAGAGTGAATAATTAGTAGATTTTTAACAAAGGGTGTCTGTGTATGAGTTTGAATGCATGTATATACACAAGTACAAATCCAAGCTTTAGACTTTTCTTTGAGGATTAAAAAAACTGTTCCTATATTTTTTACACAAAGGTATGGACACCAGGGATACTTAGAGAGTACTGGGTGATGAATTTTACTGTCATTCTCTGCTTTTCTACAAACTCTTACTTCTTTAGCAGCTATATGCTCAGACATTGGAACTATAAGAAGTGAAGTACCCTGAAAAGTATCACATGATGGCACTGTTTCCATTTCCACATCCAATATTATGAAATAGACCTATAATAAACTGGTATAAGAATGGGGTATAATACTAATGTACTTTGTATAATTTATGTAAACTAAAAATCTAACCACTATGGTTATTAATGTGGATACTAAAGTGAATTCATAGATTTTTCACACAAAGATTTTGTAAAAGTTTGCATATTTATCATATCTGTAATTTAGATTGCAAAGAAATAATTTATCTAGAATGCTAAGAATTATAAGATGACAGAAAGCAGTTTCATTACTTTTGTTGCTTTATGAATTATTTTTATAAATAGCATATAATATTTTACATTTTTATTTTCTTTGGAAGGAATTATGCTGTATAACATGTGAGATTTTTCTGTGGCAAAAATGACCACTGAAACAGAAATATTTCTGAGGAATGCAAAGAAAGCGTAGAAAGAAAGCAAACACGAATAATGAAGATGGATCAGAGGTTGAAGGGATCAAGCATATTTTTTAATGTGAATAAAATTCAAGTGTGGCCAACCTGAATATTTAAAAGGTTCATTAATCTGAGAAATATAGATGTTAAATGGCGTGTGATTTCAAATACCATGATTTATTATGGTAAATAATCTCTCCTAAATAATAGGCATGATGAAAGTAGTATAGAGTGATTATCATCTCATTCTTGGGAATGAAAGTACAATTTACCATTTATAACAAAAAGAAAAAAGATTTATTAAAAACCTGAAGTGAAATATATTGAACTGTGACTTATGTGGATATGGGTGCTCAGCGATGAATCAAACATCAGGATTTCACCAAATTTTACCCTTAATAATGAAATAACAATAACAGATATTGATGCCTCTTCCCAGCAGCATGAGTGTTGCAAAAAGATATAAAGCTGTAAGAGGATAAAATTATGCCCCCCTAGTGATAGTGAGGAAACTAATGACTAGGAATTAGAAGTATATTGAGTGCTTTAAGAATATTCTCAAATATTGTCAGTTTATCATTGTTTATAAACAAACTACAAATATTTATCTTAATAAAAGCCCCAAATTTTAAATATATATGCTAGGCATAGCTATAAGCTTTTAATTATAAAAGAGAATCCCTCCTACCAATAAGAGAAAACTAACTGCTCTGAAATATTTTTACATTGAATCATATTTCACATCTAGCTTTAAACAAATAGTTATTCTTATTATAGAGTTAATAATTATCTTATTTTAGTAGTCCCTCTTGAAACAAGAGTTTCCTTACCTTATAGTTTCAAGGATATATTGCTATCGTGTCACCTCTTTTGGGAAAGTGACACTTTGCAAAGTATTTTTCAATATATGAGAAAAATTTAAATTGTGATATGGGGAAATTTTTGAAAATTTACTTAATGATATGTTGACAAAGAGTATTCCTAAATCTGTACTGTAAAAGGGAAACTATCCACTGCAAGAATCTATTCATTTGTCTTGTATGAGAAGAGGAAGGAAAAAGAAATCAGAATACTGAAATAGGAGATTTCCATGCTCACTGTATTTCACCATG
The DNA here is from genome assembly GCF_030445035.2 of Dasypus novemcinctus. Classification (NCBI taxonomy): domain Eukaryota; kingdom Metazoa; phylum Chordata; class Mammalia; order Cingulata; family Dasypodidae; genus Dasypus; species Dasypus novemcinctus. Next base: position 90,377,532 of record NC_080677.1, read on the forward strand.
CAAATTACTTGCAATTTCCAAATGCCAGTGTTACTTTTCAGGACAAATTTCACACAAAAGGAATTCAGTGATTATTCATCCAGTTTAATTAATTCAATTAAATAAGTCTGATGCTGTCAGGTGTTCTTTTAATAATTGAATCAACATGCAGATACATAATAAGCATAAAAGCGTTTCTATGGCTGCAGTTAATTTAGATCCAAAAGAATCTGCTGTTCCTCTACATTTGATATAGATTATTCTATAATATTTCAGTAATGGGTTGCACAAAGGCTGGCTTTTAATTCTTTGCTTTCTCAAATGTCTTTATATATAATGGTTTAAAACAGAAGGTGTTCAAGAGAGGGTGACCTTTTTTCCATTACCATGGTTCCTGTCATTAATGCATTATAATTTTCTTTAGAAGTCTGGAAAAATGTGTATGTGTGCAATATGTAGCAGGTATGAATCAAAGCGTGTTAGTGAAAGTTTAGAATTGTCTGTTATTACTTTTAAAAAGAAAGAATTCATGGGATGCATTTTATTATTCTCAATATACATTTATTTTTCTTACTAAAAATGATTAAACTATTTTACATATTATCTAATCAGAGTTAAAAATGTGGATTTTTATATTATAACAATCATCTTACTAATATCCTAAAAATAATATGTACTATAACTAAATTTAAATCAAAGAAGAAAGTGGTTCTTAATTTTGGTTTTTGCATAAAGATAGCCTCATATATAGCATTAAATTTTAAAAGTATATTAATCATATATAAAGAAAAAAGACTGGGATAAATGATTTACTTGGAGTTCCTAGCAGTGCTTGATGTCATAATTATTGTAAATATTAATTGCTGTGCTAAAAATGTAAGCAAGCCGATTTTGTATTAGATGAAAAATGAAAATAGACTGTGTACTGGTAAATAGATAATCATACAAAAGTAATTGGGGTTTTAAAACCCCAATCTATTCTGCCAGCATGAGCTCGTTTGCATGTTAATCACAAGAGTGATTTCCTACTTCACAAGGAAGTCCACACTCTTTCATAACCACTTTTAATTGCATTTAAAATGGTTCAGGTTTGTAACATTAGAAATGAAGGCGTATCTGTGTCAAATTAATAAAAATGTCCTGAAAATCTTTATAGACTATAAATACTCAAATATTTTAAGGACTTCTATTTTTAATTAGAATGGGTAGGGGCCCATTATATATTTCGAGTATTGTTAAAATAGCATAGTATGACACAAATTGCCAATTTTAAAAGATAAATCCCTTAAAAATAGATTGTTTTATGTTTTTCAATTATATGGAATTTTCTCTAATTTTAATATGTAAATAATTACAATGAAACTTACTTCTCAATTTTACAATAACGTGTTAACAGTAAAATAGCTTAATATTAAAATTTTGTAGATTACTATATTTTAATATTCTTATGATAAACTACAGTTTTGGTGAATCTTCCTTAGAGGCACATATTCTCTATATTAAATTTTTCCTGTCCATAACCTTTTTGATAAAATTTTATGCTTAAAATTATTAGCTGTTTTTGGCTATGAGTATCCTTTTAATATTAACCAAAAAGCATTTTACTACTAACAGTAAATAATAAAACTATAATTTAAAAAGCAAAATAGAATAAGAAAATATGTTAAATCAAAAAATTATTTTCTAACTTTTAAAAATCATTGATATCATATGTTTCCAGGACCAATATAAATGATATTTTAGCATTCCTATCATGAAAATTTCTCTAACTTACTCTGTAATATGCAATAGTAAATGTCAGAGTTAGGGCAAAATCATTTATTTGCAGAGCATAGGAAAGGATTGTATTTCCTAGGGAAGTCACTAAGATTGCAGTCTGCTCAATCACAAAGATATAAAAACTAAATTCTAGTCAAAATGTTTGCACACACACATCTATATACATATTTGATGAAAAGTTTGATGACTAAAGAAAATGTACTCACAATTTAAAAGGGAGTATATTTGCTTTCATCACCAGGTGTTCTTTCTAATATAAATTACCCAGATGATGTTTCCATAACATAGCTTGAGGTGCTCTGGAGATTAAAACTACCAAAACAGATCTATTAAATTTTTCATGGGTAGGGTCCATGAGGGATAATAAGCCAATATTTCTTGTCCCATATTCCATATGTTTTATGTAATTTTGCATCTTTCTAAACTAAGTCATAACTCTTCTAGAAAAAAAATACTATGGAGACTGAGATAAAAGGCAAAAGATGTTGAAATGTTAATTTTACTATCTGCTGTTGAGGTCTGCTACCTTTTTGTATTTTTTTCTTATTCCAGTGACTCAGTTCTGTTTTATGAATGTTGTGGTATTTCAGTTTGAAGTTTAGAAACTGAGAGCATGACTTTGACTTAAAACGTAGTGCCACATGGTATATTACAGTCTGCTAGATGAACATAATCTTACTAATTCACTCATGACTTTAGTATATTAAGAATTATTTAAATATTGTTGTGATCCTTAGCAATGTAATGAGTATACATGTTTTTTGCTTTTCATGAGTTTTTAAAATCATAAGGAAATGAAAATATATGAAAGTAAATGGTCGATAGACATTACTGTTTCTTTCATCTGTTTCATTTTTCCTTTGTTGCCATAATCCCTTATTATCGGTCCAAGGCAGAACATTTCCTGAAGTTTTACTTTCTTTCAGAAGTAGCAGTGTTTAGGTTGAGCAAGTTGCCATCTTCCTGAAATAACAGGCCTGAGGGAGGTGTCTTGATTATCCAGCACCAAATCCTGGCTTTGTTATAGATCACATTATAACTTTTGGAGTACTGATTCTTTTTCTAAGAATATCACTATTTCTATAACAGTTCATCTAAGGATCTCTGTATTTTAAAAAGTGTCCCTTTTCTTCCTTTTGAATGAATTGTTCTTTAATGTATTCGGTATAAGATGTTTTTAATAGTGACAATTCAAGATCAGTTATACAAACAGCATTTACAAGATGGGAATCCTGGTAATTTTTAATATTTTATGTAATAGGTAAATATTATTGAGTTTATGTTTCTGAAATAGTTTGTTTCTGGCTCACATCTACAGCTTTTATTTTTTTCAGCGGGTTATTCACCACATGGTCACTTAAAACTAAACAGCAACTAGTATGCTAATCTCTAGTCAATTCAGTCTTCTCTTTCACCTTCCAATACCATTTAAGTAAAACCATTTAAATTCAATGATTTCATTAAAAAATATTAGAAAAACAATTTTTTAACTTGTACTAGGACAGTGGAAAAACTATTAAACCTATAAGACTTTGTTTTTCCTCTTGTGAAGCTCAACATTATAATGATGATTTCTTCTGATCCCACAAAGACACTATGTATTATCTTGATTTCATTTGAAGGTGGTTCTCTCAACAAGTTGAAGACTGAGTAACATGTATTATGATGATATCTGTGAGATGCTGTGTTATCTAGAAAAAGTGTGATTTCATATTCAACATGTATAGACACAATAAGGGACATATAGGAATTAATAGCCATTATTGTGTTGTGAGAGAAAAAACTGTGCCAAACTGGATGCTACCTGTATTTTCTTTGATGACTTTTGTCTCACTCACATGAATCTTTACCATATGTTCTGTTTGATTTTGGACTTCAAATTCAGCTATGTAAATTTTTTATTCAAATTGCTCTCATGAGTTGATATTTACAATCTTTTGGGAAAATAATTCTGCCAAGTGTCTCAGATGCTTTCATACAGTAAAGGACTTACAAGACTACTCTGACCCCTGTGGTGTGATTCTTTTGCTAGTGGCATTTGTTAAGATTACTTCTTGAAGTTTATAGTTGCAAAAGTTGATTTTTGTCACATTATTTTTAGAATTAAGATTTTAACACCTTGTGTTTAACCCTTACCATGTTCCAACAGCACCCTATAGAATTAACCTTCTGAAGTTTTAACTTCTCCTTGTAAAAACCTATAAAACCATAGGATTATCAGGGATCTCTTGAGACATTCCATATTTTGGATAGATTATCTTGTTACATCAAATATTTTAATTTTAATTACACCTCCCCTAGTCAAAATCAAAGTATACTTATAGATAAAGTGCTTCCTGTACTGTGGCTTAACTACTATTTTTTTAATATATCTTCAGGAGATTGAGAAAGTAAGTCAAAGAAAGTTGCTTCTTTTATACTTATTTATCTGGAAAGCATAAACAGCTTACTTATGTTAAATAATAACATGCAACAACTGAATTATAATAGTTTGTTATTCATGTGTCCTTTCTTTTTAAGCAGGATCATTAGAACTATCATATAGTTAGCAGCAGCCAAGGATGAGGTTGAAAATCAGATTTAAAATATGCCTGAGCCCAATGTGTGCTACCTCATTAAATCAACATCTTTATTTTACAATGAGTATCATCAAGTATTGTTCCTGGAAGGCAGCAAAAACATGTTTGGGAACAAACATGAAGTATTAAATAAATAGAGGTATATAGGCAAAACTTTAATAGAATAGAGGTAGATGAATGTATGTTTCCATGTTTGTTAAAACACACAACGTAACAATGTTATAAGGAGGAGAATTTCCTTCCTATGAACATCAAATTTATTTTAAAATAATTTATTGTTCAAAAAAATCACACGGAATCATACTAGTAGGTATTATTGATCTCTAACAACTAGTTACTGTCATCATAAATAATCATCCATCCATCAGTCTATCAAATTCTCTTCCTCTGTCCATTAGAGAGGAGGTCTTCTTTACTATTATTTTCTAAGTCTCTCTTTTTTTTTTCTTCTAACGTAAAGAACTAAAAAGAAATACTCACTTCCTCATTAGTTTGCTAGGCCATTTTTCAGGAATCTTTTCCCATTCTTCACCTTTATGGTTTATACTGACTGGATCAGCTGCCAGGCCAGCACTACATTTTATAGTTTGCTCATAAACTTAGCCACCTGGCAGTAGTTTTGACTGCTTAAAGGAATCACTGCCAAAGTCTATTAGATTCTTATGACTAGTTTGGAAGCTGATTATCAGGAATTTAGGGTTCTATGCCTGTCCCGGGACTTAACCTCCTTTAAGCTTCATTTTGCACCTTGATACAATGTATAACTAAGTCCCCTGAGGCTATAAGATTCCCTGCCAAAGGCTTTATGAAAGTGTAAGGTGTTATTGCTCATTGACTCACAAAGCTATTGCTTTTACTGGAGTAATAGTGGAAGCCCATCTTGAACTTAGAAATACTAACAACAAACTTCCATTTTGATATTCCACTTATTCTCTGAAATTCAAATCAACAGCAACAAAACATATAACCTTCAATAGTTTAAAATGGAAATTATTGTGCAAGCAATACAAAGTGACCTAAATCTCCAAAATTGTCTGGATCTAAAATATTATGCATGATTAGCCTTTAAATAATTATTCTTTAGTACCTCATGATAAAATTTTTGTTCATTATAGTTTTAGTTTTAAGCTATTAATTTATTCTAAGCCCATTATATTTTAATTCTTTGGAATGTGGGCTTTCTAACGAGCAGATCTTTTTCATTTTTTAAATTAGTCACTTATTATAACATTTATAAACATATTAATTTAAAAATTTAGAAAATACTTTTGATGAAAACCTACAAGTTAGATAAATTCTTAGAAGTTAATTACTAGTCAATGGTACCCATTTTTAAGGTTTTTAATACCTATTGCGAAACTAGTCTCAAAAATTTTCCCATTCATAGAGCTCGATTGTTTTGTGAAACTTGAAGGTGTATCTTTTTTACCTCAAAAATATTTCCTGTCCACATTGTTTATTCCAGTTAAAAACTTATCCTCTCAAATGGATACAAATCTGTGTCTATATTCTCAGTTTCTTTCCTCTATCCAATGATTGAAGATACATTTTAAGGAAATTTTTAAAAAAACAAAGAACAGTTCTATAATGATTAATGATAATGAACTATGTAATCTTAATATCTTATTAGTTTTAACTTCTCATATCTTCCTATTTTATTTTTAAAAGTTTATTTTATTCCTATAGAAGAAAACACCCCAGAATATAAAATGCCTAAAATACTGACTACTGAATTTTGATGATTGAGATTATCTTAAAGATATCTTATCAAACATTGATTTTGGGATTAGCACAGTGACAGTGGTTATTTTCAAGGTCATCATTAGAGTTAAGTATTATCTATATGCCCTCCATTTGTGTAGTTCTTTGTGGTTTATCCAGAACTTTCCCGTAACTATAACACATTTTATTTTCACCGAAATTTATGAGAGATTCCCTTACTTCCACGTTTTTCTTTGCCATCATCCCCATATTATTGATGGAACTCTGACTCAGGAAGACACAGAAACTTGCTTAATTAACCTAGCTAGGAATGGGCAGGATTAAGAATGAATTTAGTTCATTCTCATTCCTAGTTCAGTGCGTTTTCCTTTTTCTCTGTATTGCTGTTCATCTCTATGCCAACAAAAAGGTGAAAAAGGAGGGATATAAAATTAGTAGATGAATAAAGGGAGTAAAAGAGAATTGATAGAGTTAACATCATGTTATTAAATTCTATGCCTGTAAAATTGTCCAATAAATGTTAGTTAAATAGAAAATGAAACAAAAAATGACATATCGTGTCATGATATTTATATCTACCAAATAATTCACTCATCAGGAGATTATTCTTAAGTGAATGATTACATGTAAGCCCTCCTTCTCTGGCTGTCTCGATTCATCTTTCTCTGTTATAATCACTGCATTTATCGCTGAACATACTGATTTGCACCCACTAGAATGTAAACCCCATGAAGGCAGGGCTTTTTGCATGTTTTTTTAAAATTAATTAATTTCTTACGTGTTTTTTTTATTGTCCCTCTCCCCTTCTAGAATATGAGTTAATGATGCCAGATTTTTTTTTTCTGTCTATTTCACTCATTCACATAGTTTATATGTCTAGAACAATACCTGGCATGTAATTCCCAACCAATATTTGTTTTATTAACTTGAATGCTCTGCTGGGTATAGTAATCAATATATAAAAAGTATAACATATGTTGATTCTCCAAGACTCTTACAGTCTACTATCTTCATTAGACCTGTGATTTTTTAATTTCAGTTCACGATATTCTTACAAATATCTAAGTTCCTGACATGTAGCAGGGGAGGTATGACAGTTGGGCAATCCTATTTCCATTTCAAATACTTCATAGATGAAACTGTGTTCTCTGTTGTGCACAATGGTGTGTTACAAAAATATTAAATTAGCATAGCACTCTGAACAAGAAAAAAAACAACCCATGATTCCCTATTATATGCCAACACATGGGTTGGAAAGCACAAAATACAACCTTACTCTTCACTGGGACATTTCCTATTGTATTAGTTTACTGTGGACTATCTCAGTTAATTAGTATTCCAAATATAAGCCAGGGTTTAGTGCCAGGTGGTATGTCTGAGACATATAAAGATTTTATGGGTAACAGATGCAGAGAAATATAGGACTTTCTCAGATTTCCTGGAGACATATTTTCTTAAGAGATAGATTCACAGAGTATTCTGTTAATCAATGTTGAAGATAATGGAATTAGGGAAGCGGACTTGGCCCAGGGGTTAGGGCATCTGTCTACCACATGGGGGGTCCTCGGATCAAACCCTGGGCCTCCTTGACCCTGTAGAGCTGGCCCATGCTCAGTGCTGATGCATGCAAGGAGTGCCCTGCCACGCAGGGGTGTCTCTCGCGTAGGGGAGCCCCACACGCAAGGAGTGCACCCCGTAAGGGGAGCTGCCCAGCGTGAAAGAAAGTGCAACCTGCCTAAGAATGGCACCGCCCAGACAGAGAGCTGACAAGATGATGCAACCAAAAGAAACACAGATTCCCATGCCGCTGACAACAACAGAAGTGGACAAAGAAGAACACGCAGCAAATAGACACAGAGAACAGAGAACAACTGGGGCAGGGCGGGGGAGGGGAGAGAAATACATAAATAAATAAATAATCTTAAAAAAGATAATGGAATTATTACCTAAATATAGCCCTTCCAAACTAACAATTGAATCCTTATGAACTAATTGTATACTATTTCCATTGACTTAAAGGTAAATAATCATTTGCTCAATGTCTTCTCTATTTTTTTTTTATAAACAGGAAGAACAAAAAATGATGTTACAAGTTCTAAGTTATACATCTACAGATGTACCACAAATTCAAGCTTGTATGCACAAGCACACTTCTTCATGTTATGCATTCTTTTCACCACAGTTTCTCTTTTTATTATGTAAAAATCTACTTTGTTAATAAAAAGAATATGTTTTAAAGTAATCATTTAAAGGAGAAAATGGATTGCAAGTAAAAGTATTTAAATTTGCTTTACTCTCGATTGAAGACAATTTGTTGTGATAAGAAATATAAAACAATGCCTTTTAATTTCTTCTTTCACAAATAGGAATAATAAAAATACTGGGGTTTTTTTTTCCCCAGCTTTCACTTGAAAGATTAGGTTGCAATACTGTTGTTGAATTGTATAGTTTTCTTAAAATATTTCAATAAATAAACAATAGTGAAGTCGGATGTGTTCCAAATAAAACATTATTTTAAAATTGTGTGGACTGGTGACAGTCTATAACTAAGCAGATTCCATATGTGGCCTTAGGGAAATCTTTTTATTATTTTGATAGTTGTATGGTATGGTGAATAATCTTGTAATGCACCAATATATATGATGCTATTTACTGTTATGCTATACCCAAATTGCGAATATTTAGTCTGCAAGTGCTTAAATTAAAATGTCTTTCAAGGTAGTGGTTAACAGTTGTTTTCAAAGCAAATGCTAAGTCTGAGAAGGCATTCCTTAAAACTTTTTCTCTTTCTTTTCTGGCAGTAAGAACTTGATTTGTGTTCATGTCCTGAGTTTCTTTTAATGTTCCTAGGATGGCTGTTGAAATCTATACCTTATATGATCTCATTGCTGCCTGCATTTCATTAATGACTGATTCTGTTTAGGGCTTGGGGAATAAAATATTTTTCATATGACACTAACCAAAATGAGTACAGTACACCAGCTGCAAAAACCACAAAACATCTGATTTTGTGGCTTTTCTGGGTGTGAAAAGTTCAATTCTTAAAGTAAAGTTTATGTATGTATTATACCATATGTTCATGGACCTACTGTAGACTTAAGACAAATGTTGAAAATCGTATTTCTCATCAGTAGCCTTGTTGGAAATAAAGATGAGTAATCTACTTACTGAAAACAATCTGATGTTTCGTTTGACCTAAAATGACAATGTACCTTTTTAACATTTAGCTGCATAATTAGAGTTTTTCTAGCTATTATCACAAATATCAACTTGGAGTTGACACACAAAGAAAGAGAAAGAAATGCTCAGCCATAGGTATCTAATAAAATGTTTTATGAATTTAAGCTAACTTATGATTATACAGTGTTCCTATGATGAAATTTTAAACAATTGTAATTATATAGACAGTCATACCTATTTCAAATGTAAACTTTTGTTTTAGTTAAAAATAATTAATTTGGTCTACAGTAATTTTAAATCAATTAATTCACAGGTGGTATAACAGAAAATAAAATAAAATTTTTAAATAAATGAGAAGGCTTAAATATGCCCTATGTCTTGATATTACTGATCTTGCTTTGATAACAACCATTAAAACCAAGTAATATTTTATAAGTTGATTTTTAGAAAGTTTCATTAAGATGACTATGACCTATAAATAATTTATACATAACCAAAATTATAGATATTTTTTCTGGGGGTGTCTAATAGGCTTCCCTTGAAGAAAACATGAATTTTTTAATGTATATATGCATAAATATACACACACATATACATATATATACACATATGCATGTATGTATATGTATGTTGTTTATGGGAGAGAGGAATATGGTAAGACACATTCACATTCATTATTTGCATTTTATACTTTATTTGATAGATTTGCTGTGTCAGTTTATGACTAATGATTAGACAGTTATTGGTCTCAGAAAAAAACTTTTGAGCCCACCACTTTTCCAATGCATCATCAATTTCAACACTGAAATTCTGCATTCAAACCTGTAAGATTGTATCAAAAGGACAGCTTAGAAAATTCCCTCAAACAATAGGCATCTATCCTTGGAAAATATCTGACAAATTTATATATAAAAGTGATTTGTTCAGATAATTAAGATAAAAGATTTCTAAAATAAATTGTGTCAGTTGTTGTAGTGCTGATTTCAGGAGCCAAGTGTGATAAAGTAAGTTTGCAGAAGAGATATATAAACAATGATGATGTTTATTAAATGCAGATGGTATGTGATTTATCAGAGATTATCTATAATTATCTAATAGACTAGAATCATGATTTTCTTGATATCCAAATCCTATTTAGTTAATGTAAATAAACAGAATATTTATGCAATCATTTTTAAATCTTGCTACATAAAAAAATGAATTGTGAGAGAAGAAATGTTGGGAAGTAAACTATAATTTAAAAAAGACTCTAAACTATAAAAACAATAAGAAGAAATTTGCAAATGGAAAATATAATCCATTTCAAATCCTAAACACTTCTAAATTGTCTGTAAATTAACTCCTTTACACTTTTTATTTGTATTTTATTGTTAATTCTGAAAATATTCTTAAAATATCCATTGTATTGGAGAGGAATATGGTCAAAGTGCAAGAACTTTATAGCAGGAATTGTTAAGAATGTCTAATTAAATTTGGCAACATCGGAAATCCAAAAGCTTTAAATAATGAGTTTGAAAATTAGATGCCAGAGTCCTGCTGGAAAGAAGGAGAATTAGGGAGGCAAAGGCATCACTTCTTTCCCAGAAAAATAGCTATAGGGAGCAGATGAGTCTCAAGTCGTAAAGCACCTGCTTCCCATATGAGAGGTCCTGGGTTCAGTTCCCAGTGCCTCCTAAAAACAACAATGACAAAAAGCAAACAAACAAAAAACAACTCAGGAGAGATGATATGGCTCAGTTGTTGAGGGCCAGCTTCCCACATACAAGGTCCTAGGTTCAATCCCAAGCCCTGGTACCTCAAAAAATAATTTTTTTTTTTTTAATTAAAAACTTAAGCTAGGGTAAAGGCAGAGACTGTCTGGAGTGCTGTTCTCTGGTTTAGGACACCGGGGAAAGGAAAGACACCACCTAGAAGAGAGAGGAGCAAAGGAAAGGAGTCTTGGCTGGCTGGAAAAATCCCATTAGTAAAGCTGCAGCAGCAGATCCTGGCACCCATCCCCCTGCACTCTGAGCAAACAACAGAATGCACCAGCTGTGGACTGCAGGGGCTGTGGACTGAAGGGGTTACACAGGCCCTCTTCCCCAAGATAGGAGAGCGAGGAACATAGCCTATAGCAAATTCAGATTTTGATTAGGGAAATTTGTTTGCTGCTTTGGCAGAATCACACTTTTCCAGGCCAGGTGAGGCCGTGACATTGGCCTGAGAGTCAACAGGGAGTTAAATATAATTTGTCTTCTCAAACACCCTCCCTAGTGCACTTGGCTGGTTCTGGGAAGGCAGAGGGAGAGAGTGTGCAGCCTTCAAGGAAGGAGAACAACTTCTGAGAAACTTTGTTTGAGAGGCATGGCTTGCCCTGAGGACATTGTTTCTACATCACCCTGGGAAGGTGTACTGTGAGTCAGTTCAGACTAGCAGCAGTGGTCTAAGCTCAAAGGTCCACCAATAAGCACCATCTACTGGCAGACCAGAAAAGTGCATAAACAGAAGGGAAAAATAATAAATAAATAAAAGAGGCATTTAGGTAACTATACTGCACTCCCATCCAAGGCCCTTAGAAACTGGCCTGCTCTCCATTTACTGGGTCCTTAGCCCTTGTGTGAACAGTTAAACAGGCAATTTTAAATATTTCAAATAAGTTGAACCAAGAATCAAAGAACAGTGGTAGCACAGAGCTACTTAACAGTAAATACCTAGGCAAGAGAGAGAAACTGAACATCAGAGTAAACACAGCATCATATCAACAAAATTTACAAACCATACTAAGAAAAAGGAAGATATGACTCAAGCAAAAGAACAAACCAAAGCTCCAGATGAGACATACAACTTGAAATAACTAAACAATAAGTTTCATACAAATCTCCTAAATCAAATCATGGAAGAAATAAAAGACATTAAGGGGACACTGGATGAGCACAAAGAAAATTTTGAAACCTTGGATAGAAAAATAACAGTTTATGGGAATGAAAGACACAATAAGTTGTCTATTAAAATACTATAGATGTATACAACAGCAGATGTGAAATCATGGAAGAAAGAATCAGTGATGTAGAGGACAGAAGATCTGAAATTGGAAAGAGAAGAACAGAGAGAGGATAAGATGGAAAATATTGAGCAGGGCCTCAAGAAGTTGAATGATTGAAGTTCACCACTGAACATGCTATGGGAGTTCCAGTAGAAGAGAAGAGAAAGGGGGGAGAAAGAATATTTGAGGAAATAATGTCCCAAAACATTCCAACTTTTATGACAGACATAAATATACAAGTTAAAAAGACAAACAAAAGTAAGATATAATATATGAAAGCCAAAGGATAAAATGGTTGAAGTAAGTAGTATAGTGCCTTTACACTAATAACATTGAATATTAATGGATTAAAATCCCCGATCAAAAGACATAGGCAGAAGAATGGATAAGAAAACATGAGCCATCCATATGCTGTCTGCAGGAGATTTAGCTCATACCCAAGGATACAAATAGACTGAAAATGAAGGGTTGCAAAAGATACTTCACACAAATAGTAACCAAAATAAAGCAAGGGTAGCTATGCTAGTGTCAGACAAAACAGACTTTAAATGCAAAAAGAGTAATTAGAGATGCAGAACACATTTCTTTATTATATATTAATGAAGGGATAAACCACCAGGAAGGAGAAACAGTCATTTATATCAATGCACCTAACCAGGTGCCCCAAAATACATGAGGCAAACTCTGGCAAAATTGAAAGGAGAAATAGACATCTCTACAATAATAGTTGGAGACTTCAACATGCCACTTATCAATTGAGAGAAAAACTAGACAGAAGATAACAAGGAACTTAAACTATATGATAAAGAGCTAGACCTGACAGACATACACAGAACATTGCACCCCAAATCGGCAGGCTATACATTTGTATTAGGTGCTCATGGATCTTTCTCCAGGATAGACCACATGTTGGGCCACAAAATAGCTCTCAATAAATTTAATAATATTGAAACTATACAAAACAACTTCTCTAATTATAGTGGAATGAAGCTAAAAATCAAATAGGCAGGAAAGGGGAAATTTACAAATATATGGAGGCTAAACTACACACTACTAAACAATCAGAGGATCAAAGAAGAAATTACAACAGAAATTAGTAGATATCTCATAAATAAAAATGAGAACACAACTTATCAAAACTATGGGATACAGTGAAGACACTGCTGAGAGGAAAATTTGTAGCCCTAAACACCTATATTTAAAAAGGAGAAAAAACTAAAATCAAAGATCTAACTGAACAACTGGAAAAACTAGAAAAAGAATAGCAAACCAATCCCAAAGCAATCAGAAAGATAACAAAGATGAGGGCATAAATCAATGAAATTGACAACAAAAAAAAAAAAAGGAGAAAGATCAACCAATTATTGAAAAGAAAACAACTGGTTCTTTGAGAAGAGCAATAAAATCAATAAATGCTTAGCTAGACTAACAAAGAAAAAAAAGAAAATGCAAATAAGTAAAATCAGAAATGAAAGGGGGGAATTTACAAATGACCCATAGAAATAAAAAGGATCATAAGAGGATATTATGAGAAACTGTAAGCCAACAAATGAGACAACCTAGATGAAATGGACAAATTCCAAGTAATGCTCAAACAACCTACATTGACTTTACAAGAAATACAGGAACTCAACAAAGCAATCACAAGTAACAAGATTGAAACAGTCATCAAAATTCTTCCAATAAATAAAAGTCCAGGATCAGATGGCTTCACAGGTGTATTCTACCAAACATTTTGAGAAGAATTAATACCAGTTCTGTTTAAACTCTTCCAAAACATTGAAAAGGAGGGAAAATTACCCAACACATTTTATGAAGCCAACATCACTCCAATACCAAAGCCATAAAGATACTACAAGAAAAGAAAATTAAAGACCAAGCTCTCTAATGGATATAAATACAAATATTCTCAACAAAGTGCTTGCAAGTAGAATACAACAGCCTAGTAAAACAATTATGTACTATGAGGTGGGTTTTATTTCTGGTATGCAAGGATATTTTGACATAAGGAAAACATTTAAGGTAATACACAAAATTTAAAAATTAAAGGAAAAAAAAACACATGATCATTTTGATTGATGCAAAAAAGCATTTGACAAAATCCAGCATACTTTCTTGTTAAGAACACTTCAAAAGATAAGTATAGAAGGAAAGTCCCTCAACATAATAAAGAGCATATATGAAAACCCCACTAACAGCATCATATTCAATGCAGAGAGGTTGAAAGCTTCCCCTTTAAGATCAGGAACAAGGCCAGGTTACCCACTGTCTTCACTGTTATTCGACATTGTGCTAGAAGTTCTAACTAGAGCAATTAGGCAGTAAAAATAAATAAAAGGCATTCAAATTTGAAATGAGGAAATAAAACTCTCACTATTCACAGGTGACATGATACTATATTTAGAATTCTGAAATAACTACAACAAAACTATTAGAACTAATAGATGAGTTCAGAGAGTGGAAGGATACAAGATAATACACAAATATCAGTCATTTCTATACACTAGTAATGAGCAAGCTAAGGAAGACATCAAGAAAAAAATTCCATTTACAATAGCAATAAAAAGTCTCAAATATCTAGAAATTAATTTAACTAGGAGTGTAAGCGATATTCAGAAAACTATACACTGCTAAAAGAAATCAAGGAAGACCTAAACAAATGGAAGGACATGCCATGTTCATGGATTGGAAGGCTGAATATCATGAAGACGTCAGTTCTACCCAAACTGAGTTATAGATTCAATGCAATACCAATCAAAGATCCAACCGCCTACATTACAAAAATAGAAATGTCAATTTTCAAATTTATTTGGAAGGGAAAAACGTTCCAAATAGCCAAAAACATCCTAAAAAAGAAGAGTGAATTTGGAGGACTTACACTTCCCCATCTTGAAGTGTATTATAAAGCCACAGTGGTCAAAATAGCATGGTAATGGCATAAAGACAGACTCATTGATCAATGAAATTGAATTGATAATTGAGAAATAGATCCCCTCCTCTATGGTCAACTGATTTTTGATAAGCCTACCAAGTCTACTTTTCTGAGACAGAACAGTATCTTCAAGAAATAATGCTGGGATACTGGATATCTGTGACAAAAATAATGAAAGAGGACCCCTATCTCACTTCCTGTACAAGAGTCAACTCAAAATGTATCAAAGACCTAAACATAAAAGCCAGGACCATAAAACCCCTATAAGATAATCTAGGGAAACATATATAAGACCTTGTCTCTTAAGCTTTACACCAAAGCACAAACAACAAAGGAAAAAGATAAACAGGACCTCCTCAAAATTCAACACTTACGTACTTCAAAGGACTTTGTGCAGAGACTAAAAAGGCAGCCTACTCAAAGGGAGAAAATACTTGGGAATCACATACCCATCAAGGGTCTAATATCCATGTTATATAAAGTGATCCTACAATTCAACAATAAAAAGACAATGGCTCATTAAAAAATGGGCAAAAGGTCTGAATAGACATTTTTCAAAAGAAGAAATACAAATGGATAATAAACACATGAAAAAATGATCAATGTCACTGGCTATTAGGAAAATGCAAATCAAAGCTTCAATAAAATATCATTTCACACCTATTAGAATGGCCACATTAAAAGAAAAAAACAGAAAACTACAAACATTAGAGAGGATGTGGAGAGGTAGGAACACTTACTCACTGCTGGTGGGAATGTAGAATGGTACAGCCACTGTGGAAATCTGTTTGGTGGTTCCTAAGGAAATTAAATATAGATCTGCCATGTGATTGGGCAATACCATTACTAGATATATGCCCAGGAGGGGAACTCATAGCAGTGACACAAAACAGACATCAGATGTACACCAATGTTCATAGTGACATTATTCACAATTGACAAAAGATGGAAACAATCCAGGTGTCCATCAACTGACAAATGGATAAACAAACTGTGGTATATACACACAATAGGATATTACGCAGCTGTAAGAAGAAATGAAGTCGTGAAGCATATGACAGCATGGATGAACCTGGAGGACATTATGTGGACTGAAGCAAGCCAGGCACAAAAGGACATGGTATGATTTCACTATTGTGAGCTAAATATAATGAATAAAATCATGGAGTTAATAGCTAGACTACGTTACGAGAAAATAGAATGTGTTTAGAGAATGGAAAGCTGAGGTTTAATCTATGCAGAATTGGTAAAAAGTTGTTTACAGATGTTTGTAAATGAGTAGAAATAATGAAAGCACATCATAGGATTTGTATTTAGTAGTGATAACATATGAGTATGATAGTGGTTTATTTTATTTTTTTTTATTTTTGGAGTAACAAAAAAGCTCTAATATTGATTGAAGTGATGAATGCACAACTCTGTGATTATACTTCATGACACTGATTTTAGATAAATTGTATAGTTTATGAACAAAAAAAATAATAGAGTGAGTAGGGGGAAAAATATACCAAGTGTAAGATAAAAAAGAATAAATTCCAATGGCAGAAGTATAACTTTGTTTTTTATGCTTTACACCTAAGTGCACCATTTTTTGCCCTTTTCTATTTATACTTTACATTCTTTCCTGTACCTTATTAACTGGTATATTTTTCTTTTCTCTGTTTTTTCTCTCTCCTCTTTTAAGGTTGTTGGTTTTATTCTCCCACTTTTCTTTTACTCAGTACAACATTTTTCTCCCCCAGATGTTTTAGTCATGCTTCCTTATGTAATTAAAAGTGATTCTTTCTTATATGCGTTTCTTCACTCTCTATGCATGCTTTTGAATCTCCGTCTCGCTCTGTTTGCTTCACTAGGAGATTTAGTAAGTCAAAACTAATTTGAGAATTTCTTACATTCTGTTCCGCAACTTGGTATTAGATGTTTCTGGTTTCTCTTGTAAAGCTTGGTCTTCCTGAAAGAACACTGGCCAGCTTTCTTACCTATAAAATTAAGAGAATATAATAGACCAGACCGAATTTCTTCATAGGTCGACAATTCTTTTCGTTATGCTTAGGTGTTTGGGGGCCAACTGGACTGGTATTTTCACCTTTGGAAGACACAAAGAAATGCTATTGCAAGGGACAACATGTCGCAGCACCCTATCCTGGAACAGTATTTAGCCCCAAGCTAGGAAACACTCCATGCCTCTGCTTACTGCTGTCCAACACCTAGTCTCAGTTTTCCCTGGAGCAGAATGATCTGAATGGGCTTACAATGGGTTCCAGAATCATGTAGCAATATAAGAACCCAATATATTCTTTAACACTCTAGCTGTGAACAGTATTTAGAGATCTATCAATATAGATCAGACAGGGTAGATACAAAGTTCCAGAGAGGCACATTTTCTCCTAGTTTGAATAATGCATTTTACCATAAGATATTGTTATACTGGCAGTTTCAGACATTGTTCCCATCCCAACAATGTTGTGGCCTTACTGTGTTTTTCTGTATCCCTTAAATGCATGGTAGTCTAACTGTAGATATCAAATGCACCTCTGCTATTTGAAGCAAATGGTTTAGGAAATAAGCCATTTCACTAGAAGTTTTTCTAATGTATGAAAGCCTGTTTCTTGATAGTAGGAATATATAGAATTAAGTAATAAAATGCAGAGGATGAAGCATTAACAATTTCATGAGATAAGAATTGGTATTATTCCCATTTTAGTGATGAGGAAGCTGAGGCTCCGAGGGATTGAGTAAGGAGCCTGAGGTCACAGCCAGGGAATGATGGAATAGAAAACCATCCCAAACCTTACAGCCTTAATTCTGTGCTAATATTCCATTAAATAAAACAAATAATTTCATCTTCTTTCATTTATTTGATTTTCTTTTTGATCATATAATTTGAGCGAACGATATTTAAGGATGACATGAAATTGTTCCTTAGGTTGTATTATTTAAAGCATAAGATTTTACTTAAGATGTACTTTGATTGCTTTGTTTTCTTTACAAAAATGAAGTGTCAAGTTTTGTTTTGTTTTGTTTTTTTGCTTTAGATCTTTGCTCATGTATCAGTTAGCATGTTTTATAGTCAATTAAATATGAAAATAAAAAATAATTTATGGAGATCATACTGGTATGGATGGGGTTTATTAATTAAGTCAATTAGTGTCTGAAATCCTAGGTTAATCTGATTTGTTACACTTATAATGTTTCTGAATCATAAAATAATTGCATAATTATGACTTATACATAGACTAAAGTGATTTCAAAGTAGAACCATAGTTGGCCTTGTGGGTGTCTCTTGAGGAAATGCTGTGAAACACAATCTCCTGCTTATACATATAGAAAATGACTTTAAAATATCACCAAGGACCTATGTATAGCACTATATATTGAGAAACAAATAGTTCCTGACAAAAAAAATTAGCCACATATAAATATATGTTGATGAATGAGAGAGCAAATGGTCATCATCATCCCAAATTTATATATTATATATGTTTTCTTTAAGTACCTTGTTGCTGATAGTATTTTTTTAATACTCTCATTGAACAAATCCTTGAATTGTATGTAGTGTCATTTCGGGTGTACCACTAATGCCACTCAGAATGAAGCTGGTCATGGTTCCTTGATTAATGCCCCTCTTATGGAATTCCCAGCTGCAGTTCAGAAGTCCTTCAATACATATTTACCTCTAGCTCCAGAGATCAGGGGCAAAGGTTTCTGAAGGGACTCATGGAAAGTAATAAGCATACTTCTTGTGTTGACAGATACATCTCTTGTATAAACAGCCAGTATGGGTTATCCTACCACAACTTACTTATTGTGTTGAAAATGTTCATACAAATTGTTCCCATGCTTCTTTATATAGTAGTTGATACTCAGTGGTCCATGCCTGTTGCAATGAGATTTTAGCAATAAAATAAACTTGTGTAATTATAAATATAAAATTAGAACCATTAGAATAAAGGGCTATTTACACCAGTGCGATTTTCCAGAAATTTATAGAATGCTAATGGTACATTTGTGGTTTGTACATCATATCAAGTGACAATTTACTGCCTGTAATGTCTATTTATACTTAGAAAAGAAGAAGAAAGCATTCTGTGTCTATATTAAAGAATAGTCTCTGGCTAGTGCTTTAAAGGCATAATAAAAATATTGGTGCTTGATAATTCAAATAAAACTACAACTCAATCCAATTTAAATTGCTTTCACTTTCTTTTAAGTTTTATCAAATATGTTTATTCTTATCTGTCATCATAAAAAGCAGGATACAAAGTAAGAATTCATTTCCCAAAATAGCACAATATAAAATTTAAATCTAGGTTTATAAAACAGAAATCACATTCTATTTTATATTATCTTACAATATGTAGTAGACATTAATGGCACAGATGGATAAATCTATACCAGTACTTTGAACACTTTTTGTTCATTACTATGGAGGTGCTTGAAATTAATGTCATAATCAGACATATCAATTAGCAATATGGCAAAAAAAAACATGGTTTCAAATAAAGTTGATCAAGTTATTACATCATAGCACTATATTGTGTTACTCTAATGTCAGATGCAGGAAGACATTGTGTTGTATATGCTGATTAGATATTAGCCTTTGTTATTTCCATGTCTGCACTAGGTGAAATTTCATATGCATTGATTTAGAAGGGATGTATTTGTTCCACTTTGGGCTTCAGGATATTTGCACCGTGCCCACTTCAGCCTGATTTTAGAAATCTCCTTATAAAACCAGAAGGCAGAATCAATAGCAAAGGACAATGATGTAAATTGCCCTGTATTTTAGTATTTCTAAATTTATATTTACTTTGTTCTTGATGGGATACAGATTTTCAAACTGGAAATTACAAAATCTCATTAGAATGAACAGAAATTAGATTTCTGACTTATTTAACCCACTAGATAGAGGATAAGAAGAGTTTTTGTTATTATATATTCTATATTCTATATGCAATGAGGTCAGGGTTTGGAGAAATAATTAATCCCTTCACATGGGCTAGGAGTTCTTCAGAGACTTGATATCAGCTGCTCACCAACTGTGTATAAAAATCAAGACTCAGGACCATTGTCTTTAGCTCTCCCAAACACCTTCAAGTTCAGCCTATACTAGCATGACAGTAACTTATTTTCATTGCCAAAGACTAGTACCTCTTGTTAAGATTGCTATTGGAAATCTTATCTCCCACCTCACGTGATGATCTTCTCCCCCACAGCTCCTCATTTTCACAAACTTTTCCTCATATACTCCCTCTTCTGTTGCCACTTGTTAATCTGTAGAGGAACCTTTTCTTTCTCAGGGGCTCTATCTATCACAGAGTTAGGGAGAAGATTAGTATTAACCTTAACACTCATCTTTTTTAACTCCTCAATAAAAGGTGATATTCATACACTTCCAAGTACAATTCTGAATATACTAATGATAATGTCAACCCCATTTCAATTGTGAAAGCATATTGAAATTTATTTGAGTGGTATCATTATGGAATAAAACAACATTTTAACCACTCCAATGTCTTGTAAAATTCATCAGAAAACTCTAACACTTTCTCTAGTAACACATTACTCTCTTTTGACTTCACAAGTGATCACAATACATCTGAACTTCCTCTTGAAAATTTAACTCCTGTAGTAGAATAACAGTAAGTCTACTCTAGTCATGTTTCTAGCAATGGAAGAACTTTTATCATTGATGTGGGGGCAGTAGCCACTGGAGGTTCTTGAGGAGAAGAAGAGGGAAAAATAGTTGTAATATGGGAGCGTTTTCTCAGGACTTGGGAATTGTCCTGAATGATATCGCAATGTCAGATACAGGCCATTATGCATCTTGTCATAACTTATAAAATTGTGTGGGAGAGAATGTACACTTCAGTGTAAACTATAATCCACACTTAGCGGCAATGCTCCAAACTGTGTTAATCAATTGTAACAAACGTACCATACTAATGAAGGATGTTGTTAATGTGGGAAAATGTTGGCGGGGTAGGGAGCGGGGCATATGGGAATCCCCTATATATTTTTATGTAATATTTATGTAATCTCAGTATCTTTAAAAAAATCAAGAAGTATTTTTTTTTTTTAAAGTTAACTCCTTTTATAAGCCCACTCCTTCTTTGAGTCTTAGGGCATTCAATTTTGCCACCTTCTACCCCTCCTCTCCACTGTCATCTACTAATCTCTAGGACATTTCTCAAATTCACAGAGCACTTTGAAATGTAGTCTTCTTCACCACATTGCATCTCACCATCACACCTGGGGTTTTTGAGTTTATGTGTATAACCCATCTAGCACAATAAATTGATAGTATCTTCACCTAGTCCATGTTAACAATCTATTCCCGTTATCACCTCTTATAACAGCATCACTACCAAATCTTAGAATCCAGTATTCTACTTACTAACCATTACCTTATCTGGTTAAATTTTGCTTCTACATATTCATTGGCCATGGATTTCTTCTTTCCTTTATTTTGTATTTCTTCCTGCACTATTCTGAACCTACTACTTTCCCCACTCCTTGACTCCTTTTCTTATCATACCACCTTTGCACCTGACTGGCAAAATCACAACCACCAGGGGATGCCCTCAAAGCCCATGCTTTCTTCCCTTTTCTTGCCCAACCTGTAAAGGGAAACAAATAAGCTTGTTTCTCCCTTTTTAAATAAGGTCTCTCTGGATTTTTATCCCCTGTAGATGTCAAATCAGCTCTCTTTTATTCCCTTCAAATCCAAGCTTCTAGGAAACAGTTTCTTTTCCCAACTCTATATCATATGCTTGTTAAAAGAATGAATTGTCTTTGTGAATACCTGCTCAGTTGTTTTTAATCCATTAAAAAGTTCTAAACTCATGTATAAAAGAAAAATGTACAAAAAAAAGATGACATTTCTTTATTTTCCCCTCCTGCTCTTCCTCCTCCTTCCCCTCTCCTCCTTTCCCCCTCCCCCCACCCTGCTGTTTGTTTTTTTTTGCTATCCATGTCCATTCACTGTATGTGCTGTGTGATCTTCTGTATTTATTACTCTTTTGGTCTTCTCATTTTTTCTCCTCTAGGATTCACCAGGATTCAATCCTGGGGACCTCTGATGTGGAGAGAGGTTCCCTGTCAGCTGCACAACATCAGTTTCTGGTTTCTGCTGTGTTCCACCTTTACTCTCCCCTTCGTCTCTCTTTTGTTGCATTATTATCTTGCTGTGTGGTTCACTTGAATGGGCACTGGCTTGCCATGTGGGCACTTGGTTCACTGCATAGGCACTCACCTCACTGTGCAGGCACACTCTCTTCTTTTTCACCCAGAGACCCCAGGGATCAAACCTGGTTCCTCCCATATGGTAGGCAGAAGCCCTATCACTTGAGCCACATCTGCTTCCCCAGATGACATTTCCAATAGATTTTTTTTTAATATGGGATATTTTGAAAAGGTCTAAGTTATATAGAAAATATGTATAATCACGGCTTTGATGTATACAGTTAATGGCAATTGAAATTATTTTCATAAGAGTAAATAAATGAGCATTGACAATACTTTTCCTATCATTGTTTGCATTATGAACTGTGATCTTTGGAGAAATTAGTAAGTCACCCATTTATAATTATTTTATATTACATGGTATACCTGTAACTAATATTCTAAGTTTTCTTCTCTGTATTTTAGATCATTATCTTGATGAAAAAAATCCCCTTTTTTTTTTTCTGTCATCAAAACAGCCCTTCTCCCATTCTAGGATTTAAGGAAATAAAAATAATGGGCACTCTTTCAGGAACACACCAACTTATTGGGGAACTGAGCATTTCCCTGACCTCTATGAGCTCTTCTGTGGAGTCAGCAAGTACCAGGCCAGTTAGGCCTCCATAGGTGGTTCAGGTCTGAAATGAGATCAAACTTGACTTTAACTTTGATTTACCTGTCTCACAGGGAGGCTGGAGCTACTTTGGGCTTTTAGGCTTGGTGCCTGTTCTCTATAAAGGTACCAAAATATCTATTAACCATATGTGTTGTGTTTACCTTTGTTCTGGAGGAACAGAAATAAAGAATTCAATTTTTTTAAATAATACACTTAGGTCAGAAATCAAGTACAATAATTTCTCTGTAGGCTTTTTTTCTGTTTTCTATGGCTTACATGAGATTCTTTTGGAATGTAATGAAGGCAGCATTTTGGACCTGTATTTAGTGGACTGAAACATGTCACAGAGCCAATTCTTATCTGTGGCAAGTCATTTATAGTTTTTAAAAATCACTAACCTTTCGTATTGTAGATGAGCTGCGAGACAAATTTGACTTTGTATGTGTGGAGCAAATGCAATAGCCCATGGAAGGGGATGGCCAGGGCTAGTTAAGGAAAGACATAACTAGGATAGCTTCATATACCTGTAGGAGAGTGTACCTTTACCCTTAAAAAAATATCCATTGATGCTTCATTCTCCCAGTGTCCTGGACTTCCTGCTTCTCTCATTTTGGCCATTAACTTTTCAACATGGATAATCATTTTGCTTACATTTTGGCTTCAGATGCCAGGATCTTAAAGTGATTGCTAACTCTGTTTAAACTACTTCTGCCCTCATTGGATGGACTTATTTCTTGCCATCATTTTAATTAGTCAGACTCTCATTGTTATCATTAGTATCACTGTCATTAATTACCTAAGTGCCTCCACTGAATTTTACAGGACTCTCTTTTTCCTTCTAGAAGTCTCACATTACATAAGAAACCAACAGTACTCTCTCATAGTAATAAATACATACAGACATAAATAAATAAATACATCTTCTAGTATTGGAATAGCTTCCAGTGTCAGTTAAGTAGCTGATTTTAATCTTACCACATACTTTACATACTGTCAATTTTTTGTGCTGCACAGATTGGCCTATTGAGTAATCTGAGAAATAATTTCATGAAATGACTAATCATTTTATTATAAACTACATGATCTAAAAGGTATACTGTTAATTCAGGGTCAGGCCACATGGCCAAGCAAGAAAGTGCTCTCTATGTGGCTGAACTTAAAAATATCCAATTGAGAAATTAAATGAGGACTCCAGGAAATAGCACCTCTAGGAAATATCTCCAGGAAGTAACACCTACTCATTTAGAGGGTAAAAATGATTGCCAGTTGCTATTAATGCTAGCATCATATGTGTAAATATTGGCAAGCTTGAAAGCGTGTGTTCAGAATCAAGGAGAGCTTTGTGAATACCACATGTTCCTGTAGATTTCCTAAATAGTGTCAAAGAGAGTGGTAGAAAAACATTTTTATCACCTCAACTAATCAAACAGATGCATCATTCTAATATTTTGTGTCAAAGCTAAATAATGATAACTATGATTCAAAGCAATGGCATTATACCCCTTGGCATATTTTAGGCACTTATTAAATTATATTTCATGATTGAATGAATAAGTACCCATCTAGAGTAGAGTAGAGAAACGGGGATAGTTCGTACTGGTTACAGAAATTTCTGATATTTATTTGTCTGGTGTGAGGAAGGGGTAATTTTATTGATGAAGAGTATATTTCAACCATTTTTCAATAGGAGGGAGAATCAGAGTTAACAAGCCCAATAGCAGCTCCAAAACTGCTTGGAAGAAGAACAGATGTGCTATCTAGATTATTGCTCTTAATCTAATAACTTGATTAATCTTCTAAATTAATGCCCCTCAGGGTTTTTTTTTCCTAGGTCCTTTGAAGACCCTGATAAAGCTTTAAGAATAGTCTGCCTTTCTTCCACTTTTCACTCCCATTCTCCTTCCCTCTCTCCCTCCTGATATCCTTTCAATGGAAAAAAAGAGAAGCATTTCGATTTGATTTTTACAAGTAGCGGTCATCTGACTGTTTGGGAAACAAGATTTAGGATAAATCCAATGTTATGGAACCTTCATGACAACATGGAGTCACTAAAGCAATCTACTCTCAAGCCAATCCAAATATTTCTGAACTCTTTTTTATGTGAAAATGAAGTTCCTTCTTCCTAAAGCCAACAAAAAAGATTTTCTGATACTTACAGCCAAAAATATCCTAAGTAACACAATATTTAGGCCAAAAGTTGGATAGTCATCAGGAAATGAAAAATTAATTTCAGAAGGCTACCATAATATTTACTGTACAGTTTAAAATATAAAGAATATGGTCATCTGTTAATTATCTGAACTAATAAAGGCAAGCAGCATAAGGCATAATATAAATTCAAATCATTCAGAAGTCATTTTAATTTAGCTTTGGGAGCTTTTGATATTACTCTATGCTTTACGCTTTTAAGACCAAACAGTGAAGATATACTTAAGATTTATTGGGAAGTGCTGGAAATTTTCTAGTTTGTTCATTCTCCTTATGGTAAGCACAAAATGCTGGAATTGGACACTAGCATCATCAACCAATATAGATTGGCTTTTCCTTTCCTTCTCCTCAAATCCTTCTCCTCAGATCCTACTACTGGATACAATAATGCTTTGGTTTCAAAGGTTCTTCCATCAGAGAAATGTTAGGGAAATATGAATAAAAGTTATTTGAGACAGTCCTTAAATCATGATCAAACTATATAAAAAATTATATTTGGTGGTAAAAGTCATTAAGAAATGGAAAACAAGATTTGCCTAGGAATGTTGAGAATTAATTTTAGTCCCACATGAGAATATAGGAAAGGGCATTTAGGGAACTGCCTCCATGAACTTAATTCTTTCCATCTAATGAAGAAGAGTGATTGAAGTATAGAAAGAAAGAGAGTGTTGGGAGAAAGTTGCCATACTGCATTAAAACTTGAAATGGCCAAGGAAGAAAATCCTGGGTATAGTCAGAAACAGACTGTCTGCTTTAGGAAAGCAAATCCCAAATATAATCTGTTCAGCTATAATGTAATAGCTGTATGCAAACATATGCCGAAATTATAAAACAGCTATTTCAATGAAAAAATAAGAATTCTGGCTAATTCTTTCTACATAGAAATTTTAGTAACAATTCTATAGCAATCAGTTTATATTCACAAAACAAATTTATCATTTGATGACATCCAGCTTTTACTTAAGAATAAAAGCCTTTCTTCTCTTATCACTTCAGGATTGTCATTATCCAAAATGTCTTAAACTTTTTTTTGCAAAGGGTTATGAAAAGCAAAGCAAAAACATACTCAAACTAAGCAGCTGAGTTGATTATAGATGATGTTTTTCCAAAGCTGCATTGCTAGTTTTGATGAAGATAAAAGCAGGTTAAGTAATGCAAATTATGTCTTTAAGTCATTGATTATTTCTTTTAGTTACAGAAACTTCTACTAAAGAAGAATGCCTAAAGATCTATATGAGCCTAGTCAAAAACTCTTTAAAAAAACCTGGCTAAAGTAGGATAAAAGGGTTCCAAAAGAAAATTCTAACAATGTTAATATGATGAAAATATGTTGGCCTTGGGAAAGGAAGCTGGGATGGAGCAATCATGTTAGGAAAAAAAAAAGATAATATAAAAAATACAGTGAGAAGGAAGCAGATGTGGCCCAAGCGATTTGGGCTTCCACCTACCAAATGACAGATCCCAGGTTCAGATCCTAGAGAAGGCAAGCTGGCACAGTGGGCAGGCATGGCTAGCTGATGCAACAAGATGACACAACAAAGAGACACAAAGAGGAAAGACAATGTGAGGGACAGCAAACCAGGGAGCTGAGGTGACCCAAGTGACTGAGCACCTCTCTCCCACATGGGAAAGTCCCAGGTTCGGTTCCTGGTGCCTCCTAAAAATAAGATGAGCAGACACAGAGAGCACACAGCGAATGAACACAAAGAGCAGGCAGCAACCTCAAATAATGAGGGGGGGAGGCTAAATAAATAAAATAAATCTCTTAAAAAAATACAGTGAGCTTACAGTTAAAGATTTAGTAGTGCAAAATTGGAATACATAACCATGAGACAAGTGTCAGGAAGGGTAAACTTGAGATGATGTAAGGCTTACAAAAATAGTAAGGGGAGTATAATCCAGTCTTTTTAAGCTGTGTTCAAATCGAAAGAAAAATACATAGGTTTACTCCTTAGGACAAGTAGAGTGATATTTGCAGATTGTGAGAAAGAATTTGAGTCTTACTTTGATTCTTCTCTGTCTTATAGTGCATAGGAAAAATATAGGTTTCAGAAGAAACCTAAGCAAAGTGAGCAAATGGGGTAAGAATGTCTAGTTTCTTTAATATCCAGAAGCAGATAATACAGAAACAGGTATTGAAACACCTTATGGTTATCCAAGAACCAAAGTGGGTAATACTTAAGATATCAAAAACGGGAAGAATTTAGTTGACTGGCAATGAGCTAAAGAGGTAAATTTTTTAAAGTGGACAAGCTGGATATTAGTAAAACCACCATATTGGTTTCATGGTTTTGATAATTAATCAGAAGTTTTGTGAACCTTAGAAACGTAAGTAATATTATTACTAAGAACCAAAATGTTTTTCACTAAAAGGATGCTATGTAAAATCAAACTTGTTTTCTTTTTGGTATAATACTTCTTGGATGTTGTAGATATAATTAATCCTGAATATAACAAGCGTTTTGACAAAGCATCTGAAAATATTCGTGTGGACAAGTTAGAGAAAAATAGACTGTAGAATTAAATGGAGCATAGCTGCCTGGATGAGTATGCTTGTTAATGGGGTGGATGACAACCAGAAAAGAGGTCCATGACTGACATGCCAGCGGCCCAGTCATTTTCAGTGTTCATCAATGACTTGAATAAAAAAAAATGAGAGACCTGATAATCAAATGTGAGGATAATACAAAAGTGTGAGGCATAATATAATCCCTATTCAAATAGATCTCAATGGAATAATAGATCAAAACTAAGAAAGTAAAATTTAATAGGTATTCATCCATGCTTTCTTCTATTCAGTATTCACTTAGCAAGCCCCTTTTATATGCTAAGCCCTTGGCCTGGTGCTAAAGAGGCAAAAATGAAAGGCATGTCCCTGTTTTAGAGGTGTGGAAGACAAGGCATTTAATTAATAATTGCAATTAAAGATAAGCCCTGCTGTTTGCTATAAACTTGTACTGTTGTTATGGAAGTTTAAGATGGTGAATACATAATGGTTGAGTGAAAAGTGTTAGATATGGGTTTTGGATGACTTTTCAAAGTAGTCTACACCTGCTTAGTTAAACATTATGAGGGGAAAAATAAGTGCTGGTGATGGAATGTAAGTGCCCTTAAAATGTGAATGCATTAAAATTATAATATTTAAACAAAGTACGTATGTAATATTGTAATCAGTTATGATCATACCTTTCAAAAGGGTGTGGTTAGAAATGAGAGAAGACAAACACAGAAATGTAGATCCAAGAGGAAATGGCAGCTAAATAAATTCTCCTTGGTGTTAATGAAGAAAAGGACTAACAACTGAGTAAATTATGGCTATACAAAATTTTTTCATAAGTTGCAACATTTTTATTCTCAATATATATTTAAAAGTATTTACTGGGAAACGGACTTTGGCCCAGTGGTTAGGGCGTCCGTCTACCATATGGGAGGTCCGCGGTTCAAACCCCGGGCCTCCTTGATCCGTGTGGAGCTGGCCATGCGCAGCGCTCATGCGCGCAAGGAGTGCTGTGCCACGCAAGGGTGTCCCCCGCGTGGGGGAGCCCCACGCGCAAGGAGTGCGCCCGTGAGGAGAGCCGCCCAGCGTGAAAAGAAAGAGCAGCCTGCCCAGGAATGGCGCCGCCCACACTTCCCGTGCCGCTGACAACAGAAGCGGACAAAGAAACAAGACGCAGAAAATAGACACCAAGAACAGACAACCAGGGGAGGGGGGGGGAATTAAATAAATAAATAAATCTTTAAAAAAAAAAAAAAAAGTATTTACTATGACCATAATGTATACTCTAGTTTAGGAAGCTGCATTCTTTTATATCCTTTCCCCTTTTGATGTGTGTGTGTATGTGTATTTCATATGTAAACTTCACACTAAAGATAAGAAAAAGGAAGAAAATTATGATTGCTAAGGAATAGATTAGGTATTCCTGTCTATAAGGAATACTTCCTTATACATTAATAGCTTTCATGAAAAATATTGTCATAGGTTTATTTGAAGTCCTTCCTTTTAAATGACATTTAAATTTAAAACTTTTACCAACTGAATAAAACTCTATCCAGAATGTGTGAATAAGCCTTAAGTGCTTAATTTCTTTGTTTTTCTTATTTTCCCCTTTCAGTTCTGCAGTAGTTTCCTTGTAATGAAGATAATGTTGAATTTCGTGCAATTTGATTCTCATAACGTTTAACACATATACTGAGGAATGATGCTAGTTTTTCTGGCCTAGCAAGGTGTACATTTATTTTAATCAGTGACCATTTAGCTCACTTGGTTCCTCATGATGTTAATGAGGCAGAGGTCATGGGTTTCATCCTAATGTAGGCCAGCAAGCTTCTCTTTGTTGTGTGGCATAGAATACGCCCCTCACCCCAGCCAGCTGGCTGGCAAATGTGTGCAGTTGGTGACAAGGAGAACTGGGTGAGACTGTGTAGATGGATTGGTGCAAATTCATCACCATAGCTAGGAAAATAACCCTGAGCAAATGCCTTCCTAATGGACAACACATGGTTGTTTATATTCAATTGAATTGTAGATATATAGTTTGTCATTAATCTTACTTACGCAAAATCCCACTTTTATTTAATAGATAAAATACTTTTCTGTCTTAAAATTTATTGGCTTTAAATTTTATAATTATATTTAACAAATACTTCATGTTTTGTTCTCATAATCTAGTCCTTTTTCATTTAAAATTTGGTAGCTTTCTAGGATATTGTAGATTTGCAATAGCCTCATTTACTGTTCACTTTGAGAAAAGCAATAGCCAAAAATCAACATCAACATTGATGATTCTGATAAGAATAAACTGGTCTATGCCAAATATTAATCATGAAAAAATGTTAAACCAAGCATGTAATCTTTGGCTAGCACCATTCAGGCATTGCTTCTGCTTATATTAGTATGATTTGGATAAAAGAGTAAATTTAGTATTGTCTTGATATTTGGAAGTCCATATGCGTTAACCAAAACAAATTAAATTAAGCCATTCACTACTTTCAAAAAGGGCACTTAATAATGTTGAGTAAGCTTTCAAACTCAGTTTACTTCAGCATACACTAATTACTCCCATCTAATAATGCTGTATCATGTAATTAATATGAACAAAGATAGAATTCACTTCTGAATTTTTTCTTTCTGCAAGCTCTCATGCAACGTAGCATT
The DNA here is from genome assembly GCF_030445035.2 of Dasypus novemcinctus. NCBI lineage: Eukaryota > Metazoa > Chordata > Mammalia > Cingulata > Dasypodidae > Dasypus > Dasypus novemcinctus. The sequence continues at coordinate 90,407,928 of NC_080677.1, forward strand.
ACTTATATTTTAAAAATTACAACTTAACAAACCAAATCTAAATTTTCCTTTAAAAGTAGTATACATTTCATTTGGTCACTTCATAAGAGGTGACCTTAACATAATTGTATACATTCTGTTTTTAAAAAGGTGAGCTTAATTTAATACAACGGAAGGCTATTTTAGTCTTTCATCCTAATTAATCACCATCCATGAAAATCTTAGCTTTAGAACTGTAGATTATAGAATATACACATTGAATTCCTGTAAGACCAAAATGGTTCTTTTAAACCTATTCAGGGTTTTGATTCTAATACTAAATGTAAAATATAAATGTTAAAATTGAGCACCACTGTTGGTAAGAGAGTCTGAGAGCCATAGAATATATAATTATCTGGGCTTTTCTGAAATTAAAGCTCCGTGGTTTTCATTGTATAATTTTTTACATTGAAATGACTTCTATGTTTAGAAAAGAGTAATCTCCTTAGATCTCTAGACCACTTTTTAGATTACTAGGGTCTAACAATAGCCCTTTACTGAAATTTTAAATTGTTTCCATTTAATTTTTTACAATAAGCTATAGCACAGTACAATTGATAGCAACCGTAATGTAGATTTCTTTTTTTTAAATGTAATTTTAAAATTTCCCTATCGGAAGTGCTTAGTATTTCTCACACCTGATTTTCAAAAAAAAAAAAAAAAAAAAATTTATCTTATATTCCATGGTTATTTGACATGCCAAACATATAAAAAAAGATATATTTAATTTTTCAGATTATTTATGGAAACTTAGGAACATGCTACTGATTGCTTTTCCCAAAATTCCTATTTTTATGAGTTTTAAGGTTTACACAGTCAGTATGAATTCTTCTGTCAGAGTGCAGACCCATTGACAATACAATCATTTAAAAATCTAATTACTTTCACCTGTTTAAATAAGTGAAATTCATGCTGGAAAACGTGTGCAAACTGCCACAGGAGGTAGTTGAACTCCCTCTCAAGAAAGGTTTTCCAAGCATCTTTTTTGTCCCTTGAGGTATTTATGTCCTTTTAGAAGTCTGTATGGATTTGGTCTATAGCCACAGATTTGTGACTAAATGGCTGTGTGATCGAAACTACTAAACAGTAATAAGGCTTGGTAATAGCTGTTTGAGGTTTATTTCAAAAGCTTCATGTCTAATCTCATTATAATACCTATGGGTACAAATGTGATTTTTCCCTTGTGTGTTCTAAACATAGAGTAAATGATGGATCATAATTAATGTACTAAAAAGACACATTTTGCCTTCGTTTTTATTCTATAATGCATAGTTAATTCACCTAAACCTAACAAATATAATTTTTTTTCTGTTCCTTTTTGTTTTGTTTTTGTTTTAACTAAAAAGCCTTCACTTATATAGAAAGAAATAGAAGATGAATGTTTGTCACTTAACTCCCCAGGCTTTAAACAAATCAAAACAAAGAAAATAATTACCTAATAGTCTTGCATCAGATTTGAAGCATAGTCTGTTGTTTGTTTGGGGAGGTGAATGGAATATATGTTAGGAAATTTCTGAGCAACATTAGTAATACATTTTCAGCTGATAGACTTTTAAGCTGTCACATCCTTATTTTCCTTTCCTGGCAACAATTATTGCGTCATGAAATGAAGATAATTGTAATTTTGTTTTGTCTTAGATGCCATTTATAAGATATGTTATACATATTATTACCTCTCATTCCTATTAGATTATTTTTTAGTAAAATTAGAATTTAGTTGATTCAGGGAAATTATACTACTGCCTTTAAAGCAGTATTAGCATTTTGTTAAGATTGGTCATTAAGGAATTCAAATGACCAGGTCTGTTATTAGAATGAGGAAACAAATTCCACTTAACTCTTGATTTTTCCCTTCTCCTTCGATGTGTAGAGCATATACTTTGCACATAGGCTAACAATGTATGTGCGTCTTTGTGTGTGTGTGTGTTTTATATGATATCTGAACAAATACTTTTAGATAATAGGATTTACAAATATAGGTCAAAGGTTTCTAACTCATAAGCCTTTAGAAGCCAAGCAGAGCACCTGAATGATTAACTAGGCCTTTGCCAATAAGTTAGGAAGTGAAGAAGATTGTCAGGAATTGGAGTATGTAGGCCCCTTCTGAAGGCATTCAATTTCATTTGTTTAAAACATCCCATGTCCTATCACTGTCAAGGAAAACACTTCTGCTGGCTGAATTTGGCCTTGGGACAGCCAGTTAGGAGATTTCTAAGAAGCCCAGCTTTTCTAAATACCCCACCCAGATTCTCTACTTGAAGTTTTGTTAGGTTCACAGATGTGGCCCCTCTAAGCTGATCCTCTTGCTTTCAGAAGTGTATTGGAATTTGTTGGTATAAGAATAGTAGGTTACTGAACCAACTAGGATCTTAAAATTAGTGCTTTAGAAAAGCATGAAGTTATATTTCTAAACTATTGTTAGTCTTTAGAGCATTGGAAGTCATTTCCCCAGTGTCCTAATTCTTAAAGCGTCTATCACTGCACTAGACACTCTCATCTATTATTCTCTGATCCTCACTGATGCACTCTCTAACACTACTTTGTAATTGACTCTCCTTTTAATAAAAAATATAATTTCACTACTCTCAAGCAAAAATTTCCCCTTCTAAAATCCCAGAGCATCGCCTCCCTCTACTGAAGACAAGAGTATTTCTGTAAGATGACACTGAAGTGCAACTCTACAATTGTCAATATATAAATATATATATAAGCACATATACGATTCTATATATCTGTGGATATATATATATATATGGATATATATCTATCTGTGGATATAAATATGGATATATCTATCTGTGGATATATATATAAGGATATATATATAAGGATATGTATATAAGGATAGATATATATATATATATATATAAAACTTGTGAAAATTAAAGTTTTTGCCCTGGCTTTGAACATTAAAAATTATCTGGTTTTCTTAAAAATTAAGTATTACACTGAAATTAGTGAAATAGACACATTTGTTTGGGCCCAAGGGCAAGTGTATTATTCCAGTTTTTATAACTGTTAGTAAAACATCTGTCTGATTTTAAAGGCTGAAAGGCATACTAATTATTTTCTTTAATTTTTAATTATTATTTTTAGTTGCCACGATACCCTCACTAGTCTGAAGTGACTTACAAAGCCCGTTTTATTTATAGTAAAAATTTCTAATTGAGCTAAATTACATACATTTGTTAGGACTCTGTGGCATATAGAATTTGAAAACAAAATTGGGTATTTCATGTGAACACTAACTTATGAAAGTATTTTAAAATGTGTTGATGGATATATATGGTTTTATTTTTAAAACTAAACAAGACAAATATCATATTTAAAGTTTATTATCTGAAATAAAGGGTTTTCTTTTTTGAGAATATAGATCATTTAAAATAGTTTATAATCACTGGGGAAAAGAGTGTTACAACCATTTAACTGCCAATCTCTAGACCCAGTTTTGGGGGCCATACTGATCACAGTCAGAACCCCAACCATGGATGTTATCCTGAAGATGGGTGGCAGAACAGTAAGCACAAATTCCTACTACTTTTTTTTTTTTTTTTTTTAATTTTAGTCTCTAGGGGGTCTCATCTGGGGTCCTGAACAGTCTTGCCAGAATGTCCAGCCTGGTAGCTAGTGAACATTCCAGCCACATGTACAGCCTAAACAGTTGATGCATTCTGCCAACCACTGTTGTCTGGGTAGCAGTGTTCCCAAAATTAATTATGTGCTGGCAAACAGAACTCTGTGACGTAGCTGCTGCCTAGACTGTCTGGCAAGCATTCCAGCTATCTATTGCTGTGCAACAAACCATGTGAAAATTTAGTGGCTTAAAACTACAATGATCATTTATTTTGCTCCCAATTCTACAATTTTGGCAGGGCTCAGCTGAAAGCTTGTCCCTGCCCTTGTGGCTTCAGCCAGTGCTGTAGGACTAAGGCTGGATGATGGAGCCACTTTCAGGACAGCTCACCTACAAGGCTGGCAAGCCACTTCTGGCTGCTGGCTGCAAACTCAGCCAGGGCTGTCAGCTGAGTGCCTTGGTTCCTCTGAATGTGCATTGCTTGGGCTTCTTTACAGCTTGGCAACAAGTGTTCCAAAGAGTGTTTCCACATAGAAACTGCAAGGCTATGATCTAGCCTCGAAAGTCCAAAATGTCACATCCATCACATTCTGTTTGTCTAACAAGTCATTAAGGCCAGTACATGTCCAAGAGGAGAGTCCATCTCACAATGGAAGTAGTCAGATATTTTTGGCCATGTTTAATATACCATGGCACAAATAGTGAATTGTGGCATTGGTGCTCCTTGCACTGGTGGAGAGGTCATTCACATGCCAAGAGTCTTTTTACCACACAACTGGAACATCCTGACTGTAGTATCACTTCTACTATCAACCTCTAACATGTAGGTAGCATGCACTATGGCCAGGCAATGTACCAAGTGCTTCATAAGCATTTTAAAAATTGCATTCTTATAACAGCCCTCTTAAGTGGAAGATGGTATTATTATCTGAAGCATAGCAAGGTCAAAGTTAAGTTACTTGTCCAAGGTTGTTGGTGGTAAATCCAGGGTTCAAAGGCAGACTGTGTCATGCCACAGTTAATACTCGTAACCACTATGCTATATAATCTCATATGAGATGGCTCATCTGTCTTCTTCCTTTGAGGGTCAGGCTGTCACAATACTACTTACTCTGCTTTTCCTAAGAGATGACTATGAAATGATTTAATTACAGTCAAAAGTCTGATAACTAAGAGTTCCTCTAAAAAACAGTCTTGTTGAAAGCATTAGAGACCTAGAAATGCCATAAAGATGGAGTGCGGTGTTGAGAGGGGAAACTGCTTGTAAGTGGAAACGAAGTCCACAAAGTCCTGAAGTACAATGTCCTAGAATGCTAAGACTACTGAAGGGAGGGGAGGGTTTGACCCAGGATGTTCGTCAGCAGTTGAGTCAGATAAAGGATCTGAACCATAGTTGAGAAGAAGGGCTAAGGGTGGAGTCAGGAAAACAGTAAAAAGAGTCAAGCCTGAGGAGTGATGCAGAAACAGAAATGAGGAATAATCAGTGAGGCAAGAAGTTCTATTCTATTGACTTTGTAAACTTCCCCTATTCTCCTTCCCCAATTCCTGACTCTTGAGAAGCAACCTGCTCCCACCTAGGAATTCCTTCCTTTATAGCATGTGTGGTCTGAAATCTGTCACTGTCAGGCCCCTCAGTTTCTGCCGTTTGCCTGCACAGGGAACATTGCTGAAGCACTGACAGCTGAAAGTGTTGTCTGCCAGCACTGACACCTTTTTGTCTTCCTTTTCTGGCTCAGAGTAAGCTGGTCTTCTGGGGCACTGTTAAGAAACTACTTGAAAGCCCTAACAAATGGCTTGATGCCTTATATAGTATCTCTTTCCTCAAGCACTCTCATAATAGCCAAAAATAATCAGTAAACTATTTTAATAGGTACTATATTATACCAAAAGCATATTGGAATAGAGATGTTTATCCCAGTGTTGTAGAAATTTTGCATCCCTTTGTTTAAACACCTATCAACTGATTTCCAAGGTATTGTACAACATTAATTTTTACTGTATTGGTTATATATCCATTTGATTATATTATTTGCTTCTCTTATATCTGTAGATCTTCTTTGTTAATTGTCTTCATATTTATCAAAAAATGATATTCAATGAATTCTATTTCCCTGCACTCAAAGGTGTGTCCTAATGGAAAACATTTTGACTTGAGGCTGTTAGTATATCACACATAAAAATACATTATCGGAAAAAAGGAAGAGGGCCTAATATTCTTAGTAAACCCAATTATACTGAATCTATTAATGATATTGTATTGTACTTATTTAAAATCTCAAAATATAATAGAAAAGAATAATGTGTTTTTTGCATTGTTTCTGTTTGGTGATTTAGAAAGTTGATTGTTTTTTATCCATCTCACGTGGTTTTTTCCTAAGTTTAACTTTTCTTTCTTATTTGTACTCTTCCTAATATGTGGATTTACTGACCCTTCTGATGTGTTCTCATTAGGTGTACATGTGTGGTTCATTAAAGAGGCTTAGATAGTGATCATAGAGAACACCAAGGTTATAATGTCCAATCCCTCTGTGAAGCAAAGGAGTTATGCCCCAATGACTTTAGAGGCATTCACTTGTCATGTAATTGGCTTTTGGCCAACAGAGATAAACACATTAGTAGTGTATACCTGTGTTGGCTCTCTTCCTAGCCTCATGTAGGCAATTGATGTCTGGAGGCCTCATTTTGGATTATTAGCATATCAAGTTGGTAATTGAGCCTGGAAAAGTGCTACTTATTGTCAGGCATTAGCAATTTACCATAACAGATAAAGCAAGAGAACCTGGACATTCTAATTGGATCAATGCCAAAATCAAGATGGTGGCATAGCAGATTCAAATTCAGTAATTCTTAGAGTTCCTCTATTTTTGAAGTAATTAATAACAAGTTTGGATTTGTGTTGCACTATTTTCGACAATGCAGAATATATCTATGTTGTAGTAATAACAATACATTAAATATGTGGTGCTTTTAAATATTTTTAAGTTCCTTCACTTTTATTAGTTTTATTTTCATTGCCTTTATATCTAATTATTGTACATATTTTGTCTGTGACCAAGGGTGATTTTGTTTTAAATAGAACAGATTTTAAACCAAAAAAATAATATGTTTGAAGTTGGCTTTTAGTGACTGAAAGAATTTATTGTGAATTGACTGTTTCACACTGATTGAAAAAAACCCTGGATTATACTGAAGCCAAAGGAGAAATTCAAATGTTTATGTACACTAGGTTTTTATTCTCATGAAGTACTTATTAAATTACCACTTATTAATGTTGCAAAACAGAAGAGTGTTAAATAGGAATATTGTCCACTTAGTACTTTTAGTTTAAGCTGGATGACACAGACAAGATATCATTTTAACATTTACTACAATACATATAGAATAAAAATGTAAAAGAAATATATGCAGAGAAATTATATTTGATATAAAGGGTATGAATTTTTAGGAGTGGGGAAATAAGCCTGCATCTAGGGTTCTATTTGTTATAACCCACAACCTGCTACTTAATTTCTCTTAATCAGTTATTCTACTAATAAAATGAAAATGATTTTTTAAAGTTATAGAAAGATTGATGTCTTTTTTCTCCCAAGAACAAATATTTTGTCATTTTCGCTTTCTCTCGCCAGTGCCCCATAGTGCCTAGTATGCAGTAAGTACTGAATAAAATTTTGAATTGTCAGTAAATGAATGAAATTTCACTTATCTATTTAATGTAAAGTACAAATTTTATCACATTATAAAAGTGAGAATATATTTATTATGAAACAGATAAAAAGTAAACAAAGAAAATAGAAATCATTAGTCATTCGTTGTAAAAATATATGTATGCTTACAAATGTTCTTTTCTATAAATATATATAGATTCATATATGTATGAGATAATTCTTAAATATTAAAATATGGTGGTACTTTAAATAATTGTTTGATAGCTTGCTTTTGTCATTTAATAATGAACATTTCCCAACCCATTAAATATTCTGCACTTCATTTTATTAGTGGTACCAAATAATAACTATCATTTACTAAGTCCTAAGTAGGTAACAAAACAAATTTTCTACTAAGTCCTATAAATACTTGAACTCATTTATTCTCTGAGTTTGGCTTTATTTTCATTTTAGTAGTGTAGAGTCTGAAGCTCAGAGAAACTGTTACCTGCCCAAGGTGACACAAGTATTAAGAAAAAGAGGGAGGATTTGAAATTGAAGCTGCCTGATTCCAAAGTACATGCCCTTAACCACAAAAGATATCCCCATGCACTGCTAATAAAAATATATTCATCTAGTAGCCTATTGTGACTTTTAGGTCATCCATTCTTTTATTATTACAAACTAAATTGAGGCTTCTCTTAGTGCAGGAGAGGGGAGAAAAGGAAGAAATGTTTTACAAAAGAACACAAGAAACTATGGGGGGTGATGGATATTCACTATCTTGATTGTGTTGATGGTATCAGAAGTATATGCATAGGTGAAAACTCTTCAAATTATACATTTTAATTATGTGCAGTTTACTGTGCATCAATTATACCTTAACAAAGTTGTGAACCCATATTTTAAAAGAAAACTACACTGAGATGAATGGTCTTCTATGTAAATACTTTAGCACAACTATAATTATTTCCTTGGTATAATTCTTGAAGAGATTTGGGGGGGGCTCAAAAAGTATTCATATTTTGGGGAAACGGACTTTGGCCCAGTGGTTAGGGCGTCCGTCTACCACATGGGAGGTCCGCGGTTCAATCCCCGGGCCTCCTTGACCCGTGTGGAGCTGGCCCATGCGCAGTGCTGATGTGCGCAAGGAGTGCCGTGCTACACAGGGGTGTCCCCCGCGTAGGGGAGCCCCACGCTCAAGGAGTGCACCCATAAGGAGAGCCGCCCAGCGCAAAGGAGGGAGCAGCCTGCCCAGGAATGGTGCCACCCACACTTCCCGAGCCGCTGACGACAACAGAAGCGGACAAAGAAACAAGACGCAGCAAAAAGACACAGAAAACAGACAACCGGGGGAGGGGAGGGGAATTAAATAAATAAAAATAAATCTTTAAAAAAAAAAAAAAGTATTCATATTTTAAGTATTTTATAGTCATATGTATAGGCCCCAGAAATATTGCATGAATTCATACCTCTTCCATTATTATATGAAAATGATTTAAAAATTTAAAAAAATACAATCATCACACATTGAGAATTTACTGTGTATCATACATTCCTTTAAGTGCGTTATCTCTTTTAATCTTCATGTGACCAATTTGGATAAGGAAAGGAGAAACAAATGCACGGAAAGATTGAATGCCTTGATCCTGGTAACATAGCTAGTAAATAGTAGATAAAGGATATGATCCCCAGGCATCCTGACTATCTTGATATAATGGCTGTTCTGTTCTCCACTCTTAGGAATGCAAGGTATATACAAAATGCTTGTATTTTCTAGAAAACAGTTTGAAAATCCATGATTTAGGAGTGAAGGTGAGTCCCCAAAGCACACATAGTGGGGAGGATTCTTCCATAGATAGGGTGACCAGGCAAATTTTCACCCAATCTTGCACATTTATGAAGGTAATAGGGTGTGCTTTAATAATTAGGCTGGGACAACAGATGTAAACAGTGTCTCCTGAGAAAACTTGGAAATGATAATGGGGAAAACAGCATATGTTTTTAAATCAATATTATTGTGCCAAGCACTAACTACATACTCCATGCAGTTTATCTCATTTTATTCCTCAAAACTGCTCTTGAGATATTTTTAGATCCATGTCCCCCTTAAGAATAGAGATACTCTGAGAAATTATGTGCTTGAGCAACTTCTCACAAAATTAGTGACTGGTAAGCCTGGTATTTACAGCCAGTTCTGTCCAGTTCCAATGCCCATAATCATTCCACTATAGTTTTGATTTTAATGTATAAATAAAACAGAGCTAATCTCTTCTCAAAAAGCAAATAATTGTCTTAAATTGTAAAAAGAGACTACAAATCTAGACTCTTCAACATGTTGAAGTTAACTATAAAGAGCCTGAATATCTTTTCCATATTGTCTTTTATATCTCAGTTATAAGTTAATTTCCTTTTGTCATTCAAGGGTTTATCTATATATTTCTGTAATTGCGCTACATGGATCAAAAGATCAAGTAATTTTTCTCAAATTGCAAAAAGAACTGAGCTAGAGAACAATTTTTAATGCAGCAGTTCCCTAACACATGTAGACAAACATGACAAAGTGGCCTGTGACCAAAAAACTCCAAAAGGCATGCTCTATCACTGCCTCCCCTACTTGGAAAGGTAAAAAGTTGGCAACTCAATGTTTTTCCCACTTTTCTTATTTTAGTCTCTCTGCTTTTTAGAGATTAACGTATTGTTGAATCCAAAATTCTGCTATGTTTCAGTCAATGTCAACCCCCTTTTCTTACAAGGGTAACAAGTGCGCCATCAAAATATTAGACTTGTCAAATACACAAAAGAAAAGAAAAAAATAATTGTTTTGCATGCCCATGTGAAGCACTGAGTGAAATGCTTTTCATACATTGCTTATATATGTCTATGATATCTGTGTAAGATAGGCATTGTTATATCCATTACATCTGAGTAAATTGAAGTACAGGGCAGTTTAAGTGTCTTACCTAAAATGCGAGAGTTCTAAGTAGCAGAGAACAGAGTGCAAACCCAGAACTTTATGTAAAAGGACACTATTTCTCCCATTGCCTCATAAAGACAGTCTCCATAGTTTCTCCATTTAATATATATTCCCTTATACACATTTTATATTTAGGTGACAATCATATCCTTGATCAACTGTAGCTGTTGTTGAATTTGATAGTTCATAATCTTCAACAGAATCATTAGTCTAGAAAACACAATTATAAGTAGTACAAAGTCCTTTTGTATGTCAAGTGAATTTTGACTTCAACAAATACTGTTAAAATATTGTTTTCAGTATAAAACTATATTAATCTAAGGTGATGGATTAATTATTCTAGCTTCATATGTCACGCAAAGTTCTGACGAAAAGTAGTGAGACAGTCCTGGAGTTTGCTGTAATATTATGCGGCGGCTTGCTCGGTCGGTAGAGGTGGGGTCTGGCTGCGGACGAGGGGTCGGTCCCGCTTGGGACGACGGGTCGGTCCGGCAGCAGACGAGGGATTGGTCTCACAAGGGGTTGCGCGGTTCGGCTGACGGGGTCGCCCGGCGAAGCCTGCGACGAAGGGTTCGCCCGGAGAAGCAGGCGACGAACTGGGGACAAGGGAGGCCAGGCCCTTGTCGGGGGCTCTCAGGAATGGAGGGCACATGGCAGAAGAACTACCGCGGAGACAAGGTAAACACGCAAGTCCACTTTATTGAGGGAGAGGCAACAGTTTTATAGGGGCTGGGGAAGGCTGATTGGTCGAAGCCACGCCCTGTTCTGATTGGTTGCCGGAGAAAGGTCAGTGGGCGGTACTGGACGGGGGAGGGGTGGTGGTTAGGGATTGGCTGTTGCTGTTGCTGGGGGAAGTGGCAGGGTTTAGGGATTGGTGGCTGCTGTTGCTGGGGTAGAGGGCAGACTTGAGTTTCCTGCCCACGTCTGGCTGTTGCTGCTGTGGGGGGGGGGGAGGGAAAAGGGCAGACTGGATTTTTCCGCCCACGCCTGGCTGTTGCTGCTGTCGGGGGAGGGGAAAAGGGCAGACTGGAATTTTCTGCCCTGCGCCTGCGCAGGGAGAAAGAAGAAGAAGGGTGCCGCCCCACAGGCATCGTGTGGCGCCATCCGGGAGGAGGGGCGGCCACGGAAGCATGGCTGCCGAGAAGGGGAGACCCGAGGGCACTCTGCGCCCATGCCGAGCTCCCTTCAGGGGTGGCGGTGAGTCCGACCAGCCACCCTATTATGGGGGCAGCGGCTTGACGTACCGCGGCTGCTCCCCCGCCAGGCCAGCAAACCACACTTCAGCCCGAGGGGTGACCGCATATTACTTATTTTTTTTTACCTTTTTAAGGCTCAAAACAATAAAGCTTAATTAATTATTCTTCAGTTATTCAAAAGAAAGTGAAATTTGAGGAAACTGCCAATTTGTAGGTGTTCATTATTTGTGGTCCTTGAAGGAATAAGGAAAATACCTTAATACTTATTGAATATTCACCATGAGCAAAATGGTCAATGAGAGACTGTAAAGGGCTAAAATATAAGATAAGTTTGTGGTTTGAAGAAGCTTGTTATTTAATAGGAGGTAAAAAGACATAAATGGGGCTTCTATCAAGTGGAATTAAGGAATTCCAATGGTCTTCTCTCTTATGACTCATTATTTCCTACTTTGACTTACAGTCATTTGTGTACTAATAGTTTTTCTCCCTCACTATGCTCTAAGTTCTTGGTTGAAGCATCAGTCCCTTAACCTTATTTGTAATTTCCTTTAACACCTGAGGTGATGCATCACCACACAGAGAACAGCCAGGAAATAGCTTTTGAGTGACTAATATATAAAACAATAACAATACAAGACACTATATCTAATCTACCAAATGCATAGAACTGGAAGCAAATGCTGTAGAAGTTCATTGGGATGGGATTGCTAAGAAAAGTTTCCATGGAGAAGGAAATATTTGAGTAAAAATGTAAAAAAGGAAGTGCAAGGAAACAGAAGGTCTACATTCAGGGCATACGGTCTTTAAAGGTATTAATAAGGTGGAAGTGTGAAAGTTATATTTTATGCTTTTATGGATACTGTAGACTTCCTGGAATAGCAGAATTCTTGTAGAAATTTGCTGGTTAACATTGAAACTAGAGCATAGATCTTAAATATTGGCCAATTAGGAAGCCTATGATGTCAGTTTATATGTCATCATTAATAAACTTCAAAGTAATCCTTAACTAATGATAGAGTAATCATTGGGTATCTAGAACAAAATATGTATTTTCCCATAAGATTTATCTCCTCCTCCTTCTTTTGTTCCTTCCCTCCCAGAGAGCATAATGCCTGCCTGACTTCAAATCCTCATTCACTACTTACTGTCATAGAGACACAAAATAAAAAGTGGCTGATTATAAGGTAGATGTTTCTTTTCTCCAACGTAAACATCAAGCTAGTATGGTGGCTGTTTTAGTTATCTCTTGATGTGTAACAAACTGCCTCACAACTTAGGGTCTTCAAAGAACCATTGATTCGGGATGGGGAGGTCAGAAATTTGGGTAGGGCTCAGGAGGGAAGCACACCTCTGCTTCACATCTTATCATCTGGGCTGATTCCCATGGGGCCAGAAGATCTAAGATGCCCTAAGTCGTATATCTACTGCCTTGGTGCTGTCTATACCTGTCGCGTCTTGGTTCTCTTCCCTGTGGCCTCTCTCACCATGTGGTCCCTTTCCATTTAGTAGCCTAGCATGAACTATTTACATGGGCGCCAGCATCCAAGATGGCAAAAACAGAAGCTGCAAGACCTCGTAAGATCTAGGCCTGAAAGTCATAAGTGTCATTTCCTTTGCTTCTACTGGCTAAAAGAAGTCACAGGGTCAGTCAGATTCAAAGGGAGGGAAAATACCTTTTGATGAGAGGAGTGCCAAATTACATTTACAAAAGGACTTGTAAGATACCATGAATTATTGGTACCAGTCAATCACAGTGGATCTGTTCTATGAGGTCTTCAAGGGCCCAGACTGCTTTTCCGTGCTGCCCTGCCATTTTGAGGGTCTTGCCTCCTCAGTGTCCACATTGACTCACCACCATATTCTCATTCCAGTTAACATGAAAAGAAAAAACTGAAAGAAGCATATACATTTTCTTTTTAATAGCAAAACCAGGATTCATACCATAGTCATAAGGCCTACCTAGTTAGCAAGCCTTAAAATGTATTCTGGATGACCATATGGCCACCTGAGAATTGAAGGTTCTATTTCTGTGAAAGAAAACTGGAGAATGGCTATTGGGACTATTGGGAGACAATTCTGATTTATCTGACAGTTACTTAACCTCATTGCCTATTCAGTTTTTTTGTTTTAATCTGTGAAATTGGGATGATAATTTCATCTACTAAATAGAGCTGCTGTGAGCATTAAATGAACAACAACAAAAAATTAAATGAACAGCTTAGCATGGTGTCTGGGAGTAAATGTCATCTATAACTATTCTTTCATTAAAAAGTAACAGAATTCCCACCATATTCCAGGTACAGTTCTGGGCTCCAAAATACAAAGATGCCCGTGATATTTTTTCCATACTTGAAGAACTGAAACTTTTCTAAGGGAGACAGACTTATAAATAAGTAATTGCAGCATGAAGTGAGAAGTTTGAACAAGGCACTGTGGAGAATGGACAGATGGGTATGGGAAAGTCAGAGATTTCATAAAGGGGCTAACACTCAAGGTTGATCATGAAAATTGAGTTAATTTATGGCAGAGGCTTGAAAGAATATGGCATATTTCAAATACAGCCAAGAAGATAGTTATCATTTAATCATAGGGGAAACTAGATGGATGTGTGAAAGATGAGCCTGAAGTGGTAGGACAGTTTCCTCTGAATATTAGGATAATGAAAGTAAGGGTCATTATGAGGATTAAGTGTTAAAATAAGTATAAAGTACCCAGCACAGTTACTTGACACATATTTAGTTCCCAATAAATATTAGCTATTGTTAGTATAATTAATATTATTATAATGGGAGTGGGAGAAACCAAATTTGAGCTATTTCTAAGATGATCTTGGTAATGTTTCAAGGAGTGGCAGATGGTGACAATTAATTTAGGATATCTAGACATTAATAAGATATGATATTCAAATTGGTTTGGAAAATAAATACAGTATTAGAAATATTGAATTTTAAATACCTTTTTTAAAAACCGGGAAACATAAGGTATTAAAGAGTTGGTTGAAAATATTTAGCTCAGAATTAGAAGTAAGAAATTGAAAGACTTTGGCAACTCTCACTTAGAAGAAGAATGAATAGGGCCATCCTGGGAAAAGAATTAAAAGGAAATCCAAGCAAAATGTGAAAGCTCCAATTGCTTTTTTCAGCTAGCCTTTGAAAACCTCTTCTACCCAACACCTACCATGCTGGCAGTATGAGGAGATCTAGTTGTCATTAGTTCTGTAGAGAATACGCACTCATATTCCTTGCCAGGACATATCTATAACTCCAACTAACTAAGAACTTGCCCTTTCCCTCTGATTGGACAGTGGGCCAGGGACTCCTGGAACTAGAGGATTTTGGTGAAGAATGAGAGGAGCATGGGCTTCTTTGGCTATTGTAATGGTCTAAAAGCTCATTCGTCTATTTTTGCACCTTCCAAACCATTCACCTTACTGCAGTTTTTTAAAAGACAAAAGTCTGATCCTAGAACCTTTTAATGGTTTCCCATTGTCCTGGGGATAAGGAAAAATCCCCTGCCTACCTAGGTATCATTTTCTTCCATACATCAGCTACATGGAGTTCTTTAAATCAAAGACTGAGCCATGACGCTTTAGCCCAAGTTGATCTCTCTGCCTCTCCCCTCTCCCTTCACCTAGATGGTCTTTGCAACTCATCTTTCTGAATTCAACTTAAAGCCCTTAAACTTAAACTTAAAGGAATTTAAGATAAAGCTTTATTTTAGAAGTTAAGACACTAACAGCATCTTTTAAGAATTTATCAACTGATCTTGTTATAAGCCATCAAAATGTTTGGTCCTCAAATCTCCAAATGAACCTAATAGTTTTGGAATGAAAGCACTTGAAATAAAATCATCATTATTAATATTAATTCTACCCTGAGTCAAACTGTGTTTCATTAAAAAGATATTTAGAATAAAAACATGCTGATCAAAATCATATGTGGCCATTTTAAAGTTAAATAAGTGTTTTAATTGCATTAATTACTAAAGTATTATTCATATCTATTCCAAGGGAAACTAAGCATATTGTCAGGATCTATAATATAGTATCTAACATAGCATGAAAATTCCATAACATGTACAATGTACCTGAATCTCACAATCCTCAAGAATGGAAAAGGGCTTCACAGATAGTGAGATTCTGTCAGGGGGAAGCTAAAGCAGAGTTTTTCAACAGTTACAATGAATGGAGAAGGGGAAGTGGGCCAAAAGAGAAGATCAAAAACACTGTTGAGATCCATTTGGGAAAACAAAGTCTAGTAAGCCAAAAGAAGAGATTGGATGAGTGCCAGACAGAAGGGGCCAGAAGCCATAATCAACATGAACTTGTGAGAGCAAAAACATAGGAACCAGGGCCATGATAATACAACTGAGAATATGTGAGGAAAGGTTGAAAGTATTGCCAAGAACAACCATATATTCCTGTCCTGCTTTTATAGAGTAAATAAGTCATGGTGCTTGGGTGGGACAATAGGTTTAAAAGGTCAGAGGGAAAAATAGGAATAACGGGGCATTTTGGGGACACTGGAATTGTTCTGAATGACCTTGCAATGATGGATATAAGCCATTATACGTTTTGTCAAAACCTAAAAAAAATGTGCAGTGCGAAGTGTTAGTTATAACATAAAATATTGATGATGGTTAATAGCAATGCTTCAATATGTGTTCATCAATTATAACAAATGCACCACACTAATGAAACGTTGTTAATGGGGAAAAGTGTGGGAAGAGAAGGGGGTGAGGAATATGGGAATCCCCCTATATTCTTGGTATATCATTTATGTAATCTAAAGCTTCTTTAAAATAAATAAATAAATAAACAAAAGGGCAGCAATAAAACAACCACATGAAATAAACAATGAGATATTATGTGAAGCAGAATCCACATCTCTTCTCTGATCAAGTGGGATGAGAACTATAACAATCTGATTTGCCTCTTTTCCATAAAGATGTTCTGATAGAATTCAAGTAACTTTCCTCCCCTTGACTCTGATTTCTCTGGATTCTTTCATTCTCTTGTTCCATACAATGATACCTACATACTTTCCTCTTGTATCAATCCCAAATCTTATGCCTTTACATCACCAACCCAGAGTATAAGACAATGTGTATCCTAGCATTCTCAGTTCACTCTAGTACCTATCTTTAGACCAGTCATTATAGCCAGGTGAATAAGATGTGCTGACTGGTTAAAGCCAATTTCCATTTCTGAACTGATTAGCTATTTTTTGTATACTTAGAGGCTGAGATAAGCTGATTGGCTTAAAAGAACCAGTGCCTCCCTATGGAATTTGGTATGGAGTCAATTGTTTTCAAACAACATGACTGGAAATTCAGGGTGCTTATGAACAGGAAATGCAGAGTGAATTCTGATGAGGAAACCAATAAATGTTCAGCATGTAAAGAGCTTAACATAGTCATTTTAGTTGTAGTAGTTGGATTATAAGCAAAATATATACAAAATATCAAAGTGACATACAATTCAACAGAAATTGTTGCTGTATGATTTCTCACGATTCCCAAGTCAAAAGCAGCTAGGATATTTTCAGTTGTGTGTGTTTAAGAAATACTTTATTTAAAACAAAAGCAGCTCTTCCTCTTCACCTTTTATTTTCTTCTTTCCTTTTTTCCTCTTCCCTTCCCTGCCTTTCATTTTTTGAATAATTTAGTCTAAAAGTCATTAGGTGGCACAAAAAGTAGGTTATACCAAACATGATATGGAACCATGGTGTCCCAGAGCATCGGGGCACAAGTAGGATGAGGACAGTATCTGTAAAGGAGAATCATGCTGGCAGAGTATTATTAATAGAATCTGACTGCAGGAAGGAGGCCATCTACACAGAAGGGCAGCCTGGTATAGAATGTCAGCATCCGTGTTGGGTGAGGAGGGAATGGGATAGGGTAGGAGACCTGACATTGGTTGCCAGATCTGTAGAATGATAAGGGCTTGTCTATAGAGAGGTATAGTGGCATGGGGTGGAGGGGGGGGGGCATCCATGTGTAAGAACAGCCCAGCATGAGGTGCTGAAATCCAAATGGGGAGAAGAGGGCATCCACATAGGAGAACAATTAGGTGAAACTGGGGAAGTGGTTTGATACAAAGGATTGATCAAATAAGTAAATATATTAAGGATAATGGGGACCAATTTTCTTACTGCCTGAGGTACAAATATGGAAAGGGAGAAAACTTGAATACACTGTATAGTATTGGACTGGAATTATAGGTATTGGTGTAAACTCTTACTTTTCTGTGCCTATAGACATAGATATGGTATGGGTATAGATATAGAAACTATTGCAGATGTCAATGTATGTGAATAGTTTGTCACATATATTCCCTAGCTATGTCTATGAGACATCCTGGAAGCAGCGATATCCCAAAAGCAGTTAGTACACCTGTACCCCAAACAATCCCACTAATACCATTTTCCACTAAAAGGAAACTGGCTCCTTGGAGCCTTGACTGATTGTATGACTGGACTGGGAAAGTACATACAAAATGACCCTGGAGCATTGTGCCAGAAAATAAGGAAACATTTTTGAACAGTGGGAACATGCTAAAAGAACATAGAAGTCAACTTGAAGATGTTCCCACTGGTTAAAATTGAGACAACTGGACCATCAAAGTAAGTAATCAATAGTTGTAAACTAAATTTATGGTAAAGTTAACTATAATTATAAACCATTGAATAAAAAGGCAAATAGTGTGTTTACACACATATATATACATATACAACAGACATATATGAACATACATATATATGTTTTATATATGTACTGAAAATTTGATAAGGAATAGGATACTTACATGGTTTCCCAAAAAATGTTTATTAATTATGGAGGAGACAAGAGTAACTTTACAGTGGAGAAGCCTGGCAGACACTACTTCAATCAAGTAGTGAGAATGAACATTACAAATAAGGAGAGACAATGAAATCATGTACCAACTTATAGAATATATTGATAAAAATATAGCATCACTTCTGTATCATGCCTGCCAAAGTGCATAATCTGCAATTAATGAGAAAACATAGACAAACCAAAATTAAGAAGAGCTACAAAATAACTGGCCTGTAATTTGCAAATGGGTCAATAACCTGAAAATCAAAGAAATATTAAACATGCTAAGAGATGTGGCAACTAAATGCAATGCATGATTTTGAACTGGATCCTTCTGCTACAGAGGACATTACTGGGACAAGCAGTAAATTTGAAAGGAAGCTGAGTAGTAGATGGTGCTATTAATAATGTATCATTGTTAATTTCCTGATTCTGATGGTTGTGTGGTTAGGTAGGAAAAAGTTCTTGTAAGTAAAAAAGTACACACTGAAATATTTAGAGGTGATGGGATATCAGGTAGGTAACAGTTTAAAAATTGTCTATACAATATTTGCAACTTTTATGTAAGTTCATGACTATGGCAGTGTTTTCCCAGTTTCTCTTTGAAAACTGAACTTGATGATAGGTGCTGTGGTTTGGAGCTGAATGTATCCCAGAAAAATATGTTCTCAAACTTAACCCATTCCTCTGGATATGAAACCACTCTACATAGTGCCTTTTGATGAGGCTACTTCAGTTAGGGCGTGGACCCCTCAATCAGATAGGTCTTAATTCTGTTACTGGAGTTCTTGAAGATGCTCCCACAAGTCAAAAATGAGACAAGCAGAATGAAATTCAGACAGACAAAGAGAGAAAGCCATTCCATGTACATTGCCATGTGACAGAGAAGCCTAGGACCAGGGATCACTGTCAGCCAGCCCCAGAATGCCAGTCTTTGGAAAGAAAACATTGCCTTGATGACACCTTGATTTGGACTTTCTTGTGGCCTCAAAACCTTGAGCTAAAAAGTTTCCATTATTTAAGCCAACCCATTGCATGGTATTTGCTTGGTCAACCAAGGAAAGTAAAACAGTAGGCAAATAACCTTTTATTCAATACATATTACTGAGTGTTTTTAATCTATTAGAAATAACCAGATGTCCACAAATCAAATATTCTGTCACTTGAGTAGTGATTCAACCTCAAAGGTATATTAATACAGAAGGAGGGAGAGGCCATTTCTAATGGACATAATTAAAAATATATCATGGAAGCACACTGAGCCTGATCACTGGGAATGGGAGTTGGGACAATTGAAGAAGGAAAAAAAAAAAAAAAAAGAGCAAAAGCTCTCAGATTTGGGTAGTATTGTAGAGTTCAGATTGACTCAAACATGGGGT
Organism: Dasypus novemcinctus; assembly: GCF_030445035.2. Taxonomy (NCBI): domain Eukaryota; kingdom Metazoa; phylum Chordata; class Mammalia; order Cingulata; family Dasypodidae; genus Dasypus; species Dasypus novemcinctus. The sequence continues at coordinate 90,427,553 of NC_080677.1, forward strand.
TTATTTAGGAATTAGAATGAAGTAAGTTTTGAAAGGAAATATATGGAGCCATGAATGCCAGATTCTGAAGTCTAAATTTCACCTTTTACATAAAAAGGAAATAATAAAACAATGAAGATTTTGAGTAAGAAAACCTTATATCAGAATGATTTTTTAAATGAATTTAAGGAGTCAAGAGACCAGTAAAAGAGATAGCTGCCATTGTAAAGGGATATGACAACTAAGTGAGGTAGAGATTTGGAGAATGGAAATAAAACTTTCTTTGAAGACAATATAATTATTTTATTAAATAAACCGAACACAACTATGAACCACTTCATAATGATTAAATTTTTAAAAATACTAAAATACTGAATGCCAGCTAGTGGATAAAATGGATTAACAAGATGAAAAGCATAAAATAATAAGGCATAACCAAAAAATTTGGGGTGACTATTTTAATAAAAGTATTCAGAAGCTTTTCTGAGATTTTTCTTTTTGAAAAAAAGTAGAGTCATAAATGGAAAATTTCACATTTTTCATTTATTCATTCAACAATTAGTGAGTATATATCCTATACCAGTCATTATCCTAGGAATAGAGAATAGATCATTGGATAAGACAGTAAGTTTCTTTCTTTCATGGAATATAAGAAGAAGCTATAGATAATATATACCAGAAAAATCACAAGTAATAGGATGGAAAGATAATGGGATAATATGAAGGGAACAATGATGGAGCCACTTGATGTTCAGTTTTCAAGGAAGGCTTCATTGAGGAAGTTAAATTTAAGATCAGATCTAGAAAGACTTCACCATTAGGAACACTGCAAGTAGAAAGAAGAGCCCTTAGATATGCCTGAGTTCTTGGTACAGTGTTGGCCACTGGAAAGTTTTCAGCAGGATAGTTACTTGATTTTTATTTCGATTTCTAAGGAGCAAGTGTAGAGTTGGTGTTTTAGTTTGCTAAAGGCTGCCAATGCAAAAATACCAGAAATGTGTTGGCTCTAAAATGGGGATTTATTAGGGTAAAATCTTATAGTTCTAAAGCTTCAAAAATGTCCAAATCAAGACATCATCAGAGATGCTATTAACCAAAGTTCTGCTGCTGATTTTATCCTGGGCTCCTGCCATGTGGCAAAACAAAATGGTGGCTTCTCCTCATTTTGGCCTCCTCCACTGATTTCAACTTCTGGTCCCTCTGTCAGCCTCCCAGTGTTTCTCTTGGCCTCTCAGAGTTTCTGTTTCCCTGCAATCCTTTCTCTCACATGGTAGGGTCAAAATAACAGCTGTCTTTCTCTGTGTGTTTTTGCTTCCACTATTCAGTTTATATAAGACCAGGAGAGAGGGCAGAGACCAACCCTGGGTTATAACTCACTGGTGAAGTCCAGTCAAAGGACCTAAAGTGAGCTAATCCAATGCTCTGATCAAAAGGTCTCCTAATGTAATCAAAGGGCCCTACACCCACAGGAATGGCTTAAAGAACATGATCTTTTCTGGGATTCACAAAAAAAAGTCAGGCTGTCACGGCATGGCAATTGGGAAGTAATTCAATAGACCAGACGAGAAATGATGTTGGTTTAAAGAGTGATGGTAAGAGTGGAGCTCCAAGTGATCAGATTAGAAATTTGGAGGTAGAACTGAAATTATTTTCTAGTAGTTTGTATTTAAGAAATGAGGAAGAGAGAAGTCAAAGATGAAGCTTAGGACTTGGCTTTTTTTTTTTTTCCTTTCTTTCTTTCTTTCTTTTTTCTTGGGAAATTGAGTAGAGAGAGATTACAGTAATCAGGATAGAAGACTGGGAAGAAGGGTTGTGATGGCTATCCCTCAAATATAGACCTTTAAAAATTAACATAAGATAAAGCATTCTAAACTAATAGCAAAGGAATAGATTTTCAATAAAATCTTGAGTAAATTAGCTATTTGCAGTTTTTTAAAAACCCACAGAAGTTACATTTTCAATGAATAGCATGTCAAATTCTTAATATATTTAGTTAAATGTAAAATTGTAGCCATCCAAAACCTTAAAAAAATGCAAATATTAATCTTGAATTAGGAAAATGTTTTTCCAATGGACAATAGATAAGAATAATAACAAAAAAACAGGGTCAGATTATATAAAAGTGAAATAAACTGTGAAGGTATTTGCAAAAAGTATATCAAAGCTTAAATGTCTTTAATATTTTATAAAGTGCACTTTAAAATCAATAAAAATACACCAAAACAGAAAAATCATGGAAAAGCTGTGAACAGTGTTCAAAAGAAATAATAAAAATGGCCAATGGGCATGAAGAAAAAGTTGAAATTTATTAATGTCATTTTTTTTTAAAGTAAATTACACACAACAGTGGCATACCATTGCTTTATTTGCAATTTTAAAATATTGCAACAATATTCTTAAAAATTGTTACTAATTAATATGGTTTAAGTGAGATGAACAGTCATGCAAAATGTAAATTATTACAGTTTTGGGGAGGAAAAAAAGTGTTTCTCAGGTGAGTATATCTAAGAGTAGGAGTGCAAGCCTGTGGGTGTGGCCACATCAGTTTCTCTCACTGGCATGTTTCCTCAACATTTTCTAACTTTTACCATTAAAAAGGAGATAAAATAGTACCTATATCAAAGGGCTATTGTGAATTATTTATAGTACTTAGAACAGCGTCCAGTTAGCATTTTATGTAGTTGTCATTATCTAACTTTTTAATTTTTGCCAATAGCTTATAAAGTGCTTCATTGTTGTTTCACTTTCATTTTTTTTATTATCAATGAAATCAATCATCTCTTCATAAAAGGCTAATCATTCAACTTTCACCTCTGTAAATTGTATATTCCAATTTGACATTTTTTCCATTAGATTTTTCCCATTTTTTCTCATGGATTTTCAAAAATTCCTAGTAAATGCTACATATTAATCCTTTGCAGTTTTTTATTTCACAACATCTTTCTCCCATTTTTTCACCTACTTGTTAACTTTTTCTGTAGTATACTTTGACAACCATTTATTGAGTGCTGAGAATGTGCCTGGCAGTGTTCTAAGAATCTAGGATACACTACTGAATAAAATAAGTTAAAAATTTCTGACTCGTGGAGCTTATAGTTGAGTTGGGGTGGAGGCAGGAGAGAATAACTAAAACAGAAAATGAAATAAACCAACTAATTAATATTGCTTATTAAAGGTGAAAATAATTATTGGGAAGAAAAGGAGATAGGGAATAAATCCTTAATTTTGAAGTCATTAACATCGTTATTTTCTCATATATATATTTTTTTCTTGAGATGGGAGTGGGGGATAATGTTCTGAAGAGAATAAAATTTAATGGGTAAGTGACACTCCCCTAATTTCTTATTATTTTACATTTATAGTAAAAGTTCCTTTCTCCAGAATTTTTAGGACCAAGAAGCTCTTTATGAATTACATTTTTTCCTAAAACTAAAAGTGGATTCATTTTTTTCATAATATCAGAAGTAATATGCACCTATCATAGTAGATTCCAGAATCGTGGAAGAGTATTAAGAAAAAAAAAAAAAACATTATTAATAGCATCACTACCCAGGAGAAAAAACAACACTGTTAACATATCTATGCTTACACTCCCAAACAGGTTGCAGGGAAGTTTTGCTTTTGAAAGAATGGTTTCTTCCATTGGGTGGCAGAGTTTAGAGCCAAAAAACATGAACTGTGTTTTTCAGACCTCCTCCCACTTCCCTTTTCCTCCCCTGTTCCCCGCCCCCCACTCCTCCAGCAGCTCTACCAGTAAACAATAACTTACTCCCTGCTGGGCACCTTCCTTATATTACCTCATTTAAACCCCACAGCAATGTTGCTGGTTCATTATTATCATTCACATGTTAACATCGGAGACATCGGAGAAAAACTGAGTTTCAGCCAGATAATTGTCTTGCAGTTAAGTGAGTTATTTTTTAAGGTGGAGCTGAAGGTTAAAGCCAGGTCTGGCAGTTTCCACAGCCCTTGCCCATCTCTCTATATTGTACTAGAAGGCACAGCATTGCAAACTTGAAAGCGAAGTGATCAAATGCAAAGCCCTTGCATTTGAATAAAGGGATATTAAAAATGATATAGAGAAAATAAAGAGAGAAAAATGAAAGACATAGAGATGAAAGTCATCCCCATTTTATCATTTCTTGACTTAACTTGAAGAAGAGGAAATTGAATTATTGAAAGATATTTATTAATGATGATGGCTCTAATACCTGTTTTCTATGACTATAACCCAAGAGGAAGACAAACGGAAATTAAAGTTAGAGTGGAAATATTTGAATATAAACAATGATGTTTTTATTGTCAGGATGCTTTCAAGAAAGTCGAGCGTTTCTACCCTAGAGATATTTCTGTAAAGAACACATACACATCTATCTTAAACAGTTTACACAGTTACCTACTGAAGACAGGGCTGGACCTACCCAATTAACTAAGCAAATAAATAAATGTTTGTTGAGGGCCTACTATGTGCCAGTCACTGTTCTGTGTGCTAGTGTAACAGCAGTAGTAAAAAAGCTGATTTAGTCCATAAAGTTCATTCAGGTCTATTCTAGCCTGATACCCTACAAAAACTCTGCAAGTGTCTCATGCAGGAGATACTGTTTTTCTTACTGTCTGCTGCTTAGCAGCATCTATAAAAATGCCCTTCTTAATTTCTAAAGATGTACAAGCCCTTGTACAAAACCCTTGGGAGATGCATTTCAAGGCTCAGTTGCATTTGGATTATAACAAGGTAACAGGGTGTATATACTGTATTATGTAATAGCCCCTATGGTGTCTGAGCAGCACTTTGTAATTTAACACAATAAAACATCTGCAGTAAAATAATGGCATAAAAGACACAAATTGTCTCATGTCAGTTTAGTTTATGTTTTATTGTCTAATTTTATCCACTGAACTACAATAAACAATGACCTTTTGAATCTCAGAGATTTTTGCATATCAGAATTGTTGGTATCTATAGCATATATGCATGGGATTCCTAATACTCAGGTTTGCAAAATATGCTCCCCAAAACACTAATATACAATAAATGTAGTAGTTAGTGAAAAATGAACCACTGTTCTCTACAGTTTTCATAGACTTTTATAAGTTGATAGACTTTCTGAGTTTCCGCAAGGCTGAAACATTTTTACCACAGAATTGTTTTATTGTGGACTATCTTGGGTGGTTTTGGTATTTTGTGAATTTGTCTTTGAAATATGCTACCTTAATGATATGAGAAGGTCATAGCACACCCTTATTTGTTTTAAAATTTTTTAAATTAATAACTGATTAAATCATATGGTCAAAATGACGCACAGATATAAACCTCTAGAAAATGCTAACAAATATTCCAAAGTGATAAGGAAATTATCTGCCTTTTATGCAAGCACCTGATAGGCAGAAGTCTTCTCTAAAGCTTCTCATTTTGCAGTTTTACATGCAAAAGTTAGTAAAGGGCATATCTGGTAGGATTTTAACTTTGCGGGGGGAGTTTCCATGGCCAAAATACCTCTTACTAGCCAACATATTTTATTACTCAGCAACTTATTTTTAGGGTTAAAAAAGACCATCTCTTCCTCTACCCTACTCTAAGAAGGACATGGAGGGACCTGTCCTTGGAAGGCGGTATAAATTCACTAGTACTGCATTTATCTTTATGCATGGTGTGGCCTGTTGAGTCACAGAAACAGTGAATAGTGAATGGGAATGAATGGAGGGAGGGGTGCCATTACCATATTACTATTTTGTAATTTTGTCAAGATTTAGTCCAGTTTACACAGAGGGATATCACTGTTTGGAAAATATAATAAAAATTTGGAGATAAAGTTTGAGCAAGGAAAAAAAAAAGGATTTCAATTCCTGAAAATTCTAAGTCATAAGTTAAAAACTGAGAGAAAATAGCTTATTTCTTTAAAGTATATGAAATAAATATCATGCAGTAAATTCTAACTGATTACATAACACTTTATTAAGTATTACCAGATATTGACTTTTGGAAGAAGAAAAATTTCACTTATATGCAAAGGAATAAATTGTATAAACACGATTCATCTGCAGCTTTGTATGTGTTTAATTTGCAGAACAGTGTTTTCTTAGAAATGAAACATCAATTCTTCAATGAAGAAAAGGCATATATACATTTAAAAATCAAAATCACCTTTTTATTTAAAATAAAGGTTTTGTCTGTTATATAATAGGTAAACTACTGAGAAGTATAGTTGCCTGTTTAACTTTATAACTGCTTTGATTTTTGGCAGTTTAGTTAATTCAAATAAAATTTGTGAAGTTAAGCACTTTTAAGAAAAGGAATAGGAGAACTTAATTTAACCTAGAGTGTCTCTTTTATTCTTCTTTTATTCATTGAAGTGCCCTATCAGCTTGATCTGACCAACTTCAGTCATTTTTACCCTTTTATTTTTTTTTCTCTAATGTAAACTGAAATTCCCTGCTGTTCATGGTATTTTAGTGTTTAGCATCATTTAATGAGCAGGTATCATTAAACTTAAAAGGTCCTTCTCTGTGTATTTCTGATTAGTTAGTGAAAGAACCAAAGAATTTATCTTAATAGATTTTGATGCTGGCCCATTTTACACTTGTGTGCATTTTGATGAAGTAGAAAATAACAATTTTGCTTAAAGTAGGATGGATTCTGTCAAGTGACTATGTGGCCAACTATTAAATTGTAGGATATAAATTGTTTACAGATGTCACATAGTGACATATAGATTTATATGATGGATTTCTAAAAATATATATAATTTACTTTTATTCTGTTTTTTTTCCCTGAAAAATGGATATATAATTAAAGATAGATGATTTAATATGATCTACATACTCTTCATTATAAAAGCTATAGTTTAGTGAGTCTATAACATCAGAAATGAAAAACCTCTAATACTAACCTTATTTAATCACACAAGTTCACACTACACTTAACTATAGTTTCTTTTAAGTTATAATAAGGAATAAACTATTAACTAGTACAAGAAGTAATAGCATCCATTAATTACATACTTCCTATTTGACATTTCTGTATACTATGTATATTATTAGTTGTAAGTTTTCTTTTAGGAAGAAAAGAGTATCTGTGAGATAAATAGCATGAAGCCAAAATAATGAGGCTAAATGCAAGCAAAGGTCAGATAATGTGTAATAAGTTACACATGACATTGTGTGACATTAATATTGGTAACATGTAAAAGATGTAACAGTGCTGCCTACTGGTAAGAAGTAGTAGTGTTTAAAGTGTATTTTAAAATAGGTGTAGTAAGCAACATACCTGGTTACCAAGGATTGTTACTGATACCTATGACTCAAAATATTCTTTTCATTAGTAGTAATAGCTAAATCATTGTAGGGTTTTCATGAGAGGAAATCTTCTGATATGATCCTTATATTGTTTTTTTTTTTTTTAGTTTTTGGAGAGTGTATATAAACAGCACACTATCTCTTTTTAATCATTATGCCTGTATAATCCAGCTTATATATGGACCTTCATTGACAGCCTTGATTTTGTTCTTTATTTTCAAGGTCTGCCTTTCCAAAATGATAAGAACTTGAGTATGAGAGATAACTGTCCATTTTTTTTTTTTTGTAATAACAGCAGGATATTTAGATAGTTCATTGAGCATTGAGACCATTTACTCATAGAAAAAAATATTTATATACACAGTAGTCAGCATATAAGTCTAACTGGGAAAATGGAATTAGACTGCTTCTAATGCACTGATGTCAAAGTTTTAGCAAATTAACAATCAAAAGTACTTACATGTAGGCTTTATTTTTCCAATGTTCCATGAAAATAAATTCAGAGTTTTCTGTGCCAGAAATAAGTATTTTTCTTAGAATTGCTTTTGCATATATAATAGTTTTTCTCCAATAATCTTGAAAAGAAATTAAAGTTAGTTTTAACATTAATTCAACAAAGTAAAGCTTTAATTTTATAGCCATGAACAGTTTAATATTTGTTGTGCAGTGTTTGTATGGCATGGTAGACTTAATTAAATATGATGATTTCATTTTTTTAAAGTTGAATTCTTATCTTAGACATTTTAGCTTTATTTTCAGATATCCATTATAGAGAATTTATTAAAATGGCATGCAATTTAAAAATAGTTGTTACCTAATGAGGAACTTGCTCTTTCATTATGTGTAACTTTCTCAATTATATAAAGCTGTTTCCATCCTGAAAAAGAATTTAGTAAAAATGAAATTGAGGGAAAAGGGGAAAGAGAAAAGATTTTTGAATATCCTAGACTTGCTTCTGCTTTCCAGAGGGAGGAAATGAACCAGTCTCCTTCAATCATGAAACGTCTTGATGTTCTCTTTCTCCCTTGCTTTTTCTTTTCTTTCTCCCTCTCTAGCCTGCCTCTGCCTCTAACTCTACATCTTTCTCTTTGTTGAGATGGCATTGCAATTAAATTCTTGCCAAGTAAAATGGGAAATATTTTAAGTATCGATTTTAAAGAATTTTATTTCTACTTGCTTTAGTAACTTAAGAGAGGAGAAAGGGAAGGAGGAAAGCAGGGAGGGAGGGAATAAGGTTGAGGGCAGGATAAGAGAAAAATTAAGAAATAGAACTAGGAAAAAGAACAGGAGAGAAAAAAGTTGAGCTGATAAAAAGTGAAATTAAAATAAGTCAGATTACACTGTATGCAGATTTTGTGTATGAAAGGGAGGAAAAGGGTGAAAATTGTCTAAATGTGTGAGAAATTGATAGTTTCATTCTTGAATCATTTTTACAATCTGCAAAATAAATTGGTAGTTAGTATATAAAACATTCCTGGAAGGTTTAGTGACATTTAAAGGATAAATAGGTGGAACTGTAATTTAACTTGCTTTACTAATATAATAACCAAATAGCAGGCCACCAAGAAGGTATTTTACTAGCACGGAAACTTAGCAGTACAATTCCTATATGGAAATGTAATAAATGTTCTTTCTGTGTGAAGGTTTCTGTTAGCTTCATAACATAAGCAACAATGCCAAAACCCAGTGCTAACAGTAGTCTGCACTATGGTCTTTATCATCTTAGTTTTGGGAGCACTGATGGAAATGGTTTTCAGAAAAATGCTTTACATAGTGAGATATACTCAATTGATTGATCCTTTTTAATGATATGAATAACCATATATTGATACTTTTCTTTCAGCAGCCAGGAAAAAAAGTGAAGTACAATAATGAGCAAAATAAGTATTCCCATAAAGTAGAAGTTCTTATCTATTTTATTTCTATATATATCTACATAAGATATTTAAAGTTTATTTTTCCTTAACTTGTGTATTTATGTACAGTATTTTGCAAAAATATAGTGCATGCTTAGGGATTAATAACTTTATCTATAAAATGCTTCTTAATGTTTGGTAAAGTTGAAAGAGCCCTAAGAACCAAATATCATAGAATAATTCAGTAAAGACATGTTTTCAGTCTCTTGTGTCTAGTCCATGTTTCATCTCAGACCGCTTTCCCATGTGCTATTTCAACTATAACATGTTAAAAAGAGTCTGCCTAAAAGGATATGCAGTAATGTTTTGATTCTCAAATGCTATAAATTATTTTTTCTTTGTTTTACTCCTTATAAAAATGTTAAGCTGAATTTTTCATTTATGTTTTATCAATGGAACAATCATAATGATAATTGAAATGGGTTTTTGTATTTGCTTTATTTATGAAATTATGTATTCATACTTGCTACCAAATTACTTTTTTTCTTTAGGTTTTATAATAAAAGGTATCAAAACCATACTAAATATATAGTAACATAGTTTCATTAGCAGATCAGACTACCACAGTTTCAAATAAAAATTTTAGCCCTTATTTTTTGTCCTTTATTATTTTTAACATCAGATTAATATAAAGTATATTTTCCTGCTATAATTTTCAAAAATCTTGACATTTAATCATGTTCATATTCTAATTCATATTTTGCACATAATAGTTAACAGTGTTCCTGTTCCTGTATATATATACAGTGTTCCTGTATATATAATGAATATATGTCTTAACTTTTAACATCATTGATGATGTCATATCTTAGGAAAAACTCTTGTTAATTACAAATTCAAAATGGAAAGGAAAAAGCTAGCCTTCATTTATGCATAGTTTACCTTAGTACTTACTACATTTTTTCTTTATTGTATGATTAGTAATGTTTGGTTTCTGTCTTGCTGTGATTCTATAGAGGTATATCATTTCTCATTAATGAAACTATCCTTTATATAAAATTGAACTTTTATTAAGTTAGAGGAAAGTTTTCCATTATCTGCTTGTTTACCATTGGCTTAGCACTTTTAGTATCTTAGAAATTTTTAACCATTAACTTAGGTTTGGCTCAAGACTTCTTAAATACTCTTTTGAGCAAATAGTATTGCATTAAATGCGTCTAATAGTAATTAAATGATTAAAACTTGTTTAGTAAATTACAAATTTCCATTAGAGATACATACTCTATTTTAGCTTTCCCTTATGAGAAAATCATTAATGCAAATTGGATCCCTCCCCTTCACACCCCCAATTATATTATTTCTTACTTAACGTAGATCCATGAATGAAATATAAATAGTGCTAAGAGAGCACATAAGGTGGGCTTAGCTACAGATATTTACAAATCTCACTGTCATATGATTGTCTTCCTCCACTTACACATAAGACAAAAATAGCATTATATTCCTCAAGCATCTCTTCTTTAAGGAACTAAAAAATAAAAAAGTGCTTCCAGTGAATAAACTCAATACATTTTAACAAACATTTTATTGACTCTTCCTTTTATCTTCATTTGAATATTTGAATTGAATATTTAACTCTTATTTCCTCATACCTAGTCATCTACTGGCTTCATCACCCTAGCAAGATGCTTAAT